>NC_047095.1:65570119-75143121 GCF_902459505.1 Geotrypetes seraphini
GCTCCCCACTGGCACAACTGTAAGTGGATGAGTCCTGCTCGACTTAGAGGGAACAGTGCCCTTGGTATCTTACTCCCAAATGTGCCATAATAGCTTTAATTGAAGAAAAAGAGAATAAAAATGATTTTCCAATGGGATGCCAAGGTGGCAATTTTCTGCACGTTTGTCACAGGTGAAGACGTGTATGTGTGCATAGAACATGCTTTGGAATTGTCCAGCCTCTGTGCAGGTAAACGTACAGTGTCACAGCTTGAGTAATTTTACCCACTGTGTAAAGTACAAATGCAGTCAATCTGTGGCTGAGATATGGCGGGTGTCCTGGTAGCGGGGAGGGAGGCGGGACATGGAGTCAGGGCAGTGACTAGGCATGTACATATCTCTTGTGGTTGGTATTTTGATAGGCCCTAGACTCGCCTATAATATGTAAACCTCCTTTAATCAGTTTGGTTGAACAACTATGTCTAATTCATTATCACAATTTTAGGCACAAGAGCAAAGGTGGTTCGTCGAATTTTTACCAACAGCAGGGAAAGATGGCGGCAGCAGAATGTGAATGGGGCTTTTGCCGAGCTGCGTAAGCTGATCCCAACGCACCCGCCAGATAAAAAGCTGAGCAAGAATGAGATCCTGCGTCTGGCAATGAAATATATCAACTTCTTGGCAAAACTTCTCAATGACCAAGAAGAGGAAGGAAGCCAAAGGGGTAAAGTGAGCAAAGACACTGAAATAGTCCACGAAGACCTTCTTCAGGACATGCTGACTCCGTCTCCAAACTCTAGCTGCGGAAGTTCTTTAGATGAAGCAGGAAGCCCTGACAGCTTCACAGAGGACCACGAAACATTGGACTCAAAGCACAGACGAAACCTCCATCAGCCCATTTTTCCTGTCGAGGGCAATGGACAACGATGACAAGCTTATAGACTTGTCAGGAAGAGCACAGAATTAAATTTTGGGAGTGGACACGTATGTTGAGGTTGAGCTTGAGCTTGGCCAAAAGCATCCCATCTTCTGATTTTAACTTTGGGTTTCTCTTAGTAAATTTCCCCTCGCTTCCCTCTTCCTCTTCCTCCTCAACCTCCCCACCCCCAAGAAACACTCTCAAGGTCTCGTCTCCCTGATGAGATACTCAGCTGGAGGAAATCGAGTGGATAGGTACTGTCTCTAAAACCGTAAAGAAACGAATATCTATGTAAATAACATTTTGTGATAGATCATTGGGAACATCGTTGTCAGCACATTGTCTGCATTTTGAAGAGAACGGAATATGCCCTGGAAAAATGGCAAGCACAGGTCTGAAACCAGCAAAGCCAGCTCTCTTCTTTCTGTTCTTGGTTTGTGTTTTGATGGTTCGTGATTGATGGATAGAATTGGAAAGTCTCCAAACAGCGTAACAATTCCTAGAACCTTTGATCCATTTTACAGTTATGAAAACAAATGCGAGGGTGGTTTGCAAAGTTTGGTAAAAAAGCAAAGTTAACCAACGGGGTCTCCATTTTACAAAGGCGCGCTACGCGTTGTAGCGCAGATTTAGTGCGTGCTAAATCAACGCGTGCGCTAACCGCTAACACATCCATAGGATAACATGTTAGCGTTTAGCGCAGGCTATACAGCTTAGCGCACCTTTGTAAAAGAGGGGGGTTAGTCCAGCGAGTTTCCAATTCTTTCATAAGCTATTTTTCCTACGATATGAAAGAATTGGAAATTTGCTGGACTAAGGACCTCTTCCATCAAACTGCGCTAGCAGTTTGCAGCGCGGTGAGCCACGCTCATAGCCTATGAGCATCGGGAGCAGCGCGGGCCATTCAGCGCGGCTCTCTGCGCTGAAAACTGCTAGCGCAGTTTGATGGAAGAGGCCCTAAGTGTAGCTGTCGACGAAGACTACGTTTTATAATCTGCTTTTTTTAACCAAAGTTTTCATACTGCTCTCATATGCCACTAACTTTTTGAATTACAGCTGTGGAGGGAAAACTTTAGTAAAACATAATCTAATTTTGACTCACTGAAAGTACTGACATATTGTATGGGTCTATCCTGATGCCACTTACCTCTGAACAATAGGCACATAGGTTTTTATAAAACATACATTAATTAAATGGTGATATTTTTGGCCAACACTAACCAAAATTATTCTGTAAAATATTTCTTTAGACCGAGCAATGTCAAAAAACAAGAAAAATATTTCTGGTAGGATAATATTGTATACTTGTTGAGAAATGGCTGTACTTCTGCCCATAGTATAGAGATCTCCGTCTGCTCAGATCCAGCCAGGAGAAGATGTGCTGGGTTTTCCCTAAAGATAGAAATTAGGCCTAGAATCTCTATAGCCCTCAGTTGCCAATCCAAGGGTCCTTTTGCTAAAGCTTAGAGCAGGGGTGTCCAACCTGCGGCCCCGTGAAGTATTTTGTGCGGTCCCCAGTCAATGCAGTGTTTTCCTCTGCTGCCCCTGGGTGTTTACCATCTTTCTGGCTCCCTCCTGTCTTGCTGCAGCGTTTGCGCAGCCCCAGAAAATTTTGGGGGGGCCAATGCGGCCCAGGGAAGCCAAAAGATTGGACACCCCTGGCTTAGAGCATGCTAATGGAATTAGTGTGTGTTATATAGCATTCGGCATGCACTAATCTTACAAAAAAAAGAAGGTCTCCAAGTGTCTCATTGTTACCAAAAGTACGCCTTAAGCAACAGGTCTATTATGCAAGCCCTGGGAATTATTCGTATCCGAGGTGAAACTGTGAACACAGAGCACCTTTCACTTCCCAAGTAAATGTGACAACTGTTCCCTCTAAGCCAGTGTCTCGAAAACTGTGTGTCGCGGCATACCAGTGTGCCTCTTGAGCTTTCTGGTGTGCTGCGACACACTGGCGAGGAGGAAAGTCATCCACGCCGGCTGCCTGCCGACAGGACGTGCCTCTCACGGTGAGAGGCACGTCCTGTAGAAAGTCAGCCGGCGTGGATGACTCTCCTCCCAGCTGTCGCCTCTCCTCTTCTCCCTGCACCTCCCGGATCCCTGTAACGGCGGGGCCGCAGCAAGACGGGCCTCCGCGCACGCATGTCGACTTCTGGCTAGGACACTGTATTTAGTGTGCCACTGGCCAGAAAAGTTTGCGGGACACTGCTCTAAGCTAAGCGGGAGTCCTCCAGCTACAGTCCTGCCAGTGGGTGGCGCTGTTTCACTATTACTGTACATTGTCAATAGAGGACTCTAGGGAACCTGCCTATTTCTAGTTATTGAAAAGAAAATATTGAACCCTCCCCCCTCCCCCGCAGCAGCAATGCATTTGGAGGACTCCTGTTCAGCTTGGAAACAGTGGATGCGACCCTTTTCCTAGCAGCAAACATTTGCCTGCTGCTTTTCACTTCTAGATTGCTAGAAAGGAGAAGAAGAACATATTATAGTATTAAACCATGTATTTCTTGGCTAGTATTGAGAAGTCTGCTATGGCCCAAATAGCTCACCCTTGGGGGTTTTCTAGAGCCCTGAATTCTGTAGTTTTGGGGATTAAAAAAAAAAATACACTTGTGCTGCTGGTCATATCTGAATGCCCCTTTAAACAATTGAGATTTAACCCTTTATTTGGCATTGTTACTCAGAAGTAACGTGTGTCTTCTATGGCTCTTATGGGAGATTTGCATCTCCAAACGCCTGTTAACTTGGCACCGTTGCTCTCGCTCAACATCAAGTTATGTAAAGCAGCCAAATGAAAGGCTTGCGGATCAAAAAGTGAAAATGTTTGGATAGATGCAAAATAGGTTGTTTTTTTATCTCCAATGACCATGACCTCTGGGCTTGAAACACAGAAAACCCCAATTCTCAGCCCAGTGAACGTATCGTATCAGTGTAAAACCTAAAAGCAATGATTTGACAAAAAGATCCTTTTCAACTTATTCCCCAACCCGATATATTCTTGATTGTATTAATTCAGGCTGAAGACCCTTCTTCAGCAAACATTTTATCCCGTTTTATTTATTGCATATGGGAAGTACGTCCCCAGACTCCTTGCTGTTGGAGGCAGTGTGTTGTGTTGGACACATTTAGGGGAGAGTTCATCAAGCGACGTTATGGCCTTAACGCGTGTTAAGGGAATTGGCATGCACTAAGGCAGGGGTGTCCAATGTCGGTCCTCGAGGGCCGCAGTCCAGTCGGATTTTCAGGATTCCCCCAATGAATATGCATGAGATCTATTTGCATGCACTGCTTTCATTGTATGCTAATAGATCTCATGCATATTCATGGGGGAAATCCTGAAAACCCGACTGGATTGCGGCCCTCGAGGACCGACTTTGGACACCCCTGCACTAAGGCCACAGTTCTACAAGTGCGGCTCTAAGCGTGGTTCTAGAATTGTGCTTAGCACCACCTAAGTGGCCTTTGGCATCCTAACTTTTAGGTGCGCCGTATTTATTTCGGGGGGTTTCTTGGCCTAATTGCGCCTAAATTAGGTGCACAACGATGCGTAAGTCACAAACAGGCACTTACTCAAAAGCACATCCATAATCACGCCCACTTTTAACTAAGCGCTTTGGACTAGGCATCTAACATTCAATTAAAGCCAATTAACGTCAATTATATGGGTTAACTGCTAATTATTAGCACCAATTTAGCCTAGTAATCGACTAGGCCTAAGTGTATCGAATGCGAACCTTGATGCTAAAAGCCCATTCTGTATGTATAGGTTTTTAGCATATAGGGCCAAATTCTATTTGGTGTCAAAAAATTTAGCGCCAAAAAGCACAGTGCTTGGCGTGAGTCTATAAACCACCTCCGGCATTAGACACAGTTTCTAGAAACCCCCATTAAGGCACAGTTTTTCTATATTACAATGATGTATTATAATTTATTCCTTTTCTTCAGAGGTAATAGTTTAGTGACTTTCTCAAAACTACCTCCAGAAAGCTCCTTTTTAAATCGCCCCCTAAAGGGATGATTTATATCTTTCTCTTAATCTTTTATATTAATTAATGAGCCTCAGCCCCCCCCACCTCAATATACTTTCATCGCGGTGAGCTTTAAACATAGAAACATAGAAAATGACAGCAGAAAAGGGCCACGGCCCATCTAGTCTGCCCACTCTAATGACCCACCCCCTAACTACCTCCATGAAGAGATCCCACATGCCAAATAGAAACATAGAAGATGACGGCAGAAAAGGGCCACGGCCCATCCAGTCTGCCCACCCTAATGGCCCACCCCCTAACTACCTCCATGAAGAGATCCCGCATGCCAAATAGAAACATAGAACATGACGGCAGAAAAGGGCCACGGCCCATCCAGTCTGCCCACACTAATGGCCCACCCCCTAACTACCTCCATGAAGAGATCCCACATGCCAAATAGAAACATAGAAGATGACGGTAGAAAAGGGCCACGGCCCATCTAGTCTGCCCACCCTAATGGCCCACCCCCTAACTACCGCCATGAAGAGATCCCACATGCCAATCCCATCTTTTCTTAAAATCTGGCACGCTGCTGGCCTCAATTACCTGTTGTGGAAGATTATTCCAGCGGTCAACCACCCTTTCGGTGAAGAAATATTTTCTGGTGTCGCCGTGAAATTTCCCACCCCTGATTTTCAACGGATGCCCTCTTGTTGACGTGGGTCCTTTAAGACCAAAGAGATCTTCTTCCACCTCGATACGGCCCGTGACATATTTGAACGTCTCGATCGTGTCTCCCCTATTTTCGAGTGAGTACAGCTGAAACTTACCCAGTCGTTCCTCATATGGGAGATCCTTGAGTCCTGAGACCATCCTAGTGGCCATTCGCTGAACCAACTCAACTCTCCACACATCTTTTTGATAATGCGGCCTCCAGAATTGTACACAGTATTCCAGGTGGGGTCTCACCATGGATCTGTACAACGGCATTATGACGTGGTACTATCATCACCGGCTCCCCAAAAATTTTTTCATCTTTCTATTAATTTATATAGTCATTTATTTAAGACCTTTACTCCATTTTAAAGTGCTTTGTGCTCATTTGTATTCCATAATAAATCAATAATTATAATCTTAATACCCAATTTCATTCAAATCATAAACTTATCTGAATATAATTCTTTTTTCAATCATCTCTCAATTTGATGCGCCTAAAATCCGCCTAAAATCAACAATGCGCTTAAACAACAGGCTCAATAATTAATATAAAAGTTTAAATAAAGATAGAAATCGTCCCTTTAGGGGCGATTTAATAAGGAGTTTTCTGGAGGTAGTTTTGAGAAAGTTACTGACATTAAGGGACAGCCATTTATGCCAATGAAAACCAGGCCTAAATCCAATGCGCCCAGATTGGGCGCAGATTGGACACGTTTTATAATTGTGCATCTAACTTTTTGGAATGCCCGTGACCCGCTCAGGCTCCTCCCCTGGCCACATCACTTTTGAGATTGACACACTAGAATTTACTTGCACCACTTTATAGAATACACTTCAAAAGTTGCACGCATAAATTCTAATTAGTGCTAATTATTGTTAATTGGCACCGATTGCCCTGTTAAACAATTAGGTTGTGTGAGCATCTTTGGTCACGCTATACAGAATCAGGTCCTTAGGCTGCGCTAATTCGCTAAATGCGTTTTAAGGTGAGTTAAGGTCATAATGCTGCTTGACGAATTCCCCCCCCCCCCCCTAATTTCTTTCACAGGTAAAGGAATAATAATAATTTTTTTGGGAAAAAACAACATTTATAAGAACAGTCTTTTTGACATATTGGTATGAGCTTGGGAGAGATGAATTCGTAATGCTGAAAAGTCAGAACGGCAGAAAAAAATGTCAGTCTTATGTTGTCAGTGATCCTATATTTTGGCGAGAAAATAACGCAGGCTGTCTTTATTTGGATAAATGTCACCTCATGTCATACAAGCGTGCACCCCACTGCTTCTAAGGTATAAAGAAGGGGACATGTGCATTTACAAGGCTCAGATATCTCAAAAGATGGCAGAAAATTTAAAACGGGCCCTGAAGGCTGGTTCACGATCTCTGCAGCGGAAAGACATTTTCTGTAGCACCGTCACACCATCATTCATGTACTTCCTTCTGATTTATTTATATGCCAAGGGATGCATTTGTAGTATCACAGTAACTGTTTTGTGATATATATGTTCATCGTTTTCTTGGTGAAAATTTTCAGTCTCTTTGGCCTTCCCCCCCCCCCCCACCCCCACCCAGTTTATGGATGCTTTTTGTTTTGTTTCACACATTCATTTTAACAATAAAATAAAAGTAATGCAAATTTAATTTTTAACCTGCACTAATCGACTTATTGCATACGTGCAGTACAGTTTTCAAGGCGCACCAAGATACTGACTGCTTGTTAATAAATGTAGATTCCCACCATTTTCACTAACCACTTTCCCCAAAGGTAAAAGAGACCTATTTTGTCCTGCCTTCCAACTAGAAATGTCCTCAGAGTCACGGAGCTGACAGACATACTACAGGGAAGGCGGCTCTCTCACTTCAATAATGACTCATGGTGAAAAAGAGGTGCTTCAGACATTTTGGAAATCCAACAGATTTTCTTTAAAAAAAAAAAAAAAAGAATAAGGTACAACCGGCTCTTTATGTTAATTTTTTTTTTAATACTTGTAGCCTATTAGAGATGCACAGTTTAGGTAAAATGAGATGTATAATTGTACTTAATTGTGATTTAAATGGTACATTTTCTGCTTTTAATCTTATTTTTGCTTGCTCTGTGTTTTGATGGCTATATGACATCACAGTTATTCTTGTACTATAAAATATTGTGATGATTTTGGGTTTCTGCATTTTTTGCAGAAGTTAAGTGATCAAACCTGGTACCTTTATCTTTGTAAAGCTGAGTTGACCCCCGTGGATGTTGCTATCTGAAAATATGACAGTTGTTGTAATATATATATAACATGTTATATCAAGGACCTTTTTAAATAAAGTTTTACAGGTCTGTATAATTTTGCTTTAAAATTTGGGTTGACATTTCTATGATTCCTGCATTGGAGTTACTTATAGGGATGAACAAGCTCAGGGCTCCTTTTACGAAGACTCTAGCGTTTTTAGCGCAAGCAGCAGATTAGCGCATGCTAACTAACTAACGCACACTACTCCGTGTGTTAATGCCCTAACGTAGCTTAATAAAAGGAGCCCTTAGAGGTAAATCGCAGAAGCACTAGTGCAGGGGTGTCCCCGTGAAGTATTTTGCGCGGCCCCGGTCGAGGGTGACGCAGTGTTTTCCTCTGCTGCGCCCGGGTGTTTGCCGTCTTGCCGGCTCCCTCCTCTGTCTTGCTGCAGCGTTTGTGCGGCCCCAGAAACATTTTTTATGGCCAATGCGGCCTAGGGAACCCAAAGGTTAGACACTCCTGCACTAGTGGGGTAAACCAAAAGAATTTGGGTTCATGCTGACTCCTCCATATCTCACTCTTTTCCTATTTAGGGCATTCTCGTAGTCTGTGATACTGAAGCCCTTTCTGGTTCACATTCATTCTTTAGGTCAGGGATTCTAAAACCTGCCCCGGTGTTCAGGATGTCCGCAATGAATATACATGAGAGACATTTGTCTACGCTGGTGTCTCCTCTTTTAGTTCATTGCGGATATCCTGAAAACTTGATCAGCTCTGGGGAGGGGGAGGGTATCAGGAAGTGTTAAGGAAAGTGCCTTTTTTCGATATTCACAATCTGAAGGAGTTTAAGAAAAGCCATTTTTGCCACCTCTAGGACTATCTTCAAACTCTAAATCAGATAATATATCACAGAAGGAGTCTTCATAGACTTAACAACTTTAGACCTCAGCGGTACCACCTGTATGCCGCTAAACTTTTAGATCATACAGAATATTGGCACCCATAGTCGTCATTGGCCTCTAAGGTAGATCTTTTTAAATCTTTTTTTTTTTTTTTTTTTTTTTAGTTCAAATAGTTTTATTGATTTTATAAAAGAAGAAATACAAAGCCAACAATATGAGTGCTCCAACAAGGAACACAGTATAACAATATCATTAACAAATGTGAAGTGCGTCCATAATTAAACAAGAATCACAAATGAATAAATGCATCGGAAATAAAATAGACATGAGAGAAGACATAATACTTTAAATATTTTAGTATAAATACTCATCTTTTAACTATAAAAGCATAACTGAAGAAAGTCTGTTCTCCAAATTGAATTGCGCTGGGTTAGATGAAAAAAAAACCTCATTAACCCAGCACCAACAGTGAGTTACTGGAGGATCCGTATAACAAAACCAAAAACACGTGGGCAATGGACCGCATACGTCAACCTCTAGAACAATGACAGTTTATTAAAAGTAATCATAAAAACTTATCACATATGTAAAACACCAAGCCTTAGATAGAGTCCTTTTGCTGGCGGCATTTTCCTACAGCAGGGGTGTCAAAGTCCCTCCTCGAGGGCCGCAATCCAGTCGGGTTTTCAGGATTTCCCCAATGAATATGTATTGAAAGCAGTGCATGCAAATAGATCTCATGCATATTCATTGGGGAAATCCTGAAAACCTGACTGGATTGCGGCCCTCGAGGAGGGACTTTGACACCCCTGCCCTACAGCGTTTGGATTGAGTCATTAGCACTACACTACAAGCCTGGAGATTTACACTATATCAGCGCCATCTATTGGATCACGAGTCTACCCCTGAGGAAGGCTTTCTAGTGGAAGCCGAAACACGGCCCGTGTTGGGTCCAAAGATATAAGCAAAAGGACTCTATCTAAGGATTGGTGTTTTACATATGTGATACATTTTTTATGATTATTTGTAATAAATTGTCATTATTCTAGAGGTTGACGTGCCCGCATCCCTTGTTCTGCTCCGCGTGGGGTTGAGTTTTCCTTTCACTTGTGGAGTGCGTGGATCCGTATAAGAAACAGGACATACTGTATGTAATGTTCTGTCCCTGTCACACCATCCAATCCATAACAGGTTATGCAAAGTGCTCGATCCCTGTCATGCCAAACCATTTCTAGCAGGTGTGTGTGGAGCAGAGTATTGCAAACTGTGTGCCGCCTGAGATTTCAGGTGTGCCGCGTGACGCTGGGGAGGAGAGGCACTAGCCGACTGCCTTCAGGATGTGTCTCTCGCGGCAAGAGACGCATCCTGTAGGCAATCGGCCACCAACTGCCCCGCCCCTTCTCTCTGTGCGTCTTCCCTGCCGGCACCCTCGACGTGATGACATCATGCATGCGTGTGACATCATCACATCAAAGTCCACGCACTTCCGGACGCCTCGAGCCGCGGCCACTACATTCAGTGTGCTGCAGCTCGACAAAGTTTGTGGGTCACTGATGTAGAGTGTTCCATTCCGGTCACACCCATCCATTTCAGTATTCTGTTTCTAACTGTACCTGGCAGAAACCCAAATAGTAGCAGCATTCCATGCTGACAATTCCAGGGCTAGCAGTGGCTTCCCCTTGTCTGTCTCAATAGCAAACTATGGACTTTTCCTCCAGGAACTTGTCCAAACCTTTTTTAAACCCACCTACATTAACCACTGCTACCACATCCTCTGGCAACGAGTTCCAGAGCTGAACTATTCACTGAGTGAAAAAAATATATGTATTTCCTTCTAGTTGTTTTAAAGATATTTCCCTGGAAGTTCATTGAGTGACCCTAGAAGTCTTTGCAATGTTTGAAAGAGTAAAAATTCAATTCACTTGCACTCCGCTCTACATCGCTCAGGATTTTGAAGACCTCGATCATATCCTCCTTCAACTGTCTCTTTTCTAAGCGAAAGAGCACTAACCTCGTTAACCTTTCCTCATTTAAAAGGAATTCAATCCCCTTTATCATTCTGGTCGCAGTTCTTTCAGTCTTTTCTAATTCTGCTATATCTTTTTTTATATAGATAAATCGACCAGAATTGAACTTAATAGTCAAGGTGAGGTCACACCTTGGTGTGATATAGGGGCATTATAATATTCTGGGTCATATTTACCGTTCCTTACCTAACGTCCTGTTTACTTTTTTGGGCCACCGCTGCAAACCAGATGGAAGATTTCAGCATAGCGCCTTCAACGACACCTAGATCTATTTCTGGGGTGTTGATTCCCACTGTGGACCCTGGTATCTAAGAACTATAATTTGGATTCTTCTTCCCAATGTGAATCAGATTGTCCACATTAAATTTCATCTGTCATTTGGACGTCCAGTCTTTCAATTTCCTAAGGTCTTCTTGCAATTTTTCACAGTTCACATGTGTTTTAACAACTTTGAATATTTGTGTGTTATCTGCAGATTTAAATCACCTCACTTGTCATTCTGATTTACACAGAAACAGAGAATCATGAAGACCATATGGCCTA
The DNA here is from genome assembly GCF_902459505.1 of Geotrypetes seraphini. Lineage (NCBI taxonomy): Eukaryota > Metazoa > Chordata > Amphibia > Gymnophiona > Dermophiidae > Geotrypetes > Geotrypetes seraphini. Next base: position 65,581,394 of record NC_047095.1, read on the forward strand.
TCTAGTCTGCCTAACTGTGCCAGCTCCTATACCCTCTTCTCCCGGAGACATTTCTTTTAAGGAGGGAAGTTATCAATGTGGGTTAATATTATGGTACTGTTAACCTAGTTATTACTAACTAGATCTCACTACATACAATGGACCTGTCTAAAATAGCACATGTTAGTGGTAAAATAATCCATCTTAACAGGAGTCTCCCCCACTTAGTGTGAAGAGTTTCATTCTCTGGCAACCAGAGCTGATATTGTGATGTCACAATGCCTCATTCCACCAATGGCTAAGAGCCAACCTCATCGGTGATGTCACAATGGCTTGAGTGTCCTATACTTAGCTCACTTTTCTTTCATATAACAGTGATTTCAATTTATAAAGACATATTTTTCTTTAATTAAAGAGGGCTACCTTTTATTAGTAACTAGGTCTCACTGTATGGAATGGGGCCTCTGCCACAATAGCACAAGTTAATGGTAAAATAACGGTGGCAGGTCAAATGCGCGCAAGACAACAGTGCGCGGACAAAACCGCCAAGACAAGTCAGCGCAAAGATAGTCAGCGCAAAGACAATTGAGCGCAGGGACAACTCAGCGCAAGACAATTGAGCGCAAGGATAACAGTGCGCAAGACAATTGAGCGTGCCTTAAAATGGCGCATGGCGAAGGGCACGCATACATTCAGCACGTCACCACGTTATCAGTATAGTTCCCTTGCCTCTTTGTCTCGTGCTCAGTTGTCTTGCGCTCAGTTGTCCCGCTCGTGCTTGTTACTAAAAATCATTTGCGCTGAATTGACTTGCGCTCACTTGTCTTGCCACTCAGTAGTCTTGCGCTCACTTCTCCGTGCCCGTTTGTCCGCACGCTGTTGTCTTGCGCGCATTTGACTATGAACCGTCACATCATCTTACTTTCCAGTCAGTGCCTGAGCCAGTCAGGCTATGCCAGCTCAGACCCTGCCGTTAAAGTTTTCACGAGAAACAAATGTGTTTCCTTGCTGTGCATTACACGGAGTGCTCATTATAATCCTAACGAGCTCCTTGAAATGCATTACCGTAGGATTCTTGGTGGCTGCTACGGTATCGGTAGCAAACCAAAAAAACTCTGTGGAGTGACGATGTTCCTAAATGGACTTTATTTGAAAGTTCCAAAGGTCCACTGAAATCATCCCCATAAAATAATTCCATCCACATAAAAGTAAATCATCCACATAAGAGCCTTAAAGGACCTAGTCCTCTAGGGATACAGGACCCAACACGGTCCGCGTTTCGACAAAAAGTCTTCTTCAGGGGTCCCTGGGGGTCCTATAAAGGTGAGTACGTGGGAAACAATTGTGTGGTGAGCCGGAAGTGAGACACTGCTTGTGTTTGCAACATTCTAGAGCTCAGACTGTGATGTCATAATGTCTGATTCCACCAATGCCTAAGCTCCGTCCTCATCTGCACAAGCCTCAAACACTTTGAAATCATAAGTTGCAAAAAACAAAAGGAACTGACCCCAAAATATCCACAAAGAAGAAAATCCAGAGAAAACCAAAAAAAAACTCTGGAGTGACGATGTTCCTAAATGGACTTTATTTGAAAGTGTCAAAGTTCCAAAGGTCCACTGAAATCATCCCCATAAAATAATTCCATCCACATAAAAGTAAATCATCCACATAAGAGCCTTAAAGGACCTAGTCCGCTAGGGATACAGGACCCAACACGGTCCGCGTTTAGACAAAAAGTCTTCTTCAGGGGTCCCTGGGGGTCCTATAAAGGTGAGTACGTGGGAAACAATTATGTGGTGAGCTTATTATAATACTAATGAGCTCCTTGAAATGCATTACCGTAGGATTCTCGGTAGCAGCCACAGAGAACCCTTTTGTGCATCGTCAGAGTAAGCGTGCTTTAACGACTCGTACTGCCACAGAAAGCTTTTGAGCATCGGGGCCTCAGTTTCATTCCATATAGCAGTGATTTCGATTTCTAAAGACATTTCTTTTTCTTTAATGAAGGGATTAAATTATCAATGTGGGCTACTGCTAAGGAGAGCTCTTTTACAGTTAACCCCAGTTATAAGTAACATACACCAGTGATTTCAATTTCAAGAGCTTATTATTTTTTTTCCTTTAATCAATGGGGTAATTTATCAACATGGGTTAAGTGCTATGGACTCGTGGTTGAGTTCTAGCGACTTGATGAAAATCATTAAGGCCTCCTTTTATCAAGCCGCGCTAGCGGTTTAACGCGTGTAATAGCGCGTGCTAGCCGCTACCGCCTCCTCTTGAGCAGGCGGTAGTTTTTGGCCAGCGCAGGGGTCAATGCGCGATAAAAAGTCGCGCGCGTTAACCCCGCTAGCGCGGCTTGATAAAAGAAGCCTTAAGTCTTCGTGGCAGAATACGGAATTTGATGTTGTCACCGTTGTCGCATCAAACGCGATCCTCCGCCTCCAACGCTGCCCACCTGCTGATGCCCAGAAGGGTACTACGTCGTTCATCTGACATCTCCGCTGAAACCTGCCCGCCTTGGGAGGCCCTGCTGGGAGTAAAACTACCGACGGCCTAGCTTTCAGCTTCTCAGATGCGCGCAAAGCCCACTGGCACGACAAGCCCATGTACCATGACTGGAGATCAACATGGGTTATCACTGCGCAACATGGGACCTGTCCTAAAATAACACAAATTAGTAGTGAAAAAAACACATCTTAACGGTAGCCCACATTGTCTAAATCCGCTCCAAACCATCCTCTTCTGACAGTGTCCATTCATTCAGGCACACTCTCATTCATTTCAACATGGAGGGATTTGCTTGGGGAAAAGTTTGGAGGAACTGCAGTGGTTGGGGGTTGGGTACTAAGGATCTTTGGGCTGTCTCCCTAGCTCGGCAGGGTTCATCTCGTCTGACTTACAAATGCATTCACTCTGCAACCCCCCCCCCCCCCCAATATCTCTCCTCATTTATCTCCCCCTATGCTCCTACTCGTGAATTCTATTCATCAGGTAAGTCTTTCCTATCCATGCCCTTCTTCTCCACTGCTAATTCCTGACTCCGCCCCTTCTATCTTACTGCACCGTCTTGAACTGGTTCAAAGACTTCCTGCAAAACAGAGAATATCTTGTCTAAACAGACGAAGCGTTTTAAAAAAAACTGGCAAGCGTTCTTTGACGTACCACAAGGCTCACCGTTATCCCCGATCCTCTATAACCTTTCCATGAGCTCATTAACTTAAGGGTTTACTGTTTTATTTTAATCTTAATTGTATTTCTGACGATTTATAATTTTCTACTGATTGTCTGGTACTTCGTACTGTAAACCGCCTCGAACTTTTATGGCTAGGCGGTATATAAGAATAAATTATTATAATTAGGCCGTATCAAACTCAACAACAATGAATGCATATTTTCATACACAGATGACGTTCTTCTACTCGCCCCAATTAATCGTGACACTAACGACACAACACTGATAACATCAAATGGAATAGACAAAACACAGACCCAACAAAGCCTCAAACTAAACGTAGACAAAAACCAACATTCTATGGTTTCATAATGCTGTACAAACGGTTCCTTCTACTGTGACTCACCTCAGGATCCACATTGGATATCAATAAGACATCCAAGGTCCTTGGAGTTATGCTTGACTCCACCCTATCATATGAATTTCAAGTATCCAACTTAAGGAAGAAAACCTTCTACAATATGGGAAGACTAATCCAAGCCTTTTTTCAAGAGCACCACTTTGCTGTATTAACACAACTCCCTCTATATGGTCTAAACTTCACTCTCCCGAACAAACTACAGATGACACATAACACGGCAATCAGACTAATATTCCTACTCAAAAATGCCTTACTATAAGAACTTACACTGGTTATCCGTCAAAACTCGTATAACCTTCAAACTATCATCTATTCAATATGCAAAAACAGTAGGAGCCACTCGTAATCTTATTTGTCAATTGTTGGCCAACATCAACTGGACAGGTCCCATGTACTCATGCCTTCTCCCAAAGGAGTTAAATACAAATGCATTTTGGACTCGCTTTTCACTTATCTGGGCACCAAGACCTGGAACCAGGATGGAAACATTCTACAACAGATTAAAAAATATATATATATATAAAAAGCATAAACACTACAGACAACTATCCCAATTCATCTAGGGCTCCTTTTACAAAGGTGTGTTAGGGCCTTAACGCGTGCTATATTGCCATACGCGCTAGACCTTAATGCCAGCATTGAGCTGGCGTTAGTTCTAGAACCGTAGCGCAGGTTTAGTGCGCTAAAATGCTTCATGCACTAAAAAACGCTAGCACACCTTAGTAAAAGGAGACCCTAGTATTTACTAAATCCCCTAATTAACTCAGTACAGTCTTGGAAACGCAATCCTCCCTTCCCCATTACTCCATTTATAATTTAATTCTCTTCAAACTGCACATTAACAGGTGCTAGAATATATGTCTGTCTGTCTTTCTTTCTGTCTCTCTCCCTCCCGCTGTCTGTCTTTCTTTCTGTCTGTCTCTCTCCCTGGCCCCCTTTGTCTGTCTGTCTTTCTGTCTCTCTCCCTGCCCCTGTGTCTTTCTTCCTTTCTGTCTCCCTCCCGCTGTCTATCTTTCTTTCTTTCTTTCTCCCTCCCTCCCGCTGACTGTCTGTCTTTCTTTCTGTCTGTCTCTCTCCCTGCCCAGTACGAAGCAGCAGTATTTCTCTTTCCCCCCCCACTTCCCTGTGCAGCAGCCACAGAAGCATTCCCTCCCCCTCCATTTCCCTGTGCAGCAGCATTTCACCTAACCCACTTCCCTGTGCAGCAGCAGCAGCATTTCCCTCCCCCTCCATTTCCCTGTGCAGCCGCATAGAGCTACGAAAGCAAATACACTCACCGATTTATCGCGCACCATTGAATAATCAACAAAATGTTGTCTGTAGCTCCCTGACTTGTACTGCTTTAAAAGACTCTTACAGTTTGTTTTGGTGCTTTCAGTGGGGAGGGAGGGTGTGTTATTGACACCGGAAGCTTTTCCTTTGACGTAGGTGCCTTCTCCAATGGCCAGAGTTGGTTCAGCAGCACAGGCGTCGTCCGCATTGATCTAGGTAAGTGCAATTGTCAGGCCAATAAAGTTGTGTGAGGTTTCATAGCGAGCCAGAGACAGGATGTTGTTTATTTTTAAGTTTAAATGTGCCGCCGCGGCTTCTCTCACGATCACCACCTGCGTCGGAAGCCTTCTCCGACGCAGGTGTGGCTCGTGAAAGGAGCTGCCACGGCAGCTTTGAACTTAAAAATAAACTTCGGCCGTTTAAAGTTGCCGCGGCGGCTCCTCTCTTGATCCCCGCCTGCATTGTAAACTTCGGCCGCGCCGTGGAGTAAGGGGTCTGCGACAGAGGGAACTTTATAAGCGCAGACGCGCACTCTTGCCGGCCACGGACCTACAGATCAGGGATCACGGAACACGCCGGTAAGAGTGCGCATGCGCGCTTAGGGTTTTATTATTATAGATTGTAAGTTGCCTTGTACCTAATTATGGAATACTACGGCTCAGAAATACTGGATTAGATCTGTGTTCAAACATATTGAAGTTTTAGGCTTACTGCACTATAATCAGTGCCATCTTTTCAAAGTTAGTGGGTTTTGGTTTTTTTTTTACCTTTGACTCCTGCTGAACCCCAAAGAAACATATGAGAATTTGGAAAGATGACTCTGAACCACACATGTGATATCAACCAACTAAAAATCCCACTTAGCCACACTGAGCTGATTTAGGCAGATCAAGTGCTCTTTTTATCATCATAAAAAAAAATCATGCAAGTCTTTGAAAATTAAGCCTGAATGCTCCCTAAACAAAAGAAAACCAATTTAAGCATGCAGAGATATGTCCTCTTCAGATGGAATCCTGGTGTGAAAATACAGCCTCTATCTTCCTAAGGATCCCAGTGTTCAATGTCAGGTTTGTTACCGAATCTTCACTTGCTTGTTTTAACCACGAGGGGATTCCTGAATGTGTGAAGACAAGAATTCAAACATTCCCTGCCTGACTGGTGATAAGAATTTTCCCCTTCCCCCCTCCACCTCATTACTAAGCAGAAATGGCAACCAGAAAAAGCCATTTCATGCTGTCAGAAAGTAATCAGCACCGCCCTTCACGCCTGGTGTTTGACGGCGAGGTCTGTAATCAGCAGATCCTCAATATTTTCACTGAAGGACAATAGCTTCAGACAACTAACAGTACTCGGGGGAGAGGGGGCTAGCTCTGCGCTTCGGCTGCATGCTTTCGTGCACCCTATTAAAACTCAGCACGATCAAGCTATATTTTAACGGACAAAGCTCCTATTCCTATAAAATCTTTAAGATCGGAAGAGAAATCGCTGCTCCTAGTGCCCTCATTAAGAGTCATCTATTCTAGGAGAGACACAATCTTTTCCGTCGCGGCCCCCCAAATCTGGAATTCGCTCCCAATTAATATAAGGGAAGAAAAATGGCTTGGTAAGTTTAAAAGTCTCCTGAAAAGCTGGCTTTTTAAGGGCGCTTTTAACTGAGTTATGCAAATTTTCTATATTCAGGATGTGTGTTAGAGGACTAGTAATGCTGATAGGTGAAAATTGAGCAGGTAACCTTTCCCCCATCCTTTTGTTTCATCACCCTGCTCTTTTTGATTTGATTTATAAATTGAATTTAATCCTTTTTTCATTTTTTCCTTCTGTGTGTGTCTGGTACACAGGTGTCTTAATTGTCTTGCTTGAGTAATGTGTTTTTTTCTTTTTTTACCCCAATTTTGCTAGTACTTGTAAATCGCATTGAATTAAGATTTTGCGATCAAAATCAAATTTTTATTAAACTTGGAAACTATATACAGATACACTTCTGGAAGTAAAAAAGTCATAAGAACATAATAATAGCCTTATTGGGTCAGACCAATGGTCCATCAAGCCCAGTAGCCCGTTCTCACGGTGGCCAATCCAGGTCTCTAGTACCTGGCAAAAGCTAAAGAGTAGCAACATTCCATTCAGAATCCTAAAGAGTTACAAAAGATTCCGGAACCCCAAAGAGTAGCAACATTCCATTCAGAATCCTAAAGAGTAACAAAAGATTCCGGAACCCCAAAGAGCAGCAACATTCCATTCAGAATCCTAAAGAGTTACAAAAGATTCCGGAACCCCAAAGAGTAGCAACATTCCATTCAGAATCCTAAAGAGTAACAAAAGATTCCGGAACCCCAAAGAGTAGCAACATTCCATTCAGAATCCTAAAGAGTAACAAAAGATTCCGGAACCCCAAAGAGTAGTAACATTCCATTCAGAATCCTAAAGAGTAACAAAAGATTCCGGAACCCCAAAGAGTAGCAACATTCCATTCAGAATCCTAAAGAGTAACAAAAGATTCCGGAACCCCAAAGAGTAGCAACATTCCATTCAGAATCCTAAAGAGTAACAAAAGATTCCGGAACCCCAAAGAGCAGCAACATTCCATTCAGAATCCTAAAGAGTTACAAAAGATTCCGGAACCCCAAAGAGTAGCAACATTCCATTCAGAATCCTAAAGAGTAACAAAAGATTCCGGAACCCCAAAGAGTAGCAACATTCCATTCAGAATCCTAAAGAGTAACAAAAGATTCCGGAACCCCAAAGAGTAGCAACATTCCATTCAGAATCCTAAAAAGTTACAAAAGATTCTGGAACCCCAAAGAGTAGCAACATTCCATTCAGAATCCTAAAAAGTTACAAAAGATTCCGGAACCCCAAAGAGTAGCAACATTCCATTCAGAATCCTAAAGAGTAACAAAAGATTCCGGAACCCCAAAGAGTAGCAACATTCCATTCAGAATCCTAAAGAGTAACAAAAGATTCCGGAACCCCAAAAAGTAGCAACATTCCATTCAGAATCCTAAAAAGTTACAAAAGATTCCGGAACCCCAAAGAGTAGCAACATTCCATTCAGAATCCTAAAGAGTAACAAAAGATTCCGGAACCCCAAAGAGTAGCAATATTCCATTCAGAATCCTAAAGAGTAACAAAAGATTCCGGAACCCCAAAGAGTAGCAACATTCCATTCAGAATCCTAAAGAGTAACAAAAGATTCCGGAACTCCAAAGAGCAGCAACATTCCATTCAGAATCCTAAAGAGTAACAAAAGATTCTGGAACCCCAAAAAGTAGCAACATTCCATTCAGAATCCTAAAAAGTTACAAAAGATTCCGGAACCCCAAAGAGTAGCAACATTCCATTCAGAATCCTAAAGAGTAACAAAAGATTCCGGAACCCCAAAGAGTAGCAATATTCCATTCAGAATCCTAAAGAGTAACAAAAGATTCCGGAACCCCAAAGAGTAGCAACATTCCATTCAGAATCCTAAAGAGTAACAAAAGATTCCGGAACCCCAAAGAGTAGCAACATTCCATTCAGAATCCTAAAAAGTTACAAAAGATTCTGGAACCCCAAAGAGTAGCAACATTCCATTCAGAATCCTAAAAAGTTACAAAAGATTCCGGAACCCCAAAGAGTAGCAACATTCCATTCAGAATCCTAAAGAGTAACAAAAGATTCCGGAACCCCAAAGAGTAGCAACATTCCATTCAGAATCCTAAAGAGTAACAAAAGATTCCGGAACCCCAAAGAGTAGCAACATTCCATTCAGAATCCTAAAGAGTAACAAAAGATTCTGGAACTCCAAAGAGTAGCAACATTCCATTCAGCAAGTTTTATCTGACGCTTAAAATATTGGGCGCTGGAATCCTAAAGAGTAACAAAAGATTCCAGAACCCCAATAGTAGCATGCTACTGATCCAGGGCAAGCAGTGGCTTCCCCCATATCTATCTCAATATCAGACTATGCAATTTTCCTCCAGGAACTTGTCCAAACCTTTCTTAAAACCAGCTACGCTATCCGCTCTTACCACATCCTCTGGCAATGCGTTCCAAAGCTTTACTATTCTCTGAGTGAAAAAATATTTCCTCCTATTGGTTTTAAAAGTATTTCCCTGTACCTTCATCAAGTGTCCCCTACTCTTTGTAATTTTTGACAGTCATAACTTTATTAATGCATAATCATAAAAAAATCACCCTAGAAAGCACCTGAGATTTTAGCATTCATTGTTCACTTCTCTCTGCTTTGACTGCCAGCTAGGGAGCGTGCAAAATCCGGACACCCTAAACCCTCCCATCTCCGCCCCAGTCTGCTGCCTCCTGCCCAACATGATTGAGAGGAGGCTTTTGAAAACCTGGACAAAGTGCCGAGTTTGAAAAGCCGTCCGGACCCCATGTTCAGGGAAATCTGGCTGCCTGGTAACCCTAGCCATGTTGCCCTTTCCAGCTAGGCCCAGCACCAGTCCGTTCTGTGTCTGCCGTCAATTTATCAGTCCACCTTCTTTGCATGCCAACTAGGTGGACAGTTCATTGCCTGTAGGCATAGCAGGTTCTCACCCTGTGGGACCAATCTCTGTCCCATGGCAGAATGCTTCGGTGCTTCTACAGTTGTGACGATGAGGTACATTTAGATGCTCTAAGTTTCAAGTTTAATGAGATTTTTGTTTAATCGCTTAATCTTGTTTCTAAGCGATGAACATAATAAAATTACAATATTTAGGGAACAATACAATACTTAACAATGAAATAAGTCCAAGAGGACTTGTGACAAACTTAACATACCCATAAACACAAGGAAAGAAAGGAAAGTGAAATACAAAATCATTAAAGAAAGCAAAACAATCATGGAAAAAACATAAGGCAGGGAAAACAGAAAATAGCCATAATATTAAACAATAAAAATAAAATTGACCAGAGAACTTGCATCCTACACAGATAGGGCTGGCAGGGGGGGGAGCAATCCTGCATTTGGGGGAAAAGAGGGCAAGTCCTAACCCCAGTAGCTCTTGAAAACTGAATTTTGTGCCCTTCGTGACTTGTTCTGCCCCTTCTCCATCCCTTAGCTAATCAGCCTCGGGATTCCCCTCTGATGTCATCCAAGAGGCGGAGCCTGAGCCAGGCTCTCTTAGTGGCAGCTGCCATGTTACTGGTGGAATGATTGCTAAGGAGCTCGCGACGTGAACATAGGTAGATTGCGCACTTTAGTGCACCCTAGTAATACCAAGCGTACAACCCCCTAGTGGTGATATGATGCAATAACATTACAATTTCATCATTATAATGAACCCTTCCATTGACAAAACAGGAGCGCCGTTTTTAGCGCCAGCCGTGATGGTAACTGATCTGATGCTCATAGGAATTCTAGGAGTAGTGGAGCCGTTACCACCACAGCCAGTGCTAAAAACCGTGCTATGGTTTTGTAAAAAGGTATAGAAACATAGAAACATAGAAAAGTGATGGCAGAAAAGGGCCAAAACCCATCAAGCCTGCCCACTCTATTGACCCTCCCCCCTAGTTACCCTTTGAGAGATCACATTCTGATGACCCATCCCCTTAACTCTACCCTCTTAGAGATCTGACATAAGCATCCCATCTATGCTTAAAATCTGGCACGCTGGTGGCCTCGATCATCTCCACTGGAAGCCCATTCCAATTGTCAACCACTCTTTCGGTGAAGAAGTACTTCCTGGTGTCGCCATGAAACTTCCCGCCCTTGATTTTTAGTGGATGCCCTCTTGTGGCCGAGGGTCCTCTAAGAAAGAAAATATCATCTTCTACCTTGATACGACCAGTGATATATTTAAACGTCTCAATCATGTCTCCCCTCTCCCTACGTTCTTCGAGAGAGTATAACCACAATTTATTCAGCCTTTCTTCGTACGAGAGATCCTTGAGCCCCGAGACCATCCTGGTGGCCATTCGCTGAACCGACTCAACTCTCATCACATCCTTACGGTAATGTGGCCTCCAGAATTGTACACAGTACTCCAGATGAGGCCTCACCGTGGTTCTGTACAATGCTATAATCATGGTTAGATGTTTCAATAGGTTTCCCCTTCAAATATTGTAGTTCATCCTTTTTCCCCAATTGTGTGCAGTTAGTATACGTGTTTTATTAATGTCTACTAATCCAATATTGGTTTGTATAATATTTTAACTCTAATTTGTCTTGTTTCTTTTAAAGATATCTTTTTATTATTGCTGTACACCGCCTAGAAATTGGAATAAGCGGTATAAAAAATGTTTTAATAAACTTGAAACTTGAATTCACACCAATATAGAGGTGAAACATTTAAGTATTTCTATTTATTTGTTGCAACTAAAAAAAAAAAAAAGTGTGGTAGCCATTTTAGTGCAGGCTAAATGCTAACCTACGCGAACACGTCCATAGGATATCATAGATGCGTTAGCACGCCTTAGCGTTTAGCGCACGCTAAAACAGCTACCGCACCTTAGTAAAAGGACCCCCAAATAAGTATGTCCAACAACTGTTGCTATCAGATATTGTTTAAATAAGGTAAATTCAATTTAAATATAAATGAATAGCAAAGCTAATTTACCATTCACATATGATCAAATTTACGTTGATTGCATCATCTTAGTTAGTGATATACTTCAAACAAACACATCGTGCCTTTCAACTTAATACCAACTTTGATCTAAGATATCTAAAACCATAGGTAAGTATTTGACCAGGTGACTCTTTTCAAATCAGAATGTTTATGAGTCCCAAAGTTCAATAAAATGCAAAAAGTGTATATCTGTGTGCACACAAAAATAAAGTATTAAAAAGAACTGTTTTCACCAGTATCACCACTTTCTTGTGCTGGGTACTGCTGAATTGTTATCCTGTCACCTGTCTGGAACCAGCAGCTTTTCTGAAGATCTGCTTCTATCCTATCTGTAAACAAATAAAAGGAAAAAAAACCCTAATCTCCCTGGATGAATGCAGGCTAGTCAGTGCCATGTATTGCGAACTACATGTGCAAAAGAATAGATAATTCTTTTATCCCTATACTGACACCCCAAAAAAATGCTTCTGATATGAAATCAGCTCACAGAGTTTCAACACATACATTCACACAATATCTGAGCCGTTCTATAAGCTCAAAACATTAGGTTTTTACACATATGATTACCCCAATAATTGGTACACTTTCGTGTACAAGTGTTAGGCACTATTTGATAAGAACATAAGAATTGCCGCTGCTGGGTCAGACCAGTGGTCCATTGGGCCCAGCAGTCCGCTCACAAGGCAGCCCTTAGCCAAAGACCAGCACCCTAACTGAGACTAGCCCTACCTGCGTAAGTTCTGGTTCAGCAGGAACTTGTTTAACTTTGTCTTGAATCCCTGGAGGGTGTTTTCCCCTATAACAGCCTCCGGAAGAGCGTTCCAGTTTTCTATTACTCTCTGGGTGAAGAAGAACTTCCTTACGTTTGTACGGAATCTATGCCCTTTTAACTTTAGAGAGTGCCCTCTCGTTCTCTCTGCCTTGGAGAGGGTGAACAACCTGTCTTTATCTACCAAGTCTATTCCCTTCATTATCTTGCATCTAATCACTTACTCCCAGATTATATATAAGATGCCTAAATTTGGGTGTGTTGTCAAGAATGACATGTAACTTAGTTGCTTAACAAGCCAGTTATTGATAGCTGGGTGCTTACACTAATTATTGAAGTTTATCGGCAACAATTTGGTTTTGTGCATGTAACTGACCACACACTCTTCTGCAACTCTGGGCACCGAAATCCCATGGAGGGGCATAATAAAAACATCTATCTAAGTTCAATTTGGGCGTATGGTACTAAATGCCCAGTTGGCAGTGGGAAAATGCCCATTTTTTTAAAAAAAAAGTCTAGAATATATATATTTTTTAATTATCTATCTGGACATCCAGACTGCCAGGATGTCTGTGTTTAGATCACATTTTTGACCAAAATTTTGTCCAAGTCCCAAACGCCCAGAACAAGACCATTTGGACATGGGAGGGGCCAATCTTGTAATGGACATGGCAACAGAGCACTGGGGCACCTTACAGGGCACTGCTGTGAACTTCACAAAAAGGGTGCCAGATAAACATCTCAACAGAACTCCCTTATAGGTTATGGTGAGCCTGTCTACCACCCCAGTAGCCCTTATGGCTGCAGCTGGCACCTATATGGCAGTAGAGTAGGATTTGGTGGGGGTTTGGGTGGGCTCACATTTCCCACCATGAATTTAGTGGTTAGAGCGGCTTATGGGCCTGGGTCGTCTTCTCTATGGTTCACTAGCCCACCCCCCAGGCTACTTAAGACACCTGTGTGCAGCTCTACTAGGCTTTCCAATACCTGGTGCTGATGTTCTGGAGACAAGTATGCACTTTTTTATTCTGATCTTTACAGGGGAGTGAGGGGTCAGTGAACACTGGGGGAGTGTGTGTGGGCCTTTACTTTGTCTCTGTAGTGGTTATCTGGTCACTTTGGATCCCTTTTTGGCACTTTGTCTAACTCACGACGTTTAAGTTTCATCCAGGATGTCTAGTACAACATTCGATTGTCCCTGCAGGATGACTAAGTCTAGATCGGCCCCCATCCCGCCCAAATACTCCTCCAGATATGCCCCTTTCAGCTCTGGGCGCACAGCGGCATTCAGAGGCATAAAAAGTCCTGCGACACGTCCAGGAAGTTGGTTATATTATCGGCACGGACAACCTGTCTTTTAGGTCGTTCAAGTGCCGACTTGGGCGTATTTTTAAAATGTGTCTTAAGTTTTGATTATGAGCCCCATAGTGCATGACCCAAAAGGGGGCGTGTCCTTGGGAGGGGCATGAGCGTGTCAGGGGTGCTCCAAACAATTGTGTGCAGTGTTACAGAATACTGGCTCAGACCACCCAACTTGGGCACCAGCATTTACACCTGGTTTCAGCAAGTTTTATCTGACGCTTAAAATATTGGGTGCTGGAATTGGCACTATGTGCGATTCTAGAAAGCATGCATGCACTTTATAGAATTTCCCTTAGAACAAAAGAACTGCCTTCGGTCCATCAAGTCTGGCGATCCACATACGCGGAGGCCCAGCCAGGTGTACACCTGGCGTCATTTTAGTCACCCATATCCCTCTATGCCTCTCATAAGGAGATGTGCGTCTAGTTTGCTTTTAAATCCTAGAACGGTGGATTGCGCAATAACCTCCTCTGGGAGAGCATTCCAGGTGTCCACCACTCGTTGCATGAAGCAGAACTTCCTGATATTTGTCCTGGACTTGTCCCCCCTTAGCTTCAGTCCGTGTCCTCTTGTCTGTGTCACATTGGACATTGTAAATAATTTTTTTTTTCCTGCTCTATTTTGTCGATTCCTTTCAGTATTTTGAAAGTCTCCATCAGATCCCCTCGCAGTCTCCTTTTCTCAAGGGAGAACAATCCCAGTCTCTTAATGCAAATTTTTCCAGCACCCGTTTTTGAGCACAATTTATAGAATCGGTATGCAACTGTTAGAAGGACATGCATATGGGTGAAGCGTTAGAGAATGACACCATCCCTGCAGGATCTCAATATAGTGTAAGTCAGTGTCTCTTAAACTGTGTGCCACGGCACAGTGGTTTGTCCCGAAGAGATTCCAGGTGTGCATTGAGAGATCTCAGAATTTTGCTTTATTTTTAAACATTCCCTTCATAAGTATATACTAGAATAGATGACATGTGTGTCGCGTACGCAAGAGTCTCACCCCCTCTTCTACGAAACTGCGATAGCAGTTTCTAGCGCAGAGAACCGCACTGAATGGCCCGCTCCCGACATTCATAGGAACGCAACCAGCATCGGGAGCAGAGAAGGCCATTCAGCGTGGCTATCGCAGTTTCGTAGAAGAGGTGAGGGGGTCAATGTTATAAGTGTCTGTGTGCGTAAGGATACAACTGCCCAAACAAGCATCATTCTTTGACGTGATTGGTCCTTGAAAACTAATGGCAAGTCATTTTAGTTTTTGTTTTTAATGCAGTAGTTATCCTAACTTGAGCAAGAAAGCAATCAAGGCTTTGTTACCGTTTGGATCTTCTTATCTTTGTGAACTTGGATTTTCAGTTCTGACAGAAATTAAATCGAAAAAAAGAGAACCACTGCAGATGGTGGATGATGAAATGCGTGTCTGCTTGTCGACTATCGAGCTGCATTTTGAGTTCATGTTCACTCAACAACAAGCCCATCCATCGCATTGATTAGCAATTCGATTCTATCTACTTCAGTTCCACCATTGTTACAATTACATTACATTACATTACATTAGTGACTTCTATTCCGCCTGTACCTTGCAGTTCTAGGCGGATTACAACAGAAGAAAACCGGACATTTCCAGGAGAAATTACACACTAGAGGCTGGTTACATAGTTGAGTCTTAGAGGAGAGGTTACAAGAAGGGTAGCGAGCAGAGGAGAAATAACAATATAAGTAGAAATCAAGAGACAACTGGCCGGATATAGAATTATAACAATTTAGGGGCTGGTTTCGTAGTTGAAACTTTGAGGAGAAAATGCAAGCTGAGTATCAATTTGAGGGGGAGTTATTTTGAGGGGGGGTGGGGGGAAGGACATGGGGAGAGTTAGGATAGCTGGATGTGTTTTTTGAATAGCCGGGTTTTGATTTCCTTTCGGAATGATTTGTAGTCACTTGTTGCTGTCAGCAAGTTAGTAATGGAGAGGTCTAGCTTAAAGAGCTTTAAATAATTAATTTTTTTACTGGTTTTGCAATTTTATAATTTCAGTTATAATGTGCCATGAAAAACATTTGCTCCATTTACTGTGCCGGAGCTGAAAAAGAGACGGATCATCTACACCAAAAATTCTTGGGTGGATAATTGGTACTGATGGGCTCTTTTTTTTTAACTGACTAAACTGATAGAGAAACAATAAAGCTACTTCAAAACACTTTTAACCTTTGACGGTGTTCAGAATCCAAGGTGGAATTTAAGAACTCGGAGTGGGGACTGGACCCCTAACGAGACTCTTATGGTATCTATCATTGCACCATAGTGACTGTGAAAGGTAATTTGAAGTGCTTAATAAATTATTTCATAGTATTCAATCGTTGATAATTTGCAAGGTATAATCCAGCTTTAAAGTGACTTTCAACTAGTGAACTTCAGTTAAGTTACTATTTTTGAAGTTCACTAGTTGAAAGTCACTTTAAAGCTGGATTATACCTTGCAAATTATCAACGATTGAATACTATGAATTAATTTATTAAGCACTTCAAATTACCTTTCACAGTCACTATGGTGCAATTATAGATACCATAAGAGTCTCGTTAGGGGTCCAGTCCCCACTCCGAGTTCTTAAATTCCACCTTGGATTCTGAGCACCGTCAAAGGTTAAAAGTGTTTTGAAGTAGCTTTATTGTTTCTCTATCAGTTTAGTCAGTTGCCACTGTTCTTTAGGAACAATTTTTGTTTCTTTGACTATCACCCAGTCGTTTATATTGGGATTCAGCTCTTTTTTTTTAAGCCATACCAGCAATTCCCGTGCAGCAAATTCGATGATGCCCTTAGGAACTGAATGGGCATCAATGCATTTGTTACACAGGAATCGCTGGCGTGGCTTTGTAAAAGGAGCCCTATGACTTTAAGATAACCTATATGTGTCTGCTTTTAGCTAATATTTTTTTTTTTTTTTTGGTGCACTGAGTTGGTGCATGGTGGAAATGGAGCAGACAGTTCTGAATATATTCCTTTCTGAATTTGTCTAAATGTACTTGAACTTGAGGGCAATGCAGTCTTCATCAGCAAGTTTTCATCACGGAAAAAATGCTTGAGTACCTGAATAAATCCATGCAAACCGTCCTGAGCTCCCTTGAAAGAACAGTATAGAAAATTGAATGAATAAATACATTAAATAAATAAGACTTTTTCTACAGTTAACATGAGAAATATCTCTTTACCAGAGTTTCTTTCATTATGTAACATCTGTGGAACAATCCATCTAAAAGAAGCATAGAGGCAGCATAATCGAGCAGAAGAGGAGGTTGTCATGGGCATCTGACAGTCACTCACAAAAGAGGCTGGAAGTGATTTAATGAAACGTTAACTGTTAATGAAACCTTTTACCAGCTTCTCCCATCAGCACCACCTGGTGGCAACTCTCTGTATAGCACATCTTCCATTTATTTACAAGAGAGCTCTTTCAGGATATAGAGAGGCCTTGTAAACATTTATTTCAAAATAGACTAGTTCTGTTCATATCCTTGCTATACCAACTTTTGCCTGTAGCAACAAAACGGTTTACAAAGTAAATAAATGACAAGTAGTAACATAATAGTGAAGAACGTTTAAACAATTGGATCAACATGGAGGAGATAAAATTAAGATAACGATGAAGAAATAATCATGAAAGACAAAGGGGGGGATAAGCTAACAAGGGATAAACAAGGAGGGAAGAGAAATATTCAGACAATCAAAATGACGGATGCAGAAGAGAAGGTGACTTTGCCACAGGATGAATTTTCTAGTGGCTGAGGGTCCCTGTAGGAACAACGATCCTACAGCTTCACAAACATTTGATCACTGGGGGATCGTAGCACAGGGAATGTTTTGCAGAGTTTTGCATCTGACATTTGTACAGCTCGTCACGGAGCAGCATAACTCTCTAAGAGCCAGATTCACAAAACGCACCGATCGTATCCCGACCAGTTTGCGATCGTTCCCCGCCCCCGCCCCGATTCACTAACCTTTGCCCGATCCATCTCCCCCCCCCCCGATCCAATCCGCCCATGCAAATGGGGGGGAAATTGCCTGCATAAGTTGGAAGACATTGACTCACTAAACAGAAGAAGAAACACCGATTGGGTTTGCCGATCCAAAATGAAGCGACTGCTGAGGACTAGTCGCTTACGGTCCTTGACGACTCTCCTGCTCTCTGCCGCCCTGAAATCCCAGTACCAAGGTTACAAAACAATCCTCAAAATAAAAAATAAAACTGTACATTACTCCCCATATATTCTGAAAAAAGCGCAGTGCAGTGCGAGCCCGTGGTTTTAACCCGCGGGTTAAAAGCGTGTTCTGTTCCATAATCTGGCTAAAGCGTGTTCTGTTCCATTCAATTGAAATGTCCACTCAAGTAAACTGCAGCCACCCCTCCCCCTTTGCTTTGACCTCGCTTGTGCGGAGAGCAAGCGCACGCGTGGATCGCATCTACAGCCAACCAGGATGGTCTGCGCATGCGCCGCGATCGCTCTGCTGCGATCCGTGGGATCGCGGTGGGGCGTGCGTCTGATCAGATAATTTGCGTGCGGACTCTGTAGGGAATCGCTCGCCAGGCAAAACTCGGCCACGAATCGCCCGACAACAATCCATACCGATGAGTTTAGTGAATCTAATCTAGGCCTGAGAGGTTCACCTTTGCTTTTCTATGAAGTCGAGTAGAAATGACATTAGTGTAGCCTTTTCTTTCTTTCCTGGCACTTGACATGCTGCTAAGCAAGAGAAATGGGAGATCTCCAGTCTTCGAGATATTGTAATCACCTACCATATGATGTAAACTGAATCCGTAAGAACACTGATCATGGAAAAGAAACGACAGTGCTGGGGTCCTGAGGAAACCTTATATGTTTATAAGTTCTTTTTTTGTGGGAAAGTTTTCACACTAAGAAGACATTGAGCGTAGTGGTTTTTTTGAATATTTAAAAGGTTTTATGATATTTTGGAATAAAATTTAAGTATTAGGAAGGTGGAGGTTGAAGCATATGAGTCAGGAGGTTGAATTCATATGATATGGGCAAGTGACTTAATCCCCTCATTGCCCCAGGTACATTAGATGATTGTGAGCCCGCTGGGACAGAGAGGGAAAACTGCTTGAGTACCTGAATAAAAAATGCACGTAAACTGTTCTGAGCTCCCCTGGGAAAACGGTATAAAAAATTAAAGAAAATAAAATAAAATAAATAAATAAAAATATTTATAAGGATTGGTGAAACATAGAAACATGATGGCAGATAAAGGCCAAATGGCCCATCTACAGCATCCACTATCTCCTCCTCTCCCTACTGGCTACGGCTCTTAACATTTGCATCTCCTCTTCCTATAGGCTAAGGCTCTTTACACCTGCACCTCTCCCTATTGGCTAAGGCTCTTAACATTTGCATCTCCTCTTCCTATAGGCTAAGGCTCTTTACACCTGCATTGTGAGGTCATAGAGCTTTATAGCAATAGAAACATAGAAACATGATGGCAGATAAAGGCCAAATGGCCCATCCAGAGCATCCACTATCTCCTCCTCTCCCTATTGGCTAAGGCTCTTAACATTTGCATCTCCTCTTCCTATAGGCTAAGGCTGTTTACACCTGCATTGTGATGTCAGAAAACTTTATGGTTATAGAAACATTGTAACATGATGGCAGATAAAGGCCAAATGGCCCATCCAGAGCATCCACTATCTCCTCCTCTCCCTACTGGCTAAGGCTCTTAACATTTGCATCTCCTCTTCCTATAGGCTAAGGCTTTTAACACTTGCATTGTGAGGTCATAGAACTTTATGGTTATAGAAACATGTCAGGTCCGGTCCACAGGAATATTGGGACCAGCAGTTTACGTTTTTTGTTTTTGTTATTTTAATAAATTTCATAGAGTTTCCATCTAAAGAATATACATAAAAACAATTTTTCACTTGGGATTAGAGGTGGGCATATCATATATATTGGATAATCAGATCATAGGACCTCTTATGATCCATATATCATTTCAGATCCGCATCCTGAATTGAATGTTGTAATCATTTATGCTTCAATCCTCCTTCCCACCACTTAAATGCATTATCCACAAGTTCTGAACATTTTTTACTTCTTTTTTTTTTTTTTTTAATTATACAATATATAAGACAAAAAAAACCATTTTTATATATATTCTTTAGATGGAAACGCTATGAAATTGTCATCCAGAGAGATTTTTTGACAATCCTCATAAAGAATTTAAGTAAAATAGAATTTAAGGCAGTGGCTATTTTTAGCACTTTGAAAGAAATTCTTCGAGTTAAGGTTTATAAATTTGATTGTACGCATCGTGTTACCCGCATCTCCTCACAATCAATAAGTGTGTGCTAACAAGCCCTGCCATGCCCAATCGCCCCTTAGAGAAAATTCTGAAAAATATTTTTAGCACGTTATGTATGCATGCACCGACAAAGACAGGAGCGCACACCCTGCATTAAGGGCTAGATTCTCTAAACTCACCGATCACGGCCCGACCAGCTTGCGAGCCTTCTCCGACCCCGACCCGATTCACTAACCTTCTACCCGATCTGATCTGCACATGCAAATGAGGGGAAATGGCATTCATAAGTAGGAAGCCAGCGATTCACTAAACAGAAGATGGAACACCGATTGGGCTTACCGACTACTGAGGACCAGTCGCTCGCATCCCTGCCGACTCTCCCGCTCTCTGCCGCCCTGAAATCCCGGTAACATAAACAAAACCATCAAAACAAAACATCTCCCCTGTGCAAAAAGAGCCCTGCTCTCTGCCTCTCTGTGAGCCCCGTGGTTTTAACCCAGGGTTTAACCCGCGGGTTTAAAGCGGGGCCGCGCTATGGCGTGCTCTGTTCTGTGTTGTTCCAGTCTGGCTGCAAAGCGTGCTCTGTTCCATTGATTCTCGTGGGGCCAGCGAGTGCAGCCACCGCTCCCCCCCCCCCTTCCGTTTTGACCTCAAGCTCGTGCGGAGAGCAGGCGCGGATCACATCTACAGGCAAAGAGGATGGTCTGCGCATGCGTCCAGATTGCTCTGCAGTGATCCGTGGGGGGGTCGCCGTGGGGCGTACGTCCGACCACTTCATTTGCCCGAGGACGCTGTAGTGAATCGGTCGCCCAGATCGGTGAGCTTTAGTGAATCTAGGCCTAAGTATGTTTGATGCGTGCTAAGCTTACTGGCGTTTAATAAAAGGACTCCCGGGAAGCAGAGAGAGAGGCCTTGTGGTCCAGCAACAGATAAACAATAACTTTACGTAGCATGTGATTAGGTAGATGGCTGGGCTTTGGAAAGATTTTGTAATTCCACTTTGTAATATGCCCTGGATAATTGCCTGTAATTTGTCAAAGGCACCTAATTTATTTTAGGCCACTGGGGACTGCCAATAAAAATACGGTGGCATCCTTCAATGGAAAGCCTCGGTAATTTGTAATTCATAGCCGCTCTCTCTCCCGAATTATTGATCTCAGGCACCAGAGTCTCTCCGGGGGACTCACTTTTTCCTCTCTCTCCTTCATGTCTATTCACACAAACCAGTAAAAGAGCAGGCTGGTTCCCAGGGACCATGTGACCCAAAGCTCTTTCTGCCCTCTATTCAGACCATCCTCTCCCTTGGGATATTTATATATTCAATTTTCTATACCGTTTTCCCGGGGGGGGGGGGGGGGACGTCCAAACGGTTTACATGAATTTATTCAGGTACTGAAGCATTTTCCCTCCCCAGCAGCCTCCAGCTCAGCAGTGAGGATCAAGAAGCGTTTCTCATTTCAGATCCGACGCGCTCCTGTTCAGATACTGGGAATATGGGATCACTGCCTGCTCCAGCTGCCTTTTCACTGAGGAACTCATAATACCAAACACAACCCCCCTCCCCCCCCCACAGATTTCCATTCGAATCCTGGATGTACCTGCTGTTACATCTGTCTGCTTGGTGTCCAGCCAAAACAGTGACCTAATGCGTTTTATTTATTTTTGGTTGTTTTTTTTTATTTTTTATTTAATTGCTGCTGTTGTTTCTAAGTGCACCTTTGTGCCTTCTTTGCAGAACAAAGTGAAAGAAGTGGTGCCAAATTCTGCCCTCTGTTATGGTAATGATCGTCGCCACCAGGCAGATGCAGCCTGGCAAATAGGACCACTTGACAGAACACACAGGCAGAAAGAGGCATCCTTTTTGTGGGGTACTTGCTAGGGTGTGAGTGCACTTGTAAGAAAACCACAGTCTGTTACCCGGGGGGGGGGGGGGGGGGGGGGGGAGAGCTACTGAATGGCCGTACAGGCGATTCGCACCATTTCATTGGTTCCTCAGAGCCTCATTTTCTTAAAAAAAATGTTACAAACATGTTCGTACATCCATCAAGCTCTATCTCAAAGGTTTTGCACTTCAGTGGCTACGCTGAATGGGAGTTTGCACTGATAGGCTGTAGCGTGTGGTGTCTTACAGCTTAATAGGAAAATACAATACTGTATGTTGCAGTAGGCTCGGATCGTAAAACCCCAAGCCTGTGCCAAACATGAGCACATGAGATACAGGGCTTATAAAAAGTCTTCACACCCGTGTACGTTTTTTTCCCCCCAGTCTGCTTTCTAAAAAAACCCACACACACAATTCAAAATGTATTAAAAAGAACTTTGTTTCACTGACCTTCACAGCATAACCGCTATATACATACTTAAAATAATTAAATAAATATAAGAGGTCTATAAAATAATGAGTGGCATGAAAAGGGTAGATGTGAATCATTTGTTCACTCTTTCCAAAAATACTAGAACTAAGCGGCATGTGATGAAGCTACTAAGTAGTAGATTTAAAACAAACCGGAGAAAATATTTCTTTACACAATGTGTAATTAAACTCTGAAATTTGTTGCCGGAGAATGTGGTAAAATCAGTTAGCTTAGCGGGGTTTAAAAAAGGTCTGGATAATTTCCTTAAAGAGAAGTCCATAGGCCATTACTGGGATGGTTTGGGGGAATCCACTGCTTATTCCTAGGATAAGCAGCGTAAAATCTGTTTTATTACTTGGGATCTAGGTACATGGGACCTGGGTTGGCCACTGTTGGAAACAGGATACTGGGCTTGATGGACCTTTGGTCTGTCCCAGTACGGCAATTCTTATGTTCTTATGTGAGCCAGGTATAGGACAATGAAGCCATTGTGACATCACTGATGAGTTTGGCTTTTAGGCATTGGTGGAATGAGGCATTATGACATCACAATATAAGCTCTGGAATGTTGCTATTCTTTGGAGTTCTGTCTGGTACTTAGGACCTGGGTTGGCCACTGTTGGAACCAGGATACTGGGCTTGATGGACCTTTGGTCTGTCCCAGTACAGCAATTCTTATATCCTTATAACTGGACTCTTTCAGGATGATGGAACCCTCATAAAAGTACTCAAAAAGCGATGAAGAATAAGACACAAACCGGTGGGGAGAATGGCTCAGGGAATTCTTTCCAACCCTTCAGCTTGTGTTGTGTATGTGTGTGTGTGTAGTTGCATTTGTGGTGCTTCTGAATGGTTGCTGTCTATGTGTGTGTCTCTGACACAATAAGGAAAGGGGAGGAACAGTTTGAATCGAGTGATTCTCAAATATTTTGTTTAGGGCTCTTTTACTAGGGTTAGCAAACGTCTGGATTTCCCCGGACGTTGAGGACAAGTCTGGGGGTCTGGACAGCTTTTCAAAACCCAGCACTTTGTCCGGGTTTTGAAAAGCAACCTGTCAAAATCGTGTTGGGAGGGGGCAACGCGGTGATGTCACGTGCACACGTCATTGCGTCGTGTCCGCGGATGCCATCTGGGAGCTAGGCCGGGGGGGGGGGGGGGAAGGGGTGTGAAGCAGGTGGAATGGGACAGAACTGGGTGGGCCTGTGTAGAAAGAATTGCCACTCTGTGCACCCCTAATTTTCTCTGTCTCTCGAGTGACCCCCCAACCCCCACGTACTTCTTGAAATGTTTCCGCAACCAGGAAATGATGTCAGAAGGGAGCAGAAGCCGGCGTAAGCAGGAAGTAGAAGATGCTGCTCGCACCAGTACATGGGATGGAGAGGAGGTGAGGCGCTGGTACGAATCATCCTCGATCCCCAGTAGCTAACTTAGATGTGGACTGGCCATTCACATTCACAAGAGCCATACTTTGCTTTTGGTTTTACTAAATGTCCTGCCTGTCTGACCATATTAGACTGTAAGCTCTTCTGAGAAGGGACCAACATGTAAAGCGCTGTGTACCTCCTTTCAGCACTATAGAAATGAGAAATAGTATATACATGAGGATATACAAGGGCCTGCTGAAAAGTTCTCAGTCCAACCAAGAAAAGAATGATGTGGAGCCATGAAACTTACAAGTATATATAAGAACCTAAGAATAGGTCCATCAAGCCCAGTAGCCCGTTCTCACGGTGGCCAATCCAGGTCACTAGTACCTGGCCAAAACCCAAGGAGTAGCAATATTCCATTCGGAATCCTAAAGAGTAACAAAAGATTCCGGAACCCCAAAAAGTAGCAACATTCCATTCAGAATGCTAAAGAGTTACAAAAGAATCCGGAACCCCAAAGAGTAGCAACATTCCATTCAGAATCCTAAAGAGTAACAAAAGATTCCGGAACCCCAAAGAGTAGAAACATTCCATTCAGAATCTTAAAGAGTTACAAAAGATTCCGGAACCCCAAAGAGTAGCAACATCCATTCAGAATCTTAAAGAGTTACAAAAGATTCCGGAACCCCAAAGAGTAGCAACATCCATTCAGAATCTTAAAGAGTTACAAAAAAATCCGGAACCCCAAAGAGTAGCAACATTCCATTCAGAATCCTAAAGAGTAACAAAAGATTCCGGAACCCCAAAGAGTAGAAACATTCCATTCAGAATCTTAAAGAGTTACAAAAGATTCCGGAACCCCAAAGAGTAGCAACATCCATTCAGAATCTTAAAGAGTTACAAAAGATTCCGGAACCCCAAAGAGTAGCAACATTCCATTCAGAATCTTAAAGAGTTACAAAAAAATCCGGAACCCCAAAGAGTAGCAACATTCCATGCTACCGATCCAGGGCAAGCAGAGGCTTCCCCCATGTCTTTCTCAATAACACACTATGGACTTTTCCTCCTGGAAATTGTCCAAACCTTTCTTAAAACCAGCTACGCTATCCGCTCTTACCAGAGAGGGTAATTTGTGTTCACCCCCAATTGATTTCAAAATTTGGCTTCTCTGAGTTCATGATTCCCCTCTGTCTGTGTGATCTTGTGCAAGTCACTTTATCTCTGGGTCTCTGGGTCTCAGCTGAAAATAAGACATTTATCTTGATCTGATTTTCCTGGTTGACCGTTTGTACGAAGTTGGCTTAATGTACCCCTGCATTTTGGACCTATTCACCCCCAGCAGGTTAACACCGTACCAGCCCTTTTCCTTCTCCCCGGTGGCAGCCCCAGAGCTGTCTCTCACTGAACACCGGAATGGCTTCAATAGCTGTACAAAGGTTAGAAGAAAGTGCCAGTGATCGCTATTCAGGACAAAGTTATGATCCCTTTACCCTAACGGGCTTTGTTTAGCCAGGCTAAAAAAATGAATGAACAGGAAGCTGAACAAATCAGTCTCTCTCTTCCTTCCCTTGTCATTCTTGTCATATGCCAGACCACAGATCTGGGGTCCTTCAAATATCTCCAAGTCACTGAGGACTTGCTGAGCTAGTGTGGATTTTGCCTTCATTGTGCCTGATTTTTAAAATTGTCCCAGGGGTATTATAAACAGAGCCAGTGTAAGATGTTCTAGGCAATCTTTCAATATTGCTTCCCCCTCCCCACTCCCTGGGTTCCTTCCTCTTCTCCTCCCAGCAGTCCAACATTTTACCACTTCTGAAGTTCTGCTTATGCAGCAGTACCAGAATCTTGAAAACTGTAAACCGTTTAGGAATGCTTTTGCTAAATTGTAGATCAAAGACTAAAGAAACTTGTGCTCTACCTTTCAAGAAGGTCTTCAGGTTCCAGAACATAGAAGCATAGAAATATAGACATGACGGCAGATAAGACCAAATGGTCCAGTAGTGTAACAACAGGGGGGCCCTTGGGGTCTTGGGTCCCCCACTTTTGGCTCAGGCCTCGTCCAAAACTGCAGCCCCTGTTCATTGGCTGGTGGGGATGCCGAAGCCTCAATAGCCAAAGTGATGCCTGGCGGCAGGAGGAAACAGGCATCCCTCCCGCTGCCGGTAGGGGGTGTCGGGGGCTGTTACTTGGCAGCAGAAGAGAGTGGTCATCCCTCCTGCTGCTGGGGGGGGTATGTGTGTTGGGGGCTGTTGCTTGGCGGCAAGAGGGAGAAGGCATCCCTCCCACTGCCGGTGGATGGGGGGCTGTTGCTTGGTAGTGGGAGGGAGTGGGCATCCCTCCTGCTGCTGGAGGGTGTTGGGAGGCCATTGCTTGATAGTGGGAGGGAGTGGGCATCCCTCCTGCTGCTGGGAGGTGTTGGAAGGCCATTGCTTGGTAGTGGGAGGGAGTGGGCATCCCTCCTGCTGGTTGGAGGGTGTTGGGAGGCCATTGCTTGGTAGTGGGAGGGAGTGGGCATCCCTCCTGCTGCTGGGAGGTGTTGGAAGGCCATTGCTTGGTAGTGGGAGGGAGTGGGCATCCCTCCTGCTGCTGGGAGGTGTTGGAAGGCCATTGCTTGGTAGTGGGAGGGAGTGGGCATCCCTCCTGCTGGTTGGAGGGTGTTGGGAGGCCATTGCTTGGTAGTGGGAGGGAGTGGGCATCCCTCCTGCTGCTGGAGGGTGTTGGGAGGCCATTGCTTGATAGTGGGAGGGAGTGGGCATCCCTCCTGCTGGTTGGAGGGTGTTGGGAGGCCATTGCTTGGTAGTGGGAGGGAGTGGGCATCCCTCCTGCTGCTGGAGGGTGTTGGGGGGCTGTTGCTTGGTAGCGGGAGAGAGTGGCATCCTACCAAAGGGATTCTGTGAGTAGTGGCTCAGTGAGCTCAATACTTTGAACTAAATAATTGTAAATAGAATCCTCACTTGCTTTCCTCCCTGATTTAACTCACGCTTTTTGTCTGTAATAGCGCGAGGTGTATTCATTCAGGTACAGACAGTGGAGTAGTGAGGTTAAGTGGTGCCCCTCCCCCGCTCTCTTCTCCACTTTGTAACCCTCAAAAAGACAAAATAGTATCTGCTGTATGGAGCGCGATTGATAGGGCGCCATTGTCTTGCGAGCACTTGGTGCGTGCATTTGACAGGGCGCGATTGACGGGATGCAATTGTCCTGTGTGTATTTGTCGGGTCACAAAATAATGGAGACCTCACAGCATTTGGAAGGGACAAGGGTGATGCTGAAGAATCCACCATAGTTCTCGTTTAAATACCGATAAGCCTATTTGCATGGCAGAATCGGAGACCGCTAGCAAGCTCAGAAAAGACCGCGGTGAGCCTTTTTGATAATTCCGCCGCTAAAATACATGGACGCTAAATAGGCCTGCCCAGTTCCACCCATCCCCGCCCCCTGCTCTCATCGGGCAGGCCATCTGCGCATGCGCGGATGCCCTCCTGCAGGATGTGATGTGGAGGAAAGCTTTTCAAAACCTGGAGAAAGTGCCGGGTTTTGAAAAGCTGTCCGGACCCCTGGACGTGTCCTTAAAAGGAGGACATAGCCAGGGAAATCCGGACGTCTGGTAAGCCTACCCCAGAATCGCCTAATTGGCCGCCTGGAGATATCCGGCCCTGGCCTACGCCCAAGCTCTAGTGTGAATCAGTGAGTAACTGTAACTATTCCCCTCCCCCCCTCCCCCGTTGCTGCTGTTGCAAGCAAGTGCATACAGCTTTATTATTCTATTTTTTGTGAGCCTCGGTGTTCAGGTGGGCGACCCCTGACCCAACGAGCTGGCCGGAGCCCTGTGCCTTGTGACGGGGATGAGCCCGGGATTACACTTACCATGTTTCCCTGAAAATAAGACCTACTCCGAAAATAAGCCCTAGCATGATTTTAAGGGTAGGTCCTAATATAAGCCCTACCCTAGTTCGATCGACCCCCAAAGCCCCTCCCAAATGTCCGTGATGCTCCCCGATTTGCCGGCGGCAGCACTTTCTCCCCCCTCCCCCCCTCATGTGCAGCATCCTTCCATCCCTCCTTCCCATCCCACACAGCAGAACCCTGCCAACCCTCTCACCACGAGGCCAACATACCTCCGTTCCAAACAGCAACGGCGGCAGCACTGAACAGGCTGCTTCGTGACCTTCCCCCTGCCGCGTCACTGATGATGTCAGAAATGTTATGACATCTGAAATTCAGTTTGTTTAACGATGATCTGTAATTTGTTTATTTGTTAACCATTTAAAGCTCTATTTTATAGGGAAGATGTGGCATACAAGAACAATGCTTAGATTAGATCTAACGCAACACAATGAAATTGCTTTCGGGGTTCTGCTGCATGGGGGGATGGGAGGGAGGGATAGAAAGATGCTGCACAAGGGGATGGGTGAAAGATGATCGTTGTACACACACACACACACAAAAAAAGACATCCCCGAAAATAAGCTCTAGCACGTTTTTTGGACCCAAAATTAATATGACAGTGTCTTATTTTCAGGGAAACGTGGTATAATCTGAGTTTGTACCTACAGCAATGGAAGGTTGTGATGTGCCCAAGATCACACGGAGTCAGAGCAGGATTTGAACCTGTTTATCAGTCCAATACTGTTTCTACTAGGTTTCTTCTCTACTTAGGGGAGTGTGTGGTGCAGTGGTTAGAGCCACAGCCTGAACACCCTGAGGTTGGGGAGTTCAAATCCCACACTGCTCCTTGTAATCCCCCATTGCTCCAGGTACATTAGACAGAGTGTGAGCCCACCAGGACAGACAGGAAAAAATGCTTGAGTGCCTGAATGTAAACCACTTAGGCTACAAGTGGCATATAAATACTTAAATTAATAAAATACAGTAAAACCTTGGTTTGCGAGCATAATTCTTTCCAGAAACATGCATGTAATCCAAAACAGTCACTTCAAAGCAAATTTCCCCATAGGAAATAATGGAAACTCAGCTGATTCATTCCACAACTGAAAAGCTTTAATAAAAAATACTATACATACTCGTATTGCAAGACCTCGCTCATTTAGAACAGTCACTACACTCTTGCAGCGTCAGAGAGAGAAGAACCATCGGCTCAGTTGTGATGATGATGTGACGCGTGTATACCGTATGTACTCGCATTGCAAGACCTTGCTTGTATATCAAATTAAAATGTAATCAAATGTTTTGCTTGTCTTGCAAACCAAGTTACTTGCAATCTAAGGTTTTTCCTGTATTTGAAAAGAACAAGGCAAAAATCCAAACTTCTCCAGGCAAATCTAAGCACTTTCTAGGGGATGTAGCTAGGAATATGCCCCTTGGCTGCACCCCTTAGTTAGGGTTGGGAGGTTGCCAATGACATCACACATTGCTCACCAGGATCACACCACACTGCTTTTGATCATCCTCATATTCAGGAAGGCAGAGTCACAGTTTCTCCCAGCAATGGGCATGGCCAAACCTTTCATTGCGCACGTGGTCCCATTTTTCAGTTCCAACTTTCAGCCTCTACAGACTTATGCAAATGAGGTCCCACAGTGAATCTCTGCTTGAGTACCTGAATAATTTGTAGTTTGCAGAGAACTGTAGGATATGCAGAATATAAATAAAATATGGACCCAAATACAAAATAGGTGTTGGTCAGGACTCACATGCTAATGGCCACACGCTAATGGGAAGTTTAGCATGTGGCCATTAATAGAGTACATTGATATTACGCCCATTTTAGAGCTGCGCTAAAAGTCGTCTCAGCATGCGGGAAACCCACACGCTAATTATTGTGCAGGCCACCTTTTAGCGCAGCTTAGTAAAAGGGCCCCTTAATTAATTACTATACGAATATAACACTGGCAAGAGAGTTAAGCCAGAGGAAAGCAGAAACCAAAGTCTGGGACCAACACAATTAGAAAAATAAAATGACCAGACAACAATGGTAGATAAAGGAATTTTATGTTCTATTGATTGATTGATTGATTAGAATATGTCAGGTTTTGGAATGCACGTCTGCCAAACTGGTGTATCATATGGGTTGGAACCCATATGAAAATTGGCTTCAGTTTCATTCTTTAGTGTCTTACAATATTAGAGCTGGAGCCTATCTAAGAGCAATGGTTCCCAAATCTGTCACAAGAGACTCTTGGGGAATGGGACAGGAAGAGGGCTCAACTGATATACATGAATAATAATAATAATAATAATAACTTTATTCTTCTATACCGCCCTAGTCGTGTGACTTGAAGAGAGCTGGACAGTCAGCGAGTTACAATATGTAGATAGTCAGTGAATTATAGTATGCAGAATCTTAAAAAGCAGCGAATTACAATATACAGATTGTTAAAAATTGTTAAAAATCTCAGACTTATACGCAGGAGTGGACATATTAGAAATAATAGAATTTGATTTAGTGTTTAGGTGATATTTCTGTCGAATGAGATGTATTTGCATGCATTGACCCTATTGTATGCAAATGTCTCTCACTTAAATTTGTTAGGGATGCAGTGAACAATCAACTGAAAGGGTTCCCAAGGGCAAATTTAGGTTCGCTTGTCTGGGGGAATCTCCTAAACCAGATACCAATTCAAACCACTAGGCTACCATTTAAGGCTACATAAGAATGCTATCATATAATGTTATGTTCATCAGGTTTTCTATTCTGCCTTTACCTATTCAGTTCAAGAAGTTACAATGGACATTCAATAGAGTTGATTTTTCTTATTACATAGAGCTTTCTGGACCCCTGTTCGTCTACACAAATTAGACAGTTCCAAGTCTAAAAGATTCTGGCATTGTCATCTTGAAGCTGGGACTTTGGATCATTTACTTTACTCTGTCCTTTGATACTGCAGTTTTGGAGGTCTATTTGGGACCAAGTAAATAATATGTTAGAGAATCCGGTGGCTTTTTATCTTATGATACTCTTTTATTTGGTACACTTATGAGAGCTAAAAGCCAATTATCAATGAGAAATAACAAACTTCTATTAGTAATGACAGGGGTTGCCATGCAGCTTATTTTAAGAAATTGGAAAAACTGGGATAACTTGAACTATACATTCTGGTGGGAATCCCTGGGTTATACATATAAAATGGAGCGTTGCATGGCCGTGCAACAGGGACGATTTAAGAATTTTATGGATGTTTGGGAGCCATTGGCTAAATACTGTAAAGAGAAATAATGAATTTTATTTTAGAGACGAGTAAACATACACATCCTGGGGGGAAAGGGGGGTAAGGGAAGGGAGTAGAATTGGAATTGATCCGGGGATTTTATGAATAGTTTCCTGAAGGTTTGATATATTTGTTTTTTAGATGGGAGGTTGGGGGAAATTTCTTTGTGTAGTAATATTTGTAAGTTTTGTTCCGCTTATTATATAATGTACAAATATGTGGATCATTTATTGCGCATTTGTAGTTTGAAAATCTACAAATATGTGGATCATTTATTGCGCATTTGTAGTTTGAAAATCAATAAAGATTTAAAAAAAATAAAATAAAATAGAGTTGCTAGTACAGGTAGATCAGTACAATTACTAATACAGTTATGTGATAGTTAGAAAGTTCAAATAGGTCATCGTTATGTCCCAGGAGTCACATTAGACCAGGGGTCTCAAAGTCCCTCCTTGAGGGCCGCAATCCAGTCGGGTTTTCAGGATTTCCCCAATGAATATGCATGAGATCTATGTGCATGCACTGCTTTCAATGCATATTCATTGGGGAAATCCTGAAAACCCGACTGGAATATGGCTCTCGAGGACCGGAGTTCCCTACTCCTGCTCTAGGGTATACATCAGGGGTAGGGAACTCCGGTACTCGAGAGCCGTATTCCAGTCGGGTTTTCAGGATTTCCCCAATGAATATGCATGAGATCTATGTGCATGCACTGCTTTCAATGCATATTCATTGGGGAAATCCTGAAAACTCGACTGGATTGCGGCCCTCAAGGAGGGACTTTGAGATCCCTGCATTAGACAGTTTAGAAATGGGCTTTTACAATTACCATTTCAGTTACTTCAGGGCTGGCTCCCTATCTTGGTAAAGAAAGGCTTTAAAAAGTTTTCTGAACCTGAGACCGTGGTCACAAGATCGTAGCGTCAGTGGTAGTTGGTTCCAGCATTTTGCTAATTGATATTGGATGGATCAGGCCATTTGCCTGGTAGACTTCCTATTGTCTTCTTTATGTTAACTTTCACATGCAGGTATCAGTTCCACATGATCCTGACCAGTTTTCCAATTTCTGGAGGCTCCCTGAAAACTCAAAGAACCCTCCAGCTATCAAACTGTGCATGTTCTTACCCTGGTACCTCTACCATAGTCTGCCGCCTGAGGACTTGCTATAGAGGAGAATCTAGCGTGGAACACCAGGATGGTCTCGGGGCTCAAGGATCTCCCGTATGAAGTAAGGATGAATAAATTGCAGCTGTACTCTCTCGAGGAACGAAGAGAGAGAGGAGACATGATTGAGACGTTTAAATATATCACAGGCAAGATCAAGGTGGAAGAGGATATCTTCTGTCTTATAGGACCCTCGTCCACCAGAGGGCATCCGCTGAAAATCAGGGGAGGGAAATTTCATAGTGATTCCAGAAAGTATTTCTTCACAGAACGGGTGGTCGATCGCTGGAACGAACTCCCACTGCAGATGATTGAGGCCAACAACGTGTCAGAATTTAAAAGTAAATGGGATTTTCACGTAGGATCTCTAAATATGTAAAGGGGGTGGGTCTGTAAAATCAAAGGGGTGGGTCATGAGAGTGGGCAGAATTGATGAGCTATGGCCCTTTTCTGCCGTCATCTTCTATGTTTCTATGTTACACCAGGGGTGTCAAAGTCCCTCCTTGAGGGCTGCAATCCAGTCGGGTTTTCAGGATTTCCCCATTGAATATGCATGAGATCTATTTGCATGCACTGCTTTCATTGTATGCTAATGAATCTCATGCATATTCGTTGGGGGGAATCCTGAAAACCCGACTGGATTGCGGCCCTCGAGGAGGGACTTTGACACCCCTGCTTCTTTGTGATGCAAAATATAGGACATTCTGCACCAAACCAAAACATCAAATGATTATTTTTCCAGGTCACCTTCAGCAAATCACTAACTCTAACATGGACCACCGCGAAGATGCGCAGAAAACCCTAATCTACAAGAGCATTAGAATGTGGGAAACAATAAACTTAGATGAATCCCATTATCGGGCCTTGTCACTTTACAAAGTCATCTGAATTCATTTTCCCCCGAGGGCCTAGGGCCCTGGCCGCCGGGCCTTGCCTATTCTCTCCAGCTAATGAAGCCTTTCCAGCTCCTGCTACCAAATTCTTATTAAGAGCCCATTTTGGAGGTTAGAGGGTGAAACAGTCCCTGCTCCTGGGAAAGAGGTCTATGAATTTCTAATTTTAAATCCATGTTTGACAGGGATTAGCATCTGAATGGAAAGGTGGGGGGAGGAGGGGGGAAACATGATTTCAATTAGCGGAAGGCAACAACTTAACATCTGATTACAATTATTCTCGTATTTGGAGATAGTCTGTCGGACCGTCCCAATTAGCCCTGGTGTCTGTATCTCTCTTAAATGCTTTCAGGATGAATGATGGGAAGGAGGGTTTTCATTTCTGGCTCTAACTCCCCAGGGGCAAACTCCTGGCTGGGGAGACTGATAATGTGTGGGAATAGGAATACCAGGGATTCCCTCCATTCCCTGTGCACCTAGGATCCACACTGCAGAGGTGAAAAGGGTTTCAGAGGTTGTTGCAATCCCATGATTTTTTTTTTAAATTTAATTCATTAAGAAATGGCAGATGAAACATTAACATAATGGCACAATTAAAGCCAAAAAGTCCTGAAGGCAACCACATACCATTCTTTTAGAACATAAGAATAGCCTGACTGGGTCAGATCAAGCCCAGTAGCCTGTTCTCACGGTGGCCAATCCAGGTCCCTAGTGCCTGGCCAAAACCGAAGGTGTAGCAATATTCCATGTGGCTTCCCCCATGTCCTCCTCAATACAGACTATGGACTTTTCCTCCAGGAACTTGTCCAAACCTTATTTGACAAGTTTATCTGATCCTTCAATTCCGCTCTTCTCTCACCTCTTCGCACCCTACCACCCCTTTCTCTCAACTGACTCCCACTCCTTCCCAATCCTTTCTGATCTGATGTAACCCCGCTGTCCTTACAGCATCTCTTGTACACCGTCTTCAACTGAAAAGGTATGACGGCATATAAATAAAGCTATTATTATTATTACTCTACAAACATCTAGACCATGGACGTTTTTTAAAAATCTTTTTACTGAAATATTTCAAACAATTTTTTCTCAAAATGATTAAAATCATGATGTGTCATTGTGTTAATTTATTAGGGCTCCTTTTACAAAGCTGCGGTAACGATTTCCGGTTCCTATGGGCTGCATCGCATTTGCTGCGCCACTACTCACGACTGCGGCTTTGTAAAAGGGGCAATTATTATGTTAAAATTTTTATGAAAGTATACCCAAAGACATAGGCCCGGATACTTGAACCGGCGCTGATGTTTTGCGCATCAGTAGGCTGTTTCAAATTAATAACGCCATTCAAATGACATTTTTAACCAAGTGTTTTAAGGTGCCTACCAGTGCCTAAAACAATCGGTGCCAGAATTGTGCCTATGGAGTCATTTAGGCCAGTGTTTTTCAACCGCTGTTCCGCGGCACACTAGTGTGCCGCGAGATGTTGCCTGGTGTGCCGTACGGTCAGGGCCGCCATCAGGGCAGTACCACCAGTCTAGGGAGAGGGGCGGTCCGCCCCACGTGGACATGAGAGAGCTGGACGGGGGACCCGCGAAGTTCAATACATCTCGAGCCGCGAAGCTCGTCTTCTGTTCCTGCCTGCCCTGCAGCTAACATATAGCCGATCGCAAGCGTTCCCCGATGTCAGCGCTGACGTCGGAGGGAGGGCTTAAGCCAAGCCTGCCCTCCGACGTCAGTGCTGACGTCGGAGAATACTTCCGTTCGGCTATTTGTGCGCGGCAGGGCAGGCAGGAAGCAGAAGACAAGCCTCGCGGCTTGAGCTTCGTTTTGCTGAGAAAGTTGCAAAGATGGGCTGGGAGGCAAACACGGAACACAAAAGGGGGGAGGGAGTGCGTTTTGGACACAAGGCATGAACTTGGGAGAGAGGAAGGGAGGGAAAGAGATGCTGAGGTGGGGGAGGGAATGGGTTTTTGGACACAGAAGGCATGGACTTTGGAGAGAGGAAGGGAGGGAAAGAGATACTGAGGTGGGGGAGGGAATGCGTTTTTGGACACAGAAGAAATGGACTTGGGAGAGAGGAAGGGAGGGAAAGAGATGCTGAGGTGGGGGAGGGAATGCGTTTTTGGACACAGAAGAAATGGACTTGGGAGAGAGGAAGGGAGGGAAAGAGATGCTGAGGTGGGGGAGGGAATGCGTTTTTGGACACAGAAGAAATGGACTTGGGAGAGAGGAAGGGAGGGAAAGAGATGCTGAGGTGGGGGAGGGAATGCGTTTTTGGACACAGAAGAAATGGACTTGGGAGAGAGGAAGGGAGGGAAAGAGATGCTGAGGTGGGGGAGGGAATGCGTTTTTGGACACAGAAGAAATGGACTTGGGAGAGAGGAAGGGAGGGAAAGAGATGCTGAGGTGGGGGAGGGAATGAGTGTTTGGACACAGAAGGCATGGACTTTGGAGAGAGGAAGGGAGGGAAAGAGATGGTTGTGTACACGGGGAATAGAAGAAAGGAGAATTTTTGGTCATAGGGAGGGAGTGAGGTACAGATAGTGGTATACCAGGGTGGGGGGGGCGGTCTGCCCCACCCCGGGTTTACGTCCCAAGGGGGTGCACAGCTGGCCACCCTCCAGTGTTGTCCCTAGGCCGGCAAACTGCGGCTCTTTAGCCACTTGAGTGCCACCGCCGCAGCATTATAAAATACTTTCTTTGTGTTTATTTGATTCCTATTCAAGAGAATTACTTTATATATAGTCAATATAGGCACAGAGTTAAATTTTTTAACATTTTCTAATGGTGGTGTGCCTCGTGATTTTTTTCATGAAACAAGTGTGCCTTTGCCCAAAAAAGGTTGAAAAACACTGATTTAGGCTGCTGAATGACACTGTGGGCGTGGCTAGTGCCAGACGTGGCATTAGGCAGCCTACAGCATCTCCTTAGGCGCAATTCACTTTATAGATAGGTGCTGGCAATGTAGGCCAGGAAAACCCTGTTGTGTGATTGGCGTGCAATCATTGGCTGCTTTTAAGGTGGCCGCTGACCCAGTTACAGAATCCAGGCCATGTTGACCAGCCCAGAAATCAAACATAAAATGCCTGCAGTGGCGTAGTGAGGGTAAGATGCGCCCCACCCCTCCCTCATTTCCACCCGTTCCTTCCCCTATCGCCCTGCCGCGTGTGCGACCCCTTCCCCCATACCTCTAGCTGCTCGCCGCCGTAACAGCTCCAGCGCACTCCTCGTGACCCCCAGCGGCTCTCCCACTGACGCCACTTCCCACGCGTGGCACCCGGAAGTGCTGCTGGCGGGAGAGCTGACGAGGTTGCGAGAAACACGTTGAAGTTGTTTCTTGTGCTGGCAAGCATCTAGAGGTTACGGGGGAAGGGAAGGTGGGACGCACGCATGGCGAGGGGAGGAGTGGGAAGAGGCGAAGGGAACGGAGAGGAGGAGGGGGGCCGGTGCTCCCACCAGCATTGCGCCTAGGGTGGACCGCCCCTTCACCCCCCCCCCCCACTTACTACACCACTGAATGCAAGCCATCACAGATACAAGACAGATGATAGAGGCAGGATGCTGGGCTCAATGGACCTTGGTTTGATTCAAAAACAAAAGAAACGGTGGAAAAGATGTTCGTGACGCAGGCGTTTATTTAGTGCATTGAAAGTTGCAATAATAATCCAGATATGCATAAGAGAATCTCGGACAGAACGAGAACTAGAAGGCCTTGAGCATGTGCAGATGCTCAAGGCCCAGCACAAGCAACAGGGAGGATCTGCGGGCACCGGCACCGGCATGTCCTGTGCGTTGGTGCTGGTGCCAGAGCAGGGTAAGTGACTGTGTTTGGGTGGGTGAGTGAGTGAGTGGGGGATGCCGGTCAAGGGGGGATGTTGGATTGCAGGGGGGGTGGAGCAGCGCAGGTGACCTCAGGGTGGGGGATAAAGTGGAGCAGCGCCGGTGGCCTCGGGGGGGGGGGAGGGGGGAGGAGGGGAGGTGGAATGAATCAAGCAAGTTTCCATTACTTCCTATGGGGAAACTCGCTTTGATATACAAGCAATTTGGTTTACGAGCATGCTTCTGGAACGAATTATGCTCGGAAACCAAGGTTCCACTGTGTACACTTCCCCCTCCCTATTCATGGTTTCAATGTTTGCGGTTTTAATTATCTACTTTTTTTCCCCCAGGCCCCTCCCCTCAGATTTGTTCAATGGCATCGAAAAAGAATGGCCCCGGGACTTGGAGGGAGGCAATTAGAGGCGGCGAGGGGGGGCGATCAGAGGTGGAGGGAGGTGATCAGAGGCGGTGAGGGGGGGCGATCGGAGGCAGAGGGAGGTGATCAGAGGCGGCGACGGGGAGGGCGATTGGAGGCGGAGGGAGGTAATCAGAGGCAGCGATGGGGGGGCGATCGGAGGCAGAGGGAGGTGATCAGAGGCAGTGGGGGGGGCGATCGGAGGCAGAGGGAGGTGATCAGAGGCAGCGACGGGGAGGGCGATTGGAGGCGGAGAGAGGTAATCAGAGGCAGCGATGGGGGGGGCGATCGGAGGCGGAGGGAGGTGATCAGAGGTGGCGAGAGGGGCCATCGGAGGTGGAGGGAGGTGATCAGAGTCGGCGATGGGGGGAGGGCGATCGGAGGCGGAGGAAGGTGATCAGAGGCGGTGAGGGAGGGCAATCAGAGGCGATCAGAGGCGGCGGGGAATTGATCGGAGGCAGCGGGGGGGGGGTGTGTGCGATTAGAGGTGGCGACGGAGGAGGGGGGGGGCGATCGGAGATGATCAGAGGCGGCGGGGAGTTGATCGGAGGCGGCAGGGGGGGCGATCAGAGGTGGCATGGGGCGATCATAGCATGGACCTTACCTGGTGGTCTAGCAGTGACAAGGGGCAGGAGCGCTCTTCCTACACTCCTGCCCCATGCAGAGCCGTGCTGCGAGCTCCTGTTGTAGTCTCGCGAGACCACGGGAACTCAGCAGCACGGTTCTGCACGGGGCAGGAGTTTAGGAAGACCGCTCCTGCCCTGTGTCACCACCAGGTAAGGTCCGGGGGTGGGTCAAAGCCGACCAAAAGTTATTCATGATTTTTCCCTATTCACAGGTCAGCTCTGCCCCTAACCCCCGCGAATAGGGAGGGAGAAGTGTACATTCTATTTACTGGATCAATTAAGGGCTTTCTTAGATATGAAGAAATTGGTGACTGGAACTGTTTAGCTAGATCAGCATTCGAGATATTGGGACCTTCTGTTAAGCCAATACCGCTTTACTTAATACGTTGTATAATTGAAGTTCTCCTCTTTCTCTTTTGGGAAATCTTCTTTAAGTTTGTGGTCTAAGAAGGGAAAATATTCCTAACTTTGTAAATGTATTAATCTCTTTAATTTCCTTTTTCTTTCCACATTTCTGGAACAAGAGTATTCTTGTGTATTTGTACAAAATCAATAAAATATTTATTTATTTATTTTTTTTTAAATGAAGGCGCTGGTGTCATACTTAGTGAAGTGCTTAGGGGTGCGTAAGGACGCCAGCGTGGGTGCGGTTTGTGCCGGAAGTGGCCTTAAGCATCCTTACGTGCCCCCTAGATGCTTCTGTAAGTGTAACACTGGCGCCTTAAATGTACGCTTCGAAAATGCTGGCGTTCATTTAAGGCGCCAGTGTAAAAACAAAGCGAAATTCTATAATCAGTGCCGCATCGTGGTTGACATGCTATCGGTGGCCGATTATAGAATTCCCTCCTATGTTATACCTCTGGGCCACAAGGCAAGTAGCCCCATATTCTAAAAAGTGCACTTAAAGATAGGCACCTACGTTGGCATGCCTAGCCGATGTAGGACCCTACCTTGAGCAATAGGCCAAATCGGAACTGATAATCGGCGTTCGACACCTCTTAATTGGAACTTAGTGGAGTTAATTGAAAGTTAGACACCTAACTTGGCATAGGCGTGATTCTACAACAGTTAGGTGCCTAGCGTAAAGCGTATAATTAAGGTTCATAGTCAGTGGCGCGCAAGACACCAGCGCACCGACAATCCAGCGCTGACAAAAGCGCGCCGCCGAAAAACTTATTTTTAAAGAGCTACGACGGGGGATGTGACTTTAATGCATAGTGTTTGCGCTGCCGTTGGAGGGAGTGTGGGGTGTGCAACCCCTCCCCCCCACATTGTAGAGAAAACGGAACTTTTTCCGATTTTTTTCAGGAAAAGTTCAGTTTTCTCTACAATGTGGGGAGTTGCACCCCCCACGCTCCCCCCCCCCAACGGCAGCATGAATAATATGCATTAAAGTGGGGTTCCCCCCCACACCCTCCCCCGTCGTAGCTCTTTAAAAACAAGTTTTTTGGCGGCTTTCGGCGGCGCGCTTCTTTCTTGCGCTGGATTGTCAGCGCACTGGTGTCTGGCGCGTGATTATCCCGTCACCACAATTAAAGGTAGGCACAATTAGGAGCGGATTGTGGGTGCATTTTTGAGTTGGCTGCTTAACTTGGTGCAGGCATTATGTATGCTATAATGGGCATCTAACTTTTACAGACTCGAGCTTAGTACCACACGTTGGCCCTGATTTTTTTGAGTGTCATATAAAGAACTGAAAGAAATCTTGGTGAACCTAGAAGATGTACTAAGCCAAATGAACAAGTTAAAGAGTGATAAATCACTGGACCAGATGGTAAACATCCCAGGGTACTGAAAGAACTCAAACATGAAATTGCTGGTCTCCTGTAGTTAAAATCAAGGGTAGTACCTGAAGAGTGGAGGGTAACCAATGTTATGCTGAATTTTAAAAAAGGTTCCAGGGGAGATAGAACATAATGGCAGATAAAGGCCAATTGGCCCATCTAGTCTGCCCATCCGCTATAACTATTATCTCTTTCTCTCTCTGAGAGATCCCACGTGCTTATCCCAGGCCCTCTTGAATTCAGACAGTCTCTGTCTCCACCACCTCTTCCGGGAGACTGTTCCAGGCATCTACCACCCTTTCTGTAAAAAAGTATTTCCTTAGGTTAGCAGTCAAAGACCCTCCTCAAGGGCCACAATCCAGTCGGGTTTTCAGGATTTCCCCAATGAATATGTATGAGATCTATTTGCATGCACTGCTTTCATTGAATGCTAATAGATCTCATGCATATTCATTGGGGGAAATCCTGAAAACCCGACTGGATTGCGGCCCTCGAAGGCCTGCTCCAGAGCCTCTCACCTCTTAACTTCATCCTATGCCCTCTCATTGCAGAGTTTCCTTTCAAATGAAAGCGACTCGACTCCTGCACATTTACATGACATAGGTATTTAAATGTCTCTATCATATCTCCCCTCTCCCGCTTTTCCTCCAAAATATACAGCAGAGCTGCTCAAGTCCAGTCCTCGAGATCTACTAGCAGGCCAGGTTTTCAGGATCTCCACAATGAATAGGCATGAGAGAGATTTGCATATCAAGAAAGCAATGCAGGCAAAGCTCTCTCATGCTCTCTCAGGTGGATATCCTGAAAACCTGGCTTGCCAGTAGATCTCAAGGATTGGACTTCGGCAGCCCTGATATACAGATTGTGATCTTTAAGTCTGTCCCCATACACCTTATGATGAATACCACACACCATTTTAGTAGCCTTCCTCTGGACCGGCTCCATCCTTTTTATATCTTTTTGAAGGTGAGGCCTCC
The DNA here is from genome assembly GCF_902459505.1 of Geotrypetes seraphini. NCBI lineage: Eukaryota > Metazoa > Chordata > Amphibia > Gymnophiona > Dermophiidae > Geotrypetes > Geotrypetes seraphini. The sequence continues at coordinate 65,621,785 of NC_047095.1, forward strand.
AGAATTGTACACAATATTCTTAGTTAGTGGGTCCCAACCCTGTCCTGGAGGACCACCAGCCAGTTGGATTTTGGGGATAATCCTAATGAATATGCATGAGAGAGATTTGCATATAATGGAGGTGAAAGACATGAATATGCATGAGAGAGATTTGCATATAATGGAGGTGAAAGACATGCAAATCTGCTCCATGCATATTCATTAGGGCTATCCTGAAAACCTGACTGGTCCTCCAGGACCGGGTTGGGAACTACTGTTCTAAGTGAGGTCTCACCAGTGTCTTTAGCAGGGATCTCAAAGTCCCTCCTTGAGGGCTGCAATCCAGTCGGGTTTTCAGGATTTCCCCAATGAATATGCATTGAAAGCAGTGCAATGCACATAGATCTCATGCATATTCATTGGGGAAATCCTGAAAACCCGACTGGATTGCGGCCCTCAAGGAGGGAGTTTGAGACCCCTGGTCTTTAGTCACTCCTTCTCTTTTAAACTGAGAGAGCTCTGTGTGACCATATGGCTCCAGAAAAAAGCCATAAAAACGGATTGAGACATCCGGGTTTTACTTCCATTGAAAGCAATGGAAGTAAGGAGAACAGATTGAGACATCTTGGTTGCTTTCAATGGAAGTAAAACGCGGATGTCTCAATCCGTCCCCTTTTTTTCTGGAGCCATATGGTCACACTACAAGTTGGGACAACTTTGCTCTCACTAAGAAGCTTAGGTCCCTTCTTATCTTTTAGGATAGTTCTGAAAACTACTCTCTTCGCCAAACATTATGGAAATTAACTATTCCTACATCTCCCAAACCAGTTTCTTCTCTGTCTTGTTATTTGATCCTAGTCGTGGTCCATATGGACGACCCGGTTTATAAAACGAAGTTTTAGTTTGGTTTCACCAAATCATCTCCTTCAGAGAGTTCCAAGGCAGGAGCTGCATTGTCACTTTGGCCAAGGACGTGTAAGAAACTGGTTGGGACTCAGCCAGCGAATTTGCATTTTTTCAATGACTACAGCTCGCCATAGAGGAGTTTGGTAATTCCCCGGCGTTGTTCCAAGGGAAAGGAGGCGGGTTGTGGCTTTGTTGCTCTCAGATTTCACTCGGTGCAAGGGAAGGTCCCACTTCCTGGCAGCTTATTCTGCTCTGATTCAGCTCAGGAAGGCGTCTAACATGTTCATCCCTCCAGTCTCTCTGCTGGGGGTTTTGCTAATTTTGGGATCTGTCAGCTGCCAGCAAGGTAAATGGGATATTTCTTGGGGGGGGGGGGGGGGGGTATCAGTCTTAATAGATTAAGTAACATAGTAACATAGTAGATGACGGCAGATAAAGACCCGAATGGTCCATCCAGTCTGCCCAACCTGATTCAATTTAAATTTTTTTTTTTTCTTCTTAGCTATTTCTGGCCGAGAATCCAAAGCTTTACCCGGTACTGTGCTTGGGTTCCAACTGCCAAAATCTCTGTTAAGACTTACTCCAGCCCATCTACACCCTCCCCAGCCATTGAAGCCCTCCCCAGCCCATCCTCCACCAAACGGCCATACACAGACCTGTTTGTTTGGTTGGTTTTTTTGCCCGAACACTTGCAGGTAGTTAAACTTTCTGTTTCGTTGAAGAGTCGAGATTAAACTATCTGATTGTTAGGCTGCGATTAAAAAAACCGGTGTTAGGAAATGCACAAGGACTTTTTTTTTTCTGAGTTTGGCCACAAGCCTGCCAGGTTCTCAGAGTTTGGGTGGATTTTTTTTTTTTTTTTAACAAAACGTTTATTCAGCGTTTATCTGCCTATGGAGTAATGCCCTCTAAATCTCGGCCGCATGAAAAGGTGCCAGGGTGGTGGGGGCGTTAGGAATGGATGAAGGTAACGCGCAGGGATATTTTTCGCACGTATTTACTTAGACCAACGCGCTTGCGGCGGGTGCAGCTTCCGCCATTTTTAAACAACGCGATGAATGATAAACTTGAAAACTAGCACATCACCGAGGCAATCTGATAAAATTAAAAAAGAAGCATTGTTACCCATCTCTGCAAGAGAAAGAAGAACAATCTTAGGTCTACAAATGAGCATTCTCGGTCCACAGTGGGAAGAATCCGAGCTCGAAATGCAGAAGGGGTTTGAAGCTTTGATCCTGGGTAGTCTCAGAAAATTAAAAAAGGGAAAAAAATCTGTCTCGGGATATCAGCTGGCCCGGCCTTTAGGTAGGACTAGGCAATCGCCTAGGGCAGTAGCTTCTGTGGGGTGGCAAAGACCAGCTGGAGGCAGAGGCAAAACGAAGTGGGGATTTTTCTAATACCCATTAACCAGATTTATTCTGGGAGGTGGGTGCTGTGCTCATCATGGATGTTAAGGTAACCAGGGAGCTAAAAAGTTAATTGGAAGGCGGTTGCCTAGGGTGCTTACTACACTTGCACTGGTCCTGGATACTAAACCCCTTCCTTGAGGTCATTCAGGGTCCATACTCAGGGAAGGATTAATTCGTCGAGGGCCCCTAGGCACCCAAGTACACTGGGCTCCCCTGCCCCGCCCTACCCTACCATGCGCCCAGGCGGAAAGAGGAAGCTACGTCGGAGGGAAGCTTTGGGCAAGCAGCACCGCTTGCACAATTATAGTTCCCGTTGCCTTTCTTACCCGCGTTGCTTGCTTGTCTTACTTTCCGTCGATGCGGGGGACCGCATTGCCGATTGGGTGGGGGGGGGGCTCGTGTTGCCGATCGATACTGGAGGGGTCCATCGCCGTTTGGAAAAACAATGTTGATGCCCTCCTTCATCGGGCCCCCCTGACCATTTCGGGCCCTAGGCACGTGCCTACTTGTCCTATTGCTTAATCCTGCCCTGTCCATACTGACTCACTGCAGCTGGATTAGCTTTGTCTCTGTGGCAGAAAGTTCTCAAGCCAGAGCGGCCTACAGAGAATGTAGTATTTCCCAACTTCTCCTGATGTTTATAGGAAAGTGAAGCGTGACGGTTGCTCTGCTACAGGGGTGTCCTTGAGAGCTGCTACCTAGTCGGATTTTCAGGACCGCTCCAATGAATAGACATAAGATCTTATTTGCATGTACCAGCAGCAGTGTAGCATGGGTAGGAGCCACCTGGGAGGGGAATGGTGGCTGGCATCACCGTGTCATGCACCCCTCTACCTTGTACACCTCTTCCAATCTTCATCAGCAGCAAGTAGCTGGCTCAGCTCTTTCTCTGATGCATTTCATGGTCCTCCGAGCAGGAAGTGATGTCGGAAGGAGAGCTGAAGCCGCAGGTAGGAGACGCTGCCAGCAGAGATCTGAAGAGGTGCCGTTACTCCCGCCAAGATGGCGCATGGGGCTGTCCACGCCCGCCTCCCCTCACTATATCGTTGTGTACTAACTCCAAAGTATGCAAATAGATCTCATGCATATTCATTGTGGACACCAAGGGAGTAGCTACGGGTCGGCCCAGGCCCACCCGATCCCAGTGACTACCAGTCTGTGACACTCTGCACAGCTGCATTCAGTCATGCATTGCAGCCTCTGAGCTCAGCAAGCAAGCAGCACAGCAGCCTTCCTGCCTACTCGGGACTGGGAGTTGGGCTTTGGGGCAGGAACCTGCTCTGGCGATTTGGTGAGAGGAAGCAAACACATTCCTCATCTCTCCACGGGCAATCGTGCATGTTTTTTTTTTCTCTCCCACCTCCTATGGTCCAGTGTGTTTCTCTCTTCCCTCCTCCCCGTGGTCTGGCATCTCTTTCATTCCCCCCCCCCCCTACATGGTGCCGCTGCAGTTCTCCCACATCAGCTCTCAAAGTAGCCTTGCCTTTTGTTAGACCTGGAAGTTTTCTCTCTGCAGAGACTGACAGGAAGTTATAAGAACAGCCTTACTGGGTCAGACCAATGGTCCATCAAGCCCAGTAGCCTATTCTCACGGTGGCCAATCCAGGCCCCTAGTAACTGGCCAAATCCCAAGGGCTAGCAACATTCCAGCATCTCAAAGAATAGCAAGATTCCGGAACCCCAATGAGAGCAACATGCCAGAGCTGAGATTGTGATGTCATAATGCCTCATTCCACAGTGCCTCAGAGCCAACCTCATCAGTGATGTCACAATAGCTTATTTTTTCTATACTTGGCTTATGTAAGAATATAAGAAGTGCCTCTGATGGGTCAGACCAGAGGTCCATCAAGCCCAGCAATCCGCTCACGCGGCAGCCAAACAGGTCCAGGACCTGTATAGCCTTACTGGGTCAGACCAATGGTCCATCAAGCCCAGTAGCCCGTTCTCACAGTGGCCAATCCAGGTCACTGGTACCTAGCCAAAACCCAAAGAGTAGCAACATTCCAGCATCTCAAAGAATTCCGGAACCCCAATGAGAGCGACTTTGCCAGAGCTGAGACTGTGATGTCATAATGCCTCATTCCATAGTACCTCAGAGCCAACCTCATCAGTGATGTCACAATGGCTTAATTGTCCTATACTTGGCTTATGTAAGAACATTGGAAAAAGAATATAAGAATTACTGCTGCTGGGTCAGACCAGTGGTCCATTGTGCCCAGCAGTCCGCTCACGCGGTGGCCCTTAGGTCAAAGACCAGTGCCTTAACTGAGACTAGCCTTAACTGAGACTAGCCTTACCTGAGTACGTTCTGGTTCAGCAGGAACTTGTCTAACTTTGTCTTGAATCCATGGAGGGTGTTTCCCTTATTTGAATCCCTGGAGGGTGTTTTCCCCTATAATAGCCTCCAGAAGAGTATTCCAGATTTCTACCACTTTCTGGGTGAAGAAGAACTTCCTTACGTTTGTACGGAATCAATCCCTTTTTAACTTTAGAGAGTGCCCTCTCGTTCTCCCTATCTTGGAGAGGGTGAACAACCTGTCTTTATCTACTAAGTCTTTTCCCTTCATTATCTTGAATGTTTCGATCATGTCCCCTCTCAGTGTCCTCTTTTCAAGGGAGAAGAGGCCCAGTTTCTCTAATCTCTCACTGTACGGCAACTCCTCCAGCCCCTTAACCAGTTTAGTTGCTCTTCTCTGGACCCTTTCGAGTAGTACCGTGTCCTTTGTGTATGGCGACCAATGCTGGACACAGTATTCCAGGTGAGGGCGTACCATGGCTCGGTACAGCGGCATGATAACCTTCTCTGATCTGTTTGTGATCCCCTTCTTACTCATTCCTAGCATTCTGTTCGCCATTTTCGCTGCCGCCACACATTGTGCGGACAGATTCATTGACTTGTTGACCAGTATTCCCAAGTCTCTTTCCTGGGGTCTCTCTCCGAGTACTGCACCGGACATCCTGTATTCGTGTATAAGATTTTTGTTACCGACATGTATCACCTTACACTTATCCACGTTAAACTAGAGAATGACACGGTGGTTGTTACCCGCGGCTAGCCGCGGGTAACCCGCCAAAACGGTGACCAAAAAACAGGTCACGGCGAGTTTAGGGACAAGGCCATTCACCGCCCCATGGAGTGGTGAATGGTAGCACGGGGCGGTGAACAAGTAGTGAACGCGCGGTGAACGAGGGTTCGATCCGGTTTATATATTAATAATACTTAATTTTCCATTAGACATAACTTTATCTAATGTCTGAATACCTGCTTGCATCCAATTCTTCCAGGAGATCCCAGCACTGCCTACTTGGATCTTGGAGTTTAACCATAAGGACTGTAAAGTAGATTTTATTATAGGAACATCTGTTAATTTATCAATAAATGTAATTGTTTTCCATGTATCCATTGTTCCTAGCATAACTTGGTAATCTGATACTTAATACATGTGATAACCGCATAGGGGACATAATTTTCCATTCTAGGTATAACCAATCTGGAAGATGTTCCATGAGCTCGGGGAGGATCCTATACATTACCTGGTGCATTATATCAGCCTGATGATACCTATAAAAATTGGGAAAATTTACTCTATCTTCCGGAATCGGCTTTTGTAGAGATACTAAAGCAATTCTAGTTTTTTTACCCAGCCAAATAAAATAATAAGAATACTATTTAGTTTTTTTTTTATAGAAAGACCCCTGAAAGTAATCGGTACCATACCCATTTGGTAAAAAACAACAGGCAAAATCATCATTTTTACTGTCTGTACTCTCCCCCACCAAGACGGATGCAATGGGTTTCAATGTTCACACATTTCTGATACTTTTAATAATATGGACTTTTCTTTTACCTGTAACGTTTCTTCCAATGTCTTCTGGATCCAAATACCTAAATATTTTATACCCCCCTCTCTCCAAAGAAAAGGGAACGTATCAAATAAACTCTTGGAACAATTAACATTTTAAAGGATTTACTCCAATTTATCTTATAACCTGAAAATGTTCCAAATTTATCAATCAGCTCAAGTAGATGTGGAATGGTTGTTTCCGGATTCCTCAAACGAAGCAAAATATCATCTGCATAAGCAGAGACTTTATATTCCCGACCTGCGTAAGGAATACCCTGACTCTCCCCTTCCTGTTGAATAGCTAATAACAAGGGTTCCAAAACAATATCAAACGGTGAAGGAGATAATGGACATCCCTGTCTAACTCCCCTCCTCAGACAAAAACGTTCCGAAAAAGTATTATTAATACCGTGTTTCCCCGATGATAAGGCAGGGCCATCAAATAAGACAGCCCCCCCTTTTTAGAAAAAAATGTAAAATAAGGCACCCCCCCGCAAATAAGCCACCCACCGATACCTGCGCTTACCCGAATCGGGTGGTACGGTGGGTGACTCCGTGTGGTCCCTCCGTCTACCGTATTTGCCTCCATGGCTGCGTGCCGCGCCTCGTCATGAAGTGAAGAGGAGGAAGTGACAGGACTGCAGCGCGCGCACGTGACTCCGCGCAAGGAAACACAGGCAGCTTCCCTCATCCCTCCCTAACGGAGACTGCAGGAGTTTGTTCACGGCCAGAACATCCAAAAGTGAGACACGCAGACAGGTTTCTTTTGCTGTGAGCAATACCACTTACTGTATATAAAGCCTGTTTAAATTGCATACGGTATATAAACAATGGTTTCACATTGTCAAGTCCCCTCTGATGCTGCACTACAGAATAATCTCTTTACTGTGTTTCCCTGATGGAGAACATTGGGGACATTAAATGGTACAATATATGGTATGATGGATAAAGCTGGCCATACACGGTACGATTTTTCAGCCGACCGTTTTCTTCCTCCAACGAACGCATTGCGAACGTACCTATCGCGAACGTAATAAAATTCTGTTTTTTTTCAACAATAACTGTGTACTGTAGTCTTCTTCATGGGTAAATAAGGCATCCCCCCGAAAATAAGCCCTAGAGCATATTTTGGCCTTCCAAAAAAAATAAGACAGTGTCTTACCATCGGGGAAACAGGGTATATAATCTGGCAAAAGGGGAGCTATACAAAGTTTGAATCATCTGAATAAATCCAGAACCAATAGCAAACCATTCCATCACCTAAAGGTCCATTACACTCGATCAAATGCCTTCTCTGCATCCAAAGATACAGAGAAGGCCGGATCATTCATGGAAAGCCAATCTGGTGTTATTTGAAGACTGTCTCTGAGCAACGAACTCCGTTTGGTGCATACCAATAATATAAGGGAGAGCCTTAGCCAAGCGTAGAGCCAATAACTTAGGGCTCCTTTTATGAAGGTGCGCTATGGGGGTTGGCGCGTCGGACATGTCACCACACACTGACATGTCCTAACACCTCATCAATGGAGGCATTAGGTACTAGCGCGGCAGACGGTTTAAAGCGCCTTTGTAAAAGCACCCCTTAGCCAGAAGTTTACCATCCATATTTATCAAAGAAATAGGCCTGTAATTTGAAACCAACATAGGATCTTTATTTGGCTTCGGCAAAACTATAGTTAAAGATTCTGCCATAGTACCTAATGTGCAACCTTTAGTCAGTTGAGCCTTAATTTGGTTTTTAATGATGTAATTATTAACTTCCCCTCCCCCTTTACCCTCAAGTAGAGAATGACACGGGGAAAATTTCTGTCCCCGTCACTGCCCCGTCCCCGGACCTCCATCCTCTTCACCTCCCCGTCTCTGCCGTCCCCTTCACCGCCCCGTCACCGTACCCGTTATCCCTTTCACGGCCCCGTCCCTGTCTCTGCCGTCCCCTTCACCGCCCCGTCCTTGTCTCTGCCGTCCCCTTCACCGCCCCGTCACCGTCCCCGCTCTCCCTTTCACCGCCCCGTCCCCGTCTTCAGCGTCTTCTCCTCTCCACCCCCAGCACCTTTCACGCAGTCCAGCAACTTCCTCCCGCCGGCCAGCTGTGCATTTCTCTCCCTCCCTCCCTCTTACCTTCTCTTGTGGCGAAACTGGCAATTTCTATAAGGCTATGAGCTGTATTACAGCCGAAGCCTTGAAGTCGCGTCGGGTTGCCTGCTAGAAAAGTCTCCTCCGATGCAACCGGAAACAGGAAGTTGCATCGGAGATTTTTCCAGCAGGCAACATGACGCAACTTCAAGGCTCCGACTGTAATACAGCTCATAGCCTTATAGAAATCGCCAGTTTCAACAAGAAAAGGTAAGGGAAAAGGAGGGAGGGAGGGAGATGCATGGCCAGCGGGAGAGAGGGAGCTGCTGGATCGAACGCTCGTTCACCGCGCATGCTAACCATTCACCGCTCCACGGGGCAGTGAATGGCCTTGCCCCCGATCTCGCAGTGACCTTTTTTTTTATCACTGTTTTGGCGGGTTACCCGCGGCTAGCCGCGGGTAACAACCACCATGTCATTCTCTATCCTCAAGCTCATGTTTGTATTTGTAATTTTTCTATTTAATGTTCACATTTTCCCCCCTACAAAAATTTATTTTAACCTTTCATTTTTAGCACCGTAAACCGGCCAGGTGCACGTCGACGGTCGGTATATTAAAATTAATTAAACTTGAAACTTATGTTATTTGCTGCAAACGCTGCATCGTCTGCTGTAGGACCTGCAATGTCCTAGAAAAATAAAAATAAACTTAATCCCTCTTAAGAAAATTGCAAGGGTGTGTTGGTTGGCTTAAGCTTGTTTTGCAATTGTTTCAGGAGTTACGAGCTGAGTTCTGCCAGGAACAAGTTTCTTAATATGTCATGATGTGCTATTGTTTTGGTTTTTCATTGCTTTCTGTGTGTGTTTTGTTAACTCATTGCACCCCCCCCCTCTCTTTTTCAAAACCGTAGCGCGGTTTTCAGCACCGGCCGCGACAGTAACAGCGTCAGCGCTCCTAGGAATTTTAGGAGCATCGGAGCTGTTATTGCCGTGGCCGGCACAAAAAAAAACCACGCTACTGTTTTGTGAATGGGGGGGGGGGGGGAGCAGGTTACAAATCAAGGGGCCCTTTTACAAAGCTGTACTAAAAAGTAGCCAATGCTGTTAGCACGTGGGTTTCCGCACGCGGAGGCCACTTTTTAGCGTGGCTCTTTAGGTGGCCACAATTTGCTTTCTCCTGATAATAGCCATGGACTAATTTTGAAATTTGAACATGGTCATGGCTTATTACGTAGGCAGGAAGGGCTCCTATGCTAACCATGTGCTAATTTGGTTAGCCTGCAGCGATGTATGTGTCCTGACCTATTAGCACAGGGCATGCCTACTCTCTGCCCCCTTCTCCCCCCACCCAATAAGTCTATTTTTTAGTGTGTGAGAGCCGTACACTGATCCCAAAACGACATTAGAAAGTAAATAAATACATAGATGTAAATGTCTAATGAAATTGCTCTGCTTGCTTTAATTGTAATCTCTAACCTGTATGGAGCTTGGCTAGTTAATAGGTTTTTTTATAAACTTGGAAAATCCAGTGAAACGTTTACCCGGGCAACTTATTATCTAGGTCCAACCATTATCACACGGATAGACATTGCTGACTCCAGCTTTGCTGTGGAAAAACCCATCGGATGTATTGCTAATGAATGGCTAAGAGAAGGACCAGATAAGGAAAAATACTTCGGCTTAAAATCTAGTCCTGGACTTCTGTAAATTCTTTTTCTATTCTTTTATGCTGGGTTTTACTAAACGGCGCGAGAGGCCGGTGAGGTAAATGCCGCGATGCTCGTAGGAATTCTATGAGCGTTTCAGCATTTACCTGGCCGGCCTGCACTAAAAAAACTCTAGCGCCGTTTAGTAAAAGGAGCCCTTAGTAACCGGCTGGTCCTGCATGTTGGCGCAGAGGTCTCGCGGACCTCGGGGCCAGATGCACAGAGCTCCGGCAACCCAGTAAAAAAATAACAGCTTGGGAGCAATTTTGCTTTTCTGGACTATGCTCTGCATGCTATTTGTACTGAGCAGCCTGGTAAGACGAGGAGGAACTGTTCCTAGTGCTCGCAAGCAATTTTCTTTTTTTTTATTGTATTTGTGACTTGCCTAGGATCAAATCCACATACTTAGGTTGTTGAGGCAGGAGCTCTAATCCCACTTCTGCATCTAGAGGATGACACAGGGACAGAATATGTCCCTGTCTCTGCGGCTAACCTTGGGAAACCAGCCCCATGTCATTCTTTAAGAAGAGAGGGAAGAATCAGAGTCTGAATGGGCCCAGCCACTGACCCTAAAGCCTTGCATTGAAGAATACTGGTGTACAAGGACTGAGGTTGAGAGAGACATTAAAGAATGACAGTCTCTGTATCCAGAGCAGATATTGTGATGTCATAATGCCTCATTCCACCAATAAGAGCCAGCCTCATCAGTGATGTCACAATGGCTTGATTGTCCTAGACTTGGCTCACATAAGAATCAGAGTCTGAATGGGCCCAGCCACTGACCCTCAAGCCTTGTATTAAAGAATGCTGATGTAGAATGACTGAGGTTGAGACAGACACTAAAGAATGACACTGGATGGCTTCCTGTGGTTATCTGCGTGGACAGGGACAAATTGTCCCTGTGGCATTCTCTACGTACTGTGTATGGTTGTACCTGAGCTCTGATAATCAGCAGAAGCTTAAAAAAAGTTGTCTGAGACTGAAAGTTTTTTTGTTTGTTTGCTTCTTCCTCAGAACTTGAGCATAGGAGGATTGGCTTAGTGGTTCAAGCTCCTGCCTCAACAGTCCAAGGTTGTGGGTTTGATCAAGTTTATTAAAATTTGATATCCCACTTATCAAATTTCTAAGCGCTGTACAAAGGTAAAATAGCTAAAATGTAGGGGAAGCTCATAAAAATCTCATAAACAGATATATATTATCATACAATAGGTAAGGGGTGAAATACAATACAGTAAAACCTTGGATTGCAAGTAACTTGGTTTGCAAGACAAGCAAAACATTTGATTAAATTTTAACTTGATATACAACCAATGTCTTGCAATACAAGTACATACAGTATACACACATCACAACTGATCTGATGGTTCTTTTCTCTCTCTCTCTCTTCTCTTTCTCCTCTTTCCTCTCTCCTCTTTTTCTCTCTCTCTCTTCTCTCTCCTCTCTCTTTCTCTCTATCTATCTATCTTCTTTCTCCTCTCTCTTTCTCTCTCTCTCCTCTCTTTTTCTCTCTCTCTCTCTCCTATCTCTCTTCTCTCTCATCTCTCCCCTCTCTTTCTCTTTCTCTCTGACACCACAGGAGTGTAGTGACTGTTCTAAATGAGTGAGGTTTTGCTATACAAGTACGTATAGATTTTGTATTAAAGTTTTTAGGTTGTGGAACGAATCGTCTGAGTTTCCATTCTTTCCTATGGGGAAATTCACTTTGATATACAGGTGCTTTGGATTGCAAGCATGCTTCCGGAACGAATTATGCTCACTAACTAAAGTTTGACTGTATTTGATATGATAATAAGACATGGTTATTCAGTTTAAAAGTTGTTGGGAGATTATAAATCAAATGCGTCTTTAAAGAAAAAACGTTTTTAGGTTCGATCCTGAGCAAGTTTTAGGTTTGGACACAACTGTTGTGCATGGGTTATGCGAGTGTAGGTCCCTTGCCTAACAGACGCAGCTCCAGACCTCCTGTAAAATTGTACCTGGCAAGCGGTGGGCATTCCCTTCTGTGCATCACAAGGAAAGCTCATGTAAACACTAACGGGTTCCTTTTCATGCATTTGCATAAGTTCCTGGTGGCTGCTACGGCAATTGGTAACAGCTCCTTTGTGAGGACATGTCCGGGGGGCTGGATGGGTTTTCAAACCCGGGCACTTTGTCTGGGTTTTGAAAAGCTTCTAAGAAATCACCGTTGGGTAGGAGAGCATCCGTGCATGCATGGATGCCATGTGATGATGTCATGCTCGCACATGATGTCATCGCTGCGCATGCGCGGATGGTCTCCTGCCCGATGGGAGCGGGGATGGGTGGAGCTGGGCCTAGGGGGGGTCTGGATTTTCCAAACAGAAAACCTGGTAACCCGATCCCGAGAACCCTTTTGTGCGTTGGAGGCTGAGCTGCCGTGCAAGTCAGACCAGGCTACAATCAGACTTTTGGGCATTCCCCACTCGGTAACTTTTCTGTCTTCTCTGCCCCATCTTTCCCTTTTTCCATTTAGTCGTATGAGTGCATATTTTGTCCTGTCATAGTAACATAGTAACATAGTAGATGACGGCAGATAAAGACCCGAATGGTCCATCCAGTCTGCCCAACCTGATTCAATTAAAATTTTTATTTATTTATTTTTTTTTAATTTTAATTTTTTTTAAATTTTTCTTCTTAGCTATTTCTGGGCAAGAATCCAAAGCTTTACCCTGTACTGTGCTTGGGTTCCAACTGCCGAAATCTCTGTTAAGACTTACTCCAGCCCATCTACACCCTCCCAGCCATTGAAGCCCTCCCCTGCCCATCCTCCACCAAACATCCATACACAGACACAGACCTGCAAGTCTGACCAGTAACTGGCCTAGTTCAATATTTAATCTTATTTTCTGATTCTAAATCTTCTGTGTTCATCCCATGCTTCTTTGAACTCAGTCACAGTTTTACTCTCCACCACCTCTCTCGGGAGCGCATTCCAGGCATCCACCACCCTCTCCGTAAAGTAGAATTTCCTAACATTGCCTTTGAATCTACCACCCCTCAACCTCAAATTATGTCCTCTGGTTTTACCATTTTCCTTTCTCTGGAAAAGATTTTGTAGTTGCTTTATATATTGTAAACCAAGTTTAGCTTTTATAAGACAAAGCGGTATGTCAATTTTTTTTTTTAACCTAATTGCTAGTGCTTCTATCCCCCTTTTCTCATCAGGAAATGCTTCCATCCAGAGACGCTTCCCCCAGTGGCTGACTGGACTGATCTCGGTGTCTGTTTTCCTCTTTCTTGTCCTGGCTGTCTTCGTTGTAAATCGGGTCTGGTGCAAGGATAAGAAGTAAGATCTGCTTTATTGTTTAATTGCGACAAACGCAACAGAAACGGCCTTCTCACATCGGAGAGACAAAGAAAACAGTGAAGGTGACCACAAAATGCTAAAATTTTTTATTCATCCAAATAAACACTCGGCATGTATGTGTTTCGGCCCAAACGGCCTGCGTCAGGAGTCTGAATACAAATTCGGAACCCGATAGCCAATTCTTTATGATCATATCCTTGTAGTTGCATAATTAATTTTTACTTTTATTAATCTCTACTTTTTTTTTTAGTAGTTATATACCACTTATAGCCTAAGTGGTTTTCATTCAGGTACTCAAACATTTTCCCTATCTGTCCGGACAGGCTCACAATCTATCAAATGTACCTGGAGCAATGGTGGGGATTAAGTGTCTTGCCCAGGGTCACAAGGAGCAGTGTGGATTTGAACCCACAACCTCAGGGTGTTAAGATTGTAGCTTTAACCACTGCGCTACACTCTTCCCATTCTCTCCTTGTTTGGGCTGAGAACCTTTCGGTGGCCCCTCCTATTGTGATGTCATAATGCCTCATTCCACCAATGCCTAAGAGCCAGCCTCATCGGTTATGTCACAATGGCTTGGTTTCCCTAAACTTTCACTTTCAGTACAGCACTGCAAAGGAGCTTACCGTATTTGTTTTTCTGTCCACTAAATCAGTGTTTTTTAACCTTTTTACACCTATGGACCGGCAGAAATAAAAAAATTATTCTGTAGACTGGCATCGGTCTGTGGACCAGCGGTTGAAGAACACTGGGCTAAGTCGTGGGCCAGACCCCGCCCATCTCTACCCGATGTTCACCCCAGAATCCGCCTCCATAATAGTACTAATTGCACCTTGCATGTCCCTCATCTGGAAGCCTTCCCTCCGACGTTGCAACGGCAGAGAGAAGGCTTCCAGTTCAGGCGCAGGATGCCCGTAGGATCCACTGCCCTTGGCTTTGTGCACTGAATCAGTTAGGAAGAGGGAGCTGGCTCGAAGATACCGCCACATCGATCGCACCGTGGACCGGCGATTGAAGAACATTGTTTTGGGCCTGATGCACGTGCTGGCCCTGTGGACCGGCAGGAAATTTCTGTGGACCGGCACTGGTCCATGGACCGGTGATTGAAGAACACTGCACTAAATTACACTTTTTTATCCAGTTGTATGCCACATGGTTCCCTAGAATGTGGTTTTAATACTTTTAGAACCCCTGAGGAAGGAGTGTTTTTTGAAACATGGACCGTGTCAGGTCCTGGTTTATAACCCTAGGTGGACCATATTCTTTGGATACAAATTGCTTATTTATTGAGTAGGTCCCTTCATCTTGTAAAAGAGACAGACGGCTGACAGGAGATAGGATCGAAGTCTACAAAATCTTGAATTGAGTAGAACGGGTAGAAGTGGATCGATTTTTCACTAGGGGACACTCGATGAAGTTACAGGGAAATACTTTGAAAACCAATAGGAGGAATTTTTTTTTCACTCAGAGAATAGTTAAGCTCTGGAACACGTTGCCAGAGGATGTGGTAAGAGCGGATAGCGTAACTGGTTTTAAGAAAGGTTTGGACAAGTTTCTGGAGGAAAAGTCCATAGTCCGTTATTAAGAAAGACACGGGGGAAGCCACTGCTTGCCCTGGATCGGTAGCATGAAATGTTGCTACACCTTGAGTTTTGGCCAGGTACTAGTGACCTGGATTGGCCACCGTGAGAATGAACCACTAGGCTTGATGGCCATTGGTCTGACCCAGTAAGGGCTAGTCTTATGTTCTTATGTACATCATGATCTGCAGTTCTCGTTAGCTGTTTGAACCCACAACCTCAGGGTGCTAAGACTGTAGCTCCAACCACTGCGCCATGCACCCACTCTTTCCACTCTAAACTCAAGTTCATGTGGAGTGAACTTGAGTTTAGAAACGCGTACTTGTTGAGTCTTTATTTGGATAAGTAAAGAATTAACAGGGGAACTGAACAAGTTCACAGTCAGTAACCCTGGAGCTGAATAAGTTGGGAGTTGTGGCCAAAACTAGAAGGCTGGGATTGTTGGAAATTATTGTAATCCCCGATTTTTAGGGTTTTGTAGACGCCTACAAATTAAATCATGTGAAACTGACTCTGCTTACTTTACGTTCTTGCACACATACGATGAATGCTGAAAAAAAATAGGCGAATCCATGAAAAATGCCTGAAAGATGTGAAAAATTTGTATAAAAATGAACAGGAATCAAACGGGTCCATCTGTAACACTGTGCCTAACTTTATTTCAGTATTGAAAATCAAAACTGAATATTGAAACTGTAAATTTGCGCATTATGGTCACTGGGCCTAAGCCATAACGTTCGGTTCTCCACTTATCGACATCTGGGTTGCAGTTTGTTGGCATGTGCATCGTCGTTACCCTTTTCAATATTCAGTTTCAGGCTTCAATACATTGAGATTATGTTTGGACCTCTGAGGCAGGCTGTTTTGGCCGAAACACAATTCATACCATTGTTGCACACTATCCTTGCCAGCTAACATTCACACCTAAGGTTAGGCATGTAAATACAGCCCCCTCCCTCTTTTTTTTTTTTTAAACCATAATGTGGTTTTTAGCGCCGGCTAAGGCGGTAACGGCTTCGACGATCATACGTTGGCACTGTTACTGCTATGACCAGCACTAAAAACGCTAGCATGGTTTTGTAAAAGGGGGCAGAGTTATTCCATAACAAAAGTTGTGCACATAACTATTATTATCCCAGGACAAGCAGGCATGACATTCTCACATGTGGGTGACGTCATTTACGGAGCCCCGATGCGGACAGCTTTTCAAGCAAACTTGATTGAAGATTTAAGTTTGCTCTGCTGGACCACGCATGCGTGCCTTCCTGCTCCACTAGAGGGCGCATCCCCTCCTCGTGGTCTCCAGTTCGTTTTTTTCCGCGGAGCCTAGAAGTCGTGTATTTTTAGGCTCTGCCCCAAGTGCCTTCTAGCACCGCGTTTTTTCTTATTTTTCTTATTTTTAGTGTTTAAAGTCGCTGTGCGCCTCTTTTTCCCTGCTCATCTTCGTTTTGAGGCAACCCGGAGGCCTCCGGGTTGTCGCGGCCGGTTTCATTTTCTATGTCCCGGCCTTTGACCGGTTTCAAAAAGTGCACCCGGTGCGAGCGGCTTCTCTCCATCACAGACCCGCATCGCCGGTGCATTCTCTGCCTAGGGGCCGACCATCCAACCGATTCCTGCCCCCAGTGCGCTACTTTCCAGAACCGGGCCCTCCGTCGAAGAAAAGCCCGCATGGCAGATCTTTTCGCCGCCGACCAGCCCTCTATTATTATAGAATCCATGCTTAATGCACTCCATTTCAGCAGCCTTTTGAGAATTACCCCCTGCACTGTCCGCACAACATTTGGGAGGGCTTACTATCTTCTTTCATGTTCACTATATATAACCTATGGTTTTATGTTTGCAGTGGTAGAAAAGCAACTGCTGCAAACAAGTCTTTTGAGACGCCTTTTGTAGGAAGAGAATGATACGGTGACAAAATTCATCACCGTCCCCACGGATAACCATGGGAAACCATCTCCATGTCATTCTTTAGGGAGAGAGGGAAGAATCAGAGTATGATTGGACACAGCCACTGACCCTCAAGCCTTGCATCGAAGAATGCTGGTGTAGAAGGACTGAGGTTGAGAGAGACACTAAAGAATGACAGTCTCTGGTATCCAGAGCAGATATTGTGATGCCATAATGCCTCATTCCACCAATAAGAGCCAGCCTCATCAGTGATGTCACAATGGCTTGATTGTCCTAGACTTGGCTCACATAAGAATCAGAGTCTGAATGGGCCCAGCCACTGACCCTCAAGCCTTGCATCGAAGACTGCTGGTATAGAAGGACTGAGGTTGACAGTCTCTGGTATCCAGAGCAGATACTGTGATGTCATAAAGCCTCATTCCATCAATAAGAGCCAGCCCCGTCAGTGATGTCACAATGGCTTGATTGTCCTAGACTTGGCTCACATAAGAATCAGAGTATGAATGGGCCCAGCCACTGACTCTCAAGCCTTGCATCAAAGATTGCTGGTATAGAAAGACTGAGGTTGACAGTCTCTGGTATTCAGAGCAGATATTGTGATGTCGTAATGCCTATGAGCCAATTTCATCGGTGATGTCACACAGGCTTGATTGTCTTAGACTTGGCTCATGTAAGAATCAGAGTCTGAATGCTGGTGTAGAAGGACCGAGGTTGAGAGAGACACTAAAGAATGACACAGGTTGGTTTCCCGCAGTTATCCATGGGGACGGGAATGGTGATGAATTTTGTCACTGTGTCACTTGTCCCTTTTGTTGTTTTGCCATGGGTAATGTATCCCGTTGGAGATTGACGTTGCTTGGTTCAATTGTAAGGTATACAATACTTTTGAAAAGTCATTTTTCCAACATACTGGAAATTAACCCACTACTTGCAGGTCTTGTGATTTCAAGAGTTTTGACGTTGTACAGTTACAAATAGGCTGCTAATTTTATTAGAAAACCCCCCAATATCAGCATGGTTTATGGTTTTTAATTATACATACATAGTAAAACCACCCCCCCACAAAACCCACATTACAAAACACATACATGCAAGCACGAACTTGCCTTAACCGCCTTGTTCTACATAAAATCCACATCAAAAACAATCCACCCCACCCACATGCACGGGTTTTTTAATGGCTTATTTTTTCTGTGCATTTTGTATTAGGGAAAGGGGACCTTCTGAAGTGGGCGAGAGATTCACGGAGAAAGGCGAAGCGATTGGTAACGGAACAGAGGGCCGAGATTCAGGAGCTGACAACTTCAGGTCAGTGACAAATTCAGGAGCTGATTGTGTCGATCTGTTCTCTTAGGAAAGACACGTCACACTTAGGGTCCAAAAATTACAGAATGGGGGGACTCGGGCCCAGGACCAGCCCTGTTTTCCTTGGCTCTGAGAACGTGGAGACAAACTTCCTGGAAGATCCATATTTAATGTTAAGGCCTTTGAAGCTCTTCTTGGCGTGAGACTGCTGAGAGAAAGCTTGCCTTGGATCTGCAAAATACAAGTGTTCATTAAATATAAAGCAGAAAGAAACATGTGACCATTATGCATCTAAATAATTACATACAAAGGCTTAGCCCCTCCCCCAGCCTCTTCTCTGCCCCCCATCTCCACATACTCCTTATTCCTTCTCTGCCTCCTTCTGTCATGCGTGTACTATTTCCCTTCCCCCATACCTCTGTAACGTTCTGGGCGCGAACAGGAACCCCCAAGCAGCTGTCGCGCCAGCTTCCTAGGTGCGTGTCCAGGAAATGATGTCAGAGGAAGCGCCGATGCTGGCGCGGCAGCAGCTTGGGGGTTTCTGCTTGCGCCAAGAATGTTACAGAGGTGCCGGGAAGGGAAACGGCGCACACGCAGAGCTGGAAGGGGGGGGGTGGCTGAGAGAAGGACACCCCCTCCCTTTACTACACCACTGTACACACGTGCTCATATGTGTATAAGTGTAAATATTCGAAGCAATCTAATGCAAATACAGTACTCCCCCCGAAATACGCAGGGGTTCCGTTCTAGGAATCCCCTTGAATTTGAGAGAGCAGCTGGAGCGCCGGCGGGTGAAGAAAATCACTCGCGGTCTGCTCCAACCGCCTCTTCCTGTAGTAAAGTTGGGCTACACCAATCAGGAGCTGCTTTTGACATGCGGCTCCTGATTGGTGTAGCTCAACTTTACTACAGGAAGAGGCGGCCGGAGCAGACCGCGAATGAGCGTGTCCGTGAATTCGTGGGGGAACACTTTACCCATTGGAAACCGTATATTTGCAAAGGGGGCAGTACATGGGTAGGATTAAAATGGCCTTGCACACCTAAGGGGAATTCCTGAATGGGCCCTGATGATTAGCTTGCACTAAACACTAAAGACACCCATAGGAATATGATAATAATAATAACTTTATTCTTCTATACTACTATAATCGTGCGACTTCTAGGGGGTTCACAACTGAAGAGAGCTGGACAATCAGTGAGTTACAGTATGCAGATAGTCGGTGAAATTACAGTATACAGAACATAAGAAATGCCTTCACCAGATCAGACCCCGGGTCCATCTAGTCCGGCGACCCACACACGCGGAGGCCAATTCAGGTGTTCCCTGCTGAAGACCTTGTCTAACCGTATCCCTCAATGTGTTTTGCAAGAAGGTGTGCATCCAACTTGCCCTTGAATCCTGGAATAGTGGTCTCCGACACAACCTCCTCCGGGAGAGCATTCCAAGCGTCCACCACTCGCTGTGTGAAACAGAACTTCCTGATATTTGTCCTTAAAATTGAAGCAAATTACAATATGCAGTTTGTTTAGAATTTCAGAAGGGCCCTTTTAGAAAAAGTGGCAAAATACAAAATACAGGCAAAGAGCTAACAGTAGTAAAAAATGATCAAGACTCACTGGTTGAAGATAATATAATTTTGAGGAGGAAATTGGAAGCTCTGGAGAACAATGGTCGAGCTAACAATTTGAGGATTAAAATTTCCCTAAGATCTTATCAATTTCTCCTCAAGAAATGGTGAAGCGTTACTTTATGGAAATATTGGAAATTCCTGAAAGCTCTCTACCTCCTCTTACCCTTGTACAATATACAGTTTGTTTAGAATTTCAGAAGGGCCCTTTTAGAAAAAGTGGCAAGGGTTACAAGGGTATATTATCTTCCTGTTAAATCCCAAATCAAAGAAAAAGAAAAAGTTGAGGAATCTCGGGAAAGACCATTGGACATTTCCGCAATATTGGAACAATCGGATAGAGAATTGGCTGTTCCAGCCACTCTCTTGTTGTCTGGCTTTGGCTCCAGACAAGGATTGGATATTAAAACTTTTCTTTAAAAATAGATCCAAGGACTTCCTGGGACATCATGTTCAGATAATTCCTGATGTCTCTAGAGAGACTCAAAAAAGAAGAAAAGTATTCTTAATTTTGAAACCTGGAGTGACTCAAATAGGGGGTATTTTCTTTCTGAGATATCCCTGCAAATGTGTAGTCAGATACCGTTCTTTGAAGTATATCTTTATGGATCCATCTCATTTGATAAGTTTTCTCTCAGTGAAGCGTCTTGAGAAAGGAATAGCTGTACCTAATGAAGTTTAGCTCTCTGTACTGCAGTAGACCTACGCTTTTTCTTAAAAAATGTTCTTGATTAATTTTGCTCTACTCTTTAAATCTTGATTCCAGTTATTGAGGACTAGTGTGTGATCCAAAGAAGGTTTGGATAGGTACCTGGAAGACAAAGGGATTGAGGGGTACAGATAGGAGTGGAGGTAGGTTTAGGGATAGGATTAGAGGTAAGTTACAAAATTAGTCTGGGACCACTGTTCAGGCAATAGGCCTGATGGGCCGCCGCGGGAGTGGACCGCTGGGCAAGATGGACCTCTGGTCTGCCTCAGCGGAGGCAGCTTCTTATGTTCTTATGAGTCTGTTTTATGTACAGTATTTTTATATTTCTAAGTTTAGATGTGTTTTTCAATTTTGGAAATTAAGTTAATTTGGTTACTGATCACACTTTTCTGCACAAGATTTCTATGCTTGGCAAATATTATAAAATTGTATGAATAAAAAAATTTAAAAAAGAAAAATAAAGTTATGTTATGATATCAACGGCCGCCATAAAAGTGGCCACTGATCGTGTGGCAACCACGTGACGGTGTCATGTAGAGAATTGCACCTCTGGCAAAGGTAGGTGCGGGTTTTCAAGGCCTACCTTTGACATGAATTGCGCCTCTGGAGGTATCGACTGACATCTAATTCCAGTTCTGGCGTTAGCCACACCTGCAGTGGCATTAGGCGCTGGTAGGCAACTCCAGAGGTGCCGTGCAGGTGCCGTTTTTCAGGGCGCCTTGACATTTCATTTAAGTGCCATTTTAAATGGCATGGTTGGACTTTACTTAGGGCGCCTGTCTGTGCTTGAGTTAAGGCACCATCTAGAGAACATGGGTCTTGGTGTGCTCTAACGCAGTTAGCGCCTGTTGATGAATTCCCCCTTAAATGAGCACTAAGTGCTACTCCGTGAAAGACGCTCTGAGTTGGGGGTGCCTTTTAAAGAACGCGCTTGGCTCCAAGATCCATGTACAGTTTTGGGGAACGAGGATTACGACTCTCAAAAATAAGGATATGAAAGGCCCCACGTGAAACGCTATATCAAAAGCAGCATTTGAGCTTGTGGGGTTGAATGACAAATTTGCCCCAAAGTTACTTTTGACCCCTGACGAAGCTGGTTTATTTTCCAGTGAAATGCGTCCCATTAAGTGTTGCAAGCTAAGTATAATATATGTATTGAATTTTGGTTTATTAAGAATTCTTATGCCGTATTATCATATAGATGATTGGTTATTTTGGTTGTCTTTTTGGATTAATGAAAGATACCATCAACCAGGTATCACGGGCACCATGTTATGTTAGGTGCATTGTTATGGTTTCTGAGATCCTTTTCTCTCCCATTAATGTGGTGTGAATTTTTTTCACAGTTTTAATAATTGACTTCTGATTTTGATATCATACGAGAATTTAAGCCAACTGAAACCTAGCGTCAATCCTCCGCCTCCATGAGGCACAGATCTGTCATATTCTATAACCCACAATATATCCATTGCAATGATTTAGTTATAATCCAGACCAAAAATAAGTTGTGAGTTATTGCCTATCGATGTTGGCTGGATGAAGATATTTGTTAAGGCCAATATTAATAGAGGCTTTAAGTGAAATTGTTGAATTGGCCTGTGAATCACCACAGTTTGAAGGCTATACGGATGAGCAGTTTAGGAAGACTATACTAAGACCTGCTCTCCTTGATGATCAATCTGCTCCCCCTGCTGATTCATCTTGGCTGGAGCTCGAGAATTTAATGAAAAGAGCGATTAGGGCGGAACTACATTGTAGCATGCTGGTACATATTCTATAACCCTGCATGCAAAACGTAGGAATGCCCCTGCCCCGCCCCTTTTTGGATCCACACTATTAAAAAAACATGTATGCACGCATCTTTATAGAATACCTACTAGGAAGATGCATGCGTAAATTCAAATGAGTACAAAATAAAACCAATGATTGATGGCGCCCAAGGATTGGCTTATTCTTCAACCAAACTGTGTGCCAAAATTTGTGCGTGCAGTTTTGAGCGCCATCTGTCGAATTTGCTGGATCATTTACAGAATACTATAAGTTACTGGTACCTGCTGCATTCGGGCCCACACGGTGGCGTAGTGAGGGGGGAGGTCTGCCCTGGGTGTGGTCGTCTTCGGGCTCCAGCACCCCCCTCCTCTCCAACCCCATTCCCACTCCTCTCCCTGCCTTGTGCACGCCCCTTCCTTTCCCCTGTACCTTTTTAATTTCGGCGTGAGCAGCCATAAAGTTGCTGCCTGCGTCAGCTTCGGTGCTTTCTCTAACATCACTTTCGGGATCCGCGCCTAGGAGGTGACATAGTAACATAGTAGATGACGGCAGATAAAGACCCGAATGGTCCATCCAGTCTGCCCAACCTGATTCAATTTAAATTTTTAAATTTTTTCTTCTTAGCTATTTCTGGGCAAGAATCCAAAACTCTACCCGGAACTGTGCTTGGGTTCCTACTGCCGAAATCTCCGTTAAAACCTACTTCAGCCCATCTACACCCTCCCAGCCATTGAAGCCCTCCCCAGCCCATCCTCCACCAAACGGCCATATACAGACACAGACCATGCAAGTCTGCCCAGAACTGGCCTTAGTTCAATTTTTAATATTATTTTCTGATTCTAGTTAGTCGGAGAGAGCGCCAAAAGTGATGCAGGCAACGACAACTTTGTGGTTGCTTGCACTGAAGTTTAAGAAAGGTACGGGGGAAGGGGCACATGTGCAGCGAGGGGGGGGGGGGGCACAGGGAAAAAGAATGGAGAGGGGCGCTGGTTACCATTGCTGGGCCATTGACACCACTAAGAATATAAGAATAGTCTTACTGGATCAGACCAAAGGTCCATCAAGGCCAGTAGCCCATTCTCACGGTGGCCATTCCAGGTCCCGAGTACTTGGTCAAAACCCAAGGAGTAGCAACATTCCATTCAGAATCCTAAAGAGTAGCAAGATTCCAATCTACCGATCCAGGGCAAGCAGAGGCTTCCCCCATGTCTTTCTCAATAACAGTCCAATTTGTTTGGCTTTTCCGGTATGAGCTGCTTTGAATGTACAGCCTTTCAGTGCTACAAAAATGATAAAACGTTCCCTATCTGTAGCGCAGGTGCAGTACTTGGTATTTGTGCCTTGAGAGTTGATGCTCTTGTGTTATGGATGCATAATATGCGGGGATTTGTGTTCCCATTCCGGAGACCACACCTTCCAAAAGATATAGACAGGATGAAGTCAGTCCAGAGAGTGGCTACTATAATGGTCGATGGTATTTGTTATCAACTTTATTGGGACAGACTGAATGATCTCAATATGTATACTTTTGAAGAAAGGTGGGAACGAGAGAGCGAAAAAAGACATTCAAATAAATCTCTTTCAGTTGAAAAGAAGCTTTGGAATGAGGAGGCATAGGATGAAGGTGAAAGGGGCCAGACTCAGGAGTACTTCTTCATGGAAAGGGTGATAGATGCAGTGGTCCCCAACCCTATCCTGGAGGACCACCAGGCCAATCGGGTTTTCAGGATAGCCCTAATGAAAATGCATGAGAGCCATTTGCATATTCTGGAAGTGACAAATGTGCTCCATGCATATTCATTAGGGCAGGGGTGTCCAATGTCGGTCCTCGAGGGCCGCAGTCCAGTTGGGTTTTCAGGATTTCCCCAATGAATATGCATGAGATCTATTTGCATGCACTGCTTTCAATGCATATTCATTGTGGATATCCTGAAAACCTGACCTGGCTCCGGCTCTCGAGGACTGGAATTGCCTACCTACCCCTGGACTAGGATGTGGGGAAGGTTCAGTATATGAGTAGACTGTATGCTTTGTATGTTACTTTGGTGACATCCTCTGTGACTATAGTAAATGCCTGACAGTGACCATATGGTTACAAGTCATAAAGAGCAGGTAAGTAATTTTCCAACTTAATTTCGAAGCGCTATTCCACCAGGTAGGTAGACCATTGAAATACTGCCCACCCTGTACAAGGGAGTGTTAAAATGTTCTCAGCCCAACCAAGAAGAGAATGATCAATGATCGGAAGCAATGTCAAAACATAGAATTTTGTTTCTGTAAATTGGTACTTAACGAAGCAAGATAGCACTCTTTCCAGCCACAGTGGCAAAATAATGCTCAGAATTCAGGAAGTTGATGGGTGGGTTATGTGTAAAAGTTGGTTCATAGACAAAACTGCCAAAGACAAAGGTGCGCGCCGACAACTGAGCGCAAGACGGAAGCACGCGCCGAAGAAAAAGAGTTTTTAGGGGCTCCGACGGGGGTTTTGTTGGGGGACCCCCCCCCCCACTTTACTTAATACAGATCGCGCCGGCGTGGTGGGGGGGTTTGGGGGATTGTAAGCACCCTCATTATACTGGAAACTTAACTGTTTCCCTGTGTTTTAGGGAAAAAGTGAAGTTTTCAGTAAAATGTGGGGGGTTACAACCCCCCAAACGCCCCCACAACGCGGCGCGATCTGTATAAAGTAAAGTGGGGGGGTTCCCCCCCACACCCCCCGTCGGAGCCCTTTAAAACAGTCATTTTCTTTGGCGCGCGCCTCCGCGTTGCGCTCAGTTGTCTGCGCGCGCCTTTGTCCCGGTGCGCTTTTGACCTGACACCGTAAAAGTTATGTCTAGGGATCAACACCGGCTCTTTTCCAGGGAGAAACTATCTGCAGACAAAGCAGGGGCAAATCTCAGCAGGAATTTTTTTTTTTCTGGGCAGTTTTCAATGGGAAAATCCAGGAGCAAAAGGACTTTTGCAGTGAGCCACATTGTTTGGAAATGGTTCCTTCAATATGCGCCCGCTCAACGCTAACGCGCCCGTTATAACTCTATGGCCGCGTTAGCGTTGAGCGGGCGCTGAAACGGCTAACGCGCCTTTGTAAAAGTGGGCCTTAGACAGAGTTACTGCTAGATTGCGACTCAAAGCGCCCTTCTTGAAGTTACTGCAGGTGATGAGGCCTAGAGGATTAGCCTAAGATTGACCGCCTCTCGTCTTTTTTTCCAGGAGCCCAGACCATGAGAACGCATACGAGAACCATATTGAATGGGAAGAACAGGTCGTCCAGACCACTGCCATGTAATAATTCTCTCTGGACATGGCGGCTTGAGCTATTCTCCCTTCTCTGCAAAACCACACACTGTTAATGTCTTGGGCTTGCTTTTTCTTGGTGGCATCCACGTGTCTTCTGGCTAACCGCCTCTAAATAATGTGAAAAAATACGCGAGGATTGTTATTGAGTCTCAACCTAGCCATTGGAATTTCCAGATTTAAAGCAGAGGTAGTGTGGCACAGTGTTTATAGCTATAGCCTCAGCACCCTGAGGTTGTGGGTTCAAATCCTGTACTGCTCTTTGTGACCCTGGGCAAATCACTTAATCCTCCACTCCCCAGATAGATTGTGAGCCCACTGGGACAGACGGGGAAAATGATTGAGTACCTGTATGTGAACTGCTTTGAGTGTGGGTGTAAAACTAGAAAAAGTCCCAATCCCTTTCCCTGATTGGCAGAAATCCAAAGAGCTGAGATTGTGATGTCATAATGCCTCATTCCACCAATGCCTAAGAGCCAGCCTTGACAGTGATGTCACAATGGCTTCACTGTTCTAGACTTGGCTCACTCCTGATATTGTGTTGGAGGAGAGTGTGGGGTGCAGTGATTAGAGCACAATATAATCACTCCAGTAGTTTGCTGGGGATATCTGCCTATTGTAATTCAAACCTTTTGCCAAAAATGCTTTAAAGAACAGGCTAGACTGGCCTCAGAAGCCTCGGGGCAAAGCATTGCTCCGGAGCTATGGGAGGGAACTTAAAAGACTGTGTTAGCTCCCTCCCAAACTTCTATCATTGTTTATTTTGTGATTTTTACTTCAGTACCTGCACTGGGGGGTTTTTTTTGTTGTTGTTTTTTGTCATAGTGGTTAGAGCTCCAGCCTCAGCACCCTGAGGTTGTGGGTTCAAAACCTGGCGCTGCGCCCCGTGACCCTGGGAAAGTTGCTTAATCCTCTATTGCCCCAGGTGCATTAGATAGATTGTGAGCCCATCGGGACAGGGAGGAAAACGGCTAGAAGTGCCTTTAAGTAGCCCACTTTGAGTGTGATTGTAAAACTACAAAAAGGCAATGCACAAATCCCTTTCCCTGATGTCATAATGCCTCATTCCACCAATAAGAGCCAACCTCATCAGTGATGTCACAATGGCTTCATTGTTCTATACTTGGCTCACTTCCGATATTGTATTGGAGGAGAGGGTGGTGCAGTGGTTAGAGCTCCAGCCTCAGCCTCCCTGAGGTTTGTGGGTTCAAACCCTGGCGCTGGGCAGGTCACTTAATCCCCCACTGCCCCAGGTACATTAGATAGATTGTGAGCCCACCAGGACAGACAGGGAAAATGCTTGAAGCACCTGTATGGAAACCGCTTTGAGTGTGGTTATATTACTACAAAAAGGCGGTATACAAGCCCCAATCCCGTTCCCTTACGATGGTGTCAAATTAGGGTGAGTCCTTCTTCAAGGTCCTCTGGCTAAAGTAATCCACTCGGTTCTTTCCCTCGCTTTGTTTGTCTGAATTGGTGGGAAAAATGCTGCTAAAGATCATTTTTGAGGATCCATTTTAAATATGATTTTCAGCTCATTTCTGAGATTCCTCCCCCTCTCTCCCCAGTAGAAGGTGAAGCCTTCTCTTCTGTACCATGGAATATGAATTCTCATTGACTGAGGAACAGGGATGAACGGAGAGGGTGGGAGAGAGCGTAGATGCGCAAAGAGTGGCTGATTCCAGACCCAGGTTAGGCTGACCATGAAAAGAAAAGCTTTCAAATGATATGGAAAAAGAAGCCCTAGGATGCAGGAATGTTTGGATGGAAATGAGGTATAGCATACTTATCGTCTGTACTGGCCAATGTGTTTCTGTTTTTCCTGAAATAAAATGTTCAAATTTTTGTATTCTTGTCAGCAGCTTTATGACCAGAGCTGGGCGAGATGTTAAAAGGTTCTACATCCTTGACTGTCTCTTCCACCACTGCCCTAGTTTGAGATGATTCTGGCAGAAAAAGGGTCATGAGGAGAGTATGGTGCAGTGGTTAGAGCTTATAGCCTCAGCACCCTGAGGTTGTGGGTTCAAGTCCACGCTCCTTGTGACCCTGGGCTAGAGAATGACACATGACAAAATTCATCCCGTCCCCGTGGGGAAACCATCTCCATGTCATTTTTTTTTAAGTAGAGAGGGAAGAATCAGAGTTTGAGTGGACTCAGCCACTGACCTTCAAGCCTTGCATTGAAGAATGCTGGTGTAGAAGGACTGAGGTTGAGGCAGATACTAAAGAATGTCAGATATTGTGATGTCATAATGCCTCATTCCACCAATAAGAGCCAGCCTTATCAGTGATGTCACAATGGCTTGATTGTCCTAGACTTGGCTCTCATAAGAATCAGAGTATGAATGGGCCCAGCCACTGACCCTCAAGCCTTGCATTGAAGAATGCTGGTGTAGAAGGACTGAGGTTCAGATAAGAACATAAGAATTGACACAGGATGGTCCATCAAGCCCTGTTTCCAACAGTGGCCAACCCAGGTCCCCAGTACCTGGCAGAAACCCATAGAGTAGCAACATTCCAGAGCTCATATTGTGATGTCATAACACCTCATTCCACCAATGCCTATGAGGCAACCTCATCAGTGATGTCACAATGGGTTCATTATCCTATACATGACTCACATAAGAATCAGAGTATGCACGGACACAGCCACTGACCCTCAAGCCTTGCATCAAAGAATGCTGATGTAGAAGGATTGAGGTTGAGATAGACACTAAAGAATGACAGTCTCTGGTATCCAGAGCAGATACTGTGATGTCACAATGCCTCATTCCACCAATAAGAGCCAGCCTCATCAGTGATATCACAATGGCTTGATTGTCCTAGACTTGGCTCTCATAAGAATCAGAGTCTGAATGGGCCCAGCCACTGACCCTGGCATTGAAGAATGCTGGTGTAGAAGGACTGAGGTTGAGAGAGACACTAAAGAATGACAGTCTCTGGTATCCAGAGCAGATATTGTGATGTCATAATGCCTCATTCCACCAATAAGAGCCAGCCTTATCAGTGATGTCACAATGGCTTGATTGTCCTAGACTTGGCTCATATAAGAATCAGAGTCTGAATGGGCCCAGCCACTGACCCTCAAGCCTTGCATTGAAGAATGCTTGTGTAGGACTGAGGTTGAGAGAGACACTAAAGAATGGCACAGGATTGTTTCTCGCGGTTATCCGTGCGGACAGGAACGGTGATGAATTTTGTCACTGGGTCATTCTCTACCCTATTCTTCGTCGTTTGCCCATGACCCACCCTATATTTATGTGAGGGTAACCTCAGAGAGGTACACAAAATAAAAATAATTTAAAAAAGAATCACAAAAACTAAGGGATTCATAATTGGAACGGAAATATATCTTAAAAACAGCCTAAATTGGCACTTGCACGATCAGTAAGACAAGTTATCCAAGTGCCGATAATCGAACTGGGGTTTTACAGGTACTTAAAAATGACTTAGGCCTTTTCAGTGCTGCTGTAGGCCCAGAGCTAAAACAGGCGTTTTAGGAGGAGTGGTGAGGGCGGGATGTGGGCCGACCTAGACTTAGACGTACTACAAGTATAACCGAAAGTTTAACAAGGCTGTCCAGATGGAACTTGTACGTAGCAACTTAGGCGATTGAAAACCAGGTCTGAGTGGCAAAAAGGTATCCAAAGTGACCAGACAACCACTGCAAACACAAAGTACAGTCCCCCACACACTCCCCCAGTGATCACTGACCCTCCCTCCTCACCGCCATAAAAATCATAATAAAAACTTTACATATCTGCCTCCAGAGCATCAGCACCTGGCATAGGAAAACCTGGTAGGGCAGCACAGAAGTGGCTTAAGTAGTCTGGTGCTATTGGGGTTGTAGACAGGTGGGTCTAGTAGGTTTTGGGG
Source organism: Geotrypetes seraphini (assembly GCF_902459505.1). Classification (NCBI taxonomy): domain Eukaryota; kingdom Metazoa; phylum Chordata; class Amphibia; order Gymnophiona; family Dermophiidae; genus Geotrypetes; species Geotrypetes seraphini. The sequence goes on from NC_047095.1 coordinate 65,651,098, forward strand.
GGCTCACCATGACCTATAAGGAGTTCTGGTGAGATGTTTATGTGGCACCCTTTTTGTGAAGTTCGCAGCAGTGCTTTAAGGTGCCCCACTACTGTGCTGCCATGTCTGGGTGTCCAGTCCATCACTTTGCTGGCTCCTCCCACGTCCAAAAGGTCTTGTTCTAGGCGTTTTTGACTTGGATGAATTTTTGGACGAGAATGGGGTATAAAGATAGACGTCTCAGCGGTGTGGCCGACCAAACGGTTGGACGTATACTTAGACGATTTTCAAAGACCCAAAATATTTTGGACGTATTTTTCGGGAATGGACTTTTGGCACTGCCGACTTTGAGCGATTAGTGACTTAGACCCAAAACGGACTTAGACGCTTCTTTTGATTATGCCCCTCGGCACGGGCCGTGATGGACAGTGGAAGGCAAAATGCCCCAGGCCTTCCCAGGAAGACGGAATTCATAATGGTGCTCAAAACATCTTGACAGAAAGCTGTGTCCACATTTTGGGTACTTTTAATAAAAATCAACACTGTTTGGACTATCCCCCCCAAATTGAAGTATATACAGGGCAAGTATCAACAGGGAAAATGCTAAGAAAAATAATGTCCTGGATGTTTCTTATCTAAAATTGTGCAGAAAACTGGCCAATGTAAGTGCCAGTTTTCTGCCAACCACCATGGAATTCAAGGGCAGCTTCCTACTGCAGCTGTACTCTTCCCCCCCCCCCCCCTTCCTTTTGCACTGGCTGAGGTGCCCTGTGTCCATAAGAACATAAGAATTGCCGCTGCTGGGCCAGACCAGTGGTCCATCATGTCCAGCAGTCCGCTCACACGGCGGCCCTCTGGTCAAAGACCAGCGCTCCAGATCAGAAACAGTTGCACGTGGCCAGTCTTCAGCACATGTGCCCTGACAGCGGTGCCAGTCCCACCCTCTCCGATACTGCAAGACAGGATTGGCATCATTGTCAGTATGTGTGTGTGTGTGTGCTGAATACAAAACCTACAGTCATGCAAAAAAAATGAGGGTCCCCCATGAAATATTCCGGTCGCTCTTAAGAAATGTTCACATATCGCTGTCAGATCTTTTCTTTTTTTTTAATCTATCTCTGGAAAAGAAAGTGATATAATTGCAGGTAAACAACAAACATTTTCCTTGATTTACTCATGAAACAAAAGATATCCATAAAAATGTGTATTCTAACTGAGGACAGATGGAAAAAATGCTTGAGCACCATGCCTTAAATTTTGGGCCTAACATTTTTATCTCCTCTGCCAGGAGTGTTCAGAGTCCACAGCAGAAGAAAATGTTCTTTTGGATTGAGACTTGGTTCTCGGTTCACTCCGCCTCTCATGCGAGACATCTGTTGATTTTGAAAACTCATGCAAAGGGCAGACCTGTGGTTACGAGATATTCCCACAAGCCAAGCGTTTATTAACCTGCTGTCTCTGAACTATTTTGCTTACATGGGTGAACAGGACAACTGCCGACTGGCACACTCGTAAATGAGACCGGCGGGCACAACGTCACAAGGCGCAGCGGTGTCGCTGGAGAACATTTAAATTCTGTTCTAGCACTTTCACGGGCTGCCTCTCTATAGGCAAGAGTGATATTGCTAGGTTTGATCACAGAAACCCGCGTATTCAAATCCAGACTGAAAGCCCACCTTTTTGAGGCTGCTCCGAACGCCTAACCCCCATGCCTGAGAAGCTCCCTCTCTCTCTGCTTGTCTGGTTGATCAGATTGTAAGCTCTACTGAGCAGGGACTGTCTTTTGAATGTTTTAATGTGCAATGCTGTGTATGCACGGGGGTGCTCCATATTTTCAGGTTTTGAAAATATTCCCCTGCAATGACCAAACTTCCCTTGTTGCGGCAAAAGCAGGGGGAGTGTCCTTTTTGCCCGTGGTTTTTGCACCGCTGTTAAAAGTGAAATCGCACACATATTTTGAAAGCACCTGAAGAAATTGCCACCTGCTACTTTGTGGGTATTTGTTGCACACGGGGGGGAAAAAAAGCATGTACATTTAAAAATACCATTCTGAAAATTGTTATGTGTAATGGAGTCAGATGACAGCTATGGTTTGATCACGCCACTGAAGAATCCAAACGGAGTTTATTTGGCTACAACAGTCATGATTTTGCCAGCATTAGTAACTCAGGAACAGAGTATTACTTCAGCTTCTTCATAGCAAACATGAGATAAGGATACATATCTGTCGGGGCTGTTTCTGCTCTTTAAAGAGGCCGAGAAGAAGCTAGATTCACTAAGCAAACCGATCGTGTACCGATCGGTTTGTGACCCCTTTGCTACCTGATTTCCCTCCAGCCCGATTCACTAACCTCTGTCCCGCTCATTCTCTGATCCGCGCATGCAAATGAGGGGGGAACGGCAATCAAATGTAGGCACTAACTAGAAACTGCAACACCGACTGGGCTAGCCGATCAGAAAACAAGCGATTGCCGGGGACCAGTCGTTCACTGCTTTTCGACTGCATCTCCTGCTCTCTGCCCCGACTTTGCAGCTCTGTGCCCCAGACGGTCCTGCTCTCTGTGCCCCGACTGCAGCTTTGTGCTCCGGACTCTCCTGCTCTCTGTGCCCCTGACTCTCCTGCTCTCTGCCCCGGCCTTCCCCTGCAGTGGGAGCCCGTGGTTTTAACCCACGGGTTTAAAGCGGGTTAAAACCATGGGCTGGCTAAAAAGTTTTAAAAAGTGGGGGAAAAAAGGGGGTCACTGCTCTTTAAGCATACGCAGACCATCTACAGATGGTCTGCCCATGCTTCGGGATCGCTACAAAGCGATCCTGGCGGTCGGTTGAGGGCGTGATTCCGATCCGTGAATCAACCTCACGGATCGGATCTGTGCCCTTAGTGAATCTAGGCCTCTGTCTCTAATCAAATGAGCATGGCTTCTTAAGGGAGTTCCTTCACTAGGAAAGTGCCAGTGCCAGCTCCACCCTGCTGCCTCTACTTGTCTTTTGTTCTCGGCCATTTTAAATATTAAGTGAAAATAGAGTATCATTTATTTACCACTTTTTTTTTTTTTTTTTTGAAGGAATTCACCCCAGGCATTGTAAAGCAAGATGTGATGCCAGGAAGGCCATGTTATGTTGGTTGATTGACAGATGATGTCACTGTTTTTAAGTTTAGGCTGAGGTTTCTCAGGAATTGTTAATTGGATTAAATAATAAAAAAGATAGCTCAGCCGCTTGTTTTTATAATTTAATCCACAAGCCTGCATATAGGATCTATAGGGACCCCTGAAGAAGACCTTAGTGTCGAAACACAGACCGTGTTGGGTCCAATGTTTGCAGCGGTTCAGGCCCTTGACATTTTTATGTGGATTATCTATTCTGTTTCAATAAAAGTCTTCATCTTGGACATCAACTCTACACAAGTTCTTTGGTTTCCGGTTTAGTCCCCTTTGGTAGAGGGATTCGGGTCAACTTTCTTGTTGTATCGATGTGATCATGTACAGATAATTTCTGTAAAAGCAATTTGGATTGAACCGCGATCGTGTGCAAGGTGAACAAGGTTTCGGGGCATAGGCAATAGCGGGTGCCTACCATCTCAAGCCGCTGGAAGCTCAGCACCGTGAATATATTGGCTTGGCCAAATCCCAGCGCATTGTTAATTGCAGCATTGGAACGACATTATGTCACTGTGTTTTAGCTCAAACTTTTCTACGGTGCTAAAATGGCGAGGTAGGAACACTAGGTCAGTAACACCAACATAGCCTCAGATAAATTAAATGTTGTTTAATAGTAATAGATAAAATATGATGTCTGAACAAGTACGTTAAATTTCTCATTAAAATTCCAAACGGTTGCAAAAAAACTGAAGGGAGCTCCTTTCTTTGGCTCAATCTGTAGATGCAGCATGCTGAGCGCTAATTCTGGACCGGGTTCCATTATGGAATACAAGTGTAAGGTGGGTCTAAGCAGTTGCAATTAGGGGCCCACTTACGCCATGCCAGTACCAGGTGTCATGCTTAAAAGTAGCACTCTAGCACATAAAAATGCTTTGTGTGTTAACTAGAAACAGAAAAATGAAGGCGGATAAAGACCATATGGTATAAGAACTGATGTACTGGGACAGACCAAAGGTCCATCAAGCCCAGTATCCTGTTTTCAACAGTGGGCAACCTAGTCACAAGTACCTGGCAGAAACCCGATTAATAGCAATATTCCAGAGCTGAGATTGTGATGTCATAATGCCTCATTCCACCAATGCCTAAGAGCCAAACTCATCAGTGATGTCATAATGGTTTGATCATCCTATACTTAGCTCATATAAGAATTACCATTCTGGGACAGACCGATGGTCCATCAAGCCCAGTATCCTGTTTCCAGCAGGTCCCAAGTACTTAGCTAGATCCCAAGTAATAAAACAGATTTTATGCTACTTATCCTAGGAATAAGTAGTGTATTTCCCTAAGTCATCTCAATAATAGCCTATGGACATTTTTTTAAGGAAAGTATCCAAACCATTTTTAAACCCTGCTAAGCTAACTGATTTCACCACATTCTCGGAAAACAAATTCCAGACTTTAATTACACCTTGAGTAAAGAAACACAGTGGTACCTTGGTTTATGAGCATAATTCGTTCCAGAAGCATGCTCGTAATTCAAAGCACATGTCCCCATAGGCCACAATGTAAACTGAAACAATTCATTCCACAACCAAGGTTTACTATGGTGGCCCAGGGGTGGGTACCTGCCTGTGCGTGCTTGTACGTGGTGCGCGTGTTGTTGGAGCGGCGCCGGCTTGAAGGGGGAGTTCAGAGGTCCTGCGCATGCGTCTGGAGGATGGCCGGCTTGAATCGGAAGCCGGGAGGCGCTGATGAACAGCGGAGGCATCGGCCGAAGAGGGAGGGGAGCCGCATGGGGACCCCGGGGAAAGGAAGCCACCACGCTACAAGGGCTACAGCACCCACAGGCAGGTACCCACCCATGGGCCACCATAATGAGAGCTCGTGGAGCAAATTAACACTCGCTATGCTCGAGATGAAAGTTTGCTGAGTGTTTTGCTCGTCTTGCAAAACACTCGCAAACCGAGGTTCCACTTACCCTTTCCACTCCACTCAGTATTTTATACACCTCTATCATATCATTCCTGAGCTATCTCTTCAAGCTGAAGAGCCCTTTGCCGCTTTAGCCTTTCCTGACAGGGAAGTCACCCCAACCCATCACTTTTCTCACCCTTCTCTGTACCTTTTCTGCTTAACCATGCCATCTACTATCCCCTCCTCTCCCTTAGAGATCCAAAGTAGAGAATGACACGGTGACAAAATTCAGCACCGTCCCCGTCCCCGCGGATAACCGCAGGAAATAAACCCATGTCATTTTTTAGTGTCTGTTTCAACCTCAGTCCTTCTACACCAGCATTCTTCAAAGCAAAGCTTGAGGGTCAGTGGTTGTGGCCATTCATACTCTGATTCTTATGTGAGCCAAGGATAATGAAGCCATTGTGACATCACTGATGTGATTGGCTCTTAGGCACTTTGGAATGAGGCATTATGACATCACAATATCTGCTCTGGATACCAGAGACTGTCATTCTGTAGTGTCTGTTTCAACCTCGGTCCTTCTACACCAGCATTCTTCAACGCAAAGCTTGCGGGTCAGTGGTTGTGGCCATTCATACTCTGATTCTTATGTGAGCCAAGGATAATGAAGCCATTGTGACATCACTGATGTGATTGGCTCTTAGGCACTTTGGAATGAGGCATTATGACATCACAATATCTGCTCTGGATACCAGAGAATGTCATTCTGTAGTGTCTATTTCAACATCGGTCCTTCTACACCAGCATTCTTCAAAGCAAAGCTTGCGGGGCAGTGGTTGTGGCCATTCACACTCTGATTCTTCCCTCTCTCCTTAAAGAATGACATGAAGATGGTTTACCGCGGTTATCCGCGGGGACGGGGATGGTGATGAATTTTGTCACCGTGTCATTCTCTAATCCAAAGTACTTATCCCAAATGTTGGACACACTCATGCCCTGCCCATGCACTTCCCCCTGTGTACACCCCCTTCATTTATGCACCGAGTTGCACACTAATGGGATGGAATCCCACTTCGCCTCCAACCAGCACTTATGCATGTAAATGCAGTTGCCAAGCGTAGCGTTAATATTCAGGTCAAGGAGATGAGTGTCTTATAAGCCTCTTCCAGCCACGGGTTGATCTAACCCTGGGAATTCAATGGCGGAGATGACACGGATTCCAACATTCAATATCTAGGTATTCAGACCAGTGCCTTGTTAACTCACTGTACAGTTAGGACTAGGGTTTCCTAGGACATGTCCAGGGGTCCTTTTGAGGACACGCCCGGGGGTCCAGACAGCTTTTCAAAACCCGGCACTTTGTCCACGTTCTGAAAAGCTTTCCCCCACATAGCGTCGGGCAGGAAGGCCTCTGCGCCTGCACGCGTGATGTCATCGCATCCATGGATGTCCTCCTGGCGGGGCATGTGGGGTGGAACATCTGGTAACCCTAGTTAGGACAGCTGTTTTGCTGTCTTAATTTTACACTCTTACCAGGTTAAGGGACTGAATTTCGCTGTTACCTGGCTAAGTTGCTTCTCCACCCAAACTGCCTCGACCTGCTCTTAATCTAGCTGGTTAGGGGTGGCCAGTCAGCGGTGATATTCAGCAGCACTTCCTGGTTGAGTGTCATAAACAGGGAGCCATGACGCCGCCGGCCAGGCCCGCCCAGGCCCGCCCAGCCCCGCCCCCTCAACCTGTTCTCGTGCTCGGAGCCACATCAGGAGGGCATTTCCCCGTGCACGAGGTGTCGCACAACATCGCATGCATGTGCGCGCGCGTGTGTGGTGATACTGCCTTGCAACTGCGCAGACGCGGTCCCGAGCGGGAAGCGTTTCAAAACCCGGCCAAAGCGCTGGGTTTTGGAAAAGCGGTCCGGATGCCCGAACAGTCCTTCAAAAAGAGGACACGTCCGGGGACACCCGGACGTCTGGTATCCCTAGCCCTGAGATTCAGTGGCCATCCAGCCCACTCAATGCCGTTTAACTGGGCAGAAGCCTTTCCTGCCCATTTAAACCCTTTTGAATATCGACGCCTTCCTTTCCGCGGGCATGCTTCAATAGCGCAGCATAGGGTCATGTTTCAGTGGCTGTAGCATCAGCTGTTGATGACAAACAGCACAGGGCCACCCACGGATTTCCTTTTAGCTCTGAAACAATGGTGAAATCAGCTAACGAGCACTTTTTGAGACCTGTGTTTTTCCTCACGGATAAAATGAAAGAGGTCAGAAAAAAAAAATGAGTCTGTTGCACTATTTACCTGAGCTGAATTTTTATTGGAGCTACTTGTGATTTTAAACTTCTGGAATGAGGTAGGCCACGAGCCCGTCAGTGTTTGACCAGGGCTGGAGAACAGCATAGACAGAAATACAACATCTAAGAAGATTTGTGGGCTCAGATAAAGGACGTGAAGGGAACTTGGCCTAATAAGAATAAAACCCCAGATCCCTCTTCTGCGGGTTTGTACACAAACCTGAGGAATAAACAGCTCCCAGAGCCCATCCTTATCACTAAATTACACCTGCTAGAATGAATAGATTAAGCAAGAGAGGGAAAACTGCCAGCAGAAGGATCCCAGGGAAATGTGGGAGTGTAGGACTGTTAATTATTCTCTGGGGACCCTAATCTTCAACTGGCAACCCAGCATCACTGAGCGTGTCAGGGCTGCTCCTGTGGCTGCCTGATAATGACCCTGCGTTATCTGCCCCTGTGCAGCTCCGTGCTGGGAGCTGATAAAGGCTGCGGGAACTCCTCGGAATCCCACCATCTCGGATCTGCTCCTTGCCTGTCGCAGCTTCACACAGCCTCCTCGCCGCTCAGGGCCTGGTCCCCGCTGCTGTGGATAGAAGAGACATACAGGGCTGTGTGTATATGTATTTGCACATGCGGGCGTATGTATGTCAGTGTGCCGCAAACGTTGTAAGCTGCGGCACACAAATCTCGGGGGCTGCGGCTGAAGGCACCCAGAAATGTGCAGCCGTCGCTATGATGACACCGACCGCGTGCGTGATAGAAACATAGAAACATAGAAACATGACGGCAGAAAAGGGCTATAGCCCATCAAGTCTGCCCACTCTACTGACCCACCCCATTAAGTCTGAATACTAATGACCTAGTTCCTTAACTCGACTCTCGTAAGGATCCTACTAGGGCATCCCATTTATTCTTAAAGTCAATAACGCTGGTGGCCTTGATCACCTGCTCTGGAAGCTTGTTCCAGTGATCTACAACCCTTTCTGTGAAGAAATACTTCCTTATGTCACTATTGAATTTCCCTCCTCTGAGTTTGAACGGATGCCCCCTTGTGACCGAGGGTCCCTTGAGAAAGAAGATGTCTTCTTCCACTTCGACACGTCCCATGATGTATTTAAATGTCTCAATCATGTCCCCCCTCTCCCTGCGCTCCTCTAGAGTGTAGAGCTGCAATTTGTTTAGTCTTTCTTCGTACGAGAGACCCTTGAGCCCCGAGATCATCCTAGTGGCCATTCGCTGAACCGACTCAACTCTAAGCACGTCTTTACGGTAATGTGGCCTCCAGAATTGTACACAGTACTCCAGATGAGGTCTCACCATGGTTCTGTACAGTGGCATTATGACTTCAGATTTGCGGCTAACGAAGCTTCTGTTGATACATCCCATAAGTTGCCTTGCTTTGGATGAGGCCTTCTCTACTTGTTTGGCGGCCTTCATGTCTGCACTGATGATTACTCCCAAGTCCCTTTCTTCTGAAGTCCTAGCTAGTGTTTCTCCATTTAAGGTGTAAGGTTTGCATGGATTTCTGCTACCGAGATGCATAACCTTACATTTCTTAGCGTTGAAGCCCAGCTGCCATGTCGAGGACCAGTTTTCCAACGTAATCAGATCCTGCGTCATACTATCCTGCAGATTGCTTTCACTTACTATATTACATAGTTTGGCGTCATCAGCGAATAGAGTTACTTTACCCTGAAGCCCTTGGGTCAAGTCCCTTATGAATATGTTAAAAAGGAGTGGACCCAGGACCGAGCCCTGTGGCACTCCACTGGTCACCTCCGATGTCTCAGAGAGGGTGCCGTTGACCACCACCCTCTGACGTCTTCCACTTAGCCAATCATTGATCCATGCAATTAGTGTCTCACCTAACCCCATCGATTTCATCTTGTTTAATAGTCTACGGTGTGGGACGCTGTCGAAAGCCTTACTGAAATCCAAGTACACTATGTCTAGAGACTCTCCCGAGTCTAGCTTTCCTGTTACCCAATCAAAGAAGCTGATAAGATTGGATTGGCATGACCTACCCTTAGTGAATCCATGTTGACTAGGATCCCTTAGATTCCCCTCATCCAAAATTGTATCTAATTTGCATTTAAGTAATGTTTCCATGAGTTTACACACTATTGATGTGAGACTCACTGGTCTGTAATTCGCAGCCTCCGCTCTGCAACCCTTTTTGTGCAGAGGAACGACGTTAGCTGTCTTCCAGTCTAGGGGGACTCTTCCCATACTTAGGGAGAGATTGAAGAGCATGGTTAACGGTTCCGCCAGGACATCGCACAGCTCCCTGAGCACTCGTGGGTGCAATTCGTCTGGTCCCATGGCTTTGCTCACCTTGAGTCTTGACAGTTCGCTGTAAACATCAGCTGGTGAGAACCCAAAATTCTGAAATGGGTCTTCCTTGCTTGGCTTTGCTTCCAGCTGTGGCCCGTGTCCAGGTGCCTCGCAGGTAAAGACTGAGCAGAAGTAATCGTTCAGTAATTTGGCTTTTTCGGAATCTGTTTCCACATAATTCCCGTCTGCTGTTCTGAGGCGTACTATCCCGTTTGTGTTCTTCTGCCTGTCACTAATATACCTGAAGAAGGATTTGTCCCCTTTCTTAATGTTCTTTGCTAGAGTTTCTTCCACTCGAAGTTTGGCCTCCCTGACTGCTGTTTTGACCGCTGCAGACCTTGTCTTGTATTCAATGTTAGCTTCTTTCTCCCCGGTGCGTTTGTATGAAAGAAATGCTCTTTTCTTGTCCTTGACTAGGTGTGAGACCTCATCAGTGAACCAACGGGGTTTCCTCTTTCTTTGTTGTTTGTTTACCGATTTTATGTAGCGGTTAGTTGCTTCGTGTAGTGTCTTTTTCAGTGTTGACCACATAGCTTCCACATCATCCTTTATTTCTTGAGCCTGTAGCGTCTGATGGACGAAATCACCCATGCTTGCGAAGTCAGTGCCCCGGAAATTGAGTACCTTTGTTTTTGTTTGTGATCTAGGGAAGCCCTTTCTAAGGTTGAACCATACCATGTTATGGTCACTGGTTGCCAGCGTTTCTCCCACCGAGACTTCCGTGACGCTTTCCCCGTAAGTACCAGGTCCAGGATGGCCTGGGCCCTAGTGCATGCCCGGATGTCCTCCAGCCGCCACCCTGAGCCTCTTATTACTGCCAGCGAGGCAGGGGTGGGAGTGCTACAGGAGGAGAGGGTGCGGGCAGACGCCGCCGCGCCGGTGCCTCTCCTCGCCGGCATCTCATGGCACACGGTTTGCGATACACTGATGTATGTGTATATTGTGTATGTTCATGTCTGTGTTTGCAAGCTCTTTGCGTGTGTGTATTTCTGGCTGTGAATGTCTATATATATGAGCTCTTTGTGGGGGGGGGGAGGAGATATGTGTTTGTGCGTATGTCTGTGTGTTTGGGGGGGGGGGGTGTTTTCTTTCAGCTTCCAGATCAAACATAGTTCTTCAGAAAAGAGCAGAGTGAGCTTTCATTTGTGGCTATTGCTGGGGTTTACCCTACGATCCATTGTGGCCCATCTGGCACTGTCCTCGCCCGCCTTGACCCTCTGCAGCCTGCCTGCATCAGGCGTCATTCACCATTCACCCACCCTCACCCTCTACAGTCTGTCTGTGCCAGCTGGCCCCTCCCAGAGTCTTCTCGCTATTGTGAAATTTGTTACTCAGAAGAAAAGAACAGTTCGTGCCAGTCTCGCCCCGTGACTAAAGCCAGCCTGGAGGCTGTGATGTACCTGAGCTCTTGCTCTATTAAGCCACACAGATTTCGAGATGAGACGTATGGGGAAACTCTATGGCAAAAAGCTCAGTTTATGAAATACATATTACCCATGTAAAAAAAAAAAGTCCCGTTTGCTTCATGGTAGAAAACACTGGTACCAGTCTCTGCATTGTGCCCCGTCACCCCTCCCTCCTCCAATTTCTCACACTTCACTCCATCCTTTACTCCTTGCTGTCATTACGGTCTGTAGTGGTTCTGGGAAGTGTCCCCTGCACTAGCCCCGTCTTTAACCAAGGCACACTCCCCGATTTAGGCCACGCTGAATGCCAGCACGTCCGCAGAATCTAACGGACGCGTTAGCGTTTAGTGCACGCTAAAATCGGCTTGCACACCTTAGCAAAAGGATCCCAAATGCGAAAACCAGTTTCACCAGCGGACAGGTGATCCTGGCTAATAAAGTCATCCAAATCCTTCTGTTCTCAAACCGCTTCCCCCCCCCCCCCCCAGCCTCAATCACCTTCACCCTCAATCCTGTCCTCTGTCATTTTGTTTCCCACCCTTTAAAATCCTCGGACAACCTGACGCGTGAGCCTGACCTCTGCATCTCTTCCGTTTTATTCATGAAAGCATTGTATGGTGCGGTTTGGGCTGTTCCCTCCACCTAGAACCAGACTCGTTTAAGGCAGAGCAAATGTTATAATTTAATTATTAGTAGTATAATCTGCTTACACCTAAGTGGAGCACAAAGTACACCCATAAGAATAAAAACATACAACCTCTCCCTTATCTCAGAAATAATTTCTTCAAAATAGACCATTACTAATTTGCTCAATTTAAGCATACAAGCTTGTGCAAACAAATACATATTTTAACAATCTTTAAAAAAAAAAAATTAATTAATTTTTTTTATTTTATTTAGAAGTTGTTTAACACAAAAATCACAACATTCAGAAACATAGCCCAAGTAGAAAAACAAATGATAAGAAAGTCTATTGCATTCTTCTTTGCATAGACCAGGGGTGTCAAAGTCCCTCCTCGAGGGCCACAATCCAGTCGGGTTTTCAAGATTTCCCCAATGAATAGGCATGAGAGCTATTTGCATGCCCTGCTTTCATTGTATGCTAATAGATCTCATGCCTATTCATTGGGGAAATCCTGAAAACCCAACTGGATTGCGGCCCTCGAGGAGGGACTTTGACACCCCTGCCCTAGACAGTCCCAAAAAAGAAAATTGTGAAAAAAGCATAACATCCGCCTGCAGAGGAATTCTGCGCCGTAATATCGTCTGCAGATAGAGACGGACAAAAGACCAAAAGGTTTGCACTCGGTCACGGGACCAAAACATATGGAACAAACCCGCTGGCGTAGACTGGCACTTTGGGCAACGGGCATGAGAAGCAAATCCTGCCACGTATGTCGTATAAGGGAAAATGTAGCACCATAATAAAAACTTATAATGTTGTTCTTGCAAAACAATTGAATGAGACACTCGCGGGAGACATTTCATTAGAAGACGCAAACCATCACCAGTTATCTGTGGTTCCACACAGCCGCCACAGCATTCTAGTCCCAGGGCACGCTAAAACTGCCCAAACTAACTTGGTGAATGAAAAGGCTGGTCCTGGGTTGTCTAGATAGTGTCAAAAAATTTTTTAGGTGATGCATGTCGGTAACAAAAATCTTATACACGAATACAGAATGTCCGATGCAGTACTTGGAGAGACCCCCCAGGAAAGAGACTTGGGAGTACTGGTCGACAAGTCAATGAAGCCGTCTGCGCAATGCGCGGCAGTGGTGAAAAGGGCGAACAGAATGCTAGGAATGATTAAGAAAGGGATCACGAACAGATCAGAGAAGGTTATCATGCTGCTGTACCGGGCCATGGTACGCCCCCACCTGGAATACCTCATCGAGTACTGGTTGCCATACATGAAGAAGGACACGGTACTACTCAAGAGGGTCCGGGAAGAGCAACTAAGATGGTTAAGAGGCTGGAGGAGTTGCTGTACAGTGAGAGATTAGAGAAACTGGGCCTCTTCTCCCTTGAAAAGAGGAGAGTGAGAGGACATGATCGAAACATTCAAGATAATGAAGGGAATAAACAGATAAAGACAGGTTGTTCACCCTCTCCAAGGTAGAGAGAACAAGAGGGCACTCTCTAAAGTTGAAAGGGGACAGATTCTGTACAAGCGTAAGAAAGTTCTTCTTCACCCAGAGAGTGGTGGAAAACTGGAATGCTCTTCCGGAGGCTGTTATAGGGGAAAACACCCTCTAGGGATTCAAGACAAAGTTGGACAAGTTCCTGCTGAACCAGATCGTACGCGGTTAGGGCACTGGTCTGTGACCTAAGGACCGCCGCGTGAGTGGCCTGCTGGGCACTGGTCTGACCCAGCAGCGTCAATTCTTATGTTCTTATGTTTTAAAATGCCCTATTTGTGACCATAATCGAAACCGCCACGTAATGTATTCCATAAAGCTGGAGCAGCCCCTAAAAGGGCCACATTTTTCATCGTGAACCTTTTTCAAATCAGAAATTGCTAACCTCATCGCAGATTCTGAGCGTAAACGCCAAAGAGGTTGATAAAAGCGACAGGATCTTAATCAAACACCATGGAGCAGTGGCAAACTTCTATAGGAATATGGTATGGGTGTGACGGGGCCTATGTAATTTTGATGGGCTACGTCTTCTTCTTGCATGTGCACACCCAGCCTTAATCCATTCAAGGAGCAGAGACCCAACACCTAAACGCCTCTCCTCCCATCACATGCACTCTTCACACCACATGGACATGCCTGGGTGTATGCTAAGCATTGGGTAAGAACTCAACAAAGCTCGTTAGCAGTCATGCAAATTGGCTACTGTCCATTGGCGTGCCTTTCATAAACGCTCTCATTTCAACGAGTATTGGCCTGAACTACGAGGGGCTCCTGAAAAGTTCTCAGCCCAACCAACTGGTCTCCCCTGGGGGCTATACACTTGGTCCAGTAATTTTCTACTTTTTTCATTCTGTCATAAAAATACGGAACAAAAACAAAAAAAGTGGAAAATTGCTAGGCAAAGGGCCTGATACGCTAAAGCAGTGGTTCCCAACCCTGTCCTGGAGGACCACCAGACAGTCAGGTTTTCAGGGTAGCCCTAATAAATATGCATGGAGCAAATTTGCATACCGGTCACCTCCATTATATGCAAATCTTTGTCATGCATATTTATTAGGGCTACCCTGGAAATTTGACTGGCTGATGGTCCTCCAGGACAGGGTTGGGATAAACTGCTTTAAAGGATGCTGATCTTGGCGCCTGCCGATCGCATGTCAATCATATATCGGCATCCTTTAGAGAATTGTGTCTTTTTTTCTAACAGACACCTTAAATGTAGGCCAGCATGTTACAGGCCTATGTTTAACGAATCTGTCTCATGCCTCTGGAGACACGTAAAGACGCCTACAGACGCCCAAGGCCACTTTCGGTCGAAACCATGCCCACGCCGGCCTTGGCCATTGGTAGGCATGCCCGGATGCCTCTGTAGGCATGAGTCAGACACCTGTATTGTAGGCGTCCTTCACTGCATGTATTTTGTTTAAAAATATGGATCCCGTAAGACTTCTACCGCTACCTACAATCAGGTCGCCATTTATTGAATCGGCCCCTAAGCCTATAGCCCTCGATTGGGGGCTGCCTCGACTTTGTTGGTTTGGCTGATAACTTATCAGCGGCCCCTCATATAAACCTCCAAAAAAGAAAAAGTGCATCCTTCATAGATTGGCTAAAGGACTATGAAATTTTGGCTCTGGGATTTTAGAGGCTGCATCAGGAAATTTATAAGGCCAATGATCCTTTTCAGGACATGTCCGGGGGTCCAGATGGCTTCTCAAAACCCGGTACTTTGGTTTTGAAAAGAAATCACGTTGGGAGGGGGCATCTGCATATGTGTCACATCCGTGCATGCGTGGTGTTTTTCTGACCGACGAATAGGAAGTGAGGGCGGAGCTGGGGCATAACAGGGCAGGAATGGGAGAAACTGGACAGGCCTGGGGGGTAGGTCTATAGGTCCGGATTTTGCTAACATAAAATCTAGTAATCCTATCTAGATACTACAGAGTAGTGCTGCACGCCCACCCCCCACCCTGAAAGGCTGTTCCTCCCTGAAGGCCTGGGCTGTCCCATTCCTACCTCCAGAGGCCTTCATCACCATCCGAAGGCCTGCATGTTCCCCCAGCTTCCCCTCTGGCCTCCCGTTCTAGCGGAGCAGCATGCAGAGAGGATCCCTGGTGCTTTAGCGATCCTTGCAGGCTGCCGTCGGCCTCCGCAGCTGTCTTTCCCTCTGCTGCTGCCCCGCCTTTCCTTTGACATCAGGGACAGGATTGCAGCAGAGGGAAGGACAGCTACAGAGACCGATGGCAGCCTGCAAGGATCGCTAAAGCACCGGCGATCCTCTGCAGGCTGCCAATAATTTAGGTAAGAGTGGGAGGCCAGGGGGGGGAGAAGATGCTGCAGCATTTCCCAACTGACCCTGCCCCCCTTGCCCCCTAAAGCAGGAGCGGCCCACAAGAGGCAGCGTTGCCGCTCCTACTGTAGGGGGCGAGGGTCAGTCACTGAATCGGGAGGCCGATTTTTTTTAACAAAAGTGAATCAATTCAAATTGACTCACCAGATTTGAATCAGAAATGGATCAGCACTACTACAGAGGTGCCAAAAAGTGAGATTGAAGGCCAAAGAGTGAGATTTTTCAGATGGTACATCCAGGGCATGAATCTTGAATGACTGAAGTGTAGTGTTGCTTTGCAAATGAATCAAGGCAGCCACTTCCCTTCCCCTGTACAGTCTAGGATTAACAGATGTCTGGATTTCTCCAGACATGTCCTTTTTTTAAGGACATGTCCGGGGGTCCAATTGGCTTTTCAAAACCTGGCACTTTGTCTGAGTTTTGAAAAGCTTTCAACAAATCCCCATCGGGCAGCAAGGCATCTGCACTTGCGTGGATGCCCTCCTGCCTGACAAAAGCAGGCAGTGAGGGGGGGCGGGTCTAGGGCATAACATGGTGGGGATGGGTGGACCTGGGCGGGTGGGTCTCGGGGGTCCAGATTTTCCATTTGGAAAATCTGGTAACCCTACCCCTGAACCTAGACTGTACTGTTCCTGGCCCAAGCAGCAACCTCCAACCTTGGCTCTTCCTCTGACATCACTTCCTGGATGCACGCCTAGAAAGTGATGTCAGAGAAAGAGCTGGCGCAACAGCAGTTTGGGGGTTACTGCTCGTGCCAGGAACATTACAGGAGATACGGGGTAAGAGAAGTGGCACGCACACAGCAGCAGGAGGTGGGGAAGGAACATGTGGAGGTAGGGGGGGAGGGGAGGAGTGCCACCGCCCCAGGCTACAAGCAGTATATTAAAAATAGAAGTAGAAATAAAAAGAATCAAATCAGAAGGTATCAGAAGAGAAACAAGACACGAGCAGTCATTTGAAACGTCTTTTCATGGAAAACAGAGCGTTCACTCTGCAAAGAGGGTGGGTGCATTAGTACCGTGCATGCTCCCAAATAAAATTTTTTTTACATAAAAAAAGGAAAGGAAGCTGGGAACAACATGGGAAAATGAAAACTTCTGCCCTGCACACTTCTAGAAAGCAAACCTTGGCTAAGGCTGGTCATTGGCCACTGTTCCCTCTGTGCTGAGCTGGAGTCTTGCATCTATCATCCTGCCACTATCCTGTTTCACTATCATATTTTCGATGGTGAGAGATAGGCAGGCTCTGCAGAACTCCAGGGAACTTGCCAATTCCAACTTCTTAGCAATTGAAAAAAAGTAGGTTCAAGCACCACCCCCTACTAGTAGCAATGCAGTTGCAGGACACCTGGAGTGTCCAACTCAGGCCCGCGAGAAAATACCAAATGTCTACTAGAGCTGGCCCGCCAGCAGACGGTTTTTTGACCCAATCAGCTCACGTCCCTATTAGGCCCGTCATCATGTTTCACATTTTTACAAGTTCCCACGGCATTCTCCGGCTCTCTTCACAGTCTCACACTGCATCGCAGTAGCACTGGACTCTTCTGCAATTGCTGCTTTTATATTTTTTTTTTGAATCCTGCTTTAAAAGTTCTTGTCACAGCTTTGGAAGTATTCTTTTCTTTGCTCTTGGGCTAATGATTGTCCAACTTGATTGTGATCCTGTCGTTTGTTCCCTTACATTCAGCCTGTTTTTGTCGGGCAGATTGGAACTTCCCCACTGTTTTTGCTTTTAGTTTTATGATATGTCTTTAAAGTTTTAAAATTTGTATAGTCCAGTCAATAACATAAGAACATAAGAATAGCCTTACTGGGTCAAACCAATGGTTCATCAAGCTCAGTAGCCCATTCTCACAGTGGCCAATCCAGGTCACTAGTACCTGACCAAAACCCAAAGAGTAGCAATATTCCATGCTTCCACCATGTCTTTCTCAATAGCAGACTATGGACTTTTCCTCCAGGAACTTGTCCAAACCTTTCTTAAAACCAGCTACGTTATCTGCTCTTACCACATCCTCTTGCAATGTGTTCCAGAGCTTAACTATTCTCCGAGTGAAAAAAAAATTTCCTCCTATTAGTTTTAAAAGTATTTCCCTGCAGTTTCATCGAGTGTCCCCTAGTCGTTATCATTTTTGACGGAGTGAAAAATCGATCCACTTGTACCCGTTCTACTCCACTCAGGATTTTGTAGACTTCAATTATATCGCCCCTCAGCCGTCTCTTTTCCAAGCTGAAGAGCCCTAACCTCATTAGTCTTTCCTCATACGAGAGGAGTTCTATCTCTTTTATCAACTTGGTCACTCTTCTTTGAACCTTTTCTAGAACCACTATCGGCCTCTTTTACAAAGCCACGCGACAACAGCCCCGAAGCCCTTTAAATCTCTATGGGCTTCAGGGCCGTTGGTGCAGCACAGCTGCTAGCAAGGCTTTGTAAAAGAGGCCGTATATCTTTCTTGAGATAAGGAGACCAGAATTGAACGCAATACTCCAGATGAGGTTGCACCATGGAGCGATACAGGGGCATTATAACATTCTTCGTCTTGTTAACCATCCCTTTTTTAAAATAATTCCCAGCATCCTGTTTGCTTTTTGGGCTGTCGACCACAAAGTGCTATAATTCTTTTATTTATCAAAACACTCTATGCCTTAGTCCTCTCCCGCTGGACTACTGTAATGCACTATTCAATGGTCTCATGTCTTGAGCGTGTACAGAATGCAGTAATCAGACTTCTAAAAAACTTCCGTGCCCACGACCCTGTCTCAAAGGCTTTGGCTGCCCACTGGCTGCCCATAGCCAGACATTTTGTCTTCAAGGGCCTAATGCTAGCATTCAAATCCTGACATGACGTGGCGCCGGGCTACATGACGACCAAGCTCCCTCCGTAAATGCCGAATGGGTCCCTCCACTCGCATGGTGAAATACGCCTCAACTCGCCCCCTGGTCAACTGGAAACTGCCAAACAACATTCCTACTCCCACTGCATACCGAGCCACTGGAACCAACTACCCCCACAGATCCGATCCTTTGAAGGACTCCTCAATTTTAGGAAAGCAAGAAAAACGGACCTCTTCACCTAACTCCCCTGCCTACGGCCGGTGGATTTCAAAGAAATGTAGATTGGTTTTAGATCAAGTTAGGATAAAAACTTGTACTGTAACATAGGCAAATTGTAACCTGTTAACTGTATATTATGTTTGTTAGCTTGTAACTTGTTCTGAGCTCTTTGGGGAGGGGAGGACAGGATAGGAAGACAAAATAAATGAAAAAGAGTGGCTACTGTTTTTCACTCACTTGGGCCTTTCAGTGCAGTATCTGCTACCACCTGGTGTCTTTTTACGGGCTAACATTACTTTGGATAGAGGTTCAGGATCAGCTCTTGGCCCATCTATTGCTTTGTTTTCATTCTCTGCTATCTAAGACCAAAACACTCCAGTAGAAAATCTGGCTCACTGGTTGTGCTAAATTTAACACAAAACTCCCAAACAAGTACAGATGCTTCTAATCACATCCCACCACTTCCTTACTCCTTGTGGTAGGCCTTGAACCCTTCACAGAACCAGTGTTCTGCGTGCCATCTGTCCCATTAAAAAAGCCTCCCCCCCCCCGCTAGCACTCCCAAGCCACCATCACCCCCTCCCAAACCTCAGAAAGATGGCAGGAGGGATGCCCACTCCCTCCTGCCTCCTCCAGGCCCTCGTACCTTGACATTGGGAGAAGGAGGTACTGAAAACACTTCCTACTCCGCAATGACACTGGGCCCCGCCCAGGTGCATCACGTGATGAAGGGGGAGGGGCCTAAGGCCCTGATTGGCTCAGATGCCTTGGGCTCTTCCCTGAGGGACTTCCTTAGATTCTACTACAAATTATTTTGTATTATGTTTTGCTCGTTTTGTCTTATTAATTTTTTTTATTATACACAGCATTTCAACTTTAGTATTGAGTAGTTTATCAAGCTAAAAAATCCGTTTTACATCATTTGGAGGGGTAATCAGCAGTTTCCTCTGTAATGGGGGGTACCCCCCAACGGGAGCGCAAACACTTCTAAGTTTAGTTGGAAGGGGGGGTTCCCCTCACACACACCCCCTTGGAGCACTTACAGTAACTGTTTTAATCCGGCACGCATAAGTCCTGCGCCCGATTGTCAGCACGCGTTTGTCCCATGTGGTTATGATGGGTCACCGTATTTTAGGGTTTCTGAAAGAAGTTCCAGTGTGCAACCCTACAGGTTGGTATATTATGCAATGTATATTTCTGAGTGTTTTCCAGGAGACAAGATGACCTCCCAGATCCAGGACACAAGACAAGTGCCAGATCTGCCAAATTACCCATTCTAGGAGGGAGACTTTTTGAACGGTCCTGGATTTCTGCCAACTTTATCCTGGTGCATTATGGGACCTGCAGAACTAAATTCAATGGATGGGATCATCATGGACTACAAATACTATACTGCTTTGGGATGTCTCCCTCCTAGAATAGGTAACTTAGAAACTCTAAATTGTCCTGGTACAGGGGACCCCCGATCTTTTTGAAGCTGAACAACATACAGCCAGCTTGATTAACTTTGGGTCCATCTGCTAAATTTGTACCCTGAACTCCAGAATATGTAACCCTGACTGTCAGACCTCGCAGGAAAAAGCTGGGAGGAGACCTGAAGAACAAAGAGCAGAGCCAGTTTGGCTGGTGAAGACGCCAGGAAATAGTCTGCCCACTAAAACAGATGAAGAGGGAACTTCCTGCAGAAACAGAACAAGGAAACTTTAAGGAATGGTCATAGAGTATATTCAGAGATGCTAAGTTACTCAGTTCCAGGCTGAAGATTTTTGGCCAGTCCTGGTTTTGAACTTATATCCCAATGCATTGTGGGATTTGTAGTGCCTGATTGACTACTGAAATCAGTTGCAGCAAGTCCCATAATGCACCTAGACGGGGTGGTCAGAAATCCAGAACTGTCCCAGAATCTTCATCCTTGAACTGGGTAAATTGGCAACTCTGTATGTTTGACCTGATTATGAATTTTTTTTTGTTGTTGTTTTGACTTTGAAATAACTTTCTCTTACATTTTCAGTTAGTCTTGTGCCTTGGGGGGAAAGTGTCAAATATAGATAGCTTCTATACAAACTTGCAGCAGAAAAAAAGGTGCTTGCAGGCCCAAGTATTAGGGCCTAAGGGCTAGTGCAGGGGTGTCAAAGTCCCTCCTCGAGGGCCGCAATCCAGTTGGGTTTTCAGGATTTCCCCAATAAATATGCATGAGATCTATTAGCATACAGTGAAAGCAGTGTATGCAAATAGATCTCATGCATATTCATTGGGGAAATCCTGAAAACCCGACTGGATTGCAGCCCTTGAGGAGGGACTTTGAGACCCCTGGGCTAGTGCCTCTGTCCACTCTCTCTCCTGCCCATCTTTTTTTCCTACAAAGTAACCCCTGTGGAGTGGACGACACAATCACCCATGTGACCAGAGTTACACAAGTTCATTTGCCTCTCTGTAGTATCATTAAAGCATTTGAAATAAAAACAGACTTCACATGCACTTTTAAATTATATTTTTTTCAAAATATCTTCTTGACTTTTTGTGATCTCTCTCATACACAAGCTTACACTTTTGTTCTAATCCATCAGAAATGACAGTACTTTAGGCAGTGATTGTAATTCTCATGAAGAAAAAAGGGGCACCTTCCTGCATATTTCAAGCTATCAATAGGTGAAGCTGAGGCTTTGAAAGGTGGTTAACTACATATGTGCTGCAATTCTCACCTCTTTCCACTAGAGGCTGCTAAAGGTGCATTCTAGTAGTAACACTGTTCCCCTCCCCCCATCCAAACCAATTAGAGGGTGTTTAAAGATTATAGCCCTGACTTTATCACTGATGAAATAGAATTTGAACTATGGTATCATATTATGCACATGCTTTGTCCTTATGCTAAACATCTTTTACCAATGTCGTCCCTCGTAGTGCAAAAGAGTCCTAATACGGAGACTCCTGTCTTAAATCTTTTTTAAATACACGTGGATGCCATTCTTGGACCGCAGAACCAACTGAGGTATTTTGATAGGGGGGCGCATTTCATCTGGAGAGAGCTGGAAGCGCTGTAGGGTCAGAGCGGTGGCCACTTTCATCTCGTTCATGGCGAAGTTCTGTCCGATGCAGTTCCTGTGACGTGAGATAGAAACCATTGGGTTGATATCCAAAGTGATTTAATCAGCCAGAAATGGTTCTTGGCTGGTTACATCGCCTATTCAGGACTAACCGGGTAATTTTTTAGCAACCTTAATGATTACATTCATCCCAGCATAATCTTTGGGTTGATATCCAAGTTTTCAAGTTGTATTTAAAATTTTGATATACCGCTTTAAATAAATTGTCAAAGCGGTGTAAGACTATTAAAATCTGGGGGAAGACATCAAATAACAAGACTTTACTGACTTATAAGATACAAACTGGATTAGGGGGAAGTACAGTTTATAAGAGTTAAGAAAGAGCGTAAAAGAAGGTCAACACACTGGAAAGGGGATCTGCTCTTCCTTCTACCTGCGATCTAATCTAATCTTTGGTTTATATACCGAGTCATCTCCCAATGGAGCTCGACTCGGTTTACGTATTATTAAGACTAGAGTACATAGCAAAAAAAGCATAAGGGAAATAAGAACTATAATATTATCATTTCGTTGAGTCTGTAGTTAAACCATTTAAAAACTGCGAGAACAACAAAGTTTTCAGGGATTTACTTGTTTAATTAAGGCAATCTGCAATGACATTCCCTAAGGTCAGACATGGATGATATGATCTCCCATAGGCCTTCGCTGACATTGGTTAGGGCAGGGGGTATCCAAAGTCCCTCCTCGAGGTATGAATCCAGTCAGGTTTTCGGGATTTCCCCAATGAATATGCATTGAAAGCAGTACATGCACATAGATCTCATGCATATTCATTGGGGAAATCCCGAAAACCTGACTGGATTCGGCCCTCGAGGAGACCCCTGGCTTAGGGCAACCAAAAATGCTGATTGCTAGCAATGCTATGCTGACAATATGCATCTTTAAAAAGGAATATAAGATAAAAAGAATGGGGGGGGGTAGGGGATGGGGTGGGGGGGATTGAAATAGGTCATATGGATATATATTTTGGAGGAATGATAGAAATATGTATGGAAATATAATTGTGAATTTAATCGTAATGCATTTGTTTTATATTATTGTCTATTTACAAGGGAAGGGGGGGTGAAAAGGGGGAATAGGATTTGTCTTATAAAATATTTGGAGGAATGATAGTATTTAATGGAATATATGGATTTGTATTTTCAAAATTTGTGAAATTATTTGTAATGAATATTCATTTGTATTATATAATTGTTTTACTTTGTTCCTGCAATAAAAATGTTTGAAAGTAAAAAGGAAGGTCTTGAAGTTATTACGTTCGTCCCAGCATAATCTTTCGGTTATTCCCTCACCCAAACATAATCTTCTACTCCATCAACGATCTTTTCAGTAGTTGCGCCAACTCTCTGGACTGCTCTACCATTCCAACTTGGGTCTGGACTATCATGAACTAAATGGAAATCTTCACTAAAACCTTTGATGTTTGCCGATGTGTTGAATTCTGTACCTTCATTATAGGAATCACTTTTCGATTCATGTAAATCATTTCACCTTTCCATTCTCCAAGCTATTCCTTTGCTATCCCAACCGAGTAACATCCCCATTTCCCCTCCCCTCTTTTCTGTCATATAATGGGGTTCTCTTCCTTATTTTCCCATCTCATTTTTCCCTTTCTCAGTGTTGTCTGTAAATGTTTCTTTGTATTTGTTTTTATTTTCTGTTCTTGTATGTTTTATTGTGAACCGCTTAGACATTTTAGATAGGCAGTACTTTATTTTTCGGACCATAAGATGCACTTTTTCCACCTCCAAAAAGGGGGTGCATCTTATGGATCGAATACATCGCACGCCCCCCCTGGTACCTTTTTCAAGTGGCAGTGGTCCAGCACGGTCTTCTGCTGGACGGCTGCTTCTTTGCAGAGCGACGCACAATGCGGGAGCGCAACCTTTGCACTTCCTGCCTAGTCCCGCGCTGCTCTGTGATTGGCTGCAGTCAGTTGCTGATAGGGTGGTAGGGTTGTTAACTGGCTCCAGATTTTCAGGATAAACTGATCTATCCCAGAGTTTACCTCACTGCATGTATGAATGTGAAGCTTTCTTATGGAATGCTGTAGGGTAAAAGCAGACCCGGATCAACCGGGTCTGAAAATCTGCAGCCAAATGGCACTTCTATTTGATGGGGTTTGCCTACAGCTACCAAGTTACTTAATCCATAAGGGTTTTTTTTTTGGCCAGTCCTGGTTTTAAACTTGCATCCCAAAGCAGTGTGTGATTCACAGCCCCTGATTCTACTAATTGAAATCAGAATGTGGTTACATAATGCATCTGATGAGGCTGGCAAAAATCCAGCACTGGACTGAAAACGCTCCCTCCTGGAATGGGGTCAGCTCGGAAACTCTGCGTCTGTGCTCTGCATGTGTGAGAGAAATGAGGTATTTCACTAGAACTTTGAATCCGTTTTCACATGGACAGGTGCATTGCTATTCTAGGATCTGGTGTACCTGAAGTTTTAATGTTTGGGGATCCTGGGAGTTGGTTTTGCTTTGGTATGGCAAGCTTGCTATACTGTATACTATAGATTTGGAATATGTATTATTATATTGTGTGTGTGTGTGTGTGTGTGGGGGGGGTTGCATTCCCTATAGAAGCTGTCAACATTTTGTTGGCAGCCATTTTAAACCAAGAGCAATACCAGACAGGAAACAGTGGGATTCTATCCTGCCCCCAAAACAGGCCACTACACCCCACCAGGGCATGTTGATGTAGGCCCGGGGAAGGTCCACTGATGCTCAGGGGACTGGAGAGGGTAGCAGCCTGGAGGGATCTGTATTCTCCTGGGGCAGGGCAGGCATGACATTTTCAGCTTTGGTTTTGATTCTGGCTAAAACCAAGCCACAAAGTTCAGCTGCAGATTTGTTTTGGATTGGAACCAAACTGCCGGTATTGGTCAAGGTCTAATTTTCTAAAGTCCCTGGCGACACCAGAATTTGTATATTATAAGCTTGGAACATTAAATTTTGCCTAGGAAACCTACCGGTAATACTTTGCCCAGGCCTGACAGTAGAGAGGACTTGTGCCCTCCCTATCCAAGATAATCTTCCCCAATTTCTCCTCTCTGCCGTGACCTTTTGAGTACTGCTCACTCCGATCATTCCTTTGCTGACCCCTCAGGCGTGCCCAGAGAGAAGCATGCAACCTTTTTCCAACATCCCCTGGAGAAGCAAGAGACACATCTTACCGAGGGCCAGCCGCAAAAGGCACGAAGGCGTAGGAATGCCTGCCAGTGGAATTCTCTGGTGAAAACCTCAGCGGGTCAAACTCCTGCAAGACAAGATGCCGGTGTCATGGAATATCGTGGTTAGTTTGGCAAATGTGTTCCCAGCCATATGCTATCCTATATCCAGTTGCCTAATAACTGCTGATAAACAGTTCAACAGCAGACTTTGAGCTAGATGCACTAACCAGGGTCGGTAAGATCGGGTGGATCCGCTCCAATCCAATTTGTGGCAGATTCCAAAAGAGCTATTGATGCACAAAAAAGTTTGCATGCAAGTGATTCAAAAGCGGGGGTTCGTTGTAATTCCCGTCTTATCTCGCCATTGAATCGCTGTGACAGTGACTCTCAAACATACGCAGTGCCAGCAGGGGAGGCCCTGAAGCAGCCTCAGCTGTTCGGGGAAGGAAACCTTTTTTTCTTTTCTTTTTTTGGACACAGATGTTGGGCATGTGTTACACACACACGCACAATATCAGTCTCATTTAAAAAAAAAAGAAAAAGAGCCCAATGACGACCCTCCCCAATATCCCCCGGGGACTAACCCTCCCCCCAGTCCAGTAAAAATCAGTAGGAGGGCTGCCCACTCCCTCCTGTCATGTAGACCACCCCCACCCCTGCGCATGAAAAAATTGGCAGGAGGGATGCCCACTCCCTCCTGCCACCGGATGCTCCCCCAAACCCTTGTCCCCTCCCCAGTGCATCACAGTCCGGGCAAAACCAAGCTAACTCCCGCGATGAAGAGCTCTCCGTCTTCTACCACCCCTCCCGCTGCCTGTCAGGGAGACCGGAGTCTATACAAGGCCTGGCACTGGTGCTGGCTTAGCTGATGCAGAGCCTTCAAGTATCTGCGCGTGAGGCCCGAGGCCCTATTGGTACCGCCCCTCTCACGCAAACATGTCAAAGTGGGTGGAGCCAACAGGACCTTCCTAAGCGTGTGGACGAGAAAGCTCTTCGGCGGAGGGGGGACATGCCGCTGGAGGAAGACGCAAGCCTCGTACTCCACACAAGCAGCTCGCTAGGGGTATGCATACTGCGTGCTGAGATGCCATATGGTTTCAGAAAAAGGAGGACAGATTGAGACATCCGGGTTTTACTTCCATTGCTTTCAATGGAAATAAACCCCAGATATCTCAATCAGTTCTTTTTCTGGAGCCATATGGTAAACATACACTTTATAGAATGGGAGGGTGGTCTTCTCCCCCCTTCCCCCCCAAACCTGGACAGATTCACACCCCTGGGAACACCTATATTTAAAATATTGCATAGTGACACCACATGGCTACGTTTTGCCACTCAGCTGTGGGGCAATTTTCAAAGTGGGGAATTTGGTTTTCTAACTCCATGGTTAAACCACTAGACCTTTCTGAAAATTACTCCATCAGGACAAATCAGTTGATGAATTTGTGAAATGAATGGCTATAACAGGAGCCCTATGACGAACAGCACAGCAGCGCCACAAATTACTCTGGTACACAGTACTGTGAGCCGAAGACACAATGCTATCCTGGGCAGCAGGTTGCAAAAATGCAAGACACTGGGCCTTCGGGGCTTATTCTTTAACCTTCTGACTTGCTTTTTAGGAAGACCCGAATTCAGTTTTTATGACAGCAGCTGATGCATTACCTCTGGATTGTCCCATATGGCGGGGTTCCTGTGAATGGCATACATGTTCATTGAAACAACTGTGCCTGTGAGAAAGAAACATCAGATCTTCAATTAAAGACCAAGGGGCCGTTTTATTAAGCTGTGTTAGGCGCTAATGTATGTCCAATACAACTACTGGCAGTGCTCAGGCATCCTGCAGGAACTGAAATGTGTGTGTGCTAGAAAATGTATTTGAAAGAGGGCATGACAGGAGTGGAAAGTGGGCATTCCTACCCTAATCTAATCTAATATTTTGTGTGTCGCACACACCTAAACAGGCTCTAGGCCAGGGGTCTTCAGAGTCCCTCCTCGAAGGCCGCAATCCAGTTGGGTTTTCAGGATTTCCCCAATGAATATGCATTGAAAGCAGTGCATGCACATAGATCTCATGCATAGTCATTGGGGAAATCCTGAAAATCCGACTGGAATACGGCTCTCGAGGACCAGAGTTCCCTAACCCTGATGTATACCCTAGAGCAGGAGTAGGGAACTCCGGTCCTCGAGAGCCGTATTCCAGTCGGGTTTTCAGGATTTCCCCAATGACTATGCATTGAAAGCAGTGCATGCAAATAGATCTCATGCATAGTCATTGGGGAAATCCTGAAAACCCGACTGGAATACGGCTCTCGAGGACCGGAGTTCTCTAACCCTGATGTATACCCTAGAGCAGGAGTTAGGGAACTCCGGTCCTCGAGAGCCGTATTCCAGTCGGGTTTTCAGGATTTCCCCAATGAATATGCATTGAAAGCAGTGCCTGCACATAGATCTCATGCATAGTCATTGCGGAAATCCTGAAAACCCGACTGGAATACGGCTCTCGAGGACCGGAGTTCCCTAACCCTGATGTATACCCTAGAGCAGGAGTAGGGAACTCCGGTCCTCGAGAGCCGTATTCCAGTCGGGTTTTCAGGATTTCCCCAATGAATATGCATTGAAAGCAGTGCATGCACATAGATCTCATGCATATTCATTGGGGAAATCCTGAAAACCCGACTGGATTGCGGCCCTCGAGGAGGAACTTTGAAGACCCCTGCTCTAGGCGACTTGAGGAAAGGGAGGGAAATGGGTTAGGGTGGGAGGAAGAAGCGGAAGGGGGAAAGGAAACAAAAATCCTAAACAAATTAAGTAAAGGTCATGTGCTTATAATGATCTTAGAAGAATTAATTGTCAAGGAGTGAAGTTTTCAGTTTCTTTTGATATAGGGCAGGGGTAGGCAATTCCGGTCCTCGAGAGCTGGAGCCAGGCCAGGTTTTCAGGATCTCCACAATGAATATGTATGAGACGGATTTGCATGCACTGCCTCCTTGAGATGCAAATCTATCTCATGCATATTGATTGTGGAGATCCTGAAAACCTGGCCTGGCTCTGGCTCTCAAGAACCGGAATTACCTACCCCTGGTATAGGGTATGGTTGGTTTCCGTTATTATCGTCTCAGTGAGATCATTCCAGATTGTGACTCCGAATTGTCGGCGCTGGATTGTTGGCGCGCTGGCGTCTGGTGCACGATTATCCCGTCACCATAAATGGCACTTAGGATTTTGGCAGAATATAAGATTAAAAAAAAAATAAAACTAGCATCCACTACCAGTGGCGCATCGAGGGAGGTTAGCGCCTGGGGTGGCAGCACCCGACATTGCCGTACCATGCGCCCCTCCCCCCACCCCCTTCCCACCGCTTGGGCAGCCGCACTCTTCCCTGCTGCTTGAGCGTCATCCCCCCCCCCCGAGTACCTCTTGAAACATTTGCCGCGCAAGCAGCGCCTTCCGCCAGCTGCTCGTGCCGGCGTCGGCTCCCTTCTGACATCACGTCCTGGTCTTGCAGCCAGGAAGTGACATCAAAAGGGAGCCGATGCTGGTGTGAGCAGCAAGTGGAAGATGCGACTTGCGGCGGCGAACATTTAAAGAGGTACGTTGGGAGGGGGGGAAGGCAGGGAGGAGGCGAAGTGGTGGCACCCGAGGTGGTCCGCCCCCTGCCCTCCCTCCTTACTATGTCACTGCCAACCACATGTCAATCAAAGTTACATGCCAGTTATAATATTGCACTTACCGGTACCTAATAGACTTAGGTGTGGGTAGATATGTAGATATGTATATTTTAGACACTGGTATATTGAGCCAGGGTGTTCTTAGCCGGCACCTAACTCAGTCCACAACCAAAGCCCACCCTTAACTACCCCAACTTGCCATGTAGGCACTGGTAGGTGGCTCAGTGTAGACTTCTCGCATGAGCTGGTAGACGCCCACCAATT
Source organism: Geotrypetes seraphini (assembly GCF_902459505.1). Classification (NCBI taxonomy): domain Eukaryota; kingdom Metazoa; phylum Chordata; class Amphibia; order Gymnophiona; family Dermophiidae; genus Geotrypetes; species Geotrypetes seraphini. The sequence goes on from NC_047095.1 coordinate 65,679,875, forward strand.
TACGTGCCTACCTGCTAATTAATTTTTTTTAATTGGTTTTTTTTTATTGGCACTTTCAGTTAAACAAAACAAAAAATTGACCCTAGGAGATCCAAAGAGAAGAAAAACCAAGAGAAACCAAAAAACACTATGGAGTGACGATGTTCCTGAAATGGACTTTATTGATAATTTTACAAGTTCCAAAAGTACAATTGAGCAATCCACATAGAAACCTTTAGGACCTAGTCTACTGAAAGTGTAGGACCCAACTCGGTCCGTGTTTCGACAAGATAGTCTTCTTCAGGGGTCCCTGAAAGTCCTATGGTAGTAGATTCATGGAGTAACAAGTATGTGGAGAATCGTGACGAACGCTCTGCTTGAAACCAATTTATTTCGATTTATATCCCGTCCTCCGAGAAAGCTCAGGACGGGTTACATGAGGACATAAGTAGTTTCATCAAACAGAGGACCAATCTAGCAACAGACGGCAAGGGTACATCAGCGTGCTGGAGGGACACAGGGGTTCTGCACGCAAGGGGCAGATCGCAAGGGTCTGGACTACGTGTAGAAAACCAGGTCCAAATTGGCGATCATCAGAAAAGGAAGGTTTTCACCGCTTTCCTGAAAATTATGGGATCCAGTGACCTGACCTGTGCGGGCAATTGGTTCCATAGCTTGGGAAGAAGTGACTGTCGGAGGGCCTTATGGGCAGTTTCCAGTTGGAGGGATCGTCCAGAGGATCGTCTTGATTTTGGTATGGAGAGAACGTCTAGGCACATAGGGATGCAGTTTGGTGGATATATAGCTAGGTGTCTTGCAGTGGAAAGTTTTATGGGCCAATACTAGGCTCTCAAAGGCACAGTGTACATCGGGGGTGGGGTTGCCACATCATTGGAGAGGGTCATCATCAGCGGGGGGTGGACTTTGTTTTCAATGGGGCAGATACTGTGTGTGTGTAAGACGCATATCCATCTGTGCCCATTCAAAAAAAAAAAAAAGGTTTCCTGCCCCGAACAGCTGAGTGGCAGGAGGCTTTCCCCTGCCTCTCAGATGTTCGGGTTTCCCCTGCCAGTTCTGCGCATGTGTGAGAGTCGCTCTTACAGCGATCCATCAGATCAGAGAGTCAGGGATTATGGCGAACATCCACATGAATCATTTGCATGCAAACTTTAGGGCATCAATAGCTCTTTCTGAATCAGCCCCAAAATCAGCCCCAAAATCAGCCTTAGCAATCCCCTTAGTGCATCTAGGCCTAAGAGCTATGCCATTAAACCTCTAACTGTAGAAAATATATTTTTTTTCTATTCAGTACGTTGTTACACTTTGGAACTTGTTGCCATAGGATATGGTGAAAGCAGTTAGTGTAACTGGGTTTAAAAAAAAAGATCTGGACAAATTCCTGGAGGTAAAGGAAGTAATTCTGTAATTTCAGAATCCAATTTAGGTGCTTGCTTAGAGCTGACTTTGCAGGTTTGGTACTACCGACTGCCACTGGTTGAACATTGACTGGTAAAGTGTTGGAAACATACTTTTAGACTTTATTTCTGCCTATATATACACGTACTTCATGGTGAAATTGTTCAATGGTTTTGCCAGAGGAATCTAATGAGTTCTTTTACTAAAGTTGCATTACATTAGTGACTTCTATTCCGCTCGTACCTTGCAGTTCTAGGCGGATTATAAAGAAGCTAACTGGACATTTCCAGGAAAATTGCAGTTTAGGCATTAGGATTGCAAAGAAGCTAACTCAGGGATCTTAAAGTCCTTCCTTGAGGGCTGCAATCCAGTCGGGTTTTCAGGATTTCCCCAATGAATATGCATTGAAAGCAGTGCATGCGCATAGATCTCATGCATATTCATTGGGGAAATCCTGAAAACCCGACTGGATTGCGGCCCTCAAGGAGGGACTTTGAGACCCCTGAGCTAACTGGACATTTACAGGAAAATTACAGTTTAGGAATTAGGTTTGCAAAGAAGCTAACTGGACATTTCCAGGAGATTTGCAATTTAGGGAGCTGTATACATGGTTGATACTTTGGAGAGAGAAATTACAAGAGAGGGCGAGACTTTGAGACTCATTTAGCTGCCCGTAGGAATATAATGCATGCACTAATCATTCGTGTGTATGAAATTGGTTAGCATACCTTAGTAATAAAGGACAGCTTTAGTTCAGACCAGGATGGACTTACTGAGTGCCGGAAGAGTGGATTATCTGTGCCAACAGCCGCCCAGTGAAAGTTGGCTCTGGCCCTAACTAAAGTTACCCAACTGATGCTCACAGGGCAAGACAGGGTTATACATTAAGCGAAAAGTGTTAAAGGTAAGTGGGTGATAAGCAGCAATCACGATATCACTCTGCAGAACCAGACGAAAGGCCTTGTAAAGCTGCAGCTACACAGACATTAAGGCCTAGATTCACTGATCTGGACCATTGTGGGCTGAGCTTTGCCGAGCGAAAGATTCACTACCGCTTCAGCATGCACATGGTCTGATCGGACGCACGCCCACAAGCGATCCCACGGATCGCTGTAGAGCGACCGAGACGCAGGCGCAGATTATCCTTGTTGGTTGTAGAGGCCATTCGCCCATGCGCTCGCTCTTCGCACAAGCGAGCGCAAAATAAAGGGGGAGGGGGTGGCTGCAGTGTGCTGGCCCCGCGAGCGGACATTTTAAAGGAATGGTTTTTGTGCAGCCAGATTATGGAACAGAACACGCTTTAAACCCGCGGGTTAAAACCGCAGAATAGCGCTGCGTTTTTGCATAATATATAAAAAGGCAGTTCGTATGCATATGTGTAGATATTTTATAGTTTTACAGTTTTTTTATTTTGATGGTTGGGTTTGTAACCTCGATACTGGGATTTCAGGGCGGCAGAGAGCAGGAGAGTCGGCAAGGGCCGTAAGCGACTGGTCTTCGGATCGGCAAACCCAATCGGTGTTCCTTCCTCTGCATTGTGAATCGATGCCTTCCTTATGCATGCCGTTTCCCCTCATTTGCATGGGCGGATCGGGCAGAAGGTTAGTGAATCGGGTCGGGGTCAGGAAACGATCGCACACTGGTCGGGACACGATCGGTGAGTTTAGTGAATCTCGCCCTAAGTTGCCCTTGTTTGTTTGAATAAACTCGAAATATAAAATCTTCAGATCCTAATGGATTTTATGTGATCCCATCCTATATGTTCCTCTCCAAATGTTTCTTTTTAATTAAAGACTATAGTCCATCCTATTTACCCTTTTTGTATTAGTTTGTATTAGAACTTATATGATTTGTATGTAATGTCATATTTTGTCCACCCTTTTTTTTTTTTTTTATGCATTGGAAAATTGTTATACGCATTGAAATATATGATACTGCGTAGATAACAAATCTTATTAAACTTGAACTTGAAAAGCCAGGTGAGAACCATCTTGCCCTTTACGCCAAAAGGGAATAAAAAACCATGTCCCTAGTGGCATCTAACATTACCGGTCCATACATAAATGTGTCAACCTCCCCCCCTCCCCTCGAGGTATCCCTCCCCCACACCGTCAAAGATTCAGGAGCAGTTTTCTGATTCAACACTTTTGAGAAACTTATCAAGTTCAAGGTTGCTTCTCTGATTCATCACATTGCACAAATGAATTCCTCATTCAATTTCGTTTTACCCTATTCTTAATTGTTTTATTCTTCTACTAAATAATACTTTTTATTGCATTGCCCATAAATTAGAGACGTGTGGCATAAGTGTCAGTTTACTGGCTCTTTAGTTTATGCCGCGATTTTACAATTTGGAATAATTTTCATGCTCAGTTAAGGATTGAAGATAATTATTGGAGATTTCATAAAAGATTAAGGGCTGCTTTTACTAAGCTGCGATAGCGTTTTTAGCGCGCGCAGAATTTTTGCACATGCTAAACCCACGCTACGCGGCTAGAACTAATGCCAGCTCAATGCTGGCGTTAGCGTCTAGCGTACGCTAAGCGCGTGCTAAAACCGCTAGCGCGGCTTTGTATAAGGAGCCCCCCAAATGCTTATATGCTGATCTATCATTTTGGTGACAGGATAATCGCGCGCCAGACACCAGTGCGCCGACAATCGAGCGCTGACAATTTGGCGCCAGAAAGAAGCGCGCCGCGGAAAAACTTAGTTTTAAAGAGCTCTGAACCGGGGTGTGAGTGGGGATCCCCCCCCCCCACTTTACTGCATAGTGTTTGCGCTGCCGTTGAAGGGGTGTGTGGGGGGTGCAAACCCCCACATTATAGAGAAAACGGAACTTTTCCCGAAAAATCGGAAAAAGTTCTGTTTTCTCTATAATGGAGGGTTACAACCCCCAACCCCCTCCCCCCACCAACAGCAGCGCGAACACTATATAGTAAAGTGAGGGGGTTCCCCACTCATATCCCAGTTCGGAGCTCTTTAAAACTTAAGTTTTCCTGTGGCGCGCTTCTTTCTTGCGCCAAATTGTCAGCGCTCGATTGTCGGCGCGCTGGTGTCTGGCGCGCGATTATCCTGTCATCAAAATGATAGATCAGCATATAAGCATTTGGGGGGCTCCTTTTGCTAAGCTGCGCTAGCGGTTTTAGTGCACTCAGCCTTTTAGCGTGCGCTAAACCCGCACTACGTGGCTAGAAGTGACGCCAGCTCAATGCTGGTGTTAAGGTCTAGCGCGGGCGGCAATTTTGCGAAGCTATTCCAGGCGATAAAGCCCTAATGTGGCTTAGTAAAAGGAGCCCTCACTTTTCCAGAGATAAATTAAAAAAAAGATTTGACATCGATATGTGAACATTTCTTAAGAAAGAACTGAATATTTCAAGGGGTGTCCTAGTGTCCGCGCGTGTATGTGTGTCCTAGGGCTCCTTGAACTAAGGCGCGCTAGCGTTTTTAGCGCACGCAAATCCCGCGCTAAACGAAAAATACTAACGCAAGCTCTATGGAGGCGTTAGCGTCTAGCGCGCGCTAAAACCGCCCCTAGTGTGTGTGTATGTGTGTGTGTGTGGTGATGAGTTGTGAACGTTAGCAGATGGTCAGAGGGGGAAAGAGTTGAGGTGCAGAATTGGATGACAGGGTAATTAGAGGACAAGACAAGGTCAAGGTTAAAAGGCATGCGCAGCGCTCCAAACGACCGTACCTGCGTAGAAGAACTTACAATCTAATTTGGACAGAGAGGATTGCACGAATTGAAGGAGAGCGAGATGGTTGAGTAGAAGACCTTAGAAAAGCAAGTTGCAGTAATCTAAACGAGAGGTGATGGCTGTAATTGGATGTCTAAGGGACATAGGAGGCTTTTTGACTATAAGGTACAAAATATGATGGTATTTTCTGTTACTTGTTTGCTGTCTTCCTTCTGTAATATGAGTGTTACATAGATAATGTGGGATATACTATTTTTGGAAATCTTCTTTTGATTTGTATATTTGGTTCTTGTATCTATGGTTTCTTTGGTTTATGCATTAATTAATGATTGAATGCTATTTAAAAAAATCATTTAGGGGCACGCGACAGAAAATATCATCTCTGCCAGGATCTTTCACTTACTCCTGTTCCCCACTGCTTGGCCTTATCTCCTAATCTCCAGTTATTGAATAACAGGTAATAAAAGTTAGTTATAGACTTATGAGGGCAGAGTGACTGATGGCAATGCCCCATGGTCTGACACTGCACTTTTTTTCCGAGCTCTTTGCCACACCTCAGGCTCTCTATTGAAAGACAATGTCTCGTCGTTCAGATATAGGAAAGGAGGAGCTAGACTGGGAGTTCCTCTAGGGGGGCGTCAGCATGTTGTTTTGTACTCTGCATAGAGGTGAACCTTGGAACAACAAAACATTTCGGTTCACACACTGCCTTGGAATTCACCTTAGCGTTTATTGAGGCGGTCGAGAGCAATTTCACAAAATCACTAGATTTAATATTCAGCAAAGTAAGGTCAGGCCTATTTAGTTGATGCTCCGGTTCCAGGAAAAAAAGATAATTATTTACAAATTCACTTCTTCTCTGTCTACTCAGGTGAACACAACTGGTGCCTCACTCCCCTCCCTCTTTTCCATCCAAGGCCAAGCATCTGTCCATCTGTTTCTGAACCCCACCCTACCTCATAGGAATTGCTGCCGGCAACATCTTTAGGCAAACCTGCGCCTGCTCTGCAGGCTTCCCTATATCACCTCCCCTTCTGTGAAGAAACAGGAAGTGACATCAAGGGCAGGGATACAGTAGAGGGAAGCCTGCAGGTTGTCCACAGGAATCACGACCAGCGGCATCTCTGAGATATACCAGGGGGGAGGAGCTTTAGAAAGAGACTGACAGATGCCAGGTCACAGGCCAGCAGAGGAGCAGATACTGATTTAGGGCAAAAGAGAAGGAGAATGTAGCTTGGAATATTGCTACTATTTGGGTTTTTGCCAGGTACTTGTGACCTGAATTGGCCACTATGAAAACAATATTTGGCTAGATGGACCATTGGTCTGACCCAGTATGGCTATTCTTATGTTTTTATATGAAAGAGAAGTAGAGGCAGAGGAGATTGAAGGTAAGAAAGAGAGAGTGATGGATGCAGGTTCTGAGGGGAAGATTTAAAAAAACTGCATGTGCATGGGGGTGAGAAGGGTCCACCCAGTTTAAATCTGGGCCCAACCAAAATGGCAGGGTCTATGTCCACGATTTAACTTTACATGAATTCTGACAGTGATAATTAAGAGTTACTCATGAATGTGCATCGAGGCCTGAAAAATAAACCAACATACAGTGAACAAAGTCAGGAGAAGAGGTCAGGTCACTGGTACCTCTGCAAAGTACCTCTCCTGGATCAGGTAGCTTCGCTTTCATCTGCTATAGATTAGAGAATGACACGGTGAAAAAATTGGTCCCCGTCACCGCCCCGTCCCCGTCTCACCATCCCCGTCACCGCCCCGTCCCCGTCTCACCATCCCCGTCACCGCCCCGTCCCCGTCTCACCATCCTCTTCACCGCCCCGTCACTGCCACTGCCACCCCATTCACCGCCCCGTCACCGCCACTGCAATCCCATTCACTTTTCTTTATTTACGTATAAAGGAAACATTCTTTAAAACTTTAAAACTTAGTTAAATATTAGTTAATAACTATACAAAAACAAAACACGCAGAGAAAAAATTAATTAATATAAATTCTCAAAACTGACACATTTTGATCACTAAATTTAAAATTGTTATTTTTCATACAGTTTTTCAATCACTAATCTTCCACCACCCCTGGGGCTAGCAATGCAAAAACAAACACGACATGTACTTTAAATGCTTACAAAGTCCCACCTCTTTACTAGAGATCTTACTGAGCTCCTTCAAACCCCCAAGCTCCCATCCCATACACCTCATTTGGGCCAAAAGGGTTTCCGAAAGTACTTTAGCCCAAAGAATGTAGGGCCTCCCTTTAGGTACAATTATTCCAAGGAACCCCAATGGCCAAAATTAGAACCCATGAAGGGACACAGAGCGTAGAAGTCTGCTTGGTGTTCTCTTTAAGTCTCAACTACTGGAGTTGCCATTGAAGCATATTCTAATCTGTCTTGCCATACATGAGACACACACTGTAGAAATCTGCCTGACTTTGTTCTAATGTTCCAACTACTGAAATTGCTGTTGAAGCCCTATCTAACACATCCTAATCTGTCTTACCACACATGGAACAAAGACCATAGAAGTCTGTTCAACACTGGCCTTACTGTAGTTCCTCACAGCCAGAGTCGCTGTATAAGCAGTGCTGCAAGTCTCCCCTCCCCCCAGCGATCACGGCAGGAGGGCACCCAACCCCTCCTGTAGACCCCCCCAACGGCCCTCCCGACAATCGCAGCAGAAGGGTACCCAACCCCTCCTGCCGGTCCTCCCAATGGCCTCCCCTAAGATCGCCGGCAGGAGGGTACCCAACCCCTCCTGCTGGACCCCCCCCAACGAACCCTCCCACCCCGGAACCCCCTTAGTCTTACTTTCCAAGTTGGACCGGACGGCTCCTCACACGTATGGCCAGCAGGCTTGCCTCCGTCCAAATGAGGCGGGCCCGCCCCTACCCTGCCCAACCCACAGGATCCTAGGGCCTGATTGGTCTAGGCACCTAAAGCCACTCCCGCTATAGGAGGGGCCTTAGGTGCTTGGGCCAATCAGGCCCTAGGATCCTGTGGGTTAGGCAGGGGAGGGGAGGGGCGGGCCCGCCTCATTTGGACGGAGGCAGGCCTGCTGGCCAGACGAGCGAGGAGCTGTCCAGTCCAACTTGGAAAGTAAGACTAAGGGGGTTCCGGGGTGGGAGGGTTCGTTGGGGGGGGGGTCCAGCAGGAGGGGTTGGGTACCCTCCTGCCGGCGATCTTAGGGGAGGCCATTGGGAGGACCGGCAGGAGGGGTTGGGTACCCTTCTGCTGCGATTGGCAGGAAGGGTTGATCTGACAAATGAGGAGCACGGTGAAACACAGGTAAATAGCGGTTCCTAGAAGGGGGTACATTGGCCCGCGGGGACAAACCTGTTCACCGTTTCCGCGGTCGGTGAATGGCCTTGTCCCCGTCACCGCAGCGACTGCTAGTTTTCTTCCCCGTTTTCGGCGGTGACCCGCGGCTTAAATGCGGTGGCCGCGGGTAAACCGTCACCGTGTCATTCTCTACTATAGATTACAATTAATATGGTAAAACCAACCTGCATCGACGGAGCGCCCATCAAAGAAGGTAATAGGTTTGCCGAGCTCACGGGATACTGAAGGGACTGGTGGGTAAAGGCGGAGACACTCCTTAATAAACATTGTGGTATGAGTCATCTTACTGAGGTCATCCCTGAAAGAAATCCAGAACAAGGGATAGTTCAACATGCAGCAAAGACGCACACATGGGGAGACAAATCTCCGATGAAACTCAGCAGTGAAGATACTAAGCATAGAATCTACATTTAAAAAGCTCCAGTATCGCAGCAAAGATTCTTAAATATACTCATAATATAAGAACATAAGAATTGCCAGTGGTCCATCGTGCCCAGATGTCCACTCACGCGATGGCCCTTAGGTCAAAGACCAGTACCCCGATTGAGTCTAGTCTTATCTGCATTGGAACAAGAACCCCCTAGCCATATCTATAAATAAGATGAGTATATTTAAGAATCTTAAATGATTTATAAAATAATAAAGTGGGCTGGATGGGTCATTTGGCCTTTATCTACTGTCATGTTTCTATAACCATAAAGCTCTATGACCTCATAATGCAAATGTTAAGAACCTTAACGTCGAACAATAATGCTTTACGTGAGGGGGGGGGGTGGGGCAGTGCAGGTTCACAGTAGCAGGAGGGAGTGGGCATCCTTTCTGCCGATATTTTTTTTTTTTTTTTATATACGGGGCTCATTCGTCAAGGGAGGGAGGCGCAGAGGGGGGAGTCGTCGGCATGACTTTTTTTATGGGCACAAATGTGCCCATAGAAAACAAAATGGGGGGGGGGGGAGAAACAGGCAGACCTGTCAGTTTTTTTTCAGTTGGTGGAGGTAATCGCTATTGATCACCATTTTTTTGTGCATCGTGTCGGTGGCTAGTTTGCATGGCGTTTATCTAATTTGCATGGCCAAATCATAGAATGAACGATCGTGCGGAAAACCACGTGGTGATCTGTTTCATGCAATCGGGTGGCAATTACGATCAGTCGCATAACCAGTCAAACCAGTTTAGCAATGACCGTTAGGCGGTTGGTGACTTTAGTGCATTTAGCCCTTAGTCCTGTGGGCTGAATATCAATCCTTCTAATTTAGCATATGAATGACACATTTAAGTGCCAAAGGTTATAGACTTAAGGGGAAAAAGTATTTTCCTTATACTGCATATAAGTGTCCTCTTGAGGATTCAGGTAAGTCAGGGGCTCCCAAACCTGGCCCTGGAGGCACTCCAACCAGTCAGGTTTCAGGATATCCACAATGAATATTCAGGAGAAATATTTGCATACATGGTCTCCACTGCATTCCCAATCTCGCTCATGAGAGGCAGTGTATGCAAATATGTCTCATGAATATTCATATATACTGACTCCACTGCATTCCCAATCTCGCTTATGAATATTCAGGATATCCACAATGAATATTCATGAGACATATTTGCATTCACTGCCTCCACTGCATTCCCAATCTCACTCATGAGAGGCAGTGTATGCAAATATATCTAATGAATATTCATATATACTGCCTCCACTGCATTCCCAATCTTGCTCATGAATATTCAGGATATCCACAATGAAAATTCATGAGACATATTTGCATACATTGCCTCCACTGCATTCCCGATCTCGCTCATGAATATTCAGGATATCCACAATGAATATTCATGAGAGATATTTGCCTCCACTGCATTCCCGATCTCGCTCATGAATATTCATTGTGGATATCCTGAAAACCTGACTGGCTGCGATGCATCCAGGCAGTGGCATAGTAACAGGGAGCAGGGGATGTTGACTGACTCAAGCGCCATCTACGCGGGGGGGGGGCGTTGGCGCCTCTCCTCCTCTCTACCCCCCCCCCCACATACCTCTTGAAACATTGGCCACATGAGCAGCTTATTCCACTTGCTGCTCAAGCCAGCATCGGCTCCCTTCTGACATCATTTCCTAGTCAAGGGACCAGGACATGACGTCAGAAGGAAGCAGAGGCCAGCGCAAGCAGCGGGTGGGAGATGCTGTTGGCACCAGCGAACATTTGAAGAGGTATGCAGGGGGCTGGGGGCGCCCATGCAGCAGGGAAGAGTGAGGTGGTGCGGCGATGCCAGGCGCCAACCTCCCTCGCTACGCCACTGCCTCCAGGACCAGGTTTGGGAACCGCTGGGATAGATCAAAGCTGTTATTGCACTCACCATTCCACCGTATCGCGGTCTCCCAGAATTTCTTCGATTTCCTCCCTGCATTTTTCCTGGTGCTCCGGGTACTTGGCCAAGCAGTACAAGATCCAGGAGACGCCACTGGCTGTAGTATCATGACCTTCAAACATGAAGGTGTCCACCTCTGCACGGAGGTCCTTATCTGAGAGCCCTACCCCATTCTCATCCTGAGTAAGGAGGAACATACTGTCAAAAGGGGAGAGAATCCCCCCCCCAAACCCTCCCATGGCTGTTCCAACCACTGTATGAGTGGACAGCCACACACTGTGTAGGGCTGATTGAAAAACTACAATACTTGTATTCAGTGACTTATGCACAGCACAATTATTGCTTAGACAGTGGCAAAACAAGCGTGGTCTTATGTCCCTTAGCAGTAGAAAACAGTGTACACTTCTCCCTCCGTATTCTCTGTGATAGGGGATTAACAGAACCACAAATACAGAAAAACCGCGAATAACTTTTTCATATGTTATTCGCTGTTTTCTATTAAAAACTATCGTGAATATAGTGAAACCACAAATAACATGGTGGGAGATCTGGCCTGTTCCTGAAGGAGAGAGGCAAAAACACGTTGAAGAAAGTGCTGGGAATCAGCAATATTCTCTGTAAACCCTTGGAATCGGCGATTTCTCTATGCAAGCTGACATAATTTGGGGGAGGAGCCATCAAACTAAAAACCGCAAATAATCGAAACCGTGAATACTGAGGGAGAAGTGTCCGCTGCCTGCAAAATCAGTCCTTTACTCTTGAGTCAGTGACAATTAGCATTCATTTTTTTTAAAATTCCATTATTGTCAATGAGGCCTTTTCACTAATAATGCGTGTTAACTCGTATCGCAGGGTAGTAACTAGACCTTATAGTGATCAAGTTATCTGTATTTATAGATTAAAATTAGCCAGCTGTGTACTCAGACCCGTGCCGAAATCCCGGATTTTCAGTGAATAACCTTCAGGACCCAGCGTCACCTCTCCTATCCTATGCTAACGGATCCTTCCAGTCTTGCCCCTTCCCCATTTGATGGTCATAGTCTAAAAACTAGTAATAACAGGAGAAGGGTCTCCCTCCAATGTTAGTTGCTGAAATTCAAAATAGCACCAGTTGATGCAACTCTGCTTTATACCCAGAGCTTTTTCTGTAGCAAAAAAAAAAAAAAAGATAGCAGTACTCATACCAGGGCCAGGCAACCTTAGGGGCAGAGTCGATATCTGTGGCTGCACACTTACAGCAGCCAAACCTTCCCTCTCACCCCAAGTCCATCTTAACCTTTGCCCTCCCCTAATGTGCCATTTCCCTCTTCTCCTTTTGTATTACTCCAACCCCATCAACAGTGGGGTAGCGAGGGTGAGGGCCTGGGGTGTGGCACCCCTCCCCCACCCTCTTCTCAGCCCCCCTCCTTCCCTGTCCCCCTTCTCTTCACCTGTACCTTTGACTTCCTCAGCATGAGCAGCATCACCAACTCGCTGCCTGTGTCGGCTCTCCCACTGACGTCATTTCCTACCTAGAAGTGACATCAGAGGGAGAGCCGACACAGGCGCTGGTTGGTTGGAGTTGCTGCTTCTGCTGGTGAAGAACTAGAGGTGTGGGGTGCCAGTGACTCCCAAAAGATGGCCTTGGGACGGACCGCTCCCCTTTCTATACCGCTGCCCATCAACATCTCTCCGTCCTTCTCTTCTAGCCCACCCCCACTGAATCCAACATCTCTCTTCTGCCTGCGGTTCTCACCGACTCACTCTCTCTCTCATCCCCCTCCCCCCAGCGACCGTGGTCTGGCATCTTCCCCCTGCCATCCCCTAGGCACGGGGTTCTCTATTAGTCATGCATCATCATCAAGTTTATTCATTTTTGATATCCTGCAAATCGTGGAACAGCCAAGTGGCTTACATAAAATATATAGTACAAATAATAAAATAATAAAAAACATTAAAACAACAAAATAATTATAAAACTATGGGGTCCTTTTATCAAGCCACGCTAGCGGGGTTAGCGAGTCAGACATTTCATCACGCACTAAGCCCCGTGGCCGGCTAAAAAACTAACACCTGCTCAATGCAGGCGTTAGCGGCTAGCGCGGCAGGCAGTTTAACCCGCGTTAAACCCCTACCACAGCTTGATAAAAGGACCCTATATGTGGCTCTACTGGCTTTAGTGCTGCCCCTCAAATCCTGACACCCTAGGCGACTCCCTCGCTTGACCTAATGGTAAGGCTGGTCTTCCAAACCAGGTTCTTAACTTTGCAGATGAAAGTTATAAGTGCCTGGCTATTGGGGACATTAAGCTTCTTTTTCTATAATTCTTTACTCATTTTTAAAAAATCAGATACATAGTGCAAACACATGAACAGTCAAGTAATATAGCATACAGCACTCTATACCAATACATAATATACAGCAATTTAAATCCCCTCCCCCCACCCCTCCTGGACATGTATAACAATCTTTCATGAATCAAAGGGAAATAATGCTAATGATTCACATTTATATCTTACAATATTTTGTTAACGGGGCCCCAAATTTCCTTGAATTTGCTATGGTGTCCCGTCTGTAAAGAATTAATGTTTTCAAACTTATAAATCTGACATCAGGATTCCCACCAGAAACTGTAATTTTTTTATTTTTTTTTTTTAACTGTAATTTAAGTTTTCCCAATTTTTCATTATCAGCTGGCATGGTTACTCCTGTCATGATGAGGAGCAATTTATTCTGATTTGCATTAATTGGTTCCCTGGGTAATAATATCGTTCCAAATAATATTATATCATATGATAGCAATAGTGGAACTTCCAATATCGTAATAATTTGACCCCCAAATGGATTTCCAGAATTTGAGTATCAAGGGGCAATAATATAGCAAATGATCCAGTGTCCCTATATCGAGATGACAGTGCCAGCATCTATTAGAATTATCCAACCTTTGCAATCTAACCAGGGTAACAAGAAAAACCAAGTCTGTCTCATAGACGCTGACGCTGTACATCTCATCCTCCAATTCCAAATTCGTGGCCATTGAGACGCAGAAATCCACTGCTTTGTCTCAATACTACAAATATCCTGGAGACTAATTTCTGGCTTTTTATTCAAAAATCCAGATATCAATTTAGACCGCTGGGCAGCCTGATGTCCCAGGAAATCCATCTGGAAGCACAGGATCGGCAAGCTAGACTGATCTTTTAAATTACGCCATTTAGGGCTCCGTTTACCAAGCCGCGCTAGCGGTTTTAGCGCGCGCACTAGCCGAAAATCTACCAGCTGCTCAAAAGGAGACGGTAGCCGCTAGCTCGTGGGGCAATTTAGCGCACTATTCCACGCATTAAGGCCCTAGCACGGCTTTGTAAAAGGACCCCTTAGCTTCTTTTTCAAACTTGACCCCTTTGTTCCCTGATCCTTACGTTGTTTTTAAAATGTTCAAGCTGCTCGGATCCTTCTTAAGCGCATGCGTGCACCCCTACAGGATACGTACCCTGGCACACAGGAGAATGTCCAGAAAATCCAAATGCCTCTTTTGCTTGATCTTTTCTACTTCCTTTTCATTTACAATGGTCTTTTTTCTCTGCTGGATCACTGTGTCTGGGTTAGAAAAATGATAACATTGCCAGATCACTGAATTAGTAACGATAGGCTCACCGCTGTTGCCAAAGCAGCGAACACGCCCAGATCCCGTGGCCGACCAGTCTCCAGGATCTATCTGCTTCCTTCGATCGTTGGCATGCTCAGATCTATAAAAGGGCACTCTTGGACTACTATTTACATAGTAACACAGTACGCGAGGGCAGGTAAAGACATGCGCGATCCATCGAGTCACGTTCATTCTCAAGGCAATGCTGAGCCAACAATCCAGCATACCGTATTTTCTAAACTAAACTAAACCTTAAGTTTATATACCGCATCATCTCCACAGATGTGGAGCTCGGCACGGTTTACAAGAACTTAAAATATAGGAAGAGAAGGAAAAAAAAGGTTTATATGAACTTAAAATATAGGAAGAGAAGGAAAAAAAAGGTTTACAAGAACTTAAAATATAGGAAGAGAAGGAAAAAAAAAGGTTTACAAGAACTTAAAATATAGGAAGAGAAGGAAAAAAAGGTTTACATGAACTTAAAATATAGGAAGAGAAGGAAAAAAAAAGGTTTACAAGAACTTAAAATATAGGAAGAGAAGGAAAAAAAAGGTTTACAAGAACTTAAAATATAGGAAGAGAAGGAAAAAAAGGTTTACATGAACTTAAAATATAGGAAGAGAAGGAAAAAAAAGGTTTACAAGAACTTAAAATATAGGAAGAGAAGGAAAAAAAAGGTTTACAAGAACTTAAAATATAGGAAGAGAAGGAAAAAAAGGTTTACATGAACTTAAAATATAGGAAGAGAAGGAAAAAAAAGGTTTACAAGAACTTAAAATATAGGAAGAGAAGGAAAAAAAAGGTTTACATGAACTTAAAATATAGGAAGAGAAGGAAAAAAAAGGTTTACAAGAACTTAAAATATAGGAAGAGAAGGAAAAAAAAGGTTTACAAGAACTTAAAATATAGGAAGAGAAGGAAAAAAAGGTTTACATGAACTTAAAATATAGGAAGAGAAGGAAAAAAAAAGGTTTACAAGAACTTAAAATATAGGAAGAGAAGGAAAAAAAAGGTTTACATGAACTTAAAATATAGGAAGAGAAGGAAAAAAAAGGTTTACATGAACTTAAAATATAGGAAGAGAAGGAAAAAAAAGGTTTACAAGAACTTAAAATATAGGAAGAGAAGGAAAAAAAGGTTTACATGAACTTAAAATATAGGAAGAGAAGGAAAAAAAAGGTTTACAAGAACTTAAAATATAGGAAGAGAAGGAAAAAAAAAGGTTTACATGAACTTAAAATATAGGAAGAGAAGGAAAAAAAAGGTTTACAAGAACTTAAAATATAGGAAGAGAAGGAAAAAAAAAGGTTTACAAGAACTTAAAATATAGGAAGAGAAGGAAAAAAAAGGTTTACAAGAACTTAAAATATAGGAAGAGAAGGAAAAAAAAGGTTTACATGAACTTAAAATATAGGAAGAGAAGGAAAAAAAAGGTTTACAAGAACTTAAAATATAGGAAGAGAAGGAAAAAAAAGGTTTACAAGAACTTAAAATATAGGAAGAGAAGGAAAAAAAGGTTTACATGAACTTATATATAGAAGAGAAGAGTAAGGGGGGATAGAATTACATTTTAGTGAAAAGCCAGGTTTTCAGTTGCTTGCGGAATAATTGGAGGGAGCCCAGGTTCCGCAGCGGGGTCGTGAGGTCGTTCCAAAGACCTGTGATTCTGAAGAGAAGGGATTTTCCCAGTTTGCCTGCATGTAATACTTGATTTTCCATTTTGAAGGGGCATGCAGCTATACTCGAGTAAGGGAAATACAAGTTTTTACATGCAGAATGATGATTTTAAACACAAAACCTCCTCGACACATATTTTTAACTGTTTCAAGTTGTTCTATTGCTGCTTTTACAACACTATCGACAATATCAAACTAATGAACAGGAAACAAAATGTATCTGTCCTCAAAACACTGGTCAATATATTTTAAAATCTTGAAGTACAGGAAAAGTGCGGGCTATGCAACAATTAACAAACCAAATGTGTGCTTACCTGCAGGTTTTTCGTGGGTGTGGGTTACATACAGGTGCAGGGTATATATGAGATAATACGGTATTATTACATTTCAGATGCTAAGTTCCACTACAAGATAATAATAATAGCTTTATTTATATCCCGTCATACCTTTTCAGTTCAAGACGGAGTACAACTAGAGGTGCTGTAAGGACCCCACTGCTGGAGCTGCCATTTAAAGCACCACAATTTTTAAACTTTTTGATTTAATTCACACATTATAATGTATTTTTTTAAAGTGCATTAAAATGTCACATGCGATAATCACCAACCCATAGTAATACATAGGGCTCCTTTTACTAAGGTGCGCTAGCGTGATTAGCGCGCGCAAAATGAAAAATACGAACGCAAGCTCTGAGGAGGTGCTAGCGTCTAGCGCGCGCGCTGAAACCGCTAGCGCACCTTCGTAAAAGGAGCCCCTAGTTTACACAATCTGAATGCATGCTAATGAATGCACACCCCTATCAGACGTAATTAGTCATCGAGAAGGGGAGGCAAAGGATTCTGGGATACCTGTGTGCTGATGAGCCAGTCTGCAGGCCTTTCGGAAGTGGAATCCATGGGGGCTGAGATAATAGACAAGGTCATTGTGATACGGGAAGCAGCGGGTCCTCTGCACGACCAGATAGGAAAGGTCGGAGACAGCTTGAATGTAGGAGCTGGTCCTGAAAGCAGAGTCACAGACGTTATCAGTGATGGATGGCGCTTCGGTGCAGTATATCCATATGAACTTCAAAGAGATATGAGAAGCAAAATCAGGGAAGAGGGTCAGTCTGGACTGGGGGAATGAGAAGGCAAGAGAGAAACAGCCAAACTAGAAAATTTTCCCATTCCACTTTCTTGGTAAATCAATACTGTATTTCTTTATTTGCTTGGTGTTGCTTATCAATTGATAAGCTGAGTTTAGATGTGTTTTTCCCTTGATTTAGTGCCATTATTTACATAATAACACAAGAATAGCCTTACTGGATCAGACCAATGGTCCATCTATTCTAGCTCATATATCCATGGAGGCCAATCCAAGTCACAAGTGCCTGGCAAAGAGCCAAATAGTAGCAGCTTTCCATACCACCGATCTCTTCCATGTCTGTCTCAATGGCAGTTTATGGACTTTTCCTCCAGGAATTTGCCCAAACCTTTTTTAAAACCAGCTACATGCTAACAGGAGTTGCCATTCAACAGATAACTTTTAATTGGAAAGATTACACACGATTGAATTACTCTTTTTGATGGAGTACGGTGTGTCATGTGTATAAAATGGAGAGAATATTAGCTGTTAGAAAAGGATGTTTTAAGAAATTTAAGGATGTATGGGGGCCATTAATGAATTATTATAATGAATAATCAGTATTTTCCCCTTTTTAATATAGATGGTATAGGGAGGGTGGGTGGGTTTTAGTTTTCTTAAGGTTAAATGGAAAAGATGTAATTATTATATTATGGGATATCTAATATAAAGATTGTTATATGTGGGGTGGGGAGGGATTAAACTTTTTTCTGTGAGAATTGTAGAAATTCAAGTGGGATTGTATATTATATGAATGATTTTCTGTACACTTGTTGTAAAATTTAAAATGAATAAAGATTTATAATAAAGAAAAAGAAATGGGGCAAAAAAACAACAACAACCCAGCTACATGAATCTATTGTACATTCCCCAAAGGGGGAGGGTCATAACTGTACCCCCCCCCCCTTCACACCACCTTTATGGATTTGGACTGAAATGTCTTATTGTTCTGAAAATATCTAAAAACGTTCTTACTTTACAAATTTATTTTAATATTTGAGTTTCAAAGCCTGTGATCATTTTTTTAATTTTGTAACTCTTACTCCTCCCCCTCCACTTTTACAAAGCTGTGTTAGGTTTTTATAGTGCAAGCCAAGGCAGTAAAAGCTTCAACGTTCATAGAATTCCTATCAGCATTGGAGCTTTACCACCACCAGTGCTAAAAAATCCTAACCCACCTTCGTAAAAGGAGGGTAGGCTTAATTTATGTTGACATCTTTATGTAAATCACTTTGAATCCTTGTTTGGACTAGGCAGGTTAAAAATGACTGACCAGAACAAAACAGAATAAGGTTTAATTATGTGCATAGATTTATTTAGGACTAGACAAAAATACAACTCTCCACTAAAGCAATAGAGCTGGACTGTCGCTTTAGAGCAGGGGTCTCAAAGTCCCTCCTTGAGGGCCGCAATCCAGTTGGGATTTCCCTAATGAATATGCATTGAAAGCAGTGCATGCACATAGAACATAAGAACATAAGAAAAGCCCTCACCGGATCAGACCGAGGTCCATCCAGTCCGGTGATCCGCACACGCGGCGGCCCATTTAGGTCCTCCTGACTGGAGACCCAGATATACCGTAGCCCTCAATACGATTTGCAAGAAGGTGTGCATCCAACTTGCGCTTGAATCCCAGAACAGTCATCTCTTGTCACAACATCCTCCGGGAGAGCATTCCAAATTCCCAGCACGCGCTGTGTAAAAAAGAACTTCCTGACATTCGTCCTGAACCTGCAGCCACTCAGTTTCAGTCTGTGACCTCTTGTCCGTGTCACATCCGAAAAAGTCAGCAATGCTTCTTCTTGGTCGATTTTATCAAATCCCTTTATTATTTTAAAAGTCTCTATTAAATCCCCTCTCAGTCTTCTCTGCTCGAGGGTAAACAATCCCAATTTCCTAAGGCGCTCTTTGTAACTCAAATTCTCCAATCCCTTGACAAGTTTTGTGACTCTCCTCTGTACCCTTTCCAGTAGAAGTATATCTTTCTTGAGGTATGGAGACCAGTGTTGGACACAGTATTCCAATTGCGGTCTGACCATGCATATTCATTGGGGAAATCCTGAAAACCCAACTGGATTGCGGCCCTCAATGAGGGACTTTGAAGACCCCCTGCTCTAACGTCTAGACCAGGGGTAGGCAATTCCGGTCCTCGAGAGCCAGAGCCAGGTCAGGTTTTCAGGATATCCACAATAAATACGCATGAGACGGATTTGCATCTCAAGGAGGCAGTGCATGCAAATCCATCTCATACATATTCATCGTGGATATCCTGAAAACCTGACCTGGCTCCGGCTCTCGAGGACCGGAATTGCCTCCCCCTGGTCTAGACGAAAGAAAAAAAGCCTTAGGTTACTGGTGAGCACAAACAAGCTCGACCTCCGCCATCCACATCCTTGGCATTAAAAAAAACTTTAGTCTGAGTGGCTAAAGCCAAGCCAATTACAAAATAATGTGAACAATTTCGGGTTTAATGAAAAAAATTCAGGAAAAAACCCCCAACACATTTCCCACTGCTAGCAAGTTTTTATTCCATACATTCAAAGGCAGCATTTCATGAGGTTGAAATGACCTCTTCCTCAGGGCATAAGACTTTTCACATTTGCCAAAACATACTGTGGCGTGGTTCCCCTTCTGTGTTGGCTTGGCATTAGCTACTCAGATGAAAGATTTTTATGCCGATGATGGGGGCGGGTGAGGTGGGGTGTGTGTGTGGAGAGGATGGCACGTGCTGCACCCCTACCAAGACGGTACCCAGGGCGGACCATACCCCACCCCCTTTACTATGCCACTGGAACCAATTCTTCCGACTGAGTTTTAACCAGATATCTTCTAAGAGAGCAAGTGACGTCAGAGGCAGAGCCCATGCAGGTGTGGCAGGAGTTGGGGGAGCGTGTAGGGGTGGGGTGGGCAGAGAAATTGTTCATGAACATAGCCGAACTTCCACATTCTCTGTAAAAAGGTCCGCAACTTTGGAATTCCATGCCAATAAGCCTCAGATTATTTAATTCAATTGATAAGTGTACAATGGAATTTAAACCATTTTTTACAGATGCTTATCATAATAGATAAATTGCCCTAAGGTCCTGAGAGAACTCTGCAAAACATCAAAGGGTTTCCAATCTGTATATTTCCTCCCCTCTTCCTGTCCTGTAAATGATTTTATGGGATTTTGTGTTTCCATCTTTTAGGATGAATTTAAAAGAAGATTGTAATAATGATACCGTTACTTAATGTCTTGTGTTTGTCTTGTTGAAACATGTTTAGCATTTCTTAAATATGTATGCATGTAATTTTGTAAACTGCATAGTTTTTATGCGATATATAAAATTTTACCCTATATGTATGATGTTATGTGTGAATGTTATTTTGGATCATGATTTTAGACTATAAGCCGCCCAGACAGTTTTTACCCTTGGAGTGCGATAGAAAGATTTTAATAAACTTGGAAATGTGGAGAAGAGGGCGGGGGAGGGGCGCTTCTCGCCCTCGCTACATCACCGATTGGTTCTTCTAGTTTTGGGCTGGTAGCTTTATTTTAAATGCCACGTGAACAGAGGCTGAAGTTAAGGACCACAAAGCAGGAAACAGTAGAGGAAGAGCATTTTGCCGTCTACGTAGGATCCTCACTGTGACCGCTACGTATGCAACGGAAGCCGTCGAAACTGACCTGTCATTCTGGCAGTTGCTGTTGAAGCTGAAGGCGCATTTCAAGATGCTGTCCAGGGTCATCAGGCTGACGTATTGGAAGAGTTCCACCGACTTTTCCCCGTTGGCGAACTTCTCCCACTTATCCTGAAAGGAATGGGCAAAATTTCTATAAGACGATCTTGTTAACGATTAATTCCTATAACGTTACTAATGAGATAACACCGATGGATGCTTGATGTCTTGTGAGCGCTTAGGAAGAATAACATTGTTAATTGACTTTAATTGTCATTTTATAGTTCCAGTAATTTTATTGGTTTTATAAACAACAGAGTTACAGAAATGTAAGAGAAGCTTCCGAAAAAACTACGGAAGAAATCGAGAGAGAAGGACACCATCAAGTATATCACATTGCATAACAATGGAGAGCGGGCTACAGAAAATAAACAATAATACGATACAACAGGTATATATGAATACATCAGCTATCAATAATGAGCGTGGATATAAAAGAGATAAGAAACATGAAATGATGAGTGACAAGTGTGTACAATGTCAGAAATAAATATTTCTGACAATAATCATACGAAATCAAACAGAGAGCTATCAAATTGGTAAATACAGCAACAAAATGAGTGCTCATAATAAACATACTGAATATCACTACGAATAAGACAAAAAGAGATCAGGTAAGTATACAGTCAAAGGTCCATACCACAAAATTCTAGCATAATCGACCAAGTTTTAGTATAGGAAAGCGAAGAGTTACAACGATCCGCCATGTGGCATTCGTATTTATTATGGAGACAGACAGAATTCCACCATTGGTTGAAGTCAATTTTTGTAAAGTCTTTCCAATTTTGTAATATTATTTGAAAAGCGAGAAATAACAAAAGGGTTAGAAGGCGGTCATGATACATAGAGAGAGGTGTGGAAAGAGCTAGGGATCCCTGAATTATAATATCAAAAGATAAGGGGTCAGTAAGTGCCAAAATTTTGGTAATCATCTGCCAGATAGATGTCCAGAAGATCTGCAAATGAGGGCATTCATATAACATATGACGTAAGGATCCTTCAGAGGGTCACACATTTAATTGTCATTTTAATTGAAAATGTCATTACAATACCTATTCTCCGCCCCTAACCACACCCACTTTTCAGGTAGGTGTCGTTAGACCTTCTCAAGATGGATAAGAGGCCTCCACATCTGCACACACATCCAGCCTCTATCAGTTCCAAAGAGGTAGGGTGGCCAGATTTTCCAATCGGAAAATCTGGACCCCCTAGACCTGCCCCCCCCCCCAGGCCCGTTCAATTCCGCCCATCCCCACCCCGTAGTGCCCTAGCCCCGCCTCCCCCGCTCTTGTCAGACAGGGAGGAAGTCTGCACGTGTGCGGACATCATTGCATGCGTGGACGTCCTCTCTGCCCGACGCGATTTGAGGAGGCTTTTCAAAACCCGGACAAACGGCCAGGTTTTGAAAAGCCGTCCGGACCCCGAGCCACGTCTGGGGAAATTCGGACGTCTTTCAACCTATACCGGAGACTCTTCTGCTTTATGCAGCGGCCAAGGTGGCCAGCACCCTGGGATCTCATAGTGTGCAGCAAACTGCACAGAGGAATCAAGGACATTAAAATGTATACGGCAGAAGGATAAGTAATCCAAAGATTACAGCAGAAGATATTTTGCTGACTGCGGCTTGTTTTTCTTGGACTGGTGAAACATTCAAAAGACTTCTGACTTTTAGGGCCAGTTTGGATCTATAATAAGTAATATTTTAATTTATTTATTTATTCAGTTTTCGATACTGTTCTTCCCAGGAGCTCAGAATGGTTTACATGAATTTATTCAGGTAATGTAATGTAATTTATTTCTTATATACCGCTACATCCGTTAGGTTCTAAGCGGTTTACAGAAAATATACATTAAGATTAAAATAAGAAAGGTACTTGAAAAATTCCCTTACTGTCCTCAAGCATTTGATGCAAGCGATAAATGATGGGAAACTACTTGAAGAAATGCACTTTATTTTTTAAGAAACTATCATCCGTGTGCAAGGGGTTGCACATGTGTCTCAATAGCAGACTATTGACTTTTCCTCCGGGAACTTGTCCAAACTTTTTTTTTTTTATAACCAGCTACGTTAACTTCCCACAACCTCTGAAGGAATGGATAGTTGGATTATTTATTGGTTTAACTGATGCAATGAATGGTTGAATTGACTAGTAAAAAGATGATACAATTTTAAGGGATAGAGAAGAAAAAAAAGCAATGGAGAGAAATAGAGATTTTTCATACGAGATAAGAATAGCCATCTAGCCCAGTATTTTGCTTCCAACAGTAGCCAATCCAGATCACAAGTACCTGGCAGAATCCCAAACAATAGCAAACTTCTATGCTACTGATCCCAGGGATAAGTATGGTTTTCCCCATGTTTATCTTAATAGCAGATTATGGATTTTTCCTCCAGGAATTTGTCCAAACCTTTTTTTAGACCCAGATACACTAATTGCTGTTATTACATCCTCCAGCAATGAGATCCAGAGCCTAACTATTCATTGTGTAAAAAAAATATTTTCTTCTAGTTGTTTGAAAAGTATTACTATGTAACTTCAAGTAGTGTCCCCTGGTCTTTGTACTTTTGAAAGAGTGAAACAATCAATTCATGCTTACTTGTTCTACACCACTCACTATTTTGCGGATCCTCAGTCATGTACCCTCTGAGCTGTCTCTTCTCTAAGCTGAAGAGCCCTAACCAATTAAGTGTTTCCTCATATGAGAGGAGTTCCATCCTCTTAATAATTTTGATCACCCTTCTTTGAACTTTTTCCTAATATGCTATATATATATCTGTTCTGTGTGTATGAAAAGAACATAGTTTTCAGTTGGCATTGACTGCAGGATCAATTGACTGTGCGGGATCTGGCTTGTTTAGTTTTACAATGTATGTGTTGGTGTTCTAGTGCAGTGTTTTTCAACCTTTTTACACCTATGGACCGGCAGAAATAAAAGAATTATTCTGTGGACCGGCATCGGTCCGTATACAGGCGGTTGAAGAACACGGGGCTAAGTCATGGGCCAGACCCCACCCATCTCTACCCAATCTCCACCACAGACCCCGCCCCCATAATAGTACTAATTGCACCTTGCATGTCCTCATCTGGAAGCCTTCCCTCTGACATTGCAACGTCAGAGAGAAGGCTTCCGGTTCAGGCGCAGGATGCCCGTAGGAGCCACTGCCCGCGGCTTTGTGCATGAATCAGTTAGGAAGAGGGAGCTGGCTCGAAGATAACGCCGCATCGATCGCACCGTGGACCGGCAGTTGAAGAACACTGTTTTGGGCCTGATGCACGTGCTGGCCCTAGGGACCGGCAGGAATTTTCTGTGGACCGGCACTGGTCCATGGACCGGTGGTTGAAGAACACTGTTCTAGTGCTCACTGCAGTGTTTAAGATGCTGCCTTTTCCTAGGTACACGCTTGTTGTGCGATATATGAATTGTTACTAAAAATCATATTTTTCATATAGATGGGGGGGGGTGTCAAAAAGTGATGGGCCCCGGATGCCACATATGGTAGGTACGCCACTGGTTGTACATGTGCATATTGGAGTGTGTGTTGTGCTGACTGCCCGCAAGATAAAATAAACAGCCTCCCACAAAGCTTATGTGTTTGTTACTCTTATGGCACTGTATTGCAAACTTCTGGGTGTGCCGCGAGATGCCAGCGAGGAGCTTATAGGACATGCCTCTCGCGGATGCCCTCCAGCTGCAGCCAGTGGCATAGCAAGGGTGAGAGGCGCCCGGAGCAGTGGTACCCCTCCCCTCATTTCACCCCCCCCCCCCCACGCTCTACTAGTTCACTGCCGTGAGTAACAATTTCAACAGGCTCCTCGTGACTGCATCAAGCTTTTCCTCTGACGTCACTTACTGTGTGCTGCACCTGGAAGTGATGTCGGCATGAGGACTTGGAAGTGACCGTCTTGAGGCGTATGTTGATGTTTTTGCTCACAACGGTGAACAACTAGAGGTGCGGGGAAAGGGAAGAGGGATGCCTGGGGGGGACAGGAGGAGTGTGAAGAGGCAGGGGGGAAAGGGAAGAGAGGGGTGCCTGGGGGGGCAGACAGAAGGAGTGGGAAGAGGCAGAGGGGAAAGGGAAGAGGGGTACCTGGGGGGACAGAAGGAGTAGGAAGAGGCAGAGGGGAAAGGGAAGAGGGGTGCCTGGGGGTGGACAGAAGGAGTGTGAAGAGGCAGAGGGAAAAGGGAAGAGGGGTGCCTGGGGGGCAGATGGGAGGAGTGGGAAGAGGCAGAGGGGAAATGGAAGAGGGGTGCCTTCGGGGGTGGGGGGCGGAGAAGCACCGTCTTATATGTCTCTCTTGCCAAGCTAGTCTGAAGTAGGATTGCATTCAACAAAAGTCCAACAGGACAAAAACCCCCACGGATATAAAAGCACACAAAAAGCAGTGGGAAGGGACAATGAACCCTCTACTGATGTAAAAGAGTCTTGTTTATTCCAATAAAAGGACATCCATAAACTGTGGACTGTGTTTCAGCAAATCAAAACGCCTGCATCAGGGGGTCACTGTTTTTAGCGCTCGACTTTTTGTTGCATTGACCCAGCCTTGGACTAACAAAGGACTTGTCATCTGTGGATTACATTACAGTGACCCCTGATGCAGGCGCTTTGATTCGCCAAAACACAGTCCACAGTTTATGGATGTCCTTTTATTGGAATAAACAAGACTCTTTTACATCAGTGGAGGGTTCATTATCCGTTCCCACTGTTTCTTGTGTGCTTAAATACAGAATTCTGCATTTCAATTTCCAGAGGATTAGAGGAGTAAAAGTATACCAGGTTGTTTACTTCTACAGTTGCTTATGAAGCTGCAAAACTGTGGAAAAATGTTATCAGACCATAAGGACTTCAGAAAATAATTATAAAAGTTTTAAGAAGGGCTTTGAAAACTTTATTTGCTTAATGAGCATGTGTTAAAGGAGCAGTAAAATCAATGTTGATTTTAAGATTGTAATCCTGGACATCGTCTCCACTTCTTATTAATGTAAAACCGCAATGAACTCTGTTGAGGCATTTGCAGTTTATAAATAAAAGTTTTATTGTATTTTACTCACCAGCATGACCTTGGTGGAGTTCGACATTAACTTCACGTAAGGTTTCAGGATATCATAGTGAAAGCCCGGAGTCAGCAACCTGCGGTGCTGGAACCACTTTGGCCCAGAGAGGACCAATAACCCTCTCCCTGCCAGGGACACCAGTAAAAACAACAAAAAAAAGCGTCCATATAATCACTTTCTTCACCATCAGTCACTGTTCTTAGCTCTAGTTCCTATTTATCTGTTATTATTACATATTTAAAAATAAAAATTAAAAAAAAGACTTCTCCCTCCGTAACAGTTAGGGGCAGAACCGGCCCGTGAATATTAAAAAGCCGCGAATAGTATTTGGGCCGGTTCTGACCCTAACCCCCTTGGCTATTTTAAGCCCTGTGAGCCCCCCCTTAAGCCTTATCTGGTGGTTTAGCGGATTTTCGGGCAGGAGCGATCTTCCCACGCTCCTGCCCCGTGCAAATCGCTCACAGGAAATGGCTGCCTTGAGCTCCCTTCGTCTCTCGAGCCATTTCCTGTGAGCGGTCTGCACGGGGCAAGAGCGTGGGAAGATCGCTCCTACCCGAAAACCCGCTAGACTACCAGGTAAGGCTTAAGGGGGGGGGGGCTCACAGGGCTTAAAATAGCCCAAAAAATGAATGAATTTTTGGCAGAAAATCACAAATAATTGAAACCATAGATACGGAAACCGCGAATACGGAGGGGGAAGTGTATGGGATAAACATATAAGACCATTAGTGGCAGTGGATGGAAATGATGCGCTGTGTTGATTTGCACAGATCGGAAGTTATAGACCAAGGCCAGCGATTGTCAATAAACCTGTTTTCACAGCTTTAGTGACGATTGCTTTTACCGACCTGATTCACAAAATGGCCCACTGCGTGTTTTCCCCCTCAATCGCTCATTCTCTGATCCAGCCATGCAAATTAGCTAAAACCCCATGCAAAGTAGCCAAGCAATTGATGCACTAATATTGCTTGGCTAGGCAAAAAAAACAACAAACAAAACCCAAACCCAACCAGGGGTTTTAGTGATTAGAAAAAAAAACAAGTTTGGACCTGTCAGTAACTGTGTTAACAACTGGTTTGCCTGTTTTTTTTCATTGGCACAGATATTTTGCTTGTGTCAGACACACAAAATATCTGTCCCATAAAAACAAATGAAAAAAGTCCCCCACCGCTGATGACAGCTCTCTCTGATGAACGCGGCACCAAGAATCCCCCCCTCTAGAGAGAAAATTGGCAGGAGGAATGCCCACTCCCTCCTGCCAACAGAAGCCCCCCCTGCACCATCCCTTCCCCCTTCCTCCCAAAAAAGAGGCAGGAGGGATTTCCACTCTCCTGCCACCGGATGCTCCCTAAAAACCACCCCAACTCCCCAAACCTCCTCCCACCAGTACTTTTGGTAGACATTGGGAGCTGGAGGGAAGCATGGTCCCTTCAGCTCCAAGGCCTGTCCATTTAAAATGATGGGCCTTCCCCTCTCCGGTGCACCATGTGATGCATGGGGAGGAGCCTAAGGCCCTGATTGGCTCAGATGCCTAAGGCCACGCCCCTTGGTGCACATCATCAAAGGTTTCCTGCCCCGAACAGCTGAGAGGCAGGAGGTTGCTTTCGGGGCTTCCCCTGCCTCTCAGTTGCTTGGGCTTCCCTTTGCCGGCTTTGCGCATGTGTGAGAGTCGCTCTCACACCGATCAATTGGACGAGATGTGATATGACCGCATTGTGTTTCCTAAAACACATTGAGGTAATCTGCAAGGAGCAGCTGCGGAAACCTGAAGCGGAAGACACAGGGGCAGGACTGCCCAAGTCCGGTCCTCGAGATCTACTGGCAGGCTGGGTTTTCAGGATATCCACAATGAATAGGCATGAGAGAGATTTGCATACCAAGAAGGCAGTGCAGGCAAATCTCTCTCATGCCTATTCATTGTGGATATCCGGAAAACCCGGCCTGCCAGTAGATCTCGAGGACCGGACTTGGGCAGCCTTGCACAGGGGTATCTTGCACAGAGGTTCAATGAGGGGGAAGGGGACGAGGAGCGAGTGGTTGGATTTAGGACTTTACAATGTGCCATATACCCACACTAGTCAAATTGCTGCTGCTGGGTAGACTGCATAGATAGACATTTTGGTCCTTCTGTAGCCATTTACTCTGCTACTATATAATTATGATTACGCATTTACATAAAGCTCTTGCAAGATTAATGCAGAAACCTGCATTAGAAAATGAGGCACTTTGCTCCTCTAAATCTAAAAAAAATTGCTTTTAAGTATCAGATTGGTTAATGTCAATGCTCCTGCAGAGTTCTAGGGAATCATTAACAAATTAAACAAAATTACAGTCATTTCTGGAAGTAAACTCACGGGCAAGGTCATGTCCTCAAGTTTCTTGTCTGACTCTCCTATTCTAGTGTATTTCTATATATTCTTAAAGTCAATATTTAAAGTTGCTTAGTTGTAAATTTTAGAAATCATAATACTAAGTACTTAAGTCCTATTTGGCTGAAGCTTTAACAGCTGTAGTTAAATTACTGCCTGATATGGGACATGGAACTGGACGTGACCTCTCTAAATCTGTGAAAGGAGCACAGGTAACATCCAATAATGTGCAGCTGAAAGAAATGAGCACCAGAGTTTCAGGATCCAGGTATCAGATATGTACCTAATGTCCAGGGTCTTCCTTTGGGAAGAGAAGGTGGATTGAGGCAATTGCTTTGGGCATTTTTATTCAGTTCAGGTAGCATTTCACCCCCCCCCAAGTACTATCACTTCCTATTAGCATGGAGGTAGAACTACATTATTGTGGATTAGGAATTGGTTACCAAATAGAAAATAGAGGATAGGATTAAATGGCCATTTTTCTCAATGGAGGAGAGTAAACAGTGGAGTGCCGCAGGGGTCTGTACTAGGACCGGTGCTATTTAACTTTTTTATAAACAATCTGGAAATTGGTACGAGTGAGGTGATTAAATTTTCAGATGACAGTAAACTGTTCAAAGTTGTTAAAACGCATGCGGATTATGAAAAATTGCAGGCGGACCTTAGGAAATTGGAAGACTGGGCGTCCAAATGACAGAAATTTAATGTGGACAAATGCATGGTGCGATCTTATCTGGAGTATTGCGTTCAATTCTGGTCTCCTTATCTCAAGAAAGATATAGTGGTGCTAGAAAAGGTTCAAAGAAGAGCGACCAAGATAGTAAAGGGGATGGAACTCCTCTCGTAAAAAGGTTAGGGCTCTTCAGCTTGGAAAAGAGACGGCTGAAGGGAGATAGGATTGAAGTCTACAAAATCCTGAGTGGTGTTAGATTACCAGACGTCCGGATCTCCCCGGACATATTTTCCTTTTGAGGACATGGCCAGATGGCTTTTCGAAACCCGGCACTTTGTCTGGGTTTTGAAAAGCTTCCTGACAAAATCGCATCCGGAAGGGGCATGCGCGGATGCAACATCATTGCGTCAAGTCCGTGCATGCGCAGATGCTGTCTGGGGGCGGAGCAGGGCATGACAGAGGCAGAACTGGGCAGTCCTGGGGGGCGTGGCCATGGGTCCAGATTTTCCTGAAGGAAAATCTGGTAACCCTAAGTGGTGTAGAATGGGAACAAGTTGATTGATTTTTTTACTCCTTCAAAAATGACAAAGCCTAGGGGACACTCGATGAAGCGAAGGGAAATACTTTTAAAATAGGAGGAAATATTTTTCACTCAGAGCATAGTTAAGCCCTGGAACGCATTGCAAGAGGTTGTGGTAAGAGTGGAGGGAGCAGCTGGTTTTAAGAAAGGTTTGGACAATTTCCTGGAGGACATGTCCGGGGAAATATAATACGAGTTATATTTCGGCCAAAGGCCTGCATCAGCAGTCCAAAGTTTGCGAATAGTGAAGGTTGTTCCAAGTTGTTTTGATGTCGAATTATGAACCGATAAATAAGTCTCCAAGACTATGCAGTCCTTGGACTCCTGGCGCAGGCCTTTGGCTGAAATACGACTCGTGTTGAGCCATATTGCGATACTGAATAAAGTGTTCCCATCCAATTCCATTGGTTTTCGCCTCCTGCGCTGTGCTTTTGTGTGCGTGTCCGATGCTCATCAGGCAATTAAGGGTTACGCTGAATTTTGTTCTAAAGGAGTTAGAAGGGAGGAGCCATCGTGGTTGCGAAGTATAACTAAGATGGCGGCCGCCAGCGTCAGCCGAGGAGCAGACCCCTGGACCTGTGGCAACCGAGTCCATTCCACTGTTCCCTCGAAGGCAGGGGTGTCAAATGTTGGTCCTTGAGGGCCGCAATCCAGTCAGGTTTTCAGGATTTCCCCCAATGAATATGCCCGAGATCTATTTGCACGCACTGCTTTCATTGTATGCTAATAGGTCTCATGCATATTCACTGGGGAAATCCTGAAATCCCGACTGGATTGCGGCCCTCGAGGACAGACATTTGACACCCCTGCTCTATGGTGAGCAGGAGTCCCCCACTTACAGGTCTCTTAGCGTGGGGGGGTTGCTGTTTCACTATTATATTTTCAATAGTAAGGGACAGGCGCTCTGCTGGACTCCAAGTAACTTGCCTGTCTCTAGCAATTGAAAACTCAACATTGAAGCATCGTCGCCCACTGGCAGCAATGCTGTTGGAGAGCCGGAGCCAGGTCAGGTTTTCAGGATCTCCACAATGAATATGTATGAGATGGATTTGCATGCACTGACTCCTTGAGATGCGAATCTATCTCATGCATATTGATTGTGGATATCCTGAAAATCTGACTTGGCTCCGGCTCTCGAGGACCGGAATTGCCTACCCCTGGCTTAGAGGAAACGGTGGTCCACTTTGGTATCCAACAGCCACATTCATCCAGAACACAGCAGTTAGACTAATCTACACATTAAAGAAATTTGACTCAATCACAACCTTCATCAGGCTCCCAATATCATCCCGAATAATTTTCAAATCATCTTGTATCCTACACCAGGTCCTGCAGCCCCTCTCATCCAATTATTCTCTACTGTTTGGTCGACATCAAAAAGAATTCTTAACAGAATCCAACTAAATTAGGGGTGACCAATGTCGGTCCTCAAGGGCCGCAATCCTGTCGGGTTTTCAGGATTTCCCCAATGAATATGCATGAGATCTATTTGCATGCATTGCTTTCATTGTATGCTAATAGATCTCATGCATATTCATTGGGGAAATCCTGAAAACCCGACTGGATTGCGGCCCTCGAGGACCGACATTGGACACCCCTGAACTAAATCTACCATCCACAAAAAACCTCCACTACGAGCGAATTTTCCACTCTATGCTAACTTATCTGGGTGTGAAAACCTGGAATGACCTCCCAGAAACAATCAGGAAAGAGACAAACTACACCGCATTCAGGAAAAACCTGAAGACTCACCTCTTTGACATTTAACAGTCTTAGTTTCTGCATAACTCCCCCTACTTCCGGGTCCCCTCTCTTATTTCTCCATACCCCTTCCCTATTACTTTTCCCCTTCCTCCTTGATCTGTCACCTTGAGCCTGCATAGGTATGTGCGACACACAAACGGAAGATTAGATTAGATTCAGGTCTCGCATTTCAGGGCAAAGTATTTATATCAGTGGGTCTTAAACCCTAGTCAGTTGGGTTTTCAAAATATTCCTAATGAGTGCAGGGGAATATGTGGCGCACTGGTTAGAGCTACATCCTGAGGTTGTGAGTTCAAATTCCGCACTGCTCGTTCTGACCCTGCGCAAGTCCCCATTGCCCCAGGTAAGTTAGATAGAGTAGGAGCCCACCGGGACGGTTGGGGGAAAAACGCTCGAGTACCTGAATAACTTGTAATCCGCATAGAATTGTAGGATATGTCGGAATATAAATGATTAAAAATGCTTGAAGCAGATTTGCATATAATAGAGGTGACAAGCATGGAAATCTGCCTCATGCATGTTCATTAGGGATAACTTGAAAACACAACTGACTAGGGGTCCCCCAGGACAGTTTTAAGAACCACTGATCTATATTATTTTAAAAAGACATACATTTCATGAATATTCATGTGGGTAAGTAGCTCTGGATGACAATGGAGAGGGAGATGGTAACGGTAGACAGTCAGCCGTACTTTGCTTCGGTTCATAGACAGTAAGGCGGAAGACAAAGGCGCGCGCCGACAACTGAGCGCAAGATGGAGGCGCGCGCCGAAGAAAAAGACTGTTTTTAGGGGCTGCGACGGGGTTTTTTGTTGGGGAGCCCCCCCCCCACTTTACTTAATACAGATCGCGGCGGCGTTGTGGGGAGTTTGGGGGGTTGTAACCCCCCACATTTTAGTGAAAACGTAACTTTATCCCTAAAAACAGGGAAAAAGTTAAGTTTTCAGTAAAATGTGGGGGGTTACAACCCCCCAAACCCCCCACAACGCGGCGCGATCTGTATAAAGTAAAGTGGGGGGGTTCCCCCCACACCCCCCGTCGTAGCCCCTAAAAACAGTCTTTTTCTTCGGCGCGCGCCTACGCGCTGTGCTCAGTTGTCTGCTCGCGCCTTTGTCCCGGCGCGCTTTTGACCTGACACCCTTTGGTTCTGATAGCATAATCAACATCCTTTATTTAGAGCTGTCCTGCACTTTCTTACTAAAACTGCTTCAGTTCTCAAGTTAGCTGCTACGTTGATGTCATATTTCATTTGCAATGCAACCTTTGTATTTCCACCAGCTCAGCATGATGAGTGACAGAAGCTGGGTTATGAGGGCGATACACACCTATCCACGGAACCGCAAATCCATAGCTCCGGCTGTTTTTGGGATCTGTAAAACCCAAAGGCAGAAGAAAAAAATATTAGAGGAAGGACTACAAACCAAGATTAGGAGACATCAGAGAAAAGAATTAAGGAATGTAAAAATGATACTGCTATCCATCTAGGAACAAACGCGCTGGCTAGAAAAAGCATCTCTGCAGCGCAGAGACACACAGGCAACACTGTAGCAATTTCAGAAGTTTTACTTGTTCAGGCGTTCGTTTATAGCTTTTATTTTTGGGCTACAGAGGACTCCAGGTTGATTGTAAGGTCTAAATATGTTTAATAATGCATTACTCAAGCAAAGCACATGAAATATATATACAGTGGTGCCTCACACAACGAACTTAATTCGTTCCAGGAGCAAGTTTGTTATGCGAAAAGTTCGTTGTGTGAAACGCGTTTTCCCATAAGAATACATGTAAAACAAAATAATTCGTTCTGCAGCCCTACATTT
Organism: Geotrypetes seraphini; assembly: GCF_902459505.1. NCBI lineage: Eukaryota > Metazoa > Chordata > Amphibia > Gymnophiona > Dermophiidae > Geotrypetes > Geotrypetes seraphini. The sequence goes on from NC_047095.1 coordinate 65,713,073, forward strand.
CCCTCCCTCCACCTCACCTTATATGCAGAGTTTGCCAGCTTTCTTTTTCACCCAGCCGCACGATTTCAAAAAGCTGTGCACGCGCAGCTGCTGGAGTTGATCAATGTTCTCCTCTCCTGCAACTTCCGGTTTCCGGTTGCGTCAGAGGAGAAGATTGAACAACAGAGCATGCGCGCATGTGCTGCTCTTTGAAAGTGTGTGGCTGGCCGAAAAAGAAAGCCGGAAAACTCGGTATCTAAGGTAAGGTGGAGGGAGATGATGGAACACTGCATTCAGACAGGAGGGTGCTGCTGTTCCCGGCTCACATTAGGAAGCGGCGAGAGTAGTTCCGCCCCCCCCCGGGCCCCTCGAGCGACTTCGTTGTGTGAAACGAAGTTCGTTATAGGGAGCAAGACAAAAAGTTCGTTATGCGCAGCGTTCGCTGTGCGAGGCGTCCGTTATGCGAGGCACCACTGTATATATATTGCATACTAAACCTCATTTCCAAAAGGTTAAGAAAAGAAAGAGAGATACCCTATATACTTGATTATAAGCTGAGATTTTTGGGTCCAAAAAAAAAGCCCAAAAATTGGGATCTTGGCTTATTGTTGCTTTGACCTCCTGTCCTCCCCTCCCCCCTCCACAGTGATTGGCATTTCAACTTACTGGCAAGCCTATATTTGAGTTAATATTTTTCCCTCTTAAATTCAGCTTATATTTGGATGGGCTGACATTCGAGTACATACTGGGAAGTCTCAATAGTTACATAAGCTCTAAGAATTGTCTGAAGACACTTTCACCCGAAAACTAACAGTTGCTTGCTCTGGCGGTATATCACATTTTAATAAACATAAGCATAATTATTTTAAAAACTACGATGTCCAAATGATCACGAAAAACTGGAAATGTCACGACAGACTTAATTACTCATTCTGGTGGGCGAGTGTGTGCAATAAGTATAAATATGAAAGAATAAACGCAGAATGCTTAGGTTTTAGTAATGTATTTAATAAAATATGGAGCCCATTGACTGCATTTGTTAGCAAACAATAAGAATAATATAATGATTGTTTTTCTTTCGTAGATCTCCTTACACAACCAGGGTGGGGGGAGGGGAGGGAGGGAATTAAACTATATAAGTATAATATTGGTAATAATTAATATGAGTTAACATATTATAATAGGAGAAAGAGGGGGGAAATGGTTATTTTCTTTTTTATTTGTATATTAAGGTACATTTTATTCAAACTTTTAATGTTATATTATCTGTAAAGCACTGCCAATGTTTGGAAATTCAATAAAGATTTAAAACAAAAGCAAAAAAAACCTATGATGTCTAATTATATGTTATAGAATGAGAACATAGGATGACCATAACTCTATAATTTAATTATGATTATTAGTTTTAATCTAGGGGTCCTTTTACTAAGGCATGCTAGCCGATTTATGGCTCCTTTTATCAAGGCGCACTACGGGGGTTAGCGCGTTTGACATTTCATCATGCGCTAACCCCCCGCGGCAAGCCTAAACACTAACGCCTCATCAATGGAGGCGTTAGCGACTAGCGCGGCAGGCAGTTGAACGCGCGGTATTCTGATAAAAGGAGCCCTTAGTGCTCGCTAAACGCTAATGCGCCCGTTATATTCTCTGGACGTGTTAGCAGTTAGCGTGTACTAATATTTAGCATGCCTTAGTAAAAGATGGGGTTAATTATAAAGGACCTGAAAACTGAGTGTGGTGGGGGGGGGGAGCATAGGGGGGGCATAGCATAGGACAAGTTTTACCTAGAGCAGCCAACATTCTTGCAGTGGCTCTGTAGCAAATGCCGGATGCCTAGCCCCGAAAGGGCAGAACTGAACAAGGAAGCTTCTACGCCGTGTGGCATGCGCTGTCTGGTTCAGGCTTCCAGAAGTTGCCGTGAAGCTATTACATCTTACCTCCTCTATTGAACACAGCTTTGGCGTACTCAGGGTGTGTAATCAGCAGTTGAGCGTTGAAATTCCCCAGCCAGACTGGGAAGGCGTAGCTATACTTCTCGGACCAGGATATGATCGTATCTAAATCTTTTCCATCTCGACGAAGCTGCAAAACAAACAAACAAACAAGGATAAAAAAAAAACAACAAAAAACAAAGTCCCCCTTTTACTTAAACTGTGCTAGCAATTTTTAGCGCCGGGAGCCGCGCCAAATGCTGCGCGCTGCTCCTGACGATCATAGGAACTCTATGAGCATCGGGAGCTGCGTGCAGCATTCGGCGTGGCTCCCGGCACTAAAAAACGCTAGTGCAGTTTAGTAAAAGGAATCCACAAAACCATACCACACATAGAATGCAAACACGACTGATAGTGAGCTCACTTAGAATCCAGTGCACTAGAACCCAGAACAACCCAGCGAGAGGGTTTTTTTTAATGTACCACTTATATATCCCAAGGGGATCCTAAGCGTTTTACCCCGAACAGTGGTCAGTTACTCTAAGTATTTTTCCTATCTGTCCCAGCTGGCTCACAATCTAACCTGCCCAGAGTCACAAGGAGGAGCACTGGGATTGAACTCACAAACCTCAGGGTGCTGAGGCAGCATTGTTCATATGTAAAGGATGTGGTGATCACGCCTGTACAGCAGATGCACAGACACCCGAGAGGTTGCAGTTCATTTCCAGGCTTCCACCAGCTGCCTTACCGATCAACTCCAACGATCACCACAGTCCATTTGTCCTGGGCTTTTGACATCCCAAACCTTTCGACGCAGTTGGTTATGAAACCCAAGAGGTTGCCATTTCATAAGAACATAAGAATAGCCTTACTGGGTCAGACCAATAGCCCAGTAGCCCATTCTCACGATGGCCAATCCAGGTCACTAGTACCAGCCAAAACAGAAGGAGTAGCAACATTCCATTCAGAATCCAAAAAAATAGCAACATTCCGGAATCCCAGAGCGTAACAAGATTCTAGAATCCCAAAGAGTAGCAACATTCCACGCTACCGATCCAGGGCAAGCAGTGGCTTCCCCCTTGTCTTTCTCAAAAACAGACTATGGACTTTTCCTCCAGGAATTTGTCCAAACCTTTCTTAAAACCAGCTACGCTATCCGCTCTTACCACATCCTCTGGCAATGCGTTCCAGAGCTTAACGATTCTCTGAGTGAAAAACAATTTCCTCCTATTTCATTTGTCTATTTCTCCCAATTACTTCAGTGGATTGCAGAGGCTGCCACAACCCACCTGTGGGCCTTCAACCAGTCATACAGGAGGTACCTACCATGGCGATAGTAGGATCTGTAGACTTTTCCTTCCGTTTCACTTCTGGACTCTAATCCTATCAGATCATTTTCCCTCCTGAAAGACCACTGTACTTATTCTATAAAGTATAGGTATCAATACTATAGTTACTATACTAGATCAAACAGAATAAACACAACCACCTGCCCCTAAAAATGTAAGAGCAACCCTTTGGGTTATTGAAAGGGTGGAGAAAACAGCTTCAGTTGACATGCAAACACCCTGTCAATCTTGTAGGGAAAAACCACCATCATAGGTCGAAAAAAAAAATAATTCTATCATCCAAATGATCTTGGGGGAGGGGGGGGGGTTGAAAAGCAATCTTACTTGTAAATTAAATACCATCATTGTAAAGCAATAAATGTTTTTTATGTGCTCTCCCCCCCCCCAAAAAAAAAAGTCCCATTGACTACTGGAGCACTGTGACTTGGAGCATTGTTGATCACTACTACTACTACAAGGGTTGCTGAAAAGTTCTCAGCCCAACCAATCAACTTCCTAAATTCTGAGTGTTATTTTGCCACTGTAGCTCAAAGGAGTATTATCTTATTTCGTTAAGTGCCAATTTGCAGAAACAAAATTCTCTGTTTTGTCCTTGTTTCAGATCATTGATTGAACCATATCCACATCATTCTCTTCTTGGTTGGCCCGAGAACTTTTCAGCATCCCCTGGTAGTGTGAAGAGTTTCAGTCTCTGGTACCCAGAGGAGAGATTGTGATGTCATAATACCTCTTTCCACCAATAAGTGCCAACCTCATCAGTGATGTCACAATGGCTGGATTGTCCTGTACTTGTCTCACTTTTATTACATAGGAGAGGGTGCTGAAAAGTTCTCAGCCCAACCAATCAACTTCCTAAATTCTGAGTGTTATTTTGCCACTGGAGCTCAAAGGAGTGTTCTTATGTCATTAAGGGCCAATTTGCAGACACAAAATTGTATGTTTATTTTGACTGATTCAGATCATTCATTGAACCATATCCATATCATTCTCTTCTGGGTTGGGCCGAGAACTTTTCGGCACCCCCTCAATCATTCCTATAGTGCTACTAAACGTATATGTCCCTAGTGGGCTTACAATAAGTGCTCTCTAATTTTTTTATTTTGTTTTTGGGGGGGGGGGGCATGAGCATCGGAGCTGTTACCGCACTATGGTTTTGTAAAGGAAAGGGGGGAGGGGTTTAATTTTCAAGTCACCACGGCACAGAGCAAAATAATGTTACCCAGGGAGATGTCTTCTCTCAGAAACGTTCTCGACTCCTGCTTCTTCTGTCGCCTCTGACAGGACAGGAGAGACTGGGTGAAGGAGCAGAGGGGCTTCTCATTGCTGTGCTCTAACCACACCCTCCCCAAAGGACATCAAGTGATGCGATACCTGCCCGCGAACCTTCTCCGGAGTAGCACCCACAGTCTGAAACACTTCACTTAACACAACACTATGGTAGACATGTTTATCCACGTCTACCCTAGATGAGAATTCTCAAGCACGTTTGACCTCATAATGCAGCTTCTTTAAAATTAGTCCCATGTTTCATTACATATTATGTTGATATTGTTAATGTAGCATAGTTAGGGTTACCAGATTTTATGTACCTAAAAATCCAGTAATTTGGTTTTTAATAAGTTAAATGAAGAGAGTTACATTGGGTAGAGAGTACTACTATTAGATGAGAAGGTGTGGTTGTGGAGAAGGATAGTTAAGGTTCAAATTCATATAGATAAGTGGGGGTTTAATGATATTGGATTATTTTAAATCTTTAAATAATTTATTTATTTATTTATTATGTATATTAATAATTGATGTATTACTGATGTCTTTTGATGCTGTATTTATTTGCAAGTTTTGTATCCTAAGGGCTGTAATTATTTTTGGGTAGAGAGTACTATTGGGTGGGAAGGGTATAGAGAGGGAAGGTAAAGGTTCAAACTCATATAGATAAGTGGGGTTTATTGATATTGGAATTTATTAATAATTGATGCATATTGAAGTTTTTTTTGTTATGCTGTATTATTGTATTTGCTGATATTTGTATCAATAAAAACTGTTTGAATCTAAAAATCCAGTCCATAGACCCGGTCCCCCCCCCCAGGCCTGCGCAGTTCCACCTCATTCCACTCACCCCACACCCGCTCCCTCAGCCTGTTCTCGTCCGTTGGTCGGACATCCGTGTTTGCGCGGATGTGACATGATGATATCACATACACATGCGTGTGATGTCACCGTGTTGCATGAACGCATGCACGGATGCCCCCTCCCGATGCGATCTGAAGTGCTGGGTTTTGAAAAGCTGTCCAGACACATCCTCTAAAAAGGAGGACATATCCGGGTAAATCCGGATACCTGGAAACCCTAAGCATACCATTACCATATTTGTATTGTAATTTGAACATTTTACTGATGTTTAGGCCTGATTTATTCTTGCCTGGAGTGAATTCCTTCTCAAAAGGTGGTAAATAAATCCTAAAAAAAATAAAAATAAAAATTGGGTGGTGAAGTTTTTACACCTAGGATGGTGATTTTCCCTTCAAGATTGACAGGGTGTTTGTATTCCTATTAAGGTCTTTTTCTCTACCTGTAATTCAAGGGTTGCCCTTATATTTTCAGTAGCAGCTGGTTAAATGTTTATGTGTAAACTACAGCCCATGGGCCAAGTACAAGCCATAGACACGTGACTCAGTGTTCCCCTTTGCTTCAGCCCTTCGTGGATTGCATGCCCTACTGACATCGCCACCAAATTCCCAAAACATTGACTTGCGCTGATAAGTGGAGACTTGCTTTTTTTTTTATCACAGAAGGGCATTTGAGGCCAAGCGTTGTTGCCAAAGCAGCAGAGAATGAGTCACCCCTCTGCAGCCAAAGTTGTCCGACAGGAAAGGCGGGAACGTGTGCTTTGGCCCTACATAGAGGGAGGGAAAGCCAGCCTTTGCTTACTAGGCCATGTGGGAAACGGGATGCTAGGGTCTGGCTGAGTGCTGGAGTCAGGGAAGGAAGGGACCAACCCCTCTTTAGACCCTGTTCTGAGGAGGGGGGTCCCCCCCCCATCAGTGTTGCTCTCAGGTTTAAAGGTTTGCCCATACCTTTTATTTAATTCCTTTTCAATCCCGTTCTCCCCAGCTCAGAAGGGTTACAGGTTAATATAATATATAGTCAAGTGGGTTACAATTTGCCGTATTTACAATTTAATTTGATTATCCTACTCTAAAGGACAGAGATGTTATGAAGAAACATTGCAGAGTAGCTTTAGGGGGGGGGGGGATGGTACAAGGTTGTAGATCAGTGAAGGGGACTGAAGGGAGAGGAAGACACTTTCGTAGGCTTCATCCCAGTCAGCACAAATAGGCGGCTCCAGTCCTGGTTTTGCTTAATTGCTTGGAAGAGAGAGGGTGGTGATGGTGATGTGACCCAACTTTCCTGTTCTTAGTCTAAGAAATTTCAAGTTAATCAAGGAAAACACAGTGATAAAAGACAATAAAGCCTACTGTAAGATGTAAAATGAAATAGAATCCCATCCTGTATATAGTCCACATCACTAAGAGAATATACCTTTAAAAAATAGTATAAAAATACCAGACCCACTCCCCCCCAGGCCTGCCCAGATCCACCCCACACCCGCTCCCTCAGCCTGTTCTCGTCCGTTGGTCTGGCATCCGTGCTTACATGGATGTGACACGATGATGTCACATACACGTGCGTGTGATGTCTCTGGTTTTAAATGCATCCCCCAAATACCTCTCGCATCCCCAGCACCCCAAAAGAAACATTCTATTTTTCCTGTAGAAACTTTTCAGGTAGAATAAAATCAGAGAAGTCTAGTCTACCCCCCCCCCCCAGCAAGACATCACACCCATTTATACAATCTCAGAAACCAACCAGCACCAAGGGCCAACCCCTCAGGTGTCAAAACCCAAACCAAAACACCCTCTTCCTCTGCATCACTCTTTGACCATAACACTTCTCACTGGCCGTGAAAATAAGACTTCAAAACCAAAATCGTATCCATTTCCAAAGAGAGAGAGAGAGGGACTTAAGAGTGGCCTAGTGGTAATATCATTTGCTTATTCATGAGAAACTAGATCAATCACCCTTAATCTCATTCTTTTGCAAAATGTTTGAAGAACCCAGGGATCTACTTTTCTTATTGAAATCAGAACGACAAACTCTCTGAATGCGGTGGAACAAACTCAGGACTGGATCAGCCTCTTTGGTTGACCTAGGTCAGGAGTAGGCAATTCTGGTCCTCAAAAGCCCAACCCAGGTCAGGTTTTCAGGACATCCACAATAAATATGCATGAGATAGATTTGCATCTCAAGGAGGCAGTGCATGCAAATCCATCTCATACATATTCATTGTGGAGATCCTGAAAACCTGACCTGGCTCCGGCTCTCGAGGACCTAGGTGACCTGACCTAGGTGAAGCAACCCCATGAGGCTTTCACCAGAACCTAAGGAGAATGTGGTGCAGGGGTTAGAGCAGGGGTCTCCAAAGTCCTTCCTCGAGGGCCGAATCCAGTCAGGTTTTCGGGATTTCCCCAATGAATATGCATGAGATCTATGTGCATGTACTGCTTTCATTGTATGCTAATAGATCTCATACATATTCATTGTGGAGATCCTGAAAACCTGACCTGGCTCTGGCTCTCGAGGACCTAGGTGACCTGACCTAGGTGAAGCAACCCCATGAGGCTTTCACCAGAACCTAAGGCAGGGGTGTCCAATGTCGGTCCTCGAGGGCCGCAATCCAGTCGGGTTTTCAGGATTTCCCCAATGAATATGCATGAGATCTATTTGCATGCACTGCTTTCATTGTATGCTAATAGATCTCATGCATATTCATTGGGGAAATCCTGAAAACCCGACTGGATTCGGCCCTTGAGGAGGGACTTTGGAGACCCCTGGGTTAGAGCTATGGCCTCAGCACCCTGAGTTTGTGGGTTCAAATCCCTCACTGCTCCTTGTGATCCTGGGCAAGTCACTTAATCTCCTCATTGCCCCAGGTACACTAGATAGAGCTTGAACCCACCGGGACAGATAGGGATATATGATAAAAGTACCTGAATCTAAAACCACTTAGGATATACTTGGTAAATAAATAAAAGTAAAGAGTGCAATCACAATATATACAGTACAGAAGTGCTTCACTGGTGAGCTGTAGCTCACCACGGTCTAACAGACAGAGTACTGACCAAGCACTTTCAATACAAGTTTATGAACTGTTATGGTACATCACACTGACTCTAATGCTACCTACCTGGTTCGTGTGTCCATACAGCCAGTGCCGGGGATCGCAAGGGAAACTCTCCAGAGATCTGAGCAGCTTCTTCTGTCTGTAGAACAGCTGAATCAATTTTAGGCACCCAAATATTAAGCACAAGAAGGCAGCGAAGCAACAAATTTGAGAAAGGTCCAGGGATGACCAGGAGGGGGTTAACATTCTCTCTAGCAGAGAAGAGGCCATGGCTCGGCAAGCGATGCCCTTCTGAAAGGAACTAAGTTCATTTCCAAACGCTGCAGTCTTTATATCGCTGTGTTCTCCTGCCAGCTATTGGATAAAAGGGGCTGGGACGGTGTTCCACCTCCTGAAGGCCTGGCCTTCTGCCAAGCAGTGAAAGGGCTTTCCATCAGAAGGATTAGCTCCATCAAGAGAAGCCCTCGTTCACCCGGGATCCTGCGCTGTACTACCTACATTTAAGAGAGAGGATGCCAAGTCTCACTCCTTTGCAAGCTCTCTCTCCGTCACACCCTTTGACTTCTATTCTCACTCATCAGAACTTCAGTGCTAGTGCACCGATCGTGAGCGCTGCTTTCATGAATGAGAAGTAAACCAACTGGACCAAGCAGCGGGAAGAATCCTTGCCTTGCCCCTTTCCCCTTTATTGCAAGCACATGTGCCCTGAAACCGATGGAGCTCACGTCCCAAAAATTAGAGATAGGTCAAAAAAAAAAACCTAAACCAAACATGGCATAAACTGGCACTTGGATGTTTTTAAAATCGCCAAAACATCCAAGTGCTGATTTTCGAAACTACATTTTTAGATGTCTTGCAGGGCATTCATCCTCCAAGATGTCTAAATGTTAAGGGGGCGTGCAGTGGCCTAGCGAAGGTGAGAGGCGCCCGCGTCAATGGCGCCCTCCCCCTGCCTTCTGTCCCCCACCCCGCCTTGTCACACATGCCCCCCCCCCTTTTCCCAGCTCAAGCAGCATCACCCTTGGCTCTCCTAACGTCACTTCCTAAGCGTGGGACCCAGAAGTGACATCAGAAGGAGAGCCAGCGCTGGCGTGAGCAGCGGGATTCAGTTGTTGCTCGCGCCAGCAAAGAGCTAAGGTACAGTGTGTGTGGGGGGGGGGAAGCGAAAGCGCGTGTGCAGGGGAGGGGAGTGTAGGGGGGGCAGAGAGAGGGAGGGGTGCTGGTACCCCCACCGAGATGTCATTGGGGATGTCCCCTTACTATGCCACTAGGGGTGTGTAAGAGGCATGTTTTGGGTGGATTCAGCACTTGGATGTCTTGCAGGGATAAGCAAACCTTACATAGTAGATGACGGCAGATAAAGACCCGAATGGTCCATCTAGTCTGCCCAACCTGATTCAATCTAAAAATTTGTTGGGTGTTTTTTTTTTTTTTTTTTTCCTTAGCTATTTCTGGGCAAGAATCCAAAGCTCTGCCTGGTACTGTTCTTAGGTTCCAACTACTGAAGTCTCCGTCAAAGCTCACTCCAGTCCATCTACACCCTCCCAGCCATTGAAGCCCTCCCCAGCCCATCCTCCACCAAAAGGCCATATACAGACATAGACCATGCAAATCTATCCAGTACTGTCCTTGGTCCTTCAATATTTATTATTATTTTCTGATTCTAGATCTTCTGTGTTCATCCCATGCTTTTTCCAAAATGTCCAGGGTGTCATTTGGACATTTGGAGTTACACCTATTTTCAAAGCATCTAAGTGCCAAAATGGTACCCAAACCGATCAGATGACCACTAGAGGAATGGAAGCTTGGCCTCTCAAACTCTCCCAGTGGTCACTGACTCCCTCCCACCCCCCAACTTCCCTAAGATATGAAAGAAACAATACATACCAACCTCTATGACAGCTGCAGATATTATGGGACATCCTTGTAGAGCAGCAAGCAGGTGTCTTGAGTAGCCTGGTGGGAGATGTAGTGAACTATAGAGAGAGGGATATGACGAAAACAGCAGCTTTGACCTTTGCCTCAGACAGATTAGGGAAGACATCTTGAAGGTTTTCTACTGCTTGAAAAGGCCAAAACCCCATCCATTACAGAATTAGAAATAAATGCCACCAAATACCCTATGCAATCCGCTCTTAAACTCCTAGGAGTGATGATAGATAGAAGCTGCACAATGCAGGTCCAAATCAACAAGACTATCCAGAAAGCCTTTTTAATCATGCGCAATTTACGAAAAATAAGAAAATTCTTCGACAAAGAGCAATATAGGCTCATAGCCCAATCCCTTGTCTTGGGTCTAGTGGACTATTGCAACATCCTCTATCTACCATGCCCCTTAAACATGATAAAACAATTACAGACTGTACAAAACACAGCCCTCAGACTGATCTGTTCATTAAGCAAATTTGACCACATCACCGCTGCCTACCTAGACTCACACTGGCTACCTATACAAGCACGAATTCAATTCAAATTATACTGTCTATTATTCAAAGTAATAAATGGCATGGCCCCCACTTACCTAAACAATTGCCAAAATTGGAATCATATAACTAGACAAAGGAGAACTCAGACCCCATTTACCTACCCCCCATTCAAAGGTACTCAGCGCAAGAAGATGTATGACAACCTACTAGCAACGCAAGCTGCGAAACTTGACCACCCCATCTCCAACATGCTGACAACAACGAGCGACTTCAAATCATTTCGAAAAGAAATCAAAACCCTGCTATTCAAAAAATGTATCTAGCTATCAAAACTCATCCCCTTGTCCATCCCCTCTCTTGTAAATCTCCCCTCAAAGTCTCTCCCACTCTTGTAATTTTCTCTTCAAAGTCTCAATCATGTAAACAGCTCCCTAAATTGTAATTTTCCTGGAAATGTCCAGTTATCTTCTTTTGGTAATCCGCCTAGAACTGCAAGGTACTGGCAGAATAGAAGTCACTAATGTAATGTAATGTAATGTACTTGAAAGCTGCCGTCTCCTTATCTAGAGTTCTGACAAATTGTTTCGTTAGGCCCAATTTGATGTTCAGCACCTCCTAGGGGTCTACCAGTGGTTCCCATTTGACATTGTTTCTATCCACAGAGAACTCGGTCCACTGTGGCCAGTCCCACATTTGGCATTATGCCTTTGTGTCCCTGCTTTCCCAAAGGCAGAGATTGCAGGAAAACTTAGTAAAACCACCTTGGAGACCCATTAGGAAGTCTCCGATGACCACTCAGCTGTACTCATCATACTCCAAGGCACCTAGTAAGGTCTTGATGGTGTTGTAATCCTCTTTTGAGATGAACTGAGTGAGTCAGTGGAAGAGACTTTTATGGAGCAGTACGGCTTTGATGCTCCCGGATGAGCTGTCTTGAAGAGACGCCACTCTTTCAGGTTACAGGCGATTCCAGTTTACTCAACTGGTCGCATTGTGCAGAAGCAGAGCCCATTTTGATGGGTGAAGAAGGTGGAATAAGTTTAGTGATGCTTCCTCTGATCTGTGACTTGCACACTTTATCCAACAAGTTCTACTGCTTGAGCCTAGATGTCAAAAGGGCTCCTAAGTTTACTCAGCTTGGAATCATTCTGGAATGTTCTACAAAAACAAGGGTAGGATTTCAAAATACCAATGCCCTGGTCATAAAAAGCAAAGTTTGAGGGGAATGACAGCCATTTTCTATACTTTTCTGGCATAAGCAATTAAGGAGGATGGATTGAGACATCTAAGTTTTACTTCTATTGAAAGCAATGGAAGTAAAATCCAGATGTCTTAATCCATCCTCTTTTTTTCTGGAGCCATTTGGTAATTCTACTAAGGAACAAAAAAATAAAATTTTGTTGCATAGTGTATTCACGCCCTAGTGCTATTTCCTGTCTATCTTTAAATCTGATTTCACTTACGGTCAGGGACAGAAACAAGGAGGAAGTGAATTAATGCTAGAAAGAAACTTGGAAAAACTGGAGAGTGAGGAGTTTTGAGTGGGGTGAGTGAAACCTGGAGTTGCCCATTCTCCAGCCTACTGGATTTATCTGGCCCTGGCCTGTGCCCACGCTCACGCAAGAACTGTGAATGACTGAGCAGGAATTGATTGACTTATTTGTTTCTTTTTATGAGCCCAGGCGCATGGTGCAGGTGAGCAGGAAGCCAGAGCTACATAAAAATGGCACCCAATATGGGACTTATAAATTATGGTGACTTTTGGGAGAAGACCTCAGTGGCCAACATGGAGAGGCCATGGAAAGAATCCCCACCAAGAACCGAGGACCAGCAGGATAAAATTTGGTTAGAAGAAATCAAAAACAAAATGGCACCCGTTCCCACTGGCAGGAAGCATAAGGAATGGAGAAAGTGGAGATGCCCCCACCATATTCTGGTAATTGGGGGAAGTGTGTCATGAAATCAGTGGAACACAAGGGGAGAGTTCCGGGGAGAACGGGAGGAGCATAGACACCCTGAGTGTGGACCAGAACCACACCCTGTCCAAAACTCTGTACTTGGAGAGCACAAGCAGAGAGCTGTGTTCGCACTGCAGGGACGACTGAGAGAGCAACGATGTCCCACCAACTGACTGCTGCTATTGATATATCAGTCGAGAATGGAGTCCTTGTGGGTCACATTGTGTGTGACCATTGTTGGGGCCAGAGAAGTTGAGATGCCTATACAACTGTGCTGTTGCATATGTGATGATACTTTTCCAGTGAAAGACATCAGGAAAGACTGCATGCTCGGTGAACCGCAAAGAGGTTACCTTAGGGTATACGTCCAGAGAAGTGCCTAGCCTAGGAGGTAGTTAACCTAGACCGGGCCCCCTGTTCCTACCTTAGATGGCCTGGTTTGGGGGTTCGAAACCCTGAGGTTGAACCCTTCAAGATCAGCATCCACATTGGTGGGCAGTTTAAAACCTAAAACGCCCTTGGGGCGGGGCCGAGGTAGAGTGGTGCCAGCTCAGAGGGAGCGGCCGGCTGCCTGAAGTGTGGATGGAGAGTTTGAGGAACAGAACTTGTCCTGGCGGGGAGGTCACAGAACTACAAGAACTGTGGGGAGAGGAGAAGTCAACACCTACCTGAGTGAGAGAGACAAACAGCGCGAATATTATTCAAATTAGGCAAGCCTGGGGACTAGCACCTTCTTACCTACAAACTCACTTCATCCTACACAACCCCACCCGAACAACCAGAAACAAAAACATCTTTGCATACCCAAAGATTACAAGCTGCAGATATAAATCATTCCTGGACAAAACCTTTAAGTTCCAAGCGAACAGACAGCAAGTTTGGCTGAAAAACTACATAAACGAACCCAATCTGACATACAGCGCATTCCGAACATCAATCAAAACCGCCCTTTTCGCCAAATTCATTGACTAAAACTGTCCCCTCCCTCACTAGGACTTCCCCCCCTGTAAACGCCTCTTTTCTTTCTCTCAAGAAGCTCCTTTCATGTATTCAGGTATTCTCTACCCATAGAACTCCAATTAATACGTAAGTTTCCCTCTTAGATTATTGTTTAGTATTCAGACTCATTGTATGGTATTGTACTTAGACTTATTGTATTGTATTGTATTTAGACTCATTGTAATGTATTGTATTGTATTGTTATTTAGACTCATTGTACGGTATTGTAAGTAGACTTATTGTATTGTATTAAGACCTCTTGTTATTCGCTGAATGTCCAGCCTTCTTACAATGTAAACCGCCTAGAAGTCGCCTGACTATGGCGGTATAGAAAAATAAAGTTATTATTATTATTATTATCTAATGAGTACAATGAACCGATCCCCCTTTGCGAGCCAGATAGTGCAGGGGACAAACCAGGGAACACCCAGAAATGTGCCCAAGGACTTGAATACTGGTCTGCCTTAGCCAAAGACTTCCTTTGGCTTTGGGGGGAAGTGGACCCCTGCTGTACCAACTACGTCAATGATGGAGTAGACTGTCCAGAACACAGAGATTGATTGGCTCATAAGAGATGCTTTAGGTGTGGCTTCACTGGAGGTTAGATATATGACATACCCATAACTATTAGAGGAGGGGGTTGTTCCATGGATGGATGCTCCAAGACCCTGGGCAGAGCCTGGGAAGGCAGGAAAGGAGAAACCGCCCAGGCTAAGCAGAGCAGAGCACTGCATCCAGTGCCTGGGTTGGGATCTATGGCAGTTGTGGTACCCATATGGGTCTTTACCTGCGATGGTGGTTGTTGAGGTGCAGCAGGAGACCTGGGTGAAGAAGGAGATTTTCAATCGCATTAGACCTGATTTCACTTGTAGGAGCCCTAGTCTTGATGCCAGCTACAAAAGGAGAGGTGCAATCCTAGCGGGAAATAGCAGATTGGGAAGAGTATCCGAAAACACTTTGTAGAAGTAATGGAAGGACAGCACCGAGTAAACTGCAGCCTTCTGGGTGGGGCAGTAGTGAAGAAGCCTGACCCCTTGTGCTACGGTTAAGAGTAAAAATGGACTTGATGAATAACCTGTGAAATATGGTGTAGATATGAGTAATATGTACCAGAGATAAAAGAAATAATGAGTGTGAAATAAAAGTCAAACATTTCAGTTGGAACACCTGAGATAAATATGTTATGATATGTGTTATAACAAGCTGAAGTTATAAACAATGGGAGAAATGCGACTATTAATGTGATAAGGAAAAAAAAAAAAAAAGATGGATGTGGAAACTACCTGATTAATCAAAGTGCTGTTGGGAGTGGAAGGAAAACTCGCTGCCAACACATTGATGTGAATGTTCACAAATGAAGCGAGACCAATGTCTTCATACAAAGGGGAGCCACAGTCCCTTTTCTTTGTCACATTGGTATGGCTAACAAGTAAAGTAGGGTGGTGTGTTGCCAACAGGGAACTTAGACCCTGGAGTGCCTTGCCACAAGGATTTCAGAAGTAGACCCATAAGGAGGAGGAGGAGGAGTATGGAAACGAACATAAGAACATGAGACTTGCCGCTGCTGGGTCAGACCAGTGGTCCATCGTGCCTAGCAGTCCGCTCACGTGGCGGCCCTTGGTCAAAGACCAGCGCCCTAACTGAGACCAGCCCTACCAGCGCACATTCTTGTTCAGCAGGAACTTGTCTAACTTTGTCTTGAATCCCTGGAGGGTGTTTTCCCCTACGACAGACTCCGGAAGAGCGTTCCAGTTTTCTACCACTCTCTGGGTAAAGAAGAACTTCCTTACGTTTGTACGGACTCCATCCTCTTTCAACTTCAGAGAGTGCCCTCTCGTTCTTCCTACCTTGGAGAGGGTGACAATCTGTCTTTATCTGCTAAGTCTATTCCCTTCAGTACCTTGAATGTTTCGATCATGTCCTCTCTCAATCTCCTCTATTTGAGGGAGAAGAGACCCAGTTTCTCTAATCTTTCACTGTACGGAAACTCCTCCAGCCCCTTAACCATCTTAGTCGCTCTTCTCTGGACCCTTTCGAGTAGTACCGTGTCCTTCTTCATGTACGGCGACCAGTGCTGGATGCAGTACTCCAAGTGAGGGTGCACCATGGCCCGGTACACTTCTCCAATTTGTTCGTGATCCCCTTCTTTATCATTCCTAGCATTCTGTTCGCCCTTTTCGCTGCTGCCGTACATTGCGTGGATGACTTCCTTGACTTGTCGATCATAACTCCCAAAGTTTCTTTCCTGGGAGGTCTCTCCAAGTACCGCCCTGGACATCCGGTATTCATGCTTGATTTTTTTGTTACCTACATGCATCACTTTACACTTATTCATGTTGAACCTCATCTGCCATGTTGATGCCCATTC
The DNA here is from genome assembly GCF_902459505.1 of Geotrypetes seraphini. Lineage (NCBI taxonomy): Eukaryota > Metazoa > Chordata > Amphibia > Gymnophiona > Dermophiidae > Geotrypetes > Geotrypetes seraphini. The sequence continues at coordinate 65,729,265 of NC_047095.1, forward strand.
CTCGAGAGATTGTGGAAAAATCAAAGTGTTGATGTGTGTAGGAGATGGGAATGGATATGCAGCAGTAGAGTGTATATCTGCTACGGTGAGACTGGTGATGATATCCATGGGAAAAGATAACAAAAAATTGTGGAGGATCAATGTCCGAGCTGATGGCTTTATTACAACGAACAAATAAGCCACATAAATACATCTAGGGCTGGAATCTCTAGAAACATAAAGACCCTACACGGTCCGTGTTTTGACACAATTATCTTCTTCAGGGGTCCCTATTGGTCCTAAAAGTGAACTTGTGGATTAAAACGAAAGGTCTCTGCATGAAACCGATGCGCTCGAAACAAAAAAGTCAGGATGCTGGGGAGGGCCGTCATCGGCCGTGTGTGTGTGCTTTTTTTCTTTTAATGGCACAGATAACGTGGTGTAGCATGTACAGTATTTGTGCCAATTAAAGCCAGGTCCACCCATCTACTCTCTCCTCCTCTCCCTATGAGATTCCACGTGCCTGTCCTATGCTTTCTTTAACTCAGACACGGGCTTTGTCTCCGTGAGACTATTCCACCAGCTGCATACTATGAAGGCAGTGCATGCAAATCCCCGTCATGTATATTCCTTGTGAATATCCTGAAAACCCAACTGTCTGGACATGTCCCAAGGATTGGGTTGAGAACCACTGGCCTACTGCATCTTTACTACTGGGCTTTGTATTGTCCCCTGTGTTACCAAGACTATGTGCACAGAGCAGGTGGGAGAATCTGTTTTATTACTTGGGATCTACAAGTATGTTCACTCTGTTATCCCTCAATATCTCTCTTTATACTGTCTTTGTGACTTTGTACAGCGCTGTCTATGTCTGGCAGTAATAGTATTAGTAGCAGCTAGGTACTTGGGACCTGGGCTGGCCACCGTTGGAAACAGGATACTGGGATAGATGGACCTTCAGTTTGTCCTAGTACGGCAATTCTTATGTTCTTTGAGAATCAAGTATAGGACAAACAAGCCATTGTGACATCACTGATGAGGTTGGCTCTTAGGCATTGGTGGGATGAGGCATTATGACATCACAATCTCAGCTCTGGAATGTTGCTACTCTTTGGGTTTCTGCCAGGTACTTGGAACCTGGGTTGGCCACTGTTGGAAACAGGATACTGGGATTGATGGACCTTCAGTCTGTCCCAGTATGCCAATTGTTTTGTTCTTAATCTTTTTTCAAGTCTAGAGGCAGGCAGCTGAAAGCCAGCACAAACATTGACTGGTTTAATGGTCCTGCTGGCTGCTGAACTGCCTTAATGAAAACTAGCCAAATACTGGCTGGTTGGTAACCTGTGGAAACCTAAGCAGTCATCAGTAACTGTACCTACTGCTTTGTACATTTGGCCTCCGAGCAGAAAAATCATGTGGCTTTGAGCAAAAAAAACTTAGTTCATCCAGCAATCATTGTAAAAGCTTCAAAGTCTGGAATATGCTGCTGGGTTCTAAGCAGGTTCCGATATATTTCATTGGGCCAACGTAAGAATTTTCCCAAAGATAAAATCCATTGAGTCACAGATGCTCCAGGCATTACATCTCCAAACCACTCAGTTCCATTCACCCAAAATATTTAATGTAAAATAAGTCTTGCATTAGAGGGGCATTCTGTAAGTATACACCTTTTATATGCTTTAATGCTATATGGCGAGAACCTATTCTGTGGCATCTGGGCACCTAGATTCCATGATAGCAACTAGCAGAACCTGGCATCAGTGCATCTAAAAAACTAGGCACCCACAATTACACCAGCCATAGACCTGCTGTAACTGCAGGAACCCAAATGCAGCAAAGGCACTCGTACCTTGCCAAAAATGCAGGTGCCCGCTAAAAGAATGGTCTTCACATGCCCATTTGGGGTCATCTTATTCTGTGCCCTCCTTATGCTCAGGAGACACAAAATAGGAAGAGCCTTAAGTGACTACAAACATTAAGCTATTGAGTTGCTTAGAAAACTTTACCCATGTCCAGCTGCATCCAAGAAGAGTCACAGAACGGAGAGCTCCGTCATCTCCTCTCAATCTCTGGTCCAGGAGTGGGCAACTCCAGTCCTCGAGGGCCGGAATCCAGTTGGGTTTTCAGGATTTCCCCAATGAATATGCATCAGATCTATTTGCATGCACTGCTTTCAATGCATATTCATTGGGGAAATCCTGAAAACCCGACTGGATTCCGGCCCTCGAGGACCGGAGTTGCCCACCCGTGCTCTAATCGCTGTGCTTTCTTCTGTGGACCATGCGGTTCCCTGATCAGTTGTCTGAACCTATGAAAATCGCATTGTGCGCCCTATCTAGAGGGAGATAACATAACTGATATACAACCCATGAAATAGGCCAGAGGTGAGAAGGAGCACTACAATTTTCCCTCTGTAAAAAAAACAAACCCCTCCCCCCCCATCTATCCCATTGAATATTGTAGTTCTTCCTCTTCCCCTTATGTTTATATCCAGACTAACACACCTTCCCTCTTCCTAGAGCAGGGGTGTCAAATGTCAGTCCTCGAGGGCCGCAATCCATTTGGGTTTTCGGGATTTCCCCACTGAATATGCATGAGATCTATTTGCATGCACTGCTTTCAATGCATATTCATTGGGGAAATCCTGAAAACCCGACTGGATTGCGGCCCTCGAGGAGGGACTTTGACACCCCTGTCCTAGAGGAACTTGTAAGCCGCTTGGACATATTTCATAATAGGTGAGACAAATCCTCAACAAACTTGGTACTGGGCGGTTGCCCGGCTTGTCTGCCCCTTTCCTACAACCCTAATTATTCACTTGGCATTCACATGTAGAAATGTTTCCACATTTCGGGTGGTCTCCTGGCCTGCATGTCTAAAAATGACACCCTTTTGAGCATCACCACGCTGGTTATGTGGCGTACAGCTCTGTATATAAATATTTAGGATCAAGTGCAGGAATCTAGTGAATATTCCATGGCCACCATGCATAATAAAGCAGTGAACACTCTTGGATATACCCGTTTCCTTAGTGTCATTTACTAACAGTTTGTATTTGATAACATTGTTATTGCATGTATTCTGCCACAGGGCCCATTTCATTCTGTATTAACAGCACTAGTGCATACTGTTAGTGAATGACTTGTTTCTCTCATGAAAGGTAGAATCCCAACAATCATTATTAGAATAAATCACACTTAGGAGCTTCCATAAGGACCAACAAGAAACTGAAATAGTTACTAAAATTGGCAATATCCTATTTTAATACAAAAATGACCCGATCTTGTGCCTATTTTGGATTCAATGACACTGCTGCCATCAAAGGTCACGGTGCATCCAATACCAGTATGTTTTAAGTTCATCCAGGGAGGTAGGAAAACATTATCTCAACCTGAGATAAGACCATGCACTAATCACAGCCATGCTAGTTAAATATTAAATTATATATAAAAAGGTGATTAGGTGAAAAGCTGCTTTAACCAGTCAGGGTTCTTCCATTTGGGGAGGGAAGATGAATTGGGACAATTAACAATGTTGCCCCCACCTCCAAAAATAAAATCCATCACGTCAGCAGACTTAATCGGTCACACGGTCTTTGCCGGCCATCATTTTCGAGGTTTTGCCGTTATTCCCCCATTCTTTCCTCCTAGACCTCGGCAACCAATTCTGAAGCCACCACAAGGTGGCGACAGCAACAGCAGCTCATTGTGAAGGAGGGCAGAGTGAAGACTTGAGCTGGTACAGTATATCCCCCATTCCTACTTCCCAGCTGGAAACTAGAACAGCTCAAAGAGTAGAGAGTGTGCTGGCCCACTTTTGTCTCCACACTGGAAGAACGAGATGTTACCCATCAGCAGGGGAGTCTGAGGGATGTGGAGTCAAGTGCAGAGACTCACTGGAGCGCCGTTTGGGATGGGCCGAGAACGTTTATGATCTTGGAACAAGTCACTTAACCCTCTATTGCCTTCGGCACAAACTCAAGAGCGAGTCCTCCAGGGACAGAAGAATACCTGAATGAACAATGCTTTGATACCTTTGCAACTTGCACATGCACCTGGTAGATTAAAATTAAAGTTACATTTTTCCCCCTGAAATGTGGGGCCAAAATGTAGAGCCATGTGTGAAAAGCAGCCACTCAATGGCACGGCCAACCCTGGCCGTCACCACTATGATTGGGCCTGAGCAGACTTACTTTATCACTGCTTTTCTGCAGATCTGGGTGGGGTACAATAAAAGATTCATAACTATACTCAATTAAAAGGAGAGAAAAAATCCACAGGGCCTTGGGAGAGGGAGGCGTGGCTGGTTGTTAGTGGAAAACCTTGTACTTATATTGTGTTTTCTGTCTTCCTTTGAAGAAAACCTGGCAGACTAAGCAAATACCAGACAAGATGGCAATTTTACGACCACTCCACACAGTCCCAACTTTTTTCTAGTGCTATTAAAAAGATGAGTCACCTTCACCCACCACAAGTTCCTAGCAGAAGACAAGTGGCCATGCTGGTAGAAGGATCCCGTCGCTTCCAGGCAAAAGATGAGTGCGCAGAAGTTATTCAAAGTGTGACAGGATCCCCGACTTCCAGAGCCTTCCATGTACTGTTTTTGTTTAAAAATTTTGGCTTTTTTTTTTGGTAATTCTTTATTCATTTTTAAACATACATACAGTGCATCACAAAATATAACAAATGATACAGTTAAACAGCACTAATTACTGACAAGAAATATTAAAAATATCTTCCCCCCTCCCTCCCATCCCGGATGTGCATGAAATTCTATTAAGGATGTATGACTTATACTATTGATTGGTTACAAAATTTGCTAATGGACCCCAAATCACATTAAAGTTTTTATTATGACCAATTATTCCCAAATTCATGCATTCATAACGATATAATAAGCCTAGGGATTCCCACCCCAAAACATGATTCAATCTATCCCAATTCTTCCAGTTTGTTGTGATCATTTATATAGCTATCCCTGTCATGACTAGAAGTAATCTATTCTTAGCTGCAGAAATTGGAGACTTAGATTTTAACATAGTTCCGAATAAAACAATATCATGTGACATCAGCATAGAAGATTCCAATATCTTAATTAATTGTAACCCATATTGTCTTCCAGAAGCTGAGAATTAAGGGACAATAGTATATTAGATCAGTGGTTCCCAACCCTGTCCTGGAGGACCACTAGGCCAGTCAGGTGTTTGGGATTGCCCTAATGAATATGCATGGAGCAGATTTGCATGCCTGTCAACTCAATTATATGCAAATCTCTCTCCTGCATATTTATTAGGGCTATCCCAAAAGCCCGACTGGCCTAGTGGTCCTCCAGGACAGGGTTGGGAACCACTGTATTAGATGATCCAGTGCCCCTACCTCAATACCAGCATCTATTAGACCAGTGGTTCCCAAACCTGTCCTGGGGGATCCCCAGCCAGTCAGGTTTTCAAGATATCCCTAATGAATATGCATGAGAGAGATTTGCATATAATGGAAGTGACAGGTATGCAAATCTCTCTCCTGCATATTCATTAGGGCTATCCCAAAAGCCCGACTAGCCTGGTGGTCCTCCAGGACAGGCTTGGGAACCACTGTATTAGATGATCCAGTGTCCCTACTTCAATACCAGCATCTATTAGACTTTGAACTATCTAACTTTTGTAATCTAACTGGGGTCCAAAAAACTCTATGCAACAAAAAGACGCTGGACATCTCATCCTCCAAGACCAAATCCAAAGACCAAAGTGGTATAAATTAATATTTGAATAAAAATTTTGGCTTTTGCTCAGATAATTAATAGTGGCTCAAAGTGAGTAACGTTCAGAAGCAGTGAATATTTTGCTGTCCCTGGAGGACTTACAGTAAAGATTAACAAATATAAATAAAAGAAAGAAAAAAATGATACCTGTTTGTTGGACTGCCGATACGCTTTCCTTTGATCTAGGTGTGTCAAAGTCCCTCCTCGAGGGCCGCAATCCAGTCGGGTTTTCAGGATTTCCCCAATGAATATGTATTGAAAGCAGTGCGTGCAAATAGATCTCATGCATATTCATTGGGGGAATCCTGAAAACCAACTGGATTGTGGCCCTCGAGGACCGACTTTGACACCATCTCGAGGAAGGAGTTTTTGGTCTTCAAAAGCTAATCAAAAATGTATTATTAGACTCCCATAAAAGCAAATATGTCATCTTTATTTCTATTTCTTAACCTCTGTTTTGACCAATTGTGCTAACCCAAGGGTAGGCAATTCCGGTCCGCGAGAGCCGGAGCCAGGTCAGGTTTTCAGGATCTCTACAATGAATATGTATGAGATGGATTTGCATGCACTGCCTCCTTGAGATGCAAATCTATCTCATGCATATTTATTGTGGATATCCTGAAAACCTGGCCTGGCTCCGGCTCTTGAGGACCGGAATTGCCTACCCCTGTGCTACTCATTAGGAGTAGCCTAATAGAACAGTTGGGGAAGGGAGGGTTCAAATCCCACTGTAGCTCCTGGTGACCCCTGGATCACTTAACCTGCCATTGTGTTAGAGCTGGGGTATCAAAGTCCCTCCTCGAGGGCCGCAATCCCGTCGGGTTTTCAGGATTTCCTCCATGAATATGCATGAGATCCATTAGCATACAATGAAAGCAGTGCATGCAAATAGATCTCATGCATATTCATTGTGGAATCCTGAAAACCCGACTGGATTGCGGCCCTCGAGGAGGGACTTTGAGAGCCCTGTGTTAGAGGAGGGACTTTGAGACCCCTGTGTTAGAGGCAGGAGCAAAGATACCCAATGCAGTGATTTCCAAACCTTTCCTGGGAATTCCCCAGCCAGTCAGGTTTTTAGGATATCCACAATAATAGTCCTGAGAGAGATTTGCTTGCACTGCCTCCTTCACTGCATGCAAATCTCTCTCAAGAATATTCATTCTGGATATTGTGAAAATCTGACTGGCTGGGGAATCCCCAGGAAAGGTTTGGAAATCACTGCATTGGGTATCTTTGCTCCTGCCTCTAATACAGGGGTCTCAACTGGTGCCCAGTTCAGGCTTGGGCACCATTGGTCTAAAGCAGTGGTTCCCAAACCTGTCCTGGGGGACCCCCAGCCAGTCAGGTTTTCAAGATATCCCTAATGAATATGCATGAGAGAGATTTGCATACCTGTCACTTCCATTATATGCAAATCTCTCTCATGCATATTCATTAGGGATATCGTGAAAACCTGACTGGCTGGGGGTCCCCCAGGACAGGTTTGGGAACCACTGGTCTAAAGGAAGAGTAATGTCTAAGTTTTAGCCTCAATACATTAACCCAGCCAAGTTTTCAGGATACCCGCAATGAATGTGCATGAGATGAATTTGCATACAATGGAAGTAGAGCATGCAAATCTCTCTTATGCATATTCATATTGGGTATCTTGAAAACTAAGGTTACCAGATCTCTGGGAACACCCAGACATGTTCTATCTTTAGAGGACTGTCCAGGTGCATGGATGGACTTTCCAAAACCCAGCACTTTGTCTGGGTTTTCGAAAGCCCCAAGATCTGGCTGCATCTGGAGGGCCTCTGAGAATGCGTGGATGACCCTCCAGAAGCGGCCCGGAGGTTAGGAAAAAAGAAATGAAGCTTTGAGGGGGAGGGGCTGGAGGCGGAATAGAACGGTGCTGGGGGCAGAATGGGGTGGGGCCATGCATTCGGGATTTTAAGTCACTAAAAATAGTAGCCCTACTGAAAACCTGACTGGCTAGGTGAACCCTGAGGACTGGGTTAAGAAGTGCACTTCAGCCCTATGGAAGAAATGTTCACTGCATGGGAGAGCACACTAGATTCATGCGCACATGGGTACGTAATGGCGAAAGCTGTGTTGTGCATTCTAATTAGCACCTGAAGTTACATGTACTCGCATCTGTGCATGTGCTGGAATTCTACCCTGCAAAGAGAATTTTTGAGATACCAAAATTAATACAGAAAATTGCTTTCCAGCGCATGCACATTGGGTGCGGATACAATTTTTATGCACATATCCATATCTCCCCCCAGACTGATAGCATTTGAAGAACATTTCAGTCAACTGAAAGCCGCAGTGGGAGACTTCGGGGGGTGGGGGGGGGGGGGTGCTGCGTACATCTGGTAGCGCTATGGAAATAATTCATAGCAGTAGTAGTAGTGTGAAGAGTTTCAGTCTTTGGGAAGCAGAGCAGAGATGGTGATGTCATAATGCCTCATTCCACCAATAAGAGCCAACCTCCTCAGTGATGTCACAATGGCTTCATTGTCCTGTACTCCCCTCTGCCCTCCAACCCAGGCAGCTGATTAACCTTCCCCTTAACTGCATCCATGATATCTTGTTTGTCTGTTTAGAGTGTAAGCTCTTTCGAGCAGGGACTGTCTTCTTTGTGACTCTGTATAGCGCTGCGTAGCGCTACAGAAATAATTAATAATAGCAGTAGATCAGGCAGGCTCTGCTGTATTGTATCATGGATGGGCAGACTAGATGGGCCCTGCAGTTTTCATCTGCTTTCATTCTCTGTCTTTGTGGTAGAGAGATGGAGGGTTTACTTTGCATCATTTTACTCTGTTTAAAATCGCCAATGTCCATGAAATGAAAGCAAACATTTCTCTCTCCATTTATTTGACATCTGGACTTGCGCGTGCAGTTTGCAAGTAGTTACTGGCGGGTCTGCTTAGTCTTCTTTAAATACAGGTGGATACCGGTCAAGGATTTCAGAACTATCTGAGGCATTTTGATAGGGGGGCGGCTTTCGTCAGGGGAGAGCTGGAAGCGCTGCAGGGTCAGAGCGACGGCCACTTTCATCTCGTTCATGGCGAAATTTTGTCCGATGCAGTTCCTGAGACACCAGAAGAGAAAAGATTTAATGCAACCAGAGTAACCACTGCCCTAATCAGTGGTGCAGTAAGGGAGGGGGCGGGGGGACAGACCACCCCAGGCGCCGTCTAGTTGGGGGTGCCAGCACCCATCTTCCTCTCCGCCTCCCCCCCGATCCTCCCTGCCATGCACCCATTCCCTTCCCCGAGTGCTAAATGCTCTCTTGTACCTCTCCAAGGTAGAGAGAACGAGAGGGTGTCTAACCTGCGGCCCCGTGAAGTATTTTGTGCGGCCCCGGTCGAGGGCGATGCAGTGTTTTCCTCTGCTGCCCCCGGGTGTTTACCGTCTTGCCGGCTCCCTCCTCTGTCTTGCTGCAGCGTTTGCACGTTTGTGCAGCCCCAGAAAAAAAATTTTCAGGGAAGCCAAAAGGTTGGACACCCCTGCTCTATAGTTAAAAGGTACAAACGTTTTCTACCACTTCTTCACCCAGAGAGTGGTAAAAAACTGGAATGCTCTTCCGGAGTCTGTCATAGGGGAAAACACCCTCCAGGGATTCAAGATAAGGTTGGACAAGTTCCTGCTGAACCAGAACGAACGCAGGTAGGGCTGGTCTCGGTTAGGGCACTGGTCTTTGACCTGGGGACCGCTGCGTGAGCAGACTGCTGGGCGTGATGGACCAGTGGCAATTCTTAGGCTTAATTTTCTCTGCGGGAGCAATATCATGAACGTGCTGCCTGAATTGGTGTTGGCTATCTCTGATGTCACTTGCAGGTCCCGCGCCTAGGAAATGACATCGGAGGGAGAGCCGACACGATGAGGGCAGCACGTTCGTGATGCTGCTGGCGCCTAGGGAATAAAAGAGGTACGAAGGAAGGGAAGAGGGCGCGTGCACGCATTACAGCATTTAGCACTTGGGGGGGGGGTTAACTAATTATGCACCTGCTATTAGAGGTGAAATGGGCATTTAAAATGTACAGTGGATGTGTATCTGGTGGACAAATGCACTTTTGGCCTCTGTATTTTATTACCAGTGCACTTAATCTGTAACACAAGCCAGATCATAATATGGAGCCTCCTCCCCCCCCCCCCCCCATACACACATGCATGAAGCTTATAGCAAAATAACACAGTAAATCATAAAATCCAAAATGGTGAGTCTCGGACAGTAGTTATGCCAAAGTCTGGTCAATTTTGTTAATATTTATTTATTTAAGAATAGACCCCATATCAACAACATCCAACTATAGACCAGTAGCCAACATCCCCCTCTTCACCATAGCGATGGAAGGCCTAATCAACGAACTACCTAGATAAATTCTCATTACTTCACGAATACCAATCGGGATTCCACTCACACCACAGCACCGAAACAGCCTTAGCCTCCATCATTGATCACATCGCAAAACTACTCAGCTCAGGGAAACACGCACTAATGCTCCAATTTGACCTCAGCAGCGCCTTCGACCTGGTGGACCATGACATCCTACTCAACCGGCTAGATGCCATAGGTATCTCCGACCATGCACTCAACTGGTTCAGAGGCTACCTTAGAAACCGATCCTACCAAGTCACCAGTGAGCAAATCTACTCCCAGATCTGGACCAACCCTTGTGGTGCCCCCCCAAGATTCCCCTTTATTCCCCCACCCTATTTAACCTATACATGTCCTCCTTAGGCCAGGAACTTTCCAACCTGAACCTCCAATCATACATCTACGTGGATGACATCACGATCATCGTCCCCATCTCTACATTGTCAACTGAAACCAGACACTTCATCTTATCAATCATTAACCACGTAGAACAATGGTCAACAAACTCCAAACTAAAGCTAAACCCGGAAAAGACTAAGATCCCTGCTTGAAAGGAGAGGGTCCTCTTGAGGAATTTTTTGAATTTGCATCCTTTGGGAGAAGGAAATGCGAACAGTGATGTTCTGTGAGAGAGGCGGAGTTTGTCCTGTAGGGTGAGGTGTTTCAGGAGGACGAAGATCGGGGCAAAAGGGAGCCCAAACCCTCTTGCCCCGCGGCACCTCCCCCCCTCCCCCGCCAATTATGATTGGGCAGGAGGGAGCCCAAGCCCTCCTGCCCAGGCGAACCCCGTACCCCCCATCCCCACTAAGATATGGGCAGGAGGGATCCCAGGCCCTCCTGCCCTCGACGCACCCCCCTCAGGGGGAGCTTTGGGGCAAATATGTAGTGGGCATGGACTTCCATGAAACTTAAAGGGTTGCTTTTACTAAGCCGTGCTATAAAGTGGCTAGCACTGGTTTTATCATATGGGTTTACCACGTGCTGAGGCCTCTTTTTAGCAGGGCTTTAAGATGCCACACAATTGCATGGCTGTTACCATGTGTGCCCTCAATTCCCCCTATTTAGTAGACATTATCCCTGTACTTTTCATTTATTAATTTATCATATTTTCATTAACATATCAAGTATACACTTGTATAGAAAAGGAAGAGATACAAATAGTAATGATCTAGCAAAATATTAGGAATTGGATAATTAACTATAAACTCAAGTCCTCAATATTTTTTAGCATGTGGGTGCCATGAGCGTTTGCCACTAGCGCCGTGTTTATTTGATAGTAAGGATGTGTTACTGCTTACTGCCACTTAGAAAAAAGGGTCCCAAATTAGGGTCTGAGAGTCCATGAGGGGAGAGCTGGGACTTCCCTATCTTCCCAGCAGGGGGGGGAGGAGTGCACTGTACCTTATACCAGCAGCAAACGGCACAAAAGCGTGAGGATGTCGATCAGATGAATTCTCCGGTGAAAACCTCAGTGGGTCAAACACCTGCAAAGGAAGAATCCAGTCCCTGTGAATCTCAGAGAGAAGGCCCTTTCCCCACTCTGTGTCCAGGGGGAAAGAGCTGGCTTTTTTGCATGAATCTGCTCTCAGCTGCAGAGGGCCCGTGTCAGTGGTGTAACTGATATATCCATTTTTTTTGAAAGTCAGCTTACCCAAAAATGTAGTCGCTAACCTTTCCTTTTACCTCAAACCAGCTGCTACTTTCACATAAAAATATACAAGCAAACTAAGCTCATTCAATTTATTTACACTTCTTTTTATTTTGCCCAAGATTTAGATGTTAAATAAGGGTAACTGTCACCGTCACAATAAAGTATAAAATATAAAAATGTACATGATATTATTGCAAAGATAATTAAAATACTGGTATCAGAATAAATATTATTGAAAGCATAAAAATCATAAAGTTAGTTAAAACAGAACCCAAGTGAACTTTCACAGTATCTAACGTCCTTCAATCTCTTTGGGCTTTTGCCAGGTACTAGTGACCTGAAATGTCCACTGTATGTATTGGCTACTGAGCTAGATGGACCAATGGTCTGACCCAGTTAGGCTATTCTTATGTTCTTTATTTTTAAGACTACTACTCTGAATTAGAGGTCTGCACGGGAACGGAGATTGCGGGAATACCACGGGAGTCCCGTGGGAATCCCCCCCCTAACCCGCGGGACTCCCACGGGGATCTCCCTTTGGCCCACGGGACTCCCAAGGGGATGGAAGGCTTTGGAAGCAGGGTTCGTCCATATAATATAATGGACACGTCAGCCTTAGTAAAAGAGAGGGTTTATAAGTTAATTACCTGAACAGAAAACAAAAAAAGGGTTCCACCAAAGAGATTCCACAAGGAAAACAGCAGCGGAAACACAAAAGAAACTGTGGAATTGATGATCCTGTCAGAAGTAATTGCTGATTTTTATGGGGATGGGCGGGGTTGGAGGTAATTCCATGTGGGGATGGGTGGGGAAGGAGAGGATCCTGGCGGGGACGGGTGGGGACAGAGAAGATCCTGGCAGGGACGGAGAGGATCCTGGTGGGATCGGGTGGGGACAGAGAGGATCCTGGCGGGGATGGGTGGGATTTCTGTCCCCGTGCAACTCTCTACTCTGAATTTCAACTTCTCAGGAAAGATAAGTACAAGAACTTGTACTTCTTTATAACTAATTACTTTTCAAACTAACCCCCCTTTTACAAAACCGCAATAGCGGTTTTTAGTGTAGACCATCGCACTGAATGCGCTGTGCTGCTCCCAACGCTCATAGGAACTCTATGAGTGTCTAGAATTATCACCATTCAGTAAGATGAATTTTAAATAACATAACTTTATTCTTCTATACCACCACAATCAAACGATTTCTAGGCGGTTTCCACAGAAGAGAGCTGGACAATCAGCGAAATACAAAACAGTAATAATAAAAGTACAACATGTTTGCTAAAGTATAAATAGTGTAGGGTTTTTGTTATGAATAAAACTTCAATTAGGAAATGAATTTATCAAATAGTACAGTCTTAATTTTTTTCCGAAATACGCCATAGGACAACATGGCTCCACTAATATAATTACCCAACCAGGACTGTTTACGTGCTTGAAATGCAAGCATCCTATCCAAAAAAGACCTGTATCTACAACCAGTGATATTTGGAGATGCAAAAAATAATACTATATATTCTCTCTATTTCCTTTTTGTCTTTCTGTCTGTAGTTCTATGCTTGTGCTTGTGTTAGTCACTTCATTTCTTCTTCTCTCTTGGCAATGGGGCCAACGTCTTTTTCTTACTTTCTGATTTAGGTATCCAACTCTGTCACCTACTATTCTGACTTTACCAAAAGAAGCCCTTAGGTGGAAGGCTAAGACTACGGCTAGAGCGTGTGGCAGCCAACTTCTCTTGTTCACTCTCTCCTCAACAATGACTTTCCTGTCCTATTAATTCTCTTTCTTCCTCCCCTCTTAAAGTCAATCAATTTGTTACCTTTGCTTAATCTTCTGTAAACCGCATAGAACTTCACGGTATTGCGGTATATAAGCTGTTATTATTATTATTATTCTTCTCCAGCAACAATTCTGGTTCTAAGAGTTTGCAGTTCTACATTTCGTAAGTGATAGAGTTTGTCAGAACTTTGGAAAATCAAAAGAATATAAGCCCTCGAGGACATCAAGGAATTTGGATCTTGTGTATGATGAGGTTATGAAGATTTTATTTCTCCTACTACTTATCATTTCTACAGCACTACCAGATGCAGGTAGCACTGTACAATAAACGGTCCCCTCTTTGAAAAACGTGGGCACAAGAAGAAGTGACATGTTCTCTGTTATGGCTCCTAAACTGTGGAATTCATTGCCACACTATATCAGAAATGAAAAAGATCTCACCTCTTTTAAAAAACTTTTGAAAACTTTTTTGTTTCAAGACGCTTTTAATATTTAATATGTTTTATTTTGGACTCTGCATACTTTTGTTATAGATATTAACCCTTTTCCTTCCCTCTCGTTTTTTCCTTTTTACGTAATTTTCAATATAAAAATGAATTGTAACTTTTCCCCCCTTTCCCTCTTTGATCATGTCTGTCTTTAATCTGACTGCAAAAATTGCTAGTCGGTTTATTTATTATGTACGTTGTCTTTTATACCCGATTATCTGTTGGACCACTAACTAGTGACTTTTTAAGTTGTTCATCGCTTAGAAAATTTGTATAAGCGATTCATCAAATGGTAATAAAACTTGAAACTTAAACACGCGAGAGACAGTCCCTGCTCGAAAGAGCTTACAATCTAAACTGTAAACTTAACTTTTTCCCTAAAAACAGGGAAAAAGTGAAGTCTTCAGTAAAATGTGGGGGGTTACAACCCCCCACGCCCCCCACAACGCCCCCGCAACGAGGCGCGATCTCTATTAAGTAAAGTGGGGGGTTCCCCCCCCACGCCTCCCCCCATCATAGCCGTAAAAACTGTAATTTTCTGCGGCGCGCTTTTGACCTGACACCGTTTTGAATATTGCCAGAGATGTGGCCTGACATACCGAGTCAGGCAGTTTGTTCCCAGCATACAATGCAGCAAACTAGAAGGGACGGAGTCGGGAGTTGGTAGTAGAGGAGGAGGGTAATGATAAGAGAGTCTTACCTATGAAAGGAGTTTCTGGGGCAGAGTATAGGGAGAGATCAGAGAGGAGAGACACTGAGGAGGTGCAGAGTGAATACACTTGTAGGTCAAAAAGAAATGTAATGTAAATGTAATGTAATTTATTTCTTATATACCGCTACATCCGTTAGGTTCTAAGCGGTTTACAGAAAATATACATTAAGATTAGAAATAAGAAAGGTACTTGAAAAATTCCCTTACTGTCCCGAAGGCTCACAATCTAACTAAAGTACTAAAGAAAGAAGATAAGGGGAAAATAAAGAGTGAGGAATTTTAACACCGGTGATGTTTAATAAACAGTTATTAAAGGATTAATGCTCTAATCTTATTCCTCCTATTTGCTTTCCAATTATGTATTAGGGGTTGATATTCAACCAGGGGAGCTCAGAACAGTGTACATGAATTTATTCAGGTACTCAAGCATGGTGGGCTCACAATCTATCTAATGTACCTGGAGGGTAATAGAGAAGTGAAAAGTAGAGTTAGAGGAAAAATAAAAATAAAATAAACATTTTAACAAGACAGCATTGATCTAAATACTTTGGAAGAGAGGAGAGAAAGGAATAGAAGCAGAAGGGGGAGCCGTTGAACAGTAGAATTCTGGAGAAATTTAAATGATAGAAATAGAACAAAACAAAGACAAAAGGCAAAACAATAGATAAGATTAAATGATGAACCCGCAACCACAGGTGCTGAAGCTGTAGCTTTAACCACTGCTCCACATTCTTCTGGGGGGAACCATCAGTAAAGGTGTCTGCAGAAAAAGACAACACTGCCTGGACTATTTTTGGTAGTGAAGAGTAAAGGGAGTGGTGGTTGAATCTAGTGAGCTTGTAAGACTTTGATGATGTGCCTCCTCCATCTCCTAGGAACCTAGGATGGAAAATGGAAGAATGCCCAACACACAACCTCCAGACCCTCATTCTAGATAAATTCTTCATCACAATCAATGACTTGAAAAACTACCCCACCCCCTGCACGGGTAAATCATACTAAACCAACTGAATGGTCCAAGAAGAAAAATAGAAACATACCTCCGGATCTTGCCACACATCGGGAAGTCTATGTATAATATAAATGCTCAGCATAACCAAGGAGTCTGCGAGAAATGGGGGGGATAGAGCTTATTAAAAGGGAATCCATGACTCTCATATTTATTCAAGGAGTCGTTTCTAACAGTGTCAGCATATGCTACTTGCCATAGGACGCTTAGAAATAGGACTGTTAGAAACTTATCCCTTCAACTTCTTACGCCCCCCTGGCACAAATGGCTTTGTGTTCAGGTTCTCTGAGGGTTGCCAGTTTTGCTAAACGGAAAATCAACAACAATTTATCTCCCTTTCCCCAGCTTCAGCATTCCTTCTATAGCCAACAACCCCCAACGCTAGTCTTCCCTGCTTGCAAACCTGTTCTTTGTAAAGCAGGAGCCAGTGCAAAAGCTGAGCACTATGCTGGCTCCAACAACATTGCACTATAAAGGTTCAGTGGCCCGAGCAGCCGCTTTAACACACATCACTCCAAGGCTTTGGAGTGGCTCTGGCCCTCCTACTTCTATACAAAAGGTAAAGCCTAGGGGTAGAGTGTTCCCTACCCAATTCATCTGTAAAACCCCAAATTGTTGCAGCCACTGCTATAACTGAGTTTTTGACTGGTCCCTGCTTTAACAAATACAGGTCCAGGGTGGATGGGGAAGGATTTTTTCCATTCTGGAAGTTGACTGTCAGCAGAAAGCCACAACATACCTGGTTGAAATAGGGAGGAATATAGGGAGAGATAAGAAAGGACAGATTATTGAGGAGCTGCAGAGTGAATGCACTTGTAAGTCAATCCGTTTGAACTGTAGGCGGAAATGGATAGGGAGTGACTGGAGGAGAGGGGTGTTGTTAGCAGAAGCTGCTGCCATAGGTGACTGCCTCAACTTGCCTATTGGTTGGGCCAACCCTGGCTCATAGTGATATCTGCCATAGAAAACTGACCTGCAGGGAGAGAGCGCCCGTCAAAGAAAGTGATAGGTTTCTTGAGCTGCCGTAACACATCAGGGACTGGCGGATACATGCGGAGACTCTCCTTAATGCACATTGTGGTATAAGTCATCTTACCAAGGTCTTCCCTAAAAACAAGTATAACAAGTGCTATGAGATCACTTACAGAAATGGTTCTCTCTTTATTTTAATTGCTGTACCCTTTTCCATTGTAAGGCACATTATGGCATAAATATCCACATCCAAAGAGAAGTAAAGACTTCAGGGCTGGAGCTAGAAGGCATTATCGGCTATAACATTAGATTATTTGTATGTTAGAATGATTCCTGTGGATTCTTCCCCTGGTATCACGTCTGAATGTACTACACTTTTCCCTCCGTATTCTCTGTGATAGGGGATTAACAGAACCGCAAATACAAAAAACTGCAAATAACTTTTTCATATGTTATTCACTGTTTTCTATTAGAAATCGTCGTGAATATGGTGAAACCACGAATAACATGGTGGGAGACCTGGCCTGTTCCTGAAGGAGAGGCAAAACACGGTGAAGAAAGTGCTGGGAATTGGCGATTTTCTCTGTAAACGCTTGGAATCAGCAATTTGTCTATGCAAGCTGATGGGTTCATAGACAACCCCGCGAAAGACAAAGACGCGCGCCGACAACTGATCTCAAGACGGAGGCATGCGCCGAAGAAAATTACAGTTTTTAGGGGCTCCGACGGGGGATTTTGTTGGGGAGCCCCCCCAGTTTACTTAATAGAGATCACGCCGGTGTTGTGGGGGGTTTGGGGGGTTGTAACCCTCCACATTTTACTGTAAACTTAACTTTTTCCCTAAAAACAGGGAAAAAGTGAAGTTTTCAATAAAATGTGGGGGGTTACAACCCCCCAAACCCCCCACAACGCCCCCACAACGCGGCGCGATCTCTATTAAGTAAAGTGGGGGGGTTCCCCCCGTCGGAGCCCTAAAAACAGTAATTTTCTGCGGTGCGCGCCTCCGCGCTGCGCTCAATTGTCTGTGCGCGGCCTTTGTCCCGGCGCGCTTTTGACCTGACACCAAGCTGATGTAATTTGGGGGGGAGGAGCCAGCAAGCTAAAAACCGTGAATAATCAAAACCGCAAATGCTGAAACCATGAATACGGAGGGAGAAGTGTATATCTATTCAGCCTTGACCACTCCCCCATCCCACATACATCTACAGAGCAAGACCTCCTCCATTAATTTTCTGAAAAATTAATATGAAAAAGTCTGCATATATAAGTAATTTACCTACCCCCCCCTTTACAAAACCACGATTACCATAGCAGGAGCAGCGCAGAGCATTCAGCGTGCTGGCCTGCGCTAAAAAATGCTATCGCGGTTTTGTAAAAAGGGAGGTTATTTTGGGTCCAGTATCTCTTTTTTCCTCTTTCTCCTTTTCCACTCTTCCTTCTGTCCTCTCCCCTCTGCTCCCCCCAGTCCAGAATTTGTTCCCTCTTCCCTCCCTTCAGTCTTTCTCTCAGTGCCAGCTATAATAACTTTTATAGTCACTTTATTAAAATAAACTAGTTTTAACTTCCAGATTAACTATATTTTCTTGCACTAATTTAACTACATGAGACAACTACTGCAAAGATAGTTAAGTAGTAGTTAACTGCTTTAATTGGATTTTAATTTGCCTTAAAATCAATTACACAACCGTTGCACTTAGGAAGAAATGTGTTTAATGTTTAAAAACAGAGTTGATAAATTCTCAACAAATCACGAGTTAACTCGAGAAGATGGTGGACAAACTTGAAACAGTAGATCAGGCATGGTGCCTATTGAAAAATACTATTGCAGAAGCACAAGATCTCTACATTCCGAGGATTTCCAAAGATCGGAGAACTAAAGGCAAAAGAGAACCGGCATGGCTTACCATACAGGTGAAGGAAGCCATAAAGGTAAAGAAGGACTCTTTCAAAAAATGGAAATGCACGAAGACAACCGAAGCCTGGAACAAACATAAAGATGAACAGAAGAAATGTCACAAGGCGGTGAGGGAAGCAAAACAGGACTATGAGGAAAAAATAGCCCGGGAGGCCAAAAACTTCAAGCCCTTCTTTAGATACGTGAAAGGGAAAAAACCTGCAAAAGAGGCAGTGGGACCCCTGGACGACAAGGGAAGAAAAGGGTACATCAAGGAAGATAAACAAATCGCAGACAAACTAAATTCCTTCTTTGCGTCCGTTTTTACGAAGGAGGACACCTCAACAATACCTGAAGCGGAGAAAGTGTTTGCAGGAGAAATAGAAGACAGCCTCACCACAGTTGAAGTGGACTTAGCCCAGATATACTATCAGATCGACAAACTTAAAAGTGACAAATCACCTGGACCGGATGAAATTCACCCGAGAGTCTTGAAGGAATTGAAGATTGAAATTGGAGAGTTATTGCAAAAACTTGCAAACCTGTCAATCAGAACTGGTCAGATACCAGACGACTGGAGGAAAGCGAACGTCACGCCAATTTTCAAAAAAGGATCGAGAGGAGAACCGGGCAACTATAGACCTGTGAGTCTTACGTCTGTCCCCGGCAAGATGATTGAATCACTGATCAAGGATAGCATAGTTCAGCACTTGGACACACACGACTTGATGAAACCCAGTCAACATGGATTCAGGAAAGGGAAATCGTGTCTGACGAATTTACTCCAATTCTTTGAGACCGTGAACGAGCAAATTGATAGTGGAAAGCCGGTGGACATAATATACTTGGACTTCCAGAAAGCATTTGACAAAGTTCCACACGAAAGACTTCTCAGGATGCTACAAAGCCATGGCATAGAGGGAGATATACAAAGATGGATAGGCAAATGGCTGGAAAACCGAAAGCAGAGAGTGGGCATAAATGGGAAGTTCTCCGACTGGGAGAGAGTGACTAGTGGTGTGCCCCAGGGCTCGGTACTTGGGCCGATCCTTTTTAATATTTATATCAATGACCTGGAAAACGGAACATCCAGTGAGATCATCAAGTTTGCAGACGACACAAAACTCTGCCGGGCAATCAGATCGCAGGAGGACAGTGAGGAACTCCAGAGCGATTTGTGTCGGTTACAAAAATGGGCGGAGAAATGGCAGATGAAGTTCAACGTGGAGAAATGCAAGGTAATGCATTTAGGCAGTAAAAATAAGGAATACGAGTACAGAATGTCAGGTGCAACTCTGGGGAAAAGTGAACAAGAAAGAGATCTGGGTGTACTGATAGATAGGACCCTGAAGCCGTCGGCACAATGCGTGGCAGCGGCAAATAAGGCAAATAGAATGTTGGGCATGATAAAGAAAGGAATCTCGAGTAGATCGGAGAAAGTTATAATGCCGCTTTATAGGGCAATGGTCAGACCCCACTTGGAATACTGCGTCCAACATTGGTCTCCCTACCTAAAGAAGGATATAAAACTGCTGGAGAGGGTGCAGAGACGAGCAACTAAACTAGTGAAGGGTATGGAGAAACTGGAATATGAGGATCGACTTAAAACACTGGGATTGTTCTCCCTTGAGAAAAGGAGACTGCGTGGGGATATGATCGAGACCTTCAAAATACTGAAAGGAATTGACAAAATAGAGCAGAGAAGATTATTTACAATGTCCAATTTGACACGGACAAGAGGACATGAAATGAAGCTAAGGGGGGGCAAGTTCAGGACTAATGTCAGGAAGTTCTGCTTCACACAGAGAGTGGTTGACATCTGGAATACTCTCCCAGGGGAGATTATTGCGGAATCGACAGTCCTAGGTTTCAAAAGCAAACTAGATGCATATCTCCTTGAGATAGGCATATAAAGATATGGTTGGCTATAAAATAAGCCAGGTGAATACCTAGCAGGGCCTCCGCGTGTGCGGATCGCCGGACTTGATGGACCGAAGGTCTGATCCGGAGATGGCGCTTCTTATGTTCTTATATGTTCTTAATGCTAATCGCTTTATGATTACTCGGCTTTATGTTTAAAGTCTCAGAATTCTCAAAGTTATCGTCACTAACAGAGCATTTTCGTGGCACTACAATTTGGGAAGTGCAGCATTGAACTTTTGCTGCTTTTGGAAATGCAAACAAAGTTATTTGTGGAAATGTCTGACTATCCCCTGCTCCTTCCCAACCCCAACCCCCTCCTCCCTGCCGCACGCGTGTACCCCTTATTTTCCCTCATATTGGAAATCCAATACAACATCATTTAACTTTAAGAAGGAGACTATGATTATAACATGAGTTGAATGGCAAAAAAGAAACTTAGAGGTGCAGCTGCAAAGGTCAAAAATATACATCAGGCGTGAATGTTATTCAAAACTTCTATCCTGGAAGCCCAGACTAGATATATTCCATGTATTAAAAAAGGAGGAAGGAATACCAAACGGCAGCCAGCATGGTTAACGAGTGAGGTGAAGGAAGCTATTAGAGCTAAAGGAGAATGCTTCAGAAAGTGGAATAAGGATCCAAATGAAAACAACTGTAAACAGCACAAGGAATGTCAAGTCAAATACTAGGCACTAATAAGGAGGTGAAGAGAGACCTTGAAAGGAAGATTGCACTGGAAGCAAAAACATACAATAAAAACTTTTTTAGGAATATTAAAAGCAAGAAGCCGGGAAGAGAATCAGATGGACCGCTAGACGACTGAGGGATAAAAGGGGCTCTCAGGAAAGACAAGGCCATAGTGGAGAGATTATATGAATTCTATGCCTGAGGAAGTTATGGGGGAGATACCAGTGCCAGAAAAAGTATTCAATTCTGATGAATCAGAGAAACTCAAACAAATCTCTGTAACACTGGATGATGTAATGGTACACATCCCAGAGTGCTGATAGAATTGAAAAATAAACTTGTAGAGCTACTGTTATTAATTTGTAATTTTTCTTTAAATTCAAGCATAGTGCCTGGCTTGGCATTGAATATCGGAGTCTAATTTAGCCAGTGCATGAAATACACTAACTGCCAGCAGCTGAATATTGACCTGTTTGCTTCTGGACACTACTCAGGCCCTTGCAAGTTAGAGGACTCCTCAGACCCAAAAGAAGTCCTCCTCCTCACATTGTCAGGATCCCGACAGCACCAGTGGTGCCTTATCTAGCCGAAGTCCAACCCTCCCAAGGAAAGGGTCACCTTAGGTTTCAAGCAGAGACCCACTGTGGTATTCTGAATGGTTTGAATCTGTATCCAGGATTGTTTATAGGGTGACAGGCCTTGAAGTGAATTGAAGCCTGTTGTTACTGTACACCTTAGAGTCTTCACGGCTGTTAGGTTGGGGGTCCTCCTTGCAATGATGGTTTTCTTCCAGGGCGCAGCATAAATGCATAGCCATGTTTATGTGCTCTGATGCCCTCTGATTGGGTGGACAGGAGCACATGTTGCTGACATAACACCACTATGATCGGTGATGCTAATTCTGCTTGCCAGTGGGAAATGGCTCCCCATTTGAAATTTAGAAGAAAAAAAAAAAAAAAAAAAGCAACAGAATTCTCAAAAATATGCAACCCACTCCAGCAATATTCTGATTCTTCTCTGGGCTTCACTTTTGTGGTTGGGAAATGCATATCCTTTGGCTGCTTGACTAGCTTGTTCTCTGCCAGAACTTTTACCGTCCGAAGTTGCATCTTTGCTGCTTTTTTCATCTACTGCTTGACAGAACATTATAGTCCAAGAGGGAGTGGTTAAAGCTACAGCCTCAGCACCCTGAGGTTGTGGGTTCAAATCCTACGTTGTGCCTTGTGACCCTGGGCAAGTCACTTAATCTCCCACTGAGCCCACCAGGAACCGCTTAGGCTATAACTGGTACATAAATAAATAAAACAGTTTGAATGTTTCTGCTGTTCTCCTTTTTCCCTCTTTTCTTCCACAACAGTTCAGACTTTTGTCCCAATATCAAAATGGTATGTTTTGAATGTGCTAACTCCTGCCTGTCATTTACATAAGAACATAAGAAATGCCGCTGCTAGGTCAGACCAGTGGTCCTTTGTGCCCAGCAGTCCGATACCACAGTGGCCCTTAGGTCAAAGACCAGTGCCCTATCTGAGACTAGCCTTACCTGTCTATGTTCTGGTTCAGCAGGAACTTGTCTAACTTTTGTCTTGAATCCCTGGAGGGTGTTTCCCCCTATAACAGACTCTGGAAGAGCGTTCCAGTTTTCCACCACTCTCTGGGTGAAGAAGAACTTCCTTACGTTGGTACGGAATCTATCCCCTTCCAACTTTAGAGAGTTCCCTCTCATTCTCCCTATCTTGGAGAGGGTGAAAAACCTGTCCTTATCTACTAAGTCTATTCCCTTCATTATCTTGAATGTTTCGATCATGGCCCCTCTCAATCTCCTCTGTTCGAGGGAGAAGAGGCCCAGTTTCTCTAATCTAAGACCAGCGCCCTAACTGAGACTAGCCCTACCAGTATATGTCCTTGTTTAGCAGAAACTTGTCTAGACTTGTCTTGAATCCCTGGAGGGTGTTTTCCCCTATAACAGACTCCGGAAAAGCGTTCCAGATTTCTACCACTCTCTGGGTGAAGAAGAACTTCCTTACGTTTGTACGGAATCTATCCCCTTTTAACTTTAGAGAGTGCCCTCTCGTTCTCTCTACCTTGGAGAGGGTGAACAACCTGTCTTTATCTAATAAGTCTATTCCCTTCATTATCTTGAATGTTTCGATCATGTCCCTTCTCAGCCTCCTCTTTTCAAGGGAGAAGAGACCCAGTTTCTCTAATCTCTCACTGTACGGCAACTCCTCCAGCCCCTTAACCATTTTAGTCGCTCTTCTCTGGACCCTGTCGAGTAGTACCATGTCCTTCTTAATGTACGGCGACCAGTGCTAGATGCAATATTCCAGGTGGGGGCGTACCATGGCCCGGTATAGTGGCATGATAACCTTCTCTGATCTGCTCGTGATCCCCTTTTTAATCATTCCTAACATTCTGTTTGCCTTTTCGCAGCTGCCGTATATTGCGTGGACGGCTTCATCAACTTGTCGACCAGTACACCCAGGTCTCTTTCCTGGGGGGGGGGTCTCTCCGAGTACCGCACCAGACATCCTGTATTCGTGTATAAAATTTTTGTTACCGACATGCATCACCTTACACTTATCCATGTTAAACTTCATTTTCCATGTCGTGGCCCATTTCTCAAGCGTGTTTATGTCACATTGCAGGTCTTCGCAATCCTTCTGTGACTCTACCTTATTTTTCATTTCCGGCATGTTCTCTCCAGAAGACTCAATTCCTTCTTTGATGTATAAGTCAATACCTCCACCTTTTTGACCTATTCTGTCTGTGGTATAGCTTGTATCCTGGTAGCACAGTGTCCAAGGCATTTTCCTCGTTCCACCATGTTTCCGTGACGATGATAATGTTATCTTTTTGTGCAATAGCTTCCAATTCCCCCATCTTGTTTCTTAGGCTTCTTGCATTTGTGTACATACACTTGAGTTTGCCGCCTGTTACTTTCTTGCAAATTCTTCCCTCTTGTGTCCTTTTTGGTCCGTCAGTATTTCTATTTTGCCTATGATCTGGTGAGTCTTCCCCACTGTTTTCCTGCATGGTATCCTCTGGGTATACCGGTTCTCAAACCATCGACTCCTGGTCAACTGTTGACTTTCCCCTTCTTCTTAGTTTAAAAACTTCTCAATTTCTCTCTTGATGTTGCTTGCAATTAGCCTCGTCCAACTCCGCTGAGGTGGAGTCCATCCTTCCTGAATAGCTTGCTCTTCCCACAGAATGTTGTCCTAAAGTGGAATCCTTCTTCCTCACACCAGTGCCTCATCCATGCGTTGATTGCTTGCAGCTCCATCTGCCTCTTCTCATCGGCCATGGGATCTCCGAGAACGCTACCCTCTGCGTTCTGGTCTTTAGCTTCCCTTCTAGGATCTAGAACTGGTCCTTCAGTCCTTCCCTGCTATAGTTCCTGTTGCTCACGTTGTTTGCCCCCACATGGATCACCATCTTCCTCTTCCATGCTGTCAATGATCTTGTCGATGCGGCTCACTATATCTTCTACCTTGGATCCCGGTAGGTAGGTCACCAGACGATCCTATCTTCCTCCTGCTATGTGGCTGTCGACTTGTCTGATGATGGCGTTCCCCATGATTATTGCTGTCCTCTCTATCTTCTCTTGCCTTTGTAGCTGCAGGTCCATGTCCCTGTTGTATGACCATCTCTCCAGCCGTAGGTCTGTGTCCTCTGTGCACTTCCATCTTCCCTCACCCTGGCGTTGGCTTGTACTGGACTCGTCTTTGTGTGGGTTCCCCCGCTGTTTCCAGATCTCGCTGTGTCACCCATTTCTTCCTTGTGGTTGCCTCCAGGTGATACTCACTCTCTGTAGATGTAACTTGACAATTCCACTATCGCTGGTGATTTTCTACGGACTCCCTGTATTCCTCCTCAATGAACTTCTCTAACTCCCGGACTTCTTCCTCAATAGGTTCCTCTGTCTTGACATTCTCTGCCTCTCTGTCCTCCTCCTCCACTCCTTGAAGTGCTTCCAGTTCCAGTATTCTGCCTTCCAGATTGTTCTTTTACATTTCAACTTTGACTGATATACTGTGAATAATATATGTGAAGGAGCATTTTTGATAGAATGTCAAAGTCCAACTTTGCACATTTCCCGCAAAACATCCAAAGTTGGGAGCGGAGGAACCGCTAGACATCCATAATTTTTTTTTTTTTTTTTCAAAAGTCAACTATTTGGACGTCATGGCTGCAGAACATGTAAGCCGCCAGAATGTCTAACTTTATTCGCCATTTTTAACCACAAAAATATCCAAGTTAAAAACATCCAAATGAATACCATTTAAACATGGGAGGGACCTGCATTGTAATGGAATAGCCACAAAGACAAGACAATGGAGTCTGATTTGTTTCTTCAAGCTCTCCAGCTCCTCGCATTGAGTACATACATAAGAACACCTCCCAGAGGGGAGGTAGTCATACATATGGCAGACAGTGCAGAAAACTGAGTAGTTCAACTTCCGGCTTCTGTCTGCTGCTTCCATTGTTGTCCGCTTGCCGGTCTGTTGTTTGTTGTGGCTATCCTCTGTGTCTGCTGTGGCTGTCCTCTTGTTCTTCTTCAGTGACTAGTCCCTTCTTAAGGCCCTTCATGAAGGAGCTCTCGTTAAGGCGAACACCTTTAACGCTCACCTTTGACGTGCGCCAAACAGCTGAGCGCCGTCGGGTCTTCCCTTTTAAGGGAGAGCTCTGGTGGGTGACATCGGGGGTGGGTGGGCGGAGCTAATTCTCGCTGCTGCCCCTAGTTCTCTCTCTGCTCTCTGCTTCCTTCTGGTTTTTCTCCCCCTCCTCTCTTTCTCGTTTGCCTGCTTTCTTCCCCTCTAAACTCCTTCTTCCTCCTGCTCATCTGCCTGAGCCTTTAGTTCACCATTGGCTCCTTCCCTTTTAAGGGGGAGCTCCAGTGGGTGATGTCGGGGGTGGGTGGAGCTAACTCTCACCGCTGCCCCTAGTTCTCTCTCTGCTCTCTGCTTTTTCTCTCCCTCTTCTCTCTCTCTCATGCCATTAAGGTACCCTTTATTTACCAAGCATCAGGGTGGGTTAATTTTAGTCAATTTTGAGTTTGTTTGTCAGGGCCAGGACCAGCAGGAGTGGGAGGCTGCTTAGCACATTAACCCACACACTCAACACTGTCTTTTCGTCCGATAAGTTGTTCCAGGTCAGATGTTTTGATTCTGAGCCAAAGAGTTTACTTAATCTCAGATGATGCAATCAAACATGGGACAACTCCTCAGCACTAAGATATTCAAGCAGTAGTCAAATAAAGTCATTTCAAACACTTACAATCTGTAGTAGGTTCCCTTCGAACTCTCTGCCTTGATAGAGATTCTGGCCTGGGTAAACGTCCCTTATATCTGTACTCTCTTTGGACCCTTTCTTCAGAAGAGAGCTCCTCTGTAATGTCCTCCTTATCAGATACAAAGTTTTTATAGGTAGTCCCTTCCCCCACTGGACTCACCCCCATTGAGGTACTCTGTCATGTTGTTTCTCCTGGGACCCTCCTCTGATGCACGTTTTCTTCTCCAAGCATGATCTGGTTACTCTTTTCCCCTCTCCAGTGTCAGGATGGTGATGCATGGCTGGTTACTCGTACCAGGATCCTCCTGATGCAACTCAGCTGATTTTTCTAGGGTCTGTTAGGTGCACCCCATTCCTTGTTGCTGTAGGTGCATTGGTTGTGCTAGCCAGACGCTCCTCCCTGTTAATAAATGTATTTCCACATGGGTGGCAAGATCCAATCCTCTCCTTTTACAGCAATGATACAGTTTTCAGGGAGCCTGATGCAAAAACAAGACTATTCCTACTAGACTTGTATTTATATCAACAGTTTCCCTCCAAATTGCATCTCCTCCTCCCACTGTTCATCTGGAAAGAGAGACAGACAGCTCTCTGATCTGAAAGCTTTAAGAACTTTCCAGTTCAAAGTTCATCAGGTAATATTACTAGAGGTCTCTGCTGAGCTGTTCTATCAAGCAGAACCAGAATGCTCTCTACACCAAGAACCAGAATTGCACATGCCTGAAATAGAAGATCCTGGGATAAATCATTGGGTTCTCAGGCACTTTTTCACTGAGATCATAGAGCAGGATCTGATCCTTCAGAGGAACATGGACTTTTCTTCTTCCATAAGGCTAAGACTGAGAAACTGCGGATTAATAATCTACCATGCAACCTCATTGGGAATGCAAAGATGTTATGATCATTGCTAGTGCAGAAGACTTAAACCTCCTAGTTAAAGTGAACCCCCACAAAAGGAAACCCAAATTGAAACAACAGCTGAGCTGTTGAATAGAGAAGCTCTCACCATTCCACCGTGTCACGGTCTCCTAGAATCTCCTGGATTTCCTCCCTGCATTTCTCTTGATGCTCCGGGTACTTGGCCATGCAGTACAAGATCCAGGAGATGCCACTGCTTGTGGTATCGTGACCTTCAAACATGAAGGTGTCCACCTCAGCATGGAGATCCTTGTCCGAGAGACCTTTTCCGTTCTCATCCTAAATAGGAAACCTCAGAATAAGCAAAAGGTATACTTCAAACTGATTTTTATATTTCTCCAATAAAACAGTACCTTTTAATCATAGTAGATCCAATTCTGGAGGCCGCACCTTCAAAAAGATGGAGTCGGTCCAGAGGAAGGCTACTAAAATGGTGCATGGTCTTTGTCATAAAGCATATGGGGACAGACTTAAAGATCTCAATATGTATACTTTAGACTAGAGGAAAGGTGGAAGAGAGGAGATATGATAGAGATGTTTACCTACATGGCATAAATACGTATGAGTCAAGTCTCTTTCATTTGAAAGGAAGCTCTTGAATGAGAGGGCATAGGATGAATTTAAAAGGTGCTAGGTTCAGGAGTAATCTAAGGAAAAAATTTTTTTACAGAATGGGTGGTAGATGCGTAGAACAGTCTCCCAGAAGAGGTGGTAAAGACAGAGAATGTGTCTGAATTCAAGAAAGCCTGGGATAGGCACGTGGGATCTCTTAGGGTGAGGAGGAGATAGTGGATGGGCCATTTAGCCTTTGATTGTATGGAGTTTCTTTTCAATTGAAAGAGACTCACCTCATGTGTATTTATGCCACGTAAGTATTTAAATATCTCTATCATATCTCTCCTCTCCCATCTTTCTTCCAGAGTATACATAGTGAGATCTTTGTTTGTCCTTGTATGCGTTACGATGTAGACCACCGACCATTTTCGTGGCCTTCCTTTGGACTGACTCCATCCTGTTTATATCTTTTTGAAGGTGTGATCTCCATAATTATACTCACCATTCTAAATGAGGACTCACCAGAGTCTTGTACAGGGGCATCAATACCTCTTTTTTCCTCCTATCTGTTCCTCTCCCTATGCATCCAAGATCGTTCTAGCTTTCACCGTTGCCTTTCCAACCAGTTTGGCAATCTTAAGATCATCACATACTATCACACCCACGTCCAGCTCCTCTTTCATGCACAAAAATTCTTCACACTGTAAACTGTACCATTCCCTCAGGTGTTTGCAGCCCAAATGTATGACCTTGCATTTATTAGCATTAAATCTTAGTTGCCAAATTTCAGACCACTCCTCAAGCTTTGCTAGGTCTTTCCTTATGTTATTCACACCATCAGGGGTGTCTACTGTGTTGCAGGTTTTGGTATTATCTGCAAAGAGGCAAATCTTATCCGACAGCCCTTCAGCAATATCGCTTATAAAAATGTTTTTAAAAAACAGGCCCAAGAGCAGAACCTTGAGGCACACCACTGGTAACCTCCCTTTCCTCAAAGCGATCTCCATTGACCACTACCCTCTGTTGTCTTCCATTCAACCCGTTTCTAACCCAGCCCGTCACTTTGAGGCCCATCCCGAGGGCACTCAGTTTATTTATTAGACGTCTTCGTGGAGCACTGTCCAAGGCTTTGCTAAAATCTAAATAGTGCATCGAATTATACAATAAAATCGCAGAAACAATGTATATCTCATAATACGAAACAATAAAATCCCAGTCCGAACAAAGCATACACACTTAAATAAACACAAATCACAGCAAAGCCACAAATCTGGCCTAGAGCAGGAAGCAACGTTCCGAGGGCTTCCGATCAGTACCTTGGCACAGAGAAGAATGTCCAGAAAATCTAAATGTCTCTTCTGCTGAATCTTTTCCGGTTCATTTTCATTCGCAAGGGCAGCTTTCCTCTGCTTTATCACTTCATCTGTGCAAGAAAATGAGAAACAGGTTCTTCTTCATAAGGATCCAATTTTCAAATGAACTTATGTGGTCAGTACTGCATACTCACTCCTTAAGTGTGTGTGTGTGTGTGGGGGGGGGGGGGTTACCACTAGAATTTTTATGGATATATAAAAGTCCTGTGCTAAGATTTAAAGGAGCGACTAGTACCCGTAGTGAAGGCTTGGCCTACTTTCAGCAATGAAACTCCCGTGCAGAGCTGGTTTGTACTCTGCAGGCCGAACCTGAGCTTGTATTCTGAACTGGAGCAGGATCTCACCCCAGGACAGAAGACATGCCCCTGTATCACAACCTGGGAGAAGTCTCAAGACCCCAGCAGTAAAGATGGAGCTGCGCTTAAGTATCATAGAAAGAACTGAGGTCCCCCGTAAGGATGAAGCTCCTGTTCCCACAGCCAAGCCGATCCCCCAGGATGGAGCCATGCTCAACACACTGGGCTGAAGCTGCACTCCACATACCGAGAGGAATCTGTGCTCTCCTCGCAGAATTGACTCTGTGCTCTTCGTGTAGAGGGAAAATAGTGCTCTAAGGAAGTAGGAAGGCAGTGGTGAGGGCGGATTATTTTTTTACAAAAACACTTGTGCACACCCCAGCTCGAAAGTCTGCTGGGGCCCATAGAACTATTATGCAGGCCTGGCTGAATATCGTCCGGGCTAATATAAGCTCCGGGCAGTGGTATAGTCAGGGAGGTTGGCGCCTGGGGCGGTAATGCCCTGCATCTCATTGTCATGGACCCCCTCCCCTGCTCTTCCCTGTTACTTGATTGCACCCCCCACACCTGTATCTCTTGATACGTTTGTCGGTGCGAGCAGCGCCTTCTACCTGCTGCTTGAGCCAGCCTCAGCTCCCTTCTGATGTCACGTCCTAGTCCCAATGCCAGGACCTGACGTCAGAAGGGATCCGAGGCTGGCGCGAGCAGCAGGTGGAAGATGCTCATCGGTGGCATAGTGAGAGGGGCGCGGTCTTCCTAAAGGCGCAGTAGCACCCCCTCCTCCTCTCTGCCACCCCCCTGCTCGCTCACTCACTTCCCGCCCGGCCACTCGTTCCCCTGCCTACCCGTGCCCCTTGCCTTCCCCCGTACCTTTTGGCGCTCTCTCTGACATCACTTCCGGGACCCGTGTCTAGGAAGCGACATCAAAGGTGAGCAGACACCGAAGTGGGCAGCACGCTGCTCACACTGACAAATTTTAAAAGGGAAGGGGGCGGGGAAGAGGGAGGGAGAGGGGCGCCACTCACCCACACTAGGCCACTGCTGCTCGTGCCAGTGAACGTTTCAAGAGGTACGCAGGGGAGGGTGGCGTCTGGGGCGGTCCTCCCCCACCCGCCCCCCCCCCCCCCTCTTTTACTACGCTACTGGCTTCAGGCAGCCAGGCCACCCAGAATTATGCCCCAGTATTTAGTACCATGTCCCAGACATGACCCGGCACTGAATATTGGCGGGATAGTCTTCAAAGCAGATTAGTACCTGGTTTAACAAAATGATTAGCAGTGAATAGGTGCTGTGAGATCATTGACATAAGTGTTCACTTACCTGCGAAAGTGCCAACACTGCAAATTTAGAGGTATGACTTAGAGAATGACACAGGGACAAATTTTTTCCCGTCCCCGCAGGAACTCATTTTCCTGTTCTGTCATAGTGAGTTCTTTTCCTGTCCCTGTCCAATTCCTGCAAGCTCCATCCTCATCCGCACAAGCCTCAAACGCTTTAAAATCCTAAGTAGCAACATTCTAGACTCTAGAGCTCAGATTGTGACATCATAATGCCTCATTCCACCAATGCCTAAACTCCATCCTCATCTGCATAAGCCTCGAACGTCAAACCCTTTAAAATCCTAAGTAGCAACATTCTAGAGCTCAGATTGTGATGTCATAATGGTTCATTCCACCAATGCCTGAGCTCCGTCCTCATCCACGCAAACCTCAAGCGCTTTAAAATCATAAGTGTCTAAGGCTTGTGCGGTTAAGGCAGAGCTTACAGGAATGGGGACAGTGACAAAACTCATGGGAACGGGACAGTGAAATTGAGTTCCTGCGAGGACGGGGAAAAACTTGTCCCCATGTCATTCTCTAGTATGACTGTCTATATGACTCCTGTTTACTTCCTATCATTACCACTGGAACATAAGAATTGGCACCGTTGGGTCAGACCAGTGGTCCATCGTGCCCAGCAGTCCGCTCACGCGGCGGCCCTCTGGTCAAAGCCCAGCGCCCTAACTGAGACTAGTCTTACCTACCTGGAGTTCCTGTTTCAATTTTCTTTATGTTTTAGACTTTAAAGTCATTTCCATCTTTTCTCCAGATAAGGTGAGTTAGCAAATTCAAAATAAAAAATGATAAATAATAACCCCAAAATAAAATACTCCCATAAGAACAGTCACAGTAGGTCAGAGTATTGGTCCATCTAGTGCAGTATCCTCTTTCTAACAATGGCCAATAGGATGATCAGATATCCGGATTTCCCCAGACATGTTCTTCTTTTGAGGACATGTCCAGGGGCTTTTCAAAACCCAGCACTTTGTCCGGGTTTTGAAAAAGGTTTGAAGAAATCAGTGTTGGGCAAGAGGGCATCCACTCATGCGGGGATGCCACATGATGACATCACGCGCATGCATGGATGACCTCCTGCCCTACAAGAACAGGCAGCGGGTGGCAGGGCTGGGGCAGGGCTAGGGTGAGATTGGGGGCAGGATTGGGGCATATCAGGGCAGGGATGGGTCGAATTGTGCGGGCCTGGGAGCGGGTCTAGGGGTCCAGATTTTCCAATTGGAAAATCTGGAAACCCTAGGTCACAAGTACCTGACAGAATCGCAAAGAATAGCAAGATTCCATGCTATTGATCAGGGGTCCCCAAAGTCCCTCCCTGAGGACCGAATCCAGTCGGGTTTTCAGGATTTCCCCAATGAATATGCATTGAAAGCAGTGCATGCACATGGATCTCATGCATATTCATTGGGGAAATCCTGAAAACCCGACTGGATTCGGCCCTCAAGGAGGGACTTTGGAGATCCCTGCTATTGACTCTAGGTTTAAGTAGTGTGTGGAGGAGGAGAATTTACACTAGCTGAGCCTAGTTTAAGCTTTATTTTATCTCGGATTTTCTATCTTAACAAAAAAAAAAAACATCAGTGAGCAAAAGTACAGCAACTTGTGATAAAGAGTTTGGCAAAGCAAATTCTAGAAATGATGAGCTTTGGAAAATACCTGTGTGCTGATGAGCCAGTCGGCAGGCCTTCCGAAATCGAAATCCTTGGGGACTTAAGTGGAATATGAGGTTACTGTGGAATGGATACCAACGAAATCTAAGGTCCACCAAGAAGCAGAGGTCAAAAATAGCTTTTATGTAGGCGCTGTCACTGAAGGAAAAGAAAACGGGAAAGCTAAGTTGTATTCAGAAGATAAATAATCTTTGGTACCTTCCGTTTCACCTTCTCTTTCTGTCCTTGGGGATAAGCATGTCTTCTTCACATTGTTTCTGGATCTCGAATAAAGCGCTGACAATGCCAACAGAACAGTGGGGCACCTTAGAGGGTACTGCTGTGAACTTCACACAAAGAGTGCCAGATGTACATCTCACCATAAGCTCTTTATAATTTATGGTGAGCCCTTTAAAACTCTCCCCAAACCTGTCTAGCACCCCAATAGTAGGGTTTTGGTGGGCTCAATCTTTCCACCATAAATGTTGTGGTTAGAGTGGCTTTTGGGCCTGGCTGCTCCTCTCTATGGCGTTCTACTAGGCTTTCCCATATCAGGTGCTGCTATTCATTCAGATATTTGAGGGGTGCGATGGGATCAGTGACCACTGGAGGAATGTGTGGGGGGGTCAATCCTTAATGTATCCAGAGGTCATCTGGTAAGGTTGGGTACTTTGTTGGCCCCAATGTGCTTCTAAAACTGGTCTAGCTCAGAACATCTTAAGTTCCATCCAGGACATCATACAAAAGGTTTGATTATAGCCACAAGATGTCTAAGTCTAAACCAGCCCAAACCCCATGCGAAACATGCCTCTAATGACCCTTTATGAGTTAGATGTCCTGGAGGGTGAGGGTCCTGCAAAATGTCTAAAATGTATGTTTCAGAAATTGTCACTTGGACATTTTGCCTATAAAAATGTCCAACCTCCAATTTAGATGGTATTGTGGACGTTTTTTGTGGTTTGAAAATGCCTCTGTTAGTGAATCAAGTCCTTCTAGGTCTTAATAGAAGGATATTTTCCTTGACTACAGTATACATTCAGCATTGGAAGATACCTCTTAAAGAACATTTCATTGGGATTTCACTGAGATTCAGCAGAATGGGATCATTAAGTAAGCCAGGGAAGTAGTAGCTTCATAGGAGCAGATGCAGTCAGAGCAAAATAATAGACCCTGACAGCCAGACAAACTCAAAGAATCATCAGCGCATATCTTAATCTGCATTTTTATAGCTCTTAATATATCCAAAACAGAAGTCATGCTTTTCCCATGGAGGGAAGGGTAAAAATTAGGATCACACATAAACATCAATAAAATCATAATAAAGGAAATTCCAAAGGTTAAAATACTAGGGGTTATTCTGGACCAGAAGTTTCAAGTTTCAAGTTTATTAACTTTTAATATACCGACCATCAACAGGTATCTGGCCGGTTAATAATAAAATATTTAAAAAGAAGGAAAAATAATAGATATTTTAAAATGATGAAAGTGAACATCAAAGACATTGACTGGACAGACTTGAAAGTGAGGGTAAAAAGGTAAAGGAGGGGAAAAGTTACATATTTTGAGAAGAGAAGGGGAAAGTGGGAGTGGGGTAGAACATATTGGGTGGGGTTGCTTTTTTTAAAAGCGGTTGGTTGAGTAAGAGAGGAACAGAAAAGAGAGAGAGAGAGAAAAAAAAAAAATTAAATTATCACAAGCAAATAAGTTCATCGATTAGAAGCTGCTTTTACAGGCTACAGATGATTAGATTGCTATCCCCATTCCTCGACAAATCATCTTTGAATATTCTAATACACTCGCTAGTCATATCAAAAATAGACTACTGTAATGCCTTGTACAAGGGAATAACAATAAAAGAAATACGCAGATTGCAAATAATACAAAACACTGCAATAAAAATAATTACCAAAAAGAAAAAATTTGGTCATGTCACTCCCCTCTTAAAAGAAGCACATTGGTTACCTATAAACTACAGAATCATCTGTAAAAAAGCACTACTGACACATAAAATGTTAATGAACAAAGCTCCAGCATTCTTAGAAAGACTCCTAATCCCATATCCTTCTACAAGATCTGGGGAGAAATCTCTCTTCTCAGTCCCTTCATTAAGATTCATTTATTTATTTAAAGGAAAGTGGGAGAGGCAGTATTACTAGATTATATAATGCACAATTGGAGCATCTTCATTCACCTTTGAAGTATAGGCACTGCTGCGAAAAAATCATTGGCAAATGTTATACTGATAAAGAATGGTCTAAAACAGTGTTTTTCAACCTTTTTGTACCTATGGACCGGCAGAAATGGAGGAGTTGTTTTGTGGACCTGCGGTTGAGGAGTGCTGGTGTGGACTTTGGTGCCGCTACTGGACTGCCAAGGGAGACCCGGTGGGGGGGGGGGGGAGTGACTTTTCCTATTAGAAGGCTTCTCCTCAGCCTACCTGGGCGCTCTGTCTTGCTGCTCCGGTTCTGTGCCGCGTGTTGCAGCAGGGGGACCTTCATTCCTTTTGGCCGGGTCTGGGAGCGGGGAAAACCTTTCACTCCTTCCGGGGAGGACTGAGAAGAGAGCACAGGCCAGGGAATCTGTGTCTTTCTGTGCATGCACAGTGGATACCTTCGGGCAGTATGGTCGGCAGACTCGCTGCACAGCGCCCGCTTCGTGCGCCTCCAGCTCTCCAGCGGTCTTTGACCCAGAGTTGCCCATCGGCCACTGCACCAGGTTCATGTGAGCACCCCGTTGGCGGCCCCGGCACTGCCTGGAGGTGTTGGAGGACGGCTGCACTGGTGTTTTTTCCCTGGGTGGTCCACAAGGCGTTTGCAGTGAGCCACCTTTTTAACTCGGTGCTCGCGGGAGACGCTGATCCTTCGCGGACCGGCGGGAGATTTTTGTGGACCGGCACCAGTCCACGGACCGGCAGTGGAAGAACACTGATCTAAAATAATGCACTCCCTTCTCTATGGCACTATAGCTAACAATATGATAGAAAAAAGTTATAAGGTGCTATATTGCTGGTATTATACTCCAGTGCGGTTGCGAGTTATGTATGGGAAGGGATCGGATAAATGCTGGAGAGGATGCGAGAAAGTAGGTGGCATTGTATAAAGGCACAAACATACTGGGGCAGAGTGATATCCTTTATTGAAGCAGTGCTAGGGATTTCGATCCCCAAGACTATGGAGTGCTGCTTGTTGAATATAGGACCAGCTACTTTGCCAACTAATCAGCAGAGGTGGGTACATTTGATAATGACAGCAGGGCAATTGGTCTTGGCATCGGCTTGGAAACAATTAGATTTTCCGGTATTTCAAGTATTCCTGTCTAAAGTTCAATTTATACAACAAATGTCCAAATTAATTGCTCTCCAGCGAAACCAGATACATTGATATAATACTATATGAGGTACATATGAAATTTGGATCAGCTCCCAAAGGAGTCTCACTGATCTTTAAATTATGACTTACCACACCTTTATAGATTATGAATCTCCTGCACACATCCTCTCACCAGGGTAGGAGAGGAAGGGAGGGAGGTATGTAGAAGTCTTTCAACTAAACTGATATCTTTTACTATGTATTAAGAAGTAAGATATAAAATGAATTAATGCATTGTTAAAACCTTGAGTGTATAAGATTGAAGTTTTCAATAAAGTGTTTTTGGAAAAAAACAAAGAAACAAAAAAACCATTACGATTCATTTACGCGCGGAGGGACATGACCTTCTCTGTGACGGCACCTCAAATTTGGAACTCGCTTCCAATCTATATCAGGGAAGAAAAATCGCTTGGTAACTTCAAAGGTCTTTTAAAAAGCTGCCTTTTTAAGGACGCTTTCAACAGAGCTGCTTGAATTCTATAAATTGAGTGGCTAACAATTCCCCGTCCTATTGGCTTAACCTCTATGCTCTCTGTATTTTTCTATGCGTTGTACTTAAACCCTTCCTCCTCTTGTTTCAAGCAGTGTCGCAGTTTCAAAGTATGTGCGTTTTCATATTAAACCCTGGTTTTACTATTATTTGTAAATCGCATTATTAAATACACTCGAACCTTGAGTGCAGTTGTCAGAATCATGGGGTGGGGCTGCAGAGCAAAGAACTGAAAGTTAATTGAGGGGGGTTTCAACTCAAGCTGAAGGGTTTGCCAAGGGTAGGGTTACCCCCGACATGATCTCCTTTTGAGGATATGTCTGGGGGTCCAATCGGCTTTTCAAACCCGCACATGATGTCATTGCGTCATATCTCTGCATGCGCGGATGTCCTGCCCGAGAGCAGGCAGCGGGA
Source organism: Geotrypetes seraphini (assembly GCF_902459505.1). Lineage (NCBI taxonomy): Eukaryota > Metazoa > Chordata > Amphibia > Gymnophiona > Dermophiidae > Geotrypetes > Geotrypetes seraphini. Next base: position 65,766,170 of record NC_047095.1, read on the forward strand.
GGAGGGATTGGAGGCGGACTTGGGGGGCGTGATGGGATGGAACCAGGGCGGGGATGGGTGGGACTGAGTGGGACTGGGGATGGATCTAGGGGGTCTGAATTTTTCAAACGGAAAATCTGGTAACCCTAGCCAAGGGTGTCCACCACCCTTGCCCCAGCTCAGGATACTGACCTCTCATTTTGGCAGTTGCTGTTGCAGCTGAAGGCGCATTTCATGATGCTGTCCAGGGTCATCAGGCTGACGTATTGGAAGAGTTCCACCGACTTGTCCTCGTTGGCAAACTTTTCCCATTTGTCCTGAAGAGAACAGGAGAAAGATATGAAAACTCCTCTGTCTCTCTCTCCACTGCAGCTTCAATGGAGATACAAAACTCAAGAGTCAGAAAGCCATGACCTTGCTCTTTGGCGAATGCTTGATGATGAACTATAAAATATCCATCAGTGCTGGACCCATGACCTGATCTCACTCAACATCTGAGGTACTGGTGACCTGCCCTCTTCTGGAAGGCCTCTGTTGCATATGACACTTCTTGATTTCCTTTGCTATATGGTGAGCAAAGATGGTGGTTTTAGCTCAATCAAGGAGCAAGTACAATAGCTCTATCATTCTGTTCTCGCTCTCATCAATAAAGGATAGACACAAGAGGACTGGAAAATGTTTTTAGAAATCCAGAATAATTGACAGAACAGTTCTCACCAGCATGATCTTGGTGGAGTCGGACATCAGTTTCACGTAAGGTTTCAGGACGTCGTAGTGAAAAGCCGAAGTCAGCATCCTGCGGTGCTGGAACCACTTTTGGCCAGAGAGAAGCAGCAATCCCTGCCCTGTTGGGGACACCAGTAATAATCTGGTCACATCCTGTAATTCATGGAAAAACTGTGAGATCTGGATTCGATTTGCGAGCCTAGCCAGGGCCTTTCTTTCTCTCTAGCCCTAGCCCCCACAAAGCCATTGTGCCGATTTCTCCACTTCCACGATTCTTTCCCTACCCTCACTCCCAAGCCAGCAGCCAATTTCTCCCTGCTCCTTCCCCGAGCCAGGCCCGGCGCCTACAAGCGTCGGGTCCACAAAAGTCTTCACTTCCAGCGTCAGTTCTAACGGGGAGGAAGTTGCCGGCCAGCCAGACAGCGATTGGCTGGCCCAGAACTTACCCTCCGACGTTAGAATTGACGCCGGAGGTGAAGTCTTGTGGGCCCTGCACTTTTCTCCGCCCACCAGCCCGCCTCACCTTTTATCTCCACCTACCATGTAGTTGCCGGTGGGCCGGGTTAAGGAGTGACTCTGTGGGGGAGCCAGTGCCGGAATGCGGTAGTGAGACGGAGCAGTGGCAGAATAGGGAGGGTGGCCGGCTGTGCACCCCCTTGGGGCGTGCACCCTGAGCATAGGAATTTGACACCCTCATGAAGCTCAAGGTGTGAAAAACAAATAAAATGCAAAGTGACGCTAATACGAAGGTTTTTTCCCAAATATAATTATTGTTTTTATTTTTTCAATCATGACACCAAAAGAATAAAGCATAATTACAGTTGCATTAGCGGGAGATCGTTATAATTACCAAAATGCTGGCTTTCTGATAACGAGCTCAGCTTAAGATCTCAAGATACTCTATTATATACTTTTGGCTCAGTGTGACATCATCAGTTTGACAACCAATAAAAATCAACAAAGGATGTGTTTAAAATTATACAAAGAAAAAAGTTTCAAAGGTGCTGAAAAGTTCTCAGCTCTCTCCATGAGCTGACAGTTTCAAATTTCATTGATCTTTACACAGAAGCCTTAGCCTGGAGGAGGAGGGGCTGGTTTCCCCCTCTCTATGCTAGAGATTATTTCCAGATGTTGTTTTAGGATTTCTTTAGGTTGCAAATATATATATAATATGTTTTTTCAAAACCCATTCTTTTGTTCAATACCGTCACACAATCACATACTTTCGGGCCCTTCATTCATTCATAACTCATTCATAATTAATACCTGTTATATCTTAGTTTGGGATATTTTTTCCTAGCTAGCCATCTGGTATCAATTAACACCACGATGCTAAGAACAAAGACTTGGACACAACTGACCACAAAATGGATTCCAAAGACAGAGAAGATATAGAAAAAACAGCAATCAAAATGGAGTCCATGTATCTCTTAATTTCCTTCATGATCTAGCCTAATAGCAAAGTACATAAAAAGAATATTATTATACTTTCCCTTATATTAATCTGTAGTGTGTTTTTCTGGCTTTAGCTTCATTCATATTCAGATTTTTATTCACCAGTTTGTCGTACGCTTCTATTGGGCGTGGCCTTAACTGACACATATGCTTGTATCTAACTAGAGTTACCCAGAATCATACGAAAAACAGGCACCTTAATACTGCACTATCATGTTCTGATATCCATTCCATTACTGTCCCATAAATATCACCCCCTACTGGCCACGAGCCACTACTCCTCAACCCGGGGCGGACCACACCCCCCGCCCCCCCTCCCCTCCTTGGTAAGCCACTGGGTAGGTGGCAGAGACCAGAATGACTGTGAACCATAGCTTACGCTCTTGGTTGGCAGTGGAGACTTGGCCTATTCTCTCAGGTAAGTGGTGAGAATCTACACTGTCCTTAGCAGGTCCTTAAAATAATCTTTATTATCATTTGTATTCAAAACAGAAATTATGCTTACCAATCCATGGTTCTAAAAATTTGTAGACCCAAGCCTTGGGATCTGCAAGGTCCAAAAAAATATACTGTAAGCATATTCAGCACATACATGAATTGTAACACGAGTAACTATTCACCATCACAAACCCCTAAAGGTCAAGATTTCTTTACTGCATAAAACTAGCAGCAGAATTTAAGCCCTGCTGCCAGCGGTCAACAAAAGAAGCTCTGAGCTATGGAATCACTGGGTCACAGAGGCTGATGCTTTGCATGGAAGTGTGGATGCTGCCTGGTCATCTCTCCTCTGATTTAAACTGCTTTGTATAGGCCAGGGGTAGGTAATTCCGGTCCTCGAGAGCCAGGTCAGGTTTTCAGGATCTCCACAATGAATATGTATGAGATAGATTTGCACACACTGCCTCCTTGAGATGCAAATTTATCTCATGCATATTTATTATGGATATCCTGAAAACCTGACCTGGCTCCAGCTCTCAAGGACCGGAATTGCCTACCCCTGTCCTTTACAAAGCAGTTTAAATCAAAGGAGAGATTACCTGGGAGCATCCACTCTTCCATGCAAAGCATCAGCATCTGTGACCCAGTGTTTTCATTATAGTCTCAGAGCTCCTTTTGTTGACCGCTGGTATAGACAAATCATGGACTTGCTTTTAAGGATTCAGACTTCAGATGTTAACTATCTCTGTATATTGTATTTTGCTGCCTTTTTAAGTTTCTGCATGCTGTATTTCTCTTATCTCTGCATATTGTAACTCGCTGACTGTCTAGCTCTCTTCAATGTAAACCGCCGTGAAGTCTCATGACTATGACGGTATAGAAGAAAAATAAAGTTATTATTATTATTATATAGTCGGCTCCACATCACAAAGCATTCAAATTCATTTTGCTGGTAGAATGTACCTTTGAATGTACACGGCATTCATGTCATCAAAGAGTTACTGCTCAGCAGAATCCAATCTGTCTGTGATGATTCCTTACCTGCTCGGCCAAACACAGTTTTAGCGTAGTCAGGATGCGTAATGAAGAGAATGGGAAGAAAATTGCCAAACCAGATGGGGAAGCCATAGGGATATTTCTTTGCCCAGGAAAGGACAGTGTCTAAATAGGTCCCATCCGCATGAAGCTAAGGTGAAGATTGGAGGGAGAAGAGAGTGTAAGAGCAGAAGTTGCTGTCCCAGGCGGGATCTCTTTGTTCAGATACTAATTTTGATCAAAGCTCATTGGTTGCTGGTAGAACTTAGAATCACATGCAAAATTATTTTACCAACCTTTAAAACTAGACAAAATAGTCAACCAGAATTTATCAATAACCTTCTTATTTCTTATAGTTCTTCTAAGACTTTAAGATTTTCTAAAAATCTTTTATCTGTTCCGTCTCTGAAGTTTATCAACACAATGAGGTCTACCATTTTCTCTATCAGCGCTCCATCTCTTTGGAATAATATTCCGGTCCACTTACGGGAAGAATCAACTCTTCACAATTTTAAGACGAAATTTAAAAACATTTCTTTTTCTTGATGCTTTCGAGACCTAAATGCCCTTTATAGGGCTACATAGTTTTATTCTGCTTTTAGACACCCTCCCTTTTGGTTTTTTCCCTATATGTTCTCTCTTTTTACTTGATAAACTGTAGTTCTACCCTTCTTCCCTTTTCTGTTTCTGTTTGTTTTTAAATGTTTTTAATAATGATTATCAGACGCCGTTGATAATGTTTTTAATAATAATTATCAGACGCCGTTGGGACATTGTGCAATCTCTCCCTCCTTTTCATGACTATCAGCTTAGATTTCCATTTTCCAGAGGTAAAAATCTGAAAGAATTTTTGAGCCCCATCATTATTACGTCCAAAAATTTCCACTCATGTGCTTCCGTCCGGGCATTTTAATTGTGGCTCGTGTTCTTATTGCAGTGTCACACTACAAATTAAAGAATTCACTAATCCCATCACTGATAAGAAATGCATAATTAAAAATTCCAGTACATGGAAGACGGATCAAGTGGTTTATATCATAATATGTCCGTGTGATAAAATCTACGTCAGCGTGACCACAAGACTTTTTAGAACGCGTCTTGCAGAATATAAATCCAACATCAAAAGAGAAAACATTGTCTCACCACACATCATACTTTTAACAACTTACAATGTTTTGTTATTGATGTGGTTAAAAAAAACACAAAAAAACCCGTGAATCATTTTGGATGTTTACATCACAAGCACTGGCCCCCAAAGGATTGTATGGCAGAATTGATTGGGCAGCCTTTTATTGAGTTTGTTTCAGCTGGGATTTCGTTCACAAATTTTTGTTTGACACTGAAGAATCTTTTTCTCATTAAAAGGTTTTTTTTCCCCCCAATAAATGGTTTTTCATTGGGCAGCAAATAATGACGTAGCACGTCATTATTAGTTATAAGCTTTGATGGCATCCGATGTTTTCGGCGCCATCTTTTTGAATGTTTCTCTCTATCAAGCCGTGTTCCATATGTTGCTACCTTTTAAGTAAGCACACTTTTAAGAAAATGATATAATTAAATCTATTGAACCGTCACATTTTTCTTCTTTTTAAGGTACTGCGGCACCTCCCCTGACGAAGCCTATCCGGGTGAAACGGAGGCCCCGTCGGGAATAGGAATGTAGTGCTGTTGATATCTTTGTGGCGTTCACCATTTAGGTAAGTATTGGCGCTATCTTGTGTGTAAATTAAATTATTTTGAGATATCACAAAAAAGTTTTCACACTATGCATTCAGAGTTTTGACCTATGATTGAGCCCATGCTGCCTGAATTAATGTCTCTGAGGTATTTTTCCTCTCATGCATTAAAACTTGGTCTGGCATACCTTCCTCCTTCCCTCCATGCCCTGGCATCTCTTCTTCCCTCCAAGCCCTGGCATCTCCTTTCATCCCCTCCAGTTGGGTACAGCAACGCTCTCCCCAATTCTCTCCCCCTCTGCTCCCTTTCCTCCTTCTGTCACCCAAGACCTGGTGTCCTGAACTTCATTGGGCAGCAGCAGCATTCACAATTCACTGCTGTTGCCGGCTTCAGGCCTTCCTCTCTGTCGGGTCCTGTCTTCATGAAAACAGGAAGTAGGCAGGACCCGGCATAGGGGAAGGCCTGAAGCCGGCAATAGCAGCGAATTGTAAATGCTGCTGCTGCCCGAAGAAGGTAATGGCGCCAGGCCTTGGAGCACCAAGGCAGACCACTTCTCCTCCCTCCCAGCCGAACCCCCGCTGACCCTCCTATCTCTTCCCCCCAAGTGAACCCTTCCGACCCTCTCAGCGAGATGACCGAGCAGCAAACCTCCCTCCAGTAGCGTCGGCAAACGCAGCGCTAAATAGGCTGCTTCGCGGCTTTCTCCTGCCGGTGAAGCGTCACTGACATCATCAGTGACGCTTCACCGGCAGGAGAAAGCTGCGAAGCAGCCTGTTTAGCGCTGCGGCTGCCGACGCTACTGGAGGGAGGTTTGCTGCTCAATCATCTCGCTGGTCACCTTAAGTAAGGAGGGAGGGAGCGCGATAGGGACCAGGCCGGCTGTGCATCCCCCCTAAGGCTGCACCCGGGGCAGATCACACCCCCCCCCCCGCCCTTCCCCTTGGTACACCACTGGCCTGCCTCCTACTTAACAAAGACCTTGGCTTTCTTTCCCACTACAAAGAAATTTAAACTGCTTTGTCACCTCTGACTCCAACTACCACTGAAATGCTTTCATGTTTCCCTTATATATACTGATTTTGCCAACATTTGCTGAGAAATGTATTCATCTTAACTATGTTTTCTCTGCCACTCACAAATAGCACAGGGTTATTTTCAGCGTGTGCACATTGCAATAGCTGATTTTCAAAAGGACACAATGGTAGATTCCCATTAAAAATGTTCCACTAAAGTACATGCATTAAAAGCACCCAAGTGGTTTGCAAGTATCTGAGGTAATTTTTAAAAATTCCCCATGAAAATACTTGATTCCTGATGATGCATTGCATGAAAAACGGTTATTTATCTTTTCTACTCTGTATAATTTAACATGTAATTTGTTTCGTGACTTTTGAACTGGATTATAATCTGATCAGACTCTGTACCAATCTTCCTGGCTGTATAACCTAAATAAAAGGTGCAGTAAAAATAGAAAACAGAAAAAAGGGACAGGACCTAATATACTACCTCTCTGTGGTTACAAACAAAACAGTCTGGAAATGCCGCCTACCGCGAGTCCAGAATTGCATCTATTTTCTTCTACAAATGCTTTAAATGTAGGCCAGCATTTTACAGCCGTAATGCTACTTCTGGTGAAAGCCACGCTTATGCCGGCTACAGGCGTTCGTAGGCGTGCATGGATGTCTCTGTATGCACAATGCCTATACTGTAGGCCTCCTTCGCCCCATCGATATATATTTTTTTTTAACGTGCATCCCAATTGGTCTGTTAGACAGTGTTAGGATGTCTACTGCCGCCTACAATTGGGATGCCCTTTGTAGAATCTGGCCCTTTATGTATTATAAGCAGGTACTTATTTTGCATCTGGGGCAATAAAGAGTTAAGGACTGAATTCTGTGCATGATGCCCAAAAAATTGGCACTGAAAAGATTGGGCAATGAGTAGTATTTGGCGCAGGAAGCTGCGTCCAATTACGGCACGAGGATTTGCACCCACTGAAGCCTGGTGTAAATCCCTCACACCTCAGTGAGGAGTGAATCTGCCTAACTCTGTGACATTTCTCACAAATTTCTCACAAATTCCAGGAATGCCCCTGACTCCCTCCTTCCCCTCCCTGGCCACACCCCCTTATGGGAGCCATGTGTAAAAATCTATAGAATTGCGACCAAAAAATGTACAGTGGATTTTAATTATCATCAGTTAGCGCTGATAATTGATTGCTCATGTCCAGTGATTGGTGTTAAGTGTTGCATGCAAATTACACACATAAATTGGGTGCGCACCCAAATCTGTGCGAGCAATTTGTATTACCATATCTAGAATAGAGGGTAAGTGATTCCCCCTGAGTCTCATGAAGCTGCAGTAGGAATTGAACCTGATTCCCATGGTTCTCAAAGAACCAACCATCAAACCTCTCCCTCCTCCTCCCCCCCCAATACACAGCCTTCAAATACCGAGTTTGCTGGTTTTCACAAAATAAGCTGAAAAAAACCCAACTGTAAACCCTGTCATTCATGATGATGTATTTAACCTGCCCAGTTCCTGGAGGAAAAGTCCTTAAATTGCTGTTGAGACAGACATGGGAGAAGCCACTGCTTCTCCCATGCCACTGGGTCAGTGGCATGGAATGCTGCAACTATCTGGGGTTCCGGAATCTTGCTGCTCTTTGAGATTCTGCATGAAATCTTGATACTTTTTGGGGTTCCGGAATGCTGCAACTATCTGGGGTTCCGGAATCTTGCTGCTCTTTTAGATTCTTCTTGGAATCTTGATACTCTTTGGGGTTCTGGAATGTTGCAACTATCTGGGGTTCCGGAATCTTGCTGCTCTTTGAGATTCTGCATGGAATCTTGATACTCTTTGGGGTTCTGGAATGTTGCAACTATCTGGGGTTCCGGAATCTTGCTGCTCTTTGAGATTCTGCATGGAATCTTGATACTCTTTGGGGTTCTGGAATGCTGCAACTATCTGGGGTTCCGGAATCTTGCTGCTCTTTGAGATTCTGCATGGAATCTTGAAACTCTTTGGGGTTCTGGAATGCTGCAACTATCTGGGGTTCCGGAATCTTGCTGCTCTTTGAGATTCTGCATGGAATCTTGAAACTCTTTGGGGTTCTGGAATGCTGCAACTATCTGGGGTTCCTGAATCTTGCTGTTCTTTGAGATTCTGCATGGAATCTTGAAACTCTTTGGGGTTCTGGAATGCTGCAACTATCTGGGGTTCCGGAATCTTGCTGCTCTTTGAGATTCTGTATGGAATATTGATACTCTTTGGGGTTCCAGAATGCTGCAACTATCTGGGGTTCCGGAATCTTGCTGCTCTTTGAGATTCTGCATGGAATCTTGAAACTCTTTGGGGTTCTGGAATGCTGCAACTATCTAGGGTTCCGGAATCTTGCTGCTCTTTGAGATTCTGCATGGAATCTTGAAACTCTTTGGGGTTCTGGAATGCTGCAACTATCTGGGGTTCCAGAATCTTGCTGCCCTTTTAGATTCTGCATGGAATCTTGATACTCTTTGGGGTTCTGGAATGCTGCAACTATCTGGTGTTCCGGAATCTTGCTGCTCTTTGAGATTCTGCATGGAATCTTGATACTCTTTGGGGGTTCTGGAATGCTGCTACTATTTGGGGTTCTAGAATCTTGCTGCCCTTTTAGATTCTGCATGGAATCTTGATACTCTTTGGGGTTCTGGAATGCTGCAACTATCTGGTGTTCCGGAATCTTGCTACTCTTTTAGATTCTGCATGGAATCTTGATACTCTTTGGGGGTTCTGGAATGCTGCTACTATTTGGGGTTCCAGAATCTTGCTGCTCTTTGAGATTCTGTATGGAATCTTGATACTCTTTGGGGTTCTGGAATGCTGCAACTATCTGGGGTTCCGGAATCTTGCTGCTCTTTTAGATTCTGCATGGAATCTTGATACTCTTTGGGGTTCCTGAATGCTGCAACTATCTGGGGTTCCAGAATCTTGCTACTCTTTTAGATTCTGCATGGAATCTTGATACTCTTTGGGGTTCTGGAATGCTGCTACTATTTGGATTTTTGCCAGGTACTTGTGACTTGGATTGGATCCGTGACAATGGGATACTGGGCTAGATGGACCACTGGTCTGACCCAGTAAGGCTATTCTTATGTTAACCTAAAATGTATGGAAACAGTGAAGAATAAAACTGCTCCCCCTCCCCCCCCACACACACTTAGTGGACCATTTGCTCCCTGCAAACTGAATAATACAGAACTTGTCAATAAAACTGCAGGCAATAGCAGACTGCCCCCTGTGTCGTGTTCACAGGGGGCAACGACACCTCCTCTCCCCCCTCCCCCCCCACCGCGTACCTGTTTAAATGCTTGCCTCAGATGAAGTTGGCCTGGGCTCCCTTCTGACATCACATCCTCATCGCAGGACCAGGATGTGAGGTCGGTGCGAGCAGCAGGTGGAAGATGCTCACACCAGCAAACATTTTAAGAGGTACCCGTGGCGTGGGGAGGCACTCAAGTGGTGGGGAAGAGTGGGGCCCAAGTGGCAGGGAAGAGTGGGGGTGCGCATGGCCCATCAATGCCGGGCGCCAACCTCCCTCGCTACGGTGCTGACTGCAGGGATGCTTTTGCACTCTGTACAGTGACTGTCATTCATTCCCGTGCCCCCTGCCCCCATGAGGACTCTGGATTTATTTTGGAGCTGAATGTATATAACTTTTCGTACCTCATGGGAATTCCTTTTTTCTGACACCTATACTTAATTTTAGGCTTTTAGGCTACCGGTCCGGCGTGACTAGTTGCACATAAAGATTATACTTTTTTGCATTTTTCTATTTAATATTGTAGTTCTCCCCCTTTTTCCCTCATATTCATGTACAGTGGTGCCTCACACAACGAACTTAATTCGTTCCAGGAGCAAGTTTGTTATGCGAAAAGTTCGTTATGTGAAACGCGTTAAGCGCAGTGACTAACGACTGCCTGCAGTGCCTGCGCGGAAGGATGCAATACATCGGCAGCGATCGTGGAAGCTCGGGCGACTTCGTTGTGTGAAACGAAGTTCGTTGTATGAATCATGACATGAAGTTCGTTGTGTGCAGCGTTCGCTGTGCGAGGCGTTCTTTATGCGAGGCACCACTGTATTGTCCAAACACAACCCCTCCCCCGCTCCCCTACATTTTGTAAGCCACCTAGACATTTTGTCATAGGCAGGATATCAAGAGTTAAATAAAGTTGGAAACTTGGATTCATCCCAGTGCTTTTTGCCCCAAGGGCTCTGGATTTATTTCATCGATGAACACATATAAAGCCCTTTTCCTTACCTCGTGGGCACTGCCAAACAGCCAGTGGCGGGGGGGCCCAGGGAAACAGGCAAAACATTTGTTCCACTCTCGTCTTCTGAAGTAAAGCGTGATCAGTTTCCCCAACACGACGACAAACCCCAGGCCAACAGCACACTGCAGAATCTGGCAAGCGTCCAGAGAGACCCAGGAGGGGCTTAGAACCCTCTTTAAAACGGACGCCATAGTCTTGCAGCTCCGAACCTGGTAAAAATACACTCGGATGACTTCTTTCAAGCTCTGCTGTTAAAATAGGCCAGAGGAGGAGTCTGACCATGTACAACAGCCAGCCTGGCAAATAGTCTGGAATGCCAGTCTTTGACTGCCAGCGTTTACACATTCAGAATTTCTAGTTCTCCAGCTCCCTCCTGAACTTCCTCAGAGTATAAGTCACATGTACCTGGCAAAAACCCAAATAGGATCCACCTCCATTCACTGGAAAGATCCATATCTGGACAATTTTGGCCAACAGCCTAACTCAGTTATCATTTTTCAAGCTACAGAGTCAGCAGAGAGCACAGCTAGAACTGCAGTGCTAAGTTGTGGAGAAAACCAATATTCAAAGTGACTGGTTAAATCACTTGTTCAAGGCTATACAGTCGTTCGTGGTCGGCGGTTCGTGGTCCCGGTCATTCGCGGTATTTTCCGACCGTGAACCACCGACAAGGAGAGGGCAGTGGGAGAGGCAGGAGAGAGCAGCTGGAGCGCCACAAGTGCAGGAAATCACTCGCGGTATGCTCTGACCGCCTCTTCCTGCACTAAGTCGGGCCTTATCCAATCAGGAGCTGCTTCAACACGCTGCTCCTGATTGGATAAGGCCCGACTTAGTGCAGGAAGAGGCGGTCGGAGCGTACCGCGAGTGATTTCCTGCTCTCGCAGCACTCCGGCTGCTCTCCCGCGACCCTCTTCAGTCTCCCCCATGAAAAACCGTATTTGCGGTTTTTCAAGATTCGCGGGGGTTCCTGGAACGGAACCCCCGTGAATATTGGGGAAGTACTGTATGCTAATATTCAGCGGGGCTTAACCACTGTTAATACCCTGGCCTAGGGTTACCAGATTTTACGCTAGTAAAATCTGGACCCCCCCCTAGCCCCGCCCAGTCCCACCCCCACCGATTTAGAGGAAGCTTTTCAAAATCCAGACAAAGTGTCGGGTTTTGAAAAGCTGTCCGGACCCCTCTCAAAAATATCCAGGGAGATTCGGAGGTCTGGTAACCCTACCCTGGTCAAAGGTGTAATAGACAGAAATTCACCGCTGTATACTAGATTCCTGTTGGTGGGCCTGTGCAGGAAGGTCTCAGCTGCACTGACAATAGGTTTAAAGTGCAGCTCTCCTGCCATGCCAGCACTACGCCACCCTAGGTGATTGTCTAGTCTGCCTCTAGTGGTCAAAGCAGTAATAACAACAGTAATTCGTCAAGGCTTAAAGCAGGGATGTCAAAGTCCCTCCTCGAGGGCCGCAATCCAGTCGGGTTTTTAGGATTTCCCCAATGAATATACATGAGATCTATTAGCATACAATGAAAGCAGTGCATGCAAAGAGATCTCATGCATATTCATTGGAGAAATCCTGAAAACCCAACTGGATTGCAGCCCTCAAGGAGGGACTTTGACACCCCTGGCTTAAGGTAAGCACAAAAATGCCTCTAGGACAGGGGTGGGTAACTCCGGTCCTCGAGGGCAGGAATCCAGTCGGGTTTTCAGGATTTCTCCAATGAAAATGCATTGAAAGCAGTGCATGCAAATAGATCACATACATATTCATTGGGGAAATCCTGAAAACCCGACTGGATTCCAGCCTTCGAGGACTGGAGTTGCCCACCCCTGCTATATGACTTAGGAGGTCAGGGTAAATCCCCAGATCAGGCAGGCTCTTCTGCATCGCATCGGACATGGGCAGACTCTGTGGCGTAGTAAAGGTGATGTGTGTGTGGGGGGGGGAGTGGTCTGTCCTGGTGCGGTCATGATAGGGGTGCCAGCACCCATCCTCCTCTCTGCCGCCCACATGCACCCCTTCCCTTCGCTTGTACCTCTTTAATTTTCCCTGCGCAAGCAGCATTACAAACTTGCAGCCCGCGTCGGTGTTGCCTCTCTCTGACATCACTTCAGAGCTCCGCGCCTAGGAAATGACATCAGAGGGATAGCCGACATGATGCAGGCAGAAAATTCATGGGGAAGAGAATGGGGGCACCTGCGCGACAGAGGGGGGATGGGAAGGGGCGAAGAAGAGAGCCCCACTCACCCTCCCTACCCCACTGGGCCCTGCAGTCTTCAACCGCTTTCATTCTCTGTCTTTGTGGTAGAGAGACGGAGGGTTTACTTTGCATCATTTTTCTCTGTTTAAAATTACCGATGTCCATGAAATGAAAGCAAACATTTCTCTCTCCATTTATTTGACATCTGGACTCGCGCGTGCAGTTTGCAAGTAGTTACTGGCGGGTCTGCTTAGTCTTCTTTAAATACAGGTGGATACCGGTCAAAGATTTCAGAACTATCTGAGGCATTTTGATAGGGGGACGGCTTTCATCAGGGGAGAGCTGGAAGCGCTGCAGGGTCAGAGCGACGGCCACTTTCATCTCGTTCATGGCAAAATTTTGTCCGATGCAGTTCCTGAGACACCAGAAGAGAAAAGGTTTAAAACAAAAACAGCTCCCTCTGTCTCTCCACCCCCCCAAATCACTCCAAGTGCTTTTTCATCTTACACACAAAAAGGGAAAAAAGCCTTTGAAAAGATGGGCCTGAATCTCTGAACCTGTGAAAATGGGCATTTAAAATGTCTCAGGAAGGCGACTGGTGGATGGGGCCATATTCTTTAAATGGCGCCTAACGTAATGCTTTGATCAGCTTTAATTAGCACGGTAATTGAATGCACCCATTTAAAACCAATTTTTAAAAAACCACATGAAATAAAAAGCAGGTGCTGAAATCGTGCCTACAGCAGGACGCCTAGCGGTGCCCAGGGTCAAAGTAGGGCGTTAAGGGGCAGAGATGACCTTAGATGTCGCTAGGTGCCACTAGGCATGATTCTTCAAAAAACGTAGGCGCCAGAAATGTAAGACTTTAAAACCCTGGCCTACATTACTGTATCTTAGGGCAGGGATCTCAAAGTCCCTCCTTGAGGGCCGCAATCCAGTTGGGTTTTCAGGATTTCCCCAATGAATATGCATGAGATCTATTTGCGTGTACTGCTTTCATTGTATGCTAATAGATCTCATGCATATTCATTGGGGAAATCCTGAAAACCCGACTGGATTGCGGCCCTCAAGGAGAGACTTTGAGATCCCTGTCTTAGGGGGTTTCTTTAGGCGCCGGTAGCCACAATTCTATTAATGGCGCCTGAGTGCGATGCAGCCGGCGCCATTTTTCTAGGTACCGGCCTATTTCGGCGCTGTTTACAGATTCCAGGCCTTGGCCTCTCTGTCTCACCACCAGAGCACTGATCCAGCAACAAGAGCCAGATGAAAATATGGAGCTCTGCCCCCCCCCCCTTTCCTCCCACACACATATATAAAATTGTACGACTTAGAACAAAACAAGATGAACATTTAGGGCTACCAGAATTTAGAGGATGCGTGGTCCCACCCAGTTCCACCCCTGGCCCCGCCCCTTCCGTCTCCAGCCTCACCCCATTCCGCTCCCCAGCCTCACCTGCCCCCCCCAGCCCTAGCCCCACACGAACCTCTTCTGTTCGTAATGAGCCTGGAGTGCATCTGCGTATGTGCGGGTACGACACGATGACATTGCGTGTATACATGCGACATCGCTGCGTCACGCCCACAAGGGTGCAGATGCCCTCCAGGCGCAGCCCCGATCTCGACGCTTTCCAAAGCCCGGATAAAGTGCCTGGTTTTGAAAAGCTGTCCGTCGCCTAAACTGTCCTCTAGGACACTTCCGGGCCCCACGCCTAGGAAGAGACGCCAGAGGGATAGCTGACATGACGCGAGCAGCAAGTTCGTAATGTTGCTCACGCATGGAGATGTAGAAGAGGGCAGGGGGAAGGGCACCATCTCCCCGGGTGCCACTCCCCCTCGTTACGCCACTGCCTGCTAAAGCGTGTGCAGCCAGTACAAGTTAGTTACTTCTTCCATTAAAGGCCTGGGTGAAGATCCAAGCTTTCACCCACTTCCTGAAGTCGAGATAGTCTCGTGTTAAGCGAAGCCTGTCAGGGACTGCGGGGGCTACTCCAGAGAAGGCTCACTGGCGGCTCTCACATCCTGTGATGGCTTTGAGAGGGTGTGGTTAGGGATACTCCCTGGGAGGATCTTGGTGACCTTGAAGGTGTGTAGAGGGAGATTCTGTTCTTCAAGTACTCTGGACAGAATTTGTCCCCATGGTTAACCATGAGAAACCATCCTGTGTCATTCTTTAGTGTCTATCTCAACCTCAGTCCTTCTACACCAGCAGTTTTCAATGCAAAGCTTTAGGGTCACTGGCTGGGCCCATTCATACTCTGATTTTTATGAGAGCCAAGTCTAGGACAATCAAGTCACCAATAAGAGCCAGCCTCATCAGCCATCACTGATGAGGCTGGCTCTTATTGGTGGAATGAGGCATTGTGACATACAATATCTGTCATTCTTTAGTATCTGTCTCAACCTCAGTCCTTCTACACCAGCATTCTTCAATGCAAGGCTTGAGGGTCAGTGGCTGGGCCCATTCAGACTTTGATTCTTATGTGAACCAAGTCTAGGGCAATCAAGCCATTGTGACATCACTGATGAGGCTGGCCCTTATTGGTGGAATGAGGCATTGTGATATCACAATATCTGCTCTGGATACCAGAGACCATCATTCTTTAGTATCTGTCTCAACCTCAGTCCTTCTACACCAGCATTCTTCAATGCAAGGCTTGAGGGTCAGTGGCTGGGCCCATTCAGACTCTGATTCTTATGTGAGCCAAGTCTAGGACAATCAAGCCATTGTGACATCACTGATAAGGCTGGCTCTTATTGGTGGAATGAGGCATTATGACATCACAATATCTGTCATTCTTTAGTATCTGTCTCAACCTTAGTCCTTCTATACCAGCATTCTTCAATGCAAGGCTTGAGGGTCAGTGGCTGGGCCCATTCAGACTCTGATTCTACCCTCTCTCCTTAAAGAATGGCAAAGGGATGTTTTCCCATGGTTAATGACGGGGACAAATTCTGTCCTCGTGCCATTCTTGTCTGGACCACTTCCTTTACAGAAATTGGGAGGGGGGGGGGGGAGGAGGAGAAGATATTAGCATTTTTTCATTATGGGATAAAGTGTGCACCCTCTCCTCACTGTGTGCACAAGCTGACATTATTCACGCATGCCTGGTGATTCACAGATGCACAATGCTTTGCACATGCATGTACTTTTGGAAGAATGCGTACCATTAATGCCACATCAAAAATCCCGAAATTTTGTATGTTTTCATGTCATTTCAAATGAATGCACATTCCTATTTCTAACACTAGTTTACTGTTGAATCTATAGGTCTTGCACACAAAACAGCATTACGGTGAATATAAGGTGGGTCTGGACTACCATGAAAGATAAAACAGGGTCTGAGAGTCAATTAGACTTCCCTATCTTTCCAGCAGAGGGTAGGAGTGCACTGTACCTTCCACCAGCAGCAAATGGCACGAAAGCATGGGAGTGTCGATCGGATGAATTCTCTGGTGTAAACCTCATCGGGTCAAATACCTGCAATGGAAAAATCCAACCCTCTTGTGAATCTCAGAGAAACGGCAACTTTCTTTCATCTAGCCGTTGGACTGCAAGGTCCCGATTCTATAAAAGATGCCTCCAGTTAGGAGCCTAGATCGGTGGGCTAGGCGCCTAACTTAATTTTGTGAATTGGCTTAATCAGCGCTAATAATTGAAAGCACCATTAAAAACCAATTTTAAAAAATGAATTTGCCGGTAGGCGCCTAACTCAGTAGGTGTCTACATCAAGATGTCTACCAGTGCTTATATGGCAAGTTCATAATTGAAAAAAAATAAAAATCAACTGGGCGATAGGTGCCTATCTTCTTAGGCATGATTCTACAAAAGATAGGCACCTATTGTATGACACCTAGCGGCATTTAACTCCAAAGTAGGCATGTTTAGAGGCGGAAAAGGACATAGACGCCACTAGGCATGATTCTCTAAAGGACTTAGGTGCCTATAATGTAGGCCTTTAAAACCCCGGCTTACATTACAGGTGCCTAAGTTTTAATTTAGGCATGATTCGATTCTTTAATAGGCACCAAAGTGTGATTGACAAGAGACAGAACTTGCTAATATCTTTTCTAGTAGATAGGTGTGTCATTCTTGACAGTAGGGTATTCTCCTCATGCTCATGAGCCATGCAGAAGGAATCCATTCAAGGTTTTCAACTCTGGTGCCCCCTTCAGTTTGTACCAAAGCAAGTGATAGCCCTATATAGATACACATAAGGAGGAGAGGTACAGGGAGACTTCCTGAAATATAGTGTTGTTCTGTTCTGAAAGTATAACAAACATGGAACAATCCAAACTTCAGAATAACCATACAAATCAGAAACATTTCTGGAGTTCAAACATTCCCCAGTGTGCTATAGCAATACATTATTCTTCATACCCTTGATGGCTGACTAACATCAAAATCTCAGCTTTGACGCAAACCATCTGATTGAGAGAGTACACAGGCAGAGAAATAACTGACAGAGTAGGGCTCCAGAATGACATACCTATTGCACTAGAAAAAGTGATTAGGTTCTTACCTTGTTAATATCATTTCTAGTAGATAGGTGTATCATTCTGGACAGTAGGGATGTACAAAAGCAGTTTTAGAAATCCAGGGCGAGACCTCTGTGCCTATTCACAACACTGATGACCCAAATACGGTGTCCTCCCGTGCTGCCATGTCCATCCTTTAGAACTTGGAAAATGTATGCAGTGTGGACCAGGTTACTGCCCTACAAATCTCGGGCAAAATCATCCAAGCTTCCACCCACAAAAAAGCCACGCTTCTTGTCGAATGTTCTCCCAAGGAGACCGGCAATTGCTTACCATGGGCAATATATGGTTTGCTATTCTGTGTAGTATTCGCCCTATCATGGGCCATGGAGGAAACACACAGAAAAGCTCGCTCTGTGGCCAAGGCTGGACTAGGGCATCCAGGCCTTCCAGGGAGGGGCCTGAGGTTCTGATTGGCCCAGACACCTAAGGCCCCTTCTATGGGGCGTCCGAGACAATCAGAGATTGATGTTTTGACATTGAAGTTTTATTTTTAACAACAATTTTATACTGTCTATACTTTAGATAACATGTACTTTTATTCCCAATACTTTGCACTTCACTGGTTGTCCAGTTTCTCTTCTGTGTAAACTGCCTAGAAGTTGTTTGATTATGGGCGGTATAGAAGAATAAAGTTATGTCTCGCTGCGTCTTTGTCAGGTAGAAACCAACATTTCAGCCACCTTGCTGTGGCTTTCTTCAGGGTATACTCTGAAGTCTGCAGAGTGACTTTGGAAATAGTGAGTTCACTGAACTGATTGGGAACAGGGAAGTCCACCAATTTGAATTTTGGCGGGAAAGTCAGTTGGTCAGAAATTTGAACTTTGTTGTGAAAATCCATAGAATGGAAAAAGTCTCTGGTAGGTTTAAATATGTTCTCCCCGTGAAGCTGGGTTAGATGTTCTCTCAGGGTTTCTGCAGCTGGCATTGTACTTGTTGCAAGTTTCTGGGAATTCAAATGTTTTGTTTTAGAACACATAAATCCTTCACTCAACGGAGAGGGGACATCAAGTGAATTTTGTACCAACATGAGGAAAGATGGATTTTCTTCTCAGATACATTGGGGCCAAAAGAACGTAATCAGAGGCTGGAATGGTGTGCGTTTTACTTCCCAGAAACAGATTGATTCACACCATTTTGTTCCACTGGTGCGTCTTGTGTCGGTAGTGCACAGATTTGCTGTGGGAGTATTAGCTGTTTAAATCCCTGATGCACATATGTTCTTCATCCCCTAAACTGTATCGTCCCTTTGGGTTTTTGCAGCTCAAATGCATGACCTCGCATTTCTTTTTTTTCCAATTCTTTATTCATTTTTAAAAAAACTTACAATAAGTGTAGCAGTATTTATAGCATTTAAAATTCAAATACAACACTTAATATTCTGTTAAATAATATATCAGACTTTAACCCCCTCCCCCCTAATCAATTACATTCTTAAAATTCCAGAAAACCTATCATAAACCCCATTATTATATACCTTATTTAATGTTCAAATCAATAAAAATCCCTTCCCTCCCCTCCCCCCATCCTGGATATGTATTTTTAAGGGAAAAAGAGAAAAAAGAAAAAGAAATATTCAATCATTGCAATATTTTGTTAATGGCTCCCAAATCTCCTGAAATTTTCTAAAATTCCCCTGCTGTGTGGCTATTATCTTCTCCATTTTATAAATATGACATAAAGAGTTCCACCTACACTATATTTCTTAGCATTAAATTTTAGCTGCCAAATTTCAGACCATTCTTCAAGTTTCACTAGGTCCTTCCTCATGTTATTCACACCATCAGGGGTATCTACCCTACTGCAGATTTTGGTATCATCCGCAAAGAGGCAAATCTTACCTGACAGCCCTTCAGCAATATCAATTGCAAAAATGTTAAAAAGAATAGGCTCAAGAACCAAACCTTGAGGCACCCCACTGGTAACATCTCTTTCCTCAGTGCAATCTCCATTGACCACTACCCTCTGCCGCCTTCCACTCAACCAGTTCCTGATCCACTCCATCACTTTGGGGCCCCTTCCAAGGACACTCAGCTTTTTATTAGACACCTGTGTGGAACACTGTCAAAGGCTTTCAAAAATCTAAATATACCACATCTAGTGCACTCCCTCTATCTAATTTTCTAGTCACCCAGTCTCAAGGCATAATCGGGGGGGGTGGGGGGGAGCGTTCCAGTCTTTTCCCCTGGTTTCTGCATTGAGGCTGTGGAGGAGACAGGAAAAGAGACCTGCATTCCCATTGAAAGGGGCCCCATGGGGCCTGTGCCAGCCTGCTCACAGATCACAAACCTGCAGGCAAGGGTTCAGAGTGAAGAAGGTCCACAAAAAAGCAATGACCCTCCTACTGAACCAGGACAGGGTTCATGGACCTATCCCTAGGAAACCACCAGACCAAGCTTTAACCTGTGGAGGTAGAAGACAGATCCTAGGGAAAAAGCACCAGCTGCACCAGTCCAACCTGCACCATCTGCTGGAGAAAGAGAAATACTGACTGCATGTCCTCATATTCCAGTGATGCCACTTGATTTGCATTTTTTTCTCTGTCTCCATCTGCTGGTCAGGGAATATAATTAACTCACTGGTATGGACTGGTCTAGCCGTTGAGAAGGAAAGATGTTTGTAGAAATAAAAAGACACTGCCTGGACTGAGAAAAAGAATGAGGGGAGTGGTAATTGAATTGGTCAGCATGTAAGGCCTTGAAAGCGTACAGCCCCCATCTACCAGGAACCAAGTACACAAAATGGAGGTTGTTCTTTCCCTACCCTGTAATTCTGAGGAATGGCCAAACACACATGCCTCAGACCTTCTTTCTGAATAAATTCTTACAATGAATAACTTGAAAAATTACCCCATTCCCTGCACAGGTAAATTTTATTGAATCAACTGAAGTTTCTCAGAAGCAGCATCACAAGTATCTATTCTAGAAGAAAATGTTACCTCTGGATTTTTCCACACACTGGGGTTTCTGTGAATAGCGTAAATGCTCACTCCAACCAAAGATCCTGTAAGAAATGGCAGGACAGAGCTTGTTAAAAGGAATTAAGCCAGTGGTTCTTAAACTTGTCCTGGGGGATTCCCCCTCCCCCCTTATTCACTCAAAAACAAGCCCCACACGGACAAACGATACACACACCCAGCAACACTACAACCCACAACATTCACACTCCCCAAAGAGAAAGGGAAAAAGGAAAAAGAAAAGAAGTGGAGAAGAGGCCTCAGTTCAGCTTCATCTGGCCAAAAAAACTCCACTCCTACAAACGCTGTTTATGTGTAAATGCTGAAAAATAGTCCAAGAAAACAAGGCAACTAAAGTAGCCTGCCAGGTGGTATCAAACAGCTTTTGTAGGAGTGGAGTTTTTTTTGGCCAGATGAAGCTGAATTGAGGCCTTTTCTCCACTTCTTTTCTTTTTCCTTTTTCCCTTTCTCTTTGGGGAGTGTGAATGTTGTGGGTTGAAAGTAAGGCCTTGTAGTGTTGCTGGGTGTGTGTATCGTTTGTCCGTGTGGGGCTTGTTTTTGAGTGAATAAGGGATATATTTGGGCCCTAATCCTTGAGTATTTATTTCTAGTGGATTCCTCCCCCACCCCCCAAGCCAGTCAGGTTTTCAAGATATCCCTAATGAATATGCATGAGGCGGATAAATAAATGTTTGAAAAATGGCTTGTTCTAAAAAAAATAACCATACAGAATGAGGGAATTCACTTCAACTTAGCAATTTATATAAAGCAACTAGTCGGTATTTTATTCTCTTTCCTTTCCCGCTGAGGGTGTGATATATATTTATAACGATATAGAAAAACAGCCGCAAAGACTCAACAAGCGCAAGGAGGACAACTGCCCAAATGAGCTCTTTTTTCCTGGAGCGCAGAAAACGAATCAGCTGCTAAGCCCACGACGTCGGATGTTAACACTCAGTTGTTAGGTGCAGGCGAATGAAACGCTGAACTGGTGAAATCAGGCTGCAAAAGTCTCTAAACCCCCGAGGAAGCTTTAATTAGTGAAACGGCTGAGCTCCCCTTGGGACAAGCTAAGTACTTTTGCTATTCTTAAGTCTGATGATAGGTCATTTTCAGCATTTTCCAGACAAATAGCCTGGTAGGCGTCTTCTGTGAACGCATATGACATTCGTTAAGCACCAATAGGTCTTGGGTGTTTGAAGTTCACAGATTTACTCACTGGTGGCGTCAGTAAATCTGGTTTTACCACACTTGCTTCAGTGTGTGTATGAAACTATGAAACAGAGCTCTAATCGTACCTAGGCATAAGGAGCTCAGGTGTTTCTAATTAGGCCCAAACTGGTTCCAAAAATTGTCCGCATTCTCTTCCAATGCGAAAATGAGTGTCACAGTCCCGTGCCTGACATTAAAGCTCAAATTCTTTGCTAAGTCATTGTGATGTAATGTCACTATGCCCTGAATTCATTCAGGGGATAGCAAACGTTATCTTTGCACTTTCATCATCTGTGCTGCTTAAATATTAATTACGCATAAATGAAACTGATTAGGTGAAAAGTTACTATAACCCGTAGCTAGGGCTCTGCCATGAGGGTAGGTAAGATGAACTGGATCCACTGCCCCGAGTTACTAATTTTCTTTCCAGAACCCTCTTCCCTTCCCTATGGACCTCAGCACCCAGTTTGGAGCCAACTGAAGAGAGCAGCAGCAGTTCATTATGAAGGACAGATCAAAGAATGAAGGGGTGCTGCTGGACAGGGGGAGACTTAAAACGAAGGGAGAAGGGCTGCTGCTGCACAGGGAGAGCAGGGAAGGGGTGCTGTAGGACACGGGGGAGGTAAAAAGAAGGGAGAAGGCCTACTGCTGGACAGGGGGAGCAGTGAAGGGGTGCTGCTGGACAGGGGGAGACTTAAAACGAAGGGAGAAGGGCTGCTGCCGCACAGGGAGAGCAGGGAAGGGGTGCTGTAGGACACGGGGGAGGTAAAAAGAAGGGAGAAGGCCTACTGCTGGACAGGGGGAGCAGTGAAGGGGTGCTGCTGGACAGGGGGGAGACTTAAAACGAAGGGAGAAGGGCTGCTGCCGCACAGGGAGAGCAGGGAAGGGGTGCTGTAGGACACGGGGGAGGTAAAAAGAAGGGAGAAGGCCTACTGCTGGACAGGGGGAGCAGTGAAGGGGTGCTGCTGGACAGGGGGAGACTTAAAACGAAGGGAGAAGGGCTGCTACTGGACAGGGGAAAAGGCAAGGGGTGGTGGTGGACAGCCAAGGAAAGAGAGAGACAGAAAAAAAGACAGACAGACAGAAAGCGGCCAAGGAGAG
This sequence comes from Geotrypetes seraphini, assembly GCF_902459505.1. Classification (NCBI taxonomy): domain Eukaryota; kingdom Metazoa; phylum Chordata; class Amphibia; order Gymnophiona; family Dermophiidae; genus Geotrypetes; species Geotrypetes seraphini. The sequence goes on from NC_047095.1 coordinate 65,788,796, forward strand.
AGAGAGAAAGAAAGACAGACACACACATCTATTTTAGCACCCGTTAATGTAACGAGCTTAAAACTAGTACAGCATATTTTGTCAGAGTGGAAGGATAGTGCTGTTCTGTCTTTTCATGCATGATGGGCTGGGGTCTGCTTTACATGCAAATATGCTGTTAAGTGTTGTTGAGTTCAGCACTTTCAGAAGATTTGGGCTCCTTTGGATGACTATTGTTTATTGCCTGCTATATAATCTCGTTAACTATTGCTGTCAATTTTGTGAGGAGGACTGCTGCATTGCTTTAAATCTAATAAAGATATTTCAAAGGAAAACTCACCTGCAGGAAGGGAGCGCCCATCAAAGAAAGTGATAGGTTTGGTGAGCTGTCGGGAAACTCCACTGACCGACGGGTATAAGCGGAGACTCTCCTTAATGCACATTGTGGTATAAGTCATCTTACCAAGGTCATCCCTACAAATAAGCATAACAAGTGCTATGAGATCACTTACAGAAATGGTTCTGTTTATTTTAATTACATTAGGATTTATGGATTGTTAATATGCCCCAGAAGGAGTTCAATGCGATTTACCATTTAAAAGAGCCTGGCCATGTCCAGGGATTACTTTATTTCATTAGAGTTCATGACACAGATAACTTGGTTTGTATTCGTGTAGGCCAATGTCTCTCAAGCATTTTTAGTTCCGGCACACTAAAAAGAGCAAATGTTTTTCGCAGCACATTATAATTGAAATTATAAAATTGCAAAACCAACAAAAAATCAAATTTGAGAGTTATTTATTTAAAGTTCTTTAAGCTCTGTAATGGGTAATTGTAACAATGGTGAAACTAAAGTAGATAGAATAAAATTGCTAATCAATGCGATGGATGTGCTCGTTTTTGAGGGCAAATGAACGGGAAGGGGTAAAACACGGACCTGCCGGACCTCGCAGATCTAAACCCGTACGGCCTTAAAAATCTGAGGTCCGTGTCAGTCCGTGTCGGTGGCACTTGTAATTTCTGTCGCTGACAGACCTGGATGAGATTTTAGCGCTGACGGATCCGTCTCAGCAAAGGGAGGAAAAAGTGGTAGGATCCGTCAGCGCTAAAATCTCTTCCAGGTCTGTCAGAGCCAGAGACTAGTGCTGGAGCGGCAGAACAGAAGCCAAGAGAGCGGGGAAAAGAAGTCTCCAAACTCCAGCACTGGTCTCTGGCTCTGACAGACCTCGAAGAGATTTTTAGCGCTGACGGATCCTAACACTTTTCCCTCCCTATGCTGAGACGGATCCGTCAGCGCTAAAATCTCATCAAGGTCTGTCAGCGACAGAAACTACAAGCGCCACGGACACGGACCGACACGAACCTCAGATTTTTAATGCCGTACGGGTTTAGATCCGCCAGGTCCGTCAGGTCCGCGTTTTACCCCTTCCCCAAATGAACTCAAAACACAGTTCGACAGTCGACAAGCAAACGCGCATTTCATCATCCACCATCTGCAGTGGTTCTCTTTTTTCGATTTAATTTCTGTCAGAACTGAAAATCCAAGTTCACAAAGATAAGAAGATCCAAACGGTAACAAAGCCTTGATTGCTTTCTTGCTCAAGTTAGGATAACTACTGCATAAAAACAAAAACTAAAATGACTTGCCGTTAGTTTTCAAGGATCAATCACATCAAAGAATGATGCTTATCTGGGCGGTTGTTTCCTTGTGCTCATAACATTGACAGACTCTTGCGTATGCGATGTACATGTCATCTATCTTCTATAATAAAACCCTAAGGGGCTTGTAATAAAAAAAAAAAAAAAAATCTAAAAAGTGGCCTAAATGGGTACTTGGACGACCAAAAAGCCTGATCGTCCAAGTACCCATAATCAAAGCTGGTTTTAGATGTATCTAAAACCAGCTTAGGCCATTCCCCTGCCTCTAAACGCATAGAGCAAAAAGAGGCGTTTTTAGAGGAGGGGAAAGGGCGGGCGTTGGGCGGGAGGTGGGCCGACCTACACCTAGGCGTACAGCAGGTATAACCAAAAGTTTAGGCAGGTTGCCTAGTCCACTGTTCTTCAACCGCCGGTCCACGGACCAGTGCCGGTCCGCAGAAAATTCCTGCCGGTCTGCGCAGGGCCAGCAAGATCGATGAGCTGAAGTCCGCGCAGGGACGGAGAGATCATGGGGATCCTCCGACAGTGGCTTTCTCCCCTCCCAGCAGCTTTCCTTACTTACCAGCACAGCAATTCAGGAAGGCAGGTTTAGGGCTTTTGCTCAGTTGCGACCACCTCTGATGATGCAACTTCCTCTTTCCTCAGAGGCAAGGACAGCATCTGCGAGCACATGGAAAGCAATGGACAGCTGAGGGCGAGCCAGCGTGGCTTCAGCAAGGGAAGGTCGTGCCTTATGAACTTACTGCACTTCTTCGAAGGGATAAACAGCAAGATGGACAAAGGGGAATCCATTGACATCATTTACCTTGACTTCCAAAAAGCCTTCGACAAGGTACCCCATGAACGGCTGCTTAAAAAGTTGTGGAACCACGGGGTGGAAGGGGATGTCTACCGATGGATTAAACACTGGTTGGAGGGCAGGAAACAGAGGGTTGGAGTAAAGGGCCAATACTCCGACTGGCAAAAGGTCACGAGCGGAGTTCCGCAGGGCTCGATAGTGGGACCGCTCCTGTTCAATATATTTATAAATGACCTGGAGACGGGGACAAATTGTGAGGTTATAAAATTTGCAGATGACACCAAACTCTGCAGCAGGGTTAGAACCACGGAAGACTGCGAGGACCTCCAAAGGGACCTAACGAAACTGGAAAAATGGGCAAAAAAGTGGCAAATGAGCTTTAACGTAGAGAAATGCAAGGTCATGCATGTAGGGAAAAAGAACCCGATGTTCAGCTACAAAATGGGGGGATCATTGCTAGGGGTAAGTAACCTTGAAAGAGACCTGGGTGTGTTGGTGGATATAACACTGAAGGCATCGGCATAATGTGTGGCAGCCTCAAAGAAAGCAAACAGAATGTTGGGCATCATCAAAAAGGGTATCACGACCAGAACGAAGGAAGTCATCATGCCACTGTATCGTGCAATGGTGCGCCCCCATCTGGAGTACTCTGTCCAGTACTGCTCACCGTACCTCAATAAAGACATGGCAATACTTGAGGGAGTCCAGAGAAGAGCAACTAAATTGGTAAGAGGTATGGAAAACCTTTCATACACTGATAGGTTAGATAAGCGGGGGCTTTTCTCCCTGGAAAAGCGGAGGCTTAGAGGAGACATGATAGAAACCTTCAAAATCTTGAAAGGCATAGAGAAGGTAGACAGGGACAGATTCTTTAGACTGAGGGGAGCCACAAATACAAGGGGGCACTCAGAGAAATTGAAAGGGGACAGGTTTAGAACAAATGCTAGGAAGTTCTTCTTTACTCAGAGGGTGGTGGACACATGGAACGTGCTCCCAGAGGATGTGGTAGGGCAGGGCACGCTACAGGGGTTCAAAGAAGGTTTGGATAAATACCTAAAGGATAAGGGGATTGAGGGGTACAGATAGACATAGAGATAGGTACGGGAAAGGCAAGGACACTTAGCAGGTTGTGGACCTGATGGGCCGCCGCGAGTGCGGGCTGCTGGGCGCGATGGACCTTTGGTCTGACCCGGCGGAGGCAACTCTTATGTTCTTATATAGGCAGTGTGACCCATCAAAGGACCTGAGGCTGCCTTCCTGAATTGCTGCGCTGTCATGTAAGAAGAGCTGCTGGGAGGGGAGAAAGCCACTGTTAGAGGCTGGGAAGTTGCTGGGCATGGTAAAAAAAAAAAAAAAAGGGACAGCTCCTACTGGAATTGGAGGGAAGGATAAGGAGAGATGCTGCTGGGAGGGGAGGAGAAAAAGGAGTCTGGGAAGCTGCTGGGCAAGGGAAAAAAGGGACAGCTGCTACTGGACCTGGAGGGAAGGAGAAGGAGAGATGCTGCTGAGAGGGGAGGAGGGAAAGGGAAGGGAAGAGAGTTACTGCTGGACGGGGGGGGGGGGGAGGGGAGGAGAGAAGGGAGAAGGAAAAAGGAAGGAAACAGCTGGCAGAGAGATTAGAGGAGGGGAAGGGGAGAGACAGGAATGAGATGGGAAGGGGGGTCAGCAGAGAAATAGAGAGGGACAAAGATGCTAGATCTGGTGTAGGAGAGATAAAAATGAAGAGAGCAGTGAAGCTGGAATGAATCATGTAAAAAGGAGAGAGAGGGCATAGGCTGGATGGAAAGGGGAGAGGGGCATAGAAAGAAGTCAAATACCATATGGAAGGGGGAGAGGTCAGACAGTAGATGGAAGGAGCAGATGCTGGATTGAAGAGACAGAGAGGGCAGACGCTGGAAGGAAGAGAGTGAAAAGAAGATGAAAAAGGAAACCAGAGACAACAAAAGGTAGAAACAAATAATTTTATTTCTATTTTGTGATTAGAATATATCAGATTTGAAATATATATCCTGCTAGAGCTGGTGTTAGACATAACTGGGGACTGCAAAGTCCAGGCAGTGGCTTAGGGCTCTCTCTGACCAGGGGGGCAGTTGCCCTAGTTGCACTTCCCTAACCCAATTCCTGCTATGTGTGACTGCGGTATTCTGTTAGCATGATATTTCTGTGTAGCATTCTGTAATAATTTGACTTATTAATTTTTCTTAATAGTAGAGGGGATATATGTGGAGGGGAGACAGGGGTTTTGTTGATCCTTGATCTGTATTATTTGTATTTATAAAATGATAATTGTACAGAATATTGTTTCTTTTTATATTTTAATAAAATACATTCAATCTAAAATCATAACTGAGGCTTGTGCGGATGGGATCAGATGGTTTGCGAGGACTGAGCTCGTGGAGACGGGGTGGAAACTGGGTTTTTAAATTTCAGTCCTAGTAGTTTGCCGGTCCACAAAATATTTTTTTTTCCGCCGGTCCATAGGTGTAAAAAGGTTGAAGAACACTGGCCTAGTCGGCACTTATACGTTTTGACTTAGACCAAGTCAAAACAGGTATACGTGCCGAAAAAGAGGCCGCTGAGCTGATCACCTACTTCAACTATCGCTGCTGGAGAGATAGCTCATTTCTCCTGCCGTGAAGGTGATTGTCCACCCCCTCCGAACCGCGGCACTTCGGGGTGAGCATCGCGGCAGGGCATCTCCCCTGCCGGCGATCTTCACCCCAAAGTGCCACGGTTCGGAGGGGGGTGAGCGATCACCATTGCGGCAGGAGATTTGAGCCATCTCTCCTGTAGCGATCAGCCCTCCTCCGCGACTCGATCCGGGCAGGAGAGAGCCCGAGGTGTTTTTCCCTATAACAGCCTCCGGAAGAGCGTTCCAGTTTTCTACCACTCTCTGGGTGAAGAAGAACTTCCTTACATTTGTACAGAATCTATCCCCTTTCAATTTTGCTATATTACGTGTAGAGTCACTAGAGGGCTCTACTGAGCTGCTTTAGAAGGTAGTACATGAGCACCTCATAGATGTTTAGGATCTGAATCTGCCTGTTGAGATACAGAGGGAAGTGACATACAGTAGAATCTCAGTTATCCAACACCCATGGGGATTGGTGGAAGCCAGATAATTGTAGTTTCTGGTTGCTTGAGAGTTACTATAAAAATAGTCTTGTCTCCTTTCCCACCTCACTCTATCATCCCCCACCCCCACTTGTAGGTCCAGCATCTTCCCTTCTTTCTCTCGCACTTCCCCCCCCCCTTTTCTCCCACTTTCTCTTCCCCCTTCTCCCCCTATTCCCTTCATTCTTCTATTCCCAAAGCTGTAGAGCTGATCCTGACAATCCCCTCCCTCCCTCATCCAAAGATGTAGCGGTAGCCGATGAGCAGAGGAAGTGCCAGTACACAGGCAGCTTCTGGCCAGCCCAGGCAGGGCCTTTGCTTTGCTGCATCGGAAGTGATGCGGCAGAGGAAAGGCCTTACCAGGGCTGGACGGATGCAGCCTGTTTACCGGCACTTCCTCTGCTCATCGGTTACCGCTCATCTTTGGGTGAGGGAGGGGGGGGAGATTTGTGGCTGCTGCGATGCTTTGGGAACTGGAGGGAGGGACATTTGTGGATGCTGCTGATGCCTCTGGGGCTGGAGGGAGGGAGGTGGGGGGAGGGTTGTTGGGTTAGGAGCACCACTTTGGATATTGTCTGAGGAACGTGGAAGATAATTTATTTTTGCTAACAACTGTTTTGCCGGTTGGTTGAGAATGTTGGTTAATTGAGATTCTACTGTATATGGCTACTCAGTCTTCTCTGATTTCTGTTGCTGGTCCACGTGTGTTGCATCCGCACGTGCTCCGAGGCCCTCCAGATGTGGTCCCGAGCTCAGGGGAGGAGAAGAGATGAGGTTTGGGGGGGGGGGAGGGCAGGGCTGGGGTGGGTAGGGCAAGGCCAGGTGTCCTCTTTTTTCCGTAAACAAATATGGTAACCGTAAACTTGGGATTATTTAAGAAAACGTTGAAGACTTTTGTTCGTGAAAGCCTTTTTGTAAATTTGATTTGCTTTGTGACGAGCGGCTGGACGATATGGCTGTGTTTATGTTTTATGTTTTTGTGATGGTTTTGCTTTCCATTGATTGTGTTTGTTGTTGCTGTGATCCACTTGGGTTTTAAGCGAAATATAAGTTTTTAAAATGATTAAATAAATAAGTGCGCTCTAAACCAAGCACCAGAATTGCAAACCCTGAAATAGAGGATTCTGGGATATATTCCTGGGTTCTCAGGCTTTTTTCACTGAGGTCTTAGAACAGGTTCTGAACTTCAGAGGAACGTGGACTTTTTTGCTTCCGTAAGGCGAAGGTTTAGTATTCTAAAGTTATAAAGAGGAATAAACTATATCATCTTACAAGCAAAGCCTAAAGAATATAGAGCTCCTTTTACAAAGGTGCGTTAGGGCATTAACGCGCGGAATAGCGCACGCTGAATCGCCGCGTGCGTTAGACCTTAACGCCAGCATTGCGCTGGCGTTAGTTCTAGAAGCATAGCGCGGGTTTAGCGCACGCTAAAAATGCTAGCGCACCTTAGTAAAAGGAGCCCATAGAGTATAACCAGAAAACAGGCTAAGTGCATTAGCAATTATATCAAGAGTGAAGAAAAAAGACCTCGGATGTCTTGCTCCAACAAGCCCCAACTTCATGAGACTGGATATATTTTATATATAGGAGCTTCTCCAGTCTTTGCTCAACCCCCCCCCCCCTTCCACTTTAAGTCTATTGCAGTCTTCAAAAATATTGGAAACATGTGTCTTTAAGCAGTTTTCATAGATACAATCCCATGCCATTCGCAGCTTACAACCTTAACGGTTGGGGGGAAAAAAAAGCAAAGTCTAGCTATATTGTTTATCTTAATAAATAATACGCGCCGTCAGTATATTTTCTCAGTGACAGCTCCCCAAACTTGGAATTCTCTCCCCATCTATTTACGTGAAGAAATCAATCTAGACAAATTTTAAAATAAACTGAAAACTTTCTTATTTAACGATGCTTTTGTAATCTAATACCATTGGTTCCTTTTAATCAATATTCAACAAAATTTAGGACCTAACTGTCTTTTCTCTTCACATTCAACTATTTTTCATCCCATCCTTTTGTGTTTTCCATTTTTGGCTTCCCACTCTGCTCAATTACATTGTAACTTCTTCCCCTACCTTCCTTTTGTTTCCAGTTTGTCTAGTTATCGTCTGTGTCTAGTCAGTTTTTAATTGTTTTAAAATTTCTTTTATTCTGTAACTTTTATCCATGTGTAAATCGCCTTGAATATTGACAAGGCGATTAATCAAATAAATATTAAACTTGAAACTTATCTTGCGACAGCGGCCCTGTTTCGCCTCCAGCTTTATCAAGGGCTGCGACCTTAATTCTCCATCGGCAGTCTTCGCCACACACAAAATTCTTCACCCTCGCTAAACGTTTGCACCACATAGGAATCTACCATGCAGCCTCTTCGGGAATGCACGAATGTTATTATCATTGCCACTGGAGATGGATTAAACCGCCAAACTGAAACAACTGCTAAGCTGTGGAATCGAAAAGCTCTCACCATTCCACCGTGTCACGGTCTCCCAGAATCTCCTGGATTTCCTCCCTGCATTTCTCTTGATGCTCCGGGTACTTGGCCATGCAGTACAAGATCCAGGAGATGCCACTGCTTGTGGTATCGTGACCTTCAAACATGAAGGTGTCCACCTCAGCACGGAGATCCTTGTCCGAGAGACCTTTTCCGTTCTCATCCTAATAAGCAAAAGGTACACTTCAAACTGATGTTTATATTTCTGCAATAAAATAGCACATTAATCACAATAGCTTAAGAACATAAGAATCGCCTTACTGGGTCTGTCTGACCAATGGTCCATCAAGCCCAGTAGCCCGTTCTCATGGTGGCCAATCCAGGTCCCTAGTACCTAGCCAAAACCCAAAGAGTAGCAACATTCCATTCAGAATCCTAAAGAGTAGCAAGATTCTGGAATCCCAGAGAGTAACAAGATTCTAGAATCCCAAAGAGTAGCAACATTCCATACAGAATCTCAAAGAATAGCAAGATTCCGGAATCCCAGAGAGTAACAATATTCTAGAATCTCAAAGTGTAGCAACATTCCATACAAGATCCCACAAAATAGCAAGATTCTGGAATCCCAGAGAGTAAGAAGATTGTAGAATCCCAAAGAGTAACAATATTCCATACAGAATCTCAAAGAATAGCAAGATTCCGGAATCCCAGAGAGTAACAAGATTCTAGAATCCCAAAGAGTAGCAAGATTCCGGAATCCCAGAGAGTAACAAAATTCTAGAATCTCAAAGAGAAGCAACATTCCATGCTACCGATCCAGGGCAAGCAGTGGCTTCCCCCATGTCTTTCTCAGTAACAGACTATGGACTTTTCCTCCAGGAACTTGTCCATATCTTTCTTAAAACCAGCTATGCTATCCGTGTATATCAAGTGTATAAATAAAACAGAAAGCGTTTGACTTTCCGTGTTCATCCTTTACTTTAATGCACCCAACTGAAAGTGTGAGAGCTTGATGGGGTCAGTACACATTTTGCACATCAGGGTAGGATATTATAAGGGCATTGAGTAGTGAACATAAGAAAGGCCTTTCTGGGTCAGACCAATGGTCCATCTAGCCTAGGGTTACCAGACGTCCAGATTTACCTGAACTCTTTTTATAGGACATGTCCAGGTGTTTGGACGGCTTTTCAAAACCCAGCACTTTGGGTTTTTGAAAAGCTTCCACTTCGGGACCACGCAGATGCAATGCGGTGATGTCATACATCATCACGTCACACCTGTGCACGCGCAGATACCCTCCCAATGGGGCTCTGAGCACCAGAACAGGTTGAGCAGGGCAGGATTAACCAATAGGCCAAGTAGGCACGTGCCTAGGGCCTGAAATGGTCAGGGGGGGCCCGATGAAGGAGCCCCTCCAGCATTGATCGGCAACGCGGGCCCCCCCCCCCATCGATGGAAAGTAAGATAAGAAAGCAACGCGGGTAAGAAAGGCAACGGGAACTGTAATTGTGCAAGCGGTGCTGCTTGCCCAAAGCTTCCCTCTGACGCAGCTTCCTGTTTCCGCCTGGGCGCATGGTGGGGTGGAGCGGGGCAGGGCAGGGGGCCCAGTGTACTTGTGTGCCTAGGGGCCCTCGACGAATTAATCCTGTCCTGAGGTTGAGGGGGGGCGGAGCTGGATAGAAATGGGAGGGCCTGGGGGCGGGACTATGTGTCTAGATTTTGCAATAGTAAAACCTGGTAACTCTAATCTAGCCTAGAATCCTGTTTGCAACAGTGGCCCATCCAGGTCACAAGTATCTGTCAGGATCCCAAAAAGAAACAAGTTTCCAGAACCCCAAAGAGTAGCAAACCTAACCTCTTTGCGTTTCTCACAATTAAAGGATCAAGGGAGGGCACCTTTGTTTAGAGAAAATACAGGTTACAGGCGGTGCCAGCACCTGATTTACCCTGTTAAAATGAAATAAATTTAAATACATCATTGCCAGCTAAGTTTCCATTTAGTAGGAGATCTGTGAGGGGGAAGACATTATATCAGGCTAGGTATCTGTAATATCTTGAGAAATCCAGCAGGTTAAGACTATCCGAATTCTTAGTACCTTTCCCTAATTCATTTCTGTGTCAGTGTTTGCACTGCCAGCCAGCCAATAGGTGGAAGCTGCCTGCATTTTGCTGGATCACTATCCCTGAGGCCCACTCTCACTGTGGTCTCTTACTGTATTTCCTGTGGAAGACACCAGCATGGCACCAGAAGCTTCCAGATAGGAGAAGAGCTCTACAGAGCAGTTGAAAGGTTTCTGGACATTAGTAGAAGCATAGGTAGGGTTGCCAGATTTTCCAATCAGAAAATTCAGACCCCCCCCACCCCCAGGCCTGCCCAGTTCCAACCATCCCAGCTCTGTAATGCCCCAACCCCACCCTAGCAACCCCCAGCCCCCCTCCCACCGCTGCCTGCTGTTGTCCATCCAGACTGCCCATTAATTATACCCATTAAAAAAATACATGATTAAAGTAACGTGGCTTTTCTTTGATATTTCTGGATCATAGACTATAAAGGTGTGTCTTATGAGAATCAGGAAGAAGGGCCTGCAGTAGCCCCGCCACACCACATAAACCCAAGCCATGCCATCCTAAATTGTCTTAAATCTCCCATCTCAACCTTCCTCCTCAGGGAGATCCCTTCTGCAATGCCTGTCAAAGGTTGGCAACACAGAGGCAATTGCCCCAGAGCAAGAATTCAAAGGGAAACACCCAGAACTAACACAGTTGCTGTCTTTAGTATAGTGGAATGGGGAATCAGTGCACACCGGCAAAATCCTAAGAGAGGAGAAGGAGGTCATTCAAGATTGTTAGGTATCATTAAGAAGGGTATCTCGACCAGAACAAAGGAAGTCATCCTGCCACTGTACCGGGCTATGGTGTGCCCGCATCTGGAATACTGTGTACAGTACTGGTCACCGTACGTCAAAAAGGACATGGCAATGCTTGAGGGAGTCCAGAGAAGAGCAACTAAACTGATTAAGGGTATGGAAAACCTTACATACACTGACAGACTGAAGAAGCTGGGGCTGTTCTCCCTGGAAAAGCAGAGACTCAGAGGAGATATGATAGAGACCTTCAAGATCCTGAGGGGCATCGAAAAGGTTGACAAGGACAGATTTTTCAATTTGAAAGAAACCACAAGAACAAGGGGTCACTCGATGAAATTGAAGGGGGACAGGTTTAGAACAAACGCAAGGAAGTTCTTTTTCACACAGAGGGTGGTGGACACATGGAACACCCTTCCGGAGGCCGTGATAGGAAATAACACAGTACAGGGTTTCAAGGAAGACCTGGATAGGTTCTTGGAGGACAAAGGGATTGAGGGGTACAGATAAGAGCAGTGGAAGGTTTAGAGATAAGTGTAGAGGTAGGTATAAAATTAGTCAGGGACCAATGCTCAGGCAATATGCCTGATGGGCCGCCGCGTGAGCGGACCGCTGGGCGGGATGGACCTCTGGTCTGCCCCGGCGGAGGCGACTACTTATGTACTACTTAACAGCCCAGCATTTAATTGAGAATCTATATGTTGCTTTTCCAATGACAAAATATTGATTACAGTGCATCAAAATACACAATAATAATCTCATAAAACTAAGCAATAAAATCCCAGTGCTAACAAAGCCAATGTACTTAAATAAACACAAATCACAGCAAAGCCACAAATCTGGCCTGGAGCAGAGGGTAAAGTTCCGAGGGCTTCCGATCAGTACCTTGGCAAAGAGAAGAATGTCCAGAAAATCCAAATGTCTCTTCTGCTGAATCTTTTCCAGTTCATTTTCATTCGCAAGGGCAGCTTTCCTCTGCCTTATCACTTCATCTGTGCAAGAAAATGAGAAACAGGAAAAATGTGTGTGGTCAATACTGGGCACCCCCTCCCCATGCCATAAGAACATAAGAATTGCCGCTGCTGGGTCAGACCAGTGGTCCATCGTGCCCATCAGTTCGCTCCTGCGGTGGCCCTTAGGTCAAAGACCAATGCCCTAACTGAGACTAGCTCTACCTGCGTACGTTCTGGTTCAGCAGGAACTTGTCTAACTTTATCTTGAATCCCTGGAGGGTGTTTTTCCCTATAATAACCTCCGGAAGAGTGTTCCAGTTTTCTACTACTCTCTGGGTGAAGAAGAACTTCCTTACGTTTGTACGGAATCTATCCCCTTTTAATTTTAGAGAGTGTCATCTCGTTCTCTCTACCTTGGAGAGGGTGAACAACCTGTCTTTATCTGCTAAGTCTATTCCCTTCATTATCTTGAATGTTTCGATCACGTCCCCTCTCAGTCTCCTCTTTTCAAGGGAGAAGAGGCCCAGTTTCTCTAATCTCTCACTGTACGGCAACTCCTCCAGCCCCTTAACCATTTTAGTTGCTCTTCTCTGGACCCTTTCAAGTAGTACAATGTCCTTCTTCATGTACGGCAACCAATGCTGGATGCAGTATTCCAGGTGGGGGCATACCATGGCCCAGTACAACGGCATGATAACCTTCTCCGATCTGTTTGTGATCCCCTTCTTAATCATTCCTAGCATTCCGTTCGCCCTTTTTGCTGCCTCCGCGCATTGCGCGGATGGCTTCATTGACTTGTCTACCAATACTCCCAAATCTCTTTCCTTGGGGGGTCTCTCCAAGTACCGCCCCGGACATCATGTATTCGTGTATAAGATTTTTGTTGCCAACATGCATCACCTTACATTTATCCACGTTAAACCTCATTTGCCATGTCGTGGCCCATTCCTCGAGCATGTTTATGTCACGTTGCAGGTCTTCGCAATCCTTCTGTGTTTTCACTACTCTGAATAAATTTGTATCACCTGCAAATGTAATCACCTCGCTCGTCGTACCAATTTCTAGGTCGCTTATAAATATGTTGAAGAGCACGGGTCCAAGCACTGAACTCTGCGGCACTCCAGTCAGAGTATTGTCCATTTACCCCCACTCTCTGTTTCCTATCCGCCAACCAGTTTTTAATCCACGTGAGTATATCACCCTCGATTCCATGGCTCACAATTTTTCGAAGTAGTTGTTCATGCGGGACCTTGCTGAACGCCTTCTGAAAATCCAGATATACAATGTCGACCGGGTTACCCTTGTCTATCTTCCTGTTTACTCCCTCGAAGAAGTGCAGCAAGTTCATCAAGCAAGATCTTCCTTTGCTGAAGCCGTGCTGGCTGGTCCTCATCAGATTGTGTCCGTCAAGGCAGTGGCGTACCTAGGGTATGTGGCACCCGGGGCCCATCATTTTTTGATACCCCCCCCCCCCCATGTAAAAAAATATTTTTTGTAATGACCATGAAACGGAATAAATGGTCAGAATAGAAACAGGCAGTGAAAATTTTCTTATATTCCAAACATAACATAACATAAATTATGTCTGAATTGTCATGACATCAGAAGTACATATGGAGTAGTTGCAGGTGATGCTTGGGACAGTTCTGATTGTGTTAGTTCGGTTTTATGTGTTTTTTGAATAGAAGGGTTTTTATTTATTTTTGAAGGTTTTGCAGTCTGTGGTCGATGTCAATTGGTTGTAGAGTTGGGGGTTGAGTGTTGCAGCTCGAATGGCTAGGAGGTTGTCGAATAGTTTTTTTCTTTTGACGTTTTTGGTTGGAGGGTGTGTGAATGGTGCACAAGTTCTCCTATGTCTGTTTGAAGTGGATTGAATTATTTAGCTGAAGAAATTAGTTACCCCCTCATCCCACACACATTAATTCTCTTCCATTTTTGTTCCCATTATAAAAAACACTGATAAGTTCCCAGAAAAAAAATACATTAAAATAAGAAGTGAAAACAAAGGCCCCTACAGATGAGAACATAACATAAGAATAGCCTAACTGGGTCAGACCAATGGTCCATCATGCCCAGTAGCCCATTCTCATGGTAGCCAATCCAGGACACTAATACCTGGTCAAAACCCAAAGAGTAGCAACATTCCATGCTACTGATCCAGGGCAAGCAGATACTTCCCCCATGTCTTAATAACAGATTATGGACTTTTCCTCCAGGAATTTGTCCAAATCTTTCTTAAAACCAGCTACACTATCTGCTTTTACCATAACTTCTGGCCACTTCATTTTTAAGTTTAGATCTTTCCTTTCAAACAGAGACCTTGCTAGATGTCAAATACAGCACAAGGTAACTTCACATGGACTTAGCTGTGCAGGAAATGTGAATCTCCTCATACACCCACCATATAGTGCAAAAATGTGCAAAGGTCTGTTTTTTTCTTTCGATCACTACATAGCCTAATGCCACACAAGCAGCGCTGTTACAAACATATTCTGTAGGTCAATGCTAAGGATAACAAAGTTTCCTTCCTTGGACCAGAAGGAGATACTGATAAACCACTGGAAGAGATTCCAAAACAACACCCAAAGACCCACTCAGTGTGTGAACCAGTTGAGTGGAGTGGACTAACTGGGGGGTGGAAATGGGCCCGGAGTTTGCTCAGCAGAATTTCCCAGACCACCTCTTCCTCTCAACACATTGACACGCTGCCACCACCACCACTAGGAACACCTCACTGGGTAGGCCAGCTATGCTATAAACTTTATAAAACACATTATTATATTTTCTTATAAAGCACATATTTTAACTGAACTCTCTGACATCCTCAGCCGTTCCATTCACAAAAATAGAAGGAAGAAAAGTTCCCATTTCCTGCTGTCTCATGTCCCCGGCCTATACAATATTTTTTTTCTGCAGACCCTTCAAAAGTCTGACCAAATCCTCGTTTCACTTGCATTATAAAGTACTGAGGATGCCATCTCTCCCCAATCCCAGGTCCTAAAGTCTAAGACAGTAGCGCAAACTAATGCTGCCAGATTCAGGAAAAAAAATTTCGATTCGATTCAGCCTATTGAATTGGTTTTTCAATTCGATTTTCCTGCCCAGTTGGGTGATTTTTTTCAAAACTCCTGGTGGGTTTTATAGCTTTTTCACCCCCTTTGGCTTCTCCTAATCACACTGGCGCTGTGGTGTAAATAAAATAAAGAAACAAAAAGGACTTTTCCTCTCTCTGTTAAATCCTAGCTCACGTTTGCAGTCCAACACCAGCTCTGGCAAGATACACATTTCAAATCTGACATATTGTAATCACAAAACAGAAAATAAAATTAATTTTTCTACCTTTTGTTGTCTTGTTATATTTCAAATCTTGTTGGTCCAAGGCTCTGGTTTTCTTCTGATAACTTGCTTGCCAGGGTCTCCTTCTTTCTTCTTTCTGCATGCTAACCATCCATCTGCCAACTCTGTCCTCCCTTTCCATTTCCCTTCCCTCCCCAGGAAGTCTGGTATCTTTCCTTTTTTTCATCTCCCTCCACAGATCCACCTTTTCTTAACTACTCTTTCATCCGGCATCTCTCCCTCCTTCCCCACCACCCCAGGGTCCACCATATCTCCCTTTCTTTTCCCAATTACCCTCCTATCCAGTATCTCTATCCCTCCTCCACACCATCCCTTGTGTCCAATTTCTCTCCCTTTCTGTTCCTTCCCTCCCTAAATCCCATGGTCCATCATCTCTCTCCCTCTCCTCTATTTTCAGACCCATTATTTCTTCCCCCCCAAAGTTTGGCATATGCACGTCTCTTTGAACACCCCCTTCCCTCCATGTACTTCTAAACCAGGGTCCCCCCCAAAGGCCTGTCCCCCCTTAAAGGTCTGCCTGTCCCCCTTGAAGGCCTGCACCCCCCTTGAAGGCCTGTCCCACCCCCTTGTAGGCCTGTACCCCCTTTGAAGGCCTGACCCCCCCTTGTAGGCCTGTCCCCCCCTTGAAGGCCTGCCTGCCTGTCCCCCCTTAAAGGCCTGCACCCCCTTGAAGGTCTGCACCCCCCCAAAGGCCTGCACCCCCCCGAAGGCCTGTCCCACCCACTTGTAGGCCTGTCCCCTCCCTTTGAAGGCCTGTACACCCTTGAAGGTCTGCACCCCCCGAAGGCCTGCACCCCGCCGAAGGCCTGTCCCCCCCTTGAAGGCCTGTCCCACCCCCTTGTAGGCCTGCCCCCCCCGAAGGCCTGCCTGCCCCCCCCCTTAAAGGCCTGTCCCTCCCCCTTGAAGGCCTGCACCCCTTGAAGGTCTGCACACCCCCCGAAGGCCTGTCCCCCCCTTGAAGGTCTGCCTCCCCCCTTGAAGGTCTGCCTGTCCCCCCCCTTGAAGGCCTGTCCCCCCTTGAAGGTCTGCCTGCCTGCCTGTCATCCCCCTCCCCCTTGAAAGCCTGCCTGCCCGCCTGCCCGCCCCACCCTGAAGGCCTGATGCCCCAACCCACCCCGAAGGACCGCTCGCCCCCCCTGGCCTCCCCGCACCACCTATGAAGCAGCCGCAGCAGGATCGCGACGTCAGCGATCCCTGCGCTGCTTAGGCGCTGCTTCCTGCGCCGCGGTCCCGCCCCTCCTCTGATGTCAGAGGAGGGGCGGAACCACGGCGCAGGAAGCAGCGCCCAAGCAGCTCAGGGATCGCTGACATCGCGATCCTGCTGCGGCTGCTTCATAGGTGGTGCGGGGAGGCCAGGGGGGGCGAGCGGTCCTTCGGGGGTGGGGGGGGGGATTGAACGGCAAGGCCGGGAGCACCCCCTCAGGGCTGGCACCCGGGGCAGACCGCCCCTCCCGTCCCCCCTTGGTACGCCACTGCGTCAAGGTGATCAATGATGCGGTCCTTTATCAGCGCCTCTATCATCTTTCCTGGTACCGAGGTCAGATCACCGGTCTACAGATTCCCGGATCTCGCCTCAAATCTTTCTTGAACATCGGCGTAACATTCGCCACTTTCCAGTCTTCCGGAATCCTTCCTGATTTGATCGACAGATTGGCTATTAGTTGAAGCAGGTCAGCTATAACCCCTTTCAGTTCCTTGATTACCCTCAGATGGATGCCGTCCGGTCCCGGGGATTTATCGTTTTTAAGCCTATTAATCTGCCTGCATACCTCTTCTAGACTGACCGTCAACCCTGTCAGTTTCCCGTCTTTATTTCCTGCGTATAGCCTGTCAGCTTCTGGTATATTGTATATATCCTCTTCGGTATATACAGATGCAAAAAATGTGTTCAGTTTGTCGGCAATGGCTTTGTCCTCCTTTAGTACTCCCTTTATTCCATGGTCATCCAACGGCTCCACCGCTTCCTTCGCGGGTCGTTTCTCCTTAATATATCGAAAGAACGGCTTGAAGTTTTTTGCCTCCTTGGCTAGTTTTCCTCGTAGTCTCTTTTGGCCCCTCTTACTGCCTTATGGCACCTGTGTTGATGTTGCTTGTGCTTTTTCCAGTTTTTGTCCATTTTTGACCTTTTCCATTCTTTAAAAGAAATCTTCTTGTCTCTGATTGCTTCTTTCACCGCTACAGTGAGCCATGCCGGTTCCTTGTTCTTTTTCCTCTTGGATCCCTTGTTGATAATGTGGTATATATAGATTCTGCGCCTCGGTGACTGTGTCCTTAAAGAGGGACCATGCTTGCTCTAGCGTTTGTACAGTGCTTATCCCCTTCTTAATCTTCTTCCCCACCATAATTCTCATCCCTTCTTAATTCCCTTTTCGGAAGTGCCGTGGCTGTCGTACTGGATCAATGTTTTGCCCCATGTCCAGGTTGAAGTGGATCATATTGTGATCACTGCTTTCCAGCATCCCTTCTACTTCTGCACCTTGCGCTGGTCCTCATAGTCCATTTAGAATTAAGTCCAGAATTACATTTCCTCTCGTATTTTCCTTGACAAGTTGTTCCAGGAAGCAATTGCCTACAGCATCCAGGAACTTGGTCTCCCTATTGCAGCCGGAGGTGCCTAGGTTCCAATCTATCCCCGCTCTCCATGTCATCTATTCTAGTGTAAGCCTATGAAAATCTCTCAAAACTCACCTATTCCATGGACAAGACACCTAACACCCCTCTCCAATGAACAACAATCTCCTCCTCCCCCCTTCCACCTCCTTTCCCAACCTACCCACCCCCTCCCCCCCCTAACCTACCCCCCTCTCTTCTCCTAACTTCATTCTACCTCCTTGCTCCAAATATTGTTCAATTGTTTTCGAACCACTTATTATTTATTGCTTGCCTCTAATATTGTTCAATTGTTTTTAAACCACTTGTAATTTTTTGTTAATCTAATGTAAACCGCCTAGAACTCCTTGGGTATGGCGGTATACAAAAATAAAGTTATTATTATTATTATTATTATGAAGGGAATTTTTTAAAATAAAGTAAAATTCTGGAATCTCTCTGGGGCACACAGTTTCAGAGATACTGAACTATGGACTGGCATTTCCTGATGCCACAGTTGTTTTCCCAATTAAACCCCACCCTAACAGAGCAGTGGGCTTATTGGAGTATAAGCATTGCTTAACATAACATAACCAGAGGAGCCTGGGTTCAAATCCCATTGACACTTCTTGGGCCCTGGACATATCTCTGTTTGATGACCTCTAGGACCCAACGGTCTGATATCGGAATCCAACAAAAGTTACCCCAATATAAGCAAAAATTTCTTCAAAAGCTACAAAACTGATGCTTAATGGGACACAGTCATATCAGTGTCCAGCATTGATGGTAATGGAGAAGTCAACCTCCTATAGGTAGAGTTTGGGGTAGAGGAAATATTCTCTAGAAGTAAGTTAAAAGGACTGTTGCTATTTAGGAGGTCTCTGTTGTCTAGGGTGCTTCTGGGTCACTGATCAAGCAGGTGCAGAAAATTATTGGTTGCAGATACAAGACTTTTTTGGATAAGACTCTCGCATTTCAAGCAGGTAAACAGCAGTCCTGGCTGGGTAAATGCATTGGTGAAGCTATGTTGTCTTATGGTGCATTTCGAAAAGGAATTAAGTCAGCAATGTTTGACAAATTCATTTCCTAAATGTGGGTACTATTGTTAGTAAAACTCTATACTGAGTATATCTAAGAAACTTGTTGTATTTTTAACCATTTGGATTTCGCTGATTGTCCAGCATTCTTCTGTGTAAACCACCTAGAAATCGTTTGGTTATGGCGGTATAGAAGAATAAAGTTATGTTATGATGATACTTCTGTCTTGAGTAGCAGTTAGATCATCTTGGTGGTTGAGACTGGCGAGATTATGAAGAAGACAAAGTAGTCATGCAATCTGCGTATCTCTTGATTTCTTGTGAGGCCTCCTTTACACAATCTCCAAATAAATCATCTCCTAAATGAGGTATGTTAGAGAGACGGTCTTGAACATTGGAATCTAGATCTGAGATTCTCAGCCAAGTTTGCCTGCGCATTGCTATTAAGACCGTAGAGGTATGAGAGATGATATCAAATGCACCAAAGGTAGAACATATTCGTACCATATATTTCCTGGTCTCCATATCATTCATTAGATTATTTATTTATTAAAAAATGTATATACCGCTGAAAATAAGAGACCGAGATCCGAGGCTCTGGATCCTCCCCCCCTCCAAGAAGGCTCAGAACTGAAGCCCAAAGGTTAAAGAAAGGAAATCCCTAGGGAGAGAGCTTACATAGTGCCACAACTGACAGTGAGCGTAAGCCAGACCAAGGGAAGAAAGACCACAGTGCTGCAAATCCTCACAGGACTTGAGCTCCCCATCATCCCACATCACCTGAAAAAGGAACTCAAAGCCCCTAGCCCGCCATTTACCGAAAACCGAAGGAAAGGTTACCAGTCAGAGGCAGCATGGAGAGGAACTTTAATACATTCTTTAGGTAGTTTTTATAGTCCAGTGCATCCATGAGCTCTGTCTGAGATTAAGATTCTGACTGCATTTTAATTGACAGGGCTTGCCCCATCTGACTGGGGCAATTCCTTATGAAGAGGAGGAGATGGGTCTGAAGAAACACCACAAGTCTCCTTTGCTGACAACTCTGGATAGCCATTAGAAGTGTGCAGAGTTACATTTCAAGTTTAATTTCCATGTTCTCTATTCTTAGACCTCCTCTTTATAGGCTTGCTCTTATGTTACTCTAATTTAATCAACTGTAAACCGAGTCAAGCTCCTTCAGGAGATGACCCGGTATATAAACTCAGGATTAGATTAGGTCAGTCATAGTCCTCGATGGCATGCTCTCTCTCCTCAGTTGGATGTTGAGGAGATGGACGGCAATGTCTAGAGGAGCATTGATGAGATCGACGTGCAGAGGAGCTTTGAGGAGATCAACATCATGGAGAGCATCAAGAAGATTGACGTTGAGCAGAATGTCAAGGAGATCGATGTCGAGAAGAGCATTGATGTGTGTGTCAAGAATGAGATGAATTGTGTTCTCTTGACGTGGATGTATGTGCTGATGCAGGTGTTTGACATCCATGTGTCTGAGCTTGATGTCCTGATGAAGATGAAGGCTGATGCTCAGGCTGAGTTGAAGCTAGCAAAATGGAAGCAGGATGTGGCATCAAGTACTTCTGCAGTAGTACTTCTGCAAAAGCATGGTAATCTGTTCTTGCAGAGATGGTGCCATAACCTGTACTTGTACAGGTGTCAAAGCACTGGTGACTCCGGTATCGAGGCACACGTCAGAGGTGACACCAACTGTAAAGACGGCGATCTATCATCAGTGCATTAACGTTTAGGTGAAGATGCCTGAGATGATGCTGAAGCAGCATTGGAAGGGGAAGTATGCCTATGCTTCTTAGCTTTTTTTACATGGTTCCCATGATGTAGGCTGAGCCAATGACATAGACGTTAATGTAGACAACGTTATAGCTATTGAAGTCGTCAGTACCGGATGCAATGCTGGAACATGTGGATCGATGACTCCCCAACATTTTCAGTGAGGAGCACCCAAAAAGTTTATTGTAATGTAAGCAATCTTTTCTGCAGTTTGGAATAGACACGGTGTTCAGGACCAAGGCTCTGGATGCACAAACTATGTGGATCAGTACTTGAAATGGCCCTGTGACACCAGGCGCACTGCGTAACACCACTAAGAGCCTTGGTCATCAAAATAAAAACCACTGACGTGAAATCAAAGCACCAAATGGTCTGGGGGAGTTGAGTTATTTTGAGAACTCAACACTCTCTGTCTGAAAACTGGCTGAGGCCTGAGCTAAAACTTTCGGTAAACAGGGAACTTTTTTTTTTTAGGGGGGGGGGGGAAGGCACAAAAGAGACATCTAAAATGTACACACAAAATAGATGTTGGAAAAAGAGATTTAAAAGAAAAACCATCTATTGACATGCCAAGAGAAAGATGTTCTCTCAGCTCCACAGAAAACAAAGAACTGGTGGTCCCGCAAGCTGCTGTTGGGCGGGAAGGCACTCGCACATGCGTGGTGCAGGCGGTCTTCATGTTTTTTAAAGTGACAGTGACAGTGGAAAACTCTTCTTTTTGACAACTGATACTATTAGCACTTGTTGACTGTCCGTACCGGGGCTCCATGGATGACATCACCCACACGTGAGAATATACCGCCTGCGTCTCAGATAAATATGTATTTACCCGAATTGTGGAGGATTTGTAGAAACAATAGTCATTGGTCAAATTTACTCCTCTGCTTGTAGAACTTAGCAGATTTCAAGCCACTAATTGTAATTGTAAAGAAGTGGCCAAGAGGTTTCTGGGTTCTGATCCAAGAAAACCAGGGTTCACTGCCACTTTCCCCCCTGTTGCTCCTTGTGACCTCGGGGAATCGATTTTGTCCTCTTTTGCCACAGACATCAATTTAGGTTGGAAAGCTCTTTCTGAAGTAGAGCCGCTTCAATTGTAACTTATCTTGAGACTACTTAAATCCAATCTAAAAACGAGAAACTCCCAGAGCAGCTGGATTTAGCAGAGCCTTCCCACTTCAGTAGTTTGATCTGGTTTTATTTCAGATGCCCCATCTGCTTAAACACACACACAAAAAAACCTATCAGATAGGGGGGAAATGATTTAAAGCCTCATCTTCCTTCTTGCCATAAATTTACATTTTGCAGCGAGCAGCAGAGTTTAGGCAAAGTGAGGAAAATACCTGTGTGCTGATGAGCCCGTCTGCAGGCCTTCCGGAAGCGGAATCCCTGGGGGCTTAAGTAGAACATGAGGTCACTGTGCAACACAAAGCAGCGAAATCTTTGGTCCAACAAGGAGCAGAGGTCGAAAATGGCTTTTATATAGGAGCTACCACTGCAGGAGAAGAAGAAGGAATGCTAAATGTTGTAAGAACAAAAAGGCAGGTGGGGTACCAGCACGACGAAAATCACAGCAACCAAGGAGTGGGGCAAGGAGAACGGGCTTACAACAGAAGCAACAGGAGAGCCACCTAATGGTTTGTCCAAATTTATTAAGAGAACAAAGGGCTAGATTCACTAAACAAACCGATTGTGTACCGATCGGTTTGCGACCCGATCATCCTTCGATCCGCGCATGCAAATGAGGGGGAACGGCATTGAAATGTAGGCAGGCAGCGATTCACTAACAAAAACCCTGCAACTCCGACTGGGCTGGCTGATCACAAACAAGCGACTGCTGGGACCCAGTCGTTCACTGCTTTTCGACTGTCATCGCCTACTCTCTGTCTGCTGTCTCCCCCGACTTTCCAGCTCTCTGCCGCGATTTTCTCCTGCCGGCCTGCTCTGCCCCGACTCTCTGCCAATTTGCTCCTGCCGGACTGCACTGCCCTCCGACTCTCCTGCTCTCTGCCCCAAGCGCTGATCTGGCCTTCCCCTGCAGTGCGAGCCCATGGTTTTAACCCACTGGACTAAAGTTGTTTTTTTTAAAGTCACTGCTCTTCGATACATGCGCAGACCATCTACAGATGCGTCGTGATTGCTACAGAGCGATCTGGGCGCTCATTTGCATGAGGGTGATTCGTGAAACAGCCCCCCCCCGGACACGGATCGGATCGGATCCCTCACGGATCCGATCCGATCCGTGCCCTTAGTGAATCTAGCCCAAAGTGTCTTCCTGAGTTGTCTAATAAAATTAGATAAACCATTAGGTGGCTCTTCTTTTGCTGCTGTCGTAAGCCCATCATCCTTGCCCCACTCCTTGGTTGCTTTAGAACAGGGATCTCAAAGTCCCTCCTTGAGGGCCGCAATCCAGTCAGGTTTTCAGGATTTCCCTAATGAATATGCATTGAAAACAGCGCATGCACATAGATCTCATGTATATTCATTGGGGAAATCCTGAAAACCCGACTGGAATTGCGGCCCTCAAGGAGGGACTTTGAGACCCCTGCTTTAGAACATAAGAATAGCCATTATTGGGTCAGAACGATGGTCCATCTTGACCAGTATCCTGCATCTAATAGTGGTCAATTCAGGTCACAAGTACTTGGCAGAATCCCCAAAGTAGCAAGATTCCAGTGGCATAGTAAGGGGGGGGGGGTCCAACCTGGGCTCTGTCTTGGTAGGAGCGTGGCACCCTTCCTCCACTCTCCCTCCCTCATTCCCAGCCCCCTCCCCCCCCCACTGCTGCATGCACGCGCTGCGTTCCTTTCCCCGTACCTCTGTAACTTTCCTGTCGTGAGCAGCAACCTGCCTTCACGCCTGCATATCAGCTCTTCTTCTGACATCACTTCCTGGACCCGCACCCAGGAAGTGATATCAGAGGGAGAGCCCATGCAGGTATGACAGCAGGATGGGGGTTGATGCTTACGCTAGGAACATTACAGAGGTACGGGGGGGGGGAGGAGGGGGGTGAAGAAGAGGAAGGGTGCCACGCCCACTACCAAGATAGCACCCGGGTTGGACCCCCCCCTTACTACTCCACTGTGTAATATGGAATCTTGCTACTTTGAGGATTCTGCCAGGTACTTGTGACCTGAATTGACCACTATCAGAAAGGGGTGGATAGTACATTAACTGTTTTTACCACTTGCACTGACAGAGTTCCTCAGCTTAACAATACACTGATGGCCATGCTCTCCCCAACTAGCTAGGTTTGGCGTGGACTGGGGTGTAGGAGTAGCCTAATGGCTAATGCGGTGGACTGAGAACCTGGGGAGCTAGGTTCAATGCCCGTTACAGCTCCTTGTGACCCTGGGCAAGTTACTTAACCATCCATTATCCCAGGTGGAGAACTTACTTTAGATCATGAGCCCACCAGGGACTTAAAAAAACATACCTGCAATAGTGTACGTCAACCAATTTGATGGTACCCGCAGAAAGGCAGTATGTCAAGCCTACGATCCTTTAATCACTTAGTAGTGACTTTCAGTCCACTAACCAGTTAAGTGAGCAGCTAATACGCTGTCCTAACGTTATCCACCTAGCCAACCGTGCCACCAGTATCGGCTGGTAAGCAGTTAGCTTCTGGGGTTCCTGCACTAACTCAGCTAAGATTAAATGCTAAGCAATTCAAGGTCAGGCATTTGGGCTGCAAAGAGTTCAGGGGGGTGAAGAACTTTTGTGTCCGACAGAAGAGCGGGACTTGAGTGTGATAGTATGTAACGATCTATTCCACCACCCCCTCCTACATAAAATCCAAGCTTCCCATCTACAACCCCACTCGCACCCTCCGCTCAAAGTCAGAGATACGCCTAAGCACCCCCCCCCCCCCCCCGGAAGATCCCTGCTCACAGAAACTGCCCACAAACGATCCTACAGCCACTTTATTCCACACCTCTGGAACCAACTACCCCCCCCCAACTTAGACAACAGAACTCACTATTAACATTCCGTAAATCGGTAAAGACCCTCCTCTTCAACTAAAGATCTCCTCTGTCTCCTCCCCCCCTTACGCCCCACCCCTCCACTCTCCTATCACCTTCCCAACTCCAGTATAACCCTCTCTTACTCTCTCCACTAACAAATTGTACCTAAACGCATATAACTTTCCTTAAACTAAACTACTGTATTTCCCCCTTCTCTCTTTCTGCTATACTCTCCCTGTATTTAATTCTCTCCAAAATCTATAAATCCAATCACTAAACCTGTTGTACTACTTATATGTCTAGTTACTCCCCACTGTGTATGTTCATTTGTAAACCGTTCTGAGCTACTGGGAGGACGGGATAAAAATCCAAATAAATAAATAAATAAAAGGTGGCCAAACAGGTTGAAAGGGGATAGCAAGCTAGAAGGATGCTAGGGGCATAGGGAGAGGTATGGTCAGTAGGAGAAAGGAAGTATCGATGTGACTGTATAAGACTCTGGTGAGTCCTCATTTAGAATATTGTGTGCAATTCTAGAGACCGTACCTGGAGACAGAGTAGGAGCTAGGGGATGCTGCGGATGGGCAGACTGGATGGGCCATTTGGCCTTTATCTGCCGTCATGTTACTATGTTTCTATAACTATAAAGCTCTATGACCTCACAATACAGGTGTAAAGAGCCTTAACCAATAGGAAGAGGAGATGCAAATGTTAAGAGCCTTAACCAATAGGGAGAGGAGTAGATAGAGGATGCTGCGGATGGGCAGACTGGATGGGCCATTTGGCCTTTATCTGCCGTCATGTTACTATGTTTCTATAACTATAAAGCTCTATGACCTCACAATACAGGTGTAAAGAGCCTTAACCAATAGGAAGAGGAGATGCAAATGTTAAGAGCCTTAACCAATAGGGAGAGGAGTAGATAGTGGATGCTTCGGATGGACAGACTGGATGGGCCATTTGGCCTTTATCTGCCATCATGTTTCTATGTTTCTATTGGGGAGGAGCTTGCAGGCTGTTCATTCATTCATTTTGTTGTTTGTGTTGGTTTATTAGGCCTCCAATGTAACTAGTATCTCTCCCCCCCCCACCTCTTGTACCAAGTCTTTGTCTAATGTTTGCATTTATGAGCCCCTTGAACACCCATGGTTTTGCTTTTAAATATATATGTAAACCGCCTAGATGGCCTGATAGGCGGTATATCGAAATATACATAAACTTGAAACTTGGAAGAAGCGTAAAGGTCAAAGTTTGCCAAGGGTGTCCACCACCCTTGCCCCAGCTCAGGATACTGACCTCTCGTTCTGGCAGTTGCTGTTGCAGCTGAAGGCGCATTTCAAGATGCTGTCCAGGGTCATCAGGCTGACGTATTGGAAGAGTTCCACCGACTTGTCCTTGTTGGCAAACTTTTCCCATTTGTCCTGAAGAGAACAGGAGAAAGATTTGAAAACTCCTCTCTCTCTCTCTCTCTCTCCACTGCAGCTTTAGGGGAGATACATAATAGAGAATGACACGGTGACAAAATTCATCACCGTTCCCGTCCCCACAGATAACTGCAGGAAATAATCCCATGTCATTTTCTAGTGTCTATTTCAACCTCGGTCCTTCTACATCAGCATTCTTCAAAGCAAAGCTTGCGGGTCAGTGGTTGTGGCCATTCATACTCTGATTCTTATTTGAGCCAAGTATAGGATAATGAAGCCATTGTGACATCACTGATGAGGTTGGCTCTTAGGCACTGGTGGAATGAGGCATTATGACATCACAATCTCAGCTCTGGAATGTTGCTGCTCAATCTCAGCATTCTTCAACGTAAAGCTTGCACGTCAGTGGTTGTGGCCATTCATACTCTGATTCTTCCCTCTCACCTTAAAGAATGACATGAAGATGGTTTCCCGCAGTTATCCGCGGGGACGGGAACGGTGATGAATTTTGTCACTGTGTCATTCTCTAATACATAACTCAAGAGTCAGAAAGCCATGACCTTGCTCATTCGTGAATGCTTGATGATGAACTATAAATATCCATCAGTGCTGGACCCATGACCTGATGTCACTCAGCATGTGAGGTACTGGTGACCTGCCCTCTTCTGGAAGGCCTCTGTTGCGTATGACACTTGGAGGGTTTTGCTTGTTCAAGAACCAATAATGATCACCCTCTTATCGTTCTGTTCTAACCCTTGTCAATGCAGAATGCCAATGAGTAGACCAGGAAGGGTTTTTAAAAATCCATAGTAAGTGACAAAAGATTCCTCACCAGCATGATCTTGGTGGAGTCGGACATCAGCTTCACATAAGGTTTCAGGATGTCGTAGTGGAAGGCTGGAGTCAGGAGCTTTCGGTGCTGGAGCCACTTTGGGCCAGAGAGGAGCAGCAATCCCTGCCCTGTTGGGGACACCAGTAACAATCTGGTCACATCGCTTTATGAAATCGAGACCTGGATTCAATTTGGGGATCTAGACAGGGCGGAGGATGCTACAGAGTTAACGTTCACAGCTTCTGAGCTATTGTAAAATCTTGAATTGACTCGGGGTACATAATACAGCTTGGATTTCGGAAAACCATGGTCTATGGCTTCTAGCCAAGGAATGCCTCCCCAATAACTGGCATAAATGAAAAAAAAGAGGGAATTGCATAAAAACTGGCTTAAAGCCAGCATAGCTGTGAATGAAGGCTCATGATAGCAAACCCCAAGAAAGTCCAGTTCTGATCAAGCAATCAGAACGGAAACCGGCTACACCTTATTCCGGAAGGGGTGGAAAACTCTTCTTTTTGACAACTGATACTATTAGCATCTCCCCTTTTCCCCTCCCCCTTCTCAGGCCTCTCCTTTCTTGCTCTCTACTGTCCCCTCCCTTCGCCTAGAGCCTTGCCTAGGTATGTGTGACTCACTAATGGAAGATTAGATTAGATTAAGCTAGAAGGCCAAACAGGAGATGGTCAGGCATTAAAAAAAAATCTAAGGCGGGCTCCAAATCCAGGTACGGAGCCACCATTCATGTGACTTAGCAGTGCAGTTTTTCTTAATATGGGTAGATTATTAGATCATGATACTAAGGATGGGCAGCCAAAAATGTGTGTCGTATGTCGTTTACTGTGTCATTTCTAGCAATGTTGGTTTTATTTATCTTTGTTTGAGCTTTTGGTCATCACGGGAGCATATCATCGAGTGTGTGCACTCTTTCAGAAAGATGGCGTGACAGTTTGTGCGCTTGCAAAGGTTCGAATGGGCTCACTTAAGCACAGAGCGCCAACTTCTTCTGAAAGACTGCTTGCTTTTAGCAAATAATGCGTGCGCGCGCGTTTGAAAGACTGCGCACTGTTATCGGCAAATGATAAAAACCACAAAGGCCCGGGTTCTTTAACCGTTGCCGATTTTTCAGGGGCCCAAGCTCAGTAAAAAAAAAAACCCCCAAAAAACGCCATTCCAACAACATATTTAACTGCGTTTCAAGGCACCTGCTGGCATTAGGCGGCCTTAATCGCCTAAGGAGGCTCAATACACGACAAAGATAGGCGCTAGAAATGTAGGACTGCCAAACCCTGGCCTGCATTTCTGGCGCCTGTCTTTCCCGGAGGCTCAATTCACTATAGGGTGCCATCATGTGATTGACGTGCGATCGGCAGCCGCTTATAGAATCGGGAACCATTTGTGTGTTCAATTTTATAAAATACTAGCACTTACGAGAATACTGTTCGCATGTGCATTTAAGTGCTAGGTAATTGCGCAGTCGGATCTATAAAGGACATGTGCAACTTATTTATTCATTCAATTTTCTATACTGTTCTCCCAGGGGAGCCCAGAATGGTTTACATGAATTTATTCAGGTACTCAAGCATTTTTCCCTCCCAATCTATCTAATGTACCTGGAACAATGGGGGGATTAAGTGACTTGCCCAAGGTCACAAGGAGCAGTGTGGGATTGAACCCACAACCCCAGGATGCTGAGGCTGTAGCTTTAACCACTGATCCACTCTAGAAATCAAAATGAAGTAAAAGTGAGCCAAGTAAAGGACAATCAAGCCATTGTGACATCACTGAAGAGGTTGGCTATTATTGGTGGAATGAGGCATTGTGATGTCACAATACAAGCTCTGGTTACCAGAGGCTGAAACTTGTCACACTATTTATTTATCCAATTTTCTGTACTGCTCTCACAAGGGAGCTCAGAATAGTTTACATGACGTTTTCCCCTGTCTGTCCTGGGGCACAAGGTCACAAGGGGCAGCATGGGTTTGAAGCCACACTTTCAGAGTGCCGAGGCTGTAGCTTTAACCACTGCACCGCACTCTTTTACTAAGCGGCCGCAGAGGTTACTACCATGGCCCGGGGCGCTAAATGCTCAGACACTCAGGAATTCTATGAGTATCAGAGCAGCGTCGGAGCATTTAGCGCTGGGGGCTGCGGTAGAAACTTCCATCGCAGCTAAATAAAAGGGGGGGGGGGGGGTTAGCTTGTAAACGCTAGGAGGATGTATACAGGAGGGGAGAGCATTGGTATTTTAAAGTATTTACATGTGATTGTATGAAAAATGTAACTTACAGTAGATATGCACTAAAGTGTCACTTTGAGGGCCCTCATTTAAAAACATCAGAATAGTCATACTGGGTCAGACCAATGGTCTATCAAGCCCAGTAGCCCCTTCTCACGGTGGCTAATCCAGGTCACTAGTACCTGGCCAAAACCCAGACTGTAGCAATATTCCATGCTACCGATCCAGGGCAAGCAGTGGTTTCCCCCATGTCTTTCTCAATAACAGACTGTGGACTTTTCCTCCAGGAACTTGTCCAAATCTTTCTTAAAACCAGCGACGCTATCCGCTCTTACCACATCCTCTGGCAACGCATTCCAGAGCTTAACTATTCCCTGTAACGTCATCGAGTGTCCCTAGTCTTTGTAATTTTTGATGGAGCGAAAAATCGATCCACTCGTACCCGTTCTACTCCACTCAGGATTTTGTAGACTTCAATCATATCTCCCCTCAGCCGTCTTCTATCGGCATGGGTATGCCTAAATCTAAGCGCTTTGATGATAATTTGTAATAATGGAATTTTGACACCCGGATGCCATCACGGAATTAGTGTTCAGCACGCTGAATCTAGGTCAGGAGTGTCAAAGTCCTTCCTCGAGGGCCGCAATCCAGTCGGGTTTTCAGGATTTCCGCAATGAACATGCATGAGATCTATTTGCATGCACTTCTTTCATTGTATGCTAATAGATCTCATGCATATTGATTGGGGAAATCCTGAAAACCCAACTGGATTGCAGCCCTCGAGGAGAGACTTTGACACCCTTGATCTAGGTGCTTAAAAGGTGGCACCCAATTACAGAATTTCCCCCTTGGTTTACAGACACAAGGAGCAGAAGTATGGGTTTTTAATGGGCCATATTGCTTGGATAATGCCCTGTCCTTACATATCCAGGCTGCTATAAATATCGCATTTCCTGCCCTTTATGATCATTCTTGCTCAAGAAGAGAGATCAGAGTTCATGCTTACCAATCCATGCTTCAAAAAAGCTGTAGGTCCAAGCCTTGGGATCTGCAAGGTCCAACACAATACATTGTAACCATGTTCAGCACATCCATGAATTGTAACACAAATAGGGTTGTCAGATATTCTTTTTAGAAAATCTGGACCCCCCCAAGCCCCGCCCCCAGGCCTGCCTAGTTCTGCCCATCTCCGCCCCCAAGCCCACCCTAACCACGCACTCCTGCTCTTGTTGGGCATAGAGCAGGGGTCTCAAAGTCCCTCCTTGAATATGCATTGAAAGCAGTGCATGCAAATAGATCTCATGCATATTCATTGGGGATATCCTGAAAACCCGACTGGATTTGGCCCTCGAGGAGGGACTTTGGAGACCCCTGGTTTAGGGTTATCAGATGTTCAGATTTCCCCGGATAAATCCTCCTTTTGAGGACGTGTCCAGGGGTCCAGATGGCTTTGGTTTTGAAAAGCTGTCTCATGCAGGGAGGAAGTCCGCGCCTGCGTGGCCGTCACGCGAAGACGCTATCGTGTGACGGCCACGCAGGTGCAGACTTCCTCTATGCCAGGGTTCTCAAAGTCCCTCCTTGAGGGCCGCAATCCAGTCGGGTTTTCAGAAATTCCTCAATGAATATGCATGAGATCTATTTGCATGCACTGCTTTCAATATATATTCATTGGGGAAATCCTGAAAACCCGACTGGAATACGGCTCTCGAGGACCGGAGTTCCCTACCCCTGATGTATACCCTAGAGCAGGAGTAGGGAACTCCGGTCCTCAAGAGCTGTATTCCAGTTGGGTTTTCAGGATTTCCCCAATGAATATACATGAGATCTATGTGCATGCACTGCTTTCAATGCATATTCATTGGGGAAATCCTGAAAACCCGACTGGATTGCGGCCCTCGAGGAGGAACTTTGAGATCCCTGGACTAGACGTAGGGGGTGGGCAACTCCAGTCCTTGAGGGCCGCAATCCAGTTGGGTTTTCAGGATTTCCCCAATGAATATGCATGAGATCTATATGCATGCACTGCTTTCAATGCATATTCATTGGGGAAATCCTGAAAACCCGACTGGATTGCGGCCCTCAAGGAGAGACTTTGGAGACCCCTGCCCTAAACACAAGTAACCGTTCAGCATCACAAACCCCTAAAGATCAAGATTTCTTTACTGCATAAAACTAGCAGCAGAATTTAAGCCCTGCTGCCAGCGGTCAACAAAAGGAGCTCTGAGCTATGGAATCACTGGGTCACAGAGGCTGATGCTTTGCATGGAAGTGTGGATGCTCCCAGGTAATCTCTCCTCTGGGGGGTGTAGATAAGATTGAATTAATTCATATGGAAATTAAATTTGAAAGAATGATTTAAATTTGTGTGAAATTTATTTTAATTCTTATTGTATTGAATGTATTTTTGTATTATCCTATTGTACTGATTATTTGATTCTTTCAATAAAAATTGTTATGCATAAACTGCTTTGTATAGGCCAGGAGTAGGCAATTCCGGTCCTCGAGAGCCGGAGCCAGGCCAGGTTTTCAGGATATCCACAATGAATATGTATGAGATGGATTTGCATGTACTGCCTCCTTGAGACGCAAATCTATCTCATGCATATTCATTGTGGATATCCTGAAAACCTGACCTGGCTCCGGCTCTCGAGAACCGGAATTGCCTACCCCTGGTATAGGCAAATCATGGACTTGCTTTTCAGGATTCAGACTTCCGATGCCGTGTAGTCGGCTCCACCTCACATAGCATTCAAATTTATTTGCTGGTAGAATGTACCCAGCATTCATTTCAGCAAAGAATTACTGCTCAGCGGAATCCAGTCTCTCTGTGATGGTTCCATACCTGGTCTGACAGATCCAGTTCAATAAACATGGATATATATCTAGGGGGGTTTTCTCTCATTAAATAAAATTGCTGTGTTACCTAAAAAATAAATAAAAGTTTAGTTAATGCTGTGAATCGTCAGTGTGAGGAAAAAAGCTCTAAAGAGCAAGGACCTGATACAGGAACAAGCTCCCACGCTTAACCCAGCCACGGTTTTATCACGCGGGAACCTCTCTCATGAATTAGGCCGCAAGCCATCATAGGATGTCACAAATGTGCAATCAAAATCAAATCATAACATAAGGGGAATAACAGTGAAAAATTCTGAACCCAAATAGTGCAAAATTACTTTCCTAGAGAGAATTCCCGCAGATATCAGCCGCCAATACAGCGATCATCAACAGAGAAGGTAGAACTTATCCTGAGAAATGTCAAGGCTTCCATGAGGGGGAATGCCATTCGGCAGACTTTGTCACCTCCTTTGAAAAATCACAACGCTGTGTTTTGGGTTCTACCCAGCTTGGTTTCAGGGGCAAGCCCCTTCTTCAGGAACCATTAACGATTGTTGTTTTTTTGTGGTTGATATCTAGGGGAATTCTCTCTAGGAAAGCACTTTTGCACCATATGTGTTTAGAATTTTTCACTGTTATTCCCTTTATATTATGATTTTGATTGCACACTTGTGACATCCTATGATGGCGTGCGGCCTAATTCGTGAGAGAAGTTCCCGCGTGATAAAACCGTGGCTGGGTTAAGCGTTGGAGCTTTTTCCAGTTTCAGGTCCTTGCTTTTTACCTCACACTGACGATTCACAACACTAACCAAAAATTTTTTCATTTTTTTTTTTGGGTAACACAACAATTTTATTTTGAGTCTTTTTTGACCTTGAGTTCTTTTTGTTCTTACCTGCTCTGCCAAACACAGACTTAGCGTATTCAGGGTGCGTGACGAAGAACATGGGAAGAAAACTTCCAAACCAGATGGGGAAACCATAGGGGTATTTATTTGCCCAGGACACAAAAATGTCTAAATCGGTCCCATCCGCACGAAGCTAAAGTGAAAATTGAAGGGAGAAGAGAGTGTAAGATCATAAGTTGCTGTCCTAGGCGGGATCTGTTTGTTCAGATGCTTTAAGGCAACTGTGCAGGGAACAGGAATATCCAGACCTGGTTTTACATAATTACATAGGAAGCGGAACGCTTTTTTGTTTGGGGGGAGGCAAAAGCTCTGCTCCAGACCCCGCCCCATAATAGTACTAATTGTAACACCATTTTTTCCATTCATTTTTCATATATACACAATATAATCTTAACACATAATGGTTAACCACAAAATGAATACAGAAAGCACACTTTAAGCTTCTCAACATGCATTCCTACCAGAACACCTGGCCTTGGTCACTCATGCAGAACACAGATATCCCCTATGGTCTAGCACAGGGGTGCCCACACTTTTTGGGCTTGCGAGCTACTTTTTAAATGACCAAGTCACAATGATCTACCAACAATAAAATTTTAAAAAAACACAACGCACACTGTACGCATAGAAAATGTTAATCATCATTCCTATTCCAGGGTTTTCAAAGAGGTCAAAGCAGATGACTCTATGCACTGTCACCTCAGTAACAACCATACAAAAGTAGACAAATACCCACCCCCTCCCTTTTTACTAAACCACGTTAGCAGTTTTTAGTGCAGGGAGCTGCGCTGAATGCCCGCTGCTCTCAACACTCCTAGGCTCCCTGCGCTAAAAACCTCTATTGTGATTTAGTAAAAGGGGACCATAGTGTAAAATATAGACAGCAGATATAAATTCAGACACATTTTGATCACAAAATTTAAAATAAAATCATTTTCCCTACCTTGTCTGGTGATTTCATGAGTCTCTGGTTGCACTTTCTTCTTCTGACTGTGCATACAATCTTTCTTCCCTTCTTTTAGCCTGTATGCTTCTTCTCCTCCAGACCTCATTTCTTCCCCCCCAACTTTTCCTTCCTCTTCCCTGCCCTTTCTTTCTCTCTGCCTCCCTTTCATTTTTTTCTGTTTCTCTTCTTTCCTTCTGTCTCCCTGCCTGCCCTTTTTCTTTCTTTCTCCCTGCCCTCCCCCAAGCCACTGCCACTGCCATTGCCATCGGGGACCAGGACCCAAACGCCACCAATAACAGGCCCCAAGCTCTCCCTGCTTCGGCCAACCAGCATTCCTCTCCCTGACGTCAATTCTGCCATCGGGAAGAGGAAGGCTGATCAGCCCAAGATCGCGATCGACCTATTAGGGGAAATGCTGCCGGGTCCTGCCTTCGCGGAAACAGAAAGTAAGCAGGACCCGGCAGGAAGAAGAACAAATGCTTGTCTCCCGCATTAGCCCGTAGCGAACGCTTGCTTCAGGGCTCTCAACATGTGCGCGCCGGCTTCCCTTCTCCCCTCCCCCCCCCGGACATAACTTCCGGTTTCGGAGGGAAGAGAAGAGAAGCCGGCACGCACATGTTGAGAGCCCTGAAGCAAGCGTTCGCTACGGGCTAATGCGGGAGACAAGCATTTGTTCTTCTTCCTGCCGGGTCCTGCCTACTTTCTGTTTCCGCGAAGGCAGGACCCGGTTTTTTGTTCAGCAGCGGCAGATGACAGCTGGGCGGATCGCCCAGCTAAAAGGCCCTAGGGAGAAAGAAAACTGGAGAGGAAGGCTGATCGGCCCGTAGATCAGGACGGCAACACGAGTCTATCACAGAGCCCGGGATAGGCTCCGCGATCGACTCGCGTTGCCTTCCTGAGCTACTGGTCGATCGCGATCGACGCGTTGGGCACCCCTGGTCTAGCATCTTTCTCCTCTCATTCTCACAGCCTGGCATCTCTTTCCTCTCCCACAGTCTAGCATCTCTCTCGCCTTCTCTCCCTCTTCCCTTGGCCTAACAACTCTCTCCTCTTACCCCCTTCCTGCGCTCTGGTAACTTTTTCCTCTCCTTCCCGCAGTCTGGCATATCTCTCTCCCCTCCTTCCCTTCTGTTCTCTGGTCTGGCATCTGTCTCTCCAAGTTTATTCATGTCTTACTATCCCTCACCAAAGATTTAAAAAAATCTCTGGGAACCTCTGGGTGGCTTACAATCTGAGATTTTGTTCATTTTAATTGCCAGGTGTGTTACCAAAGAGCACTCTGGTTGTTTCACAATGCTAATTGCCTATTCAATTCTGTTAATTCATTCCAAGGTCTTTATCTTGGTAGTCATTTTTTTGTCGTTAAGGGTTGTTTTGGGTTTTTGGGGTTTTTTTTTGGGGGGGTGCTTTATTAAGAACTAGCTCCTTTTATCATGGCCACACCCCTCGGTCGCTTTTGTGGTACGTGCTCTCCAGATGGTCTGTGGTGTTAGCACCTCATGCTTATTGAGGGGTGGGAGACTGTGGCTCTTCCTCATTTATTTGAATGGCTGCGTGGGAGGGGGTTATACCAATCTTACTGCAAGGATGATAGGAAAGTAATTCTATGTTGACATCAAGATGCTGCATTAAATAGGGACCCCTCTTCCCAGCCATCTCACCTCTTGATATTGTAATTTTAATGAAATGGGCTCATCTACCTAGACCAGGGGGAGGCATTTCCGGTCCTCGAGAGCTGGAGCCAGGTCAGGTTTTCAGGATCTCCACCATGAATATGTACGAGATGGATTCGCATGCACTGCCTCCTTGAGATGCAAATCTCTCTCGTGCATATTTATTGTGGATATCCTGAAAACCTGACCTGGCTCCGGCTCTCGAGGACCGGAATTGCCTACCCCTGGTCTAGACAAAGACTGGGGAGAAGAGGCGGAGATTGAAATGATAATATATGCACACATTCAGGTGGGAAGAATTTGTATAGAGGTTGAATGTTAATTAGTTTAAGTTTTAGCTAACAATAAGTTAAAAGAAACATGAAATACACAGTCTAGGAAAACCATTTTGTTTTCATTTTGTTTCAGGAACACTTGTTTTCCTGCTTGGGGGGAGGGGAAGTAAAATTTGGCAGAAAGTCAAGTGCTTTTTAAAGTAATATGAACAACATTCACAATAATATCCCTTCCCACTACCCTCAATAACCTATATGTCCCTCCTCCAGCTAACCTTAACGACATCATTCTTTGTCAATTGTTCATTATTGTTTGTGCACTATTTGTAATCTCTGATATGTTTATAACTTTGATAAATTGCTGTGAACCGCCTAGAACTCCCTGGGTATAGCGGTATACAAGAATAAAGTTATTACTATTATTATTATTATAACATATACATTTTTGTAGAATCTTTTTCTCTCTTTCTTTTACAGGAGGCTTTATACTTCCTTTTTCTCATTCCCGCTTTCCCTCCCCTCACAGTGAATGAAGGAATAGATTTAAATATATTCTGTGTTCCTTCACTTTTCCACTTGGGGGCCCTTTATACTAAACCATGGTAAAATTTGCAGGTACTAACGCAACACATGGAAGGCCCCAGTGGGAGAAGGCTGCAAAGCAGCCTGTTTAGAGTGCTTACGACGCTGCTCTTTGGAGGGAGGTATGTAGGTCTCGCAGTTGGTGGGATTCAGATGGGAGGAAGAAATGGAAGGATGGGAGGGTCAGCGGGGGTTTGGCTGTGTGGCGGGGGGGGGGGGGGCTGTTCAAGTGTTCTGCTGCACGGAAGGGAGGGATAGAAGCTGGGCAAGGGTTCTGCTGCATGAGGGATCGGTGGGAGGGAGGGATGGATGGATAGAAAGATGCTGTATGGAAGGGAGGGATAGAAGCTGTGCAAGGGTTCTGCTGCCCAGGGGGATGGGAGGGAGGGATAGAAAGATGATGCAGAGGGAAGGCACAAGGGGATGGGTGTGAGGGGAGGAAAGATGCTACACATGTGGGGGAGAGAAAGGAAAGAGGAAGAATTGGGGTGCAAGAGAGGAAGGGAGAGTTGATCATTGTACAAGAAAAAAATAAGACTTTCCCCAAAAATAAGACCTAGTGCATTTTTTGGGCCACAAATTAATATAAGACACTGTCTTATTTTTGGGGAAACACGGTATGTTTTTATGAGGCACTTCCACATGAACTCTAATCAAAGTACCAGGAAGCACCTGCAAATTTAGAGCCTCTGTTTTGCAACCGTTTAGCGCGAGCTGCTGTGGTAACTGTCCCGAAGCCTATAGGGATTTAAAGGGCTTCGGGGTCTTTGTTGCGCAGCTTTCGAAAAGTGTGTGCTTGTGTATGTGGGGGGGGGGGGGAGGGAGAGATGGGGTCAGAAGATCGGTGGGGTTCGGATGGGAGGGAGAGATGGAAAGATAGGAGGGTCAGCGGGGGATCGGCTGCGTGGCGGGGGTGGAGGCAGGGGAAGCGCTGCTGCCGGCAAATCCAGGGACTGGGGCTTATTTTTGGGGTAGGGCTTAAATTAAGACCGAAGACCTACCCTGATAATCATGCTAGGGCTTATTGTCGGGGTAGGTCTTATTTTCGGGGGAACATGGTAGAAAACGAAGGCAGATAAAGACCATGTGGCCTATCCAGCTTCCATAGCTTTTCAGTGATTTCGGTTACTCTGGCATGTTAGTTGGACTGAGCTTTGTTTTACCCCAAACCTGACATCTGTGAACATCTACACCACAGTGACCCCTGATGCAGATGTTCCTCAGACGCCGAAACACAGCACTGTGTCGAGTGTACAACCCCCCAAACCCCCCCCAATGCCCCCCCAACGCGGCGCGATCTCTATTAAGTAAAGTGGGGTGTTCCCCCCCACGCCCCCCCCGTCGGAGCCCAAAAAACAGTAATTTTCTTCCTCCGCGCTGCGCTCAATTGTCTGCTTGTGCCTTTGTCCCGGCGCGCTTTTGACCTGACACCAGGGAAGAGAGATGGAAGAAATACAGTTGATGGATTGATGGGAATAGGGGGAGAAGAAACTTGAAAGAGGCTCAATGTCCTAAAAATTTGCTGAAGTCTCCTGTTGTCTTTGGGTGGAGCAGGGAATGCGTGCTCTGCGCATAATGGAGCAGTTCTATAAATGGGTTGTTAAAACGCCTTGTGATCTCTATGCATTTTAACATGTACTTTGATATGTGACTTTTGAACTGGATTATAATCTGATAGGACTCTGTACCCAATCGTTCTGGTTGTATAAGCTAAAAAAAAAAAAAGTATCAAAAAAAGTAGAATAAAAACCAAATACCAAATTCTCCTTACACACAGCCTTCAAATACTGATTAAGCAGAACAACCCACACACACGGTGTCAAGTCAAAAGCGCGCCGGGACAAAGGCGCGCGCAGACAATTGAGTGCAGTGCGGAGGTGCGCGCCACAGAAAATTACTGTTTTTAGGGTTCCGACGGGGGAGGCGTGGGGGGGAATCCCCCCACTTTACTTAATAGAGATCGTGCCGCGTTGTGAGGGCGTTGTGGGGGGTTTGGGGGGTTGTAACCCCCCACATTTTACTGAAAACTTCATTTTTTCCCTGTTTTTAGGGAAAAAGTTAAGTTTACAGTAAAATTTGGAGGGTTACAACCCCCCAAACCCCCCACAACGCCGGCGCGATCTCTATTAAGTAAACTGGGGGGGCTCCCCAACAAAACCCCCCGTTGGAGCCCCTAAAAACTGTAATTTTCTTCGGCGCGCGCCTCCGTCTTGCGCTCATTTGTTGGCGCGCGCCTTTGTCTTTCGCGGGGTTGTCTATGAACCCCCACACACACACACAACTATTAACCCTGGCCTTCAATATAATATAGGTAAACTTCTCTGATGCTTGAAAAGAGCACAGTACATGGGGGCTCGATTCACTAAGCAAACCGATCGCGTACCGCTCGTTTTGCGCTCACTTTCCAACTCCGGCTCGATTCACTAACCTTCCTCCAGACCCCATCCGATCTGCGCATGCAAATGAGTAAAAAGGCATGTCAATTTCTTAACGCGTCGATTCATGAAACCATCTCGTCCAAACCGACTGGCCTTTCCGTTCCCAAAAGTTACGACTGCTGAGGACCAGTCGTTTACATCCTCGCCGGCTATTTCTGCCCAGCAAATGACGCGTGCGTGTTAAGAACACCATTAAAAATATATATCCACCCCTCCAAAAATCCAAAATATATCTAAACTTTTAAATATATGTAAACTTTCATGTAGATAAGCGTTAGAAATATTTTTGTAATTTTTTGAAATGCGCATAGCGCGCGCGGGAGTGAATCGCAGCTTTTTAATGCGCATGGCGAGAAAATCGCGGATTAACCCCGTGCTCTCCTTGCGCATTGTGCATTTCAAATATCAATGCCAAATAAGAAAAAAAAAAAAAATCCTAAATCAAATATAACTTTTAAGGACCAGCTATCCCTCCCCCAGCTAGATTGTCGCGTGCATGTGTGTCACTCGTTGCTGTTTCGTGCTTCATGGCAGATATAGCTAATGACGTCCGCGATTAAACCATGCCCCTTTTCTACGCGGTGAAGTCCGAAAGAGCTAGCGCATGCATTATGAGCTTCAAAACCAACAAGGATACCGTGGTCACGCGCGTCGATCGATGTTTCAGTGCTGATAGCGGCGTGTTTACGATTGGATCATTTGCATGGACAAGCTTTGCTGAATCGATCGGCTACAATGACTCGGAAACGGATGGGACACGAATAGGATAGATTTTTGGACTTTAGTGAATCCTGCCCATGGTTCACTTAGTCTCTGCAAATTGAGTAACACTGCAGGATTTGTCAAGGACTTTCGATTTGTTTCATCGATGAATGCCTATAAAGCCAACCTTTTCCTTACCTCGTGGGCACTGCCAAACAGCCAGTGGCGAGGGGGCCCAGGGAAACAGGCAAGAATTTTGTTCCACTCTCGTCTTCTGAAGTAAAGCGTGATCAGTTTTCCCAAAGCAGCAGCAAACCCCAGGCCAACAGCACACTGCAGAATCTGGCAAGCGTCCAGAGAGAACCAGGAGGGGCTTAGAACCCTCTCTAGCACCGACGCCATGGTCTCGCAGCTCCGACTCTGGTGACAATACACTCTTTCTCAAGTTCTGCTGTCAAAAGAGGGCAGAGGAGGAGCAAGCAGTCAGACGCGCCAGTCCTTCTTGACTGACTGCCAGCATTCCCATGGCCATCACAGTCACAATTTTGGATTCCCTGCATGAACTAAAAAGCCTTTTATCTGGACAATTTGACTAACAGCCTAGCTCAGTGGCAGTTTTTGTAACTTCCAAAGTTACCAGCAAGAGCAACTGAAACTAGATCTCTGCTAAGTGCAGATGAAACCAATATTTTAGTTGTCCAAAGAACTGCAACAGGCATCCTAGATTCATTTTTGAATGGTCTTGGGGGGGACAGTGGAATAGGGGAGCAAGCATAAAACACTCACCCCAGCGAATGATTAAAGTGACTCGTGTGAGAACAGCAGCAACATTGCATGCTACCGATCCAGGGCAAGCAGTGGCTTCCCCCATGTCTGTCTCAATAGTAGACTGTGGACTTTTCCTCCAGGAATTTGTCCAAACTTTTTTTTAAAATCAGCTATGTTAACCAATTTTACCATATCCTTTGGTAATGTGTTCTAGAGTTTAACTATTCTCTGAGTGAAAAAAATATTTCCTCCTATTGGTTTTAAAAGTATTTATCCTGTAACTTCATCCAATGTCCCCCTAGTCTTTGTAATTTTTTTTTTTCATATTTTTTCCCTTTTTCTTTTTCCTCCCTTTTTTTTCTTTGTAATTTTTGATGGAGTAAAAAAATTCATCCACTCAGGATTTTGTAGACTTCAGTCATATCTCCTGTCAGCCATCTCTTTTCCAAGCTGAAGAGCCCTAACCTTTTTAATCTCCCCTCATACGAGAGGAGTTCCATCCCCTTTATCATCTCGGTTGCTCTTCTTTGAACCTTTTCTAGTTCCACTATATCTTTTTTGAAGTAAGGTGACCAAAATTGAACACAGTACTCAAGGTGAGGTCGCACCATGGAGCGATATAGAGGCATTATAACAGTCTTGTTATCATCCCTTTTCTAATAATTCCTAGCATCCTGTTTGCTTTTTTTGCTTCATTGCAAGTTTACACTGAGACCGTCGGTCAGCGATTTATCCTTGA
Source organism: Geotrypetes seraphini (assembly GCF_902459505.1). NCBI lineage: Eukaryota > Metazoa > Chordata > Amphibia > Gymnophiona > Dermophiidae > Geotrypetes > Geotrypetes seraphini. The sequence goes on from NC_047095.1 coordinate 65,829,682, forward strand.
TTTACGCAGGCTCGTGTTTTTTTAATTTGAGGGAGATATACAAAGATGGATAGGCAAATGGCTGGAAAACCGAAAGCAGAGAGTGGGCATAAATGGGAAGTTCTCCGACTGGGAGAAAGTGACTAGTGGTGTACCCCAGGGCTCGGTACTTGGGCCGATCCTTTTTAATATTTATATCAATGACCTGGAGGAAGGAACATCCAGTGAGATCATCAAGTTTGCAGACGATACAAAACTATGCCGGGCAATCAGATCGCAGGAGGATAGAGAGGAACTCCAGAGCGACTTGTGTCGGTTAGAAACATGGGCGGAGAAATGGCAGATGAAGTTCAATGTGGAGAAATGCAAGGTAATGCATTTAGGCAATAAGAATAAGGAATACGAGTACACAATGTCAGGTGCAACTCTGGGGAAGAGTGAACAAGAAAAGGACCTGGGTGTACTGATAGATAGGAGCCTGAAGCCGTCGGCACAATGCGCGGCAGCGGCAAAGAAGGCAAATAGAATGTTGGGCATGATAAAGAAAGGAATCTCGAGTAGATCGGAGAAAGTTATAATGCCGCTTTATAGGGCAATGGTCAGACCACACTTGGAATACTGCGTCCAACATTGGTCTCCCTACCTAAAGAAGGATATAAAACTGCTGGAGAGGGTGCAGAGACGAGCAACAAAACTGGTGAAGGGTATGGAGAAACTGGAATACGAGGACAGACTTATAACACTAGGATTGTTCTCCCTTGAGAAAAGGAGACTGCGTGGGGATATGATCGAGACCTTCAAAATACTGAAAGGAATCGACAAAATAGAGCAGAGAAGATTATTTACATTGTCCAATTTGACACGGACTAGAGGACATGTAATGAAGCTAAGGGGGGACAGGTTCAGGACTAATGTCAGGAAGTTCTGCTTCACTCAGAGAGTGGTTGACACCTGGAATGCCCTCCCAGAGGAGATTATGACGGAATCGACCGTCCTAGGCTTCAAGAGCAAACTAGATGCATATCTCCTTAAGAGAGGCATATAAGGATATGGTGGACTATAAATTACGCCAGGTGTACACCTGGCAGGGCCTCCGCGTGTGCGGATCGCCGGACTTGATGGACCGAAGATCTGATCCGGAGATGGCAGTTCTTATGTTCTTATGTTAAACCTTATCAACCTTGGACCCCTGAAGAAGGCGTGTTAACCGAAACATGGACTGTATCGGGTCCCTTGGTTAATTAAAAGGTGGTAACATTAACCGCATTTAATAATAGATAGAATAAACATAGCCTGCATCTTGTATGTTTTATCTGCGGTTTTTCCTTGTTTCCCGTCTGTTGCTTTTTTGACCACCACCACACATTGGGCGGAAGGTTTCATCGTATTGTCTACGATGACACCCAGATCTTTTTCTTGGGAACTGACCCCCAAGGTGGACCCTAACATCTGGTAACTATGATTTGGGTTATTCTTCCCAATGTGCATCATAAGAACATAAGAAGTTGCCTCCGCTGAGGAAGACCAGAGGTCCATCTCGCCCAGCGGTCCGCTCCCACGGCGGCCCATCAGGCCCACTGCCTGAACAGTGGTCTCTGACTAATTTTATAAATTACCTCTAATCCTATCCCTATAACCTTACCTCTACTCTTATCTGTACCCCTCAATCCCTTTGTCCTCCAGGTACCTGTCCAGACCTGCATTTGTCCACATTAAATTTCATCTGCCACTTGACGCCCGGTCTTCCAATTTCCTAAGGTCCGCCTGCAATTTTTCACAGTTCGCATGCGTTTTAACAACTTTGAATAGTTTAGTGCCATCCTTAGGTTTAATTATCTCACTCGTCGTTCCAATTTCCACATCATTTATAAATACACTAAAACCTTGGTTTGTGAGCATAATTTGTTCTGAAAACATGCTTGTAATCCAAAACAGTGTTCTTCAACCGCTGGTCTGTGGACCGGTGCCGGTCCGCAGAAATTTCCTGTCGGTCCGCAGCCAGCACGTGCCTCGGGCTTGAGATCAGTGCACAAAGCCACGGGTGGCAGCTCCTACGCGTGTCCTGCGCCTGAACTGGCAGCTTTCTCTATGACATCGCAATGTCAGAGGGAAGGCTTTCGGATGTTGCATGGGACGCGCAAGGAGTCATCGCATGTGGCTTTGTGCAAACTGCGGCAGTGAGGAAGAGGGGAAGTGTGGAAGAGGGAGCTGGCTGCAGGCAGTGAGGAAGAGGGAGCTGGCTACGGGCAGCATAAAACAGCCAGGTGAGAGCGCTGGTATGTTTATTGCAGAGGGGGAGACAGCTGGCTTTCTCACGGTGTTGTTTATAAACAAGAGAGGACACCCAGTCTCTCCTGACTGCCGTGATGAAGGGATGGCACGTTGACAAGGAGGTCAGAGTGCACAGGGAGGCATCTAATTGAGGCACAGCACGGAGGGAGGGAGACAACAAAGGTAGGGGGAATGATTTTATTTTCAATTTAGTGATTGAATTGTGTCAATTTTGAGAATTTTCATCTGCGGTCTATATTTTGCACTGTTCAGGAAGAAATGCATTTGTTTCTTTTTCTCTGGGGGTGTACTGCATGTAGAGTCTTGCATCTTAGGGGTTTTTTTTTGTATATATATTAGTACTTTTAGTTTGTGGTCCCATATTTACATAGGGGTTATCTGTGTTCTGGTAGGAATGAATGTTGAGAAGCATAGTTTAATTTTGTGGTTAACCATTATGTATTGTTAATAAGATTATATTGTGTGTATATATGAAAAATGAATGGAAAAAATGGTATTACAATTAGTACTATTATGGGGGCGGGGTCTGGGGTGGAGATGGGCGGGGTCCGGCCCACGACTTAGCCCAGTGCGCGGACCAGTCCACAAAATAATTCTTTTATTTCCGCCGGTCCATAGGTGTAAAAAGGTTGACGAACACCGATCCAAAACACTCGTATATTAAAGCGAATTTCCCAATAATAATAATAATAACAGTTTATATACCGTAGGACCGTGAAGTTCTATGCGGTTTACAATGATTAAAATGCTACAAATTGAGTAGAACTAACAAAGTTGAAAACTAGTGACCAACAGCTCTAGAGATCAGTTATTGTGGGAAAGATTGTACAAATCAGCTACCTAAGTACTTCAGGAACAGATAAGAACAGTGCAAAAACTTTAATACAAAATATTATATGTACTCGTATTGCAAGACTGCTTGTATATCAAGTTAAAATGTAATAAAATGTTTTGCTTGTCTTGCAAAACACTTGGATAACAAGTTCCTTGCAATCCAAGGTTTTACTGTATGTTACATAGCACCAATCCCAGTACAGAAAGATCCCTGTGGCACTCCACTACTTACCCTTCTCCATCAAGAAAAATGGTCATTTGACCCTACCTTCTGTTTTCTGTCCAATAACCAATTTCTAATCCACAACTGAACATTGTCTCCTATCCCAGGACTCTGACATAACTTTAGATGCCAAAAGGTAGGATGAGCATCACTTACAAAGCTCTGAAAATGGCAGCACTGCCTGTACTCCAGTCATGTGGATGCTCCCATGCACGTTCACACTGAGCCGCTTAACATGTCTCTGCAGAATTCTCTTTAGCTGCTTTGCTGCCATTTATGCATGTAAAAGTAGAGAATGACACGGGGACAATTTCCCCATCTCATCCCCATGAGTTTTGTCACTGTCCCTGCCCCATTCCTGTTAGCTCTGCCTTAACCATTTAAGCCTCGAACACATATGATTTTAAATTGTTTGAGGCTTGTGCAGCTGAGGAAGGAGCTTAGGCATTGGTGGAATGAGGCATTATGACATCACAATCTGAGCTCTAGAATGTTGCTACTTAGGATTTCAAAGTGTTTGAGGCTTGTGCGGATGAGAACGGAGCTTAGGCATTGGTGGAATGAGGCATTATGACATCACAATCTCAGCTCTAGAATGTTGCTACTTAGGATTTGAAAGGGTTTGAGGCTTGTGCAGATGAGGACGGAGTTTGCAGGAATGGGGCAGGGACAGGAAACAAACTCACCGGGACGGGAAAATGAGTTCCCACAGGGATGGGGAAAAATTTGTCTTCATGTCTTTCTCTAAGTACAAGGGCTTCATTTCTTTTCTTGTATGTGCACAAACAGCATTTAAATGTTAATAAATTTGCATTATAGGGGGGGTGTCTACTGTATAATATCTTTAACTTTATCTTTAGTGGAAGCTTCTATACTGCTATTAATGACTGTGGAATCAATTCAGAGCGGTTTTTGTAATGAATTTTAAAACCAAATTCCGGAGGCTGTGATTATTGTCAGCTTCTTAGCTGCTTGGCTAAGGTATCATGTTTGTATTTGCATTATTACACTATTAGATATGTATGCTGTGTTTACACAAGATTACAGTTAATCATTCTAAGTATGTTATATTTACACCCTCCTAAATAGGTTAACCATTACAACTAAGTAATCTGTATTTCCATGCATCCTAAATAGCTCTAGCAAAGTGTATTACAGTACATTCATCCTATTTGCTTTCATCCTTGATAATTCTAGTTATATCACATTACATTAGTGATTTCTATTCCGCCATTACCTTGCGGTTCAAGGCGGATTACATACGATTGTCAAGATGATACAGAATACATGAAGTGGATTCCATGAGAATTGTCAAGATATTAGGAGATACATAAGGAGTGCTTTGAACATTTTTTATTTGCTAAGAAGTAGGTGATGTTTGGGAGGATCTGTTTTTGTTATATAGGTTTTATGTGAACATAAGAACCTCCATCTCCGGAACAGACCCTCGGTCCATCAAGTCCAGCGATCCGCACACGCGGAGGACCAGCCAGGTGTACACCTGGCGTAATTTTGGTCACCCATATCCCTCTATGCCTCTCATAAGGAGATGCGTCTAGTTTGCTTTTAAATCCTAGTAGGGTTTTTGTTTCTTTTTTGAAGGTTTTGTAGTCTGTGTTCGAAAATTTATTATACTTCCATTTACTAAATTCATCATATCTTAAACCTTTCTGGAAAGATATGCTATGTGCATACATGTCCTGTCCTGTCCTCCACGCGATTTTAAGCTGTGTCCATATCAGGTCTAGAGCAGGGGTCTCCAAGGTCCCTCCTTGAGGGCCGAATCCAGTCGGGTTTTCAGGATTTCCCCAGTGAATATGCATGAGATCTATGTGCATGCACTGCTTTCAGTGGATATTCATTGGAGAAATCCTGAAAACCCGACTGGATTCGGCCCTCAAGGAGGGACTTTGGAGACCCCTGGTCTAGAGTGTAGTAGTGAGAGCTGATCCAGTCCTGGTTTTTACCCTACATTCTACAGGGATATGGAGTTCTCTGGACTCTATTAATTTACTAAATATTTATGATGAAACCAGAACTGGATCAAACTATTTGATGTGGTGGGGGGATATTTGTTGTGAGTTAGAATTTGATGGTATATTAAGTGATGTTAAAGTATAAAATTATTGTTTCTTATGTTACACTTATTGGAAGTTTTAAAAATGAATACAGATTAAAAAAATAAAAGAAAAGAACAGGATCAAACTATTTGAAATAAAAAGGGGGGGCATATGTGAAAGGGTGAATTTTCATATTTGGCCTGTTTTTTTTACAGCTAAAGTTGACAATTCACTTTTCATGGCCTTGCGGGAGAGTAACTGCCCTGGAAGCAGCATAGGGGAATAAACCCACAGGATGTTTGTGAAGATAAAAAGTAAAAATGGTTCCTACCTTTGCTAAAGGAAGATTTACTCATAGCTTTAGTTAATGAACACATCAAACAGCGACTGACTTCTGAATTTCAGTTTGACAAAGTCTGAGCCCAAGCACACGTATCAGAAGAGTGGCCACCCCCTCAACAGCTTTGGCTGGTTTCTTAGATGCATGAAAGTCTTTGCATGTTGCATGCTTAAGGCACCCATATTTGAAATGGTAAAATCCCAGACGCAAAGCCCTGCCTCAAACCCCGCCCCGCTCCGCACATCAGACCCACCCCCCACACAACCTCATCTCTTCTTTCCTGCTGGCTCTGGAGGGCCTCCGAGCATATGCGGATGCATGTGACATCATCTACACATGCTCAGAGGCCCTCTAGACGCGGTAGGGCTTTCCAAAACCCAGACAAACTGCTGGGTTTGGAAACTCCATCCGGGCATCTGAACATGTCTTCTAAAAAGAGGCTATCCTGTGTTTTCCCAGACGTCTGGTTAAAATTGTGCTGCATTAGAAAGAGAGATTGTTCACCTTCTCCAAGGTAGGGAGAACGAGAGGGCACTCTCTAAAGTTAAAAGGAGATAGATTCCGTACAAACGTAAGGAAGTTCTTCACCCAGAGAGTGGTAGAAAACTGGAATGCTCTTCCGGAGGCTGTTATAGGGGAAAACACCCTCCAGGGATTCAAGACTAAGTTAGACAAGTTCCTGCTGGACCAGAACGAACACAGGTAAGGCTAGTCTCAGTTAGGGCACTGGTCTTTGACCTATGGGCTGCTGCGTGAGCGGACTGCTGGGTACAATGGACCACTGGTCTGACCCAGCAGCGGCAAATCTTATGTTCTTATGATACAGTCAACCATTAGGGACACAGAGAGATCAGTCATTCCTTTCTTTCTCTTTAGCACCCCCATGTGTCCAGACTGAATAATAGGCCAGAGATGGTTTCTCTTCATTGTGTGGGCAGGTGTGTTGGTCACGTAAAAGAGGATATTTTCCTAAAAATTAAAAAAACCCTGGAGGACATATCTGAAACACAGAATCATGATGGCAGATAAAGGCCAAATGGCCCATCCAGTCTGCCCATCTCGTAAGAGAGGATGTATAGTCATCCTAAGCTGGGTACCCAGCTGTGATGTGCCCAAAGGAAGAGTTAGGTGGGTTTCTTAGATTATTGAATGCCTCAGTTTTGTGAGAAAGGGTCTTTTCTGTTTGCCTTCTGCCCATGCAATCCAAAGCCTTATTGGGGTGGATCCTGAAGAATCACCTGGATCTCAGGGCAACAGTAAAAGGGCAGCACTCCCAGAAGAGATTTTGAGTCTCTTCTAAGAAGCAGGCTCAGCTTTAATTAGGGAATTTTATATGTACCTATTAACTGTTATTAAAGAGCCCCTGATGCAGTCCAGAAGTGGGTGAAACATGGTCGTGTCAGGCTATATGAAACTGATTCAACACATATGCGAGTCCCGATTGTAGGCAGCAGTAGGTGTCCTATCGCCATCTCACAGCCAATCAGGATGCACATTTTTTTTTTTTTTTAAGATGCAGGCGGGGCAGGATGCCTATATTGTAGGCATATGTTGTGCACCTACAGAGATGTGTAGAAATGCTTACGGATGCCCAAGGTATGGTGTGGGCCTGGTCTCCACCAGAAGTAGCCTTGGACATCCATAAGCATCCCTATGCATTGCCATAGGCCCGAGACTGATGCTTTAATTGTAGGCCTGCAAAATACTGGCCTACATTTAAGGCATTTGTTAGAAAAAAGGATGCAGTTCTCTAAGGGGCGCTGATGCGTGACTGATAAGGGATCAGTGTCCAATTCTTAGGTGGCCAATGAGACTGGCGTTATTTAGAGAATCTGGCCCTCAATGTTTTATTTATGTGGTGAATGAATGCTCTTGGTGATGGACAATCTTCTGTGTCCTGCTGTTTCTTGTTGATGGGTATCTTCTATCAATCTGCTTTTATAATATAGTGGTGGAAAGGTTAAACCAAAAGTGAAAATTAAAGGAAGCAATATTTCCCGTCAGTCTGTAGCCAGACGAATGGAAGAAAACCAAATAGAACAAAGAGCATTATGACATCACAGTATCTGCTCTGGATACCAGAGACCATCATTCTTTAGTGCCTGTCTCAACCTCAGTCCTTCTACACCAGCATTCTTCAATGCATGGCTTGAGGGTCAGTGGCTGAGCCCATTCAGACTCTGATTCTTATGTGAACCAAGTCTAGGACAATCAAGCCATTGTGACATCACTGATAAGGCTGGCTCTTATTGGTGGAATGAGGCATTATGACATCACAATATCTGTCATTCTTTAGTATCTGTCTCAACCTCAGTCCTTCTACACCAGCATTCTTCAATGCAAAGCTTGAGGGTCGGTGGCTGGGCCCATTCAGACTCTGATTCTTCCCTCTCTCCTTAAAGAACACATGAATAGTTTTCCGCAGTTAACAGTGGGGACGGGGACAAATTCTGTTCCCATGTCATTCTGTCTTGTGGATTTTGAAGTACTCATGGGCTCCAGTTCTAGACTAGTTAAGATCATAAGCATTGCCATACTGCAACAGACCGATGGTCTATCAAGCCAAACAGAGGGTTACCAGACTTTGTCTGGGTTTTGAAAAGCTTTCCTTCGGGCAGGAGGGCATCTGCGCATATGCAGCCCGAGAACAGGCAGTGGAGGGCGAGATTGGAAGCAGGGCTGGGGTTTGATTAGGAGCGGGATGGGGCAGAACCGGAGTGCGATGGGGTGAAGATGGGTGGGACTGGTAGGCAGGTCTAGGGGGTTTAGATTTTCCAGCTGGAAAATCTGGTAACCCTAGCAGCCAAACATCCTGTTTCCAGCAATGGCCAATCCCTGGCAAGATCCCAAAAGAGCAAAACAGATTTTAGGCTTCTTATCCAGCTATCCTAGAAAAAAGCAGTGGATTTTCCCAAGAATATCTTAATAATGGCTTATGGTTTTTGGACACAGAAGGCATGGACTTGGGAGAGAGGAAGGGAGGGAAAGAGATGGTTTTGTACACGGGGAATAGAAGAAAGGAGAATTTTTGGTCATAGGGAGGGAATGAGGTACAGATAGTGGCATACCAAGGTGGGGAGGGGGGGGGCGATCCGCCCCAGGTTTACATCCCAAGGGGGTGCACAGCTGGCCACCCTCCAGTGTTCTCCATAGGCCGGCAAACTGCGGCTCTTTAGCCACTTGAGTGCCACCGCCGCCATCGGGAACAGGCCGGCGCCAAGTTCTCCCTGTTTTTACCTGTGGGGCCGACCAACTCTCGCCACCCGCGTCAATTCTGACGTTGGAGAGGACGTTCTGGGCAAGCCAATCGCTGCTTGGCTGGCCTAGAACGTCCTCTCCGACGTTAGAATTGACGTCAGGTGGCGAGAGTTTGTCGGCCCCGTGGGGAAGAGAAGCAGGGCGAACTCGGCGCCAGCCTATTCCCCAGTGGCGCTGGAAGCATTTTCCCAATGGTGGTGGCATAGGGGTGGGCAGGGAGAAAGAAAGAAAGGGGGGGACAGGGAGCCAGAAAGAAAGAAAGGGGGCAGGGTGAAACAAAGAAAAATGGGGCACGGAGAGAGAGAGAAAGACAGACATACAGAACGAAAGAGGGTATGGAGAGAGAGAAAAAGAAAGAAGGGGCAGGGTGAAACAAAGAAAAAGTTTGGGGAGGGAATGAGGTCTGGAGGAGAGGAAGCATACAGGAGGCTGAAAGAAGGGAAGAAATATTAGATGCACAGTCAAAAGAATAAAGTGCAACCAGAGACTGATGAAATTACCAAAGGTAGGAAAAATGATTTTATTTTCAATTTAGTGATCAAAATGTGTCTGCTTTGAGAATTTATATATGCTGTCTATATTTTGCACTATGGCCCCCTTTTATTAAGCCGCAATAGCATTTTTTAGCGCAGGGAGCCTATGAGCGTTGAGAGCAGTGTGGGGCATTCAGCGCAGCTCCCTGCGCTAAAAACCGCTATCGCGTTTTAGTAAAAAGGGAGGGGGAATATTTGTCTATTTTTGTATAGTTGTTACTGAGGTGACATTGCATAAAGTCATCTGTCTTGACCTCTTTGAAAACCCACGGAATATAAATGATAATTAACATTTTCTCTGCGTACAGTGTGCTTTTAAATTTTTATTGTTGGTAGATCATTTTGACTTGGCCACAAAGGGAGGGAGGGAGGGGAGCTGCTGAAAGACATCTAGTAATCCTTGCAGGCTTGACTGTGCAGGGAATTATTTTTGTAAAATCATGTTTTGTTATGTGACTGGCATTATTTAGACTTTAATTTCTATGAATGAATAGAATGAAAATGATATAAATTACTTGCTTGTTATTATGTGCGTGCGCTGAAGGAAAGTGGAGAGTGGGCTGAGGATGCTGAAGGGAAATGGGGAAGAGAGAGTGGGGAGAAGATGCTGATTTATAAATTGACAATTGTACAGAATATTGTTTCTTTTTATACTTTAATATAAACAATTCAAGGTTTGTGTGGATGGAATCAGGTGGTTTGCGGGGATGGGGACCGAGCTTACGGGGATTAGTCCAATAAAATGGTATTTTTTTATTTCTCATTATTTGTTTTATTTTTATTTGTTAATTTGTAAAGTGGTGATTGTTATGTATCAGTTTTTTTCAAATTTACATCTACTGTCTTTATATTTTGCACTGTATTAGAGGACATGTGTTACTGTTTTTGTGGTGTTGCATTGTATCCAGGGTCTGGTTTCTTGAAGGTTCAGTTTAACTTTTGTTTACATATTTCTATTTTTAGTTTGTGATTATTCCATATTGGGTGAGGGTGTATCTCTGTTCTGTGTGTATGAAAAGAACATAGTTTTCAGTTGGCATTGACTACAGGATCAATTGACTGTGCAGGATCTGGCTTGTTTAGTTTTACAATGTATGTGTTGGTGTTCTAGTGCTCACTGCAGTGTTTAAGATGCTGCCTTTTCCTAGGTACACTCTTGTTGTGCGATATGTGGATATATTTTTCATATAGATGGGAGGGGTGTCAAAAAATGATGGGCCCCGGGTGCCACATACCCTAGGTACGCCACTGTTAAAAGGTTAGGGCTCTTCAGCTTGGAAAAGAGATGGCTGAGGGGAGATATGATGGAAGTCTACAAAATCCTGAGTGGAGTAGAACGGGTACAAGTGGATCAATTTTTCGCTCTGTCAAAAATTACAAAGACTAGGGGACACTCGATGAAGTTGCAGGGAAATACTTTGAAAACTAATAGGAGGAAATAGTTTTCCACTCAGAGCCTAGTTAAGCTCTGGAACGCGTTGCCAGAGGTTGTGGTAAAAGCGGATAGCATAGCTGGTTTTAAGAAAGGTTTGGACAAGTTCCTGGAGGAAAAGTCCATAGTCTGTTATTGAGAAAGACATGGGGGAAGCCACTGCTTGCCCTGGATCAGTAGCATGGAATGTTGCTACTATTGGGGTTCTGGAATCTTTTATTACTCTTTAGGATTCTGAATGGAATGTTGCTACTCTTTGGGGTTCCGGAATCTTTTATTACTCTTTAGGATTCTGAATGGAATGTTGCTACTCTGTGGGGTTCCGGAATCTTTTGTAACTCTTTAGGATCTGAATGGAATGTTGCTACTCTGTGGGGTTCCGGAATCTTTTGTAACTCTTTAGGATTCTGAATGGAATGTTGCTACTCTGTGGGGTTCCAGAATCTTTTGTAACTCTTTAGGATTCTGAATGGAATGTTGCTACTATTGGGGTTCCGTAATCTTTTCTAACCCTTTAGGATTCTGAATGGATGTTGCTACTCTTTGGGGTTCCGGAATCTTTTGTAACTCTTTAGGATTCTGAATGGAATGTTTCTACTCTTTGGGGTTCCGGAATCTTTTGTAACTCTTTAGGATTCTGAATGGAATGTTGCTACTCTTTGGGGTTCCGGAATCTTTTGTAACTCTTTAGGATTCTGAATGGAATGTTGCTACTCTTTGGGGTTCCGGAATCTTTTGTAACTCTTTAGGATTCTGAATGGAATGTTGCTACTCTTTGGGGTTCCGGAATCTTTTGTAACTCTTTAGGATTCTGAATGGAATGTTGCTACTCTTTGGGGTTCCGGAATCTTTTATTACTCTTTAGGATTCTGAATGAAATGTTGCTACTCTTTGGTGTTCCGGAATCTTTTGTTACTCTTTAGGATTCTGAATGGAATGTTGCTACTCTTTGGGGTTCCGGAATCTTTTGTAACTCTTTAGGATTCTGAATGGAATTTTGCTACTCTTTGGGGTTCCGGAATCTTTTATTACTCTTTAGGATTCTGAATGAAATGTTGCTACTCTTTGGGTTTTGGCCAGATACAAGGGACCTGGATTGGCCACTGTGAGAACAGGCTACAGAGCTTGATGGACCATTGGTCTGAGCCAGTAAGGCTATTCTTATGTTCTTATAAGCCAGATTCATTGACCTCATTCACTCACTCATTGTATCTTGGCAAATATAAAGATTGGCTGAAGTTTCCGCATGCTTTGTGACTATGGGGAAAGCTCACGATAAGCCAAGCTGTAAACATTTCTGACAACTGAATTATTTCATTTTATAATCATGCTAAGCACATAGAGGTAAGTAGGGAGGATGTCCTCAAACAGATAGACAGGTTAAAATGCGGCAAATCACCAGGCCCGGACGGGATCCACCCAAGGGTTCTGAAGGAACTAAGACAGGAAATAGCGGGCACAATCCAACATGTTTGCAACCTATCCTTGAAAACTGGTGAGGTACCAGAGGACTGGAAATTGGCGAATGTCACACCCATCTTCAAGAAGGGATCGAGGGGTGACCCCGGGAACTACAGGCCGGTGAGCCTGACTTCAATTATAGGGAAGATGGTGGAAGCTATGATCAAGGACGGCATTTGCGAGCACATCGAGAGGAATGGCCTACTGAGAACAAGCCAGCACGGATTCTGTAAGGGAAGGTCGTGCCTAACGAACCTTCTGTACTTCTTTGAGGGAATAAGCAGTCGGGTGGACAATGGGGAACCCATAGACATCATTTACCTCGACTTTCAAAAGGCTTTCGACAAGGTGTCACATGAAAGGCTACTTAAGAAGCTGTGGAACCACGGGGTGGGAGGGGATGTGCACAGATGGATCAAGCACTGGTTGTCGGGTAGACTGTAGAGGGTTGGAGTAAAGGGTCAATATTCTGAATGGCGGGGAGTCACGAGCGGTGTGCTACAGGGATCGGTGCTGGGGCCTTTACTCTTTAACATATTCATCAATGACCTGGAAAAGGAGGCAAAATGTGAGGTTATAAAATTTGCAGACGATACCAAACTGTGCGGCAGAGTTAGGACCAGGGAGGAGTGTGAGGACATGCAAAGGGACCTGGACAAGCTGGAAGACTGGGCAAACAAATGGCAAATGCGCTTCAACGTGGACAAATGCAAGGTCATGCATATAGGGAAAAAGAACCCGTTGTTCAGCTACAAATTGGGGGGGGGGGTATTGTTGGGAGACAGCAGACTCGAGAGAGACTTGGGTGTGCTGGTGGATGCATCACTGAAGCCATCTGCATAGTGCGCAGCAGCCTCGAAAAAAGCCTACAGGATGCTGGGAATCATAAAGAAGGGCATAGCAACCAGAACACGGGAAGTCATCATGCCATTGTATTGAGCGATGGTGCATCCACATCTAGAATACTGCGTTCAGTATTGGTCGCCGCACCTCAAGAAGGACATGGCGGTACTTGAGAGAGTCCAAAGGAGAGCAACGAAAATGGTAAGAGGGCTGGAACACTGCTCATACGCCGAGAGGCTGGATAGGCTGGGGCTCTTCTCTCTGGAGAAAAGGAGGCTCAGGGGAGATATGATAGAGACCTTCAAGATCATGAGGGGCATAGAGAGGGTGGATAGGGACAGATTCTTCAGGCTGAAGGGGACAACAGGTACGAGGGGGCATTCGGAGAAACTGAAGGGAGATAGGTTCAAAACAAATGCAAGGAAGTTGTTTTTCACCCAAAGGGTCGTGGACACTTGGAATGCGCTACTGGAGGAAGTGATCAGGCAGAGTACGGTACAGGGATTCAAACAGGGATTGGATGGATTCCTGAGGGATAAAGGGATCGTGGGATACTGAGGGAGGAGCTGGGATGTAACACAAGTATAGGAAGTTAACCAGGTAATGAGTATAAACCAACCAGGTCGTGCATGTGCAAGACCGGAGGGCTAGGACTTCGATAGGAAGGCAGGACTTAAATGGGAAACCAAGGTGGCAAGGGAGCCCCTTCTGATGATTCAGACAGGTCTTGACCTGTTTGGGCCGCCGCGGGAGCGGACTGCTGGGCAGGATGGACCTGTGGTCTGACCCGGCAGAGGCACTGCTTATGTTCTTATGTTCTTATATACAAAAAAAAAAGGTAATCTTCTAGCGATTTTTTTGCCGTTTTCTCAGCAACCACTTGGAATTTCAAGGTGAAATGTTACAGCTTTGTTTGTTGTTACTATCTAACTTTATTTGCCAAGTAGAATGAGATTATCTTTAAACACAATGAGGTTACAGACAGGATTTCTGTATCGCTCTTATCCAAAACAGGTTCAAGGCGATTTAGAAACAAGTGGCCCATATAGAGATGGGAATAAAAGTTACATCACATCAGAGATAAAGATATCTATTCAAAAATGCTTGTGTTGTAAAACTACTGTTATTTGAAAGTTGTTGGTTTTTTTTTTTTTAACCCCAGCTTACTCTAAATCGGTGATTTTCAACCTTTTTACACCTATGGACCAACAGAAATAAAAGAATTATTTTGTGGACCGGCGGTTGAATAACACTGGGCTAAGTCGTGGGCCAGACCCCACCCATCTTTACCCAATCTCCACCCCAGACCCCGCCCCCATAATAGTACTAATTGTAACACTATTTTTTCCATTCATTTTTCACAGATACACAATACAATCTTATTAATAACACAATGGTTAACCACAAAATTAAACTACACAAAGCACACTGACAGCAGCTGTAAATTCTCAAAGTTGACATAATCCAATCACTAAATTCAAAAATAAAATCATTCCCCCTACCTTTGTTGTCTCCCTCCCTCCATGCTATGCCTTAACTTCTGGCCTGCTCCCGCCTGGCCATTTTATGCCACCCCCGGTGTTATCTTCAGGCCGGCTCTCTCTTCCTCACTGATTCAGTGCACAAAGCCACGGGCAGCAGCTCCTTGCATGCCCCGTACCTCATCTGGAAGCCTTCCCTCTGATGCTGCAACACCAGAGAGAAGGCTTCCGGTTCAGGCGCAGGACGCGCGTAGGAGCCACTGCCCATGGCTTTGTGCACTGAATCAGTGAGGAAGAGGGAGCTGGCACGAAGATAACGCCGCATCGATCGCACCGTGGACCGGTGGTTGAAGAACGCTATTTTGAGCCTGATGCACGTGCTAGCCCTGTGGACCGGCGGTTGAAAAACAGTGCTCTAAACAATGTCAGTGACATAGACTTTTGTAAACAATAATTTGTATGAGCGGTTAACATAGCTTGCCCTGGATCGGTAGCATGGAATGTTGCTACTCTTTGGGATTCTAGAACTTTGTTACTCTCTGCGATTCCGGAATCTTGCTATTCTTTGAGATTCTGTATGGAATGTTGCTACTCTTTGGGGTTCTAGAATCTTGTTACTCTCTGCGATTCCAGAATCTTGCTATTCTTTGAGATTCTGTATGGAATGTTGCTACTCTTTGGGATTCTAGAACTTTGTTACTCTCTGGGATTCCGGAATCTTGCTATTCTTTGAGATTCTGTATGGAATGTTGATACTCTTTGGGGTTCTAGAATCTTGTTACTCTCAGGGATTCCGGAATCTTGCTATTCTTTGAGATTCTGTATGGAATGTTGCTACTCTTTGGGGTTCTAGAATCTTGTTACTCTCTGGGATTCCGGAATCTTGCTATTCTTTGAGATTCTGTGTGGAATGTTGCTACTCTTTGGGGTTCTAGAATCTTGTTACTCTCTGGGATTCCAGAATCTTGCTATTCTTTGAGATTCTGTATGGAATGTTGCTACTCTTTGGGATTCTAGAACTTTGTTACTCTCTGCGATTCCGGAATCTTGCTATTCTTTGAGATTCTGTATGGAATGTTGCTACTCTTTGGGGTTCTAGAATCTTGTTACTCTCTGGGATTCCGGAATCTTGCTATTCTTTGAGATTCTGTATGGAATGTTGCTACTCTTTGGGATTCTAGAACTTTGTTACTCTCTGGGATTCCGGAATCTTGCTATTCTTTGAGATTCTGTATGGAATGTTGCTACTCTTTGGGGTTCTAGAACTTTGTTACTCTCTGAGATTCCGGAATCTTGCTATTTTTTGAGATTCTGTATGGAATGTTGCTACTCTTTGGGGTTTTAGAATCTTGTTACTCTCAGGGATTCCGGAATCTTGCTATTCTTTGAGATTCTGTATGGAATGTTGCTACTAATATACTGGCACCTACCTCCAGTTAATTGAAAACCGCACCTAGTGACACCTACAAATTTGGTGCTGTTTATAGAACGAGTCCCTCTGTGAACAAGCCTCCTGAGCAAAGGCAACAGTGGTTGCGTTATCATTTCAAGATCTGGACGCTGAGCACTGTGAAGAAATGTGTCCGTGCAACTGCCAAATATTGACTCATTCGTACTGATATCATTTGAATAAAGTTATTTTACTGTGTCTTAGCTTGAAGTGGGTGAAACATGGCCATGTGAGGCCTTATGAGGCTGATTCTACAAACGCGAGTCCCGATTGTAGGCGGCGGTAGGCGTCCTCCCGCCATCTCTGGCCAGACAATCAGGACGCACGGTTTTTTAACACATATTTTTAACCCGCATAAATCACTAGGTAGTAACACTATAATGTCAGTGACATCTACGTAGCTTAAGATAATTACAAGGAGACCGATGTTCAGTGCTGACTATCTCCCGCTTAGCAAAATGGCTGGTCACCGTCAATATTCAAGTTTCAAGTTCAAGTTTCAAGTTTATTAAATTTTGATTTTACGCAATATCAAATATTTCAATGCGTATTACATAATTGAAATGTACAATAAAAAAAACTAGGGTGACAAATACAAATACAAATAAGACAAAATTATACAAACTAATCATTATGTATTATTAATACAAACTGAAACAAGTGGGTAAAGAAAAAATGGAATTACAATTTTAAAAAATAAAATAAAATTTTTTTAACAATTAAGGTTTATACATAAGGGTAGGGTAGGTGAGAAAAGTAATGAAGGAAAGAAAGAGAGAAAGAATTCAGTAGCTTATCATCATGGTCTTAGTTCACCAGCCAGATAGAGCCGCTTAAAAGGGCTCCGTCTCGGCTGGCCAAAATTAGACTGGAAATTCACTGGCATTTAATTTCTGGGTCCTCTGGCAATTCGCGCCGCGTTGTGGGGGCGTTGGGGGTTTGTAACCCCCCACATTTTACTGAAAACTTCACTTTTTCCCTGTTTTTAGGGAAAAAGTTAAGTTTACAGTAAAATGTGGACGGTTACAACCCCCCAAACCCCCCCTAACGCCGGTGCGATCTCTATTAAGTAAACTGGGGGGGGCTCCCCAACAAAACCCCCCGTCGGATCCCCTAAAAACTGTAATTTTCTTCGGCGCACGCCTTTGTCTTTCGCGGGGTTGTCTATGAACCATAGTCTGGATATCAGGGGGATGTTTTTTTTAACAGTACAGGCAGTCCCTGGGTTAAGAATGAGTTCCGTTTTTAAGTTGAATTTGTTGGTAACTTGGATCTTGTTTCTCTTCACAAAGCCGTGGGCAGCGTTTCCTACACGGCTAACCAAGAAGCCTTCCCTCTGAGCATAGAGTAGTGGAAAACTTTCTTTTTCTCTCTTAAAGTCTGATCCTAGCATTCTTCCCACCTTCTTGAGGACTCACTTGCATCCCATTCCATCCGTTCCACTGTTTCCTCTTCACCATCACCTCCAACATTTCTCCCTCTCGTCTCTCTCTTTCCCATGCATCTGTACCGCACTCTTCTCCCAGCACCATGTCCAACAATTCTCTCTCCCTCCCTAGGCCCAACAATTCTCCTCTTTCTTCATTTCCTTATGTTCACCTCTCTTCCCCTTTCGCTCAGACACCCATGCCAAATAATTCTTCCTTTCTATACCCTCCCTCACCAGCTTTTTCCCACTCCCTCCATTCTTCCATCCTATGTCCCAAATTCAGGCTCCCCTCCCTCCATTCTGTGTTTCAAGTTCATGCTCCCTCCCTCCTTCCTTCCATCCTTTGTCCGAAGTTTCTGCTCCCTCCATTCCTTTTGTGTCCCTAAGTGCCTCCTCTCCCTCATGTCCCATAGTGTCCCTCTCCCTCCCTCCCTCCCTCCCTTCTGTGTCCCAAGTTCATGCCTCCCTCCCATGGGTGTTTACCTGTTCTGGCTGGCTCCCTTCTCCTCCGACGTTAGAGGGAAGGCTTCCGGGTCAGCCGTGGGCCAGATGTAGGAGCTGCTGCCAGCGGCTTTGTGAAGAGAAACAAGTGCGGCTAGAAAGAGGAGGAGGAAAACAGAATGGAGGGAGAGAGGTGCATTGGGACACAGAAGGGAAAAGATGGGACCCCCCCCCCCCCCATTCATAACTACGAGTCCGACGTAAGTCGTCCCTTCGTAATCTGGAGACTGCCTGTAATTCAGAAGTATGATGACTACATAACGTGCAATTTCTCATTGAAATTCAAAGCAGTTGCTAAGAGAACCGCCTCATCCTGTGCTTGCTACTTCCTTATCATGAGCGGTGTTTAAACCAGGCAAACAGGATCGGGTACTAAATCCTAGTAAGGCGTTCTTACTGCCAGTACCAACACCCTTTTCACCGTATCAAATCTTGTGAAATGACATGCCAAGAGGAGCTGGAATACTACAGCTCTCTTCAGCCTTCCCCCTTCTATTCTCTGCACATGGTCTCAGCGGGCAGGAACTGTTTGTGCAAGATGAGATTTCGGCTCCTTGCCAAGATTTTGCTCCTAAACCTTGTGTTTCCCTGACACTTCGTGAGTACAAAAGGTGTGTCATGAATCTCGATGGAGAAACAGCCTTCTGCTTTGTTATCCAATCGCTCCTCTCCTTTCTCTGCGCCACCTCTTGCCTGGGGAGGGCAAGAAAAGGTCACCAAAGCTTCCTATGCTTTCAGGACTCAGTGGAGCGCAGGGAGGTTGTAAAGGCGGACGAGGTGGAGACTGAAAGGGGGGCAAGAAGTGACAGGAGAAAACAGCAGAGACAGAGAGGAAAGAAGCATGGGAGAGAGAAAAGAGGGAAAGGAACCCCCCCCCCCTTCCTTTTTGGTGCTAAAATGGGAAGGGCCAGAATGGGGTGAAACAGTAGTTAGACACATAACTACACTTAGGCAGTGGCGCAGTGGTTAAAGCTACAGCCTCAG
Organism: Geotrypetes seraphini; assembly: GCF_902459505.1. Taxonomy (NCBI): domain Eukaryota; kingdom Metazoa; phylum Chordata; class Amphibia; order Gymnophiona; family Dermophiidae; genus Geotrypetes; species Geotrypetes seraphini. Next base: position 65,848,782 of record NC_047095.1, read on the forward strand.
CACCCAGGGGTTGTGGGTTCAAACCCTTGATGCTCCTTGTGACCCTGGGCAAGTCACTTAATCCCCCCATTGCCCACCAGGACAGACAGGGAAAAATGCTTGAGTACCAAGCCATTGTGACATCAGCGATGAGGCTGGCTCTTAGGCATTGGTGGAATGAGACATTATGACATCACAATAGGAGGACAAACACTTCTCACCTGATAGTGTAACTTTCTATCAGCTTTGTTGCATCCCTTAGTCTATTGATATTTTATGGGATCCTCAGCGCCACCACTCAGAGCTCAAATAGATTTCATAGCTCTAAGCTTTATGTGCCAGCTCCTCATTGGTTCCCTTTATTTAATATCAATCTCATATGATTATATATTTGCTTTTGTAATATTTTGTTTTTTATATATATATTTTTATAATAAATTATTTTAAGTACTTAGCTTTAACTTGTGGTCTCTGGCTAGGGGAAACATCATACCGACATGTTTCGCTCCTTGAGCTTTATCAAGGCTTTACCCCTAGAAATAAAACAAAAGCTATCAACTACTATTTGGAAAAATAGAGACAGAACTTAGAGCAGTACATTTCTTTCTAAGCTGTCCTACCTATTTGCTTACCTATAGTTTTCACCGCCAAACCTGCGACCACTCTGTCCTACAGATATGGCGGCGGCATTTCTGCTAAGATTTTAAAGAGACCGGGACCCTCCTTGAACGTGACTGCGTCATTACGTTGCTAACGCGTCATCCGGGTCTACCGATACTAAACTATTCAAATTTATAAGTTAAAGAAGAAAAGCCTAAGTTTCGGCTACCTCCTCACTTTGATGTTTACTAATTCATAAGAATGTTACAGCAAAGAACCCCACTCTAGTTCGGCATTTAAGCCATGTGGGGTCACTGTATTTAGGGTATGGATCCAACGCTGTTCTTTGTAATTCAAAAATTCTTCAATATTGCCTCCCTCCCGTCCCCATTCTACCTTTTCAATTATACGCCATTGTATTTGCTCTATATTGTGTTGATGTTGTAAAAAATGTTCTACCATTGGAGCTTGTATATTTTTTGTTTTTATACGTGATTTGTGTTCATTCAGTCTTATATGTATGGGTCTAGAAGTACGACCCACATATACAAGACTGCACGGACATACTATGATATATACAACGTGAGTTGACTGACAAGTTGTATTAGTATTTGCTGTAATTACTTTCCCCGTTTGAGGGTCTTTCCATGTGGTGCCCATGATGGTCATGGAACACCATTGGCAGTGCCCACAACTCGTGTGATATCCTGTCTGATTTATTCTATAGTTTCCTAATTTCTGTTGGATTAGAACTTGCCCAATAGTTTTTCCTCTCTTAAAGGCAAACATAGGAATTTCTCTAAATATTTCATGCGTTTGCAGAACATGCCAGTATTTTCTTATATTAGCAATGAGCTCTTTTGCCGCCTCAGAATATGGCAGCACACAGATTAATCTTTCATTTTGTTCTTCAGGCTCCTTTTCAGATATCAAAAGTTCTCTATTTGCATATTTGGCTCTTGTGAACGCTTGTTTGATAGATTTTGCAGGATATCCTCTAGTTTTAAACCGGAGTTTCAACTCTTCCGCCGATTCCATGAAATCATATAAATCTGATGATACTCTTCGGAGCCTTAAAAATTGACTCACCGGTAAATTAAATTTTAAATGGTATGGATGGTGACTGGAGAAGTGCAATAACGTGTTCTTCGCCACTGATTTTCTGAAAAGTTTTGTTTTCAGCCGAGATTCTTCTTTTATTATAAGTAAGTCAAGAAACTCTACCCTATCTAAACTATAAGAAGGGGTAAATTGAAGATGGGGATTTCTAGTGTTGATCCAGTTTAAGAAATCAACCAAGAGACTTTCAGAACCCTCCCACAAGAAAAAAATATCGTCCAGAAACCTCTTCCATAATGTTATATTTTGAAAATAGTTTGAGGTGTAGATGTGAGTATCTTCAAACTGTCCCACATACAGCGTAGCTACTGATGGGGCCAACGTGGCCCCCATCGCCACTCCTTGTATCTGTTTATAAAATACCCCTTCAAACTCAAATACAAGACAGTCTTTACTGGAACCCCTATCCAAGTTTATAGACGTTTTCCTAGCTAAAGAAGCAATAAAAACAACTTCATATTTGAAAGATTCCTCTCATCTACTTCGGATTCTCTCTCAGGAAATTTCTGTCAGTTCTGGAACCTTTCTAGTGACACTGGATGTAGTGTCCTTATATACTAACATCCCCCAAAGTGGCGCTATAGCTATCATTCAAGACACCCTTCAGAAAAGAGAAGGTACTCAACGTATCACCACTGAATTTTTGATACAGCTAGCCCGATGGGTGATAGAAGAAAATTATTTTGAGTTTGAAGGGGTATTTTATAAACAGATACAAGGAGTGGCGATGGGGGCCACGTTGGCCCCATCAGTAGCTACGCTGTATGTGGGACAGTTTGAAGATACTCACATCTACACCTCAAACTATTTTCAAAATATAACATTATGGAAGAGGTTTCTGGACGATATTTTTTTCTTGTGGGAGGGTTCTGAAAGTCTCTTGGTTGATTTCTTAAACTGGATCAACACTAGAAATTCCCATCTTCAATTTACCCCTTCTTATAGTTTAGATAGGGTAGAGTTTCTTGACTTACTTATAATAAAAGAAGAATCTCGGCTGAAAACAAAACTTTTCAGAAAATCAGTGGCGAAGAACACGTTATTGCACTTCTCCAGTCACCATCCATACCATTTAAAATTTAATTTACCGGTGAGTCAATTTTTAAGGCTCCGAAGAGTATCATCAGATTTATATGATTTCATGGAATCGGCGGAAGAGTTGAAACTCCGGTTTAAAACTAGAGGATATCCTGCAAAATCTATCAAACAAGCGTTCACAAGAGCCAAATATGCAAATAGAGAACTTTTGATATCTGAAAAGGAGCCTGAAGAACAAAATGAAAGATTAATCTGTGTGCTGCCATATTCTGAGGCGGCAAAAGAGCTCATTGCTAATATAAGAAAATACTGGCATGTTCTGCAAACGCATGAAATATTTAGAGAAATTCCTATGTTTGCCTTTAAGAGAGGAAAAACTATTGGGCAAGTTCTAATCCAACAGAAATTAGGAAACTATAGAATAAATCAGACAGGATATCACACGAGTTGTGGGCACTGCCAATGGTGTTCCATGACCATCATGGGCACCACATGGAAAGACCCTCAAACGGGGAAAGTAATTACAGCAAATACTAATACAACTTGTCAGTCAACTCACGTTGTATATATCATAGTATGTCCGTGCAGTCTTGTATATGTGGGTCGTACTTCTAGACCCATACATATAAGACTGAATGAACACAAATCACGTATAAAAACAAAAAATATACAAGCTCCAATGGTAGAACATTTTTTACAACATCAACACAATATAGAGCAAATACAATGGCGTATAATTGAAAAGGTAGAATGGGGACGGGAGGGAGGCAATATTGAAGAATTTTTGAATTACAAAGAACAGCGTTGGATCCATACCCTAAATACAGTGACCCCACATGGCTTAAATGCCGAACTAGAGTGGGGTTCTTTGCTGTAACATTCTTATGAATTAGTAAACATCAAAGTGAGGAGGTAGCCGAAACTTAGGCTTTTCTTCTTTAACTTATAAATTTGAATAGTTTAGTATCGGTAGACCCGGATGACGCGTTAGCAACGTAATGACGCAGTCACGTTCAAGGAGGGTCCCGGTCTCTTTAAAATCTTAGCAGAAACGCCGCCGCCATATCTGTAGGACAGAGTGGTCGCAGGTTTGGCGGTGAAAACTATAGGTAAGCAAATAGGTAGGACAGCTTAGAAAGAAATGTACTGCTCTAAGTTCTGTCTCTATTTTTCCAAATAGTAGTTGATAGCTTTTGTTTTATTTCTAGGGGTAAAGCCTTGATAAAGCTCAAGGAGCGAAACATGTCGGTATGATGTTTCCCCTAGCCAGAGACCACAAGTTAAAGCTAAGTACTTAAAATAATTTATTATAAAAATATATATAAAAAACAAAATATTACAAAAGCAAATATATAATCATATGAGATTGATATTAAATAAAGGGAACCAATGAGGAGCTGGCACATAAAGCTTAGAGCTATGAAATCTATTTGAGCTCTGAGTGGTGGCGCTGAGGATCCCATAAAATATCAATAGACTAAGGGATGCAACAAAGCTGATAGAAAGTTACACTATCAGGTGAGAAGTGTTTGTGAATCATAGCTCCCTGAAAGGATATAAGTTGTGCATTCGAGGATCACAATAGGAGGAGCCACTGAAAAGTTCTCAGCCCAAACAAGCTGAGAGTGTGGCACACTGGTTATAGCTACAGCCTCAGCACCCTGAGGTTGTGGGTTCAAATCCACACTGCTCCTTGAGAGCCTGGGCAAGTCATTTAATCCCTCCCCTCCCCCCATTGCCCTAGGCACATTAGATGGGTTGTGGGCCCACCTGGACAGACAGGGAAAAATACTTGAGTACCTGAATAAATTCATGTAAACTGTTCTAAGCTCCCCTGGGAGAACAGTATAGAAAACTGAATAAATAAATATTCTATGTTGCTTATGCTTTCGCGTGTAATTGCAAGGGGGCATGGCATCTCACCGTAATGACATGAGACGTTTTTGTGTTCAGCCACTGGAAGGAGACTAGAGGCTGACCGAATTTTGGGTTCTATTTCAGATTTGGCACCAAACCAGCGCAAATTCAGGATCGGTTTCAGCCGAAAATGGCTCCCACCGGTGGCAGCTCCCCCCCTCTTGAGCCTGCCCCCACCCCCAGAAGCTACCCCTGTTTGGACCTACATTTTTATTGGTGGATAGCAAGCACAGGAGCATCCACAACTCACTCTTGCTCCTGCGCACATCCGACTCCGACAATGGCTTCCGGGACTTCCAGCGGCAGTCTTGCAAGCAGTAGGAAATCCCAGCAGCCCTTTTAGGAATACCCTCGCTTTTGCCCGTGCTGATTCCAATCTCGAGATGAATGTTGGGCCCTCACACAGCAGTCTCAAGAGACAGCTGCTGGAAGTCCTGGAAGCCATTTTCTGAGCAAGGTATGCAGGATCAAGTGTGGACACCCTCCTGCTCCACCAGTGAAAAGGAAGGCCCAGGAGGGGGCTATGGGGAGTCTTGAGGGAGGGGGCTGTCATGGAGGGGGCCTCAGGAGGGGGAGCTGCCACCAGGGAGGCCTCAGGAACGTGAAGCTGCACTAGGTGTGGATCTAGGGCCTGGTCTGGAGTGGGGGCAGTTTCATTTTTAGGTTTGGTTTCTACCTAAACTGAGTGACCAATTTCAGTTGCAGAGATTTGGAGGGGCATTTTCGATAGGATGTCTAAGTCTGACTCAGGATGTCCAGAGCTGGACATCCCAAAAATAAAGTCCATTATCAAAAAGACGTCCAGGAAAACAGGTTGTTTTGAAAATCAGGTTGCTAAACGTCTTTAAGTTTGCTGCTTAAAACATCCTGCTATCCTGGAAAATACCCTTGAATGTTGATTTCTTATGTAATCTGAATGTGATCATCTTAAGATGGCCAAACAGATTGAAAAGGTGATGGTGAAAGCTAGAAGGATGCTAGTTTGCATAGGGAGAGGTATGGCCAGTAGGAAAAAAGAAGTACACTTCCCCCTCTGTATTCGCGGTTTCCATACCTACAGATTCACTTATTCGCTATTTTAAACCTAGAATTCCTTTTTCGGGCTATTTTAAGCCCTGTAAGCCCCCCCTTAAGCCTTACCTGGTGGTCTAGCGGGTTTTTGGGGCAGAAGCAATCTTCCCACGCTCCTGCCCCGTGCAGATCGCTCACAGGAAATGGCTCGAGAGACTACGGGAGCTCAAGGCAGCCATTTCCTGTAAGTGATCTGCACGGGGCAGGAGCGTGGGAAGATCGCTCCTGGCTGAAAACCCGCTAGACCACCAGGTAAGGCTTAAAGGGGCCTTTCAGAGCTTAAAATAGCCGGGGGAAGCGGGGGCTAGGGGCAGAACCGGCCAGCATATTATTCACGTTTTTTAAATATTCATAGGAAGGCTCTGCCCCTAACCACCCTGAATACGGAGGGGGAAATATATTGACGTCCCTGTATAAGGCTCTGGTGAGACCTCATTTAGAATATTGTGTACAATTCTGGAAGTCGCACCTTCAAAAAGATATGAAAAGGATGGAGTCGGTCCAGAGGAAGGCTACTAAAATGGTGTGTTTTCTTCATCATAAGGCGTATGGGGACAGACTTAAAGACCTCAATCTGTATACTTTGGAGGAAAGGCGGGAGAGGGGAGATATGATAGAGACATTTAAATCAAAAAATAGCCAAGTGGTGGAAGTACCCACTGAAAACCATTTACTTAAAGTGGAGAAAAAGCCTCAACCTTATATAATATACAGACAGCAACGCAATGAGTTTTTTTAGCCGTTCCAATTCTGTATCATAGGCAAAAAAACTCCACACATATTAAAAAATGTAATTTTCAAAATGGGAAATCATCCCACCACTGTGCACAGGGAAAAAGAACAAGACACAAAATTGCACTTAACGTCACAGATGTCATCATTTCAGAACATATTGCTCAGTCCAAAGCGTTGCTATTCCTGCTATAGCAAACACAGCATTGGGGTGAAGATAAGGAGATCTAATTTCCAACAAGACTCTTGTTTCGCCAACAAGTGGCTGCGTCAGGGAAACTTCTAAGACAAACACCCGTTCTCTCCAACTCCGTCCACGGCTTGGCTTCAAAATGGCGCCCAGGTTCAAGCTCCATATCTCAAGACGTCACTTCCACCGGAACCAAAATGCTCAAAAAAACAAAATACTCAAAGTACAAAAACTAAAACTAATAAAATGCGCACCACTCAATTTTCTGGTTGAGTCCTTTGGGCCAGAGAGTGTCCAAAAAGAAAATGGATCTCTGCTCGCTCTGGTATAACACAGTCTTCACATCTCCCCTCCGTGGTGTCAATGGTATGTGATCCAATACAAAACATCGGAACTCCTCAAAAGAATGTTGTTCCTCTGCACAATGGTGAGTGAGTACATCTTTTATGAGTGATATTAGAGTGGTGCTCAAACAACCGAGTTTTCAGACTCTGTGCAGTGTAACCTATAAAACAAAGGTCACACAGACACACTATTGCATACACCACACCAACCGTCTCACAGGTGGCTGTTCATGTCATTGTCCATACTTTCCTTCCTCCACTTGGCTAATAACATTTTTCTATTTTTTTACTTATATTTTGTTATTATTATTGTTCTTGAGAGACATTTAAATACCTACGCGAGTCGAGTCTCTTTCATTTGAAAGGAAACTCTGCGATGAGAAGACATAGGATGAAGTTAAGAGGTGATAGGCTCAGGAGTAATCTAAGGAAGTACTTTTTTACGGAAAGGGTGGTAAATGCCTGGAACAGTCTCCCAGAAGAGGTGGTGGAGACAGAGACTATGTCTGATTTCAAAAAAGCGTGGGATAGACACGTGGGATCTCTTAGAGAGAGGAAGAGATAATTGCGGACGGGCAGACTGGATGGGCCATTTGGCTTTCTATGTTTATTCTTGTGCTGTAATATTCAAATTTTCTATCATGCTCAGATAACTGCAGTAATACCATCCTATATAATAAAAGGTTAGCGGCGCATGCGCTTTTAAAAAAGCGTGATTACTGCCGCCGTGGTGTGTGATCCGTGGCCGTGTTCCATTTTAGAACCCGGCCAATGATCACTCTGACCACTACCCTCCTCCCGCCCTCACTCACGCTGGAAGCGAGGCAAGCTCTCTTCCTGCCGCGTCCTCGGCAAGGAACACACCTCGGCCCTCATTCGCCGCCGCCGCTACTGCTGCTTATCCTCCTGAAGAGCAGCCTGCGATGGTGGCTGCCTTTAGCGAACCTCGCAGGCCGCTCTCCAGCCTCGGTAGCACGTTCCCTCTGACGCGATCCCGTGCGTCAGAGGGAACGTGCTACCGAAGCTGGAGAGCGGCCTGCGAGGTTTGCTAAAGCCGGCCACCATCGCAGGCTGCTCTTCAGGAGGATCAGCAGCGTAAGAGGAGCCGCCACCGGCACTTTTAAAACTAACCTTCGGCCGTATCAGGCCAGCCCGCTGGAAGGGAAGGGGGAGGGGCCGAACGGAGCAGGCCAAATCGCATGAAGAGAAGGGAAGGGCCGAACAGAGCAGGACAGCTCACGTAAGAGAAGAGAATTGCTTCACAGGGACCTGGAGGGGAAGGGGAATACGCTGCTGCTTCTGCAAAGGAAAGTGTGTGTGGGGGGGGCTTCACAGGGACCTGGAGGGGAACAGAAATACCGCTGCTGCTTCTGCAAAGGAAAGTGGGGGGGGGGCTTCACAGGGACCTGGAGGGGAACGGAAATACCGCTGCTGCTTCTGCAAAGGAAAGTGGGGGGGGGGCTTCACAGGGACCTGGAGGGGAACAGAAATACCGCTGCTGCTTCTGCAAAGGAAAGTGGGGGGGGGGGGGTCTTCACAGGGACCTGGAGGGGAACGGAAATACCGCTGCTGCTTCTGCAAAGGAAAATGGGGGGGGGGGCTTCACAGGGACCTGGAGGGGAACGGAAATACCGCTGCTGCTTCTGCAAAGGAAAGTGGGGGGGGGCTTCACAGGGACCTGGAGGGGAACGGAAATACCGCTGCTGCTTCTGCAAAGGAAAGTGGGGGGGGGGGCTTCACAGGGACCTGGAGGGGAACGGAAATGCCGCTGCTGCTTCTGCAAAGGAAAGTGTGTGGGGGGGGGCTTCACAGGGACCTGGAGGGGAACGGAAATACCGCTGCTGCTTCTGCAAAGGAAAGTGTGGGGGGGGGGGGGCTTCACAGGGACCTGGAGGGGAACGGAAATACCGCTGCTGCTTCTGCAAAGGAAAATGGGGGGGGGGCTTCACAGGGACCTGGAGGGGAACGGAAATACCGCTGCTGCTTCTGCAAAGGAAAGTGGGGGGGGGGCTTCACAGGGACCTGGAGGGGAACGGAAATGCCGCTGCTGCTTCTGCAAAGGAAAGTGGGGGGGCTTCACAGGGACCTGGAGGGGAACGGAAATACCGCTGCTGCTTCTGCAAAGGAAAGTGGGGGGGGCTTCACAGGGACCTGGAGGGGAACGGAAATACCGCTGCTGCTTCTGCAAAGGAAAGTGGGGGGGGGGCTTCACAGGGACCTGGAGGGGAACGGAAATACCGCTGCTGCTTCTGCAAAGGAAAGTGGGGGGGGGGGCTTCACAGGGACCTGGAGGGGAACGGAAATACCGCTGCTGCTTCTGCAAAGGAAAGTGGGGGGGCTTCACAGAGACCTGGAGGGGAACGGAAATACCGCTGCTGCTTCTGCAAAGGAAAGTGGGGGGGGCTTCACAGGGACCTGGAGGGGAACGGAAATACCGCTGCTGCTTCTGCAAAGGAAAGTGGGGGGGGGGCTTCACAGGGACCTGGAGGGGAACGGAAATACCGCTGCTGCTTCTGCAAAGGAAAGTGGGGGGGGGGCTTCACAGGGACCTGGAGGGGAACGGAAATACCGCTGCTGCTTCTGCAAAGGAAAGTGGGGGGGCTTCACAGAGACCTGGAGGGGAACGGAAATACCGCTGCTGCTTCTGCAAAGGAAAGTGGGGGGGGGGGGGGGGCTTCACAGGGACCTGGAGGGGAACGGAAATGCCGCTGCTGCTTCTGCAAAGGAAAGTGGGGGGGGGGGCTTCACAGGGACCTGGAGGGGAACGGAAATGCCGCTGCTGCTTCTGCAAAGGAAAGTGGGGGGGGCTTCACAGGGACCTGGAGGGGAACGGAAATACCGCTGCTGCTTCTGCAAAGGAAAGTGGGGGGGGGGGGCTTCACAGGGACCTGGAGGGGAACGGAAATACCGCTGCTGCTTCTGCAAAGGAAAGTGGGGGGGCTTCACAGAGACCTGGAGGGGAACGGAAATACCGCTGCTGCTTCTGCAAAGGAAAGTGGGGGGGGGGGCTTCACAGGGACCTGGAGGGGAACGGAAATACCGCTGCTGCTTCTGCAAAGGAAAGTGGGGGGGGGGCTTCACAGGGACCTGGAGGGGAACGGAAATACCGCTGCTGCTTCTGCAAAGGAAAGTGTGTGGGGGGGGGGGGCTTCACAGGTACCTGGAGGGGAACGGAAATACCGCTGCTGCTTCTGCAAAGGAAAGTGGGGGGGGGAGGAGAGACAGAAAGAAATACAGACAGACAAAGGAGGCCAGGGAGAGACAGACAGAAATAAAGACAGACAGACAAAGGGTGCCAGGGAGAGAGAGAGAAAAATAGCAGGAGGGAGAGAGACAGAAAGGAAGGAAGAAAGAAACGGGAACAGGGAGAGAGACATAAAGAAAGAAAGACAGACAGGCATATATTCTAGCACCCGTTAATGTAACGGGCTTAAACACTAGTTTATAATAATAATAACTTTATTTTTGTATACCGCAATACCATAAAACAGTTCAGAGCGGTTTACAGGAGAAGAGACTGTACATTTACAGCGAAGATGCAGAGTCAGATTAACCAGGGTAAAGTAACCAGTAACAGTAACAATTAAAATTAAAATTAAAAAGTAAGATAGGTACTTAGAAATTCCCTTACTGTCCCGAAGGCTCACAATCTAACTAAAGTACCTGGAGAATAACAAAGAAGTGAAAAATAGAGATAGAGGAAAAATAAGAAATAAACATTCTAACAAGACTACATTGATCTAAAATACTTTGGAAGGATGAAGAGAGGAGAGAAAGGAATATATACACAAAATTAGAAATTCTTTGGGTAATTTAGTTTCTCTGGAACAAGGAAAATGCATTGTTTAAAGTTAATGGGAAAAAAAACAACCTGAGCATACCTAAAGAGTCTTGGCATAATAATTGATTTCATCTTCAGCTCTAGAAAGTCAAGCAATTCAAAATTGTTCACTTTTCCCCCACCTGTTGCCTTGGGTATAAAGAATAGCTTGATGAATTAACAGGTTTATTTAAAAAGAACTAACACATGTTCTCATTTAAAAAAAAAAAAATACTTTTTCCATCTTGGTGTCACTGTGCCTTCTGTGTTAGGATATCTTTTTTAAATACACGTGGATGCCATTCTTGGACCGCAGGACCAGCTGAGGTATTTTGATAGGGGGGCGCGTTTCATCTGGGGAGAACTGGAAGCGCTGAAGGGTCAGAGCTATGGCCACTTTCATCTCGTTCATGGCGAAGTTCTGTCCGATGCAGTTCCTGAGACACAAGATGAGAAAGAAGGTCTTCAGTGAAAGCATAAAAGCATCACAGCACACTCTGGCTCTGAGTGTCGACAGCCTCAGTTACAGTCCGGAACTAAAACAATCCAGGACTGGAAGACCTTTGACGTTATGATGATGAAATATTTTGCTGAACAAACAAGGATAGTTTGCTGTGAAAGAGGAGTAGAATAACACAGTAGTGTAGATTTTCAGTGGGGCACTTAACAGCAAAAATACCCATGAATTTTTAGGCCCACATAAAACAAGCAGCTTTTCAAAGACAAGTTACCTATGTTCATTGTATTTCTCATCGGAGCTAAGCACATCATTGTGATCTCCTGAAGCATCTTTAAATCATCCCTGACACTGACGTCTGCCTGATGATACATTGGATACCCTCGAGCACAGTAACTGATCACATGATACCATCTGACAAATCAACATTATCATTTTTTGCACTTTTTGGGTGATCCTCAAAGAGTATGGGCTTAGTTGGTTCAGAAGAAGAAGTCGTTTCTATACCGCGTAACCGATATGTTCGATGCGGTTTACAAAATTTAACAAATAATACAATCTAAAGAAAATTGATTAATTTCCAAACAAAGATGTCTTTAGTTGCTTTCGAAAAGACAATGCCTTCTTGTTTGGATCAGAAATGAGTAAAAGCTGGTAAATATCAGAATATATAAGTGAAACATAAAGTCATTCCAATGACACCCTCTCTTCCTTATCGTTGGGAGAAGAAATGATCCCAATGTTTCAAACTGATTAGGTGTGCCAAACACAATTCAAATTATCCCTTCATGGTCACAATGAAAAGGTTTGCTCAATAGCGGGACCCTCCAATACCCTCCTCTGCTGCATAACCTCAGTGGACTGAATGTAGTTCCCCTGTGTCCCCAACAGGTGGCTGTCGCAACGGTTCCCATTCAGTTTCCGTGCAAAACCGATAAACACTGATTTAAAATCAAACTAGGCCTAAAGACCATCTCCTTTTCAATTCTATCAGAAACCCACTGCCATGGGGTGGGAGGTGGGTATCTATCTATCTATACATCTAGGTACTCCAGCGTTTTTCCCTGTCTGGGCTCCCATTCTGTCTAAAGTAGCTGGGACAATGGAGGCTTAAGTGAATTGCCCAGGGTCACAAGGAACAGTGAGGGGCTTGATGCTACAACCTGAAGAAGGATCTGGCTTCAAAAAAAATGTATTTAGTCATATAAGTAGGTATCGCCTTATTTTCCTTTCTTAGACTTCTATTTATTATCATAAGGAGATTTATTTGAACGTAGTAGAAACCCAGTTTTGCAACTTCATCTCATGCACATTCCTTGCAGCTATCCTGATGGCTGTTGGACCACCGGGACTGGTTTATGAAGCCTGGTCCTGTGCCATTTAGATAATAAGAGATATGTGTACAGTACCAGACCATACAAAACACCGCCCTCAGATTGATCTGCTCACTCAAAAAATATGATCACATAACAACTGCCTTCTTAGACTCTCACTGGCTACCCATACAAGCACGAATCCAATTCAAATTCTACTGCCTGATATTCAAAGCATTACACTGCTCTTCCCCCTCCTATCTAAAGAACCGCTTAAACCAAATCTCCACCTCAAGACACAGAAGAACCTCGAACCCTTTCTCCTTTCCCCCACTCAAAGGCACACAACGCAAGAAAATGTTTGACAACCTTCTGGCAACACAAGCAGCAAAAATCAACCATTCCATCTCCAATCTTATGACAATATCAGACAACTTCAAAACATTCAGAAAAGAAATCAAAACCCTGCTTTTCAAAAAATTCATCCAAATATCTTAACCCCTCCTCTTTTACCTCCAGAAGATTCACCTACCTTCAGATAACCTTCCCCCAAATTACCCACCTTAACACCTTCCAATTAAACAAATACCATAAATAGATTGTAACCTACCCTCTCTAACTGCATTCCATATGTATTTTTCATACAGTTCTTCACTGTCAGTTTAATTTCCATCCTATAAATTCACATAGAATTTTTCTTTTTTCAACCAACTTTATTTTCTCTTCTTTATTAATTTCCAGGTACTTTAGTTAGATTGTGAGCCTTCGGGACAGTAAGGGAATTTTTTAAGTACCTTCTTACTTCTCATTTCTAATCTTAATGTATATTTTCTTCAAACCGCTTAGAACCTAACGGATGTAGCGGTATATAAGAAATAAATTACATTACATTACATTACCTGGGTCCAGCTGCAAAAGGCAGAAAAGCATAAGCGTGCCTAGAAGTGCTATTCTCTGGTGAAAACCTGTACGGGTCAAACACCTGCAACAGAAGAGAACGGATGTAGTGGTCTCCGTTGAATACATTACAGAGGTATTTCAAAACTGCCAACCCAAAGGAAGATACCACTGTCCTTCCACAATAAAGAAAGGGCCCAATATTCAAAAGACTGATGCTCTTAACTTGCCCTTTTCCTGAGCTGCGGTCAGCGCGAATGTGCACGGGACATGCTGAGGCATCCTGCGATAAGTTCCAAATTGGTGCACATTAACCACATGCTAAAAAGATATTTTTTAAATTTCTGTTGGAGAGGGCATATGTGAGGGCAGAGAGTGGACATTCCTATGCTATTCTGTGAAGCAGAAAACGCGCAAAGGGCCTTCAGGTTCCAGGCAGTCACACTTGATTGATTGATGGCCCACATAAAGGGCCTTCGAGTTCTAAGCGATCAGACTTGAAGGCCCTTTTAGGCGTTTTCTGTTCTTCTCTACATAATTACATTATTGTACGCTACAAAATCGATGTTGGTCAGTGCACATGTGCTAATTATTCTATTCACTGCAAAGCACAGAATAAGGGGTCCTTTTATCAAGGCGCGGTAGGGGTTTAACGTGCGGAATACCCGTGCGTTAAACCGCCTGCCGCGCTAGTCGCTAACGCCTCCATTGACGAGGCGTTAGTATTTCGGCTTGCCGCGGGGGTTAGCGCGTGATGAAATGTCCGACGCGCTAACCCCCGTAGCACGCCTTGATAAAAGGAGCCCTAATTTCTTTTATTGACTTTTAAAACCCGTTTAAGTAACCAACCCGAATTTATCAACAGCCATGTATTCAATTTAGCAGCCTGGAATGAGAAAATTCTGTCAAAAGACTTCTTATATTGACATAATTTTATAGAAGAATAATTAAATAGATTTATTCTATGTGTAGTTCAAAGAAAAATGAGAATTGTTCCCTAGAATGAGGTTTTAATACCGTTAGGACCCCTGAGGAAAGAGTGTTCTTCAAAACACGGACCGTGTCGGGTCCTGGTTTATAACCCATGTGGATTATATTCTTTGGATACAAACTGTTTATTCAATGGTTAAAGACTTGGTTTTATTGTACATCATCTCTGCAGTTCTCCTTTTCCGTTTGATGTTCGACATATGACTGCAGCTCTTTTTTGGCCAATTTAAAGGGTTCATAGACAAAACCGCCGAAGACAAAGGAGCGCGCCGACAACTGAGCGCAAGATGGAAGCGCGCACCGAAGAAAAAGAGTGTTTTTAGGGGCTGCGACAGGGAGTTTTGTTGGGGGAACCTCCCCTTTACTTAACACAAATCGAGGCGGCATTGTGGGGGGTTTGGGGGGTTGTAACCGCCCTCATTATACTGGAAATTTAACTGTTTCCCTGTTTTTTAGGGAAAAAGTGAAGTTTTCAGTAAAATGTGGGGGGTTACAACCCCCCAAACCCCCCACAATGCGGCGCGATCTGTATAAAGTAAAGTGGGGGGGTTCCCCCCCACACCCCCATCGGAGCTCTTTAAAACAGTCATTTTCTTTGGTGCGCGCTTCCGCGTTGCGCTCAGTTGTCTGCGCGTGCCTTTGTCCCGGCGCGCTTTTGACCTGACACCATTTAAAGTATATAAGTTGAATAAAAGTACTCGCAATGTCTGTATGTTTATGGTCCCATCTACAAAAAGCTTGTCGCTATAGAAGATTCTTAGATAAGACTTTCGCTTTCCAGTTAGGAAAAATGAATTCCTGGTTAAGTCCTCTGATTTCTCCAACGCAATCAGATCAGGCCTTGAGAAAGTTACTGAAAACCTATTTGTTTGATGAATTTGTATTATGATTATTTTCTTGACTTGTTTACATGTATGCTTCACTGATTGTATAGTCCTTCTTGATTGTTAACTCATGGTTGGGTGGTATACAAGAATAAAGCTTATTATTATTATTATACCGCAGTTTTGTTGGCTTTTCTTTGCTTGTGTTTGCCTTAAAAATAGTTCCCCCTCTCTCTATAAAGAAGAGTGATGAGCAGCCACCCCTGTCGCTCACTTCTTACAGGACCTCGAAGGGTACCCCACTGAGAAGGACCATCAACACAACAGCTAAAAATAAGAATGTATTACCTCTGGATCCTTCCAGATGCGTGCATTCCTATGAAGGGCATAAATACTTATCCCAACCAAAGAGTCTGTTAGAAATAAAAGACACATTTCACACAATCAAGGATTTGCCATATTTGCTCTTTTGCATCTATATCAGTTTCTGGGTCTAAGAAAAAAAATGGCTTGTGATTTTCTTTCCCATGAAGACATCACAAAACACACCTTTCAAAGCCACAACGAGAAATGTATTTAATTATTTTACTGAGATTTATTAACCACATCTATGAAGAGATTCACCCAAGGCAGTGTACAGCAGGTACAATTGAATTTAACATTTTGCTATCAACATAAGGAGAAATTAGGTTCTAACCTGCGTTCATATGACTATGTATCGTACCAAATAGCATACTTTATGATTCAGCCAAATACAAATAATGAAAAATATCATTTGGCCGGATACCAATGGCCATTGAGCTTCAACATAGCAAGTAATGAAGCAATGTGAAATCGGAGATCAATAGGCTTATATTCAGTCCATGGAAGATCTCCGGCAATTTCCAGCGGTCCACAACGATACTGGAAATTCTATGCCACCGCCAACCTAGCCATTGGCGTTGAATTTCCAGTCTCTTTTTGGCCAGACGGGACAAAGCCAGCTATGCTAATATTCACCAGCTAGCTGGCTAATTCTCAACCGCCAAAGATGTACCAACCTTTTAGGCGGTTGTCTTTAGCTGCCAAATTTAGCCAGTGAGCCATTGAATATTGCCAGTGACCAGATATGTCATGCACTGGCCAATCCGGATATCGGGATATTCAGCATGAGATAGCTGGCTTTCTCCCACTTAATACTGGCAGATAGCCAGTCATGTGCTACCTTGCAACAGAACTCCTTCAACAATATTAGTTTCTTTCTTCTTGTTTTGTACCATCTCTAGAGAGAGGAAGAGATAATGGTTACTGCAGAAGGGCAGACTAGATGGGCCATTCTTTATCTGCCATCATGCTACACTGTTTCTATAACCATAAAGTTCTATGACCTCACAATGCAGGTGTAAAGAGCCTTAGCCTATAGGAAGAGGAGATGCAAATGTTAAGAGCCTTAGCCAATAGGGAGAGGAGGAGATAGTTGATGCTGTAGATGGGCCATTTGGCCTTTATCTGCCATCATGTTTCTATAACCATAAAGCTCTATGTCCTCACAATGCAGATGTAAAAAACCTTAGCCAATAGGAAAAGGAGATGCAAATGTTAAGAGCCTTAGCCAATAGGGAGAGGAGGAGATAGTTGATGCTGTAGATGGGCCATTTGGCCTTTATCTGCCATCATGTTTCTATGTTTCTACAACCATAAAGCTCTATGACCTCACAATGCAGGTGTAAAGAGCCTTAGCCTATAGGAAGAGGAGATGCAAATGTTAAGAGCCTTAGCCAATAGGGAGAGGAGGAGATAGTTGATGCTGTGGATGGGCCATTTGGCCTTTATCTGCCATCATGTTTCTATAACCATAAAGCTCTATGTCCTCACAATGCAGATGTAAAAAACCTTAGCCAATAGGAAAAGGAGATGCAAATGTTAAGAGCCTTAGCCAATAGGGAGAGGAGGAGATAGTTGATGCTGTAGATGGGCCATTTGGCCTTTATCTGCCATCATGTTTCTATGTTTCTACAACCATAAAGCTCTGTGATCTCACAATGCAGGTGTAAAGAGCCTTAGCCTATAGGAAGAGGAGATGCAAATGTTAAGAGCCTTAGCCAATAGGGAGAGGAGGAGATAGTTGATGCTGTGGATGGGCCATTTGGCCTTTATCTGCCATCATGTTTCTATAACCATAAAGCTCTATGTCCTCACAATGCAGATGTAAAAAACCTTAGCCAATAGGAAAAGGAGATGCAAATGTTAAGAGCCTTAGCCAATAGGGAGAGGAGGAGATAGTTGATGCTGTAGATGGGCCATTTGGCCTTTATCTGCCATCATGTTTCTATAACCATAAAGCTCTATGTCCTCACAATGCAGGTGTAAAGAGCCTTAGCCTATAGGAAGAGGAGATGCAAATGTTAAGAGCCTTAGCCAATAGGGAGAGGAGGAGATAGTTGATGCTGTGGATGGGCCATTTGGCCTTTATCTGCCATCATGTTTCTCTGTATCTTCTGTAGCATCCTTACACTATACTAAATTGTATCTTCTTCAATTGTACTGTAAATCACCTTGAATCTATTTAGGCATAGTGCGACTCATAAATCCTAGATTATATTAGATTAGACAGCTGGGAGCCATTCCCACTTATCTAAATAGCACTAAATATAGGGCCCCCAAGTGTTTATTTCAGTAGGAATCAGCACAGTAGAGCCTCGGATTATTTGTATTCAAATTTAAATCACTACTTGGCCAAATGGGACTAATGTATTTGAAGCACTCCTCGAGGCCAAATTGAATCGAATATTTAGTTTAGCCCTAGATCTTAGGTTTTCTCCCCCCCACCCCACCCCCATCAACAGGAAAGCCAGTGGAAGATTCCTGCAGAGCACAAAGTCATTTAGGGGGAATATTGAATGTTACTCCATAAACAGTAGCACGGCTGCTCTTCTGTGTCCTCAGCCTTTACTTTTAAAATCTGGAAGCCAATTTTCTTCCTCTCTAAGATATTTGTAAGTTCTCATATACTTTGTACCTAAGGACCTTCAAGCCAGCTTTACCTAGCAGAGGCCATGGGTGAAAAAAAATACTTCCAGGATCTACAGATGTACGCTTCCTACCATGACTTATACAGAGGGACTTAAAAAAAATGAATTCCCACACATATCTTGCCAAGCTGGCACTGGTCCTAGCACTTAGCCCTCCTTTCCTCTGGAGTGGATCAGAAGAAAATTTCCAGAAATACCCAAGACTGAGAATGAAGACAAGGCGTGTTAGTTTTATAATCTGTATTGCTCCAGTTCAATGACAAGTGTCAAAGTGAAAGAGGAACCACTGACCTGCAGGGAGGGAGCGCCCATCAAAGAAGGTAATAGGTTTGGTAAGTTGCCGGGACACTCCAGGGACTGGCGGGTACAGGCGGAGACATTCCTTAATGCACATCGTGGTATAAGTCATCTTGGCAAGGTCATCCCTAAAAGTAACCAGTCACAGGGAAAATGAACATTTGCTACCATCTAGACCAGTGGTTCCCAACCCTGTCCTGGAGGACCACCAGTCCAGTCGGGTTTTCAGGATAGCCCTAATGAATATGCATGAGAGCGATCTGCATATAATGGAGGTGCCAGGCATGCAAATCTGCTCCACACATATTCATTAGGGGTATCCTGAAAACCCGATTGGCCTTCCACTGCTCTAGACCAGTGGTTCCCAACCCTGTCCTGGAGGACCACCAGGACAGTTGGGTTTTGGGGATAGCCCTAATGAATATGCATGATAGATTTGCATATAATGGAGGTGCCAGGCATGCAAATCTGCTCCACATATATTCATTAGGGGTATCCTGAAAACCCGACTGGCCTGGTGGTCCTCCAGGACAGGGTTGGGAACCACTGATCTAGAACAGTGTTCTTCAACCTTTTAACACCTATGGACCAGCAGAAATAAAATAATTATTTTGCGGACCGGCATCGGTCCGTGGACCGGCGGTTGAAGAACACTGGGCTAAGTCGTGGGCCAGACCCCACCCATCTCTATCCAATCTCCACCCCAGACCCCGCCCCCATAATAGTAATAATTGTAACACTATTTTTTCTATTCATTTTTCACAGATACACAATATAATCTTATTAACAACACAACGTCAGAGAGAAGACTTCCAGTTCAGGCGCAGGACATGCGTAGGAGCCACTGCCCGTGGTTTTGTGCACAGAATCAGTGAGGAAGAGGGAGCTGGTTCGAAGATAACACCGCGTCGATCGCACTGTGGACCGGCGGTTGAAGAACACTGTTTTGGGCCTGATGCATGTGCTGGCCCTGTGGACCAGCAAGAAATTTCTATGGACTGGCACTGGTCCATGGACCGGTGGTTGAAGAACACTGATCTAGAACACATATCCGATCCCCAGGGAGGGAATGCCTATAGAATTCTGGTGGTGGTGGTGGAGGGTGGGTTTCACCATTGTCACCTATTTATTTTTACTTTTAGGGCTCCCTTTTAGAAAGCTGCATTATTGATCAGTAGCGTGCTGAATTTGAACAAGCCCATTCTATTCCAATGGGCTTCTTTGCATTCAGTGAACCACCAATTGGTACTGAAGTTGCAAAAGGATCCCTTAATAAATTTATAGCAAGAGAAATGATACAGAAAACAACTTGGATAAAAGCTCAAAAAAGTATATCTCAACATAAAGTTAATGCCATGTAGGCTTGCATAGTACACTTCTTCCTCCGAATCCGCAGTTTCAGTATCCGCGGATTCGGTCATTCGTGATTTTTTTTTGGGGGGGGAAGGGGAAAAGAAACGCTGCATCCTGGACCTCCCTGGACGTCTAGCGGGCTTTCGGGGCAGGAGCGATCTTCCTACGCTCCTGCCCCATGCAGATCACTCATACAAAATGGCTGCTGTGAGTTCCCGTAGTCTCTCGAGACTACGATGGGAACTCCCCGCAGCCATTTTGTAGGAGGGATCTGCACGGGCAGGAGCGTAGGAAGATCGCTCCTGCCCCGAAAGCCCGTAAGACCACCAGGTAAGGTCCGGGATGCCAGGGGAAGGGTCAAAGCCGGCCCAAATATTATTCGTGAATTTTCAATATTCTGCCCCTAACTCCCGTGAATATTGAGGGAAAAGTGTAATATAATTTGTCCAGATTGGACTGAGGTCCGGCCGCAGTTTCTACACGCTGCCAGCGGCTAACCAGGAAGCTTTCCCTCTAACGCATTGACCCCATTTTACAACTCCGTGCAAGAGGTGTTTAGCGCCAGCCGGAGCGCTGAATGCTCTGCACGGCTCCAATGGTCATAGAGTTCTTGGATGATTTTACATATTTATGTTTAGTTTCTTTACATATATATTATGGGGCTCATAATCAAAAGAGAAAAACATCCCAAAACCGGCCTAAGTCGGCACTTGGACGAACATTTCCCAAATACGTCCAAGTGCTGATAATAAAAACGGGTTTTGGACATATTTCTAAACGACCTAGGCCTACATAGTGCGCTGAACGACCAAAGCTAAACGGGGCGTTTCGGGAGGAGTGTCTAGGGCAGGAGTTGGGCGGGATGTGGGCCGGCTTAGACTTAGTCGTACAGCATGTATAACCGAAAGTTATACAGCCCACGATCGACGGAACTTGGATGTTGTGACTTAGACCATGTAAAACATGGTCTAAGTCACAAAAACCCACCTAAAGTCACCAGACAAGCACTGCAAACACATCATACAGACCCCACACACTACCCCAGTTATCCCCAACCCCCCCACCCCCATAAAAATATTAATCCCACCTTTAAAATTCAGCTTCCAGACCATCATCACCTGGCCGCCTGGCATAGGAAAGCCTAGTCGTCCAGCACAGAGGCAGCTTAAGTTGTCTTGAGGGTGGGTTAGGGACCCATAGAGAGGAGGAACCATGCCCATAAGCCCCTGTCATCACTGCATCCCCTATACACCCCCAAAACCCTTTTGTACTGGCATATAAGTGGCTCCTGCAGCCATAAGGGCTATTAGGGTGGTAGATGAGTGGGTTTTGAAGATTCCGGAGGTGGTTTGGGGGGCTCACCGTGACCTATAAGGGAGCTGTAGTGAGGAGAAGACATGGCACCCTTTTTGTGAAGTTCACAGCAGTGCCCTGTAAGGTACTTCACTATTTAGGTGGCATGTCTGGGTGTTCAGTCCATCACTTTGCAGACCCCTCCCACTTCCAACAGGGCTTGTTCTAGGCGTTTTGGACTTGGACGAAAAGTTGGACGGAAATGTGGTATAAAGATGGACGATTTAGTGGCTTGGACGATCAGATCGGCAGGACATGTAGTTAGACGATTTTCGAAACAAAAAAAATTTTGGACATATTTTTTGAAAATGTGTCCTAGGCTGTTTTTTACTTTGGACAACTTGCGACTTTCGATTATGCCCCTCCACATGTTTTGCTGATTAAAAATTTGTCCTAAATATTAATGTTTTTAACTGTTCTAATATCGTTTTATTTTTATTTCTATGTATAATTATAATTAATTCTGTGTGTCGATGCAGGCCTGTGTGGCCGAAGAATGTGCCTGTCGAGCCAATTGAAATGAATAAGAGATTTGAGAAATACATACAGCTCACCAGTCTTGATTGGATATCGCCACTGTTTGTTTGGTTGGAGCTGTTAATAGCCATGTGCTTTGTGCCGTGGTATATTTCCAATTCTTGAGCAAGCTTCAGCGAAACACTGATCCGTGTCGAGTTGGTAGACCGTATTTCATGTGTGAATTGGTTTTTCACAACACAAGGACTGTTTGAATACAATTTCAGTGCAATATAAAGTGGGCATATTAAGAAAGAGAACCTCGGCTCGAACGAATTGAAAAAAGCATTTCAACCTGAGTGGATCAAAAAAATTCGATCTTTCTATTGCAACCTTAAGGAACATGCAAGGTCATGCATATAGGGGAAAAAAACCCGATGTTCACTTACAAAATGGGGGGATCAGCGCTAGGGGTGAGCGACCTTGAAAGAGACCTGGGAGTGATGGTAGACACAACATTGAAGGCGTCGGCGCAGTGTGCCACGGCCTCAAGGAAAGCAAACAGAATGTTGGGTATCATTAAGAAGGGTATCACGACCAGGACAAAGGAAGTCATCCTGCCACTGTATCGTGCTATGGTGCGCCCGCACCTGGAGTACTGTGTTCAGTTCTGGTCGCCGTACCTCAAGAAGGACATGGCGGTACTTGAGAGGGTCCAGAGAAGAGCAACTAAGCTAATAAAGGGCATGGAGGACCTCTCATATACTGACAGACTGAAAAAGCTGGGGCTGTTCTCCCTGGAAAAGCGGAGACTTAGAGGAGACATGATAGAAACCTTCAAGATCATGAAGGGCATAGAAAGAGTAGACAGGGACAGATTTTTCAAATTAAGGGGATCAACAAGTACAAGGGGGCACTCAGAGAAATTGAAAGGGGAGAGGTTTAGAACAAACGCCAGGAAGTTCTTTTTCACTCAGAGGGTGGTGGATACATGGAACACGCTACCACAGGATGTGATAAACAGGAGCACGCTACAGGGGTTCAAAGAAGCTTTGGATAGGTACTTGGAAGACAAAGGGATTGAGGGGTACAGATAAAAGTAGAGGTAGATTATAGGGGTGGGATTAGAAGTAAATTAATCAGGGATCACTGTTCAGGCACTAGGCCTGATGGGCCGCCGCGGGAGCGGACCGCTGAGCAAGATGGACCTCTGGTCTGACTCAGCGGGGGCAACTTCTTATGTTCTTATGTTCTTAACATGTGATTGTGGGAAAGGTTGTGTGTATGGTTAAAATTTTGTAATACAACATTCAACTTTAAGGGCTCGCGGTCTTAACGCATACACCGGATTAGCGCGCACTAGCCGAAAATCTACCGCCTGCTCAAAAGGAGGCAGTAGCGGCTAGCGTGTACATTTCAGCGTGCGCTATTCCGCGCGTTAAAGCCCTAACGTGCCTTCGTAAAATGTATGTGCTAGCACATGCTATGAAGGCAATTCTAATAAAGTTATTGTAAGGTGATTATTGATATTTAGCATTTTATTATGTGAGGGGGGTTAGCAAGACAAGAGGGGACCCTTTCAAAACTGTGCCAGGCCTACGTACACTTAGGGCTCCTTTTACTAAGGTGCGTTAGGGCTTTAACGCGCGGAATAGCGCGCGCTGAATTGCCCCGCGCGCTAGACCTTGACGCCAGCATTGAGCTGGCGTTAGTTCTAGAAGCGTGGCGCGGGTTTAGCGTGCGCTAAAAACGCTAGCGCACTTTAGTAAAAGGAGCCCTTCGTGCTATCTGAAAAATCTCCTTCTCAGTTGCGTTATGCGGGGTGCCGTGAATAGTGTTCAAAGTTCTTGCCCATTACCTGAAGCCTCTGAAAAAAAGAAAAGGGGGAGGGGAAGGTGACTAACACTGGTTTCCAAGTTTATTAAATATTTTGATTTATCACCTATTCAAAATTCAAGGCGATGTACAAGTAAATAAAAGTTTTTGGTAATGTACATACAATAATTAAATTAAAAAAATAATAAACTAATGTATACAGATTACAATACATTTTAGAGGGAATTTCTACAAACTATAATGAAACAAAAGGAAAATTATTTAATGGTTACAATCGCTATTAAAAACATTAAATTCAGGGGAAAAACATTAGGAAGGGGAAACGAAGACATTTGGCCTAATAATTAAATTAAGAATATGAAGGATTTAATCGTTAAAAGCATCTATAAATAGAAAACTTTTTAGTTCAGACTTAAATTTTGACAGGTTTTTTTCTTGTCTTAGGTATAGTGGGAGGTTGTTCCAGGTTTGAGGGGCTGTTATTGAAAAGATTGTGCTACGTCTTGTGTTAATAACTTTTAGTGATGGAATTGCTAATAGGTGTTGGTCTTGAGATCTAAGAGATCTAGAGGTGGTATAAGGTATCAAAAGTCTATATATAAAGGCTGGAGTTTTGTATTCTATAGCTTTAAAAGTGAGTAAACATGGTCTTTGCATTGTAAACTAAACTAAACCTTAGGTTTGTGTACCGCGCCATCTCCGCAAGCGCAGAGCTCGGCACAGTTTACGGAGTTAAGAGGAAAGGAACTAGAATGAAAGGATATATAGGAGAGGGACTAAGAAGATAGAGAGGGACAGGATACTAGAGAACGGGAGGTGATTAGATTTTTGAAAAGAGCCAAGTTTTCAAGGGTTTGCGGAAGGATTGGAAGGAG
Source organism: Geotrypetes seraphini (assembly GCF_902459505.1). Lineage (NCBI taxonomy): Eukaryota > Metazoa > Chordata > Amphibia > Gymnophiona > Dermophiidae > Geotrypetes > Geotrypetes seraphini. Next base: position 65,873,254 of record NC_047095.1, read on the forward strand.
CTTGAGTTTCTGAGTGGGGAGGAGAGGTTGTTCCAGAGTTCCGTGGTTCTAAAGGGGAGGGATGTTCCTAGTTTTCCTGCGTGGGATATACCTTTTGCAGAGGGGAATGATAGTTTCAGTTTTTGGGAGGGTCTTGGTGGAGTGTGGGTTTGAGGGATTCCAAAAGAGTGGGATAACGGGAGGAAGGACGCCACAGAGTTATGTGAAAGATGAGAAATAATTGAGTTGATGTTTGAAGATATTAGGTATAAGACAGTAAATGCGGGCAATGAATTTGCATGCGATCTATTTGCATGCACTGCTTCCATTCTAAGCATATAGATCTCATGCATATTCATTGAGTAAATCCTAAAAAACCCAACCTGGCGAGGGCTGAGGTGGGACACCCCTGCCTTAGGGGCCAGATTCTGTTAACGACACCTACATTTGTAGGTAACTAGTCGTGTCAATCAAGCATTAGGCGTAGCACTACCAGAATTGCGCCTACATTGTAAGCATCTCTAATGTAGGCCAGGGTTTACCTCGCCTACACTGAGGCGCCTAACAACGCCTGGCAGCCCCTGATCTGCCCCTAACTATGCCTACATGATGTTAAGCGCCTACCACCTAATTAACCTTAATCTCATTAATGATCCATTCATTCTAATTTTGAAATTGACTTTTATTGATGTAGGAACCTACAATTTAGTTGTTTTTTTAAGGCTGCCATTAATACAAGGAATTGCTATGTTGGTCGCCTTTGTGCTGAGGTCTTTGTTGTATATTCTACCCTCGTTGGTTGAAAATTCCTCCACTAATAATGAGAAGCTGTGTTTTGTGATTTTTGTATTTTAATCTCTCACCATTCTACTGTGTCGCGGTCTCCCAGAGTCTCTTGGACTTCCTGCCTGCATTTTTCCTGGTGCTCCGGGTACTTGGCCATGCAGTACAAGATCCACGAAATGCCGCTGGCTGTGGTATCGTGACCTTCAAACATGAAGGTGTCCACCTCAGCACGGAGGTCCTCATCTGAGAGTCCTTCTCCATTCTCATCCTGAATAGTTATGAAGAGTGCATTATAAGCAGAGCAGCTGAAAAATACATGGTTGCTAATAAGATTTGATATTCTGCAAAAATGTATTTAAAAATTAAGTCTGCACATCTGCCATTATATGCACACATCTGTAAAACATACATAATAAAACAGATACCAACATAAATACCAACTAACTAACTCTGTTAGTACTGTTCAATCTCTAACATTTTTTTAATCATTGTAAACCGCATAGAACTTCACGGTCCTGCGGTATATGAACTGCTATTATTATTATTATACATACATAAAAGCAAGATGCAAATAAAATTCATTCAGGTATCTACCTTGGCACAAAGAAGGATATCCAGAAAATCCAAGTGTCTCTTTTTCTGGAATTTTCCAAGCTCTTTTTCATCCTTAAGAGACTCTTTCCGCTGCTTTATAACTTTCTCTTTGTTATAAAAGATACAATATTTGATCATGACATATCAATTACAAGTACACAAAATGAGAGCAAGAGACACTCGCACAAACTGGTAATACAAAATAAATATCCGAGTGTCAAACTTAATGTAGGGAGCTTATAACGTAGCCAAGCTTGACATACTTAAGAATAAAGGACCTCAAAAAGAGGATAAAGCTCTTTGAAGCACAAAGGCTTAAGAAAAGAGAGCCTAACGGGCTATCACTGGTCCTGCTGCGGTAAAATAAACCAGCGGAGAGAAAACCCACAGAGGGGGGGGGGAAAAAATCTCTCCAACTAGAAAACCGGGCTTACACAAAAGGCTTAAAAAACGTTAAGGAGCCCCTACATTAAAGCATGAAAATGTCTGAAAAACATCAGGGGTAGGCAAAATTCCCAAAAAGGTGTCTTAATATTCAACTACCAAAAAATACCGAAACATTCAGACTTAGGGCTCCTTTTACTAAGGTACGTTAGCGTTTTTAGCGCACGCAGGATATTACCGCATGCTACACCGCGCGCTAGGCGGCAAGAACTAACGCGGCAATTCTCCGCTGGTTTATTTTACCGCAGCAGGACCAGTGATAGCCCGTTAGGCTCTCTTTTCATAAGCCTTTGTGCTTCAGAGAGCTTGGCTACATTAGAAGCTCCCTACATTAAGCTTGACATTCAGTATCGAAATCATCTCATAATATTTGGTGACATGATTATGGTAACACGTGTTGCTATAGGCAGTGGAGCAGCTGTAAAAAAATGATCCCCAAAACATACATTTCAATGAAAAGCAATCACCTCAACCTTTCCAACAGCCAGCGTGTCTTATCTTAAGATTCAGATTGTGACGAAACTGCCATCAGTAACTGAAAATCCAAGTTTCCAAGTTTATTAAATAATTTGATTAATCGCCTACTCTACATTCAAGGCGATGTACAAGATAATACTAATAATTATAAACATAGGTAAAATATTATATAAATGGACAATATTACAAAAGACAAACACAATTTAAAAAAAAAAAAAAAAAAAATTAAGTTGTTACTTATTATATCGAAACAATAGGAAAATTCATTAATGGTTACATTCTATATTAAATTCAAAATACAAAGGTAAAAACATAGGGGGGGGGGAAAAGACAATAAAAAAGATAGATAAAAATAATAAAAGATCATTATTCACTAAAAGCATCGTTAAAAAGGAAACTTTTGAGCTTAATCTTAAATTTTTCGATGTTCTTTTCTTCTCTTATATATATTGGGAGATCATTCCAGGACTGAGGGGCTGTCACCGAAAAAATAGTGAGACGTCTTGTATTAATGATTTTTAACGAGGGAATGGTCAATAGATGTTGATCCTGTGATCTCAATGTTCTAGAATTTTGCAACTTATCATTAGTGCAAATGAGCCTGGCTTTTCACAAACACTCATGCAAGCCACTGTGGCAACTTTTTAATCTGGTTGTTCTGTTTCTATAGTTTCTGACTAGGAGAGCACTAAATTAGACACCGGGATACCTGTATGTTGATGAGCCAGTCTGCAGGCCTGTCGGAAGCGGAATCCGTGGGGGCTGAGATAGTAAATGAGGTCACTGTGATAAGGGAAGCAACGGACTCTGAAGCTTACCAAGTAGGACAGGTCATATACAGTTCGGATGTACGAGTCGTCACTGCAAACGAGAAGCAATGTCAACGTTCTCATTAGAGACCACAAAAGAAGCTGTCTTCATTCCAGCTCAATGCAAGAGTTGCCCTAATGGGTCAGACTAAAGGTCCATCTAGCTCAGTATCCCCTTTCTAACAGTGGCCTATCCAGGTCCCAAGTACTTGGTAGAGTCCCAAAAAGTAGCAAGATTCAATGCTACTTATCTCTAGAGACAAGCAGTGGCTTTCCACAGTCTACCTTCAAGCACAGTTACTTACCGTAACAGGTGTTATCCAGGGACAGCAGGCAGCTATTCTCACGTATGGGTGACGTCAACGATGGAGCCCCGGTACGGACAACTTTAAAAGTGCATCGCCACTTTAAGTCTTTAGAAAGTTCGCGATAGCCCGCACTGCGCTTGCGCGAGTGCCTTCCCGCCCGACGTAGGGCGCAAGGTCCCTCAGTTAAGATAAGCCAGCTAAGAAGCCAACCCAGGGAGGTGGGTGGGTTGTGAGAATATCTGTCTGCTGCCCCTGGATAACTCCTGTTACGGTACGGAACTGTGCTTTATCCCAGGACAAGCAGGCGGCATATTCTCACGTACGGGTGACCTCCAAGCTAACAAGAATGGGATGGTTGGAGTGTTGGCCTTAGGCAGATGGAAGACAAGCAGCGGCCGAGAGCAGTCATCATAAAAATGCACAATTATGTTTAAACAATACAAAATGCGCAAGGAACCGCTCTGCTTTGAGAGAGAACCTGTTCGGCGCGTGTAAAGCTCAGAGCAGATCGGGGAGAACCTGGGCGCTTTTTCAAGAGCGCAGCTGAGTAGTCCTGAAATAGCCAAACAGGTTCTCCCCGATCTGCTCTGAACTTTACATGCGCTGGCTTTTCAGCTGCTGTACCTTTTATGTGTTAAAAGTTTTCACGGATCTGGCTGGCGATCCTTTGAAAGCGGTGCGGGATTTTCTGAACACCCTGCATAAAGAGCCTGCTCGATCTCTGGACACCAGCTGGAATGATTATTTTTTTCTTCCAAATGCTAGCGAGTGCCTTTGTTTTACATGGCTTTTCATGCTGTTCCTCGCGTATCCTTAATTTCTCTGGTTGTCTTCAGCGCAGACTTTTGCTTTTTACATTCTGGAGAGAGACCTGTTGTGTTTTGAGTGGACTGGTTAATCTTGAGTGCTGTGGATGTTTTGGCTTGCTGTATGTCTGGCTACAATTGATTTTGGGAGAGCGTATGTGGTGTGGCTGAGCTTGCAGACTGCTTTCGCCAGTTCGATAGAGATGCCATATCTGTGAACTATTGCTGTGTTTCATACCACACTGATAGGCCTAGGGCAGGGCAATTCCGGTCCTCGAGAGCCAGTGCCAGGTCAAGTTTTCAGGATATCCACAATGAATATGCACAAGATGGATTTGCATGCACTGCCTCCTTGAGATGCAAATCTATCTCATGCATATTTATTGTGGATATCCTGAAAACCTGACCTGGCTCCGGCTCTCGAGGACCAGAATTGCCTACCCCTGGCCTAATGTATATTTAAGCCAGATCAACAGTGGGATGGTTATATGGCTATTGAGCTTCTGTTTTGGGCCCACAACAGAAGTAGTGTTACTATCTGCTTTTCTATTTTCTCCTTCCTTGCTAGACACTGCTTTGGGACCTGGCGGTATTGGTGACTTTTCTTTCTTTCTGCAGAACGAGTGGTGTCACTTTCTGTTTAGTAGTCCATTAGGATGGCTGTTGAGCAGTGTGGGTGTTTGGAGGTGCTGTCTGATTGTGGGAATGTGATATGGGTTGATTATGTGGGAATTAAAAAAAGGTACCGGGGGGGGGGAGACCCTGCCTGAGTGCCTGCCATGTGCCCTGTTCTGGCCTGCCACTAGACCTGACCTGTCCCAGCCTACCACTAGACCTGCCCTGTCCTGGCCTACCCACTAGACCACCAGAGGGGGGGACAGGGTACACCAGGGATCTCAATGTCCCTCCTCGAGGGTCGCAATCCAGTCGGGTTTTCAGGATTTCCCCAATAAATATGCATGAGATCTATATGCATGCACTGCTTTCAATGCATATTCATTGGGGAAATCCTGAAAACCCAACTGGATTGCGGCCCTCAAGGAGGGACTTTGAGACCCCTGGGTACACCATTTGGTTCAGAATTTTTTTTTCTTGGTTTTTCCTCCTCTACAGGTAGGTGCGTCTAATGGTCAGGTGTGTCTAATAGAGCGAAAAATATGGTAATATTCGAGCATGAAAACAATTAGACACAGACCTGTTTTGTTGGCAGTCACTGGTGTAACTGAAGGCACATTTCATGATGCTGTCTAGGGTCATCAGGCTGACGTGCTGGAAAAGTTCCACTGGCTTGTCCTCTGTGATGAGCTTTTCCAACTTATCCTAGAGCAAGGACAGAAAGGTAAGACCCACTTAGTCGGTGTTCTGGAAAAGTTAAGAGAGGCTGCAGGAAAGCAAAGATGCAAATGGAATAAAAAATAGCTGAAACGGTAAAACGGGGAGACAAAGACATTTTTTAGATATATTAGTGACAGGAAGAAGTGTAAAAGTGGCATTGTGAAACTCAAAGGTGAAGAAGAAAATATGTAGAAGTTGATGAAGAAAAGGCCAAATTACTTAACAAATACTTATGTTCCTTGTTCATGGCTGAAGCGCTGGAAGCGGGACTGCAGAAGACAAACATCAATAGGGATGGAGGAGTGGTAGACCTTGATCGATTTTCAGAGGGTTGTGTTCGTGAGGAGCTAGCTAAAATAAAGGTAGACAAAATGATGGGGCCAGATGATGTACATCCGAGGGAGCTGAAGGAACTTAGGGAAGCTCTGGTAGCTCTGCTGACTGACTTTTTCAATGAGTCTTTAGAGTCGGGAGTGATACTGGAGGACTGGAGAAGGGTGGATGTGGTCCCTCTCCACAAAAGTGGAAGTAAGGAAGAAGTAGGGGATTACAGGCCGGTAAGTCTGACTTCTGTGGTAAGCAAACACAGAATGGTGAAGTTTCTGGAATTCTGTGGATTACAGGACCGGAGGCAACATGGATTCAGTAGAGGTAGGTCTCGTCAGACAAATCTGATCAATTTCTTTGACCGGGTGACCAGAGAATTGGATAGAGGATGTGCGCTAGATGTGGTGTATTTTGACAGTGTTCCACATAGATGTCTAATAAATAAACTGAGTGCCCTCTAGATGGGTCCCAAAGTGACAGGCTGGGCCAAGAACTGGTCGAGTGGAAGGCAACAGAGAGTACTGATCAATGAAGATTGCGCTGAAGAAAGGGATGTTAACAGTAATGTGCCTCATGGTACTGTTCTTGGGCCTGTTCTTTTTAACATTTTTATAAACGATATTGCTGAAGGGCTGTCGGGTAAGATTTGCCTCTTTGCGGATGATACCAAAATCAGCAAAAGAGTAGACACGCCAGATGGTGTGAATAACATGAAGAAAGACCTGGCGAAGCTTGAAGAATGGTCTGAAATTTGGCAGCTAAAATTTAATGCGAAGACATGCATTTGGGCTGCAAAAACCAGAGGGAACGGTACAGTTTAGGGGGTGAAGAACTTATGTGCATGATAGAAGAGCGGGACTTGGGTGTGATTGTTTGTGATGATCTTAAGTTGGCCAAACAGGTTGAAAAGGTGACAGCGAAAGCTAGAAGGATGCTTGGCTGCATAGGGAGAGATATGGCCAGTGGGAAAATTGAGGTATTGATGCCCCTGTATAAGACTTTGGTGAGACCTCAGTTAGAATATTGTATACAAGTCTGGAGGCCGTACCTTCAAAAAGATATAAACATCATGGATTTGGTCCAGAGGAAAGCTACTAAAATGGTGTGTGGTCTTCGTCATAAGGCGTATGGGGACAGACTTAAAGATCTCAATCTGTATACTTTGGAGGAAAGGCGGGAGAAGAGAGATATGATAGAGATATTTAAATACCTACGTGATGTAAATGCGCATAAGTCGAGTCTCTTTCATTTGAAAGGAAACGCTGCAATGAGAGGGCATAGGATGAAGTTAAGAGGTGATGGGCTCCGGAGTAATTAGAGTTTAGCAGCATCTATTCTGTGAAGGGAGTTTGATTCAGAGCTGCTGGGACTGTGCCAGAAGGTTCAACAGCCTTTTACAGGGCATCTTGTGAGAGAGGTTTTGGTATTAAGCCACACCAAGTTAAAGAGTTTAGGCTGAGGCAGAATACTAAGGACTCCTTTTACTAAGCTGCGTTAGGGCTTTAACACATAGAATAGATAAGGACAGGTTGTTCACCCTCTCCAAGGTAGAGAGAACGAGAGGTCACTCTCTAAAGTTAAAAGGGGATAGATTCCGTACAAACGTAAGGAAGTTCTTCTTCACCCAGAGAGTGGTGGAAAACTGGAACGCTCTTCCAGAGTCTGTTATAGGGGGAAACACCCTCCAGGGATTCAAGACAAAGTAGATAAAGACAGATTGTTCACCCTCTCCAAGGTAGGGAGAACGAGAGGGCACTCTCTAAAGTTAAAAGGGGATAGATTCCGTACAAACGTAAGGAAGTTCTTCTTCACCCAGAGAGTGGTGGAAAACTGGAACACTCTTCCGGAGGCTGTTATAGGGGGAAACACCCTCCAGGGATTCAAGGCAAGGTTAGACAAGTTCCTGCTGAACAAGAATGGGCGCTGGTAGGGTTACTCTCAGTTAGGGTGCTGGTCTTAGACCAGAGGGCCACTGCGTGAGCGGACTGCTTGGCCCGATGGACCACTGGTCTGACCCAGCAGCGGCAATTCTTATGTTTTTATATAATAGTGCGCTGCATTGATACACACGCTAGACCTTAACGCCAGCATTGAGCTGGCGTTAGTTTTTCCGCGTAGCGCGTGGTAATTTCCTGTGTGCGCTAAAAACGCTAGCGCACCTTAGTAAAAGGAGCCCTAAGAGATCCTATTTCTAGAAATTCAATTTATTCTAACATAATAGAAAAGAGAGCAAGCATTACGCGGAGGTGAGGAGCAGGCAGCTCCTGTTTTAATGTTACTCACCAGCATGACTTTGGTGGAGTCTGATATCAGTTTCACATAAGGCTTCAGGACATCGTAGTGAAAAGCTGGAGTCAGTAGCCTGCGGTGCTGGAACCACTTCTGGCCGGAGAGAACCAATAGTCCTTTCCCTGCCAGGAACATGAGCAACAAACATCTGGCCACATCACTCTATGTTAACACGAGACGGTGAATGTGTTTACAACTTAGGGCTCCTTTTATCGAGGTGCGGTAGGCGGTTAACGCGCGGAATACTGCGCGTTCAACCGCCTGCCGCGCTGGTCGCTAACGTCTCCATTCACGAGGCATTAGTTTTTAGGCTTGCCGCGGGGGTTAGCACGTGATGAAATGTCCGACTGGCTAACTCCCATAGCGCGCCTTGATAAAAGGAGCCCTTAGTCACCTGCAATTAGTTCAAAACGAAATAGCTTTCCCCCCCCCCCACCCCCATTGCTTTTAGAGCCATGGATTACTGTAATGGTACGATGGTTGCAGCTCTGTTACTGAGGGCTTCATTACGAGGCATCAATTTTTAGGGAAAGTTAGGGAGTCTGCTGCTTACAAAAGATAGTTCATTGCAAGAAAACCCCAACCTACTGCTCATTTTTCAGTTTTTTTGGGACTACCAAAGTTCTTTGCATGTTGCTTGAGGAAGAGATCTCAGTAGTTCCAAAAGCACGCTTTACAATATATAAATATACTATTTTAGAAAGGAATTACAATGCTTGATATGATAGAAAAAAATAAGAAAACTGAAAACAGGATAGGGAATAAACAGGAAATGGAGAAAAAGCAAGCGAGTGAGTGAAGGCCATTTTCGCTCTCTGGAAAGCCACTTTCATGGGTTAGTCAGTATCATGGCTTTTTTCAACCGATTCTCTGAAGAAGTAACAACAAAACGGTTCAGTCAGAGTCAGTTATTGTGGCCACTAAGATAAGTGGTTTTTCTATGAACTTTCTATGAAATCAGTTTTATGTGTCTAAATTGTTATATTGCATAGAATTGCCATTTTGCACAGACACTTTAGCCGTTAATTTCAGTATTTTTTCATTTTTTGACAATCATATTAACTAATTTATAAAAACTACTACTAAATTTTTTTCATAGTATTATATTAATTGTCACACTTAACAAATGATTGTATTTTTATCAAAAGGAAGGAGGCGGACCAATGATTGAAACCATTATATTGCATTGGTCAAATAGCCATAGGCTGTTATGAGACACTGCAGTAGGGTCTGAGGTTTGCCTTCTTTCATTAACTATCTATCAGTACAATTGAATTAATAAATTAATCTTTTTTATTCCACTTTTCTTCTATATTTGATATTTTGGTCGTAGAATTTTTGCTTTTGTGTTTTGAAAAAGCAAGTGAGCCACAGACCAAGTGGCAAACCACACAACATAGCTGACCACAGATCACTGAAAACCCATTTATTTGATAAATTTGTTTAAACTTCCTAAAACGATTTCCTCTACATCTACTTGCATACTCCTGTCTTCTGATATATATAATTACTTGATACGCCTGTTTGTTTCCTCCTACTTCATGCTCTTGAGGTATTCCTGCAGCCTCTCTTGTTGTAAACCATCTTGAACTGAAAGGTATGACGGGATATAAATAAAGCTATTATTATTATAATTACCTTGAAGCGCTAAACAGAACACTAAGATCCAGTAACCAGAACCTACTGGTGGTCCCATTCCCGCGGCACTTATTCTATGACACCACAAGGAAAAAAATTTTCGGTTACTGCACCAACAATATGGAATTCGCTTCCTTCTCACCTTCGAGAAGAGATCTCATTGGACAAATTCAAGAATAACCTAAAGACCTTCATTTTTAAAGATGCATATGACAAGTAGATGCTAGATCGAAGATCTAGTGTGTTGACCTTTTACGTTCCTTCTTTCCTATTATAAATTGTACTTCTCCCCTAATCCAATTTGTATCTTGTAAGTCAGAAAAGTCTTGTTATTTGATGTCTTCCCTAGGATTCTAATAGTCTTAACATTGTACACCGTTTTGACAATTTATTTAAAGCGGTACATAAAATTTTCAATAAAACATAAGTAAAGGCATCATGAAATAGAAAAGTCTTCAACTCCTTTTAAAACTACCATGAACATGTTTCAAACAATGATGTAAGGGCAGGGAATTCCAGGGTGTGTGGCCATTTACAGTGAAAATTCTGGTCCAGCCATGGTACAAAGAGAGAAGCTCCGGTCCATTAAGGCATATTTTGATGTTTCATCATTTTGAGTTCTGGTGCAATCTCTTACATTGAGTCAACTTGACTACTGCAACATTGCTTAATCAGCAATTTCTCAGAAAAGTATGCAACAATTGCAAAATACAGCGGTCAGCTTGATCTTTGGATTAAAAAAATACGACCATGTGACACCCTTTTATCGGGTGTTGCATTGGTTGCCATGGAGGCATGCGTGAAATTTAAATTCAGTTGCTTTTGTTTTAAGGTTCTATTGGTTTGACTCCCAAATATATAAATGAACTTTTCTCTTTTACAACCAATAGACATAAAAGAAGCTCACATCTGATTTTTGCTTTTCCGCCTGTTAAAGGATGCAAACTTAAAAAATATCATCATCTTCTTTCATATCAAGCAGAAGCATGGGGCAAAGACTTATGGTCTCTTTAACAAAACTGCGCGGCAACGGCCCTGAAGCTTCGGGGCCGTTAGCGCAGCGCAGCGCAGCCACTATCATGGCTTTGTAAAAGAGGCATTAGATCAACTGCTCCTTTTTACCAAAATTTATGGGGAATTTAGAAAACATCTAAAAACACATTTATTTTTGAGGTATTTAGGTAGTTAATTTGTATAAATTTTATACTATGTAATTATTAGATTTTTAGGGTTTTGAGCTGCTGGTTCTTCACTCTCTAATCTTCTTCAACTTTTATTGTATTTTAAATTATGTAAACTGCGTAGAACTTCACGGCTTTGCGGTACATAAATAAACTGTTATTATTATTATTATTACTATATATGAAAAACAGAGTGACAAAGCCTCATGCAACCAAAGAGGGGACTGACAAGAAATTTAGGGCTCCTTTTACAAAGCCGCGCTAGGGCCATAACCCGCGGAATAGAACGCGCTAAATCGCCCTTTTGAGCAGGCGGTAGATTTTTTGGCTACTTCGTGCTAATCCGGTGTAAAAGGAGCCCTTAGAGTTGCAGAATGAAGAACCCTTGAAGGTATATCAGGGATTAACACTCGAGAGAGGTAAGGAGGTTCGTTTAACTGCATTACTTTAAATCAGGGGTGTCCAACCTTGTAACTTTCCTGGGCCGCATTGGCCGAAGAAAGTGTTTCTGGGGCTGCACAAATGCGCAAACGCTGCATCAAGACAGAGGAGGGAGCCGACAAGAGAGTAAACACCCAGGGGCAGCAGAGGAAAACACTGCATCGCCCTCGACCCGGGCCGCACAAAATATTTCACGGGGCCACATGCGGCCCTTGGGCCGCAGGTTGGACACCCCTGCTTTAAATATTAAAAGAACAACTTTATAGGTAATCCAGAGTGCAATAGAAAGCTAGTGATCCTGCCGGAGGCGAGGGCTGATGTGATTGTACTTTCCGGATTTTACTATACCGGTCTTATATCCCACAATTTTTCAACAAGGATTCAACGTGGTTAACAAAAGACTTAGGGCTCCTTTTACTAAGCTGCATTAGGGCATTAACACGCGGAATAGTCCCCGCTACAATGCCCCGCGCGCTAGACGCTAACACCAGCATTGAGCTGGCATTGGTTGTAGCCGCGTAGCGTATTCTAATCTGCTGCGTGCGCTAAAAACACTAGCGCACCTTAGTAAAAGGAGCCCTTAGTATAGCATTACAGCAGGAACGGTGAATGAGGCGAGAGAGATCAGTAGTGACAGATGTGATGGCTACAGTTACCTTATAAGGAAAAGAGAGACGTCTTAAGTGTCTTCCGGAAGTAGAAGTATGAGACAATTGGTCGCAGAGATGTAGAGCTTGGAATTCGAAAGTGGACTCGAACATCTTTTTTTGGTGGACTTGAGAGGAAGAGAAAGGAATCTTGAACCTCTGCATTAATCTTGAGTAGAGGAAAGAGGGCGTGACCTTGATGTTTGTGGTGAGCCCGTGGGAGTTTTCGCCGTATATAGATTTGTGGGTCATGCAGGTCATCTTTTTTTAATTGGAAGCCAATGCAGTTCTTTTAGGAGTGGAGTGGCTTTCTCCATTTTGCTGGCTACGCGCATTTGTCTATGAACCATATTCTGAAGTGTCTGTAGTTTTGAGCTTCTTTTTCTGTGATACCACTGTATAGACAGCTACAGTAGTCTGGGTGAGGCTTGATTGATTGTCCTGAAGTTGTTTGGGGTTTGGACTGACCTGACTGTTCTCGGTTGTCTCAGTCTGAAGAAGTTTCTAATCACTGCATTGATCACCCGGATGGTCTCGGGACTCAAGGATCTACCATACGAAAAACGGCTTGACAAATTGCAGCTATACTCGCTCGAGGAGCGCAGAGAGAGGGGGGACATGATCGAGACGTTCAAGTATCTTACGGGCCGCATCGAGGCGGAAGAAGATATCTTCTTTTTCAAGGGTCCCACAACAACAAGAGGGCATCCGTTGAAAATCAGGGGCGGGAAACTACGAGGTGACACCAGGAAATTCTTTTTCACTGAAAGGGTGGTTGATCGCTGGAATAGTCTTCCACTACAGGTGATTGAGGCCAGCAGCGTGCCTGATTTTAAGGCCAAATGGGATTGGCACATGGGATCTATTCACAGGGCAAAGGTAGGGGAGGGACATTAAGGTGGGCAGACTAGATGGGCCGTGGGCCCTTATCTGCCGTCTATTTCTATGTTTCTATGATCTGGTCTTTATAGGAGATAGCGGTAGGCCTGGGGGATGACAGCCTTGCTTGCTAGTGAGGGAAGGAGCGCTAGCCGACATTCCGGTGGTGTACAAACAGGGGTGTGGGTGTTTCTCTGGCCTTGGAGGGAGCAGTAGCTGATGTTCTGGTGGGGGATGGGGCATGGATACGGGTATTATTTTTGCTAGGGCAGGAGGGAGCACTAGCTGGCATTCCGGTGGGGGTGTGAGAAGGGTGCGGGCATGCATTGATCGCAGCAGCTAAAGTCTGTCTTTTCAGGGGGGGAGTTGCTGCAGCCGTGGAGGGAGAAGACTCCAATATAAAGCAAACCCCCCCCCCATTTTTGGACCACTTTTTGGCTCAAAAGATTTTGATTTATATTTGAGTATATATGGCAAATCTCACTTTGATTCAGTCACTCCTCTATTGGTTCTCAAAAGTAGTAGATGAGAAAGTAAGGAGAAAGGAGGCTACAAAAGATGGCAGAAAGAGGAAGACGGGCAAAACTATCTGGAAAAGTTAAGAGAGGCTTTGCAATTCCCTTCTTTTCTATCTCCTTTCGGAGGTCTTTTCTGTCTATGGGCTCCTTTTACTAAGCCGCGTTAGGGCTTTAACGCTCTAGACCTTAACGCCACTAGACCACGCGCACTAGACCTTAACGCCAGCATTGAGCCGGCGTTAGTTTTAGAACCATAACGGTAATTTCCTGCTTGCGCTAAAAACGGAGCCCTGCGTGTTCCAGCTTTGCCGACACCTATGCCTACACTGGATTGTGTTGACAATTTAAGTTCTATCCTATGCCGGACCTTGTATTGTTAATTGAATAGTTTACTGCTATAATTGCCTATTATTTATTTATTTAAAAATGCTTTTAACCCGCTTACACCTAAGCCATTCACGTAACTGTCAAATCACATAAAACATAAATCTACTCATCTACTCATTGAAAAAATATGATCACATCACAGAAGCATACCACGACTCCCAATACAAGCAAGAGTACACTTCAAATTCTACTGCCTACTATACAAAGCTATTAATGGAGAGAGCCCAACCTACTGGAACAACCGACTAAGCCAATCCACCTCAAGCAGGCACAGGAGAACCCACGCACTATTCACACACTCACCAACCAAAAATGTCAAAAGAGGAAAAACTTTATGACAGCCTAATGGCCACCAAAGCAGCTAAACTAGACAGACAAATCACCAATCTGCTATCTACGACCACAGACTACAAAACCTTCAAACAAGAAACTAAAACCCTACTCTTCAAAAAACACATAAAACCTGTTTAACACCACCAGTTCCTTCCCAACTCCACCTACCACACACTCCACCCATATCTAATCTAAAATGTTTCTAATTACCCAACATGTTACTCCTTAAGTTCTCGACAATTCTTATGTAAGGCTTACGACAATTCTCATGTAATGTTACAACTCTTGTAACCTTCTGACAACTCTTGTGTAATCCGCCTTGAACCGCAAGGCAATGGTGGAATAGAAATCACTAATGTAATGTAATCTAATATATAGTACAGTCTTAAAATTCATCAACAAATTATTTAACAAAAGGCCTCTACAACCTTCTTACAGTTCTGTAGGTCAGGTAACAATCATAAGAACATAAGAAGTTGCCTCCGCTGAGGCAGACCATAGGTCCATCCTGCCCAGCGGTCCGCTCCCGCGGCGGCCCATCAGGCCCATTGCCTGAGTAGTGGTCTATACCTATCTATACCCTTCAATCCCTTTTTCTTCTAGGAATCTATCCAAACCTTCTTTGAAACCATTTAATGTTTTCTTGTCTACATCAGCCTCTGGAAGCGCGTTCCATGTATCCACCACCCTCTGAGTGAAAAAGAACTTCCTAGCGTTTGTTCTAAACCTGTCCCCTTTCAATTTCTCTGAGTGCCCCCTTGTACTTGTGGTGCCTCTTAATTTGAAAAATTTGTCCCTGTCTACTTTTTCTATGCCCTTCAAGATCTTGAAGGTTTCTATCATGTCTCCTCTAAGTCTCCGCTTTTCCAGGGAGAAAAGTCCCAACTGCTTCAATCTGTCGGTATATGGGAGATTTTCCATTCCCTTTATCAGTTTAGTTGCTCTTCTCTGTACTCCCTCAAGTACTGCCATGTCCTTCTTGAGGTACGGCGACCAGTACTGGACACAGTACTCCAGATGCGGCCGCACCATTGCACGATACAGCGGCATGATGACTTCCTTCGTCCTGGTCCTAATACCCTTCTTAATGATACCCAACATTCTGTTTGTTTCTTTGAGGCTGTGGCGCACTGCGCCGATGCCTTCAGTGTTGCGTCTACCATCATTCCCAGGTCTCTCTCCAGGTTGCTGACCCCTAGTGGTATTCCCCCCATTTTGTATGTGAACATCGGGTTCTTTTTCCCCACGTGCATGACCTTGCATTTCCCTATGTTGAAGCTCATTTGCCATTTTTCGGCCCACTTTTCCAGCTGCGTTAGATCCTTTTGGAGATCTTCGCAGTCTTCCCTGGTTTGAGCCCTGCTGTATAGTTTGGTGTCATCTGCAAATTTAATGACCTCACACTTGGTTCCCACCTCTAGGTCGTTTATGTAGATATTGAACAGGAGTGGTCCTAGCACCGACCCCTGCGGAAATCCGCTCGTGACCCCTTTCCAGTCTGAGTAATGGCCCTTTACGCCAACCCTCTGCTTCCTGTTTGCCAGCCAGTTTTTAATCCATCGGTGGACCTCCCCTTGCACCCTGTGGTTCCATATCTTCTTAAGCAGTCTCTCGTGTGGTACCTTGTCAAAGGCTTTTTGGAAGTCAAGGTAAATGATGTCTATAGATTCCCCTTTATCCACCTGGCTGTTCACCCCCTCAAAGAAGTATAATAAGTTTGTGAGGCATGACCTGCCCTTGCAGAAGCCATGTTGACTCGGTTTTAGCTGCCCATTTTTTTCGGTGTGTTCACACATGCTGTCTTTAATCAGTGCCTCCATCATCTTTCCCGGGACTGAGGTCAGGCTCACCGGCCTGTAGTTTCCTGGGTCGTCCCTTGAGCCCTTCTTGAAGATGGGCGTAACATTTGCTATTTTCCAATCCTCTGGGATCTCTCCGGTTTTTAAGGATAGGTTGTATATCTGTCGAAGTGGCTCCGCTATTTCGTTTTTTAGTTCCTTGAGTACCCTTGGGTGAATGCCGTCCGGACCTGGCGATTTGTCGCTCTTTAGTCTGTCTATCTGCCTAAGTACATCTTCTTGGCTTACCTCTAAATTGACCAGCTTATAATCTTGGTCTCCTATTGCTATCTCCTCGGGTTCCGGAATGTTGGTTGTATTCTCCATCGTGAAGACTGACGTGAAGAACTCATTTAAACTGTCAGCTATTTCTTTCTCTTCTTTTACTACTCCCTTTCTGTCTCCATCATCCAATGGTCCCACTTCTTCTCTCGCCGGTTGCTTCCCCTTGACGTATCTGAAGAACGACTTGAAGTTTGTTGCTTCCTCTGCCAGTCTCTCTTCGTATTCTCTTTTTGCTTTTCTAACCACTCGGTGATATTCCTTCTGGTGTTCTTTGTGCACTTTTTGGTTCTCCTCTGTTTGGTCTTTTTTCCATTTTCTGAACGATGCTTTCTTGTCGTTTATCGCCTTCTTCACTGCATTTGTTATCCACACTGTGTTTTTTGTTCTATTTTTTTTGCACCCTTTCCTGAACTTGGGGATGCACCGGTTTTGCGCTTCGTGCACAGTTCCCTTGAGTAAGGTCCAGGCTTTTTCTACGGATTCCATCTTCCCTATGTTGCCTTTGAGTTTCTTTCCCACCAATTTCCTCATGGCATCATAATTTCCTTTTTTGAAGTTGAGTGCCGTCGTTGTGGTTCTTTTCCCCTTTGATGATCCAATTTCTAGCCTGCACTGGATCGTGTTGTGATCGCTGTTACCTAGCGGCGCTAATACTGCCACCTCTTTGCTGTCCCCCCTAGTCCGTTGAAGATTAGGTCAAGAGTGGCATCACTCCGTGTTGGTTCCGTGACCAGTTGCTCCATGAAACAGTCCCTCGTGACCTCTAGGAATTTGTTCTCCCTTGCGCAGTTTGAGTGCCCAATACTCCAGTCTATCCCAGGATAGTTGAAGTCCCCCATCACCACCACATTTCCGCTTCCGCATACCTGTCTCAGTTCAGCTTCCAGGTCCTGGTCGATTTCTTCATGTTGTCCAGGTGGGCGGTAGTACAGTCCCAATTTAATGTCTGCCCCAGTTCCTCCCTGTAGCTTAACCCATAGTGATTCCAAGCCATCCGCCCGTACTGTTGTTTCCATCCTGGTTGAGGGTATGGAGTCTTTTATGTACAGCGCTATTCCTCCACCCTTTTTATGTGTCCTGTCTCTCCTGTATAGTTTGTACCCTGGTATGGCCACATCCCATTGATTGTCCTCAGTCCACCACGTTTCTGTGACTCCAATTATGTCTAGGTCCTTTTTACTGGCAGTGATTTCTAGTTCTCCCATTTTGGCCCTCAAGCTCCTAGCAGGTTATTCCATAACAGCATTCCTGCCAAAGTCTTGATTTTCTCATAATGCACAGTTGAAAGTTCTTCACTAACTAACCGTAACATCCTTTCTGATTTCAAAGATCTTAATGGATGATATATTGTATTGTAAACTTTGATTTCTACTTATGTTTACTTGTAAGCCGCTTAGGAGATAAGTGGAAAATAATTTCTTTAAATAAATAAATATACTTTTAGCACCTGTGCCAAATACCATGAGATCTTGAAATGAACTGTCTTAAATATCAACATAAGCATTTTATAAATATCTCAATATTTTACTGGTGGTCAATGAAGCTGTTTCAGTAGCAGTTACATATTCAAATCTGCTCCCTCCACACAGTAACCGTGCAGCAGCATTTTGGACAACCTGCAAGGCCCCTGATAAAATATTGCTTTTATTTACTTATTTTAACTGTCCCTTATAATCTTTTTATATTGTCTAGACATTTGTTTTGATAGACAAGATATCAAAAATAAAGAAACTTGAAACTTGATCCCAAAAAACAATGCATTGCAGTAGTCCAATTTCTGCAAAACTATTGCTTGAACTACTATGTGAAAATCATAATGCGATAACTTATTTACTTATCCTAAACCAAATGGAATCAGATAGAAGACCTTTTTTGAAAGGACCTTAGCATTTCAGGCAGGCAAAATACAACGTTGGCTCGGTGAATGCATCCATCAAGCCGTGTCTTATTGCTCTTTTCGTAAACTAGTAAAATTTGCTTTGTTTGATAAATTTATCACTTGACTAGATTGTTTTAAGATTGTAATTTTTAATCTTTTACTCTGTTTTTACCTCATTACATGTACGTGTTTTGCTGACTGTTCCAGTCTTTTATGATGTAAACCGCCTAGAACTTTTGGGTAATGGCGGTATAAAATAATAAATTTATTATTATTAACCTGCTAAGCACCCACATCTGGAAAAAAAAAAAGCAGATTTAAATCACCGCCAGCACCTGATCCTTCATAGTGAAAGTAGAGTCTAACCAGATCCCCAATATTCTAAGCTTCTTCTGTATTGGAATATGTTGGTCAGAAATAACAATAGATTTGGGCCACCTTGGCTCCTCATCTTCACTCATCCGCATCACTTCAGTCTTATTAAGATTCAATACCAACTTATGATTTCTTATCTACTCCTCTACTGCGTGTAAACACGTCAGCAATTTGGGTTGTAATTCAACTTCTCAACCCTTCATCTAATACCTACATTGTGTTCAATTTATTCTGGTTGTACTGGATATTGCCTTGGGTGAATTTCCTCACAAAGGCAGCGAAAAAAATCCTAATAAAGAAATATCTGTGCAATAGGAATTGATGCATATTTTTTTAGCCACTGTAAGCAGTCATTTCCGGGAGTGGAGTTGGGTAGGGTTTGAACTTAAGCACAAAAAATGCAAGCATATTTGCAGAAAACTGTGTGTACTAAATACCGTGTTTCCCCAAAAATAAGACGGTGTCTTATACTGTATTAATTTTGGGTCCAAAAAACGCACTAGGGCTTATTTTCAGGGATGTCTTATTTTTTTCATGTACAACAATCATCTCTCCCTTCCTCTCCTCTACCCCAATTCTTCCTTTTTCCTTTCTCCCCCCTCCCCCTCCATGTACAGCATTATTCCTCCCCTCTCACCCATCCCCTTGTGCAGCAGAACCCCACCTACCCTCCCACCCTGAGACTGACATACCTCCGCTTCGAGGCCCCCTAAAGCAGTAGGGGTGAAGTTGCTGAATTGACAAGTCTGATTTTTTCAGCAAATCATGCAGCACTCGTGTCAGGAATGGAGTCAGGGAGTGTCGGGGGGAGGCTTCAGGGGTCGATCTTAACTAGGGCTTCTTTTCGAGGTAGGGCTTATGTTAGGAGCCTCTTTAAAAATCATGCTAGGGCTTATTTTCAGGATAAGTCTTATTTTCAGGGAAACAGGGTAGCAGATATAAATGTATACATGAGTGTGACATTTCCATCCTAGGGATGAACCTGTCATGGTTAAGTCCCGAGCTAAACCAGTCCCCAGAGGCAGGAAACCAATGGAATGTAGGGCCTCAGAGCTGCCTATTCTGAAGGGAATGAGCTTGACTCTGACCCACAACCCATTCTAGAGCCAGAGCCTGTCAGGAGAACAAGTTCCCAGAGAAAGTTCAGACATTTCCCAAGCTGCTATATACCTACTGAACTGAGAGGGAGCCAGAGAGCAGACAAGCCACATGTTAGGGAGTAGCTTTAACAGCTTAAAACAGTTCTCAAAGAGTGTGAGGCAGGCAGATCAGAAAGACCTGGCAGATAGGATTATTCTGGCCAGGCAAGGGAAAAGCCCCAAGCAGAAGCCCATGGAATGGGGAGGCCCAACACCCCAGAGGAAAACATATGAGGAGAGACTGGAAGCCCTGAATATGTATACCCTAGAGGAAAGGAGAGACAGGGGAGATATGATTCAGACTAGAGAATGACAAGGAGAAAAAAACTGTCCCCGTCACCGCCCCGTCCCCGGCCCACCATCCTCTGCACCGCCCCGTCACCGCCATCCCTTTCACCGCCCCATCACCGCCACTGCCATCCCATTCACCACCCCGTCGCCATCCCCGCTGCATCCATATAAGCCTTAGTATTGTAATATTTAGATTATTCCTTTCTTATAAATCAAAGTTCCTGCTGCTGAACTAGAGAAAGAGATGTTCAGCTGGCAGGGCTTTGTTTATAAATTTTTATCAACACAACTAATATACTACTTTATCCTAAAGCAAAAAATAAATAAATAGAATTTTTTTTCTACCTTTGTTGTCTGATTTCTGCTTTCCACATCTTCTCATTCAATTCCTTCCATCCACTGTGTGTCTTCTCTCTGCGTCTTCCATTTGCTGTTACTGTGCCTCTTCCTTCACCCCCCCCCCAATTGGTCTAGCACCCATCTTCTTCCCTCCGCTCCCCCATAGTCTGGCATCTGTCTTCTTCCCATTCTGTCTTCCACATTTCCCTTCAGGGTCTGTTCCTCTCCACCCTCCTTCAATGTCTGTCCTATTCCTTTCCACCACCACCCTTCCCTCCCTCCTTTACCATCTGTTCCTTTCTACCACCCTTCAGCTCCTCTCGTGTGGCCTATCTATCTACCTTCCTCTCTCTTATTTTCACGGCACGTTACAATGTAATTTGTGCAAGCCACTGGAGCCTGCGAGCTCGGTCCCTGTCCCATCCCCACAAACCATCTCGCTTCTGTGCTCCTATTTTCCTCATTTCTAATATCTCCCCTATGTATCTGCCATTGCCCCCCCCCCGCGTGTCCATATACCATCCCCATGGCATGTCCCCTTTATGTCTCTGTCCCTATGCCCCATGCACATAATTTCCCCTCTTTCTGTTACCTTCCTGTGTTCCTGTGTCCAGATTTCCCCTATCTTCCTCTTCCATACCAGTGTGTCTCTTCTTTTCAACCCCATCTAGCTTTTTTCCCTCTTTCTTCCTCCCCCCCCACCTGCTTCTAGCATCTGGCTCACCTGCCTGTCCTTCCCTTTCTTTCCTGCTGTGGGTTTTTCTTTCCATCTTCATCCCCTTGGCCCAGAATCCTTTTCCCTTTCACTCCCTCCTTCCAGTTTGAGCCGGGAACACGGCCAATCGCACGGTCCCCACAGCCCCCACCCGCCTGCCTAATTGATCCTAGTGTTTAGCCAGCTCTCTCCCTTCTCCTCACCTTAGTTTGCAGGCTTTCTTTTTCGGCGACCTGCACGCGCGGCTGCTCAGTGTTCAATCTTCTGCTCTGCTGCAACTTCCTGTTTCCGGTTGCGTCAGAGCAGAAGATCGAAACTGAGCAGCAGTGGGTGCGCAGCTCTTTGATAGCGTGCGGGTCGCCGAAAAAGAAAACCTACAAACTAAGGTGAGGAGAAGGGAGAGAGCTGGCTAATCACTAAGATCGATTGGGCAAGCGGGTGTGGGCTGCGGGGACCGCGCGATCCTTCATGCCTCACTGCGGGGACAAGACCATTCACCGCTCCACAGGGCGGTGAATGGCCTTGTCCCCGTTGCCGCAGCGACTGCTAGTTTTCGTTCCCCGTTTCAGCGGGTTACCGCGGCTAAACGCGGTGGCCGCGGGTAAACCGCCACCGTGTCATTCTCTAATTCAGATGTTCAAATACTTGAAGGGTAATAACGTAGAACAAAATCTTTTTCAGAGAAAGGAAAATGGTAAAACCAGAGGACATAATTTGAGGTTGAGGGGTGGTAGATTCAAGAGCAATGTTAGGAAATTCTACTTTACGGAGAGGGTGGTGGATGCCTGGAATGCGCTCCCGAGAGAGGTGGTGGAGAGTAAAACTGTGACTGAGTTCAAAGAAGCGTGGGATGAACACAGAGGATCTAGAATCAGAAAATAATATTAAAAATTGAACTAAGGCCAGTACTGGGCAGACTTGCACGGTCTGTGTCTGTGTATGGCCGTTTGGTGGAGGATGGGCTGGGGAGGGCTTCAGTGGCTGGGAGGGTGTAGATGGGCTGGAGCAGGTTTTAACGGAGATTTCGGCAGTTGGAACCCAAGCACTAAAGCTTTGGATTCTTGTCCAGAAATAGCTAAGAAGAAAAAATTAAAAAATTTAAATTGAATCAGGTTGGGCAGACTGGATGGACCATTCGGGTCTTTATCTGCCGTCATCTACTATGTTACTATGTATAACAGCATTTGAAATGCTCGGAGAGGCTGCAGAGCAAATGGATGCGAGTTTGGCAGTTTCTTGCCAGTAATTTATTTTTTGCCTTTTTCTTCTTGGATATTTTTACTGTTGGGACAGTTTAGCTAAATGAAGTAGCTTCTAAGAACTGCATACAGGGGCTGGGCTGGAGCAGGGCTAGGATTGTTCACAGCCCTGACTGAGTTGCTGTACACCAGCTGGGACTGAGCACTAGGAAAGCCGTTTGTTGCATTGAGACAGAGGAGGATTATGGCAACAGAGTGACTTCCAGAATTGCGGGGAGGGTTCACAGAATACCTCGGATAGGGGATTTTGTGGGTGCTTCTTAAAAAGCTGTTATTAGAGTGAACCCAGCAATCCTGTCCCAGTTCCTAGGAACTAGAGAGTTGCTATTGTCTAGAGAAGCAACAGTGTGGAACTGTGTTTCTATAAGGATTTTTTTTTTCTTTTTGAAACTGCAAAAGCCTGGTGAAGAGCACGACTGAGTTAACTGATGCCCAGAAGTAAAAGTGTGTTTTGTTTTTTTTTCTCCTTGTTTGGAACGGTATGGAGCTGCCCAGGGCATTATTCTGAACTTGATGTTACTTACTTGGGGAAGTATTTGAGTTTGTTTTGGGAATGCAAACTGGCTACCGTGAACTGCTTCCTTATTGGGGTAAAAGCCAGTGAAATTTTTTGTTTTGTTTTTCACTGTGGAACCTTTGATACTGAGTAGCAGTCAGCGCAGAAAACCTGTGGATGTTCGTTTGCCTGAACTGTGGATTAAAGATATTGCAATTGTCTGAAGCATTTGGGGTTTTGTTTTGGGTTTTTTTTTTTTTTTTAATTATTATGAAACCAGAGAACTGTTTTGCTTTATAGGATCTCCCTCTTTGGGAGCCGCGCCAGGGTCCGTGCTGCCACCTGTCGGCGGTCCCCTGCAGTCTCCTTGCGGCCCCGGCAGGTGACAAGGATCATTTTCAAAAAGAAAGTTATACCCCTTTGAACATTGGGTATAACTTATGCACATCTTGCTTCACAAGTTAGGTGACCTGCTATAAAATTATCCTCCTAATCTATAAGTAGAAATCAACTTTCATTTTATAAAATACAGCACTGATAACAGTAATAAGCAGAATGTGATGTCATGAGAAAACTTTACGTAAGAATGGCTATAATTAGCTGCAGAAGGAAAATGTCCATTTCCCAAGGAGAAGCAGGACAAGAGAAATCCTCATAGGTGGGTGATGTCATCTGACGAAGACTGTGCAGGAGCGTTTCTTCAGCACTTTTTCCAGAGCTTTTGAGAAAGCCTCGCCATGCCCGGACACCTCTTCTCGCCAGGATCCCCTTATTCCTTTATATTCTGTGGAGTCCGTCAGAGGTCTTTTTGCGCCACAGTGATTTTGTTTGACAAAATTTAAAAACAATCTGCCTTATGTTTAAACCCTTTTTGCTATCATTAATTTTTTTGGGGGGGTTTCTCTCTCAGTAAACTACCCTAGTTAGGTTTTTCAGTCATTTATAAGGATATTTTTTTTTTCTTGACAGCTCATTTTGGAGCCATTTTAGGCCTCGAGTTCCTATCTAATAATAATAATAATAACTTTATTCTTATATACCGCCAACAATCTTGCGACTTCTAGGCGGTTTACAATGAAGAGAAACTGTACAGACAGCGAATTACAGAGTACAGCATTGAACATCTAGTGATAGTAACAGGAGAGTTACAGGGTCTGTGTATTACACGGTTTCACCATGAGTAGCATTATACAGTCGACGATATTCAGAGCATAAGTAGGAGAAGAGAAAGGAGATTGCGCTTTGAGTTACAAGACTGCGAAGGTGAAAAAGATAACATAAGATGTTGATGAGAAGTAAGTTGTTAACTTGGTACATTTGAACGAAGGACGGGCACCAGTGGGAAAAACTGGTAACAATTAAAGATAGAAATTTTGGCAGAAGAGGGTAGACGGACTCCTTGGGATGGGAGGAGGCTCCGATTTTAGGTATTTTTATCATCAGTTTATATATTTATTTTTTTTTCATTTTGCTGTGGCTGGTTTTCTGGATAATATGTCCAAGAAGAAACCCGATGGTTTCAAAAAGTATTCCCGTTGCAACAGGACCATATCCATTATAGTTCTTACTTGCAATGCCTGGAACCCAACCACAATCCCTCTCATTCTAGTCCATGTTCCCACACAACATAACATAACTTTATTCTTCTATACCGCCAGCAATCAAACGACTTCTAGGCGGTTTGCACAGAAGAGAAACTGGACAATCAGCGAAGTACAAAGTATTGAGATTAAAAGTACAACATGTTATGTATAGTATAAACAGTTTAAAATTATTGTTAAAATAAAACTTCAGTTAAGAAATGAATTTATCAAATAGTACAGTCGTAATCCCTTTTCGAAATGCGCTGTAAGATCGCATGATTCCACTAATATAATTACCCAACCAGGACTGTTGTCTATACACTCCAAGTAACTAAGATTTAATGCTAAAAAAAAAAATGCAGGGTTATGTACTTGGGCTGCAAAAATCTAAGAGAAGTGTTTAGTATAGGGGGTGAAGTATTTCTGTGTTTGGAAAAAAAAAGAGGGACTTGGGGGTGACTGTGTCTGATAAAAAGGTGACAACACAGATAGAAAAGGCAGTGGCAAAAGTCAGGAGGATGCTTGGGTGCACAGGGAGAGGAATGGCCAGTAGGAAAAAGGAGGCAACAGTACTATTGTATAAGTCTCTGGTGAGGAATACTGTCAGCAATTCTGGAGACTGCACCTTCAAAAAGATATAAAAAGGATGGCATAGGTCCAGAGGGCTGCTACAAAATTGGTTAGTGGTCTTTGCCATAAAGCATATGGGGACAGACTTAGGTACTTTTCTTCCAAAGGCAGGAGAGAGGGGATATGATAGAGATGTTTAAATATCTCTGTAGCATTAATGTACAAGAAGTGAGTCTCTTTCAAATGAAGGAAACTCTGGAAGTAGAGGGCAAGAGGTGAAGAGGTGATAGGAAAAATCTAAGGAATTTTTTTTTTTTTACAGATAGGGTGGTAGATGCATGGAATAGTCTCCCGGTAGAGGTGGTGGAGACAAACACTGTGTCTAAATTCAAGAAAGCATGGGACAGGCACGCGGGATCTCTCAGGGAGAGGAGGAAATAGTGGATGCTATGGATGGGCAGACTGGATGGGCCATTTGGCCTTTATCTGCATTTGATATAGCAGCCTTCCAGGAGCAGCTCATGAAGAAGGCAGTGTGAAACAATTATTTATTCTATGTAATGCTCTGGCTTTGACAGCATCCATGCTGAAAACAGGGACAGTCCAGCCAACCCTTGAGACCCATGAACTGCCTATAGAGGACACCTCGACATCAACACTTAGAAGAGGACTGGAGTTGAAGTCTGTTGCATAGACGCTGATTTCCCCATCAGGGAAGGAAGCTTCACTATGCATCAGGAATCCTCTGCTTTGATAACCCTGGCCAAAGCTTGACCCTGTGATCAGTAGTGTGACCCAGGCATCTTCTCTAGAATTTTTCTATGACTGAGTGCTCCTGGGACTCTGAAGACATACCTGAGGTATTTTCCGAGGAGTACCCAGGTCTCCCATTGGATCCTTCCCTAGTCTCATGAGAGGCATAACTCTTTACCTGAATCATTTATTTTAGAGATGGATCAGGACATCCTGTTTAATTTAAAGATGGAGGAGGAGTCCAGGGCAGAAACAGTGGATATCTTCCAATTTCTCAACTCATTCAATGAGGCTGTGACAGTGTCCATTTACAAGATGTTGAAGGAGGTTCAAATGAAAATGTTTTTCATATAAGTTGGGCCCCAAGACCAACTTTGTGAGGATTCATCTTAGAGCATCATCAAACAGAAAGTAACTCCATCTCTGAACAGCCTTTATGTGCTTGATTTATGCAGGACTTGGTTCTGTTGACGCCTTCCATCAAAGCACTCACAATGTAATGGGTCTTTAATGTCCTTACCCAGCTGATGAACGCTCCATTTGGGCCACTGTATACTTGTAATCTGAAGTACCTGACCTATAAGATCTTTATTTGGGTGGTGGTGACTTCAGCTTTCAAAGTGAGCTTCCGGCTCTAAAACCTGATCCACCCATACTCAGTTCTTTAATAATAGAGTGGTTTTGCACCCCTATTCAAATGTTCTTCCCAAGATAATGTTGACTTTCCATCTTAACTAATCAATTGTCCTACCAACTTTTTCCCCTAAACCTTATGAACACAAAGGTGAAAACACACTGCATATTTTGGCCTGCAGGAGAGCTTTGGCTTTCTATTTGGAATGAACTAAAGCCACAGAAAGTCCACCCTGGTTTTTGGCTTTTTTGGCGCCCCTAATAGAACCGAGGCTGCTATTGGCAAACGTACATTCTGGTACACTGCATTTCCTTCACTTATGCCCAACGAGGGAGGAGAAGCTGTACTGCTAGGGGACTTCAATATGCCTGATGCAGACTGGAACTCATTTTCAGCGACAACCAGCGGTAGCAGGAGGCTCTTAACCTCCATAAAGGGAGCACGTCTCAAACAAATGGTAACGGAGCCCACTAGGGCCCAGGCGATCCTCGACCTGGTACTCACCAACGGGGAAAGCGTTTCAGAGGTCTCAGTAGGAGATACGCTAGCCTCCAGCGACCACAATATAGTATGTTTCAACCTTAGGAAAGGCTTCCCTAGATCAAACACGAAAACAAAGGTACTCAATTTCCGGGGCACAGACTTCGCACGCATGGGAGATTTCGTCCATCAGACGCTGCAGGACCAAGCGGAGACCGATGATGTAGAAGCTAAGTGGTTAACACTGAAATCAACCATACATGAAGCAACTAGCCGCTTCATAAAATCAGTAAATAAACGACAAAGAAACAATAAACCCCAATGGTTCACCGCGGATATCTCGCACCTCATTAAGGAGAAGAAAAAAGCGTTTCTCTCCTACAAGCGCACGGAGAAAAGAGAGGCAAAAGTAGAATATAGGACCAGGTCTACAGCGGTCAAAATAGCAGTTAGGGAGGCAAAACTTCGAGTGGAAGAAATTCTGGCAAAAAACATTAAAAAGGGGGACAAATCCTTCTTCAGGTATATTAGTGACAGAAAAAGGAACACAGGTGGGATAGTACACCTCAGAAGACCGGACGGAAGTTACGTGGAAGCAGATTCCGATAAAGCCGAACTACTGAATTAATACTTCTGCTCAGTCTTCACCTGTGAGGCACCGGGACACGGTCCGCAGTTGAAGGCAACACAAAGCACAGAAGACCCGTTTCAGAATTTTGAGTTCACACCAGGTGAAGTTTACAGTGAACTGGCAAGACTCAAGGTGAACAAAGCCATGGGACCAGACAATTTGCACCCAAGAGTGCTCAGAGAATTGAGCGATGTCCTGGCGAAACCGTTGGCTGAGCTATTCAATTCAAGTTTCAAGTTTATTAGGATTTTATATACCGCCTATCGAGGTTATCTAAGCGGTTTTTACAATCAGGTACTAAAGCATTTTCCCTATCTGTCCCGGTGGACTCACAATCTATCTAACGTACCTGGGGCTATGGAGGACTGAGTGACTTGCCCAGGGTCACAAGGAGCAGTGCGGGGTTTGAACCCACAACCCCAGGGTGCTGAGGCTGTAGATCCAACCACTGCGCCACACACTCCTCCCTAAGTAAGGGGAAAGTTCCCCTGGACTGGAAATTAGCTAATGTCGTTCCTCTGCATAAAAAGGGTTGCAGGGCAGAGGCTGCGAATTATAGACCGGTGAGTCTCACATCAATAGTGTGCAAACTCATGGAAACACTAATTAAAAGCAAATTGGACACGATCTTGAATGAAGGGAATCTTCGGGATCCCAGTCAGCATGGATTCACCAAGGGTAGGTCCTGCCAATCCAATCTCATCAGCTTCTTTGACTGGGTAACAAGAAAGTTGGACTTGGGAGAGTCTTTGGACGTCGTGTACCTGGACTTCAGGAAAGCTTTTGACAGTGTCCCACACCGCAGGCTGCTAAGCAAGATGGAATCGATGGGGTTAGGAGAGACACTAACTGCATGGGTCAATGATTGGCTGAGTGGCAGACTTCAGAGGGTGGTGGTTAATGGTACCCTCTCTAAAACATCGGAGGTGACCAGTGGAGTGCCACAGGGCTCGGTCCTGGGTCCACTCCTTTTCAACATATTCATAGGGGATCTGACTCAAGGGCTTCAAGGTAAAATAACACTATTCGCCGATGACGCCAAACTATGTAATATAGTAAGTGAATGCAGTTTACAGAATTATATGGCGCAGGACCTGCTTACATTGGAAAGTTGGTCCTCAACCTGGCAGCTAGGCTTCAATGCTAAGAAACTTGAAACTTGTCATGCACCTCGGAAGCGGAAATCCATGCAGGACGTACTTCTTGAACCGAGAAACTTTAACTAGGACTTCAGCAGAACGAGATTTAGGAGTAATCATCAGTGCAGACATGAAAACTGCCAATCAAGTGGAGAAGGCTTCATCTAAGGCAAGGCAGATATTGGGTTGTATCAATAGAAGTTTCATCAGCCGAAAGCCTGAAGTCATAATGCCGTTGTACAGGGCCATGGTGAGACCTCATCTGGAGTACTGTGTGCAATTCTGGAGGCCACATTACAGTAAAGATGTGCGCAGAATTGAATCGGTTCAACGGACGGCCACCAGGATGATCTCGGGGCTCAAGGGTCTCTCGTACGAAGAGAGACTGAACAAATTGCAGCTCTACACTCTTGAGGAACGTAGGAAGAGGGGAGACATGATCGAAACATTTAAGTACCTCACGGGACGTGTCGAAGTGGAAGATGATATTTTCTTTCTCAAGGGACCCTTGGCCACAAGAGGGCACCCGCTCAAACTCAGGGGCGGTAAATTTAATGGCGACACCAGAAAGTATTTCTTCACAGAGAGAGTGGTTGATCATTGGAACAAGCTTCCAGTGCAGGTGATCGAGGCAGACAGCGTGCCAGACTTTAAAAATGTGGGATCCCTACGAGGGTCAAGATAAGGAAATTGGGTCATTAGGGTATAGACAGGGGGTGGGTAAGCAGAGTGGGCAGACTTGATGGGCTGTAGCCCTTTTCTGCCGTCATCTTCTATGTTTCTATGTTTCTATGGGCTGATTCTAGAAGGTCATGTCACAATTCACATAATGTCAGAGCTATGGCAGCGTCGATGGCTGAGACCAGCTAACATTGACGAGATTTGCAGGGCTGCTACATAGACTTCTTTCCGCACATTCAGCTCATATTATTGTCTAGAACAAGATTCCCAATGCAAGAGTAGGTTTGGCCAGACAGTCCTCTAGAATCTATTTGGGAATGAGACTCTAACTCCATCCCCTATCCATGCCCATTACTTTCAGTTCCACCCTACTTTCTAAAAATAAAAAATAAAAGAGGAAGGCTCGTTGCTACCAAAAACAGTTTTGATGTTTGCTTGTTGTAGCATCTCTGATTTCGTTTTTCCTTTCTCCTGTTGCAAACAGCCTGTAGCTAGGAGGTCCCGTGTGTGACGATTCATCTGTCCTGCTTGTCTTATCTCCAAAGGGTTGTATTCTACAAAGTCTGCAATGGACTGAGGGGATCCCATTCGACAGTGGCAGGCAGGAAGAGGCACCATGAGTCAAGAGGCTTTCTCAGAAGTTCTGGAAAAAGTGCTGGAGAAAAGTTCTCATGAAAGCTCCACCCAATGACATCATGCATTTGTGAGGATTCCTATCCTGCAGTTCTTGAAGAACACCTGCTACAGGTAACTGTGTTGAATGGGCCTCAACGTTGTCCCTCTCTTCAGTATGTTGTATGTACAGGAATACTGATAAAAGATGATGATACATACCAATCCATGGGATGAAGAAATCATAGGTCATAATGCTCTTTGGATCTATAAAATTTGAGAAAATAAACTTTATTACATTGTGTTCTACTGGTGCCTTTAATTACAATGAATCAAGATCGAAAAACTGTTAAAATGATAATGGAAGGAAGCTGAAATGTGATGACTCCTTTGAAACTTTCACTTTATTTTTGGAAGAGGATAAGAAATAAGCAAGTTCTTCAAATATTACCATGTACCAGTTACCTCAAGAGTCAGGAAGCTACAGGCTCTGAAATCCAGTTCCCATTGATTTAAGAAATTTCCTATTTAGGTAGTAACTGAAAACATGCTTAAATGTAGAAAATTAAAACTTACCTGACACAATTTAAGACAGCTTTTGATGTGTCTGAGGTTGGCCATCTAGCACTTAAAATCAATGCCAGCACAATAACTTCTGTCCCTGACCTAATTCTGCTCTGTTAATGTCCATTTTCTGAGCAGCTGAATTTAACCCTTTAGTGAAACTAGGGAAGTATATTTAGCCGATCTGAAGAGGAACCTTTTCATGCACTAACTTCAGAGTTGGGCATCTATAGTCACTGCAATATAACTCAATAGATAAAAGATTTCATATAGGAGTATATAGAAGAAGGGCAGGATTAAGACATAGGCAAAATAGACACATGTCTGGGGCCAAAATGTGTAGGATGGGTCCTTCCAGATGTGCTAATTCAATGGCTCTCAAGACAGGTCTTTGCCCTACTAAGGGGCAGATTCTTAAAACCAGAATCTGCATTTAACCTGCTCACTATGCTGGTTCCAGCGTGCATGCATTTTAGCGGTGGATTATCAAAACAGATTACCAAGGTCTTTTCCAAATTTTTTAGCAGTCTCCGATACTGCCATGCAAATGTAGTACTATGAGGTCATTAATATTAAAATGATCAAACCGAGCAATTCTCTAACCTCGTTGTGCCACATTTGCGGCCAAAATTTGCCAACAGGTCTGAGCTGTTGTTGCCTTACTTTCTGATCAGTGCTGATTAGCTCAGGCACTGACAGGAAAGAAAGGTTTGACAGCTCAGATCCCTGCCCCCCCCTGAAAATTTAAAAAAAAAACCAAACCCCAAATCGAAGATCATCAGGAGAGATGCCCACACTCTCCTATCACGTCGCACAATCAGCTGACACTGCTAACAACCCCCCCTACAGAGGGAGAAATGGCCACTCCCATCACCGAGCAATGCCTGACCTCCTCCATGCCTCCGACCTCACGACCCCTCCCCCTTACTCTGCTTACAAAGGCTGGCCGGAGAGATACCTAGTCCCTTCTGCTAGCAGGCCCACCTCTTCGAAATAGTGGGCCTTTCCCTCGGGGCCTAAGGCTCCCCTCATATGGGCAAATTTAGCTACTCTCTGCCAGCCTCATTTGCATCCTATGTTGTGATTTTGTAGGGATACCGGATAGTTTATGATGTCTGGGGTCAAGGGTTGATTTGAGGGGGGGGGGGGGGTTCTACTGCTGGAGAGCTTATTCTGTTTTTTTGCACTGGGGGGGATTAAGAGTCTCACCCTCATGCCATTTGTTTTTTGGTTTTCTGTTGTAGGTTTTCCTTCCTTGGGTAGGGGGGAGGGCAAAATTAACAGGGTTCTGGGTGATGGAGGTATTGTTGTTGGGGGGGGGGGGGGTTGCTCAGTATATTGTTCTTCTTGTGGATGCTATGTATTCTTTGTTTGCTGTCTCTTAATAAAAACACAAAAAACATTCTTCTGTTACCCATATATCCAAATTTAACACTGCATGTGACCAAACTGGCCTACCACATTATCAGCCTGCTGTATGCCATGCTATCTGTTATAGCCATAGAACGTAAAAGACTTAGCTGGTTTGGGAAGTAGCATCTGTCTGGATGTAGGGGAAAGGGTACGGGACTTTTTGTGGTTAGACATTCAAAGTGGTGGGCAATGAAGGACTTGCCCAGGGTCACACAACCTCGGCTCTAACCACTAGGCCACTCCTCACTTCCTTAGCTGAATTTGAAAACAAATCTTGTTGCAACTTGGCTGCAGGTGAATCACAATGAATTACACCAGAAGACAACAATATCCTTTATGTATACGAAACCATAGCTCATTTTTGGCTTAAAGCGGAGCTAGCGGGTTTGGGACCCATGACGCAGTGTGGTAAGTGCCCATGTTCAGCCTTTCCTAGGGACAGCACAAGCACAACACAAACAACTTTGAAGGTGCAATGCAAGTCTTTGTTCAGCTTTAACCAGGCCAAGCCCAAGAAAACAAAATAAACTTTTATTCAGCTGAACAGCTTCAGTCTCATATAACTCCATCTGGGTTTCATACAGTTCAGACAAGCATGCAGTCAGTTCCTGCCCTCCACACTGATGACAACAGTTTCTTTATTATTCTATGCTGGCTTACCTCAATCACGTACAGAATAATCCTCTCTCACACCTTCCAGTCCTTCCCAAGGCTCCCTCACAGCCAATAGCTAGGAAAGTATGTGTGTGTGGAGGGGGGGAGCCTCTCTCTCAGGGGTCTCCCTGGGTAGGGTTGCCAGATTTTACATTTGCAAAATCCAGACCCCTTAAACCCGCCCCCCAGGCCCACCCATCCCTGCCATGCACCAGTCCTGCCCCTAATCCCGCCCTAGCCTTGCCCGGATGCCCTCTTGCCTGACACAGTTTCAGGGGAAGCTTTACAAAACCCAGACAAAGTGCCAGGTTTTGAAAAGCCATCCGGGGAAATCCGGATAGCTGGTAACCCTATCCCTCTTGTTGCGGGACCTCTCTGAATGATCCCATACTGGTAATATGAATCTCTTCCTTCCTGAGTTCCATCCCATGACTCAGCAGGGTAGCCTGTTCTGGCAGTTTAGCGCCACCTGCTGGATGAAGGTTGAGCTCTGAGCCACAGAGCTCAGTGCATCCTGGACCCTGTAGTTTACCCACTAATGGGCCAACACCCCCTGTTGTTCAGTGAAAGGGTAATACTAGTGAGAGAGAATCCTTTACTCTCTCACACTACTCTACAATGGTATCTGAGCACAAAGAGGTCACTATAGAGAACTGATATAAACTTGTATTGCCATTAGAGAGTTGCGTGGGGACAGAAATCCCACCCGTCCCCGCCAAAATCCCACCCGTCCCCTTAAGGAATCCCACCCGTCCCTATAAACTTCAGAAATAGTTATTTCATTTAATTATGCTACTGAATTAAAGGCTCTGGTAGAGACCCATTTACAAATAAGCAAAGAGACTTTATTAATTTGGAAATATTAATTGGGAAGAATACATACTTTGTAAACGGGTTTTTACCAAAGCCTCTAATGTAAATATAAAATATAAATACTCAGCTGATGAGAACCCCCAAGCTGTCAGCTGAGGACTTCCTTTGCAGTTGGCCGGGGGTCCCTTTTGCCAAGCTTGGCAGGCAGCAGTAGCGTCTCTGAGTCACAGATGCTGGCACCTCAGTGGCTCATGGATGCTGCCAGTGACTGTTGTGCTTGGTGGAGGGGAGTTCTGGCCGTCTCTAAAGGAGGTCCTCTGCTGGCGGTGCTTGGGGATCTCCACCAGTCACAGCAAGGGTCAGTAAGTACTTCAGCACTGAAAAAATAAAACCAGAAATGCATTTCCTTTTCTTTTGAACACAATACAAAGACATCTGCTATATACATTTCTCAAAGTTAACATATTTTAGTGAATAAATTCCGTTTTTTACCTTTGTTGTCTGGAGACTTACTTTTCCATAAAGTTGGTCCCAGTTTCTTTTTTCAGCTTTCCCATCTTCTGTAAATTCTTCTGTTGCTATCAATTGGTTCCTCCTATCAAAGTCCAGCATTTATCCTTTTCTCATCTTTCGTACCTGCCCACCAGCCCCATGTCCAACATTTCTCCTTCTATCAACCCTCTCCAGCACCATGCCACATCTCTCCCTCCATTCCCTTCACCACTATGTCCAACATTCCTCCCTCTTGCTTCCATTTCAATCTGTCCGTTCCACCACAATATTCCTCCCTCTCATCTGTACCTCACTCCCTCCCTATGACCAAAAAATTTCCTTTCTTCCATTCCCCATGTACACAACCATCTCTTTCCCTCCCTTCCTCTCTCCCAAGTTCATGCCTTCTATGTCCAAAAATGCATTCCCTCCCCCACCTCAGCATCTCTTTCCCTCCCTTCCTCTCTCCCAAGTTCATGCCTTCTGTGTCCAAAAACGCATTCCCTCCACACCAGAGCATCTCTTTCCCTCCTTTCCTCCATCCTCTTTCCCAATTTCATGCCTTGTGTCCAAAATCGCACTCCTCCCCCACCTCAGCATCTCTTTCCCTCCCTTCCTCCATCCTCTTTCCCAAGTTCATGCCTTGGGAAAAACACAAAAACACAGTCCCTCCCCAACCTCAGCATCTCTTTCCTGCCCTTCCTCCATTCTCTTTTCCAAGTTCATGTCTTATGTCCAAAAACTCACTCACTCCCCCCTTTTCTGTTCCGCCTCCCAACCTTCATCTTGTGGCCGTCTGAGCCATCCGGGCTAGGATTCTAAGGCTCTGAGCACGGCTACACCAAAATGAACATTTTCGTGTGACCCGACATGGAGTCATCCTGTAGGACTGGATTTCCTTAAAAAAAAAACTCCAAAATAAAGTTCCAACACTCAGACAGGTTAAATAAACAGTTCACTTTACTCAATGTCTTTGGAACAGGTAAGTCAGGCCTTTCAGCATTCTGATATTTTTCTCCAGATTAAATACAGCATTTATCAGAGAAAAAGAAAACCAAACGTTTGCCAAAAAGGGCAAAGAAACAAAAATAAACTTGATTAGCTATCAGCTTTACTTTGTCACTGCTTTCCAGGTCTCGCCTCATACAGAGACCTTGGCTCCCTGGAGCTTACTTAGACTGCTGAAAAGCAGTTGCTTTATTCAGTCCAAACAAAAATTATAATCCAACATTCAGGTATCCTTCATTCTTAGTCCATAGCACAAAAATAAAGGAAAAACAGCCTCTGGCAATCACTAACTATGGCTGCCAGGAAAAAGAGAGAGTCACAGGATTTGCACAATTACTGGCCTGAAAAACAGACTACAAATTCCCTCCCAGGTGGCAGCAAATCCTCTCCCCCACTCTCTTTAAGCTATCAAAGCAAAATCTTCATTCAAACAGCAAAACACAGCACACAAACAGTTTGCCAACACCTTCACTGTCTGGGGCTCAGCATTAAGTTCACCTGCATGGGTTCAGGTTCATCCTCTTCACGAGTCCAAGCCTCTGGGATATCCATGAACTCTTCAGATTGAGACAGATCTCCAGGCTGTTCAAACTGCTCTACTTCCATAGGCTGGCACTCGTTGTCCCTGTCTGGCTGGAAAGGATCCTTAGGAAGGCAAGGACCTAGCTTCCTTCCTAGCCGGCTTGCTTTTCTACTGGGAGAGACAGGGTTATATAGTTTGGGGAAACGCCCTGCTGTGTCAGCCCTGGCAGTGTTCCAAGGGCCTCTTGGGCTCCCCCGGTGGTCAGTGCTATTATTTAGCTCATCCCTAACCTGATCCTTTCCAATTCCTCCCCAGTATTTCTTTTTCACTTCTTTCTTTTCTGAGCAGACTGGGACCTGTGCTTGGTGTATACCTGACTGGTCACAATATGCAAGCAAATTACCAGCAAAATGGAGCTCGAGTCGCGAGGCTCGTCTTCTATTTCCTGCCTGCCCTGCCCCAGTACACATAGCTGACCGGAAGTCTTCCCTGATGTCAGTGCTGATGTCGGAGGGATGGCTTTGCTTAAGCCCTCCCTCTGACATCAGCGCTGACATCGGGGAAGACTTCCAGTCGGCTATGTGTGCTGCGGCAGAGCAGGTAGGAAAAAGAACACGAGCCTCGCGGCTCGAGTTGCATCGAACCCCACAGGATCCCCGCGACCCTAGGAGGCGTCCCCACGGAATCCCCGCGACCCAAAGGGGGAACCCGCGGGATCCCCACGGGTCCCCCGTCATCTCCATTCCTGTGCAGCTCTCTAATTGCCATGCCAAAACTTAGCCACTATAATCTACACCTGGTCAATGGCAGGCATAAGTAGGTGTGCCTAAGTGTGTCAAGGGAGTGTGTGGTGCGGTGGTTAGAGCTACAGCCTTGGCACCCTGAGGTTGTGGGTTTGAATCCTGCACTGCTCTTTGTGACCCTGGGCAAGTCACTTAATCCCCATTGCCCTAGGTACATTAGATAGAGTGGGAGCCCGCCGGGACAGTTAGAGGGAAAATGCTTGAGTATCTGAATAATTTGTAATCCACATAGAATTGGAGGATATGCGGAATATAAATTATTTAAAAAAAAAAAAAAGAGACATGCATAAATTATAGTATTCTATAAATAATGCATTTAAGTGGGAAATTAGCCCATCTCTTACCCATATCTCTTTTAAGTTACACACTAACATGTAAAAACCCAACACACTGCAAAGCTGGATTCTTTTTTAGGCTGTTATGTGGTACAAAAAGTTTTTAATAAACAAACATGTGCACATACTAACCACACACTAAAAAATAAAATGTATTTTTTAGCACTGGGGACATGTCTAGTGTGGTAAGGGGAGGTATTCTGCAGCTACATTGCCAAGTCCTTACCATGCTGATGGAATATTAGTGTGAGGCCATTAATGCTGAAAATAGCAAAATAAGCCATTTTACCTGCGCGGTAAAAAATGGCCTTAGTGCGTGGGAATGACCAGCTTAGGCTGCTCTCAGGTCGCTTTTTACCGCCTTTTTGGTAAAAGGGCTTCTACAGAATTTATGCATTACTTGGTAGAATAGTGTGTAAAGGATTTAGGCGTGTATGTGGCGTGTATGCACCTAATTACAGAATGGACTTTTGGGTGAAAATTGCACCCTTAACTCACTGCTGATCAGTCTGATTTGGAGAAGTGTCTGTATCCCACAGCTGGGCAGAAACCAAATTTTGTGTCTCATTCTCTGAAGTGAGACGCAGCCCCTTACCTCCTCTGGAAAAAATAGGCTTCACGTACTCTGGGTGGGTGACGAATAAGAAGGCGGTGAAGTTTCCAAACCAGAGGGGGAAGGCATCTTGGTATTGTGCTGCCCAGGACACCACTTTATCGAAATCTTTGCCATCTCGGTGAAACTGCAACGATACGTTTTTGAAAACTGTGTAGCATCAGATATTGTCCGGAGAGAGAGAGAAAAAAAAAAAAAAAAACGCACAATAATTTGGGATCTGATTTCTTAAATCTTTTCTCCCATAATATGACTGAAAAGGAAAAAAAAAAATAAAAATTGATAAACCCAACATTTTATATTGTGTCAACATTTTCTAAATTTGGATTTAGCTCACACTTTTTCCAGTAGTAACTGAAGGCGAGTTACATTTAGGTACACTAGGGGCTCCTTTTACGAAGCCGCATTAGCGGCTTTATCGCACGCACCTTTTTAGCATGCGCTAACCCCCGCGCTAGCCGTAAAACTACCGCCTGCTTAAGAGGAGGCGCTAGTGGCTAGCGCGGCCGGCAAATTAGCGCACACTATTATGCACGTTAAACCGCTAACGCGGCTTCGCAAAAGGATCCCTAGGTATTTCCCTGTCCCTGGAGAGCTTACAGTCCAAGGGGCTCATTTAAAATGCCGAGAATGTTTGTGTTTAAAATTAAACATTAGAATCCAATCAATCACTTAATAAAGTACAGTGGTGCCTCGCATAACGAACGCCTCGCACAGCGAACGCTGCGCACAACGAACTTCAGGTCTTGCTTCCTACAACGAACTTCGTTTCACACAACAAAGTCGCCCGAGCTGCATCCTTCCGCGCAGGCACCGCGCTTAACTGCCCTCTCTCCGCCTGGCTCCCTGTGCAGTGGCGGACCGTCGGCTCGCAGGGGCCCGGCGCCTACTGCTGATGCGTTGGGGGGGGCGGAGCTAATCTCGCCGCTTCCCCGATGCTAGAAAAAAAAAAAAAAATGAACAGTTAAGTCCCAGTTTTTGCCGCTGAGACTCTGCCCTCTCTCACTGTAAAATTAGACTCTACTTAGTCTGTCTTTAAATTTAAAAAATATGTTTTGTTTTAAAAAACAATTATGTTTTTAGATGTATCTAAATAAAAATAATAACAAAAAATTTATCTTTTATCTTTTTTTATGTCATCTTAGCATATTTTATGCTACAGAACAAATTATTTTTTTTAACATGTATTGTTATGGAAAAACACGTTTCACATAACGAACTTTTCGCATAACAAACTTGCTCCTGGAACCAATTAAGTTCGTTGTGTGAGGCACCACTGTATTATAATCTTCCACATATCCATATTTCAAAATCGTTTAACATACAAACATTCACATTTTGTGCACACCAGTGACTGCCGATGATGACTGGGGTTGTTCTCCCTTGAGAAGAGGAGACTGCGAGGAGATCCGATCGAGACTTTCAAAATACTGAAAGGATTCGACAAAATGGAGCAGGGAAAGCAGTTATTTACAATGTCCAATGTGGCACGGACAAGAGGACACAGACTGAAGCTGAGGGAGGACAGGTCCAGGACGAATATCAGGAAGTTCTGTTTCACGCAGCGAGTGGTGGCCACCTGGAATGCTCTCCCAGAGGAAGTAATTGCAGAATCCACCGTTCTAGGATTTAAGGGTAAACTAGATGCACATCTCCCTTGAGAAGCATACAACGATAAGGGGACTATGCCAGGGTACACCTGGCGGGGCCTCCGCGTGTGCGGACCACCAGACTTGATGGACCCAGGGTCTGATCCAGAGATGGCAATTCTTATGTTCTTATGATGTGCAGCTAAGAGGTCGGGAGTTTTCCCTCTCTGGCTTTATTGAGCAAAGGAGCCGTGGTGCCTCGTTTGAGGTCTGTACTCTGAAGGGCTTATAACCCCACACTGAGGAGTCACTGATCATGACGATAATTTAATGTATTATTATTAGAATCCTATATGGCTATTATACCTTTCACATTCCCTCTGTTTCTTCACAGGGAGCCTTTTATTTAGGTTTTATGAAGTACTTCCGATCTTTTCGATCGCTGGGCGATTGTTTGTCGTCTCTTAATGGCCATGCGCTAATTTTGAAATTAGCGCGTGAGCTCTTACCACCATCTATTTTGCGGGAAGTAAGGGCTCCTGCACTAATCCTGTGCTAATCAGTCAGCGCATACCGGTGCTCATTTGCTAACCGATTAGCGCAGGGCACGCCCGCCTTCTGCCTCAAACACACACACCCCCCAACGCAAAAAAATTCTTTTTTAGCACATGGACGGCATGCCTGTGCTGAGCTTGTACTTAGCACGTGGCTCCTGAGCATAGCCTGCTTCTGTGGACTTTGAGCAGCGGTAGGCACACGTTATTACTTACTGCTACTTAGTAAAAGGACCCCTAAGTCTGGACGTTATGCAACGGAGGGTTCACCCCCAAATTCTGAATAAGGCGTCCAAAGTTAGGCACGCAGTTTTGGACACAGATCGCAGATATGCACAGAAAGTACTGCGACTATTTATCACTTATATAACACTGAAGGCAAATGCAGCGCTGTGCATTTTAACATTTAATAGACGGTCCCTACTCTGAAGAGTTTACAATCTAACTTGGACAGACAGACATGACATATAGGGTTATGAATGCAAAAACTAAAGTGGGAGGAGTTAGGAGTTGAAAGCAGTCTCGAAGAGGTGGCTTTTTTAATTTTTTATCAAATTTCAAATTATATAATTCAAGTATCCACTTGTACAGAAAGTTGAAGAATGCAAACAACTAAAACACAACTAACACACCTGAAACACCTGGCGCACTGTTGTGGTGTTAAGCATCATGGCGTGGCTCCTTAGGCACGATTCAGGTACTGTTTTCATAGGTGCCATTAGCTGCCTTGAATTTTTTTTTTTTTAACTGCTTTTAAACAGCGTTTTGCACTTAACTTAGATGCCTGCTAAACAAAAGGTGAGAAGCGCTCCTGTGTTAAATTTGTAAAGGTAACGTGCCAAGCGAACATTAGTGTATGACCTGGAACAAATTTATTCAAATGTACCTTAAATTGTGCTCGAAGATGACCGAAACCAAACCTGCAGACAAATTGTGTTGCTTGGTTTCATTTGAAATTGTAACTGAAACCGGCTGTCCTTAATCAAAGCTGCCCACCTTCCCCTGAACAAAAGCTGCTTCTCTCCCAGACTTCCACCACCACCCATAGGGACACCCTCCCCCCCCCTTCCCACCTGGGGCCTATCATACAAGCATTGATGATCCAGTGAGTGATACATTAGAGGCAGGAATGGTCCATTGTCAAAATGGATTCTGCAGCTTTAAGCAGCAGTCTTATAAGACTGCCAGCAGAAGTCATGGCAGTCATTTTGAGATTGGAGCCGCCATGGATAGGCAATCGCACCTACCCATGCCAACTCCAATCTCAATCTAATTGCCGCAACCTCTAGCAGCAATCTCATGAGACTGCCACTTGCAGTCATAACAGCCATTTTGAGAATGGAGCTAGCAAGGTACAAGCTAGTGGGGATCACGCCTGCCCTGACTGCACCCCTGGATCACCAATGCTTGTAGGGTAGGCTGTGTCTAAGGGGAGGTCTTACTGGGGGGTTGCAGGGGGGGTCAAGGAGGGCAGGGTGCTACTTTTGTTCAAGTAGGCAATGACTGGAGGGGAGCTGCTCCTGTTCTGGGAGGGAGGGTGCAGTAGCTACACCAATATTAGGGACATTGCACTGTTTCAGCTTCAGCTGAAAACACCTGCATTTTTGGCCAAAAAGGAAACAAGACCAAATTTTAGCTAGCCTCTAAATTGCGCCATGTTGAATCTGCTGTGTGGGAAAGCCCCTTGTTCAGCTGCACTAAACCCTGATTCCAACACTCTTTAGTAAAAGAGCCCCTTAGTCTTTCATTTAGTCCCTGAAAAACCTAATGAATGAAAAATTATTTCCCTATTCTCCATTCATATGAGGTGACTGATTAACTTCCAATATGTTTATTACAGCTGTTTTGTCCAGCTACAAATCAGTGGTTCTTAGTCAAAGATTTCAGGGTAGCCACAATGAATATTAATCAGATGTATTTACATAGATATGTCCAAGAAACAAAGCTAATTTGTATAGTTTGGTAAGATGAAGCTAGTCCTGAGGGATCACAGCTGAGAATCCCTGTAAGAGTACTGGACAGATGCCAATTCTGGCCCATTAACAATGCTGGGCTAATCAATACGGCACTCCAGTATCACAGCTGGGTTTCTCTAAAGGCCTAAAAAAATGGTTGTATTGTATTTTTTTTATCTTTAGATATGTGCAAGATAAGCCAACTTATCCATATTATGTGGTACAGAGTGGAACATGCTGGGATAATCTAATTCAAAGCAAAGGGCAAAAAAAAAAATAGTAACATACATAAGAGTTGCCATACTGGTGACAGACTGAAGGTCCATCAAGCACACAGTAACCTGTTTTCAACAGTGGCCAACCGAGGTCACAAGTACCTGGCAAGATTGCAAGGAGTAAAACAGATTAATGGTACATCTGAAAGCAGACAAGACGTACGTCGGCAAGATTGTGCAAGTAGAGATGTATGTACAAGAACGAGAGGGCATTCGGAAAAGTTGGAAGGGGACAGGTTCAAAACCATTGCTAGGAAGTTTTTCTTCACCCAACGGGTGGTGGACACCTGGAATGTGCTTCCAGAGGGCGTGATAGGACAGAGTACGGTATTAGGGTTCAAGAAGGGATTGGACAATTTTCTGAAGGAAAAGGGGATAGAGGGGTATAGATAGAGGACTACTACACAGGTCCTGGACCTGTTGGGCCGCCGCGCGAGTGGACTGCTG
The DNA here is from genome assembly GCF_902459505.1 of Geotrypetes seraphini. Lineage (NCBI taxonomy): Eukaryota > Metazoa > Chordata > Amphibia > Gymnophiona > Dermophiidae > Geotrypetes > Geotrypetes seraphini. The sequence goes on from NC_047095.1 coordinate 65,915,169, forward strand.
TGCACGATGGACCTCTGGTCTGACCCAGCAGAGGCACTTCTTATGTTCTTAAGTAAAGATGTACGTCAGCAAGATTGTGCAAGTAGAGAGAAAGCTAAAAGTGAGAAGAGACCTGTCCAGAACATGATAAAAGTGAGCTGGAAGGAATGTGGTATGCACACATGCATTGTGTGGTAAGGAAAAGGTTTGCAACAGTGTGCAGCCCTGCCACTGCACAGAGTAATAATAATAATAACTTTATTCTTGTATACCGCATTACCATGGAAGTTCTATGCGGTTTACAGATGAAGAGACTGTACATTTACAGCGAAGTTACAATTTCGTTAGACGATACATATTCAGTCATGTTACATTTACATTTTAGACGATAAATATACGGTGAAGTTATTTTAGCAGCTAGTTACATTTGCTATAAGTTAGATACAGCGGTGTTACAAATGGCAGTGTTACATGCGGCGATAAAGGGTCTAGGGGGGGAGTAGAGGTCAGAAGAGGAGGAAGGAGGAGGGAGGAGAAATCAGAGGAATTTGTCAAAAAGGTAGGTTTTAGTTAACTTCCTGAATGTTTGATCAGCAAGGAAGACCTTGAAACAAAGCAGGAAGTTCCAAGGGACAGATATAGGACTAGATTCACTAACCTCACGGATCCGATCCGAGAGGTTGCCGGCTGCTCGATTTGTGACGTGTCCTCATGCAAACAGGGGCAATCGGAGTCACACACCCCCAACCGACCGCACTGGTCACTGAAGAGCGATCCTGACGCAAGCGCGAACAATCTTCTTTGCCTATAGATGGTCTGCGCATGCTTGAAATTTTTTTTTACTTTGCGAGCCCATGGTTTTAACCTGCTTTAAACCCACAGCTCGCCCTGCGGGGAAGAGCAGGAGAGTCGGGGCAGAGAGCAGGACGGCAAGAGGAGAGTCAGGGCAGAGAGCAGAGCAGTCAGAAAGGACGTGAGTGACTGGTCTTCAGCAGTCGCTTAGTTTTGGATCGGCCAACCCGGTCAGTGTGCCTGAAATTTTTTAGTGAATCGCTGCCTTCCTACATTTGCATGCCATTCCCCCTCATTTGCATGCACGGATTGGATCAGGAGTAAGGTTGGTGAATTGGGTCATGGTCGCAAAGTTATCGGGACACGATCAGTGATCCTAGTGAATCTAGCCCATAGTTCTGGAACTGAGGTTTATGTGCCCTTAAAACAGCACACTGCTAAGACAGCAAACAGGGACAGGTTTTACACCCACTTTAGAGAATACAGCACACAAAGGGGGTGGGGTAAACACCTTGGAACAGGCAGAGAGAAAGAGGCTGTTCTGTTTTTTTTTTGGGGGGAGGCAAGTAGTCCAGAAAGCATCACAGCTCCAAAGAGAACTTTGAAACTGACACCCTGCCTTCCTTAATCTCGGAGAAGCTGACTCCAGGCACACCTCAGAAAAGACCTGCAGGCAAGACCAGATAGTTAATGAGTATCATGAGCTAAGCAAGTCAGTCACCAGGGCAGTTTGGTGGGATCAAAATGTCCTTAGAGCCCAGTGAATGTGAAGATTACTTTTCAGATAATGATCACCTAAAGGTGAAGAACTACAGGTCAATTTTGTTAATATTTATTTAAGTATTCACAAAGCAAACCGATCGATGTAAACCTCATCTTATCCTTAGATACACTGCCACAAAATATGTATAGTTGAATATTTCCCTTTGATGATAAATTGTTGGCCTTAATGTACCTAGCTAGGCTCTCTCTGCTTTTATAACCTCCTTGCTCTTCTGTTACCTCGTTCTCAGAAACTCTGTTTGTTCTACTATTATCCGCCCTGAGCTATAAATCGAAATGAATAAATCCCATGCCTTCAGCATCAAGCCTGTCATTGGCTCTCTGTCTCTCCCATCCTCTTCCTGTCTCCACCACTTTCTCTTTCCCCCATTCACAGCTTCCTCAGATTCCACTCCTATAGCTGCTGTTACTTCTGCCCTTCACCTCTGCCACCATCGTCTCCCCAGCCACTGCTGATCCCACCTAGGTCCTATAATGTCCCTTGTAATGATTTCACGGACCCCCTAGGATTCTACGGACCATAGGCTGGGAACCACTACCTTATGCATTTCATGGTAATAAGAACATACGAGTTCCCATACTGATACAGACTGGGGGTCCAACGAGCCCAGAATCCTGTTTCCAACAGTGGCCAATCCAGGGCACAAGTACTACACCTGGCAAGATCCCAAAATTTGTAGAAGCGTAAAACAGTGAATCAGACTAGCTGGAAAAGCGAGAAACACCTACAGACACATATCAAAGGAGAATTGGAGCATGTTAAAGTCAGCTATAACCCCCCCCCCAACCAACATGAAGCAAATTCGGTCGGTAGCTGTGGTGCTGATATTCAGGGCTGGTAGCAGTCACTTAAGGTCTATTTGTTTTGTCAGTCTTTTCATTAAGTTTTGTTTGAATTATTTTGATATATTTATTTGTTTATATTTTTTCTACACCACTTAAGAACTAAATGGTTCACATGAGTTAAAACAAACATAATATTTATGAGAAACTAAAATGTTAAAATCAACAGAAGAGAACTAACTTTACTTTTCCAAAGAACTGTTAAGTCATAAGAATCCGGTGAGAAACAATTGGGTTTTTAGCCGTTTCTTGAATTGAAACCGATCAATACATTGTTGCAACTGACCTAAAAAGCAATGCACATCTTAACTCCAGCTATTTAATTTTATTTTCCAACTATATGATTTTATTTTTTCATTTATATATTTCCAGCTATATAATTTTATTTTCCATTTTTAGCTGTATGTATTGGTTATGTTTTATTTTTATGAATGTCATTCATAAGAACTGCCATCTCCGGATCAGAGCTTCGGTCCATCAAGTCCGACAATCCACGCACGCGGAGGCCCAGCCAGGCGTACACCTGGCGTCATTTTAGTTACCCATATCCCTCTATGCCTCTCGTAAGGAGATGTGCGTCTAGATTGCTTTTAAATCCTAGAACGTTGGATTCCGCAATAACCTTCTCTGGGAGAGCATTCCAGGTGTCCTGCATTATAGATAAAAATAAATTTTTGCCTTACCTCATGCACATTCCCATACAACCAGTGGCATGGAGGACCCACGAAACCATCCAAGGCTTTAACTATTTGCTTCCTTCGAAAAAGGACCCTCACTATCTTCTGGAGGACAAGTCCCAGGCTTAAAAGAAGAAGAAGGGGGAAAATCTGACTGATGTCCCAGGTTTTCCAAGAGAAGCTGAGCATCTGCTCTATAATAGATGCCATGTTTTTGCAGCAATGGGGCTGTGGCAGGCAAGCTATTTCTTTTTTCTTCTGCCTCTATTTACGCCTAGAATTGCAATCCAGGTCATTCAACCAATAAACAGGTGGTTGCAACACCTCCCCCCCCCCAACAATCTTTGCCCTCCTGCAGATTCCAAGAGTTGCGTCTCGATCACCATCTAGTGGCAAGAGTAGGTATTGGGGGAAAATGCTTGCAGACGCGCAGAGCCGGGTTAAAGGATAGGCACGTGCCTCGGGCGCGCAAACATCAGGGGGGAGGGGCCCAGCGGCGTTAGGGGAAGGCGAACAAGCTTTCCGGGCATCTTCTCTTCCCCTTTCCGGGGGCGGCAAACAAGGCAGCTGTCCCGGGATCCAGGCAGCTCAATTAGCCGCCCTCTGGCCGCGACCACAGACACCGCGGCACATTCCCTCTGCATCGCTATAGGCTCTGCCGATCTTGATCCCGCCTCTGACGTGACTTCCTGTGTTTGAGGGGCGGAGCGACGCAGGCGAGCGTGGAAGGTCCCGCGCGCTTCTGACGTCGCCGGCCCGAGGTCCCGAAGCAGCGTCTGAGTGAGCGGACTGGGCTGAGATGTATAGAGAGGGAAAAATCCGCGGAGTATGTACAGATGAAGCCTCGGGCAGGATTTTCCCTTTTCTGTTCCTCTGGGAAACCCTTTGGTTAAATGGACCTAAAACCTCACGTCCTTAAAAATCTCAGGTCTGCGCCACTTTTAGGGCGCCTTTTACGAAGGTGTGCTAGCGTTTTTAGCGCACGCAGGAAATTACCGCTTCTAGAACTAACGCCAGCTCAATTATGCGTTAAAGCCCTAGCGCACCTTAGTCTCTAGCTCTGACAGACCTCTATGACATTTTAGCGCTGATGCTTTTCCCACCCTAGGCTGAGACCAGCGGCAGAACTTTTGCCCTGGGGTCTGTGCCACTTTTAGTCTCAGCCTAGGGAGGGAAAAGCATCAGCGCTAAAATGTCATAGAGGTCTGTCAGAGCCAGAGACTAAGGGCTCCTTTTACGAAGGCACGCTAGGGCCTCAATGCGTGGAATAGCGCACACTAAAATGCTGGATGCGCTAGCTGCTACCACCTCCTTCTGAGCAGGCGGTAGATTTTTGGCTAGCGTGCACTAATCCGGTGCGTGCGGTAAAACCCGTAGCACACCTTCGTAAAAAGGAGCCCTAAAAGTGGCACGAACCTGAGATTTTTTTTTTTTACATTTTTATTGATTTTACAATCTTCAATAGTGCAATACATAAATACAGTCAAACCTTGGTTTGCGAGCATAATTTGTCCCGGAAGCATGCTCGTAATCCAAAGCACTCATATATAAAAGCGAATTTCCCCACAGGAAATAATGGAAACTCAGACGATTCGTTCCACAACCCCAAAACTTTAATACAAAATGCTACACGTATTTGTATTGCAAGACCTCACTCATTTAGAACAGTCACTACACTCCTGTGGTGTCAGAGAGAAAGAGAAAGAGAGGGGAGAGAAGAGAGGGGAGAGAGAGAAATAGAGAGGAGAGAGAAAAAGAGAGGAGAGAGAAGAGAGAAAAAAAAAAGAGAGGAGAAAAAAGATAGAGAGAGAAAGAGAGGAGAGAGAAGAGAGAGGAGAGAGAAGAGAGAGAGAAAAAGAGAGGAGAGAGACGAGAGAGGAAAGAGGAGAGAGAGGGAGAGACAGAGAGAAAAGAACCATCAGATCAGTTGTGATGTGTATATACTGTATGTACTTGTATTGCAAGACATTGCTTGTATATCAAGTTAAAATTTAATCAAATGTTTTGCTTGTCTTGCAAACCAAGTTACTTGCAATCCAAGGTTTTACTGTATATCATATATAATAAGTCAATATAAGCACATTTAACTTTCCAATATACATTACCAACCAATTTCTCCACCTACCCCCACCCTCCCACCTAATAATAATTTAATAAAACACAGAAACATAGGGGTCCTTTTATCAAGGCGCGGTAGGGGTTTAATGCGCAGAATACCGCGTGTTAAACCGCCTGCCACGCTAGTCGCTAACACCTCCATTGACGAGGCGTTAGGTTAACGCGTGATTAAATGTCCGACGTGCTAACCCCGCTAGCGCGGCTTGATAAAAGGACCCCATAGATTTCCCCAATAACCTTACCATATTAGCCATATCCTTCCATCCTCCCACCCATCCCAAGTGTAAATATTTAAAAATCAAATTATGACAGAAACTGACTCGCAATCAAAAACCTATTATAGTGAATTAACATAGGATATCAATGGGCCCCATACTAATTTAAATATATTAACCATGCCCCAAACTATCAGCGTTCATCCTTTCAAATCTATAACTCAGATTTTTAAGGTTGTGCAGTTCAGATCGATGAGGTCCGCGAGGTTAGATGCACTGCAGACCTTTGCACACATTTTTAACCCCCCCCCCCCCAGATCGCGGCAGCCGCCATCAGCTCAGTGGGCCCTTTTTCGGCACTTATACCTGTTTTGACTTGGTCTACGTCAAAACGTATAAGTGCCGACTAGGCAACCTGTCAAAATGTTTGCTTATACCTGCTGCACGCCTAGGTGTAGGTCGGCCCACCTCCCGCCCTTTCCCCTCCTCTAAAAACGCCTCTTTTCACTCTATACGTTTAGAGGCAGGGGAAAGGCCTAAGCTGGTTTTAGATACCTCTAAAACCAGCTTTGGTTATTGGTACTTGGACGATCAGGCTTTTTGATCGTCCAACTGCCCATTTAGGCCACTTTTTAGATTTTTTTTTTTTTTTAATTATTATTATTATGAGCCCCCTAACCTTTTTGGCTAATCCTTTTAGCTTCTTTTTAACAATTTTCATCATTTTATCAGTCACCCTTTCAAAAATTCTTTGTGATTTACTCCAGGTATTAGCTCAAATGTGATCATGTTATAATCACTGTTTCCCAGAGGACCCAACACTATGTCTTGAACTCTGCTGAGGACTAGATCTTAAACAGCTCTCTCCCTCTTGTCAATTCCTGGATCCATAAGGCAGTCATATATGTAGGAATTTTACCTCCTTATCACTCCCTGATGTAACATTTTTCCAGTCAATATTGGGGTAGTTGAAATCACTGAAGATCATAACTATAAATCCTATGCTTGCCAAAGTTGGAGGATGTTGAGCAAAAAAAAAATTAACATAGTGGAGTAAAGACCTGAGCATAATAAAGAGTTCTGCAAACTTAGCAATCTGCTATAAAATCCAGGCTCACTTTCAAATCACAGGTCAAGAAAAAATGCTGTTCACAATTAATTTCTTAAAAGCTCGCAAAAAGTTTTCTTTACCACTTTAAACCACAGCTGTTCCAACACAATATTACAATGAACTATGTTCTTTTGTTTAACCTCAGCACTCTGTCCAACCAGCTGCCCATTTAAAAATCCAAGACAAAGTTAACGATGGGGAAAAAAAAAAAAGCAAACGCTAGTTTCCTGTTCCCTTGATCAAGATTCCTCTGCGAGATGTAATGGAGATCTGTGTGAACCTATTCAGCAATTTATTAGCTTTCATAACAATTATCAGGCTTATCGTGTTTCTAACACCACTGGATGTATGCAGCACTGCTTAATGCAGGTAAGCATTCAGGTAAGTCTCTTCCCCAAAGGGCGCACAATTGAAATAGGTATTACAGGAGAACATTGGGAAAACCAAGATATATGCAACTATGGTAATACAAGAAGTCCAGAGGGCACTGCATAAGTTGATACTGAATCAAAAAACACTCCTGTGGCAGAACACTATATATATATATATATTAAGGGCCCGATTCTTGAAAACACACATCCCGATGGCAGGCGTCCTATCACTGTCTGGCAGCCAATTGGGATGTATGTTTTAAAAAAAAGGTTTCTGAGGCAGGATGCTCATCACGGTATAGCGGTATATAAGAAATCAATTATTATTATTATTATATGGTAGGCTTCAGGAGTGCATCTATGGAGACATGCAGATGCTTAGCAATGCTTAAGCACACCCTAGTTGGGTTATGGGTGTGACTTCGCCTGGCAGTGGCCTTGGGGGGGGCTTAGGCATTACCACAAATCTACATAGACATGAGACAGACACCTTAAATGTAGGCCTGCAAAATACTGACCTACATTTTGGGCGCCTGACCAGGAGTGTAGATGCGATTCTCTTTTGGACACCAACACGTGATTGACATGTGATTGGTAGCCGATTCTTAGGCAGCCGCCGATGTTGGCGTGCAAAAGAGAATCAGGCCCTCAGGGCTCTCAACTTCCTCCTCGGGTCCACACAGACAGTGTGGTTTTCAGGATACTCACATGAACATGCATAGAGTAGATTTGGATTTTCTGCTTCCTAATATGTAAATGTATGTCATGCAATATTCATGATGGCTGATCAGGTGATCCCCAAAGAAAAGGTTGAGAACCACTGTTATTACTTCAGAGTAGAGAGTTGTGCGGGGACAGAAACCCCACCCATCCCTGCCCGTCCCCGCCAGGATCCTCTCCATCCCCACAAGGAATTACCTCCATCCCTGCCTGTCTCCATAAAATGCAATTACTTCTGACAGGATCATCAATTCCACAGTTTCTTTTGTGTTTGCATTCAAGTTTCAAATTTCAAGTTTATTAGGATTTTATATACCGCCTATCAAGGTTATCTAAGCGGTTTTTACAATCAGGTACTCAAGCAATGCTGTTTTCCTTGTGGAGTCTCTTTGGTGGAACCCTTTTTTTTTTTTCTGTTCAGGTAATTAACTTATAAACCCCCTCTTTTACTAAGGCTGACGTTTCCATTATATTATATGGACAAAACCCTGCTTCCAAAGCCTTCCATCCCTGTGGGAGTCCCGTTGACTAGACTGGGGTCCCCGTGGGAGTCCTGTGGGTTAGGGGAGATTCCCGCGGGGTTCCCGTGATCCCTGTTCCCGTGCAGACCTCTACTTCACAGGCTCAGCATTCATTGCAGTGTGACCCAAAAGGGGGCAATTCTATAAGGAGCCAATAAGAAAAGATCAGTAATGGGGGTATTCTTCTAGTTATTTACACAGGAGCCAACTCTAGGAGTACCAGTGGGTGTTGAGTAACCTTAATATTGAGCAAGCCCTCCAATTTGTCCAAGAATGGGCAATTTCTATTGTGTTTGCACCTCCAATCATTTAGAGGCCCTTTTACTAAAACTTAGGGGGGAAGGAGATTCCTGAACAGGCACTACCACATTAGCTCCTGCTAAATGCTAAAGACACCCACAGGAATATAATGGGCATCTTTAGCGTTTAGCACATGATAACACGATTAGCATGTGGTAATGCAGTTAGCGCTCGTTGATGAATTTTTCCCCCCCCCTTAGTATGCACTGACGGGCATAAAATAGGATGCACAAAATTTAGGTCCCAGAAGTGACGTCCAAGAGAGTGTCAAAGCTGACACGGGCAACAAGTTGGTGGCTGCTTGTGCCGAAGTGAAAAAGGTATTGGGGAAGGGGCGCGTGCGTGGCAGGGGGAGGAGTGGGAAGGGGCGTAGAGGAGAAGGGGGGCCGGCGCCCCGAGAAAGACCACGCCTACCCCCCCATCTTACTACGCCACTGTGTGTAAGGATGCAATAAGGCTACTTTTTTCCCATAGCTTAGCTAACACAGGGGTCCAGTGTCAGTCGGTCCTCGAGGGCCGCAATCCAGTTGGGTTTTCAGGATTTCCCCAATGAATATGTATGAAAACAGTGCATGCACATAGATCTCATGCATATTCATTGGGGAAATCCTGAAAACCCGACTGCATTGCGGCCCTCGAGAACCAACTTTGACACCCCATCTGCTTGAATAATGCGTATCATTGAAAATCAATAATATAAATCCACATTTCACATCCTATCAACAGCAGCAGTTGATTCCAGAGAAATACTGAACATGAAACTTCCCTAGTTACTTGTCAATCCATTTCTTAATGGCTAATACTGATGCACTCTTCCCTTCACAGCTGGCCTGATATTACTGCAAATCCAGATGCTTTTGAGGTCAGCTACAACAATTTCATAAAGCCCTAAAAACTTTGTTGTTCACACAATATCTTAATGGTTTACCTACTGAAGTGACAAATTGATAGCATTTTCACATTCTCTTTCTCAGGTTCGTATTATATATTCTGGTCTTAATTATTTGTGAACCGAGTCGAGCTCTGTTAGGAGATAACCCGGTATATAAACCAAAGACTAGACTAGACTCACCTCCTGGAAGTGTCCGTGGAACCAGTGGGGGGGAGGGCCGGGGAAGCTCTCCAGGGCTCTGATCAGCTCTTTCCGTCGGTGGTACAGTTGGATCATTTTCAGCAGCACCAGAGTCAAGCAGAATACAGACATCAAGTGCCACACGCGAGAAATGTTCACAGACAGCAGAGAGTCTAGAAGAGACGCCATAGCCTGGCCTTGTTTATTTGTTTGTTGGTTTGTTTGGGTTTTTTTGCTACATTGCAATGTGCATCACTATGTTGAAGAGGTGGGGCAGTGCAGACTGGGTAATCTGGCAGTCAGCATCCCGTGCAAAATCTGAATCCTGAAGATACCAAAGCAAAATCCATTCCCTTTGTCTCCCCATCTCTTATGTCTGAGGTGGGGCACGGCGCCATCTGCTGGATATATTTTAAAATTGCTAAATTTAATTTAACAGATTGGCTGATTTTTGCTGGGGGAAAAAAATTCACGGATGCCCTGCTCTGGGTGACTTTTCTCGCCTGCTCTTTCTGAAGATGAGATTTATTTGCTGGTAATATAACATTTCTGAGGAGAAAGACTGTGGTAGTACCCCAGAATTTGCAATTTTTACCTGAATGCAGAGACTTTATCGCAGTGTATACTGTATAGTCCGATATACGAACACATTCCTAGATCACACTTTCATCAGAGGTTTGACTTCTGTGTCCAGGAATGGCCCTTCCTAATCCGGAGGCACTAGCAAACAGATTTGGCATGGTTAACAAATGGGGTGAAGGAAGCTATTACTGAATATAAACCAATCCGAATATAAACCGTGGCTTCGTAAAAGGAGCCCTTAGCAGGTTTTGATGCGTTTTGCATCCAGCTTCTTCTGAAACCCCAACAAAAACTTTCAATGGTGCTGGTCTTGTGCCCTGGGCTTGAAGTTATAGGCATTTTCTTTTTCTTTTTAGAACAGTAAAATACATCAGTGACCAGCACCCTACTATCATCAGTATCTACTCTTCCTCATTTATTCAGTCTCAGACCCTGTATTTCACCTGACACAACAAATGCCTTTTGAGTAATCTCTTGAAATTCTGTATATCCTGCTGCTGGTGAATATACTGAGGGATGTTATTTCATTCCCTGGGCCCAATGCAATGGAAAATACTATCTCTGGATGATGTTAACCTCAAGTCTCTTACAGAAGGAATTTGCAGAACAAAATGTTCTGCTGACCGCAGCAATCAAGGCAGAGCATGTGGCAGGATACTCTGGATGAGATGTTTAGGGGCCAAGTTGTATTGGGTCTCTTACTATTTAGGCATGTCATATAGAATTGGGCTTTTAGACTATAAATTGATTAGCAAACTGGGCTCCTCAAGAAATTATAGAATCTGTTGATATGCACATGTAAATTTTACAAAACCTGAGGGCCAAATATGAAATAGTCGTGAAAAGGACATGTTTAGGAAACTTCTTAAGACTCAATTATTTGTAATGTAATGTAATGTAATTTATTTCTTATATACCGCTACATCCGTTAGGTTCTAAGCGGTTTACAGAAAATATACATTAAGATTAGAAATAAGAAAGGTACTTGAAAATTTCCCTTACTGTCCCGAAGGCTCACAATCTAACTAAAGTACCTGGAGGGTAATAGAGAAGTGAAAAGTAGAGTTAGAGGAAAAATAAAAATAAAATAAACATTTTAACAAGACAGCATTGATCTAAATACTTTGGAAGGTAGAAGAGAGGAGAGAAAGGAATAGAAGCAGAAGGGGGAGCCGTTGAACAGTAGAATTCTGGAGAAATTTAAATGATAGAAATAGAACAAAACAAAGACAAAAGGCAAAACAATAGATAAGATTAAAGATAAATCATAAGCTGGAAAGAAAAATAAAATAAAACTTTGTCTTCAATCCACGGTTTCAGCGTCAGTGATGAAGTGGAGCAAGTAAGTTTAGGAGGAGCGATTGACGTTTCCAGAAAGGGCTTCTTCAGGGAAGAGACTTGGCAGACAGTCCCAGGATGCCTATGTCTCCTCCCCTGCGATGTTCTCCCATCCATGCATTCCCTCCCAGACACACTGCCCGTGCCCCAGCCGCTCCAAGGAGGCTGCCCCAGATGAGGCCCATGGTGAATGCAGGATTCTCTCCTCTGCGGGAAAGCCGCCCGGAGCCGACAGTGGATTGCATGGGGGGAAGAGTTCACACTCTTGGTAGGATCGGGTCTGTGTGCTCTCGGTGGTTGTGGCTGGTCTCGTTGCTGCTTGGGTGTAAAAGCAGTTGATCTCCACTGCTGCTGATATTTAAAAGCAGGCAGATTGATCTCTCCAATGGACTGCAGGGGGAGGAGTTCACACTCCTGGCAGGATCGGGTCTGTGGGCTCTTGGTGGTTGCGGTAGGTCTCGCTGCTGCTTGTATGTAAAAGCAGTTGTTTTTCTACTGCTGCTGATATTTAAAGCAGGTAGATTGATCTCTTAAACGGGATATAGGGGGAGGAGCTCACATGCCTGGTTGGATCGGGGCAAGGGCTCCTATTATAGGCTGCTTAGGTGTAAAAGCAGTTGATCTCCTACTTCTGATAATATTTAAAAGCAAGCATATTGATTTTTCCAACGGAATGCTGGGGGAAGAGCTTACTTGTTTGGCTGGATCAGGGCAAAGGGCTCTCGGTAGTGGTGGCTGGTCCTGTTGCTGCATAGGTGTAAAAAACAGTTGATCTTCCTAGTGGACTGCAAGGGGAGGTGGAGCTCACACTCTTGGTTGGATCGGGTCTGTGGGCTCTTGGTAGTTGCGGATAGTTCCGCTGCTGCTGAGGTGTAAAAGCAGTTGATTTCCCACTGTTGCTGATATTTAAAAGCAGGTAGATTGATCTCTCCAATGGACTGCAGAGGGAGGAGCTCACATGCCTGGCTGGATCAGGGCAAAGGGCTCTTGGTAGTGGTGGCTGGTCCTGCTGCTGCTTAGGTGTAAAAGCAGTTGATTTTCCTAGCGAACTGCAGGGAGGGTGGAGCTCATATTTTTGCAGGACCGGGACTGTGGGTTTTTGGTGGGTTGGTCCCGTTACAATTATTTGTAGATGCCTTTTATCTAGTTAATAACTGCCCTCTCTGGTAAAGTTGATGAACAATTCATGACTTTTTAAAACATGGCTTTAGGATTACTTTTGTATGTTTATGTTATGATGATTTTGTTTTAAATTATGTAATTCTGTAAACCGTTTAGTTTTAAACGGTATAGAAATTTTTAAAAATAAATAAATAATAAAATAAATACTTGAGGATGAATATATTTTAGGGATTCTGCCCTAGTAAAAAATTTAGAAGTCCCTATTGAAAGCCGTTGAAGGGGGGGGGGGTAGAGGAAACAGAAAAATGCTTACTATACCTAAGGGCTCCTTTTACTAAGGTGCGCTAGCATTTTTAGCTCGTGCTAACCCCACACTATGCGGCTAGAACTAATGCCAGCTCAATGTTGGCGTTAGCGTCTAGCGGGCGCTATTCCACGCGTTAATGCCCTAACGCAGCTTAGTAAAAGGAGCCCTAAAAGGCTGTGGGCTAAAGCCAAACCTATTGCAGTGCTTTGATCAACTGGAAATGGAGGCTGAAAAGACCTACTTAACTTTCATAGGTACCAAATGGACAAATGTGGGATGAATCTCTTTTTAGGATTAGAAATAGAAAAAAAAATAAGATGCAGTACATATAATTTTTTATGTTATTGCAGAAGTGTATTTTTAAATTGGTCAAATTTTATTACTAGGACATATGCATGACGTAAAAAAATAAAAATCCTGTTGCAGGAAAATAGAGGCCGTTAATTCTTCCTAGCCAGAAGCACATTCTGCAAGAAAGTGCATGGAATGCTGGGGGGGGGGGGGGAATTTGTAGCTTCTGCACTAAAAAAAAAATAAAAAAAATAAAAAGCCGAACCTAAACTCCCCTTGCACCGATTTTATTGCTAAAGCCAACGCCTGACACAGCAGATGAAGTTACGGCCTGAGTCCGTCACGTGGTGCAACGTCCACACGGCCCACCTGGCAGTTCCGCGTAGGAACAAGAGGGACGCACGGCGCGCGCGTCACGGCCGCTGCCGTCGCCGGCGGCCAATGGGCGAGCGCCGTGCTGCGGCGTGGCCTCAGCCTGGTGGGCGCGAGGCAGCGGCGCGCGGGCAGGAGGGCGAGCTCGCGCCGGTTTCTATGGAGATCCCGCCCTGCTGGCGGGAGGCCCCGGAAGCGCCGGGCCTGGTGCGTATCCGGTGAAGAGGAGCCGCCGCTGACAGGAGGCTCGGGCGGATCCTTCGCCGTCGCGGGCTCCGAGCGCCGCAAACTGGAGAGCTGCAAGGCGCTGGAGGTTGGGTACCAGCCGCCGGCCGGCTCCGGGGGAGGCGGCGTGGCCCTGTCGGGCGCGCCGACCCCGCTCACCCCGCACAAGAAGATGAAGAAGCGCAAAGAGCTCAACGCGCTCATCGGCCTGGCCGGCGACGGCCGCCGCAAGAAGGCCAAGAAGGGCTCCGGCCACCGGCTGCTTCGCACCGAGCCGCCCGCCTCCGACTCCGAGTCCAGCTCCGAGGAGGACGAGTTCGGGCAGCCGGGGGAGGCCCGCGCCCGCTTCAGCAAGTAAGAGCTGCCGAGGCCCCGAGAAAGCGAAGTAATTAACTCAGGGGTCTCAAAGTTCCTCCTCGAGGGCCGCAATCCGCTCGGGTTTTCGGGATTTCCCCAATGAATATGCATGAGATCTATTAGCATACAATGAAAGCAGTGCATGCGAATAGATCTCATGCATAGTCATTGAGGAAATCCTGAAAACACGACCGGATTCCTGCCCTCGAGGACCAGAGTTGCCCACCCCTGTCCTAGAGGCATCTCTGTGCTTACCTTAAACCTGGGGTGTCAAAGTCCCTCCTCGAGGGCCACAATCCGCTCGGGTTTTTGGGATTTCCCTAATGAATATGCATGAGATATATTAGCATACAATGAAAGCAGTGCATGCGAATAGATCTCATGCATAGTCATTGAGGAAATCCTGAAAACACGACCGGATTCCTGCCCTCGAGGACCAGAGTTGCCCACCCCTGTCCTAGAGGCATCTCTGTGCTTACCTTATACCTGGGGTGTCAAAGTCCCTCCTCGAGGGCCATAATCCGCTCGGGTTTTCGGGATTTCCCTAATGAATATGCATGAGATCTATTAGCATACAATGAAAGCAGTGCATGCAAATAGATCTCATGCATAGTCATTGGGGAAATCCTGAAAACCCGGCCGGATTGCGGCCCACGAGGAGGAACTTTGAGACCAATGAGTTATACGAAGGTGAACAATAATTTGGTGCTTTTATGGATTAAAAAACTTGTAGCCCTTATATCCAGAAATTCTAGGACACACACAATAAAAGAGCAGCTAGTATCAGACGGGGCTGGTGCTTGACATATTGCAGCTAATTTTCAAAGCACTTAGGGCTCCTTTTACTAAGCTGCGCTAGTGGTTTTAGTGCGCACTAAATTGCCGTGCGCACTAGACGCTAACGCCACCATTGAGCGTGTAGCGCGCGCTAAAAATGCTAGTGCACCTTCGTAAAAGGAGCCCTTAGAGCTGGGGTGGCAAAGTCCCTTCTCGAGGGCCACAATCCAATTGGGTTTTCAGAATTTCACAAATGACTATGCATGAGATCTATTTGCATGCACTGCTTTCATTGTATGCTAATAGATCTCATGCATATTCATTGGGGAAATCCTGAAAACCCAACTGGATTGCGGCCCTCGAGGAGGGACTTTGACACCCCTGACTTAGACTGACAAAGTTCCATAAGTTATGTAACTTTGTAAATCTGTGCTTTGAAAAAAAGCCTCACAGTTTGTGAGAGAATCCGATGAGACAGCTAACTGGAAGATTCTTTGGACTCTGTGCCTTAAGGAATCTAATCTATACTGGACTCGACTTTTCTCTTCTTATAAACTGCTCTTAGCTTTTAACAGACTTGGCAAGTTTGTATATTGTAAACCATTCACTGTGAGGCATCTCGCCCTTTCTAGCAAACTTTTGCACCATTATACATTGTTTACTTGCATGGTTTCTGACATTTATTTATTTCGTTTTCTATCCTGTTGTCCCCAAAGAGCACAAAACGGGTTACAGGTTAAACATACATAATATCAGTTGGCTGTTAATGGTTTATATTAGAACTGAACAAAGTTAATTTAGTTACTAATAGAACTCGACAACAATATCTTTTATTATTATTAAAAAAAAAAAAAACAGCAGATGGTCTGTGAAAACATGACTGCCATAGTATTCAAGGTAAACCTGTGAACCTTTCTAATCATTTGAGTTTATATTCCTCAAATCTTAGTTAAACTGCTCATTGAATGTAATTGAGGCGCCTACTATAAACATTGCAAATCTGCATATAGTTGGTGTCTACCTTATACATCCAGGGCTGTGGCGTCAGTAGATAAATCCTTTGACTCCGACTCCAACTCCTCAGTTTCTGCTACCCATGACTCTGACTCTGTACAGTGGTACTTCGGTTTACGAGTGCACTGGTTTGTGAGTGTTTTGCAAGACGAGCAAAACATTCACAAAATCGGCGCCTCAGAAACTGAGCATGGCTCGATTTATGAGCGCCCCCGCGATCCGGCACCCCTCCCCGATGTGATCCGGCCCCCCTCCCCCCCCGCCACTTCTTACTGTCATCTGGGCACCGGCATGTACTGTGCGTTGGTGCCGGTGCCCGAAGATTGGCCTCCTCTTCTGCTGGGCCTTGAGCATCTGCGCATGCTCAAGGCCTGCGAGTTCATGTTCTATCTCGGAGAGAACGTGAACTTGCAGGACTTGAGCATGCGCAGATGCTCAAGGCCCAGCAGAAGAGGAGGCTGATCTTCGGGCATCGGCACCAACGCACAGGACATGCTGGTGCCGGTGCCCAGATGACGGTAAGAAGCGGTGGAGGGGTGCCCAATCGCGGCGGGGGGTGCCGGATTGCGGCGGAGGGTGCCAAATTGCGGGGGGGTGGGGTGCCGTATCGCAGGGGGGGGCCTTCGGGGGGGGGGGAGCAATGCCAGTTCTCGTTGGGGGGGGGGGGAATGTATCAAAGCGAGTTTCCATTATTTCCTATGGGGAAACTCGCTTTGATAAACGAGCATTTTGGATTACAAGCATGCTCCTGGAACGGATTATGCTCGTAATCCAAGGTACCACTGCATTTAATTTGTTAATGTATTTGCCGCGTTGATTGAAGGAAGGCAACATACATGCCATTTAACCACAGAACTACTGGCTAGGAAGCTGATGCTCTACTGTATTGGCCACTTTAAACAAAAGACAAAAAAATGAAAACAATGTTTTATTTGTTGTTTTTATCAAGTGGCTATAAACATGCAGAAAAATCAGGAACTTTACCAGTTTAAAAATATGAACCACATTCTTTGGTAGTTTTAAAACAAAAGCTGGAAAACCTAAAACAGTTGAACTTGGAATATAGTTGTAGAGTAGAATAACTGTTAAATGCAATCCAAAATTAACTCAATTTAGTTATTCTAAGGAACAGAATTGCTTCTGCCAGATCCTCTTTCATAGAAGCTCTTAAATCTGACATGATTATTTTTAGAGCTGAAAATAGTCAGTTAGCATGCCTTAGTAAACCCCTTAATGTGGACAAATGCAAAGTGATGCACGTTGGGAAAAATAATCCTAATCAGTTACCAGATGCCAAGGTTCATTTTAAGGATCAGCACCCAAAAATGATCTGGGTCATTGTAGATAATTTCCTGAATTCCTCTGTTCAGTGTATGGCTGCGACACAAAAAAAAAAAGCAAACAGGATGCTTGGAATTATTAGGAAAGGGATGGTAAATAAAGCCAAGAGTATATTATATTGCCTCCGTCACTCCATATTGTATTCAATTCTGGTCGCCGTTTCTCAAAATGATATAGCAAAATTAGAAAAGGTTAAAAGAAGAGCAACCAAAATGATAAGGAGATGGAACGCCTCTCGTATGAGGAAAGACTAAAGAGGTTGGGGCTCTTCCACTTGGAAAAGACGACTGGTGGAGGGGTGATATTATTGAAGTGTGTAGAATGGGTAAGAGTGAATTTTTTTTTTTTTTTTAGTGCAAAAACCAGGAGTCACAACGTAATTACATGGA
The DNA here is from genome assembly GCF_902459505.1 of Geotrypetes seraphini. Classification (NCBI taxonomy): domain Eukaryota; kingdom Metazoa; phylum Chordata; class Amphibia; order Gymnophiona; family Dermophiidae; genus Geotrypetes; species Geotrypetes seraphini. The sequence goes on from NC_047095.1 coordinate 65,932,786, forward strand.
ATTAACTTTAAAACAAATGGTGGAAAATTTTTCACTCAAAAAATAATTAAACTCTCTGGAACTCATTGCCAGAGGATGTGATAATAGCAGTTAGTGTAGCTGTGTTTAAGAAAGGTTTGGACATGTTCCTGATGGAAGAGTCCATAGTCTGCTGTTGAGATACATGGGGGAAGCCACTGCTTGCCATGGATTGTTCTAGAATCTTGTTGTTCTCTGGGATTGGTCTAACCAAGTATGTCTATTCTTATCTGCTATAATAAAACCCTTAGCCCACATGCACGCTTCAATCTTCATGTTCCGTGCCTCCGTGCTACTGTGCAGCTGCTTGCACAGTAGAGTAGAACTCTGCCTGTGGCGGTTTCACCATTGCCCTCCCTCCGTGACACTGTGAGACCAGATCTAGTGATGAACGGGCCTACCAAGGAGGGATGAAGAGGGTGGACCGCCCCGGGTGAAAGCATGAGGGGGGTGTTGCGATCCCAGGGCAGGCAGGAAGTTTAATCACAGCTCTGCAGCGATCCTTCGGGGCAGCGCTGAAGATGAGGTAGCAGTCTGGGAAGAGCAGAAGAGGCTGGGAAGTCAGAAGAGGGTCCAGGGAATGAGTTAGAAGACAGCGGGAATGTGAGCGGACCTCAGCTAGATAGGCAGGTAGGAGAGAGAGAGTACATGGATGGGGAGGGCCACCACCACCTCAGTGAGCGAGGGCTAAAGGTACCCTCCCCCTCGGCCCAGAGAAAGTGAAAGCATGGAGGAGGGTGGAAGTGCGCGCTGGGTCTCGGTTCGGCTCGCCATGGCCCAGCAGTTCGTGAGCTTCCTGCGGAGCAGCATCAAGCAGCGATCCAGCACCAAGGGTGAGCGAACAGGGTCTGGAGGGGAGACAGGACGCGTTTGCCCGTTGTGTAGCTGGGCAGCTGGCCACAGCAGGATTGAGGAAAGGACAAGGGATCTCTTAGCTGGCATAGGTGGAAGGTGACTTCAGTGAGGGTCTGGGCTGGGAGAGAGACAGAAAGAAAGAAAGAAAGATAGATAGACAGCAGGAGGGAGAGAGACTGAAAGAAAGAAAAAAGGATAGACGGGTCCTAGATATTTCTTTTTATGGATTATTGAATTGAACTTTTAATAAAGCCTGCATCTTGATCATCTTATCCACAGTGTCTTTGGTTTTATCAGATTTTTATTTCTGTGGAGTACGTAGGGTCAACCTTCTGGTTGTAATAATACAAACTTTAAAATGAAATATTATAGACTTCTAGGTGATTAATGCTATAATTCTTACAAATAAATATTAATGTTCTCACCAGAACTTTTGATGGGTGTGCTACATGGCTTATTTTATTGACCACCTGGCTAACGTAATAGAAAACTTATGGTGCTGTGCAGTACGCCTCCACATCTACTCAGCTGGCAAAAGTTTCTGGGGAGATAACGGAACTCTTATTCTAGACCAGACATGGGCATCTCCGGTCCTCGGTTTTCAGGATTTCCCCAATGAATATGCATTGAAAGCAGTGCATGCAAATAGATCTCATGCATATTCATTGTGGAAATCCTGAAAACCTGATTGGATTCTGGCCCTCGAGGACCAGAATTGCCCATGTCTGTTCTAGACCCACTTGGTTAATCAATACCCACATGCAGAACTTTTCCCCCTTTCTTTTTCTAGGGGAGACTATTTACGATGCTGCAAGATCTGCTATCCTCTCTGTGCCTTTGTGATTTTGGCTGCTTGCGTGGTTGCCTGTGTTGGGCTGGTATGGATGCAGATTGCCCTTAAAGAAGATTTGGATACATTAAAAGAGAAACTTCGAACAAGTAAGTGTTACAGGAGCAGAATGTTAGTGCTCACAATAGATTTACCAATGTTAGTAAAATCATTTCATTTTATTAACTTACACCCTTGGTAGAAATCAGATCAAAATGTATACAAATAGAATTTGCTTTTATTGCTCTTATTGTATTTTAAGATTCTGATGTCTTAGCCAAGCAAATTTTCTGTCCTGAACTCTTTGCTGAAGCCTGAGAATGATGGAGAATATTGTTAGATTCCAAATAATCTGATAATTGACTGTCAACTAAACACTCTGCTGTGTTAATAAGCCTATGAGTATGTTGCAGTATAGTTAAAACATTCTGCAAAGTTTGATTTGTTTTTGTAATTTATCAGAAAACAATTACCTGTAATACAGAGAATATTGCAGTAATCTATGCAAGGTAATGTGGGGGTTTTATTCAATGATGTCAAACTGATCGAATAAAAAGTATTTTCTAATGCATCAAAGTTGTGTTAGTTCACTATGGGCCTGTAACTGACTACTACCGTGTTTCCCCCGAAAATAATACCCTCTTATATTAATTTTGGGTCCAAAAAACGCACTAGGTCTTATTTTCTTCATGTACAATGATCATCTCTCCCTTCCTCTCCTCCACGCCAATTCTTCCTCTTTCCTTTCTCTCCCACATGTGCAGCATCTTTCCTCCCCTCTCACCCATCCTCTTGTGCCTTCCCTGTGCAGCATCTTTCTATCCTTCCTTCCTTCCCTCCCATTCCTCGTACAGCAGAACCCTTGCACAGCTTCTATCCCTCCCTTCCTCCCATTCCCCAATTCAGCCAAAGCCCCGCTGACCCTCCCATCATTCCATTTCTCCCTCCCATCCAAAAACCCCGCTGACTACGAGTCCAACATACCTCCCTCCAAATGGCAGCGTTGGCAGCAATCTAAACAGGCTGCTTCGCAGCCTTCTCCCGCCGGGGCCTTCCATGTGCCGCATTGCTGATGACATCAGTGATGCGGCAGAGAGAATGCCCCGGTGGGAGAAGGCCGCGAGGCCTTTTTAGATGGCCCGTTTAGATGGCAGCAGTTTGGGGGGAGGTATGTCGGTCTCGCGGTGGAAGGGTCAGCAGGGTTCGGATGGTAGGGAGAGATGGAAAGATAGGAGGGTCAGCGGGAGTTCGGCTGCAGGGCGGGTGGGAAGTGTTGCTGCCGGCAAATCCAGGGATGATATAACTAGAGCTTATTTGGGGGGATAGGGCTTATTTTCGGGGAAACACGGTAGTTGGAAACGGATTTTAGGAACTGGAGTTAGTAAGATATCAACTAAAATATTTGCACACTGTCTCTATTCAAACACGTTTACAAGCCAAATGTAGAGCCAGATTAAGAAGTTCTTAATAAATATTCGGACTTGCATGCATTTTTAAAAGTTGACACTGCAGTACTTGAGCAAAACACAAATTTTGCATTCAGCAAGCGAAAGAGCTGAAAGTTGGTGGTTGGCCAAACAGGAGGAGCGAGAGAAGGTGTGTCTTGAACAACTGTCTTAGTTTATAATTTATCCTGTCTCACAGTTGCACTCTTCCTGCTTCATCAGAGTGTGCAGCATGATTGGGAAAGTGAAGCTAGAATGAAAACAAGAAAGGAAATCCAACAATTCTGCGGTGAACCAAAGACAAAGAAAAATACTGCAGACAGATATACAAGATGCAGGCATTTATTCTGTGTAAAGTGGTCTATTTGTATGCAACAATCTGGGGGGTTTTGTATAAAATAAACCTTGCCTGCATCTTATACATCTGTCTGCAGTATTTTTCTTTGTCTTTGGAAAAGTGAAGGGAAATTGGTGAATGAAGAAGGTGGTAAGATATTTTTTTGGCATGTTAAGGGGATAGAGTAGGGATGGGGATGAGGGCCGCAGTTCAGTTAGGTTTTTGGGATTTCCCAAGGGAATATGCATGAGATCTATTTGCATACAATGTGGGAAGTGCATGCGGGTGGAAGTAAGAGCAAGGAGACCCCTAAATGATGTGCCACAATAGTCTGCTAAATGCCAGTCATTAGCTATTGCTTAACCACTACCTCAAATTGTTGCCCTGTGTCAAAAGCAAGCTATTAGCTACTCATAGAACATATACTGTAAGATGGTTTTAGGCAGGGGTGCCCACACTTTATGGGCTTGCGAGCTACTTTTATAATGACTAAGTCAAAATGATCTACCAACAATAAAATTTAAAAAAAACACAAAGCACACTGAAAGGCAGAGAAAATGTTAATTATTCATATTCCGGGTTTTTTCAAAGAGGTCACGGCAGATGACTCTATGCAATGTCACCTCAGTAACAAAATACAAAAATAGACAAATACACCCCCTCCCTTTTTACTAAACCACAATAGTAGGTTTTAGCACAGGGAGTTACGCTGAATGCCTCGTGCTGCTCTCAATGCTCATAGGCTCCCTGCACTAAAAAAACGCTATTGCGGTTTAGTAAAAGGGAGCCATAGTGCAAAATATAGACAGCAGATATAAATTCTCAAAACAGACATATTTTGATCACTAAATTGAAAATAAAATCATTTTTCCTACCTTTGCTGTTTGGTGATTTCATGAGTCTCTGGTTGCACTTTCTTCTTCTGACTGTGCATCCAATCTTTCTTCCTTTCTTTCAGCCTCCTGTATGTTTCCTCTCCTCCAAACCTCATTCTCTCCCCCAACTTTTTATTTCTGTCTCCCTGTTCCCCCTTCTTTCTGTTTCCCTGTCTGCCCCCTTTCTTTCTTTCTTTCTCCATGCCCTCCCCCAAGCCACTCGGTTTGCTGCCACCGCCATCGGTGAACAGCCCCCAAGCCACCGCCGTCCCAAGCTTTCCCTGCAGAAGCATCGCGCTGACCAGCATTCCGCTCCCTGATGTCAATTCTGACGTAGGAGAGGAAGTTCTGGGCCAACAAGGCATTTCTCCTCATTCCATCCAGCCTGAGCCCCATCTCTCCTTGATCCAGCATTTCCCTTCTGTGTCTGTCAGAATTACCATTCCACCTATTTTCCAGCATCACCCTTTTTTTTTGTCCATCTCACCTATATCCCTATCTCACCACTTTTTCAGAATCTTCATTTGTCTCTGTCCTTGTCTTTACCCCATGTTCACCATTTGCCCTTTCAATGTCTTTATCTCCCCCCCACACTTTTTCAGCATTACTTCTATGTCTCTATTTCACCTCCTCTTCATGTCCCCTCTGTATCTCTATCCTTATTCAGTAGGTCCTGCTTACTCTTTCTCTTCTTTGTGTCACTATCTCCATTTTCAGCTTTCCCCCCTTTTCCTTTGTTACTGCACCCTGTAGCCAGAATCTTTCTACCCTCCCTCCACTCCGGCCCAGCCCAGTATGAAATATTTCCTTTTGTTTCCCTCCCCTCTCTCTTTCTCTCTCTCTTCTGCTCCCTCACCCACGAGTCCTGCATCTGGCCCTCTCCCTTCTACCTGCATCTGGCAAAACCCCCCTGCGGCTCTCTTAAGCAACTCGTCAGCAGCGGTGATCAAGACAAGCTGCCGACATCGAGGCCTTCCCTCTACGAGTCCCGTCTTTGTGGAAAAAGGAAGTTGAAACAAGCGGGACTCGCAGAGGGTAGGCCCCGACGTCAGAAGCTTGTGTCGATCGCTGCTGCTGAGTTGCCGAAGAGAGCCGCGGAGCAGGGGGTGTGGCAGGAAGCAGGTAGAAGGGAGAGGGCTGCTGGAAGAGGTAGAAGTTCCGGAGTATGACACCGACCCGGGCCAGGATGATTTCTTTTTCAGGCTGTTGCTGTTGCTGCTGCTGCCACGCCACCACGCCCCCCCCCCCCCTTCACCACGAAATGACAAAAACAGCCTAATGCCCGGCGTCGGCGTCTTTGACGTCGGGGAGAGGAAGGCTGATAGGCCCGGTAGATCGGGACAGCAACACGAGTCTATCACAGAGCCCGGGATGAGCCCTGCGATCGACTCACGTTGCCTTCCTGAGCTACTGGTCGATCGCGATCGACGCGTTGGGCACCCCTGGTTTTAGGTCATTCATGGTTCTCAAAGTCAAGATTAGTTAGTCTCAATTGTCTTCCTGTATAATTGAACCAACAAAGAAGCACCCTGACACATACCTGGTGTGACTTAAGGAAACACCAAATGCACAACAATCCTCAAATTGCTGACCTTCCCTTCAAAGATAATTAAACCACCTTCAGCCTTATGTAGATAGATTGAGGAAGTCCAATCAGAGCTTCAGTGTGGTGTTTTCAGATTTAGCAAAATAGAGAGTGGAATTGTCCTAAATAGACTGGTGGACACAAACTATTACATAAATGTACTTTTATTTATCCAATATCTCAATGACTCGACATGTACATGTTTCAGCCAAAAAGGGCTTGCTTCAGGAGTCTTGAAAATCTTCAGGGCAATATCAAACAATGTGTCCACTAATCCACTAATATGTGAACTACCAAGTTGCTAACACAATGTTGAATCTTCTAAAAGAAATAATATTATTGAAGCACACCTGGTAAGTATGTGAAGTAAAAAAAACAAACCCTGAAACCATCTGAAGACTTTACCGGTAATACCCATCACATCCACACAACTAAGCAGGGTTTTTGGTTTTTGTTTGTTTGTTTTTTGGGTTATTTTTTTTTTTTTTTTTTTGCGGGGGTGGGGATTGTTGTCCACCAAATCATATGTGCTACTCAGATCAAATTGCATTATCAATGCCCCAGTACCCTTGCTAAATAAGTTGTGCAAATAATCCCAAAAGAGAGGCAAGTACTGTCTCGGTACTACAGTACTCCCCCCGAAATTCGTGGGGATTCTGTTCCAGGATGCACTGGGGAGGGGAAGGTCTATTTTGGATGAGGCAGGCCAGTTGGCAGAGTAGGCATTCCTCCGGAAAGCTACTAATTAAAGGTACGGAGGAGAGGGGTCAGAAGCAGGGGGGGCGGGTGTTGTGATGCAGTGGGAGAGAATGGGAATCTCTCCCGCTGCTGAGGTGGGTCGCTTCTCAAAACTGCTTTTATCCCAGGACAAGCAGGCATGATATTCTCACATGTGGGTGACGTCATCTACGGAGCCCCAGCGCGGACAGCTTTTCAAGCAAACTTGCTAGAAGTTTCAAGTTTGCACACTGCACCACGCATGTGCTAGCCTTCTTGCCACTAGAGGGCGCATCCCCACCTCGTGGTCCTCAGTTCTTTTTCATCCGCGGAGCCAGAAGCCCTGTGGAGAAATTGTGCTAATTGTGCCTTCTGTCGCCGCGGCTGTGTAGGTTTTTTCGCACGGTCGCTGCGTTTTTTCGTCTTTTTCTTGCTTTATTTCTTTCTTTTTCTAAAAAAAAAAAAATCCTTCGTATCCGTTACTACCGGGGGCTCCCGGTAGCCGTGGCCGAGGAACCTCGCTTGTTCCCGGCTCTCTTGTGGGCCCATGTCCCGGCCCGTAACGGGCTTTAAAAAGTGCGGGCGCTGTGAAAGACTCCTTTCGATTACTGACCCGCACGGGTGCTGTTTGCGGTGTTTGGGGCCCCAACACCCGACGGCATCCTGCGATAAGTGTGCCACTTTTCAGAAGCGGGCACTTAAACGCCGCAAGGCCCGCATGGCGGAACTTTTCTCGGTAGAGTCCCCGCCGGGGAAGGCCTCGAGTTCGGCCTCGGCCCCGGCCTTGACCTCGGCCTCGACATCGGCCTCGACCCCAGCTTCGGGACCGTCGGCTTCGCCTCGGGCCTCGGTGCCTTCGAAGCAGCTGGCCTCTTCCAAGGCCTCGGGTAAGTCTCCGCTTCCCTCCTCAGCTCCATCCAAGAAGCCATCCTCGGGCTCGTCGGCGGGTGGGTCCGCCTCTGTGAAGCCCAAGTTGCCAGCGTCCGCTGCCCCGAGGGAATACTCGAGACCGAGGTCGCCCTCTGAGGAGCAGCGGCAGGTCTTGCCGCAGGGAATGTCAATCCCCGTGTTCCAGGAATTGCTCCGGGCGTTAATCGCCTCGGAGCTCACCGGGGCCATTGACCAGCTGCACCAGGCTTCGGCCTCGACAGCTTCGGCCTCGGAGGCTTCGGCCCCGGTGGCCCCGCAGTTGGCGACCTCGGTCTCGGGTACCGGGGCCTCGGCTCCCGAGGCGCCCACGGCCTCGACCTCGGTAGTTCCCTCGGACCCGGCTTCGCGAGATCCGCCGGAGCGTAGTGTGCGCCCGAAGGACAAGGGGCGCCGAGTACGAAGACTTTCGTCTTCGTCCTCGGGGTCCTCGAGGGGTTCATCTCCCTCGGGCAGGTCTCGAGCGAGGCGCAGGCCGAGGAAGGCTAAGCGGTCTCGGACCTCGCCTCGGCGGCGTGGTCTCTCGTCACCGGCCGGGGGCGGTGCCTTGCAGGTACGGGACTTACGTGTTGATAACCCCATTTTGTTTCGGTCTCCGGCCAGGGAGAGCTCTCGGGCTTCCTCGCCCGGGCCGAAGGGTCGGGCCTCGGTGCCTCGGACCCCGGGGGGATCCCCGAGGGGTTCCTCCAGGCGCACCCGGTCTCCGACTCCGTCGAGGTCGCAGGACTGTGCCTCGTTGGGGTCGGGGTCGGGTAGGGAGCCCAGATACTCCAACCAGGCCTCTCCCTTCGGCTCTGCCGGGAAGTCTCGGTCTCCCTCTCCTCCTGCTAAACCCTCATCCTTTACGAGGTTTGTGCAGGATATGGCTGCGGCTTTGGGTGTTGACTTGTCTGAAGGGTCCACATACACCAAGGAGTTTTTGGAGGAGCAGGATCTTCCTGCCCCCCCAGGGAGTCGCCGCGCCTTCCGATTAACAAGGTCCTCTGTCAGACCTTTCTGAGGAATCTTGAGGCTCCATTGACGGTCGCTGTGGTCCCCGCCAAAATGGAGTCTAAGTATCGCACCCTTCCCATCAAGGGGTTTGAGAAGGGCCAACTTTCCCATACTTCGCTCCTGGTGGAATCGGCGGTCAAGAAATCTCAGCCTTCCCGGGTCTCGGCGACGGTCCCGCCTAGTAGGGAGGGCCGGACCCTTGACAAATTTGGGCGCCGTCTCTATGCGAACTCTCTGATGGCTACCAGGGTCCTGAACTATGCCTTCTCGTACTCTTCCTTCCTCCGTACGATGGTGAAGGACCTCCCCTCCTTTCGTGAGGTGATGCCTGAGTCGCATAGGGACCGGTTCGCCACCTTTAGTACCAACCTGACCCAGCTGCGCCTATATTTATTCCACGCGGTTTATGATGCATTTGAACTCGCCTCGAGGGTGTCCGCCTGTGCAGTGGCCATGCGCCGGCTGGCGTGGCTTCGTACCCTCGAAATGGAGTCCAATTTGCAGGAACGCTTGGCTAATTTGCCTTGCGTTGGGGTGGAATTGTTTGATGACACTTTGGATGCGGCGACGGAGCGACTTTCCAAACAGGAACGCTCCCTGGCCTCTCTGGTGAAGCCGAAGCCTAGGGCTCCTGCCCAGCGTCCCTTCAGACAGCCTCCGAGGAGATACCCCCAGAAGTCCACACCGGCCTTCTCCAGACCGCCCCCTCGAAGACAGCCCCAGCAGAGTAGAGGCGGCCCCTCTAAACCTGCCGCGCAGGGGGTCACCAAGGCTGCGCCGTCCTTTTGACGGGATAGGCGGTTGGGGGCGGGCCCTCACCGCGAAATCGAGCCATCCCCTCCCCATCGGGGGTCGGCTGACGGCCTTTGCCGGGGCCTGGTCGGTGATCACGTCGGACGCCTGGGTGCTCGGGATAATCTCAGACGGCTATTCGCTGAACTTCTCCTGTACGCCTCCGGACTTGCCCCCCGGGGCTTGCCCTCCCAATCGGAACCAGCTGGCCCTTCTCCTGGAGGAAGCCAGGGCCTTGTTGAACCTCAGGGCGGTCGAGGTGGTGCCTCGCGATCAGAGGGGCCTGGGGTTTTACTCCCGTTACTTTTTGGTCCCAAAAAAGACCGGGGACTTGCGCCCCATTTTGGACCTCCGGAAGCTCAACAAGTTCCTGGTCCGGGAGAAGTTCCGTATGTTATCGCTCCCGGTTCTCTATCCTCTTTTGGAGGAGGGGGATTGGATGTGCTCCCTGGACTTGAAGGAGGCTTACACCCATGTTCCGGTGCATCCCGCTTGCCGCAGGTTCTTGCGTTTTCAGGTCGGGGATTTGCACCTGCAGTATCGGGTTCTTCCCTTCGGGCTGGCATCTTCCCCTCGGGTATTCACCAAGTGTATGGTGGTGGTGGCGGCGGCCCTGCGCTCGCGGGGTCTACAGGTCTTTCCCTATCTGGACGATTGGCTGATCAAAGCCCCGTCCAGGGAGGGGGTTATCTTAGCGACCCGACAGACTATCAGTCTTTTACAGGACCTGGGGTTCGAAGTGAACTTCCCCAAGTCCCAATTGCGTCCGGCGCAGTCTCTCAAGTTCATTGGAGCCGTGCTGGACACGGTTCGCCTTCGCGCTTTTCTCCCCCCGCCCCGGCGGGAGACTCTGCTTCGGTGGAGTCGTCATTGTCGAGGGCAATCGCAGGTGTCGGCCCAGCACATGATGGTTTTGCTGGGTCACATGGCATCGACGGTTCACGTCACGCCGTTCGCTCGCTTGCACCTGAGAATCGCGCAATGGACTCTGGCGTCGCAGTGGCGCCAGGATCGCGATCCGGTGTCTTCCCGGATATCAGTAACTCCTTGTTTACGTCGATCGCTCCGTTGGTGGACCAACTCTTCCACTTTGTCAGGGGGTTTGCTGTTTCGCGTTCCTCCTCACACCAAGGTTTTGACGACGGACTCTTCCGAGTACGCGTGGGGAGCGCACCTGGACGGTCTGAGGACGCAGGGTCTGTGGTCGGTCGAGGACCGTCGGTGCCACATCAATGTGCTGGAGCTTCGCGCCATTTTTCTGGCTGCGCGAGCTTTTGTCCACCTGCTGCACGACCAGGTAGTACTCGTGCGGACGGACAATCAGGTAGCGATGTACTATGTCAACAAACAGGGGGGTACGGGTTCTTGGCCTCTATGCCGAGAGGCTCTCCGTCTTTGGGACTGGGCAATTTCCCAGAACATATTCCTGCGGGCGGTCTACATTCAGGGAGAGCAGAACCAGCTGGCAGACAAACTCAGTCGTCTTCTCCAGCCGCACGAATGGTCTCTGAACTCCCGAGTACTTCGCGAGGTTTTCGACCGCTGGGGAACTCCTCAAGTGGATCTGTTTGCCTCTCCGGAGAATTGCAAGTTACCCCTCTATTGCTCTCGGATCTACACTCCGGATCGTCTCGAAGCGGATGCCTTCCTCCTCGAATGGGAGGGGAGGTTCCTTTATGCGTTTCCGCCGTTCCCTCTGATTTTGAGAACGCTGGTTCATCTCAGATCGACCGGAGCCTCCATGATCCTCATTGCACCTCGGTGGCCGAGGCAGCCCTGGTTCTCCCTAATTCTTCAACTCAGTACCAGGGAACCTCTGCTTCTACCGGTGTTTCCCTCTCTGCTGTCTCAGAGTCGGGGTTCGCTGTTACATCCCAATCTTCAGTCTTTACATCTGACTGCTTGGTTTCTCTCCCTCTGACTTCGCTTCCGGTCTCTCGGGCCGTGAGGGATGTTTTGGAGGCCTCGCGTAAGGTCTCGACTCGGCTTTGCTATACTCAGAAATGGACCAGGTTTACATCCTGGTGTTCTTTGAATAGTTTGCGACCAGATTCGGTGCCTGTGGCTTCGATTCTGGAATACCTTTTGCATTTGTCTGAGTCTGGCCTGAAAACGACTTCCATTCGGGTGCATCTCAGTGCCATTGCAGCATTCCATCGGCATCTTGAGGGTCGTTCTCTCTCTCTTCATCCTCTGGTGACACGTTTCATGAAGGGACTAGTGAATATCCATCCTCCTCTGAAACCTCCTCCGGTGGTGTGGGATCTTAATGTGGTCTTGGCTCAGCTTATGAAGCCTCCCTTTGAACCCATCGACAAGTCGCATCTTAAGTTTCTTACTTGGAAAGTAGTCTTTTTGATTGCACTCACATCTGCTCGTCGAATCAGTGAGTTACAGTCATTGGTTGCGGATCCTCCTTTCACGGTTTTTCATCATGATAAGGTGGTTCTTCGCACCCATCCCAAATTTTTACCTAAGGTTGTGTCTGATTTCCACCTCAATCAGTCTATTGTCCTTCCGGTGTTTTTTCCGAAGCCCCATTCTCATCCTGGTGAGGCGGCGCTTCATACCCTTGACTGTAAGAGGGCGTTGGCCTTTTATCTCCAACGCTCCAAGTCGTATCGGAAGGTTCCTCAATTATTTTTGTCCTTTGATCCTAATCGTTTGGGACACCCGGTTTCAAAGCGCACCTTGTCCAACTGGTTAGCTGCTTGCATTTCTTTTTGCTACGCTCAGGCTGGTCTCCCGCTTGCGGGTCGCGTTACGGGTCATAAAGTCCGGGCGATGGCAGCTTCTGTGGCTTTCCTCCGATCTACACCTATGGAGGACATTTGTAAAGCTGCCACTTGGTCTTCGGTTCATACGTTCACCTCCCACTACTGTCTGGATACTTTGTCCAGAAGCGACGGCCGGTTTGGCCAGTCGGTGTTACGTAATTTGTTTTCATAATTGCCATCCTCCCACCTGCCCTTTTTTGGTTGGCTTGGAGGTCACCCACATGTGAGAATATCATGCCTGCTTGTCCTGGGATAAAGCACAGTTACTTACCGTAACAGGTGTTATCCAGGGACAGCAGGCATATATTCTCACAACCCGCCCACCTCCCCGGGGATGGCTTTCTTTGCTATGTTATGGAACTGAGGACCACGAGGTGGGGATGCGCCCTCTAGTGGCAAGAAGGCTAGCACATGCGTGGTGCAGTGTGCAAACTTGAAACTTCTAGCAAGTTTGCTTGAAAAGCTGTCCGCGCTGGGGCTCCGTAGATGACGTCACCCACATGTGAGAATATATGCCTGCTGTCCCTGGATAACACCTGTTACGGTAAGTAACTGTGCTTTCTAGCAGTCGCCAACACTGTCATGCCGGGGTTTTAAACAGTGATGTCACTGTACCGGCACTCCTGATTTTTGCCGCCAAAAGCCGATGCTGCTCTTGGAGAATGGCTCGGCGATTTTTAAGAATCCACCAAAGTGCTCACTTTAATGTTGAGCCCATTTGCATGGTAATGTCAAAGACTGCTAGAAACCTCGCTAAAAACAGATAAGCCGTTTTGATAATCAACCGCTAAAATGCATGCAGGCTAAACCGTCAGAAAACAGTTTAGCGATGGCGTTAAACTATTGAGAATCTGGGCCTAGGACTCGAACCCAAGTTGATAGTACCAAATACAGTATGCACAAAAAAGTCCTGGTGCACAGTATTCAATAAAATTCCGTAATCTTCATATATGATATGTCAAAACAATTGGGGAACAGAGTCAAATAGTAGAACTTACTTCAAACCAGTAGATCCTGCTGCTAGCAAACCACTTCAGGAATAATGGGACATTCCAAAGCAAGCTCTGTTAACTTGCATGCCCCCTCTGTAAATTGGGTTTGGAACAGTGGGTAGTGGTAGAGCAGGGGTCTCAAAGTCCCTCCTTGAGGGCCACAATCCAGTCGGGTTTTCAGGATTTCCCCAATGAATATGCATGAGATCTATGTGCTTGCACTGCTCTCAGTGCATATTTGGGGAAATCCTGAAAATCCGACTGGATTGCGGCCCTCAAGGAGGGACTTTGAGATCCCTGTGGTAGAGGGAATACAATAGTTTTAAAAGGAAGGTAAGTAATGGAGTATTTTGATTGGTCTTAGGGCTAGGATCTGATGGGAGCTGTGGCCTGTAGTCCCAGGCCAAGGAGTCTGACTGCAGTTTTGATTTCTTTAGATTTATACAGCAGAATCACCTGTAGGAAATTCTCAAAGCAAATTACAGCAGTCGTAAAATGTACATTGTTTAAATGCTCATAGCTGTTTATAGATTTAATATTGTGAGATGTTGCTGTTTTTTGATTTGGCATTTCTAGGTTCAGTACTGGGCGACTGAATGGTACTGTAAGTTACTACTTAGTGTGGATATGATTGTATGCATGGACTGATACGATGGGACTTTACTATCCTTTTATTGTAGTTCCTTTTCTTACTAGCTTTAAATATATATTGAATATTGGAAACAGCTTTGATATTGGTATTATGGTAAAATGGTATAACAAACTTAATAAATTATAAACCTAGATCTCTCCCCTCCTCTAGGATAGAGGTAAGAGGAGATAAGTGTTAAAATCATAAGTTATTCACAAAGGAGCCCTTTCCAAAGGAAAGGGAACTGAAGCTGTGAGGAACTAGACTAAGGAACAATTTCGGGAAATATTGTTTTTGTGGCATGCCATTGGAGGCGGTGAAATTAAAAACAGTGATTGGATATATACGCAAGATTCCTAAATGGTTAGCATTAAGTGCTTCAGTTCAAAACAGTAGCAAAATAACTCTGCATTGATAATAAGGCTTAACAAAGAACTAGTATGGAGCGGCACTTACAGCCATGACCACCTTCCTCAATAAACTTGATGGGCCACTTCAGCTTCAATCCATCTATTGTTTCTGCAATGTAAAAAGACAAAAGTCTTCTTGGCAAGCCCCAAGGACAAAGTCACCAGAACATCGTTACAATTAAACGGCCGACGTTGTGTCACAGGCCGGGCGGAGGAGCAGGAGGACTTTGCGGTTCCTCCTTTCCCTGAAGACTGAAGGCCTATGGAGCAGGAGGGACTGAGCGATCCTCCTGCTCCTAACATTTACAGGGGAGGGGGCCGGGGCATTCACCTGCATCCGGTGGCAGGAGGAAGTTGTCATTCCTCCTACCATTTGGTTTGGTTTTTTTTGGGGGGGGGGAGTCGGGAGTTGACACGATGGCAGGAGGGAATCATAAGAACATAAGAATTGCCGCTGCTGGGTCAGACCAGTGGTCCATCGTGCCCAGCAGTCTCGGCATACTCGGCGGCCCCCAGGTCAAAGACCAGTGCTCTAAATGAGTCCAGCCTCACCTGCGTTCGTTCCAGTTGAGCAGGAACTTGTCTAACTTTGTCTTGAATCCCTGTAGGGTGTTTTCCCCTATAACAGACTCTGGAAGAGCGTTCCAGTTTTCTACCACTCTCTGGGTGAAGAAGAACTTCCTTACGTTTGTACGGAATCTATCCCCTTTTAGCTTTAGAGAGTGCCCTCTCGTTCTCTCTACTAAGTCTATTCCCTTCATTATCTTGAATGTTTTGATCAAGTCCCCTCCCAGTCTCCTCTTTTCAAGGGAGAAGAGGCCCAGTTTCTCCAATCTCTCACTGTACGGCAACTCCTCCAACCCCTTAACCATTTTAGTCGCTCTTCTCTGGACCCTTTCGAGTAGTACCCTGTCCTTCTTCATATATGGCGACCATTGCTGGACGCAGTACTCCAAGTGAGGGCGCACCATGGCCTGGTACAGCGGCATGATAACTTCTCCGATCTGTTCATGATCCCCTTCTTTATCATTCCTAGCATTCTGTTCGCCTTTTGTGCCGCCATGCATTTTGTAAACTTCTGTTACTTTTATCTATATGTTCCACCTCCAGTTGTTTCTTTGCTGTCCGTTTTAATGAAGAGCTGCTCAAATAATTTGAGCTGAGGTCCAGACACCCCAGCTATCTGAAACCCAGGATCTGCAAAGTACTGCCGGGGAGGGGGGGGGGGGATGCACACTTCCCTAAGTTGACATATCAATAAATTAATAAGTTAATACTTTTTTTTCCTACCTTTTTTGTTTTCTGAGCCTTGCTTTAGTCTTAAGCATGTCTCCTGATTTCTCGTTTCATGGCTTCTGTCCTTTAGACATTTCTTCTTTCTCTGTGTCCATCATTCATTTTTTTGGGTGTCCCTATCCATCTTGCGCAGCGTCTTCCCCTCTGTGTCCCTATCCCTCCTCCTGTGCCAGTATTGCTCCTCTGTGACCCTGTCCCTGTGTTCTCTCCAGGGCCATCTGAACTTCTGTGTCCCTAATCTTCTCCATGTCCATCTTCTCTCTCCTCTTCCTCCTGCACTCCCTCCCCCTCCCCACATCAAAGCTGTAGTCTAGCATCTTTCTCGCCCTCTGTTGGTTCCAGCATTTGTATCCCTCTCTCCCCTGGTCCTGTCTCTTTTCTCTGCCATCCTCCAGGTCCTGCATCTGATTTCTCTCCCCCTATGCCCCCTCCCCCCTGGCCAGTTCAGTATTTCTCTCTCTCTTGTCTCCACCCTCTCCCATTGCAGATGTGCTTTAGGGACCCCTTCCTGGCTTTTGCCCTGATCCCCCTCAATGTTTAACACTAACCCTTTATGCTACTTGATTCTAGCATCTGTACCCCTCTCCCTGGTCCAGTGTCTCTTTTCCTGCTCCCCCTCCTCCTCCCCTAGTTTAGTGCCTGAAACCAATATCCCTCCCTCCCCCCATCCAACTTCTGCCCTGACCCCATGAATGTCTAACAGTAGCTGGGGTGCAGCGCTCCAGCTCCCTTCTCTTCTCCCCCCCTCCCCTCAAGGATCTTCTGCACTTTACACTGGGATGCGACGAGAGAGAGTGCTAAAAGGCAAGCTGACTCTGCTGTTCCTGCCCACAGGAAATTTCATCAGAGGCAGGTGCAGCAGAGAAAAGGCTCTGCTGACCAGAAAGAGGCAGCTTTCAGCATTCTCTACTGCAGCCTTCTGTAAAATGTGGAGGATCCTCTGAGGGGAGGAGGGAGAGCTGCAGCGACAGGAACAAGGGAGGGAGCTGGAGCGATGCACCTCTGTAGTCTGGACTGCAGTTTCCCATTTGAGCAACCCTGTTTTTAATGTGTATTTTGTTGACCCTAAGTGTACTGTTTTAATTTTATGGTCATAAATTGTTGCCTATGTTGAGAATATACTTGCTGTATACCACTTTAGTATATTTCTTCAAAAGAACTGTACATAAATTCATCTTCAGAAGAACTAGGGGGAATGCAATGCAGCTACTAAATAGTAAATTTAGAACAAATTGCAGAAAATATTTCTGAAATTCATTGCCAGAGAATGTGGTGAAAAGCAGTTAACAGGGTCTAAAAAAAGTTTGGATAACTTCTTAAAAGAAAAATTCATAAACCATTATTAAGATTGATTTGAGAAAATCTACCACTTATTCTTAGGATAAGCAGCATAAAATCTATTTTATTCTTTGGGATCTTGCCAGGTTCTTGTGACTTGGATTGTCCAGTTTTGGAAAAAGGATACTGGGCTTGATGGACCTTCGGTCTGTCCCAGTATGTTTTGAGGTTTTAGTAAGGATTTTCCTTTTGTTCATTTGAGGTCTCCTGCCTGCAGCATATAAATGGTCTTATAGGGTGAGGTTCATTGTTGTCATGAGTGCATAAAATTAACCCATTTGGAGATATTGCCCTTGAAAAGGGCCCTTAATACTTAGGGCTCCTTTTACTAAGGTGCGCTAGCATTTTTAGCACGCGCTAACCCCGCGCTACACCCCAAAAACTAACGCCAGCTCAATGGAGGCGTTAGTATCTAGCGCCTGCGGTATTGCAACGCACGCTAAAACCGCTAGCACAGCTTAGTAAAAGGAGCCCTTAATCTTACAGCACCTCTGGAGGCAACAACGGGTACAGTGCTATCAGCGAACAACTGTCTTATTTTTTTTCTTATGCTATAGAAATGAAAAATGAATTTATTTAATGTGTTTTATCTTAGTGGAGTCAAATCAAAAAAGCTCTTTTCAAGAGATTCCAAAGTTTAATGAAGATCTGCTTACTAAGCAAAAACAGTTGGAAAATATCGAGAGTGGGGACATGGGTCTGAATAAAATCTGGGTGAACATCACAGAAATGAATAAACAGGTAAGTGGGGGCTTCAGTTTAATGCTGGAATGAGGGGGGGGGGGGAAGTAGAGCTAGTCTTGGAAGAAGATTCTTATTTTCAAGGCTTAATTGATTTGTAAATGGAAGTGGAGCTAGAATAGGGGTAAAGGGTGGCCCAGGGAGAAGAAGCAGCATCAGAAGAAGAGTTGGGCTAGAGAATAAAGTGAGCTGCGCTTTCTCTGCCCCCCACTTCCCTGAAGGTTCTCGGAGCGGAACATGCTGGAATCTGAAAAGAAGTAGCAGTACTGGATTCCAGGTCATTTTGCCAGAAATTTAAACATCAGCCTTTACTACTTTATCACTTCACTAGGTACAGAAATTTACCAGGTTGGTGAGAGAGGTTGGTGAGAGTCCCATATGTATATTGAGCCTTTGCTTAATTGGAAGTATAGTAAATCTTTGGAAAGAAACAAACGGTGATGAAATTGTTCCTTGTTTGTGGTCATGATGATTAAGAAAGAGACATCCGATTTAACCCAATGAAGATATACTTTTTTGTTTGTTTGCTAATTATCAGATTTGGTCTTATTACAGCAGTTAATTTATTTTTCTCATTCTCATCATTTACCACTTGCCCTTGAGGGACCTTTGATCATAAGGGCTTCTGACAGCTGTTAAAGGTGGTAGCAAAGCTTGCAGTTCACTTTTGTCTTTTATAGTTTTATTGTTGTATTTGTTGATACTTTACATATGATTTAATTATTACAGTGAAACAGCAGTTATTGTATATTTAGCTCATACTTTTATAACAGTAGCTCAAGGTGAGTTATATTCACCATAGTATTTACTTTCTTGTTTAAGTGAAAATTGTACTTGAGACAACAGAAGGCGTGTCAGTGGGAGGAACAGAATTTGAACTTTATTCCCTGGCTTCCAACCTGCTGCTCTAACCACTAGGCTACTGTCTAAGCAGATCCCTGAAGTTAGCCCAAAAATAAGATTTGGGTTGAGCTTTTTTTTCTTTCCTCTGTGTGCATGTACCTGCTGAAAGAAGAATTTCAGCTGTTTATTTAAAATGATCTTGCTGGCCACAGATCTTGTGATCTTTGGTTACCTAATATAGAATGTTTAGCTGTTTATTTACAGGGTGTGTGTGTATAAATATGTAATAATGAATAGTTTGAAGTGAAAGGAATTTAAGAACCCTATCCCAGTGTGAGGCAGAGAACTGATTTCAAGCAGTGTCGAGAAGAGTTCTCTTGCATGCCTGCTGTTATCCTGAATAGTTATTCCAAATAGATGCCTGTGTGTGACAGCTAATAAAAAATAATAATAAAAAGAACACTACATTTCTAAGACATTGGTTGAAACCTAAGTGTTCTGATACATAGGAACAAACACACTTTTTAAATTGAGAGGAGCAGTACATGATGTGGATGAATTACCAGTATATACAAAGAGGCCTCTGAATGATCAAATTTTGCTGAAACAGGGCAGTGATTAAAGTCCAAAAGCCAGAAGTTGAAAAGTTTGCCCTTTAAAGTGACATGATGGATGTGTTTCCATTTTCCCATTTGGCTGAAGAAATGTGCCAAGGGAAGGGATATGTTTGCTGGAAGGGAGGGGGAAAGTGGGATGTGGGCAAAAGTATATGTGGCAATACCGGATATGTCTGTACAGAACATACTTTTCCTCCACCCTCTCATCACCACCCAGTTGGTGAAACCTTGGTTCTCCAGGAGTCTCCTCTTTAGTTAGCCCCTCTAGCACTGGGGGCCTCTCTCTGCTGCTATGCAGGGTGCCTCCTTTTTGATTTTCATTCAGCTGCCCAAACATTAATTATATAAATGAACACCTTACCAACTATAAGCGAACATCTAAAAATGGAGGTGGTAATACAAGCCATTGATGAGGTCTTAACTGGACTCAAATCCATTTTTTCCAAAAGCCCTTTAAGATGAGACTTAAGATTCTTAAGATTTATACCCTAGAGCAGGGCTGCCCAAGTCCAGTCCTCGAGATACTGGCAGGCCAGGTTTTCAGGATATCCACAATGAATATGCATGAGAAAAATTTGCCTGCACTGCCTTCTTGGTATGCAAATCTCTCTCATGCATATTCAATGTGGATGCTTGAGAGTTGCTGTAAAAATAGTTTTTGTCTCCTCTATCATCCCTCCATTCCCACTTTTAGGTCCAGCATCTGTTCTTCCCTTCTTTCTGGGTCACTTTCTTTCCCACTTTCTCTTCCCCTACACTCCCTCCCTGAAGCAGTAGCGGTAGCCAGCAAACAGAGAAAGTGCCAGCAAACAGGCAGCTTCTGGCCAGCCCCGGTAGGGCCTTTCCTGTGCTGCTGATGCCTCCTGGGGCTGGAGGGAAGGGGGGATGTTTGGTCAGGAGCATGACTTCAGACGTTGTCTGAGGAGTGCGGTTTGGTTGAAAGTGCAGGTTAACTGAGTCTACAGTACTTTTTTTTTTTTTGCATTCTGTTAGTATAAAAGTATGTCAAACCCCGACTCTCGCCCAGTTGAGTTTTTAGTATTTCCATAATGGAAATGCAGTGGAGACCACACATATAAATAGAGCTCATACATATTCATTAAGGAAATTATGAAAATCTGGGTTGTGACCTTCAAGGTCCAAGGTTGGACACCTGTGCCATAGAGAGGGCCCTGAACAAGTTAGGCGTTTGTACCAATCAAGGCCTTAGGTCCCTCCCGGTGCATCATGCGATGCGCCAGGGAGGGGAAGGCCCACCATTTCTGACCGGCAAACCTCGGAGCAGGAAAGAATGAGCATCCCTCCTGCTCCCAACATCTGAGAGAGGTACGGGTGGGGTGGGGGTGGGGGTGAGGGTTTCTGGGGAGCATTCGATGGCAGGAGGGAGTGGGCATCCCTTGTGCCTTATTTTGAGGGGACAGTGGAGGGTAGGGGATAGATTGGTGAGGAAGATATGCCTGGCAGGAGGGCGTAGGCATATCTTCTGCCGTTTTCTCGGGGGGTGGGTTGGAGGAGGTTTGGCATCACAGGAGGGAGTGGACATTCCTTCTGCCAATTTTCACTGGCGTGGAGGGTGTCGGTTGGTCCCCGGTGCCGGTTCATCGGGGAAGGCCGTCATCAGCCGGGTGGGGGGAGCTTTTTTCTTCTTTTTTTTTTTTTTAAATAATGAGACGGAGTTTGTGGGTGTGTAACACAAGCACAGCATCTGTGCCCATAAAAAAGAAAGTTATGGGTAAGACAGGGAAGCCATTTTTTTATGTGCATCACTCAAGTAGTTTGCATTAAGAACATGAAATCAGACGTTTACAGATCATCCAAAATGCATCAATCAAACTTATAATGAAAGCTAAGAAATTCGATCACGTGACTCCCCTTCTTAAGAAAGCGCACTGGCTCCCAGTCGCGCACCGTATAATGTATAAATTAAGTTTGCTTACCTTCAAATCTTTGCTATACAAAACTCCGGCTTTCGTTTAGATTCCCTATACCTCAACCAGACTACTGAGGTCCAATGATCAAAATTTACTAGTTATTCCCTCACTTAAAATTATTAACACACGGCGGCATTTCATCTTTTCTGTTACAGCTCCTCAAACATGGAATTCCCTCCCTATTTACTTAAGGGAAGAAAACAATTTGGATAAATTTGAGCAAACTAAGAAGCTTTCTTTTTAAAGATGCATTTAATAATTAGAAGGCCTGACTAGGAGTTTCATTCCAATCCCATAATTTCTCTGAGGTTCATTGTTCTTTCCCTTCCTATTGTTTTTTACCATAATTGCCTTCTCTTCTATCTATCAATTTGTATTTCTTTTCCCATCCTTTCCTCGTGTTTTATTATGTTTGTAACGTTAGTCTTCAATATGTTTTGTAAGGTTTAGTTCTCTGTTTTGTTGCCCCCTTAATTTTGTAATTTTACTGATATGTTAACCGCTTAGAATTTTGAATAAGCGATCAATCAAATTTATAATAAACTTGAAATTTGAACATAAGAATAGCCTTATTGGGTCAGACAAATGGTCCATCAAGCCCAGTAGTAAGTTCTCATGGTGGCCAATCCAGGTCACTAGTACCTAGCCAAAGCATAAAGAGTAGCAACATTCCATGCTACCATATCTTTCTCAATAACAGAATATGGACTTTTCCTCCAGGAAATTGTCCAAACCCTTCTTTAAAACCAGCTGCGCTGTCCTCTCTTACCACAACCTATGGCAATGTGTTCAGAGCTTAACTATTTTCTCTGAGTGAAAAAGTATTTCCCTGTAACTTCAAGTGTCCCCTAGTCTTTGTTATTTTTGATGGAGTGAAAAATTGATCCACTTGTACCTGTTCTACTTCACTCAGGATTTTGTAGACTTCAGTCATATCTCCCCTCAGCCGTCTCTTATTATCCAGTCTGAAGAGCTTTAACTTTTTTAGTCTTTCCTCATACGAGAGCAGTTCCATCCACTTTATCATCTTGGTCGTTTTTCTTTGAATCTTTTCTAGTGCCGCTATATCTTTCTTGAGATAGAGACCAGAACTGAACGCAGTATTCCAGGTGAGGTCACTCCATGGAGTGATACAGAGGCATTATAACATTCTTAATTTTGTTAACCATCCCTTTTTTTAATAATTCCTAGTCTCTTGTTTGCTTTTTTTGGCGGCCGCAGCACATTGGGCAGAAGGTTTCATTGTATTGTCTACAATGACACCCAGATCTTTTCTTGGGTGCTCAGGTAACTGTGATTTGGGTTATTCTTCCCAAGGTGCATCACTTTGCATTTGTCCATATTAAATTTCATCTGCCATTTGGAGACCCAGTCTTCCAATTTGCTAAGATCCATCTGCAATTTTTCACAATCCGCATGCGTTTTAACAACTTTGAACAGTTTTGTGTCATCTGCAAATTTAATCACCTCACTCGTCGTTCCAATTTCCAGATCATTTATAAATAAGTTAAATAGCACTGGTCCCAGTACAGATCCCTGCGGCACTCCACTTGTTTGTTCTACATTGAGAAAAATGACCATTTAACCCTACCCTCTTGTTTTCTATCTGATAACCAATTCCTAATCCACAACTGAACTTTTGCCACCTATCCTGTGACTTTAATTTTCTCAGGAGCCTCTCATGAGGAACTTTATCAAAAGCTTTCTGAAAATCTAGATACACTTCATCAACTGGCTCACCTTTATCCACATGTTTATTCACACCTTCAAAGAAGTCAAGCAATTGGTGAGGCAAGATCTTCCTCAGGTGAACCCATGCTGACTGTCTCTATTGAGGGGGAAAACATGCAGTGAGCTGTTTTGTGCATCGGGTGGCAAATGCAGTCGTCACTAAAGCAGTCAAAACTGGTTTAGTGATGATCGCTGACTTTAATGCATCTAGAGTTCTGTGTTAATTTTTGTATCCTATTTTGAAAAGTCATCCTTGAGTGCATTCATCTTGCTGGATTCATGCATCACTTGTCAAGTCTGCATTAGGCCCTTACAGACTGTGACCAGTGTTCTAGGGATTACTGATAATGTGGGTAAATAAGAGTTTGCCGAGGGAGGAAGTGACTTTAATTGCCTCCGATTACCTGGAATTGGGTTTTTTGTTTTTTTTTAAAATTCTTTATTCGTTTTCAATCTTACATCAAGTGCACAAACAATAAAACAATACAATTAAACACATCACTTGACAATCTTTCTGATTTATCTTACAATACATAAAATTACCACCCTCCCCTCCCATCCCATCATTTAATTGTAGCTGGAGATTTAATGCTGTAATGGATCCTTTTATGGATAATTTGGAATTGGGTTTTTGCCTACCATTTTAAGATGTTTGTTAGGATATGTATTATACCTTTTGTTTCTCTATTGATTATAACTTCAAATAACTGAGAGAACATGTGGTTGGTTGAAAGATTAATTAAAAAAAAAAAAAAGACTGTGGGGAACAGCAAGGGGCTAAGAATCAAGCAGAAATTGAAATATTTTCATATATTTATTTTTAGATTGCTGTGTTGGCATCTGCTGTAAATCACCTCAAAGCCAATGTCAAATCTGCTTCTGATCTGCTCACTCTTCCCAACACCGTGGAGGAACTCCAGAAGGTGAGGAGATTAAACAACATAGCACAAGCAAACTCCAAACCACAAAACCTGCACATGCTGAATGGTCGGTTAAACAGGCATACTGTTCTTTTCTGTGTAGCACTTCAGTCTGTCAGTCTAGAACACAACATCAGTGTAAATATCCAGTTCATATGGCATCTTGTGAAACTGAGGATGCTAGATGCTTTCTTAGGGGCTTGGCACATAGTTCTCGCTTCTCTTGAGTAGAGGAGGGTAGGAGAGAAGGATGACCTTATCAAGGCATGTAGTTTTTGTGATAGAAGCCTTCTGAATTTTCATTGTGATTGTCTTCCTTTTAGACTTCAAAAAAAACAACTACTAACATTGTTTGGATGGGGGATTACATCAAGGAATTGTCTGGATGGCGTAAAAACACAGTGGGCAAAACTGAAAGGAGTTATTGTAAGGGTGACATCCTTTTTGTGAGGCAAGGAAGTAAAAGTAAGAGGAAAAGAAGGCCACTTTGGTTCTTAAAGTTAGTAGGTGAGAATGTAAGGAATAAGAGGTTAACTCTCATAAGCAAAGCATCACAGAAAGAGGAGGCAAAATATGTGGCAAAAGTTAAGAGGCTGATCAAGTAGTCAAGAAAGTAAAGATGCAAATGAGAGAAAAAATTGTTGACATGGCAAAACGGGGAGACGACTTTTTATTTATTTATTTTTTTTACATATATCAGTGGTTACTTAATTCAAGAAAGCCTGGGATAGGCACGTGGGATCTCTTTGCGAGAGGAAGAGATAATGATTACTGTGGATAGACAGACTCGATGGGCCATTTGGCCTTACTTGCCATGTTTCTTTGGTAGTGAAGTGGCCTGCTGCATGAATTTTTTTTTTGTCACTTAATTTCACTATATATTATAACTTGTAGAGATGTGTAACTCCAGTGTCATGTGCTTCTACATTTAGGGCTCCTTTTACAAAGCCACGCTAGGGCCTTAACACACGGAATAGTGTGCGCTAAATTGCTGCGTGTGCTAACCGCTACCGCCTCCTTTTGAGCAGGCGGTAGATTTTCGGCTAGCGCGCGCATTAAGAATGCTAGCGCACCTTTGTAAAAGGAGCCCTTAGTTTACAGTAGAGATGCCAATAGTGAGAATTTGTGCCTAGTGTGCTGTTAAGGTGGCAGAACCCTGATGAGTCTCAGACAGTGGCATGGAAGGGAGGGGTAAGCCTCTCATTTAGTATTGGGTTCTCAACTACAACAAATGTAGTTGTATGGGGATGCCTGCTAAAAGAATTGCCACTATTTGTTTTGGCAGGTAAAAGAAATAATGTGTAGCTTAGGTATTTATAATGAGTTTTTTTTGTGTGCAGCAGTGAAGCTATCAAATTGATATCTTTAATCTGTAATTCATTTTTAAATCTGTTTTATGTAAGCAGCATGGCCTCTTCTGCAGGAAGGCAGATAATGATGCATTCTAAAGATGCTAGCTTGTGAAGTGTTTTTTGAAAAGAGTTAGTTGATTGTGTGCTTTTGTGGTTACATGCAGGTTTTCTTAGTATCCCTTTATAAATGGATGAACAGGAGCCAATGGGAGAAAAATCTAAATGCCCAAGGTTGCAGATTAGTGCTAGAGGAGCTGTTAACTTGGTTTCCAGAGGGAGACGTTAGCTTTCACTGCTGTAACTTCCAGGCCCACATTATTATAAATGAAAATAATAGTTCAGTAGTCCTTTCTAGAGTTCTGTTCATAATAAAGACTTTGGTTGCATTAGGAGATCAATGCAGGAACGTAGGGAGAAAGGAGACATGATCGAGGCGTTTAAGTATATTACCGGCCATATCGAGATGGAAGAAGAGATTCTCTTTCTCAAAGGACCCTCAGCCACAAGAGGGCATCCGCTCAAACTCAGGGGCGGGAAATTTAATGGCGACACCAGGAAAATATTTCTTCACCGAGAGAGTGGTTGATCCTTGGAACGAGCTCCCGGTGCAGGTGATCGAGGCAAACAGCATGCAAGAATTTAAGAGCAAATGGGATGCCCATGTGGGATCCCTTAGAGGGTTAAGCCAAGGGAACCTGTCACCAGGAGTGGGATCCCTAGGATAGTAGACTTGGGGGTGGGTCAGTAGAGTGGGCAGACCTGATGGGCTATGGCCCTTATCTGCCGTCATCTTCTATGTTTCTAATGCCTGGTAATGTCTTAGTCCTTGTTACTTACAAGCTTTTTAGGACTAGTTGTGCAGTAGAAAAACAACTGATGGAAAACTAAGTGTATACAGTTTTTACTGAGCTTTAAAATACCGTATTTTTCGCTCCATAAGACGTACCTCACCATAATACCCACCCCAGATTTAGAGAAGGAAAACAAGAAACTCCCCCATTCAGAACCAAATTGTATACTAATATATACCCAACACCTTTAAATTCCATCCCAGCCCCTCATCAAGTAATCATCACTTTTACATACCCCCAGCACCTTTAAATTCCATTCCAGCCCCCCCCCCCAATCAATCATCACTTTTACATACCCCCCAGCACCTTTAAATTTTGTCCCAGCCCCCCTGGCAGTATCTTTAAATTGTGGCGGTCGGTGGACAGCTTCCTGCTGATTGACAGGGCCTGTGGCGCACAAGCTAGCTAATGTCTGGGCCCACGACACTTCCTAATTATGCCTGTTGCTGGTGCTTCGCTGGACGTCTGCCTGCTGATTTACCGGCATGACAGGACCAGCGGCACACAAGTGCTCTGCTGCGTGGGCCCGCACCACTTCTGAATGGCTGCCTCAGTTGTCGTGAGGAATTAGTGAGACCTGAGGCTACTCAGGTTTTCAAGATATTCATTGTGAATAGTCATGAGAGAGATTTGCATGCACCTTCTGCACTTTATGCAGATCTCCTTCGTGAATATTTATTGTGGGGGAGGAGTGACATCAGTGACCATAATGTGTGGTCCTGAGTAATTCCCCAATGAATCTGTGATTTTGAGCACTTACTTCCTCCAATGATAGAGGATTTGGTGTGGGAGTAATACGTATTACTACATGGATATGGCAGCGAGGAGGAAGATGGGAAACTGGTTCCCCATAGGACAGAAAACTCGGGCAATAGAACTTCATGTAGGGCAGCCATTTTGGAGGAGCCACGTACATCCATGCAGTAGGGGGTGCAGAGCCCAGCATTGGATGAATCTTCAGGACCGATGAAAGTACTGATGGACACTATTATCAAGGCAGACTGTCAAGACTGGGTAGCCGGAATGAAAACTGAGAATTTCAGTCAAGCAACAGATTAAAGATGCGGTACGTGAGCTACAGGATGAACGGGTGAAGATGGGTGCATGCATTAATGCTGTGGAGGCCCAAGTGGATGGGTGTGAGGATAGTGTTAGGAGTGCAGAAGGCTGGATGAGCTCCGGTCCGATTTGGCCTTGGAGAGTAAGGTGAAAGATCATGAAAATTGGGCCTGATTAAATAATGTGCGGCTGCAGGGAGTGCCTGAACCAAGCGAGTTTAAAAATGTGGAGACTGTGATGGTGAAATTTATGAAATGGATGAGTCAGGATGAGTCTGTTACTTTACCATTGGATGTAGTTCATAGATCGCTGGAACCTAGGATGCAAGATCAACAAGAGGGACCTTATTGCCTGTTTTCACAGATTTGTTGATGATTGGCTGAGGAGGAAAGGGAAATGGGTCCCCTGACTTGCGTGTGCCTCGGATGACTTACATGTTGAATTGTTCCAGGACTTGACTTTTAGTACCTTGCAGAAAACAAGGGACCTTTAGGAGGTTACCAAGCTCAGTGCAGTTATAAGTGGACCATTCCATTTGGGTTGCTGGTCACCTATTAATGAATCTTTATTGTGAATATTTTGACTGGCCGAGGAGCGCCCTCCCCCAATCCCAAGACAGATTTGAGAACCAATGCTACAGAATTTCAGTACATGATCCCAATATATTTAATATATTTGGAAGGTGAAAATATATTTAAAAACCTACGCTTCTCCTTCTGTATTTGTGGTTTCAGCACTCATGGTTTCGCTTAATCGTGATTTTTCGCATGTTGACTCCGTCTCCCAAAATTACATCGTGAGTAAAGTTCCTTTTCTTTTACTGTACTGATAAAGTTTAGCGCTTACCAACATTCACTCTGAAAATCACTGCTTCCATGCTCTGCCTTCTTTCTTCCTCACGCTGAGAATTTCGCGTTTTGTGTGTGTGTTATTTTTTCGGAAGGGAGTGTGTGGAGGGGGGAGCGAGAAGGGTAGAGTGAAACAATTATCCCCCCACTGTATACTGCGAAATGATTGGCTGGATTTCGGCAGGTGCGGGCTGCTCATTGCTCCGGTGTCTTGACAGTCGCAGGGCTTCGGTGCTCCGGGTCACTGTCAGTGCCCTCCCAATCCTTGCCGTAGGCATGTATGCGTGCCTCCACCTCTTCTTTCTCCTGTGTGTAAAATTGGAGCGGAAAATGAATGGAGCTGGCCGCAGATGAGTTTTAAATAGTGCAGAGCGTGGATCGGGGGGCTCCCACCGCCGGCCTAGAGGAGAGAATAGAGAGCAGAACCGTCCCTTTCCAGTGTATTCATGTACAGCTGCAAGGGGGAGCGCCATGGGGCTTCACACTGAAAGGGCCTGGAGCACGGGGAGCCGCTAATCGTGTCCAAGTAAAGCAAGGGGCAGGGAGGCGATCGCTGGTGCTAGCCCGCCATGCACTCAACAATGTGTACTTCCCCCTGTTCAGGAGCTCTTTTAAATCCTCCGTAGTAGTAGTAAAGAACTGGAGAACGGGTTTTAAAGAGCCCCCTCAAAACTTTTTTTTTACCCTGAGATTATTACTGTACACTACTGCATTCACGGTTTCAATAGTAAAAATGCTGACTTTTATAAAAAAAACTGAATAACTGTTGAAAAGTTATTTGCGGTTTTTCCATATTCGCGGCAATGTTCCGCCCACATCCACCATGAATACAGAGGGAGAAGTGTACTTTATTTTTTTTTTTTCTGATGCCTGGCAATTAGTTTTGCCTCCAAGTGGACAGCCATTTTTTTTTTCTTTATGCAGTTGATCTTTTGGAGTGTTGCTGCCTTTTCTGAATTCTGAGTTCTAGTACAGTAGAATGCTAGGGAGTTCATTAGATGCCTTGAGATAGGATGTAGTATCTCTGAGACTCCTAATGGACCTAGTACAAACCTATATAGTGGAATGAGGGTGGGCTTGCGTAATTGTGCACGCATATTGTCCTGGAAATTCAACTCATTGACTCTGTCTTAAATATATTTATTCACTGCTTCAGAATGAGGTATTAACTGTTTTGTCCTGTATTGTAGATAAGGCTTCCATAGTCATAGTGCTATTGTCAGACAGCATCTAAACTAACAATTTTGCATGTGATTTTGAAACTAATCAATTTTTTTCACCAGCTAGACTCTCAGGAAAATCTAGTACTTGGTTAGTGTCTCCTGTGGATTAATGTCTGTGTCTTGCTATATGAAGCCATCCACAAGATGCTGCTTAAAGCATGCCTGAGAAGTGGCATAGTGAGGATGAGAGGCGCCCAGGATACTGGTGCCCCTCCTCCACCCTCTTCTCCACCCCTCCACCTCCAACACGCTCCTTCCCTGCCTCCCCCACAGTGCTTACCTTCCCGCGTTCCTCTGTAACGTTCCTGGTGCGAGCCGCAACCCCCAAGCTGCTGATGCGCCAGTGTCTGCTCTTCCTCCGACATCACTTCCTAGACGTGGGACCAGGAAATGATGTCTGAAGAATTGCCAACGCTGGTGTGACAGTAGGCAGGGGGGGTTGCTACTCACACAAGGAGCATTAGAGGTACGGAGGAAATGGAAGTGGCGCGGGGGTGGGGAAGGAGCGAGGGGCAGAGAAGAGGATGGAGGTCTGCTCCCTCACCAAGACTACACTACTGTGCCTGAGCCACCGAACCAGATGCACTTTAACTGGTGCTTTTGATAACATCTTTAAAAGATATCCAACAAAACGGGTCTTAAAACATCCTACCCAAATGTAAATATTTTCTAAAGCCAAGGGATAAACATGGATGGTCAAAAAACTTTTTATACCTTCAAGTCCTTAACACAGAGCTAAAAAAATTCTATTCTTCTCTCTTGTTCTCTGAGTACGTAGATGTTTGCAACCCACGGTAGGCATAAAACAAGGAATTGTCCCTTTGGTTAAACAGCTTTTTGAATAAACCAAATGGCATTTGCTATATTATTTGAGAGGGATGTTCCACCTTTTTGAAGGGCAATGCCGGTCCATATCCCCGAAGAAGATCTGCTGTTTGATTCAAAAGCCCACTCTTTTGGAGGGCTTTGGGAATTTACTATTTTAAACCAGTGCCGGTAATGGGTTCAGACCTCATAAGATAAGTGTTGCCTTTCTTTTCTATTAGAAGCAATTATTATCATCAGGAACTTTTTTAAGACATGCTGGCAGGTACACAATTTTTGCACTTTATAAGAAGTTACAACATAAGGAAGAGGAAGGAGGGACAGGTGTATATGATTAAAATAAGAACATAAAAATAGTCTTAAGAGTCAGACCAATTGTCATCAAGCCCAGTAGCCTGTTCTCACGGTGGCCAATCCAGGTCACTAGTACCTGGTCAAAACCCAAGGAGTAGCAATATTCCATACTACCAATCCAGGGCAAGCAGTGGCTTCCCAACTGTCTTTGTCAATAACGGACTATGGACTTTGTTCCAGGAACTTGTCCAGACCTTTCTTAAAACCAGCTACACTGTCCACTCTTACCACAACCTCTGTCAATGCATTCCAGAGCTTAACTATTCTCAGAGTGAAAAAAAATTTCCTCCTATTGGTTTTAAAAGTATTTCCCTGTAACTTCATCGAGTGTCCCCTAGTTTTTGTAATTTTTGACGGAGTGAAAAATCGATCCACTTGTACCCATCTACTCCACTCTGGATTTTGTAGACTTCCATCATATCCAAGTTTCCAAGTTTATCAAAATTTTGATAAAACGCTAATCATAAATTCTATCATATCTCATCATATCTCCCCTCAGCCGTCTCTTTTCCAAGCTGAAGAGCCCTAACCTTTTTGGCCTTTCCTCATACGAGAGAAGTTCCATCCCCTTTATCATCTTGGTCGCTCTTCTTTGAACCTTATCTAGCGCCACTATATCTTTCTTGAGATGAGATCAGAATTGAACGCAATACTCCAGATGAGGTCGCACCATGGAGCGATACATGTGCATTATAACATTCTTAGTCTTATTAACCATCCCTTTTTTAAATAATTTCTAGCATCCTGTTTGTTTTTTTGGCTGCCGCTACACATTGGGTGGAAGGTTTCATTGTATTGTCTACGATGATACCCGGATCGTTTCTTGGGCGTTAACCCCTAAGGTGGACCCTAACATCTGGTAACTGTGATTCAGGTTATCCTTCCCAATATGCATCACTTTGCATTTGTCCACATTAAATTTCATCTGTCATTTGGACGCCCAGTCTTCTAACTTCCTAAGGTATGCCTGCAATTTTTCACAATCCACATGCATTTTTACAACTTTGAACAGTTTAGTGTCATCTGCAAATTTAATCACCTCGCTCTTTCCAATTTCCAGATCATTTATAAATAAGTTAAATAGCACACTGGTCCTCCCCTGCGGCACTCCACTGTTTACTGTCCTCCATTGAGAAAAATGACCATTTAACCCTACCCTCTGTTTTCTATCTGATAACCAATTCCTAATCCACAACTGAATTTTTGCCACCTATCCCATGACTTTAATTTTCTCAGGAGCCTCTCGTGAGCAACTTTATCAAAAGCTTTCTGAAAATCTAAATACACTATATCAACCGGCTCACCATTATCCACATGTTTATTCACACCTTCAAAGAAGTCAAGCAAATTGGTGAGGCAAGATCTCCCTCAGCTGAACCCCTGCTGACTCCGTCTCATTACATTATGTTTCTCTACATGTTCCAGAATTTTAGTTTTTATAATTGTTTCTATCAGGATGTGGACCTGTAATAATATATAAACTATAAGAGGTCCTATGATCTGACCCTTTGTAGTTATAATACGCCTACCCTCTATTTAGATATGTGTTTGGGGAGAATATATTGGATATATTTAAGGAAAATGTTTTTGAATGAAGGTTTTTTTTCTCTTAGTAGAAGCTTTTTTTAGCTCTGTGTTAAGGACTTGAAGGTATAAAAACTTTTTTGACCATCCATGTTTACCCCTTGGTTTTAGAAAATATTTGATAACATCTTTAGCAGTCAGGTTTTAAATGGCTTGGGGAAACGTTAATATTCTTCTTCCAACTCTTTGCAAAAAAATGAATGTCTGATATTCCTGGTCTTCTAAATGCAGTTGGTATGTTCTGAGACCTGGGAAGTATGAAATTAATTCTGACCTCTTTAACATGTAATATTTTCAGAGTGTGGCCACCATTGGCAGTACACTAACCAGTGTTCATCAAGATGTGGAAACCTTGCAGGCTGCCATAGATGAGCAGAAGAAAAACATGGAAACACTTCAACATGATGTAGTATGTAAATTCTTCAACTATGTACATGTTTAGAATAAGGACTATTCTACATGGATAAGCAGGATACAAGGAGGAAAGGGGATGGGATTTGATATATTGCATTTCTGTGGTTAGAATCAGAACAGTTTACATATTGTATAAAGATACTTATTTGGTACCTGGAGTAGTAAAGGGTTAAGTGACTTGCCCAGAGTCCCAAAGATCTGCAGTAGGAATTGAATCCATTTCCCCTGGTTTTCAAGGCACTGCACTCAGGAGTCTATTTTCTGTCCATCTCTGATAGCTCCAGGACGTATCTGCTCTACCAGAGCCCATAAGCATGTAAAATGTTTCTGGACATGTACAAGTGGCCTCTCTTGTGTGACATTACTCCTCCTTTAGTCTGCTCTGCTTGGCAAAACATGAATGAATCTGCTCTCTTCCTTCACTAAATATCTCAGAAAGGAAAGAGAAAAACAGAAGGAAAACATTTTTCCAGGGTTTTGCCTCGAGTCTCAAAAGGCAACCCAAAGATCCTGAAACAGTACCTATGGGTTTCTTTCTCATGGCACTTAAGGTACCAATCACAGTGCTATGATTAAAGGTGGAAACTTTTAAGGCCCTGATATACCTAGGAGTTTTCTCAACACATGTATAAAATGGAAGGTATGGTCATGTTGGTCCACTTTTCAAGATAAGATAAAATGATACCTTTTTATTGGATTAACTTAATACACTTTTTGTCTAGCTTTCAAAGGCTATAAAATAACATAGCATCGTACTTATAAACCGCAGAACCGAAAGTTCAATGTAGTGAACAAAAGATTAAAAATAACATAATCTAAGGATGATTTAAATTAGTTTGCTAAATATTTTGAAAAAAGATGAGTTTTCAACTGAGTTAAAGGGCTTGTAAGAGCAAGCACTACGCAACAGTGGCCTAAATTCCCTGTCATAGAAAGCAGCCTGAAATGCTAGTGTATATTCCAAGGATTTCTTGCTCTTACAACCTTGAGCAGACAGAAAATTAAACAATGCATGTGATTCTCTCCTATGTTTATGGAATACTATGAGAAATCTATCGGTCATATAGTTTGGATCAATACCATACGCAACCTTGTAACAAAGTCAACCCAGCTTAATTAAAACACGCTCCTCCACTGGAAGCCAATGCAACTCACGGTAGAAAGGAGTCACATGATCATATTTCTTTAGACCATAAATTAATTTGACCCCCATATTTTGAATCAGTCTAAGCCTAGCCATCTCCTTTTTTTGGTACATGTCAAATAGACACTGGTACAATAGTCAAGAAGACTTAGCAGTAACGACTGAACTAAAAGTTTAAAGGCCGGAAACTCAAAATATTACCTACTTCAAGACAAAATGAACTAGCTGAATAGCCACCAAAAATTTAAAACATAAATAAAAAGAAAGAAAAAATAACATACGCATACCAAACTAAAACTTGTAAGGAGGACATCTGTTCCCAGCGCTAAAGAATTTCAGGGGCTTGAGAGCCCTGACTATTCTCTAGGCCTTCAATAATCACTAGGTATCTCGCTTCGTATTTTAGTACTTCAAAGATGTTTCTAAGAGGGTCAGCAAATAAATTACATTCCATTAGTGATTTCTATTCCGCCATTACCTTGCGGTTCAAGGCGGATTACAAAAGGAGTTATCTGGCCATTTCCAGAGGAATTGAAGAGTAGAGCAGGTTGCTTTAGAGAATTGGGAGGAGTCTTGCGGTGTTAGTTTGTCTTCAAGGATGTCTTGAATAGTAAATTAATGGAACTACAATATATATAGTTCATGGGAAGGCATCAGGCCAATATAGAATTTAGTTTTATCTGAGATGCCATGTCCCTTCAGGCAAGAAGGCACATGCACATATTGTATACAACAACAAGGGAATGAAAATGTGGTGTGGGCAAGAGTAACAGAAATAGGGCTAAATTTAGGTCCCCGAGTGACACTTCCTGCTCTGCTTCTACAGAGGAAGTAGAACAGAACACTGGAAGGATTTGTAAGGGGGTGCAGCAGACAAGCCCCCCAAATGTAAGGATATGGCCCCGCAATTGGCTAGTCTATTTTGGGTGTGCAAGAGAACCTGGGTTCAGTACCCGCAGAGGATCAGTGGGAAGTGAAATTAATGACAATGATGGCCAAGAGTAATTGCATAAAATATATTGTGTAGAAATAAGCTTAATATTACAAAGATACAATGCTTAGAAAGATATGTCAAACATATGCTTGGTAGTAAGGTATAGAAAGATATTTTGTAAGAGAGCTGTTTCTGTGTATGTAGAGGAAAACATGGCTTTTCCAGAACATAGTCTGGTTTACCTGCATAAGAATGTGTGTGTGTGTGTCTTAGGCCTGGATAGTGGGTGTATAGGTGTGAATAGGCAAAAAGGGAGAAAGAGGCAAAGAGAGAAATCATCAAGAAGGAGGATGCCAGAGAGGGGGTGGTCAAGAGAGGAGGCTTTTATAGGTTGGAATCTTGTTCTAAAAATAGAATCTATTGTGGTTAATTACCCATAATTTGGAAACTGTTTGAAACAATAGTAAGAAAGGTGTGAATGAGAGAACAGTGATTAAGCTTGCCCTCATAGACTTGGGTT
Organism: Geotrypetes seraphini; assembly: GCF_902459505.1. Classification (NCBI taxonomy): domain Eukaryota; kingdom Metazoa; phylum Chordata; class Amphibia; order Gymnophiona; family Dermophiidae; genus Geotrypetes; species Geotrypetes seraphini. The sequence continues at coordinate 65,967,494 of NC_047095.1, forward strand.
TCTGCTATTTTCCAGTATCTTTCTGTGACAACTCTGTCTCTAAGAACATGCAGTTGGGGCTATTCTTCATCTGAAACACCGGACCTTAGCACATCTATTAAAACTATGGATCCTCCTTCTATCAGGGTTGTGGAGAATCCTCCCAGTAATGTGCCAGAGGTGCTTTGTTAGCCTTAAGCACTGATAATTTAGAAGTAATTTAGTGACATTCCTAGGTCTGTCTACAGACATTCCCAAGATCAGATCTTTTTAATATAATCTCCCATAAGCCTTTTAATGGCATTGGTTAGGCCTTTAGAAACTGCTAACAGCTAGCAAAGTAAGGCTGACAAACACCTCATGTCTCTGGAGTCTAAAGGCAAACAGGGGTTAATTATGACACCCCAACACTACAAACCTTAAAACCCTTGGTGCTCCTTCCAGATTGTAAGGTGTGCTTCCTGGAGATTTAAGGATGTTTAAATTTACCTGTGCCAACAGCTTATGATTTCTTACAGATAAGTTATGTACCCCAACTCACAAATTGCTTGCAGAAGAAATAATTTTCTTCCCTCTGCCCCCTTGTCTCTATGGGCAGTGTCTCCTCTCCTCAGTTTTAACTGTGCAAGTGAGTTGAGAAAATATCTTTTCATCTGCTCTGTACTATATTTTTTATTTTTGAGTCTTAATCTAATCTTTTATCGAGGCTTCCCTGTTCTAAGAGGTTCCCAGTAGTCCTGGGACAGCTCTGCCTGGAAGAAGGGTCAGATGGGGTTTGTAGCCAGTATAGCTACACTTTTAAAAGAAATACCTGTCTGGTCAGCCTGCATAACACAGAACTCTGGGTCAGGCCCTCTGGGAGCAGTGCTAGCCTTTGGAGAGGCAGACGCTAGAGCGCAGTGAATACTAAATGCTTATATATTTATTTATTTAGTCATTTATTTAGCCCGTCCTCCCAAAGGACATAGTAACATGTTTCTGTTCATAGTAAATTTACTGAATATGAAAGCTTATTCCCCTATTTTTCTTTCTGTTTCAGGCTGAGTTGGTCACACAAGGGAGTAAAAACACACAGGAAACTTCACCATCTTATCCCATGGCACCTGGATTCAACAATCAAACACAGAGTGAGACTTTCAGACAGGTACTCCTCAAACTGGAACTTTTTTTCCATTTCATAAGGCACCAGTTTTGTAGTCATGAGTATACTCTTCATGGAGAATTTAGCAAGGTGATAGTTTCTGAGAATCTACCATATATACTCGAATATGTTGATACAAGTATAAGACGAGGTACTCTTTTTCCCTCCAAAAAGGAAGAAAAAAAGGTCAACTCAAATATAAGATGGAGGGGTTAATATTCATGTGCCCTCCCCTGCCAGGATCTGCACCCAGCCCTCCTCCCTCCTTGATAGGATCTCCACCCTGTCCCCCTCTCTCCCGATGTCCTGCAGGCCTCCTCCGGGCCTGCTATATGACCTGTTGGGCTGGGACAGGAGGAATCCCTCCCATCTTCTGTCCCAGCCAACTCTGACAATTTTTTTACCTCTCTCCTGCCTTCCCTGCATACCTTTTTGAATCCCTGGTGGTCCAGCGGTGTACCAAGTAGGAGCGGACTTTCTGCGCTCCTGCCCTGCACTGAGCCCCTCCTTGAATGGCTGCCTCGAGCTCTCACCACCCAGTTGTGTACCAGGCATGAGCGAGCTTTCCATGCTCCTGCCTGGTGGTGAGCTGCTCCCTGAATACTGCCGTGAGTTCTCACGAGTCCTACGAGAACTCACGGCAGCCATTCAGTGAGCAACTCAATGCCGGGCAGGAGAGTAAAAGCTTGCATCCGCAAAACAAAATAGTTTTGCTTCCTTTTTGTGGGACAATACTAGTTAAACATATTTCCTGACATTCATTGTCCTGCCTCTGTATAAATGCTTGATTGATTGACTTTTGGTACTGGCTTTGCACACCCTTTCATAATTCTGCATTTTTTGCTTTTTCTTGTAGGATATTCTATCCCTTCACAATACATTAGATGATATAAATGCTACTCTAGTTGTGTTCCAGAAACAAAATAATCTGGTTCTTCAGGGTATGAATGCTTCCATCACCAGTCTAAGTCAGAGAATCTCCCCATTAGAAAATGCTGTGAGCAGGCATAAGCCAGAAAGAGAAGAAAAACTTACCAATGCTACAGTAAGTAACTCCTTTCCTATTATTTCCCTTTGCACTTACATTTGTTGTCTTGTTAGCAAATCAGATAATGGATAGCATGATTCTCCCAGTGCTTGGATGCATGTGATTATTCAGCCCAACTCCTTTTAAAATTTTAGACCTCCTCTAATCCTCCTATATTGGGGCACTTTACATTTTATTCTCTAAACAAGGTACCATTTAAGCTTGTAAATGTTAACAGATCAAGGTAACTGCCTCAGTTGAAAGGAAAGAGAGAGAGAAAAGCTATTCATTTACAGGCAAAGTGTTTTCAGACTCTGTATTGAGTTGGTGTTTTAGACCTTGATTCTGTTAATTACTGTATAGTTCAAAGGGGGTCATTAAGTGTTTAGAATTGTACAGGAATTGTACAAGAATTATCAGCTTCCAGAAATGGATTTAGCCTTCTCAACATTCTTAATTTGTAAAATGCAATTGTTTGGCCCAACAGAACTCCTAAGAAACTGACTTCATGCCGAATATGAATTTGATGGTTAGCCATGTCCACCTGATCAAGTTCCTGTAGAAAACTACCCCCATATGGACATAAGAAAATTGTATACCACTTTATTAATGTAGCCACATTTCTTTCTAATTTAGATGGATAATGCAACTTCCTTTCAGAGACTGGGTATCAGAAATCAAACCAGCAATGAAACAAGCCTAGACAGCACTAATACTAGGGTAAGAGAAATTCTCACTCTTTGAAATTATGCCCTTTTCAATTCAGTTTCTAAATTTACTACCTCCATTGGAGGATTCTGGTGGCAACAGAGTGATATGTTGGAGGTGGGGGTGAGCCCTGCAGGTTCTCAAATAACATTTTGCACTCCTGTTTTGTTTCTTGGAGAGCCATTTTTTCCCTTGGCTTTAATCTGTCAAGTATGTGATTTTCATTTCAAAGTCTATGAATTGTTCAACTTTTAACTCTAAAAGTATCTCCTAATAGCCTCGGGTCACTTGGGTATCACTGGTATTTGAGTTATGATTGTTACAAGGTTCTTAGCTTGTTTGCCTTTACTATAGGGATTTTTCAAGTTATAGGGAGTTGAAAAAATTCACAGATATTGTTCAATGTTATCCCAGATACAGTGGTACCTCGATTTACGAGTGCACTGGTTTGCGAGTGTTTTGCAAGACGAGCAAAACATTCGCAAAATCTCGATTGCGAGCGACGCCCCCTGTGATCCGGCACCCTCTCCCCCCTGTGATCCGGCACCCTCTCCCCCCTGCGATCCGGCACCCTCCCCCCCGTGATCCGGCACCCTTCCCCCCCCCCCCCCCCCCGCGATTCGGCATCCCCCTGCTGTGATTCGGCACCCCTCCGCCGTGATTGGGCACCCCCCGCCGCTTCTTACTGTCATCTGGGCCTGGGCACCGGCATGTCCTGTGCGTTGGTGCCGGTGCCCGAAGATCGGCCTCCTCTTCTTGCTGGGCCTTGAGCATCTGCGCATGCTCAAGGCCTGCGAGTTCATGTTCTCTCCGAGAATCTCGGAGAGAGTGTGAACTCGCAGGCCTTGAGCATGCGCAGATGCTCAAGGCCCAACAAGAAGAGGAGGCCGATCTTCGGGCACCGGCACCAATGCACAGGACATGCCGGTGCCAGTGCCCAGGCCCAGATGACAGTAAGAAGCGGCGGGGGGGTGCCCAATCGCATCAGGTGGGTGGTGCCCAATCGCGGGGGGAAGGGTGCTGGATCGCAGGGGGGGGGGCCTTCGGTGGAAACAATGCCGGTTCTCGTGGGGGGGGATAGAGTAGTGCCGCTGGCCTCGGGGGGGGAGGGGGGGAACGTATCAAAGCGAGTTTCCATTATTTCCTATGGGGAAACTCGCTTTGATAAACGAGCATTTTGGATTACGAGCATGCTCCTGGAACGGATTATGCTCATAATCCAAGGTTCCACTGTACTTTTATCTCATTTGCCGTGGTATATATCACAATTCTGTAATATGAAGAGGTCTTGTTAATTTGAATCTGTTTGATATCACTTGTTTATAATTTGAATAACTTAATAACAAAAACATTGTACATACTGAAAGTGTGTAGAGGACCATCTCTTCCCAGGGGAAAAAAGTTTTGGGCTTAATTAGCTATTACATATAGAAATTCTTGCACTTAAATCTGATTTTATTTTCATCATGCAGAACATAGAGGCTCGAGTATCTAAGCTCAAAGAGAAACTTCAGCAGATCAATGCCCTCACAGTCAAACCTGAAAGTGATGAGCAGGCAGGTGATTCTGAGACAGGTGAGATGTGACCAGATAACGACAGAGGATGTGGCTATCCAGACTACGATGCAGTGAAATAAAGAACAGAACTAGACCTTTTTGTTTCCATTTCTTAATGGAGAGGAATAGCCAACCCCATAATTCAACCCTAAGTAATAAAATCAAACAGAAGCTATCCAAAAATATAATTTATAGAGTACTTAGCTATAAATTATATTTTTGGATGGGAGAGTACTATTTATTAAATGAAGACCAGTATATGAATCAAAAAAAGATTTGCAAGGCAATTTTTATGAAGCAAAATAGGATTTGCATAATATTTAATACATTTAAAGTATTTAAAATAATAAAAATGTTTTGATAAAAAATAAAAAATTAAATAAATAGGAGAATTCACAGAACCAATGATAGCTCACCCTATGGTTATTAGCTTGAAAAATATATCAGGCTTTTAGCTTTTAGCTTGAAAAATATATCAGGCTTTTAGCTTTTCTCTAATATATCCAGTTTGGATTTTTTGTCATGTGTTTTAACCAATTTCACAAGTATCTAGTGTGTTTCACAAAAATTTTTGAGGATTATTAAAGTTTTAATTTTGACAACTAAAAGCACTTCAAAGCAGTGATATAAATCTGTAATAAGTCTGTAACTTCATAGATTTGCATATGAAACATAACCCATAATCTGTTTATACATGAATGCACAGATTTAGTTAGGGTACATCACAAGTGGAATACTAATGATGGAATGTTGTACTTGAAATCTTTGCCTAATAGGTGAAAATATTCAGACTGCCTCTCCTAAACCTACACAATTAGCCAAATTTTCTGTGAGATCGCTGGGCAGCAGTGAAAAGAAAAAACACAGCTAGTTGGCCTTTCTTTACTGAAAGTTGCTACAGAAGGTAAATTTTAATGCACGATAGAGAAATATTTGAACTTGAATGTAGGAGAAATGTGAGCCACTGGTCCTGTCAGGCTGCTGTTATTGCAGGAGTATGATAAATATAGGCAAATCTTGGTCTTTTGTCTCCTGGGCTCATTCAGGCATGTTGTATAGTGTCCTAGAATTTTCTTTTCATTTTGTTTTTGTGTGCTCCTTAAAAGAAGTATTTGTGACGGGGATGAACAAGGAAAAAGGGGAAATGAGAAAGGGATCCCTGGTTTCTAACTTAGCAAGGGGATCTATGCCACAGCTTGCTCTTTGAATGCTGTGTGTAAAGAGCAAGAGCACCTCTTTGCTGATGCAAAATCCAAATTGTTGTTTGTATTGTTACTGTAGCTTTTCACTAAGGACATCTGTTTCTTGAGGGAAAAAAAGCTGTCTCTCTTGCCATAAATATGTGACTTATGGTACATGTACAGCTAACAATTTACAGCTAAAGTAGTGTGGTTAAACGTGGATCCAATACCTAATTATTTAAAAATGTTCTATTCCATACGTCTACAATTTAGGTGGCTCACAATTGACACACACAATATCATAACCAACATAAAACAAGCCTCAATTGTTTTCATTGGCTGAGCCAAATGAACCAAATACATATTTAACCATAAGCCTGTGTAAATAAAAAGGCCTTAACCTGCTTGCTTAAAAATGGTAAACATCTCAATTTGTTTAATGTGACCTTGTAATAAGTTTCAGAAAATTGGACTAAATATCAAGCCTCATGCACTTAAAAGAAGGCACGTCCAACAGCCCCTTAGAAGCAGATCTCAAATTGGATGTTGGCAAGCTTGCTACTTTGGGGTGGCAAATTGGCAAAACCCATCTAAAATACTTATTTTTCAAGTCTTTGTAGTTTTGTTTGAAAAAATCCATCCAAAATATAGATGGAAAACCTGTTGCAACAGGATCTTCTGCAGTACCTGAAAGGGTTTGACACAAATGGGGGATGGGAGGTACTTCTCACCAGTGCCAAAAACAAGCTTTAGGAATCTATAATCTATGAAATATGGATGGCCTTTTAGTTCTCCAAGCAAAGCATGTTAAGAAGGAGCACTTGCACTTTTCCCAGTGTTCTACCCCCCAACCTTTATACTGATATGTAGTAGTTTAATTCTATGTGTGATGTATTTAATGTATATTCTCCTCAAAAAGGCTTAAGGTGGTTTTTAATGTTTTTTTTAATCTGAGGACAAGCAGGCAGCATATTCTCATATGGGTGATGTCATCCACAGAACCTAGCATAGACAGTCAAAGTGTACCATCTCTTTAAATGTTTAAGACCGCCCATACAGTGCATGGGCTGGTGCCTTCCCTCCCGACATCGGCTCATGAGACCATCAGTTCTACTCGGTTTTTCCGCAGAGCTAAGAAGCTATTCTTTAGAGCACTGTTCTTCAACTGCCGGTCTGCGCAGGGCCAGCGAGATTCAAATGTCATTTTCAGCTGGTCTGCACAGGGCTAGCGAGATCATGGGGAGCCTCTGACAGTAGCTTTCTCACCTCCCAGCAGCTCTCCTTGCTTACCAGTGCAGCGATTCACTAAGGCAGCCTTGGGATTTTTGCTGAGTCGTGGCTGCCTCTGATGATGTAACTTCCTCTTTCCTCAGAGGCGGCGCGACCCATCAAAGGACCCGAAGCTGCCTTAGTGAATCGCTGCGCTTGCAAGTAAGGAGAGCTGCTGGGAGGGGAGAAAGCCACTGTTGGAGGCTGGAAAGCTGCTGGGCAAGGGAAAAATAAGGAATAGCTGCCACTGGACCTGGAGGGAAAGAAAAGGAGAGATGCTGTTGGAAGGGGAGGAGGGAAAGGAGTCTGGGAAGCTGCTGGACAAGGGAAAAAAAAGGGACAGATGCTACTGGACCTGGAGGGAAGAAGAAGGAGAGATGCTGCTGGGAGGGGAAGGGAAGAGAGTTACTGCTGGACAGGAGGAGGGAAGGGAGAAGGAAAAAAATGAAGGAAACAGCTGGCAGGGAGATTAGAGGAGGGGAAGGGGAGAGACAGGTATGAGAAAATAGAGAGATTGATGATGGGAAGGGGTCAGCAGAGAAATAAGCAGAGAGGGACAACGATGCTTGATCTGGTGTAGGAGAGATAAAAATGAAGAGAGCAGTGAAGCTGGAATGAATCATGTAAAAAGGAGAGAGGGGGCACAGGCAGGCTGGATGGAAAGGTGAGAGGGGCATAGAAAGAAGACAGATACCATATGGAAGGGGGAGAGGGCAGACAGTGGATGGAAGGGACAAACGTTGGAAGGAAGAGAGTGAAAAGAAGATGAAAGCAGAAACCAGAGACGACAAAAGGTAGAAGAAAATAATTTAATTTCTATTTTGTGATTAGAATATATCAGATTTGAAATATATATCCTGCTAGAGCTGGTGTTAGACATAACTGGGGACTGCAAAACCTAGGCAGTGCTTCTTTAGCTTCCAGCTGGATTAGAGCTCTCTCTCTGACCAGGGGGCTGTTGCCCTAGTTGCATTCCCCTAACACTATTCCTGTCATGTGTGACTGCAGTATTCTGTTAACATGATATTTCTGTGTAGGGTTCTGTAATAATTTGGCTTATTCAGTTTTCTTGATAGTAGAGGGGATATATGTGAAGGGGAGGGGAGACAGGGGTTTTATTGATCCTTGCTCTGTATTATTTGTGTTTATAAAATGACAATTGTACAGAATATTGTTTCTTTTTATACTTTAATAAAATATATTCAATATAAAATCATAACTGAGACTTGTGCAGATGGGATCAGATGATTTGCGAGGACCTAGCTCGCGGAGACGGGGCGGAAACGGGGTTTTTAAATTTCAGTCTTAGTAATTTGCCAGTCCACAAAATATTTATTTTATTATCCCAGGACAAGCAGGCATGATATTCTCACATGTGGGTGACGTCATCTACGGAGCCCCGGCGCGGACAGCTTTTCAAGCAAACTTGATTGAAGTTTCAAGTTTGCACACTGCACCACGCATGTGCATGCCTTCTCGCCCACTAGAGGGCGCATCCCACCTCGTGGTCCTCAGTTCAATTTTTTCCGCGGAGCAAGAAAGCCCTGTGGATCTGAGCTCCAGTGTTTTTGCCTTCTAGCTGCCGCGTTTAGTTTGTTTTCCCATCGAATTAGTTCGCGGTGCTGTTTTTCTTTTCGGTTCTTTAAAAAAAAAAAAAAAAAAAAGTATTTCGTTTTTCATCTGGCTCCGGGGGCTCCCGGAAGCCGTGGCCGCGGGACGTCGGTACGTTCCCGGCCCTCTTCTTTTTCTTCGTGGATGTCCCGTCCTGTTACGGGATTCAAAAAGTGCAGCCGGTGTGAGAGGTTGCTTTCCATCACTGACCCTCACCGGTGGTGCATTGTCTGTCTTGGGCCCGAACATCCGACAGAGTCGTGTGATCGCTGTGCTACCTTCCAAAACAGGGCCCTCCGTCGCCGCAAGGCCAGAATGGCGGAATTGTTCGCCATCAACGCGCCGCCTAAGGCCTCGACGTCGGCTTCGGCCCCGGCCTTGACCTCGGCCTCGGCGTCCTCCGGGGCCTCGGCCTCGCCTCGGCCATCCTCCTCGAAGGCGTCGTCCGTGAAGCAAGCTTCGGGTAAGTCCTCTGTTCCATCCCCTTCAGCAAAGAAGCCATCCTCGAGTCAGGCCAAGGCGGGTGGGTCGACCCCGGCCCCGCATCGGACCTCGACTCCGCACACCCCGAGGGAATACTCGAGACCGAGGTCGCCCTCCAGGGAGTGTGCCCCGGACTCGGAACTCCCCACCTTCGTGGGGATTCCGGCCTTCCAGGATCTCCTCCGAGCTCTGATCTCATCGGAGCTGTCGGGAGCCCTGGAAGTGTTGCAACGTGTTGCGGTTCCGGCGGCCTCGACCTCGGCCGGGGCGCCTTCGGTCTCGGAGGCCCCGGCCTCGGCTCCCTCGACCACGGGAGCCCCGGCCTCGGCGACCTCGGTCTCGGGTACTGTGGCCCCGTTCACCTCGGTCTCGGCCCCGCCCCGGACCTCGACCTCGGGGGAACCCCCTGAGCGGAGTGTAAGGCCCAAAGAAAAGTTGCGCAGAGTGCGCCGTCTTTCCTCCTCTTCCTCCGGGTCTTCCAGGCACGCCTCGCCCTCGACGCGACCTCGGACGGGGCGTCGATCGAGGAAGTCTAAGCGGCCCCGAGGCTCGCCTCGGCGCGACCGTTCCTCGTCGTTCGGGGGCGAGGCGCTGCAGGTGTCGGAGTTGCGCCTCGACAACCCGAGGCTCCTCCGCTCACCTCGTGGGAAGTCTTCCCGGGCTGCCTCGCCGAGGAAACGGGAGAGTGTCCCACGAACCCCGGGGTCCTCACCCAAGGGTTCTGCGAGGAGGACAACTTCCCCTTCCCCCTCGAGGGCCCTCGAGAGGGGATCCTGGGACTCGGGATCTGTTAGGGATCCTCATTATTCCCATGAGGCCTCCCCCCTCTCCTCGGTGGGGCGGTCGAGAACCCCGTCTCCCCAGGCTAGGCCGTCCTCGTTTTCATCCTTCGTTCAGGACATGGCCCAAGCCCTGGGGATTGACCTGATGGTAAGTTCTCGGTATTCCAAAGAATTTTTGGAGGAACAGGACCTCCCCACTCCTCCTAGAGAGGTGCCTAGACTCCCTCTCAACAGTGTCCTTTTGCAGACCTGGCTAAAGAACTTGTCAAACCCTCTTACAGTCACGTCTGTACCTTCAAAAATGGAATCGAAGTATAGGACGATTCCTCCTAAAGGGTTCGATAAGGCGCAGCTCTCACACCAGTCTCTTCTGGTGGAGTCTGCCCTAAAAAAATCACAGCCCTCACGGGTTCCTGCGGCGGTTCCACCAGGCAGGGAGGGGCGGACCCTGGACAAGTTTGGCCGTCGCCTCTATTCAAATTCCCTGATGGCCACCAGGGTTCTAAATTACGCCTTCACCTTTTCCTCCTATTTGCGTGGTATGGTGAAGGACCTCCCTCAATATCGAAACTCGTTACCGGACTCCCAAAGAGCAGGATTCGATAAGTTTATGTCCAACCTGTCCCAATTGCGGTTGTACCTATTCCATGCAGTGTACGACGCCTTTGAGCTGGTTTCGAGGGTGTCGGCCCTCGCAGTGGCCATGCGCCGCTTGGCCTGGCTTCGCACCCTCGACATGGACCCAAACCTGCAGGAACGCCTTGCAGACTTGCCTTGTGTGGGGTCCGAGTTATTTGACGAGTCATTGGATGCGGCGACCAAGCGCTTGTCGGAGCAGGAGCGCTCTCTAGCATCCCTGGTCCGCCCCAAACCTAGGCCCCCCGCCGCAGAAACCCTTTCGGCCTCCGCCGCGCCGATACCCTCAGAAGTCGACCCCGGCTTTCTCGAGACCGCCTCCGAGACGTCCGTCTCAGCGAGGCAGAGGGGGACAAACCCAAGCCCCGGCGCAGGGCCCTTCTAAGCCCGCGCCTTCCTTTTGACGGGCTGAGCGGACGGGGCGGGTTCCCCTCCGCACTTTCACAGGAACCCCTTCCTATCGGGGGCCGTCTTCGGTCCTTCCTGGAGGCATGGACCGGGATTACCTCAGACGCTTGGGTGCTCCGGATCGTCTCCGAGGGCTACTCGCTCAACTTTGTGTCCTCGCCGCCGGACAGTCCCCCAAGTTTAGTCCCCTGCAATCGTTCGCAGCTACCGACCCTTATAACCGAAGCAAAAGCCCTCTTGAAGCTTCGGGCGGTCGAGCCGGTCCCCAAGGACCAGTGGGGTACGGGGTTTTACTCCCGCTACTTTTTAGTTCCAAAAAAGACCGGGGACCTGCGCCCCATACTAGACCTCAGGAAGCTCAACAAATTCCTGGCCCGGGAGAAGTTTCGAATGCTATCTCTCCCGGTTTTGTATCCTCTCTTGGAGGAAAGGGACTGGATGTGCTCCCTCGACCTGAAGGAAGCATACACCCATGTTCCGGTGCACCCCGCCTGCCGAAGATTCTTACGATTCCAGGTGGGGGACCTCCACCTCCAGTACAGGGTACTGCCCTTCGGCCTGGCCGCGTCCCCACGAGTATTCACGAAGTGCATGGTGGTGGTTGCGGCGGCCCTGAGGTCACGTGGACTCCATGTGTTCCCTTACCTGGACGATTGGCTCATCAAAGCCCCGACCAGGGAGGGGGTTATCTCAGCGACCCGACAGTCTATTGCCTTCCTGCAAACTCTCGGGTTCGAGATAAACTTTCCAAAGTCTCAGTTGAGGCCGTCTCAGTCTCTTCAATTCATAGGTGCGGTGCTGGACACGGTGCGCCTGCGCTCCTACCTGCCGACCCAGCGGTTGGAAGCCTTGGTACGGATGAGCCGCCAGGTCTCCCAACTATCGAGGGTGTCGGCCAAGCACATGATGATGCTGCTGGGCCATATGGCCTCGACGGTACATGTCACGCCGTTTGCGAGGCTACATCTGAGGATCCCTCAGTGGACCCTCGCGTCCCAGTGGCGTCAGGAGTGCGACCCGGTGTCTCGCCTCATTTCGGTGACTCCGCTTTTGCGGAAATCGCTGCGTTGGTGGACAGACTCTTCAAATCTGTCCATGGGGCTACTGTTCCGCACTCCGCCTTTCCGCAATGTCCTGACCACGGACTCCTCGGAGTACGCGTGGGGAGCCCATCTCGACGGTCTTCGCACGCAGGGCCTGTGGTCGGCAGAAGACCGTCGCTGTCATATCAACGTGCTGGAGCTGCGGGCCATCTTCCTAGCACTTCGAACCTTCGTTCACATATTGCAGGACCAGGTAGTCCTCGTCCGCACGGACAACCAGGTGGCAATGTACTATGTGAACAAGCAGGGGGGAACGGGGTCTTGGCCCCTCTGTTCCGAGGCTCTCCGCCTGTGGGAGTGGGCGGCCTCCCGGAACATCTTCCTCCGGGCGGTCTACATCCAAGGAGAACGGAATTGCCTGGCGGACAAACTCAGTCGACTTCTGCAACCGCACGAGTGGAGCCTACACTCAGCAGTTCTGCGCGAGGTTTTCGCTCGCTGGGGAACGCCACAGGTGGATCTGTTTGCCTCTCCGGAGACACACAAACTACCACTATATTGTTCTCGGATGTACTCGCGGGACCGTCTAGAAGCGGATGCCTTCCTACTAGACTGGGAAGGGAGGTTCCTGTATGCATTCCCTCCGTTTCCTCTGATCATGCGAACGTTGGTACACCTAAAATCGTCCACGGCCACGATGATTCTCATAGCACCTCGGTGGCCGCGTCAGCACTGGTTCTCCCTGCTGCTCCAGCTCAGTGCCAGGGAGCCTCTTCCCCTGCCTGTATCTCCTTCTCTGCTGTCTCAGAGTCAAGGATCCATGTTACATCCCAATCTGCAGTCATTGCACCTGACAGCTTGGTTTCTTGTTCCCTGACTCCTCCGGACCTGTCTCAATCGGTGAGGGAGGTGTTGGAAGCCTCCCGCAAGATCTCGACGAGGCTTTGCTATGCGCAGAAATGGACCAGGTTTTCCACCTGGTGTTCGTCTTTTCACCTGGATCCGGTATCAGTCCCGGTATCCTCGGTTTTGGACTATTTATTCCATTTGTCGCGCTCTGGCTTGAAAACCACTTCGGTGCGGGTTCATCTCAGTGCGATTTCTGCTTTCCACCAACCTCTGGATGGACGCCCTCTGTCACTCCATCCCTTGGTGACACGCTTCATGAAAGGGTTACTCAGGGTTTGTCCCCCTCTTAAGCCTCCGTCGGTCGTGTGGAATTTGAATGTGGTCCTGGCTCAACTGATGAAACCCCCCTTTGAGCCACTCAACAAGTCCCTCTTGAAATTTCTGACTTGGAAGGTGGTGTTTCTGATCGCCCTCACCTCCGCCAGGCGGATTGGGGAGTTGCAAGCCTTGGTTGCGGACCCTCCTTTCACTGTCTTTCATCACGACAAGGTGGTTCTCCGCACCCATCCTAAGTTTTTACCTAAAGTTGTTTCTGACTTCCACCTCAATCAGTCCATTGTCCTTCCTGTGTTCTTCCCGAAGCCCCACTCCCATCCTGGCGAGACGGCGCTTCACACGCTTGACTGTAAGAGGGCGTTGGCATATTATCTTCAACGCACCAGGTCTCATCGGAAGGTTCCTCAATTGTTCTTGTCCTTCGATCCCAATCGATTAGGGCATCCAGTTTCCAAGCGCACTCTGTCTAACTGGTTGGCCGCTTGCATTTCCTTTTGCTACACTCAGGCTGGCCTTCCTCCCCCGGGTCGAGTCACGGGGCACAAGGTCCGAGCAATGGCAGCTTCGATAGCCTTTCTCCGATCCACTCCGATGGAGGACATATGTAAGGCTGCCACTTGGTCTTCGGTTCATACATTCACCTCTCATTACTGTCTGGACACTCTATCCAGGAGTGACGGCCGGTTTGGCCAGTCAGTTTTGCAAAATCTGTTTTCCTAAATTGCCATCCTCCCACCTGCCCTACTTTGGTTAGCTTGGAGGTCACCCACATGTGAGAATATCATGCCTGCTTGTCCTGGGATAAAGCACAGTTACTTACCGTAACAGGTGTTATCCAGGGACAGCAGGCATATATTCTCACAACCCGCCCGCCTCCCCGGGGATGGCTTCCTTGCTAGTTATGGAACTGAGGACCACGAGGTGGGATGCGCCCTCTAGTGGGCGAGAAGGCATGCACATGCGTGGTGCAGTGTGCAAACTTGAAACTTCAATCAAGTTTGCTTGAAAAGCTGTCCGCGCCGGGGCTCCGTAGATGACGTCACCCACATGTGAGAATATATGCCTGCTGTCCCTGGATAACACCTGTTACGGTAAGTAACTGTGCTTTTCCGCTGGTCCATAGGTGTGAAAAGGTTGAAGAACACTGCTTTAGAGTTTCTCTAAGCGCGTCAAAACTTGTATTTTTTTTTTTTTGTGCCTTCCTGTTTCTTTCCCCCTTCTTTTCATCATATTTTTCTTTTGGACCTTCAGGCTCTTTTTGGTATGTTTTCAGGCTGGGGGCATCAAGCTTTTTCCTCCTTACCATCTACTCAACCTCCTTGGACCATAGAGTCCTTTGATCTCATGTCAATGGTTTTTCCTTTGATGGCCAAGGCTCCTAGCGGATTCAAGCGGTGTACTCTGTGCCACAGGATCATTTTGGGTACAGATCCACATAACTGGTGTGTTCCACTACCAAGACCCTGAATACTGAGACATTTCCTGCATGCTCTGCTGTAAATTGCAGAAGAGGTTGCTTAAAGCTAGGAAGTCACAGTATGAAAAACTTTTGGGGTCAACTTCATGTACATTGAGAATGGCTAGCTAGAGACTCTGATGCCGATGCTCATATCCAACAACTCCAGCATAGACACTGGCACCAACAGCATCGATAACCCATTCCACTCTGTTTCGTCATTGCTGCCTTCCTCGGGGAAACCTTGTAAAAAAGCTAAGAAGCATAAAACACGTTTCCCCCGCCAAGCATGCTAGCTGAGATGCAGGGTGTCAGGTCAAAAGCACGCCGGGACAAAGGCACGCGCAGACAATTGAGCGCGCCAAAGAAAATTACTGTTTTTAGGGGCTCCAACGGGGGGGGGGGGGGTTGGGGGGGAAAACCCCCCCCCCCACTTTGCTTAATACAAATCGTGCTGCGTTGGGGCGTTATGGGGGGTTGTAACCCCCCACATTTTACCGAAAACTTCATTTTTTCCCTGTTTTTAGGGAAAAAGTTAAGTTTCCAGTAAAATGTGGGGGGTTACAACCCCCCACAACGCGGCGCGATCTGTATTAAGTAAAGTGGGGGGGTTCCCCAACAAAACCCCCCGTCGGAGCCCCTAAAAACAGTAATTTTCTTCGGCGCACGCCTCCGTCTTGCGCTCAGTTGTTGTTGCGCGCCATTGTCTTCCGCGATTATGTCTATGAACCGAGATGCAGCAGATGCACACAGTGCAGATGCTTTCTCCAGCATATCTGGTTTCAGCCCAGTGCAAGCAACCCCAAAGCTTTGAGGGACCATTGAGGATTCTGATCGAGGAGACCTTCCAGGGAGGAAGTACAGTTCTTTATCGCAGACTCGACATTCATCTTGACACTCCTCTGAATGATCAACATTGACATTCACATTGACGCTCACCTTGCAAGTCCCACAAGAACTGGCGGCAGCCATTCAGGGAACGGCTCAGGGCCGGGCAGGAATGCAAAAATCTCGCTCCTACCCGATACACTGCTGGACCACCAGGGATTCAAAGCTGAAAAAGGTACATGGGAGGAGGTGGGAGGGAGGTTAAAAAAAATTGTTATTTGGCAGTGACTGGAGATGGGAGGGGTCCCTCCAGTCCTGGCCTACCAGGTCATATGGCAGGCTGGCTGAGGCCTGCAACAAGTTCGGGAGGGGGGGCGGGTGGGTGCTGACCCGAATATAAGATGAGACCCTCATTTTTGGGCTATTTATTTAGCCCAAAAATCTTATCTTATATTCGAGTATATACAGTAGTCACAACCTCAGTACAAACAGTCTTTTGGACTCCATAGTAGAGAGAGCTCAGCTAGTGTTTCCCAACCTTTTCCTCACTCTCCCCATAGGTAGACTCATTCACACTTCATCATCAATGGTCCCTGATAACATCAGATCATTGGTTCCTTCAAGTGGTGAGAGAGGGTTATGCCCTTTGTTTACAGATATCTCCACACTATCCTCCAAGAGTTGTTTCAGCTCCCATCAGTGCAGTCATCAGGTCCTCAATTCACATTCGACTGTTGTTTAGAGAATCACTCCAGACGGTTTATTCACCACTTAGATGCAATCTTCCCTTCAACCCTTTTGGTTTCACCAGGCTCATGGTATTTGTCAATAGTCCTCTTTTCAGAGGCATGATCCTGGTAGCTAGGGAGTCCCATATGTAAGAATATGCTGCCTGCTTGTCCTCAAATAAAGCAGTTACCTGTAGCATGTGTTATCTGAGGGCAGCAGGCAGATATTCTCAACCCTCCCACTTCTCCAGCTGGCTTCTTAGCTTTCTTACTGAACTGATGGTTCTGCAAGCTGACGTCAGGTGGGAAGGCACCAGCATGTGCACAGTAAAGGCGGTCTTAAAGATTTAAAATGACACTATACTTTTTTTGACTGTCCGTGACAGATTTCATGGGTGATGTTGTTCATATGTGAGAATATCTGCCTGCTGTCCTTGGATAACACCTGCTACTGGTGAGAAACTATGCTATTTATGCTGTGATGTTTGGAAGTTTTAAATCTGAAATTGCTCTAGGGGCCTAATCTGAGGTCTGATTTTTCTCTTGTTCATGTCTTTTAGGAAAAATAAATTGACACATCTCTCCGCCATCTGAAATGACTTGACTTTATCCTCGCAGCTCATGAGCAAGGAGAGGGACTACATGTAGTCTCATGAGTCTGGGCGCTTTGCCCACTCAGGAATGAGGGTAGAAGTCGTATCTCGCTGCTCAGTCTGGATTATGTAGAGCAGGAGAGTTCTCCAAAGAACTGATATAGTAAGGGGGGGGGAAGACTCCTCCCTGTTTTGACATTCTCATTGCTTTTAGAGATATAGCTATATATCCTCCACCTCCGATATATAGTTGTACAGATATGTTTTATATAGATTGCCTTAAACTGGAGAACTGCACTTTATAGATGCCTTGGAAAGATAAACTTTGCTGCTTGTAAATAGTTAAATTAGAAGGATAAATTATGCATATCAGAATGAAGTGGGACAAGCTGCTTGACTTAGGCTAAATTAATAAACCTGTTTAGAAACAGAAATGTCCCGGTGCTGTATTATGGGTATTGATACTGTACTCTAAGGGCTGTCTTTATCCATAGCCCAACCCAGATACGAATGAGCTGTGCCCAGTGACTGACTGCCTCATTTTACATAGATGTAAGGCAGCCAGCTGACCTGGCTCTCTGCTTCTCTCCTAACCAGGGCCTTTGCACACTTCAAAACTTTGTAAGGAATCATTGCCAACAGTGGCACCCTTCACATTATGCAAGTGGATCATCTGGTTATATAGCCTTTGAGCTAGAGCACATGCCGTAGAGTCCAGAGCTGATCCTGGGAGACGCTGGATATCACTGCATTGCTGAATAAGGTGATCGGCACCTGCAAGTGTTGAAAGAGACTAGGAGGCCAGAGGATTTAGATTTCATTTCATGGAGGGCTTCAGACTAGTCTGAACAAAATAACTAATTTATAGACAATTAGTACAGAAATAGGATTCTTGCAGTTTTCCACAATCGGGTGACTGTTGGCTCTTCATGTCTCTACCTTAATGCTAACCTCCCAATTCTCAAAGGCTATAAGAGCAGTTTCTATAATGTGACTGATTACTGCTGCCAGAAAGCTTGAGGTCATTCTCAGCATTGTGCTTCCTGTTCTGTGAGGCAGTATAGTTTTGTATAACCTAGGACCAAGTTAGCAGTGTCACTTCCAGCCCAAAATCCTCTGTAAAATTAACTTTTAGGCTCCTGTATATTAGCAGTTGGCATTCTAAAATGCTGTAAGGGACTCATAGGTGTGTGTGTAAGATCTGATCAGTATTTATCATTTGAATGGTGCACTGTGTGTGTGTGTGTATGTGTGTATATGTATATATACACACACATGCACATATATATGCTCACATTTTTACTATTGACAGATGCTGCTTTGAGCTTGTGGACTGTAAAATTTTTCGACTCTAATAGTGCAGCCTCGCTGCTAATATGTGAATATTTTGCCATGTAATATTGTACCTCAGGAACTCTTTGTAAATAAAAAGAAATCATTTCAGAGCTTGTACCGTGATGTGGAGAAAAGGTGAAGAGTGCTCAGCTTAAATGCTGGGATCCTCCTTTGGAGAGCATGGTACAATGCAGATGCTGTTCAGACTGTAGCAATTGGATTTGGAGGACAGGGAAATTCTCTTCCATGAGCATATATGTATGTACTACATTGTTAAACATAGTAACATAGTAGATGACGGCAGATAAAGACCCGAATGGTCCATCCAGTCTGCCCAACCTGATTCAGTTTAAATTTTTGTTTTTCTTCTTAGCTATTTCTGGGCAAGAATCCAAAGCTCTACCCGCTTGGGAACTGCCGAAGCAGTTGCATTTATATGAAACTCCATGCTAGGAGCACATGCAAACTCCAGAAAAATCAGTGCCAGATAAATAAGAAAGGCACCAGAACTTTATGGCAGAACAATTTCTGATAAAGAACTTGGTACTGCTGAAAGGTTACAGCAGTCAATTGCTGAAAGAATTCCCACAGAAGGGTTTTATTTATTTTTAGTATTTATAGTGGTTTACATTCAGGTACTTGGGGGGGGGGGAGGGGGAATGCTTATCTGTCCCAGTGGACTTACAATCTACCTAATGTACCTGGGGCAATGGGGGATTAAGTGACTTGCACAATGTCACAAGGTGTAGCTTTTGATGTGCTGCTACACAAGATCCGAGCAATAGGTACTGTGGATCGTAAGCCATGCAGCGGATGAGCACACTCAATTCGCACACAAGAGCACATTGATGTTGTACTCGATCTTGTACTGAGCCAGGAGGATGTGCCACAAATACACCAAACAACTCACCAAATAGCAAGAGAAATAAGCCAGACATCTGTGGCTAGGATAATTCATGACAATCTGAAATTAGTGTCTTAAGCGTCGTGCATACACCTGAAACTGCAAGCAGCTTTTGACCAAGTACCTGGAGCATATCGTTGCCTTCATCTGGTTTACAGATGAAAAATATTTACCCACAAAATGATTGTCTGTACTTGCCTTCAACACACTCGAGCATAAGGTTAATGCCAAATGCCTACTATGGACCAGCCCTACCTTCAGCCAATCAGTCATGATCTCAGTCGCAATCCTGAAACTCAGAATCACAGATCTGTTCTTCATCAGTCCTGGGGTTAAGACCAACTGCGCATACTACCAGGACATCTCTCTTAACACAGAAACTGTTGCCAGCAATCTGTCGCCATGTCAGGAGACTACTTTTGTCTTCCACCAGGACAATGCCCCAGAGCAAAGGACACGAACTGCTACATTGGGAGACCCCAGACTTCATTGGTCCAGATCGCTGGCCTGCAAATTCACCAGACCTAAGCCCAGTTGACTACCGAATCTTGGGGCTGACAAAGGAATGCATCTACCAGATAGCAATATCTGGCATCGAAGACCTTAAACAGCGCCTCATCTCTGTTTGGCCTGAGCTGAAGAACAGCGTCATTAACAAGTCCATAGATAAGTGGTAGCCAAGGCTGGAGGCATGTCTTTGTGCAAAGGGAGCGAACTTCAAACATCTACTTAATTGAAACATTACTTTTTGACTTTACATTTTTCTGCAAGATACACCACAAAACTTTTTGATGTGTTTTTATTCAGTTCACAGTTCATTTTCACATGGTACGGTGGGAAATATTTTCAACATTTTACATCAGGACACGACACACTAAATTTCATAAACATCGGCTTAGTTCTGTGGAAGAGAATGACAAAACATTTTGGTGTGTGTGTGTTTCAGTTCTGTGTATGTTACACACATGTTTTTGTCGTTCTCTTTTACTTTGTAAAAATGTCATTTCTGACATTTTCTTATCCAGTAAAATTTGGTCCTTTCCTAGGAGAATAGAAATCTTTGTGATTTGCTACAGTGGGGAGAACTGGAGGATCTTGAGAAGAAGAAATTGGAGAGAGTAAGGATTCTAGATCTGGAAGATGGAGAAGGGAGTGAGTGGATCATTCCTCCATCTCCAATTTCCGCTCTTTCACAGCCATCATTTACATGGCGTAAATGCATGAGTCGAGTCTCATTTGAAAGGAAGCTCTGGAGTAAGAGGGCATAGGATGAAGTTAAGAGGTGATAGGCTCAGATGTAATCTAAAGAAATACTTTTTTACAGAAAGGGTGGTAGATGTGTGAAACAGTCTCCCGGAAGAGGTGGTGGAGATGGAGACCGTGTCTGAATTCAAGAAGGGGTGGGATCTCTTAGAGGAAGAAATAATGGTTACTGCGAATGGGCAGACTGGATGGATCATTTGGCCTTTATCTGCCATCATGTTTCTGTTTCTGCTGCCAAGTCTCGGTATCATGCTTTGTGCGGTGTGAGACAGTTCTGCATAAATATGAGACGGAAATAGTTTAAAGTGTGACAATCTAGACTCCGCAGTGGAGGATGTAGGCCTAAGGTGCCTCACTACCGTGATCTGTCTTCTTGGGGGTGGGGAGAGGATCCAGACACTTCAGTCCATGATTTTGCTAAAAGCGCTTTTCCTGTGGCTTAATTAGACACTGAACAGAGCATGAGTTTATTACGATTTTGCTGAGTTTACTGGGGGCTTCTGTATCTTAGCACTTCTTTCAACCTTTAGTGCTTTAAGTGGAGGAGTAGCCTAATGGTTAGTGCAGTGGCCTGGGGAAAGGGTTCGGTTCCCTCTGCAGCTTCTTATGAACCTGGGCAAGTCACATAGCCCTCCGTTGCCCTTGGTACAAAATAAATACCTGTATATAATACGGAAACCATTTTGATTGTAACTGCAGAGGTGGTATAATCAAATCCCTTTCTATATTGTTTTGTATTTGAAATGTTTACTGTCTTGATCTTGTCTTTTTTTGGGGGGGGCAATGATATGGCTGGTGTGGGGTGGTGACACATTCAGAATCGCTTATATACTGGAACTGATCACTTAAAACCTAAAATCCCTTGACATGGGAACACAGTTCAAAAGTAGTATTGCCACGGAAGTCACCAAGCTAGTTCAATTATACTGCATCTGAAATAAGTACTCTGTAAACCCAAGGAAAAGAGCAAAAAATCCTCAAAAGAGTTACATAAAACAGAAAACTACACTGTAAAAGTAATTTTACAGAAAAAGTTTAGAGAAATAGCAGAAAACGTCCCCTAGTATTCTTTGCTCTCCTTTCCTGCTTTTGGCTTTCATATGGTTTCTGCTCAGTTGCAGAAATGTATACACTTCTCCCTCCGTATTCGCTGTGATAGGGGATTAACAGAACCACAAATACAGAAAGACCGCAGATAACTTTTTCATATGTTGTTCGCTGTTTTCTATTAAAAACCATCGTTAATATAGTAAAATCGTGAATAACATGGTGGGAGACCTGGCCTGTTCCTGAAGGAGAGGCAAAACACGGTGAAGAAAGTGCTAGGAATCAGTGATTTCTCTATGCAAGCTGATATAATTTGGGGGGAGGAGCCAGCAAGCTAAAAAACGTGAATAATTGAAACCACGAATGCTGAAATCGCGAATACGGAGGGAGAAGTGTATTTGATTTAATCTGAAAAGGTATCGGCAAATAGCTGTGTCATTAAAAAGAAAAAAAACTAAAATGCTAATTTGATTTTTTTTTCTCAAAGATTTATCTAATTAGGTGGAAAGTAAATACCTAGGTTTACAATTTATAAGCAGCTATAAATAGAAGCCTTAATTATTTAATTTGTTTATAAATCCCCTAAAAACCAAAAACAGTTCTAGCAATAAATGATGACTTGTTCCTGGCACTTTATTTGTACATATAATTCAAAGTGATTTTGCAGGATGGTTCTGCAATATTATTGCTCTTTAACCATTCTGTTTGCATGAACACTTATTGCAGTAGATATTCCTGGCTCAGATATCAATTCAGAATTGTCACCAAGGTCATTGTGAAAAGTGGGGAGGACTTCAATATAATTAAAGCAACAGTTATTTTGGTATAAATAGATGACAATCAAATCCAAGCCACATTTGCAATGTATACTCAATGAATTCCAAGTAACAATTATTAATTTGTGGCATTCTATAGACTTTCATATGTTTTCCTCTAAGAGACATGGTATTCACTCTAAGCAGCAGTTTTTCCTACTTGGAGTGCCTATGTGTGATGCTTAGAAAGCAGGGTGGGAAGGAGGCAGTGAGCTAACGAGCATTTTTTTTTTTCTTTCTAATTATTGTAATTGAAAGAACACTCCATTTTGCAAACCATAAAGTGTTTAGTTTTTTCTGCTTCTGAAAAGTTCTAAATTGAGAGGCCTGGAGCTCCAAAGCACAAAATAAATGTACCTGGGCAAGTGCAGTACAAGCTTCCTGCCTATTTGCAGGGAGCATTACTAAAGGATCATTTGATGTCCATATTGGTGCAGTCGTCTTCCTGCTGTGACTGTCAATATTAGAATATTTAGAAAAAGTGAGCCCTGAAACTGTTTTTCCTTGCTGCTCTAAAGAATGTATTATAGCAAATATTAGGCTACAGAGAGACCTCACTATAAGTCAAATTTGTATTAAAAATTGAAATGTATAGTTACATGATTAGTATGTGATAAAATATGTGACGTTCACTCTTAATTCTCTATTATCTGAGATCAGGGTTGGGGAGTTTGAAATTAACTTTTTAATAAGTTGACATTAGACTAGCACTGTCCTATGTCCTGCAACACAATTTGTATGGAAAAATGGGTTAGCTGAGCCAAGGCATAAGTATCCCCACACAGGCTTCACAAGAATCTTAATGACCTAAAGAGCAACTTCTCTGCACTTCAGCTTAAAGATAATGATGACCTTTGAAAATAGCCTTGATGAGCAAACTTTACTAAACCAGATGAGTGATAGGAAGTGCTGATCCCATTCAGTACCACCATCAGTAGAGTAGTAAGGGGTGATGGGGGTGGGCAGACTGCCCCAGGTGCCATCTTGGTAGGGGGCGCCGGCATCTCTCTGCTCCCCCATGCCACGCTCGTGCCCCCTGCCAAACCTCTTTAAAGCTTTGCCAGCGCAACTTCTCCGGCTTGCTGCTTGCACTGGCCTGGCTCCCCTCTGAAATCACTTCCTGGCCATGGGGCTAGGAAGTGACGTCGGAGGGAAAGCCAACGCCAACACAAGCTGCAGGCTGGAGAAGCTGCTCACACTGGCAGGCAAAAATTTAAAGAGGTAGAGAGGCAAGGGAAGGGCACCTCCTACCCTTGCTTTGACACTTGACTACCATTACTTATAAATGTACCAAGTTACTGTACCTTTATAATTCAGGGATTTAGGGGTCTGGGTTCTAAAGTGCATACAGTTTAGTGTGGCATTCTGCATTGATTTAATGCAGCCTAGCATAAAAAATCCAATTAACTGCACAGAATATAGACCAGGGGTCTCAGTCCCTCCTTGAGGGCCGAAATCCAGTTGGTGAGGGGATAATCGTGCGCCAGACACTAGCACGCTGACAATTCGGCGCAAGAAAGAAGCGCGCCGCAGGAAAACTTATCTTTAAAGAGCTTTGGGGGGTGTACTGCATAGTGTTTACGCTGCCATGGGGGGGGTGGGGGGTGCAGCCCCCCCACATTGTAGAGAAAACAGAACTTTTCCTGAAAAAAATCAGAAAAAGTTCCGTTTTCTCTATAATGGAGGCTTCCACCCCCCCCAAATAGCAGCACGAACACTATGCAGTAAAGTGTGTGTGTGTGGGGGGGGTTCCCCCAAACACCACCCGTCGGAGCTCTTTAAAAATAAGTTTTCCCACAGCGTGCTTCTTTCTTGCGCCGAATTGTCAGCACGCTGGTGTTTCGCGCGCCACTGACTATGAACCATCCAGTTGGGTTTTCAGGATTTCATCAATGAATATGCATGAGATCTATTTGCATGCACTGCTTTCAATGCATATTCATTGGGGAAATCCTGAAAACCCGACTGGATTGCGGCCCTCGAGGAGGGACTTTGAGACCCCTGGTATAGACTAAGCAGCTCATTTATTATTAATGGAAATGTAGCATAAATTGCATTAAGCAGAGCAATTTGCACTAACCTGATGGAACTGTGTAATTGAAAATTTTTTTT
Organism: Geotrypetes seraphini; assembly: GCF_902459505.1. Classification (NCBI taxonomy): domain Eukaryota; kingdom Metazoa; phylum Chordata; class Amphibia; order Gymnophiona; family Dermophiidae; genus Geotrypetes; species Geotrypetes seraphini. Next base: position 65,991,585 of record NC_047095.1, read on the forward strand.
GCTGCCTTGGTAGGCTGCTGTCCATGCAGTGATGTTAGCCCCTTTTCTACTCCTCCCCCTCCCAGGTCTTAACCTAAAAGACTCCATGGCCCAATGTTTCTCCCATCCATAATATACAATTAAAGTACTGGGCAGATGAAAGCAGGAGAAATCTCCATGTTATGCTCCTCTCACCTACTTTCTTAGTGACCAAAGTGATGCTGGGTAACCTAAAATTCTTCCTTGCCTCCCAGATGCAGGGCAAAGGAGCCTGTCTGGTCTCCTCCCTCCCCCTCCCCCCAATTCTATCATTCTGGAGTCTGAAATGGGGTAAGTGGATGGGGAGGTTATGGGACTTTTGAGGTCACCTTGGTGTTTCATGTTGGCAAGAGGCAGGGTCAGCTAGGACTATGGAATCGGTACACCAAACCTTCAACTCCAGCTCCTCCTGATATTGGGCTTTAAACATTTTGATCTGGATCTGAAGTACCGGTAAATAATGCTTACATATCTTTATCCTGAATCTAAAATAGTGTGTGTGTGTGTGTGTGGGGGGGGGGGGGGGGGGGGGTTAAACTGGAGTTGGTACATTTTTACTGACTCTAAAGCGTTACCCCAAATTGCTTCTGATTCAGCTCCACAGTCCTGGGGACAACAGGCCATTCAGAAGCAAACCTGGGGAGGGAATTTAACTTCAGTGGGGCTGGTGTAAATGCCTTTAGTACGTAAGGAATTGATATCGCATTAATTTCTGTTAACTGCAGAATTTAACAGTTTCGATCAGACGTGTGATAAAGCAGCTATTTTTTTAGCAAACAAAAACCCTTTTTGTTAAACGTGTTCTCTGTACATAGCTTATCCTGTTCTTGTACATAAGATGATATGCTAGCGCTACTGCTTGTTCATTTTATTCACTTGAAACAGTTTTTGAAATGTATAGGGGTTTTTTTTAGAGTTGTATATAGCATGAAAACAAATGGGTATTAGGGAATGCAATGAGTTTCTGTTCACATGTCATGTAATGCCAAATATGCTTTAATTTATCCAACTTAATTAAAAAAGAAACCTAGATTTTACTTTGTGTAATTCATCATTGAGTAGAAGTTGAGATTTTGTTTGTATCGAAAGCCTTCTAGCACGAAATAATGCAAACTTTTTTTTCCAGTATTACAAAAAGTATGAGAAATAGGTTTCAAGTTAAAATAGCACAATCAAAGCTGTTATCAGTTGTATGAGATAATTGTCATAACAGAAGCATGTTTCTGTTACACACCTTGCTCAAATCTGGGTGAGTTTAGATATTAAAGCCCAAAAACTAAACAAACATATAAATACAGTTTGGTACATTGTGGCTTATTAGTGTTTATACTATGAGTTATATGTAAAGTTTTGAAAGACTTCTTGCAACAATATTGATTGTGGAGTAGGTCCAAAATACAGTGGTACCTTGGATTACGAGCATAATCCGTTCCAGGAGCATGCTTGTAATCCAAAATGCTCATTTATCAAAGCGAGTTTCCCCATAGGAAATAATGGAAACTCGCTTTGATACGTTCCCCCCCCCTCCACCCCCCTACGAGATCCGGCATTGCACCCCCCGAAGCCCCCCCCCCCCTCCGCGATCCTGCACACACACACCCTGCTGCTTACTGTCATCTGGGCACCGGCATGTCCTGTGTGTTGGTGCCGGTGCCTGAAAATCGGCCTCCTTCTTGCTGGGCTTTGAGCATCTGCACATGCTCAAGGCCTGCGAGTTCACGTTCTCTCCGAGAATCTCATGCGCAGATGCTCAAGGCCCAGCAAGAAGAGGAGGCTGATCTTCGGGCACTGGCACCAATGCACATGACATGCCGGTGCCCAGATGACAGTAAGCAGTGGCATGGGGGGGGCCTGATCGTGGCGGGGGAGGGTGCCGGATCGCGGGGGAGGAAGTGGGGGCACTCATAAATCAAGCCATGCTCGGTTTCCGAGGCGCCAGATTTTGCGAATTTTGCTCGTCTTGCAAAACACTCGCAAACCGGTGCACTCGTAAGCCGAGGTACCTCTGAATGTGTTCACAATCTTTCACTTCAGTAGAAATCAAATATGTTTAAAATTTGATATACTGCATTATTATAAACAAAAGCAAAAACTCTTTGGGTATGAAAATCTTACTGACATAATGTCAAGCCTTTCTTCTATATTACCATGGGTAGAAGTGGCAGTCTTATCCATTACTCATGATTTGACAGTATTGACCAGTGATTCAAGATATGCAATGTATTGTTTGGGCTGCTCTCTCCAGGCTAAGCAGTAAATATGACAGAAGCCATCTCTAGGCGACACCAGAAAGTATTTCTTCACAGAGAGAGTGGTTGATCATTGGAACAAGCTTCCAGTGCAGGTGATCGAGGCAGACAGCGTGCCAGACTTTAAGAATAAATGGGATACCCATGTGGGATCCCTACGAGGGTCAAGATCAGGAAATTGGGTCATTGGGACATAGACAGGGGGTGGGTAAGCAGAGTGGGCAGACTTGATGGGCTGTAGCCCTTTTCTGCCGTCATCTTCTATGTTTCTATGATGTAAAGGTCAGGTATTGGTAGTGTTGCATGTGATAGAACATGCTACTGCTAAACTTCATTGAGGCAATGAGTTGAGAAAACAACTCACTTATCTAGTCCAATATAAACACTGGAACAGAACCAAGCGATTCTAGAACAATAGATTTAATTACGCTACTTAAATACCACATAACGCTCTTCTATCTCAGTGTGGATTAACAAATGGAGGCAGTTAAGAATTGCATTCTGTCAATGTTGAAAAAATCAAGCTCTAACATAAATTTATGGAATAAGTAGGTTTTCAAAAGGGATAACTTCAAGTAAATGAATAATCTAATCTTCATTTTATATACTGAATCTACTCCCTAAGGAGCTCGACTCGGTTTACAGTTCGTTAAAAAATGAAACATAAGTATAAACTGGGATAAAAACAGAAATTGGTTAGATTAGATGGATGGAAAAAAGTTAGAAAAAAGTATGTTGAATTGCCTAAAATTACTATTCAACAGCTAAATTCAAATTAACTTTTGTGAAAACAACCAGGTTTTCAAACTTTTTTGAAATTGGTATAATTGATCTACCAGTCTTAGAGAATCTGGAAGTCCAGTCCAAATTCTCACCAATTTAAATGTAAAAGATTTACTAAGCTTCCCAGTGCATTCAATACCCTTCAGAGAAGGAAATGCTAATTTGTGAATAATTATATAAAGGAATCTCAAACAAAAACCATGAAACAGTACCAAATCAGCTGTCGGGACACTTAAGGAGAAGAGGAAATCATTATTGTTCAGTAGGAAAGTGAAAGAAAACGGTCATAGAAGGGAGATGCATATAAGAGTTTGACAGGCAAAATAACCAGGAGAAGCAAGGAGGGCGATTTAAAAAAAAAAAAGTTTGCACAGAAGAGATTAATGCACAATTGGTAAACACTAGGTCTAAAAACACCTCCAGATATATACATTAAACAAGAAAGACCAAAGGGAGAATAGTAAGAGTTGGTTTAGAGCAGTGGTCTCAAACTCATGGCCCAGGGGCCACTTGCGGCCCGCCAGGTACTATTTTGAGGCCCTCGGTATGTTTATCATAATCACAAAAGTAAAATAAAACAGTTTCTTGATCATTATTATTATTAAGACTAAGCCAAAAGGAAAGATTTATACCTCATGCAAATTTAATAAGACATTAACTATTTTTTCTGAGGCCCTCCAAGTACCTACAAATCCAAAATGTGGCCCTGCAAAGGGTTTGAGTTTGAGACCACTGGTTTAGAGGATGGGATTAATGAAAAGGAGAATTAGAAATTAAAGGCCCCTATTTTACAAAGCCACAGTAGCAATTCTCCTGTACAAATGCACCAAAGCCCATAGGCATTGAATGGGTTTCAGTGCATTTGCTGCAGGGAATTGTTACTGTAGCTTTATAAAAGGAACCCTAAGACATCTTGTGTTGTATTCTGTTTGATGTTCACCCTGGAAAGTGAGGGTAATGGACCAAAGGCAAAAGGCTGTGAGGTGACTGCATTGCCATTTTCTGAGGAGCCCACATGCAACATGCTGGCCATAGGAAAGAACAGTAATAGTCTTTCTCTAGATGTGAGGCTCCACCTCAAGTATTGTCCTAAGGGCTGCAAACTTTACCTGCAGGATGGTGATTATTATTGGTGGTACTTTTTTGTGCTGCAGTAAATGTTCCCTGGGTGTTCTAGGTCAGGCCTGCACAACTCAAAAATGATCCAGGGCCGCAAAAAAGTCAGAAAATGTAGCGAGGACCGCAGGTAGTGGCCACGGCTTGAGGCACCTGGAAGTCGCAGACATTGCTGTGATGACATCATGCACATGTGTGACATCACGTCAACATCCGCGCATGCGCAGGGGCCTAGACGGGCCCTGAGATGCCAGTAGGGAAGAGGGCAGAAGAGGAGAGGCACTGGTACCAGCTGATTGCCTACAGCAGTGTGTCTCAACTACTTAAAGCTAAGTACCCCCAAGCGCTGAACCAGATCCTGCCCCCTTTACTAATTGTAATGCAATTTTTTCCTTTCATTTTTCATATACACACACAATACACACAGCAGATATAAATTCTCAAAACTGACATTCAATTACTATATTGAAAATAAAATCATTTTCCCTACATTTGTTATTTGGTAACTATATTTTTCTGTGCTTTTTAACTATGTTTCCAGGGCCTTCTTATCCATTGACTGTTTTTCTCTCCTTCACTTTCTGCCCTGCATCCATCTTTGGCATTAACGTAATATTCAATTTTTTCTGCTTCTCAAAATCTAGTTCCATGTCTTACCTTCTCTTCCTATCTCTCTTTCCCTCCCCATTTCCATGGTCTGACATCTCTCTCCTTCCCATATCTGGCCTCTCTCTCTTACCACTACTATTATTATTTCCAGACTCCCCTCCTTCCCTTCCATTCCCTGGTATCTCTCCCTTTAGTCATCTCCCTTCCTCCTTGCTAGCCCCCCTCCCAGTCCAATATTTCTCCCTCCTTTCCACCAGTCCAACATTTCTTTCTCTCTTCCTCCTGCCTTCCCCTAACCGACATATCTCTCTTTCTCTCTCTCCTTTTACTGTGGTGTACTAATGCTAAAAAGCCCTTTTACCTTTGGACTTCTTAGCATTTAGCAAACCTTGGTAAAAGGACCCTTCTCATTGTTGCTTGGAGAAAAAAAAAATACTGGTAGCGATTTGTATCTGCTCTTTGTTGCCCAGAACAGCATGTTTGAAAACTTTGTAATTTTATTATCAAGTACATCGCTTAGAATTATGATTAAGCGATTAATCAAAACCTCATTAAACTTGAAACTCCTGAACTAGGCTAGGCAACACAATACTTGCCTTTAAAATAGCTGATAGGAACACCTCTGCAGTATGGGAAAAAAATTCAAGGAAACCCCCCCTCCCCCCAGTTAAGGACTGGGACACAGCACATTAACTAAAACTGATACCTCTCTGTGCACACTTTATAATTTATACTATAGACCAGTGTTCAATGTTCTACACACTAGCCCAATCCCAACTTAAATGTGATACAATTCTTATGCTAAGAGGAGGGGCCGACGTTTCGCTACAACGGCTGCGTCAGGGCGGTGGACTCTCGGCTGAATTCACTAGCTCACAAAGGCCTTAAGTAGTAGAACATTGAACATTGGTCTATAGTATAAGTTATAAAGTGTGCACAGAGAGGTATCGGTTTTAGTTACAAGATTATTTCTCTCTAGATCCTACATATTTATTGATTTTGACACAGCACATTAACCCCTGGATGAGTGATTGATAGAGATATCAATCTCAAATATGCAAATTAATGAGCTTGTAACTAATTATTGAAGTTAATTTGGATCTCTTACTGCCAAAGTGACAGGTGCAGGGTGGCGGCTGGAGGCCCTCCGCACATGCATGTATGTTGATGTGATGACGTCAAGCATGCGTGTGACAGCATTGCTTAGACATCTGTGTACTTCTGGATGCCTTTCAGCCGCAGCCCCAAAATGTTTGTGGGACACACTGCTGTTCTTTAAAGGGTGTACCCAGTTTTGAGTGTCACTTATACAATCCCCTCCCCCAGCATGGATTCTATAACAGCAATTGCCATCATAGAATAAAAACAAAAGTCTCATGTATGTGCCTAATTTTTATGCACAAGCACTTAATGCCATGTTGAAGACAGATGTAAATGCTAGTGCCTGCTTGGCATGCCTCAACCTGCCCCATGCCCTCCCATCTCCACGCTTCTAACAGGCCATATGTGCTAATTAAGGCCAGTTGTAACTTACTACAACTATTATTTCTAGAGTGCTAACAGACATATGCAGGACTGTACAGTCTCACAAAGAAGACGGTCCCTGCTTGGATGAGCTTACAATCTAAACATTATCAAGATAGATAAACAGGATGCCAGGGTAGGGGTTACAGTTAGAGGGGATAGTTAAGCTGCTGGCTAGGGTAATGAGCAGAGGAGCGTAGGGTTATGAGTTGAAGTTTTTTTGTTTTTTTTTTAAAGGGGCTTTTAGCCTATTTTTGAACAAGGGAAGAGGTGTGGCAGATGGCCTTGGGTAGTTTATTCCAGGCATAAGCTTACTGCTTCACATTATCAGCTTGTTCAATTAATTTACACACACAACTGACCTTATTCTAAAACTTGGGTATAGTTTTATAGAATTTGGAAGGGTTGTCGGCTTTCAGAAAGGCTGCTTATATGGGTGAAAGATCTGAAACTTTCCAGCCTAAATATATTTTTTTAAAGGGCAGAAGGCTTTCTCTTAAAAGCAAGTTTATTTAAGATCAGTGTAGTCCAGCTATTTTGCCAGTGTGTGATTCAGGATTCTAAAGGTGTCTGACTTGTACTTCCAAATTGTAGAAGGTTTGGTACAGAATAGCTGCGGAAGGTCGTAGAAGAACGGGCAAGAAAAGGACAAGAGGCACAGCGTTCGGTAACTTCAGGCAAGTTTGTGACGGGCACTGCATTAGGAATTTCCTGGAAGACTATGTCCTTCAGGCAAACCTTTGCTGGTGGTTGAGGAAGAGGTAGAGCTGGGGGTTCATCACTGCATCTGAATTGTCCTCTACTTTTTACATTGTGTCTCTTCATTTTCTTTGCACTGCTTTTCTGGAACCGTTGAACCTTGGCTAATATTTCACACTGGCTGCTGTTCCGAAGCCAGTGTGCAGCAGCATGGGAGAAAGATCGTTCCATTCTTGTATACTGTACCAGTTCTGCCTTATGTTTGGCTCTTTGCCTCATTATTCTCCAGTTCAGAAGAAATATGCAGCAGAAAAACAAGATCAGATAAAGTGCTAATGTCAAAAAATAGAACGGAAGCCAACCTGAAAAAGAGGAGAAACAATACCTATGCAAAAGTTCAATAAATGAGATCGGTGTTCCTGGTTCCCAGCCTACTCCTCTCCACTTGGACAAATCCCATAAGCCTCCACTACTTCAGGCACATAAGAATGGCCTTATTGGATCAAACCCAATGGTCCTAGCCCACTAGCCTGTGCTCACAGTAGCCAATCCAGGTCACTAGCAATACCCATGCTATTGATCGGGCAGTCACAATAACACCTCCAGACTTTTTCTCTAGGAAATTGTCCAAACCTTTCTTAAAACGAGATACGCTATTTGCTCTTATGCGCCCCCACCCTCCCCTTTATCAAGCTGTGTTAGGGTTTTTTATCGCTGGCCACGATAGTAAAAGCTCTGATGCATGTAGGAATTCTATGAACACTGGAGCCAGCAATAAAAAACCCTAACGCGGCTTAATTAAAAATAAAAAAGGGGGGTGGGTTAGATTGTAAACCCTCTAGGAATGAGAAATACTATGTGTACAGTACCTGAATGTAAAATACCTTAAACTACCTTCAAAATCTCATCCCTTTCCTTACGGGGCTACTAGATGTGTGTGGTTTGGGTTTTTAAAAATTTATAACTTTCAATTTAACTATCAAGCATTATAACTTGTACAGAAAGAAATTAAACCTAGAACTTTCTCCGACATTCCAAGCAAATTGGCTTTTAACCAAAAATAATGATATCAATAACACAGGTTTAATTTTACTCAAGTCCTCAAATTGGATCCAAGATTTAAACACACTAGATGTGTGTTTTAACCTGTTCACAAAGCATTTTAGCTATAACACATTCCCCATTTAACTTTTTCCAAGGTTTCAAACCAGTTCTCAGTGTATGGATAAAGACAGTTAAGGCTGGTTACTAGAGAATGACAAGGGACAATTTTTTTCCCGTCCCTGCCTGATTCCTGTCCTCATCTACACAAGCCTCAAACACTTTAAAATCACAAGTGTTTGAGATTTGTGCAGTTAAGGCTGAGCTTATAGGAATGAGGGCAGGGACAGTGACAAAACTCGTGGGGATGGGATAGGGAAAAAATTGTCCCCATGTCAATAAGAAAGTATGAAAAAAATGGACCAATGAGTGGAATGAGCGAATCGTATCATTTGAAATTGGCTCCTATGATTAAGGTCCACAAAAATGTCTTGATAAGTTTTGTGAGCTTTATAGATCTTGTTTAGGAACTAGTGGATACAGTTAAGTCACTCCCACAACCAACAACATTGTCCTTTTCTAAATAATATTCTCCTTTTTAAGAATTAAATGCTGGCAGTAACTGAGATGGATCTTTAGATTTTTATCCAAATTGTTCTTTTTCAGGCAAAAGAGTGGACTAAAAGTCTGCCTGCCAAAAGAAAGTGGCAACATGTCGTGTAGTTTTCTGCTTTAAGAAGTTGTAATACATTAAAAAAAAAAAAAAAAAGATACCCATACTCACCATGTTGGAAAATCATTTTCTGTTCAGTGTCCTGGAAACATTTACTGTGTCTAATGTAACTTGACAAATGGAAGAAGATGGAGAAGAGTTCAGCAGTGAAATATCTATGTCTGTAATCCTTGCATAAATTATAGAAGAAAATCTGGGTGTATTGCTGTCTTGATGAATTATAAGACTTGCTTCACTGCTCCTGGAAACTCCTAAGATACAAAGTAAAGGTTCTCTAGCTGGGCCAGTGATGTCATAGAGCTTATTGTAAAGAGAGGCTGTAGCCCAGAGGAGACCACCAAACTTCCTTGGCCACACACCATTACTCTTGTTTCAGGAATTTCTTGTGGTAGCCGTGTTAGGCCACTTTCCAAAGTAGTATAAAGAAAGAAAACAAAGGAAATAAGGTAATTGGACTAACTCAATGCATTTTATGATGAGTTTTTGAAGGGTTACCTTCAAAAGCTCATCAAAATGCATTGAGTTAGTCCAGTAAAAAAAAATATCACCTTATTTTGTTTTTGTTTTCTTTATACTACCCTAAGAAAAGAAAGCAGGAGGTGGACTTTATCGAATATTACCAGAAAGTGATAGAGGAACAGTTGCTGTCAAACATAATAGAAATTAATCTTCTAAAGCAGTCTTCAGAAGAAAGGGTTTAACAGCCTAGTAAAGTGAGCCCTCCGAATCTGCAGATTCGGTTGTTTGCAATTTTTTTTAAAAAATAACTAAAGCTGCATTCCGGACCTTCTCCGCCTCCCTCCCGCCTTCCCAGGTGGTCTAGTGGGCTTTTGGGGAAGGAGCGCTCTTCCTATGCTCTTGCCCCGGGCAGATCAGTCATAGCAAATGGCTGTGGGTAGTTCCCGTCGTAGTCTCGAGAGAGTATGGGAACTTACGGCAGCCATTTGCTATGAGTGATCTGCACAGGGCAGGAGTGTAGGAAGATTGCTCCTGCCCCGAAAGCCCGCTAGACCACCAGGTAAGGTCTGAGATGCCAGGAGGAAGGCGTGGGTGAGTCAGAGCCAGCCCAAAATTTATTTATGAATATTCAATATTTGTGGGCCGGCTCTGCCCCTAACCCCCGCAAATACGGAGGGGGAAGTGTATATACAAACCTATAGCAGATGTCCATAGACAGCAGAATTGATCTGAGATTGAACAGTTCTCCCAGAGCTCAGAACGATAGGGTTGATTTTGGGGGTTTTTAAAACGCTTTATTTTTAATATGACCAGAACATTTTACTATCTAAGGAAATACTTTTTACAGAAAGGGTGGTAGATGTGTGGAGTAGTCTCCCAGTACAGGTGGTAGAAACCAAGACTGAATTCAAGAAAGGGTAGGACAGGCATGTGGGGATCTCTTAGGGAAAGAGATTATGGATGCTGCAGATGGGAAGACTGGATGACTCATTTGGCCTTTATCTGCTGTCAGGTTTTCTGTTTCTATCCAAAGTCTAGAAGTGCAATAGAAATGATTAGTAGTTTCATATATCCATACTTTTTTCTAAATTCCTCTTCTAGCCTTTCCCTCCTTTCTTCTACTTCTCTAATCCACTCTTCAGCTTCCACCTTAAATCTGTGGTTTGTGTCTTGGTCAGTTTCTCCATCCATGTGAGCTATAAGTTCTAAACACTCTCCTTGCCTCCAGTGACAGCTTCCATCTGCTTCCAATGCCCATGTCCCCGCCTACATGCAGTTTTTTCTGTGCCATACCTCCAGAAAGAATGAAGGGGGGGGGAAACAAACATGTGCCTGCTATCTATAACAAATATCCATTACTGGGGAGAGAGCGGGGGTTTGCACCAGCATCCATACTACTCTCCACCCCACCCCCCCTTCCTGATTCTATCTACTGCATGTGAGCCCCTTTCCTCATACCTCTTTAATTTTCCCAGCACAAGCAGTATCATGAACTTGCTGCCTGCATCAGTGTCGGCTCTCTGATGACACTTCCGGGTCCTACATCTAGGAAGTGATGTCACAGGAGCTGGCATGACGCGGGCAGCAAGTTCGTTATGCTGATCCCGCTGGGAAAATTAAAAAGGTATGGGGGAAGGGAAAGGGGGGCACAGAGAGCAGGAGAGGGGTACTACCTCCTCAGGCGCCCCTCCCTACGCCATTGTCCATTACATTTAAGCAACTTTGGTTTATGTGGGGGCTTTTTTGGTGAATGAGCAGAATAGAATTAGAAGTGGAGTAGTTGAGGCTCCGAGCACAGGGCCACTCAGCTCTATAGCTAATTTGTCTAGGGTTACCAAATGGCTCCAGAAAAAGGACAGATTGAGACATGGAAGTAAGGGGGGCAGATCAATATGTCCTTCTGGAGCTATGTGGTAACCCTAAATTTGTCCATCATTTAGGCTCCGTGTGATAATGCCAGACTTGAACAATTCACAAAGACAGGCTGCTTAGTACTATGTAACCGAAAACATTGTCCATGATTGTTCATTGATCCAGGCAGTAATATGATGTGAAAGTATGAGAGAACTCCCACCCCACCCCACTTTCCTCATCTTCTTTTCTCTCTATTCCATTCAGTGTCTGCCCTCTTTCTCTGTCCCTTCCATTTTTTTCTTTCTGTTCTACTACCCCCCCCCATGCTCTGGCATCCTGGCATCTCTCTTCTCCTTCCCTCCCTCCATGCTCTGGCATTGCAGTTTCCTCCCTCCCTCCCCCTGATGCCCTAGCATCTTCCCTTCTCTCCCCTCCCAGATCTTCCTCCCTCTCCATGCAGTGGTATTCTCTCTCTTTCCTTTCCCCTGGTCTGGCATCTTCCCTTCCCTCCATGATCTGGGATCTCTCTTCTACCTCCCTCCCTCCATGCTCTGGCATTTCCTCCCCCGCCCCGGCTTGCCCTCTCTCTCTCTCTCTCTCATCTCGCCTTCCAGCTCTTCCTCCTCCCCCCCAATGCAGTGGTATCCTCTCTCTTTCCTTTCCCTTGATCTGGCATCTTCCCTCCCCTCCATGGTTTGGGATCTCTCTTCTACCTCCCTACCTCCATGCTGTGGCATTTCCTCCCCCCCGGCATCTCTTTCCTCTCGCCTTCCAGCTCTTCCTCCCCCCCCTCCCCTCCATGCAGTGGTATCCTCTCTCTTTCCTTTCCTCTGGTCTGGCATCTTCCCTTCCCTTCCCTCCCCTCCCCTCCCCTCCCCTCCATGGTCTGGGATCTCTCTTCTACCTCCATGCTCTGGCATTTCCTCCTCTCCTCCTCCCCCCCCCCCCCCGCCCCGCCCCGCCCTGGCATCTCTCGCTTCCAGCTCTTCCTCCCACTCCACGCAGAGGTATCTTCTCTCTTCCTGCCCTAGCGAGTGCAGCATTCGCCCCTGCCCTTGTCACCCTGTCGCTGCGAGTTGTGACCGTGGGAAGAAGTCCTCGGAGCAGCCGTTGCTAGGTGCCGGGAGCCTGTTCCCACCCGGAAGGTTTTGCCGGTGACTCCAGCGTGGGCGGATGAAGGAGCCGCTTCCGGGCGAAAAAGGTTGCCCGGCGACTTCCGGATGTGTGAGGCCGAGCAGATCATGATGGCTGCGGCCGTGCTGCAGATGCGAGCCGGGTACAGCGGCCTGCTCGCCGTGCGGAACCGCCTTCGGTCGCCGCTCGCTCTCGGCGTCGTCTCCCCGCAGCTGTTGCGCGAATTCGCCGCGCGCAAGGAGCCCGAGCTGGAGGAGAATCCCTACTTCGCCAAGTATCGCGAGAAGATCCAGGAGCTGCGCAGGTGACGCCATTATCGCCCCGCCCCCTTCCTGCGTGAAAACGTGCCGAGAAGCTCCGGCAGTTCATCATTACACGGACGTCGCACCGTCACGTGCACGAGTATAAATAGCCCAATAGATCCAAGGCCATTGTGACGTCATAAGTGACGGAGTATTTGCTCTGCTATTTTGTTTCTCTTTGTGGTGCGCCCCCCCCCTTACCAGCACATGAGGGCATAGATGGGAAACTGAGGGGCAACATTAGAGCCGGGAAAATTTAGGCTTTGAAGAAAATGATTGAGAAGCTTTTGCTCAAAAAGTGGAGTGCACTCCTCTCTAAATGGAGCAGGTGGGAGGGGTGAGCTGACCGCACAAGTAAAATCTTTGCAAATTTACTTAATTTTTTGCTCCCAGTCTGCCCAAAACTAAACTAAAGTAAACCTTAAGTTTGTATACCGCATCATCTCCATAAAGATAGAGCTCGGCATGGTTTACAGGTAATTCAATAAATGAGGGAAGGACATAATCAGAAATTAGAGGTTATGAAGAGGATAGATAGCTTTACGTTTTGGAGAAAAGCCAGGTTTTCAGATGCTTTCGGAATAATTGGAATGAGCTTAGGTTCCGCAGCGGGGCAGGGAGGTTATTCCAAAGCTCAGTGAATTTGAAGAAAAAATATTTCTCTAATTTACCTGCATACATGACACTTTTTAATGAGAAAGAGACAAAAAAGAGAGAGGAAGAGAGAGAGAGTGAGAAAAAAAGAGAGGAAGAGAGAAAAAAGAGAAGAGAGAGAAAAAAGAAGACAAAAAAAGAGAGGGGAGAGAGAAAAAGAGAGAGGATGAGAGAGCGTGAGAAAAAAGAGAGGAAGAGAGAGCGAGAAAAAAAGAGAGAGTGGAAGAGAAACTAAACTAAACCTTAAGTTTGTCTACTGCATCATCTCCATAAAGATAGAGCTCGACACGGTTTACAGGTAATTCAATAAATGAGGGAAGGACATAATAAGAAACTAGAGGTTATGAAGAGGATAGCTAGCTTTACTTTTTTTTTTTTTTTTTAGTTCAATCATTTTTATTGCAAGTTTTAAAATACAAGAATTGGCAACAATGAACAGTACACAAAGCAGATAACAGCAGTAAGAATACATTTTGTCCTTCATTGGCACTACAAGAAATTCAAGGTAGGAAACATCCTACCAGAACAATAAGCAAAGATAACAGTAAAACTATAAAACCGGTCAGACGTGTAAAGTACAATGTAGAAATAAAAACAAATGATCAATGTTAGAGATAAACGGAGCAATGAGATCAGTGCATAATAGTAGAATCAGGTTCGCAGGGGGCTGCAGCAGGACATGTCACATTAGATGGGCTCAAGAAGGGCAAGCAGGGGTGCCCACATTTTTAAAAAATCTAGTCAGAAATCCCCAGTGCTCATCCGCAATTCTTTCATATTTAGCATACAGGCATACTGTGTTCCACCATTCATTGTGAGAAACATTAGTAAAATCTTTCCAATTAGCAAGTATAATGCGTAAAGCAACCAAAGTCATGAGTTGTAGTAGTGGGATTTTATCCTGAGATATGGACATATGTGAAGCAGTCAGACTAATAAACAAGAGCAGATAACACAAAGGAATAGTGATATCTAGCAATGAACAAATTGTACATTGTTTCAGTGTACCTATTACCAATTTGCAGGACCAACATAAATCACTAGGATCTTGGATAGTTTGCTGGGAGTCCAATAAGCCCTGTATATCAAAAAGAAAAAGGACTGGTATAAAGATGCAGAACTGGTGCATTTATAGATTAACGCCCACATCTGACTCCAATCCTCATCTACTAAAGGTATATTCAACTCAGTTTGCCATCTACTTTGGGTTGTAGCGGTGGAAGATTGCTTAGAAAGTCGGAGGATTTTAAACCAGTTTGAGGCCTCTTTTTTTTTTTTATAGGCAAATGCTAAACAATGGTTCAGAAGATCAGGTTCTACCCTCTTACCCTCTTTACCACTAATACGGTCGCGAAATGCATGTTTGAGTTGTAACCATTGGAAGAAAGCTGAAGGCGGAAGATGATAAAGTGAGCAAAGTTTATCATATGGTATCCAGTTACTACCATCATATAAATGACCCAGCTTCCATATACCCAAATTCCTCCATTTCATCCAGTTGACGGGATTGTTTTGTATTTGTATTCGGGAATTACACCAAATAGGCACATGTAGGGAATCATACCATTTATGAGTAAGTAATATATCGGTATTTTTAATAACATTCACAGAGGCCTCCAAAACATGATCTTTATGAGTTAAAAATCCAGTAGAAGATACAAAGGGTAATATATCTAGAGATGTCCATCCATAAAGCTCTTTGTCTAATTTAGTCCAAGTGGAAACAGAAGGCGTGAAGGTATTATGTAACGACCATCTAGATCAGTGGTTCCCAAACCTGTCCTGGGGGAGCCCCAGCCAGTCAGGTTTTCCAGATATCCCTAATGAATATGCATGACAGAGATTTGCATATCTGTCACTTCTATTATATGCAAATCTCTCTCATGCATATTCATTAGTGATATCTGGAAAACCTGACTGGCTGGGGGTCCCCCAGGACAGGTTTGGGAACCACTGATCTAGATAGAACATTGCCTAAGAAGAAAGGCATAGTGGTAATCCAGGAAGTTCGGAAAGTTGAGCCCCCCTCACTTCTAGCTAATTTGAGTTTATGGAGCGCTATTCTGGGGACTTTATTATTCCATAAGAATTTGGTCAAAAGTTGATCAACCCGTTTATAAAATGTTAATGGTAGCATTATGGGTAGCATACTGAGGGGGATACAGAATCTTTGGAGCTATCACCATTTTAATTGACTCCATTCTTCCCCACCAAGATAGGTTTAATGGACTCCATCTAGTAGTGAGGGTGGTAATCATATGAAGTATGAAGCTTTACATTTTCAATAGATTGTTTTAAGTTTTGGAGAAAAGCCAGGTTTTCAGATGCTTTCGGAATAATTGGAATGAGCCTAGGTTCTGCAGCGGGGCAGGGAGGTTACTTATAATCTGCTTTAAACCAAAGTTGCTTACAGTAAACACATAGGCCCGAATTCTATAAACTGTGTCCCAATTGTAGGCAGCTGTAGGTGTCCTACAGCTGTCTAAGCCAATTGGGAGACATGTTTTTAAAAAAAATGCTCCCCAGGCAGGCCACCTATATTGAAGGTGCCTCCAGAAGCCTAGGCGATAACCTTAGGCAAACCTAGACGGCCCTATGCGTCTCCTTAGTAGAATGGGAGACACTTACAATGTGGGCCAGCAAAATGCTGGCCCACATTGTAAGTAGACACGGCCGCTATACTTATCACGGCAAGGGATCTCCATAGGAGGGGCCTTAGGCGCCTGGGCCAATCAGGCCTTAGGATAGTGTGGGATGGGCCATAGAGGGGCGGGCCCGCCTCATTTCAACAGAGGCGGGCTAGTAGGAAGACCTGGCCAGCTGGCCAACTAGTACAGTTAATGTGCAGGAGGCCGGGGTGTGTGTGTTAGTGAGGGTCTGAGGGGGATGGGGTCCTTCCGACAGAAGGCATTGGGAACCCTCCTGCCGGCGAACATTGGGAGGTGGGGTCATCTTTGGGCAGGAGGAGTTGGGCTCCTTCCTGCCTTTGCGATTGTCGGGAGGTGGGGTGGGTCGCCTTCAGGCAGGAGAGGTTGGGCTCCCTCCTGCCTCCACGATCATCGAGGTGAGTGGGTTGTCTTCGGGCAGGAAGCTTTGAGCACCCTCCTGCCGCAATCGTTCGAGGGGGGACGACGACGACTGGCGGATGCTATACTCATCGTGGCAGGGAGATCCCTTGCCGCAATAAGTATTGTAGCCACATGTACAGTGACCCGGTTCTGTAACCAGCGTCTATAACATGGATGTCAAGTTACCTAATCGGGTTTATTTTAGGCCTGTCCCGGGCGTCCTATACAGAATTTGCGCCATAATGTGGAATACACACATTTCCACAACAATCTTAAACAATAAAAACTAAGCCAGTGAAAACGTAGAAGGCAAAGAAGAATGGTACATATATAGAAATAAAAACCCAAAACAAAAAGAAATCATTTCTGTTGGACTAACTGCCTCTGTATCGCTCCAGGTTGCGACCTTTGCCTTGAGTATTGCATTCAATTTTGGTTGCCGTATCTCAAAAACGACATAGCAGAATTAGAAAAAGCTCCAAGGAGTGACCAAGATGATAAAGGGGATGGAACGCCTCTTCTATGAGGAAAGGCTAACGAGGTTAGAGCTCTTCAGCTTGGAAATCAGACAGCTGAGGGGAGATATGATTGTATTCTACAAAATCCTGACTGGAATAGAACGGGCACAAGTAGATCGATTTTTCACTCCGTCAAAAATTACAAAGACTAGGGGACACTGGATGAAGTTACAGGGAAATACTTTACATTATTTAACATACCCATGTAATCTTCAGGAATTCAGCATTACATATATGCATATATTACAGTGATATTTCCATATTTCAAGATAATGAAGGGAATAGACTTGGTGGATAAGGACAGGTTGTTCACCCTCTCCAAGGTAGAGAGAACGAGAGGGCACTCGCTAAATTTGAAAGGGGATAGATTCCGTACAAATGTAAGGAAGTTCTTCTTCATCCAGAGAGTGGTAGAAAACTAGAACGCTCTTCTGGAGGCTGTTATAGGGGAAAACACCCTCCAGGGATTCAAGATAAAGTTAGACAAGTTCCTGCTGAACCGGAACGTATGCAGGTAGGGTTGATCTCAGTTAGGGCTCTTGGGGCTGCCACGGGAGTAGACTTCTGGGCGCAATGGACCACTGGTCTGACCCAGCAGTGGCAATTGTTATGTTTGTAATATAATCGAAAATTGGATTTCCATTTAGTGACTTGAATTGAACAAGAACAAAACAAAATTTCAGTGGTTTGGTTCCTTGATTTTGTCCAGAATAGATTATTGCAACTTGGTTTTGGTTATTTGTTCTAAATCTCTTATTAATTGGTTGCAGTCGGTCCAAAACTCAGCTGTAAGATTAATATTTGGCTTGTGGAAATTTGAGCATTTACAACCCTATTATAGTAAACGTCATTGGTTACCCTTGGAAGCTAGATTAAAATACAAACTATGAGTCACAGTTTTTAAGATTCTTAGTTACTTGGTTAATCTAGTGACCTTATTGCAGAGTCCTCTTTCTAAATATCAAACAAGAAACTCTTTTCAACAGAAATTTCCAATGGTTAAGATGGTAACATCATCACTGCTGAGGTTGGCTCTGAGGCACTGTGGAATGAGGCATGATGACATCACAATCTCCGCTCTGGAATGTTGCTACTCTTTGGGTTTTGGCCGGGTACTAGGGACCTGGATTGGCCACCGTGAGAATAGGCTACTGGGCCAGTAAGGCTATTCTTATGCTATATGAGGGGTGACGGGACTAAATCGCGCGAGACAACGGCGCACCGACAACTGAGCGCAAGGTTGACGGCGCGCCGAAGAAAAGCACTATTTTAAAGGGCTCCGATGAGGTGTGTGGGGGGGGGGGAACCCCCCCCCACTTTACTTAACAGACATTGTGCTGGCGTTGTGGGGGGGTTGGGGGGTTGTAACCTCCCACATTATACTTAAAACTGAACTTTTTCCCTAAAAAACAGGCAAAAAGTTTGGTTTCAAGTATAATGAGGGGGGTCTGTTAAGTAAAATAGGGGGGTTCCCCACCAACACCCCCCGTCGGAACCCTTTAAAATAGTGCTTTTCTTCGGCGCGCCATCAACCTTGTGCTCAGTTGTCTGCGCTCAGTTGTCGGTACGCCGTTGTCCCGCGCGATTTTGTCTATGAACCCTATATGAGTGCAGAAAAAAAATCACAAGTAAAGTCCACTTAACTAGTATAGTAACTTACATTCACTCTGCTTTGTCCATCTTCAACAGTACTGGTTAGTATAAAAACATCTCAGCATACACCCAACAGGATTTCCCTGTTTCGCAAATCCCTGGCCTAAAATACCAGCACCTAACTCATACCATGCGTATAGTCTACCCCCTAACCATGCATGCTTTTTGGGTAGGTGCCATATTCTGTGTAGAACTTTAATAATCATATTAAGTGGTTTTTTAATTGGCTTTTAATGGCGTTTTGAATTATAATGCCAATTAAAAATTTTTGAAGTCTGCGCCATTTATAGAATCAGGACCTCTGTGCTTCCCTTCGATGTGACGGCAAATTTGTCTCTCTTTAGATCCAATCCGTCTGTTTACGATGCTCGCATGGAGAAACGGTCTGAAACGAGAAGACAGCCACTGGGACATTCAAAGCAAGCGGACTTTGCCAAGATCATGGACCAGAAGGCAAACACTGTTATTTAACCTTTCCTGTGTTGGGTTTGTTTGTTATGTAACACAGAAGGTAGCAGCAGATAGAGAGTTTATCTGATTTTTTTTCCATTTATGTTCTTACCATGGATTCTATTGATTTCACTCCCTCCCTTTTCCCTTATGAAGGTGGCTTATGTGAAAACACACTTTTGCATCGTCATCACTAATAATAAAACCTACTTGCGTGTTCCGTGATCCGTAGCTCCGTGGCCGGCAGAGAAATTGTAAAGCAGAGAAAATTCGGCATGTGCGCACGGGCCAATCGGGTTTTCAGGCTAGTCCTAATGAATATTCACGAGAGAGATTTGCATATAATGGAAGTGACAGGCAAGCAAATCTGCTCCATGCATATTCATTAGGACTAGCCTGAAAACCCGATTGGCCTGGTGGTCCTCCAGGACAAGGTTGGAAACCACTGCTTTAGACTATTGGTGCAAGCACTAGTGTTATCTATATTGGACTATTTCAATATTGTTTGTTTGGGAGTACCAAAGAAAATATTGAGAAAACTGAGAATAGTGCAGAACACGGCTGTCCGTCTGATATTTGGGCTGAGGAAAAATGAGCACGTCAGTCCTTATTATCGAATGCTACACTGGTTGCCAGTAGAAGCACGAGCAATATTTAAGTTCTCTTGTATTTGTTTTACGTTGGTTTGGGGCTTTGCCCCTACCTACTTCTTGTCTCATTTCGTGCTATTGAACCCTACCAGGATAACCAGGAATTGCAATTTATTTACTTATCCTAGGATCATTGGCTGTAGGTACAGGTCTTTTTTGGGTAGGATGCTAGCGTTCCAAGCAAGTAGACAACAGTCCTGGTTGGGTAATTATATTAGTGGAATCATGCGATCTTACAGCGCATTTCGAAAAGGGATTACGACTGTACTATTTGATAAATTCATTTCTTAACTGAAGTTTTATTTTAACAATAATTATAAACTGTTTATACTATACATAACATGTTGTACTTTTATTCTCAATACTTTGTACTTCGCTGATTGTCCAGTTTCTCTTCTGTGTAAACTGCCTAGAAGTCGTTTGATTGTTGGCGGTATAGAAGAAGAAAGTTATGTTATGCCATGTTATGTTAAATTGTTCATAAGAAGAAGTTGTAAGTAATAACCCCCTCTTCTACAAAGCCGCGCGGTAATCGCCACGAAATCGGCTTTGTAGAAGAGGAGTGAAGTGTTGAAAATATGCTGCTTGATAGACCAGCGTATGATCAGAATATTTCTTACATTTGCATCCTTTAACTGATGTTTTAAGGTACCGGAATCGTGCCTCTAGGCATTTTAGACCGCCTAATGCCACTGTGGGCATGGCTAATGCAGAAAACTGCATTAGGTGGCCTAAAGCGTCTACATGGGCACAATTCACAACAAAAATAGGCGCTGGAAATGTAGGCCTGGAAAACCCTGGCCTACATTTCCTGCGCCTATCTTTCCCGGAGATGCGATTCTCTGTAGGGTGCCGTCATGTGATTAAAATACATAGTAGATGATGGCAGATAAAGACCCGAATGATCCATCCAGGCCGTCCCACCTGATTCAATCAAAAATAAATAAATTTCTTAGCTATTTCTGGGCAAGAATCCAAAACTCTGCCCGGTACTGTGCTTAGGTTCCAACTAGAGAGTTGCGAGGGGACAGAAATCCCACCCATCCCCGCCTGTCCCTGCCAGCATCCTCTCCGTCCCCACCCGTCCCCGCAAGGAATTACCTCCATCCCCGCCCGTCCCCATAAAAAGCAGCAATTACTTCTGACAGGATCATCAATTCCATAGTTTCTTTTGTGTTTGCGCTGCTGTTTTCCTTGTGGAATCTCTTTGGTGGAACCCTTTTTTTTGTTTTCTGTTCAGGTAATTAACTTATACCCTCTTTAACTAAGGCTGACGTGTCCATTATATTATATGGACGAACCCTGCTTCCAAAGCCTTCCATCCCCGTGGTAGTCCCGTTGGCTAGGGGGGGGGGGGTCCCCGTGGGAGTCCTGTGGGCCAGAGGGGGGTCCCCGTGGGAGTCCTGTGGGTTAGGGAGGATTCCCGCGATCCCCGTTCCCGTGCAGATCTCTAGTTCCAACTGCTGAAGTCTCTGTCAAAGCTCACTCCAGCCCATCTACACCCTCTCAGCCATCGAAGCCCTCCCCAGCCCATCCTCCACCAAACAGCCATATACAGACACAGACCGTGCAAGTCTTCAATTGACACAATTTGCGGCTGCTTTTTAGGTAGCCATCGATATCGACGCCGTACAATCAGGGCCTTACTTCCTTTTGCCGCTGCAGGGCAGAGCTGCCACAGCTTTTCGCAGCCTGAGCCAGTGTGCATGCCGCTGGGTTCTGGGCCTCAGGTTTTAGGTGCCTGGGGGACTTGATACCCAGGATTTCTCCTGCTTTGTTTATTCCCACTGGTACTTTATTTTCAGGCTGTAACTCAGTGCACAGAAGCTTCACAATATGTGTATTGAATTAAGCTGAAGGTCACATGCTCTTGAAGCTGAATAGCCTATTCTTCTCAGAGACTTGTTAAAAAAAGCATGACAATAATTCCAGCCAGCAAGCAGGGGCATTTTTATAAAAGTTTTTCAAGCAGTGGATCAATCTCCATTGTCTAAAGGAAAACGTTTCCCATCTGTGGTTTCATTCTCTAAAGGCAGGGATGGGGGTAGCAGAAGAGATCACACTTTGAATGGCTACAGCTTGTCTTCCAAATTCAAGCTGAAAGTTATGAGGTGAAATTTGCATTGATTCAGTTGCTTACTACTAAAATATTAATCTTTGAAAATATATTTTTTTGTCCCCAGGTGGAGAACTTGGCTGCACAGGGATCAGGAGGAAGAAGCAGAATGAACGATAAAGTAAGTGGTGGGTGTTTGGTCATTGCACGAGTGAGACGGCACCTAAGGGGGGCATTTGAAGGTGGGACAAATGGGAACAGATCTCGTCCGACCATTGTGTGCTGGTCATTAGCAGGGAGGGGCACAGGATCGAGTTTTATCGATCCCCTCCAGATTTGTTCCTCGACTCCCCAGCCGGACAGCTGGAGAAGCAGGTCAGAGTCTACGCGATATTTGCGGAAGCAGGACAAAGTTTGCGTTGTTTGCACATTCATGGATTATTTTGGTCATTTTGTATAGACGTTGGAATTTTTATCTTCACTTTTTTCATTTTGGATCACATTGCTTTTACACCTAAGCAGCAACGGGACCAACCCACCCACAGTCCCGGTCCTGCAAAAATATGAGCTCCACCCTCCCTGGAAACGTCAATCGCTCCTCCTAAACTTACTTGCTCCACTTCATCACTGACGCTGAAACCGTGGATTGAAGACAAAGTTTTATTTTATTTTTCTTTCCAGCTTATGATTTATCTTTAATCTTATCTATTGTTTTGCCTTTTGTCTTTGTTTTGTTCTATGTCTATCATTTAAATTTCTCCAGAATTCTACTGTTCAACGGCTCCCCCTTCTGCTTCTATTCCTTTCTCTCCTCTCTTCTACCTTCCAAAGTATTTAGATCAATGCTGTCTTGTTGAAATGTTTATTTTATTTTTATTTTTCCTCTAACTCTACTTTTCACTTCTCTATTACCCTCCAGGTACTTTAGTTAGATTGTGAGCCTTCGGGACAGTAAGGGAATTTTTCAAGTACCTTTCTTATTTCTAATCTTAATGTATATTTTCTGTAAACCGCTTAGAACCTAACGGATGTAGCGGTATATAAGAAATAAATTACATTACATTACATTACATTATGCACTTTTGGATATAAGGGAACACGTCACCAATTGTTTTGCCAGCTGGTGAATCTCGTCATGGCACTTTAATATTTTAGCGCCTCCCTGATTACCTTTTTGACATTTTAGATATTCTTATGCCATTTTGGAGGCAGGGAGGGCTTGTGCTATGATGTGAAAAGTTGAGCATCTTTTCAGCCTTCCAGCTGCATTCCTGTATGTTCACGTCACTGAGCACATATTTATTTATTTAATTTATGTGAATTCTCTTGGAAGGTTTTGAATTTTTTTGAGAATTTAGTGTAATTCATTATTCTCTCATTTTTTAATTTCTTAGATATTTGTGCCATAGAACCGGTTCCCGAAGAAGAATCGGGCTCAGGCAGATACTCTTTATACTTCATAGTACCCAAGAAAGGCACAGAGGATTGGAGGCCCATTCTGGATTTGAAGGCTGTAAACAAGACCCTGAAAGTACTCCACTTTCACATGGAAATGGATCGCTCTATCATTACGGCAGTGGTTCTGGGAGAATTCCTTATCTCTCTGGATTGACGGAGGCATATCTCCACATCCCCATCTTTCCAGTGCGCAGTTTTGTGGCGCTCCCCTTCGATTTGGCCACAGCTCCCTGCACCTTTACCAAGATGATGGTGGTTGTAGCGGCCTACCTTCACCAGGTGGGGGTCCAGGGGCATTCTTACCTGGACGATTGGCTAATCAGGACCCCCCTCGCTGACAGATTGAGAGCGCGTGGTCCAGCAGGTGGTGAACCTCTTACAGGATCTGGGCTGGATAGTCAACTTTCGAAAAAGTCACCTTCAGCCAACTGTGTTTGGACCATCTAGGAATCCTCTCAACACAGAAAAAGGCAATGTTTTTTTCCCCCAAGCCATGCAAACGGGAGCTCAGGACACAAATCCTTGCTATTTTGGTCCTTCCGAGCCCCACGGCTCGACAATATTCGGCAAGATGCATCTCAGAATTGCAGGCCCTCTGCTGCAGGGAGCCATTTAATGTTCTACAGAGTCGGGGGTTTCTCTACGCACAGTTCCTTCCTTTCTTCCAAAGGTGGTTTCTGTCTTCCATGTCAATCAGGAACTCCATTATCCTGCATTTCAATCTACGGGCTCTGCCAAGCAGGACAAACTTTTGCGCAAATTGGATGTGAGCCGGGCCCTTCTCCTCTTCCTGGAGCGAACTAATGCCTCCAGGATTTCTGATCACCTTTTTCTACTGACCAGCATCCAAGGCAGCCATTGCCAGATGGATCCGGATGGCGATTTCCTCTTCCTGCATTTCTGCTGGGAAACAGCCGCCTCTTTCCCTGGCAGCACATTTCATCAGAAGTGTAACAGAATCCCAGGCCGTTTCACCTGATGAAATCTGCTGAGCTGCTACTTGGGCTACTCTTCACATTTTTATTAAGTTCTACCGAGTAGATGTGACGGCTCGTGAGGATGCCACTTTTGGGTCCTTGGTATTGCGGGCAGGCTCATCTATCACTCCCTAGACGTATGGCTCCGATTTGGTACGTCAGCTACAGTATGGACTCCTGTGTATCTGCAACAGAATGACAGATTAGGTTTTTACCTCGTATTCTTGGTTCTGTTAGGATACACAGGAGTCCATACTACCCTCCCTGTGCAGATTTGTTTGGATTCGCCTGATTTCTGCCTCGGACATTGACAGAGTCCATCTCGAACCCTCTGTTATAATACCTAAGAGATGTGTTTCAGGTGTTGGGGCTTCCCTTTCTCTCTCCTCTTGGGGGGTGCTATAGCTTCTGCTTGTTACCCCTTGCAGGTTGGGTCTGAGTTACTCGTGAGAGTGTTTGTTGTTCCCTGTTTACTTGTTAAATGTTTATTAATCATTGTGCTATTTTCTAAGTTTCAGAGTAGAATGCATTTTTTGCTGAGGAAGTTCCCCATGCCTCTCCTTCTCTTATGTTTCAGTGGAGTTCAATTGCTTTGGTACCAACTGAGGAGGGGGGGAACTGTACTCCACTGCAGAAGGGGAGGAGTTCTCAAGTTCTTAAAGAGATATCCTTCTGCAAGTCGCGGGAAATGGGACTCAACAGCTACAGTATGGATTCCTGTGTATCCTAACAGAACCAAGATTAATGAGTTATGAACCTAATCTGTCTAACACAGGGGTGGGCAACTCCGGTCCTCAAGAGCCGGAAGCCAATCGGGTTTTCAGAATTTCCCAATGAATATGCATGCAAATAGATCTCAAGCATATTCATTGGGAAAACCTGAAAACCAGATTGGATTCCAGCCCTCAAGGACCGGAGTTGCCCATGTCTGGTCTAACAGGACTGACTGAAACAAAAGGGTTGGGTGTAGGAAATTCATCTTAAAAAAATAAAGTGATACAAGAAAGGGAAAATACATGGGGGGGGTCTCATCTGAAAGTTGGAGCAGGGAAGAGTCAAAATGTAAAGACGAGAGAGGATTAAAGATTAAAGGCATCTTTAAAAAGGAATATTGTAAGTTTACCTTTAAATTTTTCTAGAGAGTTTTATATGTGTAATTCAGTAGGTAATGTACCTGGGGCACTGGGGATTAAGTGACTTGCCCAGGGCCACAAGGAGCAGCACCGGGATTTGATCTCACAGCCTCTGGGCGCAGAAGCAGCAGCTCTACCAGTGAGCCACAGCCCAAATGTTCTGTCTGTCCTCCTTACTTCCATTGCTTTCAGTCGAAGTAAAATGGATGCTTCAAACTGTCCTCTTTCTGGAGCCATATGGTAATCCTAACCCAACAGCAATGCTCTATAACTAGAACCTAGAGCTCTCCCGAATACCTACCAGTCTATCAAGCCATTCTCTCGAAGCACTCAAAGAAACAACAGGTGGGGAGAAAGTGGCACAGTGGTTAAAGCTACAGCCTCAGCACCCTGAGGTTGTGGGTTCAAACCCACGCTGCTCCTTGTGACCCTGGGCAAGTCACTTAATCCCCCCCATTGCCCCAGATACATTAGATAGATTGTGAGCCCACCGGGACAGACAAGTAAAAATGCTTGAGTACCTGAATACATTCATGTAAACCGTTCTGAGCTCCCCTGGGAGAACTATATAGAAAATTGAATAAATAAATAGTGTGAAAAGTTTCTGCCTTTGATAACCAGAGCTGGTATTGTGACATCATAATGCCTCATTCCACCAATGACTATGAGCCAACCTCATGAGTGATGTCGCAATGGCTTGATTGTCCTTTAGTTGGCTCACTTTCGCTACATTTTGATGTCTAGAGTGGTGCAGTGGTTAAAGCTACAGCCTCAGCACCCTGAGGTTGTGGGTTCAAACCCACGCTGCTCCTTGTGACCTTGGGCAAGTCACTTAATCCCCCCATTGCCTCAGGTACATTAGATAGGTTATGAGCCCACCAGGACAGACAGGGAAAAATGCTTGATTACCTGAATAAATTCATGTAAACCGTTCTGAGCTCCCCTGGGAGAAAGGTATAGAAAATTGAATAACACTTTCAACTGTCTACTGTCGATATGTGTTAATATGATATGTGCTCTTATGACCAACTACAAAACATTCAGAAAAGAACTGAAAACCATACTAGTCAAGAAATTTATCAAATGATCTAACCAAACTGTATCGACCCTTCCCAGATCCCCACGCATACTAAAGCTATCAACCTTATAATCTCCCTGGGAATGCCCAGGCTAATTTCTTATAAACCGCATAGAAACAAAAAACACTGTGGAGAAGATATCCAAGATACAAGCGTTTATTAAAGATACAGTCATAAAATCCACATCATAAAATGTCTAGGACCCATAAGATGGAAACTGACCACATCACAGAGGCCCACCTCAACTCACACTGGCTTCCAATTCCGGCAAGAATACTATTCAAATTCTACTATCTACTATTTAAAACCATAATCGGCGACAGCCCAACCTACCTGAACAATCACCTCATCCAAACTACATCAACTAGACACAGGAAAACCCACACTCCATTCACGCACCCTCCAATCAAAGAAGTCAAACGGAAAAACGATATGATGGCCTCCTAGCCACACAAGCAGCAAAACTCGACAACCAAATCTCCAATCTAATAATTACCCCAGACTACAAAACATTCAGAAAAGAAGTAAAGACGCTACTTTTTAAGAAATTCCTGCAAACGACTTAATACCGCTAGCTCCTTCCCAATACCACTTCCCAATATCTTCCCGATTCCACAAAGCAACCTCATCTACTCTTTATCTCCTCTAGTAATGACCAGATAACTTCTTCTTGTAATATGTTTTTTTGTAATTCTTTTGTAATCCGCTTTGAATCGCAAGGCAATGGCGGAATAGAAATCTCTAATGTAATGTAACTGTGGACCCAACACGGTCCGTGTTTCGACGACCCTGTCTTCCTCAGGGGTCCCTAAGAGTCCTAAGTCAGAGAATGTGGATCAAAGCTCTCGAGCAGGACTGTTCTCAGCCTTTTATCCACATTCTTTGACTTAGGACTCTTAGGGACCCCTGAGGAAGACAGGGTCGTCGAAACACAGACCGTGTTGGGTCCACAGTAGACATTTTATTATGTGGCTTTTATGACTGTATCCTCAATAAATGCCTGCATCTTGGACATCTTCTCCACTGTGTTTTTGTTTTTGGTTGCTCTTTGATTCTGTGGAGTACCAGGGTCAATTTCTGTTTGCTTGTGCTTTGCAAACTCCTTATGTACCCCCTAACATCAAGACAATTCTCATGTAATCCGCCCATGTATCTCCAAATATGACAATTCTCATATAATCCGACTTATCTAATATAATAAAATGATAGGCCGCACATGCGCACTAAAAAAACGTGTTCCCTGGTCCGTCGCGAAAATACGAGTGCGCATGCGCGCCTACAACGTCACCACAGCCTGCTCTCCGTCTCCACCTCGCGCCGCTGCAGGCCCCACACTCGCAACTCACACATCCGCTGCAGCCTAGCAACTCCGACCACAACCTTCCCCCCTCAACCGCCTAGGAGCTGCAGCGGGGGCTTTCAGAACAGAATATGATTACCATCTTTCTTTAGGCAGCCCCGGTTGTTTACTTGGATTCAATGTCAGCATTAGGGTTCGCCGGCCGCCAGCCGTGAGAGCCGGGTGAGGAAGGCCGCCGCAGCCTCGCCGCTAGGTAGGGGGACAACAATCGCGCTTATGCTCAAGCCGCCGCCACGACTCCTCTCTCGAACCGCACCAGGATCAAGAGAGGAGCTGCGGCGGGGGCTTGAGCATAAGCGCCATTGTTGTCCCCCTATCTAGCTGCGAGGCTGCGGCGGCCTTCCTCACCCGGCTCACATTTAATCCAAGTAAACAACCGGGGCTGCCTAAAGAAACCGGTGCTTGGCCCGCCAAACAATTCCTGCCGTTGCCGAAATTTGCCCCACCGTTCCTTCCCTTCCTCCATCACGTCAGTTCAGCTCCGTCTATGTTAAAAGCAGCTGCTTTGAAATTGGAGCCCTGCCGCCACCGTAACACGTTCCCTCTGCCGCGGTCCCATATGTAAGAGAAGGGGCGGGACCAAGGCAGAGGGGAAAGTGCTACAGCAGTGGCAGGCCTCCGATTTCGACGCGGCTCCTTTTAACAATGGTGGAGGGAGGGAAGGAAAGGTGGTTGGGCGCTGTTGAGCCCCTCTTTGCCCTCAGACCCTCTCCTAACTGCTCCATCCTGTCTCAGACCACTGGGGGGAGGTGCCTGTCTTTAGCTCCAGGGATGGAGGGAGGGAAGAAGAAAGAAGGGGCCTTGGCAAGCGAGTTATCATAAGCCAACCATAGCCTGGGACCCCTACATGGTATGAATAATGACCAGACAACAAAAGGTAAGAAAAATAATTTTATTTTCTGTTTTGTGATTACAATATGTCAGATTTGAAATGTGTCTTGAGGGAGGCTGCCGCCGCGGCTTTGGACAGACGGGTACCATTTTCGTGGGAGCCGGCCTTCGGAGAGGCTTGGGACGCGGGGACGGATGCGGGAGGGGCTGCCACTGCGAAGGGCTTTGGTGGAGGAGCCAGCCAGACTGCGAGTTTGGGTACGTTGTAAGCACGGATTGGTCAAGGAGCCGCCGCTTCCGAGGCTTTGAAATTGCTCTCCCACCGTCACTCCCACCCGCCCCGGCTCTGCCTCTGCCCAGGTTCAAAAGCAGGAGAGGCGGTCATCTAGCACCCGTTAATCTAATGGGCTTAAACACTAGTGTATTTATATTATCATGACAATTCATATGTAACCCACGGTATGTATTCTGTCTTATCATGACAATTCGTATGTAATCCGCCTTGAACTGCAAGGTAATGGCGGAATAGAAATCACTAATGTAATGTAATAAAAACTGCATAGAACTGAAAGGTATCGGCGGGATAGAAGACATCAATGTAATGTAATAGGTTCCTGCATTTTCCATGACTAAGCCATGACCTCTCCTTCTTTGGCAGACTCTCAGCTCAGTTCTAAATATTGACCTGGTGAAAAACAAAACAGCAGAAGAAATTAAAGAGGTGAGCCAATTAGTATCATTTTTGGCATAGTGGCAGCGCTGCATGACGCCACGTGGGAAATTAATGTATCATAAACCTTTACTGTTACTGTAACTTACCCTTATCCTGAAATGTAATTCCACTGGAACTGCCCAGATAATTTCTATATTGTAATCCGCCTAGAACCGCAAGGCACAGGCGGAATAGAAATCCGTAATGTAATGTAATGTAATCTAAGTTTGGGTCCAGTGCCTGCTTTCTAACAGGAAAGGAGATGTGGGGGAAGGGTCTCAGCAGTGACACCTAGTGGCCAGATTCAAGGTGCAGAGCTGCTGGGTTCCATAGTGAGCTGTGGTGTAGGTATCCTCTATTGAGGATGGTCCTGATGAAGGCTGCGTTAGATTGGGGAGGGAGAAGAAAAGTTTGAAAAAAACCCCAAAAAAACAACCTGGTTAGAGGAGGGAAAACCACCAGTAGTTGCAAAGGATGACTTATGACGCTGTAACACCAGTGCCATTTTGAGTTGGAAGCCCAGGTGAGCAGGAGGAAGCAGCTGGGTCCTCTAAACGTGGAATCCAGACAGATATTGTTTGGTGTTTTTCATGAGGTAACCGAGGAAATGTGTCTGGGGAAAAATAGTTTGAAGAAACATTTTGCAGACTATGATTATTTATTTATCTAAAACACTTATGGCTCCTTTTATCAAGGTGCGCTATGGAGGTTAGCGTGTCGGACATCACGCGCCAACCACCCGGGAAGCCAAAAAACTAACGCCTCGTCAATGGAGGCGTTAGCGACTAGCGCGGCAGATGGTTGAACGCGCGGTATTCGCGTTAACCGCCTACCGCACCTTGATAAAAGGAGCCCTTATAGTCCGCATAGCGAACATCTATGTGGGTAACACAATAAAAAAACAACAGGCAGCCTCTAACCGAAAACCTATGCCTAAAGCAATTAGTACCAAATACCTACCACTTTACACATAGCTTGTATTTGGAAAATCTAGTCGGAAAAAATATGCCTTCAGGTTTTTCCAAAATACCTGAAAGTCGGAAATTAGATGAATGGAATCTGGAATTTAATTCCATAACGTCGGTCCGGCCACTTGGACCATTATAGATCACTATATCGTTATAGTTGCTTGTTAAAAATATGATTGAAGCAGGCAGTTCTTTATAAAATCGGTTGCTTTCTTTTGTCTATAAATGTTGTGTGCTCATGTTCTAACGGTGAAAAACTTCTGCTGTTCTTACAGATCTGGAAGCAGTACTTCTCCATGAAAGATACAGTCTTTGCCATTATTCCTGTAAGTGAGCCATTTTCCTGACCCCGGAAAGAGGAGCAAGACTCTCCGTCCCCTATACTTTTAAAACCAATAGGAGGAAATTTTTTTTCACTCAGAGGGTGTGGTCAGAGCGGATAGCGTAGCTGGTTTTAAGAAAGGTTTGGACAAGTTCCTGGAGGAAAAGTCCATAGTGTGTTATTGAGAGAGACACGGGGGAAACCACTGCTTGCCCTGGATCGGTAGCATGGAATGTTGCTACTCTTTGGGGTTCTGGAATCTTTTGTTCCTCTTTAGGATTCTGAATGGAATGTTGCTACTCTTTGGGTTTTGGCCAGGTACTAGTGACCTGGATTGGCCACCGTGAGAACAGGCTACTGGGCTTGATGGACCACTGGTCTGACCCAGTAAGGCTATTCTTAGGTTCTTATGAGAAGGGGAAGCCATGTTAATTTCTGTTGTCTTTTCCTTTTAGGGAGAAGTTTTTGACCTGATGTGGGACCGAGCCCAGGCTTGTCCATCAGTAAGTTCTGTCCTCTGTATTCTTAAAGGATGGTTTGTGGGCCAGTACTCTTGTTTCTTTCTGGAAGGTTAATGCTACAACTGTCATAGTTATACAGACTCAACTCTAGCGCTTTGCATTCCAAAATGTTGAAACGATATCCTGTTTCCAGCAGTAGCCAATTCGGGTCACAAGTATCTGGAAAGATCCTAAAAGGCTAAAATAGATTTTATGCTGCTTATCTCAGGAATAAGCAGTGGATTTTCCCAAGTTGGATTTTTCGTGTAGGAAATTGTCCAAACCTTTTCTTAAACCCTGCTAAGCCAATTGCTTTCACCATATTCGCTGGCAATGAATTCCAGAGTTCAATTACTCATTGAATGAAGAAATATTTTCTCCAATTTGTTTTAAATTTTCTACTTAATAGCTTCATTGCATGCCCCCTAGTCCTAGTATTTTTGGAAAGAGTAAACAAGCCATGGGTCCGGATTTTCCTTCGGGAAAATCTGGTAACCCTAGGTATGATAAGTGTGATTAGCGAGCAGTTGATTTGCAGATTTGTTGTATAGTATGCGTAACATTTTGTTGTCTGTATTTTAATTAAGAATGTAATTATGTAACTCGCACAGAACTAGAGGATGGCGCGAGTAATACATTTTTAAATAAATAAGATGTACTTCTGTGCAGGAATGTGGGCTACAGCATTCTCCTTTTTTTATTTCTTTAGTGTTGGTATGTTTATTAAATTATCAAAAAACGTTAGGTGCCTTTGACTCTTGTTCAAGTCCTAGTGACTTGATGACCATCATCAAGTTTTCATGGCAGAATACAGAAGTAGATTGCTGGGCCTTCTGTGCAGTATAAATTTGATGTCATAGTCGCATCAGATATAATCCTCTGCCTGCAACAGTTTCCATCTGCTGCTGCCCTGATGGGGTGGTGCATCGTTAGTCTGACAACTCCGCTGAAACCTGTCCGCCTCGAGAGGCCCTGCTGGGAGTGAACTATTGACGGCATAGCTTTCAACTCCTCAGACGCGTGCAAGCCCATGTACCATGACTGGACATTAACAAAAATGCAGAGACAAAATACAGAAGCATTTGCTTCGATTATCGTGCCGGAGCTAAAAAGGTTTGAGAGATACTGGTCAGGAGTGTTTGCTTTTTATGAATTTGTAAACGGGAAGGGTAAATACGATCACCTGATAATCCAAACGAAAAATCAAGTTCAGAATTCACCTGACTGGCTGTGTAGGTCAGATAAAAGACAAAAGGAAAAATTTTATTTTATCTCAGTCATGGAAATGAAAGTAAAACCAAAACGTAACTGTTTGCATAAATATTGCATGTAAAAGCACGTTAAGTCAAAGTTCAACTATTCGATTACTTGAAAAACTTTCAGATACAGAAACATGGAATTTGCTACTTTTGGGGTTTTTGCCAGGCACTTGTGACCTGGATTGGCCACTGTGGAAGCAGGATATTGGGCTGGATGGACCATTGGTCTGCCCCAGTATGGCTATTTTCATGTTCTTAAGCCCAAATGGCCTTTTCAGTCCATCCATCCATACCAACTTCTAAGCTCCACACTCCCTTCTTCTCCCTCGGAGATCCTCTGTACATGCCCCACACTTTCTTGAGTTCAGATGTACGGCCTCTTACAAAGCCGCGCGGCAACAGCCCCGAAGCCCTTTAAATCTCTATGGCCTTTGGCGCCGTTAGCGCGGCTTTGTAAAAGAGGCCGATAGTCCTTGTGGGAAATTCGGCATGCTGTGTTTTTTTAAAATTTTAACTAAATTTATAAATCAAACTCTGTTTAGTTTATCAGAGAAGACTGCATGATAAAACCTAAGAAAAAAATTTGCGGAAATGAGAAAATAATTTTTCAGAAATCTTTCCAGCCCAAATGTTCCAGAAACCTCACCTCTCTGTTGCCACATTAAGGAACCTGACATATATGTAGTATAATGAATGTACAAATCAGCAAGATTTATTCTTGTTCTTACTATTTACAGTTCTTATATGCAGTGCCGAGACGGGAAGGTTATGAATTTTTTGTGGGCCAGTGGTCTGGACTACAGCTTCACTTCACCTCTCTCATAAATATACAGGTAAGGCAAGTCTGATCTTTGGTCTCCATGTCTAGCAAGTGGTTCATTATCTCAGGGAAAACTGGCATCCCTAGATCCAGTGACATAGCGAGAGAAGTTGGCCCTCGGGGCGGAGGCGCCCCATGTGCTCTTCCCCCACCACCCTGATAGTGCCGCGCCCCTCCCTGTACTTCTTCATATCTTTGCCGGTAGTGAGCAGGCCGGAACACCCACTGCTGTTGTCGGCCGAGCCTTCCTACTGACATCACTTCCTGGCCCAGCGAACAGGAAGTGATGTCAGGAGTGAGGGGCGAGGCCGGTGAAGATTTGAAGAGGTAGCGGCGGGCAGGAGGGTGACCCTTCAGAGACCCATCCCTTCGCCAGGGTGGGGGGAAGGGGAGAGGTGCTGGCACCCCTGCCAAGTCGACGCAGTTCATCCCCCTCTTGCTACACCACTGGTGAGATCAAAGCCTAGGGTATGTAATTCATCTTGGTTGATTGAGAGCCTCATAAATAACACATATCCAATCCCACATTGAAAAGTAATTTACAAACTTAATTGCTTCTCATCTTATTACTGGGGCAAGAAAAAGCCTCAAAATTCAGACTGCCACTTGTTGCCTCGGCTTGTCTATTATTGAATCGCTGGCCTCAAAAAACCTCGCTAGGATTCAGCAGTGAATAAACCAGTCTTTTTTGTGTTGAAATCCTATAAGTCTTAATCCACTGGTTAGTACAAATATTTTGTTGAAAACAGTGAAAACGTAACATTAAAGTTATTTATTCACTGATTGTACAATCCTCTTGATGTGAACCGCCCAGAACTTTTTGGTTGGGCGGTATACAAGAATAAAATTATTATTATTATTGAAACAGCCCGTCCGACGTGGTCAGTGTTTTGCGGCATCCAAAGCCACTGTATCACACACAGACACGCGAGGGTCTGGTTTCTAGAATTACCCTTTATGCTCCGGCTTCTATATATGGCACTTTGAGTTGCCTACGCAAATTTGGGCATGCAGCTTAATTGATTTAACAAGCCAATCTGCCGTTAATTGACCACTGACAAGCAATTATCGACACTAATTAGCATTTATGCGTGCATCTTTTTAGGCGTTTTCTATAAAGAAGTGCGTGTAAATTCTAGTGCTCGGAGCAGAAAAGGGAGTGCGGCTAAGATCAATGCACTTGTAACCCGCCTAAGTTACACTTGATCCGAGCCTAAGTTAGGCAGGAATTTACACCAGGTTTTAATTGGTATAAATTAGGGATCTCAAAGTCCCTCCTAGAGGGCCGCAATCCAGTCGGGTTTTCAGGATTTCCCCAATGAATATGCATTGAAAGCAGTTCATATACATAGATCTCATGCATATTCATTGGGGAAATCCTGAAAACCCAACTGTATTGCGGCCCTCAAGGAGGGACTTTGAGACCCCTGGTATAAATGGTCAAGCCTAAATTGAATAGTGGGTCTCAGCACTTAGCTAACTTTAGACACGGTTTATAAAATGACGCTAAGAGAGGCTTTTTGTAACCATACGTAGAATTTCCCTTATATGGTTAAGTGCTTTTGAGTACATTTCTATAGAGTTTCATAGTGAAGGTTTTATGGGGTAGGTCACTAGGTCTTTCTCCAACCCATTATCAGTGGTGTAGTAAAGGGGAGGGCGGACCGCCCCAGGCGCTGACTTGGTGGGGGCTCCAGCACCTTTCCACCCTCCCTTCCCCGCCCCCACGTACCTCTTTAAATCTTCCCCAACAGAAGCAACTAATCTGGCCTGGCTCCCGGTGAATCACTTCCTGGTCGTGGGGCCAGGAAGTGACATCAGAGGGAAAGCCTACGCCGATGCAAGCAGCAGGCTAGAGAAGCTGCTCGCGCTGGTGAAGATTTAAAGAGGTACAAGCGTGGGAAGGGAAGGCGCGAGTGTGGCGTGAGGGGCGCTGAAGGAGTGGGGGAGGTGCCACTACGCCACTGCCCATTACATTCCATTTATTGACTTCTATTCCGCCTTAACCTTTCAGTTCTAGGCGGATTAAAATTAAGAGGTATCTAGACATGTCCAGGGAATTACATTTCAAAGCGTATTATTAGACAAACATTGGATTAGTATTGCAAGACATATTTCCTAAATAATATTGTTTTGATTTCTTTCCGAAATATTCTAGAATCCAATATGGCACCTAAGATTCAGACTAGAGAATGATGCGGGGACAAATTTTTCCCCGTGGGGACTCATTTTCCCATCCTGTCCCCGCGAGTTCTTTTCCTGTCGCTGCCCCATCCTTGCGACCTCTGTCCTCATCCCTGCCCCACCCCCACAAATTCAGAATGGGGGCTTCACAGTGGGAACAGAGTTAGCCACAAAGTTACTGAGACAGTCCCTTTAATTCTTACGATGCTCACTAACGCTTTGCAGCTGTTCTGTGTATTAAGGAGTCCCTGCGCTGTCTCTTGCAGACTACACGTGATGCTGCCCCCAGCCAGCTGGTACTGTACCACTATCGTGAGCTGCAGGAGGAGAAGGGCATTGTTCTGATGACTGCAGAGATGGACTCCCGATTCCTGGTAAAAGCCTTTTCACTTTGCTTGTTTCTGTGCTGTTGTCTGGCATTTCCCTAGCATCATTTTCACCCCCCCCCCTGTTACTGAACCCTCAGCCATGAGCCACACCTCTCGCCCCCAGTTACTGAACCCTCAGCCATGAGCCACACACCTGGCCCTCAGTTACTGAACCCTCAGCCATGAGCCACACACCTGGCCCTCAGTTACTGAACTGTCAGCCACAAGCCACACCCCTAGCCCCCAAATTACTGAACCCTAAGCCACGAGCCACACCCCTGGCCCCCAGTTACAGAGCTCTCAGCCACGAACCACACCCCTGGCCCCCAGTTACTGAACCTTCAGCCACAAGCCACATCCCTGGCCCCCAGTTACTGAACCCTTAGCCACGAGCCACACCTCTCGCCCCCAGTTATAATAATAATAATAATTTTATTTCTTATATACCGCCCAACCAGAAGATCCGGGCGGTTCACAGCAAGAGAACTGAGGCATATCAGCGAAGATGCAAGATACAGTAGGAATCAGTAGAATTCAATTCTATACAATACAATAAAATACAACATGATACAATGTAGAGTGAATCAAAGCAAAGTCATCGCATAAATTTACCAAACAGATAGTGATTTTCTGAACTTATAGTAAGATTGGGAGTGAACAATCAAAGAACACATCCAAGAGTTCATTCTCCCCGCTTGAAAGGCTAGAGTTTTGTCTAAAATACTTTTATAGCGGCAGGCTTTCGGAGTAGGGTGCATAAACATGCCCGACTTTCTTGTGTTCTTGCTTGATGTGAAAGGATTTAATTGGGAAGATAAGTATGATGGTAGTAATCCAAAGATAGCTTTATAGCAGAAGCAGCTGAATTTTAAAATGACTCTAGCTTCAAAAGGGAGCCAATGGAGTTGCATGTAAAAAAGGGTTATATGATCAAACTTTTTCAGTCCAAAGATCAAACGTACAGCAGCATTTTGAACCAGTTACTGAACCCTCAGCCACGAGCCACACCTAGCCCCCCAAATTACTGAACCCTAAGCCACAAGCCACACCCCTGGCCCTCAGTTACTGAATCCTCAGCCACGAGCCACACCCCTAACCCCAAAATTACTGAACCCTAAGCCACGAGCCACACCCCTGGCCCCCAGTTACTGAGCTCTCAGCCACAAGCCACACCCCTGGCCCCCGGTTACTGAACTCTCATCCACGAGCCATACCTCTGGCCCCCGGTTACTGAACCCTCAGTCACGAGCCACACCCCTGGCCCCCAGTTACTGAGCTCTCAGCCACGAGCCACACCCCTGGCCCCCGGTTACTGAACCCTCATCCACGAGCCATACCTCTGGCCCCCGGTTACTGAACCCTCAGCCACGAGCCACACCCCTGACCTCCTGTTACTGAACCCTGAAGCCTACAATAATAAGTAAGCTTGTCACAGGGTCCCACGTGATAAGTGGAAGAAATGAATCTCAAACTCATTTGTATCCACTTCTCCAATCTCTACACCAGTGAAAATCCAGAGATGTAAATCTCCAGTAGACGGGGAATGTTCTTCCATGATGGACATGGAATGTTTTAAGTCATAACTTTTGCATAGCGCTCGCTGCTGTAAAAGGAGCATTTTAGCTGGCAGCAACTTAAAGTGATATCACCATTTTAAACCAAGAGAATTATTTAACAGATATGTCTTTGTTAAGTGCTCTTTTCATACTTCATTTTTCTCTGTTTCTCTCCACCCTAGATTTTTCCTCAGCATCATTTTTGATATGCTGAGTCCTACTTGTATTCCTCTTCCTCTCTCCTCCGCAGGGATGCAAGACTATGTTTGTTTCCCTATATGCTCTTTTTTTTCTATTCCATTTCTTCTCCTTCCCTCTTCACCCTCCCATTCCCTCTCCTGCTGGTAACACTGTACCATGGAGCAGAGGGAGGGCATGCATGCCAGAGGCACTTCTCCAAGCCTAGTCCATCAGTGCTTTGCCAGGTCAGGTTCACTCCCAGTCAGGTCAACTGCCAATCAGGTCGAATGGCAGGAATGCTGTGGAAATGGTGATCACAGCCCATAGGAGGAGGGAGTCCTAATCATTATGCAATAGCACCACCTAGTGGCTGGGTTAACGACTATGACTGCCAAATTCCAAAAGGTTATTACATGGTTCCTAGCTGAGACTGTTGCTGAAGGTGATTAGACTAAAGGAAGTGGGGGAGCACATTAAAAAAAATCCCTGGGGGGTTGCAAATAAAGAGCAAATACAAAGTCCAAAAAAAGGACCTAAGTTCTACAAACCAAGTCGAAGAATCTGCAAACACAAGAGGTGGAACTCTAGTTCCTAGAGATTCAGGAGATTTATCTAGACAATTATATAAACAAAAAACAATGTGGAGAAATGATGTTCCTGAGATGGACTTTATTAATATTAAAATAATATTAAAACTTAGCAAATCACATAAAAACCTCTAGGACGCAGTCCGCTGAAAAGCTTTGGACCCTGAACCCAACACAACAGAATGTCTTCCTCAGGGGTCCCTATGAAGTCCTATGATAAAGATACGTGGATAAAAATGCCAGTTGGAAATAAACTGTTCTGTAGATGCTGTGCGCAGGACATGGGCTCAAAAAAGCTTGGATTTGTCTGTGGAGATCATTGGGTCAATTCTCTTGTTTTCGTCTGGACAATTATATAAAGAAAGTTTATTTTACAATATTCCATACAATAAAAACATATCGGGTACAAAATGTCTGTGTCAAAAGTATAACTGTAAATGAAGAAGACTGACTCGATAAATAGCACAACCGATGAGAAGGGCCCGCTATACAAAAACTCAGCTCAGAGACATAAAACTCTGAAGAGGGAGAGGTAACCCCCTCTTAGGGAAAGAGTTTATCATCCAATCATTGCTTAATCAATGTTAAAAGCGAGTCCAGCTCAAAGGTGTGAAAAATCTTTAACTGTATATATATTTCTTAATTGAGGTACTGTATTCTTAATTGAGCTACTGTTTTTTGAATTTATTGCATACAGTACCTCAATTAAGAAATATATATACATTTAAAGATTTTTCACACCTTTGAGCTGGACTCGCTTTTAACATTGATTAAGCAATGATTGGATGATAAACTCTTTCCCTAAGAGGGGGTTACCTCTCCCTCTTCAGAGTTTTATGTCTCTGAGCTGAGTTTTTGTATAGCGGACCCTTCTCATCGGTTGTGCTATTTATTGAGTCAGTCTTCTTCATTTACAGTTTAACGTCTTTACTGACTCCATAGTTACTTTGTCCCTGCTGAAGTGGAAACATGTGTCAAAAGTATTGCAGTGATTGCATCGTGTACATGGGATAAGATCTGGACTCAACACAGGCCGTGTTTCGGCAATGTTTTGCCTTCTTCAGGGGTCTTGAGGACAGGCCTTAAGTGAGTTTAAAATCTGTAAATTAAGACATGGTTTGCACTGTGCCCGTACTCGAATGTAATTATAGCTGGTCACCTTATCTCAAGAAAGATATAGCGAGCAGTGGCACTAGAAAAGATTCAAAAAAGAGCGACCAAGATGATAAAGGGGATAGAACTCCTCTTGTCTGAGGAAAGACTAAAAAGGTTAGGGCTCTTTAGGTTGAAAAGAGACAGCTGAGGGGAGATATGATAGAATTTATGATTAGCGTTTTATCAAAATTTTAATAAACTTGGATATGATTGAAGTCTACAAAATCCTGAGTGGAGTAGAACGGGTACAAGTGGATCGATTTTTCACTCCATCAAAAATTACAAAGACTAGGGGACACTCGAAGTTACAGGGAAATACTTTTAAAACCAATAGGAGCAAATATTTTTTCACTCAGAGAAGAATTAAGCTCTGGAACGCGCTGCCAGAGGATGTGGTAAGAGCGGATAGCGTAGCTGGTTTTAAGAAAGGTTTGGACAAGTTCCTGGAGGAAAAGTCCATAGGCTGTTATTAAGACATGGGGGAAGCCACTACTTGCCATGGATCAGTGGAATATTTGTACTCCTTGGGTTTTGGCCAGGTACTAGTGACCTGGATTGGCCACTGTGAGAACGGGCTACTGGGCTTGATGGACCATTGGTCTGACCCAGTAAGGCCATTGTTATGTTCTTATGCTTATATCCTAAGCGGCTTACAAACAAACATGTACATCTCCAGCAGGCTGAGTGTCAATGCATTAACCCCATCCATACCACACAGATTAATAATACTGATTTTTTGTACAATCTCACTTTATTCTGGGACCAGTTGTTATTTCCCTCTACCCACCAGGACTTTTGTAGGAAGCCTCAGTATTTCAGAGACTTAAACCCCTCCTCCTTATAGCTCATCACTATGCCAGTATCCCAGCTCCTCAGTCTTCCTTCCTAGAAGCCAGGCTGTAGGAATCTATCTTTTCTGCTCATGTTTTCTTTCACTACCTGATCCTCCTTGCATACATTCACCAAGTTTTACAGGATCGATGTGGTGGCCAAGCAGGATGCTGCTTTTGGTGCCTCTGTTTTGGCAGCGGGCTCATCCGTCCCACCCTTAATTTTTGGGACTGCTCCGTTATGTCCCACTGGTCCCGGAATAAAGTGGGATTAAGAACATAAGCATCGCCTCCGCTGAGTCAGACCATAGGTCCATCATGCCTAGCAGTCCGCTCCCACGGCGGCCCCCCAGGTCAATGACCTGTAAGTGATCTATTACTCTAAAGCATTTGTACTGTATAGTACCCCTCTAATTGTACCCTTCAATCTCCTTTTCCTTCAGAAATTTGTCCAGTCCCATTTTGAAACCCAAAATCGTACGCTGCTTTACTACCTCCTCTGGAAGTGCATTCCAGGTGTCAACCACCCTTTGAGTGAAGAAGAACTTCCTGGCATTTGTTCTGAATCTGTCTCCCTTCAATTTTTCCGAATGCCCTCTAGTTATTGTTGCCCCCACCAGTCTGAAGAATCTGTCCCTCTCTACCTTCTCCATACCTTTCATGATCTTGTAAGTTTCTATCATATCCCCTCTAAGTCTCCGCTTTTCGAGGGAAAAGAGCCCCAGCTTCTCCAGCCTCTCAGCATACGAAAGGTTCTCCATGCCCTTTATCATTTTTGTTGCTCTTCTCTGGACCCTCTCCAGTATTGCCATATCCTTCTTAAGGTACGGCGACCAGTATTGAACGCAGTACTCCAGATTCGGTCGCACCATCGCCCTATACAGCGGGAGGTATCGCTTCTGGTAGCGATACCTTTCTTGATAATGCCCAACATTCTGTTCGCCTTTTTCGAGGCCGCAGCACATTCTGCCGCCAGTTTCATTGTTTTATCCACCATAACCCCCAGGTCTCTTTCTAGGTTGCCTTCCCCCAATAATATCCCCCCCATCGTGTAATTGTACATCGGGGTTCCTTTCCCCATGTGCATAACTTTACATTTCTCCACATTGAAGCTCATCTGCCATTTAGTTGCCCACTCACTCAGTTTGTTCAGGTCCCTTTGGAGTTCTCTACATTCCTCAACTGTACAAGAATGAAAGATTATGTTCTTACCTGTGCTAATCTTCTTTCTTGTAAATCCACACTTTATTCCGGGAACCCACTCTATTTTTTGCTGATTCACCGATTGTCTGCTTTTACAAGTACTGGTAAGCTGGATTTCTGTTTTCTGTCCAGCTTTTATAAGAATGTCACTAGAATGGGTTTAGCACTTAATTGGGGGGGGGGGTGTCCCTGGTTCAGGTGCCCCCCTTCTGACAGTGCAGGCTGTGTCTCCCTTTATAGCACCGTTTTGTCATTCAGGTTTATGCTGTTTAATGACCTTTTCTCTCATTTTTCATTGTTGCTGATTTGCATTTGTTGATATGAGCAGAATTGATTTACTTGTTAGGGAGTTCTCCCCATTCCCCTCTCTCTTGTTGTCCTCTACAGATGTTCTTGGCTGCTTTTATACTGACTGAGGAGTTCGGATACTGGCACAGTGATGCCGTATAAGAGGGAGGGGTTTAAGTCTCTGAAATTCTAAGGCTTCCTACAAAGTCCTGGCGGGTAGAGGGAAATAACCCACTGGTCCCGGAACAAAGTGTGGATTTACAAGAAAGATTAGCAACAGAACCTAATGTTTTGATTTATTCAGCTGCAGTAAGTTCCTATCTAAAGAGTTTACAGTCTAAGGCACCTGCTTACTAATCCATGGCAAAATAACTCGTTTATGCTCAATTTTACCACGAGAAGGTTGAGTGTAAGATCCACTAAGCTGCAGTATTTAGCTACTGCAGCTTAGTGAATCTTGCAATTGCAGGAATATCGCACATTCTCCACCAACCACATCCTAAAACAGGTCTTTGGTAAGAATCTGTTGTGGGGGGAGCAGGAATGTGCACTGTTGCATCAGAGCTAGTGTTGAAAGGGAGTACCGCATCGCACTGTGGTGCATTTCTGATTACTTGGTATTTTTTCCTGCTTCACCGCTGCACGTTAGTTTGTCGGCACGCTCTAATATTGCTTTTCTCCTTCACAGAATGTTCTGGAAGCACAGAGCTTGGCCAATCAGGTGCAACTCTTCTACGCCACTCACCGACCAGAGACCTACAAGCTGGTGGAGATGTTTAACCACAGCCCTGATGCATTTAAGCACATGATGATAATCTCGGAGCTGGAGCAAAGCGGGCTCGGAAGGCAGCTGAGACTCGGACACGAATGAATAAATCCACGAGAGCACCCGAGACCAGAAACGGACCCGAGAGCCGAGGGCATGGTGTGAGCGTGGACTTCTCACTGTTCAAGAATCCACTGACCCAACCTTGGCTCTGGATCCTGATGTGCCATATTTATTATAGCATTTGAAAACCACCAGCCCAGAATTGCTATGTGAAATTATTTAGTCACAGGACTGTAGCGCTGCAGAAGAGAAGCCAGAGCCGTCCTTGTTACTCTTGTCGTGGTGGGAGCAATGGCAAAACCAGGGATCTGTATGCCTCTGCGTTTTTAGATGTAGCCTTGAAGCAAACACGTCACAAGCCGTCTCAGTAGTGAGGGTCAAATTCTGAAGCTCTCAACATTGCATAGGCACATCAAGCATGTTTTGCAGCATACTCACACCATCTCTTCCTGGCTAGTGTTTAAGGGTCACTGGTGACTACTATAGTTCTCTAACTCTCCCCTCCCCCCCCCCCCTGATCTGAAACGGTTGGCATTGCAGGCTTTCCCAGCTTGCTTTCTGGCCTTCATTTCACGGGAGAGAGAATCTATCCAAGCACTGCAGAGCAGAGAGCATTTCAACACAGAGACCATCTCCTTAAGTACCCTTTGGTTGGGCATCCTTAACTGGTTACCCCTGAAATAAAACAATTTGGGCTGCAGGCACATTAAAATTGTTTCCGATTTACACGTGAAAGCGAATCTGGAAGGATAAAATTGCATGCTAACTTAATTTAAACTTTTCTTCTTGGAGTACTAGTTTGATAGCAGTATCTGTCGAGTTTTAAGTAAATAAGTTGTTAGCTATTAGTTGTATTGTGTAATCAGCATTGCACCGATATTTATTTATTTATTTATTTCCACATTCTGTATCCTGCCTATAAAACTAAATCTGCTTTGGGGGACTTACATAAAGTCCCATAGAAAGAGAGCTTGAATGTAGGCGTGTGTCACAGTAAACTGTCCCGCAGCTGATGACATCATCAGTAAGAGTCAATTTGGTGTTCAAGGGGTGAGGTTTGGTGACACCTTTGTTCTTTCTGAAGTGAAAAGCAATGTTGGCT
This sequence comes from Geotrypetes seraphini, assembly GCF_902459505.1. Classification (NCBI taxonomy): domain Eukaryota; kingdom Metazoa; phylum Chordata; class Amphibia; order Gymnophiona; family Dermophiidae; genus Geotrypetes; species Geotrypetes seraphini. The sequence continues at coordinate 66,034,856 of NC_047095.1, forward strand.
CTCAGACTGCCAGCCTGCCTGTTTTCTAGACTCTGATTTATTGATTTTTGAAATTTTGGGCATATACATTACTATTCCTTTTGTTTGAGTAATTTAGGTGTCTGCTTTTGCTACCCAGTTCTTTCAGTTGGTTTTAATATCTCTCTTCAGGGTTCCTTTTACCTATGATGGATACAGCCAGTAAGCACTAAGGCAGCTTTATACTAACAGCTTCAACCGTACAGATAATGTGGATGAACAGGGAAGCCTGTTTAAAGGGGGGTGAGGGGAAAAATACCTGCACTGTATGAAACCCCTCGCCCTCCTTGAAGTACTGCAAGCAGGCATGTTTCTGCCTGGCAGGTGTGTCTTTTCACAGAGTGACCCTTTTCTCACCTCTGGGCTGGAGGAACGCCAGTCTTTGGATTACCCACAGCCGATCTGTTGCTCAGCCGTATAAAACCCTTCCCAGGCAGTGGAGCGTAGCTGTGCCATTTCCACAATAGGAGGCTGAGAACTGATGGGAAATGACACATGCGAAGATGCCCCCCTGGCTCGCTCATTTGCTACTCATAATCCAGCAAAGTTCCAATTGACACACCCATTAGGCAGTGAACTGGGGTGTGGGAAAAGGCCTCGGGGTTCTCTGCTCTCCCTTCCGGTTGCAGGCTGCTCCCTCTAAGGATCGGTTGGGTGCGTGCAAATTTTTTTTCACATGCGAGCAACAAGTTAAAAAAAAACAACAATTTTCCAGGTTTGCAGTTATTTTTGTGAACGAAGCTCCTAGAATGTATGAGTGATTGCTTCCCTGATGTTCATCTGATGTTCACTCTTCCCTCAGCACATATAATAATAAATGTTTCTGCTGCAAGTACTGTGCTGCGTGAAATATTACTGTGTTCAGAGCAGATTCTGCAGGGTTTTCTTGGTAAGACCACTAGTGTTTAAGCGAACAGAACCAAGGCTGCTTTGCCAGAGGTTGTGGTAAGAGCGGATAGCATAGCTGGTTTTAAGGAAGATTTGGACAAGTTCCTGGAGGAAAAGTCCATTGTTATTGAGAAAGACATGGGGAAACCACTGCTTGCCCTGGATCGGTAGCATGGAATATTGCTACTCCTTCGGTTTTGGCCAGGTACTGGTGACCTGGATTGGCCAGGGTGAGAACTTGATGGACCATTGGTCTGACCCAGTAAGGCTATTCTTATGTAATTCTTTAGGGATTTGCTGCTTTGTGGAGGAATAGGCCTAAGGGTTAGTACAGCGGACTATGATTGTGGGAAACTAGGTTCAGTCCCCACTGCAACTCCTCATGACCCTGGGCAAGTCACTTAACCCTCCACCGCCTCAGGTACAAAAAACGTAGACTGTGAACCCACTAGGGACAGGGAAAATACATCCATATATCAAGTAACATTATATAAATGATTAGTAGTAGTGGTGTTGGTTGTTTTTTTTTAGGTTTAGGAGCTTGCTGAGCAAGACGTGAAATAATTCATATGGTATATCAGACCTGTTTGAACAGAAATGAGGCAGAGTCTGAGATGAGGTGTTTATTTCCTGAAGGAACAAGTTAAGCGGAAATTTCTCATCAGCTCAAACTGCTCAGTTTAAGTGGTGTCTCAGCCATTTGGTTGAGATCCAAACGCACGACCTGAGCCATAAAGTGAAATGGTTCCTTCCTGGCCTTTAGGCTGAGGCAGGGAATCTGTAAAGATTAGGTTAGGGCTCTTCAGCTTGGAAAAGAGACGGCTAAGGGGGGAGACATGATTGAAGTCCACAACATCTTGAGTGGTGTGGAAACGGGTACAAGTGGATCGATTTTTTACTGCATCAAGATTTACAAATACGGGAGCACGCGGTGAAGTTACAGAGTAATACTTTTAAAACCAATAGCAGGAAATATTACTTCACTTGAGCTGATTCTATAAACAGCACTTAAATCAGTCGGCGCCTAAAAAAAATGAATTGCTGTTAGCGGTGTCTATGTAAAAACTTAGGCACCTGATATGTAGGCCAGGGCTTTAAAGGCCTATATTTTAGATACCTAAGTTTTTGGAGAATCGCGCTTAGCGGTGTCTAAGTCATAGAAACGCCGAGTAAGGCATTAGGTGCTGTTAAGCGCCAAGCACTAGGCATCTATCTTTAATAGAATCAGATTAATATTTTTTTTTTTTTACCAGTTGAGGCTATTTAAAGTATTTTTCCAATTAACTTAGGTGCCTTTTATAGAATCAGCCTCTCAGAGAATAGTTGAGCTCTGGAACACGTTGCCAGAGGATGTGGTAGGAGCAGTTAACTTAGCTGGTTTTAAAAAAGGTTTGGACAAGTTCCTGGAGGAAAAGTCCGTAGTCTGCTATTGAGACAGACATGGGGGAAGCCACTGCTTGCCCTGGAATCGTTGGCATAGAAAGCTGCTATTATTTGGTATTCCAGAATCTTGCTACCCTTTGGGGATTCTGTAATATTGCTACTCTTTGAGATTCTGCATGGAATCTTGATACTCTTTGGTGTTCCAGAATGTTTGGGGTTCTGGAAAGTTGCTACTCTTTGAGATTCTGCATGGAATCTTGAAACGCTTTGGTGTTCCAGAAAGTTGCTACTCTTTGAGATTCAGCATGGAATCTTGATATGCTTTGGTGTTCCAGAAAGTTGCTACTCTTTGAGTTTCAGCATGGAATCTTGATATGGTTTGGCGTTCCGTAAAGTTGCTACTCTTTGAGATGCTGCATGGAATCTTGAAACGCTTTGGTGTTCCCGAAAGTTGCTACACTTTGAGATGCTGCATGGAATCTTGATACGCTTTGGCGTTCCGGAAAGTTGCTACTCTGAGATTCTGCATGGAATCTTGATACGCTTTGGCGTTCTGTAATGTTTCTACTAATTGGATTTCTGCCAGGTACTTGTGACCTGAATTGGCCACTGTGGAAACAGGATATGGACCATTGGTCTGACCCAGTATGGCTATTTTCATGTTCTTATCTGTACAGCAGAAGTTCTTAACCATTGTGTCACAAAGAGGTTGGATATGTCACCAAGAATTTAGCACAGACAGCAAACCTGCACTTTTACAAACATCTGGGCCTACAGCTGGCACAAGCAAAGATCCAGAAAGTCAAGATCTTTAAATTCCTAAATTCTGGGCCCTATTTCTGCTTCTCCAATGCCCCAAACAATAACTGCCGCCATCAGCCCCAACTGGAAATTTTGGAGGTCTGCTTGTCCATAGGTTCTGTTTGCTACAAAGTTTCTGAGTGGCATATTTTCCTGCTTTTAGTTACTTCGTAGAATTTGGCAGTGGAGGGATTTTGTGTAACCGTTAGTAAGATGACGCCAGAATTTGAAAATACATTTCTTTTGTATGATGATAGGAACCATCTTAGCTCTAATGCTCTGTTTAGACTTAAGTACATAAAAGTTTATTGATGTTCACACTAAGTTTGATGTGAATTTGTCCAACATTCAACCCTATATTGAAAAACTGTATGTACTAAAGTAAGTGAAGATTAAAATTTCTGTGAGAAAAAATAACTTTTAATAACTTTAACAATTTTGTATTTCCCTTGCATCATTTGTAACGACAGTGAGCTATTTAGAATTTTTTTTTGTTTTGTCCAGCTGTGAATTTTAAGGGGCAATTCTGTAACTGGGCACCACAGATTAACATAAGAATTGCCGCTACTGGGTCAGACCAGTGGTCCATCGCGCCCAGCAGTCCGCTCACACGGCGGCCCCCAGGTCAAAGACCAGTGCTCTAAATGAGTCCAGCCTCACCTGCGTAGGTTCCAGTTTAGCAGGAAGTAGTCCAACTTTGTCTTGAATCCCTGGAGGGTGTTCATCCCTATGACGGACTCCAGAAGAGCGTCCCAGTTTTCTACCACACTCTGGGTGAAGAACGTCCTTACGTGCCTAGATGCAGTGTATGAGCGCAAAACTTTTTACCGCCGTTTTGAAGGAATTCACTCAAGCGTTCTATGGCAAGAATAAGTCAAACATAAGCAATAGACAATTGCAGCAGTAAAAATGTTCAAATTACAATCAAAGTGTGGCAGAGTATGCTACTTTAATAATAGAACTCCCAACCCAAGTATGTCAGGACACAAAAATCAAACTCCTGTTAGCAATCAACACACTTACTGAGGCCGGTACTGGACAGACTTGCACGGTCTGTGTCCCATATGTGGTGATTTGGTGTAGGATTGGGCTGGGGAGGGCAGCAATGGGGACATGAGGATGTTACTGGCCAGACTTTATGGTAGATATCCTGCAAACAGGATGGTTGGATAGGCTGAAGTGTGCTTAGACAGCAACTTCAGCATTTGGAACCTATGACAATACCAGGTGGACTTTACAGTCTATGACCCAGAAATATCAAGGAAGAGACAAAGTTAATTTAATCAGGTTTTTTTAATGGGTATAACTTACGGGCAGACTGGATGTCAGGTCTTTATCTGCCTCATGTACTATGATACTATGTTACCTAGCAGAAACCCAAAGAGTAGCAACATTCCAGAGCTGAGATTGTGATGTCATAATGCCTCATTCCACCAATGCCTAAGAGCCAACCTCAGCAGTGATGTCACAATGGCTTGATTAGATGGCAACTTCAGCATTTGGAACTTAGGACAATACCAGATGGACTTTACAGTCTATGACCCGGAAATATCAAAGAAGAGACAAGTTAATTTAATCATGTATTTTTAATGGGTATAACTAATGGGCAGACTGGATGGACCGTTCGGATCTTTATCTGCCATCATTTACTATGTTACTGTAAAGTACTCAAAATAATCACAGTCTACAAGGTTATTAAATTGTCGTGACTAGAGCCTCAAGCACCAACAGCTTCAAAAGTCGGTTCAGAGATAGGAAAATGCCTCAGAGCCCCTTCTACACCATGTAAACTCAGTGCGGATAAATTTTAAGGTAGGTGAACCCCATCGGCATTTAAAAAAACCCAACAAAAACCCTCCTCAATTGAATCTTGTACCAAGAGCCTTGTGCAATGCAAGAGACAAAAGTCACTACTTTGAATTTGATATGCCTGATACTCATCTGAAAGCCTGTGCCGGCTGCTTCAGGAAGTGGGGGTATCGATCATCTTGTAATGGATGTAACTTGCATAGTGTCTTGGTTTTCTATGCTTTTTCCTTGCCCAAAATTCAGCGTGGAAGCAACACCTCATGTTTGGTGTCATATATACAATTTTCCCCTAAACGTGCCTTTACCCACATAGGTGCTAGAATTCTGTCATTTTAGCGTGCAAATTTAGACACTGAAGTCATAGAATTAGGGGTTTAGAGCGCTACACACAGCCTCGTTTATCAGGCGTGCCATAATGGAAGAAAGATTGAAAACCACTGCTGTGCAATACTGTGGGATTAACAGCTTGCCACTCGTTACAAGTTAATGGGGATTTGCTGCTGGGAAACACATCAGATGGAGAAAACTTGAAATGCAGAAACCAGAGGCTACCGGCTAAGCTCATCCTCTCCGCCAGGGAGCTAAGAGGAACTGACAAGAAAGTCCCCAAATTCCTGTGGTCTAAAAATGCAAAAGGTAGTGTAAATATAGAACATAGCTTCCCAATCCGGTTCCAGTCAGACCTTGGCCAGTTGGGTATAATAAATAAACCCCACAAACTCAGCTCCCTTATAATTTGATTCCCTGAGAACAGGCAGGCCTTAACAGTCTCACAACTGGGGGGCGATGTCATCCAACGGAGTCTGGTGACAGTTTTGAGAATAATTGGCCTGCTGTCCTCGGAGAACACCTGCTACAGGTAAGTAACATTGTTTTCTTTTGACATCATCCTTTGACCTAAATTTTGACACCCTTTTAAGAATTTACCCCATGTGTATGTTGTCAAACAATTTTGTAGAAGCCCTTTTTAAAATTTTTGTATTTATCAAAATTTTAAAGAATCACAAATTTATGATCCAAAACGAAATAAAACACAAAATTGCATAATCAGCATAAACAAAACCACAGAAGGTCTTTCATTGTTCGTCCATCCTAAGCAGGTCAAGAATAAGAAAAGACATCCCTAGGGCAAGGATTTGAGTATCAAGAACTGGGGGGCGGGGGGGGAGGTCTGTGTTCTGGAAAAACCAGGGAAAATACAAACGTAACACTAGGGGCGCCTTTTACTAAAGTGCGCTAGCGTTTTTAGCGCACGCAGGAAATGACCGCGCGCTACGCTTCTCGAACTAACGCCAGCTCAATGCTGGCGTCAAGGTCTAGCGCACGCAGCAATGCGGCACGTGCTATTCGCGCGTTAAAGCCCTAGCGCACCTTAGTAAAAGGAGCCCTAGGTTATGGTCAGACTCAAGGGCAAAAGCGACCAACTAATGTCAGTCTTTGGGCGACCAATTCCAGTGAAGATTCCGAAAAGTCCGTCACAATAAGTAAATGATTCTCTCCCCCTATACCTTGAGTACTCGCAGATCTTCCAGGCGATGAAATGTGCCGAATTCTAACAAGCGATGGCAGATTATCCACCGTCATCTTCAAAATGTCTTTAAACTATTTCCAAACCTATTCCAACGATGCAACTAGCAGAGATTTTGGGAAAATGCAGACACACGAGATGATTCCTCCGCATTTGGTTCTGAAAGTATTCCAACTTGTACTACTTTTATCTCTCATCAAACCGAGGCCTTGTTTTCTAGTACTGACCGTCTAGGCCGGGGGGGGGGAGGCAATTCCAGTCCTCGAGAGCCACAGGCAGGTCAGGTTTTCAGGATCTCCACAATGAATATGCATGAAATGGATTTGCATGCACTGCCTCCTTGAGATGCAAATCTATCTCGTGCATATTTATTATGGAGATCCTGAAAGCCTGACCTGTCTGTGGCTCTCGAGGATCGGAATTGCTTACCTCTGTGTCTAGGAGTGTGGTCATTCGAAATCTGTGCCCGATCAGTAACCACCTGTGTAACCTCAATAGTTTTATCTACCAGTTTGGGCGCTGGTCTTTGACCTAGGGGCCGCTGCGTGAGCAGACTGCTGGGCACGACGGACCACTGGTCTGGCCCAGCAGCGGCAGTTCTTATGTTCTTAACTCATTTACCGCTGAAGTAAGAGAAAGCTTTAACATGCTGGATTGCATCCCATAAAACAGTGGCTGATCTCTGTTCCCCCCTCCCCCCCCCCCCTTTGGCTGCAGGGGAATGTGATCTAACTTTTCCTCTTGGCAACTCAGAACTCACAGTTTGATGGATCACTGGAGCTCCTGAGCTCATCACAACTGTTGTCAAGTAAGCAGCCTACTAGGTGTTGATCTTCCCACTACTTCCAACCACAAGGCTGATATAACACTGCCGCTGCTTCCAGGACACGGGGGCGCTGCGTGAAGCTCCGAGTTGAACAAAGCCTCATTCGCACTTTGTTCTGCTTTATAGAGCAGAACAAAGTGCGAATGGGTCAGGCCCCACTTGGAATACTGCGTCCAACATTGGTCCCCCAACCTAAAGAAGGATATAAAACTGCTGGAGAGGGTGCAGAGACGAGCAACGAAGCTAATAAGAGGTATGGAGAACTTGGAATACGAGGAACGACTCAAGAGACTGGGATTGTTCTCCCTTGAGAAAAGGAGACTGCAAGGGGATATGATCGAGACTTTCAAAATACTGAAAGGAATCGACAAAATAGAGCAGGAAAAAACATTATTTACAATGTCCAATGTGACACGGACAAGAGGACATGGACTGAAGCTGAGGGGGGACAAGTCCAGGACAAATATCAGGAAGTTCTGCTTCACGCAACGAGTGGTGGACACCTGGAATGCTCTCCCAGAGGAGGTTATTGCGGAATCCACCGTTCTAGGATTTAAAAGCAAACTAGACGCTCATCTCCTTACAAGAGGCATAGAGGGATATGGGTGACTAAAAATTACTTACTATAGTCACAGTTGCACTCACTAAAAAAATTTTTTGTGAAAATCTCAGACCCTTAACCCGTGACTAGTGATGTCACCAAACTGGGGTTCATTGGGGGACCATCATCGTTTTTCACTGTCCCCTTACCATCCAACTTGATATTACTATATAGATACAGATTGAAAAAACTTATCTGTCAATCGGATGGTTTGATCCCAGTAATGATCCTCAGCGGTGAATAAATTATCTCGTGCTTGTAGTGTACTAAAAATGACTGCTGTTACTCCTCCATAATGTATCCATGTCCCCCCGACTCGAGTTTCGAGAAAGGTCTTCCTCAGGGAAGGACTCTATTAGAATGAGCATACAGAGAAATAAATAAATGAGAATGGGCTACTGGGCATGATGGACCATTGGTGTGACCCAGTTAGGCTATTCTTATGTTATGTTCTCATCTGTAGGGGCCTTTGTTTTCACTTCTTATTTTAATGTATTTTTTTTCTGGGAACTTATCAGTGTTTTTTATAATGGGAACAAAAATGGAAGAGAATTAATGTGTGTGGGATGAGGGGGGTAACTAATTTCTTCAGCTAAATAATTCAATCCACTTCAAACAGACATAGGAGAACTCACGCACCATTCACACACCCTCCAACCAAAAACGTCAAAAGAAAAAAACTGTTCGACAACCTCCTAGCCATTCAAGCTGCAACACTTGACCCCCAACTCTACAACCAATTGATATCAACCACAGACTGCAAAACCTTCAAAAAGAAATAAAAACCCTTCTATTCAAAAAACACATAAAACCGAACTAACATAATCAGAACTGTCCCAAGCATCACCTGCAACTACTCCATATGTACTTCTGATGTCATGACAATTCAGACATAATTTATGTTATGTTATGTTTGGAATATAAGAAAATTTTCACTGCCTGTTTCTATTCTGACCATTTATTCCGTTTCATGGTCATTACAAAAAATATTTTTTTACATGGGGGGGTGTCAAAAAATGATGGGCCCCGGGTGCCACATACCCTAGGTACGCCACTGGCTGGTCCCATCCTATTCCGCCTCCGATCCCGCCCCTGTCCAGCCCCCACAAAGCCTCCACTCTTCTTTCCCGATGAGCTCTGGCCACGTCTGGAGGGGCTGGAGCATTCGTGGATGTGTGTGGCATTATTTTAGACTCCCTGGACCCAACCCCAATTTCTGAAGCCACCCTCTCCCCCCACCCCCCTGTTTCTCTGAGCCAATTCCTGGGCTGCCACATATGAATGGATGACTTCCAAACTCGGCCTCAAGCTCAAAGGCTGAACTTTTTCTTTCTGCACTCAGCCACTGCCCAACGAGCTTCCAGCGGCTCAGAAACGGAGTCACTGCTCTGGTTCTCCTGGACCCACAATGGGACTGCAAGGTCTCCAGATCCCACCTGCGGACACCCTCAGATGGCTGCTTAATTCCCAGAACCCCTCCCAAGCTAACCATAAGTTACAATATGAATTTTTAAACATTCAGTACAAAAATCTTTTCAGGAAATTAGTGTATTGTATCCATGAGTCACACTTGGCACTGCTGTGACTTGATAGCAGTGTCTTAATTAAAATGTCTTTTCATAGTTCGGAGCAAGCAATTAGAGAGAGTGCTAAATAAACCCTAAAAGATATAAGTCCCATATGCTCATGATTGCTTGAATATCACAGAAATGGTTGTGGAGAAATTTAAATGTTTTCCTAAGCAATATTTCTGTGGATTATCCCAAAACCTGCAACGGGACAGACCTCTTGGAAGATGTACAAAAATGTTAGGCAGGATTTTACAAAACTTGAAGAAAGGTTTCCAATTAGCAGTTAAGACTTTTAATGCTGAAGAATGCAGGACCCTGCGTTTGGGGAGCAGTGCAGAGTAAGGCGTGAAACTCAGCATAAAGGAAGAGGGCGAGAAAAGACAGATACAAAAGGATGATTGAGTTCATAAGGAGACGAATAGCCCAAGGAAAAAAAGAGGTGACAGTGCCCAGCGAGACCTTGTTTGGACTGTAGTGCTCAGTTCCAGATATAATTGGTCCAGAGGGCAGCTGGCAAATAGACTATGGTCTTTAAACAAATGGTGTATATCATGGAGGACAGCTGCAATATGATAGAATAATATAAACATTTGCAAGGTATACATTCACAGGAGGTGAGCCCAAAAACAGGGGTTCTCAATCCAGTACTCAGAACATTCACAGGGGAGTAGTAAGGTGGGGTTGGGGGGGGGGGAAGGACTGCCCTGGGTGCTGTCATGCCGACACCTCTCTGCAACCCCCCCCCCCCAGTCAACACCATACTTTTGCCCTGCCCTTTCCGTACCTCTTTAAATTTTCACCAGCACGAACAAGTACTCTGGCCTGCTGCTCATGCCGGCCTGGCTCTGAAATCACTTCCAGGTCCTGGGGCCAGGAAGTGATGTCAGAGGAAACGCCAGCACAAGCCGAAGGCCGGAGAAACTGCATTGGCTAAAGAGACGTGGGTGGGAAGGGAGGGCATGAGAGTGGTGTGGTTGGCATGGAAGGAGTGGGGAGTAGAGAGGAGGGCACGAGGGGAGCGCCATCTACCCTCGCTACGCCACTCTGTGGATTGGTGCATGAGTATGGTGAGTGGGGGTGGGTGTATGTGTGCATTTCAGTACTAGGGGAGTCTCTGAGTATGTGTATGGGGGCACACTTGATTTTCCCTATGACCCTTTCCCCCTTCTTTTCCTTTTCCCTCCCTCCACATCTTTCTTACTTACTTCCCTGCTTCTCCCCTAATACTAAGCTGACTGCAGGCTTCAAGAAGCATCTGCTCAGCCTTCACTAGGAACCAGGATCATAGAAGGAGGGATCTTCAATCACTGTTGCCCCGTGTGTGGGCGAGGAGGGGGGTGAGATGGAAGAATCTCTCTCCACTGCTGCTGTTTCAGATGGGGGTGAAGCAGAGAAGTATTCAAGACAGACATGGGAGAAGCCACTCTTGCCCTGGATCGGTGGCATGGAATGCTGCTACTATCTGGGGTTCCGGAATCATACTGTTCTTTGAGATTCTGCATGGAATCTTGATACTCTTTGGGGTTCCGGAATCTTGCTGCTCTTTGATACTCTTTGGGGTTCCGGAATGCTGCTACTATTTGGGTTTTTGCCAGGTACTTGTGACTTGGATTGGACTCCGTGACGACGGGATACTGGGCTAAATGGACCACTGGTCTGACCCAGTAAGGCTATTCTTATATTCTTATGTTCTGTTAATATGCACTCCATCCTCTGCCCCTCCTGATCTTCCATGACAGGGCTCATGTTTTGGCCACTGTGGCTCCTCTCTTGATCTTCCTGGTCACACTGTGGTTCCTTTCTCCACTCTTTAAGTGTCAGACACCTGTCACCCTGCAGCTTCAGGTCCTGCTGGTTCCCTCACTACTCCCGTAGCTAAAAATCAATAAAATGAATCAAACAGGTACTACAACTTAAACAAGTAACAAAAGGAGCACACATTTTCAGAATGAATTTATATCTCATGCAGGTTCATTGTGAATATCCTGTAAATCTGAATGGTAGGGGAGTGAGCAGGGTGAGTTTGCCCTGCACTGGAACAACAACACTGTAAGAAGTAGGAGGGTTTCTGTGTGATGAGTGTTGAAGTCAGAAGAGGTGATGTTTTGCAGATGAAATGCAAGTGGTTTGTTTCACTGGAATTGTAAGGATCATACTTGGTGCCGAGCACTAGGTGGCAGCAAAACGCTGGAAAATATCCCCTGCAAACTCTGAAAATGGTGAGTAGTGAGAAATTATGTCTAACACCAGAGAGCCAATATTCAGACCATGGGAGGCAGCCCAGCTACCTCCCCCAGTTGGCAGCAAATTTGGAAATTCAGTGCCAGAGCTGTATCCAACACTGCAGCGGTATTTTTAATCATTTGTAATCTCGCTTTGGTTTCTGGATCCTCTCTACAGATTGAGTTTTCTGCCAAGGTTTTGGGAGTCTTCTTTGACTCCTCTCTCTCTTTTAAGGATCAAATTAACTCTGTGGTCAAGAAATGTTTTTTTAATCTGCGTTTGTTGAGGAAGGTCAGACAACTCTTTCATCGTCGTCATTTTTCCATATTAGTTCAGTCAATTATATTATCTCGCCTCGATTACTGCAATGTTATCTACCTCAGTACCACAAAAACTTGTCTTTATAGATTGCAGCTGATTCAAAATACTGCTGCAAAATTGATCTTTGGGAAATGTAAATTTGATCTCATGACTCCGTTGCCCCAGAGTTTCCATTGGCTCCCGGTTTATTTTAGAGTTCATTTTAAATGTGCTTGTGTTGTCTTTAAAATCCTAGATGGTGTCTTTACTCCTCTCCTTCCTTTATCTTGGAACGTTTACAGATTCTCCTTTGCAAGAGGTAATCAACAATTTAAATGATCTCTTCCTTCCAAGAAAGGGATAAAAGGAGTCAAGATTTTTACTCAATCTCTGATTTTTAAGCTCTCTCAACTCTGGAATGATCTTCCATTCCTTTTAAGGAGTTCTGGTTCATTTCAATTTTTTCGTAAATCTTTAAAAACCATTTTATTTACTAAACACTTTGAAAATTAATCTTCTGAAACTTGGGGGTCCTTTTATCAAGCCGCGCTAGTGGGGTTAGCACGTCGGACATTTGATCACATGCTAAGCCCCGTGGTCGGCTAAAAAACTAACGCCTGCTCAATTCAGGCGTTAGCAGCTAGCGCGGCAGGCGGTTTAACGCGTGGTATTACGCGTGTTAAATCCCTACCGCAGCTTGATAAAAGGACCCCTTGGTCTTATTCTTTATGGTTTTTATTTGTTAAGTTAACTATTGTAAACTGAGTCGAGCTTTCTTGGAATGATTAGATTGGATTAGATTAGAAATTAGATTAACGGAAAGAAGACAGTAAAGATCTAAGTTGGAAAAGAGTAACGCTTGAAACGATATTAAGAAATTTTATTTTTCGAACAATGAATGTATCCTCTGAAGACTTTGTAATTTTTAACAAGTAGCTTTAATCGATGTTTGTTTATTTATATTCCACAAAACAACATACACAATAAAGTTACATGCAAGCATCTAAAAGCAATATAATACAGTATAATGTAATGTAATTTATTTCTTATATACCGCTAAACTCCGTTAGGATTCTAAGCGGTTTACAGAAAATAGACAATAGTGTGCATTAAAATTATAAGTAATATAGGTTTACAGAGAAATATACATTAAAGGATACAATAAAAATAAGATAAATAATAAAGAATAGGTACTTAGAAATTCCCTTACTGTCCCGAAGGCTCACAATCTAACTGAAGTACCTGGAAAAATAACAATTAGTTGAGTAATAAAAGTAAAAAATAGAAATAGAAGAAAAAATAAGAAAATAAACATTTTAACAAGACTGCATTGATCTAAGGACTTTGAAAGGTAGAAAAGAAGAGAGATAGGAATAGCTGCAGAAAGGGGGAACCGTTGAACAATAGAATTCTGGAGAAAATTAAATGTTAAAAATAAAACAAAACAAGGGGCAAATCAATGAATGAAATTAACAATAAAACATAAACTGGAAAAAAAAAAAAAAGTGAAAATATAAATCAGAACAGTCGGATTAAAGTCCAGATTGAGATGACTTCACTGCTAGGCCGCCAAATTTCACCAGGTATCATCCAATCCTTGCCAACACACCGGAAGCCCCAGATCCAGTGTCTCTGATGTTCACATCCTCCTCCTGCATGCCAAACCTGATGAACTTGTCTCTTTTTGGACAGGTATTGTGCCATTTTGATCGTGCGCAGCTCCTCGGCGACCATGCCATCCGGGCTAACCATGGCCTCCCCTTCGCGGTGGCTGTGGGGGACGCTCCTCTCCATGGCCGAAGCCAGCGGTTGCAGTGCCTTCACCAGGTTAACGCTGCCGCAGATCAGCATGAATTTAAATGAAAATACAGACTGGGCCTACATAGTTCATGAGACAAAACAAGTGATGTTTCAATAATTTTTTTAATTCCCCCACTCTCGCCTGCTTCTTAATGTAAGATAGAAGTTTATTCCATTCTTCAGGGACAGCACAGGAGAGATGTGTCTATATGAGTCTTCATAGACAGCAAAATATTAGCAACCTTATCCACCTTCAAAACAAAACCAGTCAGGAGGCAGACTTCAGCTCTAGTCTATCAAGACAGAGCAATTTAGTCTTCTCTCTACTCAATTTAAAGCCATGTGCTGAAGTTAGTAATTCTAAATGTCTCATACAAGATGAGATACATTGTCCTGGTAACTGAAATCTATCTTGAAATGATATCAAGAACTTAAGAAGATAAGATTTGCCGCTGCTGGGTCAGACCAGTGGTCCATCGTGCCCAGCAGTCCGCTCCCCCAACGGCCCTTAGGTCAAAGCCCAGTGCCCTACAAGAGTCTAGCCTTATCTGTGTACATTCTGGTTCAGCAGGAACTTGTCTAACTTTGTCTTGAATCCCTGGAGGGTGTTTTCCCCTACGACAGACAGAAGAGCGTTCCAGTTTTCCACCACTCTCTGGGTGAAGAAGAACTTCCTTATGTTTGTATGGAATTTATCCCCTTTTAACTTGTGCCCTCTCATTCTCTCTGCCTTGGAGAGGGTGAACAACCTGTCTTTATCTACTAAGTCTATTCCCTTCATTATCTTGAATGTTTCGATCGTGTCCCCTCTCAGTCTCCTCTTTTCAAGGGAGAAGAGACCCAGTTTCTCTCATCTCTCACTGTACAGCAACTCCTCCAGCTCCTTAACCATTTTAGTCGCTCTTCTCTGGACCCTTTCGAGTAGTACTGTGTTCTTCATGTACGGCGTCCAGTGCTAGACGCAGGATTCCAGTGGGGGGCGCACCATGGTTCGGTACAGCGGCATGATAACCTTCTCCGATCTGTTCATGATCCCCTTCTTAATCATTCCCAGCATTCTGTTTGCCCTTTTTGCCAATGCCACGCATTGCGCGGACAGCTTCATTGACTTGTCGACCATTCAGGGTCAAGTTATTACGTACACCCAATCTTTGAAAACAAGAGAGAAATCACTGCCAAGCTGAGGTATCTAAAAGAATCCAGCAATTAGAAATAAAAGGCAAATTCAATTGTTTCAGAAACACTTATTGAGAATTAACCTTAGGCAGGAGAGAGCTGAAAACTCGACAAGCATCAGTGAACGAAAAATCAATCTGTTTTGGTAAACAGAATCACTTTGAAAGCTGCGATAAATCCAGCCCCCAGCTTGCTCAATCCATAAGGAGGTAGATCTGCAGCACAGCAATTAGAGCAGTGCTCCTCAGTCTTCACCTGGAGACACATGAAGCCAGTCAGATTTTCGGGATTACCACAATGAATATGCATGAGAAAAATCTGCATATACTGGCATACCTGTTGCATGCAAATAAATTCATTTATCTAATCTAATGCAAGATTTCTTAATCACTCTAATACCATTTAGTTCAACGCAATTTACATCAAAAAGAGGCCTTAATAATTCTATGGGAAAATACAATTCCTCTCCATCCATATGCATCTTCGTCCTTTCTCTTCCCTTCCTTTCCACCTATTTGCATTTCTTCCCTTTCTCTTCAGTTCTCCTTCCATCCATCCATGTGCATCTCCTCCTTCTCTCTTTTCTTTCCTTCCTCTCTATCAATGTATAGCATTTCATTCTCTCATACCATTCCAACTCTTGTGTCCAGCAAATGTTAGCTAGCAATCATTGTGGCTTACACAATATTAGAACTGCATGGAAGATATGTAGATGAGTGCATGGCAAAGGGTCGATGCACTGAGGAGAAAAGGCGTGTTTCCAGTGCTTTCCTGAAGTGGAAGTATGTGGGTGTTTGTCAAAGGCTGCCTGGGAGGCTGTTTCAGATTCTGGGCCCCTGGAACTCCGAAGGTGGTCTCAAAGAGAGAGCCTTCCTTCAAACATGGTGGGCAGAGGGGGGGGGGGGGGGAGATAGCATTGTCCTTGAGTTGTGGAAGGATTGTGTGATTTGGATAGCGGATGTGAGTCCAGATTCTGACTGGCAGCCAATGTAGTTCCTTAAGGAGTGGTGTTTCCCTCACATATTTGTTTTTGTGTATGATTAGTCTCGCCATTGTATTTTGGAGCAATTGTAGTCTCTTAAGGTCTTTCTCAGCAGTAGAGGGAATTACAGTAGTCAAGGTAGGGGAGGAGGACCTCTTGGGCCACCATTCTGAAGTTTGTCGGGCTCAAGGCTGATCTAATGGTTCTGAGTTGTCTTAGACGGAAGCACTTCTTGACTAGTGAGCTGACCTGGCCTCTCATGGTTAGGTCTGAGTCGAGGATGATTCCAAGGACTTTAGACGATCTGCTTATAGTTATCTTCTCTCCCGTGCATTTCTACTCTCTCCCTTCCCTCCCTTCCATTCTCTCTGTCTCCCCAACTCTCTTAATCCAACATCATCCCCCCTCTGTCCAGGATTTCTGCTCAAACTGCCCTCCCTCTGCCACCACCCATGATTCTGTGTCTCTGAGTCTGGGCCCCAGCACCAAAGAGAAAGTACCAGGTCCAGCACCAGCACTAACTTCAGCATCGAGAAGGTTTCTCATTGCTGCCGAGGGCTTGGTCTCAGAGGCATGGCAGTGGAGAAGAAAGGGGCTTAGCCCGATCTTGGGGATCTGGTGTGGTTGTGGAACTGGGTGGCAGAGGGGTGACATGCTGGGGGGGGGGGGGCGGATGGGTGACAATTGCCACCCTGTGCCACCCTATAGCAACACCTATACAGCCAGTCAGATTTGCAGGATGTTCAAAATGAATATATCCGAATCAGTCTGCATACGCTGAATCCTCAGGACAGGATTGGCAAGCCCTGAATTTGATAATCATAGTGTGCCTGAAGCTTTAGTTTCCTCCCAGAGTACATGCAAAATAAGCTCTGCCGTTTCTAATACCCTGAGAATTCAGTCAATATTGGCATCAGAAATGAAAAGAAAACATTTTCTCCTGTATCTTCCTTATGTGATAATTCATATCTGTCCTCGATAACCTTTTCGCCAGACATCAGTCAGTTCATGGCATGAAGCAGGGCTGGGCTTTCTGGGGCAGATTGCATTTTCCAACATTCCTGGACGGAAGAAGTAGACGGAAAATACCAACATACGCAGGGGCTCTTCTCCCTGGAAAAGCAGAGACTCAGAGGAGACATGATAGAGACTTACAAGATCATGAAAGGCATAGAGAAGGTCAGGTGGAAAGGGACAGATTCTTCAGCCTATCGGGAACCGCAAGAACAAGGGGGCACTCGGAGAAATTGAAAGGGGACAGGTTTAGAACCAATGCTAGGAAATGTTTCTTCACTCAGAGGGTGGTGGACACCTGGAATGCGCTTCCGGAGGATGTGATAGGACAGAGTACATTAAGGGGATTCAAAGAAGGATTGGATAAATTCTTGATGGATGCGGGGATTGAGGGATACAGATAAGGGTAGAGATAGGATTATGTAAGGGTATAGACAGAGGGATAAAGGGGATTGAAGGGTTTTAGGCAGGTTACAGGTTATTGACCTGATGGGCCGCCGCGGGAGCGGACTGCTGGGCGTGATGGACCTATGGTCTGACCCAGCGGAGGCAACTTCTTATGTTCAAATGAAAAAAATAGTGAATGGAGAATCTTCTAGGACTAAATCTTTATGACCTTACTCAAACTAGTTAAAATGACCTTGGTTTAACTGCTATACTCATAATATTGCCTTGTATCATAATATTGTTGCATCTTAATACGTTGTGCTAACAATTTCCCTGCCCGGTTCCCAGATTCATAATGTTTATGGGCTCCTTTTACGAAGGCGCGGTAGCGGTTTAACGTGCATAATAGCGTGCGCTAAACCGCCGGCCGCGCTAACCGCTACCGCCTCCTCTTGAGCAGGCGGTAGTTTTCCTGCTAGCGCGGGGGTTTAGCGCGTGATGAAAAGTCGCGTGCGTTAAACCCGCTAATGCGCCTTCGTAAAAGGAGCCCTAAGATGAATAGCTTCATCTTCCAATTTTCCCAAAGCCATGCAAATCTCTTTTATTTAGGTCCTAAGCCAGGGGTCTCCAAAGTCCCTCCTCGAGGGCCGAATCCAGTCAGGTTTTCGGGATTTCCCCAATGAATATGCATTGAAAGCAGTGCATGCACATAGATCTCATGCATATTCATTGGGGAAATCCTGAAAACCCGACTGGAATACGGCTCTTGAGGACCGGAGTTCCCTAACCCTGATGTATACCCTAGAGCAGGAGTAGGGAACTCCGGTCCTCGAGAGCCGTATTCCAGTCGGGTTTTCAGGATTTCCCCAATGAATATGCACTGAAGCAGTGTATGCAAATAGATCTCATGCATATTCATTGGGGAAATCCTGAAAACCTGACTGGATTCGGCCCTCGAGGAGGGGCTTTGGAGACCCCTGTCCTAAGCTGTTCCTCCCCGTCTCCCTTCTTATGTTGTGTCACTAATCCCATCAATTTCTCTCTCAATTTTTTTTTTCCTCCCTTTCTTGAGATTAATTCTCCCCTTAAAACAGTTTTTAGGGATTCCCAAATCGTAATAGGTGAATCATGATTGATACTGTTATTATCCAAAAAATTTCTGATAGTCTGCTCTATCTTCTGAACTACCTTAAGATCTTTTAATAAATTATCATTTAATTTCCAGTACCGAATCCCAATCTTAGAATGTCCCAATGCAAAATCTACTCAGCTGGTTTCCTCTTTTTTAGAATCTATTAATTGATCCAAACAGATCATGTCAATACGGGAATAAACTTAATGAGGGGAAGAATAATACGAATAATCTTTTCCTAGTGTATATTGTATCCGCCATCCATCTAGTACATTTGATACTTCTAAAATTTTTTTTTAGTTGTTTCCTATCTTTTTTAATTCTATCACCTTTATGACTCGTAGAATTCCAACGAGGATCCAAAACCAAATTAAAATCCCCTCCCACCAATAGTAATCCTTCTTGATTTTTCCAAAATTATACTCAAAACGTTTTTCAGAAAATTTCCCTTGGTTAATATTCGGAGCATACAAGTTCAACAATGTCACCTTTTCCCCATTCAACTCCCCCACCATATAATCCATCTCTCTTCATCATCCTTCCATTCAGCCTTCGTAAGGACTTTCAATTTTTTTAAATCAAATAATATCCCCTTCTTATTAGAAGCCCAAATTCGCACCGGATAATCTTTAAAATGAATCATCCTTTCTCCCATTTTTTTGTAAATGTGTTTCTTTGTACATAACAAATATCATAATTCAGCCTTTTCATCTCCTTTAAAAACAATTGGCGTTTTCGAGGTATATTAAGACCGTTCACATTTGAAATTCCCAGCCTTCTCTTATTCCCATTCATGCCTTCAGTAAGCTTTTCATTTCATTCTCTTTAGATATCCTATCCTTACAGATCTTACAATTCCATCCCCAGGCCTCCTTAATTCCCCAGCCCCTCCCCTTCCCCAATCCCATCCACTCTCCCCTTCCCCCCTCCAACCCCTTCCTCTTTCCTCCTTCCATCCCTTCCTCAAAGACTTCGTGTGATTCTCTCACCTACCTCCTTTTCAACATTCATCCATCCCAATCTTACCCTTCACATCCAATCACATTCATTACTCATCCAAACTACTCAAATCATCCCCTTAATTTCAATCAAATGCCTTGTATCATAGTCCTCAGTCCTGCACCAATCTGACCATCAAGCAGGGACCAAAGGGCCCTTAGAATCCTGCCCCGGCTCCAATTGCTGTTCCTCCTGCTGCCTTTTCTTGGATCGAGCGGTAGTCTCCTGCCAATGATACTTTTCCAGTTTTTGTAATGCTGTTGAGCCAGTAGCCGGCCCAGTTGATTCCATCAGACCCTCCTTAATTAAATAATTCTCTGCTTCAGTCACAGTAACAACTTTCTTATGATTATTATTGATTGTTATCAGAAGGCCAAATGGACACAACCATTTATAACGCAAGTTCTTCTGTTTCAACACTATAAGAATTGGGCGAAATTCTCTCCTCTTTTGTAAAGTGATAGCAGATAAGTCCTGAAATATCTCAATGTCTGCCAGGTTACCGTTCCCAGTTCTCTGGCCTTACGGATCAATTGCTCTTTATCCACAAAATTATGCAGGCATGCATTTATATCCCGGGGCTTCTCAGACATTCTGGAACCTGCCATCCTGTGGGTCCTCTCTATTTTCACTGTGGCTAGGGAGGTTTCTTCTGCGCTCTCAGGTGGTAACATAAAGGCAAATATTTCCTGCGCCACTTTCGCAGTGTCTTTATATACCTGTGTCAGGGACTCCTCGTATCCTCAAATTCTGCCTCCGGGATCTATTCTCCAAATCTTCTATACGATTTACACAGTCTTTTAGTTGGTTTTGGGTGTCCCCCACCTGGCCACCGATTGTTTTCAACAGTATATCTTGCTCACCAGCTCGCCACTCGGTTTCCTCCACTCGCGCCCAAAAGGTCCGCCAAATCTTGCCTTATTTCTTTTACAGCGTCTTTAATTTTCCCTTTCACCGCAGCCATTTCGCTCTTTATTTCCAGGGCCCACTGCTGGAGTTCTTCCTTTATGGCCTAAACCGCTGGATCACCATGTCTCCTCCGGGACAGAGCCGCTCGCTCTATCTCCTCCTCTGATGCACTTTCTCCCGACTCACATGGGGTGTCTCGTGGGCGGTTCCCGGTCCTCGCCCGAGGCCGCCTCTCTCCTGCCCTCCTTCCCGAGGGCGACTCTCCTCAGGTTGTTGTTTTTTTTGCAGGCATTTTTTCTCTATAGAATCCTCAAACACTGCTTCTCCTTTTTATTCTTTCATTCTCCGTATCACTTAGGCTTCAATAGAGGGGGGTTCAGAGACACCGAGGTCAGCGCTCCCTCCTCAACCCACCATCGAGGTTAGTGACATCACCAGAAGTCTAGTTCGGACCCTCATGTATTTCATGGCCCATGTAAACGGGAACCTTTCCAAGTGTGCGAGCACTCCATGCAAACAGCTGAACAACAAAGAATGGGCCTCAACTTTCCAAGGGAAGAAAGTAGGCCTTTTTTTTGTTTTTAATTACTTAATTTTGATTGTGAAAAGGTTACCAGTTAATTATAAAGAACAAGCAGCTGCCTTCCAAGATAGGGTTGCTAGATTTTACATTCGTAAAATCCAGACTCCCCCCTAGGCCCCCCCCCAGACCCACCCATCCCCGCCCAGTTACATCCCAGTCCTGCCCTAGCCCCACCTCCGCTGCTCGCTCTGGTCGCGCCTGACACAATTTCAGGGGAAGCTTTTCAAAACCCATACACAGAGCTGGGTTTTGAAAAGCCATCCAGACCCCCGGACATGTCCTCAAAAGAAGGGCATCTCCGTGGAAATCCGGACGTCTAGTAACCCTATTTAGGTGTGTTCATATGGAAGCCGCTTTGACTCCAGGCGGCATATTAAGTTTTTAGATAAATAAGCTGTCTCATAATGCGAGAAGTCTTCCTCCATATGAAATAAAAGTGGGAGAATATTCTCAGCACCACTGAATCACGAACTATTCCCTGTGCCGTTCTTATTTAGCTTGTTTGAGGCCAGGACCCCTGGAATTAATACACACCGTACTCCAGAGGCCATGACATCCCTTCAAAAAGAAATTAGGCTCATAAGTGCCTTCTTCAGCTGTCTCTGCTACTCTAAAAAAATTTTTTAAAAAAGGCAGAATTTGTTTGCTGAGACAGCTGCAGAAGAGACCTGTAAGACCTGAAACCCCAGCTCCATTCATGCCCTTTTCCCCTGGTCTTAATAAAAGATATTATTGCAGTTGCAAAAGTTATCTTAGAGTATATTTCTAGGGACCAACATGTAAAAAAAAACACTTTAATCCATGGCAAGAAGGTACTGAAAGACGTCGGCTACTGTTTCCCAGGGGCTCAGTAGTGATGTTATTACTGTCTGTCAAACGCAGGCCACCTTTCACTGCTATGCCCGCTAATTGAGACATGATTTATTTTGCAAGGGCCTGTTTTCATCTTTCACACAAGTAAATAATTAATAGATGTGTGGTTTTAATTCCTTCCGGGAGATTGCTGTCACTCAGTTAACAGAAGACCGTTTCTGGCATGCACCCTTGCAAGGAGAACCGCAGCCAGGATCTGCTTAAGCTGCAAGAGTGCAGTACCTCTGAAAGGGCAGACACCGCACTTAGAAAGGAATTTCAGGACGAGTTTTATTTATTGGAAAATTTATATACCCTATACAGTACTTCCCCGATATTCGCAGGGATTCCGTTCCAGGAACCCCCGCGAATATTGAAAAACCGTGAATACGTTTTTTGCCTGGGGAGGCAGGGGAGGGCAGCTGGAGCGCTGGCGAGTGAAGGAAATCACATGCGGTATTCTCCAACCACCTCTTCCTGTTCTAAAGTCAGGCTTCACCAATCAGGAGCTGCTTTGACACACAGTTCCTGGTCGGTGTAGCCCGACTTTAGTACTGGAAGAGGCGGTCAGAGAATACCGTAAAATGAGTGAAACCGCGAACCGCGAATTTGTGGGGGGAACACTGTATTACCTAAACATTTTCCATAGTAACAAGCATAAAATGTTAAACAAACATACATAGTTCACTTGTTAAAAAACACTGATATAACTGCAGCGAGGGGAGCCTGTGGTAGCACATAGAAACATGAGGGCAGATAAAGGCCATATGGCCCATCCAGTCTGCCCATCCACAGCATCCACTATCTCCTCCTCTTCCTATTGGCTAAGGCTCTTTACACCTGCATTGTGATGTCATAGAACTTTATGGTTATAGAAATAGAGTATCACCACCTAAAGATATTCATTCAAAAAGTCACGTTATCAGAGATTATTCAGGGCAGGTTCCTACTACGGAGAAAAGACCTCAATGGTCCCCAAGGGTAAACCCAGGAAACTACTATGACAATTATTAAGTTGTCATAGGCAACACATCCTTGGTCAAAGAAAAACTCCGTTAATGCTCTGGTTTCTAAATAAATGTATTTTTTAAAGTCTCTTTAAATAAAAATACTTAAAAAGTGTAGGAACCCCGCACTTATCTTAGTAATGTCCTCTGAGACGGGAAAGATCACCACAGCTCGGTAAAATGCACTCTCTCACTGTGGTTATTCAATTTATCAGAGTGTGGAAGATCATCTTATAATTCCCGACAGGCCCTGTTTCGCAATCTTACTGCATTAAGGGAATTTCTAAGAAACAAGCAAAATACTGACAGTGAGGTCTTTTCTCCGTAGTAGGAACCTGCCCTGAATAATCTCTAATAACGTGACTTTTTGAATGAATATCTCTAGGTGGTGATACAGTATTTTTTGATATTCTGTTTGTTTAATTCTACTGTTTATAGAAATAGAGTAACATGGTGGCAGATAAAGGCTAAATGGCCCATCCAGTCTGCCCATCCGCAGTAACCATTCTCTCTTCCTCTCTCTTCCACTTGCCTATCCCAGGCCCTTTTGAATTGAGACAGTCTCTGTCTCCACCACCTCTTCTTGGAGACTGTTCCACGCATCTGTCACCCTTTCCATAAAGAAGTATTTCCTTAGATTACTCCGGAGCCCATCACCTCTTAACTTCATCCTATGCCCTCTCATCACAGAGTTTCCTTTCAAATGAAAGAGACTCGACTCGTGCATTTACATGACGTAGGTATTTGAACGTCTCTAATCATATTTCCCCTCTCCCTATTGGCTAAGGCTCTTAACATTTGCATCTCCTCTTCCTATAGGCTAAGGCTCTGTGCACCTGCATTGTGAGGTCATAGAGCTGCCCATCTGCAGTAACCATTATCTCTTCCTCTCTCCGAGAGATCCCACGTGCCTATCCCAGGCTTTCTTGAATTCAGCCAGTTTCTGTCTCCCCCACCTCTTCCGGTTGACTGTACCATGCATCTACCACCCTTTCTGAAAAAAGGTATTTCCTTAGATTACTCCGGAGCCCATCACCTCTTAACTTCATCCTATGCCCTCTCATTGCAGAGTTTCCTTTCAAATGAAAGAGACTCAACTCATGCGCATTTACATCACGTAGGTATTTTAACATCTCTATCATATCTCCCCTATCCCGCCTTTCCTCCAAAGTGTACACATTGAGATCTTTAAGTCTGTCCCCATACGCCTGTCTAATACGCTCAAGACAAATGCACGTAGACAATGTGCGCAGGTCTACACCATGCAAGACAATTGTGTGCAAGACAAATGCACATTTGACCGTCCACGCAGTTGACTGTGCACCGTATTGTCTTGCGCGCAATTGGTTGTGCGCATTTGACCAGCCACCATGATGAAGACCACATACCATTTTAGTAGCCTTCCTCTGGACCGACTCCATCCTTTTTATATCTTTTTGAAGGTGCTGCCTCCAGAATTGTACACAATATTCTAAATGAGGTCTCACCAGAGTCTTATACAGGGGCATCAATACCTCCTTTTTCCTACTGGCCATACCTCTCCCTATGCAACCTAGCATCCTTCTAGCTTTCGCCGTCACCTTTTCAACCTGTTTAGCCACCTTAAGATCGTCACATACAATCCCACCCAAGTTCCGCTCCACAGTGGTGTATCTAGGAGGGGGCGGGGGGAGGGCGGTCTGCCCCGGGTGCACGCCCCAAGGGGGTGCACAAGACAGAGCTGAATGGGGATGACGTGGGACCCGCGGGGTTAAATACAACTCAAGCCGTGAGGCTCGTCTTCTGTTCCTACCTGCCGTGCACACAGAGCAGACCGGAAGTCTTCCCCGAAGTCAGCGCTAACGTCGGAGGGCAGGCTTTGCTTAAGCCCTCCCTCCGACGTCAGTGCTGACATCGGGAAGACTTCCGGTTGGCTATGTGTGCGCAGCAGGGCAGGTAGGAACAGAAGACGAGCCTCGCGGCTCAAGTTGTATTTGGCTGAGAAAGTTGCTAAGATGAGGGCTAGGAGGCAAACGCGGAACACAAAAGGGGGGAGGGAGTGCATTTTTTGACACAAGGCATGAACTTGGGAGAGAGGATGGAGGAAGGGGAGGGAAAGAAGTGGGGGAGGGAGTGCTTGGACACAGAAGGCATGGACTTGGGAGAGAGGAAGGGAGGGAAAGAGATGCTGAGGTGGGGGAGGGAATGTGTTTTTGGTCACAGAAGGCATGGACTTGGGAGAGAGGAAGGGAGGGAAAGAGATAGTTGTGTACACGGGGAATGCAAGAAAGGAGAAATTTTGGTCATAGGGAGGGAGTGAGATACAGACAGTGGCATACCAAGGTGGGGGGGGGCGGTCCACCCCAGGTTTACGCCCCTAGGGGGTGCACAGCTGGCCACCCTCCAGTGTTCTCCCTAGGCCGGCAAACTGCGGCTCTTTAGCCACTTGAGTGCCACCGCCGCCATCGGGAACAGGCCGGCGCCGAGTTCTCCCTGCTTTTCCCTGTGGGGCCGACCAACTCTCGCCGCCCGCGTCAATTCTGACGTCGGAGAGGATGTTCTGGGCCAGCCAATCGCTGCCTGGCTGGCCCAGAACGTCCTTTCCGAAGTTAGAATTGACGTCGGGCGGTGAGAATTGGTCGGCCCCGCGGGGAAGAGAAGCAGGACGAACTCGGCACCGGCCTGTTCCCGATGGCGGCAGTGGCAGCCTATTTCCAGCGGCGGTGGCAGCATTTTCCCAATGGTGGTGGGGAGGGCAGGGAGAAAGAAAGAAAGGGGGGGGGACAGGGAGCCAGAAAGAAAGAAAGGGGGCAGGGTGAAACAAAGAAAAATGGGGCACGGAGAGAGAGAGAGAGAAAGACAGACATACAGAACGAAAGAGGGCATGGAGAGAGAAAGAAAGAAGGGGGCAGGGTGAAAGAAAGAAAGAAATGGGGCACGGAGAGAGAGAGAGAAAGACAGACATACAGAAAGAAAGTGGGTATGGAGAGAGAGAAAAAGAAAGAAGGGGGCAGGGTGGAACAAAGAAAAAGTTTGGGGAGGGAATGAGATCTGGAGGAGAGGAAGCATACAGGAGGCTGAAAGAAGGGAAGAAATATTGGATGCACAGTCAGAAGAATAAAGTGCAACCAGAGACTGATGAAATTACCAAAGATAGGAAAAATGATTTTATTTTCAATTTAGTGATCAAAATGTGTCCTTTTTGAGAATATATATGCTGTCTAATTTTGCACTATGGCCCCCTTTTACTAAACCGCAATAGCGGTTTTTAGCGCAGGGAGCCTATGTTCAAAATCAAGTTCTTTCAATATTCAATGAACTGCCATCATGAAACAAGCAAAAACACAGAGAACAAAATTTGGACTTGGCTGCATGTTGCCATATGTTTAGTATCTTGAACTTTAAAAATTCTTCAAATCCATCTGTTGAGCGCTTAAGTCCAACGTCATCTGTCAGGGACCTCTCCTTTCGCCTTCTATCCAGCAGTGTCAGCATAATAAGAATATAAGAATTGCCCTACAGGGACAAACTGAAGGTCCATCAAGCCCAGTATCCTGTTTCCAACAGTGGCCAACCCAGGTCCCAAGTCCCTGGCTAGATCCCAGGCAGTAAAACAAAGGTTATGCTGCTTATCCTAGAAATGAGCAATGAATTTCCCCAAACTATGTTAAAAATGGCCTATGAACTTCTCTTTTAGGAAATGATCCAAACATTTTTAAAACCCCGCTAAGCTAACTGATTTCATCACACTCTCCAGCAATGAATTCCAGAGTCTAATTATATGTTATGTGAAGAAATATTTTCTCCGGTTTCTTTTAAATCTACTACTTAATAGCTTCATAGCATGCCCTCTAGTCCTAGTATTTTTGGAAAGCGTGAAAAAGAGATTCATATTTACCCTTTCCACTCCACTCATTATTTTATAGACTTCTGTCATATTATCCCTGAGCCATCTCTTCTCCAGACTGAAGAGCCCTAGCCGCTTTAGCCTCTTCTCACAGGGAAGTTGTCCCATCCGTTTTATCATTTTCGTCACCCTTCTCTGTACCTTTTCTAATTTTAATGGGCACAGCTGTTGTGTCTGCCTCTTGACCTGGCTCCAAATGTTGTTTTAAGGGACGATTTCTGTTGTACATGTGTTGTGTGCCTCACACAAGACAGCTACCATAAGGTCCACACCTGCCAGAAAATTTTGCCCTGTAAAGGGTGGGGTGGGGCGTTCCTTTTTGTGCATCGCAAGAAGAGCTCATTTAAATACCAGTGAGCTCCTTGCAACGCATTTGCATAGGGCTCTCAGTGGCTGCTACGTGGATTGGTAGCAGTCACGGAGAAACCTTTTTGTGCATCGGGAGGAGAACTTTCTGCAGCAGTAAGACTGTTTTTTTTTTTTTGTTTTTTTTTTTAGTCAATGTTTATTTATTGAATTTTTACAAAATTACAAAGTATGGAATAAAATAATCCATAATAGTGGAAAACAAAAGATATGCCAATGAATGGAATCCTCTATCATACCTCTGTAGCAACCCCACGTTTGTCCCATCGTCTCTTGAAGTCGAGCGTGCTACTAGCCTCGACTCCCTGACGTGGAAGACCATTCCATCTATCAATCACCCTCTCGGTAAAGAAGTATTTCCTGGTGTCCCCATGAAATCTTCCTCCCCTAAGTTTTAGCGGATGTCCTCTTGTCACCGTAGGACCCGTAAGAGTAAAGATTTCCTCCTCCTCCTCAATGCGGCCCGTTATCTATTTGACGTTAATCGGAATTTATTCACATTTATGCATGCAGCTGGCTGCATGCTCTTCAAAAAGGCGTGGTACCAAAAGGGGGTGTGGTCTTTGTGCACGTCAGGAACATGCTGAAAGTTTGCACATGGAATTCTAGAATATGGCCCCAGAGCACCTAATTTGGGCATCAGCATTCACACCAGGGTTCAGCGAGGGAAATTCCTATTTAGAGGCAGATTGAAACGGATTTTTTTCAGTCTAACCACTTTTGGCCAAAACCGAAACTGAAAACTAACATTTGATTGTGTGAACGCAGACAGGGGATTGTCGGAGTTTTCAGTCTGCAGCCCTCTGCTAAACCCACAGGAGATTGTTACTCTCCAGTCTCAGGAGCTGCAAGCGCAGGCTGACAAGAGAGAATCATTTCGACAAGGACTTCTCAAGAAGTTTGGCATGTTTAGGTTCATAGTTACATTTCCTTTAAGACAGAAACTTTGTGAGAACAGCTTTTTATGTGTATTCAAACTATAGGAGAAAGTAGCATTGAGATATTTCTCATTTTGTATTTAGTTAAAAGACAAGCGTGATATAGATTCTTACTAAAATACTGGTCTACACTATGGACATTTTACCAGTTTGATGCACAATCCAGAATTTAAAAAAGCACATTGATGTCACTGAATGTGAGGACTATATGCTCTGGATATTAGAATTAAGAGCAATACATTTCTCAAATTATTTTCTAATATATAAACTTCATTTCATTGTAATACTATTTCCCTCCTAACACTATAGGCTTGACCAGTACTTGCGCTTGAAAACAATCACTGCAGATTCCTTTCTTGTAAAATCTAGCTTCAATCTGCACACCACCAGTTTGATTAAAATTAGAGAATGACACGGTGACAAAATTAATCACCGTTCCCATCCCCACGGATAACCGCGGGAAATAATCCCATGTCATTTTCTAGTGTCTATTTCAACCTCAGTCCTTCTACACCAGCATTCTTCAAAGCAAAGCTTGCGGGTCAGTGGTTGTGGCCATTTATACTCTGATTCTTATGTGAGCCAAGGATAATGAAGACATTGTGACATCTCTGATGTGATTGGTTCTTAGGCACTGGTGGAATGAGGTATTATGACATCACAATATCTGCTCTGGATACCAGAGACTGTCATTCTGTAGTGTCTGTTTCAACCTCGGTCCTTCTACACCAGCATTCTTCAAAGCAAAGCTTGCGGGTCAGTGGTTGTGGCCATTCATACTCTGATTCTTATGTGAGCCAAGGATAATGAAGCCATTGTGACATCACTGATGTGATTGGCTCTTAGGCACTGGTGGAATGAGGCATTATGACATCACAATATCTGCAGGTCAGTAGTTGTGGCCATTCATACTCTGATTCTTCTCTCTCTCCTTAAAGAATGACATGAAGATGGTTTTTCGCGGTTATCCACGGGGACGGGGACGGTGATGAATTTTGTCACCGTGTCATTCTCTAATTAAAATGCTGCATCTTCATCATACCCAAGAGTAGGGGTTGCCAGATGTCCAGATTTTCTCGGATATTGTCCTCTTTTTAGAGGACATATCTGTGCGTCCGGATGGCTTTTGCCGGGTTTTTAAAAAACTTCCACCTTGGGACCGCGTCATGAGGGCATCGGCGCATGCATGTACCATCATCGCGTTGCATCCGCGCACGTGCAGATGCCCTCTCGACGTGGTCCCGAGGACAAGAACAGGTTGAGGGGTGGGGCTAAGGCCCGAAGCTGGGGCATAGAGGAGCATGACTTGCAGCGTAATGGGGGGCATAATGGAGCAGGGCTGGGTAGACAGGAGAGAAAGGCAATTACTGTTTGGAGGGGAGTGAGAGGGAGACAGGTATTGGTGACCTGGATTGGCCACTGTGAGAACGGGTTACTGGGCTTCATTGACCATTGGTCTGACCCAGTATGGCTGTTCTTATGCTCTTATTTGTGCCAAGTATAGGACAATCAAGCCATTGTAACATCACTGATGAGGTTGGCTCTGAGGCACTGTGGAATGAGGCATTATGACATCACAATCTCAGCTCTGGAATGTTGCTCTCATTGGGGTTCCGGAATCTTGCTCTTCTTTGAGATGCTGGAATGTTGCTACTCTTTGGGTTTTGGCCAGGTACTAGTGACCTGGATTGGCCACCATGAGAACGGGCTACTGGGCTTGATGGACCTTTGGTCTGACCCAGTAAGGCTATTCTTATATTCTTACATGAGCCAAGTATAGAACAATAAAGCTATTGTGACATCACTGATGAGGATGGCTCTGAGGCACTGTGGAATGAGGCATTATGACATCACAATCTCAGCTCTGGAATGTTGCTCTCATTGGGGTTCCGGAATCTTGCTCTTCTTTGAGATGCTGGAATGTTGCTTCTCTTTGGGTTTTGGCCAGGTACTAGTGACCTGGATTGACCACCGTGAGAATGGGCTACTGGGCTTGATGGACCTTTGGTCTGACCCAGTATGGCGATTCATATGTTCTTAAATTGGACAGAGCACAAAATTTTGGTTTCCACTGAAAACACACCCACCACTTCCTGTCAAAACCAAAACCAGGCAGGAAAAGGATTTTAGGCCAGTATCGGCACCATAAGTGTAACAGAACCTGAAACTAGGTCGGCCTCTAGTCCTAGTACCTAAAGTTAGATGTGGAAATCTGTGCTCTGCCCAATTCTACAAAGAACACTCACCCTTTATAGAATCACACTTAGCACTTTTTTCACTGCTGAGCACCGTTTATTGAATCTAGCCAATTATGTGTGTTTATGTGTGACGGGGGGGAGGGGGTAGTGAGAAAGAACACGAAAAGAGGATGTGACTGTGTCTGAGAGAGGGCATTGTGTGTATGAGACTGTGAGGTTTCGAGCAGTGGCATAGCAAGGATAGGAGGCGCCCCCCACCCCCGCAGCCCTCTTCTCCACCCTCGCCGTACGTGCCTTCTCTTCCCTCACACCAATTTTACTTCACCAGTGCAAGCAATGTCTTCAACCTGCTGCCCACGCTGGCCTTGGCTTTTCCTCTGATGTCACTTCCTGATCTCTTGACCAGGAAGTGTCTCCAGAGAACCGAGGCCGGCATGAACAGCGGGATGGCGACGCTGCTCACGCTGGTGAAGAGTTAGAGGTACCGTGAGGAAGGGTAGGCATGTGAGTGGCGGGGAAGGAGCAGGAGGAAGAGAGGTGCTGGCACCCTAACCAAGATGGTGCTCGGAGTGGTCTGCCCTTCCCCCTCCCCCACTCCCCTTTACTATGCCATTGGTCGCAAGTGCTGTGCGTGAGAGGGAACTGGGCAGGATGTGAAGGCTCTCTGTGATTGTAAGATACGAGCATGAGTGGACTGAGGGCTCCTGGGCACGATGGACCACTGGTCTGACCCAGCAGCGGCAGTTCTTATGTTCTTATGTGCATGTGAGTGAGAGAGGGTGGGATGTGTGTGTGTGTGAGACAGACAGGGCACTGTGGGTGTGTGTTCAAATCCAGACACAAAGTCCACTTCTTTGAAACTGATTTCAATTCCAACCCACCCGCTAAGCTCCCATACCTGTCTTTTCACTTTCTCTGGAATTCCCCCACCTGAGCACTGTGTATTGATGCACTTTTTTGTCCCGTTTGTCCGTCTCGACTAGATTGTAAGCTCACTTGAGCAGGGACTGGCTCTTCCGTGTTCTGCTCCACAGCGCTGTGTAAGCCTGGTCGTGCTATAGAAATGATAAGCAGTGGCGTGTGTGCGAAGAGATGTTGCACGGGATTGTGTGGGACGGGAGGCGAACGTGAATGCGTCTGAGGAACGTGCTGAGCGCGAGTGCGTGAATAGCTTGAGGGAGGGAGAAGGTGAATAAGCGTGTGTGTAAGAGATGAACACCACCTGTGTGAGCATTAGAGGGCACGATGTGAGCGTTACACGAGGATGTGGGAATGCGAAGACAGAAGATGGGCGCGTGAGAGAGAGATAGGGAAAGATGTCAGCGCTTTGTAGATGGAAATGAGAAAAAGCATGTGTTTTTTTGATTTTCGGTGAATAACCTAAGCTAACTTTATTCTTCTATATCGCCACAATCAGACGATTTCTAGGCGGTTTACACTGAAGAAAGCTGGACAATCAGCGAAATACAAATAATAAAAGCACAACATATTTCTCAAGAATAGTCAGAATAAAATTATTGAATTCAGTATGACTTCTAGTTAAGAAATAAACCTATCAAACAATTCAGTCTTAATTTCTTTCCGAAATGAGAGAACAGGATGGGAATGTTGTGTGTGGGGCAGCGGCGTAGCCAGGGAGGTTGGCAACTGGCGCGACGTGTGCCCCCATCCCACTCTTCCCCACCGCTTGAACGCCCTCGGTAACAGTGAAAGACGGGCGTTGAAAGAGGGGGCAGGGGGGCGGTCTTCCCTGGGCGCCCATCCTCCTCTCTGCTTCCACCCCGCTCCTTCCCTGCCCCCACTAATGCACGCGCATGTCACTTCCCTTCCCCACGCCTAGGAAATGACATCAGAGGAAGAACCGACGCAGGCGTTAGCAGCAGATTGAGGTTGCTGCTCGCACCGGGAGCATTAAAGAGGTACGGGGGAAGGGAAGAGGCGCATGGGGGAGGGGGGAGGAGGGAGCAGGGAATGAACGGGTGGGAGAGGGGTGTCTCTCACCCTTGCAACGCCTATTTTCCCCTTTTTTACTTTGCTTTGGGTGTGAGGGAAGGTGTCTGTGTGTGTGTATGAGAGCACGGAAGAGGTGAGTGCAGGACAACAAAGAAAAATGGGGAGACCCAATGATCCACCTCTGAAAACAAAAACCAAAAACTGTGGATACAGAGGTTCTGGAGATAATTTATTATACACTGACATATAAAACCATGAAAATACAATGATAAAAAATACAGTGATAAAAATCCAACCGGTCCGTGTTTCGGCGAACACGCCTTCCTCAGGGGTCCAATGGTTTCCAAACTCACATATAAAGAATTGGACGGAAAACAGTCGATTGTCTTTAAACATGTGAGTAAAGAACTCCGCAGACAAGCTGAAGTAGCAAAAAATGCCCATCTGCGTAACCATTATCTCTCTCCCTATTGGCTAAGGCTCTTCACATTTGCATCTCCTCTTCCTATAGGCTAAGGCTCTTTACCCCTGCATTGTGAGATCATAGGACTTTATGGTTATAGAAACATGATGGCAGATAAAGGCCAAATGGCTCATCTAGTCTGCCCAACAAAGAAAAATGGGGAGACCCGATGATCCACAGTGAAAACAATCCACCGATAAAAACAAAACCCAAAAACTGTGGATACAGATGTTCTGGAGATAATTTATTATACACTGACATATAAAAACATGAAAGTATAATGATAAAAAATACAGTGGTAAAAATCCAACTGGACCCTACATGGTCCGTGTTTCGGCGAACACGCCTTCCTCAGGGGTCCAGTGGTTTGCAAACTCCTGTATAGCGTGAATTTGCTACTTCAGCTTGTCTGGGGTGTTCTTTGCTCACTTGTTTAAAGACAATAGACTTTTTTCAGTCCAATTCTTTATATGTGAGGTTGCAAACCATTGGACCCCTGAGGAAGGCGTGTTCACCGAAACACGGACCGTGTAGGGTCCGGTTGGATTTTTATCACAGTATTTTTTTATCATTGTACTATTTTAATTGAATTTTCATGGTTTTATATGTCAGTGTATAATAAATTATCTCCAGAACATCTGTATCCACAGTTTTTGGTTTTCAGAGGTGAGTGCAGAGAGAGAAAGTGTTGAGTGTGAGTGTGTGTGTGAGGAAGGGAAAGGTGAACGAGTGGGTAAGACAGGGCAAGATGTGTGTGTGTTTTTGTGGGACAGAAGAGGGCACTGTGTGTATGCACATGCAGTGGGGTGGGTGGGAGAGCGGACTGCGCCTCGGGTGCCGTCTTGGGGTGGAGGGTGCTGGCACCTCTCCACCTCTCTGACCCTGCTCCTTCCCCGCTGCGCACCCGCCTTCAATTCTCCCCCTCCCCCACCGTTCCTCTAGCTCTTCGGGGCATGAGCACCAGCTCTAATCTGCTCCTCTCGCTGCCCTCGGCGCTCTCCTCTGATGCCACTTCCGGGTCCTGCGACTAGGACGTGATATCAGAGGGAGAGCCGACGCGGGCAGCAAGTTCGAGATGCTGCTCGTCACAGGAACGAGGGAACGGAAGCGCGCGTGGCGTGGCATGGCGGGTACCACCACCCTGGGTGCCTCCCACCCTTGCTACGCCACTGTGCACATGTATGAATCGGTGTGCGAGAAGGCAGGAGGTGGGGGGGCATTAAGTGAGAGAGAGTGAGTGTTTGAATCGGTCAGTGAGTGAGTGCATGAGAGGGGGGCACAATGCGAGTGAGGACAGATAGGAAAGGATGTGAGAGGACAGAATCTGAGTGTTGTGTGCGAGAGACAGAGAGGGTGAGATGCCAGGGCAGGATCAAGTGAACGCTGTGTTGTGTCTCTTGCTCTTTGGAGACTAACAGCGAGGTCAGGCAAAGGAGCGCTGTGTTTGCATATGAATGAGAGAGTGCCGCAGGCAGAGTGGGGCAGGATGCTGGGCGGTGAGTTATCACAGGGACAGCTGCTGGAGGGTTCAGCCAAAATCAGGATGTGACATCATGAGAGAAGAAAAAAGGAAAAGCCCCGACACGGACAGCGGGCTCATAGCACAAGCCGAGAGAGAGAGAGAGAGAGAGAGCCAAGCCAGTGTGCTGTCTCTCTGCCTGCAGCGTTACACTCGGCTGCATCCAGCGGCCAGAGACACTGCAGGGTGTGTTATAGAGCAGGTTGAGAGACAGCAAAGTGTGATCCGGCTGCTAGAGAGACGGCGGACGTGTGATCCAGCTGCTAGAGAGACAGCGGGGTATGTTAGAGGAGGCTCGGAGACATCAGAGTGTGAGCCAGCGACCAGAGACAGCATGGCGTGTTATAGAGCAGGCTGAGAGACAGCAGCGTGCGTTATAGCAGGCGAAGAGATTGAAGCTCTGCACTCAAGACACGTAAGTGGCCACTTTTCATTGCTCGCTCTCTTGGGTTCGGGAAACTTTTTCCCGAAAGCGTTTCCAATCCCAGTGTAAGCTCCGGGTTTCGAGGACCCGGTCCCCGGCTTCGGTTGCCATTCTAAACAAATGAAGGTCTGCCCTGTGGCGGGAAGTCACCTGATTAGACCTCGTTTGCTTTAGGAAGTCAGAGGCTTCCTGCCTCCTCGTTGAAAAGCTTTTCCACACTTTTTGAGTGGTGAAATACAACCTGAATTAGCTGCTGACGAAGCTGGCTGGCTATATTCATTTCGCTCCTTTCAACACTGTAAGATACCTATGTTCGTCCTATCAAAATGAGATTGTAAGCTCTTCTCACCAGGGACTGTCTATTACATGTTCAAAGAACAGCACTATGTACGCCTTTCAGCGCTATAGAAATGATAAATAGTCGTGGTAGTTATGTAGGTGCCTGGATGGCACAGCAGCCCCTGACCCTGGTCTCTTTGGCTGTATTTGATGGCTGTGGGTGGCTCATGGACCAGTGTCTTCTCAGTCACTTCCTGCTGGATCTCCTGGCCTTGTGCCACCAACATGTGCTCAGTCTGTGCTCTTTGCTTTAAATGCAGTATGTTATGAGTGAAGTAGCCTTGTGGTTAGTAAAGTGGTCTGCAAACCCTTTATTGCTCCAGGTACAAAATAAATCCCATTTCCAATGTTGAAGGTGGTGGCGGTGGGGCAGGGGAGGGTTTCATGACCGGCCCAGGGTCTTAGACAGCGGCAGCAGGAATTCAACCCAGTTCCTCTAGCTCTCAGGCACTGCATTAACCTCTAGGCTACTCCCAGGGCTGGGGCGAGGGTGTGGATTTTCCTCAGCAAATCACCATAGAAGCATGAAGGCAGATAAAGACCAAATGGCCCATCCAGTCTGCCCATCCGCAGCATTCACTTTCTCCTCCTCACCCTATTGGCTAAGGCTCTTAATATTTGCATCTCCTCTTCCTATAGGCTAAGACTCTTTACACCTGCATTGTGAGGTCATAGAGCTTTATGGTTATAGAAACATTGTAACCAATTATTACTAGGAGTGCAAATTAATTAGCTAATATGCTCAATAAATAAATCTATCAAATAGCCAGCTTATATTTCCATAAATTATCTGAATAAATATTGGAGTGGGCAGTAGGTATTTGGCAATGGGCATCCCTCCTGCTGTCAACTTCACTCAGAGGTATGGGGGTGGTTCTGGGTGTGTGTGGGGGAGTTGGGGGGTTGAGGCAGGAGGGAGTGGATATCTCTCCTGCCAATTTCTTCTAAGGACGGGAGTGAGGAAGATGAGGGGATCCTGGCATGGGGTGGGGGCGGGTCAGGTTGGGTCCTGGCAGGGGGGGTCAGACTGATGAGGGGGAGGGGTTCATGGGCGGCAGGAGGGAGTGGGCATCCCTCCTGCCTCTCTTTATTTTTCTTCCGGGTGTCATTGGAGGTGGGTGCTGGGGTGGCTCAACTTGTGACCCGCACTGAATGACCATTTTTGGTGCATCTAGTTCAGGGGTGTCAAAGTCCCTCCTCGAGGGCCGCAATCCAGTCGGGTTTTCAGTATTTCCCCAGTGAATATGCACGAGATCTATTAGCATACAATGAAAGCAGTGCATGCAAATAGATCTCATGCATATTCATTGGGGGAATCCTGAAAACCCGACTGGAGGGACTTTGACACCCCTGATCTAGTTCCTAGCTGTCTGGGAAGGTGGGGGGTTATCGTATGGCTTCATAAAAAGGAGGATGGATTAGACATTACGTTCAATGGAAGTAAAACCTGGATGTCTCGATCCGACCACCTTTTTCTGGAGCCAAGTGGCAACCCTAGGTGGGGGTAGGGCAGGCTGGTAATATAGTGTGTGTACTTTTGACCCATTTTCCTTTGGAATGTCTCTTTGCAACCCAGATAAACTAAATTGTGCTGTTGAAGGCGGATTCTCACAAGGTTATGCACCTGGGAAGATGTTGCTTTGTAGCAATTGCCTTCTTGAAGCCTTTAAAGGCTAATATGATGGATAATTCTCTGCAAACAAGTTCCACCAGTGCTTTCTGCTGGAATTTGGAAGGGGCCAAGGCCTGGTTCTTAATTTGCAGTAAATATTCCCTCAGTGTAATCTTGAAGACAAATTAGCACCTGGAGAGACTAGTGGTGGTGGGGGCTTTGTAGAGTGTGAGTCTGGGCCTGTTTGACATAGCTCTTCAGGCTATCAACACACGTTTGAGATCTTCCGGATAAAAAAAGAAGAAAATCGGTCACGTGACTCCTGACAGCTCTGCTTGGTAGCTGCCTTCACTGTGGCTCACAGCCAGCTTTGCAGAAGTGAGACCTTGACCTTCCTTTGATAAATTAGTAGAACCCTTCTATCATTTCTTTCGTAGAGCTTCACCAATAGCTGCAGAGCTGTGAAAGGCATAAGGCATGCTGATAGTTGTAAAGGAAATGGGGACTTGTATATTGCCTTTTTGTGGCTTTGGCATTGCAAAGCGGTGGGTACTGGAGGATTAAGTGACCTGCCCAGGGTCATAAGGAACAGCACTGGGATTTGATTTTACAAACTATGGGTGCAGGGGCAGCAGCTCTATCAGTGAGCCACACCTTCTCTCCTTAAAAAAAAAAGAAAAAGTTTTGGACAGGTTCCTGGAGGAAAAGTCCATAGTTTGCTATTGAGACAAACACTGGGGAAGCCACGGCTTCCCCTGGATCAGTAGCCTGGAAAGTTTTTTTAGTATTTGGGATTCTAAAATCTTGTTAAAAACTTCATCTCTCACTGGAAACATATGTCCACCAACATCCTTGATGAACTAGCCCCACTACAAACCAAAACCAGAACCAGCAGAAGATCAGACCCATGGTTTGACAATGAACTGCTCCAACTCAAAAGACAGTGTAGAAGATTAGAAAGAAAATGGAGAAAAACAAACCTAGACCAAACAAAAATTGCTTGGAAAAACATCATCAAACAATACAAACGACTACTAAAAGACAAGAGGAAAACTCATTACACAAATCTTATAGGCACAGAAACCCAAGACCCCAAAAAACTTTTCCAAATCTTAAAAGATCTGACAGACACCAAACCCTACACAACCACAAACAATACCCCACCACCATCTGCTACCCTCCTGGCAGACCACTTCAAGAACAAAATTACCAATGCCAGAGCCACCCTCGATTCTACCCCATCCCACCCAAACATAATCACAATTCACCCCACAGAAAAAGATTCAACCGCAGCAGACAGAACTTGGTCTCAATTCACCAACATTCAATGGAACGAATTCAATAACCTCTACAAAAAAATACAGCCACGCCTCCTGCGACTACAACAACTGCCCTTCTTATCTCCTTACTACCTCCAGTGTAAAATTCCGTACACTGCTTCTACAATGGATTCAATCCATGATCACAGATGGCATTTTCCCCACTGTACTCAGTGAAATCATCATCACTCCAATCCAAAAAGATCCAAAAGGACCACCAGACCAACCTTCCAACTTCAGACCTATTGCCTCTATACCACTATACATCAAACTTACAGAAGGCCTAGTAGCCAAACAACTCACTAACTATCTGGATGACCATAACCTACTCCACCCCACGCAATCTGGCTTCAGACAGAGGAGAGGCTCCTGCCTGGTTAAATCCACCATGACTACTTAAATTCTGGACTGCGCCGCCGAGTATCGCCATAGACTGCTCATTTACTGTCTGGGTGGTACTGGGAAGGTCTGTTGGCAGAGCTTAGGCGGGGCCTGGGAGGAACCAGGTCTGGTTAGCGGCCATAGTGGTTAACTAGTTAGTGGCCATATTCAGACCCGTACCTGGTTAAGTAAACATAGAAACATAGAAGATGACGGCAGAAAAGGGCTACAGCCCATCAAGTCTGCCCACTCTGCTTACCCACCCCCTGTCTATGCCCTAATGACCCAATTTCCTTATCTTGACCCTCGTAGGGATCCCACATGGGTATCCCATTTATTCTTAAAGTCAGGCACGCTGTCTGCCTCGATCACCTGCACTGGAAGCTTGTTCCAATGATCAACCACTCTCTCTGTGAAGAAATACTTTCTGGTGGTAAAAGGATACCAAAATGGCTGTCCTAATTTTAGCCATCAAGCTAACTGGGCACTGGGTTGGTGCCTGGTTAACTGGTGGTAGTGGCATATGGGCTTCCTGATACGCACCCCCCCCCCCCCCCCCGATACTTCCCTGAAAAGCTATAACACAGTAACTTAAATTTTGTCAAAACTAAGCTAATTTGTCCTGTAATTACTGTGTATTTCTTAATTTGGAGGCCATTAAACATTTGGATACATTTTCAAGGCTTTGATAAAAGTCCAAAACACAGTATCTCGATAAATGGGAGTTATATTAAGCCAGAACACAGTACTGTATTGGTTTTGGTCAAGAATTACTTCAGGGGAATTTATTCAAATAGATCACTTTATTGGACTTTTCTCATATTTACATTCTCAACAGTTCCTGTGTTTTGACTGTTCCTTCTTATCATTTCTAAAGCATTGCTAGACAACACGCGGCACTGCACATGAGACGGAGCTTACAGTCTAATTAAGGGCCCACCTCGGTGTCCATGGTGATCCAGTGGGGGATCCTACAGATAGGAGTGATGTCTGCTTGCTTCTGCCTATTGCGGGTCCAGCCACAAAATAGCTGCTGTGACCCCTAGCGGCAGTCTCATGAGAATCGCTGACCGGCACATTTCTAGAGGCCTTAAGCGGAAGTGTTGCTGAAAGAAAGGATAGTGTATTTCCTTGAATCTAATGGGTTACAGGATCCGAGGCAACATGGCTTTACAAAAGGTAAATCGTGCCAAACGAACCTGATTGAATTTTTTGATTGGGTGACCAGAGAGCTGGATCGAGGACATATGCTAGATGTAATTTAGATTTCAGCAAAGCCTTTGATACGGTTCCTCATAGGAGGCTCTTGAACAAACTTGAAGGGCTGAAGTTAGGACCCAAAGTGGTGAATTGGGTCAGAAACTGGCTGTCGGACAGACGCCAGAGGGTGGTGGTTAATGGAAGTCGCTCGAAGGAAGGAAAGGTGACTAGTGGAGTCCCTCAGGGTTCGGTGCTGGGGCCAATCCTGTTCAATATGTATGTAAGTGACATTGCTGAAGGGTTAGAAGGAAAAGTGTGCCTTTTTGCAGATGATACCAAAATTTGTAACAGAGTAGACACCGAAGAGGGAGTGGAAAATATGAAAAAGGATCTGCAAAAGTTAGAGGAATGGTCTAATGCCTGGCAACTAAAATTCAATGCAAAGAAATGCAGAGTAATGCATTTGGGGATTAATAATCGGAAGGAACCTTTATATGCTGGGAGGAGAGAAGCTGATATGCACGGACGGGGAGAGGGACCTTGGGGTGATAGTGTCCGAAGATCTAAAGGCGAAAAAACAGTGTGACAAGGCAGTGGCTGCTGCCAGAAGGATGCTGGGCTGTATAAAGAGAGGCGTAGCCAGTAGAAGAAAGAAGGTGACACGGACAGAATTGGGCGGGCCTGTGGGCGTGGCCACGGGTCTGGATTTTCTTTTGGGAAAATCCGGTAAGGCTTGAGAACAACCTGTGCATATGGAGAAAATTTTCCTGCTAAAGTTTGCAACCCGAGCAAAATAGACCAAAATAGAGAGGGGGGAAAGTGCAAATTCCTTCCAGTTTGTCTACACAGTTTAAATATCTTATTGTGTCTTCCCCAGAAACTTACAGGAGGGGGGCTTTTTGGCCAATCCTGGTATTGAACTTATACCCCAAAGCAATGTGGCATTTGTAGTCCCTGACTCTACACATTGCAATCCATGCTGCGGGTCCTCATAGTTCAAATCTCCCTCCTGGAACTGGGTAACTTGGCAGCTCTGAGCTTTGTTTCCTGCAGCATCCATGGGAAAAATAATTCTGATAGAAACTGTGCAGCACGTGTGAAAAAGTGCTCGGAAGTCTTTGGACTGAGTTTAAGAATCAGAAAACTGCCGAGTTATCCATTCCAAGAGGCAGACTTTTTGGCCGGCCCTGGATTTCTGCCAACCTCATCCTGGTGCATTATGGGAATTGCAGCACTAATTTCAATGGATAGACTTATGTAGGGTTAC
Source organism: Geotrypetes seraphini (assembly GCF_902459505.1). Lineage (NCBI taxonomy): Eukaryota > Metazoa > Chordata > Amphibia > Gymnophiona > Dermophiidae > Geotrypetes > Geotrypetes seraphini. The sequence continues at coordinate 66,075,510 of NC_047095.1, forward strand.
CATATGGCTCCAAAAGAGGGAGGACGGATTGAGACATTCAGGTTTTACTTCCATTCTATTGTAGGTGGTAAGGTCTCGTATGCTAATCCTGCACTAATCAATTAAGCCCGGATTCTCTAATTGGTGCCATTGTCGGTGGCTGCCTACATTTCTGGCGCCTACCTCTGATGTGAATTGTGCCTCTGTAGGCGTTTTATGCTGCCGAATCCCATTTCTCGCATTAGCCACGCCCACAGTGGCATTAGGCCTAAGGAGGCATGATTCTGACGCCGAATTTTTAGGTGCCAGTAAGAACCTTGAAAATCAGTAAAAACTGGCGTTTGAACAACATTTTTCACTGAGCATAGGCGCCCTTCTGGCACCTAAAAAAACAGCACTGTTTAGAGACTCCGGGCCTTAGGGCGTGATAATGTAGAGCGTAGGGTTAGACATGTCCGGGGGTCCGGACGGCTTTTCAAAACCTGGCATTTTGTCCGTGATTTGAAAAGCTTGGAACAAGTCGCTGTAGGGCAGGAGCGTATCCACGCATGCGCTCTTGCCAGGCGAGAGCAGGCAGTGGGGGGGGGGGGGGGGGGGGGGGGCTAGGGCGGGATTGGGGGGCGGTACTTGGGTGTAACGGGGCGGGGATGGGTAGAACTGGCCAGGCCTGGGGGGCGGGTCTAGGGGGGGGGTCCAGATTTTCCACATGGAAAATCTGCTAACCCTATGTAGTTGTACTGATTGATTAGTGCAGAAACACTCACTCTTCACCCTCGACCCCCCCCCCAAAACCTCCCCCAAAACACACGGGTAGCCTGTGCCCTTTGAAACCTATCGTGGACTTCTGCATTTTGTCCTTTTAAGCTGCAATAAGCTTGTACTAGTGTGTCCTGCAGCTTAGTAAAAAGATCCATGGGTTTTCCCCCCCCCCTGTGAAATTACACGCATTACAAAAGTTGCAGGAAATGAACTTTTTGGACTCTTTATGTTTCCTGGGGTGGTTGTCGTTGCCTTGGTTTTAGATCTGATCCTTAATCACTGTACTTTTCATTGTGATTGCTGAGACTTTCCCCTGAAACAATGCAGAAAATCGGGGATTTTCAATGTAATTTTTGGGATACACCAAGCCAGCCAGGATTTCTGATGAATAAGACTGAAATATAGTTACATCCAAGGAACACGGTGTAAGCATGCAAAATATTCCTTTGTGGATCTCTTGAAAACCAGAGCGACTTGGTGTGTTCCATGGACCGGGTTGAGAACCCCTATTCTAGGGAGGTCAAAAGAACATAAGCAATGCCTCCGCTGGGTCAGACCTGAGGTCCATCGCGTCCAGCAGTCCGCTCACGCGGCGGCCCAACAGGTCCAGGACCTGTGCAGTCATCCTCTATCTATACCCCTCTATCCCTTTTTCCAGCAGGAAATTGTCCAATCCTTTCTTGAACCCCAGTACCGTACTCTGCCCTATTATGCACTCTGGAAGCGCATTGGCTAAGGCTCTTAACATTTGCATCTCCTCTTCCTATAGGCTAAGGCTCTTTGCACCTGCATTGTGATGTCACAGAACTTTAGTAACACAGAAACATGATGACAGATAAAGGCTAAATGGCCCATCCAGAGCATCCACTATCTCCTCCTCTCCCATAAGAACATAAGCAATGCCTCCGCTGGGTCAGACCTGAGGTCCATCGTGCCCAGCAGTCCGCGCACGTGGCGGCCCAACAGGTCCAGGACCTGTGCAGTAATCCTCTATCTATACCCCTTTATCCCCTTTTCCAGCAGGAAATTGTCCAATCCTTTCTTGAACCCCAGTACCGTACTCTGCCCTATTATGCTCTCTGGAAGCACATTGGCTAAGGCTCTTAACATTTGCATCTCCTCTTCCTATAGGCTAAGGCTCTTTGCACCTGCATTGTGATGTCATAGAGCTTTATGGTTACAGAAACCTAGAAACATGATGGCAGATAAAGGCCAAATGGCCCATCCAGAGCATCCACTATCTCCTCCTCTCCCATAAGAACATAAGCAATGCCTCCGCTGGGTCAGACCTGAGGTCCATCGCGTCCAGCAATCCGCTCACGCGGCGGCCCAACAGGTCCAGGACCTGTGCAGTCATCCTCTATCTATACCCCTCTATCCCTTTTTCCAGCAGGAAATTGTCCAATCCTTTCTTGAACCCCAGTACTGTACTCTGCCCTACTACGCTCTCTGGAAGCGCATTCCAGGTGTCCACCACACGTTGGGTAAAGAAGAACTTCCTAGCGTTCGTTTTGAATCATGTGTCCAGTGTCGTAGTTTTTGCTGGCCCTTAAGACAGCCGTTGTGGTGACTTGCTCATACCAGAGAGTGTCTATAAATGAAAGCCTAAAACTCATGACCTCCGCTGATAATCTAGGGATCAACCAGTGCATAGGAGATAACCCCTTAGGAATCTTCCCTAGCCAGTTATCTCCCTCTGAATATCGGCTTCAACGTGACCTGGGAGCGCAAAGTGCATGAGTCCTGTTGCTGTGTGAAAGGCTCCATTAAAAAAAAAAAAAAAGAGGTAAATTCAGTTGGAAAGCTCTAACTTTAAGCTCTGCTTCTATCGCCAGCGCTGACATAGTAAGGGGGTGGGCGGTCTTTGTAAAGGGCGCAGGCCCCCTTCCATCCTGACCCCCCTCCCTGCCGCCTGCCTGCGCCCCCTTCCCTCGTACCTCTTTCATTTTTCCATATTGTGATCTCGCGCCGGTGTCGCCTCTGATGTCACTTCTGGGCCCTGCGTCTATGACGTGACATCAGAAGGATAGCTGACGGGCAGGAAGTTCGTGCTGTTGCTCTTGCCTGGAATATTAAAAAGTTAGGGTAAAGAGTAGGGGGGCAGCACTTACCCTCGCTAAGCCACTGAGTGCACGGATATCCAAACAGATGCCAGATTTTGTGCCAGCCGTAGAGCGTGCAAAACAGTCTTTGGCAACCCATAATATAATCCCGGTACAAGAAGGGATTGGACAATTTTCTGAAGGAAAAAGGTATAGAAGGGTATAGATAGAGGACTAGTATACAGGTCCTGGACCTGATGGGCCGCCGCGTGAGTGGACTGCTGGGCGCGATGGACCTCTGGTCTGACCCAGCAGAGGCACGACTTATGTTCTTATGGCCCAGGCTGATACACAGTTGTAGCAAAAGTATACTTCCTTACCTGCGGGCCAAAATCCGCAAGTCTGAGATGTCCCCCTCCCCAGTTCCTGCAGTCTATTCCATAGAAACTGCCATATGTCCCTGAACAATATCCTTTTCCAGGAAGTGCCCCCTTTTCAGTATAATGGGGAGAGGGGGGAAGCTCTGGCCCCTCTGAGCCAAACATTTTCATAAAAAGGAAGGACTTGAAATCGGAATGAGTGGGGTGATGATGCAGGAGCTAGAGATGTACAGTATGTGCCAGACAGGAACTCTCCCCCCCCATCCTGAGACAGGAGGGGGGCAGCATTTCCTCTTATGCAACAACCCCAGAGGGAGCAGTTTGTGTAGTGACTTCTGTTACTGGACCCTGCACTGGTCAAAAGGAGAAAGTTCCGAGTTATCAGACCAGTATCAATTTACCGGGCACTGACGGCCGAGCTCAGGGTGGCCAATGCAGACATAACACCGAAGCTTTGCTCACTGATGCTAATCGAAATCAGAGGTGAAGCACGCAGGACGTGTGCGCTAATTAGGGTGAGCGCACCGGACACAAGGTTCTGTGCTTTCCCGAGGGAAAGAAAAGCATCGGCGCACCTCTGCACGTGTGCGGGAATGTTAGTCTCGGAATAAATAGCCTCACAAAAATGTCTTCTGCTTTAAAATTTTTATGATTCCAAAATTTCTGTACAGAATAACATTCCAGTTTATGTGCACAAATAAGTTGTTTCTGCTTGGCCCTGTGCACAGAACCATCACCTCCTGTACTGTCAGTTATGCTGACAAGGGTTACCCTGTGGCTCCAGAAAAAGGAGGACGGCTGAGACATCTGGGTTTTACTTTCAATGGAATTAAACCCAGAGGTCTCAGTCTGTCCTCCTTATTTCCATAGCTTTCAATGGAAGTAAAACCCGGATGTCTCAATCCGTCCTCCTTTTCCTGGAGCCACAATGGAATGGAGAAACTGACATGAAATCCTCCCAGATGCTACTGCGCAAGAATGAGCTAAACCTTCTTCGCTTCCCCAAAGCTGCTGTTCCAGTTTCTAGGTTTATGCTCACCTTAGCCTTCTACGTACCTCTCTGCGTCGGAGTGGAGAAGTCGGCCGCATAGACACCCCGCATAAGAGGCTTCAGGAGGCTAAGCCTCTCCATCCACAAGCCGGACTTCCACTAATTTTAAAACCGGCAGCTGGGGCCATCTCTTGTGTGTTCTACATCGCTGCGTGTGTTTGGTAGAGCTTTATAAATAATAGTAGTAGCAACCTGACCTGATCGCTGCAATGCTTAGTGTCCCCCTCACTCTGACGACCTCCTAGGAAGGCCTGTGGCTCACTGGTTGAGCTGCTGCCTCGGCACCCAGAGGTTGTAAGATCAAATCCCCGTGCCGCTCCTTGTGACCCCGGGCAAGTCACTTAATCCTCCAGTGCCCACCGCTTTGAATGTCAGCTTTGAAATGCCAAAGTGACAAAAAGGCAGTGTACAAGTCTCTATTCCCTTTCCAACAGGGGTCTACCCAGGTCACAAGCACCAGGCAGAAACCGAAAGAGTAGCAACATTCCAGAGCTGAGATTGTGATGTCATAATGCCTCATTCCACCAATGCCTAAGAGCCAACCTCTTGGGATGTCACAATGGCTTCATTGTCCTATACTTGACTCACATAAGAATAGCCATATTGGGACAGACTGAAGGTGGGGCTCACTGGTAGAGCTGTTGCCTCTGCACCCAGAGGTTGTGAGATCAAATCCCAGTGCTGCTCCTTGTGACCCTGGGCAAGTCACTCAATTCTCCAGTGCCCACCGCTTTGAATGTCAGCTTTGAAATGCCAAAGTGACAAAAAGGCAGTGTACAAGTCTATTCCCTTTCCAACAGGGGTCTACCCAGGTCACAAGTACCAGGCAGAAACCCAAAGAGTAGCAACATTCCAGAGCTGAGATTGTGATGTCATAATGCCTCATTCCACCAATGCCTAAGAGCCAACCTCTTGGGATGTCACAATGGCTTCATTGTCCTATACTTGACTCACATAAGAATAGCCATATTGGGACAGACTGAAGGTGGGGCTCACTGGTAGAGCTGTTGCCTCTGCACCCAGAGGTTGTGAGATCAAATCCCAGTGCTGCTCCTTGTGACCCTGGGCAAGTCACTCAATTCTCCAGTGCCCACCGCTTTGAATGTCAGCTTTGAAATGCCAAAGTGACAAAAAGGCAGTGTACAAGTCTATTCCCTTTCCAACAGGGGTCTACCCAGGTCACAAGCACCAGGCAGAAACCGAAAGAGTAGCAACATTCCAGAGCTGAGATTGTGATGTCATAATGCCTCATTTCAGCAGTGATGTCACAATGGCTTGATTGTCCTATACTTGGTTCATATAAGAACATAAGAATAGCCATATTGGGACAGACTGAAGCTGGGGCTCACTGGTTGAGCTGCTGCCTTTAATCCCAGTGCTGCTCCTTGTGACCCTGAGCAAGTCACTCAATCCTCTAGTGTCCACCACTTTGAAATGCCATTTAGAGAATCGCGGCTAGCAACGCCTATGTGAAATCTTGGGTGCCTAAAATGTAGGCGAGAGTTTTAAAGGCCTACAAATCAGGCCCCTGAGTTTTTGGAGAATCGCGCTTAGCGGCACCTGTCACGCTCCCCCCCATAGAAATGCCCACTTAGGCATTTGGTGCTGCTACGCGCCATGTGACAGAAGCCTTTCTTTTATAGAATCGGAGAGGCGCCTATCGTCCAATTACATTTTTTTTCTCAATTATTGAGGCTATTAAGGGTATTTTGCCAGTTAAGGAAGGTGGCCAAGAGGTCTATTAAGTTTTTATAAAACTAAACTTTTATCTGCCTTCACTCTGTCTATAAGCATCAATAAATTGCCTAAGATTTCAATATCCTTTTCGGATATTTGCACTATTGGTTAAGAACCCCTGGTTTAAAAATTCTTACTGTGCCTCGGAGAGCAGGAGGGGAACAAAAACCAGTTAAAACCGTGTACGTGTCTGAGGCCTTATTAGGACTTGACTGGGCTTTAGTTTTCTAAGCAGGTTGATCTAGCCTTGGTTTTACTCCTTTGCATGCTGGGAAATGTAGTCCTGTATCAGTAAGAAAATCAGAAGTGTGTTTGTGCATGCAGCGGGGTTAAATTAGGATAGCTTGACTGGTTTGAAAAAAAAAAAATGCAGCTAACAGGGGCTCAAAGAAACGTATATTCTGTATAAGAGAGGTTGTGATTGTGAACTAGCATGATCAAGGTAGTAGATGTTTGCCCATGAAGGGGTTAAGAGCTGTACATAGCTGGGTCATAGTCTCTGACTCATAGGCTTGAGGTTTTCCCTTTGTCCCTGTGAACTGTGTATACTGGATTATGTTTCATGAATGGTATTTGGCTTCAGTAAGGCATCACCTAGACTTGTAATGACTTTACCATGCACTATAGGACTGAAAACCATTATAGGCTAGCAGTTGCAACGCTGGTTTCTGTAAGAGTGCTCTGCATTTCAAATATTTATGATAATATATGTTTGTGTTATCTAATCTAATCTAATCCTTAGGTTTGTATACCGCATCATCTCCACGTTCGTAGAGCTCGATGCAGTTTACAGTAGGAGAAATAGGAAGGAACTACAACAGAGGGTTAGAGGTAGAAGTGTGAAGAAAATTTAGAGAATTTGGGATGCCAAGATATAAGAGTTTCCTTGATTCCTAAGTTGGAGGGAGACTTACATTTTTTGAGAAAAGCCAGGTTTTCAGATGTTTGCGGAAAACTTGGAGAGAGCTCAAGTTCCGAAGAGGGGAGGTAAGGTTGTTCCAGAGCTCAGTGATTTTGAAGTGGAGGGAAGTCCCTAGCTTTCCTGTGTGGGAAATGCCTTTTAGCAAGGGGAAGGATAGTTTTAATTTGTGGGAGGATCTGGTGGTATTAGGGTTTAAGGAATTCCAAGAAAGAGGGATAAAGGGAGGGAGGATACCATATAGGATTTTGAAAGTTAAACAGGCGCATTTATAGTGGACCCTGGTGATTATCGGAATGATAATTGTTTGGGTGGGTGGGGGGAGGGGAAAGGATGATTATGAACATGAGAAAGATGAATGTGCTTTTATTGTATTACTATGAGTTGCATTGGTTGTATTGCACTGTTGTAGTTTCGAAAATTAATAAAGAATAAAAAAAATAGTAAATCTTTGCTCAGTTTTATGTCACAGATGAAAAGAAAACTTTTAATTATCATTCAGAATATATGCATAATTGCATAGGTTAAACTGTAGAATTTGTATTACCCATAATGTTTTTGGCTCAGAAAGTTCTCACTATGATTTAAAAAGAATCTTAATTATGGGGACATAAATAGCTATTAAGATATCCATTAGAAAAGCTGTATATTGCACTTGTAAATAAAGTGAATGTTTTATTTTTTCTCAAATTAATTTTAAGTTTGCAGGCATCTTTAATCATCTCTTCTGACACAGTTTCTTAATTAAACTCTCGCTGTATCTGTTTATCTTTTAGAAATTATTTTGTCTTGTTTGGTCCGTAGCCACCTTGGCCCAAGGCTGGATTTCCTCCCTTTGAAGAAGTTACCAGTGGAGGCGGTCTACACTCTCATTCTGGCTTTCCTGGCCCAGGATGGCCCTTTGCCTGAAGCAGGTTTTCAACAAAGATAAAACGTTTCGCCCTCGGAAGAAGTTTCAGCCAGGGACGCAGCGCTTTGAGCTGTACAAAAAGGCCCAGGCATCTCTCAAATCTGGCCTGGACCTGAAGACCGTGGTCCAGCTGCCCCCTGGGGAGAGCATCAATGACTGGATTGCCGTGCACTTGGTTGACTTCTTCAATAGGATCAACCTCATTTATGGAACTATGTCAGAGTTTTGTACAGAGAGGAGTTGCCCAGTAATGTCCGGGGGCTTGAAATATGAATATCGGTGGCAGGATGACCAAAAATACAAGAAGCCCACCAAGCTGTCTGCCCCACAATATATGAACATGCTGATGGACTGGATTGAGACCCTTATTAATAATGAGGACATCTTTCCCACCAGAACAGGTCAGTGTTGGGCGGGGCTTATATTCTAAGCCTCTGTAGCATCAGATTTCTGACTGTTCAGCCAATCAGATCGCCTGCTTCACTTGCACCCTCTGCTTCCTTCCCTCCCTCTGACTCTGTACTATCTTTTAGTGGCTGCCCACCAGGCACAGACACTCAGTGTGGTGCTTCATTTGCATAAATATTTGCATAGGCTATTAAGGGCTGAAAAGAGGTTCTATGCATGAAAAACACATCTGCTCATGCGTAAGACCAGCCCTGCTGCCTTGGGATAGCAGCAGGACTTTCCACTGTGGGCCATGCAGGAAGCGTAGGCTGCAACAGTTATTCCTGAAAAACAATTGGATGTCACTAGTGAGCTTGACATTAGTTTATAAATTTCTCGCTCTCTCCTGTGTTATGGATTTTAAGGGAATACCAAGCATCTAAGTATTTTAAAAAAATCAGCTTTGGAGAATGAATGTTTGAGGGTTTTTGTTTTTTGGGTTTTTTTTTTAGCATTTAGATGCTAAGTGAGGAATTCCCAAAAGTCATGCGCTATGAACCTCGAGAAAAAGTGCCAGTAGGTCCACTGCAATTGTTGCCAGCCATTCCTTTGGTCTTTTCTAGTGTTTTTATTGCAATACGTGGACATTTGGATTAACACCTCTTTGGTTTTATTACTCAATAGCGAGACTTCTGAGGCAGACCTTCTTGGGCCGAAACACAATCGTGTCGAATCTGTTTTATAATAAAAAGGATTGAGCACCATCTGGTCTCCTTCGTTGTTGTTTTCGTGCCCCTTAGCTAGTAACGTAATCTCATATGCAGTGTTTACTCAGAACACAGATACGGAGAGAGAGAATTTTAGGGGCCAATATCCAAAGTGGTCCTACTGGATATGAGAGACCCCTGCCCAGATAAAAACATAAGAATAGCCATACTGGGTCAGACCAATGGTCCCACTGGCGTAGTACGGGGGAGGGTGGTCCGCCTCAGATGCAATCTTTGTAAACGGAGCAGGCATCATTCCTCCTCTCCACCCCCATTTCCCGACCACCCCCTGCTGCGAGCACGCACCTAGTCCCTTCCCTCCTACCTCTTTAATGTTTCCTGTGCAAGCAGCATCATGAACTTGCTGCCCGCGTCAGTGTTGCCTCTATCTGATATTATTTCCGAGACCCGGGCCTAGGAAATGATGTCAGAGGGATAGCTGACACGACGCGGGCAGCGGGTTCGTGCTGTTGCTCCTGCCCGAAAAATTAAAAAGGTGACTTCTAAAGTGGAGTCTAGCATCAAATAACTATGATTTGGATTATTCTTCCCAATCTGCATCACTTTGCACTTGTCATCTGCCTTTTGGATGCCAGCCTTCCCGTTTTCCTTAGGTCCTCTACTGCAATTTCTCACAGCCTGCATGTGGTCTCCATATTATATACAATGGAGCAATGGAGGGTGAAGTGCCTTGGCCAGAGTCACGAGGAGCTGCAGTGGGTATTGAACCCAGTTCCGCAGGTTCTCAGGCTGCTCCTCCATACCCTAGTATGGGGCCAATGCACAAAGGTTCAAGGTATAGTCCGCTCCCTACTCTACCGCAAAATTGGTGCCACCAAATTGCCACCGTATGAGCATGCAAGTTCATGCAGTATCGAAGCTGTGACAGTAACCTGCGGCTGGGCGCCAAATGTCTCAGATCCTATCGCTGTATTCCACAACAAAAAAGAAAGCACAACCCCACGTATAGCACTGTATTTTTATCTATACACCTCTGAGGAAGGCTTTTCAGGCCGAAACACGGACCGTGTTGGGGTCCAGTACAAAAAGGACTAAAGTCTCTGTAGAACTTGCCTTATGTTTAAGCTATTTATATGTATATGTTTTTACTATTTATATATTTTCAATAAATTGATTGTCGTTGAGGCTGATATGCGGCGTCTCTTCCCCACTCTTTTTGTCTCGGATCCTATCCATCTACTCTCTTAACGCCTGCCTTAATCATGTGACCTCCTGGTTAAAGGACAATCTCCTGTTTCTCAGCTCCACCAAATGTGAATCCCATTATTTTTCCTAATCCTTGTGCTCCTATCACGTCCTGCCCCTCTATCGATGGTCAATGACTTCCATTCACTAACACAGGGAGGATCTTAAGAGTTATCTTTGACAAAACATTGACTTTCAAGATAATGCATTGTCCGTTCTCCTTTCTTTATAAAGCTCCACGTTGTCTACTGGCCTGGGTCGTCACCCACTTAGACTACTGAAGCTCCCTCTATGCTGGTCTTCCTCTTCATTCTCTTAAAAGTCTCCAACTCTTCCAATCGACTGCGTGAAACTTCTCCGTCGCATTCAACATTTTGATTGTGCGAGCCCTCCTCATCACTGGCTCCCATTCTCTGTCCACATCAAATGCAAGATCCTCGTCTTCAAAGACCGCTCCTCCTCTGTTCCAGTCTACATCGATAACCTTCTCATTCGGTCCCTGCCATCCCTCTCTCTTCACTCTTCCAATTCCAATCTTCTTGCCCTTCTTCACCCTTCTCTCTGCCTCTTAACCTTCTCAAGGGAGACAGCCTTCAGCTCTCTTGGCCCCAAATTGTGGAATCATCTCCCATCCTCCATCAAATCTGAACCTTCACTGCAGAAATTCAAGCCATCGATTAAAACTCGCCTTTCTGTGAAGACTTCGGTTTTCCGCCCCCATCAAACTCGTATTTTTCATGCCCTTGCTCTCATTCCCTCCCAATCGCCCCTTTCCCTCCTTCCTTTGACTAATGTCTTATCTTTGTTGTTAACTGCATATAAAAAACAAAAAAAACAGGTTTCTGATGCACAACTGTGAACAAATTTATATAATTCAATGAGAGGAAAAGACCTTAGAGGCCTGCACCACTATAGAATAATAATTCAATGAGTGGAGACCGCAGGGTCAGGTTTTTCATTCATCAGTCTAAAAACCTCTCTTGTTGTTGATCAACAAAAGTGCGAGTTACTTACCTGTAATCACAGCCCGACGGGACCCATTCCTGGCTTGTTCGGGGGGTCTCTTTTGAGAATGTGTTTAGCTTTACTGCAATCGCCATTTTTTCCTGCAGTTTTTTGTTGGCTTCTTGTTGGTTTTTACAACTTTTCACAAGCACCTAAGATAAGTGCATTTTGTTATTTTGCTGATTTTTTTTTGATAGTCACACAGTGTATAAGTAATTTGCACTTTTGTTGATCAGCAACACGAGAGGTTTTTAGACCGATGAATGGAAAACCTGACCCTGCGGTGTCCACTCATTGAATTATATATATTTGTTCATAGTTGTGCATCCGAAAACTGTTTTTTCATTTGTGTACACAGAACCAGAGGTTTTCTGTCCATTAAGATTTACTACTTGATTGGATAAATTCCTGAACGATAGGGGGATTGAGGGGTACAGATAAAAGTAGAGCTAGGTTAGGAAGAGTATAGATAGAAGAAAAAGGGGGATCATAGGGCTAGGTCAAGGAATACCTGACAGGTCATAGACCTGCTGGGCCGCCGCGGGTGCGGGTTGCTGGGTGCGATGGACCTCTGGTCTGACCCAGTGGAAGCAACTTCTTATGTCTTATGTTCTTATGAGGCATAGAAGGATATGGGTGACTAAACATTACGCCAGGTGTACACCTGGCAGGGCCTCTGCGTGTGCGGATCACCGGACTAGGTGGACCGAAGGTCTGATCCGGAGATGGCGCTTCTTATGTTTAACTGCATATATGCCATTGACAGACCCTTTGCGGTAAATCAGACGCTTTGAATTAATAAATAAAATGTCACTTTTCCTGTTGGTGTCTGAGTGAATCATGATTGGTTCAGGCACTGATGGAAAAGTTGGCATTAAAAATCCCCACAGGTATGCCACAGCATGCATCAACCCCTTCCCCCCAACATGACACCTCTTAAAGCCCCCACTGTACTCCTACGCGCCCAACCCCTTACTACTAATGTATATTTTTAAAATGCCCTGATGATTTAGTGGCCCCTTGGGCCCCTCCTGACCTGACTCCCACTTCCTCCTAATATAAAAAAAATGCCCTGATGATCCTCCTCCCTTGCTTCAGCTCCTCCCCCCCCAAAAAATATTCCTTGGTTGTCTAGTAGTCCCTCTCCCCCCAAGTTCTCAAAAAAAAGCCCTGGTAGTCTAGTGCAGTGGTTCCCAACCCTGTCCTGGAGGACCACCAGGCCAATCGTGTTTTCAGGCTAACCCTAATGAATATGCATGAGAGAGATTTGCATGTAATGGAAGTGGCAGGCATGTAAATCTGCTCCATGCATATTCATTAGAGCTATCCTGAAAACTCGATTGGACTGGTGGTCCTCCAGGACAGGGTTGGGAACCACTGCTCTAGTGGGATCCTCCTCATATGGTAGGTTGCCATCTCCTGGTTTATTGCCCCGCCATTGTGACAGATGATGGTGCCTGGAAACAGGAGAGAGTGGGCCGGTGGAGGCGCGAGTACTATTCAAATTTTCTTACATTTGTTTTAAGTTGATTTGGCCCCAACTTATCTTTTATCTCATTTCGTGTTGTATAGTCCTATAAGGAAAACTTGGAATTCACGTTTCAAGTTCAAGTTTTATTCTGTTTAATATACCGACCATCAACATGTATCTGGCCGGTTTACAATGCTAAAAAAAAATGAAATAAAAGGTAAAATAATAATTATATATATATGAGAGAGGAGTGAACATTAAAAGACGATAAACAAGAACTTACATGAATTTGAGGGTAATAAGGGGAAGGAAGGGTCAATAAGTACATTATTAAAACGAAATTTAAAAGAAAGGGAGGAGGGAGGATAAGACATCAGGGATAGGGTCGCTTCGTAAAAGCAGTTGAGATGATTTTACTTGTTTGGGGAAGGAGGTATTTAGAGGTTATGATATGCATCTTGAAATAGGAATGTTTTTAGTTTGGTCTTGAATTTAACGAGAAGGTTTTCATGACGGTGTTGAGGTGGCATGGCGTTCCATAAGGTTGGAGCAACTACAGAGAAGTTAATTTTCCTAGTGTAGTAGAATTCTTTGATGGAAGGAACAGTCGGTAAGTTCTGATCTGCTGATCTTAGGGTCCGAGAAGGACAGAGAGGGATGATAAGTTTGTCGAGAAAAGATAGAAGACGTGAGAATTTGATTTTGAAAACTAGCATTAAGGTTTTATAATGTGTGATGGGTAACCAATGGGCTTCTTTCAGGAGAGGAGTAACATGATCATATTTATTTGCTTCTCCAAAAATTACTGGTTGCAGATTCAAGACTTTTTTGGATAGGACTCTCGTAGGTAAACAGCAATTTTGGCTGGGTAAATACATTGGTGAAGCTATGTTGTCTTAAGGTGCATTTCGTAAAGAAATTAAGTCAGCGCTGTTTGACAAATTTATTTCTTAAACGTGGGTACTATTGTTAGCAAAACTCTACTTTGAGTATATCTAAGTAACTGTTGTATTTTTAACTATTTGTATTTTACTGATTGTCCAGCCTTCTTCTGTGTAAACCGCCTAGAAATCGTTTGGTTATGGCGGTATAGAAAAATAAAGTTATGTTATGCCTCGTTTGACGTACAAGGTCAGGGGGCTAGGCTTGGGTTGAGCGGGGGTCCTGCTAGACTAAGAGAAATTCGGGGGAGGGGAGATTTGGAGGTGATAACTCCTAAGAATTTTTGTGGGGGGTGGGGTGGGGGGCTAAGGGGCCACTAGACCACCAGGGCAGTTTTAAAAAAATATTTCTACTACTACTATTTATTATTTCTATAGTGCTGAAAGGCATGCACAGCGCTGTACATTTTAACATACAATAGACAGTCCCTGCCCAGAAGAGCTTACAATCTAATTTAGACAGGACATTTCAGGGTTGGGGAGATTATAGTGGGTCTAGGTATCTGACAGCAGTGAGGGGGAGTTAAGAGTTGAAAGCAGTTTCAAAAAAGTGGGCCTTTAGCTTGGATTTGAATACTAGGGGAAAGAGGTTTGGGAGAGTTAGGATAAGAGGGTATTTGCATAGCATCGGGCCCAGTGCACCAAACAGGGCAGGGTAGTTGGTTTGGAGGGAGAGAAGTGGTTCTGCTAAACACCGCTCATCTCAATCAACCCTTCTATGCTGGACCTGGCAAAGTTTCCAAAGTACAACGAGAAAAATATTTGTTTTAAAAAAAAATTTTTTTTTAGAATGCCAGGGAATATCAAATGGCTGCATTAACATGCATTTTAATGCTCGGCCAGTAAAACCAGGTTAAAGCTGCATTAGTACTTTGTACTCTGGCCTTTGTCTTTCAGCTGTGACAGGTGAAGTGACAGCTACAGCATGTCGTCTGCAGTCAGCACCTGGGAAGACGATTACTGGGCCTGCCCTAGTGCCCACTTTAACCAGACCTGGTCCGTGAACAAGACCTGAAGTCCCTGCATGCAGGGGAAGTAGAAAGGAAAAGCTGGTGGATGCAGATAAGGGGGTCTTGTCTGTACGTGTGACTGTTGTCTGAGTCATTTCTCACCAGGGCTCTGAATAGCAGCTCTAAATCCAGCTCTGTTCCTCCCCCCCCCCCCCTTCTTATCAAAGGCTGGCAGTTTGTGTACTTTGCCAGCTGTGAGGCTGGCTCAGGTAAATAAAGGCTTGCAGTATGGTAGATTAGTATAACATTATGCCCACGGGCTGCTACAAATCTGGAGACCAGCAACTGAATTCTCCTCTTAAGAACATGGTTATATGGCAGCCACTTGGTTATATGGTTGGGGGAGAATGGTGATGAAATTCAACCATTGTGAAAGCCTCCATATGTGGCTACCTTGGCAATGTCCATATTCTTAATTGCTGTGCCAGCTACCACAGCAATGAGCCACAGTTTTCTCTGTATCCTGCAGGCATACTTAAACCAAACAGCAGGTGTCACTCTTGAGCAACAGCTGGGACATCCTCCTTCCCCCTGGGGAGACTGTGAATGCAGATACCACATAGCACTCACAGTCCTGGCTGGTTCTGTGGACAATAGCTGAGCTCAGGGACTAGTCTTGAATTTCTCGTGCGGCAGAACTGTTCGGTCATTGGGTATTCAGCCACTGAAAGAATTATCTTACAAAATCATGTAAAAATATGCCCAGTCCTTTTTGGGGGGGTGGGCAGGCCAGAGCAAATTCTTCCTAGGAGTTCTCTCAATCTTCTTGTGATTTAATAGTTTAATATATATATATATTTTTCTGCAAACTTGATCACCTCACTCGTTGCTCCCTTTTGCAAATCATTTATACATGTGTTAAAATGTCCCCCACCCATACAGATGTGAGGCACTCCGCCCTTCACCTTTCTCTGTGGGGGAAACAGATCCTGGAAGCTCCTGGTGTCTAAAGGCTCATGTGGCTGAGTTTCTTTGTCAGCTTTTAGGTGGTGCAGGCAAGACTGTATCTGAATTCAAGAAAGCGTGGGACAGGCACGTGGGATCTCAAAGGGAGTGGAAGAGATAATAGTTACTGTGGATGGGCAGACTGGATGGGCCATTTGGCCTTTATCTGCCATCATGTTTCTATAACCATAAAGCTCTATGACCTCACAATGCAGGTGTAAAGAGTCTTAGCCTATAGGAAGAGGAGATGCAAATGTTAAGAGCCTTAGCCAATAGGGAGAGAAGGAGAAAGTGGATACTGCGGATGGGCAGACTGGATGGGCCATTTGGCTTTTATCTGCCATCATGTTTCTATAACCATAAAGTTCTATGACCTCACAATGCAGCTGTAAAGAGCCTTATCCTATAGGAAGAGGAGATGCAAATGTTAAGAGCCTTAGCCAATAGGGAGAGGAGATAGTGGATGCTGCAGATAAACCATTTGGCCTTTATCTGTCATCATGGTTCTATGTTTATCATAGAAAGAATCACTACACTCTCTGGTCTCTCTTGTCCACTTCATGTTATGGAAACATTAGATGCCTAATGTTTGTGTTTAAACTCTCCCAAACAGAAGATTCTACCTTGTCACGTTAGAGACGCAAAGAAAACAGGAAAGGCGACCAGTGGTGTTCAAATTCTTTATTGTAGTCAAGACTCGACATGTACATGTTTCGGCCCTAAGACCTGCCTCAGGAGTCTTAGTTGCAATGCAAAACTGTGTGTCTCGTCTGTTCTCTTATCTTGTGTATAAAATACTCTAATCAGTTTTGTCGGTTCAACACATAAAACCAGCAAAGCCCTGAGGCTGGCCTTGGGGCCGAAACACGCGCGTGTCGAGTCCTGACTACAATAAAGAATTTGAGCACCTCTGGTCGCCTTTTCTGTTTTCTTTGTGTGTTTGACCTCTTTCATGTTAAAAGGCAGATCAAAGATAGATGAACATTTTTATGAAGTTGTAGGAAGGCGTAACCACCAGTGGCAAATGGAACAATGTAGGCTTCTCTTGAATAAAAGAATGCGTTATAGTCATTGCATTGCGTTTGTGCTGCCCATCAGAGGGGGCCGAGTGATTTAGCTGATACCAAGATGGACTTGGGAGAGAGAGTGGGACTCGGGATAGCATCATGAGCACCCTTATGGCTCTTTAGTATCATTTGTTTAAATCTTTCAGTTTGGGGTGGACCTGAGCCCCTCCCCTGTGAGTGATCTGACAAATGTAAACCTCCTTCTTCCGGTGCCTTTGAAACGCTTCACTTCTTCCCTAGCAGTAACTCATACACCCTGCTGTTAGGGTTACCAAATTTCTTAAACAAAAAAAGAGGACATGTGACCCTGCCTCCAACCCTACCCTGCACTGCCCCAGCCCTATACAAACTTCATCTCCTCTCCGTCCCTCCTCCTGCCCCCTACGGGATGGGTAACTCTCTGCTGGCATCAGGGATCAACTGCGGGCGGTAGCTACGTCAATCGCGGTCTCACCATGGGTATCTGTGGTCATAAAATAGTCTTACTGGGTCAGACTCTAGAATCCCAAAGAGTAGCAACATTCCATACAGAATCTCAAAGAATAGCAAGATTCCGGAATCCCAGAGAGTAACAAAGTTCTAGAATCCCAAAGAGTAGCAACATTCCATACAGAATCTCAAAGAATAGCAAGATTCCAGAATCCCAGAGAGTAACAAAGTTCTAGAATCCCAAAGAGTACCAACATTCCATACAGAATCTCAAAGAATAGCAAGATTCCGGAATCCCAGAGAGTAACAAGATTCTAGAACCCCATAGAGTACCAACATTCTATACAGAATCTCAAAGAATAGCAAGATTCCGGAATCCCTGAGAGTAACAAGATTCTAGAACAGGGGTGTCAAACTCAATCAAATAAGGGGCCGAAATCGGAAACCCAGGCTAAGTTGCAGGCCAAATTTTTTGTTAAGATACTTAGTCTTAGTAGAAGTATAGATCCTGTGGCACGGTCAGGCACTTGTTTGGAGCGCCCTGCTCCAACCTAGTTTTTACACTGGGACTGGGTCCTTCTGCCTGCAAATGGGTACTGAGGCAGCGCAGTTAGGAGCTTGGAGCACCACTGGGAGTGGGACAGTGCATTCAGGTGCTTGGAGTGCCACTGGGACACGAGCTGCACAGTCAAGCACTTAGATGCAGCACAGTCACTGAGGGCCACATAAAATGGCCAGGCGGGCCTAATTCAGCCCCCAGGCCTTGTGTTTGACATGAGTGTTCTAGAATCTCAAAGAGCGGCAACATTCCATGCTACCGATCCAAGGCAAGCAGTGGCTTCCCTCATGTCTTTCTCAATAACAGACTATGGACTTTTCCTCCAGGAACTTATCCAAACCTTTCTTACAACCAGCGACACTATCCGCTCTTACCACAACCTCTTGCAACGCGTTCCAGAGCTTAACTATTCTCTGAGTGAAAAATGTTTTCCTCCTATTGGTTTTAAAAAGTGTTTTCCTGTAACTTCATCCAGTGTCCCTTAGTTTTTGTAAATTTTTGGCGAAGTGAAAAATCGATTCACTCGTACCCGTTCTACTCCACTCAGGATTTCAAGTTTATTTAAAATTTGATGAATCGCTTAATCATAAGAACATAAGAAATGCCTCCGCTGGGTCAGACCCGAGGTCCATCGCGCCCAGCAGTCCGCTCACGCGGCGGCCCAACAGGTTCAGGACCTGTGCAGTAAATTTCTATCTATACCCCTCTATCCCCTTTTCCAGCAGGAATTTGTCCAAACCTTTCTTAAACCCCAGTACCGTACTCTGCCCTATTACGTCCTCTGGAAGCGCATTCCAGGTGTCCACCACCCGTTGTGTAAAGAAGAATTTCCTAGCATTAGTTCTGAATTTGCCTCCTTTCAACTTTTCCGAATGCCCTCTTGTTTTTTTATTCTCTGAAAGTGTGAAGAATCTGTCCCTCTCCACTCTCTCTATGCCCTTCATGATCTTATAAGTCTCTATCATATCCCCTCTAAGTCTCCTCTTCTCCAGGGAAAAGAGTCCCAGTTTCTCCAATCTCTCAGCGTATGAAAGGTTTTCCATACCTTTTATCAGACGTGTCGCTCTCCTCTGAACCCTCTCGAGTAACGCCATATCCTTCTTAAGGTACGGTGACCAATACTGGACGCAGTACTCAAGATGTGGGCGCACCATTGCCCGATACAGCGGCAGGATAACTTCTTTCGTTCTGGTTGTAATACCTTTCTTGATTATACCTAGCATTCTATTCGCTCTCTTAGCGGCAGCTGCGCACTGTGCTGTCGGCTTCATTGTCATGTCTACCATCACCCCCAAGTCCCTTTCTTGGGCACTCTCATTCAAAAACAAAGTGATGAGCAAGTCTACTCATTTAAAATAATACATCAACAAATACATAATCGGGACCAAAAGGGAAGTGGGGGGAAGAAATGAGACGGGTAACGGATATGACAATAGGGAGGGATAAAAAATTTTTAAAAAATACTTCAATCATATCTCCCCTCAGCCTGTACTTTTCCAAGCAGAAGAGCCCTAACCTTTTTATTTATGTATTTAATTCGATTTCTATCCCATCCTCCCGGGAACTCAGAACGGGTTACAAGCCAACATTCACAGTATGTTACATTGGACAGTACATTTGGTTAATACAATACGTAGCATTGTGACAAGACTAGACAGTACAGTAACCTACGGACATCTTGGGAGGGGACATTCATAGGATATTCCTGGGAAGGTAGTGCAGTAGATTGGACCAGAGGGTCACCAACTAGTGGTTGTTGGGGGGAGAGAGTTGAGGGGATTGTTTGCGGTAGGACTTTTAGTTGAAGAGAAAGGTCTTCACAGCTCTTCGGAAGGTCATTAATGAGTCTTTCCTGATACGAGAAGAGTTCCATCCCCTTTATCATCTTGATCGCTCTTCTTTGAACCTTTTCTAGCGCCGCAATATCTTTCTTGAGATAAGGAGACCAGAATTGAACGCAGTACTCCAGGTGAGGTCGCACCATGGAGCGATACAGAGGCATTATAATATGGACAGGAGCTGCTGTTGCGAGTTGCTGGAGACTCATTTGGTGCTGGCTGAAGGTGGCAGGAATGGCCCTGGCTCGGCCTGAGCTTGGGCCATGTCTGGAGGGTCTCCGAGCATGTGTGGACGCCCTCCAGATGCAGCCCCTAGTTCAGGCAGAGCCAAGGCCTTTCCTGCCAACTCCGGTGGCTTGCAACAGGAGGTCTTTACCCCTGGACCACCAGTGCTCGTGGCAGGATCACAATTGATGCAGCTCCCACTGCGAGTGATTCCGCTGCCCACCCAAAGGTAAAAAAATAATTTAGGTTGGAGTGGGAGGGAGTCCAAAACCCAGACAAATTGCTGGGTTTTAGTAAACCGCCTGAACACCCAGACAGTCTTCTAAAAAGAGGACATGTCTGGGTAAATCCAGATGTATGGTAACCTTACCTGCTGTGCCAGCCCAAGAGTTTTCCCTCCGATGCAACTCCCCGTTTCTGCGTAGGCAGAGCCATATCAGAGGGAAGGCTCTGTTGGGGCTGGAATGGCAGCATGAATGAGTCACTGCTTGCTGCCACCGAAAAACTGAAGTGTTTAAATAGTACACAAGGGGGGTGAGGATGTGGGAGTTTTGAGAAACACAGGATTGCCTGGGGGGGAAGGGGAGATGCCAGGAGTCTTCAGCTGATGGGGCTTGGGGATTCTCTTTAGCCACTGCTGGGTGGGCCTGTGCCCATTCATGGCTGCACCACAGATTCAACGCAACCCACCCCCCCTCCACTCCAAATAAATTTCTTAGGTTCGTAAATTCAATAGGGCACAAAACTACAGAAGTAGCCTTTATCTATATTCAAGGCCAGAAAAGTATGGGGAGAGAGGAGGAGTTATGGGAAGAGCAATGTTAGGGCTTTTCAGCTTGGAAGAAAGATGGCTGAGGGGAGATATGATTGACGTCTGCAAAATCCTGAATGGATCGATTTTTCACTCCATCAAAAATGACAAAGACTAGGGGGCACTTCGATGGAGTTACAGGGAAATACTTTGAAAACCAATTGGAGGAAAATTTTTTTCACTCAGAGAATAGTTAAGCTCTGGAACGCGTTGCAAGAGATTGTGGTAAGAGCAGATAGCGTAGCTGGTTTTAAGAAAGGTTTGGACAAGTTCCTGGAGGAAAAGTCCATAGTCTGTTATTGAGAAAGACATATTGCTACTCCTTGGGTTTTGGCCAGGTACTAGTGACCTGGATTGGCCACCGTGAGAATAGGCTACTGGGCTTGATGGACCATTGGTCTGACCCAGTGAGCCCTTAATCTTCTCTGGGTCTAGCTGTTAGGTCACTTTTTTCCCACGTTCCTCAGTTCTAATCCTAGCTGTGCCACATATATTCTATGTAATTTTGGGCAGGTCATTTCATCACCACATGCTTCTCTCTCCAGCACTCTGGGAACTACAGTATAATCATTTTCTCTAAGTTGGTGCAATCACCACCGATAATGTTAACCTGCTGGGTTTGCAGCAGTCATGAAAGCAGGTAGTTTTACCGTCATTATTGCCTAAGAAGGATTAACCCTCGGAGATCTGTATTTGCTTTTGGTGCCGGTTATTTTTCTGCAGTTAGATGGGGACCAATTCAGAGCCACACTTTCTGTAGGCAAGAAGCTTTGTCCCTATGAAAAGGGCTTTGAATGCTGCCCTGTGCCTTGGATGCTGACTCACTGTGTTTCCTTGAACTAATCATTCTCTCTTCCTATGTATCAGTTACTGCCTTAGGGCCAGATGCAGTAAGGTTAGCGATCGTCGCTAAACCTGGTTTCACAGCTTTAGCGACGATCGCTTTTACCGACCCGATTCACAAAACGGCCCATCGCGTGTTTTTCCTCTCGATCGTCCATTTTCCAAAATGGCCATGCAAAGTAGCCAAGCAATTGATGCACTAACATGGCTTGGCTATTCCCCCTCACCCCCCCCCCCCAAAAAAAAAGGGGCTTTAGCAATCAGAAAAACCAACTGGTCTAGAACTGTCACCGACAGGTCTGCCTGTTTTTTGGGGGGGGGGTTTCTTTTCATTTTTTATCAATGGCACAGATATTTTGCATGTGTTACACATGCAAAATATCTGTCCAGTATAAGAAAAAAGAAAAATAGTTCCCCACTGGTGATGACGGCCTGACCGATGACCCCCAACAAATGCAGCATGAGAGAAAATTGACAGGAGGGATGTCCACTCCCTCCTGCCATGCAGAACACCCCCATGCCATGCCCCCCTGCCCCCTGAGCTACTGTTATCCCTCCCAAAAATGGTAGGAGGGATGCTCACTTCCTACTGCCACCGGTCACTCCCGCCCCCACCTACCGAACCTTCCCTGTACCTTTTTAAAAAGTTGGAAGCAGGAAGCCTGCTCTGAGGCTCCTATTTCACACCCGCCAGTCCTAAATGATGGGGAGGGGCCAAAGGCCCTGATTGGTTCAGTTGCCTAAGGCACCTGCCTCTGTATCCAGGCCTAAGGCCTGATTGACTCATGATGCCTAAGGCCCCTCCCATTTCCTGTCATTGCCTGAGCCAATCAGCGCTCAGGCACTGACAGGTAGGTAAGGCTACCACTGCTCAGACCCTGCCATGCCTTCCTTGCTGTGCATAATATGGAATGTTCATTATAATTATGAGCTCCTTGTAATGCATTAGCAGAGGACTCTCGGTGGCTGCTACGACGATTGGTAGCAGCCATGGAGAACCCTTTTGTGCATTGGCAGGGCAGCTTTCCGTGCTAGGAAGAGGGCTTTAACGACTCTTGCTGCCATAGAAAGCTTTTGAGCGCTGGGGCCTGATTCACTATGTGAGCCTGAACTGTTCACTGTCTCGTTTTAGCTTGCTGTCTTTTGGTAGCAATGATGCGGTTTCTAGCCAGTTGTGGCTATGTGTACATTTCTAAACTACTGCGACTATTGAACCCAGTGGAATTAGTGTGATTAAGTATACTAATACATAAAACAAAGTTGTTATTGTTTTTTTCCTAAAACTTAAATCAGCTTGAGATGACATCTGGCAGAGAGTTCAGGAAGCTGAAGTTGGTTTGATTTACTGAGTTAATTTTGTTGGAAGTATACTGTGGTCCTCTTGTCATGCATGCTCATGTTAAGATTTTGGAGCTGTTACAGCTGTGCAACGTATGGGTGAGAAATTTGGAGAGGGTTTATCAGAGGAAATCTTGTAGTTCTTGTTATTCAGAATTGACTGCTGGAACCAGGGCTGGAGGTTGTTTTTGAACAAAACGATGATCTGGGGTTTTTTTTTTTTTTTCCATGCACCTATATATTTCCGCTCATTTTCATGAGAACACCAGCTTCAGACTACAGTTGTATGTAAAAGTTAGGCAAATTTCATGTTTCAATGGGTTTAAGACAGGTCGCAATCCTCGAGGGCCGCAATCCAGTCGGGTTTTCAGGATTTCCCCAATGAATATGCATGAGATCTATTAGCATAGAATGAAAGCAGTGCATTCAAATAGATCTCATGCATATTCATCAGAACATAAGCAGTGCCTCTGCTGAGTCAGACCAGAGGTCCATCACGCCCAGCAGTCCGCTCACGCGGTGGCCCATCAGATCCAGGACCTGTATACTAGCCCTCTATCTATACCCTTCTATCCCCTTTTCCTTCAGAAAATCATCTAATCCCTTCTTGAACCCCAATATCGTGCTCAGTCCTATCACACCCTCTGGAAGTGCGTTCCAGGCGTCCACCACACGTTGGGTAAAGAAGAACTTCCTAGCATTGGTTCTGAATCTGTCCCCTCTTAATTTTTCCGAATGCCCTCTCGTTCTTGTAGTTTTCGAAAGTTTGAAAAATCTGTCCCTCTCCACTTTCTCCATGTCCTTCATGATCTTGTAAGTCTCTATCATGTCCCCTCTAAGTTTCTGTTTCTCCAGGGAAAAGAGCCCCAGTTTCTCTAATCTTTCAGCGTATGAAAGGTTTTCCATACCTTTTATCAATCGTGTCGCTCTTTTCTGGATCCTCTCGAGTATCGCCATATCCTTCTTAAGGTACGGTGACCAATATTGGACGCAGTACTCCAGATGGGGGAGCACCATCGCCCGATACAACGGCAAGATAACTTCTTTCATTCTGATTGTAATACCTTTCTTGATTATACCTAGCATTCTATTCACCTTCTTAGAGGCCGCTGCGTACTGTGCCGACGGCTTCATTGTTTTGTCCACCAGTACCCCTAAGTCCCTCTCTAGGCTACTTTCACCCATTACCAGCCCTCCCATCATATAGCTGTACTTCGGGTTTCTGTTTCCTACATGTAAGACTTTTAATTTCTCTACATTAAACTTCATCTGCCATTTATTCGCCCACTCTCCCAGCTTGTTCAGGTCCCTTTGTAAATCTTCGCAGTCCTCTTTAGTCCTCACTCCACTAAATAGTTTGGTGTCATCTGCGAATTTTATAACTTCGCACTTCATCAACTGTTTCTAGATCATTTATAAATACATTGAACAGCAGCGGTCCGAGCACCGACCCCTGGGGAACCCCACTCGTGACCCTTCTCCAGTCTGAGTAGTGGCCATTCACTCCTACCCTCTGCTTTCTTCCCGCCAACCAATTTTTGATCCATCTATGTACGTCTCCTTCCACCCCATGGTTCTTCAGTTTCCGTAGTAGGCGTTCGTGGGGTACCTTGCCGAAGGCTTTTTGAAAATCCAAGTATATGATGTCAATGGGGTCCTCTTTGTCCATTTGTTTGTTAATTCCTTCGAAGAAGTGCAATAAGTTCGTTAGGCACGATCTTCCCTTGCAGAAGCCATGCTGGCTTGTTTCCAGCAGTTTATTTTTTTCTAGATGCTCATCAATTCTGTCTTATCAGCGCTTCCGCCATCTTCCCCGGAACCGAAGTCAGACTTACCGGTCTGTAGTTCCCTGGGTCACCTCTCGATCCTTTTTTAAAGATGGGCGTAACATTAGCTATCTTCCAATCCTCCTGTTTTCAGGGATAGATTACAAACCTGCTGTAGTAGTTCCACTATTTCCTCCTTTAGTTCTTTCAATACCCTAGGGTGGATTCCGTCCAGGCCCAGAGATTTGTCAGTTTTTAATCTATCTATCTGCTTATATACATCTTCGAGGCTTACCTCCATGGATGTTAATTTTTCTGCTTGATCTCCTTTGAAGATCTTTTCAGGTTCCAGAACGCTGGACGTGTCCTCTCTTGTAAATACTGACAAAAAGAGCATGTTTAGTCTATCTGCCACTTCTTTTTCCTCCTTCACCGTTCCCTTCCTATCTCCTTCATCCAGCGGTCCCATCTCTTCCCTTGCCGGCTCCTTCCCTTTAACATATTTGAAGAATGGTTTGAAATTTCGTGCTTCCCTGGCTAGCTTCTCTTCGTATTCTCTTTTTGCTCTTCTAACCACGCGGTGACATTCCTTTTGATGCTTCCTGTGCTCTTTCCAGTTTTCCCCGTTTTTGTCCTTTTTCCACATCCAGAATTATCTTTCTTATCTCCTATCGCTTTCTTCACTTCTTTAGTTATCATTGGGGAAATCCTGAAAACCCAACTGGATTGCGGCCCTTGAAGAGGGACTTTGATACCCTTGGTTTACAACGGGGTAGGCAATTCCAGTCCTTGAGAGCCGGAGCCAGGTCAGGTTTTCAGGATATCCACAATGAATATGTATGAGATGGATTTGCATGCACTGCCTCCTTGAGATGCAAATCTATCTCATGCATATTTATTGTAGATATTCTGAAAACCTGGCCTGGCTTTGGCTCTCGAGGACCGGAATTGCCTACTCCTGGTTTAAGAGAACTGAAGCTTCTACACTAGGGTTCCCGTATGGCTCCAGAAAAAAGGACGGATTGAGATATCCGGGTTTTACTTCCATTGAATGCAATGGAAGTAAAACCTGGAAAGCTCAATCCAGCCTCCTTTTTCTGGAGCCATACGGTAACCCTAGTGTAGAAGCTTCAGTTCTCTTAAATCCATTGAAACATGCAATTTGCCTAACTTTTTTACATACAACTATAGTCTGAAGCTGGTGTTCTCATGATAACGAGCAGAAATATATGGGTACGATTTTGTCGCTATCTTTAGTGAATCTGGGCCTTAAAATGCTTTGTCACCTCTCTGTTTTCTACTTAACAAAAACCTTGGCTTTCTTTCCCACTGCAAAGGAATTTAAATTGCTTTGTTCTCTCTCTGTCTCCTAGATTCACTAAGCCCACCGATCAAGTCCCGCCCACCTTGCGACCCCAACCCGATTCACTAACCTTACTCCAGATCCGATCCACGCATGCAAATGAGGGGGAACGGCATGCAAATATAGGCAGCGAGTCACTGAAAAAAAAATGAGGGACACCGATTGGACTGGCAGATCAAAAAATAAGTGACTGTTGAGGACCAGTCGTTCAGGCTCTTTCCGACTGGCCCTTTTCTGCCGCAATGCTCCCTGCCCCAACTGTCCTTTCCTGCTCTCTGCCGCCCTGAAATCCTGCCTCTTGTCTCTCCCCAGAGCCTGGCTCCCTTGTCGGATGCTTCTAAAGTGTCCTTTTCTGAAGTGTTCTTCTGTCCCGATTGCTGCCCTGCTTCTGCCCCGACTCTCTTTGCGAAAAAGTAAAAAAACAACTCATAGAAATATAGAAACATAGAACATGACGGCAGAAAAGGGCCACGGCCCATCCAGTCTGCCCACACTAATGGCCCACCCCCTAACTACCTCCATGAAGAGATCCCACATGCCAAATAGAAACATAGAAGATGACGGCAGAAAAGGGCCACGGCCCATCTAGTCTGCCCACACTAATGGCCCACCCCCTAACTACCTCCATGAAGAGATCCCACATGCCAAATAGAAACATAGAAGATGACGGTAGAAAAGGGCCACGGCCCATCTAGTCTGCCCACCCTAATGGCCCACCCCCTAACTACCGCCATGAAGAGATCCCACATGCCAATCCCATCTTTTCTTAAAATCTGGCACGCTGCTGGCCTCAATTACCTGTTGTGGAAGATTATTTCAGCGATCAACCACCCTTTCGGTGAAGAAATATTTTCTGGTGTCACCATGAAATTTCCCACCCCTGAGTTTCAACGGATGCCCTCTTGTTGCCGTGGGTAAGGGATGCCCTCTTGTTGCCGTGGGCCCTTTAAGGAAAAAGAGATCCTCTTCCACCTCGATACGGCCCGTGACATATTTGAACGTCTCGATCATGTCTCCCCTCTCTCTGCGTTCCTCGAGTGAGCACAGCTGCAACTTACCCAGTCGTTCCTCATACGGGAGATCCTTGAGTCCTGAGACCATCCTGGTGGCCATTCGCTGAACCGACTCAACTCTCCGCACATCCTTTTGATAATGCGGCCTCCAGAATTGTACACAGTATTCCAGATGTAAAAAACAAAAGTAAAAACTTTCCAGCCAGGCACGGAGGGCCAATGCATGCGCAGACTATCTACAGATGGTCTGCGCATGCATCGGGATCGCTGGAGAGCGATCCATGCGGTCGGTTGGGGGCGTGATTCCGATCGCCCTCCTTTGCTCACGGATCCAATCCGTGGCGTTAGTGAATCTAGTCCAAAGATCTTGGTTTTCTTTCCCACTACAAAGAAATTCAAACCGCTTTGTCTCCATCTACCAATGAAATGCTTTCATGTTTCCCTCATATATACTGATTTTTGCCAACTTTTGCTTATTTCTGATCTGAAGAAGAAGGGGTTACCGTCGAAAGCTAATCATAGACAACATTAAGGCTCCCTTTAATCAAGCTGCGTTAGGACTTCTATGAGCATTGGAACTTTTACTGCAGCAGCTGGCAATAAAAAACCCCCCTAACGTGCCTTGATAAAAGGGGGCCTAAGTTAGACCAATAAAAAAGGTATTATTTTTTTTCCTTTAAGTTTTTGTTTTATTTTTACATATTACTCTAGTTGGGAATGAAACAGAAACATGACGGCAGATAAAGACCAAATGGCTCATCCAGTCTTCCCATCCGCATATTTCCTCCTATTGGTTTTAAAAGTATTTCCCCGCAGTTTCATGACAAAGACTAGGGGACACTCGATGAAACTGCGGGGAAATACTTTTAAAACCAATAGGAGGTTGTGGTAAAAACAGATAGCGTAGCTGGTGTTAAGAAAGGTTTGGACAAATTCCTGGAGGAAAAGTCTAAAGTCTGTTGTTAAGACATGGGGGAAGCCTCTGCTTGCCCTGGATCGGTAGCATGGAATGTTGCTACTCTTTGAGTTTTGGCCAGGTACTAGGGATCTGGATTGGCCACTGTGAGAACAGGCTACTGGGCTTGATGGACCTTTGGTCTGATCCAGTAAGGCTATTCTTATGTTCTTATATGAGCCAAGTATAGAACAATTAAGCTATTGTGACATCACTGATGAAGTTGGCTCTGAGGCACTGTGGAATGAGGCATTATGACATCACAATCTCAGCTCTGGAATGTTGCTCTCATTGGGGTTCCGGAATCTTGCTATTCTTTGAGATGCTGGAATGTTGCTACTCTTTGGGTTTTGGCCAAGTACTAGGGACCTGGATTGGCCACCTTGAGAATGGGCTACTGGGCTTGATGGACCATTGGTCTGACCCAGTATGGCTATTCTAATCTACTTACATGTGCCAAGTATAGGACAATCAAGCCATTGTAACATCACTGATGAGGTTGGCTCTGAGGCACTGTGGAATGAGGCATGATGACATCACAATCTCAGCTCTGGAATGTTGCTCTCATTGGGGTTCCGGAATCTTGCTATTCTTTGAGATGCTGGAATGTTGCTACTCTTTGGGTTTTGGCCAGGTACTAGGGACCTGGATTGGCCACTGTGAGAACGGGCTACTGGGCTTGATGGATCATTGGTTTGACCCAGTAAGGCGATTCGTATGTTCTAAGAAAGGTAGGAAATGGAAAGATGGTAGTAGGTGAAAGGTGAGAAGGCTGGGATGGGAAAGGAATGAAATCTAGTGGCTGATGAAAAGGCAGATGAGAGATATGTAGAAAAATGAAATATAAGGATTTTTGTAAGAGACAGCTTTAGTAAAATATATTGCCATAGAAAAGCAAGGAGAATGAGGAACGCAGAGAGTGGCCGTATAAAGGAACGAGCAAGTTGGTATTTTGAAGATGTTAATGGAAATTGTAGACTTAATAGAACCTAAAATCTTAGAGACCTTTAAATGGCGAAGATCCTGGAGAGGTTTCACCGCACTTGGCGGCAAGCCAGGCATTGTGTTCCACCGGCAGCCTTTCTGTCTGATACCTCTCTTACTATTGTGCTGGTTCATTGAGCCTAGAGGAGATAGAGAGCCGTGAATGGCATCTCCAAATTATCTTCCTGGTTGCTAGGTTACTTTGGTCTTTTATGTCCTTTAAAAGAAAGTTTCCTTCTGATATGGAAGCCGGGCTGCTGTTTGCTTAGCAACAGGACCGAGACCTAAAGGCAGAGAATGGATCAGCTTTAAAGAGCCGTAACTCGGAGTGGGAGCTGGACGCACTAAAATCATCCTTCAAAGCCTATGGGCTGCTGTGGGGCCGATTTGAAAACGGCGATCGATGTTCAGAGAACTTCGCATGCAAATGAGCTGCAGGACTGCTGTAATCCCGCATGATTATTTGTTGGAAAAAGCGACTGATACGTGCACGGGGCGAACAGGGGAAGCCTTGAAACAGCCTCCTGCCACTCAGCTGTTCGGGGCAGGAAGAGTAGCTTTTTTTTTTTTTTAATGAGCACAGATGTTCATATGTAACACACGTACGTATCTGTGCCCATTAAAAAAAAGATAACACCGGCTTTTTTAACGCTATCGGCACCTCCAGACCTGTCGGAGATTTCAGAGCGTTAATAACCAGCGTTTCATTGTGGGCATCGATCGAAGTGCTCATTTTAATATTGATGCTCCTTGTAACGTATTTACATACAATTTATTGGAGGCTGCTACAAACCATGGAAAACACGGTGACTTGCCATTTTGTACATCGATAGATGCAATATTTCGTCGTTAAAATTGCTTTTGCGATGATCATTAAACAGACAGTGAGTTTTGTGCATCTGGCCCTGGGTCTGCCGTACATTACATTACATTAGAGACTTCTATTCCGCCTGTACCTTGCAGTTCTAAGCGGATTACAATTGAAGATGGCTGGACATTTCCAGGAAGTTACACATTTTAAGGAAAGATACATAGAGATGCTAGAATAAGAGATAGGGTTAGATACATAGTGGAGGCTAAGAGGATGAGTTTAAGGAGGTGGAGGCTAAGAGGGTAAATTTAAGGAAAGGGGGCCGTTTGAGGAAACTTGTAGGGAGGGAGAAGATTAGGGTTGGTTATATGGTGGAGTATGCAGAGGGGGGGATAAGCGGACAAGATAGTTTCTTTGAATAACAGAGTTTTCATTTCTTTTCGAAAAGATTTAAAGTCACATGTGGTTGTCAGCAGAGTAGAGATAGAGGGGTCTAGCTTCGCCGCCTGCGTTGCTAGGAAAGGTTCTTCCTTCGTACCAGCAGAGCATGGCAGAATCCTTTGCGAAGTCAGATCCAGTGTGAGGAATTATATGAAATAGATCCCAGAATGTGATGATGGATAAAACCCTCTATAGAGCCATCTGGTCGAGCTATTTTCTCTGTGCAGCAACACAGATCCCACACGATAGCTGGCTTTCCTTCTACCAAGAATCCTTTGTGAATATCCCAGGCTTTTTTTTTTTTTCTTTTCTTCTTCTTAATGTGTTACTGTTTTTTTTAATCCATCACCCTTCTTGTGACACTATTTCATACTTCCCTTTCATGTCTATGACTCCTGAGTCTTTCCTTTGTAAGGAGGCCAAACAGGTTGAAAAGGTGATGGCGAAAGCTAGAAGGAGGCTAGGTTGCATAGGGAGAGGTATGGCTAGTAGGAAAAACAAGGTACTGATGCCTCTGTAAAACTCTGGTGAGACCTCATTTAGAATAATGTTTACAATTCTGGAGGCCGCACCTTCAAAAAGATATAAAAAGGATGGAGTCAATCTAGAGGAAGCTACTAAAATGGTGTGTGGTCTTCGTCATAAGGCGTATGGGGACAGACTTCAAGATCTCAATGTGTACACTTTGAAGAAAAGGCGGGAGAGGGGAGATATGATAGAGATATTTAAATACCTACGTAATGTAAATGTGCATGAGTCGAGTCTTTTTCATTTGAAAGGAAACTCTGCAATGAGAGGGCATAGGATGAAGTTAAGAGGTGATAGGCTCAGGAATAATCTAAGGAAATACTTTTTTTTTTACGGAAAGGGTAGTAGATGCATGGAACAGTCTCCCGGAAGAGGTGGTGGAATTGGAGACTGTGTCTGAATTCAAGAAAGCCTGGGGGATAGACACGTGGGATCTCTTGGAGAGAGGAAGAGATAATGGTTACTGCAGATGGGCAGCTCTATGACCTCACAACGCAGGTGTAAAGAGCCTTAGCCTATAGGAAGAGGAGATGCAAATGTTAAGAGCCTTAGACAATAGGCAGAGGAGGAGATAATGGATGCTCTGGATGGGTCATTTGGCCTTTATCTGCCGTCATGTTTCTATAATCATAAGGTTCTATGACATCACAATGCAGGTGTAAAGAGCCTTGCCTATAGGAAGAGGAGATGCAAATGTTAAGAGCTTTAGCCAATAGGGAGAGGAGGATGCTCTGGATGGGTCATTTGGCCTTTATCTGCCATCATGTTTCTATGTTTCTATATCAAGACCTCTAGTTGTAGAATTTTCTTTCTTTGCTTCTCATGCACTGTTTATACCAGTGTATTGCAAACTGTGTACCTCCTGAGATTTCAGGTGTGCCACGACACACTAGCGAGGAGGAGAGTCGTCCACGCCTGCTGACGGCCTACAAGATGTGCCTCTCGTGGCGCAGATGACTCTCCTCCTGGCCGGCGTCTCTCCTTCTCTCCCCACATCTCCGGGATCCCTCCACCGAAGCGGGTCGCGGCCAGATGGGCCTCCGCACATGCGCGTGATGTCATCGCATCGACGTCCACGCACTTCTGGGTGCCTTCCGGCCGGGGGACTGGATTTAGTGTGCTGCCGGCCAGAAAGTTTGCGAGACACTGGTTTATACTTTTGAGTTATTTCAGTGGTCTGTAGGGAACAGTGGTT
This sequence comes from Geotrypetes seraphini, assembly GCF_902459505.1. Taxonomy (NCBI): domain Eukaryota; kingdom Metazoa; phylum Chordata; class Amphibia; order Gymnophiona; family Dermophiidae; genus Geotrypetes; species Geotrypetes seraphini. The sequence goes on from NC_047095.1 coordinate 66,107,185, forward strand.
CGTTAATAATAGCCTTTATTCTCTGCCAAACAAAGGTGCTTTCTGGCCTTTTTCCTAGCGAAACTCTGAATTACATAATCAAAATGAATCTGTTTTGCTAGATCAGACTCGATACTGAGTCATGCCAAATCTACTAGTTGCACTTGAATGAACACGTGAGGATGCTCGTTGATAGTCACTTTCACACGTTTTTGTGCGTTGAATCTTGAATGCACTGTATTATGTTACTCAAAAGTAATTTATCATTGTCACGGCCTTCTATTGCTTCGCGCTCACTCAGCGCTCCACGCTCATGTGCGCAAAAGTTCTCATGCCGTTCTTTGTCTTAGTTGGTAAGGACATCTCCTTCTCGAGACAAGGACACGGGAAAAGAGAAACTCAGCTCAGAGGACAGACCACCTCCTGCAAAACGGTTCCTGGAAATCCGATTTGTGATCTCTCCAGGAGTCCCAAACCTTCCGAATGTGTTTGTTGGTGAAAATGATTTATGACTCGGCGTTAACAGCCGTTCTGGCTGGTGGATTGATTTTATTGACCCACGGATTTCTTGTTGCTCCAGTCTTCTTTAACAACCTATAAGTCAGACCTTAAAGACATTACTTTTACACGATGCCTATAGCAGAATTTCGCTCTTCCCTCTTGTCATCCCCTGCCCCTGTTTTCAAGTTTCAAGTTTAATAGTTCATTTGATTAATCGCTTAATCGTAATTCTAAGTGATGTACAATTTAAAATACATTCAGAGGGAAACAAACATTACAGACTTTAAATAATAACATTAAATTAAAAATAGTCCAATATACTCATAACAAAAGGCAGTGAAGGGAAGTGAAATACAATTCATGATAGAAAAGCAGAACAAATAAAGGGAAAATACATGAGGAAAACGAATAATGAAATATAATGGGAAAAAAAACCCCAATGGTCACAAAATTAATAGATTAAATATCAAAGGCATCTTGGATCATTTAAACTGATTACTCTGGTACATTGTTAGAACTTGCACCTATTATGTCTTATTTCCTTTTCCTGAACTAATGTCTTCTCAACTTCTATTTTATTTCTGATGCATTCAATCATCTATGACTATTATTCCACTGTGGATGCACTTCACATTTGTTAATGACATTGTTATAATGTGCTCCTTGTTGGAGCACGCATATTGTTGGCTTTGTATTTCATCTTTTATAAAATCAATAAAACTTTTTGAACTAAAAAAAAAAAAAAAAAGAAATGTTTTTAGATTACTTTTAAATTTTCCCAGATCATGCTCATTTCGTAGATAAATTGGAAGAGCGTTCCAAATCTGTGGAGCAGTTACAGAAGAAGTAAACTGCCGTCTTGTGCTAATAATCTTGAGCGAAGGAATAGTCAGTAAATTTTGTTCGTTGGATCTTAAGGTTCTGCACGGATAGTAAGGGATTAGTAGTTTGTATATAAATGCCGGTGTTTTATTGAGAAGAGTTTTGAAAGTGAGCAGGCAAAGTTTGTATGTTATTCGATGAGTGATTGGAAGCCAATGTGCGTCTTTTAAAAGAGGTGTAACTTGATCAAATTTCCTGGATTTGGTTATAAGCTTAATAGAAACGTTTTGAATGATTTGAAGGCGTTTAATTTTGTTTTGTCATTCTGACCATCATCCCTCACTGTTTCAACTCAGCTCTTCCCTTCACACACATAGTACTGTAAGCCGCTTAGACATTTTATCCCAGGACAAGCAGGCATGATATTCTCACATGTGGGTGACGTCATCTACGGAGCCCTGATGCGGAAGCATTTTCAAGCAAACTTGATTGAAGATTTAAGTTTGCTCTGCTGCTCCACGCATGCGTGCCTTCCTGCTCCACTAGGGGGTGCATCCCCTCGTGGTCTCCAGTTCAAAATTTTCCGCTGAGCCTAGAAGTCGTGTTTTTCAGGCTCTGCCCCAACTGCCTTCTAGCACCGCGATTTTTCTTGTTTTTTCCTCAATTAAGTCGCTGTGCGCGAATTCTTTACTTTTCAACTTGATTCCTGCTTCGTTTCTGACGACCCGGAGGCTTCCGGGTCCCCGTGGCTGCGTAGCTACTCGAGCCGCGGCTACTTTCGATTCTATGTCCCGGCCTTTGACCGGCTTTAAAAAGTGCACCCGGTGTGAGCGGCTTCTTTCCATCACAGACCCGCATCGCCGGTGCATCCTCTGCCTGGGGGCGGCTCATCCAACCGACTCCTTCCCCCAGTGCGCTACCTTCCAGAACAGGGCCCTCCGTCGAAGAAAAGCCTGCATGGCGGACCTCTTCGCCCCAGACCAACCCTCTACCTCGGCCTCGAGGTCGTCCCCGGCCTCGTCCCCGGCCTTGACCTCGGCCCCGAATACCTCGGCATCGCCTCGAGACTCGACTCCGAAGTCCTCGGGACAACAGAAAGCCTCGGCACCGGGTAAGTCCCCTCTTCCCTCTTCAGGTTCCGTAACATCGAAGAAGCCAGCCTCGGGGACAACGTCGACGCATGGCGGAAGCCCCATGCTTACAGCCCCGGCTAAGCCCTCCAAGCCTTCGGGCCGTGCCTCCACCACACGGGAATACTCTGATACGAGGTCGCCCCCGGTGGAGTGCACCGAGGCAGTGGACATGCCTTCGATGCTGTCTGTGCCCGTCTTTCAGGACCTACTCCGAGCGATGATCTCGTCGGAGCTGTCCGCTGCAATGGCCCAGTTACAATCGGCCTCGACCTCGACCCCGCATGTGCCAGACCAGCCTGAGCCTCGCATCGAGCAACCTCGGGGAAAAGTGCGCAATCTTCGTCGCATCCCATCCTCCTCGGACTCCTCGCCGAGGCACCCGAGACGCTCTCCCTCCACAGACCGCCGAGGGGAAAAACGTCGTGCTAAAACGACAGAAACCTCGAACCGCCGTACCTCCAAGAAGGCCCGAGGTTCACCAACTCTATGAGGCCGTTCTCCCACACCTCGTACGGGACCGCTAAGGGTGGCTGAGTTATCACTCTCCAACCCGCGCATCCTCTGAACTCCCCCCCCGAGGTCACAGGTATTCTCCGAGGGAGTCCGGGTCGAGGTCACCGATTCGACATCGATCGGTACCCCGAACCCCGGCATCGTCTCCGAGGGGCTCCTCGAGACGCCGAAGATCGACAACCCCGGAACACTCTCACAGTGTTTCCCCGGTCTCGGAGCGTGGATCGGAGCAGGAACCTCGATACTCGAGGGAAGCCTCCCCATCCTTCTCCACCCGACGGAGGTCTCGTTCACCGACCCACGCTTTGGACTTAGACCTCCAGTCCGACTCCAGATACTCTAAGAAGTACCTGGCGGAGCTGGATATGCCATCACTGCCCAGAGAGTCCCTTCGCTTACCACCTAACCCGGTACTCCAACAGGCCTTCTTCAGGAACCTGGAGACCCCCTACATGGTCACAGCCGTACCCTCCAAAATGGAGGCCAAGTACCGCACAGTACCCTACCCGGGATTCGAGCAACCGCAGCTCTCTCACCAGTCGCTGCTAGTAGAATCCTCCTTGAAAAAGGCTCACCCATCCCGTGTCTCAGCAGCTGTCCCCCCAGGCCGAGAAGGCCGAACCCTGGACAAGTTCGGCAGGAGACTATATCAAAATGCAATGATGGCCTCTAGGGTGCAAAGCTACACTTTCACCTTCACATCCTACCTCAAACACCTCATTGGACTATTGAGAGCCTTTGAGACTGACCTACCGGCCTCCCGGCAAGGAGCGTTTGGCCTGCTTTTAGAGTCCCTCTCCAACCTGCGCCTCCATCTATTCCACGCGGCCTACGATGGCTTCGAACTCTCCTCCAGAGAGGCAGCCTTTGCTATCGCCATGCGCCGACTAGCTTGGCTGCGCCTGGTCGACATGGACCCCAACTTGCAGGACCGGTTGGCTAACCTCCCCTGCGTGGGAAAAGAACTGTTCGATGACACTATCGAGGCGGCTACAAAACGCCTCTCCGAACACGAACGCTCGTTCGCCTCCCTCGTCCGGCAAAAACCTAAACCGACCGCGTCCAGATCGTTCAAGGCCCCTCCGCGCCGATACCCACAAAAATCCACTCCCGCCTTCTCGCGGCCCCCACCCAGGCGCCCGCAGGCCCACCATCGGACTCTACCCAAAACTTATTTCTGCTAATCATCTGAGTTTTATTCCTTGTGTTAACGGTTTACATTTGAGCTGGATGAACACAGATAGAAAGTGTACCTGGGATGCAGCCCTGTAATTAGGAAGCAATACATTTTCATGAGCAAAATCAGTACATTTTGAATGAATCTTTGATGATCAGAGGCATTGAGTACGATCATTTTCTAGATCTCAGAAGGCCCCTGTGCTTGTCACAGCTCTGGAACATTAATTGGATTTAAATATTCATGGCCTGGGTCATCTACCACCAGATCTGCTATTTTTACCCCTCCAAAACCATTAGCAATCTCTTCCATCTAATAAAGAAATTGTGAATTCTGTTCTGCCTTCAGGTGGACCAATATATTTTGCTTCCTGCACCTCTGCTTCAAATGTGTGTTTTGGGAAGCTTTTTTTTTTTTTTTACAAGTTGTGTCATGCAGTTCTGCAGCATCAGAATTCGATTGGTTTGTGGGGTGAGTTTCCAGTATATGGGAACCCATTCAACATTTTTCTCCTTAACCGTTGTCTTTCCCTTAGATTTTTTTTTATTCCGATTATATCCACTTTCTTTCTTCGCACTCCCTCGTGGGAATGGGATGTCCATCCCGTATCCTTTATCCTTTATATACTGGTTTCTCTCTTTCAACTTCTGTCTGATTAGGTTCTCCTCCATCCTTTCTTTCTCTGCACTTCTCTCTTTGTCCTCTCTCCTCTTCAGGTTTAATATTGGTTCTCCCGAACCCCCTGGTTCTCCCCCATGGTCCTCTTTGAGATATTATGCATGTTTTATCTTCTGGGTTACCAGACGGTTCTGTTGAACCTCTTTGTTTACTTGCTCATTGTTGTTTTTCTTTCTTATGTGTTTCTACTTTTGTTATTGAAAACTCAATAAATATATTTGAAATGGTTTGTGGGGTGAGTAATGCTTCCTCTTTAAGGATTCTTTTGACATCTAACCCTTTGAGTTTGAAGAACTCTTATCTTTTGACCTTTGATTTTCGTTGCAAGGTTACGCTTCTCTATATCGGATTTCTTCCGCAAAGATAAACTTTTACACATCTTATAGCCCATTCTTCTCATTATTCCAATTCTCTTCTTCCTATTCCATTTGCTATTCTCTCCCCTTTCTTTCTGTTTCTCCAAACCCTGCCTTTTGTTTTTCCCATATTTGCCATCTTTCCTATTTTATATTGTATTTCTCACCCCGTCCCCTTCGGCGCTGTAAGTCCCGTACGTCATGTCCATGTCTTATATATTGTACCCCCAAAATGTTGTAAAACTTTTTAACATTGTACATCGCTTAGAAGTACGATTAAGCGATTAATCAAATTTTAAATAAAACTTGAAACTTAAACTTGTGAAGGGAGATGCATTTCTGAAGAGGTAATGGAAAATGTATTTACATTGGTGTGATATATAGGCCTCCTTCACAGTTGGAAGAAATGGACTAGGATTTAATTAAAAATGTTCACAAGATAGCTAGGCCATAGGGCAGTGGTCTAAGGGCCATTCTCCTCGGATGGAACAAGATTCATATTCAACAACCTTCACGGATCATAACGTTCTGGGGTGGGAAAAGGCTTCAGTAACTCATGTTGCAATACCTGGTCTAACTAAGCTCCCCGTTTCTCAATCGTTGGCTTGCAAAACTTCCACTTTTTCTTTTAGATTACGTTCAAATCAATATCTCTTGGAATTTGTTAACAAGGAGTCCATCCAGGAATGAATCATTACCTTATCTTTTATAAACGGGCCATTCTGTACGCAGCGCTGGTTATGTCTTCCGTACAGTCTAATATATAAGCTCCGACGTGGCCAGCGTTTCGCAGCTCCTCTTCTGCTGCATCAGGAACTTTTCCCAAATGCTGCTCAGATCATCGATTCTCAGTCATTGACTTAAAAAAAAAATCTCCCCTCTCTTTTTAGATTATGTTCATATCAATATCTCTTGGAAAACCTTTCTTATGCTGAAAGACTGGAGAAACTGGGGCTCTTTTCCCTGGAAAACGGAGACTTAGAGGGGACATGATAGAGACTTACAAGATCATGAAGGGCATGGACAAAGTGGAGAGGAACAGATTCTTCAAACATTCAAAAACTACAAGAACGAGAGGGCATTAGGAAAAATTAAGAGGGGACAGATTTAGAACCAATGCTAGGAAGTTCTTCTTCACCCAAAGGGTGGTGGACACCTGGAATGCGCTTCCAGAGGGTGTGATAGGACAGAGTACGGTATTGGGGTTCAAGAAGGGATTGGACAATTTTCTGAAGGAAAAGGGGATAGAAGGTTATAGATAGAGGGCTAGTATACAGATCCTAGACCTGATGGGCCGCCGCGTGAGCGGACTGCTGGGCGCGATGGACCTCTGGTCTGATCCAGCAGTGGCACTGCTTATGTTCTTATGTTCTTTAATAAACAGTCTATGCGAAACAAAAACGTGACTTCATTTATTTGAATTGTTAAAAATCTAGGGGCCCTTTTACGTCGTGCTAACCGGTTTAGCGCGCTGTAATTGATTTAGCGCACACTAACGATTAGCACGCACTAAATGCGAACGCGTCCATGGAATATAATGGGTGCGTTCGCATTTAGCGTGCGCTAATCGTTAGCCCGCCTTGGTAAAAGAGGGGGCTGATTTCCATATGATTATCATTACTTGTTATCTAAATGAAATTCTCTTCCTCTGCTGTCAACATAAACCATCACAAAAACCCAATTTCGCTCATTGTATTGTAAAAATGTTTCCTTTTATGAGGTTGCCAGGGGTTTGACTAGGCTGCGAGGGTTCATGGTCAGGGAGAAAATGTATGTACAGTAATTGGTTTATCAAGCACGGGATGCTTTAGATTCAGGCTTGTAACTTGTCCCTCTGCCAAGGATCTGTTTACAGCTGCGTCTCGAGTATATTCAGCTCTTGGCAGTGGTGGTCAATTCATCGGGTTATTCCCAGCCATTAACATTTTTAAAGGCTTAGTGAGAAACCTAGAGAATGACCAACCGTGGTAGGCCATTGTAAACAGTCTTAAGCTGGGTTGCCTTGAAAGAACTCATGAGATAGGTTATAAATATATCTTTGTTTTGAAGTCATCCACTTAAAACCAAGATAGAAAACAAGGTCCCCAGACACTGTTATTTTCTCTTGCATTGAGACGGTCTTGTGACCTATTTGACTTGCCCGGCTGGTGCCCAGTAGTTTATCAGATTGCCGGGCTTCCAAGAGTCTTTATTATCTTGGCTTTTCTTTTGCAGGAGTCCCGTTTCCGAGGAACTTCCAACAGGTGTGTACGAAAATCCTCACCAGGCTCTTCCGGGTCTTCGTTCATGTGTACATTCATCACTTTGACGGCATCATCAACGTGGGAGCTGAAGCTCACGTGAACACCTGCTACAAACATTTCTATTATTTCATCACAGAGTTCAGTCTCGTCAGTCACCGGGAGCTAGAGCCTTTGGTAAGAAGAAATGGCAGTTCGGTCAGGAACGTGTTGAATCAATCTAGGTTTAGACCTATTGCCTGCATGAAAATATAGTCCTGCTTTTCTTAGAGACGTTAGAGCTAAAAGGGCATGTGTACGTTTAGGCTTATATTGGATATTCCAATATCAGTCACTTTTTTTTTTGTAATTCAGTTCAAGGAGAAGTTTACTCTTACCTTGGGAAAGTCACTAAATCCTCCATTGCCCCAGAATCATAAACTTAGGGCTCCTTTTACTTTTTAGCGCTGCAAATTAGCTGCAGAATAGGATGAGAGCAAGCGAGCCAGTTTTCAATACCAGTTCCTCCTGGTTGCCTTGAAGACACAATAATAGGAAATGTTAATGTAACAATGCCTAGCGGCTCCTGCACATGTTCTGTGAATGTATGTAGGCATCGGCCTTCGGCTTTGTCAGAGTCTCTTCCTGGTGATGGGGGAAAGAAAGCTATTTACCGTATATACTCGAATATAAGCCCATCCAAATATAAACTGAGGAAACTTTTTCCCTCTCAAAAGGGGGAAAAAAGGTTGACTTGAATACAAACCAAAACTCATGTCAGTCTTACAAGGTTACTGTGGGAGTGAGTAGCCTAGTGGTTAGAGCTGGTGCCTCAGCACCCTGAAGTTGCGAGTTCATTCCCAGCCCCACCCTTGATACAGGAGTAGCTTGAGCTTGATCAGTCCCAAAGGCTTCCTTAAAATGGTTTTAACGGTGTATGTGTGTGGGGGGGGGGGGGGGAAATCACTCCAGCCCCTGCCGCCTTTTTCGGCTTCTTCACTGCCAGTTTCTTTTACTCTTGACGGCTAGCTTCAGGTGGCTGTTCTTTTCTACATCATAGCCGGATGCCGCCAGAACCTTCTTCAGGGCGGACCCAAGGACACGCTGCTGTGCTTCTTTGATGCCGATACCACCTTCATGATCAGCGTGCAGACGCTGGGGCCCGATGCCACACGCGCTTTCGCCGCTCCCGCCGGCTTCTTAGCCTTTTTCTTGGCCGCGCCTGGAGCAAGATGTGGCACAGCGGTAGATGCTGCTGCTCAGCCATGCTTGAACCCAAGCCCCCTCCCCCCAAAAAAAGCCCATAAAGCTCAGCGGTCCCTAGAACCCAGAAATGAAGCTGCTTCTCCCTCTATTTACAGCAGATGCCACCCACTGATTGGCTGCTGGCTCAGACACTCTGAGAAAAGGTTCCTCGCTTCCTAGTGTTTCTTAAGACCCCCAAATTAACTTTTTATTGTAAACAAACAATAGTTTGCAAGTACGCCAGCAGCCAGACTGAGGTGCAGGTCCCAGGAGGTTCCAGACCCGGCCGGCTGTGCACCCCCCTAGGGCGTGCACCCGGGGCAGTCCACCTCCCCACACACCCTTGGTACGCCACTGCCTGGTTGTAGAATAGCCCCCACTTAGCTCAGAGTGAATTCTTGGGCTTGCTTAGTCAGGCTTTCAGGGGATCGAGTTCAGGTAGGGTTACCAGCCGTCCGGATTTCCCTGGACATGCCCAGGGGTTCAGACGGCTTTTCAAAACCCGGCACTTTGTCAGGGTTATGAAAAGCTTTCCAGGTAGCGACGTGGGGACGGAATCTGCGCACGCATGGACGCAACGCGATGACATCATGCCCATGCGCGCATGCCTGCGACATCTTGCCACACCAGCGCATGCGCAGATGCCCTCCCGACGAGTGACCAGGTCGAGGGGGGTGGGGCTGGAGGTGGGAATGGGGCGTGACTCAGGCGGAACAGGGCGGGCTTAAGTAACCCTAAGTTCAGGCATCTCTACACTGTCCAAATATGCAGGAGACTGGGATGAGTTTAACTTTTGCTTTGCAGTTTGTTCAGGGCTGGCGATGCTGAAGAGGGCAGTGTTCACATCCTTTTTTTTTGAGGGGGGAAGCAGAGGAGGGAAGGGGTTAATCAAAGCCATTGTGCAATAGCAGTACCTGTGAGAGGGCAAACGATGAGTTCTGAAGGTGCTCTTTATAATCCAAAACTGGTGGGATATGTGAGGTACAACAGAAACCCCCCCCCCCCAAAAAAAAAAAAAGAAAAAAAGGGAAACGCTTCACATTGCCATCAGTAATTTGAATGGGGACATTCTCAGGCTTTTTCTCCCAAAATAGTATTGCTATTTATAATTATCTGAAGTTTTTTTTAATGGGGGGGAGGGGGTGGTCTGAAGGTAAGCACAGTCCCTCTCTCTCCCTTATTAGGATCATTGCTTTCATGGCTGGGCTAGATAGCGGGGGATAAAAGGAGGGAATGTGGTGACTGGATTGAACTGAACTGGAAGCTTTGAGGAGTAGAAGGAATGTGCCAGGCCCCGTAATTAAAAGAAGCTCAAAGCTACCCATCGACAGCCATTCTGGAGCACAACTTGCATAGTTTTACAAGTAGGTCCAGGTTCACTGGGGAGAGCGTAAGCTGTAGTTATAAATAATTTTACTAAGACATCCAAGGCCTGTAGATAAGTTCCAAGCAGCACGTCTTTGGGATTTGGCTCAAACTGGAGACAGCTGTTTCCTCAGAGAGAAAGAAACCGTGTCACACAAGAGCCAAGGTTTCTCCCCTCATTTCAGCAGAATTGTGTTGGCAGACTTCCTGCTGATGGGACTATCGACCTTGGCAGTGGCCTTGTGAATGCACATCTTACTAAACTCCTCTGTTATTAACACAAATACTCTTTTTTTTTCTCTCTCTCTCCCCCCCCCCCTCCAGCGGGAGATGACCGAAAGAATCTGCCACTAAAGCCACAACCGAGACGATCCTGTCGAAGGCCTTGAAAGATGGTGTGTGGGATTGCCTCCACCTCACCTCCAAAGTGGACATACTTCTGAGAGATTTTGGAAAGAGAAAGCATAATGGGGAGGGGTGGGGGGTTGTTTTGTGAGGTATTTATAAATAGGACCATCCTCTGAACTGCGTGGTTCAGTTCTCCGTCAGTGGTACCATTGTATGCAACATGAAGACATACTCGTGTTCATGGAGGTCTGGGACTCTGTCTGTACCCGAACGGATGCTGCTGCTGCTGAAGACATCTTTTATTTCTAACCTTTTTTTGGTTATAACATCCAAGGTGAGTGACTATACAGTACCACTGAACAGGTACCCAGAACTCTTCTGATCCAAGGACATTTTTACTTGTTAAATTCCAAAAGCAGGGAGTCGTCGTGAGGGGCCCAGTTCCAAAACGAATGCTCCTTCCTCCCACCTCTGAAAAAAGCTGTGATAAATCTCAGACTCAAGCTGCTGGCTTATTTCTTTTCCTCTGTGCTGTTCGTTGCGAGTCTCCTACTCGTCACTGGCCCATAGAATTAAGGTTGACAGCTGGCTCCATTTCTTTTTTTTCCAGCTTGGGTTGAGTCCTCTCCTGATTGTAGCCATTCATTGAATGCTGGGACTTGTAGTTCTGATTATTCTAAAGAAAAGGAGAGAGAACGATGTGTGTTTGGGTTAAAACCAGGCCTGCATCATCCTGTCCCGAAACAAATAAAGCCCCATTCTCACCTCCCTCTCAAATAGCAGTACTAACAAACAATTTATTTGGCAGCAGAAATGGAGAAAACCTCTGAGATCTTTCTTTATACCCTTATTTATCATTTATTTCTGAGAAGACAAAAGAAAGCTGTTTCTACTTAGACATCCCCATTATCCTTACCCAGGCAACTGCAGGGGTGCAGTCAGATAACATCAGAGCTTCCTCAGAACGTCCCAAAAACATCATGGTGATACATACAGAGGGTTACAAGACGTCCGGGGAAACCTGGATACGTCCTCTTTTTAGAGCACATGTTCGGGTGCCCGGAGGGACTTCCAAAACCTGGCAGGTGGTCCGGATTATGGAAGTCCCCGATGTCGGGGCAGCATGTGGAAGACCTCTGTGCGTGCGTGGAAGTTGGGGGCGATGATGTCTCAAGGGGCTCAAGGGTTTCTCGTACGAAGAGAGACTGAACAAATTGCAGCTCTACATTCTCGAGGAACGGTGGGAGAGGGGAGACATGATCGAAACATTTAAGTACCTCACGGGACGTGTCGAAGTGGAAGATGATATTTTCTTTCTCAAGGGACCCTCGGCCACAAGAGGGCACCCGCTCAAACTCAGGGACGGAAAATTTCATGGCGACACCAGAAAGTATTTCTTCAGAGAGAGTGGTTGATCATTGGAACAAGCTTCCAGTGCAGGGATCGAGGCAGACAGCGTGCCAGACTTTAAGAATAAATGGGATAACCCATGTGGGATCCCTACGAGGGTCAAGATAAGGAAATTGGGTCATTAGGGCATAGACAGGGGGTGGGTAAGCAGAGTGGGCAGACTTGATGGGCTGTAGCCCTTTTCTGCCGTCATCTTCTATGTTTCTATGATGTCATACACTTGCGCACATGCGAATGACATCATCGCACTGACAAATCCGCGCATGCACGGAGGTCCTTCACATGCTGCCTTGATGCCACGGAGGTTTGTGTGGGGGCAGCTAACAAAATCTGGTAACCCCATACATACAGCATATGAATAAATGCAGCCAAAACATTTGAAAAGCAAACTTTGGTATAAAGATTACAAAAACAGGAGGTTTGACTACACACATTTTATTCCCACCCTCCCCCCTGCCAACCCCCCCCCCCAAAGAAAAAAAACCATATTGGGCCATTTTCATATATTCAAGATGTAGGGCTCCACCTTAAGGGGGAATCAGGAACTGCAAGAGGCAGACACGTGGGTGTCTTGCTGCCGTTGCTACTTTTAAACTGGTCTTGATAAGCAGTGCTTCATTTCTGTGCTGAGTCAGGGAAAGCCTTTTTTTTTTACAGTTGTCCATGATTAGGACATTTGTCGCATTCCCAGAGAACGACAGTTTTGTAGGCTGTTCCCTTCCTCAGCCCTAGCAAGATCACATGGTCCAGTCTGTGAAGTGGGAATGTCCGAGAGCTGTCTCCATATATCATGTGATGTTTAGGTAGGTTTACCATATGGCTCCAGAAAAAGGAGGGTGGACTGAGACATCCGGGTTTTACTTCCATTGCTTTCAGTGGAAGTAAAACCTAGATATAGTAAACGCTTAGTTTGCGAGCATAATTCGAACAGAGGAGATTGAGAGGGGACATGATCAAAACATTCAAGGTACTGAAGGGGATAGACTTAGTAGATAAGGACAGGTTGTTCACCCTCTCCAAGGTAGGGAAAACGAGAGGGCGCTCTCTAAAGTTGAAAGGGGATAGATTCCGTACCAACGTAAGGAAGTTCTTCTTCACCCAGAGAGTGGTAGAAAACTGGAACGCTCTTCCGGAGTCTGTCATAGGGGAAAAACACCCTCCAGGGACTCAAGACAAAGTTAGACAAGTTCCTGCTGAACCAGAACGTATGCTGGTAGGGCTAGTCTCAGTTAGGGTACTGGTCTTTAACCAGAGGGCCGCCGCGTGAGCGGACTGCTGGGCACGATGGACCACCGGTCTGACCCAGCAGCGGTAATTCTTATGTTCTTATGTATATCATAGCGAATTTCCCCATAAGAAATAATGGAAACTCAGACAATTCGTTCCACAACCCAAAAACTTAAATACTATACATACTTTTATTGCAAGACCTCGCTCATTTAGAACAGTCACTACACTCCCGCAGCATCAGAGAGAGAAGAACCATCGGCTCAGTTGTGATAATGTGACGCGTGTATACTGTATGTACTCGTATTGCAAGACATTGCTTGTATATCAAGTTAAAATTTAATCAAATGTCTTGCAAAACACTTGCAATCCAAGGTTTTACTGTATCCGTCTCTGTCCTCCTTACTTCCATTGCTTTCAGTAGAAGTAAAACCCGAGTGTCTCAATCCGTCCTCTCTTTTCTGGAGCCATATGGTAACCCTAAACTGATTATGGTTTGTACCGGGAGATATACTCGCGTGAACCCTGAATTTTTATTTATTTTTTTTGTATAGTATAAGTATTCCTACCATTTATTTATTTTGGAATGTGTAATGCCGCTGGGAGCAGTTGGCCAGTTTTAGGCCTGGAGCCCATTTCTCACTTTCCAGATGACGTTCTTAAAGGTCCAGGTCTGTTTTGAGGTAGTGCATGGGTCAGGCGGTCCTACGGAAAAGCAGGACTGATGCCAATTCAGATACGGCTCCAAATGAAGATTTTTCAAAACTGTTGCTATAGCTTGAGCTTCCAAGATTTGGCAAATCAAAGAAGAAAAACAAAAAAAATAAATTTAGACTACCTTTCCTTGTCCTCCAACACCCCCCCCCCCCAAAGCAGGACTAAGATGATGAAGCCTAGCACTCGGACATTAGCAAGCTCAGGAAGAAGTAACTGACCAGACGATGGCCACAGTAGAGGTTTCTATCGTGGCCCAGAACGCTAAATGCTTTAGTGCTGTCACCTGCCGGGGTCCCGGGAAGCTTGTGGAAGACCACCGACAGGCGGCAGCACGACCCTGGCGTGGCTCCCAAAGTGGAAGACCTCACTGGTGTCCCAATACTTTGGGCTTCGCTAAAATAAAGCACAGCGAGCCAAGTCAAATCAAAAACAATGTTCAAAGTTTAATTTGTCACCAAAACACAATGATTAGAAAACCAAAAATCATATAAGGAAGCACTAGCGTACACTCTTCCTTTGGTTCCAAAAAAGAAACACAAAAAAAAACAGATTTCTATCTTTCAAACAGTTCAATGGAAGAACAGCAGTTCTTAGGTTAGGTAAGTTCACAGTCCAGGTTCTAGGGGCTCCACCCCGCACTGAACCACGGTCTCAGCAAGAGAACACAAAATTAGTCCCAAAAAGTAAAAGTCCTTAAGAATACTCTTGAGTCCTGGACTTTTAATTATATAATCTGGTTTCTTCACCAGGCACTTAAATTTCACATTGTAAAACAAACTTCAATCATGAAAAGAAAAAATAAAACATTACTGCAGGCTCTAGTCATTCCTGCGACAATCCGTTTCCAGTCTTTCCCACTGTTTGGCAACAGAATTGCTGGTTCCCCTTTTTATTACATAGCTTTAACAAGCTCCCTCTGAATCCCATCCTTAGGTCTTCGGGGCTCCAACCCCAATTCTGTAAGTCCTTTGAACTTAAATAGGTAACTGGGAAACTGCTTCACAAGCCAGCAAACTTCCTTCAGTTGCTCTGGGCTTTTGGCACAGCTGGAGTGCAGCAACGTAATCAGTGCTGGTGCAGCACTGCTCTGAGCTTGGCTTTGCACACCAAACAAGAATAGTTTTTATCAATTTTCACAACTATATTCTTATACACCCCCGTACCTCTAGTACTTAGTGAGAGGCTGCCCAGCTTACATCCATGGCTTCCTCGTTGTCAGCTTCAGGCATGGACCATTCAGCCGTGTCCATGTTTTCTGGCATACCCAGCTGCTCTGCTGGCTCCTGAGGAATGGAATCCTCACACTCCATGGGTTCCTGAGCGAGGTCTGGCCTTTGCCTGGCCCGGAAAACCTTCTCTGCCAGGTCCTCGTGTGCAGCCTCTCTTACTGCCTTGGAGAGCTGCTTAAAAGTGTTTGTGCCACTCCCTGTTCTAGGTGTCTGCTTTCGGGCTCTTTGGCTCCCCCCCAGGTTACTGGGCAGAATACCACTGGGAGCCTGATTAGGGAGCTGGGGTTTTTACTGGACCGTGGAGCTAACTTGAATTCTGGCTCCTGATCAGGTTCAGATGGCTCAGGATAGGCAGCTCTGCTTTCAGTATCCCCTGCCTGATCATTCTCGGTCAGTCTCTGGTCTCGGGCACAGCATTTAGGCTGGGGTTTCACTCTGACATGACCGTCTCGGGGAGCGGAAATGTCACAGTGCTCATAGAATTCCTGTGAAAGTCGGAGCAGTGTCGGAGCATTTTGCGCTCAGGGCCTCAGTAGAAATCTCTACCATGGCTTAATAAGGGGGGGGGGGGGGGTAGTGTTGTAACAAGTAAGTAGAAATAAGTTGTTGGTAATAGTGTTTATCAAACTAACGTAATCCATCTGTGACCAGCTTTTCAGGGTGACCCGTCAAAAGCGCAAGGGACATTGCCGTGCCAACAATCCCGCTCCGACATTTGCGCAGACAAATGCGCGCCGTATTGCCTTCCAGTTTGAGGGGGGTTCCCGTCTCATTGAGGGGTGGGTGGGGGGGACACTCCCCACTACACTTAGAACGCGCGCTCTTCTCGTGCGAACTCCAAACTTTCTGTTTTCCGTTCTGAGGGGGGGGACCCCCCACTACAATCAGGGGGGTGCCGATGCGAAACATTGCCGCAAACCCCCCCACCATCCACTTACCATTTCTCCATGAACAGAAGGAAATAGGGCGGCGCACATTTGTCCTCCGTGCAGATGTCGGAGCGGGGTTGCCGGCGCGCCAGTGTCCCTCGTGCTTTTGACGGCGTACCCTTTTCAGAGTTAGCCTATTGTCAGCAGGGAGGTCACGGAAACATCCAGGATCTCCTTTCTGCATCCCAGAACAAATACAATGAAAGCTAAGCTGAGCCATCGTGCAATTTTGCTGTTGTTTTTTTTTTTATTGTCACTCTGTCTTTTGTGTATTTACGGTGAAAGATTTGTCTCGTTGCAGCTGCTTCTGCTTCCCTCAAGAGTCCATACCTTTGGCTTTCTCACATGTTCGCATTTTGTAGGAGAATTCCAACATTAAATCCTGTATCTGTGTTCACAATTACTTTATGTGAAGGTTTCTTTCTTAAAAGGCTGATTTGGTTACAAAGGTCCTGATTTTAGAAGCTCTGCTGGCATTTTTGGATGTTTGAAAATCAGCATATAGGATGGATGACCAAATGCTGATTTTATAGGGCCAGGATATGGATGACTAAAATTGTGGTATTATCTTTATTGCAAGGGGGGGATCTGGATGAGTTTTGGGCAGGACTACAGAAGAGTCAAAATGTGAATGTCCCACTCTGATTTCAGAAGAGGAAGGTAATATATAGAAATAAGACAAGCAACAAAGAAAATACCTTTTTATTGGACTAATTCACAGCTTTCAAAGATAACCTTCTTCTTCGAAGGTTCATCATAAAAAGAATTGAGTTAGTCCAATAAAAAAGGTACAGTGAAACCTTGGTTTGCGAGTGCACCGGTTTACGAGTGTTTTGCAAAGATGAGCAAAACATTCGCAAAATCGGTGCCTCGGAAACCGAGCTTGCCTCGATTTGCGAGCGGCGCCCCCCGCGATCCGGCATTCCCCCGCTTGCATCACACCCCCCCCCCCACCACCACGATCTGAAATCCCCCAGACCCACCCGAACACGCTGCTTACCCCATCTGGCCACTGGCACCAATGCACAGGACATGCTGGTGCCGGTGCCCGAAGATCTGTGTCCTCTTCTTTGCTGGGCCTTGAGCATCTGTGCATGCTCAAGGCCTTCTGGCTCCCGCTCTCTCCGAGATTCTAATGAGATTCTCGGGTTTCTCATTAGAATTTCAGAGATAGCGGGAGCCAGAAGGCCTTGCGCAGATGCTCAAGGCCCATCAGAGATCACCGGCAGGCATCTTTGGCACTGGCACGTCCTGTGGGTTGGTGCTGCATGCCAGTGCCCGATCGCGGTAAGGGTTCGGATGTGCGGGGGAGGGGGGGAGTGCGATGCTGGTTTTCGGGGGTGGGGACTTGCATATCGAGTCAACGCTCGGTTTGCGAGGCAAGATTATGACCTTAAAAAGTGGTTCCCACCACACCGTTTCACGCAAGAAGGAGAAGGGACAGCCATATCCAAAAAGATGGGCGTGGTTATTTGGTCCTGGCACTTTCAAATAACAGAATAGTGCTGTATAGTGGCGTAGGAAGGGGGACGCGGTCTGCCCCGGGCGCGGTCTTCCTAAGGATGTGGCACCCCCTCCTCCTCTCTGCTCCCCCCTCCCCGCCCCTCGCCTTCCCCTGCACCTTTTTTGCTTCCTCAGCACGAGGTTGTGGCCTGCATTGGCACTGGCGTTCTCTCTTGACGTTGTTTCCGGGACCCACGCCTAGGAAGTGAGTCAAATGGGTACGAGGAAAGGGAAGGGGCGGGGCACCATTCACCCTTACTATACCACTGAAAAGAAGTCAGCTCTTCCATTCCCCAATGATTGCTGTTCCCCTCCTCCCATAACTCTGAAACCAGCAAGGGATACGGGCTCCGTGACAGCTTTAGAAAATGTGAACATTCATGCCACTAAAACCTTTTTTAAAATTACAGTACTCCCCTGAAATTTGCGAGGGTTCCGTTCCAGGAACACCTGCAAATTTTAAAAAAACCGCCTGTCAAAAGGCAGGGGGAGGCAGGAGAGGACAGCATGGGAGGCCGGTGGGTGAAGAAAATCACTTGCGGTCTGCTCCAACCGCCTCTTCCTGTAGTAAAATCGGGCTACACCAATCAGGAGCTGCTTTGACAGTGCGCTGGAGCTAAAAAAAAAAAAAAAAAAAGTTTGTGACATTTCAGTTTGTATAAACAGATATTTTGCCGGGTAGCACCAGCACTTTGGACGGCAGTCCGCCCCAGTCGCCATCTTCCTTGGGGCGCCAGCAACCCTCCCCTCCCTCTCCCCCTCCCCCCCACACTTTCCACTCCTCCCCCCTGCCATGTGCACACCCCTTCCCTTTCCCCCTTACCCTTTTAACTTCGGTGCCGGTACCCGCACCTAGGAAGTGACGTCGGAGAGCACTGAAGCCGACGCGGGGAGTAAGTTGTTGGCTTCTGGCGCCAAAGTTATAAAGGGACGGGGAAGAGGGCAGGGGAGGGGAACCACCGCCCTGGGTGGACGTCCATTTTGTTTGTTTATTTTAGAACAGATGTAGATTGGCAGATCCATTTCAGAGGGAAATCCATATTCCGCGTTTTCATGCCCTTTTTAAAATGCTCTTCAAAGTGGAATAATGTTTCCTCTCCTGGGCATTTTTGACATTACTGAAATCAATAAAAAGATGTGTTGGGTTGGAAAAGTGACCTTCTGGTTTCCTTCATATGTACACAGTTGCTTTTGATTTTCTTGGATATTCAAGCTGTCTTTGATACAGGCGATCAGCAGATTGTGATTGGTCGATTAAAAGCAGCTGGTTCCATAAGAACATAAACATTGCCATTCTGGGTCAGACCGAAGGTCCCTCGAGCCCATTAGCTTGCTTCCAGCAGTGGCCAAGCCAAGATCTCAGAAAAGTAAAAATAGATTTTATGCTGCTTTTCCCAGGATCTTCCCAACTCCATTTTAATAGTGACTTTGAAGACTTTTCTTGTAGGAACTTCTCCATATCTTTTAAACCGTGCTAAGCTAACTGGCAATAAATTCCAGAGTTAAATTACATGTAGAGTGAAGAAATATATTCTCTAGTTTGTTTTAAATTTACTACTTAGTTGATTCACAGGCAATGGGGGCAAACCTCACAAAAGGCTTTAGCTGGTGGCATCCCACATCATTCTTTCATATCTTCAATTTTAGTATTTATCTATAGCCTTTGATAATGTCACTTTTAATTGGGATTTTTAAGAAACATGATGGCTTATTAAGGCCAAATGACTCATCGAGTCTGCCCCATCTACTATCTCCTCCTCTCCCTAAGAGATCCCACATGCCTGTCTCATGTTTTCTTGAATTCAGATGACACAGTTTTTGTCTCCACCACCTCTACCAGGATACTATTCCACGCATCTACCACCCTTTCTGTAAAAAGGTATTTTCTTAGATCATCCCATACCCTCTCATTTCAGAGCTTTCTTTCAAATGAAAGAGACTCGCCTCAAGCACATTTACGCCACATAGGTATTTAAACATCTCTATCACATCTCCCCTCTCCCGCCTTTCCTCCAAAGTATACAGATTGAGATCTTTAAGTCTGTCCCCATAAGCCTTATCACGAAGACCACACACCATTTTAGTAGCCTTCCTCTGGACCGACTCCATCCTTTTTATATCTTTTTGAAGGTGTGGCCTCCAGAATTGTACACAATATTCTAAATGAGGTCTCACCAGAGTCTTATACAGGGGCATCAACACCTCCTTTTTCCTACTGGCCATCAGGGCATGATTAATCAATAGATCAAGTAGGCACATGCCTAGGGTCCGAAATGGTCAGGGGGGCTCGATGAAGGAGGGCATCAACATTGTTTTTTCCAAACGGCAATGGGCCCCTCCAGCATCGAGCGGCAACGTGGCCCCCCCCCCATCGACGGAAATTAAAACAAGCAAGCAAAGTGGGTAAGAAAGGCAGCGTTTCTGCTTGCCTAAAGCTTCCCTCTGGCGCAGCTTACTGTTTCCGCCTGGGCGCTTGGTGGGGTGGGGCGGGGCAGGGGGCCCAGTGTACTTGTGTGCCTAGGGGCCCTCGACGAATTAATCCTGCCCTGCTGGCCATACCTCTCCATATGCAACCTAGCATCTTTCTAGCTTTCGCCATCGCCTTTTCAACCTGTTTGGCCACCTTATGATCGTCACATACAATCACACCCACGTCCCGCTCCTCTTTCATGCATAAAAGTTCTTCACCCCCTAAACTGTACCGTTTCGTCTGATTTTGCAGCCCAAATACACGACCTTGCATTTCTTAGCATTAAATCTTAGCCACCAAATTTCAGACCATTCTTCAAGCTTCTCTAGGTCCTTCCTCATGTTATTCACATCATCAGGGGTGTCTACTGTATTGCAGATTTTGGTATCATCCATAAAGAGGCAAAATTTACTTGATAGCCCTTCAGCAATATCACTTGCAAAATTTTAAACAGAACAGGCCCAAAATCTGAACCTTGAGGCACACCCACTGGTAACATCCCTTTCCTTAGAGAGATCTGTACTGCCCACTACCCTCTGTCGCCTTCCGCTCAACCAGTTCCTGACCCAGTCTATTACTTTGGGGACCATCCTGAGGGCACTCAGTTTATTTACTTACCACAGAAGTCAGACTTACCAACCTGTAGTTCCCTACTTCTTCCGCTTTTGTGGAGAGGGGCCACATCCGCCCTTCTCCAGTCCTCCGAAACCAGTCTTGACTCTAGAGAAGCATTGTAAAGGTCAGCCAGTGGAGCCACCAGAACTTCCCTAAGTTCCTTCAGGACCCTCAGATGTTCACTGTCCAGCCCCATTGCTTTGTCCACCTTTAGTTTAGCAAGCTCCTCACAAACACAATCCTCTGAAAATCGATCAGAGTATACCACACCTCCAGCCCTATTTGCGTTTGTCCTTTGTATAGCTCTCCAGTGAAGAAGAATGAATGCGAATGCATTCACTAATTTTAAACTGGGAATAACTGGAGATTAGATCACATTGAATTAATAAACAACCAGTTATTGTGTATTTAAAAACCTGCACCTCCTCTGTTTGCTCGCATGTCCTCGGAGGCTGGTACATCGGTGTTATTTCTTCTCATTGTTTGCAGCCTTGGTATTATGGTTTTAGCTCCTCAAACTTGGAACGCTCTGCCACTCTATATCAGAAAAGAAAAAGACCTTATCTCGTTCAAAAAACTTTTAAAAACATTTTTATTCAATGATGCTTTTATTAACTGATAATTAAAATTTTTTTTTTCCTCTTTTCTCTATCTTCTTCCTGTTCCATTCTCTTCTTCCGCCCCTCCCTTATGTGTTTTTACCCTTTTTTGTTTCTTTTTTCCTAGACCGAGATAATTGTAACTTTTCCCCCTTCTTCCTAGTGTATCCAGTTAGTCATTAATTTATATATATAGTGAAACCTTTAATGTCTCAATATTGTTTGTGATCTATATTATTGTTTTAAATTTGTTAAAATTTGTTTTAGGACTGTTTGTTCCCCCATAAGTTGTTTTAATCTGTACATCGCTTAGAATATTTTATATAGGCGATTTATCAAATAAAATTGAACTTGAACTATGTTGGATGAATATGTGTTTTTAAAGGAGACGACTAAAATGGTATAAAGTTCACTTATTGCGAAGATTACATTTTGTTTTATGTCAAAATGATTTTCAGATGGTTCTTCAGACATCGATTATGGCGGTTCACTGAGTTTTAACCACAAACAATTCTGCTCAGAGTGCAACAGCTAGGCTACCGGCTGGGTGTAGTTTATGGGTCATATTACTCCCCCCCCCCCCCCAACCACCAAATTTTGGAATCTGTACAGGCATTGGCAGCAGAACTGTGAATTAACTTTAAAGTCTGCTGTTGATCTGTAGCCCTTTCAGGACCAAGGGACATATTTGTCCCATAACTTTAAAATCCTATAAATTTTGATTGAGATAGTCTACAGTTCTAAATTTGATATGTACAGATTCCATATGATACTGCCTTTATGTAAACAAACTGGTTCCGACATTCATTCATTAGCGTCGTTGCCAGATTGACGAGAAGATTCACTTGCCACACTGTCCATAAGCCAGAAGTGTGATTTTTTTAAAATAAAAATAATGATATTTCACAAAAAAAAATCAATTTTTTGGCATCTGCAAGCCCTTTTTACCATAAAAATGTCGTCAAAACCACAAAAATTGGCCTACAATCCTTATGGTCCTGAAAGGGTTAAGACACTGTGGTCCAAATGCGGCAGGCGGTGGAAAATACCTGGTTTTACAGCGATTATAAAGTACCGGGAGACGCTCAACCCCAACAGCAAGCAAATTCCATGCACGCTGTTAGTGTTGAGTATCGGTGGTAAAAGTGAGGGAGGAATGTACCTGGTGCCTGCGCACAAGAGCTGTGCAGTCCCTCTAGAGACTAGACTGTACGTCTGTGATCTCTGGAGGTCCAAACAAGGAAGAAACAGCAGAAATGGTACAACCCCCCCCCCAAAAAAAACAACAAAACAAAACAACCTGTTACAGAGTTGTAGCTGAAGCATCTTGTTATGGCACAAGTTGGAAGGGGCTGGGGGGAGGGGAGGTTCCCACAGAGACGTTGGATGCAACGGTTTACATTACATTACATTCTGACTTATATTCCGCACATACGAGTTCATGGTGGATATATAATATATTTCTATTACTGGGAACAAACCCATGTTATGCATGGAACTCGCATGCCTAGAAAACATGCACAGATTGCTCCATTGGCCTAGTGAGGGTAGGAGGCGTCTGGGCGGAGATGTCCCCCCTGCCCCACTCGTATCTTCCCTTCCCCCTGCACCTCTTTAAATCCTCGCCAGTGCGAGCAGCTTCTCCAGCTTGCTTCTCACACCAGTGTTGGCTTTCCTTCTGACCTCACTTCCTGGCCCCGCGACCAGGAAGCGATTTCAGAGGGGAGTCAGGCCGGCACGAGGGAGCAGGACGGAGAAGTTGCTCACGCTGGCAAAGATTTACGGAAGGGAGGGCACGAGTGTGGTGGGGGGTGTAGAGGCGCTGGCGCCCCCACCAAGACGGCACCCAGGGTGGTCCTCCCCCCCCTTACTAAGCCGCTGGACTGCTCTATCGAGAAGCCACCCTCATGCTCCAGACCTCCTGGAAAATTTTGCACGCTAAAAAGCAGACGTTCCTCTCTGTGCATTACATGAAGTGCTCATTTTAATACCAATGAGCTCATTGTAATGCATTTGCATAGGATGCTCAGTGGCAAGTACCGTGAACAGCAAAAGCTAGGCAGAAGTCTTTTGTGCATCAGAGGTTAAAATAACTTGCAGGCTAGACCGGCTACAACCTTACTGGCACGGTAAGCTTTGAGCATCGGGGTATCTGAAAAATGTGTTCCTTTGGTATTTTCTTGCATGCTAGGCTCACAGTTGAGGCGTTTCCGTTTTGGGGTTCGGTTAGTGGTAGCTCATCCCATGGATTTAGTCACGGGTGGGTCCGTGGCTATGGAACACCTCAACAGTGGAACTCAGGGGTGAATGGGACATTCGCTAGTTTTGAGCACGCTGAAAGCACTCCTATTTAAGGAAGCTGTTATGGCAGTGGTCTCAAACTCATGGCCCACCAGGTCCTATTTTGAGGCCCTCGGTATGTTTATCATAGCCACAAAAGTAAAATAAAACCGTTTCTTGATCATATGTCTCTTTAGCTATAAATGACAATATTATTAATAAGACTTAGCCAAAAGGAAAGATTTATAAACTAGAAAGAGTTTTACCTCAAGCAAAATTGTCATTTCTTTAATAAGACATTAACTATTTTTTCTGAGGCCCTCCAAGTACCTATAAATCCAAAATGTGGCCCTGCAAAGGGTTGGAGTTGGAGACCACTGCCTTAACTGTATCCATGACATCCTGTTTGTCTTTGGGAAGATGTCATAATGCCTCATTCCACCAATAAGAGCCAGCCTCATCGGTGATGTCACAATGGCTTGATTGTCCTGTTCTCCCCTCTCCAACCCAGCCAGCAGATTAACTGTTCCCCTTAACTCAGTGGTCTCAAACTCACGGCCTGCCAGGTCCTATTTTGAGGCCCTCAGTATGTTTATCATAATTACAAAAGTAAAATAAAAGAGTTTCTTGATCAAATGTGTCTTTAGCTATAAATGACAATATTATTATTAAGACTTAGCCAAAAGGAAAGATTTATAAATTATAAAAAGTTTTACCTCATGCAAAATTGTCATTTCTTTAATAAGACATTTACTATTTTTTTTCTGAGGCCCTCCAAGTACCTACAAATCCAAAAGGTGGCCCTGCAAAGGGTTTGACTTTGAGACCACTGTGTTATGTGATTATTTGATTAGTTTTTCATGAGGTTCATTACTGTCATGGTATGTGCAAAATTAATCCATTCGAAAACAATGCCCCCAAGATTAGAAAATCTTCTACACCCTTTCAGTCAGCGTTCACCTTTATAGACATGTAATCAAGCACTGAGTGCCCGTAATTATTTGGTTGCTCACCGTCATAGGTCAGGCAGAAGGGAAACTTGAAAAGGGCTTCATTCCATTATCCGAGGGAGAAGGGGGCTGGGAGAGCATCTTGTTGATTTGTACACATTGGCAAGGAAAGACTAGGGTGACACTGCAGATGAAGGCTGCCCTATCAGCTCCTCCACATGCCGACGCTAATCATTCTTCGGGCATGACCCTGAACTTCTGCTCTGACAGCAAGGAGAACACAGCCGAGTCCTGGAATTGCTCAAGCGTGCTAGAAACCTGTATGGAAGTGCCTGCCTTAATGAGTAGAGATCTATGTACTGCAGGCATCCTCGTGTCCTGACAAGACTTGTCTCCTCCGTTCCAGAGAAGAGCCTGCAAGGAGAGGAAGCAATGGCTGGGACGTGAAAAAAAAATAAAAGAGCTAAAGCAATGAAGATCTTAAAATAGTTTATGATATTTAACAAAAAAAAAATTTCTATACTGCTAATCTTGAACAATTCAAAGAAGTTTACAATAGTAAAATATAAAAAAGAACTTAAGAATAGCTTTATTGGGTCAGACGAATGGTCCATCAAGCCCAGTACCCTGTTCTCACAGTGGCCAATCCAAGTCCCTAGTACCTGGCCAAAACCCAAAGAGCACCAACATTCCATTAGAATCCTAAAGAGTAACAAAAGATTCCGGAACTCCAAAGAGTAGCAACATTCCATTCAGAATCCTAAAGAGTAACAAAAGATTCCAGAATCCCCAAAGAGTAGCAACATTCCATTCAGAATCCTAAAGAGTAACAAAAGATTCCGGAACCCCAAAGAGTAGCAACATTCCATTCAGAATCCTAAAGAGTAACAAAAGATTCCGGAACCCCAAAGAGTAGCAACATTCCATTCAGAATCTTAAAGAGTTACAAAAGATTCCGGAACCCCAAAGAGTAGCAACATTCCATTCAGAATTTTAAAGAGTTACAAAAGATTCCGGAACCCCAAAGAGTAGCAACATTCCATGCTACTGATCCAGGGCAAGCAGTGGCTTCCCCCATGTCTTTCTCAATAGCACACTATGGACTTTTCCTCCTGGAACTTTTCCAAACCTTTCTTAAAACCAGCTACGCTATTCGCTCTTACCACAACCTCTGGCAACGTGTTCCAGAGCTTAACTATTCTCTGAGTGAAAAAATATTTCCTCCTATTGGTTTTAAAAGTATTTCCCTGTAACTTCATCGAGTGTCCCCTAGTCTTTGTAATTTTTGACGAGGTGAAAAATCGATCCACTTGTACCCGTTCTATTCCACTCAGGATTTTGTAGACTTCAATCCTATCTCCCCTCAGTCGTCTCTTTTCCAAGCTGAAGAGCTCTAACCGTTTTGGTCTTTCCTCATACAAGAGGAGTTCCATCCCCTTAAATCAACTCCAATATTATGGAGGAAAGACACAAATGCTCCTTAATAATCTAAACATCAGTTTTCTAAGAGACAGAATCAGGAACACTGAAAAGCCTGAGGCTGAAGTGGGAAAAATGGGATGGCTTAAATAATGCATAGTTGTAAAACGCACTTAGGTATTTAAACTCCAGATTCCCAATTTTTGTAAAAGCTCCTCCTTCTAAGTGATAGCCGCCGGAATGTCCCATTCTCTTGCCTTCCTTTAAATGGGGGGGTTGTGGTGTCCAGGTCACATCCAAAGATACTCTCTCGAATTTTCATTTCATGTATCCTACCAAGGTCGTATCTCATTTTTGTCTGGTGTTTCTAGTATCTCAAGTCTAGTAGGTCTCAGTTCCAAAACTGAGTGATATTTTTGTGTTCTAATTTAGGGGGTCCTTTTAGTAAGGCACGCCGATTTAGCGCATGCTAAAAATTAACGTGTGCTAAATGCTAACGCGTGCGAACGCATCCGTAGGATACAATAGACGCATTAGCATTTAGCGTGCGCCTTCGTAAAAGGACCCCTTAAAATGCTTGAAGCAAGGTGATTTTATACGCGTAATAATATGCCGTGAAGCACTGTTAACAGATTAAGGGCTAGATTCGCTAAGCAAACCGATTGGTTTGCGAGCCGATTTTCCTCCGACCCGATTCACCTAGCCTCTGTGCCGATCTGATTCCGATCCGTGCATGCAAATGAGGGGAAACGGCATGCAAAGTAGACAGGCACCGATTCATGCAACAAATCTGGGACACCGACTGTGCTGGCCGATCAACAAACAAAGCGACTGCTCACGACTTTCCGACCGTCCTTGCCCTGAAATCCCAGCCCTGCAGCCCATCAAACCATGAAAAAAGCCCCCTGCTCTCTGCCCCGAATGATAGCGATCAGGGATACATCGCCGCACTTCTGGCCCTTCAAGAGCCCTGCTCTTGCCGCCCCGACTCTCCTGCTCTCTGCCGCCCTTCCCCGCAGTGCGAGCCCGTGGTTTTAACCACGGGTTTAAAGCGGGGCTGCATTGCGGGGAAGGGCGGCAGAGAGCAGGAGAGTCGGGGTGGCACGGACTTCCATTTTGGTTCCTTTGCCCGACGCGATTTGAGGAGGCTTTTCAGAACCCAGACATGTCCTCAAAAGGAGGACATGCCCGGGGAAATCCGGAGGACTGGTAACCCTGACTAGGTGTGGCCTAGTGGTTAGGGCTCCAGCCTCAGCACTCTGAAGTTGCAAGCTCAAGTCCAGCGCTGCTTCTTGTGACCTTGGGCAAGTCACTTAACAATCCGTTGTCTCAGGTATGTTAGGCAGGGCAGGATTAATTCGTTGAGGGCCCCTAGGCACACAAGTACACTGGGCCCCCCTGCCCCGCCCCACCCCACCATGCGCCCAGGCGGAAACAGGAAGCTGCGTCAGAAGGAAGCTTTGGGCAACAGCACCGCTTGCACAATTACAGTTCCCGTTGCCTTTCTTACCCGCGTTGCTTGCTCGTCTTACTTTCCGTCGATGGGGGAGGGCTGCGTTGCCGATGGGGGAGGGCTGCATTGCCGATTGGGGTGGGGCCCGCGTTGCCGATCAGGGGGGGCCCGCGTTGCCGATCGATGCTGGAGGGGCCCGTTGCCGTTTGGAAAAAACAATGTTGATGCCCTCCATTGGGCCCCCCTGACCATTTCGGGCCCTAGGCACGTGCCTACATGGCCTATTGGTTAATCCTGCCCTGATGTTAGGCAGATTGCGAGCCACCGGGACAGAAGGGGGGAAATACTTCAGTACCTGAATTATAAGCAGTGTATAAATAAATAAATAGTAAACATTTATCAGAAATATTTTAAAAGTCAACAGAGGATAGCATTTAGGCAATGAAGTTATAGGGCTCGTTATGCACCAGTTCAAGCAGAGATAATATACATAATATACCCGTGTGTTGTTAGATCTATAAAGAGACTGATTCACTGAGCGTTTTTTTTTTTTCTCTCCTAGAGGCTGGGTGAAAAGCTTTAGTGAGTCAAGTTGAAAGTACGCTGTAACAGACTAAGTCAGCACAGAGCAGTGAGGCATTGGGAAAGCAGCTCCCGCTCGCCTCTCCCCTTTCACAGCTGTCGAGCAAGCTTGCGATTGGAAATGTGTTGGCAATTTCTCTCCCAGCTGATTGCACACTATTTCCAAAGGTATTGTAGGTTTCAAAGACCCCCTGGTGCCTTTGTAACCTAGTAGATGACGGCAGATAAAGACCCGGATGGTCCAACCAGAATGCCCAACCTGATTCAATTGAATTTGTTTCCTTCTTAGCTATTTCTGGGCAAGAATCCAAAGCTCTACCCGGTCCTGTGCTGGGGTTCCAACTGCCGAAGTCTCCGTCAAAGCTCACTCCAGCCCATCTATTGCAAGTGGCCTGTAAGGTCCCCATTTCTTGCAAGCAATAAAATACTTCGTAAAGGAATAGATGAATCTAAATGGAATCAACTGATGATTTAGGACAGGGGTGTCCAATGTCGGTCCTCGAGGGCCGCAGTCCAGTCGGGTTTTCAGGATTTCCCCAATGAATATGCATTGAAAGCAGTGCATGCAAATAGATCTCATGCATATTCATTGGGGAAATCCTGAAAACCCGACTGGATTCTGGCCCTCGAGGACCGACTTTGACACCTGTGTCGTAAAGGAATAGATGAATCTAAATGGAATCAACGGATGATTTAGGATCAATATTCAGCCTGACATCCAGGTGGGAACGGCCCCCACCTAGATAAGTTCCGTTCACCTCATACCTGGTGAAAAAGCGTAGTCGTGGTTTTTCGATACTCGTGGGGATAATATCAAGGGAGTACTGTATTGTAATTTATAGCTAAAGAGACGTATGATCAAGAAACTCCTTTATTTTATTGTTGTGATTATGATAAACATAGCGAGGGCCTCAAAATAGTACCTGGCGGGCTGCATGTGACCCCCCCCCCCCCCCCGGGCCGTGAGTTTGAGACCACTGCTCTAATTTAAATCAAAGTTTATACATGGTGAAGCCTGTACTTTATTATCTTACTCTCTTTGTTCTACAATTAATTTTTGTGAACCGAGTCCTTTTCAAGAGGAAGGTCTTGTGAACTGAACAGTCTTTCTCAGCTATAACACGGCATCATGGACAACTACTGAACAAGGAAAACCCACAGTCTGCCAGCAGCATCTCTGACGAGCAGTTAAGGCAGCCCCTTTCCCCTAGCCCAGGGGTAGGCAATTCCGGTCCTCGAGAGCCGAGCCAGGTCAGGTTTTCAGGATCTCCACAATGAATATGTATGAGATAGAGATGCATGCACTGCCTCCTTGAGTTGCAAATCTATCTCATGCATATTTATTGTGGAGATCCTGAAAACCTGACCTGGCTCCGGCTCTCGAGGACCGGAATTGCCTACCCCTGCCCTAGCAGGATGCGATCAGCTGTTCAGCCCCTCCAGTTCCGGAAAAGGCTTCCCTTGAGCAATGGGGAAAAGCCACTTTTGCTGGGAATGTGGTTTCCCTTTACTGCAGTTAAAATTCTTTTCTGTCTGGTATGTAACTCGTGAAACAATGTGCCCTGAAAAGGGCACGAACTGAAAATCAAATTAGGTGAAATATATTGTAACGCTGTTATATAAGGCTTGTAGGTGGTGCTCAGTCATTTTGGGTGTTAGGGAGCAGTGAGTAATAGGAATTATTATATAATGTGTTTGTAAAGCCACTGAGGTTCCTAGCAATTGAATTATGAAGCGTTTCATGAAACCAAGTGGGTTTTAGGATAAGGGGGGGGGAAAAAATTGCCTGCTGTTCTGGTTTACGTAACCTGGAAAATCAATATCGAGATTGGTCTGAAGCATTTGGGGGGATTGATGCAACACCTTGTTTAGAAGATCCGATTTCTGTCTAACGAGATGATGAGAATCAAAGACATGAAATAAAGAATAGCTCAAAGAACCTCTGCATAAAGACTGAAGAGATTTCTTGCTGTAGGACTGTTCTGTTGTTTCTGCTGTTTATTTCATTTAATTTGGAGGCCATACCATTGTTTCTTTTCGTTGCTAGAGAATGTGGTGAAAGCAGTTAGCTTAGCAGAGTTAAAAAAAAAAGGTGTGGATAATTTCCTAAAACAAAAGTCCATAAGCCATAAGATGGACTTGGGGAAATCCAATGCTTATTCCTAGGCTAAGCAGTATAAAAATCTGTTTTATTCTTTGGGGGTCTTGCCAGGGACTTGTAACCTGGGTTGACCACTGTTGGAAACAGGATAATGGGCTTGATAGACCTTTGGTTACATTACATTACTGACTTCTATTCCGCCTGTACCTTGCAGTTCTAAGCGGATTACTTCAGAAGATAGCTGGACATTTCCAGGAACAAAAGTTACAATTAAGAGAACTGGACATTTCCAGGAAAAAGTTACAATTAAGGAGCTGGAGACATTGTACAATTAAGGAGCTGGTTCATAATAAAGTTTTGAGAAGAGGGTACCAGATAGATGGAGAGAACAGGAAAAGTGTTGGATGATGCTGGAAGAATAAAAGGAAGTTAAAGAGTAGAAACTGTTGCATTGTTGGGTCTTTGGAGGATAATACAAGTAGAGGGTGGGAGGGGGGAGATTGCAAGAGGGGAGGAGAAGGGGGTTAAGCTAGCTGGATAAATTTTTTGAATAGCAGGGTTTTGATTTCTTTACGGAACGTTTTGTAGTCAGTTGTTGGTCTGTCCTAGTAGGCAACTCTTTAAGTTCTTATGCACACTATTTTCAAAACAAGATGAATTTGGCGTCAGTTTCTTTTAAGCATATTCTGAAACAAAAGCATGCCTGTTTCATTCCATGTTGAAATTTTATTTCAGCCCCTATTTGGGAGCTAGACTGTTACTAGAGATCAGAGGCGCCATTTTGGAAACTCGATGCCTGCTCCAGGTTAGACCCCAGGAGGGGAGCTGTGATAATGTACAAGGGGGTGACAGGGGAAGCTGTGCTGGTGTTGGGTGGGCTGCAGTGATGTTGGGGAGAATGGGAGGGTTGGGAGGTTATGGTTAGTGTTGGGGGCTATGGGGTGGGGGTTGTGTGTATTGCATTCAGGAGGGACAGTGAGATTGGGGGGATGGAGTGATGCTGGGGTACTTGTGATGTGATTATAGGATTTCAGGAAGGATCTTGTGTTGCTGGAGAATAACTGGGTGGCTGATGGAGCAGGGGTGAAGGATTAAAATGTGTACTGGCTGTTCAGGGGTAGAGAGAGGGTGAAGGCGGTGGGGTGTGGTAACGTCAGGGAGTGGGAGGAGGGGTTCCATCAGTCAGTGCATCTGCCCCTTCATGCTGGAACTTGCGTGTGCCTTGGGGCAGGTGCACAAGCCGTTCTATACACACATAACATAGTAGATGACGGCAGATAAAGACCCGAATGGTCCATCCAATCTCCAATCTGCCCAACCTGATTCAATCTATAAATTTGTTGGGGTTTTTTTTTTTTTTTTCTTATACAACGGGGAACATACCTCTACATTTTGGGCTCCCTTGAAATCTCTGCATAGTGTGGCTCTGCACAAGTAGCAGCTTTCTACCCCCCCTCCCCCCACTTTTATAAAACCGCACAAGAGGTTTTTAGCGCCGGCCAGTGCGCTGAATGCTCTGCGCTGCTCCGACGCTCATAGGAACTCTGACTTTCAGAGCAGCGCAGAGAATTCAACGCGCCAGCAGGCACTAAAAACCTCTTGAGCAGTTTTGCAAAAGGGGGAGGGGTAAATCTGCTATTTGCATGCTTATCTGATCTACACATGTAAATGCTGCTGAGGATGTTTTCAATATAACCTCCTATGTGTTTTTATAAAATAGGCGTCTGACTTCCTTCAAACATACTCAGCCTGTTTATTTATGAGGATTTATTAACTGCCTTTTCTTGAAGTGTTAAAAATTACCCTCACGAACTCCCCATCCAGTAGTGATGAAGAGCATTTTAATTTAAATGCTGATTCCAGTGTTTAATACTTATTTTTGGTGCTCAATGTATTTATTTAGTTATTCAGTTTTCTATACTGTTCTCCCAGGGGAGCTCAGAATGGTTTACATGAATTTATTCAAATATCCATACGAATTTGGGCTGACTGCTGCCACTGCTCACCAGATTATCCAGGCAGAGGCGGAATATTATTGCAATCTGGATCATTTTGCCATTCTTGCCTTCACCTCCTCATTAGATGGATAGTGCTGAGCTAACTAGGTGGATTTTCAGCCCAACGTTATCTTGTAAATTCCAGGCCAGTTAAATAGTTTTGAGTATTAGCCAGTTGAAAACCACATCATGACACCTTTGTACAGACTGTAGGTACAAACAGCTGTATCCAGTGCCAAATTTTGACAGGTGCCAGAATGCTGTCATGCCGTGAATTGGACCTGATGTGGCTTCACCATAGATCCCCTGCAACTGCCTGCAATACTTCTTCCTTAAGTAAGACTCCAGCCAGAACAAGACCAGGCCCTCTAATACTCCCACACTTTACATATTTCTATTGTGACAGGCCAAAGGAGAAAATGGGACATTACAGGAACTGTCGATGAATGAGTAGCAAATCGCCTGCACCTGATGGTATACATCCCAGAGTATTGATAGAATTGAAAAAAAATGAACTCACAGAGCTATTGTTAGTAATTAGTAATTTAGCTTTAAATTCCAGCTTGGTACCAAAAAACTGGAGGGTGGCCAACGTGATGCCAATTTTTAAAAAGGGTTCCAGAGGTGATCTGGAAAATTATAGGCCGGTGAATCTGACGTTGGTGCAGGGCAAAATGGTAGAGACTATTATAAAGAACAAAATGAGAGAGCATATACAGTACATAAGCATGGATTAATGAACACAACCTATCACTATCTACTATCTGTTATCAATGTCTCCTGGAAAAGTCCAGAATAACAATTGTAACTTAACACATTCTTGATTACATGTACTGCAATGCTACTGGAAATGTCCAGTCTTCTAACTTGTAATCCGCTTAGAACCGCAAGGCACAAGCGGAATAGAAATCACTAATGTAATGTAATGTAATGAAAGCTGACTTGGAAGGGAAATCTTGCTTCACCAATCTACTGCATTTCTTTGAAGGGGTGAATGAACATGTGGATAAAGGTGAACCGGTTGATAGTGTGCATTTGGATTTTCAAAAGGCATTTGACAAAGTACATCATGAAAGACTTCTGAGCAAATAAAAGAGTCAAGCGGTAGAGGGGTAATACCCTACTTGAATTAAGAAGAACTGGTTGAAAGACAGAAAACAGAGAGTAGAGACATAAGCCATGATTAAGATGGGCTTGGAAAATCCACTGCTTATTCCTAGGAAAAGCTGCATAAAATCTGTTTTTTACTTTGGAATCTTGTCAGGTATTTGTGACCTGGGTTGGCCACTATTGGAAACAGGATGATAGGCTTGATGGACCTTCAGTCTATCCTAGTATGGCAACTCTAAAAAAAATTAGAGTGCTGGAAGGCCCTTTACAGGATAGAGTGTTATTTAAGGTAGAAAATTGTATTCCACTTGCCTTCTCAACTCCATCCTCAGGCCAGTTGTAGAGTCCTTTAAGGTTATGCTAGAGCAGGGGTGTCCAATACGTCGATCGTGATTGATCAGAAGATCGGGAAGGCAAAGCGAATCAATCGCCGAGCCCATCCCGGGCTCCGTGATAGACTCGCATTGCCTTCGAGATCTACTGGGCCGATCAGCCTTCCTCTCCCCGATGTCAATTCTGCCTTCAGAGAGGAAGTTCCGGGCCAGCCAATTGCTGCCTGCCTGGACCGGAACTTCCTCTCCGACGGTAGAATTGACATCATGGAGAGGAATGCTGGTTGGCCCGATGCTTCTAATCTGCAGGGAGAGCTTGGGGAAGAGGTGGCATGGGGGCCTGTTCCCCGATGGTGGTGGAAGTGGCTTGGTGAAGGGCAGGAAGAAAGAAAGGGGGCAGGCAGGGAGATAGAAAGAAGAGAAACAGAACGAAAGAAGGGGGGGGGGCAGGGAGACAGAAAGAAAGGGGACATGGAAAGAGAAAGAATGGGGAGGGGGCAGGGAGAGAGGAAGAAAAAGTTGGGAGAGGGAATGAGGTCTGAACGAGAGGAAGCATACAGGAGGCTGAAAGAAGGGATGCACAGTCAGAAGAAGAAAGTGCAACCAGCGACTCATGAAATCACCAGACAACAAAGGTAGGAAAAATGATTTTATTTTCAATTTAGTGATCACAATGTGTTTGTTTTGAGAATTTATATCTGCTGTCTATATTTTGCACTATGGCCCCCTTTTACTAAACCGCAATAGCGTTTTTTAGCGCAGGGAGCCTATGAGCGTCGAGAGCAGCGCAGGGCATTCAGCGGAGCTCCCTGCGCTAAAAACTGCTATCGCGGTTTAGTAAAAAGGGAGGGGGGTATTTGTCTATTTTTGTATGGTTGTTACTGAGGTGACAGTGCATAGAGTCATC
Source organism: Geotrypetes seraphini (assembly GCF_902459505.1). Taxonomy (NCBI): domain Eukaryota; kingdom Metazoa; phylum Chordata; class Amphibia; order Gymnophiona; family Dermophiidae; genus Geotrypetes; species Geotrypetes seraphini. The sequence goes on from NC_047095.1 coordinate 66,141,351, forward strand.
TGCCTTGACCTTTTTAAAAAAAAACCCGGAATATAAATGATAATTAACATTTTCTCTGCGTACAGCGCGCTTTTTGTTTTTTAAAATTTTATTGCTGGTAGATCATTTTGACTTGGTCATTTTAAAAGTAGCTTGCAAGCCCAAAAAGTGTGGGCACCCCAGAGCTAGAGGGTCTTGCAGGGACCTCTAGTGGCTCTGCTAAAGTAATTGTGACTTGCGGAATCTCTGCAGCCTCCAGACAAAAGGGAGGGGTAATAGTGGGTGTAGGGTTACCAGATGTCGGAGAAAACCCAGACACATCCTCTTTTTAGAAGACTGTCTGGCTGCCCGGATGGATTCTCCAAAACCCAGCAGTTTGTTCAGGTTTTGGAAAGTTCCAAGCTCTGGCCGCGTCTGGAGGGCCTCCAAGTTTGTGCAGGTGACATCACACGCATCCGCGCATTCTTGGAGGCCCTCCAGGTGTGGCCCGGAGTTTGGGGAAGAAGAGACAAAGTTTTGTGGGGGCAGGGCTGAGGACTGAATGGGGCAGGGTTTTTAATTTGATAAATACGGTAACTAAGTGGGTGGAGACCCCTTTGCAGAGGGAAACTGGAATTGGTATAAACCCCCAGCCATGTTTGAATTCTCTGTCTTTGGCTTTCTTTTCCTGATGAGAGGTGACAGGGCTGCAGAGGCTTCTGCACTTGCTTGGAAGTGTGATCTGGAATAGGGAACCAACATACCACTGCTTCTGGGCAGTTGGAGAGCAACAGCGGACCTGAGAAGAAACAGGAGATGACTTTGACTACAGGATAAGAGCCATATAGTGAAGAGCATATAGTTTAAACCAGCTTTGAAGGTGAACAAAAGAGAAAGAGATTTCTATTAGGATGTGGAAAGTCCTGAAAGAAAAATAAGTGACTTTAAGGTAGGGCTTGACAAATCCCAGGTGCCAGGTCACCCTGGTGCCTAAAAATGATTCCTTTGCACCTAGAATTTGTACCCTCGTGCAGTTGGGTTCAACATCACCACCACCATAGAAACACAGATGTCTGCGCATATGCAGAAGCCCTCCCGATGTGGCCATGAGCTCAAAGCTTTTCAAAACTCGGACAAAGTTCTGGGTATTGAAAAGCCGTCCATACACTTGGACAGTCCTCTAAAAAAAGGACATGTCCGGGTACATCCGGACGTCTGGTAATCTTATGAGTAACCAGTGTTTGGTAAGTTACTTTTCAAAAGTAATATAAAACAGTCACTATTTTCATTAGTAAACAAGTTACAGCTACTAGTCTAGGTAGGTAGATTACTATGAAAAATAACGTATTACTTGTAAAATTAATATATTGAACCCAACTCTGCTTATAATTTTTTTTATATGTAATGACCTGTGAAGTCAAAATAATGAACTATTTTGACACCCATCAGACAGGAAGTAATAAAGACCTATTAGAGAATGACATGGGGACAAATTTTTTCCGTCCCTGCGGGAACTAATTTTCCCGTCCATTCCTGCAAGCTCCGTCCTCAGTCTAGAGCTCAGATTGTGATGTCATAAAGCCTCATTCCACCAATGCCTAAGCTCCGTCTTCATCTGCACAAGCCTCAAATGCTTTAAAATCATAAGTGTTTCAGGCTTGTGTAGTTAAGGTAGAGCTTACAGGAATGGGGCAAGGACAGCGACAAAACTTGCAGGGACGGGATGGGGAAATTGAGTTCCTGCGTGGACGGAGAAAAATTTGTCCCCATATCATTCTCTATTTCCTCCTATCACATAAAATACTGCTTTGTCATCGTCTTGATCACCCATCCTTCTCTCCCTGCCTTTCACCTTCCCTTCCCAAGCCCCTTCCTATTAGATTGTCACCAGAATGCTTTTATTTCACTTATATATTCTGATTTTTAAAAGAATGAAACACCTATGAAAAGTATCCATCTTTATCCCTGTGCAGCGCTGCGTGTGTCTGGTAGCGTCATAGAAATACTTAGGGCTCCTTTTACTAAGCTGTGTTAGGGCATTAACACGCGGAATAGCGCGCACTAAAATGCTGTGCACACTAGACGCTAACACAAGCATTGAGCTGGCGTTAGTTCTAGCCGCATAGCGTGGGTTTAGTGTGCACTAAAATGCTGCGTGCGTTAAAAATGCTATTGCAGCTTAGTAAAAGGAGCCCTTAATAATAATAATAATAATAATAGTAGTAGTAGTAGTAGTAGTAGTAAACCCTCCCTTCCTGTCACTCTGCTGCGTCCTATTCCAGCCATTCCGCCCCTGACGCCTTTCCATTGGTCGATTCTCGCACAGTCCGTCCCACCCCAGGACATTTTCCCGGCTGGGATTGGTCTGCAGAAACGAACCGTCATCAGGAAACCCAAAAGGACGGGGTGCTGCCGAGCCCATCAGTACCTCCTTCACTTTCCTCCCCCTTTTTTTCACCCTAACCAATCACATCTTCACGCTCAGATTAGCCAACCAATCAGCAGCGTCCCGGGCCCTAGAGCGAGGCTTGAAACGCAGGCGCGGCGGGCCTGGGGTGCTCGCTTGCGGGACTTTGACGACATGCCACCCGGTTGAAGCGGAGTAGAAGGTAAGTGCTGGGTCCTAGCGGGGAGGGATACGGGCTCGTTTGCCTGTCTGTCCGAACGAAGCGGTCATAGGCAGTCGTGGGAGGTTGAGCAGTTTCTCCGGAAGAGGTTTCCCGCCGAAAACGGGACCGAATTTCGGCCCCTCAGGAGAGTTTCTCGTCCCTCTCCTGCTTAAGGCGGGCTTTAGTGGAACCTTTACTGTATCTGAATTGTCACCTCATCTTTGGTTTGTGAGAATAGGGGCCCTGGCCTCTACCGAATTTTTGTCTTGCATGACGTCAGGAGCCGGGGGGGGGAGGGGCGGCATAGTTTGACCTTGCCTTCTTCCTTTCAACCCCCTCCCCCCCCCCGTGGGATTGCATTGTATCTACTGCCTTTCTGTGGCTACAATAAAGTGACTTGCCTATTATATGCAACCTTGTATGCCATGTTTGTTCAAATTAGATTGTAAGCTCTTCTGAGCAGGGACTCTGTTGCGTGTTAAATATACTGTGTCAGCTTTTCAGTGCTATACCTGAGGTAAGAGAGGGTTAGGTGACTAGCCCAGCATCACAGGAAGCTGCAGCGGGACTCGAACTCTGTTCTCCAAGTTTATTTAAAATTTTCTATCCCACCCTAGGGGTAATGTTATATTAGGAATCGTTTTAGACCAACATCTCGCGATGAAAAGTCAGATAGAAGCTGTTGTACGTAAAAGTTATTTTACTTTATGGAGATTGAGAACAATTAGACCTTACTTTGAATTTTCTGTTTTTAAGCTACTGGTTCAATCACTTTTAGTCTCCTTGACTACTTTAATATCGTTTACTTATCAGTCTCCAAGAAAGAGTTATCGAGACTATCATTAATTCAAAATACAGCAGTTAGACTGATTTACGGACTGAAAAAATATGATCATGTAACACCGTTTTATTATGAACTTCATTGGTTGCCTATGGAGGCTCAGATTTTGTTCAAGCTGGGCTGCTTTTGTTATAAGGTTCTTTATGGCTCAGCCCCAATTTATCTGATTGATAGCTTCATTATAGCTACACATAACAATAGTAGAAAAACACATACTTTGTTCAATTTCCTTCCCGTAAAAGGTTGTAAAAGTAAGGAATTCCTCAATCATGTCCTAGCATTCCAGGCAGCTTCTCATGAAAAGGAATTTCATTCATTGCTGCTTTCCGCTGATTCTTATAAACAATTTAGGAAGAAGTTGAAAACCTATTTTTTCCTTAAATATTTGACTAATTAATCCATTCTTTCTATGTAATATGTTATAATTAATAATTTTTTGTTAACTGCATAGAACTTTTGATAATGCGGTTAACAAGTACATTGTAATGTAACATTCAGGGTGGCTTATAATCTAAAACATATTAAAAATTCCCAGTATACAAAATAATTCATACATAATACAAAAGCACAAAAAACTAAAAAAAAAAACTAACCCAAAATAACATTAAGGATTTTCTTCTGTTTTCCATGATCCCACAGCACTACCCATGATGTGCATTCTCAGGTATAAAAGAAAAGATAGGTCTTTAAGTTCTCCTTGAACTTATCTACTGAAGTTGTTTTAAGTGCTAATGGTATTGAATTCCAATACTCTGGGCTGTTTACAGCAAAAATTGCATCTCTTACGTATTCATGTACAATACGATGGAATTATAAGTAACTGCTTATTTGAAGATCTCAAATTCCTACCTGCTACATAAGGATTTAACAGTTGTACTAGATATAATGGCTCGTCGGCTTTCAATACCTTAAATGTAATAAGTCATTTGTAAACAATTCAGTATTTTACAGGGCGCCAATGAGAATTTTTAATAAATGATATCAAATTTACAAAGATTGTCGATTACTCTAAAAGCTGTTTTGTATTATCTGCAATCTTTGAATATCCGGGCATAATCCTGCATACAGAGAATTGCAATACAGTGCTCCCCCACAAATTTGCGGTCTGCGATTCAAGGTCTCGGTCATTCGCCGCGTTTTCTGACCAAATGACCGGGCAGGAGATCTGACCAAATGACCGGGCAGGAGAGGTCAGCCAGAGAGCTTATGAGTGAAGGAAACCACTCATGGTATGCTCCGACCGCCTCTTCCTGTACTGAAGTCAAGCCTTACCAATTAGGAGCTGCGTGTCAAAGTAGCTTCTGATTGGTGAGGCCTGACTTTAGTACAGGAAGAGGTGGTCGGAGCATACCGCGAGTGATTTCCTTCCCTCTCCTGCCTCTCTGGCTGCCCTGCTAAAAACCGTATTTGTGGTTTTTCAACATTCACGGGGGTTCCTGGAACAGAACCCCCGCCAATATCGGGGGAGTACTGTAATCAATTTGTTGAATAACAAGTGAGTGTACTAAAATATTCAGAGCCTCTTAAAATAACAAGGAACAAATTGATCTGAACAAATATAATAATAATAAAAAAATGTTACTACCCTTGATTTGTAAGTGATATAAATTAGTATCTAAAATTACCCCAGTATTTTGGTACTAGTCACAGATGGAATCAAAGTACACCCTAATTTAATTTCTAACAGCAAAGTTATTGGGTCTTGGTGGCTAAATATTATAGATGCCAACTTTTCTGGTTCTCAAGCTGCTTGCTAACAATTAAGCTAATCATCCACTCAAGGAACATGACTGCAGATAAAGACCAAATGGTCCATCCAGGCTGCCCATCCACAGCATCCACTATCTTCCACTCTCCCCAAGAGATTCCACTTGCTTTTCTTGAATTCAGACGGTTTGTCTCCACCATATCTACCTGGAGCATATTCCACATATCTACCACCCTTTCTGTAAAGAAGTATAATAATAATAATAACAGTTTATATACCGCAGGACCGTGAAGTTCTATGCGGTTTACAATGGTTAAAAGATGTTACAAATTAATTAGATTTAACAAGGTTAGAAGCTAGTTAACAGCGCTAGATTACTCCTGAGCCTATCACTTCTTAACTTCATCCTATGCCTTCTCATTATGGAGCTTCCTTTCAAATGAAAGAGACTTGCTTCATGCACATTTATGCCATGGAGGTATTTAAATGTCTGTTATGCAGTCCCTTGTAAATGGCATTTTAATTAGCAAATTGCCTTACCTTTTTTGTTAAAATTGATATAGTGCTTTATTTTTATACAGCCCTATGTATGTTTGAAGTAGAAGTTATGCAGTTAAGTTGTGATGGTATGTTTTTGGGCATAAATGATCAAGTGGAGGAACTTGACATGCCGCGTTCAGTCCCACTGCTCTTTGTAACATTGGGCAGGCCACCTAATCTTCCATTCGCTCAGCTACAAAATGAGAGAGTCATCCAGGGATAGGAAAATACCTAATATAATTTGTGCGTCTACTGGAAAAGGTGTGAGCAAAATGCAAAGAAACTAAGGAAAACTGAAAAATTTTCATGCTAAATATATTAATGTGAGCTTTAACATTGGGCTACGTTGCATAGACTGCATGCTTAGTAATGCTTTCTAAGCGATGTTGGTAGATCTAGTCCCTTAGTTATTGCATGATGTGGGGTAAAAACCTTTGGCCTGAGTCATATTGAGTGCCATATTTTTTTTTGTGGGGGGAGGGGGAGGTCTGTCTTCTCAGCCGTGAGTGGATGAGAAGGTTCTATTCTGTTTTAGTTTTCAAGGACTAGGGGCTAAACATTTGGATGTGATGTTTAATGTGGGTGCTAAACGTTTTTTAGGTTAAATTAACACTGAGAAAACAAAAAAAACTCTGTGGAGTGACGATGTTCCTAAATGGACTTTATTTGAAAGAGTCAAAGTTCCAAAAGGTACACCAAATTCATCCACATAAAATAAATTCATCAAGTGAGACACTGCTTGCGTTTGCAAACCCACCAAACAAACTTGTAGGATTCCTGGAGTTTTACTAATTCACTTCATGCAAGTAGAATATTTGACTGTTGGTCAGAATTAAGGTCTAGAGGGAATGATATTCATGTTGCAGTGACCTTTTTCTCTCTAAAGATGACATACCATAATTTTCGCTCTATAAGACGCACCCTAGATTTAGAGGAGGAAAACAAGAAAAAACACATTCTGAACCAAATTCTCTCTGCCAGGCTCCTGTCTCCCCCTCCCTGCCAGGCTCTGTACAAGGCTGTTTCAAAAAAGTGGGCTAGTAGCAAGAGGTTTAAAATTTAGCACACAAGGTTTTACTAACCTTAACAGAGAAGAGCGACTAAAATGGTTAAGGGGCTGGAGGAATTGCCGTACAGTGAGATTAGAGAAACTGGGCCTCTTCTCCCTTGAAAAGAGTAGACAGAGAGGACTTGATCGAAACATTCAAGATAATGAAGGGAATAGACTTAGTAGATAGACACCCTCCAAGGTAGAGAGAACAAGAGCACACTCTCTAAAGTTAAAAGGGGATAGATTCCGTACAAACATAAGGAAGTTCTTCTTCACCCAGGGAGTGGTAGAAGTCTGGAACGCTCTTCCAGATGCTGTTATAGGGAAAATACCCTCCAGGGATTCAAGACAAAGTTAGACAAGTTCTGCTGAACCAGAACATGCGCAGGTAAGACTAAACTCAATTAGGGCACTCGTCTTTTACCTAAGGGCCGCCGCATGAGTGGACTGCTGGACATGAAGGACCACTGGTCTGACCCAGCAGCGGCAATTCTTATGTTCTTAAGTGTGGAAAGTATGCTGAGCTTGGGGAATAATTTTCTAACCCCTCTGTGCCTGTATTCTCTGCAAACATTGTTGGGGGGGTGAGTAGCACTAGTTATGCTATGGTAATGCAGTTATAACTGCCCTCGCTCCCAAAATAATACCTCCTACAAGTTGTACTTGACAGTGGTGGTCATTTGCATGGTGATGGAGCAGTTGTAGGGACTGACTTTAGGGGTAAGACATTTTTTGAAGGGGGGGGTTAGGAATAACTTTTGGGATGGCTGGAATAGTTTTCAGGATAGGAGGTAGTTTTCAATAGGGTAGTTTGGGGGGTAGTTGGGGGTGGAATTATTAGGGTTTCCAACCTTTTGGAATTGGGAAGTTGGCAGGGTGGGACAGTTGCAGGCGGTGGCTTCTGGGGATGAGACACAATTTTTATCCCATTTCACAACATTTTGAGTCTGGTCAGGAACTGATTGAGTGGACGGTGACAGGGTAGTGGTCAGTGGAGATCTCTGAGGAAAGGAATGTTACCAGTGGTGTGCCTCAAGGTTTGGTTCTTGGGCATGTTTTTAATATTTTTGTTTAGCGATATTGTTGAAGAGCTGTAAGGTAAGATTTGCCTCTTTACGAATGATTCTGAAGTCTGCAATAGAATAGACATACCTGATCGTGTGAATAACATGAAGGACTTGGAAGGATCTAGTAAATCTTGAAGAATGGTCTGAAATTTGGCAGCTAAGAAGTGTGAGGTCATGCATTTGGGCTGCAAATCCCTGAGGAAACGATAACAGTTTAGGAGATAAAAAAACTGTGCATGAAAGAGGAGCGGGACTTGGAGTGATAGCATGGTCTTAAGGTGAGTGATCTTAAGGTGGCCAAACCAGTTGAAAAGGTGATGGCAAAAGCTAGAAGGATGTTGTGGTGCATAGGGAGAGGCAAGACCAGTAGGGAAAATAATAATAACAACAGAAAATGAGGTATTGATGCCCTTGTATAAGACACTGGTGAGGCCACATTTAAAATATTGTGTACTATTCTGGAGACCGCACCTTGAAAAAGATATAAACGGGATGGAGTTGGTCCAGAGGAAGGCTACTAAAATGGTGCATGGTTTTCATCGTAAGGCGTATGGGGACAGATTTAAAGACACTTAAATACCTACATTGGAATAAAAGCACATGAGACGAGTTTTTCATTTGAAAGGAAGCTAGAGAATGAGGGCATAGGCTGAAGTTAAGAGGTGATAGGCTCAGGAGTAATCTATGGAAATACTTTTTTACAGAAAGGGTGGTAGATGTGTGGAACAGTCTCCTGGAAGAGGTGGTGGAGACAGGAACTGTGTCTGAATTCAAGAGGACCTGGGATGGGCATGTGGGATCTCTCGGAGAGAGAAAGAGATAATGGTTACTGTGGATGGGCAGATTGGATGGGCCATTTGTCCTTTATCTGCCATCATGTTTCTGTTTCTACCAATCCCTTCTCCATTAAAGATCCTATGTTGGTGGTATTCACTTATTTATTCAATTTTCTATACCGATTGAAACGTTTAAGTACATCACGGGCTGTATCGAGTCGGAAGAAGATATCTTCTACCTCACGGGACCCTCGACCACCAGGGGGCATCCACTGAAAATCAGGGGAGGGAAGTTCCATAGCGACTCCAGAAAATACTTCTTCACTGAAAGAGTGGTGGATCATTGGAACAAACTCCCACTGCAGGTGATTGAGGCCAAAAGCGTATCGGACTTTAAGAGAAGATGGGATATTCACATGGGATCCCTAGGGGAGTGAAACCAGAGGTCGGGTATTTGGAATGGGCAGACTTGGTGGGCTATAGCCCTTTTCTGCCGTCTTTTTCTATGTTTCTATGTTCTACCAGGGGAGCTTAGAACTTATTACATGAATTTATTCAGGTACTCAAGGCATTTTTCCCTGTTTGTCCCAGTGGGCTCACAATCTATCTAATGTGCCTATAGCAAAGGGAGGATTAAGTGACTTTCCCAGGGTCACAAGGAGCAGTGTGGGTTTGAACCCTCAACCTCGGGGTGCTGAGGCAATAGCTTTAACCACTGCGCCAAATGAGCTGAAGGAGAGCCACTGAATATCTTCCCATGCAGGGCTGAACCACTGCTAACCAGTGCATGACAATGACAGCCACCATCTTCAGCCTCAACTTCAAACTTTTTATTGGGTATATCCTTAAGTAGGTGGGTATATGTTCTCTTCATCTATTCAAGAATGTGGTTCTTCCATCTCGTCCCCCTTTCTGTTGTGGACTTGGTAGAGAGGCAGAAAAAAAAGATTGCATGCAATAAGAACCATCCCAGAGGATATGGGCTTTAACTTCCTACTTGGAACTGTATCCTTGTCAGTTTCCTTCTATACCACTTACAAAAAATCCTCTGGCAAATTGATTAGCCTCTTCTATACAAGCAGCTGTCCTCTGGGCTCCGGTTGAATCAGACTAGAGCTATTGATCATCAGTAGCTTTTTAAAAGTAGCAATACCAGATGCAAGGTGATTGGTCTTCTTAGTATTTCATTTCACTTTAAGTAGACTTCAACACAGGATGGTTGTGCTACTGGACAGTGTCCTTCTGATCTAGCAACTCTTAACCCTTTATTCTGTATCGCCTGGTAGATTGGTATACAGTGTTCCTCCGGTCATTCGCGATCGGCGGTTCGCGGTATTTTCCGACCACGAACCACCAACCAGGAGAGGCAGGAGAGAGCAGCCAGAATGCCGGCGAGTGAAGGAAATCATTCACTGTATGCTCTGACTGCCTCTTCCTGCATTAAAGTCAGGCCTTACCAATCAGGAGCTGCTTTGACACGCAGCTCCTGATTGGTAAGGCCCGATTTTAGTGCAGGAAGAGGCGGTTGGAGCATACAGCGAGTGATTTCCTTCACTCGCCAGCACTCCGGCTGTTCTCTCCAATCTCCCCCATGAAAAACCGTATTCGCGGTTTTTCAAGATTCACGGAGGTTCCTGGAACAGAACCCCCGCGAATTTTAGGAGAGTACTATAGCTCCTTATGGATGGGTTATACCTCACTGTGACCAGCAGATGGAGTCAGAGACCAAAAGCTTGTATATTAGGTGAGGCTCCCCCTTCCCCCTCCAGTCTGCCGAATAGCCTTCGGCAAGCAGGACCTAGGAAATACTAAACTGAGAGCAGTAACAGGAGTGTGAAACAACAAACACATGGTAACAACTGTTGGAACAGGTATAGAACTCAAAACTAGTATATAAAATGTCTCCACCGCTCACCAGCTGAGCCATAGCCGCTGTTCTTAGATCTCCCCGGCCCTAGAAAAATACTAGAACCTGCAGAAAAAGTAAAATCTGCCCGTGAACAAAAAACCCGCAATCACCACATAAAAACAGATGGGGTGTGGAATTATACCAGTCTACAGCCTAAGGGTGGGGAAATATACCGGTCTATAGGCTAACAGAAAGAAAATTAGCAGGTAAAAACCAACATGTGTCTTCTATGGCTCTTATGTAGATCTACTGGTGTTCAACCATTGGGTCTTCAGAATGCCAGCTGAGTCAACAGGCACAAACTGACTGGGCTCCTCATTAGTCCCATTGGTTTAATTGATATATTCTATAAATATTTGCAATTCATTTGATTAATTAATATATTAAATTATTTGTTCACTTCATATGTTCACTCTTCTTGTGCAAATTATGCTTATTCAATTCATCATTAATTCATCCAAATACACTACAAGTTAGCGATCGTGTATTTAGCTTACTCAACAGCACCACCTCTTTGGCGGAATATCCGTTTCATCCCTTTCTTCGGGGAGTAGGTGAGCTTTTTAGGGCAAAATGCGGGTGAACGCTGATGCACCTACTCCCCGAAGAAAGGGATGAAACGGATATTCCGTCGAAGAAGTGGTGCTGTTGAGCAAGCTAAATACAAGGTCGCTAACTTGTAGTGTATTTGGATGATTTAATGATGAATTGAATAAGCATAATTTGCACAAGAAGAGTGAACATATGAAGTGAACAAATAATTTAATATATTAATTAATCAAATGAATTGTATATATTTATAGAATATATCAATTAAACCAATGAGACTAATGAGGAGCCCATTCAATGTCTGACTCAACTGGCATTCTGAAGACCCAATGGTTGAACACCAGCATATCTGCACATTTTGTTTTGTAAAAGTTGAACTTTAATGCATAGTTTTGACTTCTTATGCAGATCTGCATCTCCAAATGTCTGTTGCTTGGCACCGTTGCTCTCATTCAACATCAAGTAACGTAAAGCAGCCGTTTTCACCATCTGTCAATTAAAGGGTTAAATCTGACTCTGTGGGTTGATCCAGAGGCTTACTCAGTTTTGGTGTTGAGTAGCCCCAAGCTTGGGAGTCGCCCATTTTTTTGCCTGACTCAATCTTGCTTGTCAATGGCGCTTTCCTGTTGACTGGTATCTGGTACTTTATCAATTAATTCTGTCTACCAAAGAATTCTGAGTTGTGGGAGAACAGATTGTCCTGGTGCTTCACCCACAGGTGCCTTATCAGTTATCTAAGAAAAAGCACATTCTAGAGGTGTTCAAAATTGCCCAGTGTATAGGGCACTCTCTCTAAAACAATTTTTTCAGATTCCCATTCTAGAAAACATTACTTTTTTTCTTTATTTTGCATACAGGGAGAATACATCCATTCCACAAGCCTTGTGATTAAGAGCTATCACCCTTTCCAGTGAAGTTTCTGAAAAATTAATGCAGCATAGACCAGGTACTTGTCCATGGGACCTGAAATTGAACATTTAATCACTGGTGACGTTTCTAACAATGCTAAAATCAATTGCAGCTTTTTTTCAGCTTCATGACATTTGAAATTGAAGTATACTGTTTAATCTGTGGTTCATGGGTACTGGTGTAGCTTCTCTGTTGGCAAAAGCATGTTATGCACAGTGGGGTCAGTGGTAGACAAACCTTGGATGATATTCTTATGAAGGCACCTGTTGCCATGAGTTAATTTCTATGGTTATAATGCCTTTGTATTGCTATAAGGAGCAATGGCACTTTGAATACTACATGTACAATTTTAGTTGCATGTCAGATACAGCGGAATTAGAAAAGATGCAGAGAAGGGTGACACAAATGCCAAAAGGGATGAGATGACTTCCTATGAGGGAAGGCTGAAGCAGCTAGTACGCTTCAGTCTGGAGAAGAGATGGCTCAGGGAGTTATAATAGAAGTCTATGAAGTACCGAGTGGCATGGAGCGGGTAGATGAGTCACTCGTTTGCTCTTTTCAAAATACTAGGACTAAGGGGTATGTAGTGAAACTTAAGTACAGGCAGTCCCTGTTTTACAAACATCCGACTTATGTCGGACTCACACTTATGAACGAAGCTCCTTGTTCTTCCAACACATTTCTCTTTCTCTCTCTTTTTTTCTCTCTCTCTCTCTTTTTTTTTTTTTTTCTCTCTCTCTCTCTCTCTCGACTTCGACCTATTTACAAAGTTCAAACACCTTATGTGTGGACATCATTTTGCATCTCTGGCAGAGCTTTTTTCCGCCGGTATCCGAGCCATTCGGCAACTGAACAAAAATGGTGTCTTGGATGGAATAATGAACCTTCCCGGACGTTGGGACTCGGTCTTTGCAAAGCAGGGAGACTGTATTGAAGGATTGTAAAGAAATACTTGGAAAAAAAACAACAACCCATGTAAATTAAAAAAGTGTGCATTATTTATGAAATGACCTTTGTAAATTCAAAATAAGGAAGGGAGATGGCACAGCTGATGACTTAACTGGCCGCCATCTTGGGGGGGGGGGAAAGCAGAAGAATTCTTTCAAAGGGGTTAGTCATTGCAGGAAAAGTGTATGGAACTATCAGAGGGTTATATTGAAAAATTTTTTGAAAACTTTTCTTTCTACTGAGGTAGATAAATCATTGAACGTCCTGGGTTGGCCACTGTTGACCAAGGTACTGGGCTTGATGGGCCTTTGATCTGTCCCAGTATGGCAGCTCTTATGTTCTTATGTACTGCCTTCCTCACACCCTTCAATTGATCTCGTCTGCCCTCCCCACCCCTATGGTGCCATCTAAGAGCCTTTTCTTCTTTTGGGTTGCCATATTTTGTTCCTTTATATGATTGGAGATTCACCTTCCAATTTGGGGCAATGGTGGTAATTTTAAGGTGTGCTTTAGTCTTAAAAAAACAAACCCCAAAACCTGTCACTTGATAAAATAAACTGTAATCACTCCATCTCTTTAATGTTTAATTCATTGCGATTTATTTCTTACAGGGATTTTCTTGTAATCTTTGTTTCTCTGACAGAGATGGTCATTACTCAGTCACTTGTGACCGAAGATAGTAACAAGAAGAAAAAAAAAAAACGGAAAACCAGAGCTACCGATAACTTTGGGAAATTTGAAGGTTGGTAGTTTCAGATTTAAAATTGGTGTTGCTCATGTTCTTGCATCTTGTTTGCTTCTGATTCTGAATGAACCAGCCTGCAGCTGTTTCCAGTGTGCTGTCGGTCTGAATTTTATTTATTTATTTTTTAAGACACTGAAACATTAGGTACAACTGGTAGTATGTAGGAACTAACAAAGCATTCCCCCTCTTTATGCTGTCATTCCAGCTTGCATTTAGTGATTTGTTAGTCCACATAGACTGAATATGGATGAACTGCCCTGATGGTGGGAGGCTATTTATGATCCTTCAAAACAGGTGGAGGGCAGACTACCAGAATGTCGATGTAGCACCAGTAAGACAGCAGCAAGGAAGCTCTTTAAAAGCTATGGACAATTTTAGGCCTTTCAGATATGGCACATATGCAGAGCCTGCTAGGTCCCACCCCTCTAATAGTATATAGGAGGGGTTGGTATATGGCAGGCTTTGAGTGTGCTGCAGTGCTGAAAGACTCGCTTCTCACAGCAGCTTTTAAAGCCGTAGTGCAGTGTATCGCAGACTGTGCCATGGCAAGATCCCAGGTGTGTGGTGAGAGGCACGTTTTGTAGGCGAGCCAGCCAGTGCCTCTCCGCACTTCCCCGCCGCTGTAATCATTTTAGGGTTAACAAGCTCAGGGCCCTGCGCAACCATGAATGTCAACGTGAAGATGTGTGTGATGTCAATGCACATGTGTGGAGACCCTCCAGTCTTGACCCCGAGTTTAGTGTGTTGCGACTTGGAAAAGTTTGTGAGAAACTGACATAGTGTAACCTCAGGAGTGGGGGACCAGGGTCTCCCGCACTTTGTACTCAGGGGGGCCTCCTCCAGAATTTCAGCATCTCTTTACCTTTGCTGGCAGGGGTTCTGAGACCCTGCCAGCCAAATACTGCCACCACTGTTACCCTCCTCACATTGTTTCCCTAAGGCAGAAATCTGCGTTAACTTCTGCTAAGGGAACAGCAGCGGCAGTGTATTTGGCTTGCAAGGCCTCATCATACCTGCCAGCAAAAGATCTGTTTGGTGTGGGAGGAGTAGGAGGGAGCAATGAGTCCTCCTCTCCCCTGTTCAATCCTAGGTGCTTCCAAAATTGGAGGGCTGGCTATGCCCCTGTTTAAAGGGCTTCCTTGCTGCTGTTTTTGGCTGTGCCAGCACTGTGCTGCTGTTCCCTTCCCTCACAAAACTTCTTTTTTTTGTGTGGGGGGGGGCTTCTGTGGTGGTAGTTCTTTGCAGGTGGTTGCAGAAGTGGGGAGGGTGGAGGGGGGCGAGCAGAGGGAAATGCTGGATGCTTTGAGGGGAGTGTGATGGTTTATGGTTTATTAACTTGATATAACTGTCTGAGGACAAAGAACGGTTGACAATAAGATAAGAAAATGCCATAAAAATTGGGAAACTTAACTTAATTCATTTTAACACAAGGGTTGGCATCTTGAGATTGGTGCCCCAAAGCTTCTGTCTTTTTGTGCTGCCATAGAAAATGTTTCCTATGTTTGAGCTGTGTGGCACAGGGAGTTCAAGTACTCTTGCAGATTTCAAAACTGCTAGATTAAACTTCTTGCAATAGCTGAATTGCTGTGAGCAAGTGGGAAATGTGCTGTTTCCTTTGCAACTAGCAAGGTGAAGGAAATTGGTGTCAGGATCTGAGTAGACAAGAGACATTGACTATATAGTGAGTAGCTGCATTAGCTTTTTACACTTAAATGTACCAGGAGTCCTATATTCCAGGAATGGCTTCCTGAAAGGGTTGTCGGGTGTTTTGTGGGCAGCTGGATAAGCAGATCACCCTTAGGAAAGGTTTGTCTAACCAATATTTAATCTTCAGCCTGAGCTGTTGCAGTGACGTATTGAAAAGGATACTTGCTCTGCGGCAGAAGAGATTGTAGTGGTCATGGGTAACGATCTTTCTGAAAAGAACTTGAAATCTGATCTAGGTCACACTTGTATTCACCCAATTGTATTAATGCTTAAATATGGAACATCTGTGTACAGGTACAGACTGACTCCACTTAGGATGAAACATTTGGATTAAGATAATGGACTTGTTTGTTAGTTCCTGGTCTGGGGAGAGTTCTTACTGTAGGCTTTGATAAGCCACTGACTTATAGAGGATCACAGAACAAGGCACTTTGGGGTTGTTGTTTTTTTCTTGTGTGTGTTTACTTTTTTCTGGGATTACTTGGCAGATCTGTACAAGCTGACCGATGAGCTGCTTGGAGAGGGGGCATATGCAAAGGTCCAAGGCTGTGTCAATCTACAGAGTGAGAAGGAGTATGCAGTGAAGGTAAGCACTGGGGGACAAATTTTTCCCATCCCCGCGGGACTTCTTTCCCTTCCCCGCAAGCTCTGTCCTCATCTGCGCAAGCCTTGGAACACTTTAAAATCATAAATGTTTGTGCTATTAAGGCAGAGCTTGCAGGAATGGGACAGGCAGAACTCATGGGGATAGTGAGATCCTGCATTAACAGGGACAAATTTGTCCTCATGTCATTCTCTAGCTTTCTGGACCAGATGCACCTGTAGTAAGTTACCAATTTTTTACATCTATTTTTTTTTTTTTTTTCCTTTCTCCTGTCATAGAACTTGGCCCAGTTGAGACAATCTAAACTGCTCTTGTATATTTACAAAACCATTTCATCTTTTCCAATATTTGGTCAATTTATTTATTTTATATTTTGTGATTAGAATATTTCATATTTTAAATATGTATCCTGCTAGAGCTGCTATTAGACATAACTGGGACCGCAAAGCCCAGGCAGTGCTTCTTTAGCTTCCAGCTGGCTTAGGGCTCTCTCTGACCAGGGGGTTGTTGCCCTAGTTGCTCTCCCCTAACATTATTCCCGCCATGTGTGACTGATTTTTCTATGTAGCATTCTGTAGTAATTTGGCTTGTTCAGTTTTCACAATAGTGGAGGGGATATTTGTGAAAGGGAGGGAAAACAGGGGTTTTGTTGATCCTTGCTCTGTATTATTTATGTTTATAAAATGACAATTATACAGAATATTGTCTCTTTATACTTTAATAAAATAAATTCAGTATAAAATCATAACTATTCGAGGCTTTTGCAGGTGGGATTTGACAGTTTGCAGGGACAGGGACTGAGCTTGCAGAGACAGGGGCGAGATCACGGGGACGGGGCGGGAATAGTGATAAAAAAAATTTTTCCCCCGTATCATTCTCTAGTACAGAACTCTTTGGGCAGTGCCTTCTCTTGCTTTTGTCAGCGATTAACTTACCAGGCCTTGATCTAGTCTCCTGTGGCCTAGCAGGATGAGTCAACCATATGTGACATCCAGTGCTGCCATCGGAGAGGGCTCCTCTTAAACACTTAGCCCTAGTCACATGACTCGCTTGCCTTAATCCTGCTCTGCTGAGGTGAGGAATTTAATCTGTCACTTTTGCCCAACTTATCCACACGAGTTCAAGGCAGGTTACAAGAGTAAGCATAAATATCCAGTGTTAAATTGCATCTCCATCCTCTCTTCCTATAGTTAGCAGTTCCCACACACACAGAATAACTTTAATTTTGATTATTGGTTCCCTTAATTGCTGTCAAATAACCAAGTCTTCACTGTGTCTACACCACTTATAATTATCCTCCTCCCTTTATAATGTTAATAGTACAATGAGTAGATATGAATGCAGTGAACTTAATTGTGAATCTGGCAGGGTAAGGATGGAGCAGATGAACATTAGGAAGGGAATAGGGTGCACCCGTGGGAAACGGGGGTGGGGTGAGGTGTAGATAGGGAGGGAAGCTGACACCATTGCCACCTTGTTAGCCTGCAGGATGGCAGAGCCCAAATGCAAACGAGGCTGTGGGCCTACAGTTCATTGAGGCAACTGCAGTATCAGTTTGTTTAAAAAAAAAAAAAAAAAGTTATACTCGGCCTAAACCTACTGTAGGTGGTTTCCAAATAAACCAGACAAAACACATCTTGGGTGTTAATTGCTTGCCATACACTTTATGCACATTTTAAATCTGGTTTAGAGAGAAACCTCCAGTATGCTATTCCGCACTTTGCTCCTACAATGGATACAAACCCTACTCACAGACAGTCATTTCCCACTAAACCTCAGCGAAATCATCATTAACTCCAATCCTAAAAGACCCCAAGGGAGCAACAGACCAACCATCTAACTATAGACCTATAGCCTCAATCCCACTATATGTCAAACTAATGGAAGGCCTAGTAGCTAAAGCCCTAAATATATACCTAGATCACCACAACTTATTTCACCCCATGCAATCCGGCTTCAGAACCAACTACAGCACAGAGACCCTACTAGGAACATTCATGGACATCGCGAGACAACACCTCTGCACTGGAAAAAATATGTTGATCATACGACTAGACCTCTCTGCAGCCTTTGATCTAGTAGACCACGGCATTCTCTTACAAACTCTAGATGCAATAGGAATTACAGGAAATGTTCTAACATGTTTTAAAGGATTCCTACAATCCAGAACTTATAGAGTACAAACAAAGAAAAATCAGATCCTTGGTCCAACCCATGTGGAGTGCCACAAGGATCTCCCCTATCTCCCACAATTTTCAACCTATACATTGCCTCCCTAAGTTCCTACCTAGATAAACTAGGCATTACCTCTTACAGCTATGCAGATGATATCACAATACTCCTCCTTCGACCAACTTGAACCATCCATGATAGGCACAATACACGGAACACTTGAAGCAGTAGCAACATGGATGAAAGAACACAAACTAAAACTTAACCCGGACATCTGAAAACTTGGCTATTCTCAAAAATGTAATACTTCCTCCTCTTTATTATACTAAGTCCCAATAAACTTTCTCTATACTGTCCTGTATCCCTCATTGGAGTTCCTTCTCTATACCTTTTCCTGTAAACCGTGCCGAGCTCTACAATTGTAGAGATGATGCGGTATACAAACTTAAGGTTTAGTTTAGGCAAAACAAACTTCATCCTCTTTTTTTTTTTTTTTTTTTTTTTTTTTTTTTTTTTTTTAATTCTTTATTTTCATTTTATAGTATTGACATAATATTAGTCAAAACAAGAAAATAATACAATTCAGTTCAAACATTAAAATGAGACAATAGGTAATAATGAAAATATACAGTTGAAATACAAGAGCAAAACAAAATTTTTTCTTTCTCATACGGCAAAAACATTAGACCCAAAGTGAATTTTTACTGGTTTCTATCATTAGACCTCAATCAAAGGGGGAGAAAGCTTTACAGTGGCTGAAATCTTTATCAAATAATACAAAGGAAATAAAAGATGGTAGCAGGAGAGAACTAAAACCAAAAACCTTATACTTGAGCAGGTTGAGACTGAAATTCTCTCAAGAATTTTAAATTTGCTCTTTAGCAGAAATAAATTTTATCAACTGCTGAGGTTCGAAGAAAATAAATCTATTCCCTTGATAGGTCATTACACATTTACAGGGGAATCTGAGTTCAAACGTCGCACCTAACTGCAGAACCCTTGGTCTCAAAATAAGAAATTGTTTTCTTCTCTTTTGGGTCATTCGTGACACGTCTGGATACATTCTCACTGTTTTAGTCATAAATGGAACATCTTTAAACTTGAAAAACAATTTAAGCATCCATTCCCTGTCAGCATCTATAGCAAATTGTACAAGTAGCGTAGCAGTTGCCGGTATCTCTTCACCTGACCTCTCCAGGAAATTTGTCAAATCCAAACTATCAGCAGACAGATTCTGCTGGTTTGGTTTTTGAACAGATGCTCTAATCTATATATATATAAAATCGGAGGTATGTGTGTATGTATGTGTGTGTGTGTATGTGCTGCGATCACGCAAAAACGGCTTGACCGATTTGAACAAAACTTGGTATGCACATCCCTCACTACCTGGGGTGATATGTTCTGGAGGTCTCGCGGCCCACCTGCACACGTGGGCGGAGCTACAAACAGAAATTCACATTTCACCCATTTGTGTCAATGGAAAAAATGTAAAAAGCTGCCATTCTCACAGTAATTCAAAAACGGCTTGACCGATTTGAACGAAACTTGGTATGCAGATCCCTCACTACCTGGGGTGATATGTTCTGGGGGTCTCGCGGCCCACCTGCACATATGGGCGGAGCTACAAACAGAAATTCACATTTCACCCATTCGTGTCAATGGAAAAAATGTAAAAAGCTGCCATTCTCACAGTAATTCAAAAACGGCTTGACCGATTTGAACGAAACTTGGTATGCAGATCCCTCACTACCTGGGGTGATATGTTCTGGGGGTCTCGCGGCCCACCTGCACACGTGGGCGGAGCTACAAACAGAAATTCACATTTCACCCATTTGTGTCAATGGAAAAAATGTAAAAAGCTGCCATTCTCACAGTAATTCAAAAACGGCTTGACCGATTTGAACGAAACTTGGTATGCAGATCCCTCACTACCTGGGGTGATATGTTCTGGGGGTCTCGCGGCCCACCTGCACATATGGGCGGAGCTACAAACAGAAATTCACATTTCACCCATTCGTGTCAATGGAAAAAATGTAAAAAGCTGCCATTCTCACAGTAATTCAAAAACGGCTTGACCGCTTTGAACGAAACATGGTATGCACATCCCTCGCTACCTGGGGTGATATGTTCTGGGGGTCTTGCGGCCCACCTGCACACGTGGGCGGAGCTACAAACAGAAAATCTTATTTCACCCATTCATGTCAATGGAAAAAATGTAAAAACCTGCCATTCTCACTGTAATTCAAAACCGGCTTGACCGATTTTAACAAAACTTGGTATGCAGATCCCTCACTACCTGGGGTGATATGTTCTGGGTGTCTCGCGGCCCACCTGCACACGTGGGCGGAGCTACAAACATAACATCGGATTTCACCCATTCATGTCAATGGAAAAAATGTAAAAAGCTGCCATTCTCACAGTAATTCAAAAACGACTTGACCGATTTGAACGTAACTTGGTATGCAGATCCCTCACTACCTGGGGTGATATGTTCTGGGGGTCTTGCGGCCCACCTGCACACGTGGGCGGAGCTACAAACAAAATCTTATTTCACCCATTCATGTCAATGTAAAAAATGTAAAAACCTGCCATTCTCACTGTAATTCAAAACCGGCTTGACCGATTTTAACAAAACTTGGTATGCAGATCCCTCACTACCTGGGGTGATATGTTCTGGGGGTCTCGCGGCCCACCTGCACACGTGGGCGGAGCTACAAACAGAAAATCAGATTTCACCCATTCAAGTCAATGGAAAAAATGTAAAAAGCTGTGGGACCGATTTGAACGAAACTTGGTATGCAGATCCCTCACTAAATGGGGTGATATGTTCTGGGTGTCTCGCGGCCCACCTGCACACGTGGGCGGAGCTACAAACAGAAAATCAGGTTTCACCCATTCAAGTCAATGGAAAAAATGTAAAAAGCTGTGGGATCTCCAGTTATTTTACTTAGCAACCTTGACCCACCAAAACTTTGCAATGGCACAAGGCTTTGTGTAAAGAGGTTACTGGCCAATGTAATTGAAGCGACTATTTTAACCGGAAAGGGACAAGGTGAAACCGTATTTATCCCGCGGATACCACTTATTCCAACAGATCTTCCTTTTCAGTTTAAGAGATTGCAAATTCCAGTGAGACTTGCATTCTCTATCACAATCAACAAATCACAAGGACAGACTATTACATACTGTGGAGTGGATTTAAGATCCCCCTGTTTTTCCCATGGACAACTCTGTTGCTTGCTCAAGGGTGGGTTCACCCAAGAATGTATATGTTCTTGCTCCTGGAGGTGAAACTAAAAATGTTGTTTATAATCAAGTTTTGTGTTAGTTGTATTGTATTCATTTTGTCAAATATTTCACATTATAATTTGAATATTGCACTTTTTATAAAGCTGTAAAAAAATAATTTCATTCACCACTATAAAGTATCTTTATTTGAATCCATTTACAGTGTTATTGCTATAATTAAATACCCGTGCAACGCCGGGGCATCAGCTAGTTGGTAAATAATATATTTTAGTGAGAGGCGGATAGGAGGTTTCGGGAACTTTCAAAACTTCTTTCAAATACTTTTTAAATGTATCCTGCGCTGAGATAAGTGGTAATTTTTGAAAGTTAATAATACGAAGATTACTTCTGGTCATATTTTCTAACATTTCCACCTTAAAATTAAGGTTTCCACTATCTCTTACCCAGACCAAAGCCTGGGACTCCACTGTTTTTATTCTAGTTTCATGTCCATCCACTTTATTTTCAACGCTGGATATCCTATTTTTCATTTCCAAATTTTCAGACACAACAGAGGTATAACATGTGGTAAGTTGCTGCATTTGAGTTCCCAAAGAGATTTGCAAATTAGATATTGCTTCCCAAATTGTCTCCATATTGAAAACCTTGGGCCTCTGCATTGGTATCAGTTCAGCACCCAGAACCTCTGATGTAAAAGTACCTGGAATTTCAGCAGGTGATGAAGTCAGTGTCAGGAAATCCTGAGGCAGTTTCTGTTCCAACTCCTCCGAATGCACAGATGGTTGATTTGGCTTCACCCCTCCTCCTGCTGGGCCGACTCCCGATCTCAGCAGGTCTGGAGAGCAAACACCCCGGGGCATTTCCTCCACCGTCGACTGGTCAAATGCCCCCGAACAACTCGGAGGACTTAGCTCTTCCATCGACTGGTCAAAACGCCCCCGGGCGACTCGGAGGACTCCGCTCTTCCGGGGTTAAAGATGTTGCCTCGAGGGAGAGCTGCAACGCCTCAGCCAGCGTGTCTCTCCCAGCCGAGAAAGCCTCCGGCTGTGTTGGCGTCCCTCGCTGAAGAAAGGTGTCCATCGGGCCCCTTGCTGCTGGCAAAGATTCGTCGGGAAAAACCCGAAGTTTGGACTTTCATTTCACCATTTCAAGGTAAGAGCAGTCCGGGAACATCCGTGGCGTCTAGCTCCAGCTCTAGCCTTAAGCCACTCCCCCGAACATAAGACAACAAACTTCATCCTCCTTGAAAACTGCAAAACCCCAACCTTGACAAACATAGAAATTAACTCAGTCTCATACCCAATTCAACCCATGGTAAAACTCCTCAGAGTGCTGATAGACAGGATGTACCATGCAACCACAAATCAACAAAATTATAAAAACATTCACCACTATGAGAAACCTTAGACAAGTTTGAAAATTCTTCGACAGAAAACAATTCAGACTAGTGGTTCAATCACTAATCCTAGGCCTAATAGACTACTGCAACATACTATATCTCCCCTGCCCAACAACAAAGATGAAACTACTCCAAACAATACAAAACACAGCCCTAAGACTTATCTACTCTTTGAAGAAATAAGACCACATCACGGAGGCTTACCACAACTCACACTGGCTCCCAATACAAGCCAGAATACACTTCAAATTCCTTTGCCTACTATTCAAAGCTATAAATGGAAACAGTCCTTCCTACTGGAACAATCGACTAACTCACTCCACCTCAAACAGACAAAAGAACCCACACAATATTCGCACACCCACCAACCAAAAATGTAAAACGAAGAAAAATGTATGACAACCTACTGGCCACCAGAGCAGCGAAACTGGACCAACAACTCACCAATCTACTGACATCAACCACAGACTACAGAACTTTCAAAAAAGAAACAAACCTTACTCTTCAAAAAATGCATAAAACCAATATAACTTTACCAATAAAGTTCCAAACTCCACCGGCATTACCAATTTACTCCTTAGCAAATTAGAAAATGTTCTCATGTAATCTTATGTATTAAGATCATCACAATTCTTATGTAATCCGCCTTGAACTGTAAGATAAAGGCGGAATAGAAGTCACTAATGTAATGTAACAAATGGCATCTAATTAGCAAATACAGATACAGGAAAACCTTGGATTGCAAGTAACTTGGTTTGCAAGTGTTTTGCAAGACAAGAAAACCATTTTATTAAATTTTAACTTGATATACAAGCAGTCTTGCAATACGAGTACATACAGTATACCATACACACATCACGTCATCACAACTGAGCCGACGGTTCTAAACGAGCGAGGTCTTGCAATACGAGTACATAACAGTATACACTTCTCCCTCCATATTCGCTATGATAGGGGATTAACAAACCCACGAATACAAAAAAACCATGAATAACTTTTTCCTATGTTCGCTATTTTCTATTAAAAACCATCGTGAATATGGTGAAGCCGCGAATAACATGGTGGGAGACCTGGCCTGTTCCTGAAGGAGATGCAAAACACAGTGAAGAAAGTGCTGGGAATCAGCAATTTTCTCTGTAAACGCTTGGAATCAGCGATTTCTCTATGGAAGCTGATGTAATTGGGGGGGGAGGAGCCAGCAAGTTAAAAACCATGAATAATCGAAACCACAAATACGGAGGAAGAAGTGTACACACATCACAACTGAGCAGATGGTTCTTCTCTCTCTCTGATACTGTGGGAGTGTAGTGACGGTTCTAAACGAGCGAGGTCTTGCAATACGAGTACATACAGTATACACGTGTCGCATCATCACAACTGAGCCGACGAGTCTTCTCTCTCTGACGCTGCAAGAGTGTCGTGACTGTTCTAAACGAGTAAAGTCTTGCAATACGAGTATGTATAGTATTTTGTATTAAAGTTTTTCGGTTGTGGCTGAGTTTCCATTATTTCCTATGGGGAAATTCGCTTTGATATGAGTGTTTTGGATTACAAGCATGCATCTGGAAAGAATTACATTACATTAGTGACTTCTATTCCGCCTGTATCTTGCAGTTCTAAGCGGATTACAGTGTAAGATAGCTGGACATTTCCAGGAAGTTACAATTTGGGGGACGCTTACACAGAAGATGCAGGGGAGTTACAATTTTATGGGATGTTTACACAGTTAAAATTTTAGGTGACGCTTACACAGTAGATGCAGAGGGATTACAATTTGGGGGACGTTAAATAGAGGAGGCAGAGGGAAGAAATTGAGGATGGTAGAAGAAATGAGGATTACTAGTGGGGAAGATAAAGATTAGGGTTGGTTACTTGTTCGGGTCGATGGGGAGGTCAGATGGTGGTTTGCATGGAGGGGGGAAGGTGCGGGTGGATAGTTGGTTTTTTTTTTTTTTTTTTTTAATAGAAGGGTTTTGATTTCTTTTCGGAATGATTTAAAGTCACTTGTAGTTGACAACAGGTTGGAGACACAGGGGTCCAGCTTTGCTGCCTGCGTCACTAGGAGGCCGTCGTACATCTTCTTTCGCTGAGTTCCCTTGAGTGGTGGGTAGGAGAATAGGATCTGGGTTCTTCTTAGTCTGGATGTGTGGTTACGATTTAGATAGTTGTTGAAGTAGGTGGATGCAGTTCCATTTATTGCGTTCTATAGTTGAAGGACATGGTCTAGGGGTGTTTAGAGGTGTATTTCTTCCTAGGAGTGGAGTGTTCTGTTTGGTACATGTTTCAAGTTTTATTTAAAATTTGATGAATTGCTTAATTTTAATACAAAGCGATGAACAACTTTAAAAAAAAAAAAAAAATCACCATATACAGGGGTCAGTACAAATCACATAACATAACAAACGGGTCCAAAAGGGAAGTGGGGCAAGAAATACAATTATGATAGTAAATGAGATGTGTTAGGGATATAACAATAGGGAGGGATTAAAAATAAAAGATCAAAGGCTGGATTTAAAGAGTGTGACCTAACTATAAAAAGGTAGCAGTCAAAAGCATCTTTAAAAAGAAAGCATTTTAACTTGCTTTTAAACCTATCGATGAGGTATTCTTCCATTGTGTATTGGGAGGGAATTTCACAATTGCAGAGCGACAACTGAAAAAATATATTGTCTCCGCATGTTACTGGATTTGAGAGAAGGAGTTTGGTTGACATGTAGCCTGGCGCCATGTTGTGCAGGGATTTGTACACTGGCATCAAGTCCTTAAAGATGCAGTGTTTGGTTATGGGTAGCCAGTGGGTTGATGAAATCCTGGTATACAGGGTCGTGGGCGCAGAGGTTCTAGCAGGAATCCTCAAGACCAGTCGGTCTTGTTGCTGGCAGTCACCGTGTGATTATGCTGTTGAGTGCTGCCCAGCAGTATGTTACAAATAATAGCTTACTAATACCTCTTTCTTGAGTGTCTGCTCAGACTTAAAGGTCTTTTGAGCCTTGCTGGGTGTCAGTAGCACCAGAGGGTAATGCCACTTAACTATTACCCATTGGCTGTGTTTCCTGACAATGCCAGTAACACCTAGTGTAATTCACTGAGGGGGTGAGGAGGCAAAGATGAGTTCAGTAACAGAACACCTGATACATGTGCCTTCCCCCACTTACTCCCATATGGGGGGGGGGGGAGAGAAAGAGTTGAGCAAGGGCTAAGATGTACAGTGACCAGGAAAGCAAGCTTTAATTGTCCAAGTGTAGGCACCTTATTTTTTATGAGAGTGAACTCTCCTTACTGGAATAGAGGAGGGACGTGTGCCCTATTCTCTTCATCTGACAGCAGAGAAACGATGGAGGGTGCTGACATTTTTCGTCTTGTTACCTCGGATGTGAGAGGAAGAGAGATCTGGACCAATTCAGCCACTATTGCTGAATCCTCTGGCTGCCTCCACCCATGGTCTGCCGTCTTCTGGCCTTTGTGGAATCCAGTCAACTCTATATTGATCTGTGTTTGGCTTAATAAGGCAAGAACTGACCCACAATTGCTTGGACACAGCACCATTCTGGCAGAAATTAAGGCCTGAATTTAGGTAGTTCTGGGTCTACACAAGTTTCTGTGCGGTCCCATAGTCAGATTCAGCTGAATATTAAGTTTGTGATGGCTTGACAGTTCAGTATTTCTTACATGATTTGACAGGCTTTTTTTTTCTCTAATGAAAACATCTCTTCCCTAATCATTTGATTTAATTTTTCTTTTTCATTTCCTGACTTTTTATTCAATAGATAATTGAGAAGAAAACCAGCTATAGCCGCTTTCGAGTGTTTCGGGAAGTAGAAACTTTGTACCAGTGCCAAGGCAACAAGTAAGTTGATGCCAGAATGACCAGCTTATGCTCACCTAGAGAAAGACACGGACAAATTTTTTCCCGTTCTCCCCCCCCCTCCACGAGTTCTTTTCCTGCCCCTGCTCTGTTCCTGCAAGCTCTGTCATCTGCACAAGCCTCAACTACTTTAAAATCATAAGTGTTCGAGGCTTGTGCAGTTAAGGCAGAGCTTACAGGAATCGGGCAGGGACAAAACTCATGGGGATGAGGAAATTGAATTCTGTGGGAATGACAAAAAAAGTTCTGTTGGGGGAAGCCACGTGCTTGATTACTAAAGAACAGGTCCTGTTGTAGGCTTGGATATGGAGAGGGAGGAACATCTCGGAATTTGGGACTGGAAAAGCCCAGGAAGCTGTAGTCAATTACCACACGTAACTGTACTTAATTCCTCAATGAGACAGACCACCCCAATGTACTCTGAACCAATAATTTAATATTGTTTAGGAATTGGATGGGACAGTAATTGCAGAGGAGTTGACTTGTTTTAAAAATCTGTCGTAATTTATTTGCTGCTTATATGCTCTTCTGCTGGTATCGGTGGTGTGGTAAGGGGGGGGAGGGCAGACCGCTCCAGATGCCATCTAGGTGGGGGAGCTGGCACATATTCCACCCCCCTCGTGCCACGTTTGCGCCTTCCCTTCCCCCTGTACCTCTTTTTAATTTTTCACCAGCACGAGCAACTTCTCCGGCCTGGCTCCCCTCTGAAATCATTTTCTGGTCACGGGGCCAGGAAGTGACATCATAAGGAAAGCCAATGCTGACAACGAGCAGCAGGCCAGAGAAACTGCTCGTGCTGGCAAAGATTTAGAAGTAAGGGGGGAAGGGAGGGCGCAAGTGTGGCTTGGGGGGAGGGGGGGTTACGCCACTGGCTGGTACTCTGCTTTGGGCCATGTTAGGAGTCAAGTCTCTAAATGATCTGAATATCTTGCAGCAGATATATCTTCCTTGGGGCCCACACCGTAACACTTCTGGGGCTGATTAGTGCAGTTCTGTGGAAGTTGTGCCTCTGGGCGTATGTAGAGATTGTATCACTTCCAAATTCTCTTGCACCCTTTGTAGATGGCAATTAATAGGACCACTTTTCTGCTGACTCAGTTGGCAAAATGTTAAGCTTATTTCCAGAAATTTAGAGCTAAAATCAAATTTTTTTCCCTCGGCTTTAAATGTCTCATCCTTATCTTGACATGGAGACTCATTTACACCAGTATCTCTTAAGCTTCTTTATTTGTGTTGGTCAGGGCTGGTACAAGGATATTAGGTGCCCTAGGAGAAAAATCAGGGTTGTGTACCCCTCTATTAACACAAAATCATTCCAACATCATAGCTCCCAGCGCAATTCTGTAAACATGAAAAATGGGCAACATATTCAGCACTCAAACTCCCCCCCTCATTTTCCAAAAGCTGCTTATCCAGGTGAATAGGCTATTTGCAATAGGGGTTGGCAGTTTTCAGAAGCAATCAAATGCTGGGCTTTTAGTGTCCACTTTGCTTTGATTTTAGTGGCACTTTGCTAAGCCTAGAAGCCAGTGCTCTGGGCAGCCAGTGAGTCTAAGCCATTTAGACCGTAACCATTTAGTTACGGAAGCAAAAACACTGCAAAAAAGCATATTGCACAGTTCATTAAGCTGCGATTTTTCCCCAAAGTTAGCCAAACATTAATTGCAAATTACAGCTTGATAACCGTATTTTTTGATCCATAAGACGCACCTGACCATAAGACGCACCCTAGATTAAGAGGAGGAAAACAAGAAAAAAAACATTCTGAACCAAATTCAGCGGAGGGGGAAGGCCAGCTTCGGTGAAAGCTCCTGCCATACAGCGATGGACGGCAGGATTTTAAAAAAAAGGGTATGGGGGATTCGCTCCATAAGACGCACCCTTATTTCTACCCACTTTTGGGTAGGAAAAAAGTGCATCTTATGGAGTGAAAAATATGGTACATGTCCTGTATCCTCACGTCTCATCCTTGATTAGGACTGGATTTTACATGGTCATCTGCAGAAGGCCCTGGCATCTCATTCTTGCACCATCAACTCCTTGGCCACCTCTTTCCAGATGCTCTATCTCCTTACCACCTGCCTAATAACTACTTTGGAGTTCTGGGGCTTTACTTTGTCGCCTGCTCCTGCTTTCTAGTTTGCATTTGGTAGAAACTATTAGCTAGCTGTCAAACACATGCAGGGCCAGTCACACAGCCACACTGGCAGCATTGGCATGTGAAAAATTTCAGGCCATGTGTCTGCACCCTCTGGGCAACATGCATATCGGGTGCCAGGCATCAGCATAGTCACAGTGGACATGGGGGAGAGGGCGCATAACTCATGCCCAACTGCCTTATTTACCTTGGTAACTGAGGTCTCAGCAGTTTGCCCTCTTGTGGTGGCAAGGCATGCTTTAGGTCAGTGTCCTGCAAACTTTCTCAAGCCGTGGCACACTAAAGGTAGTGGCCATGGCTCGAGGCACCTGGAAGTGCGTGGATATTGCCGTGATGACATGTCGATGTCCGCATGTATGTGAAGGCCCTCCAGGTGGGCCCTGAGACGCCAGTGGGAGGTGCCAGAAGGGAAGAAGGCCAGAGAAAAGGTTAGGTGCTGGTGCCCACTGATTGCCTACAGGATGTGCCTCTCGCCACGAAAGGCACGCCTGGGGGCAGTCAGCTAGCGCCAGTGCCTCTCCTCCTCCCCAGTGTAGCGCGGCACACTCTGAAATCTCAGTTTGAGATAACACTGTTTTAGGTGATTGCCTATGCACTTAATGGTTTGACTGGCCCTAGGACTGTCACTACTTTCTAAAGATCAAAGCCCAGTCTGCAAAGCGGTGGCTTCGTGATCAGCTGCTTATGCAGGGAATATTGTAAGATTCCTTAGTAATTACTACAACTGCTACTACTAATCATTTGTTTAGCGCTGCTAGATGTACACAGCGCTATATGTTAACATTCAGAACACGGTCCCTGCTCAGAATAGCTTTCAAACAGATAAACATGACAAGTAGGGAGTTGCATAGATTAGTTGAAATCTAGTCTTTTAGTTGCCCAACTCTTATGCAGTAACCTTTTTTTTTCCCCTCCAATTTCTCATATGCCACCTCAAGCTGTCAAAGCAGTGTACATTAAGTACAGAGGTATTTTCTGTCACTGGAGGGCTGAATTGCCAGGGGAGAGGTTAACTTAACGATATGTACCATCTAGTTATAACCTACTTGCCAATGCCATTTTCTCTAAATTAGTTCTCTTTTTTTTATTTATTATTTTATTTAATTACAATAGTATAATACATTTGATAGAAAGTAACAATATATTACAAAGAATACATTATCTCAAACAATAATATTACAGAATCGTAGCTATACCCAACCCCTTTACATCAATTATTAATATTGACAATATTAAACATTTTAAATATGAAGAACTAATATCCATATATATTTTTATCATTTCCCTACCCCCCCATCCCAACCAGATGTGTAATGAAAAAAACTCAGAAGGTATTACATAACCTTTTAATGTGAATCGGCAAATAAAGCCAATGGACTCCATATTTTGTTAAATAAAACACTAAACCCTAAACATTCTGCGTTCATTTTCTCATATCTATATGTTTGTCCACCAAAATGTATAATTTAACCTGTCATGATTTTTCCAGTTTGTTGTGATCATTTGAACCGCAATTGCAGTTAAAATCGAGAAAAGACGACTTAAATTTATCAAGGGGAGGTTTAATATGTAAAATAGTACCACAAATTAGTTCTGAATTGATTTAGCGCCATATTTATTACTGCTGCTGATAAAATGTCCATACTTATCAGTCTGAGTGGGGGAAACAGAACCTTCTATCTTAATGGCTGCCCCTATAAGGTTAGCTTGCAAAATGTGTGGTCTTTTGCTGTGGCCATAGCGATTAGCCCTCGGCGGTTTGAAAGCCTTTCTTTGTCAGATTATCAAATCCTAAAAGCACTAGAGCAAGTCTGAAACCCAGAAGGAAGCAGCAGGAGTTGATCTCTGGTTAAGGCCAGTGTCTTTGTGCTGCACCTCTTAAGCTAATGTAAGCTCGGTATTGCCTTGACTTGTCTCCAATCTGCTGGAGGTGCTGTAAATGAATTGATGCCTTTACTCTCATTAAAAGCTGACTTTCAGAAAGTATGGAAAAACCAGCCCAGCAACAATTGATTCTCCTGTCTGCCCTCTTGGTGTCACGGGCTGCTGCTGAAGAAACCAAGACAGTAGATGAAGTATCCTTTTAATAACATAGTAAATGACAGCAGATAAAGACCTGAACAATCCATCTAGACTGCCCACATTATACATTCATGGTTAAATTATCTTTTCCTTAATATTTCTGAGCAATAGACCATAGATGTCATCCAGGTACTCTCTTTAGGTTCCCAGTGCTGCTGGAGTTGCCATCGAAGCCCTTTGCAGCCCATCCTATCACCGGAGCTTCTATCGAAGCCTTCCCCAGCTCATCCTAAACCCAAATCACCATATATGGGACACAAACCGGGCAGGATTGCCCAATTCCGGCCTTTGTGTTATACCATTGGCTTTCAAATTAGTGACCCTGTGCTCATCCCTTTTGTACCTACTATTAGGATTTTAGGGTTAATTTTTAGATGTTGGTCTTGCCATACAGCCTCAAGTTGATGCAATAATGAAGGTTTTTTTTACAGTACGAAAGTTCAGTGATTTGAGGTTACTTTCCAGATCCTTATTTAAGACTGTTGGTTCAAGCGTTGCTGTTGACCACTTTAGATTATTGTAACTTGGGTCTATTTAGGCAGCTACCTGATTTATTCCCTGAAGAAAAATGATCATGCGACACCTTGTATTAAACAAGGTGACGACAACCCAGCAATAATTAGTATATAACTTTTTCTTTCTTTTTTTTTTTTTTGTAGATCCTCAGTTGGTGTGTTCTCTTTTATGCATTTCAAGTAGAGATCGCATAAGCCATTATTTAATCTATTTCTGTGCAATGCTTATTATAATTAATCCTTAAATCATTTAATTATCTTTTTAATTGGAAATAAGAACAAAAGCTGTGCCTCTGCTGGGTCAGACCAGAGGTCCATCATGCCCAGCAGTCCGCTCATGCGGTGGCCCATCAGGTCTAGGACCTGTATAGTAACCTATCTATCCCCTTCTATCCCCTTTTCCTTCAGAAAATTGTCCTATCACGCCCTCT
Organism: Geotrypetes seraphini; assembly: GCF_902459505.1. Classification (NCBI taxonomy): domain Eukaryota; kingdom Metazoa; phylum Chordata; class Amphibia; order Gymnophiona; family Dermophiidae; genus Geotrypetes; species Geotrypetes seraphini. Next base: position 66,173,143 of record NC_047095.1, read on the forward strand.
GGAAGCGCATTCCAGGTGTCCACCACCCTTTGGGTGAAGAAGAACTTCCTAGCATTGATTCTGAATCTGTCCCCTTTTAATTTTTCCGAATGCTCTCTCGTTCTTGTAGTTGTCAAAAGTTTGAAGAATCTGTCCCTCTCCACTTTCTCTATGCCCTTCGTGATCTTGTAAGTCTGTATCATATCCCCTCTAAGTCTCTGCTTCTCCAGCGAAAATAGCCCGTCTCTCTAATCTTTCAGTGTATGAAAAGTTTTCCATACCTTTTATCAAATGTGTCGCTCTCTTCTGAACCCTCTCGAGTATCGCCATATCCTTCTTTAGGTATGGCGACCAATATTGGACGCAGTACTCCAGATGCGGGCGCACCATCGCCTGATACAACGGCAGGATAACTTTTTTCGTTCTGCTTGTAATACCCTTCTTGATTATTCCCAGCATTCTATTCGCTTTCTTAGCGGCCGCTGCGCATTGTGCCGACGGCTTCATTGTTATGTCCACTATTACCCCCAAGTCCCTTTCTTGGGTACTCTCACTCAATAACAGCCCTCCCATCGTGTAGCTGTACCTCGGGTTTCCGTTTCCTACGTGTATATTTCCTATGTGTATATTCAGGGAGTGCCTGCATTGGTTGCCTGTGCGAGCGAGGGTGGTGTTCAAGTTTGTATTATGTATAAATTAGGGCTGTACATTAGAGAATGACATGGAGACAAATTTTTCCCCATCCCTGCAGGAACTAATTTTCCTGTCCTTTCCCGGCGAGTTCATTTTCTGTCTCTGTCCATTCCTGCAAACTCAGTCCTCATCTGCACAAGCCTCAAACCCTTTAAAATCCTAAGTAGCAACATTCTAGAGCTCAGATTGTGATGTCATAATGCCTCATTTCACCAATGCCTAAGCTCTGTCCTCATCCGCATAAGCCTCAAACACTTTAAAGTCATAAGTAGCAACATTCTAGAGCTCAGCTTGTGATGTCATAATGCATCATTCCACCAATGGCTAAGCTCCGGCCTCGTCTGCACAAGCATCAAACGCTTTGAAATCCGAAGTGTCTGAGGCTTGTGCGGTTAAGGCAGAGCTTAGAGGAATGGGACAGGGACAAAACTCACGGGGACGGGGAAATTGCGTTCCTGCGAGGACGGGAACAAATTTGTCTCCATGTCATTCTCTACTGTACATCACAAATTAAAATTTTTAATTGCACGATTAAAAAGCACCCCTTATACAGTTCATTACAGTGAATACTACTATTTATCATTTCTAGACCTCTGAAAGATGTCCCGGCTCAGAAGAGCGTACAATCTAACTTGGACAGACAGGGAAATCTCAGGGTTGGGGAGTTTCTGGCAGAAGGAATAATACACTGGGTCTAGGTATCTGACAGTGATTGGGAGTTAAAAGTTGAAAGTAGCTTAAAGTGGGCTTTTAGCTTTGGTTTGAATACTGCTAGAGGTGGAGCATGACGTATTGACTCTGGCAGCCTGTTATGGACCCTGGAGTTGGCGGTGGAGCAGAAGGACATACTTAACCGATGAACAGAGTTTGCGGGATGGAGTATAGTGGGAGATAAGTGATGGGCTACAGAGTGAATGCACTTGTAAGTTAGTATGAGGAGTTTGAACTAAATTTGGAAACAGTTGGAGAGCCCAGTGAAACGAACTTGAGGAGAAGGGACTGCGAGTGTGGTGGTTCTCGCAGAATGAGTCTGCGCAACTCATATTTTGAACGGATTGAAGGCGCCAACAACCCATTTCTCTAAATGCATTCCCCCCCAAGATCTAGATTGGCCATTTGGCCTTTAACTGCCATCATGTTTCTAAGTGGTGTGGTCTCGAAGACCAAAAAAGGCAAAAGCGCTCTCGGTTTTGATTACTTTATTAAAATTCAAGAGAATAAAGACTTCAAAAAGCGAAAATGGGTTTGTATATGCCTCAAAGCTTATCTGGTGGGCAAGAAAATATCCTGGCGCTCAGAGTTGAACCCTGTGGGCCTAACTTGCCGATACCTGGACAGAAATTGTCTGCAGGATCTATTGGGAGCATTGTTCCCCTTGACTTTCCCCAACTTCAAGTTTTTCAGTTTTGATCCAGCAAACTAGCTCCAGATACTTTCTCCTGCACTGGAGCAAAATTCATTTGTACATATATCCTCCTATACCCTCATAGCAAAGACTATTCTGAAGCTGAAGAAAGATCATGATTGGTCAAGATAGCTATGGTTTCTACTTCCTGTTAGATCTTTCATCAGAAGTCCTATAAGAATGGACACACTGATCAGAGCGTAGCCCCTAGCTCTCGCAGCTTGAATGTTGAGAGGTTGATATTGTCTTCCCTGAAGTTGCCTGATAACCAGGAAAGATTCCACCAAGTGCATTTAGGTGAGACCATATGTTGTACGAGTGAGTCTATAGATCCCTTCACATGCTCTGTACAAACTACTTGAATACCTTTCTACATTTTTCAAAGGTAGGTCTCATGACAACTCAGTAAGGGTCACCTTAGTGCAGGGGTGTCAAAGTCCCTCCTCGAGGGCCACAATCCAGTCGGGTTTTCAGGATTCCCCCAATGAATATGCATGAGATCTATTTGCATGCACTGCTTTCATTGTATGCTAATAGATCTCATGCATATTCATTGGGGGAATCCTGAAAACCCGACTGGATTGCGGCCCTCGAGGAGGGACTTTGACACCTCTGCCCTAGTGTAACTGGAGCTTATGTAGAAGAAAACCACAACTTTGTACAGTCTTTAGTTCATAAATGCAGGACTTGCTACTTATGAAATCACCTATAATGTCGTGGGTCTTCCTTGTTCTTACCCAGCTGATAAAAGCTCATTTTCAGCCACTGGATACTTGGCTAAGTACCTAACCTGGAAGATTTTATGTCAGTGTGCAGGTTTAGTGAGCTGTAAGCACTAATAACTGATGTGCCTTATACTAAGTTTTTGCACACCTTAACCAGACAATAGTCTATTTTTTCCTGCAGTAAATCACATGTCCATAAAGATGATAGAGCACTGCTTGCTTAGTTAGTTAGACCAAGGCTCTTGCAGTCTAAGCTAGAGCAGACTAAAGCCCATAGTGTCTGCCCAGCTTTTTCTTTTTACCCAAACAAGATGCGGGCTGCCATAAGCAAACATTTTCCAGTTAGACTGCATTTCCTTCAGTTATGCCCAGATGGCACCTGCTTTAGAGGGTCATGTCAGAGCTACGACTGCATTGATAGCCTACTTGAAATAGCTTCCATAGAGGATGTTTGCAGAGCTGTGACATGGGACATCTGTCCATATTTTCACATCCCACTACTGTTCAGAGCAGGACTCCTGATGCAATAAAGAATGGCCAGACTGTATTTGAGAATCTATTTGGATCTGACCTCATTCTCCCTAGGCCCTTTTTTCATATTGATTAAAAGACAATTGTAAAATATTGGCATCTTCCTGTTGTAATGCCACTTCTGTTCTTTCCCTCAAGTTTCAAGTTTATTTAAAATATTTGATTTGATCGCAAAATCCAAATCCAATGTGATTTACATTTAGTTAAAAATTAGGTTAAAAAAACCCAAACAAGACAATTGGAACTATTTTAACAAAACAATACATGTGAAAAAGGAAGGGAAAAATACAATCCGTAAACAAATAAAAAGGGATAGGTAATAAAACAAGAGGATGGGGAAGGTGACCCACTTAATTTTTGCTTACCAGCACTACTAGTTGCCTAAAATATCCTACTATAATAGAATTCAAATGATTCAGTTAAAAGCGTCCTTAAAGCCAGCTTTTTAGAAGACTTTTAAACTTACTAAATAATTGTTCTCTTATATTGATCGGGAGCAAGTTCCAAATTTGAGGGGCTGTAACAGGCAGCCTTTAGCTAGGGAGTCCTTGAATGAGAATTTAGTCCTGCTTGTTCTTGGTTATCTGTAGCAGGTATTCTGAGGACCACAAGACTTTGAAACCTCACAAATCTTCCCCTAGCTCAGGGGTGGGCAACGTCAGTCTTTGGGGGCTATGGCCCTCTCAGGTTTTCAAGATTTTCCTAGTGAATATGCAAAGATATATATTTGTATGCAAGTTTCATACATATTCATTGGAGAACCTGACTGGGTTGTGGCCCTTGACCCAAGGTTGCCCAGTAATAGACTGAGGGTCCTGCGTCGCAGCAGCAGGAAGGATTGGGGGCTCCAAATGCTTCTAGAAGGGTTGCTGGGAGGCTGTCCTACTCTGGACTTGTTGCTGGAGCCACCTGCTGTTCTTAGAACATCTGCTACAGGTAAGTAACCATGTTTTCCATGTGTAAAATCTGCTTTACATGCAGAAAATATTCATAAAATTCTATTATATATACTTGTATGCATGTAGACCTTCAGTTTTTTGTTCCTCTTTTTTTAAAACATTTGCTTTCGTCTTTTTTTTCCAAGGAACATTTTGGAGTTAATAGAATTTTTTGAAGATGACAGAAGATTTTATCTTGTCTTTGAGAAACTACGAGGAGGTACAGTATAGCCAATGAGCCAATCTAATGGTGTATAAGACAATTGTATATCTGAAGACAAAAGAGCATGAACTGAAATGGGATGCTATTACTTTTGACTGAATTTTAAATACCATATATACTCAAATATAAACCAAGGTAACCTTCCCCCCCCCCCCAACCGAAAAAGGAGGGGAAAAGTTATTTTATATTAAAGTACCCTGCTCTGCACCCAGCCTCCCTCCGTCCCTGCCCTGCCAAGCTCTGCTCGCTGTCCCCCTTTCTGGATGCCTTGCAGGTCTCCCCCAGGCCTGCCATAAGCCCTGGTGGGCCAGAACAGGAGGGGATCCCTTCTGCCTCCTGTCCCAACTGACTAACAATTCTCACCTCCCTTCTGCCTCTTTAATTATTAAGAAGTGTGCCTTTAAAATCCCTAGCGGTCCAGCAGTGAACTGGGGAACTTGCGAGGTAGCCATGAGAACTTGCAGCAACCATTCAGACAGTGGCTTTGCATGGGGCAGGAGCATAGGAAGATCACTCATGCTCTGGTTCACCACTGGACCACCAGGGGCTTTATACTAATAAGAGAGGCAGGAGGGAGGTGAGAATTGTTAGTTGGACAGGAGGTGGGAGAGATCCCACCGCTGGCCCCCTAGGTCTTATGGCAGGCCCATTGGAGGCTTGTGATAGGTCCGGGAAGGGGATGGGTAGGCACTAAACCGAGACCCCCATTTTTGAGTCACTTTTATGGCCTGGAAAATCTTGGTTTATATTCAAGTGTGTACAGTAAGCATTGGTCTTAATCCTACAATTTAAATGGGCTTAGTTGTGCCACATTGCGTTAAATGTTTTTGTGAGTGGAGTTTCAGTAATAACTAAATGGGACATATGCGCTTAACTTGAAGAATTTGACTTAATAGCAAGGTTAATCTTCCCACATCGATTATTTGTATGGCACAGGGTAGGTTTTGCACTTATATTAAATTTGCTTTTAATGTGGCATTTGTCCGTTCTGCTGCCAAGTGGTTGCGAGTGCACTCGTGTGGGACGCTTGCCATCTTGCAAAGCAGTTGTTTTTGATAATAATAATAATAATAACTTTATTCTTGTATCCCGCAATACCATGGAAGTTCAATGCGGTTAACAATAGAAGAGACTGTACATTTACAGCGATGAGACATATTACAGTGTTATTACATTTACAAAGATGTTACATAAATAGCAGTAATAAAAAAAAAAAAAGGCATATACTAAAGAAGAGACTGTACGTATACAGCGATGTTCCATGTTAAAGCGGTGGTACATTTACAGTGATGTTAAATATGAGGCTATGAAAAGGCAGGGCAATTAGATAAAACAGAGCTTGAGAAAGAGAGGCCATAGTGGCTTGGGAGGGGGGCGTAGTCATAGGGAATGGAGGCATGTCGAGGTCAGGAGGGTGCAGGGAAGGGGGGAAGGCAGCGTTAGCGGAATTTGTCGAAGAGGTAGGTTTTTAGTGACTTCCTGAACAGGTGGTAGGGTGGAGAGTTGGAGATGAGGGCAGTAAGGCAATTGTTCCATTTGCCCGCTTGGAATGCTAGGGTTCTATCAGTGAATCTCTTGTAGAGGCAGCCTTTTAGGGAGGGAAAGGTGAATAGGTGGGCGTTTCGTGTGCGAGAGGGGCCTGCTATTTCAAGGTGCTCAGACAAGTAGATTGGGGAAGATCCTGTTAGAGTTTTGAAACAGAGGCAGGCGAACTTAAAGATGATCCTTGCCTCTACTGGGAGCCAATGGAGTTTGGTGTAGTAGGGGCTAACATGGTCGTATTTTTTGAGATCATAGATGAGGCGGACGGCCGCATTTTGGACTGTTCTAAGATGTTTGATGGTATTTTTATAGGATCCCAGGTAAATAATGTTGCAGTAGTCTAATATGCTTAATACCAGAGATTGGACGAGTAGACGGAAGGCTTGGTGGTCGAAGTAACGTTTGATGGTGCGCAGTTTCCAGAGGGTACAGAAACATTTTTTCACCTGGGCACTGGTATGGTCATCGAAGGTTAGGGTGCGGTCCAGGATGACTCCAAGGATTTTTATGGTGGGTAAGATAGGGTAATCTAGCCCATTCAATCTGAGGGAAGTGTTTGTTAATTTGTGGTTGGGACTAGCTAGGAAGATTTTGGTTTTTTCAGAGTTCAATTTTAATTTGAGTTTTGAGGTCCACAGTTCTAACTTGGTGAGGATAGATGCGATGAGTTTTTCCGTTTCTAGAGTGAGTGAGGTAATGGGAACAATGATGGTGATGTCATCTGCATATATGAACGATTTTAGGTTAGAGTTTGCTAGGCTTTGTGCCAGAGGGGTCAAGTAAATATAGTCGGATGCCATGCTTACCTAACACCCCAGAAGCGGGGAGCAAGTCTGCAGCACCTCTGAAATGTCCATCTAAAGGTAGGTGGACAGACAGACTAGGTCTCCTCTTAATCCAGTGGAGTATAGTTGGATGTCGGCAGTAATCTCCTGCTATTTCTCTTGTTCACTGACTTACTGGAGACATCAGTTGGGGAGGAGGGGTATAAAAAACATTGCAGATTTGATTCTACATTGTTGGTTTGTTTTTTTTAAATTTGTTTCCTTGATCTTCTCAGAACTGCTGAATTCCCCTAGCTCAGGGGTAGGGAACTCTGGTCCTCGAGAGCCATATTCCAGTTGGGTTTTCAAGATTTCCCCAATGAATATGCATGAGATCTATTTGCATGCACTGCTTTCAATGCATATTCATTGGGGAAATCCTGAAAACGCAACTGGAATACGCATATTCATTGGGGAAATCCTGAAAACCAACTGGAATACAGCTCTCAAGAACCGGAGTTCCCTACCCCTGCCCTAGCTTTTGCAATGGTGCAGGATTTCAGAAAGCCTAGACACTTGCAGTGCTACTGCTGCTATAGTGCTGAAAGGCATATGCAGATTTATCCATTTTAATATGCAATAGACGGTCACTGCTCAGAAGAGCTTACAGTCTAATTTGGACAGACAGGACAGCTTAGGGTTGGGGAGGCTCTGGTAGAAGGAATGATACAGTGGGTAAAGGTATCTGACAGTGGGAGCTAAGAGTTGAAAACAAAGTGGGCTTTTAGCTTGTATTGGACTACTGCTAGGGATGGTGCATGATATGTTGATTCAGGCAGCCTATTCCAGGCATAAGGTGTGGCAAGAAAGGAGGTACCGAGTCTGGAGTTGGCAGTGGAGGAGAAGGGTACAGATAAGAGGGGACTTGCCTTCTGAACGGAGCATAATGAGAGATAAGGGAGGAGAGCTATTGAGGAGTAAGTGGAGTTTGAACTGTATTCGGAAATGGATGGGGAGGCAATACGGTAAGAGTTCTCCACTGTGCTTAAGTTGATTTTCTGATAGTATTAGAACTTTGAAAAGCAGTTCCTGTTCAAAAGATCTATCATTTTACTGTTTGGGGGGGAAAATGGATCCGAGAACCTGAAGACCAGGAAAAGCAAAAGGAGCAAGTCATACCTGATGCCATGTTCACAATTTGATAGTGTGCAGGGCAGAGACTTTCATTTTTTCCCCCTTATGTCATGTTATCTTTTTCCTATTGGAGCACTGTCAGTAGTGCACACTTAATGACAAAACAGTTTGGACTGTTTCAGATTAAAAATGAAATGAAACATGGGAAAAGTCATTTCAAATGACTTGCCCATCTCTAATCTCTCTCATATTTTTGCTGCCTTTAATCAGCAGGGCATGGATGGTTTGAGACTACCATAAATGTGACTTTCAGTAGCAAGCTCCATGGATTTAGGTTGCAGCACTGATCCTGTTTGTCCCATGGTAACACTGGATCACAGGGAGCCACTGAGGGATTTGAACCTGGGACCTCTGGTTCCCAGCCCACTGCTCTCACAAACATGTCAAACACAAGGCCCGCCTGGCATTTTTATGTGACTTGCGACAATGCTCTCGATCTTCCCCTTCTGAACCCAGTGTGTCCTCCCCTTCGCGCCGGTCCAACACCGCCACGCCAAAAAGTCCACCGGCCTCGACAGTGCTGTTCGTGGCTCCCCCTCCTGCCCTCCGTCTGCCACGGTCCACAAGGTGGAAACAGGAAGTTGCGTGTCATTGGAGGCAGGCAAAAAAGCAGGAGGAGGAGCCACGCACCGCACTCCTGAATCGTCGAACTGGCAGATTCCTCAGCCCATCAACGATATCGGACCGGCGCCGGAGGGAAAGGCACAGCGGGCTGTGAAGAGTGAGATGAAGGGAGAGAGGTTGGACCTGGGGTAGTGTGGAAAGAGGGAAAAAGATACTTGAAGGGAGAACCGTTGGGAAGAGAAAGGAAGAAATGGTGGACCTGGGGGAAGGGAGGTAGGCAGACAGGGAGCGAGATGGGATGGGGGGCATTTGAGAAAAGAAAGGGAGATAAGTTGAATCTGTAGATGGAAGGGGATGGAGAAATGTTAGGCCTGGGGGTGGAAGGGAGAAAGAGATGCAGCATCTTTTTTTTTTTTTTTTTCTTCTCTCTCTTCCTTCCATCTCATTGTTCAGCATCAGGGGGGGAGGGAAGAACAGGAAAGAGACAGAACAAAATGTTGGACCAAGAGGAGAGAGGAGGAGAGATAGAAGGAAATAGGAGGCTGGGAAATGGGAGAGCTACAGAATAAGAGAAGATAGAAAATTGATAGGTAGCTGAAAATTTTAAAAAGGAGAAGGGTGAGACAAAGGCAGAAAAGTTGAAAGGGAAAAATCAATATGTTGGAGACGGGGACTGGAACAAGAGAGAAGAGGAGAAAAAAAAATGGACATCAGACACTGGAAAGAGAATTAGAAGATAAACAAAATCAGAAAGAGAAACTGGGACCAAAAGCAAAATGACCAGACAACAAAAGGTAGAAAAAATAATTTAATTTAATTTTTTATTTTGTGATTACAATATGTCAGATTTGAAATATGTATCTCGCCAGAGCTGGCATTAGACAGAAAGCATGAACTAGGACCTAAAAGAGAGGAAAAATCTTATTTATTTTGTAGCTGGCGTGGGGTTGGAAAGGTTGTATCCCTATATTTCTACTAAGACTAACCCCCTCCTTTGCTTGCGTGCAGCGTGGGTTTTGGCACCGGTGATTGATCCGACGCTCGCAGAAGTCCTATGAGTATCGGAGCTGCCACCGGTGCTGGGGCCCAAACTGCGTGTCAGCAAAGGAGGGGGCAAGTATTCTAATAAAAAAATCTGGCCCATGATTTAGCCTGTGTTTTTAGATTTCGGCCCCTTATGTGATTTTGAGTTTGACAATTGAAACTCCTGCTCTAACATTAGGCTACTCCTCTGACAGAGCTTTGTGAAGAAAATGAGTAGGCCTTTTCCTGGAGGAAAAGTCCATAGTGTGTTATTGAGAGAGACATGGGGGAAACCCCTGCTTGCCCTGGATCGGTAGCATGGAATGTTGCTACTCTTTGGGGTTCTGGAATCTTTTGTTCCTCTTTAGGATTCTGAATGGAATGTTGCTACTCTTTGGGTTTTGGCCAGGTACTAGTGACCTGGATTGGCCACCGTGAGAACAGGCTACAGGGCTTGATGGACCATTGGTTTGACCCAGTAAGGCTGTTCTTTTGTCCATTCTTTATATTTTACTATTGTAAACTTCTTTGAATTGTTCAAGATTAGCAGTATAGTTTATCTACTGAATTCCTTCTACAGGTAAGTTAACGTGGGTTTCTGTGAAAACATGGTGCTTCCCCTTGGCTTCCAAATTACTACTTAAAAGCTAATTTGTTATAGCAACTAGGTTTCTCATAAATGGCATGTCTTTTTCTCTGTGTCCTTAATTGGGCCTTTCAGTGTGTAGGAAGCCTATTTGGAGCTCTGTAAAATCAAGTTCCTGTTGTGGATTGGTTTCTTCTGGTAATATGGTCTTAAAAGCTCCTGGCAGCCTTATGCACTTTGCAGCACATCCTACACTTAGCTTGTGCATACATGTATCGGTGGGCTCACTCTAGTTTTTATACAACTTTGAGCTAGAGAAAATGCCAAGTCTTGCTAGTTACATATTCATTCTGTAGTTTTTCTATGACTAGGGTTAACCCTTTGGCTCCAGAAAGAGGGCAGATTGAGAGACCTGGGTTTTACTTCCGTTGAAAGCAATGAAAGTAAAACCCGGATGTCTTAATCCATCCTCGTTTTTCTGGAGCCATACAGTAAGCCTAGCTATGACCGTTAACACTTGCTTTTCTCATATTTGCTACTTTCCTGGTGGTTAGTAATGTTTGTGCCAGGCTGGGTTCTCGGGATTTCCCCATTGAATATGCATGAGATATAGTTGTATGCACTATGTTTATTGGGGAAACCCTGAAAACCTGACCTAGTGAGGGCCTGGAGGTTGGATGCTCCGAGCTACATACCCATTGTATATAAAATAAGTGTAGTGCATGTATAGTAAATATAATATGTAATAACATGATGCCCCAAATTGAAGCACAATGTTCAGATAACCACCACAGAAACCCTTTAGCTCATATTGTAAGCTCATGTAAACTGCTTTGAATTGACGTACCAGTATACAAGCTCTCGATAAACAATAAATCTTGGGGAAATCCTGAAGACTGGACTACAGCCCTTGGACTGAGGTTGGGCAGCCCTGATCCAGCTACTTGCACTCGCCAACGCTGAAAAGCTGCATGTTACTAGTTGCTAGCAAGAGCTCTCTTTCTCTGTTGCCGTAGGTTCCATCCTGGCCCATATCCAAAGGAGAAAGCACTTCAACGAAAGAGAGGCCAGCAAAGTGGTTAAAGACATAGCTTCTGCCTTGGATTTTCTTCATACAAAAGGTATTTTGTGCAGGGACTGCCATAATTGCTTAACTGTTCCAAACTACATTAAGGCTAGATGAAAGGGACATTCATTCTCTACTTCAGAGTGATGGCAATAGATGAGGTCATGGCAAATGAGGTCTCATCTAACACAATGTAAGATCTGACCCTGTTGATGGGAGTTCTTCTGCTCTGTCTGGTGTAATCACTGTGCTCATTTTCTGGGAGATTTGCCAAATGGTAAACATTTTGTTGGCCTTTAATTCATATCTGCTTTTCATGCTATCAGTCTTAGAATAACCGGTCCCACTCAGGGATGTTTAAGTCCATATAGTGTTAGAGCCGTTTTTTATTTTAAAAAATTTGATAAAACCTACGTGGTTTACATAAAAACATACATAAGACAATACATAAGAATGGATAGCTTGGCTGGTTTTAAGAGAGGTTTGGACAAGTTCCTGGAGGAAAAGTTCATATGGAAAGACATGGGGGAAGCCACTGGTTGCCCTGGATCGGTAGCATGGAATATTGCTACTCCTTGGGTTATGGCCAGGTGCTAGTGACCTGGATTGGCCACCGTGAGAACGGGCTACTGGGCTTGATAGACCATTAGTCTGACCCAAAAAGGCTATTCTTAGGTTCTTACATATTCATCAAAGAGCCTAACTATTTGTCATTACAAAGACATCAACAATCAAACACCTCCCTTGTTATCATCCAACACCTCTTAACTCTTCAAATGTATTGCATCATCATAAAGACATTCGGAAATGGTTGTATCTTCAACAATTTCTTAAAACCTAATCTAGCTGCACATAAGCGCAAAGATCCTGGCAGAGCATTCCAGAGTTTTATACCCCCTACAGACATGGTGTGGTCAATCCTAGAATGAGTGATTAGTTTCATACTCGTTTCTGACCTTAAACTCCTTGGATGATAAATTTCTAGCAAGCCTTGCAAAACAATAGGAGATAAAGATGTTTACAGAGAATAGGTCTCTTCTAGGATAATTGTATTAAGGATTGACCTTTTCCAAATTTAGGGGCAGTCTTATAATTGGCTTAATGGTTTTGCATATGTTAAATATGAAAATCCACATCTATCTTTTTGATCACATTTAAAAAACCAACTGCCCAACCCACCCAAAAAAAACCCCAAAACAAAAAGCCCAACATAAAACCAAAAACAAACCTAGGATGGGACAAAGGCAGACTTCAGCTGAATATAACATCTAGTGCTTTGCAAGTCTTCACATCCTTGTATGTTTTTCCTGTGGTGTAAAAAGAAATTACTGATTTACACAGTCTGCAATGTGAAAAAAAGAAGAAATATTCAAAAAGTAGGAATGAAACACAACCTCTCCCTCCCCTTTTACTGAGCTGTGGTAGGTTTCTACAGTGGCCTGGAGTGCCAGATGTTCCAAGGCTGCTCCGATACTCGCACAAATAGGAATTCTATGCACATCTGATCATTTAGTGTTTCAAGCCATGGTAGAAACGTCTACTGTGGCTTAGTAAAAGGGGGCTGGAAATGTTATGCATGTGGCTGGGCCATAGATAAGTCAGCGACTCAGATTTTTGGGTAGGCCGAAGTGAGATAGGGCTAGGAATGTTGTGGACCAATATAAAATCCTGTGGGGGCAATTAAACACAACTCTTATCCCACTAGTACTTCTGTTACGGATATTATACTACAACACACAGAATAGTATTTGCAGGTTTCTGGAAATATATGGGTACTTTGAACACTTAGCTGCCTCAGCCCTAACTCCCCAGGCCAGCATCTCCCATTAGTGCATCTTGGCAAAAGGAGTCCTAGAATGAAAAAATAATTCATAAAAATAAAACTAAATAGAAAATAAGTGATGCACTTTTTGACTAATCCAATAAAATATGTATTAATTTTGGGAGGCCAAAGCTCCCTTCCTTGAGCAGGATACTGTATTTTTCGCGCCATAAGATGCACCTGACCATAAGATGCACCCTAGATTTAGAGGAGGAAAACAAGAAAAAAAAAACATTCTGAACCAAATTCTCCCTGACAGGTTCTGCACCCTGTCCCCCCCCCTCTTGTGGTCTAGTGGCAGGCAGGGACAGGGCAGGCAGGCCTAGTGGCTGGCTGGCAGGCAGGTACGGACAGGACAGAGGGCAGGTAGGGAAGTCTTTCTGTTTCCTGCTCAGGTTTGGAAAATGCACATCTGATACCTTTTACATTTTTATGTTCCCCCCCTTTTTTTATTTAAAGCAATTCACATGTCCAAGGCCTCTTGTCTCAGCTCTACATTTGTTCTAAACTTAAACAAGTGATTAATTTACTGTAACTCTGGCAGGAGGGGCCCCTTCCCCGATACCTTTCTGCAGGACCCCCCTTCCCTCCCCCCTCTTTCTCTTTCTTTCCCTCATAGTATTTCCATCTCTCCCCACTCCTCCCCCTACTGGTCATTCAGTTCACTGGCTCCTCCCAGGCCATTGCCTTCTAGAGTCAGAGATTCCCTTCCCTTCACTCCCTGACTTTGCTGCTATTCCCACCCCCATCTGGAAACAAAATGAAATCAACAGGGCCATAGTTCTTGGCATGCTGCTGGCTGCCTCCCCATCCTTCCGATATAGAAAGTTATATCATTGGGGGGGGGGGATAGGGGTGTAGGAGAGACTATTGGAACATACTAACTGGGGAAGGAGCTTCAACAGCGCATGGAAACCAATGTCACCTATTGTCAAGTGAAACATTTTCTTGCCTCCTCCACAAGGAGCAATTACAAAAACATATAGGAACAAAAGTTAGGGAATTAACATTTCTGAACAGGAGATTACTGTATCTGGATTGTACAAGGCTTTAAATAAATTGGAATCCACTAAAGATGTAAAAAATGGACTGATGAATTAAATACAAACTTGGGGACATGGAGATATGTTAATAAATATCGGAAGTAGACCTGCTTTAACATATAGTGCCTAGTTGAAGGAGTGTTGGAGCATATTACGTACATATTAATGGGGAAATACAGATTCTGATTTGTTTTAAGTTTGAATAGGAGGATAATACATTCAGCCACACCTTTTGGAGCTGTCAGAAAATACAATAATTCTGAAGCAAAATAGTGACCTATATGGCCAGTATTTCAGGCACTAGGCTGATAGGTTCAGTGGAACAATTGTTATTGGATAAGCTTGGATCTCGTATGGGAATAGATAATGGAACCATATTTTTCAAAATGTGCCTAGGTGCATGAAAATACAAACTGCAGAGTTGGACCACCTGCATATTAGCATTGGCGAAATCAATTTCATCTATTGACTAGCTCGTAGGCAAGGGATACAAGAGAACTTCCCAAGAGGAAAATTCAATACATGAAGGTGTAGGATCCCGATCTGGAAAAGTTTCTACCCATGGGGCATTAGTCTTCCGTTAAATAACTTATACTGTGCTTTGGTACATTTTACATATTGATAATGAAGCAATAATACATATGTAGAGTATTCATACTTTTTTGTAATGATAGTCTAGGGGTGTCATAAGAACATAAGTCTTCGGATGCCAGGGTTGCTTCAGATGTTTAGTACAAAGGGAAGGGAGAGCGGGGGTGACATAATTGACAAATGTCAAGATTGTGCTACCTTTGGCTTTTTTTTTTTAATTGAAAAAGTCATAAAAAAATTGTTGAAACATAAGCCAGAGTAACATGATTTCTTTAGCACTCTCCAGACCAGTAGAGGTTAACTTTACGATTGGGTATATATCTAATCATGACCAGCAGGTGGAGACTGAAAACAAAACTTTGGGACAGTATATCCTAGCCCCTCCTCTCTATTTCCCTCAGTCTTCTTTCAGTCTCCAGCAGGTGTTGAGTGATCTGTACCCATCTCCCTTGGTAGGGCTGTTGGAATTTGTTTAGAGGTTTATTGTCCCTGTTTTTAGCCGGACGGAGCTTGGACGGACTCTGTTTGGGGGTTCGTCCGACCTCGGGGGTGTCAAACCCGGCGGGTCACGAGCGGGGTCCCTCCCCCCACTTCCTCCACCTCCCCATATTTTTTTAGAGGAGCCTCAGCAGTAAGCCTTGCCCCCTAAATCAAGCAAGGCATATTGCTTCGAGAGCCTGTGGAGTCTGTTCTGTAAAAAAAAAAAAAAAAAAAAAAATCCTGAGGTAGTGCTGGTCTGGAGGGTTGTATCCCTTTAAGAAAACTGTATTTTACTGTATTTTTTCAACTAACCGGCACTTTTTTACAGCTAGGTCGCGTATGGAGCAATGAGCACTTCTAAAGGGAAAAAGTGCTCATTGTGCTCCAGACGCGAGGCACTCGCGGCCGGCCTGTGCAAGCGGTGTTCAGGCCGGTGCGGTGGAGGAGCTCCGTCGGCAGCGGCTGCAGGCGCCCAGAGCTCCCCGCCGATGGTGCCTCGCGAGTCGGCAGGGAACGGTGGAGAAGCCCGGTCTTCTCCGTCCGCCCACGGAGGGATTCCCCGAGCCGCCGACGGTCGGGTTTTAGAGGATTCCCTCTCAGCTGATATTTTGACAGCTGATGCCGGCTTGCCTGTTTTAGCGGCTGAGACTATTCAGGTCTCTCAGCCGCTGCAGGCTATGGAGGGAGCAGTTTTGGCGGGAAAGACGCCATCTTCTCTGTCTGGCCCCTCCATTTTGTCTTCCACCTCAGGTGACCTTCCCCCTGTTTTGGCTAAGCAGGGGCAGGTTTCTGCTGGGTCCCCTGCTGTGGCAGGGAGTCCCTTGGGACCCTCGGGGGGTTTTTCCCCTGATTTTTTCTTTTCATTATGCAAAGCCTATTTTCAGGCGGCTGGGGGTCCCGGTTGCGCCCAGGGGGTCTCGGGGGGTGGGATTTCCTCCGCGCTCCCTGCGGCTTTGCCTCTCTCGTCTGACGTGACGTCCCCTCCGCCGCCTCTCTTGTCCAAGCGTCCGCGGGTGTCGTGGGACGAGGATTTGTGGTCGGAGGAACGTGTCGGTCTGGAGGAGGACCTGGACCCTTCTGAGGAATTCCAGGACCCTCTGGAGGGGACGGAAGCTGGCGGCGGGTTGTCGGGTTTCCCGTTCTCCAGTGACGAGGCGTCCGTGGTGCGCCTTTTTCAGAGAGATGAGCTGCCTGACCTTATTCAACAGGTTTCTTCGGCTTTGCGTTTTGAGGACGCGCCGCCGGAGACTCCGCGTGTGGGGGACCCTCTGTTACGAGGGATCCGTTCCGTTTCCCGCTCTTTTCCTATGCATCAGGATATTCGGGATATTATTCTTGAGCAGTGGAAAACGCCGGAGACGCCGTTTCGGCTGGCGCGCAGCATGGCTCGCCTGTATCCCATTCCTGAAGGGGATCGGGCTACGTTAGCTTCGCCAGTCGTGGATGCGGTGGTCTCGGCTATTTCCAAGCGGCATACCGTGCCTGTTGAGGGCGGTTCTGCCTTGCGGGACTCTGAGGAGCGCAAATTGGAGACCATCCTTAAGCAAAATTTTCAAGTCTCTGCCTTTGGGGTCCAGGCGGCTATTTGTGGGGGACTGGTCGCTCGCGCCGTGTTTCGGTGGGCGGAGCGGGTCTTGGATCGAGAGTCTGACGACTGGTCTCTGGTGGATCAGGAGGTAGCGAAGATTGAGATGGCTGCCTCATTCCTCTCGGATGCTCTGTATGACTTGGTGCGGATCTCGGCTAAGTCCATGGCTTTTGGCGTGGCCGCAAGGCGTGTGTTGTGGCTGCGCGCTTGGGCGGCGGATGCTGCGTCCAAAGCTAAGCTTACTAAATTTCCCTTTCGGGGGTCGTTTTTATTTGGAGAGGACTTGGATAAGTTGATTCAGACTCTGTCGGACTCGAAAGTTCCCCGTTTGCCGGAGGACCGTGCCCGCCCGGCGTCTCGGGGTGGTGCGGCCCGGGGGCGTTTGCGGGAATTTCGCAAGTATCGCCCTGGGCGTGGAGCTGCTTCTTTCCAGTCTCCGGGGTTTTCCCGGGGTCGGTTCTTCCAGCGCATGCAGCCCTTTCGGGGGGCCCGTCGGGGGGCAGGGAATCCCTCCGCCGGTTCCCCCGCTTCCCGTCCTGCACAATGACGCCTTGCCGGCGCCCCCCTTGGTTCCGGTGGGGGCCCGGCTGCGCGACTTTTTTCCCAAATGGGCCGAGATCACGTCCGATCAGTGGGTCCTGGAGGTGGTGCGGGACGGTTATGCCCTGGAGTTCGCCCGCTCTCTGCCGGATTTTTTCCTCGCTTCTCCATGTCAGACTCCTGGGAAGACGCTGGCGTTTCGCCAGACCCTTCAGCGCTTGCTAGATCTCAGGGCAGTAGTTCCAGTGCCCCCCCCGGAGTGGGGCACGGGCAGGTACTCCATTTACTTTGTGGTGCCCAAGAAGGAGGGGACCTTTCGGCCCATCCTCGATTTGAAAGGGGTCAACAGGGCTCTCAAGATTCCCTCTTTCCGTATGGAAACTCTGCGGTCGGTCATTCTGGCGGTTCAGCCGGGGGAGTTTCTCACTTCTCTCGATCTGACGGAGGCCTACTTGCATGTTCCCATTCGGGCCTCTCATCAGCGTTTCCTGCGCTTTGCGATCTTGGGTCGGCACTATCAGTTCTGTGCGCTTCCCTTTGGGCTGGCCACGGCTCCCCGGACGTTCACCAAGGTGATGGTGGTCGTCGCGGCAGCCTTGCGGTCGGAGGGCATCCTGGTACACCCCTACCTGGACGACTGGTTAATTCGGGCCAAGTCGTTGCAGGAGAGCTCCCGGGTTACGGCTCGGGTGGTGGAGTTTCTCCGGTCGCTGGGCTGGGTGGTCAACCTTTCCAAGAGTCGGTTGGTTCCGGCTCAGCGTCTGGAGTACCTCGGGGTGCTGTTCGACACCTCCTTGGGGAAGGTCTTCCTCCCAGAGGCCCGGGTGAGCAAATTGCAGTCTCAGATTCGCCTGCTTTTGGCGTCCCGGTGTCCTCGGGCGCGAGATTTCCTCCGGGTCCTGGGGTCGATGGCGGCATCCCTGGACGTGGTGAGGTGGGCGCGGGCCCACATGCGTCCTCTCCAGTATGCTCTGCTCCGGAGGTGGTCTCCCCAGAGGCACGGGATGGATGTTCCGGTTCCCCTGCGAGGCTTGGCGCGCTGCAGTCTGCGTTGGTGGCTCCGGACCCCTCACCTAGTTCAGGGGGTGGGTCTGGATCTTCCGCAGTGGACGGTGCTCCTTACGGATGCGAGTCTCCTGGGTTGGGGGGCCCAGTGCCTGGGTCACTCGGCTCAGGGAACCTGGTCCACGGAGGAGGCCTCCTGGTCGATCAACGTGTTGGAGACCAGGGCGGTCCGGCTGGCGCTGTTGGCTTTCCACTCCCTTTTGTTGGGCAAGTCGGTCAGAGTCCTGTCGGACAATGCCACGGCGGTGGCTTATGTCAATCGTCAGGGGGGCACCAAGAGCACTCTGGTGGCGCAGGAGGCGGCTCGGCTCATGGTTTGGGCGGAGTCGCATCTTCTGGACCTCTCGGCCTCTCACATTGCCGGGGTAGAAAACGTTCAGGCGGACTTCCTCAGTCGTCACTTCTTGGATCCGGGAGAGTGGTGTCTCGGCGCCGAGGCGTTTCAGTTGCTAGTGCGTGCTTGGGGGCAGCCCCTGATGGATCTGATGGCTACAAGTGGCAACGCCAAAGTACCCCGCTTCTTCAGTCGTCGCAGGGACGGTCTGGCCGAGGGTCTGGATGCTCTGGTCCAACCGTGGCCAACGGAGGGGCTGTTGTATGTGTTCCCTCCTTGGCCATTAGTGGGCAGAGTACTGCTTCGCATTGTTCGCCATCCGGGGCTGGTGGTCTTGGTGGCTCCGGATTGGCCTCGTCGTCCGTGGTATGCGGATCTGGTGAGGCATCTGGTGGCGGATCCTCTTCCTCTGCCTCTCGGGTGCGATCTTCTGACGCAGGGTCCCATTCCCATGTTCGACCCGTCTCCCTTTTGTCTTACGGCTTGGCTCTTGAAAGGGGCCGCCTGAGTAAGAAGGGATATTCCGACAAGGTGATCTCTACACTTTTGGGGTCCCGGAGGCTTTCTACCTCTCGGGCTTATGTACGGGTTTGGCGTCTTTTTGAGGAATGGTGCCGAGCGCGGGGAGTGGTCTCCTTTCGCGCTTCTCTGCCTAACATTCTAGAGTTTTTGCAGGATGGCCTGGATAGGGGCCTGGCCTGGTCTTCTCTTCGGGTTCATCTGGCGGCCCTGTCGGCTTTTCGGGGGCTGGTGACAGGTCAGCGTTTGTCTGCCATTCCTGATGTGATTCGCTTTCTTAGGGCGGCCAAGTTGATCAGGCCTCCCATAAGGCCCTCGATTCCCTCTTGGGATCTCAATCTGGTTCTCTCTGTTCTAGTGCGCCCTCCTTTCGAGCCGTTGGATGGCTGTTCGTTGAAGGACCTTACGCTGAAGTCGGTCTTTTTGGTGGCCATTACTTCCGCTAGACGGGTGTCTGAGCTACAGGCTTTCTCTTGTAGGGCTCCCTTCCTGGAGTTTTCGAAGGAGCGGGTTGTTTTGAGGCCTGTTCCTTCCTTTCTGCCGAAGGTAGTTTCTCCTTTTCATGTCAATCAATCGGTGGTCCTCCCGGTCTTGGGTAGTCGGGAGGGTTCTTCTGAGCAACGACAGCTGCGCAAGTTGGATGTCGGTCGGGTCCTCCATGCTTATGTGCAGCGGACCCGGGATTTTCGGAGCTCCGATCATCTCTTTGTGCTTCTGGCGGGTCCTCGTCGGGGGGCTGGCGCTTCTAAGGCTACTATTGCGCGTTGGATCAAGGAGATGATTGCTTCCGCTTATCTTCTGAGTAAGAAGCCGGTTCCGGAGTTTCTCAAGGCTCATTCCACTAGGGGTCAGGCGGCTTCTTGGGCTGAGTCGTCGCTCGTGCCTCCGGTGGATATTTGTAAGGCTGCGGTTTGGTCCTCCTTGCATTCATTTGTTCGGCATTATCGGGTAGATGTTCAGGCGCGTCGGGACGCGGTGTTCGGTGAGCGTGTTCTGGTATCGGCCCTTCGGGGGTCCCGCCCGTGAGAGGGACTGCTTTGGTACGTCCCAATCGTAAAGTTAACCTCTACTGGTCTGGAGAGTGCTAAAGAAGGAGAAATTAGGTTCTTACCTGCTAATTTACTTTCTTTTAGCTTCTCCAGACCAGTAGAGGTCCCCACCCTGTCTGTTGTTGTTGTTGTTGGGGCTGTTGCGCGGGCAGTTTTTGGTTTTTGCTGCGGGTTCTAGTATTTTTCTAGGGCCGGGGAGAATTGAAGAACAGCGGCTGTGGCTCGGCTGGCTTAGCTGGCGAGCTGTGGGGACCTTCTTCCTTCGGGAATTTCTCCTCTGCATTTTCCAACAGCATTTTTGGGTATGTTATTTGTTACTCCTTTCGGAGTATTGTTTTTTCTCTCTGTTGTTTTCCAGTTCTTGGTTCTGCTTGGCTATTCGGCAGACTGAGGGAAATAGAGAGGAGGGGCTAGGATATACTGTCCCAAAGTTTTGTTTTCAGTCTCCACCTGCTGGTCATGATTAGATATATACCCAATCGTAAAGTTAACCTCTACTGGTCTGGAGAAGCTAAAAGAAAGTAAATTAGCAGGTAAGAACCTAATTTCTCCTTATGGCTTATTAAAGTTGATGTACAGTAGTCTTATCTCACATAAACAGGACCAACAGAAAAAATGGACGAATGAAAATAAAAGTATATTGAATGCACGTTTCAAAAGAGGAAACAGTAAGAGTTTAAAACGGGGGTAGGGAACTCCGGTCCTCGAGAGCCGTATTCCAGTTGGATTTTCAGGATTTCCCCAATGAATATGCATGAGATCTATTTGCATGCACTGCTTTCAATGCATATTCATTGGGGAAATCCTGAAAACCCAACTGGATTATAGCTTTCGAGGACCGGAGTTCCCTACCCCTGGTTTAAAACTTAAATGTGTCCAAGGAGAGATTAAGAACATAAGAACATAAGCAGTGCCTCCGCCGGGTCAGACCATAGCTCCATCCTGCCCGGCAGTCCGCTCCCGCGGCGGCCCAAACAGGTCACGACCTGTCTGAATCACCAGAAGGGGCTCCCTTGCCACCTTGGTTTCTCATTGAAGTCCTATCTTCCCATCGTAGTCCTAACCCTCCGGTCTTGCACATGCACGACCTGTTGGGTTTCTATACTTATTACCTGGTTAGCTTTCTATACCTGTGTTACATCCCAGCACCTCTCTCAGTATCCCACGATCCCTTTATCCCTCAGGAATCCGTCCAATCCCTGTTTGAATCCCTGGTATGCAATTCCAGTCCTCGAGAGATGGAGCCAGGTCAGGTTTTCAGGATCTCCACAATGAATATGTATGAGATGGATTTGCATGCACTGCTTCCTTGAGATGCAAATCTATCTCATGCATATTTATTGTGGATATCCTGAAAACCTGACTTGGCTCCGGCTCTCGAGGACTGGAATTGCCTACCCCTGTTCTAGGCGGTTCACAACAAATAAAAACTGATCATACAGCAATGAATACAATTTAAAATGGAAATACATCAGATAATAAAACATAAGAAATGCAAAAAATGACAGAATACAATTAGGATACAAATTTATCAAATAATGGGGTCTTCAATAATTTTCTAAAATCAAAATAGGAGGAAGCTCCTGGCATGATTTTTCTAAACCAGCCATTCAATTTAGCAGCCTGAAAAGAGAGTTCTCTCAAGAAATCTTTTATAACACAATTTAACAGAAGGAAATGCAAACAAACTCTATGTGTGAACTTATTTGAGTGGTTCAAAGAAAAATGGGAAACAAGGTAGCCAAGTGACAAGCCAAAGATTGATTTATAACAAATACAAGCAAACTTAAACAAAACTCTGGCCGCAATCGGCAACCAATGAAGTTTCTGATAATATGGCGTAATATGCTGTCATTCCAAAAATCAATCGAACTGCAGTGTTTTGAACCATAATAACCCTTTGGGAAGACTGATCGAAGTAACATACTGCCTTTTATGCTCAGAAGGAAAAAAAAAAATTCTTCACCATTGACTAAATCTGTAGCTCAGATAGGAGAGTCTCATCCCCTCCCTATATAATTAGCAAATCAGTGGAGTCACTGATAAGTAGGCAGCATCGGTTTTGAGTGAGAACGAGGTTTTTGTTCAATGCTGCTGCATCCGACTAGATTGCATCTGGGCAAGATCAGAAGGAAATTTGTATAAGAAAAAGTAAGATGTCTGCATAAGGCACTGATGCCAGCACCAAACCCTAAAGCAGTGGTTCCCAACCCTGTCCTGGAGGACCACCAGGCCAATCGAGTTTTCAGGCTAGCCCTAATGAATATGCATGGAGCAGATTTGCATGCCTGTCACTTCCATTGTATGCAAATCTCTCTCATGCATATTTTAGGGATAGCTTGAAAACCCAATTGGCCTGATGGTCCTCCAGGACAGGGTTGGGAACAACTGCCCTAAGGGACTTCGCAGTTGAAACAGAAGGGGTAGATGTGGAAGATGTTATTGAAAAGGTTTTCTTATGTAAGTAGGATGAAAACCAATGAAACAACCTAAAGGTTGGCTTACACATAAGCAAACTTATTGTAGCTAAAATCAAGAATGCTGCACCGATTCTGGGATAACACAAGGATGAGCTTTCTGTAGATTGAGTAAATGTCTACCCCAGATTCAGCCAGTTTGGCTTGCAGGGTCAAGAGGAGGGAAAGCAGTTCCTAATATGACTTTCTGCCTCAGAGGGATAGGGTCTAAGTGGTTTTTTACATTCAGGTACTTGAGTATTTCTCCCTAACACACCTGGGGCAATGTTAGTGACTTGCCCAGGATCACAAGGAGCAGCGCTGGGCTCGAACCTGCAGCCTCAGGGAGCAGAGTCTGTAGCCCTAACCACTAGGCCACTCCTCCACTCCCTAGTGTCGGTTCATCTTGAGTTAGACCCAAAAGCAGGGGGATTTCAAGCTGGAGGGAATGAGTTAGAAGGCAGCACTCTTGCAAGGATCGTGTAATCCTTATGCTTAATTACTCTGAGCAGAGCAGCTCACGGGAGCGTAGTGTAAACGTTCAAACAGAAGCTGGAGAGATAGTCACCATTTTCTCCAGCCTCAGCTAGAGGCCTTTGAGCAACCTTAAAGCTGTGACAGTCCTTAACACCACAGCTGCTGACTTTGGAGGAATGGCTTGAGGGTATCTTGGTGATGCCAAAACTTGTTTCCACTTCACAGTGATGCACCTGACAATGCTCTTAAGGATATTATGCATTAAAACTTTATCCTCCTCCTCCTCCCCCCCCCCCCGACTGTACCTGTCCAATAACTTTTCCTAGCATTTTCAACACCTGTTTGGCATGTTTAGACTTTGCTTCAGATTTTGAATCTAAGGGAATTCAAATCAGCTCAATTGCTTTGGACACAGGTGGCCTTGGTAAGGCAGCGTTTGGAAACAGCTAATTTGAGCTGGCTGTGAGACACCTAGCAGTCAAGGCGTTTTTTTATTAGTTGCATTAAAATTATAGGTTTATCTGAACTTTTTTATTTATTTTTTTAAATTCTGTTTTTAGACAATGTAACATGTACAAGGGTATGAAGATGTTTTCTGAGGTATTGGCGAGATTAGCTGTACAAGTTTTATTTGATATACAATTTTGTCATAATTTCAAGTGAAACATGCTATACTTTTTTCTGTCTGCAAACATTTTGATTACTGTTCTTCTAGGCATTGCTCATCGAGATCTGAAACCAGAAAACATATTGTGTGAGTTTGAGGAAAAGGTAAGCTCTCTAAAACTTGAGTTGAGTATACTGGTATAGCTCATGAATGTTAAATTGGCGTGCACACGTCTTCCTTGAAAGCACCAAAGTGAAATGTTGAAACTTTCAAGATGCTGGAGATAATTTTACTGTGTCCATGGTGTATTTTATTAGGATATACATTTAATTGTATTTTTAACTGATGTTGTATTTAAAGTAGTAATGTGTGTGTTGTTTTTTTTTTTTTTTTAACTATTTTTTTTTTTTTACTGAAATGTCTCACAGTTCCCTTGTTGTGAACCGCCTAGAACTACTGGTGGGGGCGGTATACAAGAAAATAAATTATTATTTACGTGCTTTCTTCAAAAGTCCCGCAAACTGAGGGTTTTAAATTGGGAATCAGTCTTTCTTTCCAAGTAGTGTTGCATTACTCCATAACTATGAATTTTTATATCTGGTGATTACAAATTAGAAATGAGCTAGTTGGGACCAATTTATTCAATTTTCTATACTGTTCTCCCAGGGGAGCTCAGAACGGTTTACATGAATTTATTCCCTGTCTGTCCCAGCGGGCTGACAATCTATCTGAAGCCTCCTTATCTCCTTCCTTGGGTTAAGCAGGGTCTATAGTGTACTGGTGTAGGGAAACGCCCTCTGTTGGGGAAGGAGCCTAGTGATGAGAAGGGGACAGAGCAGGAAGCTGATGTGGATATTGTGTGCTTAATTTCCTGCTGCTGTTCTGGTCCAGCTTGGATTGTTTTATGTTTTATTTAAAAGTTTGATGTACCGCCTGTCCTTATCAGATCAGGGTGCTTTTACAGTTTCCAAAAAAAACAAGTTTTAAAAATAAAGGAACGCCATTAAAATAGGAAAGACCTAACCACATCCAGAAAAATCACACACTTGACCAAAAATCCATTCATACTTGTCAACATTGTTAAGGTATAACCAGGACTAATAGTACAATGTTTTCCCGCATTTCTTGGAGATTTATGCTGACCTCCTCTCCTCCAAACGCCAATGGGCCTTTTTAAAATGTGGAGATGCAAGCCTAAAATCTTGCAGAGATCTTAAGACATCTCATAGATGCATACTGAGTAGTCTATCTGCTTCAGGTAGTCGTGTACGTGTTCCCATTAACACTTTGTGGACTAGACATAAATTTAAATTTACTTCTGAACTAAATGGGTAACCAATGGAATCCTTTTATATAGAAGCATGACATGATCATATAATCTGGTGTTCCCTAGAAGCCTAATGAAAGCATTTTGAAATGTTTGCAATCTTTTTTGTAAGTTTTATGGGTTAAGCAGCTGCCTATTTTGTATTAGGTCAGTCATCCCATCCCTTTTATCATTTTTGTCACCCTTCTCTTTCTGATTTCGCTATATCTTTTTTTGAGATATGGCAAAAACACAATATTCGAGATACAGTCATACCATAGAGCAATACAAGGGCATTATAATATTTTCATCTTTGTTTTCCATTCCTTTCCTGATAATTCCTGTTTGCTTTCTTAGCAGCTGCCACACATTGAGCTGAGGGTTTCAATGTCTCAACAATGAGACCTAGATACTTTTCCTGAGCAGTTACTCCTAACACACAACCCAGCATCAAATAGCTAGAATTTGGGTTCCTCTTTCCCACATGCATCACTTTGCACTTGCTCACATTAAATGCCATCCGCCATTTTGACACCGTCTTCCAGTCTCACAAGGTCCTCTTGCAATTTTTCACAATCCTCTTGCGATTTAACAACTTTGTGATCAGCAAATTTAATTCTTACTAGTTCCCATCTCTAGATCATTGATAAATGTTAAAGCATAGACCCCTGAGGAATTCCACTATTTACCCTTCTCTATTTACAAAATTGAGAATATTGACTATTTAAACCCACTCTATTTTCTCTTTCAACCAGTTCTCAATCCATAACAGGACATTACCTCCTATACCATGACTTTCTAATTTTCTCGGAAGTCTTTCATGAGGTACTTTGTCAAATGTTTTTTGAAAATCCAAATATACAATATCAACTGTTTCACATTTATCCACATGTTCATTCACCACTTCAAAAAAGATTGGTGAGCCAAGATTTCCCTCAACTAAAATCATGTTGACTCTCTCTCTTTAATCTATGCTTACATATATGTTCTGTTATTTTGTTCTTTATCAAGTTTCAAGTTTAATAAAAATTTGTATACCACTTATCAATCTTCTAATATAATTTATAATATTCTCTACCATTTTGCTCAGCACTGACGTCACTCGCCAGTCTATAATTTTACAGATCACCTCTGGAACCCTTTAAAAAATCTGCATCACATTGGCTCCCCTCCAGCCTTCTGGTACTATGCTGGTGTTTAAAGAAAAATTACAATTACTAACAATAGCTCTGCAAGTTCATTTTTAAACTCTATCAGCACTTTGGAGTGTATCCCATCCAGTTCAGGCGATTTGCTATTGTTTAATTTGTCATCCAGTGTTGGAGATTTATGAGTTCCTCTGATGCATCAGTATTGAATACCATTTCTGGCACCAATATCTTCTCCACATCTTCCTCAGTGAATTCTTTTAATCTCTCCGCTATGTCCTTGTCTTCTCTGAGAGCCCCTTTTATCCCTCAGTCATCTAGCCCAACTGATTCTTTTCCTCGCGTCTTGCTTTTAATATACCTAAAGGTTGGTTGTTTTTTTTTTCTACTGTTTTTGCTTCCAGTGCAATCTTTTCAAGATCTCTTCGCCCTCCTCATTAGCACCTTGTATTTGATGTGACATTCCTTATGTTTATAATTATTTTCAGTTGGATTCTTCTTCCACTTTCTGAAGGATTCTCTCTTAGCTCTAATAGCTTCCTTCACTTCACTTATTAACCACGCTGGCTGTTTGGTCTTCTTTCCTCCTTTTTTTAATATATGGAATATATCTAGTCTGGGCTTCCAGGATGGAATTTTTATCCATGCCTGATGTGTATTTTTGACTTTTGCAGCTGCACCTTTTACGTTTTCTTTTTTACCATTTGCTTCATGTTATAGTACTTTTTTTTTTTAAAGTTAAATGCTGTTGTATTGGATTTCCTGTGTAAACCTATTCTAGGGATTATATCAACTCTGATCATGTTATGATCACTGTTATCAAGCGACCTCCCTCACCAATTCATCTGCTCTACTAAGAACTAGATCTACAATTGCTTCACCTCTTGTCGGTTCCTGAACCAGCTGCTCCATAAAGCAGTCCTTGCAAGTGCATTTTTATCACTATGGTTATCTAGCCTCTTTGTACTGAGAATATCATGCGCTATAAAGTCCAGCGCGGATTTGAATATGAACCAGATATGAGAAGTGCTGGGGCTGTGAAGTGTTGCACTGCAAGTGGCTATCCAAAACAGGAATGCACATAACTTGGGCATAGTCTTGAGTAACTGTTCTGGGTTTCTTTTCAGATGTCGCCAGTGAAAATCTGTGACTTTGACCTTGGGAGTGGAGTGAAGCTGAACAGCAGATGTACACCTATAACAACCCCTGAACTAACTACGCCGGTGAGTACTTCCGTTTTTGCACCTGGTGTTTCTCAGTTCTTGAAACAGCTCAGAGATGGTACCAAATGAAAGCAACTTTCAAAAGGGATTTCTCAGGACAAACAGAATACAGCCCTCACATGAACGGTATCGGAACGCAGGCTGAAGCTTTGTATTCAGTTAAGACTTTTTTAAATGAAGATTTCATAGGTGAACATGTGAAAAACTTATGGCACACATGCCCTCACATTTGATTCATTCATGGAGCCCAGCAGTTTTTCAAAGCTCTAGCTTTTTTGCCTCTAGTGGTCCTCCCTCCCCCCCCAACCTCTCATATCAAGTTCACACTTTTCCTTCTGCTCCAGCTGGGACATAGTAAATCTACAATGGCAGTAGACCAGCTTCAGGGTATTTACATTTCCCTCAAAAATCTATTAAGCCCTTTGGGGTAGATGTTTTCAATTGGTAACTTTTTGATGGTGTAGCCCTGGGGTAGGCAATTCCGGTCCTCGAGAGCCAGAGCCAGGTCAGGTTTTCAGAATCTCCACAATAAATATGCATGAGATAGATTTGCATCTCAAGGAGGCAGTGCATGCAAATCCATCTCATACATATTCAGTGTGGAGATCCTGAAAACCTGACCTGGCTCTGGCTCTCGAGGACCGGAATTGCCTCCCCCTGGTGTAGCCTAATGGTTAGTCCAGTGGGCTGAGAACTAGAGGATCAGGACTTGATTCTCATTGTGGCTCCTTGTGACCCTGGGCAAATTACTGAGCTCAAATTACCCAAGGTACAAAAATTTAGATTGTGATCCCACTAGGTACAAATCACTTTGGTTGTACCATAGAGAGGCACTTTCTTCTTGATAAAGTAGTTTGAAATGGCTTCAGCTGTTTTAAACTTCCCAGCATAAGCTACAGTAGTGTTCCAGTTTCTGGACTCTTGCAAAGCTCAGTCACAGTTGGAGCTAAGACAGAACATACCTTGTAGAGAGCCTAAAAGTGCAGGCAAGATAGAATTGGTGCCATGGGGGGGAGGGAGAGCAGAGAAGGCAGATGTTGGATGGAAATTCCATCAAGTTGCTTGCTGTGCAGGCAGCTTGGAACTTGATCTTCAGGTGGTAACCTCTTTAACTGGAGGGGGGTGGGCATCCCCTGCCATCAGGGACTGTCGGGGAGGAGATCTGAGAAGAAATGTGTAGCCTGTGGGTACCGTGACCTGAGGAAAGTTTGGGAACTACTTCCCTAGGTCACAGGAAGGAAATAGGTCCTCGCCCAAATTATGAGATGTACATGGAGAATCCTTGGTAACAAACATGGCCACCATTCTCACTGGCAGGAAAACCTAAGGGCAGCACACTACCATGTGACAAAGAGCCTTCCCACAAGGGGGAGCTGCCCAAAAAGTTTAAACAGCTCTGCAGTGTCTTTACTCTCCCAGCTGGTCAAGTGAAGCCAACTGTGCTGTCTATATGCCTGTAGACTGATAATGTGATACCATCTTTCTGCTATCCACAGCAATCTAATCTGTCTAATCTATCCCAGGGGAGTTCAGAAGGGTTTACATGAATTTATTCAGGTGCTCAAGCATTTTCCCCGTTTGTCCCAGCAGGCTCACAATCTATCTAATGTACCTGGGGTAATGAGGGGGGGATTAAGTGACTTGCCCAGGGTGACGAGGAACAGCATGGGTTTGAACCACAGGGTGGTGAGGCTGTAGCTTTAACCACTGCACCACACTCTTCTTTCACCAAGAACCCCAGGATTCCCATATATCCCCTACAGAAATCAGAAAATCCATTTAGGGGTTTCCCAAAACTCATTCAAAAGCTGCCTCGGTTCATCTCACTGTTAGTGCGTCAAGATTTTTTTTTATTTTTTTTTAAACCTTTTGGGTGTAAAAGATGCAAGGAACAGACAGAAGCCCACACAACCCTGCCTAAGGGTGGGCTTTTCTAAACCACATCAGGACTGGAGGCTCCATTTTAGGGCCACAGACCTCATCCTCTAACAGAGGAGTTAAACCAACAAGGATCTTGCTGCACCTGTCCAAACTTAAACAGCGTCAGATGCTAGGACTGCACAACCGACTTCATTAAAACTAGGTGCCTGAGCAGATGGTTGGGAACCAATTCGTATATCTGGACAGGTCGAACAGATGAAAAAAAAAGTCTAAATTTTAAAAACAAAACCACAAAATTCTAGCAAGTAGGTATGTATTTGTCATAAAGAGTACCTAGGTGGCTGCCCCTAGATATCCACCCATGGTACCCTGTTTAAAAAATTACCCTTAATGGTGTGCACTTCAGTCAGCTGTAGAAATCACCTAAAAAAGCAATCAAAGGCTTCAGTGATTATGCCTCCAGATTTTCAGTAATAGATGACAAACGTTCCAAATGCTGCAATCCAGACACCAGTCGCTAAGCAACAGAAGGGGCTGTGCTGAAGTGCGCACACAATTCTGACAACTTAATACTAGGCTGGACGCCAGCCAAGATGAGCCAACACGTCCAACAGCAATTAAATTTGTAAAACTTTGGATAACAATGTTTTCAAATACAGAAGACAGCAGTGTGCAGCCAATTGATCAGAATATGTTCTAAGCAACTTACAGCTTTCAAAGGCTGCACAAGCTATGCAGTGCAGTTTAGCATTAAAATGGCTTTCTTGGAGAAATGGGCACATTTTGATGAGGGGGAATATGATTGGAGGCCTCTTATATTTGCCATCCATGTGTGTGTGTGTGTGTTGGGGAGGGGGGGCAGAATCCTAGTTTACAACTAAAAATTGTATACCACTAAAATTGAGCAGTTAAAGCTGCTACCCTTAGAAAAAGGGACAAAGACCAGAATATTGGGGTGCCACTGTGAGCCTTACATGCCCCCACTGATCTAGTGCATCCTTGAGTGCACACAGATTGGAGTGAAGTATTACGTGGTTCCCCCACTAATGCAGCTCACCTTTATGGAAGCACCCACACCTTTCTGCTATGATGGTGGGCAGGCGAATAGACAGCGTCTTCCATGATAGCCTAGTTTTTGTTCTTTCAATTAAGCACCTTTCTGTTTTCACAATCAATTTTTTGCTTTGTCAAATGTGTGCAAACAGGACAGAGCTAACTTTCCAGCGCCTTGATCCAAGAACCTTTGACCATGCAAATTTGAGAGTTCTTAGCTACCTCTGCTGCATTTCTCAGACAAAGTCCAAAGCCCTCCAAATTGCAACCATAGTAGTGTTCACCAAAAGCTCTCCAGTGTTTTTCCCACAAACTGGCTCCTTGTGATAACTTAGCTTTCTAAAAGTACCCCAAGCCTTTGAGGAGAATGGGTTGGACAGGACATACAGCATCAGCTGTGGAAATAGCCTGAACACAGATTGCTTTTCTATTCTTCATGCTAATTGGGATGAGCAGTGGACCATCTCCTGTTATTACTTTGTAGAGAACCAGAGCTTCACAGATGCATCTGAGCACCAACTAAAAATACCCCATAAATATGGAATTGAATGTAGTAGACCTTCAATGCCAGTACCACAGTTTTTGGAGAAAGTTATGAGGAGGGGCTGTGGCTCACATTCTTGAGCCGGGGCACACTAAAGGTAGTGGCCAAGGCTTGAGGCACCCAGAAGTGCGCAGACATCACTGATGACATCACTCATATGCGTGACATCACATCGACATCCGTGCAGAGGCCCTCCAGATGGGTCCTGAGGTTCCAATAGGGAGTGCCAGCAGGGAAGAGAGCCGAAGAGGAGTCGTCACTGGTGCCAACTGATTGCCTATAGCAGTGTCTCAACTACTTCAAGCTAAGTACCCCCTAAGTCTAACAAATATCAACTTGAGTACCCCAACCACAGACCTCCCTAGGCCCACCCAAGCTCTGCCCCAGAGCCCATCCTTTTTATTAAGTGTTTTGCAATTTTTTCCATTCATTTTTCATATACACACAATATACACAGCAGCTATAAATTCTCAAAACTGACCCCTTTCAATCACTATATTGAAAATAAAATCATTTTACCTACCAGTGATCCTCTGCAGGCTGCTGTAATTAGCTTTTAAAGGTGAGACCGGGAGGCCAGGGGAAAGCCGGAGGACGCTAGAAAAAAGGGGGAAACATGCAAGGTCTTTGGCGAATCGGGCAGTGCTGGTGCTGTACCGCGTAGGGAAATCAGCTGGCAGACTCCTCTCTTCCTCCTCAGTGTGCTTCGGCACACTTGGAATCTCAGGTGGCACACAGTTTGAGATACACTGCTCTATACCCAGAGGTTGTGAGATCAAATCCCAGTGCTGCTTCTTGTGACCCTGGGAAAATCACCTAATCATACAGTGCCCACTGCTTTGCATGTCTGCCTTGAATGCCAAAGCCACAAAAAGGCAGTATACAAGTCTCCTTTCCCTACTAGCGAATGGGGGAAAAAAATAATGCTGAATTCTTACCAAGGTACTTTGAAAAAGTATTTGACATGGTCAGACAATGGCTTCAATGCAGAAAAAACTAAAATGTTACTGTGCAATCATGACTTAACAGGTTTCCCTAATTTAGTTAAGATCAGAGATGTAGAAATTCAGTTTTCAAGCAGCTTGAAAACCATAGGTATAATTTTGGATTCAGCCCTTAAGATGAAGGCACATCTCTTAGGTGATTAGAAAGATCTTTAAGATATCCATGCAAATGTGTTGTTGTATATCGTTCTTTAAAATGTGTTTGTAGACCCATCTCATTTGACAAATTTTCTCTCGGTGAAGCGACTTGAGAATGAAGGAACAGCACCTTAATAATAATTAGCTCTCTGTTCAGCAGTAGTTAATGTGCTTTTTGATTGTTGAATATTTTTATTTAATTATTCTACTCTAAGTCTTGGATCCAAAGTTTGAGGACTAGTGTGTGATTAAGTTAGGTTGATTTTTCTTTTTTTTTATAATTTGGTTGATTTACCTTTCAAGTTTGAAAGTAAATTTAATTTGTCTTGATCACACTTTTCTGTACAAGATGTTATGCTTGGAATAATTTTTTGGAAATTGCATAAATAAATAAATAAATACAAACTTTTTTTGAACTAAAACTATAAAGCCTCTACAACAGAAGGCAATTTTCGGCTTGTACAAAGTACAGTTTTACCATAGTTTATTGTAATTTGTTACTGATGGGTGTCTCTAAGAAATATTTGAGGTTGCTACAAGTTGCCGAGAATGCTGTTTCCAGGATAATTGGTAGAATATCGAGATTTGAACATGACACCCGTTTTGAAGTTTCTCCACTGGTTGACTATAGAGCATCGTATTTGATGCAAAATACTTTTTCTCATATTAAAGGCCTTTTAACTGGTAAGATGTTGCTGGTATTAGCAGTGAATTTGCACTTGCATCAAGCTGTCAAAATATTACATTTATCGATGTAATATTCTTGATGTTCATTCATTTCAAATGATTTATTTTGAGGAATGGATAAATTCTTTATGTAGGAGGGCCCCAGTGGTAGAATTTGCTTCCAGAACAGCTCAGTTGTGCAGGGTTTTAAAAGTTTTTATTGAAAACATTTTTGTTTAAAGAAGCATTTAATTGCTGAATGGATATTATCTATTCTATACCGATTATCTGGATATAATCTTGAATCATTATTTTGCTTTTAATTATGTTAGGAATTACGCTTTTTTAGACTATTGTTTCGTAGAAATATGTATATTAGTATATTGCATGCAGAAGTAATAGAAAAATCACTAAGGGCTCCTTTTGCTAAGCTGCGATAGCGGTTTTAGCACGCTCAGAATTACCACGCGCTAGACGCTAACGCCAGCATTGAGCTGGGTTTAGTGCGCACTAAAAACACTATTGCAGCTTAGTAAAAGGAGCCCTAAGAAAGCCGTTATTCTGGACTCATTTCAAGTAGGACTAACTGCACCTCAGATTCTATAGAATTGCTGCTTTAATTAAAAGGAGGTGTAATTATAAATTATTTTACCAAAAATACTTAGACAATCTGGCATGCAGCAAGTTATAAAAATAGTTACAAATTCTTCTAATTATTCACAAATGTATTTCTAAAATACTAAAGTAAATACAGGTTAATGTACAAAACCTAACTTTATATGATTTAGAAACATTTCCTGATGAGAACTATAAAACAGCCACTGTCTCTTTAGCTAAATTAATACTTGTCTCAGAATTAACCAGCCCTTAGCAAAGAAGATACCAGTGACTAACTTATCCTAGAACTGAGGGGGATTTCACATCCTCGCCCTTTCTCCAGCTGTTCAGCAGTGTTACGTGGGTAGAAATCTTCTGGTTTCCAACTTGACTGTGAGCCAACACTGAGACTGGATTGAGTTAAGTGCACACAGCAGGTATCGGTCTGGTAACAGTCCAAAAGATATTTGGCTGCCGAGTTCTTACTTCCTTTGGCTTAGCACATAGCACATATATTAGTTATGCTAAAGGACTGATCTTTTTCAGAGTTGTGCTAGCCATTCAGGCAATCTGCTTCTACATATTTTTTTTTTTTCAAGCTGAACTCTAGCACAGCAAAATCCATAGTCTGTTTCAAAACAGCTGATTCATCAAAGTTCCAGGAGAAGGGGGAGTGAGGAGTCAGCGGTGTATCTGGGTTGTGAGCAGCCCTGCCTTTGGTCCTGTCCCAGTCCCGCTAAACTGGCTGGCAATAATAAAGCCAGATGTTGCGAGGGCCTTCCCTCTTGCCAAATTGCTATAGGCTCTGCTGGTCTCAATCCCACCCCTCAAAATGAGCAAGTAACATCAGAGGGGGCCGGATTGAGACTGGTAGAACCTTTAGCGATTTGGCAAGAGGGAAGGCCCCCATGGCGTCTGGCTTCGTTATTGCCATCCGGTTTAGTGGGACAGGACCGAAGGCAGGGCTACTCACAATCTGGATGCACCACTGACTGCTCACTCCTCCCAGCGGCTGGCAAACTGCATGGAGGCTGCTGCGGTGGCCGCCGCTGAGAGGAATCGGCTGCCTGCCTTGCATTTTGGGCATGCCCCGTGACTGTTGGAAGAAGCAAAGGGTAAAACGTGATGGGAAGAGAGAGAGATGAGGTGTTGGAGGAAAGAGGGGAGAGGATATGCTGGATGGAGGGGGCAAGACAGTAGATAATGGTTAGAAGAGTGAAAATAAAGGGGGAAGGGAAAAGAGGCTGGAATAGGTGGTGGGGGGAGGAGGAGAGTGAAGAGTTAGCAAAAAAACAAACAAACAGAGACATAGAAGCAGATAGAGATGGAGGAAAACTGAAAGGGTTAAAGTCAGAGATGGATGTAGGAGAGGAAGTGAAGACAGGAATGAGAGGAGGCAGATAATTTTCTTTCATATTCCCAGATTGGAAAGTACTGAGTTAGATTCAGATCAATCAGTAGCCGTGCCACTTCGTATTGGCTGAACTCCAGAGGGGGTGGGGGGGGGACCACATGCAGCAGAAGAGAACCTCTGGAAGCCTCACAACCTAGTCCTCTGGACATGCAGCCAGTCAGGTTTTCAGGATATCCACACTGAATATGCATGACACTTTTTCAGAATCATAAGCATCCTGAAAACCCAACTGGCTGCAACCAAGCACTGGATTATGAACCCCAGGTCTACACTCATTCACGTTGACTGTTGTACTACATTATATACAGGTATTGCTGCCATTGAGCTGTAACATCTATTTTAAAATGGCTTTTGGCTGCCTTGATCAATAGCCACTCTACTTCCTATTTACTGAATTATAGGTGGGGGAGGTGGGGGAGGGAACCAGATGCAGCAAAGGTGAGATTTAGTCTAATGTGAAGTGTGATAATAGCTGCTGCTCCTGCATGACTTAATGTTGAGGTAAACATAGGGGGGAGGGTAAGCTGATTTTTAATGAAGTGCGTTTAGGGCTAGATTCATCAGCCTGCCCGATCTAGGCAGGTCCGACGAATTCTGGAAGCTAAAATATGCAGATGGGGGCGATTGGAGGAACTCCCCCCCCCCCCAATCTACTGGCATGGGTCGCCGTTGTGCATGCCCATCTGAGTCACAGCCTGTTTTTTTTACTAGTTTTTAGCCCTGCAAGTCTG
Organism: Geotrypetes seraphini; assembly: GCF_902459505.1. Taxonomy (NCBI): domain Eukaryota; kingdom Metazoa; phylum Chordata; class Amphibia; order Gymnophiona; family Dermophiidae; genus Geotrypetes; species Geotrypetes seraphini. The sequence goes on from NC_047095.1 coordinate 66,208,652, forward strand.
TGGTTTTAACCCGCTTTAAACCTACGGGGAAGGGCAGGAGTTTATACTGCATAAGATGACTTTTCACATTTTACAGGGAGTTATGAGATTGTGCTGAATGAAGCAGTGCGGGGCAGAGCAGGGCGGCATTCGGGAGACATGGGGCAGAGCAGGGCAAAATTTGGGGCGAAGCAGAGACAAGAGATCTAGGCAGAGCAGGAGAGATTGCAGGGCAGAGAGCAGGGTCGGAAAGACATTTTCGACTGGTCCCCAGCAGTCGCTTCTTCAGTTGATCAGCCAGCCCAGTCAGATGTGAAATTTTGTGTTGTGAATCGCTTCTCTGCCTACTTTGCATGTGTTTCGCCTCATTTGCATGCACGGATCGGAGGATGGTCGGCAGAGAGGTAAGTGAATCGGGATGGAGGGAAATTTGGTCGCTAAGGGGTCGCAAACCGATCAGTTTGCTTTGTGAATCTAGCCCATAGTGTTAAAATTTTGATGCTGTTAATGTGCTAATTGCCTCATTTTTATTTCACTGTAATCTATTTGTGCAGGCAAAGCAGACTACAAATGCCAGATTTTAAAACCAGTGGTTAAGAGTAGCAGGAAACAAATTGAGGTGCTCTTGGATAAGTAAATGCTTTATTGTACAGGTTTTCAGTTGTACCTGTCTTTTCTTTAGTTTCTCCATTCCAGCATTGAGCTGTTATGTTCTGTATTGCCTGTGTAGATGATTAAATCTTGCTATATTTGCCATCTGTCTTGCAGTGTGGCTCAGCAGAATACATGGCACCAGAGGTGGTGGAAGTATTCACAGAGGAGGCCACGTTCTATGATAAGCGCTGCGACCTCTGGAGTCTAGGAGTCATTCTCTATATCATGCTCAGCGGGTATCCCCCTTTTGTGGGGAACTGTGGAGCGGACTGTGGCTGGGACAGAGGGGAAGTGTGCAGCATCTGCCAGGTAAATGTTGTGTTGGCCAACTGTCTAGTGTACTCTTAAAGATTTTGTACTCCCTGTGAGTCTTATTCTAACAACTGCTTTAGTCTAAGCATGGCTGTCAGAGCTAAGTGAAACCCTCACATGAAGTGTCCATGTGACTTTATTTTTCTGTGCTTTTAACTGTTTCCAGAGCCTTCTTGTCCTTTTGACTGGTTTTCTCTCCATCTTCACTTTCTGCCTTGCATCTATCTTTGTTCTATTTTGCATCCATCTTTGGCATTAACTTAACATTCAGTTTTTCCGCTTTCTTAAAATCTACTTTTCATATCTTCCCTGCCTATCTCTCTCTCCTTCCCTCCCTATTTCCATGGTCTGACATCTCTCTCCTTCCTTCCTTCCTTTCCCCTGGTCTGGCATCTGTCTCCTTCCCTCCCTCCCCCATGCCCTGGCATCTCCCCCTTCCCCTCCATGGTCTGGTATCTCCTTTCCTTTCCCTCCCTCCCATGGCATCTCTTCTTCCTCTCCTCTCCCTTGTCTTCCTTCTCTCTCCTTCCCTCTCTCTCCCCAGTTGGGTGCAGCAGCAGCATTTCTCTTTTCCCCCTCCCCTGTGCAGCAGCATTTCTCTCCCCCCTTCCCTGTGCAGCAGCATTTTTCTTCCTATTTAGCTTCTGGCCGGCTCCCTTCCTGCACTCGTTTTTCCTTCAACGCTGCAGGCAATGGCGGCTCCTCGCGCCTGTGTCGGAAGCTTTCTCTCTGACGTCATAGGAGCAAGGAGCTGCCACCGCCTACGGCTTTGAAGGAAAAACAAGTGCAGGAAGGGTGCTGGCCAGAAACTAAACACGTCATCGTGTCCAGACTGGGCCGCAAAACAGTACCTGGGGTGCCGCGAGTTTGAGACCACTGCAATACACTGACCTAACCTAATATAAGTCATATGGCTACGTATATAATAACTCTAAAATGACTCCAAATGGGAAAATGCTTCTGAGGTCATATGCTTATCTATATTCATAGTTTGCTTCCTTTCAATGCCATAAACATGGTTGATACCTGACTTTCCCTTTTCAGCTAATGATTCTTTGTACATATCCCAAGCTTTGAGCTCTATTTTAGCTTTCTTTTCTCTGACAATCCTGAGTTAATATTGATCGAATTTCCATAGTTATGCAGAATAAGGTATTGGGTGGCTAACTTTTCTCATGAGTAATGCTTAAAAGCATAAATGTACAATGAAGCAGGGGTGTCGGAAGGGGAGTTGGGGGGGGCCGGTCTTCCTCTGGGCGCTGGCACCCCTCCTGCTATTCGCCCCTTCCCCCCCACGGGTACCTTTTTATCTTTAGAAACATAGAAACATAGAAAGATGACGGCAGAAAAGGGCTACAGCCCACCAAGTCTGCCCACTCTACTGACCCACCCCATTAAGTAGCTGCTCGTGTCAGCTTGGATGCTCTCCGACATCACTTCTGGGACCTGTGCCTAGGAAGTGATGTTGGAGAGAGTGCCGAAGCTGACACAAGCAGCTACTTTTGTGGTTGCTCGAGTCGAAGATAAAAAAGTACCTGGGAAGAGGGTGGGAGAGGGCTGCCACTCACCCCTGCTACCCCACTGCAATGAAGAGCCCGGGCCCAAGTCAAGTCCTTCGCTACGTGCTCTTGTCACAGATCTGTCCAATTACCAGCAGGTTCTTTGAGTGGCAAGAAATCATGATACTCTAACTCAGTGGTTCCCAACCCTGTCCTGGAGGACCACTAGGTCAGTTGAGTTTTCAGGATAGCCCTAATGAAAATGCATAAGAGATTTGCATATAATGGAGGTGCCAGGCATGCAAATCTGCTCCATGCATATTCATTAGGACTATCCTGAAAGCCCGACTGGCCTAGTGGTCCTCCAGGACAGGGTTGGGAACCACTGCTCTAACTGACACAAAGCCGTACGTGTACAGTTATAAGTATGGAATGCATTGGTTCTATTTGTGATCCAACAGAGTTTGGGTAATTGGCAGTGCACTACGCCTTGAAGGAGACTTGCCTCACGGAATCCAGCAGTCGCTGCAGGAGTGACCAAATCGTTAGCAGCAGGGTGTGGTGGCTTTCCCCATCTCATCTAGGTTTTGTCTCTGAAAGAAGTGCTAGTCCTGGAGACCTGATGCCAGCTAATGATCAGGTTGCACCTCTATTATCCCAGGACAAGCAGGCAGGTATTCTCACTAGTGGGTGATGTCATCAGACAGAGCCCCGGTACGGACATCTCACAAGCACGTGTTGCTTGTAGAAACTTAAAGTTTCTAGATGCCCGCACCGCGCATGCGCCGGTGCCTTCCCGCCCGGAGATCCGGGCGTGTCTCCTCAGTTCTTTTCTTTCCGCGGAGCTGAGAAGTTCAACTTCATCATGCGCTAGCTGAATTCAGTTAAATTTGCCTTCCTTGTCCGCGTTTTCGCTTTCTTTTAATTATAGTTAACAGTACATTTCTTTTTCAGTTAAAAAAAAAAGATTATTTCCTCCGGCGGGTCGAACGGGCCGGCCACGTGGCTCAGGCCCACAGGCTTCGACCTCGCGGCGGAGATTTTCCGGCCTATGTCCCGGCCAATCACCGGGTTTAAAAAGTGCAGCAAGTGCCAACGCGCGATTTCACTCACGGACCCTCACCGGCGCTGTTTGCAGTGTTTGGGTCCTGACCACATTCCGAAATCGTGCAGGCCTTGCTCTACCCTTACGGCACGCTCATTCAAACGGCGTTGCCTATTGTGGGAATCGATGTTCAAGATGGACGCAGCTAAGGATCCTTCAGCCTCCACTTCATCTGATACCTCCCCGGTTCGGGCGAAACCGGTATCGACCCCTCCTGCATCGAGTGTGGTGAAACCGGCATCGTTCATCCCGACAACATCCACGAGCTCGACGTCGGTGCCTGCCCCGGTCTCCTCGGTTCAGGTACCTCTTCCTTCCACAGTACCACCAGTGGTCATCAAAGTGCCGAAAGCTACTAAGCAGAAGCACTCGACCTCGAAGGAGCGCGATGACCGTGCAGGAGGACCCCCTTTCGGTGCGGATCCCTCCTTATCGGCTTCGCTACGGTCCGTGCTGGAAGCTCAATTCGTTGAGCTCATGCAGACCATCGGACCCGGGCTCATCGCTGCCATACAGGGTGACCTCCCGGTACCGGTCCAAAGGGGCGGTCCGCCCCCTCCCCCTCCTCCACGCCGTTCGACCTCGAAAACCGACGAGGACGAACGGGGGAGGGCGGCGATGCCCATGCGGCAAGCCTCGCTTACCGATATGCCGCCATTAGAGCCCATTACGCCTCCGCGCCAACATGGGACCAGACCTCCGATCGATACTCAAAGCCCTAGGCATAGTCAGGAAGAGTTCTTCCGTACTCCTTACCAGACTTGGGTAGCATCGCAAGAATCCGCATCGCAACCCCAGTTGCGATCCACCGCTTCCAGCCCTATCCACCACTTGGGGGCTTCGGGAGACCATGCGATGCACAGACGATCCCAATCCCCGTCCCGCCACCGAGACAGGCACCGATCAAGACACTCATCCTGGCACTCTTCACGCCACTCGGAGGTGTCACCGCAGAAAAAACTGCAACGTATGGGATACTCCTCATCAGAGGTGTCCCCTCCGGAGGGACCGGAGTACGAGGAGACACCTGTACCCGATTCTCCTTGCCGCTCCCCGATGTCCATGGATCCGGAGGCCTCTTCCTCCTCCAGCCCGTCCCACAGACCGACGCTGGCGGATCAATTGTCTTTCTCATCATTCCTCCGACAAATGGCGGATGATCTGGATGTGACTCTGGACACGGGCTCCCGATACTCCAAAGAGTATCTGGACACCATGCATTTACCTAACCCTCCAACGGAGTCGCTTCAGCTCCCCCTGCATAAATTGCTGGATCAGACCTTCATGCAGTGTTTCGAAACACCGTACTCCATACCGGCGATTCCCAGCAAACTCGATGCTCGATAGCGCATCGTGCACCATAAAGGGTTTGAGGGCCCTCAACTCTCCCACCAATCCCTACTGGTCGAGTCCTCTCTTAAACGCTCTCATCCCTCTCAGGTCTACGCCTCTGTACCGCCGGGCCGAGAGGGGAGAACGATGGACAAATTTGGTAGAAAATTCTATCAAAACTCCATGATGGCGTCACGGGTGCTGAACTACAATTTCTTTTTCTCTTCCTATCTGGAGTTCTTCTTGCCGGTGCTCCGCAAGTTCACTCCGTTCATAGACACCCAAGCTCGATTCGAGTTCGAGGAAGTGGTATCCTCCCTCTCCCAATTACGCCTCCAGCTGATGCAATCCTCCTTCGATGCATTCGAACTCTCGGCACGTGCTGCCGCAAGCGCGGTAGCCATGCGTCGCCTGGCATGGCTCCGTACAATCGATATGGATCCCAACCTCCAGGACAGACTCGCCAACGTACCATGTGCAGGAGCTGACCTGTTCGATGAATCTATCGAAACGGTTACCAAGAAGCTGTCGGATCACGAAAAATCTTTTCAATCCATCCTGCGGCCCAAACCCAAACCTCAACAGTCTCGACCTTCCAGGCCACCCCTGATTTACCAGCGGCGTTACATGCCCAGACAAACGCCCGCTGCGAGACAACCTGCGAAGAGACAACCTCCCCAGAAGTCTCAGCAAAAACCTCAGCCACCGGCTGCACCTAAGGCTCCCCAGCCCTTTTGACTCCCCTCCGGGGAGCATAACCGACACCGTTCTGCACCCCTCAGCCTCTCCCATAGGGGGCCGCCTCCATCTTTTTTACCATCGATGGGAGGCCATAACCCCGGACCTATGGGTCCTTACCATCATAAGAGAAGGATACTCTCTTCACTTCCACCGGGTCCCCCCGGACCATCCTCCAAGAGAGTATCCTTCAAGCTCGACACAGACCGCCCTTCTTCTTCAGGAAGTCCAAACCTTACTTCAGCTTCGGGCCGTCGAGCCGGTCCCGTCAGACCAGTTGAACCGAGGGTTTTACTCCCGGTACTTCCTCGTCCCGAAGAAAACGGGCGACCTGCGACCCATTTTAGACCTTCGGGCCCTCAACAAGTTTCTGGTCAAAGAGAAGTTTCGCATGTTGACTTTGGCTTCTCTATACCCCCTCCTCGAGCAGAACGACTGGTTATGCTCCCTGGATCTCAAGGAGGCCTACACTCACATCCCCATTCACCCGGCCTCCCGAAAGTTCCTCAGATTTCGGGTGGGAAATCTGCACCTACAGTATCGAGTGCTACCATTCGGCCTCTCTTCGTCCCCCAGAGTCTTCACAAAGTGCCTGGTGGTAGTGGCCGCGGCACTCCGAGACAGGGGTCTACAGGTCTTCCCATACCTCAACGACTGGCTCATCAAGGCCCCGTCAGCCCCAGAGGTCACTTCGGCGGCCTTGGCTACAACCTACTTCCTCCAGAATTTGGGCTTCGAGATCAACTTTTCCAAGTCTCATCTACAACCCACCCAGTCCCTCCCCTTCATCGGAGCGGTCCTGGACACCACTCGACTCCGAGCATTCCTGCCTCCGCAACGCATGGAGTCCCTTCTCCATCTCTGCCAGTCGGTGTCTACTCGCCAAACCCTACCGGCGAGACAACTGATGGTGCTCCTGGGCCATATGGCCTCCACGGTACATGTGACACCCTTTGCCAGACTCCATCTCAGGATCCCCCAGTGGACCCTGGCATCACAGTGGAATCAGACGTCCGATCCACTAACCAAACACATCTTAGTCACACCTGCTCTTCGGCAGTCTCTACTTTGGTGGATGACCTCTTCGAATCTATCCAGAGGTTTGCTGTTGCACTCTCCCCCCCATCAGAAAGTTCTCACAACCGATTCGTCGAACTATGCATGGGGGGCCCACCTGGATGGTCTCCGCACCCAAGGATTCTGGACCAGTGCGGAAAGACTACATCAAATCAATCTACTGGAGCTCAGAGCCATATTCAATGCGCTCCAAGCTTTCCAACACCTACTTCACGACATGGTGATCCTCATTCGCACAGACAATCAGGCCGCCATGTATTATATCAACAAGCAAGGAGGCACGGGCTCGGCCCTCCTTTGCCAGGAAGCTCTACGAGTCTGGGACTGGGCGGTGCGCCACAACGCCTTCCTCAGAGCTGTCTACATTCAGGGGGAGAACAACGTCTTAGCAGACAAACTAAGCCGTCTGCTACAACCGCACGAATGGACTCTCCATTCCAGCCCCCTTCACCAAATCTTCACGCAGTGGGGGACGCCTCAGATAGACCTCTTTGCGGCTCCCCACAACTCCAAACTGCCTCAGTTGCTCCAGGATCTACACTCCTCATCGCCTCGAGGCAGATGCTTTTCTACTGAACTGGGGGAAACGATTTCTATATGCGTTCCCCCCATTCCCGCTGATCCAGAAGACTCTGGTCAAGCTGAAACTCGAACGGGCTACCATGATTCTAATAGCTCCTCGGTGGCCCAGACAACCTTGGTTCTCCCTCCTACTTCAACTCAGCAGCAGGGAACCAGTACCACTTCCAGTGTTTCCTTCACTACTTACTCAACATCAAGGATCACTGCTTCATCCCAACCTGCAGTCTCTCCACCTGACAGCTTGGTTCCTCTCAACGTAACCCCTCACCAATTCTCACAAGAAGTGAGGGAGGTCTTGGAAGCTTCCAGGAAGCCCGCCACTCGACAATGCTACTCCCAGAAATGGACTAGATTCTCCTCATGGTGTGTTTCTAAATCAAAGGAACCTCAGCGAGCTTCCTTATCCTCCGTGCTGGACTATCTCCTATACCTATCTCAATCTGGGCTCAAGTCTACATCCATACGAGTCCACCTGAGCGCTATTGCGGCGTTCCACCAGCCCCTACAAGGGAAACCCCTCTCGGCCCATCCGGTGGTCGCCAGATTTATGAAAGGACTCTTCCATGTTAACCCTCCTCTCAAACCACCCCCAGTAGTTTGGGACCTCAATGTAGTCCTTTCCCGTCTCATGAAGCCCCCGTTTGAACCACTCAACAGGGCCCCTCTTAAGTATCTCACCTGGAAAGTGCTTTTTCTTGAAGCCCTTACGTCCGCTCGCAGAGTCAGCGAACTCCAGGCATTGATGGCGGATCCACCATTCACAGTATTCCATCATGACAAGGTGGTCCTCCGCACTCACCCGAAATTCCTGCCTAAGGTGGTCTCCGAATTTCATCTCAACCAATCCATTGTACTTCCAGTATTCTTCCCTAAGCCCCATTCTCACCACGGAGAATCGGCCCTTCACACTCTAGACTGTAAACGTGCCTTGGCTTTCTACCTGGATCGCACCAAGCCACACAGAACCACTCCTCAACTTTTTGTCTCCTTCGATCCTAATAAGTTGGGAAGACCCGTATCAAAGCGCACCATCTCTAATTGGATGGCGGCCTGTATCTCTTTCTGCTATGCCCAGGCTGGATTATCACTTCCTTGTAAGGTCACAGCCCATAAGGTCAGAGCAATGGCAGCCTCGGTAGCATTCCTCAGATCAACACCAATCGAGGAAATTTGTAAGGCTGCCACCTGGTCCTCGGTTCACACATTCACCTCACATTATTGTCTGGATACTCTCTCCAGACGGGATGGACAGTTTGGCCAAACAGTATTGAAAAATTTATTCTCTTAAGCCGCCAACTCCCCCTCCATCCCACTGAGGTTAGCTTGGAGGTCACCCACTAGTGAGAATACCTGCCTGCTTGTCCTGGGATAAAGCAATGTTACTTACCGTAACAGTTGTTATCCAGGGACAGCAGGCAGCTATTCTCACGTCCCACCCACCTCCCCTGGGTTGGCTTCTCAGGCTAGCTACCTGAACTGAGGAGACACGCCCGGATCTCCGGGCGGGAAGGCACCGGCGCATGCGCGGTGCGGGCATCTAGAAACTTTAAGTTTCTACAAGCAACACGTGCTTGTGAGACGTCCGTACCGGGGCTCTGTCTGATGACATCACCCACTAGTGAGAATAGCTGCCTGCTGTCCCTGGATAACAACTGTTACGGTAAGTAACATTGCTTTCTATGCGTGCACACTTTTTTGCTGGAGTGGGACAGAAGGGTGGCGAGATAGTGTGAAGGATCTAGAGGACCTAGGAAGGGGCTAAGGTGTAGTGAGAGGGAGAAGTCCAAAACAGGGGGAATGGGAAGCTTGATGGGGGACTGAGTGGCAGGGAAGGTTTGGGGGCTAGTGAGGGAACCAACAGTAGAGGAGAAAGGTGACATTTTGGGAGGTGGTGAATAAAGAATGACGAGGGGATGGGCTGGGGAAAAGCTTGAGACTAGCCTTAAGCAGGCTGTTCAGTTAGACACTAGCATTTTATAGATGCTGTTCCGATGCTGTTCCAAACACACCTTAGACAGTGAAACTGCAGAAGCTGCTTTTTGGATTTAAACGAAGCATCATTAAAAGACGGTTGTCTCTCTGCCTTTGGGCTTGTCCAGAGGGTGCTCCTAAAATGGCCAGGAGTGGTATACAGCATGTGCAGTTGGAGAGGCTTGTTGACAGGGGAAGAGTGTATTTGGATCGAGCTGCTGTCACCTCTTAAGTAGAAGAGACGTCAATCTGACACCCACCAGGCGTAGCTCCCGCACTCGCTCCCAGAGCTCTGACTAATTCATGACTGCCTCCACTTCAGGAAGCAGGTGTGAGCCTGGCTCTTCTCCTAAGCCTTTCATACCTGTAACCCCTTAAAGCTACTGCAGAAGCAGACAGTTCCACATAACCTTATTCAGCTGTACGTGGAATCGGTTTAGCAACTCAATCCGATTCTGTCCTCCCCCCATCTCAGCTGCCTGTTGAGGTGCTTCACTGTGTCGTACAGACATTTGAGTTCTGAGGGAGCCATGAGATGAAAGAAGTGTACGATGTGCATTTTCAAAAAATAGAATGTTCCGCATTGCAGGGATACATTTATGGAATAACTTCCGTGGACGTTTAAGATTGTGCAAACTTTAGGAAGTTACTAAAAACGCAACTCTTTGATGCCTATTTGTAAGGAGGCTATTTCCTCCTTCACGTGCCTTGATATTCAGTCACCGTATATGATTAGAAAATAGAGATTGTGGGTTTTTAAAAAAAATGTTAATGTATGATTGCTGCTGGAAACTGCTTAGATATTAAGCGGTTTATAAATATTTTAAACAAAAATGTATCGGGTAAATCTCTCGTGTCCTTTTCCACTGCTAACATAAGAACATAAGCAGTGCCTCCGCCGAGTCAGACCATAGGTCCATCCCGCCCAGCAGTCCGCTCCCGCGGCGGCCCAAACAGGTCACGACCTGTCTGAATCACCAGAAGGGGCTCCCTTGTCACCTTGGTTTCTCATTGAAGTCCTATCTTCCCATCGAAGTCCTAACCCTCCGGTCTTGCACATGCACGACCTGGTTGGGTTTCTATACTTATTACCTGGTTAGCTTTCTATACTTGTGTTACATCCCAGCTCCTCCCTCAGTATCCCACGATCCCTTTATCCCTCAGGAATCCGTCCAATCCCTGTTTGAATCCCTGTACCGTACTCTGCCTGATCACTTCCTCCGGTAGCGCATTCCAAGTGTCCACGACCCTTTGGGTGAAAAAAAACTTCCTTGCATTTGTTTTGAACCTATCTCCCTTCAGTTTCTCCGAATGCCCCCTCGTACTTGTTGTCCCCTTCAGTCTGAAGAATCTGTCCCTATCCACCCTCTCTATGCCCCTCATGATCTTGAAGGTCTCTATCATATCTCCCCTGAGCCTTCTTTTTTCCAGAGAGAAGAGCCCCAGCCTATCCAACCTCTCGGCGTATGGGCAGTGTTCCAGCCCTTTTACCAGTTTAGTTGCTCTCCTTTGGACTCTCTCAAGTACCGCCATGTCCTTCTTGAGGTGCGGCGACCAATATTGAACGCAGTATTCCAGATGTGGACGCACCATCGCTCGATACAATGGCATGATGACTTCCCGCGTCCTGGTTGTTATGCCCCTCTTTATGATGCCCAGCATCCTGTTGGCTTTTTTCGAGGCTGCTGCGCACTGTGCAGATGGCTTCAGTGATGCATCCACCAGCACACCCAAGTCTCTCTCAAGACTGCTGTCTCCCAACAATGCCCCCTCCAATTTGTAGTTGAACAACGGGTTCTTTTTCCCTATATGCATGACCTTGCATTTTTCCACGTTAAAGCGCATTTGCCATTTGTTTGCCCAGTCTTCCAGCTTGTCCAGGTCCCTTTGCAGGTCCTCACACTCCTCCCTGGACCTAACTCTACCGCACAGTTTGGTATCGTCTGCAAATTTTATAACCTCGCAATTTGCCTCCTTTTCCAGGTCATTGATAAATATGTTGAAGAGTAACGGCCCCAGCACCGATCCCTGTGGCACACCGCTTGTGACTCCCCGCCAGTCAGAATATTGGCCCTTCACTCCGACCCTCTGCAGTCTACCCGACAACCAGTGCTTGATCCATCTGTGCACATCCCCTCCCACCCCGTGGTTCCACAGCTTCCTAAGCAGCCTTTCATGTGGCACCTTGTCGAAAGCCTTTTGAAAATCGAGGTAAATGATGTCTATGGGTTCCCCATTGTCCACCCGACTGCTTATTCCCTCAAAAAAGTACAGAAGGTTCGTTAGGCATGACCTTCCCTTACAGAATCCGTGCTGGCTTGTTCTCAGTAGGCCATTCCTCTCGATGTGCTCGCAAATGCCGTCCTTGATCATAGCTTCCACCATCTTCCCTATAATTGAAGTCAGGCTCACCGGCCTGTAGTTCCCGGGGTCACCCCTTGATCCCTTCTTGAAGATAGGTGTGACATTCGCCAATTTCCAGTCCTCTGGTACCTCACCAGTTTTCAAGGATAGGTTGCAAACATGCTGGATTGTGCCCGCTATTTCTTGTCTTAGTTCCTTCAGAACCCTTGGGTGGATCCCGTCCGGGCCCGGTGAGACACCGCTAATTTTATCTTGCTGCACCGTATGCCTGGAATGGGCTTCCTGAGTCAGTTTGTCGAGCTCCGTCTCTGGCTATATACAAATCTAGACTAAAGCCACCCGTTCTAGGCTGCTTTTAGCTCTTAATTTCTAGTCACTTGTTCAGTATGTACCCTTGTCTTGTTTTAATCGTTCCCACCATAAGTAATTCCTTAGTATTAGGGAATTTGTCCTGTTCGTCTTGATTAGATTGTAAGCTCTGTCAAGCAGGGATTTTCGTAGTGTACAATGCTCCTGTGTATGAGAAATTGGTGGTAAGGGGTTTCATTTGTATTGTGCTATTAATATGAATGTTCTTAACAGAATGACGTTGTACTAAGCATGGATGTTCTACTGTGTTAATTTGTATCCTCTAATAAAACCCTAAGCGTGCATGTGCACTTAGGAGGCCATGATCCCTGCCGCCATTCTGTGTGCTTCCGTGGTCGTGTTTGATTTGTGTCGCTTGCGGCGTGTACAGTGGTTTGAGCGGCGCCGAGAGCAACGGCAGAAGGGTGTCCTTCGGCCAGGACGAAGCGGACAGGGTGCGGGGTGCTGCGAGGCATCCAGCTGCTACTGCTGCACAGGGAAGTGGAGGGGGATAGGGAAAGGGGGCTGCTTTTGGGGGGGAGGGGTGTGCTTGGGGGCAGGCAGCAATATTGGTTTGCTCAGGGGGGAGGAGAGGAGGAAAGACAGAAGGGGGCCACGGAGAGACAGGCATGGCGCAACAGAGAGAGACAGGCAGGCAGGGGGCCAGGGAGAGACACAGACATACAGACAAAGACAGTGGCCAGAGAGAGAGACAAAGAAAAAAAGACAGAAAGCGGCTAGAGAGAGAGAGAAAGAAGTATCTGATATATCAGGGGTAGGCAATTCCAGTCCTCGAGAGCCAGAGCCAGGTCAGGTTTTCAGGATATCCACATTAAATATGCATGAGATAGATTTGCATCTCAAGGAGGCAGTGCATGCAAATCCATCTCATACATATTCATTGCGGAGATCCTGAAAACCTGACCTGGCTCCGGCTCTTGAGGACCGGAATTGCCTACCCCTGTGATATATTATACATATTGCTGTCACTAGGATTCAATTAGCGCATCTCTAGGTTAACCACCTGGATTGTTATGCTAACATTTGGTCCTTTTTTAAGCTGTCAGCTCAAGTATAGCTTGACAAAATTCCTTGTGGTAAACCCCCTTGGCTTAATCTCTTCAATTAGGTGCCAGTTTCAGTTGTAACTCAAGGTGAGTTATGTTCAGGTGTAGGGGGTGTTTTCTATATCTCCTCCCCCCCCAGGACTTTGTGCTTGAAGCAATGGAGGGCTAAGTGACTTGCTTAATATCACAGCTTCCTGCCCTAAGCATTGACGCTCTTGCTCCATGTTTAATAATAGAATTCTGTTCTATTTCTGTGTAACTTGTTAATCCGTCTAGACTTGCATTGTAAATTAGGCAGCCTAATAAGTTAAATAAACAATGAATGCCATGGTACGCTAGAGGCATAATTAGAAGATGAGGTGGCGGTCCCTTTGTAAAGATTATTGGTAATCTCACCTGAATAGGGACCAGAATATTCAATTTTGTGAAATTTTTGATTAGATCTAATGTAATGAGAAAGAAATGGATACATCTGAATGTAAATGACTGACATTAGGTTACCGTTCTTTAATAACTAGTATCTTCTACCTAACCAGAGGTGATCAGTCATGTGCCTTATTCATTTTGGGTATCCTGGAAACCTGGCTGGCTGGGGTGCTTTGGTAGCCACGCTTAGAATTTAGGATTAGTGTTTTAATAAACTTGGAAACTCCTTGAGACTGATGCAATAGAGCTGTTTGATGGCTTAACATGTAGCTGCTTCTGTGAAATTAACTCAAATATTCCAGGGAGCAATTTGCATGAAAATTTACTTCTGCACTATTCTGCAACTCATGGCCAAAAATCTCTTCCTTGTCGGAATATGAACGGTGATTAGCTCATACGTTGACAGGAAGGGAAACCATTTTTATAAATTCTCTTTGGGCTCTAATTATTCCCTAGTAGTGAAGCAGCTCTCCCTCTTTTTGAAGAGGCAGGAGTAGGGCCCACCTGCTCCTGCTTCTGGACCACCATCTTGGAAAATGGTAGTGCCTGATGCTGTCTTAACTCATCCTGGAATGCGCCAAATGGCATCTGTCGGCCAAATTCTCTTTGAGGATGACTGCACCTGAGGCAGGAGTGAGTGGTCTTTGCTTCTGCCTTTTGTGGGACTTTACTAGAATGAGCAAGGGGAGTCGTTAATATCAGGAAAGGGAGGGAGATTGGGGCCAATGGCCACTAGCAAAAAACTTTTAAATGTCACCCTTTCAAATGCCACTCGGGCACTGACGGGAAGGGTGACCTTGTAGATTACCACCACAGTTGTAATTATTTCATAATCTGTGGGCTTATTGCTTGTAGCATGCTGTGGTTTTCCAACAATACTTTTGCAGTAGAGCTGGGCACTAAACCAGCTCCGAGAGGTTTTCTGTCTTGGCTCCTTGCTCTTTATTGCCTCAGGTAAGAACATAAGAATTGCCGCTGCTGGGTCAGACCAGTGGTCCATCGTGCCCAGCAGTCTGCTCATGTGGCGGCCCTTTGGTCAAAGACCAGTGCCCTATTTGAGTCTAGCCTTACCCTGATTCAGCAGGAACTTGTCTAACTTTTGTCTTGAATCCCTGGAGGGTGTTTTTCCCTATAGCAGCCTGTGGAAGAGCGTTCCAGATTTCTACCACTCTCTGGGTGAAGAACTTCCTTACATTTGTACAGACTCTATCCCCTCATTTACTAATATGCATTAAGACAGCTGTATTCTCAATGGGCCTGGTTACTAACTGAGCTTAACCGGAGCATGTGTTAATGTGCCTTAATGAGGCCCTTCAATGGTAAGGGAAAGCCGCCTTGAAGGGTGTCTAGGGATGAGCAAATCCTTGTTGTACCTGAATATAACTCGCTGTGAGTGTCAATGCAAAAAGCATATGTTAAATGGCCCTATTCTCCTACTTATCTGTGTGTTAATTTTTGCACAAGGCTACTGTTCTACAGCTGTGTTCATCCCTCCTGGTTTATGCTTCTGCATTAATTTCCCGTATCATGTGGTCTCCTGTACTGTTTAAAAAGGATGTAATGTAAGTGAGCAAATCAATTATGCAAGTGATATTTTGATCAGGCTGTATATGTCCTACATAGAATTTTATATTCAAATAAGATTCTGCCCCTTCAGCAGGTATAAACACCTCTGCAGGAGATTAACATAAAGGTACTTTTAATCAGAGTGGATATACAGCTAACACCGAAGCCTCAAGTGTAATTTCTATATTCCTAAATTATCCCATTAATTTAAATGTCTTTTTGGAAAAGGGTTCATTTTGAAGCGTTTCCCCCTCTTCCCCCCCCCCCCATGTAGCAGATGCTGGTTATGTAGATGTCGTTACCAGTCAGTTACACTGTAGTCTGCTTTTATCATGGATCTTTTGCACAGAACAAGTTATTTGAGAGTATCCAGGAAGGCAATTATGAGTTTCCTGAGAAGGACTGGGCTCGCATCTCTATGGAGGCTAAAGATCTAATCTCAAAGCTGCTTGTTCGTGATGCCAAACAAAGGCTGAGCGCTGGCCAGGTTCTGCAGCATCCCTGGGTGCAGGGGGTGAGTACCTGATCGCTTTTTGGAAGTCTGTCTGTGCTCAGACTTGTCTGGTTTTTTGGGGGGTTTTTTTGTTTTTTTTATATATATATTTTTTTTTAATAGTATGTATATGGATAAAACGTTATCCCAGGACAAGCAGGCAGCATATTCTTGACTGAGGGGTGACGGCACCGACGGAGCCCCGGTACGGACAATTTTAGAGTGATTGCACTCTAAGAACTTGGAAAGTTCTAGTAGACCGCGCACGCGCCTTCCCGCCCGACAGAGGCGCGCGGTCCCCAGTTTCTTAGTTTCCGCGGAGCTAAGACGCACTTTCAACGGCTGTTAAACTTTTTTCTCATTCGCCTTCCCGCTCGCGTAAACCTTTTCGGAAATTGTATTTCCCTTTTTTTCTTTTTTCTTATTAAAAAAAAAAAAAAAAAAGTATTCTTTTTTTTCTTCTTTTTTCGGGTTTGCCCCGGCGGGGCCTGCTGCCACCATCGAGGCCTCGGCCATCGATTTGGCAGAAGCCGTTTTTACGTTCATGCCCCCCAACCCGGGTTTAAGAAGTGCCAGCGGTGCGCGAGGCCCATTTCTCTCATCGACCCGCACAACTGGTGTTTACAGTGCCTGGGTCCGGACCATCGGGCGTCCACTTGCACCCGCTGTGCCACTCTAAAAAAGAGAACATTAAAAAACCGACAGATCCAGCAGCGGTTATTGTTTGGTACCGATATGTCGGATTCGGCGGCACCGGCCCCGACATCGGCCCCCACGCAGTCGGCACCTACCTCGTCGACACCGCGCCGGCGTCGCATCCTCCAGGTAAGCCGGCTAAGAAGCCTTCCCTGTTGGAGCGTCCTCCGGTCTCTGTAGCAGCGAGCCCAGTCCTGCCGACCTCGAGGCGCCCACGGAAGCGCTCCGCACCGATTGAGGTGAGCCGCTCGACCTCGGGTTCTTCTTCGGAGTGTAGAGCGGCACCGAAGGTACCGCAGAAGAAAAATCGGTACCGGTGCCTTCGCTGGACGAGCGAATTGCCGCCGTCCTGCAGGTGCAGCTCAAGGAACAATTATAGCAGCTCCTTCCTGCTCTTTTGAAACCGAGCCTTCCAGTCCCGGTCCGGTCTGAGCCACCGGCAGTGGAGCAACCTCTTTTATCTGCATCCACTCTGTCGGTATCCATGCCGATCTTAGCGCCGGAACCGAGGTCCTTCCACCAGGCTGTACAAACTTCGGCACCGGCACAACCCATAACATCTCCCGGTACCGTTTCCCAGAGGTCGGGTAAGTCGACACACAAAAATCGACACCTGGAACCCTCCACACCGGAGTCCCGAGACCGCAGCTTTCAAGTACGGGATCCTGATCTGTGGGGTGATTCCGAAGAGCCTCTTCTCTCTGAGGGGGAGTGTTCATCGGCGGACGAGGATCCTTCTGTTTTAGATCCGGCCTCTAAGCCGGATACAACCTCTTTCACCTCTTTTCTCAAAGAGATGTGTGACTCTCTCTCTATTCCCTTGGAGGCTGAATCCAAAAAATCCAAGGCATTTCTCGATGCACTGGATTTTGAACAGCCTCCAAGGGAATTTCTAAAATTGCCTCTCCATGATATATTGAGAGAGACTTTTTACAAAAATCTGGAGACGCCTTTGACCATCCCAGGAGCCCCTCGCAAACTGGATTCCTTATATAAGGTCATACCCATTCCGGGCTTTGACAAACCACAACTCCCTCATGAGTCTCTCTTGGTGGAATCCACTTTAAAAAAATCCACGGGAGCTAGTGTGTACGCCTCGGTCCCTCCTGGCAGAGAAGGTAAGGCTATGGATAAGTTTGGCAAGAGGTTATATCAGAATGCGATGCTAGCTAATAGATCAGGGAATTATGCTTTCCATTTTTCATTCTATCTTAAGCATCTCATTCAGAATTTGTCAGCTTTTGAAAGTACCTCCCTGACCGCAAAAGATCTGCCTTTCGCCAAACTTCTTCATCACTCTTACAACTTCGTAAGTTCATGGTCAGGTCGATCTATGACACCTTTGAGCTGACCTCTCGAGCCACGGCTATGTCGGTAGCCATGCGTCGACTGGCATGGCTCAGAGTGTCAGAACTTGATGTCAATCATCAAGATCGACTGGCTAATGCACCTTGCCTGGGTGATGAGCTGTTTGGAGAATCCATGGACTCCACTACCCAAAAGCTCTCAGCTCATGAGACTAGGTGGGATACTCTCCTCAAAACAAAAAAGAAGACCCCACCTACCAGGCCTTTTCGGCAGCAATCGGCCTACCAACGCCGATTTGTAGCTCGTCCCTTGCCACCGGCCCCCCAACAGCCCCGGCGTCAGCGGCAACAGCAGAGGCAAAACCCTAGACCAGCACAACAGCAACAACAGGTGAAGCCTCCTCTTTCACAAAAGTCCTCACAACCCTTTTGACTTGGTTCTCCAGGACATAGCCAGTATTCTACCATCTGCCCTTCTTCCGCAACCCATAGGAGGACGCCTTGCTCATTACATAAGCCGTTGGGAAAATATCACCTCGGATCAGTGGGTCCTCAACATCATCCGCCACGGCTACTCTCTCAACTTTCAGACTCTGCCTATCCAAAGTCTGCCAAAAGAGTCTGCTTTGAACACTCATCAGTCTTCCCTCCTTCTTCAAGAGGTTCAATCCCTCCTCCTCCTGAACGCCATAGAGGAAGTTCCTCTAGATCAAAAGGGACAGGGATTCTACTCTCGTTATTTCCTAGTCCCCAAAAAAACAGGAGATCTCAGACCCATACTAGATCTTCGCGATCTCAACAAATGCTTGGCCAAAGAGAAATTCAGAATGCTTTCTCTGGCCACTCTTTACCCTCTTCTCAATCAGGGCGACTGGCTATGCTCCCTCAATCTCAAAGAGGCATATACTCACATACCGATCAATCTGGCCTCCAGACAGTACCTCCGCTTCATGATCAATCGTTGTCATTACCAATACAAGGTGCTGCCCTTCGGTCTTGCCTCCTCTCCAAGAGTGTTCACCAAATGTCTGATTGTGGTAGCTGCTTTTCTACGCTCTCACCACCTTCAGGTCTTTCCTTACCTGGACGACTGGTTAATCAAGGCCAATTCATCTCAGACAGTACTCCTGGCCACCAACCAAACCATCCTGTTTCTCCAACTTCTGGGGTTCGAGATCAATCTACCCAAATCTCATCTCATCCCCACTCAGACTTCAATTCATAGGAGCGGTGCTGGACACAGTCCTCATGAGAGCGTTCCTGCCGTCCAACCGTCTTCAAACTCTTCAGTCTCTATGTCAGCAGGTGCTTCCACAACGTTCCATCTCTGCCAAGCAAATGATGATACTCTTGGGTCACATGGCCTCCACAGTTCATGTCACACCCTTCGCACGTCTTCACCTGCACACTCCTCAATGGACCCTTGCTACCCAGTGGTCCCAAGCAACGGATCCCTGCTCTCGACACATATCTGTGACATCGTCTCTTCGTCAGTCTCTACAATGGTGGTTGATATCCTCAAATCTCTCCAGAGGTCTTCCTTTCCATCTACCTCCTCATCACCTTATCATCGCCACCGACGCCTCCCCTTACGCCTGGGGAGCTCATTTGAACGAATTCCAGACCCAAGGTCTTTGGACAGCCCAGGAAATGAAACATCACATCAATTTCCTGGAACGCAGAGCGATGTTTTATGCCCTCAAGGCCTTCCAACATCTTCTCTTCCCTCAAGTCCTGCTGTGCACAGACAATCAAGTTGCAATGTACTACATCAACAAGCAGGGTGGGACAGGCTCTCGCCTCTTGTGTCAGGAAGCCCAGAAGATTTGGGCTTGGGCCACAGATCACCAACTATTCCTAAAAGCGATCTACATTCAGGGAGAACAGAATTCCTTGGCGGACAAACTCAGCAGAATTCTCCAGCCTCACGAATGGACTCTCGATCCTTTGACTCTACAGTCCATCTTCGCTCAGTGGGGCACTCTTCAGATAGACCTATTTGCAGCTCCTCACAATCACCAGCTGCCCCTCTTTTGCTCCAGACTCTACTCTCCTCACCGTCTGGCAGCGGATGCATTTCTCCTGGATTGGTCCAATCTGTTCCTGTATGCTTTCCCTCCGCTACCTCTCATGTTGCGAACCTTGTTCAAGCTCCAGAGGGAACAGGCCACCATGATTCTTATCGCTCCACGATGGCCCAGGCAGCATTGGTTCTCCCTTCTACTTCAACTCAGTTCCAGGGAGCCTATTCTTCTTCCATTGTTTCCTTCTCTGCTTACACAGCATCAGGAGACCCTTCTGCATCCCAACCTCCAGTCTCTGCACCTGACAGCTTGGTATCTCTCGGGCTGACTTCGAACGATACTCTGTTGTCTCAGCCCGTTCGTTCTATTCTGGATGCCTCCAGGAAACCTGCAACTCTGCAATGTTACCATCAGAAGTGGACAAGATTTTCTTCCTGGTGTCTTCTTCATCATCATAATCCTACGTCCCTTGCAGTGGAGACTTTGTTGGATTACCTTCTTTCTTTGTCTGACTCTGGTCTCAAGTCTACTTCCATCAGAGTCCACCTCAGTGCTATTGCTGCTTTTCATGAGCCAGTTCATGGGACACTCCTTTCAGCTCATCCCTTGGTTTCCAGATTCATGCGGGGTCTTTTCAATGTGAAACCACCTCTTAAAGCACCCCCTGTAGTCTGGGATCTCAATGTGGTTCTCTCTGCCTTAATGAAGCCTCCGTTTGAACCTTTGGCTACGACTCCTTTCAAGTTTCTCACTTGGAAAGTGGTCTTCCTTATTGCTCTAACCTCTGCCAGGAGGGTCAGTGAGCTACATGCACTAGTTGCGAATCCACCTTTTACAGTCTTTCATCATGACAAGGTGGTTCTGCGTACACATCCAAAGTTTCTCCCTAAGGTTGTCTCGGAATTCCATCTCAACCAATCCATTGTTCTGCCTGTCTTCTTTCCGAAACCTCACTCTCATTCTGGAGAACAGGCTCTGCATACTTTGGACTGTAAGCGGGCTCTAGCTTACTATTTAGAGCGTACTAAGCCCCACAGATCAACTCCCCAACTCTTTCTGTCCTTTGATTCGAATAAATTGGGACGTCCTGTTTCTAAACGTACGTTGTCTAATTGGCTTGCAGCGTGCATTTCATTCTGTTATGCTCAGACCGGACTGACACTGGAAGGTTCTGTCACGGCCCATAGAGTTCGAGCTATGGCAGCATCTGTAGCTTTCCTCCGTTCCACTCCTATTGAGGAAATCTGCAAGGCTGCTACTTGGTCCTCAGTTCATACTTTTACATCTCACTATTGTCTGGATGCATTCTCCAGACGGGATGGACATTTCGGCCAATCTGTTTTGCAAAATTTGTTTTCCTAATGGCCAACCTTCCCTCCATCCCTCTTTTTGTTAGCTTGGAGGTCACCCATCAGTCAAGAATATGCTGCCTGCTTGTCCTGGGATAAAGCACAGTTACTTACCGTAACAGGTGTTGTCCAGGGACAGCAGGCAGATATTCTTGCGTCCCACCCACCTCCCCGGGTTGGCTTCTTAGCTGGCTTATCCTAACTGGGGACCGCGCGCCTCTGTCGGGCGGGAAGGCACTCGCGCGTGCGCGGTGCGGCCTACTAGAACTTTCCAAGTTCTTAGAGTGCAATCACTCTAAAATTGTCCGTACCGGGGCTCCGTCGGTGCCGTCACCCCTCAGTCAAGAATATCTGCCTGCTGTCCCTGGATAACACCTGTTACGGTAAATAACTGTGCTTTTTGGTCTCCTAGTTCAATAGCTCATGCGGTCAGAATGAGTTCAGAACTTGTCTACAGTGACTAATCCCCCTGTCCTCTGAACAGGGTCTCCCATTTATCATAGCCGTTAAAAACAGATTCTTTGTAAGAGAATGACATTTCTCATGTTATCTTGGGCATTTCTAGTCCACCTTCTCCCATTCAGAGGTCCAATGTAGATCGCACAAGAGCGCCATATAACTGAACAAAATTCATAATTGATGAGTAAATTAAAACTATAAATCTTGAACAAAAGATTCATGAAATAAGTATGTCTTAAGAGGCCTGTGAAGACTGAGATAATTGCCTGATATTCAGAAATAACTCAGAGTGAGAGTGGGTTTCTGATATCTGGGGAAATGAGAATGAACAGTCATTCTCTTTGATTAAA
Organism: Geotrypetes seraphini; assembly: GCF_902459505.1. Lineage (NCBI taxonomy): Eukaryota > Metazoa > Chordata > Amphibia > Gymnophiona > Dermophiidae > Geotrypetes > Geotrypetes seraphini. The sequence continues at coordinate 66,230,350 of NC_047095.1, forward strand.
CTAACACTGGGCAAGATTTCTGTAACATAGGACCAGAACAACAAGGAAACAGGGGATATGATACCAGTACAAATATAGGGGTCATTTTACTAAGGCGCGCTAAATGTTTATGCGTCCATAGAATATAATGAGCGCCTTAAGCATTTAGTGCGCGCTAAATCGGTTGGCACGCCTTAGTAAAAGGACCCCATAATAAACACCCCACAGTAAACGCTGAATGGACCACTCGGAATGAAAAAAAAAAGCCTTAGGATAGTGGTGAGCAAATTTATGCCCTACCAACCTCCAACCACATCATCAGCATAAAAATCTTTCATTCAATGCTATATCGCACATGCCAATTGTCGTGTGCAGTAAGAAATCACGATTGAATTGCACAATGTGAATAAGTGTTGAGAAAAAATATAGATATTCTTATATATGATAAGACGATTATCTAATTATTCAGCCAAAAATGTATCTAAGTCTAGTCAACATTTCACGCCTCTTCCACCACTTCCTCAGAAGACTTCGCTGGTTATCTTACAGTTTGTGGCATGACTACAGTCTGCTTCTCCAGGTTTAATGTAGAAGGCACAGAACTAGATTTTGGGTGATCCCTAAAATGCAAAGCAATTCTTGCCTTGTAACAATGAGCACTCTGAATTAATTTTTAATAGTTTTCAATTGAAGATGAGCTGGGGCTCAGTAAGAAGTGTGTTCTTGAAATGGAGGAACCCAACTATTAGCTTTATGAACATGGGGCATGTGCTGCTTGGTACATCGACGAAAGCGCGCAGCACACTGGCACGCTGACATCTGCGCACAGGACCAATGTGTGCTGCCGGTTCTGCCGCTGTCACGCCTTACCGTTAGCGTTCTGTGTGGGGGGAGTCCCCCAGTACACTTAGAACTGGTCGCACTCCTGTTGGGGGTTTTTGGGAGGGGAAACACCCCCAAGTACACTGAAAACTTCCGTTCTCTCGCTGTTCGGGAGTTTTTAGTCTAGTGGGGGGGGTTTTTTCCCCCACAACCCCCCCTTGAACGTGAGTAGTTATAAGTGTAGTGGTAGGTTCCCCCCAAACCACTCCTCAGAACGCTAACGGTAAGGCATGAAAGTGGCAGAAATGGCGGCGTGCATTGGTCCTCCATGCATATGTCAGCGTGGGATTGTCGGCGTGCCAATGTTGACGCGCTTTTGACGTGCCACCCTGCTGTTTACCTGATCCTATACTAGGACTTCATTATAAGGATGATTTGAGCTACATGTTAAATTACATGTTTACTGGAATTACGCAGAAGAAAATCAGGCGCCTACAAATAATTCAAAAACGCCATCAAGCTCATTACAAATTCTAATAAATTTGACCGTGTAACTCCTTTTTATACAAGGCACATTAGCTTCCAATAAAATACAGGATTTTCTATCAAAATTTCTTTATTAACCTTCAAAACACTACAAACTAACCCCCCCCCTCCAATTTATAGAAAAATATCTTTCCTTAAGAGCTGTCTCGCACTCTTAGATCGTTGGATCTTGGATTACAAACTATTCCATCATTTTCTCTGTAGTCGCTCCTCAGCTCTGGAACATGTTGCCCATCTTATTGAGAGAAGAACAAAAAATCTAGACCGTTTTGAAGGATATCTCAAGAGTCATTTATTTAATGAAGCTTTCAGAATATGATATCTGCCCATTTTCTCTGTTTTTAACTTTCATAAGCAACCATTTTCATTAACCCCGAACCTCCTGTTCTTCCTTTAAATGTTCTGCAACTCTTTCGGCCGGGCTTAGCATCAGCAATTTTAGCAATCGCGTCCGTTAAGGCAAGCACAAGTAGCACACAGCACTTTAAGTTTAACGCACTTTATTCTCATCGCTGCTGGAGGTCAAAGATTCTGCCGCCAAGTCCATTGAAGTCATCTCAAAGATAAGTGAAATTTATCTACTTATCTTTTTATACACTACTGTTTGCAGTAGTATTATAAAAATGGAGCAGGAAGGCACAGGGACATTGAAGTGATATGATGGTCCCTAATATACCCCAGTTTGGTGAGATCACTGAATCTAAGGGTATTGGTCTGAACACTTCACAATAATTATATTAAATTTTATTTAATTGAAAATCATATAGCTGCGATTAATTTGAGATTTAATTGTATTTCCTAACCATGTTAGTCTAGACATATTTGTTTAATACGGTTTTAAAATTTTTGTTAAATTTCGTCTGCATTTTTAAATTGAAGTTTTATTTTTTTTACTTGTAACTCGCTTAGAAGGCCAGATAAGCAATTGTATCAAATTTTTAATAAAACTTGAAACTTGAAAACTTAAGCATTAAATAGCTTTCACAGAGGCTAGATGGGTTCATTCCAAGATGAAAATCTGGCTTCACATTTTTCGGTGCTTTTGCAAATGTAAATGTTTTAAGTTTTCATATTTCTTCCCATTACTTATAGGATGCTCCTGAAAGGGGTTTACCGACACCACTGGTTCTTCAGAGGTAAGGTCTGCTTTGAAACCTACTATCTGTGGATTTCTATGGCATGTAGACTAAAAAATTGTAGTTTTCACTATTTGTGCTTTCTTGCAGCACTATTGCCAAAATGGATCACTTTTTTGTGCATCTCTAAAGTCAGTATTTAAAATTGGCAGTCCTCGCTGTTTCTTCTATATTGCGACACTACAATCAGCGGCTTTACAAAAATAATTCAAAATTTAATTTTATTAAAAATGATCAAAGGAAATAAAAACTTTTTATATAAACCTATTGAAATTACATTTTTCTCATAAGTTACTGTCATCCTTTAGCCGTTCTGGATCTAAGATAGGGGCGAGCAGCCACCAATCCTTGAGGACCACAACCTTTACAAGATTTCCACAAGAAATGTGAATAAGATTGATTGCATATACTGCTTCCGTTGTATGCTGATCTCCTGCATATCCATTGGGGGAAATCTTGAAAACCTGACTGGATTGTGGCCCTCACTGTCCCCAAAGAGCTCAGAACGGCTTACGGGTTAAACATACATATGATATAATTGGCAGGTTACAATTTGACATAATTACAGAACAAGTTTACTATACAAGGTTGTCTCCTAATTTGAAATAAACTAGGGGTCTAATACCAACAAATATAGAATTTACAAGTTACCATTTGCTATAGTTATCCTTAATAGTGCATGCATTCTCAATACAAGTTTTTATCCTAATGTGACACATATTGCGATCTAGTACCAATATACATTTCTCTGGAATCCATTGGTCATGGCTGTTACTCCTCTGTGTGTATGGGAGCCTGCTAGGGACATATACCTAGTGTAACTATCATTGTTTCATGTTTTCCATCTAGTCTGCTCAACCATGCTATCCACCATCCCCTTCCTCTCCCTTAGACATCCAACGTACTTGTCCCAAGTTGTCTTGAATTCAGATGCTCTTCGTCTCCACCACCTCCACTAGGAGGCCGTTCCAAGCATTCACCACCCTTTCTGTGAAAATGTATTTTCTGAGATTACTTCTGAATCAATCCCTTTTCACCATCATCCTATGCTCTCTCATTTCAGAGCTTCCTCTCAATTGAAAGACTTACCTCATGTGCATTTATACCATGTAGGTATTTAAAAATCTATCGATCTCCCCACTCCCACCTTTCTTTCAAAGTATACATATTGAGATCTTTGTCTCCTTATACCTTATGCTGAAGACCACTGACCATTTTAGTAGCCTTCCTCTGGTCGACTCAGTCTTTGTCAAAGTGCGGTCTCTAGTATTGTACACAATAGTCTTTATACAGGGGCATCAGTATCTCCTTTTTCCTATTGGCCAGTTCTTTCCCTTTGCACCCAAGTATCCTTCTAGCTTTCACTGTTGCTTTTTCAATCTGTTTTTCCACCTTAACATCATCGCATACTATCGGACAAGTCCTACTCCTCTTTCGTGCACAAAAGTTCTTCACCCCCTCTAACATTCCCTCAGGTTTTTGCAGTCCAAATGCATGATCTTGCATTTCTCAGCTACCAAATTTCAACCATTCCTCAATCTTTTCTAGGTCCTTCATGTTCTCACCATCAGGGGTGTTTACATATTGCAGATTTTGGTATAACCCGCAGAGTCAAATCTTACCAGACAGCCCCTCAGCAATATCGCTTACAAAAATCTTAAACAAAACCAGGCCCAAAAACTGAACCTTGAGGCACACCACTGGTAACATCCCTTTCCTCAGAGCATCTCCTTAACTGTCCTCTGCCTTCCACTCAACCACTTTCTGATCCCGTTCTTCACTTTGAGGCCTATACCGAGGGCACACAGTTTTAGACACCTGTGTGGAACACTGTCCAAGGCTTTGCGAAATAATTTTATTTTTGATATACCGCCTAACCAAAAATGGTTCTAGGCAGTTTATAACAAATAAACACTAGTCATACAGTGAAGAGTACAATTTTAAAAGAAAAATACAATTCTAAACAATATACAGTGGTGCCTCACACAACGAACTTAATTCGTTCCAGGAGCAAGTTTGTTATGCGAAAAGTTTGTTATGTGAAACGCGTTAAGCGCAGTGACTAACGACTGCCTGCAGTGCCTGCGCGGAAGGATGCAATACATCAGCAGCGATCGTGGAAGCTCGGGCGACTTCGTTGTGTGAAACGAAGTTCGTTGTATGAATCATGACATGAAGTTCGTTGTGTGCAGCGTTCGCTGTGCGAGGCGTTCTTTATGCGAGGCACCACTGTACAATAAATAAGAACTATTTCTACAGTGAAGAATATGATTTAAAAGAATGGTTCTGAGCGGTTTACAACAAATAAGAACCGATCATACAGTAAAAATTCAATTTAAAAGGTGATACATTACATAACGGAAGCATAAAATTTTAAAATGAGAAAACCAGTTAGGATACAAATTTTTCAAATAGTTGGGTCTTCAATAATTTTCTAAAATCAAGATAAGAAGATCCCTAACATAATTTTACCAAACCAACCATTCAATTTGGCAGCTTGAAAAGAGTTCTCTCCAGAAATCTTTTGTAACAACATAATTTAACAGAAGGAAATGTAAACAAACAAACTCTGCGTGTAACCTTATTTGGGTGATTCCAAGAAAAATGGGAGACAAGGTATCCAGGTAACAAGCCAAAAATTTATTTGTAACAGATACAAGCAAACTTAAACAAAACTCTGGCCTCAATCAGCAGCCAGTGAAGTTTCAAATAATAGGGTGTAATATGCTCCCATTTTTTTTTTCTATCCAAAGGTCAATTGAACTACGGTGTTTTGAACCACTCTCAATTTTCTTAAAATTCTCTTAAAAGCACCCAAATAGATAACATTACAATAATCAAGAATACTTAAAACGGATGACTGCTTTCTTTCTGCTAATGCTTCCCACCTATGAGGGGGCAGGAAGCAGTAACAGAGAGAGCTTCTGGGCCACCGAAAGCAGCGTGTTCACTCACGCTGCCAGCTGTCCGAAGGATGAAAGAGTGGCACAGATGGATCCCACAGGGAGGGAGGGGGGATGTATCCTGGTGGCGGGAGGGAGGTGGGAAGTGCTGCTGCACAGGGCTCTTGAGAGACTTGCATGGCTGCGCACATGCACAGCTTAGAGGGAGCATTCCCCCCCCCCCCATGGTCTGATGCTGACCCAACTGCCCCATCCCCCGTGCTTTAACTTTTAATGTTCCCAGTGGTCTAGTGGCAGCTTCAAGAGCTGCAAAGAGCCCAACTCTTTCCTGCCCCCTGCCACTACTAGTCATTGCCACTACCAGTCTGAAGATTTTGAAAATGGCTGCCAAAACTTCATGGGGCAGCCTTGCACCTGAACTTTTAAGCACTCTAAAATACTTGTAGTTTTGAGACAAATTTGTCTGACATTACATTTTCAGAACTTCACTGCAAGGTAATAGTTCAGAAGTTTAGTGTTTGCTCCTTGAATTCTCAATTACTTGGACAGGTGATCTAGAACTCTGGCATTTTGTCTTGGGTATAAAGATAATTTTTACTTTCCTTCTCTATAGGAACAGCAGTACAAAAGATCTAACACTATTTGCTGCGGAAGCTATGGCCCTGAATCGCCAACTCTCACAGCATGACAGCGAGCTTGATGAAGATCAAGAGAACATCATCCATGCTATCTGTTCCATGCGGCTTTCTCCACCTTCCAAGTCCCACCTTGCCAAGCGCAGAGCCAAGACCCATGCCAGTGTGGACAGTGCCTTTCAGCCAACCAATCCAGCAACTGTGTTTAGTCAAGGAGCTCTTTGATAACACATCTCCTTGTTCACTATTGATCATGAGACTTGATAGCGTCCCATTAATTCTCAAGGAAACGTTTGACGGGTGCATAATTTTATTACTGCTGGAAAACCATTGACCACAATCTATTGGTTTTAGAAATTTACCAACATAGGTGAACATTTTAAGAGCACTAAAACCAGATAACTTGTGTTCCAGAGCTGTTTTTATTCACACAAAACTGAGAGCCAGTTTTATTCCAGCTTATAAAATTCATAGGCAAAGAATTAGGTTTTTAAAATGAAGATTTGGCCAACAATACAGAAGGAGAAATGAAGGTCTTTGATCTATTTCCTATCCTAGCAATTTGGATTTTTCAGTATTTTAAGTTGCAGTTGGTTAAAAGTAGATATTTTCCCTTACAGCTGTATCTAGTACCCAGTCTTGACTTTTTTTTTAAATTAATTTTATGTATAGATGTATATTAAACATTAATGGTGAATTTCTTCAGTTATAGTTACCGTTTTTATAGTGATATTTGGATGCTTCATAAGCACAAGATCTCTGTGGATACCTGAAAATAAGTTGTGAGCTTTGGGCAAAATCTGCTGACTGGTAGACGTCTGTGAATTGAGACAACTGCAAGATCAACGACATATGTGGCAAAACCTAAGGATCACATTTTGTAAAACATTTGAAGCGCTGGAGTTCTCACTTTACATGTTCTGTAAGCTGATTTTAATTTGGTGCTAAACTATTCCAGTTAAATGTATTGGTATTGGAACGATGCATCGTGTATTTTAACTTGGTGCTTTTGTAATTTAGAAATCTGCTGTTGGTAATGAGAGATTGATGGCTTTAGTCGTGAGCTGACTGCACACGAGTCCTTGTATAATTTGTGTGAACGTTAGCATGCCTTAAGTATTTTTATAGAACACTTGATGTACTAACACTTGTATTTAACTTTTTTATATGAAGCTAAACATTAAGGGGGTGTTTTGATGGAGAATAAGTTATGGGAACATTCCATGTTGCGTGCTGCTTTTAACTCAGGTATTTTATATGCATGGTTTCTGGAATGTGATACAGTAACGTGTACTTCATGCATTTACCTCACTTTTATGAATCCTTTTAATTATTTAATTATGGTATCTGTGAATGAAATAAATGATCCTCCAAAGGATCTTAAAATGGACCCTTGCCTTCTAAAGATTGTTGCATGAGTAGTAGGAGTGTGCTAGAAATTGTTCTTTCAAAGCAACTCTGTTAGAACATGTAGCTATCTAAATCAATATTTTCTATGTTGAATTTATTGCCCTTGTAGTATTTCTATAGACAGATTAAACAAATATGCAATTAGGTACTTCTGTGGCTTTGATTATTCTCTTGTTCTAGTATCTTCGTAGTAAGTCATTGTATGGAAGATCTTATGGACATGTAGGTTAACCATGAATTTGCTGCTTTTTGGATCTAGTGCATAAAGACAATATTTACCTAAAAGCCAATGACTTTAATAGTGCGTGTTTGAGTGGACTATCTCCATTGCCCACATGGACAACTGGGCCAACCACCGTGAGTGTAAAAAAGAGTGGGCTCACTTGTCTATAAGACCATCCATAAGTGCCCCACCACCACCACAAGACTCTTTATCTTACTGCACTGTATGGCTTAAGGTTGATTCTCTGGCCCCAAATATTCAAATCCAGCCTAAAAGCCCACTGCTTTCACACCTTGCCTGGCTTGTCCTCCCCCCCCCCCCCTTACAAATAGATGGAAGCAAGGAATTCATCTGTTATCAAGTCCTTGGTATAATTGGAGTTACAGCTCAGCTGGACAGCAGACACTACTATTGCATTACATTAGGGATTTCTATTCCGCCATTACCTTTCGGTTCAAAGCGGATTACAAAAAGAGTTATGGAAGAAAGGTTACAAGTTAGATCAGAGATCGTTTCTAAGAGAGGGATAAGAAGGATCAGGGGGAGGGGATGGTAGGAAGGGGTATTCATGGTGTTAAGCTTTATTAAGGGATTTCTTGAAAAGTAAGTTTTGATTTCCTTTCTGAACATCTTGTAGTCTGGGGTTGTTATCAATAGGTTAGAGATTTGGTTATCTATTTTTGCTGCTTGAGTGGCCAGTAGGCTGTCGTATATTTTTTTCCGTTTTACTTCTTTGATTGGGGGGTAAGTGAATGGGGTGTGTGTTTTCTATGCCTGGTAGAGGTAGTTTGGATGAGGCGGTCGTTTAGGTAGATTGGGCTGTCTCCATTTATAGTTTTAAATTGTATTCTTTCCTGGATTGGAAGCCAGTGTGAGTTGATGAATGCCTCAGTAATGTGGTCATGTTTCTTCAGTGAGTAGACTAGTCTCAGAGCTGTATCCTGTATTGTCTGTAGTGATTATTATTGCAGGGCAGGGGAGGTAGAGGATGTTGCAGTAGTCTAGGATACTTAGGATTAGAGATTGTACTAGGAGCTGAAATTGTGTTTTTTCAAAGAATTTTCAGACTTGTCTAAGGTTTCTCATTACTGTGAAAGATTTCTGTATTGTTTTGTTTATTTGAGGTTGCATGGTGCAGCCTTTGTCAATAGTCATACCTAGTAGTTTTAGGGTGGTTTGCAAAGGGTAATTGATAGAGTTGATTTCTAAGTTGGTTATGGTTGGGATTTTGTTATTTTCTAGGAGGATGAATTTAGTTTTGTCTGGGTTGCTGGAAGTGACTGATTAGTCGGGTGCTGGAAGTGACTGACTTCCATGAGAAGATCTGAAGATATGTGGAAGACATGAAAGCACCTCCTTAGGTCCCCTGTGGAAATGGACAGAGGTGGGGTCCATTGGGGACTCCCTGCTACTTCTCTTTAGTGGCCAGGGGAATGTTGGAACTACATACCCCTGACTAAAGCTATTGATGGAGAACAAGAAGTGAAAATGGAAACCAGAAAGTAGCATCAGGTACTGTGAATGCCTGGCAATGTAGGAAAACTTCAAAGCCATTGATCCTTGATGTTGGACCTCAACAAAAGGATGAACATCAACTGGGTCCACAGTTGTTTGTCCTTTTTGTTTTGGAATAAACGAGATTGTTTTTTTGTTCTTGAAGTGTTCATTGGCCGATCCCACTCTAATTTGCTTGTTCTTGAACCCGTGGGTTCTGGTCCTTTTAGACTTTTGGTGTTTGTTACCCTGTAAATACCATCTTCCTTGCATCTTCAGTAAAGATGAAACAAAGAATTTAGTCTCTGCTATGACCTTGTCCTCCCCTCATTCCTTGATCTGAGGTCCAGATGACGTCACAGGCTTTTTGCTTCTAATGTACATGAGTGTGTGTTGTGGGGAGGGCTTGGCTTAATGGGAAGCTTTTCACATTTTCATCCTCCTGTATCGGTACTTGCAGTGCTTATGTCGCTTTCTTCATTTGCATGTTTTCCATTTTTTAAAAGAGGTTTTTGGCTCTGATCTCACCTCTTTGGCCGCCTTCTAGTTTCTCTGATGTGTGGAATGCATGTCATCTGGGCTTCCAAGATTGTTTTTAGAAACCATGTCCGTGCCTGATTTAAAATCCCAAACTTTGCAGCTGCTCCTTTTTTTAGCAGTTGCCTTTTTGAAAGTGAAATGCTGATACAGTAGATTCTTTACTCCAGTTGTTAAACTCAGATTTTATATAACAGTTGCCAACTAGCTCCTTTCCTTTACCTCTCATGCCAAGTCCTCCGTTCCACTAAGGACTAGATCTAAAATAGCTGCTCCTCGTATCGGTTCCTGAACCAGCTGCTCCATGAAATAGTTGTTTAATGTAGGAACTTGGGGTAATTGAATTCACCAAACCAGGTTAACATGTATTCTGCCATCTGTCTTGGAGCAAAACTGTTTCATCAAACTATATTACAAATTTTGTGTACTGGAGAGGACATGCTGAGTTGCCTTGAACTTTGTAGTGGCAAACCTGCTGCTTCCGCTATAACATTACCAAAATCTGACCCTTTCTCTTTGAGCACACTACCAAAACATTTATCCACGCCATCACCTTGCGCTTAGACTACTGCAATGCACTACTCTCAGGCCTTCCACTTAGCCATCTCATTCCCCTCCAATCCATCCAGAATTTGACTGCACAACACACATTCCGGGAGAGCTGCTATACTCACGTTACCCCTCTCCTAAAGTCACTTCATTGGCTTCCCATCAGTTTCCAAATACAATTCAAACTCCTCTTATTGACCTACAAATGTTGATCATTCAACTGCCCCTCACTATCTCTCTCTTCACTTCCTGTGTCTCTCACCCCCATCCCATGAGCTCCTATCTGTGCCCTTCTTTTCCTATGCCAACTCAAGACTTCATCCCTTCTACCTTGCGCCATATGCTTGGATCAAGCTGCCCGAATTGCTATGGCGGGCTCCGTCTCTGGCAGTGTTCAAGGTCCAGTTAAAAGCCCACCTCTTAAGAGTGCTTTCGACTCCTAACTCCTCACCTTGGGTTCTGCATTTCTAAACCTCTCCCATGTCTTGTCTGTCTAAGTTAGATTGTAAGCTCTTCTGAGAAGGGACAATCTATAAATGCCAAAAATGTGCTGCGTACGCCTTTCAGTGTTATAGAAGTAATAAGTAGTGGCATAGTGTAATATGTCCCCTAACCATTGGAACTGTCCTGAGCTATTTTTTATCTTTAGCACTGTGGTGGCAGTGTAGCACTGGGACCTCCGACACAGGCACATGTCTAAACATAGTAACCTAAAATTCAAGTACCTTTATCACAGCTCCCCTTTATACACCAATCTGGGTTTTGCTGTCTGGCTTCCTCAGGAAGAAGAAGCACTGTTCTCTGTTCCCAATACAAGGCACTTGAATTTTGGGTTATCACTTGAGGAAAGTGATATCGCTATTGGGAGATTATATGTTGATGGTACATGAGGACTGGTCATCGTGCCCACCAGCCATAAGATGGTGAATTTGCTTCCACAGCAGTGATGGTTCCTCATATCGCTTCTAATGTATGCGAGAGTTTTAAAGTTCTGAGCAATTCTTTCACTTATCCCCTTTTACTAAACCGTGATAGCGGTTATTAGCGCAGGGAGCCACGCTGAATGCTCCATGCTGCCCCCCTTCCTACCCATCCTGGTTATAAGAACGGAGATTAGCAAGATAAGAATCTAACATTTCCATATAAATCAAATTCACAAGCAAGAGGCGTAAACTACATTCTACCTAGCACTCTCCATATAATTGCTAACTCACTAAAATACTTTTTTAATAGGTGAAGAAAACGGGTGATTTTATTACAAGGAAGAAAAAAAAGCCTCAGAGGAGTTGTAAGCATTCACTACTATTAAAACTTAACCGTTCCATTCCCTGGCCTAAAATTACCTCTTTGAAAACAAACTTTTACCATTACTGCACTTAAGAGAGGCTACTCTGCTTACAAATATAAGTCTTAGTCCTCCAAGGAAGGACAAGGTTTTGTGATCAAGAAATCACTGCTTCAGGGCACTTGGTTCTTTGGTCTCGCTGCCAAGTTTCCTTCTCTTCTTGTATTGGTCTTACATTCTACTCCAGGCTCTCCAAATCAGTGTATTGAATAGAGTATGTAGATGATTAGATATAAATAGTATGAAAGGCACAAAGTGAAAGATTTTAAATAAGCATCAAACGTATAGAAAACTTAGATAGCTAGCTTATGGATAATAATCAAATGTATTAAAACATTAAATTTTTTTTGTAGGACATTAGAAGAAAACATATTGGACTTGCTTATATACCACAGTGTCTTGTCAATAGTCCTGTTTTTGTTTTTAATTTTTAGTAGGGAAGATGCAAACTGTACTTTGAAACTGCATTGAGTCTTTAATAAATATACTTAAATATCTTTTTTTTTTTTCTTCAATTAAGTATCAGTTAGTAATCAGCAAATTTAGCCAACTTAGCTTTGTGGTTGCATCGGAGGGAATAAACAAGCCCGGCATGATCATGTTTGGCCACCCGAGCTGTCTCAAGGCTCTCTCCCCCCTTTTACTTTTTCAACTGCTTGTTAAAGAGAGAGAGCCTTGAGACAGCTCGGGTGGCCAAACATGATCATGCCGGGCTTGTTTATTCCCTCCGATGCAACCACAAAGCTAAGTTGGCTAAATTTGCTGATTACTAACTGATACTTAATTGAAGAAAAAAAAAAGATATTTAAGTATATTTATTAAAGACTCAATGCAGTTTCAAAGTACAGTTTGCACCTTCCCTACTAAAAATTAAAAACAAAAACAGGACTATTGACAAGACACTGTGGTATATAACAAGTGTTTCTTCTACAGTCTTACAAAAAAAATGTAATGTTTTAATACATTTGATTTATACTTAAGCTAGTTATTTATGATGATCCGCTATAACCATTATGCTGCTGCTGCTGGATAGGAACAGAACCTTAGCCCACATGTCATAGGTCAGTGGGGCTTAAACCTTTCCTAGGGGGCCCCGGCCTGAGAGGTTTTCAAGATAGGCATGCAAATCTGCCTCAGGCATATTCATTAGGGATATCTTCAAAACCTGAATGGCTGGGGGTCCCCCCAGGACTAGTTTAAGAACTATTGCCATAGATGGTAGTATGGCTCTACCGTGGGGCTTTTAACACACCAGCAACTGGAGAGCTTGGGGGTGGGATGGGCCAGTGCTAGGGTTCATCGCTGACTGTAGCCAAAAAGTTGTTCCATTACCTCTGTAAAATACAGCTGCATTTCCTATTAATGTGAGTTTTCTAAGATTTAGGAATCTATTTCATTTTTAATAGTGGTGCTGTGATAATTCTACCATAGCCAGTGAGTTTATTGATTTCTGCTGCTTTTAAGTCATTCTTTAAATATCTTGCAGCTTACTACAATGTCTGTCAAATGAACAAATCCTGTGTGGAGCTGTCCAATTCATCCAGAAGAAACAGTGTAAAGTGCAAGCACATAGGCTTTCTTAGCAAGTGGAAAAGATAGACAACATGGATGGACAAATTGTAAACCCTGGGAAAACAGTATTAGAAAAATAAATAAATAAATATGATGTGGAGCCATGAAACTTACAAGTTATTCCACATTTTGTCATTTCAGTGAGGCAAACACATCGAGTAAATGGGCCCAAGTATAGGGAAACCAAGCCATTGTGACATCACCGATGAGGCTGGCTCTCAGGCATTGGTGGAATGAGGCATTATGACATCACAATAGGAGGAGCCACTGAAAAGTTCTCAGCCCAACCAAGAAGCGAACAGGAAGAGTGTGGCACAGTGGTTAAAGCTACGGCCTCAGCAACCCACAATGCTTCTTGTGACCCTGGACAAGACACTTAATCCCCCCATTAGACAGATTGGGACAGATGGGGAAAAATGCTTGAGAACCTGAATAAATGCATTTACACCATTCTGAGCTCCCTTGGGAGAATGGTATAGAAAATTGAATAAATCAATATATAGTTTTAGGCTGGTCTTGATTTTTGTTTTTGGACTGGGCTATTTTCGGTGCTGTTCTGCAATAGGGGGCAGGCACTGTTTGCTTTAGCTTGGGAGCTTTGAGCATTGGGGGGGGGGAGGGGAGGGCAGGTTAGTTTCTTTTTAAATATCTTTATTCATTTTTAAAACTTTCATTAAGTGAATACAAGAAAAATTCATTTTACACTTTATACATCACTTAAAATATATAAATAGGTTAGTTTCTATTAATATCAGTGCACTGTTGCCTTAGGCTTCTGTACCTAATCTAATCCTTAGGTTTGTATACCGCATCATCTCCACGTTTGTAGAGCTCGACGCGGTTTACAGTAGGAGAAATAGGAAGGAACTACAACAGAGGGTTAGAGGTAGAAGTGTGAAGAAAATTTAGAGGACTTGGGATGCCAAGATATAAGAGTTTCCTTGATTCCTAAGTTGGAGGGAGACTTACATTTTTTGAGAAAAGTCAGGTTTTCAGATGTTTGCGGAAAACTTGGAGAGAGCTCAAGTTCCGAAGAGGGGAGGTAAGGTTGTTCCAGAGCTCAGTGATTTTGAAGTGGAGGGAGGTCCCTAGCTTTCCTGTGTGGGAAATGCCTTTTAGCGAGGGGAAGGATAGTTTTAATTTGTGGGAGGATCTGGTGGTATTAGGGTTTGAGGAGTTCCAAGAAAGTGGGATAAAGGGAGGGAGGATGCCGTGAAGGATTTTGAAAGCTAAACAGGTGCATTTATAGTGGACCCGTGCGATTATTGGAAGCCAGTGGAGCTTGGCCAGGAGCGGGGAGACATGGTCAAATTTACTTTTAGCGAAGATGAGCTTAAAATGTATGGTTGGACTTTGCATTGAACCTTAACTGCCAGGCATTTGCTTATTCAAGCTATTGGGTTACATTCTCTCTCTGCCCCCTCCCCTGAGTGTGTCCATACTGTTACATATCGGTATTATTCCTATGCAAAACTGCTCAAATCCTTGAATAGCAGCAATTCCTGAGGCACAATGCCATTGCTATGAGAGTAAATTCTTGCTGACACACTTCCCCTCTTGCCTCTGCCATTGTCCTTAGATTCTAATATACATTGACACGTAGTGAAAGAAAAGTAAACATAACTAAAATGTACCGTATATAGATCACGCATTGCTTCCTCCTAGAGACCTCTCTCCAATTGCTGTGGTTTGACCCCTGTAGACTTTTCATGATTGCAGTCCCCCCTCCCCCGCCCCAGAGGCTGTTTTTTCCCAGTTTGAAATCCAAGCTAAAAGGCCACTTTTTTGAAGCTGCTTTCAACTAGGGTTACCAGAGTTTCCAAATGGAAAATCCGGACCCATGGCCCTGCCCCATTCTGGCTGGCCACACCCCATTCTGCCTCAGCCCCACCCCCAGGACCTACATGAGCAATGTCGGATGACATTCGTGCATTCACTGGTGTGACGTGATGACATCGCGTGCTGCATCCACCACACATGCGCAAATGCTGTCCCGACGTCGCTCGTTGCCAGAAGCTTTTCAAAACCGAGACAAAGTGCCTATACCCCTCATATTATTTCTTCTGCTAGAAACTGTCCTGTGTGTCCAAATTAGATTGTAAGCTCTTATGAGCACGGACAATCTATTGAATATTAAATGTACAGTGCTGCGTACACCTTTCAGCACTATGGAAGTGATAAATAGTAGTAATATTTGTTGTTCCTTAGCCATGAGCTGACAATTGCACAGAAGAGGAAGGTGCCATCTAGTGGTGACTGATTTGCTGATTCAAATTGATTCACTGATTCACTTTGGTGAATCAATTCATTTGACACAAAAATTGGATGGCCCTTTCCTCTAATGATGCAGCAGAGGGAAGACCTTTCGGGGCAGACCGCAAGGTTCCTGTTCAGAGCGCGGCCTCTGTCGGCTGGCTGCTGTTGCTTTGGGAGGCCTGGAGGTATATGAGATCTCGTGTGTGTGTGTGTGTGTGTGTATGGGGGGGGGGGGGTGTTGCTGGAGAGGGATGGAAAACTATTGCACAGGGGCATGGGGGGGAGGAAAGCTGCTGCACATGGGGGAAGAGAGGAAGAATTGTTAGACATGGATGTGAAGGATATTTTGAATATCCCCTCAGACTACCCAAATAAAAAGTGAGCAGATCAGGGGTGGCATTGGGGAGGAGCCCCAGGCTCTGTGGCTGCCGGCAATATTCAGTGCTGGCATCTGCTTATCTGACCAGCCTGATTTAGCACGGCCCAAATACAAAGAAAAATGCACAAAAATCAAAGCTCATACTGAAAAGTCAGTAAACTGTCTCTGACTTTTGAGAATACTGTACACTAAAAATATGTTTATAAAACAGGTGCACTTTGAGATAAATGTCTCTGCCAATTGAAAATACACTACACAAAATGTCAGTACTGATTCCCCACTACATGCAAACCTTTCTCATGGACATACATTCTGGTTATCCTGAAAACTTGACTGGCTGAGAAGCCTTGAGAGCTGGAATCCAGTTGGGTTTTCAGGATTTCCCCAATGAATATGCATGAGATCTATTTGCATGCACTGCTTTCAATGTCTAGTCATTGGGGAAAACCTGCTGGATTCCGGCCCTTGAAGACCTGAGTTGGCCACCCCTGCTCTAGGACCAGGCTTGGGATTCTCTTCCATATGGTCCTTATCTGTAATGGTTCTCTGTTAATTGGCTCTAATTTGGATTTGTGTACGGATTTGGCTGTGTGCATTTCTATATAGATTCGTGCCCAAATCTGTGCAAAAGGGCTGTGGCTCAAGACATTCCGAAGAATTCTGTGCAGTGCTATGGAATTTGGGAGTGTTGTGCCCACGCTGTGCGCACCAGGTGTTGCTCCAGGTTTCAGCTGCTATAAGTCCTCACACCCAAAGTTGGGCACCAGAATATACGCTAAGCACTATTGCAGAGTATCACAAACTGTGGTGCCACGAAGAGATTCCGGGGGAGCTGCCAGGGATTCAAGAACAGATGACACAAGTCTGTCACTGCTGCCGCTTCTCCTCCCCCACCTGAACCTTGTCTCGTCTTCCCTGAGCTTGGGGCCATGTCTATAGGATGCAGTGGACAGAGCTCCAGCCTCGGCACCCTGAGGTTGTGAGTAGAGAATGACACGGTGACAAAATTCATCACCGTTCCCGTCCCCGCGGATAACCGCGGGAAATAATCCCATGTCATTTTCTAGTGTCTATTTCAACCTCGGTCCTTCTACACCAGCATTCTTCAAAGCAAAGCTTGCGGGTCAGTGGTTGTGGCCATTCATACTCTGATTCTTATGGGAGCCAAGGATAATGAAGCCATTGTGACATCACTGATGTGATTGGCTCTTAGGCCCTGGTGGAATGAGGCATTATGACATCACAATATCTGCTCTGGATACCAGAGACTGTCATTCTTTAGTGTCTGTTTCAACCTCGGCCCTTCTACACCGGCATTCTTCAAAGCAAAGCTTGCGGGTCAGTGGTTGTGGCCATTCATACTCTGATTCTTCCCTCTCTCCTTAAAGAATGACATGAAGATGGTTTACTGCGGTTATCTGCGGGGATGGGGACGGTGATGAATTTTGTCACCGTGTCATTCTCTAGTTGTGAGTTCAATCCCTGTGGTGCTCCTTGTGATCCTGGGCAAGTCACTTAATCCTCCACTGCCCCAGGTATATTAGATTGATTGTGAGCCCACCGGTACTGACAGGGAAAATGCTTGAAGCACCTGTATATAAACCCGCTTTGAGTGTAGTTGTTTAACTACAAAATGGCGGTGTACAAGATACAATCGATGTGATGACATCATGTGCAAGTGTGCATCATCATGTTGACATTACGTATGCTCAGAGGCCCTCTAGATGTGGCCCCAAATTCAGGGAAGACGAGATGAGGTTTGTGTGTGGGCGGGGCTAGAGGGTGGAGTGGGCAGGGTTGTGGGTAGAACAGGGCGGGGTCACATGTCCTCTCTTTTTGTGTGTTTCTGTGTGCCACATAAAAAAAAACAGTCGCTACGTTAGTGTGCCAGAGTTTAACGACAAAAAGTTTGTGGGACACTGCACTGCCTGGGCGTGTCCTTCATCAAATGACAATATACGTGAATTTTTCCCAGTGCCTACTTTTTCATTCTGTTTACTGAATTTGGCGCTGCATGTACAATCATCTTTAGCATCACCTAGGTGTGCATAGGTATCGCAAGGCATCCTTGAGGTAGGAGTCAGTATATTAGGCCAGGTTTTACCTGGCATAATTTACGCCTAGCGATGCCTAAGTCAACCACATCTATTCTCCACCCCACTACCATGCCTACTTTTCAGGTAGGCAACAGAGGGTGCCTCGACTCAGGTGTTGCTAGGTGCCCGTGTGGATATCTGCATGCCGAAGCATGGTTTATAACGTTGGCCACGCCGGTAACAGCTCCAATGCTCAAGGAATTCCTATATGCGTGGGAGCTGTTACCGTTGCGGCTGGCGCTAAAAACCGTGGTACAGCTTTGTAAAAGAGGGTGGGGTAAATTAGCAATCCAAAAAATTGTTATTTTTATGGTGTGGTGCCATAATCCCATTAAAAGAGAAGTGCGCAGAACATTTTAGTGAGGGATCGCTAGGCGTCTGCGATTTGGGTACCTACGTAACATTTCTAGACTTGGGCGCATAGTGTATGGTCTTAATGAAGGTTTAACTAGAGGATCAACGAAATGATAATACTAAAGCCCGTACTTCACTCATGCGCCTCTTTCTATTACATTACATTACAGATTTCTATTCCGCCATTACCTTTCGGTTCAAAGCGGATTACAAAAAGAGTTATGGAAGAAGGGTTACAACGTTAGATCAGAGAAGGTTTCCAAGAGAGGGAAAAGTAGGATCTGGGGTTAGGGAGGGGATGGTAAGAGGGGGGTTAAGCTTTATCATGGTATTAAGCTTTATTAAGGGATTTCTTGAAGAGTATAGTTTTTATTTCCTTTCTGAACATCTTGTAGTCTGGGGTTGTTGTCAATAGGTTGGAGACTTGGTTGTCTATGTACTCCAGTCTTAATTATATGTAAACCGACTCGAGCTCCGTTGGGAAATGACCCGGTATACAAATCAAAGCTTAGATTAGACGGTCATTTCCACTTGAAAACAGCAAACCAGCACGTGCATGAAAAATTCAGGGTGCTCGCCCCCCCCCCCACTACTTTCCATGCCTGAAAGCTGATGTAGTGGTAGCTACACAGCCAGCATCATCAGCGAATTCCTTTGTCTCGGTAATTCATAAACCGGGAAGGGTTTTCTTTGAATTTTCCCAATACTGACACTGGAAGTAAGGCAGTAGGAACAGCTGCTAACTTAATTTCGGAGCCTGTTTTTTTTTTCTCTCGCTCGCTCGCTCGCTCTCTTCAGCTGGCCCATTTTGGCGCATCCTGAATGAAGCTGCTTGTGTTTCGCTGCTATGGAAACTGAGCTCTATGGCAACCAAAGGCTTGTGGGCTCTGTGGGGCTGCCCCCCACCACGCCTCCCCCCCTTCTCCGAGCCTTCTCCTTCACCTATCTCATCCTCAGCCTGAGATCTTGTACTGCTGTATCAGTCTAGGTAGAATTACTGTGGAATAGATGTTGAGGAAAGAAGAGTTCTAGATTTTTATGAATCTCAATCTTTTGGGGGGGGTCCCCACTTTCAGCTTGTTCTTCCTTCTCTGGGATTTTCTGCTTTATTATAGTGGTCTTCTAATGGTCCAACTGCAACTGAAAGCTCATGGCACCATATTCAGCTATTTTTCCTCTTCTCCTAGGTCCATTCTCCACTTTACTTTAACTCAGACTTTGTCCCAGCATTCCTTAGGTGGGACCAAGCACTATGACACCCTCCAGAATCCTGCACTAGTGGGACTAAATCTTGACACTAAATGCTGAAATAGCAGATACACCGCCTCTGTACCCAACTCCCTCCCCCTCTTCTTGGGGGTATGAGTAGGGTTACCAGATTTCAGGCGAGTAAAATCTGGACCCCCTAAACCTGCCCCCAGGTCCGCCCAGTTCCACCCATCTGTGCCCTGTTATGCCTCAGTGCCCCCCCCCCCCGCTTCCTGCTCTCGGATGCCCACCTGCCCGATACAATTTTGAGGAAGCTTTTCAAAACCCGAACAAAGTGCCGGGTTTTAAAAAACTGTCCGGATCCCCGGACATTTCCTTGAAAAGGAGGGCCTGTCCATGGAAATCCTGACGTCTGGTATGAGTGATTATTCCCAATCCTGATCAATCTGACAAGTGGGCACCTGACCTGGTCCTCTACATGCCACCACACAGTACAGTCGGGCTGCTGAAAACACTAGTGATTTGGGCAGCTTGTTATGTTTCATTTTTTAACGACCTGTAAACCGAGTCGAGCTCCTTAGCGAGTAGATTCGGTATACAAAATGAAGATTAGATTAGACCCTACTAAAGTGCGTCAACCAGCCCTTCTTCATGATTTCCTGACTTTTATTCCACCTTAACCTCGCATTTCCAGGAGAATTACAGGGTCAGGTACTAGTTACATGACTATGCCATTGTCCAAAATATGAGATACTTGGTACGGCCTTAACTTGTCTTTACAAAGTGTTTGAACGGTAGGGCCTTTATTTCCCTTTGCAGGGTTTTATAGTCAGGCGAAGTTAACAGTACGTGGGTGAGATGCTGGTCTAGTTTCGGTGCCTGAGTTGCCAGTAATCTGCCATTAAATCTCTTGCACTGGAGGGACACTGGTAGATGAAGCCCATCTCAACTGGTGCTACCAACCCTCATTCCTCCCTTTGGTCCAGAGTCCAAGGAAGTGAATATGTCCTCCTGCTTCCAAAGCAACAGCGCCGTAGTCGTGCATATGACATAGTAACATAGTACATGTCAGGAGAAAAGGACCAGCACCATCCATCTGGTCTGCTCAACAAGGTGGCCAGAGTTGTACAGGTTCTGCTTCTTCATGATTAAACTGTTCCGAAGGGTACAAGGGATTTTTTTTTTAAAGAAAGTCTTGTTATTGGGTATGAAAGCTATTTTGATGCAACAGCTGGTCAGCGCGTCATCATCTTTAGAGCAATGGAGAGCGCTACTCATTCATCATTTACAGATGGAAAGACTGATGTTTACAGATCTGGACACTCTTAGTGGGAGAAGGTGGAACTCATTTAATAATTATAATACTACTACTACAAATTTGTTTTTATATATACCGCCAAAGCCAAAGTAGCTCGAGACGGTTGACAGCAAGAAGAGCTGAACAGTCAGCGAAGAAATAACAATGAAGTCTTTGAATACATGAATATTTGTAGGGAGGAAGAGAGAGAGTGAGAGTCGCATTGTAGGGACGTCAAGTGCAAGTAAGTAGAGTACAGGGGTGAGGCTTTTTAAGAGTTCTTGGTTACAAATCGGTTGAACAGGTTGGTTTTAACTCGTTTTCTGAAGTTAAGGTACGATGAGGAGTGCTTGATGAGATTGCCTGGCCAGCCGTTCTGTTGACTTGCTTAGAAAGCAAGAGTTCTGTCAAGGAATCTGTTGTATTTAATGCCCATGGCTTGTAGTTACTTGCTCAGTGTTTGACTAAATACCCATAATTGCATTTTTAAAAAATATATATACTTGACCTTTACAACCCCACAGTATGATAGTATCATTTGCCTGGGGTTTCAGGTGGGGGGTGGGAGGTTTTGGTTGAGGAGAAAAGCAAAATGAAGATTATTATTTGTTCTTATCTGTATAGGTGTTCTCAGTTGCGATATTTGAGCTTTCCGCTTTGGAATTTTTTTTTCCTGAATACAGATATTTAACCCCCCACCACAGCCAGCCCCGAATTTAAATGTAATTCAATATAATCTGGCATTTGGTTTACATCCAACATCTACATCTTAAAATCTATAAATAAAGCCTTCATAGTAACACATCTTTTTAATTCAGCAGAATTCCTGATTACCCTGATGAATCATTCATTTCAGATATTACAATATGAATAAATTCTTCTTACAAATAACATTTTTAAGAATTATCCCAGTCCCAGTGGATTCTGCAATTACAACAATCGGTAATACTTAAATTTATCTGATCCAACCACTGGCCACATGGGCAAGTCCCCTCCCCCCTCTTCTAAATGTAAAATGAAATGACATTTCATTCCACTAAAGTTTTTTGGGGTGGGGGGAGGCACCTCTCAAAAGTGCCCATTTCTATCAGTATACAAAGGAGTGTAGGAGCAGTGGGATGTGATAGCCAGGGAAGCTCAGTTCAAACCTCACTTCAGCCCCTTGTGACCTTGGGCAAGTACCTTAACCCTTATTTATTTATATTCTTCCAGGGGAGCTCAGAATAATTTACATTGATTTATTCAGGTATTCAAGTATTTTTCACTTGGGCACAAACTTAGGAGCCCTTTCCCTTTAAAAATTTCAATTTTAATGTGGAAGTTTCCTATGGGGCTAAGCCCAGATTTAATGTGTCAGGATTTAGGTCTTTCTAAATATTTTTTTTGGCAGGTCTCACGCTAATTTTTCCATTACTGCTACTACTGTTAATTATTTCTATAGCGCTACTAGACCTACGCAGCGCTGCACAGAATCACAAAGGAGACAGTCCCTGCTCAAAAGAGCTTACAATCTAAACAGACAAGACAGACAAACAGGATACCAGGGTGGGGGATGTAGTTAGAAGGGGAAGGTTAATCTGCTAATTAGGTTGGTGAGCAGTGGGGAGTAGGGCTACATCAAAAAGGTCGGTTTTCAGTCTGCTTTTAACCTTTTAATTGGCAGATGGTGAAACTAAACTAAACTAAACTAAGCCTTAAGTTTATATACCGCATCATCTCCACGGAAGTGGAGCTCGACACGGTTTACAAAGCTTAAAAATACAAGAAGAAAGGGGAGAGAGAATTTACAAGAGCATATGAAAAGAGGGGAAGTAAGCAGGAGATGTTATATATTAGAGAAAAGCCAGGTTTTCAGTTGTTTCCGGAACAGTTGGAGGGAGCCCAGGTTCCGCAGCAGGATAGTGAGATCGTTCCAAAGGCCCGTGATTTTGGAGAGGAGGGATCTTCCCAGTTTACCTGCGTGGGGGATGCCATGTAGAGAGGGGAAGGATAGTTTAAGTCTGTGGGCGGATCTGGTGGTAGCAGGCGTTAGGATAGAGGGATTAGTGGCGGAAGGATGCCATGAATTATCTTGAAAGCTAGACAGGAGCATTTGAAGTGAATTCTGGAAAGTACAGGGAGCCAGTGAAGGTTGGTAAGTAAGGGGGGAGACGTGATCAAATTTGCGTTTAGCAAAAATCAGTTTGGCCGCAGTATTCTGGATGAGCTGGAGTCTGTGGAGACTTTTTTTTTGTTAGGCACAGGTAAATGGCATTACAGTAATCGAGTTTGGATAAGATGATGGATTGTACCAGGACGGTAAAGTGTTTTTGGTGGAAATAGGATCTAACTTTCCTCAGCATGTGAAGGCTGAAAAAACATGATTTTGCCAAGGAATTCAGGTGATCGTTGAGGGAGAGGGAGGAATCGATAATGATGCCAAGGACCTTGCTTGAGAACTCAAGGTGAAGAGCGGGACCTGTGGGTAGAGTGAAGAGGGTGGGCAGGTGTGCTAACTTTGGGCCGAGCCAGAGTAGTTTTGTTTTTGATTCATTTAATTTCATCTGAACAGAGAGGGACCAGGCATGAAGTCTCATTATGCATGAGGTGATGTTCTCTTGGAGGTTTGTAAGGTTCTGGTCTGTTTCGAGGAAGATAAGGATATCGTCTGCATATGTGTATATTGTTTCAAGGGGGGATAGTTTGAGAAGCTTCAGGGAGGTCATATACATGTTGAAGAGAATAGGGGATAGGGGAGAACCCTGTGGGACCCCGCAGGATGGTGTCCACGAAGCGGATTTGGAGCCGTTTGCGTTGACAATGTAGGAACGTGCGCGAAGGAAGTTTGAGAACCACTTTAGGACAAAGGAGTCTATTCCTATCTCAGAAAGTTGGTAGATTAGTATGTCGTGGTGCACGACGTCGAAAGCTGTGGAGAGATCGAACTGTAGGAGAACAGCAAATTTGTTTCGGGCGTGTAGTTGTTGCACCTTTGAGATTAAGGAAACTAGGAGGGACTCGGTGCTGAAGTTGGGCCTAAATCCAAATTGGTAATGTTGAAGGATGGAGAATCTCTTTAGGTAAGAGGAGAACTGGGAAGCGACTATGGTCTCCAGAAGTTTTGTTAAAAGAGGGATGTTAGCTATGGGGCGGTAGTTCAATGGTAAGGAAGGGTCAAGATCAGCTTTTTTCAGAAAAGGGGATAAGACAATGTGACCCATTTCTGAGGAGAACAGGCCCGATAGTAAAGCTTTGTTTATAAGGTTTGTAAGGGAAGAGATGGCCTGCGCTGGGATGTTTTCGTAGAGGTAAGATGGGAAAGGATCTAGGATGCACTTGCAGGATTTAAGTTTGAGGCAGAGTTTAGAGATCTGGGGCTCGGATACAGGTTCGAAAGTAGTCCATGATCTGTCAGCAGGGATAGGGTCGGAGTCTTTCAGAGGAAGAGAGTTGTAAGAGATAGCTGGGGGGAACGAACTCTTTATGGTAGTGATCTTCTCGTTGAAAAAATTGGCTAAGTCATTTGGAGATGAGAGGGTGGGGGAGGGGGAGGAGTCGTTTTTAGAAGTTAGGTTTCGCCAGATGCGAAAGAGTGTACTGTTTTGGTTTTTTGATCTGGAGATTTTATCTCCATAGAAGATCTTCCTAGCTTTTTTTAGTACGGAGTTGTAGAATTTGATGTTTTCTCTCCAGGATTGCCTATCTGAAGGGGATTTCGATTTTTTCCATCTTCGCTCTAGGGCTCGGCATTTCTGTTTTAATTCCCTGTGGTATGGGAGATACCAGGGGTCCTTGTGAGAGTAGGAGATGGATTTAGTGGCTAGAGGGGCAAGAGCACAGTACGTGGTTTCGGAAAGAGTCACCCAGTTGTGCCAGATTGCGTCTGGGTCCATGTGATTGGGAAGAGGAGGGAGTTTGTTGAGGAACTGGGACCAGAATAGTTCACTAGTGATTTTTTTGTGGTAGGTGATGGAGTTTGAGGCTCGGGTAGGGGTACCAAGGACTGACATGAAGACAGGGAGGCAAAAAGAGCCTAGGAGGTGATCAGACCATGGGACAGGTTCCCAACGGGTCTCATCAGTGGAGGTTTTGTGCTCAGTCAGGTCAAGAAAGCTGATGATGTCGATGGAGTGCCCCTTTTCGTGGGTAGGGGTGGGCGGTGGGGCAGTGAAGCCTAAAGAAATGAGGGAGTCTTTGAATCAGTTGTGTCCTTGTTGGTGTTGTCCTCTAGGTGAAGGTTTATGTCGCCAATGATCAGTAGTCTTTGAAATTTTAGATAGGCCCTTGTTATGGTCTCAAGAACAATTTCAGAGGATTTGTTTCAGGGGGTGGGAGGGCGGTAAAGTAACAGGATGCCTAATGGGTGGGGATGAAGTTCGTCATTTATTGAAGCTAACATGAATTCTAAGGAAGGATGGCTGCCCTTTTCAAGAAGCTCAACATTAAAGAATGATTTGTAGAGAAGGGCTAGACCTCCTCCTTTCCGGTTTATTCTAGGGGAGAAAAGACCATGGTAGCCTGGGGGACAGAGTTCATTTTGAGTGAGTAAGTCATCTTTTTCGATCCATGATTCAGAGATGCACAGGAAACCCGGATCACGATCCTCGAGTAAATCTCTTATTATTTGGGTCTTATTTCTGACGGATCTGGCGTTACAATAGAGGGTAGGGACTGGGGTGAGAGAGTTTGAGGTAAGGTTGGGTAGGTTTGCTGGGGGAACAGGTTTCAAGGAGGCGAGGTTAACTCCCTCACAAGCATACTTAATCAGATAGAACTCTGGATGCTATCCTACAGACTAAAACTAAACCCAGACAAAACAAAATTCTTCCTAGCAACCCCCAAAGACAAAATCAAGGACACTACAATCCAAGTAAAAGGATCCACATTCCCCCTCGAACAAACCTTAAAAGTACTGGGTGTAACACTGGACAAACATCTAACCCTCTAGAAACACACTGATATCACTGTCAGGAAAAGTATCTTGATACTTTGGAAACTCCGCACCATAAAAAAATACTTTGATGACTCTTCATTCCTCCTCTTAGTACAATCCTCCATCCTCAGCATACTGGACTACTGCAACATCATCTACTTGAGCTCCACAAAGAAAACCCTCAGGAGATTAAGAATGATCCAGAACACCGCTGTCCGCCTCATATTTAACCTGAAAAAATGGGACCATATCACCCTTTCTACCACAAACTCCACTGGCTCCCACTAGAATCCAGAATCACATTCAAATTCGCCTGTTTTTGCTACAAAACAATATTTGGTTTATCCCCAAGCTACATCACCCCTCACTTCACCCTTAACCACAACTATAAGAACTCCCGAAAAATTCAACTCTTCTCCTTCCCCTCCCTAAAACTATGCCACTCAAAATAATTCCTTGACAAAACCTACGCCTTTCAAGCCGCCAAACTAAACCCTTGGCTAGCCCAAATGGTCCTCAAGGCCTACAACTACCTCGACTTTAGAAAATTACTCAAAACTCACCTATTCCAAGACCAAGACCCTTAATGCCCCTTCAACCCTCCCCCAGCTCTGATCTACTCCCCTCCCCCATATCCTCCTCTCCCCCCAACTTCTCTCCTTGCTGTTCGCAACTCCATGATTCAATTCGATTTGTAACTACTCTCGCTTTGCTGTCTGCAACTCTATGTTCAATTTGATATGTAACCACTTGTAATCTCTGTCTAACTAATATGAACCGCCTAGAACTCTTCGGGGTATGGCGGTATACAAAAATAAAGTTATTATTATTATTATTATTATTCCTCCTCAGTGTTTTTTGAAGTGATGGGGTCTGGTGGGTACTAGCATGGGGATTCTGAGGCCAGGACAGGTGGTGTTGATGAATGTGGCATCGGGAGAGTTTGGGGGGAGAGGTTTTTGGGAGTGGGAAGTGTTTGTGAGGGAGAAGAGAAGGAGGATAAGGGGCCAGAGTGAAGGCTTCATGGTTGGAGTCAGGTGGGCCAATGAGAAGGGGTTAGTCAGAGAATTTGCCAAGAGGAGGGGAAGGGGAAGAGAGAGTTGAAAGAAACAGGCAGTGCAGTTAAAGATAAGACAAGGAGTGTATCCTGGGGTCGGGATAATATTTTTTTTTGTTTGTTTGTTTTTTTAAATTATTTATTTATTTATTTTATTATATATTTTTTTTTTTTTGTGTGGGATTTGCCGACCAGGGGGGGACAAGTTAAAAGTACACGTTGCCGGTTAGAAAGTTGGGCACGGGCAGCTGCCCGAAGTCACCGGGCTGAAAGTGAGGAGCAGCACCCGAAGGCAGGGGAGCTGCTCCCGAGGAGGTCAGGCGAAACTGTAGGGGATTCGGGGGCGGAGCAGGGCTCCCACGCGGCCCGAGTCGCAGGTTGAATGTGAGGAGCAGCATCCGATGGCAGAGGGCTGCTCCTAAAGAAAAAACAATTAAATTCTCAGGGGATTCGGGGGCGGAGCAGGGCTCCCACGCTGCCCGAAGTTGCTGGGCTGAGAGTGAGGAGCAGCACCCGAAGGCAGGGGAACTGCTCCTCAGGAGGTCAGGCGAAACTGTAGGGGTTTCGGGGGCGGAGCAGGGCTCCCACGCGGCCCGAGTCTCAAGTTGAAAGTTAGGAGCAGCACAGATAGCAACTGCTTTACGTACCTCGATGTTGAACCAGAGCATGTAACAGGCATTTGGAGATGCAGATCTCCCATAAGAACCATAGAAGGCACATGTTGCTTCTGAGCAACAATGCCAAATAAAGGGTTAAACAAGGGAAGAGAAGGGGTGTGGAGGACAAACTCAGGTCCTTTATTCCAGGCAGCTAGATGAAAGGAGTGAAGGACTTATCAAAAATGCTGTGCTCAGGGCCTCCTGTGTAAAGTCTGTGCTATCCAGTTAGCGGAATAACTCTTCCATGCCCCTCACCAAAAATTACATCTAAAAAATAACACATGATTGGCATTTGCAAACTGGCAAATTACTACTAAATGCTTTGAACATGTTTTCTGATCAGTCTTTCTTCATGTGCTAAAAGGGGTCCATAAATTGTGAGCTCAGCCCTCCAAGGACAAAAAAACAACAACAACCCCTCACTATTCCTCAATGCAACACCACTTTCATACCTTTCAGGCAGAATGGAAGATTCACAATTTGCTGAAACTGGGATCCTAGTTGGGACCCCAACAGAAGAGAGCGATTCTCTTTGTTGGACTTTATTATGGACTAATAAATGTAGCTTCATTGGATGGATTTAGACTTCTCACTTGGGTTTGCTTTGCTATTCTTCTCGAGGCAAGCTGTTGTGCTTTTCTAGTTTCTTGCTTCTAGAAATTAAATTAAGACCTCCTTTGGAGAGCCTAAAGCCATTTTCAGGCCATACAATTGGCTAGACTCGGGTCCGATCCGGGCAGGTCCGATGAATTCACGAAGCCCCAATATGCAGATGGGGGTGATCGAAGGACTACCCCCATCTGCCTTCCCATATCGCTCGATAGCGATCCCCGTGCATGCGCAGAACATCTGTAAATGGTCTGCGCATGCGCTGGACCTCAAGGCTGGCATAGATTTTTTTTTTTTTTTAAAGGCGATCGTTTTAATGGAGCCCATGGTTTTAACCCGCTTAAGCCCGTGGGTTAAAACCAAGGGCTTGCAGTGCGGGGAAAGGAGGCAGGCAGCGTATTCGGGGCAGGAAGCCAGATAGCGTGTTCGGGGCTGACAGGGCAGAGAGCAGGGCGGCAGAAGGCAGGGCAGCTGGAAAGGGCTTCAGCAACTGGTCCTCAGCAGTCGATTTTTTTTTGATTGGCCAGCCCAGTCAGTGTTGCAGGGTTTTCTTTAGTGAATCATGTCTCTGCCTACTTTGCATGCCATTGCCCTCATTTGCATGCACGGACTGAAGGATGGTCGGAAGAGAGGTAAGTGAATCGGGCCAGGGTCGCTAAGAGGTCGCAAACTGATCTGCACACGATCGGTTTGCTTAGTGAATTTGGGCCAATTTCAGGTGTTGTGGGGTGGGAGTGTTGCATGATGTTAGGGGTGTCTGGTGATGTGTGTGTGGGGGGTTCTAGGAATGTTGATTGATGTTAGGGGGAGAGATGTAGGGCTCCAGCTGATCCCGACAGGGGGAATCCTCATCAGCTGAGTCAGCAGGAATCCCCAAACTGGCTCATTTGATGTAGATTTTTCAGCTCCAATCAGACAAGGTAGTTGGGTATGTCTACAAAAGTTTTGTGGGTTTTTCATGTGGACATTTTTATTTTTGAAAATGGCCAATAAAAGGTAACCGTCCTAAGGACCAAAACGTCTACATCGGCCATTTTGAAAAATAAAAGATAGATATTTGGCAGCTTTGAAAATGGACATTTTTTTCTACTGGATTTGTGCCCAAAACATACAACCTCAGACTTAGATGTCCTATTGAAAATGTCCCTCTACACATGAGACAGTCCCTGGTCAGAAGAGCCTACAATTGAATTATGACAGACAAACAGGACAAAAAGGGTAAAACTGTACCAGAACAGCTGCCTTATCTTGAATAATAAAGCACCGATAGGAAAGAGGGCGATAAACTGAGGTCTATGGCATTGCAGTAGGAGTGGCACTGGGCAGACTGGAGGAGTAAAATCCTTATCTGCCATAATATTATCTGCTTCTGTTCCACCTAGTGGTCTTCAGACTGAGGAATCACCATCCATCCTACTACACATGTATTTGCTCCATTGCTATGTAACCATGATTTGAACATTTCCAAATACTGTTCACCAAATATGCATTTTTAAAAAATATTTGGAGTTATATAAGAACATAAGAAGTTGCCACCACTGGGTCAGACCAGAGGTCCATCGCTCCCGCGGCGGCCCATCAGGTCTGTGACCTGTGAAGTGGTTCTTGACCATTTCTGTAACCTACCTCTACATCTATCTGTAACCCTCAATCCCCTCATCCTTTAGAAACCTATCTAAACCTTCCTTGAAACCCTGTAGTGTGCTCTGGCCTATCACAACCTCCGGAAGCGCGTTCCATGTGTCCACCACCCTCTGGGTAAAAAAGAACTTCCTCGCATTTGTTCTAAACCTGTCCCCTCTCAATTTCTCCGAGTGACCCCTTGTACTTGTGGTTCCCCACAGTCTGAAGAATCTGTCCCTGTCCACCTTCTCTATGCCCCTCAGGATTTTGAAGGTTTCTATCATGTCTCCTCTAAGTCTTCGCTTTTCCAGGGAGAACAGCCCCAGCATTTTCAACCTGTCAGCGTACGAAAAGTTTTCCATACCATTTACCAGTTTAGTTGCTCTCCTCTGGACCCCCCTCAAGTACTGCCATGTCCTTCTTGAGGTACGGCGACCAGTACTGGACACAGTACTCCAGATGTGGGCGCACCGTTGCACGATATAGCGGCATGATGACTTCCTTCGTCCTGGTCGTGATACTCTTTTTAATGATACCCAACATTCTGTTCTCTTTCTTTGAGGCTGTCGCACATTGTGCTGATGCTTTCAATGTTGTGCCCACCATCACCCCCAGGTCTCTTTCCAGGTTGCTCACCCCTAGCAGTGATCCTCCCATTTTGTAGCTGAACACTATAGCGAACACTATTGTAATATCTTTACCTTTTGTTCCGAGCGCATTAGAAGGGTGCTTGTAATTCGTCTGAGGGGTAGTTCACAGATTCTACTTGCTGTAAGCTATCCTGGTTATGATTCAAATCTTCAAACATTTTATATCAGCACCCGTAAAAAAATGTTTAATACTGTGCTTGGTCTAAGTTTTCTTTATGATCATCCCTTTCCTAAAAATAAAAAGCTTGCATACAGGGCAGGCCCTCTAGGCACACAAGTACACTGGGCCCCCTGCCCCACCCCACCCCACCATGCGCTCAGGCGGAAACAGGAAGCTGCGTCAGAGGGAAGCTTTGGGCAAGCAGCACCGCTTGCACAATTACAGTTCCCGTTGCCTTTCTTACCCGCGTTGCTTGCTTGTCTTACTTTCTTTCGAGGGGGGGGGGCATGTTGCCGATCGATGCTGGAGGGGCCCATCACTGTTTGGAAAAAACAATGTTGATTCCCTCCTTCATCGGGCCCTCCTGACCATTTCGGGCCCTAGGTACGTGCCTGCTTGGCCTATTGGTTAATCCTGCCCTGCATGCATAATAGTCAAATCAAGGCCGAATTTCATAGATTTAAGATTTCGGTGCTCATAGGTAAGGATGGACAGCAGCTCTAGGGTTTAGGGAATTAGAGATTTCAAACATTGGAAAGTCATAGTGATATGCCATCCAAGCAGCCCATTTTCATGGTAATTGGCTGCCTCTTCAGCATGGATATTTCCATATTCAACATGTGGCATCATTGTCTGTGTTTCTTGCACCTAAATATTGGTCTGCGCTGAATCATGGTTGGCATGACATTAGAGAAAGGCACAGGGTCAAATTTTTCCCTATCCCCGCAAGAATATGCCGTAAGTACTTCTAGTGATTAAACTGTGTACCTTTTTGTAATTCTGCTTTTTTTTTTTAGCTGCAGTAGTTTCCAAGTTTCCAAGTTTAATATATATTTGATTGATCGCTTTATCAATTTCAAAGCGATTAACACATGTTTAAAATTACGATATTTAAAACGTACAAAGAACAAACAAACACGACAAAACAATTTAATTGCAGGACTAATTGGAAACATTAGGGTAAGTAGGGGGAGAAATTACAATATATTTGAGCAGAGTAAAAAAAAAAAACAAATAAGGGAAAACACATATGGGTGGGATAAGAGGGGAAAAGATTGAAAATTATTCTAGCAATAAAATGAATCGATTCTGAAATTTGTAAAGATATAAAAGAAAAAACCGAATAAAATAAAATAATAAAAGCGTCGTTAAATAAAAAATTTTTAGATATTGACATTTTATTCTTAATCTAGAGAATCTAGTGACCTTTTCTGCATTGGAAAAATGTGCTTTATAATGCTGTACAGTATTCCAAAAGACAAAATTATGTGGTACAGAAGAAAGCCAAATCACTTTCTATATTAACACAGCCTTCTGGGGAGAGCAATCAGTGCCTAAAAGTACCCTCTTTGAAAGATCTCTTTTTAGGACTTATAGCTCAGTTTACTGGCTCCAACCCCCTTGGTTTAAACTCCATTACTGGAAAGGAGAGGAGAATCCGGGGCTCGCACATAATCTTCCGAAAACTGGAGGTCCTCAGCTGGTAGCTATTGACTGCAGTGCCAATGACTACTTCATAAAGAGCAACTCTTCAAACGTTCAAGGCAGTCTAGTGTCTACCTCTCAGCCCATGGCGTCTACTTGACGAGCATAATTGGAGAGAAAAAGCATTGTATGCTGAGAGCGAACATTTGGTGCAGACATGCCTTACATCGCTGATGACTTGGTCGCTGCTATGGCCATCCACGAGGGTCATACAGAAATGAATGAGCAACAATTTTTTAAAAAATCAGATTTTGTTAAGGTAGGACACACAAGAACATCATCTTAATGTACAGACTTTACATTACACGTTGAGGTATTGTGACATCATTAACTTCTATCATGTGACCACAGGCAGTAGATACAAAATGGCTGACGCTGATGTTTCGTTTCGTCAACGTGCTGTCATTGGATTTTTTGTTAAAGAGGGAAATCCCCACTGCGGAAATTCTCCAAAAACTTCAGTGTGCATACAGAGATGTGTGCATGGGCGCTAGCAGGGTTAGGAAATGGGTGAAACATTTCAAAGAGGAACATAAAACATATGAATAGTCTTATTGGGTCAGGCCAATAGTCCATCAAGCCCAGTAGCCCGTTCTCACGGTGGCTAATCCAGGTCACTAGTACCTGGCCAAAACCCAAACTGTAGCAATATTCCATGCTACCGATCCAGGGCAAGCAGTGGCTTCCCCCATATCTTTCTCAATAACAGACTATGGACTTTTCCTCCAGGAACTTGTCCAAACCTTTTGCAAAACCAGCTACGTTATCATGTCTTACCACAACCTCTTGCAACGCATTCCAGAGCTTAACTATTCTCTGAGTGAAAAAATATTTCCTCCTATTGGTTTTAAAAGTATTTTCCTGTAACTTCATCAAGTGTCCCCTAGTCTTTGTAATTTTGGACGGAGTGAAAAATCGATCCACTTGTACCCGTTCTACTCCACTCAGGATTTTGTAGACTTCAATCATATCTCCCCTCAGCCCTCTCTTTTCCAAGCTGAAGAGCCCTAACCTTTTTAGTCTTTCTTTTATCATCTTGGTCGCTCTTCTTTGAACCTTTTCTAGCACCACTTTCTTGAGATAAGGAGACCAGAATTGAATGCAATACTCCAGATGAGGTCACACCATGGAACGATACAGGGGCATTATAACATTCTTAGTCTTGTTAACCATCCCTTTTTTAAAATAATTCCCAGCATCCTGTTTGCTTTTTTGACCGGCGCTGCACATTAGACGGAAGGTGTCATCTTATTGTTTACGATGACACCCAGATCCTTTTCTTGAGCGCTAATCCCCAAAGTGGACGCTAGTATCCAGTAACTATAATTCAGGTTATTCTTCCCAATGTGCATCATTCTGTATTTGTCCACATTAAACTTCATCTGCCACTTGGACGCCCAGTCTTCCAATTTCCTAAGGTCCGCCTGCAATTTTTCACAATCCGCCTGCGTTTTAACAACTTTGTGCATAAAACAGAGAGTGGAATTGTCCAAATCAGACTGATGGCCACAAATTGTTAGTCATACAAAGTTCAATTCACTTTATTTATCCAATAACTCAATGACTCGACATGTTTCAGCCAAACAGGCCTGCTTCAGGAGTCTTGAGAAACTACTGGGTTATAACAGACTAGTCTTATAGCCTGTTACATTAACGGGTGCTAGAATATATGTGTGTGTGTCTCTGTCTTCATTTCTTTCTCTCTCTCTCCCCTTAGCCGCTTTCTGTCTTTCTTTTCCTCGGCTGTCCACCCATTCTCCCTTCCTTTTACCTTCCCTGTGTCCACCACCACCCCTTCACTATCCAGCAGCAGCCCTTCTCCCTTTTTTTAATCTCTCCCCTATCCAGCAGCACCTCTTTCCTGTCCCCCTGTCCAGCAGTAGGCCTCCCTTCCTTTTTCTTCCCCCCCGTCTCTTCCCCTGTCCAGCAGCACCCCTTACCTCGTGTCTGCCCTCCGCCTACAGCCGCCTCAAGTCGCCGTGGCCTGCAGCCACTGACAGCCGCGGCGGCCTGCAGCCACCAACAGCTGCCACGGCCTGCTGCCACCGACAGCTGCGGCGGCAGACAGCCTCCACGCCGCCCAAAGCCGACATCTGCCTTGGGAGAGAGAGATGCGTGGAAGCGCGCATGCGCACTCCTACCTGTGGGGACCCACAGCGCATGGAAAATGGGAGCACGCAGGTCAGAGTGCACATGCGCGGCTTAGGCTTTTATTATATTAGATGGTGTTTTGATTAAGTGAACAATCTTTCGGGTCAGTATTGCTTCGTGTGGTGTTAAAAACTCTGGCAACAGTGCTTGAAGCCGAAAAAAGTCCCAGGACTAATTTTGATATTCCTAGTGCATGAATTAAGATATTCAGCGATTTTGGTTCCAGAAATTTATGAAATCAATCAGATTAATCGGAGCTTTTAAAAACAGGATCTTGCAACATTACTAATACGTTCATGATATGACAATTTCCTATCAAAGGTGGCCCCCCCCAGTTTTTTTTTTAAATGAAGCTACTTGTTGTAGGGCACTAATTTTAAGGATGATTGGACCACCTAGATCAGGGGTATGCAATTCCGGTCCTCGAGAGCCGGAGCCAGGTCAGGTTTTCAGGATCTCCACCATGAATATGTACGAGATGGATTTGCATGCACTGCCTCCTTGAGATCGAAATCTATCTCATGCATATTTATTGTGGATATCCTGAAAACCTGGCCTGGCTCTGGCTCTCGAGGACCGGAATTGCCTACCCCTGACCTAGATGTATTCCTTCTTTCCATGGGAATAACATTGTTTTTGTTTTGGCTCCATGTGGTGCCAGCCATTCCATCTTAATTTCACTCCTGTACATGCTTACTGGCAAAGTACATACCATCATGTCATGGCATGCATTTTAACAGTGGTCAATATTTTATGAGGCTATTTTCATACATATGTGTCACATACATGTGGCTATTACTTTATATAATCACCCCACGTAAAGGTTAGGATTAGGAGGCACACACAGTGGGTTCTGAAAGAAGCTTTGCTATGTGATCCCTAGCTATAGGATTATTACATATTTATCTATTGTATGGATTTATATCCGGCTCTGTATTTCAATCTAAATTGGCTACAAAAAAACACATGGAGGCCATTTTTGAAAAAGACGTTTAAGTCTGATTTGGATGTTTCCAGCAAGACTTCAAAATTCAGAGGCACAGAAACGTCTATTTTCGAAAGGCAAACCATTACATGTCCAAACATATTTTTATAAAAATTGCCTACGCAGATGTCTTGGCCCACAGGACGTCCAAAGGACATCCAATCTTAGGAAATGTCCTCATGGTGGTCAATCCAGGTCACTGGTACCTTGCCAAAACCCAAGGAGTAGCAATATTTCATGCTACCAATCCAGGGCAAGCAGTGGCTTCCCCCATGTTTGTCTATGAACTTTTCCTCCAGGAACTTGTCCAAACCTTTCTTAAAACCAGCTACATTAACCGCTCTTAGTACAACCTCTGGCAACACGTTCCAGAACTTAACAATTCTCTGAGTGAAAAAATTATTTCCTCCTATTGGTTTTAAAAGTATTTCCCTGTAACTTCATTGAGTGTCCCCTAATCTTTGCAATTTTTGATGGAGTAGAAAATCGATCCACTTGTACCCGCTCTACACCACTCAGGATTTTGTAGACTTCAATCCTTTCTCCCTTCAGCCGTCTCTTTTCCAAGCTGGAGAGTCCTAACCTCTTTAGTCTTTCCTCATGCGAGAGGAGTTCCATCGCCTTTATCATCTTGGTCGCTCTTCTTTGAACCTTTTCTAGTTTCGCTATATCTTTCTTGAGATAAGGAGACCAGAATTCAATGCAATACTCATCTGCTTTCGATCCAGGACGGACCCTAAACAAAGGTGGACGTAACTTGAACAGAGTGGGCAGATACAACCTAATCAAAGCCACAGAGAAAGGAAAGGCAGAGGTAACCTGGATGGAATGGCAGTTATAACCCTAATCAAAGGCAGAGGGGAGGGGGATAATCTGCTTGGAGAAGCAGGCACATCGCTAAAGATCTTGATGGCCAAACTAGATGGCCCTATGCTGGTCATTATCTGCCGCGTGTTGCTATAAATCATCGAAAGCTCTCTCTCTGTGAGTGAATTATGTTCGTAATGTTGTCCACTCTAATAATTTCTCCATTGAAAAAGCTCTAATTGTGCTGTTAGTTATCAGATGAAAAGTCTGGAATTCTGCCGTGGATTAAGTATCAAAGGACCCCTAATTGCTCTCATAAAATCCATTAAATATCTTCTGATGTGTTTAAATAGATGGGCAGAGTGCACTATTACTAGTACAGGTACCGTTTCTTGGAATACACTAAGTCCAAAAGGTTTTTCTTTTAACCTTTCAAAAGTTGTCATTTGTTTTTCTGCTCTCTGGTTACATTTTTGTTACTCTTTAGGGTTCCGGAATCTTTTGTTATTCTTTAGGATTCTGAATGGAATGTTGCTACTCTTTAGGGTTCCGGAATCTTTTGTTACTCTTTAGGATTCTGAATGGAATGTTGCTACTCTTTGGGGTTCGGAATCTTTTGTTACTCTTTAGGATTCTGAATGGAATGTTGCTACTCTTTGGGGTTCGGAATCTTTTGTTACTCTTTAGGATTCTGAATGGAATGTTGCTACTCTTTGGGGTTCGGAATCTTTTGTTACTCTTTAGGATTCTGAATGGAATGCTGCTACTCTTTGGGGTTCGTAATCTTTTGTTACTCTTTAGGATTCTGAATGGAATGCTGCTACTTTTTGGGGTTCCGGAATCTTTTGTTACTCTTTAGGATTCTGAATGGAATGTTGCTACTCTTTGGGGTTCCGGAATCTTTTGTTACTCTTTAGGATTCTGAATGGAATGTTGCTACTCTTTGGGGTTCGGAATCTTTTGTTACTCTTTAGGATTCTGAATGGAATGTTGCTACTCTTTGGGGTTCGGAATCTTTTGTTACTCTTTAGGATTCTGAATGGAATGTTGCTACTCTTTGGGGTTCGGAATCTTTTGTTACTCTTTAGGATTCTGAATGGAATGCTGCTACTTTTTGGGGTTCCGGAATCTTTTGTTACTCTTTAGGATTCTGAATGGAATGTTGCTACTCTTTGGGGTTCCAGAATCTTTTGTTACTCTTTAGGATTCTGAATGGAATGTTGCTACTCTTTGGGGTTCGGAATCTTTTGTTACT
Organism: Geotrypetes seraphini; assembly: GCF_902459505.1. Taxonomy (NCBI): domain Eukaryota; kingdom Metazoa; phylum Chordata; class Amphibia; order Gymnophiona; family Dermophiidae; genus Geotrypetes; species Geotrypetes seraphini. Next base: position 66,267,445 of record NC_047095.1, read on the forward strand.
CTTTAGGATTCTGAATGGAATGTTGCTACTCTTTGGGGTTCCGGAATCTTTTGTTACTCTTTAGGATTCTGAATGGAATGTTGCTACTCTTTGGGGTTCCGGAATCTTTTGTTACTCTTTAGGATTCTGAATGGAATGTTGCTACTCTTTGGGGTTCCGGAATCTTTTGTTACTCTTTAGGATTCTGAATGGAATGTTGCTACTCTTTGGGGTTCGGGATCTTTTGTTACTCTTTAGGATTCTGAGTGGAATGTTGCTACTCTTTGGGGTTCGGGAATCTTTTGTTACTCTTTAGGATTCTGAATGGAATGTTGCTACTCTTTGGGGTTCCGGAATCTTTTGTTACTCTTTAGGATTCTGAATGGAATGTTGCTACTCTTTGGGGTTCCGGAATCTTTTGTTACTCTTTAGGATTCTGAATGGAATGTTGCTACTCTTTGGGGTTCGGAATCTTTTGTTACTCTTTAGGATTCTGAGTGGAATGTTGCTACTCTTTGGGGTTCCAGAATCTTTTGTTACTCTTTAGGATTCTGAATGGAATGTTGCTACTCTTTGGGGTTCTGGAATCTTTTGTTACTCTTTAGGATTCTGAATGGAATGTTGCTACTCTTTGGGGTTCCGGAATCTTTTGTTACTCTTTAGGATTCTGAATGGAATGTTGCTACTCTTTGGGGTTCCGGAATCTTTTGTTACTCTTTAGGATTCTGAATGGAATGTTGCTACTCTTTGGGGTTCCGGAATCTTTTGTTACTCTTTAGGATTCTGAATGGAATGTTGCTACTCTTTGGGGTTCGGAATCTTTTGTTACTCTTTAGGATTCTGAATGGAATGTTGCTACTCTTTGGGGTTCCGGAATCTTTTGTTACTCTTTAGGATTCTGAATGGAATGTTGCTACTCTTTGGGGTTCCGGAATCTTTTGTTACTCTTTAGGATTCTGAATGGAATGTTGCTACTCTTTGGGGTTCCGGAATCTTTTGTTACTCTTTAGGATTCTGAATGGAATGTTGCTACTCTTTGGGGTTCGGAATCTTTTGTTACTCTTTAGGATTCTGAGTGGAATGTTGCTACTCTTTGGAGTTCTGGAATCTTTTGTTACTCTTTAGGATTCTGAATGGAATGTTGCTACTCTTTGGGGTTCGGAATCTTTTGTTACTCTTTAGGATTCTGAGTGGAATGTTGCTACTCTTTGGAGTTCTGGAATCTTTTGTTACTCTTTAGGATTCTGAATGGAATGTTGCTACTCTTTGGGGTTCTGGAATCTTTTGTTACTCTTTAGGATTCTGAATGGAATGTTGCTACTCTTTGGGGTTCTGGAATCTTTTGTTACTCTTTAGGATTCTGAATGGAATGTTGCTACTCTTTGGGGTTCGGAATCTTTTGTTACTCTTTAGGATTCTGAATGGAATGTTGCTACTCTTTGGGGTTCGGAATCTTTTGTTACTCTTTAGGATTCTGAATGGAATGTTGCTACTCTTTGGGGTTCGGAATCTTTTGTTACTCTTTAGGATTCTGAATGGAATGTTGCTACTCTTTGGGGTTCGGAATCTTTTGTTACTCTTTAGGATTCTGAATGGAATGCTGCTACTTTTTGGGGTTCCAGAATCTTTTGTTACTCTTTAGGATTCTGAATGGAATGTTGCTACTCTTTGGGGTTCCGGAATCTTTTGTTACTCTTTAGGATTCTGAATGGAATGTTGCTACTCTTTGGGGTTCGGAATCTTTTGTTACTCTTTAGGATTCTGAGTGGAATGTTGCTACTCTTTGGAGTTCTGGAATCTTTTGTTACTCTTTAGGATTCTGAATGGAATGTTGCTACTCTTTGGGGTTCGGAATCTTTTGTTACTCTTTAGGATTCTGAGTGGAATGTTGCTACTCTTTGGAGTTCTGGAATCTTTTGTTACTCTTTAGGATTCTGAATGGAATGTTGCTACTCTTTGGGGTTCTGGAATCTTTTGTTACTCTTTAGGATTCTGAATGGAATGTTGCTACTCTTTGGGGTTCTGGAATCTTTTGTTACTCTTTAGGATTCTGAATGGAATGTTGCTACTCTTTGGGGTTCGGAATCTTTTGTTACTCTTTAGGATTCTGAATGGAATGTTGCTACTCTTTGGGGTTCGGAATCTTTTGTTACTCTTTAGGATTCTGAATGGAATGTTGCTACTCTTTGGGGTTCGGAATCTTTTGTTACTCTTTAGGATTCTGAATGGAATGTTGCTACTCTTTGGGGTTCGTAATCTTTTGTTACTCTTTAGGATTCTGAATGGAATGCTGCTACTTTTTGGGGTTCCGGAATCTTTTGTTACTCTTTAGGATTCTGAATGGAATGTTGCTACTCTTTGGGGTTCCGGAATCTTTTGTTACTCTTTAGGATTCTGAATGGAATGTTGCTACTCTTTGGGGTTCGGAATCTTTTGTTACTCTTTAGGATTCTGAATGGAATGTTGCTACTCTTTGGGGTTCGGAATCTTTTGTTACTCTTTAGGATTCTGAATGGAATGTTGCTACTCTTTGGGGTTCGGAATCTTTTGTTACTCTTTAGGATTCTGAATGGAATGCTGCTACTTTTTGGGGTTCCGGAATCTTTTGTTACTCTTTAGGATTCTGAATGGAATGTTGCTACTCTTTGGGGTTCCAGAATCTTTTGTTACTCTTTAGGATTCTGAATGGAATGTTGCTACTCTTTGGGGTTCGGAATCTTTTGTTACTCTTTAGGATTCTGAATGGAATGTTGCTACTCTTTGGGGTTCCGGAATCTTTTGTTACTCTTTAGGATTCTGAATGGAATGTTGCTACTCTTTGGGGTTCCGGAATCTTTTGTTACTCTTTAGGATTCTGAATGGAATGTTGCTACTCTTTGGGGTTCCGGAATCTTTTGTTACTCTTTAGGATTCTGAATGGAATGTTGCTACTCTTTGGGGTTCGGAATCTTTTGTTACTCTTTAGGATTCTGAATGGAATGTTGCTACTCTTTGGGGTTCCGGAATCTTTTGTTACTCTTTAGGATTCTGAATGGAATGTTGCTACTCTTTGGGGTTCCGGAATCTTTTGTTACTCTTTAGGATTCTGAATGGAATGTTGCTACTCTTTGGGGTTCCGGAATCTTTTGTTACTCTTTAGGATTCTGAATGGAATGTTGCTACTCTTTGGGGTTCGGAATCTTTTGTTACTCTTTAGGATTCTGAGTGGAATGTTGCTACTCTTTGGGGTTCCAGAATCTTTTGTTACTCTTTAGGATTCTGAATGGAATGTTGCTACTCTTTGGGGTTCTGGAATCTTTTGTTACTCTTTAGGATTCTGAATGGAATGTTGCTACTCTTTGGGGTTCCGGAATCTTTTGTTACTCTTTAGGATTCTGAATGGAATGTTGCTACTCTTTGGGGTTCCGGAATCTTTTGTTACTCTTTAGGATTCTGAATGGAATGTTGCTACTCTTTGGGGTTTCGGAATCTTTTGTTACTCTTTAGGATTCTGAATGGAATGTTGCTACTCTTTGGGGTTCGGAATCTTTTGTTACTCTTTAGGATTCTGAATGGAATGTTGCTACTCTTTGGGGTTCCGGAATCTTTTGTTACTCTTTAGGATTCTGAATGGAATGTTGCTACTCTTTGGGGTTCCGGAATCTTTTGTTACTCTTTAGGATTCTGAATGGAATGTTGCTACTCTTTGGGGTTCCGGAATCTTTTGTTACTCTTTAGGATTCTGAATGGAATGTTGCTACTCTTTGGGGTTCGGAATCTTTTGTTACTCTTTAGGATTCTGAGTGGAATGTTGCTACTCTTTGGAGTTCTGGAATCTTTTGTTACTCTTTAGGATTCTGAATGGAATGTTGCTACTCTTTGGGGTTCGGAATCTTTTGTTACTCTTTAGGATTCTGAGTGGAATGTTGCTACTCTTTGGAGTTCTGGAATCTTTTGTTACTCTTTAGGATTCTGAATGGAATGTTGCTACTCTTTGGGGTTCTGGAATCTTTTGTTACTCTTTAGGATTCTGAATGGAATGTTGCTACTCTTTGGGGTTCTGGAATCTTTTGTTACTCTTTAGGATTCTGAATGGAATGTTGCTACTCTTTGGGGTTCGGAATCTTTTGTTACTCTTTAGGATTCTGAATGGAATGTTGCTACTCTTTGGGGTTCGGAATCTTTTGTTACTCTTTAGGATTCTGAATGGAATGTTGCTACTCTTTGGGGTTCGGAATCTTTTGTTACTCTTTAGGATTCTGAATGGAATGTTGCTACTCTTTGGGGTTCGGAATCTTTTGTTACTCTTTAGGATTCTGAATGGAATGCTGCTACTTTTTGGGGTTCCAGAATCTTTTGTTACTCTTTAGGATTCTGAATGGAATGTTGCTACTCTTTGGGGTTCGGAATCTTTTGTTACACTTTAGGATTCTGAATGGAATGTTGCTACTCTTTGGGGTTCCAGAATCTTTTGTTACTCTTTAGGATTCTGAATGGAATGTTGCTACTCTTTGGGGTTCGGAATCTTTTGTTACTCTTTAGGATTCTGAATGGAATGTTGCTACTCTTTGGGGTTCCGGAATCTTTTGTTACTCTTTAGGATTCTGAATGGAATGTTGCTACTCTTTGGGGTTCCGGAATCTTTTGTTACTCTTTAGGATTCTGAATGGAATGTTGCTACTCTTTGGGGTTCCGGAATCTTTTGTTACTCTTTAGGATTCTGAATGGAATGTTGCTACTCTTTGGGGTTCGGAATCTTTTGTTACTCTTTAGGATTCTGAATGGAATGTTGCTACTCTTTGGGGTTCCGGAATCTTTTGTTACTCTTTAGGATTCTGAATGGAATGTTGCTACTCTTTGGGGTTTCGGAATCTTTTGTTACTCTTTAGGATTCTGAATGGAATGTTGCTACTCTTTGGGGTTCCGGAATCTTTTGTTACTCTTTAGGATTCTGAATGGAATGTTGCTACTCTTTGGGGTTCGGAATCTTTTGTTACTCTTTAGGATTCTGAGTGGAATGTTGCTACTCTTTGGAGTTCTGGAATCTTTTGTTACTCTTTAGGATTCTGAATGGAATGTTGCTACTCTTTGGGGTTCTGGAATCTTTTGTTACTCTTTAGGATTCTGAATGGAATGTTGCTACTCTTTGGGGTTCTGGAATCTTTTGTTACTCTTTAGGATTCTGCAATGGAATGTTGCTACTCTTTGGAGTTCCGGAATCTTTTGTTACTCTAGGATTCTAATGGAATGTTGCTACTCCTTGGGTTTTGGCCAGGTACTAGTGACCTGGATTGGCCACCTTGAAAACAGGCTACTGGGCTTGATGGACCTTTGGTCTGACCCATTAAGACTATTCTTAGGTTCTTATTTATACAGTAGACTCTCAGTTAACCGGCACCCAAGGGAATTGATAGATGCTGGATAAATGTAGTTTCTGGTTGCTTGAGAGTTACTACTACAAATAGCCCTAACTAATACTATACCTCATACTATGCCATGCCATACCATAAACTGTTCCAAACAAACTACCGAACATTTGGTAGCCAAAGGTGTGGCGTGCCAAGTTTACACTTAAATTTCATCTTCATTTTTATTTAAATTACTAGCTGATGACCCGGCGTTGCACGGGTATTTAATTATAGCAATAACACTATAAATGGATTCAAATAAAGATACTTTATAGTGGTGAATGAAATTATTTTTTTACAGCTTTATAAAAAGTGCAATATTCAAATTATAATGTGAAATATATGACAAAATGAATACAATACAACTAATGCAAAACGTGATTATAAACAACATTTTTAGTTTCACCTCCAGGAGCAAGAACATATAAATTGTTGGGTGAACCCACCCTTGAGCAAGCAACATAGAGTTGTCGGCCGAGAGACCCCCAGAACATATCACCCCAGGTAGTGAGGGATCTGCATACCAAGTTTCGTTCAAATCGGTCAAGCCGTTTTTGCGTGATCGCGGCACATACACACATACACACACACATACACACATACATACCTCCGATTTTATATATATAGATTACAGTATTTCTTGGATTTTTGTTTTTGCTGGTTGCTTTTGAGTTCCGGTTAACAAATAACTTAGATGTGTAAATAGTACTTTGTAGGGTTGCCAGATTTTCCTTTTGGAAAATCTGGACCCTCTAGCCCCGCCCCCAGCCCGCCTAGTTCCGCCCATCTCTGCCCCAAGCCGACACCAAGCCCGCCCTAGCTCCGCCCCCGCTGCCTGCTCTTGACAGGCAGGGCAGATGTCCATATGTGGTGCGTGCGCGTGATGTTATCGTGTGACAGCCACACATGCGCGGACATCCTCCCTGTCCGACATAGCTTTTCAAAACCCGGACGTATGGTATCCCTTGTACTTCAGGCCCATAACAGGTCCTCGTTGTGACATTTCTTATGATAAAAAGGAGCAAATCTGAATGTTCATTTTTTTCTACTACTACTGCTGCTAATATTTATCACTTATATAGCGCTGAAAGGCTTACGTAGCACTGTACATTTTCACATTTAATAAAATCAACTTTTGAACAGACCTCAAAGCAAATGCAACTCTTTTTTTTTTTTTGTTATTTTTTATTTATAATTATACAGTCTTATTTTACAAGAATTAATTCTTGTTACATTGAATACAGGGAAGAAATTTTTAACACAATAATACTTTTACAACAATCATCATAATGATAAACCCCTTCTTAGACCACAATAAACAGGGGGTGACCAAAACTAAAATTAGAGAGAAATTTAGAGGAATAGTACAAAGAAGAAAGACATAATGTATCTAGCGCCCATTACTATTATTATCCCTTAATCCTTAATGATCTGCTTAACATCTAGAAATTCCTTCAGATGGTTAGGAGAGAAAAAAACATATTTAACACCTAAGTACCTAACCAGGCATTTGCAGGGATACACCAATAAGAATGTTGCTCCAATATTTATAGTCTGTTGTCGCATTGCAAGAAATTCTTTCCTCCGTTCTTGTGTAGTCTTGGCTACGTCAGGATATATCCATATTTTCCGACCCCCAAACAATTTTTGGGAATTTTTGAAAAACAATTTCATAATCATATTCACATCCTGTTCAAAAACAAATGATACTAGTAATGTTGCTCTGTCCATTTCAGATGTTATCGTTTGTTCCAATAAAGCCGTCACATTTGCAAAATCTATCACATTTGTCTCTCCTTCTCTTACTTTCCCAATCTCATTTCCATTAGCCTTTCCATTTCCATCAGGCATCTTTTTATTTGGTAGATAATAAATTTTGTTAATTGGAGGAATACAGTTTGAAGAAATTTCCAAATTCTCAATGAAGTATCTTAAAGCAAATGCAACTCTAGTGGAAAGAAGTGATGGAAAGATGTGTACACAGAGGGAGAAATGCTAAGAAGGCCCGCCACTTGCTTTAAATTATAATATGAAATCACTACAACTCGGTGAAGCATGTATTGAGGAATGTGTTGGTGGGTGGATTCCGGTTAATTTGTTTACTTCTGTGGAGTGATGAAAAAAAAAAAAAAGGCTTGGGCCCAGAGGGAATGAGTTGCATATTCAAAGACAGAAATGAACATAAGAACATAAGCAATGCCTCCGCTGGGTCAGACCTGAGGACCATCATGCCCAGCAGTCCGCTCACGCAGCAGCCCATCAGGTCCAGGACCTGTATACTAGCCTTCTATCTATACCCTTCTATCCCCTTTTCCTTCAGAAAATTGTCCAATCCCTTCTTGAACCCCAATACCGTGCTCTGTCCTATCACACCCTCTGGAAGCGCATTCCAGGTGTTCACAACCCTTTGGGTGAAGAAGAACTTCCTAGCATTGGTTCTAAATCTGTCCCCTTTCAACTTTTCTGAATGCCCTCTTGTTCTTTTATTATTCGAAAGTTTGAAGAATCGGTCCCTATCTACTCTCTCTATGCCCTTCATGATCTTATAAGTCTCTATCATATCCCCTCTAAGTCTCCGCTTCTCCAGCGAAAAAAGCCCCAGTCTCTCTAATCTTTTAGCGTATGAAAGGTTTTCCATACCTTTAATCAAACGTGTCGCTCTCTTCTGAACCCTCTCGAGTATCGCCATATCTTTCTTTAGGTACGGCGACCAATATTGGGCGCAGTACTCCAGATGCGGGCGCACCATCGCCCGATACAACGGCAGGATAACTTCTTTCGTTCTGGTTGTAATACCCTTCTTGATTATACCTAGCAATACTCCAGATGAGGTCGCACCATGGAGCGATACAGGGGCATTATGACATTCTTAGTCTTGTTAACCATCCCTTTTTTAATAATTTCCAGCAACCTGTTTGCGGCGGCTATCTTAAGATTGACAGGCAATAAGTATCTCGTTCCTTGGCACCTTTGTTGTACACGCTATTTCTAGAATCAGGATCTGTATGCATGATGATACTGAATCTTTCTCAGTGCACACTCGATGACATTCATTTGGAAAACCATCTTTAAAAATGAACACAAAATTGAACAATTTTCAGAGTGCCCTACTTCACAGCTAGGGAAATTTTTCAAGGAATACGTTGGCTGTTCTTGAAACATGACACATCATCCCAGCAGACTTTGCTGAAAGCGTGAACATCACCCTCTAAGACAGTGGTTCCCAACCCTGTCCTGGAGGAACACCAGGCCAATTGGGTTTTCAGGCTAGCCCTAATGAATATGCATGAAGCAAATTTGCATGCCTATCACTTCCATCATATGCAAATCTCTCTCATGCATATTCATTAGGGCTAGCCTGAAAACCCAATTGGCCTGGTGTTCCTCCAGGACAGGGTTGGGAATCACTGCTCTAAGAAACGTATTCGGAAAATAACATTTTATCTCCTTCATGCAGGTTCTATTCCAAACGAAGCCTTAGGGCTCCTTTTACTAAGGTGCGTTAGGGCTTTAACCGCGGAATAGCGTGAGCTACATTGCCGCGCACGCTAGACCTTAATGCCAGCATTGAGCTGCCGTTAGTTCTAGAAGCGTAGCGTGGGATAATTTCCTGCTTGCGCTAAAAACACTAGCACATCTTAGTAAAAGGAGCCCTTAGTCTAAGACTGAATGTAATATATCTTTCCACTCAATGTATACCTTGTTTAATTAGATCATCCCCTTAGAACAGGCTATCAGCCCAAGTTTTCTCAAACTTTTTTTTTTCTTTCCCAGTATTAAACATTGTTGCCGTGGGAACCTACGGGATGCTGGAGATGAAATCAGTTTCTCTCATCTACATAAAGCTCTGCTTCTCCCCTCCAAGTCTCTTCTGTTAGCTAATCTAATAGCCATGCATCTCCAAGCCCAAACATATTTCTGCTTGACCAGACCCACCTTGAGCAGCCGTTGGACAGGTAAATTATAAATGTCAGAATTAAATGTATAATTGATCACATTTTGTAAGGGGGCAAAATCAACAAGGTTAGCAATCAAGCTTGGCCGCATTTCTGAAACCCCTGTGGGCAGTTTTTACTTTGATTACTGCCTAACAAAAAAATGTGAAGCCACGATCCATGTCTTCTTTTTTGTGCAGCCACCTTATCAAGACCAAACGACATAAGTGATTGAACTCCCTGAGCCAGCCCTTCTGTGGTTCTGCCCACTAAATCCTGTGGGTAAAAGGTCAGCATGGTGTGGGCATATCTACTTTCAGTTATGTCATGGAGTAGGCAATGCCTATGAGTCAAATGACATTTCGCCTGCCGGGAGAACTTTCAGTGCTGTCTTCAATAAGAATAACGCAGCAGAAAGCAAGAAAAATGATGAGCCCTCCCAGGGAAGCTGTTGATGAGTAACCATGTGGAGATTATTATTGAAGGGTCTACAGGGTGAGGCAAAGCAAAATAATCGCCTAGAGTATTTTGCTGTTTTCTCAGCAAGTCTTCAGAATTTCACTGTGAAATTTTAAAGCTTTATTTGTTGTTACTATCTACGTTTAAGTGCTGAGTGAAATGAAATTATTTTTAAACATGGTGAAGTTAACAAATTTTTATCATGACCACCCAGCCTCTGGAAGAAACACTCGGCCTTTCTCCAGGTTGAACTTGACACCCAGGTACTCCAGCGACTGAACTGACAATCCAGCCCAGGCCCTGAAGAATCACCATGACTACCTGAACTGCTCTCTCCACTTCCTCCCTCGAGGAGGCTCTGATGAACCAGTCATCCAAGTAAGGATGGGCAAGCCACCCCATTGTGTGGAGGTGGGTTGCCCCCACAACCATCACGTTGGTGAAGGTCCACGGCACTGTGACATGATGAAGGGCAGAGCCATGGACTGAGAATGCTGTTCCAGGACATGAAATCATAGGAAGCACCTGTGATCCACAAAGATAGGGATGTGTAGGAATGCCTCCATTAGGACCAAAGCTGCCAGGAACTCCCGTGGCTGTACAGAGGCAATGACCAACCAAAGCATCTCCATCTGAAAAATGGGCACTTTGAGAGCCGTCTTGATGTACTTGAGGTCCAGGATCGGCTTCCAATCCTCAGAGCCTTTCTTGGGCATGATGAAGCATATGGATTATCTGCCGGAGTCCAAGTCTGCATCTGGCACCCGTTTGATCACCTGCATGTCTAGCCTGGACATGGGTGGTTCTTTCTGGTCAGCCCGTTAGGGAGCCCACAAACCAGGCAGGGAGATGGGCGAACTCCAACTTGTAGCCGTCCCTGATAACCTCTACCAGGTCGTGATAGCTTCCCATGCCTCCAGGAAGTCCCACAGGAGGCCTCCAATCTTGCATGCAGGGGCTGGAGACCTGGCGTCATTGGGATTTGTTGGGCTGCCCCCCCCCCCCCCCGACGTGAGATGGAGCTCTGGGAATTTACTATTGGTGAATCTCTGTCATGGGCTTTGAAAGGATCTCTGGTAAGAGGATCCAGAGGAGAAAAGGCATGAACAGCATGAGCCTCAAAAGCATGCACAGGATTGCCTTTTTACAGCCCAAATTCTGCTGTTTGGAAGTGATCTTGGATGGCGTTCCTGTGCACTAAGTCAACTTGGAAAAAGAACAAGGAACTAACAATATTGTAAGGATTTGATGGACCTAGGGTCTGCTCCAGAGATGGCACTTCTTTTGTTCTTATGTTCTTATGCATGAAATATTGAAGAGATCTCTTGTAAAATATGTGTAACTATTCTGAATTGAATATATCAAAAATATTTTTTACTAGTTTAAACCCCAAATGCTCAGAGATGTGTCGCCCAGCCAAGAGCTAAGGGGTCCTGCACACTAGCCATGAGAGCGCTGAGAGTGGTTTTGGACATGGAGTCCACTGCCCAGTTTCGGAGCCACAAAATCGGGCAAACAGACACAGAATAAGCAGAGACTTTGCCTACCACCCTGAGCAAATCATACAGAGCGTCAGCCACATAGTCCACCCCCACCAGCAACAGCTGGGAAGGGGGCTCTGAAGATGATCCTCCTGGGTCACGCAATCTAGAAAAGCATGCACGAGCAACACAGGAGGCTTCCTCAGCAGCCTTGAACGCCAGAGTCAAGGCCTCAAACTGCCTTCTGAGCAACATGTTCAGCCTGCGATCCTGCTGATCCTTGAGCACCACTCCTCCCTCAATGGGTAGGTACATGCGCGTTGTCACCTGAGCCACCAAAGTCCACTTTAGCCCTAGCAAACATCTGCTGGAACTCGTGGACATTGCTCATGCCACCTTAAAGAAGCCCCCAGTGCTCAAAAATGAGGCCTTTCATTTCCAGATGCCATGGAAAGGTGGTAGGCTGAGAGCGGATCCCACTTAGCAGAGAACATTGGGTAATAGGCTGAGGAGATCAATTTTGAGCTGGACTGACTTCTACAGTCTGTGCCCCAAAAATTGGCAGGGAAAAAGAGAGATTTAGTATGCATAAGAACATAAGATTTGCGATCCTGGGACAGACCGAAGGTCTATCAAGTCCAGTATCCTGTTTCCAGCAGTGGCCAACCCAGGTCCCAAGTACCTGGCAGAAACTCAAATAGTAGCAACATTCCAGAGCTGAGATTGTGATGTCATAATGCCTCAATCCACCAATGCCTAAGAGCCAACCTCATCAGTGATGTCACAATGGCTTGATTGTCCTATACTCGGCTCACATAAGAACATTAAAATTGCCGTACTGGGACAGACCGAAGGCCAATCAAGCCTGGTATCCTATTTTAAACAGTGGCCAACCCAGGTCTCAAGAACCTAGCTACATCCCATGTAGTAAAACAGATTTTATGCTGCTTATCCTAGGAATACTATAGACTTAAAACCACTTTATAAACTGCCTGAAAGAGCTCAGAACCATAAGATGGTGTAATGAACACGACCAGGGTAAAAACCCTGATTCGTGTTTCAAATGCCTATCATTGCTCCCTTTTGGAGTTGTTTATAAAGTTGTTTCATATTGTGTAAAAAAATTTAAATAGAAGTACAAAAGTGTTTCACTAATTCACAACAGCTTTCTTATATTTTAAACCGCTTTCACTACATTCTCCAGCAACGAATTCCAGAGTTTAGAAGTGGAACCTCTGCAGATTGCCTAATTCAGCTTTGGCCACCTTGCTTGATAGACTGTGCAGGTCTTTATCGATTGATGTACAATGTTACTATCACCTGAGTGGCTTCAGTGATTTGTAGCTTGTCGCCTGATTAGGCTTTAAAATCTTCCTTAAAAAAAAATCCCTTTTTATACAAGTGTTTGCCTTGCTATTATACAAGAATGTTAATTAAGGAACGACAGTGCTAAAGTGTACGCGTGATGGAGGGGGATCCTCTTCTACCCTCGGCATATAAAATGTTAATAGTTACAGAATACTGTAGACACTGCGCTCACGCTATGTTCCAGCTCCGGCGTCTGCAGCCTGAAGGAATGCATCAGTTTAAAAAGCAGCGGTGCTGCCCAGACTCTTAAGAACATATGTTTAGCCTTACTGGGTCAGGCTAATGGTCCATCAAGCCCAGTAGCCCGTTCTCACGGTGGCCAATCCAGGTCACTAATACCTGGCCCAAACCCAAGGTGTAGCAACATTCAATGTTACCGATTCAGGGAAAGCAATGGCTTCCCCCATGTCTTTCTCAATAACATATGGACTTTTCCTCCAGGAATTTGTCCAAATCTTTCTTAAAACCAGCTACCTTAACCGCTCTTACCACAACCTCTGGCAATGCATTCCAGCGCTTAACTATTCTCTGAGTGAAAAAATATTTCCTCCTATTGGTTTTAAAAGTATTTCCCTGTAACTTCATCGAGTGCCCCCTAGTCTTTGTAATTTTTGACGGTGTGAAAAATCGATCTGCTTGTATTCGTTCTACTCTACTCAGGATTTTGTAGACTTCAATCCTATCTTCCCTCAGCCGTCTCTTTTCCAAGATGAAGAGTCACCATTTTGGTTGCTCGTCTTTGAACCTTTTCATGAGATAAGGAGACAGAATTGAACGCAATACTCCAAATGAGGTCACACCATGGCTCGATACAGGGGCATTATAACATTCTTAGTCTTGTTAACCATCCCTTTTTAAAATAATTCCCAGCATCCTGTTTGCTTTTTGGGTCGCCGCACATTGGGTGGAAATTTTCATCGTTTTGTCTACAATGATACCCAGGACTGAAGTGGAAGAGGAAGGGAGAGAAAGATCGAATCAGGAAGGTGAGGAGAGATGCTGGTTCGAGCAAGAGAGGGAGAAATGCTGAACCCTTGGGGGGGGGGGGCTCTGGGACAGAGACAATGTGAGGGAGGGGGGCACTGAAGTAAGTTGGTTTAGGGTACCATAATTCTTTGAGCTGGCCCTCCCAATTATTGCCATTCACCCCCCCCAAAAAAAAAAAACAGTACTCCTCACTCTTCTTTAAAATAACAAGTCTGTCGGCCAAGTCTCTTCCCTGAAGAAGCCCTTTCTGGAAACGTCAATCGCTCCTCCTAAACTTACTTGCTCCACTTCATCACTTCATCATGCTTCTATTCTTTTCTCTCCTCTCTTCTACCTTCCAAAGTATTTAGATCAATGCTGTCTTGTTAAAATGTTTATTTTATTTTTATTTTTCCTCTAACTTTACTTTTCACTTCTCTATTACCCTCCAGGTACTTTAGTTAGATTGTGAGCCTTCGGGACAGTAAGGGAATTTTTCAAGTACCTTTCTTATTTCTAATCTTAATGTATATTTTCTGTAAACCGCTTAGAACCTAACGGATGTAGCGGTATATAAGAAATAAATTACATTACATATAAGTGTGAGGGACATACTACACAAAGATCTGGATTCACTAAACTTACCGATCTGGATCGTTGTTGGGCGATTCTTGGCCGAGTTTTGCCGAGCGACCGATTCACTATAGATTCTACGTGCAAATGATCTGATCGGACACACGCCCTATAGCGATCCCACTGATCGCTGTAAGAGCGATCGAAACGCATGCGCAGAGAGCATCCTTGTTGCTTCTTGATGCAATTTACGCATGCGCTAGCTCTTCGCCCTTACTACATAGTTAGTGGGCGGGGTTTGTTCCCGCGCATCATTGGCGGCAAAGCACAAGCAATCCCAAAAGCAAGGGGGAGGGGTGGCTGCAGTTTACTTTTGCTGGCCCTACGAGTTGGACATTTTTAAAAAGAAATGATTTGTGACCGACGCAGTGAATTATTTTGTGTAGCCAGATTATCGAACAGAACACGCTTTAAACCCGCGGGTTAAAACCATGGGCTTGCAATGTGCTTTTTACAGAATATATAAAAAATGAATTCTTACGCATATGTAAAGGTATTTTACAGTTTTATTTTTAATTTTCATAGTATGTTTTGTCTGGGGTTGTAACCGCGATGCTGATATTTCAGGGCAGGAGAGTCGGCAAGGATAGTAAGCGACTGGTCCTCTGCAGTTACTTCTTTTCAGATCGGCAAACCCAATCGGTGTTTCTTCTTCTGCTTAGTGAATCGATGGCTTCCTACTTTTGCATGCCATTTGCCCTCATTTACATGGGTGGATCGGATTGGAGATTAATCGGGAGGCTATTTAGTGAATCGGGTCGGAGAACGATCACAAAACCCGTAAAACTGGTTTTGCGATCGTTGGGACACAATCGGAAGGTTTAGTGAATCTAACCCAAGGTCAGATCATGGGATGGCCAGGGGCGTGGCACCAACACACGCCTATAACTGACAGAATACTATAAATTTTGTGTGTTGCATGGCGCATTTCAGCGCACCAGCTTATGCGAGTCTTGGACCTGGCATAGGTGGTTGTGCCTTAATACAGGTGAGTCATCGCCAACGCGGGCTTCTGTTCCATAGCAGGATCTTGGCGCCAAGATGGCGTTCTAGACTTGGCGTTCAGCCTGCAGCGCTGAGGCGCCAAGTTACAGGATTACCCCCTAAGTCTGTGTGTGAGTCGACGGAGGGTTGAGTGACTTGCCCAAGATCAGAAGGAACGGCAGTGGGGTTTGAAGCCTGACTTCCCTCATTCTCAGTTCTATTAGGTTCTTTCAACAGTACTTCTAAAATAAAGTAGGCGCCTGTCATCATGGTCATTCCCTTCCCCACCCCCCCCTTCGATTTTAATTTATCCCTTTCCCACTGTTCTCTAATGAATAAGTTACACGTCTCCCTCCGTATTCGCTGTGATAGGGGATTAATAGAACCGCAAATACAGAAAAACCGCAAATAACTTTTTCACGTGTTATTCGCTGTTTTCTATTCAAAACCATCGTGAATATGGTGAAACCGCGAATAACATGGTAGGAGACCTGGCACAACACGGTGAAGAAAGTGCCGGGAATCAGCGATTTTCTCTGTAAACGCTTGGAATAAGCGATTTCTCTATGCAAGCTGATATAATTTAGGGGGAGGAGCCAGCAAGCTAAAACCGCGAATAATCGAAACCGCAAATGCTGAAACCATGACTACAGAGGGAGACATGTATATGTTCTGTGCAACTGTGTTAACAGCTGCATCTGTAAGTCACAATGGTGGATATGGTTAAGTAGGTGTGGATTCCCAAAACACAACACTAGTAATCGGGGGAGGGGGGGGAGAGCTAAACATCTGCACCCTCCCAAAAAAAATGGAGGAATCTTATCTTACATGTGTCAGTGCCCGATTTTTCTAAATATCTATTTTGAAGTGCTGATTTGTTTTAAGAATATCAAGCACTGTTGAACTGGATGACACACAGCCATTAAGGTAAGAAGCAGTACGAGATCTTATCAGAAGGTTTCTATTTAATAGACGCTGAAAGCCGTTATTGTACATTAACCAGGAATCAGGCTGCGAATGCCGATCGTAGGGACCCCTGTCATGTCATCTGGAAGAAGTGCGTGGTTTAACAAATCACTTTCAGAAATTAAGCTACCTACCGAGCTCTATAAGCGTCCGTGCGTCTGCCACATTCACACTGCTGCTGCCATGGTAACAGGGTTTATATAATTCCGTTCCCTGAGCAATGCGGAGCAAACTCTGGTCTAAGAAAGAAATGTACATCGTCCGGGTAGCACTTCTGAAGACCACTGGCATCTCCCCGCCTCCACCCTCCAGGATGATCCCGCTCTCGACCTTTCATAATAGACAGAATAGCTCACCGAAGCAGACCAGGAAACAACGCACAGCAGAGGGTTTCGGGAGTCCACATGAGCTCTTTGCGATGGGCACGCATCGGGCTCGCTAGATAAGACGCACGAGGGAGAGGAGAGCAGGAGCTGGCTAGGACGCAGGATACTTTTACCTCAACTATGAAGGGCTATGAGTCTGGCATTATAAGGCAAGCTAGAGTCGCTGGAAAATAGGTCTCAGAATCTTAAGTTAATCAATTTTCCTAAATCTAGCGGTCCTTTAACTAAGCTGTGGTAAGCGCTAGTTCGCCCCTTTACCACAGCTTAAAATGGTCTTATCGTGGGTTGTGCTCAGGCATTCCAAACCAGCGCGCACTACCCGCGCACTACAAAATATTTTTTATCGGAGGATGCATGTCTGAAGGCCCACAACCATCGTCTGCTTCTCCAAAAGGTCTCGGAAAACTTCGACTCTCCTTTTGGTTTTGTTCATTGGTGAGCTCCTTGGGGACCCTTTTCGCACACACCGTTCTCATGCCATGATTTTCCTGTTTCTCTATCAAGGTTTACTGGGTCTGCTACGCTTCTCACAGTCAGCCGACGATTCTGACGCACAGTTCGACAAATCTTTGCAATGCTTTCGTCAGTTCTGCTCGTTACTGGTCGCCCTGACCTTTCTTCATCAGTGAAGCTTTCTCTCCCCTCGGAAAAACGTTTAATCCATTTGTACACTGCTGGTTTTTTTTTTTTTCATGGCTTTTATCCCCTTAAACTTGGGTAACATGTCCCTGATTTCACTTCCACTCTTGCCAAGATTAACAAGAAATTTTCTGCCCCTCCTCCCCTTCCTTTTACAAAACTGTTTTTAATGCCGGACGCTGCGGTAATAGCTCCGACACTAATAGAATTCCTAAGAGCGTCGGAGCTGTTCCCATAAGAACATACGTCAACTCTGAGGACTTTCATAAGAGATCAGGCTCCACGGATAGCCCTACGCGCTACGGTTTTGTAAAAGGGGGCTAATGTTTGTTCATTGCTCTAATTCAAGCTCTGACATTGTTGCGCTGGCACACGAAAACACGCAACAGCAATAATGAACGCCACTCAGCACGTCGATACGAGCACAGCTGTGAGATACTGATATACCAAGGTCACGAAATCTTTTCGAGTTCTTTGTACAGTGCTGCCAATGTAAGCGCACGGAGAGAAGTTTGTGCACTTAATTGTCAGACCTCGTCCATGTCAAATACTTTCAAATGTATATACAGTGGTACCTTGGAATCCGAACACCCCAGAACTCGAACGATTTGGAAAACGAACGCCCCAGAACTCGAACGATTTGGAATCTGAACTTTTTTTTTCTTCAATTTTGCCCCAGAATCCGAACTCTGCTTAGGAATAAGAAATGCAAGCAGTGCTCAGACCAAAGCTTCCCCTCTGACGCAGCTTCCTGTTTCCGCATGGGAGGGAAGCATTGGGCCGAACACCACTTGCAGCTGCCGTTGCCGATCTTGCTGTCTTGCCACTGGGGGTCCCGATCTTGCTGTTTCTGCCAGGTAGGCCCGATCTTGCAGAGTTTGTGGGACCAAGGAACGGATTAATCCAGTTTCTATTCTTTTCAATGGGAAAAATTGTCTTGGAACTCGAACGGATTAAGTTTGGATTCCAAGGTATTAGATTTCCATTGTTGGTGCATCTTCGAGAGAAAAAAAAAAAATACAATAACACCTTGGATTGCAAGTAACTTGGTTTGCAAGACAAGCAAAACATTTTATTAAATTTTAACTTGATATATAAGCAATGTCTTGCAATACAAGTACATACAGTATACACACATCACAACTGAGCCGGTGGTTCTTCTCTCTCTGACGCTGCAAGAGTGTAGTGAATGTTCTAAATGAGCAAAGTCTTACAATACAAGTACGTATAGTATTTTGTATTACAGTTTTTGGGTTGTGGAACAAATTGAGTTTCCATTATTTTTTATTTGCTTTGAAATAAGAGTGTTTTGGATTACAAGCATGGTTTCGGAACCAATTATGCTCGCAAACCAAGGTTTTACTGTAGTTGCCATGACTTATGAATCAATCCTTGAAGAAATCAAAGGAGTACATGGAAGTGATGGAGCAGGATGCCATAAAAGATGATGTAACCACATTTTACAGGATTCAGTTTTAGTCCATTGGTTGCAAACCACTGAGCAATGTTGTCAAGCTTGGAGAAAAGAATCAGGACAAAAGAGGATTAAACAGAAGCTATATTTCTACTATACATACATATATATATATATATATATATATATATATATATATATACTAGTACTTTGGGATCTTGATAGATAATTGTGACCTTGCTTGGCCACTGTTTGAAACAGGATACTGAGATCTTTGGTCTGTCCCAATATGGCAATACTCATATTTATTTATTTATTTTAAAATCTCTATTCCGCTTAGATCAAAACAGCATCTACTGATGATCCCTTCTTCAAAAGTAATAGGTACCAGGAGATCTACTATTTTTTTCAGTTATGGCCCCCCAGCTCTGGAATAACCTACCAAATTATTTACAAGGTGAACCCTCATTAGAAAAATGTAAAAGTTCTCTAAAAAGTTTCCCGTATAAAGACGCATTTGAGACATAGATAGGATAACTCGTTTACAATGAAAAATTCTATATTTTAATATTCAGTTTCAATTAGACCCCATGCAAAGGTCCAAAACTTTTCTTTCTGTCCTCTCTATTTTACTCCATTTTCTTATCTTTACTCTTTGCCACTTTCCTGATGTGTTCTCCTCAAATGTTTCTTCTTTTTCTTCAACGATTGTAGTTCATCCCCCTTTCCTTTGTACCAGTAAGTAAATTTGAACGTATATATTTTATTTATTTATTTATTTTATGGTAACAAATTGTCTTGTAGCTTGTCCCCTACTTTTAATATTGTCATACGCATTGAAATACTTGACATTGCGTGTACAACAAATTTTTAATAAACTTGAAAACAGATTACATTAAAAGGCACACACATAAGCTCTTACATATAAGTTGCGTAACATTGAAAGCAACATGTCAGCCATTACCTCTGTCTTCTACTTTCAGATTATCTAATTATATACATTTCATATAGAAAAGTATTCCACATTCCGTATGTTCTTATGGTTTCAAGAAGGGGATAGTGAGGCTGGTCTGGAAAGGTCCTCCAGCGTCAGCCCCCTGGTGTCCAGCCATCTGATTGCAGGCCACCCTCTTCGCCTGGTTCCTTTGACCTTCCCAAATGTGATGTCCTTCTCCAGTGATGACGGTGTGACCAAACTAAGACAGCCATAACTTCATTATTTGGGCTTCAAGTGACAAAGCCGGTTTAATCTCTTCCAGAATCGGTTTAGTTCTTCTGGCGGTCCACGGCACGCCTAAAATCCTTCTCCAGAGGGGAAAGGAAAGCATTAAAGAGAGTTTGTCCTGGGGTTCTTAGTGTGCATATTTTATTTATAAACCGCCTAGGACATTGGGTTGTCTAGGATATAACCCCTCCCCCCCTTTTACAAATCCTCACTACGGTTTTATAAAAAGGGGGGTAAATTTGACAAATAACGCTGGCTTTTATAGAGCTGCGGTAGAGATTTCTACCGTGGGCCGGCAAAGTTGCTAACAGGAATTCTTTGAGCAACAGAGCATTTCCCTCGCTGGCCGGTGGTAGGAACATCTACCATGGCTTTGCAAAGGAAGCCCTAAATAAAGGGGCCCAAAACAGATCCCCTGAGGAACAGCGCAGTGCAAGAGAAAAGGAGCAGAGACATAATCTGTCAAGGTTAATTCGGTCATAGTCTGGAAGAGCAAGGAGGGTACCTTACTACAGAGGCACTGACCCTCCCCTTACAGACGGAGGAATCGCAGCAGGAAGTTTGCCGAGTGCTCAGGGCTTCTTTTTCTATACAGTGTAATCCAGTGACTGTGAAAATAGCTTTTCTTTTCTTTTTTAAATGTTGCAATGTCGTGTCATTTTCTTGATTTGCTCAGCAGCATTGTAATAATGGCAGATAAAGACCAATGTGGTCTGTCCAATATACAGTGATCCCTTGGAATCCGAACGCCCCCCGTACTCGAACACCTTGGAATCCGAACAAAACATTCGAGCCAATTTTGTCCCGGAATCCAAACGCTGCTTTGGAATCCGAACGCCCTGCACGCTGTTCGTGTGTGTTGGTGTGTACGTTTCCCCAGCGCTCGGGCCACCCATACGTCGTTCAGTTCAACGTCGGAAGCTGCAGTGAAAGCATCTTGTGTGATTTTCGCCTTTGTGTAGTGTAGTGAGGAAAATACTGTCCTGTATGATGATGATTTGTTAAAATATTACCTTAAAATCCAGTGTATTTACTGTTAAAATTTGAGTTCGTGGGACCCAGAAACGGATTCATCCAGCTTCTGTTATTTTAAACGGGAAAAATTGTCTTGGAACTCGAACGATTTGGAACTCGAACAGGGTTCTGGAACGGATTAAGTTCAGATTCCAAGGTATCACTGTGCCCCGGTTAGGATTGTACCTACTAGTTTGTGTAGGTTACTGCTACCCCCTGCCCCCCCCCCCTCCCAATGCCTTTGTTTAGGGTTGTAAGTGCCATGCTGTACAAGTGGCATTACCCTCACAACAGTATAACCATCACTCCATGCAGGTTACTCTCTTCCCCATGCAGGGGAGGGGGGGCTGCCCTGGGCACCGTCTTGGTGAGGGAGCAGGCACACATTCTCCTCTCCGTCTCTGCCCTCCACTGCCGCTTCCCTTCCCACGTACCTCTGTTCACGCCAGGAACTTTACAGAGGACACGGTACTACTCGAAAGAGTCCAGAGAAGAGCGACTAAGATGGTTAAGGGGCTGGAGGAGTTGCCGTACAGCGAAAGATTAGAGAAACTGGGCCTCTTCTCCCTCAAACAGAGGAGACTGAGAGGGGACATGATCAAAACATTCAAGGTACTGAAGGGAATAGGCTTAGTAGATAAAGACAGGTTGTTCGCCCTCTCCAAGGCAGAGAGAACGAGAGGACACTCTCTAAAGTTGAAAGGGGATAAATTATGTACAGACGTAAGGAAGTTCTTCTTCACCCAGAGAGTGGTAGAAAACTGGAATGCTCTTCCGGAGTCTGTCATAGGGGAAAACACCCTCCAGGGATTCAAATAGGGGAAAACACCCTCCAGGGATTCAAATAGGGGAAACACCCTCCAGGGATTCAAGACGAAGTTAGACAAGTTCCTGCTGAACAAGGACGTATGCTGATAGGGCTAGTCTCAGTTAGGGCACTGGTCATTGACCTAAGGGCCACCACGTGAGCAGACTGCTGGGCACTATGGACCACTGGTCTGACCCAGCAGCGGTAATTCTTATGTTCTTAGAGGTACGGGGGAAGGGAAATGACGTGCAGCAGGAGGGGGAGGGGAAGCTGGGGGGTGGTGGAGAAGAGGGCAGGGTAGGGCACCCCCTCACGCCAAGCATGCCTCTCAGCCTCGCTAAGCCACTACCCCCATGTCTTTGTTTTTAGAGTTATAACTGTTTTTTCGCACAGGCCTCCCTCCCCCTTGTCTTTTATAAGGTTATGCGTTCACAACTTTATTAGTTTCGGTTTAATTTAAGCACAAATCAACTCAGAAACTTTAACACAACATTTGCCAGGCGGTGCGACCCTTGCCTTCCACTCCCACCCCCCCCTACAACCACAGCAAACGTCCACCCAAATTAGTCCAGCAACTCCATATGACGCCAAAGGGGAGCTCAAATGGCAGAGAAGGTGTCCAAGCAACCAGCTGTTTCTGCTGCTATCGCCTCGCACCTATATGTCGAACCTATAGAGTTCTGCCAGAAGGTAACGTTCAGTGCTGATGCCTTCTTGCAATCCCTCAATATACTTGAAAAGCAATGGCTTCCGGAAGCCTATACAGTTTGCCGCAGCGTGGGAAATGACTCACAAAGACTTCTGCAGGCCCAAATAAAAGGCCCACATAGGACAATGGGAATTGCAAGCTGGACTCCAGGCACACCTGCTCCCAAAATGCTTGCACCATCGGGCAGGAAAAAAGCATATGCTCCAGCGTCCCAACAGATGAAACACAGGTTCAACACTGATTAGAAACAGTAGGTTCCACACACTGAAGACAAACTGCCATCCACAAATCCCTATTTATTTATTCAATTTTCTATACTGTTCTCCCAGGGGAGCTCAGAACATTTTGCCCTGTCTGTCCTGGTGGGCTCACAATCTATCTAGTGTACCTGGGGCAATGGGGGGATTAAGTGACTTGCCCAGGGTCACAAGGAGCAGCGTGGATTTGAACCCACAACCCAGGGTGTGGAGGCTATAGCTTTAACCACTGCGCCACACTCTCCCCATTCTCTGCTTGTTTGGGCTGAGAACTTTTCAGTGGCCCCTCCTATTGTGATGTCATAATGCCTCATTCCACCAATGCCTAAGAGCCAGCCTCATTGGTGATGTCACAATGGCTTGGTACTCAAGCATTTTTCCCTGTCTGTCCCGGCGGGCTCACAATCTATCTAGCGTACCTGGGGCAATTAAGTGACTTGCCCAAGGTCACAAGGAGCAGCATGGGTTTGAACCCACAACCTCAGGGTGCTGAGGCTGTAGCTTTAACCACTGCGCCACACTCTCCCTATAAGCCAAGAAAAACATGGACCGTGTCAACAAAGCCGAGACAGTACATGGAACCATTTTAGTCTAAAACTCCTCCCACTGGCTATGTGTCAACACTCCCACCAGCTTCTCATTTCCAAATCTGTTTCAAGGACACAGTTCTTGGACAATGCCCAGAACGACGAAGCAATTTGTACAGACGATGCCAAAATCTGCAAGTCCTCTGCATTATCGCCTAAAAGTTGTAATCCAGACTTTACTGCAAGCAGTCCTACATTCCTCAGCGCACGCATGAGCCAGAACCACTTGTAACATTGCGAGAAAGGGAGACCTGTTGATCTTTTCTTTTTTTTTTTTTTTTTTTTAAGGTTATAACTGTCACTCCATGTACGTTACTTTCATCTCCTTTTCTTTCTTCTGTTCTAACTGCCGTTCCACGTGGGCCACCCCTCCTTCATATCTTCTTTAGAGGCCACGTGTCCAGTTGTGCTTGACGACTAATCCGTCAGGTGTTGGTGGGTACAACGCAAACAGGTGCGTGCAAACAGCTTGTTGCATTTTCATTGGGTTCTGTTTTCCCTTGGCACTCGATTAGCAATCAAGAAAACCTGACACCGTGCCAACCCCCTTTTCCCTCTGGGCAGTAGAATAACTCCAAATAAGCCAGCTTGTACCTCAACTGCAATTAGGCTCAAGGCCTTTACTCATGCCTTCGTTTTATTAATGAATTGCTCTGATTTCCTTTTCTATTTGCAGTCCATCATCTGGCAGCCCGGATCTTATCTCCGACAGACAGCACAAAGAGCCAGCTCAGAGCCGAGAGCGCGAACGGTGCGAACACACTCAGAACTACTAACTGCGCCTGGCTTTACACAGACCTAGATAAGCTTATGTTACATATCAGCCTGATGCTTTTGGATAACATTCAGGAAGCTGGAACAGACTGTTCCATCACTCGTTGTCACAATATCCTTTATGAGATGTAAAACCTTCGGCATAAGTTGTGATTCATGTGGACTGTTTTTACATAGTGACAGCGGCTAAAGACCAACTGATTCATCCACTCTGACATTTTCTCTGGTTCGTCTCCACGCTGGGTGACTGAGCAAAGAGAGTTCCATACGTAAACCATGATGAGAACCCTTCCGTCTCCCTCGTCCTATAACTTGGCGCTTAAAGTTAGACGCTGATTGCACACGCCCGTTATAGAATACTAGGTATTCTAGAACTTATGCACACAAGTGGCTTAGTGCATGTGGGAGGAGCGTGGGTGGCCATGGGCGGTCTCCAAGCCACACGCTAAAATGCTTCACGTAGGTGCCAACATTTATGCCTGTCGTTGATATAATAATAATAACAATAACTTTATTCTTCTATACCGCCATAATCGTGAGACTTTCTAGGCGGTTTACATTGAAGAGAGCTGGACAGTCAGCGAGTTACACTATGCAGATAGTCAGTGAAATTACAGTATGCAGAATCTTTAAATGCAGCAAATTACAATATACAGATTGTTAAAAAAAATTTCAGACTTATACGCAGGGGTGGACATGTTAGAAATAATAGAATTAGATTTAGTGTTTGGTGTAGATACTTTTTAGGTGATATTTCTGTCGAATAAGGCAGTTTTTATGACTTTTCTAAAAGCGTTGTAGGTCAGTCTAGCTCCGTTGATGGAGTTGTCTAGCCAGTGTTGTTTGTTTGCTTGGTACGTAAATGTTCTATCTAAAAAGGTTTTGTATTTACAGCCGGTAATGCTTGGGCACGCAAATAAATTGCAGTTTCTGGTTTGTCTTGTAGGACTGTATAGCGTAACTGATATGGCGTAACTGTTCATAGATGCCAGTCTAGAACTGGAGCTCAGTACATGGCATCAGTTTGCCTAAATTGTGGTGCCCACCCAGTTTTAGAACTTCTCCCTATGTCTTTTCCATGACCTATTAAACCTGTTCCTGCTACCATTCTCTATCTATCTAGAGCTTGTTGAAATTTGATGATACTGTTAACCTCCACCACTTCTGCTGGTAATCAATTCCAGGCCTTCTGCCTTCCTCTTTGGGTCTTACAAGCCCCATTCTTAACTTAACACCTCATCTTCTTCAGTGGTGTAGCGAGGGTTAAGGGGTGCCCCCTGCTTCTTCCGTGCCCCCCACTCTTTCCCCACTCCCCATGCCACACTTGCACCTTCCCCCGTCCCTCGTTAAACCTTTGCCAGCACAAGTGGCTTCTCAAGCCTGCTGCTCATGCCAGCGTTGGCTTTCCCTCTGACATCACTTCTTGGCCCCGCGACCTGGAAGTGATTACAGAGGGGGAGCCAGGCTGGCGCGAGCAGCAGGCCTGAGAAGATGCTCGTGCTGGCGAAGATTTAAAGAGGTACGGTGGGAGGGGGGGAAAAGGGGGGGGGGAGAAGGGAAGGTGAGAGCGTGATGTGTGTGTGTGGGGGGCGGGGCGGAGAGGTGCTGGTGCCCCCACCAAGATGGCACCAAGGGTGGTCCACTCCACCTTACTATACCACTGTCTGTAATAAAATAAACAGCCATTAAAAGTGTTGTCTGAATAATCTTTACGTTTGCTGATAGAAACATGGAAGAAGATTTCAAGAAACAAGGGCTTCTTGATCCTCTTGCGCAGTGTGCTATCAGAGGTCCTACTTGATCTCTGGTCTTTGCCTCCCTCCGCCCCTATGACCCTTTTCTATCCATCGTCCGTATGCTTTAGTCTTGTTCTATAACTGAACCTTCACTGGAAGTCTGTTCCAATATTTCATACCATTAATCGTAACATTGAGTTTTTCATTAAGTGGAAAGTACTACCCTTATATTTGAGTTTGGACCATATTTCTCTTTTTTACTCCTTTTTTCTAGAGAATCTAGTGGCAATGCTATAAGAGGACACCCGATGCTACTAGGCAAGCACCTATTCTGTAACCATGGCTGGGTGCCCAGAATCCATTCTAGAATACTTTCATAACCTGGCATCAGCACTCCAAACAACGACAGTTACATAGAAACAGAGAAACATGATGGCAAATAAAGGCCAAATGGCCCATCCACAGCATTCACTATTTCCTCCTCTCTCTATTGGCTAAGGCTCTTAACATTTGCATCTCCTCTTCCTATAGGCTAAGGCTCTTTACTCCTGCATTGTGAGGTCATAGAGCTTTATAGCAATAGAAACATAGAAACATGATGGCAGATAAAGGCCAAATGGCCCATCCACAGCATTCACTATTTCCTCCTCTCCCTATTGGCTAAGGCTCTTAACATTTGCATCTCCTCTTCCTATAGGCTAAGGCTCTTTACACCTGCATTGTGAGGTCATAGAGCTTTATAGCAATAGAAACATAGAAACATGATGGCAAATAAAGGCCAAATGGCTCATCCACAGCATTCACTATTTCCTCCTCTCCCTATTGGCTAAGGCTCTTATCATTTGCATCTCTTCTTCCTATTGGTTAAGGCTTTTTACACCTGCATTGTGAGGTCATAGAGCTTTATGGTTACAGAAACATAGACTCAATATTAATGGGAATTATAAATATTAATTCTCTATTATAATAAACACCTTCTTCAAAAAAGAGAACATCTAATATGCTAGAAAGTACCACAATTATAAATATTTAATTAATAGTGCTCAGTGAAAGCCATTCTGAACTTCAAAGCATGAAGAGCACGGGACTCTACCAGTTCTGGCTTACAAGCATCATCATAGCACTACTCCCTTCCTACCACTAGAACTTTTAAAGACTCAAAAAGCTGAAACTAGAGCTTTAAATATAGGTAAGTAGAGGAGTACTTATCTCTGCTGGTTTGCTTTTGTGACAAACCCAGCACCAGCACTGGTCCAGTCCCTGATAGGATCAAGTGCAGAAGAGCTGACCAGATTGATTCTGGCGCTCAACTTGAGGCTGACCTCCCTTGCCCCCTTAATCAAAGAGATAGTGAGCTGGAACAGAGGCAAACAGATTGGCAACAGCAGCCTCTGGGCTTTAGAACAGCTAAGGAAGCCACGAGGAAGGTAACTGCAATAGAAAAACCTAGACAGAGAAAAGCTGCTGTAGAGCCAAAACCCATCCCCCGCTACTGGCTGAAGGGGATTGGCTCTGATCTGTTTAAAAGCAGGCTGAGACAAACAGGAGGAGGAGGAGCGAGTGACGAGGGCGAGTCACTCCCACAGCCCAAGGCAGGAGAGGAGCTGTGGAACAGGGCAGCAGAGGAGAACGTGCTGGATTATCCCATGCAGGATTTGGAGGAAGGCTTAACCCCTTCAAACTATCCAGTGCCAGACCAGGTAGAAGGCATGGAGATAGAAATAGCTGGCCCTAGGGTAGAAGGCCAGTTAGAAGGTATGGAATTCTGAATGAAAGAATGCAGCAACAGGGAAACTGTTTGTGCTTTGTGTTTTCTTTTTGCATATCGTTTTTTTTTCTCTCTCTGCTGCCCAAGTTAAACCTGAAGAAGGGGATATATATATTGAGCTGTATAAGCATAGGAAGTTGGAGAATAATACTTGCCTGAAGTCTGAATCAAGTTATGCATTCAAAGACAAGTTTGTGAACCAGAGGCAGGCTGAACTGTTTAAAGTGCTGTTGGAACTGTAGGAAAGTTACTGTGACTCCCGTTGCAGGGAGCTAATTAGATTAACCGTCTCAGCTGTGTGATTTGTGCCTGCACGTAGGAGCTGAGAGAAAAGCTGTACTGCTAACAGAGTGTGCTGTGACGATTTTTGCCTACTGAGTTCTTGTCTGCTTGAAAATGTACTGTAAGTTTGATTTTTGCCAATTTACTATTTTTGTTCAATGACCTGCAAAGTGATATTGTTTTGCTGTTGCATATCTTTTGACCTGGAGGTCAGAATAAACCACTTATGTTTTCCTAAAGAACTCGTTTGCTTGGTGATATAATGAAACCTTGTACTTACCCTATATCTCGAGGGGCCTAGACCGTTGTCTGGGGCCGCCTAAAAATCCTGAAGGTACCCCTAGTTGAAGGGGACGCGCCCGAATCTGTGTGTTTGTCACACGCCAGCCCTGGACTGCAAGGGGGTTTGTGACAGTTTGGTATCAGGAGTGCGGTCTGTTACCTCTTCAGGTGAAGATTGGGGAGTGCAAAGGTGGAAAATTTTTTTTTTGTTTGTTTTTACTCTCTACTATTGTTTGGTTCATCGGAACCAGGATTATAAATGCTGGTGAATGAAAGCGGCTTGAACATTCCAAGGATATCGGTTCCAGCGTCCGGAGTTTGGCGGCTGCAGGAAGGGTGGATAGCAGACCGGGGGTCAAGGCCATCGTCCTGAGCTGGCGAGGAACAAAAGGGGGACCAATAGGTCTCTGAAGAAGGGTGGTGCACCCTGTAATGAGCACGCAGGCGATGATGCATCAGTACCTCTGGTAAGCATATACAACAGAGGGGCTGGTGAAGATAGTGTCGGGGAGAAAGAACTGTGTGGTATCGCACTTGGAGTGTGTGTTTTTTCATTTTTTTTACAGAGTCAGCATGGAGCCGGTGGCGTTAGCAGTGGTTGCGGGAGAACGTCAGAGGCAGAATGAGGACTTAAAGAAGGTCCTGGAGACTAGCCACGGACTATGGCAAGCAAGCCAGGAGTCTAGTGAACGTCATCACAGTGACTTTATGCGAGCCATGGAGCAGCAGTCTCAATTAATGGCGCAGCTATTGAAGCCTACGACTGGTGGACAGATGCATATACCGGTATTGGGGACTGGGGGTAATCTACCGGTGGTGGGGCAAAACTCTCTAGGTTTATTGAATTTGAACAAAATAACACCACAGGATGCCCCAGATGATTTTTTAAACTCTTTTGAGAGGGTTGCTGCTGCAGCAGGTTGGCCTCCAGAGCAGTGGGCGGTTCGCCTTCTGCCATGTTTGGCTGGCGAGACCCTTGCGGCTTTTCAGACCATTGCTGCGGATCAGGCCAGTAGTTACCCAGCTGTGAAAGCGCATATCCTGGATTTTCTGGGATATACAAGAGAGTATTATAGGCAAACCTTTCGTGCTCTCCAGTTAAGGGTAAAAGAAAGACCTAAGGCGCTGTTACAACGCCTAACGAAAGCTGCAGAAAGGTGGTTACAGCCTTTCTTGGCAGACCCACGAGCTATGTTTGCTGAGTTAGTCAGGGAACAATTCCTAGAGGCTCTGCCCCAGAACATAAAGGGGTGGATCCAGAATCAGGGATGCCAGGATCTGACACAGTCACTATCTGTGGCAGAAGCCTATCTGGATGCCCAGGGACTTCCCAAGAAACCAGGCCCAAGTTATAGACCCCAGACACAGTTCCAGAGGGACACTACACTTCAGGCTCCTACTAATAATAACATGCCACCCAGGAACCCTCAGAATCATGTACAGAAACCCTTTAACCCAGCTCCCATCTTTTGCTTCAGGTGTGGGGGAAAAGGACACCGTCAAAGGGAATGCAGGGAAAGAAGGGATTTTACTATTGCATGTGGGGTAAAGAGAGCTAGTCACGGAGAATATTTTCAGAAAGTACAAGTGGCTGGTAGGACAGTGTCTGCCCTGATTGATACGGGGGCAGAACAGAGCGTTATGGCACAGAAATTATGGCATCAAATTAGGGGTGCCAGCCCCAGTGATAAAGGGTTGGATACAGTGAAGGTGTGGTGTGTGCATGGTGATATGAGGGAGTATCCCCGTCAGCAGGTGAACTTGAGAGTTGGGGGAGAAATGATTGAGCTAAAGGTAGCCGTTGCTCAGAATATACCTCATTCCTTGATCCTGGGTCAGGATTGGCTCAGAACCAAGGTTAGGGGTGATTACAAGACCCCTACCGGATGCAGGAGGGGGGAAGAGACCCAGATTAAGGGTAGACTGATATTGGGAGCATGGTCTAAGCAATATCAGTTCCAATCCAGGAGGGCCAGAAGAGCAGGGGACTGGCGAGCTAGAAATGGTGGAAAAGAATGGCAGCCCACAATCAGATGGGTACCCTTATCTGAAAAAGCAAAGGCCCCTACACGAGCATATGGGAAGGCTGCAGGGTACGATCTTTATGCCGCACAGGAACAACTGATTCCCGCCAATGGGAGAGCCCTGGTTAATACTGATTTACAGTTGTCTCCGCCACCAGGCTCGTATTTAAGGATTGCGCCCCGCTCAGGTTTAGCATGGAAAGCTTCGGTAGATGTAGCAGCAGGAGTTATCGACCCTGATTTTCGGGGTAATGTAGCGGTCCTATTGGTAAATCACGGGTCTGTACCATTCCAGGTACAGCCTGGAGATTGCATTGCCCAGATAGTGTGTGAACGTATATGGGCGGCAAGACTGGAGAGATGGGTTTACTTCCCTGAGACTAAGAGGGGTATGAAAGGCTTTGGGTCATCGGGGAACACACAGCCTAGTACACACGAACGATTGACTGACCAGGATAAGATACCTACACAAGTGGAAAGTAAGGGGACAGAAACCATCCAAATACAGAATTCGGAAACACATACTCCGGCAACCTTCCCGGTTCCTGGGGACTCACACAAGGGGGAACACAGTGAGGGGGCCGAATGGAGGAAGGAGATGGAGGAATTACAAGCACAGATAAGAGCTCTGACAAAGGATAAAGAGGATCAGGGTAAAGAGATAAAGCAGGAACTTGAAGAACAAAATCAACAAAATATAGGGTCCTTTAATAAAGCTCTAGAGGACTTGACCAAGCAACTTTCTCAAGTGGGAGAGCAGGTCGCAGGAAATCAGCAACAGCAGAGTGAGTTAAAAAAGCTTATGGAAGGTTTGGCAGGAAAATGGAAAGACAAGGAGGGTGAAACATGTAAATGGGTAAAGCAAAATCAAATATTTGAAACCCAGCTAGGCCAGTATAAATCTCAGTTGAACAGAGTGGAAGAGGTGTTGGGTGACTTACAGGCTCAACTGGAACAGACAAAGGAGGGTGGTATGGAAGAAATATCAGAGGCTGTAGCAGCCTTAGCCCACAGAGTATTCAGTCTAGAGGGGTTGGAGTGTACAAAGGGCTTAGATGATTGTGAGTCAAACAAAGTCCCAGTGTTACGGTGGCCTGATGACTTCTGTGATACAAGCCCTAGTCCGAGCCCTTCTGATAAAAGAAACAAAAATAGGAAACGCCATTGAATTTATTTAGGCTGTCACATATTCCTGTGAATATAGGGACTCCTCAGGGTACAAGTGAGGGTCATCCTTTAAGGGTGGGGGAATGTGACAAACCCAGCACCAGCACTGGTCCAGTCCCTGATAGGATCAAGTGCAGAAGAGCTGACCAGATTGATTCTGGCGCTCAACTTGAGGCTGACCTCCCTTGCCCCCTTAATCAAAGAGATAGTGAGCTGGAACAGAGGCAAACAGATTGGCAACAGCAGCCTCTGGGCTTTAGAACAGCTAAGGAAGCCACGAGGAAGGTAACTGCAATAGAAAAACCTAGACAGAGAAAAGCTGCTGTAGAGCCAAAACCCATCCCCCGCTACTGGCTGAAGGGGATTGGCTCTGATCTGTTTAAAAGCAGGCTGAGACAAACAGGAGGAGGAGGAGCGAGTGACGAGGGCGAGTCACTCCCACAGCCCAAGGCAGGAGAGGAGCTGTGGAACAGGGCAGCAGAGGAGAACGTGCTGGATTATCCCATGCAGGATTTGGAGGAAGGCTTAACCCCTTCAAACTATCCAGTGCCAGACCAGGTAGAAGGCATGGAGATAGAAATAGCTGGCCCTAGGGTAGAAGGCCAGTTAGAAGGTATGGAATTCTGAATGAAAGAATGCAGCAACAGGGAAACTGTTTGTGCTTTGTGTTTTCTTTTTGCATATCGTTTTTTTTTCTCTCTCTGCTGCCCAAGTTAAACCTGAAGAAGGGGATATATATATTGAGCTGTATAAGCATAGGAAGTTGGAGAATAATACTTGCCTGAAGTCTGAATCAAGTTATGCATTCAAAGACAAGTTTGTGAACCAGAGGCAGGCTGAACTGTTTAAAGTGCTGTTGGAACTGTAGGAAAGTTACTGTGACTCCCGTTGCAGGGAGCTAATTAGATTAACCGTCTCAGCTGTGTGATTTGTGCCTGCACGTAGGAGCTGAGAGAAAAGCTGTACTGCTAACAGAGTGTGCTGTGACGATTTTTGCCTACTGAGTTCTTGTCTGCTTGAAAATGTACTGTAAGTTTGATTTTTGCCAATTTACTATTTTTGTTCAATGACCTGCAAAGTGATATTGTTTTGCTGTTGCATATCTTTTGACCTGGAGGTCAGAATAAACCACTTATGTTTTCCTAAAGAACTCGTTTGCTTGGTGATATAATGAAACCTTGTACTTACCCTATATCTCGAGGGGCCTAGACCGTTGTCTGGGGCCGCCTAAAAATCCTGAAGGTACCCCTAGTTGAAGGGGACGCGCCCGAATCTGTGTGTTTGTCACACGCCAGCCCTGGACTGCAAGGGGGTTTGTGACACTTTGCTGTCATGAAGCCCCGGCTTCTGCTTCAAGTCCAATCAAGTGCTCAGTGCTCCCCAATCACTCTCAAAATTTTTTTCTAGTTTCAGCTTTTTGAGTCTTTAAAAGTTCTAGTGTGCTATGATGCATGTAAGCCAGAACTGGTAGAGTCCCGTGCTCTTCATGCCTTGAAGTTCAGAATGGCTTTCACTGAGCACTATTAATTAAATATTTATATTTTTAGTACATTTCTAGAATATTAGATTTTCTCTTTTTTGAAGAAGGTACAGAAACATAGAAACATGATGGCAGATAAAGGCCAAATGGCCCATTAATTCTAGCCTAGTGTTCTTCAAAGCAAGGTCCAGGGGCCAACAGTGGCCCTTATAGATTTCTGGGGTGGCTCCCATTGTCATTCTACCGTTCTACCTACGCTTGTGATAGAAAAGGGGTAGGACTCATATGCTTGAAAGATAAGGCATTTTGTGACAAAAGAATGCATTTGGAAACACCCACCTCCTTGAGGATATCCTCACTGAAAAGGGTTTTGTTTTATTTTTTTTATGGATTTTTATAATATTACAAGCTTTAACAAAGTCAAGGAAAGCAAACATACCAGCAGAATCTATTACCATTAAACCCCAACTTAGAAGAAAAATAAGAAATCAGAGAAGTGAAGCAATATAAGCAGAAATACTAGTGGGCTGAATGCTCTGACACTCAAAGGGGTGGGGTGTGTGTGTTAATTAGGAAAAATCTCACAACAGACTAGTACAGGGGTGTCCAATGTCGGTCCTCGAGGGCCGCAGTCCAGTCGGATTTTCAGGATTTCCCCAATGAATATACATGAGGTCTATTTGCATGCACTGCTTTCATTGTATGCTAATAGATCTCATGCATATTCATTGGGGAAATCCTAAAAACCCGACTGGATTGCGGCCCTCGAGGACCGACATTGGACACCCCTTTACTAGTAGAACCTATCACCATTTGACACAATCTTATAGCTTATGCTAACACAGGGGTAGGGAACTCCGGTCCTCGAGAGCCGTATTCCAGTCGGGTTTTCAGGATTTACCCAAATGATATGCATGAGATCTATTTGCATGCACTGCTTTCAATGTATATTCATTGGGGAAATCCTGAAAACCCGACTGGAATATGGCTCTCGAGGACCGGAGTTCCCTACCCCTGATATAGCTAAAGGGACTGGGGGCTGCCTTGATGACAACAAATTCTTCAAATGTTCTGGGTTTTATCTGAAATCATTATAATGCATAATGGGGAATGTATGGCACAGTGGTTAAAGCTACAGCTTCAGCACCCTGAGGTTGTGGGTTTGTTCCTGAGCAAGTCACTTAATACCCCCATTGCCTCAGTGATTCCCAACCCTGTCCTGGAGGAACACCAGGCCAATCGGGTTTTCAGGCTAGCCCTAATGAATATGCATGAGAGAGATTTGCATATGATGGAAGTGATAGGCATGCAAATTTGCTTCATGCATATTCATTAGGGCTAGCCTGAAAACCCAATTGGCCTGGTGTTCCTCCAGGACAGGGTTGGGAACCACTGTTCTAGATGACTAAACAAGCAGTCTCCACATCACTTAAAGCTTCCCACACGTCTTCCAATGTAATCTTCTCAGGTCTTTTCTTTAACCTCTTAACCCCAGCCACAGTCACCTCCGGGGTCGTGGCCTTACAAGATGGACCAGTGAACATAAGAACTTAAGAATTGCCGCTGCTGGGTCAGACCAGTGGTCCATCGTGCCCAGCAGTCTGCTCACGCGGCGGCCCCTAGGTCAAAGACCAGTGCCCTAACCAAGACCAGCCCTACCTGCGTTTGTTCTGGTTCAGCAGGAACTTGTCTAACTTTGTCTTGAATCCGTGGAGGGTGTTTCCTCCTATAACAGCCTCTGGAAGAGCGTTCCAGTTTTCTACCACTCTCTGAGTGAAGAAGAACTTCCTTACGTTTGTGTGGAATCTATCCCCTTTCAACTTTAGAGAGTGCTCTCTTGTTCTCCCTACCTTGGAGAGGGTGAACAACCTGTCCTTATCTACTAAGTCTAAGCCCTTCAGTACCTTGAATGTTTCGATCATGTCCCCTCTCAATCTCCTTTGTTCGAGGGAGAAGAGGCCTAGTTTCTCTCATCTTTCACTGTACGGCAACTCCTCCAGCCCCTTAACCATTTTAGTCGCTCTTCTCTGGACCCTCTCGAGTAGTACCATGTCCTTCTTCATGTATGGCGATCAGTGCTGGACGCAGTATTCCAGGTGGGGACGTACAATGGTCCGGTACAGCGGCATGATAACCTTCTCTGATCTGTTTGTGATCCCCTTCTTAACCATTCCTAGCATTCTGTTCGCCCTTTTCGCTACTGCTGCGCATTGTGCAGACGATTTCATCCACTTGTCGACCAGTACTCCTAAGTCTCTTTCCTGGGGGGGGGGGGGGGGGTATCTCTGTGTACCGCACCAGACATCCTGTATTCATGTATACACAGAGAGGCTTCTTGTCCCTTAGTCCGGGTAATTTTTCTCATTTCAGTCTGATCACCAAAGGTTTACAAATCAAACTGCTGTCAGTGTGGGCTCAGTTTAAAAGGTTATCTGTCTTTTGTGCTCACTTGAAGTAATGTTCCTCGGTTGCAATGACGATATCCTACTGAGGGAAGGGAGACCAAGATTAATGTGTTTTAAGAACGAAAGGGAAAGCATAGCAAAGCAGAAATGCTGGAAGGAGCAAAGGCTTCAGTGTGCCTTTGATGCGAGAGATGTGGCAAGAGCAAAACCTTTTTCATCCTGATGCATGAAGCCAAACGTTTTGGTTGAAAGCTCTGCTGTGAAATCCAACTGATTTCATTCCAGTGTGACAGTGCAATGTTGCAATACTAATTATCTTCCAGGGACAAGACACGGTGCACACCAGGAAGCTTACTTCTCTAATGCTGCTTTACAGACACCAGTCAAGACCAGAAAGATGTCTAGGTCTCTATGTAACTAATCTTAATGCTGCCCAATGATATAGCATGTCAGGAGGTCTTTTCTTCCAGCAAAATGGCAATGAGGTACACTTAGGAGGGCTAAAACTGCTTTGGTGATGGTCTCGGATCTCATGATTTCTTGGAACAGGTAAGGGTGGGCACAGGGCATAGGTCGGGGATGCAGGAGTTCCACAAACAAGTCGAGTTTCCAGGACACCCGCCATGGAAATGAATGAGGTCAATTTGCATGAGTACTACCTTCATATTATGCATAAGAACATAAGAAGTACCTCTGCTGGGTCAGACCTGAGGTCCATCGTGCCCAGCAGTCCACTCGCACGGTGGCCCAACAGGTCCAGGACCTGTGCAGTAATCCTCTATCTATACCCCTCTATCCCCTTCAGAAAATTGTCCAATCCCTTCTTGAACCCTAATACCGGACTCTGTCCTATCACGCCCTCTGGGAGCACATTCCAGGTGTCCACCACCCGTTGGGTGAAGAAAAACTTCCTAGCATTGGTTTTGAATCTGTCCCCTTTCAACTTTTCCGAATGCCCTCTCGTTCTTGTAGTTTTCAAAAGTTTGAAGAATCTGTCTCTCTCCACTCTCTCTATGCTCTTCATGATCTTGTAAGTCTCTATCATATCCCCTCTAAGTCTCCTCTTCTTCAGGGAAAAGAGACCCAGTTTCTCCAATCTTTCTCTCTCTCTCTCTTTCTATTTCTGTCTCTCTCTCTTTCTTTCTATCACTCTCTCTCTCTCTGTTTCTCTCTGTCTCCCTTTCTCTATGTCCCTCTCTACTCTCTCTATGCCCTTCATGATCTTGTAAGTCTCTATCATATACCCTCTAAGTCTCCTCTTCTCCAGGGAAAAGAGTCCCAGTTTCTCCAATCTCTCAGCGTATGAAAGGTTTTCCATTCCTTTTATCAGACGCGTCGCTCTCCTCTGAACCCTCTCGAGTAACGCCATATCCTTCTTAAGGTATGGCGATGTAAGCAATAACAATTTAAATTCTTTATCATGAATGGCTGCTTGGTATGAAAGTGTGTGATCCAAACATTTCTTACTTTTAAACTAAATTAACTAAAACTTAACCTTTATAAACCGGGTCTTCAACCAAAGGAAGCTCAACACGGTTAACAATAAGTTTAAAATGTAAAGTAAACTGAAATGCAAGAGTTAGTTTTCAAAATGTTTAGCGAATAACAAAGTTTTTAGAAGTTTACGGAAGAGTTGGAAGGAACTGGGACACCTCAAAATTAGGGGAAGTTCATTCTGTAGTTGGAGAAATTTAAACGCCAGAGAGCTGCTAAAATTCTTAACTCCTTGAATTCCTTTCCTAGAAGGAAGAGAAAGTTCAAATCGATGAATGTCTCTCGCATATGAAAATCTATAAACATTCCATAGCAGAGGAACAAGAGGAGCAAAGATACCATGTAAAATCTTAAAAACAAGACGTAAACACTTAAACTGAATTCTAAAATAAACTGCAAGCCAATGGAGAGAGAAAAGCAAAGGAGTCACGTGGTCGAATTTGCTCTTTCCATAGATGCAAATAATCATCAGGGATATGTGGAAAACCCGAACTGTGTGCGGCACTCAAGGCCCCGCCTCATTCTCCAGCATACTCCAGGAGCTAGCTGACAGCAGCATTCACACAGGTTCTGAATGACTCCATGTCACCTAGGGCAGGTTGGTCCAGGGCATGTTTTCCCCATTTATGCACAAAGAGGTGCTGTTGATCTCTTTAGGACAGGGGTTCTCAGCTGAATCCTGGGGATACCCCAGTCCAGGGGTATCAAAGTCCCTCCTTGAGGGCCGCAATCCAGTCGGGTTTTCAGGATTTCCCCAATGAATATGCATTGAAAGCAGTGCATGCAAATAGATCTCATGCATATTCATTGGGGAATTCCTGAAAACCCGACTGGATTGCGGCCCTCAAGGAGGGACTTTGAGACCCCTGCCCCAGTCAGTCAGGTTTTCAGGCTACTCACAACGGTGGGTTTCTTGAAGATGGTAGGTTTAGAAATAACCCCGGAAAATACTTTTTCAAAGAAAGGGTAGTGAATGCGTGGAACAGTCTCCCGGTAGAGGTGGTGAGACGAAAACTGTATTTGAACAGGACAAGTACATTAGATCTCTAATGGAGAGGAAGGGATAGCAGATGCCAGGGACAGGCCATATGGTCTTTATCTGCCTTCATTTTTTTTGTTTCTAATTAGGGTTACCAGACGTCGGACATGTCTTCCTTTTGAGGACCTGTCTGGGGGTCTGGATGGCTTTTCAAAACCCAGACAAAGCAATCGCATCGGGATGCCCTTCCTGCCCGACGAACAGACAGCGGGGGCAGGTCTGGAGCGGAACTGGGATGTAATGGGGCGGGGATGGGTGGAACTGGGAAGGCCTGGGGCGGGTGTACCCCTTTTTCAGGGTGCTCTTAATGATCAATCTTTTATTTCTGGTCCTGCCATCTGAAGGGGAACAGCTAGGGAGATAACAGCAGAAATATTGGTCTCCAGTGTTCTCTGTCAATTGAGATTGTATCTCTTTTCCCTTTTCAATTTAATAGGGCCGATTGTAAAACTGCTCAGAAAGGTTTCTAATAAGCAGTAGATCAAATATTTAATACATTTGAAACTTGAAACTTAATTGCATTCTGGAAGTACTCAGTTTGAAGCCGAAATGATAACATCATTTATTTAATTTTCATGAGAATCACCAATCTACAGTCACATACGTTGACGATGGGAAGTACAGCACATTGGGGGGGAGGAGGGGGGGGGGCGGTTTCTCCAGGTCAGTCTGAAGAGAATCTAACCCAGAATTAAATTAAACGGGCCTTGACCGTTTCCTACTGTTATTTTCTTTTGCACACGAAAGAAGAGCGTGATGTGGGTGTGATCATAGGCAATGAGCTTAAGGTGGCTAAACAGGTTGAAAAGGGGCCGGCGAAAACTAGAAAGATGCTCGAATGCATAGGGAGAGGAATGGCAGATAGAAAAGGAGACAACGATGCCCCTGTTTAAGACTGATGAGACATCTGTTAGAATACTGTGAACAATTCTGGAGGTCGCACCTTCAAATAGATATAGGATTGCCAGATTTTCCAATCAGAAATAACGGACCCTTAGACTCGCCCCCAGGCCTGATCAATTCTGCCCATTCCTGACCTGTAACGCCCTAATCCCGCCCCCCAGTCCCACTCTAGCCACGCCCCCCACTGCCTGCTCTTGTTGAGCAGAGAGGAAGTCCACGCATGTGCGCACATCACAAAAGGAGGACAAGTCCGGGGAAATCTGGACATCTGGTAAACCCTAAATAGATATAAGCAGGATGGAGTCAGTCCAGAGGTTGGTAGTCTTTGCTATAAAGTGTATAGCGACAGAGTTGAAGATCTCATTATGTATACTTTAGAAGAAGGGGGGAGAGGCCAGAAAGACATCTGAATACCTATGTGGCATAAATGCACAGGAGGTGAATTTCTTTTGGTTGAAAGGAAGCTCTGAAACAAAGGGACATTGGATGAAAGTGAAAGGAGACAGACTCAGACAGCCTGAGGAAATACTCCTTCATGAAAAGGGTGGAGAATTCATTCAATGGCCTCCCAGTAGAGGTGGTAGAGACAAAAACTCTGAATTCAAGAAAGCTTGGGACAAGTATAGATAGAGTTACCAGATGTCCGGATTTACCCGGACATGTCCTCCTGTTGAGGACATGTCTGGGGGTCCACATGGCTTTTCAAAACCCGGTACTTTGTCCGGGTTTTGAAAAGAAATCGTGTTGGGAGGGGGCATCCATGTATGTGCGGATACAACACAGTGACTTCACATGTACACACTAATGCATGTAACATCATTGCATTGCATCTATGCATGCACAGGTGGGTGGGGTTGGGGGTGGAGCCAGGGGCAGAACTGGGGCATAACGGGGGTGGGGATGGGTGAACTTGGACAGGACTTGGGGCAGGTCTAGGGGTCTGGATTTTACTGACGTAAAATCTGGTAACCCTAAGTACAGAGGATCTCTAAGGGAGAGAAAGGGAGAGCAGATAGCATGGATAGTAGACTAGATAGGCCACATGGTCTCTATCTATCTTCATTTTTCTCTGCTTTTTTGAGATCATTGTCAAAAAAACGAAAACCATCCAAAATGTGGCATAAAGGGGTAAATGGAAGTTTTTCTTGCCAAATCCTTCTAATTCTCTATTTCTGAAACATATTTTGTGGATGGGTTTCTATTGTGCTTGTCTGCTGTACGTCTAAATCTCAAGGGGTGTGTGATAGAGGCCTGGTTTAGGTGGGGCTAGGGCAGGCTTATGATTGGCTGTTATTCTGCAATAACATCCTTGAAGGGCTGCATCTACAAGAGATTCCTTGATCGAAAGCAGGCAAATGAAACAAACATTTAACCAGCTTTATTTCATACTTTTACTTTCTTATCAAACTTTCAGGAAATCAAACAAAACTTATCTCTTTGACAAATTTCTCTGACTCCACTTCTGCCTCGATCCATTCCTAAAACACTCCCAGATAAACTCGATTAATCTTAACATGCTAATGGAATTTCGAACTTTTTTTGTGTTATCGCTGTCTGTATACAGTCTCTTCCTCTGTAAACCGCTCTGAACTGTTTGTGGTATTGCGGTAAATAAAAATAAAGTTATTATTATTATTATTTTAGAAAATGTCCAGGGCACAATTTGGACGTTTGGGGCTAGACCTGTTTCAACAATGAATAAGTACCAAAAAAGTCCCCAAACTGACCATATGAGCACTGGAGAATGTAGGCATGACCCCTCCCCCCCCCACACATACACATTCTCCCCCACTGGTCACTGACCCCCTCCCACTCTTCACAGATGTGAATGAAACAGTGCATACCTGCCTGCATGACACTTCAAATATTATGGGATCTGCCGTCATTTACTATGTTACTATGTATCCTAGTAGAAAGGCAAGCAGGTCCCTGTTTTAGCCTGGTGGGCGGTGTAGTCAAAACAAAAACCGAAACTGCAGAACAACGCCCAAGACACAGGCAATGTTTATTCCCATAAACATTTTGTTGCGCACAAATTCACCACCTTATAGGAGTAACAGGACCCGACACGGTCCGTGTTTCGATGAACACGTCTTCATCAGGGGTCCCAAAGATGGTGGTAAAGAATATAAACGCAACAATTTTTGCCTGATCGATGGGCTGCGGTGTGTAGTGAGGCATGTCACTGCTGAAAAAGGGGGAATCCGGGAAACTAAAGGCCGGTGAGTCTGACCTCGGTACCGGGAAAGATGATAGAGGCACTGATAAAGGACCACATCGTCGACCACCTTGACGGACACAATCTGATGAGGACCAGCCAGCACAGCTTCAGCAAAGGAAGATCTTGCTTGACAAACTTGCTGCACGTCTTTGAGGGAGTAAATAGGCAGACAGACAAAGGTGACCCGGTCGACACTGTATATCTGGATTTTCAGAAGCCGTTTGACAAGGTCCCACATGAACGACTACTTCAAAAAATTGCGAGCCATGGGATTGAGGGTAAAATACTCACATGGATCAAAAACTGGTTGGCGGATAGAAAACAGAGAGTGGGGGTAAATTGTCAATACTTGGACTGGAAAAATGTCACCAGTGGAGTGCCGCAGGGTTTGGTGCTTGGGCCTGTGCTCTTCAACATATTTATAAATGACCTGGAAATTGGAACGGTGAGCGAGGTGATTAAATTTGCAGACGATACGAAGTTATTCAGAGTAGTGAAGATGCAGGAGGATTGCGAAGACTTGCAACAGGACATAAACATGCTCGAGAAATGGGCTGCGACAAGGCAAATGAAGTTTAATGTGGATAAGTGTAAGGTGATGCATGTCGGTAACAAAAAAATCTTGTATACGACTACAGGATGTCTGGTGCAGTACTCGGATAGACCCCCCTAGGAAAGAGACTTGGGAGTACTGGTCGACAAGTCGATGAAGCCATCCGTGCAATGTGTGGCAGCGGCAAAAAGGGCGAACAGAATGCTTGGAATGATTAAGAAGGGAATCACGAACAGATCGGAGAAGGTTATCATGCCGCTGTACCGGGCCATGGTGCGACCCCACCTGGAATACTGCATCTAGCACTGGTCACCATACTTGAAGAAGGACATGGTACTACTTGAAAGGGCACTAACGCTGGTATAGGAACAATAAAGCTACTTTAAATGCCTTTTAACCTTAAGTAGTGCTCAGACTCCTAGATGGATCGTAAGAACTCAATATGGGGACAAGCCCCTATAGAGATTCCTATGGTATCTATCATTGCATCATTGTACAATTAAAGGTGATTCAAAGCGCTATTTGAAAAGTACTCATATAAGTACTACTCGAAAGGGTCCAGAGTAGAGTGACTAAAATGGTTAAGGGGCTGGAGGAGTTGTTGTACAGCGAGAGATTAGAGAAACTGGGCCTCTTCTCCCTTGAAAAGAAGAGACTGAGAGGGGACATGATTGAAACGTTCAAGATAATGAAGGGAACAGACTTAGAAGATAAAGACAGGTTGTTCACCCTCTCCAAGGTAGGAAGAACAAGAGGGCACTCTCTAAAGTTAAAAGGGGATAGATTCCGTACAAACATAAGGAAATTCTTTTTTACCCAGAGAGTGGTGGAAAATTGGAACGCTCTTCCGGAGGCTGTCGTAGAGGAAAACACCCTCCAGGGATTCAAGACAAAGTTCCTGCTAGACCAGAACGTATGCAAGTAAGACTAGACTCAGGGCTCAGGTCCTTGACCTAGGGGCCGCCACAGGAGCGGACCGCTGGGCATGATGAACCATTGGTTTGACCCAACAGTGGCAATTCTTAGGTTCTTATGACTCTAGGGCGGTGTGGTCAACCACAGAGATAGGGACTCCAGGCCTATATCCCATTCTAACTACTACAGTTATAGTGGAATATATGAGCCTTCCAAAATCCACCTAAATCCCACTGTACCTACATATAATCGTGAGAATTCGCGGAAGCCAATCAGGAAGACGCTCAGCGCCAAGCAGCGGCTGAAGATAGGAGAGCTCACAGCAGCCACCGACGACCGGGTTAGCAGCAGGACAGGAGCAAGGAAAGCTCACTCCTGCCCGCTGCACCTCTGCACCACCAGGGATTGGCAGAG
The DNA here is from genome assembly GCF_902459505.1 of Geotrypetes seraphini. Taxonomy (NCBI): domain Eukaryota; kingdom Metazoa; phylum Chordata; class Amphibia; order Gymnophiona; family Dermophiidae; genus Geotrypetes; species Geotrypetes seraphini. The sequence goes on from NC_047095.1 coordinate 66,310,099, forward strand.
GACGGTCAGGACAGGACATGGCAGGGCAGGAGCCAATTTTTGAGGAGGCAACAGCCCCTGTGGGCTCCCCCCCCCCATTCCGACGCCTATGGTGCACTGTATACAAAGATTTTATAATAGAACCCTATCTTTTTTGGGCAAGACTTTGGAACAAAAATTTTAGTGGTTTGATTTTAAAGTTTTAGTGGTTTGATCTTAAATTCTTCTTACCAGGCCTTTTACAAGATCATTAAAAACTTTTCTGGTTTGATAAATATGTATAATCTAGATAAGTTAATAATTTCTTAATGTTCTATTTTATATACAAGGTACTGTGTTTTGTGGTGTAAATTCGCTGCATTGCAGTATATAAATAAATTTATTATTATTATGGAAATTCTGAAATCCTGACCAATTGGAGTAGAACGGGTACAAGTTGATCGATTTTTCACTCCGTCAAAAATGACAAAGAATAGGGGACACTCGATGAAGTTACAGGAAAATACTATTAAAACCAATTGGAGGAAATATTTTTTTTCCTTGGAGAATAGTTACGCTCTGGAACACGTTGCCAGAGGATGTGGTAAAAGCGGATAGCGTAGCTGGTTTTAAGAAAGGTTTGGACAAGTTCCTGGAGGAAAAGTCCATAGTCTGTTATTGAGAAAGACATGGGGGAAGTCACTGCTTGCCCTGGATCGGTAGCATGGAATGTTGCTACTATTTGGGGTTCCAGAATCTTTTGTAACTCTTTAGGATTCTGAATGGAATGTTGCTACACCTTGGGTTTTGGACGGGTATTAGTGATCTGGATTGGCCAACGTGAGAACAAGCTGCTGGACTTGATGGACCATTGGTCTGACCCAGTAGGGCTATTCTTATGTTCTTAGTGTGCCCATCCCTGGGGCAACCCCAAATCTTTGGTGACCGTGTTTTCGCTGCATCTCCAAGTCTGAATTCAATCTGGCCTGCAATGGATTGATTTTTGATTTCCATCCCAGTTTGAGCCCTCCAGTGCATTGATTTTCTAACAGACTTCACAGAGTATTTACCATTCATTGCATGAATTCTCGCCAGTTCATTACAATACAAATCACGCCACTTCACTCCCACCCATGGTTATCTGATAGTGTTATGTCACTGGCAATAAACCTTGTGAATCAACCAAACCATTTCAGAAAGATTAGCTTTGCAAGTAGAGTGTGCAATGATAGATTCGATAAACCAATTTCTCCCAAAGAGAAGCAAATCATTTCTAAATGCCAGAGTTTGCTCTTGGATGTGGTTTATACTTTGAAAGAATTGCTGGTTTTAAATTTGATCATTTTCTACTGGAGCAGTTGAAAGAAAGTCATAATTTTTTTAAGTTCAATAAGTTTTATTGAATTTTTTTTTTTTAATAACAGCCAAACTGTTAGTAACAAAGTTTAATAACAATCGTGCAAAATACTTTCACAGGTACATTAGATTAGAAATCGTAACAAAAATGATAATTATAAAGAAAACAAATATTATGTGTCTTGCATCACCATTTTAAGCAGTGTGGCTCACATGTATAGAAATAGTGTTAGATAGTCCAAAATGACAGTCATAAAGATCTTTAAGCTAATAGGTGCATTAATGCCAACAACTATGCGTATAGGGGAGAGTGTGGTGCAGTGGTTAAAGCCACAGCCTCAGCACCCTGGGGTTGTGGGTTCAAACCCACGCTGCTCCTTGTGACTCTGGGCAAGTCACTTAATCCCCTACTGCCTCAGGTACATTAGACAGATTGTGAGCCCACTAGGACAGGCTGGGAAAAATGCACGAGTACCTGAATAAATTCATCTCAACTATTCTGATCTCCCCTGGGAGAACGGTATAGAAAACTGAATAAATAAATAGTGTGAAAAGCTTCAGCCTCTGATAACCAAAGCTGGTATTGTGACATCATAATGCCTCATTCCACCAATGACTATGAGCCAACCTCATGAGTGATGTCACAATGGCTTCACTGTTCTATACTTGGCTCATTTTGCTACATTTTGATTTCTAGAGTGGCTCAGTGGTTAAAGCTACAGCCTCGGCACCCTGAGGTTGTGGGTTCAAACCCACGCTGCTCCTTGTGACCTTGGGCAAGTCACTTAATCCCCCCATTGTCCCAGGTACATTAGATAGATTGGGAGGGAAAAATGCTTGAGTACCTGAATAAACTCATGTAAACCCCTGGGAGAACAGTATAGAAAATTGAAATAGTGTGAAAAGTTTCAGCCTCTGGTAACCAGAGTTGGTATTGTGACATCACAATGCCTCATTTCACCAATAAGAGCCAAGCTCTTCAGTGATGTCACAATGGCTTGACTGTCCTATACTTGGCTCACTTTTACTACATTATCATTTCTAGAGTGGATCAGTTATTAAAGCTACAGCCTCAGCACCCTGAGGTTGTGGGTTCAAACCCACGCAGCTCCTTCTGACCTTGGGCAAGTCACTTAATCCCCCCATTGCCCCAGAAACAGTAGATAGATTGTGAGCCTGCAGGGACAGACAGGGAAAAAATGCTTGAGTACCTGAATAAATTAATTCTGAGCTACCCTGGGAGAGCAGTATTGAAAATTGAATAAATAAAGACTATCCCAGCAGTGTATTAAATGAATGCACAAGAAAATCACATGAGACAAAGCACCAGTGTTCTTATTGTATGACCAAGAAATGTTAACATCATCATTATTGAACTTAGCCAATTTATGGGCCTCTTTTTAAAAGCCACGGTAGTGATGCTGTGGCGTTAAACGCACCAAAGCCCTTAGGAATTGTATGGACTTCATTGAACTTACCACTGCAGTATCGTTACTATGACGTTATAAAAAGGGGACCTATAAGGGGGCCAAGTCGATCTATGCCTTATAAAAAATATTGACTGTAATACAGAAGCGGATCCAAGTTTATTGGGTGATCCGCTTAGAAGCTTGAATCAGCGGAATAACAAATTGTATCGTCCTTGTTTCTACTGTGCTAGTCGAAAACAAGGGCAATACATAAAATATGTTTCATATATACAGGATAAGACTAGTAAACAAACAAGACAGATGTACTGGGACGATAGGAAAAGGGGGAGAAGTACATTTGTTAAAATAAAGAAAACCAGATCTGTTATTTGATCTTATAACAGCCACAGATGGTTGGTTTAAATTTCTGTTTTAAATGTGAAACTTATAGGTGACCATATTTATTATTCTCTGAGCAATAATTAGCTGCTTAAATAACCCCAGAATTTGCCACAAATTTACTTAGCATAGTATTGTGCTTAAAATTAAGTTTTTGTAGCTCCAATAAAATAGACATGTTGGACGTCGCTTCTTTGTTGTTTCTCTCAAATTCATGTCTTCCTCGTGCCAAGCGGTGCTTAAAATGTAGGTTTTCCAGGCGTCGTTTATGGGATCTGGCCCCTACTGGCTAATCAATTTTTAAAATAGTTTTCAAGTAGTTTTTTAAACGGCGCTTTCAATTATCAAGTGCCAATTAAAAAAATTAACTCCTCCCCCATTTTATCAAGCCCCGTTTGGGTTTTTAAAAAATCAACGGCTGCTTCGGTAAAAGCTCTGACACTCATAGGAAATCGATGAGCTTGGAGGTTTTACCGCAGTGACTGTCGATAAAACCCCCCCTAACACGGATTGATAAAAGGGGGCCTAAGTTAGGTGCCTAGGCCAGTATTCACCGATCTAGGCTCCTAACTGTAAGCCCCTTTTATAGAATCAGGGCCGAATGTATCCTATAAGCACGTCCAATCAGTGTCTTCAGGTTCAAAGAATTATTTAATGGCTTCTTCATTACGGGCTCCTTTTAAAAAGCAGCGGTAGAGGTTTCTACCATGGGTCGGCAAGGTACATAAGAACCTAAGAATCGCCTTACTGGGTCAGACCAATGGTCCATCAAGCCCAGTAGCCCTTTCTCACGTTGGCCAATCCAGGTCCCTAGTACCTGGCCAAAACCCAAGGAGTAGCAACATTCCAGCATCTCAAAGAATAGCAAGATTCCGGAACCCCAATGAGAGCAACATTCCAGAGCTGAGATTGTGATGTCATAATGCCTCATTCCACAGTGCCTAGGAGCCAACCTCATCAGTGATGTTACAATGGCTTGATTGTTCTATACTTGGCTCACATAAGACTAGCCATACTGGGTCAGACCAATGGTCCATCAAGCCCAGTAGCCTGTTCTCACGGTGGCCAATCCAGGTCACTAGTACCTGGACAAAACCCAAGGAGTAGCAATATTCCAGCATCTCAAAGAATAGCAAGATTCCAGAACTCCAATGAGAGCAACATTCCAGAGCTGAGATTGTGATGTCATAATGCCTCATTCCACAGTGCCTCAGAGCCATCCTCATCAGTGATGTCACAATAGCTTTATTGTTTTATACTTGGCTCATGTAAGAATATAAGAATAGCCTTACTGGGTCAGACCAATGTTCCATCAAGCCCAATAGCCCGTTCTCATGGTGGCCAATCCAGGTCAGTAGTACCTGACCAAAACCCAAGGAATAGCAACATTCCATTCAGAATCCTAAAGAGTAACAAAAGATTCTGGAATCCCCAGAGTAGCAACATTTCATGCTACCGATTCAGGGCAAGCAGTGGCTGCCCCCATCTCTTTCTCAATAACAGACTATGGACTTTTCCTCCAGGAACTTGTCCAAACCTTTCTTAAAACCAGCTACGCTATCCGCTCTTACCACATCCTCTGGCAACGCTCATAGGAATTCTATGAGTGTCTGAGCATTTACCTTGCCGGCCGGCGATAAAAACCTCTACCGCGGCTTTGTAAAAGCCGGTGCACGTGACTTAAAGCCTTGTTCATTTAATAAAAGTGGATTAAATCTCCAATTATTTCTTTTTACATGAAGAGAAATACCACTTAACGTTACTGTTATCACAGTATGATCTGAAATAGAAATTTCTTTTATGTCAGTGTGAAAAATAAATTTACTAAAAGAACCAATCGTTAGGAAAAAAAATCTATTCTGGAATATGATGAATGAGGGGGAGAGAAAGAAGTAAATTCCTTTCCCAAAGGACGTAATAGTCTCCAAAGGTCAACCAAATTAAACTGGGAAATAATGAGCATATCAGGTTTTAGATTTCCTGTAATGATCATTAGATCATCTGTCCATTTCAGGATTTAACACTGCATTATAGTCACCTCCAATTTTAAAAATGGAGTTGTGTTTAGATTAGCTAGATCAGTACAAAAATTCAGGCCAGTCTAACCTCTCTTTTTCACAAAGCCGTGTTAGGCTTTTTTTATTGCCGGAGGTGACAGAATTAGCTCATAGGAATTCTGTGAGCATCATAGCTAATCCCGCTGTGGCTGATGATAAAAAAAGCCTAATGTGGCTTCATAGAAAAAAAAAGGGGAGGGTGTTACATTAGGAGCATAGAGGATTTTAGCGTGGGCCATCGCAGTAAATCCTCCATTGAAACACTTACCTCATTGGCCCACGCTAAAATCCTCTAGCGCAACTTGATAAAAGGGGGAGGGGAGGGTATAATAATTGTCTATTAATTTTAATAACGATCTTGACCCATCATCCAATCAGATCATTCGAATTGGATATCATTTTAGCATCCAAACATCTATCTATCTATATTTTTTTTTAACAAGAATTGCAAACCCATTTTTTTGGGCCTAGTACAGGGGAGCAAAATGGTGAGAGTGACCAATTGGTTTTTAGTTTATTGATTCATGTTCATTAAGATGGGTCTCTTGCAGCAGAATTATATCTGGGGATCAATCTTCCTCCTTATGTAGACCTTTAACGTTTAGGGAAACAATTCTAATAGAGTTTCCAAGGTTCTTCAATATTTGATTAATCGCTTATTTAACATTCTAAGCGATGTACATAGTATAATAATAAACATAAGTTAATAGAGGGAGACTGACAATCTAATTTAAAAAAACCCAAAAACTTAAGACAAACATGGGATAGAAAGGGAAAGGAGAAGGGGAAGAAATACAATTTTGAGAAGGTTAAAGAAAACATTTATGGTAAATAACATTAGGAAGGAAAAACGAAAGGAGTAAATAGAATGAGATCTATCAAAAACTTTGGTCGGGTCGTACGTTCTGGTTATCTCAGCTGTCAAATGCATCTTTAAAAAGATTTCATTTAGGGGTCCTTTTATCAAGCTGCGGTAGGGATTTAATGCACATAATACCGCGCGTTAAACCGCCTGCCGCGCTAGCCGCTAACGCCTGTATTGAGCACGGCTTGATAAAAGAACCCCCTAGTATAAGAATGTAATGATTTACAATAATTTATGTCTTTATTGTTAAGGCAGGTTCATAGTAAACACATTTAAAGATGAATAAAATAAAATGATTTTGCCTTATGAAAAAAAAAAAAAAAAAAAAAAGACATTTTAGCCAGATCCAAGTTTATTCATTATTTATATACCGCCTATCATCAGAGGTTGCCTAAGTGGGTTTTACATTTATTTATTCAAAAACGTATATACCGTATATTACCTAAACATTTTACTTAGCCACAGTCATAAATCATGGACGGTCCATATAACATAAGAAGGCATTAATGAACAATTGCGTTTTCAATATTTTCTTCAAACCTACTCTAACAGTGCATAATCGCAGAACTCCTGGCGAAGCATTCCAGAGTTTTGCAGCCCCCTCCGACAACATAGCCTCGCCAGTCCTGGAACGAGAAATCATCACCCTACCACCCAGACACAATTTCATACTGTTTCCGATCTCAAACTCCATCTGGGCTGATAGATTTCAAAAAAAAACCTGCAGAGCAGTAGGAGATGCATGGTACAATATCTGATGTATTATTGACAACATTTTAAAGTGTACAGTTCCCCCCTCCGAATCCGCGGTTTCGGTACCCGCGGATTCGGTTATTTGCAATTTTTTTTTTTAAAAAAAAACAAAACTCTGCATTGGACCTTCCCCAGACCTTACCTAGTGGTCTAGCGGCAGTGCGGGGCAGTATCGATTGTTCTACGTTCCTGCCTCGTGCAGAGCCTTCATCAAAATGGCTGCCAACGCAAAAAACGATAGTAAGGACTAACATGGTCAATTTTCTTCAATCCAAATATCAATCAGACAGCCATATTCTGCACTATTCACAATTTCCTCAATACTTTCTTTGGAGCTCCTAAATAGACAATGTTGCAATAATCCAGTATAGATAAAACTAATGCCTGCACCAATAATCTGAAGGATAAAGGATCAAAGTATTTTTTTATGGTCTTTAATTTCCATTGTGTGAAAAAGCATTTTTTTAAATCACTGAATCTGTATGTTCTATCATGGTTAAATGACAATCTAGTGTGACTCCCAATATCAGGGCTGCCCAATTCCGGTGCTCAAGATCTACTGGCAGGCCAGGTTTTCTGGATATTTGCAATGAACATGCATGAGAGAGATTTGCATACCAAGAAGCCAGTGCAGGCAAATCTCTCTCATGCATATTCATTAGGGATTTCCTGAAAACTTGGCATGCCTGTAGATCTCGAGGACCGAACTTGGGCAGCCCTGCCCAATACAATGGTACCTTGGTTTACGAGCATAATTCATTCCAGAAGCATGCTCGTAATCCAAAGTACTCGTATATCAAAGCAACTTTCCCCATAGGCCATAATGACAATGCTGACAATTTGTTCCACAACCCAAAAGGTGCCAAGGAACTGGGAGGAAGTGGCGAGGAGTGGCCCAGGGGTGTGTACCTGTCGGGTGCTGCAGCGCTATCTCAAGGAAACGCCTCCTCCATCCGCCAGCCACTGGAGAGCCCCTGAGCCCATGCAGCGCCGCTTCGGGGGATTATCTTTCCGTCCGCTGGCCAGCCTTCCACACCGGGTGCCTTCTGCACCATGTTGGAGAGGCTCTGAGCCCACGCAGCCGAGCGCCGTCCAATCTGCACGTTGCATATGATCACGCACAACGTCGATGATTGATGTGCATGATCATACGCAACATGCAGGTGGCACGGCACTCGGCTGCATGGGCTCAGAGGCTCTCCAACATGCGGAAGGCACCCGACGTGGAAGGCTGGCCGGTGGACGGAAGAGGAATCCCCCCTGAAGCAACGCTGCCTGCAGCCGTAAGTGCTCGTTTATCGGGGCGGTGCTCAGTTTGTGAGACAAAAGTTTGCTCGTCTTGCAAAACACTCGCAAACCGCGTTACTCACAAACCGAGGTTCCAATGTATTTTTGTAGATTTTGAAATCGGGTAGTCATAACCATTTAAGTGAAGCGATGACTTAGTTATTTTGTCATTTGGGCTAGCCAGAAAAAGTTTGGTCTTTTCTGTATTAAGTTTCAATAAAAAATTGATTGTCCACTGCTCTATCACAGTCATGATATGAGATATTTGTTTTAAAATGTCAGTAGTAAAATTATTTGAAGGAATTAAAATGGAAATATCATCTGCATATATATAAAAGTTTAGATTCAGACTTTGCAATAGATGTCCTAGGGACGAAATATAAATATTGAACAGTGTGGGGAACCTTGAGGTACCCCAGATGGATTACTCCAAGAATGAGAATAATTACCGTCACAAACCACTCGATATGATTTTTTTGTCAAGAATCCTTGGAACCAGTCCCAAACTCTTCCAGAAAGCCCTGTCGCATTCAAACATCTCAACAATATTTCATGGTCTACCATATCAAAAGCACTGCTAAAATCTAATTGCAGAATTAAGGCACCAGTACCTTTACTAAAAAGACCATGAAGGTGATCAAGGACTGAGCCTAAAACCATCTCTGTACTGAAACCTTTTCTAAATCCTGACTGATGTTCATTAAGGATGTTGGATTCACTAGAGGTAGGTCTTGTCAGACAAATCTGATTAATTTCTTTAGCTGGGTGACCAGACAATTGGATAGAGGATGTGCACTAGATGTGGTGTATTGACAGTGTTCCACACAGACATCTGTTAAGTAAACTGAGTGCCCTTGCGATGGGTCCCAAAGTGACAGGCTGGGTCAAGAACTGGTTGAGTAGAAGACAAGAGAGGGTAGTGATCAATGGAGATCGCTCTGAGGAAAGGGAGGTTACCAGTGGTGTGCCTCAAGGTTCTGTTCTTTTTAACATTTTTATAAACGATATTGCTGAAGGGATGTCGGGTAAGATTTGCCTCTTTGCGGATGATACGAAAATTTGCAATAGAGTAGACACGTCGGATGGTGTGAATAACATGAAGAAAGACCTGGCGAAGCTTGAAGAATAGTCTGAAATTTGGCAGCCAAAATTTAATTCTAAGAAATGCAAGGCCATGCATTTGAGCTGCAAAAACCAGAGGGAACGGTACAGTTTAAGGGGTGAAGAACATATGTGCATGATGGAAGAGCGGGACTTGGGTGATGGCGAAAGCTAGAAGGATGCTAGGTTGCATAGGGAGAGGTATGGCCAGTAGGAAAAAGGAGATATTGATGCCTCCGTATAAGACTATGCTGAGACCTCTTCTAGAATATTGGGTACAAGTCTGGAGGCTGCACCTTCAAAAAGATATAAAAAGGATGGAGTTGGTCCAGAGAAAGGCTACTAAAATGGTATGTTTTCTTCATCATAAGGCATATGGGGACAGACTTAAAGATCTCAATCTGTATACTTTGGAGGAAAGGCGAGAGAGGGGAGATATTATAGAGTCATTTAAATACCTACATAATATAAATGTGCATAAGTCGAGTGTCATTCATTTGAAAGGTAGCTCTGGAGTGAGAGGGCATAGGATGAAGTTAAGAGGTGATAGGCTCTGAATTAATCTGAGCAAATACTTTTTTTATGGAAAGGGTGATAGATGAATGGAATAGTCTCCCGGAAGAGGTGGTGGAGACAGAGACTGTGTCTGAATTCAAGAGGGCCTGGGATAGGCACGTGGGATCTCTCAGAGAGAGAACAAGATAATGGTTACTGTGGATGGGCCATTTGGCCTTTATCTGCTGTCATGTTTCTATAGGAATATAAGAAACGCTCAGAAGACAGTTAATTGGAGTTTATGGCTTTAGGGTTATGCTGCTTAGGAATCAGAAGAGGTTAAAAATAAAGAACACTGGGATTCCGTTAAGAATGGCAAAAACCTTAGTGACGAAGCCCGGATTCTGTATACGGTGCCTAAATTGTCTAGCGCCTAGAAAAATGGCACCGGACACATGTCAATCATGCGTAGGCAATAAATAAAAATCAGTCCGACCACATGGTCTAGAAATCCATGATCCTCAGGATTTCACGATTCCATAGTGGGGTTTCTTTGTACTATATAATCCTGCTTAGGCGCTATTTACAGAATTGCGGCTATTTTTAAAAATAGGCACCCTATATATACACCTGGGTTTTAAAAGCCACGGCCAGGCTAAACCACGCTTACAGTGGCCTTAGGCATTGCTAGGCGCTTCCACGGATGCCTAACGGCACTTACAATGTAGGTTCCTCCATTTTTGTAGAAAATAGTATTTTGTTTGGTTAAGTTAGGTGGTGATAGGGTGCCTATGGTTTATTTTATTTATGTATTCATTTTTCTAATACTGTTTTCCCAGGGAAGCTCAGAATCGTTTACACTAATTTATTCAGGTACTCAGGATTCACAATCTATCTAATGTACCTGGGGCAATGGGGGGATTAAGTGACTTGCCCAGGGTCACAAGGAGCAGTGTGGGTTGCTGAGGCTGTAGCTTTAACCACTGTGCCACACTCTTCCCATTCTCTGCTTGTTTGGGCTGAGAACTTTTCAGTGGCCCCGCCTATGTGATGTCATAATGCCTCATTCCACCAATGCCTAAGTGCCAGCCTCACTGGTGATGTCACAATGATTTGGTACTCAAGCATTTTTCCCTGTCTGTCCCAATCTATCTAATGGGGGGATTAAGTGTCTTGCCCAGGGTCACAAGGAGCAGTGTGGGTTACTGAGGCTGTAGCTTTAACCACTGTGCCACACTCTTCCCATTCTCTGCTTGTTTGGGCTGAGAACTTTTCAGTGGCCCCGCCTATGTGATGTCATAATGCCTCATTCCACCAATGCCTAAGTGCCAGCCTCACTGGTGATGTCACAATGATTTGGTACTCAAGCATTTTTCCCTGTCTGTCCCAATCTATCTAATGGGGGGATTAAGTGTCTTGCCCAGGGTCACAAGGAGCAGCGTGGGTTGCTGAGGCCGTAGCTTTAACCACTGTGCCGCACTCTTCCCGTTCTCTTCTTGGTTGGGCTGAGAACTTTTCAATGGCCCCTCCTATTGTGATGTCATAATGCCTCATTCCACCAATGCCTAAGAGCCAGCCTCATCGGTGATGTCACAATGGCTTGGTTTCCCTATACTTGGGCCCATTTACTAGATGCAGTTGCCTCACTGAAATAACTTGTAAATTTCATGGCTCAACATCATATTTATTTTTCTAATACCATTCTTCCAGGGGAGCTCAGAACAGTTTACATGAATTTATTCAGATACTCAAGCATTTTTCCCTGTCTGTCCCGGTGGGCTCACAATCTATCTAATGTACCTGGGGCAAGGGGGGGGATTAAAGGGCAAATTCTATAAGAAGCGCCCAAAAGTTAGGCGCCTAATTAGGCACCGTTCAGCGCGATTCAAGTAAAATTGGGTGTCGTTTAATGAATCACGCAGAGCGGAACCTATTTTGGAGGCGCCCAGTAAATAGGCCAGCTCTAGGCGCAACTAAAAGTTAGGCGCCTCGCTGAGCGCTTAAGCCCGCTTAAGAGCAGTGGTTCTGTAAGAAGGCGCCTAACACGTAGCCACGCCCACGCCTAACATGCACAGCGCCTATTTTTTTTTGAAGGCCGCCTAAATTTTTAGAGGCGCCTCGTTACAGAATCGCGCTTTCTTGATAGGCGCCTAAGTTTCAATCAGCGCTGATTAAAAAGCCTAATTGAGCTTGTTCTTCGATATCTAGTTGGGCGCTTCCGAAATAGGTGCCGAACTTTAGACGTTGGTTCCAGAATTTGAGCCTCAGGATGCTGAGTCTGTAGCTAAGAATAAGCCTAATTAAAAATGAATGGTATAGAAAATTGAATAAATAAATAGAATGTTCCCCGCTCCTGGCCAAGCTCCACTGGCTTCCGATAATCGCCAGGGTCCAGTATAAATGCACCTGTTTAACTTTCAAAATCCTTCACGGCATCCTCCCTCCTTTTATCCCACTTTCTTGGAACTCCTCAAACCCTAATACCACCAGATCCTCCCACAAATTAAAACTATCCTTCCCCTCGCTAAAAGGCATTTCCCACACAGGAAAGCTAGGGACCTCCCTCCACTTCAAAATCACTGAGCTCTGGAACAACCTTACCTCCCCTCTTCGGAACTTGAGCTCTCTCCAAGTTTTCCGCAAACATCTGAAAACCTGACTTTTCTCAAAAAATGTAAGTCTCCCTCCAACTTAGGAATCAAGGAAACTCTTATATCTTGGCATCCCAAGTCCTCTAAATTTTCTTCGCACTTCTACCTCTAACCCTCTGTTGTAGTTCCTTCCTATTTCTCCTACTGTAAACCGAGCTGAGCTCTACGAACGTGGAGATGATGCGGTATACAAACCTAAGGATTAGATTAGATTAGATTAGATAGCGGATGCTGCGGATGGGCAGACTGGATAGGCCATTTGTCCTTTATCTGCCATCATGTTTCTCTTTTTCTATAACCATAAAGCTCTATGACATCACAATGCAGGTGGAAAGAGCCTTAGCCTATAGGAAGAGGAGATGCAAATGTTAAGAGCCTTAGCCAATAGGGAGAGGAGGAGCTAGCACTTCTACCTCTAACCCTCTGTTGTAGTTCCTTCCTATTTCTCCTACTGTAAACCGCGTCGAGCTCTACAAACGTGGAGATGATGCGGTATACAAACCTAAGGATTAGATTCGATTAGATTAGAATGCTGGTATATGTTCATTGCTATGAGATGGGAGGACTTCAGTTTCTGCAGCAGACCTGAATTTTAAGGCAGTTTTAATCTCTCTCACCCAATGAAAAAGGAAACCGAAGGCCTTAAAGCTGATTGGAATTACATCCTATTTAGCTTCGTTTAGGCATCCGAACGCCAACATAAGCTTCTTTCACAAATGCAAATATATCAGTAAATTAGAGAAATCTCTCCCTGTTTCATGATTACAGGAACGAGAAAACGATACAGTTGAACTGCAGAAGGAAGAAAACCAGTGGTCATGTTAACATTTCCCATTTGGGGTGAAGCTGAAATTGAATCGACACAAAGAAACTTATGAATTCTCAATACTATTAAAATAGTTTTTATTCCCTTTTGAAATGAAATCAGTCTCTAAAGATAGATGGGGTGAAAGTCATCTTCGACCATAAACAGCAATGCGTGGAAACAGAGGGCTCCTGTTTTTCAACCTTTTTACACCTATGGACCGGCAGAAATAAAAGAATTTTTCTGTGGACCGGCGGTTGAAGAACACTGGGCTAAGTCGTGGGCCAGACCCTGCCCATCTCTACCCAATCTCCACCCCAGACCCCGCCCATCTCTACCCAATCTCCACCCCAGACCCCGCCCATCTCTACCCAATCTCCACCCCAGACCCCGCCCCCATAATAGTACTAATTGCACCTTGCACGTGCCATACCTCATCTGAAAGCCTTCCCTCTGACGTTGCGACGTCAGAGAGAAGGCTTCCGATTTAGGCGCAGGATGCCCGTAGGAGCCGCTGCCCGTGGCTTTGTGCACTGAATCAGTCAGGAAGAGGGAGCTGGCTCGAAGATAACGCCGCATCAATCGCACCGTGGACCGGCGGCTGAAGAACACTGTGTTGGGCCTGATGCACGTGCTGGACCGGCAGGAGATTTCTGTGGACCGGCACTGGTCATGGACCGGTGGTTAAAGAACACTGCGCTAGGGCCTTAACGCATGGAATAGCACACGCTAAATTGCCACGCGCGCTAGCTGCTACCGCCTCCTTTTGAGCAGGCGGTAGATTTTCAGCGAGCGTGCGCTAATCCAGTGTGTGCGCTAAAAACGCTAGCGCACCTTCGTTAAAGGAGCCTATAGATGAAAGTGAGATCTTCATTCTCATGCAACAAACAGAGACGCCTTGAACAGTAGGGTTCCATATTATTTTGTGTTAATCAGTGGGAGTCAAAATTCAGCAATAAAATCTAAACAAACCAACCCAAAAGAATAGATGAAAGTATTGTATAACGATTTCCTCCATAGATCAGCCAACATAGAAGGAATAAGACCACATGGGACAGTGTAGTCATCTGAAACATGAAAGGATGTCAGGAGAAAATCCTGCGTCGGAGATCTATTGGGTTATATAAGGAAGAGACACTTAAAGATGCAAACATTTTCTGAGATTCCCAGCATTGCACTGCAAAAACATTTTGCTGCTCACTTGCTCTAAGCCAGGGGTGTCAAAGTCCCTCCTTGAGGGCCGCAATCCAGTCGGGTTTTCAGGATTTCCCCAATGAACATGCGTGGGATCTATTTGCATGCACTGCTTTCATTGTATGCTAATAGATCTCATGCATATTCATTGGGGAAATCCTGAAAACCCGACTGGATTGCGGCCCTCGAAGAGGGACTTTGACACCCCTGCTCTAAGCTAAAGTTCAGGTCAGACATATCAAGTGAAGAACAAATCCAGTTTACAAAGGTAAGATCAGTGGTCTCAAACCCGCGGCTCAGGGGCCACATGTGGTCTGCCAGGTCTTCTTTTGAGGCCCTCGGTATGTTTATCATAATCTCAAAAGTCAAATAAAAGAGTTTCTTGATCAAATGTCTCTTTAGCTATAAATGACAATATTATTAAGACTTAGCCAAAAGGAAAGATTTATAAACTATGAAGAGTTTTACCTCATGCAAAATTGTCATTTCTTTTAATAAGACATTAACTATTTTTTTCTGCGGCCCTCCAAGTACCTACAAATCCAAAAGGTGGCCCAGCAAAGGGTTTGCATTGGAGACCACTGGGTAAGATGAAGCCTAGTGACTTTCTCACACTGCTGGGAAACAAAGAAAAGCTTTTTTGGCGGTCTGAGACTGCAGAATTCACAAAACGAGAAACAAGTGCGATTCTGAAAGAAAATCTCTTTTCAAGGTAATATCGCCTTGACAAGTGGTTATCAGGTTTTCTTTCCAATTTCTATCTGGTCAAGTAGCTGTTGAACATTTATCTCATGTTATCAGTCTGTCAAAAAAATTCCAGCACATCGAATTGCTGTCTTATTGCATTGCTTCATGAATAGCCAGCCCACCCCACGCATCGCCTAGGCTACCTCTGGCACGTTACACCTTTGAACGGGGATGAAGATGACAGAACAGATTTCAGTAAACACGATTAGCAATAAATAGCATTTATTGTAAGGTTAATTTTATAAGTAAAGCTGGCATGGCTCCCTCTCTTATGACAAGCATGCAAGTTTCACAGCAAGGAATAATGCACACTAGAGAGTTGCGCGGGGACAGAAATCCCACCCGTCCCCACCTGTCCCCGCCAAAGTCCCACCCGTCCCCACGAGGAATCCCACCCGTCCCCACTCGTCCCCGTGAGGAATCCCTCCGTCCCCACCCGTCCCCACGAGGAATCCCCTCCGTCCCCACCCGTCCCTGCCCGTCCCTATAAACTTCAGAAATAGTTATTTCATTTAATTATGCTACTGAATTAAAGGCTCTGGTAAAAACCCATTTACAAATAAGCAAAAAGACTTTATTAATTTGAAAATATTAATTGGGAAGAATACATACTTTGTAAACGGGTTTCTACCAGAGCCTCTAATGTTTATAAATTTTTATCAACACAACTAATATACTACTTTATCCTGAAGCAAAAAAAAAAAAAAAGAAATAGAATTATTTTCCTACCTTTGTTGCCTGTTTTCTGCTTTCCTCATGTTCTCATTCAATTCCTTCCATCCACTGTCTCTCTTCCTTCTGCATCTTCCATTTGCTCTGTTACTGTGCCTCTCCCTTTCTTCCCCCTTCCAAATTGGTCTGGCACCCATCTTCTTCTCTCCGCTCCCCCCATAGTCTGGCATCTGTCTTCTTCCCTGCCAGCGTTTTCTTCCTACTCTCTTCCTCATTTCCTTTCAGTGTCCTTCTCCCCCCCATCTTCCCCATGTCCTTTCAGCGTCCTTCTCCCTCTCTGTCTTCCCCATGGCCTTTCAGCGTCCTTCTCCACCCCTTTGTCTTCCCCATGTGCTTTCAGCATCCTTCTCCCCCCTCTGTCTTCCACAAGTGCTTTCAGAGTCCTTCCCCCCGCCCTTCCCATGGCCTTTCAGCGTCCTTCTCCACCCCTTTGTATTCCCCCATGTGCTTTCAGCATCCTTCTCCCCCCTCTGTCTTCCACAAGTGCTTTCAGAGTCCTTCCCCCCCCCGCCCTTCCCATGGCCTTTCAGCGTCCTTCTCCACCCCCTTTGTATTCCCCCATGTGCTTTCAGCGTCCTTCTCCCTCCTCTGTCTTCAAGTGCTTTCAGAGTCCTTTCCCCCCCTCCTGTCTTCACCATGGCCTTTCAGCGTCCTTCTCCCCCCTCCTGTTCTACCGACAACAGCCCCAGTCCGACAAACCTCCCTGCCCTTAACCGCGAATCTAAATTACCTTCTTACAGCTGCTGTAAGAAGGTAATTTAGATTCGCGGCTACAGGGCAGGGAGGATTGTCGGACCCGGGCTGTTATCGGTCGGTCGGGGAAGTGCGACAAAAGTAAGGGGACCTGGCCGGCTGTGCTGCACCCGGGGCGGGGCGAACCGCCCCCCTCCCTTGGTAGCCACTCGAACCGCGAGGCTACTCTCCTTCTCCTTACCTGCCCTGCCTGCAGCACAGAGCCGAACGGAACTCTTCCCGACGTCAGCGCTGACGTCGGAGGGAGGGAGGGCTTTGTTTAAGCTTTGTTTAAGCCCTCCCTCCCCTCCGACGTCAGCGCTGACGTCGGGAAGACTTCGGTTCGGCTCTGTGCTGCAAGCAGAGAAGGTAGGGAGAAGAAGAGCCGCGCGACTGAGTACATGGAGCCCCGCGACCCTAGGGGGCGTCCCCACGGGATCCCCGCGACCCTAGGGGCGTCCCCACGGGATCCCCGTGACCCGAAGGGGGAACACGCGGGATGCCCGCGGGTCCCGCGGGATTCCCGTGGTCCCCGTTCCCGTGCAGCTCTCTAATACACACGCGGGGAAGGACTGTGCTCCAGAGCGCCTCTAGTGTTTAACCCTAAGCAAAGCAGTCGATGCTGTGATACTGCCAGAGCTTTCAGCACCACAGCGGTGGACAGAGCCACGCTGCAGAAATCCCGCAGCTTCCGCTTCAGAAGGAGCGTCCGGCTGACCGCACCGAGGCTGGCGAGAGAAACGTGTCGATTTAAGCCAGAAGCTGCCACATTATCGTTTGCCAAATAGCTGACACATCCGACACTGGAATGGAAGAAGGTTTCGGTGTGTACAGCTCCCGATCACACTTACAGAGAAAAATTATGATTCTTTTTTAAAAAAATCGATACGTGATGTTTGGAATCTAAAAAATCGATACGTGATGTCCATAGTTGAAATACGGAATTGTAAACTGGAAACGTCGGAATACAAACTGTTTGTCTGAACCCCCCCCCCTCCCCCGTTTTTTGGGGGTTTTATACAAAGAAAAAAAAAAACGAAAGGAGGGGAAGAAAATTATTAAAGATTATAGGCTACTCGCCTGGGAATGTTTCGTGAAAGTTTACCAGTTGGGGAAAGGAGTGTCTCCATATCAGAATACGCGATCTTGGATTTTCTCAGCTCTGGGGTTTACTGAGTTGGAGCTTTCTGTTATACGAATCTGGCTGGGAATGAAATAAATCTGAAATGGGTATCAAGCCTGCCAATACCCTTTTCATCTGGTAACCTTTTTTTTCCCCTCCGAAGTCCTGGTAAGTGAATATAATATCTCAGAGGTTTGTTTTTTTTTTGGTTCTGAGGTTTGCAAACTACTTTTTTTCTGTGTTATTCAACAAGTATCACATGAGCTTCCGATGAACAGACACTGCGGAATTGGTTGCATCTTTCGCAGGATTGGAATTTGCTCCACAGTGAGTTCATAATGTAATATTTCTAGAATTCTTTGTCAAGTTGACGATAAGTTTCTCAGTAAGGCAGTCTGTTTTCTCTATATTCAGCTATACTGACTGCCAAATGGCTGATGAGTAAATTAATTGGTTGTGAACGTTGACCCCTGTCACACACTGACACCTAGCCCTTGCTCCCTTCCCTGCCTCTGCCAGGGGAACCCTCAAGTAAAAACAGTATTTTCCAGCTGTTTTTAGTGAAATGGATATTGTAATTCTCAGAGGACTCCTTTCCTGCTATGCTATAAAATAAATATGGCATTTCCAGAGGGAGGAATTCGCACTTTCATGCATTCCAACATCCCAGTATTCCGTGAAGAGATAGTCATGATTCGTATCTTTCACAGGAACCTATAATCTGTGCTGATGTTGCAAGACTGCTGGTGTAGCTCGTTTTTGGTGTGATCAGTTCCTTTTTCCGAGGTCTTATTCCACAGACGGAGAATCGAGTCGTTCGTTTTTCTATTCATGGCATGTCTTCCTCTCCAGATTTCAGAAGCACAAACTAATAATCGTTATGCTTTGTAGCCCAAATGCTGTTTCCTTCATTATAACAGACACGTGTGCATTTCAGTAGACTTGTCAGTTTCATTTGAGGTACCATTGGGAGGTTCAGCAAAGAAATGACCTAACCAAAAACTGCAGTAGGAATCCGTCCAGTTACGCTGCTTCTAACCAGCTTTATGAAATATACAGCTGTCCGCTTGCAGGGTGAAGTTGGATACACATCATAAATTCGAAGAGATAAAAAAAAAAAAGAAAAGAAAACACTGTTGGATTTGGCATCTGGCATCTTAACTATAAGACTAGTTCTGCAAACCATCGCGTTAGAAGTCTTTGCGATCGTGATAGTTCCATCTACAGAAATGGCTAGGTTTTAACTAATATTACCAAGCTAATAGCTTGGTAATATTCATTCATTGGGTTGGATTTCATTTAGGAAAGTCCGCTTACTGTATCTTAGGTTTTAACTAATGCCAGCATCCCAATCGCAACGCATTATTAGAAAGACAATGTCCATGCTGCAGGATCTGGGTATCCCATTCTTTTTTTTTCTCTTCCACTTTTTCATAAAGTTGCAGTTTTGGCATCAGCACAGCAACTAAGAAAGTTGAACAAAAGCAGCAAGAGTTATTGCAGCCGGTTTCTCCCATAAACGAGATTATGCTGCCTGCCTGACTTAGCCTTGGTGTGATCGAATTAGTGTGTTCTGTTCTTAATACAAGTTTTAGAACGCAGTGGGACCCGAATTAAAGAGCCAGAGGCTTGTGAAAATTTGCCCCACCAGCCAGGGAACGTTGGATTATTCAAATGGTTCTTTCATCAGATACAGAATAAGGGGAAGCACCTTCCCATCTTCCCCAGAGTAATACACCAGTTACTCTTTGCCATGATGAGTGACGGTATAACTGCTTTTCTAAAACGTACTTTTATGCTGTCTCCCCCCAGTTGAATGAAGCCAGCTTTTGAAATGTGACTTTGGTCTTCCATTCCTTAAGCTATCAATAGCATTTCTATTCCGTCATTAAAATACATAAACACAATGAGGTCTTCCATTTTTTCCGTGAATGCTCCCTCTTTATGGATTAGTATTCCAGCTTATTTACGAGATGAATCTATCCTTAATCAATTTAAGACAAAGCTTAAGACATTTCTATTGCTTAACGCTTTTGAGACATAACTGCCCTTGTAAGGGCGACCTAGAATGATTGTTTTCCCCCTAAACGCTATCTTTTACTTTGAACATTGTAGTTCTTGCCTTCTGTCCCCGTTTGTCATGGTTTAAATGTCTCTGAATGTTGTCGTCATCCTTAGAGAAGCCTTGTCATTTAAAATCTGTATTTTAGCCAATGTATGGTTTTATGATTTTGTACACCACCTAGAAGTCTGATTAGGCGGTATAAGAAATTTCAAAGAAACTTGAAACTTGAAACATTTCTTTGGGCATCAAAAGGACAGATTTGGTTGCACACTTGAAGTCAGTGCCTGTAGCTGCATAGGCAGAAAAATGAGGATGATAGGGGCATTGTAGAATGATCTAAAGGCCTGATCACCAGCAAGGGAATGCGCGGTGTAGTGCTTAGAGCTACAACCCCAGCACCCTGCATCGGGATATCGCTTCTGCATTACCGCAGAGCTGTGCGAAGCGTCCAATGTGCCTTCCTCCTCCGACGGTGGTGACCAGTGTTTCGCTATTAGCTGCATCGGGGGGGGGGGGGGCGCAGGAGGATAAGACGGTATCTTTGCAAATCGGCAACTGTTTCAGTGCTCCGTCAGCTAATAGCGAAACGCTGGTCGCCACCGTCGCAGGAGGAAGGCACATTGGACGCTTCGCACAGCTCTGCGGTAATACTCAAGCAATTTCCCGGTGCAGCTTGTCAAGATAAGTAGCTCTAACCTCACCATAAAACATTGTTTATGATTTGAACTTGCGATGCTGAGCTGTGTCTAACTACTTTACTATTCTGTCCTCTCAAAAGATTCCTCGATAGAACTTTCGCCTTCCAAGCAGCCAAGTCGAACCCATGGCTAGCCCAGATGATACTCGAGGCCCCCACTTACCTTGCCTTCAGAAAACTACTAAAAACTTACCTATTCAGCAAACACAACCCTTAATATTCCGGCCACCCCACATAACACTTACCCCACCCCTGCCCCCTTCCTCCTTCACCAGACCCTCCCTTCCACACTCTCTACTTCCCTTATCTAGTTCGACCAAACCTGCAATTTCTGTTATACTGATGTAAATCTTCCCCTCATTGCAGACAGTTGTAAATCGCTGTAATTTCACTGCTGACTATTGTAAATCGTTGTAATTTATCGTAAATCTGCTTGTAATTTGTTGTAAATCTGCTTCAAATTTTGTTGTAAATCTGCTTGTCAATGCAGATCATTTGCTAATTGATGTAAACCGCCTAGAACTCACTGGGTATGGCGGTATATAAGAATAAAGAATAATAATAATAATAATACTACGAAGACATTAGAGCATAAATAACGCTCACAAAGAAGGTTCTTAGAAGCCAATGAGGTATTTACCCTTTCTAGTCTTTCAGCAGGATTTCATATGACTGAAGAGGGGGATCTGAGGCTCATTCCTCCTTGTATAGGATGCTTAATCCTACGGTACTTGATCCAAAAATTTTGTCTACATAAGAATTTAAAGACTAAAGAGTTGGTATATACATATTGTGTGATTGAATTGAACCCACTCTCCTGCATTTTTGACAGAATCAAGTCACTCAATCGCCAATTGCCCCAGGGGTGAGCCTACCGGGACAGATAGGGAGAAATGCTTGAGTACCTGAATCATTTGTAATCCACATAGAATTGTAGGATATGCGAAATATAAATAAATAAATAACATAACAAATAATAACAAGGGGAATATAGACGGAAGGGAGTAGTGAGCTGGGGAATTTAATAAAATCAGAAGTATATCCTTGAGAAAAATGTTATCTTAAACAAAACCAACCAACCAACCAACCAGGCAAGGGAAGTTAGTGGGAGTAGAAATTCTGAAAGGAATGCTCCTTATACCATGTCTTCCCCAGAGGAAAGAAGAATATATTAGCTTGGGATGTAAGCAAGGGTCTGAGGGGTGGCATGTCCCACACATGCCCCATTATCCAGGGTCATCCGACCCACCAGGCACAGCTCCCAGCCGGCCCACCGCTCATCCCTTGATGAGCCCATTAGCCAGTAGCTCGGGGATACTGCCACCCCACCAACCCTACACCCCTCAAGACCAAAGGGCGGGCGGGCGGGGAAGCTGCTTCGGAGGACCAAGACTGTTAGGGTCTTCCGAGAGCCTTGCCTTTTTTTTTTTCCTTCCCACCCACAATCCACTTCGGCTGCGACGCCTCAAGCGGACCGCCCCCCCTCGGGCACGCTACCCCCGACCCCTCCCCTAGCCTAGCTAGTCCCGTGGGTGACACAGCGGGCCACCCAGTCCCGCGTTAATGCCGCCCATCGAGACTAGCTCTCGGGCTTTTTAGTCTGGAAAATGCTCTACCTAGACCACATATCCATTTCCAATATATTTTTTTTTTTCATAAGAACATAAGAATAGCCTTACTGGGTCAGACCTAAGGTCCTTCAAGCCCAGTAGCCCGTTCTCATGGTGGCCAATCTAGGCCACTAGTACCTGTCCAAAACCTAAGGCGTAGCAATAATCCAGGGCAAGCATTGGTTTCCCCCATGTCTTTCTCAATAACAGACTATGGACGTTTCCTCCAAGAAATTGTCCAAACCGTTCTTAAAACTAGCTACACGATCCGCTCATACCACAACCTCTGACAACACGTTCCAGAGCTTAACTATTCCCTTGAGTGAAAAAAACTTCCTCCTATTAGTTTTAAAAGTATTTCCCTGTAATTTCATCGAGTGTCCCCTAGTCTTTGTCATTTTTGACGGAGTGAAAAATCGATCTACTTGTACCCGTTCTACTCCATTCAGGATTTTGTAGACTTCAATCATATCTCCTCTCAGCTGTCTCTTTTCCAAGCCGAAGAGCCCTAACCATTTTAGTCTTTCCTCATATGAGAGGAGTTCCATCCCCTTTACCATCTTGGTCGCTCATCCTTGAACCTTTCTAGCGCCACTATATCTTTCTTGAGATAAGGAGACCAGAATTGTACACAATACTCCAGGTGAGGTCGTACCATGGAGTGATATAGGGGCATTATGACATTCTTAGTCTTTTTAATCATCCCTTTTTTAATAATTTCTAGCATCCTGTTTGCTTTTTTGGCCGCTGCCACACATTGGGTGGAAGGTTTCATCATATTGTCTACACTGATACCCAGATTCTTTTCTTGGATGCTAACCCCCAAGGTGTACCCTAGCATCCAGTAACTGTGATTCAGGTTATTCTTCCCAATGTGCATCATTTTGCATTTGTCCATATTAAATTTCATCTGGTATTTGGACACCCAGTCTTCCAATCTGCTAAGTCTGCCTGCAATTTTTCACAATTTGCATGCATTTCAACAACTTTGAACAGTTTAGTGTCATCTGCAAATTTAATCACCTCACTCGTGATTCCAATTTCTAGATCATTTATAAATAAGTTAAATAGCACCGGTCCCAGTACAGACCCCTGTGGCACTCCACTGTTTACTCTCCACCTTTGAGAAAAATGACTATTTAACCCTATCCTCTGTTTTCTATCCGATAACCAATTTCTAATCCACAACTGAACTTTGCCACCTATTCCATGACACTTTAATTTTCTCAGGAGCCTCTCGTGAGGAACTTTATCAAAAGCTTTCTGAAAATCTAGATACACTATATCAACCGGCTCACCATTATCCACATGTTTATTCACACCTTCAAAGAAGTCAAGCAATTGGTGAGGCAAGATCTTCCTTGGCTGAACCCATGCTGACTCCATCTCATTAAATCATGTTTGTCTACGTGTTCCACAATTTTATTTTTTATAATGGTTTCTACCAATTTGCCCAGTACCGAAGTAAGACTTACTGGTCTGTAATTTCCCGGTGTAACATTGGCCACCCTCCAATCTTCAGGTACTACAGATGATTTTAGCGACAAGTTACAGGTCACTAACAGCAGGTCAGCAATTTTATGTTTGAGTTCTTTTAGTATCCTGGGATATATACCATCCGGTCCTGGTGATTTATCACTTTTTAACTTGTCGATTTGGCTCAGTACATCTTCCAGATTCACCGTGATTTCTTTCAGCTCCTCCGCATTCATTTAAGGAAATACATAAGATTTCTTTTGGTCCTTTTTAGACGGTCTGTAACTGGAGGCATTGCAGTCGTGATGCCAATTTGGTCATCTTAGGAACTAATTGAGACCAATCTACATTTGCTTTCCCAACTAGCGTTGCCACCACTGTCTGAGACTCTCCCAATCACATCTTGTCAATTAGGAATTGCTGCTGATATTTGATTCAGAAATAGAACAATTCCATATTCTGCTCCTTAGTTACCTTTTTATTCTACTTTCATTTTATCTATTTAAGCTTTTATAGACAACTTAATAGTTTTGCAACATTAGTAAGCACATTGTTTATTTATCTATTTTAAATTCTTCCGTACTGTCTTGCCGAACTGAACTAAAAATTCATAGCAGTTCACAAAATACATATATAATAATCATCAAAATATGACAAAACCACAAAAAACAAAACACTTAAAGAACAGCAATACCCAACCATCTGAAGTACATTTTCAAAAATACACCATGAGCTGATAGATGGAAAAATGTAATTAGTCTGTAATGTAATATCCACACGAAGACTGTTCCATAACATAGCAGCCATTACAGAAAACATCACAGTCCTCAAAGGGGAAGGGGTAAAACGCGGACCTTATGGATCTTAACTGCACGTCTTTAAAAATCTGAGGTCCGTGGCACTTTTAGTCTCAGCCTAGGTTCTGGCTCTGACAGACCTCTATGACATTTTAGCGCTGATGGATCCTAATGCTTTTCCCTCCCTATGCTGAGACTAAAAGTGGCACAGACCTCGGGGCAAATGTTTTGCCGCTAGTCTCAGCATAGGGAGGGAGGAGCATTAGGGTCCGTCAGAGCTAAATTGTCCTAGTAGTCTGTCAGGTCAAGGTCAATGGAAAAACAGGAAACCTGGGCAACATTGTTCATATTGAACATTTTAAGAACAAGGTCACAGTGATGTCTGAGAAGAAGTTTTCGAAAAGGTACCTGAAATACCTCACAAAGAAATACCTCAAAAAGAATAATCTTCGTGATTGGCTGCGTGTGGTGGCAGCTGACAAGGAGACTTATGAGCTGCGTTACTTCCAGATCAGCCAAGAAGAAGAGTCAGAGTCTGAGGAATAAAGGGAACTCTATTTCCAGTCTTTTCTTGAACACTATCAGAACACAACTTGGAATAAAGATCTTATACCCCAAAAAAAAAAAAAAAAAAAAAAAAAAAGTCTGTCAGAGCCATAACTTAGGCTGAGACTAAAAGTGCCACAGAGCTCAGATTTTTAAGGATGTGCAGTTAAGATCCGTGAGGTCCATGTTTTACCCCTTCCATCCTCAAAGCAACTTTCATCGTTTCTTTCCACAGTGGCACCATCAGCAGAGCATTCTGACTAGAATTTAGATTGTCATTCGGTGCATCTCAGCACAAATTATTTCTTTTAAAGTTATTTATGATAATGATTATCGATCATCTTTATTTTATATAGCTGGTCCGATCCTCTGAAATGCAGTGAGAGATAGAAAAGAATTTAAGCTCAAGCCAAAAACTGTCGTGCTTTTAAACATCTTGCAAAACCCGACAGCACGGACTGTCACGATAAATGATCCGACGCCCAAAGAAACTGAATGGGTGTTGGAGCATTTGCCGCACGGCACTCGGCTTTGTAAAAGGGGGCCTGTATTAACGGTTATACTAATCTACCTGTACTAGCCACCGTGTCAATCTGTCCACTGTAACGTCCTGGGTAATTCACTCAACCTCTTGCAACGTAATCCAACCTTGAACTGAATAGGTAAAAGGCGGAATGGAAAACTGACTCGGCATTAAGAAGCAGTTTAGGTTATTCATTTTAAATTGATAAGAGTTTGGGATTTTATTATTTTTATCTTTCGTGTTTCTGAATTTGTATGTTGATCTGTGATCTGTCTAGTGCAGGATATTACATTTGGAAAATAAATAAATAGCTAACCAGTTCACTTAGGATCACTCTTTTGATGTTAACTGGGACAAAGTTTTCTCCCTTGAGAAAAGGAGACTGCGAGGGGATCTGATCGAGACTTTCAAAATACTGAAAGGAATCAACAAAATAGAGCAAGAAAAAAAAATTATTTACAATGTCCAATGTGACACGGACTGAAGCTAAGGGGGGCCAAGTCCAGGACAAATATCAGGAAGTTCAGCTTCACGCAGGAGAGTGGTGGACACCTGGAATGCTCTCCCAGAGGAGGTTATTGTGGAATCCACCGTTCTAGGATTTAAAAGCAAACTAGACGCACATCTCCTTACAAGAGGCATAGAGGGATATGGGTGACTTAATTTACGTCAGGTGTACACCTGGCTGGGCCTCCGCGTGTGCGGATCGCTGGACTTGATAGACCGAAGGTCTGATCTGGAGATGGCGGTTCTTATGTTCTTATTCCTGTACCATCAATAATATTCTGCAGGATATAAGTGGGTACGAGTAGCTCTTCCCAGTTATCTCATACTGACCAGTTCTATCGTGCTGAAAATTATTGATTTAAAAAATTTAAATTGAATCAGGTTGGGCAGACTGGATGGACCATTTGGGTCTTTATCTGCCGTCATCTACTATTTTACTTTGACCCCCTAACTGCTTAACTTTATAGGTCCTTTTACTAAGGTGGAGTAACCAATCTAGCGCGCGCTAAACGCTAAGACGTTCATGTTAGTCTATGGACGCATTAGCGTTTAGCGCATGCTAATTTGATTAGCGTGCTCTAAATCGGTTAGCACGCCTTAGTAAAAGAGGGGGGTTAGTGTTGCGTGCTCTACGGTGCAGGCACAGGCTGCTTTAGCAAACCATGAGACTCGACATCAGCCAAATAGGGCACTGCGATCAGTGGCGTAACAAGGATGAGAGGGTGCCCCTTCCCCCACCCTCTTCTCCACCCCCTCCCCTACACGCTCCTTTCCTGCCCCCACCTCCACTGCCGTGCGTGTGCAACGCTGCCCTTCCCCCGTACCACTGTAACATTCCTGGCACGAGCAGCAACCCACCCCCCCCCCAGCTGCTCATTCCTGTGTGGGCTCTGACGTCACTTCCTAGGTGCGAATTCAGGAAGTGACATCAGAAGAAGAGCCGATGCAGGCATGACAGCAGGTTGGGGGTTGCTGCTTGCGCCAGGAACATTACAGGGGTACGGGGGAAATGGCGTGGGGGGGGGAAGGTGCAGAGAAATGGCAGTGGGGGGGGGGGGCAGAGAGGAAGCCGAGTGCCACGTCCCTACCAAGACGGCGCATGGGGCGGACCATTCTCCCGCCCCCCCCCTTACTGAAACATGCTAAATTACAGACTCAGTAAAAAAATAAATTCAGCAAATAAAAAGATCCTAGGGAAAGTACATTAAAGCAGAAATTCCTTATTCATAGAAGGCTTTTACAAATAAGTGGGTTTTCAATAGTTTTTTGAACGACACAAAGTTAGAACATAATCTTAATGGTCCATCCAATGCATTCCACAATTTTGGGCCTGCTAAAGAAATAGCTGACATCCAGGCCTTTTTATAATGCCGATTGTAAGTGCAACATACGGGTTGGACCATATTTTTTTAAGGCCTGGAACACGTATTGTGGTGCTTCCCCATAAAGTACACGGTGTACGACTGTCAAGATCTTATACTCAATGTGGTATTCGATAGGCAACCAATGTCATTTGTTTATTTATCCCCCACCCATATCCGGGGCGAGTTACACTTTTACATACAAAATAAGGCAGGACCATTGCACAAGCTGCAGGGCATGCATCCTTGTTTTTGTAATACCCAGAAATAAAGCGTTACAAAAATCTAATTTTGTAACTACAAGACTTGGGATCACTCTCTGGAAATCCAACATTGAAAGCATTGGTCTTAATCTGGATAATGTATATTTCTTCAAAGCAATAACAAAAGATCAGCTCATGAATGTCAAAATCAAGAAGAAAAGGAAGTATTTATTTATTTATTAAAAAATATTTATATACCGCATACAACTATACGGTTTCCATACCACATACATAAAATCTTGTTTCCCTCCGAATATCACAAATAACATAGACATGTCTAAACAACATCGTTAATTGTCCTTGTCATAATAAGGATAAAGCGGAAAGTCAATCAATTTAGAAATAGAAGCAAGCTTTAAGTCATACATTGATGTCTTTAATGGTTTATGCAAACTCAAATAGCTTGTTATACTACTGGTAGCATGTTCCACAGTGAGGGACCCAAATAACAAAAGACTAGCCATCTAGGCGAAGTCAGTCTAACCATTTGAAGAGTAGGAAGCTTTACTATACACTGTTGAGAAGAATGCAAAAATAATAATAATAATAATAATAACTTTATTTTTGTATCCCGCCATACCCGGAAGAGTTCTAGGCGGTTCACATCAATTAAACAAGGTTACAAGTGGTTTACAGCAGTTGAGCGGGGTTATGAGCGGTTCAATAACAAATTGATCAAAGTTGCCAGGGGGGGGGGGGTGAGGGAAGGATGTAGAGGGGAGAGTGGGTGTTAGATAGAAGGGGCGTTGGGATCCTGGTCTTGGAAGAGGCGGGTTTTGAGTAGTTTTCTAAAGCCGAGGTAGTTGGGGGCCTTGAGGGCCATTTGGGATAACCATGGGTTTAGCTTAGTGGCTTGGAAGGCGAGGGTTTTGTCGAGGAATCTTTTAGAGTGGCAGAGTTTAAGGGAGGGGTAGGCGAATAGTTGGATTCTGCGGGAGTCCTTGATGCTGTGATTTAGGGTGAAGTGAGGGATGATGTAGCTTGGGGATAAACCAAATACTGTTTTATAGCAGAAGCAGGCGAATTTGAATAGGACTCTGGATTCTAATGGCAGCCAATGGAGTTTGTGGTAGAAAGGGGTGATGTGTTCCCATTTTTTCAGGCCGAATATGAGGCGGACAGCAGTGTTCTGGATCATTTTGAGTCTCCTGATGGTTTTTTTTTGTGGAGCTTAAGTAAATGATATTGCAGTAGTCCAATATGCTGAGGATGGAGGATTGTGGATGGAGCAAGCACACTTGAAAGATGTACTGGTGCATTTAAGTGAAAAAAAAAACCTTGAAGGTAATATGAATAGAAACAGGAAGTCAATGTAGCTCTTTCAATATGAGAGTAATGCAATCTGATTTTCTCTCACTGACAATAAGGCGTGCCGCTGTATTTGGAAAAACCTGAAGCCTCTTTTGACTGTGACTGTAAGATCAGAATCGGAGTTTCAATAATCAAGATGACTGGTTACTAAAGCATGTACCAACTTGATTCAATTTTCATGAGTCAACAGAGGCCTCAGCTTTTTCCGAACACAGCTGGAGAGGTAGAATATCAATATATATACAGGAATTAAATAAAGCGCGGAGACAGTTTTATGGAGATAAAACTGGAAGAAGTAGAAATAATAGTACAACTTTATACAAACTTTAGACATCTTTATCATCTCCTTATCATAATAACCAAATTAATCTAGTACCTAGGACCTGATCTTGCTACATTTTTTTCTGGATAAAATTAAACAATAAGATCATTATTTCCAACTGTAGACCCAAATATCATTTTTTCCTGTTCGCATATGAATGATTCAGTTCCAGTGGATAGATATTGGCCTGTTTTTTTTTCTCATGTTACAGTAAATCAAATAATTGTTCTGCTCAAAAGATTGAGTTGTTCGAAGTTCATCTAATTAACTATTTTCTATATCTGACTATTGTAAACTGAATCAAGCTCTAGGATATAGAGATGATCTGGTATATAAACCTAACTATTAGATTAGATTATATCAAATGAAATAAAAAATAACATGTTTTGACAACGTAGTTTAACTGATCAAACTTCAAGGCATTATCGCAGTGGAAACCTAAAGTTAAGATCTCCTCACTTATATGTGGACAGATGGAGCAACAAGTAAACGTAAGAATATATGCGGCTGGGTCAGACCAGTGGTCCATCGTTCTCAGCAGTCCGCTCTCGCAGTGGCCCTTAGGTCAAAGACCAGCACCCTAACTGAGACTAGCCTTACCTGCGTAGGTTCTGGTTCAGCAGGAACTTGTCTAAATTTGTCTTGAATCCCTGGAGGGTGTTTTCCCCTATAACAGCCTCCCGAAGAGCGTTCCAGATTTCTACCGTTTATGAGCCGCTGGTTCAATGCAGCCCTTTCATCGCAGGGTGTTCCTTCTTGATCGTTTCAGCCCCATCAGTTCCATCGCATCAGCCCCCACACTTCAAAATCAAGTAAAGGTCAACTTTGTGTGATATCCACAGCACAGTGGATTTGTCAATATTCAAAATCAGATCATGAGCAGATCGCTATTTAACTAAAAGCTCAGGTTTTCCAATCGGATTCATTAAGACCTCATTTTGATCATCCTTGACAAACACAAACACAGTAAAACCTTGGATTGCAACTAACTTGGTTTGCAAATGTTTTGCAAGACAAGCAAAATATTTTATTAAATTTTAACTTGATATACAAGCAATGTCTTGCAATACAAGTACTTACAGTATACACACATCACAACTGAGCCGATGGTTCTTCTCTCTCTGACGCTGCGGGAGTGTACTGACTGCTCTAAACAAGCAAAGTCTTGCAATACGAGTACATACTGTATACACGCATCACATCATCACAACTGAGCCGATGGTTCTTCTCCCTCTGACACTGAGTGTAGTGATTGTTCTAAACATGCAAAGTCTTGCAATGCCCGTACATACAGTATACACACGTGACATCACAACTGAGCCGATGGTTCTTCTCTCTGACGCTGCAGGAGTGTAGTGACTGTTCTAAATGAGCGAGGCCTTGCAATACAAGTTTGTATAGTATTTTGTATTAAGGTTTTTGGGTTGTGAAATTAATCGTCTGAGTTTCCATTATCTCCTATAGGGAAATTCGCTTTGATATACGAGTGCTTTGGATTACAAGCATGCTTCTGGAACGAATTATGCTTGCAAACCAAGGTTTTACTGTATTTGGATCTTATCATTAGCAAAAAAAAGTGGGAAATAATTCCCCAACTTTCAAGTAATTCTGCTAATGGAGCCAGATACAAATTAAATAACAATGGAGAGAGAAGTGAACTCTGTAGAACTCTGCGGTCCCACCTTTTATTGAAAGATACTTCTGAATTCCAATAAATATCCCAAATTGTAAAACAGGATTTGAACCATTTGAAGAACAGTAATCTGAATTTCAACTTTTTGTAACATTACATTACAAAATGTTTATTTTATTTTTATTTTTCCTCTAACTCTACTTTTCACTTCTCTATTACCCTCCAGGTACTTTAGTTAGATTGTGAGCCTTCGGGACAGTAAGGGAATTTTTCAAGTACCTTTCTTATTTCTAATCTTAATGTATATTTTCTGTAAACCGCTTAGAACCTAACGGATGTAGCGGTATATAAGAAATAAATTACATTACATTACATTAGAGATTTCTATTCCGCCATTGCCATGCGGTTCAAGGCGGATTACAAAAGAATTACAAAAAAAATGTATTACAAGAAGATATCTGGTCATTTCTAGAATAGATAAAGAGTAGATGAGGTTGCTTTGGGGAATCGGGAAGATATTGGGAAGTGGTATTGGGAAGGAGCTAGCGGTAGTAAGTCGTTTGCAGGAATTTCTTGAAAAGTAGCATCTTTACTTCTTTTCTGAATGTTTTGTAGTCTGGGGTCCTAAGTAGTAGATTGGAGATTTGGTTGTCGAGTTTTGCTGCTTGTGTGGCTAGGAGGCCTTCATATAGTTTTATCTGTTTGACTTCAAAGAGAATAATGTAGTGTGTACAATTTGATTGGGGAGAGTGTTTTAAACTAGGTGTGTCTTGATAGTGATTGTCCTTGGCTGGTATAGTAGGACATAGGGTGGGAGGCTATTACATTTTCAGATAAAGGGCCATCAATAAGAACTTATAGGACTCTTTCGTTCTTTCCTGAGCTTGTTGCAAATAAACATACACTGCGGTCCTTCTTGCCTGCTCAGTCATCTGGGCACTGGCAATAAATAGCTCTAAATGGCAATAAATGGATCTATCCCGACTCTGGCATTAGCTGGAAAGTGCTATGGTGGTCAGAGCTGATATTTAGTGGCAATCTCCATTTCATTCAGGGTCCCGTGGGGAGGGCCATTGTGTATATTTTTTACACTCTATTCATTTGTATCCCACTTTATACAAAGTGTGGCGCAGTGGTTAAAGCTACAGACTCAGCACCCTGGGGTTGTGGGTTCAAACCCACGCTGCTCCTTGTGACCTTGGGTAAGTCACTTAATCCCCCCATTGTCCCAGGTACATTAGATAGATTGGGAGGGAAAAATGCTTGAGTACCTGAATAAACTCATGTAAACCCCTGGGAGAACGGTATAGAAAATTGAAATAGTGTGAAAAGTTTCAGCCTCTGGTAACCAGAGCTGGTATTGTGACATCACAATGCCTCATTCCACCAATAAGAGCCAACCTCTTCAGTGATGTCACAGTGGCTTCATTGTCCTATACTTGGCTCACTTTTACTACATTATGATTTCTAGAGTGGATCAGTGGTTAAAGCTACAGCCTCAGCACCCTGAGGTTGTGGGTTCAAACCCACGCTGCTCCTTGGGACCCTGGGCAAGTCACTTAATCCCCCCATTGCCCCAGGTACATTAGGTAAATTGTGAGCCTGCCAGGACAGACAGGGAATAATGCTCCAAGGAACTGAATAAATTCATGTAAACCGATTTGAGCTCCCTTGGGAGAACGGTATAGAAAATTGAATATAAAAATAAATACATACACAGTAAAATAACAATACACACATAATAATATAACAACAGACAGTTACAAAACTTATCGACGTCCAGCACCCAAATATACAATGGGATACTCAGTTCCCGTATTTCATTTTGCTAAGTAAGCATCTTCTCCATAATCTTTTAAAGTTACTCAAATTTTCCTGTTGGCGTGTATATAGCGGAATCACATTCCATTCTTGAGGATCTAAACAGGAAAACATCCTCGCTTGGGTTGCATTTTGCTTTAGCTGTTTCACTGTTGGAATGTCTAGATCAGCACGATCAACAGGGCGCAACTTTGGAAGCGGAACATCTGGCAGAATACTATCCACCCAATACTTTGGCGCCAATCGATTCACACAAAGGTAAACCGTCGGCAGCAGCTTATAACGTATCCCGTACTCCGTTTTAAGCCAATACAATTTTACGTACTATTCAGACACATGTTCATGCTTCTTCACTTTAAAAAAATGTTCTAATGCCACCTGCAATGCACACATAACCGTCACAGGTACGCCCCGCAAAACAACATTTCAATAATCAAGACTCGTCTGTAAGATAGTTACTCTGTTAGTCCCTGGCTGATTCCACAAGTACTCAGGTCTAAATACAAAGTCTGCATAAGGTTCCAAGTGAGGCTTGGCCTACTTGTCTGTAGCAATAGCAATTCACACACAGATGATGGAGTTATATACCGTGGGAAGTCACTGCTTGCTTCTGGGTCTCCTTAACCTGGCTGTGCCCCTAGCTTTTATAGTAACGTAGTAAATGATGGCAGATATAGACCTGAATAGTCCATTCAGTCTGCCCATTAGTTACTTCCTAGTTCCTTCCTAGTTCCTGTTCTTCCTAGTTACTTCCTATTTCCTGTTCTTCTTGTGTCACATCTCCCTTGGGTGGGACTATAGATCTTAAAGTGGTTCTGACACTGTAAGGGAGAATACTTCAGAGGAAGATCAGTGTCCTATAGAGTCCCTCATACCCTACAAGCAGTACCACATACTTTACCACAACAAGTAGGAATAATCTCTTTACAAACAAAACATGGCAGCTTTTTCCTACTATGAAAATTCAGTCTCCATTCAACCCCTCCTAAGAGAGAATGCCTTGATAGCTCAGAACTGAATCTAATAAAGAATTGTAGAAGCATGGAAAATGGATGCTTATTTACCTCCCATAATTCATTTGTCCTCAACCTTCTACACCAGTGGTTCCCAACCCTGTCCTGGAGGACCACCAGGCCAATCGGGTTTTCAGGATCTCCCTAATGAATATGCATGAGAGAGATTTGCATATAATGGAAGTGACAGGCATGCAAATCGGCTCCATGCATATTCATTAGGGCTAGCCTGAAAACCCAACTGGCCTGGTGGTCCTCCAGGTCAGGGTTGGGAACCGCTGGTCTACACTTCATAGCTTACAACACATAGAAATATAGAAAGATGACGGCAGAAAAGGGCTATAGCCCATCAAGTCTGCCCACTCTACTGACCCACCCCATTAAGTCCGAGTGCCTTAACTAGACCTTTGTAGGGTTCCCATGTAGATGTCCCATTTATTCTTAAAGTCAAGCACGCTGATGGCCTTGGCCACCTGCACTGGAAGCTTGTTCCAGTGATCCACCACTCTTTCCGTGAAGCATGGGAAGCATATTACAAATATCACCTATTAATTTACAGTTCTCAAGAAGAACTTGTAGTCAACTGTCTGGAAGTTTCTCTTGAAATGTTTTTCCTTTATAAGATAATCTTTTATACTTTTTTTTTTCAGTCTTGTGTCTATTGTAACTTCATGTAAGCCATATGTTTTTAGCTGTCTATGGCAAACAAGACACGAGCAAGGCTTATGGTTTTTTTTCAAGACTTATCTGGCAAGCCTCAATGTCCCAATGAAGGCTGGCAGTGTTGACTTCCTTCTGTTGTTGATAGTTGTGGCAGCAGAGTGATTTAAACTGGGAAATCGCCATGCTTGCCACTCATATTGGCAGAAGAAAAATCAGACCTTTCCACATCAAAATCAATGAAAAATGTTAAGAAAACGATTAAAAACTGCCACACCGAGTCAGATCAAAAGTCCATCAAAACCACCTGGCAGGATTCAAAGAGTGGACGGATTTCAAACTCCTTATGCTCAGGTGGAAGCAGCGACTTTTCGCAAGTCTACCTAGTTGATAACTGATTATGAACTTTTCCTTAAAGAACTCATCCAACACATTTTTAATCTGAGCACACTAACTGCTTTTGCCCTCCGGAAACAAATTCCTGGACTAGCACAAAACTGATTTCTTTTTAGATTAGTAATTCATCAAGTCGCTAGGACTTAAACGCAAGTCGAAGACACCTAAGTAACTATACATATATGGAGGCCTAATTTACAAGTCAGTTATAGGATGAAAGGCAATAGGAGGGAGGTAAGGCATATCCTGGTAGCATATCTAAAAAAGATAGAACGGAATTAGAAAAGGTACAGAGAAGGGCAATGAAAAGTATAAAAGGGAAGGGTCGACTTCCCTATGAGAAGAGGCTAAATTGGCTAGAGCTCTTCAGCTTGAAGAAGAGACGGCTCAGGGGTGATATGACAGAGGTCTATAAAATAATGAATGGTGCAGAAAGGGTAGATGTGAATCGCTTATTTACTGTTTCCAAAAATACTAGGACTAGGGGGCATATGATTAAGCTACTAAGTAGCAGATTTAAAACAAACCAGAAAAAAACATTTCTTCAAACAACATGTAATTAAACTGGAATTTGTTGCCGGAGAATGTGGTAAAATCAGCTCAGCAGGGTTTATAAAAGATTTGGATAATTTCCTAAAGAGACGTCCTTAGGCCATTATTGAGATGGCCTGGGGAAATCCACTGCTTATTCCTAGGATACACAGCATAAGATCTGTTTTGCTACTTGACATCTAGCTAGGGACTTGGGACCTGGGTTGGCCACTGTTGGAAACAGGACACTGGGCTTGTTGGCCCTTTGGTCTGTCCCAGTGTGGCAATTCTTATGTTCTTATGTGAGCCAAGTATAGGACAATCAAGCCATTGTGACATCACTGCTGAGATTGTCTCTTAGGCATTGGTGGGATGAGGCATTATGACATCACAATCTCAGCTCTAGAATGTTGCTACTCTTTAGGTTTCTGCCAGGTACTTGGGACCTGGGTTGGCCACTGTTGGAAACAGGATACTGGACTTGATGGACCTTCAGTCTGTCCCAGTATGGCAAGTCTTATATTCTTAACAGTGAGGAATACACTGAAGAATCAACCAGAAGGAAAGCACTACCAATGGAATAGGTCTTCAGAACCGATTTAATTATTTTTAAAATGAAATCTCCAGATGTACAATATATCTGAGGGTAGATTGCTAGTCCTAAATGATCTGGAAGCCCATAAGAATGGGACAAAATGTCCAGGTTAAAAATAATTTGATGAGGCACATTTTAGGACATTTATTTTCACTGTGCCATAGAACCGAACACAAGGATGGTGCAAAGGATCTCATTCCTCCGTGGATTACTACAGAGTCAGTTGTTAGGTTGTTAAGAGGAGGTTAACCTTGATGGAGCTTAAATCGTAGTTTAACCTAGCAAGTACTTAATGATAAAATAACAGGGAATGGTAGGTATCTGGAAAAATACACTTCCCCCTCTCCATTCGCGGTTTCTACACTCGCGGTTTCACAAATTCACGATTTTTTTTTTTGGGGGGGGGACCATATTTTATCACGTTCCCGCCTCTCTCCAGCCTTCCCCCCGGCATCCCGGCCTAACCTGGAGGTCTAGCAGGCTTTCGGGGCAGGAGCAATCTTCCTACGCTTCTGCCCTGTGTAGATCGCCAATAGGAAATGGCTGCCTTGAGCTCCCGCCATAGTCTCGAGAGACTACGGGAACTCATGGCAGTCATTTCCTATTGGCGATCTGCATGGGGCAGGAGCGTAGGAAGATCGCCGGGGGGGGAAGGCGGGAGGGAGGCGGGGGTGGGTCAGAGCTGGACGAGAAGATATTTGCGGTTTTTCTCCATTCGCGGTCCGGCTCTGCCCCTATCCCCCACGAATACCGAGGGAGATGTGTACAGCATCAGTATGTCTGTACTTCTAAACAGCATGATTTTTTTTTTTTTCCTATTTCTTTTCTATCATCACATGTACATTGGTTTGTGAGTTTAATACATGGCCATTACATGAAATAATACATCCAAACTGGCTGGTGAGGTACAACCAGGAAATACTTTTTCAAGGAGAAGGTGGTAGATGCCTGGAGAGGTGGTGGAGATGAAAACAGTAACAGAATTCAAAAAATGAATGGAATAAACACATAAGAAGAGCTTTACTGGGTCAGACTAATGGTCCATCAAGCCCAGTAAGACTATTCTTATGTTCTTATGTTCCATTACATTGTACTTGTTAACTGCGGTTTACAAAAGACTATTAACAGTAAACTTAATGCGGAAAAGTTAGTTAATCCAATCCTTGGAGAAAAGGTAGGTCTTCAGCTATATTCTAAAATGTTTATAGGAACAGGCTGTGAGCAATAATGCTCGGAATTCTTTGACATGGGAGGCAGCTTGGAACGCTAGAGTGTGATTCAGACATTTCTTGCTTCTGCAGCCCTTAACAGAAGGAAAATTAGACAAGGGGTGGGTTTTTCTTCTATAATTATATGAAGCTAAAGATAATCTGTTGACCAAGTAAAGAGGAGCTGTTCCATATAGGACCTTATAACAGATACAACCCAGCCTGAACAATACCCGAGCCTCCATGGGCAGCCAATGTAACTCACAGTAAGAAGGTGTGACGTGGTCATATTTCTTCAGGCCGTACATCAGCCTGACCGCTGTATTCTGTATTAGTCTCAGTCTCGCTAGTTCTTTCTTAGTAACTGTCAAATAGACAATGTTGCAATAAATGATTCCTGATGTTATTGGCCTGAAGTAGACTGGCGTACAGGGCCGATGAAGGCGCCTAACATTTAAAAAGCTTAATCAGCATCGATAACAAGCAATTTAGCAGTTCATAGCTGGCTTAAATTAAAATTAATTGGGTGGTAGGTGCTTAACTCAGGAGGCCTCTACCGCTTTCAGGTAGGCTCATAGTCCAAAGTGCCTACCAGGAAGTAGGTGTTGTCAGTGGCTTAGCGAGGGTAACTGGTGCCCCTCCACTGCCCTCTTCTCTGTCCCTTCCCCTGTACCTTTCTAATTTTCTAGATGAGAGCAACTGCACGAACTTGCTGCCCGTGTCGTGTCGGCTATCCCCGCAATGTCATTTCTTAGGCGCGGGGCCCGGAAGTGACATCAGAGAGAGGCACGTTCGTAATGCTGCTTGCGCAAGAAAAATGAAAGAGGTACAAAGGAAGAGGCGGGAAGGGGGTGCAGGTGTGCTGCGGTGGGGGTTGGGGAGGAGGGGGCAGAGAGGAGGACTGTTGCCTGCGCCCTTAGCAAAGACCGCACCTGGGGCAGAGCGTCCCCCCATTACTGCGCCAGTGCATATGGTTAGGTGAGGATCATAGGCGTGTTTTGGACTTTGGCGTCGGTATTTAAGCTTAGGAAGCCCTGTCATAGAGTGCGCCTAAGGTTCAGCTGCCTACTGGTTCCTAAGTTCACTTGAGGTGCCACTAGGCATGAGTCTATAAAGGGCATCTAACGTATGATTGACATGCGCTAAGCGCTGCATTCCTGGCCAGCTATGGTTTGGGTGCCATGTATAGGATCGGCCCCTCGGTGTGTAATAGTAGACTCCAAATTCAGGAATGAGGGGGATAGTCTATGAAAAATGAAAAGCTGATTTATGCTTTATTTGTATATTGCAGGATATTTTAAGGAACCAGACGACCAGGGAGCACTCTGTTGATGCCGCTTTTCTTGGCGGAACAACGCAGCGTTTGGGAAAAGCCACCCAACAATGATGTTCACGGATAAAAGTAGCTCCTCACTGCCACAGAAAAGCGGACATAAGAAGACACGGCCCCAGGGCCTCCCCTCGCCCGCACTGTGCTGTGCTTGTGGACTTTGTATCATGTTGGCAGGAATCAACATCACCCTGGTGGGGGCGTTTGCTTTTGGGACCTTCCTACCCATGAATAACCCCCCCATCATCATTGGACCCATCTTGCTGGTGGTGGCCTTCACGTTTTTTGGAGCTTGTTGTATCTGCAGTCGGAGACCCCCTGCGCACGGTGCAAGGAAGTCGAAACCTGGCTCCAACATCGGGTTCATCAAACCTGGCAACACGGCCTTTGAAATCGAGACCAGCGAGCATACGGTGCAGGATACCACTGCGGTTCAGCTCAGCCCCACTAACTCTCCAATGTCGTCACGGAAGTCCACCCCAGTGCACGAAAACTCTAAGACCTGCAAGCTCTTCACCATGGATGCGAATGGACCCGCAGCAAAATACACTCCTGGGGGAGAATCGATACAGCTAAATTTACCCAGAGATCCCATAACATAAAGACGCTTATTTCAGGAGCGCTATTTGAGTTTCAGATGTGCGTAAACAGACATTTAGATGTTCATGTTGCATATACATCTAAATTACAGTTTTGGAAAGCCAGGCTACGTATGAGTATATCTAAAACTGAAAAATATGCATTTGGCATGGGGATGTATGTTCTAGGTATGTTTGGAGAAGGCTAGGCTGGGCTACAAAGTAAACATGTATTCTCTGTTTCAGAAAGGAAATGCATGCCTATGTCCAAAAGGATCAATGTTGGGATTTATATCTGCTACTCAGGAGGGTTTCAGAAAAGTGCTTCTATTGAGCAGCTCTCCGTTGGATGGAATAAGAGAAGTTGCCCCTTAATCTCCCAGAGCAAAACTGGCAAGGGAGACCAGGCTCTGTGGCAGCTTCAGGAAAAATAAACATTTTAGGCCGGATTCTGAAGAGTCGCTGAAAATTAGGCACTGACAGGCACCTAGATCGCACCTACCAACGCCTGTTTTAAGTGTTGTAATTGGTTTTAAGTGGTGTGCTAATTGGTCGCACCATTAGAAACCAGTTAAAAACTCATTATAAAAATTAGGCGCCCTTCGGGACCAGTGTCTGGGTCTAGTGGCATCAAAGTCTGGAAGTAGGTATATTTAGGAGTAAAACTGAATAAGCGATTCATCAAACTCAAAGAAATAAATAAAC
This sequence comes from Geotrypetes seraphini, assembly GCF_902459505.1. Lineage (NCBI taxonomy): Eukaryota > Metazoa > Chordata > Amphibia > Gymnophiona > Dermophiidae > Geotrypetes > Geotrypetes seraphini. The sequence goes on from NC_047095.1 coordinate 66,349,711, forward strand.
TCAAACTTGCCGGACTTCAGTATCACTAGGCGCAGTTGGCCGTGGTTCTGCAAGGACCCTATGTGTAGGGTTACCAGATTTTACTCCCATAAAATCCAGATCCGTAGCCCCGCCCCCAGGCCCATCCAGTTCTACCCAGCCCCGCCTCATTACACCCCAGCCTTGCCCCCTCAACCTGTTCTCATCCTCAGGGCCGCGTTGGGAGGGCATCTGCTCAGGCGCGGATGACATGCGATGACATCACATGCATGCGCACATAGGTGTGACGACACCGCGGTCCTGAGGTGGAAGTTTTTCAAAACCCGGACAAAGGGCCGGGTTTTGAAAAGCCGTCCGGGCGCCCGAACGTGTTCCTCTAAAAAGAGTACATGTCCAGGTAAATCTGGACATCTGGTAACCCTACCTTTGTGTCTAGCATGGCCGACATTAATGTTTATGATCCAGCACATAAAGGTCTATGTTGGTATTTCATAAAATAACGATGCGTGTAACGGCACACATAAATGTTTATATGCCTATTTTGACCCTTTAGATCAGGGGTGTCAAAGTCCCTCCTCGAGGGCCGTAATCCAGTCGGGTTTTCAGGATTTCCCCAATGAATATGCATTGAAAGCAGTGCATGCACATAGATCTCATGCATATTCATTGGGGAAATCCTGAAAACCCGACTGGAATACGGCTCTCGAGGACTGGAGTTCCCTACCCCTGATGTATACCCTAGAGCAGGAGTAGGGAACTCCGGTTCTCGAGAGCCGTATTCCAGTCGGGTTTTCAGGATTTCCCCAATGAATATGCATTGAAAGCAGTGCATGCACATAGATCTCATGCATATTCATTGGGGAAAATCCTGAAAACCCGACTGGATTCCGGCCCTCGAGGACCGACTTTGACACCTGTGCTTTAGATGTTTGTCTCTAAAAGGGATAATCCTACCATGCATAGCCAACCAATAAACACCCATTTCTCCAAGTATTCTAGGACAGACTCTACGCTTCAATTCCGATGTGTTTGTTCTTTCTAAAATGCCGTTGCACACCAATCAGATAGCCTTACCTGTAACAGAAATAAGTTTGTGCAAAGAACCGTCCTTGCTACAAGGCCAATATTTCATTGTCCCTGAAACAGAAAACTGGAATATCAAATCTTAGTTTCTTTGTGTGCAGGGAATGGAGAGGCAACAAAACACTTTTCTGGTTGGTGGGAGGCCATCCCCGGCGCCCAAACTCCTTGGTTTCTGATGTTGGGTCAAGTATAAAAGTTTAGTCAGGCCATGTCCCCATGGGCTCACCCCATTCCACTGCCGGTGGAATGATCTCTAGTTGGTTTTGTTCCAAACGAGTGCCAAATGTCGTTTTCTCTCGATGGATTGTCATCTTTTCTTAGCCTCTGTCGTCCTCTCCTGAGTTTCGGCTCTTTTGGTGAGACTGTGATGGGGATGTCAGGTGAGGTTAATGGCATGAGCTTAATGTAATTGTGATTGATTAGTTTGTGATGTTTTAAAAGGGATATGGCCATGGTACACCCAAGGAGGCAAAAAGCGTCAATTGGTTTACTGCTCGTGGATCTATTAGCTGGCCAATGCTAAATAGCCCCGATCCAAAGAAAAGCAGCCAGGCATGCTAAACTTTGGCTTGTTATGAAAATGGGTTGGTTTCATTATTAAGCATTAGAGCCAAATCAAAATTAATAATGGAACCACATTTTCAGCTCTTTCATTTTCTGGTCATGCCTAGATTGTTCTGTTTTAGAAGGACCATGACAAAAATAGATAATAAACAGTAGGAAAATGTGCAAAAAAGAAAAAAAAAGGTATAGCAAACAATGAAGAATGGCCTACAGTGCTTATAATAATTAACTAGCTTGGGGAGAAAACCCCCCTATAAGCCAGCACCATATAGCTCCAGAAAAAGGAGGATGGATTGAGACATCCGTGTTTTACTTTCATTGGAAGTAATGGAAGCAAAACCTGGAAGTCTCAATCCATCCTCCTTTTGTCCTGGAGCTATATGGTAATCCTACGTATAGCAGATTTGCCAGAGAGATTCAAAATGGCCATGCAGGAAATGGAATTTTACCAATCATGTGATCATGTCTGACCAATCATAGCATTCCATTTCTGAGAGCTAGCTTATGAACTCAACTAGAAATTGCGACTCCTTTTGAGAACAATGACTTCCTTTCTGTGTGATTTAATGAGATGCTATCAATTTGTGTGTTAATTTGTTAATTAATGTTATTACTGTATGCTTTTCCTACCTCCAACATCATGGATCAGACATGAAATGTAACAAGGCCAAAGAAAATCCTGCAGGACAACTGATTAATGAAATATTTGAATTCATAGAGGCAGATTTTCAAAGCACTTAGACTAGGGTTACCAGGCATCCGGGAAAACCCAGACATGCCCTCTTTTTAGAGGATTGTCCGAGCTCCACCCCGGATGGTCTTTCCAAAACATGACGTTTGCTGGGTTTTGGAAAGCCCCTACAAGTTCCAGCTGCATCTGGAGAGCCTCTGAGTATGCATCTGTGCAGGCTCCAGGCCCCCCCAGACACGTCCAGAGCTCGCAGCAAAGAGAGGAGGCTTTATGGCGGCGGGGCTGGAGGCGGAACAGGGAGGGGGGTCATATGTCCAGGGTTTTCTGTTTTTTTAACTTAGACACATAAAGTTCCATTGGTTACTCTGGTACTTTGTGTGTCTAAGTGCTTTGAAAATGAGTCCCATAGCCTCTAAGTCTGGCAAAAGTCACTAAGAAAAGAAGGTAATGAAAAAGTGACACCATGTAGGAGCTGCTATCTGCATGGTAGGCCTAAAGGTAGTTCCCAGCTGGTCCGATTCATTAAGGAAGGTGAAAGATGTTGTGTCATCTGTAACTAGATCTGCAGTGAAATAAAATCTTTCCTGAGTCCTAAATACTGAGATTCTTTTGTTTCCTTAGGTCAGTGATAACCGCAGGAAACCATCCTGTGTCAATCTCAACCTCAGTCCTTCTACACCACCATTCTTCGATGCAAGGCTTAAGGATCAGTGGTTGGGCCCATTCAGACTCTGATTCTTATGTGCGCCAAGTATAGGATAATGAGCCCATTGTGACATCACTGATAAGGTTGGCTCATAGGCATTGGTGGAATGAGGCATTATGACCTTACAATATCTGCTCTGGATACCAGAGACTTTCTTTAGTGTCTCTTTCAACCTCAGTCCTTCTACACCAGCATTCTTCAATGCAAGGCTTGAGGGTCAGTGGCTGGGCTCACTCAGACTCTGATTGTTATGAGAGCAAAGTCTAGGACAATCAAGCCATTGTGACATCACTGATGAGGCTGGCTCTTATTGGTGGAATGCGGCATTATGACATCACAATGTCTGCTCTGGATACCAGAGACTGTCATTCTTTAGTGTCTATCTCAACCTCAATCCTTCTACATCAGCATTCTTTGATGCAAGGCTTGAGGGTCAGTGGCTGTGTCCGTGCATACTCTGATTCTTATGTGAGTCATGTATAGGATAATGAACCCATTGTGACATCACTGATGAGGTTGCCTCATAGGCATTGGTGGAATGAGGTGTTATGACATCACAATATGAGCTCTGGAATGATGCTACTCTATGGGTTTCTGCCAGGTACTGGGGACCTGGGTTGGCCACTGTTGGAAACAGGGCTTGATGGATCTTCAGTTTATCCACAGTATGCCAATGCTTATGGCCTTATGTTCTAATCATCCCGTGCCATTCTCCATGTCATTCTAACCATCCTGTGTCAATTCTTATGTTCTTATCTCAACCTCAGTCCTTCTACACCAGCATTCTTCAATGCAAGGCTTGAGGGTCAGTGGCTGAGCCCATTCATACTCTGATTCTTATGTGAGCCAAGTCTAGGACAATCAAGCCATTGTGACATCACTGATGAGGCTGGCTCTTTGGTACTGATGGAATGAGGCATTATGACATCACAATATCTGCTCTGGATACCAGGGACTCCAGGGATACTAGGGTTATTCTTTAGTTTCTATCTCAACCTCAGTCCTTCTACATCAGCATTCTTTGATGCACGGCTTGAGGGTCAGTGGATGTGTCCATTCAGACTCTGATTCTTAAAGAACGGCATGGAGATGGTTTCCCGCAGTTATCCGTGGGGACGGGAACGGTGATGAATTTTGTAACCGTGTCATTCCCTAGTCCACAGGACATACCCAGCCAGTCAGGTCCTCAGGCTATACACAATTAATATGCATGCGATAGATTTGCATACAACTGAAGCCTGACTGGCTGGGTTGAGAACTTCTTCTCTAGGAGCACAAGAACATAGAGAATAGAACAACCAAGCCAAAACAGAGCTGCTCATAGGACTGTGACATTACATAAGAATAGCCACACTGGAGCAAACTGATGGTCCATCTAGTTCAGTATACTTCATCTAGCAGTGGCCAATCCAGGTAACCCTACCCCTCTGTCTTATTTAATCATGTTTGTCCACCATTTTGCCTGGCACTGAAGTCAGGCTTACTGGTCTGTAGTTTCCCGGATCTCCCCTGGAACCCTTTTAAAAAATCAGCGTAACATCGGCTGCCCTCCAATCTTCAGGTACTGCAGACGTATCTCCCCTCAACAGTCTCTTTCCCAAGCTATCCTTTTTTGTCTTTCCTCATACGAGAGACGTTCCATCCCCTTTATCATCTTGGTCGTTCTTCTTTGAACCTTTTCTAGCGCCGCTATATCTTTCCTGAGATAAGGAGACCAGAATTGAACGCAATACTCCAGGTGAGGTCGCACCATGGAATGATACTGAGGTATTATAACATTCTTAATCTTGTTAAAATCCCTTTTCTAATAATTCCTAGCATAAACCAAAAGTTGTAAAGTTTGATGGCATTTTCCCTTTAAATAATGTTTTTGCCCTATATATTCTGTAAAATTATATGCCTGTGCTGTCTAACATTTGCTCGGTTCATAGACAAAACCGCGGAAGACAAAGGCGCGCGCCGACAACTGAGCGCAAGAAGGAGGTGTGCGCCGAAGAAAATGACAGTTTTTAGGGGCTCTGATGGGGTTTTTTGGGGGGAGCCCCCCCCCACTTTACTTAATACAGATTGCGGTGGCGTTGTGGGTGGTTTGGGGTGTTGTAACCCCCCTCATTATACTGTAAACTTAACTTTTTCCCTGTTTTTAGGGAAAAAGTGAAGTTTTCAGTAAAATGTGGGGGGTTACAACCCCCAAACCCTCCACAACGTGGCGCGATCTGTATAAAGTAAAGTGGGGGGTTCCCCCCACCCACCCCCGTCGGAGCCCCTAAAAACAGTTATTTTCTTTGGTGCACGCCTCCGCGCTGCGCTCAGTTGTCCGCGCGCGCCTTTGTTCTCCGCGGTTTTGACCTGATACCCATTTGCTCAGCATGAGGAAATATCATCAGCTTTCCTGAATCTCAGTGTTCTTTGACACCAGTGAGAAGCGACCCCCCCTCCCCCCTACTTACATGTACAAAAGGACCCTAATCAAGGGAGTGTGTTCTAGTCTTATTCTTTAATAAGCTGAACTTTGTCTACTCTCATATTGAGAAGGCCCGATGACGGAGCCTTTTCCTCAGACACAAGATAAATTCTTTCCAATTAATAGATACCGTATTTGCCGGCGTATAAGACGACTGGGCGTATAAGACGACCCCCCAACTTTTACAGTTAAAATATAGAGTTTGTTATATACTCGCCATATAAGACTACCCCTTCTTCCGCACACCTTCTGCACAACAAATAAAACTTAAAAGAACATCAGAATTTATTTCAACAATTTTAATTAATTCACTAAAGCTGAATAGAACAATAAACCCATGGGAGCTGTCATGCTATTTGTTTTCTAAACTGTTAACCAAACTGAAACTGTCAATGATAGAAGGAAGATAACACATAGAGGGAGAGAGCAAGTGCCGGGCAAGTCCCTAGCAAGTTTGCTGGCATGACAGTTTCCCTTTAAAAGCCTTCAAAAGCCTCCTGTTCGCCCCCGCAACTTCCTTAAGGGCTAGACTCCACACACGGCCGCATGTGCGAGAGACGTAGTAAAGAGAAAAGGGGTGGGGCCAGAGCGCCGCTGCTTCCCGCTGCGCAGGATGAAGGAGCTGGCACCCTTGTCACACTGATGTCCCGCCATGGCCCCGCTGATGTCCCGGCAGGTTTACTAGTACCGTAAGCACCGTAAGGAGGTAAGGAAGGAGATGTTAGGGCATGTAAAGTAAGGGCATGTAAACAGTACCCGGCATATAAGACGACCCCCGACTTTGGGGAGGATTTTAAGGTACTGAAAAGTCGTCTTATACGCCGGCAAATACGGTAATTTGAAAGGATTAGAAAAAATTTCCTAGGTTCTCAACCCAATGCTTGGGACACCCAGCTGATTGGGTTTTCAGGATACCCACACATCCGGGGAAACCCGGATATGCCCTCTTTTTAGAGAACAGTCTGGGCGCCCGGAGGGATTTCCAAAACCAGGTAGTTTGTCTGGGTTTTCGAAATCTTAAGCTCAGAGGCCGCATCCGGAAGCCTTTGCACATGTACGGCTGTCACCGCGATGATGTCATAGGCAAGTGCACTTGCATGTGACATCACTGCATCGATGTACGTGCATGCGCGAAGGCTTCCCAATGCGGCCTTCGAGCTCTGGGAAGTTTGCTTGGGGGCGGGCTGGGGGAGAAACGGGAAGGGAGATAGACGTCCTCTTTTTTCAACGAGGAAATCTGGCAACCCTACCCACAATGAATATGCATGAGGTAGATTTGCATACAATGGAAGTCGTGCATGCAAATTTATCTCATCCATATTCACTGGGGGGGGGGAGGAAATCTAGAAACAGTGCCTAAGTTAATTAACAAAATCTGCAATGTGCGGCGGCAGCAAAAAGGGCAAACAGAATGCTAGGAATGATAAAGAAGGGGATCACGAACAGATCAGAAAAGGTTATCATGCCACTGTACCAGGTCATGGTACGCCCTCACCTGGAGTACTGCGTCCAGCACTGGTCGCCGTACATGAAGAAGGCCATTGGCTACTTGAAAGGGTCCAGAGAAGAGCGACTAAGATGGTTAAGGAGCTGGAGGAGCTGCCCTACAGCGAAAGATTAGAGAAACTGGGCCTCTTCTCCCTCGAACAGAGGAGATTGAGAGGGGACATGATTGAAACATTCAAGGTACTGAAGGGAATAGACTTAGTAGATAAGGACAGGTTGTTCACCCTCTCCAAGGTAGAGAGAACGAAAGGGCACTCTCTAAAGTTGAAAGGGGATAGATTCCATACAAACGTAAGGAAGTTCTTCTTCACCCAGAGAGTGGAAGAAAGCTGGAATGTTCTTCCAGAGGCTATATTAGGGGAAAACACCCTCCAGGGATTCAAGACAAAGTTAGACAAGTTTCTGCTGAACAAGAACGTGCGCTGGTAGGGCTAGTCTCAGTTAGGGTGCTGGTCTTAGACCAAAGGGCCGCCGCGTGAGCGGACTGCTGGGCATGATGGACCACTGGTCTGACCCAGCAGCGGCAATTCTTATGTTCTTATGCTTAAAATGGCAAAATATGGCACCATTAAAGCGCCGACTGGTGCCTAAGTAATATGCGCTGGAATCACGCCTACGTAGGCACTTTAGGCCACCGAACGCTGCTATGGGCATGGCTAATGCTGGAAGTGGTGTTAGGGGGCCTAGGGCACCTATGTCGGAGAGATTCATGACAAAGATAGGTGCTGGAAATGGAGGCCCGGAAAACCCTGGCCTACATTTCTGGCGCCTGTCTTTTGTGGAGACACGATTCTTTAAAGGGCGCTGTCGTGTGATGGACAAACGGTTTTTGGCTGCTTTTTAGGTGGCCCTATACAGAATACGGATCTGTGGGTATCCTGAAAACCTGACAAGCAGGGTGTGTTCCAAGGGATGGGTTGTGAGCCTCTGGTCAACAGGAGTGATGGGCAATTCTGGTCCTCGAGACCCTCCGGACAGGTCAGGTTTTCAGGTTATTCACAATGAATGTGCAGGAGATAGATTTGCACACCAAAGAGGCAATGCATGCAAATTCGTCTCATGCATATTCATTGCAGATAGCCTGAAAACTTGACTGGCAAGGGGGGGACTCCTGGACTGACGTGAGAAACGCTGCTCTAACTGATAACCTCACTCTCATACCTCTTGTGTTATCTGAGCATCCACAATCATTAGGTGTGAGAATATTGACTTCAAAGGAATCTTTAATATAATATTGAGTTCTCTTGAAGATTTCAGGTGGGAATTATTCTTTCTGGATTGCTCTGTGTTACATAGAAACAGAGAGAATGGTAGCAGTGTATGACCTGCCCAGTCTGCCTATCCATATCATCTATTATCGCTTCCTATCCCTATGAGATTCCACTTGGTTTTCCTGCACTTTCCTGAACTCAGATACGGTCGTTTCCACCATCTCCAGTGGGAGGCTGTGCCAACTATTCACTATAACATAATAATAATTTATATACCGCAGTACCTTATAGTTCTGTACGATTTAACAAATAAAACGAAACTGAACAACTGCACTGAAATACAGAAGTCAATCTTTTTGTGAAGAAAGCTAGAAGGATTCTAGGTTGCATAGGGAGAGGTATGGCCAGTAGGGAAAAGGAGGTATTGATGCTCCTGTATAAGACTTTGCTGAGACCTCATTTAAAATATTGTGTACAGTTCTGGAGGCCGCACCATCAAAAAGGTATAAAGAGGATGGAGTCGGTCCAGAGGAAGGCTACCATAATGGTGCATGGTCTTCGTCATAAGGCGTATGAGGACAGACTTAAAGATCTCAATCTGTATACTTTGGAGGAAAGGCGGGAGAGGGGAGATATGATAGCGACATTTAAATACCTACATGGCATAAATGCTCATGAGTCAAGTCTCTTTCATTTGAAAGGAAACTCTGCAGTGAGAGGACATAGGATGAAATTAAGAGGTGATAGGCTCAGGAGTTGTCTAAGGAAATACGTTTTTTACAGTCTCCCGGAAGAGGTGGTGGAGACAAAAGACTGTGTCTGAATTCAAATTGACCTGGGATAGGCACATAGGATCTCTTAGAGAGAGGAAGAAATAATGGTTATTGCGGCTGGGCAGACTGGATGGACCATTTGGTCTTTATCTGCCATCATGTTTCTATGTTTCAATAGTTTTTGAAAAGTACAAAGACTGGGGAACATGCAGCGATGTCACTAATTAGTATATTTGAGACAAGCTGATAAAAATATATTTTTTTCACTCAGTACATAATCCCTAGAACTCATTGCTAAAGGGAAAAGCAGTTAGCATAGATAGGTTTAAAAAAGATGTGGAAAAATTCCTGGAAGAAATGTCCATAAAAAGTTATTAAGGTGGATCTGGAAAAAAACCCCACTGCTTATCTCTGGAATCTCGCTGCTTTTTGGGCTTCTGCTAGATAATTGTGACCTGGATTGCCCACTATAGGAAATAGGATGATAGACTTGATGGACCTTTGATTGGAAGAAGAAATGGAGTTGGCCATGAACCCAGAATAGATGGTGAAAATGAATGTTTATTGAAGAAAACCCAATGCAGACTGTGTTTCGTTAGGGACCAATGTGTGTAGACATTCAACATTTAGAGGACTGATGTTTTGGATTTTATTCAGTGATAGAAACATTGATCCCTGATGCAGCCAAGGTACAAAAGCACGGTCAATATTGGAAGCTCTTCAATAAATATTCAACTTTACTACATTTCTCCCTCCGTATTCGTGGTTTCGCGGTCCGGGTTTTGGTTATTCATGGTTTTTCGATTGAAGGTCCCGCTCCCAAATTTACATCACAGGAAATCGCTACTCCTGGTGTTGTACAGAGAAAATCGATCCTCCCAGCTGCACTTTCTTCACTGGAACAGGTCAGGTTATTCGCAGTTTTGTGCCCTTTTTTTACACAAAAGCATAGAAACATAGAAACTTAGAAGATGACGGAAGAAAAGGGCTACAGCCCATCAAGTCTGCCCACTCTGCTTACCCACCCCCTGTCTATGCCCTAATGACCCAATTTCCTTATCTTGACCCTCGTAAGGAACCCACATGGGTATCCCATTTGTTCTTAAAGTCTGGCACGCTGTCTGCCTCGATCACCTGCACTGGAAGCTTGTTCCAATGATCAACCACTCTCTCTGTGAAGAAATACTTTCTGGTATCGCCATGAAATTTTCCGCCCCTGAGTTTGAGCGGGTGCCCTCTTGTGGCCGAGGGTCCCTTGAGAAAGAAAATATAATCTTCCACTTCGACACGTCCCGTGAGGTACTTAAATGTTTCGATCATGTATCCCCTCTCCCTACGTTCCTCGAGAGTGTAGAGCTGCAATTTGTTCAGTCTCTCTTCGTACGAGAGACCCTTGAGCCCTGAGATCATCCTGGTGGCCGTCCGCTGAACTGATTCAATTCTGCGCACATCTTTACTGTAATGTGGCCTCCAGAATTGCACACAGTACTCCAGATGAGGTCTCACCATGGCCCTGTACAACGGCATTATGACTTCAGGCTTTCGGCTGACAAAACTTCTGTTGATACAACCCATGAAACTTCTATTGATACAAGCCATGAATAACATACGAAAAGTTATTTGCGGTTTTTCTCTATTCGCTGCCTTGCTGTTCCCCTATCACCGCGAATGCGGAGGGGGAAGGGTACTTATTCTGAGTCCAAGGTCAACTTTAGTTATATGGTTTACTGGTTGCGGTTGGTTCATTCTCTTGATGCTTGTTGGTCGAGTATGGCAGTTCCTATGGATTGTAGTTTATGGTCATTCATTATGTATCGAGAAAGTATATTTTTTTACATCGACCTTAGTTTAGTGTCAGTAACAATGACTTTCTTATACACTAAACATTAGAGACCATTGCATCTAATTTATTCTGTGATAGATTAATGGACTTACCTTTCAAATAGTGGGAAAGTGGTATAAAAGGGTGAAATTCACAATATTTTCTTTCCTTTCACTGCCACTGAATTGTTCGAAGAGGCTGTGGAAGAGGAGCACAGCCGCATTAATTCTCGAGCAGTATTTCCGTGAGTGACGCTTCTCAACCACAGCTGCAATCCCTCTTTTCCGGCGGTTCTGCTACAGCGAAATGCTGTCACATTACTACAACACACACGGCTATTAGTTTCCGCTGCTCAGGGAACAGCTATCCGCAGCCCCTCGTATTAGGAACAGCTGGCCTGGCACACTGCAGGCTCAAAACAATATAATTACTCGAATTGTTAGCTGGGAAAAGCCGGAAATCCAGTTCTGTTCAAGCAGGACTGGAAGTTTGGCACGCTCTCTGATGAGAAATGCATGCATTCACAACCAGAATGTTACAGGAGGCCCTGCGGCTGTGGTGATCTGGTGAATATAGACCCTGAAGTGCACGCTCACAGCAGCTGGTTTCTGCTAGCAAAACTTAAAGATCTCCCTGAGCAAATGAGTTTCACCCCAGACGTACAAAACTGTAAACAAAATCCTTTATTAACAATGCGCACAGCTGGCCTGAAACTCTCCTTTGTAGCACAAGCAGACAGCCATAAGAACATACGAAGTGCCATCTTCGGAACAGACCCTAGGTCCATCAAGTCCGGCGATCCGCACACGCGGAGGACCCGCCAGGTGTACCCTGGCATAGTTTTAGTCCCCATATCACTCTAAGCTTCTCGTAAAGAGAAGTGCATCTAGCTTACCCTTACCCATGTCACTCTATGCCACTCATAAGGAGATGTACATCTAACTTACCCTTAAATCCTAGAATGGTGGATTCTGCAATTACCTCTTCTGGGAGAGCATTCCAGGTGTCCACCACTCGTTGCGTGAAGCAGAACTTCCTGATATTTCTCCTGGACTTGTCCCCCCTTAGCTTCAGTCCGTGTCCTCTTGTCCGTGTCACATTGGACATTGTAACCTCCTCTGGGAGAGCATTCCAGGTGTCCACCACTCGTTGCGTGAAGCAGAACTTCCTGATATTTGTCCTCCCTTAGCTTCAGTCCGTGTCCTCTTGTCCGTGTCACATTGGACATTGTAACCTCCTCTGGGAGAGCATTCCAGGTGTCCACCACTCGTTGCGTGAAGCAGAACTTCCTGATATTTGTCCTCCCTTAGCTTCAGTCCGTGTCCTCTTGTCCGTGTCACATTGGACATTGTAACCTCCTCTGGGAAAGCATTCCAGGTGTCCACCACTCGTTGCGTGAAGCAGAACTTCCTGATATTTGTCCTGGACTTGTCCCCCCTTAGCTTCAGTCCGTGTCCTCTTGTCCGTGTCACATTGGACATTGTAACCTCCTCTGGGAGAGCATTCCAGGTGTCCACCACTCGTTGCGTGAAGCAGAACTTCCTGATATTTGTCCTCCCTTAGCTTCAGTCCGTGTCCTCTTGTCCGTGTCACATTGGACATTGTAACCTCCTCTGGGAGAGCATTCCAGGTGTCCACCACTCGTTGCGTGAAGCAGAACTTCCTGATATTTGTCCTCCCTTAGCTTCAGTCCGTGTCCTCTTGTCCGTGTCACATTGGACATTGTAACCTCCTCTGGGAGAGCATTCCAGGTGTTCACCACTCGTTGCGTGAAGCAGAACTTCCTGATATTTGTCCTGGACTTGTCCCCCCTTAGCTTCAGTCCGTGTCCTCTTGTCCGTGTCACATTGGACATTGTAACCTCCTCTGGGAAAGCATTCCAGGTGTCCACCATTCGTTGCGTGAAGCAGAACTTCCTGATATTTGTCCTGGACTTGTCCCCCCTTAGCTTCAGTCCATGTCCTCTTGTGCGAAGAGAATATCAGCTTAGCTGGCACCATGTTGAATCCACTTGGCATTAGTGCTGGTTATTTTTCATGTACAGGGGTCTGATCGTTATCATTGGTGATGGTGAAACATGCCTTTCTGATAACGCGATTTAATATGGATTGAAAGTGTGTTGTACTGAATTTTGAAGGCGATGCTTTAAAGGGGCACCTAGAATTAAGGGGTGCTTTTAGAAAGTTGCGTTAGGTGTTTAATGTGTGCTCAATGCTAATGCATCCATAGACTTATAATGGGCGCGTTAGCATTTAGCACGCATGTATATTTAGCGTGCGCTAAAATGGTTAACGCGCCTTTGTAAAAGGACCCCTAAGTGAGAGGCTCTTATTGGAAGCCTATTCTAGAATACTAATCTATGTAGTGCAGTGGTTGGAGCTGCAGCCTCAGCACCCCGGGATTGTGGGTTCAAACCCTGTGCTGCTCTTTGTGACCCTGAGCAAGTCACTCAGTCCTCCATAGTCCCAGGTACGTTAGATATATTTGTGAGCCCACCGGAACAGACAGGGAAAATGCTTAAGTACCTGGTTGTAAAACCGCTTAGATAACCTTGATAGGCGGTATATAAAAACCTAATAAACTTGAAACTTGAATACAGTGGCATAGCGAGGGTAGAAGGCACCTGGGGTAGTGGGGCACCCCTCCCCCATGCCCTCCTGTCCGCCTCCTCCTTCCACACCACCCCCTGTGCCTTCCTCTCTGACCCCTCCCTCCTTCTGTGCCAACCCCCTGCTCCTTCAAAACCCCCGCTTCTTCCATGTCACACTCGCGCCCTCTCTTCCCAGCCTTTACCTCTTAAAATCTTCGCCAACGCGAGCAGCTTCTCCAGCCCACTGCTCGCACTGGCTTTCCCTCTGATGTCACTTCCTGGCCCCGCCCCTCCGGAAGTGAGCCAGCCCTGCGTGAGCAGCAGGCTTTAGTAGTTGCTCGCGCTAGCGAAGGTTTCAAAGAGGGACGGGGGCTGGGAAATGAAAGCGCGAGCCTGGTGTGGGGGGAGGGGGGGGAGCAGAGAGGTGCCGGTGCCTCCACCAAGATGGCGCCGGGGTGGTTCACCCCCTTCGTCACCTGCCTACGCCACTGTGTGCATATATGCTTAGGCATAAGCCACTACACTAGCTACAGAGCTGGTGGAAATGCTCACACTTAAATACAGGAGAGATGACTGCCAGGCCTGCTTTTCTGAAGTAGGCTGTGAAAACTGTAAGCATAGGCTGCTGGTGACTCAGTTCTTTGGGGAGGATAAAGTGGGCAGGGCTTGGGGAGGGTATAGGGCAGAACAGAGCGAGGGCAATACCTATATCTACAGAAAGGGGGAGTGGGGCACAACACAACAAGGAAGGAATCCCTCACTTTGTGGCTCTGTGGCCCGACAAATGCATGCAGGACAATCATGCCCCGTCAATGGGGCCCCATCAATTGTGCTCCATATAGCGAACCCCCCCCCCCCACACTACACTTAAAATATTCAATTTAAGGTTTAGATGAGGATTTAATGATCATCTAAACCAGGGGTGTCCAATGTCGGTCCTCGAGGGCCACAATCCAGTCGGGTTTTCAGGATTTCCCCAATGAATATGCATGAGATCTATTTGCATGCACTGCTTTCATTGTATGCTAATAGATCTCATACATATTCATTGGGGAAATCCTGAAAACCCGACTGGATTGCGGCTCTCGAGGACCGACATTGGACACCCCTGATCTAAACCTTACCCTAATATTAGCGCAATTGACGGGGTGCCGTTGTCCTGCACGCACTTGTCGGTGCGTGCATTTGACGAGGCGCAATTGTCCTGCGCGCACTTGTCGGTGCGTGCATTTGACGAGGCGCAATTGTCCTGCGCTCATTTGTCGGTGTACCGTGTGGTTCTGGTGCAGCTCTGCAAAAACAAGGAAATAGACACCCCCCTGAAGGAGTAATAGGGAACATTGTAAGTGGGGATGGAACTGTTCACATCAACCAGAGATGCATGTCAATGAATAAATATTTATTAAAAAATGAATTGATAAAACAGTCCATGTCGTATGTTCAAGGTTCAAAAATATCACTCCAAAGCAAAAGCACCGCACAAGCCAAGAAAGCTAGCTTATTACGTAAGCGAAAGAAAAGCCTCAGCCAAACGGAGCGGTGCGCCCACACTCTTCCACCCAAGCATCGTAGGCAAAAAACTGCGCTGTAAGTAGTTGAATGAGCTTTTGCTCTTTTTTAGCAGGTGAGCCTTTTCATTTCCCGTTTGGGTTTGTGTTATAGGATAGCCTGGATTTGGCGCTAAGGCCCTGAAGCGGTGGTTACCGGCCACGACATGATCGTCGACCTGGCCTGTTGGTGTTTAGCGTTTTTTACCATTAATCATATTTGGCTTTTTTTTTTTTTTTGCTCCCACCTGCTAACTTTAAACTTGTGCGAAAGTTTTTTGCCTACGAGTTTGCGTGGCGAGTAGCCCGTCGAACATTTTCTTTCGCTGTATGCCTTTAATTGGGGGGGTGAGTGAAGGGTGTCTGTGTTCTCCTTGGTCTGGATGAGTTGTTCCGAGTTAGGCGATTGTTCAAGTAGGCTGGTCCATTGCCATTTAGGGCTTTGAAAAGCGTGCAGTAGAATTTCCAAAGTATTTATGTCTAGGTAGGCGGCTGTGAAGTGGTGGGGAGGGCAGGATAGGTATAGGATGTTGCTGTGGTCTCGGAGTCCTAATATTAGGGCCTGGACCAGAAGTCCAAATTGTGATTTATCTAAGTAATTTGGAAATGTCTTAGCCTTTGCAGTCATGCGTAACCTTTCTGGACTGTTTTGTTGATTTGTAGTTGCATGGTACAGCCTCTTTCTAGCATCACCCCTAGTGGTTTTAGAAGGGGCTGTAAGGGGTATGAGATGGAGCTTGTTATGGTTGGGGCTTTGGTGTTTTCGAGAAGTAGGAATTTTGTTTTGTCTGGGTTTAGCTTTAGTTTGTGGTCTTTCATCCATTGCATTAATGTTTCTAATGTTTTGTCTAGTGAGTCTATTTTGGTGGGTGTTGCTTGGTTGGTTGAACGGAAGGAGGAGGATGATGTCATATGAGTAGCTAACATAGTAACATAGTAGATGACGGCAGATAAAGACCCGAATGATCCATCCTGTCTGCCCAACCTGATTCAATTTAAATTTTTTCTTCTCAGCTATTTCTGGGCAAGAATCCAAAGCTCTACCCCGTGCTTGGGTTCCAACTGCCGAAATCTCCGTCAAAACCTACTCCAGCCCATCTACACCCTCCCAGCCCTTGAAGCTCTCCCAAGCCCATCCTCCACCAAACGGCCATACACAGACACAGACCATGCAAGTCTGCCCAGTACTGGCCTTAGCTGTATGATATGTTTAGATGTTCCAAGCAGGTTCCGAGTGAGGCTATGTAGAGATTGAAGAGCGTTGAAGATAGTGGGGATCCTTGAGGGTACGTCGCAGGGGTTGTACCCAGGATTCAGATTTTTCTTTGGTTTTACCCTGCAGTTCCTGAATTATAGGAATCCTCGGAAACATGTGTGAACCCTGCCTGTGATTCCTATTGTTTGCACATGTCACAACAATCACGGGCTGCCATCCAGGAATGTGGGTTTCAGGAGCTGAATCATCCATTCTACCGACCTGATCTGGCTTCCTTGGATTATTTCCCGTTCCGAGTTTTGAAGAAATCTCTCCGCGGACAGCAGTTTTCAAGCAATGAAGATGTCAAGGAAGCCGTGACGTCCTGGTTAGAAGGTCAAACAAAAGAATTCTTTTCAAAGGGGTTAAAGTCATTGCAAGAAAAGAGGATGCAGTGCATGGTGCTATCAGGGGACTATATTGAAAAATAAAACAAAAACTTTTTGAAAACTCTTTTCTTTCCTACTGAGGTAGATAAATGATTGAACACCCTTCATAGGAGTATACACTGGGGTGGACCATGAATGGGATATAGGTAAAGTTCCCACTTAAGTCCTTAACTTGCAGAATACTGTAATTCCATACCTTTCTTCATTATGGCGTTCCCATTTAAGTCAGCTGTATGGCTGTTGTAAGTGTAGGATCCTAAGGGTTAGGTGAACTGATTCTGTGTTATATTAATATTCTATCATGGAACCTAGGTGCCTTGATTCTGTATCAGTTCTGTCTGATAATTTAAAAATGTTCATCTCCCAGTTATTTTTAAATACTTTGTACAACGCTTTGTACTTTTGGAGAAGCGTTTAATCAAACCTTAAATAAACAATGAAACTATGAACTATGGAGGATGCATCTCTTCAAGGACATAAAGTGAGTTGAGATGGTTCAGAGGAAGGTCCATGTGTATGTTAGAGAAAAAGAGAGAGGTGATATGATACAGACATTTAAGTACTTGAAAGGTATTAATATACAAACATACCTCTTTCAGAAACGTGGAAGCAGTGAAGCTAGAGGATGCGAATCAAAGTTGCAGGGAGACTTAGGAAATACTTCTTCACAGAGGTTACAAAGGTTAGACAGTTCTAAATCTAATAGATGCTGGCACTGTCATCTTGATGTAGGGACACTGGATCATTTGTTCTATTATTGTCCCTTGATACTCAATTTCTGGAAATCCATTTGGGGTCAAATTATCACGATATTGGAAGTTCCATTAGCATTATCATATGATATAATATTGTTTGGAACGATATTATTACTCAAGAAACCAATTAATGCAAATCAGAACAAATGGCTCCTCATCTTGACAGGAGTAGCCATGCAATTGATAATGAAAAACTGGAAAAGTTGGGATAACTTAAATGATAGTTTCTGATGGGAATCCCTATGCCAGATTTATAAGCTTGAAAACATTAATTCTTTACAGCTGGGACACCATAGCAAATTCAAGGAAATTTGGGGCCTGTTAACAAAATATTGTAAGTTATGAATATGAACTATTATCATTATTATTATTGTTATTTCCCTTTGATTCATGAAAGATTGTTATACATATCCAGGAGGGGCGGGGGGAGGGTTAGGGTGGGGGGGGTGTTAAACAGTTTCATATTATTTGTTGGAATAGAGTGCAGTAGATTATATTACTTGATTGTTCATGTGTTTGCAATTTGTATTTGATGTCAAAAATGAATAAAAAGAGACTTAGTAGTAATGTCAGGAAATACTTCTTCCCAGAGAGGGTTGTGGATGCCTTGAACACCCTTTCAGGAGATGTGGTAGAGTCCAAAACAATAAAGGAACAATAAAAAAACAACCAACCATGGAATAAACACAGGAAGCCTAAATGGGAAGAGGAGGGAAATGCAACATGGCTATTGAGTTTTTATGTTGGGCAAGAGTAGTGAGAACTAAGGCCATTGTTAGACTTCTATGGTCCGTGTCCCACAGATGGCAAAAGATTGGGGAAGATGTGGCAATTCCAGCATTGTATATTTTGTTCTTATCAAATGCTATGAGTGAGGATACTATGCAACTCAATGGGGGAGGAAGACGTCTTAATTAGCAAGTTAAATACTGTTCGAAGTACTTTGGGATAATATATGACTCCATCATATTTAATTGTCTATATGTGGTTGGCATGATGACTAATTGCCAACCAGTGTTTAAGCATGAATGACTCGAACCTGCACCGAGTGGTGGGTGCAGCCTTGCCTTTGGTGGGCAGACTGGATGGAGTGGGTGGGTCTCTGACTATCATGTTACTGTATGTTACCCATTGGCCTCATCCTTAACATCTTATTTACATCTGCAAAGCAGATTACCATATATACTCAAATATAAATCGAGACCCCTATTTTTCTCCCCCAAAAGGAGGAAAATATGGTTGACTTGAATATAAGATGGGCAGCTTAATATTCAAGTGTCCTGCCCTACCAGGATCTGCATTTGCACCATCCCTCCCCTGTCAAGCTCTGCACACAGACCCCTCCCTGCCAGGCACTCCCCCATCCCCCTGCCCTTCCAGGCTCTCCACCCTGTGCCCTCTTCCTCCCTCCCAGACTCTGCACCCTGTCCCCCCTCACTGCCCAGTCCATTATACCGCCTCTCTGCTGATATCCTGCATGCCGCCATGCCTTCCTTATGACTCGCAGGCAGGAGTGAGCTTTCTGCGCTCCTGTCCCGCTGCTGAGCCAGTCACCACTGCGAGTTCTGGTGGTTCAGCTGTACTAAGCAGGAGCGTGCTTTCTGCGCTGATGCTCGGCACTAAGCAACTTTCTGAATGGCTCCTCCGAGATTCACCGCAGCATGCAAGATATCAGCAGAGAGGAGGTACAATGGACAAGACAGGAGGGGGGACAGGGTACAGAGCCTGGTGGCCCAACAAAGCCTTGCAACAAGTCTGGGGGGGGAGGGCGGAGCGCTGGCACAAATATAAACCGAGACCCCCCATATTTGGGCCAATTTTGTGGCCCACAAATCTCGGTTTATATTCGAGTACATACGATAATCCATTAGTACAGCTCAATAAATAGGTCCTTTAATGCAGTACGAATATATCACTCCAGCTAGGAAAGCTTACAAAAGAGAAACCAAGGAATTCTGCCTGCCCCAAATTAATACACCCTCTGAAAGCACTTTTTTCTACCACCAGAAATAATATAGAATACCCTAAAAATGAAGCTTGACTTGTGTGTGTGGGGGCTTGAAGAGAGTAGGAGGATTAGAAACCAGTCACCATATGCAACCTCCTTTGTATTCTGCTGCCTGACAGAATAATAGCTGAAAATTAATGAAGGAATGGCAGTTCAGCGACCTGCTCACTGCATGTCTCTTAGCACTTATGGATGTCAACCGAGAGAAATCATTCCAGTCAATTTCATCAGTTCCTCTGAATTAGGAGCGATTTTCACCATGCACACTCAGTGCCACTTAGCTTAAGTCATTCACTTAAGTTTAAGCCGACATCAGCAATCTGGTTCTGGAAAGCTAGCCGCTAAGCCTCTGTTTGCAGAAAGCTTACCACATTATGACAGGTCACGAAGCAAGCCACAGCCACAGCACCAAACAGCAAGGACCCGTTACGTTTTGCTGGCAAACGCTCGGGTTTCTGCAAGTGGCAGATTCGGCTGAGATAGGCTCCGACAGGCCCTCTTTTCTAAACTGCAGTGTTTAATTGCTCTTAAGAAAGAAATGTTTGGCTTTCTTTTCTTTTTTCTTTAGAAAGGCTGGGATAGACATCAGAGGTAGCACAACCCACGGATATTTCTGTAGGCAAAATTCACAGACAATATGATGTTTGAAAGGACATGTCTGTCTTCTCTGGTGCTCACATTATCCCTTCATAAAATGTGGGGGGAGTGTGGTGTAGTCGTTAGAGCGTCTCAGCCCCCTGAAGTTGTGGGTTCAAACCCTGCACTGCTCTTTGTGACCCTGGGCAAGTCACTTAATCCCCCCTTTTCCCCCAGGTACATTAGATAGATTGTGAGCCCACCGGGACAGAAAAGGAAAAGGCTTGAAGAACCTGTATATAAACCACTTTGAGTGTGGTTGCAAGACTACAAAAAGGTGGTATACAAGTTCCTATCCCTTTCCCCAATGTCATAATGCCTCAATCCACCAATGCCTAAGAGCCAACCTCATCAGTGATGTCACAATGGCTTCATTGTTCTAGACTTGGCTCACTCCTGACATTGTGTTGGCGGAGAGTGTGGTGCAGCCTCAGCACCCTGAGGTTGTGGGTTCAAACCCTGCATTGCTCCTTGTGACCCTGGGAAAGTCACTTAATCCTCCACTGACCCAGGCACAATACATAGATTATGAGCTCCTTTTGGAGGACAGGCTAAAAAATTGAGCAAATGAAATATTAATTGCAGCACCTGAAAAAGTGAATCATCAGATGGGGGTTTCTTTTAGCTGAGTTTTCTAGTTTTTGTTATTAACTTATTTATTTTTTCACCTTGAAATAGAAATACAGTACTAATACTGTACCAGTTCAGTTACTGGTTTAAACAAACATATGGCTCCAGAAAAAGGACTTTTACTTCTACTGAAAGCAATAGAAGTAAGGAGGATAGATAGAGACATTTTGGCTTTACTTCTATTGAAATCAATGGAAGTAAAACCCGGATGTCTCAATCCGTCCTCCTTTTTCTGGCGTCATATAGTAACCCTACAAAACAGTGTAGTCAAAATCTAAGGTGACTCCAGAACAGTGGTTCCCAAACCCTGTCCTGGGAGACCCCCAGCCAGTCGGGTTTTCAAGATATCCCTAATGAATATGCATGAGAGAGATTTGCATATAATCAAAGCGACAGGCATGCAAATCTCTCTCATGCATATTCATTAGGGATATCTTGAAAACCCGACTGGCTGGGGGTCCCCCAGGACAGGGTTTGGGAACCACTGCTTCAGAATAAGGCTTGGAATGCACTGAGAGAGGCAACTGGAGCACCAGAATGAGGCTTGGCATGCCCAGAATGGAAGCTGGTACACCAGATGGTGGCTTGGAATGGTTATTGGTTGAATAGTGAATACCATCCAAAAAAAAACATGAGGTGCTGTTGAGGTTGGGAGGAATCAGAGGGCTGTTAGGAAGCAAATAATAGGATTGAGTCATGTAGTAACAGGTGGACACAGAGGAGATTAATTGTGGGAATAGAATGGATCTTGGTGGGGATGGAGTTAGATTTTATTGGGAATGAGTGAAATTTCTGTCCCTGCACAACTCTCTAATTTAAACATCTATCATATCTCCCCTCTCCCGCCCTTCTTCTAGAGCAGGGGAAGAGAACTCCGGTCCTCAAGAGCCGTATTCCAGTCGGGTGTTCAGGATTTCCCCCAATGAATGTGCATGAGATCTATTTGCATGCACTGCTTTCAATGCATATTCATTGGGGAAATCCTGAAAACCCGACTGGAATACGGCTCTTGAGGACCGGAGTTCCCTACCCCTGTTCTAGAGTATATATATTGAAATCCTTAAGTCTGTCTCATTTGCTTTATGATAGAAACAAAGAAACATGACGGCAGATAAAGGCCAAATGGCCCATCCAGTCTGCCCATCCGCAGTAACCATTATCTCTCTCTCTAAGACAGGGCTGCCCAAGTCCGGTCCTCGAGATCTACTGGCAGACCAGGTTTTCAGGATATCCACAATGAATATGCATGAGAGAGAGATTTGCATACCAAGAAGGTAGAAACATAGAAACATAGAAAAAGACGGCAGAAAAGAGCTATAGTCCACCAAGTCTGCCCATTCCAAATACCCGCCCCCCTGATTTCACTCCCTTAGGGATCCCATGTGAATATCCCATTTTCTCTTAAAATCTGACACGCTGTTGGCCTCAATCACCTGCAGTGGGAGTTTGTTCCAATAATCCACCACTCTTTCGGTGAAGAAGTATTTTCTGGAGTCGCTATGGAACTTCCCTCCCCTGATTTTCAGCGGATGCCCCCTGGTGGTTGAGGGTTCCATGAGGTAGAAGATATCTTCTTCCGACTCGATACGGCCTGTGATGTACTTAAACGTTTCAATCATGTCACCCCTCTCTCTTCGTTCTTCAAGTGAGTACAGCCTCAATTTATTCAGTCTTTCTTCATACGCGAGATCCTTGAGCCCTAAGACCATCCTAGTGGCCATTCGTTGAACCGACTCGATTCTCAGCACATCCTTCCGGTAGTGTGGTCTCCAGAATTGAACACAATACTCCAAATGAGGCCTCACCATGGACCTGTATAGCGGCATCATGACTTCAGGTCTCCTGCTGACACAAACCTCTACGGAAACAACCCATCATTTGTCTTGCCCTGGAGGAAGCCTTCTCCACTTGATTGGCAGCCTTCATGTCATCACTAATGATCACCCCTAGATCACGTTCCGTCGTGTTCCTGGCCAAGGTCTCACCATTTAGTATGTAAGTTCTGTGCGGGTTTCTCTTACCCAGGTGCATTACCTTACACTTTTTAGCATTGAAGCCTAGCTGCCATGTTGCTGACCACCGTTCCAGCAGCAGCAGATCCTGCGTCATATTATCAGGCAAAATGCTTTTACCTACTATGTTGCAAAGTTTGGCGGTGTCGGCGAACAGTGATACCCTTCCTCTAAGTCCTTGGGTCATATCTCTTATGAATAAGTTGAATAGAATCGGGCCCAAGACCGAGCCCTGCGGCATATTCATTGTGGATCCTGAAAACCTGGCTGCCAGTAGATCTCGACGACCGGACTTGGGCAGCCCTGCTCTAAGAGATCCCATGTGCCTATCCCACGCCTTCTTGAATTCAGCCACAGTCTCTGTCTCCACCACCTCTTCCGGAAGACTGTTCCACACATCTACCACCCTTTCCGTAAAAAAGTATTTCCTTAGATTACTCCGGAGCCTATCACCTCTTAATTTCATCCTATGCCCTCTCATTGCAGAGTTTCCTTTCAAATGAAAGAGACTCGACTCGCGCATTTACACCACATAGGTATTTAAATGTCCCTATCACATCTCCCCTCTCCCGCCTTTCCTCCAAAGTATACAGATTGAGATCTTTAAGTCTGTCCCCATACACCTTATCACGAAGACCCCACACCATTTTAGTAGCTTTCCTCTGGATTGACTCTATCCTTTAAAAAAAAATTTTTTTAATTTATTTATGAATTTTACTTTTTAACAAAATCAAACATTTTGTACAGAAAGATTATATGAATACAACGCCTTATAAAGACAAATAAGAAAAATACATTTTCAGTAAACTTCACCCTATTCACACATTCTCAAGTCCTCAATTGATCCAAGCGTCTATGAGTGAATTCAAAGGAATAAACTTTAAACCAAATAAGGAAGACGGTATCTGATGACTGATTCAAGAGGCTTCTATTTCTATTTTAGCAAGGCATTATTGTTCTTGTTCTTGTTCCTTCCTTTTCCAGGCGCTTCAGAGTCAGGAAAGTTGTAAGTTGGGCTGGTTCAAAAAACACGTGGAGGGGTATAATCGAAAGGGATGTCTAAGTCCTTTTACGTCCATCTCGCAAGTCATCCAAAGTAAAAAAACAGCTTAAGACACATTTTCGAAAGATACGTCCAACTTTTTTTTCATTTTGAAAATCGTCTAATTATACGTTCTGCCGATCTGATCGTCCAAGCCACTAAATCGTCTATCTTTATACCACATTTTCATCCAACTTTCTGTCCAAGTCCAAAACGCCTAGAACAAGCCCTGTTGGACGTGGGAGGGGTCTGCAAAGTGATAGACTGCACACCCAGACATGCCACCTAAATAGTGGGGTATCTTACAGGGCACTGCTGTGAACTTCACAAAAAGGGTGTCATGGCTTCTCCTCCCTACAGCTCCCTTATAGGTTACGGTGAGCCCCCCAAACCACCTCCAGAATCCCCTAGATCCACTTATCTACTACCCCAATAGCCCTTATGGCTGCAGGAGCCACTTATATGCCAGTACAAAAGGGTTTTAGGGGTGTATAGGGGAGTGCACATGTTTAACTATCAATGCAGTGATTACAGGGGCTTATGGGCATGGGTCCTCCTCTCCATGAGTCCGTAACCCACCCCCAAGATGACTTAAGCTGCCTCTGGGCTGGGCTGGGCTGGGCTGGAGGCTGAAAATTAAAATTATGATTAAAATTTTTATGGGGGTGGGGGGGTTGGTGATCACTGGGGTAGTGTGTGGGGGGGTCTGTTTTATGTGTTTGCAGTGCTTATCTGGTGACTTTAGGTGGTTTTTTGTGACTTAAACCATGTTTTAGATGGTCTAAGTCACAACGTCCAAGTTCGGTCTAGACTCTGTTGTAAAACTTTCGCTTATACATGCTGTACGACTAAGTCTAAGCCGACCCACGTCCCGCCCAACTCCCGCCCTCAATACGCCTCCCAAAACGCCCCGTTTAGCTTTGGTCGTTCAGCGGCATTATGAAGGCCTAGGTCATTTAGAAATACGTCCAAAACCCGCTTTTATTATCGGCACTTGGACGTTTTCGAGAAACGTCCGTCCAAGTGCCGACTTAGACCGGTTTTTGGACGTTTTTCTCTTTCGATTATGAGCCCCATATTTATTATCTCGATACCTTATTACACATTTCCAAGGAAAACGTAGGAAGAAAATAGCACCTAACTGAGCTACACCAGGTTTCAGTAGAACAAATTGACATCTACGATTTTGAGTTTCTTTACTAACATCAGGGAAAACTTGGATTTTCAAACCTAGAAACTCTTTAGATTTATTTTTAAAAAAACATTTTTAGTATCCATTCTTTATTTGGCAATAATGCCACGGTTAATAGAAGAGTTGCTGGTTTAGCCAAATTCTTATCAGATACCTCCAACATTGCGGTCAAATCTAATTGAGATTCCTGTTCAACTTGAATCTGATCCTCCACTTGCTGTTCCAATATTCTACCCGGCAAACAGCACACCCGAGTAAAAGGAGGTATTGAGTCCTCAGGAATATTCAAAATTTCCACGACTCCATCCTTTTTATATCTTTTTGAAGGTGCAGCCTCCAGAATTGTACACAATATTCCAAATGAGGTCTCTCCAGAGTTTTATACAGGGACATCAACACCTCCTTTTTCCTACTGGCCATACCTCTCCCTATGCACCCTAGCATCCTTCTAGCTTTCGCCGTCACTTTTTCAACCCGTTTTGTCACCTTAAGATCATCACATACAATCACATCCAAGTCTCGCTCTTCTGTTGTGCACATAAGTTTTTCTGATTCCCCTTTTGTCCTGTGTGTCTGTCATAATTAGAATAGTAAGCTCTTCAGAGAAGGGACCATCGGTTGCATGTACAATGTACAGTGCTGCATGCGCCTGGTAGAAATAATAAATTGTTGTTGTTCCAAATGACACAGGCTGATCTGTGGCTGGCATCATTTTGATGTAAGGACCTCCTGGTCCATTTGCATTCCTGTCATGTTAATTAGAGAATGAGATTTTCTGAAGTGCAGTTGTGCTTTTGACAAACATTTTACCCTTTAAAAAAAAAATTTGTTTTCGAAGACCTTTCATTTGCATTTATGCAAATTGGCGAATAGGTGCCTTTTCTCCAGCAGCCTCTGGTACTTACTTGGACTGACTAAAGCTCTCTAGGAATGAGAACGATCAGATTTGGATGGAATTCATTGCATACCTGCTCTAGGATTTCACAAAAATGCCTGAATAAATAAATATGGGATGAGACTTTCTTCATAGCGGACTAGTATTCAAAAAGATGGAGAAAAGCTTTTCAGAATGAAATCTGGTGGGTGAGAGAGAGGCAAATGCTGGCACTGGCTGATCTCCAAGAAAATATTCCAAACAACTTCACAAACTCCCACAGAATCCCAAACCCACTTCCCCAGACACTTTTTTAAAAAAATGAAAACACATTTATTAGGCATATCCCAAGAAAGGGTAACTTATTTTCAATGTAACCAAAAGAAAATTTAGCAAAGTCGTATCTCTCTCTCTTATTTGGTCCTGGCAGGTTCTCTCTGCCTCTTCTTCAACCCCCTCCTTCCCTCTTCCTCCTGGACTGGGCACCCTAGACTTCTCAGTTCCTCAGGTCTTCTGCAAGTCACTCGCTAAACACTTTGCACTAACTTCTTCAGCTCCTTGGACGTTATCTGCTTGTGCTCCCCCCTCCCCTGATCCAGCATGTCTTGTGAGAGAAGCGATGTACCCCATCCCCGATTCATCAAGTCTCGTGGGGGGCTGCTGCCCCCAAACCTAATCCAGCATGTCTGGAGGGGGGGAGTGATGGCCCCTACAGCCCTCAGTCTCATGATCCAGCAAACACCCCCATCAGCACTACACCTCGATCCCAATCCAGCAATCCCCCCAGATCTATCGAGTGGTGCCTCCCCACACATCCCTGACCCAGCATGTCTCATAATCCAGCACCCCCCCTCATCAACACTGAACCTTGATCCCAATCTGGATTTAGCAACCCCGCCCCCACTCGATCTAGCACTCCACCTCATCTCGATCTAATCCCCTTCCCTCCCCCACACACACCTCCTCGATCCAGCAATTCCCCTGATTCAGCACTTACTCCACCTTGATCCAGTGGCACTGAACAGTCCCGTGATAAAAGGGCGGCTCTTAAGGGCCACATTGAATGGTCCCATTCCAGACACAGAAGCAGCAGAGGCTCTGTGGCAGAACCAGTCATACCATGAACACAGACTGTAGCATACAACGGTATATGTCCAGATAATCTCTTATGTAATCCGCCTTGAACCGCAAGGTAATGGCGTAATAAAAGTCACTAATGTAATGTAATAAGTGTATTTTTATGTTATGTTATGTATTAACCTTTACAAAGCAGAGACTAATGCGAGGTTTAATGTCAGCAGAATTTCTAAACCCAAGTCAAATATCTCCTGCTCTTTTAAGCCCAATAAGCCAAAGCACGTCGTCTGTAAGCAGAGCTAGGGAAGTCATTTGCCATATTAGGCAAAATCCAGCCAACCCCTGGGTGTGGGGTTTGGTTGCCAGTGATCCATAAAAGTCCAATCTGTGATTTTTTTTTTTTTTTTCCCAGGAATTCTGCCAGCTTGCAAATGATAAATATTAAATGCAGAAATGTATACCATAAAATCAGATGCCTTATGTGCAAGACAAAAGGTTTGGCTAGATTTCTTATTTATGACAAATATCTGAGGCTCGCCCTTGGTTCATTTGCATATAAGCAAACAGCTGGGTGAAAATGGGAAATGATTGCGAAGGATTTCCTGCTAGGCTTGGCATCTGTTCCTCGGGAGCGATCTAGAGATGGGCTGGATCTAGAAATATTTTTGTCTTTTTATGATTTTTTTATTTTATATTTTCACTGTATTTATTGTTTTACTGATGGTTATTATAAACCATTTTAAGTGCAATTTGGTTTGCCAAAGGTGGAATAAGATCAAATCACAAATCAATACTTTCTTTCTACCTTTAGACGGGTCCATACATAGGCGTCAGAACGGGGGAGGCGGTCGACGGTTGGTGCCTGCCCTCGTAGTCCAGAAGGCGAATGCGCATTAAGGGGCCCTTTTACGAAGGTGCGCTAGCCAAAAATCTACTGCCTGCTCAAAAGGAGGCGGTAGCGGCTAACGTGCGCTATTTCTCACATTGAGGCCCTAACGTGCCTTTGTAAAAGCCCTAAATGTTAAAAGGACGGCTTACAAGCCTTCTGTCCTACAGATCAAAAGCCAGAGCTTTTTTGAGAGAGTGATGGAAAAGGGGCAAGAAGCCTGACGAATTCAAGGTGGTTTTGAGCCATGCGATGGTGTGACTGGTCAGGACCGAGAAATTGCCAGGATTTTGGAGGTGTGATTAGAACAGTCAAGTCAAAGGCAAGATTTGATAAGTTTTCTTTTTCTTTTGCGTGAGAGCCTAATAAAAACGCCTTTGCATGAAGAGGTTTGGAGGCAGAACTTATTATTGGGTATGCAATCCTGATCTGGCCACTCGGCTTGGCGTTTGGCTATGGTATAGGCGGGCTACGGCCTTTGCCTATCACCCTGCCACAATATGTACAGTTTTTCTTTGTGAAACGCATCAAACTATAAGGCCCGGATTCTATATATGGCGCTGATATCGGCGACCACCTAAAAAGTGGGCGCCAGTCGTATGTCGATTACGCAATGGCGCAGTATAGAGAATCGCACCTCTGGGAAAAATAGGCGCTGGAAATGTGGGCCATCAAAGAAGGTTTTGAAAACGCAACTTCAATAGCTGCACTTATAGTGAGCGGAGGAGATCGCAGAGTGCCTGCGCTGATCTACGTCAATGAAAACCATCAGTTTATAGCAGGCCAAGCTTTTCTTTCATCAACCTCATAGGTTGCATAAGCAGGGGTTTCGTCAGCCGTAAGCCGGAAGTCATTATGCCATTGTATAGATCCATGGTGAGGCCCCACCTGGAATACTGCGTGCAATTCTGGAGGCCGCATTATCGCAAGGATGTGCTGAGACTGGAGTCGGTTCAGAGAATGGCCACCCGGATGGTCTCAGGACTCAAGGATCTCCCATATGAGGGACGGCTAGACAAATTGCAGCTGTACTCGCACGAGGAGCGCAGAGAGAGGGGGGACATGATCGAGACGTTCAAGTATCTCCCGGGCCGCATCGAGGCAGAGGAGGATATCTTCTTTTTCAAGGGACCCGCGGCAACAAGAGGGCATCCGTGGAAAATCAGGGGCGGGAAACTACGAGGTGACACCAGGAAATTCTTTTTCACTGAAAGAGTGGTTGATCGCTGGAATAGTCTTCCACTGGAGGTTATTGAGGTCAGCAGCGTGCCTGATTTTAAGGCCAAATGGGATAGACACGTGGGATCTATTCACAAGGCAAAGGTAGGGGAGGGTCATTAGGGTGGGCAGACTGGATGGGCCGTGGCCCTTATCTGCCGTCTATTTCTATGTTTCTATGACCTCCAACCTCTCTATCAGAAATGTTTATCTTAATGTTTATCATAAAATTTTCTTAGTGCTTTTTTGTGTCAAATTAAACACGTTCAAAACTCAAAAATGTGCTATGGGGCTCATAATCGAAACGAAAATATGTCTAAAATCCTGTCTAAATTGGCACTTGGACGATTAATAAGACAAGTCGTCCAAATGCCGATAGCCGAAACGGGTTTTAGACGTATTTAAAAACAGCTTAGGCCTCTTCAGTGCTGCTGTAAGCCCAGAGCTGAAAGGGGCATTTTAGGAGGAGTGGTCAGGGCGGGATCTGGGCTAACCTAGTCGTACTGCAAGCATAACCGAAAGTGTAACGAGGCTGCCTGGATGGAACTTGTACGTTGTGACTTAGGCGATATAAAAGCAGGTATAAATGCCCAGAAAGTATGTGAAGTGACCAGATAACCACTGCAGACACAAAGTACAGACCCCCACATACTCCCCCAGTGATCACTGCTCCCCCCCCACAACAACGCCATAAAAATCGGAATAAAAATGTACATGCCTGCCTCCAGAAACTAAACTAAACTAAACCTTAGGTTTGTATACCGCATCATCTCCACAATCGTAGAGCTCGGCACGGTTTACAAGAGTTAGGAGAGAAAGGAACTCCAATGAAGGTTAAAGGATAAAGTGAGAAGAATATTAGGAGGGCTTAGTAAGCCAGAGATGGAGTAAGTATCACATTTTTGAGAATAGCCAGGTTTTCAGATGTTTGCGGAAGAGTTGGAGAGAGCTCAGGTTCCGGAGGGGAGGTAAGGTTGTTCCAGAGCTCAGTGATTCTGAAGGGGAGGGAGGTCCCTAGTTTTCCTGCACGGGAAATGCCTTTTAATGAAGGGAAGGATAGTTTTAGTTTGTGGGTGGGTCTGGTGGTATTAGGATTTGAGGAGTTCCAAGAAAGTGGGATAAAGGGAGGGAGGATGCCGTGAAGGATTTTGAAGGTTAGACAGGCACATTTAAAGTGGACCCTGGCGTTTATCGGAAGCCAGTGAAACTTGGACAGGAGCGGTGAGACATGGTCGAATTTACTTTTTGCGAAGATAAGCTTAGCCGCGGCATTCTGAATCCGCTGAAGTCTATGAAGGATTTTTTTGGAAAGGCTTAGGTAGATTGAGTTGCAATAGTCCAATCTGGAAAGGATGATGGATTGTATAAGGATGATAAAGTGTTTTTGATAGAAACAGGATCTTACTTTCCTCAGCATGTGAAGGCTGAAAAAGCATTTTTTTGCCAAGGAATTGAGGTGGTCGTTGAAGGACAAAGTAGAATCAATGATGATGCCCAAAACATTGCTTGAGAACTCAAGCTGCAGAGTGGAGCCAGAGGATAGTGGGATGGAGGTTTGGTAGTTGGTCTAGTTTTGGGCCGAGCCAAAGTAGTTTAGTTTTGGACTCGTTCAGTTTCATTTTCACAGTATAGGCCCAGGATTGGAGGTTCAATTATACAGGAGGATATGTTCTCTGAGAGGTTGGTAAGGTTTGGGTTGATCTCGAGGAGGACGAGGATGTCATCAGCATAACTATAAATTGTTTCTAGGGCAGATAGATGGAGGAGTTTTAGGGAGGACATATAGATGTTGAAAAGAATAGGAGACAGAGGTGAGCCTTGCAGGACTCCACATATTGGTTTCCAGGGGGCGGATGAAGAGCCATTCATGTTGACAGTGTAAGAATGAGAACGTAGGAATTTTGAGAACCAGTCTAGGACTGTGGAGTTAATGCCTATCTCAGAGAGTTGGTAGACTAGGATATCATGATGAACAACGTCAAAAACAGCGGAAAGGTCGAATTGTAGGAGGATGGAGAACTTATTTCGAGAGTGAAGTAGTTGAACCTTTGAGATTAAGGAGGACAGTAGGGATTCGGTGCTGAAGTTGGGATGAAAGCCATATTGGTAAGGTAGGAGAATAGAGAATCTCTCTAAATATGATGAGAATTGGGTGGATATGATGGATTCTAGCATCTTGGTTAGGAAAGGGATATTTGCTATTGGGTGATAGCTGGATGGTGTGGAGGGGTTTAGGTCTGATTTTTTCAGTAGTGGGGTCAGGGCAATATGACCCATATCTGGGGAGAAAAGGTCCGAGTATAGGGCAGAGTTTATGAGTTTGGAAATAGATGTGATGGCCTGTGTGGGAATTTCCTCGTATAGGTAGAAGGGGAATGGGTCTAAGGAGCAGTTGCAGGATTTCAGTTTGAGGCAGAGTTTGAAGACCAGGGATTCAGATAAGTGCTTAAAGGTGGTCCAGGATCTGTCGACTGGGATGGGGTTGGAGACAGTTAGGATAGAACTGGAGTCGGTGGGCACCAGAGAGTTGTAGGAGACTGTAGGTGGGAAGGAGCATCTCAAGGTAGTGATCTTTTCGTTGAAGAATTTTGCCAGAGCATCGGCTGAGGGAGAGGAGGGAACCAAGGTGGAGCCTTTTTTGGAAGTTAAGGAACGCCAGATGTTGAATAGAATACTACTCTGGTTGTTGGATCTGGAGATTTTGTCTCCGTAGAACATTAGCACCTGGCATAGGAAAGCCTAGTAGGGCAGCACAGAGGTGGCTTAAGTAGTCTGGGGCTATTGGGGTTGTAGACAGGTGGGTCTAGTAGGTTTTGGGGGTGTTTTGTGGGCTCACCATGACCTATAAGGAGTTTTGGTGAGATGTGTTTATGGCACCCTTTTTGTTAAGTTCGCAGCTGTGCCCTGTAAGGTGCCCCACTACTGTGTTGCCATGTCTGGGTGTCCAGTCCATCACTTTGCTGGCCCTTCCCACATCCAAAAGGTCTTGGATGAATTTTTGGACGAGAATGGGGTATAAAGATAGATGACTTAGCGGTCTGGCTGATTAAATGCTGGCATACAAGTAGACGATTCTCGAGAAAAAGAAATATTTTGGACTTATGTTTTGAGAATGGACTTTAGACACTGCCAAAAACTGACTTAGACATATCTTTTGATTATGCCCCTCAAATTTCTCTGACTCCATTTCTGCCATGATGCACTTCTAAAACACTTCCATGAAAAAAAATTTTGATTAATCTTACCATGCTAATGTAATTTTGAAAGATTTTTTATAATATTTCTGTCTGTATACAGTCTCTTCCTCTGTAAACCACTCTGAACTGTTTGTGGTATTGCGGTAAATAAAAATAAAGTTATTATTATTATTATTATTAATAAAACATCCACACTTATCTTTTTCAAGGCTATGGTAACATCATATTACAGAGTATAGTTAGTCCACCATCTATCTGAGGAAAGAGCTGAAAATAAGCTGAAAATTACTAGCAAATAAAATTAAAACTAAAGATGAGGCCTGACCACCCTTGAACTTATTCTTTCATAGTAACATAGTAGATGACGGCAGATAAAGACATGAATGGTCCATCCAGTCTGCCCAACCTGATTCAATTTAAATTTTTTAATTTTTTCTTCTTAGCTATTTCTGGGCAAGAATCCAAAGCTCTACCCGGTTCTGTGCTTGGGTTCCAACTGCCGAAATCTCTGTTAAGACTTACTCCAGCCCATCTACACCCTCCCAGCCATTGAAGCCCTCCCCAGCCCATCCTCCACCAAACGGCCATATACAGACACAGATCATGCAAGTCTGCCCAGTACTGGCCTTAGTTCAATTATATTTAATATTATTTTCTGATTCTAAAATCTTCTGTGTTCATCCCACGCTTCTTTGAACTCAGTCACAGTTTTACTCTCCACCACCTCTCTTGGGAGCACATTCCAGGCATCCACTACCCTCTCCGTAAAGTAGAATTTCCTAACATTGCCCCTGAATCTACCACCCCTCAACCTCAAATTATGTCCTCTGGTTTTACTATTTTCCTTTCTCTGGAAAAGATTTTGTTCTACGTTAATACCCTTCAAGTATTTGAACGTCTGAATCATATCTCCCCTGTCTCTCCTTTCCTCTAGGGTATACATATTCAGGGCTTCCAGTCTCTCCTGATACGTCTTCTGGTGCATACGTCTTTCTGAGCTATCAGAGAAACAGCAAAACACATGTTAAAGTCACAAGTTACTCTTAGCAGAAATAAATTTGGATAGCTCCTGCGGCTCATAGAAAACATACCTGCTTTCTCTAAACACCAAAACACACTTACAGGGGTATCTCAAAACAAAGGCTGCCCCCACCTGTATAGCCTGAGGTCTCAAAATGAGAAACTGTTTCCTTCTCTTCTGGGTAGGACGAGACACATCTGGATGCATTGCTGGAAAATAAATCTGTTGACTTTGAAACCCAGATAAAAATACCTCTGGAAGAACTTGGGTTAAGGACGGTGCCAGTTTCCATTTCAAACAAGAAATGGCAGAAAACTCCATTAGAAGGTGTCATCTTTGGATTATCAAATTTTCCAAAAGTTTTTCCTATAACGGCACTAGCTATATTTAAAAGATATTTGAATGAAATTCTGAAGGTACCGGAAACTTCTTATCCACCTTTCTCAAAATTATATTACCGGTACCTCCCTAGCAGAGTAAAGTCTTAAAATCCTAATCAGCAGAATTTATCTCCCGATAGTTTGAACTTATCCAATTTCCTAGAGAGGTCTGATACCGAGGTGCAGGTCTCTGCTACATTATTAGTACAGTTTGCTATTGATTCAGATGGGGAATGGATGCTAAATATGTTTCTCAAATATTCCCCTTTTGACCAGAAATAATATTTTATGTTATCCTATGGTGGGCTCTGTCTCTGGCAGTGTTCAAGGCCCAGTTAAAAGCCCGCCTCTTTGAGAGTGCTTTTGACTCCTAACTCCTTTCCTTTCATTATTTATACACTCCCCCCCTCCGAATCCGCGGTTTCAGCATCCGCGGATTCGGTGATTCACGGTTTTGAACCCTAAAACCCATTTTAATTTTTCGGGTTATTTTAAGCCCTGTAAGCACCCCCTTAAGCCTTACCCGGAGGTCTAGCGGGTTTTCGGGGCAGGAGCGATCTTCCCACATTTCTGCCCCGTGCAGATTGCTCACAGGAAATGGCTCGAGGGACTATTGGAGCTCAAGGCAGCCATTTCCTGTGAGCGATCTGCACGGGGTAGAAGCGTGGGAAGATCGCTCCTGCCCCAAAAACCCGCTAGACCACCAGGTAAGGCTTAAGGGGGGCTTACAGGGCTTAAAATAGCCAGGGGGAAGGGGGGGTTAGGGGCAGAACTGGCCCGACTATTACTCATGTTTTTTAAATATTCACGGGCCGTCTCTGCCCTTAAACCCCGTGGATACGGAGGGAGAAGTGTATATCCTAAGTGGTTTTATAGTCAGGTACTTTATCATATTTCCCTATCTGTCCTGGTGGGCTCAAACTATACCTAGTGTACCTGGGGCAATGGGGGGATTAAGTGACTTGCACAGTGGGGGATTTGAACCCAAAACCTTAGGGTGCTGAGGCTCTAGCACTCCCCACTGCGCCACCCACTTTCACCTTGGGTTCTGCATCCTCAACCCTCTATGATGGAACAATGGACCACAGACTTCAAACTGAAGCTCAATTCAGAGAAAACTAAATTCTTTATAGCCTCGCCACAGGCACATAACACGACAAAATCACTACACATTAACAATCTTAAATACCCTATTCAACCAACGATGAAGGTCCTGGGAGTAATGCTGGACCAAGGTCTAACCATGAAAGACCATATAGACTCCCTAATCAAAAAAGGGTTTTTCACCCTCTGGAAACTTAGGTCTATTAAGGCTTACTTCCACACTTCAGCCTTCAGAATTCTAGTACAATCCCTTATACTAAGCCACCTGGATTATTGCAACATCACCCATCTGACAATCCCCCAGAAGCAAATGCAAAGACTACAACTCATACAAAACGCAGCAGTCAGGATGATTTTTGGGTTGAAGAAGTACGACCACATAACCCCTTCCTACAGACTCCTACACTGGCTGCCGATGAAGGCACGCACGAAGTTCAAGCTAGGATGTCTCTGTTTCAAGGTATTAAACGGTCTAGCCCCTAAATACATCACAGACCTCTTCTCATTCCCAACCAACAGACATGAAAGAAAAACACACCTGAAATTTGTCTCCCCACCGGCTAGAGGGTGTAAATATAAGAGATACCATCAACAACTGTTATCGTACCAAGCAGCCACATGGGGCAAAGACTTAGAAAAACTAATTGCATATACAACCAATTATGGTGAATTTAGGAAACACCTAAAAACATACCTGTTCTTGAAATACTTAGATAACGAACCAGAACATCAGCCCCCTTTATAATACCACAACATACCCAAATCATTAAATTATAAACCCCAACCCAATCACCAACCATGAACACTATATTCAATTTAAGGAACATTTCTAATCATGTGTAAGCAGCACGGCACACAAACTGCTGTTAATATTTATTAATGTTGGAACTACCAGATGTACAATGTTATACCCTTTAATCCGCTGTATGTACAGTCTCTCTTTATTGTAACTACAGTTTATCTATATTGTAACTACAGTTTCTCTATATTGTAAACCACTCCTCTTTATTGTAAACCGCCTAGAAGTCGCAAGATAGTTGGCGGTATATAAAAATAAAGTTATTATTATTATTATTATTATTATGTCATGCCGGTCTGTCCAAGTTAGAATGTAAGCTCTTCCGAGCAGGGACCGTCTAAAAATGTCATAATGTACTGCGTTGGGTACGACTGTCAGTGCTATATAAGTGATATGTGGTAGTAATATGTTATGTTGGAGATGAAGCAAATCCTAGCTTCCTTATCTAGTAGGTCATCTGTAACCTTTATTTAAGTGCTTTGGGCTAACAACTAATTAAATGAATAAAGCACTATGGAAAGAATTAGCCAGTGCTTTAAGGATTGCACTTCTTCATTAGACTTGCATTATATTTTGGAAAAGAAGCCCTAAATTTCAGGCTAGAAGGCTACAGCCGTTGCTAAGTAATTACTGACTTCAAAACAGGCCCATTAGACAGGAAAATAGACGTAAATGGCCAATTTTGGAGTGTCCTCACGCGTTAACAACAGGAGACAAATCCATTTGCATTGAATAGACCTGATTTCCTGCAGTCACGGCTCCTGCTTGTTGGCCTCTGCCACGGTCCCTATAATGAGGGTTACCAGATGTCCGGCGGTCCGGACGGATTTTCCAAAACCTGGCACTTTGTCCGGGTTTTGAAAAGCTGCGTCGGGCAGGGAGGAAGTCCGCGCATGCGGCTGCGGCTTTGTAAAAGGGGCCCTAAGTAGGGATACCAGATTTTTATGTCAGTAAAATTCGGACCCCTAGACCTGCCCCCAGGCCTGCTCAGTTCCACCCACCCCCGCCCCGTTGTGCTCCAGCTCCGCCCTGCCCCCGTTGCCTGTTCATTGGGCAGATAGGCATCCGCGCAAATCCGGACGTCTGGTAACCCTAGCCCCAAGGCGAGTATCTGCTTAAACCACTAGCTGTAGCATTTTTCCAAAAAAAATCCATGTTTATGTGGTGGCACCCTTCGGACAGGTGGTACATTTGATCTCTGTGGCGACTAGCGCTATATAAAACTGACGTCCTTTATTAGACATGGAGGTGGCCTCTTTTAAAACCGCTCCTCAATTTGCTGCTGCCGGATCACTTCTCTTGCTAGTCAGCGAGGGGAAAATAGGCGCCTAGTTCTCATCAATCACGTTTAGGCGCCTGAGACAGAATTACACCTAACGTACAACTTAGATGCCTGTAATGTAGAGTTAGGATTTTAAAGGCCCTTGTTATAGGTGCCTAACGATGGCTTTTAGAAAGCTGTGGCAGAGTTTTCTTTTTTTTTTTTTTTAATTGAATTTTGAATATATAACATACTAGCTGATGCCCCGGCGTTGCACGGGTATTTAATTATAGCAATAACACTGTAAATGGATTCAAATAAAGATACTTTATAGTGGTGAATGAAATTATTTTTTTACAGCTTAATAAAAAGTACAATATTCAAATTATAATGTGAAATATTTGACAAAATGAATACAATACAACTAACGCAAAACGTGATTATAAACAACATTTTTAGTTTCACCTCCTGGAGCAAGAACATATAAATTCTTGGGTGAACCCAGCCCTGAGCAAGCAACATAGAGTTGTGGGCTGCGAGACCCCCAGAACATATCACCCCAGGTAGTGAGGGATCTGCATACCAAGTTTCGTTCAAATCGGTCAAGCCGTTTTTGAATTACTGTGAGAATGGCAGCTTTTTACATTTTTTCCATTGACATGAATGGGTGAAATCTGATTTTATGTTTGTAGCTCCGCCCACGTGTGCAGGTGGGCCGCAAGACCCCCAGAACATATCACCCCAGGTAGTGAGGGATCTGCATACCAAGTTTCGTTCAAATCGGTCAAGCCGTTTTTGAATTACTGTGAGAATGGCAGCTTTTTACATTTTTTCCATTGACATGAATGGGTGAAATCTGATTTTATGTTTGTAGCTCCGCCCACGTGTGCAGG
Source organism: Geotrypetes seraphini (assembly GCF_902459505.1). NCBI lineage: Eukaryota > Metazoa > Chordata > Amphibia > Gymnophiona > Dermophiidae > Geotrypetes > Geotrypetes seraphini. The sequence goes on from NC_047095.1 coordinate 66,387,276, forward strand.
TGGGCCGCAAGACCCCCAGAACATATCACCCCAGGTAGTGAGGGATCTGCATACCAAGTTTCGTTCAAATCGGTCAAGCCGTTTTTGAATTACTGTGAGAATGGCAGCTTTTTACATTTTTTCCATTGACATGAATGGGTGAAATCTGATTTTATGTTTGTAGCTCCGCCCACGTGTGCAGGTGGGCTGCAAGACCCCCAGAACATATCACCCCAGGTAGTGAGGGATCTGCATACCAAGTTTCGTTCAAATCGGTCAAGCCGTTTTTGAATTACTGTGAGAATGGCAGCTTTTTACATTTTTTCCATTGACATGAATGGGTGAAATCTGATTTTATGTTTGTAGCTCCGCCCACGTGTGCAGGTGGGCCGCGAGACCCCCAGAACATATCATCCCAGGTAGTGAGGGATCTGCATACCAAGTTTCATTCAAATCGGTCAAGCCGTTTTTGCGTGATCGCGGCACATACACACACACATACATACACACATACATACCTCCGATTTTATATATATAGATATAATATAATATATAACATATAATATAATATAATATATAACATATAAAGTATTCAAAGTAACACATTCACAATTTGATGACAACCAAGCATTACAAGGCATATCTCTCTAACATGTTTCATGTCATTTAAATCAAAACATCCTATATAATAATGCCCTTAGCACGCATGTGCACTTCAATCTTCGTGGCTCCATGCGTCCGTAGCTCCGTGGCTGGCAGAAAAATGTTGGAGCGTGTGGCGTGTGCACACGTTGGGAGCTACGTGGCGGTTTACTTTCCTGTGTGCCAGTTGCCCTTTCCAACACAACGCATGATGGAAAAAAAAAAAAAGATAGGTGGGAAAGTGGGCAAGGACATTGACAGACTGACAGAAATAGAGACACACACACTGAAAGACAGGTAGGTGGGAGCGAAAGACACACACAGAAGGACATGGGGCCAGGGAGAGAGATTGAAAGAAAAAAAAAAATCAACAGACAGCGGACAACGAGAGAGACACACACAGAAAAAAAGACACAGACAGCGGCCAAGGAGACAGACAGCAATAAAAGACAGACAGACAGACAGCGGCCAAGGAGACAGACAGCAAAAAAAGACAGACAGCGGCCAAGGAGAGAGAGAGAAAGACAGACATTCACATATATCTATTCTAGCACCCGTTAATGTAACGGGCTTAAAGACTAGTGAATAATAAAGGATCTAGAAAAAGAAGGAGAAGGAAGAAGAAATTAAAAAAAAGAAAAAAAAAAAAGAAATCATCCGAAAATCAAGGAGTAGGAATGAGGTTTTATTTTACATAATGATCCAGATATGGCCAGGGTGAACGAATTTGAGAGATTGGTGGGAGGCTGTTTCCTTTACCCTTACCGTATTTTTGATTATGATCTATCTGTCTTAACTTTTGCTTTGGCATACCTTTTGTGCCTTGCTAAGTAGTTATGATTTTTGATTTTATCATATATTGCCATTATTCAGTGATTTTATTATCATTTATTTGGCTGGGTTCATATATTTTGCCCTTGCCTTTATGATTATTATCCATTGATTATTGATATCTTTGATTTATCGCTGATTTATATGGTATTGCTTATGTTTCTGCATTTTTATATCACCTTGGGTCTTGTCGATCCTTTCCTACTTAGTTAGGTTGAAGGTGAAATTGACTCCATTGAAGTTATTTCTCCTCCAAAAGGGGGGACTGTAGGGATAATTCCGTATTCACACCTGAAGGTTAGGCCTCTATGATGTCATCAAGCCTGAACCATTGTTTCAAGAATCTCTCTGCAAGCAACTTTCCAGCATGAATTTTGCAAGAAGTAAGAAGTACACAGCTTTGCTGTTTCTGCCTGATGCATTATGGGGATGTACCCGAATGTTGCTTTTCAAGGACATTCATCTGTGCTTACATAATGGGACAGTGTAAATTTTGAAGAAATTATTCTGTTCTTATCTGTCTAACGGCCCTGGGTCTTCCAGCATATATGATACTTTATACAGAAAGGCTATTCATCAAGTTCTGTTTCTGGATTGGTCCGAGGAAGTCATCTGATGAGATTCAAGAAAAGAAAGGTGCTAATTAATTAATAATTAGTTAGTCTGTGATAAGGTCCGGGGAAGCTCAGATCTGCTCACAGATGTTCTAATTGTAAACTTTTTCTTTCAATAATTAGACCTGTAAGTTACCTCGTGTGATTCTCTGCCTAAGAGATAGAAATTCGGACATTTAAAAACTGTTCTGAATTTAGCACAGATAAACGGAACTTATTGCTGATGATTTATAGCCTCATCAAGGATTTTCAACACGTGTAACTTTTACAACGGTATTCCTGACGTCTTCCAGCTGACAAGAAGTTTTCACTTCCACCTAATTGTGCCGGAGAGGCTAATTAAGGGTGAGCATACGGAAATTACTTTTATTAGCTTGGGAATTAGATAGGAATCAATTGTGATAAAGGTAAAGGGTTGGAAAGTTACCTGGGTGATAATATAATCATTTGTTAATCAGGGATTATTATTATAAGGAATAGTGTGTGTGTTTAACAAGAAGTTTTACTTAATTGTCTAACCATTAGATTGTGATAATCATGTACTGAGTTTCATTTGTGTAATTAGATATTTTGAACAATATTTAGATTCTGCAGCTGGCTTGTGAATTATATTTTTCTATTTTCATAATAAAGATATTTCTCATTAGCCTGGGTTTTGTGTCGTATAATTAGACCTTGATATTTGAACTTGGATAAGAGGTTATGGTTTTCCCTAGACCACTTAACAGAGATGTAACGTGTTTATAATACTGCTAAGTGAACCATAAATCCTTCTACAATACTGAGTTCCACCAATAGGTACAATTCAACAATTGTACTGATTTCCAATTTTTAAGAACTTGTAGAACATAAGAACATGAGAATTGCCGCTGCTGGGTCAGACCAGTGGTCCATCCTGCCCAGCAGTCCACTCATGCGGCGGACCTTTAGTCAAAGACCAGTGTCCTCACTGAGACTAGCCCTACTGCGTACGTTCTGGTTCAGCAGGAACTTGTCCAACTTTGTCTTGAATCCCTGAAGGGTGTTTTCCCCTATGACAAACTCTGGAAGAGCGTTCCAGTTTTCTACCACTCTCTGGGTGAAGAAGAACTTCCTTACGTTTGTACGAAATCTATCCCCTTTCAACTTTAGAGAGTGCCCTCTCGTTCTCCCTACCTTGGAGAGGGTGAACAACCTGTCTTTATCTGCTAAGTCTATTCCCTTCATTATCTTGAATGTTTCGATCGTGTCCCCTCTCAGTCTCCTCTTTTCAAGGAAGAAGAGGCCCAGCTTCTCTATTCTCTCACTGTACGGCAACTCCTCCAGCCCCTTAACCATTTTAGTCGCTCTTTTCTGGATCCTTTTGAGTAGTTCCGTGTCCTTATTCATGTACGGAGACCAGTGCTGGATGCAGAATTCCAGGTGGGGGGTGCACCATGGCTCGGTACAGCATGCTGATAACCTTCTCCGATCTGTTCGTGATCCCCTTCTTAATCATTCCTAGCGTTCTGTTCGCCTTTTTCGCCGCTACCGCACAGAAAATCTATCAGTTCAGGCGGACAGTCCAGATTGGTAAAACAGAGGTGTTGTGAGCGGAGAACTATAACATCAAAAGAAATATTGGTAGAGGTTTCTATCACAGGCTGCTAAGGAGAATGCCGACACTCATAGGATTCCTAGGAGCGTTGGATCATTTACCTCACTGGTCTAGGGTTGCCATATTTTTCTTCGGGAAACCCCAGACACATGACCCTTCCTCATTCCATCCCAGCCCCGTCCAGTTCCACTCCTAACCCCATCCTGTCCTGCCCCCACAAAGCCTCCTCTTTTCTTCTGGACGAGCTCCTGCTGCGTCTGGAGGGCCTGGAGCATGCGCGGATGTGTGTGATATCATCCACGCATGCTCAGAGGCCCTCTAGATGCGGATGGAGTTCGTTGGGGCTTTCCAAAATCCGGCCAAATGATGGGTTTTGGAAAGCCCATCCGGGAGCCCAGACAGTCCTTTAAAGGTGTGCGCAGTGCTGTACATTTTGACAGGTATAGACGGTCCCTGCTTAGAAGAGCTTATAATCTAACTTGGACAGACAGGCATGACATACAGGGTAGGGGATGCAGAACCCAAGGGAAGAGGAGTCAAAAGCACTCTCAAAGAGGTGGGCTTTTAACTGGGCCTTGAACACTGCCAGAGACGGAGCCCGCCGTAGGGATTCAAGCAGCTTGTTCCAAGCATACGGCGCAGCAAAGTAGAAGGAATGGAGTCTGGAGTTGGCAGAGGAAGAGAAGGGCACAGATAGGTGGGACTTACCAGCTGAACGGAGGTCTCGGGGTGGGGGGGGAAGGACAACAAAGGGGGAGATAAGTGAAGAGAGATAATGAGGGGCAGCTGAGTGAGTGGATTTGTACGTCAGTAAGAGGAGCTTGAGTTGTACTTGGAAACGGATGGGAAGCCAATGAATTTAGGAGAGGGATAATGTGAATATAGGGATTCTTCTGGAATATGAGTCATGCAGCCGAATTCTGGACAGATTGGAGGGGAGCGATATGCTTCCCCCCCCCCTTTCTTTGTCTACATGGAGGGAAAAAAGCGTATTAAATGTGGCCTTAAATCCTTCCTTTATTTTAGAGAATTCTCAGGAGATCGACTACCGAGGAACTTTGGTTATATCTTTAGTCTTTGAACAGGACTTCAATTTAATTATGAAAGCTTTTTCTAGCTCTACTCAAAGTTTATTTATGGTTCAAAAAGTTTGGATTTTTCCCGATGTTATAAAGGTAACTCAAGAACGCAGAAAATTATTTTTAGCTGTGCGGGAAGAAACAGTAAAAATGGTAGCAAATTTTTTGTTACATTACCCCTGTGTCAAATAAAATATACTGGGATTAAATATGTGGTTTTTGCACCAGAGCAACTTCGACACTTTTTGGACCCCAAAAAAGTAATGAATATATGAAACTGGGCTTCAAAGAAAATAGGCTGATTTGATTCACATTAAGCCTTTTCCTAATATTTAGTTTTATTATTCATAATAGATCTCCCTATCTTATTTCTCTTGTTTCTCCTTAAGGTAATATTGGGGACCAAGGAAGAATTCTGGAAAATTTGTAAATTTTATATGATTTAGCTTTCAATTTTCATATTAGAGTTTTTGTTAATTAATGGTTAAATGTTTCCTTGTAAATCATATATATGTCTTGATGATTTACGTTCTGATTTGCTGTAACAAGTGGATTCTTGTAAAAGACATTGAAATACAAACGAAAAAAAAAAAAAAATCCTTACATTAAACCCTGTTCAGGGATTCTATAAGTAGTTCTGCTCAACAGGAGCTGGAGGGCTATGGCCAAATCACAACGGATGCTACTTGTGGGCCTGGAGCATTACTATGGAAGGCGCAGTAGGGGTGAAGGTCACATGAAAATGTTGTCCATCCACATGTGGCCCCAAAATTTAGCACAGAGACGAGCGAATGAATTTACACATAAGCGTTAGACAGGTGCTTTGAAGTTCATCAAGTTTGCAGACGACACGAAGTTATGGCGGGCAATCAGATCACAAAAGGATAGTGATGAACTACAGAGAGATTTGAGCCAGTTAGAGAAATGGCAGATGAAGTTTAATGTGGAAAAATGCAAGGTAATGCATTTCGGCAGAAAGAACAAGGAGCACGAGTATAGAATGTCAGGTGCAACTCTGGGTAAGAACGAACAAGAAAAGGACCTGGGTGTACTGATAGATAAGACTCTGAAACCGTCGGCACAATGCGCGGCAGCGGCAAAGAAAGCAAATAGAATGTTGGGCATGATAAAGAAGGGAGTCACGAGTAGATCGGAAAGGGTCATAATGCCACTTTATAGACCAATGGTCAGACCACACTTGGAATACTGTGTCCAACACTGGTCTCCCTACCTAAAGAAGCATCTAAAACTGCTCGAGAGGGTGCGGAGGCGAGCAATGAAGCTAGTTAAAGGTATGGAAAACTTGAACTATAAAGAACGACTTAAAAAACTGGGACTGTTCTCCCTTGAGAAAAGGAGACTGCGAGGGGATCTGATTGAGACTTTTAAGATAATAAAAGGAATCGACAAGATAGAGCAGGGTAAAAAGTTATTTACGATGTCAAATGTGACCAGGACAAGAGGTCATGGACTGAAGCTCAGGGGGGACAAGCCCAGGACAAAGGCCAGGAAGTTCTGCTTCACGCAGCGAGTGGTGGACACCTGGAATGCTCTCCCGGTAGAGGTTGCTGCGGAACCCCCAGTTCTTGGTTTTAAGGGCAAGTAAGATGCACATCTCCTCGAAAGATGCATAGAAGGATATGGGTGACTAACCTTTTTTTGTTCGCCAGGTTACACCTGGCTGGGCCTCCGCGTGAGCGGATCGCCGGACTTGATGGACCTAGGGTCTGATCCGGAGATGGCAGTTCTTATGTAACTCTTAGGGCTCCTTTTACAAAGGTGCGTTAGGGTCGTGGAACACGTGGAATAGCGCACGCTAAATTGTCGTGTATGCTAGCCGCTACCGCCTCCTTTTGAGCAGGCGGTAGATTTTTGGCTAATCCGGTGCGTGCGCTAAAACGCTTAGCGCACCTTCGTAAAAGGAGCCCTTAATTACATAACATAACATTATACTTATAGACCGCGTTACCAAAAGTTCTACGCGGTTTACAAAAGATTATAAACATTACATATAATTGTATAATGGTTATACTTCTGAACTTTGTGGTAAGCTGTAAATCCGGCCACTAATTCCTCTTATCGATAGCAGAAAAGAAGGCGTAATAAAGGGAGGGGAAACCTTTCTCTTATTGAAGGATTCCACTGGCAAATGTGCGCTGAGTCCCTGGAAATATATTCTCGACCTGCTTGATTTTTATCTCACCGTTCGAAGTCAAAAGCAACGCGTCAAAGTTTTTGTTTAGAAAATAAACACATCGGATATTATATTGTTTGGCTACAACGAAGTCACAGCCGATTGTTAACGTTTTAACGTAGTCCAAAGCCCCTCGTGGTTCAGGCCAGAAATAAAAGTCCACGTTTTCTAAAGGCACAGATTGTTCTTTCTACACTATTAAAATTCATAGTTTCCTGTAAAGAGATATGCACTCACCTACATCCGATATACTCCACTAGAAGGTAATAACTTATTCAAGAAGCCACAGCAGCTGTTGACCATGCTGGACTCTTTTTTTTTTTTTACTTCCTGTTCTTCTGATTAGAAATGGTGTTTTCTCATGTCAGAGTGTGATTCAGGAAAACAGTCCGTAATATTCTTTCTTGAAAGTGCCTTCTCAGGTCAGTCAGAGTTTAGAAAATTCTAGGCATAAAATAAACCTGAAATTTCAGGGGAGTTTTTTCCCTGCGCCATATATAGTGCCCATTCTTCTCATGGTGACACGTCAAAAGCACGCCGGACATTGGCGCGCCAACCATTGAGCGCAGGGACGAATGTGTGTCACCGCTTGAGGGTGTGTGTGTGGGGGGGAATCCCCCCCATACTGAGAAATACTCGCGTTCATGTTCAGGGTGTGTGTGTGGGGGGGGGAATCCCCCAATACACCGAAAAGTCCCACTCTGCTCCCGAACACCGGCTCTTCCGCTCTGAGGGGCGGTGGAGGGGGAAAACCACCACATCCCCCCTCAACGTGAGTGTGAGTATTTCTCAGTATACTGGGGGGGTTCCCCTCCACATCCCCCTCACAGCGCTAACGGGAACGGTCAGAGCGGTGGCATGCATTCGTCCCTATGCGTAATTGTCGGCGCGTCTTTGTCAGAGCGTTGTTTCCTGCTCTCAAATGTCGGTGTACCCTTCTGACACAGTGGGCCTTATTTTGGATCTAGTATGTGCTTTTTCCAAAGGGTATACCCTACTAACAATATTGTCCCAAAATTGTCATGTAAGTGGTATGGGAAACTAAAACGCAAGCGGATTGTGAAAAATTTCAGGCAAACCTTAGGAAATTGGAAGACTGGGCGTCCAAGTGGCAGATGAAATTTAATGTGGACAAATACAAAGTGATGCACATTGGGAAAAATAATCTGAATCACAGTTATCGGATGCTAGGGTCCATCTTGGGGGTTAACACCCAAGAAAAGGATCTGGGACTCATTGTAGACAATACGATGAAATCTTCCGCCCAATGTGCGGCAGCGGCCAAAAAAGCAAATAGGATGCTAGGAATTATTTTAAAAAGGGATGGTTAACAAGACTAAGAATGTTATAATGCCCCTGTATCGCTCCATGGTGCGGCCTCATCTGAAGTATTGCGTTCAATTCTGGTCTCCTTATCTCAAGAAAGATATAGTGGCGCTAGAAAAGGTTCAAAGAAGAGCGACCAAGATGATAAAGGGGATGGAACTCCTGTTGTATGAGGAAAGACTAAAACGGTTAGGGCTCTTTAGCTTAGAAAAGAGACGGCTGAGGGGAGATAGGATTGAAGTCCAGGGGATCGATTTTTCACTCTGTCATAAATTCCATAGGCTAAAGGACACTCGATGAAGTTACAGGGAAGTACTTATAAAACCAATAGGATTACATTTTTTTTCACTCAGAGAATAGTTAAGTTTTGGAATGCATTGTCAGAGGATGTGGTAAGAGTGGATAGCGTGGCTGGTTTTAAGAAAGGTTTGGACAATTTCTTGGAGGAAAAGTCCATAGGCTGCTATTGAGAAAGACATTGGGGAAGCCACTGCTTGCTCTGGATTGGCAGCATGGAATGTTGCTACTCCTTGAGTTTTGACCAGTTATTAGTGACCTGGATTGGACAACGTGAGAATGGGCTACTGGGCTTGATGGACCATTGGTCTGACCCAGTAAGGCTATTCTTATGCTCTTATGGATATTTTAGGGCCGCTCAGCGCTAGAAAATTGCTCTCTGAAAAAACCAAGCCATTAGGAGAGTGTTGTGGGAAAACTGCCAGTGTCTCATGGCTTTCCTACCATGAAAGAGCAGAGAATTGTGATTGCTGTGATATTGCTGGTTCCAATATCAAAATGGCCGCCGGGACCTTCTGCCACTGAAAGTTTTAGCAGCCATTTTGACTTGAAGCCAGCCATGCTCAGGAATGAGTGGGGATGTTCCTGCGCCCACAATCTACCAATGTTACGGTAGGCACAGAAGGGGGCTGCCACCAGGGGAGGTGGGTTTGGGAGGGGGCTGTTGGACTCAGTTGGAAGCTGCCAATGGTGGGTGGGTCTGGGCGGTGGCTCCTTTTGGTGGGTGAGTAGGTGGGAGGTAACGGAGGCTGTTGGCTTCAGTTTCTGCTGAAACTGAAATGTCCAATTTTGGTCCTAGATTTGATTTTAGCAGAAACCAAAGATTCAGTTTTTGGTTGGGCTCCACAGTGAAATTGTGACTTGTGTCATCAAAGTTGCATCGCTTTCTGCAGGATAAACATGATGACGTAGTGTTCTTTGACATCAGGAAGCTAATGTTAGCTTCTAGTTGGTGGTCTGTATTCTTTGGCCACTGCCTGCTTTATTTCCGGGTATTCAACACTGGGCCATGTCCAGGCACCATCAATGAATATCTGGGAAAATGTGGCCAGATAACACTTAAACAGTTACGTGTAATATTCAAAAACTTAGCCAAATTCTTTGAACCACATAAAGGTAAGGCATCTTTTTATGCGGCTCACCCACAAATGATCTGGTTATGGCATACATCAAAAACAACCAATAGGAGCACTATGAACTTAAAACCACTTTATAAACTGCCTGAAAGAGCTCAGAACCATAAGATGGTGTAATGAACACGACCAGGGTAAAAACCCTGATTCGTGTTTCAAATGCCTATCATTGCTCCCTTTTGGAGTTGTTTATAAAGTTGTTTCATATTGTGTAAAAAAATTTAAATAGAAGTGCAAAAGTGTTTCACTAATTCACAACAGCTTTCTTATATTTTAAACTTTGAACTTAGTCTTTTTGAAAAAAACTCAAAGTAAGTAAAAATTATCTTTCTGAAGCAGAATCTTATCTTGCTAAAGCCGGGTCTGATGCGTTTCGCCAAGACGGCTTCCTCAGAGAACCCACTTCAACAAGTTGACAATCAAAAAGAGAACTGCATTCTTCAAAGCTCTCCTGACTTCTCTAATATCCGGCACTAACCATGGATATTCAGTGTCACAATCTGAATATCTGCAGTTAGTCCTGAACAAGTGATTTAAAGGGATTTAAATCGCTTCGAGCATCAAGGGAAATGCAAATATGCAACACACAAACTGACAGAACATTGCTTCTTCCTTTCTACCCTTACTTTAAGAAAAAGGCGCCTTTACCATTTTCAAAAGTGCAGCTGATGCTTAAGGTCAGGAAATTACCTAGATGGGATCTGCTTTCCATGCATGTAAGGTTGAAGTGATGTTCAGAAACATCATGGGGGGAGGGGGAAGGTGTTCAGGAATCCCCAGCATTTTGCATCTGTAACTTAGTATGGGCAAACCTACATACAGCTGGAGGTGTACTATTTTAGGGGGGCGGGTTATGAAAGAAGCGTGTGAACCATTTCTGAGCAGATGCTGGCCAAGCTATGGCCTGTAGCTGAGGGTCAAGAAGAACAAGAGGCTCTGCGAACCAAGCAGCAATATATTTGCAGATAAAAGCCCGAGTTATGGTCGGGACTAGAGGAAAGTGCTGGCAATTGTCTGACATGCTAACCCTGTGCCAGATGCCTGGCAATTAAATGAAATCTTCATTTGAGCAGCTTTCCTGGACTGTCTTCAGGTTTTCTGGTTGCCGAGTGACTTAGGATTGCACTGCTGCCGGGCTGTTAGCCAACGGTCTGGTTGACAGAAAAGGCAAACAAAACGAGCAGAGAAAGACCGACTGGCCCATCATGTCTATGCGCTTCTTCTTGGCCACCCTGCCAAGGAGGGAATCCCAGGTGCCAGGCATACACAGGGCCGGATTAATCAATAGGCCCAAGAGGCACGTGCCTAGGACCCGAAACTGTGAGAGGGGCCCGCTGAAGGAGGCCGACTCACCTTGCCATTTTTTTTAAACAGCAACGCCCCCACCCCGCATCAACAAAAACGCCCCCCCCCCCCCGCTCCCCGCAAGTTAGACAAGTTCCTGCTGAACCACTGCTGGCCACGATGGACCACTGGTCTGACCCAGCAGCGGCAATTCTTATGTTCTTAACGTATGCGCTTGGAACTAGATCTGTTTTCGAAGGGTCTAAGTGCCACAAAGGTCTAATCAGATCACCATTGCATGCATCAAGGTAAGACACCCCACACACTCCCCCATTGTTCACTGACCCCCTCACCCCCCACAAAGATCAGAATAAAAAAGTAAATACCTGTCTCCAAAACATCAGCACCTGGTATAGGAAAGCCTAGTAGAGCTGCACACAGGTGTCTTAAGTAGCCTGGTGGGCGGGCTAGTGAACCTTAGAGAGGACTAGCAAGTCCCTTAAACCATTCTAAACCCTACATTCATGAGCCCACCAACCCTCCCCCCCAAACCCTACTCTACTGCCATATAGGTGCCACCTGCATCCATAAGGGCTATTGGGGTTGTAGACAGATGGGTATAGTGGCTTTTGGGGGTGTTTTGGGGTGCTCACCATAACCTTTAAGGGAGTTTTGGTTAGGAGTGTGTGGTGCAGTGGTTGAAGCTGCAACCTCAGCATCCTGGGGTTGTGGGTTCAAACCCCACGCTGCTCCTTGTGATCTTGGGCAAGTCACTCAGTCCTCCGTAGCCCCAGGTACATTAGATAGATTGTGAGCCCACCGGGACAGATAGGGAAAATGCTTGAGTACCTGATTGAAAACCGCTTAGATAACTTTGATAGGCGGTATATAAAAACCTAATAAACTTAAAAAAAAAAAAACTTAGATGTTTATGTGGCACCCTTTATATGACGTTCACAGCAGTGCCCTCTAAGGTGCACCACTACTCTGATGCCATGTTTGGGTGGCCAATCCATTACAGGAATGGCCCCTCCTACACCCAAATGGTCTTGTTCTGGGCATTTGGGTGTTGGATGAAATTTTGGTGACGCGGTAGAGGAAGGCTGTGAAGCAGCCTTTTCAGAGTGCTGCCACCGCTGCTGTTTTTGGAGGTATGTCAGTCTCATGGTGGGAGGGTCAGCGGGGTTCTGCTGCACAGGAGGATAGGAGGGAGGGATAGAAAGATGCTGCACAAGGGGAAGGGTGAGAGGGGAGGAAAGACGCTGCACATGGGGTGGGGGGGGGGAGAGAACGGAAAGAGGAAGAATTGGGGTAGAGGAGAGGAAGGGAGAGATGATTGTTGTATATGAAATAAATAAGACATCCCCGAAAATAAGCCCTAGTGCATTAATATAAGACACTGTCTTATTTTCGGGGAAACACGGTAGTACCACAGTCCTCCTGAATGTCACCAGATACTAACTATAATTTGTACCATGCCTAGATACTGTATTGTTACCATCCTAGAGTTGTATTGTTAGCAAATTCTTGTTGCTGAGGCTGTGAGCGGCTCTGATCCAGACCATAATACTTTCTACTGAAAATATGCAAACAATAAGTATTAAGCCAAGCTATTCCCAACTGATGGACGGGAGCCTAGGATACGGCTTTATGTTATTTTTGTAGTGTACAAGGAAACCCCAAGAGAGTCAATAAGATGTCAAGGAACAGCACGCCTGTTGGCGAAATACAGACGCAGGATAGCGCAGGAGAGCTTTTCAATTCTCAAGACTGACAGAAGTTGCAGAATAACAAGCTCTCTTTCCCTCTATCAAAGTTCTGCTAACATTCTCCAAAGGAAGGCGGAAGGAGAAAAAAAAGAGAGCGTCACAGGCACTAGGCTTTAATAGCCTGCCTGTCACTCCCGACCCCTCCACCTCCAGCCCTTTAATTATGTCATGAACTATGAAATTAATCTTTTAATGGTGTTTCCCCCCACACATTCTTTCCCGCACCTCTCCTCCAGTGAATATACAATATGGAAGTTTGACTCCAGAAAGGCAGCCCTTAACCTAGACAATGCAGAGCAAACTGGTTTCCTAGCAACGGGGCCTTTGAGGAGCTCCGAAGCCATTCAGCCCTTTCCTCTTCCTGCTCCAGTGCTCCAGTGCTCCCACCAGCTGCAGACTCACCAGTAGTTTCTTGAGAGAGGTTTCCTTATACATAAAAGGGCAGTTCTACAGCAGGGTACCTGACAGGAGCCTATAAAGGAAGACAGGTGTTGAATTTAGATGTGGACATTTATGTCAACCATACACCTGGTGTAACTGCGGATTCCTAAATGCTGAGGAAATATTCTATAAGGGACATGCATAAGTGTGTATTCCACCTACATTTCACCCAGTTTCATCATGTGTATGCTCCCTTGCAAATTTCTACAATGCAAGGTAGGTGCATACTTACAAAATGGTACCTCAGTGCAAATTTGACATGTACATGATCACATAGTAACATAGTAAATGCCAAATCATCCAATTTCAAGGAGGGTCCCCAGTCAACATCTTCCACAGATACAAAATGGTGGCCCAAATAAAGGGGCCCCTAACTCTGGACCTAACTGAGATCATGCCCCCAAACTTTGGATATCCCCTGAAAACATTTCATCAGTTTCTGAGATGGTCAAGTAGGAAGCTCTGGACCACTTGACATGGAATGTCCCTATATGGGACACAGACTGTGCAAGTCTACCCAGTACCAGCCTTCAATTTATACCATTCATTTTCTAATTAGATACCCTCTGTCTCTCCACACTGTGAAGGAGTGATTGGAATAGTGGTAGGCTTAGGAGTCAGTTCTGTGGGTGCTATGGGTGCCCCCTAATATTGAACAAACCTCTTGATTCTGAACAGGGAGAGGTAATTTTTTTTTTTGTTAGCAACCCAATCATTAAGAAAACTTAGCTCCAAAGCTGGCAGGTGTCCCTAAGAACACTTCCTCACTCATGTTGCAGTTAAGACACCTTATGATAGGTGGCGCTAAACCTACTGAGCTGAGACTGAGTCAGAGGGACTCAGGCAGGGAGGTGGGGCGGATTACCTTGGAGAGGCCCTGAGTAAAAGAATCCTTCCAGGGTAATCTCATTGGCTGCAGTACCTGAGGGGAGCTCAGGGAAGAGGAGTGGCACCACAATAGACTTTGCAACCCTGTTTTTGCCATAAGCAGAAGCTTATTTGAGGTAGGCCAAATTTATCTTGGAACCTGGTTGACATTGTAACTTTGGAAGGCAGGGCCAAGTCAGGTCCAATTGCGCTGAGAATTGAAAGATAGAATTTGAACTTTGGGGCCTCCAGGACGAAGCCAAGCTAGAGGCAATGGCATAGTAAGGAGGGAGCGGTCTGCTCCGGGCGCCATGTTGGTGGGGGTGCCATCCCCCCTCCTCCTCTCCACCTATCTGCATCTTCTCAGTCCTCTCCACCGTGTGCACGCTCCCCCCTCCCCTTCCCCCATACCTCTAGCTGAAGTTGCCCACGGCGGTCAACAACATGCTCTTCGCAACCCTGTTGGATTTCCTGCTGATGTCGCTTCTGGGTGCCATGTACAGGAAGTGATGTCAGAGGGAGAGCTGATAGGGTCGTGAGGAGCATGTTGTTGACCACCGCGAGCAACAACTTCAACTAGAGTTACAGGGGAGGGGAAGGGAGGGCATGTACAGCAGGTGGAATCAGGGAAGGGCGGGGAGCAGAGACTAAACTAAACTAAACCTTAAGTTTGTATATCGCATCATCTCCATAAAGATAGAGCTCGGCACGGTTTACAGGTAATTCAATAAATGAGGGAAGGACATAATAAGAAATTAGAGGTTATGAAGAAGATAGCTAGCTTTACATTTTCAATAGCTAGCTTTACGTTTTGGAGAAAAGCCAGGTTTTCAGATGCTTTCGGAATAATTGGAATGAGCCTAGGTTCTGCAGCGGGGCAGGGAGGTTATTCCAAAGCTCAGTGAATTTGAAGAAAAGGGATTTCCCTAATTTACCTGCATACATGACACCTTTTAATGAGAAAGAGAAAGAGACAAAAAAGAAGGAAGAGAGAAAAAAAGAGAAGGAGAGAGAGAGAAAAAAAAGAGAGAGGAAGAGAGAGAGAGGGAAAAAAAAGAGGAAGAGAGAGAGAAAAAAGAGAGAGAGAGAGAGAGAGAGAGAAAAAGAGAGAGAGGAAGAGAAACTAAACTAAACCTTAAGTTTATATACCGCATCATCTCCATAAAGATAGAGCTCGACACGGTTTACAGGTAATTCAATAAATGAGAGAAGGACATAATAAGAAATTAGAGGTTATGAAGAGGATAGCTAGCTTTACATTTTCAATAGATAGCTTTACGTTTTGGAGAAAAGCCAGGTTTTCAGATGCTTTCGGAATAATTGGAATGAGCCTAGGTTCCGCAGCGGGGCAGGGAGGTTATTCCAAAGCTCAAAGACTAGGGCGGGGAAGGGACACCACTACCCCAGGCGCCTCTCACCCTCACTATGCCACTGGCTGGAGGCTAGAGTTGCAGACTTGGAGGAGCTGAGCAAGACAGACAGGTACATAGAGGAGACCTACAGGGACATTGTAGAGAAATCCTGCCTCCAGTCTGGGAGCCCTGTGCTGCCTTGGAGGAGAGAGGTCTCCTAGAAGGAGAGCATCACCCTGGTGAAGTAGGAAATAATCCTGTAGCTAGGACCCACCCACCAGGAAATACAATATCCTCTCACACTGAGGATGTTTCTTCAGGGGCTTCTGCCCAGGATAGCGGTTGTATTTGGTGATTCGATTATTAGGCATGTAGATAGCTGGGTGACTGGTGGGCGTGGGCTGTTAAGTTACTAGAAGGCACAACAGTTAACAGAAGTTGAATGCGCTGGGATCACGCGCTGTTATATACAGCCTTTGAATCCCAGGAGGCTGTGCGGCTCTTTCTGCCGTGAAGCATGAAGCAACCAAAGGCGACCCCGTGACGTCAGATGCATGCGGAAATCTAGCTGGAAGGAAGGGGGGAGGGAAAGCTGGCCCTTAAAAGTTATTTATTAATTTTTTTTAAATTTGGCATTGATATATAAGAACATAAGAAATGCCTTCACCGGATCAGACCATAGGTCCAACGGGGTTAATCTGTGATTTTCTCGCCATGCGCATTACAAATCTGAGATTCACTCCCGCGTTCGCTATGCGCATTCCAAAAAAATCAAAAAAATATTTCTATCCCTTATGTACATGAAAGTTTACATATATTTAAAGTTTAGATATATTTTGGATTTTTTGCGGATTAGATATATATTTTTAATGGGGTTCTTAACACGCACGCGGCAGTTGCTAGGCAGGAATAGTCGGCGAGGATGTAAAGCGACTGGTCCTCAGCAGTCGAAATTTTTTGGATTGGAAAGGCCAGTCAGTTTGGACGAAATGGTTTCATGAATTGATGCCTTAAGAAATTGGCATTCCTTTTTACTCATTTGCATGCGCAGATCGGATCGGGTGCGGATGGGGTCAGGAGGAAGGTTAGTGAATCGAGCCGGAGTCGGAAAGTGAGCGCAAACCGATCGGTACACGTGCGGTAACCCCGTGCTACATGCCAAGAACTAATGCTAGCTCAATGCTGGCATTAGCGTCTAGCGGCACGCTAAAAACGTTAGTGCATCATAGTAAAAGGAGCCCTAAGTTCTGACCATCATTGGCTTTGCTGATTTTTTTATGCATTGGGCACAGTTTGAACCTTCTCCTCGAAATCGGTCAATTGTTTTTGTACGTTTTTTAGTGGAGTTTTTTTCTGACCCATGAAGAATAACTGAGGTCTTTTTCTCCACTTTTCATCATTTTTGTTCTTTATTTTTGGCAATAAATTGTTTCGATGGTGGTTTCAAGGATTGGCTCTTGTGGCAATACTTAGCTTGCTTGGGTATGTATATTTGGTATTTTTAAGCAAATTAAACACATTTTCCCCTTCATTAAGAATTGTGATTTCAATTACCCCAACATTGACTGTATAAATGTTAGATCAGGGAATGTTAGGGAGGTAAAATTCCTAGACATCATAGATGACTGCTTCTTGGAGCAACTGGTCCAGGAACCAACAAGAGGGGGAGTTATTTTAGATTTGGTCCTTAGGAGGTAACTGTATTGGGTCTGCTGGGAAATAGTGATCATAACATGATCAAATGTGAGCTGATATCTGAAATGATGTCACTAAATAAACCTACTATAGTAGCGCTTAATTTTTGAAAGAACAACTAAGATAAAATGAGGAAAATGGTTAAAAAGAAACTAAAAGGACTGGTGGCAAAGGTTAGGACTATAAATCAGGCATGACATTATTTAAAAATACATCTTGGAAGCCCAGATCAGACGTATTCCATGTATTAACAAAGGTGGGAAAAAAAAGGAAATGAGATTTGGCATGGCTAAAAGGCGAAGTGAAAGAGGCTAATAGAGCCAAAAAAATCCTTTAAAGAATGGAAAAAGAATCTAAATGAAGAAAATAAGAAGAGACATAAACACTAGAAAGTTAGATGCAAAGCACTAATAAGGAAAACTAAAAAAGAATAGAACAAAAAACTTGCTAAAGAGGCAAAAACTAATTGTAACAATTTTTAGGTACCTCAGAAGCAGAAAACCTGTGAGGGAATCCATGGAACTGTTGGATGATTAAGGAGCAAAAGGGGCATTCAGGGAGGATAATGTCATAACAGAGAGACTTTCTTTGCTTCTGTCTCTACATAAGAAGATGTAAGAAATCTACCTGAACCAGAAATGATTTTCAAGAGTGATGATGCAGAGGAACTGAAACAAATCTTGGTGAACCTGGAAGACGTACTAACCCCCTCTTTTACTAAGGGCTCCTTTTACTAAGCTGCGTTTAGCGTTTTTAGCGCATGCTAAACCTGCGCTACGTGGCTAGAACTGATGCCAGCTCAATGCTGGCGTTGTCTAGCGCGCGGGGCAAATTTAGTGCGCGCCATTCCACGCGTTAAAGCCCTAACGCGGCTTAGTAAAAGGAGCCCTAAGCTGCGCTAACCGATTAGCGCACTAATCGGATTAGCGCACCTTAGTATAAGAGGGACTAAGCCTGTGGGTTTGCTCTTTGCTTTTTGCTATATTTATTGTGCAGATGTTCTGCCTTTCTTGTGTTTTCAGTCCTGTAATTATGTCACTATATTGCCACCCCTCCTCTTTTTCTTCCTGCCCTGTCCTTCCTAAATTGCTTTATAGCCCACGTAACATGAAATTGCTCCCAACCTGGCTTTCTTTGCCAGGTTCCCCAGAGCTTTGCGCATCTAGATCCACTTGTTGCCTAGAGTAACTGCTGAATGTACAACACAGAGGCAAGCAGCGGAGCAAAGTGCAAGCATGCATCTCTCCTTAATTTAACAAAAGGCTGTAGCAACAGAGTAGCAAGAAGTGCTTTGGTTTGGGATTTCTGGTGTGCATGACAATCAAAGAGCACGATCCTTCAAAACGAGCATCTCATTTTATGATTTCCTATCTTGAAGGTATTATTTGCTTCCTGGCGATACAATAAAATGCCCCCCGTCTGTCTCTTCTCTGTTCGATGACCTTTGCCGTCACGCTCTGTAGTTAAGATTCGAATGGCAGGGATCCAGATAGAGAGAAGAGACCTCTGTCTCCGTTTTGTCCTTTGCGATTAAAACAGTGTAGGGCAGTGGAAACATAAAAGGACGACCGCAGTTATAAAATTAAATTATCGCTTCTCTCTACAAACAGCTACGTGGCATAATTTAGATTTCTTTACCATGGGAGACGGCAGATTGCCGGGTTCAGTGGGAGTGCAGGGAATGACTGAACATTTGCTTATTATCTTTCTTAATGAAATTGCTTTTATAACTCACCAATATTCACAAACATGCACCAGACAGGGAACGACATCGTGAATATAAAACCACGCAAAGCTGAAAGGATTATACAAACCGATAAATAACTGTACAAACCCAAAAAAGGTGGTATCGTAAAATGAAATCACAATAATTAAAAGAGTAAATCAGGCAATTAATTAGTCGTGAGGGTAAAGCCATGAAACCAGCGCACAAATGAAAGAGAACAGAGAGAAATTTACAAGTTATGCAAAAAAGTAATACAAAACCACTCCTTAAAAACCATAAATAAACTAGAGAAAATTACTTCATGAGAATCTAAAGATGAATAGGCTTAAGAATATGCAGCTTTTTAATTGAACATGACAAATTAAACTGATCATAATATCACATAGTAAAAGCGTGTCCAAAGAGTCAAGTTCCAATAAGTTTTCCAGAGGTTGAAAGATTTAGTTCAAGCCTAACTTCCCTTGGAAGAAAATTTCAGATTAAGAACTGTGCTTGAGAAATCTGTTACCGTCCTCTAGCTACCGTGTTTCTCCGAAAATAAGACCTACCCCCCAAAATAATCCCTAGTTAGATCAACCGCTGAAGCCCCTCCCGAATGTCCCTGACTCTCCCCGACTCCATCCCTGACAATAGTGCTGCCTGATTTGCTGGCGGAAGCGTTTTCTCCCCCCCCATCCCCCATCCCCTTGCACAGCATCTTTCTAGGGGAGGGGGAAGGGGGAAGAAAAGAAAGAGGAAGAATTGGGGTGGAGGAGAGGAAGGGGGAGTTGATCATTGTATATGAAAAAAAAATAAGACATCCCCGAATTAATATAAGACACTGCCTTATTTTCGGGGAAACACGGTAATCCCATTCCTGACAGACGGTAGTGATAAACGGAGCTCCCTCTGAGGAAAGGGATGCTGCCAGAGGTGTGCTGCAAGGTTGATTTCTTGGGCAGGTTCTTTTGAACATTTTTGTAAGCAATACTGCTAAAGGACTGTCTGGTAAAGTTCGCCTCTTTGCAAGTGATACAAAAATCTGCAATAAGGTCGACGCCCCTAACGGTATAACATATTACTACTACTGCTAATTATCATTTCAATAGTGCTGCCAGATGTGCATAGTGCTGAACATAAAAAAACAAAACCAAAACCAGGAGGAAGGACTTGGCAAACCTTGAAGAATGGTCCAGAATTTGGCAGCTAAGAATTAATGCTAAAAAGTGAACTTATCATGCATTTGGGCCGCAAAAACCTGCGGAAATGCTACAGTTGGGGGGGGGATGAAGAACTTTTGTGCATGAAAGAGGAACGGGACTTGGGAGGGATTATACATGATAATCAAGGTGGCCAAACAGGTAGAAAAGGTGACAGCAAAAGCTACAAGGGAGAGAAATGGCCAGTAAGCAAAAAAGAGGTAATGATGTCTCTATGAAACACTGATGAGACCTGAGGCATGTGGGACAGTGGTTAGAGCTATAGCCTCAGCACCCTGCTCCTTGTGACCCTGGGCAAGTCACCAGGGGTGTACCAAAGGGGGGGGAGCGGAGTGGTCCACTCCAGGTGCAGCCCATGCTCCAATGACTCCTTCGAGGGCTGGCGCCGGTGTCAAGAACTTCTTCCTGGCAGCAGCTGCAGTATTCACAATTCACTGCTCTTGTTGATGCTGGGCCTTCCTCTCTGCCGGGTCCTGCCTACTTCCTGTTTCTGCGAAGGCAGGACCCGGCAGAGAGGAAGGCCCAAAGCCAACAAGAGCAGCAAATTGTGAATGCTTCACTGCTGACTTGAGGGTGGCAAAGAGGGGCAGAGAGGGAGGGGTAGAGAAATGCTGCACCTGATTGGGGAGAGGGAAGACCAGGGAAGGGGGAGGAGACAATAGAGAGATGACAGACCATGGGGAAATAAAGAGAGGAAAGGAGATGCCAGGCCTTGGAGTGAGAGGAAGAGGTGCATGAGGGGGAGGGAAGGGAAGGAGACTGAGATGCCAGACTGAAGGGAAGGAGATGTCAGAGCATGGAGGGAGAGGGAGAAATGGAAGGCGAAGAGAGATCCCAGAGCACGGGGGAAGGGAAGCAGATACCAGACCTTGGGGCGAGTTGGGTGGGAAGGAGGGAAGGAAAGGAGAAGAGAAAGATGCCAGAACATGGGGGAAGGAGTGGAGACAGAAAGAGAAACATGGAAGGGACTGAGAGCACTTCTGGATCTGGTAACATGAACACAGTGTTAAAAGACCATGCTTTTTATTTTAAGGGTCTCAGAGAAAGATTGTAGGTGAAATCTAAACTTAGACCCTTTGCTGAAATGAAGATTTGTTGTGCTCCTCGCCCCCTACTCCCCCCCTTAATGTCCTGCTTTTAGATGTGACCAGCTCAAGCGGCGGCTCTTTGGTCAAAGACCAGCGCCCTGAGGCTAGCCCTACCTGCGTACATTCCGGTTCAGCAGGAACTGGTCGAACTTGGATCGCACTATGTCTGTAGAGTAGTGTCTCTCAAACTTTTTTAGCACTAAACAGAGCAAATGTTTTTCGTGGCACATTATAGTTGAAATTATAAAATTCAAAACCAACAAAAGATTATATTTGAGAGTTATTTATTTACAGTTCTTTAATCTGCGTATGGGCAACTGTAACAATGGTGAAACTAAAGTAGAAAGAATTGCTAATTAATGTGATGGATGTGCAAAAAAACACGGCTCATCCACCATCTGCAGTCGTTCTCTTTTTCTTAGATTTAATTTCTGTCAGAGCTGAAAATCAAAGTTCGCAAAGATAAGAAGATCCAAATAGTAGCAAGGCCTTGATTGCTTTGTTCAAGTTAGGATAACCACTGCATAAAAATTAAAAATAAAATTACTTGCCCTTAGTTTTCAAGAGTGATGCTTGCCTGGGCGGTTCTATTCTTACGCAGGCGATCATAACATTGACAGACTTTTGCGTACGCAACTGAAGTAAAGGCTGCTTTGTTTACCTCATTGGAATAACTACAAGACGGCATTGTATCTTCCAAAACAGACAATATTCGTTTATTGTTAGTATAAAAACTTACAGTATTACAGCAGCAGAGACATATCAGAAAAATGTATTGTCAGTTCAGAATATGCAATGGAGAGAAGAACTTGCACCCATATGCTTAGCAGGGGGCTAGCAGATCCCCATAGCATAAGTAAGTGAATCTCTCTGGCTTTACCTAGAATGCACGTGTTTTTTATACAGAGAAATTCTTCCTTTGTTCCAAAAAGTACATCCCTGAATTCTGGTTATGTAATTCCCTATTGGTACATAAAATAATGTATACCTAACTCCTCCTCTCAGTCCACGCCTCTATCACCTCCACCCCCCCTCCCCAGTAGGGAGGGGGGGCCTTGCAGAAACAGAGAACTCTTGGTGAACTTTTTTTCTCCAGCGCTGAGATCTGTAGATGCTAATTAGTGGTTTTACAATTCTGTGCATCTTCGGAATGGTGTCCTTGTATGCTGAAAGTTGGCAAAGGTGACCTTTCAACAATCCAGCTGCTTGGTTCCCATAACTTGGTTCAGAGACAGGGAGCAAATGTTTTGGTAACAAGTTCTCTCATCTCGCTACACCCACATCGTCCTGCAGGGATCCTTGCTCATTATAAAAGTTTTATGGCTTTTCAGGGTGCCTGGCATATGAAGTCATACAGCACTGATAACAGTTCAGCAGAACCTTGGAGAAATATCCTCCCAGCAGGGAATAGAGACAAAAACGTTGTAGCAGAGGTCAGCTGGGTTAGCATTGCAAAGGCTGCATGTGTTTACAGACAGCAAGGTACAGGCTGGGCCTGGCTATGGGAAAATATAGGTCTGTAGTGTCCAGCATACACAAGTGAGGCCAGTATGTCCAGTTGATTCATCTGTATGTCCAGGTTATCCATGTCACAACGTACATGCCATCTATTCTAGTGTACACTTATGAAGGGAATTTTTAAAAATAAAGTAAAATCCTGGAATTTCTCCTGGCACATCCGGAATCTCTTCAGGGCACACAGTTTGAGAGACTACTATAGAAGTTCAAGGTGATTTACAAGAATAAGAGCTCATACAGTTCATGGGGAACATTAGGCAACAGAAAAACAGAACATATTACAGTCAATGTTTAAGCTACAGTATGGACAGTTAAAGGAACAAAGGCTGTAAAAAAAAAAGTCCGACAGAACGTGGACTCACAGGGATTTAACAAGAAGAAAACAGTGGGAACGGCAATGAGCAATCCACCAGAGCCAGCAGGATAAAAGCAGTGATGTTGATTTCAGTCCAAGATGTAAACAGCGAAGACCCGACACAGTACTGTGTTTCGGCGAACCAAATCGCTTGACAGAGCAGCCAAACCGCCTGATAGAGCAGCTGAACCGCCTGACAGAGCAGCCTAATCGCCTGACAGAGCAGTCGAACCACCTAACCGAGCAGCCGAACCACCTGACAGAGAACCAAACTGCCTGACAGAGCAGCTAAACCACCTGACAGATCAGCCGAACCGCCTGACAGAGCAGCCGAACCGCCTGACAGAGCAGCCAAACAGCCTGACCGAGCAGCCGAACCACCTGACAGAGCAGCCAGATCGCCTGACAGAGCAGTCAAACCGCTTGACCGAGCAGCCGAACTGCCTGACAGAGCAGCCGAACCGCCTGACCGAGCAGCCGAACCGCCTGACAGAGCAGCCGAACCGCCTGACAGAGCAGCCGAACCGCCTGACCGAGCAGCCGAACCGCCTGACCGAGCAGCTGAACTGCCTGACAGAGCAGCCTAATCGCCTGACAGAGCAGTCGAACCGCCTGACTGAGCAGCTGAACCGCCTGAACGAGCAGCCGAACCGCCTGACAGAGCAGCCGAACCGCCTGACCGAGCAGCCAAACCGCCTGACCGAGCAGCTGAACTGCCTGACAGAGCAGTCGAACCGCCTGACAGAGCAGTCAGTTTTTGTATACATACGCACAGGACAGTGTTTTCTTAGTGCGCTCTTGATTGATGTTTCAATATTCATTGATGTGATGTCATCTGCAGCGAGGTTATCATCCAGTGACCCCTGATGCAGGCGATTTGGTTCTCCGAAACACAGTACTGTGTCGGGTCTTCACTGTTTACATCTTGGACTGAAATCAACATCACTGCCTTTATCCTGCTGGCTCTGGTGGATTGCTCATTGTCCGTTCCCACTGTTTTCTCCTTCAGTTAAAGGAACAGTCAGATGGATCTAACAGTGGCTGAAAATAGCTCTCATCATTTAATTCAAGTGAGGGAAAATCTATAGCACTAAGAAATTTACTAAGATCTATTTTGCCTCTGGGACAAGTCGTCTGTTTAAGAACTCCACAAATGTTATTATTGTTACTGTTATTTACACAGTGCTACCAGGCATCCCTGAATTACGCGGAGGGTAATTTTGCAGCAGCCCAACCGACTTGTGCATCAAAGACATGAATCAAATCAGCTGCTCTCCTGGTGAAGAAAACTAGACACATTTATACCCAGCTGCTTCTTGCACACATGAATATGGAAGAAATTTAAGCAGGTAATTATGGAAAAGTCAAAGCAAGCATTTAAGTCCAAATCTTATTCCCCTTTATGTCTCCTGGAATGTTTCTGGTTGCTGCACATGCACAAAATGGAATTACACATTACAAGGGAATTTCAATATAGGCAACTATTTTCAAGTGCCATAAATATACCTATGGAAGTTAAGCTATAAGCAAACAAGTAGGAAAAGCATGCAAAGCGTGGTTCCTGGAAATTCTTTCCAACCTTCTTGCGAGTGTTTATGTATGTGTGTATACACAGCAATAAAAAACATAGAAACATGACAGCCACAGATAAAGGCCAAATGGCCCATCCAGTCTGCCCATCCGCAGTAACCATTATCTCTTCCTCTCTCTAAGAGATCCCACGGGCCTATCCCATGCTTTCTTGAAATCAGTCACAGTCTCTGTCTCCACAAGCTCTTCCGGGAGACTGTTCCATGCATCTACCACCCTTTCTGTAAAAATGTACAGTAAAACCTTGGATTGCAAGTAACTTGGTTTGCAAGACAAGCAAAACATTTGATTACATTTTAACTTGATATACAACCAATGTCTTGCAATACAAGTACATACAGTATACACACATTACAACTGAGCTGGTGGTTCTTCTCTCTCTGACGCTGCGGGAGTGTAGTGACGGTTCTAAACGAGCAAAGTCTTGCAATACGAGTACATACGGTATACACACGTCACATCATCACAACTGAGCCGATGGTTCTTCTCTCTCTGACGCTGCAAGAATGTAGTGACTGTTCTAAACGAACGAGGTCTTGCAATACACACGTCATGTCATCACAATTGAGCCGATGGTTCTTCTCTCTCTGATACTGCAGAAATGTAGTGACTGTTCTCAACGGGCGAGGTCTTGCTATACAAGTACATATAGTATTTTGTATTAAAGTTTTTGGGTTGTGGAACGAATCGTCTGAGTTTCCTTTATTTCCTATGGGGAAATTTGCTTTGATATATGCCTGCAATGTAGACCATTAATGTAGGCGTATACGTTTTTCGTAGGCGTCGTTAGCTGCGATTCTGTTAATAGCATCTAGGCATGATTGACACGCGGCTGGCATCCTTTTTTATGGCATCGATTTAGGCACCATTACAGAATCCAGCCCATTATGTCAATAAAAATATTTGAATATACAAAAAAATGTTCCTTCTTCAGCACCTTTTTACCTTGTGTCTGCTTAGTAAAGCCTAAAAATCCGTACTATGGACTCAATTCTACAAACGGTGATGAAAAATCGATGCTTATAAAGTTGCACATTAACCATTATTCTATACAAAGCGCTCAAGAGTTGGGCGCCATTTACAGAACGGTGCTTGGTGCTGGGATCTGCGCCCTGTTTTAAGTACAAAGATTTATACCAAGCACAATGTGGTGCAAGTTCTAATCTAATGTAATCTTCTATTTCTGCGTCGCTCATACCTAGGTAGGCTCAAGGCGACTTAAAGAGGGGGGTGAGCAAGGAGAAGAGGGGAGGAGGGATGGAAGAAGAGGAGGGGGGAGGGAGAGAGGGGGAGGGGGGAGGGAGAGAGGGGGAGGGGGAGAAAGAGGGGTGGAGGGGAGAGGAGAGGATACAGGTGATTAAAGGCTCCTTTTACAAAGGTGCGTTAGGGCCTTAACACGCGGAATAGCACGCGCTAAAATGCCCTGCACGCTAGTTGCTACCGCCTCCTCTTGAGCAGGCGGTAGTTTTTCGGGTAGGGCGTGCTAATCCGGTGCATGCACGAAAAACGCTAGCGCACCTTTGTAAAAGGAGCCCTAAGTGTCAAATAGATGAGTTTTCGGTTTCTTCCGAAATATGGCGTGGTTAGGTTCCGTCCTGGCCATTTCCATAAGGTCATTCCAAGATTTTACGCCTAGAAAGGTGAGCGTTGAGTGGAAAACGAGTTTGTATTGCAGATTTTTTGTGGAAGGGAGATTTAGAAGTATTCTGTTGAGGGTTCTGTGGGAAGTAGACCATGCCTTGGAGAAGAATTGGACGAGAGGAGCCGCGGGGTTTCCGTAAAGTATACGGTGAATGATGCATGCAGTTTTGAAGGTTATTCGTGACGGGATGGGTAGCCAGTGCAGTTGCCTGATGAAGGCTGTCATCGAGTCATAATCAAGTTCTCTCACCTAAATTACAAGTGGATCTCCCTTATTCTATAAAACTGCATAAAATTCCAGGAACGGTTCATAGACAATGGCACGAAAGACAAAAGCGCGTGCCGACAATTGAGCGCAGCGCGAGCTGCTGCGCCGCTCTAAATTACAGTTTTTAGGGGCTCCGACGGGGGGTTTTGTTGGGGAACCCCCCCCCAGTTTACTTAATAGACATCGCGCCGGCGTTATGGGGGGTTTGGGGGGTTGTAACCCTCCACATTTTACTGTAAACTGAACTTTTTCCCTAAAAACAGGGAAAAAGTGAAGTTTTCAGTAAAATGTGGGGGGTTACAACCCCCCACAATGCCCCCACAACGCGGCGCAATGTCTATTAAGTAAAGTGGGGGGGTTCCCCCCACGCCCCCCCATCGGAGCACTAAAAACAGTAATTTAGAGCGGAGCGGCGGCGCGCGCTGCGCTCAATTGTCTGGGTGCGCCTTTGTCCTGGCGCGCTTTTGACCTGACACCCCAGGAACGCCCCCGTTCCACCCATGTCATTCCCATAGCCACACCTACTTTGGGTTCCATGTGTACAATATCCACATGGATTCTGATGCCTAAAAGCGTGCGTATACATTTTAATTAATGCCAATTAATGATAGCAATTGATTATTAGCATCCAATTATCAGCTCTAATTGGCTTGTTATTCAGTTAAATTGCACGTGGAAACTGGGCACATTCCCAAACTTCCACACACTATTTTTAGCATCATATATAGAAATAGGCCATACATCTATTTATTGCAGTCCAAAATGACTTGCTTTATGTTATAGGCAATAGAAGAGGTAGTTACAGCTGAAATGTTGCACTGTTTGATCGTCCTTGGCTAGTGGCGCTTAACCTCCTGCTCTCATGGCTGAATTATCTACCACTCACCATTGGGATGCAAATCCCACAGTGCTCGCTTTAGAAAATTCAGTCTGAAGAAGGAGCTGAATCCTCGGAACTGTCATCACAGGAATAGAGCTGCGGTCAATGCTTTCACTGTTGAGAAAGTCCTTTGGGAGACTGCCGCCACCTACTGGAGCAAGCTCCGGGCACTCCTGCTTGTTCCCCTTCTGCACCATGTGTTATGCGGGAGAGGAAGGAGGATGTTGCATGATGCTGAGATCGTTAACATAACATAACTTTATTTTTCTCTACCGCCTCAATCAAAAGAATTCTAGGCGGTTTACACAACAGAGAAAAACTGGACAATCAGCGAAATACAAAATATTAATGGTAAAAATACAGCATATTAATTAAAAAGACAATATATTTATGTTAATGCAGTAAAATTATTATATTAAGAATAAAACCTCGAGTTAAGAGATGTGGTTATCAAATAGTACTATAATATAATAATAATAATAACAGTTTATATACCACAGGGCCATGAAGTTCTATGCGGTTTACGTTGATTAAAAATGTTACAGATTGAGTAGAACTAACAGAGTTAAAGTCTAGAGATCAGTTATTTTGGGAAAGGTTGTGCAAATCAGCTACCTGAGTACTTCAGGAACAGATATACATTTTTAGATGTCTCCTAAATTCCCCATAAGTATTCGCAAGCATGAGTAATTGTTTCAGATCTTTACCCCATAATGCTGCCTGATATGAGAAAAAATGTTGATGATGTCTTTTAAATTTGCATCCTCTAACCGGTGGAGAAACAAAATTCAAGTTTCAGCTTCTCTTATGTCTATTGGTTGTAAAAGAGAAATGGTCAGTTATATATTTGGGGGCTAGACTGAATAGGACGGTCTTAATTTCTTTTCAGAAGGCGACGTAAGGCACTATGGTTCCGCTAATGTAGTTACCCAACCGGGACTGTTGTTTACTTGCTTGAAATGCGAGCATCCTGTCTAAGAAAGACCTAAATTTACAGCCTAAAATCTTCGGGTATGCAAATAAGTTACAGTTCCTGGTTACTCTCACGGGGTTATATAGCACAAAATGAGATAAGGTAGGTAGGGGCCAATCCCCAAACCAACTGTTGGCTCTGTAGTGCTTTCTTCCCTTCTAAATCTGGATTTATTCATAACCTAAGAATACCTATTGTTTACTTCAGGGGTCGGCAAACAACGGCCAGCGGGCCAAATCCGGCCTGCTGCCTCTTTTTGCACGGCCTGCGAGCTAAGAAAGCTTCATTGTCATGTCTATATTGTAAACTATGTCACCTCTGTCCTGTCTCAATTATATTGTTGATGTACCTTGTAACCCGTTCTGGGCTCTTTGGGAGGACGGACTAAATAATTGAGCAAATAAATAAATTTTATAATTTCAAATTCTTTAAAATTTCAAAGTACGCGCTATAACGGCCGACAGCCAAATTGCGAGAAAGACCGCATATGGTGCTCCTGTAGCTTCTCATTCTCTTGCTCTTGGTGGCCTCTACTGTGACGCCGCGCAGTCGCAGTTACAATTCAGCAGCGTTTATACTACTACGTGGACCGCTATTCTGCTTGTGCTGCTCTATCGTGATTCTATAATAGTTCTCTGAATCGTTTATCATTCTCATTTTACGACTAGCGCATATCCGTATCCCATTACTTTATTCCAACGCAATTAATTCACGAAAATGAAAATGAGGCTGCAACTAAAGTAAGTTTACGAGGATCTCGTTCATTAGCCAAGGAAGGAAAGTCAGTCACTGACAGTGAGTTAATTAAATCATGTTTAATTGTTGCAGCCAAAGAAATGTGTCCAGAGAAAATTGATTTATTAAAATCTATTATTTATATATTTTATTATTATTTAGATTATTATGGTATAATTTATTTATTATTTTATTTATTAATTTAACTAATTTATTTAAAAAATTATATACCGCAATAAATTTATAAAATTATAAAATTTATATACCGCAATAAATTTATAAAAATTTGTTTTTTGCTTCTTATTTAAGTAGGCCTATCTAAAAAAAAAATCCTTAAATTTGCCCCTTGGCCCGCAGAAACTAAGGGCTCCTTTTACAAAGATGCATTAGTGTTTTTAATGCATGCACTGGATTAGCACGTGCTATAGCGTGCGCTAGCCAAAAATCTACTGCCTGCTCAAAAGGAGGCGGTAGCGGCTAGCACATGCTATTCCGCGCATTAAGGCCCTAGCATGGCTTTGTAAAAGGAGCCCTAAAATATTTACTATTTGGCCCTTTACAAAAAAATGTTTGTCGACCCCTGGTCTACATTATAGGTGACTAGATAAATATTACATCAGGGAGTGCGAGGGAGATAAAATTCCTAGATGTCATAAAGGACTACTTCTTGGATCAACTGGTCCAGGAACCGACAAGAGAGGGAGCTATTTTAGATTTAGTCCTTAGTGGAATGCAGAGTGTTGGGTCCACTGAGAAACGGTGATCATAATGTGATCAAATCTGAGCTGATATCTGGAGTGACACCGCTAAAGAAATTTACTGTAGTGGTACTTAATTTTCAAAAGGGCAACTACGATAGAATGAGGAGAATAATTAAAAAGAAGAGAAAAGGATCGGAGGCAAAGGTTAGGACAGTCAAACAGGCATGGACGTTATTTAAAAATACCATCATGGAACCCCAAACCAGATGTATTCCACGATTAAGAAAGATGGGGAAAAAAAGAGGAAACCAGAGCTGGCATGGCTAAAATGTGAAGTGAAAGAGGCTTAGCTCTACTGAAAGCTGGAGCAATATATCAGATTTTAATAAAACATATTAGAGCCAACTCCCCCTCTCCCCTTAAAGGCCGCTCACTCACGTCTGAAACAGCCAGAAGGCGCTCTTATTCACATTACATACCCTGATTATGGCACATCCTCCTCACCTATTAAATCACTAGACAGTCTTTGGAACTTCAGGAAAGCCGTGAAAACCTTCTTCTTTACAAACCCAGCCCCTTAACGATCCATGTCTACATCCCTGACGGATGGATCTCAAAGACACTAAAACTCGCATACTTTGAACAAAAAAACAAAGAATAGTCTGAGAGATATTTGGAGCATTGAGATTAAGCAGTATATTTCTGCATCTCGATGGCCACGAATTTGGTCTTGGAGATTACGATGTACAGCGTCAGCATCTATGAGACAAACTTGGTTATTCTTATTACATAGGATTTTTTGGACCCCAGTTCGTTTGAATAAGGCATTGTCATATTGATATAGGAACCTTGGATCATCTGTTGTATTATTGTCCAATGATACTTAATTTCTGGAAGTCAATTTGGGGACAAATAAATATTATTCTTGAGTCATCAATCCCATTAACCTATGAAGCAATAATTTGTGGTACAATATTGCATATTAAGCCTTCTTTAGATATATATAAAAGCTGGCTCTTCTTGATTATGACTGGAATAGCCATCCAGATGATTACAGGTAACTGGAAGAGTTACGACAGACTGAATTACACATTTTGGTGGGCAAATATTTGTTCCACATATAAATATGAGAGAATGCATGCGGAGTGTTTGGGGTCTAGTATGATATTCAATAAGGTGTGGAGCCCATTGCCTGCATATGTTGAATTGCAATGAATATCAGGTATCTCCCTTTTTATAGATTTCCTACACATCCATGGGTGGGGGTGGGGGGAGGGGCCGGTATTTGGGTTTGCTAAAGGTATTTATCCATAATATTGTAATAATATATGCATGTGCAGTGTAATAGTTATGTGAGGAAGGGAGGGAGAAAAGGATTGGTAATGTATTAATGTTGTGTATTTTAAGTGTGTTATGTATAATACTCATGTTTAATATAGTTGTATTGCACTGTCAAAATTTGAAATTCAAGAAAGAATTAAAAAATAAATAAATAAATAAAACTCGCACACCACCGCAAATATAACCAGAATGACTACCACATTTTCAAACAACAAAGATGTTCCCACCTGCTAAGAAAAGCTATGCTACCTCCATGTTATATCTACACTGAAAATACTGCAATTTAATCCACCCTACATCCACTAGACCTGTATGTTTAATTCTGTAATGTCTACACAGTAAATACTGTAAAATCTATATCCCTCAGCAAAGTTTGTCCTACCCAGACTATGAATGGACTCTTGTAACCCGTTCTGGGCTCCTTTGGGAGGACGGGCTAAATAAATGACTAAATAAAAGGATACAAATGAAGAGAATCAGAAGAGATAAAAGCACTGGCAAATTAAATGCAAAGCTCTGATAAAGAAAACTAAAAAAAGTATATGAAGCAAAACTTGCTAAAGAGGCAAAAACTCATAGTAACAATTTAAGAATGCCAGAAGCAGAAAACCTGTGAGGGAATCCATGGGACCGCTGGATGATCATGGAGTAAGGAGCAAGTTATCGTGAAAGCCCTTTCCAGCCCATCCTAAACTGTCTTAACATATAAGGGACGCAGACTGTAGAAGGGAGAAGGGCTACTGTTGGACAGGGGGGAGGTAAAAGGAAGGGAGAAGGGTTACTTCTGGACAGGGGGAGCAGGGAAGGGGTGCTGCTGGAAGGGGGGGAGGTAAAAGGAAGGGAGAAGGGCTACTGCTGGACAGGGGGAGCAGGGAAGGGGTGCTGCTGGACAGGGGAGAGACAGAAAGAAAAACAGACACAGCGGGCAGGGAGAGAGACAGAAAGAAAGAAAGACAGGCAGGGGGCTAGGGAGAGAGACAGAAAGAAAGACAGACAGGGGGAGAGAGACACAGAAAGAAAAAAGACAGACAGACAGGGGGCAGGGAGAGAGACAGAAAGAAAGAAAGAAAGACAGACAGGGGGCCAGGGAGAGAGACAGAAAGAAAGACATACAGAAAGAAAGAAATGCCTAAGGCTACACATCTATTCTAGCACCTGTTAATGTAATGAGCTAAAAAACTAGTTGCTTGATAATATCGGCTGGATGCTAGACATGCCATAAACAGAGCAGCTCTGCTTATCAGCACTACATAATTTAATTCAGCTGACTGTAAGGTGCAAATAGGCGCACGCCCTCCACAGATTGGCAGCTCCAGGCACAGATGATTAGACAAATAACTGGGTGCTTTTGGCATAATTACATATTGTAGAGATGGAAGCTATCAGGAAAGATAATACAGGAAGAGACTGCCATTTTAAGTATTGTAAAAAGATGGTAAACTAGACTGTGAAAGAAAGACTGTAGGGATTAGTTAGGAAGGTACAGTAGATAAATGATAGGAACATAAGAATAGCCTTACCAATCAGACCAGTGGTCCATCTAGGCCAGTATCCTGTTTCCACAGTGACCAATCCAGGTCCCTAGTACCTGGCCAAAACCCAAAGAGTAGCAACATTCCATGCTACCAATTCAGGGAAAGCAGTGGCTTCTCCCGTGTCTTTCTCAATAACAGACTATGGACTTTTCCTTCAGGAACTTGTCCAAACCTTTCTTAAAACCAGCTACTCTATCCGCTCTTACCACATCCTCTGGCAACGCGTTCCAGAGCTTAACTATTCTCTGAGTGAAAATAAATTTCCTCCAATTAGTTTTAAAAAGTATTTCCCTGTAACTTCATCCAGTGTCCCCCTAGTCTTTGTAATTTTTGACGGAGTGAAAAATCGATCCTCTTGTACCCGTTCTATTCCACTCAGGATTTTGTAGTCTTCAATCTTATCTCCCCTCAGCCGTCTCTTTTCCAAGCTAAAGAACCCTAACCTTATTAGTCTTTCCTCATATGAGAGGAGTTCCATCCCCTTTATCATCTTGTCGCTCTTTGAACCTTTTCTAGTGTCGCTATATCTTTCTTGAAATAAGGAGACCAGAATTGAACGCAATACTCCAGATGAGGTCGCACCATGGAGCGATACAGAGGCATTATAACATTCTTAGTCTTGTTTACCATCCCTTTTTTTTTATAATTCCTAGTATCTTGTTTGCTTTTTTGTCCACCGCTGCTCATATGAGCAAGATATTTTTAATGTTATTCGTGATGGGATGGGTAGCCAGTGCAGTTGTTTGATGAAGGTTGTGACTGAGTCGTATTTTCTCAGGTTGATGATTAGTCTTACAGCAGTGTTTTGGATGAGTTGCATTTTGTGAATCAGGGCAATGTTGATTCTCATGAAGATGGAGTTGCAGTACTCCAATTGTGGTAGCATCATCAGTTGTACAATTAAGGTGAAGTGGTGTTGGTGAAAGTACTATCTGATTAGTCTTTGCTGTCTCAGGGTGAAGAGGGATTTCTTTTGGAGACTAGATATTTAAGGTTCCAAGGTAAGAGTGGAGTCCAGTATGCAACCTAGGATTTTGGAGGACTCATCGATGGAGAGGG
This sequence comes from Geotrypetes seraphini, assembly GCF_902459505.1. Lineage (NCBI taxonomy): Eukaryota > Metazoa > Chordata > Amphibia > Gymnophiona > Dermophiidae > Geotrypetes > Geotrypetes seraphini. The sequence continues at coordinate 66,420,964 of NC_047095.1, forward strand.
TTTTGCCTGATTGGAGGGTGATGCTTTTGGGCTGTGTAGAAGTATAGAACTTTGGTTTTAGTTGTGTTTAATTTCAGTTTGTTGGTTGTTGCCCAGTTTTGGATTCTTTCTATATTGTGTGCTGAGGAACGTGAGATCCTGCTTCTGCCAACATTTTGTCGTCCTTGTTCAATCCATCATCCTCTCCAGACTAGACTATTATAATTCCATCTACATAAATCTAACAAAAAACGTCTTCAAAGACTTCAACTAATTCAGAACACTGCGGCCAAGTTGATCTTCGCAAAACGCAAATTTGGTCATGTTTCCCCACTTTTGTCCAAACTCCACTGGCTCCCAATAATTTCTAGGGTTCGTTTTAAATGCTCCTGCCTAGCTTTTAAGATCCTACACGGCATCCTCCCTCCCCTAATCCCACTATCTATTGGAACTCCTCGAGTCCTGACACTACCAGGCCCACACAAAAACTTAAACTATCCTTCCCCTTGCTAAAAGGCATCCTCTATGCGGGAAAATTGGGAAAATCTCTCTTCTTCAGAATCACAGGGCTTTGGAATACTCTTACTGCCCCATTACACAATCAGGGCTCCTTCCAACTATTCCGTAAGCACCTGAAAACTAGGCTTTTCACAAAAATGTAATGCTCTCCTCCCCCCTGTACTCAACCTCCAAACCCAATATGTTATTCCTTCTTATATTAAGCTCTTGTAAACCGTGCCAAGCTCTATAATTATGGAAAGGATGCGGTATATAAACTTAAGGTTTAGTTTAGTTTAGTGTGAGATTTTGGTGGAGATGTCCGATTGATTTTTGGTTATGGGAATAAGGAGAAAAATGTCATCTGTGTAGGACAAATTTGATGTTACCTAGAGCGCTCTTGAAGAGGTTGAATAGGATGGGGGAGAGTGGGGAGCCCTGTGGCACACCACAGAAGGTTTTCCAGGGGTTGGAGGTCTCTCCGCTCTTATTGATGCTATATTCTCTGTTTTGTAGGAAATCTGAAAACCATTTTAGCACTGTGCCTGTTATGCCTATTTCGGACAGTTTGTAGTTCTTGTCCCTTTTTCCTCTCGTTCCAGTTAGTCCATGTTTTTATATGTTGTATACGTCCTTTGCCTTTACGTTTGTCAAGTTAGTTTTTGTTTCCCCCCCTTTTTTAAAATTATTAATAGTTGTAAAATTGTTATTTTAATTCTGTAAAACCGCTTTGAATTCAGATAAGACAGGATATTACATTTTAATAAACCTTGAAACTCTGAAGGGGGGGGTACACGTGTGGTGAGGGGAGGAGTGGGAAGAGGGGGGTGGCAGAGAGGAGGAATGATCCAGTGCCCCCACCAACATGGCGCCCGGGGCGGACTGCCTCCCCCGCTCCCCTTCCCCTATTATGCCACTGGCCACAGCTTTAGTAAAAGGACCTCAGTGCTTTTAAGTTGTCTATAATGAAATAATGGAAACTTGTCGGGGTTTTTTTTTTTTTTTTTTTTTTGAACAATACCCCATGTAGCTCTTTTTCTTTTTATGACTTGCCTTCCTAAACAGAATTGTGGAGAAAATGAAAGCAGCAAAGCCTGGCAGAGAAGTCACCGACATTTCATTAAAAACATACCTAAGGGGGTGGAGGAGTGAGATCAGCACCAGCAGGGGAATGATTGTGCTCTGGAGCAGAGCTGTGATTTTAATCACTTATCCACGCACCTTTCAGGTCTGGGGGAGAGAGCCATAAAATGTTTAAAAACCATCCCCCCCCTGCTTTAAAGATAAGAGCACGTAGTATTTGAGATCCTTCGTACAGCAGAGCTAGAAATCACTTTGATATGTTCTGACTTGGATCTTTGCATTTACAGTTTTTCAAAGTTGCTCCTTCTTTGCGACACTCTCTTCATTATGAATCCAAGGGCTCCTTTTACTATGCTGCGATAGCGGTATTATCGTGCGCTTAGCGTGCGCAGAATTACTGCGCGCGCTAGACGCTAACGCCAGCACCTTAGTGAAAGGAGCCCAAAGTGAACGGGATTCGAAACAACCTCAAAGTTCCACGAAACAAGGAGAAAATGCAAAATAAAGAGACAAGTGGAACCGGTGTACTGGCTCAACCAAGTTCATTCCGACATAGAATGGCTAACGTGACCATTTATTTTTTTCCTCAAAATGGGACATCCCCCCACCCCTCCCTGCCCCGCCCCGGTGCCCCTCCCCCCACTCCACTCTGCGCATCTCTCCCCCACCAAATGTGAGACCGAAATACCTTGTAACAAATGGCAACGTCGGCAGCAATCTAGACAGGCTGCTTCGCTTCTCCCGCCCGGGCGTTCCTCTGACACATCACTGATGATGTCATCAACAACACGGCACACGGAATGCTCCAGCGAGAAAAGGCAGCATGCCTGTCTAGATTGCTGCTGACGTTGCCGTTTGTTACAAGGTATTGTGGTCTCGGTTGGCGGGGGAGAGATGGAAGGGTCAGCTGGGGGGCTGCGCGGAGGGGCGAGGAGGGGAAGGGGGAAGCACTGCTGCTGGCGATTAGGGCTTATTTTCAGGGGTAGGACTTATAGTAAGACCTACCCTGAAAATCATGCTACGGCTTATTTTCAGGGAAATACGGTAGGTGGGTTGCTCTCTTTCTGAAAACGAAACATTTCAGCGTCCAGAAGATAGCACAACGGGGACAACAGGACAGGCTACCTATAAACGGGATGAGCCCATTCAAAATGAGAGGTTATAAAACGAGAATGAGTGAGAAACTCAAGGCTTTTGGTTGTCCTGTTCTCTTGCCAAAGACTAAGCAAATAGGGTTACCATAATTGTTAACAAAAAAAAGAGGATGCATGACCCCATTCACGCTCCACCCACAGCCCCGCCCACACTCCACCTATTTCCTTGGTCCTCCTTCCCATCTTAGTCTGTACCTTTTTAATACTTCTCTCTCTCTCTCTCTCACCCTCCCTTCCAACCCCCTCTCCTGTGTGTGCTTCTTTCTTTTTCACTCTCTCTCGCCTTCCAATCTCTTTCCTGCAGAATCAGTCTCTCCCCTCCCATCCAGCACTATCCTAATCCATGCTTTTTTTTCTAGCACACTCTCTTTTCTATAATGCTTCTCCAGCCCTCCTCCCTCCCTCCATACAGTTTCTCCAACTCCCTCCATGCTGTTTCTCCAGCCCCCTCCCTCCCTTCATGTTGTTTTTCCAGCTTTCCCTACCTTCCTTCATGCTTTTTCTCCAGCCCCTTCCCCCCCTTCCCCTCCCCTCCCCTCCTCCAATGCTGTTTCACCTCATGACCTCTCTAGCTCTTGACTCCCCCACCTACCTCTTCCCCGGGTCAAGCCGCTGCAATTGAATCTTCGGGCAGCCGGCATCAGCAACAATGTAAGCCTGCTGCTGCCGGTCTGCCCTGGAATTCAGCTTCTGGGTCATTCTGGTGGCAGCAGGCTTACCTCATTGCTGCTGCCGGCTGCCTTAAGAACATAAGAATTTCCACTGCTGGGTTAGACCAGTGGTCCACCATGCCCAGCAGTCCACTCATGCAGCAGCCCCTGGTCAAAGACCAGCACCCTAACCGAGACTAGCCCTACCAGATTCAATTACAGCAGCTGAGCCTGGGGAGGAGATAGGTGGGTGAGTTGGGAGGGCTGACTAAACCCGGACAGACTCCTCCATTTAAAAAAAAACCGCCTGGGCACCCGGACAGTCATTGACAAAGAGGACATATCTGGGTTTCCCTAGACATCAGGTAACCCTATGAGCATAGAGGGGGGTTCCCTAAAGGTTCCTGCGGAGTTAGACAGAGAATAAAGACACTGAAGGAAAATAATTCAGGCTTTTTGTTATCCCATGCTCCCGCCAAAGCCCTAGCACCGAGGGAGGCTCCTTTTTGGTCCTGGAGGAGTGGACAGAGAGTAAACTTGATTTGATTACCTGGATTGAGTAAGAGAAATGCAAGAACTTGGTTATCCTAATTTCCCCTGCCAAATTCCTTATCATCTTTTTGCCCCTGGGAGGGGAAGGACAGAGAGGTTATAGCTCGGTGAGAACTATGACACTGTGAGTGTCTGCAAGTGAGAAATATCTTTTTTGTGAGCCCTGGTTGCGGATAACCCGACCCCGAAGAGCTGGCCAGTGCCAGTGTGGCGAGTGCAAGGTGGGAAACCAGGGCTACAGAAGCAATTAACAAACGTAATCTCCAATAAAATATCCTATATACTTTTCTATATACTGTATATAAATCTCATTTTTTCACTTTATATAAATATCTTTATTTTAATAGTTACTGCAATGGCTTGAGAACCTTGGGACTGGGTTCGATTTCCACTGCAAGTCACTTAACCCTGTAATAGAGAATGACAAGGGGAAAAAATTTATCACCGTTCCCGCCCCATTCCCCGCGAGCTCAGTCCCCGTCCCTGCCCTGTCCCCGCGAGCTAAGTCCCCGTTCCCGCCCCACAAGCTCGGTCCCTGTCCCCACACTGCAAACTGTCAGATTCATCCGCCTCGAATAGTTATGATTTTATACTGAACTTATTTTATTAAAGTATAAAAAGAGATAATATTCTGTACAATTGCCATTTTATAAACCCAAATAATACAGAGCAAGGATCAACAAAACCCCTGTCTCCCCTCCCTTTCACAAATATCCCCTCCACTATTATGAAAACTGAACAAACCAAATTACTATAGAATGCAACTAGGGCAACTGCCCCCTAGTCAGAGAGAGAGCCTTAAGCTAGCTGGAAGCTAAAGAAGCACTGCGGTTCCCAGTTATGTCTAATACCAGCTCTAGCAGGATACATATTTCAAATCTGAAATATTCTAATCACAAAATATAAAATAAATTAATTTTTTTCTACCTTTTGTTTCTGGTAATTTTATTCTTCAAATCACATTGGTCTCAGCAGGCTTTGGTATTGGGTTCCTTCTGTCTTCATCGTGGCATGGATGGTTACTGAAGGTAAAATAGGCACAAGCGGAGCTGGGGAGGAGATGCCGAATGTGACATGGGCGCAATTTTGGCTCCTGAAGGCAAATTAGGCACAAGAGGAGCTGGGAAGGAGATGCCAAGACTAACACAGGTGCAATTTTTTTTACCACAGGAGCAAGACTTTTTACCGCTCCCACAGAGCAGTGAAAGGTTTTGGAGTACCCATTCCAGTGGTAAACCAGTTGCAAATGTCTCCATTCATGCGGATTTACTGCGGTGACCACGGTAAACGGACCCCGTATATAATATATACCTGTATATAATATGTAAACTGCTTTGATTGTAAGCACAGAAAGGGAGTATATCAAATCACATCTCCTTTCCCTTCTCCTTTTAAGGTGGCATGGGGGCTTTCATCCAACATGAGTCATGTTTCACTATAATCTGTACCCAAGAATGTCGGCATTATAATGCCAGCCATAAATGACGACATTAGACATGCTGTCTACTGACTTTCTCAAAACCAAGACAGCCTGGCGTGGTTGGCATTATATGGAGACATTCCTTGATATAGCTTATAGTGAAATATGACTCATGTTGGATGAGATTCTCCATGCCGACTTGAAATAAAAAGATGAGTATTGAAATAAAAATATTTACTTAAAGTAAAAAGTTGATGTATACAGTATAAAGCGCATATAATTTATGAAAAATGGAAGAAAAAAAATTAAAAAATTGAGTTTATTGGACTAAGTATGATTATGGCGTTTCAATTTCAGACTAAGGGCTAAATTCACTAACCTGCCATGGATCGTGCCTGATCTGTGGGTGATCCGCAGCAGGCCGACGAATTCTCAATGGATCAGCATGCAAATGGGGGTGATCGGAAGAATGCCCCCCCCACCGACCACATGGATTGCTAGTGAGCGATCCTGATGCATGCGCAGACCATCTTCTTTGTCTGTAGATGGTCTGTGCATGCTTACGGAGCTGCAAACTTCTAAAAACTTTTTTAATACTTCGCGAGCCCGTGGTTTTAACTCGCTTTAAACCCGCGGGTTAAACCACAGGCTTGCACTGCGGGGGAAGGGCAGGAGAGTCAGGGCGGCGAGTCAGGGCGGCAAGAGGAGATTTGGGGCACAGGGTGGGGAGTCAGGGCAGAGAACAGGGTGGTGAGAGGAGAGTTGGGGCGAGAGCAGAGTGGCAAGAGGAGATTCGGAGTAGAGAGCAGGGCGGCAAGAGGAGAATTGGGGCGAGAGCAGGGCGGCAGTCGAGGCGGCAAGGAGATTCGGGGCAGAGAGCAGGAGATGCAGTCAGAAAGCACCTGAGCGACTGGTCCCTAGCAGTCACTTCTTTTGTTGATCGAACAGCCCAGTCGCTGGTCCAGATTTGTTTAGTGAATCGCTGCCTGCCTACTTTGCATGACGTTTCCCCTCATTTGCATGTGCGGATCGGATCGAAGGATGATCGGCACAGAGGTTAGTGAATCGGGTCGGAGCAAAGTGGTCGGGACACGATCAGTGTCCTTAGTGAATCTAGCCCTAAGCATTGTAGCTCCTGAAGACACCGCTGATGGTCCGATATACCTTGTAAAGAGCATATTCTGCAGAGGTATTTATTTGGATTGATTTCATTATAAAGTCTTAGATGAAAGCTAGTGCCTTATTTTTATGCATCGCCCTGATGAACCTAAACTGAGTACAGAAGACAGCTTGGGGATCGTAAACAAAAGTCTTAACAACAGGAACTGAAGCAGTAAACTTCTTCTCAATGTGCAAAAAGGCAAAAGAAATTAAAGTCGTTAATCAAACCAAAAGACCTTTTATACTTGGCTCTTAAGGCTCAGTTCTCCGTTACTTCAACAGTGAAGTGTTTTTCCTTAGTCTATACCAGATCTTGTCAAGCTCTAGCGAAAGTCTCTTTTCATTCCCTTGGCCAAGGCAGCTTATTTTGGTGGGGGGGGGGGGAGTCTTTTAATAAAGAGGAGTGCATGTTATCCGCATTAGGGCCTACAGGGATGAAATGGGTCCTAAGGCAGAAAACATGCACTCCTTTTTGAAATAAAAGACTCCCTAAGCGACCGCCTAGGGCTAGCCCCATAGCCTGGTTTGAAAAACTCAACAGCTTTCTCTCATTAAAGTCCGCATTTCATTGGGCGGCTTACAGTATGAAACCAGAAAGCAAAAGAGGCTTTTAAATATTACACCCTCCTCAATAGCGTTGCTGGCACAGCAAAAGGAAAAAAAAAATGATCAAAAGAGCTTTGAGACTGGTTGTCTTTCTCTGTTCACTATGCAGCCAGCCCTGTCCTTCAGGGTAATCACTCTAAAAATTTCATGGCGTCAAGAGTCCTGGTCAAAAATCCTATTAAAACTCTGTGTACTATTTCCATCTGTTCAGAAACTGTTCCTGGCTCAAACTGGGCCCCAATGAATATGCAAATAGATCTCATGCATATTCATTGGGGAAATCCTGAAAACCCGACTGTATTGCGGCCCTGGAGGAGGGACTTTGACACCCTTTAGCTGGAGGCACTGCTGGGTAGCAATATATTCAGTGGTGTAGGAAGGGGGAGGGAAGGGGCGCCGTCATATTGGGGTGCCGGTACCTCTCCACCCCCCATGCCACACTCGAACCCTCTCTACCCCACCCCCATCTCCACTCCCACCTCTTTAAATCTTTTCAAGCCTGCTGCTCGCACTGGCCTGCATCTCCTCTGAAATCACTTCCAGGTCATGGGGTCAGGAAGTGATGTCAGAGGGAAAGCCAATGCCAGTGCGAGCAGCAGTCAGAAGAAGCTGTTCATGCTGGTGAGGATTTAAAGAGGTACAGGGAGGGGGACAAGTGTGGTGTGGGGCGGGGAAGAAGTGGGAGGGGGGTGTGTGTGGAAGGAGTGGGAGGGCAGAGAGAAGGTCACATGGTGCCACTGCCCCGGGCACCTCCTACCTTCACTACACCACTGAATATATTACTGGTAATACAGTGTTCCCCTGCAAATTCACGGTTCACGAATCGCGGACTGCTCCGACCGCCTCTTCCTGTAGTAAAGTCAGTGTCACAACTTTTGTCACTGCCGTTTATTCATCCTGAAACATCAGTATAATTTATCCCGACTGTTTTCATCTCAAAGGAGCTTGCGGCATCTTAATGCACTTCCAGATAAACAAAAGACAATGGAAGGGGAGGTGTTAACTGTCCCATGAAACTGGAAAGAATCAGCCCTGCAGGTGAATAAATTCTCCTCAACTGGGCAGAGCAGGGAGGAGAAGATCCGGCACAAACTTCCAAGCCATGCAGCTTCCACTGGCGACAGGCAAAGGGACTCCACACAAAGCAGGGATTTTTCCATGGTTCCTGGCAGAAAAGGGCAGGCAGAAAACTTCCAGAGAGACAGGTATTCAGCGTTGCAAGAAGGAGAAGAATATTTCTCTGAAGGGGAATTAAAAGCCAGCCCTAAGAAACCCATTAATGTACAGATAGGGGGTGGGAAACCAGAAAGTGAGCATACAGAACGTATGGGGACAAATCAATATAATTTTATCTCCAGGGACACAGAGTGGGGGGGATGGCCTGCACTCCTGAGCAAGGGTACATTATGCAGGAGGACTGTATGGACAAGCAGGATAGTCAGCCACATATGGGTGTTGTCCCAACAGCTCCCAATTTGCGGATAAGCTCTCCAATAGCTCAGAGAGATTTTTTTTTTTTTTTTCTCTCTGAGCACGTGCAGTGCCCGGGCCCCACTGGGCATGCCCGAGCCCTACCCATTTCCCCCTTTTTAGTTTGATCCTGAGTTAAAGTTTGAAAGAGAAAGTGTGACAAGCAGGGCTGGGAAGGCAAAAGTTGTGCTGGAATGGGGGAAGGGCAAGCGTGACAGTAAAATGGAGATCTGCCCTATTGGTCAGGGAAACAGGAGCCCTAAGAGCTGCCTTTCCTGTTGCAGACGAGTGGGTCGGGGTCAACCGATTATGGGAGGCCTGTTTCCACCTATGACTTAGAGCAGTGCTGCGAGAGTCATAATAGGAAGAAAAATGTACCAAAGTGAGAAGAATTTGTCCTACTTTCCTGGAGAGATGGGAGAACACAGTGGGCAGGGCTGCTCTCTGGCCCAGCCAGCGGGCCAAGGGCCTGGGGGCTAAGGCCCAGATTCACTGATAGCGACTCAATCGCCGTTGGCCGATTCTCTGGCCAATTTTCAAACAGCGACCGATTCACTACCACGGTGCAAACCCACCAACTCAATCACTCAGTGAGCGATTGAGACATGTGCCGAGCCCTGACACTAGTGACAGGCAAAGCAGCCTCCTGTCACTGCTGTCAGGGCTTCTGCCGTTTTCTGTTTGTTTGGTTTTTTTTTAATGGCACAGATATTTTGCATGTATTACACACACAAAATAGAGACCCAATAAAGAAAAATATTTAAAAAAAAGCCTCTCTACAGCGCCCCTCCCTCCTTGACAAAGCACCCCCTCCCTCCTCGAACCCCTCTAAATGGCAGGAGGGATGCCCATTCCCTCCTGCCACAAGACGTTCCCCACCGCTGCTGCCGATCTTAAATATGGCAGGAGGGATGCCCACTCCTTCCTGACATCGGCCTACTCCGCCTTCCCCCACCGAACCTCCCTGCCGAACTTAGAGCAGGAGGGATACCCACTCCCTCCTGCCTTCGGGCCCCCTGCTATGGCCCCCTCCCCCGTCAGCCCCCCCGCGTACCTTTAAGTTAGGAGCAGGAGGGTTGCCCAGTCAGACCCTCCAGTTCCTCTGACCTGCTCCTGCGCAATGCGAGCCTTAAACCCCAACCCGGTGCGCCTCCCTAAGGAAGTCCCTGATTGGCTCAGACGCCTCAGAGCCCGAGGCGCCTGAGCCAATCAGGGCCTTAAGCCCCTCCCCATACATCACATGATGCACCGGGGAGGGGCCTAAGGCCCACATTGCGCAGGAGCAGGCCGGAGGAGCAGGAGGGTATGAATGGGCACCCCTCCTGCTCCCAACTTAAAGGTACGGGGGGGGGCCGATGCGGGGGGGGGGGGATGGCGGGGAGGGGGCCCAACGGCAGGAGTGAATGGCATCCCTCCTGTCATATCTACATACAGCAGGCGGTGGGGGAGGGGGTGGAGTGGGCTGATGCCACATTCGCGCCAGGGGGGAGTGTTGGGGAGCATCTGGTGGCAGGAAGGGGATCAATTCCCTGAAACGGAGCTCTGTCGAGCGATGGACTTTTTACACCAAGAGCGTCTACAACTGCCCTCACAGACAGCTAAGTACCTTTTTTTTTTTTTTGTAAGTCTTTATTGATTTTAAAACTTCAATAATGTAATACAATTGATATATCAGGAAAACTGCACAAAAACACATTATTCACTATATAATTATTACATTAACAATCCTTTCCCCCCTCCCCCACCCCATTCTTTCATTTGTACAACTCAGGGAAAATAATACATATTCATTACAATGATTTGTTAATGGCCCCCACACATCTCGAAATTTATTAAACTTCCCTTTCTGAATAGCTAACGTTCTTTCCGCTTTGTATATATGACACAATGAATTCCACCAAAAACTGTAGTTTAATCTTTTCCAATTTTTCCAATTGCATGTTATTTGTTGTAGGGCGACCCCTGTTAAAATAAGAAAGAGTTTATTATTTTTGGAAGAGATTTGGCTCTTAACTCTCATAGACATGCCAAATAATACGGTATCATGTGATAATGCCACATGATTTTCTAACAAATTATTAATTTGGCTCCAAATTGATTTCCAAAAATCCATAATAAACGGACAATAGAATAATAAATGATCTAAAGTCCCTGCTTCGAGATGACAATGCCAACATCTATTAGACTTAGAGCTATTCAACTTTTGCAACCGAACTGGGGTCCAGAATGCTCTGTGTAACAAAAAAAAGGACCATGTTTGTCTCATAGATGCCGACATTGTACATCTCATCCTCCAAGTCCAAATTCGTGGCCAATTGAGACGAAGTAATTTGATGCTTCATCTCAATACTCCGAATGTCCCGAAGACCAGTCCTTGGTTTTTTATTCATAAATCCAGATATTAATTTGTACCACTGAACGGCCTGGTGTCCCAGGAAGTCCACCTGAAAGCTTAAGAATTCCAGACTATGTTGTACTAATTTTGGTATTTTCTTTACAAACTCTTTCTACTCCATTTGGAAGCAGTGGATGTCAGGGGAGCCTACAAGAACTTTGGATTCTGTATTTAATGGCTTGATCTCATCGTATGCATTTTTAATAATTATTATTGCACATTGGGAGTGATTTTGGTATTATTATTACAAAAGAAAAAGATTTAGAAAAAAGAAAATATAAAAAGCAAATTGATTTGCAATCAGAGCAATTTTCACTGGCTTTTATATTGGTTGCACGAGGTCCGAGGATGTTTCACGTTTGAGTACCCTCTTATTACAGGCTTGTCCTGGTCAAAGAGGAGTGAATATTGAGGACTTTTAACAACCTCTTAATAATAATTTTTTTATTTTTAATCCAGTATTTTGAACATATGCCATTTGGCTTGTCTTGTTTTCCCAGTGGCAATAAAATATTCATAGGAAGTTTTTTGTACAACACGGCTGAAAGGTCTAATGACCCATAGACTCGGTCCACGGATGAATACCTATTAATCGTGGAGTGAACTGACTGAGAGTCCAAAAGGTTCTGAGTTCAGAAGGCCCCTGAATCACAAGTCAATGAAATGCTTCAAGCACAAAACAGTGGAAGCAAATTCAATATTTAGCCGGAAGCCAATGCACTATATTCTCATTAGTGGATACGTATGAGCGTATCTTTCCATGACGGTTAACAAGCCACAGGAATACTCTGAAACAGGGAAAGTAAGACTGTCTGTAATAGCTTGATTTTATTTTTTTTAAAAAATGTTAGCCGTGAAACTCTCTTCCTCTTATTTACGCCTAGAGGAAAGTCCTTCACTTTTAATGGCCATCCTCCTGTGTAAAGTTTTTGTGTATCTGGTTGACCAAGAGCTACAAGGAAATGAATGAATATGGAGATAAATATTGCAAAGGAAATCATGAGAGTCCTGGCAGAACATCTTGCATTAAAACGAAGCTGTTCACCTCAGAGTAGAGGAGTACCCTAATATTAAAACGGGCTGAGAACCAGGAGACCTGGGTTCAATTCTCACTGCAGCTCCTTGTGACCCTTGCCAAGTCACTTATTCCTCTGATGCCCCGGTATAAAAATTTAGATTGTGAGCCCACTAGGGACAGTGAAAGACGCAGGTCGGAACAAATAGCGGACGCCTGCCACAAAAGGGGGGCCTCCCGGGCAGAGCGAAAGGGAAAGAGCGGAACCAAGGGACCAATGGGGGGGAGGGGAGATGAGGCTGTTTGGAAAAGGGGAGCATCGCCTGGAGCGGCCATCCAAACCCCTCTTGCATGGAGGGGCATGCCTGAGAAGTAACCAACGCCGCCTCTTCGCTTGAATGACGATAGGGGGACAGGGACAGTCAACGGGGCCCGAGAAGCTTCGACGGCAGCTCAGGCTGAGCGGGAGTAGAGCATAACTTGAACGGCGTGCTTACTCATATGCGGGCAGCTATACTCCGAGAATAATTAATGTCAATGGCAGCGGCCCAGTGATATCTCAATTTGGTGTGATAAGGTGGCCCCAGGTTAGGAGAGCTGCTAGACAGAGTACGTACTAGGATGATAGATAAGTAGTTATCGTTATATACTAAGTAGAGGTTAAGTTGTATGCTAAGTAGGGGTTAAGTTGCATGTTTGTATTTGTACAGGTTGTATCGCCATATGTTATAGCCAATGCTGCGTCTTATGGAGCGAATATTGCTGATACACTGCTGGACCACCAGAATTTAAAAAGGTACAGGAGTTGGGGGTAAAAAATTGTTAGCTGGGATGAATTCCTCCTGTCCTGGCCTACCACTAAACTACTAGAGGGGGGGACAGGGTACAGAGCCTGGCAGGGAGGAGGGACAGGATGCAGAGCCTAGCAGGGAGGGGGGCTGGGTGCAGAGCCTGGTATATTTAAAAAAAAATATATTATTACACTATTTGGTTCAGAATATTTTTATTTCTTGTTTTCCTTCTCTAAACCTAGGTGCGTCTTATGGTCAGGTGTGTTTTATAGTGTGAAAAATACGGTATCTTTCACGCCGGTACTACTTCGTTTTCAAATACACAGTACTTTGAATGCTTATCCGCATACCGAAACCTGATTTGGACTCCAAAAGAAGGTCTTTATGACCGAAACACGGACCGTGTAGGGTCCACGCCACAATACTTTTACTGTGTCTTATACGGATTTATTGATTGACCAGCGTCACGTTTAATTGTGAAGACTTTTGGATCGATTTATTGACCTGCATCACTTTGAAACAAACATTTGTATCGAGATCAGCGTTCCCACAGTTCTTGTCTTTTGCGTTGGTCTCTCCTGTTTCCCTGCGGAACATTTGGTGAATTCCCTCGGCTAAACTGTGGGGAAGCGCATGTTCGTACTTACCACAGTTTATTAAAAGGACCCTTCAATGCACTGCATTTAGCAAGTAAATAGAGGAAGCAATTAGGAGGTAATGCTTGGCAGGTTACTAGCAGCTATTAATTATGCATTCATAAAATTTGACTATAGACCCTGCAGGATCCTGTTTTCCACTGTGAAAAATAGTCAATTTTTTTCTACTGACAGACAAAAAAAAATATAGATTCCTAATTATTTTGCTTTAGCATACATTAAAAGTCATTTTTATGCACTGATGGCTGAGCTTGGTGCAAAAACCTTGAAAACAGGAACAAAGGCCATAATGCCAGGCAAAGAGTTATAACAGGAATGCCAAAGAGATGAAATTTTCTCTCTTCACAGCGGGGTGTATATTATTTTCCCAAGAAGCTGGAACGAATTTGCACATATTGCTTTTTAAAATATTATTTTGTATAATTTGCTTGTAGCTATTGTAGGTTTCTCTTGTGGGCAGTCCTCTGGAGTCATGTATCTTAAACGGCCATGGAACAGCAACCGGGCAAGTGGCCAGGTAAAGGCCACAGAGAAGATACTTTCCTTTAGACCAGGGATCTCAAAGTCCCTCCTCAAGGGCCGCAATCCAGTCGGGTTTTCAGGATTTTTCCCAATGAATATGCATGAGATCTATTTGCATGCACTGCTTTCAATGCATATTCATTGGGGACATCCTGAAAACCTGACTGGAATACGGCTCTCGAGGACCGGAGTTCCCTACTCCTGCTCTAGGGTATACATCAGGGGTAGGGAACTCCGGTCCTCGAGAGCCGTATTCCAGTCGGGTTTTCAGGATTTCCCCAATGAATATGCATGAGATCTATGTGCATGCTTTCAATGCATATTCATTGGGGAAATCCTGAAAACCCGACTGGATTGCGGCCCTCAAGGAGGGACTTTGAGATCCCTGCTTTAGACCAAGTGGCTTTGCTATGTCTAAGAGTCTAGCAACAGATTTATTTGAAATCATTTATTGTGAATTCAATTGTTATAGTAATATTCAGAGCAAGTGTCATAGGATTTAAAAAAAACAACTTACTGCCAGAGTCTATAAACGGCTCCCTAATTTCAGCTGTCTGGTGATGCCTACGTTTGGCATCCACGCATAACTTTTATTTCTTAATTGGCTTAATCATGCCGGTTTTCAGCCAATCCCAAAAAAAATTAAACAATTGAAGAGTTCAGTGCCGAACTCTTAAGACGCCTAGGCATCTTCCCATGCCTAAGGACCCCCAATAACACCTATGTTAAAAAGTAGGCGTGGCTATGGGCGGAGAATAGGCGTGGCATCCGACGTAGGTGCCCCCAAATTAGGCGAGCGAAAAGCTGGCCTAATGGAGGGGCGCCTACGTTTGGGATGGGCAGCAATGCCTAAGTCCACTTGGGCACCGCTAGACATGATTCTATAAATGGCGCCAAGTTTTCGATTGAAAATTTAGGCGCCGCTCAGCACTGTTTATAGAATCTGGCCCTTAGGGGCCCTTTTTACTAAAGCTTAGCACGCACTAACACAGTGTCCCACAAACATTTTTACTCGGCAGCGGCTGCGGCTGGAAGGCATCCGGAAATGCCTGGATGTCAACATGATGACATCACACATGTGCGTGACATCATCACATTGACATCTGTGCATGCGTGAAGACCCTCCAGGTACCAGTGGGGGGTGCTGGAGCAGGAGAGGCACCAGCGAGGAGGAGAGGCGTGGGTGCCGGCTAACCATTGGGTGACCAATGGTCCATCAAGCCCAGTAGCCCGTTCTCATGGTGGCCAATCCAGGTCACTAGTACCTGGTCAAAACCCAAAGGCATGTGTTTTTTCAATGTAGTCTCAAAAGCTGATAAATCTGGAGTCTGCTTTTGGTAACGGATACATTTTTCTGACTAGTAATTTCTAGTTGCAAGACAGAGTTCCTGGAATAAGAAGGTGAGAAAGGCTTATACCCGGGCCGCGGCTGATGAAGCTAGGAAAAGACTGGAACTCAGAAGACATCTGTTGTTTGAGAGGAATTGGACAAACCTATTTTGAAAAGATGGATCTGGGGTGGAAACAGATTGCTTGGTGTTGATATTTAAAAAGTGGTGCTATCCGTGCATGGTTGGATATTTCCACAGGGACGTGGCACTAGCAATTCCTAATGAGAATGGTGAGGTGCACAGTTTTGACATGCAACATTCATACTGGTTTCATACATAGTAACATAGTAGATGACGGCAGAAAATGACCCGAATGGTCCATCCAGTCTGCCCAACCTGATTCAATTTAAATTTTTTCTTCTTTGCTATTTCTGGCCAAGAATTCAAAGCTCTACCCGGTACTGTGCTTGGGTTCCAACTGCCGAAATCTCCATTAAAACCTACTCCAGCCCATCTACATCCTCCCAGCCACTGAAGCCCTCCCCAGCCCATCCCCACCAAATGACCATACACAGACACAGACCGTGCAAGTCTGCCCAGTACTGGCCTTAATTCAATATTTACTATTATTTTCTGATTCTAGATCCTCTGTGTTCATCCCACGCTTCTTTGAACTCAGTCACAGTTTTACTCTCCACCACCTCTCTTGGGAGCGCATTCCAGGCATCCACTACCCTCTCCGTAAAGTAGAATTTCCTAACATTGCCTTTGAATCTACCACCCCTCAACCTCAAATTATGTCCTCTGGTTTTACCATTTTTCCTTTCTCTGGAAAAGATTTTGTTCTACGTTAATACCCTTCAAGTATTTGAACGTCTGAATCATATCTCCCCTGTCTCTCCTTTCCTCTAGGGTATACATATTCAGGGCTTCCAGCCTCTCCTCATACGTCTTCTGGCGCAAGCCTCCTATCATTTTCATCGCCCTCCTCTGGACCGTCTCAAGTCTTCTTACGTCCTTCGCCAGATGTGGTTTCCAAAACTGAACACAATACTCCAAATGGGGCCTCACCAATGACCTGTACACAAATTAAATTTTTCCTTTAATCATTGCAATCATGATATAAGAGCAGCTGGTTACTATGCATCATTGTTGTTTGTTTTTTGTTAATTTCACAAGATGTATTTGCTACATCAAAGTTATGAGATTTTGATCTAGTGCCAATTAGAAGGCGATACACTTTATCAATGAGCAGCAATGATCCCTGATGCAGGCTTCAGCCAAAATAAGGGCCTTGTTGGTCCTATAAAAAGCATTTTAAATCCATTTCCTTGAGGCCTATTTGTGCTTCTGATTGTGTTAATTCCTTTCTGGAAACGTCAATCGCTCCTCCTAAACTTACTTGCTCCACTTCATCACTGACGCTGAAACCGTGGATTGAAGACAAAGTTTTATTTTATTTTTCTTTCCAGCTTATGATTTATCTTTAATCTTATCTATTGTTTTGCCTTTTGTATTTGTTTTGTTCTATTTCTATCATTTAAATTTCTCCAGAATTCTACTGTTCAACGGCTCCCCCTTCTGCTTCTATTCCTTTCTCTCCTCTCTTCTACCTTCCAAAGTATTTAGATCAATGCTGTCTTGTTAAAATGTTTATTTTATTTTTATTTTTCCTCTAACTCTACTTTTCACTTCTCTATTACCCTCCAGGTACTTTAGTTAGATTGTGAGCCTTCGGGACAGTAAGGGAATTTTTCAAGTACCTTTCTTATTTCTAATCTTAATGTATATTTTCTGTAAACCGCTTAGAACCTAACGGATGTAGCGGTATATAAGAAATAAATTACATTACATTACATTAAAAAGGAGATACAGCAGCTTTTAAACTAGAACCTGGGGTGAGCCGACAGTGGCTCAGGAGAGCATGGAGTAAGATATCTTTAGAGAATACTATCAACATAAGGAAATTAAGGCGTTCCCGACAGAGAAGTTGTGAGAAAAGCAAAATAAACTAGGAGCCCTTAAGAGAAGAGCAGACATAGAATGAATATTGCAAATTATCCCTGTCAATTGCTAAGGAAGTTGTAGGTACAAACAAAAAAATCACACTCCTTTCTGACAGGGTCATAGCAAGGGATGTCCTATACCAGGGGTGTCAAAGTCCCTCCTCGAGGGCCGCAATCCAGTCGGGTTTTCAGGATTTCCCCAATGAATATGCATGAGATCTATGTGCATGCACTGCTTTCATTGTATGTGAATAGATCTCATGCATATTCATTGGGGAAATCCTGAAAACCCGACTGGATTGTGGCCCTCGAGGGGGGACTTTGACACCCCTGGCCTAGACAAAATTTCACCTTCTGTCCCACTCACAACTTTCTGGCCTTTGGTACCCTCCCAACTCCACATTTTGATTGTTAAACTGAAGAATCACAGCACAAATCATTTCGCCACCTAAATCATAGTGCCCACTTATAGAATTGCACCCTGAAAGAATATGTATACTATGCATTTACACTTGTTTCCTAGCAGGTGAGAGAAAAAGAACGCATGTGTCAGCTCTATCGTGCTCAATCATTTTCTTCTTTATAATCATCTATACCAGTTTATTGCAAACCGTGAGATGCCAGGGCGGAGGAGAGGCGTTAGCACTGGCTGACTGCCTACAGGATGTGCCTCTCATGCCAAGGGGCGCAATCAACTGGCGCCAGCTCCTCTCCTTCTCTCCATGCCTCTTCCCTTCCACCACCCCTCACTGGCGGCTCAGGGCCTTTGCACATGCGTGAACGTTGACACGATGACGTCACACACGTGCGTGACATCATTGCGTCAACATCTGCTCGCTTCCAGATACCTCGAACCGCGGCCACTACTTTTAGTGCGGCGCGGCTTGACAAAGTTTGCGAGACACTGGCCTATACCGTTTTGCCTGGCACCATTGTTGGACTCAGTGGTCTATACTTTCCCGGATCACCTCCGTAACCCTTTTGAAAAATTGGCGTTACTGTGGCAACCCTCCAGTGTTTTGGTACCACGCTGGATTTTAAAAATAAATTACAAATGCCTAACAGTAGCTCTGCATATTCATGCATCAATTCTATCGGTGCTCTGGGGTGTATCATGTACTATGTTATACACTCAGCAACACCAGCTCCCTTTGAAAATTAACTCCCACCGCTGCTATGTTACTATGGAAAGCCTTGCAAACCTCAAGTGCTGGTGTTGCAGGCCTTTCCCAGAAGATGGCGCTGTAGGAAAATAAATGAGCATTAAACTTTGCTAATATTCACCCTTGTGATTGTGAGTAGGGATTACAGTACCTTATGCTTACAGATGCCATGTTTCTTTGTATGAATGAGACTTTTATCTTTGATTTTTATGGCGGCCCTTTTCTAACTTTTAAAATCATGTTTAGGTGCTGGTCTTTGACCAGAGGGCCGCCGCGTGGGCGGACTGCTGGGCATGATGGACCACTGGTCTTATGTTCTTATGTATGTACACCCCAAAACAAAGAAAATTGGCCTCAGGAAATCTACAAGGCGTCGGCGCAGTGCGCCACAGTCTCAAGGAAAGCAAACAAAATGTTGGGTATCATTAAGAAGGGTATCACGACCAGGACGAAGGAAGTCATCCTGCCACTGTATCGTGCAATGGTGCGGCTGCATCTGGAGTACTGTGTCCAGTACTGGTCGCTGTACCTCAAGAAGGACATGGCAGTACTTGAGGGAGTCCAGAGAAGAGCAACTAAGCTAATAAAGGTCATGGAAAACCTCTCATATACTGACAGATTGAAAAAACTAGGGCTGTTCTCCCTGGAGAAGCGGAGACTTAGGGGAGACATGATAGAAACCTGAAAGGCATAGAAAAAGTAGACAGGGACAGATTTTTCAAATTATGGGGAACCACAAGTACAAGGGGGCACTCGGAGAAATTGAAAGGGGACAGGTTTAAAACAAACGCTAGGAAGTTCTTTTTCACCCAGAGGGTGGTGGATACATGGAACGCACTTCCGGAGGCTGTGGTAGGCAGGAGCACGTTACAGGGCTTCAAAGAAGGTTTGGACAGGTTCCTAGAGGACAAAGGGATTGAGGGGTACAGATAGAAGTAGAGGTAGGTTATAGGGATAGGAGTAGAGGTAGGTTATAGAAATAGTCAGGGACCACTGCTCAGGCAATAGGCCTGATGGGCCGCCGCGGGAGCGGACCGCTGGGCGAGATGGACCTCTGGTCTGCCTCAGCGGAGGCAACTTCTTATGTTCTTATATGATGATTTGCACTCGCCTTCATGTCCCCTTTTACATTATTTGTCCCATGGTGCATTTGGTTTCCACCATGTTTTTTTACATCCTTCCCTTTTTAAATAGTTTTACCATTACGCTTCGATATATGTAATTAGAATGAATTGTAGTGCTTGGCTTTTACATGTTTTTTTAAACTTCTTTTTTAAAATTAGATTATACCAATATGAAATTTACATTTTAAGTGATTTCCTTATGAAATTTGGGTATGTGTTTTTAATTTATATATTTTTCCTGGACTAATTAGTTTGTTCCACGTATCTACAACCATAGGACTCTCAGGGCACGTATGTTGTCATGCATAGTGTTTTTCCTTCTCTCCTCTCTTCATCTTATGTTGTTTATAGATTAATTCCCAGCACATTTATCACATTATGGTCACTGTTTTTAATTTTGTAATGAATTCATTATTTCTTTATCTTTTATACTCCGCATTTTGTATTGATTTTCTCCTCTTCAAGTGCTGTTTACTTCCTTTTCAGTCCTTTTCATTATCCCCAATTCATTGTAGTCTCATCACTTCATTAATTCGCTACATGCATTTTTTCTACCACAGGATCTTCGTGCATGATGTCACTTGTAGTTTTGGGCTCCACATCACAGTTGTTATCCATAACTGCTTACACATTACTCCAATGTACCCTATTTATTATTTATAGGATCCGTGAAGAAGACTTTTTGTTGAAACACAGACCGTGTTGGGTCCCATGCCTTCAGCGGACTAGGTCCTTTAGGTTTTTAGGTGGATTATTTTATCTTTCAGTGGATTATATTATTGTGTTTTCAAACTTTGACATTTTTAATAAAGTCCATTTTAGGAACATTGTCACTCCACAGTGTTTTTTTTGGTTTCTCTTTGTATGTACACCGCCTTGACCTATGGAAAGGTGGTATAGCAAGCCTTTTAAATAAACACAAGCTTAAACGTTATAGGACTTAGGGCTGGACATCTCGGAGAAAATACAGTTTTATTAGGGGCTGTAGAATCACTAATATCATGCCCTGAGAGACCTAAACATAATAACATAGTAGATGACAGCAGATAAAGACCCGAATGGTCCATCCAGTCTGCCCAACCTGATTCAATTTAAATTTTTTAATTTTTTTTCTTAGCTTTTTCTGGGCAAGAATCCAAAGCTGTACTCGGTACTGTGCTTGGGTTCCTACTGCCGAAATCTCAGTTAAAACCTACTCCAGCCCATCCCAGCCACTGAAGTCCTCCCCATCCCATCCCCCACCAAACAACCATACACAGACATAGACCGTGCAAGTCTGCCCAGTACTGGCCTTAGTTCAATATTTAATACTATTTTCTGATTCTAGATCCTCTGTGTTCATTCCACGCTTCTTTGAACTCCGTCACCGTTTTCCTCTCCACCACCTCTCTCGGGAGCACATTCCAGGCATCCACCACCCTCTCCGTAAAGTAGACTGCCTGGAATGCGCTCCCGAGAGAGGTGCCCCTACTGACACCTTAGGTTACAGAACAGGTCACGTTAAAGCCAGGGTTTCTATGCTGTTTTTGCTATGCATTGTTATGTTTGTTTTAACTATGCATGTACTGCTGTTACCTGCTTAGATGTTTGATATGCGGGTTATAACTGTTTTAAATAAAAATAAATAAGTATGGCTCCAGAAAATGGAGGACGGATTGAGGCATCCAGGTTTTACTTCCACTGAAAGGAAGAGAAGTAAAACCCAGATGTCTCAATCCATCCTCCTTTTTTTCTAGAGCCATATGGATAGGGTGACCAGATGTCTGGATGTACCTGGACATGGTCCTCTTTTCAGGGGACTGTCTGGGTGTCTGGATGCATTTTTAAAATTCATCCGCTTGTCTTCATGCTTAAAAGATACCAATTTAAACACTACATTAAAATATCCTGATTTTTTAAATGGCTGAGCAGAGTGAAGAGTGGGTATATGGCACATGTTCTGTATCTCAGAAACTAGAGCTGAGAGGAGAAAACTGGAATCCGCAGGTCAAATATACCCAGAAACAGGTCTGACATTGGACAGAGAGAAGGCTTCCGACGCAGGTGCGGATTGTGAGAAGAGCCGTCGCAGCAGCTTTAAACTCGATAATAACTTTGGCAAGGGACTGTAAAGGAGCCGGCCAGAAACAAACAGATATGCTGCTGCACGGGGAAGTGGAGGGGGATAGAATGCTGCTGCACAGGAAAGTGGGGTGGGGGGAGGGAAATGGTGCTGCTGCACAGGGAAATGGAGGGGGAGGGAATGCTGCTGCTGCTGCACAGGGAAGTGGGGGGGGGGGGGAGAGGAGAGAAATGCTGCTGGTGAGAAAAGGGGGCTGGAGCTGGACGCTGAAAGGGAAAATATGGGAGAAGGGGGCTGGGGGGGTAAAAATGGGTTTGGAGCTAGGGCTGAAAATAGGGGACATGTGAGGGAAGGAGGCTTTACTAGCACCCGTTAATGTAACGGGCTTAAACACTAGTGAGGGAAAAATACAAATACACAGCGGCGTACCTAGCATATGTGACACCCGGGGCCCATCATTTTTTTGGCACCCCCCCCATCTGTACGAAAAACATGATTTTTAGTAACAAGACACACGTCACACATGAGTACCTAGGAAAAGGCAGCATCTTACAAATGCAGTGAGCAGTATAACATCAATACACCCATTGTAAAACTAAACAAGCCAGACTAGTACAGATCAATCCTACACCGTCAATCCTAACAGAAAACCATGTCTTTCAAACACACAGAACACAGAAAATACCTTCGCCTAGTATGGAATATGTCATCACAAACTAACCCCTCCCTCTTTTACAAAACTGTAGTGTGGATTTTAGCCACGGTGGTAACAGCTCTGACGCTCATAGAATTCTGAGCATCAGAGCTGCTACCACCACGGCTGCCGCTAAAAAACGCTCCACAGTTTTGTAAAAGGGGAGATAAAATAGAAATACATAGACAAAGGTTAAATTGAACCAGCAAGAAGCTGGACTCTGCATACTATGCAACACCACAGAAACAGTGACACATGTCTCCTAAAGCAACAAATAAATAGAAAATTTTTGTTCTAACTTTGTCTTCTCTGGTTTCTGCTTTCCTCATCTTCTTGTTACTCTCTTCCTTCCATCCACTGTCTGCTGTCTCTCTTCCCCTATATGGCATCTTCTCTCCTTCTACGCCCCTTCCAGAAACTGTATGCCTCTCCCTTCCATCTCTCCTTTCACCCCCATTGGTCTGGCATATCTCTCCTCTCCTTCCCTCTCCCACACCTCTCTTCTGCAATCCCTTTCTTCCCTCATTTTCCTTTTCAATTTATTTTCTGCATCCATCTAGATTATGTTCTTACTACCCTCTCATCAATTTCCTCTTTTACTGTCTACCTACAGGGCACCCCCTCTAGTATTACCCTAACTCAATCCTTTTCCCTCCATCATGTGCCCTCCTTTTATTTATCCCCTCCTTCCATCCTCTGCCCTCTTCTCTCTCTCCCTTCTCTCCACTTCCATCATCTGCCCCTTCTCTCTTTCCCCCACTTCCATCATCTGCCCTCTTCTCTCTCCCCACTTCCATCATCTGCCCCTTCTCCCCACTTCCATCATCTGCCCCTTCTCTCTCTTTCCCCCACTTCCATCATCAGCACTCTTCTTTCCACTTCCATCATCTGCCCCTTCTCTATCTTTCCCCCACTTCCATCATCTGCCCTCCTCTCTCCCCCTTCTCTCCACTTCCATCATCTGCCCCTTCTCTCTCTTTCCCCCACTTCCATCATCTGTCCCCTTCTCTCAATCTCTCCATCCACCACAGGCCCATCTTTCTCCCTCACCTTTCCGATTTTGGCAACAAGATTGGCAAGGCCCCCCCCCCCCCCCGCGACGGCACTGAGCGGCATCGGCGCCCCCCCTCTGCGACGGCACTCAGCGGCATCGGCACCCCCCCTGCCGAGTGGTTGTTTTTGTATTTGTATGATTTCACGTATCACCCACGTGGTTATATTCTATCCCATTATTTCTGTTTGGGAATTCTATGAGGGAGACATTGCATTGGTTCCCAGGATTTTATATTCCCTATTAGACAAGAAAATAACATAACATAACATAACTCTGTCTTGATTTCTCATTTCTCATTCTTCAGTCTTGTCTCTGTTCCTTCTTTCATTCCATCATTTTCTTCTGTTTTATTTCTCTCAGAGTAAACATGTGAGCACTTTCTCTTCCTGCTGTAGTCTTTTTTCTTCACCTTTTTTATCCTCTTTCTTCTCTGTTTCCTTTTCCACTCCTTATGCTTTGCTCCTATATTACCTTTCTGAAGTCTCTGCCTCCCGATCCAAGGTCCTCTCACCTGCTTCCCAAGTTCTCATTGTTCTTCCTACCTCATTCCTGTTCCTTTCTCTCTCAGGCCCTGGTTCTATCTCTCTCCCCCCCCCCCCCCCCCCCCACACACACCCCTCTTCTCCTATCCTACCCATCCAGAAAAGTTCTCTTCACATCCCCTGGAAAACTATCCACACATCCCTCTCCCCCAAAACTTCCTACATTTTCTCTAAGTTCAGATTGGCTGTGCCTATTATTCACTTCCTGAAGGCAGGCCCATGCCCCCTTGTCCTCAATCTTCAGTGAAAATGGCAAACAGTACAAAATCCAACCTCTTTTTCCCTTCCTCTGCTCTTCCCGTCTCCCACCCTGTCTCTCTCTCCCCAGGGAGGAGCAGACACAGTGTGGTCTTAACTTTCTCCCTCCCTCCCTCTGCTGGCAAAAGCTATACACAGACCAGAAGAAGCCTTAAACTTCCTGTATGTGGAGCCATCAGCATTTACACTTCTACGAGAGGGGCTGAATTTCAACCCTCTCCATATAACACTTAAGCTCTGTCCCTGGAATGGCCCTAAGCTCATCTCCACTGAGATGTATAAATTCTGGCTATAAAGCAACTTGATCAGTGACAATTTATGTCTTCCCTCCAGCAGGATTTTTTTTCCCCCCAAAGTGCTTATGCAGTCAGCACCTGCTCTGGCCCAAAAATATCAGCCCATAGCGGCTTTAGTTTAGTGTATTCAGATTTTGATATACACCTTTAGCCAAAAGGATCACAGCTGTGCCCTATAAAATAAACATCATAAGAATACAAAGAAAGAAAATGAACTCCAAAATATAACAGGAAAGCAAATCAATCATTCATACTGCACACGAGACAAAAGGACAGAAACAAATTCTGGAGGCCGCACCTTCAAAAAGCTATAAAAAGGATGGAGTCGGTCCAGAGGAAAGCTACTAAAATAGTGTGTTTTCTTCATCATAAGGCTTATGGGGACAGACTTAAAGATCTCAATCTGTATACTTTGGAGGAAAGGCAGTAGAGGGGAGATATGATAGAGACATTAAAATGCCTACGTAATGTAAATGCACATGAGTCGAGTCTCTTTCATTTGAAAGGAAACTCTGCAATGAGAGGGCATAGGATGAAGTTAATAATAATAATAATAACTTTATTCTTCTATACCGCCATAGTCGTGAGACTTCTAGGCGGTTCACACCGAAGAGAGCTGGACAGTCAGCGAGTTACAATATGTTGAAGTCCGGGATACAGTATATAGAAACTTACAAAGAGCATATAGAGTCTTACAAAAAGGTAGAGAGATGCAGCATATAGAAACTTACAAAAGGCAGTGAAATACAGCAAACAGAATCTTAAAAAGGCAGCAAAATATAATGTTAGACATTTCAGACTTAAAAGCAGGAGGTGATAGGCTCCGGAGTAATCTAAGGAAATACTTCTTTACAGAAAGGGTGACAGATGCATGGAATAGTCTCCCGGA
Source organism: Geotrypetes seraphini (assembly GCF_902459505.1). Classification (NCBI taxonomy): domain Eukaryota; kingdom Metazoa; phylum Chordata; class Amphibia; order Gymnophiona; family Dermophiidae; genus Geotrypetes; species Geotrypetes seraphini. The sequence continues at coordinate 66,446,335 of NC_047095.1, forward strand.
AGAAGTGGTGGAGCCAGAGACTGTGTCTGAATTCAAAAGGGCCTGGGATAGGCACGTGGGATCTCTCGGAGAGAGAAAGAGATAGTGGTTGCTGTGGATGGGCTCTATGACATCACGATGCAGATGTAAAGAGCCTTAGCCTATAGGAAGAGGAGATGCAAATGTTTAAGAGCCTTAGCCAATAGGAGAGGAGGAGATAGTGGATGCTGAAGATGGGCAGACTGGATGGGCCATTATCTGCGGTCATGTTTCTATGAATATGGAGGATTTCAAATCAGTCCCGTGGAGATTTCCTACAGGAACCATTCTTTCATTTCCCCAGTACAGTCGCAGGGGAGGGTAATTTTATAAGGGGGTGTTAGGAACATGCGTCAGTGCTGGCACGTTACTCATTTACGTGCTTAAGTGGCCACTTACACGGGTGAATGATCTGTTAAAAATACCAACTAGTGAAAAAGACTGCACCAGGATGTGACAGTGTTCATTCTTGTGAGTAGGTGAGTGCCTGGGTAGAGTCTGGGTGAACACAGTACACTATAAGCAGCATTTATATCAGATCTAGGGTTGCATGTTTTGGCCATTTGCACTGGTATTTATAAAGAAAAGTTGGCTCGTACTTTTTATGCTAAAATTCGCCCATTAGTAGACTCCTTCAACAGTACATGCAGAGCCTCACTTTTTAAAAATTACCCTCTTCACGATTCCATAAAGAGCAAAATAATTGACTTAGATATCACAGGAAAACTGGAAGCAAGTGGCTCGGAGAACAATGCGACTGCCAGTTATCAAAGGCGAATTCCAGAATGTGCTCATTTCTATCCACCATGTCCTCAGTGAATATTTACAAGCTGGCTGCCAGCATTGCTTCATCTTTCTTCCAGACTTGCATACATAGGCCCAGAACCACCAGAGCACACTCATTCTTAGCAAAGGTCATTCACCACCTGCCTTTCAGCTTTCTGAGTTGCTATATTTCCATTGGCCACTAGATGTCCCCATAAGACTTGGGAATCACTTCTCTACAGACCCAACTACAGTACTCCCCGAAAATCTCTTCCTCTCTCGGAGAGATCCCAGCAGATTAACCATTCCCCTTAACAGGATCCATGACATCCTGTTTGTCTGTTTAGATTGTAAGCTCTTTTGAGCAGGGACTGTCTTCGTGATTCTGAACAGCGCTGCTTACGTCTGGTAGCGCTATAGAAATAATAATAGTAGGTCCGAGATTCGTATCTTGACTGCTCTCTTGGTATGACCTATATAATATTTGTTACATGGACAAACTATGCAATATGTTACCGTTACTGAATTGCAATCTGTATTACACTTCCCCCTCCCCATTCGCGGTTCCTGCACTCGCGGTTTCATATAATCATGATTTTTTCTGGGGAGGGGGAAAATAAAAAAAATGTAACAAAAATCCATCTTTTTTTCCTCCCTGCCGCCTTCCCAGCCTTACCTGGTAGTCTAGAGGGCTTTTGGGACAGGAGCGATCTTCCTACGCTCCTGCCCCGTGCAGATCGCCATGAGGAAATGGCTGCTGGGAGTTCCCGTAGTCTCTCGAGACTATGTCGGGAACTCCCTACAGCCATTTCCTGATGGCGATCTGCACGGGGCAGGAGCGTAGGAAGATCGCTCCTGCCCCGAAAGCCCTCTAGACCACCAGGTAAGGCCGGGAAGGCGGCAGGGAGGTGGGGGTGGGTCAGAGCCGGATAATCGCGGTTTTTCGGCATTCGCGGTCTGGCTCTGCCCGTATCCCCCGTGAATGACGAGGGAGAAGTGTAGTTTTTAAATAATACCTTCTTCCAGTTCTGTGATGTATACATGTGGAGGGCCATAATCAAAAGAAACGTCTAAGTCCGATTTGGATATAGGGCAGTAGTAGCCCAAGTCGGCAGCGGCAAAATGCCCATTCTTGAAAAGTACATCTAAAATGTATATATTTTTTTTTTAATTGTCTCTCTGTACGTCCAGGTGTTTGATCGTCCAGACCGCCTCTACGTCTATCTTTATACCACATTCTCAACCAAAAATTCATTCAAGTCCCAAACGCCCAGAACAAGACCTTTTGGACGTGGGAGGGGCCACCATTGTGATGAACTGGCCACCCAGACATGGCAACAGAGCAGAGGAGCACCTTACAGGGCACTGTTGTGAACTTCACAAAAAGGGTGCCACATAAACATCTCACCAGAACTCTCTTATAGGTTATAGTGAGTCCCCCCAAAACCCACTATCCCCACCTGTCTACAACCCCAATAGCCCTCATGGTTGCAGGTGGCGCCTATATGGCAGTACAGTAGGGTTTGGGGTTTTTTTTTGGTGGGCTCACATTTTCCACCATTAATGTAGTGGTTAGAGTGGCTTATGGGCCTGGGTCCTCCTCTCTATGGTTCAGTAGCCCACCCCCCAGACTACTTAAGCCACCTCTGTGCAGCTCTACTAGGCTTTCCTATGCCAATTGCTGACATTCTGGAGGCAGGTATGTACGTTTTTATTCTGAACTTTGTGGGGGTGCGACGGGGTCAGTGAACACGGGGGGGGGGGGTGAGTGTGCGGGGGTCTTTACTTTGTTCTTGCAGTGGTGACCAGGGACTGCCTGGGGGGGTTGACTCTTGTATAGAAGTTTCAAGTTTATTAGGTTTTTATATGCCACCTATCAAGGTTATTTAAGCGGTTTTACAACCAGGTCCTCAAGTATTTCTCCCTCCCTGTCCCGGTGGGCTCTGAGCAAAGTGATCATCTTGGGCATGTCTCGACATTGTATCATATTGGCTCTTTGAATGTTCTCCCATTGCAGTCCCTGGTCACTTTGGATATCTTTCTGGAACCTATACCTGCTTTTGCATCATCTAACTCACAACGTATAAGTTTCACCTAGGAAGTCTCGTCGAACCTTCGGTTATCCCTGCAGGACGGCTAAGTCTAGGTGAGACAAAGCGGGACTTCAGCGCGGGTCTGTGTGTACAGGGCCTATGCAGGGACAGCAGCGGCAGAAGGCCCAACAGTGAAAAGGGAAGTGAGGGAAGACCCTTGCGTGCACCTTAACCGTGATACTTCTCTCCCCAAATGCTGGGTAGGCAGGAAGAAGGATGCTGTAACATAACGGCCCTCGAACACGAGATAATCCCGAAACTTGCACCATGTTGGACTAGTGTGGGGGCCGGATTTCCCCGGACAGCTTTTCAAAACCAGGCACTTTGTCCGGCTTTTGAAAAGCTTTCCTTCGTGCAGTAGAGCATCCGCGCATGTGCGGATGTCCTGCCCGACGAGAGCAGGCAGCGGGGGGCGGGACCAAAGCAGGACAGGGTGGGGGATGGGTAGAACGGAGCGGCCTGGGGGCGGGTCCAGGGATCTGGATTTTTCAGATGGAAAATCTGGTAACTCTAGCTGAAAGGATCCTTAGAATTAAATGATTTTATTTATGTTATAGGCCTTGTTCTACTTTTTGTAAATTGTTTTGTAGTCTGTTGGTAAGAAACTTTAAATAAATAAACTTAACACCTTAGAAATGAGACATAGCAGTGGTAAGACTGGAAGATCTCAACAATCCTACAGACATGTGTGCAGTATGTGTTGTGGGAGAGAGCAGAGTAGGCATATCTCGACATCGTATCATATCACACTGTTAAATTATTTTCTGCCATACTAGTGTATGAATAGGTAAACTTGTTGCCAGAGGATGTGGTAACAGTGGTTAGCATATCTGGGTTTAAAAAATCCATAGTCTGTTATTGAGATAGACATGGGAGAAGCCATTGCTTGCCCTGGGATTGGTAACGTAGAAACATAGAAAAATGAAAGATAAAGACAATATGGCTTATTTTTTCTGCTTAACCATGCCATCTACTAACCCCTCCTCTCTCTTGTCTGAAGCTTTCTTAAATTCAGATATACTTGTTATCTCCACTACCTCCACTGGGAGGCCGTTCCAAGCATTCACCACTTTTTCCCTGAGAAAGTATTTTCTGAGGTTACTTCAGAAATTGTTCCCTTTCGCCTTCATCCAAGTCCCGTCATTCCAGATTTTCCTTTCAATTGAAAGAGACTCATATCATGCGCATTTATGCAACGTAGGTATTTAAAGTCTCTCTCATATCTCCCCTCCCAAGGAATGCTGCTACTCTATGGGTTTCTGCCAGGTACTTGTGACCTGGATTGGACGCTGTTGGAAGCAGGATACTGGGATAGATGGACCATTGGTCTGACCCTGTATGGCTTATGGCTTAGTCTTCAGTTTTATTCTATTTTCTGGCTGGACCTGTCCTCTTCAGGTTTGTAAAATGGGGAAGCAACATACACTGGCGTAGGGAAGGGGTAGGGAGTCGGCTACCCCAGGTGCCACCTTGGTGAGGGCACTGGCATCTCTCCTCTTCCCCCACACATCTTAAAATCTTTTCCAGCTGTGAGCAACATCTTTTATCTTCTGCTCACACTGGCCTCATCCCTCCCTCTGATGTCACTTCCTGTTCATAGGGACCAGGAAGTGACATCAGAGGGAAGTATATCTGGAGTGAGCAGTGGGTAAGAGATGCTGCTTGTGGCCGGTGAAGATTTGAGGACCATGGGGAGTGCGTGGCACAGCGATGCCGGGTACCTCCACCCTGGGAGCAAATTTCTCTGGCTATGCCACTGGCTGCCTACAGAAGTGGTGCCACTTACACACTGAAGTTGTGAAATCACCCAGAATGAAGAACGCCCACATGGAAGCTACTTGGATCATAGCATTCGTTATAAACATTTGTATATTTCTAAATTCACCCCAGCAAATATTTCAAAAAAGGCTCTGCATTAGAGAATGACACAAGGACAAATTTCTCCCCGCCCCCGTGGGAACTCATTTTGCCATCCCACCCTGGTGAGTTCTTGTCCTGTCCCTGCCCCATTCCTGCAAGTTCCGTCCTCATCTGCCAAGCCTCAAACCCTTTAAAATCCTAAGTAGCAACATTCTAGAGCTCAAATTGTGACATCATAATGCCTCATTCCACCAATGCCTAAGCTCCGTCCTCATCTGCACAAGCCTCAAACACTTTAAAATCCTAAGTAGCAACATTCTAGCGTTCAGATTGTGATGTCATAATGCCTCATTCCACCAATGCCTAAGCTCCGTCCTCATCTGCACAAGCCTCAAACACTTTAAAAACAAAAGTCTGAGGCTTGTGCAGATAAGGCACAGCTTACAGGAATGGGACAGAGACCGGGACAGCGACAAAGCTCATGGGGATGGGACGGAGAAATTGAGTTCCTGCGGGGATGGGGACAAATTTGTCCCCGTGTCATTCTCTACTCTGCATCAACCAACCCTTTTCACAAATAGTGCCAGAGCACAGCACGTCCCAGCCTGGATGACCCGATTCTGATCTCCGAGCTCTGTGTAAACTGAACCTTTATACGTCCCGAGGGCCACGTCAGCTCTCTGCCATCCTTTCTAACTTTAAACACAGTACAATTAGCAAAGTGCCAGCGACTGGACACCAGCCTGGATTTATAAGACGTGAACCTCTTCAGATATCGCTTCAGTTGGGAGGAATCATTGGCAAGAGGCCTCACCTCGTCTTTGCTCTTGTATAATAAATAGGGACTAATCAATACTCATTAAGACAGTGTCTGCTGATACAATGGAAAAGGGAAACGGGGCTGATGTTTCCATCTGTGCATCTGCTTTCTGCCTCAGTAGGACAGATTGCCCGACTTAAGCTCATTCTCTGCAAGTCCTGGACAGCTCTGGGAATCGGAAACGTATCTTGTATTTCTCGGAGTTTGCAGGAACATAAAGAACACAGCAGTTAAGGACCAAAAGGTTTTATTTAGCAGAGCAAAAGGAGTTCAATTTGACGATAGTTTATTAACCTAGTAAACAAAAACTTCAAAAGCGCTCCAGGTCTATATTTGCAGAAAGCAAAGATTGAAGACAAGTCGAAAAAATGTGTTTTTACTCTATCTTCAAAGGAAAACCATAAACCTTTTCATTTTCAGCCGCTGTTAGAGAATACCCTCAGACAGGGTTACCAGATTCCCTCTTTAAAAAAACGAGGACACGTGGCCCTGCTTTGTTCTGCCCCCCAGGCCTGCCCCGTTGCACCCTCCCCAGCCCTGCCCCCAAACGTCTCCTTCCCCCGAGTTCGGGGCAGCGTCTGGATGTGCAGACGTGGACGCGATGAAGTGCATGCATGTGACATCGTCGCGTTGACGTCAGCACCCGTGCAGCTGCCCTCCGGACGCGGCCCCGGGCTTGGAGACTTGCAAAACCCGGACTAACTGCCGGGCTTTGGAAATCCCTCCAGGCACCCGGAGAGTCCCCCCTACCCTCAGCGCTGCATCTTGTTCCCGCTGAATTTTAGCAATCAAAATATTCTCCTGCACTGTTTAGAAGTTTGTTTTCTTAGAAATAGACTTCAACTAAGCTGCAGAATTTCATCTTGCAGCTCATCTATCAAAAGCAACGCAACAAGATTAGATTAGTAAGAACGAAAACAAAGGCCCTGTTGAAAACTTTTGTGATGGAGGTGAGGCCTCTCTGGTACCTTTATTAAGGGCTCCTTTCGCTTAGGGGGTCTTTTACCTTGGAGATTTGGCGCACGCAAAATATTAGTGCATGCAAAATGCTAATGCGGCCATAGAATATAATGGATGCGTTAGCATTTAACGCATGCTAAGTCAGCTAGCACGCCTTAGTAAGAGAAGGAGTAAATGTGGTAAGCAGTAATCCACGCGTACAGATTAAAACGAACTACTTACTGCAGGGCGCACGTTTGGGGGTAGAAACGGTGGCGTAGTAAGTGCAGGAGGTGCCCACCGTGCGATCGCCTCCCTGTGTACCTCTTGAAATGTTTGCCAGTGCGAGCGGCCATCTTTCACCTCCTGCTCATGCCAGCCTTGGCTCCCTTCTAACATAGGGTTACCAGATTTTCCTGAAGGAAAATCTGGACCTGTGGCCACGCCCCCGGCCCACCCCTTTACGTTTATTAAAAGGGCTCCGTAAGGAGGGGAGTGGCCAATATGGTGGTGTGAAGCTGGTGAGCAGAACAGAGCTCTATTTCTCTGATGGCTAATAGACCTCAAAACTATGCCACACACCAAGAGAAAAGGGGTGATTAGGGTAACTCCCTTGGCTGCTGTTTCATCTTCTCCCCTTCAGCAATCGATTACCAAGTAGGCTACCAGAATCCCCTTTGAGGCTGGGGATGTTGGCACTGCTGCTGCTTCAGGGGAAGGAGCTCTTGAAGCCCAGGGGCTTGAGATTTCGTTATCTCCTCTGGATGTTAATCCTCCACGGTGTCCTGTGTAGAGAATGACACGGGGACAAATGTCAATGAAGCTGCTAAGTAGTAGATTTAAAACAACCTGGAGGAAATATTTCTTCACACAACGTGTAATTTAACTCTGGAATTCATTGCCGGAGAATGTGGTGAAATCAGTTAGCTTAGCAGGGTTTCAAAAAGGTTTGCCTAACTTCCTAAAGGAGAAGCCATTATTGAGATGGTTTGGAGAAATCCACTGCTTACTCCTCGGATAAACAGCATAAAATCTGTTTTACTACTTGGGACCTGGGTTGGACACTTTTGGAAACAGGATACTAGGCTTGATGGACCAATTCTTGTGTTCAATTCTTAATATTCTTTGGTGAGAAGGGGATTTATCAAGCAGCATTGGGGCCCTTAATACAACTTAAATGGCCCTGACACCACTTGACAAAAAAAATACCATGGTGATATTTAAGTTGCTGCAGATTAAGTAATAATGAGATACAAAGCATGCAAATGCATAATCTGCATTTCATTACTATGCAAATGCTTTAACGTGACATGTGGCGATATGCCACAAGTTGCATTAGGGCCCAGTAATCATGGGTTACTGGGGTTATATCACTGCCCGGGAGCACTGGGCCTCAAAACTCTGTCCAGATGCTTCTGGAATGCCAGAGCAGTGTCCCCCCCTGGATTTCAAGTCTCCCCCCCCAGCTTAAACCTCCTTCTGACTCAATGTACCCTCCCCCAACTACAAACCCTCACTCCCCCTCCCCCACAAAAAAAGTAGCCCTTACCCCCTCATCTTTGGGGTGGTTCGGAGGGGAGGGGGCTTCAGGGGGTCTTCAGGCAATGCCCAGTTGCTCCAGCTCACTCCAGTACTGCATCCAATCTGACTAACACTAAGGGCCGTGTTTCCATATAAGACTGTGAATTTTATTAGGCAGCGTTACTGTATTTCTGGTTCACTCTCAGGAGGACGAACAGAGTTGCGCTGGGGAGACTGAGAGGAGGTGGACGGCAGGGTCATCACAAGGAGGACAGGCAGCTGTTCTTTTTTTAAATTTTCATTATCTTTATTGAAGCCACCAAAACAACAAATAATAATACACCCAGTTGTATGTAAAACTAAACACTGACTGTACAATCAGCTGGGCGAGTGGGAAAGAGACGGCAATGGAGTCCGGGTGCACCTGCTGTCCTTAAAAAGTATTCCCAGGTAGAGAATGACACGGTGACAAAATTCATCACCGTCCCCGTCCCCGCGGATAACCGCGGGAAATAATCCCATGTCATTTTCTAGTGTCTACTTCAACCTCGGTCCTTCTACACCAGCATTCTTCAAAGCAAAGCTTGAGGGTCAGTGGTTGTGGCCATTCACACTCTGATTCTTATGTGAGCCAAGGATAATGAAGCCATTGTGACATCACTGATGTGATTGGCTCTTAGGCACTGGTGGAATGAGGCATTATGACATCACAATATCTGCTCTGGATACCAGAGACTGTCATTCTGTAGTGTCTGTTTCAACCTCGGTCCTTCTACACCAGCATTCTTCAAAGCAAAGCTTGAGGGTCAGTGGTTGTGGCCATTCATACTCTGATTCTTCCCTCTTTCCTTAAAGAATGACATGAAGGTGGTTTCCCGTGGTTATCTGCGGGGACGGGGACGGTGATGAATTTTGTTACCGTGTCATTCTCTATATCCCAGGGCCCCTGCTTCAGTTTGCTAATACTCCGGTGTTACAGTGGCTTCATATGTAAGCCGGGAGACCCAAGGATGTATCAGGAGGTGAGAGCAGGATAGATTACCCAGGAGTCTCCCAGAAGGTTCAGGAGACTTTGCCTAGCTACGAAAAAGCATGGTGTTATGAAATGTAGAGTCACCTGCGCCAGTACACAAAATATTCCTTATGGTAAAAAAAAAAAAAGGCTCCAAGTAAAACCGTGTCGATGTCAGGACATAATGTTTCACACATTGAGTGAAAAAGAGGTTCAGCTAAAACACAGGAACAAGAAGAAAAACAATTCTGTTTTGGAGAACTATGGACTCCTTTTACAAAGGTGCGCTAGCGTTTTTAGCGCACGCAAAAGATTAGCGTGCTAAAAACGCTAGCGCACCTTTGTAAAAGGAGCCATATGTCTATAAATGGGAAAAACAGTTTTAAAAAAAATAGTAAGAGCCGTCTGCTCTTTGATAGAGCAGGTGTACAAAGGCAGTCCTAACATCCATATATAAAACAGACTTTTCCCTGCCACAATAATCCTGATCTGTTTTTATATAACAAGAGCTACATAACAGGAGTGCAGAAGCCGCCTATGATAAATGTGAAAACATCCACCCAAAAATGCTCCGCCATACATTTTTAATGTTCCAATTGCTCGATTAATTCCTTCCCCTTTCTTCTTTCTAATGTGAAAATGGTCATAATTCCTCCCAGATTAGCAAAGATATAGGCCGACAGTCTCTCCTGCTCAAGGTATTTGCGGGACATAATTCATTCATAAAGCTATAATGCACTCATCTATCATCCGAATCTTTTCCTCGCTCGCTCTGTCTCTGCTTGGGGCGCTCTCCAGTCTCTAGGCGCTGATGTATTAGCCGGCATATGCAAGCTATGAATTATCAATGGAAAGAAGTCAATTATCCACTCTAAAAATGAGTGCCTGGGCACCAATAGCCCGAAGGCCCTTTTTTGTATTTACAAAATGATTTCATGGCATGAAGAGAAGGGGGAAAAAGCCCTTTTTCTTTCTCTCTCCTTCCCCAGGCTTCCCCACCTCCTGCTCCCAACCTGCCTTCCCTTAACCAGAGTATAGAAAGGAACATTTTGAACTTTTAATGCAATAATCCATTTTTATATATACCTACTTTTATAACTGATTTCAGGAAGCTATAAACTAGACTTGTCTGGCGGCCATATTGCCTTGGCCTTCCTTCTCTATCTGGTCTCAGCTCGGCCTTCAATCAAAAGCAAGAAGTCTGCACTGACTGCGGCAGCTAATAGACTGGATAGGAAATGGAATATTGGATAGTTTTCTGGGTCCCCAGCTACAGGCCCTGGGCCTTGTCATCTCAATAGACATTGATTATTCCCCCTTCCTGCCCCCTACCTATGTGAACAACTCGGGCCTACTGAGAAAGGCTGCAGCACCAAATCAGCAAAACTTCCATTGAGTGGCACAGGTGACGCTTAGGGTAATGAGGTCATTAGATGGAATTACAGAGTGCTTTGATGGCCTGGTAATAGGTTTTAATGATAGAATTTAACATAGATTCCCATCAGGGACAAGTTTCATATACTGCCAGACAGGCCATTTAATAAACCCGTGCTCAGTGCTTCTGTCAAGGAATTTAAGACTTGCAGACGCTCTAAAAATAAAACCCTCTTTAACCAAGCCACTATTACCATAGAGATGATATTTTTTTGGTAGGGGGAGGTGACCGAGGGTAGAAAATAAAGGACCTGTTTTTTTTTTTTTTTTTAATCACCTTCAGAATACGCAGAAAATATGTGGCAAAGGTTTCCAGAAAACTAACAGATAATTATGAAGGGATTTTTTTTTGTGTGTGTGTGTGTGTGGGGGGTTTGGCCTGAGCCATAAAGAAGCACTTTAAAATTCGACCGCAGCAAGTATTGTTCTAATGTTCCAAGCACAGGGATTTCTCTATTTGGCTCTTTGTTATCTGGCAGGTAAATTACAGGTTAGATGTGAAAGCAGTATTAGAAAAGGTACCCCACTCCCACCCACACCTTGCTTTTCCGAAATCCACCTTGGCCTCTAATTTAAATACAAAAGAGGGGATGGAGTTAAATCTGCGTTCTGAATCAGTGACTTGTTCAGACCTCGATTTCCTAGACAGCTTTTGTCAGATGGTTTACATTATCTCTGGGCTTCACCCTTCTAAGGGGACAATTTGATGAAGGTCACTGAAAGTTAGAGACCAAATATCTGTGCGGTAGGGATCATTTTCTCTCTGATGGGTGCTCAGATTCTATGATAGAATAAAGCGTGTCACCCTTTGCGGATCAACGTTCAGGTGTGATCATATATGCCAGGTGTAAATGTGGCAAATGATGCAAAAACCCCAACCCAAGCACAGTGGTATTTCAAAGAAATTTTTAAAAATGTAATTCGGAAAAACACAGGTCCGGGGCAACAACTTTCTAAATTCACATCCACTGGATACCACAAAGATATTAATGGTGAAAAAGGGGACCTCAGTGTGAGATGATAAGCTCTGAGGAGAGGGTACACAGACCCACTTAAACAAGCCGTTGGCCAAGAACTCCGTGTTTTTAGCCGCACACCATCATCGGATGCCCCTGATTGTGTGCTAATACCGTGAATAGCCCAAATAATGCTACCAGTGAAAAAAATAATAAATGAATTTAAATGAATCAGGTCAACAAGAACATTTTTGCCCTTGTCCTGTGTGCCACACGGAAAAGGAACTCACAGCGACAACATTCACACATTTAAGTCCTTCAAAAAACGTTAAAAAATGACTAGCTGGAGAAGCCACTCCAAATCTCATCACTCCGCTGAAGCCGAGATTATTAGTTGTTCAAAAGCTGAAGAGTCAATATGCAGTGGTAACCAACGGACTGCCCTGCTCCCAAACAGGTCATCCGACCCACTATTTGCAAAGACAAACTGCAGACTTCACCACACACTCTGAAGAAAGCCACTGCAAGTTGACTGAAACATCGGTTTCTACTTGACAAGACGCAGCAAGACCCGGAAACCTGCAACAAGCAAAATGGCAGTTCCGGAAACCCTGAGAGAAGATGTAACCCAGCTTCATGGGGAGATCATCTTAAACTCACCAGAGACTTTCCCATTCTATGGGAAACGAAGAGACCGACTGATTTTCCCAGCAGAATTCAAATTTATGATCAACTGGCTTTCCCGTCAAAATTCAAATTGGTGACCAACGGACTGCCCTGTTCCCAATCGGGTCAGTGAACCCACTACTTACAAAGACAAACTGCAGACCTCACAGCATACCCTGACGAAAGCCTGATGAAATGTCGGTTTCTTCCTGACGAGACACAGCGAGACCCGGAAACCTGCAACAAGCAAGAACCATCAAATATCTTCCCAAATAAGGCTACAACTTTGCTGACCAGCATATGTCAATGAGATCCACCCTGCAACCTTGCCTTCAAACTTTTTATTGGGCGTATCCTCAAGAAGGTGGACATTTCCAAATGCATTCTCTTCACCCACTGAAAAATGTCATGTCCTTCAAGCATGTGGCTCTTCCCCTCATCCACTTCTCCCTTCTGGTGTGAACCTGGGTAGAAAGGCAGAAAGTAGCAGATAAGAAAAGTCAGAATGATGAGGAGGTCCACCCTAGAGGTCTCCAGAGGTCGGCATTTGCCCTCTGGTCTTGCATTGAAGAACACTGAGTTAGAGGCTACTGTGTAGAATAACACCTGTCCAGTCGAGTCACTCGCCCAACTGCTGTTTATCCCCAATTTGACACTTATCTTCCTTTCCAGCACCTAAGAAGTAGAGGGTAAATGCCCGAAGGCTCACAGAGAGTTAAAGCCTTTAAGAGTTAGTGGATCCAAATGTATTATTTTCACAGTATTTTTCCTACTGCGTTGGTTGGAAGAGCTGAGGGATTTATAGATTGATTGCTTCTAAACAAGTCGATAATCAGCCATCGTGGTCAACGTTGTTGTAAACAAGGTCATGAAATACGAAAAAGTTGCTGTACTTAAGATGTAAAGAGGTTGACAGTTTTAACGAAGCGTGGGATCAAATCGATGGGGTCTTTTTGGGGGGCCAGTTGTAACTGTGGCCTTCTTTTACAGAGGCGCGCTAAGCGTTTTAGTGTGGATTTAGCGCGCGCTAAATCAATGCGAGCGCTAACCGCCAACGCGTCCATAGGATAACATGCACGCGTTAGCGTTTAGTGCGTGTTTAGTGTGCGCTACAAAGCTTAGCGCACCTTTGTAAAAGAGAGGGGGGAGGGGTTGTATCTAATTGAGTCTCAGTTGTTGGAGGGTCTTATCCGGTGGGGGGAAGGGGGTAGTTTTAGTATTTTGTATTGTGTACCTCGTATTTGGTTAAAACATAATAATAAATTGAACATGAAAATGAAACAAAAATGATTAAAAGTAGGAAAGAAACATCATTAATCAGACAGGAAAGACAATCCTAAAATAAAATAAACAAGCGTCTAATTCCTGATGGTTGCTCATGCACATACGATGGTTTGAATGGGATCGAGTACGCACTATCAGCAAATTAAAAACACAAAATATGGGGTGTGTGTGTGTTAATTTTCATTAATTATGACATTCAATGCCTTGGGGTATCTTGTTGATATTTCCCATGTCATTACACATGATGGCGCACCCCTACAGACAACCGGCATATCTCGTGAGTAACGAGACTTGTGCAAATGTTATACCCACTAAGCACAATTCTGTTACGAGGGAAAGTGCTATAACTATAGCCCTCGATATGCATATAGGGCCAGATTCTAGAAATGGCGGTCAAAAATGGCCACTGGAAAAGATGGACGCTAAGGCTTGGATTCCCTAACCAGCGCCCTTGTCGGCAGCCACCTTAAAAGTGGCCACCAATCGTGTGTCGATCGCGCGATGACGCCGATTAGAGAATCCCACCTCTGGCAAAGGTAGGTGCCGGAAACGTAGACCAGGCCTACATTTTTGGCGCCTACCTTTCTTGTGGACTGCACCTCTGTAGACGCTCTACGGTGACCTAACGCCACTTCCGGCGTTAACCATGCCTACAGTGGCATAAGGCACTGTAAAACGTCTGCGGAGGTGCGATTCCGGCGCCATTAGGTGCCTTGAAAATCAGCGAAAAGCTTCATTTCACTGAGCTTGGGTGCCTACCAATGCCTATAAAACCAGCACCATTTAGAGAATCCCCTACTAAGTACTGATTCCTGTGCCCTAACCTTAGGTGCCAGGCTTATGCCTGCTGAAACCTAGTGTAAATGCTGGCACCTGTTGGTTGCATTGACCTACAACTTTTTGGAATGTCCCTGGCATGTCAATGCCCTTCCCAAGCCACGTCCACTATGGGAGTTAGGCACCCTGGAGTCGATAGCCAAACTACGGGAGTAAGTTGGGCTGACCACCGCAGTCAGTGGCAAACCTGGAAATTCAATGCCGGGCCGTATCTGGCAACCAGCATTGAATTTCCAGTTTATTTGCAGCCTCGTTTGACATAGTTGGCTAAGCCAACATTCATCGGCCGACTGGCCGAGTCATAGCGGCCAAAAATGGATCTTCTATTTAGGTGGGTCCGTCTGGCCATTAAACTTAGCCGGTGACCGGGCTAGCCGCTGACAGCAAATATTCAGCGGCTATCTGCTTCTGAATATTCACGGTGAGCTGGCTTAGCACCATTTAGCTAGCCAGGAGCTGTTTCTGACCAGCTAAATAGCACTGAATATTGGGCAACCTGCCTTACAGAATAGCGCACAGCCAGATGCGTGGGCAAATTCTAATGGCCGCCAATTAATTTCAAGACTTGGCTCTTAGCACCCAACTATAGAAGGTTTAGAGCTCGTTATTTTTTTAATTTGCACACACATTTCTGGAGCATGGCTAAATTTGGGCATGCAAATCTGGGTGCCGTATAAAGAATCCAGGGGTTAAGGGCTCATTTATAAAACATTTCCACATGTAAAGCTTATTTTATTTGAAGACACCGGCAGTTGTAAATCTGCACATACTTCTACATTAGAGGTCTCAAAGTCTCTCCTCGAGGGCCGCAATCCAGTTGGGTTTTCAGGATTTCCCCAATGAATATGCATGAGATCTATTTGCATGCACTACTTTCATTGTATGCTTATAGATCTCATGCATATTCATTGGGGAAATCCTGAAAACCCGACTGGATTGCGGCCCTCGAGGAGGGACTTTGACACCCCTGCCCTAGGACGGGGGGGGGGGGGGGAACTCCGGTCCTCGAGAGCCAGAATCCAGTCGGGTTTTCAGGATTTCCCCAATGAATATGCATTGAAAGCACTGCATGCAAATAGATCTCATGCATATTCATTGGGGAAATCCTGAAAGCCCGATTGGATTGCGGCCCTCGAGGAGGGACTTTGAGATCCCTGTTCTACATGAAAGGTGTGTTATGTTCCTGGGCATGTAGTTTGGGCAGAGCCAAAGTTGGGGACTGGGTAGAACAAGGATCTCATGGACCCCCACGTATCTCTACCACATGACCTACAAAGAAAGTGGCCGTGGCATGAGGTCCGCAGGGATCCTTGTTTTAACTCCCTTGGACCTCACAGATCCCACTCAACCCACTTATCCTCATCTTACCGCCTCCAGCGAAATCCGTGAGGTCCATGGGAGTTAAAAAATGAGGATCCCTGGGGACCCTGTGCCATGTGCTTTTAGTTCTATGGGGTCCCTTTTTAACTTGTTCCCTTGCTGGTTTCTTTTCTGTTTGTGGCTGGGATTGCTGGTGCTGAATACATCGTGAATTTCCTGCTGTCTCATCCTAGCTCTCTCTTTTTTTGTGCCCAGCTGTTGTGCACCCCAGTGCCCCAAATGCCTTCTACCTGAGGGTCCTACGGATCCCTCAGAGCTAAAGCGCACAGCCTTAAAAAAAAGCAGCCATGGCAGGGATCTTCATTTTAACTCCTGTGGACCTCATGGATCCCGCTCACCCCCCAAGGTAAGCAGATTTTTAATGGCGCGCGGTATAGATCCATGAGGTCTGTGGGGGTCCTCATTTTACCCAGTCCGCAAAATCGTGATCTAAATATGGACTTTATAAAGGGCATCTGTACATTCATTGTCTGCACACAAATTAAAAATTTACCCCAGGGAAGGGATAAATTTTAATCCTGGTGGAATTCTGTCTCACGCATGCAGAGTTCCGCCAGGAGTATAATTTGCACACGATCATTTATGCGCTGCTGGGGGGGGGGGGCACAGGAGAAACCTAGAGGTAGATATTCAAAATGATTTAATTGGGCAGGAGAGGCCCATGCAGAAGAGAGGAACAGCGGGGGAGGGGGGGAGGGGGGTGTCGCGTGAATGTGTTTCTCTACAAGGATCCATTTTTGCAAACAATGTCCCTGAAGAAGTACTTTACAAAACCCAATATCATGTTGGCCATTGACAATTCAGAATAAGGAGAACTGAGGAGTGCTTTGAATCAGGTTGGGCAGACTGGATGGACCATTCGGGTCTTTATCTGCCGTCATCTACTATGTTACTATGTTACATGGCGAATCGGTTATGGATTACAACCTGGATAATGACCTCTGAAGGTTTTGGAGCGACCGGACAGTTATGGATCAATTATCTGGATTCAGATAAGTGAAATTATGTAGATTTTCTGCTGTAACTTATTTTTTGGACCAATGATGAAACAGTGCTAGCTGATGATTTTTCTCTTCATGAAGCACTTTCTGTAGTTAAAAGTTCATGAATTAATTTGTATAGTCTTTTCATTCAGGCATTAAGATGTTGGCCTTCATAAAAATAGACATAGAAAAGACACATCCTTCACATTTTCAATAGGTGTCTTGTTAAAAGAAATTGCCCTCATTCTGTCTTACGAAGGGCCACTGAAAAGTTCTCAGCCCAACCAATGGTGTGGAGCCATGAAAACTGCAGGTTATTCCATGTTCAAACAAAAAGTGTCAAGAAAAGTGTGGAATAACCTGTAGTTTTCATGGCTCCACACCATTCTCTTCTGAGAACTTTTCAGTGGCTCCTCGTATTGTGATGTCATAATGCCTCATTCCACCAATGCCTAAGAGCCAGCCTCATCGGTGATGTCACAATGGCTTGGTTTCCCTATTCTAGATGCATTTGCCTCATTGAAACAAAAAATGTCAAGAAGAGTGTGGAATATCTTGTACGTTTCATGGCTCCAAATCATTCTCTTCTTGGATGGGCTGAGAACCTTTCGGTGGCCCCTCCTATTGTGATGTCATAATGGCTCATTCCACCAATGCTTAAGAGCCAGCCTCATCGGTGATGTCACAAAGGCTTGGTTTCCCTATACTTGGGCCCATTTACTAGATGCATTTGCCTCATTGAAGCAAAAAGAGTCGAGAAAAGTGTGGGATAATTGTAAGTTTCAAGGCTCCACATCATTCTCTTCTTGGTTGGGCTGAGAACTTTTCAGCGGTCCGTGTTTCGGCAGTTTCCTTTCTTCCTCAGGAGTCTATGCCTTTCTAAATCGTTTGCTGGAAAAATCGCAGGTGACGTAAAATGCACAGAAGTACGTCTATCGTATGTACCGATACTGCCAAACACAGAATGTGTTGGGTCCTCTATTCACCTATTAACATCTGGACTATGCTGCCATATATTTTTTTATCTTTTATATTTAATAACATCTTTTTATCATGGACACTTGGGACTCCTTTTATCAAGGGGGTTAGCGCATTGGACATTTCATTACGCGCTAACCCCCGCAGCAAGCCAAAAAACTAACGCCTCATCAATGGAGGCATTAGCGACTAGTGTGGCAGGCGGTTGAACGCGCAGTATTCTGCGCGTTCAACCCCTACCGCGCCTTGATAAAAGGACCTCTTGGACTCATCCTGACACTATGGGCTTCTTTTACGAAGCCGCGTTAGCGGTTTTAGCACACGCAGCTTTTTAGCATGCGCTAAACCCGTGCTACGCGGCTAGAACTAACGCCAGCTCAATGCTGGCATTAGTGTCTAGCGCGGCCGGCAGTTTAGCGTGCGCTATTACGTGCGTTGAACCGCTAACGCGGCTTCGTAAAAGGAGCCCTATGTAGCTCTTTCCACCACTCTGTTATTTTGCTTTTACTTTTTTGTGGTTCACCATCCCTGTATTTTGTTGTTTAAAAAAAAATAAAATAAGAACATAAGAACTGATGTACTGGGACAGACCAAAGGTCCATCAAGCCCAGTATCCTGTTTCCAACAGTGGCCAACCCAGGTCCCAAGTACCTAGTTAGACCCTAAGTAGTGGAATAAGTGGTGGATTTCCCCAAGCCATCTCAATAATGGCCTATGGACGTCCCTTTCAAGAATTTATCCAAACCTTTTTTAAACCCCGCTAAGCTAACTGATTTCACCATATTCTCTGGCAACGAATTCCAGAGTTTAATTACACATTATATGAAGAAATATTTTCCCCAGATTATTTTAAAACTACTACTTAGTAGCTTCATCGCATGCCCCCTAGTCCTAGTATTTTTGGAAAGAGTAAACAAGCGATTCACATTTACCCTTTCCACTCCACTCAGTATTTTATAGACCTCGATCGTATCACCCTTAAGCCTTCTGTTCTCCAAGCTGAAGAGCCCTAGTTGCTTTAGCCTCTCCTTATAGGTAAGTCATCCCATTCCTTTTATCATTTTCGTCGCCCTTCTTTGTACCTTTTCTAATTCCGCTCTATCTTTTTTGAGATACGGTGACCAGAACTGCACACAGTATTCAAGGTACGGCCGTACATAGAGCGATCCAAGGGAATTCTAACATTCCCATCTTTGTTTCCCATTCCTTTCCTGATAATTCCTAATGCTCTATCTGCTTTCTTAGCAGCCGCCGCACATTGAGCTGAGGCTTTCTGAGTTACACGAGCACGGCAGTAGGAAAATACCCCAGTCCCACCTCCTGACTTGATAGGAGTTAGCAGAGCGCCACATTTGGTGGTAGGGGGCTATGAGATTAATCTGCAAATTCTGGAAGAATGCGGCTGAACCGGGAAAAAGGTAGGAGCTGCTCCGTGTTTGGCGGGGCAGTGCAAAGCTCTCTGATTTCTCAAGGTGCAGCCACGGAGTGTCATAACTTTAAGTATGACTCAAGTGGGCATGACTGGAAAATTTGTCACACTGTGTTAGATCAATGGTAATTACCTCACCGACATGACCACGGTTATTATTTTACAGGGCTGCAAACAGGATCAGGGACAGGAAGAAAACACAAACTGCAGCCTGATCAATACGGACTGAAATATGACTCTCCACGGGCCCTGGACTGGAGCTTTCTGTCCGGGCAAGCCATTACAGCCTCATCTCCGGATGCCTGTGTAAGACGGAGGCCCTCGAGTCAAACACAGCAGCGATTGGTCAACTTGTTTTAGGCTTCAGCAGGACAACGGCCAGCTGTTATTTTTGTCATTATACAGCAGGACAGCGGCACAAAAGACGAGATTATCAGAGCAAAGCAGCCAGCAAAAGTGACTGGGCTGGAGCTAGCCTTACCCCTCTCTTTTACTAAGGTGCGTTTATCGAATTAGCGCACGCTAACACGTCCATAGGATAACACGCGCGTGTTAGCATTTAGTGCGTGATTAGCACACGCTATTGATCGTGCGCTAAAAAGCATAGCGCACCTTACTAAAAGAGGGGGTTAGTGTTGGGATGTAGGAATGTGCCCTGGCAATAAGAAATTTGGATAGTTTTCTCCTCCCCCCCCCCCAAATTTCTTCTAATTTTGGGTTGTTTTCCCAGTTAGTTTTACAAATTTGCATCAAGAACTTTTTTTTATTTGAGCACATGGGATGGTGTTTTACACACGCTAAGCGGGTGAACTCATGAAAAGGCATTAAATGGGTTGGCGCGTGCAATTGCGTCAGTGTGTGCGAACCGCTAAAGACGCCCATAAGAATAGAACGGGCGCTAGCCCAGTGCACGTTAATGTGCTTAATGCCCTTTCATGAATTCTCCCCTAATTTTATTGATTTAAGCAATTATGTACCACTTATAGCTTAAGAACATAAGCATTGCCTCCGCCGGGTCAGACCAGGGGTCCATCGTGCCCGGCAGTCCGCTCCCGCGGTGGCCCCCCAGGTCCATGACCTGTAAGTGATCCTTTACCTAAATCGCGTATTCCCTATTCATTTAGTGTCCTGTATAGTTACCCTCTATCTGTACCCTTCAATCCCCTTCTCCTTCAGGAAGTCATCCAATCCTTTTTTGAAACCCAATATTGTCCTCTGTCCTATCACCTCTCCTGGAAGTGCATTTCCAGGTGTCCACCACCCTCTGAGTGAGGAAAAACTTCCTAGCATTCGTTTTGAAGCTGTCTCCTTTCAGTTTTTCTGAATGCCCTCTTGTTTTTGTTGTATATTGTATATTGATCTGTCTAGTTTTATTTTGCATGTAATGGTATTATCTGCATAGACGTTTGATATGCGGGCTGCAAATGTTTTAAATAAACAAGTGGTGTACATTCAGGTTCTCAAGCGTTTTTCCCTGTCTGTCTTGGCAGACTCACACTCTATCTAATGTACATGGGGCAATGGGGATTAAGTGACTAGCCCGGGGTCACAAGGGTGCTGAGGCTGTAGCTCTTACCACTGTGCCACACACTTCAACAGGTGTGAATTTGTAGGTTAATGTGTGCTAATGGGACAAATAATCAGCCAGGGCAGTGAACTATTTCTCAGCTACCATCGGCTTTATTTATGTACTAGTGTTTAAACCAGTTTACATTAACGGATGCTAGAATATATGTATGTCTGTCTTTCTTTCTGTCTGTCTCTTTCCCTGGCCCCCTGTCTGTCTGTCTGTCTTTATTTCTATCTGTCTGTCTTCCTTTCTGTCTGTCTGTCTCTCTCCCTGGCCCCCTGTCTGTCTGTCTTTCTGTATGTCTCTCTCCCTGGCCCCCTGTCTGTCTTTATTTCTATCTGTCTGTCTTCCTTTCTGTCTGTCTGTCTCTCTCCCTGGCCCCCTGTCTGTCTGTCTTTCTGTATGTCTCTCTCCCTGGAACCCTGTCTGTCTGTCTTTCTGTTTGTCTCTCTCCCTGGCCTCCTGTCTGTCTGTCTTTCTTTCTGTCTGTCTCACTCCCTGGCCCCCTGTCTGTTTGTCTGTCTGTATTTCTTTCGTTCTGTCTGTCTCTCTCCCTGGCCCCCTGTCTGTTTGTCTTTCTTTCTATCTCTCTCCCTGGCCCCCTGTCTGTCTTTCTTTCTTTCTGTCTATCTCTCTCCCTGGCCCCCTGTCTTTCTTTATTTCTGTTTGTCTCTCTCCCTGCCTGCAGTCTTTCTGTGATTCTGTCTTTCGTTCTCATGCGCTGAGATGCTTCAGCTCCAGCCCCCTTCTCCCACCTATTGCCTCCTCCCCAACCACAGTCCGGATGCTGAGTGTCAATATGCCTGCTTCCGTTATTTTTGTGCTCTCCTTGGTCCTGTTAGACAGAGTGAAGGCGGGAGGGGGTAGTTGTCGCCGCGATTGCCACCTCCGTACATCCGTGCTTAAGGTGCCTCCACATGCACAGTAGAAGGAGCCAGTGTCGCCAAGGGAGGGCGATGGGGAAACCGCCAATGGCTCAGATCACGGACACAGGGATCACGAAGATTGAAGTGCGCATGTGCGCTACGGGTTTTATTATAGCGGAAACCCAGATATTCAGTGCAGGGTCATTACAGTTGTCCAGAAGAACCTAAAGTTGAAAAAACTAGTTGAATTGAAGTTTTTCCCATAAATTTCTTTGTGCTTGATCAGAAAATAACTGAAAACAGTTTTTTAAGGCCCGTCCTGTGGTCTCCTCACAGCCGTTGATTACACTGGCAATGCAGCATGAGGCCTCGTTGCAAGGAGATAAAAAGCATCGCAGGCTTTATCTTGTCCCAAGAAGACATTGAGGCCCGGCTTTTCTAAATAGCGCCATTTTTTAAAGGCGCTGATAGGTGCGTAGGCTCCATTAAAAATGCTGTTTAAACAATGTTTTTCACTGATTTTCAAGGCGCCTACTGGCGGCTAAAAATTTGGGACTGGAATCATGCTTCCGTAGGCAGTAGTGTAGTAAGTAGGGGCAGGGGGCGGTGGTCCGCCCCGGGCATGTCCTGATTTTCGCCCCTCTTCCCACGCCTCCTCCTGCCACGAGCGCGTGCCCCTTCCCCATACATTTTTATCTTTGGTGCAAGGGAGCCACGAACATACTGCTCGTGTCGGCTTCGGCACTGTCTCTGACGTCATTTCCAGGACCCGCACCTTGGAAGTGACATCGAAGACAGCACCAAAGCTGACGTGAGCAGCAAGTTCATGGCTGCTCGCACCGAGGATTAAAAAAGGTACGGGGAAGGGGGCCTAGAGGCGCAGCAGGGGGCGGGGAAGAGGGTGGGAGAGGCCTACATTTCCAGCGCTTACCTTTGCCGGAGGCGCAATTCTCTAACGGTGCCATCCTGTGATTGACACGCAATTGGTGGACACTTTTACGGCATCCACCAACAATGGCGCCGGTTAGAGAATCCAGGCCTGAATGCTTGAGCGTTCGGAACGCTATTGGTAGATGACTACACCAAAGTGTACGCATTTAGTTCTTAGCGAAATATGTTACATTTCTGTTCGTTTCCACAATAAAGTGCAGATATATTCTGTTAGAGGTTTTGCACAAAAGATCTATTTTTTCGATGTTTCATTGCTGAGTGTGAAGACATAAAAGCTATAACTATTATATCAAGAAAATTGCTCCATTAAGCAAAAATAATAGCAAATTGTAAGGAAAACAGTTTTATGTAATCAATGGCTTTGAGCGACCCCCAGGGCGGACTTTAAAAATGTTTTAAAAATTAATTTCTGATCAAGCACAATCAAATTCATGAGAAAAACTTCAACAGACAGCATTTATCTGGTTAAAGCTATTATTCAGCCCTTAAGGCACAGGTGTCAAAGTCGGTCCTCGAGGGCCAGAATCCAGTCGGGTTTTCAGGATTTCCCCAATGAATCTGCATGAGATCTATTTGCATACACTGCTTTCAATGCATATTCATTGGGGAAATCCAGAAAACCCGACTGGATTCCGGCCCTCGAGGAGGGACTTTGACACCCCTGCCTTAAGGGAATTAAGTGAAACTGAGCTGTGTTTTATGTGGTCCAATTTGCCCGTCTACCTTAATTGCTTAAACACTGTAGCCAGATTCTCAAAACTTTTAACTATCCAGACGGTTTAGCCTGCGTGCGTTTTAGTGGCGGATTACCAAATGGCTTATCGCGGTCTTTAGTGAGCTTTCTAGTCGTCTCTGACACTGCCATGTAAATGGGCTGTTCAATATTGAAATGAGCACTCCAGTGGATTCTTAAAAATTGCCGAGCCATTCTTCCAAGAGCGGCGTCGACTTTTGGCGACATAAATCAGCGACTGGTCTGGGGGTGCTGGTACAGTGACAGCACTGTTAAAAGTGCATCTTGTGGCGTATATTATAGCCCCCTTTGGCAGTGGGACAGATGCCCAGTCTCTCCTGCCTCCAATCAACACATACCACCAGCAGCGGGAGAGATGCCAAATGTCACCCGCCACCAACCAACACCCAACTCCCCTTGGCAGCGGGAGAGTTGCCCATGTTCTCCCGCTGTCAACCGACACACACCACCAGCAGTGGAAGAGATGTTCAGTCTCTCCAGCCCAACCAACAGTCTCCTAGGCAGTGGGAGAGATGCCCAATGTCTCCCGCTTCCAACCATTACCCCTCAAACCCCCTCAGCAGCGGGAGAGTTGCCCATGCTCTCCTGCCACCATGCAAACCCCCTTCCCGTGCCTCCGATGACCCCCGCCCTTTCCCCCTTACCTTATTTTTAGATGGCTGGCCAGAGGGATGCCTACTCCCTCAAAAATGGCCCAGGTTGTTTAAGGCCCCTCCTATGGGTGGAGCCTTATATGTCTAGGCCAATCAGAGCCATGGTTACATCTGGGGAGGGGCCTAAGGCTCTGATTGGCCCAGATACATAAAGCCCCTTAGGTATCTGAGCCAATCATGGTTTTATGCTCCTCCCCATGCATCCCAGGATGCACTGGGAAGGGGAAGGTCTGCCACTTTGCAGTGGCGGGCCTGGAAGGCAGGAGGGACTGGGCATCCCTCTTGCTGTCATCTAGTTTTAAGGTACAGGAGAGGTTCAAGGGGTGTGGGGGGCAGTTGGGGGGGCAGGGGGCATCCAGTGGCAGGAGGGAGTAGACATCCCTCCTGCCAATTTTTTTAAAAAGAAGGGGTCAGTTGGTGGGGGTCAGTGCTGGGGGGAGTTGATTCGCAGTGGCAGGAGGGAGTGGACATCCTTCCTGCTGCCTTTTGAAGAAGGGGTTCTGGGGGGGTCTTTGTGGGGGAGGCAGTGTGGAAGATGTTTGCAGCGGTAGGAGGGAGTAGATATCCATCCTGCTGATTTCTTGATATGGGGGTCGTTCATTGGGGAGAGCATTATCAGGGGGGAAGCTTTTTTCTTTTCTTTTTTTTTAAATAGGGCAGATATTGTGTATGTGCAACACACGCACATCTGTGCCATATTTAGGAACAGTTATTTCATATATAGCATATGCAAACAGAATATACATAAGATCTCTTAAATATTTATAAGAATTATAACTTCCCTACTTCCATCCACACTTGTTTTGTACTTGATTATGGAGTAAATTAAAATAAAACATCTTAACGGTAGCCCACATTGATAATTTCCTGTCTAAATGAAGTTTCTGCATGGAAACAACCAATGAATTTCTGCTTGTCTGGCCATCCATTTATTATATAATAACTTGAAAATGAACTGTGTGCAATATTTTCATCAGGCTCTCTCTGTAGACATTTATTGCCTTTTTTTATTTGCTCACCTTGCCTAACATATTTGTTATTTGGTATACAGGGATAAAGAGACATCCTCTCAGTGATTACTGCATGAAATCTAGCCAAATGTGATGGTAATCGACAATCTCACCATGATTCCTGCTTTTTATAGAAATGGGTGAAATCAGTCGCACTCCCACTCCCAGTAGCAGGTATAAGGATGGATGGTGTGATGAATTCTTCTTAACTCTGGAGGTAGCATTCTCCTTAAAACATTACACTTGTTTTTCTTAGTTTATGCCTTTTGGTCTTACTGATGCAGCTGCCATATTGTTCATGCTGGCCAGTAACATTTAATGGAGATATTTTCAAATTTACATAGTAACATAGTAAATGATGGCAGATAAAAACCTGAATGGTCCATCTAGTCTGCCCAACAGGACTCACTATCAATTCAGGATTAAATTAATGAATTTGGTATAAAATACTTAATCATGGCATTTGTAGGTGATAGACTGTAGAAATCCGCATGGTACTGTCCTTATGTTCCAACTACTAGGACTGCCATCGAAGCCCACTCCAGCCTATCCAAATCCATCTTGTCATTTGCATGACACAGACTGTAAAAGCCTGCCTGGCATAGTCCTTGCGTTCCACTGGGGTTTTTGGAATTGTGCACCTGGAGAAGAGCCTTGTGCAATTAGCAACTCTTTTTTTCTATGAGCAGCCTATGGCACTGGTGATACGAAAAGGCAGAGAAAGAATGAGAGGAAAGTATAAATTTCCTTTTCTCATGTTTTGACCTTTTATTGTTATATTTCCTATTCTAATTGTAGTTTCCCCCCTCCATCCTGTTTAATTAGTAGCTTATTAGTTGTGATCGTCTATGTCGTTGTTATTAATCGTTTTGTTTGTCTGCCCCATTTTATATTGTACATCGCTTTGAATTTCTTGAAATTGTGATATGATCAAAATTTTTAATAGACGTGAAACTTCAGGTTCCCTGTCCCATTGCTAATCCCTCCCCACCCCCCCCCCACCCCACACACACACACAGAAACACTGGCCTAACATTCTGAGATCTAAAAAAATACAGGACTAATATATTTTACTTATATAGAAGAGAAAAGTGTGAAAGGCAATGTAGAATTCATTTTCTCTAGGTTTGGCTAAATGTCTGAAAAATGAATGAGCATTGGGGAACGTACCATTACGTCAGTTTGAGAAGCCTGGTGTTGTGTGAACTATAAGCATATTTTAAACAGTATAAAAGCACAGTTCCTTAACTCTTGATCCAGCAGGTTCGTTTTTGGGTTGTTTTTTTTTTTTGTTTCCCTGTTTGCTTTTCATTTTTCTTTAGGCTCTGAAGTCTGCTTCCTTGGCAGGCTAAGCGTTAGTCTTGAGATTGCTACGCTGCATAACTTACCTCGTGCATAATTTAAAGTGAATTACCAGCGATCAATGCTCTGCACCATGGATTTATTTTACTTTTCACACAATGGGGCGATTGGTTGTTATTTACTGGTTGCTATTTATTATTCTGAAGTAGGGGGAAGTTGGCTTGTGATGATGCTACTTCTTCATCTTCTTGGGGGGGGGGGATGGAGTGGGGAGGGTAGTAAAGATCCACCCATGTGAGGAAAGTGTCAAGCACTCACCCATGCATGCATTCACAGTGTCCTCCAATCATTTCTGCAAGTGTAGCAGAATACCAAACTGACCATCCGTCTGAAGTCATTTGTGATAGCTCGGGCCCTTTTATTTGGGAGGTTTTGTGTTGCTGCTGTTCTAAAGTGGCCAATGCTTCCATCTCCTAGCCTTGGTCGGTGCTGGAGAATTCCCAGTGACGGAGAGGGATTCTTAGAGTGCTCAAGGTGGTAGAAATTAGAGAATGACACGGAGACAAATTTGGCCCCGTCCCCGCAGGCACTCAGTTTTCCCGTCCCATCCCCAAGAGTTTTATCCCTGCCCCATTCCTATAAGCTCTGCCTTAACTGCACAAGCCTTGAACACTTATGATTTTAAAGTGTTAGAGGCTTGTGCAGATGAGGACAGAGTTTAGGCATTGGTGGAATGAGGCATTATGACATCACAATTTGAGCTCTAGAATGTTGCTACTTAGGATTTGAAAGTGTTTTAGGCTTGTGCAGTTGAGGACGGAGCTTAGGCATTGGTGGAATGAGGCATTATGACATCACAATCTGAGCTCTAGAATGTTGCTACTTAGGATTTTAAAGGGTTTGAGGCTTGTGCAAATGAGGAAGGAGCTTAAGCATTGGTGGAATGAGGCATTATGACATCACAATTTGAGCTCTAGAAAATCCCTCCTTTTCAAAATCACAGGGCTTTGGAACAATCTTACTGTCCCACTACGGAACCTGAACTCCCTCCAACTATTCCGTAAGCACCTGAAAACTTGGCTTTTCACAAAAACGTAATTTTCTCTTCCCCCCTTCACGCATCCCTTATCCTTTCTCTTCCCCCCTTTATGCAACCCCAACCCTTTATTCTGCTCTTCCTATATTTAAGTTCTTGTAAACCGTGCCGAGCTCTACATCTGTGGAGAAGATGCGGTATATAAACTTAAGGTTTAGTTTAGTTTAGTTTAGAATGTTGCTACTTATGATTTGAAAGTGTTTGAGGCTTGTGCAGATGAGGACGGAGCTTAGGCATTGGTGGAATGAGGCATTGTGACATCACAATCTGAGCTCTAGAATGTTGCTACTTAGGATTTTAAAGTGTTTAGGGCTTGTACAGATGAGGCGGAGCTTGCAGGAACTGGACAGGGACAGGAAAAGAACTTGCGGGGATGGGACGAGAAAATGAGTTTTTCGCAAGGATGGGGAAAATTTGTCCTCATGTCATTCTCTAGTAGAAATTAAGAAATACAATTTTCTCTCTCACTTCCCCTCTGGAAGCAGGTGTGAAGTGGATTCCTCAATTCCCACTAAACAACATAGAGGGCAGAAGTTTGGGAGACACATCTGCTCGCTGTATAGCTCTCAAAGGCTTTCCAGCTATGCTTTCTTTTTTTTTTTTTTTTTTTTTGTTCAATAAATTTTTATTCAGTATTTTAAAAAATACAAGGAGCAATTCAAATACATAAAAGTAGTATAACATTGTGCATTAATATACAGTTAATTATAAAGGCCCATATTATTAAGAAAAGCTCAGAGTATTGGATTTGTTTGTGGTGATGTATGACAATAGAAAGAAAGTGAAATAGGACAAAGTAAAAATTGAAAGAGAGAGGAAAAAAGAAGAGAGAAAGAAAAAAAAAAAATTTTTAAAGAGAGGAGAAGACAGGAGTGTCTACATAGTAGAATGTACATATGAATCTAAAAATGACCAGGGTGATTTTTTGTTTTTCCAATTCATGGATTTACAGAGTGAAATTTTATTTTCATATGCATATGATTCAAATCTGTGGTACATACATAGAGAGTTCCACCAAAAAGTATAATCTAATAACGAAGATGATTTCCAATTTTTCAGAATATGCATGAGAGCAGTCACAAACATGGTATCAATGAGTTTAGGAGGACAATTTGATTGCGCGAAACAGCTATGCTTTCTAACCTATCACCATCCTGAAGTTACAAAGCCTTTGAGAGCTGCACAGAAAGAGAGATCCCAGCTGGGACCATGCCAATGGCTGCCCCCTTTGGCTCTAGGACCAGTTGAACTGTAAGTGCCTTCCAATTGGAAATAAAGTGCTGCACTTCTTCGAGGGAGTAAACAGGCAGATAGACAAGGGCGACCCGGGCAACATTGTATAGCTGGACTTTCAGAAGGCGTTCGACAAGGTTCCGAGCCATGGAATCGAGGGTGAAATACTCATGTGGATTAAAAACTGGCTGGAGCATAGGAAACAGAGAGTGGGGGGTAAACGGACAATATTTGGATTGGAAGAGCGTCAACAACGGGGTGCTGCAGGGCTCGGCGCTTGGACCCATGCTCTTCAACATCTTTATATACGACCTGGACATTGGTACGACGAGTGAGGTGATTAAATTTGCGGTGATATGAAGTTATTCAGAGTAGTGAAGGCACAGGGGGATTGCGAAGATCTGCAACGTGACACAATCAAGCTCGAGGAATGGGCGTCGACATGGCAGATGAGGTTCAACGTGGATAAGTGTAAAGTGATGCATGTCGGTAAGAAAAATCTGATGCATGAATACAGGATGTCCGGGGCGGTACTTGGAGAGACCTCCCAGGAAAGAGACTTGGGAGTTCTGATCGACAAGTCGATGAAGCCGTCCGTGCAATATGCGGCAGCGGCAAAAAGGGCGAACGTTCCTTCTTACCCTTCCCGGACTCTTAGATCGGCTGATCAGAATCTACTGACCATCCCTTCCATCAATGAATTCTATTAAACAAGGAAAACTAATTTCTCCGTTGTAGCCCCTACTTTGTGACACGCCATGCCACTTCAACTCCGCCTAGAAAATTCATTCAACAAATTCAGGAGTAAACTAAAAACATTTTTATTCAAAGGTGCCTACCATAGCATTTCAATATTTCTTCTCCAACAGCTAGCAAACTAAACACGAACCGCTTTTAAGAAGCGACCCCCCTTTCCTGATGTTACATCCTCCCCCTCTCTTCCTCTCCTTTTAATTTGTGCTTTTTTTATGATGTAATTATTAACTTTCCCTTCCCCTTTTACCCTCAAGCTCACGTTCGTACTTGTAATTTGTCTATTTAATGTTCACCCTTCCCCTCCCCTTATAATAATTTAATTTTAACCTTTTATTTTTAGCATTGTAAACCGGCCAGGTATCCGTCGATGGTCAGTATATTAAAATTAATAAACTTGCATAACCACAGAGAAGCACATTTGAAAAGCGTACTTGTAAAAGTTGCATTTGTCACCAGCCGCCACCTGTAAATTCATAACACACATGGATGTGGCAGCAAAGGAAGGAGGTGTTTCGGGGGCTTTTCAGTGGATTGCTATCATTGAATGCATGTGACGTCACTTTTCAAAAGACAGGAAAAGGGCTCTTGCTGCATAAGAATGCCATATTCAAGCTCATAGCTGGCATAGCTGGCATAGAGTATTTTTTCTTTGGAATTGGCACAGTATTGGATATATTCCCCAGAGGATCTAAGAGAGGGTGCTGAAATGTTCTCAGCCCAACCAGCCAACTTCCTAAATTCTGAGCGTTATTTCGCCACCGTAGCTGAAAAGAGCGCTATCTTATTTCGTTAAGTGCCAATTTGCAGAAACAAAATTCTGTGCTTTGACATTGTTCTCGTCTTGGTTGGGCACTGCATGTCCTGCAGTACTGTAGTGATGTCATAAGGAAATCTGTACTTTAAATTGATAAGGAAGTTCAGTGACTGATTTCTAAACACTGTTAGCTTGAATTCATAGGGCTAAATTCACTAAGCAAACTGATCGTGTTACCAATCGGTTTGCGACCCCCTTTGCAACCCAATTTCCCTCTGACCCGATTCACTAACCTCTGTCCCGACCATCCTCCGATCTGCGCATGCAAATGAGGGGGAACGGCATTGAAATGATGGCAGGCTGCAATTCACAAACAAAAACCCTGTAACACCTACTGGGCTGTCTGATCACAAACAAACGACTGCTGGGGACAAGTCATTCACAGCTTTCCGAATGCCATCTCCTACTCTGCCTGTTGCCTTTCCAGCTCTCTGCCCCCAACTCTCCTGCCCTCTCTGCCCCGAATTTGCTCTCCTGCTCCTTGCCCCGACTCTCTGCCCCCGAATCTGCTCTCCTGCTCCTTGCCCCAACTCTCTGCCCCCGAATATGCTCTCCTGCTCCTTGCCCCGACTCTCTGCCCCCGAATCTGCTCTCCTGCTCCTTGCCCCGACTCTCTGCCCCCGAATCTGCTCTCCTACTCCTTGCCCTGACTCTCTACTCCCGAATCTGCTCTCCTACTCCTTGCCCCGACTCTCTACCCCCGAATCTGCTCTCCTGCTCCTTGCCCCGACTCTCTACCCCCGAATCTGCTTTCCTGCTCCTTGCCCCGACTCTCTGCCCCCGAATCTGCTCTCCTGCTCCTTGCCCCGACTCTCTGTCCCCGAATTTGTTCTCCTGTTCCTTGCCCTGGCTTTCCCCCGCAGTGTGAGCCCATGGCTTTAACCCGCGGGTTTAAAGTGGGTTAAAACCACAGGTTCGCTGGGCTAGTAAAAAAGTTTTTTTTTAAAGTCGTGGCTCTTAGATGGTCTGTGCATGCATCGGGATCACTACAGAGCGATCCCAGCGGTCAGTTGAGGGCGTGATTCCCCGGACACTGACCGGATCGGATCCCTCACGGATGAGATCCGATCCGTGCCCTTAATGAATCTAGCCCATGGTGACTAATGATAATTTAATTTCCAATATTATAGTGGGGAGGGAGGCCAAATCGAAGAGGTAATAATTGCAAGATTCACAGCTGTTTCCTGAGTCTTAACTGGACAGGTGCAGTTTCACCCACAGAGTCATGAAAAAGAATCAGCTTCACTTCAGTGCCAATTCATTTAATCTGATCAGCAGCTAAGTGGGTGGTCTACGTGTGACCTTAAAAGAAGAACACTGTGGTAGAAAAAAAGCTCGCCTTAAATTTCTGGCAACTGGGGAGCAGAAAGTGAAGCAGAAAAATGTATTTTCCTATAGAGCAAATGTTCCAAAGAAGAAAGAACACAAGGGTGTTAGCCTTTGATTGTGATGTCATAATGCCTCATTCCACCAATAAGAGCCAACCTCATCAGTGATGTCACAATGGCTTGATTGTCCTAGACTTGGCTTTTATTGCATACAAGGTGGTGTTGAAAAATTCTCAGGCCAACCAACCAACTTCTTAAATTCTGAGCATTATTTTGCCACTGGAGCTGAAAAGAGTGTTATCTTATTTCATTAAATGCCGATGTGCAAAAACAAAATACCACGTCTCTGGCAGTGTTCAAGGCCCAGTTAACAGCCCACCTCTTTGAGAGTGCTTTTGACTCCTCTCATCTTGGGTTCTGCATCCCCAACCCTATATGTCATGTCTGTCTGTCCAAGTTAGGTTGTAAGCTCTTCCGAGCAGGGACCATCATAAATGTCAAAATGTACAGCACTGTGTATTCCTTTCAGCTCTATATAAGTAGTGTGACCATATGGCTCCAGAAAAAAGAGGATGGATTGAGACATCCAGGTTTTACTTCCATTGAAATCAATGCAAGGAAGGAGAACAGATTGAGACATCTTGGTTGCTTTCAATGGAAGTAAAACCCGGATGTCTTAATCCATCCCCTTTTTCTGGAGCCATATGGTCACACTATGATAAGTCGCAGTAGTTTTGGATCCTTGATTGAATTATATCCACCTCATAAGAACATAAGAATTGCCGCTGCTGGGTCAGACCAGTGGTCATTCGTGCCCAACAGTCCGCTCACGTGGCGGCCCTCTGGTCAAAGACCAGCGCCCTGAGTCTAGCCTTACCTGCGTACGTTCTGGTTCCGCAGGAACTTGTCTAACCTTGTCTTGAATCCCTGGAGGGTGCTTTCTCTTCCTGGTTGGGCTGAGAACTTTTCAGCGCCCCCATATCAAAGGTTTGGATTCAAGCTCTTAAGTCTGTTCCCTCACATCGGTGTACAGGGCAGGATTAACCAATAGGCCAAGTAGGCACGTGCCTAGGGCCCAAAATGGTCAGGGGGGGGCCCGATGAAGGAGGGCATCAACATTGTTTTTTCCAAACGGCGATGGGTCCCTCCAGCATCCATGGCAACGCGGGTCCCCCCCTGATTGGCAACGCAGGCCCCCTCGATCAGCAACACGGCCCCCCCCCCCCCGACGGAAAGTAAGACAAGCAAGCAACGCGGGTAAGAAAGGCAACGGGAACTGTAATTGTGCAAGCGGTGCTACTTACCCAAAGCTTCCCTCTGACGCAGCTTCCTGTTTCCGCCCGGGCGCATGGTGGGGTGGGGCAGGACAGAGGGGCCCAGTTTACTTGGGTGCCTAGGGGCCCTCGATGAATTAATCCTGCCCTGTCTGTGTATTGGGATTCTGACTTGGATTAGTAGTTGGGCTAAGCATCTTTGAACCTGTTTTTAGTGAGGATTTGAATGTCCTGATGTCAGTTATTAGCAGCATTTTGCCTTCTCACTATCAAAAGCATCTTCCCGTGCCTTGTAAATGTTAGCCATTTCGGCTATCTCTTCTTTGCTCTGAAGACTGTAAACGCATAAACACCGACCCCCCCAGTTTCCCCTAATCACTCTCTGCCAGCCACAGGGACAAGGGTGGTAAGAAAAAGCAGAGTGAGTGACTGCCGTTAAGAAGAGAAAGATTTATTAGTATTTATCCAGAAAAGCCGGCTACCCTGCTGCTGAAGTGACTGGGCCCACCAGGCACAGATTGGGGATTTGTACCAGCTCTGCTGTGCACAGGGTCATTTATCAAACAGGAGGTAGGAGAGGGGAATGGCACGTGCTGGGGCAAAGAGACCCTGAACTGGTGCGTGCTAGAAAGAGACACGTCGACCCCAAGCATTTTTACTCTCCGAAATGTCGGATGCCCCCCTCTCCCCAACAGATAAAAAGTCCACGCGTTTATAATCTTCCATAAATATCCTGCACACATGTGTATGTGTCTATATACATATATAATCGATATTTATAAATGCATACGCAGAGACTCCCACAAAGGCGAGTATATTTAGTCATTTTTCTCTTTTGGGTGCGCTGAAGCAGCGAGACATGTCAGTGCCTGATGAAACCCCATTTCTCTGATTAGCTCCTTAAAAATATTTCATTTATCAGTGCCAAGATTTAAGTACTTCCCACTTGCGGGCAGCCAAGCGTGTCTGTTGACTATGTAGCACGTCAATTTACATCGGCAGGGACAACGCCATCACCACTAATGTCCCCTCTCTCTCCCCCCTCCCTTCCTCCCTCTCTCTCCACCCCACTCCCCGCCCCCCCCCCCCACTCTCCCTTCTCTAACCAGCCAGACCTATTTTTCTTGCGCGCTGCCCTCATTGCAAGGTTGGCCGCTGCCGAGAAGAATGAAGGCAGGAAAACCAAGAAAGCCCTGATGTGTCTGTCTCTGATAGTCATCTTCAGTGTCATAAATTTCAATTTTCTGCTTCTCAGTGCGGCTATTACCTGGGCCTCAACAACTTTGTCTCTCATTGTGTTCCCGAAGAGAATGTAATTTTCTCAAATGCATTGCAAATGAAACCTGGATGGAACACCATTTATATTTTGCCAAAAGTTATTATTTGCTTTCTCTTTATGATGTCTTTTTTTTCTCTCTCTCTCTCACTTTGAGTCTCACCTTTAGCGAGTTGCATTAGCGAACTCATACATGGATATTTGCTTTGCTATATTTCCCTGTGCCCCTGTTAGAGGTTTTTAACATTTCATATTAGTAGTGAAGGGCTGGAGGGAGGGGGGGGGGTCAGATTTAAAAAGTACATTAAGACAGGGCAAGCGTGTTAACATCACATCAAGAAAAACCACATTTTGCTGCAATAAAATCTAGGCTGGTTTTCACAGGACACAGACTGAAGCAAATGAAATGAACGTGGAGGACATGTTTCCGTTCAGAAAATCGTTTCCTCCAGCTTAGAGGATCCACCTGGCCTGAAGAGCTGAGTGTTAAAGTGTGGGAGATGGAGGGTAGAAAATGTAAGACCTTTATTCCCCCCCCCCTTTTTTTTTTGTGACGCCCGGAAGTCTCACAAATGTTTTGCCCCCTCCTTTACAAAGCCGAGCTAGCGTTTTTTTGCGCCGGCCCCAGCGGTAACGACTCGGACGCTTATAGGAATTGTAAGAGCGTCGGAGCTGTTACCTCGGCGGCCAGTGCTAAAAAAGCTAGCACAGCTTTGAAAATGAGGGGGTTGATTAGGTTTATTTAAGGGTTTTTTTTTTTTTCCCTTTTACTCTCCCAAGGCTTTGGTTTGAAAGAAATCAACCATCGAGTGAGGTCACAACCATGACATTCCTGTAATTTCACCAGATATTAAACCTGCCCCCTCTTCCACGAAACCGCGCTAGCGTTTTGTAGTGCAGAGAGCCGCGCTGAATGGCCTGCGCTGCTGCCGACGCTCATAGGAACTCAACGAGCATTCGGCCCAGCTCTCGGCACTAAAAAACGCTAGCGCGGTTTCATGGAAGAAGGGGGCTAGTTTTCCATTGTAGTTTTCCCTTTCTTTCTTTCTTAAAGGGAGGGGGGAGTTAAAAAGTTGAGTTAAAAGTTGCTTTCAAGTAGTTTTAAAGGATCATTTATTATATTATTGTCCCTTGATAGTTCAATTTTGGAGGACAATATAGGATCAAGTGAACAAGATATTGGAAAATCCAGAGCCATTGACTCCATCACAGAAAGGAGGAGATTTCAAACAGCTTTTGAGGTAAAGAGAGCAAAAATGGGTCTTTAGATTGCAAACCTGCATTCCAAAAGGATTAAATGCCCGTATTGAGTGGCGTGCCTTTTTTTAAGGTCTGTCATTACTAAACTCTTTTGCTTTTTTGAGCTTTTTGACCTTGTTAACTTGCCGTTCCTTTTTTTAAAGCGATTTTGCTCTTTTTTGGCCTCGAGTGCTTGCCGTCCTCCTTGCCAATTAACTTTAGGTCAGCACACATGGATTTAAAAGCTCTGGACTAATGCCGGGGTGCCATTTACCCGCGGAAG
The DNA here is from genome assembly GCF_902459505.1 of Geotrypetes seraphini. Taxonomy (NCBI): domain Eukaryota; kingdom Metazoa; phylum Chordata; class Amphibia; order Gymnophiona; family Dermophiidae; genus Geotrypetes; species Geotrypetes seraphini. The sequence goes on from NC_047095.1 coordinate 66,481,715, forward strand.
ATTTTTTGAAGCAGTTGCTCTCTTTCTAAAGGTAACCTGAACTTTTAAAGCTTTAAGCATTATATATTCTTTATTATTGATTAATTTTTTGTCTTTTCAGATATTCCCCTGACGCAGCCACTTGGCGAAACAGGGCCTGTCGGGAATACTGAGTTCATTCTTTGAAAAGTGTATCTGGTTCCGTATTTAAAGATGCTTTCAATATCTAATTGAAACGCTAATTGCTCTTTCTATCTGCTCTCTATTTTACCCTTTTGTGCATTTTATTTCCAATAATTTTATTGTTCTTCCCACGCCTTTCGCATTTTACCTTAATTGTTCTCTCTTTCCTATCATAAATTGTATTTCTTTCCCTTCTACCCCATTGTCTCCTTGTTATAGTCTTAATTACCCTGTTTTAATTGTCTGTTTTTAATGATTTTTATATTGTTGTTAATGTTTACCTCGTATGTTTTGTATATTTTAGAAATCTATGTTATTATTTGTACATCGCTTAGTAATTGTGATAAGCGATTAATCAAATAACTAATAAACTTGAAACTTGAACTTGAAATTTGAAACTTGATTGGAGCAACGGATATTTATTTCCACAGCTTGTGGGAGATGAATGGAAGATAAGTGCAAGTTTTTACAGTTTTTTGCTGTTTTTTTTGCAGTTTAACTTGTGTATTTTAAATTGTATCTTTATGAATCTTTTCCATGGAGTTTTTTGACCTGGGATGTGTTTTGTATGGCAGTTTATAACTGAACATATAGTTTCTTGGTTGTTTCCTTGAAACACTGAGGTCTTTTTCTCCATGTTAGTTACTTGCCTTTCAGCCTCTTTCCTTCCACTATTAGCAGTTTTATTCTGAATATTTGTTGGTTATTTTTTTGATTTTTTTTTTTTTTGGATATTCAGCTTGTATACTTTTTGATACCATTTTATTTGGTACATTCATGAGAGCTAAAAGCCAAATATCTAATAGAAATAACAAATTCCTATTTATAATGACAGGGGTTGCCATACAGCTCATTTTAAGGAATTGGAAGAATTGGGATTGATTAAGTTTCAATTTTTGGTGGGAATCGCTGTGTTACATTTATAAAATGGAAAGATTTCTTGCCATACAGCGAGGAGGTTTTAGGAAATTTCAAGATATGTGGGAGCCATTAACAAAATATTGTACTGACTAGATGACATTTTTTCCCTTAAATTTACAGGTTCAGTTATGAGGGAGGAGGGGGTAATTTTATGATTACATATTGTATAAGGTATTTGATTATATAATAGGAAAAGGTGGGACGGGTGGGAGATAAGAGCATATCATTTGTTCTATTGATGATTATTAAGTGATATATTTATTGTTAATCTATTTTAACATATTGACACACTTATTGTAAGTTTGAAAATGAATAAAGATTTTAAAAAAAATGGAACATTTCATGGCTATACAGCAAGGGCGTTACAGAAAGTTTATGGATGTTTGGGAGCCATTGGCGAAATTTTGTAAGGAAGAATAATTTATTTTATTTTATAGACTTGTAAACATACACATCCAGGGAGTTGCATTGGAGCTTGATTCAGGGTATATATGGATAGTTTCTTGTGGCTTTTATTTTATTTGAGTATGGGGTGGGAGGGTGGGGGAAAATTTAATTGTATGTTAATGTCTGAAAGTTTATTGTGCTTCTCTTGCGATATTTCATGTATATGAATTACTTGTTGCACAATTGTAGTTTGAAAATCTAATAAAGATATATATATATAAAGAAATTAAACAAAAGCATAAAGGAAAAAAATACCTTTTTTATTAGTTTAACTAAGGGCTCCATTTACTAAGCTGCGTTAGCGGTTTTAGTGCGCGCTGCATTACCGTGCACGCTAGACACTAACGCCACCATTGAGCTTGCGTACATTTTTACGCTTAGCGCGGGGGTCAGTGCGCGCTTAAAACGCTAGCACGCCTTAGGAAAAGGAGCCCTTCATGTAGTTTATGATTAGCTTTGCAAGGTAACCCCTTCTTCCTGACTTTGGGGGTCATTTTACTAAGGCGGGCTAGCCGTTTTAGCGCGTGTTAAATATTATCACAAGCTAAAACAGATGGCGCGCCTTAGTAAAAGGAGCCCTTTGTTTTATTTCTACATATTACCTTGAAGAGTGGACTAACGCGACCACCGCGCACCTTTGCGCGCAAGAGTTCTAAGGGAAACTTCTCGGCGTGGGCCACTGTTATGTTGGGTTATTTTACCAGTCGAGTTGTTTCATAAGGGGTCTCGTTGCATAAAATGAGGCCCTACGCTACAATAACCCAGCTTCCGGTAAAATAACTCGCCTTTGCTGTAGCCCACGTTGATAACTTCCCCCCTTAAAGGCACCCGTGCAACCCATGCAAGAACACCTTCTTCAGATCTGCTGTATTGCGAATTCTCCCTTATGTTCCTGAAGAAAAGTGGGAAGAGATAAGGAAAGTGGGACAACTGTGGTCCAAGGTGAAAGGAGCTATAAAAAAGGCAGGGAAAAAAATCAATTTGGGACCCATATATTCAAAATCTTTCCTCTAGCATTTCAACACCTGGTAATTTGTGCCATCTTTCATTCTGGGGGAGGGGAGGGATGATAGTAATATGTATGGAAATACTTGAATTGTATATTTGCTTAATTCATTAATTTCAATGTTATATTTGAAATAAAAACAATGGAGGGGGAGTTGGGAAGGGGGCAAAGGGGTAGGGAAGGGGGAAAGGAGTATGGGGAAGGGGGGGATGGGAATAGGAGGAATATATAGAGGTATGAAATAGGTAATATGGAAATATATTTTGGAGGAATGATAGAAAAAATGTATGAAAATTTTTCCTTCAATAAAAAGTTATAAATTAAAAAAAGCAAGAGAAAAAGGAAACCGTTATGGAAATTTCACATTCCCCTCGGAAGTTTTTTGCCGATGATGCGGGTGGAGGAGGTTTGAGCATTTTCATGCTCTGCCATAATATTACCTGAGGCTTTTTCTTCCGTTGGGGATAGTGCTCTTACATTGCAAAAGCGGAATAGCTTTATTTATTAACATTTATTCAATCCGCTTCCACCTTTCTAGTGTTATTTGTAACCTGCATAGAAATTGCTGGATATGCGGGATATAAAAGTTTTAAATAAATAAACTGCTAGGTGGGAAGCGATGAGGAAAAAGTGGATGCACTAAACAAATACTTCCGTTCTGTGTTCATGGTAGAAAATTCTGAAGTACCGCTATTGGCCGGCAAAGTTGTAAAAGTGGATATCACGCTGTTCACGGAAGAAAGTGTCTATGAACAACTTGAAAAATTGAAGGCGGGCAAAGCCACGGGACCGGACGGGATCATCCCAGGATATTGAGGGAGCTCAGGGAGGTTCTGGTGGGTCCTCTTAAAGATTTGTTCGATAAATCATTGGAAACGGGGACTGGAGAAGAGCGGATGTGGTCCCTCGTCTCAAAAGTGATCGCAGAGATGAAGCGGGAAACTACAGGCCCGTAAGCCTCACATCGGTTATTGGAAGAAAAAAAAAAAATGGAAGCATTGACGAAGGAAAGGATAATGAATTTCCTAGAATCTAATGGGTTTCAAGATCTGAGGCAACATTGGGCTCCTTTTACAAGGTGTGCTAGCGGTTTACCACGCATAATAGCGCACGCTAAACCGCCGGATGCGCTAGCCGCTACCGCCTCCTCTTGAGCAGGCGGTAGTTTTTGGCCAGCGCGGGGGTTAGTGCGTGATGAAAAAGTCGCGCGCATTAATCCCGCCAGCGTGCCTTTGTAAAAGGAGCCATGGTTTTACTAAAGGCTCGAGATCCCTGTGTTGTGACCAGTGCGCTAAGTACTATTTAATAAACAATATTTACGCTAAGGTTATAAAATAGAATAAAATAATTAAATCGGTCCGATGAGGATTGGACACTTAAAGCCATGGACTGTGAGTTTTTCGAGTCGCTGAGGACTATGAGAAATTGTTACTGAGAAATCTTAATGGTTGCTATATGAAGACATAATAGCTGCCTAATTGTAATTGATGTGATTAATTTCTCTGAAGGATAGTTTAATAGTGGCGTGCCTTGATCATCTTACAAGATCATGAAAGGCATGGAGGAAGTGGAGAGGGACAGATTCTTCAAACGTTCGAAAACTACAAGAACGAGAGGGCATGCGGAAAAATTAAGAGGGGACAGATTCAGAACCAATGCTAGGAAGTTCTTCTTCACCCAACGGGTGGTGGACACCTGGAATGCGCTTCCAGAGGGTGTGATAGGACAGGGTACGGTTTTGGGGTTCAAGAAGAGATTGGATGATTTCCTGCAGGAAAAGGGGATAGAAGGGTACAGACAGAGGACTACTATACAGGTCCTGGACCTGATGAGCTGCCGCGTGAGCGGACCTCTGGTCTGACCTAGCAGAGGCAATGCTTATGCTCTTATGTTATCAAAATTTGCTAAAGATAAATCATGTCAAACGAATCTGATTGAATTCTTTGACTGGGCGACCAGAGAACTGAATTGAGGGCCTGCACTAGATGTAATTTACTTAGATTTCAGCAAAGTCTTTGATGTGGTTCCTCATAGAATGCTCTTGAATAAACCTGACAGTCAGATGGTAAGGCCCAAAGTAATGAATTGGATTAGAAACCGGTTGATGGACAGATGCCAGAAGGTGATGGTTAATGGAATTTGCTCGGAGGAAGGAAAAGTGAGGAGTGGAGTGCCTCAAAGATCGGTGCCGGAAACGATTCTGTTCAATAGGTTTGTGAGTGACATTGCCGAAAGGGTTAAGAAGGTAAAGATTTGTCTTTTTGTAGATGCAGCCTAGCATCCTTCCAGCTTTTGCCGTCACCTTTTCAACCTGTTTGGCCACCTTAAGATCATCACTAACCCAAGCACAGTACCGGGCAGAGCTTTGGATTCTTGCCCAGAAATAGCTAAGAAGAAAAAATTTAAAAAATTTAAATTGAATCAGGTTGGGCAGACTGGATGGACCATTTGGGTCTTTATCTGCCGTCATCTACTATCTTACTATGTTACTTACAATCACACCCAAGTCCCACTCTTCTGTCGTGCACATAAGCTCTTCACTCCCTAAACTGTACCGTTCCCTTGGGTTTTTGCAGCCCAAATGCATGACCTTGCATTTTTTAGCATTAAATTATTATGCATATTACCTTGTAACCCGTTCTGAGTTCTATGGGGAAGGCGGGATATGAAATAATTAAATCAATAAATATATTTTTTAAGAGAAATAAGCCGCAGATCCCCAGAGCTGCTAAGAAGGGGTTAATGCATTTCATATCCCACCTTGCTGTGGTCAACCATAGAAGTTTATGTGTTATATGCAAGGTCTCTGAGCTGCCATGGTAGTCTCACTCACAACCCTTGAAATCAGTCTGGAGTGCTGGTGGGCCAGGAGCTCAACTGCTAAGTCCGTATCCTCCTTCCCTTCCCGCCTTTCAATATTTTGGAGCGAAGAGGCAGCTCCTGCTAGGATTTTTCCTTGACTCCACAGCCAGGCGTTCTCCTAGGACAAGCAGGATGAGTCAGCCACATATGGGTGTTGTCCCAACACCTCCCAATTTGCGGATAAGCTCTCCAATAGCTCAGAGAGATTTTTTTTTTTTTTTTTTTCTCTGAGCACGTGCAGTGCCCGGGCCCCACTGGGCATGCCCGAGCCCTACCCATTTCCCCCTGCTTCCCCCTAATCCCCAGTCTTTAGTTTCCGCCCGTTCCCATCGGTCGGATTTTCTACAGCTCTCCATTACAACTTTTCTACTCATCAACTTGAAGATGCCTGAATCATCTAAAGAAACAACTGGGATGCAGGAGGAGGATGAATACACTGGATCCTCATGAATTGTGCGCCCACTGATTGGATCCGGCGCTCGAGGTTTCCGTGTGGCTTGCATTGTGCGCACATGTCACCACGTACACGCAAGCTAAGGAAGAGGGCACTGAGAGACTTCATGAAGAGAAGTGAGGCCCGAGAATCTCCCTCCAGCAGCCATCCTCATTGGAGCGTAGCAGCGGGGGATCCACAGACGAATCCGGTGAGGAGCCTCCAGGACGTCCTGGCTCAGTCAACCCCCCCGACTGCAACTTGCCCGGTCGAGAAATCTCTCCCGGAAGTCCTGCATGCTGTCGCTAGCCGTCGGCCCCTGCAGGAAGCCGATAGGAGTCTCACCAGACCGAGAGATCTCTCCAGGAGTTCCTGCATGTTGCTGCTTACAGCCAGGCATGAAGAGAAGTGAGGCCCGAGAATCTTCCTCCAGCAGCCATCCTCATCAGAATGCAGCAGCGGGGGATCCACATGCTACAGTGGCAAGGAGCCTCCAGGATGCCCTGGCTCAGCTAATCCCCCCGCCTGCACTTGGCCCGGTAGAGAAATATCTCCCGGAGTCCCTGCATGTTGCCGCTTAGAACCAACCTCTGCAGGGCAGCCGATAGGAGTGTCGCCAGACCGAGAGATCTCTCCAGGAATCCTTGCATGTTGCCACGCAGCCATCCTCTGCAGGGCAGCCGACAGGAGTCTTGCATGCTGCTGCGTAAATCCACAGCCTCTGCAAGCAACAGATCGGGGCTTTCACCCTCCAGACGGCATGCTGCCTCTTACAGCCGGCCTCTGAAGGGAGCCGATTGGGGTTCAAAGGTAAGTCCTATCTGCTTGTTTTTGGGAAAACCTCTGATAATCTGTTGCAGCCCCGAGGGCTCTGCCCCACCCTCCTCCCAATCTGAATTTAAGGAGAAAGAATCTCCCATGCTTCTTTCCCGTGGAGGGGACCTGCAGACCTCTCCCCCCAGTAGGAGACATGCTGCCCCAGAGTTCAGCTTATAAAGGACATGCTGAAAAAAAAAAAAAAAAAAACCAACTCGATGTTTCTTTCCCTCTTGGGGTCCTGCAGAGTCTACAATTCACACCTTTCCCACCCCTCCCCCCTCCCCCTCTCAGGTTGGGAAGAGGAGTCTGCCTTTCTCAGCAGGGTGCTGATATCTTCAGAGATGCGGCATGTCAGACCATGCCTCTCCAAGGGTGGGGGTTTGAAACTCCTCAGTCTAAAAGCTGTTTGCTCTTCATAAAACCTAGGCAGAGTGTTTTTCCAGCTAGCATGAGGGACTCTGTACTATTCATGATTTCTATAGCACTGAAAGGCATATGCAGCGCTGTACAGTTTAATATACAATAGGCAGTACAGCAGCAGAAGCCCACTCAAGAGGCATTATCACTCCTCTTTCTCTGCCTCCAGGCACAGTGGGAAACGCAGCCAGGAGCACTGGCACAGATGAAGGGGTGCATCCTGCCCCCTCTCTGCAGGCTCTCCCCCCCTCTCAAGAAGGACAGAGAAGGGTGGTGGGGTACATGGAGCCACCCAACCAGTCAAGTGGAGCAGCACATGAACCTGCGAACCACCAGGGGTGGGACCAGCAGCCACAGTTAATCCTCCTGCTGACCCACTCCTCTCTCAGCGGGCTACACTCCCCACAATGCCCCCCTTTAGAGGGAGCCACGCACAACAACATGGCACGGTTCAGCGGAAGGCCATGCACCCAAGCAACGGAGGAACAAGCTACACACCAGCCTCCAGCCACGCCCCGAGTCACCACCCACAAAAATAAATAAATATTTACTAAAAAATCCACGTGGGGGGACAACAAGTACCCAAGACAGAGTACTACAAGGCCTGAACTACCAGTACCAGTACTTCATGCAGGCAGTGGCGATTCCAGTCCACAAGAACCTCCTGGACTGCAGAGACAAGATTTGGCTGACTCCCTCCTCAGGGCAACCAACATCAAGGAGACTGGGATTGAAGTACCAGATCTTTCCAGCCAGGGATTCGACAACCCGCAGCAGTCATACATGGACATTGCGGTAGCTTAAGAGAAACAGGGCAGCACGACCCCCCCCCCCTCCAACCCCCGTCAGGGAAGGACCTGAAAAACCCTGGTTTCCACGGGGAAAAAGACCTTCGAGGGCGCAATGCTGAGCGCACGAATTGCTGCACCCCAGTTCCAGATGCGGCTTTATCAGGAGGCCAGTGAGAGGAAATAAATAAATAAAATAAAATAGAGACTCCAGCTCACAACTGAGCCAGTCCACACTGACAGCAGTCTGTGCCCCAGCACTCGCAACAGTAACATAACTGCTACGCAAACAAGCACCGCCCGAGGGGCAGGGGCATCCAAGGGCAGCCCTCTCCCCAAGACAAAAATAGAACCTTGACCACCCTCCGGCCCAGCAGGATCAGATTGTCTGCGAAGGCCTGGCCCAGGATCACCATCGACCAGTGGGCCCTCAGCATCATCAAGCAGGGATTCCGAATTCGTCTCCACTCCCGCCCCCCCCCCCCAAGTGGGCGGGGCACCCTCCATCTGACGACCCAACTTTCCTGCAGCAAGGAGAGGACCTGCTTCGGCAGAATCAATAGATGCGGTGACGAACAGAGGAGATCACCAAGGGGTTTCTACACCGGGAACCCCCGCGTCACCATGGACAAGGACAACACTCGTCCCTGGATCTCTGTAAGCTCAACAGATACATACACAAGGTCCAGATGCACTCTCGGGGTACAGTCTTGGCCCTGTTACAGCCCGAGTATTGGCTAGTATCCCATGCACCCAGCCCACAGGAGGCATCGTCGCTTCTAAAGCCAAGACAGACGCCTCCAGTACAAGGTCCTGCCCCTTGGACTCTCAACGGCTCCAAGAGCGTTCACAAAGTGCGTGGCAGTGGCACATCCTCGCCTTCAAGGGGTGCGCGTCCTATCTTATCTCGACAGCTGGCAGCCCCATTAACCACCATAACCCTCCTCCAAGAACTGGGGTTCCTCATCAACTACATGAAGCCCAACCTGATACCCACCCAGGGGATATCGTTCATCTGGGCAGTCATCGACACCACGCAGACCAAGGCCGTCCTACGGTACTACCAGATCGACGCCATGACATCCCTGGCCCAGTGCTTCCCTGCCAGCAGCTCATCGTCAGCACGCTCCGGTCTTTGTTGTGCAGCACACCAGACTACTCATGTGATCCCTGAAAGGGCACCTCAGACATCACTGAGACCAGTGTACCCAACCTCTGACCACCCACCCACTGGAGCTCAGGGCCTTAGGGAATGCCCTCGAAACCTTCAAACAGGCAGGGCAGTCCTCACCCAAACAGAAAACCAGGTGGCCTCGTACTATATCAGCAAACAGGGAGGGACAGGGTCAACCTCGCTATGCAAGGAAGCTTGCCACATGTGGGAGTTCTCCAACTCCATTCAATGCACCATCCAGGCAACTTACCTCCTGTGGGAGCAGAACGACCTGGCAGAAAGACTCAGCCACCAGCTGGATCCCGATGAGTGGTGTCTCAACCCAGCGGCGATTAAGAAGATCTTCAGCACCTGGGGCACACCGAGCATCGACCTGTTTGCAACCGAACCGAACTCAAAATACTCGACCTTCTGCGCAAAGAGATCAACCCATCGCCGTCTCAGCCCCGACGGTCTGTCTGTGAGTTTGAACACCCTAAGTCCTGCAGAAGATTCTTCAGGACAGAGCAACGGTGATCATGATTGCCCTGATCGGGCTCCTGCAACCATGGTTCCCGTTCTGGCAAGGGATAGCGGTTCACCAACCTCTCCCCGCTCCAGATCAGTGCAGTTCTCATTGCCCCCTCCACCACGACCTGCGTTCCTTAGCCCTGACCGCATGGATGATGAGAGGATGAACCTACCACAAGACGTGGAGCACACTCTTATGGCAGCCAGAAGACCTTCAACCAGAAAACGCTATGGGTTGAAAGAGAGAAGGTTCCGCTACCAGTGCACAGACACGCAGCGAGACCCCTACAACTGCCCCATACCGGACATCCTGCAGTACATACTGAGCTTATCTCAGGGGGACCTAAAACCCACTTCCATCAAGGTCCACCTAAGTGCAATCACGGCATACCACGCTGGCCTAGACAGCAAACCAGTGTCGAGGCATCCAGTAATCACAAAATTTCATGAAGGGACTGTCCAATCTGCACCCACCGGTCAGACCACCACCGCCCGGATGGGACCTCAACTTGGTGCCGCATCATCTCACCTCGACCCCTTCAAACCTTTGGGGGAGGCAGATCCCGTATTCCTGGCTGGGAAAACCCTGATCATCGTGTCTACCGACACACTCCCTCATGAGAACAGGGTGGTACCCAGTACCCATCACCGATTCTTGCCGAAGGCGGCTTCAACGGGCCTCCCGGCACTCTACATCTCCCCACAGGGAGGCACACTGCCACCTCAGCAACACCTCCTGGACTGTGTGCGGGCCCTGACTATGCAGCAGATTAGACAAGCCTGAATTGTTCGTCTCCTACGACCAAAACAGACCGGGACTTCCAGCCACCAAACGCAGGTGCGCGCGCTGGATATAAGAGTGCATCCCCTTCACCTATAGAAAAGCGCAGCATCAACCGCAGGTGGGAGCCAACGCCCACCAGCGCAGAACCATAGCCAACACAACGGCACATCTGCACCACACACCAATAGGGGACATCTGCGATGCAGCCACTTGGTCCTCCATGCACACCTTCACCAAGCACAGGTTCCCTCCCAGGAGGGACAGCAACCACTAGCACAGCCTTGAGAAACACTGATCAAGTAGGGTGTTATAAATATCGACAAACACTGTTCAAGTAGGGTGTTATAGATATTGATTAAGTAGGTCTTCCAGCACTCCTTCTAGACTGAATGTGGAATAGGCAAGTATGAATTCTCACATGCAAGTACGATTTGTCACTGTTGACCAGTTGGTTTCTCACTGTTCATTGATTGTCATTGACCAATTTCACTGTTCTGTGAGTTAAGTAGGTCTTCCAGCAATCCTGTCTAGTCTGAAGGTGGAATAGGCAAGTATGAATTCTCATATGCAAGTACGAATTGTCACTATTGACCAGTTATGAATTGTCACCGTTGACCAGTTGGTTTTCTCACTGTTCATTCATTGTCATTGACCAGTTTTCGCCGTTCTGTGAGTTAAGTAGGTCTTCCAGCACTCCTGTCTAGTCTGAATGTGGAATAGGCAAGTATGAATTCTCATATGCAAGTACGAATTGTCACTGTTGACCAGTTAAGAATTGTCACTGTTGACCAGTTGGTTTTCTCACAGTTCATTGATTGTCATTGACCAGTTTCGCTGTTCTGTGAGTTAAGTAGGTCTTCCAGCACTCCTGTCTAGACTGAATGTGGAATAGGCAAGTATGAATTCTCACATGCAAGTACGAATTGTCACTTTGGACCAGTTGGTCTCTCACTGTTCATTGATTGTCATTGACCAGTTCACTGTTCTGTGAGTATTATTGCTCAGTTAACACAGCACTTTATCTAAAACCTTGTTTCCACAACTTTACCTGCTTTGCCTGATTACCCTGCCCGGCTCGGCCTCCACAGCCAGGCGAGGGATGCACAAAGCGCTAAGGCGCAGGTCCAGTCGGTACATCCCTCGGCTAGGGAGTCACCCATATGTGGCTGACTCATCCTGCTTGTCCTAGGAGAAAGTGTAGTTACTTACCTGTAACGTAGGTTCTCCGTGGACAGCAGGATAGTCAGCCACACAACCCACCCGCCTCCCCATACGGCCGACCCGGCCACAGCTAGGAACATCCTGGGGATTAGGGGGAAGCAGGGGGAAATGGGTAGGGCTCGGGCATGCCCAGTGGGGCCCGGGCACTGCACGTGCTCAGAGAAAAAAAAAAAAAAAAAATCTCTCTGAGCTATTGGAGAGCTTATCCGCAAATTGGGAGGTGTTGGGACAACACCCATATGTGGCTGACTATCCTGCTGTCCACGGAGAACCTACGTTACAGGTAAGTAACTACACTTTGCAGCACCCTGGACAGAGGAGCAGAGTGATGCTGAATGGTTTCATCTAGTGAAGCAAGTTGGGGGAGGGGATTCCCCTGCTGATGACACGGTCCCTGGAGACCCTCCTTGGGTTACACAGAAGCCCTGCGTGAGCTGAGATCTGCCACTTTATAAGGCGTTAACAAATCCCAATAAATAAATAATGACGGTGGTACCAGCGACAGTGTGACACTCCAGGGTGCTCACCTGACTTTTTCCAGTGCCCTTGCCTCACCCAATTCGCCCTCTAGATCAGCCCTGCCTTGGCAAAACTGGAGTTTGCATTTACCCAAGCCTGCTAGAAGGTTATTAAGTGGCATAATATTAGATATAGGCATTCTCATTGCTTTTTCTTAGTTAATATGCTCATTTTTCCTATACACTGGGCTCTTGCTGCTGTTGAAAGCTAATTATCATTGGATCAGATATTTGTTCATTGTTTCTCTTTTTACATTTTGTGAATGACAGAATAAGATTTACTGCATTTTTTTGTGTAATATACTGTAAATGAATAAATGCAGTCTGAGATAATACAGCAATTACAAACTAAAAATCTCCTTCCTGGAGTCTTCACCTCTCTGTGCTGTTTTCCTGCTTTAACAACCTGGGGGTCTGATGACTATCTACCTTTCAGCTTGCCAAGCTGTATTGTTTTTCTTTATCACTTTATCAGCATAGGGTTCTGATGAAGATCTGCTGTTCAACTGTCCGTGCTGTATTCATGCTTTACCAGCATGGGGCTTTGAGGGAGATCTGCTCTTTAGCTCTCCGTGCTGTATTCATGCTTTAAATGCAACACTGTGACATCGCCATAGAAGTTTGGATGAGGTTCACTACAGTAGCATTCTTGACATCTAACAGTATTACTGTCCAAGGAGGAAGAGTTCTCAAAATCTTTGAAAACTTGTATGGTTTAAAAAAAACAAAATTAAACCCTATATAGATATATCCACCAATATAGTTATGCCAGAATGTTTAGACTCCTGCTGCACTAACTTCTATAGGTTCTATCTGGACACTTCAGTGATGAGATCTGTACCTCTGTACTCCACCCTTTGAAGATGGATCCCCTAGGCCAGGGGTAGGCAATTCCAGTCCTCGAGAGCCGGAGCCAGGTCAGGTTTTCAGGATATCCACAATCAATATGCATGAGATAGATTTGCATCTCAAGGAGGCAGTGCATGCAAATCCATCTCATACATATTCATTGTGGAGATCCTGAGAGCCGGAGCCAGGTTAGGTTTTCAGGATATCCACAATCAATATGCATGAGATAGATTTGCATCTCAAAGAGGCAGTGCATGCAAATCCATCTCATACATATTCATTGTGGATATCTTGAAAACCTGACCTGGCTCTGGCTCTTGAGGACCGGAATTGCCTACCCCTGCCCTAGGCAGAGAGGAGCCATGAAACCGTGCCTCATTCTTCCAGTCACCTATTGGCATTTTCAGCAATGCTGAACTTCTTGTAAGAAAACGAAATTTGTCCAAACAGAAAGACACAGCAGGGAACCAAAATTCAATATAGTCTTATAGCTCCATCGTTTCGGGAATGACACAGCAGCCAATTTCCTAATACTGGATAATATTGCTCAATCTGTTCAAATGTATATAAAGCACAGTGCTGAACAGGGGATGGCTACGTATATACCTTGTTCCCCCATTAGAGACCGTTTGGGCTATATAATAACTCCATTTTTAGAAGAATGATGCTACATCGCTTTCAACATAACTGTCGCTGTATACCAATTTCGCTGCAGTGAACATTACTGGCGCTTTCATTTTGAATTCCAGTTTGACTGGATAGTGAAGGAAGGAGACCTGGAGGGGGACGGCAATAGTTGACATGGACATGAGTTTCTTGAAGAGAGAACTGGGGAATTAGAGGATGACACGGGGACAAATTTGTCCTCGTCCCTGCAGGAACTCAGTTTCCCTGTCTCGTCCCCACGAGTTTTGTCGCCATTCCTGTCAGCTCTGCCTTAACTGCAAAAGCCTTGAAACACTTATAATTTTAAAGTGTTTGAGGCATGTGCAGATGAGGACGGAGCTTGCAGGAATGGGGCAGGGACAGGAAAAGAACTCGCCGGGATGGGACCGGAAAACGAGTTCCCATGGGGATGGGGGACAAATTAATCCCTGTGTCATTCTTTGCTTTTGAGAACAGTATAGAAAATTGAGTAAATAAATACTGTGAAAAGCTTCAGCCTCTGATAAGCAGAGCTGGTATTGTGACATCATAATGCCTCATTCCACCAATAAGAGCCAACTTCACCAGTGATGTCACAATGGCTTGATTGTCCTAGACTTGGCTCACTTTCTTTACATTTTGATTTCTAGAGTGGTGCAGTGTAGAGAACGACCCAGGGACAAATTTGTCCCCGCAGGAACTCAATTCCCCCGCCCCGTACCCATGAGTTTTGTCTCTGTTCCTGTCCCATTCCTGTAAGCTCTGCCTTAACCGCACAAGCCTCGAACACTTATGATTTTAAAGTGTTTGAGGCTTGGGCAGATGAGGACGGAGCTCGCAGGAATGGGGCAAGGACAGGAAAAGAACTCACCGGGACGGGAAAATGAGTTCCCACAGGGGATGGGGGAAAATTCTCTGCCTGACATCAACACAAAAAGCATGTTTGCTAAGGTAAAAGACAACTAATTACCGTACCTCAGAAAAAGAAGAATTAAAAAGATGCCAGTGGAGATGTGAGGGTTTCAGTCCTACAAGACTGACTTTGTTTGCTTTTCCTTTTAAGTTAACTAAAATACCTTTTTATTAAGATGTTATTCATATGAGCTTGGCAAAATAGAACTGATGTAGGTGAGAAAGGCAAATAAAACTTTAATTACATGACATTAGGGACTTCTATTCCGCCTATACCTTGCAGTTCAAGGCGGAGTACAAAAGAGCTAACTGGACATTTCCAGTGAAGTTACAACAGTTTTGGGGTTGTTGTTTTTTTTTTTTTTGGGTTACAAGGGAGGAGAGGTAGCTGGATTAATTCTGGAAGAACTTGCAAATTGGATATTAAATTGAATGTACGTTACTGTGTGATATAACAAATAGATTATAGTTAGAGTACAAATAAGATTACGTTACATTACAGGGATCTGAATACTTGGTTGGTGTTTTGGGGAGGAAGAGATTATTTAAGTGTAACAAGGAGGATGTTAGGGCAGCAAAGACTGGGTCCAATTCTATTTCAAGTGAGTAAGAACATAAGAACTGATGTACTGGGACAGACCGAAGGTCCATCAAGCCCAGTATCCTGTTTCAACAGTGGCCAACCCAGGTCCCAAGTACCTGGCAGAAACTCAAATAGTAGCAACATTCCAGAGCTGAGATTGTGATGTCATAATGCCTCATTCCACCAATAGCCTAAGAGCCAGCCTCAGCAGTGATGTCACAATGGCTTGATTGTCCTATACTTGGCTCATATAAGAACATAAGAATTGCTGTACTGGGACAGACCGAAGGTCCATCAAGTCCAGTATCCTGTTTCAACAGTGGCAAACAGATTCTCTGCTGCCATTAAGAAAATAAACAGCATAATATCTATGGCGGACCATCTTTATTAAATGTTAGCATGCAATTCTGTTGGGAATACATTTCTAGCATACTTTCAAAAAACGAAGATGTCCAAAAAATGGCATAAATCGCCCAGATGTCTAAGTACCGATCTTCAAGCCCATCTTTCTGGACTTCTTGTGAAGTGTTCTTCTAAAACTAAAGGAGGCGTTTTGAAGGCATGTTCTGGGTGAACTTTGGGATTGCTTAGACTTGGACAACCTGCGGCAATAATCGAATGTTTCCCAAGATGTCCTGGATGGAGCTTAGATGAGCAAGGTACCCAATCTGACCGGAGGACCACTGGAGGGATTACATAATGACCCCCCTCCCACCCTCCCAAATTCTGAATGAAACGGTATCTCTCTGTCTCTAGAACAGCAACATCTGGTATCACAGAGGTGTCTTAAGTAGCCTGGTGGGTGGGCTAGTGAGCCATAAAGAGGAGGACCTGGGCCCATAAGCCACTTTAACCACTACATTTATGGTGGAAAGTGCGATCCCACCAAACCCCACCAAAATCCTACTCTACTGCCACCTGGAGCCATAAGGGCTATTGGGGTGGTAGACAGTTCATAGTCAGTGGCACGCAAGACACCAGCACGCTGACAATTCAGTGCAAGAAAGAAGTGCGCCACCGAAAGCCACCGAAAAACTTATTTTTAAAGAGCTCCGACGGGGGGTGTGAGGCATAGTGTTCGTGCTGCCATTGGGGGAGGGGGTGGGGGGTGCATCCCCCCACATTGTAGAGAAAACTGAACTTTTTCCGATTTTTTTCAGGAAAAGTTCCATTTTTTCTATAATGTGGGGGGGGGGGGGGGTTGCACCCCCACACACTCCCAATGGCAGCGTGAACACAATGCATTAAAGTGTGTGTGTGGGGGGTCCCCCCACCCCCGCATCGGAGCTCTTTATAAATAATGTTTTTTGGCAGCTTTCAGCGGCGCGCTTCTTTCTTACACTGGATTGTCAGCGCTGGATTGTCGGCGTGCTGGTGTCTGCATGCGATTATCCTGTAACCGTGGTAGACAGGTGGGTATAGTAGGTTTGGAGGTAGTTTTGGAAGGCATATCATACTCTTAGTGGGTTCTGGTAAGATGTACACCTGGCACCTGGCAGTGCCCTCTAATGCAGTCCATTAGAATGTTGGCCTCTTCCTTGTCCAAATGGTCTGGATTTGGACATTTTGCACTTGGATGTTTCTGTGGTTGAAAGTTTCGAATAAAGATAGGTGTCTTAAGGTTGGACATTCTTTCGACCAAGACATCTAAAATCATTTGGGGGGAGGAGGGGGGAATGTCTAGCAGTTTCTTTGGTTTTGAAAGTGGCCATTTCTTTGTCCCCAACTCTGGACATCTTGTGGGAATCGTCCAAAGTTGGAGGTAGATGTCCTATCAAAAACACCCCTCTTTATGACTTAGAAAAGGTGCGGAAGAGGTTTTTAGCTCGCTGAATGCTGAAAGGAACTCTATGACTGTTGGAGCAGCCGGCACTAGAAATCTCTTCTGTGCTTTTGTAAAGGGAGGGGGGGGGGAGGAGGCGGGAACAGAGAGCAGGGCATGACCAGCTGACAGTGGCGGCGAAAAGGAAGAGGCTGCTGCCGCTGGGGAGAGCCCTTCCCTGGGACAGCAGGAGAGTCAGGGTCCAAAAAAACCCAGCAAAGAAAAAAAACCCCAAACGGACACAAAACGCATGCGCAGACCATCTGCAGGGAAAGCAGATGGTCTGCGCATGCGTCAGGATCGCCCACTAGCGATCCATGCGGGCAGAGGGGGGGTCGTTCCTCCGATCGCCCTCATTTCAATATGTGGCTGTTGTGAATTGGTCGGGCCTGCTGGAATCGGGCCCGGGTCAGCCCCGGAAGTCAGGTTAGTGAATCTAGCCCAAAGTTGGAGAGTCTCCATCGAGGGCTATACACTTAGTCCAGTGATTTTCCACTTTTTTCATTCCGTCGGAAAAAATGCAGAACGAAAAAAAGTGGAAAATCAATGGACTATGTGTATAACCCTCGACGGAGACTGCCCCAACTTTGTTGCGTGGGCTGAGAACTGCTCAGAAGCCCCTGGTAAGTCTTAATAAACTTGAAACTTGCATTGATTCTGTATATTTGAGAAAGGGTTATGTGTCCCCTGCACAATGTAATGAAGTTGATCAATGTTTATGGACTGGAAAGGAGGGACTGGCTTAAAATCCTTCATGAAGACCAGGGGGCATCTTGGCAGCCATTTTTCCCAAACCAGTTTATTGGCCTTCGCTGGTAACAAAATTTTAGCCAGCAATTTAAACCCGGAGTGAGGATCGACTCCCTCGGTGTTTACTGTTCACCCAACCATACTTCTTGGCTAAATCCAGCTCCCTTGCTCCATAAAGAAACTTTCCATTTGGCTCAGGATGCTTTTAATTTGCATGTTATTACCATCTCATTAGATCCGTGCTTCTCCGACACTTTATTTTTCTCCATTACCCACCACTCAGAATCCGATCTGCTCAGCCGTCTGAAATCTTCAAGCATTAGTTCGTACTGAATCAAGCTCGAACGTCCCATTAGGTGAAGGAGATTTCGCGCTACTGCAATAATCATTTTGCTAATGGGACTCATGTAAGAGGAAGCAGCAGGAAGTCCAGGACCACGTGTTAAATCAGAGGAGCTTAAGGTTCAGAGACTGCAAGCCGGACCATTTTGCCAGTCGGTACTGGGCGCAAGGAAAATGTTGCGTAAAACTGCTGCCCATTTGTACATCACTGGAGATTAAAGAAACTCTAAGAACATAAGAAGTTGCCTCTGACGGGTCCATCGTGCCCAGCAGTCCACACCCACGGCAGCCCATCAGGTCCATGACCTATAAGGTGGTCCTTGTCTAAGCCCTTTAATCCCTCTCATTTTTTTTTTTCTATCGATACTCTTTCTATAACCTGCCTCTACCTCTATCTGTATCCCTCAATCCCCTTATCCTTCAGGGATTTATCCAGTCCTCTAGAACTGTTAATGGATGGGGCTGGTATTGGAATTCTTTGATCCAAAATAGCTTCTGCTACTCTTCCTCCTTCCATGTTAGGGCTCCTTTTACCTATAAAGCAGGGGTGTCAAAGTCCCTCCTCGAGGGCCGCAATCCAGTCGGGTTTTCAGGTTTCCCCCAATGAATATGCATGAGATTTATTAGCATACAATGAAAGCAGTGCGTGCAAATAGATCTCATGCATATTCATTGGGGGAATCCTGAAAACCTGACTGGATTGCGGCCCTCGAGGAGGGACTTTGACACCCCTGCTATAAAGCGTCAGAGCATTTAGCGCTCACGGGCCGCGGCTTAGTAAAACCCAGTGTTAATTTTTTTGTAGCTTGTCACATGTAAGTCGTTCATTTCTCTTGGGTTGTTTAGATTGTAAAGTGGACATTTAGGTCTTGGTGCCCAAAAGTGTGATTACCGTATTTCCCCATATATAGGCCGTGGCCTCTACATGGGTTTTGCAATCCAAACAGTGGGTGCGGCTTCCTTATATGGGGCGGCTTATCTAACGACATCGTTGATAAACCGCCCCATTAGTACAACCCCCCCCATACCTTTTCAAATAATGCAGCTCCCTCGCTGGCCTCCTGCCTCCTGCAATGCTGTGGCTGCGGTGCAGGGCAGGAGCGATCTTTTCAGCGTCCAGCCGCCACCGCGCTGCTTCCTCAATGCCTGCATCAGTTCTCCCGTGAGAACTGACGCAGGCATTGAGGAAGCAGCGCAGTGGCGGCTGGATGCTGAAAACATTGCTCCTGCCCTGCACCGCAGCTGCAACATTGCAGGAGGCAGCTGGTAGAGGTACGATATTTACCAGGGGGGGGGGAAGGGATGCATAGGCCACCTCCATGTTGTCTTAAAACTCTTAGATAAGCTGCAGCTTGTAACATGGGGCAGCTTATCTAAGAGTTTTAAAACGTATAGGCATTTTTTGCAGCCTATTTTTAAATGGCTTAAGAACATAAGAATAGCCTTACTGGGTCAGACCAATGGTCCATCAAGCCCGTAGCCCACTCTCACGGTGGCCAATCCAGGTCACTAGTACCTGGCCAAAACCCAAGGAGTAGCAATATTCTATGCTACCAATACAGGGCATGCAGTGGCTTCCCCCTTGTCTATCTCAATAACAGACTATGGACTTTTCCTCCAGGAATTTGTCCAAACCTTTCTTAAAACCAGCTACGCTATCCGCTCTTACCACATCCTCTGGCAACACGTTCCAGAGCTTAACTATTCTCTGAGTGAAAAAAGATTTCCTTCTATTGATTTTAAAAGTAATTTCATCGAGTGTCCCCCTAGTCTTTGTAATTTTTGACGGAGTGAAAAATCGATCCACTTGTACCCGGTTCTACTCCACTCAGGATTTTGTAGACTTCAATCTTATCTCCCCTCAGCCGTTTCTTTTCCAAGTTAAAGAGCCCTAACCGCTTTAGTCTTTCCTCATACGAGAGGAGTTCCATCCCCTTTACCATCTTGGTCGCTCTTCTGTGAACCTTTTTCTAGCGCCGCTATATCTTTCTTGAGATAAGGAGACCAGAATTGAACACAATACTCCAAATGAGGTCGCACCATGGAGCGATACAGGGGCATTATAACATTCTTAGTCTTGTTAACCCTCCCTTTTAAAATAATTCCCAGCAACCTGTTTGCTTTTCTGGCCACCGCCGCACATTGGGCTGAATGGGAAACCAATTATAACATGCCGTCTAAATCAGTTTAGACATTTTGCAGGAACACTCACAAACATATAGCACCAAACATGTCCATTTTCAAAACTGAAAAAATGTCTATCTTGGGGGTTTTTTGGTTTTTTTTTTTTTTTTCAAAAATGGCTATTTTTCAGATGTGCATCTATCTTTTTGAGTCATTTTTTGAAAGAAAAAAGAAGCCATTGGGATGTAAGAGGGGCCAGCATTTTTAGTAGACTGGCCACACAGACATCCCGGCAGAGCAGTGAGACACCCTAAGGGGCACCGCAGTCAGTGGCATGGTAAGGGGGGTGCGGTCCACCCCATGCACGGTCTTCCTAAGGGCACAGCACCCCTCCTTCTCCCTGCCCCAACTCCTCTCCTTGTCACACGCGCATGCCCCTTGCCTTCAACAGCGTGAGGTTGTGGCCCGTGTTGGCACTGGAGCTCTCTCTGTCGTCATTTCTGGGACCCACGCCTCGAAAGCGACATTGAAAAGCGAGCCAACACCGACATGGGCATACTGCTCATGCCAGAGAAGTTAAAAAGGGAATGTGGGGGGTGAGGGGTGCCACCGTCCCAGGCGCCCCTTACGCTTACTATTCCACTAACTGCAGTGAGCTTCATATAAAATGTCCCAGGTACATATCTCACCACAATCCCTTTCCAGTGTATAGGGAGCCCTCCCAAACCTACCCAAAACCTAGTGGACCCAACTGTATACCTCCCCAGTCACCCTTATGCCTGCATGTGTCACCTATATATAGTACAGTAGGCTTTGGTGGGCTCACATGCTCCACTCAAAGTGTTCTCGTTAGAGTAGGATATGGGCCTGGGTCCCCTTCTCTGCAGTCCACTGCACTGACCATAGAGACTGGCCATAACCTCTGAAGCTGTCCTACAGTCAGGTATGTACTGTTTCATTTACATCTTTAGGGGGTGGGAGATGGTCAGTGACCACTGGTGGAGTGTGCGGGGAGGGGGGGGGTCATGCTTACATTCCTGCAGTGATCATCTGGTCAGTTTGGGCACCTTTTCGGTGCTTATTTGTTATTAAAACAGATCTAGCCCCATACATAAGAACATAAGAACATAAGAAGTGCCTCTGCTGGGTCAGACCAGAGGTTCATCGTGCCCAGCAGTCCGCTCGCGCGGTGGCCCAACAGGTCCAGGATCTGTGTAGTAGTCCTCTATCTATACCCTTTTCCTTCAGAAAATTGTCCAATCCCTTCTTGAACCCCAATACCGTACTCTGTCCTATCACGCCCTCTGGGAGCGCATTCCAGGGGTCCACCACCCGTTGGGTGAAGAAAAACTTCCTAGCATTGGTTTTGAATCTGTCCCCTTTCAACTTTTCCGAATGCCCTCTCGTTCTTGTAGTTTTCGAGAGTTTGAAGAATCTGTCCCTCTCCACTTTCTCTATGCCTTTCATGATCTTATAGGTCTCAATCATGTCCCCTCTAATTCTCCTCTTCTTCAGGGAAAAGAGCCCCAGTTTTTCCAGTCTCTCAGTGTATGAAAGGTTTTCCATACCCTTTATCAAACGTGTCGCTCTCCTCTGAACCCTCCAAACTGTGCCCTGGACGAATTCTTAAACGTTTGATTATGCCAGAAAAACATACAAGTCATAAGCCCCTTCCCCCCCAAGTCCCAAACATGCCTGCCTCTAACATGACCCCATGAGATTTAGACAAACTACGGATCAACAGCATTGAAATCCATCTAGAAAACATACGAACGTAAGAATTGCCGCTCCCGTGGCGGCCCCTCTTTCACTGCCGTCTGCCATACTCATCGTCCAACATGAATTTCAGTGTTTTTCTAATCTTTATAAATATTGGTTTTGCACAATAATCACATTTCTCAAAACCTATTGCAAGGGCTGTTTCCCTTAATCTGGCCCTGAGCAGACCCCTAACTCTAACCCGGTACCCTCTTCTTGTCCAACCTATTCAATGACTCTGCACGGTGGTCACATAAAGTTTGGTCACCCTGCTAAAAAGAAAAAAAAAACAAAGCAAGGAAAAGAAATGAATAAAAATGACTAGCAAAATAAGACAAAAAAAAAAAAAGAGGCGATTTGAACGAAGTGATAAGACAGGACCTTTACGAATGCAAGGGAATTTCGCTGCTGGAAGAAGGCCAAAGATAGCTCTGAGGTGCACGATTTCAATCTGAATGCTTCAGGAGAGAAGGAATTTTCAATCTCCTCTCGATCATTTTCAATGTCATTAATCCTAAACACTCCATTTTCCATGCTTGCCCGCCCAGGTCCCGAGAGTGAGCAAGGCATATTCATCACTTGGTACCCGGCACCGTGAAGGGCTATAATGTAACGATAGTGTTGTGTCATCACTGCGGCTGCCTCTCCGGCTCCGGCACTTGGGATGGTAGATGACATGAATCGATCACCTGTGACACTTTTGATTTGGTGTCACTTTCTCTGTTCCTGCCATTTGTTTTGGCAGTTAAGAGGTAATTGTGTGATATTAGCATGGGAAAAGACTTGCTCTGCCTCTAGTTTGCAGAGCAGTAACAGAGGGCTCTCATAACTCTATAATTTAATGCTGCACTGTTGTATCTTTGAAGTGGCAGAGAACAAGAAGGCATGCTTAGAAGGTATTTGGTTATCACTTGAAGGACTTAGAATATAAGCATTCCCGTTCTGGGACAGACTGAAGATCCATCAGCCAACCCAGGTCCCAAGTACCTGGCAGAAACCCAAAGACAAGCAACATTCCAGAGCTCATATTGTGATGTCATAATACCTCATTCCACCAATGGCTAAGCTCTGTCTTCATCTGAACAAGCCTCAAACCCTTTAAAATCCTAAGTAGCAACATTCTGGAGCTCAGATTGTGATGTCATAATGCCTCATTCCACCAATGCCTAAGCTCCGTCCTTGCCTGCACAAGCCTCAAACCTTTAAAATCCTAAGTAGCAACATTCTAGAGCTCAGATTGTGATGTCATAATGCCTCATTCCACCAATGCCTAAGCTCCGTCCTCATCCGCACAAGCCTCAAACACTTCCAAATCATAAGTGTTCGAGGTTTGTGCAGTTAAGGCAGAGCTTACAGGAAAGGGGCAGGGACAGCGAGAAAACTCGTGGGCAGAAATTGAGTTCCTAAGGGGATGGGGAAAAATTTATCCCCGTGTCATTCTCTACCTGACACTCTGCACAGGTTCCATTTTTTCATGATTAAACCCTGGTATATGTAATCTCTGTCTCTGGCCGGCACCAGTCCTACTTCTCAACCACTGGAAGCTCTCTCCAGCCTTGATCCCGATCTATATTTGCCATTTATGGGAACCAGACTATAGTTTACGTAGCATTGGTCTGATTTTCCAGCGTCTGAAGCTGCTGTCAAAGCTCACTCCAGTTATGAGGTCACTTAAGTTTTGCTTTAAGTTTCAAGTGCATTTAGGTTTTGATATACCGCTCATAATAAACCTGAGCCATCCTTTTTTCTATTACACTGTTGAAAAGTTCTCAGCTCCATCGAGGGCTATAAGCACAGGCCAGTGATTTTCTACTAAGCTAAGGGGGGACAAGTCCAGGACAAATGCCAGGAAGTTCTGCTTCACGAAGCGAGTGGTGGACGCCTGGAATGCTCTCCCAGAGGAGGTTATTAAGGAATCCACTGTTCTAGGATTCAAAGGCAAATTAGACGCACATCTCCTTACGAGAGGCATAGAGGGATATGGGTGACTAAAACTACATCAGGTGTATACCTGACTGGGCCTCCGCGTGTGCGGATCGCCGGACTCGATGGACCGTGGGTCTGATCCGGAGATGGCAGTTCTTATGTACTTTTTTCATTCCTTTGGAAAAATACAAAATGAAAAAAGGGCATTAATGTCCTATTTTATGCCCATGGGCCTCACAGCACTTAGCATATGCTAATGTCTACGGCTGGGCTACCCAAGTCCGGTCCTCGAGATCTAGTGGCAGGCCAGGTTTTCAAGATATCCACAATGAATAGGCATGAGAGAGAGATTTGCATACCAAGAAGGCAGTGCAGGCAAATCTCTCTCATGCTTATTCATTGCAGACATCCAGAAAACCTGGCCTGCCAGTAGATCTCGAGGACTGGGCTTGGGCAGCCCTGGGCTAGGGTTACCATATGGCTCCAGAAAAAGGAGGACGGATTGAGACATCCGGGTTTTACTTCCATTGCTGTCAGTGGAAGTAAAACCCGGATGTCTCAATCCGTCCTCCTTTTTCTGGAGCCATATGGTAACCCTACTAATGTCTGTTAGCACACGCAAAGCTTTAATAAAAGGGACTCTTAAGCCTTCGTTGCCGTTGGTCCAAATTGGTTCTGGCAGCAATATCCCCCCTCCTCCAAAAGTTGGGCAACCTCACTGTACAGGAGAAGACAATGGGGTGGGGGGGAGGGGGTCCCTCATTGGCGTTGGTTCGACTCAAGGGCACACCTGGATCTGCTCAGCCTGCTCATTTTCAGATCAGCTGTAGCAAAGTTTTCAACTTTTACCTGGTCTAGAGACAAACAGCTCAATGACTCGATTTCTCATTGAAAATGCAAACTAGATTTGACAGAGTAAACGGAATCAAGATTTGGATCAGATAATCCAGTAAAAGCTAATTACTAAAATAAAATGAAACAAAACAGCCCCTCCCCCCAAGGAGGATCAGTTTGATGGCTTATCTGCCCCCCAGTCCTTGCTGTTCCCATATAGAAAGAGAACCTATTAAGTTCCTTTAACTATTTATGACGTTCAATAAACTGATTACTGACCCTCTGGTACATAATTTAAAACCGTTTGCATATCCTTTGGGCCATTAAAGGCAAAACAATGAGCCTGAGCAAACTCTTGCTAATTATAGGACTTCTGGTTAGGAATCCTAATTAAGTAAATCTCTTCTTTCTTTCTTTTTTTTTTTTATTTTGCATTCAGCAATAGGGAGGCTTAAAATAAAATCCGCATAACAAAGAAAGTTAGACTTGTGGCTGTGTGGACCTGTGTTGCCTTCTTCCTACAGATGGCTGCCCCTACATCTGTAGTAATTATGGGCTCCTTTTACTAAGGTGCGCTAGTGTTTGTAGCTGACGATTAGCGCTTGCTAACCCCCACGCTAGGTGTAAAAAAACTACCGCCAGCTCAATGGTGGCGTTAGCGTCTAGCGTGCGCTAAAACCGCGAGCGCAGCTTAGTAAAAGGAGCCCTATATCTACGGATATTTTACTCCATAACAACGGAAGAGGCATAAACACCTGAGAAAGGACAGAATCACTGTACAGGCACTTGTCGACTTACGACCTGGTCAAGTTACGACGGTTCGACTTTACGACGCGTTTGCGACAGTTTCCCCCCCGCCAGCGGTTAGCAGCCCCAGTCTCCCGCACTCCCAAGTCTCGCTTCGCAGCAGTGTTAATATAAAGAGGAGGAGGCGCCATGACGAATGCTCACCGTAAAGGGATTGCGCTGTGTTTGACTTAGAAAGTAAGAAAATGTTGATAAAATATGGCTTTAAGATGATTACAATGTCATTACCCAGTCTAATACAGTATTCTTACCTTAGTCTAACATAGGCCGACTTATGTCCCGATCAACTTACGACCTGTAAGTCACAATCAATTGTGGTCATAAGTCAACGAGTACCTGTAATAAGAAGTTTTCATAGATTTAGTAATTTTGCTGCCATCTACGGTCAAGAATTATTATTACCATTCTTGCAAAGGGAGTTATGAACACAAACTTTTGCATTCTCAAAGTGGGTTTCTTTAACAAGTCAAAAACGTTTCTGGAGTGTTGGATTACCTGGTACTTTTTTTTTTTTTTTTTTTGTATCTTCTGTTTGTTTCAGTTTTATATTTCAGTAAGAAAACCAGCAACAACTAAGAATTCTGAACATTATCTATCCTTGATATCAGTTCCTTGACTGTTATCCAGTTGTGAAATATAACAATTTAAATTGTGATGTGTTCTCACAAGGTACATTGCATAGCTCAAAATATTTGTGTTTGTATGACTCTAGCCTTTCCAGATGACTAGATCATTAGGCTCAGTCAAGCCTGACTTTGGCCCATTGCATGCAGGGATTTGTAGTTTTATTCTCCACATGATACACAGGGGAGGGGCCTAAGGCCCAGTGTCATTGCGAAGAGAGATGGAGCAGGAGGTATTTTCAGTACGTCCTGCTCCCAACTTGAAGGTACGGGGCACGGGGGCCTGGAGGGAGAGGGGACCTCCGGGGGCAGGAGGGAGTGGGCATCCCTCCTGCTT
Source organism: Geotrypetes seraphini (assembly GCF_902459505.1). Classification (NCBI taxonomy): domain Eukaryota; kingdom Metazoa; phylum Chordata; class Amphibia; order Gymnophiona; family Dermophiidae; genus Geotrypetes; species Geotrypetes seraphini. Next base: position 66,508,089 of record NC_047095.1, read on the forward strand.
TTTCTTCATGGGGGAGGGGAACGAGGAGGTATTTCCTAGCAGGAGGGAGTGGGCATCCCTCCTGCTGTTTGTTTTAGGGTGGGTCACCACACATGTCGGGGGGGAGGTGCGATTGTCAGGGGTCATTGGGGAGGGCCTTTGGCAGCAGTGGGGGATTATTTTTCTTCTTTTTTTATGGGGCAGATATTTTGCATGTGTAATACATGCAAAATATCTGTGCCATTGAAAAAAATAAAATCAACAGGCAGACCTGTCGGTATCACTGTTACCGACAGTCTACAGCAGGGGTCTCAAAGTCCCTCCTCAAGGGCCGCAATCCAGTCTGGTTTTCAGGATTTCCTCAATGAATATGCATGAGATCTATTTGCGTGCACGGCTTTCATTGTATGCTAATAGATCTCATGCATATTCATTAGGGAAATCCTGAAAACCCAACTGGATTGCGGCCCTCGAGGAGGGACATTGACACCCCTGGTCTACAGCAATCGGGTTTTAGGATTGGTAAAACCCGATGCTAAGCGATGTAAGTGAATCAATCGCTTGGCTATTTTGCGTGGGGTTTTACTCATTTGCATGGGCGATCGAGGGGAAAAACACGCGGTGGGCTGTTTTGTGAATCGGGTCTATGGGCAGCGATCGTCACTAAACCTGTGAAAAGGCTAGAGTCATACAAACAGAAATATTTTGAGTTATGCAATGTATTTTGTAAGAACACTTCACAGTTTAAATTGTTATATTTCACAACTGGATAACAGTCAAGGAACTGATATCAAGGATAGATAATGTTCAGAATTCTTAGTTTTTGCTGGTTTTCTTACTGAAATATAAAACTGAAACAAACAGAAGAATCTGAAATAAACAATTCAAATCAAAATTAAAAACAGTTTTGTTCCAGGATGCCTTTGGACAATAACTGTTCTCTTAAGGACAAAAACACAAACTAATTTTATCGCTTTTTACCCCTTTTTTTGTTTCACTTTTTCTTTTACAATTGTAGTTCTTCCTTTCTCTCCTATTTGAAGTAAGTCCATTTGTCTTATTATGTGTTTTATTAAGATGTTTTGGTTTTATCTAGTACCCCTGATTTTTAATCTGTTTTTATGTAAATTTGATTAGAAATTTGATTAAGCGGTTTAAAATTTTTTTAATAAACTTGAAACTATTGCTACATTATACATTCAAAAGACAGTCCCTGCTCAGTAAAGCTTACAATATAACCAACATTAATCAATCAACTAAGATTTGAAAACAGAACTTTCTAACTTTTGCTAACCTTAACCCACTTAACTAAATGACCTGGAGCCCAAGGTGCCTCGGTGAAAGACATAAAATTGTCATAACACAACGTGCAACAGTCCTGGCCTCTCCTCCTCTGTACCCCCGCGTACCGCCTGCTGCTCACACCGTCCTCAGCTCCCTTCTGATGTCACTTCCTGGTTGCAGCACCAGGACGTGATGGAAAAAGGGAGCTGAAGCTGATGCAGGCAGCAGGTGGAAGATGCTGCTCGCACCGGTGAACATTTCAAGAAGCACACGGGGTGTGTGTGTGGGGGGGCGCACAACACAGCAATGCCGGGCACTACTGACCCAGACGCCATCCTCCCTTACTATGCCACTGTCGTCCAAGCTGGTTGCCTATGTCTATTTGGTCTGAGCAGCTGCACAAGCTTACTGGACCCCGCCAATGCTCCCCTAAGCCCCCCTCGCCATCCAAGTGAAGGGTATGGGGCATTCGCTCACGACTCAGGCAGGCCTCACTGTTCAAGAGGGGTCCACCAGTTGAAACGCAGGGTGGCTTAACCCTCACTTTGTTATCACTGCCTTATATGGCACCCCTTTCAGCCCCCATTGTGAGCTCCTGGGTCCCTAGTCCCTGTTGCCCTACCTTTGCAACCCGCAGGCTGTGCCCATGTGCGTTGTTGCAAGAGGAGTGGGTGCTTGCTTCCCTGCCAGTGCCCAAAATAGGCAAGATTCCTATTCCTCCCCCTGATTACACTGATTGGCCACCTCTCCCAATGCTCCCTCCTTCCTCCCCACTCCCCTTATTTTTTGGAGCAGCCCAAGGAATCCCACCTCTCTGTGCTCAGCCTCTCCTTAAAGCTTCATCCAGCATCTGTCTTCCTCTCTACCTCTGCAGTCATTTTTGCAAAACTATTGCAGCACCACAAAATCCATTCTCCCAATCTTCCCAAGTTCTATATCCCAGGAACCTGCTCCCTTGAGTTCATAGTCATTAGTGCGCAAGACAAATGCGTGCCGACACACGCGGGCGGTCAGATGCACGCAGGACTTCATAGCGCAAGGCAATAGCGTGCAGGATTTGCCTTGCGCTCAATTGTCATGCGTGCAATTAACGTTGCCCTCAAGTGTAATTTCGTGCAGTTGTCTTGCGCTCAGCTGTCTTTGCGCAATTGTCCGGGCGCTTTTGTCTTGCGCGCATTTGACTTGCCATTGCTCCCTTGTGCCTGGGCACTCCCCTGAAGCGCTAACAAACTCCAGAAAAGAGAGGAACACTCTCCAACTCCCCTGACAGCTCCTCTTGACGAATGCCATAAACCTCTACCTCTTCCACACTTAAATGACCGTTCTCAGAGAGCTGGGACAGCCATTAGTAATGGGGAAATGATTTGTTTCTTTATGACGTTTTTCAAATAGTACTGATTTTTATTCATTCGTTTATTTCTAAAATTTATACACTGCCTATTAGAGAATGACACGGTGACAAAATTCATCACCGTTCCCATCCCCGCGGATAACCACGGGAAATAATCTCATGTCAATGGAGCAAGCAATTTTACACTCTGACAGTGGGGTTTTCCATCCATGTTCAATGCAACTTGCTTAAAACATAAGAAGCATCTGGCCACACAGGCAACAGCCTTACAAGACATTTATTTTCTATACCGTTTTCCCAGAGGAGCTCAGAATTTATTCAGGTAGTCCAGCATTTCCCCCTGTCTGTTCCAGTGGGCTCACAATTTATCTAATGTACCTGGGGCAATTGGGGGGATCTGACGACCTGCCCAGGGTCACAAGGAGCAGTGTGGGTTGGAATCTACAACCCACAGTTCTAACCACTGCGCCACATTTTCAGACATAGTATGGTAAAAGATAGCACGGCAAATGTCTGACAAAGATGGCAAACCAAAGTTAACAAAGCATGGTACGGTGAGCATTGCATGGCGAGCATAGTTCAGCAAAACACAGCACGGTAAACATAGTATTACAAAGCATAGTATGACACCACTGGTAAAAATGGTTAGGCAAGCATGCACGACAAAACATAGCATTGAGGACATGGAACGGCAAACACAGTACGAGATCGTAGCAGGGCCAGCATGGTATAGTAGGTCAAGGATGGTGAACAGTGTGACAGAGTGTGGTAGAACATTGAATGTCAAAACATGGCATGGTCAGACATCAGCATTTGAGACTCGAGACAATGGAGAGTCAGAAGGTCTGGGGAGTTGGGGTTGGCACACTCTCACAGAGGGTCAGGGGAAGAGGTGAGTTTTTATTGCCTTCCTGAAGTCCAGTAGACCTTCTAAAGATCTTAAGTAGGTAGTTTGTTCCAGAGGCGTGGTAGGTAGTGTGAGGATAGTGAGTGATGCCGCTGTTATTTTTGCTGCTTCTGCACTGCGTCCTGGTAAATCCACCCGTATTTGCCTGTATCCTTGCGTATATTTTACTAAAGAGTCTTCATTCACCAGAGCATTTTGTAAAACATCTGGAGAACTGTGATCGTCCCAAACTGGACATCCTGATTTCTACCGCAATGTGCTGTGCAAGATGGGAATTCCAGTACATGAATTTGTGAAACCATTGGGAATCATCTTCCGAAGAGCGCAATCCGCACTTAGGAATTTTTCCAGTAGGAATGAGTATTAAATCAAAAAGGGGTTATGTTTTAGAATTCTTTTGCAAGCAAGAGAAGACAGATTGTATGTATACTGAGAACACTAGTAATTGACACTCTGAAATATATGATCACACACATAATTTTTTTCCTACTGAACAGATGATGACAGACCATGGCATGGTAGAAATTTCCTTAAATGTAATCACACAATTAACTTTGACTTGCCTGAGCCAATTTAGATAAGATTATGATTGCATTCATTAGGATTTCAGGATATATGATTGCCTTTGAGCCTTTCTAGGGTGCTAATTTATCAATTAGAGTCATGTTGACTGTTTAAAGGTTGGTGACTGAATGTTGACCTTAAGCCTCAGTCTTAGCTTGCTTGACCCTGTCAATTTTCAACAGACACTGATTACTCTCCTTCTCAATATTCTGCAGGATAGGTTGTCACTGCCACAGCAATTACTACTTATCTTTTCTTTGGCCTTTTGAAACTATGAAATACACATGGGATCTCTTAGGGAGAGGAGGAGATAGTGAATGCTGGGGGAGGGCAAACTGGATGGGCCATTTGGCCTTTATCTGCCATCATGTTTCTGTATTTCTATAATCAGAAAGTTCTATGACATCACAATGCAAATATTAAGAGTCTTAGCCAATAGGGAGAGGAGGAGGAGATAGTGGATGCTGCAAATGAGCCATTTGGCCTTTAACTGCCATCAGGTTTCTCTGTTTCTATAATCAGAAAGTTCTATGACATCACAATGCAGGTGTAAAGAACCTTAGCCAATAGGAAGAGGAGATGCAAATGTTAAGAGCCTTAGCCAATAGGGAGAGGATGAGATAGTGGATAGAGGATGAGATAGGCTGTGGATGGGCAGACTGGATGGGCCATTTGGCCTTTATCTGCCCTCATCCTATATAATAAAGCGCTAGCCGCGCATGCGCACTCAGACCTGCGTGATCTGTATTCCCTGATCCGTGATCCGTAGGTCCGTGGCCAGAGTGCGTATGCGGCGGCCAGATCAGGAAAGCACCGCCGGCGACTGCCCCTTCCCGCCCTCACTCACCGCCAAAACCACCACCGCCAAAGCCTCCTCCTTCTCGCTGGCTCACCCGCTTTTAAATGCTGTCTTAACACTGGCTTTGCTGTCTTCTGTCCACTGCGGCCCGCCCTCTCTGACTACTTCCTGTTTCCGCTAGGGTTAATTACTGTTCTATACGAAACATTCAAAACATAATTCATCACACTGTGACTACAAATCAGATAAGATTCATGAAATCATACTACTGGAGAAAGGAAAATGGTAAAACCAGAGGGCATCATTTGAGGTTGAGGGGTGGTAGATTCAGGGGCAATGTTAGGAAATTCTACTTTACGGAGAGGGTAGTGGATACCTGGAATGCGCTTCCGAGAGAGGTGGTGGAGAGGAAAACTGTGACTGAGTTCAAAGAAGCGTGGGATGAACACAGAGGATCTAGAATCAGAAAATAATAGTAAATATCGAACTAAGGCCAGTTCTGGGCAGACTTACACGGTCTGTGTTTGTATATGGCCGTTTGGGGGAGGATGGGCTGGAGATGGCTTCAATGGCTGGGAGGGTGTAGATGGGCTGGAGTAAGTCTTAACAGAGATTTCGGCAGTTGGAACCCAAGCACAGGACCAGGTAGATTCTCGCCCAGAAATAGCTAAGAAGAAAAAATTTAAAAAAATTTAAATTGAATCAGGTTGGGCAGACTGGATGGACCATTTGGATCTTTATCTGCCGTCATCTACTATGTTACTATGGAGCACAAAAATGAAGAAAAGACCTCAATGTCCATAAGGGTCTCAAACATTAAAGAGACAAAATAATTTCTCAAAATATTGAAAACATTCCATAACAGTTCTCCAAATCTAAAGAATGAAAAGAACGAAAAATGTATGTTCTTCAAAGTCATCAAGAAATCTCAATCCAACTTCAATTTAAACTACAACAATAAGAGCTCCCGCAGAATTCACCTGTTCGCCTTCCCCTCACCAAAATGAGGTCATTTCAAAAGGTTCCTTGACAAAACCTTCACCTTCCAGGAGGCTAAACGGAACCCATGGCTGGCCCAAATTGTGCTCGATGCCCCCACCTACCTGGATTTCAGAAAACAACTCAAAACACACTTATTCCACAGACTGAACTCGTAATGCATTTTGCTTCTACTATCTCTCAAGTTTTGGGGTTCTCAGGCGCTAATAATCCCATTTCTCTCACCATTGCAATGTTATTGAATATTTTGAGAAATAATTATAGTAACACTTAAATAGAATATTGGATACAATTTTTATGGGGTTTTTCTGACCGAGGTGAGATCCTAGCGAGGACTGTAGCGGAACGTGACTTGGGGGTGATCATTAGCGAAGACATGAAGACTGCCAATCAAGTGGAGAAAGCTTCATCCAGGGCTAGACAAATCATGGGCTGTATCCGTAGAAGTTTCGTCAGCCGTAAGCCCGAGGTCATAATGCCGTTGTACAGATCAAGTTTCAAGTTTCAAGTTTATTAGGATTTGATATACCGCTTATCAAGGTTATCTAAGCGGTTTTTTACAATCAGGTACTCAAGCATTTTCCCTCTCTGTCCCGGTGGGCTCACAATCTATCTAACGTACCTGGGGCTATAGAGGACTGAGTGTCTTGCCCAGAGTCACAAGGAGCAGCGCAGGGTTTGAACCCACAACCCCAGGGTGCTGAGGGTGTAGATCCAACCACTGCGCCACACACTCCTCAGATCCATGGTGAGACCCCATCTGGAATACTGTGTACAATTCTGGAGGCCGCATTATCAAAAAGACGTGCGAAGAGTTGAGTCGGTTCAGCGAATGGCCACCAGGATGGTCTCAGGTCTCAAGGATCTCCCGTATGAGGAACGACTGGGTAAGTTGCAGCTGTACCCGCTCGAGGAACGCAGAGAGAGGGGAAGACATGATCGAGACGTTCAAAGAGCCGGAGCCAGGTCAGGTTTTCATGATCTCCACCATGAATATGTATGAGATCGATTTGCATGCACTGCTTTCAATGCATATTCATTGGGTAAATCCTGAAAACCCGACTGGATTCCGGCCTTCGAGGACTGGAGTTGCCCACCCCTGATCTAGACCCACCGCTCTGGGTTTCAATGCCAAAAAGGCTTTTCTCCTGAGCTGCGTAGGTCTAGCCCAGGGGTAGGCAATTCCGGTCCTCAAGAGCTGGAGCCAGGTCAGGTTTTCAGGATCTCCACAATGAATATGTATGAGATGGATTTGCATGCACTGCCTCCTTGAGATGCAAATCTATCTCATGCATATTTCTTGTGGAGATCCTGAAAACCTGACCTGGCTCCGGCTCTCGAGGACCGGAATTGCCTACCCCTGAGCTAAGCAAATAATAGCCTGGAAAGATTTTGAATTCCATTGTCAAAGGCTACCATTAACGTGAGGAACAGGGTCTCCTGCCCTCCTTCAGATCAGCTCTTTTTCCGCAGCGTTGACTGATTATTAACATTACATGTTCACGAAAAATAAGCCTATGAATTGAACTTCACTGTAAATCACCCAGGATTAAAGATCATTGCCATTAATACTAAAGGAATTAATAATGATTTCCCACTTACTGTGCTGTAATGTTGATTTCTGCACTGTGGATTGCATGCTTATAATGCGTGATATACGTAGCCTGGAGCGGAACATTATCAATTGTGTTTATCAGAGTTTCTCCTGAATTGCAAGGAATCAAACGATCCCAATGCAAATCATATGAGCCAACATTTCTAAGTGGCTAAGGTTACTAAATCCCTCTTCCTGATCCCAGGACAGTTTTGCTCAGTAGCAGGGAGTTGCTCCCGCTCCCACTGCACTCCCAGGCTGGCAGCTCAGGTGTGCAATAACTTTATATGTTCTGTTCATCAGGTTTTCTATTTCGCCTTTACCTATTCAGTTCAAGGTCAGATTACATTACGAGCGATTGGGTCTGTTACCCAGGAAGTTACAATGGACAGTTTGACCCAAACATTCAATAAAGTTGCTAGTACAGGTTGGTCAGTAGTTATTAATATATAATTACAAGTTCAAGGAGGTCATCAAGCATTCTTATAAGTGAAAATATTAGCTATGTCTCCCTCCCCCCCCTCCCCGAGACTTTCTAATCCCCTCCTCCCCATTCCTGGTCCTAGAAGCTTCTAATAATGAAATGGCAGATATTTGTAGCAGAATGGAACGGGTTTTGGCTCTTCAGAAGGGATGTTACAAAAAAATTGTGGATGTTTGGGAACCATTAACTAAATACTGTAAGGATTGACCTGTATATCTAGATAGGGAAAACATACACATCCAGGGAGGTGTGTACGTTTTGGCTCTGAATAGGGGGTATAGTTAGATTGTTTATAGGTATTTATTGATTGATTAATTGGTGGAATGGGTGGGGGAAATAATTCTTGTCATTTTTTTTCCTAATAAGTTTATTGTTCCTTGCTGTTAATATTCTATGTAAATGTATCATTTATTGTGCACAATTATAGTTTTAAAAATGAATACAGAATGTTAAAAAAATAATAATCTGCACCAGATCCTGGGAATTGTCCTCTGTCTACCCTGTTATATTTGGATGACATTATTACTATTAAAGATTTTTTTCTATTTCTCTGGTATAAGAATATTTCTTTAGTCTCCATTTGTCGAAGAAAGTGAGATCCTTTTTCTATCAACGACACTTTGCTGTCTTGTTCAATCCATCATCCTTTCGAGCTGGATTGTAATTCGGTCTATTTAAGCTTGACCAAGAAAAGCTTTCAAAGACTTTAACTGATCCAGAATACTTCGGCTAGGCTGATCTTTGCAAAAAGTAAATTTGATCACGTCTTTCCGCTCCGGCAAAAACTTCATTGGCTTCCTATAATTTCCAAGGTTTATTGTAAATGCACCTGCTTAACATTCAAGATCTTGCCTGGCATCCTTTCTCCTTTAATTCCCTTGTCTTGGAATTCTGTAAGATCTGACATAACCAGATCTACTCAAAAATTTAAGTTGTCCTTTCCTACGTCGAAAGGCGTTATCTGCCTTGGCAAATTAGGGAAGTCTCAACTTTTCAAAATTACTGAGTTCTGGAACAATTTTCCTGCCCAATTGTGCGATCTGACCTCTTTCCAGCTATTTCGAAAACATCTGAAAACTTGGCTATTTTCAAAGTTGTAAATTTGCTCCTCTCCATACGATTCCAAATCCACATTGTATTTATCTCTTTTCTGATTTTTTTAAACCATGCCGAGCTCTACTGTTATGGAGAAGATGCAGTATATAAGCCTAAGGTTTGTTTAGTTTGGTTTTTACCTTAATTATCTATGGATTACATTGCCCCTCCAGGGCAAGACAAATGATGGGGTGTATCCGTAGAGGTTTCGTCAGCAGGAGACCTGAGGTTCTGATGCCGTTGTACAGAGCCATGGTGAGGCCTCACTTAGAGTACTGTGTTCAGTTTTGGAGCCCACACTACCGAAAGGACGTGCTGAGGATCGAGTCGGTTCAGCGAACGGCCACCAGGATGGTCATGGGGCTCAAGGATCTCACGTATGAAGAAAGACTAAAGAAGTTGCGGCTGTACTCACTTGAGGAAAGAAGAGAACGGGGAGATATGATTGAAACGTATAAGTACATCACGGGACGCATCGAGTCAGAAGATGATATCTTCTGGCTCATGGGACCCTCGACCACCAGAGGGCATCCGCTGAAAATCAGGGGAGGGAAGTTTCATGGCGACTCCAGGAAGTACTTCTTCACCGAAAGAGTAGTGGATCATTGGAACAGACTCCCACTCCAGGTGATAAAGGCCAGCAGCGTGACGGATTTTAAGAGAAAATGGGATACTCACGTGGGATCTTTAAGGGAGTAAATTCAGGGGGGGGGATACTTGGAATGGGCAGACTTGGTGGGCTATAGCCCTTTTCTGCTGCTTTTTTCTATGTTTCTATGATGGCAGATAAAGGCCAAATGGCCACAGCATCCACTATCTCCTCCTCTCCCTATTGGCTAAGGCTCTTAACATTTGCATCTCCTCTTCCTATTGGCTAAAGCTCTTTCCATCTGCATTGTGAGGTCATAGGGCTTTATGGTTATAGAAACAGACTCCCACTCCAGGTGATAAAGGCCAGCAGCGTGACGGATTTTAAGAAAAAATGGGATACTCATGTGGGATCTTTAAGGGAGTAAATTCAGGGGAGGGGATACTTGGAATGGGCAGACTTGGTGGGCTATAGCCCTTTTCTGCTGCTTTTTTCTATGTTTCTATGTTTTAGATATATCACTCACCTTTTCCAGATCTCTGATCAGGCTGAATTGCATGAGTTATTTTCCTGCCCAAATGGGCTCACAGTTCAAAATGTGCCCAAGTCAAAGAGGGTGAATTGACTTGCTCAAGGCCACAAGAAGAGTCAGTGGGAGGAGCAGCATTTAAACCACTAGGCTGCTCCATCACTTGGCAGCAGAACTTTATTGGCATGGCAGTTTTATATATCTGAACCTAAAAGTATGTGTGCTAAATTTAAAATCACAATTGACAACTAAAATCTTTGGGGCTCATAATCAAAAGAGAAAAACGTCCAAAAATCGGCCTAAGTCAGCACTTGGACGAACATTGTGAAAATACGTCCAAGTGCTGATAATAAAACCGGGTTTTGGACGTATTTCTAAACGACCCAGGCCTTCATAGTGCCGCTGAACGACCAAAGCTAAACGGGGCGTTTCAGGAGGAGTGTCGAGGGTGGGATTTGGCTGGGACGTGGGCCGGCTTACACTTAGTCGTACAGCATGTATAACTGAAAGTTATACAGCCCAGGATCGACGGAACTTGGACGTTATGACTTAGACATTTAAAACAAGTTTCAAGTTTCAAGTTTTATTGGACATTTGATTAATCGCCTATTACAAAATTTCTAGGCGATGTACATTAACAAAATAAAAGTATTCAAGAGACTAAAATATAACAAATATTGACAAATTACACATTACACTTAATATAAAACCTACATGAGGGGTAAGGAATAGCATAAAGTTACACTGTGGGTTCGGAGAAAAAGGAAAAAAACAAGAGGGTAGGTTTAACTATATCAGAACACAAGCTAATCTGTCTTTAAAGGAAGTGAACGCTATAAAAATCAAAAGACTCTTTAAGTAAGTAATTTAAAAAAGATAAAACAATAAGTTTCAAGCCTATATTAAAAAGCGTTTTAGGTCAGTCAGAAGTAAAAGCATCTTTAAATAAATACGTTTTTAACAATTTTTTAAAAGTTGTGATATCCTGTTCCATTCTGATATACTGGGGAATTGCATTCCACCATTGTGGCCCCATTACTGTAAACGTGTCAGCTCTTCGTGTACCTATGATTTTCAGTGACGGTACTGTTAACAGATTTTGTTCCGATGATCGTAATGGACGTTGGGTTGTGTAAGGGATTAATGATTTTGAAATAAATTGTGGTTCATTGTATAATAAAGTCTTAAAGATGAGAAGCATTGTTTTGAATAGAGTTCTGTGACTTATAGGTAACCAGTGAGCGTCTTTGAGTAGTGGGGAGACATGATCATATTTTTTTGCATTATATATTATTTTTATAGCAGTATTTTGGATGGTCTGTAATCTCCTTTTTTCTTTTTGTGTAATATTAAGAAATAATGCATTACAGTAATCTATTAGGTGGTCTAAGTCACAAAAATCCCACCTAAGGTCATCAGATAAGCACTGCAAACACATAAAACAGACCCCCCCCCCACACACTACCCCAGTGGTCACCGCTCCCCCAACCCCATAAAAATCATAATCACACCTTTAAAATTCAGCCTCCAGACCATCATCACCTGGCAGCCTGGCATAGGAAAATTTAGTCGTCCAGCACAGAGGCGGCTTAAGCCATCTTGAGGGTGGGTTAGGGACCCATGGAGAGGAGGACCCATGCCCATAAGCCCCTGTAATCACTGCATTGATACTGAAACATGTGCACTGCCCTATACACCCCCAAAACCCTTTTGTACTGGCATATAAGGGCTATTATGGTGGTAGATAAGTGGGTCTAGATCAGTGGTCTCCAACTCAAACCCTTTGCAGGGCCACATTTTGGATTTGTAGGTACTTGGAGGGCCGCAGAAAAAATAGTTAATGTCTTATTAAAGAAACTAGTCTTTAAGCCCGTTACATTAAAGTGTGCTAGAATAGATATCTGTCTGTCTTTTTTTCTTTCTCTCTTTCTCCTTGGCCACTGTCTGGCTGTCTCAGGTTTTTTTTTCCTTTGTCTATCTCTTTTGTCGCTGTCTGTCTCTCTGGCTCCCTGTCTGTCTTTCTTTTTGTCTGTATCTCTCCCTATCTCCTGCCTATCTCCCTATCTGCCTGCCTATCTCTCTCTGTTGCGCCATGTCTGCCTGTCTCTCAGTGGCCCCCCTTCTGTTCCCCTCCCCAGAGCAAACCAAGATTGCTGTCTGCCCCCCAGCACACCCCTCCCCCCAAAGCAGCCCACTTTCCCTCTCCCCCTCAACTTCCCTGTGCAGCAGTAGCAGCATTTTTTGGCTTCCTTTACACCGGACGGCTTGCAGCACCCGCAGGAGACAAACCACCGCTGAAACCGCATACCGCAAACAGCCTCTTGCAATGGCCACAGCCGCATGCCACGGCCACGGAGGCACACATCACGGAAGCAGGGATCACGCCATTTCAACTGCGCATGTGCGGGTAAGGGTTTTATTATAGAGGATGACAATTTTGCATGAGGTAAAATTATTTATAGTTTATAAATCTCTCCTCCCCCCCTTTGAAGGCCTGCATGTTCTCCCCTTCTTTGCAGTGTCCTCCCCCCTGGCCTCCCGGTCTTAGTTTCAGCTAATTACCGCAGCCTGCAGAGAGGATCACTGGTGCTGTAGCGTTCCTTGCAGGCTGCCATCGGCCTCCACAGCACGTTCCTTCTGCTGTGGTCCCGCTCCTCCTCTGACATCATGGGCAGGATCGCGGCAGAGGGAATGTGCTGCTCAGGACAATGGCAGCCTGTGAGGATTGCTACAGCACCGGCAATTCTCTCTTCAGGCTGCGGTAATTATCTGAAGGTAAGTGCAGGAGGCCAAGGGGGAAGCTATAGGATGCTGCAAAGAGCGGGCAGCACTAGTATAGACTGCGGGCTGCAAAATAGTACCTGGTGGGGCCGCATGTGGCCCCCGGGCCGCGGGTTTCAGACCACTGGTCTAGAGGATTCTGGAGGTGGTTTGGGGGGCTCACCATGACTTATAAGGGAGCTGTAGTGAGGAGAAGACATGGCATCCTTTTTGTGAACTTCACAGCAGTGCCCTGTAAGGTACCCCACTATTTAGGTGCCATGTCTGGGTGTTCAGTCCATCACTTTGCTGATCCTTCCCACGTCCAACAGAGCTTGCTCTAGACGTTTTTGACTTGGACAAAAAGTTGGACGAAAATGTGGTATAAAGATGGACGATTTAGCAACTTGGACGATCAGATCGGCAGGACGTATATTTAGACGATTTTCGAAACAAAAAAAATTTTGGACGTATTTTTTGAAAATGTGTCCTAGGCTGTTTTTTACTTTGGACAACTTGTGACTTAGACGAAAATGGACTTAGACGTTCCTTTCAATTATGTCCCTCTACATGTCCAAAACTAACCCCTTGTATATCTACATTTTGACATATAGCAGTCAATAACGGCTCAAGAGCCAAGTTAAATAGTAGGGGTGACATGGGATAGCCTTGACGGGTTCCACGATTCAAGATAAATTGTTACGAAACACTACCACTAGCCACAACACGCACACAAGGAGAGGTATATAATAGACAGGAGAAATGCCCACTCCCTCAAGACAAACTCCCCCCCCCCCACGCACCCCTCTCTGATCCAATGACACCCCTGCCCCTTGTTTACGATGGCTGGCCAGAGGGATGCTTATTCTCTCCAACCAGCAGGCCCGCCTCTTCAAAATAATGTCTTCCCCTCCCTGGTGCATCCTGGGCTTTTGAGAATCACACACAGGCATCCTATATAGAATCACATCCTGATTCTCTAACCAGCGTCCATGTCAGATGCCATTTAGTGAATCATGTTGCCACTGAGCTGATCGCAGCAAGGGAATTTCCCTGCCGCGATCAGCTGAGTGGCGGTGGCAGGGAATCCCCCCACACTGTCCATGGCAGGAGGGATGCCCACTCCCTCCCGCCTGCACCCCCACCCCCCACAATATCCCCGACTCCTTCTTGCCGGCATCCCCCTGAACCCATGATCCCCTGAACCCCCCACTGCCCATTCAGATCTCCCCTCCCCCGTACCTTTAAAATCAAGGCTGGCCAGAATGATGTCTACTCCCTCTCGCCGTCAGGCCCTCCTCTTTAGAATGGCGGGTCTTCCCCTTTCCAGTGCATCGTGGGATGCACCGGGGAGGGGGCTAAGGCCCTGATTGGCCCAGGGGCTTAAACCTCCTCCCACAGGAGGTCAACTGGAGTCTTAGGCCTCCTTTCCAATGCATTCTGGGATGCATTGGGAGTGGCCTAAGAGTCTGATTGGCCCAAAGCCACTCCCCATAGGCAGGGGGGATTGGGGAAGGAGTGGGGGTTAGATACAAGGGTGGGGGAGGAGCACCACTGCTCCTGGAGCATCTCACCTTCACTACACCACTGTTTGGATGCTATTGGGGCTGGTACTGAAAGATGATTTTGTAGGTGCCTTGTTATATACAGTAATTGTCCCCTCTGTGCCTCAAAAATGAAAATCCCTATATATGAACAAAGTCCTGCTTCAGATTTCTTCCGTCACTCTGTAATAAGAATGGCCACCCGAATGAAAGAAACATGAGTCAAAGAATTGTCGGCACTAAGTTACCTTAACGACCTTAGGTGAATGTTGTGCGACAGTCAGACCATTTCAAAGGTTGAACGCGGAAATCACACCCACACACTTCATGTTTTTCAGGATGCAGTAAAACCAGCTATTGGCGCAACGAGAAACATTATTTAACCATAAAACCTGAGAAATCTTCATCTTGTATATGACAGATTTGGGGGATGTTGGGAGAGGGGGGGCAGGGGGGAGTTAGCTTCTCAACGACATAAAACACAAGTCCAAAACCTTAAATCTGCAACTGGTCAGAGCAGTTAATAAGAAAGCTGCAGCCGTTTATAGTTTGATTTACACGGGTAATAAAAACATATGCTTTGAAATAATTCAGCTGGCAGTTACAACCAAATCATTACTGCCTCCCTTTTTCATTCCAATGTATGATTTCATTCCTGAGGGGATTCTGGTGGAAGGAGTTTCTGACGGTGCTTGCTACTGCTCAGAGCCAGCTGCAGGCTACGTGGCACCAGGTGTAAAAACGGAAATTTTTGTTCCACTCTGCTTGGACAACACTTCTCCTGCTACCACGACGATTAGTTATTTCTAGAGCGCTAACAGGCGTACGCACGCTGTACGTAGTCACCAAGGAGACAGTCCCTGCTCCAAGGAGCTCAAAATCGAATCAATCATGACAGATAATGCCAGAGTAGGGGCTGCAGTTAGCAAGGGTTGCCAGATTTTATATTTGTAAAATACAGACTCCTAGACCCGCCCCCCCCCCCAGAGACCATCCTGGTGGCCATCCGCTGAACCGATTCAATTCTGAGCACATCTTTACGGTAATGTGGCCTCCAGAATTGCACACAGTATTCCAGATGAGGTCTCACCATGGTTCTGTACAATGGCATCATGACTTCAGGCTTCCTGTTGACGAAGCTTCTCCTGATACAACCTATCATCTGCCGTGCCTTAGATGAAGCCTTCTCCACTTGAGTGGCAGTTTTCATGTCTGCACTGATGATTACTCCCAAGTCTCGTTCTGCCGTAGTCCTGGTTAAAGTTTCTCCATTCAAGGTGTAAGTTCTGCATGGATTTCCGTTTCCGAGATGCATGACCTTACATTTCTTGGCGTTGAAGCCCAGCTGCCAGATCGAGGACCAACTTTCAGGTCCTGCTCCATAGTATCCTGTAGATTGTAGCCGTTTACTATATTGCATAGTTTGGCGTCATCAGCGAATAAGGTTACCTTACCTTGAAGCCCTTGAGTCAAATCCCCAATGAATATGTTGAAGAGGAGTGGGCCCAGGACTGAGCCCTGCGGCACTCCACTGGTCACCTCCGACGTTTTAGAGAGGGTACCATTAACCACCACCCTCTGAAGTCTGCCATTCAGCCAGTCTTTAACCCATGCAGTTAGTGTCACTCCTAACCCCATCGATTGAACTGTATGCAAATGTAGATAGGGAGCCAGTGAAGTGATTTGAGGAGAGGGGTAACATGAGTGTAGCGAGGTTGGCAGAAGCTGAGTCATGCAGCAGCGTTTTGCACAGAATGCAGGGGTGGAGAGATGGCTCAGCGGGAAACCTGTTAGAAGTACATTGCAGTAGTCAAAGCGTGAGGTTACGAGGGTGTGGACACGGGTCCAGGTAGTGTGCTCAGAGAGGAAGGGATGAATTTTGTTGATGTTGTAGAGATAGAAGTGACAGGCTTTAACAGTTTGCTGGATGTACGTAGAAAATGAGAGGTCGGAGTCACAGATGACTCCAAGGTTGCGAACAGAGGAGACAGGAACGACAACAGTATTATTTACAGAGAATGGAAGGAGAGGTGAGGGTTTAGATGGAAAATTTCAAGTTTTATTAAGTCTTGATATACCGCTTGACCTTCGTAAGCGCTTTACATAAAACAATTAAAAAAATTAAACAAAAATTAAAAAGGGATTAAACATACTTGATTAAAATATTTAAATAGGACAACTGCACGAGACATAAAAGGGAAGAGGATGGGATTACATTGCCTAAAATAAAAAGAGCAGAAGGGGAAGGATGTAACTTAGGGCACTTGGGTTAGGTAAGATTAAGCTCTGAGTCTATACCTCATGCGCGTCTTTAAAGAGGAAGGTTTTGAGGTTAGACTTGAATTTATTAGAGTTGGTTTCCTGCCTCAAAATTATTGGGAGAGAATTCCAAAATGAAGGCGCTACCACTGAAAAAAATGGTTTTGCGGGTTGCGTCATAGAATAACTGTCTAACAGAGGGAATTGTAAGAACATATTGTCGTGATGATGTAAGCGTTGTTGAGGTTCTATATGGAATCAAAAGTTTATCCATAAAGGCAGGAGAATGATTGGTTTGCACTTTGAAAGTGAGAAATAGGATTTTGAATGTGATGGGCAACCCGGTGGGCCTTTTGTAGAAACGGTGTTACACGGTCAAATTTTCTTAGCAACTCAGTCTTGGCCATTGGCGACTGGGCATCCAAGCGGCAATGTCAGACAAACAGGAGGAGACTTTTCCTTGGATTTTTGGTGAAATCTCAGTTGTGGAGGGGTAGATCTGGGAATCATCAGCCTATAGGTAATACTGGAAGCCATGGGAGGAAATCAGGGCACCAAGGGAAGAGGTGTAGAGGGAGAAGAGACGACCTCGTAAGACAGAACCCTGGGGTACGCCAACCACTAGCGGGAAAGCAGCTGAGGAGGATCCACCAGTACATACCTTAAAGGTGGTAGTTTCTTTATGCACAGAATACCACAGTGTCTTGTATTAACTCATTTAAAGTGGGGGGAAAGGAGAGGTAAATTGTCAAGAAATGTTGCTTTGCTTTGGCTCTCTCCCACCCACCCCAAATATTTCTATCTAGAGGCACCATTGCAGGTAAAACATGGTAAGTGGGTTGTTGTTGTTTTTTTTAAAGGAAGTTTCCTACATGTTTACAGAGAGGATCCTTTGCATACTGTATTATCCTTGACCCATGGATGTGGAGGCTACAGTATATAAGACTAGAGATACGGGAGGGGAAGAGGGGAAAATGGTTGTACTGGGGATGTACAGTAATGACCCATACACTTCCTGCTTTCTCCTACTGCTTTAACAGATCTGAATGGTGTTTGGGACACCGCTGGCCCT
This sequence comes from Geotrypetes seraphini, assembly GCF_902459505.1. Classification (NCBI taxonomy): domain Eukaryota; kingdom Metazoa; phylum Chordata; class Amphibia; order Gymnophiona; family Dermophiidae; genus Geotrypetes; species Geotrypetes seraphini. The sequence continues at coordinate 66,525,898 of NC_047095.1, forward strand.
GGAGAGACAGTAGTCATGGTATCCCAAGCATCTGTTGGCTGCTTTTTAAGCCTCTGAGTGGTTCTGGAGAGGAGCAAGAGACAAAGTCTGAACCCAGATTGCTGGCATAGGAGTAGTAGAACTGGATGAACCAAGGTTTGGTGGGCTCAGACGACACCACTCCAATGGAACCATCCAATCTAGGCTCCAGTCTGCCACTGCCCCTCTAGCCAGGTATCTGCACCCAGCTGTTTGCTATGCTTCATCAGCACATTAGCATCATGGGAATTGTAGTTTATAAAGTCAGAAGACGGCAATCTGCAAAACCCCTCGTTCGGATCAGTCTAGGCCTGTCCCATGGAAAAATCTCTTCATCAAAGCCTTTAAAGAGCTGTAACCAGCCTAATATCACTTTGCAGACTAATGCTAACGAGATAATAAGCAATTGACCAAAAAGAAATAAATAATTCAAAATCCACTGCAACTCTGAAAAGTATTTAAATGTTATTGATAATCTAATCTATGGCTGCATTAGCAATTCAGTCACACAGAACTTGCATTGATTGGCGCTTTAATACAGAAAACAAGAAACAAACCCTTAGAGAGGGCTCTGGGGTTGCTATCATAGCCATTTGTGCTCTTACTAGAGTTATCTTGCCAAAACACAGATGCTTAAAGATGGCTCTTAAAGTCATGGGTTTCAGAGCTGTAACTTGTTAAATGTTGGAATTTTCTTACAACTAGGGCTTAATTTCTGGGGAAACAGTCTGGAATGTAGTTCTGCCACTTATATTCAGGCTCTAGAGTGGCAGGAATGTTCGACTCCATCTTTTCCTTTCCAGACAGCCTGCAGGGAAGGGCAGAAAAAAAGGAGAGCCTGGAGCAGATCGGAGATCCCGAAGGAGGAGAAGAACAGCATAAGAAGATACGAATAGCCATATTGGGTTAGAATTCTGCTTCCAACAGTGGCCAATTCAGGTCACACTTCCCGGCAGAATCCAAGTGGGGGAGGGGATTAAAGGGGCTAAAGGTTGAGTTAAGGAGAGAAAGGAGAGAGTGAGTGAGGGAACGGAAGCTGTTGTGGGGTTGAAACGAGGGGACTGGAGAGACAGCGAGGAGTGGAATTAGAGAGGAACGGGAAGTGGTACAATAGGTAGGGTTACCATATTTTGTGTCGACAAATCCCGGATGCATGGCCCCGCCCTGTTCTGCCTCCAGCCCTGCCCCAGAAAGCTTCATCTTTTTATTCCTGACCTCTGGACCATGTCCAAGCGCGGATGTGTGCCACGTCAACCGCGCAAGCTCAGAGGCCCTGCAGACACGGCCAGAACTTTCCAAAACCCAAACTGTTGGGATTTAGAAAGTCTATCCAGGCACCCAGACAATCCTGTAAAAAGAGGGTCGGGTTTTCCCAGACTTCTAGTAACTCTAGCAATAAGGGAGGAAGAAAGGAAAATATTCCCATTGTCCCTTTCCCCACACACTGAGAATAGTTACAAGGATAAATGTGATTCATGTGTGTACTCTTTCAAGTGTAAAAACTAGGGGATACTCTATGAAGTGACTAAATAATGCATTTACAGCAGACTGAAGAAAATACTTTTCCACTCAATGCACAAGTCATAAGAACATAAGAAATGCCCTCACCGGGTCAGACCTTAGGCCAATCTAGTCCGGCTACCCGCACACGCGGAGGCCAAGCCAGGTGTTTGAAAATCATGGTGGCTATCCTGAAACCCCCTCACCAAGGAGTGCAATGTAGCAAAAGAATAGACAAGATTCTCAAAACCCCGTGCTACAAAGCGATGGTCTTGCTAACGCAGCCGTTGTGATAGCGAATTTTAAAAAGCAAGACATTTTCCAAAAAATCTTGCATGCAAAGGATGTCGGTGGACAGCGGTGGAGATTCGCTCAATTTACATGCGTCGAGTCGCTGCTGCCAGTGACCGGCACATGCGCAGAATATACAAGGAAAGAGGCGTGAATGTGCGCATGTCCCTGGAAAGCAACGCAATGCATAGAATATGATTGCATCATATGCGTGTGACACACGTGACTAGCGGTCGGTTGTAAAAACTGTGATGTCGCAAAACTAGCTAGTAATCCAGCGCGACCCGTTGCGAGCAGTTGCGGCGTGCTTTGTGAATCTTCCCTGCCGTAAAACATCAGTGGCGGCATATAAGTCAAAAGCGATGTGTTAATCATAGGCATACAAGAGCTATTGGACGAACGGGAGGGGAGAAGCTACGTCGACTTTTATCAATTGCGCATAAAACATACCCTGCCTTTCTCTACAAAAAACGAATATAATTCAGGTAAATCTTGTAATTGGTTTTTATGTAAAATTTAATCATGACCCACAGCCAGAAACACACAAGATAAGGGTCTCAAACACGTGTTCAAGAAGAAAGGTTGGCTTATAACAAGCGCGTATGAAACATGCCTGTCTCTCCCGTAAACTTAAAAGACGCAAGATTTTATTACCCTCCACTTATGACATATATAGATACACAAGTGTGGCACCCCCGGACCAGTCGCTGCTTTTTGTCACCAAAAGCCGACGCCGCTCTTCGAAAATGCCACGGCGATTTTTAAGAATCCACCAGAGGGCTCACCCTCCAGGGATTCAAGACAAAGTTAGACAAGTTCCTGCTGAACAAGGACGTATGCTGGTCTTTGACCGAAGGGCCACCGCGTGAGCGGACTGCTGGGCATGATGGTCCATTGGTCTGACCCAGCAGTGGCAATTCTTATGTCAATGTTAAAAAGCCCATTTGCATGCCATTGTTGGAGACTGCTAGAATCCTCACTAAAAACAGATAATTTGTTTTGATAATCCACCGCTAAATTGCATGCAGGCTAAACTGCCAGAAAACAGTTTAGCGACCGCGTTAAAGTTTTGAGAATCTTGCCCTGAGGGGGTAATCCTATATAATAAGTGTGTGAGGGAGTCTATAAGGCACTGCCCCTTTTCCATAAGAATACTCCTTCACAAAGTCAGGATCACCCAAAGAGGAAGTGACATATGAGGGGTCTTGCCCAAAGAGGAAGTGACATATGAGGGGTCTTGCCCAAAGAGGAAGTGACATGGGAGGGGTCTTGCCCAAAGAGGAAGTGACATATGAGGGGTCTTGCCCAAAGAGGAAGTGACACATGAGGGTTGTGCCAGAAGTATAAAAGGAGGAACCAAAGTCAGGTTAAGGAGCCCCAGCAGGAAAGGAAGAACTAAGAAGTAGAATAGATCCACAGCTCATGCCTTCACTATGTTTAATGCTGCTGCTTTAAATATGGGTGGTTTATTGGATAACTTTTCTACAGTTCACTGACCCACTGAGATTCCATTTTTCACAAATCCAAATACCACTTCTGAGGGAGAAAACGGTATTAGTCTTTAAAAGTAACCTAGAACCAACTTTGTTAAATTAATTGCAGTTACCATACATCTGTATGTATTGCTCAGTTTGTGTGGAGGCCGGGCCGGGGGTGGGGCCATGTTCCTCTTTTTTGTTTAGACCAGGGGTCGGCAATTCCGGTCCTCGAGAGCCGGAGCCAGGTCAGGTTTTCAGGATCTCCCTAATCAATATGCATGAGATCTATGTGCATGCACTGCTTTCAATGCATATTCATTGGGGAAATTCTGAAAACCCGACTGGATTGCGGCCCTCAAGGAGGGACTTTGACACCCCTGGTATAAAACAATAATGATTTGTCATCAATTCTTGTATGATGTCATACCTGAGCTGTTGAAGAGCAAGATGACCAATTATTTACCAAATAGTTCTCCGCGTTCTGAAAACTTAGCCTTATTAAAAACAAACACTAATCCAAAATATGTTGAGACCGGTCAAATGACCTTCTACTGTGTGGGGGTTAAACTGGAACTCACTTGTCAGTCAGCTACGAAAATGCTGTGAAAAGGGCAGTTTTGGAAAATGACTCCAAACGCAGTTATTTGTAAATGCATTTTTCTAGATACTGATCTCTCATGATTGTTTTTTGCTGAACAATTTTTATATGATTCCTTGTATAAGCCCGGTGTGGCTTTCATTCTTTTATAGTTGATCTTTTGAGGTTTTTTGTTTATGTTTGTTTGATCTTATTTCTTATACTGAATTATGTATGTAAAGATATGTAAACCGTTTAGGTCTAAACCAGGGATCTCAAAGTCCCTCCTTGAGGGCCGCAATCCAGTCGGGTTTTCAGGATTTCCCCAATGAATATGCATTGAAAGCAGTGCATGCACATAGATCTCATGCATATTCATTGGGGAAATCCTGAAAACCCGACTGGAATATGGCTCTCGCGGACCGGAGTTCCCTACCCTTGATATAAACCAGGGGTCTCAAAGTCCTTCCTTGAGGGCCGCAGTCCAGTCGAGTTTTCAGGATTTCCCCAATGAATATGCATTGAAAGCAGTGCATGCAAATAGATCTCATGCATATTCATTGGGGAAATCCTGAAAACCCGCCTGGAATACGGCTCTCGAGGACCGGAGTTCCCTACCCCTGGCCTATGGACTTCTCTTTTAGGAAATTATCCAAGCCTTTTGTAAACCCCGCTAAGCTAACTTTCTGCTCTTGCCTGTCCTCCATGCTTTCCCTGTTTGATCATTTCCACTCCTAACCTCCAAGCATTATGATGTGGTAGAACTAGATGGTAAGCTCCCATGTTCATGGACTGGCTTTCTTTATGTGTATTGACAGTTCCACCTAAAACATAACTTAATAGGGCTGTCAACCGGCCAATTTTTGGCTGGCCTTGCTGATTTTAAGCAGGGGAGGCTGGCAGCCAGCAGAGCAAAAAAGTAGCCAATGAAAGTGCTTGTTTTCTGCTGATCACTGGCTCTGTCTACGTTCACCCTTCCCTACCTGCCAGCTAACCCTACCACTATGCTGTCCCAGCCTAGGATCCAAGTCAATGTCGGTGATAACAGCAGAAAGGAAACGCAGGGTATGTGAATGCATGGAAGGAAAATCTCCGCCATGTTCTGTCTCAGATGCAAACTTAGGGCTCCTTTCACTAAGGTGCGCTGGCGTTTTTAGCGCACGCAGCAGATTAGCGCACGCAAACCCCGCGCCACGCAGCTAGAACTAACGCCAGCTCAATGCTGGCGTTAGCGTCTAGCCCGCGCGGCACTGTAGCCCGCGTTATTCCGCGCATTAATGCCCTAAGGCAGCTTAGTAAAAGGAGCCCTTGCTGGATTCTGAAGGGGAACAGGACACGTCAAATGATCATCCCATCCTCCAAAGGAGTGAAATACAAACAAATACTCAACTCCTTATTCACTTACAACCAACAGAACTTGGACAACAGAAACGGTTTATCTCAGTTTCCGAAAAAAAGGAAAACTTTTCCAAGTAATGGTTCCCATTAACCAGCAGAATCCTTTCATCAACCCAAGAAAGGCTCTCTTCATCCATCTGAGAAAAACTTTTACCCGAGCATCAATCGACTACTCCTCTTCTCTATCCATTTTTGCTGCCTTTTGATGTAGTTAATCTAATATAATAAAACGGTAAGCCGCGCATGCGCACTTCCTAAGCGTGGGTCCGTTTTCCGTGAGCTGTAGCGACCCATAGGAAGTGCGCATGCGCGGCTTACGGTCTGGCCTCACGCGAGGCAAGACAACTGCGCGCCCTTCTCTGCTCTCCACCTGCGGAGCGGCGGCTGCCGCATGCTAGCACACCCTGCCCTCTCCAAGCCGGGACCGCAGCCAGCCAACGATCGCCTCCACAGCGCGGAACAAGTCGACGACTCCCCCCTCCCGCACCAACCGCTGCCGCTTCTGTTTGAAGCGGCCTGATGAGGTTCGCGACCGGCTGTAGCGAGCCTCGCAGGCCGCTCTCCACATGAAGCACGTTCCCTCTGACGCGATCGCGTCAGAAGGAACATGCTACCATATGGAGAGCGGCCTGCGAGGTTCAAAACAGCCGCTCATGAACCTAAGCAGGCCGCTTTGAACAGGAACAGGAGCGGCAGCGGTGGCACTCCCCCCTCCTTTCAGCGGCCGGCAAACAACATGGAGGACTGCTTCTGGGAGGAATCGGCTTCCAGCCTCATATCTCAGGCCTGACCCGCGACTCAAAGGGGAGAGGATATGCTGGATGGAGGGAGCAAGACAGATACTGGTTAGAAGACTGAAAATAAGGGGGAAGAGAGAGAAAGAGAAGATGCTGGAAGGGAGGAGTTAGGGAAAAAAACAACAAAAAAAACCTCCCAAAAAAACAAACAACTGGAGAAATAGAAGCAGATAGAGATGCAGAAAAATAAATGGAGGAAAACTGAAAGATAAGGTTAAAGTCTGAGATGGATGTGGAAGAGGAAGTGAAGACAGGAATGAGAGAAGAGCCAGATAGACTGCAAACCCTGGTAAGAAAATTGAGAGAAGAGAGCAGAAACTGGGATAAACATGAATAAAATGGCCAGACAATAAAAGTAGAAAAAAAGAATTTTATTTTTAATTTCATTAACAGAAAATGCAGTTTTACTGTAAATTTGCACTGCTTTCTTTTTGTATTCCAAAGTGTATAGTGTTTTTTCTCTTTCTCTGGTGTTGAACTGCATATTGATGGACAGGGGGAGCAGGAAGAGGTGCTGATGGACGAGGGAGCAGGAAGAGGGGTGAGGTAAAATAAAAGGAGAAGGGCTGCTGTTGGATAAGGTGAGTAGTGATGGGGTGGGGGAGGACACAGGGGAGGTAAAAGGAAGGGAGAATGAACAGGGGGAGCAGACAAGGGGTGGTGGTGGACAGCCAAGGAAAAAAAAGAAAGAAAGATAGAAATACAGAAAGCGGCTAAGGAGAGAGAAAAAGAAATAAAGACAGACACACACACACATTTTTCTAGCACCCGTTAATTTAACGGGCTATAAGACTAGTTTGTTAATAATGCTGTATTCTCCCCTTATAACGTAAATCGCCTTGAACCTAAATTGGATAATGTGATCTATAAATTCAGATTAGATTAGCTGAGCTATTCCTTCCACACGCTGATGCTGTCTTTCTCTCTTCCTTCCTTCCTGCCCCCACCAGTGGATTTAGCATCACTTCCTCTGCTTTTTATCCTCCAAAAATTTCCACCAAATCTTCCTCTTTCTCTCCCCCTTCCACCATGCGGGCCCAGCATCTCTCTCTCCTTTCCTCCTCCCTCTCCAGGGCCTAGCATCTCTCTCATTCTTTCCCCCCACAGCCCACCAATCCTGCTCTTCTGGGTGGCAGAGCTGAAACACCCGGCATTTCCTCCGCTACGTGTGACTTGCTGGAAACAGGAATTTGCATCGAAGGAAAGAGGACATAGCAGAGGGAAGACCTTTTGTCAGTTGGAGGCAGGGTGTACACTGCTTTCCACAAAAGCAAGGCTGGCAAAGTGCGGTGGGGGTTGGAGGGGAGATACTGGGCTGCAGGAAAAAGGGAAGGAAAAGGACACATAATGAGAGAGAATGATGCCATAATAAGGGAGGTTGGGGAGTCAGGAACCATCGGTGACTTCAAACGGCTTTTCTATTGCCTTCTGAGGGGTTTTCCAGAAGCCAGCATAATTAAAACGAATGCACATCCCTAGAAGCTTCATCTTGGCTTTTCCCAGCAGTGGAAGAAGCAGCACATCCAATGGGTTGGAAACGGTGATATCCCACACTGTCCTAGACGGGGGAGAGGAAATCAGATGCATGGAAAAAAAAAAAGATCTGCACCTGGCTTCCAGAATCTTCTAGAAATCCTAACAATACACATTCATAAAAAAATAACAGTCCCTTTGTAATATCTATACATGTTTCGCACTTAAATAGTCTTAATTTACCTGGAACAAATTTAATTTATTAAAATCTCATATAGGCCAATAGTATTCTCTAGGTTTATTCCACTATGATCTACATTAACATTAACAGAAGCATTTATGAACAAAAGAGAAAGCTTAAAAAAGAATAAGGTGCTGCATGTTTTAAGTTTTAAATTTCCTTTTTAATAAAGGGGCCCGTGAAGAGACTGGAAAACGTTTCTCTCAGCGGTGGGCCTAGAACAAGATGGTCTCAGCTAGGCCTCCACCCCCCACCCCCTTCTACCCTTAGGCCCATCCACACCTGCCAAGACCCCTCTGCTCTCTTCCTTCTGTCACAAAGCAACCTGCACCAGGGCAATTACTGAAACAAATCAATCTTCTCTTGACAGTTCATTTACACTGAATTAATTTGGAATTAGAAGCCATTACGGCCCATTGGCAGGTACGGATACTCCCAGGACAACAGATTTTCTGCAGGGAAAACAAGTCTGGAGTTGTTTGAATTAGGAGGGATTCTTCTTCCTGATTAAGATTTAGAGCTGAATAAGATTTCGACTTAGTTCCCCATTATCTACTTCAGTGCAATTCTCAGCATTAGGGCACTAAATGAATCTGACAGCTGAAAAGCTCATTTTCGAAACCGTTTGTTCGTTCATTAACCACGAACCTAGAAGCGTTTGGTAGGTGCAGAGCTTGTCTTCTTGAAATGCCCTGGGACACTCTCAAGGGCCGATGCTCAGAACTCCCACCTATAGGGAATAACGCCCAACCCATACCATGGGAACAGCACCAAATGCTCAACACTAAGGGTGTACAAATGGTACGTGTGCTGTGAGACTGAGCGTAACGGGAAGGAACGTGCCTTGTACATGCGTACAAGAGTTTGGTGTGAGCACGACTCTTGTGTGCATGCCCAGGTAGGGTTACCAGATTTTACTATAGTAAAATAAGGACCCCTAGACCCGCCCCCAGGCCTGCTGGATTTTGAAAAGCCATCCGGACTCCCAGACATGTCCTCAAAAGGAGGAAAATCCAGACATCTGGTAACCCTATGAGTGAGTAAAAAGGTGTAAAGCGGGAAGAGCAGGAGCGACTGACAAAGGTCATGCTTGTCACCCCTCAACATCGCGCACATAAGAGCACATTGACAGGGCGGATGCCTTGATAAGAGAAGACTAGTGGATAACGGTGTCTCAATTGGCTGCAAATTTGGATATCAGCTATGGGTCTGCGTTTGCCATAATGCATGATGACCTGGGATACAGGAAAGTCTGCGCACGATGGGTTCCCAAACTGACTGATCTGCACGAGCAACAGCGTCCGGAGGTTGTGACCCAGTTCCTGAGACGGCATGAAGAGGATCTGAATATTCTGGAGAGAACGGTCGCCGGCAACAAGACACGAGTGTATCACTGCGACCCAGAGAGCAAAAGACAAAGCCTGATGAAGCAAAGGAAGCGGTGCTCGCCTGGCTTCGGGAGCAGCCGAAAAACGTCTTCTCTGCAGGAATGCAGACGCTAGTTGGACGATACAACAAATGTATCGCCTTGCATGGGGACTATGTTCATTTGCTCGTATAACAGTGCTCCTGAAATGTCTCTTTACGGTTGGACAGACAAATCTGGCTGGTCCTCAAAGCTAAAGTTATCCAGGTGCATTTAGCATTCTTATCAGGTCAGAGGTGGTAAAGTTCAGTCACCAGTATTCTGAGTATGGACTCAGGCCAGGATTTTCAAAAACCCGCGTTAAAAAGCAACGGTTTGCTACCGCAGCCGTTTTGATACCGAATCTAAAAACCCGAGACATTCTTAAAAAAAAATCACGCATGCAAATAAGATCGGCGGACAGCAGCGAACATATCCTACGTTTGCATGTGCCCATCGCTGATGGATCTGCGTTTGCCATAATGCATGATGACCTGGGATACAGGAAAGTGCGCACGATGGGTTCCCAAACTGACTGATCTGCACGAGCAACAGCGTCTGGAGATTGTGACCCAGTTCCTGAGACGGCATGAAGAGGATCGCTGATGGGCACATGCGCAGAAAAACGCCGTAAAACAACAACAACGCAAAAACACTCCACTCTCCTGCTGCACTATTGGACGAACGGAAGGGAGAGGAGGGGAGAAGCAACATCGACTTTTTTCAATCGCGCATGAAACGTGCCTTTCTCTCCCAAAAAAAACTGCTATAAATTCAGGTAAATCTTGAAATTTGTTTTTAGTGTAAAATGTAATCAAGACCCACAGCCAGAAACACACAAGACAAGAGCATCATACACACACTCATAAAGAAACGTTGGCTTTTAACAAGCACGCATGAAACACGCTTGTCTCTCCCAAAAACTCAAAAGAAGTGTGGTTTTACTACCCTCCACTCAAAATATAGAGATACACTCTTTTCTTTTCATTAGCCACAGGCAAAACACAAGTGCTGGCACTGTAATGGCACCCCCGGACCGGACGCCGCTCTTTGAAAATGCCTTGATGATTTCTAAAGAATCCACCGGAGGGCTCATTTCAATGTTAAAGAGCCCATTTGCATGCCATTGTCGGAGACTGCTAGAAACCTCGCTAAAGACAGAGATAATTCACCGCTAAAATGCGCGCAGGCTAAACCGCCGGAAAACAGTTTAGCGACGGCGTTAAAGTTTTGAGAATTTTTGCCCTCAGTATTTTCAGCACAAGGACTTTGGTATGAAAAGAGACCACACGAGGGCCCCTCCCCCACTTCTCGAGTGCCCTTTAACCAGTTATCTCAGTCCTGCGGTATCGGCGGCTGAGATAACTGGACAAAGTGAACTGGGTAGCAGCTGGATATCACTTCGGTGCGGTTAACATCCAGCTCTGCCCCGGCACGCCTCCCGTACCTCCCTGAGCTTAGCAGCTGAATTTTGGCCAAATTTTAGATGCTCGTCAGAGGATGGAGGGGTAATTTTCAGGCTAAGCTGTTAATCCAATTAACTCCCGAAGTTAACTGAACACATGGCATGGAATATTGATTTCAGAGTTTATAAAGGATTATTATCCAAAATATATAAAATCCTATTAGAGGAATGGAACAATAATATCCCGCCACATGCGACTGCTTGGAACAGCTGCTTAAACAAAGCCCTAGAATACTTCCAGTGGGAAACTCTGCAGGCTGAACTGGAGATGCTTGTCTTTCCCAGCATGCGGAGATTCACCACACAGAATAAAAGCAGGCTTCCAAATTCAGCGAGGCTCCTGCCTGCTTCAGCCACACTGAGTGCCGTTTGGCTGGGCAGTACCGCTGACTCCTGGATCTAGATAGCACCGAGGCAGTCCAAGGGCAGAGTTGGGGGAGAAGCTAGCAGTTCTGGGGGAGCCGGTCCTATTCACTGCCTGTGACTGCATTACTGAGTGGTCCTGGCTTTACCAACTTAGATTGTGGATGCCGGTTTTGCATTTCGGCCAGAACTTGCATAATTGGGGAGCTTCTGGTCCTGAATATTCAATGCTGGTTCCCGAACATGAAATATTAGGGATCTGCTGTCGTTTGCCGATATTCAGTGACACAGCCTGTCAGTGCTGTTGAATAGAAGCATTAAGCGGCCATTTTGACAGTGGGCAGGAGAGGAAAATTCTGAAGGCGGGATTCAAGGAGGAGCCAACAGTTTTAGGTCGCTGGCAAGATTTAGAACATAAGAATTGCTGCTGCTGGGTCAGACCAGTGGTCCATCGTGCCCAGCAGTCCGCTCATGCAGCCTGGTAGCATAGTACGCTGTCACAGGAGATGGAGGGGGGGGGACATTGGTTCCTAATGCCCCCATAGATTCTGATACCTTCTCCCATAGCCCTAGATACCCCCAACACAAACACACACAGCTTCAAGTGCCCCCAGAAGCTCCTAATCCCCCCTGTTGCTCAGATGCTCCCTGAAGCTTCCAATGCCCTCCCCCCCATGAGACTACCACTAGGGTTCATTAGCACCATTTTGGAGTCAGCACTGACCTGGGCAACAGCAAAAGAAGATTGCTGTGCCTGGCCACACTGCACCACAGATTATTATCCCCAGGTAAGCCCCAGTGGGGAACTGGGGATGGGGGGAGGGTGGTTTTGCTGTCAGGGGGCAAATTGTTTCTTGGGTGAAGGGCTTTAATTCAAAGGGCATAAGGAACTGTGGAGTGTGTGGGGGGAGGACATTGAGAGTTACTGGGGAACATCAGGAGTTGTGGGTCGCAACTGGAGCTGGTAAGGGCACGAGGCGCTGCGGAGGCATCAGAAGCTGGGGTGGAGAGGGTATTGGAAACTGCAGGGGCCATTCAGAGCAGTGAAGGGAGGATTGGGACCAGTGGAGGAGGAGGAGGAAGTGGACTGCAACGCTGTTGTGTCTCCACAGTTAATACCGGCGTTGCCCTGTACGCCTGTACCAACGGCGTTCCCTGCATTTACTGCACAGCTTTCGCATGTAGCTTTGGCATTAGCCATGCTGTAAGTGCAAAATTTACTGCGGTGTAGCACATGAGCCCCAGAATTCATGATGCCGCCCACGTTCCGCTCAAACTCCACGATGAATGCACCTACATGCGTTTTTATATGCGTAACCACAACTATGAGGAGTGCTGCAAAGTTCTCAGCCCAACCAAGAAGGGGATGATGTGGAGCCATGAAATCTACATAGCCTTCTATAATCAGAGTTCTCTCTCATCTACCCATTTTTCGTAAAGTACTGAAGACATATTTATCCTATATGGTATCCTCCCTCCCTTTATCCCTCTTTCTTGGAATTCCTCAAACCCTAATACCACCAGATCCTCCCACAAATTAAAACTATCCTTCCCCTCGCTAAAAGGCATTTCCCACACAGGAAAGCTCGGGACCTCCCTCCACTTCAAAATCACTGAGCTCTGGAACAACCTTACCTCCCCTCTTCGGAACTTGAGCTCTCTCCAAGTTTTCCGCAAACATCTGAAAACCTGGCTTTTCTCAAAAACTGTAAGTCTCCCTCCAACTTAGGAATCAAGGAAACTCTTATATCTTGGCATCCCAAGTCCTCTAAATTTTCTTCACACTTCTACCTCTAACCCTCTGTTGTAGTTCCTTCCTATTTCTCCTACTGTAAACCGCGTCGAGCTCTACGAACGTGGAGATGATGCGGTATACAAACCTAAGGATTAGATTAGATTAGATTATTTCAGAAATTTACTAATGATCCTTCTTTTTCAAATAATCAATCATGAAAGATAAAATTCTGGCCTAAAAGATATAGGGCTCCTTTTACGAATGCGCGTTAATGCCTTAACGCGCGGAATAGAGCCGCTACCGCCTCCTCTTGAGCAGGTGGTCATTTTTCAGCTAGCGTGCGCTCAAAACGCTAGCGTACCTTCGTAAAAGGAGCCCGTAGTTTCTGTTCTAATTTCCTGTATAATTGTATTAATATTTTGTTAACCGAGTCGAGCCCTCCTGTTGGGATGAATCAAAGATTAGACTAGATTAGATTCACCCCTAAATTCAACACACTTTGCACATCATGTCTGAAGTTTCTATAACCCTTCCAAAAAGTACTCCGATGTCTGGTCACTGAAATACTGCTCCACTTCTGCAATCACCTCAGAATCACTTGAAAAATGTCACCCTTTCAAACTCTGTGTAAGGTTTGGAAACAGAAAATAGTCAGATTGAGCAAGATCCGGTGAGTAGGATGGATGGTCTATGTGGCATATGCACTGAAACCTCAACTGCGACAAAACGTAAACATCCATCTTTCTGCCAGCCCTGCGAGCAGGTGCATTGTCGTGCAAAAAAGAAAATTCCTTTCCGCAGCTTCCCTCTCTTTTTTTCTTTTCTTTCAATGCCTCCTTTAATCAGCACAGCAAGTTACAGTAGTATTCTGCATTAATTGTTTGACCCTTTGGAAGATAGACAGTCGTTACAAACCTTCCTGATCCCAAAACACTTTGACCATGACTTTTCTTGCTGACTTTTGGGTCTTGAATTTCCTTGGCCTTGGAGAACCTGAGTGCCATTATTGAATGGACTGTTGTTTTGTCTCAGGATCACAGTGGTGTAACCATGCTTCATCAACAGTAACTAGTCGTTCCAAAACGGCACCAACTCACTGGAAAATGCTGCAAAATCAACTTGGAAGTGTCCATTCAACGTTGTTTCTCGTCAGAATTCAGACATTTGGGCCCCTATTGGCTGACAGGTTCTGCATACCCAGCTGCTCATGGATAATACAACCAACACGTTCCCTGGATATCTGTAGTGTCTCAGTAGTTGTTTTAGCCGATATTCGCCAATCTACCAAAATCAAGTCATGGACATGGTCAACAATTTCAGGAGATGACACCATTTGAAGCCTCCCAGACCTTGCTGCATCTTCGGTTTTAAAATCTCCTTGCTGAAAGTTTGCACACCACTTCTTCACTGTGGAGTGTGATGGGCATTTGTCACTCAATGTTTGCATCATACATTCATGGATTTCCTTTGGAGTTTTCTTCTGCAGGATTAGGGACTTCATGATGGCTCGGAGTTCCACACTTGAAAATTTCACACTTTTCGTCGACATGGTTCAATCAATGAGCATTACGATTCTACAAATTGGCACTTTGCAAAATAAAATAACATTCTTTTCAGCTATAATGCCAAAATAGCACTCAGAATTTAAGAAATTGGTTGGGCTGAGAATTTTTCAGCACTCCCTAATTTTATCAAAAAATAATTTACATGGATGATCCAGGATGGTGTTCTTCTGAAAGAATGCAACAATGGAAGCTCCTTTGACAAGGTGGGAAAAGGAGCGGAAAAGTTTGGGAGAACTCCCCCAGCTTTGGTTGCATCTCCTGCAATGAAGCAAACCAATCATTTTCAAGCACCATCAGACCATCCACTTCCTCTCCCTCACTCACGCCCAGAATGGCAACTTCAGGCAGTAGTTTAGACGGAGCGTCTTTGAGCCCAATGGAAAGGGTGACTTCATCGCAGCTGGGAGGTGGCTTTGTTGCTGAGCAGCGCATTACTAAAGAATTCCTTGTGGAGACAAGCTTTGGCATGCAAGGGGGCAACCAGTAAAAATATTGGGCTTGACTCTCAACGAAGATCCAGCTTTGCAGGCAGTTATCAGGTCCAGGATTGGATTCCCTGAAAGATAAAATGCAACTTTTAGAAAGTTTGGAAGCAGCTGCCAGCAAAGATAAGAACTAGACCCATCGGCGTTTGGAGCATTTGGAAAATCAATCTTGCACGCATAATTTGAGACTTCTGGACTTTCCTAAGTTTCCTCTTGTTTCAGCTATAGATATGTTTACAAAGCATTTGATTGAAGTTCTAATGATGCTGGCAGATTCATTGCTACCTGTGACGAGAGCATTGCATAGTCAGGGCATGAGGAGATCTACTGACTCTGAGAGTTTAGGTGTAAGAGAGGGTGCTCTGAATCTTCCATCATTCTTGGAATCTTCATTAGAAGTTGTTACCCAGAGAACTACACTGCTTTTGCTTTTGAACTTGATTGTAATACAGTTTTGAGACTTTCCTTTAGAAATTTACAAGAGAATCAGAGAAATATGGTGGCAGATAAAGGCCAAATGGCCCATCCAGTCTGCCCATCCACAGAAACCATTATCTCTTCCTCTCTTTAAGAGATCCCACGTGCCTATCCCATGCGTTCTTAAATTCAGACACAGCCTCTGTCTCCACCACCTCTTCTGGGAGACTGTTCCACGCATCTACCACCCTTTCCGTAAAAAGTATTTCCTCAGATTACTCCAGAGCCTATCACCTCTTAACTTCATCCTATGCCCTCTCATTGCAGAGCTTCCTTTCAAATGAAAGAGACTCGACTCATGCATATTTACATTACGTAGGTATTTAAACGTGTCTTTCATATCTCCCCTCTCCCGCCTTTCCTCCAAACTATACAGATTGAGATCTTTAAGTCTGTCTCATTTGCTTTATGATAGAAACATAGAAACATGATGGCAGATAAAGGCCAAAAGGGCCCATCCTGTCTCCCATCTGCAGCATCCACTGTCTCCTTCTCTCCCTATTTGCTAAGGCTCTTAACATTTGCATCTCCTCTTCCTATAGGCTAAGGCTCTTTACACCTGCATTGTGAGGTCATAGAACTTTATGGTTATAGAAACATTGCAACATGGTGGCAGATAAAGGCCAAATGGCCCATCCAGTCTGCCCATCCACAGTACCGTATTTTCGTGGATATAACGCGCACCCGTGTAAAACGCACACACGGGTATAGCGCGCAGAAATCACGATGATATGTACAAAAACTTTTGTATACCGTGCACACGGGTATACCGCGCATGATGCCCGACGCTCCTTTCGCCCGCCCTGACTTTCCGTGCGCTGTCCCGACTCTCCGTTCACCCCCCCTGACTTCCGTGCACTGCCCTGACTTTCCGTGCGCTGTCCCGACTCTCCGTTCACCCCCCCTGACTTCCGTGCACTGCCCTGACTTTCCGTGCGCTGTCCCGACTCTCCGTTCACCCCCCCTGACTTTCCGTGCACTGTCCCCCCTTGAAGTCCTGTCCCCCCTTGAAGGTCTGTCCCCATCCTGAAAGCCTGATGCCCCCCCCGACGTCCGATACATCCCCCCCCCCCCCGGCAGGACCACTCGCACCCCCACCCCGAAGGACCGCCGACTCCCCAACAATATCGGGCCAGGAGGGAGCCCAAACCCTCCTGGCCACGGCTACCCCCTAACCCCACCCCGCACTACATTACGGGCAGGAGGGATCCCAGGCCCTCCTGCCCTCGACGCAAACCCCCTCCCCCCAACGACCGCCCCCCCCCAAGAACCTCCGCCCGTCCCCCAGCCGACCCGCGACCCCCCTGGCCGACCCCCACGACACCCCCCACCCCCTTCCCCGTACCTTTGTGTAGTTGGGCCAGAAGGGAGCCCAAACCCTCCTGGCCACGGCGACCCCCTAACCCCACCCCGCACTACATTATGGGCAGGAGGGATCCCAGGCCCTCCTGCCCTCGACGCAAACCCCCCCCCCCCCCCAACGACCGCCCCCCCCAAGACCCTCCGACCGCCCCCCCAGCCGACCCGCGACCCCCACGACCCCCCACCCCCCTTCCCCGTACCTTTGGTAGTTGGCCGGACAGACGGGAGCCAAACCCGCCTGTCCGGCAGGCAGCCAACGAAGGAATGAGGCCGGATTGGCCCATCCGTCCTAAAGCTCCGCCTACTGGTGGGGCCTAAGGCGCGTGGGCCAATCAGAATAGGCCCTGGAGCCTTAGGTCCCACCTGGGGGCGCGGCCTGAGGCACATGGTCGGGTTGGGCCCATGTGCCTCAGGCCGCGCCCCCAGGTGGGACCTAAGGCTCCAGGGCCTATTCTGATTGGCCCACGCGCCTTAGGCCCCACCAGTAGGCGGAGCTTTAGGACGGATGGGCCAATCCGGCCTCATTCCTTCGTTGGCTGCCTGCCGGACAGGCGGGTTTGGCTCCTGTCTGTCCGGCCAACTACCAAAGGTACGGGGAAGGGGGGGTCGTGGGGGTCGGCCAGGGGGGTCGCGGGTCGGCTGGGGGGGCGGTCGGAGGTTCTTGGGGGGGGGCGGTCGTTGGGGGGGGAGGGGGGTTTGCGTCGAGGGCAGGAGGGCCTGGGATCCCTCCTGCCCGTAATGTAGTGCGGGGAGGGGTTAGGGGGTCGCCGTGGCCAGGAGGGTTTGGGCTCCCTTCTGGCCCGATATTGTCGGGAAGTCGGCGGTCCTTCGGGGTGGGGGTGCGAGTGATCCTGCCGGGGGGGGATGTATCGGACGTCGGGGAGTCGGCCGGGCAAGAGGGCTTGGGCTCCCTCTTGCTCCGATCGTGGATGCGGGTGCGGGTGGGAGCGCGTGCGAGCGGTCGTTCGGGGTGGGGGTGCGAGCGGTCCTGCTGGGGGGGGTGAATCGGGCGTCGGGCGGGGTGGGAACTATGTTTAAAAACTTTTGTATACCGCGCTCAGGCATATAACGCGCGAGGGGTATGCGCGGTAGGTAAAAACGCGTATAACGCGCGCGTTATATCCGCGAAAATACGGTAACCATTATCTCTTTCTCTCTCTGAGAGATCCCATGTGTCTATCCCAGGCCCTTTTGAATTCAGAGACAGTCTCTGTCTCCACCACCTCATCCAGGAGACTATTCCAGGCATCTACCACCCTTTCCATAAAAAAGTATTTCCTTAGATTACTCCGGAGCCCATCACCTCTTAACTTCATCCTATGCCCTCTCATTGCAGAGCTTCCTTTCAAATGAAAGAGACTCGACTCGTGCACATTTACATTACGTAGGTATTTAAACGTCTCTATCATATCTCCCCTTTCCCGCCTTTCCTCCAAAGTATACAGTTTGAGATCTTGAAGTCTGGCCCCATACGCCTTATCATGAAGATCCCACACCATTTTAGTAGCCTTCCTCTGGACCGACTCCATCCTTTTTATATCTTTTTGAAGGTGCAGCCTCAGAATTGTACACAATATTCTAAATGAGGTCTTACCAGAGACTTATACAAGGGCATCAATACCTCCTTTTTCCTTCTGGCCATACCCCTCCCTAAGCACCCTAGCACTGTTTTTAGGTTCCAAAATAAGAGTTTCTTGATTTAGCTAGAGAAACACAAATGCAACACAAGGCCTTCCTTGCTCTTTGAGTAGGGGTGCAGGCCATAACCTCTAATTTTGTGCTACAATTTCCTTGTATATGCATTATTGTTCATGAAGGTAAACAATTTCAAATTTTTGACCCTAAACATGCCCAATTCCAGAAAAAACTGAAAACTCTGCTCTTTGACAATTAATTTTATAAGCTCTCCACACGCACATATTCTTTTGCTTAGTTCGATTAGGGTTCTCCTCATTTCCACCCCCCCTCCCTTTCCTCCTTACTTCCCCTCTTGCCCTTCCCCCTTTTCCTTTCCAAGTTGCCTAGAGCCTGTTTAGGTTTGTGCGACTCACAAATATTAGATTTGATTAGAAGAAGTTAAGGTGATTGCATAAACTCATGTCTGCTGTTTGACTGACTGGTGAGGGTGTTTGGTACATTAGATAGACTGTCAGCCTCCCGGGACAGACAGGGAAAAATACTTGAGTAGCTGAATAAATTCATGTAAACTGTTCTGAGCTCCCCTGGGAGAACAGTATAGAAAACTGAATACGTAGTGTGGCAAATTTCAGCCTCTGATAACCAGAGCTGGTATTGTGACATCATAAGGCCTCATTCCACCAATAAGAGCCAACCTCAACAGTGATGTCACAATGGCTTGATTGTCCTTTACTTGGCTCACTTTTACTACATTTTGATTTCAAACCCTTGTGATCCTGGGCAAATCACGTAAACCCTCCATTGGCCCAGATACATTAGATAAATTGTGAGCCTGCCGGGACAGACAGGGCAAAAATACTTCAGTACCTGAATAAATTCATGTAAACAGTTCTGGGCTCCCCTGGGAAAATGGTATTAAAAAAATTGAATAAATAAAGATATTTTCAATTTATTCTTATTTTAATTTGACTTGGATCATATTGCCTAAAGTTGTGGACGAAGAAATGATATCTGTTTCTATTATTTAATTATTTTTTGTGTTTCTTCTTTTTTTTCTGTTTTTGCTCTGTACCCCATAATTATGGTGTCGTATATTTGAAAAACGAAATAAATACTTAATAATAAAAAAAAAAAATCATTCATAAAATTAACCCCATTTCAGTGACAAGGGGCAGAAGCTGTACTATCATCTCCTTTATTAAACTGACAAATGACAAAACATGAATTGTAGTTGGAGGTTTTTTTTCCTTCTCATTTTCATTTGATAACAACATGCAATGACATGGAATATCTTGTTGACGTTTCAAGTTTCAAGTTTTATTATCATTTGATGAATCGCTTGTACAATTTAAAAAGCCACTAGATAGTGGTCTCACATACAATTGGACAAACTAATCACCATACAAACTAAATAAATCAATTAACATTTTAGCAATCAAATTAGAGACAAACATGATTGAAGAAGGAAAGGAGGGAAAAGTTACAACTTCATTCTCTATTAGAAATTACATAAAAGGAAAAAAACAATAGGGAGGGAAAGAGGTTAATGAGTTTGATATTCGTACCAAAATGTAAGGGGGGGTCCAAGATAGGCCATATTACACATCAAAAGCGTCTTGAAACAAAAAAGTTTTTAAAAATTTTTTAAAAGATGAAAGATCTTTTTCATTTCTAATGTAATTTGGCAGTGAATTCCACAATTTAGGAGCCATAACAGAAAACATATCATTTCTTCTTGTGCCAACGATTTTCAAAGAGGGAATTGTTAGTAAGTTTGAAGAAGATGATCGTAGAGAACGTGGGGCATTGTATGGAATAATCATTCTTGACATAAATTGTGGTTCGTTAAAGGTTAGTACTTTAAATACTAAAAATAGAATCTTAAAGTTAATTCGGTGGGAAATAGGAAGCCAGTGTGATTTAATCATTAGTGGTGTGACATGATCATATTTTTTCGCTTTATGAATAAGTTTTATTGCCGTATTTTGAATTATCTGAAGCCGTCTTTTTTCTTTCTGTGTTATATTGATTAGAAGAGAGTTACAATAATCGATTTTAGATATGATCAAAGAATGGATTAATATATTGACAGATTTAGGATCTACAAATGTAGAGATTGAACGAATCAGACGTAATTTATGGAAACAAGATTTGCTCCTCCCTAATGGGCAATTAATGTGGTGTTTCAAATGATTGCAAACCCTATACTCTTTCAAATACTGGAGCAAGTTCGAAAGTTTCCAGGTCAATGACTTTCATGACCTGGCCAAAAACCACCACTGCTTGAATGTGATGCATACAGGGAAGCTTCTTATACCGAAAATCTTCTTGAGACCTTATTGTGCCAGGTGACATTCTCCTCAGAATGATGAACAGAAAACCCTTCAGTTTAGTCTTACAAGAATTGATCTACCTCAGTAGGAAAGAAAAGAGCTTTCAAAAAGGTTTTCTTTTATTTTACACTTCATCCACTTTTCCTGCAATGACTTTAACCCCTTTGAAAAGAATTCTTCTGTTTGACCTTCAAACCAGGACGTCACAGCTTCCTTGACGTCTTTATCACTTGAAAACTGCTGTCCACGGGGAGATTTCTTCAAAACTCAGAACGAGAAATAATCCGAGGAAACCAGATCAGGACTGTAGGGTGGATGGTTCAACTGCTGAGACCCACATTCTTGGATGGCAGCTTATGATTGTTGTGGCAAGTGCAACGATGCACTATCATGAAGAAGCAGCATGCCTGCTTGAGTTTTCCTTGTCTTTTCTCCTTGACTGACTCCCGCAAAGTGATCATTGTGTTGGCGTAACTCTCCCTAGTTATGGTTGTCTTGTATGACATGAACTTCAGAAGCAAAAGTCCTTCACCATCCCAGAAGACAGTTGCCATGGCTTTGCCTGCATATTTTCTCTCTTGAGCTTCTGTTTCTACTGTGTTGACTCCATTTTGGACTCCGGATCTCTGTGATAGAACTTAGTGGGTTTTAAAAAAGGTTTGGATAATTTCCTAAAAGAGAAGTCCATAGGCTATTATTGAGATGTCTTGGAGAAATCCACTGTTTACTCATAGGATAAGCAGCATAGAATCTGTTTTACTACTTGGGATCTAGCTAGTTATTTGGGACATAGGTTGGCCACTGTTTGAAACAGGATACTGAGTTTGATGGACCTTCGTTCTGTCCCACTATGGCAATTCTTATGTTCTTATGACTCATCTCCAGTCACCAAATGATGAAAACAATTCACTTGGTCTTCACGGAGTATCTCCAAGTTCTCCTGACAGCATTGGAACCTCGTGGCCTTCTGACATGGCATCAGCATTCTTGGAACCCATCCTGCACATGTCCAACTTTTCATGAATTATTTTCTAAACTGTACCTGCCGAGATGCTCATTTCTTCAGCTATTTGGGAAACCTTAATTCGTCTGACAAAATTAAACCCTCGACTTTCTTGCATATGTCTATGGAAGTTGCTTCCATAGGCCATCCAGCATGAGGGTCATCTTCAATGGACTCTCTACCCCACTTAAACTGCTTGCTCCAAAATTTTACTTTGTAGGATGATGGGGCAGACTCACCATAAACCGCAGTCATGCGTTCATGGACCTCCTTTGGCTTTTTCCCTTCTTTTGTGAGGAATTTTATCACTGAGCAGTGCTCCAAATCTAGCAGTTTCTTACTTGATTCTCCTGACATCCTGCCTCATGGAATGTTAGACTCGCACTGAGCCACAACTGTGCATGACCGACCTTGAGACATGTCACAACATGCACAGACTTGTTTCAACATGCTTGTTACTTTCTCTCATACTCATGTAGATAAATTTGAATGCCCCTCATATTTTTCAGGCTACAGTTAGACTATTTTTGCTCCTAATACATTTGTGACCCAGCAACCCTGGTGTTGGAGAATTAGAACTTATTAGTAGAGAATGACATCAGGACAAAGGTTGTTCCCATCCTCACAAACTCAAACTCCATCGCCTCTTCTATGTGATGAAACTGCAGCTTTGATCATCCAAGTGGCTGATAGCAAATGCCTTTGCGTATACTGTACTAGTTCCACCTTTTTCAACAAAAGATAATTTTGTCCGTTGGTCATTCTCTACTTGTTAGTTCTCAAGCACTGAACAGGGTTAATCCTGGCTAGGGCCTAGATGAAAAACTATTAGGGAAAAGGAGATATCGTGGGCTACAGAGGGCAGTGTCCAGTATTTTCCATCTCATTCTCCTCAAAGAGCCCAGGGCGGGTTACAGGTCAACATACTCAATATACAGTTAACAGTTTACAATGTGCCATGGGTACAGTACAAGTTTTTTCCGGTACAAGTTTTTATCCTAACTCAACACATATTAGGGATCTAAAGCCAAGATCCATAATATACAGGTTACAGGTTAAATTTAGTCATAGTTACAGTGCAAGATTTTTCAATGCAAGTTTTTATCCTAATGGGACACAAATGGAGGATCTCGCGTCAATAGACATTTCTTTGTAATCTATCGGCCGTGGGTGGGGGAATTAGGTGATTTTATTGCTTTCCTGAAGTTGAGGTAACTTCTGTTCCCTGTGCATGCACAATCCGCGTAGGATTTCAGGATATTCCCAGTGAATATACATGAGGTGCGTTTGCCTACAACCGAAAGAGTACCCGAAAACCCCTCTCACGCCTATTCATCAGGAATATTCTGGAACTCTGAACAGATTGGAGGTTAGCTCTCTATTCTCTCTCAACGGCAACTTGCTGCAGTGCTCTGCTATGAATAAAGGTCACAGGCAGGGTTGGAACAACCATTAGGCACGATTAGGCTGTCACCCAGGGCTGCAAAGAGCAGCTGCGGTCAAGGGAAAACAATAGGTCCTAACAGCCATGCGAACTCAAAGAAATATTAGCGCACACTTTAATCTGCTTTTGTCTTGCAGGTTTGTGTGGCGTTGGGGAGTCTGAATGTTAATTGAGAGGGAATATAAGGCTGAGGTTTGTTTAGGGTGTCCACTTACGCTTGCCCTGGCTCTGGTCACCCAGAAGTGGGTAGAAAAAAATAACTGGGGGTCTAATTCAGGTTTGGACCAATAGCAGTGTTCAGACTAAAAACACAGAACAGTTTACATTAATTTATTCAGTTACTCAAGCATTTTTCCCTGTCTGTCCAACTGGGCTCACAATCTATCTAATGTGCCTGGGGCAAATGGAGGGGATTAAGTGACTTGCCCAAGGTCACAAGGAGCAGCGTGGGCTTGAACCCACAAACTCAGGGTGCTGAGGCTGTAGCTTTAACCACTGCGCCGCTCTAGAAATCATAATGTAGTAAAAGTGAGCCAAGTATAGGACAATCAAGCCATTGTGACATCACTCATGAGGTTGGCTCATAGTCATTGGTGGAATGAGGCATTGTGATGTCACAATACCAGCTCTGGTTACCAGAGGCTGAAACTTTTCACACTATTTCAATTTTCTATACTGTTCTCCCAGGGGAGCTCAGAATGGTTTACATGAATTTATTTAGGTACTCAAGCATTTTTCCCTGTCTGTCCCGGTGGGCTCGCAATGGAGGGATTAAGTGACTTGCCTAGGGTCACAAGGGGCAGCGTGGGTTTGAACCCACAAATTCAGGGTGCTGAGGCTGTAGCTTTAACCACTGCACCACACACTCCCATTTCTACCTTGAAAGTGGCTCTTGACTGTCAGAATTTCAGTCTGTGTGTAAATGGAGCGAATCGCCTTCAGAGAACCTAATAGAAGCCTAGGAAAAGAATGTGACCCCCCATCACTTCATCCTGCAGCCAGAACAAATATTAGCGTTATCAAAGTTCTGTGAAAAATCCCACAGAGGATTATAACTAGGGATTCCTTAGAATGCATAAAGAAACAACAAAAAAAAATAAGAAGATAAATGGAGCGCTTATTCACACCCTCAACCTGTGCAAGGAGCATATTCTCTCAACACCCTGTCAAACTCTTTCATAGCCCAGATAAAACTGTCATTTCTGCAGCACCTTCCCCAGGCTCCAGCCTTCAAAGAGCAAGTTTGGAACCTTGTCAAGAGGCTGGAGAAGCCTCTCGTTGGCCTCGCCATGGTCTGAAGAAACCTGATATGACCTTCTCAGACGACACTTTCCTTTAGAGAGAGAGAAAAAACCCCAGGAAAAGATCCACAGTCAAGGAGAGGCTGAGCCAGGGTATTTAGCACAGAGGTGTCACATTCAGACTAAGCCCTTGTTAATGGAGCAAACATTACTAGGACAGGCTTAAAGTGCAGATGTATATGAGGAATTTTTTTTTTTTTTTTTTTTTAATGGAGAACAAAGGCCTGTCTAGAAAAGATTTTGCTTTCTCCACCGGAGCGTGATATGGGGAGATGAACAACTTTAATGAAATCATATGCAGATCAGTTAAGCTGCCAGTCAAGGAGCAATTTTGCACAAGGACCTGGTCTATGTAAAGAAAAGGTGCTTCTGGTAGACTCGAGTGGAGGAATTATGATATTACTGAAGGAAGGAGAACTTTGTCTTTGATTAGATTCCCCTAATAAAGCCTGTGATTAATACCGCTTTGGTGTCCTCAGTTTTCTGTGTGTGCGGTGATTTCTTGCTTTGATGATTGGATGATCTTGAGGAAACATTTTTTTTTTCCAAATCTTTATTCATTTTAACATATACATCAAGTGTAAAATAAATATAGCACATCATATTACATTATCACTTGAAATTCCATAACAATATATTTCCAAAAAATTTTTTTATCCCACCCCCTACCATATCTATACATACATATTATATTATAATTCCTATGTGTATTAATCAGTTAAAATATGCAAATATTTATTTAGATTATCATACCCCCCCCCCATTCCTTCAAATTATCACATAAGGAAAAAGAATAGTGAATTAACCTTAATCATTATAATAATTTATTATTGGCCTCCACACATCCTGAAACCTTTTAAAATGACCATTTTGTACTGCAAGTAGTCGTTCCATTTTGTACAGATGACATACTGAGTTCCACCAGAAGCTGTAATTTAGTCTAGAACAATTCTTCCAATTAAACGTTATTTGCTGGATCCCCACACCGGTAAGGATCATCAGAAGCTTGTTATTTGCTGCAGATATTTGGCATTTAGCCCTCATACACATTCCAAAAATAACCGTATCGTAGGACAATGCCACATGATTTTCCATCATTAGGTTAACTTGATCCCAGATTGATAACCAAAATGCCTGAATACATGGACAATAAAATAAAAGATGATCTAAAGTTCCAATTTCAATTTTACAATGCCAGCACCTATTAGACTTAGAGCAATCTAAATTTTGTAATCTAGTAGGGGTCCAGAATGAGGAAACATTTTTAATGTCTTCTCTCCCTTTGGAGTTCTTATTCCTTTTTGAATGGATTATTCCCAGACCAAGTAAATGTTTGCAGGATCCAGAGTTGGGAAAATAGGCTTGGGGGGGGAGGGGGTGACCAGCAACAGCTGGGAGGCCATAGGTCTAGGACAGTGGTTCTTAAACCTGTCCTGGGGGACCCCCGGCCATTCGGGTTTTCAAGATATCCCTAATGAATATGCATGAGGCAGATTTCCATGCCTGTCACCTCTGTTATATGCCAATCTGCCTCATATATATTCATTATGGATATCTTGAAAACCCGACTGGCCGTGGGTCCTCCAGGACTGGTTTAAGAACCATTGGACTAGAATCTAGATCACTCACTCCCATGCGCCACTCAAAAACTGTTTGCCTCCAGGATTTTGTTCAACACCAAAATAAATCAGGAGTACAGTAGATAAAAGATGAGAACAATACAGAGGAACAACTAGATCTGTTTGGTTTTTTTTCCCCAAAATTCCAAGTCTGTGCATTTATTCACTTAATGCAGGGGGAGCCAATTCTGGTCCTTGAGAGCCAGAGCCAGGTCAGGTTTTCTGGATCTCCACAATGAATATGTATGAGATTGTGGAGATCCTGAAAACCTGACCTGGCTCCGGCTCTCGAGGACTGGAATTGCCTACCTCTGATTTAATGGTATATACAAAATAAAACAAAACATAAAGTATGACATCAAAATCCTCTAACAAACCAATAGTCAAGCTTCTTCGTTATTCAGACAAGAAAATTTGAACCTGTCTATGTTTCCCACTGAGGTTTTTCCTCCTGACCTCTGGAAAACTGAAAAGCATCCTTCCCTCCTTCTTCAAATGCCAAAATCACATCAATATCTTGTTGAGGAATCATATCCCAGAACCAAGATCCTAACCCTGCCATGGATGGATGCTGCTCACAAGAGTCACCTATTGACTTTTTCTGAAAGCAACTGAAGAGGGGAGACTTGATTGAGACGTTCAAATATGTCACGGGCCGTATCGAGGTGGAAGAAGATATCTTTTTTCTCAGGGGGCCCACGGGAACGAGAGGGCATCCGCTGAAACTCAAGGGTGGGAAATTTCATGGTGACACCAGAAAATATTTCTTCAACGAAAGAGTGATTGATCGCTGGAATGATCTTCCACTGCAGGTAATTGAGGCCAGCAGCGTGCCAGATTTTAAGAAAAAATGGGATTGGTACGTGGAATTTCTTCAAAGAGGAAGGTAGGGGTGGGTCATTGGTGTGGGCAGACTGGATGGGCCGTGGCCCCTTTCTGCCGTCAGTTTCTATGTTTCAAATGGAGAGAATAAGCCTCCTTTCTTCCTTCCTCAGACTATCTGATGACTTGACTGCCTCCTACTGCTCACTCTGGCCAACAATGCCAAAGGATTCCCTCTTTTCTGTCCCCGCCCCACTCTTACAAATGGACAACATCTTCCTCAAACTTACATCAAATTACAAAGATAAGATCAGAAATTGATTGTCGACCAAGTCCCTTTTTAGATTTCAGCCCCTGTTCGTTCTGTCTGGACAGAGTTCCTTTTTACTAAGAATTGGTGCTTGATTTATTATGTAGCGGGATCCCAGTGAATCCCCTGTTTGGAGAAGTGGCATAGTGGGGATACAGAACAATTTTTTTGTATTTGTGGATTCAGAGAGTGCTGGGTTTAAAATACGTTTGATAAGTTCCTGAAGGAAAAATCTGTAAACCATTATTAAAGTGGGCTTGAGAAAAGCCTCTGCTAATCCCCAGGGATAAGCAGAATGAAATCTAGATACCTTTTGAGACCCTGGATTTGTCACTGCTGGAAACCAGGATACAGTACTTAGAACATAAGAATACCCAGAATCCTGTTTCCAAGTCACAAATACCCAGCAGAAACTCAAACAGTAGCTAGATTCCACGCTACCAATCCCAGGACTTTTCCTCCAGGAACTTGTCCAAACCTTACGTCAATAAACCCTCGACTCGAGTTTCGCTTGAGTAATGCTTCTTCGGGAGGGGAATTGCTGCAACAAAAACCAAACAACCTTACTGACACATTCGTCCCAAACACTCAAAACTCACACGCAATCCATATAAAGTCGCTAAACCTAAAACTCTACAAAAAACTATCAATAAACAATGAAATACACTTGCCACCTCACCAGTGATGGGACTATTAGTCCAAACCATCGGAGGACGCCAACCGGTTTCCCGCCCACACAAACACTGGACTATTTTAAACTATTCAATTCAAGCCTCATTCTGACAGCGAGACCTCGAGTCGAGCGTTTATTGACATATAGAACCAAGGGGACTATAGGACTGCGATAAGCAGAGGGCAACATGAGAGGAAAACCCTGCTCTGGAGAACAAGTTAAGTTACTATAAAGTTGATTAATAGAAGTGTACTTGATGTGAAGCGGCATGGGACCTGGCACAACCCCTGCTTCGATTCACTATTAAAGCACATAGGTTCAGGGTCTGAGCACCAAGCACTATATACATTCAAATATGTGCAGGGTTCTTTTTTTATTTTGTAAACCACATAGAACTTAATGGTATTGCGATATAGAAACACATTTTTATGTTATGTTATAAAAAGTATCACTTTCATTTTGGGAGTTGCCATAAGGGGCTGGAGGAGCTTCCGTACAGCAAAAGATTAGAGAAACTGGGCCTCTTCTCCCTGGAACAGAGGAGATTGAGAGGGGACATGATCGAAACATTCAAGGTACTGAAGGGGATAGACTTAGTAGATAAAGACAGGTTGTTCACCCTCTCCAAGGTAGGGAGAACGAGAGGGCGCTCTAAAGTTGAAAGGGGATAAATTATGTACAGACGTAAGGAAATTCTTCTTCACTCAGAGAGTGATGGAACACTGGAACGCTCTTCCGAAGGCTGTTATAGGGGAAAACACCCTCCAGGGATTCAAGACGAAGTTAGACTAATTCCTGCTGAACCAGAAAGAACGCAGGTTAGGCTAGACTCAGTTAGGGCACTGATCTTTGATCTAAGGGCCGCCGTGGGAGCAGACTGCTGGGCACGATGGACCACTGGTCTGACCCAGCAGCGGCAATTCTTATGTTCTTATCTTTTTATTAAGGCTCGCTAACTGATTTAGCACACGCTAAATACTAAGGTGCCCATAGAATAGAATGGATGCCTTAGCATTTAACGTGCGCTAAATCGGTTAGCGCGCCTTAATAAAAGGACCCTTTTATTTGTTAACCCTTCTTTCAGCATATCCAAGTGAAGTAACACAGCACCCACAATGCTTTGCTCCAAATCAGCACAGTCATTTTTAATTTATTTGCCCTCTCTGGAGGATGCGAAGCTGCACCTAACCTGTATCAGGGTAAAGCGGAGGGAGGAACGGGATAGGATGCGATATACTATCATTCTGTGGCCACATTCAAAGCAGTTTGCATATTATACACAGGTACGTATTTTCTACCTGAACAATGGAAGGTTAAGCGACTTGCCCAGGGTCACAAGGAGCTGGTTTTGAAGTTACTGTAACTGTATTAACATAAAAACCTAAGAATGGCCTCATTGGGTCAGACCAATGGTCCATCAAGCTCGGTAGCCCGTTCTCACGGTGGCCAATCTAGGTCGCTAGTACCTGACCAAAACCCAAAGAGTAGCAACATTCCAGAATCCCAAAGAGTAACAAAAGATTCTAGAACCCTAAACAGTATCAAGATTCCAGGCAGAATCTCAAAGAATAACAAGATTCCGGAACCCCAAAGAGTAGCAACATTCCTTGCTACCGATCCAGGGCAAGCAGAGGCTTCTCCCATGTCTTAGTAACAGACTATGGACTTTTCCTCCAGACCTTTCTTAAAACCAGCTACGCTATCTGCTTTTACCACAGCCACGAGGCTGCTTTTCTGCACTCATCTCAGAGACAGTGAACTAGGTGTCCTACAGGCCAGCGGTTAAATCATTGCTCTTATGATGTGTTTGTGTGTGAGGGGAGTATGTAGTGGCTTGTGTCAAATCCCATTTTGGTTATTATCAAATAATTTTGCAGGCCATTTCAGTTGTCAGACTATAATATGGTTGGTCTTATTGTTGTCTATTTTTATTTACGAGTGTACTTTTGTTGTAAGTTTGATGTATGTGAATTTTATTGTATTTGGGTCTTGAATTATGTATATGGCTCAAAGCATGACCTATCTATACCTGCAAAGTTCCCTGTTTTATATATACAAGACATGAAAATATACTGGAGGAGCCCAAGGGGGTCTCCACAGAATTTTTAATGTCTTCTCCGATAAGATATAACCAAGTCTTGAGATACCCTCCAGTCACCAGTCAGACAAAGATGAGTTTTGCATTGATTTTCTCTGCCCTGGAATTGTACTCAGGCTTTTCATGGTCTTTTGAAGATCTGTTAGCTTTGTACAAGTATCATTTCTGTTCAACCATTTTATAGCTACACTTTTAATTAACATTATATTGCTAGGCTAAAAGAGTGTACCTAATCCTCCAGTTGCCAGGGCTGAGGGTGATCCTAGTGGCAGGTAGTTTTGGGTTTTTTTAGGTGTTTATGGCAAAAAGCTCCTCTGTTTTCTGCTCCCTATAAACCCAGAACCCAAGTCAAGGATCTCACACTGGAATCCTTACCAAGGGAAGCTGGTAGGGATTGATATAAAAGTGTCCCTTTATTAGGCAAAAATAAAGTCAACCGATGACAAAACATCTCTAACGGACTCACAGTTCAAGCGTCACTTGGCCTCTTTTGCTTCTTGCTGTGATGGCTGATCCCTTCCATAGGCGGGACTGAGAGTGTCACCAGAAGCGGGTGCACACAATAATTTTGGAGTCTGTGGCTTCCCCTGAACAGAGCATCTCTGTGGTACTTTGACTAGAGTACTCTGTAGCGGGGGGACCCAAAATGTTCCTGTTCCTGTTGTTCCAGTGCACTGTCGCTTCTGCTCTCCTGCACCTTTCCTTTGCCTCTTGGTTCTGCTTAATACCTCTGCAAGAGTAGCCCCAGTGGACTGAAAAGCAGGAGAATCATCTTTGATAATGAACGCACCACCCCAGTAAAGGCACAAAAGAAATTAGAGTAGTGCCTTGGGTGTATGAGGTCTTGTGAATAATTCAGTTATATTATGGAAGTCTGGTTTCTCTATATATTTGGATTTGGGGAATTTTTTTTGAGCAGTCTTGAGTTTTCCTTTATTTGATTTGAATCGCCATGCTAAGATGCCATCCTATGCTTTGTCATGCTATAGTTTACCATGCTTTGTTATATATGTAAACTGAGCTCTCTAGGAGGATGGGATGGAAGACCAAATAAATAAATAATGCGGCTTGATCAAAGGGGGCCTAGGTTAGGTGGTGGTACGGTGCCTACCAACTCCTGATGGACAGCGCCATTTCCAGAATCAGCCCCAGACCGTTTTAAGTCAGTCCATGCTCAGCTTTGCTTCCCCACTGCTGGGGCTTCAATTTAAGCACTGCTCCTGCCACATTGCTTTGCACCCTTGAGTGTTTGTGGAATGGGTTCACACGGTTTCAGCAAAGGCAGATCTTGTTTGACGAACTTGCTGCACTTCTTTGAGGGAGTAAACAGGCAGATAGATAAAGGGCGACCCGGTCGACATTGTATATCTGGATTTTCAGAAGGTGTTTGACAAGGTTCCACATGAACGTCTACTTCGGAAAATTGTGAGCCATGGAATCAAGGGTGAAATACTCACGTGGATTAAAAACTGGCTGGAGCATAGGAAACAGAGAGTGGGGGTAAATGGACAATACTCGGACTGGAAAAGTCACCAGTGGGGTGCCGCAGGGCTCGTTGCTTGGACCCGTGCTCTTCAACATCTTTATAAACAATCTGGACATTGGTACGACGAGTGAGGTCTGACCCAGCAGCGCCAATTCTTATGTTCTTATGAGTGTTTGTGGAATGGGTTGCAAATTTTGGCCTGGTGGACTCACTGCAGGGGCCAAAGATATATGATGGCAGGAGACAGCTACAGTAAAGTCAGTCCTTCTTGTCTGTTCCCATCACTCTCCCCCGCCACAAACTTCTCATGACACCTATGAGCTTGGAAGTGGACAATGGTAGTATAACTTATTAAACCTCAACCTTCTCCTTTTCTGGGGCTAGAGTATCATGCAAAAAAAATTGCTAGAGTTTGCCAGATAAGAAATATATTCGTTAATCTGTGAGTAATGCTTGAGAATCATAAGTTGAGCAAGAACTACCCGAAGTTCAGGCTGGTTTCAGAAAAGGTCAAGGAACAAGAGACATTATTGCCAATGTTAGATGGATATTGGAGAAGAGCAAAGAATACCAAAAACCCCTTTACCTTTGCTTCATTGACTACAGCAAAGCTTTTGACTGTGTGGATCACAATAAACTATGGAAAATTCTAGTGCAAATGGAAATACCCAAACACATAACTCAGCCGATAGAGAGATTATATAAAAATCAAGAAGCTGCAGTGAGAACTGAATATGGCAACACTGATCAGTTTCCAATAAAACATGACGTCAGGCAATGATGCATCTTCTCAACTTACCTGTTCAACTTGTACGATGAAACCATCTTCAGAAAAGCAAATTTGGAAGAAGAGAGTGTCGATTTCAAAGTTGGTGGCCGACATATAAACAACCTGCGCTATGCACTAATCACCTGCAGCAAAGAAGACCTGCTGTATCTACTGAAAAAAGCCAAAGCCGAAAGTCATAACATGGGATTAGACGAAAATCATGAACATAGAAAATGATGAAGATTTTGAGCTTGAAGGCGATAGAATTGAAGTTGTTAAGGATTTCAATCTCCTGGACTCTTATGTACTCCTCAGAATAGCACTTGGTCACTCTTCAACGAAAGCTCTCAACAAAGTATTCAAAGGCAAGGAGGTAACACTCCAAATGAAGATCAGACTTGTCCACGCACTCATTTTCTCAGTGGTCAGTTACGGATGCGAGAGCTGGACACAAGACAGAAAGAAGATTGACTCATTTGAGCTTTGGTACTGGAGAAGGATTTTAGGCATGCCGTGGACATGCCGTGGACTGCCAGAAGAACTAACAAATCAATTCTGGAAAAGATCAAACTGGCTATTTCACTCCAAGCCCAAATGATGAAGTTACGACAGTCTTATTTTGGTCACACCATCCGAAGAGAGAGATCACTGGAGAAGGACATCATGTTTGAGAAGACTGAAGGAACCAGGTGAAGAGGATGACCTGCAATCAGATGGCTGGACATGTTGAAAACAGCCATGGGGTACAGACAGGAGTAGAGGTAGGTTATAGGGATAGGATTAGAGGATTAGAGGCAGTTACAAAATTAGTCAGGGACACTGTTCAGGCAATTAGGCCTGATGGGCCGCAGCGGGAGCGGACCACTGGGCGTGATGGACCTCTGGTCTGCCTCAGCGGAGGCAACTTCTTAGGTTCTTAATGATGCTGGAGGACCTTTCTGGACTAGCTCAAAACTGACTTCTTTTTAGATCTTCAATTCATCAAGTCGCTAGTACTCGAGCACCACTTGAGAATATACCCATTGTGTATCAAATATGCATTAATAGGCAGTAGCTAGAGTTGAAAACGTAATCGTGTACACAGACATTTCAACTTGTTCTTGTATCCGTCCAAAAGTCATGAAATTCCTTAAAAATTCAAAATCAGGCATCCTTTTAGAGCCCCACTAGAGCCAGAGGCCTTAATTGGTCTTAGAAGAGTTAGAGAATGTCATTTGGCATAATGAGAGAAGAAAACTATAGACAGAAAAAGAAAGAGATATTACGCTTTCGCTAAAACAAGCCAGAACTTAAACCTCCCGGGGAATGAAATGAATTAACTTGTTGACCAGCCTAAGCACTTGAAATGCAACGTCTGTGAGAATGAGTTTAATGATAGCATCTCGCAGCCATTTTTTTACGAAGCAGGAAAGAATGGATCCATGTCTAATCAAAAATTAATTAGGAGTTTAGTGGGGGGACTTTAAATCCCTGAGCTGGATTTTTATAGAGTCTCTTTCTGTGCTGCATGCTTTAACAGAAATTATCCTTGATGGTTCAAGCTAAGACTGATTGCTCATCACCGGCCACCCTTTGAAACTATCTCTGTTCTGCCAAAGGCAAAGGAAACGTCAAAGGAAAACTTGTTAGATGCATGGGAGCAGTACCACAAAATCATTGAATTTTACAGGGATTCTATTGCCTGGGGTCTGCTTGGCAGGTTTTTTCCTGAGTCATGTGAACAGTGGGAATGCAGAGGGATGCGGCAATTGCTCCCAATCCTCTGTCTCCTCTAATTGACAGTGGTGTAGCGGACAGGAGGGGGGGGGGTACTAGTGGATGAGGTGCACATGGTGGAACTATATAGCTTGGTTTGATGCTGAACAATATGTACTCCTGAGCTCAGTTCCGGAGGTTCCTTCTGTGGTCACACACATAAATAGCCAAGGCATTGTAGGCAGTGTTTGCCAAAAAAGGACCCCAGAGGAAGGCTAATTTTGCCGAAACACGGCCCGTGTTGGGTCTAGGCTCTAGGGTTTGTTTGTTTACTTGATTATCTGGAATAAAATATTCACATTTTCAACTCCTGTATCCAGGGACTGGTTCCACGTGGTGTGTTTTTTGGACATTCCTAGTATCCTAGACTATTGCAACATCCTCTACCTCCCCTGCCCTGCAATAATGATTAAACAACTACAGACAATTCAGAATACGGCTCTGAAACTCGTCTATTCATTGAAAAAACATGATCACATTACTGAGGCATTCATCAATTCTCATTGGCTTCCTATCCAGGAAAGAATACAATTTAAATTCTACTGTATACTATTTAAAACTATAAATGGAGACAGCCCAACCTACCTAAACGACCGCCTCATCCAAACCACCTCTACCAGGCATAGAAAAACACACACCCCATTCACTTACCCCCCAATCAAAGAAGTAAAAAGGAAAAAACTATACACGGACTACTGGCCACTCAGGCAGCGAAGATAGACAACCAAGTCTCCAACCTATTGACAACAACCCCAGACTACAAGATGTTCAGAAAGGAAATCAAAACTATACTCTTCAAGAAATCCCTTAATAAAGCTTAATACCATGATAAAGCTTAACCCCCCTCTTACCATCCCCTCCCTAACCCCAGATCCTACTTTTCCCTCTCTTGGAAACCTTCTCTGATCTAACGTTGTAACCCTTCTTCCATAACTCTTTTTGTAATCCGCTTTGAACCGAAAGGTAATGTCGGAATAGAAATCTGTAATGTAATGTAATTCCTTGTTCTTTCGTGGAAGCCTGGTCTTTTGTCTCTGTGTTTGGGATCACTGGTCCTGCAATATTAGCCCCACTGGTCACACGAAAATTTTTATGGCACTGTTAGAATATTCACAAATTACACCCCTCTCTTTCTCAGTCTACAAACGTTAATCTAGCTCATCTTTTTTTTTTTTTTTGCCAGGGGTTCCAAAGCACTCCTCAAAGACTCCCACCCAGTCAGGTTTGCAGGATGTCTGCAGTGAAGATGCATGAGATATATTTTTTGTGCATGGAGTTCATTGTATGCAAATATGTTCCCTGCACATTGAATGTGGAAATCCTGAAAACCCAAACAATTAGAGGACTCTGAAGGCAAGAACAAAAGAATTGCCGCTGCTGAGTGAGACCAGTGGTCCATCGTGCCCAGCAGTCCGCTCACAAGGCGGACCTTAGGTCAAAGACTAGTGCCCTGATTGAGTCTAGCCCTACCTTCGTACGTTCCGGTTCAGCAGGAACTTGTCCAACTTTGTCTTGAATCCCTGGAGGGTGTTTTCCCCTATAACAGCCTCCGGAACAGCATCCCAGTTTTCTACCACTCTCTGGGTGAAGAAGAACTTCCTTACGTCTGTACAGAATCTATCCCCTTTTAACTTTAGAGTGCCCTCTCGTTCCCCCTACTAAATCTATTCCCTTCATTATCTTGAATGTTTCAATCATGTCCCCTCTCAGTCTCCTCTATTCAAGGGAGAAGAGGCCCAGTTTCTCTAATCTCTCACTGTACGGCAACTCCTCCAGCCCCTTAACCATCTTAGTCGCTCTTCTCTGGACCCTTTCGAGTAGTACCGGGTCCTTCTTCATGTACGGGCACAGTATTCCAGGTGAGGGCGTACCATGGCCCGGTACAGCGGCATGATAACCTTCTCTGATTTGTTTGTGATCCCCTTCTTAATCATTCCTAGCATTCTGTTCGCCCTTTTCGCCGCCGCATATTGCACAGACGGCTTCATTGACTTGTTGACCAATATTCCCAAGTCTCTTTCCTGGGGGGGGGGGGGTCTCTCCGAGTACTGTATTGGACATCCTGTATTTGTGTATAAGATTTTTGTTACCGACATGCATCACCTTACACTTATCCACGTTAAACCTCATTTGCCATGTCGCAGCCCATTCCTCCAGGGTGTTTATGTCACGTTGCAGTTCTTCACAATCCTTCTGTGTCTTCACTACTGTGAATAACTTTGTATTGTCCGCATATTTAATCACCTCGCTCGTCATACCAACTTCCAGGTTGTTTATAAATATGTTGAAGAGCACGGGCCCGAGCACCGAACCCTGCGGCACTCTACTCGTGACGTTTTTCCAGTCTGAGTATTGTCCATTTACCCAAACCTGCTCTTTACGTTTCAAAACCCTATGTCACAGATGCCCGATTTCTGCATATGGCGCCGATATCAGCGGCTGCCTAAAAAAACAGCTGCCGATTGTGTGTCAATCACGCGATGGCACAGTATAGAGAACCGCACCTCCGGGAAAGACAGGCCCTGGAAATGGAGGCCAGGCTTTTCCAGGCCTACATTTCTGGCGCCTATCTTTGTTGTGAATCGTTTGGTTGGGGAAAGCAGATCTCACAGCAAAGCAGAGTTAACCCAGAAGATGAGAATGAAGAGACTGGAGTTCCAAAGAGTGTAAATTGCTTTATTGGGACATCCTGAAATTTAGGGGTTCAATTTTAAATCACTGAGGCACACAAAGTACCACAGGTTTCTAAGCGCTCCTGCCCTGCGATGAGCCCCTCCCTCCCAGGATGGCTGCCTCAGATCTCACAGCCAGGGGTACACCCGGCACACAGGAGTGAGCCTTTTGAGCTCCCGCCCACCCCTGCACCACTCCCTGAATGGCTGCCACAAGTTCTTGTGGGACTTGCAATAACTGGCAGCAACCATTCATGAGGTGGCGCAGGGGTGGGCGGGAACTCAAAAAGCTTGCTCCTGCATGCCAGGTGTACCCCTGGCCACGAGATCTGAGGCAGCCATCCAGGGAGGAAGGGGCTCAGCACAGGGCAGAAGCGCGGAAAGCTCGCTCCTGCCCATACAACGCTGGACCACCAGGGATTCCAGAAAAGATGAAAAAATGTTTGCCGGGGGGGGGGGGGGAGGGGGGTAAAA
This sequence comes from Geotrypetes seraphini, assembly GCF_902459505.1. NCBI lineage: Eukaryota > Metazoa > Chordata > Amphibia > Gymnophiona > Dermophiidae > Geotrypetes > Geotrypetes seraphini. The sequence continues at coordinate 66,562,925 of NC_047095.1, forward strand.
AAAATTGTTAGAATAGGACGTGAGACGGGATGGATCCCTCCTGTCCTGGCCTACCAGGTCATACGGCAGACCGGTAGAGGCCTGCAACAAGTCCAGGAGGGGGTTGGGTAGTCACTGGTTAATGACCCGAATATAGGACGAGACCCCCATTTTGGGGCTGTTTTTTTGGTCCAAACATCTTGTCCTATATTCAAGTATATACGGTAATTCAAATGTCATTACTATTCAGAGACATTTTTTTCCTGTCACCTATCGCTATTTGTCCAAGGCTTTTCTTTTGATATTTTTCCCCTTTATCAAAATGGACCCCTGATGAAGGTTGTCCGAAACACGGACCGTGTTGGGTCCCTTGCTTGGTAAAAGGTTTTTAATGAAAGATTTACTTGCCATAATAAAGTCTGCCTGCATCGTGTACAAAGTCTGCAGTTTTTGGTTTGTTTGTGCAGGGAAGATGATGGGCCATGTGAGTCCCTGATCTTATAGGTGGGAGAGAGATGGGGTCGGGGAGCTGCTTACCTCCAAATTTCATTTGTCCCCCAAATTCAAAAACACTGATGGGTGACACAGATAGGGAAATACAGAGACACTTTTAACAGGCTGTCACTGAATTTTCAGGTGAAGTTATCCAGATCAGTTTTGTAATGGTTTCCTGAATATTGTTAGATGCCATCGACTCGCGTTTTGAGTCCGAGCGACTTGATGAATTATAGGCCTAAAAAGAAATAGGGTTTTTTTTTTTTTTTTTTTTTGCTAGTTCAGTAAGGTTAGGGCTACCATAAGAACATAAGAATTGCCGCTGCTGTGTCAGGCCAGTAGTCCATCGTGCCCAGCGGTCCGCACATGCGGCGGCCCCCAGGTCATGTCTTCTTCTTTAGAGGACCATCCGGGCGTCCGGAGGGATTTCTAAAACCTGGCAGTTTGTCCAGGTTTTGGAAATCCTGAGCTCAAAGGCCACGTCTAGAAGCCCTTGCGCATGCGCGGCCATCACCGTGATGACATCATATGTGCACATGCATGTGACATCATTGCGTTGACGTCTGCACATGCGCAAAGGCTTCCGAATCTCGGGGAGGTTCGTGTGAGGGCAGGACTGGGTGAGGAATGGGGCGGGGCCAAGCGTCCTCTTTTTTTTTTTTTTTTTCAAAGAGGAAATCTGGCAACCCTAAGTAAGGCCCTCCAGCATCATCCCCATGGTTGCCCAAGGAGTAGCGTAATTGTTACTGTAGTGGCCTGAAAACCTGGGAACAGGTTCAATTCCTACTGCAACTCCTTGTGACCTTGCCATGTCACTTAACCCTTGATCAAGGCTTAGATTGTGTGCCCAGGAGCTTGGCTTTCGGAAAACCCGCCTCTTTGAATTCGGCCTTATATCTTTTCTAAATCAAGTTGTGCAGAAGGCAAAACATGAATGAAATTGTATGTAAAGGGGCACAACTGATTTGAGGGGATTGGAACTCCCCATATTTGGGGTCCTCTACAGATAGTCATTTTCCTTGTGCCTTTTTTATTTTTTTTTTTTTCCTAACAAAAAGTTCAGAATTTGAATATTTGCAAACTGGATCCACAAAGGCGCTTCCTGCTCTGATATCAACATCAGGATAGGCTGCTCATAGCTCCTAGGGCTGCCCTTAAACCATAATTAACCTTTGTAGAAATGGAGAGCAAGTTTTCCGTTTGGCTTTTATGTGGTTTGCCCCATGGAGAAGTTTTCAAGCATTTAAAAGACCGATAAGATAAGTAAACTGTGCTGGGCTTGCTTCAGGTTTCAACTTTTACATTTGTCTGGAAAACTTGATCATAACCCTTCATGAGTCACTCTGCCTTTGAAGTGGTAAAGCTGGGCAAATACACTCAATCAGCTCTAGATGATATAATCTGCTTAAAATATTAAAGCTTTGGGTGCTGAGCAATGATGGGAGATTATAAAGAGAAAAGCAGCCTCAGAGCCTGGTAAAGTGACAGCCACAGAATGAAGAGAAGAAACGGTGAGAATTTTAAAATGATTATGTAGATTTGTGTCACTGGAAATGCCACAGCAATCCCAGGCTGACCTCTTGTGTGCCAGAGACAGATTAAGCTCTCTCTTTCCTTAAAGGGGAATCTTTTTAAGTGTCTATAAAGACTAAAGAGACCCAACAAGGTTTGCGAAGGAAGTAGACTTGGGGGGGGGGGGGGGAGAAGACATTTTGAAAACATTCTCTTGCTTAGCTCTGCATATGGATTCTGATAGAAGCAGAGGAGAAACATTCTCTATACTACAAAAAAAATAAAAAAAGAAAGCATAGAGATATATTACAAGCAGAAGCCATATTTTGGGGGGCCTAGTGTATATTTAGCTGGCACAATACTGATGCTTTTTACATGGAGATTATTGCACATAAATTGCAGTTTGTCTGTTTCAAAACGGACACATGTGTGGTATGTTGGCTTTCCAACAACCAAAGACTCCTGAGGAAGGTACTTTTTTAAGTACCAAAATGCTGACCAGCGTCGAGTCTTTCTATTTGCCAAGAAAGATCCCATTTGGAAGCGTCTCGTTTTCTCCCACTGTTTGTATTCTCTTCTGTATTTACGTGGGGGACCCTTTGTCGCTCTCTACATTGAGAGCACATTCAAGGGCTCATATTCAAAGCACTTAGACACACAAAGTGCCATAGTATCCTAAGGAACTTTGTGTGTCTAAGTGCTTTGACAAATATGCCTCTAGATCGTTTCTGAATGAGATTAAAAATCTAAGAGAGAAGAGTGAGAAGCATCCATGACAAAGGGATATCCATTTCTGAAATGCCTCCGGAGCCACTGCGGGTCTCCAGCAGAGAAAAGTGATGCTGTACCTAAAGAAGACAGCTGGATACAGGTCGCCAGACCCTGCAAAGTTAAGACTAAAGAGTTGCGTGGGGACAGAAATCACGCCCATCCCCACCGGTCCCCACCAGTATCCCGCCTGTACCCGCCTGTCCCTGCCAGAATCTCCTCCGTCCCCACCCGTCCCCTTGAGGAATCTCTTCTATCACCGCCTGACCCCGTGAGGAATCCCCTCCATCCTCGTTTGTCCCTGCGAGGAATCTCCTTTGCCCTGCCCCTCCCCCCATAAAAGTTACTTGTCCCCATAAAAACAGCAATTACTTCTGTAGTTTTGATTTTTTTTTTAAGTCTTAGTTTATTTAAACTAACAATAAAATACAATATAAACAAATAACAGTGAACAGAAATAAGAGATGCATACATCACCGGAAAGAATTAGAATAGACATTAGGTCATGGGATTGTAGGGTCGGCCATTTCTTGCTGAAAGAAATAAAAGAGTTGGATTTTTTGGCAATATAAAGCTCATATCTGCAGAGCAAACAAATCTGGCTCCACCATCTGGCAAAGGTAACTTGTGAGAGGTCCCTCAAGACCCACAAATGGTTTTTAATGCAGCAACGAGTAAAGAATCAAACAATACAGCATCAAAATCATTTAAAGCACTTTTCAGGACAAGAGTTGCATAAGAAAAATGGGCCAAAACTGAACTGGAAACCCCAAAACAAATACTTCATTTTGTACTAAACACAGTTGGTGGCCTAACCATGAGAGGGGGCTGGGCCTCCCTCTTTGAGCTTAGCCCTCCTCAAAATGAACATCTCCCTTGCTGCAGCTGGTGGGACATTTTGGTTTTCTATCATCTTGGTCCCAGTTTCTGCTTTTGTCTACCTTCTACTAATTCTCTTTCCAGGCCTCGGGAACCCTGGTTCCATCCCTATGGGAGTCCTGTGAGCCTGGGGGGGATTCGCATGGGAGTCCTATAGATCTTGGGGATCCCTGCGGACCCGTGGGATTACTGCAATCCCCGTTTCCATGCACACCTCTAGTTAACACCCCCAACTGCACTTTCTCTCAAACTGAAGAACCAGTATGCAGCTTTGGAAGTGGAAGCAATGAAAATACCTTTCAAAGAAGGGCCAAAGTGTCTTCCAAAGCAGACCGTCTAGCCTACAGAAGAAGGCTTTAAACTAAATTCATTGGGGAAGAGGGAACAAAGCCCTAAGAGCATTTTGGCTTCCTAGACCATGGGATGATGCTTTATGACCTATGGAGCAGAGATAGTGTTCACTTTTCGAAGAAGGGCCAAACAGTCTTCCAAAGCAGACCGTCTAGCCTACAGAAGAGGGCTTTAAACTAAATTCATTGGGGAAGAGGGAACAAAGCCCTAAGAGCATTTTGGCTTCCTAGACCATGGGATGATGCTTTATGACCTATGGAGCAGAGATAGTGTTCACTTTTCGAAGAAGGGCCAAAGTGTCTTCCAAAGCAGACCGTCTAGCCTACAGAAGAGGGCTTTAAACTAAACTCATTGGGGAAGAGGGAACACTGTATACTGTTTTTATATAATGACAAATGTTTGTATGTCCCTCCTTTTTTTTTCTTTTAGAAATTTGATAAGCGGGATAACAAATTTTAATATAACTTGGAAACTTGGTATATTAAAGATAATTGCTGGACTTAATGGGTAATCTGGAAAGAACAAATGGTTTCAGGTTTATTAAAAAATTTGATATACAGCCTTATTAAAAATTCAAAGCGGTTTTACATAATATAAAAACAGAGCATAATAAAAAATGTACATTAAAAACAAATTACAAACAATGCTACAAACAATTAAACGCACTGACGAACATAAACTTACCGATACAAGATGGAGAAGGGCAGAAATACAATTTGTATGAAGAGAAAGAGAGGGGAAGAAGGACCAAGACAAAAGGAAGGGGAACAAATGGACAATGCCCTTCTAGTGGTGTGATATCCAGGCCTCTTTCACAGGCAGAAGAAGCGGACTGAGATTTAATTGAAGGTATTCGCAATATTGCAATGAAAGAAGAAGTGATATTAATAGGTGATTTCAACAAGCTAGATATAGATTGGGTTATGCCCACTGAGAACTCATCTGGAAGTAAATAGATTTTGGATCCTCCACAGAGAGAACTGTTCCAGCAACTGGTACATAAGAACATAAGAATTGCCATCTCCGGATCGGACCCTGGGTCCATCAAGTCTGGTGATCCGCACACGCGGAGGCCCCGCCAAGTGTACCCTGGCATAGTTTTAGTCCCCATATCACTGTATGCTTCTCAAGGGAGATGTGCATCTAATTTGCCCTTACCCGTATCACTCTATGCCACTCTTAAGGAGATGTGCATCTAGTTTACCCTTAAATCCTAGAACCGTGGATTCCGCAATAACCTCCTCTGGGAGAGCATTCCAGGTGTCCACCACTCGTTGCGTGAAGCAGAACTTCCTGATATTTGTCCTGGACTTGTCCCCCCTTAGCTTCAGTCCATGTCCTCTTGTCCGTGTCACAATCTCAGTTCTGGAATGTTGCTACTCTTTGGGATTCCAGAATCTTGCTATTCTTTGAGATTCTGCCTGGAATCTTGATATTGTTTGGGGTTCTAGAATCTTTTGTTACTCTTTGGGATTCTAGAATTTTGCTACTCCATTGTAACATCACTGATGAGGTTGGCTCTGAGGAACTGTGGAATGAGGCATTATAAGAACATAAAAACTGCCATCTCCGGATCAGATTTTCGGTCCATCAAGTCCGGGGATCCGCACACGTGGAGGCCCAGCCAGGTGTACACCTGGCGTAATTTTAGTCACCCATATCTCTCTATGCCTCTCATAAGGAGATGTGCATCTAGTTTATCCTTAAATCCTAGAACCGTGGATTCCGCAATAACCTCCTCTGGGAGAGCATTCCAGGTATCCACCACTCGTTGCGTGAAGCAGAACTTCCTGATATTTGTCCTGAACTTGTCCCCCCTTACCTTCAGTCTTTGTCCTCTTGTCTGTGTCACACTGGACATTGTAAATAACTGCTTTCCCTGCTCCATTTTGTCGAATCCTTTCAGTATTTTGAAAGTCTCGATCAGATCCCCTCGCAGTCTCCTCTTCCCAAGGGAGAACAGCCCCAGTCTCCTAAGTCGTTCCTCGTAGTCCAGGTTCTCCATGCCTTTCACTAGCTTCGTTGCTCGTCTCTGCACCCTCTCTAGCAGTTATTGAACCTGCCTGAGATGGGGCCATGCTGGTCCTGATATTCCAAGTGGGGATAACGTTTCCAACATTACAGTGGGCGATCATTTGGCATTTAGTGGTCAGTGGATGGTTGGGTTCAAAAGGAAGGTGTTCTGTGAGGGTTTATTCAAAGCTGAATGTTTCAAACTTTAAAAATAAAACTAAGGGGTCCTTTTACTAACCGATTTAGCACGCGCAAACTGATTTAGCGTGCATATACCGATTTAGCGTGCACTAAATGCAAATGCGCCCGTTATATTCTATGGGCGTGTTAGCATTTAGCGCACGCTAATCGTTAGCTTGCCCTAAATCAGTTTGCGTGCGCTAAATCGGTTAGCGTGCCTTAGTAAAAGAGGGGGTAATTTTGTCAAGATGGGGAATATCTAAAGGAGCTGCTAACTGGATGGGAAGAGCTTGGAGGAACAGAAATAGCAGTGGACAAAAAATGAAAGGAGCTATTTTAGGGGCAACAAACCTTTTTTGTTAGAAAAGTAAACAAGAGAAAAAGAAGGCTACTATGGTTCTCAATAAAAGTAGCTGAAAAGGTAAGGGGAAAGAGGTTAGCCTTCATAAATTACAAGGCATCACAAAAAGAAGATAACAGGGTAGAATATCTGGAAAAGCTAAGAGCAGCTGGTAAAGTAGTCAGGAAAACAAAGATGCAAATGGATGGTGAAATAGCCAATAATGTAAAATTCAAAGATATGACATTCATAACTTTTATATGGAAGCTAAATATAGTCCAAATGGCTTCCAATGATTGCCCACTTATATCAGTCTCTAATCAATTCATTGGCAATCAGCAAATTAATATATTATTTATTATTGTAACATAGTAAATGACGGCAGATAATGACCCAAATGGTCCATCCAGTCTGACCAACCTGATTCAATTTAATTTTTTTTCCTTCTTAGCTATTTAAGGGCAAGAATCCAAAGCTCTGCCCAGTACTGTTTTTAGGTTCCAACTCCTGAAGTCTCCGTCAAAGCTCCCTCCAGTCCATCTACACCCTCCCAGCCATTGAAGCCCTCCCCAGCCCATCCTCCACCAAACAGCCATAAACAGACACAGACCATGCAAGTCTGCCCAGTACTGGCCTTAGTCCTTCAATATTTACTATTATTTTCTGATTCTAGATCCTCTGTGTTCATCCCACGCTTCTTTAAACTCCGTCACCGTTTTCCTCTCCACCACCTCTCTCGGGAGCACATTCCAGGCATCCACCACCCTCTCCGTATGTATCCTCAGATGGTTGGCTTGAACTTCCCAGCTTTATAGCTCAATCGTACAACCCCATTCTGACACGATCATGTTTCAAAATTTCTTCAACAGGGTTGAGGCTAATATTGTTTAATCACTGAAAAAAAAAATTACTTGTTTAAACTTGCCATGGATCCATTCATTCATTATTCAACAATCATGTTCATCAAGATAAAACAATTTTATTTACTGATTTTCTGACAAGATGTGCTAAACTCCTACTGTTTAGTCCACTCTGCATTGCTACTCATACAGGTGCCAGCGTCTTTTGTCCATTAATCAGCTTTTCTACTTACTCAATGATGTGGAACATACCAATAGGAAGATCTTTTAAACTATCATCTACCAATCAATTTCTTCATTCAAGCCTTTCGGAACAAGTGCATTTAAATGGAATATCCAATGCTGTTCTTTAACTTTTAAATATTGTTCAAAATTACCTTCCTCCCACCCTACTTGTATTGAATCAATCAATCGGCATCTAATATCACTTAAATAATGTCCATGTTGTTTCCAGTGATTTACTATTGGAGCAGTGTCTCTACCCATATGCGCTCTAGACTTGTGTTTAGTAAGACGCATTTTGATGGAACGTATCTTGCGATCTATGTAGATCTTGTCACATGGGCACTGAATTAAATATATTACATACATTGTGTTGCAATTTGTAATAGATCATGCCCTTATCACTTCCTTTGTCTGAGGATCAGTCCTCCTTTCTTCTGTCATCGATAACGAACACCACTGACAATGTCCGCATGTACCATGGTATCCCATTCGTTGATCATACTGGGAATGTTGTATCATGGATTTCAGTAATTCGTCAATGTTTCTTGTTCTTTGATAAGCAAACACTGGACATTCTTGAAAAATTTCTATCAGTTGAAGGACATGGTAGTGTCTTAATATGATTTGATTAAAATGGGTGGATAGTTTGGGTATATTTTTGTACAAAAATCAATCAGTTTCTTTTACTGTTTCCTGAAATGATAAGTCTCGGTGAATATACGAGGGTTATTTCATAAATAATGCACACTATTTTTTAAAATTGACTTTTTTTTTTTCCAAGTATTTCTTTACAATCCTTCAACCATTTTTGTTCAATTGTCGAATGGCTCGGATACCAGAGGAAAAAAGCTCTTCCAGAGATGCAAAACAATATCCACGCATAGGTTGTTTCAACTTTGGAAAAAGGTCGAAATCTGGTGGACTCATATCTGGACTGTAGGGAGCAGGAGGTAATGCCTCCCAACCGTATTTGTGTAGTTTTTCAATGACGAGTGGAGAGCTCCATCTTCTCCACAGCCTTAAAATTTTTGCCGAGCTCAATCAAAGGTCAAATAAATGATGATTTTTGCTTACATTACAGACAAAGTTCCATGTGGAAGAAGTGTCACAGCAGTGTATTATCATGATTTTTTGCAAAAAATGCGCAGAAAAATGCACAAAACCCGACCTCAGTTGCTCTTGGCTGGGCCACTCGTTCTTCACAACATTGCTCACCCGCACATAGGGAATGTTGTCATTGAAAAACTATGCAAATACGGCTGGGAGGTGTTACCTCATGCTCCCTACAGTCCAGACATGAGTCCACCAGACTTTGACCTCTGGAAGAGCTTTTTTCTGCTGGTATCCGAGCCATTCGGCAACTGAACAAAAACGGTGTCTTGGATGGAATAATGAACCTTCCCGGACGTTGAGACTCAGTCATTGCAAAGCAGGGAGACTATATTGAAGGATTGTAAAGAAATACTTGGAAAAAAAAAAAAACAAACCCATGTAAATTAAAAAAAAAAAAATAGTGTGCATTATTTATGAAATGACCCTCGTATATATCTCTAAGATATGTTGATTTCAAAGTTGAATGTGCAAAGTTGAATATAATCCATTGTGGATATTCCCTTTGTTTGAATCTATTCCATAGGTTTTTTGAGTGATGTTTGTATACATCCATAGTAGAACATATTCTTCTGATCCATAAGAATTGGCTGATGGGGAGGCTTACTCTTAACTTATAAAGGTGAAAGCTATGAAATCTTAAAAAGCTATTCTTATCAGTTTGTTTATGGAACAGTGTTGTATGCCGTATATTGTCTTTTTGTAAATATGGATATCAAGGAAATCAATCATCTCAAGATTATCGGCCTCTTTTACAAAGCCGCGCTAGCGGCCCCGAAGCCCATAGCGATTTAAAGGGCTTCGGGGCTGTTGCCACACGGCTTTGTAAAAGACGCCATATAGCATTAAATTTAAGACACGGGTCAATTGTATTCTACCATTGAATGACCGTTTTCATAATTTCACACGTTGACTACTTCCTTCTTAACCAGTTTTTCAGAAAGCTTTAAAAACTCACCTATTTCAGAAATTTCTAATGACTCTTCAACATAAATAAGGATTATAAATAATGATACCTGTACTTTAGTATCCTGCTTTCCTTGTCCTATTATTTAATCTTTTCTAAACCAAATCGAGCCCCATTGTCGGGAGGAATCGGAATATAAGATCGAGAATTGGATTGGATATATCATTTATTCTTCCATATTTGCTATGTACAATGTAGCAAAAGAGGGAGCTAAAGAAGTTCCCATTGGTATCCCTGAAATAAAACAATCTGTGCCAAATCCATCGCAAATGAGTTTGATAACTGGGAGTGTTTATTTCCACTATCTGCAATGCCTTATTTGGTGGAATCATTGTATACAATGTTGTGATGTCCATAGTTACCAACCAGCAGTTAGGACCTATTTTACCTATTTCGTTCACGAATCGAAGAACATATAATAATAATATAATAAATTTATTCTTTTATACCGCCATTACCAAAAGTTCTAGGCGGTTTTACACCATAAGAGACTGAACAGTCAGCGAAATACATTCATACCATAAAAATAAAATCATACAAAAAGTTAAAAATGTGATTACAATCTTAAAAATACCCAACTAAGTAATGAATTTGTGAAACAGAGAAGACTTGACTAATTTTCGAAAAGGACAATAAGACATGGCATGTCTTATTGTTCTTTTCGAAAATTAGTCATGTGTGGAATCTTTAAGATATGATTTAACTTTAATTGTTTCTTTTTTAAAAATTACAACAAGAAATTTGGATAACGGTTCCAACACTGAGGAGTTCTTCATGGTTTTATGAATTTTCGGTAAAAGATAAATTTTTGGAATTGAATACTTTTCTATCAAAAATTCAGCTTCTTTTTGCGTTACTATTTTCTGTTCAATTTTTTTTTAAAGAAGCAATTAAAGTTAAATCCAACCAACCATCTGAAGATCCATAATAAATATTAATTTGCTGATTGCCATTGAATTGATTAGAGATTCATCACTTTTTTAGACATACCCATGTAGGCCAAGTAAAAGCAGTTCTAAATACCTGCACTTAATGTATGCGTGCATCAGGTATCCTATACAATAAACCCCTAGACGCGCATGCGCACTCTTACCTGCGTGTTCCGTGATCTCTGATCTGTGATCAGTAGGTCTGTGGCGACAGGAGTTCGCATGCGCGCATATATCGCTCCTTCTCTCCGTGGCCGCCAGGACTGGCCTGCAGCGCTGGACTCCCTGCTCTCCACCTCCTCAAGCAAAAATTAAAAGCTGCGGTGTCGGCTCCTCTCATGAGCCGCACCAGCATTGGAGAAGGCTTCTGACGCTGGTGGGGATTGTGAGAGGAGCCACCGCAGCACTTTTAAACTTAAAAAAAAACCTTCGGCCACAGCAGGCCAGCCCGCGGGAAGGGAAGGGGAACCGACAAAGAAGAGGACTCCAGCCACAGGAACGCAATAAGGGAAGGGAGGGGCATGGAGCAGGCTAGACCGCGGGAAGGGAAGGGGGAGGGCCGAACAGAGCAGGCTAGATCGAAGCAGGACAGAACGCAGTAAAAGAAGGGGGAGGGGCCGAACGGAGCAGGCCATATCGCGGTAAGAGATGCGAAGGGAGGGTGGGGGAAAATGCTGCTACTGCTGCACAGGGACCTGGAGGGGAAGGGAAATACCGCTGCTGCTTCAGCACAGGAAAGTGGAGGGGGGAAGGAGGGAAATGCTATTGCTGCTGCACAGGGAAGTGGGGCGGAAATGCTGCTGCACAGGGAAAAGGGGGGAAAGAATGACAGACAGACAGACAGTGGGAGGGAGGGAAACAGAAAGAAAGAAGAAAGACAAAGGGACAGGGACAGGGACAGGGAAAGGGACAGAAAGACAGACAGAGAAAGGGGGCCAGGGAGAGAGAGAGACAGCGGGAGGGAGAGAGACAGAAAGACAGACAGACATATATTCTAGCACCTGTTAATGTAACGGGCTTAATGAGTAGTATACTATATCATAAGAAGATAAGAATAGCCTTACTGGTCAAACCAGTGGTCCATCTAGCGCAAGAGCCCATCCTCACAGTGGCCAATCCTGGTCACTAGTACCTGGAAAAGACCCCAAAAAGTAGCATTTCATGCACATAATTTTAAGAACACCCATGATCCTCTCATGCTCTTCCCATGGCCATGCCCCCTTTTCAGATTTGCGCACTAGAACTGATGTGCCGCACTTTATAGAATATGTCTTCCAAGTTGTATAGGCGACTTCTAATTAGTGCCAAATAGCATCAGTTATTATGTATTTATTGCCAATTATCAGCACCAATTAGGCTTTTTAAATAATTAAGTTGTGCGCACAAATCAGCTGGGGGTTAGTGCAGGAAAAAGGCTTACCACAAAATAAGTTATTTTATTTCTTTCTTCAATTTTCTATACCGTTCTCCTAGGGGAGCTCAAAACGGTTTGCATGAATTTATTCAGGTACTCTCTGTCCCAATGGGCTCACAATCTATCTAACGTACCTGGGGCAATGGGGGGGGATTAAGTGACTTACCCAAGGTCACAAGGAGCAGCGTGGGTTTGAACTCATAACCTCAGGGTGCTGAGGCTGTAGCTTTAACCACTGAGCTACTCTAGAAATCAAAATGTAGCAAAACTGAGCCAAGTATAGGACAATCAAGCCATTGTGACATCACTGAAGAGGTTGGCTCTTATTGGTGGAATGAGGCATTATGATTTCACAATATCAACTCTGGTTATCAGAAGCTGAAACTTGTCACACTGTTTATTCATTCAATTTTCTATTCCCAGGGGAGCTCAGAATGGTTTACATGAATGTATTCAGGTATTCAAGCATTTTCCCCTGTCTGTTCTGGTGGACTCACAATCTTATCACATATCAACCCGTGTACAAGCTATTTTAAAAAAATATTTTTTTGCAGGAAAGTGTCATTGGTATGGAAGCTGTATACAATACAATACAGTGTCTTATACACTGCAGTTCTCTGCATGAAATCTATGTGGTTTACAATAAGAATTAGATCATGCTTTGGAAGTTATATTTTTAGAGTGGGAGGTGGTTTTTTCAAGTTTCAAGTTTATTTAAAATATTTGATTTGATCGCAAAATCCAAATCCAGTGTGATTTACATTTAGTTAAAAATTAGGTTAAAATAAAAAAAATAAAAAACAAGACAATTAGTACTATTTTAATAAAATAATATGTTTGAAAAAGGGAGGAGAAAAAAAAGGATTAAATACAATTCATAAACAAATAAAAAGGGATAGGTAATGAAATAAGAGGTTGGGGTAGGTTACCCACTTAATTTTCACTTAGCAGTACTCCTAGTCCACTGTAAAATAATAAAATTTAAATGAATCAGTTAAAAGCATCTTTAAAAAGCCAACTTTTTAGGAGACTTTTAAACTTACTAAGTCATTTTTCTTCTCTTATGTTGATCGGGAGCGAATTCCAAATTTGAGGCGCTGTAACAAAAAAAATCACAAACCTCCTTGAATAAATGAATTTTAGCGAGGGGACTACTAATAAAGATTTTTCTTCGGATCTTAAAGATTTTGTGGGAATATAGGGGATTAGAAATCTTTCTAAGAATGCAGGAGCTTTGTTTATTAATATTTTGTGTGTGAATAATGCTATTTTATATGTGATTCTGTGATTTACGGGTAACCAATGCTTTTTCTTTAAAAGGGGAGTTACATGATCAAATTTTTTTTCTTTTAGTGATTATTTTTATTGCAGTATTTTGAAGAATTTGCAGTCTACGTATTTCCTTTAAGGTAGATCCCTTGGGCGGAAGGGCCGAAGATAAGAGAGTAGTTATAGGGAGAAGAGGTAACGTAGCATTAAGACGGCAGCATGTACCTTCTGCTGCCTAAACATTAGCGCATACCCTGTAAAAAAAACAAACAGAAAGGCCTGACTTCTATGCCACAGTAAATCTGGGCTAGCCATGTGGGAAAGTCGCTAAGCCCAGATTTTGCCATGGCTTAGTAAAAGGGCCCCTGAGTTTCTATCTGAGACAACAGAGGTTAAGCGACTTGCCCAAGGTCACAAGGATCCACAATTGGATTCCGCTGCTCTAACCATTAGGCTACTCCGTTCCTCCCACCTGAAGGAGGCAATGCTCAATCACCGCCCTCCCCGCCACCACATCTGCCGCCTGACCTCGCAGAGCTGCCCAAACTGCCGGGGGCATCTTAGCTGGACTCCACAGTCGCATATTCCCTTTCCTAATCTAGTCTCTAGAGCAGTAATGTGCAAAGAGTCCAGTGCCTTTGTTAGCCCAGACTCTGGTTATTAACGTCTCCATGAAAGATCCCCTGCCTTCATCGGATCTTTGCATGCCTACGGAAGAGAACATAGCCGAACAAGCACACGAGAAACAATGTTGCCCAGTTTATAGACCTCGCTGCACCTAAAATGCAATCGTTTCATGCCAACCTCAGTCCCTGGCCATCTTCATTTAACAAAAACAGAAATAATTATATTTTGAAAGCAAAATGCAGGTTGCAAAGTAGAAACCAAACAGCTCATGCACGCCACTGAGTTAGGCTTTAATTTATGTGACTAAACATGTTAGCTATTATTGACGGCAGAGAGGGGGGAAAAAAAAGTGCCAATAGCCAATTCCTTGAAGATTATAACAGGCCCTTATATCTTCACTTTTTTATGTCTTTCAACCATTCAGTGTACCCCAATCCATAATTCAGTTTTATCTAACTGTATGCACACTCCCCTCCAGCACACATTCACTGCGCAGTTCCAGCGTTCAGTAATAAACCACTATGCTATTGGAACAAGCATGGCGTTCGTTTCCAGTTTAATGGCCAGTCCGCTGGGGCACCTGGGAATGATTACAGGTGCCCAATTCCGGGGCAAGAACTTCGTAATGGAAAGCTAAGGAATCCATAGTCCCAGGATCAGAAGTTTGCTCTCTCTTCCGTAGGTCGGCTTTGCCTAAATCTTTTGTGAGGTCTTTCTTCGTGTCGCTGCTGGCTAAAGCTGTGATAACGACGTCGTCCTATTTAGGGATGCCTGACTTTGTACACGGAAAACAGGTGTGCAATAGACAAGAAGAAACCGCCAGATCTGTGTACTGCATGTGTGTGAAACTGATATGCTGAGAGAGCTAAGCAGAGTCTTTGTAAAACAAGCCCCAGGCACTGACAAAGAGGTGGCTATTTCTTATTTATAAAAACATATTTTATTAAACTATATTTAAACGCACCGCTGTTTCTAGCTCTGATGCTGCTGAGGGTCGCTAGCTCAGTCCTGCGTTGCATTGCATGAGGGACTCGGCTACGTGGTGACTCCGACTGCCGCGCAGCCTGGGCTTCACGCCATTAAGGCCGTGACTCTCTCCCAATAAGATGGAGTACCTTTATAAAGCACTCCTAGCAGGCCATTAATGACATTTATTACGGGAAAAATGTTGGGGAGTTAAAGGGTCACAGGAAAATGTATTGTTCGGTGATAGATTGGAATATTGCGAGACTAACAGATAATTTTTGAGACCCCTGAGGGAGACCTACAGCCAAATCTAAATATATGTTGGCTTTTGACTCAGGCTTCGTCATATTTTTATTCTTTTTTTTTTAATACCTAAGGGTTTGTATTTTAACCCTCTCTCGCTCTGTTTTATGCCCCCTCCTCCCATCTCTCTTTAAAGATGCTATGCCTGGAAGGCTGGAGAGGTATTCCCTATGACCTGCAGTTCTCCTACAGCCAGCAGGTGTCGCCACAGTAACAACCGCCTTCAAATGCCATAATTGAGTGCCTCGCCATCAGGAATAAGCAAACTCTGGTATAATCATGAAAATTTTAAATTTGAAGTGAAGCGCGTATATAGGTAAATTATTTAATTTATTTATTTATTTTTTTACTTTGAGACCATTGAAAACACTATTCTTCTGACTAGCTTGGTGGATTTGTAAGGGAGCAATTTAAAGATTTTCAACAATAAGAAGTTCGTAACTAGCACCTGCCATATGCATGTTAAAAGCGTTGTATAGGAATATTTCAAATAAGTAATTAACCCCTCCCCCCATTTTTTTACAAAACCATAGTGGCCGGCGCTAAAAATCTCCCTATAGTTTGGGGGTAATATTTATAATAATCAAATTAACAGCAGAATTCTTTTAAATATTACAATTGCTACTACTGTTATCATTTTTTATTTTCACTCAAAGAATAGTTAAGCTCTGGAACGCATTGCCAGAGGTTGTGGTAAGAGGGGATAGCGTAGCTGGTTTTAAGAAAGGTTTGGACAAGTTTCTGGAGGAAAAGCTCATAGTCTGTTATTGAGAAAGAGATGGGGGAAGCCACTGCTTGAGATTCTAGAATCTTGTTATTCTCTGGGTTTCCGGAATGTTCCTATTCTACGAGATTCTGCATAGAATCTTGATACTCTTTGGGGTTCTAGAATCTTTTGTAACTCTTTAGGATTCTGAATGGAATGTTGCTACTCTTTGGGGTTCCGGAATCTTTTGTAACTCTTTAGGATTCTGAATGGAATGTTGCTACTCTTTGGGGTTCCGGAATCTTTTGTAACTCTTTAGGATTCTGAATGGAATGTTGCTACTCTTTGGGGTTCCGGAATCTTTTGTAACTCTTTAGGATTCTGAATGGAATGTTGCTACTCCTTGGGTTTTGGCCAGGTTCTAGGGACCTAGATTGGCCACCGTGACAACGGGCTACTGGGCTTGATAGACCTTTGGTCTGACCCAGTAAGGCTGTTCCTATGTTCTTATGTGTAATGTCTTATAAAGCTACTAGATGTACACAGCACTGTACTGGACACAAACTTCTTGACAGAGTTTACAATCTAATCAAGACAGATAAAATAAGGGATTAAGGAATTACTTAGGGTCCTTATATTAAACCTCAGTATAAAGTGGCCTTTTCGGCTGCTTACATTTGTCCAGTGGCGTAGCTAGGGAAGTTAATGCCTGTGGAGGTGGTGCCCAGCATCACTGTGCCATGCACCCCCTGCTCTTCCCCCCACATACCTCTTGAAATATTCACTGGCGCAAATAGCATCTTCCAACTGCTGCTTGCACCAGCCCCGGCTCCCATGCGGAGGACAGGGAGGAGGAGAGAGCTGGTGCCCCTGTGAAAATGGTGCCCAGGGTGGTCCACACCCCCTAACCCCCTCCTACGCCACTGCATGTGTCATTCCCAACACACTAAGGCCATTTTTACCTCGTGGATAAAATTGGCAATTTTTCTATTGCCAATATGAATGGCCAAGTGCTAATTTTCCCGTTAGCCCATGGCCATTGGTTTGTGAGCACTTCCCAACACCTATTTTGTTGACTTCAAGGCTCATATGTGTTAATCAGTTAACGTGCAGTGATGTAGCTGTGTTAGCCAATAAAAGCAGCATGCGTCTACCTTCTCTCTAGCCCTGACCCACCGGCACGCATGCAAAAATGGCCACAGAATGTCTGAGCACGCTCTATGCAGTAGAGCATACGTCTAATGCTACAGAAATAAGCGCAAGTAGGAAATCGAGCTTGTATAGTGATGCATACTTTACAAACGGTGAGAAATCTCTGCTCGTTAGATACACACAGACTCAACGGGGGCCGTGCTTTGGCACTCTTACCTATATCAGGAGTCCGTCGGTACTGAAAAGTGCAAATGAAGTAAACCATCTGCAGTCTTCCTATTAAAGAGTGACACGGGGACAAAGATTCATCCCCGTTCCCTCACTATCCACCCTTACTCTGCCCTTCGCTTCCCTTCCAAGTGTGCCATCTCCTCCCTCTTTCTTCTCCCCTATTCCCATCTATCCATAAACAGCATTTCTTCCATCTCTTCCTTTCCCCACCCATCCCTGTGCACCATCTCTTCCCTCTCCTGACATCTCTGTCTTCCCCTTTGCCCCTACTATGGCTTGTCATCTTTCTCCTCTCCTCCCACAGTATGGCATCTCTCTCCCCTCCTTCCCTTCCCCCTACACTAGGCTGGCATCTCTGCCCTTCCCTGGTCTGGAATCTCTCCCCTCTCCTGTCCTTCCCAGGTCTGGCATTTCTCCCCTTCCCTTCCCTGCTCTGGCATCTCTCCCATTCCATGATCTAGCATCTCTCCCCTTCCCTGGCCTAGCATCTCTTTCCTTTCCTTCCCTCCCCCTCCCCTGGTCTAGCACCTCTCTCTTCTTCTTCCCAGCCCTCCCTTTAAAATACTGGTAGTCTAGTGACCTCTTCGGGGTAATGACATAGCCAGCCAGCCAATTTTGGGTGGGCTTCTCTTTTCTTCCACCCAGCCAGTACAGTCTCTTTTCCTCTCGTCCTATCCCCTTGTCTATGCCGCAGGTTCTTTCCCTCCTTCCCTTCCCAAACCCCTCAGCCTGTACAGCAACCTCTCTGTTTCCCTCCCTCTCCCCTGTACAGCAATCTCTGTTTCCCTCCCTTCCCATTCACCCCTCTGTAAAGAAGCCTCTATTTCCCTTCCTTCCCATCCACCCCATTCAGCAACCTCTGTTTCCTTCCCTTCCCTTCTACCTCCTCCCTGTACAGCAGCCTCTCTGTTTCCCTTCCTTTTCATGCACCCCGTTCAGCAACCTCTCTTTTTCCCTCCTTTCCCATCTATCGCCCATTCAGCAGCCTCTGTTCCCCTCCCTTACCATCCATTCTCCTCCTGTACAGCAGCCTCTCTGTTTCCCTTCCTTCCCATCTACCCTCCATACAGAAACCATTGTTTCTTTCCCTTCCCATCCACCCCACCTGTACAACAGCCACTCTGTTTGCCCTTCCCTCCCTTCATGCATTTGTTTCACATTTCAGAGGCAGGAAAGGTACCCAGTCTTTCCTGCCCTCTGGCGCTGCTTGACTCACCACAGAGACATTTTGATAGTGTCTGCTGAGACTTCATACGGCAGCTCTTGATGCTGCTGCATGAAGTCTTGGCAATCATTTTGAAAATATATTTGCAGCGAGCCAAGCAGTGGCAGAGGGCAGGAAACACTGGGAATCTTTCCTACTCTTAAAGAGACCACTAGGCTTTTGAATGTAGGTCTAGGGAGGCCAGATTGTCCCTATCACTACAGGATTACCATGGTATCGTTTCCCATTTACAAGAATGTGATAGTTTGAAATGCTCAAGTCCACCTTCCTTTGTTCCTTTGGTCTTTCCCACAATTTTGTGTTGTTGTTTTTGTGACTTGTGGGAGTTTTTATGGTTCTTCTCCGTTTTGTAGTTTTGTACCAGACTGACATTACACATCTATGTAGTTCAACATTATTTGGGTACATTTAACTTTTATGCAGAAAATCTATTGGGGGGTCATTTATTTACTTAAAATATTTATAGATCACACTATCCTATATTTCTACATAAAACATACCTAAAGACTAACGTTCACAAGCAGCGGCATAGCAAGGGAGGTGAGCGCCCAGGGCTGTGGTGCCCTACATTGCTGCGCCATGTGCCCCCCCACACTCTTTCCTGGCGCTTGAGCACCCCCTCCCCCCACACACACTCTTTCCACCACTTGAGCACCTCCCCGCCTCCCACTTATCTCTTGAAATGTTTACCGGCGTGAGCAACCTCTTCCACCTTCTGCTTACGCCGGCCACAGCTCCCTTCTGACGTCACGTCGTGGCCGATAATAGTCAATTAATAAGCAATTATTGGCACTAATTAGAATTTACACACACAACTTTCTAAGCGTATTCTATAAAACGGTGCACATAAATTCTATTGCGCAAATCTCAAAAGGGAGCATGGCCAGGGGAGGGTCGTGGGCATTCCTGAATGTTAGGCACACTGTTACAGAATACGCCTGATCCATATGCAATTTAGGCACAGGTATTTATGCCATGGTGTGACTTCATCTGGAGTATTGTGTTCAGTTCTGGTCGCCTTAGCTCAAGAAAGATATTGCGGCGCTAGAAAAGGTTGAAAGAAAAGCGACCAAGATGGTAAAGGGGATGGAACTCCTCTCGTATGAGGAAAGACTAAAACGGTTAGGGCTCTTCAGTTTGGAAAAGAGACGGCTGAGGGGAGATAGGATTGAAGCCTACAAAATCCTGAGTGGAGTAGAACAGGTACAAGTGGATCGATTTTTCACTCCGTCAAAAATTACAGAGACTAGGGGGACACTCGATGAAGTTACAGGGATATACTTTTAAAACCAATAGGAGGAAATTTTTTTCACTCAGAGAATAGTTAAGCTCTGGAACGCATTGCCAGAGGTTGTGGCAAGAGCGTAACTGATTTTAAGAAAGGTTTGGACAATTTCCTGGAGGAAAAGTCCATAGTCTGTTATTGAGAAAGACATGGGGGAAGCCTTTGCTTGCCCTGGATCGGTAGCATGGAATGTTGCTACTCTTTGGGGTTCTAGAATCTTGTTACTCTCTGGGATTCCGGAATCTTGCTATTCTTTGAGATTCTGTATGGAATGTTGCTACTCTTTGGGGTTCTAGAACCTTGTTACTCTCTGGGATTCCGGAATCTTGCTATTCTTTGAGATTCTGTATGGAATGTTGCTACTCTTTGGGGTTCTAGAATCTTGTTACTCTCTGGGATTCCGGAATCTTGCTATTCTTTAAGATTCTGTATGGAATGTTGCTACTCTTTGGGGTTCTAGAATCTTGTTACTCTCTGGGATTCCGGAATCTTGCTATTCTTTGAGATTCTGTATGGAATGTTGCTACTCTTTGGGGTTCTAGAATCTTGTTACTCTCTGGGATTCCGGAATCTTGCTATTCTTTAAGATTCTGTATGGAATGTTGCTACTCCTTGGGTTTTGGCCAGGTACTAGTGACCTGGATTGGCCACCATGACAACGGGCTACTGGGCTTGATGGACCTTTGGTCTAGCCCAGTAAGGCTATTCTTATGTTCTTATGGCATAACTGGCTGCACCTAAGTTTTAGTCACTTGGCCTACACTAAAGCCAGCGCCTAACTCCAGATGTGGTTTATAGAATAGCGCTAATTGTTTCAGCACCAATTTTTTTAGGCGACATACTTAGACTTTCCTACTCCACCATGTGCACATAATCCTAGTGCCTACTTTTTGGGGATTTTTCTGAATATCACCCCCCCCCCCCTCCCGGCGTGGATAAACTGAATGTACTTTACTAAAGAGGCCCTATAATCTCTCGTTCAGATAAGTTGAATACACTTTATTGGATCCATATTAAAATATGCATCTGATAATACAATCCTATCGCTTGTTGGGTTTAGCAGATAATATTCAATCAGATAATAGGCTCTCCGTTCACAAACACTTGAAACTCCTGCTGTTGTATTATCTTTCTAGGCAAGTCATTTAAAACAATCCAGCCTTCGACTTAATGCTGAGGACAGCCTTTTCTCTACTGCTTAGCTGACAGCTCTTCATCTGGCACCTTTGAAAGACTGCTTAGTAAGACAGACTGCCCCTATTTGAAATGGCTCTGCATCCGCAAACTCTATTATTGCTTAACTTTCACGCCAAGCTTTCAGGTCTTTCCGTGCTAAATCATTCTTCATCGATCTGTTCCCTTTAGAAAATCCCGTCTCTCCAACCAGCGCGGTGTCCTGTGTGATTTGGCTTTCAGTCCAATTGAGCCCGTGCCCTAAAAATCAATACCTAAGCAACACAAAGGTGAGAGGTCAATGAGCTCTTTAACAAATGTGTCAGGTACCCTTGACTTTAGAAGGCTTCGGCCTACTCCGAGGCCTTCTCTGATCCATCAAGGGCTTGTCCAACTTGTCATAAAGTAAATTTGCAACCATTGATCCAGCCCGAATGAAGTTTTGCATTATATGATGCAAGGAATACCCCCAGAGAAGGAGTTTTAATAGCTTATGGCCAACATATGTCAGAACAAATAGAAAAACAAAACATGGAAATGCAAAGAATAAGGCATGGGGAGACTTGGTTTCCACTAGAACAATAGAGAGAAAAGCCCAACAGTTTGGTCAGCTTTATGCTTGTCAGAGAAAAAAAACCCCCACATCTTAATTGTTCTATGTATGCGCTACTTAAAGATTATATTAATGAAATGGAGGGAACAACAGAAAAGTGTTAAGGCGAGCAGTTCAGATGACAGATATTCTAAAAAATGTAACCAAAAGAGCTCACTGTGGAATACGCTGCCCGAAAAGCAATTGAATTTATTATCAAGGCCATTTATCTCATGCCTTTTTAGTTTTAATTTGGCCCCACACACTTCTAGCAGCTATAAAATCTGAGCAGTAATGATCAATGTGGGCTGCTGTTAAAACTTGTTATCTTACCACTAACCTGTCCTGTTTTAGCCCAGATCCCATTTCAAGCAAAGAGGTCTGGGGTGAATGGTAAAATACCATGACATAACAGTAGCTCCTGTTATGTTCTTTATTATGTGGCATGCAGTATGGACCCCATTTCGTATGTGGAAAGCAAATTTAAAACAAAGACTGCTTATTCCTAGGAGAAGCAGCATAAAATCTGTTTTACTCCTTGGGACCTGGGTTGGCCAATACTGAAAACAGGATTCTCCTCATGTTGTATGGATAAACTTTGGTCACATTTTAACTTGCACAAGCGAAATGTACCTGGTTTTCAGCAGTTGATTTTCAAACAAATGTACACATAGGTTTCCATATTTTTGCTTATAATTTGTTTACAGTTTCCAAAAAGAGGAACAGCGGAAAATGCATAATCTCAGTATTCCAACAGCAACAAAACAACCGCATCGTAACAAATGAAAGTCCACATCACAAGAGGATTGCAGTTGAATTCTGGGAAATTAAAGAAAGGAAATGTGTAATGTACACTCGTACCATGTACGGATTAAGTAGCTATACGTCCCAAGGTCCCGATTTAATTTTCCCAACCAAAGATCATTAATTCAATTGGACTTTCTCATTTTCTGTCTGAAAACTCTCTAACTGGTTAGAATCAAAGAAAACATAAATTATTTTCATGGAACGTAACTAAGCACTTGAACAGAAACTTCAAATAGAATGAAGCTCCTAGTACGTGTCTCAGATTTTAAGGAAAGAAAAATTTTCAGTCTTACTTGTGTAGTCCTAGGCACTTCGGGAAATGTTTGCTAACCCTGTGCTGCTCCTTCTGACCTTGGACAAGTCACTGAATCCTCCACTGCCCCAGGTACATTAATAGATTGTGAGTCCACCGGGACAGACAAGGAAAATGATTGAGTACCTGTATGTGAACTGCTTAGGCTATAAGTAGCATATAATAGTGCTGCTCAATTTCCAATTTGAATCGATTCACCGATTCACTTTGGGTGAATTGATTCAAATTGATTCATTGGGTTTTTTTTAAAATCGGCTTCGTCGATTCGGTGACCAATCCTCCTCCCTATTCCTTCAGGTCTCCTAAAGCAGGAGTTGCAGCGCTGCCTCTTTCTGGCCGTCCACTGCCGCTGCTGCTCCTATTTTTTTTTGGTGGGGGGGGGGGTCAGTCAGAAAGTGCTGCAGTGCTTAGGCGGTCTTTACACCATCCTATGGCTTCCCCCCTGGCCTCCCGCTATTACCTTCAGATAATTACCGCAGCCTGCAACACGTTCCTTCTGCTGTGATCCTGCCCCTGACGTCAGAGGAGGGACGGGACCGCGGCAGAGGGAACGTGCTGTGGAAGCCGACGGCAGCCTGCAAGGATCGCTACAGCACTGACGATCCTCTCTGCAGGCTGCCATAATTAGCTGAAACTAAGACCAGGAGGCCAGGGGGGAAGCTGGATTACGCTGCAAAGAAGGGGGGAACATGCAGGCCTTTGGGGGAAGAGGGCCCTGGTGGAGTAGTACACGGAGGGAGGAAGGGAAGGTGGGTTTCAAAGAGACATGCATATACTGGGGTAGAGAGGGAGGGGGGAAGAAATAATGGGTCTAAAAATAAAAGAGAGGGAGAGAGATGGTAGACAATAGAATTTAGGGAGGGAAGGAACAGAAAGGGAGAGAAGTTGGATACAAGGGATGGTGTGGAGGGGTGGGGGATAAACATACTGGCTAGGAGGGTAGTTGGAAAAGAAAGGGAGAGCTGGTGAACCCTAGAGTGGTGGGGAAGGAGGAAGAGATGCTGGATGAAAGGGTAGTTGAGAAAAGGAGAGATGGTGGATCTGGGGATGCTGGGGTCCATCGCTGCAGCTGCGGGGATGGAGATGAAAAAAGAAAAGATGTCAGACCTCTGTGGGAGGGAAAGGAAATGGAAGGGGAGGACAGAGATGGAAGATAGATGGTTAGCACGGAGAAAGAAGGAAACGACAAATGGGCAGGAGACCCTGGCAAGCAAGTTATCAGAAGATAACCAGAGCCTGGGACCAACATAATTTGAATAATGACCAGACAACAAAAGGTAGAAAAAATAATTTTATTTTCTGTTTTGTGATTACAATATGTCAGATTTGAAATGTGTATCCTGCCAGAGCAGGTGTTAGATAGCGAGCGTGAAATAGGTCCTAAAAGAGAGAGGAAAAGTCTTTTTTGCTTGTTTATTTTGTTTACACCACAGCGCCAGTGTGGTTAGGAGAAGGCAAAGGGGGTGAAGAGGCTATAAAAGGGATGAATGAAAAGGCTATAAAATAAACCCACCAGGATGTTTGAAAAAAAAACACCCAATTGGGCAGGAAAATCAAATCAAAAAATTGATTCAATAAGCTGAATCAAATCAAATTGAAATTTTTTTTTCCTGAATCCAGCCGCTGTAGTATATAAATACTTAAATAAATAAATCAATTTCTATATATGTATTTGTTGGTTTGATCACTTTTAATTTCTGCTGCTTTAGGATCCCAGCTCATTTGGAATTGGTCTCTACCCGAGCCTTATTCCCCATTTTATATAACTCTCCCCTTCCTCCCCCCTAAAAAAAAAAAAAAAATTGGACCAATTACTGCAAAGAAAAACTTTACCTGGGAGTCATACACTATGGCTCCTCCCAGAACCTGGCTAATATGGGCCCTACATTCATCCACTAGATGGCACTGCTGTGTGAGGGCCGATACTCATTTTCCCTCTCAAGAGCTGACAAAGATCCAGGCAGTATCCCAGCTCTGACAGGCCAAGAGCCAAACTACTATTTTCCATACCAAGTTGCCAGTCCAATGTTTGGAATGCATCTGCATTGTTTTAATTTTACAGAGTTGGCAAAATGCTATGGGTTATATTTGGATTAAACTTAAAGTTATTCCTTTTAGCAAATATGGACTGTCTCCACTATGTTCTTTTTTTTTTTTTTTTTTTATATGCCAATATTAATCATTTGCAGTGGCACAGTAGAAAAAGTGTAAAGGCACCTGAGTCCAGTGCATAAGTTCAAAATCTCAGGACTCCAAGCAAAAGAGTTTGCAGAGGCCTAGGAGCAGAGATTGGAGTGGGATGATCTGAGAGTCAGGAAGCCCCCTCTGAAGATCTAGGGTTCTCTTCCTCCGACTTGTCCCCCAGTATAAACCCTGAACCAAGATTGTTGCCTATTAAATTTGCTATAAAAGAATAGAAATCAAATTCTGGGGCCATTTCAGAAATAGCAATATGAGTTCCCTCTGTATTCAGAGACATTTTGAAGTAAGCTGTTAATGAAAAGCAGAGAAGCCTTTGAAATAATGCAAAACGCCACCTAAACCGCATTCAGAATCTATAAAGCAAACTGCCAGACCGAAACAGCAACAACCCTGCCTACGAAAGGGCAACACCGCAAATATCGCATCAGTTGCCAGAACAAAAATACAGTTCATTTTAGAGATGAAAGCTCGCTGAACTGCTGTAGGTTTCCACACGGAAAAGGCTGGATTTTCAACTGTGCAAATTTTATCTCAATAAAAATTTGCCAAATCAAAGGAGGAGGACTTGGAGGCATCTATGGTGAAGAGTTTTTCTGAATAGCACTACCAAAAATGGGAGCCCGAGACCCCCGTGTCGATGGGCAGGGTTGTTAGCGGGCGGGGTGAGTGGATAAGTGTGAGGCGAGGATTGGGTGGTGGGCCTGCCAGGTAGGAGCGTTTAAATTAATTGGTGGGAAAGTTGGGGAGCGTGTGGGACTTTGGAGGACTCGGCTCCTTCCGGGGTCCTCCAGGGCGGTTTTTTCTACCCGCCCGCCCGTTGCATTAGACAGTGGATGGTAGCTCGGGGGTGCGGATCTCCTGAGCTATTGGGTCATTGGGGCTCATCAGGTGATGAGTGGTGGGCCGGCGGGGTGCCGTGCCTGGTGGGTCAGGTGACCCAGATAAAAGGGGCATGAGGGACATGCCACCCCTCTGACCCTTGCTGAGGTGGTGGGGTCGAGGGCACTGAACGATGTAATTTGGTAGCTCGGGAGGAGCTCTTTGGTTAAGATGTAAATTGAAGTTAAGATATGTTAAAGTGTTATGTTTTAATAAACTGAGCTGCGGCTAAATTTTTACCATCAGAAAGACTGTATGCCAAAATATTAGACACAACGATTGCATCAGCCATCCACCATAAAGCCTTCAATTGGAAAGATAATTCTAAACTCAACTTTCCTGAATGGTGGAACCATTTGAGTATAATTAGAAAATATGAGGAAATAATAGCCATTAAACAGAATAATATTGCTAATTTTACTAAGTAATGGGCCCCCCCCTGGATGGTTTTTGTACAAATTTGAAGAAGAATCTTCCCTAACTCCTTCCCATCTGAATTGGATATAAGCAGCTTAGGAGTACTTTATTTTATTCTATGTTTAATTTTTGTTTTATTTTAGGTTGTTATTTTATAATAGACATAGTCCTCATTAAGTTGTAATGATGTGTGCATAATAATAATAATTATTCTACTGTACTTACTTGAAGTGTGTGTTCTTGATAGGCGCACAGCAAGGCCTATCCAAATCCCGCTGTTAAATAGAGAATGGCAAGAGAAGAATTCCATTGCTATTCAACAAAACTGTGCTGGATACCTGTTGCAGGTTTCCAGGTCTCGCTACGTCTTGTGAGGTAGAAACCGACGTTTCAGCCGTCATGCTGTGGCTTTCCTCAGGGTACGCTGTGAGGTCTGTAGCTTGTCTTTGTAAATAGTGGGTCCACTGACCTCGACACTTTGTTGGGACCACATCAGGAGGGCATCTGCGCAGGCGCGGATGCAACACGGTGACATCATCGTGTCACACCTACACGGTGACATCATCGCGTCACACCTACGCATGCGCAGATGCCCACCCGAAGTGGCTCCGAGCACGAGAACAGGTTGAGGGGGGCGGGGCTGGGGGAGAATGGGGCGGGGCTAGGTGGAACTGGGCAGGCCTGGGGGTGGGACCATGGCTCTGGATTTTACAATTGTAAAATCCGGTAACCCTAGCATTTGATATACCACCAAAATAGGCTGCAAAATGTCTAAGTGGTTTATATCATATTCAAACTAGTTATATAACACAATAAAACAAAGTGAGGGGGGCAACATCAAAGCAGTGCAATTCAGCAGGTAAATTTGACCTGTGTCCAGGGTATGAATGGGATGTCTGTGTTCAGAATAGCTGCCAAATAGCTGTATTAAAAGGTGGGTTTTAAGTGTTTGCTTAAATTCTTCAGTGTAGGAAGGTTCCTGATATTTGGGAGTTGCAGTAGTCTATACGGGAAATGATTAAAGTATGGATTAGTAAGTGGGGAAGGGTAGGGGCTAAAAAAGGTTGAACAGATCTAATACACTGAAGAGCAAAGAAGGAAGAGCGAATAACCAAGTTGTTCTGGGGCTTGAAATTGGACAGATATTCAGTCTGCAATCAGTAATAATAATAATAACAGTTTATATACCGCAATACCGTTAAGTTCTATGCGGTTTACAATAGATTAAGCAAGGTACAAATTGATTGAATTTAAGAGGGGGGAAGAGGAGAGTTAATAGGACCAGAAATGCGTTGTTGAGGAGAAAGAGATTAATAGGACAGAGGAATCACTATGGAGGAGAAAGAAGATGAGTGGGTCAGTTGTCTAGATACTTTAGGAACAGGTGAGTTTTTAGACGTTTTCTGAATTCCTCATAAGTAGTGGGTGAAAGCAGTTGATCTAGGTCTTTACCCCACAGTGCTGCTTGATGTGAAAGAAGGTGTTCATGGTGTCACTATTGTAAATCACTATTGTATCACTATTGTAAATCACTATTGTATCACTATTGTAAATCACTATTGTTAATAGGACCGGAAATGCATTGTTGAGGAGAAAGAGATTAAAAGGACAGAGGCATCACTATGGAGGAGAAAGAAGATGAGTGGGTCAGTTGTCTAGATACTTTAGGAACAGGTGAGTTTTTAGACGTTTTCTGAATTCCTCATAAGTAGTGGGTGAAAGCAGTTGATCTAGGTCTTTACCCCACAGTGCTGCTTGATGTGAAAGAAGGTGTTCATGGTGTCACTATTGTAAATCACTATTGTATCACTATTGTAAATCACTATTGTATCACTATTGTAAATCACTATTGTTAATAGGACCGGAAATGCATTGTTGAGGAGAAAGAGATTAAAAGGACAGAGGCATCACTATGGAGGAGAAAGAAGATGAGTGGGTCAGTTGTCTAGATACTTTAGGAACAGGTGAGTTTTTAGACGTTTTCTGAATTCCTCATAAGTAGTGGGCGAAAGCAGTATCAGTAGGCATATTTATTTATTTATTGCTCTGGAATATGATACTTTATTCTTTGTATGTATTTCAGACATAATAATGAGCAGTTTTATGGATCTAAAATTTGTTTGTTTCCTGGTTATCTCAGAGAAGGCGGAAGGATGGTTTGGCCCTTTGGCTCCGGCACTATCCAGTCATTCAGTGGCACTCTCCAGTTAAGAGGTAAGGGACAACAATGCAAGGTGGTGATGCCAAAACCACAGCAAGTTTATTTGTAAAATATCCAGCAATTAGTGGCACAAGTGACTGGCTGTGTTTCAGCAAAACAGTCGCTTGCATCAGGTGGGTCACATAGTCAAACTGATGGAGAAAAGAACGCCACGCATAACCACATTCTGAATGTGCCAAAAGGTAGTAATTCTCTGAAGACTTAAAGGGCTCCTTTTACAAAGGTGCGCTAGGGCCTTAACGCATGCGTTAAATTCCCGAGAATGCTAGCCACTACCGCCTCCTTTTTAGGAGGTGGTAGATTTTCGGCTACTGTGCGCTATAGCGCGCGGTAATTTTGTGCATGCGCTAAAAACCCTAGCACACCTTCGTAAAAGGAGCCCAAAAGCTTACAAAACACAGTCGTAGGTGTTCTTTTGGATCGCCAGCTGCAACTGTGTCTTGGCATATTTATTTATTCATTTGTTCATTTTTACAGCCCATCCTCCCCAGGAGCCCAGAACGGGTTACAAGGATACATACACAAGTTTCCACTACACACGCTACAGTCAATAACATGCTATAAAAAATTAAAATCCATATGACAGAAAAGAAAAAAAAATGGAATGGGAAGAAAAGCAAAGTTAATAAAAATTAAAAGAAAGCTAAAAGAAAAAAAAAAAAAGAAGCTCAGTTCAAACAGCCAGTCAGGTTTTCCAGATATCCCTAATGAATATGCATGAGAGAGATTTGCATACCTGTCACTTCCATTATATGCAAATCTCTCTCATGCATATTCATTAGGGATATCTGGAAAACCTGACTGGCTGGGGGTCCCCCAGGACAGGTTTGGAAACCACTGAGTAGGTGATCCCTCGTTGACATACACCACCAGTGCAGAAGGAGGAGTCAAACTGATATTGAAGTCCGCCGTCAAAATCACTGCCGGAGCAGGGGCTGCCACAGGCTCAACGGACAGCAGGGCCGATTCGTCGTGATCTCTGGCTATGTGATGTCTCAAGGCCACACAGATATCCTTTTCCCATCAAGGCTGATCCTCCAGAATGCCTCACAGCTCCACCAGCGATCTCCCGACCTCAGGTCTTCCGGCTCCATTGAAGCAGACTCCGCCCGACCACCAGCACAGATGAGCAGAGATCTGCACAGATTAACGGTGGCACTAGTCCAGCGTTAACTGCTCTAATGCCTGCATTAGATTCTGAACATCAATGTCCCGGTTATCAGCTCCCTGCTCACTCCTCTGCTCCATTCATAAGTTCAAGATGTTTCAGCAAACTGCTTGTGACCTTGGTTAGTGATATCTCTTTTCTGCAAAGTATTGGTTATGTTTATATATATTAAAATCTTTAAATACCGCATATACAGCCAAAAAGGATCAAAGCAGTTTACAACATAACTCAATCGAATTGGTGAAAAGAACTTCATTAAAAATCGGAAAGAAAAAGAAACAAAGACAATTAACATTTCTAATACATAATATCCTATTACAGCTAAAATTAATTAATTATTACAAATAAAAAAGATATAAATAAACATAAAATTGTATAAATATGGATTAATACAAATTGATGCAAATTAATTAATGCAGCCTACAGTCCCAGATTCAATTAATTAATTTAAAAAGGCCATTCGAAAAAAATAAAAATGCCTTTAGATGTCTTTTAAAATTTTGAAGTGATTCTTCCTTTCTCAAATCTACCGGCAAACTGTTCCATAATATTGGAACTAAATTTTTTAAAAATGCGCCATTTCTAGTCGAGGCAAGATGAGCCTTCGAAATAAACTCAATAAACGCCTAGGCCAGGGGTAGGGAACTCCGGTCCTCGAGAGCCGTATTCCAGTCGGATTTTCAGGATTTCCCCAATGCATATGCAGGAGATCTATGTGCATGCACTGCTTTCAATGCATATTCATTGGGGAAATCCTGAAAACCCGACTGGAATACGGCTCTCGAGGACCGGAGTTCCCTACCCCTGGCCTAGGCGCATAAAACGATGGCAATGGCTTCTTCTATCAAACTAAGCTAGAAGTTTCTAGCGCAGAGAGCTGCGCTGAATAGCCCGCACTGCTCCCGACGCTCATAGAGTTCCTATGGGCGCTGGGAGCAGCGTGGCTCTCTGCGCTAAAAACTGCTAGCACAGTTTGATAGACGAGGCCCTAGGTTAGAAAGATATGACGGTGGTAACTCAAACAGTGTTCATGTGCCAACATCAAAATCTTAAATTTGATTCTAAATTCCATTGGTAATATAAAGGAATTACTTGATCATAGATATGGGCACGGCCTAACAACTGAATTGCAGTATTTTGTACTCTTTGCAAACGTTTCACTTGCCCTGCTGTTATTCCTGCATAAACCAAATTGCCGTCATCCCACTTAGATAGGACAAATCTCGACTAGCTCTACGTTGTTGGTTATGTGGGGGAGAACCGTGAACTCCTTTCTCTTCTTTGGGCTTGCGGACTGCCTTCTGTGGGTGTGCAGTACCAGATCTGTACTTGCGTTCCCCAAGAGCAATGTGTAACCTTGCCTGAGAAAAGAGCTCTTAAAGCCAAATCCGTCTTCCTCGCGTCAAAAAGCTTTCTCACAGCTGATGAACCCGTACCCAGATACAAGTTCTACCCATTCATCATTTTCTCCAGTTCATTTATCACACTGGCTTCTCTATCGTGGAGAATCCTGATGGAAAACTCACTTTTTGAAATGCAGCGTTTTCGACCAGTTGGTTGTTTATTAGCCTGCTCAAAACATTTAGTCCACCCAAGGAGGATGAGACGTCTTCTCTCTACATGTGGGAAAGCGCGGCACAGTGATTAGAGCTACAGCCTCAGCACCCTGAGGTTGTAGGTTTAAATCCCATGCTGCTCCTTGTGACCTTGGGTAAGTCACTTAATCCCCCCATTGCCCCAGGTACATTAGATAGAGTGTGAGCACACAGGGACAGAAAGGGGGGGAAATGCTTGAGTACCTGAATGTACTTAGGTAATAAGTGGTTTATAAATAGTAAAAATAAAAAAAAAATAAAAATACTCCTGGACTAGGCTCCTTCCTATATAATTTTGAAAATTGCTCCATAAAAGAAAGACACAAAATTTTCAGCAGAAAAAAATAAAAAGTTCCTTATAGGGAAAAAATAATTCCTTTTTTTTTTTTTCCAATTCTTTATTCATTTTTTTTTTAATCTTACATCAAGTGTACAATAATACATCAATTGAGTCATACACATCACTTGAAATTCTTTTCTGGTATCATCTACAATATATAAATTAAGTCCCTTTCCCACCCACCCTTTCCACAAATATTATAAAACAAACCTTTCTCACATATAATAAATTGAAAAAACATTGATTTAACCAATAATATAACTATATATCCCCCCCTTTCCCAAAATTATAATTATACTTTTAGTGTAAAAAGGTGTCTAAGCATTACAATATGTTATCAATGGCCCCCAAATCTTTTTAAAATTGTTATAATTCCCTTTTTGTATGGCAATTATTCTTTCCATTTTGTATATGTGACATAATGAGTTCCACCAGAAAGTGTAAATGAGTTTGGTATAATCTTTCCAATTTTTGGTGATATATTGAATGGCAACTCCTGTCATTATTAATAAAAGTTTATTATTACTAGATGAAATTTGACTTTTTATTCTCATGGACGTCCCAAATAGAATTGTATCATAGGATCGATTTTGGATAATACAAAAGCTCTGCCAAAATTATAGCTGTGATTGTAATCCTAAGAACAGCCTTGAATTGATTTCAAGAAATCTCGTAAAGAGAGTTCGGTGCAGGGCAACTGCTCTCGATAACTATAGGCAGTTTAAGCCAAGACGGTGTCTCAGATGTGGCACTCATAAATTCTGTGCCTAACTGAGTCACAGAAACACAGAACATGATGGCAGAAAAGGGCCATGGCCCATCTAGTCTGCCCACCCTAATGGCCCACCCCCTAACTACCTCCATGAAGAGATCCCATATGCCAAATAGAAACACAGAACATGACGGCAGAAAAGGGCCACGGCCCATCTAGTCTGCCCACCCTAATGGCCCACCCCCTAACTACCTCCATGAAGAGATCCCATATGCCAAATAGAAACACAGAACATGACGGCAGAAAAGGGCCACGGCCCATCCAGTCTGCCCACACTAATGGCCCACCCCCTAACTACCTCCATGAAGAGATCCCATATGCCAAATAGAAACACAGAACATGACGGCAGAAAAGGGCCACGGCCCATCCAGTCTGCCCACCCTAATGGCCCACCCCCTAACTACCTCCATGAAGAGATCCCACATGCCAAATAGAAACATAGAAGATGACGGTAGAAAAGGGCCACGGCCCATCTAGTCTGCCCACCCTAATGGCCCACCCCCTAACTACCGCCATGAAGAGATCCCACATGCCAATCCCATCTTTTCTTAAAATCTGGCACGCTGCTGGCCTCAATTACCTGTAGTGGAAGATCATTCCAGATATCAACCACCCTTTCGGTGAAGAAATATTTTCTGGTGTCGCCATGAAATCTCCCACCCCTGATTTTCAACGGATGCCCTCTTGTTGCCGTGGGTCCTTTAAGACCAAAGAGATCTTCTTCCACCTCGATACGGCCCGTGACCTATTTGAACGTCTCGATCATGTCTTCCCTCTCTCTGCGTTCCTCAAGTGGGTACAGCTGCAACTTACCCAGTCGTTCCTCATACGGGAGATTCTTGAGTCCTGCGACCATCCTGGTGGCCATTCGCTGAACCGACTCAACTCTCCGCACATCTTTTTGATAATGCGGCCTCCAGAATTGTACACAGTATTCCAGGTGGGGTCTCACCATGGATCTGTACAACGGCATTATGACCTCGGGCCATGCATCATAATATCTCGTTCAAGTTTTTTAAAAAACATTCCCGGGTGTCCAAAAAAACCTGCATAGGTGTCCGTAAAATATAGGCTAAGGGCTCCTTTTGCTAAGGTGACCTAAACGCCAACGCCTCCATAGAGCTTGCGTTAGTATTTTTCGCTTAGCGTGTGGTTTGCGCGCCCTAATCTTTTGCGCGCGCTAAAAACACTAGCGCACCTTAGTAAAGGGAGCCCTTAGTGAAATGTGCTGCTATATTCAAGATCGATCCACTAAATAAATAAATTGCAACAGTCCACGTGGCCGACCCCACTAATTGGGAACCTTTTCATCAACATAGCAGTGCCCAAGCCCCAGATCCATCTTCTAAGGGCTCCTTTTACAAAGGTGCGTTAGGACTTTAATGCACGGAATAGCGCGCGCTAGACCTTAACGCCAGCATTGAGCTGGCGTTAGTTCTAGAAGCGTAGCGCGGGTTTAGCGCACTGGTGCACCTTACTAAACGGAGCCCTAAGTCTATTTCGGTAACATAATTCAAGAGCACAAGAGCTTTCCTGGTTTGAATATTTCATCCAGACCCCTCAATCAACCGCACTACAGGCCTTCCCAAACTTGTCCTGAAATCCCGCGGCAAGTTGGGTTTCTACAATGGATGTGTAGGCGATCAATGAAAATTCATCTTATGCTTATCTTGGAAACGCATCTGGCCGTGGGATTCCACGACAAGTTCGGGAAGGCCTGACATAAGACTGATTGAGGAAGTTGGATGAGATACCTGCATACTAAACAGGACAAAGTTCTACTCTTTAATGATGTTACTCAAATAGATCAACAATCTTAGA
The DNA here is from genome assembly GCF_902459505.1 of Geotrypetes seraphini. Classification (NCBI taxonomy): domain Eukaryota; kingdom Metazoa; phylum Chordata; class Amphibia; order Gymnophiona; family Dermophiidae; genus Geotrypetes; species Geotrypetes seraphini. The sequence goes on from NC_047095.1 coordinate 66,597,011, forward strand.
TTGATCTATGGGTTGGGGAAGAAAATCACCGTATTATAGCAGCCAGTCAAAGAGATATTGTATTAGTGGCATATAAAATTTCTGATCAAATCAGCATGCAATCTGGAATATAGAAATACGGGGCTTGATGTTCAAAGAAGGTTTAACAAGACAAGGGAGGCTCCTGACCAATTAAATCCTGCTGAGCTGCTCATCTGACAATATTCAGCGGTCGACAGAGGTGATGAATCACCCTGGTAAGTGCTGCGGTGATCTGGTGGTGCTATTTAGGCTGGCCTAACTTTCTCCACTGAGCTAACCAGGCCCTGGGCTCAATATCAGACAGTACCCAGGTGATTGTATAGACCATGCCAGAGTTTAGACGTGGCCCAGCATTGACTATCCAGGCATAGTTCAGCCCAAGGTGGGCCACTATGGGCTCTATAGTATCCCTCCCTAAGTAAGATGCTATCAGATAAGCCCATCTTTACCTCCATTGGGCTAGATTCATGAACCAGCCCGATCGTAACCAACCTGTGCCTGATCCGGGCAGGTCCGATGGATTCTCGAAACTCAAATATGCAGAGGGGGGTGATTGGAGGCCCGGATCGCTGGTGTGCGATCCCGAGCCGCGACTTTTTTATTTTTATTTTTTAACTTTACTTTTTTTAAATACTTTTTAGCCCGGCGAGCCCGTGGTTTTAACCTGCCTAAACCCACGGGTTAAAACCATGGGCTCGCAGTGCGGGGAAGGGCAGGACAGATTTGGGGTGGCAGGAAGGAGAAGACCGGGGACAAGCAGGGCGGCGATTTGGGGCAAAGCAGGCAGGAGAGATTTGGGGCAGCAGAGAGCAGGGCTTCGGAGAGTCAGAAATACGTTTTTGACTGGCAGTCGCTTCTTGGGATGATCGGCCAGCCCGGTCGGTTTGGAAAATTTGGTTGGTGAATCGCGTCCCTCTCTACTTTGCATGCATTTCTTCTCATTTGCATGCACGGATTCGAAGCGGATCGCAGGAGAGGTTAGTGAATGGGGCCCGAGGGAAATCTGGTCACAAAGGGGTCACAAACCGACCGGTACAAGATTGGTTTGCTTTGTGAATCTATCTCATTGTCCCTTCTCCTCCTTCATAGACTGCGAGTGCTTGCCAATGCCTTCCTGACCTTTGACACGCTCCTCGAGCCTGATTCTATAAACAATGCCTAAATCGGTGGGCGCCTAGAAAAATGGTGCCTATCACCCGTCAGGCACCATTTGTAGAATTGTGCCTAGCGCTACCTAATTCAACGTAGGTGGCGGTAGGCATCGTAATGTTAACGCCGCTATATTAGGCCAGGTTTTTCTTGGCCCAGTTTACCAGCGCCTAAGGCAATCCACACCCAAACTCTGCCCCTAACTATGCCCACTTTTTGGGTAGGTGCCAGAAGATGCTTCAGTGTAGATGCCTTCATAGCGCCTACCAAGTTGAGTGCTTATCTGAAAACAAATGTCTTTGTAAATGGGTTTTTAATGGCACTTTCAATTACAGCGCCAATTAAACCAATTTTTAAAAATGACCCCCCTTCCCCCCTTTTACAAAACCACGAAAGTGTTTTTTTAGCACTGGCCGGTGCGCTGAATGATCCGTGCTGCTCCCAATGCTAATTGGAGCTCTGTGGGCGTCGGAGCAGCGCTGAGCATTCAGCACGCTGGCTTGCGCTAAAAAACGCTTTTGCGGTTATGTAAAAGGGGGAGGGGGTATGTTAGGCGCCTAACTTTGTAGGCGTGACTATCTAGGTGCCTAGGTGTGTACTGGCAGGCACCATTTATAGAATCAGGACCTTTGTGTCTGCCACCTCATTACAGCCTAGTCATTGACGTGCCGACAATCCCGCCATGACATGTGCGCGCAGGACAAATGTGCGCTGCTGCTTCCGCTGTTCTGAGGCCTTCCCGTTTACGATGTCCTCACGCTCCCGTTGGGAGGGGGGAATCCCCAACAAGGTACAGAAGATGGTGAAGTGAGGTAAACTGGAAACATCCACAAAGGCAAACCACCCCACTTCCAAGTGTCCAGTAGGGACAGAGGTCTGAAGAGTCTCCAGCCCCCACTTAATTAAACACAGATTGTGTGATTCCAACACTTAGTGGGTAATGATATTGATCCTGACCCTTATTATCACCTCCTAACCCCCCAAAAGGAAGGACACTCGAGTGGAGCTCCTTTAGAACCCTTGAGAAAGCCTTTATGTGGCGAAATGGGTCCCGTCGGGGCAGGCTAGTGATTCTGCACATTAAAAGATAAGTGAAAATACATCCGACGATTACAACTAATCCAAAATACTGCCATAAAGATTATTACAAACAAAAAAAAAAATTAATCACATTACTCCTCTGTTAAAAAGTGCTCACTGGCTACCTGTTTATCACCGAATCACTTACAAAATAGCTTTAATCTCCTACAAAACAATGAAAACCAAGGAACCTGCTTGTTTTCAAACCGCCCTCCTAAAATAACCAATCTGAACCAGTGCGTTCTGAACGCCAGTGTCATTCGGATCTGCAATCATTCCTACTGGCCAACATTCCAATTCAGCCGCGATCTGATTCCTTTTTAAAACAAATTGAAATCCAGCTTAATTCGCTTTGGGAAGCCCCTTGTCTGTGGATAAACATTTGGCATCCGCAGGTGGTCAGTAATAGGCTTTTAATTTATTTAACAATTGGTAAACAAATATTCCCTCTTGCAATTAATGTAGTCCCCTGTGTGTCCCTTGGCACAATGCCATCCTTATAGAAGGATGTGCTACACCAGGGGCTGGCTGGCGTGTCGAGATGACGCCTTGCAGCCTCTGGGTTCGAAGACCACCGCTGGGAGCACTGTCCAGACCGTTACATGCCCATTTGGTCTCAGCAAGACGCCATTAACTTTCAGTGGCCAAAGAAAAGAGCCTCATCTGGGACTTTAGAGAAGAGAAATCTGCCAGCCCTCGATTCGCAGGCTGGGGACACGAGCACAGAAGGCAGGGTTCATCTATGAATGTTTTTGTATTAAACAAGAAAGCAAAGTGCTTCAGTCCTGAATTCTTTTTTATGAATCAGAGATCCATACAGTTTAAAATTTTTTTTTAAAAACCCCAAAACAAAACACATGTTGGGCACACATTGATCTCGATGCTTGGTTGTGGGCTATTGCAATGGCTAACAGGTCCAAAACTCAAAATTATGAGTCAAAAGAGAAATGCAGTTGTTCCTTAGCAGTGGGTATTTTGTGCAAGTGATTTTTATTGAGTCAAATTTACAGAAAATTGCAGATGGTACAGACGGACTAAACAAGGCTCAGAGTTAACAAGGCTCAGAGTTAACAAATGGAGAAAAAAAGACAACAGTCAGGAAAGGATCCCCCAACCCCCCCCCCCTCTCCTCCCTCCCACTCCAGAGCCCCAGCAATGGATATTAAAAGTAAAGTTACTGTAATCCTATCGGTTCTCTTGTTTCGTGTCCCTCTACAATTTTTTTTAATAGATTTCTCAGCAACCGCTTTTAATTTTTATATACAGAATTTTTATATACAGTAAAACCTTGGATTGCAAGTCACTTGGTTCGCAAGTGTTTTGCAAGACAAGCAAAACATTTTATTAAATTTTAACTTGATATACAAGCAAAGTCTTGCAGTACAAGTACATACAGTGTACAGGCGTCACATCATCACAACTGCGCCGATGGTTCTTCTCTCTCTGATGCTACGGGAGTGTAGTGACTGTTTTAAACGAACAAAGTCTTGCAATACGAGTACATACAGCATACACGCGTCACATTCTCACAACTGCGCCGATGGTTCTCTCTCTGACGCTGCGGGAGTGTAGTGACTGTTCTAAACGAGCGAGGTCTTGCAATACGAGTACATACAGTATTTTGTATTAAAGTTTTTGGGTTGTGGAGTTTCCATTACTTCTTGTGGGGAAATTCGCTTTCATATACGAGTGTTTTGGATTACAAGCATGCTTTTGGAACGAATTATGCTCGCAAACCAAGGATTTACTGTATTTATTTTGTCTTTTACTTATGTATTACTGGTAATCAACTGGGGAGTAGGGTTTAAAATAATGGCAGTTTAACAATGCAAACATTTTTGAAAGCGTGAAAATCACTAGGTGGTCACGTTAAAAACTTCATCGTGTTTAAAAATAATCCCATTGCACTTGAACATGTAATGAAGGTGAATTCACTAGAAAAGGAGGCGCTACTCGGAATGGTCATTGGTAAAAGGCAGCAGGGGAGACCAAAGGCCCATTGACTGGATACCATCAAGAATGACTTGGGAATGAACATGAAGCAATTGAAAGAAGCCGTGGCGAGGACCGGCCTACGTAGGATCCAAGGGTCGGACATGACTGAATGGATAGTAGTAGGAGTAACAAATAATGCTATAAATTTTCACCTTCAAATTCCAAGCAGTTGTTGAGAAAATGGCAAAAATCTCTAGGGTGTGTGTGTGTGGGGGGGGGGGGGTTACTTTTGTTGCCTCATCCTATATACAGTAGGTATCTATGAGGGACCACTGAAAAGTTCTCAGTCCAACCAAGAAGAGAGTGATGTGGAGCCATGAAACTTCCATGTTATTCCACACTTTTCATTTCAATGAGGCAAATGCATCTAGTAAGTGGGCACAAGTATAGGGAAACCAAGCCATTGTGACATCACCGATGAGGCTGGCTCTTAGGTATTGGTGGAATGAGGCATTATGACATCACAATAGGAGGAGCCACTGAAAAATTCTCAGCCCATCCAAGAAGAGAATGATTTGGAGCCATGAAACTTACAAGATATTCCACACTCTTCTTGACATTGTTTCAATGAGGCAAATGCATCTAGTATAAGGAAACCAAGCCATTGTGACATCACCAATGAGGCTGGCTCTTAGGCATTGGTGGAATGAGGCATTATGACATCACAATAGGAGGAGCCACTGAAAAGTTCTCAGCCCAACCAAGAAGAGAATAATGTGGAGCCATGAAACTTACAAGTTATTCCAGACTTTTCTTAACATTTTTCATTTTTGTTTCATATTATCATTGAAATGAAAAGTGTCAAGAAAGTGTGGAATAACTTGTAAGTTTTCATGGCTCCACATCATTCTCTTCTTGGTTGGGCTGAGAACTTTTCAGCGGCCTCTCGTATTTCTCTCTGTATTTCTCTATCTATATGAGCGCGCACACACACAAAAAAAGTTCTGGTAGTTTTCTTAAGGCTTCATTGAACCAGAATGGGAAGGTGCAGCCGTCAGGAGAAGCTGAAATTTGTCAGGAGTTGGAAAGATTCTCCACGGCCTAAATATTTCTGCCATTGGCAGACTGGGATAAGACTGCACTTGTTCAGAGGGTCCTATGTCAAGATGTCTTTTCAGTTCTCTGTCCGCTGTCAGTAAAATTGCTTTGAATATCTCAAATGTTGGCTCAAGAAACTATTTGCCAAGCTTGTGACAATCCATTAAGTAACCTACCAAAGGAAATGTCAGCGGAGTATGAAAAAGAGGATGAGTTGATTGGGGGGAAAAATACAGAGGTGTAGAAACACATTTTAGATTCATAAAGTGTGACAGTTGTTTTTTTTCTCCCACACCCCTCCAATGAGCCTCTTAATTGGCTCAATGAATACCATGTTCCAGTAGTTCTGAAATGTATTGCAATAAAACTTCCTAAGTTCGTGCACTGTCACAGAAGTGATGCATCGGTGAAGAAATCTGAAAGGTTTTGAGTATAACTGTACATGAGTAACAGCATGATGGAAAAGACAGATGATCATTAAGAAAATTTACAATATTTAAAGGCCATACTCACATAATACAGCTTGAATAAAGTGGGATCACTTATTATGTGCTCAAGGGTTGGACCCATTTTTTTAAATTACCTGTTACACTGTAGACCAGGGGTGTCCAACCTGCGGCCTGAGGGCCACATGTGGCCCCGTGAAGTATTTTGTGCGGCCCCAGTCGAGGGCAATGCAGTGTTTTCCTCTGCTGCCCCCGGGTGTTTGCCATCTTGCCGGCTCCCTCCTCTGTCTTGCTGCAGCGTTTGCGCGGCCCCAGAAACATTTTTTTCGGCCAATGCGGCCCAGGGAAGCCAAAAGGTTGGACATCCCTGCTGTAGACCCTATAAAAAGGGGGATTCACTTATAATATGGTAAAATATCTTGGACCCCTATGTCTGTTCTATATGGGGGTCTAAAAAAAATAATGTCACCCAGCTAAGGTATGCACACTGATATAGGTTTACTGCATGGGTGAAGTGCTATGGCTTCCATTTTAGTCTTTTTTTTTTTTAATATGTATTTTTCTTGAATTAATAGGATTCACCCACTCTCTCTCTCTCTCTCTGCTGTTTGCTGTCACAACACTGCCCAAACTTCCAATTACACTTTCACTCTGCAGTGCTCTAGCAATGTGAGCAGACGCCTGGAATACTGTGTCCAGCAATGATCGCCGTACATGAAGAAGGACATGGTACTACTCAAAAGGGTCCAGAGAAAAGTAACTAAGATGGTTAAGGGGCTGGAGGAGTTGCCGTACAGCGAAAGATTAGAGAAACTGGGCCTCTTCTTCATCGAACAGAGGAGATTGAGAGGGGACATGATCGAAACATTCAAGGTACTGAAGGGAATAGACTTAGTAGATAAGGACAGGTTGTTCACCCTCTCCAAGGTAGAGAGAACGAAAGGGCACTCTCTAAAGTTGAAAGGGGATAGATTCCGAACGAACACAAGGAAGTTCTTCTTCACCCAGAGAGTAGTGGAAAACTGGAACGCTCTTCTGGAGGCTATCATAGGGGAAAACACCCTCCAGGGATTCAAATAGGGGGAAACACCCTCCAGGGATTCAAGACAAAGTTAGACAAGCTCCGGCTGAACCAGTCTCAGTTAGGGCACTGGTCTTTGACTGAAGGGCCGCCGTGTGAGCGGACTTCTGGGCACAATGGACCACTGGTCTGACCCAGAAGCGGCAATTCTTACGTTCATATGACAAGCTTTTTCCCACCATAGACATAACCAGTCCTCAGTCCATTTCATATTTTTCTTTGGGACAGTCTGAATAGTCAGTCCAGAATTAATTTGTGAACCAGCTGCGTAAGTGAATACGCTGAAACGTGATGGGGTTTGGAGGGCAAAGCGCAGCTATACTTTGCGTCGTGCGGTAGCCGTATCAAGTTCACGTTAAAGGTTCATAGATAAAAATATAACAAGAAAAACAAAACCTGAAAAGAAACATAGGACGATACCTTTTATTGGACTAATGTAATCTATATCTTTTTTTACTGGCTTTAGGGGGCTATGACCTCCTTCCTAAGGTCAGGACAGGATACTGCTTTCATGGTATCCACTCATGATGGAGGTTTTGCCTTTTGAAAGCTAGTCAAAAATATATATATTATCGAATTAGCACATGCTAAACGTTAACGCGTCCATAGACTATCATGCACCCGTTTAGCGCATGCTAGCTACTTCAATTATCATGCGCTAATTGGTTAACGCACCTTAGTAAAAGAGAGAGCAAGTTAGTCTAATACAAAAATAGCACTTTATATTCTTTTTCTGCCCAGAAAGTCTTTCTAAAATACGAGGGTGGTTTGAAAAGTTTGGTAAAAAAGCAGAGTTAAACAATGTCCAGTGAGTTTCCAGTTTATTCATAAGCTATTTTTCCTATCATACAAAAAAAAAACTGGAAACTCGCTGGACTGATTATTGCCCTCGATGAAGAGTGAGACGACATTATTTAATTTCCTTGTTTTAAAAAGAAAACCCTTTCCAACCACCCTCGTCGTGTTCCCTATCAAATAGTCTGGACTCGGCCTCCTGCAGTTGTAGAGAGTACACGGGAGCCAAATCAAAGAAAATACCGTACTTTGGGGGCATCTCTGGGCCCCACCACGCTTAGCTGTCTCTGGCAGCGCTGATTAGACAGTCTCGGAAACAAAAAAGAGAAACTTGAAGAGACTGTTATGCAGTTTAGGGGGTCAGACCAGTGGTCCATCAAACCCAGAAGTCTACTCCTACGGCGGCCCTTAGGTCAAAGACCAGAGCCCTAATTGAGTCTAGCCCTGCGTTCATTCTGGTTCAGCAGGAACTTGTCCAACTTTGTCTTGAATCCCTGGAGGGTGTTTTCCCCTATGACAGACTCCGGAAGAGTGTTCCAGTTTTCTACCACTCTCTGGGTGAAGAACTTCCTTACGTTTGTACGGAATCTATCCCCTTTCAACTTTAGAGAGTGCCCTCTCGTTCTCTCTACCTTGGAGAGGGTGAACAACCTGTCTTTATCTACTAAGTCAATTCCCTTTAATATCTTGAATGTTTCGATCATGTCCCCTCTCAATCTCCTCTGTTCGAGGGAGAAGAGGCCCAGTTTCTCTAGCTTCTCGCTGTATGGCAACTTCTCCAGCCTCTTAACCATTTTTGGCGCTCATCTCTGGACCCTTTCGAGTAGTGCTCTGTCCTTTTTCATGTACGGCGACCAGTGTTGGACATAGTATTCCAGGTGGGGGCGCGCCATGGCCCGGTACAGCGGCATGATAACCTTCTCCGATCTGTTTCTGATCCCATTCTTAATCATTCCTAGCATGTCTGGGAAAACCCAGACCCACTAAGGCTAGTCTTATGTTCTTATGTACATCCTCCACTACGAATATACTCATTTCGTTCACATAAATGCATTGTCCTATAACTATATCTTTTAAAAGTATCACAGAACTACTTTGGGGTATTTTGGGGGCAGGTTTAAGCAAAACAAATGATATATCATTGCTTCCTTTATTATTAACTTTTATTTTCACGAATACAAAGTATGAAGGGTCTTATTCAATCCCTCTTTCAAGAAGTGAAATAAATAATATTAACAGTTCCTGGGAAATCCTAGGGGAATCATTTGTTTATTTCCTTATAGTGAAGCTGAGAAGGCCCTCGACTCAACGACTAATATCCTGCAGACAGAGGGCCGAGTTCGCCAGTTCATGTGTGATCTCCCTAAGCCTGGAATTGTTCAGTTAGATTAAGCTCTTCTGATGAGTTCCTTATTGAGCTGCTGAACAGAAATGAAGCCTTGTTAGCTCATTATCCCTTCTAATTAACCCATTCTGAACCCGCTCCTACTTCACCAGGAGGCAGTCGGCTTGTTTGGTTTCAAACAGAGGTCTATCAGTGGCCTCCTGGGACTCTTTTGTGCTGGTAAGTGAGATTTATTTGAAATGACTGGGGAATCTCCCCCCCCCTCCCCGCTCCCCCATGAAGAGTTGTACATTTTGTTCCCCTCTGGCTACAATTTCCCAGGGACAGGCTACCTCTAGGAAGCGCTGCCAGATCTTTCCTCCTTAATACATATTCAGTTCCTGGTCTCGTTTGCATGCAGTGCAGATCATTAAAGGCTCATTAAGCTGATGCAGAAGGTGAATTGGGGGATGTAACATTTGTGGACCAGCCAACAGAGCTGGTATTATACATCAAATTCTGTCTACCTATCATTATTTACATCAGGCTATTTACACCTGCATTGTGATGTCATAGAACTTTATGGTTATAGAAACAGTATAACGTGATGGCAGATAAAAGCCAAATGGCCCATCCGCAGCATCTACTATCTCCTCCTCTCCCTATTGGCTAAGGCTCTTAACATTTGCATCTCCTCTTCCTATAGGCTAAGGCTCTTAACACTTGCATTGTGAGGTCATAGAGCTTTATAGCAATAGAAACATAGAAACATGATGGCAGATAAAGGCCAAATGGCCCATCCACATCATACGCTATCTCCTCCTCTCCCTATTGGCTAAGGCTCTTCACATTTGCATCTCCTCTTCCTATAGGCTAAGACTCTTAACACTTGCATTGTGAGGTCATAGAGTTTTATGGTTATAGAAACATGATGGCAGATAAAGGCCAAATGGTTCATCTGCAGCATCCACTATCTCCTCCTCTTCCTATTGGCTAAAGCTCTTAACATTTGCATCTCCTCTTCCTATAGACTAAGGCTCATTACATTGCATTGTGATGTCATAGAACTTTATGGTTAATGAAACATTGTAACATGGTGGCAGATAAAGGCCAAATGGCCCATCCAGTCTGCCCATCCCCAACAACCATTATCTCTTCTTCTCATTAAGAGATCCCATGTGACTATCCCAGGCTTTCTTGAAATCAGATACAATTGATACCTTACAGAATCAATGCTTTTATTCACACGATTTTAATATGAGGGATTTCCATACATGTCTGACAGCCTCCTTGGTCATATAATCATAGCTAGGCTGCTCTTGCCACAGAGCTCCCTGTTGGCAAAGATGTCACCCCCTTGAACCCAGGATCCCTGCTGTCAAAGTCTGAGCCCAGTCACACTACAACATAGTTACTATATGGTGACGCCTCTAATAGCTTCTGCTACCAATACTACTACTTATCATTTCTATAGCGCTGCTAAATGTACACATGAGAACATTCTAGAAATGGTCCCTGCTCAGAAGAGCTTACAATCTACCCAACAGACAAACATGACAAGCAGGGGATTGGGGATTTACTGAGCTATTAGGTATACCTGCTCATCATCCTAACTCTGACCGCTTGATCCTGTCATTCCCAACTTTGAAAGCCATAAAATACCAAACGCCTCATAGCAAATCAGTTAACTGCCAAATTGTAAACGTGTGACACACTTCCCATCGAAATTTGTGCAACCACTGTATATGCCAGTGTCTCTCAAACTTTCCAGCTGGCGGCAAACTAAATTCAATACCCCGGCCGGAAGGCACCCGGAAATGTGCGGCCGTCAACGCGCATTGATGTCTGCACATGCGTGAAGGCCCATCTGCTCGCGATCCGCTTCTGTGGAGGGATCCGGGAGGTGCGGGGAGAGAAGGAGAGACGCCAGCTCAAAGGAGAGTCATCCGCGCCAGCTGACTTCCCACAGGACGTGCCTCTTGCCGCAAGAGCCAGCGAGGACGACTCTCCTCCTTGCCAGTGTATCGCAGCACACCTGAAATCTCAGGAGGCACACAGTTTGCGATACATTGGTGTATGCACTGCTCGGTGAAAGTCCCTCTTAGGGGCTTAAGAAGACTCAGACTTTGTAATACTGTACATGTTTACTCAGCAGAATGAAAATATTAGTGGTTACTCCCTGTTTTTATTTATTTCATTTGTTTCTATCCCCTTCTCCCCAAATTGATGCCTTATCTTACATTACATGTACAATTTTATGTAGCATGTATGATCTATGCATGACTCTATACAGTGTTCCCCCAGTCGTTCGCGGTTGGCGGTCCCGGTCATTCGCGGTATTTTCAGACCGCGAACCGCCATCAAGGAGAGGGGAGCGGGAGAGGCAGGAGGGAGCAGCTGGCGCGCTGCGAGTGCAGGAAATCACTCGCGGTATGCTCCGGCCGCCTCTTCCTGCACTAAGTCGGGCCTTATCCAATCAGGAGCTGCTTTGACACGCAGCTCCTGATTGGATAAGGCCCGACTTAGTGCAGGAAGAGGCGGTCGGAGCATACCGCAAGTGATTTCCTGCACTCGCGGCGCTCCGGCTGCTCTCCCGCTGCCCTCTTCAGGCTCCCCCATGAAAAACCGTATTCGCGGTTTTTCAAGATTCGTGGGGATTCCTGGAATGGAACCCCGCGAATATCTGGGAAGTACTGTTTAGCGGTATGCTGCTTGTAACCTGTCTATAACTCCAATTTGTGAGGATTCAGTGCGATATAAGATTACTCATAACATACTACATACTTCTAGAAACATGTAATAAAACTACATGAGAGACAGTCCCTGCCTTATAGAGCTTACAGTCTACTCCAGGAAAACATCAAAACAAGCCTAATAATGAATGACAGCGAAGAAAGTCCAGTTGGCACATTCAGTCTTCCCCAGTTTAAACAGAAGCTTTGCCGACAAGTTTTCTTTCATGAAGATTACGCATGTGGGCTGTGACTATTATTGTATGATCTGTCATAACTTATGAGGTGAACAGTTTAGAACATAAGAACATAAGAACTGCCATCTCCGGATCAGACCTTCGGTCCATCAAGTCCGGAGATCCGCACACGCGGAGGCCCTGCCAGGTGTACACCTGGCTTAATTTATAGTCCACCATATCCTTATATGCCTCTCTTAAGGAGATATGCATCTAGTTTGCTCTTGAAGCCTAGGACGGTTGATTCCGCAATAATCTCCTCTGGGAGGGCATTCCAGGTGTCAACCACTCTCTGAGTGAAGCAGAACTTCCTGACATTAGTCCTGAACTTGCCCCCCCTTAGCTTCATTACATGTCCTCTAGTCCGTGTCAAATTGGACAATGTAAATAATCTTCTCTGCTCTATTTTGTCGATTCCTTTCAGTATTTTGAAGGTCTCGATCATATCCCCATGCAGTCTCCTTTTCTCAAGGGAGAACAATCCCAGTGTTTTAAGTCGATCCTCATATTCCAGTTTCTCCATACCCTTCACTAGTTTAGTTGCTCGTCTCTGCACCCTCTCCAGCAGTTTTATCCTTCTTTAGGTAGGGAGACCAATGTTGGACGCAGTATTCCAAGTGTGGTCTGACCATTGCCCTATAAAGCGGCATTATAACTTTCTCCGATCTACTCGAGATTCCTTTCTTTATCATGCCCAACATTCTATTTGCCTTCTTTGTCAGCATATCGGTTTAAGCTTTGCTTGAAGTTTGTTATGTCTGTTTGTTTTGAAGTGTATTCTTTTATGCTTTAATTATGTATGTTTTTTGTTAGCCAAAAAGAAAACTCTGTTGAAATTACACCAAAATAGCTGTGCCAATAGTCTTTTAAGCGAAAGACATGGGGGAAACACAGAAACATAGAATATGACGGCAGAAAAGGGCCTTTGGCCCAACAAGTCTGCCCACTCAAATAACCCTCCCCCCTAAGTTCTTCTTTGAAGTGAACCCACATGTTGATCCCATTTGTTCTTAAAGTCAGTCACGTTATTGGCCTCAACTACCTGAAGTGGAAGATCGTTCCAACGGTCAACCACCCTGTCGGTGAAGAAGTACTTCCTAGTGTCACCATGAAATCTCCCGCCCCTGAATTTTAGTGGATGCCCTCTTGTTGCCGTAGGTCCTGTAAGGAAAAAGATGTCTTTTTCAACCTCAATACGGCCAGTAACGTATTTGAACGAGTTGCCATACTGGGACAAACCGAAGGTCCATCAAGCCCAGTATCCTGTTTCTAACAGTGGCCAACCCAGGTCCCAAGTACGTGGCAGAAACCCAAAGAGTAGCAACATTCCAGAGCTCATATTGTGATGTCATAATGCCTCATTCCACCAATGCCTAAGAGTTCTGATCGACAAGTCAATGAAGCCGCCCGCGCAATGTGTGGCGGCGGCGAAAAGGGCAAACAGAATGCTAGGAATGATAAAGAAGGGGATCACGAAAAGATCGTAGAAGGTTATCATGCCGCTGTACCGGGCCATAGTACACCCTCACCTGGAGTACTGGATCCAGCACTGGTCGCCGTACACAATGAAGGACACGGTACTACTCGAAAGGGTCCAGAGAAGAGCGACTAAGATGGTTAAGGGGTTGGAGGAGCTGCCATACTGTGAAAGATTAGAGAAACTGGGCCTCTTCTCCCTTGAAAAGAGGAGACTGCAAGGGGACATGATCAAAACATTAAAAATACTGAAGGGAATAGACTTAGTAGATAAAGACAGGTTTTTCACCCTCTCCAAGGTAGGGAGAACAAGAGGGCACTCTTTAAAGTTGAAAGGGGATAGTTTCCGTACAAACGTAAGGAAGTTCTTCTTCACCCAGAGAGTGGTGGAAAACTGGAACGTTCTTCCGGAGGCTGTTATAGGGGAAAACACTCTCCAGGGATTCAAATAGGGGAAAACACCCTCCAGGGATTCAAATAGGGGAAAACACCCTCCAGGGATTCAAGACAAAGTTAGACAAGTTCCTGCTGAACCAGAATGTACGCAGGTAGGGCGAGTCTCAGTTAGGGCACCTTTCTTTGGCCTAAGGGCCACCGCGGGAGCGGACTGCTGGGCACGATGAACCACTGGTCTGACTCAGCAGCGGCAATTATTATGTTCTTATGTTCTTAACCTCATCAGTGAGGTCACAATGGCTCAGTTGTCCTATACTTGGCTCACAAAAGACCATAAGAGCTACCATATTGGGACAGCTCAAATGTCCATCAAGCTCAGAATCCTATTTCCAACAGTGGTCAACCTAGGGTTGCCAGATTTTAATATAGTAAAATACTGACCCCTAGACCCTCCCCCCCAGGCCTGCCCAGTTCTACCCATCTTCGCCCTATAACGCCCCAGTCCCACCCCCCCATCACGCCCCAGCCCCACCCCCATCTCTCATTGGGCATGAGAAAATCCATGCATGTGCAGATGCCACATGATGATGTCATAAGCACGTGTGCGTGACGTCATTGCATGGCATCTGTGCATGCGCGGATTTCCTCCTGCCCAAAGCGATTTAGAGGAGGCTTTTCAAAACCCAGACAAAATGCCGGGTTTTGAAAAGCTGTCCAGACCCCCAGACATGTCCTCGAAAAGGACGTTTGGTAACCCTAGGCCAACCCAGGTCACGATTAGCTGCCAAGATCCCAAGGAGTAAACCACTTATCCTAGAAACAAGCAATGGATTTTCCCAAGTCCATCTTAAGAATGACTTATGGGCTTTTCTTTTAGCATATCTGGTATTGCAAAGGAGCTAACACATCTTATCCCCAGACCCTATTGCTCTGCATTTTCCTCAGACATGCCCGAGGGGATCTGTAAAACTCCATAAAAGCCAAAACAAGCTGTTTTCCTGCTATTAGGAGAGGCTGTCAACAGCCCTGTTTCAATAAAAAAAAGACTCCTCGACATGCTTTGTGCAGATTCGGAAATAATTCTATTTTTTTCCCTATGTAATATTTCACAGGAAGTCAGAGACTCGATAAAGTTCTGGATTACTGCATCCATTTTGATTTCAGGTCTAATGGCCCACAGGGGTGCGAACCTTCCAACCAGCGTCCCCTAAATCTGGTGGCAGGGGAGTGACTTGTACTTTCCTGTTTTCTACATGATAACTAACCCCTTCCAGCCCTGTTTTTATGGCAGTAATCTTCCTAGGCTGGTTGCAGTTTGCTTGCTCAGTGCAGGGGTTTTGTTTCTTCCTTTCCTCTGGCCAACGGTGCCGGTAACTTAACCACTGTAGACCATCCGTCACTTTGTTTTCAATGCGAGGCCCGAAGTCCCCTGGGTCTGTTTGCGTTGGTTGGTGAATGTCACCAGGGAGCAGCTGGGTGTGTCAATAATCTCACCCTCCATGCAGGAAGATGGAGCCAGGGTCTCCCGGACCCATTCGTAGCTGGACACAGAGTCACATGACCAGATATTAAGTAACCGTTGCCATTGAAATGGTATGACGACTTTAAGTTTAAAGTTTTTCCTCCCCAAAAGATGCAAAATCAACCAAATAGGTAAATTAATTCACCTCAGCAAAAACTCTAAACCTAGAAAAATTGAATCGTGATTTTCTTCTAAAGTACACAGGAGGATTTCCTCATTTGAACGTGTGAGTTAAATGACTTGCAGAAAAAGGTATTTGATTATAAGCCTGGGGCCTTCAGATATAATGAGCAGGAGAATCAGAGAGCATGTTCAACCTCCCCCTGAAATGAGAGCGCAGCTTACAAATGCAGACACAAGCAAATAGATCAGAAGAGAAGGAACGGGGGAACCTTTTCAAGTACTAAGCCAAAGATTTGCTATTCTGAACAAGTGCTGAACTTTTGGATTCTATAGGAGTGCAACCCTGGTCTCACTCACAGTGTTTGGGCCCAAGATGGGTGCAGGCTGGGGCAGATTTACTCTGGTAGACCTATGGGAGGGACCTTAGGTATTTGGGCTAATCAGGGCCTTAGGCCACCTTCCTGGTGCATCCCAGGATGCACCGGGAAGGGGAAAGCAAGCCATTTCAAAGAGGTGGGCCTGCTGGCAAGAGGGAGTGGGCATCCCTCTTGCTGGCTTCTACAATGAGGTATGGGGAGGGGCTGGGAGGATGCTTGGGATTGGGGGGGGGGGGGGCAGTTCTGAGTTGAAGGCCTTTTCGGGTCTTGGTGGGGTGGAGGGGTGATCTTCGTATAGGGGGGAGGGAGTGTTGGGGTAAATGTTCCTTTTTGTGCGTTGTAAGGAAATGACTGTGCATCACCCAGAATGCTGATTGTAATACTAATGAACTTCTTGTAATTCATTTAAACAGGATTATCGGTAGCTGCTGACATGAAAGGTCGAAGCGATGCAGAATCCCTTTGCACATTACACACTGAATTACGGTGTGCATCGAAATCATACGTTGGGAGCACAATAAGCTTTGAGTATTGGACCTTAGGCTAGGCTAGGTTAGATATAAACACTTACATCTTCTAGAAAACAGATGCATAGATAGATTGATGTTTGTGTGTGTATGTTGGGGAGGGGTTAATCTTGAAAGAAGGCTCTTGGGGATGGAACGCCTTTCGTATGAGGAAAGACTAAAACGGTTAGGGCTCTTCAGCTTGGAAAAGAGAGGGCTGAGGGGAGATAGGATTGAAGTCTACAAAGTCCTGAGTGGAGTAGAATGGGTGCAAGTGGATCGATTTTTCACTAGGGGACACTCGATGAAGTTACAGGGAAATACTTTTAAAAGCAAGAGGAGGAAATTTTTTTTCACTCAGAGAATAGTTAAGATCTGGAACGCGTTGCCAGAGGATGTGGTAAGAGCGGATAGTGTAGCTGGTTTTAAGAAAGGTTTGGACAAGTTCCTGGAGGAAAAGTCCATAGTCTGTTATTGAGATAGATATGGGGGAAGCCACTGCTTGCCCTGTACCAGTAACAGGGAATGTTGCTACTCCTTGGGTTTTGGCCAGGTACTAGTGACCTGGATTGGCCACCGTGAGAACGGGCTACTGGACTTGATGGGCCATTGGTCTAACCCAGTAAGGCTATTCTTATGTTCTTATGGGGGGTTCAGACTGAGGTAAATTCTGGCCTCTTCCCCCCCCCCCCCCTGCAAAAAAGCAGAACAAAACTCTTAGGCAAAAATACAAGTAATAATAAGGAAAAGTATTCTGAAGAAGCCACCTTGGGATCTCAGAAGCTCAAAAAGATGTCTCTTGAAGATTCTTGGCTTAGCTTTCAACATATCAGGAACAACAAGAAAATCCCAATTCTACAAAAATAGACACATTCCTGTATAGCCTGGATGAGATGGCGCATTCCCTGGGTTGAGAACTGTACTCTGCTCTGTGGCTAAAAGTACCGTACACT
Organism: Geotrypetes seraphini; assembly: GCF_902459505.1. Classification (NCBI taxonomy): domain Eukaryota; kingdom Metazoa; phylum Chordata; class Amphibia; order Gymnophiona; family Dermophiidae; genus Geotrypetes; species Geotrypetes seraphini. The sequence continues at coordinate 66,614,261 of NC_047095.1, forward strand.
GTTTTACAGGGGGGCGGAGTTGGTGTGCAAAGGATGCTGGAGGATCCTCGTGAGGCAGCAGGATTTCATTTTCAATGTTTGTTGTGTGTCATAGCACAGGTGTAAGCTCTGAGGCCACTTTTGCCCCCCCCAGATGCTACCAGCCCTGAAATGCCAAACAGCGGGCTCTGCAGGACGATTCATAAGAACATAAGAATTGCCGCTGCTGGGTCAAACCAGTGGTCCACCGTGCTCACGCGGCGGCCCTCTGGTCAAAGGCCAGCATCCTAACTGAGACTAGACCTACCTGCCCTTTGAAAATCGGTTTTTCGGGTTCAGGGTGCCGTGGACCGGCAAGTTCCCAGAGGAGCATAAAAACCGCCCTCGCAGTGTGGAAAACTTGCCAATCAATCACCCGGTAATTCCATTCTCTTCGAGCAACAGCGACCTCTTCAAACGAGTTCTCCGATGAGGTCGAAATGAACTTACACGCTCAAAGCCACAGAACTGCAGCCGGCTCTCATCCAGGCACGTCCTCAGCTATTGTAAGCTGTGCTGATCTACAAGTGTGCACCACGAACAAGGTTTTGTGTAATTTATATGTGTGTCAGAGCCGTCATAGCAGAGCTGGGCCCTATTACCAAACACGATGCGCACCCTACATAAATTCCTGGGAGCACGGGCCCTTTACGATAGTGCTTTAATCGCCCTTCTGGGGTGCTGGAGTTCAGTGCTACGAGGCTCTGTGAGCGGGGCACTCGCCTTTGTCCTTTTATGACCGGCTGTATTTCCTCATCAGCCGGGCCCGTTTTCTTTTATTTCCTTTGCTGCTGTAAGCTATTTCTCTTCTTTGCGACTTCTTTGATTTTTTTATGAAGGTCTGCTGGCAGAACTTTCATAAAATAAATCTAAACTTAAACGGCAACAACAAAACCGAGCTATGTGATATAGTTTTATGGCGTTCAGGTTGGCGACTGCAGTAGGAAGTGCCCACCTCGGTTCGTTAGAGCACGTTCTTCCGTGCTGTCTGCAAAGTTGTCACACGAGCAAAGCGGAACAACAGTCTGGGCCTGGTCTATTTGTCAACTACGAGGGGGTGCTGTAAAGTTCTCAGCCAAACCAACCAGCTTCTTAAATTCTGAGGGTTATTTTGCCACTAGGGCTGAAAAGAGTGTTTATCTTATTGCGTTAAGGACCAATGTGCAGAAAAGAAATTCTCTGTTTTGACCTTGTTTCAGATCATTGATCGACCCACATCCACGTCATTCTCTTCTTGGTTGGGCTGAGAACTTTCAGCACCTCCTCCTAGTGTGTGAAGAGTTTCAGTCTCTGGTAACCAGAGCTGAGATTGTGATGTCATAATGCCTCATTCCACCAATAAGATACAACCTTATCAATGATGTCACAATGGCTGGATTGTCCTATACTTGGCTCACTGTTATTACCTACGAAGGAGTGCTGAAAAGTTCTCATCCCAACCAACCAGCTTCCTAAATTCTAAGCATTATTTTGCAGAAACAAAATTCTGTGTTTTGACATTGTTTCAGATCATTGATTGACCCATATCCACGTCATTCTCTTCTTGGTTGGGCTGAGAACTTTCAGCACCTCCTCCTAGTGTGTGAAGACTTTCAGTCTCTGGTAACCAGAGCTGAGATTGTGATGTCATAATGCCTCATTCCACCAATAAGATACAACCTTATCAATGATGTCACAATGGCTGGATTGTCCTATACTTGGCTCACTGTTATTACCTACGAAGGAGTGCTGAAAAGTTCTCAGGCCAACCAACCAGCTTCCTAAATTCTAAGCATTATTTTGCAGAAACAAAATTCTGTGTTTTGACATTGTTTCGGATCATTGATTGACCCATATCCACATCATTCTCTTCTTGGTTGGGCTGAGAACTTTCAGCACCTCCTCCTAGTGTGTGAAGACTTTCAGTCTCTGGTAACCAGAGCTGAGATTGTGATGTCATAATGCCTCATTCCACCAATAAGATACAACCTTATCAATGATGTCACAATGGCTGGATTGTCCTATACTTGGCTCACTGTTATTACCTACGAAGGAGTGCTGAAAAGTTCTAAGGACAACCAACCAGCTTCCTAAATTCTAAGCATTATTTTGCAGAAACAAAATTCTGTATTTTGACATTGTTTCGGATCATTGATTGAACCATATCCATGTCATTCTCTTCTTGGTTGGGCTGAGAACTTTTCAGCACCCCCTGGTAGTGTGAAGACTTTCAGTCTCTGGTAACCAGAGCTGAGATTGTGATGTCATAATGCCTCATTCCACCAATAAGATACAACCTTATCAATGATGTCACAATGGCTGGATTGTCCTAGACTTGGCTCACTTTTATTACCTACGAAGGAGTGCTGAAAAGTTCTCATCCCAACCAACCAGCTTCCTAAATTGTGAGCGTTATTTTGCCACTGTGGCTGAAAAGAGCGTCATCTTATTTCATTAAGGGCCAATTTGTAGAAACAAAATTTTGTGCTCTGACGTTGTTTCAGATCATTGATTGAACCATATCCGCGTCATTCTCTTGTTGGTTGGGCTGAGAACTTTTCAGCAACCCCTTATCAGAGTTGCAAAATACTCAGAAAATACTTTTAAAGGACAATTGTCAAGCCATTTTCTCAAATAAAGTGAGCTGCCTGAAACTGCCCTGCTCTACCTTACTAAAAGTATTTGTCAGTTTTAAGAAACATTCCTGGGGCGTGTTTTAATTGGTGGGAGGACAGTAGCATGTTCACATTCGATTTTAAAATGTGCCTATGCTATTTTAATCTTCTTCACTGCCCACAGAAATAGGTGTGAAGTATGGACACCCTTTTGACACATAAGATTATGATAAGTGCGCTGGGCCAGACGCTCATAATTTTAGGGGTCGTTTACTAAGCTGCTTTTGGCACTAATGCATGTCTCACACAGCAAAATATAAATAAATAAAGCCTAAGGCAAGGCCTGCTAATGTGTTCCAGGCTAGATTTGGAATGTGTGCATACTAAGGCCCGTATTCGAAAAATGATGCCTGAAGTTAGGCCAAAATAAGAAAAATCCTACTCTACACGAGAGGGGTCACAACATGTAAACTGGAAGGAAAAGACCTGCTCTCAATTCTGGAACTATCTTAAACCTGCGGGTTTTCAAAGTTAATATTGGTTAGATATACCAGGAATCTCTAGAGATTTAATAAATAGCTGGGGATGGCTATCAGTTTATGGGAACTTATTGGCAGAAAGTCACAAGTTCACCAGAGCATATCAGGCATAAAGCACCCAAGAGTGCATGAAAGATTACCCATAAACATCATTTAAAGCCATCTACTTGCTTAAAAAGACTTTGGCGGATCCAGAACACTGCAGCTAGGTTGATCTTCGCTAAAAGCAAATTCGACCATGTTTCCCCGCTTCTCTCAAAACTTCACTGGCTTTCGGTGATTTCTAGAATTCACTTTAAATGTACCTGCCTAATTTTCAAGATCCTACATGGCATTCTTCCTCCCCTAATCCCACTATCCTGGAATTCTTCGAGACCTGACACTACCAGATCCGCCCACAAACTCAAACTATCTTTCCCCTCGTTAAAAGGTGTCATGTATGCAGGTAAATTAGGGAAATCCCTTTCCTTCAAATTCACCGAGCTTTGGAATAAGCTCCCTGCCCCGCTGCGGAACCTAGGCTCATTCCAATTATTCCAAAAGCATCTGAAAACCTGGCTTTTCTCCAAAGCGTAAAGCTATCTGTTGAAAATGTAAAGCTAGCTATCCTCTTCATAACCTCTAATTTCTTATGTCCTTCCCTCATTTATTGAATTACCTGTAAACCATGCCAAGCTCTATCTTTATGGAGATGATGCGGTATACAAACTTAAGGTTTAGTTTAGTTTCTCTTCCTCTCTCTCTTTTTTTCTCGCTCTCTCTTCCTCTCTTTTTTCTCACGCTCTCTCATCCTCTCTCTTCCTCTCTTTTTTTCTCTCTCCCCTCTCTTTTTTTCTGTCTTCTTTTTTCTCTCTCTTCTCTTTTTTCTCTCTTCCTCTCTTTTTTTCTCACTCTCTCTCTCTTTTCTCTCTCTCTCTTCTTTTTTCTCTCTTTCTCATTAAAAGGTGTCATGTATGCAGGTAAATTAGGGAAATCCCTTTTCTTCAAATTCACTGAGCTTTGGAATAACCTCCCTGCCCCGCTGCGGAACCTAGGCTCATTCCAATTATTCCGAAAGCATCTGAAAACCTGGCTTTTCTCCAAAGCGTAAAGCTATCTATTGAAAATGTAAAGCTAGCTATCCTCTTCATAACCTCTAATTTCTTATTATGTCCTTCCCTCATTTATTGAATAACCTGTAAACCATGTCGAGCTCTATCTTTATGGAGATGATGCGCTATACAAACTTAAGATTTAGTTTAGTTTAGTTTGGTTAGTTTAAAAAACCAATTAATATGTTAAAAATTCTAATAAATATAAATTCAAATGTGCAAAGATTGAAGATAATAATAATGAAGTGCCCAAAGTGTCAGGTGCAAAGCCACATCGTTCCTGAATTTCAAAAAGCACACCACACTTCTCCCTCCGCATTCATTGTGATAGGGGATTAATAGAACTGCAAATACAGAAAAACCGCAAATAACTTTTTCAGATGTTATTCACTGTTTTCTATTAAAAACCATCATGAATATAGTGAAACCGCGAATAACATGGTGAGAGACCTGGCCTGTTCCTGAAGGAGAGGCAAAAACACGGTGAAGAAAGTGCTGGGAATCAGCAATTTCTCTATGCAAGCTGATGTAATTTGGGGGGGGAGGAGCCAGCAAGCTAAAACCCGCGAATGCTGAAACCGCGAATACGGAGGGAGAAGTGCAAAATCATTAATCGATGAGTCTTGAGAAAGCAAGAATTCCCATTTGTCCGATCAATTGAAACTGCCATCTGCAAGGACTTATCTGAGAAGCCACCAACATCCATCTAGTAAGAGGGTCCGTTGTCCGGGAGTGCCAACTGATCGTCCTAAAGAGCCTCGTTTCGTTTCTTCTTCAGGGGCAAATTCAGGGATGTCTCCCACTGAAAACCAAATCAAGCGCTGCTCCTTTTCCGATATGCTTTCTTAGCTGCTGCCACACATCGAGCTGAGGGTTTTAACGTATCTTCAATGATGACACCTAGATCCTTTTCCTGGGCAGTGACTCCTAACATGGAACCTGTTAAAAAATGCACCTCATACACCTTATGGTTTTCAGTGGTCTGATTTTGTTTAATCTGGGGAGGACCCAATGAATGGATATTTTTACACAAATCTCTACCACATGTCCAGAGACTGTTTAGAATTATAATAATTATTATTCCAGCTGCCAGGGAAAATGTTTGAAGTACCTGTATAACTACAAAAAGGCAGCATATAAGTCCCTTTATCTTTGTTCTGTGTGCAGGGGAAGAGAATGATAGAATAGATTCTGATGTTGTATTCATGATAGAGGATATTTTAATGTTTTCGCCACAGACACTAACCCTAAGATTTTGTATTTTATTTATTTATTTATCTATTCATTTAATTTTCTAAACCGTTCTCCCAGATGAGCTCAAAACGGTTTATATGAATTTATTCAGGTACTCAAGCAGTTTTCCCTGTCTGTCCTGGTGGGCTCACCATCTATCTAGTGTACCTTGGGCAATGGGGGGATTAAGTGACTTACCCAAGGTCACAAGGAGCAGCATGGGTTTGAACCCACAAACTCAGGGTGCTGAGGCTGTAGCTTTAACCACTGAGCCACACTCCCCCCACTCTCACACTCGCTCCAAATATCATGTGTATCTGATAAGGGGGGCATGGCCAGGGGCATTCCAAAAAGTTGCACGTGGATTTACATAGGGTTACCAGACGCCTTTTAGACTAGGACATGTCCGGGCGTCCGGACTGCTTTTCAAAACCCGGCCCTTTGTTTGGTGAGTACTAGAACAGGCAAAGGAGGGGAGAATGCATTTAAGAGGGGAGGAAAGAGGTTGGTGCCCCCCCACCAAGACAGCGCCGAAGGCATTTTGCCCTTCCCACCCCCTTACTATGCCACTATATCAAACCAATGGTTCAACTAGCCCAGTATCCTGCTTCCAAAAGTAGCCAATCCAGGTCCCAAGTATCTGGCAGGGACCCAAAGAGTAGCAAGGTTCCATTCAGAATCCAAAGAGTAACAAAAGATTCTGGAACCCCAAAGAGTAGCAACGTTCCACGCCATCCATCCCAGGGTAAGCAGTGGCTTCCCCCAATGATGCCGGCACTCAAATGCCAGGTTCTCCTTCAGGGGTGGGGTGATCATGGAAGGACCTATCCCACAATAGCTAGGCCTCGTACAACTAGCCACAGAATCTATGAAGAGGCATCACTGATGTGAAATGCCTGGGCTCTTTCATTAATACTTGGGGACCATGGGTCAGTTTTAGTAAGCAACAGAAAAGATGCCAGTACCCCCGAGGGCCCCCTGAAAAATAAAGCTCTGATCAATAACCTGATGCTATAAATCCTTGCCCCAAAACCTTACATTCTAAATGGAGGTTACTGTGACTTACTTGAGGTGAAATTAAATGACTTAGAGAAGTTGGATCGGAACATTGACCCCCTCTGGTTTTCCACTTACCACTAGGCTACATTTTCCTTGTTCAAGCATCTTTACAGACATCTACTGAAGTGACTTCATGAAAGGCCATTTTTGAAAATGTAGATACAATTAGTGGCCTGGTGAAACGGAAACCTAATCATTTAGCAAAAGCATCCTTGGTTTCAGCGGTTCGTATATACAGTAGATTTTCACTGCCAACCTTGCTAAGATGCGCTGTCTCGCCCTTTAAGCCACTTTCAAGAACGGTGTTTCTGTAAAATGTGGTCCAAACAAGAGAACAATAATTAATTCTTGAACTTGCATCGACGACTTAGGGGAGACATGATAGAAACCTTCAAGATCATGAAGGGCATGGAAAAAGTGGACAGGGACAGATTTTTCAAACTATGGGGAACCACAAGTACAAGGGGGCACTCGGAGAAATTGAAAAAAATTAGAACAAATGCCAGGAAGTTCTTTTTCACCCAGAGGGTGGTGGATACATGGAACGCGCTGCCGGAGGATGTGATAAGCAGAAGCACGCTACAGGGCTTCAAAGAAGGTCTGGACAGGTACCTGGAGAACAAAGGGATTGAGGGGTACAGATAGGAGTAGAGGTAAGGTTATAGGGATAGGATTAGAGGTAAATGGTAAAATTAGTCAGAGACCACTGTTCAAGCAGTGGGCCTGATGGGCCGCCGCGGGAGCGGACCGCTGGGCGAGATGGACCTCTGGTCTGCCTCAGCGGAGGCAACTTCTTATACAGCATTGCTAAATTGGATTTTTCAGTCTTATAAATATAAAGCTCACTTGTTTCTTACAATTTTTTTAAAAAAATTATATTTTCCAAGTGTGCATATTCTACACTTTTTGGAGATATTTATTTATTCAATTTTCTATATTATTCTCCTAGGGAAGCTCGATGAAGTTACAGAGAAATACTTTTAAAACCAATAGGAGGAAATATTTTTTCTTTCAGAGTATATAGTTAAGCTCTGGAACGCATTGCTAGAAGTTGCAGTAAAGGTGGATAGCGTAGCAGGTTTTAAGAAAGGTTTGGTCAAATTCCTGGAGGAAAAGTCAATAGTCTGTTATTGAGAAAGACATGGGGGAAGCCACTGCTTGCCCTGGATCGGTAGCATGAAATGTTGCCACTCTTTGGGGTTCTGAATGGCATGTTGCTACTCTTCAGGTTTTGGCCAGGTACTAGTGACCTGGATTGGGCACTGCGAAAACAGGCTACTGGGCTTGATGGACCATTGGTCTGACCCAGTAAGGATGTTCTTATGAATGGTTTACATTAATTTATTCAGGTACTCAAGCATTTTTCCCTGTCTGTCCCGGTGGGCTCACACTCTATCTAATATACATGGGACAATGGGGAGGATTAAGTGGCTTGCCCAGGGTCACAAGGAGCAGCATGGGTTTAAACCCACAACCTCAGGGTGCGGAGGCTGGAGCTTCAACCACTGCACCACATTCCCCATAATGCTCTGCTTTGCAATGCTATGTGTGATTTTTCTGGAGGTTGATGACTTTGCTTGCATGCGTACTTCAAAAGTATTTTCTTGTTAAAAAAAAAAAAAAAGTTATATCGTTTTTGTTTGCTATTTTAATTTTGGTTGTATTCATTTCGTATAATAGTATGTTTTAGCTGTAATGCAACCATGTAACTCATTGTATCAAATATTAGATGCGATTTAATGGTGTCAATCAAACCCAGGGTCGGTCTCCGGATTTTGTAATAACTGGGATGAGTATTATTGATTTGTAATTCTATTAAGGCAAATGCACGTTAGCAGGGCAAAGAGATTACCAACAGTAGATTGTTTATGTGGGAAAAACAGTCGACTGTTTTAACTATTTCATATCTTTGGTATTCATCTCCAGTGAGTAAAGCTTTGCAAGTCTTCAGAGAAAGGTCAGGTTTAATGGTCCATTATTGGTGATCCCTCTTTGCTTTTCAGTCTTGATTATGGACGTGATCAAATCCTGGTTTATGATAATTGATTTTCCCTGGACTTTGTTCCTGTGAATAATGCTATTTGACCCCCCCCCCTCCTTTTTTTTTAGATCAAATGGAATTGATGCCTATTTTTCTTTGAGTTGGGCGGTGCTCAAAGTATTTGGTACAATCAGACTGGTCTGAAGGGAAGACGGTTCAACTTTTGGAAATATTCCTTGCTGCCGAGCCTCCGAACCCTTCAATTCAGAGCCATGTTTGCTTCCATTTTCTCCTCGTCTATTTTAAAGGCTGTCAGAGTTTGTTAGTCTCTCCCAAAATTACTCCTTTGGATCATCTTCTTATGAAAACCAAAATCTGAGCTTTTTTTTTTTTTTTTGTCTGAAAGCAATAGCCGAGGATTAGGGGAAAGGAGCTTTGTTTCGCTAAAGCGAGGGATTAGGAAAGATTTGTCTCCATAAAGTTCTGGTTTGACGGTGCTTTTATCCTTAGATGTCACTAAAGCTGTGTTGCTTCGGGATTAGAAGCATACAAAGAGCCTCCTTGTGCTATTTCAGAGCTGAGACAGAGAGAGAGGAGGCAAGGGGGAGCGGGATAGAGGTGCAAGAGTTTTTGGTCACAAATCAAAAAAAAAAAAAAAAATGCAATTGCCCCGAGCTGAACCTTCTTCTAAACGTAGGCTTTCTCGAGACCGCTGTTCAGTGTTTGACAAGTGTGTTGGGCCTGCACTGGATTTTGTAGTATCAATTTCCCGCTCAGAGTAGTACAACATTACTTCGAGGAATGAGAGTCAAAAAGAATGGATTATGTACATAAAAACAAGGCAGTAGGTTCATAAGAGAGCGATGCCGGTACATATCAGCTGAAATGTAAGAAAACATGACTCCATTTTATATATTTATTTAGGAGAATTCACTCAAGAATAAGTCAAGCTTAAGCAAAAGACAATTACAGCAGTAAAAATATTCAAACAGGAATACAAAGTATGGTAATGGTATGTTATGTCACAGTGCCAACACAATAGGCAATAAAGTATTTTACTCGACAGCATGGGGGTGTAAGCTAAGATGGAAAATATAGATAGGATAGAGTAACATGAATTCGAAAATAAGGTCAGAAAGGTGCTGGAATATAATCTCAGCTAGGACTGGAGTGGATAAACATGTCCTGCTACCGTAGGCGTTAGAACAGGGGGTGGCCACAGGGGGGCATGGCCTCCCCCCCAAAAAAATTGGCATATTTGCGTAGTTTTTCAATGACAAGTGGAGAATTCCATCATGGCCCAAAAAATTTCAATGAGCTCAATCAAAAGTCAAATTTTTGCTTATGATCATGAAGGCATCATCATCACAGACAAAGTTCCATGTGGAAGAAGTGTCACAGCAGTGTATTATCGTGATTTTTTGCCAAAATAATACACAGAAAAATGCACAAAACCCAACCTCAGTTGTTCTTGGCTGGGCCACTCATTCTTCACGACAACGCTCGCCCGCACATAGGGAATGTTGTCATTGAAAAACTACGCGAATACAGCTGGGAGGTGTTAACTCATGCTCCCTATAATCCAGACATGAGACCACCAGATTTCGACCTTTTTCCAAAGTTCAAGCAACCTATGTGTGGACATCGTTTTGCATCTCTGGAAGAGCTTTCTTCTGCCGGTACCCGAGCCATTCAGCAACTGAACTAAAACGGTATATTGGATGGAATAATGAAGCTTCCCGGACGTTGGACTCGGTCATTGCAAAGCAGGGAGACTATATTGAAGGATTGTAAAGAAATACTTGGAAAAAAAAATAAAACATGTAAATTTAAAAAAATAGTGTGCAATATTTATGAAATGACCCTTGTATATTAACTTGTAATGAAACAACAAGGCAAGCAAGCAGTTCACCAAAGAATCCAACATGAAACAAAAGAAGATCAGCAGAAAATAAGGAGATTCAAATAAGGTTTATTCCAGGTGCTCCCAAGAACCGTGCCCGACGCATTTCGCCAAACAAGGCTAACGGAAAACTATGTCTTTCTTACACACAGAACACAAATACACCCTCACCCAGTATGGAATAAGTAATCACAAATGAAAAATAGAAATATGTAGATAAAGGTTAAACTGAACCGCCAAGAAGCCAAACTGCATACAGTGAAACACCACAGAAACAATGACACACAACCCCTTAATACTCTGCAAAATATAAATATAGCAGATGAAAATTTGAAGAAACAGACAAACAATCACCACTTTACAAATTAACAAATAGAAATAAAACGAAAATGAATAAGAATATGCCATTTTATTGGACAAATCCATTTTTCAATTAACTTTCAGAGGCCAAAACCTCCTTCTTCAGGTCAATATAGTACACAGCTGTTACATTATACTGTCCTGACCTGAGAAAGGGGTTTTGGTCGCTAAAAGTTAGTAAAGAATGTATTAAAATTCTAAAGTAACAAAAAAAAATTTTCTACCTTTTGTTGTGTCTGCTTTAATCATCATGTCTTCACTCTCTTCTTTCTAGCCAGCATCTGTCCTCTCTATGTCTTCAATGCAGCATCACCCCTTCCATCCACTGTCTGCCCTCTCTTTCCCTCTTCCATCCACTGTCTGCCCTCTTTCTGCCCCTTCCATCCAGTCCACCCTCTCTCTCTGCCCCTTTCATCCACTGTCTGTCCTCTCTCTCTCTCTCTCTCTCTGCACCTTCCATCCACTGTCTGCCCTCTCTCTCTGCCCCTTCCATGCAGTCCGCCCTGTTCCCGTTCCATATGGCATCTTCCATTTTTCTATGCTCCTTCCATAAACTGTCTATCCTGTGCCTCTTCTCTTCTTTGTACGTGATTGATTTCAACTCTGCCACCTCTCCATTTTTCTCTCTCTGCCACCCCCTCCCCTATGCTCTGGCATCTCTCTCTTCTTCTTTGTTTCTTTCCTACCCCACGGTCTGGCTTCTTCCCTCCCCTGATTCCCTGGAATCTCTCTCCTTTCCTTTTCCTTCATCCCTCCCCCTCCCCCTCCCTCCCCCTCCATGCTCTAACATCTCCTCCTTCCTTTCCCCCTTCCTTTTCCCTTGGTCTGCCATACCGTTCTCCTTCCCTCCATGCCATGGCTTCTCTTCCTCCCTCCCTCCCTCTCTCTCTTCCCTCCATGCCCTGGCATCTCTTCCTCTCTCCCTTCCCTCCAAGCCCTGGCATCTCCTTTCATTCCTTCCCTCATCTTCCTTCTCCCTCCAATTGGGTGCAGCAACTCTCTCCCCAATTCTCTTCCTCTCTGCTCCCTTTTCTCCTTCTGTCACCCAAGGCCTAGCGTCATGAACTTCTTCAGGCAGCAGCATCATTCATAATTCGCTGCTGTTTCCGGCTTTGGGCCTTCTTCTCTGTCAGGTCCTGCCTTCATGGGCTGTTGGTGCCCGAAGAAGGTAATGGCTCCAGGCCTTGGAGCACCCTGTGCAGACTGCTTCTCCACCTTGAACCTCCGCTGACCCTTCTGTCTCTCTCTCCCATGCGAACCCCACCGACCCTTCCACGCTTGATGACCGACTGACCAAGCAACAAACCTCCCTCTAGCAGCGTTGGCAGCCGCAGCATTCTAAACAGGCTGCTTCGCGGCCTTCTCCTGCAGGTGATTCCCTCTGTCGCATCACTGATGATGTCATCAATGACATGGCAGAGGGAATCACCGGCAGGAAAAAGCCGCGAAGCAGCCTGTTTAGAGTGCTGTGGCTGCCAACGCTGTTGGAGGGAGGATTGTCCATCATCTCGCGGTGGGAGGGTCAGCGGGGTTTCTCATGGGAGGGAGAGATAGGAGAGTCAGCGGGGCCTGGGGCGAAGATGCTGCTGCTGCCGCCGGCGAATCCAGTGAGGGTGAGGCCCTAAAGCACCGCACCGGCGGGCCCCCCTGACCATTTCGGGCCCTAGACCCGTGCCTACTGGGCCTATCCTTTATTCCGGCCCTGCTTCCATTAAAGGCCTGGGTTTTACCTGCCTCCTGAAGTGTTAATCAAAGCCTTTCAGGGAGTGCATTCCAGACTGTGGGGACTACTCTGGAGAAGGCTTGCTGGTGGTTATCACATTGCCTGGTGTCCTGTGGAGATGGTGTCGTTAGGGATACTCCTTGGGAGAACCTTGGTGACCTTGGAGGTGTGTAGAGGGAGATTCTGTTCTTCCTGTACATTGGCCTTTCCCTTTAAGGGCTTTGAAGGTCAGGCAAAGAGTTTTAAATTTAGCCCTGTACAGTACTGGTAGCCAGTAAAGTTCTTGCACAACTGGTGTGATGTGGTCACATTGCTTTCAACCTTCTATTAGTTTTGCTGCAGCATTCTGAATCAATTGGAGCTGGTACAGATCCTTTGCACTCAGACCAGTGTACAGTGAATTACAGTGATCCAATCTTGATGAACAATTGCATGCATAACCGAGACAAAACTTGCCTTCCCAATGTAAGGAGAGAGGCTGCCTATTGTGGCAGGTGACAGAAGCAGCTCTTGAAGGCTGCTTGGAGTAAGTGTTGAATCTAGCTCTATACCAAGGTCCCTGATTTGGTGATTTAAGAGGGCGTTCATATTTCCCCAAAGAGATTTTGATGTCAGGTATGAGAGCACTTGCGTTAGGGACCCATGGAAGCTCCATTTCACTTGGGTTCGGGCAAAGTTTGTGGTATTTAGTCCATTCTTGAATTAATGTTAGATGATTTGCTGGAAGGGGCCTTCTTCTGAAGAGACACACTGGGGTCCGGGCACAAGAAGGGGGAAGGGAGGCTCCTGGACGGAACTGACATCAAAAATTTTATAATGCTTTGTAGTGCATATAAGCCAGAATAAAAGTTACCCCAACATATAAACATGCATGCTGATAAGAACACGTGTACTCGTGTGTGACTAAGATGTAGGCAAGTTTGGGGTCTGATTTTGGCTGGATGATGGGCATAATCACCATTTGGGCACAGGTTTTGTAAAATATTGCACATTTGCTTGCACTGTGTTGACCAGAGCTGGTGTGAATGCACACTGCATTATTATAACTCTGATTTCTACAGCTTTTTGATGAGACAATCTCATTTATATTTTCATTTTTCTATACCATTCTCCCAAGGGAGCTCAGAATGGTGTAAATGCATTTATTCAGGTTCTCAAGCATTTTCCCCTGTCTGTCCCAATCTGTCTAATGGGGGCATTAAGTGTCTTGTCCAGGGTCACAAGGAGCATTGTGGGTTGCTGAGGCCGTAGCTTTAACCACTGTGCCACACTCTTCCTGTTCTCTTCTTGGTTGGGCTGAGAACTTTTCAGTGGCCCCTCCTATTGTGATGTCATAATGCCTCATTCCATCAATGCCTCAGAGCCAGCCTCATCGGTGATGTCACAATGGCTTGGTTTCCCTATACTTGGGCCCATTTACTCGATGTGTTTGCCGCACTGAAATGACAAATGTGGAATAACTTGTGAGTTTCATGGCTCCACGTCATATTTATGTATTCATTTTTCTAATACTGTTTTCCCCAGGGGAGCTCAAAACAGTTGACATAAATTTATTCAGGTACTCAAGCATTTTTCCCTGCAGGTTCACAATCTATGTAATGTACCTGGGTCAATGGGGGAGGAGTTAAGTGACTTGCCCAGGGTCACAAGGAGCAGCATGGATGTGAACCCACAACCTCAGGGTTTAACCTCTATGCCACAGGTATCTTAAAACAGGTCTGTATTTGGCTTTCTAATCTAAGAGACCTCACATGCCCTCTCTTGCCTTATAACTAAGATCATGAAGGCCCTATTTCCTTAGATTGCATCTGAATCTATCACCTTTCGCCTTCATCTTATGCCCCCCCCGCCCCCCCCCTCATTCCAGGGCTTCCTTTCAATCGAAAGAGATACGCCTCATCAGCATTTATGTCATGTAGGTTTTTAAGCATCTCTATCATATCTCTCCTCTCTCACCTTTCTTCCAAAGTATACGTATTGGAGGTAATTCTCTAGAGATTGGCTAACGTTAGGCGCCTGGATGTTTTGCAGTAACGTGCATTCTAAAATGGCAAAAGTGCGTGAAATTGGCCTAATAGAATACTAGTTTAATACTATTGTATTAAACCAGGATAAACCAAAGGTCCATCGAGCCCAGTATCCTATTTCTAACAGTGGCTAACCCAGGTTTAAAGGACCTGGCAGAAACCCAAATAATTCCAGAGCTCATATTGTGACCTCATAATGCCACATAGACGAACGAGTCCAAAAGCAAAAGCCCGAGAGTTAGCTCAGCAGGGTTTTAAAAAAGTTTGCCTCTTTCCTAAAACAAAAGTCCAAAAGCCATTATTGAGATGACTTTGGTAAATCCACTGCTTATTCCTAGGATAAGCGGTCTAAAATCTATTTTATTCCTTGGGATCTTGTCAGGTATCTGTGACCTGGGTAACTGTTGGAAAATGGATACTAGGCTTGATGGCCCTTCAGTCTGTCCCAATGCCTAAGAGCCAAACTCTTCAGTGATGTCACAATGGCTTGATTGTCCTATTCTTGGCTCACATAAGAATTGCCATATTGGGACAGACTGAAGGGCCATCAAGTCTAGTATCCATTTTCCAACAGTTACCCAGGTCCCAGGTACCTGACAAGATCCCAAGGAATAAAATAGATTTTAGACCGCTTATCCTAGGAATAAGCAGTGGATTTACCAAAGCCATCTCAATAATGGCTTTTGGACTTTTGTTTTAGGAAAGAGGCAAACTTTTTTAAAACCCTGATGAGCTAACTGCTTTCACACATTCTCGGGCAATGAATCTCAGAGTTTAATTACACATTGAGTGAAGAAATATTTTGTCTGCTTAGTTGCTTCATTGCATGCCTCTGTAGGCATGAGCACTTTCACTAGCTCAGTATCCAATATAAATGCTCATGCCTAACTGTAGCCTTCTACACTAGTCACTCCCCTGACCTGTGAATGCCTTTCTCAGGGACACATTCCTTTGCAGTTGTGCACAAATAGATTTTCTACGTGCAATTGTAGCCAATGACTGGTCGATAATGCCAATTGGCAGAAAATTAGCACATTAAGTTATGTGAGCAAATGACTATTCTCTGACTTGTGCACACAACTTTGAACACTAAGGACTCCTTTAATGTTTGCATGTTCGTCTATGTTTGTGCATGAGTAGATTTAGCGCATGCTACATGCGAGCTAAAACGCTTAGCGCACTTTAGCAAAACAGGGGGCTAGTACAAAATTAGGAGAGCAAGTTTTATGGAATTAGGGGGATGCGGTCTTTTAAGTCTGTTCCCATCTGCTTTATCATGAAGACCTCTGGCCATTTGGGTAGCTGCTCGGTGGACCAAATTCATCCTGTTTATATCTTTTTTTTTTTTTTTTTTCAAGGTCTGACCGGAGGCTTATAAAGGGGCACTATCTCCTCTTTTTTTCTGCTGCCTAGTCCGTTCCCTTCGCACCCAAGCTTTTGCTGTCATCTTTTATACTAAACTAAACTAAACCTTAAGTTTGTATACCGCATCCTCTCCACAATCGTAGAGCTCGGCACGGTTTACAGGAGTTGGGAGAGAAGGAACTCCAATGAAGGTTAAAGGATAAAGTATGAAGAATATTTGGAGGGCTTAGTATGCCAGAGATGGAATAAGTATCACATTTTTGAGAATAGCCAGGTTTCCAGATGTTTGCGGAAAAGTTGGAGAGAGCTCAGGTTCCGAAGAGGGGAGGTAAGGTTGTTCCAGAGCTCAGTGATTCTGAAGGGGAGGGAGGTCCCTAGTTTTCCTGCAAGGGAAATGCCTTTTAATGAGGGGAAGGATAGTTTTAGTTTGTGGGTGGGTCTGGTGGTATTAGGATTTGAGGAGTTGAGGGATAAAGGGAGGGAGGATGCCGTGTAGGATTTTGAAAGTTAGACAGGTGCATTTAAAGTGGACACTAAAGCAACAAAGATGATGAAGACGGAAGGTGAGGTACTGAACCAAATTGCAACAATAGCTGCTCCTGCCCTGAGAGTGAGAGGACACATGATTAAGTGCCCCCATAGGAACCCTCGAAAAAGCCTTTTGAGGCGAAACGGGTCCCGTCGGGCCTTAAAGTTGGGGCAAGCTATCATTGAATATAATAAAGATAAAGATTAAGAATATACCACAGTTGTCTGTTTGGATTTTTGTAAGAGAAGAATATCTTCGATGGAAAGTTTCCTAGATTTCCCTTATGAGTGAGGAGTTGTTTTGTTGCATTTAAAGTGGACCCTGGCGATTATCGGAAGCCAGTGAAGCTTGGACAGGAGCGGTGAGACATGGTCAAATTTACTTTTTGCGAAGATAAGCTTAGCTGCGGCATTCTGAATCCGCTGAAGTCTATGAAGGTTTTTCTTAGTTAGGCTTAAGTAGATAGAGTTGCAATAGTCCAGTCTGGAAAGGATGATGGATTGGACCTGTTTGGCCACCTTAAGATAATCAAATATGATCTCCACTCCACCCCCCCCCCCCCCAAAGTCCTGTTCTTCTTTCACACACAGTAGCACTGTAACCCCTCTATACTGTCCCAGTCCCTCAGGTCTTTGCAGCCCCAAATGCATGATCCTGAATATATTTTGTTTAGCATTTAATCTTAGCTCCCAAATTGTGGACCATTCTTCAAGCTTCGCTAGGACCTTAAAGAGGCAGACCTTATCAAACAGCTCTTTGGCACTGTCACCTTGGGCACTGACCTGCCAGGCGTAATATCTACCTTGAACCATTAACTGAGCTGATTTAGTCAATGGATATTCGGTTCTACATCTATGTGGATGACATGCATCACTCATACCAAAAATAGTAGGGATAGGGGGCATGCGATGAAGCTACTGTATTAAATAGTAGAGAAAATGTTTCTTCGCACAATGTGTAATCAAACTCTGGAATTCGTGGTTAGAGAATGTGGTGAAATCAGTTAGCTTAGCTGGGTTTAAAAAAGGTTTGGATAATTTCCTAAAGAGAAGTCCATAAGTTATTATTAAGATGGATGAAGGGGGGGGGGGGGGGGGGAAATCCACTGCTTAGACCTAGGATAAGCAGCATAAAATATGTTTTACTTGTTGGGGGTCCTTTCGGGTACTTGTGATCCGGGTTGGCTACTGTTGGAAATAGGAGACTGGGCTTGATGAACCTTCAGTCTTTCAAAGTATGGCAGTTCTTATGCTCTTATGTTCTTAGTAATTCACAAATGGGATAAAAACAGCGACCTTTTCCCGAACCCAACTAAAACTAAGATCTTATGGGGTCCCTAACATAAGTAGTCATATACCCGAAATCAAAATCCCCTTGGAGGCTGAGAACTCGCCCTTAAAGTGCAGGAAAAGTAACACAAACTTATAACAACTACCGTAAAACTGAAATTGCAGCTGTGACACTGAATGCTGACCTCCAAGTGTTAAATGTGGTCTTTAAACCTAACTTTCGGTAGACTCTAAATAATGTGCCCATTAGTACACCACTCTGGAGTGTGTGGCGCAGTGGTCGTTGGAGTGTGTGGCGCAGTGGTCGTTGGAGTGTGTGGCGCAGTGGTTAAAGCTACAGCCTCAGCACCCTGGGGTTGTGGGTTCAAACCCACGCTGCTCCTTGTGACCCTGGGCAAGTCACTTAATCCCCCCGTTGCCCCAGGTACATTAGATAGATTGTGAGCCTGGGGGCAGACAGGGAAAATGCTTGAGTACCTGAATAAATTCATGTAAACCGTTCTGAACTCCCCTGGGAGAACGGTATAGAAAAATTGAATAAATAAAAAAATAAAAAATAAAAAATTATAGTTCCAGTACATGCACATGAAGGGCGAGCCTGTAAACTTAGGGTTACCAGCTTTTCCTTCGTGAAAATATGGACCCATGGCCACGCCCCCAGGACCGCCCAATTCTGCCTCTCTTCCGCCCCAGCCCCGCCCTCAAACGGCACCTGCGCATGCGCGGACATCACTGCGTCGCGTCAGCACGGGCACGGATGCCCCTTCCCAACGCGATGATGTCTGGAAGCTTTTCAAAACCCGGACAATGTGCTGGGTTTTGAAAAGCCGTCCGGACCCCGGGACATATCCTCAAAAGGAGGCCATCTCCGGGGAAATCTGGAAGTCTGGTAACCCTATGTGAACTAGTCATTGAACATTGCCATCTAAATTGCGAGGCTTGCGCTTCAGTAACAAGACAAGCAATGCCCAATTTCGGTTGACAGGATAATCGCGCGCCAGACACCAGCGCGCCGACAATCCAGTGCAGACAATTCGGCGGAAGACAGAAGCGCGCGGGGAAAAATAATTTTTAAAGAGCTCCGACTGTGGGTTTGGGGTGGCAACCCCCCCCACACACACACTTTATTGGTTAGTGTTCGCGCTGCCTTAGCGGGGGAGGGGTGAAACCCCCCACATTATAGAGAAAACGGAACGTTTCCTGAAAAAAATCAGAAAAAGTTCCATTTTCGCTATAATGGAGGCTTCCAACCCCCCCCCCCCCGAAACCCCCACCAACAGCAGTGCAAACACTAACCAATAAAGTGGGGGGGGTTGTCACCCCATACCCCCCATCGGATCTCTTTAAAAATTACTTTTCCCCCCACGCGCTTCTGTCATGCGCCGAATTGTCGGCGCTGGATTGTCAGCGCGCTGACGTCTTGCGCTCCACTGTCTATGAACCCAATTTCAAGTTTAATCCATATGTTTTGCAGGTATAGATGTGGCCTGATTTTTTTTCTAAATCTTTAAGCCTGAGATCGTGCAAAACGTAGGCATGCCCGCTATTGCTTTGAAGAGTTCAATTTGTCCCCAAATGTTTTATTTAAAATTGGGTCCTATTTGGTCAATCTTCAGCCCACAGGGGAGGGAAGGGGGGCAGAGCAGCGTTATATTAAACACTGAGGAGCTCATAATCAAAATGGAAATACGTCTAAAAACCGGCCTAAATCGGCACTTGGACGATCAGTGAGACAGATCGTCCAAGTGCCGATAATCGAACCGGGTTTTAGACGTATTTAAAAATGACCAAGGCCTTCACAATGCTGCTGAAGGACCAGAGCTAGAAGGGGCGTGTCAAGAGGAGTGTCGAGGGCAGGATTTGGGCGGGATGTGAGCCGTTCTAGACGTAGTCGTAAAGTTTTACAACACTGCCTAGATGGAACCTGGACGTTGTGACTTAGGCCATCTAAAACCAGGTCTAAGTCACAAAAAGGTATCCAAAGAGACCAGATAACCACTGTAGGGACAAAGTACAGACCTCCACACACTAGCCCAGTGATCACTGACCCCCCCCCCCCTATAAATTATAATAACAACTTTACACATCTGCCTCCAGAACATGAGCACCTGGCAGCCTGGCATAGGAAAGCCTAGTAGAGCTGCACAGAGGTGGCTTAAGTGGTCTTGGAGTTGAGTTAGTGAACCATGGAGAGGAGGACCCAGGCCCATAAGCCACTCTAATCACTGCATTCATGGTGAAAAATGTGTACACCCCCCCCCCCCCAAGCCATATAAGTGGTTCCTGCAGCCATAAAGGCTATTGGGGTGGTAGGTGGATCTAGTAGATTCTGGGGTGTTTTGGGGGGCTCACCATGACCTATAAGGGAGCTGTAGTGAGATGTTTATGTGGGTGTCCAGTCCATCACTTTTCTGGCCCCTCCAGTGCCCAAAAGGCCTTTTACTAGGCGTTTGTGACTTGGACAAATTTTTGGACGAAAATGGGATATAAAGATGGATGACTGTGGTCTGGGTGATCAGATGGCTGGACATAGTTGTACGATTTTCGGAAAAAAAAAATGTTGGACATATTTTTCGAAAATACCTTTTCCCATGTCCGACTTTGGACGACTTGTGACTTAAGCCTAAAAAGGACTTTTCTGTTGATTATGCCCCTCCACCTGTTGTGGGATGACTGAAAACCCACCTTTTTGATATAGCCTCCAATCCATAACCCTACTCCCCACCAACCTAGCCATCAGATTAACCGTTCTTAACTGTATCCATGACATCCGGTTTGGCTGTCTTGTCTTTTTAGATTGTAAGCTCTTTCAAGCAGGGACTGTCTTCTTTGTGACTCTGTACAGTGCTGAGGGCATCTGGTAGCGCTATAGAAATAATTCATAGTAGTGTGAAGAGTTTCAGTCTTTGGGAAGCAGAGCTGAGCTTGTGATGTCATAATGCCTCATTCCACCAATAAGAGCCAACCTCATCAGTGATGTCACAATGGCTTGATTGTCCTGTTCTCCCCTCCGCCCTCCAACCCAGCCAGCAGATTAACCCTTCCCCTTAACTGTCTCCATGAGATCCTGTTTGGCTGTCTTGCCTGTTTAGACTGTAAGCTCCTCCAAGCAGGGACTGTCTTCATCGTTACTCTGTACAGTACTGCGGACGGCTGGTAGAGCTATAGAAATAATTAATAGTAGTAGTAGTAGTAGTATTAGATTCCCGGATAGTCAGCACAGGGTAGTATTCAGATGCAGGCGCTGAATATTTAGTGCAATTTATTCATGGCGGTTGGCATTTCGAAAAGTGATGACTGCTGCAAGTGGACTAGCGTCTCCACAGAGAGTAAGGAGAGCTGTGATATTGCTCTGACCCAGACTTCCAGCAGCCTTAAGCACCCACCTGGAGGCAAATAAAAGAACCGCATGCATTTAGCTGATGAAGCATTCTTGGGCATGTCACTGAGTTTCACCTTCATACCTGTCTTCAAGGTCACACCATACAATGTTCATGAATGGAAGAGATGAGCACGTCATCTATTAACAGAGCCTTCAAATCTCTGATAAAAAATAATACCAGCACGTGATATAAAAAGGAGATACTTTTCTAAATCAGGATGAGGCCTTTATTTTAGGACTTATAATATTATACTCCTTCTGTATCAAAGGATTGAAACAAAGCCTAATCAAGCACACTCTTAGAGATTAAGGCCTAGATGTGGCTTCAGACCACTGATAGAACACCTCCTTGCATGAAATCTATTTACTTAACACCACAAGCCTTTAGAAAAATTTGGTCCAGTGCCCTAAGCAATATTAAAATCATCAATTAGTTTATATCAACGGACAATTTTAATGGGACGATTATTTCTCACAAAATTTCTACTGCAACCCTGAGTGCTAAATGTTCCAACGTTGCTCCGACATTCATAGGAATTCTGTGAGCGTTAAGAGTATTTAGCGTTCCGGGCTGAGGTAAAGTGTGCAGTAATGTAGAAGCGCGGATTAGCGTAGGAACACCAACTCTCTGCTTCCCTGACCTGCCCCCTCAAATAAACATTTTAAAATAGTTTTTAGCACTGCAATATGGCCTATCTGGCAGTTTCCCAGAAGAATATGCAGCGATTACAACTGGTGCAGAATGCGGCAGTCAGGCTGATCTTCGGGTTGAAGAAGTTCGATCGTATAACTCCTTCCTACCGACTCCTGCAATGGCTGCCGATGGAGGCACGTGTGAAGTTTACATTTGGCTGCTTTTGCTTTAAGGTACTATTCGGCCTAGGCCCCAAATACATAACCGACCTATTCTCCTTTTCAACCAATAGACATAAGAGAAGCTCACACTTGAATTTTGTTTCCCCCCCGGTTAGAGGATGTAAATTCAAAAGACATCACCAACATCTTCTCTCTTATCAAGCAACGATCTGAAGCAACTACTTACGCTTGCCAATACCTATGGGGAATTTAGGAGCCAACTGAAAACATATCTGTTCCTAAAGTACATAGGAAACTGATTCGCACAATCTCTCCCTCAATACCTGATCTCTAGAACTGTTAATCAATAGATATTAACTATGTCAATTCTACTCAATTTGTAACATTTTTTATAATCATTGTAAACCGCAGAGAACTTCACGGTCCTGCGGTATATAAACCGTTATTATTATTATTTGGAACTTACCCTGAGGTCAGCCATTTTAAGCTGTGATAAGCACAAGGGCGTTGCGAGGGAGAGACGCGTCCGAGGCTGTAGCGCCCTTCCCCCACCCTCTTCTCCAACCCTTCCACCGTACATCTTTAACGTTCCCGGCGCGCATGCAGCATCGCCAACTTGCTTCCCCGCATCGGCTCTCCCTGTGATGTCATTTCCTAGGTGTCAGACCCAGAAGTGACATCAGAGGGAGAGCGGACGCTGGCGCGAGCAGCAGGTTGGAGGTTCTGCTCGCGCTGGCGAAGCGCTAGAGGTATGGTGGGGGGAAGAGTGGAAGGGAGCAGGGGGGTGGAGCCACTAACCCCCTCTTTTACTAAGGTACGCTAACCGATTAGCGCACTAAACGCTAATGTGTCCATAGACTAACATGCACGCATTAGCGTTGAGCACGCCTTAGTAAAAGAGGGCCTAAGACAGCTCCCGGGGTGGACTTCCCCTCCACCCGCCCCTCCCCTTACTACACTACCAGGTAAGCACAAACTAGTACTTACCGCAGCTTAGAAAAAGCAGTGGCCTACCAAGGGGGAGGCCGGGGGGGGGGAAGATCCGCCCCAGGTGCAGCCTTAGGGGGGGTGCACAGTCGGACAGGTCCGGAAAATTCCTGGGCTGCGACAGCACTCAGTGGCATCGGCGCCCCCCCTTCGCGACATCACTCAGTAGCATCGGCGCCCCCCCTGCTCCGCGACAGCACTCAAGTTCGGCCTCCTTCTCCCGGCATCAGCAGAACTTCAGATCATCATCAGCTCAGTCAAAAGCTTCCCCTGACTCAGCTTCCTATTTCTGCCCAGGCAGTTCAGTCAGGGGAAGCTTTTGACTGAGCACCTGTTGCCGATCTGAAGTTCTGCTGATGCCAGGAGAAGGAGGCCAAACTTGAATGCTGTCGCGGGGCAGGGGGAGTGCCGATGCCGCTGAGTGCCGTCACGGAGGGGGGGCGCCGATGCCGCTGAGTGCCGTCACGGATGGGGGGGCGCTGATGCCGCTGAGTGTGGTCGCAGCCCAGGAATTTTCCGGACCTGTCCGGCTGTGCATCCCTCCCCTAAGGCTGCACCCGGGGTGGACTGCCCCTCCCCCGCAACCCCCCCCTTGGTACACCACTGAGAAAAAGGAACCCAACGAGCCTTAAACACTTATTCAGAACACAGCGGTTCGTTTGATTTTTGGCCTGGAAAAACATGACCCTGTCACCCCATTTTATCAACAGCCGCATTGGTTGCATTTGTTTTAAGGCCTGGCGTGGTCTGGCTCCTATTTACCTGTCCTCCTGCTTTGAACGACATAAACCTAACAGGATCAGTCGAGGACTATCTATTTGTTCATCCAACCATAAAATCTTGCCGATAGAAGAGATTCTTTGACAAACTATTCGCATTCCAGGCAGGCAAAATGAATTCATGGCTATGTAGCATCATTTCTCAGGCTTATTCTTAGATGTTTCGAGTTTCAAGTTTATTAATCGATTTGATGAAAAATTTCAGGGGGAAACAAATCAAGGGCTCCTTTTACGAAGCCGTGTCAGCGGTTTAACGCGCGCTAAACTGCCGGCGGCGCCAGCGGTAGTTTTTCGGCTAGCGCGGGGGTTATCGCATGGTAAAAAGTCACGTGCGATAAAGCCTCTAACGCAGCTTCATAAAAGGAGCCCCAAAGAAATACGACTAACCTGACAGAACATATAATACAGAAGGAAAAAATGGGGAAAGAAATACAAGTTTTTGATAGTAAATAAGACGAGTAAGGGGGAAAAAAACAATAGGACGGGGGGGGGAGAGCAGTGGGCTTCCAAAAAGTTAGGCCATAAGATTCAATTGAGGACCCTAATCCAGCTTTCTAGCTGTCAAATGCATCTTTAAAAAGAAAGCATTTGAACTTGCTCTTGAATCTTTTAGGAAGCTGTTGAAAACTGATTTGTTTGACAAATTTATAAAATGATGTTTCAATCCTGATTGGTAAATCGTAAATTGATATTTTAAATTGTTTATCTTAGTTTGATTTTTTTTTTGTTCAAAGAGTTTTATTGATTTTATAAGTGAGAGATGAAATACAAAGCTAAGTCAATTGTATTTTACTTACGGATGGTACAGTTTTTCTATATGTGAACCGCCTAGAGCAGTGGTCTCAAACTCGCGGCCCACCAGGTCCTATTTTGAGGCCCTCAGTGTGTTTATCATAATCACAAAAGTAAAATAAAAGAGCTTCTTGATCATATGCCTCTTTAGCTATAAATGACAATATTATTATTAAAACAGCCAAAAGGAAAGATTTATAAACTAGAAAGAGTTTTACCTCGTGCAAAATTGTCATTTCTTTAATAAGACATTCACTATTTTTTCTGAGGCCCTCCAAGTACCTCCAAATCCAAAATGTGGCCCTGCAAAGAGTTGGAGTTGGAGACCACTGGCTAAACTGTAACCATGACATCCTGTTTGTCTTTGGGAAGCAGAGCTGAGATTGTGATGTCATAATGCCTCATTCCACCAATAAGAGCCAGCCTCATCAGTGATGTCACAATGGCTTGATTGTCCTGTTCTCCCTCTCCAACTCAGCCAGCAGATTAACTGTTCCCCTTAACTCAGTGGTCTGAAACGCACGGCCCGGGGGCCACAAGCAGCCCGCCAGGTCCTATTTTGAGGCCCTCGGTATGTTTATCATAATCACCAAAGTCAAATAAAACAGTTGCTTGATCATAATGTAAAATTGTCATTTCTTTAATAAAACATTCACTATTTTTTCTGAGGCCCTCCAAGTACCGACAAATCCAAAATGTGGCCCTGCAAAGGGTTTGAGTTTGAGACCACTGGCCTAGAGCTATGTGGTGTGGCGGTATAGAAAAATAAAATTATTCTTATTAACAATCCAGTTTTCTGGTTTATGTCATTTAAAATCTGGGGTTGTTTCCAGACTGATTAGCCCACTCTCTATGAAAATCTGATGATGCAGGCTCTGTGGCCTGTGCTCTGAAATACAATAACTGTGTAGGAACAGCCCATAATTCTTAATCATTAGCTTTCCTGGCTTAGCTGTGGTCCCACTGTTGAAAAATGCTTCAAAAAGCAAAATAAATGATCTTTCAGTTACAAAAGTATTGATTTTGCCCACATCCAGTAATAAAGAGCAAGTCACCTGTAGGTAAAACTCTTGTAAAATATATTTTATACTATAAGAGTCTGGAAATAGAGTTATACGCAGCTGAGCAGAGATATGACATCCCTTTTCTATTAAGGTATTTTTTTCAACATTTTTCATGTCATCAGCTTTATAACTAGAATGAAGCCCAAAGTCTTTTTCACCCCACCATATCTTAGAAAGTTTTACGATGCCTCTTCTTGTCGCAGACTTCATAAAGACGAAATATGAATTGTTTTCAGGTTTATGAACACTCTTGGTTTCTAAATTACTGGTCGAGTCTCGGGATCTGTGAAAGGCCTGAGCTGCGTGGATGGTCAGTGGTGACGCCAGTGGGATGATACAACAGCAGAACGACTCCATGGTTCAACTTGTAACAGGGAAACTCAAACGAGGTGTTTGCTTGTGAATCTAGACAGCTGGATTGGAGGAGTGACATAAGAATATAGACCTTTTTTCACTACTAGGTTCTTGTTTGATTGCATTGCACGGAACATTTTTAACATCTAGGAGTAAATTCTATAAAATGACACTCATATTTATGCACTAGAAAAAATTGGCAATAAATGCTATTTTACAAAGGGAACGCCTATGAATTATTTCTATAGCGCTACCAGACACACGTAGCGCTGTACAGAGTCACAAAGATGAGGGCCCCTGCTCCAAAGAGCTTACAATCTAAACAGACAAGACAGACAAACAGGATGTCATGGATACAGTTAAGGGGAAGGTTAATCAGCTGACTGGGTTGGAGGGCAGAGGAGAGTACAGGATAATGAAGCCATTGTGACATCACTGAGGAGGTTGGCTCTTATTGGTGGAATGAGGCATTATGACATCACCATCTCTGCTCTGCTTCCCAAAGACTGAAACTCTTCACACTACTACTACTAGGAATTATTTCTATAGCACTACCAGACATACACAGTGCTGTACAGAGTCACAAAGAAGACAGTCCCTGCTCCAAAGAGCTTACAATCTAAACAACCAAGATAGACAAACAGGATGTCATGGATACAGTTAAGGGGAAGGTTAATCAGCTGACTGGGTTGGAGGGCAGAGGGGAGTACAGGACAATCATGCCATTATGACATCACTGACGAGGTTGACTCTTATTGGTGGAATGAGGCATTATGACATCACAAGCTCAGCTCTGCTTCCCAAAGACTGAAACTCTTCACACTACTATGAATTATTTCTATAACGCTACCAGACACACGCAGCGCTGTACAGAATCACGAAGGAGACAGTTCCTGCTCCAAAGAGCTTACAATCTAAACAGACAAGACAGACAAACAGGATGTCATGGATACAGTTAATCAGCGGGCTGGGTTGGAGGGCAGAGGAGTAGGGTTAAGGATTGAAGGCTTTATTAAAAAAATGGGTTCTCAGTCTGCTTTTAAACAAGGAAAGGGGCCTGGCGGACAAACTCAGGCAGTTTATTCCAGGCATAGGGGGCAGCTAGAGGAAAGGAACAAAGTCTGGAATTGGCAGTGGAGGAGAAGGGTGCAGATAAGAGCAGCTTATCTGAGGAACAGAGTTCTCTGGAAGATGTATAAGGAGAGAGGAGAGATATTGAGGGGCAGCAGAATGAAAACACTTGTAGGTCAGCAAAAGCAGCTTGAACTGTATGCGAAGGCGGATTGGAAGCCAGTGAAGTGACTTAAGGAGAGATTTAAGCTGAATTTCCTTTGTAGAACAGTGCTTAGAGTGCAAGCAGGCAGGAGCAAAATTCTGGAGGCCACACCTTCAAAAAGATCTAAAATGGATGGAGTCGGTCCAGAAGAAGGCTACTAAAATGGTGTGTGGTCTTCGTCATAAGGCGTACGGGGACAGACTTAAAGATCGCAATTAGAGAATGACACGGTGACAGAATTCATCACCGTTCCCGTCCCCGCGGATAACCACGGTAAACAATCTTCATAGCATTCTTTAAAGAGAGAGGGAAGAATCAGAGTATGAATGGCCACAACCACTGACCCGCAAGCTTTGCTCTGAAGAATGCTGGTGTAGAAGGACTGAGGTTGAAACAGACACTACAGAATGACAGTCTCTGGTATCCAGAGCAGATACTGTGATGTCATAATGCCTCATTCCACCAGTGTCTAAGAACCAATCACATCACTGATGTCACAATGGCTTCATTATCCTTGGCTCACATAAGAATCAGAGTATGAATGGCCACAACCACTGACCCGCAAGCTTTGCTTTGAAGAATGCTGGTGTAGAAGGACCGAGGTTGAAATAGACACTACAGAATGACAGTCTCTGGTATCCAGAGCAGATACTGTGATGTCATAATGCCTCATTCCACCAGTGCCTAAGAGCCAATCACATCAGTGATGTCATAATGGCTTCATTATCCTTGGCTCACATAAGAATCAGAGTGTGAATGGCCACAACCACTGACCCGCAAGCTTTGCTTTGAAGAATGCTGGTGTAGAAGGGCTGAGGTTCAAATAGACACTAGAAAATGACATGGGATTATTTCCCGCGGTTATCCACGGGGATGGGAACGGTGATGAATTTTGTCACCGTGTCATTCTCTAATCGCAATCTGTATACTTTGGAGGAAAGGCAGGAGAGGGGAGATATGATAGAGACATTTAAATACCTACGGGATGTAAATGCGCATGAGTCAAGTCTCTTTAATTTGAAAGGAAGCTCTGGAATGAGAGGGCATAGGATGAAGTCAAAAGGTGATAGGCTCAGGAGTAATCTGGGGAAATACTTTTGACAGAAAGGGTGGTAGATGCCTGGAACAGTCTCCCGGAAGAGTTGGTAGAGACAGAGACTGTGTCTGAATTCAAGAAAGCCTGGGATAGGCACGTGGAATCTCTTAGGGAGAGGAGGAGGCAGTGGATGCTGCAGATGGGAGGACTGGATGGGCCATTTGGCCTTTATCTGCCATCATGATTCTATGTAAAAGCAGGATGATACCCCCAATATTCAGCTGGCAGTGGCGAGTGTTTTACTGCCTGTTTGCCATTGAATATCCTTTTTTTTTTTTTTTGAGCCATTAACACATAGTTTGATATGTCAAAATTCAGCCCTTCACCACATATGCCAAACCACTTAAAGATAGCTCTGCTGTTTATGTGGCCCAATTTAAGTGGTTTATGAATGCAGGGAGGTGCTGAATATTGGTACTTAACCTGGAACGCCCACAAGTTAGCCGCTTTTGAATTTGACTCTAATCGGTCATTTTCAGCGGAGATAACCGGCTAAGCGTCACTGAAAATGACCGGATAGCCACAAACAAGTGATTTAAACAGTCAGCGTCAGTTAAATCATTTTGAATATCAGTCAGTTAGGAAGATATTCTTCAAACAACGCTGAAACATATGTGCTGGTGGGTGTCCAACCGGCGCCTGTGTTAATTGATCAATGCTGTTTAAAATGGCAAAAAAACCCAGGAAAATTGAAGCGCCTTCCGGTGCCTAAATAAAAGACGCTGGAATTGCGCCCACGTATGTGCTTTACGGCGCTTAATGCCACTATGGGCGTGGCTAATGCTAGGCCATGAAGCGCCTACGTAGGTGTGAGTGGCAGCAAAGACAGGTGCTGGAAATGTAGGTCTGGAAAACCCTGGTCTACGTGTCCGGCGCCTCACTTTCGTTTAGGCGCGATTCTCTGTAGGGCGCCGTTGCGCGACTTGGCATGCGATCGGCAGGTGCTTTTTAGGCGGCCACCGATATTGGTGCCCTGTCGAGAATCCGGGTCTTAGGGCTCCTTTTACAGAGGTGCGTAAGGGCCTTAACGCGTGGAATAGCGCGTGCTAAAATGCCAGCCGCGCTAGCCGCTACCGCCTTTTAAGGTGTAACGTGCACTAATCTTGTGCGTGCACTGCGCACCTTACTAAAAGGAGCCTTTAGTGTTTAATTCAAATACATAATTATGCTACAGGGAGACCATGCACTCTGTATGAAAAACATAACGAGGCTAGAACTTATCCAGAACACCGATGTTTAATTGATCATGTCTCAGGTTACTATCAGAAACTACAGCATTTGCAAATTGAATCAAGGCTATTATTCAAACACTAGTCTTTAAGCCCGTTACATTAACGGGTGCTAGAATAGATGTGTCTGTCTGTCTGTGTTTCTTTATCTCTCTCTCCTTGGCCGCTGTCTGTGTCCTTCTGTCTTCCCCCCCCTCCCCTCGAGCAAAGCTGTCTGCTCCCAGTACACACCTCCCCCCATAGCAGCCCCCTTTCCCTCTCCCTGTCTCTCCATGGTCCCTTCTGTCTTCCCCCCAGAGCAAAGCTGTTTGCCCCAAGCACAGCCCTTCCTCAAAGCAGCCCCTTTCCCTCTCCCTGTCTCTCCATGGCCCCTTATGTCTTCCCCCAGAGCAAAGCTGTTTGCCCCAAGCACACCCCTCCCCTCAAAGCAGCCCCCTTTCCCTCTCCCTGTCTCTCCATGGCCCTTCTGTCTTCCCCCCAGAGCAAAGCTGTCTGTCCCCAGCATACCTCCCCCTCAAAGCAGCCCCCTTCCCCCCTATATCTCCATGGCCCCTTCTGTCTCCCCCTCAGCACACCCTACCCCCATAGCAGCCCCCTTTCCCTCTCCCTGTCTTTCCATGGCCCCTTCTGTCTTCCCACAGAACAAAGCTGTCTGTCCCAGCACACATCCCCCCCACAGCAGCCCCCTTTCCCTCTCCCTGTCTCTCCATGGCCCCTTCTGTCTCCCCCCAGCACACCCTTCCCCCCCAAAGCAGCCCCCTTTCCCTCTCCCCCTGGCCCCCTGTATTGATCCCCTTCTTACCCTCTCTCCATCCCGGCTTCTTCTGGCCTGCTCCTCTTCAAAGCAGCCTGCGATCGTGGTGGCTGGCTTTAGTGAACCTCGCAGGCCACTCTCCAACTCGGTAGCACGTTCCCTCTGACGCGATCCCATGCGTCAGAGGGGAACGTGCTACTGAGGTTGGAGAGCGGCCTGCGAGGTTCTTTAAAGCCGGCCATGATCGCAGACTGCTCTGAAGAGGAGGATCAGCGGCAGCAGCGGTAGCAGTGAGCGAGGGTGGGAGGTATGTTCCCTGCCGAGGATGCGGACAGGGAGAGAGCTTGCCTGCGCTTCCTCGCAGCAGCAGTTGGTGAGTGAGGGCGGGAGGAGGGGAGTGGCCAGAATGTTCCCTGCCGCCGGGTTCTAAAATGGAACACGGGCACCGATCACACACCACAGCGGCAGGGATCACGCTGTTTTAACAGCGCATGCGCCAGTAAGCTTTTATTATATAGGATGGGTGTTTTTGTTATAAAACACTATCCCTCTCTTTTACTAATTCGTGCTAAACGCCAATGCGTCCATAGAATATAATGGGCGTTAGTGTTTAGCGCACGCCAAAACGGCTAGCACGCCTTAGTAAAAGGACCCCTATATAAGAACATAAGAAGCGCCATCTCCGGATCAGACCTTTGGTCCATCAAGTCCGGCGATCCGCACACGTGGAGGCCCAGCCAGGCGTACACCTGGCGTCATTTTAGTCACCCGTATCCCTCTATGCCTCTCGGTTTAATTCCGACCTATATCTCTGAGCGTTTCCTCTTTGCAAACAGAAGACGCCTTATTCGAGAAATTCGATTTTTTTTTTTTTTTTTTTTGCTGTTCCCTCTGTAAAGGGTTGTCGGTATAAGAGATTCTTCAGTAGACTTATGGCTTTACCAGGCTGCTCTTTGGGATAAGAGCTTTGGGAAGTTGATTTCCAGTTCCTCTTCTTATATTAACTTCAAGAAATGATTAGAAAGTGATATTCTCAATGTGTTTATGTATTATCACACTTATTGTACGTATAAAAACGAATAAAGATTTACAAAAAAGAAATGATTACAAAGCTATCTTTTTAAGAAGAACTTTTAGCAACTCAACTGTCAAAATTCCTCCTTTTTTTTTTTCTTTAGAAAACTTTTTACTATAGAATTGTCATATCCCTGCGTATGCGCAGTCTTCTTTACTTGTGAGGTTGTAGCGGTATATAAAGGTACTGTTATGCTATTCTGATCGCAGCTGCCGTATCGTAAAACTTGAAGTGCTGAAAGCCTTCGAGTACTGACAGCCAGACGCTGCTACTGCTCTAGGGTCCAATGGCCGGGTCACCTTGTGCCGACTTGTGAGACGGACTCGGAAGACGTGACATCTTTCTTCCAGGAGCTCTATGGAATGGATCTCAAGCACCTGTCACAAATAAAAAGGATTTCAGAAGAACCAAAGCAGGTCTAAAAGAAAGGGATGGCCCCTTTAAGCAGGTACCTGATTTGGGCCAACACCCTCCACCCCTTCCTCTTCTTTCCAATGAAGGCTCTGCTAATAACATGTCCAAAAGATGGCTTCTGGCAAATTGCTTTGTTATTCTTGTCAAAAAAGGTCCCCAGGAAGCAGTCAATTTTAAAACATATATCAAAATGATTAATTGATCTTAAATGAGCAGATGTTGAAGTACCCTTGAATGGGAAGCAAAAGCGGCCAGGGCCATTTTGGACTGCACACATAATGTACTCAGGAAGTTGGCCAGTGTCATTAGACCTATTAATTAGCTTTAAGCATTGAAGCTTAGTGACTTAAAAAAAAGTGCAGGGGTATTTCTTCCCTTCTCGTAGGAGAAAACCAAAAGGGCTTAAGGGACAAACACTTTTTTTGCTCTCATTAAGAACAGAAACCGGTCCCTGCTAGGCAAAGTATCTCGGTGAACTTAAAGATCTATAAAATACTGCATGCAGGGTAAGTAGGGTGAACAGAGAGATTTGGCTTGAAAGAGGATTTGGAAAATTGTCGAAAGCCATATGCGAGTTTGGTGGGGAGGACTGAAAAGAATAAAAGCTAAGAGAGAGAGACAGAGACATAAAATGAAAAAGAAAGGTTTGAAAACTGTTAGGGTGGGTTAATGATAACATTTTTCAACCTACTGTAATCATATCGGTTTGGATTTGCTTCGTTTTAATAAAGCGCTTCAAAGTCTTAAGATGCCAGATTTCATTTAACCAAAAGGCTAAATCAAAACATGGTCTCAGCTGAGATGTTTTATTAATGAAATTTAGGAAACATTATCTGTCTTCTACAGTGACAAATACTGAAGAAAAATGGAAACATTAAAAAAAAGAAGGGCGGATGGGTGGGGGAGGGGAATGTATTATTGTTTGCTATGCTTAATTATATATATATATTATTGAAATTAAATATGTACTTCTATTAATTATGGGGAGGAGGGGGGGAGAAAATGATTGTTTTTTGAATTATTTGTGTATTTAAAGTGCGTTCTGTGTAGTGTTTATGTTTAAATTCATTGTATGTCACTGTTAACATTTGAAAATTAATAAAGATTTATTAAAAAAAAAATACAGAAAAAAACTCTGTCCAAGTTCCAGAATGAGATTAAAAGGAGCAATGTGGAGAGTCTCCTAGGATGGGTGAGATTGGCCCTTTTAATAAGATCTTTTTTTCTCTATATCTCTCACTGTGCCTAGTTTTAAATCTTCCCTGATGGACTGGGCGTTAGCTATCCTTTAAACCCTCCCGAAAGCCGATTTTAGGCAAAAGACCGTGAGGACTTTCCTCTGTCTTTAATTGCTCGGGAGTTATCATATTTGGGAGTTCACAAGGTAATCCCCCTTCTCAGTCTCAAGCCAGTGCTGATGGGATCGGGGGGAGTGACAGGCTGAACAATCTCTTGAGCGGCTTAAAACCCCAAAGATGCCCCATAGAAAGGAAATAAAGCCAAAAAAAAAAAGTGAAAGGGCCCTGGTTAAGTTCCACAGCGCAGTCATTCAAATTTAACGTGCTTATTAAACACCTCTTAAACAACTGGACATCTCCACGACTGGTGATATTCAACAGAGCAGAGTTTAATAATCCAGAGGCAGAAACATCTAGAAAAAAAAAGAAAAAGAAAAATCCATGCTTAAATAATCAAGCCCCAAAAACCGGATTCTTTTCTCACAACCTGGAGAATGTCTTACACATAACATTCCATCAGGAGCCCAGACTTCAAGATTGCTTCAAATGTTAAATCAATGGCTTTCTTCCTAGCAGGTTTCCATTTAAACAATACCCAAAGTTTAGAGCTTTGCAACTTTTTTAAAATTAAAGAACATGACGGAGTTGACAATTCTTCATACTGCCCAGTTCATTAGATATAGGCAGTTTTTAATGCAATAAAGAGGCATTCCAAATTATTTTTGTCAAATAGAATGACATTCCTTTTTTTTTTTTTTTTTTGCTGCATAAAGGATCAGGTTATATTTTCAAATGATCATTCTTTTTTTTTGCCCCAAATACATTAAAATATATAAGGCAAACGTGAATAACTGTCTCTGCCACAAACATTCCATTTTTAATTAAGAAATATAATTGGATCTGAAACGTAAAAGATTACAAACTTCTTAAAAAGTCAATTTTTTTAACATTAATATAGTGCATTACCTCATTAATGGCATCCCACTATTAGGAGGGAGTGCTGAAAAGTTCTCAGCCCAACCAACCAACTTCCAAAATTCTGAGCGTTATTTTGCCACTCTGACTGAAAAGAGCGTTATCTTATTTCATTATGGACCAATTTGCAAAAACGAAATTCTCTGTTTTTGACATTGTTTCAGATCCTTGATTGAACCATGTTCACGTCATTCTCTTCTTGGTTGGGTTGAGAACTTTTCAGCACCCCTTCCTAATGCAAACGATATACTTTGGATAACAAAAGTCTATAGGCCTTTGGCCTTTTTTTAAAGTTTTTCCCGTTTCTCTCTCTCTGTAAATTTAGACACCTAAATAACATAACTGAAAGATCAACTCTTACGGTGATTCCTAGTTCCCTGTGGAATAGATTAGGAGTACGGTGCCTGATTTGAACTCATAACAGAATTTTCTATTTGGGTGTGGTAAGAAGTTGCAAAGAAATATTACTTCCTCACGCTGGCACTATTTTCCCTTGGAATAAAAACACCTTCTCCTATACCAAACTGACATTTCTCCTTTTCAAGAAGAAAAGGCCGGAGCCTATTTTTAATTTTAAGTGAAAAAGGATGACAACGAGAATGCTGAATATTCTCTAAAGATAACATGTTTGCTTTTGTAAAGATAAAAAAAGATGAAGCTCTTGTTATGGCATGTTGCTTTCCACTGTGAAGAAAGATTAGAGACATCTTGATTCGCTTTGCCCCAATTTATTTGGAACCTAAATTTAAAATTTCCTGTTAAATATTAACAACTTCTATTTGGAGAAACAAACATGGCAAAGTGTGGAGTGTCTTAAGTCCTTTTTTTTTAAGGATAATTCTTTTTTAAATGACTAAATTAAACATCTTCCTAAACCAATTTTTAATATACTACCTTGATTCTAGGGCACTGTATTTTTTCTGCAGTAATCTAACCAGAAGCCTCTGCAATTGTTGATGGAGCTTCAAGGAGAAAAAATTCATTCCTTTAGTCCTAGTTAGGCTTCAAGCTTGCTGGTAGGTTTTTGGGTCAATCGCACTTATGGATCCCTAAAATCTGAACCCATATTGGCAGGCTGAAGGACGCATCAGGCGTGAGAATTTCTTGAAGTGGGGATTTGATTATCACTTTCTGCTGTACAATAAATATATGCAAAGCAGCATTTTAAAAATATAACAAAGATTAGAAAGTACCAGAAATAATATTCTGATGCCAAAAGCCACTTGTTTTTAAGGCCATATTATAACCATTTTAGATATGCTTCAGAATGGTATATATTTTCCACTTTCAGTACTTATTAATTTTCACAAAAAAAACAAACCAACCCAGAACTAAAACAGCTCACACTAGTCAAATAAATATAGGGGGAAATGCTATCAAATATGAACAAATCTTAGGAATTTAAACATAAAGGGAAAAGCCAATGTTGGAGCTGAACGGATTTTGATTTGCTTTCTAAGTTTGTGAGTTGCTCCTGCACCGAAACGACACTGGGGGCTGAAAAGCACCTGTCACAGCTAACAGTCGTCTTCAGCTAACATTGAGAATATGTCCCGGCGCCACACGCTTTGTGCCAAGGTGGGGTTCTTTCACAGAGCCAGTCTCACTGCGGTTCTTGAAGAAGGATGTTGGAAACATGCCGTAGTCTCTCTCTCTCGGAAAAGTCTCTCTGAAAATTGTATTGTCAAAAATGATTGATAGAAATGGCCAAGAATATATTTATTTACTTTTAAAAAAATTATAAACCATTTATAATCAAAGTGATGTACATGATATATACAGTATATATATATATATATATATATATATATATATATATATATACTTTATGTTGAAAATAATGATAAATTTCCTTTAAATATGCTGTATTGTTCCTGGGTTGAGAAATGAACTGAAATCAAATAGTCAAAATTTTTTTTTAAAAAATTCTACAGTCATGCAATTATTCTAGGGCTGATGCACTCTATCAATTTGTTTCTTCTCTACCTTACGAAGGTAACTCTCAAAAGCCTGTCAAAGATACATTAAGTTAGTCCAATAAAAGGTATCAGGTATGGATTTGGTAACTTTCATTAATACATATTCAAAGGAACTTCTCTTTAAAAACGTGATGAACAGCTTTCAAAAATTGAATGACATTCTAAAGGGCTTTGGTGCAATTTGTTTCTAAATTAGCAAAACCAAAGGGATTTATTTCATGTAATTTTCATAGGCAAAGGACCTTATTGGTGAGAAAAAGTCAAGATGACTCCACAGGAGAGAGGCGATCGTAGAAGTCACCAGGCATTAACGGAGCTTCTTTTCCGTCACTTGTCTGGGGCTTTTTTTGTTGTTGTTTGATGTATCTTTATAGATCTCTGCTATTCATCATGCTTGCATTCCTTCTTTCTGGAATTTATTTAAATACATTTTCTGTTTCTGGGATTTGGCACTTCCTCTCATGGAAATCGCTTTCTCATATTCAACACACCAAGCGAAGGGGGGGGGGGGGGAAAAAGAAAGCAAATTTATGATTTCACTGGCCTTTTTTCCTTTGCTTTGTTGGAATGTGTACTGATTATGCAGGACTGTTATTAAAAGTTACTTTTTTTTTCTGTTTTGGTTTTTTTTTTTTCTTTAATGCTTTCTTAATTCCATCCCTAAACGGTTTTGCTCCACAAGAAGAAATATTTTTGTGAAAGGAAAAAAAACACACACAAAAAACTACCTCTTGAAGAGGAGAAGGGCATTATTGGTCTAATCCTCTTACCAGCCATCATTTTAAGACAGGCTGTTCCAGAGGCTGAAATGGCGTCTTGCCTCCCCCTCTCCCATCCTAAATCCTTCTAGGCTGGGGTAGCTTCTGTAGGCAGCACCCTGGCATCTATCAGCAATTCTTCTTAAGACTTTAAACTGCTCTTTCTCCTGCAGAGGCACGACAAAGCTGAAAAGCAAACAGAAATCAAGGCTTCTCTTGGTGAGCTCTGCCAAAAAAAAACCCCCACTAGTCTGGTGAAAGAGGGAGCCTTCCTCAAGGCCGCAGGACTTTGGTCTGTGGTAAGAATGGAAAAATTTAGCCAAATCCAAAGTCCAAAACTCTACAAGATAAACCTTATTCTTTTTTATTTCTGAGCAATCCTTCCCTTTCCGCTTCTGTTTGATTTATGCTTGGTGGCAGAATCCTTCTTGCCTGTTTAATCCTTGCCAGCTGTTGGAACGACTGAGCCCAAACTGCCTTTACTTACCTCTGTGCCTCCATACACACGGCGTCACGACTAGGAGCCCCTGTCCTCCTAATAAGTGCTCCACGGCTTGGCTGGCAGCACGGGGCAACCTGCAGATGGGTGAAATCAAAAAAGACAATCCACATTAGTTACCGACGGAGCTTCGGAAGGAGAGCCGGAAGGCTGCAACCCGTTCACCTTCCATGAGACAAGGAACAAATGACATTAAAAAGGTGCCCTGTTTTAGCAGGTCTTCACATGACTCAGGCCGCTAGGACCGATGTGTGCAGTTATCTGCCTGAGAACAGACTTTGGGTTTAAACATTTGCTAAAGTTTCTTCTGTGGTGCTGCAAAGGTGACCTGCCTACCACTTACTTAACCCCCATTGTACCTGAATGCAACCCACCCGAATTTATGGCAGAAAAGAGCTGCATCCCAAATCTCTTCCCTACCTGTCTGCTAAAGCACTCGGCATGCCTTCAATTATAAGAAACGGCCTCTCAAGCAATTACAGCTGTCCCCTTCATTAAAGCTGTTTCCCTGTCCGCGACCTCCAAATAAATAATTTGTAGTCTCTTAAACTCATTCTCCTCACAAGCACCTGCTCTTTAAAGACCAGGCAACAGACGTACACCCCTGTCGCCTTCAGAGCTCTGCGCTGTGGATTTCACTAATGTTCAACTGTGCTTTTGTTAATGCAGGATGCTAAACGGAGAACGTCAGTCTGTGTATCTATCTTTTTCTGCTTTTTTTTTTCCAATGTGCGTACGTCTCTTTCTCACCAACATAACTGAATCTTTGCATTATATCCATCATCACAACAGAAGCCAGTAAACTGCAAGTAGCTCTCCATTATCTTATAGTGATTTAATTAGACTTTTACACCTGACTGGGTTTGAGTAAATCATTGGTAAGAAGTATAGGGGGAAAAAAAAAATCCAGAGGCACTTTTGATTGACAGGGTGGAGGACCATTGAAAATGATGCGGGGTTGCTCCCTGCTCCTGTGAAGCTCTGTTAAAAATCCTTCTTCGATCCTGCCCCCAGTAGATGGCAGCTTAGCTGGACCAGGAAACAACCAGGAGAGCTTAAAGAGAGAGAGACAAGTAGGACAGCTCAGCAGAGGAAGCTTCTGAGGGGCCAAGAAGAAGTCAGCCAGCGGGCATCAAGTCTTTTGGCTCCGAAAATCAGGATCCGAATTTAGGTCTCCAGCCAGGGGCAAGTCTGCAAAAACCAGACATCTAGACGGAGCAAAGCGAAGGGGGTCCTGCAAAGAAAAAAAAAAGAGGTACTTTGAGCCAATAAGGTATTACAACTTTCTTTTCATGATTAAACATGCTTCGAATGTAACACGGGAGGGAGGGGAGAAATCCGGGAGGGTCCTCGGAATGTTCTCTCTCTCCCTTCCTTTCTTGTTCACTTCATTTAGGACTTTTGAGATGTTACATGTAAAGAACATATATTTAGCAATTTGAATACAGTAGTGAGTGTTATTTTCAAGGTTTATCTTTTCGTACTCATTCTGTGAAGATCATGAAATTTGTAGCTGTTTTTGGCTTTCCCCACCGCTGCGCAATTCTACACCCTGCATCAAGCAGCCAACGGTAAATAATATTAGTCTTGTAATAATTACCCAAATAACTGGCTTTCACTCATGTTTCAAGTCGAGGTACCGAACAACCTGCCGGAGGACGTTTTCCTTTCAAGTTTCCTCTTTCTACTCTAAATTGGTGGTCGTGCCCCTAATAGGGCCACTTTTAGAAAGTTCTCAAATGATCCCGTCTTCAAATTTCTCCCACTATACCGCAAAGAAAGAAATGCATAGCCCGCGTCAGCCCGAAACACGGAAGCTCACATGTCTTCAAACTGTTTGGGGGGCAAATCTTTCTTAGTTTAAAAAGCCAAACTTTGTACAGATGTTCAGAAATAATTCTGCTCATCCCCTGGTTCTTTTTACCCAAACAAAAGAAGGAATGCTACACAAATGTTTTAAATATTTGACCGGGATAATCCTCTGTACTTGCAATATGTTCTCCCATTTTTTTTCCTTTTTTTCTACGTGTGCATATAGAAACATCTATTTCAGTGGGGCCCATCTAAAATATTTATGTTACTGCCTTTGTCAAATTTATACAAATTCTTATTCACGTTTCATTCCCTCCCTGCCAACTTTTTTTCGTTCCTTGCCGCCGGAGGGCAAAATATTTAACAAAGCATTTCTTAATTTCTAGAGATCAAAGTGTTAAGAGTGTAAATATGACTTCATTTACATAATGATGTTTTAATAAGCAACCGGCCTGCTGAGGGATAGCCGGAGGCCATATCCGAAAGTGGAAAGAGAAGAGGGGGGGGGCCGATGGAGATAGAGACAAACAAAACAAGAGAGATGGGGAAAGTGGCATGGATGGAGATGGGGAGGATAGCAAGAGTGGCAGACTGTGATAAAAGTCTGATAAAAAACACGGGGAAGGCTAATGCCATTCGCTTTCGGTGAACTTTTAAACTCTGAGTGAAGCTGCCGGAGCAAAGTATGTTGAACTGATTAATTAATCCCGTTATGGTCAAACGGACTAAGAGTTAATACAGAGGAGCCAGATTTGATCACAAGAGGTAAGACCAAAAGTGACCAAAAGCAAATTAGAGCTGTTTACTGTAGAAAGATATAATGCCATGTTCTGTTCACAGAAATACAACAGGAAAAACCCTCCCAAACCACATTAAATCACTTGACTTGTTGCTTATTCAGGGACATATGTAGATACTGAGCAAAGGCTATGCATCCTTAGAAACTGGCATGCACCAGCTTACCGAATAACGATGGCGAACTCAGTAAGGGGTAAGTTTCAAGTACTCAATCGAGATAGCATCTTAGCATGGCAATAACCAGTTTAATTCATACGAGCCCAATGGACGCTTCACATGTGTCGTGATGCCGCATCAATCCCACTCGGGCACATAGAAATCAAAGTTGGCAAACAAGTTGTAGACTAGACTCTTTTGCTTATGGCTTTCTCGGAGCGTATGAATTCGGTGAAGGCCAAAAAAAAAAAAAAAAAAGCAGATCTGAAGAGAATTCAGAGTGGAGGAGTGGCCTAGTGACTAGAACCCCTGCCTCGGCACCCTGAGGTTGTGTGTTCAATCCCTGTGCCACTCCTTATGACCCTGGGCAAGTCAGTTAACACTCTGTTGCCTGAAGTAGCGTAGTCAGATTGTGAGGCTCTCAGGATAGATAGGGAGAACTACTCGGTGGACTTGAATGGAAACCGCTTCAAATAAGAACATAAGAACAGCCATACTGGGTCAGACCAATGGTCCATGAAGCCCAGTGGCCCGTTCTCACGGTGGCCAATCCAGGTCCCTAGTACCTGACCAAAACCCAAAGAGAAGCAACATTCCATACAGAATCTCAAAGAATAGCAAGATTCTGGAATCCCAGAGAGTAACAAGATTCTAGAATCCCTAGAGAGTAGCAACATTCCAGAACCTCAAATAGTAGCAACATTCTAGAACCCCAAAGAATAGCAGGGTTCCGGAATCTCAAGGAGTAGCAACATTCCATACTACCGATCCAGGGCAAGCAGAGGCTTCCCCCGTGTCTTAATAACAGACTATGGACTTTTCCTCCAAGAATTTGTCCAAACCTTTCTTACAATAGAAGCAGTATACAAAGAAATATAAATAAATAAATTCTTTATTTTTTTAAAAACAATTTTTATTCACTAAGACAAAAGAGCCAGATGCACAACATAGGCTATGGTTCGTCCTTTGTAGGGCTGCGTCACAGACAAAAAAAAATCCTATACAGGTATAAACATAGGTACCTCTTATGAACTAAACTGGCAACTTGCAGCTCTACTATATGAATTCCGTTCGGTGAAATGCAATCACCTACATGACCTTTCTCTGTGTCAAGTGGTAATTAATTAACCTCATGGACCCAAGAACTGCCCCAGTGGTTAAAATCATGCACATTAAGGGTACCATATTTCACATGTAAAACAAAATCTATACGCATCCATACATAGGAAGGCGTGTGCAAAAGCAAAAAGAAACCCCTAATATCCATGAACTTGCCACTGAAATCATTTTC
Source organism: Geotrypetes seraphini (assembly GCF_902459505.1). Classification (NCBI taxonomy): domain Eukaryota; kingdom Metazoa; phylum Chordata; class Amphibia; order Gymnophiona; family Dermophiidae; genus Geotrypetes; species Geotrypetes seraphini. The sequence goes on from NC_047095.1 coordinate 66,655,496, forward strand.
TAATGTTCGGATATCGCTCAGGTTTTTTTTACAGACTCATTTCCTGAAGCAAGATTACAACACATGCGAGCAGCAAAGTTCATGCGTCGTCTGATTCCTTAGGCAACGCCAGTCTCAAGACTAACGCGGCCGCCCTTCTGGAAGCGTTCTCAGCCATATTTCCTATCTGTCACGATACGGCGTTAATTCATCCTTGACTTTTTACAGAGAAATGATTTCAGAGACCGCACTCGTGATCAATTCTTTCTTACAACTTCTGGAACTCGCAGTCCGGGATACGCTCGAGGGGAATCTCACGAGCCCCACGTTAAATGCTTTTAGGAAAACAGAAGGCACTTTGCTGAATGGATAAAAAAATAATAATAATCAGTAACACAACCCTACTTTTCTTTCTTAATCTCATGAGGAATAGAATCACACCAGGAAAAAAATAGAGACCGATAAACATAAGAACATAAGAATTGCCACTGCTGGGTCTGACCAGTGGTCCATCGGGACCAGCAGTCCGCTCACGCGGTGGCCCTCTGGTCTAAGACCAGCACCCTGAGACTAGCCCTACCAGCGCACATTCTTGTTCAGCAGGAACTTGTCCAACTTTATCTTGAATCCCTGGAGGGTGTTTTCCCCTATGACAGTCTCCGGAAGAGCGTTCCAGTTTTCTACCACTCTCTGGGTGAAGAACTTCTTCCTTACGTTTGTACGGAATCTATCCCCTTTCATCTTTAGAGAGTGCCCTCTTGTTCTCCCTACATTGGAGAGGGTGAACAACCTGTCCTTATCTACTAAGTCTATCCCCTTCAGTACCTTGAATGTTTCGATCATGTCCCCTCTCAATCTCCTCTGTATGTGCATAATACTGAAAATCTAAATTCTTTAGATTATAACCACAAACTGTCCTGCATCAAACTCCGAGATCACATAGGGCTGGGTCTGAAAAAGAGATCCATGTGGTCCTGAAAGCTCTTCCCTTGGATAATTGGTGCCTCGATCCAATAAAAGCTTTTGCACTCTGCCAAAGGTCCAGTTTCCTCTCGAAGAAAGGTAGCGGTTACCGGACCGCTAAGGGCTCCTTTTACGAAGGCGCGCTAGACCTTAACGCCAGCATTGAGCTGGCGTTAGTTCTAGAAGCGTAGCGCGCGGTAATTTCCCGCATGCGCTAAAAACGCTAGTGCACCTTCGGAAAAGGAGCCCCAAGAGCGTCCGAGAAAGAGCAGAGCCTGTTTTCCTCAAGCCTCTTCACTGGCTCCCTGTCCGCTTCCACGTACAGTTCAGACCCCTTAGTCTCTCTCCCTATACTCCATTCATCAGGTACATCTCTCTTGTCTGAACCCTTCTCTTCTACTGCCAACTCCGTCCCTTCTGCCTTGCTGCGCCGTATGCCCGGAACAACCCTGCCTGGCTCGGTGCGTCAGGCTCCATCTCGGGTGGTTTTCCAGTCCAGGCTGGAGACCCACCTCTTTCAGGCTGCATTTAAGTCTTAAACCTACCAATTTTGTCACTGCCTCTGTAGCCTTTTGTATTTCCCTACATGATCACCATATAGTCATTCACCGTTTTTCTCCAGTGTGTCTATCTTAATTGGCCTGGAAATAACTTTCGAGCAGGGGCTCTCCCTTGCATGTTTAATGTACAGCCCCGCGTGCGTCTGGTAGCGCCATAGAAGCAAGCAGAGGAGTAGTAGTGTTTTTCCGGAGCATTGTAAAACACCCATGAAAAGGAATCGAATTCTGAAGAAGAATCAAGCAGAGTTTTGCGTGCAAGGCTTTCCAAATACACGATGTCAAAACTGCTCTCACCTTCCTGCTTCAATCTTTAACTCTTCTGAAGCATGCTGCCTTTTAATTAATTCATGTCTCAGAATAAATTTTAAACTTTATATTTTTAGTATATTCAATGAAAGGGCGGCCTTAGGGAAGGGACTGAAATGCAGTTTCTGGTAAAATCACCCACATTTGTTTAAGTTAGAGGAATTCCATTTTCAGGTATTGATTTGTAATTTCTCCTGTTGTAACAAACTGCAGCGTGTCCCTGTCCACAGAGCTGACAAATTGTCGAATAAAGGGCCGGGGCATAGGCTTGCGTTTAAATGACGCATCATTCGTGCAAGTGACACTTTCCCATCTAAATTCGAGAGACTTTCTGTTCATTCTCTTGGAATTGTCCAATGTTTTTATTTTCATGAACTCAGAGGACACGAGGAAGCCCTTCTTTTCACAACTGCCGCCACAATGGCATCTCTAGACTTTGTCTTTTTCTTGAATGTGCGTCAACGCCTTATAGATCCGGCAGGGCTCCTGCTTCAAAAGAAACAGTTTAGAAACTCCCTCCCTCTTATGTATTTTATGATGACGCTATTAATTTAGGACAGCTGCAGAAAGCTGGTGAAAGCAGGGAGATGAGCAGAAATTACGTATGGTCTGGACAATCAACAGGGGTGACTAGGCATACGCTTAGGGTATCGCCTCTCCTCCCCTTCTTTCTCAGCATACACCTTCTAGCTTTTCCTCTCCTACTGTCCTCTCCCTCCATCTTATTCTCTTCTCTCTCCCCTTCCATCCTTTTCTCTTACCCTCTTCCCTCCTGTATCTTCCTCTCCTCTTCTCCTATTTCTTTTCCTTCTATTCTCCCTTCCATCTTTTCCTCTCTCCTCTCCTTTGGTTTCCTGTAAACTCCTCTATTTCTCTCTTGCTCCTTCTTTTCTTCTCTCCTCTGCTTTTCATTCTTTGCTGTCTCTTCCTTTTCATTTTCCACTCTTTTTTCCTTTGGTTTCCTGTAAACTCCTCCATTTCTCTCTTGTTCCTTCTTTTCTTCTCTCCTCTCATCCTATTCCCTCCTTTCCCAGGCTTTCCACAGCAGACATAAGAATGATTTTACTGATTTCTTCTTGTCTCTATCCTTTTTCCTGAGAGTGACTTTCAGGCACTTGTTTCTGTGATTCTGGTTTTTTTTTTTACTGACTTTTACTTGTTTCTCTGTATTAGATTGGCCAATGGGAAAAAAATAATGGTCCACGTGTAGCATGGATGGTTTTGCAGCTATCTGGTTGGCAAAAAAAAACGAACAAACATCGGCCCATCAGGTGAGCTGAGAAAAGTACCACAATTAGAAGCGGAAGGAAAGAACATGGCAGAGTTTGGAGGAGCCAGACTGACACAGAAAGGGGACTCTTTGCAATGGTGGATAGGAAGAGGAGAGTAGAGTAGAAAGGATAGAAAAAGAGCAGAGACAAGACAAAAGGAGGAGGAAATGGAAGAGTGTGCAGGAACAGAAGGAGAGAAGAGGGGGAAAGATGTATGGAGAGGAAAATGGGAGATTTTATAGAAAACCAATAATAAGAAGAGAGGAAAAATGGAAAGGGAGGGAAGGCAAATGATGGAGAGATGAAATATGAGGAGAAGAGGGAGGAATAGATGGAAGGAGAAGGAAATAGAGGTGTTTATGGAAAACCAAAGAAGAGGAGTGGGAAATGGGAAATAGGAGGACAGGAGAGAAAAAAAGAAGGAACAAGAGAGAAATTACAGGAAACCAAAGGAGAGGAGAGAGGAAAAGATGGAAGAAGAAGGAAATAGAGGTGTTTATGGAAAACCAAAGCAGAAGAGTGGCAAATGGGATGGAAAGAGAGAATAAAGAATATAAGGAGAGAACAGTAGGAGAAAGCAAAGAATAGAAGGAGGGAGAGGAATAGATAGGAGAGAGAAATAAAGAAGTTCACAGAAAAACAAGGGAAAGAAGGGAAAGAAGAGAAGAAAATGGAAATGAAGGGAAGTATAAAGGATAGAAGGAGAGGGGAAAGAAATGGAGGAATTTACAAGAAGCCAAAGAAAAAGAGAGAAAAAAACTAAAAGGAGGAGACAGCAAAGAATAAAAGGAGGGAATAGGAGGACAGAAGAGAAGAAAAGAAGGAACACGAGAGAAATGGAGGAGTTTACAGGAAGCCAAAGGAAAAGAGAGAGGAAAAGATGGAAGGGAGAACAAATAGAAGGAAAAGAAATAGGAGAAGAGGAGAGGAAGATACAGGAGGGAAGAGGATAAGAGAAAAGGTTGGAAGGAGAGAGCAAAGAAAGAGAGAGAAGAGATTAAGATGGAGAGAGAGGACGGTAGAAGAGGAGAGGAAAAGCTAGAAGGTGGATACTGAGAGAGAAGGGAAGGAGAGGCGATACCTGTTGTTGCAGAATTGAATTTCATTTAGAAATGCAGACAGAAAACAGCCAAGGCGTCCTGGCCAGGACAAGCAGAGTGTCTTCTGGGCATGAATTATATTTGTATATACTCAGTTAAGAGGGAGGGGGGGGGGGACGGGGAGCCAGTATCAGGGTGAGTGATAAATGAAGGACTTGGCAGTCGAAACCTATTTGCACCTCTATTAGAAGGTGAACCAAATGGAGATCAGGATCTGCATATCTCACCACCAGAGACCTCATTCATCTCAGCCAGAATCTCCCCCCAGGCCACGGGATAACAGCTCGCAGAGAAGGGGGGGGGAAGACCACAAACCTCTTCCATTCAAATAACTATTTAGTCAGAAAAGTAAATGTTTAGCAAAGCACCTTCTGTCTAGGTAATCAACATTTAAGCCATTTCCGCACCCATTCATCATGAAAAAAAGCTCTTTTATTTGGATTCTTTTAAAATGCAGGCATCATAGCCTGCCTTCTGCATTTCAACGTAATATAGACTAGAGCAGATTTTTTTTTTTTGCTTTGAAACCATTAAACCAGTCTGTACTGGATTCCTAAGGTGTAACACCAGCATGTTAAATATTATACGCTCTAGGTCACTTCTTCACACCCTGAGCAGCGTTCCCGGCATGCTTCTATCACAGTAACACAGTCTTTGGAGATCACGAAACCTTTTAAAGTACCACGATGTGAAACATGGCCTTCTTAGACCACGCCAAATAACTCCAAATAGTATGTCCAGAGACCCAGTGTTTCAGTGAAAATATATTAATATATGGTCTCTAAGGTATATCTTCATAAGTACTTTCAAAGGTTTATAAACCTTCTTAGACCACGACAGTCCTTTTCCGGGACAACCAAAACTCTGCATTAATTACATGACGACTCCCAAGCCTCCCAGTACCCCAAACTTCGAATGACTGCTCCTAGCAGGGCCTTTGCTTCATACTGGAAACCCTGGTGAAACTTGGGAAGAAGAAAATGGACCCGTGTCTCCATTGGCAAAAGATACAGATTCGCTACACACTTACGCAGTTTAATGATGCCCCCCCTCCCCCCACCGATGTGCAGAATCAGACCGTTCGGTTGCTTCCGAGTGAATATTAGACTTAGGGTTCCTTTTACGAAGGCGCGTTAGTGCCCTAACGCGCGCTAAAATGCCGCGCACTCTAGCCGCTACCGCCTCCTCTTGAGCAGGCGGTAGTTTTACAGCTAGCGTGGGCTAATCCGGTGCGTACCTTCGTAAAAGGAGCCCTTAATTCTTTGCAGTAGGATTTAAGACGAGATTGGAAGCGCCTTATTTGATAGCTCAACGGTTGTAATTTTGCTGATGCATTGTTAATTATTAGGATAGGACTTGATATGAACGGTTGAACTTTGGTTTTATCGTTTCATTCTTATATCGGTTTGGCCAAATGGATGATGTTAATGTATTTCTACAGGTAAACTCCTCCCTGGCTATTGGTGGAATAGAAATACAGTAAAACCTTGGATTGCGAGTAACGTGGTGTGCGCGTGTTTTGCAAGACGAGCAAAATGTTTTATTAAATCTTAACGGGATTAACCGAGCACGGTCTTGCAATGCGAGTACGCATACATGCATCACATCGTCACAACTGAGCCAACGGTTCTTCGCTCTCTGACACTGCGAGGTCTTGCAATACATGTACGCACTGGATATGTGCGTCACGTCATCACAACGGAGCCGTTGTTTCTGTGCTTTCTCTGACGCTGCAGGAGTGTAGTGACTGTTCTATAGTATTTTGTATTAAAGTTTTGGGGTTGTGGAACGAATCGTCTGAGGTTCCATTATTTCTTATGGGGAAATTCGCTTTGATATACGAGTGTTTTGGATTACAAACGTGCTTCTGGAACGAATTATGCTCACAAACCATGGTTTGACTGTACATGAATAATCTAATCTAATCTTCTATTTCTGCATTGCTCGTACCTAGGTAGGCTCAAGGCGACTTAAAGAGGGGGGTGAGCAAGGAGAAGGGGGGAGGAGGGATGGAAGAAGAGGAGGGGGGAGGGAGAGAGGGGGAGGGGGGAGGGAGAGAGGGGGGGGGGGAGGGAGAGGGGTGGAGGGGAGAGGAGAAGATACAGGTGATTAAAGGCTCCTTTTACAAAGGTGCGTTAGGGCCTTAACACGCGGAATAGCACGCGTTAAAATGCCCCGCACGCTAGTTGCTACCGCCTCCTCTTGAGCAGGCGGTAGTTTTTCGGGTAGGGCGTGCTAATCTGGTGCGTGCACGAAAAACGCTAGCGCACCTTTGTAAAAGGAGCCCTAAGTGTCAAATAGATGAGTTTTCGGTTTCTTCCGGAATATGGCGTGGTTAGGTTCCGTCCTGGCCATTTCCATAAGGTCATTCCAAGATTTTACGCCTAGAAAAGTGAGCGTGGAGTGGAAAACACGTTTGTATTGCAGATTTTTTGTGTATAATAAGTAAATACATTCAGCATGGATGGCCAGGTATACTCAGAACTCACATCTCATCCTGAAATGTATCACACGTGAGAAGGATGGGAGTGTATGTGGCAGGCAATGTGCTCTCTATAGAGACACTTAAAAGAAATTAAACCAGCCGCTGGGCTCCTCAGTGTTAATCATTGTGCCATTGGTGTCAAGTGTATTTTAAAGTTTGATTTATCCAAATTTTTACCAGCTATATGTTGTTGTTTTTTTAGCAGATTTGCTGTGGGTCAGAAGGAATTGGAAGAGAAATGTTTGTTGTTATAATATGTCTGAGTATATTTGATGATGTATGTTTTTATTGTACCGATATTAAGCGGAGAGGAAATTTAAAAAATAAATTAAAAAAAAATAAATAAACAGTGCTTGAAACGAAACTTTGCAAGCAGAGTGTCCAGATCCACTCACAGATCCCTTCCTGACGTTCAGACATTCTGGGCTTCTGTTACCGGAGGGGGAGGGGCTGAGGTACTTCACTTGGGTGGTTTTTCACACCTAATACAGCCATTTGACAAAGAAACATTTCAGAGCAGGTGCTCAAATAACTGGAAGATGCAATCGGCCGAAGACGAACACAGTAACCCAAACAGGGAATGCATGGGATCTCCCGGAGGAGCCCTACCCAAAAATTTGGACTGGGTTCCTGTCAAATGACCTGAAAGTTCAAGAGACTAGCAGAAGGGTGTCGGCTGTGCTTTATATTACACCAACCCGATTTGACTAAAAGCAAAACAAAACCTGGGTGTAAGTAGTACAATTCACTTAAAATGCAAACCAATCTCCATTCACTGTCAAATTATGCTCGTTTAAGGACCATCAAATATATACAAATAGCAACTGCTCTATAGTTATAAACATAGGTCCAATGGATGTTACTATGTCAGGTGGATATGAGGTCCATAGATTTCTTATTCATCGTAAGATCTATTCACGGAAGCAGAGGACGTTTTGAAACGTGGCCTCATATCAGATGGATGTTATTATGTCAGGTGGATATGAGGTTCATAGATTTCTTATCCATCGTAAGATCTATTCACGGAAGCAGAGGACGTTTTGAAACGTAGCCTCATATCAGATGGATGTTATTATGTCAGGTGGATATGAGGTTCATAGATTTCTTATCCATCGTAAGATCCATTCCCTGAAGCAGAGGACGTTTTGAAACGTGGACTCATATCAGATGGATATTATTATATCAGGTGGATATGAGGTCGTAAGATCCATTCCCTGAAGCAGAGGACGTTTTGAAACGTGGACTCATATCAGATGGATGTTATTATATCAGGTGGCTATGACGTCGTAAGATCCATTCCCTGAAGCAGAGGACGTTTTGAAACGTGGCCTCATATCAGATGGATGTTATTATGTCAGGTGGATATGAGGTCGTAAGATCCATTCCCTGAAGCAGAGGACGTTTTGAAACGTGGCCTCATATCAGATGGATGTTGTTATGTCAGGTGGATATGACGTCGTAAGATCCATTCCCTGAAGCAGAGGACGTTTTGAAACGTGGCCTCATATCAGATGGATGTTATTATGTCAGGTGGATATGAGGTCGTAAGATCCATTCCCTGAAGCAGAGGACGTTTTGAAACGTGGCCTCATATCAGATGGATGTTGTTATGTCAGGTGGATATGACGTCGTAAGATCCATTCCCTGAAGCAGAGGACGTTTTGAAACGTGGCCTCATATCAGATGGATGTTATTATGTCAGGTGGATATGAGGTTCATAGATTTCTTATCCATTGTAAGATCTATTAATGGAAGCAGAGGACGTTTTGAAACGTGGCCTCATATCAGATGGATGTTATTATGTCAGGTGGATATGAGGTCGTAAGATCCATTCCCTGAAGCAGAGGACGTTTTGAAACGTGGCCTCATATCAGATGGATGTGATTATGTCAGGTGGATATGAGGTTCATAGATTTCATATTCTTCGTAAGATCCATTCACGGAAGCAGAGGACGTTTTGAAACGTGGCCTCACATCAGATGGATGTGATTATGTCAGGTAGAAATGAGGTTCAACACCCTTAGAAAGCCAAAATTACCAGAAAGCTGTTTGGATCTATGAAAATAACTATGGGGGTGATGGATATAGACAGTGGCATAGGAAGGGGGGAAGCGAGGGGGCGGTCCGCCCTGGATGCCATGTTAGTGGTGGTGCCATCAATCTCCTCCTCCTCTCTGCCCCACCACCTCTTCCTATTCTTCCCCTCGCCACACGCGCGCCCCCCCTTCCCTTCCCCATACCTCTAGTTGTTCATTGCCGTGAGTAACAACTTCAATGTGTTCCTCGCAACCACATCAACTTTCCCGCTGATGCCACTTCCGTGTGCCGCGCATAGGAAGTTAATTGAAAGGGAGCGCCTCCGGGGTCATGAGGAGCACGTTGAAGTTGTTAGTCGCGGCGGTGAACAGCAAGAGGTACGGGGGAAGGGAAGGGGGGCCCGCGCGCGGCAAGGAAGATCGGGGGGAGAGATGAGGGTGGGGGATGGGCGCCTCTCACCCTCGCTACGTCACTGGGTATAAATGGCAATCCTCGGTTATATGTATATTTCAGTCCATAAACAATCATAATCTGAGCGTTGGTGGTACTGATTTGATACTTTTACCTACGACGGGAAAAGGGTTAGGATATTTTTGCCTCAAAACGGATGTCAGAATACGAATATCATGAGGTGATGTCTTTTTATTGGGTTAACTACATATAATTCTCAAGTAACTTTCAGAAATTAGCACTCTTTTCCTCAGCTAAAAACACACCGTTGACCCTCAAGCATCCCAGGAAGTCTGGAAACCAAGGCCCTGATTCTACAAACGAAACCTAGCTCCAAGGCACCGTTGAGCGCGATATCAAATCATCCACTAGGCGCCAGTTATAGAATCGTGCCTAAGGGAACTTAAGTATTCTTAGACACCGTTAGGCCTTAATACCTTAGGTACACTGTCATTTCCTACCAGTGTCTAAGTGAAACCACGCCTAAAATCCACTTTGAATATGCGCCTAATCTTGTCTACTTGCCGGGAGGCACCTTGGTGTAGATGCTTACCTTGAAGTGGCACGCACCTAATGAGTTAGATGGCTACTGGCTAATTCAATTTTTGAAATGATTTTTTAATTGCTTTTAAATGGCACTTTCAATTATCAGCGCTGATTAAGCCAATTATTTTTTTTTAATTAAAGCTGGGCGGTTAGATCGGCTGGGCACACTGATTTAGGCATCTTTTATAGACATAGAGCACGAGGGCCCGATTCTCTATAGCGCATGCCAAAGTTAGGCAGCGGTAGGCGGGCCACCATCACCTAACTAGCCAATGGCAGCGCACGTTTGTTTGGGTGTTTTAAAAATTAGGTGCGCCTACCTCAGGCGCAGGAAAGCGCATAGCAACGCTTAAGCACGCGTAAGGCAGGCAGAGGCTTGGTTTGCACCGGAAGATGCCTCACGTGTGCTAAGGCGTCGCTATGCACCTCTGGACCCGCAGGCAGGCGTCTGAAATGTAGGCCTGCAAAATGCCGGCCTACATTTCACACGCCTATGCTAAACTGCAGGCGCGATGCTACAATGGGAGTGTGTGGCGCAGTGGTTAGAGGTACAGCCTCGGCACCATGAGGTTGTGTGTTCGAATTCCGCACTGCTCTTCTGACCCTGGACAAGTCACGTAATCCCCATTGCCCCAGGTGCATTAGATAGAAGGAAAAACGCTTGAGTACCAGGCCATTGTGACATCATAAATGAGGCTGGCTCTTAGGCATTGGTGGAATGAGGCATTGTGACATCACAACAGGAGGGGCCACTGAAAAGTTCTCGGCCCCAACAAAACTGTAGGCGCGATGCTACAATGGGAGTGCGTGGTGCAGTGGTTAGAGCTACAGCCTCAGCACCCTGAGGTTGTGGGTTCAAATCCCACACTGCTCCTGGTGACCCTGGACAAGTCACTTAATCCCCATTAACCCAAGTACATTAGATAGAGTGGGAGCCTGCCGGGACAGACAGGGAACAATGCTTGCGTACCTGAATAATTTGTAATCCACACAGAATTGTAGGATATGCAGAATATAAATAATATTTTTTTAAAAATGCACATCTAGCAGTTGATTGACAACGGCATGCCTGGACATTTACAATGTGGGCGCACTAAGGCTCTGAGTGCAGATGGAGTTTTGGGACATAACTTTTCATCTGTCTAATCTAGAGAAGAAGGCAGACAAAATAGACCTAGAATTCTCTCCATTCTATGGCCCAGATGCTCAAAACCTAATACCAGTGCTAGGAGCAATTAGCGCATGTTAATACGTGTACCATCAGTGGCGTAGAAAGGGGAGGGGAGTCCGACCCGGGCACCGTCTTGGTGAGGGCGCAGGCATCCATGCTCCTCTATGCCCCCCACCCATGAGTGCATGCTGCTTCCCTTCCCTTGTACATCTGTAACTTTCCTGGCGTAAACAGCAACCCCCAACCTCTTCCTCCGACGTCACTTCCCGGAAGCGACGTCAGAGGAAGAAACGACGCTGGCGCAACAGCGGCTTGGAGGGGGGTGGGGTTGCTTCTCGCACCAGGAACGTTACTGAGGTACGGGGCAAGGGAAGCAGCATGCGGGAAAGGAGCGTGCGGAGGTGGGGGCGGGGGAGGGACTCCGCCGCCCCGGGCACCTCTCACCCTCGCTGCTCGACTGCGTACCTTGCACAAAACCCTCCACTGCGTGCGCCAATCCTTAGAAACATAGAAATATAGAAAATGACGGCAGAAAAGGGCCATAGCCCACCTAGTCTGCCCTTTCCAATTATCTGCCCCCCAGAGTTCACTCCCCTAGAGATCCCATGTGAATATCCCATTTCCTCTTAAAATCCGTCACGCTGCTGGCCTCAATCACCTGCAATGGGAGTTCATTCCAATGATCCACCACTCTCTCGGTGAAGAAGTACTTTCTGGAGTCGCTACAAAATTTCCCTCCCCTGATTTTCATTGGATGCCCTCTGGTGGTTGAGGGTCCTATGAGACAGAAGAGATCATCTTCCGACTCGATACGTCCCGTGATGTACTTATATGTTTCAATCATGTCTCCCCGTTCTCTTCTTTCCTCAAGTGAGTAAAGCCGCAACTTTTTTAGTCTTTCTTCATACGTGAGATCCTTGAGCCCCAAGACCAACCTTGTCGCCATTCGTTGAACCGACTCGATCCTCAGTATGTCTTTACGGTAGTGTGGTCTCCAAAACTGAACACAGTACTCCAAGTGAGGCCTCACCCTGGATCTGTATAACGGCATCATGACTTCGGGTCTCCTGCTGACAAAACCTCTGCGGAAGCAACCCATCATCATTGCGCTGAAGACGAGAGCAAATTGTATTTAAATGCACTGAAATGGATTCCAATCGGGGCGATTAGGCATTCACTCTGACGCTCAGAAGACGGCGCAGAAGCTGACATTCGCCTTAACGCCAATCTTATGTTCTTATGATGGTGCGACCGCATCTGGAATACTGTGTCCAATATTGGTCGCCGTACCTAAAGAAGGACATGGAGATACTTGAGAGGGTTCAGAGAAGAATGATAAAAGGTATGGAAAACCTTTCATACGCTGAGAGGCTAGAAAGGCTGGGGCTCTTCACCCTGGAAAAGCAGAGACATGATAGAGGCAAGCTCATGAAAGGCATAGAGAAGGTGGAAAGGGACAGATTCTTCAGCCTATCAGGAACCACAAGAACAAGGGGGCACTCGGAGAAACTGAAAGGGGACAGGTTTAGAACCAATGCTAGGAAATGTTTCTTCACTCAGAGGGTGGTGGACACCTGGAATGCGCTTCCGGAGGATGTGATAGGACAGAGTACATTAAGGGGATTCAAAGAGGGATTGGACAAGTTCCTGATACGGGGATTGAGGGATATAGATAAAGGTAAAGATAGGATCATGAAAGGGTATAGATAGAAGAATAATGAGGATTGTAAGGTTTTAGCCAAAGGATCACTTACAGGTCACGGACCTGATGGGCTGCCGCGGGAGCAGACTGCTAGGCGCGATGGACCCCTGGTCTGACCCAGCGGAGGCAACTCCTTATGTTCTTAACACACTTCTAGGTCAGGAATTCTAGGTCGTTTGGGTTTAGCATTTTTCATATCGGATTTTTTCTTTTTGAAAGGAGAAGGAAGTTCATATAGCCTGTAGTGCCGACTGTAAGAAATAAAAAAAACATGTCAGCGAGTTGTAGCGCACTGTCAGGGGTGAGGGAGGGCATTGGTGCCTGCTTTCCTGTACTTTGGCGTGACCCTCTTAGGAAACTTAACCTATAAGAATTGGGGGGGGGGGGCTTTTATTTCATGGCGCGGAGGAAGGGTGCCAGTGTGCTCTTGCACGTCCTGTTTTGCCTGGTGCACGCGCACAGGAGATTTGCGGTAAATGCAACTCTTGGGCGCATGCGTCAGTCAAGTTCCTCCCCTTTGCTTTCACTTTCCTAGCGTGCTTTCAATTTGCATGGAATTTGTTTTGGGCATTGAAGGGCTAGTTGTCTGCACTGCTCTTGTGTAGGGGATGTGAGCTCTTGCCTCTAGTGCCACAGTTTTGACCTCAGGCCCTGTGATTGGACGTCCATCTGTGCTGAACAGGACTGAATAAGTCCACACCAGCCTGGTTATATATGTCAGAGTGAGCACAAATGCTGCACAAGAACCTCTCCAGGCTCCTAGAAATAAGCAGTGAATTTTTCCAAGTCCATCTTAAAAATGAACTTTATGATTTTAGAAAATTATTTAAACTGGGTTTCTTTTTTTAAACCCTGCTAATCTAACTGCTTTCACCACCTTCTCTGGCAACAAATTCCAGAGTTTAATTACACATTGAATGAAAAAATGTTTTTTTCTGGTTTGTTTTAAATTAACTACTTAGTAGCTTCACTGCATGCCCCCTGGTCCTAGTATTTTTGGAAAGAGTAAATAAGCAATTCACTCCACTCAGTATTTCATAGACTTCTATCATATTTCCCCTGACCGTCTCTTCTCCAAGCTGAAGAGCCCTAACTAATTTAGCCTTTCCTCATAGGGAAGTTGTCCCATCCCCTTTAGCATTTTTGTTAAACCTATCTATACCTTTTCTAATTATGCTATATATATATTTAATTAACATTAGAGGTACTTTTCTATCATCGAGCAATATAAAGGCATTATAATATTCTCAGTTCTGTTTTCCATTCCTTTAATAATTCCTGATATTCTATTTGCTTTTTTAACTGCATTGTATGTCACATTCTATAGCCATAATACAATTTTGTAACTCAGGAAGTTTGAAACACAGGATTTTCAATATTCTTCAATACATTGCTAAGGGATATACATTCAGGGGGTCTTCTGATATTTAATGGGCTGGGCAGGACACTTAAAGAACAAAGAGAGTTTTTCAGTTCCTGGGTAAAAAAAAATCTCAGTGCATTATATAACAGACTGCTTTGACATCTGTGCTTCTGTGCGGTAGGCATAATTTACTGAAAATACCACAAACTCAGAAGGCAGGGGCCAGGAACAGTGCTGAGCTATAAATCAAAAACCCCCTAAAAGGGCGGAAATCATGCAACAGCGCTGCCTACAGGTCAGGCCTCAGAATGCATGCAGGCCTGATGCTGAAGGGAGTTGCAGCATGAGGCCCATTATAAAGGGACAAGCACCTGCAGTAAGGTGCCAGACCATAAAACATGATGGCTGGAAGAAGAGGAGGGAAACTGAAATTAAAAGAAGTTTTAAAAAAGCAGGAAAATTGTCGTTCAGGGAAAACAATACACTCAGAAAGTAAAGAGTCCCTCACATCCATTTCAGCACTGACAAAATGAACTTTTTTCACTTACGAACAGTGCAATATTTCTTCAAAATCCAAATTCATTGTACAGAAAAGTGCACGGCGTATACTAGGCAGCCGGGACAAATCGGCTCATATCTTTGCAACAAAATAAGAACTTCTGTAACAGTGCTCGCAGCCAAAAGACGTGCCAGGCGTTCCGGAACATATGAGCGACGTCTACAAATTCATTCATATAAGTTCCAATATAACTTTGAAGACTCAAGACTCCTGAGGCAGGCCTGTTTGACCGAAACATGTACAGGTCGAGTCGTTGAGTTATTGGATGAATAAAGTCATTTGAACTACCAGATGAATTAAAGGACATTTGTATTTCTGTGGACATCGCTCTGACTAGGAGAATTCCACTCTATTTTCTATATATTCGATCTTGTGGTTCTGTTTCCTTGGTTTACTCCTACCCTGCATTATTCGACAGCATATTATACTCTTGGTATCCAGTATGACCATGTACATGTTGTACTTCTGCGATCATTCAAATGTGCCTGGGCCAGGCGCCGTCTTGGCCACCTCCCCCTCCCCCAATGCCATGTGTGCATGCCGCTTCCTTTCCCCTATATCTCTGTAATGTTCCTGGCGTGAGCAACAACCCAGAACCTCTTCCTCCGACGTCACTTCCTGGACCCATGCCTAGAAAGCGACGTCAGAGGAAGCGTCAGCAGCTTGGGGGGGGGGGGTTGCAGCTCACACCTGGAACGTTACAGAGGTATGGGGGATGGGAAGCGACGCGCGGGGAAGGAGTGTGCGGAGGTGGGGGCGGGGGAGGGGCGCCACCGCCCCGGGCACCTCTCGCCCTCGCTACGCCGCCGCGTTACCTTGCACAAAACCCTCCACTGCGTGCGCCAATCCCTGCGCCCAAGATGAGAGCAAATTGTATTTAAATGCACTGAAATGGATTCCAATCAGGGCGATTAGGCATTCATTCTGATGCTCAGAAGACGGAGGAATACTTTGGCAATATTTTGTGACTTTTTTTCGCTCTTGCTTCGGTGCAACATGAACTGTAAGTTCCAAACTGCGAGAACAGCGGCCGATGAACGATGCAGTGAACAGGTCCCGTCACAAATGGGGCATTATGGCTGCAGCCTTAGGCCGCCTCAGTGTGTTCAAGTCAAGGCAAAAGCCGCACTGTAGGCGACATCCTTCACTGGATTAGTTGGTCGGCAGGTTCAAGTAGTATTTCAGCACGTCCTCACTCCCTTCGTTGGTAGGATCAGGTCCTTCCCCTCCTTACTTTCCCTCCCCATTATGCCCCAGACTCCCTTTCCCACTATAGGGACGCACAAATGTTAGATTAGATTAGATTGGATTTATGCAAAATGGTCTTGCTTTGCGCAGTCCTGAGGAAGAAGATGGAATCTGCGCACGCCTGGCAAAAATGTAATTTCATTAGTCCGGCAAAAGCGGCCCTTTGACTTCTGCCCTGTACTTTTTTTTTTCCCTCCTAAGCGGGAGGTCTGGTGATAAAAGTAGGAGAGAACTCTTTATGTTGCAAAAGCAAAGAACCGGGACTGGTTACGCCAAAGAGAAAAGTTTGAAATGACACTGGAATCTACAAAGGAGCTTTGCCGTGAACGTATTCATTTAAAGAATTCCCGGCATCCATTCGTCCAGCCCATCGCTCTCTTTTTCGTATTTATCCTACAGAATTGGGCGGGGAAATGTGAGGCAGGCCTCTGTGGGAGGCAAAAGAAAGTGACATAATTCCGCACAGCCTGAAAAAAGCACGGATGGTCTCTCGGATTGTCTGATCTTATTATTCTCCTCTCATGCTATGCTTTGTGGATGAGATATTCATCTTGCTAGGTGCTGTTCATTGATTTATTTTCTGGATGGTTAACCCATTGTTTCTATCGTACTCTGAGCACCCAGCAAATAGACCAAGTAATAGGCGTTTAAATTTAAAAAAAATAAAGATTTTTAAAGAACAATAGTACTGTGATGCTAACTTGGGGATGCCATTAAGGCCTAGATTCACTAAACTTACCGATCTGGCTCGTTGTTGGGCGATTCTTGGCCGAGTTTTGCCGAGCGACCGATTCACTACAGATTCGACGTGCAAATGATCTGATCGTGCGCACGCCCTATAGCGATCCCACTGATCGCCGTAAGAGCGATCGAAACGCCTGCGCAGAGTATCCTTGTTTATGGATGCAATTTACGCGTGCGCTAGCTCTTCGCCCATACTGCGTAGTTAGTGGGCGGGGTTTATTCCCGCATGTCATCGGCGGTAAAGCACAAGCGATCTCAAAAGCAAGGGGGAGGGGTGGCTGCAGTTTACTTTTGCTGGCCCTACGAGTTGGACATTTTTTAAAAAGGAATGATCTGTGACCGACGCAGTGAATTATTTTGTGTAGCCAGATTATCGAACAGAACACGCTTTAAACCCGCGGGTTAAAACCATGGGCTTGCAATGTGATTTTTACAGAATATATAAAAAATGAATCTTACGCATATGTAAAGGTATTTTACAGTTTTATTTTTAATTTTCATGGTTGTTTTATATGGGGTTGTAACCTCAAAACTGATATTTCAGGGCAGGAGAGTCGGCAAGGATAGTAAGCCACTAGTTCTCAGCCGTCGCTTCTTTTCGGATCGGCAAACCCAATCGGTATTTCTTCTTCTGCTTAGTGAATCGATGGCTTCCTACTTTTGCATGCCATTTCCCCTCATTTGCATGGGTGGATCGGATCGGAGATTGATCGGGAAGCTGTTTAGTGAATCGGGTCGGGGAACGATTGGGGTTTTGCAATCGTCGGGACAGGATCGGTAAGTTTAGTGAATCTAGTCCTAAGTTACGAAATGCTATGGGAGGAAGTTATCAATGTAGGTTAATGTTAAGATGTATTATTTTATCACAGGTCCCATTTGGTGAGACCTGGTGGGGAGGTGGTTAGTGGTTATAATAGTGGTTATAATGGGTGTTGTTAGTGGTTAAGTAATGCGCTTATTATCCTTTGATGAATCCCTCCCCCTCCTTAATTTCTAATAACTGGGACTAATATTAAAATAACACATCTTAACCATTGCCTAAATTCATGACGTCCTCCCTTAATTACGTAAAAAAGAAATGTCTGTCGAAATTGAAATCACTTCTCTATGTAATGAAAGTGAGCCAAGTACAGGACAATCAAGCCATTGTGACATCACTGTTGAAGATGGCTCTTATTGGTGGAATGAGGCATTTTGACATCACAATATCAGTTCTGGTTACCAGAGAGTGAAACTCTTCACATTAAGGGGGGATGGGGGAAGTTATCAATGTGAGCTACTGTTAATTTGGGTTGTTTTACAACTATTTATTTAAAAAAAATTTCTATACCATTTACAACTAAACGGTTAACAGAATATACATAATTTTAAGAACATAGTAAAATAGACATACAAGCAAACCCTACAAATTCATAGCTAATAAAATGATAACATAAATTTGCATAAAAATAAAACTTAGAAATCATAGCTAGAATGAATAGCGTAGGGTCAAAGGTATGTCTAAAAGAAAGCATCAACAAATATCTGCGTTTTGAGTCATTTTCTAAATTTCCCCTTCTCACAACAATTCCGTATCTGCCCCTTCAATGACTTCCAAAACTTAACTTTTTACCAGTATCAACCAACCTTGGATGCACAGTCGTCTTCAGTAGGGCCAAATTCTCTGATCTTTTTGGAATATAGCTAGATATGTTATTTTTGAATAGTTCTGGAATATTTCCGTACAGAAATTGATGACAAATCCTTATGGCTTTATACTGTATTCTGAAGGCGACTGGGAGCCAAGGTGAAATATGATCATATTTGGACAAACCCATTATCAATCTTGCTGCCGCATTTTCTATGACCAGCAGCGCCCGTTTAGCACAGGTCTCATTTTATGCAAATGAGACCTAGTTACTAACAGCCAAGGTTAACAGCTAAATAGTAGCCCACATTAGAAACATGATGGCAGATAAAGGCCAAATGGCCCACCCAGTCTGCCCATCTGCGGTAATGTCTCTAGAGATCGACAACTCTGCTATATGAAATAAAAGTGAGCCAAATATAGGGGAATCAAGCCATTGTGACATCACTGATGAGGTTAGCTGTGAAACATGGGTTATTGTTAAGATGCGTTATTTTACCACTAACTCAGGTTCCATTTTATGCCTAGGCCTAGTTACTAATAACTGGGGTTAACAGCAAAATAACACATCTTAATGATAAACCACATTGATAACTTTCCACTTTCTGCTATCTGTCTGGCATCCCGCTGGGCCAGAGGTGGAGTCAGGGTAGAGCTGGCATTTACCCAATTGGGATTTTCACTTGCTGTCCAGAGGTTGTGGTAAGAGCGGATAGCATAGCTGGTTTTAAGAAAGGCTTGGACAAGTTCCTGGAGGAAAAGTCCATAGTCTATTATTGAGAAAGATGGGGGAAGCCACTGCTCGCCCTGGATCGGTAGCGTGGAATGTTGCTACTCATTGGGGATTCCACGTGGAATGTTGCACTCTTTGGGGTTCCGGAATCTTTTGTTCCTCTTTAGGATTCTGAACGGAATGTTGCTAGTCCATGGATTTTGACCAGGTACTAGTGACCTGGATTGGCCACTGTGAGAACGGGCTACTGAGCTTGATGGACCTTTGGTCTGACCCAGTAAGGCTATTCTTAGGTTCTTGTGTACTGGCAGGCCTGGTGGTGTTAGACACGATGGGGCTCAGGGCAGATGCCTCTAGTGACAAAGGGGGGAGGGGGGAGCCCTAACGCCGGCTCCGAGTACTGGTCAGGATATCAAAGAGCACCTGGATAACACCCAGCACTCTTTGATGATTCAGTTGTTCAAAGCTAGTCCCAATTAGTCCCAGTGTTGAATATTTATTGATTTTAAAAACTTATATCCGGCTTAAACCTACATGGGTTCCAAAAATACATGTAACGTTGTTCATTAAACAGTAAAAAGAAATAAAATCAGGCAGTCAGTATCCAACATCTCATGATAATCAACATTCAGGCTATTTTTTACTCCCAGTGGACAGCGCTGTCAGAGTCACTGACAGCCATAGCCCGAATATTGGGCTCCCATTTAAAAAAACAAAAAAATGCAAATTACACTACGTCTCACTGTTTCGTCACATCTGTCATCCACCTTGAACTGGCGAGATACAACAGACATTAAATGCTGATAAATGAGTAGAATATTTAACTGAAAGGAGAAATAAATAGAGTTTGCACATACACTCAGAAATGTGTGATCCGACCAAGAGCCTAAGCCAGTGGTTCCCAAACCTGTCCTGGAGGACCCCCAGGCCAGTTGGGTTTTCAGGATAGTCCTAATGAATATGCATGAGAGAGATGTGCATATAATGGAGGTGCCAGGCATGCAAATCTGCTCCATGCATATTCATTAGGGCTAACCTGAAAACCCCACCGGCCTGGGGGTCCTCCAGGACAGGTTTGGGAACCACTGGCCTAAGCTCTTATAGCCGAACCCACCGTCCCATCACTGTGTATGACTTAAGTCAGGGCTGCCCAAGTCCGGTCCTCGAGATCTACTGGCAGGCCAGGTTTTCTGGATAGCTCCAAACTTCACTGGCTCCCAGTTCACTCCAGAGTCCTCTTTAAATGTGCCTGTTTAGCCTTCAAGATCCTACATGGCATCCTCCCTCCCGTTATCCCACTCTTCTGGAATTCCTCTAACCCTAATTCCACTAGATCCTCCCAAAAACTGAAACTATCATTCCCCTCTACAAAAGGTATATCCCGTGTAGGAAAACTAGGAACATCCTGGAAGCGAAGGGGATAACAGGGTACAGATAGAGGTTTACCTTACAGGACATTGAGCGAATAGGGTAAGGACATTTTTAGGTTAGGTAGGGAACACTTTCAGCTCATGGACCTGGAGGGCCGCCGCGGGAGCGGACTGCCGGGCACGATGGACCCCTGGTCTGACCCAGCAGAGGCAATGCTTATGTTCTTATGTTCTTATCCCTCCCCTTTAGAAACACAGAACTCTGGAATAACCTCACATCCCCGCTCAGAGTTTCAAGTTCCCTCCAATCCTTCCGCAAACACCTGAAAACTTGGCTCTTTTCAAAAATCTAACACTTCCCGCTTTTTGGTTCCCTGTCCCTCTTTATCTTCCTAGCTCCTTTCCTATAACCCTTCATTGTAGCTCCTTTTCAACCTAACCCTGTAAACCGTGCCGAGCTCTACGCTTGTGGAGATGGCGCGGTATACAAACCTAAGGTTTAGTTTACTTTAGTTTAGTTTCTTGGTATGCCAATCTCTCTCACGCATGTTCATTGTGGAGATCCAGAAAACCTGGCCTGCCAGTAGATCTCGAGGACTGGACTTGGGCAGCCCTGACTTAACTGAAGAAACTTAAAGTGAACGTGCTGTTCAAACAATAAAACTATTTTCGATGGCAAGAAAAGGCGAAAAATATTCCCACTTAATTTTCTGATGTTTCAACAGGTCCCGACATGGACCATGTTTCGAGGTTCTTTTTCAAGGAACCCAGAGGATAATGTAAGCAACTTAAATGCCGAAGAGCAAGTACTAGTGCGATGGGGCGGGGGGTTCAGCTATAAGAGCTTAGGCTCTTGGTCGGATCACACAATTCTGAGTGTATGTGAAAATTCCATTTATTTCTCCTTTAAGTTAAATATTCTCATGTATCTACTCTGTATTGAGGAGTCTTTACTTAGCGGTACCGTGTTCAACCATTTTGACTTCTCAGTCTTCAACGTTCTGATAGAGCAAACCTCCCTACTGTTTTTCGTGACTATATAACCTATTGATTCATCAGCTTCATTTGGGATCGGCAGATCAGGCTGTCAAATCATTGATCCACATTCTCTCTCACCCTCTTCCCCAGTGCATTCATCTCAGGGGAGAGGTTAAAGAACCTCCCCCCCCCCCCACACACACACACTCCCACGTTTCCATTTCACGGCCCTCCTGACAGTTTACCATCGTGTCAGGCACCTGCTTCTTTCCCACTGTAGCTTTTCGACTCGTTCCAGTTGGCCAACTCTCCCAAGTCTTCCATGTAAATGACGGCAATAGATATGTAATCATAGCCGGCAGCTATGTCAGCCCTCCGAGCAAACCTCATTAACGAATTATCAGGACGCAGACACGGGCCTTTTAGCACACGGTTTCCTGGAAAACCATTTGAAATTCAGAAATATTATTTACATATTAACAGGTTTTCTTTTCAGGAACATATTAAAAGGATTTTCAAGTGCTGAAGCTGCAACTTGATTCAGCCACTGAAATGTGCATTATTTAAACGGCCTGATAACTCCACTTAACACAAGAGATGTTTTCTCCCTATAACTCAATTTAGTGAGGAAAAAAAAAAAAAAAAGTGCCCTGTTTTCTAAAATTAATTTGCAACCAGCTCATCCATTAGTTCTTGCCATGGTGAACTAAGGGCTCCTTTTACGAAGCCGCGGTAGCGGTTTAACGTGCGTAATGGCGCACGCTAAACCGCCAGACGCGCTAGCCGCTACTGCCTCCTCTTGAGCGGGGGTTAGCGCGCGATGAAAAGTCGCGCGCATTAAACCCGCTATCGCGCCTTCATAAAAGGCGCGCTAGCAGGTTTAGCGCGCGCTGGCCGCTGCCGCCTCCTTTTAAGCAGGCGGTAGTTTTTCAGCTAGCGTGCGCTAATCTTGTGCGTGCGCT
Source organism: Geotrypetes seraphini (assembly GCF_902459505.1). Classification (NCBI taxonomy): domain Eukaryota; kingdom Metazoa; phylum Chordata; class Amphibia; order Gymnophiona; family Dermophiidae; genus Geotrypetes; species Geotrypetes seraphini. The sequence continues at coordinate 66,677,650 of NC_047095.1, forward strand.
AAAAACGCTAGTGCACCTCAGTAAAAGGAGCCTTAAATTTAGAATTCTGATTTCAGAGGTCATTTTTGGCTTCTCTTCCTCACATTTAATTTTTTTTTTTTTTTTAAAGCCTTGCGCCAAAATGAAGCCGTTTAACACAGTATAAAACCATACTGACTTGGGTTTTCTTTTCCTGGGATTTATTACACGTTTGTTTTTCAAGTACGCTGCGAATTTCGGGATGGCTTCTATGAGGCACTTTCCTGTGCTGGATGAATCCATCTATAGAGAGATGAAAAATGTACCTTGCAGACATTCCAGAACAATTAAAAAGCCTTTAATTTGAAGGAGGGGAATGAAATTAGATCTGTTCCCCTACCACTGAATAAATGGAGTGATTAAATTCTTTCAAAACGCATCAGTCACAGGACATTAACCTGGTGAGAGCTAATTATCCCAATTAGAAGGCTGATTTATAATTAATGGCTTGGACCGAGTGATAATTGGATGCTAATGGATAACACTTTTTTTTGTTGTGTGTGGGTTTTAGGTTGTTGTTTTGCTTTTTTTTTTTTTTTTTGTCTGAAAGGAGTCTTGTTCTTCTCCCTTCAAAAAAAAAAAGAGAAGAGAAAATTCCACTGCCTCATAAATTAAATGATGAAATAAATCTGTTATTAACTGATTCAATAAGAACAATCACAGACAAAGCTTTGAGGACTTTCCCGGAGCCTATGCCTAGAGGGGTCCTGCTAACTTAAGCCTAAAGTGAGGGAGGACATAGAACTGGGGGCTCCGGAGGGAACTTTGCACACACTAGAGAGGAGGGGGACAATGGTCTTTTTCTCTCCTCTGGTAGAGACCAGAAAGGACCACGCAAGCAGAGCTGAGGCAAACTCTTTAGAAAGAGCACACAACACTTCCCACATTGGATGATGCTTTGGGAGTCTGCATTTCAATCTTTTAGAGAACCCTATGCTTCCTGTCACTGCTCAGGCATTTCAAGAGACAAATGATTTATCCATGATCGCTACAACTGGTTCTGGCTGGTAATCGCAAGAGAAGTCTAAATTGAGAGTACGAAGGGATGCTACAGAGCAGGAATGAGCTGCATTGGCAGAGCTGTATGTGAGGGGTTGATTATATATTGCTCCAGCAGGGGGTGCTGGAATAGCTGTGTGTAGCAGAGCTCTCACTACTGATCTGACAGGGGGCACTGCAGGACAGTATTAGGGTGCTCTGGAGGAGCTGTTCAATGGAAGCCTCAGTCCTGATCTAGCAGGGATTGTACGGCAGGCCTGAAGTGCATTGGTTGAACTTTTACTTAGCTTTAAAAAAAAACAACAAAGCCTAACATTTCTACAATTTGCAAAATTTCAGGTAAGTGATAAATTGGTTCTCTGTAATTGGACCATGTGCCCAGGATTATATTATTTAACATATTACAGTTATTGCACAATTAAAACATTTCATTGCAATTAATCATCCTATTAAATAGTTTGATTGCAGTTTATCACATTTTTAATTTCTGCCCAGAAAATACTCCTAAATATCCCCTCTAACTGTTGAGACATTATCTTGGCAATTGGTGATTAGCTAACTATGCAGCAGGTTGAATATTGGGAGAAGGGGGTATTAGTTTGCTGATTTAAACCCCTCCCCCATGCACCCCTAAAACCGTCTTCCCTCACACAGCCTCTCCCCCAACAGCATCCACCCTCTTCCAAAGCCTCCTCAGAACATTCATCCCCAAGGTCCCTCCCCCAGAGAAATCACCATTTCCCAAATGACCTGACTCCTAGTGGTAATACTGAGATCAGTGTTCAATGTCACAGCCACCATTTTGAATAGAGAGTTTCAACCATCCATGCCCATCACCACTGGAATCTAACCCATTCCCACTAAGCTACATTCCATACCCAGCCATCTCCGCAATTGATCTCCTCCATTCCCACCCACATGAGTCAATGATATTACTTACTCACTTACTGGCCTCTGTTTCTTCGATAGTTTCTTCCATAGTTTCTGGGTAGTATTCACTATTCAATCAATGAGTGTTCCAAGCCTCAGTGTGGTGTACCAGCTGCCTCCCTGGGAATTCCAAGCCTCATTCTGGTGCTGCAATTGCCTCGCTCAGTGCATTCCAAACCTCATTCTGGTGTCACCAGAAATTTTGACTACTCTCCTGTGGTCTACTTAATAAGGTTAAACCTTGGTGTACAATCAAGATAATGCACTGTGCAAATATTTTCACTTATGGAGCTTAATATGTCTGCAAATATCCAATTGCGCTGAATTGGATATTCCAGGCAATATTGAAAATTTCAGTACTGGCACATGAAATTTTATTTTTCAATATCCCCTAGAGAAGTGTTCTTCAATGCAAGGCTCTGGGGCCAGTGGCAACTCCTGGAGACCTCTGGGGCAGCCCCCATTGTCTTGGGGAGTGGGGGTTGGACTTAAAGGGGTAGGTGGATGGGGGCAAGAACTGCATGCTTGAAGGACAAGGCATTTCTCAATAGACAAAAGAGAATGCATTTGAAAATGCTCTTAACCTTGAGAATCCTCCCTCCCACCCCTATCCCCTCAAATGAAGTCTGAAGGTGGGCTGATGGGGATGAATGTCATTGATACACTCTGGTCAGCAGTGTCATGGCCCAACATGGGAAGATATTGGATGGTTCTCCTTCAGCTCATTAGGATCCAAAATTAATGAAGACTGCTAGCTACAATCACCATCAAACAAAGACCAATCACTGCCATTGTGTTCCCAATTGCGACATATGGCTATGAGACATGGACACTCACAAAAGCAGATAGAAGGAAAAATCGACACCTTTGAGCTGTGGTGATGGAGAAGACTTATAAGAATCCCATGGACAGCTAGGATCACCAACGAAGATGTTCTTGAGTTATCCCTGGAAGGCAAGATTACTAGACAGAAACTGACCTATTTTGGGATATAATCAGGACAGCAATTTTATATATTTATTACATTTTTACGCTGTTATTATGGAAACAAAGGCAGTCTAAATAGTTTATGATTAAAAAAAAGTCTGTCCTAACTTTATCTGTATCATTCATCTCCAACCTCCCTCAGTCCTGGGCTGCTCGTCCTCCCCAGACAGTATCAGGGCATTTCGTAATGACTGTCTGGATAAATCCATTTGAATATCCAGATGAAAACATCTTTCACCTTCCTGTAAGACTAGGGGGTGGGGAGGGTCAGTTCAATAAAGGGCGCTAAAACCTAGGCACCAAAAATGTGACCACTTAGCCGGTAATCTATAATCACGAGCCTAAGTACCCAGTAATCTGTCCAACATTAGGCCAAGTACATGGCTAGTGTAATTGGTCGCACCTAAATGCGGCAGTTGTGTGCATACATGCAGGCGTTCTATAAAGTGCACACAAGACTAGTGGGATCGCCATGCCCCTCCAAGGTGAATGCCCCTGTTGCATTTACACACGAGAACACTTAAGCGCCCAGTTATAGAAGAGCACCTAAATACATGGGGGGGAGCTACTGCTTGCCTTAGGATTGGTAGCACGGAAGGTTGCTACTATTTGGGATTCCGTAATCTTGCTACTCTGAGATTCTGCATGGGATCTTGATACTCTTTGGGGTTCTGGAATGTTGCTACTGTTTGAGATTCTGTAATCTTGCTGCTCTGAGATTCTGCATGGAATCTTGATACTCTTTGGGGTTCTGGAATGTTGCTGCTGTTTGGGGTTCTGGAATGTTGCTACTCTGAGATTCTGCATGGAATCTGGATACTCTTTGGGGTTCCGGAATGTTGCTACTATTTGAGATTCCGTAATCTTGCTACTCTGAGATTCTGCATGGGATCTTGATACTCTTTGGGGTTCTGGAATGTTGCTGCTGTTTGGGGTTCTGGAATTTTGCTACTCTGAGATTCTGCATGGAATCTGGATACTCTGTGGCATTCCAAAATGTTGCTACTGTTTGAGATTCTGTAATCTTGCTGCTCTGAGATTCTGCATGGAATCTTGATACTCTTTGGGGTTCTGGAATGTTGCTGCTGTTTGCGGTTCTGGAATGTTGCTACTCTGAGATTCTGCATGGAATCTGGATACTCTTTGGGGTTCCGGAATGTTGCTACTATTTGAGATTCCGTAATCTTGCTACTCTGAGATTCTTCATGGAATCTTGATACTCTTTGGGGTTCTGGAATGTTGCTGCTGTTTGGGGTTCTGGAATTTTGCTACTCTGAGATTCTGCATGGAATCTGGATACTCTGTGGCATTCCAAAATGTTGCTACTGTTTGAGATTCTGTAATCTTGCTACTCTGAGATTCTTCATGGAATCTTGATACTCTTTGGGGTTCTGGAATGTTGCTGCTGTTTGGGGTTCTGGAATTTTGCTACTCTGAGATTCTGCATGGAATCTGGATACTCTGTGGCATTCCAAAATGTTGCTACTGTTTGAGATTCTGTAATCTTGCTGCTCTGAGATTCTGCATGGAATCTTGATACTCTTTGGGGTTCTGGAATGTTGCTGCTGTTTGGGGTTCTAGAATGTTGCTACTCTGAGATTCTGCATGGAATCTGGATACTCTTTGGGGTTCCGGAATGTTGCTACTATTTGAGATTCCGTAATCTTGCTACTCTGAGATTCTGCATGGAATCTGGATACTCTTTGGTGTTCTGGAATGTTGCTATTCTGAGATTCTGCATGGAATCTTGATACTCTTTGGGGTTCTGGAATGTTGCTACTATTTGGGTTTCTCCCAGGTACTTATGACTTGGATTGGCCACTGTTAGAAACAGGATACTGAGCTAGATGGACCACTGGTTTGACCCAGTATGGCTATTCTTATGTTCTGGATACCCAAAGCAAAGATATTTATTCACTTTATGGACATATAACAATATTACACCGGTTTTTAAGAAATATTTTTTAATCACCTTTCTACCAAAATCGGTGGTGCAATGATAGATTCTGTGAAAAATGCTTTAGGGGTTTGCTCCCCACGTTGAGCTTTTTCCATTCCATCCGTGGATTCTGAGCACCATTCGGGTTTAAAAAGGTGTTAAAAATTTCTGCAGCATTGTTCCTTATTGTTTTTTGTTATTCTTATGTTCTTACATACTTTCGTACCTAACTACCATTTCACTCCCATTTTAGTGCTTAACTACAGTTATCTGAGCAAACAAACCAAAACTGCAGGCTTATACACGATGCAGGCAAATTTTATTGTGACAAATAAATCGTATCTAAAAACCTTTTACCAGGCAAGGGACCCAACACGGTCCGTGTTTCGGACAACCTTCATCAGGGGTCCATGATGATAAAGGAAAAAAGAAAAAATGTCACAAAAAGAGAACTGGAAAAATAACGTTTGATGACACGCCGAAAGTCGCCAAAGTACTGTAAATATCCGCCAAAGTAAAAAAAACTACAGTTATCTGCCATTATTACGCCTACAATTAGGTGCTTAATTGCTGCCTAATTTATGGCACACTGTAGAATTACCCTCAGGATGTCCAAACTTAGTTACCGTGCAGGGCAGTTTATTTGTTATTCAATTAGTATATTAGGCCCTTAGAACAGTTTCACGTGTGATGATACTTAATGTTTTGGACTACTGCAATGCACTAGATGTGGGCTCAGTTTCTAAATGGCTGCATCATTTGCAAATAGTCCAAGCATGGCGACTCAAATTGTAATGGGCATTGTGCAAAGAGAAAGTGGCCATCAATGGTTCCAGTGCAAGAAAGAGGTTTAAGTGGATGGTAATGATATTTAAAGCACTGAATTTTCAAAATCCAAAATTTTGTTTGAGCAATTTCTACTCGACAGTATATTCTATAACGTTCATTTATGCAAGTAAGTGGACCTTTATACACCCATACTGCTAGGGGTATTGCCATTTGCAAGCATTTATACCACCTAAACCTAGATGAATCCTTATAGAGTTAAGCCCAGAAAGCTCATTGCCAACATGTTCTTGTATCGCTAACAGACAGTTGTGTTTTGCTCAAGGTTAGTTGCTATTTCCCCTTTGCACACAATACCCCGGATTCCACATATGGCTGCCAAATTTGGGTGCCCTGCCGAGATGCACATTCAGCTTAATTGCTTAGTGAGCTATCAGCTATCAGTAGTTGGACGCCTACAAAAATGGCGCTGGCCATGTGTCAGTCATGCTTAAGCACCGTTTAAAGAATCACAGCTAATGGCGCCTACCACAAAACTTAGGCATCTGTAATGTAGGCCAGGGTATTACGGATCTACACTGAAGATGCCTAAGTTCTTTTGAGAATCGTGTCTAACGGTGTCAAAGGTCATCGCCACCCCTAAGCACGTCTACGTTGACCTTAGGTGCCGTTAGACGCATCCTTAGATGCAATTACAATGCTTACCTTTGTAGGCATCTACCAGTACCTACTTTTTGTTAAATGAGTTTTTAACGGTGCAATCAATTGCAGCGCCAATTAAAACCAATTAAAGCAATTAAGTTATTAGGTGCTAAGGCACCTACCACTGCCTAACTTATGACGTTGTCTATAGAATTTGGCACTAAGTGCCTGTATATAATATGTAAACCGCTTTGATTGTAACCACAGAAAGGCAGTATATCAAGTCCCATTCCCTTTCTTTTCCGATTAAAAATGTGTTTAGTGCTGATCTTCGCTGGCATCCATTTTTGAGTAGAATTTATAAAATTTTCAACAATGTAAATGGAGAACTGGAGGCTGGAGTATCTTCAGAATGTCGGAAAAGGCTGTCAGAATATAACCCTGTTGAGATAGATTTTGGGCTGTTTCAAAAGCTACTGAAATCTTTGTTTTCCCCCATGGAGACTTTAGGGTAGCAGTTGGAAAAGTCCTGCTTAGGAGATGCTCTTGGTTTAGTTAGACTGTGTATGAATGACTCCTGAGTATATAGACGGTGAGCAGATGCTCATCCTCATATCATTGCAAGAAAGGCACTTGTTGACATCCTGCTACATCTGCATCAGTTTTTGAGGGGAGGAGGGCTAGAGCTACATAAGAACATAAGTAATGCCTCTGCTGGTTTAGACCAGAGGTCCATCATGCCCAGCAGTCCGCTCACGCAGCAGCCCATCAGGTCCAGGACCTGTATAATAATCCTCTATCTAGACCCTTCTATACCCTTTTCCTTCAGGAAATCATCCAATCCCTTCTTGAACCCCAAAACCGTACTCTGTCCTATCACGCCCTCTGGAAACGCATTCCAGGTGTCCTAGCATTGGTTTTGAATCTGTCCCCTTTTAATTTTTCCGAATGCCCTCTCGTTCTTGTAGTCTTCGAAAGTTTGAAGAATCTGTCCCTCTCCACTCTCTCTATGCCCTTCATCATCTTGTAAGTCTCTATCATATCCCCTCTAAGTCTCCGCTTCTCCAGGGAAAAGAGCCCCAGTTTCTCCAATCTTTCTCTATCTCTCTCTCTCCCTTTCTCTCTCTCATTATAGCTCTCTCTTTCTCTCTCTCTCTATTTCTGTCTCTCTCTACTCTCTCTATGCCCCTCATGATCTTATAAGTCTCTATCATATCCCCTCTAAGTCTCCGCTTCTCCAGGGAAAAGAGCCCCAGTTTCTCCAATCTTTCAGCGTATGAAAGGTTTTCCATACCCTTTATCAAATGTGTCACTCTCTTCTGAACCCTCTCGAGTATCGCCATATCCTTCTTTAGGTACGGCGACCAATATTGGACGCAGTACTCCAGATGCGGGCGCACCATTGCCCAATACAACAGCAGGATAACTTCTTTCGTTCTGGTTGTAATACCCTTCTTGATTATACCTAGCATTCTATTCGCTTTCTTAGCAGCCGCTGCGCACTGTGCCGACGGCTTCATTGTCTTGTCCACCATTATCCCCAAATCCCTTTCTTGGGTACTCTCACTCAATGACAGCCCTCCCATCGTGTAGCTGTACCTCAGGTTTCTGTTTCCTACGTGCAAGACTTTACATTTCTCTACATTAAACTTCATCTGCCATCTAGTCGCCCACTCCCCTAGTTTGTTCAGGTCCCTTTGTAAATCTTCGCAGTCTTCTATAGTCCTAGCTCCATTAAATAGTTTGGTGTCATCTGCGAATTTTATTACTTCGCACTTCATCCCTATTTCTAGATCATTTATAAATACATTGAATAGCAGCGTTCCAAGCACCGACCCCTGCGGCACATCACTCGTGACCCTCCTCCAGTCCGAGTAGTGGCCCTTCACTCCTATCCTCTACTTCCTACCCGCCAACCAATTCCTGATCCATCTGTGTACGTCTCCTTCCACCCCATGGTTCTTCAGTTTCCGAAGTAGGCGTTCGTGGGGTACCTTGTCAAAGGCTTTTTGGAAGTCTAAGTATACGATGCCTATGGGGTCCCCTATGTCCATCCGTTTGTTAATTCCTTCGAAGAAGTGCAATAAGTTCGTCAGGCACGATCTTCCCTTGCAGAAGCCATATTGGCTTGTTATCATAAGTTTATTCCTTTCTAGATGCTCCTCGATGCTATCTTTTATCAGTGCTTCCGCCATTTTCCCCGGGACCTAGGTCAGACTTACCGGTCTGTAGTTCCCCGGGTCACCTCTCGATCCCTTTTTAAAGATGGGCGTAACATTGGCTATCTTCCAATCCTCCAGGATCCCACCTGTTTTCAGGGATAGATTACAGACTTGCTGTAGTAGTTCCGCTATTTCCTCCTTTAGTTCTTTCAGTACCCTAGGGTGGATTTCGTCCGGGCCTGTTGATTTGTCAGTTTTTAATTTTTCTATCTGCCTGTGTACGTCTTCGAGGCTTACTTCCATGGATGTTAATTTTTCTGCTTGGTCTCCTTTGAAGATTTGTTCAGGTTCTGGTATATTAGATGTGTCCTCTTTTAAATGTCCCTCTCAGCCCTCCCCGTACTCTCTCCAAGTTCCCAGATGACATGCTCAGGCAGCTCTTGATACTATTTCTTGCCCAAGGACCTCAGAGCTAACGTGTAGCCCCTAAAAGCACACGGCAACCATCCTCCATCTTTGGAGGTATAGCAGCTATCCTTTGCCAGCTCCAGCAGATGAAGAAGATCCAGAATGGGACCTGCGTTTGGAGCTGCCAACAGGCCAATATTTGACCGGTCTGGACTTTTTAATAGAAAATGTAAAATACAGCTATTCTGCTGACCACTGGCTTCTACAGCCTCTGTTCTACCCTACCTGCAAACTTCCTTCCTCTGTAGACCTTTTCTTCTTAAGAGTCTATTCACCAAACCACAATGGCACTAGCTGTCTCGCATTGTGATAATATACAGATGGGGTGCAGACTACCTCATCAAAGGGTTACCATTTTTAGTGATGTAAAATCCCAAATGCATCCACCCTTGTTCCACCCCAGCCCTGCTTTGTTCCGCCTCCAGCCCCACCCCCACAAGGCCTCGTCTTTTTTTCCCGATCTCCGTGCGACATCATCCGCGCATGCTCAGAGACCCTCCAGACACGGCTGGAGCTCGGGGCTTTCCAAAACCTGGACAAACTGCCGGGTTTTGAAAAGTCCATCTGGGCACCTTGACGGTCCTCTAAAAAGACATCCGGTAACAATACCACATCCCATCCCTCCTCATGTTTTGAAAACAGGACCTGGGAACAGAGGAGCAGGCATGGGCTCAGTTCTCAGTCTCTAGGTCTACACAGTGTATCACGGCCATCGCCATAACTGGCCTTATACTTGCGCCTGTCCATGGGGGAGGGGAAGGTTTGGTTGTAATGTTAAAAAATATGATTTTGGAGATGGCTGACCATTTTTTAAGCCTATCTGAATCCAGTGTGTTGTCATACTTTTTTTTCTTTCTTTCTTGTATACATAGAAAAATGAAGGCAGACAAAGACCCTGTGGCCCATCTAGTCTGCCCACCCACACCATCTACTATCTCCTCCTCTCCCTTAGAGATCCAACATATTTGTCCCAAGCTTTCTTGAATTCAAACTCTTTGTCTGCATCACCTCCGCTGGTAGACCATTCTACACATTCATCACCCTTTCCATGAAAAAGTATTTTCTGAGGTTGCTTCTGAGTCTATGCCCCTCATTCCAGAGTCCTCAAAAGGAAGACATGTTCAGGGAAATCTGGACATCCAGTAACCCTACCCAGAGGACTCGCAGTCTGAATTTTTACCTGTGGCAGTATAGGGTTAAGTGACTTACCAAAGATCACAAGGTGTCATAGTGAGATTTGAACCTGGCTCTCCTGGTTCTCAGTCTGCTGTGCTATCAATGACACTGCCCCCCCACTGCTGCAACTGGAACTGCAGGGTTTTCTAGAGTGGGCTTGAACCTGCAGATGGAAGGGAAACAGCGCACCATTGAAAGCCAACTTTGAGAAAATCTGTGAGTGCATTCAGCTGGGAAAAAGACAAGCCCCGGCAAGAATTATAATGTGTTCTTCTGCTGTGGTTTTAAATTTTTTAATCTGCTTTTAAATGACTTAACTCGGCATTTGAACAGTGCTCATCAGACAATAAACGAGTATCGGGTTTCATGTTATTTCAAGCAGAAAGGGGAGCATTTAGCATTCAGGCTTTTGTGAGCGTTAAGCTGTGCTGGAGCAGAGGCAGATGCTATCGAGGGTCTGAAACTGAACTGGGCCTGGGACGTCTGAGCCATGGAATTTGCTGGAAACTGCTTTGGGATGTCCCTTTGTTCAAGGTGTAAATGAACATAGCGCAAGCCCCTGGACCTTCGTAGAACCTTCAAAACTGCCGTCAGGCTGTTTACGTTAAACCTGACTGGGCTCACCAGGAACAGAACCAGCATTAGAAAACAGGTCCGTAGTGGGTTGAGAATGACTCATAACTATGCCATGAAACTACGTGCTAAATCTGAGTCTGCGGCCCAATTTTCCGTTTTGATCCCTCTGGCAATCAAACATGGCTACTTGATTGGCATTACAAATCAGGGGCCCTTTTATACCAGTTGAAAAGTATAACAAATTTGATAAACCCCCTTCATAAAATGTCAGAGTGGGGCACATCTCAGAATATCAATAAAAATGCACATCATCATGAAAACATCAACAAATGTAAAATAATAAGCCATAGCATCTGGCTCTGCGGGTGTCTTGAGCACCCCCAATGCTTTCTTAATTATGTTTTGCCATCTCTGTCCAACAATGCTTGCCATGCCATCTTCTACCATACTATATCTAAGAGTGTGGTGCAGGGGTTAGAGCTGTAGCCTCATGATCCTGAGGTCGAGGGTTCAAACCCACACTGCTCCTTGTGACCCTGGGCAAGTCACTTGGTCCCCCTTTGCCCCAGGTCCATTAGACTGTGAGCCCCCCTGGACAGACAGGGAGACATACCTGAATAAATCCATGGGAGAATAGTATAGAACATTGAATAAATCAATAGTGTGGAGAGTTTCAGCCTCTGATAACCAGAGCTGCTATTGTGATGTCATAATGCCTCATTAACACCAATGCCTAAGAGCCAACGGTGATGTCACAATGGCTTGATTGTCCTATACTTGGCTCACTTTGCTTGAATACCTGAATAAACCATTCTGAGCTCCCCTGGGAGAATGGTGTAAAAAACTGATGGCTCCTTTTATAAAGTCGCGCCGGCGGCTTTATCGCTCAAAAGGAGTGCGTGCGGCAAATTAGCGCCTGGCTTTGTAAAAGGAGCCCTGAGTAAATAAGTAAATATTGAGAAAACCCCTTGAGCGTGTCCTGGGAGAGGTAATTTCCATTGGATTTAGCATCTCCAATTGTTCTGAAAAGTTGTGGCCATTTTTAGCAGAGCAGTAAAATGGCCGACTTTTCATAATTCCCATAAATGGCCAGCACTAGTTTTTCCGTTAGCATGTGAGAACTTACAGGGCTCATACAAGACAATTTGCACAGTCAACGTCTACCGTCCGTCCCCTCCCCCCCTCCATATATGCGCCCAATGCTAAAAAATAGGATCTAATTTTTTAGCATGTAGGAAGCATGCGCCAAGCCTATAACTACCATGGGATGCTTGGGAGTGCCCTACGGTACGGTTTTCCACGTGCAGTAAACACGCATTAGGCCTTACCGCAGCTTAATTTAGGGCTCCTTTTACAAAGCCGCGCTAAGGCCTCAAATTGCTGCACACGCTAGCCGCTACCGCCTCCTTTTGAGCAGGCGGTAGATTTCCGGCTAGCACATGCCAATCCGATGCGTGCGTCAAACCCGCTAGCGCGGCTTTGTAAAAGGAGCCCTTAGTGCGCAGTAATGTGGTTTCGTGGTTTATTTATTTATTTAAAAATTTTCTATACTGTTTAAAACTAAGCGGTTTACATAATTTACATACATAATTTTGTTTAGTGCACGAATGCCTACTCTCTACCTCCGACACACTCCGTCCAAACAATACTCAGATATCTTTGAGCTCCCAGAGTAGCATGTATGCACTATTTTGGCAGATACTGCAGGATGTGTGAGCGTATCCCACACTACGCCATGTAACGTCGTGTTAAGTATGCGTTAGCCCTAGCACAGCTTCGCATGTGAATTGGAGAGTTTAGGTGGGATGGTAGGTTGTTTATCATGGGGAACGGGAGGATGAATGTGCCACTAGGTGGCGTGAAGAGCAATGTGGAAAGGTGAAGGATCGTATTACTTGTGTGTGGGGGAGGGTATTCCTTGAAAAGGCTAGGCATGTGGGGCTTGTTCTGGGAAATTAGAGCTCCGGAGGAATCCAGCTGGAGAATTCTTATGGGGGCGATACACTTATATACATCCACTGAACAGAACATCCATTAAGGCAGAGCAAAAAAGAACCAACAGAACCTGTGGTGAAGATGCGAAGCAGCGCCTCAGACGGGAGACTTTTACGTCTGCTCGTTTTTGATTTTGATTATTTTATCCAATCTGGTTTTCTGATATTTCATGTACCTTGAAATTTTATTGAGTTTTAGTGAAATAGAAAAAAGGAAAAAGGTGTACAAGGGTCATAAGAACAATCAAGGACTATCATATAAAGGCAATATCAAAGAAATCAGGGATTAATGATAATAGATAATATAATACAGTACGATGTGGTCAAGCATGTCCAATTATGTTACACAAAAAGGGAAGGTAAAAGTGGTAGGAAGAGAAGACAAGGGGGGGCGAGGAAAACAAAAGTAAAAGAAGGGGGAGAAAAGAGTAAAAAAAGGGAGGGGAGGAGAGGCTAAACGAAGGAAAGAAAGGGGAAGGAAAGGGTAGAAAAGAAGAAAGAAAATCCCTCAGAGGTCAAGGAAAGAAAGGAGAAGAAGAAAGATATTTCATGTATCAACATTTAGGACCCGATACTACTCGAAAGGGTCCGGAGAAGAGCGACTAGGATGGTTAAGGGGTTGGAGGAACTGCCATACAGTGAAAGATTAGAGAAACTGGGCCTCTTCTCCCTTCAAGAACACCTTGCCTGAAGTGTACATAAAAGATGCTGGCGGTATTAGGTCTCCAAACGCTGTGGTTTGTAAACAAATAAAAAGAGCTGTCCCTGGATATGAAATGACAAATTTCTTTTAGTTATCACACTTTTAGGAGATTTATAAAAGAATGCTTTCAAATGTTTTTTGTTAATGGCTGTTTGTTGATGCTTATGTATGATGGTCATAACCCGTGTAGATTTCGGGATACGCAGGCTATAAATGTTTTAAATAAATCAAAGCAAAAAGGCAGTGACAGTGCCCGATATTAGATTCTCAAAGAATATTCACAAGACCAGATAAAAATAATGAATTAATAGATGTGAGACACCTCAGTACGGGCCTGGATATATATCGGGTGACTTTTTTTGGCGCCAGGTTTTAAACCTAAATAAGCTTTGCCCCGTACATCATTTGGTCTCAATTGGCACAAATAATTAATGTGCACAAGCGAATAATAGAGGGACGGAAAAAAGCGGCTCACAAAGCCCCGTCCATAAAGTACCTATATCAAAAAGTGCAACGTGCCTTCCTAAAATGCAAAGTGCAAAAATAAGGCAAATATATGTGTATATAAAAAGTTATTTATCATTCAAAAGTTCATCCATAGAAAAATTCATGTGTAAATACCAATACTAAAAAGTCCCAAATCACACTTTGTAGTTCATTGAATAACTTTATCTAAATCCCAACAGGTGGTTGTCCCGATTCAAATCACAATTCATTCCTTCGATCCATCAAATCACAATCCATTCGGTCGAATTCAATGTAATTCAGTGTCCCAACAATGATAATCACAATTCAGGTCAAATCACAATTCATTCATTCGATCCATCAAATCACAATCCATTCGGTCTATGGAATAGACTTATCTGAGTCCCAATGAGTACACAACAATATTTTTTATTTTTTTATTTATTCAATTTTCTATACCATTCTCCGAGGAGAGCTCAGAACTGTTTACATAAATTTATTCGGGTACTCAAACATTTTTCCCTGTCTGTCCTGGTGGGCTCACAATCTAGCTAATGTACCTGGGGCAATGGGGGGATTAAGTGACTTGCCCAAGATCACAAAGGGCAGTGCAGGGTTTGAAGCCACAACCTCCGGGTACTGAGGCTGTAGCTTTAACCACTGCACCACACTCTCCCCTTTATTGCCCAAGTTATCATGGGTGGGTTAGGTCATTTTCAGGGGGGTTGGTGGGGGGGATGTATTGGGGGACGATCAGAAGGCAGCGACATGTAGGAGGAATCGTGAGGTGAGTGATGTGTAGGAGGGAATCTGAAGAGAGATGTGCCACGGAGTACCACGCTGTGGTTCTTGTTTATTTCTTTGGAGGGTGTCGGCACCGCATTACTTCCTGTGAAAGACAGAACAAGGGCCTCCATGCTATCTGCCACTGCACGTAACATGCTGCCTGTGCAGTGGCCTAGCGAGGGGGTTAGGGGAGGCGCCACACTCACGCCCTTGCCTCCCACCTCTGTACCTTTTAAAATCTTCACCAGTGTGAGAAGCTTCTTCGGCCTGCTGCTCACACAGGCATTAGCTTTCCCTCTGATGTCACTTCCTGGTCCTGCCAGCGCAAGCAGCAGGCTACAGTAGTTGCTCGCGCCGACAAAGATTTTAAAGAAGTACGGGGGGGGGGCGGAGAGGTGACAGTGCCCCCACCAAGATAGTCTGCCCTCCTCCCTGCCCATCCCCTCTTACTATGCTACTGTGCCCGTGCATTGAGTATCTGCCCTGTGACGCAAAAGGAGGGCGGACGCTGAGCATGTCCTGTACTTACTGCACAAGTTTTTCTGTTAATTCTGTACCTAATGCAGAGTAAGTGCAAAAAGGGCCCTTAGATTGTCAGGAAAATATGTGCTGTACATGAATACAACTCACCTTCAGCTACAAGAGACCTGCCTGACCTAAATCTGAAACCTTTTCCTGTTGTGTCACCTCTGAGGGATGGCAAGCCAAAGCTCATGCCCTGGAAGAGATCTGGGTTTTAGGGGACTTGTATACTGCCTTTTTCTTGCTGACATTCAAAGTGGTGGGCACTGGAGGATTAAGCGGCTTGCCCGGGGTCACAAGGAGCAGCACTGGGATTTGTTCTCAGCTCTGGGTGTAGAGAAAGCAGCTCTACCAGTGAGCCCCACCTTCAGTCTGTCCCAATATGGCTATTCTTATGTGAGTCGAGTATAGGACAATGAAGCCATTGTGACATCCCAAGAGGTTGGCTCTTAGGCATTGGTGGAATGAGGCATTATGACATCACAATCTCAGCTCTGGAATGTTGCTACTCTTTCGGTTTCTGCCTGGTGCTTGTGACCTGGGTAGACCCCTGTTGGAAAGGGAATAGACTTGTACACTGCCTTTTTGTCACTTTGGCATTTCAAAGCTGACATTCAAAGCGGTGGGCACTGGAGAATTGAGTGACTTGCCCAGGGTCACAAGGAGCAGCACTGGGATTTGATCTCACAACCTCTGGGTGCAGAGGCAACAGCTCTACCAGTGAGCCCCACCTTCAGTCTGTCCCAATATGGCTATTCTTATGTGAGTCGAGTATAGGACAATGAAGCCATTGTGACATCCCAGCTGAGGTTGGCTCTTAGGCATTGGTGGAATGAGGCATTATGACATCACAATCTCAGCTCTGGAATGTTGCTACTCTTTCGGTTTCTGCCTGGTGCTTGTGACCTGGGTAGACCCCTGTTGGAAAGGGAATAGACTTGTACACTGCCTTTTTGTCACTTTGGCATTTCAAAGCTGACATTCAAAGCGGTGGGCACTGGAGAATTGAGTGACTTGCCCAGGGTCACAAGGAGCAGCACTGGGATTTGATCTCACAACTCTGGGTGAAGAGGCAACAGCTCTACCAGTGAGCCCCACCTTCAGTCTGTCCCAATATGGCTATTCTTATGTGAGTCAAGTATAGGACAATGAAGCCATTGTGACATCCCAAGAGGTTGGCTCTTAGGCATTGGTGGAATGAGGCATTATGACATCACAATCTCAGCTCTGGAATGTTGCTACTCTTTCGGTTTCTGCCTGGTGCTTGTGACCTGGGTAGACCCCTGTTGGAAAGGGAATAGACTTGTACACTGCCTTATTGTCACTTTGGCATTTCAAAGCTGATGGCACTGGAGGATTAAGTGACTTGCCCAGGGTCACAAGGAGCGGCACGGCGATTTGATCTCACAACCTCTGGTGCCGAGGCAGCAGCTCAACCAGTGAACCACAGCCCTTCCTCTGAAAGAGCATGGATCAAATATATCACCTTTCTGTGGTAGACCCAAAGTAGTTTACATATCTTATGCAGGTACTTTCTCTGTTCCTGGCGGGCGTTTTTAGCGCGCACACCGGATTGCTCTAGCCAAAAAACTATCGCCTCCTCAAGGTGCGTTATTCCGCACGCTAAGGCCCTAACGCACCTTTGTCCAGAGTTACAAGGAGCTTGACTTGAACACAATTGCCACAGCATTCCACCTTAAGCTGCTCCTCCACAACTCAAATCATTCCCCCAGGACTGAGGGGGAGGAATTGTCCAGTGGGCCCATTTCGATAATTGCTGTGTGAGGTCCACAAAATCTCGAGTGGTGTAGAACGAGTAAAAATGAATCCATTTTTTGTTTTACTCTTTTAGAAATTACAAAGATTAGGGGACCCTCAATGAAATTGAAAGAAAAAACCTTTTTTGCTGTTTGTGTTTTTCTTGGATCAATTATTTCTAGAATTGTGGTTCCTTCCCCCCAGATGGTATTATTTCTTCAATGGGACAGGATTTTTAAGAAAGGGGTTAGGGAATTATTTCGTAAACCCTTTATTATAGGTCAAACATTGGTTGGAAGAAAGTCCACCCTCATTTTGGCATTGGAGGGCAGCATTTCATGCTCTTATGATTATGGAAACTAGGGCGACCCCCCCCCCCCCCATCTTATAAAAAACAGAGTAAATTTGGGGATGATCTGGGAACCTTATATACAGCAATTAGCAGTCAGAGCAGGCAGTTTTGGAGTGAATTCGTTACATTTGTAATCATAAAGCGAAGCACTATTTATTAGTAATATTTGGAAATGGGGATGGGGGATGGGAAGGGGGAGGGAGTGTTGGGAGGTACTTTATCGTGTTTGTATTGTGGTGATAACTGATGATTTCTTTGAATTTATATATCTACAATGTATTAACTGAGTTGAGATGATATTCTTGGTAAGATTTTTGTTAGGTATATTTTATTTTTAAAACTCAATAAAAATTATTGAACATTAAAACAAATAGGAGGAAATATTTTTTTCACAGAGGATGAGGTAAGACTAAGAGCGATTAGCCTAGCTGGGTTTAAAACGGGTTTGGACAAGTTCCTGGAGGAAAAGTCTGCTGTTGAGACAGCTTGCCCTGGGATGTTGCTATTCTTTGGTGTTCCGGAATCTTGCTATTTTTTGGGATTTTGGAATGTTGCTACGCTTTGGGTTTCTGCCAAGTACTTGGGACCTGATTTGGCCACTGTTGGAAACAGGAGACTGGGCTAGACCCAGTATGGATATTTGTAAGTTTAACCTGCTGAAATTGCCCTCTCAGGATGAACCAGATGTTTTACAGATATGGCAATGCCAAGGAATGTCTGAGATTAAGAGCAACAAGGCTCACCCAAAGCCTTTGGAAGCTGGGGACTGTCAACTGAAAGCCACTATCCTATTTACAACTGCAACCCCACCTCAGAGCAATGAAAATAGCACAATGGAAGAGCAATGTTAGGAAATTCTACTTTTCGGAGAGGGTGGTGGATGCCTGGAATGCGCTCCCGAGAAAGGTGATGGAGAAGAAAACGGTGATGGAGTTCAAAGAAGCGTGGGATGAACACAGAGGATCTAGAATCAGAAAATAAGAGTAAATATTGAACTAAGGCCAGTACTGAGCAGAGTTGCACGGTCTGTGTCTGTGTATGGCCGTTTGGAGGGGTGTCAGGTCAAAAGCGCGCCGGGACAAAGACGCGCCCAGACAATTAAGCGTAGCGCGGAGGCGTGCGCCGATCAAAATTAATGTTTTTAGGGCTCCGATGGGGGGGCATGGGGGGGAGCCCCCCCACTTTACTTAATAGACATCGCGCCGCGTTGTGGGGGCGTTGTGGGGGGTGTGGAGGGTTGTAACCCCCCACATTTTACTGAAAACTTCACTTTTTCCCTGTTTTTAGGGAAAAAGTTAAGTTTACAGTAAAATGTGGAGGGTTACAATCCCCCAAACCCCCCCATAACGCTGGCGCGATGTCTATTAAGTAAAGTGGGGGGGTTCCCCAACAAACCCCCCCATCGGAGCCCCTAAAAACAGTAATTTTGAGCGGCGCGCACCTCTGCACTGCACTCAATTGTCTGGGCGCGCCTTTGTCTTTCGCGCCATTGTCTATGAACCGTTTGGAGGAGAATGGGCTGGGGAGGGCTTCAATGGCTGGGAGGGTGTAGATGGGCTGGAGTAGGTTTCGGCAATAGGAACCCAAGCACAGTACCGGGTAGAGCTTTGGATTCTTGCCCAGAAATAGCTAAGAAAAAAAAAATTTAAAAATTTAAATTGAATCAGGTTGGGCAGACTGGGTGGACCCTTCGGGTTTTTATTCGCCGTCATCTGCTATGTATCTTCCCACAAACTGTAACTCCAGTTCCGCGGAATTCCTTCCAGCATCCTCTTCAGCCTCAGCCTTGCTCATCCACAGTCTCCTGTCTCCTTTTCAGTGGTGGAAAGTTTTCAAACGCGGCAGCTCTTTTCTCTGCCCCTAGAATGCAGGAAGCGCAAAGGCTCGATGCGCAGCCGGCACGAGAGCTTTTGGCCTTTGAGCAGTCTCTCTGCCAGGATGCGATGGTAGAAGCATGAGGAATTTGCAAAGCCCTACCAGCGGACTGAGATCGTCCTGCCAGAGCAAATGCAGTGAATGATACACTGCAAAGGCGTTGGGGGATGCCAGGATTCAGTGTCCTGCGTGCAAAAACCAGTTCTTACCAAGATCATCACTAAAAGCAAAGTTTCCTATTATTCTCAGTCAATAAAGAGGGTTAAAATAGGGTCCGTTCATTTATACAGGACTGGTTTATTTATAAAATTCGTTCTCTACCCCGTTTTCTCCAAAGAGCTCAGAACGAGTTACAGCTAAAACATACATAATGTACAATTCAAGTTTTTCTATACCACCTATCAAGGTTTATCTAAGCGGTTTTACAATCAGGTACTCAAGCATTTTCCCTCTCTGTCCCGGTGGGCTCACAATCTATCTAGTGTACCTGAAGCTATGGAGGACTGAGTGACTTGCCCAGGGTCATAAGGAGCAGCGCGGGATTTGAACCCACAACCCCAGGGTGCTGAGGCTGTCGCTCCAACCACTGCGCCACACACAGTTAACAGGTTACAATTTGCCATAGATTCAGTACAAAGTTTACGATACAAGCTTCTATCCTAACTAGGGTTACCAGATTTTCTATCTGGTAAAAGAGGACGCAGGGCCACACCACTTTTCGCCCCCCCCCCCAGCCCACCCCTTTATGCCCCCCTTCGATCTGCCTTGCTCTGCCCCATCCACGTCCTGTTTTCTCCCCCAAACCCAGCCCCACACAAACCTCGTCTCTTCAGGCCGGGGCTGGTGTGCATCTGCACACGCGCAGATGCGACATGAGGACGTGGCACGCAGGCGTGGGACATCATCACGTCTTACTCGCGCGTGCGCAGATGCACGCCATCCCCGGCCCCATCTCACCAGCTTTTCCAAAATACCGGGCTCCTCCTACCTGTATTACGCTACTGGGTGAGACCATCATATTAAGAGTAGTAAGTCCCGCCCAACAAACGCAGCAATTTCATTTGGGGGCTGAAGACGGCACTCCCATGTATTGCTTTAATCTCATTTGCAACATAAGTTCCAATTTCTCTCTGGATGCATATTTCAAAAGTCTTTGGGGGTCCTTATACTAAGGCGCACTAAACGATTTAGGATGCGCTAAATGCTAAAACATCTATCGGGATAAATTGGTTGTCTTGGCATTTAGCGTGTGATAATCACTAGTGCACCTTAGTAAAAGGAGCCCTTAGGGGTCTTTTTCTACAGATGAATATAAATAAATAGAGCAGACCCAATTCCACAAAATGTAACGCAATCACGTTTCAGGCCAAAGCTCTGTGCCGACATGGCTGTGGCGAAACTTCAAAGCATCTAAAAATAAAGAGAAATAAAGTTTAGCAGAATTGATCAGTGCATGCACTCCCGATACCCCATATATGGGTTTCTATAAACTAAGGTTGTCCCTTGCTCACCACAGGCGCTGGAAGTCTTCTAGGCGAAGACACAAAGGCAGCAGAGATGCCAGAATCAGCCCCACTCTGAGTGCAGACGCCACACACAAATATACGCCTGCTCGGAAGGTGAAAATGCGTCCGTCTAGTCCAGGTTCTGCGCTTGCATTTTATCCAATATACGCGCACACAGCACGGATGGCAGTGCAAATACCTCGTCCTGGGAACAATTTCTGCTAGAATTTTTCCCATGTCAGTCTACAAAGGGAAATGTTTACAGACTGTTAAACGGGCTTAGAAGCAGGAAAATCTGTATAAAAAATAGCCCTGTGTGATATTGGTCTAACTTTAAGGTTTTCTTAAAAACTTTATTTTTTTTAAGCAGGCTTTTGGTGTTGATTTGGAAAATAATTGTAGCACACACTAGTTTTTCTGCAGGTCACAAGATTCACAATAGCTGATATGTGTATTTTGTTACGATTGATTCTTGGTGCGTTTTTAGGCTTTTCTATTACAGTCGAGTTCGCTTAAGTGCAAGCCCTTCGGACCGGTTTGCCACGTGCGCTTAATCGGAGTGCCATGTGAAGAGAGTCGAGCACAGTCATTTTTCTCGCGAGATCAGCAGCTCGGGGGCAGGATTCCGTGCTTGCATCGATCGCTGCCGTCACATATTGTAGGACGAGTGACCTGTAATGACGTTTGAAGTTTGCAATTATCCCGTGGTTTTTGTTGCTTTCCTATTCAACCTTGAAGCCAACAGCTTCGCTACGATTGAAAGCGGTGTATAGGTCTCTATCGCTTTAATTGGGGGAACCGTACGTGAGCAACTGCAGGAGGACCTGGAGTACACCACTCTCAATTAAGTTACAAGTACTGTAATAACAACGCCTAATCGGCGTCTGACATCAGCACGGTGGACACGTTCAGCCAAAGACACTGATTTTTGTCCACGTGATGCCACGGTGCAGTTCCGAAAGTTTGGACACATTTCCAGGCCTAGACCGCTGTTCTGAAACACGCAGCTCATCTAAGTGACTGCTTTTACCCGGAGTGAGCGTTGCGTGAAAGAATACAGGCGGGACCTACGACATCAGTGCGCATAAGCGGATTGTGGGCTTATCAGAATTGGAATTATCCGGACTTTACGGGACCATGGTGGTCGGGTGCAGATAACCGAAGCGTGCGCTTAACCGACGTGCACTTAGGTGACGTCGACTGTATATCATTGGAGTTCTTTGGGGGTTTTTTATATATTTTAATTTTGTTTTACATTTTCCCCCAAATTCTAGAAAGTCTGCCTCAAGTCAGTGGCACAAATTTTGCTTTCACTCTTTGTATGTGATACTGTAGCCCTCATATAAGTTATTTACGTATCAACATCTATAGAATGTCCAAATTCTGGCCCCTATTTGGACAGCTCAGTTTAGATGTATAACAATTTCCACATTCAAAATTATCCTTTTAAGCAACCCAGATAGTATTTTTTTTTTTTAAGAAATACTCATGTGATTAGCTTTGCTGTTTAGAACATAAGAATTGCCGCTGCTGGGTCAGACCAATGGTCCATCGTGTCCAGCAGTCCGCTCACGCGGCGGCCCTCAGGTCAAAGACCAGCACCCTGACCGAGACCAGCCCTATCAGCGAACGTCCTTGTTCAGCAGGAACTCGTCTAACTTTGTCTTGAATGCCTGGAGGGTGTTTCCCCTATGACATCCCTGGAGGGTGTTTTCCCCTATGACAGACTCAGGAAGAGCGTTCCAGTTTTCTACCACTCTCTTGTAGGTCTAAAAACATGAAAAAAAAAAGAACTTTCCATCTTTCATGTTTATTCAATATTTTTGAAAACAGTAGAGCAGGGCTGCCAAAATCCGGTCCTCGAGATCTACTGGCAGGCCAGGTTTTCAGGATATCCACAATGAATATACATGAGAGAGATTTGCATACCAAGAAGGCAATGCAGGCAAATCTCTCTCATGCCTATTCATTGTGGATATCCTGAAAACCCGGCCAGTAGATCTTGAGGACCGGACTTGGGCATCCCTAAAGTAGAGTATGCCTGTCTGTCTAACTCTCTCTTCCTCGTCCTCTATACATACACACACACAATACACAAATATAGACATGTATAGCCATATAACTCTAGGGGCCCAAGATTTACAAGCACTTAATAATCAGAAGCAAGTACTGCCAGTATAAATTCAGTACCAAAATTCAGTACCAAAATTCAATACCAAAATCCGACGTCTCCTTTCCGAGCATTGTACCAAAACCCTTCTCCATACTCTCATCACCTCTCATTTAGACTACTGCAATTTGCTACTCTCTGGTCTTCCGCTCAACCATCTCTCCCCCCTTCAGTCTGTTCAACATTCTGCTGCACGACTTACCGTGTATTCTGCCAGAGCCTCAAGTCACTTCATTGGCTCCCCATCAATTTCTATATGCAGTTCAAACTCATCTTACTGATTTATAAGTGCATCCACCCTGCAGCCCCCCCAATATCTCTCTTCATTCATCTCCCCCTATGTTCCCCCCCGTGAACTCAGTTCATAAGGTAAATCTCTCTTATCTGTACCCTTCTCCTTCACTGCCAACTCCAGACTCCGTCCTTTCTATCTTGCTGCACCTTCTGCCTGGAACAGACTTCCTGAGTTAATACATCAAGCTCCGTCTCTAGGATGGTATAAATACCATCATCCATTTTTTGTATATAGACGTCCAGTCCTTTCTGACTTCCCTGGAATCACCCAGAGCGCCTCCCCTGGCCATAAGGATGTACTGCGCTTTTAGACATCTGTATCCCAGAGCTTCTAGAGTAATTTTTCCCAGTGTGAGTCCATCTACAGAAATAGCTGTTGCCAGTGTGCCAGACATTTAATATCCAAGGAACCTTTGTTGGATTTTCAAAGGATAATTGCTTTCTTAAAATACAGTACAGTTACACAAAGGGCTTACTGAATATTTATTCATGTACACACACATATTCACAATTATTTTTCTAAACGCAGGGCCATATGTTAACCGAAAAGGTGAATGATTGATCCTGCCTTAATCAAAGACAACTTCAGACACAATATATATATATTTTTTTCCCCGTGTACTGTCGATTTATTTCAGCTACCAGCTAATAAAACTCTACTTTAGTCTTCAATGGGATTCTGTTCTTAGCATGCCCTGCGGCAGCTGCAGGGCATAAAAGATGTATCTGCAGATTTTGAAAATTAAAGTCATCCATAGAGCTAGTGGGGAAGATCAGCTTATTTGGGTGCTTAATGAAATATAAAGATTATTTTAACCAATGTAAGCAGAACCCGACAGCTTGCAAAACACAGTACTGACTTGATGAATGGCCTTCCTCCTCTGTTAAATATTTAATTTATTATTGCTTGTGCGCTCGTTGACACGAGGGCTTCGTGTGCACTCCCAGTTAACCCTTGCCTGACGGATTAGCCACATGTACTGTATAGGCTGTGAACTCCGACTCTGCTTTCATCACTTGCCATTAGCTCTAGGTTTAAAGGCCTCTGCATGGCTCTGACCCTCATCCACCGATACACACTTTGCTTTCTGATGTCATTAGTATCACGTTTCCATTATCTTTCAGTCAGGTTAAATTTAATCAGTGTGTTTTAATGTATAAATAAATGTTATATGTGAGTCATGACAGGAATTTTCTTGTTTAGTTATTCAGGTGATTGAATCCTAAGTGTTGAGAAGTTGTTGATTTAAAGATTATTATGGCCAGATTGTCATATTTGATATCTTTTAAATGAAATTGCATCTACTTCAGCTGTACACATTGTACCTCGCTTTGGGCACTGGTGCGGTAAACAGAGTAATATGTTTCCTAAGGCATCTGCTTGGTGGATGGTATTGGGCCTACCTCTCTCACACTTTAAGGAAGGGGGACTTATGGGTGCTCTCCAAAACGTTGCAGTGCTGGATGCTGCTGTGCAGGAAACTCAGGTCCAGTCTCCAAAATCACAGAAACAGGTTCATAGACAACGGCGCGAAAGACAAAGGCGCGCCCGGACAATTGAGCGCAGCGCGGAGGCGCGCGCCGCTCAAAATTACAGTTTTAAGGGGCTCCGACGGGGGGTTTTGTTGGGGAACCCCCCCACTTTACTTAATAGACATCACTCCGGCGTTAGGGGGGGTTTGGGGGGTTGTAACCCTCCACATTTTACTGTAAATTTAACTTTTTCCCTAAAAACAGGGAAAAAGTGAAGTTTTCAATAAAATGTGGGGGGTTACAACCCCCCAAACCCCCCACAACACCCCCACAACGCGGCACAATGTCTATTAAGTAAAGTGGGGGGGTTCCCCCCCCCCAAGCCCTCCTGTCGGAGCCCTAAAAACAGTAAATTTGAGCGGCGCGCGCCTCCACACTGCGCTCAATTGTCTGGGCACGCCTTTGTCCCGGCGCGCTTTTGACCTGACACCATAGAAACATGACGGCAGATAAAGGCCAAATGGCCCATCCACAGCATCCACTATCTCCTCTTCCCCCTAAGAGACCCACATGCCTCTCTCGCGCTTTCTTGAATTCAGATACAATCTTCATCTCCACCACCTCTACCGGGAGACTGTTCCACGCATCTGCCACCCTTTCCGTAAAAAAGTATTTCCTTAGAATATTCCGGAGCCTATCACCTCTTAACTTCATCCTATGCCCTCTCATTGCAGAGCTTCCTTTCAAATGAAAGAGACTCGATTCATGCGCATTTACATCACGTAGGTATTTAAACGACTCTATCATATCTCCCCCCTCTCCCGCCTTTCCTCCAAAGTATACAGATTGAGATCTTTAAGTCTGTCCCCATAAGCCTTATCACGAAGACCACACACCATTTTAGTAGCCTTCCTCTGGACCGACTCCATCCTTTTTATATCTTTTGGAAGGTGTGGCCTCCAGAATTGTACACAATATTCTAAATGAGGTCTAACCATAGTCTTATACAGGGGCATCATTACCTCCTTTTTCCTACTGGCCAGACCTCTTCCTAGCTTCTGCTCCTAAGGCCAATTTGGGCTGGGTATAGTGAGGAAACAGGAAGAGCCACAGTCCCAACCATCAACCCACTGATGAGACCAACTAGTCAGACTCAGGGTTCGCAAGACCCGGCTTCCATGAGCCCCTGGGTACTTACCCCTATCCCTTCCTCCTTGAGCACAACCCTAAAGTTCATCCTCATAGCTCTGAGATGAATGTGGCTTTTCCTGAAGTTTGAGCAGCAGGCCACAGACCTGGACTGAAAGTGCTACTATCGGCCAGTAACTTCAAAGGCAGGCAAAGTCCAGGGGAGGTGTGGCAGGAGTTTGTTTCACTTTCACATCACAGAGAAAAGCCCAGGTTCTTGGTTGCAGTAATCTAGGGTTACCAGATTTTCCCATCTTTTTATATTTGCACATTGTA
The DNA here is from genome assembly GCF_902459505.1 of Geotrypetes seraphini. Lineage (NCBI taxonomy): Eukaryota > Metazoa > Chordata > Amphibia > Gymnophiona > Dermophiidae > Geotrypetes > Geotrypetes seraphini. The sequence goes on from NC_047095.1 coordinate 66,703,694, forward strand.
TTGTTAACTTTTAATTTACTGACCGTTCCTGATAAATCTAGAGAACATTGTTCCACGTTATTTCGGTTCAGATCCACAAGCATCCAAAACATCCTTGGAAGGAGGAAAAGGCAAAAAACCATGGAACTGATGATCTTGGAATATAAATTACAGTATTCATAAATGGTGCAGAGCTATACAGAAGAAAATGTGCATTCCATTGTGTATACCTCTGCACCATTTATGAATAAATTCTATTCCAGGATCATCAGTTCCACGGTTTTTTGCCTTTTCCTTTGCGTTTGTTTTTGTGGAACTGTCTTGGTGGACTTTTTTTGCGCTCTCTCGTACCCGGAAGGAGCACCAGGAAGCCCCTTTCTCCAAAGTCTCCTCTCTCCACAGTCAGCCAGCTGTATAGGGACCGTCATCTGCTCTGCACATGTCATTTAATGGGGGAGTGGGAGGAAAAGACTCGGGGAGATAAAGAGGATCGAAGCCCAGACTAATTCTGCAATTTAACTCAGCTATCATGAAACACGGCCATGTCCAGGCCAGAGTTTCAGCTCTATTTACGAGATATGATAAGTGGAATTTTAAAAAATATTTTTGGCAATTTGTGGTGGAATTATGCACATTATTTTTAAAAAACCTGTGTGCTATGATTAGAACACAGAGGGAGACCACTAGTTTTTTAACTTCACCTGGAGTACTGCGTCCAGCACTGGTCACCGTACATGAAGAAGGACACGGTACTACTCGAAAGGGTCCAGAGAAGAGCGACTAAGATGGTTAAGAGGCTGGAGGAGTTGCCGTACAGTGAAAGATTAGAGAACCTGGGCCTTTTCTCCCTCGAACAGAGGAGACTGAGAGGGGACATGATCGAAACATTCAAGGTACTGAAGGGAATAGACTTAGATAAGGACAGGTTGTTCACCCTCTCCAAGGTAGAGAGAATGAGAAGGAACTCTCTAGAATTGAAAGGAGATAGATTCCGTACAAACGTAAGGAAGTTCTTCTTCACCCAGAGAGTGGTGGAAAACTGGAACGCTCTTCTGGAGTCTGCTATAGGGGAAAACACCCTTCAGGGATCCAAGACAAAGTTGGACAAGTTCCTGCTCAACTGGAATGTACGCAGGTGAGACTGGACTCATTTAGAGCACTGGTCTTTGACCTGGGGGCCACTGCATGAGCAGACTGCACAATGGACCACTGGGCTGACCCAGCAGCGACAATTCTTATGTTCATGGTTGTTCCTGTGAAGAGTTGATCTATGAGCACACTTTAGATATATTCTTTTTCTATTTTAGTGGTATTTATTTAAAAAATTTATCAACCGCCTATATCTAGGCGGTATTACAATAATAACATGCACAGAATATAAGAAACAAGACTCTTACAAACATCTTGGGTTACAGATGAATAATCACATCTTAAATAGATCTTCACAGTACAGTTCATCTTAAAACCAGCATTCAACGTTTCAGCTTTATTTGCTGAATTTGTTCGAAATTGGTGTTGGTCTATGGGATTTTTTTTGTTGTTGAAAGGGTTGCAAAAAAAAAAAGGCTGACCCCTTGTGGAAATGATAAAGAAGATGGAAAATCCATTTAGGGCCACAATTTTGAGATTTTTTATTTTTATTTTATTTAGTTTTTAATGCCAACAAAAACTGCAAAACAATATACGTTCAAATAATAATAATAATCAAATAAGCACTTATAAACAATCACAATCTATACAAAAGATAAAAATTCCCTCCCCCATCCATCATTACCATCAGGAATAATACCAAAACAAAAGATATATCCCCCTCCCGCTCTCCCCCCCCCCCCCGGATGTGTGGGTAAAATACAACGGAAAATAAAGATAAAGGGCAACTATAATAAATCTACAAAAGACGTCAATGGACCCCAAACCAATTTGAATATATTTTCTCATACGTATATGTTAAGCATAAGCTCGCCCACCAGAAAGGAAAACTAAGGCGATCCCAGATTTTTTTAATTTTCCGCTTTGCCCACTAGTGTCTGCTGAGACACATTTCTTTAGGATTGTCGTGGACCACTGATCTTTGTGAGTCAGACCACCTGGATAATTTTGCTGTTGGTATGTTGCCTTTGTGTAAACGAGGAGGTGCTGAAAAGTTCTCCGCCTCTGTGGACAACACTTTCATCCTTCCTATTTTGCCTGCTCGTAATCTTGGGGTCATCTTTGACTCCTCTCTCTCCTTCACTGCCCAGATACAACATATCGCTAAAACCTGCCGCTTCTTCCTCTATAATATTACCCAAATTCGACCCTTCCTCTCTTACCACACTACCAAAACACTTAGCCACGCCCTCATCACCTCGCACTTAGACTACTGCAACTCGCTACTCTCAGGCTTTCTGCTTAGCCATCTTGCCTCCCTCCAATCCATTCAGAATTTGGCTGCACGACTTATATTCCGGGAGAGTCACTATACTCACGTTACCCCTCTCCTAAAGTCACTTCATTGGCTTCCCATCCGTTTTAGACTACAATTCAAACTCTTCTTACTGACCTACAAATGCATTCACTCAGCTGCCCCTCGATATCTCTGTTCACTTATTATCCCCCTATGATCCCCCCACCCCTTCAAGCTCTGCTCAGCTGGTAATTCCTTCCTATCTGTGCCCTTCTCTTCAACTGCCAACTCCAGACTCCGTCCCTTCTACCTTGCTGCGCCTTATGCTTGGCTCAAGTTGCCCGAATCCCTACAGTGGGCTCCGTCTCTAGCAGTGTCAAGGCCCAGTTAAAAACCCGCCTATTTGAGAATGCTTTCAACGCCTAACTCCTTTCACCTTGGGTTCTGTATCCTCAACCCTATATGTCATGTTGTCCGTCCAAGTTAGATTGTAAGCTCTTCTGAGCAGGGACTGTCTATAAATGTCAAAATGTACAGCACTGTGTATGCCTTTCAGTGCTATATAAGTGATAAGTAGTAGCCCAACCAACCAACTTCCTAAATTCTGAGCATTATTTTGCTACTGTGGCTGAAAAGAGTGTTATCTTATTTCCTTAAGGGCCAATGTGCAGAAACATAATTCTATGTTTTGACCTTGTTTCAGATCATTGATTGACCCATATCCACGTCATTCTCTTCTTGGTTGGGCTGAGAACTTTCAGCATCTCCTCCTAGTGTGTGAAGACTTTCAGTCTCTGGTAACCAGAGCTGAGATTGTGATGTCATAATGCCTCATTCCACCAATAAGAGCCAACCTCATTAATGATGTCACAATGGCTGGATTGTCCTATACTTGGCTCACTGTTATTACATATGCGGGGTTGCTGAAAAGTTCTCAGTCCAACCAACCAACCTCCTAAATTCTGAGCATTATTTTGCTACTGTGGCTGATAAGAGCGTCATCTTATTTCATTAAGGGCCAATTTGCAGAAAAAAATTCTGTGTTTTTTGACATTGTTTCGGATCATTGATTGACCCATATCCACGTCATTCTCTTCTTGGTTGGACTGAGAACTTTTCAGCACCCCCTGGTAGTGTGAAGAGTTTCAGTCTCTGGTAACCAGAGCTGAGACTGTGATGTCATGATGCCTCATTCCACCAATAAGAGCCAACCTCATCAGTGATGTCACAATGGCTTGATTGTCCTATTCTTGGCTCACTTTTATTACATACGAAGGAGTGCTGAAAAGTTCTCAGCCCAACCAACCAACCTCCTAAATTCTGAGCGTTATTTTGCTACTGTGGCTGATAAGAGCATCATCTTATTTCATTAAGGGCCAATTTGTAGAAACAAAATTCTATGTGTTGACATTGTTTCAGATCATTGATTGAACCATATCCACATCATTCTCTTCTTGGTTGGGCTGGGAACTTTTCTGTACCCCCCTTGTATGCTTTTATCCTATTTTAATTGGATTTCTTTTCTCTCCTGTTCACCTGTGTTCATTTTTAATTGTTAATATGTACACCGCTCGGACCTGTTCGTCAAAAAGGGTGGTATAGCAAGTTTTTGATAAACATAAACATCACGAGCCACAGACGTTTGCATAACCAAAGTGTAATTAAAGGATAAGAACCTCCTACTAATACATTCACTGTTAAAAGTGCTTAACTTGGAGCACAAAGGTTGCAAAATCTAATCCATAATCCCCACATGCAAAGTGAGAACACGGCAGTGTGAAGCACAGTTCTGAGCCTACTCCAAGATCAAAGGCTGATGCATCAAATCTTAAACTAAACAATCCCTCACAGTCTAACCACAGTCCCACCATCCCTCCCGTAGGCACACCTAGACAGCCACGATTTCAGGATTACCACAATGAAAATGCAACGAATAGTTTTGTGTACAATAGATCCCTTAATATGCAAATCTATCTCATGCATATTCAGTAAGGTGATCCTGAAAACCCAATTGGCTAGCTCTGTTCTCTCTAAGCTAAGTGGGAGTCCTTCAACTTAGAGAGTTGCGCGGGGACAGAAATCCCACCCATTCCCACCCGTCCCCCATAAGAACATAAGCAATGCCTCTGCTGGGTCAGACCTGAGGTCCATCTTGCCCAGCAGTCCGCTCAGGCAGTGGCCCAACAGGTCCAGGACCTGAGCAGTAATCCTCTATTTATACCCTTCTATTCCCTTTTCCAGCAGGAAATTGTCTAATCCCTTCTTAAATCCCAGGATCCTCTCCGTCCCCACCCATCCCCGCAAGGAATTACCTCCATCCCCATAAAAGCAGCAATTACTTCTGACAGGATCATCAATTCCACAGTTTCTTTTGTGTTTGCGCTGCTGTTTTCCTTGTGGAATCTCTTTGGTGGAACCCTTTTTTTGTTTTCTGTTCAGGTAATTAACTTATAAACCCCTCTTTTATTAAGGCTGACGTGTCCATTATATTATATGGACGAACCCTGCTTCCAAAGCTTTTCATCCCCGTGGGAGTCCCGTTGGCTAGAGGGGGTCCTTATAAGTTTAAGTTTAAGTTTATTAGGATTTTATATACCGCCTATCAAGCTTATCTAAGCGGTTTTTACAATCAGGTACTCAAGCATTTTCCCTCTCTGTCCCGGGGGGCTCACAATCTAGCTAACGTACCTGGGGCTATGGAGGATTAAGTGACTTGCCCAGGGTCACAAGGAGCAGTGCGGGGTTTGAACCCACAACCCCAGGGTGCTGAGGCTGTAGATCCAACCACTGCGCCACACACTCCTCCTTATGGGAATCCCGTGGGCCAGAGGGGGGTCCCCGTGGGAGTCCCGTGGGTTAGGGGGGATTCCCACGGGACCCCTGCGGGACCCGTGGGATTCCCACGATCCCCGTTCCCGTGCAGACCTCTACTTCAACTACAGTCCTGCCACTGGGGGATGCTGTTTTACGACCACATTTTCAATAGCGAAGGACACACAAGTTCTGCAGGACTCCAAGGAACCTGCCTTTCCCTTGTCATAGAAAACACAATATTGATGCACCTCTCCCCACTAGCAGACATCCGGATGTACCAGACGCCCGGATTTAGCCGGACTTGTCCTCTTTTTAGAGGACATGTCCGGACGGCTTTAAAAAAAACCCGGCACTTTGTCCGGGCTTTCAAAAGCTTCCAGCTCGGGACGGCGCCAGGGGGCGTGTGCGGATGCAACGCGGCAGTGTCACGCAGATGCGTGCGTGCCACGTGACATCATCGTCTCACACCTGCGCAGGCGCAGATGCCCTCCTGACGTGGCTCCGAGCATGAGAACAGGTTGAGAAGGGCAGGGCTGGGGATGAAGCTGGGGCAGAACAGGGCGGGCCTGGGGGCAGGGCCAATAGTAAAATCTGGTAACCCTAGTTGCTCAGCTTAGAGAGGAGAGGGCTGAGGCACCCTGCTGTACAATATGGCTTTAAAACCATAGCTTGATTTTGTAGATATTAAAAATAAATGAGAAAACCACTACTCTCCCCCTGAAAAAGCACAAAAATAATATTTTCATCTATTTTCTTAATGTGGCAAAGTGTTCTTGCTGCAAGCGTATGATTCTTTCTGCAAGGTGTTCTACAGGTTTCCGCTAAGTTGCATGAGGAGAAAGTGCCGACTGACACGCCTCTCCTTCTGTGTTACAGAGCCATGCAGCACTACGGAGTGAACGGTTACTCGCTCCACGCCATGAATTCCCTAAGCGCAATGTACAACCTCCACCAGCAGGCGGCCCAGCAGGCTCAGCACGCACCTGACTACAGACCCTCGGTCCACGCCCTGACCCTGGCTGAGAGACTGGCTGGTAAGAACAAGGAGGTCAATATATTCAGAACGATTTAACTTTCCAGAAACAGCTCCTGGCCAGTTAAACCACCGGTCTGGGGCTAACCGCTTACTTCACCAGTTAGTGCTGCAGAAAATAACCGACTAGCGCCGACATGAAAACTGGTTGTTTTGGGGGTATTCCTGGGCAAAGTTGGCACAAAGTACTGGGTTTTCTAAAACCATCTGGACTCCTGGACAGCCCTCTAAAATGAGGACAGTCTGGGTAAATCCGGGCACATTCAGCCAGTGGAGGTCAGCGTTTTGCTAAACCTGGAAATTCATTGCTGGGCCATGGTTTCTGAAGTGCTGAATATCATCCTCAACTGGCTATGCATTAGCTAGCTCCAGAAACCATGGCCCAGCAATGAATTTCCAGGTTTAGCAAAACGCTGACCTCCACTGGCTGAATTTGGGTTACCATGTGTCCGGATTTACCCAGACTGTCCTCATTTTAGAGGGCTGTCCGGGAGTCCAGATGGTTTTAGAAAACCCAGTACTTTGTCTGGGTTTTGGATGGCCCCGGCTCTGCTAAAGCTCAAGGCCGCATCTGGAGGGCCTGTGAGCATGTGCGGATGTAATATGATGACACATGGGAGGGGCTTTAGGCGCCTGGGCCAATCAGAGTCTTAGGCCCCTCCCAGTGCATCCCAGGATACATCAGAAAGAGAAAGGCCCACCATTTTGAAGAGGTGGGCCTGCCAGCAGGAGGGACTGGGCATCCCTCCTGCTGGAGTGTCATCTAAATAGTATGGGGTTATGGAGGGGTCAGGGATTTGGGAGACATCAGAGGTTTAGAGTGGGGTGTCAGGGGTTTGGGGTGAATAATCAGGGGTTCCGGGGGTGTTGGTGGTTCATGTGGGGGGGGGGGGCTCCGGCAGAAGGAGAGAGTGGGCATCCCTCCTGCTGCTCTTTAATTTAAAGGTGAAGGGATCAGGAGTGTAGGGGGTCCAGTTGGCCGAGGCAGGGGGGAGTGGGTTTCCCTCTGGCTGATTTTTTTTTTTTTTTTTAAGTTTGGAGAGGTGTGGGCCATCATGGGGGAGGGATCCCAGCACAAGTTTTAAAAATTTTTTTTAATGGGGACAGATATTGTGCATGGCACACACAACATCTATGCCCATTAAAAAAAGTTGCTGTTTGGCGCTTTTTTTAACGCTACCTGTTGGAGATTTCACAGTGTTAAAAAATGGCGCTTCATTTTGAGCATCACCTGGGCATCGATTGGAGTGCTCATTTTAATATTGATGAGCTCATTGTAATGTTTTACATATGGCTATCGGCGGCTGCTAAAAACCATGAGAAAAAACCTCGATTTGCCATTTTGTGCAATACTTCCTCGCTAAACCTCTTACAACTGGTTTAGCGCAATCGTTAAATGCATGGTGAGTTTTGTGCATCTGGCCCTAAGATAATAATAATAATAATAACTTTATTTTTGTATACCGCCATACCCTGAAGAGTTCTCGGCGGTTCACATTAGTTAGACAGAGATTACAAGTGGTTGCATATCAAATTGATCGTAGAGTTGCGAACAGCAAGGAGAGAAGAAGGGGGGAGGGAGGGAGACGGGGGAAGGGAGTAGGTCAGAAGGGGGGGAGGAGGAGGATAGAAACGGGGATTACGGGTCTTGGAAGAATTGGAAGAATTGAGTAATAGAGTGAATGCTGAAAAAGAGTATGAGAAATTGAGATGAGATGGTGTGTCGGGTTGACACAATATTCTGCAGAGCAGAGGTGGCCACGGCCATTCTGTCAGCAGCAGTCGAGACCTTTGGGGTGAGAGTGATGGCTTCTGGCCCACCCGCAGTTCACTGGTCAAAGAGTGTACGCTCCTGGCAGTTGTTAGTGGAAGAACAGAAGCATTTGACTCAAATGAAGAGGGAGAAGGCGGGCGGGTGGGAGAAAATAGTTGGAAGGAGAATATTCAAATAGTGGATCATTGATTGGTTACGTCAATTAGCTGAGCCACTGCTTGTGGTTCTGGGGCTAACCCAAATGCAATCTTTGGTCCAGTGTTTGCTCTGGGGCTATGTTTTTTGTTTTTTTCTTACAAAGCTGAAACGAAATAATTAGTGATTGAACAAGAGCATTTCTAGCTTAACTTTGCGAATACTGGCATCAGCTTTTCCTTTTGGGCCTTTTCCCCCCAATATTTTGCTTCCCACAGCTTTATCTGCTGTTATAAATTACTAGTGTTTAAGTCCGTTACATTAACGGGTGCTAGAATATATGTCTGTCTGTCTTTCTTTCTTTCTTTCTCTGTCTCTCCCTGTCCCTGTCTATTTCTTCCTTTCTTTCTGTCTGTTTCTCTCCCTGGCCCCCTTTGTTTGTCTGTCTCTCTCTTTCTGGCCCTCTGTCTGTCTGTCTGTCTTTCTTTCTTTCTGTCTCTCTCCCTGGCCCCCTTTGTTTGTCTGTCTCTCTCTTTCTGGCCCCCTGTCTGTCTGTCTTTCTTTCTTTCTGTCTCTCTCCCTGCTCGCTGTCTTTCTGTGCATCTGTCTTTCGTTCTCTTGCGCTGCCTGCCTATCTTGGCATGTGAACCAAAGACACTTAATTTCTCTTTCTAAAGCCAGCTAATTCCCCTTATATAATATTCCAATATTATCTTACTTTCAACTGTATAATGTAAGCTTTACTTCAGTTTGGGGGAAGTTATCAACATGAACTACCAATGTAGCTTGACTTGTGGTAAAATGACACAGCTTAACAGTGGCTATGCTGTATGAAACGCTGTTCAGTGATTTCCAGGCTGCAAGATGTGAGCCTCAGAGGGTGACTTTTCTATAAGACCATGTGTAGGGTTACCAGACGTGTGAGAAAACCCAGACATGTCCTCTATTTAGAGGACTGTCCTTGTGCCTGGGCAGATTTCCCCAAACTCAGCATTTTGTCCGGGTTATGTAAGTCCTCCGACCTCAAAGCCGCGTCTGGAGGGCATCTGCGCATGCACGGATGTCGATGCTATGATGTCACCCTCACGCGCGTGATGTCATTGTGTTGATGTTGTCCCGGGGAGGTTCATGTGGTGGCGGGACGGGAGGGCAGAATGGGGCGAGACCAGGTGTCCTCTGGCAGCCCCGTCCATGTGTGTCCTCAGTGGCAAGCGTTTCCCCCCTGAGCAGTGGCTTCATGACAGCATTAATGTTTGATTGACGGGAAATAGGTTCTGTTCCCCAGGACCGAGCAGGGCTTAAATTTCTAAGAAAGAACATAGGTTAAATTCCCCACTGACATCAAATTACTGCATCTCAATGGCCACGAATTTGGGCTTGGAGGATGAGATGTACAATGTCGGTATCTATGAGACAAACTTGTTTTTTTTCTGTTACAAAGAGCATTTTGGACCCCGGATCGTTTACAGAAGTTAGATAGCTCTAAGTCTAATAGATGCTGGCACTGTCATCTTGAAGCTGGGACATTAGATCATTTGTTATTCTATTGTCCATTGATACTTGCGTTTTGGAAATGAAAATGGGGTCATATAAATAGTTTGTTAGAAAATCCAGTGGCATTATCCTATGACACCGTATTGTTTGGTAAGTCAATGAGGGCTAAAAGCCAAATATCCTCTAATAACAATAAGCTTCTGCTCATTATGACAGGGGTTGCCATACGACAGATTACGAATAATTGGAAAAATTGGGATAGGCTGAATTATAGCTTTGGTGGGACTCTTTATGCCACATATTCAAAATGGAAAGGATAATTGCTATACAGCAGGGAAATTTTAAGAAATTTTAGGTTATTTGGGAGCCATTAACAAGATACTGTAAAGATTGAAATTATTGCATAGAATAAATATTAATTTTTTTCCCTTTTGTTCATACACGTGCAGGGTGGGGTGGGGGGTGGGTGGGAATATTTTATGATTTCTTTTGCTTAGGAATAACTGTTGGGTATAAGGGGGGGAGGTTATTTGATGCGAGTTAGAATTTGATGATATATTAAGTGATGTTAAAATATAAATGATTGTATTATATGTTACACTTATTGCAAGTTTTAAAAATGAATAAAGATTAACAAAAAAAAAAAGAACATAGACTAAATTTCCCGGGAGATTATTTCAATATTGTTCCAATAGGTGTCAGGTCAAAAGCGCGCCGGGACAAAGGCGCGCCCAGACAATTGAGCGCAGCGCGGAGACGCGCACTGCTCAAAATTACTGTTTTTAGGGCTCCGATGGGGGGGCGTGTGGGGGGGAACCCCCCCACTTTACTTAATAGACATTGTGCCGTATTGTGGGGGCATTGTGGGGGGTTTGGGAGGTTGTAACCCCCCACATTTTAATGAAAACTTCACTTTTTCCCTGTTTTTAGGGAAAAAGTTAAGTTTACAGTTAAATACGGAGGGTTACAACCCCCCAAACCCCCCATAACGCCGGCGCGATGTCTATTAAGTAAAGTGGGAGGGTTCCCCAACAAACCCCCCGTTGGAGTCCCTAAAAACTGTAATTTTCTTTGGCGCGTGCCTCCGTCTTGCGCTCAGTTGTCGGCGCGCGCCTTTGTCTTTCGCGCCGTTGTCTATGAACCGTTCCAATAAGCATTTTACGTACAAACATTAGAGAGTGCCTAGTTTATGTCATCCACAAGCAGGAAAATTATCTTTTATCTGGACAACTTGATTTCCAGCTAAAACAAGAGGGGTTCCTTTTACACAGGTGCGCTAGTGCTTTAAAACACACGCACTGGATTAGCGCACGCTAGCCGAAAATCTACCGCCTGCTCGAAAGGAGGCGGTAGCGGCTAGCGTGCAAGGCAATTTAACGGGCGCAATTCCGCGCGTCAAGGCTCTAGCGTGGCTTTGTAAAAGGAGCCCTAGGTTTTGAGGCATGCTGGGAGTGGATAGTGCCAATATTTGAATCTGCGAACATAAGTTAATTCAGTTATCCTATCTACATATCAGCTCTGTTGTGTGTTCACGTCTCTTGCCACGAAAGCTTCTAGATTCTCCCCTTCTCTACGTGTCTCAGTTGCCTGTGTTCTAAAGGTACCATTTCCAATAATTAAATTGGCCACTTTACTTGTCTTCCAACGGCTCTACATTTCAAGACATCATCTTGGAAGCCCGCTATGGATCCCAGCATCGCAAACAGCGGCGGAGTCGGACGGCTTTCACCGCCCAGCAGCTGGAAGCATTGGAGAAAACGTTCCAGAAAACTCACTATCCAGATGTGGTGATGAGGGAGAGGCTGGCCATGTGCACCAATCTACCTGAAGCCAGAGTCCAGGTATCAGATCTTCCCTTTTCCTTCTCGTGCAGGTCATTGGACTGAAAACCTGGGGAACTGGGTTGGATTCCCACCCACCACAGTTTCCTGTGACCCGGGGCGACTCAGTTAACCCTCCGTTGCTCCAGATACAAAAACTTCAGATCGTGAACCCACAGGGCAGAAAAAGTACCCGCATATTTATTTATTTAAAAAAATTTTTATACCGTTTACAAAAAACTAAACGGTTTACATCAATAAAAGCATGCATAAAATAAGAGAGAAACTAAAATCTTAAAACCTGCATAATTAAACAATTTCTTCTCTTCAAATCCATGACCTTTGTGCATAGCGGTATGGCTCCCCTCACTCCTTCTCACTTCCAATAAAGTCCCTGGTGTCTAGAGGCCAGTGGTATAGTGAGAGAGGTTGGCGCCCAGGCTGATAGCACCATGCACCGCCTCCCCCCCTCCCCCCCACGGCTTGAGTGCCGTCCCCTCAATCTTTCACACCACTTGAGCATACCCCTGCCCCCCCCCATGTACTTTTTGATATGTTCACCAGCACGAGCAGCATTTTCCACCTGCTGCTCGCACCGGCCTCAGTTCCTTGCTGACATCACATCCTGGTCCTGCGACCTGGAAGTGATGTCAGAAGGAATCCAAGGCCGGCGCGAGCAGCAAGTGGAAGATGCTGTTCATGCCGGTGAACTTTTAAAGAGCTACAGGGGGAGCGGGGTAGAGAGGAGGAGAGGTGCCAGCACCCCCTGTGATGATGGGCCCGGGGCGATCTGTGCCCTTACTATGCCACTGCTAGACACACCCCGTCACCCCTTCCTCTAACCCAACCACTTGAAAGTACTCCCTGATGTCTAGTGGCATCCACTTTTTGAGCCCATGTCCTGCACACAGTTTCCACGGAACAGTTGATTTCCAACTGGCATTTTTATCCAGGTATCTTTACCATAGGACTTCCTAGGGACCCCTGAAGAAGACATTCTGTCGAAACACGGACCGTGTTGGGTCCAGGGTCCATAGTTTTTCAGCGGACTGCGTCCTAAAGGTTTTTCTGTGGTTTGCCAAGTTTTAATATTATTTAAGTCCATCTCAGGAACATCATTTCTCCACATTGTTTTTTGTACCCACTTTCCCGCTCCATAACTCTTTTCCAGGCTCTCAGACCCCCATATCTTCAATGAGGCAGGAGCAATGTCCACCTGATCCTGCCTCGAGCGCCATAATCTTCAAAATGGTGGTGCCCTGCCCTATGCTGTGTACCCTGGCAAGGATAATCTCCTATATAAGGGAGAAATTCCCATATAAGTTCTAGAATGCCATTCTGCATATCAGTGCAAAATTCTATGCACGGGATTGCATTTAATAAATATATAGATTAGGACGGCACATATTCTCAGTTAATTCTGTGATTAATACATTAATTATTAATTGCAATAAAAAAATTAATTGTGACTTTAAAAAAATGAAGCATGTTGCAGAGTCTCCTCTCTCTTCCAAACATCTCTGTTGCTCTCTTTCACTCCCAACCCCCATCCTCGGCACCATCCCTAAACTGTGATTCAACATCACTCCCCCCTCCACATTGGTTTACCCTAAAGGTGGTCTTTAATTGGACCCCAGTAGTGGCCGTGTTGTACATATACTGCCTGTAGCCTGGTCTGAAGCATTCCCTCTAATCCATCCTGCCTCCTCTGACATCACTTCCTGTTTCTCCATGGGCAGGATGAGTAAGAGCAGGGAGATATCAGTCCTTCAGGGAAGGGAAGGGCGAAGTGATTTGATACACAGCCTTTTTATAGTTACAATCAAAGCAATTTACATATTATATTGCAGGTATTTATTTTGTACCTGGGACAATGACGGGTTAAGTGACTTGTCCATTGTCACAAGGATCTGCAGTGAGAAATAAATAAAAAATACCTTTAATTGTGTGATAAAAATTTTAATCGAAATGCAGCCCTCATATGCAATTTTGGTTCCAGTGCTGATCTCATTCATTCTCCCAATATTTGATAAACCAGAGCTATAGACGGAGTCCAGGAGTGAACTGCCCTTTTCTGTGTCATTTTAAAGTGACAATACCTCCTGGATCGGCAGCATGGAATATTCTTACTCCTTGGATTTTGGCCAGGTACTAGGGTCCTGGATTGGCCACCGTGAGAACGGGCTACTGGGCATGATGGACCATTGGTCTGACCCAGTAAGGCAATTCATATGTTCTTAGAAACATATCCCAAAAGTTGCTAAAGACATCGCTCCTCAGAACCAGAAGACTTTTGGCTTTGCCTTTATTGGGGAGTTGTCTTTTCCTCAGCAGTTGCACTAAGGGACTCGTAGGCCGCAGCGTGATTTTTTTTTTTTTTCTTTTTGCTTTCTTAATGCATCTGTAATTCCCCCAGAAGTTGTTTATGTTTCCTGCTTAGCTGATGGGAAATCACATGTCATTACCCTAAATCAATAAAATTTGTGTCCTGATGCTGGCAACCGTAATTACACTGGGCCTACAAAAATGATTCCCCGTAATAGTTTTCTGGTAATTCCTAGAAGCAGAACTGGATGACTTGATTTGCCAAAGAGGTAGGCAGGAAAACTCTGTATGCTTCCCTCAGATCTGACCACACTTAAACATCCAGATCATCCTTTATTTATCTTACCCAAATTGTAATCTGCTTTGAATTTATGTTTTTAGTAGAATATACGAGAATTGAAATCAAATGATGACCATTCTATAAAGCAAGGATGTCAAAGTCCCTCCTCGAGGGCTGCAATACAGTTGGGTTTTCAGGATTTCCCCAATGAATATGCATGCGGTCTATTAGCATACAATGAAAGCAGCGCATGCAAATAGATCTCATGCATATTCATTAGGGAAATCCTGAAAACCCGACTGGATTGCGGCCCTCAAGGAGGGACTTTGACACCCCTGCTATAAAGGTAACATTGTTAATAATAACTTCTACTTAATCTCTCTTTTGGAACTCAAGGTTTGGTTTAAAAACAGGCGTGCCAAGTTTCGTAAGAAGCAACGCAGCTTGCAGAAAGAGCAGCTGCAGAAACAGAAGGATTCCGAGGTCGGCCCTGGTGAAGGAAAGACAGAAGGTCCAGTGCCGGAAGTGGCTGCCCCTTCCCCTGACACGCAGAAATCCCAAGGCCGGTCAGCTGAATCCCACGCTGACATGATCCTGACTCTGTCCGAGCAGTCAGCCAGCGAGTCGGCAACCGAGGAGCAGACGGAGAGCGAGGAACCGCTCCAGGAGGCCTCTGACGAATCGAAGGCTGAAAAAAGCCCCTGTGCCGACGTCAAGCCCTCGGGCTGCAAGCGGACCAGTCCCAAACCAGGTGCGTGTAGGTGTCTGATGAACCTTTCACACCAGAAATCCAGAAGCATGTTGCACCATCAAAGCTGCACATTCCTCTTGGTTTGGGAGGTCAGAATGATATCAAGACCCCTACCCCTTGTTGAAAGACAAAGGTCATTATTACTTCATGTTTATCAAAGATTTGCACAACCAGACTTCAAGAGGCCCACTTATTAAAAGGTGTTAAGCCCTTCAAGCATAGTTAGCACACAAAACTAGAATACTGCAAAATCCATTAACGCGTTTTCTGGTATTGTGTCTCTTTTCGTTTGATGCAACTACTACTGATTATCATTTCTATAGCACTGAAAGGCGTACGCAGCGCTGTACATGTAGCATTCAATAGACAGTCCCTGCTCAGAAGAGCTTGCAATCTAATTTGGACAGACAGACAGGATATCTCAGGGCTGGGGAGTTTCTTGTACACATCCCCATCCATATTTGCGGGGTTAGGGGCAAAACCAGCCTGCAAATACCAAAAAAATCGTGAATAACTTTAGGGACGACTTTGACCCATCCCCGTCTCCCTTCCGCCTCCTGGACCTCACCACTGTACTTCCTTTTTAAAGTCTGGTGGTGTAGCGGTGAAGCGGGGCAGGAGCGATCTTCCTACGCCCCTGCCCTGTGCAAAGCCGGGAACAAAAATGGCTGCTGTGAGTTCCCGCGAGACCACGGGAACTCAGGGCAGCCATTTATGTTCCCAGTTCTGCACAGGGCAGGAGGGTAGGAAGATCGCTCCTGCCCTGCTTCACCGCTAGACCACCAGGCTTTTTATTTTTTTTTAATAAATCTTTATTAATTTTCAGTTCAAGAACAGTGCATTAAATATATGCATACAATTAACGTCATGGACAGCACTTACAATCGATCAATGAATACAACAAAATATATTACCCCCCCCCCACCCCTGATGTGCAAATCAAATAGGAAATAAAGGCAACCAAAGACCATGTGTTTAGGGTTACTATATTATCCCAAAGAAAAATCCGGACCTATAGCCACGCCCACAGGCCTGCCCAGTTCCGCCCCTAGATCGTCCAAGTGCCGATTTAGGCGGGATTTTAAACGTCTTTCCGGTTCGATTATGAGCCCCTTATGCTTTAAAACAATATTTAGACAATAAAATACAAAGGCAAAGTCAAATAAAATCATATGCATATGTGCATTTCTAGCTGCACTCTTACAGGATAAAAGTTTTATTTTTTTTAATTTTTTTTTAAAAAGCCCTTCTCCCGGAGGAGGTGTAAGGAGATGGGCCAAATAGGATTTGGATAGGGTGCAGGTAATAAAACAAGTGCTTATTAGGGTTCTGTTGATTTTCACAAGCAGAGGATTAAACAGAGTCATTTGCGATGCGGAGACAGTTCTGTGGGGCTCATTTAGCAAATCGCGTTCCCCGTTGTGCGTCTGCAGGGAGAGCCTGTGATTAATCGGGCTCCTTCTGCTTCTAATGTCAGCTTTTAAGCGTCAGAACAAATAACCCTCTAAATATTTTGTTTTCAATAAGAAATACGGTTCTTTACTATCTCAATTAATTACTTTAATTAACCGCCCAACGTTAATAGCCCAACTCTCCAGTTGATATTAATGGCGAAACATGAAAGCAAGAGGTATGGAGACCCCGACCACTCGCTTTCCTTCGTTTACTTTCTCATTTGAAAGGGTGCCAGCTGCCTGCAATCAATCCTCCGCCCGTCGCTGGAGGAGAGGAAAGGAAATCAGCGTGGCAGCGGGGGAAATTCAGTTTAGAAGTTGCTGCTGCTGAATGTCAGGCCTTATGAGCCACTCTCTACACGGCTTCACTGAGAAAGGGTCTTCTTCGGAGTTCTTCATCCTTATGACGAACATAAATAAGAATAGAAACGTTTCAAATCAAAAAAGCTGAAACGATCCTTCCCCTCTCTACACGGTATTCGCTATGCAGGCAAACTGGGAAAATCCCTTCTCTTCAGAATCACAGGTCTTTGGAACGACCTCACGACCCCGCTGCGGAACCTGGGCTCCCTCCAATTATTCCGCAAGCAATTGAAAACCTGGCTTTTCACTAAAATGTAATTCTATCCCCCCCTTACTCTTCTCTTCTATATATAAGTTCATGTAAACCTTTTTTTTTCCTTCTCTTCCTATATTTTAAGTTCTTGTAAACCTTTTTTTCCTTCTCTTCCTATATTTTAAGTTCATGTAAACCTTTTTTTTCCTTCTCTTCCTATATTTTAAGTTCTTGTAAACCTTTTTTTTCCTTCTCTTCCTATATTTTAAGTTCATGTAAACCTTTTTTTTCCTTCTCTTCCTATATTTTAAGTTCTTGTAAACCTTTTTTTTCCTTCTCTTCCTATATTTTAAGTTCTTGTAAACCTTTTTTTCCTTCTCTTCCTATATTTTAAGTTCTTGTAAACCTTTTTTTCCTTCTCTTCCTATAGTTTAAGTTCTTGTAAACCTTTTTTTCCTTCTCTTCCTATATTTTAAGTTCATGTAAACCTTTTTTTTCCTTCTCTTCCTATATTTTAAGTTCTTGTAAACCTTTTTTTCCTTCTCTTCCTATATTTTAAGTTCTTGTAAACCTTTTTTTCCTTCTCTTCCTATATTTTAAGTTCATGTAAACCTTTTTTTTTCCTTCTCTTCCTATATTTTAAGTTCATGTAAACCTTTTTTTTCCTTCTCTTCCTATATTTTAAGTTCTTGTAAACCTTTTTTTTCCTTCTCTTCCTATATTTTAAGTTCTTGTAAACCTTTTTTTTCCTTCTCTTCCTATAGTTTAAGTTCATGTAAACCTTTTTTTTCCTTCTCTTCCTATATTTTAAGTTCTTGTAAACCTTTTTTTCCTTCTCTTCCTATAGTTTAAGTTCATGTAAACCTTTTTTTTCCTTCTCTTCCTATATTTTAAGTTCTTGTAAACCTTTTTTTTCCTTCTCTTCCTATAGTTTAAGTTCATGTAAACCTTTTTTTTCCTTCTCTTCCTATATTTTAAGTTCTTGTAAACCTTTTTTTTCCTTCTCTTCCTATAGTTTAAGTTCATGTAAACCTTTTTTTTCCTTCTCTTCCTATATTTTAAGTTCTTGTAAACCTTTTTTTTCCTTCTCTTCCTATAGTTTAAGTTCATGTAAACCTTTTTTTTCCTTCTCTTCCTATATTTTAAGTACATGTAAACCTTTTTTTTCCTTCTCTTCCTATATTTTAAGTTCTTGTAAACCTTTTTTTTTCCTTCTCTTCCTATATTTTAAGTTCATGTAAACCTTTTTTTTCCTTCTCTTCCTATATTTTAAGTTCTTGTAAACCTTTTTTTCCTTCTCTTCCTATATTTTAAGTTCTTGTAAACCTTTTTTTTCCTTCTCTTCCTATATTTTAAGTTCATGTAAACCTTTTTTTTCCTTCTCTTCCTATAGTTTAAGTTCATGTAAACCTTTTTTTTCCTTCTCTTCCTATATTTTAAGTTCTTGTAAACCTTTTTTTTCCTTCTCTTCCTATAGTTTAAGTTCATGTAAACCTTTTTTTTCCTTCTCTTCCTATATTTTAAGTTCTTGTAAACCTTTTTTTTCCTTCTCTTCCTATAGTTTAAGTTCTTGTAAACCTTTTTTTTCCTTCTCTTCCTATATTTTAAGTACATGTAAACCTTTTTTTTTCCTTCTCTTCCTATATTTTAAGTTCTTGTAAACCTTTTTTTTTCCTTCTCTTCCTATATTTTAAGTTCATGTAAACCTTTTTTTTTCCTTCTCTTCCTATATTTTAAGTTCTTGTAAACCTTTTTTTCCTTCTCTTCCTATATTTTAAGTTCTTGTAAACCTTTTTTTTCCTTCTCTTCCTATATTTTAAGTTCATGTAAACCTTTTTTTTCCTTCTCTTCCTATATTTTAAGTTCATGTAAACCTTTTTTTTCCTTCTCTTCCTATATTTTAAGTTCTTGTAAACCTTTTTTTTCCTTCTCTTCCTATATTTTAAGTTCTTGTAAACCTTTTTTTTTCCTTCTCTTCCTATATTTTAAGTTCATGTAAACCTTTTTTTTCCTTCTCTTCCTATATTTTAAGTTCTTGTAAACCTTTTTTTCCTTCTCTTCCTATATTTTAAGTTCTTGTAAACCTTTTTTTTCCTTCTCTTCCTATATTTTAAGTTCATGTAAACCTTTTTTTTCCTTCTCTTCCTATATTTTAAGTTCATGTAAACCTTTTTTTTCCTTCTCTTCCTATATTTTAAGTTCTTGTAAACCTTTTTTTTCCTTCTCTTCCTATATTTTAAGTTCTTGTAAACCTTTTTTTTTCCTTCTCTTCCTATATTTTAAGTTCTTGTAAACCTTTTTTTCCTTCTCTTCCTATATTTTAAGTTCTTGTAAACCTTTTTTTCCTTCTCTTCCTATATTTTAAGTTCATGTAAACCTTTTTTTTCCTTCTCTTCCTATATTTTAAGTTCTTGTAAACCTTTTTTTCCTTCTCTTCCTATATTTTAAGTTCTTGTAAACCTTTTTTTCCTTCTCTTCCTATATTTTAAGTTCATGTAAACCTTTTTTTTCCTTCTCTTCCTATATTTTAAGTTCATGTAAACCTTTTTTTTCCTTCTCTTCCTATATTTTAAGTTCTTGTAAACCTTTTTTTTCCTTCTCTTCCTATATTTTAAGTTCTTGTAAACCTTTTTTTTCCTTCTCTTCCTATAGTTTAAGTTCATGTAAACCTTTTTTTTCCTTCTCTTCCTATATTTTAAGTTCTTGTAAACCTTTTTTTCCTTCTCTTCCTATAGTTTAAGTTCATGTAAACCTTTTTTTTCCTTCTCTTCCTATATTTTAAGTTCTTGTAAACCTTTTTTTTCCTTCTCTTCCTATAGTTTAAGTTCATGTAAACCTTTTTTTTCCTTCTCTTCCTATATTTTAAGTTCTTGTAAACCTTTTTTTTCCTTCTCTTCCTATAGTTTAAGTTCATGTAAACCTTTTTTTTCCTTCTCTTCCTATATTTTAAGTTCTTGTAAACCTTTTTTTTCCTTCTCTTCCTATAGTTTAAGTTCATGTAAACCTTTTTTTTCCTTCTCTTCCTATATTTTAAGTACATGTAAACCTTTTTTTTCCTTCTCTTCCTATATTTTAAGTTCTTGTAAACCTTTTTTTTTCCTTCTCTTCCTATATTTTAAGTTCATGTAAACCTTTTTTTTCCTTCTCTTCCTATATTTTAAGTTCTTGTAAACCTTTTTTTCCTTCTCTTCCTATAGTTTAAGTTCTTGTAAACCTTTTTTTTCCTTCTCTTCCTATATTTTAAGTTCATGTAAACCTTTTTTTTTCCTTCTCTTCCTATAGTTTAAGTTCATGTAAACCTTTTTTTTCCTTCTCTTCCTATATTTTAAGTTCTTGTAAACCTTTTTTTTCCTTCTCTTCCTATAGTTTAAGTTCATGTAAACCTTTTTTTTCCTTCTCTTCCTATATTTTAAGTTCTTGTAAACCTTTTTTTTTCCTTCTCTTCCTATAGTTTAAGTTCATGTAAACCTTTTTTTTCCTTCTCTTCCTATATTTTAAGTTCTTGTAAACCTTTTTTTTCCTTCTCTTCCTATATTTTAAGTTCTTGTAAACCTTTTTTTTCCTTCTCTTCCTATATTTTAAGTACATGTAAACCTTTTTTTTCCTTCTCTTCCTATATTTTAAGTTCTTGTAAACCTTTTTTTTCCTTCTCTTCCTATATTTTAAGTTCTTGTAAACCTTTTTTTTCCTTCTCTTCCTATATTTTAAGTTCTTGTAAACCTTTTTTTCCTTCTCTTCCTATATTTTAAGTTCTTGTAAACCGTGCCGAGCTCCACATCCGTGGAGATGATGCGGTATATAAACTTAAGGTTTAGTTTAGTTTAGTTTAAGGGGATAAAAGTAAGGTACAGGTTGCAGAATATTCACGAGCAGCGCTGAATGTCATTTTTAAATGCTGCAATCGGCGGGTTTAAAAAAACAAAAAAAATAAAGTGATGCTGTTGGCTTTGAATATTGCCCTGGTTCCCTCTCAAGTCTGCCCATCTTAGGGTTGCCAGATTTCCTCTTTAAAAACGAGGACACATGGCCCTGCCACATTCCGCCCCCAGCCCTGCCCCCGTTCTGATTTCAGCTCCGCCCCCCCAGCCCCACCCCCACACAAACCTGCAGTCTCCTTACCTGAGCTCAGGGCCGCGTCTGGAGGTCCTCTGCATGTGCTTTGACGCAATAACATCACGCGCATATCACATCGTCACGTCAACGTCCACGCGTGTGCAGAGGGCCTCCAGACGCGGCCCCGAGCTCATGTGCTTCCAAAGCCTGGACAAACTGCTGGGTTTTGGAAATTCCTCCGGGCATTCAGACAGTCCTCTAAAAAGAGGACCTGTCTGTGTTTTCTCGTTCGTCTGGTAACCTTAGCCCAGGTGTGCCTGTGTATTGGACTGTCACAGGTCTTTTCCCTCCCTTAGAAACAGAAAAATGAAGGCAGATAAAGATCATATGGCCTAACAAAGTGCCATCCACGATCCCCTCCTCTCCCTCAGAGATCCAGTGTACTTGTCCCAAGCTTTCTTGACTTCAGATACATTTTTCATCTGCACGACCTCCACCGGGAGGCCGTTCCACACATTTACCTCCCTTGTCACTATCGTTGTTAGACTCCTATTATCTCTACTGAAAATCTGTTACAGGTCATCAGCAGTGTTCCCTCTAAGCGGGCGGGTGTTGTGAGCAAACTTTTTTCACCGTGAGCCAAAAATATCGGGCGCCAGCAAGTTATGAGCCAACTCGCCCGATTCTCCTCTCGCCGCCCTGCCATCTGCCGTACGCCTCTTCCGATCGTGCGCTGTGACGAGAAACGTGTGCGCTGCGATGTAATATTTTGTGCGCCAGCGCACGCCAGCGCAGCTTAGCGGGAACACTGGTTCAAATGGTTTTATTTATTTCCCCAAATTTATTTTTGTTATACGCATTGAAAATATTTGATATTGCGTTTAAATCAAAATCTCAATAAACTTGAAACGAGTGCCCGTGAGATTGTGGGAGGGTTAAATACTCAAAACTTAGAAGTTTTTGCTACGCCAGCTTTCTGGTATCTTTACATACAGTGGCGTACCTAGCATATGTAACATCCGGGGCCCATCATTTTTTGGCACCCCCCCCCCCCCATCTGTAAGAAAAACATGATTTTTAGTAACAAACCACACGTCACACATGAGTACCTAGGAAAAGGCAGCATCTTACATATTGCAGTGAGCAGTACATCAATACACCCATTGTAAAACTAAACAAGCCAGACCAGCACAGATCAATCCTACACCGTCAATCCTAACAGAAAACCATGTCTTTCGAACACACAGAACACAGAAAACACCTTCGCCTAGTAAGGAATATGTAATCACAAACTAACCCCTCCCTCTTTTACAAAACTGTAGTGTGGATTTTAGCTACGGAGGTAACAGCTCTGATGCTCATAAAATTCTGAGCATCAGAGCTGCTACCACCAAGGCTGGTGCTAAAAACGCTTCACAGTTTTGTAAAAGGGGGGATAAAATAAAAATACATAGACAAAGGTTAAATTGAACCAGCAAGAAGCTGGACTCTGCATACAATGCTTCACAGAAACAGTGACACATGTCTCCTAAAGCAATAAATAAATAGAAATTTTTTTCTACCTTTGTCTTCTGTGGTTTCTCCTTTCCTCATCTTCTTGTAACTCTCTTCCTTCCATCCACTGTCTGCCGTCTCTCTTCCCCTATATGGCATCTTCTCTCCTTCTATGCCCCTTCCAGAAACTGTATGCCTCCCCCTTCCATCTCTCCTTTCACCCCATTGGTCTGGCATCTCTCTCCTCGCCTTCCCTCTCCCACACCTCTCCTCATAGTCTGGTATCTCCCCTTCCCTGATTCTCTGGCATCTCTCTCCTTTCCTTTTCTTCCATCTTTCGCTCCCCCTCCATGCTCTCACATCTCCCCCTTCCTTTTCCCTTAGACTGGCATACCTTCCTCCTACGCTCCAAGCCCTGGCATCTCCTTTAATTCCCTCCCTCATCTTCCTTCTCCCTCCAGCTGGGTACCGCAACACTCTTCCCTGCAGCTCTGCACTTCCCCACAATTGCCATGCTTCGGTTCCTCTTCTTCCTTCCTTCCTCCCCCCCCCCCCCCGCGGGACCCTGCGGCACCATCAACTCTTACTCCCTCTAATGTCGGCCCTGCAGCTCCAGACTTCCTCGCACCTTCTCCCCTCCCCCTTTGGATCGCTATTATTTTAAATGTTATAGCCGCGGAGCTGTATCCATCAGTGGAGATGTCTAACCTCGGCCTGCCCCGGAACTCTTACTGCAACAGTGACTTCCTGTTCCTGCCTAGACGGGCGTCTGCTGCAGTAAGAGTTCCGGGGCAGGCCGAGGTTAGACATCTCCACTGTTGGATACAGCTCCGCGGCTATAACATTTAAAATAATAGCGATCCAAAGGGGGAGGGGAGAAGGTGCGAGGAAGTCTGGAGCTGCAGGGCCGACATTAGAGGGAGTAAGAGTTGATGGTGCCGCAGGGTCCCGCGGGGGGGGGGGGGGGAGGAAGGAAGGAAGAAGAGGAACCGAAGCATGGCAATTGTGGGGAAGTGCAATCCCCCCAATGCGTCCCCTTACCTTACCGACGCGTGTGTGCGCTGTGAAGAGAAACTTTGCGCTGCGATGTAATATTTTGTGCGTGAGCGCAGGCCAACGCAGCTTAGCGGGAACACTGGTCATCAGTACAGTCTCATCAGTGAACAATGTGTATTGCTGTTTATGTATAATATAACATAACATAACATAATTCTTTATTTCTATACCGCGCATATGCCTTTCGGTTCATGGCGGGGCAAAAAAAAGAATCCAACAAAGGAGAAATTGATAACATTAAAGCTGGTTAAACCGTGAGGAAGTACGGCACACAGAAAACTACCTATCTGTCCCAGATAACATAACATAACTTTATTCTTCTATACTGCCACAATCAAACGATTTCTAGGCAGTTTACACAGAAGAGAGCTGGACTAAACGAAACGAAACCTTAAGTTTGTATACCGCATCATCTCCATAAAGATAGAGCTCGGCACGGTTTACAGGTAATTCAATAAATGAGGGAAGGACATAATAAGAAATTAGAGGTTATGAAGAGGATAGCTAGCTTTACATTTTCAATAGATAGCTTTACGTTTTGGAGAAAAGCCAGGTTTTCAGATGCTTTCGGAATAATTGGAATGAGCTTAGGTTCCGCAGCGGGGCAGGGAGGTTATTCCAAAGCTCTGTGAATTTGAAGAAAAGGGATTTCCCTAATTTACCTGCATACATGACGCCTTTTAATGAGAAAGAGAAAGAGACAAAAAAGAAGAGAGAGAGTGAGAAAAAAAGAGAAGAAGAGAGAGAGAGAAAAAAAAGACAGAAAAAAAGAGAGAGAGAAAAAAAGAGAGGAAGAGAGAGAGAGAAAAAAAAGACAGAAAAAAGAGAGCGAGAAAAAAGAGAGAGAGGAAGAGAAACTAAATCTTAAGTTTATATATCGCATCATCTCCATAAAGATAGAGCTTGGCATGGTTTACAGGTAATTCAATAAATGAGGGAAGGACATAATAATAATAATAATTTATTTCTTATATACCGCCAAAGCCAATAGTAGTTCCAGGCGGTTTACAACAAAGATGGGCTGGACAATCAGCGAATGGTACAATCAGAGGGTATGGTACAATCAGAGCAAAAATAGGAACAATCAATGAAAGGTACAAACAGAGAAAATGGTAAATCAGAGCAAAAGATAGGTACAACAAAGAGGGGCTAGAGGAAACTAGAGGTTATGAAGAGGATAGCTAGCTTTACATTTTAAAGAGATAGCTTTACGTTTTGGAGAAAAGCCAGGTTTTCAGATGCTTTCGGAATAATTGGAATGAGCCTAGGTTCCGCAGCGGGGCAGGGAGGTTATTCCAAAGCTCAGTGGACAATCAGCGAAGTACAAATAGTTAAAAATTCAACATACTTCCTATGTATACACAATATAAAATTTTTGTTATCAATGAAACATCAATTAGGAGATGAATTTATCAAACAGTACAGTCTTAATTTCTTTTCAAAATGGCTCCACTAATGTAACTACCCAACCAGGACTGCTGCTTACTTGCTTGAAACGCAAGAGTCCTATCCAGAAAAGACCCGAATCTGCAGCTGGTAATTTTTGGATAGGTGAATAAATTGCAATTCCTAGTTCCTCGTAGGGCTGTATAGTACAAAATGGGACAGAAGGTAGGTTGGGGCCAATCCCCAAGCCAGATTAAAGCAAATACAAGAGAATTTAAATATTATTCGTGCTTCCACCAATGCAACAGTCGATAGTAAGGACTAATATGATCATTTTTCTTCAACCCAAATATTAGCCGTATTCTGTACAAGGGATCACAATCTGAGTTAAGGTGCCTGGAGAATAATAATGAGAACTTTGAACGAAAGAAAGAAACAGACAAAATTAAGTTTGAAAAAAAAAGGAAATATAAATAAATAAATAACGAGGAGTAGTTAGAAATGAGTCAGTGGTAGCTCAACGGTCAAAGCAGATCTTCACAAGGCAGGAGCAGCGGATTGCCAAAGCAAACGTCAGCTCACTGCCAGTGACAAGTTCCGTAGCGGCCGAAGGCAAGCGGCCTGGCAAAAGAAAGAAGTTCTCAGAGGACCCAGCAATCAGCCGCAACCCCCGTCTTCGGCGCATCCGCCACAGGTGACGGCCGATCCTCATCGTTGGGCTCATGTGTGTCTGTGATGCTTCTTCACATCCACAGAGCGCCAGGCCGATACAGTGCCTGCTCCGCGACACTCATAATCCAGTCCAGACAATCACAGGCAAGAGGTTTTGAGTAGGGTCACCAGACCTCTAGATTGCCCCGGACATGCCGGGGTTCCGGATGGCTCTTCACAACCCGGCAGTTTGTCCGGGTTGTGAAAAGCCTCCCTCAAAATCGCCGTCAGGCAGGAGAGCAATGTGTTGACGTCATCACATCACATGCGTAGATGTCCTCTTGCCTGACCACAGCAGGCAGCAGGGGCGGGGCTAGGGTGGGACTGGGATCATGATAGATGGAACTGGGCGGGACTCGCGGGTGGGTCTACGTGGGTCCAGATTTTCCAAACAGAAAATCCGGTCACCCCATGGTTAAAATGGACAAGATCACAATCAGAAAGAGGCAAGGGTTCAAATTTCACAAGTACTGTACTTTGTGGCTGCTCTGGTAACTCAGATGGTAAACGCAGGGCGCCTTTACATGGAAGGTCCAAGTTTCCAAGTTTCCAAGTTTATTAGTTTTTTAATATCCCGACCATCAAGCAAATGTCTGGCCGGTTAACAGTGTTTTGTAAAGGCTAAAAATGTTATAAAATAATGTGAACATATATGTCGTAGACTAGACAAACTGGAGAGTGAGGGAGATAATGGGAGGAAGGGAGAAGTTACATAATTTAGTAAAGAAGGAGAAAATGGGGAGGGGATAGAACGTGAGGATTAGGGTAACATTGTTGGAGCATATACTTATTCTCTGTAATAGTCAGAAAGAGGGAGAGTGGGAAACAAAAAAGAGAGAGATTAAAGAGAAGAAGGAGAGAGATTTAGATTCAACCGAAGGCACCTTGAAATAAGAAAGTCTTTAAGCCGGTCTTGAATTTATTTAAATTTTGTTCGTCCCGTAAATGTTGTGGAAGAGAATTCCATAGTGTAGTTGCAGTTACTGCGAAATTGGTTTTTCGGGTGTAATAGAATTCTTTTAAAGAGGGAATAAAGAGGAGTTTTTGGTCAGAGGATCTTAAAGTACGAGGGGAACATTGTGGAATTAGTAGTTTGTCAAGGAATAGTGGTTGATGGAAAAGTTTAATTTTAAAGGAGAGTCCCTGGGTTGATTCCCAGGTTGGAACCTCCACCCTGGGTTGGCTGAAGCAGAGGTTGCCATTGAGACCATGTTCAGAGCTTCAAAGCTGTGGATACATGGCCAAGGGATGGACTTTACGGCTTATTTAAGGCGAGCAGGCTAATGCAGTTTACTAGGAAAACAAACTTCTCAGTGGTAGCTTCAACCTTATGGAATGCTTTACCCTTCCATTTCCGTCATGAAAAATCTATTGACAACTTTTTTATTTCAAGACGCATTCAATTACTCCTGAATTTTTCTTCTTAATTTCACCAACCGCTTCCATGAAGCGATCCCACCCCTAATGTTTTTATCCCCTCTCTATCATCCATTTCCCTTTCCACCCCCTTTTTTTTTTCTCTCTCTCCCTTCTTATCTCTAATAATGTAACTTTACCCCACCCCCTCTCTTCAATCATCACTCTCAAGTCTGTCTTGTCGATGTCCTCAGTGTTCACCCTCAGCTCTTTCAATAGTCATTGCTTTTAAGTACTATTTTTAATTCTAGTTTAGTATTTTATTGTAAACCGGCTAGATACTCGTTGATGGTCGGTATATTAAAAATCAATAAACTTGAAACTTGAATAAAATCACAGTATATAAAATTAGGAAGAAAATTCAAAAAATGATAGCAAAGGTCTCAAAAACATACCTACAGGCAAACTATCTGGTTGGGCATACCGATATAACTCCTAAAGCCTTCTGGAAAAAAATATGTTTTTAAGGCTATTTTGAACTTTATGAATGATTGTTCTCAGTTCATTGTTCCCTCTAAGTTGAGCAGGTGTCCTCCAACTGCATTGCTACCACTAGAAGGGGGGGGGGTGTTCAATCACTCAGGACAGGCAGGTTCCCTGGAATCCTGCAGAACTTGCCTGTCCCTCACTATTAAAATTGTAATAGAGAAACAGCTCCTCCCACTGGCAGGACTGTAGGTGGAAGACTCCTGATCAACTTGGAATAGTGGTTCCCACAGATATCTGGGAGGAGGTCACTCCAGATCCACGAGGCCAGATCGCTGGGTTGGTTCATAGTGACACCCAGACAACCAAACGAGGCAGGTGCCAAAGGGAGCCTCTCACCTAGGATGGTCACTGAAATGATCCCACAGAAAGAGTAGAGGGCAAGAGGTAGATGTAAATGGAGAAAAAAAAAAAATCCCAAATATGGCAAATGAAGGCTCATGGCGCCAGATCCCAACTCTGATTCCGGTTCA
This sequence comes from Geotrypetes seraphini, assembly GCF_902459505.1. Lineage (NCBI taxonomy): Eukaryota > Metazoa > Chordata > Amphibia > Gymnophiona > Dermophiidae > Geotrypetes > Geotrypetes seraphini. The sequence continues at coordinate 66,731,570 of NC_047095.1, forward strand.
GCTGGAAAAAACTACGGAACTGTCACTTGAATTTTAAACAACAACATGACCAAAAGGAATGGCTCAGGCGGCTCAAACATTCTGTTTCCCAGCCTGCAGGGGGCACTGCTCACAGTCTCAGCACCACTCCACAGTGATACATAGGTCTAGAAGCAATTGTGCCCCACTGAAAATGGGTTCTATTGGGAGGTGCAGTTTGGAGCCCCTGGCTGAGGACTGTCACTCCAATAGCCGAGTAAGACTCAAGGAAATAATATATCTAAGTTATTTGAATGTTCTAATGCGTGCTTAAGTGGTTCATTAGTATTTTACTGGCATCATAACTCTGTTGTTTCAATTTCAGTACTGTTCTGCCCCCACTTTATTTGGATATTTGCTCAGTTTCTTATATAAGAACAGGTTTAAGGGCTCGTTTTACAAAGCCACGCTAGCGGTTTTAACGCACGCATTGGATTAACGCGCTATAGCGCACGCTAGCCGGAAATCTACTGCCTGCTCCAAAGGAGGCGGTAGCGGCTAGCACGTGTCGCAATTTAGCACGTGCTACTCCGCACGTTAAGGCCCTAGTGCGGCTTTGTTAAAGGAGCCCTAAGTGTTTATGTTAAGATGTATCAGTAAGGTGTGCTCTGTGGCCTTAAATCCCCAGAGGGCTTTGCTTCTCTCAGAGAGCTAGGCTGCATCCACAGTGCTTAAGTCCGCCCTTCTTCTTCAGTCTGAGAAAGAACAGTTGCCATATTTGTCAGACCACATGGGCGTATGAGAACATGAGACTAGCATTGTTCCCCTACCAGGTTTTCATCTTTATTTCTAACAATCTGGCACAGCTTAGTTTTATATCTAAAACTGGAGAACAGTGCTATTTCCACAAGGTGTGGACACACTCCCAGCTCCCTTTTTGAATAGAAGGGGCTGGGAGAGTAAGAAGATTCTGTGACTGCTTTGAAATCATCAATTGTAAGTGTTCATTCTTCATGTTATTAAAGAAAGCTGTTCATGAAATACAGAGTCTGGTTGGTGACACTAAGATTACAGAAGTAAGGATTAACTGAATAGGAGCTTCATACAATTGCCAATATAACTCCGAGTGAGTTCAACAGTGGTTGGCCTTTCAGAGGAATCTTGTTTTTCAGTACAAAACCCATTCAGGGAAGCTGCAAGCTCTTTAGTAACCTTTAGTCAGCATATGTACTGTTAAATGTGAATATTTTAAAAATTGTTTCATGGTAGTCATATTATTAAATTTCAATTTGCTGTTTTTGAGTTTACCTCATTGATTGTAATTATATTTATATTTGGTAATTTTATTATCATTATGCTGTTAACAAAATTGTATGTTTTATGTTAAACTGTCAAACAGCAATATGAATTTAATTTTTTTTTAAAATAAATACGCTCCTCAAAAAGCCAGCGTATATAACGTGAACTCAATAATATCCATAAATAATAAATTAAATATATGATGTGAAAAGTGCTCAGTGCCAAAAGGGGAAAGGAAATAGCCAGACTGAAAAAAGAGGGGGGGGGAGGGGATTTTCTCCTATTTATAAACTCTCCCTCCAGTTCTCAGTGTTTGAAAAGACTTTAGTATTGGACCTACAGAAATGACCATTTTTCTTTAGCTGTTAATTTTATTGCAAACCTAGAAAAGTTAACAAAAATCTCACTCTTTCTTTTACAGACTCCCCAATCAGTGCTGCAATAACACCTTCGTCCAGCAGCGCAATAGCTCCTTCTCACTCCTACTCATCCTCGCCGCTCAGTCTCTTCCGTCTGCAGGAGCAGTTTCGGCAGCACATGGCAGCCACCAACAACCTGGTCCATTACTCGTCCTTTGACATGGGAAACCCCCCCACCGTGCCCTATTTGGGCATGAACGTCAACATGGCACCCTTGAGCTCTCTCCACTGTCAGTCCTATTACCATTCGCTCTCTCATGCACAGCAGGTCTGGTCCTCCCCCATCTTGCAGGCCTCAAGCGGCCTACCAAGCCTGAATAGCAAAACAACAAGTATTGAGAACCTAAGGCTCAGAGCAAAGCAACATGCCGCTTCGCTTGGACTCGACACCTTACCCAACTGACAGCAGACAGAACGGAGCTTTCCTCATTTAAAAAAAAAAAAAGGACCGCTAGAAAATACAGTATATGTTGGCACTGAATGTCTTTATCTTGAAATGTATACAGAGCAGTCATACACTGGAGCAGGGACAGCTGCTATTGCATGACTTGGACTTGAAATTACAGTAATTCTCCACTCTCTTCATCTTCTCTTCAGCCACTGTCTTATCTATTGCAGCGTTTTCTAGGAAAAAAGAAAGAGGATATTTAAATATCTTAACTCAAGAAAAATCAATGCTCTTAAAATAAACTATATTAAGAGGATTGAGGTCTGCTTTGGCTAAGACTGGAATATGTACATGACATGACCTTATACAACATTCTTTCTCTCTCTCTCACTCTATAGATATGTGACTGTATATATATACATATATATTTCCCTGCTTTGTATATAGTTCCAGATGTTCCAATGTTCTTCTGCTTGTGTGTTTGCTGTCAGTATCGCCTTATGCAGAGTGTGGGACTTTTCAGTTTTCCTTATCCAGCACTGTAGTCTGGTGTCGTTTGAAGAAATTACGATCAGTCAAGGTGAGAGGGATTTAAGACTTTCAGCTTTTCCACCACAGCAAAACTTCTCAAATCCAAGGGTGGTGGCCACACCAGGAAATGGTGTAGAGTTTGCTTCCTGTTCAAGCACTTCCTGTGGGAAAAGAGCAACTTCCTTTTTCTTTCTAAGCACTTCTGGGCCACCGTGCCAGAGGACGTTCTCAATAAGGCTGAATTAGTGAGGAAGAAGAAGAAAATATTGACCTTTCCGAAGTTCATCAAAGACGTTATAGGTTATTGAGGCATTTGTTTCTTCAGTACTGTATATTTATTTATAAATTATGTGTAAGAAAATATTTGCAATTTACATAGACAACAGAGTCTTAAAAAGTAACAATAAAAAGCTTGTCTGACTTGTGCTGCAGTTGCAGAAATGTTGTGTCACATTATCTGTGTGTCCTGGTCTTGACTTATATCCAGTTGGATGAAAGATGAGGCTCATTTGCCTAGAACAAAAGGCCAGAATCCCAGGAGCTACTGAAAGGTCACTTGGACACACAAAGTCAGAGGCGTGAAGAAAGTACAAGAGGTTTATTTACAGCATGCCGGACTCTTGTGCAGTGAGCAGCCTGCTTACAAGAGTGCCAGAAACAGGAAATGCACGTACTTTTATGCCCTTTTCACAAACTAATATATGCAAAATCTACAACTTCTCATTTGTTACTTCTATAACTTTTCTACAATTATTATTGGTCCTAAGCCAGCACTTATGATAGGTTCAGGGGTACAACTTATAGTCCTATAGGAAGCTAGTTCATTTACCTGCTTATCTAAGCCTTGCAGTTCTAAATGTTACATGTTCAGGAGGGCAGGGTACATCATGGCTCAAACTCTTATCTATTTTGCGTACAATGTGGTAAGGCAGGGACATACATTTCAAGCAGATGATGTCAGTAGATTATATACTGTTTCTAGCTATGTAGGCCAGAGCAGTATTTCAAACAATAGTTAACCATTTCATGACTCTACACTACTACAGAAGCAAATCGGAAACCTATAATGGGGCTCACCTAAAAATGTAGGTGCACAACTCATACAATCGCATACCATATTTTAGATTCTGCTTTAAAAATCAAAAACTCACCAAAAACGATGACGAATACTTCCCAGAGAGGCAAGAAGACTGTAGTGGTATCCGCCTCCTCCCTAGAGCTGTTTTGTGAGAATGTCACCATAAGTTGTCAGCTCTTCGAGGTGGTTTATCAAGAGTAATAAACCATAACATATTCTAGTCTCTGGCGAGAGACTTCAGGTGATCCTAGCTTGTTACACCCCTTCCTCCTTTATCTGCTGTGGTATCTGGGGAACTAGTGACAGAAACAGAAGCACTGACACGAGGCAACTTCAGAAATCAGCATTCATCAGAATATCTAAGAGGAATGAAGACATTTACTCGTGTTTCCTGTCAAAATACATGTAGCTACATAGCGCCACTGTTCTACTATGTATTACAGAAGTGTTTCTTAACCTTTTCAAGCCAAGTACCCCCTAAGCCTAACAAATACCAACCGAGTACCCCTGCCCAAGCTCCACCCCTGACCCCCTTTCCTCCATTCATTTTTCATATACGCACAATATAATCTTATTAATACATAATGGTAACCAGAAAATTAAAATAAAACCCACAAAGCAGGGAAAATGCAGGGAAAATGTTAATTATCATTTATATTCAGGGGAGGGTTCAAAGAAGTCAAGGCAGATGAACTTTAAAATATGCAATGTCACCTCAGTAACAACTCAGTAAAAAAAAAAAATAAAAAAAAAAAAAAAAAAAAAAAAAAAGAGTAAATGGGATGCTCACGTGGGTTCTTTAAGGGAGTAAATTTGGGAGCGAATACTTTGGAATGGGCAGACTTGGTGGGCTATAGCCCTTTTCTGCCACCATGTTTCTATGTTTCTATGTTTCTATACGCTTTATGACGAAGACCATGTACCATTTGAATAGCCTTCCTCTGGACCGACTCCATCCTTTTTATTTCTTTTTGAAGGTGCGGCCTCCAGAATTGTACACAATATTCTAAATGAGGTCTCACCAGAGTCTTACACAGAATAATAACTTTATTCTTCTATACTGCTGAAAAGGATTAGGTCCCAATTCCTGCCCCATACTTTCTCTCTGTCATTTGGGAGTCAGATGCATCTGGGGACATATCTTAGAGGCAAGAAATGATCTCCGAAACATGTCCAATTTATTGTCAGCTTTACATCCCTTTTATATCATTTTACATGAATCAGTGTTGTCAGCATGTGTCAGCATGTGACATAAACACAAACCATATATGGACACAGGTCACATGAAACTTTAAAGAAATCAGCATTTTTCTATCTATAAACTGAAGTCCAAAGGGTCAGCAGAGCTGCCTTTTTCTTATCTAAAGCTGTTTGCAAATACGGCTTATAAAAACAATTGAATTCACTTCACAACAAGATAACACACATCTTTTCAAACATAAATGTCCTTGTACTATTTCAGAGAAGGAAAAACAAACAGGGTCTGGTTTTCTTACAGCTTTAAACACATAACCTAAGGAAAACTACCAAGGTACATGATACGTGTCCCTTCAACCGCCACAATCTTGCGACTTCTAGGCGGTTTACAATCAAGGAAGCTGAATGTTCAGCGAGTTACAATATGCAAGATGATCAGAGGAAATACAGAGTGCAGAAATTTTAAGAAAGCAAAAATATAAATATACAGTTTGCTGAGCGAGAATATAGGTTATACAGTTTGCTAAGAAATTTCTGCGAGGACCTGTTAGGAAAAGGTAACGCATTTCAAAAATACAGCGAAAAATTACAATATGATAATAACAGTTCATATAAATCGCTGAACCGTGAAGTTCTATGTGGACTTATGAGGGGAGAGGGAATGAATGAGAGATCGGGAGGACCTTTATTGTGGAGAGAGAGAAGAGCGGGTCAGTTGTCTAGGTATTTCAGGAACAGGTATGTTTTTAGGCGCTTCCTGAATTCCTCATAAGTGGTTAGTGAAAGCAATTGATCTAGGTCTTTGCCCCATTTGGCTGCTTGGTGTGAGAGAAGGTATTCTTGATGTTTTTTTCAGTTTGCAGCCTCTAACTGGAGGGGAAACGAAGTTTGAATGTGTGTTTCTCTTGCGTATGTTGGTGGAAAAGGAGAAAAGGTCCGTTATGTATTTGGGGGCTAGTCCATAAAGTACTTTGAAGAAGAGGCAGGCGAATTTAAACTTTACGCGTGCTTCTATCGGTAGCTAGTGCAACTGTCGGTAAAAGGGTGTCACGTGGTCGAATTTCTTCAGCCCGAAGATAAGTCTGACTGCTGCATTTTGCATTACTGCATCAATACCTGTTTGGCCACCTTAAGATTAACACATACAGTCACACCCAAGTCCCGCTCCTCTTTCATGCACAAAAGTTCTTCAGCCCCTAATCTGTACCGTTCCCTTGAGTTTTTGCAGCCAAATGCATGAGGTGTCAGGTCAAAAGCGCGCCGGGACAAAGGTGCGAGCAGACAACTGAGCGCAGGGCGGAGGCGCCCGCCGAACAAAAAGACTGTTTTTAGGGGCTACAACGGGGGGTATGGGGGGGAACCCCCCCCCACTTTACTTAATACAGATTGCGCCGCGTTGTGGGGGCATTGTGGGGGGCTTGGGGGGTTGTAACCCCCAAAGCAAGGATGGTGAAGACGGAAAGTGAGGTGATATAAACATAGAAACATAGAAACATAGAAATAGACGGCAGATAAGGGCCCACGGCCCATCTAGTCTGCCCACCTTAATGTCCCTCCCCTACCTTTGCCCTGTGAAGAGATCCCATGTGCCGATCCCATTTGGCCTTAAAATCAGGCACGCTGCTGGCCTCAATCACCTGTAGTGGAAGACTATTCCAGCGATCAACCACTCTTTCAGTGAAAAAGAATTTCCTGGTGTCACCTCGTAGTTTCCCGCCCCTGATTTTCAACGGATGCCCTCTTGTTGTCGTGAGACCCTTGAAAAAGAAGATATCTTCCTCCGCCTCGATGCGGCCCGTAAGATACTTGAACGTCTCGATCATGTCCCCCCTCTCTCTGCGCTCCTCGAGCGAGTATAGCTGTAACTCTTCTTTATCATAAGTCCAGAAATCCAGACAGGACACACAGTGATTCTTAATCTTTATCTTTATTATTCTTAGAAATTGCTTGCCCCAACATTTTGGCCAATAAATAAAGATAAAGATTAAGAATCACTGTGTGTCCTGTCTGGATTTCTGGACTTATGATAAAGAAGAGTTACAGTTCTGGAAAGAATTTCCCTACAGAGTGAGGATTCATTTTGTTGCAGGGTTGTAACCCCCCACATTTTACTGAAAACGTAACTTTTTCCCTGTTTTTAGGGAAAAAGTTACGTTTTCACTAAAATGTGGGGGGTTACAACCCCCCAAACCCCCCACAACGCCGCCGCAATATGTATTAAGTAAAGTGGGGGGGGGCTCCCCAACAAAACCCCCCGTCGCAGCCCTTAAAAACAGTCTTTTTCTTCGGCACATGCCTCCATCTTGCCCTCAGTTGTTGGCGCGCGCCTTTGTCTTCCGCGTTACTGTCTATGAACCATGCATGACTTTGCATTTCTTAGCATTAAAGCTTAGCTGCCAAATTTCAGACCATTTTTCAAATTTCGCTACGTCCTTTCTCATGTTACTCATACTATCAGGGGTGTCTACCCTATTGCAGTTTTTGGTATCATCCGCAAAGAGGCAAATCTTACCAGTCAGCCCTTCAGCAATATACGTGGCTTTCAAAAATGTTAAAAAGAACAGGCCCAAGAGCAGAATCCCGAGGCACACCACTGGTAACATCCCTTTCCTCAAAGCCACCATCTCCACTGGCCACTACCCTCTGTCGCCTTCCACTCAACCAGTTCCTGACCCAGCCCGCCACTTTGAGACCCATCCTGAGGGCACTCAGTGTATTTATTAGACGTCTGTGTGGAACACTGTCAAAGGCTTTGCTAAAATCTAAATACACCACATCTAGTGCACTCCCTCTGTCCAACTCTCTGGTCACCCAGTCAAATTGGTTCATAGTCAGTCGCATGCCAGACACCAGCGCACCGACAATGGAGGGCAGACAATTCAGCGCAAGACACCAGCTCGCTGCGGGAAAACTTAGTTTAAAGAGCTCTGAAGCGGGGTTTGAGTGGGGACCCCCCCACACACACACACACTTTACTGCATAGTGTTCGCGCTGCCGTGGGGTGGGGGTTTGGGGGGTTGGAACCCTCCATTATAGAGAAAACGGAACTTTTTCCTATTTTTTTTCAGGAAAAGTTCCGTTTTCTCTACAATGTGGGGGGTTGCATCCCCCACGCCCCCCCAACGGCAGCGCGAACAGTATGCAGTAAACAAACCCCCCGTCGGAACTCTTTAAAACTAAGTTTTCCCGTGGCGCGCTTGTGTCTTGCGCCGAATTGTCAGCGCTCGATTGTCGGCGTGCAGGTGTCTGGCGCGCGATTGTCCCGTCACCGTCAAATTTGTCTGACAAGACCTGCCTTTTCTGAATCCATGTTGCCTCGGGTCCTATAAACCAGTGTTTTTCAACCTTTATACACCTATGGACCGGCAGAAATAAAAGAATTATTCTGTGGACCGGCATCGGTGCGTGGACCGGCGGTTGAAGAACACGGGGCTAAGTCGTGGGCCAGACCCCGCCCATCTCTACCCAATCTCCACCCCAGACCCCGCCCCCATAATAGTACTAATTGCACCTTGCACGTCCCCTGCCTCATATGGAAACCTTCCCTCTGACGTTGCGACGTCAGAGAGAAGGCTTCCGGTTCAGGCGCAGGACGCCTGTAGGAGCTAATGCCCGTGGCTTTGTGCACTGAATCAGTTAGGAAGAGGGAGCTGGCTCGAAGATAACGCCGCATCGATCGCACCGTGGACCAGCGGCTGAAGAACACTGTTTTGGGCCTGATGCACGTGCTGGCCCTGTGGACCAGCAGGAAATTTCTGTGGACCGGCTCTGGTCTGTGGACCGGTGGTTGAAGAACACTGCTATCAACCACTGATTCCAGCAACAACACTATTCTAAAACCATTTTCATTCATCCACTTACCATAGAAGTCAGACCTACGGGCTCAAAGTTCCCGACTTCTTCCTTCCGCTTTTGTTAAATCACTTGTTCTGGGCTCTCCACTAAATTAACAGCAGTACTTACATGGTTATCCCTGATGGAAATTAGTTGGCGTCTAAGTAAAAGCCAGTTATTTGGGGGACAGTCCAGGAGTAGAGTCGGCACTTGGCAAGTTAAGTTATTCAGCATTTAACTGGCAAGGGTAACTGCATACACAGGTCCAGATAAAACGGTTCACAGTCAGAAGCGCGCGCCGACATTTGAGAGCGGACAATTGAGCGCAAGACTTCAGCGCACTGCTCTAAAAGCTTATTTTAAAAGGCTCCGACGAGGGACGCTGCCGTTGGGGGTGGTTTTGGGGGGTTGTAACCCCCCATTTCCCACCCATTATACAGAAAACCTAACTTTTCCCCGAAAAAATAGGCAAAAAGTTACGTTTTCTGTATAATGTGGGGGGTTACACCCTCCCCACACCCCCCAACACGGCAGCGCGAACAGTATTATGTGGGGGGTTTCCCCCCCCCACACACACACACCCATCGGAGACCTTTAAAATAAGCTTTTAGAGTGGCGCGCTGAAATCTTGCGCTCGATTGTCAACTCTCAAATGTCGGCGCGCGTTTGTCTCACGCGCTTTTGTCCTGTCACCGATAAAACAACATACTTTCTGAAGTGAGAGGCTGATAAGCACTGATGGAGAGAGGGACCTTGGGGTGATTGTGTCTGAGGAACAGCGTGATAAGGCGGTGGCTGTAGCCAGAAGGATGCTCAGCTATATAGAAAGAGGAGTAACCAGCAGAAGAAGGGAGGTTTGATGCCCCTGTATAGGTTGGAACATGAGAATGTTACTGGCCAGACTTTACGGTAGATGTCCTGCAAACAACGGGATGGTTGGATAGGCTGGAGTGAGCTTGGACGGCAACTTCAACAGTTGGAACCTAGGACAATACCAGACTTTACAGTCTATGGCCCAGAAATATCAAAGAAGAGACAAGTTAATCTAATCATGTATTTTTCAATGGGTATAACTTATGGGCAGACTGGATGGACCGTTCAGGTCTTTATCTGCCGTCATGTACTATGTTAATATGTTACCTGGCAGAAACCCAAAGAGTAGCAACATTCCAGAGCTGAGATTGTGATGTCATAATGCCTCATTCCACCAATGCCTAAGAGCCAACCTCAGCAGTGATGTCACAATGGCTTGATTAGATGGCAACGTCAGCATTTGGAACCTAGGACAATACCAGGTGGACTTTATAGTCTATGACCCAGAAATATCAAAGAAGAGACAAGTTCATCCAATCATGTATTTTTTAATGGGTATAACTTATGGGCAGACTGGATGGACCATTCAAGTCTTTATCTGCCATCATGTACTATGTATGTTACTACATAAGTAATTTTTGGCTGGTTCGCTAGTACTGTATGTGGTACCCCATAGCCAGTTAAGCTTTGAATATCGACTTAACTGTCTATGTGTATAACATTGGGGGTAGTCAGCACAACGCTCTTTAGTACGGACAAACCTCAAATACTGTGTGCAATTCTGGTCGCCATAGAATGTTAGGAATTATCAGGAAAGGATGGACCACAAAGATGAGAATGTTATAATGCCCTTGTATCACTCCATGGTACAGCCGCACTTTGAATACTGTGTGCAATGCAGACCACCACATCTCAAAAAAAAGATAGAACGGAATTAGAAAAGGTACAGAGAAGGGCGATGAAAATGATAAAAGGGATGGGATGACTTCCCTGTGAGGAAAGGCTAAAGCGTCTAAGGCTCTTCAGCTTGGAGAAGAGATGGCTCAGGAGAGATATCAGAGAGGTCTGGGGAAAGGGTAGATGTGACACGCTTGTTCACTCTTTCCAAAACTACTAGGACCAGGGGACATGCGATGAAGTTACTAAGTAGTAGATTTAAAACCAACTGGAGAAAATATTTCTTCACACAACATGTAACTAAACTCTGGAATTCATTGTCGGAGAATGTGGTGAAATCAGTTAGCTCAGCGGGGTTTAAAAAAGGCTTGGATAATTTCCTAAAAGAGAAGTCCATAGGCTATAATTGAGATGGCTTGGAGAAAATCCACTGCTTCTTCCTAGGATAAGCAGCATAAAAATCTGTTTTACTACTTGGGACCTGGGTTGGCCACTGTTGGAAAGAGGATACTAGGCATTATGGGCCTTCGGTCTGTCCCAGTACGGCAATCCTTATGGTCTTATGTGCTTATGTTAGCCCTGTATTTTGAAGGCACAGGGCTAAATGGGATCCTGAGCCTGCTTGTTTTAGCATTGCACTTTATGATTTCCGGAGGCAAACCTCCCCTCCCCTCCCCACCAACAATTTATTCTTTCTTTAGCGCTACCAGGTGCTCACAGCGCTGTACACTGTACATGCAAGAGATGGTCCCTGCTCAGAAGAGCTTACAATCTAATTATGACGGACACACAGAGGGGACTATTAAGGGACCGACTGCCAGATATGTTGGTTGGATCATTGTTTAAACGTAGCTTCAAATAAGTGTTTTTTTTTAGTCTGGCTTTGGCCTTTGTTCTGCTTATGGGCGCCAATATCTTAAACCCAGCCTTGCTAATACCTGTGAAATCAGCTGGAAAGATCTGTCTGCTCTTTAGAATGCCTTCATTACTGGAAATTACGCAATGGATAATAAGGTAGGCATGCATTAAGCTTCTCAGACCCAACTGCTAGATTGCCAGCGCCGTTTCAATAGCCGCCTGACTGTGATCCGGTAAAATTCAGAAGTAACTTCACAATAGCTGAAAACAACCGTGTTCTGTTGAGCTCCACAGACTGGGGCTTATAAAGTCCATTGTTTGTGTCGCAGACTTCAGTGATACCTTTTCCTCGCCACACTGCAAACGGCACGTAGGCAGCACTCAGCGCCCAGCGCTTGGCAAGCCGGAGGGAATCTTGGGGCCGTCATCTACTTCTGGGAAAACATCCTTGTACTCCCTGGTTAAACACGTCTGTCTAAGCCTCCAACAATAGCCTCTTTCAACAACAGCAACAACAAACCCCCCCCCCCAAAAAAAAAATAAAATGAAAGGGGAGGGCGAGAAAGCTAGTTTTGATCTTGGCTGCAACATGAGACGCCCTTAAACCCTCGAAAACTCCTTAATTTCCTTTTCTCTGGGCTGGTCTGCAGCCCAAACAAGAATGTTTGTATAATCAGACAGAAACTCCATCGCTGAAGAACAAAACCTGGAATAACCAGCCAAGCAGAAGAACCTGTAAATTAGCTCTCTTGTGAAACAAAATAAAATAGACTAGCGTCGTCTAGAAATCGCATGTCTCCCTTCACTGGGCTGCTACGTTGTACTCTGTTTGGGATTTATATCAAATAAGAACATAAGAAGCTGCCTCCACTGGGTCAGACCAGAGGTCCATCGCGCCCAGCGGCCCATCAGGTCCATGACCTGCGACATGGTTTCTGACTATTCCTATAACCTACCTCTACTTCTATCTGTACCCCTCAATCCCCTTTTCTTTTAGGAACCTATCTAGACCCTCCTTAAACCCCTGTAGCGTGCTCTGGCCTATCACAGCTTCCGGGAGCGCGTTCCAGGTGTCCACCACCCTCTGAGTGAAAAAGAACTTCCTAGCATTTGTTCTAAACCTGTCCCCTCTCAATTTCTCCGAGTGCCCCCTTGTACTTGTGGTTCCCCACAGTCTGAAGAATCTGTCCCTATCTACCTTCTCGATGCCCTTCATGATTTTGAAGGTTTCTATCATGTCTCCTCTAAGTCTCCGCTTTTCCAGGGAGAACAGCCCCAGCATTTCCAATCTGTCAGCGTATGAGAAGTTTTCCATACCTTTTATCAGTTTTGTCGCTCTTCTCTGGACTCCCTCAAGTACCGCCATGTCCTTTTTGAGGTACGGCGACCAGTACTGGACACAGTACTCTGGAGGACATCTGAAGCCAGACTGACAGGTTATTGTGAGGTAGCCTTGTGTAGCTGCCCTCAAATGTGATGGGGCTGAGGTTGACTTAAAATTATAAACGAAGGGAAGAAGGGCGATTTATACCTATTATTTATCTCAAACACAACCCCACATAGAACAAACGGACATGCTCAGCAACGCTAGAAGGCTTAACACACACTCATACAGCCAACCACAGCAGGAGAACAACAAAACAAATAAAAAAAAAACAAAAGAAGTGGAGAAAAAAGCCTCAGTTCTGCTTCATTTGGCAAAAAAACTCCACTTCACAAACACTCCCACACAAACAAACCTGTAGAGCGAAAAAGCACTATAATAGCTTGCAAAGTCAATGTTCAAATGCACCCGGGATATATAACTCCACACGTGAAAAAATGTGAAAAAAAAAGGGGGCCCAAAGGCCCAGCGATCCGAAATCATAACATTAGTGCTTTTTCACTCTACAGGTTTGTTTGTGTGGGAGTGTTTGTGAAGTGGAGTTTTTTTTGCCAAATGAAGCAGAACTGAGGCTTTTTTCTCCACTTCTTTTGTGTTTTTTTATTTGTTTTGTTGTTCTCCTGCTGTGGTTGGCTGTATGAGTGTGTGTTAAGCCTTCTAGCGTTGCTGAGCATGTTCGTTTGTTCTATGTGGGGCGGAGGAAGACCCCCCAGGGCAGCTAGACACTTTCCCCTGGATTCTATATGTGAGGGGGGTGCTGAAAAGTTCTCATCCCAGAAGAGAATGACGTGGATATGGTTCAATCTATGATCCGAAACAATGTCAAAACACAGAATTTTGTTTCTGCAAAACAATGCTTAGAATTTAGGAAGCTGGTTGGTTGGCCTGAGAACTTTTCAGGACCCCCTTGTATGTAATAAAAGTGAGCCAAGTATAGGACAATCAAGCCACTGTGACATCACTGATGAGGTTGGCTCTTATTGGTGGAATGAGGCATTATGACATCACAGTCCCAGCACTGGTTGCCAGAGACTGAAACTCTTCACACTACCAGGGGATGCTGAAAAGTTCTCAGTCCAACCAAGAAGAGAATGACGTGGATATGGTTCAATCAATGATCCGAAACAACGTCAAAACAGAGAATTTTGTTTCTGCAAATTGGCATTTAATGAAATAAGACAACACTCTTTTCAGCCACAGTAGCAAAATAACGTTTAGAATTTAGGAGGTTGGTTAGTTGGGCTGAGAACTCTTCAGCACTCCTTCATATGTAATAAAAGTGAGCCAAGAACAGGACAATCAAGCCATTGTGACATCACTGATGAGGTTGGCTCTTATTGGTGGAATGAGGCATTATGACATCACAGTCTCAGCTTTGGTTGCCAGAGACTGAAACTCTTCACACTACCAGGAGATGCTGAAAAGTTCTCAGTCCAACCAAGAAGAGAATGACGTGGATATGGGTCAATCAATGATCTGAAACAAGGTCAAAACACAGAATTTTGTTTCTGCAAACTGGCCCTTAACGGAATAAGATAAACACTCTTTTCAGCTACGGCGGCAAAATAACGCTCAGAATTTAGGAAGTTGGCTGGTTGGCCTGAGAACTTAATAAAAGTGAGCCAAGTATAGCACAATCAAGCCATTGTGACATCACTGATGAGGTTGGCTCTTATTGGTGGAATGAGACATTATGACATCATAATCTCAGCTCTGGTTACCAGAGGCTGAAACTTTTCACACTATTTCAATTTTCTATACTGTCATCCCAGGGGAGCTCAGAACGGCTTACATGAATTTATTCAGGTACTCAAGCATTTTTCCCTGTCTGTCCCGGTGGGCTCACAATCTATCTAATGTACCTGGGGCAATGGGGGACCAAGTAACTTGCCCAGGGTCACAAGGAGCGGCATGGACCTGAACCTACAACCCCAGGGTGCTGAGGCTGCAGCTATAATCCCTGCACCACATACTCATGTGGTAGGAGATAGCCTGACAAATATTGTCTGATGGAAACAGCAAACATACCCCCTCTTTAAAGAACACATAAGGCCTCTTCTACGAAACTGCGCTAGCACGCTGCTCCCGATACTCATAGGAATTCTATGAATGTCAGAGTTGTTGCGGCCAGAGCTAGCGCTAAAAACCACGCTATAGTTTTGTAAAAGGGGGAGGGGTAAATAATTATTAAAATAACAATATGCTGTGTTATTGACAGGGCAGGATTAATTCATCAAGGGCCCCTAGGCACCCAAGTAAACTGGGCTCCCCTGCCCCGCCCCGCCCCACCATACGCCCAGGCGGAAACAGGAAGCTGCGTCGGAGGGAAGCTTTGGGTAAGCAGCACCGCTTGCACAATTACAGTTCCCGTTGCCTTTCTTACCCGCTTACTTGCTTGTCTTACTTTCTGTCGATGGGGGGGCACGTTGCTGATCGGGGGGGGGGGGGGGCCCGCATTGCTGATCGCTGCTGGAGGGGCCCATCGCCATTTGGAAAAAACAATGTTGATGCCCTTTCATTGGGCCCCCCTGACCATTTCAGGCCCTAGGCACGTGCCTACTGGGCCTATTGGTTAATCCTGCCCTGGTTATTGAGGCAATATTTCTCTTCCAAATGCTGAAAAAATAGTGATTTCTAGAATATGTTATATTTCCTTAAAGACTAGAAGAGTGGGTGTTGAAGGAGCCATGGATGTTTTGAGTGGTCCTGAAACCTCTAATCTCAAAGCAGTTTTGGAAGATTCCCAGGATATTATTTCTAAAAGGGCTACATTAATGGTAACCTTCTTGTCTGATTTAGATAAAACTTTGGTGATGGAAGCATATTTTCATAATAAAGATGCTAACTTTTGTGGTCAACAAATTCAACTGTTTCCTGATGTAGCTCGTGCCACTCAGCTGAGATGTAAGGCCTTTTTGGCTCTGAAAGCTCAGCTAATTTCAAAATGTGGATCAGAATTATGACTGAAGTCTATAAAATCCGGAGTGGAGTAGAACGGGTACAAGTGGATCGATTTTTCACTCCGTCAACAATGACAAAGACTAGGGGACGCTCGATGAAGTTACAGGGAAATACTTTTAAAACCAATAGGAGGAGATTTTTATTCACTCAGAGAATAGTTAAGCTCTAGAACGCGTTGCCAGAGGTTGTGGTAAGAGCGGAGAGCGTAGCTGGTTTAAAAAAAGGTTTGGACAAGTTCCTGGAGGAAAAATCCATAGTCTGTTATTGAGAAAGACATGGAGGAAGCCACTGCTTGCCCTGGATTGGTAGCATGGAATATTGCTATTCCTTGGGTTTTGGGCAGGTACTAGAGAACGGGCTTGATGGACTTTTGGTCTGACCCAGTAAGGCTATTCTTATGTTCTTATGAAGTTTCCTTGTAAGTGTTTAGCCAGCTTTGAAAGTAAGAGTTATATATATTTTGAATCTGATCAACTGGAGAATCTTCTTTCAGGAGGAAATAAGATATAATCTTCTCGGTAAAGAGATGGGAGGGTTTATTAAAGGTTGAATAGATAATAACACTAATAGATAGGATTGTATATTTGTTTCTGTATTATTTCTATCGATGATTTACTTTCTCCTTACCTCTCATGACGTGGACTGTTTCACAGTATGTATGTGAGAATTTATTTATTTTTTTTTAATTGCCTTTGGAAAATTTGATTTACCTGATTTGCTTATTCAAAAAATAAATAAACCAAAAACTGGGCTTCGGGACATTTGGAGCATTGAGATTAAGCATCAAATTACTTTGTCTCAATGGCCACAAATTTGGACTTGGAGGATGAGATGTACAATGTCGGCATCTATGAGACAAACATGGTTTTTTCTGTTACACAGAGCATTCTGGACCCCAGTTCGGTTGCAAAAGTTGAATAGCTCTAAGTCTAATAGATGTTGGCATTGTCATCTCGAAGCAGGGACTTTAGATCATTTATTATTCTATTGTCCGTTTATTATGGATTTTTGGAAATCAATATAAATTGTTTATTAGAAAATCCGGTGGCATTAACGTATGATACTATATTATTTGGCATGTCAATGAGAGCTAAGAGTCAAATATGTTCAAACAATAATAAGCTTTTACTTATTATGACCGGGGTTGCCATACAACAGATTACAAGCAATTGGAAGAATTGGAATAAATTGAATTATAACTTCAGGTGGAATTCTTTGCGTCATATATATAAAATGGAAAGGGTAATAACTACACACCAGGGGTATTTAAAGAAATTTCAAGATGTTTGGGAGCCCTTAACAAATTATTGTAATGTACGTAATAAATTATTATATTGAGTAAACATTTTCCCTTTAATTGTGTATATCCATGGACGGGGGAGGGGTGATTTTTAATCTTTATATAATAATAAGGAATGTCTAGAAGGATTCTATTATAGGCTTTTATGTGTTGTTAAAAATTGTTATGGAATGGGGGGAGGGGGGAGATAAGTTTTAAGATGGATTATTGAAGAATATTAAGTGTTGTATTTAAGTTAAAATGTTATGATTTGTTGTCAGACTTATTATAAGATTTACAAATGAATAAAGATTTATAAAAATAAAATAAAAATATGCCCTCCCCCCTTTTTTTTTTCCAGTTGCGCTAAACATTTTTAGCATGGGCCAGTGAGGTAAGTGCTCTTAGGAATTTACTGTGCCGACTCGTGCTAAAAACCTCTAGCGTAGGATTGAGGAAAAAAGACCATATCAGTCCTTATTACCGTTTGTTACATTGGCTCCCGAGTGCTATTCAAATTTTCTTGTATCTGTTTTAAGTTGATTTGGGGAATTGCCCCAACTTACCTTTTAACTCATTTCTCGTTACACAGCCCAATGAGGACAACTAGGAGTTATAACTTATTTGCCTATCCAAAAACTCTTGGCTGTAGATACGAGACTTTTTGGGATAGGAACCTTGCATTCCAAGCAAGTAAGCAGCGGTCCTGGTGGGGTAACTGCATTGGTGGAGTCATGATGTCTTATGGTGCATTTCGAAAAGTAATTAAATCAGCGTTGTTTGACAAATTCATTTCCTAAAGTGGATATCAGAGTTAACAAAAATTGTATTTTTAAGTAACGTGTTGTATTTGTAACTACAGTATCTGTATTTCGCTGATAGTCCAGCCTTCTTCTGTGTAAACCGCATAGAAATTGTTTGATTTTGGCAGTATAGAAGAATAAAGTTATGTTATGATAAAAGGGGCCCTAAATTAATGGATTAGTTAACAATGAACTGCAATGATAATTAATTATAACAAAAAAAGACCACATTATAACTTGATAAATACAATTAAGAAGTCCAATTATGCGTCTTTACAGGATTGATCTAGAAAGGGAGGTGCGGGGTAGGGGGAGGTGATCAAGAGGGTTGGGTTTAACTATTAAAATCTAAGGGGGGGGGGGGTCACATAAGGATGAAATTTCATCTGCGGCATCCAATAATTTCACTGACTCCATTTGGCTGCTCTTTGCAATCTTGTTAGTCTTCAGCTCGCTCTTTGCGTCACATCGCTGGTCTTAGCTGCAAAGTACGGAACCTAATTACCAATATGTGATAACGTGTCGATCCCAGAATCCAACGAACGTCAGAGCTGTTACTGCCGCAGGTGGCGCTAAAAAACGTGTTACGGTTTTGTAAAAGGGGGGGGGGGTATTTATTTGTATTTTTATCCTGTCCTCCCAAGAAGTTCTTCTTCACCCAGAGAGTGGTGGAAAACTGGAACGCTCTTTCGGAGTCTGTCATAGGGGAAAACACCCTCCAGGGATTCAAGACGAAGTTAGACGAGTTCCTGCTGAACCAGAACGTACGCTGGTAGGGCGAGTCTCAGGGCGCTGATCTTTGACCTAAGGGCCGCCACGGGAGCAGACTGCTGGGCACGATGGAGCACTGGTCTGACCCAGCAGCGGCCATTCTTATGTTTTTAAAGCTCAGAACAGATTACACGCCAACATACGTAATCCTGGGTAACAGGGAGGAGCCTATGTGTAAATGTGAAACAATGTCAAATATATGTCATGTGAAAAAACTAGGACACCCCATGAAATATTCAGTTCTTTCTTTAAAAATGTTCATTTTTGTGGATATCTTTTGTTTCATGAGTAAATTAAGGAAAATTTTTGTTGTTTCCCTGTAATTACAACACTTTCTTTTCCAGAGATAAATATAAAAAAAGATTTAACATCGCTACGTGAACATTTCTTAAGAAAACTGAATATTTCAGGTATCCTAATTTTTTCACATGACTGTATATATATATATATATATCTCAGACCCCTTTTCTGGGGTCTGGTGAGCATTGGCATCGGGCGCCTTAATCCGGCGTTCGGTTCATCCCGCAGCGCCAGTTCTGCTTATCAAAAGGGGAAGGTGTGGCTCACGGCTGCAGCCAGAGATCGAGAGATCAAATCCCCGTGCTCCTCCTTGTGACCCTCAGCCAGTCACTCAATCCTCCAGTACCCACCACTTGGAATATCAGCTTTGAAAGACCAAAGCTACAAAAAGGCGGTACACAAGTCCCCATTCCCTTCCCAAAAATGGCCCACCGGGCACTTGCATTCCAAGCCAGGCTTCTTACCAATTTAAAGTTTGAAAATAGGCTGAGATCATTTTGGCTTCTAATCATTCATTTTGCCAGATAAAACTGTGTGCAGACCGAGTGCCAGCTATTCTGAGGGAAACTTCAGAGGGAACCAGCTACTAGAAGGTTCAATTAATCTTTCGCCACTATATCCTATCACTATACTATTATTTTTCACTTATATAGCGCTCAAAGGCGTACGCAGTGCTGTAAATTTTGACATTTATAGATAGTCCCTGCTCGGAAGAGCTTACAATCTAGGACAGACAGACATGACGTATAGGGTTGGGGATGCAGAAATCAAGGTGAAAGGAGTTAGGAGTTGAAAGCACTCTCAAAGAGGTGGGCTTTTAACTGGGCTTTGAACACTGCCAGAGACGGAGCCCGCCGTAGGGATCCTATAGATATATACATGCTCCTGTATCGCTCCGTGGTACGACCTCATCTGGAGTATTGCGTTCAATTCCGGTCTCCTTATCTCAAGAAAGATATAACGGCGCTAGAAAAGGTTCAAAGAAAAGCGACCAAGATGGTAAAGGGGATGCAACTCCTCTCGTATGAGGGAAGATTAAAAAGGTTAGGGCTCTTCAGCTTGGAAAAGAGACTGAGGGGAGATAGGATTGAAGTCTACAAAATCCTGAGTGGAGAAGAACGGGCACAAGTGGATCGATTTTTTTTACTCCATCACAAATAACAAAGACTAGGCGACACTCGATGAAGTTGCAGGGAAATACTTTTAAAACCAATAGGAGGAAATACTTTTCCACTCAGAGAATAGTTAAGCTCTGGAACGCGTTGCCAGAGGATGTGGTAAGAGCGGATAGCGTAGCTGGTTTTAAGAAAGGTGTGGACAAGTTCCTGGAGGAAAAGTCCATAGTCTGTTATTGACAAAGACGGGGGGAAGCCACTACTTGCCCTGGATTGGTAGCATGGAATATTGATGTTCCTTGAGTTTTGGTCGGGTACTAGTGACCTGGATTATCCACCATGAGAACAGGCTATTGGGCTTGATGGACCATTGGTCTGACCCAGTAAGGCTATTCTTATGTTCTTAAATGAGCCAAGTATAGAACAATTAAGCTATTGTGACATCACTGATGAGGTTGGCTCTGAGGCACTGTGGAATGAGGCATTATGACATCACAATCTCAGCTCTGGAATGTTGCTCTAATTGGGGTTCCAGAATCTTGCCACTCTTTGGGTTTTGGCCAGGTACTAGGGACCTGGATTGGCCACCGTGAGAACGCACTACTGGGCTTGATGGACCATTGGTCTGACCCAGTAAGGCTGTTCTTATATTCTTACGTGAGCCAAGTATAGGACAATCAAGCCATTGTATCATCACTGAAGAGGTTGGCTCTGAGGCACTGTGGAATGAGGCATTATGACATCACAATCTCAGCTCTGGAATGTTGCTCTCATTGGGGTTCCGGAATCTTGCTATTCTTTGAGATGCTGGAATGTTGCTACTCCTTGGGTTTTGGCCAGGTACTAGGGACCTGGATTGGCCACCATGAGAACAGGCTATTGGGCTTGATGGACCATTGGTCTGACCCAGTATGGCTATTCTTAGGTTCTATATATACTTCTCTGTTTAGATAGATAGATATCGATATGGATATAAACAGAGAAGTTGACATATATGAGGGGCCACAGAAAAATTTTCAACCCAACCTACAAAGTTGGGGTAGTCTCCATCAAGGGCTATACAATTAGTCCAGCGATTGCCCACTATTTTTTCCCATCGGAAAAATACAGAACAAAAAAAAAAAGGTGGAAAATTGCTGGATTAAGTGTATAGCCTTCGATGGAGACTGCCCCAACTTTGGAGAACTTTTCAGCAGCTCCTCGTAAAGAGATATAAAAAGATATCCGTTGTATACCCATCAGGCAATTCGTTATTTCTTTTGAAAACAGAGGTCTTTCTTTACCTGAGGCTTGGGCAAACAATGTAACGTTTAATCAGGTGTTTAAAGTTTCCTGCACCGCCTCATTGCTATAAATATTGTTCATAAGGGCTTTGAAAAAAAAATGGGTTTAGCAGATCGTACGTGCTTAATCTGTAGAGACTCATTCATTCTTCTAATTATAGGCCATGCAATATCTCTGTTTGTGGTGTAAGAGGTCGTTGAATTGTTAAAGTATCTCGTCATTGTAACGCATTTCCATTTTTTGGACATGATTGAGTCTTTCTTTAAATTTGTAAACATTATATAGAACTGTGGGTTTTCTTTTGTCTAAATCCAGCATGTTTTACTTGAGCACATGAAAAACTGGTTCTGCAACGGTCAAAATATGGGAGAGCTTTTTGTGCAGCTATACGATTTCCTGCTTGTATGTCTTATATACGAGGGGAGTGGGTGCTTGTACTCTAGTTCAGAGCTTCCAAAACTATGGGTCTGGACCCCAAAAGGGATCACAAAACCCAGAATTGGGTGGGGTCTCCATAGGTAAAGCATTATTACGCACCTCTGGGGAGTTACACAATTTTATTTGACTGCTATTATGGGGGTCATGGTCTCCTGGTAGAGGTGGTGGAGACAGAGACTGTGTCTGATTTCAAGAAAGCCTGGGATAGTCACGTGGGATCTCTTAGAGAGAGAAAGAGATATGGTTACTGCCGAAGGGCAGCCTGGATGGGCCATTTGACCTTTATCTGCCATCATCTTGCAATGTTTCTATAACCATAAAGTTCTATGACATCACAATGCAGCTGTAAAGAGCCTTAGGTTTCAACTGGCGTAAGTCTTCACACTTACAGTTGGGTGCTGGAATCTCCACTAGGTGCTATACTGTGAAGCAGTGGTTCCCAACCCTGTCCTGGAGGACCACCAGCCAGTCGGGTTTTCAGGATAACCCTAATGAATATGCATGGAGAAGATTTGCATGCATGCCAACTCCATTATAAGCAAATATCTCTCATTCATTAGGGTTATCCTGAAAACCCGACTGGCTGAAGGTCTTCCAGGATAGGTTGGGAACCATTGTCATAAAGGATGTCCATCTCAGATTCTTTTTTTCAGCCCCATATACTGAAGATGGCCCATACTGCCTTCTCTCTCCAACTAGCATTCACTAGCCTCAGTTCCGAGAGTAGATTAGGCTTCCTTTTCTTCTTCCTATTTTTTTATGAACAAATAGTATTCCAGATGTTTTAAGAAAAGATGACCTAGTTGATAAAGTGGAAATGCTTTTAAAACAGAAAATAGTGGAGTTTCTGGAATCCAATGGATTACAGGACCTGAGGCAACATGGATTCACTAAAGGCAGGTCTTGTCAGACAAATCTAATCTAATCTAATCTAATCCTTAGGTTTGTATACCGCATCATCTCCATGTTGACCGGATGGCAAGAGTTTTGAACTGAGGTAGAGTACTAGCTGTGGTATATTTAATATTTCAGTAATGACATTAACATGGGCCTGCACAGATGACTACTAAATTAACTGAGTGTGCTTCATATTGGCCCTAAAGTGACTGACTGGCTTAGGAGCCGGTTGAGTGGAAGGTGACAGAGGATAGTGGCAAATGGAGCTTACTCTGAAGACAGGGATGCTATCAGTGGTATGCCACAAGATTCGGTTCTTGGGTGGCTGTGTGATAAGGTTTGCCTCTTTGCGGACAATACCAAAATCTGCATTAGGGTAGACATCCCTGATAATATGGATAACATGAGGAAGGAGCTAGCAAAGCTTGAAGAATGGTCCAGAACTTGGCAGCTACGATTTAATGCTATAAAAGGCAGAATCATGCATTTGGGCTGCAAAAACCCAAGGGAATGACACAGTTTAGGAGGTGAAGAACCTTTGTGCACAAAAAAGATGCAGGGCTTGGATGTGATCGTATGTGAAGATGTTAAGGTAGACAGACAGGTAGAGGAGCTGATGGCAAAAACTAGACAGATTCTAGGTTGCATAGGGAGAGGTATGGCCAGTAGGATGCCCCTGTATAAGACTCTGGTGAGACCTCATTTAGAATATTGTGTACAATTCTGGAGGCCGCACCTTCAGAAAGATATAAAGGATGGAGTCGGTCCAGAGGAAGACTACTAAAATGGTCAGTGGTCTTCATCATAAGACGTATGAGGATAGATTTAAAAATCTCAATATGTATACTTTGGAGGAAATCCAAGAGAAGCAAAAAAAAAAAAAAAAAAAAAACCCAAAAAACTGGAGTGCCGATGTTCCGGAAATGAACTTTATTAAAGATTTGAAAGTTCCAAACGTCAAAGTAACAATCCACATAAAAACCTTTAGGATCTAGTTCGCAGAGAGCGTAGGACCCAACACGATCCGTGTTTCGACAAGGTGATCTTCCTCAGGGGTCCCTGATAGTCCTATGGTTGTAGATACGTGGAAAATCTAATTAATCCAAGAGAACGGTTGCATGGAAGTTCTCTTGGATTTTCTTCTCTGTGAATTTCCCAGGGTCAACCTCTTTGTTTTGGTTTTACTTTGGAGGAAAGGCAGGAGAAATGCTTAAAATCAGCTGTGGCATAAATCCACAGGAGATAAGTCTCTTATAGTTGATAGGATGCTCTGGAAAGAAGAGGCATAAGATGAAGGTGAAAGGAAACACACTCAGAAGTAACCTGAAGAAATACTTTTTCACAGTAAGGGTGGTGAATTCTTGAATAGCCTCCCTGTGGACATGGTGGAGACAAAACCAGTATCTGACTTCAAGAAATCTTGGGACAAGTGCGCAGGATCTCCACGGGACAGGAAGGGATAGTAGATGGCATGGATGGGCAGACTGGGCAGGCCCACGATCCACTCATGCTCCTCCCCTGGCCACGCCCTCTTTTGAGATTCAGCGCACTAGAAGTGACGTACACCACTTTATAGAGTGTGCGTACCAAGATGTGCGAGTAACTTCTAACTAGTGCATATTAGCGTCAATTATTGGCACTGATTGGTTTGTTAAATAATTAAATAGTGCACGCAAATTGGCTTTGCATACCAATTTGCATATACAAACTATGGTGCCATATATAGAGAATTTGGGGATCTGGGGGTAATTTGATAAAGTTCACATAAATTTAGGTGCCAGGATGATATATGCTAATCGCCACGTTTATACCAGATACATAGAAACATAGAATATGACGGCAGAAAAGGGCCTCTGGCCCAACAAGTCTGCCCACTCTAAGGACCCTCCCCCCTAAGCACTTCCACGAAGTGAACCCATATGTTTATCCCATTTTTTCTTAAAATCGAGCACGTTGCTTGCCTCAATTACCTGAAGTGGAAGATCATTCCAACGATCAATCACCCTTTCGGTGAAGAAATACTTCCTAGTAGAGAATGACACGGGGAAAAAATCTGTCCCCGTCACCGCCCCGTCACCGGCCCACCATCCTCTGCACCGCCCTGTCACCGCCGTTCCCTTCACCGCCCCGTCACCGTCACCGCCATCCCTTTCACCGCCCCGTCACCGCCACTGCCATCCCATTCACCGCCCCGTCCCCGTCCCCGCTGCATCCATATAAGCCTTAGTACTGTAATATTCTTTCCGACTTCATCCCCTTGGCCCAGAATCCTTTCGCACGGTCCCCGCAGCCACTACCTGCCTGCCCAATCGATCCTAGTGTTTAGCCAGCTCTCTCCCTTCTCCTCACCTTAGTTTGCAGGCTTTCTTTTTCGGCGACCTGCACGCTTTCCCAAAGAGCCGCGCACGCGCGGCTGCTCAGTGTTCAATCTTCTGCTCTGCTGCAACTTCCTGTTTCCGGTTGCGTCAGAGCAGAAGATCGAAACTGAGCAGCAGCGGGTGCGCGGCTCTCTGATAGCGTGCGGGTCGCCGAAAAAGAAATTCTACAAACTAAGGTGAGGAGAAGGGAGAGAGCTGGCTAAACACTAGAATCGATTGGGCAGGCGGGTGTGAGCTGCGGGGACCGCGCGATCCTTCATGCCTCACTGCAGGGAACAAGACCATTCACCGCCCCACGGGCGGTGAATGGCCTTGTCCCCGTCGCCGCAGCGACTGCTTGTTTTCTTCCCCGTTTTCGGCGGGTGACCCGCGGCTAAACCGCCACCGTGTCATTCTCTACTTCCTAGTGTCGCTATGAAATCACCCGCCCCTGAGTTTCAACGGATGCCCTCTTGTTGCCGTAGGTCCTGTAAGGAAAAAGATGTCTTCTTTTACCTCAATACGGCCAGTTACATATTTGAACGTCTCTATCATGTCTCCCCTCTCTCTGCATTCCTCGAGAGAGTATAGCTGCAACTTACCTAGACGTTCTTCATATGGGATATCCTTGAGTCCTGAGACCATCCTGGTGGCCATTCACTGAACTGACTCCACTCTCAGCACATCCTTTTGATAATGTGGCCTCCAAAATTGAACACAATATTCCAGATATTGCCTGACACGCCCCGCCCATGTCCGTCTCCCTTGAAACTGCACATGATGGATTTTGCACATGCAATTTACAGAATAGTGACTAATGGCAGGTAGATGCATAACTACTAATTAGTATTACATAGTGCCAATTAAGACCAATAATAGAGTGTCCCAAATGTAGTCACCTACTAGGTGATTTGGGTCACATGTTTTGGGGCTGACCTAAGATTCGGCATTTATGGGGGGTGGCAGTTACCTCTTTGGAGGTTCTTATGGGTCGCTCCATAACCTATAGATCTTGGGGTTGGGTTTGGAGTTGGGGGCGGTACTTTGGGGTTCAGGGCCGCCATCAAAAATTGTTGCTTTAAAATGCATTATTTATTCTTGGACTCTAGCCTCTGCTCCTGCTTTTTGGGAATAGCGGAATAGGTTCTACATATTGTACACTTTGGAACTTCAGGGGGTATGGGGCAATTATTAAAGGGGGGATGCGGGGGGGGGGAGGCTGCCCGGAGCACCATCTTGCTGGGGGTTGCGAAACCTCTCCGCCCCTCCCTCCGCGCCTTACGCCCCCCCACTTCCACCACACACACCCCTCCCCCGGTACCTCTTTAAATCTTCGCCAGCGCAAGCAACTTCTCACTGGTCTGGTCCCCTCTGAAATGACTTCCTGGTCACAGGGCCAGGAAGTGACATCAAAGGGAAAGCCAACAACGGCGTGAGCAGAAGATTTTAAGAAGTTTGGAGGAAAGGAGGGTTTGAGTATGGCATGGGGGGCCTCAGAAGGAGCGAGGGGACAGAGAGGAGAGCACACTGGGGAGCACTGCCCTGGGTGCCTCCCATCCTGAGGTTGTGGGTTCAAATCCTGCACTGTTCGTTGTGACCCTGGGAAATCACTCAATACTCCATAGCCCCAAATACGATAGCTAGGAAAATGCTTGACTACCTAACTGTAAATTGCTTAGATGACCTTGATAGGCAGTATATAAATACTTAATAAAACAAAATAAATAAATAAGCACCATGTTTCTTTTATACATAAAATCTCACATAAAATCATATGGATTCCTATGGCACACTGTGTTCCAGGTTGGTGCCAGACTTTCTTCCGAACCGAGGTGAAAATTACAGCTGGACCAGTGTAGTTCCATAAAAATCGTAGGTCATGTCCCACTCCTCTCAGGACACCCTCTTTATAAGGCACTGTACATCATGTTTCCCAGTGTTTAACCCATTCAGAGGAATTTCTAACATAACACGTGGTGCCATTCAGTAAATGAATATCCTTTCATCATTACACTGAAAGCTTTATGCCAGAAAAAATAATCCTAGCCGGGATAAAGAGACCTTCCTCCCTGGGCTGGTAAAGAACCTAAACCCTATTCATGGTCTGACAAGCGGGGCGAGAATATGATCCTAATCCTGTTTCCAGCAATTCTTTTTGGCACTCAGCATCACTATTCTGTGCCCTCTCTTGCTTTGGAAAATCCGCCAAATTGAATTACTGGGCAGATAAACATCAAAGAGCATTCAGATGGCCATGGCAGATTCATAGGATAAGAACTAAAAGGGAAAAAAAACAACAAAAAAGAAAAAGGGGGAATACACAAGGTTAGTTGACATTCTATAGGACATCCTCAGTGAGGATTTTAATGTCATTCAGTTCCCACCAAGAGGCCCTTTCCTTCCTTGGGTCCCAGAAATTCATACATTGGTTGTGTTCCCTCTAAGCTGAGCAGGTGTCCTCCAGCTGCATTGCTACCACTAGGGGGTGGAATATTTTCAGTCGCTAAGGACAGGTATGTTCCCTGGAGTCCTGCAGAACTTGCATGTCCCTCACAATTGAAAAATGTGACAGTAAAACAGCACCCTCTATTGGTGAGACTGTGGGTGGAGGACTCCTGCTCAGCTTAGAACACTTTGATACTGTCCCTCACCATTGTTTTCTGGGTCTTCTTGAGGCTACAACAGAAGTTTACTCTGGTACAGGGTATTTTGAGAGGCTTTGTCTTCTCTGTCACTGGTAACCCCTGAGCTAAAAGAAGTATCCTTTAGTTTAGAGCAATCTTTTCATAGAAGTAATGCACATAGTATGATGGCAGATAAGAAATGTAATGGACCATCTAATCTTCCCAATTTGCTTCCCTCTGGAAGCCATATTGACCCCTGTTGATCTCCAATTTACCCTTCGTACCTCCCAGTGCATATTAGTTCCCCCACTAATGTCAATGGAAATAATCAACCCTCTACTGCAATAGGTATCCTACTATCTTTGGGACTTACTACTCGATGATGTAACATGGAGATCAAAGTATCATTTCCCACATCCAAAGAACTCTGAATTCTCGTTGGCATTGCAATGGTGCAAAGAAAACTACATGAAAACCACAGGCCTCCATCAAAGAATTAGGTTAGCAGAGTGGAACTTCAGGGGTTCAAAGAAGCTTTGGATAGGTACTTGGAAGACAAAGGGATTGAAGGGTACAGATAAGAGTAGAGGTAGATTATAGGGATGGGATTAGAGGTAAGTTACAAAATTAATCAGGGACCACTGTTCAGGCACTAGGCCTGATGGGCCGCCGCGAGAGCGGACCGCTGAGCAAGATGGACCTCTGGTCTGACTCAGCGGGGGCAACTTCTTATGTTCTTATGTTCTTAAGAAACCCTATTTCCGCATCAATACCAAAGGTTGGGGTTGATCTTAGTATTGCTGTTGACTGGAAGACCATTGCATCAAAGAAACGATCCATTTTCCGATTGTGATCAATGTGTAGTCTATTTTCCTACAGTGAAACAGATCATCAAGTCTTGTGTCTCTACCCCTCGAAGTAGGTCTGTCCCTCTCTTCTAACCCTTTTCAAAATCAATGCCATTGAAATTGATGGCACTGATAGTAGAGTGCCCAGTGGCTACAGTTCATACTTTTTCATGTGTCTGACACATTCAACACATAGAATCTTTTATTCTCCATAGAATATCAGATCCGTTTAGTTAACTCAGGAAGGTCAGTGCATATTGTGAAGTCATCGAGGATTTCTATGGCTGCTCTGTCTTAGTTGACATTGAGCAGCTTTAAAAGTTTCCTTGCCATTGGTCAGAGCTAAATCCATTTCTTAGTTATGTCTCTCATATAATGGATGTTGCAATAACCATAGACAGATTCATGTATCGCAGAATGTCATAATGCCCCTGTATCGCTCCATGGTGCAACCTCATCTGGAGTATTGCGTTTAATTCTGGTCTCCTTATCTCAAGAAAGATATAGCGGCACTATAAAAGATTCAAAAAAGAGTGACCAAGATGATAAAGGGGATGGAACTCTTCTCGTATGAGGAAAGACTAAAAGGGTTAGGGCTCTTCAGCTTGGAAAAGAGACGGCTGAGGGGAGATATGATTGAAGTCTACAAAATCCTGAGTGGATTGATTTTTCACTCCATCCAAAATTGCAAAGTTTCAAGTTTATTTAATGTTTGATATAATCACAATATCTAAATCCAATGCGATTTACAAAGTTACAGGGAAATACTTAAAAAAAAAACAATAGGAGGAATTTTTTTTCCACCCAGATAATAGGTAAGCTCTGGAACGAGTTGCCAGAAGTTGTGGTAAGAGGGAATAGCGTAGCTGGTTTTAAGAAAGGTTTGGACAGTTTCCTGGAGGAAAAGTCCATAGTCTGTTATTGAGAAAGACAGGGGGGAAGCCACTGCTTGTCCTGTATCGGTGGCATGGAATGTTGCTACTCTTTGGGTTGCTACTCTTTGGGTAGCCAATCTCAGGGACCTGGATTGGCTACCGTGAGAATGGGCTACTGTGCTTGATGGACCATTGGTCTGACCCAGTAAGGCTGTTCTTATGTTCTGATGTACTGTTCATGTATCTCATTTGTGTACGTGTTCGTTCTGGGACATCACACCAAGATTTTAATGAACAGCCGACAGAAGGACTGATGATCCCTGCTGATCACTTAATACGTCTGCTCCATGTTGTAACCTGGCCATCCAGCAGAATTTAGGAGGGTTTGGGATCAGCTTTTGAATGGCTCTAGCAGATGAGCTGCTAAGGCAGGATTACTGAAATGTTTTCGTTTCCAAAGACTCTACCCCCAGACCTGAAATTCAATCCACATTCAGGTTCTAAAGTTAATTACAGCAAATGCCAAAAAAACAAAACCTTTTCTGAAACCCCTTCCCTTTGTCATTTGGCTTTTCAGTGCCTCCATCTGTAGATTGTTTAGATCTAAATCACTTCAGCTCTGATTAGATTATTTTAATAAACCTTGGTAATTTAACAAATAGGAGTTATTTTCATTGTGAGAATCAAAGAACTCACCTGGAAATAGTGTATGTGGATTTTCAGAAGGCGTTGGACAAAATCCCTCATGACAGCCTATTCGGGAAATTAAAAAGTCATGGGATAGGAGGTAACGTCCTATTATGGATTAGAAATTGCTCGGAGAGTTGAACTAAATGGTCGGTTCTAGAGGTCTGCACGGGAACGGGGATCGCGGGAATCCCCCCATAACCCACGGGACTCCCACAGGGACCCCCCTCTGGCCCACGGGACTCCCACGGGGATGGAAGGCTTTGGAAGCAGGGTTCGTCCATATAATATAATGGACACGTCAGCCTTAGTAAAAGAGGGGGTTTATAAGTTAATTACCTGAACAGAAAACAAAAAAAGGTTCCACCACAGAGATTCCACAAGGAAAACAGCAGCACAAACACGAAAGAAACTGTGGAATTGATGATCCTGTCAGAAGTAATTGCTGCTTTTTATGGGGACGGGCGGGGACGGGTGGGGACGGAGAGGATCCTGACGGGGACAGGTGGGGATGGAGAGGATCCTGGCGGGGACGGGTGGGGACGGAGAGGATCCTGACAGGGACAGGTGGGGATGGAGAGGATCCTGGCGGGGACGGGTGGGGACGGAGAGGATCCTGGCGGGGACGGGTGGGGACGGAGAGGATCCTGACGGGGACGGGTGGGGACGGAGAGGATCCTGACGGGGACGGGTGGGGACGGAGAGGATCCTGGCGGGGACGGGTGGGGACGGAGAGGATCCTGGCGGGGACGGGTGGGGACGGAGAGGATCCTGACGGGGACGGGTGGGGATGGAGAGGATCCTGACGGGGACGGGTGGGGACGGAGAGGATCCTGACGGGGACGGGTGGGGACGGAGAGGATCCTGGCGGGGACGGGTGGGGACGGAGAGGATCCTGGCGGGGACGGGTGGGGACGGAGAGGATCCTGATGGGGACGGGCGGGGATGTTTGGGATTTCTGTCCCCGCGCAACTCTCTAGTCGGTTCTCCAAATGGACTGTCTCCCTGACCTCTACCTGTGCTGATTAACCTATTCACAAAAGGCCCAGACAAAGGGACAACCAATAAGGTGAACAGATTTGCAGATGACAGAACAAAATATTTAAAGGCTCCGAAAGTTAGGCTGCGGGAGGCAGCCCGCCTAAGTCCTGTGGTTGATGGTGAACCTAGATATTCAATGCCAGGCTGCTTCTGGTTACCAGCATTTGACTATCTGGGTTTCTTTTAAACAGCTATAACTTAACTGGTTATGTCAATATTCAGTGCTGACCACTTAAGTTAAAATGGGCAAAGACAGAGCTGCTAAACTTCACTGGGCAACACTGAATATTGAGGGTTATTGCACGATGCATAAGGTTAACGTTTAGCCTCTAACACTATCCTGCTGTCCACGGAGAACCTACGTTACAGGTAAGTAACTACACTTTATTCAGCAGAGATAACTGGTTATCTCACATTGCTTAGTCACGGTTAGTTGGCTAAATGTTTTTTTAACCACTCAGCGGCCATTTCTGGTTGCTTAAATAGCTTCGAATATTGGGGCTGCATTTTGGAAGATGAGAGAGAGCGGGCATTGGACCGGGGTGAAGGCAAGGGAAGGACATCCCGGCCCACAAGAGCCCTATGAAGTTATGGAGCCCAGAGCAACTGCCCCGTTTGTCCCCACCCCCACCACCCCCTGACACCGGCTCCTGCTTACACTCACACAGTACTTTTTGCTTTGCTGAAACACGAGTACTAGCCTTCAAGCAGAACCTTGTGCACACGTATCGAGAAGGCTTACCCTGATTATCACGTACGTTTCTGCACACTTCTGATTTAGCTTATTGCATGGAGGAGCAAAACTTTCTCATCACATTTACATTTGAAAAGCCATATTCTCAGCCCCTGGCACACAGCTCTGACACATGGCTTTCTTTGTCGCCCCCTAGTGTGCAAAAGAGCATTTTACAGATTCAAGTGTTGCCTGAAGTGAAAAGTAGGATCACACTTACTTTTCTGTGATCATGTGTAAGCTTTCCTGGTGACAGGGAAAGGGTGGAATTGAGAGAGGGGGAGGGGTGATTTTATAAAATACCAACCAATGTGCCTACCACCACATATACATGCTGTATATACCCTGTTTCCCTGAAAATAAGACCTATCCCAAAAATAAGCCCTAGCACGATTTTTAAAGATGCTCCCAATATAAGCCCTACCTCCAAAATAAGCCCTAGTTAATATCAACCCCTGAATGTCCCTAACACTAGTGCTGCCTGATTTACTGAAAAAAAATTGGACTCATCGATTCAGCGACGCCCACCCCTGCTACTTTAGGAGGCCTCGGAGTGGAGGTATGTCAGTCTCACAGTGGGAGGGTCAGTGGGGTTCTGCTGCACAGGGGGATGGGAGGGAGGGATAGAAAGATACTGCACAAGGGGAAGGGGGGGAGAGAAAGGAAAGAGGAAGACTCGGGGTGGAGGAAAGGAAGGGAGAGAGGATTGTTGTACATGAAAAAAATAAGACATCCCCGAAAATAGGCCCTAATGTGTATTTTGGAGCCATTATTTTCATTCCCTTCTGTAAAGGGATGTAAATATAAGAAATTTCAGGAACGACTGCTATCTTTTCAGGTAGCCTTATGGACTAGGGATTTAATTCACAGATTCACATTCCCAAATTCGTATCAACAATTTTGACGTGCCTTAAAGACGTATCTTTTTAGGGAATCTTTCGGAAGTTAGATATTGGATGTTTATTCATTTGTATTATTAGTCTTTGTGAACCGCATAGAACTTAATGGTATTTGCGCTATACAAGTGCGTTTTATGTTATGTATACGACACTGTCTTATTTTCGGGGAAACACGGTAGATAACTAGAACTATTATGTAGCAAGTGTAGATGTGACAGCTGCTTTCTTTCGGATAATTTGATAAATACATATGTGAACTTCCATTATCAGTCCAGCCTTCTTTCGATGTGAACCGCCTAGAAGTCATTTGACTATGGCGGTATAGAAAAATAAAGTTATTATTATTAATAACAGAACTCACTTTATGGGCAGACTGGATGGACCTTTCAGGCCTTTAACTGCCGTCAATTACTATGTTATTCTGTTAAACGGCAGAGGACGATGAGGATGTGCAGAAGGACCTTATGAGACGAGTCAACTGGTCCTCTAAATGGCAGATACGCCCAAGCGGTGGCATAAAGGGGCAGAGACGTTTTTCTCGCCAAACCCTTCCAATTCATTACTGTCAAAGCCTGTTTTCTAGACAAATATCTCCGTATACTGCTCATCGGCAGTTCAGCTAGATCTCAAGGGGGCCTATTAGAGGCGTGGTTTGGGCGGGTCTATGACCTGGACTTTTTTTCTGCCATAACTGAACATTTTTGAATACGTCTAGGGCACAAGTTAGACGTTTGGGTCTAGACTTGTTTTAATAAGTTTCAAGTTTCGAGTTCATTAGGATTTCATATACCCCCTATCAAGGTTATTTAAGCGGTTTTTACAATCAGGTACTCAAGCATCTATCCATCTAACGTACCTGGGACTATGGAGGATTAAGTGACTTGCCCAGAGTCACAAGGAGCAGCGCGGGGTTTGAACCCACAACCCCAGGGTGCTGAGGCTGTAGATTCAACCACTGCGCCACACATGTCTCCATAATAAGTGTCAAAAAAGTGCCCAAACTGACCATCTGAGCACCAAAGGGATCTAAGCATGACCCCCTGACACTCCACCAGTGGTCAACGAACCCTTCCCACCCTCCAAAGATGTAAATGGAATAGCACTGTACATACCTGTGGTGCAGTGGTTAAAGCTACAGCCTCAGCACCCTGGAGTTGTGGGTTCAAAGCCAAGCTGCTCCTTGTGACCCTGGGCAAGTCACTTAATCCCCTCCATTGCCCCAGGTACGTTAGATAGATTGGGAGGGGAAAATGCTTGAGTACCTGAATAAATTCATATAAACAGTTCTGGGCTCCCCTGGGAGAACCGAATAGAAAATTGAATGAATAAATAGTGTGAAAAGTTTCAGCCTCTGGTAACCAGAGCTGGTATTGTGACATCACAATGCCTCATTCCACCAATAAGAGCCAACCTCATCAGTGATGTCACAATGGCTTGATTGTCCTATACTTGGCCCACTTTTAGTACATTTTGATTTCTAGAGTGGTGCAGTGGTTAAAGCTACAGCCTCAGCACCCTGAGATTGTGGGTTCAAACCCACGCTGCTCCTTGTGACCTTGGGTAAGTCACTTAATCTCCTCATTGCCCTAGGTACATTAGATAGATTGTGAGCCCACCGGGACAGACAGGGAAAACTGCTTGAGTACCTGAATAAATGCATGTAAACGGTTCTGAGGTCCCCTGGGAGAATGGTATAGAAAATTGAAATAGTGTGACAAGTTTCAGCCTCTCATAACCAGAGCTGGTATTGCTTGTCCTGGAAATGAGCTATGAGAAACAGATCTATGTTTTGGATCTGATGAGTACTTATACTGGGAGTGGCCACTGTTGGAAACATTATACTAGGCTCAATGGACCTTGGTCTTCTTTAGCATGGCTTTTCTTATAAGCTAGTGGGAACTGAATAATGGAAAGGCCAGTAGGGTGAAAGGAAAACATTAGAAAGGACTTAGTTATGAACATAACTGGGTCAGACCAATGGTCCATCAAGCCCAGTAGCCCGTTCTCAATGTGGCCAATCCAGGTCAACCCAAGGAGTAGCAATATTCCATGCTAGCGATCCAGGGCAAGCAGTGGCTTCCCCCTTGTCTTTGTCAATGACAGACTATGGACTTTTCCTCCAGGAACTTGTCCAAACCTTTCTTAAAACCAGCTACGCTATCCACTCTTACCACAACCTGTGGAAATGAATTCCAGAGCTTAACTATTCTCTGAGTGAAAAAAATGATCCTCCTATTGGCTTTAAAAGTATTTCCCTGTAACTTCGAGTGTCCCCTAGTCTTTGTAATTGTTGACGGAGTGAAAAATCAATCCACTTGTACCCGTTCTACTCCACTCAGGATTTTGTAGACTTCAATCATATAGTCTGTGGGTCGCCGGGGTGCTGGTAAATTGTCCAATTTGAAAATGAGTTTCACGGAGGTCTACCATAATCCTATCCAATCAGTCGTAGGAGAACGCGACTGACACATGTGCAGAATAGCTGAGTTGCAGGGACTTGCAACTCGCTTATTGATCTGTATTGCGATATGTTTCATAAAAGTGAGGAGACCTTTTGGGCCTGTTCAAAAAAGCCAATGATTCTAATCTACCGGGCGCCTCTACACTATAGGTAACATATAACAGAGTAAATGACGGCAGATAAAGACCTGAATGACCCATCCAGTCTGTCCATTAGTTATACTCATTAGAAAATACATGATTAGATGAACTTGTCTCTTCTTTGATATTTCTGGGCCGTAGATTATAAAGTCTGGTTCCAAATGCTGACGTTGCCATCTAATCAAGCCATTGTGACATCACTGCTGAGGTTGGCTCTTAGGCATTGGTGGAATGAGACATTATGACATCACAATCTCAGCTCTGGAATGTTGCTACTGCCAGGTAACATAGTAAATGACGGCAGATAAAGAGCTGAACGGTCCATCCAGTCTGCCCATTAGTTATACCCATTAAAAATACACGATTAAATTAACTTTGTCTCTTCTTTGATATTTCTGGGCCATAGACTGTAAAGTCCACCTAGGGCTCCTTTTACGAAGCCGCGTTAGTGGTTTAACGCACGTAATAGCACGCGCTAATTTGCCGGCCGTGCTAGCCGCTACTGCCTCCTCCCGAGCAGGCAGTTGTTTTTCGGCTAGCGCAGGGGTTAGCACACGCTAAAAAGTCACGTGCGATAAAGCCGCTAACGTGGCTTCGTAAAAGGAGCCCCTAGCAGGGCAGGATTAACCAATAGGTCAAGTAGGCATGTGCCTAGGGCCCGAAATGGTCAGGGGGGCCCGATGAAGGAAGGCATCAACACTGTTTTTTCCACACGGCGATGGGCCCTTCCAGCATCGATCGGCAACGCGGGCCCCACCCAGATCGGCAACCCCCCCCCCCCCATTGACGGAAAGTAAGACAAGCAAGCAACGCGGGTAAGAAAGGCAACGGGAACTGTAATTTTGCAAGTGGTGCTGCTTGCCCAAAGCTTCCCTCTGACGCAGCTTCCTGTTTCCGCCTGGGCGCATGGTGGGGTGGGGCGGAGCAGAGGGCCCAGTGTACTTGTGTGCCTAGGGACCCTTAATGAATTAATCCTGGCTTGGCCCCTGGTCTTGTCCTAGGTTCCAAAGTTGCCATCTTTAAGCTCACTCCAGCCTATCCAAACATCCTGTTTGCAGGATATCCACCATAAAGTCTAGCCAGTACCATCCTCATGTCCCCATTGCTGCCCTCCCCAGCCCATCCTACACCAAATCACCACATATGAGACACAGACCGTGCAAGTCTGTCCAGTACCGGCCTTAGCTCTTTAATTGACATTCTTTGTTTCTAATTAGAGATTAGAGGTAAGAAGCTAAAAGCACTGATGTCCTAAAATCTTTGCTCAGATTGCTTCAGGGAAAGCGAGTTTCACAAATAGCTGCTTCCTGGTTTGTTCCCCCAAGAAGACATCCTTTGCAAACAGGACCCGTAAATGCCGAAGGAATGAGAAGCTTGATTCCTCACTCTAATACAGAGCAGCATAACAAAGGGCTGGACCCCCTGCCGCCATGTAATTTCACGCTGAGGAGCCTGATGGAGCTTCCTATGGACTGATCCTTTATGGATCACAAAACTCCCTTCCCCTTGCATTGAGAGGCCTACAGCTTATGCCATTAACGCTCCTCATGCAGGAATACTCAGAGGCTCGTCACCTCCCCAAGGAGCTGATGAATTCCTCAGAAATAACAAAAAAAAAAACAAAAAACATTATAACATACATATTTGAATGGCTCTGAAATAGGCGCTTTTCAGTTTTAGCTTTTTCTGTCTGTAATAGTGTTTGCTTTTTTTTTTATTCACACTGGAATGAAGACACTGTAAATTGTGTTGGGCCAAGGTTGAATGCAGTAATGGGGAGCATAAGACATCCCTACTCCCCCTTTTCCAGTCCAGATTTGTGGCCTTTAGGACAAAGCTAACAATAGACTACTGGGTTATTTGACATCATAGAAGTGCAATCCTGGATTAACCATTAACCTAAATAAGTATGTGCTTAGTGGGGTTGCCAGATTACCTCTTAAAAAAAAAAAAAGGGTGCCTGGCCCTGCCCTGCTCTGCCCCCAAGCCCCGCCTCATTCTGACTCTAGCTCCGCCCTGTCTTGCCCCAGCCCTGCCCCCAGCTGAACCTCCTGCCTCCTTCCACGAGATATGGAGGGCCTCTGCGCATGCACCGATGTTGACATGATGACATCACATGCATGTGTATGTAAATATGATGTCATCGCATCGACATTGGTGCATGCGCAGAAAGCCTCCAGACGTGGCCCTGAGCACGGGGATTTCCAAAACCTGGATAAACTGCTGATTTTGGGAAATCTCTCCAGGCATCTGGATAGTCCTCTAAAAAGAGGACACGTCCGGGTTTTCCTTGATGTCTGGTAACCCTAGTGGAGTAAGTTTGGACGTATTTGTTTCAAGGTATTGGAAGCCTCATCCCAGAATATCTCATGGAATCTTTTATCATTACCAAGTTTTTTGGCATTGGAGGAATCAATTACATCTCTTATTTTTATTTGAGAGTTGGGAGGTTCGAGGTTCGCCTAAAAAAACTCGTCTTTTTATGGACGTTTGGGATCCTTATATTCAGAATCTTTCACCAAAAATACGAAGTTTGGTTATCAATGATTTATTATGAAAATTAGGTTTAATAATTACATTCCAGTTATTTATTTTAATTCTTTATTTTTGTCAACTTTCATCCAGGGGGAGGGATTTCATTTAGGGGAAGATAGTGGGTAGGGGATGGAATTAAAGGGGGGTGTAGATAAGATTGAATTAATTCATATGGAAATTAAATTTGAAAGAATGATTTAAATTTGTATGAAATATTATTGTAATTCTTATTGTATTGAATGTATTTTTGTATTATCCTATTGTACTGATTATTTGATTCTTTCAATAAAAATTGTTATCCATATCATCACCAACTCCAAACATTCTAGGAAATCTCGTGCATTATTCTCTTTTCCATCTGTTAAATTCCAGAAGTGTCTTTTCAAGCGGCTTTACAGGCTAAGGATCTGAATTACTTATTTACATCTTCTAACTCTTACCAATAGTATCGACGTGCTTTAAAAAAGACATCTTTTTATTGAATCTTCTGGAAATGAGATATCTTGTGGCTGTATTCATCTGTATTCTCTATCTTTTGTCAACCGCCTAGAACTTAGCGCTATGTTATGTTCAAAATCTGATGAAGAGCACAGGCTGTGGCAATGCAGCAAACATGAACAGAAAGTTCATAATTCCTGCAAAATAAAAGACAGGGTGACAGGAGCACTTATTTCCTGAGGCAGTGGAACAGCAATTCTGAGTACAGCCGGTGGGACAGAGGCACGCAACCTGTGACCTGAAATTAGCAGGCTGCCTGCCTTCCTCTCTATAATTCTTGATGAAATAGGTACAGGAAAACAGAGTCATAAACCTGTATTAGATGTCACCCTTCCGAGAGAAGGAGTCCCAGAAGAAGAATAATTCCAGATAGTTAATCCTTTATTCATTACCCACTAGAACACTACAGAAACGCCCCTGGCATGGCTCAAGTTAAGAGTGAGTAATTTTTCTGTTGTAAGCATGGACTTTGTGGGGGCAATATCTTTCATCCTGCAGCAGACTGGAGCGTGGACAGAGGAGGACGGTGCTAATGAATCTGTGTCTTAAATGTTCTAGTATTCAAGACTTTTAGGGACTGTGGCATACTATATTGGAACAGAAGACATTAGCATGTACTGTATGGCTATGATCAGTCTGCATGTACATGTAAATGAGGGGACATCACATGCAAATGAAGTGTTAGCCCCATGCACAAGGATTTACTCTTTCTTCCAGTCACTCCCCCCCCCCCCCCCTCATAACTTTTAATCCTTTCCCTCTGTACCATCTCTTTCCCCACCCTGGCAGACACCAGATATCTAGCCTCCCAAACCACTGGCAAAATTACCCTTCAAATAATGCACATTCTCCATGAAAAAGTGCACCCCACCTCCTATTTCTCCAGAAGAAGGGATTACCATTCAGATAGTTCTAGCTTAATTGGCAGAAAGGAAGTGGAGGAGAGAGATCAGAAAATGGATCAGGATAGGTTTGGTCTATGTCAGGAGTAGGCAATTCTGGTCCTCAAGAGGCAGAGCAGGTTTTCAGGATATCCACAATAACTATGCATGAGGAGGCAGTGAATGCAAATCCATCTCATACATATTCATTGTGGATATCCTGAAAACCTGCCCTGGCTCCGGCTCTTGAGGACCGGAATTGCCTACCCCTATGTTGATAGAGGGAGGGGGCATGAGAAAGGGCTTTTGTAACCCCTTCCTGCCCATATCAGTTCTGGGAGGGTTACTTAACTAATAATTGTGGTTGACGGGTCCAGGTTGCAATCGGTATCAAGGGGGGGGGGGAGGAACGTTGGCAAAACAATCCATAAACTCCACTGGAATTGAATTAATCAGTCAGGGCCAGAACTGAGCTTCTGAATCAAACAGTTTATTTAAAAAAAGAGTCTTTAAGCAAAAAAACAAAATGAAAGACAAAGTCACAAGAGGAAAATATGGACAGAGATCAAAACTAAGAGGAAGCGGCCCTGATCCTAATAGAGACTCCGCTTTCTTTCTGTGCCTCTTAAGCAGCTCCAGGAGCTGGTTTAAACCAGTGGTTCCCAAACCTGTCCTGGGGGACCCCCAGCCAGTCAGGTTTTCAAGATATCTCTAATGAATATGCATGAGAGAGATTTGCATACCTGTCACTTCCATTATATGCAAATCTCTCTCATGCATATTCATTAGGGATATCTTGAAAACCTGACTGGCTGGGGGTCCCCCAGGACAGGTTTGGGAACCACAGGCTTAAATGAATGCTCTCTGCCAGAAAAGCCTCTCTCTTACCCCGGCAGAAAACTTCCCTCCTGCCCCCATATGGGAGCGCTAGACAGATTCCATTCAAATCCGAAACTGTCCTCCCCTCCAGCACACATTAGCCCTGGAGAAGGGTAGGACCAGCAATCCTCTCCTTAGACCAGTGTCCTTAGGCATCAGTCTGAGTTAGTCATGCTTCCCTGGGGAATTAAAAAAGTTACAGAAGGAGGGAAGGGTTAGAAAAACAGGCAGGGCAAGCTAGACTCAAATCTGCCGGTGAGACACCCAAGGGACAGCTCCCAGGGAAGGCAGTGGAAGCAGAAAACTTCCTAGGGTTTGCACGCTGAAAGGATCCTTAAGAGCGACAGGGATTTGCAAGGGGAAAACCAGGATCAGAAGAAGGGATCTAAAACCGCACGTCCTTAAAAATCTGAGGCCCGTGCATTGACAAGTCCGCCTTTTAGCTTATTCCACCGCTTTCCCTGCAAGCTCAGCTCAGGCCCCCCTGCTCTGCCTTCCCTAATGGCTAAGGAGGGAGGTGGCGCACCGTGACTTAAATTAGCCCGATCGTCCCTTCCTCCAGATCTCTCCCTCCGCGCCGGTTCCGAGAGCCCCCACAATATGACACTGGATGGCAAATAGCTGGGTATCGGTGGGGAAGTTAAAAAATGTGTGCAAAGGTCTGCAAAGCATCTGACCTCGCGGACCTCACGGATCTGAACTGCACATCTTAAAAATCTGAGATCTGACAGACCTCTATGACAATTTAGCTCTGACGGATCCTAATGCTTTTCCCTCCCTATGCTGAGACTAGCGGCAAAACATTTGCCCTGAGGTCCATGCCACTTTTAGTCTCAGCCTAGGTTCTGGCTCTGACAGACCTCTATGACATTTTAGCGCTGACGGATCCTAATGCATTTCCCTCCCTATGCTGAGCCTAAAAGTGGCAACGGACCTCGGGGCAAAAGTTTTGCCACTTTTAGTCTCATCATAGGGAGGGAGAAGCATTAGGGTCCGTCAGAGCTAAATTGTCATAGAGGTCCGTCAGAGCCAGAAACCATAACTGGCGCGGACCTCAGATTTTTAAGGACGTGCGGTTTTAGGTCCGCGAGGTTCGTAAGGTCCGTGTTTTACCCCTTCCCCGTTCTCTGTTTTTTTTCAGTTCTAACGAGGCGCTGCTGGATAATGAAAGTGGAAACGAGGGATTTTAAGGCAGAAAACTGAAACAACAAAGCCATCGTAAGTTAACAGAAAAAACATTCTTGTACCTAAAACCAAGGTCCCATTAAAACGTAACTATTATTTACACTTCTAAATCTTAAATCCATTAACAAAAGCCACTTAATTCAATTACTTTCCCTGGCTGATGCTGTTAAATTATTGTAGCAGAATAATTCCCCCCCCCTCCCCTCATCTGCTAGTGCCATTGTGCAGAGCTAATGGGGTAATGTGGAATGGTGACTGACCCCGTTGACAGCTTTATGAGAATTTAATAAAGCGTAGCCGGGATCAAATGAGAAATTACAACCCCTGTGCAAAGCTGATTCTCTCCTCCACATCAGCATTTTCACTCCGAGGTATTGACAAGTCCAAGCTGATCTCATCGCTCAACTGGAAAGACGTTTCTACAAGAGCTGAATCTGGGAGCTTTTTACAAGGTGGATGCC
Source organism: Geotrypetes seraphini (assembly GCF_902459505.1). Taxonomy (NCBI): domain Eukaryota; kingdom Metazoa; phylum Chordata; class Amphibia; order Gymnophiona; family Dermophiidae; genus Geotrypetes; species Geotrypetes seraphini. The sequence goes on from NC_047095.1 coordinate 66,773,178, forward strand.
AAGATCGCCCTACGAGAGGTCAGCAGACGGAAGGGGCAGTGAAATCTTAGCTGCTACGAACATCACCATGATGGAACACCACCCCCCACCCCCAAACCAGCTGTACGTATGCCACACTCTGAGAAGCTATTTCTTAGACTAACTGGTCTGGTATATCACCCATAATACATTTTTTAAATTCTGTACTATGCTATAAATTCAAAGCTTTTCCTGGGGAAGGTGTTCACTGATTCTGATAAGTTCTTTATTGGGCGGGTGGGGGGGGGTGGAATTTTGATAGGTACTAGGCTGAATAACTGGCACTGGGATCTACAGAATGAGCCAAGAAGACGATCTTCATTTTTTTTTTTTAATAGAATCTTTATTCGTTTTAAAAATTACAATAAGTGTGACAGCAAGTTAAAACATTTTAACATTAAATATATCACTTAATATTCAGCAATAATTCAAATCATATAATATTATCTCCCTCCCTCCCCACCCTTTCATAATAAATATAAAATATAAATACCATATGATTTCCATATCATTCCTAAAAATTACCCCACTCCCTGAATATCTAACTTATAAATTTAAGAGAAAAATGATATCTATTCATTACAAAATTTTGTTAATGGCTCCTAGACATCTTGAAATTTCCTTAAATACCCTTGCTGTGTAGCTATTACTCTTTCCATTTTATATATATGGCATAACGAGTTCCACCCAAAATTATAATTCAGTCTACTCCAGTTCTTCCAATCACAAGTAATTTGTTATATGGCAACCCCTGTCATTATAAGCAAAAGCTTATTATTATTTGAAGATATCTGACTCTTTGCCCTCATTGACATGCCAAATAATATCGTATTATAGGTCAATGCCACCGGGTTTTCTAATAAACAATTAATTTGGCCCCAAATTGATTTCCAAAAAGCCATAATAAATGGACAATAGAACAATAAAAGGTCTAAAGTCCCTGCTTCAAGATGACAATGCCAACATCTATTAGACTTAGAGCAGGGAGCTGTAAAAAACCACAGAAGAATTGGACAAAACTGAAGGGAAAGACAAGGCTCAAGTGAGGCTGAAGCTAAGAGGCCATCACCCTGTGTTCGTGGGCATTCATTCACTAGTAATTTGCTGGGAAGGGCACACATGAAAACATGAATTGCCAGACTGGGACAGACCGAAGGCCCATCATGGCCAGGATCCTGTTTCCAACAGTGGCCAACACAGGTCCCAAGTACCAGACAGAAACCCAAAGAGTAGCAACATTCCAGAGCTGAGATTGTGATGTCATAATGCCTCAATCCACCAATGCCTAAGAGCCAACCTCACCAGTGATGTCACAATTGGTTGACTGTCCTATACTTGGCTCATATAAGAACATAAGAACTGATGTACTGGGACAGACCAAAGGTCCATCAAGCCCAGTATCCTGTTTCCAACAGTGGCCAACACAGGTCCCAAGTACCAGACAGAAACCCAAAGAGTAGCAACATTCCAGAGCTGAGATTGTGATGTCATAATGCCTCATTCCACCAATAGCCTAAGAGCCAACCTCACCAGTGATGTCACAATTGGTTGACTGTCCTATACTTGGCTCATATAAGAACATAAGAACTGATGTACTGGGACAGACCAAAGGTCCATCAAGCCCAGTATCCTGTTTCCAACAGTGGCCAACACAGGTCCCAAGTACCAGACAGAAACCCAAAGAGTAGCAACATTCCAGAGCTGAGATTGTGATGTCATAATGCCTCATTCCACCAATGCCTAAGAGCCAACCTCATCAGTGATGTCACAATGGCCTGATTGTCCCGTACTTGGCTCACATAAGAACATAAGAACTGATGTACTGGGACAGACCAAAGGTCCATCAAGCCCAGTATCCTGTTTCCAACAGTGGCCAACCCAGGTCCCAAGTAGTAAAACAGATTTTATGGTGTTTAATCTAGGAATAAGCAGTGGATTTCCCCATGCCATCTTAATAATGAATCATGGACTTCACTTTTAGGAAATTAGCCAAGCCTTTTTTTTTTTTTAACCCTGCTAAGCTAACTGATTTTCACCACATTCTCCGGCAATCAATTCCAGAGATTATAGTGCAAGCAATAGAAGGATGAATTCTAGAGTTTACACGTGTGAAGAAATATTTTCTCTGGTTTGTTTTCAATCTACTACCTAATAGCTTCATCGCATGTCCCCTAGTTCTCGTATTTTTGGAAAGAGTGAACAAGTGACTCCCATCTACCCTTTCCAGCCATGTAGCTGACTTATCGGGTTTTTTTTTATGTTCTCCAGCGGCTTACACGCTTTTGTGTATCTCACTTCAAGTCTGGAGCCTTTCATTTAGATGTTTTAAGGGCCTCAGCACCATCCTACTGGATTGACTCCTTCTCCCCTGAGGCAAGCTTCTTACTGGGGACCGAAACACGGACTGTGTCGGGTGAAAAAAGGACTTTGTATTTATGAATCTATACAAGCATTAGTTTGTATTTATGATTACATTCAATAAACCAGAGGTCTCAAAGTCCCTCCTTGAGGGCCGCAATCCAGTCAGGTTTTCAGAATTTCTCCAATGAATATGCATGAGATCTATGTGCATGCACTGCTTTCAATGCATATTCATTGGGGAAATCCTGAAAACCCGACTGGATTGCGGCCCTCAAGGAGGGACTTTGAGATTCATGGCCTATAGTCTTAGCTGTAGCTTTCAGCTAGTCATCGTTAGCAGAAGTCATGTCAAGATAAGTCCATCTAATAAGAAAAATACTGCATGGAAATTAATGAACAGAGAAGTCAACCACCACAGTTACTAATTAAACAGAGAGGGTGTGCGGTCAGCCAAGGACTTTCCAGGGGAAAGGCATCACCATGCCACTGCTGAATGGCGTCCAGAGCGACAAATAAGCTCTTGCCACATGGTAGGGCTAAAATAGGCACGTGCATGCCCGTTTCAGAAGGAGAATAGAAGTTTATGTTCTAGAGCACAGTTAAAGACCACAGTCCTTGAGGGCCACAACTCGATCGGATTTCAAGACTTCCATTGTATGCAAATTGATCTCACTGTGGAAATCTTGAAAATCCAGGCTTTGTTGTGTTTGCCCACTCCTGTCCTACGTCAAGGGCAGGATTTACAGCTGCTTCTGGGGATGTCTAGGTTTTACAAAAATGCTTGTTTTGCGTAGCAGTCAACTGGAGAGATTAAAGGAGGTCTCACCATTATTCCCCCCAGTGATTTTTGTCTATCCTGAAAGTAATACTGGCAGCTTGGGGAAACATAGATATGCCAGTTTCTAAAGCACGTGTACGAGGAGGTGCTGAAAGGTTCTCAGCCCAATCAAGAAGAGAATGACATGGATATGGTTCAATCAATGATCTGAAACAACGTCAAAACAGAGAATTTTGTTTCTGCAAATTGGCATTTAATGAAATAAGACAACCCTCTTTTCAGCCACAGTAGCAACATAACGCTCAGAATTTAGGAAGTTGGTTGGTTGGGCTGAGAACTTTTCAGCACTCCTTCGTATGTAATAAAAGTGAGCCAAGAATAGGACAATCAAGCCATTGTGACATCACTGATGAGGTTGGCTCTTATTGGTGGAATGAGGCATTATGACATCACAGTCTCAGCTTTGGTTGCCAGAGACTGAAACTCTTCACACTACCAGGGGATGCTGAAAAGTTCTCAGTCCAACCAAGAAGAGAATGACGTGGATATGGGTCAATCAATGATCCGAAACAATGTCAAAACACAGAATTTTGTTTCTGCAAACTGGCCCTTAACGGAATAAGATAAATACTCTTTTCAGCTACGGTGGCAAAATAATGCTTAGAATTTAGGAAGCTGGTTGGTTGGCCTGAGAACTTTTCAGGACCCCCTTGTATGTAATAAAAGTGAGCCAAGTATAGGACAATCCAGCCATTGTGACATCACTGATGAGGTTGGCTCTTATTGGTGGAATGAGGCATTATGACATCACAATCTCAGCTCTGGTTACCAGAGACTGAAAGTCTTCACACTACCAGGGGGTGCTGAAAAGTTCTCAGTCCAATCAAGCAATGTCTTTGCATGGAAAAACAATTTTTGGAGACTCCGTTGCGTTTGGAGTCGGAAAAAAAAAGAGTTTGATTGGACATTTTGAAAACATGTTTTGAGCATTTTAAGTGCAATGAGAATGACTTTTTTTGTGGTGTTTTGTGACTGTGGATGAGACTTGGGTTCATCGCTATATGCCTGAGACAAAACAACAATCCAAACAATGGACTACAAGAGACGAACTGACTTCGAAGAAAGCGAAAACATCTCTGTCAGATGGGAAGGCGATGGGATTTCCATGAGATAATTTATATTGACTATCTGGAAAAGAAAAAACCCGTTAAAAGTGAATTCTATGCTGGCTTATTAACATCTAATTGCTGAAATCAAGACAAAATATGTCCTCATTTGACCAAGAAGAATCTTATCTTCCACCAGGACAATGCACCAGCTCACACATCAACAAACGCGATGATGAAATTGCATGAATTGCAATTTAATTCCCCATCCACCGTACTTTCCGGATTTGGCCCTGTGCGACTTATTTCCGAACCTGAAAAAATGTCTTTCTGGGAAGAAATTTTCTTCACATTCTGCAGTTATAGATGCTGTAAATAGCTATTTTTTTTTCCAGTTTAGACGTTTTATATTTTACTGAAGGCATGAATAGTCTGGAAAAACGGAGCAAATGTATTGAGTTAAAAAGTGAAAAATAAATTTCATTTCCCGCCCTAGAAATGTTTTCTTTATTAACCTGGAAACTTCTCAGTTGAGTTAGGCACTGGGAGGGCTAAGGCAAAGTTGTGCTTCGTAGAGGAAGGTGAACAAGGGCTTTGCTTATCCAATCACCGCTAAGCTGGTTTGGTTCCAGGATTCCTTAGTTGCTTCTATGAAGCTAGCTCAGCAACCTTCTCTAGGACCCTGGCGATAGTTGATGGAAATCTCCTGAAGAATTTATTTTATTTTTCTTTCCAGCTTATGATTTATCTTTAATCTTATCTATTGTTTTGCCTTTTGTCTTTGTTTTGTTCTATTTCTATCATTTAAATTTCTCCAGAATTCTACTGTTCAACGGCTCCCCCTTCTGCTTCTATTCCTTTCTCTCCTCTCTTCTACCTTCCAAAGTATTTAGATCAATGCTGTCTTGTTAAAATGTTTATTTTATTTTTATTTTTCCTCTAACTCTACTTTTCACTTCTCTATTACCCTCCAGGTACTTTAGTTAGATTGTGAGCCTTCGGGACAGTAAGGGAATTTTTCAAGTACCTTTCTTATTTCTAATCTTAATGTATATTTTCTGTAAACCGCTTAGAACCTAACGGATGTAGCGGTATATAAGAAATAAATTACATTACATTACATTACAAGAACAAGTATTTCTCTCTGTCTCCAAGTGGATGGTGGATCAATCTTGCAGCTTCCTCTTGGTGGTTTCCTTCTGACTATAAAACAACTCCAAGTACTCCGCTAGCATTTTCATCACCCTGAAATACTTGTTTTCCACTTTAAAACTATATTGAACAAGGTATCAACTCTTTCCCTCTTGCACTCCATCCCCCACATGCCTCTTATCCTACCTGCTAATGCTAATCTTCTTCTCGTCTGTCTGCTCCATCTAGAGCGCTTTGGTATGTCCTGTTGAGTCTACTTGTTCGTGATGTGCTCTGTCTCTGGGGTACTGTGGTATTGGGTGAAGGCCCCTTGTTGTAGTCCATCTATGCATTTTGGGATATTTCTTTGAAATACGTAAACTTATGTTTATTGTTTGCTCTCCTGTGTATCTTATGTCAATCAGGTTTTCTATTCCACCTTTACCTATTCGGTTCAAGGTCGGACTTCATTACAAGAGGTTGGGTCAGTTGGACAGATTGACACAGGCATTCAATAGAGTTGCTAGTACAGGTGGATCAGTGCAATTACTAATACAGTTGGGTCATAGTTACAACTCTATAGTTACAAGCACAAGTAGGTCTTTCTATTTCATGTATTAGCAAAGGTGGAAAGAAGAGGAAATGAGAGCCGGCATGCTTAAAAGGTGAAGGGAAAGAGGCTACTAGAGGCAAAAAATCATCCTTTAAAGAATGAACATAAGAAGCGCCATCTCCAGATCAGACCGTCAGTCTATCAAGTCCGGCAATCCGCACACGCGGAGGCCCAGCCAGGTGTACATCTGGCGTAATTTTTAGTCACCCATATCCCTCTATGCCTCTCGTAAGGAGATGTGCATCTTGTTTGCTTTTAAATCCTAGGATGGTCGATTCCGCTATAACCTCCTCTAGGAGAGCATTCCAGGTGTCAACCACTCCTTGCGTGAAGCAGAACTTCCTGACATTTGTCCTGGACTTGTCCCCCTTTAGCTTCATTCCGTGTCCTCTTGCCCGTGTCATATTAGACATTGTAAATAATTTTTTTTCCTGCTCTATTTTGTCGATTCCTTTCAGTATTTTGAAAGGAATTTGAATGAAGAAAATAAGAAGAGACACAAGCACTGGCAAGTTAGGTGCAAAGCACTGATAAAGAAAACTAAGAAACTATATGAAGAGAAACTTGCCAAAGAGGCAAAAACTCATAACAATAATTTTATGTACATCAGAAGCAGAAAACCTGTTAGGGAATCTGTGGGACCATTGGATGATTAAGGAACAAAAGGGATGCTAAGGGAGGATAAGGCCATAGTGGAGAGACTGAATATATTCTTTGCTTTGGTCTTTACAGAAGAAGATGTATGAGATCTACCTGAACAGGAAATGGTTTTCAAGGGTGATGATGTGGAGGAACTGAAAGTAATCTTGGTGAATCTAGACGATGTACTAAGTCAAATCGACAAGTTAAAAAATGATAAATCACCTGGACCGGATGGTATACATCCCAGGGTACTAAAAAACTCAACCATGAAATTGCTCACCTGCTGTTAGTGATCTGTAACCTGTTGTTAAAATCGCATGTAGTGCCTGAAGATTGGAGGGTGACCAATGTTACGCCGATTGTTAAAAAAGGGTTTCTAGGGGAGATCCGGAAAATTACAGACCGGTAAGCCTGACTTCAGTGCCGGGCAAAATAGTGGAAACAATTATAAAAAATAAAATTGTGGAAACACATAGACAAACATGATTTAATGAAACGGAGTCAGCATGGGTTCAGCCAAGGGAGATCTTGCCTCAGCAATTTGCTTGACTTCTTTGAAGTTGTAAATAAATATGTGGATAAAGGTCAGTCAGTTAATGTACTATATCTAGATTTTCAGAAATCTTTTGACAGAGTTCCTCATGAGAGGCTCCTGAGAAAATTAAAGAGTCATGGGATAGGTGGCAAAGTTCAGTTGTGGATTAGAAATTGGTTATCGGATAGAAAACAGAGGGTAGGCTTACAAGGTCATTTTTCTCAATGGAGAAGAGTAAACAGTGGAGTGCCACAGGGGTCTGTATTTAGACCGGTGCTATTTAAGTTATTTATAAATAATCTGGAAATTGGAATGACGAGTGAGGTGATTAAATTTGCAGATGACACTAAACTGTTCAAAGTTGTTAAAACATGTGGATTGTGAAAAATTGCAGGCAGACTTTAGCGAATTGGAAGACTGGGCGTCCAAGTGGCAGATGAAATTTAACGTGGACCAGTGCAAAGTGATGCATATTGGGAAAAAGAACCGCAATCACAGTTACCGGATCCTGGGGGTTAGCACCCGAGAAAAGGATCTGGGTATCATTGTAGACAATACGATGAAACCTTCCGCCCAGTGTGTGGCGGCAGCCAAAAAAGCAAATAAGATGCTAAGAATTATTTAAAAAGGGAGGGTTAACAAGACTAAGAATGTTATAATGCCTCTGTGTGATCTCACCTAGAGTACTGCGTTCAATTCTGGTCTCCTTATCTCAAGAAAGATATAGCGGCGCTAGAAAAGGTTCAAAGAAGAGCGGCCAAGATGGTAAAGGGGATGGAACTCCTCTCGTATGAGGAAAGACTAAAACGGTTAGGGCTCTTTAACTTGGAAAAGAAACGGCTGAGGGGAGATAGGAGTGAAGTCTACAAAATCCTGAGTACAAGCGGATCGATTATTCACTCTGTCAAAAATTACAAAGATTAGGGGACACTCGATGAAGTTACAGGGAAATAATTTTAAAAACAATAGGAGGGAATTTTTTTCACTCAGAGAATAGTTAAGTTCTGGAGCGCGTTGCCAGAGGATGTGGTAAGAGCGGATAGTGTGGCTGGTTTTAAGAAAGGTTTGGACAAGTTCCTGGAGGAAAAGTCCATAGCCTACTGTTGAGAAATACATGGGGGAAGCCACTGCTTACCCTGGATCGGTAGCATGGAATGTATTTGGGTTTTGGCCAGGTACTAGTAACCTAGATTGGCCACCGTGAGAATGGGCTACCGGGCTTGATGGACATTTGATCTGATCCAGTAAGACTATTCTTATGTTCTTATGTTAAGTAGGTCCTTGTTGGTTCTTTTTGTTCTCTTGTAAACTGCCAAGAACTTTGGATTGTGTGGTATATAAGTATTAAATAAATAAATTATGGGATTTGATATATGCGGGTACTTTCTCTGTCCTTAGTAGGCTCACAATCTCAGTTTTCTACTTGGGACAACTATCGCCCCATTTCGCCCCTTCCCTTTTTATCCAAGCTACTTGAATGTGCTGTTCACCGCCATTGCCTGGACTTCTTCTAAGTCAGGGGTAGGCAATTCCGGTCCTTGAGAGCCAGAGCCAAGTCAGGTTTTCAGGATCTCCACAATAAATATGCATGAGATAGATTTGCATCTCAAGGAGGCAGTGCATGCAAATCCATCTCGTACATATTCATTGTGGATATCCTGAAAACCTGACCTGGCTCTGGCTCTCGAGGACCAGAATTGCCTACCCCTGTTCTAAGTCCATGCTATTCTTGAGTCACTTAAATCAGGCTTCTATGGAAATTGCCCTTATTCAACTTTCTAATGACCTGTTCCTGGCCAGATCCAAAGGTCTCTACTCTATCCTCATCCTTCTTGATCTATCTGTTGCCTTCAATACTGTTGATCATCACCTACTCCTCCATACATTGGCCTCGCTGGGATTCCAGGGTTCTGTTCTCTCCTGGTTTTCTTCCTGTCTCTCCCATCACACTTTCAGTGTATGGAGTGGAGATCCTTTGCCACTGCTATCCCACCATTTAATCATTGTACCCTAAGGCTCTGTCCTGGGACCTTCCCTTTCCTCCCTCTATATCCGCTCCCTCGGTGCTCTGATCTCCTCCCATGACTCCCAGATCTACCTCTCCACACCAGATATTACTACAGGAATTCCTGAGTCTCAGCCTGCCGGTGCGACATTGCCACCTGGAGGTCTCACCGCCTTTTAAAACTGAATTCGGTTAAGACCGAGAGCCTTATCTTTCCACCTAAACCCGCCTCCCCCCTCTCTTTTTCTGTGGACAACACTTTCCTCCTCCCTGTCTCTTCAGCTCGTAACCTCAGGGTCATCTTTGATTCCTCTCTCTCCTTCTCCATTCAGATCCAACAAACTGCTAAAGCCTGTCGCTTCTTCCTCTATAATATTACCAAAATCTGACCTCTTCATTCTGAGCACACTACCAAAACCCTTATCCGCACTCTCATCACCCCTCACTTAGACTACTGCGACTTGCTTCTCTCAAGTCTTCCACTCAACCATCTTTCTCCCCCTCATAATTCTGCCGCACGACTTATATTCCACCAGAGCCGCCATGCTCATGTTACCCCTCTCCTCAAGTCGCTTCATTGGCTCCCCCTCCGTTTCCAAATACAGTTCAAACTCTTCTTTTTGACCTACAAATGTATTCACTCTGCACTTATCTCCCTCTATGCTCTCACTGTGAATGCCATTCATCGGGTAAGTCCCTCCCATCTGCACCCTTCTCCTCCACTGTCAAATCGACTCTGTCCCTTCTATCTTGCTGCACCATGTGCATGGAACGGATTGCCTGAGTCATTACGCTAGTTTCTGTCTCTAGCAGTATTCAAATCCAAGCTAAAAGCCCACTTTGGGGGGGGGGGGGGCACTGCTTTCAACTCCTAACTCCCACTCACCATAAAACAGCCATGTCCATCCTTTCATTCTCTCTGCAATAAACTGTCTATTACATGTTAAATCTATAGCACTGTGTACGCCTTTCCGTTGTATAAAAATTATATCTAATAGTAGTAGTGAAGTGACTTGCCCAGAATCACTAGCAAGGAGCTGCAGTGAGAACTGAACAAGGTTCTCCAAGATCTCAGCCCACTGCACCAACCACTAGGATATTCCCCCATAGGCTATGCCAGCCACAGAGCCTCAGGAGATACACACATGACATTTGAAAGGAAACTGCAATGAGAGGGCCTAGGATGAAGTGAAGAGGTGATAGGCTCCGGGGTAATCTAAGGAAATACTTTTTTACAGAAAGGGTGGTAGATGCGTGGAACAGTCTTCCAGAAGAGGTGGTGGAAGCAGAGATTGTGTCTGAATTCAAGAGGGCCTGGGATGGGCATGTGGGATCTCATAGGGAGAGGAAGAGACAGTGGATGTTGCAGATGGGCAGAATGGATGAGCTATTTGGCCTTTATCTGCCATCATGTTTCTACGTTTCTATTGCTATAAAGCTCTATGACCTCACAATGCAGGTGTAAAGAGCCTTAGCCTATAGGAAGAGGAGATGCAAATGTTAAGAGCCTTAGCCAATAGGGAGAGGAGGAGATAGTGGATGCTGCGGATGGGCCATTTGGCCTTTATCTGCCATCATGTTTCTATTGTTATAAAGCTCTATGACCTCGCAATGCAGGTGTAAAGAGCCTTAGCCTATAGGAAGAGGAGATGCAAATTAGAGAATGACACGGTGACGGTTTACCCGCGGCCACCGCATTTAAGCCGCGGGTCACCGCCGAAAACGGGGAAGAAAACTAGCAGTCGCTGCGGTGACGGGGACAAGGCCATTCACCGACCGCAGAAACGGTGAACAGGTTTGTCCCCGCGGGCCAATGTACCCCCTTCTAGGAACCGCTATTTACCTGTGTTTCACCGTGCTCCTCATTTGTCAGATCAACCCTTCCTGCCAATCGCAGCAGAAGGGTACCCAACCCCTCCTGCCGGTCCTCCCAATGGCCTCCCCTAAGATCGCCGGCAGGAGGGTACCCAACCCCTCCTGCTGGACCCCCCCCCCAACGAACCCTCCCACCCCGGAACCCCCTTAGTCTTACTTTCCAAGTTGGACCGGACAGCTCCTCGCTCGTCTGGCCAGCAGGCCTGCCTCCGTCCAAATGAGGCGGGCCCGCCCCTCCCCTCCCCTGCCTAACCCACAGGATCCTAGGGCCTGATTGGCCCAAGCACCTAAGGCCCCTCCTATAGCGGGAGTGGCTTTAGGTGCCTAGACCAATCAGGCCCTAGGATCCTGTGGGTTGGGCAGGGTAGGGGCGGGCCCGCCTCATTTGGACGGAGGCAAGCCTGCTGGCCATACGTGTGAGGAGCCGTCCGGTCCAACTTGGAAAGTAAGACTAAGGGGGTTCCGGGGTGGGAGGGTTCGTTGGGGGGGGGGGTCCAGCAGGAGGGGTTGGGTACCCTCCTGCCGGCGATCTTAGGGGAGGCCATTGGGAGGACCGGCAGGAGGGGTTGGGTACCCTTCTGCTGCGATTGTCGGGAGGGCCGTTGGGGGGGTCTACAGGAGGGGTTGGGTGCCCTCCTGCCGTGATCGCTGGGGGGAGGGGAGACTTGCAGCCGTAGCCGCGGTCACTATGCTAATCACGGCAGGGAGATCTTTGCCGCGATTAGGTACAGGATTGCAGTGGCGGTGACGGGGCGGTGAATGGGGTGGCAGTGGCGGTGACGGGGCGGTGAAGAGGATGGTGAGACGGGGCCGGGGCGGTGACGGGGATGGTGAGACGGGGACGGGGCGGTGACGGGGATGGTGAGATGGGGACGGGGCGGTGACGGGGACCAATTTTTTCACCGTGTCATTCTCTAATGCAAATGTTAAGAGCCTTAGCCAATAGGGAGAGCAGGAGATAGTGGATGCTGCAGATGGGCAGACTGGATGGGCCATTTGGCCTTTATCTGCCATCATGATTCTATGTTTCTATTGCTATAAAGCTCTATGACCTTACAATGCAGGTGTAAAGAGCCTTAGCCTATAGGAAGAGGAGATGCAAATGTTAAGAGCCTTAGCCAATAGGGAGAGCAGGAGATGGTGGATGCTGCAGATGGGCAGACTGGATGGGCCATTTGGCCTTTATCTGCCATCATGTTTCTATGTTTATAGGATTCTAAAAGTTATAGGGGTGAGTGTGCTCCTTGCCACACTCCACCCAGACTCTGTCCATGTGAATGCCCACCTGCAAAATATGTCCTATTGAAGATATGCTGTACTTACAGAATAGCATGTAATGGTAGGCCCTTTGGGGAGGGGGCTGCAATCAGGGGAGGTGGGGGTCTTGATTGGGGATGGGGGTCTTGAATGAAGGACTTGGGGATGTGATGGGGGGGAGGGTTGAAATTTGATTGGGAGGAGAAGGAGAACAGCACAGGCCCTGTGCTGCAGATTTGAGACATGATGCTCCCAAGCTGCTGGCACTGCCATCCTGGGTTCATAAAGCCCAGTCTCCTGTTTGCAATGGTGGCCAACCTGGGTCACAAGTTCTTGGCAAAACCCCAAACAATAGCAACATTCCAAACAAAATCCCAAAGAGTAGCAAGATTCCGGAATCCCAGAGAGTAGCAAAATTCTAGAATCCCAAATAGCAGCAACATTCTGGAATCCCAGAGAGTAACAAGATTCTAGAATCCCAAACAGTAGTAACATTCCATGCTACCGATCCTAGGGCAAGCAGTGGCTTCCCACCCATCTGTCTCAATAGCAGACTATGGCCTTTTCCTGGAGGAACTTGTTAAAACCAGCTACATTAACCAAGGTCTGGAAAGTCCGTGCTGGCTTCCCAATTTGTTCCCTCTGGCAGTGCCATCTCTGGTCTTCTGTTCACCTCTTCACACAGAGGGGTCTTGTATTCAGTCCTTAGCTTCCCTCTCCTAGAGCTGTAGGTACAGATTTGCTAACCATTTCCCAGACTGCCTCCACTTCTCCCGCATGTTGTATTCACGTCTGAGTGGTTTACAATAATTAATTTAAAATATTCAAAGTAGCAAAAATGGGATGAAAGTTATAATGCTCAACAGAGATGAAAAATAAAGGAAAGAACAGTTATCCAAGTTATGTCCCCGAAAAAAGCTCACCTTGATTCTTATTGCCAACACTGCTGTGATAAAGCTAGTCATTATTAAAGATTTTATTAAAGACATAAGTTTTCAGTAATGCTTCCATTCGAAGACATAAAGGTAAATTGTCTAAAGCGAGGGGTCGATTACTGAAAATACAGCACTTCAAGTGAAATCCAAACTCATTTTGCAGAAAGCAGGGATTTGAAATAGACGCTGTGGATCTGCTCTACAGTTACTGGTGGGGACAAAAGGATTAATACTCTTAAAAGGACACAAAACCCCAGATGAGGTCTCCACCTGAAGCCCTAATTACTTGTATCCTGCTCACATGCACACCTGCATCAGTAACAAAGATGACGGAAGTAAAAATAAATATATATATCTGTTCGGCATGGCCAGATCTGATGGACCTTATACTCAAATCCATGAACTCATTTAAGAAATACCTCAAATAGTGCTTAGCCAGGTCCATTTAAGGATAAGTCTTGTCACCCAGCTGTAAAACAGCTTCTTTACCATTTGACAAACTCTTTCTAGTAAAGCGGTGTATTTGCTTCCTGCACGTTGACCCCTCTCTTGAACTCAGAAATATTGTACATTCTGCTTGTATTTGAATTTCAAGGCGGAGGCGCCCTCCAGTGGCCATGTGTAACCTTTCATCTGGCACCATTAAAGGGGGAGAGTTGGTGAACTGGAGAGCAGTTGTCGATGATGTCAAGAACAAACTTTATGCACACTTTGTTCTTCCAAAATTGAACTAGAATTTGCTAACCTATAGATGGGAAATTTACATAGGTGGGGATTTGCAGAGGAAGAGGGTGACAGTTTTCTCTTTCCCTCCATACCTCACCTGCGTTCACCTACAGGTACATGCACACACTTTCTACCTCGTTCCTTCTTCCATAGCTCCAACCTACCTACGACTGCCAACTTTTTTGAAAGAGAAAAACCTGCCACCAGCCTCACCTATGATTGCCAGATTTCCTCTTTTACAAAAAGAGGACACTAGGCCCCGCCCCATTCCACCCACAACCCCGCCCCATTCTGCCTTCAGCTCCGCCATGTTCCGCCCCCCAGCCCCGCCCCACACACAAACCTCACTGAGCTTGGGGCCGCATCTGAAGGGCCTGCACAGATATCGCCGCGGTGATGTCATCACGCATGCATGCATCGCGCCGATGTTCACGCAATGAGCAGAGGCCCTCCAGATGCGGCTCCGAGCTCAGTGACTTCCAAAACTCGGACAGACTGCCGGGTTTTGGAAATCCCTCCGGGCACCCGGACAGTCCTCTAAAAATAGGACATGTCCGGGTTTTCCCGGCTGTCTTGGAAACCCTAGCCTCATCCGTAGTCTTCCCCTGCCGCACCCTCCTCCTCCCCTGGCCTGTCCCCAGCAAAGAACTGCAACGAAGGCGGTAGTGTAGGCTTCAACCTTTCGTTTTACAGTGACAGCGGCACACACTCGTGATTCTTAGTATCAGATGTTCAACATTTCACTAAAGCATCTGTAATAGAAGAATATGAACATTGTTTAGTGATTCTCTCCTTATGTTCAGAAACTCCCCTATGTTTCCTTGTTCAATATGCTCCCTCTGTGTTCATATCCTTCCCCATGTTATGTGTGTTGCCGCTCTGGGTCCCTATTACCCTCTTCACTATCATCATCCCTGTTTCCTTATCCTCCCATGTCCAGCATCACCCCTCTGTGTCCTTGTCCCTCTGCTCCCCCCATGTACGACATCTCTGTTTTGTGTTCAGCATTTTCCCTCTGTTTCCATATGCCACCTATATCCAGCATAGTTTCATAGTTCACAGTAGAGAATGACAATGGGAAAAAAAATTATCACCGTTCCCGCCCCATCCCGTGAGCTCGTCCCCATCCCTGCCCTGTCCCCACGAGCTCGGTCCCCGTCCCCGCGAGCTCAGTCTCCGTCCCCACCCTGCAAACTGTCAGATCCCACCCGCACAAGCCTCAAATATTTATGATTTTATACTGAACTTATTTTATTAAAGTATAAAAAAGACAATATTCTGTATAATTGTCATTTTATAAACACAAATAATACAGAGCAAGGATCAACAAAACCCCTGTTTTCCCTCCCTTTCACAAATATCCCCTCCACTATTGTGAAAACTGAACAAACCAAATTACTACAGAATGCTACATAGAAAAATCAGTCACACATGGCGGGAATAATGTTAGGGGAGAGCAACTAGGGCAACTGCCCCCTGGTCAGAGAGAGCCCTAAGCCAGCTGGAAGCTAAAGAAGCACTGCCTGGGCTTTGCGGTCCCAGTTATGTCTAATACAAGCTCTAGCAGGATACATATTTCATATCTGAAATATTCTAATCACAAAATATAAAATAAATTAATTTTTTGCTACCTTTTATTGTCTGGTAATTTTATTCTTCAAATCACATTGGTCTCAGGCTTTGGCTTTGGGTTCCTTCTCTCTTCATCGTGGCATGGCTCGCTTCTGAAGATAAAATAGGTGCAAGAAGAGCTGGGGAGGAGATGCCGAGTCTGACATGGGCGCAATTTTTTTTACCACAGGAGCAAGACTTTTCACTGCTCCCGCAGGGCGGTGAAAGGTCTTGTCCCCATTCCTGCGGTAAACCAGTTGCATATGTCTCCGTTCCTGCGGATTTACTGCGGTGACCACGGTTTACCGCGGTAAACGGTTACTTGTGTCATTCTCTAGTTCATAGTTTATTAAAAATTTGATTAAACGCTTAACATAACATTCAAAGTGTTGTACAATTAAAAGCTAAATTATAAAATATAAAATAGGGGAACAAACAACAGATGATAGACATAATTGTCATACAATTGGACATACTTGACTGGGAAAAGGCGATTGTTAACAAGAGGGGAAAAAAGGGGTAGAACTACAATTGTTAGGCAAAGTAAACAGAAGGATAACACAATAGGATATGGGGAGGAAGGGATTAACTTCAAAATTAAAAGACTAGAGAATTTAAAAAACTCATTCGTAGGCACCCTTAAACAGAAAATACTTTAAACTTCTCTTGAATTTGTCCAAACTCTGTTCTGCTCTAATGAAAAGTGGGAGAGAATTCCAGATTAAAGAAGCAATAACTAAAAAAATGGTGACTCGACGAGTGCAAATTATTTTGAGAGAAGAGACGTTAAGGCTATGTTGATAGGCGGACCTTAGTGTTCTGGGAGGATCGTACGGTATTAAAATTCTGTCTAGGAAAGTGGGGGCATTAGTCTTTTGAGTTTTGAAAGTTCATAAGGCAATTCCTGTGTGTCTCTATCTCCTTGCCAAGCATCGCTCCTCTATGTCCTTGTCCCTATGCTCACTCTATGTCAGCATCTCTGCTCTGTGTCCCTCCCCATGTCCAGCTTCTCCCCTTTTTCTCACTTCTCCCTCTTCTGAGGCTGCCACCTTTCTTCCCTCCTTCCCCGGTGGTCCAGCATATCTCTCTCTCTCTCTCTCTTTCTCCCTTCTTTTCTTCCCCCCACCCCCGGCAACCATGGCTAAAGCATCTCTCCCCCTATTTTTCCTCCACCTTCCATGGCCTGTAATATCTCTTCCTGTCCATTCCCTTACTTCCTTCTCTCCCCTCAAAGGATCCAAAATTTCTCCTTCTTCCTCCCTCTACTCCCCACTCTCTCATGGGTCCAACATTCTTCCCTCTTTCTTTCCCCCTCCATTTCCAGGTCCTTCAAACTTGCCTCTATCTCCCAGGATCAGCAGCAGCAATTAACTCAGGAAGTCTCTGGCGATCACTGGAGACTTCCTTCTGCTGCATCCGCCCATGCAGATGCAGGAAGTTGAGTCAGAGGAGACAGGATGCAGCAAAGTGAAAGCTTCAAAGTCAGACATGAGCCTGCATTTAAAGGGCTCATACAGCGCTTGGTACTTTCATAGCCTTGGGCTCAGTTCAGTGGGAAAAGAAAGAAGAGAAAATGCTGGCCAGGGGAGAGGAGATTCTGCTCACCTGGGGGTATTAAAGAAAATAAGAGATATTGATTACTTGGGGGGGGGGGGGTAAAAAGAGAATGGTGGCCACCTGGAGGGGATAGGTAGGGGAAGAGAAGATACTGAATTATGAGGGGAGGAGGGAAGGGCTTTTAGCCATCCTAAGAGGGATGCACATTGAAAGTTTGCCTATGATACTAGACTCATTTGGGCTAGCCTATTGTGTTAGATGTGAGTTTTCCCAATGGGCGTCCATGAAATTATGGATGCGCCTACAAAGTGACATCCACATCCTTTGGACATCTATGTGCCAATTATCGCTCGTTAAGACCCTTAAATGGTTCATTAACCACTTAGTTTGGACGCCTAAGTCCCGCTCAGTGTTAAGCGGGATTCAGGCCTTTTGTTCAAATTGAAATCTGCTGGTTGTCTCGACATCTCATCTGCCTCTGTTATGGGCTGTATGGACTTTCTCTGTTGTGGCTTGTGGTTTCCTTTTTCTATCACTCTTCTTGATTTAAGGATACTTTGCGTTGAAGGCAATTTTTCCCTCTAACTTTTTATAAATATAGGCCTGACTTTAACTCAGCCTCCAAGCCCTTGTACCAGCAAAGAGAAAAGCTCGAGAGAGCTGGTAAACGTGCTCCTTTTTGCAGCCCTTCACATGCATCACTTCATTTTCAGTTCTACCAGAAGCCATTTCTCAGGCGGTAATGAGGTTTGCTCGTGCCCTGGATTCCTGGAGGCAGAAATCACTGCAGAGTATTTGGGCACTAATTAAAGTGTGTAAGTGCTAAGCATCCCTAACTTCAATTCTTCTCCGATTAAAAATGCAAATGGTTATTGTACTGATACCAAGGAGCGTTTATCTTTAAGATATCTCAATAGTTCAGAACATAATGATTGTAGATAGAAGCTATTGTGACTGAGAGTCCTTCTTCTAGAACTGTTTGCAAAGCTGTACATAGCAAAGTAAGCAACATAAAACCATCCTGTATGTCCAGTAAAGCGAAATAGGACTTGATATACTGTCTTTCTGTAGTTACAACAAAAGTATTGCACAGTGCAGGGACTTATTTTGATATGGATGCAAAAGTTGAACACAACGGAAACAAGACAGAAACAAGATTGATTCATTTGAGCTTTGGTGCTGGAGAAGGATTTTAGGCGTGTGTGGCGCAGTGGTTGGATCTACAGCCTCAGCACTCTGGGGTTGTGAGTTCAAACCCCGCGCTGCTCCTTGTGACCCTGGGCAAGTCACTTAGTCCTCCATAGCCCCAGGTACGTTAGATAGATTGTGAGCCCACCAGGACAGATAGGGAAAATGCTTGAGTACCTGATTGTTAAACCGCTTAGATAACCTTGATAGGCGGTATATAAAAACCTAATAAACTTGAAACTTGACCCTCGGCCACAAGAGGGCACCCGCTCAAACTCAGGGGCAGAAAATTTCATGGCGACACCAGAAAGTATTTCTTCACAGAGAGAGTGGTTGATCATTGGAACAAGCTTCCAGTGCAGGTGATCGAGGCAGACAGCGTGCCAAACTTTAAGAATAAATGGGATACCCATGTGGGATCCCTACGAGGGTCAAGATAAGGAAATTGGGTCATTAGGGCATAGACAGGGGGTGGGTAAGCAGAGTGGGCAGACTTGATGGGCTGGAGCCCTTTTCTGCCGTCATCTTCTATGTTTCTATGTTCTCTGTACCTTTTCTAATTCTGCTATATCTTTTTTGAGATGCATTGACCAGAAATGCAAACAGTATTCAAGATGTGACTCAAGTGGGTTCCAAAGTGATGGGCTGGATCAGAAAAAATAAAAGATGATGAGTGGAGAGCCTCAGGGTTCATTTGTGGGCCTGTCTCTGCTCAATTTCTTTGTCAGCGATATTGTAAAGAGATAAGGAAAAGTTTAACTTTTTGGCCATACGAACAAGAGCAGGAGAATACCCAGACCTATATTTTTGTGTGGGCCTAGGGGTGGACTGGGTGGGCATGGCCCACACATTTCCTCTTCAGCATTTCCCCCTCCTCTCCCTCAAACGGTATACATTAATACCTTGGCTGGCAGGGATCTCCAAGTCCTTTCTGGAGCCTCCCCATGCTGTCTAAATTTCAGGGCAGTCAGTGTTATCCTTCCATCCTCCAACGTTGAGAACCCCCATGCATGCTCAGTTCATGCTGCTGACTGCCCTGGGAGGCTCCGGAGAGGACTCTTTAGCTGGCGGGGCTTGGGGGATCCCTGCCATTTACACTAACAATGTACACTGCCCAAGGAACTTTTTCATCAGTTCTTAACTTCAGTCTTAAAATATCCAGAAACCTCAATGCCTCCTTTACAGAAATTATACTATCTAAATACTTCCAAATCAACGACTCAGGACTTAGAAAATCAACAGACTGAATTAGATATTACAAATATTCTTGAGTCCTCATATTCCGAAATCTCTGAAAGGGCTACGTTGCTTGTGACCTTTGGCTTCTTACAAGACAAAGAAGCAGTTCTTCGTTTATTCTTTAGGACTGAGAATGTTGAATTTTATGGTTCAAGAATAGCTATATTTCCTGCTGTTTCCAAATGGACGCAATTGCTTCGTAAAAAAATTTCTAATGCTACGTCAATCTGTATTGGGGTTAGGAGCTACCTTTCAGCTGCGCTTTCCATGTAAATGTTGTATTATTTGTCAAGCAAACAGATATGTTTTGTATGAACCCGATCAACTGCAATTTTTCTTGGAGGGTAAAGCGGCTTCCGTATCCCCTCAGATGCCCACCGAAGTCACCAACCAGACCGTATATTTAATATACAATCGTTGTGCTTTGTGTTTATCTTATGAATATTGTTGGTTTCTTGTTATAATCAGCTATCCCTGATTTGTGCTTGATTCTCTCTCCTTAGTTGTGGACTGCTATCATAATAATAATAATAACTTTATTTTTGTATACCGCCATACCTAGAAGAGTTCTAGGCGGTTCACATTGGTTAGAACAAATTACAAGCGGTTACATGCCAAATTCATCATAGAGTTGCGAACAGCAAGGAGAAAAGAAGCTACGAGTGGATACATTCCAAAATTGATCATAGAGTTGCGAACAGCAAGGAGAAAGTAGTTACAAGTGGTTACATTCCAAATTGATCATAGAGTTGCGAACAGCAAGGAGAAAGTAGTTACAAGTGGTTACATTCCAAATTGATCATAGATTTGCGAACAGCAAGGAGGAAGAAGGGGGAGAGGAGGGAGACGGGGTAGAGAAGTTTCGGTAGGAGGGAGGAAGAGGATTGAAGAAGGGGCATTAAGGGTCTTGGTCTCGGAATAGGTGGGTTTTAAGTGCTTTTCTGAAATCGAGGTAGTTGTATAAGTAATATTTAATATCTTATTACCTATTGGATATTGTTATGTTTCTTTATCAAAGAATTTCTTTTGATGTAAAACAAAGGTAAATAAATAAAAAAATTTTAAAAAACAACAACAATGTACACTGCCGCAAAGGGGAGCAGAGTACCCCCAGGAGCTGTCTTGGCGGGGATGCCGGCACCTCTCCGTCCACTCACCTCTTCAAATCTTTACTGGCAGCCAGCAGCATCCAATCGGAAAATCTGGGTCTCTAAACCCATCCCCAGGCCTGCCTAGTTCCACCCTGTAATGCCCCAATCTCGCCCCCAGCCCCAGCCCCGCTCTTGGCGGGCAGGAGGACATCCGCACATGCGTGGATGCCCTCCTGCCTAATAATGATTTCTTTGAAGCTTTTCAAAACCCGGACAAAGTGACGGGTTTTGAAAAGGCTTCCGGACCCCCAGACACGTCCTCAACGAAATGAAGTATGTTGTCATGTCCCATCTTTTCTTTCCGTCCCCCTACTGGGATGCAGTCGGGAATTAGAGATGGTCAGCTTGGCCCTATAGTGCTACACATTTAAACCAAACTCACCTACTCATCAGCTAAAAACATTACAATCAAATACTGTATTTGGTTAAAGAGATAGCATCGGGTCCAAGGCAGCGAGGACATTTGTACTTTTTATTGAGTCTATAGAAAATATTAGCTGTGGAGAACACGCTGTACTATTTCTATGGCTGGTAAAGGCTAATTTGGATTGAACACAGTGCGCAGCGGCTGCTAAGAGAGCGAATAGAGTGCTAGGAATAATCAAGAAGGGTATTACAAGCAGAACGAAAGAAGTTATCCTGCCGTTGTATCGGACAATGGTGCGCCCGCATCTGGAATACTGCGTCCAATATTGGTCGCCTTACCTTAAAAAGGATATGGGTTCAGAAGAGAGCGACACGCTTGATAAAAGGAATGGAAAACCTTTCATACGCTGAAAGATTGGAGAAACTGGGTCTCTTTTCCCTGGAGAAGAGGAGACTTAGAGGGGATATGATAGAGACTTATAAGATCATGAGGGGCATAGAGAGAGTGGAGAGAGACAGAAATAGAGAGAGAGAGAGAAAGGGAGAGATATAAAGAGAGAGAGAAAGGGAGAGAGAGAGACAGAGAAAGAATGGAGAAACTGGGACTCTTTTCCCTGGAGAAGAGGAGACTTAGAGGGGATATGATAGAGACTTACAAGATCATGAAGGGCATAGAGAGAGTAGAGAGGGACAGATTCTTCAGACTTTTGAAAAATAAAAGAACAAGAGGGCATTCAGAAAAGTTGAAAGGGGACAGATTCAGAACCAATGCTAGGAAGTTCTTCTTCACCCAAAGAGTGGTGGACACCTGGAACGCGCTTCCAGAGGGCGTGATAGAACAGGGTACGGTGTTGGAGTTCAAGAAGGGATTGGACAATTTTCTGAAGGAAAAGGGGATAGAAGGGTATAGATAGAGGGCTAGTATACAGGTCCTGGACCTGATGGGCTGCCATGTGAGCAGACTGCTGGGCATGATGGACCTCAGGTCTGACCCAGCGGAGGCACTGCTTATGTTCTTATTTACATTCACAGATTTAATAATAATAATAACTTTATTCTTGTATACCGCATTACCGTGGAAGTTCTATGCGGTTAACAGAAGAAGAGACTGTACAATTACAGTGAAGTTACAATTTTGTTAATGTTACATTAACATTTTAGACAATGCAATTTTTCAATCGAGTTACATTTACATTTTAGACGGTAAATTGACAGAGAGGTTAATTTTTTGCAGGTAGGTAAAATACTCAGAGTAGTTATGTTTGCTATGAGTTACATACAGCAGTTTTACAAATAGAAGTGTAACCTACGGTGGTAAGGGGTCTGGGGGAGAGTCGAGGTCAGAGGTGGAGGAGTGAGGGGATCGGAACATTCAGAGGAATTTGTCAAAAAGGTAGGTTTTAGTTAGCTTCCTGAAAGTTTGATAGGGGGGGGGAATTGGAGATGAGAGTGGAGAGGCATTTGTTCCATTTGCCCGCTTGGAATGCTAGGGATCGGTTGAGGAATTTTTTGTAGAGGCAGCCCTTCGGAGAGGGAAAAGAAAACAGGTAGGTATTTCGAGTGCGGGAGGGGCCTGCAATTTCAAGGTAGTCAGATAGGTAAATTGGTGAGGAGCCTGCTACGGTTTTGAAGCAGAGGCAGGCAAATTTAAAGATGATTCTTGCCTCCACCGGCAGCCAGTGGAGTTTGGTGTAGTAGGGGCTGACGTGGTCATATTTTTTGAGGCCGAAGATGAGGCGGACAGCGGTGTTTGATGGTGTTTTTATAGGCTCCCAGGTATACGATATTGCAATATTCCAATATGCTTAGGATTAGTGATTGGACCAGTAGGCGGAAGGAGAGGTGGTCGAAGTGGTGTTTGATGGTGCGAAGTTTCCAAGGGAACAGAAGCATTTTTTGACCTGGGCACTGGTGTGAGCTTCGAAGGTCAAGCTTCTATCTAGAATGACTCCGAGTATTTTTATGGTGGGGTTGATGGGGTATTCTAGGCCGTTCAGTTTCAGGGAAGTGTTTGTTATTTTGTGGGTAGGGCTTGCCAGGAAGATTTTGGTTTTTTCTGTGTTTAATTTCAATTTGAATTGTGAGGTCCATTGTTCTAGCTTGGTAAGGATAGAGGAGGTGAGTTGTTCCGTCTGTTGAGTGAATGTAGTTAGTGGAATGATAATGGTGATGTCATCGGCATATATGAAAGATTTAAGGTTTAGGTCGGCTAGTGTCCGTGCTAGAGGGGCCAAGTAAATGTTGAAAAGGGAGGGGGATAATGGGGAGCCTTGTGGGACTCCGCAGGAGTTATGCCATTGATGGGAGAAGGTTCCGTTACTGTGGACCTGATAAGTGCGGTTGGTTAAGAAGCTTGAGAGCCAGTCAAGTACTTGGCCGGAGATGCCGATAGAGTCAAGGCAGCGGAGCATGATATCGTGGTCGACCAGATCAAAAGCGCTGCTTAGGTCGAATTGGAGTACTAGGGCGCTTTTGCCCAAAGAGAATAGGTGGAGGAGGTAATTGGTTAGAGCGGCTATGACCGTTTCTGTGCTGTGGTTTGGGATTGAGAATCATGAAGGATGTTGAACTTTTCTAGGTAGTTCGTGAGGTCGTGGTTAATGAGGCCTTCCATGAGTTTCTGGAAGAGTGGTATATTGGCTATGGGTCTATAGTTAGCGGCGGAGGAGATGGGTTCTTTGTTGTTTTTGAGGCGGGGGGATACGAGAATGTGTCCGAGTTCAGTCGGGAAGAGACCTGTGGACAGGCATAGTGTGATCCAATTGAAGAGATCGGCTTTAAATTGGGGGGGGGGGCGGATTTAATAATGGCGGGTGGGCAGTTGTCTAACAGGCAGTTGGAGTTGGCGTATTTTGAGAAGAGTTTGAGAAATAGGCTCCAGTCTGGGCTTTCGAAGGAGCTCCAGGTCATGTCAGCCCTTGAACCTGTTGTGTCTATTGCTGGAAGGTCGAATATTGTCTCAACGTTGGGAGTAGTGAGAGATGATTTTAAGGTTTGAATTTTGTTGGCAAAGTGGTTAGCTAGGATTGTTGCGGGGGGCGGGAGTTCTGAGCTGGTTCGTTTGTATGGATCAGTGTCTAGAAGGGAGTTAACTAACCTGAAAAGAGCTTTACTGTTTAGTGAAGGGGTGTTAATGAGTTGGGAGTAGTATTTGCTGCGTTTTTCAGCAATTAGTTTTTTGTATTTGTTGACTTTTCGTCGCCAGATAAGTCTATCATGGTCGGTCCCTGATTTACGCCATATTCTTTCTAGTTTCCTAACTTCGCGTTTTAAGGCTGAGAGATCCGCATCGAACCATTTGTTTGGGGGCCGAGGGGTTTTCTTGCGAAGTTTTAGGGGGGCGATGGTATTGAGGACTTGGTTGCTGAAGTTTTTCCAGTCAAGGTGGAAGTTGGGGTTGGGGTCGGAGTCAGGAGAGAGGATGTAATGAGACCAGAAATCTACTGGGTTGATTTTTTCTCTTGTCCAGGTCAACGTCTTTGTTAGGTTATTTGTTTGTTTCGTGTCTGGTTGTTTTTTGAACCAGGATAGTTCAAATTGACATAGGAGGTGGTCGAACCAGGGGGTATTAGACCAATTTTGTTTTGTGAGATTTATGTTGGGGGTGGTGGAGGAGTTAGAAAGGAAGGTGACCATGTCAAGTTGGTGTCCTTTGTTGTGTGTTGTGGTAAGTGGGGGCTTGGTGAAGCCTATTGATCTGAGGAAGGAGAATAGGTCTGCAACATTGGGGGTTTCTTTTTGCTCTAGGTGAAGGTTAATGTCTCCCGCTAGGAGGTTGTGGGTGCCGGCTGCCGAGTTCGAGAGAAGGAATTCGTAGTAGTCTTCTTTAGCTAGGTTCCATTTATTAGGGGGAATGTAGAATAGTGTGACGATGAGATTATCAGTGAGGTCGGTTTTGGAGATTTTGCAGGTGAGGATTTCTAGGTCATTGGTTAATTTGGAATCTAGGATTTGGAAGTGAAAGTGGTCGCGTAGTATGATGGTCAGGCCACCTCCCCTTTTAGAGTTTCTTGAGAGGGGGATAGTTTTGTAGTGTGGTGGGAGAATGTCCGCTATGATGGCATCCTGGTCGGAAATGAGCCAGGTTTCAGTTAGGAGTACAATGTCTAGGGGGGTTTCTTCAAGCCAATCTTTGAAGAGTTGGGCTTTATTTCTGACCGATCGGATGTTCAGGTAGGCACCAGAGAGAATGGATTGTTCTAAGGGGGGCGAGGGTTCCGTGAGTTGTAGATTTTTTAGAGATCGTTTTTTGTTTTGTGTTGGTCTGGGTGGGTGACGGGTGGTGTGGATTACAGGGATGGGAAAAGGACCTGTTTCTGTGACATCGTGAACGAGTCTGTGGGCTCGGGGGAGTTTGTCAGGTCCTGGGATTCTAGTCCATGCGATGTAGGTAGGTATGGGTTCGAAGGCTGAGGCTTTAGAAATCCAGCCTCTTGTGGTGAGCAGGTACAGAAGGAGAAAGGCAATATGTTTGTGAGTAGGGCTAGACAGGTTTGGTGATAGGTAGGGTGGCGAGGGGGGCTGGGCAGGGAGAGGGGTGAGGGCAGACAGGAGGTGCAGGGTGGAAGGACAGTTGAACAAATTAGGATTGAGAGCTAGATAGAGGTACAAGCGGAGAGTTATAAAAGACAATGAACAGATCTATAAGATGGTATATTGGTTTAGGCGACTAAGATTAAAGGCATGAGCAAGGAAGAGTCCTGGGCATGTAACAATTATAGATCTGTAAGATTTTAAGGAAGGTGCTTCGGTCCGAGTGCCCGTGTGTAAGAGGCAGGGATTAGGGTGCTTGGCCCTAAGGATTATTATATTAATTTTTTTTATTTTTTTAACATTAATCCCCAAATTCTATCGAGGTCATCCAAAGTCAGGTGCAGATCTCAGATCTCCACACAAACTAATTAACTGAGGCATTAAATATCAATCATTGCATAACATAAGACCATCTAGCCCAATATCCTGTTGGCGGCTCGATTTGTTGTTGTTGAAGTCTTTTTGCGTTTATTCTGTGCGCGTGCCCATCACTATCGCCAGCGATGGGCACGCGCAAATTTTGCGAACCTTCACTACTCTCCGCCAACCTCATTTGCATGAGCGTTTTTAGGAGAATGACTCACCATTTTTATTTTATTTTTTTACGATAATGGCTACGACGGCGGCCCGTCGGTTTTTAACGCAAATTTTTGAGAATCTAGCCCTAAATCCTCCAGTGTCTGCTGCTTTGAATGCAAGCTTTGAAACGGCGAAGCCACCGAAAGGCGGCATACAAGCCCTCCCTTTGCAGCCCTTTAAATCAGAATCATTAGAGCCCACCGATAGACTCAAGAGAGAGAGAGTTGTATCATCATGAAAGATATTTCCAGAGGAAACGCAATGGGTCTGCAAGTTAAAGGCTTTCTGAGTGCTTTTGCCAGCCAAGCAGCTCTGCTGTACGTCTACATCAAGTATGAGTCTTTGATGCCCTATTTACATAGTCTGAGGCAGCATCTTGAAGTAATCACAAATTGCCTACGCTGTAAAGAAGCTGGTCCTGCTGATGAATGCAGTCAATACCGAAAGAGTTTTATGTATCATTAATTCCCTCAGCGCTCGGAAGGAACTTTCTCTGACTCCCGATGATACAGCAATCACTCACGATCGTCAACACAATTATCTCCACTCAGCTGTGTAAAATAGCAGCCGTCGTATTTTTAGCTATTTACATTTTTAATGTTCAGAGCAAATGCGAAGCGATTGACTTGGGTTATAAGAGGGAAATGCCGCCTAGGTGAGCCCTGCAAAGAGGGCCAGATGCCTTTTCCAGGTCTGATGTCTCCGCTGCGTGTTCAAAACCTTCAAGATTGGCTTCTAGAACCAGGTGCAAAGTTTTCCCGAAAGCATCAAATGGAAAAAGATTCAGCGGACAGATACCACTCAGGACCACTGTCACTAATCGCTTCCATGGCACTGTACGTAAGCATACAGCAGACGATCTCTGCTCAACAGAGTTTGTAATCTAATCAAGACAGGCAGGCTCCCGAAGCACGCCAATAAGACGTTCACCCTTCAGATTTAAATGGAGCTCAGTGAAAGGCGAGTGTTCTGGCCGGTTATGAGTAATGTTGACTTAGGCACCAGGACAAGTGGTCCAAGGTGGTTGGCCGATGTCCTGTTCTAGCGGTCGATGACAAGAAGTCCCAGAATTCAAGGGCCTGTTCCCTCGCTGTGGGAGCAAATGATCTCTTGGACCTCCGCAGACCTAACTACGAATTTTTTTTTAAACACCAACCTTTTAAATATCCTGCAAATGTATTCATTTAAAATTGCTGGAGTTAGAAATATATATGTTTTGAGCTCACTAGACTGAATGAATACTCTGGAGGTGGAAACAATCTCAAAAGGAAACATCGAGGTGACTGTGGGACCCTTTTATTAAGCCCATAGAATATAATGGGTGCCTTAGAATTTAGCACGCGATAAATCGTTTAGCACACCTAGCTTCTAACCTTGTTAATTCTAATTAATTTGTAACTGTAATTGTAAACCGCATAGAACTTCACGGTCCTGCGGTATATAAACTGTTATTATTATTAACAAAAGGACCCCTGTGTTAGATATATTCTGACTGAGGACTTATGTATTTTTTCTTATTTTAAACTTTCTTTGTATTTCAGCTTGGGTCCCCCATAGTGAAGGTTTGATAAAGGGAAATATTTTCTTAAATTTTTCGCATTAACATGATGGTAGATGCAACACTGAAGGCATCAGCACAATGCGCCACGGCCTCAAGGAAAGCAAACAGAATGTTGGGTATCATTAAGAAGGGTATTACAACCAGGACGAAAGAAGTCATCATGCCGCTATATCGTGCAATGGTGCGGCCGCACCTGGAGTACTGCGTCCAGTACTGGTCGCCGTACCTCAAGAAAGACATGGCGGTACTTGAGGGAGTACAAAGAAGAGCAACTAGACTGATAAAGGGAATGGAAAATCTCCCATATACCGACAGATTGAAGCAGTTGGGACTTTTCTCACTAGAAAAGCGGAGACTTAGAGGAGACATGATAGAAACCTTCAAGATCCTGAAGGGCATAGAAAAAGTAGACAGGGACAGATTTTTCAAATTAAGGGGCGCCACAAGTACAAGGGGGCACTCGGAGAAATTGAAAGGGGACAGGTTTAGAACAAACGCTAGGAAGTTCTTTTTCACTCAGAGGGTGGTGGATACGTGGAACGCGCTTCCAGAGGCTGTTGTAGACAAGAAAACATTAAATGGTTTCAAAGAAGGTTTGGATAGATTCCTAGAAGAAAAAGGGATTGAGGGGTATAGATAGGTATAGACCATTGCTCAGGAAATGGGCCTGATGGGCCGCCGCGGGAGCGGACTGCTGGGCAGGATGGACCTAGGGTCTGCTTCAGCGGAGGCAACTTCTTATGTTCTTATGTTCTTATGTTCTTAACACTGTTTTTTATTACAAGAATTGACTTGACTGACTGATTGATTGGAAAATACAAAAAAAAATGAGATGGACTGTCATAAATAAAGCTCCGCATGCTTTTCATCCTTATAATCGTTCCTCATAGCTTATCTTCTAGAAGAGTCCCTGATGCTTGGAAGAAGGACATTATCCAGCCAGTTTTAATGAAACCCAGCCTTGATTGCCTGGCTGTTATTATCTAATTCCCAGTCCCTTATCTATCGTATCTATCTAAGCCGACTAAATTAGCAATTGCTCAACTTTCGGACTACTTTGAGAAATTGAATATTCTACATCCCCACCAACCTGGTTTCAGGTCTGGTCAGAGCACTGATCTTAATAATGATAATAACTTTATTCTTGTATACCGCCATACCCAGTGAGTTCTAGGCGGTTCACATTAATTAAACATAGTTACATGCAGTTAAGTATGAATTGAACAGATTTACATAGAGTTAAGTGTTAAATTGAACAGGGATGCAGGCAACGAAGTAGATGAAATTGGGGGGCAGGATAGAGTGAATCGGGGGGGTGAGGGGGGCGTGATAAAAAGGAGGGGAGGGGGGGAGGGGAGGTTCTTTGAGGAGGGGGCAATTAAGTGTCGTGGCGTTGGAAGAGGTGTGTTTTGAGTAATTTTCTAAAGCTGAGGTAGGTTGGAGCCTCGAGGATTAATTGGGCTATCCATGGGTTTAGTTTGGCGGCCTGGAAGGTGAAGGTTTTGTCGAAGAATTTATTGGAGTGACAGAGTTTTAGGGAGAGGAAAGCAAATAGCTGGATTCTGCGGGAGTTCTCGTTTCTGTGATTCAGGATGAAGTGTGGGTTGATGTAGTTTGGGGCTAGGCCGAATACTGTTTTGTAGCAGAAACAGAAACTAACTTCCATTGTCACTCCATTGCTGAGGGCGTTACACCGGCTTCCGGTGTATTGGAGGGTCCAGTTCAAGTGTGCTAGTGTGGTATTTAAAAGTCTATATGGGATTTTTTTTTCCCCCATTACTTACACTTGTCTTCAATTTGCAACACCCCTTCTCTACTAGAGGAATACATAAATTTAAATTAGCATTTCTGTCTATTAAGGGAATTCGACCTTTAGGAAGGCTCTCCCACTCTCTGGCATGTGCCTTAGTAAAGATCTGGAATGACCTTCCGCCAGAAATTAGATCCCTTTCCTCTTTGACTTGTTTCACAAAAACTTTGAAGAAGTATTTGTTCAAGAAATTCTTAACTGATGAATATTGTAATAGTTGTACATCCTGTTTAATTATTGTTTTCTCCTACCCTTTTGGGTTAATTTTGTGAACCGGATCGAGTCCCCTTCAGGGAAATACCCGGTATATAAAACTAAGGATTGGATTGGATTGGATTAGACTGCGCTGCCACCTTCTCTGGACCTTCCTGCTACCTTTGATATAATAGGCCAACTCAGAGAGATCAGATTGATCAGGTTACTCCTACTCTTTTAACAAGCTTTTAATTGGGTTTTAATGGCACGATCAATTACTGTGCTAATTAAAACCAATTAAAGCAATTAAATTAGGCGGCAGCAGGTCGCCTAACTTATGGTGCCATTTCTAGAATCTGTCCCTAAGTGCGCGCTAATCATTAGTAAATGACGGCAGATAAAGACCAGAATGGTCCATCCAGTCTGCCCATTATTTATGCCCACTAACAGGTGCTAAATCGGCTAGTACCCCTTGATTAATTCCCCCCTTGGTGCGCCTAACTTGGGCATCAGCATTTACACCAGGTTCCGGAAAGTGTAAGTCTGTCACCTAAAGTTAGACACAGGAATCAGCGCTAAGCGCAATTCTATACCTGAGACACGGTCTTAGAGCGGATATTTTTTTTGCCACCCAATTCTGAGCACCGTCTTCTGAAACAAGCCCTGTGCACCAACAAGCTCCTCGTTATTAAATTAAATTACGTGCACAGCTGACCGTGCTCTGTAACTTGTGCGTGCAAATATACGCCCTAATCAGAAATTTGCGTGCCCAAATTTATAGAATGGAGGAGGGGTGGCGGTTCCTTTATTGAATGCTTGAAGAAGTGAAGAAAGAAAGAGAAATTCTGTTGGAAGGTTTTTATGCTATAAAGATTGCTTGTTGAGGCTTTTAACTTCCATAGAGGTTTTTTTTTAAATATATTGTATGAAAGACTTTTTAATAAAAGACAGCAACTGTGAAAACTGTACACTTTTACACTGGACTGTATTTTATAAGAAGCTATATACATGTGGAGATGACTTTATAAAATGACTCTCTTATCCCCTCTTTTACTAAGCCCGATAGCATGGGCCGACACGTTAAATCGGGGGTAGGGTACTCCGGTCCTCGAGAGCTGTATTCCAGTCGGGTTTTCAGGATTTCCCCAATGAATATGCATGAGATCTATTTGCATGCACTGCTTTCAATGCATATTCATTGGGGAAATCCTGAAAACCCGACTGGAATACGGCTCTCGAGGACTGGAGTTCCCTACCCCTGCATTAAATACTCCAACACTCAGAATGAACGAGCATTTGCCGCACCACACTCGCTCCTATGCCTTAATCAAAGGGGATCTTAATGTTCAACATGGAATGGGTCATGTGATGAGTCACATGACCCAGGGCAGAGACTATTTTCCCCCAACATATCCTCTGCAAATAAGAGGAGATCCAAGAAATTGATGAATACGTATTTATCATGTGTGATCCCAGTCCAGTGAAACCATCTTCCTTAAGATATTAAGGGCTCCTTTTATCAAACCGCGATAGAGCATTTTACCGCAGGCCGGCAAGGAAAATGATCCGACGCTCATAGGAACTGAATGAGCATCAGCGCACTTCCCCCCCCCACACCCCACCCCCTCCCGAGTAGGACTGGGCTTGGCACAGCAGCTTTGGAACAGTTAGAAAGCTGGCTGTCTCGGAGCGAGAGGGAGTTCAGGGAAGTTCCCATGTGGAAGGAACCTCCACCAGCCCAAGAATCCATGGATGTGGAAATGATAGGTATTGGAAGACATGGAATGGAGTGCTCTGCCAGAGCTTGCTTTTCCAGAAGCCATGGAAGTGAGCTGATCTGACTGGGTGTTTGACTTGCAAAGTTGTTGGGGTGTTTTTTTGATCTTTTTGTTTTGTGTTGGCTGTCTCTCTGCGGGGACATTGCTGAAGGACAGTTAAGCAACGTTGATAATGCATTTTTGGAGCGCTGTGAAAACCCTGAAGGTCGGGTGCCGGTTTGCCTGACATCCAAGTAGTGCGTTTTGTGAGTTATATTTTTTTCTTCTTTGCCTTGCCAAGGAGCTGAACTGGCAAATCCATTAACTTTCCACTCCTTAATGCTCGGAGAGAAGGGAGAAGCACTGCAACATTATACATCTCTGAGTTTTGTGTTTGGACTAAAGACTGCCTGGGACTCATTTGTACTTTGTGCTGTTATTACTCCTTCAAAGTAGGACTTACCTGGGACATAAGTGAAACACTGGAGCATGAACCATATTATTTTGGGGCACATTATAGTTGCTGTTACTTTTGGACTTTTGTTTTTCTTGCATTTTTGTTTTGCCCTATCTGGATGATTAATAAATATTATTTCTTTCTTTTGATACTTACCTGAATTGTGTCATTCTGACTTTTGTACACAGAGTAAGGTACCCCTAACAAGGCTTCCTCCTTCTTGGGGAAACACACCAGGGCAATATTGTAGGGGTGTGCCAGGCCCTAAGGGACGGCCACGCTACAATTAGCAATACAAACAGTTCCATGACCAAGTCTAAGGTGACTTATATTTTCCGTCATAGCCTTTGAAAACCACATGGTCTGCTTTCCCCTATGCTACACTCTCTGTCAGGATAGACCATAAGGCCACCTTGCTCCCTACAGATCTCTGGGTCTGACTATAGACAGAGGTTGTGAAATCACAAGTTTTACGTGTAACACAGGAGGGCAGTATTGCTTAGGGAATTTGTGCGAAAAGTTGGAGATCCCTTTCGAAATTAAACTCTCGGGAAGCGTAGAGGCAGCAGGCAGATACTCTCTGGTTTCATTCTTCCTATTTATGGCCCATCGCAATGCAGCGTGTCCATCTTAGCTTTCGCCACTTGGAGGGTGGATTCCCTCATTCAGGTATATCCAAAAGTGGAACTGGAACTGTCATCTATCATTAATGCTTATGCTCTAATACCTAATTTTAATCAGACCTTCTCTTCTAGGCTTATCCATGCTTTCACGATTATTCTTTATTACCCTCCAGATGTATTTTCCCTAAATGTTTCTTTATTTTCTTTAAAGATTGTAGTTCATCCCCCCCTCTCCTTTTGTATTGATAATTATTTGTACATATATATTGTATGTTTATTTGTATAAAATTGTTTTATTTTTGTTTCCTATTTTTAAATTGTCATACGCATTGAAATACTTGACATTGCGTGTACAACAAATTTTTAATAAACTTGAAACACTGAAGGCTTAACAGATCAGAAGGAGGGGATGGGAAAGGGAGCCTAGCAAATTCCACGGTCAGGGCAGAGAGCCCCATTTCATACAGACTGCGGCGGTCGGAATTGTGACATCCGGGTCAGGATGTGGCGCGTTTCACTGGGAATGGAGAACAAAATCTGCTGACATGGAGGCTGTTCTAGAGTACCTCAGAAATAGATGTTTAGGTGTCTAATGCAGGCAGCATAAACATCCATTTCAGAGACTTTATATATGACTAGTGTTTAAGCCCGTTAGATTAACGGGTGCTAGATGTCTCCTGCTTTTGAACCTGGGCAGGGGCAGAGGCAGAGCCGGGGCGGGAGGGAGTGACGGTGGGAGAGCAATTTCAAAGCTTCAGCAGCGGCGGCTCCTTGACCAATCCGCGCTTACAACGTCCCCACACTTATGGTCTGGCTGGCTCCCCCACCAAAGCCCTTCGCAGCGGCAGCCCCTCCCACATCCGTCCCCGCGTCCCAAGCCTCTCTGAAGGCCGGCTCCCACGAAAATGGTACCCCTCTGTCCAAAGCCGCGGCGGAAGCCTCCCTCAAGACACATTTCAAATCTGACATATTGTAATCACAAAACAGAAAATAAAATTATTTTTCTTACCTTTTGTTGTCTGGTCATTATTCATATCATGTAGGGGTCCCAGGCTATGGTTGGCTTTTGATAACTCGCTTGCCAGGGCCCCTTCTTTCTTCTTCCCTCCCTCCATCCCTGCAGCTGAAGACAGGCACCTCCCCCCAGTGGTCTGAGACAGGAGGGAGCAGTTAGGAGAGGGTCTGAGGGCAAAGAGGGGCTCAACAGCACACAACCACCTTTCCTTCCCTCCCTCCATCAGGTGCAGTGAATCCACCAATGTTAAAAGGAGCCGCGTCGAAATCGGAGGCCTGCCACTGCTGTAGCACTTTCCCCTCTGCCTTGGTCCCGCCCCTTCTCGGACATATGGGACCGCGGCAGGTTTGTTTCTTTAGGCAGCCCCGGTTGTTTACTTGGATTCAATGTGAGCCGGGTGAGAAGGCAGCCGCAGCCTCGCGGCTAGGTAGGGGGACAACAATGGCGCTTTTGCTCAAGCCCCCGCCGCAGCTCCTCTCTCGATCCTGGTGCGGTTCGAGAGGGGAGTCGTGGCGGCGGCTTGAACATAAGCGCGATTGTTGGCCCCCTACCTAGCTGCAAGGCTGCGGCGGGGTTTCCATGGCAACCCGATCGCGGATCTCAGTGTAGGGCCGGGTCTGGCGGCGCCGTTTAGTGCGGAAGCGGGAGGCGGGACCTCAGCACAGCGCCGCCGGCCCCCAGGAGCTCGAGGCCGGCGGCGGACATGCCTGGTGTGGCATGGTGCAGGAGGAACAGTGGTCGGTGGAGAGCAGGTGATGACAGTGATAGGTGGCGCGAGGTGGAGAGTAGGTGATGACGTAAAACGTGCGCATGCGCACTCGTGTTTTCGCGACGGATCAGGGAACACATTTTTTTTAGTGCGCATGCGCGGCCTAGCATTTTATTATATTAGATACCTAGATTTGCACCCCAAAATCTGAGTGCGCCCCTGAGACATGAGTGTAAATTCATTGGCTAACAAGCCAATTATCATTAATAATTGTGAGCTAATATAGAAATGTAGAAACATGACAGAAGATAAAGGCCAAATGGCCCATCCAGTCTGCCCATCCGCAGTAACCATTATCTCTTTCTCTCTCTGAGAGATCCCATGTGTCTATCCCAGGCCCTTTTGAATTCAGAGACAGTCTCTGTCTCCACCACCTCTTCCGGGAGACTGTTCCAGGCATCTACTTTAAAAGTATTTCCTCAGATTACTCCTGAGCCTATCACCTCTTAACTTCATCCTATGCCCTCTCATTCCAGAGCTTCCTTTCAAATGAAAGAGACTCGACTCGTGCACATTTACGTCACATAGGTATTTAAACGTCTCTATCATATCTCCCCTCTCCCGCCTTTTCTCCAAAATATACAGATTGAGATCTTTAAGTCTGTCCCCATATGCCTTATCACGAAGATCACACACCATTTTAGTAGTGACCGACTCCATCCTTTTTATATCATTTTGAAGGTGCGGCCTCCAGAATTGTACACAATATTCTAAATGAAGTTTCACTAAAGTCTTTTATAGGGGCATCAATACCTCCTTTTTCCTACTGGCCATACCTCTCCCTATGCAACCTAGCATCCTTCTAGCTTTTGCCGTCACCTTTCCATTAATTGGCACATTAAAATTTGCACACATCAATGAATGCCGTTCTATAAGGCATGGTACCTAACTCAAAATGGGTGTGGCCATGGGAGGGGCATAGGCATGTCAGGTGTGTTCCAAAAAGTTGGCTACACTTGGCTACCTATTACACAATCGCACCTAACTTTAAACTTAAACGCCTGTTCTTTAGGCCAAGGTCTTAAAGGCCTACATTATAGGCACCTAAGTCCTTTAGAGAAACGTGCCTTATGGCGCCCAATCCAGCTCTGCCCCTAAACACGCCTACTTTGGAGGTAGATTCCATTAGGTGCCTATTACCCATTTAATTAGAAAAGGTACAGAGCAGGGCGACAAAAATAATAAAAGAAATGGGACGACTTCCCTAAAAAGAAAGGCTAAAGCTATTCAGCTTGGAGAAGAGACGGTGGAGAAGGCTTCATCAAAGGCAAGACAAATGATGGGTTGTATCCGTAGGAGTTTCGTCAGCCGGAAGCCTGAAGTCGTAATGCCGTTGTACAGATCCATGGTGAGACCTCATCTGGAATATTGTGGTCCAGTTCTGGAGACCACATTACCAAAAAGATGTGCTGAGAGTTGAGTCGGTTCAACAAATGGCCACCAGGATGGTCTCGGGGCTCAAAGATCTCCCGTAAAAAATGATTTCCTCCTTTCTTGTGTCTCTTTATTGACATTGGGGTAAATCCAAATACCCTGTCCCATAGAAGGAGCCTGAGCTTTGAGAAAATATAACTTCAATACGGCGTTGAGGTCTTGCTGAAATAGAAATGAAGTAAGCAAGGTAGCTCTCTCCTCAATTTTCGTGCTGGTTGTTTCTAGATGGTCTTCATTTCTTATGACTAGTGTGTGTGTGGGGTGGGGGGGGGGGGTACTGAGCATATTCATTATGATTCACCACTTTATATATGATCTTTTTTCTGTTTTATGTTTTTTGTATATACGTGAATATTTTATGGTGTTTAGGCATTATTGCATTGAGATACGTCTTATTTTAGTCACACCGTCAGAAGAGAGAGATCGCTGGAGAAGTGATTATGTTTGGGAAGATCGAAGGAACCCAAGTGAAGATGGCGACCAGCAATCAGATGGAGGACCTTTATCAGATGGCTGAAGGTCTTTATTCTAAGTTGAGATGATGCTGGAGGACCTTTCCAGACTAGCACAAAACCGATTTCTTTTTAGATCCGCAATTCAAATCGCAAGGACTCGAACACGAGTCGATGGCAGTGATGTAGTATGGATAGGAGGTGCCCAGGGCAGTGACAACCCCTCTGCGACCCCTATTCCACACTTGCACTCTCCCTCCCCCCCCGTACCTCTTAATCTTCACCAGCACAAGTGGCTTCTGCAGCATGCTCCTCGCGCCAGCGTTGGATTTCCCTCTGACATCACTTCCTGGCCCCGTGACCCGGAAGGGGTTTAGGGGGGGTATCGGTGGCAGGAAGGAGTGGGCATCCCTCTTGCCACTCTTTAATTTAAATGAGGGAGGGGGGTCAGGGGGATTTCAAGTGTCCAAGACAGGAGGGCTGGTATCTTGAAACAACTTTTCTTTTTCTTTTTTTTTTTATGGGCACAGATGTGCATGTGGAAGCTTTACCACGGTTTAGCAAAAGGGGGAGTTAGGTAAGCAAATTTGAGTGCCCTTTACAGAATCTGCCCTGTGCACTTCCCACCCCGGACATGCCCCTCTTGTAGATATGTTCTTACTCATATACATCACGTCCTACAGATCTGCATATTACCCCTGTGTAAAACAGCATTGAATGCACAAACCTTGATAGGCACATGAATGTGTCCTTTTTATAATAAATCTTTTTATTGAAGAAATGAAGGAACTTCAAAGAAACCATACAAGATCTCCAAGTTTCTTTTTGACTTCCTAAACAAACCAGTTCTAAACTTAACCTGTCCCAAGCCACCCCCATTCCCTCCCATAACATACAATTCATAAAATCTTTATGTAAAGACATCAGGCAGCGACAAAATGGGGAAAAAAACAACAAAAAACCCATAGGAAAATAACATACCATAGGTGCAAACCATCTGCAGGCCAAACCCCACAAAACAGAAATTCCACAGTACAAAGCAGTAGAACTATTAAGTCCACAAGAGCAAAGTAACTGTACTCTATTAGCTATTAATCCCTTCCCATGATCCCACAGTCTTATCTCGTTCTGTTCCCACCTAAACATACCTACAAATCACTTCAGGCCAGAACAGTATAGTTAATTTTAACCACCCCTTTTACTAAGCCGCGGTAAGAGCGCTAACTGCTCTGACTCTGCTCCGAAGCTCATAGAATTCATATGAGCGTCGGACCACTGAACGCCCTGGGCCGTGGTAAAACGTTCTACCGCAGCTTAGTAAAAGAAGGCCTTAGTAAACGATCACATACTGTAGGATTATATGCCATTTTTATACACATGCACGCCAAAGACCCACCGCTGGTCCGGGATCCGGAGCAAACTCCTGGTATTTGCGATACCAATACTGGCGTAGCAGTGGCAAAGCAGTTACTTGTACCAGTTCAACCAGGGGAGATTGCTGCCCCATTTGGAGGAAGGCCGGCGTTCTCCCGTCGCAGTAATCGCTTCCTCCCGAAACAGGATATCATCCCTGACACGACAGATTTCTGCAACCCTTACTGAAAACCCGCTGCGCTCAGTTTGGATGGCACTTGAAGCCCTGCATAAGGTTTGTAATTCTTTTGTCTCTGTATTCTTAAAGAGCACAGTACAAGTCAGAGGGGTAAAGGAACAAGGTGATTTAATTTTGGCTAAACAGATGGCTAGAAACGGCAGTGCCCAAAATTCAATAAAATCTTGCTCAGATTGTAGGTGATCTTGTCAGGTGTTTGTGACCTGGATTGGCCACTGCTGGAAACAGGATACTGGGCTTGATGGACCTTTGGTCTGTACAGCAATTCTTATGTGAGCCAAGTATAGGACAATCATTGTGACATCACTGGTGGAATGAGACATTATGACATCACAATCTCAGCTCTGGAAAGTTGCTACTCTTTGGGTTCTGCCAGGTACTTGGGACCTGGGTCGGCCACTGTTGGAAGCAGGATACTGGGCTTGATGGACCTTTGGTCTATACAGCAATTCTTATGTGAGCCAAGTATAGGACAATCATTGTGACATCACTGGTGGATTGAGGCATTATGACATCACAATCTCAGCTCTGGAATGTTACTACTCTTTCGGTTCTGCCAGGTACTTGGGACCTGGGTCGGCCACTGTTGGAAACAGGATGCTGGGCTTGATGGATCTTCGATCTTTCCCAGAATGGCAATTCTTATGTGAGCCAAGTATTGGACAATCAAGCCATTGTGACATCACTGCTGAGGTTGGCTCTTGGGCATTGGTGGAATGAGGCATTATGACATCACAATCTCAGCTCTGGAATGTTGCTACTCTTTCGGTTCTGCCAGGTACTTGGAACCTGGGTTGGTCACTATTGGAAACAAGATACTGGTCTTGATGGACCTTCGCTTTGTCCCAGTATGGAAATTCTTATGTTCTTATAATAGTTATTTTTTTTGTTTGTTTCTACATACAGTACCACATTCTTGGTCAATAATCAAGTAATGCAGTTTAACAGAATAGACAAAAATAGAAAATAAAAGACTGAAACATCCCCTAAACCATGTTCCCACAAACCTGGAATATCCATTCCCACTTTTTCCAGTTCCCTGCCTCTCCACACCCCTTCAAACACGAGTCTGATTCCGTTATCTCCTTGTCTTCTTCTCCTGGGTCAGCCTCTCCACCTCTTTCATGAACCGCAGGCACAGTTCCTCCTGCCACGGCAATGCCACACACTGAACGGCCACGGGCAGCCCCACCCCTCCTTCCATAGCCTAAAGAGAAAGAGACGAGTTACACTGTAGCAATCCAGGAAGAAAAGGCTGAAGGAAGTCTTGGCGACTTGAGGAAAATGGTACATAAGATGTGTTAAATAAATCAAATACAGTGTTTCATCCTTTTGATCCTGGCCTATTTTCTGTTAAAGGCGCAGACTGCCCTATGACATGGTTTTGATAAAGTGATAGACGGTAAAATACACTTGAATAGTGTTATAAAACTCAGATAAGCGCCAACATTGAAATCTATTTGTATTTTATTATTTCCTTCAATAAAATGTTATAAATTAAATTAATTTCTCAAAAACGGTAGCTTAGGTTGTTATTTTGACCACTATATAATATAGAGAATTTTAAACTATTGTGTACATAATTTTTTGATTTTAATTCTGTCATGCAGAATTCCCCTGAAGTATATATTGTACCAAAATAAAAATTATTCAGAGATGATTCTGTAGTGTACAAGATCCCACAGCCCCCCCTCCCCCCCCCCGGTCTGACAAGATTGGGCCTCTGTGGTCTGGAAAACTCATGAACCGCAATATTTTTAAGTGAATTCATAACTTAGTCCAATGAAGGCTCCTTTTATAAAGCTGTCGTAGTGAGTCCTGGCGCGGCAAATGCGACGCAGCCCCTAAGAACTGAGTGAGCTGCGCTGCATTTGCGACACGGGAATCGCTACCTTGCCTTTACAAAAGCGGGCCTCGCTTGTACAGCAAATGCTCTACAAGCTGCCTTTTCATTGGTTACATGCACTGATGGTATGGATAAGGCAGTTGGCGGAAAAGTTGTTCGCCTTTTCCATTCCAGTCAAGCCTGTACGTTTCTGCCCACTTCTTCTTCCGCATCAACCATGACATCGACTAACCTTCTTGTACTCCTTGTCCCAGAAATCGTTATGACACCCTTTGAAATACTGTAGTTCCTTCTCATCCTCCTCGGTCACCGTACTTACAGGAAGAACGCCGGCAGGAAAGTTCAAGAGGTTATACAGCGCAGTGGATGAACACGTAACTGCCACAGAGAAGATGGGTCATTTATTTATTTATTTAATGTTCAATAATTTTTATTGAGTTTTAAAAATAAAATATACCTAACAAAAATCTTACCAAGAATATCATCTCGACTCAGTTAATACATTGTAGATATATAAATTCAAAGAAATCATCAATTATCACCACAATACAAACACGATAAAGCACCTCCCAACACTCTCGCCCCCTTCCCATCCCCCCATCCCATTTCCAAATATTACTAATAAATAGTGCTTTGCTTTATGATTACAAATGTAACGAGTTCACTCCAAAACTGCGTCCTCTGACTGATAATTGCTGTATATAAGGTTCCCAGGTCATCCCAAATTGAATCTGATTTTTATAAGATGGGGAGGTCGCCCTAGTTTCCATAATCATAAGAGCATGAAATGCTGCCCTCCAGTGCCAAAATGAGGGTGGACTTTCTTCCAACCAATATTTGACCTATAATAAAGGGTTTACGAAATAATTCCCTAACCCCTTTCTTAAAAATCCTGTCCCATTGAAGAAATAATACCATCTGGGGGGAAGGAACCACAATTCTAGAAATAATTGATCTAAGAAAAACGATTTGTAACCCGCCTATCTACAAATCTAGGCGAGGAACGATATAAAATCAGCAAAGGACAAACAACAAAATACAAAGACACAACACACCAAAAATATCATTAAAAGTCATCTATAAGGCCAAAAAAATTGACCACGTAACTCTTCTGATAAAAGCCCATTGGCTTCCGATCCATCACCGTGTCATTTATAAAACTCTGTTATTGACTTTTAAAACAAGAAACACTGGACAGCCAGAATTCATTAATACATTTTTGATACCGTACGCCACATCGCAATTTCTTCATTCCTCGGAGCAAAATTTATTAGCAATCCCAGCCTTGAACCATATTAACACTAGAAGAAACACTGTCTTTTCAGTAGTTGCCCCAAACCTCTGGAACTCAGCACCAAATGCTCTGAGATAACTAATCTTGAGAAATTTAAATCTTTCCTTAAGACTTTCCTTTTTAAAGATGCCTTTCAAGTGTAAATGTCCTTTTAAGGATTTTTATTTTTTTAAAAACGAAACTTTTTTATCCTTTATGAGCCACTTGTATTGGACTTACTTGTTTTTAACCTCACCCTTTTGTTTATACCTTTATATCAGGGGTAGGGAACTCCGGTCCTCGAGAGCTGTATTCCAGTCGGGTTTTCAGGATTTCCACAATGAATATGCATGAGATCTATATGCATGCACTGCTTTCAATGCATATTCATTGGGGAAATCCTGAAAACCCGAATGGATTGTGGCCCTCAAGGAGGGACTTTGAGAGCACTGCTTTATATCAGGGGTAGGGAACTCCGATCCTCGAGAGCTGTATTCCAGTCAGGTTTTCCCCAATGAATATGCATGAGATCTATTTGCATGCACTGCTTTCAATGCATATTCATTGGGGAAATCCTGAAAACCCGAATGGATTGTGGCCCTCAAGGAGGGACTTTGAGAGCCCTGCTTTATATCAGGGGTAGGGAACTCCGATCCATGAGAGCTGTATTCCAGTCAGGTTTTCCCCAATGAATATGCATGAGATCTATTTGCATGCACTGCTTTCAATGCATATTCATTGGGGAAATCCTGAAAACCCGACTGGAATAAGTCTCTCAAGGACCGGAGTTCCCTACCCCTGATTTATATCTTACTTTTCTTTCATCATTGTAGTTCTCCCCTTCTTTTCCACTCGTACCCGTTTGTCCAGTCGTGTATGTCAATGTTTTATCTAATCGTGTACATTTGTTTTGTTAAAGTTATGTTAAATTATATTATCTGTTTCTGCCCTATTTTAAAACGTATAACCACCTTGAAATAAATGATAAGGTGGTATATCAAAATTTTATTAAACTTGAAACTTAAAACATCATCAAACATCTAGGCATCATTGCACATTCACAAAATATATCTTCAGAAAGACAGTTCAGTGCTAGTACAGCCACAAACTATCCCCAAAAAGCAGAATCTCATACACACCCACAGCGCATTCCAAAAACACTGTTTTTACTTCTTTTCTAAATTGACAAAGCATGGTCAATTGACGCACTGAAACCGACAGGGCGTTCCACAAAACCGGGGCCCTGGGACAGACAGAACAGATTTACGATTGGCGGTGAGTTTCACAGTTGCTAGAGATGGAATTTCCAATCTCAGGCTGTCAGCGGACCGAAAGTCACGGGAAGGCGAATGCCATCGGAAAAGTGAACGAACAACTGACGGACAAATTACTTTGAAGCACCTTAAACGTCAGACGCAGAATCTTAGATTCTACCCGGGTACTGTAGAAATACACTTCTCCTTCCGTATTCACTGTGATAGGGGATTAACAGACCTGCAGATAACTTTTTCATGTTATTCGCTGTTTTCTATTAAAAAGCATCATGAATATGGTGAAACCGCGAATAACATGGTGGGAGACCTGGCCTGTTCCTGAAGGAGAGGCAAAACACGGTGAAGAAAGTGCTGGGAATCAGCGATTTTCTCTGTAAACGCTTGGAATCAGCGATTTCTCTTTGCAAGCTGATGTAATTGGTGGGGGGGGGGGAGGGGGAGAGAGAAGCCAGCAAGCTAAAAACCGCGACTAATCAAAACCGCAATTGCTGAAACCGCGAATATGGAGGGAGAAGTGCAGCTGTTTCTCCTTGTCTCCAGCTCAGTCTCTGTATTTCTGGAGACAACTTTAGAGCGGCAGGCTTTTTTCATAAAAGAACACCAGTCGGAGGGAACGTCTGGGCCCTGGGTTATGGTTGTGCCGTGGCTTTCCATAAAACCGCATGACCTAACACGTTTTGGCCCTTAAAGAAACTTGTCTCTGAAAAGAAACATGGCTGAAACTGGGCTGAATGGTCCACTAAGCAAATCCATTCCCAGGGCAGGATTAATCAATAGGCCAAGTAGGCAGGTGCCTAGGGCCCGAAATGGTCAGGGGGACCCGATGAAGGAGGACATCAACATTGTTTTTTCCAAACAACGATGGGCCCCTCCAGCATCGATCGGCAACGCGCCCCCCCCCCTACCCACCATTGACAGAAAATAAGACAAGCAAGCAACGCGGGTAAGAAAGGCAACGGGAACTGTAATTGTGCAAGCGGTGCTGCTTGCCCAAAACTTCCCTCCGACGCAGCTTCCTGTTTCCAACTGGGCGCATGGTGGAGTGGGGCGGGCCAGGGGGCCCAGTGTACTTGTGTGCCTAGGGGCCCTCGACAAATTAATCCTACCCTGTCCGTTCCCCTTCCTTCCTGCAGTATTTTTAACGGACGTCTCGAAGCAGTGGCGTTGTAAGGGTGAGCACTGCTCAGGGCGGTGGTCCCCCTCCCCCGCCACGCGCCCGCCCCCCCCTTCCCTTTCCCAATGCCTTTTTAACTTCTCCAGCTTGAGCAGCTTGCCTACATTGGTGTCGGCTCACCCTTTGACATTGCTTTTTAGGCGCGGGTCCCAGAAATGACATCAGAGAGCGCGGCGATGCCGACGTGGGCAACAACCTTGTGCCGGGGAGGCAGAGAGGGATGGAGAGGAGAAGGGGAGCATGCACCGGCGTTCTTTTTCCTAGTCAGACTATTGCTGGTGTCGAGCAGTGGATTTTCCTCAAATAAGTAAGTCTAAGTAATGGTTTTTAATACTTCAGCTGTGTGGGTCGGACCATCTTTTATACGGCCGATTTCTTGTTTTGTAGATATCCCCTGTACTTTAGACCCTTGATAAAGCCGAATACAGAGGCGAAACGGGTCCCTTCGGGGATCGATGTAGCAGTCACCAGGCGCTAGCAGGCATAGACTAAGATAAGTCCCACTGTGCTTGTTTAGTAATTCTCAAAATCAAGAGTGTTACATATTTAAATGATCAATAAGTTATTGGTTCAAAAAGAACACAGAAAAAATATAAATATATAAAAAAAGCTATCAGTGAAAAATAGTGAATTATCTGGAGGTTTTTTTGACATTGGAACCCCTCACAAATACGAACTTATAGTATCCTTTATGGCTGGTTCGTGGGGTTACTAAGACTCTTTTTCCTCCATTTTAATTACTTATCTTTGGCTTTACACAAAAAGGTTGTGTGTCTTTGGGTTATTAGCTATAAATTACCTCTGGGTCCTCCACTGATGAGTTATTTAGTTAAGGCTTAGGCATCCCCACCAGAAAAGGTAAAGGATGCTGTCGTTTTGGAGCAGGCCCGAGTCCAAAATGAAAAGACCTACTGTAATGTCATGCTCCATCCCTAGCAGTGGTCAAATCCAAGCTAAAGGCCCATTTTTTTTTTAAACTGCCTTCAACTCTTAACTCCCACTCACTGCTGCCTGATATCTAGACCCACTGTATCATTTCCTCTACCATAATATCCCCAACCTGTC
This sequence comes from Geotrypetes seraphini, assembly GCF_902459505.1. Lineage (NCBI taxonomy): Eukaryota > Metazoa > Chordata > Amphibia > Gymnophiona > Dermophiidae > Geotrypetes > Geotrypetes seraphini. The sequence continues at coordinate 66,817,701 of NC_047095.1, forward strand.
TAAATTAGATTATAAGCTCTTCTGAGCAGGGACTGATACCTAGACCCACTGTATCATTTCCTCTACCTTTCTAAATTAGATTGTAAGCTCTTCTGAGCAGGGACTGATACCTAGACCCACTGTATCATTTCCTCTACCATAATATCCCCAACCTGTCTAAATTAGATTATAAGCTCTTCTGAGCAGGGACTGATACCTAGACCCACTGTATCATTTCCTCTACCTTTCTAAATTAGATTGTAAGCTCTTCTGAGCAGGGACTGATACCTAGACCCACTGTATCATTTCCTCTACCATAATATCCCCAACCTGTCTAAATTAGATTATAAGCTCTTCTGAGCAGGGACTGATACCTAGACCCACTGTATCATTTCCTCTACCTTTCTAAATTAGATTGTAAGCTCTTCTGAGCAGGGACTGATACCTAGACCCACTGTATCATTTCCTCTACCATAATATCCCCAACCTGTCTAAATTAGATTATAAGCTCTTCTGAGCAGGGACTGATACCTAGACCCACTGTATCATTTCCTCTACCTTTCTAAATTAGATTGTAAGCTCTTCTGAGCAGGGACTGATACCTAGACCCACTGTATCATTTCCTCTACCATAATATCCCCAACCTGTCTAAATTAGATTATAAGCTCTTCTGAGCAGGGACTGATACCTAGACCCACTGTATCATTTCCTCTACCTTTCTAAATTAGATTGTAAGCTCTTCTGAGCAGGGACTGATACCTAGACCCACTGTATCATTTCCTCTACCATAATATCCCCAACCTGTCTAAATTAGATTATAAGCTCTTCTGAGCAGGGACTGATACCTAGACCCACTGTATCATTTCCTCTACCTTTCTAAATTAGATTGTAAGCTCTTCTGAGCAGGGACTGATACCTAGACCCACTGTATCATTTCCTCTACCATAATATCCCCAACCTGTCTAAATTAGATTATAAGCTCTTCTGAGCAGGGACTGATACCTAGACCCACTGTATCATTTCCTCTACCTTTCTAAATTAGATTGTAAGCTCTTCTGAGCAGGGACTGATACCTAGACCCACTGTATCATTTCCTCTACCATAATATCCCCAACCTGTCTAAATTAGATTATAAGCTCTTCTGAGCAGGGACTGATACCTAGACCCACTGTATCATTTCCTCTACCTTTCTAAATTAGATTGTAAGCTCTTCTGAGCAGAGACTGATACCTAGACCCACTGTATCATTTCCTCTACCTTTCTAAATTAGATTGTAAGCTCTTCTGAGCAGGGACTGATACCTAGACCCACTGTATCATTTCCTCCACCATAATCTCCCCAACCTGTCTAAATTAGATTGTAAGCTCTTCTGAGCAGGGACTGATACCTAGACCCACTGTACCATTTCCTCCACTATAATATCCCCAACCTGTCTAAATTAGATTATAAGCTCTTCTGAGCAGGGACTCAAACCTAGACCCACTGTATCATTTCCTCTACCATAATCTCCCCAACCTGTCTAAATTAGATTGTAAGCTCTTCTGAGCAGGGACTGTCTCTTGTCTGTTAAATGTACAGGGCTGCGTATGCCTTTCAGTGCTATAGAAATGATAAATAGTCTCATTCTGCCTAGTTCAGACATGAGTTGACATTACTCGTCAGTTTCCCAGTGTAGCCTTTGTTGAAGGCGGGACCCAAAACAGGGCAGAGGACAACATCCAGATCCTGCTTTCTCCACGCCGCAGTGAATTCCTCAAAGTATGCCTGGAATGAAAAGATCACATGAAATGGATTATTCGTGAGAACAGATGAGCCAACTGCTGGCATTTACTATGGGGATAATATTAAAAACGATTCAAATGGCCAGGAGAGGCTCCGGACCATTTAAATGGCTTCTCCGGGGCTCACCACAAAGATTCACGCAACTGAACTGGTAGATAGTCCAGGAGCGGTCAGCACTTATCTGGTTAAGTGCAAGTATTCATCCCTTAACTAGATTCTTAAGCTGATTAATAGGACTGCATAAAACACAGCCTTATCTTCATCCAGTTTACAACTGATCCAGTTAAGCCCAAAATATTAAGCTTTGTATCCCAGATATTTTATGCCAGTGCCAAGACTTGGACCAGCATTAAATAACCTATACACACACATATTCAAATATTGTATATATCCATATATAAACACACTAAAGATAAGAACATAAGTACATAAGAATAGCCTTACTGGGTCAGACCAATGGTCCATCAAGCCCAGTAGCCCATTCTAATGGTGGCCAATCCAGGTCACTAGTACCTGGCCAAAACCCAAGGTGTAGCAATATTCCATGCTACCGATAACGGGGCAAGCAGTGGCTTCCCCCATGTCTTCCTCAATAATAGACTATGGACTTTTCCTCCAGGAACTTGTCCAAACCTTTCTTAAAACCAGCTACGCTATCCGCTCTTACCACATCCTCTGGCAACGCGTTCCAGAGCTTAACTATTCTCTTGAGTGAAAAAAAAAATCCTCCAATTGGTTTTAAAAGTATTTCCCTGTAACTTCATGGAGTGAAAAATCGATCCACTTGACCTGTTCTACTCCACTCAGGATTTTGTAGACTTCAATCATATCTCCGTCTCTTTTCCAAGCCGAAGAGCCGTAACCATTTTAGTCTTTTCTCATACGAGAGGAGTTCTATTCCCTTTACCATCTTGGTCGCTCTTCTTTGAACTTTTTCTAGCACCACTATATCTTTCTTGAGATACGGAGACCAGAATTGAATGCAATAATCCAGATGAGGTCGCACCATGGAGCAATACAGGGGCGTTATAACATTCTTAGTCTTGTTAACCATCCCTTTTTAAATAATTCCTAGCATCCTGTTTGCTTTTTTGACCGCTGCCGCACATTGGGCGGAAGATTTCATCGCATTGTCTACAATGACACCCAGATCCTTTTCTTGGGCGCTAACCCCCAAGGTGAACCCAAGCATCCAGTAACTGATTCGGGTTATTCTTCCCAATGTGCATCACTCTGCATTTTTCCACATTAAATTTCATCTGCCACTTGGACGCTCAGTCTTCCAATTTCCTAAAGACCGCCTGCAATTTTTCACAATCCACATGCGTTTTAACAACTTTGAACAGTTTAGTGTCATCTGCAAATTTAATCACCTCACTCGTTGTTCCAATTTCCAGACCATTTATAAATAATTTAAATAGCACTGGTCCCAGTACAGACCCCTGCGGCACTCCACTGTTTACTCTCCTCCATTGAGAAAAATGAACATTTAACCCTACCCTCTGTCTTCTATCTGACAACCAATTCCTAATCCACAACTGAACTGTGCTACCTATCCCATGACACTTTAATTTTCTCAGGAGCCTTTCGTAAGGAACTTTATCAAAAGCTTCTGAAAATCTAGATACACTATCAACCGACTTATGTTTATTCACACTTTCAAAGAAGTCAAGCAAATTTGTGAGGCAAGATCTCCCTTGGCTGAACTCATGCTGACTCCGTCTCATTAAATCATATTTGTCTACGTGTTCCACAATTTTATTTTTTATAATTGTTTCCACCATTTTGCCCGGCACCAAAGTGAGGCTTACCAGTCTGTAATTTTCCGAATCTTCCCTGGAGCCCTTTTTAAAAATCGGCATAACATTGGCCAACCTCCAATCTTCAGGTACTAAAGACGATTTTAGTGACAGGTTACAGACCACTATCAGCAGGTCAGCAATTTCATTTTTGAGTTCTTTTAATACCATGGGATGTATACCATCCGGTCCTGGCGATTTATCACTTATTAACTTGTCGATTTGGCTCAGTACATCTTCCAGATTCACCGAGATTTCTTTCAGTTCCCCCACATCATCACCCTTGAAAACTATTTCCGGTTCAGGTAGATCTCTTATATCTTCTTCCGTAAACACCGAAGCAAAGAATTCATTCAGTCTTTCCTCTATGGCCTTATCCTCCCTGAGCGCCCCTTTCACTCCTTGATCATCCAACGGTCCCACAGATTCCCTAACAGGTTTTCTGCTTTTGATGTACCTAGAAAAATTGCTATGTGTTTTTGCCTCTGATGGCGTCAGCTTCCTCCAACCAGGATCGGATCTGAGAATAGTTCCTCAGATTTATTTGGGATAATCAGAACCAGTACTGGGCAAATGCAAATTTAGCGAGTCCGCTACTCTCTGCCAACCCATTTGCATGAGCAATTTTTTGAAAATGACTCACTTTTTAAAATTTGCTACCAGAATGCAGCCCGTTGTTTTTTAATGTGTTTTTTAAAAGAATCTAGGCCTACATTTTTACTCTTTCAATTATTACAAAGATTAGGGGGATACTCAATGAAGTTACATGGAAATATCTTTAAAACAAATATCTTTAAAACAAATAGGAAGAAATAATTTTTTACTCAATGAATAGTTAAGCTCAAGAGCTCGTTGCCAGAAGATGTGGTAACAGCGGTTAGCATAGCTGGATTTAAAAAAAGGTTTGGACAAGTTCCTGGAGAAAAAGTCCATAGTCTGTTATTGAGACAGACATGGGGGGGGGGGAGCCACAACCTGTCCTGGGATTGGTAGCCTGGAATGTTGCTACTATTTGGGATTCTGGAATCTTGGTGTTCTTTGGGATTCTGTATGGAATGTTGCTACTATTTGGGTTTTTGCCAGGTACTTGTGACCTGGATTGGCCACTGTGGAAACACGACACTGGGCTAGATGGACCATTGGTATGATCCAGTATGGCTGTTCTTCTGTTCTTAAGTCATTGATTTACAGTCAGGAGATAGAGATGGGAAAAACCAAGTAAAGTAGCGTGATAAAAAGCCTTTACTGATGTTTAGTTAATTTGATGGTACAAAAGTCACCTGCCTGATGTGGTCATGTCTGGCTTGCGCCTACTTCAGGGGCAGTTAATTGCTTCAATGAAACGCTGCGTGAGCCACGTGGGAATGCCCCTTTGCCCACTGCATTCTTGGAACCGCAGAAAGAAATTGACTGAAATCTTGACAATTGAATTTGAGGTTAATTTAATCTAAATCTTAGACTTAGATACCGTGTCATCTCCTAAACGTTAGGGGCTCGACTCGTTTGCATAGTAAGAATACAAATAACTCTGTTTCGACATGGAGTAATTCTACCGAGAGAGACAAACCACTCTTTACACCTTATAAAGAAACCTATTAGCACTCCTTGAAACTATTACCTTAAAACCGTTGGAATAACACCCTGGTACGGTAACATCATATGTCCCTGAAGCAGGCACAAGCAGAAACATAGCCACATTAGGCAGGTAACTTTTCTAAACATTATTCAAGATTTTAATCAAACCGCTTTGTTTTATTGATTTTTTTTTTTCCAACTCTCGCTTCTGACCGTGGACTGTCTGTTGGGGTTTTTTTCCACCTCTCTTATGGTTTGAAGCCATTGGTTTAAGCTGAGATCCACAAAGAAAAACATATCTCCATATCCTATGTACATCAAACTAAACTAAACCTTAGATTTGTATACCGCATCCTTTCCACAATTGTAGAGTTCGGCACGGTTTACAGAAGTTGGGAGAGAAAGGAACTCCAATGAAGGTTAAAGGATAAAGTATGAAGAATATTTGGAGGGCTTAGTATGCCAGAGATGGAGTAAGTATCACATTTTTGAGAATAGCCAGGTTTTCAGATGTTTGCGGAAGAGTTGGAGAGAGCTCAGGTTCCGAAGAGGGGAGGTAAGGTTGTTCCAGAGCTCAGTGATTCTGAAGGGGAGGGAGGTCCCTAGTTTTCCTGCAAGGTAAATGCCTTTTAATGAGGGGAAGGATAGTTGTAATTTGTGGGTGGGTCTGCTGGTATTAGGATTTGAGGAGTTGAGGGATAAAGGGAGGGAGGATGCCGTGTAGGATTTTGAAAGTTAGACAGGTGCATTTAAAGTGGACACTAAAGCAACAAAGATAATGAAGACGGAAGGTGAGGTACTGAACCAAATCGCAACAATAGCTGCTCCTGCCCTGAGAGTGAGAGGACACATGATTAAGTGCCCCCATAGGAACCCTCGAAAAAGCCTTTTGAGGCGAAACGGGTCCCGTCGGGCCTTAAATTTGGGGCAAGCTATCATTGAATATAATAAAGATAAAGATTAAGAATATACCACAGTTGTCTGTCTGGATTTTTGTAAGAGAAGAATATCTTCGATGGAAAGTTTCCTAGATTTCCCTTATGAGTGAGGAGTTGTTTTGTTGCATTTAAAGTGGACCCTGGCGATTATTGGAAGCCAGTGAAACTTGGACAGGAGCGGTGAGACATGGTCAAATTTACTTTTTGCGAAGATAAGCTTAGCCGCGGCATTCTGAATCCGTTGAAGTCTATGAAGGTTTTTCTTAGTTAGGCTTAAGTAGATAGAGTTGCAATAGTCCAGTCTGGAAAGGATGATGGGTTGGACAAGGACGGTAAAGTGATCATACTTTCCTCAGCATGTGAAGGCTGAAAAAGCTTTTTTTTTTTTTTACCACATATAGCACATTTACACATATAGAACATTTCAGTATGCAGGTGAAGGAGAGCCTCATTTGTAATACAATCAAAACTTATTTGCTTGGGAAGTCATCTAAATGTATTTATATACTAAAAAAAAGTACATACCTGGATAGCAGTATTCATTTCCCAGAGTTCCTTCACAGACCTAAAGATTCATTAGACAGTACAAAAAACAATGAAACTCACAGGTAATCAATGCACGAAACGTATGTCTCAGATTGCAAACTTAGATTGCAAAAACTGAAACTATCATTCCCCTCTGCAAAAGATACATCCCGCTAGGAAAACTAGGAACATCCCTCCCCTTTAGAACCACAGAACTCTGGAACAACCTCACATCCCCGCTCAGAGTTTCAAGCTCCCTCCAATCCTTCCGCAAACACCTGAAAACTTGGCTCTTTTCAAAAATCTAACACCTCCCGCTCTTTGGTTCTTTATCTTCCTAGCTCCTTTCCTATAACCCTTCATTGTAGCTCCTTTTCAAACTAACCCTGTAAACCGTGCCGAGCTCTACGCTTGTGGAGATGGCGCGGTATAGAAACCTAAGGTTTAGTTTACTTTAGTTTAGAGCTGATGGACTGAACATTGTTCAGTGTTTGTCTGGCTTTCGTGGTTACATTATACCTGGAAATTCAGCAGCGCTAGGCGGGTATTTACTGGTGTTGACTTTCCAGGTATAGCAAGCAAGGCTAATTGATGGATATCAGTGATGTTAAGTTCTGTTGGCCAAATAACCAGCTTTTCAGCTCTCCTATGCTGAGTGCCACCGGTCTCTAGGCAACTTCCAGCTCCACCCAGGTTCTGTCTCCAGACTACCAGCGTGCTCTCCTCATCGCCCAAGGTCAGCCACCCAAATTTGGGTGCGGATCCTCCGTGTGCAAACTATGTAGCCAATTAAATGCTGATGATCAATAATTGATGTTAACAAGCAGGAATTAGGCATTATCTGCTCTAGGCCCTATTCTTTATGCCTACATTTCATAGTGCACAGCTCGAAAGGGGGTGTGGCAATGGAAGGAGTAAGGGCAGGTCAGGCATCATGGATTTGAGCACCCAACCACCGTCAGTTGGGCATGAGAATTTACACCAGCTTATGGCAGGCAAAAGTCCTGGTGCCCACAGTTACACATAGGAAGTGCATTATGCTAGTAACACAGAAACCTGATGGCAGATGAAGGCCGAATGGCCCATCCAGTCTGCCCATCCGCAGCATCCACTATCTCCTCCTCTCCCTATTGGCTAAGGCCCTTAACATTTGCATTTCCTCTCCCTATTGGCTAAGGCTCTTAACATTTACATCTCCTCTTCCTATTGGCTAAGGTTTTTTACACCTGCATTGTGATGTCAAAGAACTTTATGGTTATAGAAACCTGATGGCAGATGAAGGCCGAATAGCCCATCCAGTCTGCTCATCTGCAGCATCCACTATCTCCTCCTCTCCCTATTGGCTAAGGCTCTTAACATTTGCATCTCCTCTTCCTATAGGCTAAGGCTCTTTGCACCTGCATTGTGATGTCATAGAGCTTTATGGTTATAGAAACATGATGGCAGATAAAGGCCAAATGGCCCATCCGTAGCATCCACTATCTCCTCCTCTCCCTACTGGCTAAGGCTCTTAACATTTGCATCTCCTCTTCCTATAGGCTAAGGCTCTTTACACCTGCATTGTGATGTCATAGAACTTTATGCTTATAGAAACAGAAACATAATGGCAGAAAAAGGCCAAATGGCCCATCCGTAGCATCCACTCTCTCCTACTGTCCCTAAGAGATCCCACGTGCCTGTCTTATGCTTTCTTGAATTCAGGCACAGTCTTTGTCTCCACCACCTCTACTGGGAGAGTATTCCACCCTTTACAGATTTTAATGGCATCTGACAACTTTGGGCACCATTTACTGAATCCGGGCCATTGCGTTAGGATAGTCTGCTGAGATAACGCTACTGAAAATGTAGGTATGGTCCCAGACAGTGGCACTTGTCTGGTAGTAGAACCGGGTAACTGCATATTGGGCTGGTAATGTTCAAAAGTCTTTAAATTGCTATTTCTGTGATCATTTTCAGTCGCATCCTTCAGGAGAACACATGGGAATCACCTAATTTAACATTAACACTCTGTATTGTCTTTTGAAACAAAGCTGAATCCCTCTGGGCATATTGAGCTCTCAAATAAGCTTTGCATATAGCTGATTTAGGGTAGCCCCTCACCAAAAACCATTCTTTCAAATCCCCTGCCTAAGTTTCAGAATCCTCCGAGGCAGAACAGATCCTTAAAAAATGGCAACTAGGCAGACTCAAATGCAGTCAATACGGGGGGAAACTCTTAAAAGACACCATTTGAAAATCACTCTGCTCTCAACGTAGAGAGCAACAAAGGGTCCCCACTTACATACAGAAGAGAATAGAAACAGTGGGAGAAAATGGGATCTTTATTGGCAAATAATAAGACTCAATGATGTCAGCATTTCAGTACTTAAAAAAGTGCCTTCCTCAGGAGTCTACAAACAAAACATGCGTGCTCAAAAGCATGCACAGAAATATACACAGAAAGCCAATAAAAGCAAGATACTAAAATGCTATAAAAATACACATTAAAAAACGTAACAATATATAAAAATGCAAATGACAGATACAGTAAAACCTTGGATTGCAAGTAACTTGGTTTGCAAGTGTTTTGCAAGACAAGCAAAACATTTGATTACAATTTAACTTGATAAACAAGCGAGGTCTTGCAATACAAGAACATACAGTATGCACACGTCACATCATCGCAACTGAGGCGATGGGTTTTCTCTCTCTAACACTGCGAGACTGTAGTGACTGTTCTAAATGTGTGAGGTCTTGCAATACGAGTACATACAGTATTTTGTATTAAAGTTTTTGGGTTTTGGAACGAATCGTCTCAGTTTACATTATTTCTTATGGGGAAATTCGCTTTGATATACGAGTGCTTAGGATTACATGCATGCTTCCGGAGCGAATTATGCTCGCAAACCAAGGTTTTACTGTATATGTAGCAAATGCATATAAAGGAGCATGCAAAATCATTTTAAAAAAACAATTTCACAGTGCAAGAAACAAAAAATTAAGATGAAATAAAACAGAGATAATGAATGATAAGGATCCCCGCCGTTTGCAGGCATCTCGTTTTCTCTAACCGTTTGTATTCTCTTCTGAAAATCGCTTTATCTAAATAACAAAAGCAAACCAGTGATGAATGAGTCACGGGGGTTTTGGTCCCCCGGGCGAAATGAGTCACCAGCTGAGGTTTGCTGAAGAAGAATGTTGGATTCATTCCATTTGAACGGCAACGATAAAGTTCCTTTCTTATGAATTAATACAAGCTGTTGGGATTTGTATTTTTGTGTTGGGAGCCCCTGCGTTATCAAGGCTCAAACATATATGGGGACTTTATAACCAAGGAACAGAAAACAAAAGGCCATGAAGCTCACCGGGGAATCTATTTGTTTCTCTCCGGAAGGTTTTACGGGTGATAAGGGCATTTGGACTCTTGTGAAACAGAAACATTTTATCATAACATGTAACACAGAAAGATATCCATGGCATCAGTGAATCTCCAACTGGACATCGCCCAGCTTTGGCCAATCTTCCACAAGATTTAGTGGTCAGGAGAGGTTTGCGAAAAGCACATGGTTTAGAGAGAGAGGTTAGAGTCAGCTGTATCAGACTTCAAGTTCAAGTTCCATTTATTTAATATACCACAAATGTAAAACCAGAAGGCAAATCTAAGCGGTTTACAATAAAAAATTAAAATGAAAAAAATTAAATAGGGTAAGAACAAAAGGAAGACAAAATGTAAAGAAAAACAGTAGAGAACTTGGGGAAAGAGAGAATCAGGGATTACAAGAAAAATAAAAAGGTTGGGGGAAAGGGATGAGCAATGTGGTAAGGGAGGAAATAAAGAATTTAATTCTTCCCACACAAAAGAAAAGTAGCCATGAGGAGGATGTAAATTAAGGTGTGCTAGGGCTTTAACACGCGAGACCTTAATGCCAGCATTGAGCTGGCATTGGTTCTAGAAGCGTAGCGCCCGGTAATTTCCTGCTTGCGCTAAAAACGCTAGCGTACCTTCGTAAAAGGAGCCCTGAGCGCTAAAGGCCATGTCTCCGTGAAAATCTCCCAGGACATTCCCCGGAAAGAATGTCAGAGCAAAACTGCAGCAATTGGGCTTTGTGGCGAGCCCTTGATCAATCTGCCCTGTGGGCACGGGGGAACTGGAGCTTTGCTTCCCCCACTCTCCCGAGCTCAGTGGAACCCCGAAGAAATTCCATTACGATGTCATTGTGCGCGAGGGTTGAGAGCAGGAAAACACCAGGGTTGGCGCAATTTTCATTCGCCGGGCTACGTTCCGCACAGAGCGCATCCGGATGATCTGCGCGCTATCTGTGCCGAGTACCTCTGTGAAAGGGGGAGGAACTGCGGCCGGCGCCTGCGCACAAGATCTGAGCGTTAGGCACAGCTCAGTTCAGCGTATACGGATACCGGGGTCGGAAGGCAAAACCAATTTGTGGCCTCTAGCCAAGAACTGTCACTATAACGATTGGGCTGGTCGAAGGGAAAAAGAGTAGAAATTTCACAAAACCTCAGGGAGTTCTGTATGAAGAAATCCCGGTGCTTAAGTGTTACTAGAAAGCAAGAGGAACAGGAGAAACAGGTCTTACCTTACGCCACACGATACTTTCAAAACTTTGGAAAGGCGTGGAAACTAAGGACAAGAAGATATTTGACTTAATTAAATTTTGCCATTAAACAACTGTCGTGCAGTTACAGATACAGTGTACAAACGCTCACCAAGATAATACGTAAGGACGCCAACATGACCGGCGCGCACTTTATAAGTGGAGCACTGGCTAACTCATATTATTACCTAGCTACTTTCTCGATCATTTTAAATTTGCGAATAGGAAAAATTAGCAACGCAAAAAGGTTATTTTAGTAAATTTCAGAAAATCTGGGGACTATTAACAGATTTTTGTAATGAATGATTAACTTTTCCCATGAGAAGATATTTGATTAGGGGGGAAATGAGTGGCCTTTATTTGTTGTTATTTCATAATACATGATTATTTGAATAGTTTCACAGTAATGATACTTCTATGTATTATTGGGTAGGGAGGGAGGGGAGGGGAGGTTATTCTATTCAATAAGAATAATTTATATATTAGATTTCTTACATAATATTTAAAATATTACAGAATATTAATTTGTAATGAAATGTTATACTTAATGCATATATGAGAGTTAATCAAGTGTGTTTCTTTAAGTTCATATGAGTTTAACTGCTACACTTGTTGTAACATGCAAAAATGAATAAAGAATTTAAAACCAAACCAGGATTACAGATATTTGATTTTCCTACTATTAATGGGTGTGTTCATAAACGGTTTCTTAATAAAATCCAGTCTTATCAGGCTGGCAGGTTGGACCAACAAATTGATCATGTCCCCAACCGATCCCTGAGATCTCAAACAGAAAAACGGCTGATCCTGCCACCTGGCCGTTCGCTCACGTCTGAGACAGCCCGAAAGACGCTCTTATTCTCATTACATACCCAGATCATGGCACATGTTATGTTATGTTATTTATTTCTTATATACCGCTAAATCCGTTAAGTTCTAAGCGGTTTGCAGAGAAATATACATTAAATATACAATAAAGGATACAATAAAATAAGATGAATTAAATAAAGAATGGGTACTTTGAAATTCCCTTACTGTCATGAAGGCTCACAATCTAACTAAAGTACCAAGGACAAACAAAATTTGCAAATAGTAGATAAAAACATAAAGATAGCGGAAATGAGATATAAAGCATCCTAACAAGAATACATAGAACTCTCAATATCATACTGTTAAAAAACAAAACGTACATACCAAAATAATAAAGTAATAGAAAGAAACTAATTAAATAGAAAATAATTTTAAGAATTAATCAAATATAGAAATATAGGAAGGAAATAAACATTTGAAGTGAGGAGAAAAGAAAAGGTAGAGGACGGCATATGAATAGAATGGAATGAAAAACAGTTAAACAATAGAATTCTAAGAAAATTTTTAAATGAAAACTAAACAAAATAACATAAACATCATCCCCACCCCACCCCCCATCCATTAGATCAGTGATTCCCAGCCCTGTCCTGGAGGAACACCAGGCCAATCGGGTTTTCAGGCTAGCCCTAATGAATATGCATGAGAGAGATTTGCATATGATGGAAGTGATAGGCATGCAAATTTGCTTCATGCATATTCATTAGGGCTAGCCTGAAAACCCGATTGGCCTGGTGTTCCTCCAGGACAGGGTTGGGAACCACTGCATTAGATCACTAGACAGAAAACCTTTCTCTTGACAAACCCAGCTCCTTAACGACCTGCGTCTACACCCCGGACGGATGGATCTCAAAGGCACCGCCTAATACACCGGACGACATCTCTAAACTCACAGGCCACCGCAAATATAACCTGAATTGCCACCACATTCTCCGCCAAAAAAGATACACCCATCGATGTTACCCCCGTGTTATACCTACACTGTAAACATTGCAATTTAATCCACCCTGTGCCTACTAAGGGCTCCTTTGACGAATCCGCGCTAAACCGCCGGCCACGCTAGCCACCACGCCTCCTCTTGAACAGGCGGTAGTTTTTCGGCCAGCGCAGGGGTTAGCGCGTGATGAAAAGTCACGCGCGTTAAACCCGCTAGCGCGGCTTCGTAAAAGGAGCCCTAAAGTCTGTATGTTATGTCTTTACTGTAAATACTGTAAAGTCTGTATTAGAGAATGACACGGGGATTAAAATCTGTCCCCTTCACCGCCCCGTCCCCGCCGTCCCCTTCACCGCCCTGTCCCCGCATCATCCTCCTTTCCCTCTCGCCACCTCACCGCCCTTCAGCGGCCTGAGAATCTCCGTCCCTCTCCCTTACCTTCGCAGCACGTTAGTAAAGAATTGAAACTTAAGGGAGGGAAGGCGCGTGGTCACCGATCGTACGCGGCCCCCCTCCCTCCCTCCCTCCCTACGGCCAAATCTATCTCCCTCCCTCCCCCTTACCGTCACGGCGCTTTCGTAAAAAAACTTACTGAAGCCGGCGGAGACTGCCTGCCTGCAGTCGCATGTGGGCGGAAGCTTCTCCTCTGACGCCACCGGAAGTTGCATAAGAGGAGAAGCTTCCACCCACACACACATATCTCGAATAACTGATTGTGAGTCACCGTGGATGATCCGCAATACTATTTTTTGTTAACCACACAGAACCGAGAGGTAGCTGCGGTATATAAGCATTTTTATTTCTTTATTTAAAAAATTTATATACCAGTTACCGGCAACTGCGACGCTGCTAGTACAGTTCGCTATCGACTCTGACAAAGAATGGATGCTTAAGCTGTTTTTCAAGTTTAAAGACATACCATTTATGACTAAAACGGTGAGAATGTATCCTGATGTGTCAAGGACGACCCAAAAGAGAAGAAAACAGTTTCTCATTTTGAGACCAAGGGTCCTACAGTTGGGTGCTACGTTCATACTCAGATACCCATGTAAATGTGTGATGGTCTATCAGGGGAATAGACATGTTTATTTTGAACCTCAGCAGCTGATAAAATTTATCTCTGCGAAAGAGCAAACTTAATATTCTTGAGAGAATTGTTGTTCCAACCTGCTTAGTTTAATTAGGTTCTTTTCCCCACTTAACGCTATCTTTATTTTCTTAGTAATATTTGATTGAAAACTCAGCGAATGTAGCTTTCTCCCCCTTCATTGAGGTCTAATTTTTTCCATTTTCCATTTAAATTTTATCATTTTGACTATTTTGTTAACAATGGTTGAGACTGGTATTGGAATATTTCTTTGAATTGACTGTTTATTATGTCAAAACTATAAAATTAAATTAAAAATTAAATTAAAAAAAAAAAAATTTATATACCACATAAAAACTATGCGGTTTTCAAAATTACATGCATACATATTAAAAATATTTCAACAAGACAAACACAATAAAACATCTACTGGCAATATCATTATTAAGTTCATCCTACAAGATGGAAAGACAAAATCCCATAAAAACATTTACAGGACGGGAAAGCATTAACAGCAAATAGCGTTACCACATGAAAACATTGACAAATAAGCATTTTTGTTATGTTATGTCATGTTCTACTATCGTCAACCGCTGGGCGGCTGTTTCCGGAGTGTGCACGGCTGTTCTTGCGCATTCCAACACACAGGAACGTGGGAATCACCTGCCGTTACACCCTGGTGTAAGGAAGGGTTCTGAAATGCAACTTGGGATGCGCATAATTGAAGGTATTCTAAAAGTCATGCATGTAAGTGGAAGCCCCGCCCATGTTCTGTCCAGGCTCCACCCCTGTGTACACTCTCGTTGCATTTATTTGATAGGCAAGTTAGGTAGGCTGGTATAGGACAGTGTTTAGCTGCTCTATAGCACCTTCACGGTTGTACCATAGTGTGACAGAGTAGGTTTACCAGACGTCCGTGAAAACCCGGACATGTCCCGGCAGAAACCCCACCCCCGCCTTCTGATCTCCCTGACCCCTCCCACATAATTCTGGGGTCTAGTGGGCTGGGAGGAGTTTGTATCAGACCCCCCAGCTTGAGAACCCTCCACCCCCGACACAGCTCACCCTATACTTGAAAGGCGGTGTCGGCGGTGGAGGGTTCTCAGGTTGGGAGGGAGTCTGATCTAACTACCCCCGACCCACTAGACCACCAGGATATTGTGGGAAGGTGACGGGCGATCGGAAGGCATTGGGTGCTTGATGTCTGGGGGGATGCCAGGGGGTCCCGGTTTTGGTGGCGGGGGCAGGGAAGTGCGTCTCAGGCGCCCCCTACCCTCGCTATACCACTGCATGCTAATAAGTATGAGCAGAATTCAATAAGAACTCGGTACCAGTGAGATTTAGCCTGTGACTTGCTGCGGGCTCGGGCTGTAGTTACTAAACTGCGCCAACCCACTACCATTTCTTAAAGCCACGTACACTTGTTTTTGGGAACTAGGTTGCATTGGTCTGGCTCTTCTGCCAAGCCGGTTAGGCAGCAGAAGGCATCCTACCACCGCCTAATTTAATTCTTTTAATTGGTTTGGTCAGTACACTAATTGACTGTGCCAATTAAAAACTGATTACAATCTCATTTATGGTTCATAGTCAGTGGCGCGCGAGACACCAATGCGCCAACAATCCAGTGCTGACAATTTGGCGCAAGAAAGAAGTGCACCACGGGAAAACTTATTTTATAGAGCTCCGACGGGGTTGTTGGGGGAACCCCCCCCCCCCACACACACACTTTACTGCATAGTGTTCACACTGTTGGGGGGGGTTTGTGGGGTTGAAACCCTCCATTATAGAGAAAACGGAACTTTTTCTGATTTTTTTCAGGAAAAGTTCCGTTTTCTCTATAATGTGTGTGGGGGGGGGTTGCACCCCCCGACGGCAGCGCGAACACTATGCAGTAAAATGGGGGTTCCTCCCCCCCACACCCCTGTCGGATCTCTTTAAAAATAAGTTTCCCTGCGGCGCGCTTCTTTCTTGCGCCAAATTGTCAGCGCTGGATTGTCGGCACGCCGGTGTAACTGCTGCGCAATTATCCCGTCACCTTCATTTATAGAAATGGTCGGTGATCACAGGCGTCTACTAAAGGGGGGCTTGGATCAAGTCTACAGAGGCGCCTACAGTCAAAGTAGACGTGGTTTGAGACGGAAATGACCAGAGGCGCCGTTAGGCATGATTCTCCATCAAAGGTAGGTGCCAGCAGTGCAGACCTTTAAAACCCAGGTCTACATTTCCGGCACCTACGTTACTGGCACATGCTAAAAACCTCTAGCACAGCTTGATAAAAAAAAGGGGGGAGGGGTGGATAAATGTGAGGAACACTTAGGGGTCAGTATTTAGCGAACGGCATGCAGCGTTTTGCTGCCCACATAATTCCTCAATATTCACTGCCAGGCCCTGTCCGGGCTTCAGCAGTGAATATCCGTCCAATATTTAGCAAATCAACCAGCTATAGGTTTAGGGTTGCCAGATTTTACTATAGTAAAATCCGAACCTCCCTAAGCCCGCCCCCCTGGCCCACCCAGTTTTACCCATCCGCACCCCATTATGCCCCAGTCCCACCCCCAATCCCACCCTAGCCCCACCCCCCCGCTGCCGGGGGAGAACATGTCTGTGGAAATCCGGACGTCTGGTTACCCTAAACAGGTTACCACAAAGATAGGACTAACTTTTACGTGGGCCCGTTTCCGCCGTTAACCAGGCCGGTTAAGTTCTGAATATTGGCACTTAACAGGCCAAGTGCGAACTCTGTCCCCAGAATGCCCTCATAATAGACAGTTTGCAGCTAACTGGTTATTTTCACCAGTGCTAACTGGTTAAGTACCATTGAAAATGACCAGTTAGCCCTTCTGGTCCATTAATTTGTACAACGACCGGTCAGTGCACGCAAAACAAACAACACTTGCACACAAACTGGCACACGGCAATGGCCTAAAACTGCTGTTTCAGCACCGCACAACATATGCCAAAGCGAACTACAGAGAGGCACAGAACTCACCACTGGTTTCGCCACTAAAGCCAGAATCCTCTTTGCAAAATGGAAAGTTTTGTAGACGAAAAATTGGTCATTCAAGGTAGGATCAATAATATTCTGTTTTCTGTAAAAAGAACATAGAATTGCCATTCTGGGACAAACCGAAGGTCCATCAAGCCCAGTATCCTGTCTCCAACAGTGGCCAATCCAGGTCCCAAGTACCTGGCAGAAACCCAAAGAGTAGCAACATTCCAGAGCTCATATTGTGACATCATAATGCCTCATTCCACCAATGCCTCAGAGCCAAACTCATCAGTGATGTCACAATGGCTTGATTGTCCTATACTTGGCTCACATAAGAAAAATTAGAATTGCCATACTGGGACAGACCGAAGATCCATTAAGCCCAGTATCCTGGTTCTAACAGCGGCCAACCCAGGTCCAAAGTCCCTAGCTAGATCCCAAGTAGTAAAACAGATTCTATGCTGCTTATCCTAGAAAAAAGCAGTGGATTTCCCCAAGCCATCTCAATAATGGCCTATGGACTTCTCTTTGAAGAAATTATCCAAACTTTTTAAAACCCTGTTAAACTAACTGATTTCACCACATTCTCCGGCAACAAATTCCAGAGTTTAATTACACGTTGTGTGAAGAAATATTTTCTCTGGTTTGTATTAAATCTACTACTTAGTAGCTTCACCGCATGTCCCCAGTCCCTAATATTTTTGGAAAGAGTGAACAAGCAATTCACATCTCCAAGGGAAATGGTTGGGGTGGGAGAAGTAATAAGAGGGTGTGTCATAGAATGTCATGTGACTAGTCAATTAGACAAGCCACTCAGCTGTTTGAGGCTTTTTTCTTTTTTTAAATGTGGACAGATATTGTACATGTGTAAAACACGCACAACATTTGTGCCATTAAAAGAAAAAGGAAAAAAAGTCCCAAACAGTTGAGTCGCAGAAGGCGAGCATTCAGATGGGATTACAACTGTCCTTTGCATGGGCATCTGTTCAGAAATCGGCCAAAAAATCTGCCCATAGCGACCCGCACGGTCTTAACGACCATTTTTAATGCATCTAGCCCTGAGTCGCCTGTGAAAACTGGCCCGCCCACCTTCTTACCTTGAACCATTCCTTGCAATGTGAGGGATTCAAGCTCTTAAGGCAGGGGTGTCCAATGTCGGTCCTCGAGGGCCGCAATCCAGTCGGGTTTTCAGGATTTCCCCAATGAATATGCATGAGATCTATTAGCATACAATGAAAGCAGTGCATGCAAATAGACCTCATGTATATTCATTGGGGAAATCCTGAAAATCCGACTGGACTGCGGCCCTCGAGGACCGACATTGGCACCCCTGTCTTAAGGGATTACCTGCTCCCTCTAGAAAAGGGATGCTATCATACGCTTCATTAAGTGTGTCAGTGCAAATTTGGAAGTGGGCCACATTTCTGCAAAACTGAACACTGCCCCCCAACTCTGAAATGATTACAGTATCAATGTCTTCACTACGGATTTCATGACCCTTCTCTCATGCACTTCATTTCATTCTTAATATCTAGCACAGGGGTAGGGAACTCCGGTCCTCGAGAGCCGTATTCCAGTCGGGTTTTCAGGATTTCCCCAATGAATACACATTGAAAGCAGTGCATGCAAATAGATCTCATGCATATTCATTAGGGAAATCCTGAAAACCCAACTGGAATATGGCTCTCAAGGACCGGAGTTCCCTACCCCTGATCTAGCATCTAAGCACACACAGCCACATACTATAGATAGATAGATTTATTTATTTTTTTTTACCAGGGTAAACCAGATGGCACAAGCATCAGTGCCATGTGGGAGACGTTAGTTCATTTTCTGAGGGCCCAGTTCCTGCTCCCTAGGCTAACCAGAGGTGAGGATATCACAGAGGTAAATGTTTTAGGCTAGACCAGGGGTAGACAATTCCGGTCCTCGAGAGCCAGAGCCAGGTCAGGCTTTCAGGATATCCACAATAAATATGCATGAGATAGATTTGCATCTCAAGAAGGCAGTGCATGCAAATCCATCTCATACATATTCATTGTGGATATCCTAAAAATCTGACCTGGCTCTGGCTCTCGAGGACCGGAATTGCCTACCCCTGGGCTAGACTTATTTGCACACACACATGTGGTTTGTGGCCACTGACCTAGAACTTTCTCTACAATGCCTGGTCTAGGCAGCAGAGAAAAGGAGGAAGAGGGTTCTTTAAAAGAAAAATATCCCTCTTTTTGTGATTGAACCATAGCCTAAAGGAGCAGAAAGAAATCGCTCTATTCATTATTTACTTACAGGTCTTCATATAAAATTTGGCATCCATCAGCAAACAATACTTTAAAGTAAAGATCCTCCATGACATAATCAATCCGTGGTGGTGTAAAAGGAATCAGCTGTGCGGGAAACAAGATTAT
Organism: Geotrypetes seraphini; assembly: GCF_902459505.1. Lineage (NCBI taxonomy): Eukaryota > Metazoa > Chordata > Amphibia > Gymnophiona > Dermophiidae > Geotrypetes > Geotrypetes seraphini. The sequence goes on from NC_047095.1 coordinate 66,837,176, forward strand.
TCTGTTAATACTTTTTTTTTGCTCTCTTAGGTAAAGACACTGCTAAAGATGGTTTCCTGCCACAGTGAGGTGGGGCATAAGGACTTTCCTGATTTACCCTCTTCACAGAACTTTTCTCTCCCTCTTTGGCAGCAATCACCTTCTTATAATGATTTATCCCTTGATAATAGTGGGAAGATGAGATCATGGATTGGCGCCGTTTATAACGCAGCCATCTGTTTACAGCTAGAACTGAGATTTGCCATGCGCCAGCCAGCTTGAATTAGCGGATGTACTGTGGTTGCATCAATGTGTGGTGCTGTCGATTCTGTCGGATTATTGGGGGGGTTATGCATGCTCAAATTACATTACATTAGTGATTTCTATTCTGCCATTACCTTGCGGTTCAAGGCGGATTACATAAGAATTGTTGTGAAATTAGGTAATACATGTTGGGTAATTTGAACATTTTAGATTTGATAAGGAGTAGACAGTGTTGTAGGTGGAGCTTGGGAAGGAATTGGTCGTGTTAAATAGGTTTTATGTATTTTTTGAAGAGTAGATTTTTTGTTTCTTTTTTGAAGGTTTTGTAATCTGTGATCAAAGACAGCAGATTAGTGACTTGTCTGTCTAGTTTTGCTTCTTTGGTGGCCATTGGGTTGTCATATAGTTTTCTTTGTTTGACATTTTTGGTCAGCGGGTGTGTGAATAGTGAGTGGATTCTCCTGTGTCTGGTTGAGGTGGATTGAGTTAGTCAGTTGTTCCAGTAGGTTGGGCTGATTTGCACTGTAAATACTTTTCATAAAGGACAAAAATTCTGTTTAATTTTATAAGTATGGATTACTCGCAGGCTGCAATTTCTTCCATTGGAGTAACATAGGAATTGTCTAAGGGCCCAGTGGCGTACCAAGGGGGGGGGGGCGATCCGCCCCGGGTGCATGGCTTGGGGGGGGTGCACAGCCGGCCAGGTCCGGATCCTCCTACTCTTCCTTTCCCCCATCCGCGTCGCTACAATCTTACCTGCCCCCGCCAACAAGAAATCTTTCCAACGTCAATTCTGACGTCGGAGAGGACGTTCCTTGCCAGCCAGGCAGTGATTGGCTGGCCCGGAACGTCCTCTCCAGCGTCAGAATTGATGTCGGAAAGACTTCTTGTCAGCGGGGGGAGGTAGGATTGCAGCCGCACGGACCGGGGGAAAGGAAGGGGAGAGGCGCTTTTTCTTTTTCTGCGGCAGGGAGGGCAGGATGTAGGCAGGCAAGATGGCTGGCTTTAGCACGGCAGGGAGGGAGGGAGATAGGTAGACAGGCAGGCTGGCTTTGCGGGTGGCCAAAATCTGGAAGGTAGTGGGGGGACATAAGAAGGAGGCACTGGGGGAACTAAGGACTCAGGAAGGAGGCACTGGGGGCACTATGGACACGGGAAGGAGACACTGGGGTCACCATGGGCACGGGACGGAGGCACTGGGAGCACAATGGACATGGGACAGAGGCACTGGGGGCACTAAGGACACAGGACAGGGCACTGGGGGAACTAAGGACATGGGAAGGAAGGAGGGAGGGTATAGAAAGGGACAATTGTTGGGCCTGAGTGCAGAAAGAAAGAAAGGATACACAGTCAATTAATAGAGGTCCCCTTTTGATGAAAAAAATAAATGGTCACGTTACCTCTGACTTACTTTCGCTGCAGCAGAGTCAGCAGGCGTGCTGAGGTACAGGAAGGTCCCACGCTGATTCGTCTGCTGGCTCTGCTCCGGAAGAAGTAAGTTATGTCGGAGGGGATGGACCCAGCAGACACAGTCATTGCGGGACTTTGCCACAACTCCCTGTGTCTGCCGGGTCCACCCCCTCCGACGTAACTTACTTCTTCTGGAGCAGAGTCAGCAGACGAGTCATCGTGGGACCTTCCAGCATGCAGCTGCTGAGTCCGCTCCAGAGCAAGTACGTCGGAGTGGGGCGGACTGGCACCCGGCAGCTACAATCATCGTGGGACCTTGCTGCATGAAGGGAGAGAAAGGAGCAGGATTACTGGAATGGAAGAGTTGTGGAGGAAAAGAAAGGGGGCAGGGTGGTATGGAAGGGTGGTGCTGATAGAATTGATGTACAGAGAAAGGGGAGAGATATAAGGGGAAAGGATATTGGAGGGAGAGAAAGGGGGCAGATGCTGATTGAAGAGGGGTGGATGGTGAGAGAAAGGGCAGACATTGGATGGTAGTGGGGAGCCTATGCTGGATGGAAGTGCAGATGGGAGAGATAAGGGAGCAAATGCAGGAAGGAAATGGGAGGAGAAAAAGAGGGGAGCAGACACTGGATGGAAGTGGACAGAGAGAGGAGAAGGTACTAGATGGAAGGGTTGGAGAAAGAGGGTACATGATGGAAGGAGGGGATAAATAAAAGGAGGGCACATGATGGGGAGAAAGGGATTGAGTTAGGGAAACACTGGAGGGGTGAGGGAAAGAGGTGGCAAGCTTTAGGTAGACAGTAAAAAAGGACATTGATGAGAGGGTAGTAAGAACGTAATCTAGACAGATGCAGAAAATAAATTGAAAAGGAAAATGAGGGGAAAAAGGGAAAGGGATTGCAGAGGAAAGGTGTGGGAGAGGGAAGAAGAGGAGAGAGAGATGCCAGACCAATGGGGGGTGAAAGGAGAGATGGAAGGGGGAGGCATACAGTTTCTGGAAGGGGCATAGAAGGAGAGAAGATGCCATATAGGGGAAGAGAGACAGCAGACAGTGGATGGAAGGAAAAGAGTTACAAGAAGATGAGGAAAGCAGAAACCAGAGAAGACAACGGTAGAACAAAAATTTTCTATTTATTTATTGCTTTAGGAGACATGTATCACTGTTTCTGTGGTGTTGCATTGTATGCAGAGTCCAGTTTATTGCTGGTTCAATTTAACCTTTGTCTATGTATTTCTATTTTATCCCCCCTTTTACAAAACTGTGGAGTGTTTTTTAGCGCCAGCCGTGGTGGTAGCAGCTCTGATGCTCAGAATTCTATGAGCGTTAGAGCTGTTACCACCATGGCTAAAATCCACAACTACAGTTTTGTAAAAGGGGGAGGGGTTAGTTTGTGATGACATATTCCATACTAGGCAAAGGTATTTTCTGTGTTCTGTGTGTTCAAAAGACATGGTTTTCTGTTAGGATTGACGGTGTAGGATTGATCTGTGCTGGTCTGGCTTGTTTAGTTTTACAATGGGTGTATTGATGTTGTAATGCTTACTGCATATGTAAGATGCTGCCTTTTCCTAGGTACTCATGTGTGACGTGTGGCTTGTTACTAAAAATCATGTTTTTCGTAGAGATGGCGGGGTGTCAAAAAATGATGGGCCCCGGGTGTCACATATGCTAGGTACGCCACTGTAAGGGCCTCTTTTATCGAGCTGCGCTGGAGGGGCTGGAGGGGCTGTTGGCTCAGCTGCGGGGTTTGGGGGTTTTGTGAGTGTGTTGTGCGCGCAGATCATACACTTACACAACAGCTACCATCAGGTCCAGACCTGCCGGAAAATTTTGCCCCATGAAAGGGGGGTGGGGGGGAGCGGTCCCTTTTGTGCATCACAAGGAGAGCTCATTTAAATACTAATGAGCTGCTTGTAATGCATTTGCATAGAGTTCTCAGGTGGCTGCTACAAGGATCGGTAACAGCCCCTGAGAACCCTTTTGAGCATCAGGACCTAAAGTCCCGCCCCTAGACCCACCCAGTTCCACTCACCCCTGCCCCATTATGCCCAAGTCAAGCCCCCCCCCATCTCCACCCCCCTCAACCTGTTCTCGTCCTAGAGTCCACGTCGGGAGGTCATCCGCCCATGCGATCCCGAGGTGGAAGCTTTTCAAAACCTGGACAAAGTGCCGGGTTCTGAAATGCCGTTCGGACACCTGGACATGTCCTCTAAAAAGAAAACATGTTCGGGTAAATCCAGACTTCTGGTGACCCTAAGTAAGACTGATTTAACGAGTTTTATCAGCACGGAAAGCTTTCGAGCATCGGGACCCAAGTCTTTTATGCTAACTCACAGAGTTCTGCTGTGTTGGCACAAATGAGTAATTAATTGATAAAAACTGTAAAGCAATATTATGCCTTGCATTTAAAAAAGATAAATGTGTTATTGAGCTTGAGTTACATCAGGGGTGTCCAACCTGTGGCCCGAGGGCTGCATGCAGCCCCATGAAGTATTTTGTGCGGCCCCGGTCAAGTGTTTTCCTCTGCTGCTCCTGGATGTTTACCGTCTTGCTGGCTCCCTTCTCTGTTTTGCTGCAGCGTTTGCACGGCCCCAGAAATTTTTTTTTTCGGACAGTGCGGCCCAGGAGAGCCATAAGGTTGGACACCCCTGAGCTACATGTTATGGAGTGTAACATACCGTGTGCCCCGCCTCCTGAAGCAGCTTTCGGGTTTCATGGAGGGCCCGTCTCATGCAGGGAGCAGGCTGGGTATATCCATCTGTGTCATAGTACCCAATTCTCAGGGGTGTCGTGCTGAGGTACAGCTGGAAAGACAGGAAAGCTGTCACAAATTGAAACCCGTGCCCTCTAGTTTTTACCATTTTCCTTTCTCTGGAAAAGATTGGGTTCTAAATTAATACCTTTCAAGTATTTAAACGTCTGTATCATATCTCCTCAGTCCCTCCTCTCCTCCGGAGTATGCATATTTAAGTCTTCCAGTCTTTTCTCGTACTTCTTTTGGTTCAAACCCCTTCTTTTGGTTCCCCCCTTCTCTTAAACTCAATTGTATTCTATTACAGCACACACTATATGTACTCCGTATTTAGCCCTTCCCTCACCTAAATTGTTAATGTAAACGAGTTTGACCCTACGATTGCCTCGTTATGTTCTTCTTTTTTTTTTTTTCAATCGCACTGTATGTAATTCATCTATCTGTTGTGAACCACCTTGAACTCCCTGGGTATGGCGGTATCCAAAATAAATTATTATTATTATTACCATTTTCGTTGCCTTCCTCATGGGGGGAGGGGTGCACCCACAGAGCTGGCACCTACATCCCCCCCCCCCTGGAGGAATTCCAAAAGGTCCAATGGGCTTTAAGATGGCCCGGCAGCAACCAGATTGTCCAGCCCTAAAGTATCAGGGGGGGATGGGCATTTTAACTCATCGTGAGCAGGGCTGTGTATTGAGCAAACCCCCACCTACCTAACTGACAGAATTTCCATTGCATCCCACAAGCATAATAGGAAAACACCTGCCCTCTTTGTATTTCCCACTGTTAAAGGTTGTAAAAGCAAGAAATACCATGACCATCTGCTTTCTCTTCAAGCGGCTTCTCACGATAAGGTTTTTCGTCTTACTCTTATGAACACGTCAGAAAACAACTGAAGCCCTATCTTTTCTCTAAATATCTGGCCGAATAGTTATTTACTAATCTTTTCCTTGTTAATGATGTAACTTTTATAAACCACATTGAACTCATGGTTATGCGGTATAGAAATATGGTCTTATCTTATGTAGAAACGAATGGCGTAACCATGGCATCTCCTCTTCCTATGCATCTTGAATGCTATTCTGAACTGTGCCCTGCCTGAATAAACCCTTTTATAGCAGACTCCCAATCCCTGCCCAAGGTGGGGGTTCAGAATCCAAAGGGTTCGTGCCCTCACCTCGTCTCTGAAGGGGACGGGAGGCACACTGGGGTCCAGGCGGAACATGTGGTCACACAGAAGCGCTTTCATGCACAGAGCCAGGCTGTCCACGTCCCTCGCCATTGGTCCTAACGTTATGGGCACTGAGAGTGGAGAAACAGCTGCCGTTAATGAGTTGATTAGACAATTTGATGACATTATTTATTATACATCAATAAGATTTATTCGATGGATTATACAGCTCAAGTGTTATGTCCAGACTGGCAACACACACTGAAGTGGAACATAAGAATAGCCTTACTGGATCAGCCCAGTATCCCATCTTCACGGAGGCCAATCCAAGTCACAAGTACCTGGCAAAAGCCCAAACAGTAGCAGCATTCCATACAGAATACCAAAGAACAGTAAGATTCCAGAATCCCAAATAGTAGCAACATTCCATGCCACCAATCCAGGGCAAGCATCCTCTGCCAACGCGTTCCAGAGCTTAACTATTCTCTGAGTGAAAAAATATTTCCTCCTATTGGTTTTAAAAGTATTTCCCTGTAACTTCGAGTGTCCCCTAGTCTTTGTCATTTTTGACAGAGCGAAAAATCAATCCACTTCTACCCGTTCTACTCCACTCAGGATTTTGTAGACTTCAATCATATTAGAGAATGACATGGTGACAAAATTAATCACCGTTCCCATCCCCGCGGATAACCGTGGGATTATCCCATGTCATTTTCTAGTGTCTATTTGAACCTCAGTCCTTCTACACCAGCATTCTTCAAAGCAAAGCTTGCGGGTCAGTGGTTGTGGCCATTCATACTCTGATTCTTATGTGAGCCAAGGATAATGAAGCCATTGTGACATCACTGATGTGATTGGCTCTTAGGCACTGGTGGAATGAGGCATTATGACATCACAATATCTGCTCTGGAATGTTGCTGCTCAATCTCAGCATTCTTCAAAGCAAAGCTTGCGGGTCAGTGGTTGTGGCCATTCATACTCTGATTCTTATGTGAGCCAAGGATAATGAAGCCATTGTGACATCACTGATGTGATTGGCTCTTAGGCACTGGTGGAATGAGGCATTATGACATCACAATATCTGCTCTGGAATGTTGCTGCTCAATCTCAGCATTCTTCAAAGCAAAGCTTGCGGGTCAGTGGTTGTGCCCAATTATACTCTGATTCTTTCCTCTCTCCTTAAAGAATGACATGAAGATGGTTTCCCGCGGTTATCCGCGTGGACGGGAACGGTGATGAATTTTGTCACCGTGTCATTCTCTAAATCATATCTCCCCTAAACCGTCTCTATTCCATGCTGAAGAGTCCCAACCTCTTTAGTCTTTCCTCATATGAGAGGAAGGAAAGAGAGAAACAGGAAGCCTTCAAAGGCAAAGGCACAGGAGGAGAGTGAGGCCTCAGTCCCAATCCCTTTCCCTTACATAGCCCAGTCCTTATTCTGTTTTCTCTTTAATGCAGGTGAAAGGATTTTCACAGCATCCTGAAAGCAGAGTGAAGAAAGGGACAGGCTGCTCAGTGGAAGTAAAACTTGGATCCTGGAAGGTTAAGACAAGAGCTGCCCTGAAAAGTAGCAATCCAAGACTGTGACCCCAGACTCCCATTGTTTCCATGATTTCTATCATCAGAGAACTCAGAAAGACAGTGAAGTCCTCATTAAAGATGAACTACGGTAGCCCATGAAGCCCAACACAAGTGCTTTTGAAAGAAGCAAGGGGTGAGGGCCCATCTGGAATTCAAGTGTAGGCAGGGGATGAAACAACATATGGGGTCTTGTTGAGGGCAACAAGAAATTTTGGAGGGAGAGAGTGAAGCCCCCATAAAGGAGATGCTTTGGGAAACAGAAGAATAATTTTCTGGCTAAAATAAACATTTTGGAGGACAAAAGAGAACATTGTCACTGGCACGGTCTGTTCTCCTAACAGCAGCATTGTAAAGTAATAATCTACAAATTGATCAGTGAAGAACTTGGGCAAGGGAGGCAGCAAGGGGCAGAACATATATACAGTCATGAGCAATACCAACTGCAGAAATATGAATATCTATATTTTAAAATCCACCACCAGTATTATAATTGATATAACTTTTGTTAAATTCAGTTTGCAGATGTTTGACAGATGACCATGCCTACTTCCAGTCATAGCAGCCAATCAAAATTGAGGATCTGCCCTGGCCCTGCCCCTTTTGATGATGCCACCAACTATGATGTTATAGCCCCACCCCTAAAATCTGCCCCTTATGCATACCCATGTCACAAACCCCACCCACCTTTTGCGTAACTCCACCTCAGACCCTGCCCCTTTAGGTGACATCATGGGAAGTGATGTCATAGCTCTTGTCTTGGCCATGCCCCATTTTCAAGATGGCGGTGAGTAGTGGACACCCCTATGGGCATTTTCTGTTCACTCCACTTGCCACCATTTTGGATGAGTCATGTGACAGGAAGTGATGTTAATTGTCTGGCATCGCCCCCTCCAGTTCCAGAGGAGCATGTACAGCGGGGAGGAATGAGGCAAGGTGGGAGGTCCAGAGCTCAGGCAGATCATGGGCATAGAGTGATCAGGGCTAGGGTGGATTCCCTATTCTGATTAGCTGCTGTGACCAGACGTGGGTAAGGTCAATTGTGAAAAAGGCGCAAATTAGCTTTGACAAAAGGTATATAACTTATACTTCTACCACCTATACATATAAATCAGACCATTCTATATGTAGAACTGCCTGATTTATCTATCTGGAAAAGAGGTAGGATTTGGGACGGGATAAGGGCCATAGAAAAAGCTCTTCATTTAGTAGTGAAATGTATTTACATGACATATTAATTGCCTGTTCTATACACCTATAGTAATACAGCACGCTGCCCCCCTCCCCCATCCGAACTTCTCCCCATCCACTAATCCCCAAATTCTATATATGGCGCCTCACTGTGTGTACAAATCGGTGTGCACAGCCAATTTACATGCGCAACTTAATTAATTGGTCTAATCGGAGCCAATAATTGGCAACCAACATCTAATTGACACTAATTAAAAGTTACACACACAGCTTGAAAAGTGCGATTCTATAAAAGGTTTATTTCCTTGTCTTCTAGGAACACACTGAGATCCTCTTAAGCTGCCTGCTGTGACTTCAATCTCAAGCGACAAAAACGCCATATTTTCGCTATCTGCCCATCGATGAAAAGACCGGATACCAGGAAACCTAATAAAACCCAGGTCCAAGATGTGGCGTCACGTTTCTCCTGTGCAAGAAGGAAAGACAAGACAGCAAAATATGTCCGGAAACGGGACTTGAAGAAGACCAAGTTTATTACGCTCGATAAACCGTATATCGCAAAGCATCAATACGGTTTACAATATAATGGCTATAGATAGTCTTAGGGGTCCTTTTACTAAGGCGCGCTAGCGGATTTTGCGTGCACTAAATAATTAGCATGTGCAAAAAGCTAACGCCCATTATATTCTATGGACGCGTCAGCATTTAGCACGGTAAATCGGCTAGCACACCTTGGTAAAAGAGTGAGAAAAAAAAGAGGAAATAAGAGAGAAAGAGGAGCAATTGCTGACGGGACAGGAAGAGTTAAAATAGGCAAGAACACTGTGCAGATATGAGATATTCCTAACGCAAAAATAAATATAGGGTTGTTTGTTTATATTTATTAAAATCTTTATATACCACATTTACAGTCAAAACAGGATCAGAGCAGTTTACAACATAATTCAATCAAAATTATAAAAAGAATTCCATTTCAATAGAAAAGAAATAACATTTCTAATTCATAATATTATATAACATCGAAATTAATAAAATTAAATGATTAATTATAAGAATACAGTGCTCCCCCGGTCATTCGCGGTCAGCGATTCACGGTCCCAGTCATTCGCGGTATTTTCTGACCGCGAATGACCGGGCAAGAGAGGGCAGCCGGAGCACCGGCAATTGACAGCAGCTCCTGATCGGTGAGGGCCGACTTTAGTGCAGGAAAAGGCGGTCGGAGCAGTACCACGAGTGATTTCCTTCACTCGCCGGCGCTCCGGCTGCTCTCTCCTGCTTCTCCGGCTGCCCTCTCCTGTCTCCCCCCCCCCCCCGCTAAACACCGTATTTGCGGGTTTTTAGCATTCACGGGGGTTCCTGGAACGGAACCCCCGCAAATATCGGGGGAGTACTGTATATAAAAGCAGGCTGCAGTCCCAAATTCGCATCCCGTCAGTTTAAAAAGGCCAGCTGAAAAAAAGAAATGCCTTTAAATGTCTTTTAAAATTTTGGAAAAGATTCTTTCTGTCTCAATTCTACCGGCAAGCTGTTCCATAATACTGGAACTCTTCTAGTTGAGGCAAGATGAGCCTTTGAGATATGGGGGTACAACTACTCTGTTATCGTTCAAAGGTCTTAATAGACGCCTGGGCGCATAGAATAACACCAATTTAGAAAGATATAACGGTTATTCATTCATGTCTTTTTATTGATGTTCTATTCTATTTCGGATGTATTTTGTTATGTCGATGCCTTTTATGTAACGTGCTTTGGGCCTCCCATAGACGAGGAAGGCAGTATACTGTATATTAGAATCCTAAATTAGGAATAGAATTAGAATGTACAACGTATGCAAAACTGTCTAGGATCTAAATTGTTTTACCTGATAATAAGCCACTTAAGGAACCAGACACGCCAATCGTACTACAGGACAGAAACAAAGAGAACACATTCAATGGAGGACATGATACAATAACAAGACATTTTAGGAATCTGACTGGCAAGGTAGAGCAATGCAATGGAGCATCAAGAGAAGCAATTGGCCACCCGTTATATTCACCTCATTCCTGTGTGGTTTAGGCAAAGGGTCACCGGGGCCATGGCCTGACCAGTATTTTACCCAACACGGCGTCAGCGGTTAGAGAGCTTGGGAGGGTGCAGGGATTCATTTCTGTGGTCCTTCCGACCCATAAAGGTGTTCCACTAAGGGCTCCTTGTACAAGGGCCTAGCGCGCCAAATCGCGTTCTAAATTGCCCCGTGCGCTAGCCGCTACCGCCTCCTTTGGAGCAGGTGGTAGATTTTCGGCTAATCCGGTGCGTGACCTGAAACCGCTGGCGCATCTTCGTAAAAGGAGCCCTTAATGAAGTCGCCTTTCGGCCAGCATGGCCACCCATGTTTTTAAAAAACTTTTGAATTTCGATTTCTAGCGCATAACACCACGATAGCATATAACATAACATAACTTTATTTTTCTATACCGCCTTAATCAAAAGAATTCTAGGCGGTTTCCACAAAAAAGAAAAACTGGACAATCAGCGAAATACACAATGGTAAAAAAAAAAAATGAATACAGCCTGTTGTATAAAAGACATTAAAATTTAAAATTGATAGGATAAGATTGATTATATTTATAAATGAAAATAAAAACACGGATTAAGAAATGAATTTATCAAATAATATTATCTTGATTTCTTTTCTAAAAGCGCCATAGGACAATATGGCTCCGCCGATAAAGTTACCCAACCAGGACTGTTGTTTGCTTGCTTGGAAAGCAAACATCCTGTCTAAATAAGACCCGAGTTTGCAGCCTAAAATCTTCGGGTACGCAAATAGGTTGCAGTTCCTGGTTATCCGCACAGGGTTATATAACACAAAATGAGATAGCAGATATGTAGGTACCAATCCCCCAAATGACTTGAAACACAGGCATGAGAATTTAAACATTACTCGTTCCTCCACTGGCAACCAGTGCAGCGATTGGTAAAAAGGGCTGATATGAGCCGTGTTCTGCACTATTCTTGATTTTTTTTTTCACAACCCTCATCGCAACCCTCATAGACAATGTTACAGTAGTCCAAAATGGATAAAACCGATGTCTAAAAGCTAAGAAATCATTTTTGATAGTCTTTAACTTCCATAATATAAAAAAGCACTTTTTCCACCACCAAATTTGTGCGCTCTGCCAAAGTTAAATGGTACAGGCATCGGTGCTTCCTGTAGATTAACACGTATCAGTATAGACGGAGGCACTAAATATATGTGCTGATAAACGTATGCCTGCATTGAACGGGTGGAAATGCTCATGCCTAGATTCCAGAGATAGTGTCAACCTCTGGCATTATTTCAAAACTACTTAAATCCACTTATTCTATCCACCCTGGACTACTGCAACATTATTTACTTGGGGGATACCTAAAAAAAAATGTGAGAAAATTGAGAATAGTTCAAAACACGGCCGTCCGCTTAATAGTCGGACTAAAGAAAAGCGATCATGTTAGTCCCTTCTGCAAACTGCTTCATTGGTTACCAATTGAAGCACGAATTCTATTCAAATTCTCCTGCCTTTGCTACAAACTAATCTGGGGATTGGCCCCCAGCTACCTACTATCTCACTTTGAATTCCACTCCTCTACCAGGCCTACCAGAAACCGCAACCTCTGTACTTACCCGAATATCACAGGCTGTAGATATCATACCTTTTTAGACAGAACATTCAAGTTCCAAGCCGGTAGACAGCAAACTTGGCTAGGCTACTTCACTGATGCCACTAGAGAGACATACAGTGTCTTTAGGAAAGAACTGAAAACCACCTTGTTTAAGAAATTCATACCCTAGCCAGACTTTTTACCCCTAAAATCGGAGCTTCCTTCCATCCGAAGTCCTTCTTTCACCATAATAGGAGCCCGTTAATCTTCATCTGCCATAATCGTCCTCACCACAATCGTTACCAGTTTCCCGCTGGTGCCCGTTTATCGTTAATGTATCATGGAAACAATGTAAATTCTTATCAACATCCTATGTTATCTTTTTCATCTATTCCGTCTTGCACCTTGTAATTCATTGACCGCGCAATGTTCTCTTATCTACTTATGTTTTGAATTCCGCTGATTGTATAGTGTTACTTATTGTGAACCTTGTAATTCACTGACCCTGTAATTCACCTTGTACTATCACTGATTGTTCAATGTTCTCTCATTAACCTATACTCTGTAATTTGCTGTCTGTACAGCTTTTCTTTATTGTGAACCGCCTAGAAGTCGCAAGACTATGGCGGGATAGAAAAATAAAGTTATTATTATTATTATTAAATGAAGAGCTGTCTGTAACTTGGATTTAAATGTTAGAATTAATCCAACATTTGTATGTCGCTTCATACCATTAGCCGGCCCACCAAGCACTCAACTATCTTTCACGGTGCTTGGCTTTACGCTCCAAATCATCATCGGATCCTTGAGCTTTAATTATTTATTTATTTTTTTAATAATAATAATAACTTTATTCTTCTATACCGCCATAGTTGAAAGACTTCTAGGTGGTTCACATTCGAAGAAGGCTGGACAATCAGCGAAATACAGGATGTAAGACGAGAGGGTTACATAAGAATTAGGTAAAAAAAAACAGCAAAATTACATCGAGGTAGAGAGAGGGAGAATATATCATTTGGAGGCTTCTGTGTAGGAGATGAATTTGTCAAACAGAATGGTTTTGATTGATTTTCGGAATGCGCCGTAGGTCAAACTGGCTCTGTTTATGTAGTTGGCTTTTAAATATTTTTTTAAATAAATATGCACTAAAAAGTGACTTAGCTTGCAAAGTGACGCCTCATATGGGGGTAGATTCCAGAGATATGCATGTATCTTGTGGTACTCGTACGCATCCGCCCGCGCTGTGCCCATCTGTACATCTGCCTTCAAACTACATGGTATCGAAGATATGCTCATCGATGTAGACGAGGACATGGCTGGAATATGGTCATATCGGGCCAGATTCAGTAAACGGCACTCAAAGTCAGGTGCTGTTACGATCTCTGCTAAGAGCCAGTTCTATACGGGCAGCCTAGCGCTAAGAAACCTTCACAGAATGGTGCGTAGAGTGGATATACGTGCCCGACTTTGTACACGAGGACTTCCACCTACTGAAACCTGGTATAAATCCTCAGGCCCAATTGCCGTCACTTGGGAATGCAAATCCAAGCATTCTCTAATGTCATACCTAAGCTCTGGGAACGCCGTGCCGCCCTTTGAGTTGCGTGATTTGAAACTTAGGCATGGCTGTCACAAAACAGTGAGTAGGACAGATGTGCTTCAATTGGTGCCAATGAACTCCAAGTAACCCCAATAATTGGTTAACACCTAGTTGAATAATTAGTTTGCATGCGCATGTTGGATCCACACCCAAATCTGAGTGCACAACCCCTGAAAGTTTGACAGCTGCTGTACCGTGAATATTGGTCCTCAGCTTTTCGCTAATATATTGTACGTAGTTCAAACGGTCTCCAGAGAACATAAGAACATAAGAACATAAGAAATGCCTCCGCTGGGTCAGACCTAAGGTCCATCGCGCCCAGCAGTCCGCTCACGCGGCGGCCCATCAGGTCCAGGACCTGTGCAGTAATCTTTTATCTATACCCCTCTATCCCCTTTTCCAGCAGGAAATTGTCCAATCCTTTCTTAAACCCCAGTACCGTTCGCTGCCCTATAACGTCCTCTGGAAGCGCATTCCAGGTGTCCACCACACGTTGGGTAAAGAAGATCTAAGTTGGAACTTTCAGGGACTATCCATCAGAAAGAATCAACCGTCCACTCGTTACTGAAATCCCACATTGGTCTTATTCTTGTAAGTTATGACAGACATTGTAGGACAGGGGTGTCAAAGTCCATCCAGTCGGGTTTTCAGGATTTCCCCCAATGAATGTGCATGAGATCTATTAGCACAGTGTTCTTCAACCACCGGTCCATGGACCGGTGCCGGTCCACAGAAATTTCCTGCCGATCCACAGGGCCGGCATGTGCATCAGGCCCAAAACTGTGTTCTTTAACTGCCGGTCCGTGGTGCGATCGATGCGTTGTTAATAAGATTATATTGTGTGTATATATGAATGGAAAAAATATTGTTACAATTAGGACTATGGGGGCAGGGTCTGGGGTGGAGATTGGGTATAGATGGGCATGGTCTGGCCCATGACTTAGCCCTGTGTTCTTCAACCACTGGTCTGCGGACCGATGCCGGTCCACAAAATAATTATTTTATTTCTGCCGGTCCATAGGTGTAAAAAGGTTGAAGAACACTCTATTAGCATACAATGAAAACATTGCATGCAAATAGATCTCATGCATATTCACTGGGGAAATCCTGAAAACCCGACTGGATTGTGGCCCTTGAGGAGGGGCTTTGACACCTCTGTTGTAGGAGAACCATAGATTTTCTAATCAGATTGATTTCAATATACTCAGACAGCCAGGTCATCGGTGTCGGAGAATTTGGTTCTTCTGGTGGAACTAGGGCCTCGGTGACATGCTTTCATATCATTTCATACCGTAGACGTGTTTAAGTTGCCAGAAATATAAGCAATGAAAAGAATAATAATTCTCTTAAAAAGCTGGATGTTATCCCATCTTATCTGAAAACATCTATTTAGCATTAGTTAACAGGTATTACACTAAGGAAAATATGTTTCTTCCATGCAAGATGTGGCACAACATACCTGACTCTAGGTGCGGTTGGTTTGAACGCTGAGATGCCACAGAAGCTGGCAGGAATGCGTATGCTACCTCCTAAATCAGAGCCAATCCCCAATAAGGAGCCTCCACCTCCAACGAGAGCCCCCTCGCCTCCTGAAGATCCCGCAGGAAGCTTTGCATGGTTCAGAGGATTTAGAGTTAGCCCAAAAATGGGATTAGAAGTTGACATACTGAATGGGACAAAAGCAGAAACTCAGGTAAAGTTATGTCATTCAGAATATAAAGCAGCCAAGTTGATAACAGTGAGGTCACCTGGAATATCACCATCGGATAGGAATGCAGATTTCAAACAGCTGCTCCTAGGCCTACAGGGGAACAGGGGAGCTAGGATGTAATGTGATTAGGTGGAGAGGAAAATAGTGACACAATTCAAAAAAGCATGGGATAAACACAGAGGATCTCTAATCAGAAAAGAAATGGTATAAATTAAAGTACAGGGCCAGTATTGGACAGACTTGCACGGTCTGTGTCCCATATTTGGTGATTTGGTGTAGGATGGGTTGGGGAGGGCAGCAATGGGGACTCGACTAACTTGGAACATGAGGATGATACTGCCCAGACTTTATGGTGGATATCCTGCAAACAGGATGGTTGGATAGGCTGGAGTGAGTTTGGACGGCAACTTCAGCATTTGGAACCTAGGACAATACCGGGTGGACTTTACAGTCTATGACCCAGAAATAGCAAAGAAGAGACAAGTTCATTTAATCATGTATTTAATGGGTATAACTAATGGGCAGACTGGATGGACTATTCAGGTCTTTATCTGCCATCATTTACTATGTTACTTGGCAGAAACCCAGAGTAGCAACATTCCAGAGCTGAGATTGTGATGTCATAATGCCTCATTCCACCAATGCCTAAGAGCCTAACTCAGCAGTGATGTCACAATGGCTTGATTAATGGCAACTTCAGCAATCAGAACCTAGGACAATACCAGGTGGACTTTACAGTCTATGACCCTGAAATAGCAAAGAAGAGACAAGTTAATTTAATCATGTATTTAATGGGTATAACTAATGGGCAGACTGGATGGGTCGTTCAGGTCTTTATCTGCCTTCATGTACTATGATACTATGTTACCTAGGAGAAACCCAAAGAGTAGCAACATTCCAGAGCTGAGATTGTGATGTCATAATGCCTCATTCCACCAATGCCTAAGAGCCTAACTCAGCAGTGATGTCACAATGGCTTGATTAGATGGCAACTTCAGCATTTGGAACCTAGGACAATACCAAGTGGACTATACACTCTATGACCCAGAAATATCAAAGAAGAGACAAGTTAATTGAATCATGTATTTTTAATGAGAATAACTAATAGGAAGACTGAATGGACTGTTCAGGTCTTTATCTGCCGTCATTTACTAAGTTACATAATGATGGTTGCTAGATGGAATTCAGTAACTCAAGGGAAAAATGATGTGTGGGTTGAGCAGAGGGGGATACAGTCAATAGGGGGTTCCAGCGATCCATGAAGTGCGGGTTCAGAGGAAAACACCATGAACCTTGAATTCCCCATGCTGACTCCCAATCTGTTGCTTCAAGGAAATGACCTGATGCCACCCAGCTGCCAGAAAAGTACTCAAATGCATTCTCTTCCGCTGGCTCAACTTCCTGGCTCTTATTATGAGACTTGGCATCAGCAGCAGGAGATGATCCGGTGAAATTTCAGTTCTATTTAACCGGCCAGGAACAGCTCCTGGCTGGTTAAATGACACTTACCGGTAGCCATCTAAGCACTAATATTCAGCGTGAGAGGGTTACTGAATGTTAGCACTTAGAGGCAAGTAGGCTATCCATGAAATTTAAAGCATCAAATCAGGCTAAGTAAATAGAAACATAGAAACATGATGGCAGATAAAGGCCAAATGGGCCCATCCTGTCTCCCATCTGCAGCATCCTCTACCTCCTCCTCTTCCTATTGGCTAAGGCTCTTTACACCTGCATTGTGAGGTCATAGAGGTTTATGGTTATAGAAACACAGAAACATGATGGCAGATAAAGGCTAAATGGTCCATCCAGTCTGCCCATCCACAGTAACCTTTATCTCTTTTTCTCTCTAAGAGATCCCCCGTGCCTATCCCAGGTTTTCTTGAATTCAGACAGTCTCTGTTTCCACCACTTCTTCCGGGAGACTGTTCTACGCATCTACCACGCTTTCTGTAAAAAAAAGTATTTCCTTCGATTACTCCTGAGTCTGTCACCCCTTAACTTCATCCTATGCCCTCTCATTCCAGAGCTTCCTTTCAAATGAAAGAGAATCGACTCATGCGCGTTTAAACGTCTCTATCATATCTTCCCTGTCCCTCCTTTCCTCCAAAGCATATTTTTTTTTGTCTGCTATAAATTTAACTGGCCAGCACACAATATCATAGCCAGCTAAGTTTATAGCAGCCCAAAATAAACTGGATATTCAATGCTGGACCCTGGAAATGGCCCGACGTTGAATATCCAGGCTCAGCGCTAACCACGGGAGTCGGCCAGGCTAACTCCAGCAGATCGAATATCAGCCCTTATGTATTTAAGAGCTTCTCCAGCTGCAGGTGGAATCAAGGAAGTGAACTGAACTGAAGCAAAAGATCAGCAAATGGCATGGCTTCATGTATGGAATAAGTAAGAGAATAGTTAAGCTCTGGAACGTGTTCCCAGAGGTTGTGCTAAAAGCAGATAGCGTAACTGGTTGTAAGAAAGGTTTGGACAATTTCCTGGAAGAAAAGTCCATAGTCTGTTATTAAGACATGGGGGAAGCCACTGCTTGCCCTGGATCAGTAGAATGGAATGTTGCTACTCCTTGGGTTTTGGCCAGGTACTAGGGACCTGAATTGGCCACCGTGAGAACAGGCTACTGGACTTGATGGACCATTGGTCTGACCCAGTATGGCTGTTCTTATGCTCTTATTTGTGCCAAGTATAGGACAATCAAGCCATTGTAACATCACTGATGAGGTTGGCTCTGAGGCACTGTGGAATGAGGCATTATGACATCACAATCTCAGCTCTGGAATGTTGCTCTCATTGGGGTTCCGGAATCTTGCTATTCTTTGAGATGCTGGAATGTTGCTACTCCTTGGGTTTTGGCCAGGTACTAGTAACCTAGATTGGCCACTGTGAGAACGGGCTACTGAGCTTCATTGACCATTGGTCAGACCCAATATGGCTGTTCTTATGCTCTTACGTGTGCCAAGTATAGGACAATCAAGCCATTGTAACATCACTAATGAAGTTGGTTCTGAGGCACTGTGGAATGAAGCATTATGACATCACAATCTCAGCTCTGGAATGTTGCTCTCATTGGGGTTCTGGAATCTTGCTATTCTTTGAGATGCTGGAATGTTGCTACTCTTTGGGTTTTGGCCAGGTACTAGGGACCTGGATTGGCCACCGTGAGAATGGGCTACTGGGCTTGATGGACCATTGGTCTGACCCAGTAAGACTATTCTTATGTTATAGTAGCATGAATAGACATTAGTAGGGTTACCATATGGCTCCAGAAAAAAAGAGGACGAATTGAGACATCGAGGTTTTTTGGGCCAGCATAAACTAACTGGCTAAGTAAGTATTCAGCACTGACTGGTAGAATTTAAAGCGATCAAAGACAAGGATTGCTATTTGTGTGGCCCGATTTGGCTGCTGAAACTAGGCTGGTCAGCTTTGAAAATTGCCACTAATCGCACGATATAACTGGTTAACGTTTAGCCATTGACTATGAATATTCTCATGCAGAATATTTGCATTTAACCGGCTAAGTGTAATTTAACCATTTCTGGACGGTTAAATAGCTCTGAATATTGACTGGACAATTTTCAGAATAGAGGTTAATGTGAACCTTTGCTTCAGTTACACACCATAGTTACGCTCTTCCCACCTGCCACTAGGGCGCCTAAAATGAGGTACCAACTTATAGAATTGCCACCTACATATCTATGAGGCTACTTTCTGCTCACATACACTGCCAGTTAACTCGATACGGCTGCTTGAGAGGACAGAATGCCTTCAAGGAAATTAACAAAACAACATAAAGACTAAGACGCCCCATCCAATCTGCCCAGTTCTGATTCATCCACTTGTATAGACATTGCACAACTGCACTTGAGATATTCCCAATGCAACTCAACACCCTCTCCCCTTTCCTCTTTTGTTCCACCCAACCTCTCAACCCTCCTCTCATACCTGTTCTAAGCACACCCAAACTCCAGGAAAAAAGATCTAGGTGTCCTTGTTGACGATACGTTGAAACCCTCAGATCAATGTGCAGCGGCAGCAAAGAGAGCAAATAAAATGTTAGGAATTATCAGGAAAGGAATGGAAAACTGAGATGAAAATGTTACAATGCCCTTGTATCGCTCTATGGTACTTTGTACAGTTCTGGTCGCCATATCTTAAAAAAGACATAGCGGAATTAGAAAAGGTACCGAGAAGGATG
Source organism: Geotrypetes seraphini (assembly GCF_902459505.1). Lineage (NCBI taxonomy): Eukaryota > Metazoa > Chordata > Amphibia > Gymnophiona > Dermophiidae > Geotrypetes > Geotrypetes seraphini. The sequence continues at coordinate 66,856,670 of NC_047095.1, forward strand.
ACAAAAATGATAAAAGGGTAGGGTCTCCATCTAATCCCCCTGCTTTCCTTTTCTCCTATGTGTACATATCTAGGTCCTTCACGATCTTCTCATAATGCCTTTAAGAGTGTGGTGTAGTGGTTAGAGCTACAGCCTCAACACCCTCAGGTTATGGGTTCAAACCCCATGCTTCTCCCTGTGACCCTGGGCAAGTCAGAATCCTCCACTGTCCTGGGTACATTAGATAGATTGTGAGCCCACCAGGATAGACAGGGAAAAGTACTTAAGTACCTGAATAAACTCAAGTAAACCATTCTCAGATCCCCTGGGAGAACAGTATAGACAACTGAATAAATAAATAGCGTGACAAGTTTCAGCCTCTGATAACCAGAGCTGGTATTGTGACATCATAATGCCTCATTCCACCAATGCCTGAGAGCCAACCTCATCAGTGATGTCATAATGACTTCATTGTTCTATACTTGGCTCACTTCTGACATTGTATTCCAGGAGAGTGTGGCACACTGGTTAGAGCTACAGTCTCAGCACCCTCAGGTTGTGGGTTCAAACCCCATGCTGCTCCCTGTGTCCCTGGGCAAGTCACAATCTTCCACTGTCCCACTTATATTAGATAGATTGTGAGCCTACCAGAACAGGTAGGGAAAATGCTAGAAGTACCTGTATGTAAACTGTAGAATACAAGTCCCAATCCCTTTCCCTACTTTTTGGTTGCCTTTTCTGAACTGTCTCTAGCCTCTCTCTACCTTTTTGAGACGTGGTCTTCAGAACTGACCAGAATATTCCAAATCAAGCCTCATCAACAAACCTACAGGGGGCACAGTTGCCTCCATTTTTTTCTGCTGGTCATGCTCTCCCCATGCACCCCAACTTTCCTCTCCCCTTGGCCATCACATTATTACACTATCTCATCAACTTCAAATAGTCAGAAACTATCAGCCCGAGGTCCCCCCACAGTGCACCTCAGCTTTTCACCCCCTTCAAATTTCTGTACTTCAAATGCATGATTCTGCATGTTTTGAATTGAGTCTCAACTTTCAAGAATTGGACCATGTGACAGAGTGTATGAAACCCTGCCACTTCCCCTGCTTGACACAGCTGCTCAGACTTAGAATAAACCTCAGGAAAATCAGGCACTCCCCCTCCTGGCTAAATTGTCTCACAACCACAGCATCAGTGAGAAAGAGGGGGGAGGGGAGAAAAGTAGGAAACTAGGAAGTGGCTCAGGGGAACTTAAAAGGTCGATCCAGACCCAGGAGGAGAGGTGTGCTAGAGGGAACCTAGGAGCTGGAGAAGCTGCTTGGAAGGGCTTGGCATTGACAGAGTTTGTAGGAGATAAGACTCTACTGCATTTAAAAACCTGCCTTTGTTCAGTGCCTGCTAAGACCTGGATCCAAATGCTGCCTAACTGATTCCTGCACCTAAGATAAAGACTGTTTGGGGCGTGTCAAGCCCTATGGAAAATGTGACTTGTGATTGGGGAAAGACCGGGGAAAAGCCTACTTGTTTTCTTGGAAGAAGAAAAACTTATAGGAGCCTGTGAAGGGGTTTGTTTTTTTCTTGAATGCTCAGAGTATGGTCTATCTGTCCGTCTGTGCAATCCTTCTCCAGAATACGCTGCCCACCTCTATCACAGACCACCAGCAGGAGAAAAGAATTTACCTGTAGATGCCCTGCGGTATGTTGGTTTTCGCAAATACAATGGCCCCCTGTTTCTTTAAGACTTGGGCAATGACACTGTCCATTTCTGCTTCAATGTTGAGATACTGCACCAGGCCACATGAAGTTTCATAACCCTACAAGGAAACCCAAAAAAAACCCCCCAATTATAAGTGGAATAATATTTTAATACAAATAGGAACTGAGACATGTAGGTCAGGACTTCTCAAGTTCTGCTAGCATTTTACAAAAGGATCGTCTGACAAAGAGCCTGTAGAAATGGATGCCTTGTGTTGGCTATGTCCATTTTAGAAACGGAGCCAGCACCTGGGCTTTCCTACTGCTTGATTACCTGAAATGGTTTCTCCGACACAAGCTGTTGCTTTTTAGTAAAGCGGTAACTAGTCGAAGAGTGATTGCTAAAACGGAAGAACAATAAGACATCGGTTACGATATATCTCCTGATGAAGCTCTTAATAGAGTGAAACGGAGACGCTCCATAGAGCACATGACTCTCAACCACTTTCCAATACAATCAAAAAATATCAGCGCATGTGTCTCAGCAGCGCAATACAAGCTAAGTACCATGAGTTTTCATAAGAAAACCTGGATAAAAAATTAGCGACACTGTTCTGAAAGCTAGCTGATAGATTTCTATTATTACAAATATTAGGTTAAATTGACTAATGAGTGAAAAAAATATTTTAAAAAGAGTGTTTCAAACAAAATAAAGGCAAATAAGACCAGTGATAGTTCACAATAGGCCGTCTGGGCAGATTCATCTCCGGACCACGATAGCTGTGAACACTTGAGGTCTTCTAGCCTAAAAATACATCAAATCTTACAATATTATATTAGAAGGTTTTTTGTCCAATAACTCTCCTACCACCATCTATTTTCAAGGGATTGTTGTCTTAGACTTTATATACGGAGGATTAGGGCATTTTAGAAAAAAAACAACCCATCCGAACCACCCCCACCCCCTTTTACTAAACTGTGGTAGAATTTTCTACCATGGCCATGTTCCAACGCTGCTCTGGTGTTCCTAGTGTTCTTATGAGCGTCGCGCAGCGTTGGATTATTTAGCGCCCAGGGCCACGGTAGAAACCTCAACTGCAAGTCAGTAAAAGAGGATCCAATTGACCACGTTGCAAATGGTCATAAAAAACATAGAAACATAGAAAAATAACGGCAGAAAAGGGCCATAGCCCATCAGGTCCGCCCACTCTAATTACCCACCCCCTCGACTTTACCCCTCTAGAGATCCCACATGTGTATCCCATTTACTTTTAAAATCTTGCAAGCTGGTTGCCTGAAACACCTGCAGTGGAAGTTTGTTCCAATGATCAACCACCATCTCGGTGAAGAAATACTTCCTGGTGTCGCCATGAAATTTACCTCCTCTGATTTTCAGCGGATGCCCTCTTGTGGCCGATGGTCCTTTAAGAAAGAAGATATCATCTTCCACCTCGATACGGCCTGTGATATATTTAAACGTCTCAATCATGTCTCCTCTCTCTCTACGTTCCTCGAGTGAGTACAGCTGCAATTTATTCAGCCTTTCCTCATACGGGAGATCCCTAATCCCCGAGACCATTCTGGTGGCCATTCTTTGAACCGACTCAACTCTCAGCACATCTTTTTGGTAATGTGGCCTCCAGAATTGAACACAATATTCCAGGTGAGGTCTCACCATGGATCTATACAACGGCATGATGACTTCGGGCTTCTAGCTAACAAAGCTTCTGCGGATGCAACCCATCATTTGTCTAACCTTGGATGAAGCCTTCTCCACCTGATTGGCGATTTTCAAGTCTTCACTGATCATCACTCCTAAATCCCGTTCTGCCACAGTCTTGGCTAAGGTCTCGCCATTTAGAGTGTAAGTTCTGCACAGATTTCTGCTGCCAAGGTGCATGACCTTAAATTTTTTTGCATTGAAGCCAAGCTGCCAAGTCGAGGACCAACGTTCCAGTAGAAGTAGGTCCTGCACCATGCTGTCGGGCAAAGGCTTCTCTCCATCATATAATCAAAAATGTTCTATTAAAATATACAAGGGGCTCGCTTACTAAGACAAACGAGAAAACACGAGGTGAAATTGCACTAAGCATCGTGCTGATCACTGCCCATTTTCGGGGTGCTTGAGTGAAGCTAAATGTATTCTCTGTATTAGAATCACCAAGACTAGACCCTTGCAGGTATTGGTAGGTAAAATGTCTTCTGATTACCTGACAAACCTCTCCTGCCAAAATTCTGCTCCCGAGCCTCAGGGGGCCACACCTTCCTCACATGCAATTGTAGAATCTTTCACAGAGCGTAAACTCCAAACAGGACGATAGCCTGAGGTTCAGGGCACAGTCAGTTGGGTTGTGGTTGGAAATTATTCAGAGGCAAACATAGAAACATAGACATAAGTAGTATATAGTGCATAATGATTTCAAAACATAGGAAAAAGACCTCAAAAAACCCTTGGAGTCCGATCAATAGAAGGACACCAATTTAAGGTTAAGGTATCATCATAGGTCAACACCTCTGTTAAGGCTCATTAAATAATTTAATCTATTTTTAATTTACTTTTCAAATACAGTCAAACCTCAGTTTACGAGTACCGCCGTTTGCGAGTGTTTCGCAAGACGAGCAAAACATTTTCGCAAATCGTGACTCGCAAACTGAGCCTTGACTTGATTTGCGAGTCCCCCCGCCCACGAACCGGCATCGCCTCCCCCCTCCGCAAAAGCTGCCTCCACCGCAAAGTGACATGGTCCTCCCTCGCGAATGTCCCCCCCCCCCACTGCGCGTACTGGCATCCCCCGCCCGCCCAAACTGAAGGCTTACCCCCATGCAGCACCATGCCACAGGAGGTATTTGTATTTTTTAATCAAATATCAATTTCTCCCATGTTTAAATAGAGAATAAAGAGCTGGCAACCATCAAGATATAACAAAAACAATATTGAATCTGGCATTGTGATCAAACTTAGCATTTTTTTTGCTACTTCAGCTTGTCTGCGGTGTTCTTTGCTCACAGGTTTAAAGACAATAGACTGTTTTCAGTCCAATTCTTTATATATGAGTTTGCAAACCATTGGACCCGCGAGGAAGGCGTGTTCACCGAAACACGGGCCGTGTAGGGTCCGGTTGGATTTTTATCACTGTATTTTTTATCATTGTACTTTTTTAATTGAATTTTTATGTTTTTGTATGTCAGAGTATAATAAATTATCTCCGGAACATCTGTATCCAGGTTTTTGTTTTTGTTTTCATCGGTGGATTGTTTTCACTGTGGATTATTGGGTCTTCCCATTTTTCTTTGTTGTACTGTGATCAAACTGACAACAAGCACTTATCTTTTAGACCCGACGGAGTCCAAATCCGTTTCACACCAAAGCCTTCTTCAGGGGAAATACCGAAGCTTGTTTAAACACCAGTATCAATAGATAGACAGTTGCTCAGATATTTCTGACATAGTTGCCATCACCTATCTCGGGGCAGGGGAAAGCATCTTATAGGGGAACCTAGCAAGTAAAATGAATAATTCCTTGACTGTTGGTTCAAATGAATGTGAGGGTTGGGCCGACTGGACGGACCATGCAGGTCTTTATCTGCTGTCATTTACTGAACGACTATGCATTACTGTATTTATCTTCAGCGTTCTCAGGAAGGTAGGCCATGATTATCTCTCTCTCTCTCTTTTTATTTTTTTTTCTTTCTTGGATGTCAACTCAGCACTGAGGTAAGATAAGTCGTAGCAGTCATTTAAGGACAAATAAGAAATATCATTTCAGGTCATAACAATCTTGAAATAAGCACGACTGCAAAATGTCTTCTTTTTGTTTTTTTAATCCAGTGTAAGTTTCTTGCACTATGCAGCTTGAATCATGTGAGAGCCTCGGGTGCAAGTGTAGTGTTATTGCATATAGTGTTGGCAATTTAAGTAGCATAGGGGCAGTGCCTCGACTGTTGGTGAACCTGTCTCGCACATTCATTGTGAACGGCCTGAAAACCTGACTGGCTAGGTGTATCCTGGGGACTGGGTTGACAACCTTGCACAAGCACATTATGCCATAAAATGAATTTTAATCTGAGTATTTATACTGCTGTACATAATCCTCTATTGCCTAAGTTCAACATATCCTTGCTGTATATCGCCTTGGGTGAATTTTTTTTATTTTTATTTTTTTCAAAGCGACGGTAGGTAAATCCTAATAAAGAAATAAAGCTGAAACTAAATGGAACTAGTTTCAGCCCGGCTAAGTTTCAGACAAGGGGGCAATGTCTGGAAAGCAGTATATACTAATGCTCAAAGTATGAGAAACAAGATTCTGGATCTAGAAGATGAGTTGGATATAAGAACATAAGAATAGCCTTATTGGGTCAGGTTCATCAAGCCCAGCAGCCCATTCTCACGGTGGCCAATCCAGGTCACTAGGACCTGGCCAAAACCCAAAGACAAGCAACATTCCATTATCTCAGAGTAAGCAAGATTCCGGAATCCCAAAGAGTACAACATTCCATGCGGAATCCCCAAAGTGTAGCAACATTCCATGCTACCGATCCAGGGCAAGCAGTGGCTTCACCCATGTCTTTCTCAATAACAGACTATGGACTTTTCCTCCAGGAACTTGTCCAAACCTTTTCTAAACCCATCTATGTTAACCGCCGTTACCACAACCTCTGGCAATGCGTTCCAGAGGTTAACTATTCTCTGAATGAAAAAAAATGTCCTCCAATTGGTTTTAAAAGTATTTCCCTGTAACTTCATCAACGGGGATGTAGTTTTACCAGGCTATAATCTGTTCAGAAAGTTGTTACATTTTAAAGATCATATTAAGGACACAAAATTGCAGGATCTGCAGAGCAAGGAAGAGGGTCAATCTGGAAAGAAGGACACTGTGGGTCAATCTGGAAAGAAGGGATGGAAAATGTATTTACATATCTGTGATATACAGGCCTCCTTTACCAACAGAAGAAGTGAACAGAGATTCAAAATATAGAGTAGCTGGAAAGGGGGAAGTCTTGCTAATAGGTGATTTTAACATGTCGGATGTTGATTGGGGAATCCCTTTTGCAGGGTCTCCAAGAAGTAGGGAGATCCTAGATTCTCTACTAGGAGAACTTGAGCAATCCATACAAATATTGGGTGTAACTCTCCATAAACATCTGACCCTGGAAAAACATATTGATCTACTGTTTAAGAAATGTATTTTGGTCTTATGGAAGCTCCGCACCATTAAGAAGATTTTGATGAACCTTTTTTTCGTTTGCTGGTGCAGACATCCATTTTGAGTATTTTGGACTATTGTAATATTATACATTTAGGGGCCTACAAAAAAAATAGTCAAAAAATTGAGACTGATTCAGAACACTGCGGTTCACCTCATTTTTGGACTAAAAAAATGGGAACACATCACCCCTTTTTATCAAAAACTCCACTGGCTGCCAGTGGAGTCCAGAGTTCTGTTTAAGTTTTCTTTTTTTCTTTTTTTTCCATGAAAATTTTATTGATTTTAGAAAAAAAAACAGTGTAACAGAGGCACAGAGCAGTACAAACACAAGCAATGTTACATAAGAGTACAAATCAAATACAGTCATACATCAGAGGTTTGCAAATAGGTCAGTAAAGGGGACCAACAAGAATTAGCAGAACGAAGTTGACCTTTACATTCAGAGAATGCTATTTCAAATTTATAATGTTGTAAAACTAAATTCCACCAATGTTGGACATGAAGTAAGTTCGCAGATTTCCAATGAGTTAGAATCAATTTCTGAGCAAGTATGAGTAATATATCAAACAATTTTCTTTGAGAGTCCAATAAGTCGATATGTATGGAATGTGATTTAAACATTATAATAGATAAAGATAATTGAGAATCTAAATGAACCATTGATTTCATTATAGACCAGACATCTTGCCAGAAGGAGATTACAAAAATCATGTGAATCAATGAACCTTGACCTGTCTTGCAGTTCCAACAAACATTAGAGGATAAGAGACCTGCAATACATAATTTATGGGGGGTCCATAGCGCCTTATGATACAAAAACTACATAGACTGTAAAGTACTAGCTGATGATAGGGACCTCAGAGATTTAGACCAAAGAAGCGCCCATGCTTTATTACCTAATTGATGTTCACAATCTTTTTCCCAAATACTCTTAAGTGTGTTGTTAGATGAATTATCCCGGATAAGGGCCAACTTATATATTTTAGAAGCAATGTGTCCTGTTGCCAATAGAGCTGAAGCAAGGTTAGAGATGGTCGGTTGGTGAGCGGTGATAATTTGAAGAGAAGCATTGTTTGAAATACAGTGATGAAGCTGCATCCATTTAAAGTAAGCTGAGGATGGAAGAGCATATATGGTTTGGAGGGTAGGAAAAGGAAGTAATTTAATATTAGTATCTACAATATCTTTCAGTAAGAAGATTCCTTTGTCTATCCATTCTTTCCATAAGAAAGGCTTTTTGTCTATGAGAATATTCGGGTTAAACCATAGAGAGGTATATAAAGAAGTAGCATAAGAAATTTCCAGAGTTGAATCAAAGTCTAAGAGACATTGAATTGTCGATTGTAACAAGGGATATATAGATGGGCTGCGTGTTGCAGTTACATAGGCAGAAGGAGGGAGAGGAAACAACAATTGTTTTTCAATCTCAAACCAAACTGGTGAGTTAAGGTCTTGGTTGGAGAACCAGTATAAGCCTTGATGAGTGATGAAAGCTTTGTGGTAGGTATAAAAGTCGGGAAAGAGAACTCCACCATCTTCCTTTTTCAATTTGAGTTTTTTTAAGTGCTATCCTGGGTTGTTTATTTTTCCAGAGGAAGGAAGACAAAAGGGAATCAATCTTTTTGTAGAAAGCCGGAGGAAAAAGACAAGGGATCATAAGTAAAATATAATTTATTTTGGGCATGAACATCATTTTTATTGTTTCCAGACGTCCCCACCATGAGAGGAATAGAGGATGCCAAGATTGAATTAAGGTTCTTACAAGTTTAAGTACTTTCTGTGTGTTAACCTCAATAGTTTCCGAAAGGGATTGAGTAGGTTGAACCATAGCTGAAGTAGCATAATGATTTAAAGGAAGAGATTCCGTTTTATCCTGATTAAGTTTGTATCCTGAGAAAGAGGAGTAACTAGCTATAGTATTGAGAAGTTCTGGAATTGAGGTTTCCGGATTAGACAGATATAGGAGGACATCGTCTGCATAAGCAGAGAGTTTAACTTCAAAAGAATTGCATATTACGCCAGAAATATTTGGGTTCTGTCTAATTTGGATGAGTAAAGGTTCTAGGGAGAGGTTGAACAAATATGGGGAAAGAGGACAACACTGTCTGGTTCCTCTATAAAGCTGAAAGGTGGAGGAGAGAGAATTATTCGCTGTTATTCGAGCTGATGGAGAAGTATAGAGCACTCTAATCATTTGAAGAAAGGGGGATTGAGCTCTGAACCATTCTAAAATATGAAACAAATAATTCCATTCAATTCTATCAAATGCCTTCTCGGCGTCAAGAGATAAGGCTATAACCGGGTCTGAAAAGTTGCTTGTTACATGTGAAAGATGGAAGAATAGTATAGAATTATCTGCAATGAGTCGATTAGGCATGAAACCAATTTGATTAGAATGAATAACTTTATGAATAACCTTTTTAATTCTGTTTGCCAATATTTTAGCATATATCTTATAGTCTACGTTCAATAACGATATAGGTCTATAATTCTGAACTTTCAAATGATCTTTGTTGGGCTTTGGGATAACAGTAATAATTGCCTCGCTAAAACGGCTTCGTTGGACTAGATCTGGGGAGATATATCGAAACATCTCTAGAAGATGATGCAAGAGTTCGTTTTTAAAAATTTTGTAAAATTCTACAGGAAGACCATCTGCACCTGGTGATTTATTTGAATTTAGTTGCTTCAATACAGTAAGAATTTCCTCTGTAGTAATGGTTTGATTTAAAGCAACATTATCCGAATCAGACCAAACTGGTTGATTCAAGTTTGATAAAAAGGAATTTAAAGAGGTTAAATCAGATGATTTTTTTTTTTATATATATATAAACCCCTTATATATATTCCTATATATCCTTATTTCTTTCCCCTTACCTGTTCCCTTTAACCCATAGTAGAAACAATATCCCTAAATCATGTCATCATAAAGAAGACAGAATAAACTGTATCAGAAATGTCTAGAAAAAAGATGGGGGAAAGAAACCAAACCACCTACAATATCATCTTAAAGAACATACAGTTAGGGTAATTCTCCTTTTTTTCCCCCCTTTTTATTTATAATTATAATCAAATTTATGTTCATAAAACCCCTAAACTTATTCCCACATATCCTCTTTTCCCTCCCCTCTTATTCTCTCACCTTTACATATTAAAAACATAATCCCCATAAGTGTGATCAGAGAGAAAATATATTAACAATAACAGAAATCTTTAAAGTAAGATGGGGAAGAAGGACACATCCCTTTTTATAGTGTCAACATCCGAGAGAACATACCACTTACTATAGACAACAAAATCCAAAAATACTGTGGGGAGAAAAACAATAAATCTAAACTAAAATACAGGACATATTAAACTATATTCAAACAAAGCACATGTGTGAAAATAAAAAAATAAGGAAAACTGAGCTTTTGATCAGCAATAAAAACGAATCAAGTAAACTAAAGAATAAGCCATCAAATAAAGAAAGGCCATGACTACCGAAAAGCTTGTGCAAGCTCATATAGTGATCTTCACTTCTTAGAGAAAAAGATTCGGGATGTAGCTGAAGTAAAGCTTAAAATTGTCAAGAGGAAGACATGCCCTGTGACTGCAGACCATCCAAAAAGGACTGAAGTTGCTCTGGAGATTCAAAATGCCGAGTTGAATTATTAATTGTCACGATCATCCGGGCAGGGTATTGCAGCCCGTATCTTGCTCCCAGCGATTTAAGTCTCGCCCTCATTTCAAGAAAGGACTTTCTCTTTCGGGCAGTCGTTTTTGCCAGATCTGGTACAATTAAGGACTTCTTATCCTCGAATTTCAGGTCTGATATGGACTTTGCAGCAGTTAAAATTTGCAGAGCCTGGAGATAGCGTAGTAATTTCGCTACGATGGGTCTTGGTCTCGTAAACCCTTGCTTCAAGGAAGATGGCGTCCTGTGGGCACGCTCGAACTGCAAAGGTAAGTCAGATGATAAATGCAGAATTTTCGGCAGTTGGTCTGTAAGAAATTTGACAAGATCTGACCCGTCCGCACATTCCGCTAGACCAATGATTCTGATGTTATTTCGACGATTACGATTACAAAGGTCTTCCAACTCCTGATCAAGTTTTTTAAATCGCTGCTGAACCCGCTCCTCGAATTGTGCAGAGAAGAGCGCCGCCAAGTCTGCCCTGCTTTCCAATGCTTCAACACGCGTTTTGCAAGCCGCAAATGAGACAGAGAGTGAATTTATTTCACCTCGCATTTCACAAGTTATGTCATATTGCTTTGGTATCAGATCTTTTAGTGCCCGAATCTCGTCCAACACGATATCGGAGGAATCCGAGTGATGTTTACTCACCGACTGCTTCTCCGGAGTCGGAGGATCGTGTTTGGATCTTTTCGATCCTGATGATTGTGCCAACTGCGAAGGCGTTCGACAAGGTTCCACATGAACGACTACTTCGGAAAATTGCAAGCCATGGAATTGAGGGTGAAATACTCACGTGGATTAAAAACTGGGTGGAGCATAGGAAACAGAGAGTGGGGGTAAATGGACAATACTTGGACTGGAAGAGCATCACCAGTGGGGTGCCGCAGGGCTCAGTGCTTGGACCTGTGCTCTTTAACATCTTTATAAATGATCTGGACATAGGTATGATGAGCGAGGTGATTAAATTTCCGGATGATACGAAGTTATTCAGAGTAATAAAAATGCAGGGGGATTGCGAAGATCTGCAACGTGACATAATCAAGCTCGAGGAATGGGCATCGACATGGCAGATGAGATTCAACGTGGATAAATGTAAAGTGATGCATGTCGGTAACAAAAATCTCATGCATGAATACAGGATGTCAAGGGCGGTACTTGGAGAGACCTCTCAGGAAAGGGACTTGTGTGGCGGCAGCAAAAAGGGCAAACAGAATGCTAGGAATGATAAAGAAGGGGATCATGAACAGATCAGAGAAGGTTATCATGCCGCTGTACCGGGCCATGGTACCGCCCTCACCTGGAGTACTGCATCCAGCACTGGTCGCCGTACCTGAAGAAGGACACGGTACTACTCAAAATGGTCCAGAGAAGAGCGACTAAGATGGTTAAGGGGCTGGAGGAGGTGCTGTACAGCGAAAGATTAGAGAAACTGGGCCTCTTCTCTCTCGAACAGAGGAGATTGAAAGGGGACATGATCGAAACATTCAAGGTACTGAAGGGGATAGACTTAGTAGATAAGGACAGGTTGTTCACCCTCTCCAAGGTAGGGAGAACGAGAGGGCACTCTCTAAAGTTGAAAGGGGATAGATTCCGTACAAACATAAGGAAGTTCTTCTTCACCCAGAGAGTGGTAGAAAGCTGGAATGCTTTTACAGAGGCTGTTATAGGGGAAAACACCCTCCAAGGATTCAAGACAAAGTTAGACAAGTTTCTGCTGAACAAGAACGTGCGCTGGTAGGGCTAGTCTCAGCTAGGGTGCTGGTCTTAGACCAGAGGGCCGCCGCGTGAGCGGACTGCTGGGCATGATGGACCACTGGTCTGACCCAGCAGCGACAATTCTTATGTTCTTATGTTCTTATAAGAAGAAGTAGTTTTGCGACATGGGGGGCATGCCCCCAACCCCCTGGAAGAAGGAGCAGCTTAGCAGAAAGGACCCCCATAAAGGAAGAAGCTTACCCCCCCCAGAAGAAGCAGTGCATATGCCTACTCCTTCTCTTCCACCTCCTGCGCAGTTATTCACATATCCGCAGGTAGCAGCAGACCCAAAAGCCTTCCTTCTGATGTCAGAGGGTCCCTGTGATTTCAAAGGGAAGGCTAAGATAATCAGGGCATTAGGCCCCTCCCAGTGCATCCCAAGATGCACTAGGAGGGGGAAGGGCCACCATTATGAACAGGCGGCCCTATCGGCAGGAAGGGGTGGGCATCCCTCCTCCCAATGTTTCTTCAAAAGGTACACGGGGTATGCGGTTGATAGAGGAGTGTTGGGAGGAGGTGCCTTGAAGAGAGGCTGTGGGGATGTGGGGGGGGGGGGGGATGTCAGGTTTCTGCAGAAATTTATAGCAGGCAAAGAGTCAGCCTATGTAGACCGCCTGTGAGAGAGGCCCCCTTCTGTTCCAATGCTGTTCTAACAGTGTTCGGATGCCGGCCAGAGGTACACACCTGACAAAAGAGGGGGGCCTCCCTTTCCAATGCCATTCCAACAATGTTTGAATGCCAGCCAGAAACACACACCTGACGTTCGGATGCCAGACAGAGGTACACACCCAACAACTGATAGTAGGATACGACAATTGGGTTGTCTTTGCTATAAAGTCATGTATGGTATTGCTCCAATCTATATGACTGATAGATTTCTTATAGTATCTTACAAACACAGAGGAGGATCACACACTTTGTTTATTTTTTCATCTGCTCAAGGTTGTAAGAGTACGAAATCTTTGGAACATACATTAGCATTCCAGGCTGCTTTCTATGAAAGGCAATTTCGACCATTGTTGTGTAATGCTTGTTCTTATGAGCATTTTAGAACTCAATTGAAAACTTATCTCTTCTCAAAGTATCTGGTGAATTAAGCTATAGGTTTCTTTATTATTAATCTTTTGTTAACCGCATTGAACTTATGGTTACGCGGTTTATAAGTACGATGTTATGTTATGTTTTGTAGGAAGATCCTACCAATTGATGTATCCTACAAATTATCTTCCTACCAATTTCATCCTACCAATTGTCAGGATCCCCTTGTAATTGATTCTAATTAGTACCAATAATTGCTGGATGAAACAGCAATTATTGATTTTAATTAGCTTGCTATTCTATTAAATTCCACATGCAAATTGGATATGCACCCAAATTTGCATGCCCAGTAATCTACACCAGGCCCAGTACCAGGCAGGACCCACTAAAAACAGCCACTATAAATCAGGGGTTCTCATTCGTTTCAAATGACAACCCATCCCTACTGCCTATGCCACCACCATTACAGCTTCAGCCTGGCTCAGGCCCCATGTCTGAGCTTGCATATCATGTTGCTTACCCCAGATGCCAAACTGCTAAGCTCTGGCCCTGAAAACCTCTGTCTGACCCTTCTATTTGCAAAATTGTACCTTGTAGTTGATGTGCTCCTTGATGCTGACTGGGACTCCATAGAGCAAGCCCTTCTCGTTCATCTGCTTCACTTCTTGGAGCTGCGCTTCGCAATCTTCCATAAAACCTGTCACACAGCTCACCTCCTGGTCCAATTCTATGGCCTTTAAATTGAAACACAGTAGGAGGGGAAAAATAAAATTATTCATGCATCAAGTATCATCTCTTCATCAATATTTCCATCGCCTTGAATAACTTCTAGAGCAGTGGTTCCCAACCCTGTCCTGGAGGACCACCAGGTCCATTGGGTTTTCAGGCTAGCCCTAATGAATATGCATGGAGCAGATTTGCATGCCTGTCACGTCCATTATATGCAAATCTCTTTCATGCATATTCATTAGGGCTAGCCTGAAAACCCAATGGGCCTAGTAGTCCTCCAGGACAGGGTTGGGAACCACTGTTCTAGAGAGTCTGACGCTGGCATGGAGATGGTGCAGTACAAGTGCCCTTCACTCACCTTTCCCACATAGGCATAAAGTACGCTCTCTGGAGACAGGGAGCCTTCCTTCAACTTTTCCGTCAGCTCCAGAAGAGAGAGGGAGACGATGGATTTCAGGTCAACAGTAGGATTCTGGAAGACATACAAAAAAACTAGCATTACATATGAATAAGATTCAGATTAAAAATTCTGGAATGGAATTGTTTGTTTATTTTTTTAACATGGACTGAGAACTGTATTATTGCTTTAAAAGTATATTGCGGCAGAAAAGCAAAGATCTGCTGGCATTAGACTTCATTTGCATATTTCTCATGGAGTTGCTCTAAACTACATGTTTGGGATTATGCCAAGAGACATGGGAAACTTGGGGATTTCAAACTTTAGCTAAATTACTGTCAGTATATTACTAAGTGGTGGTTGTGCCGCTAAAAAGTTTCGAAACTTATTTATCAGTTCATCCTGATTGAAAAAGGAGGAAGTAAGGACCTCTTCAAGTTGAGAGCTGCATTTTTACGAATTCTTCTGCCCTGAGAGCTGATTTATTTTTCCTGACTCTAATCTTACCTTTCCATGCAAAATATCAACATTTTTTAACATTCTGCAGTTTATTTATTACAAGTCTTAATATTGAAGTCCTAAATCAATTTAAAATGTGTAGTGAAATAGAGCACAAAATTCTGAACACGTCAGTATATAATATGCAGCAGTGGGCGTCAGAAATATTGCTCTGATCCAGCAAGAAAGGCGGAGCAATGTATTACTCAAAGGTGATGCAAAACTTTTGCACGGCTCTTGTACCTCTCTACACCCAAAATTTCACCTAATGTCCAAGAAGAAATCTCTGCCTGTTTGGCTGACATTGCTGCCTAGATGTCCTGCCGTCATCTTAATTAGCGTGCTATTCTATTAAATTCTTAATTAGCTTGCTATTCTATTAAATTCTCTTTGTGAAGAGAGAGCAATTTCCAGCAGTGAAGCAATTATACATCACCAATTCTAATATTATTCAGAGTTTTAAAGGACTTTTATCAAATTTATGATTGGGTCTCCTGAGGAAGAAAGCGAAACGGGGCCACGTTGGGACCCCGAACCCTTCATAAAGTTAAGTTATTAACTGTTTTATGTTCCACCAAAAAAATGGAACCTTGCCAAGGATGACTTCTTTGAATTCTTACTAACTAACTCTCTATCTAGCCCTTACAACCTACTATGTGGAGATATTAATATCCACCTTGAAAAAATAGACCAACCTGAAACCACAGAACTCTGGTCACTCATCTCTTCACTAGGGTACCTCAAACCCCCCCCAGTTAAAACCCATCAAAAAGGCCATCAGTTAGATCTTGTTTCCTTCTCCTCTCGAGAGCTACCTAACCCCAAAATAATCTGGAAACAAGAACACTGGACCGACTCACTATGGTCGGATCACAGTCTCTGCAATTTTGAACTTGATTGCCAACTAAAAACTATGAGTCCAACAAACTATATCCCAAACACAAGAAATAAAAAATTCCATACCAGCAGAGGCAAGATAAATCCTGTAGAATTCTGGTCCCACTATGAGATCATATCAGAAGAAAACAAACAAACCGAACAATTCATGAACTCCTGGATTACTGATAGCACCAATATCCTAAATAAAATGGCCCCTATCAAAACCCGCAGAAAGAGAGTTAAAAACCTAGAGGGCTGGTTTGACACAGAACTGCTAATGCTAAAGAGAGACCTAAGAAAATTGGAAAGACTTTGGCTAAAATCAGGAACGCAAGAGCACAGAACCGCCTGGAGATTAAAAGTAAAAACCTACAAAAACCGAACCAAAGAAAAACGCAAATGAAAGATTGAACTTACTGTTATTGTTTTGGTTGCTGTTTATTGAAAATATAATAAAATATTTGAACTTAAAAAAACTTCTATGCCCTCAAAATTGGCGACATCTCAACCAACAGCAACAAGCTTTTTAAGCTGGTAAATGATCTATACAATATAGAAACATTTATCAACACACCCGAAGAGCCCACTCTAACAGCAAACAGCTTGGCGGATTTCTTCACCTCCAAAATACAAAAACTAAGATCCTCTCTTACCGACCCAACCAAGCCCCACTGGTGTTACCCTATTCTACTAGACTCAGGCAATTCCAGAGCTGACCTGTTCTGGAACACATTCTCACCCATAGACTGGCAAACTTTTAATAAACACTACAATAAGTATGCCAACTCCTACTGCAGACTGGACACCTGCCCCCCTAATGTCATGAAATCGGCCCCAGTCAATTTTAAGGCCAAAATGCTGACTTGGATCAAGTCTCTACTATCCTCGGGGAAGTTCCCAGTAGAACAAGGGCACATAATGATTACACCAATTAAGAAAAATACTAAAGAGCCTTCTAACATGGCTTCCAACTTTAGACCTATCGCCAATATCCCCCTAGTTACCAAAATAGCAGAAGGGATAGTAAACACCGAACTCACCACATACTTAGAAAAACACAATATCTTGCACGACAATCAATCCGGCTTCCAGTCAGGTCACAGTACCGAAACAATTTTAGCCTCCCTGCTCGACTACCTTCATCAACTATTCAGCCAAGGCTCTTGTGCTCTAATATTGCAACTCGATCTAAGTAGCGCATTTGACTTGGTTGACCACGACACTCTACTAGACTGTCTGACTTCTATTGGAATCTCAGGTCATGTTCTCAACTGGTTCCATGGATTCCTGACAACAAGAACCTACAAGGTGTTCAAGGACGATACTACCTCCTACAGCTGGGACAACCCTTGTGGAGTCCCACAAGGCTCCCCCCTGTCCCCCACCCTATTTAACATCTACCTTGTCTCCCTAGGAAATCTCCTACAAAGCTTAAAGCTCAAATTTTTCATCTACGCTGACGACATCACAATAATCATTCCGCTCTCTTACTTTACCTCAGAGTTTCTAAACTCGCTATCCTTCACCCTAAATCAGATCGAACTTTGGATGTCTGCATTCAGACTAAAGCTAAACCCAGAAAAAACTAAACTCCTCTTAGTATCTCCAAATGACAAAATTAAGGAAACTACGATACCCATCAATGGACTTGACTACTGTATTGAGCAATCATTAAAAATACTAGGAGTCACTTTAGACAAGCATCTCACTCTGGAGAAACACACTGACCTAGTGTTTAAAAAAAGCATCTCAGTACTCTGGAAACTCCGCACCATTAAAAAATACTTTAATGACACCTCCTTTCGTCTGCTGGTCCAATCTTCTATTCTTAGTGTGCTAGACTACTGTAACATCATTTATCTAGGCGCCTTCAAGAAAATCACCAGGAAGCTGAGACTGGTCCAAAATACCGCCATCCGCCTTATCTTTGGCCTGAAGAAATGGGAACACATATCCCCTTTCTACAACAAGTTGCACTGGCTGCCATTCGAATCCAGAGTTCTATTTAAGTTTTCTTGCATCTGCTACAAAACCGTATCTGGTATGTCACCAGCCTATCTTTACCCCCACTTCAACCTGAACTATAATAAGAAGAGCTCCCGCAGATCAACTTTGTTCGCTTTTCCCTCACTGAAATCGTGCCATCTTAAAAGATTCTTCGAACGAACCTTCTCTTTTCAAGCGGCCAAACTAAATTCATGGCTCGCCCAAATCATACTTGCCTGCTCTTCATACCCCCCCTTCAGAAAAAAGCTCAAAACTCTACTTTTTAACGGACCAAATCCCTAACGCTCCCCTCTTCCGCCATAACGTTTCCCCATCTCCACCTTAGAAAACAGATTAAAACACTCTTTGCAACAGACCTATCCCTTAACGCCCCCTTCCCCATCTCCCCCCCTCTCCTCTTCCTTATTTTTCCCTTTTTTCCAGCTAATATGCTTGGTTCCCCCCCTCTCTTAAACTTAATTGTATCCTACTACAGCACACTCTGTATGTACCCGTATTTGGCCCTTCCCTCACCTAAATTGTTATTGTAAACGAGTTTGACCCTACGATTGCTTTGTTTTGTTCATCTTTTTTCTAATCGCACTGTATGTAACCCACCTATCTGTTGTGAACCGCCTTGAACTCCCTGGGTATGGCGGTATACAAAATAAAAATATTATTATTATATATTATTATTATTATTATAACTTACCCAGTTTCAGTGATGTTAACCTAATACTATTCATGAAGAAAAGAAAGCCCTGACACATTGAAGCATTGAAAAATGGTGATACATTCTTTATTTATCTGCATCCTAGCTTGAAGTGTGATCTTTATTGAAGTGACCTCTGTTCCATTCTTGGGAGGGTCTATCCCTTCCTTGTAGAGTTTCATGCCTCTGAGTAACCTGGAAAAAATCTTGATCACACCATAGATAGGTTACTATTGTGACAGCAAAGTCAGTTCACATTTATCAGAAAGTCATCTGAAACTAAACATGTCCAACACTGAGCTCCTCCTTTTTCCATCTCTGTAAGTAATACTGTCACCATTCCAGTCTCCTCTGCTCACAACCTTGGAGTCGTTTTCAATGTTGACCTCTCATTTTCTACGCACATCCAACAAACTGCTAAGGCCTGTCACTTCTATCTCTACATCACCAAAATTCGCCCCTTCCTCTCTGAGCACACTACCCAGGGCCTTGTAACCTCACGCTTCGATTACTGCAATCTATTTCTAACTGGTCTCTCACAGTGCCGCCTCTGCCCCCTGCAGAACTCTGCTGCACGACTCACCTTCTATCAACCTCACTTCACTGGCTTCCAATCGGCCTTCGCATACAGTTCAAGCTCCTATTGCTAACCTACAAGTGGGTCCATTCTGCTGCCCCTCAAAGTCTCTCCTCGCTTCTCTCTCCTTATACACTTCCTAGAGAACTCCATTCCTCAGATCAGCTGCTCTTATCTGCACCCTTCTCCTCCACTGCCAATTCCAGACTTGCTTCCTTTCCTCTAGCTGCCCCCTATACCTGGAATAACTTACCCGAGTTTGTCTGCCAGGCCTCTTCCCTTTCCTTGTTTAAAAGCAGACTGAAAACCTGCCTTTTTGATATAGCCTCCAATCCATAACCCTACTCCCCACCAACCTAGCCAGCAGATTAACTGTTTTCCTTAACTGTATCCATGACATCCTGTTTGTCTGTCTTGTCTGTTTAGATTGTAAGCTCTTTTGAGCATGGACTGTTTTATGGGGGAGGGGGGGTTGTGACTCTGTACACCGCTGCGTACACCTGGTAGCGCTATAGAAATAATTCATAGCAGTAGTAGTGTGAAGAGTTTCAGTCTTTGGTAAGCAGAGCAGAGATGGTGATGTCATAATGCCTCATTCCACCAATAAGAGCCAACCTCCTCAGTGATGTCACAATGGCTACATTATCCTGTACTCTCCTCTGCCCTCCAACCCAGTCAGCTGATTAACCTTCCCCTTAACTGGATCCATGACATCCTGTTTGTCTGTCTTGGCTGTTTAGATTGTAAGCTCTTTGGAGCAGGGACTGTCTTCTTTGTGACTCTGTACAGCACTGTGTATGTCTGGTAGTGCTATAGAAATAATTCCTAGTAGTAGTAGTGTGAAGAGTTTCAGTCTTTGGGAAGCAGAGCAGAGATGGTGATGTCATAATGCCTCGTTCCACCAATAAGAGCCAACCTCCTCAGTGATGTCACAATGGCTTCATTATCCTGTACTCTCCTCTGCCCTCCAACCCAGTCAGCTGATTAACCTTCCCCTTAACTGAATCCATGACATCCTGTTTGTATGTTTAGATTGTAAGCTCTTTCGAGAAGACAGTTTTTTTGGGGGGGAGGACTCTGTACAGCGCTGAGTACATCTGGTAGCACTATAGAAAGAATTAATAATAGTAGTAACATGAATGAGCAGCCTGGATAGGTCATATCATCTTTATAAGTTGTCATTTTCTATAGGGTCAAAATTCAGCACTAACAGTATAGGAGAGGCTTTACCCAGTTAAGTAGCACTGAGTGGGTCCCTACAGGACATTCAGTATCATAAAACCAGAGAAGGTTGCTGAATACCCTCTCTGACCACCACCACGCTCTCTGCCCACCTGGCGGCGAATCAACACTCCTTACCTTACTTTGAGATCCCTGGTCTAGAGCATTGGTTTCCAACCCAGTCCTGGAGGACCACCAGCCAGTCAGGTATTCAGCATTGCCCTAATGAATATGCATGGAGCAGATTTGCATGCCTGTCACCTCCATTATATGCAAATCTCTCTCATGCATAGTCATTAGGGCTATCCCCAAAACCTGACTGGCTGGTGGTCCTCCAGGACAGGGTTGGGAACCACTGGTCTACAGCAGTGGCTCCCAACCCTGTCTCGGAGGACCACCAGGCCAGTTGGGTTTTCAGGATAGCCCTAATGAATATGCATGAGAGAGAGATTTGCATACCAAGAAGGCAGTGCAGGCAAATCTCTCTCATGCATATTCATTAGGGCTATCCCCAAAACCTGACTGGCTGGTGGTCCTCCAGAACAGGGTTGGGAACCACTGGTCTACAGCAGTGGCTCCCAACCCTGTCTCGGAGGACCACCAGGCCAGTTGGGTTTTCAGGATAGCCCTAATGAATATGCATGAGAGAGAGATTTGCATACCAAGAAGGCAGTGCAGGCAAATCTCTCTCATGCATATTCATTGGGGATATCCTGAAAACCTGGCCAGCCAGTAGATCTCGAGGACTGGACTTGGGCAGCCCTGCTCTAATGAATATGCATGGAGCAGATTTGCATGCCTATCACTTCCATTCTATGCAAATCTCTCTCAGGCATAGTCATTAGGGCTATCCCAAAAACCCGACTGGCCTGGTGGTCCTCCAGGGCAGGGTTGGGAGCCACTGCTCTAGAGTTTTTTCCTTTCTAAGATGCGTCTGTTGCCCTGCTTTCCTGTCTTATTTTGGGGGGGGGGGGAGGTTCCACATGCACTTGTTGTCCGAGCTGCCTTCCCAGTTTTCCACATTTTCTCTCTTGGAGCCTGTCCACTGCGTTTATTTTCAGTTCCCTTTCTGAGGTCCATGCTGGGGTCTTTTTTTTTTTTTTTTTTTAATGGGAAATACGTTTGACCTACTGTCTTTCGATGGTAAAACCAAAGTGGTTTTCATTAGACACAGGGATAGAGAATGACATGGGGACACTTTTTTCCCTGTCCCGTCCCTGAGGGTTTTCTTTACTTATTTATTCAATTTTCTATATTGTTCTCCCAGGGGAGCTGAGAACGGTTTACATGAGTTTATTCCGGTACTCAAGCAGTTTTCCCTGTCTGTCCCGGTGGGCTCACTATCTAAGTTGTTATGTACCTGGAGGGTTATGTGACTTGCACAGGATCACGAGGAACCTCAACCTGGATGCTTGCTCTGCTCATGCATTCTTAGCGATTTCAAGTAAGATTTACTGCACTTGGTTTTCCCCATCCTATTGCTGTGATCCTTATTGCTTTTCTTTTTTAAAATGGGCAGTTCTACCCTCTTCCCTCCTGTGTCAGGTTCGTCTATGTCTGCGTTTGTCTTAGTATTTTAAACAATCTTGTTTCCCCCTTTTTTAAATATGTACACTGCTTAGAAATTTCTTATAAGCGTTTGTATCAAGTTTCAAGTTTATTAAAATTTGATTAATCGCTTATTCAAAGTTCTAAACGATGTACAAAAATTAAAGATTACAAATTTCAGGGGGACTGATTAAACAATTTGGTCTAACCAGAAAGAAGATACCAAACAAAATGGAAAAAAGGGGAAAGAAATACAATTGTTGATAGTAAATAAGACAATAAGGGAAAAAAACAACAGGGAGGGTAAACTGTGTAAACCGTAGCTGGAATTATGCCCATTTTCCCCTAGTTCTTAGCTCACTGCGCTAGCCATTAGGCTACTCCCTAAGAGCATAAAAACTTAAGAACAACTATACTGAGTCAGCCCAATGGTCCATCAAGCCCAGTAGCCCGTTTTCACGGTGGCCAATCCAGGTCCCTAGTACCTGGCCAAAACCCAAAGAGTAGCAACATTCCATTCAGAATCCTAAAGAGTAACAAAAGATTCCGGAACCCTAAAGAGTAGCAACATTCCATTCAGAATCCTAAAGAGTTACAAAAGATTCCGGAACCCCAAAGAGTAGCAACATCCATTCAGAATCCTAAAGAGTTATAAAAGATTCCGGAATCCGAAAGAGTAGCAACATTCCATTCAGAATCCTAAGAGTTACAAAAGATTCCGGAAACCCCAAAGAGTAGCAACATTCCATTCAGAATCCTAAAGAGTAACAAAAGATTCCGGAACCCCAAAGAGTAGCAACATTCCATTCAGAATCCTAAAAAGTTACAAAAGATTCCGGAACCCCAAAGAGTAGCAACATTCATTCAGAATCCTAAAGAGTAACAAAAGATTCCGGAACCCTAAAGAGTAGCAACATTCCATTCAGAATCCTAAAGAGTTACAAAAGATTCCGGAACCCCAAAGAGTAGCAACATTCCATTCAGAATCCTAAAGAGTAACAAAAGATTCCGGAACCCCAAAGAGTAGCAACATTCCATTCAGAATCCTAAAAAGTTACAAAAGATTCCGGAACCCCAAAGAGTAGCAACATTCATTCAGAATCCTAAAGAGTAACAAAAGATTCCGGAACCCTAAAGAGTAGCAACATTCCATTCAGAATCCTAAAGAGTAACAAAAGATTCCGGAATCTGAAAGAGTAGCAACATTCCATTCAGAATCCTAAAAAGTTACAAAATATTCCGGAACCCCAAAGAGTAGCAACATCCATTCAGAATCCTAAAGAGTAACAAAAGATTCCGGAACCCTAAAGAGTAGCAACATTCCATTCAGAATCCTAAAGAGTTACAAAAGATTCCAGAACCCCAAAGAGTTGCAACATTCCATTCAGAATCCTAAAGAGTAACAAAAGATTCCGGAATCCGAAAGAGTAGCAACATTCCATTCAGAATCCTAAAAAGTTACAAAAGATTCCGGAACCCCAAAGAGTAGCAACATTCCATTCAGAATCCTAAAGAGTAAGAAAAGATTCCAGAACCCCAAAGAGTAGCAAAATTCCATGCTACCGATCCATGGCAGACTATGGACTTTTCCTCCAGGAACTTGTCCAAACCTTTCTTAAAACCAGCTATGCTATCCGCTCTTACAACAACCTCTGGCAATGCTTTCCAGAGCTCATTGCTCTTCCGGTCACTCCTTTTACTTTAAACCAATGTTTTTCTCCTTCATTTAGACCAGTGGTTCCCAAACCCTGTCCTGGGGGACCCCCAGCCAGTCGGGTTTTCAAGATAGCCCTAATGAATATGCATGAGAGAGATTTGCATACCTGTCGTTTCCATTATATGCAAATATCTCTCATGCATATTCATTAGGGATATCTTGAAAACCCGACTGGCTGGGGCTCCCCCAGGACAGGGTTTGGGAACCACTGATTTAGACGTTTGTACCCTGCCAGCACCTCTCTGAAGTATTCCTTCATCTCAACAAAATTGAAGTCCAGCATACTAACTTATTGTTCCCTCTTTGTCTTTGCTCTGTCAGGGCATCACTGACCTTTCTGTCTCCTGCCCACCCACCCCTCCCTCTTCCTATCCCCGAAATGCTTTCATGCTTTCCTTATATATACTGATATTTCTCAACATTTGCTTATTTCTGATCTGAAGAAGAAGGGTAACCTTCGAAAGCTCACCACAAAATGCATTGAGTTAATCCAATAAAAAAGGTATCACCTATTTCCATTGGGGTTTTTGTTTTATTTCCTTATACTGTATTACTTTGAGTGACATTAGAAATAATTTCCAATTGAAGTCTCAGCATATTCACATTTGGGCTCTGTTACATCAGAAGGGATTGCTCTGCCTGCAGCTATTTCTCAGATATATTGTTTCCATGGAGTGATTAAGTAAACACTCTTACTTTTTCCTATCTACATCTTTATGTTTTGGGGGACTCTTGTTCCTAGGAGAACCTATGCTACAGGTAAATAACTACACTTTCCATGGAGTGATTAAGTTAAACACTCTTACTTTTTCCTATCTACATCTTTATGTTTTTAGGGACTTTTGTTCCTAGGAGAACCTATGCTACAGGTAAATAACTACACTTTCCATGGAGTGATTAAGTTAAACACTCTTACTTTTTCCTATCTACATCTTTATGTTTTGGGGGACTCTTGTTCCTAGGAGAACCTATGCTACAGGTAAATAACTACACTTTCCATGGAGTGATTAAGTTAAGCACTCTTACTTTTTCCTATCTACATCTTTATGTTTTGGGGGACTCTTGTTCCTAGGAGAACCTATGCTACAGGTAAATAACTACACTTTCCATGGAGTGATTAAGTTAAACACTCTTACTTTTTCCTATCTACATCTTTATGTTTTTAGGGACTTTTGTTCCTAGGAGAACCTATGCTACAGGTAAATAACTACACTTTCCATGGAGTGATTAAGTTAAACACTCTTACTTTTTCCTATCTACATCTTTATGTTTTGGGGGACTCTTGTTCCTAGGAGAACCTATGCTACAGGTAAATAACTACACTTTCCATGGAGTGATTAAGTTAAACACTCTTACTTTTTCCTATCTACATCTTTATGTTTTGGGGGACTCTTGTTCCTAGGAGAACCTATGCTACAGGTAAATAACTACACTTTCCATGGAGTGATTAAGTTAAACACTCTTACTTTTTCCTATCTACATCTTTATGTTTTGGGGGACTCTTGTTCCTAGGAGAACCTATGCTACAGGTAAATAACTACACTTTCCATGGAGTGATTAAGTTAAGCACTCTTACTTTTTCCTATCTACATCTTTATGTTTTTAGGGACTTTTGTTCCTAGGAGAACCTATGCTACAGGTAAATAACTACACTTTCCATGGAGTGATTAAGTAAACACTCTTACTTTTTTCTATCTACATCTTTATGTTTTTAGGGACTTTTGTTCCTAGGAGAACCTATGCTACAGGTAAATAACTACACTTTCCATGGAGTGATTAAGTTAAACACTCTTACTTTTTCCTATCTACATCTTTATGTTTTTAGGGACTTTTGTTCCTAGGAGAACCTATGCTACAGGTAAATAACTACACTTTCCATGGAGTGATTAAGTAAACACTCTTACTTTTTTCTATCTACATCTTTATGTTTTGGGGGACTCTTGTTCCTAGGAGAACCTATGCTACAGGTAAATAACTACACTTTCCATGGAGTGATTAAGTTAAGCACTCTTACTTTTTCCTATCTACATCTTTATGTTTTGGGGGACTCTTGTTCCTAGGAGAACCTATGCTACAGGTAAATAACTACACTTTCCATGGAGTGATTAAGTTAAACACTCTTACTTTTTCCTATCTACATCTTTATGTTTTTAGGGACTTTTGTTCCTAGGAGAACCTATGCTACAGGTAAATAACTACACTTTCCATGGAGTGTTTAACTTAATCACTCTTACTTTTCCTATCTACATCTTTATGTTTTGGGGGACTCTTGTTCCTAGGAGAACCTATGCTACAGGTAAATAACTACACTTTCCATGGAGTGATTAAGTTAAACACTCTTACTTTTTCCTATCTACATCTTTATGTTTTGGGGGACTCTTGTTCCTAGGAGAACCTATGCTACAGGTAAATAACTACACTTTCCATGGAGTGATTAAGTTAAACACTCTTACTTTTTCCTATCTACATCTTTATGTTTTGGGGGACTCTTGTTCCTAGGAGAACCTATGCTACAGGTAAATAACTACACTTTCCATGGAGTGATTAAGTTAAGCACTCTTACTTTTTCCTATCTACATCTTTATGTTTTTAGGGACTTTTGTTCCTAGGAGAACCTATGCTACAGGTAAATAACTACACTTTCCATGGAGTGATTAAGTAAACACTCTTACTTTTTCTATCTACATCTTTATGTTTTTAGGGACTTTTGTTCCTAGGAGAACCTATGCTACAGGTAAATAACTACACTTTCCATGGAGTGATTAAGTTAAACACTCTTACTTTTTCCTATCTACATCTTTATGTTTTGGGGGACTCTTGTTCCTAGGAGAACCTATGCTACAGGTAAATAACTACACTTTCCATGGAGTGATTAAGTTAAACACTCTTACTTTTTCCTATCTACATCTTTATGTTTTTAGGGACTTTTGTTCCTAGGAGAACCTATGCTACAGGTAAATAACTACACTTTCCATGGAGTGATTAAGTAAACACTCTTACTTTTTTCTATCTACATCTTTATGTTTTGGGGGACTCTTGTTCCTAGGAGAACCTATGCTACAGGTAAATAACTACACTTTCCATGGAGTGATTAAGTTAAACACTCTTACTTTTTCCTATCTACATCTTTATGTTTTGGGGGACTCTTGTTCCTAGGAGAACCTATGCTACAGGTAAATAACTACACTTTCCATGGAGTGATTAAGTAAACACTCTTACTTTTTCCTATCTACATCTTTATGTTTTTAGGGACTTTTGTTCCTAGGAGAACCTATGCTACAGGTAAGTAACTACACTTTCCATGGAGTGATTAAGTTAAGCACTCTTACTTTTTCATCTTTATGTTTTTGAGGACTCTTGATCTTTTCTTTTAATCGAGTCGAGCTCCAATGGGAGATGACCCGGTATATAAATTGAAGATTAGATTAGATTAGAGGGGAAACTATTCAGTAGTGATATATTTCTTCCAGGCTGGCAAGAATCTGATTACAAGGGGCCACTGAAAAGGTCTCAGCCCAACCAGCAAAGCTGGGGCAGTCTTCGTCGAGGGCTTTACACTCAGAGATTTTCTACTTTTTTGTTCTGTATTTTTCTGGCAAAACAAACAAACAAACAAAAAAGTGGAAAATCACTGGACTAAGTTCTAGCCCTCGATGGAGACTGCCCCAACTTTGCTGGTTGGGTTGAGAACTTTTCAGCGGCCCCTCGTATAAGGTCACATACCTGTTTCATAAAGCGCTGGACGGCTTCTTGCCTTTGGATCAGGCTCTGTTCTCGCTTCCTTTGTCTGGCTTCCGTTTTCTTCTTGATCTGTCTCCGTCTCATCCATTTCACAATCACAACACTGGCCACCGAGCAGCAGACGAGGGCATATGCAACGTGGGGGCTTGTGTTGAAGAGGTGAAGAATCTGACTGAGCTTTTCCAGGATCATCGCAAAACCAGTCTGTGGTGTTTCAGGCAAAGGTCGCTTCTCTGAACTGCTCAGAATGTGCCCCAGTAAGGCTTTTGTTTCAGCCCAACTCAACCTACTTGGCATCACTAAGCCCAGCCCAAAATGCAGAACAGAGCGTGAAACCTGAACTGGATTTCCTGACCTCAGTTACTCCGATGGTAAATAATGCCATGCAAACTAATTAATACCTATATCCTGTGATGAAAATCTTCTGCAATATTTAAAATATTGACTTAGTTTGGTATAAGATTTACGTTTAAACAGAATTAGATATATTATAAGATATCCAGGTTTTTAATGTCATTCGGGTTAATAAACATTTGTTTTTATTTGTTTTTAGTATCAGTGTCCCTCCCTGACGAAGACACGAAACTCGGGTCGGGGGGACAGGGACTATAGATTGAATGGCACACAGCAGCTTATTTTAACTTTCCAGCAGAAGTTTTAGGCACTTCAGTCTAAATGAGGAATAACACCACACAGTCATCCACCCGGCAAAGATAAGTACAACATAGGATATAGCAACGCACGTGGAGTGCCTTGTGTATAGAATAAGGGTGGTCAGGGGACAGTGAAGGCGATGATGGTCCCCTTGTTAACCTCATTTTAGTGACAACATTAAAGCACTGGTTATAAGGTCTGAGCACTTCACTTTAATTTGAAAAGGATTTTAGTACGTGGTTTATAAATTTATTAGAGCTGTGATAATTAAAATTGCAAATAATGCCATGCACCATAAAAAAAGAATGCTTGAATTAAAATGGTAAGAAGTGTTTTTTGCATGTTGGTAGACACCTGAATATAATTAAAACTGGACTGATCTTGTTGGTTTATAATTCAGTGAATAAAACTTGCCAGCCTGGAAAGTCCCCTACTTGATCCCTCTGTCAGTGGCATAGCGAGGGTGAAGCGCCTGGGGCGGTGGAACCCCTCTCCCATCCACGTTTCCCCCCCCCCCCCCCGCTCCTTCCCCGACCCCCATGCTACATGTGCGCCCCCTTTCCCTTCCCCCAAACCTCTAGTTGTTTGCCGCAACCAACAACTTCAACGTGCTCCTCGCGATAACATCCTCTCCCTCCGACAAGTCCACTTTTGAATTTCAAGCGCTGCACATTTGGAATAAACTGCCTCTATCTCTACGACAGATCACCTCATACTTCCGCTTCTGGATGACACGTAGGGCTTATCTCTTTTCTTTATAAGATAACTCCTGTTTCCAACAGTGGCCAACCCAGGTCACTAAACTAAACTAAACCTTAGGTTTGTATACCGCGCCATCTCCACAAGCGCAGGGCTCGGCACGGTTTACAGGGTTAGGTTGAAAAGGAGCTACAATAAAGGGTTATAGGAAAGGAGCTAGGAAGATAAAGAACCAAAGAGCGGGAGGTGTTAGATTTTTGAAAAGAGCCAAGTTTTCAGGTGTTTGCGGAAGGATTGGAGGGAACTTGAAACTCTGAGCGGGGATGTGAGGTTATTCCAGAGTTCTGTGGTTCTAAAGGGGAGGGATATTCCTAGTTTTCCTACGCAGGATATACCTTTTGCAGAGGGGAATGATAGTTTCAGTTTTTGGGAGGATCTAGTGGAATTAGGGTTAGAGGAATTCCAGAAGAGTGGGATAACGGGAGGGAGGATGCCATGTAGGATCTTGAAGGCTAAACAGGCACATTTAAAGAGGACTCTGGAGTGAACTGGGAGCCAGTGAAGTTTGGACAGGAGTGGGGAGACGTGGTCAAACTTGCCTTTTGCGAAAATAAGCTTGGCCGCGGCGTTCTGGATTAGCTGAAGTCTATGGAGTTTTTTTTTAGTTAGGCTTAAATAGTGCCTGGCAAGATCCCAAGGAGTAGCAAAATTCCAGAGCTCATTTTGTGATGTCATAATGTCTCATTCCACCAATGCCTAAGAGCCAGCCTCAGCAGTGATGTCACAATGGCTTGATTATTCCTATACAGACAGTCCCCGAGTTAAGAACGAGTTACGTTTTTATAGCTGTTCTTAAGTCGGATTTGTATGTAACTCAGAACTTGAAGATTTTAAGATTCTGCTCCTAGCTGACAAAAGGGCCAACTGGCCCTACCAGTGTTCCCTCTTAAGGTACAGCATAAACAACCTCACACTGTTCTTAATGCGGCCATGAATCATTCCTGAATCTGCTACAGGAGAAGCGTAGAAGTCTCTGCCACTGGAAATACTGCTCAGTGAAATCAAATGAAGCCGGAACCGTGTTCTTAAGTCAGGCGTCTGTAACTCAGGGACTGCCTGTACTTGTATATAATATGTAAATTGTTTTGATGGTAACCACAGAAAGGTAGTTTATTTATTTAAATGAGCTCAGAACGGGTTATAAGTTAACATGCATAGAGTCAGACAGGTTCCAGTTATACTTACAAAACAATATGTTCAACCCACTTGATTTTGTGTCTTGCTAGAACCTTCCTCACGTACAGGCTACGCCTTCTCTCCTTCTTCCAACAAATATTGTCCTACCGGACATCAATGTGTAAAATACCACCACAAATCACAGCGGGAGAGCTTGTAATTTTATTAAAAGAAATTCCTTTGAGACGGAGGACAAAAGGCGCCAGAAGAGTTGGAGACAAGAACTATCGTACTTTGGTTTCGGCCATAGTATAGAAAATTGATCTGGTTACAGCTGATGAAAACAAACATTTAAAATGCTGGAATCGAACTATTACAAGGAGTTATTGAATTCACATGTTATTAACCTGTTATCTACTGGCAGCTCTTTGATTTTTTTATAGTTACAGATTAACCTTTTCAGTCATGAACATGAATTGTCAAACCAAAGATTCTAGAAATAGTTAATTAGAGTGAGATGAAAATATGTTCTAATATGACATTTACCCCTCTTTTACAAAACTGTAGCATGATTTTTTAAGCACTAGCTAGGAATTAGAGAATGACATGGTGACAAAATTCATCACCGTTCCCGTCCCCACGGATAACCGCGGGAAACCATCTTCATGTCATTCTTTAAGGAGAGTATGAATGGCCACAACCACTGACCCGCAAGCTTTACTCTGAAGAATGCTGGTGTAGAAGGACTGAGGTTGAAACAGACACTACAGAATGACAGTCTCTGGTATCCAGAGCAGATATTGTGATGTCATAATGCCTCATTCCACCAGTGCCTAAGAGCCAATCACATCACTGATGTCACAATGGCTTCATTATCCTTGGCTCACATAAGAATCAGAGTATGAATGGCCACAACCACTGACCCGCAAGCTTTGCTTTGAAGAATGCTGGTGTAGAAGGACCGAGGTTGAAATAGACACTAGAAAATGACATGGGATTATTTCCCACGGTGATGAATTTTGTCACCGTGTCATTCTCTACTAGGAATACTATGATCATCGGAGTTGCTACCACCGTGGCCTACAAACCACGCTACAGTTTTGTAAAAGGGGGAGGGTTAAATTGTTACAAAAACTACCCATATAAAGATAAAGAAATGTATTGGTGGGGCAGGAATAACATTAATAGAGCGTCTTAGAAAAAACTATTTCAGGATAATCCTTGCATGATCATCAGCGTACCCTCATAAATCCACCATTGAAGGGACAAGCCATTCATTTACAAATTTTGAGCCTTTTTTTTTTTTTAAGAGCATAAGTATAGCCTTACTGGGTCAAAGTAATGGTTTATCTAACCCGGTATCATGTTGCCAAAACCAAAATAGGAGCAACATTCCATACACAATCCCAAAGAATAGCAAGATTCCAAAATCCCAGAGAACAACAAGATTCTAGAACAATCCATGCTACCAATCCCAGGGCAAGCGGTGGCTTCCCCCATGTCTGTCTCGAGAGCAAACTATGGACTTTAACTCCAGGAACTTGTACAAACCTTTTTTTTAAACCTAGCAACGCTAACCACCGTTACCACATCCTCTGACAATGCGTTCCAGAGCTTAACTATTCTGAGTGAAAAGATATTTTCTCCTATTGTTTTTAAAAGTATTTCCCTCTAACTTCACTGAGCGTTCCATAGTTTTTGCCTCCTATTACAGAGATCGATCCTGGTTACATCTCAGAATTCTTCTGTAACAGGTTTTTCTAAGTTGCTCTGTTAATATTATTCCTGCGTTTAAGCAAAGCACCACTAACAAATGTTTGTAAGAGTGGTATACATGGGTTTATTTCTTTGTCCTCTTCTCCTGGGTCACCATTTCCACCTCTTTCATGAACCGCAGGCACAGTTCCTCCTGCCACGGTAATGCCACACACTGAACGGCCACGGGCAGCCCCACCCCTCCTTCCACAGCCTGCAGGGAAAGAAGAGATTGGCCATTACAAACACAAGACCTCAGGCAATCTTAAAAGCATTCATAAAGCTAAGACTTATATTCTGAATAATACAGTGGGCACCTTTGCTTCACCCTAGGTGTAAAAGAAATTAAATCCATGTCTTCAAGTGTTCTTGTGTTTCTGGTGCCTCTGCCTTTAATAAGTGTCATGTTTGTACAAAAGTCCAGGAAGGTACCACAGTATTAGCGGTCTGGGCCATGATTTGATCTGACCTATGGTTTCTAGAGATGTGTGCTCTTTCCCTATGCATCCTGCTGATTCACCCACTTTGGCGCATAAGGTGAAGGAGACCACAGAACTGCAATTACATTACATTGCGTGATTTCTATTCCGCTATTACCTTGCGGTTCAAGGCGGATTACAAAAGGAGTTATCTGGCCATTTCCAGAGGAATTGAAGAGTAGAGCGAGTTGCTTCAGAGAATTGGGACAGGTCTTGCATTGTTATTTTGTCTTCAAGGATTTCTTGAATAGGATTTCTTGAACGATTTGTAGTCTGGGGTCGTTATCAGTAAATTGGAGAGATGGTCGTCTAGTTTTGCTGCTTGTGTGGCTAGAAGGCCAACGTATAGTTTTTTCCATTTGACGCCTCTGATTGGGGGATGCGTGATTGGGGAATCCTACGGCATAGCGTTAATAAAAGCAACGGGGAAGCAGCGTGAATAGTTTGGTCTTCCTCAGTAATCTTCAGCATCAGATCCAGCGCTAGCACACTGGGATGGGAGTTGCATAATTGAGCTCCTAGGTATATATTCTGTGTGTTTTTATAAAGACATTAACGCTATGGCGAGACTTAAGGAACGTGAAATGCAGTAAGCACCGCAACTTAAAATAGTTAAACCGTGGGATGCACTGAGGTGTCCTGCACTAATTTGGTGATTTGCACACGCAAACCATGCACTAAAAAAATAATTTTAATTTTTCCACTAAGGGGGACACATGTGGTGGTGGAGCGAGGGCTTTTCTGCTCTAATCAGTGCGTCTGCATTTCCATGTGCTAATTAGCGAGTGAGTCTTACCACCTGCAAAATAGGTGATGGTAAGGGCTCCTATGTGAATTTTTGTTAATGGCAACATTAGCGCATGGCCTTTAATTCAGAAAACAGAAGGTCAGCCATCTCCAGCTGTGCTTAAAAGGGCCTTCAAGAATGGGAACGACCCGCACACGGGTGCACAAAGGCCTCTTTTTAGCGCATTTTAGTTAAAGGAGTCCATAATGTGGATCATCTACCCTGACACAATATATCTAAATGTGGGTCCATGTCAGTTGTTGGCTCCTGGTTGTTTTAGATACTGTATATACTCAAATATAAGTCGAGACCCCCATTCCCCCCCCCCCCCCAAGATATCAGGGAGCCCCAAGGAGCCTCTCTGGTCCAGGATAGGGTTACAATATTTGTGAAGACAAAAAAAGAGGATATATGACCCCACCCACAGCCCTGCCCACACACCACCCACTTCCTTAGTTCCCCTTCCCATCCTCTGTACCCTTTTAGTGCTTCTCTCTCTCTCCTTCCACCCCCCCCCCCCATGGGTGCCCCCTCTCTCCTTCCAATTTCTTCTCCTGCTATTCTTTCTCCCTCTCCCATCCAACACTACCCTACCCCATGCTCTTTTCTCCTGCACTCTCTCCATAATTCTTCTCCAGCCATCCGTCCCTCCCTTCATGCTTTCTCTAGCCCCTCTCCCTCCCTCTATGCTGTTTCTCCAGCCTCCCTCCCTCCATGCTGTTTCTCCAGTCCCCTACCTTCCCTCCTCTGACCTCCAATGCTGCTTCCCCTCATGATCTCTCTATCTCCCAATTCCCTCTCCTACCTCCTCCCTGGCCGGCCGCTATAATTTAATCTTTGGGCAGCTGGCAGCAGCAACAACAAGGTGAGCCTGTTACCGTCGGCCTGCCCCAGAAGCCACCTCTCTGAAAGTCCCGCCTATGTGGGAACAGGATGTCGCTGCCAGGGCAGGCTGCCAGTAATAGGCTCATTGTTGCTGCTGCCGCCAGCTGCTGGAAGATTAAATTACAGCGGCTGGCCAGGGAGGAGGTAGGAGAGAGAGATAGAGGTAGAGGTAGAGAGATTGTGAGGGGAAGCAGCATCGGAAGTCAGAGGAGGGAGGGTAGGGGAATGGAGAAACAGTAGGGAGAGAGGGAGGGGGCTGGAGAAATGGGTGGGGGAGTCGGGAGAGCCAGGTAAACCCAGACAGACTCCCCTATTTTTCAAAAATCGTCCGGGTACCCAGACAATCCTTGAAAAAGAGAACATGTCCAGGGTTTCCTGGACTTCTTGTAACCCTAGTCCAGGGAGGTTGGAGGTATCTCATATGGACTAGGGGAGGGGAAGGAAGGGGTGCTGTTTCAGGGGTTGATTATTTGGAACGCCATTGGTAGATGACTACACCAAAGAGCACGTGTTTAGCTATTAGCAGAGTAAGTTAAATTTCTATTATTTTCCAGAATAAATTGGAGATATTGAAGGTTTGTTTAATAAAATACTGCTAGATTTTTGCATAAAATGTATTTTTATTGTTATTTGATGACAGGAGAATGCTTTCCTATTCTCTCATGTTTGTAACACGATATTATTACCCAAAAAAACAATTAATGCAAATCAGAACAAATGGCTCCTCATCTTGACAGGAGTAGCCATGCAATTGATAATGAAAAACTGGAAAAGTTGGGATAACTTAAATGATAGGTTTTGGTGGGAATCTCTATGCCAGATTTATAAGTTTGAAAACATTAATTCTTTACAGCTGGGACACCATAGCAAATTCAAGGAAATTTGGGGCCCGTTAACAAAATATTGTAAGTTATGAATATGAATTATTATCATTATTATTATTATTGTTATTTCCCTTTGATTCATGAAAGATTGTTATACATATCCAGGAGGGGTGGGGGTGAAGGGGTTAAACAGTTTCATATTATTTGTTGGAATAGAGTGCAGTAGATTATATTACTTGATTGTTCATGTGTTTGCAATTTGTATTTGATGTCAAAAATGAATAAAGAATTATAAAAAAAAACCAAAAAAAACCACTGTATTACTGGGGTTCTAAAGAATCTGACCCCACTTGTTCTAATAAGCATATTGGAGACTCTATTTTTTTTTTCTGTACTGAGTTATTGTTCTTTTTTAATAAAACGGACTTGACTTAAAATGCATCATTGCTAAATGTGAAAAAAATAAAAGTTATAGTTATAATATCAAGAAATTTGCTCCATTGAGCAATAATAATAGCAAATTTTTAAGAAAATGGAGCTGTATGGAATCTGTGTCTTTGAGGGACCACTGGATGGGCTTTAAAATATATACTTTTTAATTATTTTCTGATCAAGCACAATCAGATTCATGGAGGGGAACTTCAACTCACGCCGTTTTTCCAATTTTAGGTTTTATCTGGATAACCCTACGAGGGAGTGCTGAAAAGTTCTCAGCCCAACCAATTAACTTCCTAAATTCTGAGCATTATTTTGCTACTGTGGCTGAAAAGAGTGTTCTCTTATTTCGTTAAGGGCCAATTTGCAGAAACATAATTCTATGTTTTGACCTTGTTTCAGATCATTGATTGACCCATATCCATGTCATTCTCTTCTTGGTTGGGCTGAGAATTTTTCTGCACCCCCTGGTAGTGTGAAGAGTTTCAGTCTCTGGTACCCAGAGGAGAGATTGTGATGTCATAATACCTCTATCCACCAATAAGAGCCAACCTCATCAGTGATGTCACAATGGCTGGATTGTCCTATACTTGGCTCACTTTTATTACATATGACGGGGTGCTGAATAGTTCTCAGCCCAACCAAGCAACTTCCTAATTCTGAGCGTTATTTTGCCACTGGAGCTGAGAAGAGCGTTATCTTATTTCGTTAAGTGCCAATTTGCATTAAAAAATTGTATGTTTTGACCTTGTTTCAGATCATTGATTGACCCATATCCATGTCATTTTCTTCTTGGTTGGGCTGAGAACTTTTCAGCAACCCCTCGTAAAACTTTAAAGACAAGACTTTAAAGCATCTTCTATTGCAATGTATTGAATAGGTAACCAGTGTAAATATAATAAATTAACTGTTTTGCTAGAGAATTAAAAAAAACTAAAAAAAAACAAAGGAGCAGGAGCAGACCACTTATTTTGTAATTTCAAAGTCTTTTATCCAAACACCAGCAAAACATTATACATATATAACAAAAGTAATTCAACTATGTGTTATAAAGGCTGTTTCCAAACCAACTAAAGGTACATCACTAACCAGGGCAGGACTAATTCGTCGAGGGCCCCTAGCCACACAAGTACACTGGGCCCCCTTCCTAGAGAACTCCATTCCTCAGATCAGCTGCTCTTATCTGCACCCTTCTCCTCCACTGCCAATTCCAGACTTGCTTCCTTTCCTCTAGCTGCCCCTTATACCTGGAATAACTTACCCGAGTTTGTCTGCCAGGCCTCTTCCCTTTCCTTGTTTAAAAGCAGACTGAAAACCTGCCTTTTTGATATAGCCTCCAATCCATAACCCTACTCCCCACCAACCTAGCCAGCAGATTAACGGTTTTCCTTAACTGTATCCATGACATCCTGTTTGTCTGTCTTGTCTGTTTAGATTGTAAGCTCTTTTGAGCATGGACTGTTTTATGGGGGAGGGGGGGGGTTGTGACTCTGTACACCGCTGCGTACACCTGGTAGCGCTATAGAAATAATTCATAGCAGTAGTAGTAGTGTGAAGAGTTTCAGTCTTTGGGAAGCAGAGCAGAGATGGTGACATCATAATGCCTCATTCCACCAATAAGAGCCAACTTCTTCAGTGATGTCACAATGGCTTGGTTGTCCTATACTTGGCTCACTTTTACTACATTTTGATTTCTAGAGTGGCTCAGTGGTTAAAGCTACAGCCTCAGCACCCTGAGGTTATGGGTTCAAACCCACGCTGCTCCTTGTGACCTTGGGTAAGTCACTTAATCCCCCCCATTGCCCCAGGTACATTAGATAGATTGTGAGCCCATTGGGACAGAGGGAAAAATGCTTGAGTACCTGAATAAATTCATGTAAACAATTCCGAGCTCCCCAGGGAGAACGGTATAGAAAATTAAATGAATGAACAACTGATTGGCCAAACGGCTCTATTAGATGGGAAAGTTAAAAGCTTATTGTGTCCTGGTAAGTAAGTAATTTACAGGTATGCATCGTTGAATAAAATGGATTTTAATTCTCTTTTAAGTTATTCAAGGGAGTGTTGTTGATGGGTAGCGCGTTCCAAAGACAGGGTCCCTGGACCGAGAAAATGATGCTGCGGATGACAAGCCGCCTTCGGTTACTCGATCGAAGCGATCGAGAGGGTGTGTAAGGTGCTGCACCAGAATTTAGCGTCTTATACGATTGGCACCTGCTGAGATGAATTACCGTGAAATGAGTGTCGGCTGACGTTTGCAATGTGACAATCTGTCCCTGGTCATGGCACTGAGGGGCTGGAGAACTCGCAAAGAGAACTAGGCCTCAAAGCCTATTTACTCATTTTCGCACAGACTGACCTTTTTTAGGGTTCTGTCCCAGGCATCGTTGTAATGTCCCTTGTAGTACCTCAGCGCATCCTCATCTTCCTCGGTCACTCTTGTTACGGGCACGACGCCAGCTGGGAAGTTCAGGACGTTGTAGAGCATCGTATACGAAATGCCAGCTGCAAGAGGTAACACACAAGCAAGAGTTTCAAGTTTCAAGTTCAAGTTTCAAGTTTATTCATTATTTGATTGATCGCCTATCATAATTACTAAGCGATTTACATATACAAAGAATACAGGATAAAACAATAACAATAATATAAATAAAAATATAAAAATCATTTAAATACTAGACAAATTACTACAGGAAACACTGGGATAGAGGGGAAAGAAATACAATTTATAATAGGAAAGGAGAGAACATTGAGGGTAAATTACAAAAGGAAAGGGAAAAACAAAATAAATTTGGAAATAATATTTTTAGATGACTAGTATGAATGGTAGTAATAAAGAGCAATTAGCATTTCAATTAAGTATTGAAAGCGTCTTTAAAAAGAAAGCTCTTAAGTTGGCTTTTGAATTTATCAAGATTTTTCTCTACCCTTAAATATAATGGGAGAGAATTCCATGTTTGTGGTGCTGTAACGGTGAAAATATATTGTCTTCAGGTATTTATGAATTTAACCCTTTCAGGACTAAGGGACATATTTGTCCCATAACTTTAAAATCCTATCAATTTTGATTGGGATAGTCTACAGTTCTAAATTTGATATGTACGGATTCCATAGGATACTGCCTTTATGTAAACAAACTGGTTCCGACATTCATTCATTAGCGTCGTTGCCAGATTGACGAGAAGATTCACTTGCCACACTGTCCATAAGCCAGAAGTGTGATTTTTTTTAAAAAAATAATGATATTTCACAAAAAAAATCAATTTTTTTGGCATCTGCAAGCCCTTTTTACCATAAAAATGTCGTCAAAACCACAAAAATTGGCCTACGATCCTTATGGTCCTGAAAGGGTTAAGAGTAGGAATAACCAATAACAGCTGTTCATTGGATCGTAAAGTTTTTTGAGAAGAGTATGGAATTAAGTCTTTATAAATAAATGATGGAGTTTTGTGTAGCAACGATTTAAAGGTGAGTAAAGATAATTTATACAATATTCGGTGTGCACAAGTTGAAGGCCGACTGGGCGCTGGAAAGCAAAACTCACCTGAATTCGCTTCAATACTATGACAATCTAAAGCAGGTAAAGAGCCTCTTTAGTAACTGGACTGTGTTCTCAAGCTAGTTAATAGTTGTCCAAAGTGAGGGAATTTAAGTACAGAGCTAGAATGCTAGATTTTCAGGGCGGCTACACAGCTATCCATTTCTTATGAAGTACAGTGCTCCCCTGATATTTGCGGGGGTTCTGTTCCAGGAACCCCGGCGAATGCTGAAAAGCCGCAAATATGGTTTTTAGCAGGGGGAGATAGGAGAGGACAGTCAGAGCGGCAGGAGAGGGCAGCCGGAGCGCCGGCGAGTGCAGAAAATCACTCGCGGTATGCTCCGACCGCCTCTTCCTGCACTACAGTCGGGCCTCACCAATCAGGAGCTGCTTTGATTGGCGAGGCCCGACTGTAGTGCAGGAAGAGGCGGTCGGAGCATACCGCGAGTGATTTCCTTCACTCGCCGGCGCTCCGGCTGCTCTCTCCTGCCCGGTCATTCGCGGTTAGAAAATCTGCGAATGACCGGGACCGTGAACAGCAAACCGCAAATGACCGGGGGAACCCTGTACAGTAAAACCTTGGATTGCAAGTAACTTGGTTTGCAAGTGTTTTGCAAGACAAGCAAGACATCTGATTAAATTTTAACTTGTTATATAAGCAAAGTCTTGCAATACGAGTACGTACAGTATACACGCGTCACATCATCACAACTGAGCCGATGGTTCTTCTCTCTCTCTCTCTCTCTCTGACAAGCAAGGTCTTGCAATACGAGTACATACAGTATTTTGTTTTGAAGTTTTGAGGTTGTGGAGTTTCCATTATTTCATAGGGGAAATTCGCTTTGATATACGAGTGTTTTGGGTTACAAGAATGTTTTCGGAACAAATTATAATAATAATAATAATAACTTTATTTTTGTATACCGCCATACCCCGAAGAGTTCTAGGCGGTTCACATTAGTTAGACAGAGATTACAAGTGGTTACATATCAAATTGATCATAGAGTTGCAAACAGCAAGGAGAAAAGTAGGGGAGAGAGGAGGGAGATGGGGGAGGGGAGTAGATCAGAAGGGGGGGGGAGGAGGAGGATAGAAAAAGGGCATTAAGGGTCTTGGTCTCGAAATAGGTGAGTTTTGAGTAGTTTTCTAAAGCCGAGGTAGTTGTAGGCCTACCAAGGTTTATGGTACTTATGTTTAGACATGGAAGTAATTCTCCATAGGAAGAATGACCTAGTGGTTGGGGCTGCTCAGTGGTATAGTTAGGTGAGTGGAGGATGGAGCACCCTAAACATTGTTTTTGCAGGGGACGCTGGTGCTAACACCTCTCCTCATCTTCACCCCCCACCCCCACCCTCACCCCGCGTTCTTTATTCATTTAAAAACTTTCAACAAGTAATTCATTATACAGTCATATACACTATAATCAAACTATAACTTCACCCTTCCATCCTTCTTCCAATATAATCATATAATTTTATACATATAAAATCCTCCCCCCCTCCCCTTAAACTTCAATAATCAAAAGGAGAGAAATAAATTATTAATGAGCAACATTTTCCAGGTACTGCTCGTCCCAGCCTTGGTTCCATTTTGACATCATAAGCAGCGCTGTACGTTTTGACATTTATAAACGGTCCCTGCTCGGAAGAGCGTACACTCTAACTTGGACAGACCGACAGACATATAGGGTTGGGGTTGCAGAACCCAAGTTGAGAAGAGTTAGGAGTCGAAAGCACTCTCAAAGAGGTGGGCTTTTAACTGGTTCTTGAATACTGCCAGAGACGGAGCCCACCGTAGGGATTCGGGCTTGATCCAAGCATACGGCACAGCAAGGCAGAAGGGACGGAGTCTGGAGTTGGCAGCTGAAGAGAAGGGCACATTTAGGATGGACTTACCAGCTGAGTGGAGCTCACGGGATGGGGATGGGGGACACAGGGGAAGATAAGTGAAGAGATCTCTTTAAATCTCTGTTTAAATCTCTTAAAGGGGGTCTTCCTTTAGAGTGAAGGCAATTAAGCGATGGTTTGCAGTGATAAGAGACACAAGACACTCTCCAGTCACACTGTTACCTTCAGCTATACAGCAACCATAACACTGGACACTGGATACCTTGACCCAGTGGCATTTCATTGCTAAAATAAAAATCAGAAAGCTCCTACCGAACAGTTTTCCGGGATATCCAATGTTAAAGGCGGGACCCAACATGGGACATAGCAAAACATCCAGATCTAGCCTTCTCCACTCAGTTATAAACTCCTGGCAGTAGGTCTAGAAGGAGAGAAATGGGCGCACCCGTCAGAAATACCGCTCACAAAAAAGATTCTTATCTAGAGATGTTCGGCACGGTGACCCGTCAACTGCGCCCTGAAGGTGGATACTATTTTGTCTTTTTGAGGGTTACAAAGTAACCCTCTTTTTTGAGGGGGGCCCCCACCCCACTCCACTACACTTAAAAGATTCACTTGCTATCTAGTGTTAGGGTAAGGTTTACATCATGATTATGGGAACCTTTTACATCAGTGGATATCTGGAAGGCCCTGATTTGCTCAGACTCCTCAGGCCCCGCCCCTTGGGAGGGGCCTGAGGAGTCTGAGCAAATCAGGGCCTTCCAGATATCCACTTATGGCAGATTCAGTCACGGGCTGCAATTGTCGTGCGCGTACTTGTCCCTGCAGACAACGGTGGGGGCGCATTTGTCGGAGTGCAATTGCCGTGCGTGGATTTGGCGATGCACCGTTTGGTACGATACAGGTGGCGCTGCCGTGGTTGGGACTCCTACTGCTATTTATCATTTCTAGAGTGCTGAAAGGCGTGCACGGCATTGCATATTTAATCTTCAGTAGACGGTCCCTGCTCAGAAGAGCTTACAATCTAATGTGGACAGAAAGACAGGACATCTCAGGGTTGGGGAGTTTCTGTTAGAAGGAATGATACAATGGGTATAGGTAGTGGCGTCGTGAGGGTAGGAGGCGCCGGGGCCCTCCCTTCCGCCCCTGTACCTCGTTAAATCGTCACCAGCGTGAGCAGCTTCTTCAGGCTGTAGCTCACATCAGAGTTGGCTTTCCCTCTGATGTCGCTTCCTGGCCCCATGACCCCAAAGTGATTTCAGAGGGGAGCAAGGCCAGCGCAAGCAACGGGCCTGAGAACTTGCTCGCGCTGGTGAAAATTTAAAGAGGTATGGGGTGGGGGGGGTGGAACGAAGGGTGAGAGTGTAGAATGGGGAGCCCCCTTTTCTACGCCACTGGGGTATAGGTATCTGACAGTGAGTGGGAGTTAAGTGGGCTGTTCTGGACTGGCTGCATGCTATC
Source organism: Geotrypetes seraphini (assembly GCF_902459505.1). NCBI lineage: Eukaryota > Metazoa > Chordata > Amphibia > Gymnophiona > Dermophiidae > Geotrypetes > Geotrypetes seraphini. The sequence continues at coordinate 66,898,567 of NC_047095.1, forward strand.
TTATAGTCTCGCTCTTAAAGTGGTTTCAAACCTTTGGAACGTCTACCGTCTCCATCGTATATTAAGATCTGAGGGATGTGTCAGCACAATAGTTGCACACCTCATCATTAATTAGTGACGGTGGGGTCTAAAGAGCTGGTGCAAAGTTATTAGGGACTCAAGCCTTGATAAAACACAGGGTGAAACATGTTGCGACGTTACATCAGACAATGTATTAGGCTTCCCGAAAGATCTTACACAAATTCCTTGAGATCTATAAAGCGAGAAGAGAGCTTAGAGACGTAAATGGGATGAAATTAAGTTTGCAGGGTAGAATGTCGACTAGGCATGCTAGAATCGGAGCACCAATGATATCTGTGGCTGGCGTAGAACTATGGAATCCTGCGGTTTTGTATGGGGAGGAGGAATTTTAAGAAAATGCTGAAAACTCAATTATTTGCCAGCGTCTTCTTATGCTAAGGGATATTTCAGCTGATAATCGCCTTTTAGAATTTTTTTTGACAGCAATGTATAATTTAAAGCTTGCTTGTACAGTGGTGCCTCACACAACGAACTTAATCCGTTCCAGGAGCAAGTTTGTTATGTGAAACGTTCGTTGTGTGAAACGCGTTTTCCCATAAGAATACCTGTAAAACAAAATAATTCGTTCTGCAGCCCTACATTTCCCTCCCTCCACCTCACCTCACATGCAGAGCCTGCCAGCCTTCTCCCTCACCCAGCCGCACGATCTCAAAAAGCTGTGCACGCGCAGCTGCTGGAGTTGATCAATGTTCTCCTCTCCTGCAACTTCCGGTTTCCGGTTGCGTCAGAGGAGAAGATTGAACAACAGAGCATGCGCGCATGTGCTGCTCTTTGAAAGTGTGTGGCTGGCCGAAAAAGAAAGCCGGAAAACTCGGTTTTTAAGGTAAGGTGGAGGGTGCTGCTGTTCCCGGCTCACATTAGAAAGCGGCGAGAGTAGTTCCGCCCCCCCCCGGGCCCCTCGGGCGACTTCGTTGTGTGAAACGAAGTTCGTTATAGGGAGCAAGACAAAAAGTTCGTTATGCGCAGCGTTCGCTGTACGAGGCGTCCGTTATGCGAGGCACCACTGTATTTCTGAACTGATTGAATTTGCGCTCTGTTTATAACAGGGACGATTAATGATGTTTTTTAGACATGTCTATGTTATATGTGGATTTTATGTACATGATATGGAAACCGCATAGTTGTATGCAGTATATAAATTTTTTAATAAATATATCCTTACTTTAGAGACCACAAAGCTAAGTACTCTTTGAAAGTACATAAATTCATATTTATATAAATACAAACTTATTGATTAAACAGTGCCTCTCAAACTTTCTCGAGCTGGGGCACGCTAAAGGTAGTGGCCAACGGTTTGAGGCACTCAGAAGTGCGCAGACGTCGCCGTGATGAAATCGCGCACCTGTGTGACATCATCATGTCGACGTTCACGCATGTGTAGAGGCCCTCCAGATGGGCGTGCCAGCAGTAGGAGAGGCACCAGCTGATTGCCTTCAGCAGTGTTTCTCAACGACTTCAAGCTAAGTACCCCCTAAGTCTAACAAATATCCCCAACCACAGACCACCCTAGGCCCACCCAGGCTTTGTCCCAGATCCCACCCCCTTTACTAATTGTAATGCAATTTTTTCCATTCATTTTTCATATACACACAATATACACAAAACTGACACATTTCAATTACTATATTGAAAATAAAATCATTTTACCTACCGGCGATCCTCTGCAGGCTGCAGTAATTAGCTTTAAAGGTGAGACCAGGAGGCCAGGGGGGAAGCTGGAGGATGCTAGAGAGAAGGGGGGAAACATGCAGGCCTTTGGCGAATCGGGCAGCGCTGGCGCTATACTGCTTAGGGAAGTCAGCTGGCAGGTGCCTCTCTTCCTCCTCAGTGTGCCGTGGCACACTTGGAATCTCAGGAGCTGCTTCAGGAAGATCCTGACAACGAGGTACAGGAGGTTGTTCAGCAGACGGTTCCAGTTCCGGAGTCAACAGATCGAACCACCCCTAAGAAGCGCAGGGTGGTAGTCATCGGGGATTCGCTACTAAGGGGCACCGAGGGACCAATTTGTAGACCACACCTGCAATCAAGAGAGGTCTGCTGTTTGCCAGGGGCCAGGATCCGGGATGTAACTACTTGCCTGGACAGACTCATCAAGCCCAGAGACCACTTCCCCATGATTCTCATCCACGTCGGAACCAATGACACCGCCAGGAGCACCGCGGAGAGCATACCCGATGACTTCAGAGCCCTGGGTGAGAAGCTGAGGAGGATGGATGCGCAGGTGGTCTTCTCCTCGATCCTCCCAGTGAGGGACAAGGGCAGGGCCAGGGAGGATCGCATCCGGAGGGCGAACGACTGGCTGCGAGGATGGTGCAAGGAGATGAACTTTGGGTTCCTGCACCATGGAGAGGCACTGCAGGGATTACAGGGACCAGACGGGTTACACCTGACCAGAAGAGGGAAGAACGTCCTGGGACACCGCTTAGCCCGCCTACTTCACAAGGCTTTAAACTAGGTAAGTTGGGGGAGGGTACTGGCACAAACAACCTACTTGACGAGCTAAGCTACCAATTTCTTCTTGAGACTGAAGTAAGGGAGACTAAAGAAAGTAAACACTATAATTCAGGGTCACATTATAATTCTGGATCACATTGTTATGCTGGGGCTAAGGGGAGTATACATTGTAAATCTGGGTCTAAGGGGAGTTCAAATTGTAATTCTGGATCTAGGAGGGGTGCACACTGTGATTCTGGGACTAGGAGAAGTACACATTGTAATTCTGGGTCCAGCGAAAGAATACACACTGCAAACTATATTATAGGAAGTCAAGTTGCTCAAGAGGGAATACCCCCACAGAGTACACACAATTCTGAGTCTGGGTTAGCCATAAACTGTAGTTTTGGGTATGGGGAGTCCGGGAAAGGTGCACATTGCAGCTCTGGGTCTAGGAAGAATACGAGACATGCAAATAATGCTAAAGGTGGCCTAGCTGCTATAGCAGGAATGTCCCCACTGAGACATAACAAACATACAACATGGAGGGCTATGTACGTCAACGCCCACAGTCTGGGAAACAAGATCCTGGAACTGGAAACAGAAATGATAAATGCCGACTTGGATGTGGTGGCGATATCTGAGACCTGGCTCACAGACTCCCACGGGTGGGACATGGTCATACCGGGTTACAACTTGCTTCGCCGGGACAGGGAGGGCAAAATGGGAGGAGGTGTAGCATTATATACTAAAGATGACATTAAAGTCACCAGAATCACAGATGTACGGTACACTGGAGAATCCCTTTGGGTAAATTTGGCCAGAGGGAAGGACAAATGCTTGTATCTTGGCGTAGTATACAGACCCCCAAGACAACAGGATGACCAAGATATGGAATTAATCGGAGATATAGAGAATATCACCTTGCGTGGGGACACAGTATTGTTAGGTGACTTCAACATGCCTGATGTGGATTGGGTCACGCTTTCCTCTGCTTCATGCAGCAGCAGGAGGCTATTAAATTCCTTGAAGGGAGCAAGACTAAGGCAACTAGTGTTGGAACCAACAAGGGATCAGGCAATCCTAGACCTGATACTTACCAATGGAGAAAGTGTCACAGAGGTCTCGGTGGGCGACACATTGGCCTCCAGCGACCACAACATGGTATGGTTCAATCTCAGAAAAGGTTTCACTAAATCTACCACACTAACCAAGGTCCTTAAATTCAAGGACACAAACTTCAAAGAAATGGGAGACTTCGTTCACCAGGTGCTACAAAGCCAAACAGAAACCGATAACGTGGAAGAAATGTGGTCAACTATAAAAGCCACCATACAGGAAGCAACAAACCGCTATGTTAAATCGGTAAGTAAACGGAGTAGGAACAATAAGCCACAATGGTTCTCTACGGAGATCTCGGACCTCATCAAGGAGAAGAAAAAAGCATTCATCTCTTACAAACAATCAGGGAAACAGGACTCCAGGGAAATCTATCTGACCAAGTCAAAAACAGTCAAAACAGCAGTTAGGGAGGCCAAATTCCGCATGGAGGAGTCTTTAGCAAGGAACATAAAGAGAGGAGATAAATCCTGTTTCAGGTATATCAGTGACAGGAACAAGAACTCAGGTGGGATAGTACGCCTCAGGAAACCAGGGGGAGACTATGCAGAAACGGACTCGGAGAAAGCCCAACTGTTAAATGAATACTTCTGCTCAGTCTTCACCCGCGAGGCGCCGGGACTTGGTCCTCAGCTGCAGACAAGGGTTGACTCAGCTGATCCATTTAGTAATTTTGAGTTTACGCCCAGCAGTGTCTACTGCGAGCTGTCAAATCTCAAGGTTAACAAGGCAATGGGGCCTGACAACCTACACCCCAGGGTGCTCAGGGAGTTGTGTGATGTCTTGGCGGAACCGCTATCCGCGCTCTTCAATCTCTCCCTTAGTACAGGTGACGTCCCGTTGGACTGGAAAATGGCTAACGTCATTCCACTTCATAAGAAAGGCTCCAAGATGGAAACAGCAAACTACAGACCGGTGAGTCTCACATCAATAGTGAGCAAACTAATGGAAACTCTAATCAAATGCCAATTGGATACGATCATGAACGAGGAGAATCTACGGGATCCCCGTCAACATGGATTTACTAAGGGGAGATCCTGCCAATCCAACCTGATCGGCTTCTTTGACTGGGTGACGAGAAAGCTGGATGTTGGGGAGTCCCTGGACATCGTATACCTGGACTTCAGCAAAGCATTCGATAGCGTACCACACCGCAGGTTGCTGAGCAAAATGAGTTCTATAGGATTGGGCGACACGCTGACGAAATGGATTGGGAACTGGCTTGAGGGTAGGCTTCAGAGGGTAATGGTGAATGGCACCCCCTCCGAAACGACGGAGGTGATCAGTGGAGTGCCACAGGGCTCCGTCCTGGGCCCGATCCTGTTCAACATCTACATAAGAGACTTGGCAGAAGGTCTCCGAGGTAAAATAACATTATTCGCTGATGACGCCAAACTAAGCAATGTAGTGGCCAAGAGTACAACAGACAAAAACTCAATGCCCGACAACATGATGCACGACCTACTACTACTGGAGCGCTGGTCTAGGTCCTGGCAACTCAGCTTCAATGCCAAAAAATGCAAAGTCATGCACCTGGGCAGCCATAATCCATGCAAGACTTACACCCTAAATGGCGAGATCCTAACAAGAACTAATGCAGAGCGTGACCTAGGGGTGATCGTCAGTGAGGACATGAAGGCTGCCAATCAAGTGGAGCAAGCTTCCTCCAAAGCAAGGCAAATCATAGGTTGCATACGCAGGAGTTTCGTCAGCCGTAAGCCTGAAGTCATTATGCCATTGTATAGATCCATGGTGAGACCACACCTGGAGTACTGTGTGCAATTTTGGAGGCCGCATTACCGAAAAGATGTGCTGAGACTAGAGTCGGTGCAGAGAATGGCAACCCGGATGATCGCTGGGCTCAAGGATCTCCCTTACGAGGAAAGGCTGGATAAGTTACAGCTCTACTCACTCGAGGAACGCAGAGAGAGGGGAGACATGATAGAGACGTTCAAGTATCTCACGGGTCGCATCGAAGTGGAAGAAGATATCTTCCTTCTCATGGGTCCCACGGCAACCAGGGGGCACCCGTGGAAAATCAGGGGAGGGAAACTGCACAGTGACACCAGGAAATTCTTTTTCACTGAGAGAGTGGTTGACCGCTGGAATAATCTTCCACTTCAGGTCACTGAGGCCAGCAGCGTGCCTGATTTTAAGGCCAAATGGGATAGATACGTGGGATCTATTCACTGAGTTAGGTGGGGAAGGGTCATTGCGGTGGGCAGACTGGATGGGCCGTGGCCCTTATCTGCCGTCTATTTCTATGTTTCTATGTTTCTATGAATGTGCCTCGGCACACAGTTTGAGATACACTAGATTAAAGGAATCTATACCTAATAAGTAGAAGATCCAGTGATGATATGACACGTCAACCTTTAGGCAGTGAGAGGATCTGGGTTGCACTAATTAATGATGAGGTATGCAATTGTTGTGCTATAGAGAGTACACCTCAATTTGATACACAATAGCTTTTAAAAAAATATATAAAGAGAAAGGTGCTGTTACTGAGGGTTGTTAGTGACGTGGAAACTAAGATTAAGCGAGAATTGGTGATAGGTTTTCAGTGGTAGGAGTGAAGCTTTGGAACTCTCTCCTTGGAGTCCTGCGATTATGTAAAGATTGAGTAGGTTTCAGGAAACGACTGGAAACTCTGTTGTTTGTTGACGCATTCATGTAGTTGGGCGTGATTCACGTGAGTTTTGAGAACCTCCTGGATTTATATCATACGGATTGATTGTACGCTATTGTAATTTGACACCGTATGACCCTCTATGAACGAATTTTGTATGAACTAGTAAGAATGTCATCTAAATAATTCTGCCTTGTATGTTGTGTGCGTTGGTTGTTATGTACTGGGTATGTTTTATCTATGATTTACAGCCGGTCTGTAAAATTTTTTTAAATGAATAACAATAGATCAGAGCAGCTGAAGCAATTTTATTAGCAGCGGGAAGAGGCTGGACTGGGATACGAGCGACATTCATGCCAGTGAAAGCCAATCCCCCCCGCCACACAGACACAAGGCGGTTTGCACAGATCAAAGCAGTGCATTGTGTGAACCCCCAAAAAATAGATTACCTGTATAGCGGTCTGCAGCCTCCAAAGCTCCTGCACAGACCTAAATATTCAAGGACACGTTTCATTTAATTTAATTTTTTAATTTAACTTAATTCTTATATACCGCTAATAACCGTGAGGTTTCTAAGTGGTTTACAAAAATGATGCATTAAAGATATAATAAATAAAAACTAAATAAATAAGATAGGTACTTGGAAATTCCCTAACTGTCCCAAAGGCTCACAATCTAACTAAAGTACCTGAAGAAATAGTATGAAAAATAAAAATAAAAAGACAGAGGTAGAGAGAGCGATAGAAATGAAATATTCCAACAAGTAATGAATAAATAATTTAAAGATAGAATTAAAATAATAATTAAAGTAAACAAAATAGAGATAAAAATAAGCCTAGAGAGAAACAGAAACACACTCCAAAAAAGCATCAAGATCTTTGACGCATGTTGGGGCAATTCTAGACCTGGAGGCCACCATTTAGGCGCGTCAATTTGGCGCACTGAGCCCCAGTTCATCGGTACATCAAGATTCTGCTATAGAGCAGCAATGTAAACCCAACTGGCGCAGGTACATTTAGGTGTGATCATTTACGCCAGGTGAATAGCGGGCATACAAGGATACGACTAAGTACGCCGGGCAGTGGGCGTAACAGACTATGCTATACATTACTCAAATAAGTTGGAGACATGAGCATAGCCCACCCAGGCTCCACCCATACATACTTCCCCCCAATTCGATAAATGGCGCACAAAGACAGGGGCACAATTGGGTGTGCAGTCATAGATAAGAGTCAGTTATACACGTAACTTAATTAGATAATTAGCACTGAATTGGCACTTAATTAGCTATAAGTATCAATAATTGGCACTTAATTAGCTATAAGTATCAATAATTGGCCTTAACGAGCGCCACTTGGAAATAATTTGTAGTTACGCACGTAACTGACTTTGCCCCAATTCTATAAGCCAAGGCCCAGATTCTATAAACAGTGCTTGAAGTTAGGCACTACAGATTTAGTCACCTAACTTACCCTCCCCCCCCCCCTTTTACTAAACCGCGATAGTGGTTATTAGCGCAGGGAGCTGTGCTGGATGCTCCCGACGCTCAAAGGAACTCTATGAGCGTCGAGAGCAGGACACAGCATTCAGCGCAGCTCCCTGTGCTACTAACCGCTTTCGCAGTTTAGTAAAAGGGGGGGTTATTTATTTGTTTATTTAGAAAATTTCTAACCCGCTTAAACCTAAGCAGTTTACCAAATACAAATGCAATCATCATCAAATAACATCCAAATCGATAAAACAAAATTCCAATATACACTTCTCCCTCAATATTCGCGGGGGTTAGGGACAGAGCCAGCCCGCGAATATTGAAAGTTCGCGAATAAGTTTTGGGCCGGCTCTGACCCACCCCCGCCTTCCCCTTGGCATCTCGGACCTTACCTGGTAGTCTAGCGGGCTTGGGGCAGGAGCAATCTTCCTACGCTCCTGCCCCGTGCAGATAAACTCATACAAAATGGCTGCCGTGAGTTCCCGTAGTCTCTCGAGCCGCAGCCATTTTGCATGAGTGATCTGCATGGGGAAGGAGCGTAGGAAGGTTGCTCCTGCCCCAAAAGTCTGCTAGACTACCAGATAAGGTCTGGGGAGGTCCGGGATGCAGTGTTTCTTATCCCAAAAAAATTGCGAATAACCGAATCTTAGGATACTGAAACCCCAGATTCATAGGGAGAAGTGTACTTATAAAAACTTCCCTGTCCATTCAGTTAAAAGTGGTGGGAATGGAGGCAGGGCTTGGGGGCATAACAGTGCTGAACTGGGGCATGAAAGGGCGGGGATGGGTGGGCCTGTGGGCGAGTCTAGGGGGGTCTGGATTTTCCAGACAGAAAATCTGGTAACCCTAGTTAAAAGCCTCCATGAACAGAGTCGTTTTCGATACCTTCTTCAACTTCTTCTATCAAACTGCGCTAGCAGTTTTTAGAGCAGAGAGCAACGCTGAATGGCCCGCACTGCTCCCGACGCTCATAGGAACTCTATGAGCATCGGGAGTAGCGTGGGCCATTCAGTTCGGCTCACCGCGTTACAAACTGCTTGCGCAGTTTGATAGAAGAGGCCTTTCATTTTTTAGTTGGCTTAACCGGTGCTGTTGAAAGCACCATTGAAAAAGAAAAAAGTATTTTAAAACAATTTTTAAAAATTAATTAGCCGATAGGGGCCTAACTCAGTTTACAGCAATGATCGCAGGCTGGTATATATAAAGGCACTGCGAGAATCGCAAGCTGGTGCGTGTCCCGATATTTATACTATCCCCAAATCCAAACTGATCCGCGTTCAAAAGTTTCGGATCACCCGTCTGCGATCATTGCTATATACTGAGAGACAAGGGTACTTGTCATCCAAAGATAAGTAAAAACTTTTTGGGTGTTTAATTGTCATATAGAAATCTATATATATATAAAATCGGAGGTATGTATGTGTGTATGTATGTATGTGTGTGTGTATGTGCCGCGATCACGCAAAAACGGCTTGACCGATTTGAACGAAACTTGGTATGCAGATCCCTCACTACCTGGGGTGATATGTTCTGGGGGTCTCTTCACCCAAGAATTTATATGTTCTTGCTCCTGGAGGTGAAACTAAAAATGTTGTTTCTAATCAAGTTTTGTGTTAGTTGTATTGTATTCATTTTGTCAAATATTTCACATTATAATTTGAATATTTTACTTTTTATAAAGCTGTAAAAAAATACTTTCATTCACCACTATAAAGTATCTTTATTTGAATCCATTTACAGTGTTATTGCTATAATTAAATACCCGTGCAACGCCGGGCCATCAGCTAGTTGTTAATATATTAAGGAAGTAAGCCATGAAGTTAACGGCAAAGTTATTCTGACCAAGGATGTGGCTCCTGCTTCAAACTGAAATACTTTGAAGTTAGGTTAAGTCCTTTGGATACTAAATTGATTATATCCCTAGAGACACCGAGGCCTTTTCTCCATCGCGTGAACCAGTGGATAGACTAATCCCTGTAACAGTATTTAAATTTTTTTATCGTTTTATGAATATTTATTTGAGTGGACATAATTGAGAGCACCAGATTTTAGAATTGCCCTTCACGTCACATTATATCATTAAGAACAAACTGCATTTCTGGGAAAAGTCTTCATCTGGGCAATGAGGGGGATGAATCAGAGCAAATGTCCCATACTTTGGATGGTCCTGGAGACCCGCATCAGTAACCTATCCCCCAAAGAGCACAAGAAAGTTTGCTTTCTTTATGTTTTATGTTTCGTCAAATCTTTATATGCCGCATATACAGCCAAAAAAGGATCAAAGCGGTTCACAATATAATTCAATCAAAATTATGAAAAGGGCTCCATTTAAATAGAAAAAAAAAAGAAAAAAGTAACATTCCTTATACATAATATTATATAGCAATCTCAATTAATAAAATTAAAGATAATGAATTAATTGAAAATAAATGAAAATAAAAAATGTAGGAATATATAAATGCAGATTGAAGTCCCAAATTCACATCTCGTCAGTTTAAAAAGGTCAATTGAAAATCATAGTAACATAGTAGATGACGGCAGATAAAGACCCGAATGTCCATCCAGTCTGCCCAACTTGATTCAATTTAAATTTTTACATTTTTTTCTTCTTAGCTATTTCTGGGCAAGAATCGTGTGCCTTTAGATGCCTTTTAAATTTTTGGAAAGATTCTTCCGTTCTTAATTCTGCAAGCAAACTATTCCATAGAGTGGCAGACAGCCAAAAGTCCTGCACCCCCCTTTTCCCCCGGACATTTTAAAATCAGGCAGGTGCTGTTTACATGGGCAATAACATTTTCAAATGCAATCCCTAAACAAAACCTCCCCCTGGGAACACCCTGTCTTGGCACGATGCACTTTTGGCCACGCTGAGGAAGGACAGCTTTTTGACGATCATTTTATACGTGTAAATCATGGTTGACATAATGGTCCTGAAAACTGCCCCAGTATAGAATATTTTTCTGAAAAATTCAATGAATTAAATACTGTACCAGTTAAAGTCTACCAGTCACGTGGAACTGCATTTCTTCTACTTGGCCGACAGACTGAAAGCACTCCAAGAGTTAAAAGGTCACGGGTGGATCTCCCAGTTGTCTGACAGCAAGGGCAGGGAAATTTTGAATTGTAAAGAATGTCTTACCTCACGCCACAATGTGACCTATAATAGTTGGCGAGTCTGGGGAACTAGAGGAAGAGAAAAATATAAAGATCTCAAAGAAAGTATTCTGTGCTATCAAATTAGCTGGAGAATGTACTGCTTTTCGTTTAAACATTTCATTTTAACCCAGCTTTCATTACTTCCCTTAAGGTCAATGAGCCTCGTGAACAGCCATGCTCTCAGCAAATAATGGAGATTTCGCTTTCGCTTTGGAGCAAGCTCCACCCCCACTTCCCATTTTTTCAATTATATGTAATCGCATATGGGGTAATATTTAGCCCACAGTGACTAGTGATTTGTAAACCACTTCTAGCTGTGGGATAAACTAATGCCACACCATACATAGAAACAGAGAAACATGATGGCAGATAAAGGCCAAATGGCCCATCCAGTCGGCCCACTATCTCCTCCTCTCCCTATTGGCTAAGGCTCTTAACATTTGTATCTCCTCTTCCTATAGGCTAAGGCTCTTTACACCTGCATTGTGAGGTCATAGAGCTTTATGGTTATAGAAACATGACGGCAGATAAAGGCCAAATGGCCCATCCGCAGCATCCACTATCTCCTCCTCTTCCTATTGGCTAAGGCTCTTAACATTTGTATCTCCTCTTCCTATAGGCTAAGGCTCTTTACACCTGCATTGTGAGGTCATAGAGCTTTATGGTTATAGAAACATGACGGCAGATAAAGGCCAAATGGCCCATCCACTATCTTCTCCTCTCCCTATTCCATCATCTCAATGGAGAAAAGAGGACAGGAAATAACCCAAAAGGCTGACATTCCATGATCTAAATAGAACAAAAAATTGCTGACACGCCATCATCCAACAGGAGGAAAAGAGCCGACACTCTGCATCCAACACCACATCGTTTATAGCTGATTAAAATTTACTGCCATAAGAACAAAAGAATTGCCACTGCTGGGTCAGACCAGGGATCCATCATGCCCAGCAGTCCGCTCACGTGGCAGCACTCTGGTCACATTGGTCAAGTGCCCTAACTGAGACTAGCCTTACCTGCACACGTTCTGGTTCAGCAGGAACTTGTCTAACTTAGTCTTGAATCCCTGAAGGGTGTTTTCCCCTATAACAGACTCTGGAAGAGCGTTCAAGTTTTCTACCATTGTCTGGGTGAAGAACTTCCTTACGTTTGTACGGAATCTATCCTCTTTCAACTTTAGAGAGTGCCCTCTCGTTCTCTCTATCTTGGAGAGGGTGAACAATCTATCTTTATCTACTAAGTCTATGCACTTCAGTACCTTGAATGTTTCGATCATGTCCCCTCTCAGTCTCCTCTTTTCAAGGGAGAAGAGGCCCAGTTTCTCCAATCTCTCACTGTACGGCAACTCCTCCAGTCCCTTAACCACTTGAACAAAGGAAGCAACAAACTTCAAGTCGTTCTTCAGATACGTCAAGGGGAAGCAACCGGCGAGAGAAGAAGTGGGACCATTGGACGATGGAGACAGAAAGGGAGTTGTAAAAGAAGAGAAAGAGATAGCTGACAGGTTAAATGAGTTCTTCACATCAGTCTTCACGATGGAGAATATAACCACCATACCAGAACCCGAGGAGATCGTAATAGGAGAACAAGACGATAAGCTGGTCGATTTAGAGGTAAGCCAAGAAGATGTACTCAAACAGATTGACAGACTAAGGAGCGACAAATCGCCGGGTCCAGATGGCATTCACCCAAGGGTACTCAAGGAACTAAAAGACGTAATAGCGGAGCCACTTCGACAGATATGCAACCTATCCTTAAAAACCGGAGAGATCCCGGAGGATTGGAAAATAGCAAATGTCACGCCCATCTTCAAGAAGGGCGCAAGGGGGGACCCAGGAAACTACAGGCCGGTGAGCCTGACCTCAGTCCCGGGAAAGATGATGGAGGCACTGATTAAAGACAGCATCTGTGAACACATCGAAAAAAATGGGCAGCTAAAACCGAGTCAACATGGCTTCTGTAAGGGTAGGTCATGCCTCACAAACTTATTGTACTTCTTTGAGGGAGTGAACAGCCAGGTGGATAAAGGGGAATCTATAGACATCATTTACCTTGACTTCCAAAAAGCCTTCGACAAGGTGCCACACGAGAGACTGCTTAAAAAGATATGGAACCACGGGGTACAAGGGGAGGTCCACCGATGGATCAAAAACTGGCTGGCAAACAGGAAGCAGAGGGTTGGCGTAAAGGGCCACTACTCAGACTGGAAAGGGGTCACGAGCGGAGTTCCGCAAGGGTCGGTGCTGGGACCGCTCTTGTTCAATATCTACATAAATGATCTAGAGGCGGGAACTAAGTGTGAAGTCATTAAATTTGCAGATGACACCAAACTATACAGCAGGGCTCAAACCAAGGAAGACTGCGAGGATCTCCAAAAGGATCTAACGCAGCTGGAAAAGTGGGCCGAAAAGTGGCAGATGAGCTTCAACGTGGGGAAATGCAAGGTCATGCACGTGGGGAAAAAGAACCCGATGTTCACATACAAAATGGGGGGAACACCACTAGGGGTTAGTAACCTGGAGAGAGACCTGGGAGTGATGGTAGACGCAACACTGAAGGCATCGGCGCAATGCGCCACAGCCTCTAGGAAAGCAAACAGAATGCTGGGTATCATTAAGAAGGGTATTACGACCAGGACGAAGGAAGTCATCATGCCGCTGTATCGTGCAATGGTACGGCCGCATCTGGAGTACTGTGTCCAGTACTGGTCGCCGTACCTCAAGAAAGACATGGCGGTACTTGAGGGAGTACAAAGAAGAGCAACCAAACTGATAAAGGGAATGGAAAATCTCCCATATACCGACAGATTGAAGCAGTTGGGACTTTTCTCCCTGGAGAAGCGAAGACTTAGAGGAGACATGATAGAAACCTTCAAGATCCTGAAGGGCATAGAAAAAGTAGACAGGGGCAGATTTTTCAAATTAAGGGGCACCACAAGCACAAGGGGGCATTGGGAGAAATTGAAAGGGGACAGGTTTAGAACAAACGCTAGGAAGTTCTTTTTCACTCAGAGGGTGGTGGATACATGGAACGCGCTTCCAGAGGCTGTTGTAGACAAGAAAACATTAAATGGTTTCAAAGAAGGTTTGGATAGATTCCTAGAAGAAAAGGGGATTGGGGGGTATAGATAGGTATAGACCATTGCTCAGGCAATGGGCCTGATGGGCCGCCGCGGGAGCGGACCGCTGAGCAGGATGGACCTATGGTCTGCCTCAGCGGAGGCAACTTCTTATGTTCTTATGTTCTTATGAAAATTTCAGAGAGGTCGCTGAAAGGGAGAAAGGCTTTGGAGTGGTTGGAGCCAGTGAGAGGGAGTCTGATCACTAAAGAGGAAGGCTAGATGACTTTGATAAACTTCTGTGGCTGAGGGTGACCTGTGTCTGCAACGAAAATGCAAAAAAAATGTCACTTACCAATGGCTTCAGAAGAAAAGCCATGATGCTCTTTGCCAAATGAGGAAGTCTGTACAGAAAGATCTGTTCCTTCAAACTTGGATCAACAATGTCCACATCACTAGGACAAAACAGAGGACAACCTCTCGTATACAGGATAAACACGGATTTGTATTTAGCACTGAATTGTACATATAGAGCCCCATCTATTTAATCTATCTATCTCAGTGGTCTCCAACTCCAACCCTTTGCAGGGCCACCTTTTGGATTCGTAGGTACTTGGAGGGCCTCAGAAAAAATAGTTAATGTCTAATTAAAGAAATGACAATTTTTCATGAGGTAAAAGGCTTCTAAATCTTTCCTTTTGGCTAAGTCTTATTACTAGTAATATTGTCATTTACAGCTAACGAGACATATGATCAAGAAACTCTTTTATTTTCCTTTTGTGATTATGATAAACATACCCAGGGCCTCAAAATAGTACCTGGTGGGCCACATGTGGCCCCCTGGCTGCGCGTTTGAGACCACTGATATAACGGTAGCATGTCTGGGCTGCCAACTAAAGATTTCTATGCATTGAGCAGAAAAGCATAATATTCACAGACACTGTAAGAAAATCTCTCTTTTTCTGAGAGACAAGCACCATCTGCAAACGGCACCATCCTCTTGTGAGTCTCCAATTAGAGAATGACACGGTGACAAAATTCATCACCGTTCCCGTCCCCGCGGATAACCGCGGGAAATAATCCCTTGTCATTTTCTAGTGTCTATTTCAACCTCAGTCCTTCTACACCAGCATTCTTCAGAGCAAAGCTTGCGGGTCAGTGGTTGTGGCCATTCATACTCTGATTCTTATGGGAGCCAAGGATAATGAAGCCATTGTGACATCACTGATGTGATTGGCTCTTAGGCACTGGTGGAATGAGGCATTATGACATCACAATATCTGCTCTGGATACCAGAGACTGTCATTCTGTAGTGTCTGTTTCAACCTCAGTCCTTCTACACCAGCATTCTTCAAAGCAAAGCTTGTGGGTCAGTGGTTGTGGCCATTCATACTCTGATTCTTATGGGAGCCAAGGATAATGAAGCCATTGTGACATCACTGATGTGATTGGCTCTTAGGCACTGGTGGAATGAGGCATTATGACATCACAATATCTGCTCTGGATACTAGAGACTGTCATTCTGTAGTGTCTGTTTCAACCTCAGTCCTTCTACACCAGCATTCTTCAAAGCAAAGCTTGCGGGTCAGTGGTTGTGCCCAATTATACTCTGATCCTTATGGGAGCCAAGGATAATGAAGCCATTGTGACATCTCTGATGTGATTGGCTCTTAGGCACTGGTGGAATGAGGCATTATGACATCACAATATCTGCTCTGGATACCAGAGACTGTCATTCTGTAGTGTCTATTTCAGCCTAAGTCCTTCTACACCAGCATTCTTCAAAGCAAAGCTTGCGGGTCAGTGGTTGTGGCCATTCATACTCTGATTCTTCCCTCTCTCCTTAAAGAATGACATGAAGATAGTTTCCCGCGGTTATCCGCGGGGAAGGGGACGGTGATGAATTTTGTCACCGTGTCATTCTCTATCTCCCATAGACGCAGGGAATCCTGCATATTACATCATTTCAGTGGAAGTAAAA
Source organism: Geotrypetes seraphini (assembly GCF_902459505.1). Classification (NCBI taxonomy): domain Eukaryota; kingdom Metazoa; phylum Chordata; class Amphibia; order Gymnophiona; family Dermophiidae; genus Geotrypetes; species Geotrypetes seraphini. The sequence goes on from NC_047095.1 coordinate 66,914,513, forward strand.
CCCGGATACCTCAATCCATCCTCCTTTTTCTGGGGCCTAGGATTTAGCAATTAAACCCATGGAATGCCAGGGAGCCAAACCAAGAAACACACGGGGCTCCTTTTACTAACCTGCGGTAGCGTTTTTAGAGCACGCTGCAAATTAGCGCACGCTAACCCCTGCGCTATGCAGAAAAACTAATGCCAGCTCAATGGAGGCACGCGCTAAAGATTAGCATGAGGAAACATGAACCACCCGATATCCTAATTTAGCCCCCGTTACTCACAACTTTTCCAGTAACGTTGAGGCTCCGTCAGCAAAAAGGCCTCTGATGAAAAACTCATTGAGAACATAATCCACCCGAGGAGGCACGAACAGGATAAGCTGTAAGGTTCAAATAGACAGACTGTAAGCAAATATTGGTTCTACAACATAAAACATGAATAGTTTTGTCACAAATGACGGAAGCAATGTAGAAGAAGAAACATTTTCTTTCCTTAGATCATGAATTCCTGCACCAGAAATTGTCTCGCAGGCTCGAGTTTAATCAGATCCGTTCTACTTATATAGCGCTGTACATTTTGACACGTCTTTCTCAATAACAGACTATGGACTTTTCCTCCAGGAAATTGTCCAAACCTTTCTTAAAAACAGCCACGTCATGTAAATGCGCACGAGTCGAGTCTCTTTCATTTGAAAGGAAGCTCTGGAATGAGACGGCATAGGATGAAGCTAAGAGGTGAAATCTGAGGAAATACTTTTTTATGGAAAGGGTGGTAGATGTGTGGAACAGTCCCCTGGAAGAGCTGGTGCAGGCAGAGACTGTGTCTGAATTCAATAGGGCCTGTGATGGGCACGTGGGATCTCTCAGAGAGAGAAAGAGATAATGGTTACCGCGGATGGGCAGACTGGATGGGCCATTTGGCTTTTATCTGCCATCATGTTTCTATGTAACCACAACCTCTGGCAATGCATACTAGAGCTTAACTATTTTCTGAGTGAAAAAATATGTCCTCCTATTGGTTTTAAAAGTATTTCCCTGTAACTTCATCGAGTGTCCCCTTTATCATCTTGGTCACTTTTCTTTGAACCTTTTCTAGTGCCGCTATATCTTTCTTGAGATAAGGAGACCAGAACTGAATGCAATGCTCCAGGTGAGGTCGCACCATGGAGTGATACAGAGGCATTATAGCATTCTTGTGTTTTTGTTTTTTTTCCCAATTATATTTATTAGCAATTGCAAAAGGGACATACAACCAGAGGGCAGCAATGAGGAACAGTGCAAAACAAGCAAATAATTGTCTCAGCAAGAAGCAGAGCGGGCCAACAATAAGAGAGAGAACAATATACCCGTAGGTGGATGCCCATCACAAGCATTCTTAGTCTTGTTAACCATCCCTTGAAGTAGAGAATGACACGGTGCCAAATTCATCACCGTTCCCGTCGCCGCGGATAACCGCGGGAAATAATCCCTTGTCATTTTCTAGTGTCTATTTCAACCTCAGTCCTTCTACACCAGCATTCTTCAGAGCAGAACTTGCGGGTCAGTGGTTGTGGCCATTCATACTCTGATTCTTCCCTCTCTCCTTAAAGAATGACATGAAGATGGTTTCCGCGGAGACGGGAATGGTGATGAATTTTGTCACCGTGTCATTCTCTACCTTGAAGCTCTTGAAAGGAGAGAAAGCTCGTGTGCATACAGTGCCATCTAGAGGCTGCCTGAGGAGCAGCAGAGGAATTGACACTCCTGAATTTGAGTACAGAGATGAAGGTTAAACATAAAAGCACTATTGTCCTCTAGGGTAAAAACTTGATCATTTGAAGTGAGACTCAACTAGCATGAAATGTAAATTGGGTACCTCGTGCCCCGCCGCCTCAAGGAGCTGCTTGGTTTCTAGGAAAGCTCGTCTCATGCTTGGGGGAGGAAGGAAGAAGCCATCGGTGTCATAATATCCAATCTTCAGGAGGTCAGTCCGGGAGTAGAGCTGCAGAGGGGAGGAGTAACACTTTCATGCAGCTCATCTGCTTTTCTTCATATTTGTTTAGTTCGATAGTTTTTAAATACGGGGTGTCCACAAACCCCCTCTCTTACTGAGGTGCGCTAACCGATGAGCAGAAGAATTAGAATTAGCGACAAATGGAAAAGCAGAGAATGAGTGCTTAAAAAACAAGGAATTAACAGCTTTATTAAAATAAAATAAGAAAGCAATATTTAGGGCTCCTTTTACAAAGGTGCACCAGGGTTTTTTTTTTAGCGCACACATAAGATTAGTGAGCGCTAGCCAAAAAACTACCGCCTGCTTAAAACCACTGGCGCACCTTTGTAAAAGGAGCCGATAATGTGTCGCCTGTCGTCCTGCACGCTTGCCAAGTCGTGTCCTACTGTATTAGCCATGCTAGGTTTTGTCAAATTCTACTCGCCACACCGTGTTTTATCATATTATGTTCTGCCATGCTTTGTTAAATATCCCCCCCCCCCCCCATTTTTATTAAACTGCGATAGCAGTTTTTAACGCAGGGTGCTGCGCTGAATGCTCTGCGACTGCACGGATCGCTTCTGCCGGCTTTTAAATTTTTTTATTTTTTTTTTAATCGGGCAGATATTTTGCATGTTTTACACACGCAAAATATCAGACCGATTTTTTAAAAAATTAACCCACCCACCCCTTCCTGACAAGTGCCCCTTTCCCCTCCCTCCCCCTCCCCAAACCAAAAAATAACGTGTGCCCCGCTTTTAAAATTATGACAGGAGGGTTCCCACTCCCTTCTGCCATCTCTACTATTTCTCCCACCCCCAAAAACAAATGGCAGGAGGGATGCCGATGCCCTCCTGCCACCCAAGAGACACCCCTTCCCTGTACCCGGCCTGACCCACCCCCCTCCCCGTACCTTTAAAAACATTGGGAGCAGGAAGGGTGCTCAGTTCCTCCTGCTCCTTAGGCCTCCCAGGATCTTTGGGAACAGGAGGAAGCATAAAGTCCTCCTGCGTCTGCTGCTCTGCCGGCCGCAATACAATACTGGCCTTAGGCCACGCCCCAGTGCATTATGTGATGCATGGGGAGGGGCCTAAGGCCATGATTGGCTGAAGCGCCTCAGGCTCCTCAGCCAATCAGGCGCTTCTTTAGGAAGGAGTCTAAAGAAGTCCCTGATTGGCCAAAAACAATGAGAACTGGGCCGCAAAGCTACATCCCGATGCTCCAGGCCCAGCAAAAAAGGATCCTTCCTGGCTTACTGCTCACACTCTCTCCTCCAAAAAAAGCCATACATGCCCCCCCCCCCCAGCTAAATCCCTATCTACCTCTACACCTAAAATTCCAAGCCCCCTCATCCCCACCCCATATGGCCCTAGAAACCCTAAAGGGGCTACCTTCTTTACCACTGGTGGTCCGGGGGTCTTCAGGCTTGATTGATGTCCAGTCTGGTGCTGTCTGCAAAATGGTACCTCTTGTAGTAGTCTGACATGACTACCACTAGAGGTCATGCTCCTGTATAAGAATATATGTATCTATGCTCTAACAGCAAGCTTGAAAAAGCTTACCGGTAATTACATTACATTACATTAGTGATTCAAGGCGGATTACCCAAGAGGTTATCTGGACATTTCCAGGAGAATTACAAAGTAGAGCGGGTTACTTCGGGGGAGATCTGGACATTGTATCAGGGTCATTACAAGATAGATAATTTATAGGTCCTTTTACTAAGGTGTGCTAGCCGATTTAGCGCACGCAAACTGATTTAGGACGCACTCAATGCTAACGCGTCCATAGACTATAACAGACACATTAGCATTTTGCGCACGCTAATTGTAGGTCCGTGCTAAATCAGTTTGCCCATGCTAAATCGGCTAGCGCACCTCAGTAAAAGAGGGGGTTGGTTGGAAGGTTGTAGGATCCGATGAAGACTGAAAGGCTTGAAATGTGGTGTTAGTTTGTCTCGATGGGTTTCTTGAAAAGCTGGGTTTTTATTTCTCTGGCCTTACATAAACTAAAATAAACCTTAAGTTTCTATACCGCATCATCTCCATAATTATAGCGCTCGGCACGGTTTACAAAAGCTTAATATGAGGAAGGAACAGCATAATGGGGTTGGAGGTTGAGTATAGCCTAGTGTTTGGATACTTTCGGAATAGTTGGAAGGAGCCCAGATTCTGTAGTGGGGCAAAAAGGTTGTTCCAAAGCCCTGTGATTCTGAAGAAGAGAGATTTCCCTAATCTTCCCGCATAGAGGATACCTTTTAACGAGGGGAAGGATAGTTTAAATTTTAAGGCGGACCTGGTGGTGTCGGGACTCGAGGAGTTCCAAGATAGTGGAATTAGGGGAGGGAAGATGCCGTGTAAGATCTTAAAAGCTAGGCAGGTGCATTTAAAATGAACCCTGGGAATTACTGGCCCCCGCTGGCACGTCAGCATTTACTATTTCTGCCCCCCCTTACCTGGTCTCTGAAGGGGACGGGAGGCACCGTAGGGTCCAGGTGGAACATGTGGTCACACAGAAGCGCCTTCATGCACAGAGCCAGGCTGTCCACATCCCTCGCCATCGGTCCCAGCACGGTTGGTACTAAGATTAATAAATAGCATGATTGTAAATTATCGGCACGTCAGTTGTAAAAATTTGTTTTTACAAACTAAGGCTTATACGTTCTCTATCATCTATCCTCGATACTACAGCCATCACAACTCTAATTCATTCACTTGTCATCTCTCACCTTGATTACTGTAACTCTCTTTACAATGGACTCCCTCAAAAAGAACTACGGCGACTCCAACTCATACAAAATACAGCCATCAAACTTATTTACAAATTGGGAAAATATGACCATGTTACACCTCTCCTGAAAGAAGCTCATTGGTTACCTATAACCCATCGTGTCACATATAGAACAATTATGCTAGTCTTCAAAATCAGATTCTCCCGCCAACCTTCTTTTCTAGATAAACTTCTCATCCCCTACTGTTCATCTCGGACCCTTAGATCAGCTGATCAAAACCTGCTATCTATCCCCACAATCAAAGATTTCTTTTATACGAGAAAGACCAACTTTTCGGTAGTCGCTCCTACCCTATGGAACTCATTGCCACCTCATAGTCGTCACGAGACATCACTTGATAAATTTAAGGCTAAATTAAAAACTTTCTTATTCCAAGACGCATTCTCCTGTTCCCAAATATAATTTATTCTTCAATACCTCAACCGCTTTTAAGAAGCGATCCCATTCCTTATGTTTCATCCTTCCTTTTTCCAATTTTTTTTTTGCATAATGTACTTTTTTTTTTCCCCCCTTCTATCTCATTATTCCCTGCCTTCACTTTCCAGTATGTGTAGTTAAAGTTTAAATGTCCACAATCCCCCTTTCTTTTTTCCATTTCAATTATATTATTTACTGTACTATTTTTAACTTGTAAACCGGCTAGATACTCGTTGATGGTCGGTATAGTAAAAATTTAATAAACTTGAAACTTGATAATATGTAGAAATAGGGGCGGTGCCTGAATATAACTCACCTTGGGCTACCACTGGGAAAGCGTGAGCAACATCTCAACGACTGGCCAAAGTAACCCACCAGCCTTTGCTTTGAACGGCACAAAGTGATAAGACTGAAAAGCCCAAACGAAACGAGATATGTGCTGTGAACTTTTAGGGGTTCCTTTCACGAAGGTCCGCTAGCGTTTTTAACGCACGCTAGCTGAAAATCTACCGCCTGCTTGAAAGGAGGTGGTAGCGGCTTGCGCGTGTGGCATTTTAGCGTATGTTATTCCGCTCCTTTGTAAAAGGAGTCCTTAAACTTGAAAAACATAATAATAATAATAATAATAATTTTATTCTTATATGCCGCTAAAGCCATAATAGTTCGAGGGGTTCATAGACAACGCCACGAAAGACAAAGGCGCGTGCCGACAACTGAGCGCAAAACGGAGGCGCGCGCCGAAGAAAATTACAGTTTTTAGGGGCTCCGTCAGGGGGGTTTGTTGGGGAGCCCCCCCAGTTTACTTAATAGAGATCGCGCCGGCGTTATGGGGGGTTTGGGGGGTTGTAACCCTCCACATTTTACTGTAAACTTAACTTTTTCCCTAAAAACAGGGAAAAAGTGAAGTTTTCAGTAAAATGTGGGGGGTTACAACCCCCCAAACCCCCCACAACGCGGCGCGATGTCTATTAAGTAAAGTGGGGGGTTCCCCCCATGCCCCCCTGTCGGAGCCCTAAAAACAGTAATTTTGAGCGGCGCGCGCCTCCGCACTGCGCTCAATTGTCTGGGCGTGCCTTTGTCCCGGCGCGCTTTTGACCTGACACCGTTCGAGGCAGTTTACAGTAAGAAGGGCTGGACAATCAGTGAAGAAACAATACAGATCACCAGAAATACATACATACTGGATAAAAATAAAGTAAAACAATGAATCCCTAGGTTACAAATCGATCAACCAATTGCGTTTTTAACTGATTTTCTAAAACTAAAATAGGATGGGTTATTACCCAACCAGTCATTCAGTTTGCCCACCTGGAAAGCAAGAGTTCTGTCCGGGAATCTTTTATAACGACAAGCCTTTATTGTCGGGTAGGTGAACATATGGATTCTACGTGGAGGCCTGTTAGGGCAATCCCCCCCAAAAAAAGTGAGGGACCAAATACGCAGGGGCCAAGCCAAATATTAGTTTAAAAAAGCATACAGGGACTCATATGTATACACACTAGTCAGTAAAGTGGTTGTGATATAAAATGAGAGACTGACTATAATAGTAATAGTTACCAGTAGGGAGAGAGCAAATAGCTACTTGAAAAATGCTCAGAGAAGTGAAACTCTGAAGGGGAGGTGGATACCTCCCCTTAGGGAAAGAGTTTACCGTCCAGTCATGGCATTTGCTTTGCAAAACATCACTCTCTGACCACTGGTAAAAAGCTTAGTTGTTTGAATAATGCTTGAAAGATCGACATCAAATGTTCAAAATTGTTATGCACAAGGATCTCTTGCTCGTTGAAAGAATGATACCATACACTTATCTGTGCAAACTTTTAAGGCTTGTGGTTGTTAGGACTCATGGGGGTCTCAACGTGGCCCCGTTTCGAATATCTGCTTCAGGAGACCCAATATTAACCCCTTTTTTTTTACCCTCTGTGCAACCGTATCAATCCAAGAGATGGTCTGAAATTACAACAAATTTATCTTATCAATACCACTCACAGCGCAGGACAAACTCACATAAACTGCGCTGTGGGGAAGCTATACTGCTTATTGGCAAAATAGAAGAAGGAAGAAAGCACGGAAAAAACGGAAAAAACTCACATACCGTTTACCGAATTCAGAAATTCCAAACGACGGAGACCGCTGTCCACCTCACCAACTTTATACTACAGTGAGGAGGAGGGGGGAGGGGTGACCTCCGACGGAGCGTGATGACGTCATAACGTCAAAAAGGTTATTGTTATGAAAGAACCACTGTCACTGTAAATAGGAGGAGGGGGGAGGGGTGACCTCCGACGGAGCGTGATGACGTCATAACGTCAAAAAGGTTATTGTTATGAAAGAACCACTGTCACTGTAAATAGGAGGAGGGGGGAGGGGTGACCTCCGACGGAGCGTGATGACGTCATAACATCAAAAAGGTTATTGTTATGAAAGAACCACTGTCACTGTAAATAAAGACTGTTGGAAAAGATGTTGAAAAAAATATTGAAAAAATAAATGTTGAAAAAATAATAAAGATAATAATTACAGGAAAGCGACCCACTCGATCTCATTATTTAACCCATTAGGATGAAGCGTGTTTAATTCAAAAATCCACTGTTGTTCTTTACGCCAGAGAAATTTGGGTATGTCACCCCCTCTGGTGGTAGTCACTATATCTAACACAGAAAATCTCAGATCAGCTGTATCATGTTGCTGTTGAATCCAATCTTGTATGAGGGGAGCTTCTTGTATGCCAGATCTGATTCTACTTATGTGCTCTCCTATCCGAGTTTTCACACTGCGAATCGTGCAGCCCACATATTGTAGCCCACACGGGCATTGTATTATATACACCACTTGTTTAGTGTTACAATCTGAAACTGTTGAAGTGAGTTTTTTTTAGTGGTGAGATTCATTTCTTGTAATGAAACGCTATGCTGACACATTCTGCAATGCCCGCACGGGTTGTGCCCTCTCGTGATGGTGGAAGCTTCTTGACAAGGGTTTATAAACTGAGAGTGAACCAGTCTTTGTTTCAGATTTTGAGTTTTAGAAAATGCAAAACGAGGAGGCCCCTGAAACTCAGGGTGATACTGCATAATATGCCAATGTTGTTTGATGGTACGTTTGATATGAAACGCCAGGTGAGAATATGGCAGAACACATACTAAAGATTGTTCATCACCTTTAGGGTGAGATTCTAACAACTGTGAACGATGGGCATACAAACCCCTCTTGTAGGCTTTATTTACAACTGTAACTGGATACCCCTTTTCTTTGAACCTGGCTTTCATGTCTTCTGATTTAGAAATGTAATCCTGTGTTGAGGTGCACAGTCTTCGAAGTCTCAGAAATTGACCCGCAGGGATATTATCCCTTAGGTGTTTTGGATGAAAACTGTCGTATTGTAAAAGATTGTTTCGATCAGTGGGTTTCCGATATATACTTGTTTGAAAACTACCATTGGCCAACTGAATGCTAATGTCCAAAAAAGGTACTTGGTGATAATCTTTGACCAACGTGAACTTCAAATTGACGTCACAGCTGTTCAGCCATTCTACAAATTGGTCCAATTCTTCTGCAGTACCCATCCATACTCCAAGAATATCATCTATGTATCGTTTTCAAAACAGCAGTTTGTGCCAATGTGCTGAAGAATATAAAAATATCTTTTCAAATTTAGATACGTAGAGACAGGCCATTTTAGCTCCCATGGCGGTGCCCTTAATTTGCTTGTAAAATACATCACCAAACTTAAAATAATTCATACCCAGCGCGATTGAGGCCAAACTTGTCAAAAATTTGATCCTGGTATCAGGAATGGCCAACATATGTAATTCCTCCTTAATGATGGTAATTGCTTCACGTTGGGGTATATTTGTATATAAGGCAGTGATGTCCAGGGTGAAAAGTATGGCACCATGTGGGATATTGTTAAACGTGGCCAAAAACTTTATCATACTGGCTGAATCTAAAACATATGAGGGTGCCATGGGAACCCGATCTTTAAGATAAGAGTCCAACATAGATGACAAGGGTTCCAATATAGATCCTATGCCTGAGACTATCGGTCTTCCTGGAGGGTTGGTAAGGGATTTGTGAATTTTTGGGACAAAATAAATAACTGGAATTTTAGGGTACTTACAGGATAAAAACCTGTATTCCCTCTCAGTTATAACTCCCATTTCCAACCCCTGGACCAAACAGTGTGAAATAACATCCTGAATATCTTCTACTGGATCTTGATGAAGGACCTCATAATATGTAGTATCTGTCAGTTGGCGTTGGGCTTCGGCCACATACTGATCTGTGTCCAAAATGACTCCTCCTCCTCCCTTATCAGCTGGTCTGATGATAATACTGTTATCTGTGGCTAAAGAGTTCAATGCCATTTGCTGGGAGCGAGACAGATTGAAACGGAGGGGGGAATGCTGATGTTCCAAGATACCTACATCTTTTAATATAAGATTCTCAAAAGCCTGTATGTGTGGATCCACGGTACCGGGAGGGCACCATGTGGATTTCAATGGTAATTGCACTTGTATTGAAGATTCTGAATCTGAATCTGTGGTTGTTAGGACTCTTGGGGGTCTCAACGTGGCCCCGTTTCGAATATCTGCTTCAGGAGACCCAATATTAGTTTAAAGCAAAGACAAAAAAATTTAAACAAAACTCTTGCCTCCATCGGCAGCCGGTGTCATTTTTGATCATAGGGACTAATATGTTTCCATTTTTTCAAACCAAAAATCAGGCGAATTTTGAATAACTCGGAGTCTGTTGATGCTTCTAAGTTGTGGGTGACTTTGATAAAATTAAGAGTGAAGGCATAGTCAAGAGAAGCTAAAAAAAAAAAAAGTATGAAAAGAGCAAACGGAAAAAAGAAACACTATTAAGGGTTTTTGCCGATGACTGTGCAAAATAGTAACAGTGATTGAAATAGGCTAAAGCTTGTTTCTCTACAAATAAGAATGGTAAATGAGAAATGATAATTATTCAACGATCCTTCAACTGAAAGTGGGATTTAGCGCTGTCTATTTGGACCACTTGGTCAGACATTTGTTTAGTTAGTGTTTTTTGCATATATGGAATTTCAAGGCTGCATTGTTTGTTCCCCTGATGAGCCAAACATTGGTGAAACAAGGTCGCTTGTTGGGAAGATTGGAGAAGACATGACAGCGTTGGAGCTCAAGTCATCTTTTGTCAGCTAAGTCCTTGAACGTGCCTCCGGGTGACTTTGCCCTTTTCTGGACCTGAGCTGTTCTGTGAGGGAGTTTTTTTTGCCAGTGAAAGTATTTCAAGCAGTTTTGATTTGTACCTTTTGGTCCTATACTGCTACATTAGTCTGAGGCTTTTTCTCCGTCTTTTTGGGGTGCACGCTGGGTTTGAAGAGGGGGGTACCTCGGTGCCACAATCACACATTTTGACTCATTATATGCGTCCTTGTATAATTTGTTAGCATATAAAGAACTGCCAACAGCTACCTGGGCATGGACTTAAGTATCAGTTTAAAAAAGGCTACCCCTAACCCTTTGCTGGACTCTTATTTCCTCTATTTCAGGCATCTGCATACATTCATACCAATGAGCACTCGAGCGAATGCATCCCAATAAATAAAAAAAGGCATAGAAGAAAGATTTTAAGGTACATTACCTGACAGTATGCCACTTGCAGGGCCAGTTACTCCAGAGGGACTGCGGGAAACAGAAACAAACAAATGCTCCAGTTTGTTTTCTACCACAGAATGGGCTTCCTAGGTTTAATTTAATTTAATTTATATAAAAAGAGCTGTGATAATAATTAATAGGTAGGTACTTCCTAGGTCAAAGTCATGAAAGTGTCAGTCATTCTGCCCAGTTTGGCCATTTCTGGGGCCAGGGCGTCAACATTTTCTCAGTGTCATAGTAACATAGTAACATAGTAGATGATGGCAGATAAAGACCCGAATGGTCCATCCAGTCTGCCCAACCTGATTCAATTTTAATTTTTTTAAATTTTTTTCTTCTTAGCTATTTCTGGGCAAGAATCCAAAGCTCTACCCGGTACTGTGCTTGAGTTCTCACTGCCGAAATCTCTGTCAAAGCTCACTCCAGCCCATCTACACCCTCCCAGCCACTGAAGCCCTCCCCAGCCCATCCCCCACCAAATGGTCATACACAGACACAGACCATGCAAATCTGCCCAGTACTGGCCTTAGTTCAATATTTACTATTATTTTCTGATTCTAGATCCTCTGTGTTCATCCCACGCTTCTTTGAACTCAGTCACCGTTTTCCTCTCTACCACCTCTCTCGGGAGCACATTCCAGGCATCCAGCACCCTCTCCGTAAAGTAGAATTTCCTAACTCTACCATCCCTCAATCTCAAATTATGTCCTCTGGTTTTACCATTTTCCTTTCTCTGGAAAAGATTATGTTCTACGTTAATACCCTTCAAGTATTTGAACGTCTGAATCATATCTCCCCTGTCCCTCCTTTCCTCTATAGCAGGGGTAGGAAACTCCGGTCCTCGAGAGCCATATTCCAGTCGGGTTTTCCCCAATGAATATGCATGCACTGCTTTCAATGCATATTCATTGGGGAATTCCTGAAAACCCGACTGGAATATGGCTCTCGAGGACCGGAGTTCCCTACCCCTGCTCTAAGGTATACATATTCAGGGCTTCCAGTCTCTCCTCATATGAATGTCCCTCTGTACTTGCCCCCTTGACTATATAGTAAGATGTTTCATTGTTTGTACAGATTTGTGCTTCTTTATTTTTCATCCATTTGATATAGTTGGGGGTTTTTTTTCCCACTTCTTTATTATTTTCAATACTTACAATAAATGTAACAGTAAATATTACATTTTATACTCAAATATCACACTTAATATTCTTATAATATCCATTTCAGAATTAATCCCCCCCTGTCCCCTAAACAATCACAATGCCCATACATAAAATATCTATAATCATCCAAATCAATTATTCAAAATTCATTAACCTATCATCCCCCCACCTCTCCCACCTCTCCCCGGATGTGCATATTTAAAGGGGAAAACATTATTTAAACATTACAATATTTTGTTAATGGCTCCCAAATCTCCTGAAACCTCTTAAAATTCCCTTTCTGAATGGCCAATGTCCTTTCCATTTTATACATATGACACAGTGAATTTCACCAAAAACTATAATTAAGCCTTGTCCAATTCTTCCAATTGCTCGTAATTTTTGTATGTCAACTCCTGTCATTATTAACAAAAGCCTGTTGTTCTTAGATGATATTTGGCTTTTAGCCCTCATTGACATACCAAATAATACAGTATCATAAGACAATGCCATTGGATTTTCCAACAATTAATTTGGCCCCATATTGATTTCCAAAATGCCAAAATAAAATGACAATAGAACAATAAGTGATTTAAAGTCCCTGCTTCGAGATGACAATGCCAACATCGATTTGACTTAGAGCTATCCAACTTTTGCAACCGAACTGGGGTCCAGAATGCTCTATGTAACAGAAAAAACCATGTTTGTCTCATAGATGCCGACATTGTACATCTCATCCTCCAAGTCCAAATTTGTGACCATTGAGACACAGAAATTTGGTGCTTAATCTCAATACTCCAAATATCCCTGAGAGCAGTTTTTGATTTCTTATTTGCTAAATTCGGCTAACAATTTATACCACTGTGCAGCCTGGTGTCCCAGAAAGTCCACCTGAAAACATATGAATTCCAAGCTATACTGATTATTTAAATTTTTCCATTCAGGCAGGGCCGGATTTAGATGAAAAGAGGCCCTCCTAGGTTATTCCACTTATGAGGCCCTTTCACCTCCCATTTTTAAGTTTGTAAATTACATGAGAGATAATAAAATACATCATTACTGTGATATATATCAATACGTTAAATGAAACATGTTGTTATTGGTACTAACCTTTATAAAAAATGTGACACGGATAATAAATAAAAAAAAGTCGAGAACACTTATTTGGACATTTATTCTCAGCACCATATATAGTACTTGTAACAATAACTAATCAAACATAACATACAACATTGCCCCTTCCTATGTCCATAGTGCCCCCAGTGCGTCCTTCTTCACCTCACCCCCCCTCCGATGCCCGCCTGCCTCCCAGCCCCCTTCCATTGAACACCCCCCCATGCCATCCTGCCTGCCTGCCTTCCATTAAACCCCCCCACCCCCCTCCGATGCCAGTCTGGGCCGCCCTGTCCTGATGGATCCACGTTTTGCCTCTTTCCCCGCGGGGCAGGGCTTTGCCCAGCTGTTTCCGGACTGACGTCTTTCCCTCCCCGATCCTCCTCCCAGGACGAGAAAAAGAAAGGGAGAAGCCGAGTCGGTGCCCCGTTGCGGCCGGAGCCGGTTCCGATCCCGAAGCGTAGAATTTCTCCTTATTTTCGGTTCAGTGTTTTAGTGTCCACTGTTTTTAGAATAGTGTAATTTTAATTTTGCTAACAATTTGAATGTAGGCCCCTCTTGATCTTGAGGCCCTAGGCTGAAGCCTAGTTAGCCTATAGGAAAATCCGGCCCTGCATTCAGGGAACCCCGCCTGAATGGTCTGCTTCAGTTGCAGCCATCTAAAACTTTGGGTTCCTTTTATCAAGGCGTGCTACGGGGATTAGCGCGTTGGACAATTCATCACGCCTAACCCCTGTGGCAAGCCAAGAAACTAACACCTCGTCAATGGAGGCTGTGAATTGTTAAGTCCAAATTTATGCTGCAACTGTGAAAAGTCAAGCAGCTTACCATTAGATATAACATCATCTAAAATACATATTCCTGCTATCATCCAATGCTTCCAGATAACCTTAAATCCGCCAATTTGAATCTTGGAGTTTAGCCATATAGTATGATTTGTTGATTTATGTATTGGGATAGGTGTTAAATTGTTGATATATCGTAAGGTTTTCCATGTATCCACTAAAATTCTGTTTTCTTTATATAATCTAGGCATTTTGATACTGAGAACGTGGCATAATCGCAGAGGAAACATGAGTCGCCATTCCAACCACAACCAATCTGGGAGATTTTCATTGAACTTTGGGAGGACCCAATACATACCTTGGCGCAAAATATAGGCTTGATGATACCTATAAAAATTGGGAAAATTTACCCCTCCCTCCGCAATTGGCTTTTGTAGAGATACTACCGAAATTCTAGCAATTTCCCCCAGCCAAATAAATTTTTTTAATGCATATGATATTTATGTGTTTATTATTCACTTTTATTGTTTTTATGATATAATTATAAATCCGTATGTTTTTATTTATGATAATTTGTATTTCTGTATTCAGTGCTCTCATGACTCATTCTATTTTTAATACTTCATTTTAATATACGAGTGATTTATGTTTGATGATATACACTTTTGCTGTTCTGTTTTTATAGGCTACATTTATATATCCCTGAAGAAGGCTTTTATAGCCGAAACACGGACCGTGTTAGGATCCATCATAAAACGGATTAAAAGACTCTTTTGTTAGGCCTGCACATTTTTAAGTATAAGTTATACTTGTATGTAACAATTGTTTTTATATATTTTTTTAAAATAAATTGATAGTCCTTGAAGTTGGTTGACTGTGGCCTTTCCCCATTCTTTTTTTGTTTCACATTTTCATACGTGGGGTTGTGTTTCCTCTCTGTTGTGGGATATATTCTTTATTTATATGGCCAGCAGTAGCATCGTATCTATGCCACCTGAATGACAATTATGATGCATCATTTATACCGTATTTCCCCATATATAGGCCGCGGACCTATACATGGGTTTTACAATCCCCTGCAATTGGTGCGGCTTCCTTATATGGGGTGGCCTATCTAAAGACATCATAGATAAGCCGCCCCATTGGAAGATCAGCCGTGGAGTCTCCTGTACCTGCAGCAACCTCCTGGACGGCTACCGGATGCCTCCTGCCTCGTCAAGGCTAGCGGTGCAGGGCAGAAGCGATCTTTTCAGTATCGCCGTCCCTGCGCTGCTTCCTCAATGCCTGCGCCAGTTCTCACAGAGACTCACAAGTCACGTGAGAACTGACACAGGCACTGAGGAAGCAGCGCAGCGCCAGCTGGATACTGAAAAGAATGCTCTTGCCCTGTACCGCTGGCCGCAACATGGCAGTAGGCGGCCCACCAGTATTTACTGGTGGGGGGGAAGGGATGTATAGGCTGCCCCAGCCGCCCCATTGAATAGGCCGTTTTAGATTTTAAAATGCTTAGATAAGCCACGGCTAGTAACATGGGGCGGCTTATCTAAGAGTTTTAAAATCTAAATCGGCATTTCATGCAGCCTATACATGGGGAAATACGGTACTCGGCAGACTTTTACTGTATTCCTGTTATATGATTATTCTCGATAGGTGTCATTGACTCGTGCTCAAGTCCTAGCGACTTGATGAACATCTGCTCTCACCATTGTCATATTAAATGTAATCCTCCACCTCCAACACTGCCCACCTGTTGCTGCCCAGATGGGTGGTACATGGTTAGTCTGACACCTCCGCCGAAACCTGTCCGCCTTGGGAGGCCCTGCTGGGAGTGAAACTACCGACGGCCTGGCTTTCAGCTTCTCAGATGTGCGCGAGGTCCAGTGGCACGACAAGTCCAAGTACCGTCACTGGAGATGATTATTCCACTGTGCTTTTTTCATGTGCCTATTTCTGACGCTGAATTCATGTAGGATTCAGGATCCACTTCCCTGTTTCCAAATTTGCCTCATTTATGCTTGCTGTATGATTGTTCACTTTTCTATTATTCAGATTTATTAACCGCCTTTATGAAGAGAAACTCCGCTGTTCAGGCAATTTGTCAGGACAACTTAATACAGACCCGAATTTTATCACCATGCCTGTAATGAACACAACTCAACAAAGCTTCACGTTTCTCTCTGTTCCTGCAGTTTATATCTTTTGAAATCCGCCTAGAGCCGCAAGGCTGAGACGGAATATAAATCACTAATAATGTAATTTGCTCAAGCTGGTGCACAGCAAGTACAATTTACAATTTTGATAACGGTGTAACAATAGCAAAATGACTGAAAAAATGAGATAAACTTGGAAACAGCAAATTGAAATGTAATAATAACATTAGTAAGATGTAAACATTTAACAGAACTGTAAAACAATCATATAGCCCAGGGCTGCCCAAGTCCGGTCCTCGAGATCTACTGGCAGGCCAGGTTTTCAGGATATCCACAATGAATATGCACGAGAGAGATTTGCCTGCACTGCCTTCTTGGTATGCAAATCTCTCTCTCATGCATATTCATTGCAGATATCCAGAAAACCTGGCCTGCCAGTAGATCTCGAGGACCGGACTTCGACAGCCCTGATTTAGCCGAAATACAGTATATATGGTAAAAGTCAGTACGATACAAATGATACCAAACAGGCAGCATAGCATAGCGGTAGGCAATTCCGGTCCTCGAGAGCCGGAGCCAGGTCAGGTTTTCAGGACATCCACAATGAATATGTATGAGATGGATTCGCACGCACTGCCTCCTTGGTATGCAAATCTCTCTCGTTTTTTAGCGCAGGGAGCCTATGAGCATTGAGAGCAGCGCAGGGCATTCAGCGCAGCTATCGTGGTTTAGTAAAAAGGGAGGGGGTATATTTGTCTATTTTTGTGTAGTTGTTACTGAGGTGACAGTGCTTAGAGTCATCTGCCTTGTCCTCTTTGAAAACCCGCGGAATGTAAATGATAATTCGCATTTTCTCTGCGTACAGCGCGCTTTGTGGTTTGTTTGTTTGGTTTTTTTTATTGTTGGTAGATCATTTTGACTTGGTCATTTTAAAAGTAGCTCGTAAGCCCAAAAAGTGTGGGCACCCCTGCTATAATGTAACCATTGGACAGGGTAGCAGCCTATAAAAAAAAAATTGCAGCTAAAGAAATAACATTTGGTTCATAGTAACATTTCAGTGAGAAAAGGTAAATTGAGCTCACAAATCTCTCTAACGAAAAAGAATGGGGTCCTTGTACTAAGGCGTGCTAGTCATTTTAACGGACGCTAACACGGCGAATACGTCTTAGTAAAAGGACCCCTATATTTTTAATACCAGTATGCCACTAAATAAGTGATAAGAAACCATGAAAAATGTGGCAAATTAAATCCAACATCATACCGTTAATTAAAATAATTGAAATCAGTTATGTATAAGAATATTTATAACACAGTCATATATGTGTATATTAAGAATATAAGAACTGCCGCTGCTGGGTCAGACCCGTGGTCCATCGTGCCCGGCATTCCGCTCATGCGACGGCCCTCTGGTCAAAGACTGAGACTAGTCCTACCTGAGTACGTTCTGGCTGCCTGAGTCCGATCCTCGAGATCTACTGGCAAGCCAGGTTTTCTGGATATCCACCATGAATAGGCACGAGAGAGATTTGCCTGCACTGCCTTCTTGGTATGCAAATCTCTCTCATGCATGTTCATTGCACATATCCAAAAAACCTGGCCTGCCAGTAGATCTCGAGGGCCGGACTTGGGCAGCTCTGGTTTAAACAATGATATGATATTATCAATAATGACTTAAGACACCCCCCCCAGCTTTTACAAAACCTTAGAATGGTTTTTAGCACTGGCCGTGGCAGTAACAGCTCTGACGCTCACAGGAATTCTATGAGTATTGGAGCTGTTACCGCCGCGGCTGGCGCTAAACACCATGCTACGGCTTTATAAAGGGGGAGGCGGGTTGTCTTAACCAGTGGTTCCCAACCCTGTCCTGGAGGAACACCAGGCCAATTGGGTTTTCAGGCTAGCCCTAATGAATATGCATGAAGCAAATTTGCATGCCTATCACTTCCATCATATGCAAATCTCTCTCATGCATATTCATTAGGGCTAGCCTAAAAACCCGATTGGCCTGGTGTTCCTCCAGGACAGGGTTGGGAATCACTGGTCTTAACCATAAGAGCCAACAGATATGTTTTCAGTAAACTATAATATAACCAGGAAAACGACATTTTCCAGAGACTTCAGATATTGGGCTAAAAAAATTAAATTCAAGTTATTGACAAATACGGATTAGTATAAAAATACTAGCGTTGAGAGGATTTAAAGAGTATTCCATGAATGTTTTAAGTATTTCGAAAGAGAGGAACCCAAAATAGCTAATATTTCCATAATTTATGTTTACGAATCTACATCAGTTTCTCCATACCAGACTTAATCTAGCCACTCCCTTTAGGAAACTAAACTAAATCTTGGACTTATATACCAAGTCATCTCTGAGAAACAAGACTCGACTCAGTTAACAATAGTTGTATTTCAAAGAAAGAGTGAACCTCATGGAAACATATCTGTTGGAAAACGCTGAAACAGAGTAATTTTCAGAATTTTTTGAAAAACTTGAAGGGATGGACAGGATCTTATTTGAGAAGGTAGATCGTTCCAAATTGCTGCTAGTAAATAGGGGAAGGAACAAACATTTTTACTGATAGATCTGGTACCTTTTACCCATCCTGTTGTTTTCCCCTTATTTGTTTTTCTTTCCTATCAAATATTGTATTTCTTACCCTCCTTCCCCATTTAAGTCCTGTAGGTCCATTGTACGTTTGAAATTTTGTACCCTTTGAATGCTGTAAATTTTATTTATGTTCATTGCTTAGAAGTTCGATTAAGCGATTTATCAAATTTTAAATAAAACTTGAAGTTTAAATATATTGATGAGTGCCCTGGGGTCATCGGAGTCCAGACTCTGGAGGAACCATGTGGGTTTTGTTGGGAGGGGAGGTTGGCTTGCCTAGTCCTTCTTTGTGCTTTCCGTGCTCAGGGGGGTCTTCGGACTCCCGTGTGCCAAAGAGACACACTCGCAACCCCCTCCATGCTTGGGGGGGAGGAAGGGAGGATTGGATTCCTGGGGATAGTAGGTAGATAAATGACACATGACTTTGTACTGTTATGCCTTGTTCTAGCGGATTTCCCACTTCTGTTCACTGTATTTTGCATTCTACTGTTTTCTTATGGTTCCATCTTTTTTTTTCAACCAATAAAAAATTGTTTACAATATAAAACTAGAGAGACCGGCGAATCAAAGATACCATGTAAGATATTTTTAAAAACTATGCAGGCACATTTAAACTGAACTCTCAATCGAAAAGGAAGTCAATGTAAACTCCTCAACAGAGGTGACACATTGTCATACTTTGTTATACAAAAGATCAATCTTGTGGCAGTATTTTTTCCATTTCCATTGCTCAAACCCACATAAATGGAGTTACAATAGTCCAGTTGTGCCAAAAGGATGGGAAGGTAGAAGAGGATCTTTCCATGTCAGTGCTATGCATATGTTGGCTGCCAACAAGAGTTGGCTGCCTACAAGAGTTGTCAAATTCCAAGTGTCTAGACTAGAGACCATTGGATATCGATTGGTGGTTTCCCCATTAAAATGAAAGTTAGATCTAAGAGAATTTTTGTATTAGTCAAGACAGAGCTATATTTTGTGACCTTTTCCATCAAAAAATTGTATTTGAGGGCAACCCCACCACATATGAATCATATCTCCTTTGATATTGCAGCCTCTCCAACATAGAGGAGAGATGTCAGGATTCCAACAATGTAATCATTGAGGAGGAGATATCTCTGTCCTAATTTGACCTTAGAGTATTTACACTTGGGGTGGGTGGGAGGATGGGAGGATTTATTAATTTGATTAGGGTAAGATTATTGGGGAACTCTATGTTGCTGAGTTTTATGGAATAATCATTGAATGGGTGGAAGAAATTGAGTGATTAAGTATAATTGTAAGTTGAATGTGCTTGTATTGACATATTATATGTTACTAGTCTTATAGCCCGTTACATTAACGGAAGAGAAGTGAGCAGAGAGCAAAGAAGAGGCGCTGGAGACAAACCGTGAAGAGAGGGAAGGGAAGAGGGGGGGTCATAGGCTTTTTCCTCCCTTCCCTGCGGCGGGAGCCTGAGCCGGCATAGGCGGTTGAGGGGGGAAGGTTGTGGTCGGAGTTGCTAGGCTGCAGCGGATGTGTGAGTTGCGAGTGTGGGGCCTGCAGCGGCGCGAGGTGGAGAGCAGGCTGTGGTGACGTAGTAAGCGCGCATGCGCACTCTCATGTCCGCGACGGATCAGGGAACACGACTTTAGAGTGCACATGCGCGGCGTAGCATTTTATTATATTAGATATATTCATGTTTGCACTATTGAAGTATGAAAATCAATAAAGAATTTTTTTTAAAAATTCTCAATCGTGCATTCATACGTGAGAGAGAAAAAGATGGTTGAACTTTATAATCCCAAACTTCATTCCAAAAAATGCTGATTTCACTTGTTCCAATGAGTTTCCCAAGAATTCATATATTGGAAATGTGAAGGTGGGAGAAAGAAGACGATACTTTTAATAGTGCATGAAATAACTTTCTTTAAGGAGAGATATTCAAAAAGAATTTCTTAAAAAAACTGTAAAGGTCAGTGAATATGCATCATGAGGTCATGTTTAGTAATGCAATGTCGAATTTGAAAATATTGAAATAGGGAGAAGTGAAGTTTGAACGTGCGTGAAATATCACAAAGTGCGCACAAAGTATTATTTAGAAAAAGATTGGCCAAAGGGAAGTTAGCTAGAATAGGCCAGTAATGGTATAATTGGAGTAGAATTAGGAGAAATAGATTTTAAAGAACAGGTTTTCTTTCAGCTAAGGGTTCCTTTTATCAAGCCGAGTCACTGGGGTTAGCGCATCGGACATTTCATCAAGCGCTAACCCCCGCGGCCGGCTAAAAAACTAACACTTGCTCAATGCAGGCGTTAGCGGCTAGCGCGGCAGGCGGTTTAACATGTGGTATTACGTGCATTAAACCCCTACCGCAGCTTGATAAAAGGACCCCCAAGTATTACTGTAATATATAAATGTTTTGCAATCATCATATTGAAAATGCAACATATGATATACCTTGTTATAATTATTGCATAATTCGATAAAAAATATTTTAAAATAAATAAAAAAGAATATTTTTTATACTTCTTTTAAAATAAGGTAGTGCCATATAGGTGACAGCTATCTTGCTTTCTTTTTCTACCCGGTTGCCATACTAGGTCAGAAAAGGGTCCATCAAATCCAGGATCTTGTTTCCACTGGTTACCAGTGCAGATTGCAAGCGCTTGGCAGGATCCCAAATCCATGCCAGACTTACCTCAGTCTATATGCTGTCGGTTTCAATCCACAGAGCCCACAGAAGCTGGCTGGCAGACGGATGCTCCCACCAGTATCAGATCCAATGCCGAGAATGCTTCCACCATTTGCAATCAGCGCACCCTCTCCTCCCGAGGAGCCACCAGGTGTCTTCTTGGGGTTCAGGGGATTCAAGGTCTGTCCAAAAACTGAGTTGCTGCAGTCATAGCTGAAGGGAGCCAACAAAAGAACTCAGCTCTTGAAGGAATGCAATGCTCTACTCCGGAAAATATGTTAGATTATAATTCCTTTTTAATTTTCAATACAGACTCGGTACAAATGTGAAAAGGACAAATCTGCAGATGGTACATACAGAGTTAGCATCGATTTAGGTCAGTGGTTTCAAACTCAAACCCTTTGCAGGGCCACATTTTGGATTTGGAGGTACTTGGAGGGCCTCAGAAAAAAAATAGTGAATGTCTTATTAAAGAAATGACAATTTTACATTATGATCAAGAAACTGTTTTATTTTACTTTTGTGATTATGATAAACATATCGAGGGCCGTGAGTTTGAGACCACTGAGTTAAGGGGAACAGTTAATCTGCTGGCTGGGTTGGAGGGCAGAGGGGAGAACAGGACAATCAAGCCATTGTGACATCACTGATGAGGCTGGCTCTTATTGGTGGAATGAGGCATTATGACATCACAATCTCAGCTCTGCTTCTCAAAGGCAAACAGGATGTCATGGTTACAGTTTAGCCAGTGGTCTCCAACTCCAACCCTTTTCAGGGCCACATTTTGGATTTGGAGGTACTTGGAAGGCTTTAGAAAAAAAATAGTTAATGTCTTATTAAAGAAATGACAATTTTGCTTGAGGTAAAACTTTTTATAGTTTATAAATCTTTCCTTTTGGCTAAGTCTTAATCATAATATTGTCATTTATAGCTAAAGAGACATAAGATCAAGAAACTCTTATTTTACTTTGTGATTTTGATAAACATACCGAGGGCCTCAAAATAGTATCTGGCGGGCCGCATATGGCCCCCCTGGCCGCAAGTTCGAGACCACTGATTTAGGTGGTAGGATTACCATTATTGGAACAGGGAATAAATTGCCCTAATCCCTCTTTGTTAGAAAATTTGACCCCCACTTTTACAAAACCAAAGCATGATTTTTAGTGCCGGCCACAGTGGCAACAGCCCCTACGCTCATAGGAATTCTGCGAGCATTGAAGCTTTTACCGCCATGGCCAGTGCTAAAACCTGCACTACGGTTTTGTAAAAAGGAGGGGGTGTAATAATGGTGTTAATATCCCTTAGTTACCCCCCAAATAAAATTAGATCAAGATTGCTTCACACTGCTGATGCACCAAGTAACTGAGAAAGCATTAGAGTCAGAGATACGTGGACAGAATATTATTACAGTCGGAATAGATACTTTAAAGTAGACTGAGAGACGTTGGTTTTTACAAACGGAACTGCTCCCTGCTTTTTCAGGACCTGGACTATCACACTGTCCTGTGACTCCAGGACATTGAGGAAGAATGCCAGACCACAGGGCGAGGCGGATCCCTAGGAAAGCAATGAAAGATAGTCAGACTTGCAATGTCGCCAAGTGTGGACCTTCAGTATATTCAACAAAAAATTCCAGACAAGTCTCTAGCAGGAGAGGCAGTTCAACGGCAAAGAGCACCGAGTCTCTTGTACAGCTCATAACATATTCACATTGCACTAAGGCAGACTCTGAGAAGTCCAGGAACAAATAAGAAATAGACACCCAACAAGTGTAATGGAAAAACTAACTAACTTGCTAGTCGAACACACAAGGAGTCAGGGGTATTGCAAAGGTAGGGGGCGCCTGGAGCGGTAGAAGCCCCCCATCTTCCTCTCCGCCACCTGCTCCTTCCGCACCCTCACACCACATTCGCACCCTCCCTTCTTTAAATCTTCACCAGCGCCAGCAGCCTCTCCTGCATGCTGCTCGTGCTGGCGTTGGCCTTCCCTCTGTCAGCACATCCTGACCCCGTGACCCGGAAGTGATTTTGGAGGGAGCCAGGCCAGCGCAAGCAGCAGGCTAAAGTAGTTGCTTGCGCTGGCGAAGATTTTAAAGGGGTACACCAAGATGGCGCACAGGGTGGTGCACCCTCCTATGTCACTGCAAGGAATGACACTAGCTGCACTTACCGGACATGTTTATCCACTCCTACCCTAGTGTGCAACGTTCTTTCTATTAGGCCCCTTCTTGTCTTACTCCTGTTTCTCTAGATAAGGTCTTGGAGACTGCAGTGCTTATCAAATGGTAATCTAAATGTTCCATCTTTGTTTACATCCTATACTGTCCATTAAAATGTTTATAGTATATTATTGTGTTGGCATTGTAATGTAGCACACAGGAGGTTGTAATCGCCAAAACGTCCAGGTGCCTATTTTCAAAACTTATTTTTTAGATGTCTTGCAGGTCATTTTCCCTCCGCTATATCTGAATCGTAAGTGGGGGGACACATTAGAGGCATGTTTTGGATGGGATTAGGGCTTGGATCTCTTAAAGGGATAATCAACCCTTTTTGAAGAGATCCAGGGTGTCATTTAGACGTTTGGAATTAGACCTGTTTTCAAAGGGCATAAGGACTGCTAGGTGCCTTGAAATTTTATTTAAGTTCTGCTTAAAATGATGTTTTCCTCTTAATGTAAACCGCCTAGATGTCGCAAGATTGTGGCGGTATAAAAGAATAATGTTATTATTATTAACTTAGGCGCCCCCTAAGTGATTTGCCCCGGATGACAAGGAACAGGTTGGGATCAAACTCAAACTAACCACTAGGCCATTCCTCCAGTCCACTAAAGAGCTATATTAAGGTGTTCACTTTTATGACATAAGAGGCATGTGTGGTTCAATATTCAAAGAGATGTAACCAGTCGTAAATGACTCCTGGCTGGTTAAGTCACTTGTCCGGGGCTAATCTGCTATTTTGAGGGCATTCTAAAGACAGAGTCTGCACTTGGTGGTTTAAGCACTCATATTCAGCATTTAACCAGACAGGACCACACAAAAGCCAGTCCTAGTTTTATCCAGGACTCCATAACCGGTTAAGTGGTGATTACCACATTTAACCAACTAACACCCCCACTTTATTTATTTTTTTTTTTTACTAACTCGCAATAGAGGTTTCTACCATGGCCCAGAGCGCTAAATGCTCACAGAATTCCTATGAGCGTCGGCGTTATTACCACCACGACCGGCGATAAAAACGCCTATTGAAGCTTTGTAAAAGTGTGGGGGGGGGAGGGGGAATTATTATGCTCATTGTCAGGGAAAGTTTGCCTTGAGAGACAGGTTGGAGAAAACCTTTGTCTGCATTTTATTATTTATTTATTTAAAATATTTATTACTTGCATTATCCACTAGTTCAAGGCGAGGTGCAATAAAGACATGCAAAATCAGAATATAAAACAAAGCAAAAAGAAATAAACTTTAGGTCATATACATCCCTTAGTCCAGTGGTCTCCAACTCCAACCCTTTGCAGGGCCACATTTTGGATTTGGAGGCACTTGGAGGGCCTCAGAAAAAAATAGTTAATGTCTTATGAAAGAAATGACAATTTTGCATGAGATAAAAGTCTTTATATTTTATAAATCTTTCCTTTTGCTAAGTCTTAATAATAATATTATAATTTATAGCTAAAGAGACATTTGATCAAGAAACTGTTTTATTTTACTTTTGTGATTATGATAAATATACCGAGGGCCTCAAAATAGTACCTGGAGGGCCGCATGTGGTCCCCGGGCCACAGGTTTGAGACCACTGCCTTAGTCCTAGTAATATAAGAGGTCCACTAAGCAACAAATATTTTATCATGTACATCAGTGGTTCCCAACCCTGTCCTGGAGGACCAGTAGCCAGTCAGGTTTTCAGGAGAGCCCTAATGAATATGCACGGGGTAGATTTGCATGCCTGTCACCTCCATTATATGCAAATTTCTCTCATGCATATTCATTAGGGTTATCCCCAAAACCCGACTGGCTGGTGGTTCTCCAGGACAGGGTTGGGTAACGCTAATTTACATAATTGAAAGGGCAATTTCAAAACTGCGTAGGCAGGTGCAAAGTCCATGAATTTTACAACAGTTCTCAAAGGGAAGCTATGGGGAGCGTATTTTAAGGAGGTGCTAGAAATTTCATCATTTGAAGAAATAGTAAATGCTCTAGATCAGGGATGTCAAAGTCCCTCCTCGAGGGCCACAATCCAGTCGGGTTTTCAGGATTTCCTCAATGAATATGCATGAGATCTATTAGCATACAATGAAAGCAGTGCATGCAAATAGATCTCATGTATATTCTTTGGGGAAATCTTGAAAACCCAACAGGATTGCAGCCCTCGAGGAGGGACTTTGGCACCCCTGCTCTAGATTTAATATTGTCTTTAGAACTTTCAAGGAAATTAGTCAAATCTAAACTAGCTCCACCTAGATCGGTGGTTCTTAAACCTGTCCTGGGAGGACCCCCAGCCAGTTGGGTTTTCAAGATATCCCTAATGAATATGCATGAGGCCGATTTGCATATAATAGAGGTGACAGGCATGGAAATCGGCCTCATGCACGTTCATTAGAGATATCTTGTAAATCCGACTGGCTGGGGGGTCCCCCAGGACAGGTTTAAGAACCCCCGATCTAGGTGGAGCTAGTTTAGATTTGACTAATTTCCTTGAAAGTTCTAATGACGATATTAAAACCAGGGCAACCCTCGTTGTTATGTCCTCTACAGAGAAGCATAAATGTATGGTTCTGAAAGCTTTCTTTAAGAATAAAGATTCTTCATTTTCAGCTCAAAGAATTCACTTTTCCATTCAGTTGAGAAGGAACCAATTTCTTAGATTGAAAGCTCGTACACTTGCAGTAGAAGCCACCTATTTTAACGGTTCCCCTACGGTTGACTTGTTGGCAAGGGATGAATTCTGTTGCCTTTGATCCCACACAATTGGAAAAAAGTTTCTAGGTTAATTCTTAAATGTCGTATTAAATGTCATTTGAACTTCCCTAATGTGGGCTACCTGTACCTGTGGTTATGAGATGGGATATTTGATATATTTATTTTGTTTTGTATGTCTTTTAAAGATTGTGCTTGTGAATTTGTTATCCACTTAGGAAGGTGTATTTTCCAGACATGTTATGGTTATATACTGTAGGACCCTGGGCAAGTCACTTAATCCTCCACTAGTGGACCCACCGGGACAGACAGGGAAAATGCTCGAAGTACCTGTATGTAATCCACTTTGGCTGTATAAGTACAAAAAAGGTGATATTCAAGCCCCCAATCCCTCTCCCCTATTATGAATTCTTTAATTTCCAATATTGTCCAAGGATACAATATCGGAAAAGATTTGCCCCTGGTTTTAATGCAGGTACATTTTCCAGCAAAAGAAGTGCAGAGTTTTGAAAATGAAAACCTACCTGTGTTGTTTTCCCCACACTAGGAACACCCGGAGAAAATGCAGCTATAAGGAAGTGTCTGGTGGGCAAATTTCCAAAACCTCCTTTACCCACAGAAATAGCCATTTACACATTTTTTTCCCCCAATTGGCTTTCTCAAAGTAGAATAGAGTTAGGGACGGTGATCTGTGTTTATGTAATGATTGATTTTGTAATGGAGAATTTTTAGCTGTCTGTATAAATGATGCTTCATTGAAATTTGAGTGCTTTATTGTTTTGTCATTAGAACAGTTCTTATGGAGATGTAGTTTGTTATAATATTTATGAAGAAAAAAAATTTTTAAAAAAACTTTTGTTCTTAATCTTTCCTTTTCTATTTTTAAATGGAGTTCTTTTCTTGATGAATGTGATTTATGCATTGTATATAAAGTTTTTAATAAACATTAACATAGGATGATTGATTATGGCATAATCATGCCGGTATTAATAACTCTTACACCACCACAGAGCTCCATGTATTTCTATATAAAGCCCTTGTATTGTAACACCTCACAACTCCTTATGGTAACATCTCTACAGAAGCTCATGTATTGTAGTGCCTTTGCAAAGGCTCATGAAAACTGCTCTGAATTGACACCCCGGTCATTAGTAGCGGTATAGAAGCTCTCAATAAACAAATACAGTGTTCCCCCGTGAATTTGCGGTTCGCGGACCCGGTCATTTGCAGTATGCTCCGACCGCCTCTTCCTGTACTAACATCGGGCTTCGCCAATCAGGAGCTGCGTGTCAAAGCAGCTCCCGATTGGTGAAGCCTGATTGGTGAAGCCTTGACAAATTACAGCTATACTCGCTCGAGGAGCGCAGAGAGAGGGGGGACATGATCGAGACGTTCAAGTATCTTACGGGCCGCATCGAGGCGGAGGAAGATATCTTCTTTTTCAAGGGTCCCACGACAACAAGAGGGCATCCGTTGAAAATCAGGGGCGGGAAACTACGAGGTGACACCAGGAAATTCTTTTTCACTGAAAGAGTGGTTGATCGCTGGAATAGTCTTCCACTACAGGTGATTGAGGCCAGCAGCGTGCCTGATTTTAAGGCCAAATGGGATCGGCACATGGGATCTATTCACAGGGCAAAGGTAGGGGAGGGACATTAAGGTGGGCAGACTGGATGGGCCGTGGGCCCTTATCTGACGTCTATTTCTATGTTTCTATGTTTCTAGTACAGGAAGAGGCGGTCGGAGCATACCGCGAGTGATTTCCTTCACTCGCCGGCACTCCAGCTGCCCTTTCCTGCCTCTCCGGCTGCCCTCTCCTGCCTCTCCCAGGTGAAAAACCGTATTCACGGTTTTTCGATATTCGCGGGGGGTTCCTGGGACGGAACCCCCGCGAATATCGGGGCAGTACTGTAGCTTTTGAAAATGTTTCACGCATGGAAAATGCAGTAGAAATTGCCTAATACCTTGTAAGCAATGTGTTCCTTCAGGCTGATGGGGACCCCATACAGCAGACCCTTCTGCTTCTCCGTCTTAACTTCCTGAAGATGATTTTCGCAGTCTGGAAGAAATGCAGTCACACAGTTCACCTTTTCGTTTGCTTCCAAAGTCTAAAATACATAGAAATAGCCATTAAAGATGAGGTGGAGGGGATTTGATAATAAAGTGCAGGTTTAATGGTATACACAGGTTTTCCCTGCACAGGAAATGATGAATTTTCAAAACAAAAGCATAGGTATACTTCCATTTTGAAAATTGCTCCAGAGAATGGACGTGCTTACATTTTTTATTTTATTTTTAAATCTTTATTCATTTTCTTATGTTACAACAAGTGTTTTAAATAGATTCATTAGAAATTTGAATATATACACTTGATTAATTCACATATTAATTTTAAATTTAACATTTCTTTAAAAATTCAATATTATATAAATTTATAATATTATGTCATAAATCTAAATTTATATAATTTTTTTTGAATATAATAATTTCCCATCCCTCCCTCCCTTCCAATCAATAATACATACAATCATCTTTATTGTAAATTCATTCAAATATTGATATAGTATGTAGTAATCAGGAATAAAATCCCACCCCAATCCCTTCTATTCAATTATCTTATCTTGGGAAAAGTTAATCATTCATTACAGTATTCTGTTAACGGTCCCCAGATATTTTGAAATTTACTCACATTGCCTTTTTGTGTTGCATTAGCTAGTTCCATTTTGTATATATGGCATACAGAATTCCACCAAAAATTGTAATTTAACATATCATGTTTTTTCCAGTTATATGTTATTTGTTGTATTGCTATTCCAGTTAAAACAAAAAGGAGTTTATTATTACTTGATGAAATTTGGCTTCTTGCTCTCATGGTTGTTCCAAATAATATAGTATCATATGACAAGGCTACTGGATTTTCTAACATCCTATTAATTTGAGGCCAAATTGATTTCCAGAATGATAAAATAAATGGACAAAAGAATAAAAGGTGATCTAATGTCCCTACTTCAACGTGACAGTGCCAGCATCTATTAGACTTAGAGCTAAATGCTTACATTTAATAATGATAAATTTGGGAAACACTTCAAAGGCTAATTAATAAATTATATTAAATATTGACATCACTAGTGTCATAAGCTTTTTAATGATCAATAGTCAAACCTATATTACAATACTGAACACATCACATCTTATATAAATTTTAAATAACATTCACCCACACAGAATCCACCTAGAGGGGCATAATCAAAAGAAACGTCTAAGTCCGTTCTGGGCCTAAGTCACCCAAAGTCGGACATGGGAAAAGGTCCACTTTCAAAAAATATGTCCAACAGCCGTATGATCGTCCAGACCACTAAGTCGTCCATCTTTATACCTTATTTTCATCCAAAAATTCATCCTAGTCAAAAAAGCCTAGAAAAAGACCTTTTTGACGTGGGCGGGGTCAGCAAAGTGATGGACTGAACACCTAAACATTGCACCAGAGTAGTGGGGTACCGTACAGGGCACCGCTGTGAACTTCACAAAAAGGGTGCCACATAAACATCTCACTACAGCTCCCTTATAGGTCATGGTGAGCCCCCAAAACACCCCCAGAACCTACTAGACCCACCTACCTACCACCCTAATAGCTTTTATGGCTGCAGGAGCCACTTATATAGCAGTACAAAAGGGTTTGGGGGTTTTTAAGGGGGTGCACATTTTTCACGATGAATGCAGTGATTAGAATGGCTTATGGGCCTAGGTCCTCCTCTCCATGGTTCACTAACCCATCCCCAAGACCACTTAAGCCACCTCCTTGCAGCTCTACTAGGCTTTCCTATGCCAGGCTGCCAGGTGCTGATGTTCTGGAGGCAGATGTGTAAAGTTGTTATTATAATTTTTAGGGTGGGGGGGTCAGTGATCACTGGGGCAGTTTGTGGAGGTCTGTACTTTGTGTCTGCAGTGCTTATC
This sequence comes from Geotrypetes seraphini, assembly GCF_902459505.1. Lineage (NCBI taxonomy): Eukaryota > Metazoa > Chordata > Amphibia > Gymnophiona > Dermophiidae > Geotrypetes > Geotrypetes seraphini. Next base: position 66,944,645 of record NC_047095.1, read on the forward strand.
TGGTCAGTTTTGATACCTTTTGTGGACTTAGACCTGGTTTTAGATGGCCTAAGTCACAATGTCCAGGCAGTGTTGTAAAACTTTTGGTTATACATGCAGTAGGATGGCCCACGGCCCGCCTAAATCCCGCCCTCGACACTCCTCCTGACATGCCCCTTTTAGCTCTGGTCGTTCAGCAGCACTGTGCAGGCCTAAGTCATTTTTAGATACGTCTAAAACCCGGTTCGATTATCGGCACTTGGACGACTTGTGTTACTGATCGTCCAAGTGCCGATTTAGGCCGGTTTTCAGACGTATTTCTGTTTCGATTATGAGCCCCCTAGTGTGTAAAATCATGAACGTTCAAAATAAGTATTAACTGTATTAATAAGTATTAATAAATAATCCAAAACTGAACTCAGGTTCTTTCTTAGTTCCGAGCTGTATCTTTAAGTTCTCTTTTAGATGTTTCTGAGACAGAATATAGAAACCAGAATCATTTGGCGATCTTGACAGCCTTCATTGCAGCCTTGCTCAACGCTCGACGGTGCTCACATTTACTCTCGCCTCCGTTTTTCTGCACTGATTTACCCACATATTTTCAAAAGCGTTTGCATAAAAGCCCAGCCCTCTCCTGTGCCCTCCCTGGGAATGTCTCCGCTCAATTTGGGTAAAGTTAGGTGCGCATAGAGCGCATACACTTACCACAGTGAGGGGCTGATTCTGTAAACAGCGCCTAAATAGGCCGGCGCTAGCCGCGTGTCAATCACAGGCACGGGTTCACAGAATCGCGGCTAGCGGGCGCCCATGTCAAAACGTGGGCGCCCGAAATGTAGTCAAGGGTTTTAAAAGCTTACATTTTAGGCGCCTAAGTTAAGGGACAATCGTGGCTAGCGGGCGCCTAACTCACGCTCCGCCCGCGGAAACGCTCACGTAGGCATTAGGGGGCAAATTCTGTAAGAAGCGGCCAAAAGTTAGGCGCCTATATAGGCATCGTTCAGCATGGTGTCAGGTCAAAAGCGCGCCGGGACAAAGGCACGCGCAGACAATTGAGCGCAGCACGGAGGTGCGCGCCGCAGAAAATTATTGTTTTTAGGGCTCTGACGGGGGGGCCGGGGGGGGAAACCCCCCACTTTACTTAATAGAGATCGCGCCGCGTTGTGGGGGGTGTGGGGGGTTGTAACCCCCCACATTTTACTGAAAACTTCACTTTTTCCCTGTTTTTAGGGAAAAAGTTAAGTTTACAGTAAAATGTGGAGGGTTATAACCCCCCAAACCCACAACAACACCGGCGCGATCTCTATTAAGTAAACTGGGGGGGCTCCCCAACAAAACCCCCCATCGGAGCCCCTAAAAACTGTCATTTTCTTTGGCGCGCGCCTCTGTCTTGCGCTCAGTTGTCGGCGCGCGCCTTTGTCTTTCGTGGGGTTGTCTATGAACCGTTCAGCACGATTCAAGTCAAATTGGGCGCTGTTTAGTGAATCACGCTGAGCGGCACCTATTTTGGAGGTGCCCAAGAAATAGGCCAGCTCTAGGCCCAGCTCAAAGTTAGGCACCCTTGCGAGCGCTTAAGCACGCTTAACAGCAGCGATTCTGTAACAAGGTGCCTAACACAAAGCCATGCCCAGGCCTAACGTGCATAGCGCCTACTTTTTTGAAGACTGCCTAAATTTTTAGAGGCGCCTTGTTACAGAATCGCGCTTTCTTGATAGGCGCCTATGTTTCAGTCAGTGCTGATTAAAAAGCTTAATTGCGCTTGTTCTTCAATTTCGATAGGTCTTATCTAGTTGGGCGCCTCTTCCGCCTTAACGCTCCCCCTCTCCACATTAGAAAACAGATCAAACACTCTTCTTTGCATCAGATCAAATCCTTAACTCTCCCCTCCCCCCCCTCAACACTGCCCACCTTTCTTTACTTTTTCCCCCTCCTTTCCCCCCTTCCAAGATCCCTGCCCCCTCCCTCTCATATAATATGCACTGTTCCCCCCTCTCATAAATTCAATTGTACTCTCTTACAGTACATACCGTATGCGCTCTGTATTTGAAGGATCCCTAGCTAGCTGACATAGCTGGGTCACGGTGTATATGAAGAAACTATCAGTGGGTCATAATTAGTACAAAGAACAACTTGTGACTCCATTTTATTGCTCTGAGAAATCACGTATACATACAGGCCTGTTCTATGTATCTGTCTTAAGTGCCAGGCACGGCAAGGAGGCAAAAGGATGTTGCTGTTAGTTAGCCTTGATGTATAGATTATAGGATGGATTTATGGTTTTGTTTTTCTCTCTGCTGTTACCTTTTGGTCAGAGCTGGTTAGAACTGGTTTGGACTGGTTAGGACCCTATATAACTTTTGTGTCCGAGATCCTCAGGGTCTTCTGTTTATGCAGCCAGTTCTGCCCAGAAGTCCAGCATATATGCTTGTTTAATAAAAGCCTTTTTACATCTCTTCAGTCTCTGGCTCAAGTCTCTGCACTACTAACGGAGGGCCTTATCCTAAAAGGTACCTTCATTTGGCGCCCGAACAGGGACTTGATCTACAGACTTGAGCCTGTTTGGCACGATCGTCTCCCTCGGAGGATTTCAAACCTTGCCTCCTACGAGACCCGTAATAGCCGGCATTAACCTGGTGGTTGACCAGGAACGGTTTCTCGTCGAAGACAACGGATTGCACCTCGAGAAGGAACGAATCGGTGGAGATTTCTGGCTCCTGGTTTTGTTGTGCCGGTACCGGACCTGTCTTGGTAAGTGAGAAGTTGATTCCTTCTCTATCCTGTCTCTACCTCTTCTGTCTAGTAACTTCTTAATCCGTTGTGAAGCACAGAGAGGATTCTGGTTTCTGGAAATTGGAACTTTTGTTGGGTGCATATATAGATTGTATAATATGGGTCAGAGCACCACCGACCCCCTTCAGATCATGCTTAAATATTTTACAACTGCCTTTTCTGGCGATTATGGCGACCCTAAGATTTTTTTATTGTTTTCTTCATCCTTATTTTTATTGTTGTCAAAGGCTTAGTATTTGGAATTTAATCAACTTTTTGTCATACTTGTCAAATTAATAAAACAAAAGCTCTGGGGACACCTGACAAGACACAGAGAACAAGAAATTGGTGATGTTGAGAAATTACCCGGGGAGATGGAAATAGCATTTAGGTTGGAAACCTGGGAAAGGTTGGTAAAGCAAGCCAGCATGATTGTTTTGCCGAAAGTTGCAGACAGGATAGTGTAAGTTGCTTAACAGGGTAAAATGCATGTGGATCAAGACAGAATTAAGAATGTGAGTTCGCACTGATGAACGAGAATAAGGACTGTGATTTTAGATATATGTTGCGTGCAGTGGATTTGTTACAGACAGTGAGTAATTTAAAGAAAGTTGAGCCAGATAGTTTACGTGTTCTCGCAGTTGTCAAAGTGTGTCTGCTGGTAATAAAAAAAAAAAAAAAAGCAACCGTTTGTCAGACATGTGGGGTTTGTGTTTGGCACATCCCTGCCTTTGTATCCCAGTGTTGGGGGATTTAAAGTACAAGACTAACAATGATAGAGGTTAAGTATCCATATTTTTCTGAAAATTGAAATATTTGCTAAACATGGGCTTGATAATTCAAGTTCAAGTTTCAAGTTTTATTATTATTTGATGAATCGCCTATACAAACATTCTAAGCGCTGAACAAAAAAAAAAAAAAAAAAAAAACCAATATTTTAGAGGACAAACAATTTTAAGACACAAGTACAAAGTTAAATAACAAAGTTTTTAAGAGTTTTATAAAAGAGATAAGATCTTTTTCTTTTCTGATGTACAGTAGCAGTGCATTCCACGTTTGTGGCGCTGTAACAGAAAACATGTCATTTCTTCTTGTACCCACAATTTTTAAGGAAGGGACAGTTAATAAGTCTTGTGATGATGATCGTAGAGAACGAGGGGCATAATAAGGAATGATCATTCTAGACATGAATTGAGGCTCATTGAAAGCTAGAACTTTAAAAACCAAGAATAATATCTTAAAAGTAATTTGGTGGCTAATAGGTAGCCAATGGGACTTAATCAATAGCGGTGTAATGTGGTCAACTTTTTTTTTTTCCTTTATGAATGAGTTTTATTGATAACGGATGGATTGAGATTACTTCTTTTGTGCTAACAGTCTCCCTTGCTTTCCCGTATTGTGTCTTTATCCTGGTGTTCTTTATGAATTCTTTCTTCCCATGCATGTTTGTATAAAGTGTTATTATCAATCTGATTTTAAATACAATTGGAAAGAGAAATACCTTTCAAATAAACTTGGTAGCTCAAACTCCAGAGGAAGGGGGTAGTTATTATGTAAGGACAGTGCAGAGTAAAGTAGCTACATCTAGTCTGCAGCAGTGCCCACTCCTCAGAGTGTAGCGGGACCCAGGTGGCAGACAAGGGTTCCAGGTCTGCCTGCAGGGAACATGGCTAAGTGACCTCAGGGGTGGTGTCACGTTAAAATGTCTCTTCTTTGTCTTCGCAGTCATACATACAGAGCTGTTCTGGACCTGTTACAATGAGCCTTTTTCTACCCAGAGAAGGAGGACAATGTTCTGCTTTCAGTAACCTTGAAATGACCTTGCACTTAACATTTAACATGTTTCTTTTTTTTTCCTTTGAATTGACATTGCCATACTTCAGAATACCTCTATATTTAACATTGTACACTGTATCTTACTTTACCTAGTAAGTTTTGCTTATTTTTCAAGATTGAAGCACACCCTAGCAGTTGCGTCCCTGTCTGCCTTATGAATGTAATTGGCAGGGCACCAAGCCAGAGTGATAACATTCTTACGTTTTCTCTTTCGGACGTTCCAGTAACCATTTAGATGCCTTTTATGATTATGTGATTATTATGCCATGTGTTATATCGCACTTTACTTTGCCACTGTGTGCACACAATTATGATTCGTGCTATGATGGACGTTTGTTTTTGTATAACTGTGCATTTCTCTGCAGATCTAAGTTCAGCTCTGAATCCTTGCCAGCTGGAAGAAAAGTTTCACGCCTTTTCTGTTTTCTATGTTTGTTTATGCCCTGTAATCTTTGTGTTGTCTATCTGTTTGGTTTGTGGGGTACCCCAAGGAAACCAACTATACCATTGGCCATTTTTGGAGATTTTTCTCTCCCTTTTTGCATTTTTGTTTTTTTCCTATCTAAATTGCCTTTCTAGCTGTTCACGCCCACGCTGCCCTCTGGCGCCAGCGCTCCTTCCTCACCTCCTCTGGATCCCCTATCCAACACCACCAACTCATCCTGGACCTTTTGGATGCTATCCTGCTACCCTCCAAAGTTTCTATCATGCACTGCTGGGCCCACCGTCGCCTCCGTGATTTCATCAGCCGCGGTAATGCCTTGACTGACCGCTCGGCTCGCCAGGCGGCCCTCCTAGGTCCGCCCACACCCCCTCTTCTGTTATCCCTTTCCTCCCCTCAACCTTTCCTTCATTCCCTTTCCCCCCAGTACACTGACCCCGAGCGCAAGTAGGCCACGCAGCAACCTGGCCATTGCACCCTCCCATCCGGATGGATTACTATACCCTCCTCCCACACATCCACCCCCCTCCTGTATGTTCCACAACTCCTGGCCCTCACTGTTGTCCAACGTGCACACGATTTTTCTCATGCCGGTAACCCAGCTCTCCGCACTCTTCTCCGACAGAATTTCTATATCCCGAATCTCTCTCAACTCATCTCCCATGTTCTGCTCCGCTGTGTCATTTGCCTCCGACACACCCCTCTTCTGTCAGATCCCCCGTTCCTGGTCACCAGCCTATCGGTTCACACCCCATGCAAGTCCTCTCTACTGATTTTGCCTACTTGCCCCCCTCCCATGGGTTCCGTTGCCTCCTGGTTTTCATTGATTCCCACACTGGGTGGCCAGAGGCCTACCCAGTGCGCACAGAGAAAAGTAGGGAAATAGTAAAGGCTTTACTCCATGACATCATCCCTCGCTATGGCCTGCCCCTAGTGATTGGCAGCGATAATGGCCCCGCCTACATATCACAAGTCACACAAGCAGTCTCTCGGGCTCTGCAAATCACCTGGAAATTACATGCGGCCTATCACCCCAGAGCTCTGGCCAAGTTGAACGCATCAACAGAACTATTAAAACCCTCCTCGGAAAAGCGGCAGAGGAAAGCCGCCTGCCATGGCCCAAACTGATTCCTTCTGTTCTATTTCACATCCGCTGTACCCCAGGTAAACGCAATCGGTTGTCCCCATTTGAGCTCATGTATGGCCGACCCCCGCCGATAGTCAGCCCAGACCCTGAGTCTCTTGAACAGATAGGGAACGCTATCACAGACGCAGAGATAAAGCAGCTAGGAAAGACCATTATGAAATTACAGAACTGGGTCATTTCTAGAGCCCCGCTACCAATTACAACCCCTGTCCACCTCTACAAACCTGGGGATCAAGTGTGGCTGAAAGTATGGAAGAAAGAACCGCTGAAACCCCTTTGGACAGGGCCTTTCACTGTCTTACTTGCTTCCCCCACAGCTGTCAAATTGTCCCGCCACGAGTCTTGGATTCACTACAGCCGTGTGAAGCCCGCTGCTGAGTATATTTGTGAAAAAGGGCCTACTAACCTTCAACTGAAAATCACGCGGCTACCCCACACTCTGGAAGAGTAATCACGCACGTCTGATCCGGAGATCTGACAAGATATTTAACATGAACTCTGTTGTATATTTACTGCTTGTGATTTACGTCTTGCCAACATTGTCCATGTCCCCTACCCCTCCCACGCCTGGGTGTGCCCCTTGTGTGGCACTAGTGGACAATGGGGGCAAAACGGAAAATGTTATTAGATTTCAAACTAATTATGAGTGTAAGGGTCAACTAGTGACCCCTGTATGTATATAAAACAAGGTTGAATATTCTATATGTAATAATGGAGATTCACAGATCTGTTTCGACCCCAAAGCAACTAATAGGGATACTTGGATAGAGGTCAGGTCAGTCTGGGATCAGGGCCCCCTGATTCAACAAACCCTGGTCACTAATCCCCATGTCCCGGCCTCAGTCCTCTTTGATGCTTGCCATGCCATGGACCAGAACCCCACCTTCCTTGGACGTTGTGGTGCCCTAGCATGGAGGAGGGAATATATGCACAACGATAAATACATGTGCCTGGCGGGACAGAAGCCGTCCCACTGTGAAGGGTCTTCCGAACACTACTACTGTAACTACTGGAGATGTGTATCCTGGGCTACTTGGGGTATGACCCGACTGCCCACCACCCGAGCCATATTATCCAAAGTGGTGACTACCTCTGACTGTGGCCTCCAGAACTGTAATCCACTTAACTTCACTATCCTACAGCCGTTTAAATGGAACCTCGATGATAGCCTCCGGAAAGCTCGCTATCTTGTGGGCCTACAGATATATGGTAAAGGCACGGACCCTGGTACTGTCTTGCACATCAAACTCGTTGAGAGACACCGAATCCCTGAACAACACAGCATTGTGTTCCCAGACTTTTATGAACATATGAAACTTGACCAACAAGACTTTGTGCCCTCTGCCACCACTCGCAACCTTTTCATACAGTTCGCTGAAGCCATAGGAGCCACCTTAAATCTGACAAACTGTTATGTCTGCGGGGGCACCCAGCTGGCCCCTGAAAAACTCCATTCTGGCAAAACACTGCATACAGCGCCTCGGACCATCCTTTACCACTCGTGTTGGACACCTGCAGTGCCAATCCTTATGGACTAAAAACAGCACCTCTCAGCCTGGTTGGACTTATTGGACCGGAGATCCTAAGTTAAAAATACCCAGACGATGGAATACTACTGGCAATGCTACCACATTAAATGTCTACCTCAACCTGCCTGCTTCTGCCCCTTGGGCTGCACCGGAAGGATACTACTGGATCTGTGGGAAAATGGCATACCCCACTCTACCCTCAAATTGGACTGGCACTTGTTTTCTGGGCACTATCAAACCAGCCTTCTTCCTCCTCCCGTTATCCGAAGGAGAACATCTGGCTGTCCCAGTATTCGATCAACGGGCCCGTTCTGAAAGAAGCCTGGAGATTGGTAAATGGGGAGACACTTGGCCCCCGGAGCGCATCATTGCTGTCTACGGTCCTGCTACTTGGGCTGATGATGGTATGTTTGGGTACCGGACCCCAATCTACATGCTTAACCGCCTCATACGACTGCAGGCGGTTTTAGAAGTTATCACCAATGAAACAGCTAGGGCCCTGGGAGCCCTGGCCAAAGCGAACACTATGATGCGTACCGGCATCTATCAGAACCAACTGGCCTTAGACTATCTATTGGCCGCTGAAGGAGGGGTGTGTGGAAAATTCAATCTTTCCAACTGCTGTCTACAACTGGATGATGAAGGATTTGTGGTTGAAGAGGTCATAGACAAGATTACCAGATTAGCTCATGTTCCTGTCCAGACTTGGAAGGGTTTTTCTGCTGATATGTTTGGACTCAACTCACTGACTGATTGGGCCTCCAAACCGGGACTCTTTAAAGCCCTCACCATAATTTTCCTGGTATTCTCTGTCATATTTTGTGTTCTTCCTTGCCTGTTACCATGTTTATTGAAAACCCTTAACCGTACTATTAGGACTACGATTGACAAAAGTACCACCGCCCTAGTCCTGGCCCTTTCCTCCTATCACCCAGTCCCCACTTCTGATACAGATGGCCCTGACCTCCCATAACCCAGCTAGTCAGCTAGCCTACAGAAGAAAAGTTGGGAATGAAGGATCCCTAGCTAGCTGACATAGCTGGGTCACGGTGTATATGAAGAAACTATCAGTGGGTCATAATTAGTACAAAGAACAACTTGTGACTCCATTTTATTGCTCTGAGAAATCACGTATACATACAGGCCTGTTCTATGTATCTGTCTTAAGTGCCAGGCACGGCAAGGAGGCAAAAGGATGTTGCTGTTAGTTAGCCTTGATGTATAGATTATAGGATGGATTTATGGTTTTGTTTTTCTCTCTGCTGTTACCTTTTGGTCAGAGCTGGTTAGAACTGGTTTGGACTGGTTAGGACCCTATATAACTTTTGTGTCCGAGATCCTCAGGGTCTTCTGTTTATGCAGCCAGTTCTGCCCAGAAGTCCAGCATATATGCTTGTTTAATAAAAGCCTTTTTACATCTCTTCAGTCTCTGGCTCAAGTCTCTGCACTACTAACGGAGGGCCTTATCCTAAAAGGTACCTTCAGTATTAGCCCTTCCTTCACTTAAATCGTCAATGTAAACTAGTTTGACCCTTCGATTGCCTTGTTATGTTCTTCTTTTTTCGATTGCACTGTATGTAACTCATTTATTTGTTGTGAACCGCCTAGAACTCCCTGGGTATGGCGGTATACAAAAATAAATTATTATTATGAAATAGGTGCTTAACATTAGGCCCTGCTTACAGAATTTGGGCCTAGGTGCATTATGATAGGCACCTATCACCCAATTAGTTTTTTTAAACCAATTATTGAGGCTGTTAAGGGTATTTTGCCAATTAACCCCTCCGCTTTTACTAAATTGCGATAGCAGTTATTAGCGCAGGGAGCCGAAGTGAATGCCCAGCGCTGCTCCCGACGCTCATAGGAACTCTATGAGCGTCGGGAGCAGTGCGGGGCATTCAGCGTGGCTCACTGCGCTAAAAAAGGCTATCACGGTTTAGGAACTGGGGGGGGAGGGGTAAGTTAGGCACTTAAGAGGCACTTATCTTTAGACGCCCTTCATAGAATCAGCCCCTGGATGGATAATTCTGTAAGGAAGGTACCGACATTTAGGGATTCTTTTACGAAGGTGCAGTGAGGCCTTGCGCATGTTTACCGCATCCTAAAAGGGCTTACCTTGAAGCATGCGCAGGCATCCCACGCTAAGTTCCAAATGGGCGTCCGTTACCCACGCACTATCTTATCTTAACAAGTTTTTTTCCTATTCCACCTTTACCAAAATAGTTCAAGGACAGTTAACAGAAATCAAAGAACCAGACTAATTTGTCTGGGAATTATAGATTTGAAGCATGAAACCTGCCTGGCCTAATTAAGCCCAATTTTAAATCTATCGTGGTGGAAACAGGAAAGATTTTCTAAGTTTTCTGAACCAAAATTGAGAGATAGGTGCCTACCCGATTCTTTAAAGGACAGGCACCTATTGCATAGCGCATAGTGGTGCCTAATGCCTTACTAGAGCATGACGTAGGCACCGCTAAGCGCGAGTCTCCCAAAAAGCTTAGGTTCTTGAAATGTAGGCCTTTAAAAGCCTGGCCTAAATTTCCGGCCCCAAAGTCTTTACATAGGCGTCGCTAGGTGCGATTCTGCAAAAAGCACCTAAGCATGTCTGACCAGTGGCCGGTGCCATTTACAGACTCTGGGTCTTAGTGGCACTGAAAATGCCACGATAGCGCCTGACGCAAAACCGAGGAGAAGTTAGTCCTTGGCCAGATAAGTGTCAATATTCAGCACTCAACCAGCTATGATAAACACATAAACAGGACTGCCTTAAAGTCCGTCCTACCTTTATGTGGTTCGCCATGGCTGTTCTAGAACTGCCCTATGCATGTGGCTCTCAATATATAAGAGCTTGAAAAGAATTTTTTTAATTTGCCTTCATACAAATTGGCATAGGTTAAACAAGATTTGTAAAGCCATATAAATACTATACTGTACTTTGCTGGTGACATGACAAAACTATACAGTGTTTCTCTCACTTTTTCCATGTAGGCACAGAGGACACTCTCTGGAGACAGGGAGCCTTCCTTCAGCTTCTCAGTAAGCTCGAAAAGTGATAGGGTAAGGATGGAGCCACAGTCTATGCCTGGATTCTGCAAAAAAGATGGATATAATTTTATTATGTTTAGGAAACGGTGCATGAAACACTGCAGCACAGCTTCCACAAAAATGGTGTAGAATGGGTAAAAGTGAATTCATGTTTTACTCTGTCAAAAATTACATAGAGTAGGAGACATTCAATGAAGTTACATGGAAACACCTTTAAAACAAATAGGAGGAAATATTTTTTAGCCAAATGATTAAGCTCTGGAACTCATTACCAGAGGATGTGATAACAGCGGTTAGTGTTAAAAAATGGTTTGGACAAGTTCCTGGAGGAAAAGTCCATAGTCTGCTTTCTGACAGGAGAGGAACACATTTCTCTGGGAAGTGAACATTATATTGCTCTGTACTTAGATAATGTGGGGAATAAAGATTCATTTTAGGTTCCTTTATAAAGACAGTTTAAAGAAAGGTTTGGGCAAATTCCCGGAGGAAAAGTCCATAGTCTGTTATTGAGACAGACATGAGGAAAGCCACTGCTTGCCCTGGATCGCTAGCATGGAATGTTGCTACTCTTCGGGTTTTTGCCAGGTACTGGATTGCCTGGATTGGCCACCGTGAGGATGGGCTAGATGGGCCATTGGTCTGACCCAGTAAGGGTATTCTTATTAGCTAGTTTCCATAGTATACACGTAAAAGCCTTTTCCTCATAGTTTTTAAACTTGAACTTTATGCTAGAGTTAACAGTCACTGCATACACCATTAACAAATAGGTTCTGGCAAGCATAACAGGGCGTAGCTCAGTCTTCTTACCTTCCTGCCCACCCCAAGCACATTTTTCACTTATAATTTTTATTTATAGTCAGTTATTCTACTTAGGATAATAGGACAAGTGCTTATTACAGATTCTTATCACATTTCATTACTTGCTAAGAATCCGACACTAATTAAAGCAGACAATATAATCCTGCACTTCTTCGAGGGAGTAAACAGGCATATAGACAAGGGCGAGCCGGTCGACATTGTATACCTGGATTTTCAGAAGGCAATTGTTGGCATATAAGATTATATGACACCTGGGCCGGCTAGTGTACATCCTAGGGTGCTGAAAGACCTCAAATGTGAAATTTCTGATCTGCTGTTAGTGATCTGTAATCTATCGCTAAAATCATCCATAGAACCTGAAGACCGGAGGGTGGACAAAGTTATGCCCATTTCTAAAAAAAAAAGGTTCCAGAGGTAATCCAGAAAGTTACAGAATGGTATGCCTGACTTCAGTGCCAGGCAAAATAGTGCAAACTAATATAAAATATATAATTACGGAACACATAGACAAACATGGTTTAATGGGACAAAGTAAGCTTCAGTCTAGAGAGGTCTTTCCTCACCCAATTTGCTTAATTTATTTGAAGTTGTGGATAAAGGTGAGCCAGTTGATGTAGTGTATCTAGATTTTCAGAAGGCTGTTGACAAAGTTCCTCACGAAAGGTTCCTGAGAAAATTGATGTGTGGCAAAGCTCAGTTGTGGATTAGGAATTGGTTATTGGATAGAAAACAGAGGGTTGGGTTAAATGGTCATTTTTCTCAATGGAGGAGAGTAAACAGTGGAGTGCCACAGGGGTCTGTACTGGGACCGGTGCTATTTAAATTATTTATAAATGATCTGGGAAGTGGAACGACGAGTGAGGTGATTAAATTTGCAGATGACACTAAACTGTTCAAGGTTTTCAAAACGCATGCAGATTGTGAACAATTGCAGGCAGACCTTAGGAAACTGGAAGACTGGGCGTCCAAGTGGCAGATGAACTTTAATATGGACAAATGCAAAGTGATGCACATTGGGAAGAATAATCCAAATTATAGTTATCAATGCTAGGGTCCATCTTGGGGGTTAGCGCCCAAGAAAAAGATATAGGTATCATTGTGGACAACACAATGAAACCTTTCGCCCAATGAGCGGCAGCAACCGAAAATGCAAACAAGATGCTAGGAATTATTTAAAAAAGGGATGGAAGACAAAACTAAGAATGTTATAATGCACTCGTATCACTCCATGATAAGACCTCACCTAAGTATTGCACTCAGTTCTGGTCTCCTTATCTCAAAAAAGATATAGCGGAACTAGAAAAGGTTCAAAGAAGAGCGACCAAGATGGTAAAGGGGATGGAACTCCTCTCATATGAGGAAAGATTAAAACGGTTAGGGCTCTTCAGTTTAGAAAAATCCATGCTATTCAAGAAATCCATGAACACCATATGAAACATTTCAATCCTCTGAAGCAACCCGCTCTATTCTGTAACACCTCTGGACATGTCCGGAAATCCTCTTCTGCAATCCGCCTTGAACCGCAAGATAATGGCGGAATAAAAATCACTCATGTAATGTAATGTAAATCCTGAGTGGAGTAGAACGGGTACAAGGGGATCGATTTTTCACTCCGTCAAAAATTAGAAAGACTAGGGGGACACTCAATGAAGTTACAGGGAGATGCTTTTAAAACCAATAAATACAAGTCCTGACGTTGCTCATTAAAATTGAACCGCTTAACACTGACTTAGATAGGCTGCCCCCTGCGCACTGTTCCTCTAAGATGACAGAGAGGCCTCCACCTACAGTCCTGTCAGTAAGGGGTGCTGTTTCGCTATCACATTCTCAATAGCGAGACATAAGCAAGACATCAGGGAATCTGCCTGTCTCTAGCAACTGAAAAAACACAGTATTGAAACAACACCTCCAACTTGCAGCAATGCAATGGCAGGACTCCCACTCGGTTAAGAGGGCATGATGCTCTCTGAATATTGGGTCCTATTTGCGGGGTATAAGAAACAATATGGTATACAGTACTCTCACAAAATTCGCGGGGGTTCTGTTCCAGAAAACCCGCGAATTTTGAAAAACCGCAAATGCGGTTTTGAATATGTCAAGAGGCAGGAGAGGGCTGCTGGGGCGCTGGCGGGTGCACTAAATCATACCTGGTAAGCTCCAACTGCCTCTTCCTGTTACTAAAGTCAGGCTACACCAATCAGGAGCTGCTTTGACACGCAGCTCCTGATTGGTGTAGCCTGACTTTAATACAGGAAGAGGCGGGTGGAGCATTCCGGTAATTACTGAGTCCGCAATTTGTGAACCACAAATTCATGGGGGAACACTGTATATATAGTTTTGTAATGTTTTATTTATTAGGTATTTATATACCGCCTATCAAGGTTATCTAAGGATTATAGTCAGGTACTCAAGCATTTTCCCTATCTGTCCCAGGGGCAATAGAGGATCGAGTGACTTGTCCAGGGTCATAAGGAGCAGCACGGGGTTTCAACCCACAACCTCAGGGCCTCAGTAGCTCTAACTACTAGGTCACTCCAGGTTAGAGTTGGGATTATTTGGGATATAGAAAGTTAGATCAAGCTAGGAAAATACAGGTCTGACTGTCACAACTAGGCCACAGATGATATCAATTGTTTTGCTACAAACAAATTGTTTTGATATTTTGAACATTAACGAAGGACCCAGATATGATGCTTATTTCAACCAGCTTATACGTCAACTTAGCATCCTGAAGGTGTGAATAACCAAGTCATGGCACCTGGCAGAGTCTTGAACAAGGACTTCCAACACCTGGACAAAATGGAAAACGGGCACTGGATCTTTCCTTGCCAGGGTAAGGTGATGTGAGTTGAACGTAATAAGAGCCCTGTTATCAGAGACATATAAAAACTGCTGTTTCTGGGACTACAGCCAGAGGCTTCTGTTGAAACTGGAGGAGAAGTTCAGGCCTAGTGGGTGTGTTAGTCTGGTTCCTGGTTCCTGGGAGCTGCTCCAAGACAGCAAACACCGAGATCTTGCTTGAGCAGCAACTGTGAATACTGTACTGCCTGGAAAACAGCCATCCTAGGGAGGGTGAGAACATTTTAAACACTGGAATAGACAAGGTATACTTAGAAGAAATCTAATATGGTGTGGTAAGCTGATTACGAAGCATGCAGTGAAACTGAGTTTGGGGACGAGATTGGATTGTTATTCTGAATTATATGTAGTGGCATAGTTTACAGTTTATAGCTTATCCTTGATATAGTGCAAATAAAAAAATCATTATATAAGTGGTTTACAGTGGAAAAATAAAGAAGGGGAGAACATATCACATAAAGATAAGCTTCTGTATAACTGTAAACTTTAATTATATGTAACATAGTAAAACAGTAAATGACGGTAGATGAAGACCTGAACAGTCCATCCAGTCTGCCCATAAGTTATACTCATTAAAAAATATATGATTAGATGAACTTGTCTCTTCTTTGATATTCTGGGCCGTAGACTGTAAAGTCTGGTATTGTCCTAGGTTTCAAATGCTGAAGTTGCCATCTTTAAGCTCACTCCAACCATCCCGTTGTTTGCAGGACATCTACCGTAAAGTCTAGCCAGTAACATCCTCCTGTTCCATATTAGGGGAGTTCCCATTGATGCCCACCCCAGCCCATCCTACATCGAATCACCATAAATGGGACACAGACCGTGCAGGTCTGTCCAATACCGGCCTTAATTCTTTAATTTACATCCTTCATTTTCTAATTAGAGATCTTCTATGTTTATCCCACACTTTTTGAATTCCAGCACCGTTTTCCTCTCCACCACTTCCCTCGGGAGGGCATTCCAGACATCAACCACCCTCTCCGTGAAGAAGTTCCTAACTTTGCTCCTAAGTCTTCCTCCCCATAACCTCAAATTTTGCCCTCTAGTTTTACCATTTTCTCTTCTCTGGAAAAGATTTGTTTCTATATTAATGCCTTTCAAGTATTTAAACGTTTGTATCATATCTCCCCTGTCCCTCCTCTCCTCCAGAGTATACATATTTGGATCTTCCAGTACTGGAAACATTTATATAACCTTTGAGATAGGTAATAATTCTTTATTTCACAATCCTAGTGTGTACAAGTCATAGCATCTGTGGTTTCTTCTACTTCCTCTTATAACAATATACATAAGGGGTATAGTTCACTCAGTGCCTATATTGTAGCTTACTTATAGCAAGCTAACAAGGAGAGGCAGAAGTTTGTAAATTAGATGGAATATAGAAAATAGTGGCGCTAGAAAAGGTTCAAAGAAGAGTGACCAAGTTGATAAAAGAGATGGAACTCCTCTCGTATGAGGAAAGACTAAAACGGTTAGGGCTCTTCAGCTTGGAAAAGAGACGGCTGAGGGGAGATAGGATTGAAGTCTACAAAATCCTGAGTGGAGTTGAATGGGTACAAGTGGATCGATTTTTCACTCCGTCAAAAATTACAAAGACTAGGGGACACTCGATGAAGTTACAGGGAAATACTTTGAAAACCAACAGGAGGAGATTTTTTTTTCACTCAGAGAATAGTTAAGCTCTGGAACGCATTACCAGAGGATGTGGTAAGAGTGGATAGAGTAGGTTTGGACAAGGTTAGAAAAGTTTGGACAAGTTCCTGGAGGAAAAGTCCATAGTCTGTTATTGAGAAAGACATGGGGGAAGCCACTGCTTGCCCTGGATCGGTGGCATGGAATGTTGCTACTCCTTGAGTTTTGGCCACATATTAATGACCTGGATTGGCCACTGTGAGAACGGGCTACTGGGCTTGATGGACCATTGGACTGACCCAGTAAAGCTATTCCTTTGTTCTTAAGTGGGTTTGGATTTCTTTTTTCATATAATCATTAGAGTTGGCGGTACATAGAAACAGAACCAGCATAGGACACTCGTATAGTAGGCGCAGAATAGTGAATGCTTTACAACAGGGGTGCCCAACACGTCGATCGCGATCGACCAGTAGCTCAGGAAGGCAACGCGAGTCGATCGCGGAGCCCATCCCGGGCTCCGTGATAGACTCGTGTTGCCGTCCTGATCTACCGGGCCGATCAGCCTTCCTCTCCAGTGTTCTCTCTAGGGCCTTTTAGCTGGGCGGTCCGCCCAGCTGTCATCTGCTGCTGCCGCCGCTGCTGAATATTAAAAAAACACAAAAAAAACCGGCTTGGAGATTTCAGCCCGTAGCGAACTTATGCTCCGTGGCTCTAACGTGTGCGTGCCGGTTTCCCTTCTCTTCCCTCCGAAACCGGAAGTTATGTCCGGGGGGAGGGGGGGAGAAGGGAAGCCGGCACGCACATGTTGAGAGCCCTGAAGCAAGCGTTCGCTACGGGCTAAGGCGGGAGACATGTTAGTGAAGCATTTCCTCTTCTTGCTGCCGGGTCCTGCCTACTTTCTGTTTCCGCGAAGGCATTTCCCCCAACAGTTCCTCGCGATGCTGGTCGGCCAAAGCAGGGAGAGGTTGGGGCGGCGGCGGCTTTTGGGCGTGTTATTGGCATCGGCTTTCGGGCCTGTTATTGGTGGCGGTTTGGGTCCTGGTCCCCGATGGCAGTGGCAGTGTCTTGGGGGAGGGCAGGGAGAAAGAAAGAAAAAGGGCAGGCAGGGAGACAGAAGGAAAGAAGAGAAACAGAAAAAAAGGAAAGGGAGGCAGAGAGAAAGAAAGGGCAGGGAGAGAGGAAGGAAAAGTTGGGGGAAGGAATGAGGTCTGGAGGAGAGGAAGCATACAGGCTAAAAGGGAAGAAAGATTGGATGCACAGTCAGAAGAAGAAAGTGCAACCAGAGACTCATGAAATCACCAGACAAGGTAGGAAAAATGATTTTATTTTAAATTTAGTGATCAAAATGTGTCTGAATTTATATCTGCTGTCTATATTTTACACTAAGGTTCCCTTTTACTAAACCGCAATAGTGGTTTTTAGCGCAGGGAGCCTATGAGCGTCGAGAGCAGCGCTGAGCATTCAGCGCAGCTCCCTGCGCTCTAAAAACTGCTATCGTGGTTTAGTAAAAAGGGAGGGGGGTATATTTGTCTATTTTTGTATGGTTGTTACTGAGGTGATAGTGCATAGAGTCATCTGCTTTGACCTCTTTGAAAAACCCTGGAATAGGAATGATAATTTCTATGCGTACAGTGTGCTTTGTGTTTTTTAAAAAATTTTATTGTTGGTAGATCATTTTGACTTGGTCATTTAAAAAGTAGCTCGCAAGCCCAAAAAGTGTGGGCACCCCTGCTTTACAAACAAGACTTTCTGCACAATAAATTCTTCCGAGCAGATCAAAACCTGGCTCCTACATGCCTTCGACCGGTCCACTAGAGAGCAGTATGAGAATGGGGAGAGAATTCCTAAGAACGTCAGAGTTTTTACCACTGCGTCCGGCGCTAAAAACGCTAGCACAGCTTTTTAAAAGAGGGAGTAGGTAAGTTACTTCTATACTCTTTGAAACAGGATAGATTTCACTCTTTTTCTAAATTGCATCACATTTGAGGATCACTTACTCCCACTTTTACTAAGGTGTGCTAATCGATTAGCGCACCTTAGTAAAAGAGGGCCTATATTTCAACAGGCAACGAATTCCATAAATTTAAAAAAAAACTCCGGGTACTATACCAAGTATTTCTCTAACTTTTAAGTTCCAGTGGAAATATTGGAAGTTCCTGAGGGTTCACTACCTCCATTTACACAGGTTTACTATTTACCCAAGAAAAATCAAATTCAACAACAGGAAGATAGCCAAGAACCAATAGATGTATCAGCATTATTGGAATTATCAGATAAAGAAATGGTTACTCCCGCAACATTAGTGGCAACTTTAGCTCTAACGATGGATAGGAACTGGATTTTGAGACTTTTCTTTAAAAACAGAGTGAAAGAATTTATGGGTCTCAAAATACAAATGTTCCCAGACTTAGCCAGGGACACACAAAGGCGAAGAAAAGAGTTTCTTATGTTAAAACCGGGAATTATAGCTCTTGGAGCAACTTTTTTTCTTCGATACCCTTGCAAATGTGTTATACAATATAATTCTCAAAAATATGTTTTCTTTGAGCCCTACCAGCTGACAACTTTCCTATCTCTTTCTCGGCTTGAGAAGGAAAATTAAGATGTCCACATCAGCTGACTTGCATTATTTTTCCTTGGTAAACATTTCTTAGTTCTCCGTTTTATAATTACATTTTGTGGACTTGAGCTGATTTAAGTTAAATTTAGCATCTTTGAACTTATTATATTACTGTGGGATTTTCTCTTTCTTGACTTAAAAGCTTTCTGTACAAGTATATCTTGAATTGTATTACTGAAAATTGAATAAATAAATAAATAAAAAGTTCCAGTGAAACAACTTGAAAAACTTTTTTGAGAACTTTTCTAGAAAGGGAAAAAGACGGGACAAACTTGTGCACCGGAGCTCTAATGCAGCTCCCTAAACTAACGTCATAGACTGACGCAGTCACCTATTAGATTCAAAGAGATCTTAAGACGATCATTTTTGACGTGCTCAGGGGACCTCTAGACATCGCTGCCTCATCCTCTACAACTTTTCTGTCCTCTATGTCGTTACAGTCCAATGCATTTCCTTTCTCCATCTTTTTTATTTTACTTTGCAAACCTGCTCTGATAGCCTATGTTCCCTCTAAGCTGAGCACGTCAGCGATCGCTTATACGGTCTAGGAGCGTCGCTCACAGGTTTTGCAAGGTCGCTCACAAAAATACTTGCAAATCTGGAGAACTCGTTGCTCACACGAAAAAAAAAGTTGGGTTTTTTTTTTAAACTTGTCACTTTACATGAGAAATATTTTGCACGCACCCAGCTGATCCGTAGAGAGGGCATTGCCAGTAGGTCCCCGGAAAGTGGTATATCAAGACCAATAAAAACCTGAAACTTAAATAATAATACTTAGAATTGTGACTAGGTTTGCTACATAAATCCTACTGTCAGAACGTTCCCCTTGGCTCTTATGCTGCACCTCCTCCTTCTACTTGGCACTGTATTACGGAAATTAATTTTCACCTTGCTGATTTTTATTTGGAACACTCCCGCAACTCCAAATGTCAACGTCTTTCAAACTGACTCCAGAGATGTTAATAGTTTTTGTCATATAAATCCCTGCATAATCATGTATCGCCCTCCAATATTCCCACCACAGTCTATAACAGGTGTATACATTCCGACAGATGTCAAGGAATATTTATGAACTTCTGCAAATGAAAATAGATATGGGAGGGGGGAGGGAATACCTGTTTTTTAAACCGCAAAACTGCTTCTTGCAGTTCCTTCAGGCTTTCATCTCTCTTCTGTCTTGCCTTTTTTAGATTATTTCGAATTCTCTTTCTTTCAAGCCATTTCAGGGCAAGGACGGCTGCAGCTGAGCCACACACAATAACAGTTAGGATGCGAGGGTCTTTCCCAGGTTTCGATAGAAGCTGCTGCACTCCTGCCACACTCATAATGTAGCCGCTGTCCATCTCAGATGGCTCTGAATAATTGGAGACAGAGCGCCAGCAGATCTGCAAAACAGAGCTGAAAGTCTGAGCCGAATTCTCCAGGTGTGCTGCTGAAACCCAAGAGGTGGAGACTGTCTCTTAAAGGAACCAGAGCATTAAGAGCTCGTGTAAACCATTAGGCTTACAGATCCTACACCAATAGCTAAGGGGACCTTTTTTACCCAGCATAGCAAAAGGGGGACTACCATGGGACACACTTCAGCATCATGAGCAAACTGCAGGCCACTTGGCAGGTAAAGGGACCCGACACGGTCCATGTTTCTCAGCACTGACACCTTAGCCCATAGATCAGGCAAAATTGTTGCGAGCATCTTTTGTAAGCACCATCTTAGGAACCCCTGATGAAGAAGTGTTGATCGAAACATGAATCATGCCGGGTCCCTTTTCCTGTCAAAATTTATTTATTTATTTATTCAATTTCCTATACCGTTCTCCCAAGGGAGCCCAGAACGGTTTACATGAATTTATTCAGGTACTCAAGCATTTTTCCCTGTCTGTCCTGGCGGGCTCACAGTCTAGCTAACAGGGGGGGGGTGGTGGGGGAGGGTTTAAATGACTTGCCCAGGGTCATAAGGAGCAGTGTGGGTTTGAACTGACAACTTCAGGGTGCTGAGACTAGCTTTAACCACTGTACCACACTGTCCCCATTCTCTCCTTGTTTGGGCTGAGAACATTTCAGTGGCTCCTCCTATTGTGATGTCATAATGCCTCATTCCACCAATGCCTAAGAGCCAGCCTCATCGGTGATGTCATAATGGCTTGGTTTCCCTATACTTGGGCCCATTTACTCGATGTGTCTGCCTCACTGAAATGACAAATGTGGAATAAATTTTTATTCCATATTTATGTATTCATTTTTCTAATACCAATCTCCTAGAGGAGCTCAAAACAGTTTACATAAATTTATTCAGGTACTCAAGCATTTTTCCCTGTCTGTTCCGGCAGGCTCACAATCTAATGTACCTGGAGCAATGGGGGGATTAAGTGACTTGCCCAGGATCACAAGGAGCAGTGTGGGTTTGAACCCACAACCCCAGGGTGCTGAGGCTGTAGCTTTAACCAATGTGCCACACTCTTCGTGCAGACTCTTAGAACCTAACGGATGTAGCGGTATATAAGAAATAAATTACATTACATTACATTACATTACTCTTAGAAATTGCAGGAGAACCTTAGCAGATTGGAAAACCGGGCGTCTAAATGGCAGATGAAATTGAATGTGAACAAATGCCCTTTGGCTTTTATCCTACTGAGCACAGGTGTTTTGGATTTGTAGAACTTATTAAAAGTACAATCATTTTAAAAAAAAAAAAAACTGTCTCCAACCAACCAAGAAGACAATGACATGGATATGGTTCAATCAATGTTGTGAAAGTGTAGAATTTTGTTTCTGCAAACTGTCACCTAACGAAATAAGATGCCACTCTTTTCAGCTAGAGTGGCTAAATACTGCTCAGAATTTAGGAAGTTGGTGGGTTGGGCTGAGAACTTTTCGCCACCCCCTCGTATCACTACCTCTGACACCCTCTATATTCGTGGTCAGTCCTTGGTCTAGCGACACTGTAGTGCTGAAGTGGAAAGTGATGCTAGGTTCAAGAACCATTACAGAATCGCTCGAACCACTTGTCAACCATTTTCATGGCCATAAGCTGATTTGCAGTTAGAAATAAAATGTCGTGTTGTTGGCGTGATCCATGATTTACGGGCACACGTTAAAACGCACCTTCTCTCAACCATAGCTCACAACTGACTGACTGCACCAAATAAGTTGAAACTTGTCACACACTGTTACTGAGGTTTGATGCCTCTCCGTTGGAAGGCACTTGGCAGTAGCATTCACCGTATTTTTTTTTTTTATCACACCTCTTACATACCAAAGAAAAATGAGCCATGATCTTCTTGTTAGGTGCCATCAACTTGAAAACCATCTCTGAAAACGCTAACTCCGTATTGTAACACCTTTACACAAGCTCATGTAAACCGCTCTGAATTGACTCCCCAGTCATTAGTAGTGTTTGAGTGCTAACGACTTGATGACCTTCTGAGTTACAATTTTAAGCATATCATTCCTTTGCAAACATTGGGCTCCTTTTACAAAACGATAGTAGTTTCTACCTTAGGCCAGCGAGGTAAATGCGGTACTTTGATGCTCAAGGGCATTCTATGAGGGTCAGAGTACTTACCTCATAAGAACATAAGAACATAAGAACATAAGCAGTGCCTCCGCCGGGTCAGACCATAGGTCCATCCTGCCCGGCAGTCCGCTCCCGCGGCGGCCCAAACAGGTCACGACCTGTCTGAATCACCAGAAGGGGCCCCCTTGCCACCTTGGTTTCTCATTGAAGTCCTATCTTCCCATCGAAGTCCTAACCCTCCGGTCCTGCACATGCACGACCTGGTTGGGTTTCTATACTTATTACCTGGTTAGCTTTCTATACTTGTGTTACATCCCAGCTCCTCCCTCAGTATCCCACGATCCCTTTATCCCTCAGAAATCCGTCCAATCCCTGTTTGAATCCCTGTACCGTACTCTGCCTGATCACTTCCTCCGGTAGCGCATTCCAAGTGTCCACGACCCTTTGGGTAAAAAAAAACTTCCTTGCATTTGTTTTGAACCTATCTCCCTTCAGTTTCTCCGAATGCCCCCTCGTACCTGTTGTCCCCTTCAGCCTGAAGAATCTGTCCCTATCCACCCTCTCTATGCCCCTCATGATCTCATCATTACCTCATCATTACCTCATCAGCCTGTGGTAAAAAACCTCTACCGTGGCTTTGTAAAAGGCAGCGGCTGTCAATTGTTGTTTGCTATGAATGTTAAATGTTGAATTAATGGGGAGGAGCTCAGGCATGGGGGGGAGAGAGAGGGTACAGGGGGGACATAAGGGAGAAAAGATGGTACCTTTTGAAGGCATTCAGGGATGTGCAGTATAACTCTTTGTAAGGTTGAAATATAAAGATGCATTATATTTTAATAGGGATTTCAATCACAGGAGCTTTAAAGGAAAATGTTTAGAGTGGGGGGAGCACTTTCTTTACAAAAACTACAAAAACTAGGGGACACTCTATGAAGTTACAAGGAAATGCTGTTAAAACTAATGGGAGGAAATATTTTTTCACTCGGGAATAGTTAAGCTCTGGAATGCGTTGCCAGAGGTTGTGGTAACAGCAGTTAACATAGATGGGTTTAGAAAAGGTTTGGACAAGCTCCTGGAGGAAAAGTCCATAGTCTGTTATTGAGACAGACATGGGGGAAGCCACTGCTTGCCCTGGATCGGTAGCATGGAATGTTGCCACTCTTTGGGATTCTAGAACGTTAGTCTCTGGGATTTGGGAATCGTGTTATTCTTTGGGATTCTGGTTGGAATGTTGCTACTATCTGGGTTTTTGCCAGGTACCAGTGACCTGGATTGGCCACCATGCGGACAAGTTACTGGGCTAGATGGACCATTGGTCTGACCCAGTATGGCTAGTCTTATGTTCTTAATTATCATGGGCTGGTGGTCGAAGTCATGGATGTAAGGACTAGGGTTACCATATGGCTCCAGAAAAAGGAGGACAGATTGAGACATCCGAGTTTTACTTCCATTGCTTTCAAGGGCGGAAAAACCCAGATGTCTCAATCTGTCCTCCTTTTTTGGAGCTATATGGTAACCCTATGCAAGGCAATTGTTCTCAATCCAGTCCCTGGGACACATCTAGCTAGTCAAATTTTCAGGATATCCACAATGTATATGCTATCTCCATAGAATGGAGGTAGTGCATGCAAATTTATGATAAGTAGATAAGGACAGGTTGTTCACCCTCTCCAGGTAGGGAGAACAAGAGGGCACTCTCTAAAGTTAAAAGGGGATAGATTCCGTACAAACGTAAGGAAGTTCTTCTTCACCCAGAGAGTGGTAGAAAACTGGAACGCTCTTCTGGAGGCTGTTATAGGGGAAAACACCCTCCAGGGATTCAAGACAAAGTTGGACAAGTTCCTGCTGAACCGGAACATATGCAGGTAAGGTTAGTCTCAGTTAGGGCTCTGGTCTTCGACCTAAGGGCCGCCGCGTGAGCGGACTGCTGGGCACCATGGACACCATTGGTCTGAGCCAGCAGCGACAATTCTTATGTTCTCCAAGGTAGAGAGAACGAGAGGACACTCTAAAGTTGAAAGGGGATAGATTCCGTACAAACGTAAGGAAGTTCTTCTTCACCCAGAGAGTGGTAGAAATCTGGAATGCTCTTCCGGAGTCTCTTAAAGGGGAAAACACCCTCCAGGGTTTCAAGACAAAGTTGGACAAGTTCCTGTTGAACCGGAACATATGCAGGTAAGGTTAGTCTCAGTTAGGGCTCTGGTCTTCGACCTAAGGGCCGCCGCGTGAGCGGACTGCTGGGCACCATGGACACCATTGGTCTGAGCCAGCAGCGACAATTCTTATGTAGTAAAAGAAACTTGTATTTATTTCTTAGCTATTGTTCTGTGAAGGCCCAAACTTGCTGCCTTGACCATTCTTTCAGAGGTACTTTGCTGTTATCACACATTAGATGCAAAAATTAGCATTCAAATGCAAAGCCTCTCTGCTAACTATTGGAAGTGTTCTCAGGGCCAGCCCAACCATTATGCAACTAGGAAAGCAGCTTCTTGGGAGCAGCAAAGATTCAAATCAGTGGCATAGTAAGAGGGAGGTGGGGGGAGGATCACCCCATGCGGCAGCACCTTTCTGTCCCCTCACACCATGCTCGAACCCTCCCTTTCCAAGCTCCCCTCCCCCCCCCCCCGTACTTTTTTAAATCTTCACCAGCGCAAGCAACTTCTCCGGCCTGCTGCTCTCCTTGGGCTGGCTCCCCTCTGAAACCACTTCTGGGTCGTGGGGCCAGGAAGTGACATCAGAGGGAAAGCCAATGCTGGCGTGAACAGGCCAGAGAAGATGCTCGCACTGGTGAAGATTTAAAGGAGTGAAGGGAGGGCGTGTGGCGTGGGGGTTGGGGTAAGGAGGGCACAGGGGGGGCACCACCACCCTTGCTGATTCAAACCAACAGACAGCCACAGCCCTGCAAACTCAAAGAACCACAACATATACTTTAACCTTCATTTCTATAGGATGATTGTTGAGTTTAGTTCTCAAAATTGGGGGGGGGGGGGAGGAGTAGGATAGAGGCCTGAATGTAGTTTGAAGGAGATTTTATGGCTAGAGGTCCTTGAGATCCACAACCTAGCCTGGTTTTCAATGAATGTGTACGAGATCTATTTGGAGCCAACAGTTAAGGGATGGGTGTTGGTAGGGAAGGATGCCATCTGAGACTATGTTTGGGTAAAGAAAGCCTGTGAGTACAAAGAGACATTTGGAAATATTTCTTTATTTCGTTCATTCATTTTCTATCCCATTCTCCCCAGAACAGGTTACAGGTTGACAAGCATAATATACAGTAGACAGGTTACAATTTGTCAGAGACACAGGACCAGTTTTTATCCTAACTCGACACATACTAGGGATCTAATACTAATATTCGTGGAGGGGCATCTAGACCGCCTGAACGTCTAGCTTTATACCACATTTTTGAACAAAATTTCATCCAAGTCCCAAATTCCCAAAACAAGACCATTTAGACATGGGAGGGGTCAATCTTGCAATGGACTGGCCACCTAGACATGGCAACAGAGCAGTGGGGGCACCTGACAGGGCAGTGAGCCCCCCATAACCCACTATACCCATCTGTCTACACCTCCAATAGCCCTTATGGCTGCAGGTGGCACCTACTGTATATGGCAGTAGAGTAGGGTTTTGGGGGGGGGGGGGGTTGTTGGTTTAGAGTGGCTTATGGGCCTGGGTCCTCCTCTCTATGGTTCACTAGCCCATCCCCCAGGCTATTTAAGACACCTGTGTGCAACTGTTCTAGGCTTTCCTATAGCAGGTATTGATGTTCTGGAAACAGGTATGTACTTTTTTATTCTGAACTTTGTAGGGGTGTGAGGAGGTCAGTGAACACTGGGAGAGTGAGTGAGGGTCTTTACTTTGTCTCTGCAGTGGTTATCTGGTCACTTTGGATACCTTTTTGGCACTTATACCTGTTTCTGCATCATCTAACAATGTTCAAGTTTCATCCAGGATGTCTAGTAAAACATTCAATTAACCCTGCAGGATGGCTAAGGCCTAGATTCACTAAACTCACCGATCGTATCCCGACCAGTTTGTGATTGTACCCTGACACCCACCCCATTCACTAACCTTCTACCCGATCTATCTCCGACCCGATCCGATCTGCCCATGAAAATGAGAAATGGCCTGCATAAGTAGGAAGCCATCGATTCACTAAGCAGAAGAAGAAACACCGATTGGGTTTGCCAATCTTTTTTAAAAAAAATCTTTATTCATTTTCAAAAATGACAAGTGTACAACATTCATTCAGAAATACCTTAATTCATCACTTGACATTCTTATTTGTATTATTCCAAATAAATAATTATATAAGAAACCCACCCCTCCCACCCATATACCAATAAATAACAACTATCAATTATTATCCGTCATAATCCCACCCACCCCTTATCTTATCCAATATTCTGGTGTTTAAGATGTCTGATCACTAGAATAAATCGTCAATGGCCCCCAAATTTTTTCAACTTATTATAATTACCTTGTTGCAAAGCAAATACCCTTTCCATTTTATAAATATGGCATACTGAATTCCACCAAAAAGTATAATTTAGTTTAGTATAATCTTTCCAATTTCCTGTAATCTGCTTAATGGCAACCCCTGTTAATATTAATAAAAGTTTATTATTATTAGCTGAAATTGGGCTTTTAAATCTCATTGATGTACCAAATAGTACAGTATCATATGAAAGGCCAACATGATTCTTTTTTTTTCTTTTTTTTTTTATTTATAATTCTTTATTCATTTTTAAAACTTTCATCAAGTGTACAACAATCATAATAAACACAATTAATCAGAGCACTTGCATATCTTATCATTATAATCTAAACATACAAATGTAACCCTCTCCCCACCCTCCCTCAAAGCCCTTCATTCATAATAAGAAACCTATATTTGTATCCCTCCCCCCTCCCAATACTATATGGTGTATAACTAATAGAAAAATGGCATTTAATCATGACAAAAAGACGTTAATATTATTATAATTTCCATTTTGTATCGCTATTGATCTTTCCATTCTATATATGTGACATAATGAATTCCACCAAAAATTAAAATTCAGCCTACTATGATCTTTCCAATTATTAGTAATATGTTGGATGGCAACTCCAGTCATGATCATTAAAAGTTTATTACTCGATGATATCTAACTCTTTTTTCTCATAGACATTCCAAATATCACAGTATCATAAGATAACGCTACATGGTTTTCCAATAAACAATTTATTTGATCCCAGATTGAGTTCCAAAAGGCTAAGATATGGGGACAGTAGAATAAAAGATGATCCAAAGTCCCTACCTACAATTTACAATGCCAGCACCTATTGGACAAGGAACTATTTAATTTTTGTAATCTAACTGGGGTCCAGAAAGCTCTATGTAACAAAAAAAACCAAGTTTTTCTCATAGACGCTGACATTGTACATCTCATTCTCCAAGACCAAATTTGTGGCCATTGAGATGCTGAACATGATTTTCTAACAATGAATTAATTTGGGGCCAAATTAACTTCCAAAAGGCATTTATATAGGGACAGAAAAATATCAAATGGTCCAATGTCCCAACTTCTAAACTACAATGCCAATCTGAAATGAAGTGACTGCTGAGTCCTTGCCGACTCTCCTGCTTTCTGCCGCCCTGAAATCCCAGTAGTGAGGTTACAAAACAACCATCATAATAAAATATAAAATTGTACATATGCATATGAACACCCTTTTTATATATTCTGCATAAAGCGCAATGCAAGCCCGTGGTTTTAACCCGCGGTTCGTGGTTTTAAAGCATGTTCTGTTCCACAATCTGACTGCACAAATTGAAATGATTTCTTTTAAAATGTCCATTCGTAGGGCCAGCAAGTACATTGCAGCCACCCCTCCCCCTTTATTTTGACCTCGTTTGTGCTGTAGCGTGATCTGCAAATACCACTTTATACTATCTACCACACTCCGTACACAAATTGGTCTCTCTTTTCCCTCTCCCTCTCCCCCTTTTTCTTTCTTTCAAGGTTTAATAAGTATTTTGTATATCCAGTAGTTTACTATAGTAATTGCATCCGTAGTAGAATGTGTGCTTTTATATTTAGTTATTATTCAAGTTTGCTTGAAATTACTTAACATAAAAAGAAGTTTTGAGGCCTGCCCCAGCCTTCTTGTCTAGGTGCTGTGCTGAAAGCACCTATTACAAAAGCATGACTGGGTGTGCCAGTAAAAAGACAAAAGACATGGCCAGACAGATGCAGCTAAGGCAAATACACAACAGCATGGCATGGATCCCTGCCCCCCCCCCCCAACGGTCTACATGAAATTCTCATCATGACATCACCGAAATAAAGACTGCCCTGCTCTGTGATGCACTGCTCTATGATTGGATATGAGCGAGAGACAGCCCTGAGTTTTGATGCATCCTGGGAGCCCCCCCATACCCACACATCTATAAAGCATCAATATCATGCGGCCTTTGGTCTCTCTTTCCTCTTTTCCTGGATCACCAAGGCTGGACACTCTCTTTTCTCCCTCTGCAACCATGTGCTTCTACACATGTGCTGGGCCCTGTGGCCTTCTAAGAACTTTTCAACCAGCAGTGTGAGTAACTTCGAACCTTTAATCTTAGAGAAATTTTGTCTGTGTATTTCTATTTATTTGCTTAACGATCTTACTACTTCTACCAGCTTGATTGTAATTTTATACTTGCTCCAAAAAGAAAATAAACTTTCAGTTTGCTTGTAAATGTTCTGGGTCTTGGTCCTTGAATAAATATTCATATATATTTAATTATAGGTACAAAGCTGACTGTCAATCAAGCAAGCTAACTTTCCCCAAATGAATAGTTCTTTATAACACATATTTCTCTAAGCCAGAGAGGGATGTGTATTATTGGTTAAGTTCCATCCAATTAATAATAATTTTATAATGATGCGAAGAGCAAGCGCATGTGCAAATTGGATCTACAACCAACAAGGATAATCTGCGCATGCATCTCAATCGCTCTACAGCAATCCATGGGATCGCTGTAGGGTGTGCATGCGATCAGATCACTTGCATGAAGAATCTCTAGTGAATCGGTCGCTTGGCAAAACTCAGCCAAGAATCGCCCAACAACAATCCAGATAGGTGAGTTTAGTGAAGCTAGGCCTTATTCCAGGTCAGTCCCCAACCCACCCACATACTGCTCTAATCACTCCTCCAGATATGTCCCTTTCATCTCTGGGTCTATAGCAGCATTCAGAGGCATAAAAAGTCTCAAAGCACGTCCAGAAAGTTGGTTTATCGGCACTTGGACAATCTGTCTTTTAGGTCATCCAAGTGCCAACATGGGCAGGTTTTTAGATGTGTTTAAGTTTTGATGATGAGCCCCATCATATATAGTTTACAAGATAAATTTGACATGGTTGCAGTGCAAGTTGAGGAGTCTTTTAGGGGATCTGATCTGTGGCAGCAGTTGAATCCAGTGGCTTGGTATGAACTGGGAGTAGGACAGGGCTAGGAGGCATTTTGAGGCATATTTCATCCTGGGACCAGAGGGACCTGTTTGGCATGTACAGAGGAAGCTTACTTGTCATGTAGCCCAACGCAATGTTGTGCAAGGTTTTGACTGCTAGCATCAGGCCCTTGAAGACACGGGCAGCCAGTAAGCCAACGATAAAGCCTGGGAGATAGGATCGCTGGCACGGAGGTTTTTTAGAAGCCTGATTGCTGTGTTTTGTACATGCTGAGACATTGTATGTTCTTCACCGTGAGACCATTGAATAGGGCATTGCAGTAGTCCATGTGGGATAGGACTACGGCACACAGTAGTTGGGTAAAGCCAGACTCAGAAAAGTAGCTCCTTATTTTTCAGAGTTGACGTAGGTAGTAAAATAAGGAAGATACCACCTGAAAGACACTGGATGGTTGGAAAGCGATATGTTGGAGACAAGGAGTATTCCTAGGCTGTGTGCTTGGATCGTGTGCAGTTATGGTAGTTGAGTTCCAACGTAGCGAGGGATGGGTGCAGTTGCAGTGTTCTTTGCAGTTCCAAAGGAGTACCATTTTAGAGGCATTTCGTTGCAATTTGTTGATGAACAACCAGTTTTTGATTTCCAAGAGGCATTTTAGGAATTTTTTAATCTGGGCATTGCGAGTTTCTCCTAGTAGTAGGTAGAGTTGGATGTCATCCGTGAAGGAGTAAATCTGTATTTGGTATTTGTGGACTAAATCTAGGACTGGTCTAATTTAAAGATTGAATAATAGGGGTGATAGTAGAGCCCCCTGTGGAACACCGTATTTGATTGGTTTCGATAGTGCATCGTTGAGTAGTACGCTTGAACCAATGTAATGCAGTGTCTCGGATTCCAATTTCAGAGAACCGTGCAATGAGGAGAGGATGCAGTGAGATCCATCAGTACCAGAAGGACATCATTACTCTTATACACGAGTTTCCAGCAGTCGATGATGTCGAGAAGGACAGTTTCAGTACTGTGAAATTTCCTGAATCCTGACTGAAAGGCGGATAGGGCTCTTTGATTGCTAATGAAGGAGTATAATTTGTTTAATACTGTTTTTTTCCAGGATCTTGGAGATGAAGGGTAGGTTGGAGACCGGTCTACAATTGCTGATCACACTAGGATCAAGTGTGGGTTTTTCAAGATCAACCTGATGACCGCTGTCTTCCAGTTTACTTGATACTATGCCCGTTTGTAGAGAGGTGTTGATGAGAGGAAGGATGGAATCTATAAAGGCATCTTTCACAGCCACTAGGAGGCGTGGTGGACAGGAGTCCAGGTTGGAGCTAGAAGGGCAAATAGAAACATAGAAACATAGAAATTGACGGCAGAAAAGGGCCATAGCCCATCGAGTCTGCCCATACCAATGACCCACTCCCTGATTCTTACTCCCCTATAGATCCCACATGAATATCCCATTTTCTCTTAAAATCTGACACGCTGTTGGCCTCAATCACCTGCTGAGGCAGCTCGTTCCAATGATCAACCACCCTTTCGGTGAAGAAGTACTTCCTAGCATCACCTTGAAATTTCCCTCCCCTGATTTTCAGCGAGTGTCCTCTGGTTACCATGGGCCCTGTAAGACTGAAGATATCATCTTTCACCTCTATACGCCCCGTGATATATTTAAAGGTCTCAATCATGTCCCCCCTCTCTCTTCGCTCCTCCAGTGAGTACATCCGCAGTTTTTTTAACCTTTCTTCATACGTGAGATCTCTGAGCCCCAAGACCATCCTGGTAGCCATTCGTTGAACCGACTCAACTCTCAACACATCTTTCCGGTAGTGTGGTCTCCAGAATTGAACACAATACTTGAGATGAGGTCTCACCATGGATCTGTACAGTGGCATTATAACTTCAGGTTTTCTGCTGACAAAACCCCTACGGATGCAGGATGTGTCTAGTGTTTTGGTGATGTCATCATGGGATCCTGGA
Source organism: Geotrypetes seraphini (assembly GCF_902459505.1). Lineage (NCBI taxonomy): Eukaryota > Metazoa > Chordata > Amphibia > Gymnophiona > Dermophiidae > Geotrypetes > Geotrypetes seraphini. The sequence continues at coordinate 66,976,258 of NC_047095.1, forward strand.
AAGGAAGCAGGAAGTCAAAGTGTGAATGAGAGAGGTCTGGAGAAGCATTATAAAACATTTTACTGCTTTATTCAAATGGAAGAGTAAACAGTTCTTAGAAAAATATCATATATACTTTGCAGAAAACTCTTATTAATAGACAGAGGATTTGAACCCACCGAAATCTGCTACTTAGTGTGAAAAATGTCAGAATGTTTAAGTCAAAATGCAAATGGCTTTTGGTTTTTTTTAATTCTTTATTCATTTTTGCATGTTACAACAAGTGTAGCAGTTAAACTCATATGAACTTAAAGAAACACACTTGATTAACTCTCATATATGCATTAAGTATAACATTTCATTACAAATTAATATTCTGTAATATTTTAAATATTATGTAAGAAATCTAATATATAAATTATTCTTATTGAATAGAATAACCTCCCCTCCCCTCCCTCCCTACTCAATAATACATAGATGTATCATTACCATGAAACTATTCAAATAATCATGTATTATAAAATAACAAAAGTAAAGCCCACCCATTTCCCCCCTAATCAAATATCTTCTCATGGGAAAAGTTAATCATTCATTACAAAAATCTGTTAATGGTCCCCAGATTTTCTGAAATTTACTAAAATAACCTTTTTGCGTTGCTATTGTGAGTTCCATTTTGTATATATGACATACAGAATTCCACCAGAAATTGTAATTTAACCTGTCATACTTTTTCCAATTGTATGTTATTTGCTGTATTGCAACTCCAGTCAAAATAAAGAAAAGTTTGTTGTTATTTGATGAGATTTGACTCCATGCAAATGTTTTTTTTGGGGTTTTTTTTATAATTCTTTATTCATTTTCATATTTTACATGAAGTGTACAAAATATTGAGTTACAACTAATGAATACACAATATCACTTTTATATCTATTACATAATATTCTGAACAAATTTTTTTATCCCCTCTCCCACCCCCCACCCTTCAAGTACTTTCCAATCACCTTATACATATTGTATACCATATTATAACATGTTATGTAAAATTATTTTCACTACCCCCCCTCCATGTGTGCCATAAAGAAGACAAGAAAAAGAAGAAGATAAATCCTACTATTCATTCAGTACAATATTTTGTCAATGGCCCCCATATTTTTATAAATTTAGGATATGTCCCTCTTTGTATTGCTATTACTCTTTCCATTTTGAATATATGACAAATTGTATTCCACCAAAATGTATAATTAAGGTTACTATGATTCTTCCAGTTATTGGTTATATGCTGAATGGCAACCCCTGTCATGACTAGTAAAAGCTTGTTATTTTCTGGTGAAATTTGACTTTTTTTCTCATCATCATTCCAAATAACACTGTATCATATGATATTGCTACATGATTTTCCATCAATTTATTAATTTGTGGCCAAATTGCATTCCAAAAACTTTTAATGTAGGGACAATGATACAGTAAATGATCCAACGTCCCAGGTTTAATGTAATTGGTCTGTATGAAAAGGGAGAATTAATAGGATGTTAGAAAATCCGGTAGCCTTGACATATGATACTATTTTATTTGGAACAACTATGAGAGCAAGAAGTCAAATTTCATCAAATAACAACAAAGTTTTGTTTATTTTAACTGGAATAGCAATACAACAAATAACATATAATTGGAAAAAACATGACAGGTTAAATTACAATTTCTGGTGGAATTCTGTATGTCATATGTACAAAATGGAACTCACCATTGCAACACAAAAAGGACATTGAGTAAATTTCAAAAAGTCTGGGGACCGTTAACAAATTTCTGTAATGAAGGATTAACTTTTCCCATGATAAGATATTTGATTAGAGGGGAAAAGGGGTGGGATTTTATTTTTGATTATTACATAATATATCAATATTTGAATGAATTCACAATAAAGATGATTTTATGTATTATTGAATTGGGAGGGAGGGAGGGATGGGGGATTATTATATTCAATAAGAAGGATATAAATTTAGATTTCTTACATAATATTTTAATATTATAGAATACTAATTTCCTAATGAAATGTTAAATTTGATGCTAATATGTGAGTTAATCAAGTGTGTATCTTTAAGTTTTATATGAGTTTAATTGATACACTTGTTGTAACATACAAAAATGAATAAAGAATTATTAAAAAAAAAAAAAGGGAGAAGGATTAATGCTCTTGAGGGACAAAGGATGGAAGTTTGTCACCCAGGGCTTCTTTTGCAAACCTGCGCTAGCAGCTGCCTCGCGGCCAACACTCCGACGTCCATTAATTCCCACGGCAGCAGCCGCTAGTGTGGCTTTGTAAAAGGGAAGGATAAGTTGGGAGTTATGAATAATATGGCCTGACCCTGTACGTTTGATGTATAAAACACCAGATAGAGAGCGATTTTGATTTTCTGGCGCACGCTCATCTGCATGTTATTTGTGCTGAGTATCCCGTAGAAAAGAAAAGGAACTGGCCTGGCCTCTGCGCACAAGAGCCGAGCCGTAGACACAGACCCAGTACAGTTCCTGATTGCTGGAGCTCTCAAACACAGTGGTATAAGTAAAGGGGGAGCGGTCCACCCCAGGCGCCGTCTTTGTAGGGGCACGTCACCCATCCTCCTCTCCACCCCCTGCTCCTTCCCTGCCCACCCCCAACCTTCTGTCGCGCCTATGTCAGTTCTTCTTCTGATGTCACTTCCTGGACTCACACCCAGGAAGTGACGTCAGAGGGAAAGCCCATGCAGGTGTGACAGCAGGTTAGGAGTTGCTGCCCCAGAAATGTTACAGAAGTATGGGGAAAGGGAAGCGGTATGTGTGTGGGGCAGTGGGGAAAGCGGGAAAGGAGCGTGTAGGGGTGGGGGCGCAGAGAAGAGGGCGAGGGAGGGCGCCACTCACCCTCCCTACGCCATTGCTCAAGTAAGTTTTATTTTTGTTTCACACACGATATGGATGCACATGCTGTACGTGTTTCATGTGAGTGTGTGTCCCGCATCCAACAGCTGCATCTTGACCACGGGCACTGGACGCACAAACAGTTACTGACAAAATATTTCCCATGGTAAGAGGTGGCCATTCCCTGCTGTGCTCATTTCAATACTCATGAGCTCCTTGTAATGCATATGCATAGGGTTCTCAGTGGCGTAGTAAGGGGCACTGTCTTCACGAGGGCGCCACCCCCTCCCATACACCCCTTGAAATGTCCGCTGGTGTAAGCAGCATCTTCCACCTGCTGGTTATGCTGGCCTTGCCTCTCTTCTGACATCACTTCCTGTTTGCAAGACCAGGACGTAACATCAGAAGGGAGCCAAGGCTGGCACAAGCAGCAGGTGGAAAATGCTGTTCGTGCCAGCAAACATTACCAGAGGTACACGGGGAAAGGCACTCAAACAGTGAAGAGAAGAGCAGGGGGGGTGTGGCACAGGTTAAAATGTACTGTGTCAGCATCTATGAGACAAACTTGGTTTTTTCTTTTGCATAGAGCTTTATGGACCCCTACACGTTTGCATAGAATTGATAGCTCTAAATCTAATAGATGCTGGCACTGTCATGTTGAAATTGGGACATTAGACCATCTTTTATTCTTTTGTCCATTTATCTTAACATTCTGGAAATCAATCTGGCCCCAAATTAATAGGATGTTAGAAAATCCAGTAGCCTTGACATATGATACTATATTATTTGGAACAACAATGAGAGCAAGAAGTCAAATTTCATCAAGTAATAACAAACTTCTATTTATTTTAACTGGAATAGCAATACAACAAATCACATTTAATTGGAAAAGGCATGACAGATTAAATTACACTTTCTGGTGGAATTCTGTTTGCCATATATACAAAATGGAACTCACCATAGCAACACAAAAAGGATATATTAATAAATTTCAAAAAATATGGAGACCATTAACAGAATTTTGTAAAGAACAATAATTTTCCCAGGTATAGAATTTGATTAGAAGGGAAAGGGGGAAACATGTTTTTAAATAATATAAAATAAATAAAAATCTAAATATATAAAAAAAAAACTAATGGAATTTTGATTGAAAGGGAAGGGGAGGGATGGGATATTATTATAATAATTAATAAGAAATATATAACTTTAAAATTCTGATATATTAATTGCATCTATATAAAAAAAGTTTTATCAATTTATCAATATGTAAGCATATCAAGTGTGTATATATAAGTTTATATAAAGAATATGTAATTCACTTGTTGTAACATAAGAAAATGAATAAAAAAAATTCAAATAAAAAAAAAAAAAAAAAAAAAAAATGATACACAAGTTTGAAGGAAAAGGCACAAAAAATGTTAAACATGCCAGGAAGAGAGATTTTCTTGGTTATTTATTAAAGCCAGAGTTGTAGGGTGAGAGTGTGGCGCAGTGGTTAAAGGTACAGCCTCAGCACCCTGAGGTTGTGGGTTCAAACCCACGCTGCTCCTTGTGACCCTGGGCAAGTCACTTAATCCCCCCATTGCTCCAGGTACATTAGATAGATTGTGAGCCCACCGAGACAGACAGGGAAAAATGCTTGAGTATCTGAATAAATTCATGAACTCAGCTGGGAGAACGGTATAGAAAGTGGAATAAATAAATAAACTGTAGAAGGAAAAAAAGAAGATTTCTTACCTGATGTGCTTAAGTGATATTTTTCCGAAGATTTCACTGGCGACCAATGTTTTAAAGAGAGACCTGGGAAGAGAGAGACAAGGAAGAAACTAAGGTGACTGAGATATTGAAATATATACACTGGGAAAAAAAACCCAAAATAGGGAGAAAGACAAAGGAGGGAAGGAAACTTAGGGCCATGGTAGGGATTCCCCTGTGGAAAATGCACCAAAGCCTCTTCAACTTTTATGGGCTTCGGTGCATTTGCCGCAGGAGAATTGATACCACAGCCTTGTAAAAGGGGCCCTTAATGAAAGAAATATAAAGAGATTAAAAAATACTTCCCTGCGGACAGGAATAGGGATACTGTAGAATCTGAAGTAGAGAATGACATGGGGACAAAGTATGTCCCCCATCCCCATGAACACTGTCCCCATCCCTGCAAATTCTGTATGATCCCATCCACAATTTATATTGAAATCATTCTTTTTTTTTTTTTAATTTTATTTATTGAATTTTTCAATTTTTACAATGTTTGAAATTAAAGTGATATAATTAATTACTATATATCATTGTATCTATCATTAATACAACTTAATTTATAAACAGTATATATTATATATAATCAAAAGTTATACATCCCTCCCCTTTTTCCAATTAATGATTCTAAAAATTATACATGTCCCTCCCCTTTTCTATATAAGTATTATAATTGTGCTAAGAAATCTAATCATTAGAATAATTAGTCAATGGTTGCCAAATTTTATTGAAATTATGAATGTTCCCGTGTTGTAATGTTATTACTTTTTCCATTTTGTATATATGACAGACAGAGTTCCACCAGAACGTATAATTTAATTTGGTATAGTCTTTCCAATTCTGAGTTATTTGTTGCATGGCGACTCCTGTCAATATTAATAGTAGTTTATTATTGTTTACTGAGATCGGACTCTGAGTTCTCATTGCAGTTCCAAATAATACAGTGTCATATGTGAGTCCTACATGATTTTCTAGTAATTTGTTAATTTGGGGCCAAATCATATTCCAAAAGGCATTTACACAGGGACAAAAAAAAATTAGATGATCTAACGTCCCTATTTCTATTTTACAATGCCAGCATCTATTGGATCTAGTATTATCTATCTTTTGCAAGAAATCATTCAAGTATAAAAAGAAACAATATTCTATACAACTGTCATATTATAAATCACAAATACAGTCCCCTTTCTCCCAGTCCCCTCCCATGTCTGGCATTGCCCCTCTGTATCCATTTACTTCCCCTTTGCAGCATTCCCCCTTGCGTCCTTGTCTCTATGCTCCCATCCTTGCCCACCATCTCCCCTCCTTTCATATATCTCCCTGTGCCCAGCTTCTTCCCTCTCCTACTCCCTTACACCAGTGTCTCTCTCTCTCTTTCCTCCCTCTCTTCACTGTGCTCCGTATTTCACTTCCTCTTCCTTCATCCTGCACCCAAAATACATGTATGTTATCCTGCACTAGTCTTTTCTCTGCTTAGTTGCTTTGTGGTGCGTTTGAATTTGTTCACATATTTGAATTTGTTCAGCAAAGCACTTCTTCCCTCTCTATGTTCCATCTTCCTGCTCGTCGCAGCACTGACAAGGAGCGAGCTGCGGCCCCCAACACTCACCGCCAAAACCTGGGGCGTCGCTCCCTTCACGGCCCGGATGATCCTGATTCCTGCCCTGCTAGGGCCACTTCCTGAAGGCTGGACCAGCTCTCCACTGCACCGTTCACCCCAACCAGAAGTTACATCACGGGGCGGATGTGGCAGAAGGAAGGCACAGGAGCAGGCATCCGATTCTTCTGTAATGTGCTATGGCTGTGCATTGTTTGGAATTCTGGAGGCAAAATCTCTGGAGAAATAAAATATGACCAATAAAATGAGAATTATCAAAATGGTAGAAGATCTGCACCTTAAGCTCAAAGATATATGTATACATAAACACACATACAGAGTATGCAAAAAGAGCATAGGTTTTTTGTTTGTTTTTTTTTTTAATCTTTATTGATTTTCTAAATTTGACAGTGCAATACAATTAATTGAACATGGAAAGATTATACTAAATTAAATTATACATTTTGGTGGAATTCAGTTTGTCACATATATAAGATGGAAAAGATGATAGCGTTACAACAAGGGAATCTTCATAATTTTAAAAAAATATGGGGACCATTGACTAATTACTAATTACTCTAATGATCAGATATCTTAGCACATGGGTAGTATATATGTGGGATTGGGGTGGAAATGTATATCATATGGAATTAGGAATATTGATAAAAAGGGGGGGTATTTATTTTATCTTACAAGAATATTTGATTGTAAATACAAGTGATATGTGAAAATTGTTTTTATTATGTTTAATTCACTTGTAAGATTCAAAATAAATAAAGATTTACAAAAAAAACCCAATTAATTGAGCATAAAATAATGCATAAAATGCACTATTAACTACACCAGTAATACATAAAACAATCATTTTCTCCCACCGTCCTCCCAATTATTATTACAATATGACATATGATGTGATTTCAATATTATAAGTAATTTTTTTTTTTTAATAATTCTTTATTCATTTTAAAACTTTCATCAAGTGTACAAAAATTGCAACACAATAACATAGATTTAACCACTTGTACATCTTATCATTATAACTATAAGTAAGTAATTTTAATACTCAAAATACATTTTCCTCCCCCCCCCCCCCACCCATCCACCCTGGATATATAAGGAAATCTAAGAAAAGGAGAGATACATGACCCTTATTGCGAGGTAACAAATGTAGTCAATGAACTACTAAACCCCTTACATTCCGCATTCAATCTCTCATATTTATATGTGGTCCACACATTTGCCCACCAAAATGTGTAATTTATTCTGTCGTGGCTCTTCCAGTTATGTGTGACCATTTGGATGGCTATTCCCGTCATGATCAAGAAAAGACGGCATAGTTAACGTATGATGAGCACATTTCAGGAGAGGGACCTCGGGTGATGGCCAGAAGGGGTATAACCAGCAGAAGAAAGAAGGGGTTAATGCCCTGTAAAAGCCATTAATGAAGCCTGAGATGAAAAATCACTACCTCTGTGAGGATAACACCGGCCTAAGTCCTGCCATTTAGGTGGGTGAAGAATTGGCTTCAACCCTGACTACTGCACATATACAGGAATTGGAGTTTGAATAGAAACCAGATGGAACAGACTGTACAGATCCCCCCAGCCACGTTATGCAGACCACAAAACTATAACACAGCCCGAGTTGGAATGCATGAATAAGTCCCCTTGATCCATAGTGGGTACCCAAGATAAGTCCCCAGCCCAAAAAGTGGTTATGCTTGTCTGGTTTTAAAGAGGCAGGCTGTACAACAAAGGAACATTATGATAATCATATTGTAGCCAATGATAGGAGAGACATGATCGAGACGTTCAAATATGTCACGGGCCATATTGAGGTAGAACAGGATATCTTTTTTCTTAAATAACCTTCGGCAACAAGAGGACATCCGTTGAAACTCAGGGATGGGAGATTTCATAGTGACACCAGGAAGTATTTCTTCACTGAAAGGGTGGTTGATCATTGGAATACTCTTCCACTGCAGGTAGTTGAGGCCAGCAGCAGGCTGGACTTTAAGAGAAAATGGGATAAGCAGGTGGGATCACTTCAAAGAAGAAATTAGGGGGTGGGCAGACTTGTTGGGCCGTGGCTCTTTTCTGCCGTCATCTTCTATGTTTCTATGATATGGTTAAGGAAAATGTATTTCACCAATCCAGGATAAGGGTAGGAGGGAGATTATTTGGCAAAATGTGTATATAAACAGGATGGAATTGTTAGACAAACTCAGAGAAATTCTCCACTCTGAATTGCTAGAATTCAATGTTGGATCTCTCCGCTTTATCTGGATAATAATAGCTGCTGCATAGCCATTTGTATTGCAAATATAAATAGATTTGAAACTTCTTATTCACTATAAAGAGACTGGTCTTGGTCGCTTCTGAGGCGGCCTAGCAGCGGCCTGCTTCAGGCCCAACTTGGAATATTGTATTCAGCTGTGGAGGCCACATCCTGCCAAGGACAGAAAAGCGACAAGTGTCAAAGTTAAACTTATCTTAATTGAGCATTGGCTTTCTCTCTGTTGAAGAACCGATCACCCCTCTCGACATGGATTCACGTTTCCCGTTCTTCTTCAGGGTTGAGGTGCTTCGGTGTAAATATCTGTAACAGCCCAAATTCACATGAGAATCCATCCCTTTTTATATTATTTCAGAGAAATATATGCAAACAAGCACCAAGAAATTTCTTCTTACCAGTTCACCGTTAGCGATATGGCGGTGGCGTCCCATCACCCGCTGCTTTCACATATCAGTCAAGGCATCAACAGTGGCATCCAGTCAAGTTCCGCCTGACCCTGATCCTGTTTCAGGCTTCTGATACTGCCATAAACCTATCCAGGAGATGGTTGAGGCCAGCAGCTTGGATTTTCTCAAAATCATTAGGAAAATCCCATGTGCAATACTGAGTGCTGAACAGATAGAAATATAGAGCGGGTTCTGTGTTCTCTGCACAATGGATGCGGAAGAGTGAGTGAGCATTTTAAACAGTTCTGTCTGGTCAATCTGGGTTAGGAATTGATAAACTTTGTTTACTTCTACAGCGCTACTAGAACTGCACAGCACGGTACACATTCTTTGCTGGTACTTTCTGTCCCTGGTGGGCTCACAATCTGTTAGCGGGGGAGGTAGTGTTACCCCACCATCCACAGGGCGAGCACAACTTTACTTTACCCACAAATTAGTCACACAAGAGGCCGATACCTCAAGCAGTACTCTCCCCTGGAGGATGAGACACAATAAAATACGGACACAGCAAACTACAGTTGCTGGACTGGTATTTCTGTCCCTGGTGGGCTCACAATCTAAGGGTTTAAAAAAAAAAAAAAAAATTATATTATAAAATTATCTGTACTGTAAGAGTGTAATTCGTTCATTGTATGTTTTTTGTTTGGGTTTTTTTTAATTGTGATCCGCATGGAATTGCAAGATATGCGGAATAAAATTTTTAAAAATAAATACCTTGGGTCATTTGGAGGTACCTCTGTCCCTATGGGCTCACAATCTACAATTTGTACCTGGGGCCATTTGCAAGTACCTCTGTCCTTTGTGGGCTCACAATCTAAGTTTTATACATGGGGCAATTCGCAGATACTTCTGTCCCTAGTGGGCTCACAATCTAAGGGTTTTTAAAAAAAAAAAAATTATATCATAAAATGATCTGTACTGTAAGAGTGTAATTTGTTCATTGTATGGTTTTGTTTTTTTTAATTGTAATCCGCATGGAATTGCAGGATATGCGGAATAAAATTTTATAAAATAAATACCTTGGCTAATTTGGAGGTACCTCTGTCCCTATGGGCTCACAATCTACGATTTGTACCTGGGGCCATTTGCAAGTACCTCTGTCCCTGATGGGCTCACAATCTAAGGTTTTTTAAAAAAAAAATTATATCATAAAATGATCTGTACTGTAAGAGTGTAATTTGTTCATTGTATGTTTTTTTTTTTTAATTGTAATCCGCATGGAATTGCAGGATATGCGGAATAAATTTTTTTTTTTTTAAATAAATACCTTGGCTAATTTGGAGGTACCTCTGTCCCTATGGGCTCACAAACTAAGATTTGTACCTGGGGCCATTTGCAAGTACCTCTGTCCCTTGTGGGCTCACAATCTAAGATTTGTACCTGGGGCCATTTGCAGGTATCTCTGTCCCTTATGGGCTCACAATCTAAGGGATTTTGGTTGTTTTTTTTAAATTATATCATAAAATGATCTGTACTGTAAGAGTGTAATTCGTTCATTGTATGGGTTTTTTTTTTTAATTGTGATCCGCATGGAATTGCAAGATATGCGGAATAAAATTTTTTTTAATAAATACCTTGGGTCATTTGCAGGTACCTCTGTCCCTATGGGCTCACAATCTACGATTTGAACCTGGGGCCATTTGCAAGTACCTCTGTCCCTTGTGGGCTCACAATCTAAGTTTTATACATGGGGCAATTCGCAGATACTTCTGTCCCTGATGGGCTCACAATCTAAGGGTTTTTTAAAAAAAAATTATATCATAAAATGATCTGTACTGTAAGAGTGTAATTTGTTCATTGTATGGTTTTTGTTTTTTTTAATTGTAATCCGCATGGAATTGCAGGATATGTGTAATAAAAATTTTTAAAATAAATACCTTGGGTCATTTGCAGGTACCTCTGTCCCTATGGGCTCACAATCTACGATTTGTACCTGGGGCCATTTGCAAGTACCTCTGTCCCTTGTGGGCTCACAATCTAAGTTTTATACATGGGGCAAATCGCAGATACTTCTGTCCCTGGTGGGCTCACAATCTAAGGGTTTTTTTTTTAAAAAAAACATTATATCATAAAATGATCTGTACTTTAAGAGTGTAATTTGTTCATTGTATGTTTTTTTTTTAATTGTAATCCGCATGGAATTGCAGGATATGCGGAATAAAATTTTTTAAAATAAATACCTTGGGTCATTTGTAGGTACCTCTGTCCCTATGGGCTCACAATCTAAGATTTGTACCTGGGGCCATTTGCAGGTACCTCTGTCCCTATGGGCTCACAATCTACGATTTGTACCTGGGGCCATTTGCAAGTACCTCTGTCCCTGATGGGCTCACAATCTAAGGGTTTTTTAAAAAAAAATTATATCATAAAATGATCTGTACTGTAAGAGTGTAATTTGTTCATTGTATGTTTTTTTTTTTAATTGTAATCCACATGGAATTGCAGGATATGCGGAATAAAATTTTTTAAAATAAATACCTTGGGTCATTTGTAGGTACCTCTGTCCCTATGGGCTCACAATCTAAGATTTGTACCTGGGGCCATTTGCAGGTACCTCTGTCCCTATGGGCTCACAATCTAAGATTTGTACCTGGGGCCATTTGCAGGTACCTCTGTCCCTATGGGCTCACAATCTAAGATTTGTACCTGGGGCCATTTGCAGGTATCTCTGTCCCTTATGGGCTCACAATCTAAGGGTTTTTGGTTGTTTTTTTTTAATTATATCATAAAATGATCTGTACTGTAAGAGTGTAATTCGTTCATTGTATGGGGTTTTTTTTAAAATTGTGATCCGCATGGAATTGCAAGATATGCAGAATAAAATTTTTTTAAATAAATACCTTGGGTCATTTGCAGGTACCTCTGTCCCTATGGGCTCACAATCTAAGATTTGTACCTAGGGCCATTTGCAGGTTCCTCTGTCCCTTGTCAGGGCCGCCATCAGAAATTTCTGGGCCCCTTACTGAGCAATCCTATTGGGTCCCCCATGCACCCCTTCCCTCCCTGACTCCCCCTTCTTCCATGGGCCGAATACACACATACTTTTCTCTGTCGGCTCACTCTTTGACCAAAAGATTTGTAAGCCTGCAACCACGTCAAGGTAGACTCTTTCAGCAGCTCTCCTCCCTCCCCCTTACCTTTGTGGCCAAGTCAAAATGATCTACCAACAATAAAATTTTAAAAACACAAAGCACGCTGTACGCAGAAAAAATGTTAATTATCATTTATATTCCGCGGGTTTTCAAAGAGGTCAAGGCAGATGATTTTATGCAATGTCACCTCAGTAACAACTATACAAAAATAGACAAATATTCCCCCTCCCTTTTTACTAAACTGTGATAGCGGTTTTTAGCGCAGGGACCTGCGCTGAATGCCCCACGCTGCTCTTGAAGCTAATAGGCTCCATGCGCTAAAAAACGCTATTGCGATTTAGTAAAAGGGGGCCATAGTGCAAAATATAGACAGCATATATAAATTCTCAAAACGGACACATTTTAATCACTAAATTGAAAATAAAATCATTTTCCTACCTTTGGTAATTTCATCAGTCTCTGATTGCACTTTATTCTTCTGACTGTGCATCCAATATTTCTTCCCTTCTTTCAGCCTCCTGTATGCTTCCTCTCTTCCAGACCTCATTCCCTCCCCAAACTTTTTCTTTGTTTCACCCTGCCCCCTTCTTTCTTTTTCTCTCTCTCCATACCCCCTTTCATTCTGTATGTCTGTTTTTCTCTCTCTCTCTGTGCCCCATTTTTCTTTGTTTCACCCAGCCCCCTTTCTTTTTTTATTTTTCTGGCTCCCTGTCCCCCCCTTTCTTTCTTTCTCCTTGCCCTCCCCAATGCCACCACCATTGGGAAAATGCTGCCACCGCCACTGGGGAATAGGCAGGCGCCGAGTTCGCCCTGCTTCTCTTCCCCGCGGGGCCGACCAACTCTCGCCACTCGACGTCAATTCTAACATCGGAGAGGACGTGCTGGGCCAGCCAGGCAGCGATTGGCTGGCCCAGAACGTCCTCTCTGACGTCAGAATTGACACGGGTGGTGAGAGTTGGTCGGCCCCACAGGGAAAAGCAGGGAGAACTTGGCACCGACCTGTTCCCAATGGCGGCGGTGGCACTCAAGTGGCTAAAGAGACGCAGTTTGCCAGCCTAGAGAGAACACTGGAGGGTGGCCAGCTGTGCACCCCCTTTGGGCAAAAAACCCGGGACAGACCTGCCTCCACCCCCACCTTGGTATGCCACTGTCTGTACCTCACTCCCTCCCTATGACCAAAAATTCTCCTTTCTTCTATTCCCCGTGTACACAACCATCTCTTTCCCTCCCTTCCTCTCTCCCAAGTCCTTGCCTTCTGTGTCCAAAAACACATTTCATCCCCCACCTCAGCATCTCTTTCCCTCCCTTCCTCTCTCCCAAGTTCATGCCTTCTGTGTCCAAAAATGCTTTCCCTCCCCCACTTCAGCATCTCTTTCTCTCCCTTCCTCTCTCCCAAGTTCATGCCTTCTGTGTCCAAAAACCCATTCCATCCCCCACCTCAGCATCTCTTTCCCTCCCTTCCTCTCTCCCAAGTTCATGCCTTGTGTCCAAAACACACTCCCTCTCCCTTTTGTGTTCCCCGTTTGCCTCCCAGCCCATCTTAGCAACTTTCTCAGCAAAATGTAGCTCGAGCCGCGTAGGCTTGTCTTCTATTTCCTGCCTGTCCTACCGCGCACACATAGCCGACCAGAAGTCTTCCCCGACTTCAGCGCTGACGTCGGAGGGTAGGTTTGATTAAGCCCTCCCTCCGACGTCAGCGCTGATGTCGGGGAAGACTTCCGATCGGCTGTGTGAGCGGCAGGGCAGTCAGAGTAGAAGACTAGCCTCGTGGATCGAGTTATATTTAACCCCGCGGGTCCCCCATAGTCCCTGTTCAGCTCTCTCTCCTGTGCACCTCCTTGGGGCGTGCACCCAGGGCGCATTTCCCTCCTAGGTACGCTACTGGCCCCGGCCCCCTGTCAGCTCCGGGTCCCTGAATGCAGGTCTGGTAGTACTGCCCTGATGGCGGCCTTGTCCCTTGTGGGCTCACAATCTAAGTTTTATACATGGGGTAATTCGCAGATACTCCTGTCCCTGGTGGGCTCACAATCTAAGGGTTTTTTAAAAGAAAATTATATCATAAAATGATCTGTACTGTAAGAGTGTAATTCGTTCATTGTATGGTTTTTTTTTTTAATTGTAATCCGCATGGAATTGCAGGATATGCGGAATAAAATTTTTTAAAATAAATACCTTGGGTCATTTGTAGGTACCTCTGTCCCTATGGGCTCACAATCTAAGATTTGTAACTGGGGCCATTTGCCGGTATCTCTGTCCCTTATGGGCTCACAATCTAAGGGTTTTGGGTTGTTTTTTTATTATATCATAAAATGATCTGTACTGTAAGAGTGTAATTCGTTCATTGTATGGTTGGTTTTTATTATTGTAATCCGCATGGAATTGCAGGATATGCAGAATAAAATTTTATAAAATAAATACCTTGGGTCATATGGAGGTACCTCTGTCCCTATGGGCTCACAATCTAAGGGTTGTTTTTTAAAAAAAATTATATTATAAAATGATCTGTACTGTAAAAGTGTAATTTATTCATTGTATGTTTTTTTTATTATTGTAATCCGCATTGAATTGCAGGATATGTGGAATAAAATTTTTTTTAAATAAATACCTTGGGTCATTTGGAGGTTCCTCTGTCCTTTGTGGGCTCACAATCTAAGATTTGTACCTGGGGCCATTTGCAAGTACCTCTGTCCCTATGGGCTCACAATCTACGATTTGTACCTGGGACCATTTGCAAGTACCTCTGTCCCTTGTGGGCTCACAATCTAAGTTTTATACATGGGGCAATTCGCAGATACTTCTGTCCCTGATGGGCTCACAATTTAAGGGTTTTTTTAAAAAAAATTATATCATAAAATGATCTGTACTGTAAGAGTGTAATTCGTTCATTGTATGTTTTTTGTTTGGTTTTTTTTAAATTGTGATCCGCATGGAATTGCAGGATATGCGGAATAAAATTTTTTAAAATAAATACCTTGGGTCATTTGTAGGTACCTCTGTCCCTATGGGCTCACAATCTAAGATTTGTACCTGGGGCCATTTGCAGGTATCTCTGTCCCTTATGGGCTCACAATCTAAGGGTTTTTGGTTGTTTTTTTTTAATTATATCATAAAATGATCTGTACTGTAAGAGTGTAATTCGTTCTTTGTATGGGTTTTTTTTTTAAAATTGTGATCCGCATGGAATTGCAAGATATGCGGAATAAAATTTTTTAAAATAAATACCTTGGGTCATTTGCAGGTACCTCTGTCCCTATGGGCTCACAATCTAAGATTTGTACCTAGGGCCATTTGCAGGTACCTCTGTCCCTTGTCAGGGCCGCCATCGGAAATTTCTGGGCCCCTTACTGGGCAATCCTATTTGGTCCCCCATGCACCCCTTCCCCCCCTGACTCCCCCTTCTTCCATGGGCCGAATACACACATACTTTTCTCTGTCGGCGCACTCTTTGACCAAAAGATTTGTAAGCCTGCAACCACATCAAGGTAGACTCTTTCAGCAGCTCTCCTCCCTCCCCCTTACCTTTGTGGCCAAGTCAAAATGATCTACCAACAATAAAATTTTAAAAACACAAAGCACGCTGTACGCAGAAAAAATGTTAATTATCATTTATATTCCGCGGGTTTTCAAAGAGGTCAAGGCAGATGACTTTATGCAATGTCAACTCAGTAACAACTATACAAAAATAGACAAATATTCCCCCCTCCCTTTTTACTAAACTGCGATAGCGGTTTTTAGCGCAGGGACCTGCGCTGAATGCCCCACGCTGCTCTTGAAGCTAATAGGCTACCTGCGCTAAAAAACGCTATTGCGATTTAGTAAAAGGGGGCCATAGTGCAAAATATAGACAGCATATATAAATTCTCAAAATGGAGACATTTTGATCACTAAATTGAAAATAAAATCATTTTCCTACCATTGGTAATTTCATCAGTCTCTGATTGCACTTTATTCTTCTGACTGTGCATCCAATATTTCTTCCCTTCTTTCAGCCTCCTGTATGCTTCCTCTCCTCCAGACCTCATTCCCTCCCCAAACTTTTTCTTTGTTTCACCCTGCCCCCTTCTTTCTTTTTCTCTCTCTCCATACCCCCTTTCATTCTGTATGTCTGTCTTTCTCTCTCTCTCTGTGCCCCATTTTTCTTTGTTTCACCCAGCCCTTTTCTTTTTTTTTATTTTTCTGGCTCCCTGTCCCCCCCTTTCTTTCTTTCTCCTTGCCCTCCCCAATGCCACCACCATTGGGAAAATGCTGCCACCGCCACTGGGGAACAGGCCGGTGCCAAGTTCTCCCTGCTTTTCCCTGTGGGGCCGACCAAATCTCGCCACTCGACGTCAATTCTAACGTCGGAGAGTACGTGCTGGGCCAGCCAGGCAGCGATTGGCTGGCCCAGAACGTCCTCTCCGACGTCAGAATTGACACGGGTGGCGAGAGTTGGTCGGCCCCACAGGGAAAAGCAGGGAGAACTTGGCACCGGCCTGTTCCCAATGGCGGCGGTGGCACTCAAGTGGCTAAAGAGACGCAGTTTGCCAGCCTAGAGAGAACACTGGAGGGTGGCCAGCTGTGCACCCCCTTGGGGTGAAAAACCCGGGACAGACCTGCCTCCACACCCACCTTGGTATGCCACTGTCTGTACCTCACTCCCTCCCTATGACCAAAAATTCTCCTTTCTTCTATTCCCCGTGTACACAACCATCTCTTTCCCTCCCTTCCTCTCTCCCAAGTCCTTGCCTTCTGTGTCCAAAAACACATTTCATCCCCCACCTCAGCATCTCTTTCCCTCCCTTCCTATCTCCCAAGTTCATGCCTTCTGTGTCCAAAAATGCTTTCCCTCCCCCACTTCAGCATCTCTTTCTCTCCCTTCCTCTCTCCCAAGTTCATGCCTTCTGTGTCCAAAAACCCATTCTATCCCCCACCTCAGCATCTCTTTCCCTCCCTTCCTCTCTCCCAAGTTCATGCCTTGTGTCCAAAACGCACTCCCTCTCCCTTTTATGTTCCCCGTTTGCCTCCCAGCCCATCTTAGCAACTTTCTCAGCAAAATGTAGCTCGAGCCGCGTAGGCTTGTCTTCTATTTCCTGCCTGTCCTACCGCGCACACATAGCTGACCAGAAGTCTTCCCCGACTTCAGCGCTGACGTCGGAGGGCAGGTTTGATTAAGCCCTCCCTCCGACGTCAGCGCTGACGTCGGGGAAGACTTCCGATCGGCTGTGAGAGCGGCAGGGCAGTCGGAGTACAAGTCGGAGTAGAAGCGGTTTTTAGCGCAGGGACCTGCGCTGAATGCCCCACGCTGCTCTTGAAGCTAATAGGCTCCCTGCCCTAAAAAACGCTATTGCGATTTAGTAAAAGGGGGCCATAGTACAAAATATAGACAGCATATATAAATAGCCTCGTGGCTCGAGTTATATTTAACCCCGCGGGTCCCCCATCGTCCCTGTTCAGCTCTCTCTCCTGTGCACCCCCTTGAGGCGTGCACCCAGGGCGCATTTCCCCACTAGGTACGCTACTGGCCCGGGCCCCCTGTCAGCTCCGGGTCCCTGAATGCAGGTCTGGTAGTACTGCCCTGATGGCGGCCCTGTCCCTTGTGGGCTCACAATCTAAGGGTTTTTTAAAAAGAAAATTATATCATAAAATGATCTGTACTGTAAGAGTGTAATTCGTTCATTGTATGGGTTTTTTTTTTTAATTGTAATCCGCATGGAATTGCAGGATATGCGGAATAAAATTTTTTAAAATAAATACCTTGGGTCATTTGTAGGTACCTCTGTCCCTATGGGCTCACAATCTAAGATTTGTAACTGGGGCCATTTGCAGGAATCTCTGTCCCTTATGGGCTCACAATCTAAGGGTTTTTTTTTTTTTTTTTTATTATATCATAAAATGATCTGTACTGTAAGAGTGTAATTCGTTCATTGTATGGTTGGTTTTTATTATTGTAATCTGCATGGAATTGCAGGATATGCAGAATAAAATTTTATAAAATAAATACCTTGGGTCATATGGAGGTACCTCTGTCCCTATGGGCTCACAATCTAAGGGTTGTTTTTTTAAAAAAATTATATTATAAAATGATCTGTACTGTAAAAGTGTAATTTATTCATTGTATGTTTTTTTTATTATTGTAATCCGCATTGAATTGCAGGATATGTGGAATAAAATTTTTTTTAAATAAATACCTTGGGTCATTTGGAGGTTCCTCTGTCCTTTGTGGGCTCACAATCTAAGATTTGTACCTGGGGCCATTTGCAAGTACCTCTGTCCCTTGTGGGCTCACAATCTAAGTTTTATACATGGGGCAATTCGCAGATACTTCTGTCCCTGATGGGCTCACAATCTAAGGGTTTTTTTAAAAAAAATTATATCATAAAATGATCTGTACTGTAAGAGTGTAATTCGTTCATTGTATGTTTTTTGTTTGGTTTTTTTTTTAATTGTGATCCGCATGAAATTGCAGGATATGCGGAATAAATTATTTTTTTTTAAATAAATACCTTGGCTAATTTGGAGGTACCTCTGTCCCTATGGGCTCACAAACTAAGATTTGTACCTGGGGCCATTTACAAGTACCTCTGTCCCTTGTGGGCTCACAATCTAAGTTTAATACATGGAGCAATTCGCAGATACTTCTGTCCCTGGTGGGCTCACAATCTAAGGGTTTTTTTAAAAAAAATTATATCATAAAATGATCTGTACTGTAAGAGTGTAATTCGTTCATTGTATGTTTTTTGTTTGGTTTTTTTTTTAATTGTGATCCGCATGGAATTGCAGGATATGCGGAATAAAATTTTTTAAAATAAATACCTTGGGTCATTTGTAGGTACCTCTATCCCTATGGGCTCACAATCTAAGATTTGTACCTGGGGCCATTTGCAGGTACCTGTGTCCCTTGTCAGGGCCGCCATCAGAAATTTCTGGGTCCCTTACTGAGCAATCCTATTGGGTCCCCCATGCACCCCTTCCCCCCCTGACTCCCCCTTCTTCCATGGGCCGAATACACACATACTTTTCTCTGTCGGCGCACTCTTTGACCAAAAGATTTGTAAGCCTGCAACCACATCAAGGTAGACTCTTTCAGCAGCTCTCCTCCCTCCCCCTTACCTTTGTGGCCAAGTCAAAATGATCTACCAACAATAAAAGTTTAAAAACACAAAGCACGCTGTACGCAGAAAAAATGTTAATTATCATTTATATTCCGCGGGTTTTCAAAGAGGTCAAGGCAGATGACTTTATGCAATGTCAACTCAGTAACAACTATACAAAAATAGACAAATATTCCCCCCTCCCTTTTTACTAAACTGCGATAGCGGTTTTTAGCGCAGGGACCTGCGCTGAATGCCCCACGCTGCTCTTGAAGCTAATAGGCTCCCTGCGCTAAAAAACGCTATTGCGATTTAGTAAAAGGGGGCCATAGTGCAAAATATAGACAGCATATATAAATTCTCAAAATGGAGACATTTTGATCACTAAATTGAAAATAAAATCATTTTCCTACCATTGGTAATTTCATCATTCTCCGATTGCACTTTATTCTTCAGACTGTGCATCCAATATTTCTTCCCTTCTTTCAGCCTCCTGTATGCTTCCTCTCCTCCAGACCTCATTCCCTCCCCAAACTTTTTCTTTGTTTCACCCTGCCCCCTTCTTTCTTTTTCTCTCTCTCCATACCCCCTTTCATTCTGTATGTCTGTCTTTCTCTCTCTCTCTGTGCCCCATTTTTCTTTGTTTCACCCAGCCCCCTTTCTTTTTTTTATTTTTCTGGCTCCCTGTCCCCCCCTTTCTTTCTTTCTCCTTGCCCTCCCCAATGCCACCACCATTGGGAAAATGCTGCCACCGCCACTGGGGAATAGGCCGGCGCCGAGTTCGCCCTGCTTCTCTTCCCCGCGGGGCCGACCAACTCTCGCCACTCGACGTCAATTCTAACGTCGGAGAGGACGTGCTGGGCCAGCCAGGCAGCGATTGGCTGGCCCAGAACGTCCTCTCCGACGTCAGAATTGACACGGGTGGCGAGAGTTGGTCGGCCCCACAGGGAGAACTTGGCACCGGCCTGTTCCCAATGGCGGCGGTGGCACTCAAGTGGCTAAAGAGACGCAGTTTGCCAGCCTAGAGAGAACACTGGAGGGTGGCCAGCTGTGCACCTCCTTGGGGCGAAAAACCTGGGACAGACCTGCCTCCACCCCCACCTTGGTATGCCACTGTCTGTACCTCACTCCCTCCCTATGACCAAAAATTCTCCTTTCTTCTATTCCCCGTGTACACAACCATCTCTTTCCCTCCCTTCCTCTCTCCCAAGTCCTTGCCTTCTGTGTCCAAAAACACGTTTCATCCCCCACCTCAGCATCTCTTTCTCTTCCTTCCTCTCTCCCAAGTTCATGCCTTCTGTCCAAAAACCCATTCCATCCCCCACCTCAGCATCTCTTTCCCTCCCTTCCTCTCTCCCAAGTTCATGCCTTGTGTCCAAAACGCACTCCCTCTCCCTTTTGTGTTCCCCGTTTGCCTCCCAGCCCATCTTAGCAACTTTCTCAGCAATATGTAGCTCGAGCCGCGAAGGCTTGTCTTCTATTTCCTGCCTGTCCTACCGCGCACACATAGCCGACCAGAAGTCTTCCCCGACTTCAGCGCTGACGTCGGAGGGCAGGTTTGATTATGCCCTCCCTCCAACGTCAGCGCTGATGTCGGGGAAGACTTCCGTTCGGCTGTGTGAGCGGCAGGGCAGTCGGAGTAGAATACGAGCCTCGTGGCTCGAGTTATATTTAACCCTGCGGGTCCCCCATCGTCCCTGTTCAGCTCTCTCTCCTGTGCACCCCCTTGGGGCGTGCACCCAGGGCGCATTTCTCCCCTAGGTACGCTACTGGCCCGGGCCCCCTGTCAGCTCCGGGTCCCTGAATGCAGGTCTGGTAGTTCTGCCCTGATGGCGGCCCTGTCCCTTGTGGGCTCACAATCTAAGTTTTATACATGGGGTAATTCGCAGATACTCCTGTCCCTGGTGGGCTCACAATCTAAGGGTTTTTTAAAAGAAAATTATATCATAAAATGATCTGTACTGTAAGAGTGTAATTCGTTCATTGTATGGTTTTTTTTTTTAATTGTAATCCGCATGGAATTGCAGGATATGCGGAATAAAATTTTTTAAAATAAATACCTTGGGTCATTTGTAGGTACCTCTGTCCCTATGGGCTCACAATCTAAGATTTGTACCTGGGGCCATTTGCAGGTATCTCTGTACCTTATGGGCTCACAATCTAAGGGTTTTTGGGGTTTTTTTTTAATTATATCATAAAATGATCTGTACTGTAAGAGTGTAATTTGTTCATTGTATGGTTGGTTTTTATTATTGTAATCCGCATGGAATTGCAGGATATGCAGAATAAAATTTTATAAAATAAATACCTTGGGTCATATGGAGGTACCTCTGTCCCTATGGGCTCACAATCTAAGGGTTGTTTTTTTAAAAAAATTATATTATAAAATGATCTGTACTGTAAAAGTGTAATTTATTCATTGTATGTTTTTTTTATTATTGTAATCCGCATTGAATTGCAGGATATGTGGAATAGAAATTTTTTTAAATAAATACCTTGGGTCATTTGGAGGTTCCTCTGTCCTTTGTGGGCTCACAATCTAAGATTTGTACCTGGGGCCATTTGCAGGTACCTCTGTCCCTATGGGCTCACAATCTAAGATTTGTACCTGGGGCCATTTGCAAGTACCTCTGTCCCTTGTGGGCTCACAATCTAAGTTTAATACATGGGGCAATTCGCAGATACTTCTGTCGCTGGTGGGCTCACAATCTAAGGGTTTTTTTAAAAAAAATTATATCATAAAATGATCTATATTGTAAGAGTGTAATTCGTTCATTGTATGTTTTTTTTTTTAATTGTAATCCGCATGGAATTGCTGGATATGTGTAATAAAATTTTTTAAAATAAATACCTTGTGTCATTTGGAGGTACCTCTGTCCCTATGGGCTCACAATCTACGAATTGTACCTGGGGCCATTTGCAAGTACCTCTGTCCCTTGTGGGCTCACAATCTAAGTTTTATACATGGGGCAATTCTCAGATACTTCTGTCCCTGGTGGGCTCACAATCTAAGGGTTTTTAAAAAAAAAAAAAAACATTATATCATAAAATGATCTGTACTGTAAGAGTGTAATTTGTTCATTGTATGGTGTTTTTTTTTTATTGTAATCCGCATGGAATTGCAGGATATGCGGAATAAATTTTTTTTTTTTTTAAATAAATACCTTGGCTAATTTGGAGGTACCTCTGTCCCTATGGGCTCACAATCTAAGATTTGTTCCTGGGGCCATTTGCAGGTACCTCTGTCCCTATGGGCTCACAATCTAAGATTTGTACCTGGGGCCATTTGCAAGTACCTCTGTCCCTTGTGGGCTCACAATCTAAGGGTTTTTTAAAAAAAAAATTATATCATAAAATGATCTGTACTATAAGAGTGTAATTCGTTCATTGTATGTTTTTTGTTTTTTGTTTTTTTAAATTGTGATCCGCATGGAATTGCAGGATATGCAGAATAAAATTTTTTTTCATAAATACCTTGGGTCATTTGTAGGTACCTCTGTCCCTATGGGCTCACAATCTAAGGGTTTTTGGGGTTTTTTTCAAAATTATATCATAAAATGATCTGTACTGTAAGAGTGTAATTCGTTCATTGTATGGGTTTTTTTTTTTTAATTGTGATCCGCATGGAATTGCAAGATATGCGGAATAAAATTTTTTAAAATAAATACATTGGGTCATTTGTAGGTACCTCTGTCCCTATGGGCTCACAATCTAAGATTTGTACCTGGGGCCATTTGCAGGTACCTCTGTCCCTTGTCAGGGCCGCCATCAGAAATTTCTGGGCCCCTTACTGAGCAATCCTATTGGGCCCCCCATGCACCCCTTCCCCCCCCCCCGCCCCCCTTCTTCCATGGGCCGAATACACACATACTTTTCTCTGTCGCCGCACTGTTTGACCATAAGATTTGTAAGCCTGCAACCACGTCAAGGTAGACTCTTTCAGCAGCTCCCCTCCCTCCCCCTTACCTTTGTGGCCAAGTCAAAATGATCTACCAACAATAAAATTTTAAAAATACAAAGCATGCTGAACGCAGAGAAAATGTTAATTATCATTTATATTCCGCGGATTTTCAAAGAGGTCAAGGTAGATGACTTTATACAATATCACCTCAGTAACAACTATACAAAAATAGACAAATATTCCCCCTCCCTTTTTATTAAACTGCGATAGCGGTTTTTAGCGCAGGGACCTGCGCTGAATGCCCCACGCTGCTCTTGAAGCTCATAGGCTCCCTGCGCTAAAAAACGCTTTTGCGGTTTAGTAAAAGGGGGCCATAGTGCAAAATAGAGACAGCATATATAAATTCTCAAAACGGACACATTTTGATCACTAAATTGAAAATAAAATAATTTTCCTACCTTTGGTAATTTTATCAGTATCTGGTTGCACTTTATTCTTCTGACTGTGCATCCAATATTTCTTCCCTTCTTTCAGCCTCCTGTATGCTTCCTCTCCTCCAGACCTCATTCCCTTCCCAAACTTTTTCTTTGTTTCACCCTGCCCCCTTCTTTCTTTTTCTCTCTCTCCATACCCCCTTTCATTCTGTATGTCTGTCTTTCTCTCTCTCTCCGTGCCCCATTTTTCTTTGTTTCACCCAGCCCCCTTTCTTTTTTTATTTTTCTGGCTCCCTGTCCCCCCATTTCTTTCTTTCTCCTTGCCCTCCCCAATGCCACCACCATTGGGAAAATGCTGCCACCACCACTGGGGAATAGGCTGCCACTCCAGCTATCGGGAAATGGCCGTCGCCGAGTACGCCCTGCTTCTCTTCCCCACGGGGCCGACCAACTCTCGCCACTCGACGTCAATTCTAATGTCGGAGAGGATGTTCTGGGCCAGCCAGGCAGCGATTGGCTGGCCAAGAACGTCCTCTCCGACGTCAGAATTGACGCGGGTGGCAAGAGTTGGTCGGCCCCACAGGGAAAAGCAGGGAGAACTTGGCACCTGCCTGTTCCCAATGGCGGCAGTGGCACTCAAATGGCTAAAGAGACGCAGTTTGCCAGCCTCGAGAGAACACTGGAGGGTGGCCAGCTGTGTACCCCCTTGTGGCAAAAAACCAGGGGCAGACCGCCCCCACCCCCACCTTGGTATGTCACTGTCTGTACCTCACTCCCTCCCTATGACCAAAAATTCTCCTTTCTTCTATTCCCCGTGTACGCAACCATCTCTTTCCCTCTCTTCCTCTCTCCCAAGTCCTTGCCTTCTGTGTCCAAAAACACATTCCCTCCCTCACCTCAGCATCTCTTTCCCTCCCTTCCTCTCTCCCAAGTCCATGCCTTCTATGTCCAAAAACCCATTCCATTCCCCACCTCAGCATCTCTTTCCCTCCCTTCCTCTCTCCCAAGTTCATGCCTTGTGTCCAAAACGCACTCCCTTCCCCTTTTGTGTTCCCCGTTTGCCTCCCAGCCCATCTTAGCAACTTTCTCAGCAAAATGTAGCTCGAGCCACGTTGGCTTGTCTTCTATTTCCTGCCTGTCCCGCCGCGCACACATAGCCGACCAGAAGTCTTCCCCAACTTCAGCGCTGACGTCGGAGGGCGGGCTTTGCTTAAGCCCTCCCTCCGACGTCAGCGCTGACGTCGGGGAAGACTTCCGATCGGCTGTGTGAGCGGCAGGGCAGTGGAGTAGAAGACGAGCTTCGCAGCTCGAGTTATATTTAACCCCGCGGGTCCCCCATCGTCCCTGTTCAGCTCTCTCTCCTGTGCACCCGGGGCGCATCACCCCCCCCCCCCCCAGGTATGCTACTGGCCCGGGCCCCCTGTCAGCTCCGGGCCCCTGAATGCAGGACTGGTAGTACTGCCCTGATGGCGGCCCTGTCCCTTGTGGGCTCTCAATCTAAGTTTTATACATGGGGTAATTCGCAGATACTCCTGTCCCTGGTGGGCTCACAATCTAAGGGTTTTTTAAAAGAAAATTATATCATAAAATGATCTGTACTGTAAGAGTGTAATTCATTCATTGTATGTTTTTTTTTTTTTTTAATTGTAATCCGCATAGAATTGCAGGATATGCAGAATAAAATTTTTTAAAATAAATACCTTGGCTAATTTGTAGGTACCTCTGTCCCTATGGGCTCACAATCTAAAGGTTTTAAAAAAAAAACAAAAAACTATTATATCATAAAATGATCTGTACTGTAAGAGTGTAATTCGTTCATTGTATATTTTTTGTTTGTTTTTTTAAAAAATTGTGATCCGCATGGAATTGCAGGATATGCGGAATAAATTTTTTTTTTTTAAATAAATACCTTGTGTCATTTGGAGGTACCTCTGTCCCTATGGGCTCACAATCTAAGATTTGTACCTGGGGCCATTTGCAGGTACCTCTGTCCCTTGTGGGCTCACAATCTAAAGGTTTTAAAAAAAAAACAAAAAACTATTATATCATAAAATGATCTGTACTGTAAGAGTGTAATTCGTTCATTGTATATTTTTTGTTTGTTTTTTTTTTAAATTGTGATCCGCATGGAATTGCAGGATATGCGGAATAAATTTTTTTTTTTTTAAATAAATACCTTGTGTCATTTGGAGGTACCTCTGTCCCTATGGGCTCACAATCTAAGATTTGTACCTGGGGCCATTTGCAGGTACCTCTGTCCCTTGTGGGCTCACAATCTAAAGGTTTAAAAAAAAAAAAAAAAACTATTATATCATAAAATGATCTGTACTGTAAGAGTGTAATTCGTTCATTGTATGGTTGGTTTTTATTATTGTAATCCGCATGGAATTGCAGGATATGCAGAATAAAAATTTATAAAATAAATACCTTGGGTCATATGGAGGTACCTCTGTCCCTGTGGGCTCACAATCTAAGGGTTGTTTTTAAAAAAAATTATATTATAAAATGATCTGTACTGTAAAAGTGTAATTTATTCATTGTATGTTTTTTTTATTATTGTAATCCGCATTGAATTGCAGGATATGTGAAATATAATTTTTTTTAAATACATACCTTGGGTCATTTGGAGGTTCCTCTGTCCCTTGTGGGCTCACAATCTAAGATTTGTACCTGGGACCATTTGCAGGTTCCTCTGTCCCTGGTGGGCTCACAATCTAAGTTAGCAGGGGGGTAGTGTAACACCACCTTCGACAGGGTGAGTACTGCCTTACTTTACCCAATAGGCCGATACCTCAGGCAGTACTCTCCAATAAAGTGACTGATGCTTTTAGAGATCCAATTTTGGACTATATGGCCTCCTTTTTTAACATTTCTCGATTAAAAGCAGCAACTTGAGTACTCAGTTAAAATGAAAAATCCAATGTCCAAAACCATGTCTGCACACAAAATAAAAATCTTAATTCCTGGCCTTCTTTAGCGTTTGCCTGCTTTCTTGTTTCTGGGTTCAGGTGCTGCTGGAACTTTAGTCTTCCCAGTTTAGACTCAGGACCTTCATGGAGGATGAAAGCGCTATACACTCTATTAACACAGACCCAGCTCTATATCTCTGGCTCCTCTACATATGTTAGTTAAAAGTCACCAGATTAATGTTCAGCCCTCAGTATCCGTTGTTTAAAATATTTACTTACTCCTAGGCCTCTGACTGTGCTCACTTCACTCTTAATCAATTCTGCTGTTTAGCTAAAAAAAAAAAAATAAATAATAAAAGCATTAGGGGAAAATACACAAATTTATTATTTATTTAGAAATTTATATACCACATACAACTATGTGGTTTACATATCACATACATAATATCTTGCGTTCCCTGCAGTTTCTATACATATAACATAGGCATAACTAGATAACTTCAATAACATCCCACCCATATAAGATGTCATGTACAACAATTCATATCAAATTTCAACAGTTAGGAAGCAAAGACCTTAATTTCTTAAAGCACTCTAATTGAATTGAGTTACATACCTTTTCCACACTCAGGTTATCTTCCAACTCAGCCTCCAC
Source organism: Geotrypetes seraphini (assembly GCF_902459505.1). Lineage (NCBI taxonomy): Eukaryota > Metazoa > Chordata > Amphibia > Gymnophiona > Dermophiidae > Geotrypetes > Geotrypetes seraphini. Next base: position 67,003,283 of record NC_047095.1, read on the forward strand.
AAATACTGTTAATCCAGGTTCTTCCAGAAGCTTCTCTTTCCTCTTCTTTTCCAATAAAAGCCCAACAACATCCTGCCAGATCCTTCACCATCTTCTAACTGACACAGACATGCAATAATAGCCCTCAGAATATTTACCTTGGTTTCCATGACAACCAGCAAGCTAATGTGTTCCTGGACAAAGGTGTCTCTTACAATTCTGTAGGTTCTTCCAGAAGCTTCTCTTTCCTCTTCTTTTTGAATATAAGCCCAACAGCATCCTGCCAGATCCTTTGGCATCTTCTAACTGACACAGGCATGCAATAATAGAATAGTTACCCTGGTTTCCATGGCAACCAGCAGGCTAATGTGTTCCTGGACAAATGTGTCTTACAATTCTGCAGCAAATAAATCTCATGAGCCCAGTATTCACTTCGCCTCAGAAAAATGATTTTAACCTCACAGGGGTTACAGTAGGCCACTAGTTAAGGTGGTGATCATAGCAGAGTAGCATTAAGAGTTGAAAGCTATCTCCAAAAGGAGGGTTTTCAGCCGACCTTTGAATAAGGGGCGTGACACATGGACTCAGGTAGTTTGTTCTAGGCATATGGGACAGCAAGATGAAAGGAACAAAGTCTGGAATTGGCAGCGGAGGAGGAAGTGACAGATAAAGGCGACTTATCTGAGTGTGAGAAACTGCCCACCTTGATAAAGAACTCCACAGAGATTTTGATAAAGTTTTTGTCTTTATTTCTTTCTGGCCAGGAAGAGTGTCTAATTTGCATCAAAAAGCACACTTGATGCCTCTTCTATTAAACTGTGCTAGCAGTTTGTAACGCGGTGAGCCGCGCTGAATGGCCCTATGAGCGTCGTGAGCAGCGCGGGCCATTCAGCGCGGCTCTCTGCGCTAAAAGCTGCTAGCGCAGTTTAATAGAAGAGGCCCTTAGCTCATTACATCCATTGGTTATATAGTTAGTGCAAACTTTTATTAGTCCCTCCTGCCAGTCTGCCCATTGGCTAGAGCAAGGACAGTTCACAACCTATTAGATACTTTCTCAACTACTTCCTGTCTCTCTGCCCCTAGTTACTTCTCCCATTACTCTTATTGGCCAGACCTCCAACCGTAGTTACAATTGCCTCACGTGACATGCTCAGATCAGCTTTTTGAACAATAGCCCTTATTGGTTAGTTATGTTGACACCTCACATCTTAGGTTCACTTGACTGTAGGCCTTGTCTTCAGTGTCAAATACTCCCCTCTTCTGATTCAGCAATACTTCTTGCTTTTATGCACACACAGTGTTAAACAAATTCCCTCTTCTGGAATTTATGACTTATTACCTCTATTATTAATATCTTTTGTTTGTGATTTGTTTACCTTATTTCACCACACTTAAGTAGATGTGTTGCATGTAAATGTTACATAGAAACATAGAAGATGACGGCAGATAAGGGCCATAGCCCATCAGGTCTGCCCACTCTACTGACCCACCCCCAAGTCTTCTATCCTAGGGATCCCACTCCTGGTGACAGGTTCCCTTGGCTTAACCCTCTAAGGGATCCCACATGGGCATCCCATTTGCTCTTAAATTCTTGCACGTTGTTTGCCTCGATCACCTGCACCGGGAGCTCGTTCCAAGGATCAACCACTCTCTCGGTGAAGAAATATTTCCTGGTGTCGCCATGAAATTTCCCGCCTCTTGAGTTTGAGCGGATGCCCTCTTGTGGCCGAGGGTCCTTTGAGACCTAAATTATCTGTTAACACCTTTATGACATCTTGCAATAATTGACACTATTAGAAATATATTAGTAATTCATTTCTCACATGAGGAACAGAGAGGCTTGTAAGAAGAGACAAGGGAGGAGAGATACTGAGAGTCTGCAGAATGAACACACTTCTAGGTTAGTAATAGGAGTTTGAACTGTATGCAAAAGCAGATTGGGAGTCAGTGAAGCAATTTGAGGAGAGGGGTAATGCAAGTGTAGTGAGGTTGGCAGAAGACATGTCGTGCAGCAGAGTTTTGCATGGGGGAAGGGGAAGGCGCAGGAGACCTGTTAAGAAGTAAATTGCATTACCGGTAGTCTAAGTATGAGGTTATAAGGATGTGGACAAGGGTCCAGGTAGTGTGCTCTAAGAGGAAGGGGGGAATTTTGGAGATGTACAGATAGAAGCAACAGGCTTTAGCAGTCGGAGGTGCGTAGAAAATGGGAGGTCAGAGTCAAAGATGACTCTAAGGTTATGAGCAGAGGAGATGGGAACTATGACAGAAATGGAGAATGGAGGGAGAGGGGTGGAGGGTTTAGGAGGAAAGAGGAGCAGTTTAGTCTTTGACATGTTTATTTTCAGGTGGCAGCGGGACATCGAAGAAGCAACGTCAGACAAACAGGAGACTTTTTTCTTGGATTTTCAATGACATCTCAGGTGTAGAGAGGTAGATTTGGGAATTATCAGCCTATAGGTGATACTGGAAGCCATGGGAGTGTGAGACTTATCACAAAAGCTAAAAAATTCGACCATATAACTCCTCTTCTAAAGGAAGCTCACTGGCTTCCAGTAGCTCACAGAATAACTTACAAACTTTGTCTGCTCACATTTAAATCTCTTCTGTTTAAAACTCCGGCCTTCATTCATAAACTATTAATTCCTTATTCCTCCAATAGAACCCTAAGATCAGACCAACAGCACTTATTAATGATTCCATCGTTAAAAATAATAAATACGCGCCGTCAGTATATCTTCTCAGTAACGGCTCCCCAAACTTGGAATTCTCTTCCCATCTATTTACGTGAAGAACTTAATCTAGACAAATTTAAAATCAAACTTAAAACTTTTTTATTTAACGATGCATTTGTTATCTGATTTATAGTTATCTTTTTAATATCATCCAACTACATTTGTTCCTATTTCTTTTTTCTTCACATATTCAACTATTTTTATCCCATCCTTTCTGTGTTTTCCTTATTTGGTTCCCCACTTTACTCAATTACATTGTAACTTCTTCCCCTACCTTCCTTTTGTTTCCAGTTTGTTCAGTTATCGTCTAGTCTTGTCAGTTTTTAATTATTTTAAATTATTTTATTCTGTAACTTTATTAATGTGTAAATCGCCTTGAATATTGAAAAGGCGATTAAACAAATAAATAATAAACTTGAAACTTAAACTTGAAACTTGAAACTTGAAGTGTGAAAAAGAGCTCTTTAATACATTAATAATACTAATTGAATAATCCAGTGTTAATTATTGCAAACTGCAGAGGTATGCAGAAAAAGTACAGAATTGGTAAACTGCTGAGGAAGGGAGAATGAAGGGAAATGAGACATTCTTGAGATAGACTTTTGCAACTATGTGAGGACATAGTACCTCTAGAAAGTTCTGTCTCAGCAGTTACAGCATAAAGACAATAACTTATTGAAGGGCTCTGTATATAGAAGGACGACTGTGCATGTGATAAGGGGAGGGAAGAAGTGAGAGTAGTGGGAGAACTAAACAGAGGCGTGGAAAACGAAAATCCAGAAGGTGATATTTCATAAGTTGTAACTTGCCACTGCCCTAACCAATGGGTTTGTAGGCAGGAAAGAACCAGAAATGTAAGGATAAACTACATAATGTGGAACCACAGTCAGCTTTGCTTCACCGGAGTCTGCTTGAGTTCTTGTAGTGAGCATTTCTCACAGGAGGAAATCATGGCACCAGGGGTCAAGGTGCAGACAGAGCAGAAAAAAGTCCTAAGACAGAACCCTGGGGTACGCCAACTGCAAGCGGGATAGCATCAGAGGAGAATCCACCAGCACATGCACTAAAGGTACGATAGGAGAGGTAGGAGGCGAGGCAGGAAAGGCATATTTGTTGAATCCAAGCTAGGACTGTATCAAGGTGCAAGCAGTGATTAACAGTATCAAAAGCAGTAGACAAGTCAAGAAGAATGAGGATTGAGTAAAGGCCCTTGGATCTGGCCTGAACAGGTTACTGCAAACTTTGGTAAGGGCAGAGACTGTGGAGTGTAGGGGACGGAAGCCAGATTGTAGAGGATCAAAAGTTAGTCGAGATGAAAGAAAGTCAAGGCAGCAACAGAGGACAGCAAGTACAAGTGGCTTGGTTAGGAACGGAAGAAGGGAGATTGGGCAATAGCTGGAGGGGCAGATGGGGGTCCAGTGAGGATTTTTTGAGAAGCAGTATAACCAGCATATGTTTGAAGGCATCAGGAACATTTTCAGTAGAGATGGATAGGTTGATGATATGAAGATAGCAGGGATAACAGTATTTGAGATGGTGTCAAGTAGAGGGATGGGAATAGGGTCAGATGGGCATGTAGTGAGCTTGGCCAAGGACAGAAGTTATGCGGTTACTACCACCCTGATTTTAGAGAAGGAAGAGAAGTTGGTGGGAGTGGAAGGAGAATTGAGAGGATGGTACCGGGCAAGAGGGGTGGGGTCAGGAGAGGGAGGTTAATCCTGAGTTGTTTGGGTGAAGTAAGCGGGGATAGTGGGAACTGAAGGTCAGAAAGGGGAGAAAGATGTGACTAAGCAACAAATTCAAGGGTAATATTGTGAACTTGTCATGGAAGTATTCAGCCATCATCTGAGGAGAGAGAGAAGGAGGGGTAGGCATAGGAGGCACTTTGAGGAGGGAGTTCAATGTGGCAAAGAGACGGCAGGAGTAGGAAGAGAGAGAGTTAAGTGGGTGTAGTAGTAGCATGGGGAAGTGTGTGACACAGTGGTTAGGCTATAGGTAGTGCAGGCAGTCCTCGGGTTAAGAACAGGTTCTTGGATAAGTTGAATTTGTATGTAACTCAGATCCTAGTATTCTTCCCACCTTCTCCACATCCTTGAGGCCCCTCTTGCATTCCTTTCCATCCATCCAACTGTTCCCTCTCTAACACCACCACCACCATATCCAACATTACTCCCTCTCATCTCTCTCTTCCCCTTCCATCTCTATCTCACTCCTCTCCCATTACCATGTTCAATAATTCTCTCTCCCTTCCTATACCCATCAATTCTCCTCTTTCTTTATCTCCCCATATGCACACATCTCTCTTTCCCTCTCACTCAGACACCTAATTCTCCCTTTTTATTCCCTCCCCCAACTCTGCATCTCTTTCCCTCACTCCCTCCATTCTTCCATTCTATGACTCATGCTCTTCTCCCTCCTGCCATTCTGTGTCCCAAGTTCATGCCCCCTCCCTCCATCCTGTGTCCGGTTTGTGCTCCCTCCCTCCCATGTCCCAACGCGCCCCTCTCTCTCCCTCCATTCTGTGCCCCAAGTATGTCTCTCCCTCCAGCGAGTGTTTATCTTCTGGCCAGCTCCCTCCTCCTTCCAGGCACAGTCGTTTCTCTGCACAGAGCTGCCTGCAGTGGCTCCTAAGCGCATCCCGCGGTTGAGCCAGAAGCCTTCCCTCTGCATCAGAGGAGCTTCTGACAACAGAGGGAAGGCTTCCGGCTCAGCCATGAGATGCACGTAGGAGCCACTATCCCCAGCTCTGTGCAGAGAGATGACTGAGGCTAGGAGGAGGGAGCCGACCAGAAGAAAGTAAACACCTGCCAGAGGGAGTCATGTACTTGGGGCGCAGAATGGGGGGAGGGATGGAGAGAGAGGGGCGCATTGGGACATGGGTGGGAGGAAGAGAGGCATATTAGGACTTGGGAAGGAAGGAGAGGGGCGCGTTGGAACACAGTTTTCATGTGCCTACACAATTTGGCTCCCAAACACCTGCTCCAGAGTATCTTGCCACTTGATCCACCTCGACTGCTTTGGTCCGCAGACCATTTGGATCTGCAAATTCCATTTGTACGAGATCTGAGGTTAACATCATCCAGGGATAGTATTTTCCATTGTATTAGGCCCAGAGAATGGAAAAACCTCCCCAGGTATATTCGTCAACAGCAGAATATACAGGATTTCAACAAATTACTCAAAAGGCACTTGTTTTGTCAGATAAAATATAGGGTCTGAGATTGTTTAAATGAGGAAGAGTGGAGATTGTTGATTGCATTTTACTGTCTGGATTGTTTTTGTTTGTAGAGATGTCTGTCGTTGATGCGACCTGTTTGTTATATGTAATTTTATATTTTGTATGTAAGTATGTAACTCGGCCTGGATAAGGGCAGGGATAAATAAAACAAACAAACCAAAGGTAGAACAGGACCTCCATTCATACGTACGAGTCCGACATAAGTCGGATATTCGTAATACTAGGACTGCCTGTATATAAATACTAAAGAAAAATAATACTTGGTTTAAAATGTGGGAAGTCAGCATGTGTATGAGATTTAAACCAAAGGTGCTCAGCGGAGCAGGTACAGGAATGTAGGTAGCAAATATTGGGAGTCAGCCAAGGCCAGCCAAGGGAGTCAGCCATGGCTGGAGCATGGTGCACCTGACAGAGCAGGAAACAGGGAGAGCACAGGTTTCCAGAGCAGAGGAGAGACAGCCTCATCCACAGACTTGGATAAGATAGTGGAGGCGAGGAGAGGCGAAACAGTAGTTGGCGATAGCTGGGCCTGAGGGGGAGGGTGTGTAAGTGTGAAGGATATCAGATGGGGAGAAGTTAGAAGGAGCAGTTAAAGAAGACAGGATGGATGGTGAGTATGGAGAAAGAAGAAAATGTCAAATGGGCAGGAGACCCTGGCAAACGAGTTATCAGAAGATAAACAGAAACCAGAGCCTGGGACCAACATGCCGGTGAGTAGGGGTAGTAGAGCATAGCTGGAGGTTAAGGCAATAAAGTCGGAGAGGGAGAAGGGGATGGGTTCTTGATATATTCTGGAAAAAAAATTGCTTTTTGATCAATAAGGAGAGTTAACATAAACACAGACATATAGTCTCAATAGCAATCTACAGAGCACTTGGAGGAGAAGCCTAGTGGTTCGAGGCAGGGCCAAAATCCCACTGCCACTACTTGCAGCCTCGGTCTGGTACGTTCATTCTTCACTGCTAAAATTACACAAACCCCGTTCATCTCACTAAGACTAGCACTAATACAAGGTCATACCTGAAAGAAGTCTCCCCAGCTTTTCATTCAGTCGCACAAGATAGTATTAAGCATTGTTTCTGAAACTGTGAGATGAGATATTATTTGACTAAGAACTCTAAGGATCTCCTATACAAAAAGGGTAAGTGAAATGGGGTTAAGCGACCACCCGAAGGTCACAGGGTGAGACTGAAACTTAGACTTACGATGCAGTAGCCATTTTAGTGTTCAAACTTGGGTTAGTCTGGCTCTACTCAGTGTGGAATTAGCTCAGGATTAAGAGGTTTTGCTCCCTCTCTAGGACTGATTGCCAAACTTCTTCCACTTGCGCATAGAGTTGGAATTAGCTGGGTTAGGATTAATGGGGCTCTTGCTCTGATGTACTTTGGAGTGAATTTGGACTACACTCTACTTGTTACTCATATATTATTGCAATCCATACTACATATCTCAAGCTCATTTGGATTAACTGGGAATAAAATAGTCATTCAAGAGAAGGATAAGAGCCTGCGTCTCAGAGCCCAACCCGAAGGGAAGATGTGCAGAGGGAAGCCTTGTGAGATATTCTACCCCAATCATGGAGTGAGGATTGTAAGCTGAAAGGGAATACGGGATGAATAAAAATGTTACAGTTCCCAAACCTAGTGTCTCTGACTTATGTCTGTAATGCCTCTGAGATTTACCTTCATTAAGTCCTTCCTGAACCAAAGCAAGTGACACGGTAACATTAAAGAATTTCTCACCATATGCATTAGGGTCGACCAGAAAAAAAACTAAAGTTGAAAAAAACTATGAAGTTTTTCCCATGAATTTGATTGAGCTTGATCAGAAAATAAATTTTTTTAAAAAAATTTTAAAGCCCATCCTCGGGTCCCTCAAAGCCACAACTATTATTTTGCTGAATAGAGCAAATTTCTTGGTATTATAGCTCTAACTTTTACGTTTTCACACTTAGCAATGATACATTGTTAAAAAGACATTTTTAGCAGCATTTTATTAAATGAACCTTCAGTATATGCACTTTATTAAGGAAAATAACAGAAATTTAACATACTTCACTAATAGCTAAATATATACACTTTGATGTAATCATCTACCGATGGTGTTCCAAACAATGTCTTCCTGAGATGTCAGGAAAAGCCTGCGATGCTGTTCAACTCCATGCAACAAGGCCTCACGCCGTATCGGGCCTGTGGTGTTACCAATGGCAAAGGGCTAGATTCACTAAAGGCACAGATTGGATTCGATCCGTGAGCGATCCAATCCATGTCCGAGGGGCTGATTCACGAATCGCCCTCATGCAAATGAGGGCAATCGGAATCACGCCTCCAACCGACTGCTGGGATCGCTCTCTAGCGATCTCGACGCATCTATAGATGGTCTGTGCTGGCCCTCCGTGTCCGGCAGAGCAGCCAAAAAACTCTTTTTTAAAAAACTTTTTTGCGAGCCCGTGGTTTTAACCCGTGGGTTAAAACCATGGGCTCGCAGTGCAGGGAAGGGCAGGAGAGTCGGGGCGGCAGGAGAGATTCGGGACAAGAGCAGGGCGGCCATAGCAGGAGATCGGGGCAGAGAGGAGCAGGAGAATCGGGGCAGAGAGCAGGGTTTTTACACAAGCGACTGTCCTGAGCAGTCGCTTGTTTTTGGATCGGCCAGCCCAGTCTGTGTGCCTGCTTTTTGTTATTGAATCGCTGCCCTTCCTACTTTGCATGCTGTTTCCCCTCATTTGCATGCGCGGATCGGAGGATGATCGGGACAGAGGTCAGTGAATCGGGTCGGAGGGAAATCGGGTCGATCGGTTTGCTTAGTGAATCTTGCCCAAAGTCAGCGATCAGTTTAACTTCACTGTGACAACCTTGATATTGCCACTGGTATCACCACACACCCAGTGGTTAAAGACACAGCGAGTGAGGTGTTACAGTGATAACAGACTGTAAAGAATTCCATTCAGAATCGGTCGCATTATTTCTACTTCGACAACTTTCAAAGAAGGTGCAGACAATTTTAACATGAACACTGGAGCTGGAACCCAAATCCATAGAAACACCAATAGCGTTTGTCCAAGGTTCTCTAGATTTGGATATATAGATTTAACTACTCATCTTTCAGACCTGAGCTCAAGGCGAGTTACATTCAGATATTGAGCGAGTCCCTGTCCCCAGAGAGCTTACAATCTAAATTAGTGTCTGAGGCAATGGAGGGTCACACAGTTTGCCCACGGTCACTAGGAGAAGCCCATTTCTTAATCTGTCGCTCTAACCCAGGGGTGTCCAATGTCGGTCCTCGAGGGCCGCAATCCAGTCGGGTTTTCAGGATTTCCCCAATGAATATGCATGAGATCTATTTGCATGCACTGCTTTCATTGTATGCTAATAGATCTCATGCATATTTCATTGGGGAAATCCTGAAAACCCGACTGGATTGCGGCCCTCGAGGACCGACATTGGACACCCCTGCTCTAACCGCACACCAGACTGTCCCTCCACTCCAAGGACTTCCAGTTTGCAAAGTATAGGCATAAAGCATAATTAATATCTTGCTAAGGCTCTTTCCTTGGCCCTATAGTTAGGGGTACCAGACGTCCGGATTTCCCAGGACACGTCCTCCTTTTGAGCCGCATTGTCTGGGTTTTGAAAAGCCTCCTCAAATCACATCGGGCAGGGAGGAAATCCATGCACACGCGAGTGCCATGCGATGTCCCTCGCAAGTGCGCATGACGTCATCGCGTGGCATCCACACATTTGTGGATTTCCTCCCTGCCTGACAAGAGCAGGCAGCAGGGGGCAGGGCTAGGACGGGACTGGGGGTGGGGCAGGTCTTGGAGAGTCTGGATTTTCCCGATTGGAAAATCATAGAAACATAGAAATAGACGGCAGATAAGGGCCACGGCCCATCCAGTCTGCCCACCCCAATGACCCTCCCCTACCTTTCTCTGTGAATAGATCCCACGTGCCTATCCCATTTGGCCTTAAAATCAGGCACGCTGCTGGCCTCAATAACCTGAAGTGGAAGACTATTCCAGCGATCAACCACCCTTTCAGTGAAAAAGAATTTCCTGGTGTCCCCGTGCAGTTTCCCTCCCTATAGTGCTTCGATTCTTGGCCCTATAGTGCTTCGACTCTTCTCTCGAGTTAGTGTCTCCACTTCCTTCATGAACCGAAGGCATAGCTCCTCCTGCCAGGGTAATGCCACACACTGCACTCCTACGGGAAGGCCTACTCCTCCTGCTGCGGCCTTCAGCAAAGGGGAAAAAAAAAACACATTAGAATTAGCATCCAAAACCAATCAGGAACCGTTTATTCACCCATTGGTTTAGCAACTTGCTTCTTACCTTTTTTATCAGTTTATCCCAGTGGTCATTGTAATGTCCTTTGTAATGCCTGAGCTCCTCCTCATCTTTTTCAGTCACGTTGGTCACTGGCACAACCCCAGCAGGGAAATTTAAGATGTTATATAAGACTGTGTAGGTACCAGAAGCTATAAAAAAGAGATGATACAGCTTTAAGTATCGGGCTACCAATATCACAAGGTTCATCCATTTTATTTGGATACCAGGAAAACCATCAGATTTCCAGTTCAGAAATACTCCGATTGCTACAATACTGAATCCTTCAGACCTTCTTTGGGACAGGGTTTTCTACAGGAAGTCCTACAAAAATTACAGAACAAAGATAGGCTGTAGAGATTATGCAAGATCTATAAGTGCGTTCTGGGTTGTGAGCAGTGTAGGTCAATATTCAACCCATTGCAGTCAGTGTAGTTTTTTTTGGTTTTTTTTAATAAATGCTGGACATCGTCTGTTGATTTAGACCAGGATATCCAATGCAATTGCCTCTGAATGCCCAAGTCTTGAACAGCTGCCAAAGTTCTCTGGATATCACCAGTGTTCAGATCTGGTACTGGATATCTATCCATGCAAGTTAGGATGGCCATTTATGAAGTCCTATTTACTCGGATAGTTATTCCAGAGCTGGCACTGACTATCGGCAACAATGACGTAACGAGGGTACGAGGTGCTTCCCTCTCCCCTTTTTTCCGCCTCCTGCCACATTCACACCCTCCCTTCCCCCCTCCATGTCTTTTTAAATCTTCACCAGTATAAGCAACTTCTCTAGCCTGCTGCTTGCGCTGGCGTTGGCTTTCCCAATGATGTCACTTCCTGGTCCAGCAACCAGGAAGTGATTTCAGAGGGGAGCCAGGCTGGCACAGGCAGCAGGTCAGAGAAGTTGCTTGGGCTGGTGAAGATTTAAAGAGGTACAGGGGTAGGGAGAGCACCAGCATGCCAGGGGGGCGGAGAGGTGCCAGTGCCCCCCACCAAAATGGCGCTTCACCCCTTGCTACACCACTGATTGGCAGCAATAGGATCACTTCTGGTTCTGCCTCTACTCTGCCCCTGGACTCCCTCAGCACTAATTTGATAATGCTGCACCAGGCAGACACGATATTCAGTGGTGGCAGCAGTTAAGTTCTAATCTAATCTAAGACTTGAGTTTATACAGCGTCATCATCTGAAAGGAGTTAAACTCGCTTAGCAAGATTAAATATCAAAGGGAAGATGCTATTCAACTAAGCATAAAAAAGACTAAATTACATAAGAACATAAGAATTGAGGCTGCTGTGTCAGACCAGTGGTCCATCATGGCCAGCAGTCCACTCACGTGGCGGCCCTCTGGTCTAAGACCAGCACCCTAACCGAGATTAGCCCTACCAGCGCCCGTTCTTGTTCAGCAGGAACTTGTCTAACTTTGTCTTGAATCCCTGGAGGGTGTTTCCCCCTATAACAGCCTCCGGAAGAGCGTTCCAGCTTTCTACCACTCTCTGGGTGAAGAAAAACTTCCTTACGTTTGTACGGAATCTATCCCCTTTCAACTTTAGAGAGTGCCCTCTTATTCTCCCTACCTTGGAGAGGGTGAACAACCTGTCCTTATCTATTAAGATTAGTCCCTTCAGTACCTTGAATGTTTTGATCATGTCCCCTCTCAATCTCCTCTGTTCGAGATCAGAAGAGTCCTAGTTTCTCTAATCTTTCGCTGTACGGCAGCTCCTCCAACCCCTTAACCAATATTACAGCCAGCTAATGGGAAGTGAGTCCCCATCAACTTGGAGAAATTATTTAAATTACCTGGGACAATTATCTACATATTGATGGAATAACAAGGTTTTCACAGTCTTGTGGAACGTCTGGTAGAAGGAAATCCATTCCAGATCTCTGTAAATCTATATCAGGGGTGGGCAACTCCGGTCCTCAAGGGCCGGAATCCAGTCGGGTTTTCAGGATTTCCCCAATGAATATGCATTGAAAGCAGTGAATGCAAATAGATTTCATGCATATTCATTGGGGAAATCCCAACTGGATTCCAGCCCTCAAGGACTGGAGTTGCTCACCCCTGGTCTATATGGATAAGACCGACATAGCATTCCAATAGATTTTATTCTCTTAAAAGAAGGAAAAGAGAGTTTGTATTTTTGAGTATTTCTTAAATCAAGAGATCGATGAGCATTCAGTGTCAAAGGTACCGGGAGAGCAAATAAGCCAAATAGGAGTTTAAATACCACGCATGCACATTTAAATTGTATTCTGAAGTAAACAGGAAGCCAATGGAGTTGTCTTAAGAAGGGGGAAACATGATCGAACTTTTTCCAAAAATTAATTTTGCCACTGTATTTTGAGTCTATTGAAGTCATTATAAACCACCCTTACTCAGGCTTAAATAAACAGAATTATAGTAGTCCAATTGTGCTAGTATAATGACCTGCGTACAATATTGTAAAGGGTGGCTGGTGAAATAAGTGCCTGACTTTTTTCAGCATTCAGCAAGAGTTAACCAGGCAGGAGCCGCTGAATATTAACCCCTTATTCGGAACGTTATTGGCTCAAAAAATCTTTAACCGCACACTTTCATTCTCAAGGATGATGAACGTTAACTGAGGATGTGTAGAAAATCTGCAAAATAATTACAGAGATTTTTCATCCGATTGCTGGGGAAAATGGCAACTTATGTAACCATAAGAACATAAGAATTGCCGCTGCTGAGTCAGACCAGTGGTCCATCGTGCCCAGTAGTCCACTCACGCGACGGCCCCCAGGTCAAAGACCAGTGATTTAAATGAGTCCAGCCTCACCTGCATACGTTCCAGTTTAACAGGAACTTGTCTAACTTTGTCTTGAATCCCTGGAGGGTGTTTTCCCCTATAACAACCTCCGGAAGAGCGTTCCATTTTCTACAACTCTCTGGGTGAAGAAGATCTTCCATACGTTTGTATGAATCTATCCCCTTTTAACTTTAGAGAGTGCCCTCTCGTTCTCCCTACCTTGGAGAGGGTGAACAACCTGTCCTTATCTACTAAGTCTATTCCCTTCAGTATCTTGAATGTTTCGATCATTTCCCATCTCAGTCTCCTCTTTTCAAGGGAGAAGAGGCCCAGTTTCTCTAATCTCTTACTGTACGGCAACTCCTCCAGCCCCTTAACCATCTTCATCGCTCTTCTCTGGACCTTTTCGAGTAGTACTGTGTCCTTCTTCATGTAGGCGACCAGTGCTGGACACAGTATTCCTGGTGGGGGCATACCATGGCCCGGTACAGCGGCATGATAACCTTCTCCAATCTGTTCGTGATCCCCTTCTTTATCATTCCTAGCATTCCATTTGCCCTTTTCGCCACCGCCACACATTCTAAATCTTAAACTGAGTTGTCATAAGGAAACGTGACCCCTGTTGGTAATCGTGTGAGGTTACCACTAAGGTAGGATGACCAGATTTCCTCTTTAAAACAAGAGGACCCTTGGCCCCCACCCTGTTCTGCCCCCCAACCACGCCCCATTCTACCCCCCCAGCCCCGCCCCCACGCGAACCACATGTATTTGAATTTATGGCTTGGCAGCAAATGAGCGATTTCCTTCTGTCTTGCTTTCAACTCTTGAACCTCCACTTTTCCATTAATCTTTCACATTTAGAGCCTCTTTTTTTGCCATGGGCTTCAGTGCATTTACCGCACCAGACCGCATTATTCGGCTTCATAAAAGAGTACCTTAGTAAAAAACAAACTCTATGAAATCTATCATCTAGTTTCTCACATATGAGTATAATCTTCCTCTCCCCAAGATGTAAAAAAGCCATTACAGTTTTGCATTCACTCCAAGGCATACCTACTAATTTTCCCAGATAGCCCAAGTTAAACGCAGGTCCCATCACAGGGCATAGCACCACGTCCAGCCTCAGCTTCTTCCACTCGGCGATGAATTCCTGGCAATATACCTACAAGAGAGAAAGGATACTCGCTGAAGAGAGACGTAGAGCCCTTTGATTTCTCAGAACTCTTGAACATTTGGTGACAACCAAAATTTTCTCTCATGCATCGAAGCTTACTCGCATCTGTCTTAACAATTGAATTGAGAAATGGGCTGACCTGACCTTAGTAATGCAAGAGTTAATGTATAATCAAGCATAAAGATAGGTGAATAAATCATAGTTACACTTTAAGCAGATAAAAAATTATTTTAAACTTGAAAATATATTGCTGCGTCTTCAATTTTTAGAGCCGCCACCTTTCAGCATTGATCAGAATTTGTGCAGGGGTCAATAACTCAATGATTGAAAAATAAGATATTGGGATATTTGGACAAACAACGCTTATCTTAGGCCATTTAAATTTGGGGGGAAGACCTCATTGGATGACTCGTTTCACATGGGGAAAGCCTCTGCCCCGTGACTCAACAAATATAGGGCTCCTTTTACAAAGCCGCGCTAGCGGGTTTAACGCGCGTGACTTTTAATCATGCACTAACCCTCGCGCTGGCTGAAAAACTACCTCCTGCTCAAGGAGCCCATAGTGTGACGTTGAAGATAGGAGGTGAAGATGAAGTGTTAGCATTAACGTTGCGTTTGATTTCACAGGACCGAGCCCTGAAGCAATACGCTATCTTTGCGCAACACTGGCCACATTGGCGACAGGTCCTTCTTTTCACCTACGTACAATTACAAGGGGCCGCTGAAAAGGTCTTGGCACAACCAACAAAGCTGGGGCAGTCTCCATCGATTTTCCACTTTTGTTTCGTTCCACTTTTTTTCAGTCCTGGTTGGGTAACTACATTAGCGGAGCCATGCTGTCCTACGGCGGCTTCCAAAAAGAAATTAAGGGCTAGCGGGGGTTAGCACGTCGGGCATTTCATCACGCGCTAATCCCCGCGGCACCCTAAGATCCTAACGCCTCGTCAATGGAGGCGTTAGGTACTGGCGCAGCATTCCGCAAGTTAAACCACTACCGCGCCTTTGTAAAAGGACCCCTAAAACATTACTATTTGATAAATTTATCTCTTAATTCGAGATTTTATTCTTAGCATAATAATTTTACTGCATTAACAAATATTTTTATTTTCTTTTTAGTTAATATGCTGTATTTTTACCATTAATATTTTGTATTTTGCCGATTGTCCAGATTTTTTCTTTTGTGTAAACCGCCTAGAATTCTTTTGATTGAGGCGGTAGAGAAAAATAAAGTTAGAAACATAGAAGATGACGGCAGATAAGGGCCATAGCCCATCAGGTCTGCCCACTCTACTGACCCAAAACAGGTGGAAAATCACTGAACTTAGGGCTCCTTTTACTAAGGTGCGCTAGCGTTTTTAGCCCACGCTGCATTGCCACGCACGCTAACCCCGCGCTATGCACCAAGAACTAACACCAGCTCAATGCTGGCGTTAGCGTCTAGCCCGCGCGTTAAAACCTCTAGCGCGCTTAGTAAAAGGAGCCCTAAGTGTAAAGCTCTTGAAGGAGACTGCCTCATCGTGGTTGGTTGCGCTATGAACTTTTCAGCCCCATCAATCCACAATGGCATATAATAAACTTCAAAGTGCCTAATTTCTAAGTGATCTTTTTTTTCAGATAATACATTTCTAAGTACCTCTATCTATGGGCTTCAGTTCCAGCCAACCACCAGCCAAAATATTTGAAGGCTTGTTTCTCTTTCTGGCTTTTATTCATCATCAGACCTTAGTATTTTTTTTAAAGTGCTTGCGCTCTATATTCTACTAGTATTTTAGCCCGTTACATTAACGGGTGCTAGAATATATGTCTATGTGTCTTTATTTCTGTCTCTCTCTCCCTCCTGCTGTCTGTCTCTCTCCCTGGCCCCCTTTGTCTTTCTGTGTCTCTTCCTGCCCCTGTGTCTTTCCTCTTTTCTTTCTATCTGTCTCTCTCCCTGCCTCCTATGCAGCAGCATTTCTCTCCCACCACTTCCCTGTGCAGCAGCCACAGCAGGATTCCCTCCCCCTTCATTTCCCTCCCCCCACACCACTTCCCTGTGCAGCAGCCATAGCAGGATTCCCTCCCCCCATTCCCTTCCCGCGGTCTGGCCAGCTCACTTAGTCCTTTACCGCCCCCCCCCCCTTCCCTTTCCGCAGTCCCGACTAACCTTCCGATTCCAGCAGCGTCTGCAGCACTCTACACACTGCTGCTTCGGGGCCTTCAGAAGGCCCCAAAACAGCATGTGTAGAGTGCTGCAGATGCTGCTTGAATCGGAAAGTTTCAGAACCCGCAGCACTTGCCAGACCCGAAGCGAGCTCTGGGTTTTTTTGGGGTTTTTATGCGGGCCCAGCCGGAGCAGGAGGAGAAGCCTGGGAGGCAGCAATTAAAGTCTGTTCTGGCCCCTGCTGACATCGCCCTGGCCAGTTCACATCCTTAAGTTCAGACGGCAAGAGCCGCCACATCCGACAGGCTCTGCGCCGCCGCGCGCATGCGCACTCCTACCTGCGGGTCCCTACAGCTCACGGAAAATGGGAGCACGCAAGTGGGAGTGCGCATGCGCACTTAGGGATTTATTATATTAGATGTTTTGTGCAAATCGATAAACTTTTCTTATACAACTTTAAAACTTTTGTACTTAGCTTTAGCTATTTCTTCATTCTTTTTTTAAACCTCGGGAAGGAATGTCAGAGTCCTAATTTAGTAGGGAATGATTTGGGTTCTTTAGAATTCAACCCATTTCTTTGTTTTCCTTAAAACTAAGTTAGTTAAAATACAAATATGTCTCCCCATTTAGTGGGCTTGTAAAGGATTGTTTCTTTTGTAATGTTTGTTCAAATTTTGTATTGTAACCCTTTTTTTCTTTGATATCATTTGATATTATAAATGTATTAAACTTATAAATAAAATTAAAAAAAAAAAAAACCTCGGGAAGGACCTTAAGGTTCAACCATTTTGTCTTAGAAATTAGGCACTTTGAAGGTTTTTATTAAACGCGTTGTGGATTGATGGTGTATATCACATAGACAACGTCATAAACAACATTGGGCTATTTTAATACATCAGATGAACTTTTCAGCGGCATAAATAGCTTTCATAAGTTTTAATAAGGAAATTATTTGTGAACCATTATAAAGGACCAGCCATTTACAGCAATACTAACCAGGTAAGTATCCTTGAAAATGACCGGTTAGCCCCAATTAGGCAATTTAACTGGCCAGGAGCCGTTTCTGGGTCGTTAATTTGCTTTGAATCTCAAGCTGGAAGATTTTTTTTTTTTAAATATTTAAAGTGCTCACATATGTATTTTTAAAAATACAGTGGTACCTCAGAATCTGAACACCCCAGAATTCGAACGACTTGGAATCCGAACCTTTTTTTGTAGTAAATTTTGTCTTGGAATCCGAACGCCCTGCACATTGCATGTGTGTGTTTGTGCCAGAATCGGAATGCTGCTTTGGAATATTTGTTAATATTTTACCTTAAAATCCAGTGTATTTCCTGTTAAAATTTGAGTTTTTGGGACCCAGGAACGGATTAATCCAGTTTCTATTATTTTCAATGGGAAAAATTGTCTTGGAACTCGAACGCTTTGGAACTCGAACAGGGTTCTAGAACGGATTAAGTTCGGATTCCAAGGTATCGCTGTACCAGTGATTTACAGACTGTAGCTTATAAATTGAGAACGGTCTGGGAGAGCTGCTATGCAAAAGATATCTTGTTTACTCTGGTTTTGACTGAAATATAACAGAACACTGTGGATAAATTGTTCTTTTTGAAGGACTTGAAATATTTACTGACTGTTTAAATTCTACTTTATGTATGTTGCCATCTGTTAGCTGCCTAGTAATAGGCGGTTGAGAAATTTGTTAAATAAATATCTGGAGAGCCCAATGGAGGGAGGTTAAAATACCTCCGTTTCCAAATCTTGCCACAAATATGAATTGAAATGTGGGATCCACAGATCCTGATCACAAAGAGGGTCGTTTACTAGTATGTTACGTTTTTTTCATTTACACTTCTCCCTCCGTATTCGCGGTTTCAGCAATTGTGGTTACGATTATTTGCGGTTTTTAGCTTTCTGGCTCCTCCCCCCAAGTTACATCAGCTTTCATAGAGAAATCACTGATTGCAAGTATTTACAGAGAAAATCGCCGATTCCAAGCACTTTCTTCACCGAGTTTTGCCTCTCCTTCAGGAACAGGCCAGGCCTCCCGCCATGTTATTTGCGGTTTCACCAAATTCACAATGGTTTTTAATAGAAAACGGCGAATAACATATGGAAAAAGTTATTTGCGGTTTTTCTGTATTTGCGGTTCTGTTAATCCCCTATCACAGCGAATACAGAAGGAGAAGTGTACTACACTTTAAACAGGAAAATATAAGGCACAGTAAGTGCAAAGGCAGTTCAGGATTTGTTAATAATAATAATAATAACTTTATTTTTATATACCGCAATACCACAAACAGTTCAGAGCGGTTTACAGAGGAAGAGACTGTATACAGACAGCTATATTACAAAAAACTTTCAAAATTACATTAGCATGGTAAAATTAATCAAATTTTTCCTGAAGTGTTTTAGAAGTACATCATGGCAGAAATGGAGTCAGAGAAATTTGTCAGAGATAAGTTTTGATTGACTTCCTAAAAAGTTTGGTAAAACATTTATTCCATTTGCCTGCTTGGAATGATAATGTTGAGGAAAAGTGTGCCCAACATGTACTCTGCAATTCCATGTTTAAATTCGGCTGGAAGGAGAGATGCTTCCTTCCCCATGACCCCATTGGGGATCCCTGAGGATCCATGTGGGATTCCTGTGGAACCAAGGGGGAACCCCACAGATTCCACGGGATTCCCATCAGCCCCATTCCTGTGCAACTCTCTTGTAGTGACTTCAGAGATAATCATTATGCTCCACAATGAGAGGTGTCTCCCAAAAGACTGTTTCTACATTGTCTCTAGTTCTTTGGTTTTTCTGTCTTGTTCTGGAGGAGGGCTGTGGCCCAAGGAAGGATTGGTCAAGTACTCGGAAGGGACTTCTTCACATCTAAGGGGAGCTGTAGACTGAGAGAACCCCAAGACTAAGGTTGGTGAAAGGGAGTTCAAGCGTACTCTTTGAATCTGTTATAATTTAAGGGGAGCTGTAGACTGAGAGAACCCCAAGACTAAGGTTGGTGAAAGGGAGTTCAAGCGTACTCTTCTAATCTGTTAAAATTTAAGGGGAGCTGTAGACTGAGAAAACCCCAAGACTAAGGTTGGTGAAAGAGAGTTCAAGCATACTCTTCGAATCTGTTATAATTTAAGGGGAGCTGTAGACTAAGAGAACCCCAAGACTAAGGTTGGTGAAAGGGAGTTCAAGCGTACTCTTCTAATCTGTTATAATTTAAGGGGAGCTGTAGACTGAGAAAACCCCAAGACTAAGGTTGGTGAAAGAGAGTTCAAGCATACTCTTCGAATCTGTTATAATTTAAGGGGAGCTGTAGACTAAGAGAACCCCAAGACTAAGGTTGGTGAAAGGGAGTTCAAGCGTACTCTTCTAATCTGTTAAAATTTAAGGGGAGCTGTAGACTGAGAAAACCCCAAGACTAAGGTTGGTGAAAGAGAGTTCAAGCATACTCTTCGAATCTGTTATAATTTAAGGGGAGCTGTAGACTAAGAGAACCCCAAGACTTAGGTTGGTGAAAGGGAGTTCAAGCGTACTCTTTGAATCTGTTATAATTTAGGTGCAAGCAATTACACCAGCCAAGGAGCTCACGCTTAAATTGCTAAATCAGCTGCATAAATTAGTTTTCTATAGTTTTTGTGCATAACTGTTCACCCTAAACAAACTCCACCCATATGTATGCCCCCTTCCAAACTATGCACCATTACAAAATAGTGCCTAGTGGGAATATTGGCATTTATGTGTGAACTCGGCACTTAAATGTCTCTGCCCACACAGAATTGCCCCCTATGTGCTTGAGGTCCTCTGGGCCACCATGTGACAGCTCTTAAGAGGGAGGAGCCTCAACCACCCCATGGCTGTGCGCCACAATCATAGAAAACTTTATTAACAAAGAATTAGTCAGCAACCTGGTAACACTCGAGTACAATAAAGGAGAACTTAGAAAGAAGGCACTCCTCATCGGATTTTGTTGTACATGACCTAGAGTGGTTTTGAGAAATTAGGTGGTTTCTAATGCTGATATATTTCATCGTATAACTAATGGGATGAATCCAGTGAAATGCCATAAAGTCATGCTAATGAATTAGATCAGTAAAGAGTGTCGATAATTATTATATTGGGAAAGCAGGTGGGTACCTCTGCAGCAGCATGCTGTTTCCAAAGATTCTTCGCTGACCTAAAATTCAAGGGCAGGTATGTTGGATCACTGAATATTTCCGCATCCGTTTATCCCATATAATCATTACACAATGCTTCTACATGCTATCTTCAAAAAATAAAATATAGATGTCAGTCAACTTTTCTCTTTCCAGTGAATTGTCCAACAGTATGATATTATTCATTTGGCAGGTTTTCTTACCGTTTAGTAACATAGTAAATGATGGTAGACAAAGACCTGAATGGTCCATCCAGTCTGCCCAATGTCAGAATGATACAAGGTTAATGTTGTGCATGATCTATCAAGACCACAAGGGTCGTGAAGAAGCATCCCATAATTTTTAAGAATGGACTTGGGTTTCATTAGTCAGGTTTCCAAACCCAAGTTCAAGGTGTGTTACACGGAGGTATGAAAGATATTTCTCTGTCTCCAAAGAGCATTCAGTCTAAAAGGTCAATTCTATAACTATGCATGAGGAGTTAAGAAAATCCTACATTTGTAAGTGCTATGATACCGTAGTTGGCATTTGTGTATGTGCACTGCGTGTTATTCTCTATAGTAGCGTGTAATTGCGTGGGGAGGTTCACATGGGTGGATTATGGGCAAACACTTAATCTGTAAGGGTAACAAAAGAGTAAGCACAGCCATCCAATTATTACTAGACGTCAATCAGCAAATGTTACACTAGAGACCTAAGTCAAAAAGTGGTAGAAAAAAAGCCTCAAACCATCATCAATTTTATCATCGGCATTGAAATAACTCCACCCATACACTTGTCTCATTGTGAAACAAATTGCTTCCGTGTACTAGAACTGAACTTATCTTTTCTTTTCCATGGAACCGCCTCTCACAGCTTCACTTTCATGGTACAGTTGTGCATTTCAGGCTCCAGCTACATAAAACGGCTGAAGTTCCAGCATCATTGGCTGTCTCAGGGGCTGTAAATTAAACTAAAAGTTTGTGCTCGGAATAAAAAGACGCCACAGATTTCACTTCCAGACCGTCTCTACCCTAACTCTAGTGTAACATTTGCTGATTGACGTCTAGTAACAATTGGATAGCTGTGGGGATTATGGGCAGGATGTGGGTATACCTCCCGTTTATAACTTAAACACAGTGTCCGGAAAAAACAGGACCCCCAACATTTTTCTAAATAACCCAAAAACAAATGCACTAGTATTAAAAAAATGATTACCATGATTGACAGGCATTACTGCAAGATGCTAGAAAAACTAAACAATCCCTGTTTCCAAAATGATGTCATTTGAAAAGCAGCCATTTTAGCAAAATGGCATTTAGCAAAGAAGATTCCATTTTTGCTCCAAAATAAGACATGCGAAGCAAAGCGTTCACAAAGGGAGTTTCCTAATTTCTTCAAGGTCATCTAAAATGCTTAAACAATTGCAAAGTATTTTGAAACTATTTAAGGGGTCCCGTTTTTTCCCGGACACCTTGTAGAATGCTATCAGTTTTGTGCATAGCATAGAACACTTAGGCGAACCCATGATTGTACTTAACTATAGAGGCACCAGCACTGACTGATACTAGCATTCTAGAACACCATCTTGGCGCAAAGATGCCATTAGGGGACTGGCACTTAGCACATGGCATCAGGGTGCCTACCTGGAGGTGCTGAATTGCCCCCTAAAGGTCAGTATGGCTATGGGCCGGTCCAAAGGGCTGCTTCAAAATTGGGTAGTGGTCTTTGTCATAAAACATACGGGGACAGACCTAGAGACCTCAATATGTATACTTTGGAATAAAGGTGGGAGAGAGGGGATATGATAGAGACATTTAAATATCTCTGTGGCATTAATGTGCAGAAGGTGAGCCTTTTTCAAATGAAGGAAAACTCCAAAATGAGAGGGCATAGGATGAAGTTAAGAGGCGATAGGCTCAGGAGTAACCCAATGAAATATTTTTTTTTACAGAAAGGGTGCCAGATTCATAGAATAGTCTCCCGGTGGTTGAGACAAAGACTGAATTCAAGAAAGCGTGGGACAGGCACGTGAGATCTCATAAAGGAGTAGATAGTAGATGCTGCAGATGGGCAGACTAGATGGTCATTTGGCCTTTATCTGCCATTGAATTTCTATGTGTCTATTGAGCCTGGTCTTATTTTTCTCAGTGGCCAATTCAGATCGCAAGAACCTTGGCATCCCAAAGAATGGATATATTCTATACTGCTTTCCCCAGCTTTCTCAATATTTGAACCTTTGCTTCTCTAGAAATTGCTGTAAACAAGAGGCCACTCATTCACTGCAAGACAGCATCCCATCCTAAAACAAGCAGATCATAACAAAGCACTTTGGGAAAACAACTTGCAAAAAATGGCGGCTGTACCCCTAAAAGGCAATGATGCTACTTTAATGGGCTAAGTGAGGGGTACAGGGTTCATCGGGGAATAATTTCTCCAAATAGGTTTTGCACATGCCATATGGATTCTATATAGCAGACCCCCAGCAGTCAAGTTTTCAGGATATCCACAATGAATATGCATGAGAGAAATTTGCATAATAGAGGCAGTGCATGGAAATTTCTCTCACGGATATTCTTTGCGTATTTATTTATTGATTCAATTTTCTATACTGTTTTCCCAGGGGAGCTCAGACCGGTTTACATGCATTTATTCAGGTACTCAAGCATCTTCCCCTCTCTGTCCTGGTGGGCTCACAATCTTTCTAACGTACCAGAGGCAATGGGGGGATTAAGTGACTTGCACAGGGTCACAAGGAGCAAGGTGGGTTTGAACTCATAACCTCAGGGTGCTGAGGCTGTAGCTTTGACCACGGCACCACTCTAGAAATCAAAATGTAGCAAAAATGAGCCAAGTAAAGGACAATCAAGCCATTGTGACATCACTGATGAGGTTGGCTCTTATTGGTGGAATGAGGCATTGTGATGTCACAATACCAGCTCTGGTTATCAGAGGCTGAAACTTGTCACACTATTTCAGTTTTCTATACTGTTCTCCCAGGGGAGCCCAGAATGGTTTACATGAATTTATTCAGGTACTCAAGCATTTTTCCCTCCCAATCTATCTAATGTACCTGGAACAATGGGGGGATTAAGTGACTTGCCCAAGGTCACAAGGAGCAGTGGGATTGAACCCACAACCCCAGGATGCTGAGGCTGTAGCTTTAACCACTGATCCACTCTAGAAATCAAAATGAAGTAAAAGTGAGCCAAGTAAAGGACAATCAAGCCATTGTGACATCACTGAAGAGGTTGGCTCTTATTGGTGGAATGAGGCATTGTGATGTCACAATACCAGCTCTGGTTATCAGAGGCTGAAACTTGTCACACTATTTCAGTTTTCTATACTGTTCTCCCAGGGGAGCTCAGAACGGTTTACATGAATGTATTCAGGTACTCCTGCATTTTCCCCTGTCTGTCCCGGTGGGCTTCCAATCTATCTAATGTACCTGGGGCAATGGAGGGATTACTTGCCCAGGGTCATAAGGAGCTGAGGCTGTAGCTTTAACCACTGCACCACTCTAGACATCAAAATGTAGTGAAAGTGAGCCAAGTAAAGGACAATCAAGCCATTGTGACATCACTGATGAGGTTGGCTCTTATTGGTGGAATGAGGCATTATGATGTCACAATACCAGCTCTGCTTATCAGAGGCTGAAATTTTTCTCACTATTTCAGTTTTCTATACTGTTCTCCCAGGGGAGCTCAGAACGGTTTACATGAATTTATGCAGGTACTCAAGCATTTTCCCCTGTCTGTCCCGGTGGGCTCACAATCTATCTAATTAAGTGACTTGCCCAGGGTCACAAGGAGCAGCGTGGGTTTGAACCCACAACCTCAGGGTGCTGAGGCTGTAGCTTTAACCACTGCGCCACACTCTCCTAAAAACTTGATTGGCTAGGTTTAGAACCTTCTGTAGGTTCTGTTTATGTTAAAATTTGCTATACTGCCCACCCTTACTGGTCCAAAGCGGTTTACAGAGTTCTAATTAAAACTGAACAGAAAGGACAAGAACTCCATAATCAGATAGGAAAGATCTACTTATTCATCCCAGCAACATCATTCGTACATTTTCTATCTTTAAAAAGTCCTTCTTTTCTCAAATTTCATACAAGACTTATTCATAATTGTTGCCTATTCATGGGTAAACTTCCCAAGGGGACAACAGCACAGACCCAAGGATCAGAGTCCAGAGGCCAAGCTGAAAAAGTATGATTTCAATGAAACCTTGCTTTTTTTTGTTAACAGGCCTCTGACCAAATTTCCATAGCTTAGATGCAATCCAAAAGAATGCACACTGAAGAAATTAGTCTAATTTTTATTAGGAAACTCCCTTAGTGAACGCTTTGCTTCGTATATCTTATTTTTGTTGCAAAAAAGTCCATCTTCTCAAGTACAAGGGTTCTCGTTCCCATAATGATTTATGAGCGATATAGAGACGTTTAAATTTGCTTCTGCATGATATAGAATAGGTAACCAGTGATAACTTAGGTAAATATTTCCAAGAAGCCCTACTGCTACATTCAGTAAAATTTGTAGTCACTTATGGCTCCTTTTACTAAGGCGCGCTTGCCAATTTAACACACGTTAACCGCTAACGCATCCATTATATGCTATGGACGCATTAGCGTTTAGTGCACGCTAATATTTAGCACGCCTTAGTAAAGAGGGGGTTAATTTGAGATTGGGGCAGTTTTAAATACACTACATACCCATAATCCATCCTAGAGATGAATAAAACGTACAATAATGTCTGCAGTCCTGTATCAAAATAACCTTTCACACATCGCACTTGCATTAGCATATAGAAGCCTTTCTCCAAGGAGGTGGAAGCCTTTCTCCAAGGAGGTGGAAGCCTTTCTCCAAGGAGGTGGAAGCCTTTCTCCAAGGAGGTGAAAGCCTTTCTCCAAGGAGGTGAAAGCCTTTCTCCAAGGAGGTGAAAGCCTTTCTCCAAGGAGGTGAAAGCCTTTCTCCAAGGAGGTGAAAGCCTTTCTCCAAGGAGGTGAAAGCCTTTCTCCAAGGAGGTGAAAGCCTTTCTCCAAGGAGGTGAAAGCCTTTCTCCAAGGAGGTGAAAGCCTTTCTCCAAGGAGGTGAAAGCCTTTCTCCAAGGAGGTGAAAGCCTTTCTCCAAGGAGGTGAAAGCCTTTCTCCAAGGAGGTGAAAGCCTTTCTCCAAGGAGGTGGAAGCCTTTCTCCAAGGAGGTGGAAGCCTTTCTCCAAGGAGGTGAAAGCCTTTCTCCAAGGAGGTGAAAGCCTTTCTCCAAGGAGGTGAAAGCCTTTCTCCAAGGAGGTGAAAGCCTTTCTCCAAGGAGGTGGAAGCCTTTCTCCAAGGAGGTGGAAGCCTTTCTCCAAGGAGGTGGAAGCCTTTCTCCAAGGAGGTGGAAGCCTTTCTCCAAGGAGGTGGAAGCCTTTCTTAAAGGAGGTGGCCTGGTCCACAAATCACAGGGGTTTCAAGGAGTACCCATATAATAACTGTGTTGAAGAAACTACACTGGTTACCTATGCAACAAAGAGCAAAGTTTAAGATTGTTACGATCATACATCAGACACTGTATCTTGCTTTCCCAAAGATCTTACAAGAATTCCTTGAGATCTATAAACCGAGGAGAGAGCTTAGAGATGTAAATGGAATGAAATTAAGTTTGGAGGGTAGAATGTCGATTATGCGTACTAGGATCGGAGCATGAATGATATCTGTGGCTGGCGTAGAACTATGGAATCCTGCGGTTTTGTATGGGGAGGATGAATTTTAAGAAAATGCTGAAAACTCAATTATTTCCCAATGCCTTCTTATACTATGATATATTTCAGCTGATAATCGTCTTTTAGAATTTTTCTGACCTCAATGTATGATTTAAAGCTTGCTTGTATTTCTGAATTGTTTAGACATGTCTATGTTATATGTGATAATCGTAGGGAAACAAGATTTTATGTATGTGATATGGAAACCGCATAGTCGTTTGCGGTATATAAATTTTTTAATAAATAAATAAATGTTGGGGACATATTTGACTGTGAAATCCAACATGTTGTGGTCTTAGAAATCTTTGAAGCTAACTTATGTTGCTGTAAGCAGTTGACTTAGGTAGATAAGGCTTTGCAAGATAGATTGGATGGGCCATTTGAATCCCCACTATCCCCTTCTTTATTTCACAACGGCTCACAGTCTATCTAATCTACCTCTGGCAGTGGAGGATTACCGGTAAGTGACTTGAACGAAAACAAGAGTGTCGGAAGCAGCGCGGGCCATTCAGCGCGTCTCTCTGTGCTGAAAACTGCTAGCGCAGTTTGATAGAAGAGACTCTGAATGGCGGTAGAGGTTTTACCATGGGCCGGAGAGGGAAATGCTTCAACAACAGGAATTCTATGAGCGTCAGGGAACTTATCTATTTGGCTCGTGGTAGAAACCTCTACCGTCGTTTAGTAAAATCCAGCGTGCGTTAGTTATTGGGCTTTATTAATTGACTTTATGAAGAGATTCATCCTAGGTGGTTGAGCTCTCTACCTCTTTGAAAATTAAAGGCAACAACTTACCCAATGCCACACAGTGCTTTCAATTCGCCGGCAATTCTGGGAACCTGTAAGCATTAAAAGATGAATTCAGATTGCAATTATAGAATTACAGCACTCCAAAGTCTGAAAATTCTTTATCTTTATTAAAATTTCTATGCTGCTTATAATGGCTCGGTAGTCAATTCAATAACATTGCATACGCACCATTTCACGTGAAATACTGATCAAAACGTAACCTTTCTCCCCCCAAATACCTCACAAAGACTAGCAGCAAAGCATCAGCAGAAGTAGTCGGTAAGGAGCAGTGCCTTCAATTTTCTTGTAAATTTACAAACATCCATTTCTGCTCATAACAGGGGTACAGCGAGGGTGAGAGGTGTCCGGGGTGGTGGCATCCCTCCTCCGTCGCCACCCACCCCCGCTCCATCCCCGATCCCGCCTGTAACGCATGTCCCCCTGCTCCTTCCCCAATCCCGCCTGCCATGCGTGCCTCCTGTTTCTTCCCCAGTCCCGCCTGCCACGCATGCCCCCTGTTTCTTCCCCAATCCCGCCTGTCACACGTGTCCCCTTGCTCCTTCCCCAATCCTGCTTGCCACGCTCGCCCCCTTGCTCCTTCCCCGATTCCGCCTTCTGCGCATGCCCCCCCATTCCCTTGTACCGCTAGTTCAAGTTGTTGCTTGCCACCCTGTCGGCTCTCCCTCCGACATCACTTCCTATGCGCGGCACCTGGAAGTGATGTCAGCGAGAGAGCTGACGGGGTTGCGAAGAGCATGTTGTTGACCATCACGAATAACTTCAACTAGACGTACAGGGGAAGGAATGGGAAGAGGCGGGGGGGGCAGGGAGGAGGAGGGATGCCAGCTCCCTCACCAACATGGTGCCTGTGATGGAATGTCTTCCTTACTATGCCACTAGCTCACAATTCCTTAGGTCAGGGGTGTCAAAGTCCCTCCTCGACGCACTGCTTTCATTGTATGCTAATAGATCTCATGCATATTCATTGGGGAAAGCCTGAAAACCCGACTGGATTGCGGCCCTCGAGGAGGGACTTTGACACCCCTGGCTTAGGTAACGCATTCCACCACACTGGAGAGGATTTCCAACAAGAGTTCTTGTCCAGAACATAGGCCCCTTGGTTGAACAGTACATATTTGTGTAATCTGGTAAACAGATAGTGTGGTTCAGTTAACCTCAACTGTCAGTAACAAAATCTTAAAATTTCACCCTGCTCTCAACTGAGAGTCAATGCGACGTCTTTAACGAAGGGGGCGGTACTTGTCTGTCGGGATTTTCCCAGCAAGAATCTTGCTGCTACATTTCGCACTGTTTGGATTCGTCAAATCAAATACTTTGGTAATCCCAACAGGACAGCGTTACGATAATCAAAGACAGAGAGGATAAACCAGACAACTAAAATTAAGTCATTGAAATAAATTGCCCTCCACATCCTTGCGCGAGCACGCTGAGCTCCCTCAGCCCTTTCACCTCAGGTCTAGAGTTCAGTATTTTTCAGTTCTTATATGTAGTAAACAAAAACTTAAAGTTTTTATGTACAAATTCAATTGAAGTGCCACAGAAGACCTCACATAGTTACATTGACATTTTGCTGTTCTTGGGGGCTCTCTGAAACTATTATACTCTGCAAACAACAAATTCCAACATGCCTTACAAGTTTGAGAAACTTGTAGGTCCATATTCTGTGGCCAGTGTTTGTTTTAAGCTCCGGCTGGAGTATTTAAATTGTTCACCAATATTCAGTGTGTTGAATGGGAAATTTATTTTAAACAATGAGAGAAATGGCAGGGAACAAATGGACCGGAAACGAGGATAGACATCTACTACCGACCTCCAGGGCAGTCCAAAGAAATTGATGGAGAAATGACGGATGAGATTAAACGCTGAACAAGGACGTACGCTGGTAGGGCTAGTGTCAGTTAGGGCGCTGGTCTTCGACCACAGGGCCGCCGCATGAGCGGACTGCCGGGCACGATGGACCACTGGTCTGACCTAGCAGCGGCAATTCTTATGTTTCTTTCATGAGTCATTAAATTTCAGAGTTTGGTTGCCACAAACCCTAGATTGGGAGGCAGTTGGCCTCCAGGAACAGCTATCCTGCTACTTGGGTGATTGGCTGTGGCTGGTCTAGTCTTAGCTGTGTCTTGTATTTCTGATGGAGGGCAACTGAAATCTTGCAGTATGGGTCCACGGCTTTTGTCCTTTTAGCAGCACAATTTCAGCGCTTAAATACTCAACTTTCAGATCAGGCACATTTGTTGTACGTCCTTTGAAACCACCATTTTATGGGACCCCCTGAAGAAGATGTGTTGATCGAAACATAGACCATGTTGGGTCCCATATTTTGTATCAAGTGGTCTATTTGTACGTAACAGGTGGCTCAAAACTCAGTGGTTGGAACTTTTTTTTCGTTTGGACAAGACTGAACATGCCGCAGAATATTATGTCAAAATATAAACTTATTTAAGGCTATGAAGCCACCTTGTATGTGATTTTCAAAAATATTTTTTAGAATTTTTTCCCAACCCTCAGTGGCACCACTCAGGACTCAAACTTCTCATTGTCCTGAGCTTTATGTGTCTGTTCGTCATGACGAGCAGACACATAAAGCTCAGGACAGTGAGAAGTTTGAGTCCTGAGTGGTGCCACTGAGGGTCGGGTAAAAAATTCTAAAAAAATATTTTTTCTAAAAAATATTTTTGAAAATCACATACAAGGTGGCTTCATAGCCTTAAATAAGTTTATATTTTGGCTATATTTATAAATTGAATGTTCTGGCACCTTGATAATAATTTCAATATTTGTGCGTGGATTTGATTCATTGCAGAATATTATGTGACATTATACTGGTTGAAGCTGGAAGACCGGATATACTTTAGACTGCTTGTGATGGTCTATCTGTGTTTGAATGGTTTGGCGGGCATTATTCAAGCTTATGTCCCTTTATCCAAGTTGCGCTTCGTCCATCATGGAAA
Organism: Geotrypetes seraphini; assembly: GCF_902459505.1. Lineage (NCBI taxonomy): Eukaryota > Metazoa > Chordata > Amphibia > Gymnophiona > Dermophiidae > Geotrypetes > Geotrypetes seraphini. Next base: position 67,033,268 of record NC_047095.1, read on the forward strand.
CTTGTTTATGCCATCGGTAAGGAAATCGAGATTGAGTATCTCACGTGTGACTATGTTTTCCTGTAGGGGCCCTCAGGAATGGAACCGGCTACCTTTGCACATTAGAAAGCAAAGGCATTTATTTTGCAAGATGAAATATGGGCATTAAGAAATTTGTATTTGTGTAAGCGCTGGTCACTTACCTTGTTTGGTTTACACTCTTCCCTCCTTATTCGCGGTTTTTGGTGCCGGGACACCCCCCCCCCTCCCTAGTGAATCAACCTCACCTGGTGGTCTAGCGGTGACGCAGGGCAGGAGCAATCTTCCTACACTCCTTCCTCGTGCAGAGCCGTCATCGAAAATGGCTGCTGTGAGTTCCCGTGGTCTCACGAGACTACAACGGGAACTCACGGCAGCCATTTTTGAGGATGGCTCTGCATGGGGTGTCAGGTCAAAAGCCCGCCGGGACAAAGGCGCGCGCAGACAATTGAGCGCAGCACGGAGGTGCGCGCTGCAGAAAATTACTGTTTTTAGGGCTCCGACGGGGGGGGCATGGGGGAGAACCCCCCACTTTACTTAATAGAGATCGCGCCACATTATGGGGGCATTGTGGGGGGGTTTGGGGGGTTGAAACCCCCCACATTTTACTGAAAACTTCACTTTTTCCCTGTTTATAGGGAAAAAGTTAACTTTACAGTAAAATGTGGAGGGTTACAACCCCCCAAACCCCCCATAATGCTGGTGCGATCTCTATTAAGTAAACTGGGGGGGCTCCCCAACAAAACCCCCCGGAGCCCCTAAAAACTGTAATTTTCTTCGGCGCGCACCTCCGTCTTGCGCTCAGTTGTCGGCGCGCGCCTTTGTTTTTCGCGGGGTTGTCTATGAACCCTGCACGGGGCAGGAGTGTAGGAAGATCGCTGCTGCCCCATGTCACCGCTAGACCACCAGGTAAGGTCTGTGACGCAGGAGGGAGGTGGGTCAGAGTCGGCCCAAAAGTTATTCGCGAATTTTCCATATTTGCGGGCCGGCTCTGCCCCTAACTCCTGCAAATATGCAGGTATATTATGTATGTTTATATTGCGAGTCGCCTCGGGAAAGGCTTTCCTTGTTTGTCTTCATTCTCCCTGCATAGATCGAGCCTCCACTGTAAGCAGCGTAATTTGCCTAATGTCTGACACAGTGGCATAGCCAAAGGGTGGGGACGGGGGGTGAGGAGGGGGCACCAGCCAAATCGTTTCTCTGCCGGAGCCCAGCCCATTATCTAATCAGCAGGAAGTCGGCAGGGTGCTCTGGTGGCTGATGTGGCACTTCCACATACGCCCAGTTCACCGAGCATGCGTGGAAATGCTGGTTATTAGAGGTCAGAGCATTCTGCTCATTCAGCATGGGAAACAATTCAGCTGGTGGGGTTTGAGCATCCCTGCCAGCAAAACTATGATTGGGTGGGGAGGGGGCAGCAACAGCAGCAATATCATTAGGGGGCCAGGAACAGTAGCAGCAGGAGGGGCAAGAGGAAATGCTTGGACCAGGGTTACCAGATTTTACTTTAGTAAAATCCGGACCCCCTAGACCTGCCCCCAGACCTGCCCAGATCTGGGTGTCTCTCTCTCTTAGTCTTACCTATTTTTCAGCAAGGCTCTCCCCTTTCCTCTCCACAGGGCTTTCCGGAGAATCAGAGTAGAGAATGACACAGCAGCAAGAAGATTCTGGTCAGAGCAGCCCTGTGTGCAGGAAGCTTCAAAGAAGCTGGTAGGCCCACCCCGGGAGGCGTGAAGGGGCCAATCCAGGAGAGTTGCAGGTTTGTTGGGGGGTTTTACCACCGGCGATCGGGAGGGTATGAGGGGGGGGGCTGTTGGACCCGCGATAGGGAGGAAAGGAAGGGAGCTGCTGCTGCACCCGCAAAAGGGGCTGATGGACCGGCTGGAGCTGAAGGGAACGGAGACAGTTGCTGGATCTGGTCTGGAAGGGAAACAGGTGCTGGGCTCATGTGGTGGGTGGAGTGGAACTGGACGGAAGAGAAAGGTGCCAGACCCACACCTGGGCACTGAAGGGAGGGGATAGAGGGCTAGAGGGGCTAGAGGAAAGGGAGAGAGGTGCAGGACCTGCAGAGAGGAAGAGAGAGAAGGAAAGAGAAAAGCTGAACCAAAGGGATAAAAGAAGAGTGATTGAAATAAAGAACTTAGCGAAGGGAGGGAAGAAAGAATGTGAGAGACACATCGGTGTAAAGGAGTAAGAGAGAGGAAAAGCTGGACACAGGGAGATATACAAAAAGAGGGAAGATGTGGGCATGGATGGGAGCATAGGAAAAGGGACAAAAAGGGGAATTCCGCAAATGCATGGGGATGGTATATGGACACAGAGGGGTAATTGCTAGACATGGGAGGGTATATGGACACTGAAGATGGCTGGACATGGGGGAGAATAAGAACACCGAAGGAAGATGCTGGACAGGCAGGGCATATGGATATAGAGGAGTGATATGGTACATAGGTGGAGGGGATCAAAAAATTGTGAGATGATGAAGGCAGGGAGATAGGCACAGGGGAGATAGTAGAAAGGGAAGTGTAGGAGACAGAGAAGGGAGATGCTTTCTGAACGTGGGGGATAAACATACACAGAGATGGAAGATGAATGGTGAGCGTGTAGAAAGAAGACATGTCAAATGGTCAGGAGACCCTGGCAAGTGAGTTAAGAGTAGACAGATGGAAACAGAAACCAGAGCCTGAGACCAATGTGATGTGAAGAATAAAATGACCAGACAACAAAAGGTAGAATTTTGTTTTTTTATTTTGTGATTAGAATATATCAGATTTGAAATATGTATCCTGCTAGAGCTGGTATTAGACATAACTGGGGTCTGCAAAGTCCAGGCTGTGCTTCTTTAGCTTCCAGCTAGCTTAGGGCTCTGTCTCTCTCTCTGACCAGGGGGCAGTTGCCCTCCCCAACACTATTCCTGCCATGTGTGACTGAACTATTCTGTTAGCTTGATTTTTCTATGTAGCATTCTGTAGTAATTTGACTTCAGTTTTCTCAATAGTGGAGGGGATATTTGTGAGGGGGAAGATAGGGAAGACAGGGGTTTTGTTGATCCTTGCCCTGTATTTGTGATTTATAAAATGACAATTGTACAGAATATTGTTTATTTTTATACTTTAATAAAATTAAGTTCAGTATAAAACTATTTGAGGTTTGTGCAGATAGTTTGTGAGGATGGGATGGGGACCAAGCTTGCGGGGACAGGGACAAATTTTTCCCTGTGTCATTCTCTAAATCAGAGAGACCCAGCCCAGTGCAAATTAAGATGCCTCAGTTTCCTGGAACTCATGTTTTAAAAACAAAAAAAAAACCCCAGATATAGTTGCAGTTGAGACAGATTTTTAGCTGTGGAGGAGTGCAAACTTGTTTAAATTAGAGAAAAGGTCAGCAGCCAAATTAATTATTTTTTTTTAACCTGGAGATGAAATTAAACAAGCAGGTTTTCCACCTACTATCTGTTACATCAGGGGTGCCCAACACGTCGATCGCGATCGACCAGTAGCTCAGGAAGGCAACGCGAGTCGATCGCGGAGCCCATCCCGGGCTCCGTGATAGACTCGTGTTGCCGTCCTGATCTACCGGGCCGATCAGCCTTCCTCTCCAGTGTTCTCTCTAGGGCCTTTTAGCTGGGCGGTCCGCCCAGCTGTCATCTGCTGCTGCCGCCGATACTGAACATAAAAAAAAAACAAAAAAAACCGGCTTGGAGATTTCAGCCTGTAGCGAACTTATGCTCCGTGGCTCTAACGTGTGCGTGCCGGCTTCCCTTCTCTTCCCTCCGAAACCGGAAGTTATGTCCGGGGGGGGGGGGGAAGAAGGGAAGTCGGCACGCACATGTTGAGAGCCCTGAAGCAAGCGTTCGCTACGGGCTAATGCGGGAGACAGGTTAGTTAAGCATTTGTTCTTCCTGCCGGGTCCTGCCTACTTTCTGTTTCCGCGAAGGCAGGACCCTGCAGCATTTCCCCCAATAGGTTGATCACGATCTTGGGATGATCAGCCTTCCTCTTCCCGACGGCAGAATTGACGTCGGGGAGAGGAATGCTGGTTGGCCGAAGCAGGGAGAGCTTGGGGCCTGTTATTGGTGGCGTTTGAGTTCTGGTCCTCGATGGCAATGGCAGTGGCAGTGGCTTGGGGGAGGGCAGGGAGAAAGAAAGAAAAAGGGCAGGCAGGGAGACAGAAGGAAAGAAGAGAAACAGAAAAAAAAAGAAAGGGAGGCAGAGAGAAAGAAAGGGCAGGGAGAGAGGAAGGAAAAGTTTGGGGAGGGAACGAGGTCTGGAGGAGAGGAAGCATACAGGCTAAAAGAAGGGAAGAAAGATTGGATGCACAGTCAGAAGAAGAAAGTGCAACCAGAGACTCATGAAATCACCAGACAAGGTAGGAAAAATGATTTTATTTTAAATTTAGTGATCAAAATGTGTCTGAATTTATATCTGCTGTCTATATTTTACACTAAGGTCCCCTTTTACTAAACCGCAATAGAGTTTTTTTAGCGCAGGGAGCCTATGAGCGTCGAGAGCAGCGCTGGGTATTCAGCGCAGCTCCCTGCGCTCTAAAAACTGCTATCGTGGTTTAGTAAAAAGGGAGGGGGTATTTTTGTATGGTTGTTACTGAGGTGATAGTGCATAGAATCATCTGCTTTGACCTCTTTGAAAAACCCTGAAATAGGAATGATAATTAACATTTTCTATGCGTTACAGCGTGCGTTGTGTTTTTTTAAAATTTTATTGTTGGTAGATCATTTTGACTTGGTCATTTTAAAAGTAGCTCGCAAGCCCAAAAAGTGTGGGCACCCCTGTGTTACATCATCAGCTCTACTGTTTCCTCTGGCTTTTCTATGCTCAGACTGCCAGAAGCCCTCCCACTGCAGTCCAATTAATCATTCAAGTTCACCTTGAAGGTTGAGATAGATAGTAGAGAATGATACGGTGACGGTTTACCCGCGGCCACCGCATTTAAGCCGCGGGTCACCGCCGAAAACGGGGAAGAAAACTAGCAGTCGCTGCGGTGACGGGGACAAGGCCATTCACCGACCGCGGAAACGGTGAACAGGTTTGTCCCCGCGGGCCAATGTACCCCCTTCTAGGAACCGCTATTTACCGCCCGACGCCCGATTCACCCCCCCAGCAGGACCGCTCGCACCCCCACCCCGAACGACCGCTCGCACGCGCTCCCACCCGCACCCGCGATCGGAGCAAGAGGGAGCCCAAGCCCTCTTGCCCGGCCGACTCCCCGACGTCCGATACATCCCCCCCCCCCGGCAGGACCACTCGCACCCCCACCCCGAAGGACCGCCGACTTCCCGACAATATCGGGCCAGAAGGGAGCCCAAACCCTCCTGGCCACGGCGACCCCCTAACCCCACCCCGCACTACATTACGGGCAGGAGGGATCCCAGGCCCTCCTGCCCTCGACGCAAACCCCCCTCCCCCCCAACGACCGCCCCCCCCAAGAACCTCCGACCGCCCCCCCAGCCGACCCGCGATCCCCCTGGCGACCCCCACGACCCCCCCACCCCCCTTCCCCGTACCTTTGGTAGTTGGCCGGACAGACGGGAGCCAAACCCGCCTGTCCGGCAGGCAGCCAACGAAGGAATGAGGCCGGATTGGCCCATCCATCCTAAAGCTCCACCTACTGGTGGGGCCTAAGGCGCGTGGGCCAATCAGAATAGGCCCTGGAGCCTTAGGTCCCACCTGGGGGCGCGGCCTGAGGCACATGGGACCAACCTGACCATGTGCCTCAGGCCGCGCCCCCAGGTGGGACCTAAGGCTCCAGGGCCTATTCTGATTGGCCCACGCGCCTTAGGCCCCACCAGTAGGCGGAGCTTTAGGATGGATGGGCCAATCCGGCCTCATTCCTTCGTTGGCTGCCTGCCGGACAGGCGGTTTTGGCTCCCGTCTGTCCGGCCAACTACCAAAGGTACGGGGAAGGGGGGTGGGGGGGTCGTGGGGGTCGCCAGGGGGGTCGCGGGTCGGCTGGGGGGGGCGGTCGTTGGGGGGAGGGGGGTTTGCGTCGAGGGCAGGAGGGCCTGGGATCCCTCCTGCCCGTAATGTAGTGCGGGGGGGGGTTAGGGGGTCGCCGTGGCCAGGAGGATTTGGGCTCCCTCCTGGCCCGATATTGTTGGGGAGTCGGCGGTCCTTCGGGGGGAGGGATGTATCGGACGTCGGGAGGGGGGGGCATCAGGCTTTCAGGATGGGGACAGACCTTCAAGGGGGGACAGTGCAGGGAAGTCAGGGAATTTATATTAATTAATTTTTTCTCTGCGTGTTTTGTTTTTGTATAGTTATTAACAAATATTTAACTAAGTTTTAAAGTTTTAAAGAATGTTTCCTTTATACGTAAATAAAGAAAAGTGAATGGGATTGCAGTGGCGGTGACGGGGCGGTGAATGGGGTGGCAGTGGTGGTGACGGGGCGGTGAAGAGGATGGTGAGACGGGGACGGGGCGGTGACGGGGATGGTGAGACGGGGACGGGGCGGTGACGGGGATGGTGAGACGGGGACGGGGCGGTGACGGGGACCAATTTTTTCACCGTGTCATTCTCTAATAGATAGACTAGCTTAGATTTTCTGTTCAGTTAGAATGAGACATCTCTTATGCCCTAAGAGGAACTACTTGTTTAGCAGTATGGAAATATTATGCACGGTGGGTATGTCTGCATTTATTTCACAGGACTGCTTATAAACTGTTCCGTTCATTATCAGTGCTGTGGTTCTTATCTGCAGCCCTAGTAATTAGAGCTGCGCTCTTGTCTGTCTATGCTTGGAGCTTTTTCAGCCCAAAAAATGGGAGTCGCAGTTTATATTCGAGTCCTCCCCTAGCCCCACCCACAGGCCCGCCTAGTTCTGCCTATCCCCAGCCTAATCCTGCCCCCAAGCCTGCCCTAGCCCCGCACCCCACGGCCTGCTCTTGTCAGGCAGAGAGGAAGTCCGGGCTTGCGCGGACGCTATGTGATGATGTCATCGCATGACAGCCGTGCATGCCCGGACTTCCTCCCTGCCCGGCACAGCTTTTCAAGCCTGGACAAAGTGCCAGGTTTTGAAAAGTCATCTGGACCCCCGGACATGTCTTCAAGTGGAGGACATGTCCAGTGAAATCCGGTCTTCTGGAAACCCTAATCCAAGGTCCACTGAAGGCTTCCCGCAGGCCTGCCTTAAGCCATGGTGGTCTAGTGGTGAGCCAGGACAGAAGCAGTCCCTCCTGCATCCTGTTCCGGCCTGCACCACCCCACCTTCAACCTGCCCCCTGGACCCATCCACAGCCTACCTTTTATGGCCTGGTGGTCCAGAGGTGAACCGGGCCAGAGCGATGCTGCTACACTCGTTGTTCAAAATGGTTACTGCGAGTTCCCATGGCTACCTCGCTCTGACTTTGTGAAGTGCTGCCTGATTCAGAGAAACTTTTTTTTTTTTTTAATTTGATTCAATTTGGCCCATTGAATTGATTTTTCAATTCGATTCAATTCACTTTTCCTGCCCAATCAGGCATTTTTTCCCAAACGTCCTGTGGGTTTATTTTGTAGCCTCGTCACCCCACCCCCACCCCTCTTTGCCCTCTCCAACCTCATGCTGGTGCTGTGGTGTGAACAAAATAAACATAAAAGACTTCTCTCCCTATTAGGTCCTAGCTTACACTCACTGTCTAACACCAGCTCTGGCAGGATACACATGAGTAATTCCATGTCAACTGGTCAAATTTCAAGGAGGATCGATATCTTCCACAGATACAAAAAAGTAACCCAAATAAAGGGTCCCCTACTCTGGACCTAGTTGAAACTGTGCCCCAAAACTTTGGACATCTTCATTAGAGGTCCCTGAAAAAAATGTCATCAATTTCTGAGATGGTCCAGTGGGGGGCTCCGGACCACTTGACACGGAATGACCCACATTTCAAAACTGACATATTGTAGTCACAAAACAGAAAATAAAAATTATTTTTCCTACCTTTTGTTGTCTGGTCATTTTATTATTCAAATCACGTTGGTCCCAGGCTCTGGTTTCTGTTTGTCTTCTGTTAACTCGCTCACCAGGGTCTCCTGCCCATTTGATGTTTTCTTCTTTCTCTGTGCTCACCATCCATCTTCCATCTTTGTACCTTCCCTTCCATTGCTATATCCAATATTTGTGTTTCTTTCCCACTGTCTACCATCTCTCTCTCTCTGCCTTGTGCCCTGGATCAAATCTCTCTATTCCCCTCCAAGCAGCATCTCTCTCTTCCTCCCCTCCATTATCAAGTGCAACATTTCTTTCTCTCCCCATGCACCATCTCTCCTTGCCCTCCACTCTATGTCTGACATTTCTCCCTCTCTCTTCTCTATGCATGTCTCCCTTCCCTCTACCATATGCAGGATTTCTCCCTCTCATCTCTTTGTACCTCTTTGTTGCATCTCTCCCTTCCTCTCCTCCACCCTATATCCAATTCTTCTTCTCTCCCCCATGCACAGCAGCTTTCTATCCCTCCCATCCCCCTGTGCAGCAGCTCTCCATCCCTCCCTCTCATCCACCTGTGCTCCAGCTTCCCTCCCTCCATTCCCCCTGTTTAGCACCGACCAACTGACCCCCCTCCACCACGATATCTGACACATGGACCTCCCAAAGCAGCAGTAGCAGTGGTAGCAGCAGCTGGCAGGAAGAGGCAGCACTCTGAACAGGCTGCTTCTGGCCTGTCCTGCCAGAGCTTCCCTCTGCCGCATCATGTGTGACATCATCAGTGACATGGCAGAGGGAAGTCCCCGGTGGGGTAGGCCAGGAGTAGCCTGTTCTGAGCACCGCCTCTTCCCGCCGGCCACCACCACTGCTAAATAATAATAACAACTTTATTTTTATATACCGCAATACCACAAACAGTTCAGAGTGGTTTATGGAGGAAGAGACTGTATATAGACGGCGATAATACAAAAAACATTCAAAATTACATTAGCGTGTTAAGATTAATCGAGTTTATCTGAGAGTGTTTTAAGAATAGATCAAGGCAGAAGTGGAGTCAGAGAAATTTGTCAAAGAGATAAGTTTTGATTGACTTCCTGAAAGTTTGATAAGAAAGTGCATTTTAAATAAAGTTAGTTAAACATTTTTTCCATTTGCCTGCTTGGAATGATAGTGTTCTTTCAAGGAAATCTGCTTTAGGAGACCTGGAGGTGTCAGGAGTCCGATTTTTTTCGAAAGCAAATTGATTCTAATTGATTCACCGATGTGAATTGGGCAGCAATACTCTGCACCTGCTTGAGTTAGGGAGTTTCAAAGGAAATTGATACAATGTGCAGACATGCTGGCTCCAGCAACTGCCAGAGCCTAGTTCAAGGGTTTTGGTAGTTTCTGGAAGCACATTCTAGTAGAAGCCATGGCAGCTCCTGGATTTTCTACAGGGGTGGGATTGTGGTAGTAGCTACACTCCCCAAATAAGATTTGAGCTCTATTTTGGGTGCCAAAATCATCTTGTGGATCCTCCGCTGCCAAATGGCTGTCTACCCTGAAAGAGAGTCCCTTCACTTTGCCTATTGCCTGAAGCAACCCAGCATTTGTCTAGCCTTTGCTGAAGCTTTCTTTACCTGATTGGCGGCTTTCCTATCTTCCCGGATGAGAACTCCCAAGTCCCTTTCTGCAGTAGGCCGGAGCTTAGGCATTGGTGGAATGAGGCATTATGACATCACAATCTCAGCTCTAGAATGTTGCTACTTAGGATTTTAAAGCATTCGAGGCTAGTGCAGATGAGGCCACAGCTTAGGCATTGGTGGAATGAGGCATTATGACATCACAATCTCAGCTCTAGAATGTTGCTACTTAGGATTTTAAAGCGTTCGAGGCTAGTGCAGATGAGGCCAGAGCTTGCAGGAATGGGGCAAGGACAGAGCTCGAGGGGATGGGATGGAGACAGAAAGATCCCGTGGGGACAGGGAAAATTTGTCCCCGTGTCATTTTCTACATGACATTTCTGTATTGCACATATGTAATAGCAGAAGCAATAATTCAAAGTACTCACCACTGGTCTGAGGAAGAAAGCCAGAATCCTCTTCAGGAGCTGTGGGAGTTTATAAACAGAGAGCTGTGGTTTCAGGTTGGGATCAATGAGATCTCCTTCACTGAAAGAAAAGGAGACGGGGGAGGGGGCAGTTTTATTCTAGTATGCCACCGGAGGGAAACAAAATTCGCCTGCATGCTTAGGTGCCAGCTCTGTGGGTGCTTGAGCAAACTCATCAATTTTGTCCAGAGAAGAGTTAATTCTAATAGGTTTAGCACCCCCAATCATTTTGAAAAGCTGGCACCCATGCCTGCATATCATGACATTCCTCTATCACTTATATAGCACTGCACATTTTGACATTAATAGGCAATCCCTATTCAGAAGAGCTTACAATCTAACTTGGACAGACAGACATGACGTACAATGTTCCCCCCGCAAATTTGCGGTTCACGAATCGCAGACTCACTCATTCATGGTCTGCTCCTACCGCCTCTTCCTGTTGTAAAGTCGGGCTACACCAATCAGGAGCTGCGTGTCATAGCAGCTCCTGATTGGTGTAGCTCGACTTTACTACAGGAAGAGGCGATCAGAGCAGACCACGAGTGATTTTCTTCACCCGCCGGCGCTCCAGCTTCCCTCTCCTGCCTTCGAAATTCTGGGGGGTTCCTGGAATGGAACCCCCACAAATTTCAGGGGAGTACTGTATAGAGTCTGGGATGCAGAACCCAAGGAGTTCGGAGTTGAAAGCAGTCTTGAAGAGGTGGGCTTTTAACGGCAAAATGCTGTTTAAAAACAACAGTGTTTATTTCAAAAAATATAGGTGCCTGCATTGTGGCTTTAGAGGCGCTTTACAATACCTAATGCCACTGTAGGCGTGGCTAATGCAACTTCCTGTTTCCACCCGGATTGCGGCAGAGGCAGACACGGAAAGCAGGAAGGGGAGCCGCGGGCAACGTAGCTGAATCACTGCCGAGTCCGGCAGTTTTTTCAGCTTCACGGAAGGTAAAGGGCCATCGGATAGGAGAGAAGGCTGGGAACATGCTGGGCCACGGGGACTATCCAGAGCCTTGGCACCGGGCCGTGAGAAAGGAAGTACCCAGACCATGACTCCCAGGCCAGGAACACCCCGCTCATGGCTTGCACCTGGGGGAACATTACTAAAAATATTTTTTTACATTGGGGGGGGTGTCAAAAATGATGGCAGGGTGTCAAAAAAACAATGGGACCTGGGTGTCACATACCCTAGGTACGTCACTGCCCAAGACCAAGGATAAATCCCCTCACAAGATGTCACCCCATTTCTACACTGTACATTACGAGCAGTCTTGGCCATCCCCAGGGACCGCTGTGTGACAATGTTCACAGAAAACCCTCCATTAACCGGTTTCAATTTAAGAAACAGTTAAAAACTCAGTTGCTTGATACTGCGGTTTTCTGATTTATTAGTCGGCATTTGAAAAAAAGAATCTGCTTACCATGTCTGCTATTGTACTCTTGCGATTTATTAGCTGACGTTTGCAAAGAAGAAATTGTTTCATTATGTAGATTTTTATGACATGGTTTGTTTTTATCGTATGTATGTTTTAATCGATGTAAACCGTTTAGGGGTTTTTTTGTAAACAGTATAAAAAAAGAAGTCTGAAGTAAGATGAAATAACTCACAATTTCTCCAGTAATGCTGAAGCTCCTTCAGGAAAGAGTCCTTTCAGGAAGAGTTCACCAACAACGTACTCCATCCGAAGAGGATTAAAAGGTATCAACTGCATGAAAAGAACATTACTGAGTTGACCAATATCAGCGATAGGTCACTGTGTAAATAAAGTATGTAAAAAGAGGCCACCAAACCCTGTTTCACTGAAACTTGGGTGGCCTTATAGGTCCATGTCATGGAGAGGGTGGTGGATGCCTGGAATGTCCTCCCGAGGGAAGTGGTGGAGAGGAAAACGGTGATGGAATTTTAAAAAGCATGAGATAAACATAGAGGATCTCTAATTAGAAAACGAAGGATGTGAATTAAAGAACTAAGGCCGGTACTGGACAGACTTGCACGATCTGTGTCCCATTTGTGGTGATTTGGTGTAGGATGGGCTGGGAAGGGCAGCAATGGGGACTCCACTAACTTGGAACATGAGGATATTATTGCCCGGACTTTATGGTAGATATCCTGCAAACAGTGGAATGTGCTTAAAAACAAAACAAAATTTAAAAAAAGATGGCAACTTCAGCAGTTGGAACCTAGGACAATACCAGGTGGACTTTACAGTCTATGACCCAGAAATAGCAAAGAAGAGACAAGTTCATTTAATCATGTATTTAATGGGTATAATTAATGGGCAGACTGGATGGACTATTCAGGTCTTTATCTGCCATCATTTACTATGTTACTTGGCAGAAACCCAGAGTAGCAACATTCCAGAGCTGAGATTGTGATGTCATAATGCCTCATTCCACCAATGCCTAAGAGCCAACCTCATCAATGATGTCACAATGGCTTGATTAGATGGCAACTTCAGCATTTGGAACCTAGGGCAATACCAGGTGGACTTTACAGTCTATGACCCAGAAATAGCAAAGAAGAGACAAAGTTAATTTAATCGTGTATTTTTAATGGGCAGACTGGATGGGTCATTCAGGACTTTATCTGCCGTCATTTACTATGTTACTATGTCAGAAGGGATAAACTTGACCTATCATTGGGTTTACATCATTGCATGGAGCGGGATGCAGTGCAGCTTTAAGATCATTGCACCCATCTTTCCCAGACACCACAGAACAGCAGGTAGGTTCACAGTTTTTGAGCTATTTCAGAATTCGGCACTCCAGGGAAATGCTATTTTCCTTATTCCTAAATCCATCCCTGAAGGAAATTTGAATGATTCCTCAATGCAATTAGAGAAATCCTGAACTCGATCAGCCTGTCATTGCCTATATGTGACTGCCGCACCCTTGGGCTTCCCAAGCCTGTCCTTGTACATATCGGCTCATATGAGGGCAGCTTTCAAGCTTCCCGTATTTCTACAAAGTCTTTTATCCCAGGTCTCTCTATCAATTATCAAAATGAAACCTCGTTATGGGTCCTTCTAAAACAATGTGTGGTTCTGAAAAGTCATAGGTTGTGATCTCCACCCTAACCCATGGCCTGAGAGGGTGCACACTCAGAGGCTCCACCCCTCCTCCTGCACGATTTTCCTGTTATCACAAGTGAAATAGTATGGTGGCTGTGTTAGTCCATTTTTCAAGGGAAAACGCTGGGCTGACAGTAATATTTAGAAATAAAACAAAAACAAAGCATATAAAGTAATACCTTCTTTATTGTCACCATGGAAACCCAGAGAGGGGACAGGGCCAGTGGTAATGAGGCGGGGACAAATTTGTACCCATACCCGCAGGAACTCAATTTCTCTGTCCTATCCCCGCCAGTTTTGTCTCGGTCCTTGCTCCATTCCTGTAAGCTCTGCCTTGACAGCACAAGCCTCGAACACATGATTTTAAAGTGTTTGAGGCTTGTGCAGATGAGGACAGAGCATAGGCGTTGGTGGAATGAGGCATTATGACATCACAATCTGAGCTCTAGAATGTTGCTACTTAGGATTTTCAAGTGTTTGAGGCTTGTGCAGATGAGGACGGAGCTCAGGCATTGGTGGAATGAGGAATTATGACATCACGAGCTGAGCTCTAGAATGTTGCTACTTAGGATTTTAAAGTGTTTGAGGCTTGTGCAGATGAGGACGGAGCTTAGGCATTGGTGGAATGAGGCATTATGACATCACAATTTGAGCTCTAGAATGTTGCTACTTAGGATTTGAAAGTGTATGAGGCTTGTGCAGTTGAGGACGGAGCTTAGGCATTGGTGGAATGAGGCATTATGACATCACAATTTGAGCTCTAGAATGTTGCTACTTAGGATTTTAAAGTGTTTGAGGCTTGTGCAGATGAGGACGGAGCTTAGGCATTGGTGGAATGAGGCATTATGACATCACAATTTGAGCTCTAGAATGTTGCTACTTAGGATTTTAAAGTGTTTGAGGCTTGTGCAGATGAGGACGGAGCTTAGGCATTGGTGGAATGAGGCATTATGACATCACAATCTGAGCTCTAGAATGTTGCTGCTTAGGATTTGAAAGTGTTTGAGGCTTGTGCAGATGAGGATGGAGCTTGCAGGAATGGGGCAGGGACAGGAAAAGAGCTCCCCGGGACGGAATGGGATGAGGAAAAATTTGTCCCCATGTCATTCTCTAGTGCAGACTACCCCAGGCTCCGTCTTTGAGGGGGGTGCCAATGTCAGCACCCCTTTTCTCCATCCCCCATATATCTCAAACATTCACTGGCAGAAGTAGCATCTTCCACCTGCTGCTCATGCCAGCCTTGGCTCCCTTCTGACATCACTTCCTGGTCACAGGACCAGGACATGACATCAGAAGGGAACCGAGGACAGCGCGAGCAGTAAGTGTAAGATGCTTGCGCCAGTGAATGTTTCAAGAGGTACGCGGGGGCAGGGAGCACTCAAGTGGTGGGAAGAGTGTCAGGTGCATGGCACAGTGATGCCTCAAGAGCTCCAGGGCAGGGACTGACGAGCCCCTTTATGCTTGGGCATCCATCCCCCACACACACGAGGATGCCTCGGGCAGAATTAAGGCCAGTGAGTTGTATGAGAGCAATTCTTCAAGTCTTTACCCGCTTTTCATCCAATAATATGTCTCTTCTTAACCTCATTAAATTCATTCTGTACCTTGCTTCAGAGCCTTGTCCTTTATGTATTTCTCTTCATCACTTACTAATCATATTTCAAAATTTTTTGCCTATTGTAAATTCTTATTAAAGTGTTCATGGTAAAAATAAATGGGGCAGTGTGAGTGGTCCATCTAAGTGCAAGGTAGACATGTACCATTGCCGTGAATTTTCAAAAGGTACATATTCGGACGTTGCCCTTTGATAAATATGTTACTATGTACATGTGCTTTGGATCTGCTCTTTCTGCTGGTAGAGGAATGGGGGGTACCATGCCACAGACAAATAGGAAAATTCCATTCTATATGCATTATTTGCTCCCTAGCAGTCATGTCGAAATGATTGGGGGGTCTAACAATATCCACGTTAACCTTCCCTGAACACAGCACCCTCAGTATTGTACACCCTTAGGGCTGTCTTTTATGGCTTCCTCCCCAGCCTAGGCCCAGACACAGTAAAGTACTCATTGTTGCAATGTTCATATAGTTATGATTAATAAACAAAGTAACTATTAACTACCTAGTTAACCTTTTTAGTAACTAGTAAAGTAACTACTGTACATACATTTAGTGAAGAGTAACTGGAATAAGTAACTAGTTTCTTTTTATCCCATATAACTAGTAATAGTAACTAGTTACTTTTTTTTACAATAACTAGCACACACTGTTTTATGACCTCACAATGCAAATGTTAAGAGCCTTAGCTTATAACAATAATGCTCTATGACCTCACAATGTAGGTATAAAGAGTCTTAGCCTATAAGAAGAGGAGATGCAAATGTTAAGATCCTTAGCCAATAGGAAGAGGAGGAGATAGTGGATGCTGCGGATGGGCCATTTGGCCTTTATCTGCCATCATGTTTCTATAACCATAAAGCTCTATGACCTCACAATGCAGGTGTAAAGAGCCTTAGCCAATAGGAACAGGAGATGCAAATGTGAAGAGCCTTAGCCAATAGGGAGAGGCGGAGATAGTGGATGCTGCGGATGGGCCATTTGGCCTTTATCTGCCATCATGTTTCTATAACCATAAAGCTCTATGACCTCACAATGCAGGTGTAAAGAGCCTTAGCCAATAGGAACAGGAGATGCAAATGTGAAGAGCCTTAGCCAATAGGGAGAGGCGGAGATAGTGGATGCTGCGGATGGGCCATTTGGCCTTTATCTGCCATCACGTTCCCATTCCTGAATCCTTGAAAGGGAAAACCAACCCTAACCCTAACCCTAAATCATTCCACTTCTCCTCAGAAAGCAAGAACATTAACAAGAAGGCTGGGCAGAGAAATTAGGATGCCTTTATCAGCTTAATGAATTAGTGATGCAAATTGTATCTTGTAAACTGCCATCTTTAGATTCAGCTCTTAGGCTATCTTCTAAAATGGACCTCTCTATCCAATATCTTTGCTAATTATCTCTTAACTAATGGAATAAACAAGACTCTTTAGGGCAAAAGCAGCATCAGTGTTATTAAAATACTGCCAGCTAAAAAAAGGAACAGATTGGGAAGAGATTCCAGCTGAAAGACGCACCGTATGCCCTGCCTTCTCGAGAAGCTTTTTGGTCTCTTGGACGGCCCGTTTCATGCACGGAGGGAGCAAGGTAAAACCATCTGTATCGTAGTATCCAATCCTCAGGGGTTCGGTGCTGCAATATACCTGCAAAGAGAGAAACAAAGCTTAGATTTGCTCGGCATCTTCGACAGTAGAAAAGAGTTAGAGGACAATTCTGTAACTTGGCGTCTCAGTGCATGGACTGAGCTCCAACTCTATAAACAGCATCCAGCACCAAGATTTCATTATAGGATACTAGTGCAAGTCTGTATCAATGCACCTGCTGCATTTAGATGTGCCCACTTGTACCAGTGGAGTCCAGAGTCTTGTTCAAGTTTTCATGCATTTGTTATAAAGCAGTTTTTGCTATGTCACCCGGTTATCTTGTTCCTCACTTTTCTTTGAGTCACTCTAATAAGAGTACACCTTAGAGTTCGTTTGTTTAACATATCCCTCCATAAAATCTTGTCATTATAAGAAGTTCCTAGAGAGAACTTTCTCATTTCAGGCTTCTAAATGGAATACTTAGCTGGGAAAAATTAGGTTAGAGGCTACTTCTTATTTCGATTTTAGGAAAATTGTTCAAGACACAACTATTCGATAGGTTGGTATCTTAATGCATTCTGTTTTAATTTGTAATATATTCTTAACTCGATGTATTTTATCTGCATGACATGTTTTTAACTGATGTTATTTACTTGTACTGTATGTATTACTTAGAACCTATTCGGTATGGCGGTATATGAAAAATAAATTATTATTATTATTATTATAAGTAGGACCTATGGAGTGGAACAAATTACCGGTGTATTTACGACAGTTGAAAGATTTGCAGGAATTTAAACAAATTTTTAAAAACCCCATCTTTATTGTGCTATGAAATATGTTCTTGTTTCACGGTAGAGAATTTCCACACCACCTCCCAGAGTGGCCAGGGCCTCCAGGACAGATCTCCCCCAGATCTTAATTCTGGGGAATACGCTACTTTATCTGCCTTTCTTTCAGCCCGCATTTTCTTAATTTTTGTGAGGGTGGTCCCGTAAGGTCATCCTCCCAAGGAAATATTTCCCCCAGTTCTCCCAAGGGCTCCCTCACTACTTGCGGTCTCAGGTCATCACCACGCTTAGCCCGGGGCATCCCCTCCAGATCTCTCATGCATTCTTAGAAGCAAGACTACTCTAATTCAAAGAGCAGCACCTTCAGATCAGCATCCAAAACATCGTTCCTTAAGTGTTTCGGAGGTGACACTACCTGCGAGGAAAGAACTTACTGTTCTGGGGGTTGTTTTGGATTCAGGCCTGACCATAAAGCTCCAAATAGTTATGACTGTTAAGGCCATAATTTAACCAACTTCATATGCTCCATCGTTTGAAATCGTTGATCTCGCCTTCTGATTTTCGGACTGTTGTGCAGGGGATGTTTCGGTTTATGTTAGACTATTGTAACGCTCTCTACCTTGGAATTTCGAAAACAAGAGTGTTACAATTGGTACAAAATGCCGCAACAGGGTTAGTAATGGGAGTTGACAGGATGGCACTTACTACGTCAATTCTGAAGCAATTACATTGGTTACCAAATAGGGCACTGGTCTTTGACTCAAGGGCTCCCGCGTGAGCGGACTGCTGGGCACGATGGACCACTGGTCTGACCCAACAATAGCAAATCTTATGTTCTTCTTAGTTAAAAATTCAGCGGCATTTTTGCGATTTATTAGTCAGCATTTGAAGAAAAGAATCTGCTTATCCATGTTTGCTATTGTATGCTTGCGATTTATCAGTTGACATTTGCGGAGAAAAAAATTGTTTAATTATGTAGATTTTATAATAATATGGTTTGTTTTTATTTTATATATGTTTAATTGATGTAAACTGTTTAGTTTTTTTGTACACGGTATAAAAAAACATTTTAAAAAAAATTCTTTATTCATTTTTAAACATACAATAAGTGCATCAATATAATATAACTAATAGATCATAAATATATCACTTAATAGTCATCAAGAGTATACATTAAAAAAAACAAAAAAAAATAACAACGTTTTAAATAAATTAATAAATAAAATCATCCCCCACCTTTTCCACTCCAACCAATACATATCTCACCTCTCTGAATACAGCAGAATATGTCATCACAGCTGCTTTAGGAATACCTACTTCTACTACTATTTAACACTTCTATAGTGCTGAAGGACGTACACAGCACTGTACATTTTCACACTTAATAGACAGTCCCTGCTCGGAAGAGCTTACAATCTAGCTCAGACAGATATGACATAGAGGGTTGGGGATGCAGAACCTAAGGTGAGAGGAGTTAGGAGTTGAAAGCACTCTCAAAGAGGTGGGCTTTTAACTTGGACTTGAACACAGCCAGAGACGGAGCCCGCCGTAGGGATTCGGGCAGTTTGTTCCAGGCAAACTGTGCAACACGACAAAAGGGACGGAGTCTGGAGTTGACAGAGAAGGAGAAGGGCACAGACAGGAGGGACCCACCAGCTGAGTGGAGCTCGCAGGGACGAACTTAGGGTGAGGTAAGAGAAGAGA
The DNA here is from genome assembly GCF_902459505.1 of Geotrypetes seraphini. NCBI lineage: Eukaryota > Metazoa > Chordata > Amphibia > Gymnophiona > Dermophiidae > Geotrypetes > Geotrypetes seraphini. The sequence continues at coordinate 67,052,054 of NC_047095.1, forward strand.
GATAGTGAGGTGCATTTGTAGGTCAGTAAGAGAAGTTTGAATTGTATTCGGAAACAGACAGGAAACCAAAAGTGACTTTAGCAGCTCTCAAGGAATATGAGCTGTGCAGCCAAATTCTGGATGGATTGAATGGGAGAAAGACCCTTTCCTTATTTGGCACTTCACCCCATATCAACATTGCTGACATCTTCCTGCCTTTTTACCTCGTCTCTGAAGGGGATGGGAGGCACGGTGGGGTCCAGGTGGAACATGTGGTCACACAGGAGCGCCTTCATGCACAAAGCCAGGCTGTCCACGTCCCTCGCCATCGGTCCTATTGCTGGGTGCACTGAAATTAAATAAGTCAGAATGTCAAGGAAAATATTCTCTTTCCTCTACAGACTTATAGTATCTGTTATTTAGAGAATTCTAAAAGGATTTATGTAGCACTTTTTAGAAGAAATTCACCTAAGTTGAACATAGGCAATAAACAATTTCAGAAAAAAAAAAAAAAAAAAAAGTTCAAACAACCGTACATATTACAGCATGGAGGGGTGTTTTCAATATGCCCCTCTTTCAACACTGCCTTCCGGATATTTTTTGCCGATATAAGTGACCCCTCTTGATGAAGAGCCGAAACTCAAGTCGGGGGGGGGGGCATGGATTTCAATATGGGGATTTAAGTTTAAACATTAGCACATTTGAGCACTGGTACGTTTCACAGCTGTGGTTATTGAACTCCCAACTCTTCAGAGATTTCAGATAAGTGGTTTTATCATCTTCCAGTTATCTATGGGTTGGGTTAGGGGCAGTAATGGCAATGATGGTCCCTATTATAACCACAGTTTGGCGTTATCACCAAATGAAAGGTTATATGGTCTGAGCACTTTACAAAAAGTTTTAGGATTATTTAAGTAAAGTAATTAGCTAAAATAAGAGCTGCGATTGATTGGAAGTATTTCTGATATATTCATCACAGAGTTTAATTTTGATATCTCCCTATTTTTATGGACATTTTTCCATAATTTTTTTTTTTTTTTTTTTTAATTATATTTTTATTATTTTCAACTTAAATTTCAAGTATTACACTTGTACAGAAAGCAAGAATAGAATGGATATCAAATACAATAGTAATATAATTCCTAAGTTAACAAATATACTATTTATGCTCAAGTCCACAAATTAAGATCCAAGAATTAAAGAAACTTGGCGAATAAAAAAAAAAAAAAAAGAACAGTAATAATAACAGAAAACTGAGAGCTATAGCATTGAGATAGGGGTCACAATATCTAAATTTTAGGGCTCAAAGATTGTTAACATTCAGACGAGACATAGCCACGAAGTTGGTCTGTTGTGATGGTTCAAAAAACACATATTTAAACGTACGATAATATACAATACACTTACACGGATGTCTCAAATAAAAAGTTGCCCCCAAGGATAAAACCCCAGGTTTCAAAAGAAGAAATTCATGGCGGCACCTTTGCGTCTCCCGTGCCAGATCTGGGAACATTAATATTTTATAACCAAGAAAGCTTTTTTGTCTATTTTTAAAGTAAAGTTTTAACAACCATGTTTTGTCAATTGGCAAAGCTAAGGTGATAATCATAGTGGCTGGTGATGCTAAATCCTTCTCAGATGTTTCTAAAACCTGTGAAATATTTAAAGGTTCTTGATCTGAAGATTTTACATTTGGTTGTTGATTTTGTTCTTTATCAGGCAAGTAATAAACCCTTGAAAATGGTGGTAATGAATCCTCGGATATCTCTAAATTTTCCATTAGATATCTCTTAAGCATATCTCTAGGTGTTACTAACTCGAGTCTTGGAAAATTAATTAACCTTAATTTCCATAATTTAATAATTGGGTTGTTGATTTGATTTAACAGCCAATTATTGGTTTAAATTGGTGTTAACTGATATTAATCGGTACCGATTTTCAGTAAGCTGCACATACAACTTCTAGGGCGCATGGATAAGGATGGGGCGTGCCTACACATTAAGCACACATGTGTTGGAATACTGCCAACACTTAGGCATGAGCACTTACACCAGCCTCTCACATGCATAAGTGGTTGTGTCAGATGTAGGCGTGAAAATGTTAAATCAAGGATTGCCGGAGAGGTAAAATTCCTAGACGTCATAAATGACTGCTTCTTTGAGCAACTGGTCCAGGAACCGACAAGAGGGGGAGTTTCAAGTTTATTTCAAATTTACTATACCGCCCACTCGAACCTTCTGGGCGGTGTACAAAATACCTTAATATTATACCAGTTAAAAAATAATTTAGTCTGAAACAAACCAGGGGGGGAAATCTCCCCCCCCCATAAAACAATTTACGGACAAGGACGAACATGGACAAAAGGGAAGAAGGGATTGGAGATTACAATTGATAGAGAAAGAGAAAACACTTAAAGGGAAGAACAAAAGGTTGGGGGAAATAGAACGGAAACATTACTTAAAAATAAATCTAAGTTAGGACAGTTTAGGTTTCAAAGGCATCTCGGAAAAGGAATGTTTTTAGCGCTACCTTGAATTTGATCAATTTTGTATTTTACAGAGAAAAGGTGCATTAACAGAAAAAAATGTATTCCTCATAGTACTGATCTGTTTCAATGAGGGAACGATAAGAAGATTTTGCGAAGTGGATCGTAGAGACCTAACTTGAGTATAAGGGATAAGCAAATTATTAATAAATTCTGGCTGGCTATTTGCTTTCGTTTTTAAAGCTTAGGAGTAAAATTTTGTAAGTGATCCTATGCTCTATAGCAGGGATCTCAAAGTCCCTCCTTGAGGGCCGCAATCCAGTCGGGTTTTCAGGATTTCCCCAATGCATATGCATGAGATCTATGTGCATGGACTGCTTTCAATGCATATTCATTGGGGAAATCCTGAAAACCCAACTGGATTGCGGCCCTCAAGGAGGGACTTTGAGATCCCTGATCTATAGGGAGCTATTTTAGATTTAGTTCTAAATAGAAGGCAGGGCATAGTACAAGAGGTAACAGCATTAGCTCACCTGAGAAACAGTGATCATATCTGGAGTGATATCTGGAGTGACGTTGCTAAAAAAAAAAAAATCGACTGTAGTAGCATTTAATTTTCAAAAGGGTAACTATGATAAAATGAGGAAATTGGTTAAAAAGAAACTAAAAAAATCAGCAGCAAAGGTTAAGACTTAAAATCAAGCATGGACGTTATTTAAAAATACCATTGTGGAAGCCCAGACCAGATGTATTCTGCGTATTAACAAAGGAAGAAAGAAGAGCAAACGAGAGCCGGCATGTTTAATAGGTGAAATGAAAGAGGCTATTAGGGCCCACAGAACATCCTTCAAAGAATGGGAAAAGGATCCAGATGAAGAAAATGAGATATATAGGAACTGACAAGTTAAAAGGTTTTTACCATGGGATGCACTGAAGCACCCTTAGATAAAAGCCCAATGTAGGGATGCAAACCATGTCCTAAAAATGTTTTATTTTTTTCTGAGGAGGAGGGTGTGTTTGCGGTGGAGAGTGGGCATGACGGCCTGAATTAGTTAGCATAGCCACATTACTATGCATTAATTGATTTGCACAGGACGGCCATTTTCCAGCTGCAGTAAAAATGCACACAGAGAAATCCTGCATAAGAGTGCATTAAGGCCACTTTTTACCACAGCTTTTTAAAAGGACCCCTTAAATCAAATCTGTCTTAGTATCACCCAAATTAATTTTTAAAAAAATCCAACAACCCAAAGATGCTAAATTGGTCCAAAGGCTCAGCGCTAGTGTTGCATACTGATACGCTTCTCCCTCCGTATTCGCTCTGATAGGGGATTAACAAAACCGCAAATACAGAAAAACCGTGAATAACTTTTTCACATGTTATTCACTGTTTTCTAATCAAAACCATCGTGAATATGGTGAAACCGTGAATAACATAGTGGGAGACTTGGCCTGTTCCTGAAGGAGAGGCAACACATGGTGAAGAAGGTGCCGGGAATCGGCGATTTTCTCTGTAAATGCTTGGAATCAGCTATTTCTCTATGCAAACTGATGTAATTTGGGGGGGAGGAGCCAGCAAGCTAAAAACCGTTGAATAATTGAAACCGCGAATAAGGAGGGGGAAGTGTATCTGAGATTCGAAGTTTAGTTCCATCCTTCCTGACCCTGCTGTCTGAGAGAGGAGATAGGAGGTTGCAGCACTCACAGTCCCTGAGATCACACACAACAGTGACACCTACTGTTCAAATTCAGGGAGCAGACATCAGACTCTGGAGGGCATTATGGCCTGTGGCTCCTCCATGATAATTTTCATTAAGACAGGAAGAGCAGGCGGGAAAGGCCAGGGTAGATGTGAATGAAGGCTCTTGATATTATAGCCTCAACAGAGACCAGATCCAATTGAACCACACACTGAAACGGAACAGGAAAGAAACCGCTGGGTCTAAGAACACCAGCCAACCATGGAAATAACTAATAATGAGCGTGTCCAATATCCAAATACAATATCGTAGCAGTGAGTTCTCTCTGCGTTATACATTTCTACACCACAAGCAAAAAAATAAAATTTAAAAACTGATTAGATATAAGCACGTCATCAATTTACCTGATTTTATGCCATAGACTGGGGAAGAAATGCCACACAAGCTGCAGAAAAGACACAAAAGGTAAGTGTCATATAATAAATTAGAGGACAACTTTCTAATAATGCACATATCAGCCAAGTCTGTGGATGCTTTTGAACATTGAATTGGTAAAGTATCCACCCATATCTGCCCCGTATCAATTTTATGCACATCGTTTTGGAAATTACATTACATTACAGACTTGGAATTCTCTCCCCATCTATTTACATGAAGAAATCAATCTAGACAAATTTAAAAATAAACTGAAAACTTTCTTATTTAACGATGCTTTTGTAATCTAATATCATTGGTTCCTTTTAATCAATATTCAATAAAATTTTGGACCTAACTGCCTTTTCTCCACACATTCCACACATTCAACTATTTCTCATCCCATCCTTTTGTGTTTTCCATTTTCGGCTTCCCACTCTGCTCAATTACATTGTAACTTCTTCCCCTACCTTCCTCTTGTTTCCAGTTTGTCTAGTTATCGTCTGTGTCTAGTCAGTTTTTAAATTGTTTTAAAATTCTTTTTATTCTGTAACTTTTATTCATGTGTAAATCGCCTTGAATACTGACAAGGCGATTAATCAAATAAATATTAAACTTGAAACTTGAAACTTCTATTCCGCCTGTACCTTGCAGTTCTAAGCAGATTACAATTGAAGAAGGCTGGACATTTCAAGGAAGTTACAAATTTTAAGGAAAGATGCATAAAGATGCTAGAATAAGAGATAGGTTTATTAATAATAATAATAATAATTTTATTTCTTAAATACTGCTATACCCTAAGTTTAGATACATAGTGGAGGCTAAGAGGGTGAATTTAAGGAAGTGGAGGCTAAGAAGGTAAATTTAGGGAAGGGGGAACATTTGAGGAAACTTGTAGGGAGGGAGGAGATTAGGGTTGGTTATATGGTGGGGTATGCAGGGAGGGGGATTTTATGGAGGAGGGGGGATAAGTGGACAAGATAGTTTCTTTGAATAACAGAGTTTTGATTTCTTTTCGAAAAGATTTAAGGTCACATGTGGTTGTCAACAGAATAGAGATCGAGGGGTCTAGCTTCAAAATCCAAAAAGAATGCACATAAGGCTATTTCCCAATGTATGGATGCACTTCTGCATGCACTGAATTGTAAGCTTACCTGCAGATAGGAATAAGCAATTTTCAGAGATTGCATTTCTACGTATAAGACCTTGCTTTATGTTTGGAAACACCTTCCCCAAAAGTATGTTTGGAAATACCTTCCCCAAGGTCAAGCTGTCGAGGGGAAAGTACTTCTATTGCAAAATCTCACCATTAGGTACTTTATTTTATTTAACTTTATTTTTCTATACCGCCATAGTCAAATGACTTCTAGGCGGTTCACATCGAAAGAAGGCTGGACAATCGGCGAATTACAGAATGCATGAAGAGAAATGTTACATAAGTAATTGGGGTTACATGGGGGAAGAATACATGAGGGATTGGAGTTACATGAGAGGTTACATTCGGGTTTGCAGCGGGGAAATAACATAGTGAGAGAAGATCATCTGTTTAGGTAATGAATTTGTCAAGGGAAAACTCATCGTAATGAATCGACAGGTTGTAATAACACCAGCGGCCCCTTGAAACTACAAGCAATCCACGCTCAGACTTAAGTCTCCATATGTCTTACTAGGAAACAAGTCTCCTCCACCAGGGACATCGTATGACAAAGCTGGAGAGTAATGCAAAATACCCCAGTGGCGGTCAGTATAAGGAATAAAATCAAGAGAAAAGCAGCTGATAATCTAACAGTAGGGATGCCTGCTTAGGGTAACTACTTATCTGACCAACTGGACAACCTGGCCTCTAAAAGAGGGAAAAGCCAGGAGGAAGATATTATAATCAGAGGGAAGAACTGGAGGTAGAAGGCAACTCCCGACTATAAAACCTTGATTCACTGTTGAAATCCTGCCCAGGGAGACAAGACTTTATTTTAGATATATTAGTGATAGGAAGAAGTGCAAAAGTGGTATTGTGAGACTCAAAGGTGAAGGGGGGGAAATATGTAGAAGCTGATAAAGAAAAGGCTAAATTGCTTAACAAATATTTCTGTTCTGTGTTCATGGCTAAAGCGCCGGGAGCGGGACCACAGAAGACAAACGTGAATGGATCTATTTTCAGATGGTTGTGTTCATGAAGAGCTAGCTAAAATAAAGGTAGACAAAGTGATGGGGCCGGATGGTGTACATCTGAGGGTGCTGAAGGAACTTAGAGAAGTTCTGATAGCTCCATTGACTGACCTTTTCAATGAGTCTTTAGAGTTGGGAGTGGTACCGGAGGACTGGAGAAGGGCGGATGTGGTCCGTAAAGATGTGGAAGTAAAGAAGAAGTAGGGAAAAGCAGGCCGGTAAGCAAATTAATGGAAACGCTTTTAAAACAGAGAATGGTGAAGTTTTTGGAATCCCGTGGATTAAAGGACCGGAGGCAACATGGATTCACTAGAGGTAGGTTTTGTCAGACAAATCTGATCAATTTCTTTGACTGGGTAACCAGAGAATTGGATAGAGGATGTTCGCTAAATGTGGTGTATTTAGATTTTAGCAAAGCCTTTGACAGTGTTCCACACAGACGTCTGATAAATAAACTGAGTGTCCTTGGGATGGGTCCCAAATTGACGGGCTGGGTCAGGAACTGGTTGAGTGGAAGGCGACAGAGGGTAGTGATCAATGGAGATCGCTCTGAGGAAAGTTACCAGTGGTGTGCCTCAAGGTTCTGTTCTTGGGCCTGTTCTTTTTAACATTGTTATAAACAATATTGCTGAAGGGTTGTCGGGTAAGATTTGCCTCTTTGCGGATAATACCAAAGTCTGCAATAGAGTAGACACACCAGATGGTGTGAATAACATGAAGAAAGACCTGGCGAAGCTTGAAGAATGGTCTGAAATTTGGCAGCTAAAATTTAATGCTAAGAAATGCAAGGTCATGCATTTGGGCTGCAGAAACCCAAGGGAACAGTGCAGTTTAGAGGGTGAAGAACTTATGTGCACAACGGAAGAGCGGGACTTGGGTGTGATTGTATGTGATGATCTTAAGGTGTCCAAACAAGTTGAAAAGGTGACGGCGAAAGCTAGAAGGATGCTAGGTTGCTTAGGGAGAGGTAGAGCCAGAGCCAGTAGGAAAAAGGAGGTATTGATGTCCCTGTATAAGAGTTTGATGAGACCTCATTGAAATGAACAAGATCCGTTTCTTGGTCCCGAAATCGTCCTGCACACACTCTGTCATCTATTCAGATGTCTGGAGGCAATTCCCCTTAGAAAGAAAGAATACGCAGACAGTGTCCTAAAGGGATTGCCTGTTTTATTATCAGTGTACATTCATTTATATATCTTTTACATGGGTCAGTGGTATTAGCAGATGATGTAAGTACAGACCATATCTGGTGACAGGATACATAGGCTTCAAAGAAGTAATCAACACTAAAAAAGGGGGATGAGGGTGGGTGAATGAGCAGGATATGTACTTCATTGTTTAAATAAAAAGGTGTTAAAAGCTTCCTTTATCTATCTCAACCGGTACATGGCAGTGGGGGTTGAGCCTTCATTGTCTTAGACAGCTAACTTCGTTAACATGATTAAATGACCTCTTCCCAAACATCAAGTTTTTGATTACCTCCAGCATAGACAGAGACAGAAAACTTATCCTTTCAAATGTGTCCTTTCACTCATGTGGCATCTAAGGATCATGTTTGAAGCTGCTGAATATCTAGAGAAGGAATGTGTCTAGAAAGGCTGTGAGGAGCCTCAGGTATTAACAGGGAATATTTTCTTGATTTACTGGGATTGGTCCTCAACAGTGAATTTTGATGAAGTGGAGAGGCACAAAGGAGCAGCACAAGTTCCACAGTGTATGAAACTGTTACCCATTCTGTTCTTCACCAGGAAAGTGGTCAGCAGGAGGTTTTCCAGAGGTGTTGCTATGTGTGAAAACTGGGGGGGGGGGGGGGGGGAGCGTACCAGAGAGAAACAGAAATCAACTTTGTTCAGGGTGTTCTATCTTGTTCTTGCAAGGGAATTCAGAAGGGCAGGAGAGTCACTTGGACAGATTAGGTACAAAGAGAAGCCCAAGAGAGTCAGTTTCTTAAAATAGCCTAATGGAGGCCTAAAATCAGGGGAAGCCCTTTCAATATACTTAGCTGTTGAAGTGACTGAAAAAATCCTTGCTATTCAGGTACTTTCTCAGTAAACTCCCTTCGTTTTGGAACAACACAATCTGGTTTGAAGTTAACTTTTCTTCCAAGACTACAAGAGTGTGTCCCTAGCCCGCCCCTAACAGCCTTGAAACCAGACTTGTCCACTATTGGAGGAAGCTGGAGAGCCCTACAGGATGCCTCATGAACCTGGAGCTTCCAGATGTGCCCCCTTGTTCTCCAATGCTTGAAAGTATCTTCTAGAAAGTCAACTCATGACTTCCATCTTTGTTACACCTTCACTTTGCAACATAAGCTTCCAATATTTTAGAACACCTGCTATGTTCCAATTCCTTTTCCAGCATCAGAAGAAGATATTTAACGCTTAATTATTTTTTAAGCATACTTCAGATTACAACCAAGATCATCTTCCCACTCTCTATCTGCCTCTTCTTAGCCTCTATGACAGGTGTAGCTTTTGATCTTCTTTCCCTCTTATATGAAATTTCTTAGCAAAATCTAAAGGTCGGTTTCTTTGGTGTTTTAGTTTTCAACTCACAGTGAGAAGAACAAATCACCAGAGCTATTGAATGACTCCATGGTACATGTACAAGCTCAGCCAGTCCTGGTTTTACCCCTACTACAGGTTAAAAAAAACAGAGTATGTCGGCAGAAAAGGGCCGGCAGCCCAACAAGTCTGCCCACTCCAGAACCCTCCCTCCAGCAAGTCTGCCCACTTAATCAATATGAACCCTCCTCCCTGGGGTATCCTTCTTTTGGGCATAGCTCTGTGGTGCCCCCACCTGTTTGTCCCATCGACTCTTGAAGTCGAGCACGCTACTGGCCTCGACTACTTGGCGTGGAAGATCATTCCATCGATCAATAACCCGTTCAGTGAAGAAGTATTTCCTGGTGTCACCATGAAATCTTCCCCCCTTAAGTTTCAGCGGATGCCCTCTTGTCGCCGTAGGACTCTTTAAAGTGGAGGAAGAAATCCGAAGTACAGCTATACGATGGGAGGGCAGGTAATGGTTAAAGTACCCTAGAAAAGGACCTGGGGTAATAGCGGACAAGACAATGAAGCCGTCGGCACAGTGCGCAGTGGCCTCTAAGAAGGCGAATAGAATGCTAGGTATAATCAAGAAAGATATTACAACCAGAATGAAAGAAGTTATCCTGCCACTGTATCGGGCGATGGTGCACCCGCATCTGGAGTACTGCATCCAGTATTGGTCGCCATATCTTAAGAAGGATATGGCGATACTTGAGAGGGTTTAGAAAAGAGCGACATGATTGATAAAAGGTATGGAAAACCTTTCATATGCTGAAAGATTAGAGAAACTGGGGCTCTTTCCTCTGGAAAAGCGGAGACTTAGAGGGGATATGATAGAGACTTACAAGATCATGAAGGGCATAGAGAAACTGGAGAGGGACAGATTCTTCGAACTTTCGAAAACTACAAGAACGAGGGGGCATTCGGAAAAGTTAAGAGGGGACAGATTCAGAACCAATGCTAGAAGTTCTTCTTCACCCAGAGGGTGGTGGACACCTGGACTGCGCTTCCAGAGGGTGTGATAGGACAGGGTACGGTGTTGAGTTCAAGAAGGGATTGGACAACTTGCTGAAGGAAAAGGGGATAGAGGGGTATAGATAGAGGATCACTATACAGGTCCTGAACCTGATGGGCCGCCGCGTGAGCAGACTGCTGGGCATGATGGACCTCTGGTCTGACCCAGCAGAGGCATTGCTTATGTTCTTAGGTAACCCTAGAAAGATGTCACTTGAAAAAGGGGATCTCGGTACATACCTGAGTCTACCTTCTGTTGGCTTGATCCCACAAATCCCACAAAAGCTGGAAGGCACTCGGATACTTCCAGCAATATCAGAGCCAAAACCTAAGATGGCACCCCCACCGCCAATCAGCGCCCCCTCTCCTCCTGAAGAACCACCAGGAGTCTTCTTGTGGTTATGGGGATTTAAGGTTTGCCCAAAAATGGGGTTGCTGCAATCGAAACTAAAGAAGATTAAAAGAACAAGTTAGTCATACTGCAATTATTTATTAGGCCTCAAAATAGTTCCTGCATTATAAGTTCTTGAAAGGTTTATGACAATTCACATTAAATACTAAATGCAATAGTGTTTAGGCAGTTGTACCACCCTTGGAAATCTATATGTTTTATAACTCCAGCTTTCAGAGGACAGTCTCAGATGCAAGCTAGTCATGTATAGACTCTTCATTACACTTGGATAATTCTGTTAGCACAGTGGAAAATGCTTCTCGGCATTCCTTAGACCCATTCCCAAGTCTGTGATATTCCTAGGGAAAAAAGAAGCGACAGCAGCACTATTTTGAAGAGGCAGGAGGGAGTAGGCCGCTCTACTGCAAAAGATACAGGGGAGATCTCGACTCGTACAGCCAGTTGGGAGGGAGGGTTGTTGAGCTGAGGAGGCCCAGCCCAGCCCTGCCACTAGACTTCCAAGGTTTAGGGGGGGCTCAGCAGAAGGGAAATTGTGTCAGTGCGGGGGACTACCATGGTTACTTTTGGGGGGTTCAGGGTGGTCAGGTTGACTGGGTGAGTCCACTGAGGAACAGAGATTTTTTTTTATGGTTGGGGCTGGGGTTCCCTGGACATGCACAAAAAATTGGCATGTCCCAGGAAATTCTGACCCTTTAGCGACCAATCCTCTATAATAAAACCCTTACCCGCGCATGCGCACTTGAAACGGCGTGATCCCTGCCGCCGTGATTTGTGCTTCCATGCCATGTTCCATTTGCGGTGTGCGGCGGTGAGAGAAACGGCAGGAGGGTGTCCTTCGAGGTGCTGCGAGGCGTCCGGCTGCTACTGCTGCACAGGGAAGTGGAGGGGGAGAAGGAAAAGGGGCTGCTTTGGGGGAGGGGCGTGCTGGGGGACAGGCAGCAATCTTGGTTTTCTCGGGGGGGCCAGAGAGAGATAGGCAGGGGGCCAGGGAGAGACACAGACAGAAAGAATGACAAACAGACAGGAAGACAGGCAGACAAACAGCGGCCAAGGAGCGAGAAAGAAAGAAAGACAGACAGACAGCAGCTAAGAAGACAGAGACAGAAAGAAAGACAGACAGACACATCTATTCTAGCACCCGTTAATGTAACGGGCTTAAAGACTAGTACTCATATAATTTGCATGCTGTTAGTTTTGAGCATTGGTTGCTAAAATCTAGAGGTACCAGATGTCTGGATTTACCTGGACATGTCCTCTTTTTAGAGGACTATTCGGGTATCCAGATAGATTTAGAAAACCCGGCACTTAGTCTGGGTTTTGGATGGGCTCAACTCTGCCACATTTGCACATGCTCAGAGGCCTTACAGATGTGGCCTCGAGCACCGGGAAGAAGAGGAGATGAGGTTTGGGGGGGGAACAGGGCCAGATGTTCTTATTATTTCCATAAAAAATATAGTAACCCTATTAAAAACAGATTGGTGTTTCTCTGGCACTGCAGAGAAACTGTGCTGTAGTTTTGAGCATCTACCCCATATGACATGTTAAGGAAAATCAGGAAGTTAGTTTCCTGCCAGCTGTTGCTGTCCTACAAAAACCAAAAATCTAAGTTCTCTTCATTAAATAATCTGAATACTGTACCATTCTAATGGAAAATGACAATTCATCTCGTAAACAGACAATTTATATGTGTTATCAGCCAGCATATAACATATGAATATAGTTCCTCTAAAAGTCTCTTCGAATCTTTGTGACATGAAACATTTGGTATTAGGTAAAAACTATTATTATGCTTTGTAAGCAATAAATATATTAACAGCTGAAGGAAAGGAGAGGAAAGGGAATCTGTCATGAATTGTTCAGTCTGGTGCATTTAAAGCAGCTAAACTGAAGTGAAATAGAGAAGGATACCTCGGCTAGAATGTACTTTGAATAAGCAGAGCAGAACATTTAATTAGGAACTTCCTCTCTGAAGAACAATTAAAGCCTGTCATAAAACAGTTGGTATAAGGTCTGAGAAAGGCTTCCGCCTGGATTTGTTCGTGGAATTAGGTCCAGACGCCGAAGCAAGAGAAAGGAGGAGGTTGGAGGATTAGAGAAAATTCTAGAAAAGGTTCAACTGAAGGTAAACCTGGAACTGGGACAAAGTTCACCTGTATAGAGCAAGGACTCAATCAACTAGAAGAGGAGTACTTTTCTACCATTTTTAAACCTCATTTCCTAGGCCAGACTGGAACAGGAAGATCCCCCCCCCCCCCCAAGAAGCTCTTTAACAACCTACTGCACAAGCTAAAGAAGCTCAGATTGCAACAAGATCCAGAAGAAAGGACAGACAGACCCCCAACTGAACGAGCCACACAGCAACAATGGGGCAATTGAGGCATCTTTTTGACTAATTTAGGACTACAGCAGTGGCGTCATAAGGTGAGGTGCAGGGGGGTGGTCCGCCCCGGGCGCAGTCTTCCTCGGGGGACCGGCACCACTCCTCCTCTCCGCCCCCTGCCTTGCACATGCAACTGCGCTCCTTCCACGTACCGTTTTAACTTTGGCACGGGCGGCGACGAACTTGCTGCTTGTGTTGGCTCCGGAACTCTCTCCGACATCACTTCCTCCCAGAAGTGACATCAGAGAAAGTGCTGAAGCCGACACAGGCAGCAAGTTTGTTGCAAATGTTCTTTGTAGCACACTAAGGAGAAATTATGTGCTTACCTGCTAATTTACTTTTTTTTTTTGCCTCTCCAGACCAGCATAGAACCCTACCCTGTCTACTGTCATTTTTTTGTGTGCAGATTTTCATTTTTCGGTCAGTTTCTAGTATTTTTCTAGGACCGGGGAGATTAAGAACAGCGGCTGTGGCTTGGCTGATGTAGCTGGCGAGCTGTGGGGGCCTTTGCTATTTGGGTAATTGTAACAACGGTGAAACTAAAGTAGATACAAGCTAATCAATGCGATGGATGTGCTTGTTTTTGAGTGCAAATTAATTCAAAACACGGCTCGATAGTCGACAAGCAAATACGCGTTTCATCATCCACCATCTGCAGTCGTTCTCTTTTTTTAAAAAAATTTAATTTCTGCCAGAGCTGAAAATCCAAGGTCACACAGATAAGAAGATCCAAACAATAACAAAGCCTTGATTGCTTTATTGCTCAAGTTAGGCCAACTACTGCATTAAAAATAAAAATGAAATGACCTGCCGTTAGTTTTCAAAGACCAATCACATCAAAGAATGATTCTTGTCTGTGCGGTTGTATCCTTATGCACAAAGACGCTCATAACATTGACAGACTTTTGCATATGTGACGTGCATGTCACCTATTCTAGTGTATACTTATGAAGGGAATTTTTTTAAATAAAGTAAAATTCTGGAATCTCTTCAGTGCACACCACTGTGTCATGGCACACAGTTTGGGAGACACTGCATTAATGGCATATTTTGTGTTTGTTCACTATAGGTCAGGGGTGTCCAATGTCAGTCCTCGAGGGCCGCAATCCAGTCGGGTTTTCAGGATTTCCCCAATGAATATGCATGAGATCTATTAGCATACAATGAAAGCAGTGCATGCAAATAGACCTCATGCATATTCATTGGGGGAATCCTGAAAACCCGACTGGACTGCGGCCCTCGAGGACCGACATTGGACACCCCTGCTATAGGTGCTCATTGTAAAGCACCTTGGAAAGTGGGTGGTCTAGATTAATATTGTAAATATTGCTTGGGGGTTACTAATGATATGCGAGGTAAAATTCAGAATACACAAAAGAGAAAAACATACTTAAACATGGACTGTGGGACATTGGTTTTCACAAATGGAATCGCCCCCTGTTTCTTCAAGACCTGGACAACGACACTGTCTTCTTGTGCCAAAGTGCCAAGGAAATACGCAAGACCACACGAGGAGTTGTGTCCCTGTGGAAAGAAGAAATGCTGGCTGAAAATTCTTTACCAACTATCACAAGCAAGAGGTGCTTAAACACTTGGAAAGTATGACGAGCATCACGCAAAGGCAATGGGCCTTTTCTCATGGCTTATGATGTCACATGACGGCGCTGATAATGCTGGAGGCAACAAGCTACCAGGAAAAGGAATGGATAATTGTGAATTCTGCTGGAGGCAGGCACTTTGCATAAGCACCAGCTGTAAATTATACAAGTTTAAGGATTCCTCCCCCCCTCCCTCCCAATGCCAAGCTCCACTGACATCTTCATAGTGAGGCATAACAGAGTCCCATCAGTATCACCTTTAAAATGGTATTCACATGAGGGACAACATTTGCCATTGTCATCTGCACCTGATAGCAGTGGCGTAGTGTGCGTGATTGGCGCCCCTCCCCCACCCCCCCTGCAGCATGCGCGCACCCCTTCCCTGAACCTTTTGAACTTCTGAGGAAGCAGCCACCAACTTACTGCCCATGTCAGCTTCGGCGCTCTCTGATGTCACTTCTAGGCTCCCCTCCACCCATTTCTCCCTCTCTCCCTATGCAACATCTTTCCCTCCCCTCCACCCATGTATCCATTTCTCCCTCTCTCCCTATGCAACATCTTTCCCTCCCCTCCACCCATGTATCCATATCTCTCTCCCTTCCAATACACCACTTCTCCTTCCCTTCCACTTTTATGCCCATTTCTCCCTCGCTCACAACCCTCATCCCTCCTGCAACAGATTTCCTTCCCCCTCAACCCCAGCCCAACTCACAAAATATGCTCTTTTTTGCTTCAACAGGTCAAAGGCAATTCCTACAGCTGCCTGCCGCTAACCCGGAAGCCTCTCCTCTGTCGCGTCCCACATGGGCAGAAACAGGACGTTCCGACGGAGGGCAGGACGCAGCAGAGGAGAAGCAAATAAAAAGCTGCAGCCACATGGTGAAAGAGCCACATGTGTCTCGCAAGCTACACGGTGGCGACCGCTGCACTACAGCATTAAGTAATTGGCTACGAGTATGAATGTAACCTAGATGGTAGCAGAGCTGGCCTACAGGGCAATGCGTTTAAAAGGTAATGGCAAGCATAGCCCTGAGCTCCACAAGAACTAAAAGGCAAAAACAAACATACATGAGTGAAAAACTCAAACCTTGTAGTCATAATGTTCCTTGATACTGATTGGGACGCTGTATAATGGGCCTCTCTGTTTCTGCTTCTTCAAGTCCTGCAGTTGAGCTACACACTCTGGAAGAAAGTCCGTGAGACAGTTCACCTCATGGGTCACCTCCAAGGCCTATCAGTTTAATAAAAAGAAAGGGTGAAAAGCTGTTTTCCCAAGAGATCAGAACCTTAAAAGGACAAGTTTTCTAACCCATGTGCCTCACACACTTTCAGGTACTCACACTCGTCTTCATTCGTCTTGTGATCTTGCACCAGAGATGTGCATTTTCATTATGCTGAAATTTAAGTTTGCACCCTTTCACTTGGGGGAGGAAATTCATCAAAGTGGGGTAAAAGTTCACCTTTTACCACCTCTCAATTCCCCTTGGGATTCAGCAATTGAGGGATCCCAAAACCACAGGATGTAAAGAAACATCTGGATAACTTCTGTCCCCTCTAGGGGGGGGGGGCAGAGGCGTTGGCGCCCCTGCCAAGATGGTGCCTGGGGCAGTTCGCTCCCCCCTTACTATGCCAGTGGCCCTAGTCTTCGACTCCATTCCACTGCTTATGTTCTCCTCACCTTTCCCATGTAGGTATAGAGGACACTCTCGGGAGACAGAGAACCTTCCCTCAGCTTCTCAACCAGCTCTGTGAGTGGTAGGGAAAGGATGGCCTCCAGTTGTACACTGGGATTCTGGAAGAGAACACAGAGCGAATGAAAGATTTTATCAAGCAGTGCACTAGATTGTAAAGACATGCTATATCCATCAAATGCTTTCATTTATATGCTTTCATATGCTCCACCTCCATCCCCCAGCAACAAAAGCAGATAGAGACAAAGAAAAATAATGAGCCAAAGGACAACATCAAAGCTTCCTCACCAGCACTTTCAAGGTCTCTCACACACACCAGGCCCACCTACAATGCATATTCTCATATACTTGTATACACATACACAAAAATTACACATACCCTTGATTCCATATAACATAGTAACATAGTAAATGATGGCAGATAAAGACCCGAGTGGTCCATCCAGTCTGCCCAACCATACATGCTCCATAAATTAATTATATAGTTTAAATGGTCCTTTTACTTAGATATTTCTGGGCCAAAAACTGAGCCCTGCCCGGTGGTGTACTGGAGTCGCCATCAAAGCTCACTCCAGCCCATCTTAACCATCCCAGCCATCGAAGCCCTCCCCAGTCCGTCCTCAACTGAATGTCCATATACGTGACACAGGCCATACAAGCCTGCCCAGTACTGGCCTTAGTTCCTTCAATGTATACCCATTATTTTCGGATTAGAGATCCTCTAATCATGGCCATGGCCTCCCCAAAAATTGGCTGTCAGAGGAGTCAGTAATGGCTCACCCACCTCCTCCCGGCTGCTGTAATTTTAAATCTGCCGGCAGCCGCCACGCTGCTTCACTGTACAAAGAAACATGATGGCAGATAAAGGCCAAATGACCCATCCAGTCTGCCCATCCGCAGTTGCCATTCTCTCTTTCTCTCTCTAAGAGGTCTCACGTGCCTATCCCACACTTTCTTGAATTCAGACACAGTCTCGGTCTCCACCACTTCTTCCAGAAGACTATTCCACACATCTACCACCCTTTCTGTAAAAAAAGTAGAATGAAGACTTCTCGAACAGGCCTGCTCGTTGATGCTGCATGGCGGCTGCCTGAAGATTTAAAATTTCAGCAAGCAGGGAAGGTAGGTGGGGGGTGTCTTGTCACAGGATCCTGCTGGGGCTAGGGCAGAGCTTTTGGGCCCCTCCCCAAACAAAAAAGTGTTCCGTTGCCTATGGAGCTACCATTAGGTTTGCATACAATTACATCTCTGTTTCAGTGTAGAAAATTGTTTGAAAGCTTGGTTTATTTTCCAGGCTTGTGCTTACTAGGCTCTTTTTTGGAGCCTTTTGCTGTTTTTCCAATATGAAGATTGAACATTTTTTTGTCTTATTTGTTTTGATGTATTATGCTTTTATGGATGTGGATTTTTTTATGCACCACCTAAAAACAGGGCAGGATTAAATCATCGAGGGCCCCTAGGCACACAAGTACACTGGGACCCCCTGCCCCGCCCCACCCCACCAAGCGCCCAGGCAGAAGCAGGAAGCTGCGTCAGAGGGAAGTTTTGGACATGCAGCACCGCTTGCACAATTACAGTTCCCGTTGCCTTTCTTACCCGCATTGCTTGCTTGTCTTATTTTCCGTCGATGGGGGGGGGGGCTGCGTTTCCAATCGGGGTGGGGCCCGTGTTGCCGATCAATGATGGAATGGTCCATCGCCGTTTGGAAAAAAACAATGTTGATGCCCTCCTTCATTGGGCTCCCCCTGACCATTTCGGGCCCTAGGCACGTGCCTATTTGGCCTATTGGTTAATCCTGCCCTACCTAAAAATATAGGCAGTTAAGAAATATTTTAAATAAATTGGGATTTTTGTTTAAACTCTGTTCCAGCCTCCTTCCTTTCTCTTTCAAAGTGCCATTAATGTACCCGACAAAGACTTTATTCTAAATGAATAAGCAGCTATCAGGGACTCATTTACCAATCCAGGCACTTGGGAAGAGGATTTTAACATTATTAGTAATAATAATAATTTTATTCTTATATACATTACTGAAACTACTGCATGTAGCCACTCTTGGGTCACCTTCAGCTCCAGCCTATCTGAGAGATCCATCACAATTTTTTTTTTTTTTTTTTTTGCAATCTTCTAATTAATGATTCATCAAGAAATTGGCATGAGATTGATGCTAATAGGAGCGAGAGCGTTGACTCTCCAGTACTAAAACGAGTCTGTAATCTCACTTTGTTTATTCTTAGTGTACTTTAACCTGAGGGGCAGATTCCATTTCACACCTTGCAGGCTATTTGCAAGTTGGGTGCACATTCCCTGGAAGCTTTTCTTGAATAAACAATTTTATACTGAGCACAAAAGACATAGAACTATCAATTCATTACATCTCAGAATATTTGTCTTACTTCAACAAGATTTTAGGTGCACTGGCTTCTTAAGAATTGATTAATATGTTCTGTGGCCACTGAACTGTAGCATTCTGGCTATACAGGGATTCAAGACAAAGTTAGACAAGTTCCTGCTAGACCAGAACGTACGCAGATAAGGCTAGACTCAGTTAGGGCTCAGATCCTTGACCTAGAGACCGCCACGGGAGCGGACTGCTGGGCATGATGGACCACTGCAGCGGCAATTCTTATGTTCTTTATGTACAATTACTAGCAATCTCTGAGCTCTCTAAGTTTCTGCTAGTGGTGGGCAGAGACCCCTAGTGGCTCGAGTAGAGTACTGGACTTTGACTGTAAATACCCCCCCCCCCCCCCCTTTCCAGCTTCCAGAATAAAGGGAGTAGTCTTGCAACCAGTGTGATATTACTAAGAGGATTATTGGTCTCAACCTGATCTGACCCTTTTACAAAGCTGCAGTAGCGAGTCCCCCACAGCAAATGCACCGAAGCCCATTCAATTCCTACGGGCTTCGGTGTATTTGCCGTGGGAAAATCGTTGCTGCAAAGAGGGCCCTTAGTATACTCAAAATAAAGTAACCCTCCTGAGACTAATCTGAGCAAGCAGGGATTACATCTATTTAACATGGGCATGTTACAAATAAAACAAAAAAGTAAACACGACTTAGAAAGACACCTGCTAGATTTACATTACTCCATAAAAATGGCCTTTTTCTATGGCTAAGGTTACTTTTCATGCACCAGTAGTTTCAGTATGATTGCAACCTGCTCTTGTGAACTCCTCTACTTAGGGTTACCATATGGCTCCAGAAAAAGGAGGACGGATTGAGACATCCGGGTTTTACTTCTACTGAAAGCAATGGAAGTAAGGAGGACAGATAGAGACATCTGGGCTAATATGACCATACGTCCCATTTTTAGATCACCTGTCCTGCTGTCCCCATGCACAGCTTCATGACGCTGAAATGTCCCATTTTCAGAGAGAGCGTCCTAAAGCTGTGCATGGGGACAACGGGACAGGCGAGCGCGGAGCCCGGGATTTCTCCGAAGCAGCTCAGATCAGCACAGCGCAGCACAGATCAGGTGCGTGTAGCTGTGACTGCATAAGTCTCCCCCCTCCCCCGATGTCAATTCTGATGTTGGAGAGAAAGTTCCAGCTGGCTCGGAACTTCCTCTCTGATGTCATAATTGACATTGGGGGGGAGGGGAGAAGGCTTGTGTAGTCGCGGTTGCACATACCTGTTGCTGCATCGGCTTGGAGAAATCAGCAGTGGCTTGGGGGGCAGAGAGAGAGAGAAAGACAGAAAGAAAAGAAAGATTGGATGCACAGTCAGAAGGAAGTGCAACCAAAGACTCATGAAATCACCAGACAACAAAGGTAGGAAAGTTGATTTTAATTTATATCATTTTATTGAAGGAAATAATTAAATATAATATAATATACATAGATTTTCATTTCAATCAGATTCACAATTATATTTTCATACAAATTTTATCATTCCTTCAAAATATATTTCCAAATGACCCATTAGAAAACATCAAATACCCCCCACTCCCCTCCCCACCTTTTCCCCCTCCCCTTACCCACTTCCCTTCATCCCACTGAATGGAAGATTCCTCCTGTCCCCTCCCCCTCCCCACATCCCTTTCCTCCTCCTTAATGGAAGATGACACATATTACTAGGTATCGTGATGCAATGAATGTATACCAAAGCTTCAATGTAGAATATTAATAATCATACTTTGTGCTTTGGAGGAAAGATTTTGAATATAGGGGTCCCATATTTTCAAAAAGAATCGTGTTCGTCTAGGAAACTTACATACCTCCCTAACCTCAAACAAAATTAAACGATGGAGTTGGTTCCTCCAATGCCAAAAACTAGGAGGATCTTTCTGTAACCAATATTGCAAAATACATTTGTGACCAATCATGCATGCCTTTTGAAATAAAACGCATCTCCCTTGTCCATATACCCCACAAGCAGCAGCTTTACCAAATAACACCCCCCTTGGGGATTCCACTAATGAACTATCCCATAATGAACCCAAATATAATAGGATGGCAGACCAGAATGACTTAATAAGAGGACATTGCCACAAAGCATGAGAGAGTGTATTAGGAATATTATCACATTGAATATAATTGGGAGAATTAACTAATCCCGCATGGAATGCTTGCACTTGTGAGAAATATGCCCTATATAGCATTCTATATGTACATTCCCTCTAAACATAGATACAGAGATTGGGACATCCTTACATTGATTAAGAAAATCGAGAAGCCTTTCACGAACACCACAAGAAAGACCCAATCTTCGTATTTGACTAATATAATGTTCTAATTGCATATATCCATATAATGACCCTGGTCCACTTCCTACTTTTAAGGAAAGGTCTGGAAATCTCTTTATCATCCCCATATATGCAATAAAACGAACCCCTTTATTTCCCCAAGATCTAAAAATCACATTAGTCATTCCCGGGGTAAAATCTCCATTTCCTTGAATAGGTAAAAATTCTGATACATTCGGATGATACTTCCATAATTTTAACATTCTACTCCAAACTGATCTTAATGGAGTCAAGACAGAATTATACCTGAAATGATCTGGTAATCTTGACCTAGGCACTTGAATTAAATATAATAAATGAACAGGATGAAAAAATGTCTTGTCATAAGATAAAGGAGTCAACAAATCATCCTCAAGAACCCAATCCCTTATATGTCTTAAACAAGCCCAACTGTATACACGAAGATCTGGAAGTCCTACTCCATCTTTCATCCCTGATCTCAATTAAGAAAAAAAAATCAAAAGATAACTTTGGTTTGATAATTATTGTTCATAACTTCCGCCAATCTCCATTAATTTCAAAGGAATCATCTGAAAAATATAACCATTTTAGAAATATAATCCTTTTACATAAAGCTACCCTACCCCCCAAAGATAATGGTAAATTTTGCCATTTTTGTAATTTTTGTTTAGTACAACTGAGCAAAATAGGGACATTTACTTTATATAACCTTCTAGGGTTCACCAGTAAATAAATACCTAAGTACAGTGGTACCATAGATTACGAGCATAATCCGTTCCAAGGAGCATGCTCGTAATCCAAAATGCTCGTTTATCAAAGCGAGTTTCCCCATAGGAAATAATGGAAACTCGCTTTGATGTGTTCCCCCCCCCGAGAACCGGCATTGCTCCCCTCGAAGGCCCCCCCGCGATCAGGCACCCTCCCCCTGCGATCCGGCACCCCCCCTGCCTCGAACCGGCACCCCCCCACCATGATCCCCCCCCCCCGACACGATTAGGCACCCCCCCCCGACACGATCCGACATCCCCCCCGACACTTCTTACCCTCATCTGGGCACTCTTGAAAGTCGGCTTCCTCCTCTGCTGGGCCTTGAGCATCTGAGCATGCTCAAGGCCTGCGAGTTCACGTTCAGAACGTGAACTCGCAGGCCTTGAGCATGCTCAGATGCTCAAGGCCCAGCAGAGGAGAAGGCCGATTTTTCAAGAGTGCCCAGATGAGGGTAAGAAGCAGCGGGGGGGTGCCCAATTGTGTCGGGGGGGGGGGGTCGGATCGTGGCAGGGGGTGCCCAATCGTGTCGGGGGGGGGGTCGGATCGTGTCGGGGGGGTGCCGGTTCGAGGCAGGGGGGGTGCGCGTTCGTAAATCGAGCCATACTCGGTTTCCGAGGCACCGATTTTGCAAATGTTTTGCTCGTCTTGCAAAACACTTGCAAACCGGTGCACTTGACTCTCCGTCCACTTTAATGGAAAATCTGAACCCCATTCTCTACTTAATGTTTCATTAGTTGCTATAGCCTCAGATTTGTCCATATTTAATTTAAATCCAGAAAAATCTCCAAATTCTGTAGAACTTTCCAGTAATGTTTGCAAAGATAAGTGAGGATTTGTTAAGTGGACTAAAATATCGTCTGCAAATGCAGCTATTTTAAAAGGTAAAAGCCCCTATATTTACCCCCCTAATGTCAATGTTTGAAATAATATCACGAATTAACGGATCCAAAGTTAAAATAAACAATAGTAATGTAATGTAATTTATTTCTTATATACCGCTAAACTCCGTTAGGATTCTAAGCGGTTTACAGAAAAAATAGACAATAGGGTGCATTAAAATTATAAGTAAAATAGGTACTTAGAAATTCCCTTACTGTCCCGAAGGCTCACAATCTAACTAAAGTACCTGGAAAAATGACAATTAGTAGAGTAATGAAGAAATAAAATAGAGATAGATGAGAAAAAATAAGAAAATAAACATTCTAATAAGACAACAATGGTCTAAAGGACTTTGAAAGGTTGAAAAAAGAGGGGAGATGGGAAATAGAAGCAGAAGGGAGAACCGTTGAAACTATAGAATTCTTGGAAAATTTAAATGAAATTTAAATAATAAAGTAGGAAACAAAAACCAAGTGGCAAAACAATGAATGAGATTTAATAATAAAATATCATAAACTAAAAAAGAAAGTGAAAAAATAAAAACAAACAGTCAAGACTGAAGTCCAGCTTGAAATGACTTCACTGCTTTGGCTGCGAAACTTCTCCAGATGTCATCCGATCCTTGTCAGCAAACCGGAAGCCCCAAATCCAGTGTCTCCGGTTATTAACTCGTCTAAGATATTCACTCTCTGCGCCTGCATGTCAAATTCGCTGAATCTGTCTCCTTTCAGGACAGGCACCGCTCGCGTCTCTCTGACCATTTGCGGCGCCAACCATGGCCTCCCCCTCGTGGGGATAAAGGGTCCCCCTGCCTTGTTCCCTGACCCACAGAAACAAATTCTGAGAAAATTCCATTTACACATACCCTAGCTTGTGTATCCGAATATAAAGTTTTAATAGCTTCTTGAAAAAAGACCGTAAAACCATATTTAGTCAATACAGCAAACAGAAACTCCCATCTGACCCTATCAAACGCTTTTTCAGCGTCAAAACTAATAAGTAATGAAGGAATATTCTTAAAACACATCCATTCCAATGAAGACAAAATTGATCCGATATTCTTAACTGCTGTTTTAGTACTTGGGATTTGTTTTAGTACTTGGGACCTAGGATGGCCTCTGCTGGAAACAGGATACTGAGCTTGATGGTCCTTTGGTCTGTCCCAGTATGGCAATTTTAATGTTCTTATGTGAGCCAAGTATAGGACAATCAAGCCATTGTGACATCACTGCTGAGGTTGGCTCTTAGGCATTGGTGGAATGAGGCATTATGACATCACAATCTCAGCTCTGGAATGTTGCTACACTTTGGGTTTCTATAATAATTTTACAGCCCACCTTGAAGAGCTATTTTTCTGTGCTGTGGGGAATAGCTCTGTTATTGGGGGAACACAGCGTTTGCCACTCAGTTCAGCAGTAAAATTCAACTTACAAAGCATGTTAATTCTACAGCTGTGATGCAAGAACAGCAGGTGCAACTTTAAAGTCATTTAAAGCTGGTACGTATATACAGAGTGTCCCTGAAAACACTCAGCTTTAAACATTCAGTTTAACCGACAGCCCTGCCATTAAAAGTTACCCTTATTTGTCCACAGTACCTGCTCTTTAAACTGGAGAGACATTGTTCTCATTTCCATCAGGGCATGTTCTCGCTTCCTCCTTGCCTCTTCCAGCTTCTGTTGTAGTCGCCTCTGTCGGGTCCATTTCAGCGCAAGGAGGGCCAGTGCCGAACCACACACCAGGGCAGAGAGGATGCGAGGATCCACCTTGGTGTGGGGAAGTTGCAGGCTCAGTCTCTCGGCAATCATCTTTCAAGGACCTCCAGCACTCTGCTCCTCCAGCGTCCTGGGCTTTCAGGCATATATAGTAACTGGTGTTCACAGAAAAACTGTCCTGGGCAAAGTTCAAAATCTAACAGCTTTGGAAAACAGTACAGTATTTTTTTTTTCAATGTAGGCATCCTTGGGCTGCAGATATATTTAAATTATATTTAGCCTGAAAGCCCCATTCTTTCAATAAAATGATTGGCAGATTTGTCTGGAAGAACAGATTTAGCAAACTGCGTACTTTACTCCAGTAAGTTCTGCTGGCCTCATGGGAGCCAATCTTATCTACTTTTAGCTGAGAAATCACATGGTGTAAGCTGAATCCATTTTAGAGACTGACACAGGGACAAATTTGGCCCCATCCTATCCCCACAAGTTTTGTTGCTGTTCCTGCCCTATTCCTATAACCACACAAGCTTCAAACACTAATGAGGGCTTGTGCAGATGAGGACAGAGCTTGCAGGAATGGGGCAAGGACGGGGAAAAATTTGTCCCTGTGTCATTTTCTAATCCAGTTCTACTTTTACTCCAGTGCATGCTGGGAGTTGTAGTTTTACTCTCATAAAATTGAAAGACTGCTTCCCCACTCTATACATGTCAACCTAGGGCTGATCCTACCTGAAACAGCAGCTCATCTTATCTCAGGTTTTATAAAACAAAATCTATTTTTTTCTTTATGGCACTAATAATGTGCTTTAGTAAAAGACTCCTTTTTTTTTGCATTTACCGTCTTGACTGTAAAAATTAACATGTGCTAAATGGAGTGTGGGATTTGTAGTCCTTGATTTCACTCCTTGAAATTAGTGTTGCAAGTCCCACAATCTCGATAGGGTGGTTAGAAAGCCAGGAATGGCCCAAAATCTCCCTCCTCATAGCGAGTAACTTGGCATCTTTGAATTGGCCTGGACTTTCCTCCAAATATTAATAAAATTATACAGATTATTTGAAAAAAAGAAGGATCATTAGTAAATTTCCAAAATAAATATTGTCTTCAGTACTTTACGAAAAGTGGGTAGATAAGAGCAAACTCTTTTATAATGCAAATGCTGCACCGTATTTGTTGAAGCCATGCCCAGAACATTCTCTGTAGTAACACACATAAATATTCATTAATGTGCATTAAACCTGGTTGAAATTGGGGGTGGAGCTTAAGGGTTAAGGTTACCATATGGTTCTAGCAAAAGGACAAATTGAGACATCTGGATTTTGCTGCCATTGCGCTCAAATCCATTCTGCATAAAACCATTTACTTCTTTGGATTGTTGGTAGCTATACTGGTAATTCTTTTTTATTTTTAATAAAGTTAATTTAACAAAAAAAAAAAAAAAAAAGGAACAACCTGGTTGAAATTAATACAAATGGTAGAGAATGGCACAGGGAGAAATTTGTCCCCATAGGAACTCAATTTCCCTATCCTGTCCCCACAAGTCTTGGCTCTGTCCCTGCCCCACTTCTGTAAGTTCTGCCTTAACCACACAAGCCTCGAACACTCCCGATTTTAGTGCTCGAGGCTTATGCAGATGAGGACGGAGCTTGCAGGAAAAGAACTCGCCGGGACGGGAAAATGAGTCCCCCATGTCATTCTCTAGTTTAAAGGCAGCTAGTGTCTCCTCTAGAGACAGCAGTAAGCGAAGCTGAGCTCACTGCACAAGTACCAATTAGTAACTTGCGTTAACTGCAGCGTGGAGACCACACCCAATTCTCCGCCCACAACCTGCCTAGGTCCCGCCCCCTACCATGTAGTTAAGGCGCAAAGTGTGGGCTGCCATGCTAACAGAGTAGCACTTATCATGCTTGTCCAATCACAGTTACACATTAATGGGTAAATTTTAGATATGGCGCTTTATCAGTGCCAAAATATGCATAAACCGTACCTCAAGTTGGGCGGTGTTTATAGAGTCTGTTTAGGGCCAGGATCCATGGGGATTTATACCAACTGAAACCTAGAGCAACTCCCCACGCCTTAGGTGCAGCTCAGGCATAGACTATAAGAGTTATGTGCAAAATTGCTGGAACATCCCCTTTTTGGATCCGTGCACTAGATTTTATGTGCACCTCTTTATAGAATACGCCTAAAAAGATAAGCACATATAATCTAATTAATGTCAATTAGTGCTAATTGATTGTTACTGCCCAACTACACCTGCTACTGGGCTCATTAGTCAATTAAGTTGCACGCACAACTCAAAGGGCTAGAGTCGCAAAGCAAACCGATCAGTGCGCGACCCTGTTGCGACCAGATTCCCCCTGGGCCCCATTCACTAACCTCTCATAAGAACATAAGAGCTGCTGCTCCTGGGTCAGACCAGTGGTCCATCATGCGCAGCAGTCCGTTCACGCGGCGACCCATCGGTCAAAGACCAGCACCCCGAGACTAACCTACCAGCGTACACCCTTATTTAGCAGGAACTTGTCTAACTTTGCCTTGAATCCCTGGAAGAGCGTTCCAGTTTTCTACCACTCTCTGGGTGAAGAAGAACTTCCTTACGTCTGTACATAATTTATCTCCTTTTTAACTTTTAGAGAGTGCCTTCTCGTTCTCTCTACCTTGGAGAGGGTGAACAACCTGTCTTTATCTACTAAGTCTATCCCCTTCAGTACCTTGAATGTTTCGATCATGTCCCCTCTCAATCTCCTCTGTTCGAGGGAGAGGAGGCCCAGTTTCTCTAATCTTTCGCTGTACGGCAGCTCTTCCAACCCCTTAATCATCTTCGTCCCTCTTCTCTGGACCCTTTCGAGCAGTACCGTGTCCTTCTTCATGTACGGTGACCAGTGCTGGATGCAGTACTCCAAGTGAGGGCGCACCATGGCTCAGTACAGCGGCATGATAACTTTCTACAATCTGTTCGTGATACCCTTATCATTCCTAGCGTTCCGTTTGTCCTTTTCGCCACCGCTGCACATTGCACAGACAGTTTCATCAGCTTGTGGATCATAACTCCCAAGTCTCTTTCCTGGGAGGTCTCTCCAAGTACCGCCCCGGACATCCTGTATTCGTGCATGAGATTTTTGTTACCGACATGCATCACTTTACACTTATCCACGTTGAACCCCATCTGCCATTCCTCGAGCTTGATTATGTCACGTTGCAGATCTTCGCAATCCCCCTGTGTCTTCACTACTCTGAATAACTTCGTATCATCCGTAAATTTAATCACCTCGCTCGTCGTACCTATGTCCAGATCATTTATAAAGATGTTAAAGAGCACGGGTCCAAACACCGAGCCCTGCGGCACCCCACTGGTGACACTCTTCCAGTCCAAGTATTGTCCATTTACCCCCCACTCTCCGTTTTCTATTCTCCAGCCAGTTTTTAATCCACGTGAGTATTTCACCGATTCCATGGCTCACAATTTTCCGGTCGTCGATCATGCGGAACCTTGTCAAATGCCTTCTGAAAATCCAGATATACAATATTGACCGGGTCACCCTTATCTGTCTGCCCGTTTACTCTCTCGAAGAAATGCAGCAAGTTCGTCAAACAAGATCTTCCTTTGCTGAACTGTGCTGGCTAGTCCTCATCAGACCGTGTCCGTCAAGGTGTTTAATGATGCGCCTCTACCATCTTTCCCGGTACCAAGGTCAGACTTACCGGTCTGTAGTTTCCCGGGTCTCCCCTCGAACCTTTTTTGAAGATCGGCCACTTTCCAGTCCTCCGGGATCTTTCCCGTTTTGATCGAATCCGTGAATGCAAATGAGGTGAAATGCATGCAAAGTAGGCAGAGACGCGACGCGATTCACAACACAAAATTTCACATCCGACTGGGTTGGCCGATCAACTGAAGCGACTGCTGATGACCAAACGTCTGACTCTGGAAGCCCTGCTCGCCACCCTGGTTTTCTCTTGCCCTTTTTCCCCATTTTCTCCTGCTCTTTTTACCCAAATCTCTCCTGCCTGCTCGCCACATCGCCGCCCTGCTTTTCTCCTGCCCTTCCCCGCAAGCCCATGGTTTTAACCCACGGGTTTAAAGTGGATTAAAACCATGGGTTCGCAGGGCTAAAAACTAATAATAAAAGTTTAAAAAAAAAAAAAAAAAAGATTGCGGCTCCAATGGGCATGCATAGACCATCTACAGATGGTTTGCGCATACGTGGGGATTGCAGAAAAGCGATCTGTGCCGGCAGATATCTGATATCAGCTATTTTCAGTGTTTGGCATACAAAAGGGAAAGGAGACATAGCGCATGGTGCTTCCGCAAAAAGAGAGGATGCAGCTAGCCCGTGGTTTTAACCCGCAGGTTAAAACCACAGGCTCGCACTGCGGGAAGGGCAGGAGAGATTCAGGGCGAGTTGGGGTGGCAGGAGATTTTGAGCAGGCAGGAGATTCATTTGGGGCAGGCAGGAGCTCAGGGCTTATAGCAGAAGTTAGGGCAGTCGGAAAAGGCTTCAGCGACTGGTCCTCAGCAGTTGCTTGTTTGTGATCGGCCAGCCCAGTCGGTGTTGCAGGGTTTTGCTTAGTGAATCGCGTCCCTGCCTACTTTACAGGCCGTTCCCCTCAATTGCATGCGTGGATCGGAAGATGGTCGGCAGAGGGGGAAGTGAATTGGGCTGGAGTAAAATCAGGTCACAAAGGGGTCGGTACACCATCGGTTTGCTTAGTGAATCTAGCCCTAAATACTTACTCCCTGGATTCTATGTATGGTACTATGGGCCAGATTCACCAACCTGCCCGATCCAGGCAGGTCCGACGAATTCAGTAAACTAAAATATGCAGATGGGGATGATCAGAGGAATGCCCCCATCTGCCGGCACAGATTGCTTTTCTGCAATCCCCACGTATGCGCAGACCATCTATAGATGGTCTATGCATGCCCATTGGAGCCGCAATCTTTTTTTTTTTTTTTTTAACTTAGAAAAAAGAAATGACACTGCTCTTAAGTATGCGCAGACCATCTACAGAAGGTCCAGCACTGGTCGCCATACATGAAGAAGGACAGAGTCCAGAGAAGAGTGACTAAAATGGTTAAGGGGTTGGAGGAGTTGCCATACAGTGAGAGATTAGAGAAACTGGGCCTCTTCGCCCTTGAAAAGAGGAGACTGAGAGGGGACATGATCGAAACTGAAGATACTGAAGGGGATAGACTGATAAGGACAGGTTGTTCACCCTCTCCAAGGTAGGGAGAACGAGAGGGCACTCTCTAAAGTTGAAAGGGGATAGATTCCGTACAAACGTAAGGAAGTTCTTCTTCAGCCAGAGAGTGGTAGAAAACTGGAACGCTCTTCCGGAGTTCGTCATAGGGGAAAACACCCTTCAGGGATTCAAGACAAAAGTTGGACAAGTTCTTGCTAAATTGGAACGTACGCAGGTGAGGCTGGACCCATTTAGAGCACTGGTCTTTGACCTAGGGGCCGCCGCGTGAGCGGACTGCTGGACACGATAGCCCACTGGTCTGACCCAGCAGCGGAGGCAATTCTTATGTTCTTAAGTCTGGGTATATACCCTGCTCCACTAAAACTCTGACTGTGGGTAAATCCCTTCACTCTCCATTGTGTGAGCTACTGCTTCAACTGGGGAGCACACCTGGGCAGGGAAATAAAATCAGGTACCTGAATGACTCGCCTGGGGATGCATCGTCTGGTACCTTACCGTTTTGTAGACATCTATTGTGATTTAGAAAGTTGCTTAAGGCCTATGTGTTTCTTCAAGCTTTTTTTAAGCTAATGTTCTGCTTCTTTACTTTCTGAATATCATCTTTTTTGCAGGTTATTAGATTTGCGCTGCTTGATGGAAGTAATGTGGTAGATGAGCGGTTGAGATTATAACCTTATGATTTTTGCTGATGTATGGGATCTTGATGTGCAAATCCTGAAATATGTAAGTAATACTACGAACCGCCTTGGATAAAGGCAGAATAAAAATGTTTTAAATAAATAAAAATCCAAATTAGTCAAATTTTTTATACCACTTTTCCCAAAGCTCAAAAAAAAAAAAAAAGCCTGCATGTACCAACAAAACATCAAAATAAAAATTTAAACAAGTTGTTGCAAGCCCTAAAATATACAAAAAGCAAAGCACTTCAAGACAATCTTTGTTGCTGGATGAAGCTAGATTTTATTCCATTGCAGTGATGCAGTAACAGTGAGGCACCAGGTGTTACAATCTGAAGCCACCATCCACACTCAACACCCCCACATCATAGGAAAAAACCCTTCCACACAGGGCTCCTCTGGGCAGGTGCATTACGGTACCTCTTTTAACCACAGATTCATTCATTTTCAGCAAATGCTACCGTCATGGCCGCATGTTGGACTTGATTTGCTTCAAGCCTCGATACCATCGAGCTAATGCAAGGAATCCAGAAATAAAGATGCACAGGAACTCTTCAAATCACCTGGATTTGGTCTCCAGATCTAAGCAACAGAAGTCTCAAAAGCTCTCGCACAAAATTGTCTTTGCATTTCTGTCTTACTTTTGAAGGCAGGGACAGACTGCAGTAAAAGCTAACTGATAATAAGCAACACCTCAAGATTACCACAAAAGGGTGTTTTTTTGCAAGCAGTGTTAAAATACACACATAGAAAAACTGCTTTGATCATTAGAAACCAAAAATAAGCTAGATACAGTTCCCCCTCTGAATCCGCGCTTTCAGTACCCGTGGATTCAGTAGTTGTAATTTTTTTATTTTTTTTTTTATGAAATGCTGCATCCCAGACCTTACCTGGTGGTCTAGCAGCGATGCGGGCAGAATCGATCGTCCTACGCTCCTGCCCCATGCAGAGCCGTCATCAAAATGTAGTCTCGACACTACAACGGGAACTCACGGCAGACATTTTGATGACGGCTCTACACAGGACAGAAGTGTAGGACGATCGATCCTGCCCCACATCGCCATTAGACAACCAGGTAAGATCTGGGGAAGGTCCAGGACACAGGAGGGAGGTGGGGTGGGTCAGAGCCAGCCCTAAAAATTATTTGGATTTTTCAATATTCACGGGCCGGCTCTGCCCCTAACCCTTTCGAATATTGAGGTTCTGCTGTACAAGCTTGACGTCAAAAGTACTTGCAAAATCATGTTG
Organism: Geotrypetes seraphini; assembly: GCF_902459505.1. Taxonomy (NCBI): domain Eukaryota; kingdom Metazoa; phylum Chordata; class Amphibia; order Gymnophiona; family Dermophiidae; genus Geotrypetes; species Geotrypetes seraphini. The sequence goes on from NC_047095.1 coordinate 67,083,639, forward strand.
TGTCTCACTGATATTCCAGTAGATGTATGGAAAGTGGGGAACATATAAAAACAAAAACATCTCTTTACTGGGAAAGTGTTGGTGGTCATCTACCACAGCCTACGAGCCAGGGGAAGCCCAAAAATTCTACCTCCCAGTTCCACCTCCATCAGTTCCATTATCATCATCCTATAGCTTCCCCCCCCCCCCCCGCCATCCACCATTTTTCTCCTTTTCCTCCCCCTCCCCACCATCTGCCAGTACAGTCATTCTTCCTTCAACACGAAAGCATCGATTACCTCTCCCGCCTGAGTGGCAACAGTCTGCCTAAAAAACAGTGTTTTGGTCAACTGGTTGCAATGCCTTTAAGTATACTGCAGTGTTGCTACCAGAGGGAGAGAGGCAACACACTTCATGCAAGAGGAAGACGCTGGTAGATCAAGGAGAAGGTAGAAAAATTATTGGGGGTGTCAAGGTACCTATGGCTCCTCCACCCCCTCCATTCTGATGCCTATGCAACCAGCAGAGAAACATCAAAACCCCCGACCTGGGAAGAAAATGGCCACAGCCACAAGCTTGGAAGAAAAAGGTAGAGCAGGTTATATGTCCAATAACTAGATCCTTTCAGCTAGAGCAGTGTAGGCCGAGGCTTTATGGCAGACCAGGTGAGCCAAATGGCTATGCACAAGTTATTACCTCAAAATTAATCAAATGGAATAGCGACACCAACAGACGAGCCTTACATACTTCAAAGTCCGTGGCAGCTCACATACAACAAAGTTCACACACAGAGCCAGGGTGGAAATACCGCCACTAGCATGGAAAGTGAACCAGCACTATTAAAATTTCTTCTGCACAGACCTGTGGGTGGAGCTGAAATGTGGCCCCTCCATCTTGAAATTGTGTCAACTGGTCTATAAATGCTACCAAAAGAAAAACCTGGGGGAACTCCTTTGCACACCCCAATTCCTTTTCACAGATATAAAAGCTTTTTTACTGAATATTTTCCTAGGACATCATACTGCATTTGTTCCACAATTTGACAATTCTTTTATATCCTCCCCATGGTTCTACAACAGGGATCTCAAAGTCCCTCATTGAGGGCCGCAATCCCGTTGGGTTTTCAGGATTTCCCCAATGAATATGCATTGAAAGCAGTGCATGCACATAGATCTCATGCATATTCACTGGGGGAAATCCTGAAAACCCGATGGGATTGCGGCCCTCAAGGAGGGACTTTGAGGACCCTGCTCTACAACATTGGTACAGGAGCAGCAAAAGCATTTGTAGCATTCACCCTGCAATCAGCTGCTGATCGGCTCGATGGATTTTATTTTATTTTTTTAATATAATTGAAATTTCAAATAATTTCACAAGTGGAACTTGCTACAAAATATGAACTTAATGCAAAAAAAAAAAAAAAAAAAAAGGGATTTAAACAGACAAAAACTACTTTTAAAGCTCCATTAGACCACAAAATATCTGAGGGTAGGAGAATAAGCATGACAGAGAGAGAGAGAAAATGAGAGACTGACTATTATAAATGCAGCCTATCCATTTTCAACTTGCTGGAATTTTAATCAAGCAAAAGTTTGTTTTCTACAATATTCTAGCTTATTCTACAAAAGTCTAGCTTATCCAGCATTAACATGAACGTTTCTAAGCACGGCTTATCCGAACAATATTCTGTTCTGGTTTTTAGCATCCGGCTTATCCAAGGACACTTTGTGGAAATAAATGTGTTGTACCGTTCTTACCAGCCTCCCATTTACCCCTTTACATGTGGTTACCAAGTTCTCTGGTTTCAGGCCAATTAAAAAAAAAGGTATCACAGCCTTTGAAGCATTGCAAGTTTTGATATAAGAAAACACCAAAATCAAGTAAGAGAGGCCAGTTTGTCTACTAGCTTTTATAACTTGATCTAGGAAAGTCAACACTTTTCGGCAATGACTTATACAAAAAAAACAAACAAAAAAAAAAAACGCATCTACAGAGGAGAACGTGAAAGAAGCTCGGCAGCCAAGTGACGCGTCATATACGCTATTTTCATGTTGCTTCTACTCTGCTGCCTACATAATCTTAACAATGTGGAAAAAGTTCTTGAATCTCTTAGGAAATTCAACGTCGAGAATCCTTGCAACAGTTGAAAATGCCGATGTAAAGAAGAGGCCCAGCTCTGTGGCTAGATGGCGCAGTATAATTCTTCACCAAAGCAGGCAAGAGACGACTCGCTCATAATTCCTCCAGCCTCTATTCTGAAGAATTGGGCCAGAAGGACTTCCAAGTGAGCTACAGCTTCTTCCATCTTGACAAAGGCTGCAGAGATCCAGCTGGCATCTTTCACTCCACGCTCAGTAAAGCTGAAGCCACAGTGTTTAATCAATGGGATACTCAAGTGCGAGGTTAGCCTCTTTCAATCCACGTTTGACACTTTCGTGCGACTCCTGATCAATCAAAGCTCTCGTCCCAATAATTGTTCAGCACTTTTTATCACGTCAAAGAGAGATCTTCGGCGTTTCTTTATTTCTTCTTGAAGCTTGCTTTCTCCACTTCCTTCATCAAGCGCAGGCACAGTTCCTCCTGCCAGCGGAGAGCCACGCACTGCACAGTAATAGGAAGTCCCACACCACCTTCCACACACTGCAGTGAAAGGAGAGAGACTTAAGATCTATACTTAATGAACAAATAGTCACCGCCATCAAGTATTATACTAACCTTGGGGAGCTCCTTATCCCAGGGATCATTGCTATAGCCTTTGTAATGTTTCATCTCTTCCTCATCTTCTGGGGTTACTGTGGTCACAGGCACAATCCCGGTGGGAAAGTTCAAAATGTTGTACAACATGGTAAAGGTGAATCCAGCTGGGGGGGGAAGTTACATTAGAGAGTCAGGCTTAAGGTCTTAGGTCTTAAAACCTTCCTTGCAGCCCCTCCAGCACTTGGTCAGTCTTAGCCCTTAAAAAGTTTGAGTTATATAGGGAACAGCAATATAACTCCCCAAAACAAAATAGAGTTTCATGTTTTGGTTTGTGAATTTAGTTAAGAAATCTGAACTCTTTCAGAATATGGATACAACTTATGAAAACTTAAAAAAAAAAAAAATATGGCTGGGGGGAATGGACCTTATGCGAGTCAACCTCAATCAAGTTGACTTTGTTTGACTTCAAGCAAAGCTGGAAAAGTCATAGCGACCTTATGTTGACCAAGTCTTTCTCGTTCATAACCAAAAAGTCTTTAGTCTGTCCTAAAAACAGGTGTTCTGTTCTCACTGTCACCAGTGCTTTCTGCTAGCACAGGGGTGTCCAATGTCGGTCCTCGAGGGCCGCAATCCAGTCGGGTTTTCAGGATTTCCCCAATGAATATGCATGAGATCTATGTATATGCACTGCTTTCAATGCATATTCATTGGGGAAATCTTGAAAACCCGACTGGATTGCGGCCCTCCAGGAGGGACTTTGAGACCCCTGGTTTAAAAAGTGCTAGCACAGGGGTGTCCAATGTCGGTCCTCAAGGGCCGCAGTCCAGTCGGATTTTCAGGATTTCCCCAATGAATATACATGAGGTCTATTTGCATGCACTGCTTTCATTGTATGCTAATAGATCTCATGCATATTCATTGGGGAAATCCTGAAAACCCGACTGGATTGCGGCCCTCGAGGACCGACATTGGACACCCCTGTGCTAGCAGAAAGCACTGGCGACAGTGAGAACAGAACACTTGTTTTTAGGACAGACTAAAGTCTCCTTGGGTATGAACGAGAAAGACTTGGTCAACATAAGGTTGCTAGCACACAACATTCCAGCAACCTACCGAGTTCTACAGCAGAGGTGTCAAAGTCCCTCCTCGAGGGCCGCAATCCAGTCGGGTTTTCAGGATTTCCCCAATGAATATGCATGAGATCTATTAGCATACAATGAAAGCAGTGCATGCAAATAGATCTCATGCATATTCATTGGGGGAATCTTGAAAACCCGACTGGACTGCGGCCCTCGAGGAGGGACTTTGACACCCCTGCTCTACAGGCTTCTAATGAAGATTGGACCAACATTCTGACCCAAGAGTCTGGAGAGGCTGTGGAGGTCAGGGATCACATATACAAGTGGTGGACCTGCCCTTATATGATCAGTTCTTTGGTCAGAGGTGTTCAGATTCATTTCAGAGGTGAGTCGTGTGCTACTGTTAACACTAAAGCTTATACTTCAAATCTTACTGCCTACAAGGTTTACAATTTCTTGGTCAAGGAAAGCTCCTCCCGTCAGGGAGTTCTGGCGGATGCTGCTGTTTGAAGAGAACACCTTAATGTTCAGACCTACAGCGCTGTTCCGCGTCTTAAGAAAGTTTTATCTTAATTTCTGTGATGTTTGTTTGCACTGTGGCATCTCAAGGATGTCTCTTTATGGGACCATATTACAAGAGTCTTTGACCTCTTGTTACGATTAATGCTGAAAGTAATATCGCCTGTCTGTATACAGTCTCTTCCTCTGTAAACTGCTCCGAACTGTTTGTGGTATATAAAAATAAAGTTGTTATTATTATTATTATTTCTCTCTCTCAACACTTAAGAGCCAGATCAAATATTTTTCATAAAGGAGACCATGCTCTTAAATCATTAAAAGAAGAAGGAAAAAAAAAAAAACCAACACCAAAAAGGATACCCTGCCAAGCCAACACTGCATTCAGGACTTCAGCATTTCAAAACCTGAGGAAGGGTCATCTTCAAAAGCTAATCAAACATTGCACTAAGGGTCTCCTTTTACTAAATCGCAGTAGAGCTTACCACAGGCCAGCGAGGTAAATGCACAATACTTATTAAATTCTTATGAGCGTCTGAGCATTTACCTCGCTGGCCTGTGTCAAGAAGCCCTACCACGGTTTATTAAAACCCTGTGTAAGTTAGTCCAATTAAAAAAAATGAATTACCTTTATTCCTTTTTGTTTTATTTCTTTTAATTCTGTACATTATTGATTACACAGTCCTATTTTCCCTCATCTGAATTTTCAGCTAAGCCCACAGATCACCAGAACAGCTTTGAAGTTCTTTGGCAAGTCGCCATGTGCAAGTAAGTTTAAGGTACTTTCTAGCACCATCTCAGGACATAGATTCGGTCAAAAAAGTGCAATAAAACCAAGAGGGGTTGTGCTGTTGACACTAGCCAACAGGAGAAAGGAAAAGAGGTATCCTGTAATACTCTACCAAACAGTTTCCCCGGGCAGCCTATGTTAAAAGCAGGACCGAGCATTGGGCAAAGCAGAACATCCAGCTCCAGCCTCCTCCATTCAGTAACAAATTCATGACAGTATTCCTAGGAGGAAAGGGAGAGAGAGACAATTAAACTGTATTCGTTAAACCAGGCAGCACAAAAATGAAACAAGGAAAGAAATTTCCAGTCAGCAGATAGTAGGGTTTTTTTTTCTTCCGACACACTACATCTCCAGCTATGTAGCTTGTGCTGTAATACAAAGCCACCAGTAGAGGGAGCAGATACATCCCTAGCTGCTGGGATGCTATCAACTCACAAGGCTGACACAACCCTACTTCCAAATAGTCAGAGGATTTAGGGCAGAATTAGGAAACTCCGGTCCTCGAGAGCCGTATTCCAGTCGGGTTTTCAGGATTTCCCCAATGAATATGCATTGAAAGCAGTGCATGCAAATAGATCTCATGCATATTCATTGGGGAAATCCTGAAAACCCGACTGGAATACGGTTCTCGAGGACCGGAGTTCCCTACCCCTGGTTTAGGGATTACATCCTTCACTCTTTCTAGTCTCTAGTGGTTTCTCAGGTTGATTCTGTACCATTTACGTCTCAGCTTCAATCCAACACTAAATGTGGACTTGCCCAGTTGGCATCAGAGATGGAGTCTACCTTGGTGTTCTAGTAGATGTGTCAAGTTGCTAATATAAAATCTATTCACACTTTTTAAATCTGAGCATCTTGCTAGGAGCTACAAAGGCACTGGGTGGGCTTGAAGAGCCTAGAGATTTTACAGAAATTAAGCGTAGATGGGAACGGAACTTGGGGCACAGCTTAGACACTCGAGACATTCTACCTACGACGCACGGGATTCCGAGGTTGGTTACTAATGCAGGGCTTAGAGAAACTTCTCTAGGGTCTTAATGCAGGCTTATTTCACTCAGCAACCGTTACATAAGTCGGGTAGAGTCCCATCCTCTATATGTACCAAATGCCAAAGTGCAAAGCATACTTTTTTCCATGCCTTTTTGCAATGCTCCAAGATTCAACAGTTCTGGTGCTCCAACGCTCATTATGTCTTATCACAGGAATCATTGTTCTTGATACTCCAGAATACTTGTAAGACATGGGTGTCAAAGTCCCTCCTCAAGGGCCACAATCCAGTCGGGTTTCAGGATTTCCCCAATGAATATGCACGAGATCTATTTGCATGCACTGCTTTCATTGTATGCTAATAGATCTCATGCATATTCATTGGGGAAATCCTGAAAACCCGACTGGATTGCGGTCCTCAAGGAGGGACTTTTACACCCCTGTTGTAAGATAAGCAGGAACCTGGGCGAAAAGGAGTTGGCAATAGTGTCCTCTTACAGCAAAAATTCTGTCTTGTTGCAAATTTTTATTTTTTTTTTACAAAATTGGGTGGGGATATATCCCCTGGATACTGGCAGTGGAAGAATCAAATTCGTCAACTTATGTCTTGGGAGGCATAAGAAGCCAAACATGCCCAAAAAAAAAAGCTGTGTGGTAACTTATTAAATCTGGGATGGTTACCTTCAACAATTTTCCCTCAGGGGAAAGAATTTTCATTCTATATATACACACACCTTTCCGACTCTAAGTATTATCACCACCCAATCTGGAGGGGGGGAGGGGAACTAATGTTGGACTATGACTTCTAGTGGACGCCGATGCTTATAAGACACCAGGCCATCAGCAGTGGTTAGTTAGATGAAGGAAGAAAGCAGAAGGTATAATGCCTTGGCTTGTAATTGCCTTTCTGTTGGGTTAGCCGTTTAATAACATGTGTATATCAAATATACTATTGCTTGACGGAATTTGATTCGGGGAGGTTGAATATATGGAAACTACTGCTACTACTCTTTATTGCTTCTGTAGCACTAACAGATGCATGCAGTGCTGTATATATCAAACTATTATTTTCAAATAGTTGGACATTGTAGCTCTTAGGCTAAACCATTTTTATTGAACATGTGATAAATAAAGCAAAGTCTGGCCTATCATTCACGGGAACAAACATTTACCATGTGCTGCCTCACTAATATGGAAACATTTTGTCACAGAGAGGATGATGGAGAGACACAACCTTCTAGGGAAGACGGTAAACTTGGAATAAACTGAAAAATGGTCAAGGAATCTAGAGGCCAACCACATTTCAGTTTCGGATGCATTTTTGGCTGAACTGAATCTGTCCCCCCCACCCCCAACCACTTGTATGCCCTCCCCAGACCTACCTTAAGAAGCTCGTTCCTGCCCAATGTTACTGTATGGTTGAAATGATTTCCTGCAGCAGTCTCAGCAGCCATTCGGACTAAACGAGTGGGATTTATTCCTGTCCCCCAAAGAGGCCACTAAACCTTCAGGGCAGCAACAATGATTTCAACCAAAAACTGAGGGGTAAATTTTCAGGTCAAAACCAAACTACTAGGTTTTGGTCAACGTCTAGAAGGAAATCCCAGCACTATATAGGTCCATCCAGCTGGTCTTATCTGCTGTGACATTCAGTGCATCAACTTTACAGATTTCTAAGTTATGGAAAGTCTTCACAAACCTTGGCTGTACCTACAGTATAGTCTCCATTCACAAAGACTCATTTTTTCCTGAGCTAATCTGGTGATAGAGCGTGCCAGCTTAAGGAGGCCACTTTTCAACACAGGGAGGGCAGAGGATCACAGAGGTAAAACTCCGGTTCTGGATCTCTAGCTCCAATGCCATCTGGAGAGAGATTTCTCTCTCTCATGCACCAGAGAAATGCTTCAGTGGAACCTTTTCACCTACATAGCAAATGGAGCTAATCTAAGAGAAACTACAGCCAATGTTTGAGATCAGCCTAGAGCAGGGGTAGGCAACTCCGGTCCTCGAGAGCCACAGGCAGATCAGGTTTTCAGGATCTCCAAAATAAATATGCATGAAATAGATCTGCATCTCAAGGAGGAAGTGCATGCAAATTCATCTCCTACATGTTCACTGTGGATATCCTGAAAACCTGACCTGCCCGTGGCTCTCGAGGAGCGAATTGCCTACCCCTAGCCTAGACTTTAGCATTCTGGACGCCTGCCTCAAAAAAATAACTAAAGGGAGTGCTCATCTTAGCATACAGGCCTTCCTCTCCGAAGTGAAATAAGGTACACTCTTCCCACCTGGCCTATAGATTAACATGCATACGAAACCTCCATCCTAACCACAGCTGAAGCAGCAGACTCCCATGGTTAAATTGTAGAGCAGTGGTTCCCAACCCTGTCCTGGAGGACCACCAGGCCAACCGGGTTTTCAGCCTAGCCCTAATTAATATGCATGAGAGAGATTTGCATGCCTGTCAGTTCCATTATATGCAAATCTCTCTCATGCATATTCATTAAGGCTAGGCTGAAAACCCGGTTGGCCTGGTGGTCCTCCAGGACAGGGTTGGGAACCACTGTTGTAGAGAACCAACAGCCAGTCGAAGGCAATTGCTATGTATGCGCCAACTCCTCCATGAAGGAGCGCTCCCGTGTAGTAGGGTTACCAGATTTTACCTCAGTAAAATCTGAGCCCCAAGACCCACCCCCCAGGCCCACCCATTTTCCACCCCGTTACACCCCAACTCTGCCCCCTGCTGCCCGGTCGTCAGGCAAGAAGGACGATATGTCTGGGGCAATCCGGACGCCTGGTAACCCTAGCGACATGCCATTTCTTTTCTAGTTAAATTATAACATGGCATCGCTCTGCACTCCAAGGCCTGCGTTTTGAGCCAGGAAACAAAACTAAAGGCTCCTTTTAATCAAGCCACGCTTGCGGTTTAAACGCGCGTAATAGCGTACGTTAAACCGCCGGCCGCGCCAGCCGCCAACGCCTGCCTTGAGCAAGCGGTAGTTTTTTTGGGCCAGCGCGTAATGAAACGTCGCTCGCGTGCTAACCCCGCTAGCGCGGCTCGGTGAAAGGAGCCCTAAGTTTCACCAAGTCCGATTTTAAAAGATCGCCAACTGGATATTTGTGGATTTTTGCCTCCCCTGTTGTGGACTCTTAAATATAGAAACCTCTCGTTCATTTCCTTAAGAATTTTGCCCCGGATTCTCTAAAAAAGCGCCTTAAAAAGCAGCCCAGCACGACGGCACCATTTAGAGAGTCTCACCACCTTCGATAAAGGTAGGCGCTGCGACCCAGACCAGGGTTTCCAAGGCCTCCATTTCCAGCGTCTACCTTCGATGCGACTTAACATAGAAACATAGAAATAGACGGCAGATAAGGGCCCACGGCCCATCTAGTCTGCCCACCTTAATGTCCCTCCCTTACCTTTGCCCTGTGAAGAGATCCCATGTGCCGATCCCATTTGGCCTTAAAATCAGGCACGCTGCTGGCCTCAATCACCTGTAGTGGAAGACTATTCCAGCGATCAACCACTCTTTCACTTGCGTCTACCTTCGATGCGACTTGCGCCTACAGGAGGTGCTTTATGGTGCCAACACCATTTCTGACGTTAGCCATGCCTACAGGGGCATTAGGCATCAAAGCGCCTCCCTAAGCGCAATTCTGCCACTTTTTTTTTAATTTTTAGGTGCCTTAAAAATTCTTTTTAAAAAAGGTCTTTGAAATGGCATTTTGAACTTACTGTAGGTGCAATTTATAGAATAAGGGTTTTGGTGTGGATTCTGATTAGATTTTAAAAAAGTGGCCTTTCATGTATATAAAGTTTGAAAATGCAAGTTAAAAAGATTGATATGGACAAATAGTTTTCTGTACCTTCAACGCAGCGTTATGCTTCCAGAAATTTTTCACAGAGCTAAAAGTTGCAAAATAAAAAGGCATGTTAATGAACTGAAGACATTCGAAGCAAACTGTTATGCAACAAAATATCAAAAATACAGACCGAAGAGAGATAACGTCTGCGTAATAAGGTTCCGTTTTTTTAAACCGTTAAGCTGAATTTGTATGCAACTCTGATTCTAGTATTCTTTCCCACCTCCCACCTCCCTGCCCCTCTTGCATCCCTGTCCATCTATCCCACTGTTCCCTCTCCACCACCACATCCCAACATTACTCCCTCTCACCTCTCTTCCCCATGCATTCCAAGAGAAAAGGCCAGTAAATAGCTTGCATCTAATGTCTGCAAATATTGCAGGAACTATTTGCAAATTTATGGTATTCAAGAGGGCTGTGCTCCAAATACCGTGAGTATGGAAGGAGACCCCGTAGCAGGTAAGAAGTGCTCCTTACCGCCACCTCACAACGACCGAGGACAGTGGACAGGAGGTGGGAAGAACAGATGGATCTGTTCACAGCTGGTGGCTCCGATTCCTTCCCTCCCTCCCCCCTTTCTTCTTTCTGACAGTAGCTATCTTACAAGGGCACAACTCTGCATTAGAAGTTATTGAGTCAGCAACCTTCAGCACATGCAACTCTGCCTTTGCCTTAATCCTGCCTTGTTTGCGGGGGTGGGACTAAATTGTCTAAGTACAATAATTACTTACCTGTTATGTGGATAAAAGGTTTAGAATACCAGCACATATACACAATGTACCTACTCACTTCTATGAACACACCCTCATATCCAACAGCAGGTAAAGTGGGAAACGTGTGGGCGGAGCCTGGCAGAACGTTGACTTACGCACGTAACGTAGCATTTTGTATCTCCCACTAAGCACACATTTCTGCCATCCCTAGGGCTGCTGCAAGTGCTCATACATGAGTGCCACGAAAGAAAAGTAGATGCCCTTGTTCCATCTATGGCAGGGGTAGGCAATTCCTGTCCTCAAGAGCCGGAGCCAGGTCAGGTTTTCAGGATCTTCACAATGAATATGCATGAGATAGATTTGCATCTCAAGGAGGCAGTGCATGCAAATCCATCTTGTACATATTCATGGTGGAGAGATCCTGAAAACCTGACCTGGCTCCGGCTCTTGAGGACCAGAATTCCCTACCCCTGATCTATGGATCTGGTTCTCAAAATTCAGTCCCAAGGTCCACAACCCAACCTGGTTTTCAGGATTTGAGGACCCCTGCAGGATTTGAGGATTTTCAGGATTTGAGGATCTATTAGACAGTAGATTTCCCTCAACTGCTCTATTACAGAACTATCCCTCATTAGGTTCAAGGCTTATCTCCCCTTGCACAGAGTGATGGAGACAGCATTTAACTTGGGCTGGGGTACACACCCAGGCTGTCTATGCGGTGGTACAGAGGGGGAGAGAAAGACGCATTTTAGCATGGGAAAGGGACTTCAAGAGGTGATGCAAAGGTGCCTCAATTAACGTTTCCCCAAGAGAGTCGGAAAGCCAACAAGTTTGAGGTTTTTATAATCTCTCCTGCATATAGCCACAGTTTTCAATCAGACTTTAGAAAATCAAATTGTTTTAGAAACAGAACTTATATCTAATACATTTCTGAATATTTACCTGACCACCTTGGAGCAGATAAAAATCAAGGTAATTTAAAATATACAGTATCAGTACAGTGTTGCACAGGCCTTTTTAGCCAGAGGATCAGAGGAGTCTTATTCCCTTGTCCTCTTCCTTTGCAATTATCCTCAAAAATATTTATGCCCAAGACTGAAAAATGTATTTAGTAGCAGGCGCAGCCATCACTAGAAAGCTATTTTCAGTGGCATTATCTGGATAAAGTCACTGAAACACAGGAGCGAGAGTGGTCTGCAATGTTAAACAGTAAATGGAAATACTCAGTCCATGAGCCATTTAGAAAAAGAAAAAAAAGCTCTGTGGACTGAACGGTGCCAATCCAAAGAACGGTCCAACAAGACAAACCCATGAGTTCTGTAAAGCAAAAAAAAAAAAAAAAAAAAAACAGCAAAGTGGGGGTGGGACAGTAGACTTTCCGCAATATGAAGAACTGAGCCAAAGGGAAATGCGTTTAAAAAAAAAAAAAAAATTAGTGTGTCCATTCACAGTAGTCTTGACCCGACACCTCCATCAGGGGTCACATAACATGCAAATATTTAAAAAACTATATAATAAATTTGTCTGCCTTTATGTGATAGTATATGAAGATTGCAACAACATCTGACTACATTAACAGCCAAAACCTGAATCAGAGCATACTGAATGGAATATAAGGTGGTATCCTTTGAAAACAAAGCCTGTATAAATCTAGAAAAAATAATGAAATCAGTACACGAGATGATTAATGTAAACCAAGAGATTTCATTTCTATCATGTGTTCTCACTCGACTTATATATTTTTTGTATTTAACTGTTACTGTGAATGGACATAAAACTTAGTTTATAGACAAAAGCGCGCGCCGACAACCCAGCGCAGACAACTGAGCGCAAGGCGGAAGCACGTCAAAGAAAAACAGTATTTTAAGGGGCTCCGACGGGGGGTGTTGGTGGGGAAGCCCTCCCACTTTACTTAACAGAGATCGCGCCGGCGTTGGGGGGGGGGTTTAGGGGGTTGAAACCCCCCTCATTTACTGGAAGCTTAACTTTTTCCCTCAAACCCCCCACAATGCTGGCGCGATCTCTGTTAAGTAAAGTGGGAGGGCTTCCCCACCAACACCCCCCGTCAGAGCCCTTTAAAATACTGTTTTTCTTCGGCACGCTTCCGCCTTGCGCTCAGTTGTCTGCGCTGGGTTGTCGGCACGCCTTTGTCGTCGCGTGCTTTTGACCTGTCACCATAAAGCAATGTTACTTACCGTAACAGTTGTTATCCAGGGACAGCAGGCAGCTATTCTCACTAGTGGGTGATGTCATCCGACAGAGCCCCGATACGGACGTCTCACAAGCATGCTTGAAGAAACTCAGAAGTTTCGAGATGCCCGCACCGCGCATGCGCCAGTGCCTTCCCGCCCGATGGACCGGGCGTGTCTCCTCAGTTCAGGTAGCTAGCCTGAGAAGCCAACCCAGGGGATGTGGGTGGGACGTGAGAATAGCTGCCTGCTGTCCCTGGATAACAACTGTTATGGTAAGTAACATTGCTTTATCCCAGGACAAGCAGGCAGGTATTCTCACTAGTGGGTGACCTCCAAGCTAACCTTAATGGGATGGTGGGAGTGTTGGCAACTTAAGAGAATAAATTTTGTAACACTGTTTGGCCAAACTGTCCATCCCGTCTGGAGAAGGTATCCAGACAATAATGAGAGGTGAAGGTATGAACCGAGGACCAAGTGGCAGCCTTACAAATCTCCTCAATTGGTGTCGATCTGAGGAAGGCTACAGAGGCTGCCATTGCTCTGACCTTATGGGCTGTGACCCTACAAGGAAGGGATAATCCAGCCTGGGCATAGCAGGAAGAGATACAAGCCGCCATCCAGTTGGAGATGGTACGCTTCGATACAGGTCGTCCTAACTTGTTCGGATCAAAGGAGACGAAAAGTTGAGGAGCAGTTCTGTGTGGCTTGGTGCGATCCAGGTAGAAAGCCAAAGCACGTTTACAGTCCAGAGTGTGAAGAGCCGATTCTCCGTGATGGGAATGAGGCTTTGGAACAAATACTGGAAGTACAATGGACTGGTTGAGATGAAATTCAGAGACCACTTTAGGCAGGAATTTCGGATGAGTGCGGAGGACCACCTTGCCATGATGGAATACTGTGAAAGGCGGATCCGCCACCAAGGCCTGAAGCTCACTGACCCTGCGAGCAGACGTGCGGGCCACCAGAAAAACCACTTTCCAGGTGAGAGACTTAAGTGGAGCCCTGTTGAGAGGTTCAAACGGAGGCTTCATGAGTTGAGAAAGGACGACATTGAGATCCCAAACCACGGGAGGAGGTTTGATAGGAGGATTGACATGGAAAAGTCCTTTCATAAATCTGGAAACCACAGGATGAGCAGAAAGAGGTTTCCCCTGTAGAGGCTGATGGAAAGCCGCAATAGCACTCAGGTGGACTCTTATAGATGTAGACTTGAGACCAGACTGAGACAGGCGTAGAAGATAGTCCAACACAGAGGATAGGGAAGCTCGCTGAGGCTCCTTGGCATTGGAAATACACCAGGAAGAGAATCTAGTCCACTTTTGGGAGTAGCATTGTCGAGTAGCAGGCTTCCTGGAAGCCTCTAAGACATCCCTCACCGCTTGAGAAAACTGGTGAGGAGTTACGTTGAGAGGAACCAAGCTGTCAGGTGGAGAGACTGCAGGTTGGGATGAAGCAGTGATCCTTGATGTTGAGTAAGCAGAGAAGGAAACACTGTAAGAAGGACTGGTGTCCTGCTGCTGAGTTGAAGCAGAAGGGAGAACCAAGGTTTTCTGGGCCACCGAGGAGCTATGAGAATCATGGTGGCTTGGTCCGATTTCAATTTGGCCAGAGTCTTTTGAATGAGAGGAAATGGAGGAAACGCATACAGAAATTGATTCCTCCAATCCAGCAGAAAGGCATCTTGCCTCGAGGCGATGAGGAGTATAGATCCTGGAGCAAAACTGAGGCAGTTTGAAGTTGTGGGGAGCCGCAAAGAGGTCTATCTGAGGCGTCCCCCATTGTGCAAAGATCTGATGAAGGGGGTTGGAATGGAGAGTCCATTCGTGAGGCTGGAGGAGTCGACTCAAGTTGTCTGCCAAGACATTGTCCTTCCCCTGAATGTAGACAGCTTTGAGAAAGGCATTGTGGCGAACTGCCCAATCCCAGACTCTGAGAGCTTCCTGGCAGAGGGAGGCCGATCCCGTGCCCCCCTGCTTGTTGACATAATACATGGCGACCTGGTTGTCTGTGCGGATGAGGATCACCATGTCGTGAAGCAGATGTTGAAAAGCTTGAAGAGCGTAGAAGATTGCTCTGAGCTCCAGAAGATTGATCTGATGGAGGCGGTCTGCACTGGTCCAGAATCCCTGAGTGCGAAGCCCATCCAGATGAGCCCCCCAGGCATAGGCCGAGGAATCGGTTGTGAGAACCTTCTGATGAGGAGGAGTGTGAAACAGCAAACCTCTGGATAGATTCGAAGAGGTCATCCACCAAAGTAGAGACTGCCGAAGAGCAGGAGTGACTATGATGTGTCGAGTCAACGGGTCTGACACTTGAGTCCATTGAGAAGCTAGGGTCCACTGAGGAATTCTGAGATGAAGCCTGGCAAAGGGTGTCACATGAACTGTAGAGGCCATGTGGCCCAGGAGGACCATCATGTGTCTCGCTGAGATGGACTGGCGAGAAGATACAGACTGGCAGAGATGAAGAAGAGCATCCATGCGCTGAGGAGGAAGGAATGCTCGAAGCTGAATGGTGTCCAGTACCGCCCCGATGAAGGGAAGGGACTGGGTAGGCTGCAGATGGGATTTGGGGAAGTTGATCTCGAAGCCCAAGCTCTGCAGGAAGCAGATCGTGGTCAAGGTCGCCGAAATGACCTCTGGAGCAGAGGAGGCCTTGATGAGCCAGTCGTCGAGGTAGGGAAATACCTGAAGACCCCTGTTCTGGAGTGCAGCGGCCACCACCACCAGACACTTCGTGAAGACTCTGGGAGACGAGGACAGGCCGAAAGGAAGCACTCGATACTGCAGATGTAGATGTCCCACCCGAAATCTGAGGAATTGGCGGGAGGCCGGATGAATGGGAATGTGAGTGTAGGCCTCCTTGAGATCCAGAGAGCATAACCAGTCGTTCCGCTCGAGGAGGGGGTAGAGAGAAGCAAGGGTCAACATGCAAAACCTCTCCTTTACTAAAAACTTGTTGAGGACTCGAAGGTCCAGGATGGGTCGTAGGTCGCCCGTCTTCTTCAGGACGAGGAAGTACCGGGAGTAAAAACCCCGGTTGTGCTGGTCCACCGGGACCGGCTCAACGGCCCGAAGCCGAAGCAAAGCCTGAGCCTCCTGAAGGAGAAGGGCGGTCTGCGTTAAGTTGGAAGGATACTTTCTTGGAGGGTGGTCCGGGGGGACCCGATGGAAATGAAGAGAGTATCCTTCTCTTACGATGGAAAGGACCCAGAGGTCGGTGGTAATAGCCTCCCATCGATGGTAAAAATGATGGAGGCGACCCCCGATGGGAAAAATAGGGGGGATGCAGAACGAGGTCGGTTATGCTCCCTGGAAGAGAGTCAAAAAGGCTGAGTAGCCTTCGGTACATCCGGCGGCTGAGGTTTCTGCTGAGCCTTCTGGGGAGGCTGTCTCTTCACCGGTTGTCTCGCAGCAGGAGTCTGACGAGGGGTGTAGCGCCGCTGATAAATCAAAGGCGGTCTAGAAGGTCAAGACTGCTGAGGCTTGGGCTTAGGCCGAAGGATAGATTGAAAAGACTTTTCATGATCCGAAAGTTTCTTGGTAACAGTTTCGATAGACTCGTTGAATAAATCAGCGCCCGCACAAGGCACATTGGCAAGTCTGTCTTGGAGGTTCGGATCCATGTCAACTGTCCGAAGCCATGCTAATCGACGCATGGCCACGGAACAGGCGGCAGCACGTGCCGAGAGCTCGAAGGCATCGTACGAGGACTGCATCAGCTGAAGACGTAGCTGGGAAAGGGAGGCTACCTCTTCCTCTTACTCGAATCGAGCCTGAGCATCAATGTAAGGAGTAAACTTGCGGAGCATCGGCAAGAAGAACTCCAAATATGAAGAAAAAAGAAATTATAATTGAGCACTCGAGATGCCATCATAGAATTCTGGTAGATTCTCCTACTGAACTTATCCATCGTTCTCCCCTCTCGTCCCGGTGGTACAGATGCATAGACCTGGGAGGGATGAGAACGCTTGAGAGAGGACTCGACCAGCAGGGATTGGTGAGAGAGTTGAGCGCCCTCAAACCCCTTATGATGAACAATGCGGTATCTTGCATCCAATTTGCTCGGGACCGCAGGGATGGAGTACGGCGTCTCGAAACATCGCATGAATGTTTGATCCAGTAATTTATGCAGAGGAAGTCGAAGAGACTCCGCAGGAGGTATTAGGCAAGTGCATGGTGTCGAGATACTCCTTAGAATACCGAAACCCAGTGTCCAAAGTCACATCCAAGTCATCCGCCATTTGCCGGAGGAAGGAAGAAAAAGACAACTGGTCCGCCAGTACCGGCCTCCAAGACGGGCTGGAGGAAGTAGAAGCCTCAGGATCCAGGGAGACTTGGGAGCGACAAGGAGAATAAGAGGTAGATGGCTCCTCGTACTCCGGCCCCTCCTGGGGAGATAAATCCGATGAGGAGTACCCCAGACGTGGCAGCTTCTTCTGTGGCGAAACCTCCGAGTGGCGCAAGGAGTGCCGAGAGGAGTGTCTGGATCGATGCCCCTCCCGGTGCTGGGAGGGAGAGCGAGAACATCTATACTTCGCATGGTCCCCCGAAGCTTCCAGTGAATGTATGGGACTGGAAGTGGTAGAGCAAAGGGGCGGAACGGAGGCCGCCTCCCGTGTTGCAGCCCAGGCCTGGTATGGAGTGCGGAAGAACTCTTCCTGTGATTTACTATGCCCAGGGCTTCGATCATCAGTCGGGGGAACGGCACCGTGATGGCGCGGAGGCGTAATGGGCTCTAAAGGAGGCATATCGCTAAAGGAAGCCCGCCTCGAGAGACCAGCCGCCCTTTGCCGCTCCTCCTCGTCAAGCAACAAGATCGATCGATGAGGAGGAGGGGGAGGGGGCGGTCCGCCCCCTGGGACCGGGACCGGGAGGTCACCCTGGATGGAGGCGATTAATCTGGGCCCCATAGTCTGCATGAGCTCGACAAACTGAGCTTCCAGCAGGGACCGCAGCGAAGCCGATATGGAGGGATCCGCACCGAAAGGGGGTCCTCCAGCACAGTCTTCGCGCTCCTTCGTGGTCGAGTGCTTCTGCTTGGCAGCTTTCGGCACTTTAATGACCACAGGTGGAATAGTGGAAGGCGGTACCTGAGCCGAGGAGACGGGGACAGGCACCGACGTCGAACTCGTGGCCGAAGTCGGGGTAAACGAAGCCGGCTTCAAAAGGCCCGGAGTCGCAGGAGCAGTCGCTGGTTTCGCATGGACAGGCGAAGCGGCCGATGAAGTCGAAGCCGAAGGTTCTTTAGCAGCTTCCATGTTGAACATCGACTCCCACAACAGGCAGCGCCGCTTAAACGCTCGCGCTGTTAGAGTAGAACAAGGCCAGCACGATTTCGGGAAATGTTCTGGACCAAGACACTGCAGGCAGCGTCGATGCGGGTCCTTCAGCGAAATCGCACGCTGGCACTTGATACACTTTTTAAAACCGGTGATTGGCCGGGACATAGGCCGAAAAAGCTCTGCCGCTAGATTGAAGGAGCTGGGCCTGAGCCACGTGGCCGACCCGGCCGACTCGCCGGAAGAAAAATTTTTTTTTTTTTTTTTAAATAAAAAAGAAAACACACGAAAAGAGGAAAAGAAATCCAAAATCGCGGAATTAGAAGGCAATAAAACGGGAATTCAGTTAGCGCAGAATTGAAGTAAAACTTCTCAGCTCCGCGGAAAGAAAAGAACTGAGGAGACACGCCCGGTCCATCGGGTGGGAAGGCACTGGCGCATGCGCAGTGCGGGCATCTCGAAACTTCTAAGTTTCTTCAAGCAAGACATGCTTGTGAGACGTCCGTATCGGGGCTCTGTCGGATGACATCACCCACTAGTGAGAATACCTGCCTGCTTGTCCTGGGATAAAACTTTATACACATAAGAACATAAGAATTGCCGTTGCTGGATCAGACTAGTGGTGCATCGCGCCCAGCAATCTGCTCACACAGCGGCCCCCAGATCAAAGACCAGCGCCCCAACTGAGTCTAGCCCTACCTGCGTACGTTCTGCTTCAGCAGGAACTTGTCCAACTTTGTCTTGAATCCCTGAAGGGTGTTTTCCCCTATGACAGACTCCGGAAAAGCATTCCAGATTTCGACCACTCTCTGGGTGAAGAAGAACTTCCTTACGTTTGTATGGAATCTATCCCCTTTTATCTTTAGAGAGTGCCCTCTTGTTCTCCCTACCTTGGAGAGGGTGAACAATCTCTCTTTCTCTACTAAGTCTATTCCCTTCATTATCTTGAATGTTTCGATCATGTCTTCTCTCAGTCTCCTCTTCTCAAGGGAGAAGAGACCCAGTTTCTCTAACCTCCTTTTGACTCATTTCACATTGTGGAAAGTCCATTGACTGAATAGTGCTGCCACCAACCATCCTATCTAGATAGTCAGCATTGGCCTTGAGCCAGATGATCTGGATTTATTTCTGCCCAAGCCATAGCAGCAGCAGCATTTTAATTAAAAAAACAAAACAAAAAACCCCACGGACCGTGTTGGCTGATTCGATTCAAAACTTCATTACAGCAGCTAGGAAGTAGGGACATGTCCTTGTTGAGAAAGGTGAGCCCAGGTCATTATCAGCAAATAATGCCAGTGGCTTAGCTATCAAGTGGTCCTGAGGTTAAACTAGGAGTGAACCAGACCAGGATGGAAGTGGAGCCAGCTGGGGACCCTGAGATAACTTCTAAACCTTCCAAAACATTTTTTTTTTCCTCTTACCTCACACCGCAGTGTGCATTCACATGGCCAGCAATTCGTGGACTCTAGGACCCAAAAAAGAAGAAAAAAGAAAAAGCACATTGGTCATGCAGATAGCACCTGAGAATGTGTGTTGTACTGTTGTAAAAATGAGCAAGAACCGAGGCATTGTAATCTCAAACCAGAAACAAACATTAAGCTACCAAGGAAGGGCACAAGTCAAATCCAGAAAAAGAAGTACAAGGGCACAACTGAGCCACCTCCCCCCCACCCTGCAAGGGCAGTAGAAATCAGTGGCAAGTGTTTCCTCACTGGAGAGACCTGAAGTAAGGGGCACTTGAAGTTAGTAAGTAATTGAGAGAAGGAAGAACTGGCCATCCTGTTCTGATCTCTCAGACATTTGATGGTCTCCAACTCCAACCCTTTGCAGGGCCACATTTTGGATTTGGAGGGCCTCAGAAAATATAATTATTGTCTTAAAGAAATTACAATTTTGCATGAGTTAAAACTCTTTCCTTTTGGCTAAGTCTTAATAATAATATTGTCATTTATAGATAAAGAGACATGTGATGAAGAAACTTTTATTTTACTTTTCTGATTATGATAAACATGCCGAGGGCCTCAAAATAGGACCTGGTGGGCCACGAGTTTGAGACCACTGCACTAGACTGAAGGGAAAGGGAAGGGGTAGGATTTCATACACCACCTTTCTGTGGCTTACATATTATAGACAAAGGAGGGTTAAGCGACTAACCCCTCCCCCCCAGAGTCACAAGGAGCTGAAGTGGGACTTGAACCCTGCTGCACTAAACCATTAGGCTTCTCCTCTAAACTGCAAGAGAGTGACATTCTGGTATCCAGATTTGGTGAGCTGCTGTGGTAAAACATTATGGAACAGACACCAGAGGGGAAAAATTCAAGGAGGTGAGAACAGGATGAAGATAGTTTCAGAGACTTGAGGAAACCCGATTTTGGACCGTAGTGGTTTCTGAGAACAAGGGTAAAAGGCTACCCTAGTTTGGAATAAAGGGCTGGTGTGCGAGACCCAAGACAATTTAAAACAGGACTTTTAACAAAAAGGATACCACGGTAGATAAAAGCCATATGGAGTCTCCATTCTGTCCATCTCCACCACTATTAAGCTCTACAATCCCTTCCTCTCCCTTGGATCTTCTCCCATGCCTTTCTGAATTCAGGTATTGTCACCTTTACCATCTGTGCCACAAGGCAGATCCACACAATCATTCAAAATTGGGCCTTCGGTAACAATAGAGGATGTGTTGACTAGTCAGAGTGGTTTCTCAGGTAGAAGCAAATTTTGGGCAGGCCTCCCTTCTCAACCCTTCGCTCAGCCTCCTCTTTCCCTCCCTTCTCAACCCCCCCCCCCTATTCTTGTGCCCAGCCTCTCCTGTTCTTAAACCCGACCCTCTCCCCATAACCTGTTCCAAGCATGTTTAAATTCCATTACCATTTTTGTAAGCAATATCGCTGAAAGGCTGTTTGGTAAGATTTGCCTCCGAGGATAATACCAAAATCTGCAACAGAGTAGACACCCCTGATGGTGTGAACAACAGGAGGAAAGATCTAGCAAAGTTTAAAGAATGGTCTAAAATCTGGCATCCAAGATTTAATGCTAAGAAATTTAAGGTTATACATTTGGGCTGCAAAAACTAGAGGGAACGATACAGTTTAGGGGATGAAGAACTTTTGTGCGCAAAAGAGGAGCGGGACTTGGGTGAGATAGTATGTGTTGATCTTAAAGATGGCCAAAAAGGTTGAAAAGATGATGGTGAAAGCTAGAAGTATGTCTGGGTGTAAAGGGAGAGGAATAGCCAGTAGGAAAAAGGAAGTATTGAAGTCTCTGTATAAGACTCTGGCGAGACTTCATTTAGAGAATACACCTTCACAAAGATATAAAAGGATGGAGTCGGTCCAGAGGAAGGCTACTAAAATGGTTGGTCATCTTCGTCTTAAGGCATAGGAAGAGACAGATCTCAATATGTATAGTTTGTAGAAAAGGTGGGAGAGGGGAGATATGATAGAGATGCTTAAATACCTACGCGGTATAAATATGCGTGAGGCAAGTCTCTCAATTGAAAGGAAACTCCAGGGGCATAGATGACGTTCTCTCAGAGAGGGTGGTGGATGCCTGGAATACCCTCCTGAGGGAGGTGGTGGAGAGGAAAACAGTGATGGAATAAAAAATAAAAAAGTGGAGAAACCAGAGGTTCTCTAATTAGAAAACAAAATGATATAAATTAAAGAACCAAGGCTGGTATTGGACAGACTCGCCCAGTCTGTGTCCCATACATGGCGATTCGGTGTAAGGAGGGCATCAGTGGCAACTCCACTAACTTGGAACACGAGGACGTTACTGACCAAACTTTACAGTAGATATCCTGCAAGCAACGGGAGGTTGGATAGGCTGGAGTGAACTTAGGTGGCAACTTCAACAGTTGGAACCTAGGACGATACCAGGTGGACTTTAGTCTATGGCCCAGAAATAGCAAAGAAGAGAAGTTAATTTAATCATGTATTTTTAATGGGTATAACTAATGGGCAGACTGGATGGACTGTTCAGGTCTTTTATCTGCCGTCATTTACTATGTAAGTTAAGAGGAATCTAAGGAAATACTTTACTTTTTTTTTTTAACAGAAGGGTGGTAAATGTGTGGAACAATCTCCCAGTAGAGGTGGTGGAGACAAAGACAGTGAATTCAAGAAAGCGTGGGACAGGCACGTGGGATCTCTAAGGCAGAGGAGGAGATAGTAGATGCTGTGGATAGGCAAAGTAGATGGGCCACTGCCATCATTTTTATACCTTTCTATAACCATAAAGCTCTATGACCTCACAATGCAAAGGTTAAGAGTCTTAGCCTATAATAATAACGCTCTATGACCTCACAATGCAAAGGTTAAGAGTCTTAGCCTATAATAATAACGCTCTATGACCTCACAATGCAAAGGTTAAGAGTCTTAGCCTATAATAATAATGCTCTATGACCTCACAATGCAAGGGTTAAGAGTCTTAGCCTATAGGGAGAGGAGGAGATAATGGATGCAACAGATGGGCCACTTGACCTTATCTGCCCTCATGTTTCTATTATGTCAGTCCTACCACAGGTTTCATGAAGAATGCCGTAATCCTCTTTGCCAAAGTTGGAAGTTGCCAAAGTGCCATCTGTTGTTTCAAATTTGGATCAATAATATCCTTGTCGCTGGAAGGAAAGAGAATTTGGCAGATAAAGCAAGTACTTATTTTATCAAACACAGCATTCGGTTCTCACATCAGTTACAGGACTGGCCAGTGCAAGCCAAGACCAGGCTCTTATCTGTAGATGAGACGCACATTGCAAATCCCCCACCCCCACCCCCACGCTTTAACTACACCACAGAATTCCTACACACAAATTATTGAAAAACAGGAGGAAATTTTTGTGTCTTTTTAAAAAAAAAAAATCTTTATTCATTTTTATTCTTTCAATAAGTGAAAACAGTACAACAAAACCCCCCAAAAACACATTTTACACTTTAAACATCACTTAATATCTTTGCAAGATTCAAACAGATCAATAGCCCCCCCCACCCTACCCAACCATTATCATTAAAGTATCTATAAAATTTTCATCATTTATAAATATGCGCTATAAATGCGATAACCAAAAATCAATCATTAATAAACATTCAGAAACTGTTTTATCAATTCCCCAAAACATCTTCCCTCCCTCCCATTACCCTCAGGAAAGATAAAATTCATTTAAAACCTATATTCCACCCTCCCCCCCATAGATGTGCAATTAAAATGTCAACAAAAATCAAAACTATAATAATTCTACAAAAGACATCAATGGACCCCATATTAATTTGAAATTTTTTGTTCCCTGACAAATCCGCATTCATTTTCTCATATTTATAGATTAAACAGACTTGCCCACCAGAAAGTAAGTCGATCCCAATTTTTCCAATTTTGTGTAATCAATTGTATAGCTGTACCCGTCATAATTTTAAAAAAACACATCTTTTATATTTGTCTAAGGGATCCTTTACATATAACACAGTAGCACAAATCACTACTTCATAAGTCAAAGGGATCGCAGATTCTAAAATATTATTAATATGTCCCCAAATCAACTTCCAAAAAAATCAGTATCTTAGGGCAATAAAACAGTAAATGATCCAATGTTCCTATGTCTAGATGACAGTGCCAGCATCTATTAGAACTAGAATTATCTAACTTATTCAGTCTAACCGGGGTCAAAACAGAACGATGTAACAAAAAAACAAACAAAAAAAAATCCACACACAATTTTGTTTCATAGATGCTGACGCTATACACCTCATCCTCCAAGACCAAATACGTGGCCATCGAGATGCAGAAATGTACTGCTTAATCTCAATGCTCCAAATGTCTCTAAGAGCGTTTTGGGGTTTCTTATTCACAAATTCAGATATTAATTTATACCACTTAATCTAATCGAATCTAATCCTTAGGTTTGTATACCGCATCATCTCCACGTTCGTAGAGCTCGACGCGGTTTACAGTAGGAGAAATAGGAAGGAACTACAACAGAGGGTTAGAGGTAGAAGTGTGAAGAAAATTTAGAGGACTTGGAATGCCAAGATATAAGAGTTTCCTTGATTCCTAAGTTGGAGGGAGACTTACATTTTTTGAGAAAAACCAGGTTTTCAGATGTTTACGGAAAACTTGGAGAGAGCTCAAGTTCCGAAGAGGGGAGGTAAGGTTGTTCCAAAGCTCAGTGATTTTGAAGTGGAGGGAGGTCCCTAGCTTTCCTGTGTGGGAAATGCCTTTTAGCGAGGGGAAGGATAGTTTTAATTTCTGGGAGGCTTGATGTCCTAGCATGTCTGTCTGAGAACAGAGGAACTGCAAGCTATAATAATAATTTTTTAAAATTACGCCCTTTCTGAATAGCCTGCTTCAGTTGCAACCATTTATAAAATTGAAATTTTGAAATACCAAAAGATTGTTGCAACCATGAAAAAATCAAGCAATTTTCCATTTAAAATAACATCCTCATGTTCTTATGCCTGCTTGCATTTTTTTGTGTCTTTTTGCTTGTGTAGACCCAGCCTAAGCCTTTTTCTCCCTATGTATAAAACACTCTTTGTGCGTGCTTTATATTATAAAACAGTTTAACCCACCAGGAACAGCTCTTGGCCAGTGAAATTGTCCGTTAAGGGCCAAGTACTTGTTTTCAAAGGAAGTTAACCAGCTGGTGCCAAACAAACCCAAATCAATGCCGACTCAGTCCTCCAAACAACAGTACACAAGTGCTGCTATTCAGGTTAACTCCATAAATAGGATCGCATAACCATCAGTCCTAGCTTTGTGTAGTATCCCGTAGCCTGTTAACGGTTGGCCAGCTCCATAAGCCAGGAATTTCAATGCAGGGTCTTGGACATAGCCCGGCATTTAGAGACGGGCCTTGTCCAGGTCAGCAAAAAAAAGATTTGTCACTAGCTATCAGGTCTTTAATGTTGAATATTCTGGAAGTTGACGTGGTCTGCAAATAAAACTATTAAGAACCAAAAGCCATTAAGTGCAGGCCTTATGAACGGCACATGTTATACGTACAATTTCTCAGTTAAAGTCGAGGCTCCGTCAGCAAAGAATCCTCTCAGGCAAAGCTCGTTCAAGGCATATTCAATCCGTGGAGGAGTGAACGGAACCAGCTTCAAGGGAAAAAGAAAACAGACTGAGCACCTGACAAGCTGATGAAGAAAAGAGGAGAAAGTAGCGGGGTGGGCCATAGTGTGGGCAGACTAGATGGGCCGTGGCCCTTTTCTGCCATCATGTTCTATGTTTCTATGTAAATGCATTTTCCCCATACAGACGTTAAAGAGGGCCAAGAAAACTCAAGACTCAGAATGTTTCCTATGGCAATTAAGGGGGAATAGGATAGAAATATGAAATTATAGACAAAGACCATAAGATCCATCCAGTCTCCCCACAGCCAAGGATCCTCGGGGCTCGTTCTCTGCTTTCGTCAACTCCTCACCTTGTGTCCTGCCTCCTCAAGGTGGTTTTTAGTTTCTTGCACAGCCCGTCTCACAGCGGGTGGTGGCAGGAAATAGCCATCTGTGTCATAGTAGCCAATGGTAAGGGGTTTAGTACTGGAGTACACCTAGAAGAAAGATATCGGCTTATTCACACTGTTACAGGGGCGAGACCCACACTTGTTAATGAAAAACTGACCATTCAGATTTATATTCTACATTTTTTTCTAAAATATGACATTACATCAACATATAAGATGTGCTCATACTGAGTCTGTCAAGATCCGTTTCTAATAATGGTCAATCCAGGTCACAGGTATCTGGCAGGATCCCAAAGAATCAATCTTCCCCATACATGGGGTAAAGCTGTAGCTCTCCCAAGACTACACATCTAATCATACATTTCTGGAGGAAAATCCATAAAATCGTCTGAATCCTTAAACCTAAAAGTTGCTGTTTCTGTACATCCTCCAGAATGGGGGGGAAGGGGGAGGAAGACCATACACAATTTAATTCTGTACTGTGTGAAAAAAGAAAAATTATCCAATTTGGTTTTTTTTTAAGTGCTACATATTAACATTATGGAGTCTCCCCAATCCTAACATTTATATTCCATCTTGCAAAAAAGTGATCCAAGCCAGATTTTGAAGAGTAATGACCATTTCCTATTTGCTAGTCATAATTTTATACTTACAGATTTCTCCTTTTGAATGTTGAGTTCAAAA
Organism: Geotrypetes seraphini; assembly: GCF_902459505.1. Classification (NCBI taxonomy): domain Eukaryota; kingdom Metazoa; phylum Chordata; class Amphibia; order Gymnophiona; family Dermophiidae; genus Geotrypetes; species Geotrypetes seraphini. Next base: position 67,109,877 of record NC_047095.1, read on the forward strand.
TTTATGACCTTCTGGACAGAGATTAATAAGGTAGAGCCAATAAGATTTTAACAAAGAATGTGGTTTTTTTTAAATCTTGAACTGCTACTGAAGTTTGCTGACAAAGCAGGGAAAATGTTAACATTATGTTCCAATATCTCAATGTGGAACTGCAGGAAGGGCGACGGCCATCTTTGCTCCTCTTGTTCCTCTGCTCTGGAATGTTTATAGATTTTCATATGCGAGAGGCATTCATCGATTTAAAGGAGTTAAGAATTTTAGCAGCTCTCTGGTGTTTAAATTTCCCCAACTATGGAATGAACTTCCCCTAATTGAGGTGTCCCAGTTCCGTCCAACTCTTTCGTAAACTTCTAAAAAAAACTTTTTTAGTCGCTAAACATTTTGAAAACTAACGCTTGTATTTCAGTTGACTTTATTTTTTTATTTATTTATTGTTAACCGCGTCGAGCTTCCTTTGGTTGAAGACCCGGTATATAAAGGTTACGTTTTTAAAACATCCAAGATTTTCAAGTCATTGTATTCTTATTAGTTATACTTTCTTTTTTTTACACACAACCCAATGCTTACCCTAGTTAACATTTGGAAGTCGATATGGAGAGATATTAATGTTATACTTGAGTCATCAATTCCATTGACTTATGAAGCAGTAATATGTGGAACATTATTACATATTAAGCCCCCCATGGACCGTTATAAATGCCGGCTTTTCCCAATTATGACTGGTAATACATAATTGGAAGAATTATGATCGCCTCAATTTTTTTTTTTGGTGGTCCAACTTATGCTCCAGCTACAAGTATGAAAAAATGAATGCCGAAATGTTGGGGCATAGTAATGTATTTAAATTGGTTTGGGGTCCACCGACATCTTTTATTACTTCTCTATAGTTGTCTTTTCTCATTAATTTCTGTTCTTTTTCCTTACACATCCAGGGTGGGAGGGTACTACTATTTTAAATAAGAGTAAGTTATTGAAAGATTATATGCATTTATGTTTGTTGAGTAATTAATGGTGGGTGGGTGGAAAGTGATTGATATTGAACATCTGTAGGCTGAATATGCTTTTCTTGATTGTTATATGTTTAGTTACCTGTGTATTAAACTATTAATATTTGAAAATCAATAAAGACATTTAAAAAAAAAAAATTTTAAGCACATCTGTCGAAAAACCATCAACATTTGGGATAACATAACATTGTTTGTATACTGCAAAAGAACCTTTCGGTTTACAATAAGACAAGAGCAGTTGAATATCAAACAGCGAGCTACAATTAAATATCATATAGATAAGCCTTATGCAAATTTTAGAAACTGCTCAAGAAGTGGAAAATAATCTGCAAAAAACAGGATCCCAAATGGCTGCCTGATATGAAAGCAATCTGTTGTGAAATCTTTTCTAATGGCATCTCCTAACTGATGGAAAAATCAAACATTGTTGATATTCGTGACAAACGTCTCGTGAACTAGAGAAATTAAAATGCTCAACTAAATGCCCTGGAGCCATGCCATATACTGCCTTAGAAACAGACATCCAAATTTAAACAGCACCTTCGCCTCCAAAAGGTAACTAGGGTAACTCTCTATGATCTAGGTAGGTATTTGGGACCTGGGCTGGCCACTGTTGAAGACAGGATATCGTCTAGGATTTGACATACAAGGACCTTTTCTCCTTTGTTATGTAGACTATGGCTGTGGTGAGATTTTTTCTTTTTTTTAAATGATCTTTATTTTTTTTATATAGATACGCGATTTCCTAAAACCATTTAGCAAATGACTTTACTACATTTGTCCAACAGCAGTGCCCCCTCCTGGCTGGCAGTCAAACTGCAATTTCTGAACCAGGTGATTTACCAGGTCCATGCTCAGTTGTAAATGTTTCCTTACAGCTTTACACCCCTGTTGGTTCAATACAAATTGGACAGATCCTTTACCTCATCTCTGAAGGGGATGGGAGGCACGGTGGGGTCCAGGTGGAACATGTGGTCACACAGGAGCGCCTTCATGCACAGAGCCAGGCTGTCCACATCCCTCGCCATTGGCCCAGGCATCATCACCGCTAAAATGTTAAAAAGATACATAAATGGATGAGGTATCCTTATCCCCTCCCATTACAGCTTTTCTAGACCCCTTAAACTGCAGAAACTATGGCCAAGTGCCTTTCATTAGATCGATGAATGAAAAATTGATGGTACTGAGCCTTGAGAGCTTGTATCTAAAGATCTCAAAACCACAACACACCAGTCCCATTACAGCTATTTTCTTGCTTCCATTGAAATTTGTTTCCCCCCTCCATTGGCTATGTTCTTAAGAATGGACAAGTGCGTTTCTGTCAGAAATATCTGCCCTAGATGCCATCTCCTGTAGACACACTGTCAGGTCCCAGGGCAGGAGTACCCAACTCCTCAAATAGTATTTACACCTATATCATTTTGCACCACAATGCCAAGCACTGCTCAGATTCACTTTTCCTTCTCTGTATAAGGTGGAAAATGTTTCAGATGTTTGTAAAACACTTCAGAAAACACACGGGACCAGGATTATGGCCACGAAAGAGAACAATTCTGACAACCCTTGGAGGACTTGTAGTCCAGTAGGTAAAGCTCATTTTCAAAGAGTAAGAACCACCAGGCCTAAAACCCAATCCTGCCATCTGTCATCATCCCCCCTCCACCCCTGAAGCAAATGCATCCTCTTCATAGAAGCACCAAAAGTGTGGGGTTATGGCTGTCCCCACTACTGGCCTACAACTCTATTCACGGGTGGTTCAGATTTCAGCGACAACCCTGGAAAGCAAGATTACACATGGTTTCTAGATTTCACCTCTTAATGACCAGTTCTGGCCTGGCTGTGGTCATGAATTGCTGTGGACAGATTGCGCTTAACTTTCCGATTAAGGGATGTTCCGAATTATGTGGCAGTGAAAACTCAAATACAAAACTGAGGAAAAACCCTGAACATTTCTCTACGGAACTGTCCTCTTTCAGGACGTTTTTGGGGCCATGAAACATGACCATTTGCATCTCTTCCTCGATCTCCGAACTGTAGAAAAGGCAAACAGAAGGCAGAGGTGACCTACCTGAAGACATCCCAGTGACAGGACTAGAACAGCCGTAGCCACTAAAGAAAAAATAGAAACAAAACGACTGAAAATTCAAAATGTTGCAGATCCATATAACCATCTTCACATATTCATAGCCACTGATTCACAGTGGGGAAAAGTTATAACATGCACCAGCATTCTCAGCCACGATACTAAGAATACCCCATCTGTATAAAAAGGCTTCACCTGGAGGGCTGTATCCAATACAGAGACCACATCTCCACCAGAGGGGTGCAGAGGAAGGCTTCAAAAATACTGTGGTGGGAGCAATTCTCAACACAAATAGCATGCAAATTATAAGCCTGCTATTTATGCGGAGTGGCCCTGGAAAGACTTGCTCGACAACTGCTCAGAAGAGCAATCACTAGCAGAGCTCTTCCTCCTGCCTACCCGAACCTGTCTTTTTCCCTTTTTTTGCCCTATAAAACCCCATACCCTAACAGCAACTCCCGCAGCTGCTCTCCGGAACCGCTAGCGGGCGAGCCAGCAGGGGAAACCCCAAAGCCACCGTCAGCAGCTTCCGAGAGTCCTGCTGGCTCAGCTAATCAATTGGGGATGTCCCTGCTGCAATCAGATGAGCCGGCAGCAACAGGAGACATTTTAAATGGATGCAGTTTTTATATGTGTTTTGTGCTCAAACATGCACAACAGCTATGCTTTAAAAAAAAAAAAAATGGTAGGACAGCAAGCAACAAACATACCCCTATACAGGGAAGGGGGCAGAAGGAGAGCACAGAAACCGCTAGACACACACACCACCAGCAACTCCAGAGCTGCTGGAAGATTCTAAATGGGAGTGGGGAGGGCGCGTTGCTCTGTTTTTTTGCATGCATTTGGAGAGCATGCATGCAAGGAGAGCTCATTTAAGTACTAATAAAGCTCCTTTCGATGCATTTGTATACGGTTCTCAATGCCTGCTATGATAATAATAATAATTTATTTCTTGCATACTGCCAAACCAGTAAAAGGCTCACAGCAAGATAAGGCTGAACATCCAGCCGATTTACAATACAAGAAAAGCTATTTCTAGAAGATACATAATGCCTATAGATTAAAAACATTAACATTAGAACACTTAAGTTACAAATTTATCAAATAGTTGTGTTTCTAGTAATTTTCTAAAATTATAGTAAGATGGAACTTCTAGCATAATTTTGCCAAACCAGGTATTCAATTTAGCTGCCTGAAAAGTGAGAGTTCTCTCTAAAAATATCGGTAGCAGCCACAGAGAACCCTTTTGAACATCCTGTACGGAGATCACATTAAAAAAAAACAAAAAACCAACAAACGTTCCTTCAGCAAAACAAGTATCCAGGACACGCAAGTTGTACCTCAGCCGGTTTCCCGAGGGCTTGAGCCCACAGACCCCGCAGAAGCTGCAAGGCATCCGAATGCTGCCCAAAACGTCAGTCCCAATGCCCAGAATGGAGCCTCCGCCAGCAATCAAAGCTGCCTCTCCTCCTGTGGAGCCACCACAGGTCTTCTTGTGGTTGTGAGGATTGAGAGTCTGGCCAAAAATGGAGTTGCTACAGTCAAAGCTAGAATAAGTGACAAGAGGTTAAGTTAGAGGTGGAAGCGACTCCCCTGTAGTTCCCAGGCACATGACACCTTCCTTAAGGCCTTCCTAAACTAGACAGGGGACTTCAACCTTGGTCACTCAGGAGTTGCTACTGAACACCTGATTTTCCATAATCTAGAATGCTGTAAAAATCCATCAAAAACTTGCACACTTGGCGTAGCTCTCATGGAAGCCTTATCATTCAAAAGAGAAGCTACTTCCCACATGCTTTAAGACCGCAGTAATCTAATGGGGGAGGGGAAGAGCAAGAGGCTGCTACCTCATTTTACCCCGATAAGAGACTCAAAAGGGACAATGGTATAGGAGCTATTCTAGAAGGCAGTGGTTCTCGACCATTATTCTGTTGCAACAACACTGAAGAAACCCTCTATATCATGTCATCATTGCCCAATAGTGACACAAGAGAAATACAGACGCCAGGGTCTATATAACACTGGGGTGTGTGGGGGGGGAGGGTGTGGAGGTCAGGAACAGACTGGAGGCCAACAATATTTCCAGCTGGGACTGGCAATAGAAGTTGAAGCTAGTAACGGAAGACTTGGCGTCTTGGTTCTCAACTTCCGACCCATCACACACAAAGTTGTTAAGAGTGCACACGCGCTGTCCATCAGTCAAAGTTTGGTACCACCGCTGTGCCTCGACACTGGTTGAGAACCACTGTTATAGAAGGTAACATCAAGTGCCATAGCGCCTACCTTCAAGAGGATGTGCACATGTGTTTTCTTCCTGTTAAGCGTGTTGGCCAGACATTGGCATGGTGTAAGAAGGCACACCAGTGCTGAACTCATGCCAGTATTTTACAATGGGTCTTGGGACGATACAGAATTGGTGCCAAGAGTATGGCATTGGGGCGCCTAGACTGAGGTGCCCTGTAGAGAATTGGCCTTTAAGGTCCCGATTCTGGAAGCGGCACAGGAAGATGGGTGGCAGTGGTTTTAATTGCCTTTAAGCGATGTGGTCATTGACTGCCACATTTAAAAGCAAATAAAATCATAAGGTACCTTCCAGTGCCAGAATCTCATCTACGAAGATGCCTACTGGTGCCCTAGGTCAACGGAGGTGTGGTTAATGCCAGAAATGACCTTAAGCACTGGTAGGTGCACCTCTATTGGTGCAACTCCCATCAAACACAGGCGCCAGAAGTGTATGATGGGAATCGCACCCTTGCCTACATTTCCAGCACCTACGTTTGACCTGGCCGCGATTCTGTAATCGCGCTTGACTGACATGTGATTGGCACTAGTTTTGGTTGCAGAATCTGTCCCTAAGTGTTTTATTGACACGTCATTTATCTAGTTGACTTTTTAATGGATGCATATGTCAATAGGTCAACTTGGTTTACAGCACGAAGAAATGTTGATACAGTTGTATAATGTAACACTAACACAATTTTTAAAAAGAGAAGATACTTTTAGGAACAAAAGTGGTAAAGTAAATGAGTTGCCACTTCCTATAGTTTATCAGATGCGACTTGGTGGTCTCAAAAGGTTAAGTACATCCTCATCGCAATTCTCTTGTTTGCCCAATGAAAAGGTATTGTAGCCCCCTCACCACCACCACCACCACCACCGAGAGCCCATTTCAGCTGCTCAGTCTTGTTCTCCACACCTCCCTCTCCCACATTTATTTCAGGAGGGGCTCACGATACGTCCCAGCCCACCAATCAGAGTCCAGTAGCTGCTTTCAGAAGACTAACTTACTTGATCATGGACTGCGGGATGTTGGTTTTGATAAACGGAATTGCCCCCTGTTGCTTCAGCACTTGCACCACCACAGAATCTTCCGGATCAGTCATGCCGAGATAGTGAACAAGACCACAGTGCGAATCGTGTCCCTGGGGAAAAGACAAAAAACACAGAGGGCTGGGCACAAATTTAGCCAAAATGATGCAGACATTACACAGCCTAGAGTAGGAAAACAAAACAAAATTCAGGATCCCCTCTCTCTCTCTCATTTTGGTTCTACTGTTATCTTTGATCATATTCCTAAGCAAGTTTCATTTTTCTCTGCTCTAATTTTAAGACCATAAAGAACATAAGAATAGCCTGACTGACTGCTCATGAGTGGGCTGCAATTCATGTTGAAGTAGGAAAGGCCTCATCTTGTGTACTTATTCAGGAAAATGCCTATAAAGTTTTTACAAGGTGGTATTATACACCGGTGCGTCTCCACCGTATGTTTCCTAGTGCTTCGGCCCTATGCTGGAGATGTGGGAATGCCCTGGGGACATTTTTACATATTTGGTGGGATTGCCCCATGCTATAGCCTTTCTGGAGGCAGGTGGTGGGTTGCTTATCACAACTGTTACAACTAATTATGCCTTTTTCTCCGCAGGGTTGTTTGCTAGGCCTTTCTAAATGTATGTTCCCCTTCTTGGCAAACTAAGCTTCGACGCTGGGGTCTGGCGGCAGCTAAGTGCTTGATTGCCGCTCATTGGAAGCAGGCGCCCACTAAAGCGTCATGGTTACTATACCCGGACTTGGACGTTACAGAATTCTTAGAGGTTATACAAGATTGTTTCATGGAGCAGCTTGTCAGAGAACCGACGAGAGGAAATGCCACTCTGGATCTAATCCTAAATGGGTTAAGGGGACCTGCTAAAGAAGTAGAGGTAGTGGGACCGTTGGGAAACAGCGATCATAATGTGATCAAGTTCAAGGTTGAGGTAGGAATACCGAAAGGAAAGAGAACCATAGCGACAACTTTAAACTTCAGGAAAGGAAACTACGAAGCAATGAGGGAAATGGTAAGGAAGAAACTTAGGAACACTTCAAAAAAATGGCAAAAGGTAGAACTTGCCTGGTCTTTTCTCAAGAACACGGTGAGCGAGGCGCAAAATCTATATATCCCCAGATTCAGAAAGGGGTGCAAAAAGAGTCGAATAAAGGACGCGGCGTGGATAACCAAAACAGTGAAGGAAGCGATAGGCAATAAGAAAAATTCATTCAGGAAATGGAAAAAGGACAAAACTGAGGGGAACTGGAAAGAGAACAGGAAGTATCAAAAAGAATGTCACCGAGTGGTTCGAAAAGCCAAAAGAGAGTATGAAGAGAGGCTAGCCAGGGAAGCAAAAAATTTCAAACCGTTCTTTAGATATGTTAAAGGGAAGCAACCGGCTAGGGAGGATGTGGGACCGCTGGACGATGGTGACAAGAAGGGAGTGGTGAAGGAGGAGAAAGAAGTGGCAGAAAGACTTAACGCGTTCTTTTCATCTGTATTTACAAACGAAGACACATCCAGCATTCCGGAACCTGAACAATTCTTCAATGGAAATCAGGCAGAAAAATTAACAACCATGGAAGTGAGCCTTGAAGATGTACACAGGCAGATAGATAAATTAAAAACAGACAAATCCCCGGGTCCGGACGGAATCCATCCAAGGGTTCTGAAAGAATTAAAGGAGGAGATAGCGGAACTACTGCAGCAAATTTGCAATCTATCCCTGAAAACAGGCGTGATCCCGGAGGACTGGAAGATAGCCAATGTTACGCCCATCTTTAAAAAGGGATCAAAAGGTGACCCAGGAAATTACAGACCAGTGAGTCTGACCTCGGTACCGGGGAAAATGGCAGAAACACTGATAAAAGAAAAAATTGATGAACATTTTGAAAGAAACAAACTTCTGATAACCAGCCAACACGGTTTCTGCAAGGGAAGATCTTGCCTAACTAACTTATTGCACTTCTTCGAAGGAATTAACAAACGGATGGACAATGGAGACCCCATAGACATCATATATCTTGATTTCCAAAAAGCCTTTGACAAGGTGCCCCATGAACGCCTACTCCGGAAACTGAAGAACCATGGGGTGGAAGGAGATGTACATAGATGGATCAGAAGCTGGTTGGCGGGTAGGAGACAGAGGGTGGGAGTGAAGGGCCACTACTCGGACTGGAGGAAGGTCACGAGTGGGGTCCCGCAGGGCTCAGTACTAGGGCCGCTGCTATTTAATGTATTCATAAATGATCTGGAAACAGGGACGAAGTGTGAGATAATAAAATTTGCAGATGACACTAAACTATTTAGTAGAGCTCGGACTAAAGAAGACTGTGAAAAACTGCAAAGGGACTTGAACAAACTAGGGGAATGGGCAACGAGATGGCAGATGAAGTTCAATGTTGAGAAATGTAAAGTATTACATGTGGGAAACAGAAACCCGAGGTACAACTATACGATGGGAGGGATGTTTTTAAATGAGAGTACCCAAGAAAGAGACCTGGGGGTGATGGTGGACTTGACAATGAAGCCGTCGGCACAGTGTGCAGCGGCTGCTAAGAAGGCAAATAGAATGCTAGGCATCATCAAAAAGGGTATTACAACCAGAACGAAAGAAGTTATCTTGCCATTGTATCGAGCAATGGTGCGTCCGCATCTGGAGTACTGCATCCAATATTGGTCGCCGTACCTTAAGAAGGATATGGCGATACTCGAGAGGGTTCAGAGGAGAGCGACACGTCTGATAAAAGGGATGGAAAACCTTTCATACGCTGAGAGATTGGAAAAGCTGGGACTTTTTTCCCTGGAGAAGAGAAGACTTAGAGGAGATATGATAGAGACTTACAAGATCATGAAGGGCATAGAGAGAGTAGAGAGGGACAGATTCTTCACACTTTCAAAAAATAAAAGAACAAGAGGGCATTCGGAAAAGTTGAAAGGGGACAGATTCAGAACGAATGCTAGGAAGTTCTTCTTTACCCAGCGTGTGGTGGACACCTGGAATGCGCTTCCAGAGGGCGTGATAGGGCAGAGTACGGTACTGGGGTTCAAGAGGGAATTGGACAACTTTCTGCTGGAAAAGGGAATAGAGGGGTATAGATAGAGGATTACTGCACAGGTCCTGGACCTGTTGGGCCGCCGCGTGAGCGGACTGCTGGGCACAATGGACCTCATGGTCTGACCCAGTAGAGGCATTTCTTATGTTCTTATGTTCTTATGACAAAGTTGATTCTTTATTTTGAGCTTACTTCTGTGGGGGAGGGGGGTTGTGGATCGGGGGGACTCTTCTGAAGAACCAACAGGAGATCCCTCTTTGCGGGATGTGGAGCTTGGGGGTGGGGGGTGGTCTGTGGAGTTCTGGTTATGGATGAGTATTGGGGGCTTGGTTGTTATGCTGGGTTTTCTTTGTGCTCTGAGCATGTATTGTTGGGAATCTGTGTAAGTCTGAAGATGCCAGAAGATGATGTATGAGGAGAGACTGGAAGCCCTGAATATGTATACCCTAGAGGAAAGGAGAGACAGGGGAGATATGATTCAGACGTTCAAATACTTAAAGGGTATTAACGTAGAACAAAATCTTTTCCAGAGAAAGGAAAATGGTAAAACCAGAGGACATAATTTGAGGTTGAGGGGTGGTAGATTCAGGGGCAATGTTAGGAAATTCTACTTTACGGAGAGGGTGGTGGATGCCTGGAATGCGCTCCCGAGAGAGGTGGTGGAGAGTAAAACTGTGACTGAGTTCAAAGAAGTGTGGGATGAACACAGAAGATTTAGAATCAGAAAATAAGATTAAAGATTGAACTAGGCCAGTTACTGGGCAGACTTGCACGGTCTGTGTCTGTATATGGCCGTTTGGTGGAGGATGGGCTGGGGAGGGCTTCAATGGCTGGGAGGGTGTAGATGGGCTGGAGTAAGTCTTAACAGAGAATTTGGCAGTTGGAACCCAAGCACAGTACCGGGTAAAGCTTTGGATTCTCGCCCAGAAATAGCTAAGAAGAAAAAATAAAAAATAAAAATTTAAATTGAATCAGGTTGGGCAGACTGGATGGACCATTCGGGTCTTTATCTGCCGTCATCTACTATGTTACTATGTATGTTACTATGATTGTTTTATCTTGAGCCGTCCCTGATATTCATACTTTGATTTGTATATTTCAAAATTTTTAATAAACATTTATTAATAAAATAAAAAAAAAAAGGAATAGCCTGACTGGGTCAGACCAATGGCCCATCTAGCCCAGAATCCCGTTTCCACAGTGGCCAAGCCAGGTCACTACTATCACACATTTGTTTGTTCAAGCTTTAAGCTAATACAGTATGAATTTTCGAATACGGTTTTTAGGCAGGGGAGACAGGAGAGGGCAGCCGGAGCACCGGCGAGTGAAGGAAATCACTCGCTGCATGCTCCGACCGCCTCTTCCTGTACTGAAGTCAGGCCTTACCAATCAGGAGCTGCGTGTCAAAGCCCGACTTTAGTACAGGAAAGAGGTGGTCGGAGCATACAGCGAGTGATTTCGGAAAATACCGCGAATGATCGGGACCACGAACCGCCGACCGTGAATTTGCGGGGGAGCACCATATTCTGCTTCTTGAGTTAATATTTTACTTTTTTGACTATCATCTTTTTTGCAGGTTATTAGATTTGTGTTGCTTGATTGAAGTAATGTAGTAAGTGAGCGATTGAGATAATTTATAGGTTGAGATGGTATAATCTTTACAATTTTTGCTGATGTATTGTGCAAATCCTGAAATATCTACGTAATACTGTGAGCCGCCTTGCATAAAGGCGGATTAAAAATGTTTGGGAAATAAATAAAATCTGGCAAAAATCCAAAAATAGTAGCAACATTCCATACAGAATCCCAAAGAATAGCAAGATTCCCAAAATCCCAGAGTAACGAGATTCTAGAATCCCAAAGAGTAGCAACATTCCATGCTACCGATCCAGGGCAAGCAGTGGCATCCCCATGTCTGTCTCAATAACAGACTATGGACTTTCCCTCCACAGAAAATTTTCCAACCCCTTCTTCGTTTATAGACTTTCAGAAATCACCCGTCTTCACGTTCTCTCCTACCCTGCCTCGTTTCTATATTACGAACTGAACTTCTTGTATTTGCGTAAGGTCAGTATGACATGTCTAAGAGCAGAGGTGATCCAAGTTTCCCGAATCTCGGCACAGCCATTATGACACCATGGCCCAAAATTTGACGTACTATTCAGTCTCTGTTTAGCAGAAACCTTACACCAAGTCCGTATTTAAACCCAGCGCCTTAGGACTTGAAAGAAAGGTATTATGTCACGGCTGGGACCTTGGACTGGCAGCGGAGGCTTAAAATGGAAACTGGCAAGGGACTTTAAGAACATCTGTTTTCCCTAGTAAGAATCTGAAGCATGTCACTGTTCACTGCAATTCTCCATAAAGTGTCTTGCAACAAAACCCTTTGACCAACCATCTTCTCACCTCTAGACCTACTGAAATAGCATGGAAGACAACATTATTCATGGAAATGGTTTTATAATTTGAATAACTGGAGAAGGCACGCAGAGCATGGCTTGTGAACTTCTCCAACCCCTTTGCATGCGTTTCGTTTCTGTGTGTCCCTGACTTACAGGAGATAAGGTGAGGACAGCTTTGCTCGTGAGGCCTACAGGGTTAAGTGTTTGGAGTAGAGAATGACATGGGTACAAATTTTTCCCAGTCCTTGCCCCATTCCTGTAAGCTCTGCCTTAACCACACAAGCCTCAGACGTTTATGATTTTAAAGTGTTTGTGGCTTGTGCAAATGTAGACAGAGCTTGCAGGAATAGGGCAGGGACAGGAAAAGAAGTCTTTGGGAAGAGAAAATGGGCTCCCACAGGGACAGGGAAAAATTTGGCACTGCGTCATTCTCTACTTGGGAGAACAGTATAGAAAATTGAGTAAATAGTGTGAAAAGCTTCAGCCTCTGATAACCAGAGCTGGTATTGTGACATCATAATGCCTAATTCCACCAATAAGAGCCAACCTCATCGATTACGTCACAATGACTTGAATGTCCTATACTTGGCTCACTTTCATTACATTTTGATTTCTAGAGTGGTACAGTGTAGAGAATGACATGGGGACAAATTTTTCCTCATCCCTGCGAGTTTTGTCCGTGTCACTGTCCCCATCCCATTCCTGTAAGCTCTGCGTTAACCACACAAGCCTTAGCCAGGGGTCTCAAAGTCCCTCCTTGAGGGCCGCAATCCAGTCGGGTTTTCAGGATTTCCCCAATGAATAAGCATGAGATCTATGTGCATGCACTGCTTTCAATGCATATTCATTGGGGAAATCCTGAAAACCCAACTGGATTGCGGCCCTTAAGGAGGGACTTTGAGATCCCTGCCTTAGATACTTACGATTTTAAAGCAGGGGTGTCAAAGTCCCTCCTTGAGGGCCACAATCCAGTCGTGTTTTCAGGATTTCCCCCAATGAATATGCATGATATTTATTAGCATACAATGAAAGCAGGGCATGCAAATAGATCTCAAGCATATTCATTGGGGAAATCCTGAAAACACGACTGGATTGTGGCCCTCGAGGAGGGACTTTGACACCCCTGTTTTAAAGTGTTTGGAGGCTTGTGCAGATGGAAGATAGAGCTTGCAGGAAGAGGACAGGAACAGGAAAAGAACTCACCGGGTTGAGGAAAATGAGTTCCTGTGGGGACGGGCAAAAATTTGACCCTGTGTCATTTTCTAGTTTAGTGTTTACAGGAGGTGGTATAAATAGGAGATGGTTGAGAGTGGGGGAGGTGGAGGATTGTGGGGTAAGAGCTGCTAGCTCCAAGCTAGCCTCTGAGTAGGTACTTTCGATGGTGGAAAAGCTTTAGAGGGTAGGGTAATTGCAGGGTCTAGTTTAAGGGGTGGCACGCAATAAGAACCAACCTCTGCCAGTTTCAGCAAATGCCAGGGCCGACGTCATCCTGATCTCGGAAAGCTGAAGGAATGTTGCAAGAATTCAGCAACCCTAGAACGATCATATCTGTGGAATCCAAAATGACCAAACTGCAAACGAGGAAGTTAATGTTGTAACAGAAGATACGATACCTTGTAGCCCACATTGTCCTTCAAGCTTATCGGGACTCCGTAAAGCAAACCCTTTTCTCTCCGATTCTTGAGTTCCTGGAGCTGCGCTTCGCACTCGGGGAGAAAGTCCGTCAAACAGTTCAGCTCCCTGTTCACCTCCAAGGCCTTGAAACAAAAATCAAGCAGACAAGGGGAAATGAAAAGCCTAGCAAGAACGATGTATCATCTTTGAACAGAGAACTTTACTGCCAAACTCCAGATATGTGCCTGGCACATGCCGAGAGTAAAGCCTGGGAGAGACGAGGCACAGCTGTCAGCAAAACTTACTCGCTTGACCTCCTCCGGGTCAGGCTCGTGCATTTTTCCTTTGCTCTGGGTCTGTTGGAAGTGCTTTGTGTTACTTATCCGATCTGTCAATGTAATTGGAAAGTGCTTACCACAAAGGGATTGATTCTCAGAAAGAAAATCGCCAAGGCAGGGCAAAGCAGATGCCTAGTGCAGGATCTTCTGGGATGGGGGAGGCATCAAAGAGCAGCTGAAGGAAAAGCTTAACAGAGCCAACAGCCAAACTAAGTGTTTAACCAGCAGGAGGGTGGGCATTTTCCAAAACAGCCCATTCACTCAGATTATAATGTCTTGGGAGGCGGAGAGACAATGAGCCTAAAAGCTATTCAGGGGGTAAAGAGGCCGATGGTTTTCCTTTTTATAATACTGTTTTTGCAGGGGAGCTCAGAACATTTACATGAATTTATTCAGGTACTTGAGCATTTTTTTCCCTGTCTATCTAGTGTACCTGGGGCAATGGGGGGGGGGGATTAAGTGACATGCCCAGGGTCACAAGGAGCAATGTGGGGTTGAACCCATAATCTCAGGGTGCTGAGACTGTAGCTCCAACCACCGCACCTACACTCTTCCCCCTAATATCCATGCTAGGATGTGACAAAAATGCAGCTGGCTAAACTTAGAAAGGTCGATTCACACCACCACTCCCAAACGAACCATGGAATTCTCACAACTGGAGTGTCTAAATCTGGCGAAATGGAGGTGCCTCGATTTAGCTGCTTAGAGGATGTGTGAAATGTCAGCCCTAAAGTTATCTAGCTGGCCCCCTTCCTTTGAAAACGAAATCAAAATGCGTACAGGATGCATTATATTACTAGGATATTTACACAGTACAGCTGGATAAAGTCTGACAAGACACTTTTCAGGTACTATAAAGATCAGACAAATGAGAAAATACAACCTCAAATTCTAAACAGTGTTCCTCCGGTCGTTTGCAGTCGGCGGTCCAGGTTATTCGGGGTATTTTCCCAACAGCGAACTGCCGACAAAGAGAGGGCAGCAGGAGAGAGCAGCTGGAGCGCCGCGAGTGCAGGAAATCACTAAGTCGGGCCTTATCCAATCAGGAGCTGCTTTGACACACAGCTCCTGATTGGATAAGGCCCGGCTTAGTGCAGGAAGAGAAGGTCGAAGCATACCGCGAGTGATTTCCTTCACTCGCGGTGCTCCAGCTGCTCTCTTGCTACCCTCTTCAGTCTCCCCCATGAAAAATCGTATTCGTAGTTTTTCAAGATTCGCGGGGGGGGGTTCCTCTTTTTAGAGGGCTGTCCGTGCATCTTTTCAAAATCTGGCACTTTGGCCAGGTTTTGAAAAGCTTCCAGCTCGGGACTGCGTCAGGAGGGCATCTGTGCGCGTGATGTCGCACACACGTTTGCAAATCGCATATGCCCTCTGCCGAGCACGAGAAGAGGTTGAGGGGTGGGGCCATAGGTCCGGATTTTACAATCGTAAAATCTGGTAACCTTACTCAAGAGATATGACCAGTTTCACACACACCCCTCCCCCGAGTAATTCTGCAAGTTCAGTCAAAGTTATCTGTACTTTGACTGCCCCCATGTGGCCAGGCTGCAAGCTACAAGCAAACATTATGCAGGGCTAGTCACCAGTTCACATGAGCCACTTCAGGTCTTTGTAATTGGTTCAGGACACACTATTTTCATCATCTTTCTGCACCACTTTGGGATTTTGCATACAGACCTGTACTAATAATGGACATGCATACAACGAGAAGAAATGACAAAGGAAGCGTCTCCCTCTCACCTTTCCCATGTAGGTATAGAGGGCACTCTCTGGAGAGAGAGAGCCATCTCTCAGCTTCCCAGCCAGCTGTACAAGAGAGAGCGACAGGACCTCAGAGTGCACCTCAGGATGCTGAAAGAACCAGAAAAACATGAGAAAGTCAGGCAAATGTTATCTAAGCTGATATGCATGCCCACGAGCAGTGGCGTACATAGCATATGTGATACCCGGGGCCCATCATTTTTTGACACACACACACATTTAAATTTTAGTAACAATCCACATATCGCAAAACAAGAGTGTACCTAGGAAAAGGCAGCATCTTAAACACTGCAGTGAGCACTAGAACACCAACACATACATTGTAAAACTAAACAAACCAGATCCTGCACAGTCAATTGATCCAGTACAGTCGATGCTATCAGAAAGCCATGTCCCTTTCATACACACAGACAGATACACCCTCGCCCAATATGGAATAATCACAAACTAAAAATAGAAATATGTAGACAAAAGTTAAACTGAACCGCCAAGAAACCAGACTCTGCATACAATGCAACACCACAAAAACAGTGACACATGTCCCCTAATACTGTGCAAAATATAAAGACAGTAGATGTAAATTTGAAAAAACTGATACATAACAATCACCACTTTACAAATTAACAAATAAAAATAAAACAAATACTGAGAAATAAGAAAATACCATTTTATTGGACTAATCCATTTTTCAATTACCTTTCAGAGGCCAAATCTTTCTTCAGAACAGTACAGTATACTGCTGTTATGGTATCCTGTCCTGACCTGAGGAAAGGGGTTTAGTCCAAAAAATTGCCTTATTTCCATTTCCTATTTATAAACTTTTATCAATACAGTTACAATACTACTTGATTCTAAGGGCTCCTTTTAGCAAATTGCGCTAGCAGGGTTAGCGCGTCAGACATTTCATCACGCGCTAACCCCCACGGCATGCCAATAAACTAACGCCTCATCAATGGAGGCATTAGCGACTAGCGCGGCAGGCAATTTAATGCGCGGTATTCCGCGCGTTAAACCCCTACCGCAGCTTGATAAAAGGAGCCCTAAGTAAAGCAACAACAAAAAATCTTTCTACCTTTTGTCATCTCTGCTTTAATCATCTTCTCTTTGATCTCTTCTTTCTATACAGCGTTTGTCATCTCTCCCTTCCATGCAACATCTGCCCTCTCTTTTCCCCTTCCACCCAGCTTCTGCCCTCTCTCTCTCTACCCCTTCCATCTACTGTCTACCCTCTCTTCCATATGGCATCTTCCCTCTTTCTATGTCCCTTCAATAAACTGTATATCCTGTGTCCCTTCTCTCCTTTGCACATGATTCATTTCAGCTTCACCCCCTCTCCATTTTTCAGTCTCCACCCCCTCCCCTAAGCTTTGGCATCTCTCTCTTTCTCTTCTCCTTTCCTTCCTTCCTTCCCACTCCACACCATGGTCTAGTATCTCTATCTCCTTCCTTTCTCTCACCACATGCCATGGCATCTCTTCCTCCCCTTCAATGGTCTGGTCCCTCCCTCGGACTTGGCATCTCTGGTTCCTCTCCCATCTTCCTTCTCCCTCCTTCCCTCTCTTTCCCCAATTGGATGCTGCAGCAGCAGCATTTCTCCCCTCACCCCCCCCCCCCCTTCCCTGTGCAGCAGCAACATTTCTCTTCCCAGCCCAGCATTTCTGGTCAGTTCCCCTGCTCAAAGCCACGGGCGTCTACACCTCATGCGATCCGGGGCTGCGTCTGAAGCCTTTTCGGCTTTGAGCAGGGGAACCGGCCAGAAGCTGAAGAACCACCAGAGTGAGCACTCGCGGACACCCCTGTTTACTGCTGCTGCTGCTGGTTAAGGAAAGCAGCAGCAGAATAGGGAAGGTGGCCGGCTGTGCACCCCCTTGGGGCGGCACCCGGGGCGGCACCCGGGGTGGACCTCCCCCCCCCCTGCCCCCCTGGTACACCACTGTCCACAAGTCTTTATCACCCCAGATTTATGACACAGTGGTACACATTCTCAAAGACAGAATAGAAAAAAAAAACTGTCAGAGAAACTTTGGGCTAAATTCACAAAGCAAACTGATCGCTATGCATTATGGTTTCACGCTTTTTCGAAGTGAAATGGTGTGGTGGCCATGTTAGTCCACTCTTCAAGATAATATGTAGAAATAAAAAGGGGAAAAAAACTCACCTTCATCACCTTATGATTAGCTTTCGAAGGTAGCCTCTTCTTTCTCTGATCTGAAGGGGTTAACTTGGAAAGCTAATCAAACAATACCTTTTTTAATTGGCCTAACTTAGTGTTATTTTTTTGTATTATTCTTTCGAGAAAGATGTTTTTGTACTGTGAACAGCGAGACTATAGCAGGAGTTCAGGATAGGAATGCAAACGCGCGTTTCGTAACTAGCGCGCAATAAAGCGCGATGGCTTTCGCAGATGTGCGCACTCTTTACACCTCAAGCTGCCTTAATAACTTTCATTCCGGAACGAAAGCAAAAAGTCTTCTGGTGCCCCACCCCCGGTTTCAAAGCGACCCGGCTTACCCGCTCCTGGAAGCGACCCACGGCCCCTCGCATCTGGCCCAGGGCGTCCTGGCGGTGCCTCCGGGCTCGCTCGATGCCCCGCTCCGCCCGCCCCCGCCTCAGCCAGCGGAGCAGCAGCCAAGTGGCCACCAAGCAGCAGAGGCCGGCGAGCAGAAGCTGCTGCGGGGCCACCTCGGGCACATATTGGCTCAGGGGCGTCAGATGCATGTCCGACCCCGGGACGCTTCTGGCTGCAGCTGCCGTCACCCGGCTACTGATGCTCCGAACAACTCAGCCCAGCCCAGCCGTTATCTGGCCAGCGCAGCGCAAAGCCTGGCCTGGATGTTCCAAGAGTGGGATTGGAGCCAGATCATTTCCCAAACTGGGTTCCCCGGAGTCAAAGTTGCTTCTTTTTCAACGCTCGAGGGGCTGCGGTGCCCTCCCCCCACCCCTGCACTTTCCTCCTTTATCGGGGGGGGGGGGGGTTGCAGCTCCCATGGAATCCAGTCCGGAATCGGAACCACCTTGCACCTTCCCACAGTCCTGTCCACATGGAAACTTTTTGTCTGGCCCAGGAGCCAAGAGAAATGTTGCTGCAGAGAAAATCAGAGAGTCCCTGCGGATTAAAGAAGCCGCTCTTGGTCTTTCTCTGCCTCCACACTCATTTTGGACTTATTTCAGTTCCCTAGGCTGTTCCACTGGGAACCAATCCAGTCGGGTTTTCAGGATTCCCCTAATGAATATGGATGAGATCTATTTGCATGCACTGCTTTCAATGCATTTTCATTCATTAGGGAAATCCTGAAAACCCCACTGGATTGCGTCCCTCGAGGGACTTTGATGCCCCTGACTCAGCCCTCATTCCTCTCCAGGAATGGCCTGGCATCTGAACACCAAAGTAAACTTATTTAGCTGAAGAAATTAGTTACCCCCCCATTCCACACACATTAATTCTCTTCCATTTTTGTTCCCATTATAAAAAACACTGATAAGTTCCCAGAAAAAAAATACATTAAAATAAGAAGTGAAACCAAAGGCCCCTACAGATGAGAACATAACATAAGAATAGCCTAACTGGGTCAGACCAATGGTCCATCATGCCCAGTAGCCCATTCTCATGGTAGCCAATCCAGGACACTAATACCTGGTCAAAACCCAAAGAGTAGCAACATTCCATGCTACTGATCCAGGGCAAGCAGACGCTTCCCCCATGTCTTAATAACAGACTATGGACTTTTCCTCCAGGAATTTGTCCAAACCTTTTTAAAACCAGCAACGCTATCTGCTTTTACCATAACTTAGATCTTTCCTTCCAAACAGAGACCTTGCTAGATGTCAAATACAGAAAGAACAAGATAACTTCACAAGGACTTAGCTGTGCAGGAAATGTGAATCTCCTCATACACCCACCATACAGTGCAAAAATGTACAAAGGTCTGTTTTTTTTTTTCTTTTGATCACTACATAGCCTAATTCCACACAAGCAGCGCTGTTACAAACATATTCTGAAGATCAATGCTAAAGTTAACAAAGTTTCCTTCCTTGGACCACAAGGAGATACTGACAAACCACTGGAAGAGATCCCAAAACAACTACCCAGGCACAACACCCAAAGACCCACTCAGTGTGTGAACCAGTTGAGTAGAGTGGACTAACTGGGGGGTGGAAATGGGCCCAGAGTTTGCTCAGCAGAATTTTCCAGACCACCTCTTCCTCTCAACACATTGACTCGCTGCCACCACCACCACCACTAGGAACACCTCATCGGGTAGGCCAGCAATGCTTATAAACTTTATAAAACACATTATTATATTTTCTTATAAAGCACATATTTTAACTGAACATCCTCAGCCTTGCCATTCACAAAAATAGAAGGAAGAAAAGTTTCCATTTCCCCGGCCTATACAATATTTTTCTTCTGCAGACCCTTCAAAAGTCTGACCAAATCCTCGTTTCCCTTGCATTATAAAGTACTGAGGATGCCATCTCTCCCCATTCCAAGGTCCAAAGGCTAAGACAGAAGTGCAAACTAGTGCTGCCCGATTCAGGGAAAAAAATTTTGATTCGATACAGCCTGTTTTCGATTCGATTCGATTTTCCTGCCCAATTGGGTGTTTTTTTCAAACATCCTGGTGGGTTTATTTTATAGCCTCTTCACCCCCTTTGCCTTCTCCTAACCACACTGGCGCTGTGGTGTAAACAAAATAAACAAACAAAAAAGACTTTTCCTCTCTCTGTTAAATCCTAGCTCACGTTTGCGGTCTAACACCAGCTCTGGCAGGATACATTTCAAATCTGACATATTGCAATCACAAAACAGAAAATAAAATGATTTTTTCTACCTTTTGTTGTCTGGTCAATATTCAAATCTTGTTGGTCCCAGGCTCTGGTTGTCTTCTAATAACTTGCTTGCCAGGGTCTTCTTCTTTCTCTGTGCTAACCATCCATCTGCCATCTCTGTCCTCCCCTTCCGTTTCCCTTCCCTCCCCCGGAGGTGTGGCATCTTTCCTTTTTTTTTGTCTCCATTCACAGAGTCACCTTTTCTCATCTACCCTTTCATCCAGCATCTCTCCCTCCTTCCCCACCACCCCACCTTTGAGAGGGAGATATAGTCCTTCTGGGGGGGTGCAGGCCTTCAGGGGTTGGGTGTAGGCCTTCAGGTACTTGGCGCAATTAAGTTGTTCAGCGACTTGCCCCGAGTCCCACGGAGCTGTGGTGGGAATCGAGCTCACAACCTCAGGGTGCCGAGGCAGCTGCCCAGACCACTTTGCAACTCCGCCACTCCATTAAACAGGGCTATAGATTGAAACCAGTGTTACCAGCTTATGATTTTCATAGTGTTGTGCAGGCGTTGATTCTGAGTAGAGTGGATTATTGTAATGTACTATACACTTCCCCCTCCGTATTCGCGAATTCCGGATCTACGGATTCGCTTATTTGTGGGTTTAAATCAAAAAATGCATTTTCATTTTTCAGGCTATTTTAAGCCCTGCAAGGCCCCCCCCTCCCCCCCCCAAGCCTTACCTGGTGGTCTAGCGGGTTTTCGGGGCAGGAGCGATCTTCCCACGCTCCTGCCCCGTGCAGATCACTCACAAGAAATGGCTCGAGAGACTACAGGAGCTCAAGGCAGCCATTTCCTGTGAGCGATCTGCACGGAGCAGGAGCGTGGGAAGATCGCCTCTGCCTGAAAACCCGCTAGACCACCAGGGGGGCTTTAAGGGCTTAAAATAGCCGGGGGAAGCAGGGGTTAGGGCAGAACTGGTTCGAATATTATTCACGGTTTTTTAATATTCGCGGGCCGGCTCTGCTCCTAACCCCCGTGAATACGGAGGGGGAAGTGTACTTAGAAGTCTCTACAATGAAAGTGAGAGCTCTGCAGCAAGACTGATTACAGGCATCCCCAGAATGTCTCATATAACACCGGTTTTGAAACTGTTACACCGGTTACCAGTGGAGCAAAGAGTGCATTTAAAAGTCTCGTCCATAATACATCAGATTTTATATCATGTATCTCCTGCTGTTTTGAAAGGATTTTTTGAAATCTATCAGCCAAGGAGGAGTTTGAGGTCGGAAAATAACATGAAAGTATGCTTGGAGGTGGGGGGGAGGGTAATGGTAATTTCTCATTCCAGGATTGGGGGGGAATATGTTATTGGTGGGAGGTATGAAACTCTGCAATGCTCTGCCAGGTGTTTTGCAATTTTGCACTGTCAGAAGACGTTGAGAGTTTACATAATGTAAATACCTGCTAATGTATTATCTGATTAATGATCAAATTGTATGGTATTGATAATTAGTTAAAATGTTTTCTTTGTCCAACATTTATGACTGTGATTATGCAAACTGTATAGATAATATACAGTATATTAATTTTTAAATAAAGGGATCTCATCCTAGACCTGCACTTCTGGAGTAAGGACCTCTGTTTTGGCAATCCATCCTCAGAAGAAATCTTTGGTTATGAAGGGTGGTAGAGAAAAGAGTCGCCATTCTTAAGAGGACAAAGAACTATGCAGTAGAGAATGACACGGTGACAAAATTCATCACCGTTCCCATCCCTGCAGATAACCGCGGGAAATAATCCCATGTCATTTTCTAGTGTCTATTTCAGCCTCGGTCCTTCTACACCAGCATTCTTCAAAGCAAAGCTTGCGGGTCAGTGGTTGTGGCCATTCATACTCTGATTCTTATGGGAGCCAAGGATAATGAAGCCATTGTGATATCACTGATGTGATTGGCTCTTAGGCACTGGTGGAATGAGGCATTATGACATCACAATATCTGCTCTGGATACCAGAGACTGTCATTCTGTAGTGTCTGTTTCAACCTCAGTCCTTCTACACCAGCATTCTTCAAAGCAAAGCTTGCGGGTCAGTGGTTGTGGCCATTCATACTCTGATTCTTATGGGAGCCAAGGATAATGAAGCCATTGTGATATCACTGATGTGATTGGCTCTTAGGCACTGGTGGAATGAGGCATTATGACATCACAATATCTGCTCTGAATACCAGAGACTGTCATTCTATAGTGTCTGTTTCAACCTGAGTCCTTCTACACCAGCATTCTTCAAAGCAAAGCTTGCGGGTCAGTGGTTGTGGCCATTCATACTCTGATTCTTATTTGAGCCAAGTATAGGATAATGAAGCCATTGTGACATCACTGATGAGGTTGGCTCTTAGGCACTGGTGGAATGAGGCATTATGACATCACAATCTCAGCTCTGGAATGTTGCTGCTCAATCTCAGCATTCTTCAAAGCAAAGCTTGAGGGTCAGTGGTTGTGCCCAATTATACTCTGATTTTTCCCTCTCTCCTTAAAGAATGACATGAAGATGGTTTCCCACGGTTATCCGCAGGGATGGGAACGGTGATGAATTTTGTCACCGTGTCATTCTCTACTATGCAGCAAAGCCAGGGTTCAGATTCCATTTCTCTCACCAGTGTTCTTGTGTAACCTAGTGCAACTTAATTCCCCTCAATTGCCTGGAGGTCTAAACTTAGATTAAGCCCTCCAAGGACCGAAAACTACCTCCTACAACAGAATGCAAAACGCCCCTGAGCCAGTGTGAGCTCAGTCCAAGTAATACAGAAAGATTGCCCAAATTTGAGCTCTTTGCCTTACGAAACAAATATTTAAGCAGCCGTTTAATTGCTGAAAACATCAGACATTAAAAGATATTATCCACACAAGTCTCCCCTCTATCTTGAGGTTTTATCAGATCCATCTGAGTTCACTATCAGCTGTTCTAGGCTAAGACACACACACAATTATCAGGCTGATATAATAAGGGTAACATGTGCTTTAAGGCAGTTTCAAAGTACTGCAAATGTACCTTCAGCAGTGCCTAAGTTCAGTTCCCCCATTAGATGCAGTGAAGTTTTAGTAATCTATTATCAGCCTTCCAGCTACTAATCCCTGGGGTCCAGGAAACCTGGATACAACATACCTTCCTCAGAGCAGGAGTCACATTTTCACCAGGGCTGGCTCTGCCATCACGCAGACTAGGCATTTGCCTAGAGTGGCAGTATTTGGTGGTATGGCAGTGGGGGAGATGAGGTGAGGTCACCTTGGTGGGTGGGGAGGGCTAGGAGAGGGGAGAAGGGGAGATGCTGGCTATATGGGGAAAAGATGGTATGGGACAAGAAAATGCAAGATAACGGGGTAGTGAAGAGAGGGGAAAGGGGAAAGAAGAGCCATGGGGGGGGGGGAGGATAGGGTCTTGAGCCATTCATGGGGATTTGCCTAAGGCTTCAGAAACCGTCGGGCCTTTTTTTCTTCAACACTAGGGTTTCCTCTCTGCTCCCCAGTAGAGAGGCCCCTCCAAAATCTGCTCCCCCCTCCACACACATAGGCAGAGATTTCTATCTTTCCCCAACCCTGGTAAAAAAAAAAATAAAAAAAAGCCTTTGCCATCTCCTCAGAAACATGTCTTGCTATTCTGGAGGGACGCTGGATCTTCACTAGCCCGAAGGACATCAGGACCCTTCTGCCAGCATCACCGCTGATGACAAATTAAGAAGCTCATTTTCAAAAAAGAAAAACGTGCAGAAAATCACATGTTTCTCACCAAAGTCTTCCAATTTGGAATTTCCCAAGCTTATGTCCCAGACAACTATCTGTACCATTTCTCAGTAGTTCATCTAAATCGCAAGTGGCCTTGTTAGAGATACGGTAAGGGGCGGGCTTATGATTTGGCCATTTTTCTGCGATAATTGAAAATTTTAGAAAACATCCAGGGCACAAGGTAGGCGTTTGGGGCTAGACCTATTTCAATAATGAATAGGAGGCAAAAAGGTGCCCAAATTGACCAGAAGACCACGGGAGGGATGAAGGCATTATTCTCCCTCTCCAACCCCCCCAAGAATCTATATGACAGCATTAGACGTAATGGCTGGGCTTATGAGAGCAGCAAGCAAGTCTCTGGAGAAGCCTGGTGGTCAGTGCAGTGGACTCCAGAGAGGGGGACCCAGACCCATATGTCACCCTTACTGGTACGCTTGTGGTGGATAGTGTGTGCCCACTAACATGGCCCCCAAACCTACTGTACTGGTACACGGGTAACACCTACAGGCATAAGGGCTATTGGGGTGGTATAAAATTGAGTACAGTAGGTTGTGGGGGTGTTTTGGAACCCCTTCTGTGACCCATTGCTCTGCAGGGATGTCAGTGTGGCCAGTCTGCTATGAATGCTGGTCCCTCCCACATCCCAATGGTGGCGTTATGTGTGTTTTTCACTTGTACAGTTTTTTTAGTTTTTCCAAAAATGGCTTCAAAAGAGAAAAGGAAAGAGAACGAGGGATAAGACTTGTATCTCCTCTCTTCACCTACTTAAGCCTAACTAAGAAAAACTCCAACGGATTCAGAATGCCATGGCCAAGCTCATCTTCGCTAAAAGTAAATTTGACCATGTCTCCCCACTCCTGGCCAAGCTCCACTGGCTTCCGATAATTGCCAGGGTCCACTATAAATGCGCCTGTTTAGCTTTCAAAATCCTATATGGTATCCTCCCTCCCTTTATCCCTCTTTCTTGGAATTCCTCAAACCCTAATACCACCAGATCCTCCCACAAATTAAAACTATCCTTCCCCTCGCTAAAAGGCATTTCCCACACAGGAAAGCTAGGGACTTCCCTCCACTTCAAAATCACTGAGCTCTGGAACAATTTACCTCCCCTCTTCGGAACCTGAGCTCTCTCCAAATCTTCCGCAAGCATCTGAAAACCTGGCTTTTCGCAAAAATGTAAGTCTCCCTCCAAATTAGGACTCAAGGAAACTCTTTTATCTTGGCATCCCAAGTCCTCTAAATTTTCTTCACACTTCTACCTCTAACCCTCTGTTGTAGTTCCTTTCTATTTCTTCTACTGTAAACCGTGCCGAGCTCTACGAACGTGGAGATGATGCGGTATACAAACCTAAGGATTAGATTAGATTAGATTTTTGTGGTTACACATTCGAAGCAGTTTACATGTATACAGAAGAAAAGCACGCATTAGGAGAAACGCACAGAGGGAAAAATGGTCATTTAAAAAAAAAAAAAATCCAATTTTGCTTCTTCGATAATGACCATTATCTCTACCTGATTTCTGGACGTGCTTCCAAAAAGTCTAACCTCAGAGTTAGACATTATATTGAAAATGCCGCAACATGTTGTCCACGGAGAAACCCTTGTGGCACCTTTTGCCAGTGGCAGCTGCCCAGGCAGAAGGGCTCTGACCTCTCTCTCGCCCTTGAAAACCCAGAACCTCCACAATGGCAGGACAAAGTTCCAGATGGGTGGATGGGTGGGCATTTTATTTTTATGAAAGTGAAGTGAAATAAAACAAAGAAAAGAAGTTGATACCTTTTTTTTATTGGACCAATAATGCATTCTTTTAATAGCTTTTGAAGACAACATCTTCTTTAGATCAGAAATGAGCAAACGTTGACCTGTATCAGATCATATAAGTGAAACAGGAAAGCACGCGAGACAAAGAGCGCCAACATTGCCACCCAGACAATCGTGTGCAGGACGTCAACGCGCTGGATTTAAACTGTATTTTAAAGCATTCTGAGGGTGTGGGGGGGAACCCCCCACGCTTTACTTAGAACTGTTGGTGCTCCCGTTGTGGGGGGTGTTGGGGGGGGAACACCCCATTACAGAAGAAATAGCCTTTTTGTCTGTTTGTAGGGAAAAATTACAGTTTCCTCTGTACTGGGGGGTTTCCCCCCACCCCCAATGGGAGCGCCAACAGTTCTAAGTAAAGTGGGGAGTTCCCCCACACACATCCCCTCGGAGCGCTTTAAAATGCTGTTTAAATCCAGCGCACTGACATCCTATGCGCGATTGACCCGTCACCGCACAAAACAATCTGCTAAGCTGACTCTAGCTCCAGTAAAAACATGCGGCGTTCAAATTTAACTAAGCAACTGGAGACTTCCAAGTAGTCTGCGTAAATGAAGCATAACCTCAGGGTAGGGTTACCATATTTAAGGACGGGGAAACCCGGGCGAACGGCCCCCACCTCATTCTGCCCCCAGCCCCGCCTCATTCCGCCTCCAGACCTCTCCCAAAAAGCCTCGTCTCTTTTTTTCTGACCTCTAGGCCGCATCTAGAGGGCTTCCAGCATGTGCGGTTGCATGTGACGTCACCCGCACTTGCTTGTTGAAGGCCCTCCAGATGCGGCTGGAGCTCGGGGCTTTCCAAAACCCGGACAAACTGCCAGGTTTTGGAAAGTCCATCCGGGTACCCGGACAGTCCTCTAAAAAAAGGACATGTCCGGGTTTTCCTGGACATCTGGTAACCCTGCCTCAGGGAACTGAGTGAGCAGGTTCTTTTTTTTTATTTTTATTTATAAGTTTCAAAAATACAATTCAAGATTAAACTTGTACAGAAAGCGATTTAAAGTACAGAAAATTAAAAAAGTAAATATTAGCTTAATCAGCTCAAGTCCTCAATGAGATCCAAGATGTAATATAAACAGAATAATTAAGGAAAATTAACATAAAAAGCTGGATATACGATTAACTGAAATACAGGAGTCTAACACGTGCTATAGCCCTCATTTCTTTTCCTTCTCCAGGCGGGATAAAGAGAGAAAAGCCGTCAGCTGAAAAGGTTCAAAGAAAACATATTTTTGAGAATTATACTGAATTATGAACTTGCAAGGGTGACGAAGATAAAAAGTCACCCCAAGAGCGAGCAAATTCTGATAAGATCACCTGCCCTCTTCCCAGGCATTTATTCCTTTTCCTCATCTTCTCCCACGCTTGTCACCTCCCTCTGCACCTCCCACTTGTGAGGCAGACCCAGTACCGTGGCAATCGGAGCATTCCGAATATCATGTCCATGTGAGGTCGACATACTGGAACAAGATAGATCTGCAGGGAAACTTGGGTACTTAAATTTAACTGGCTTCACGCTTGGATTTCAGAAAGGCAAGCAATAAATCTAAAATCCAAATAGGCTACACAGTACGTCAACAGCACATCCGTCTTTCACGCCCAGTACCAAAGGGTCCACTGTTGCTTCTGAGGAAGGGACCAACGTGGAACTGCAGCCGTGCATTTTTCCTTATATTAAGCCGATAGTGAATGCAAGGAATCTAGACTGTGCAGGCTGGCGATGCTGATTCTGAAATGTCTATTATTATATTGAATAGGAAGAACGAGAACGAGGGACCTCAGTGTGATAAACTCCTACATTCACACCCTCAATGTCTCCCTAGTCACTAAACACCCTCTTCCTCCAACAAACACCATTATCTACCCATTTCCCCATCATATACCTTCACCTCCATATGATATTACATTAGTATTTATGGATCGCTAATATTCCCCAATAGGAGTTCAATCCGATTTACTATATAATCTCATTCACATGCTCATTCTCAAACACCCCCTAGCCGCCATCCACCCTCATCCATATGAATCCTCAAACATATACCCTTATTCACATACACAGCCTCAATCACTCATATCCACCATACGCTCTCCACTCTTATCTACCCATATGTACCCATCTACCATACAACCTCTCCCACATGTAAGTGGAGGGTGTGCACGTGGGTGGGGTCCTATAGTGGACCTATATCTCTTTCTACAGTATATATCGTATAGCTTCATTCATAATACCTATAGTAGGAAATTGTGGGCCTGGAATCGTTACTCCAAGTGCACTGCTATCCTGGCTCTGGCTTCTATAAGACTTAACTTTTATCATCCAAAATACATTAATTTTGTAGAAAATCCCCCCCCAAAGAAGTCTATGAAACAGCACTCCTGGAAGCTGGCCCAAGCAGAGTGATTTCACCCCTACCCAACTGTTCCTCAGTTCTCTCTAGATGTCATTCTGCAGAATTTTGGCCTCACAGCCCCACTGCCTATTATGTCTTCAGCGCAGAGGGCTCGAGTTAGACAAACCTGCCCTGTACCTGTTCCACGGTGGCTTCCATGACCTGCAGGGCTTCCTCCCTTTGCTTCCTTGCAGCCTCCATTTTCGTTTTTGCCCGGAACTGGCCTATCCATTTCAGCGCGAGAAAAGTTGTGGCCAGGCAGCAGAGCAAAGAGATAACCAGATGATCTGCCACCAACTCGAATAAGAACAGGGTCATGGTGTATCGCCCCTGCACTCCCAGAACACCCAGTGCCCTAGGCTTCCTACAGCAATCACATATAAGTGCCTGGGAACCCTTTCACCAGCTCCTCCAAAAAAGAGTTAGTGAGGAATGTGCTTCCCAAAGCCTGGACTGGATTCAGCAGCAGGGAGGGCACGCCAGAGATCTAAAATAGAAAATAGTTCTCCTCTTTCTCATCATCTTAGTTTGAATAGCAGTAGTGGAAAGGTAGATTTTGAATCTTCTCATATGAACAAGAAGCATTCTGGGCAAATCCACACACTTTCCTCCCAGACAACTTGCAAAATCTCTGTGAAAGAACTCTGAAGTTTTGTTTCATCTCAACGTCTACTACTGGTCTTCTTCCAAGCAGGCAACTCAAGTGCATTGAAAATTTATTTTGTTACCTATCAGCCAAGAGACTTTGCTTAAAATAGTGTTGACTGCTCTGGAAGGCAGAGCAGTCAAATATCAGAAAGCGGATATGGGTGTAAAGGTTAAAGGTAACTATAGAAGTTGGCTCCTGTGGCATCCTCTTTGGCCTTTATTACGAGGAGTCGCTGAAAGTTCTCAGCCCAACTAAGAAGAGAATGATATGGAGCCATGAAGCCTACAAGTTATTCCACACTTTTCTTGATATTTTTTGTTTCAGCGATATGAAATGAAAAGTGTCAAGAAAAGTGTGGAATATCTTGTAAGTTTCATGGCTCCAAATCATTCTCTTCTTGGATGGGCTGAGAACTTTTTAGTGGCTCCTCCTATTGTGATGTCATAATGCCTCATTCCACCAATGCCTAAGAGCCAGCCTCATCGGTGATGTCACAATGGCTTGGTTTCCCTATACTAGAAGCATTTGCCTCATTGAACTGAAAAGTGTGGAATAACATGGAAGTAGAGAATGACATGGTGACAAAATTCATCACCGTTCCCGTCGCCACGGATAACCGTGGGAAACCATCTTCATGTCATTCTTTAAGGAGAGAGGGAAGAATCAGAGTATGAATGGCCACAACCACTGACCCGCAAGCTTTGCTTTGAAGAATGCTGGTGTAGAAGGACCGAGGTTGGAATAGACACTAGAAAATGACATGGGATTATTTCCCACGGTGATGAATTTTGTCACCGTGTCATTCTCTACATGGAAGTTTCATGGCTCCACATCATTCTCTTCTTGGCTGGGCTGAGCATTTTTCAGCAGCCCTTCGTACTCCTCGAATCCCTGAGCATAACAGCCCTGCTGTACCCAAGACATTTGCTGCATCTCACCTGCCACTGTGAGCTGCTGGTAATTGTCAGAAGCGTGGACATGCTGCTTGAACGTGGATCTGCTTTAGAATAACCCGAAGCCTTTTCATCTTGATCCTGACACGGAGCAAATGTACAGTTCAAGAGCAATTTTTAATCATATTCTGCAAACCAGGTTTATTGGATGTTGGAAGGGGCCGTGCTAATAGCTCCTGTGCTGTATGCAGGGCTAACGGGACCTACTGTGTATCCAGAACTGGACAAGACTTGACGTACTGCCTTTTCTGTGGTTACAATCAAAGTGGTCTACATATTTTAGACAGATACTTATTTTGTTACTCAAATATTTTATTTATTTATTCCATTTTCTATACCGTTCTCCCAAATGATGAAGTTACGACTGTCTTATTTTGGTCACACAATCAGAAGAGAGAGATCACTGGAGAAGGACATGATGTTTGGGAAGACTGCAGGAACCAGGCCAAGAGGGTGACCTGCAATCAGATGGCTGGACACGTTGAAAACAACGACGGAGATGACGCTGGAGGACCTTTCCAGACTAGCACAATTCATCAAGTTGCTAAGGTGGCACCTAACAACAACTTATTCATTACCTGAGGCAATGAAGACTTAAGCGACTTGGCCAGGGTCAAAAGGAGCAGCTGGGGCTTAAACCTGCAACCTTAGGGTGCGGAGGCAGCAGCTCTAACCACTGGGCCACACCTCCACTGTGCTAAGGTTTCTCCTCCAATGCATCTGTCCTACGGGTGGATTTTTCTGGACTTTAGAGATGAGGGGCCCAATATTCAGCTGATGGCGATCAAACATTTTGTTAACCACTGCAAGCGTTATCCCAAGAAATTCAATGCCACGCAATGCCCGATTTACGGGACTGGCTAAAAACATAGCCACTCCAATGTGATCTTCAGCTCTTAACAGGCTATGGTGAACCACCTAGAGATAGAACTGACTTTAATGTGGTTCTATTTATGTGGTTACCTCAGCTGGGAGGTATGTGCTGAACTCATTTGGGGGGAGGAGTCAGTACTTGGCTGACTCGGCTCCCAAAATGAGTTGGTGTTAACTGGGGTTAAATGCCACTGAATGTGACCGACTAGTCCCAAACAAGCGATTTAACGTTGCTACTATTTGGGATTCCAGAATCTTTTGTTACACTTTGAGATTCTGGAATCTTCTTACTCTTTGGGGTTCTAGAATGTTGCTACTAGTTCGTTTTTTGCCAGGTACTTGTGACCTGGACTGGCCACTATGAAGACAGGATACTGAGCTAGATGGACCATTAGTCTGACCCAGAATGGCTATTCTTATGTTCATATTTCAGGCTAGTTAAATTGCTCTGAATATCGACCCCAGGAAGTTAGACAAGAATCACTTGTATGTCCTGGACACGGATGCCCTCCGTGTCGATGGAATCTTTGCAAGAGTAATGAATGTTAAGCTAAAGTGTTGATCTCTCGGGTGAGGCCATGGATATGTGCAGGAGATAAATGGGATGCGCTAGACTAGGGTAAACTATCTGCATAGATTATTTATTCCTCATGCCTTGGCCTGCTACTCTTCTTTCTCAGTGTACATTGACCTCTCTTATAAAGAACGTATGGTAGATAACACTTCTCATTACACCAATGTTACAGTAGCTTCTCAACATTTACAAAGAGTCAACCATCAAATAAACATCTGATAACTGTATGACAAATAATTTATAGAGATCTATTGCCTGTGTACACACCCGGCTCCAACCTCATCCAAACTCATCCCCACCCAAACTCATCCAACCTCATCCCCACCCAAACTCATCCAACCTCATCCAAACGCATCCAAACTCATCCATCATGCACTCTCACCTACAAAAATATCCTCCACCATTTCTAGCCATTGGACAACTGTACCCATATAGACTCATATACCAACACTACACCTCCACCATACGTTATCTACCTTCTCTACCATTTCCCAGGGATGGTTTGGGGTGGGGAAAAAAGAGCCAATGCCAGGGCCCACAAGAAGTTGACTTAAATCTATCAAAAAAAAGTATTCTAAGACTCCAGCTAATCCAGAATACTGAAGCCAAACTGATCTTCTCAAAACGCAAATCTGACCATGCCTCCCCAATCCTTGCCAAACTTCACTGGCTCCCAATAATCTCCAGAATCCATTTCAAATGTTCCTGCCTGGCTTTCAAGATCATTCACGGAATCCTCCCTCCTCTTATCCCACTGTCTTTCAACTCCTCCAGTCCCGACTCCTCCAGAACTGCCCAAAGGCATATACTAGCCTTCCCCTCTCCACGCGGCATCCACTATGCAGGCAAACTGGGAAAATCCCTTCTCTTCAAAATTACAGGTCTTTGGAACGACCTCACCACCCCGTTGCGGAACCTGAGCTCCCTTCAGTTATTCCGCAAACAACTGAAAACCTGGCTTTTCAGCAAATTGTAACTCTATCCTTCCCCCCTTTCTCTCCCCCCTTCTACACATAAATTCATGTAATCCTTTTTCTTCTTCTCTACCCACTATTTTAAGTTCTTGTAAACCCTGTCGAGCTCCATACTCATGGAGATGATGCGGTATATAAACTTAAGGTTTAGATTAAACTTGATGAAACTGCATATCAGTGAAACAGAGCTTTCAGGTGCAGTACCATCTAGGCTTACTTCTTAGCTTTTGCCTTGATCCCCATCTCTACAAACTCCCCCACCTTCGCTGTATACCAGCTATCACTTCCTATCCAGCATTCACACTCGTCTTCAAACTAACATCATCAACAGATCGGAGAAGGTTATCATGCCGCTGTACTGGGCCATGGTGCGCCCTCACCTGGAGTACTGCGTTCAGCACTGGTCACCGTACATGAAGAACACGGTACTACTCGAAAGGGTCCAGAGAAGAGCGGCTAAGATGGTTAAGGGGTTGGAGGAGTTGCCATTCAGCGAAAGAATAGTGAAACCGGGCCTCTTCTCCCTCGAGCACAGGAGATTGAGAGGGGACATGATCAAAACATTCAAGGTATTGAAGGGAATAGACTTAGTAGATAAGGACAAGATGTTCACCCTCTCCAAAGTAGGGAGAACGAGAGGGTACTCTCTAAAGTTGAAAGGGGTTAGATTCCATACAAACGTAAGGAAGTTCTTCTTCACCCAGAGGGTGGTAGAAAACTGGAACGCTCTTCCAGAGTCTGTTATAGGGGAAAACACCCTCCAGGGATTCAAGACAAAGTTAGACAAGTTCCTGCTGAACTGGAACATACGCAGGTAGGGCTAGTCTCAGTTAGGGTGCTGGTCTTTGACCAGAGGGCCACCGTGTGAGCGGACTGCTGGGCACGATGGACCACTGGTCTGACCCAGCAGTGGCAATTCTTATGTTCTTACACATTCTCCCATCGTCACCTTCACTCCCAATCAACCTCACCCACAAACCAAGCTCCACCATAGAACGTTCATTCATAAACACACCATCATCTATCCACACATGATCCATTATATTCTCTCATCCATATATGTACTCTTTATCACCGCCTGTCCACTATACAGCTTTGAAGTCATGTTAAGCAGGTGTTAACTTATTGACAGATTCAAGTAGCACCTTATAGACTAATCAATCTATTGAGGCATGTGCTTTCGAGAACCGGAATACTACTGGTACTACTATTTATCACTTATAGAGCACCGAAAGGCGTACACAGCACTGTACATTTTGACATTATAGACAGCCCCTGCTCGGAAGAGCTTACAATTTAACTTGGACAGACAAACTTGACATATAGGGTTGGGGATGCAGAACCCAAGATGAGAGGAGTTAGGAGTCGAAAGCACTCTCAAAGAGGTGGGCTTTTAACTTGGTCTTGAATACTACCAGAGTTGGCACTTCATCAGATGGCAGAAATTCATGGACATCCCTCATCACTACCTATCCACCACACTTCACTCACATATACCCTCCATTGCTACCTGTGCATTATATGACCTTGCTCACACACCCTCCGTTACCACATACACATATCACACCTACAAACACTTCCTCCACCATATTCCCATACACAGCCTCCATCACTCCCCTTCACCATGCAGCCTCCCCTACACACACCCCCTCTGCCACCTCTACCATCATCTACAGTCTCTCCCCACAGCGCCACCTCCAGAGATGGCAGAGCACCATATTCAAAGGAGCATCCATCTGGTAAATGTTAATTTCTTGAAAAACAGCACGCATGCCACAGCGCTTGATCTCAATCTGCTGACTGTTCCAGTGTTATCTTCTGCTCATTATTCCCTGGTGGGATTTTCCTTGTCCAGGAGAGTAAGTGCAGTTTCAGGATTTTGATCTGGTTTGTTACTCTAAAATAAGCCTAAAGCACAGGACTCGGCAAAACAGCTACCAATTATCGAGGCCAGGAAAGGAGTAGTAATTGTATATAGATTTCTCCTAGCGCTGTGAGATCCTTGCACCCAAGTTGATGCCACGAAGCACATGGAGAAGAAGTTCATTTAAAGAAAAGCTTAACTGAAATAAAAATGCAAACACTTCATACGTCAGCCGGGCCTCCAGTACTAATAACTTTGTAATAATGGTAGCTTTTATCAAAGTTATAGGGAAATACTTTTAAAACTAATAGGAGGAAACATATTTTCACTTAGAGAATAGTTAAGCTCTGGACTACATTGCCAGAGGATATGGTAAGAGCGGATAACGTAGCTGGTTTTGAGAAAGGTTTGGGCAAGTTCCTGGAGGAAAAGTCCATAGTCTGTTATTGAGAAAGACATGGGGGAAGCCCCTGCTTGCCTTGGATCGGTAGCATGGAATGTTGCTACTCTTTGGGGTTCCGGAATCTTTTGTTTTTCTTTAGGATTTTGAATGGAATGTTGCTACTCCTTGGATTTTGGCTACTGGGCTTCATGGACCATTGGTCTTATCCAGTAAGGCTATTCTTTTGTTCTTATGTATGACTGCTGTAAGATTTTCACAGTATACTCACTTCCTCCCCCCCCCCCTTATAATTGCCAATGAAAGAATCCATAAAACTCAGCATGCATTCTTCCTAGGCAAGGGCTGATGATCCCCTAATGAGGAATGTTTGCAAAAAAAAAAAAAAAATCCATCCCGATACTCAAATTCTGGGTTTCCAATGTGTAGACTGAACCAGCACTCTATAAGCAGAAAACCACAGATCAGCTGTACCTCGGACTCAGTGAGATCTGAATCTCCATTCTCCTCCCCAGAAGGAAAGCACATGCAGTCAGGTAAACCCCCTCCATACCTTTTCTTTAAATAGCAATACTTGTTTCTGGATTATTTGCAGCCCGTGCGCCCTCTGCGCTTTTGCCCGCTCTATCTTCATTTCCGTCAGATTGCGGTCTATCCATCTCTCTATTACAAAGACAGTGACCAGGTAGCACACGGTGGAGAAGATGAGCAGATCGAGGAGAAGTTCGGGGAGCAGCAGGCTCACTCCTTCCAGGATCATGGTGAACTCTCCCTGTGTTCGTCCTCCAGCCTCCTGGGAGATATCGCATAGAAGTGTCCAGTCGCTTGTTCTATCAATGCCAACCTAATGGGAAAGGCAGGTTAGAAAACCTGGACTGGAATTTTCCAGTACTGGGATGTGAGCCAGGGTCCTTTAAATAGTCTTTCTCCAAAGTGCTGAAACTAGTAGCCGGTGGACCCCTGAGCGCTGACATCAGTGTCATGGAGAGCAGAAAGAGCAAGGGTTCAAGATGGGAGTTTATACTTAGTCCCATCTGTGAACTCTTTCCAAGTCTCCTGCCCGTCTTCCAAACAGACACAGCAGGTGCTTCAAAAGCCCCTGTCTGTCTGCAGTGAGGCACTGCCATCAAGCAGACTCGCCTGTCAGAAAGAGCATCCCAGTAATGCATAGAGAATTGGCCTGGGTCGGGATTTATTTAAGGACCCTTCATGTGGAAAAGGAGGAGTGATGCTCGAAGGCGCTGGAGAGGCGGGGGTCTTGGATTTCCAGATTCCTCCTCAGAGTTGATTAAAAGCCAAGTTCTTCTTTAAAGGGGCTTCCTCAGTGCTGCTAAAACGCTGAGTCTGCATAATTTGCTTAGTATTCTGTAAGTGCTTTTTGTCTATAGCGGTGGTCTCAAACTCGCGGCCCACCAGGTACTATTTTGAGGCACTCGGTATGTTTATCATAATCACGAAAGTAAAATAAAAGAGTTTCTTGATCATACGTCTCTTTAGCCATAAATGACAAATCCAAAATGTGGCCCTGCAAAGGGTTGGAATTTGAGACCATTGGCTAAACATGACATCCTGTTTGTCTTTGGGAAGCAGAGCTGAGATTGTGAAGAAAAATAAACTTTAGAATTTCTAACAAGAAGTGTATATGAAAGCTCTTTGTTAGTGTTTGTAACAGTGGACATGAGATTTAATTATAAGATTTGCGCTGAATGTTCTCTTGCTTTGAGTCTCAGAGTCACGATGTATGACATTTTCTCTCAGCCGCTGCCAGACAGGTGAAGGTGGTCAGAGACGGGTCTGATGCAGGTCCTGGAGCTTCTATTAATATTGAGGCTGTCGTCATGAGAGGTTCCAGAGTGCCAAAAATAGGGACCCAGAATGGGACCTCCGAGGAGGGATGTCCGGATGAGGCCACTGAGGCCCAGTGGGCCCAAGACAGCAGGGCCAAAAGCCGGAATGACAAGAGGCTTGGTCATTGTAGACACAGGCACCGACCTCCATGTTATTATTATTGTCTTTTAATGTATTTTATTTTAAGTTTTGTTAACCGGTTCAAGTCCCTTTTTGGGTATATAAGACAAAGGATTAAATTAGATTGATGTTCCTTGTAGCGCTGGCCCTTCTCCACTCTCTTTGTCAAAGGAACAGAATGGAAAGTCTAAGAGTGCTGGGCTCAGACACTGCAATCTTCCTAGTAATGGCCAAGGGAATGGTATTAGCGAACTCAAAGAGGCCTCTAAAAAAATCCTGCAAGTTCTTTTAATACGGTAATCAACTACTATGTCTTATCTTTTCTCCCCCGCAGTCACCAAAGCATCAACAGCACCTTAAACTAGCACTTTGGATATTTCAGAAGAAACTGACTTTCCCTTTGCACGTCCCCATTCTACCTTGGTTAATCCCTCGTTTACCTCCTGCGAGTCACAAAGGAGTCCTCGTTGCTCTTTATTGCTGTCAAAGGGGCACACCCCTTTGTTTGATCTCCATCAGTTGTACTGAACTGGAGCAGCATTAAGAAGCTGGCAAATTATTTGTAGTCTCATCGAGTATCGACGACATGGCTGGTGAGGGACAGAGTTCAAGGCCTTGCAATACACTAGCACATTTCCAGGTGGCACAAGAGCCCAACCATGCAGAGAAGATAAAATCCTGTCTCCACCTGCACTTTCAGCTGTGCTCTGAAACAAACAAATCCTTTGATATAGGCAACTAGAATCAAAAGTTTCTGGAGGCTAAATTTCCTAAAGCTTAGCAGTACCATCAGAAAACTGGTTCCAATGTGGTCTGGCAGATGAAGGAGCACTTCTGTCCTTTTCAGAGACAAAGTTGGACTCACAGAATACTCACAGCAGCTTGTCCTCCTCTAACTTTCTTCCCCTTTCTTCTTATAGCATAGGTTGCAGGGATCCCCACTCCCGATCAGTGCAGTTCTCATTACACAACGCGGGAACCTTACCCTCCACCACGACCTGCGTTCCTTAGCCCTGACCGCATGGATGATGAGAGGATGAACCTACCACAAGACGTGGAGCACACTCTTATGGCAGCCAGAAGACCTTCAACCAGAAAACGCTATGGGTTGAAAGGGAGAAGGTCCCGCTACCAGTGCACAGACACGCAGCGAGACCCCTACAACTGCCCCATACCGGACATCCTGCAGTACATACTGAGCTTATCTCAGGGGGACCTAAAACCCACTTCCATCAAGGTCCACCTAAGTGCAATCACGGCATACCACGCTGGCCTAGACAGCAAACCAGTGTCGAGGCATCCAGTAATCACAAAATTTCATGAAGGGACTGTCCAATCTGCACCCACCGGCCAGACCACCACCGCCCGGATGGGACCTCAACTTGGTGCTGCATCATCTCACCTCGACCCCTTCAAACCTTTGGGGGAGGCAGATCCCGTATTCCTGGCTGGGAAAACCCTGACCATCGTGTCTACCGACACACTCCCTCATGAGAACAGGGTGGTACCCAGAACCCACCCCCGATTCTTGCCGAAGGTGGCTTCAGCGTGCCTCCCGGCACTCTACATCTCCCTACAGGGAGGCACACTGCCACCTCAGCAACACCTCCTGGACTGTGTGCGGGCCCTGACTATGCAGCAGATTAGACAAGCCTCAATTGTTCGTCTCCTACGACCAAAACACACCAGGACTTCCGGCCACCAAACGCAGGCGCTCGCGCTGGATATAAGAGTGCATCCCCTTCACTTATAGAAAAGCGCAGCATCAACCGCAGGTGGGAGCCAACGCCCACCAGTGCAGAACCATAGCCAACACAATGGCACTTCTGCACCACACACCAATAGGGGACATCTGCGATGCAGCCACTTGGTCCTCCATGCACACCTTCACCAAGCACTACTGCCTCGACATAGCATTCCACGCTCCAAATGCATTCGGCCGAGCAGTCTTGGAAGTGGCTCTTCCCTCCCGGGAGGGACAGCAACCACTAGCACAGCCTTGACAAACACTGATCAAGTAGGGGGTTATAAATATCGACAAACACTGTTCAAGTAGGGTGTTATAGATATTGATTAAGTAGGTCTTCCAGCACTCCTTCCTAGACTGAATGTGGAATAGGCAAGTATGAATTCTCACATGCAAGTACGATTTGTCACTGTTGACCAGTTGGTTTCTCACTGTTCATTGATTGTCATTGACCAATTTCACTGTTCTGTGAGTTAAGTAGGTCTTCCAGCAATCCTGTCTAGTCTGAATGTGGAATAGGCAAGTATGAATTCTCATATGCAAGTACAAATTGTCACTATTGACCAGTTATGAATTGTCACCGTTGACCAGTTGGTTTTCTCACTGTTCATTGATTGTCATTGACCAGTTCATTGTTCTGTGAGTATTATTGCTCAGTTAACACAGCACTTTATCTAAAACCTTGTTTCCACAACTTTACCTGCTTTGCCTGATTATCCTGCCCGGCTCGGCCTCCACAGCCAGGAGAGGGATGCACAAAGCGCTAAGGCGCAGGTCCAGTCGGTACATCCCTCGGCTAGGGAGTCACCCATATGTGGCTGACTCATCCTGCTTGTCCTAGGAGAAAGTGTACTTACTTACCTGTAATGTAGGTTCTCCGTGGACAGCAGGATAGTCAGCCACACAACCCACCTGCCTCCCCATACGGCCGACCCGGCCACAGCTAGGAACATCCTGGGGATTAGGGGGAAGCAGGGGGAAATGGGTAGGGCTCGGGCATGCCCAATGGGGCCCGGGCACTGCACGTGCTCAGAGAAAAAAAAAAAAAAAATCTCTCTGAGCTATTGGAGAGCTTATCCGCAAATTGGGAGGTGTTGGGACAACACCCATATGTGGCTGACTATCCTGCTGTCCACGGAGAACCTACGTTACAGGTAAGTAACTACACTTTACTACTTGGGATCTAGCTAGGTACTTGGGCCACTGTTGGAAACAGGATGCTGGGCTTGTTGGACCTTTGGTCTGTCCCACTATGGCAATTCTTATGTTCGTATGTGAGCCAACTATATCAAGCCATTGTGACATCACTGCTGAGGCTGGCTCTTAGGCATTGGTGGAATGAGGCATTATGACATCACAATATGAGCTCTGGAATGTTGCTACTCTTTGGGTTTCTACCAGATGCTTGGGACCTGGATTGGTCACTGTTGCAAACAGGATGCTGGGCATGAAGGACCTTTGGTCTGTCCCAGTAGGGCAATTCTTATGTGAGCCAACTATATCAAGCCATTGTGACATCACTGCTGAGGCTGGCTCTCAGACATTGGTGGAATGAGGCATTATGACATCACAATATGAGCTCTGGAATGTTGCTACTCTTTGGGTTTCTACCAGATACTTGGGACCTGGGTTGGCCACTGTTGCAAACAGGATGCTGGGCATAAAGGACCTTTTTTGGTCTGTCCCAGGATGGCAATTCTTATGTTCTTATGATCGTTGGAAGTCTGTAACAGTGTGCACCTTTTGTGAATGCCTCTGACTTGCTCATGCTCCTCCTATGGCCACACCCCCAACCCACCCAGGCTCCTTTGGCCACGCCCCTTCATGGGCTGCAAATGAGATGATTTGGGCACAGATCTTTATAGGACTGCATACAGACAGATCCATGTACAAATCTGAATAGGTGCCACTTGATGTCAATAAACACTTGATTGCTAACAACTTATCTAATTTATTTGCGTGCAGATTTCAGGCAGTTGGGCACCATTTATAGAATCTAGGGAATAGTGCCAAAAAAAAGACCAAGATTCTTTGGCTGGGGAACACATCTCTCATTTTTCTCTTTATTCCATTAAATGGAGGAGACATATTGGATAGAGTGACCTCATCCAGGATTTGTAGTGGATTCTAGTCTTTCCTTTGAAGTGCAAGTGAATCAGTTGCATAAAAATATTTTGTTTTTAGGACGAAACAACTTTGAACTGTTTGTAATGATGTGATAAACTGGGATTTAATGCTGGAGTTACTACACATCTCCCTTGTTATTCGCGGGGGATAGGGGCAGAGCCGGACCGCGAATGGTGAAATACCGCGAATATCTTCTGGTCCGGCTCTCACCCACCCCCGCCTCCCTCCTGCCTTTCCCCTGGCATCCCGGCCTTACCTGGTGGTCTAGCGGGCTTTCGGGGCAGGAGAGATCTTCCTACGCTCCTGCCCCGTGCAGATTGCCAATAGGAAATAGGCGCCGTGAGTTCCCGTAGTCTCTCGAGACTACGACGGGAACTCCCCACAGCCATTTCCTACACGGGGCAGGAGCGTAGAATAATCGCTTCTGCCCCGAAAGCCCGCTAGACCACCAGGTAAGGACGAGATGCCGGGGGGAAGGCAAAAATATGTTTTTGTTTTTTTCCCCCTCCCACCCAAAAAATCGCAATTATGTGAAATCGCGAGAGCAGAAACCGCAAATGGGGAGGGGGAAGTGTATACCAATCCTACAGAAAAAAACTGGAGGCTGTAGACACAGGCGTACATTTTTTTATGGGTACATAACAGATTCAAAAACAAAACCCCTTTCCCATCCTCACGATTTTTGTTTTGGAAGTGGAGGGCAAAGGGATCTCCACTTACCTAGTCTAATCCAGTCTTCGATTTATATACCGGGTCAACTCGGTTTACAAGTAATTTAAGACCAGCAAAAAGCAAACAAAAGCATAGGAGAAAGTAAGTATTGTAGGGCAATCAATTTGTTGAATCTTTAGATAAACTGTTCAAGTATTGTATAAATAATAAGGTTTTTAGGACTTTACGAAATTGTTGTAATTGACCTATCAATCTGACAGAATCAGGAAGCCCATTCCACATTTCTACCAATTTATAAGTGAAAAATTGACTGAGTTTCCCGGCCGATTTAATTCTTCTGAAGGAAGGGAACAGTAATTTGTATCTCTGTGTATTTCTCGAATGGTAAGATCTAAGGGTATTCTAGTATAAAGGGACCTCTACTTCTATGCTTCGGTCTCCCCA
Source organism: Geotrypetes seraphini (assembly GCF_902459505.1). Lineage (NCBI taxonomy): Eukaryota > Metazoa > Chordata > Amphibia > Gymnophiona > Dermophiidae > Geotrypetes > Geotrypetes seraphini. The sequence continues at coordinate 67,151,448 of NC_047095.1, forward strand.
AATAAGGGAGCTAGCAGGCCCCTCTGATCTCAGGTTCTGATTCCCTGGAAACAGCACAGTCCTGGAGAGAGTGCAGCCCAGTTTTGACTGGGGGGAGCGGGGATTAGCTGATAGCTAACTCTCTGTATTAGTCTGTTTTGGTTTGTGGTGCGTGTGTACTTTTGATGGAAAGTAGTAAATGAAATTTAATAAATCAAAATCAAATTTAATTCAGTCCATTTCCACTTCAGGACAGACAGTACAAATTCTGGCATAATCTTGGACTTGTGCTGCTCAGTTTTCAAGTGCTTTAACATGGGTGCACTCCTTCCTGGTTTGCTCGAAAGCGACTGTACACTTCTCCCTCCGTATTCGCGGTACAGAATACAGAATACAGAAAATCCGTGAATAACTTTTTCATATGTTATTCACAGTTTTCTATTAAAAACCATCGTGAATATGGTGAAACCACGAATAACAAAAAAGACCACGTAGCCAAATATAGTCAGACACGGCAAAACTTCATTTAGAATTAGTGCTTATACTGTAGGGTGTAATTAATCACCTGTTTAACTCATCAGTGCTTGGAAAAACACGCCAAAATTTTTCTCTGCGCTCATGGATGATGTAATTTGGGGGAGGGAGGAGCCAGAAAGCAAAAAAAACTTGTGAATAATCAAAATCGCGAGTGCAGAAACCGCGAATACGGAGGGAGAAGTGCAGTGAAGGGCGCTGTTAAAAATGGTAGCATTTTAGACAGCAGGCTAAGTCCTGTCCCCTTACTTTGGGAAATAATGTGATATCAGTACAGCCCTCCATCTCCTCCGCCCCAGCAATGCTTTAATTCTCACGTTATCACATGAAAAATATCAGAATGCTCTGCATCACAAATCAAATGAGCAGTAAAATTCTATTTATAGATGGCGGTCAGCAAATAGCCTCTATGGAGCATATCTATAATTCCGGCGTGCAGATATTTTAGTTAATGAGTCCTTCCAACACCCTGTCGGGTCCTGATTATTCTTGCCTTCCCGGCATCCATGCACCACGGTAACTGAACAGCAGTTTATAACTCCGGAGATGCATTCCTGATGCGCAGTAGGATTAGAATAGAGAATGACACGGTTGCACCAGAGGAGAAGCTTCCGCCCACACATATGTGACTGCAGGCAGGCAGGCTGCGCCGGCTTCAGTAAGTTTTTTACAAAAGCGCCGTGAAGGTAAGGGGGAGGGAGGGAGATAGATTTGGCCTTAGGTAGGTAGGGAGGGGGCTGTGCACCTTCCCTCCCTTAAGTTTAAATTCTTTACTAACGTGCCGCGAAGGTAAGGGGGAGGGAGGGAGATTCTCGGGCCGCTGAAGGGCGGTGAGGTGGCGAGAGGGAAGGGTGGATGCTGTGGGGACAGGGACGGGGCGGTGAAGGGGACAGCGGGGACGGGGCGGTGAAGGGGACAGATTTTTTTCCCCGTGTCATTCTCTAGATTAGAACTCCTTCCCCCTCGTCCGCTGGGTCAGTCTCTCCACCTCCTTCATGAATCGAAGACACAGTTCCTCCTGCCAAGGTAATGCCACGCACTGCACAGCTACGGGCAGCCCCACGCCTCCTTCCACAGCCTGCAGAGACAGGGTGAGAGAAAGGAATGATAAAGCATCTGACAAGAGTCTGCTAATCTTCCGATTATTGAGTTGGTTCAACTAATACGTTTGACTTAATTTCTTTTGCAAATCCCTGCAATTTTCCGACTCGCCTGGAGGCAGCCATGCTTGGAAGAGTCACCGATGACACAACACACACTAGATCTGAATGGTCCATGTTCATTAGATGATAATGACATCAGCACAGTGCGTGCTGGTATAGGCTACATTTGAACATGGCTGCTCCCGAGAGATGTGGGAAACATCTAATACAGGGGTGCCCACACTTTTTGGGCTTGCGAGCTACTTTTTAAATGACCAAGTCAAAATGATCTACCAACAATAAAATTAAAAAAAAACACAAAGCACACTGTATGCATAGAAAATGTTAATCATCATTCCTATTCCAGGGTTTTTCAAAGAGGTCAATGCAGATGACTCTAAGCACTATCACCTCAGTAACAACCATACAAAAATAGACAAATATACCCCCTCCCTTTTTACTAAACCACGATAGCAGTTTTTAGCGCAGGGAGCTGCGCTGAATGCCCAGCGCTGCTCTCGACACTCCTAGGCTCCCTGCGCTAAAAACCTCTATTGCGGTTTAGTAAAAGGGGACCTTAGTGTAAAATATAGACAGCAGATATAAATTCAGACACATTTTGATCACTAAATTTAAAATAAAATCATTTTCCCTACCTTGTCTGGTGATTTCATGAGTCTCTGGTTGCACTTTCTTCTTCTGACTGTGCATACAATCTTTCTTCCCTTCTTTTAGCCTGTATGCTTCCTCTCCTCCAGACCTCATTCCTTCCCTCAACTTTTCCTTCCTCTTCCCTGCCCTTTCTTTCTCTCTGCCTCCCTTTCATTTTTTTCTGTTTCTCTTCTTTCCTTCTGTATCCCTGCCTGCCCTTTTTCTTTCTTTCTCCCTGCCCTTCCCCAAGCCACTGCCACTGCCATTACCATCGGGGACCAGGACCCAAACACCACCAATAACAGGCCCCAAGCTCTCCCTGCTTCGGCCAACCAGCATTCCTCTCCCCGACGTCAATTCTGCCGTCGGGAAGAGGAAGGCTGATCAGCCCAAGATCGTGATCAACCTATTGGGGGAAATGCTGCCGGGTCCTGCCTTCGCGGAAACAGAAAGTAGGCAGGACCCGGCAGGAACAAGAACAAATGCTTCACTAACCTGTCTCCCGCATTAGCCCGTAGCGAACGCTTGCTTCAGGGCTCTCAACATGTGCATGCCGGCTTCCCTTCTACCCCCCCCCCCCCGGACATAACTTCCGGTTTCGGAGGGAAGAGAAGAGAAGCCGGCACACACACGTTAGAGCCCGGAGCATAAGTTCGCTAGGGGCTGAAATCTCCAAGCCGGTTTTTTGGTTGTTTTTTTTAATGTTCAGCAGCGGCAGATGACAGCTGGGCGGATCGCCCAGCTAAAAGGCCCTAGGGAGAACACTGGAGAGGAAGGCTGATCGGCCCGTAGATCAGGACGGCAACACGAGTGCGATCGACTCGAGTTGCCTTCCTGAGCTACTGGTCGATCGCGATCGACGCGTTGGGCACCCCTGATCTAATAGAATTTTTAAAATGACGGTGTAAAAGTAACTTTTTGAACTAGTATAAGGGCTGGAAAGACGCTATCCAGCCTCAAGCAGTCAGTTCTATTTGTCCCCACCATGAACTGTTGGATGCCCAACTTTATTGTGAGTAGGAAAAACTGTGCCCCCCCTGAAAAATAGGTTACAAGCATCTACTAGCTATGCTCTTCAGTCTGAAATTCCATTGGTACACATACCAGAGTGCTTGGTTACACATATTTCATCTCTTGGAAGGAACGATAAAGTGACATCACTTGGGAGCCAATAACCTGGATTTTGCACTCCCAGAGAATGGAAAGATCATCCCTGGGAGGAACCAGGACATACTGTGTCTGAATTCAAGAGGGCCTGGAATAGGCACGTGGGATCTCTCAGAGACAGAAAGAGATAATGGTTACTGCGGATGGGCAGACTAGATGGGCCATTTGGCCTTTATCTGCCGTCATGTTTCTACAACCATAAAGTTCTATGACCTCACAATGCAGGTGTAAAGAGCCTTAGCCTATAGGAAGAGGAGATGCAAATGTGAAGAGCCTTAGCCAATAGGGAGAGGAAGAGATAATGGTTACTGCGGACGGGAAGACTGGATGGGCCATTTGGCCTTTATCTGCCATCATGTTTCTATGTTTCTATTGCTATAAGGCTCTATGACCTCACAATGCAAGTGTTAAGAGCCTTAGCCTATAGGAAGAGGAGATGCAAATCTTAAGAGCCTTAGCCAGTAGGGAGAGGAGGAGATAGTGGATGCTGCAGATTGGCAGACTGGATGGGCCATTTGGCCTTTATCTGCCGTCGTGTTTCTATGACGACTAAAAGACTGACCCAACTTTCCAGGGCAGACCAAAGTTTTGATCTGTGTGGATGAGAGGAGGTAGGGGTGGGAGAAGGGTTACTATTTTTACAAGGCCCCTCTAGATCACGAAGCTAAACTGGAATCAGTGGGTCAGGGATGAGGCATGCAACGACTTGGCGAGGCTCTTCCGTATGGCGCAACTGAAAATCAAAGATCTTATGTTCTAGGTCAGTGGTTTCCAGACATGAACTAAAGCAAGAACTCGGGGTTCATCACAAACCGGGCCTCAGTTGACAGACCAATTCCACATCACTTACTGCAAACCAGACTGAATCTTGAATACTTGAATGCACTGCCTCCAGTACATAAAGATCTCTCTCATGAATATTCATTGTGGATATCCTGAAAACCTGATTGGCTGGGGGTGCCTCCAGGATCAGGTTTGGGAACCCATGAGCTAAGTAATAAGGTAGGGAAACCCCCCCAATATAAAAAAGGACAGATCCAGACAAAACAGGTGAACCAATCACACCAAATACAAAAACTGCTTTCTTAGTAATAAAGAGAAGAGTAAATTAAAACAAAGCTAAAGCTATTATCCAGTTCAGCAGGGGTGGGCAATCATGGTCCTCGAGGGCCACAACCCAGTTGGGTTTTTGAGATTTCCACAATGACTATGGATGCAATTAATTTGCATGAACTGCTTCCATTGTATGCAAATCAGTCTCATGCATATTCATTGCACAGGCATCAAACCAAAATCCACAGGACAACATAGTAACATAGTAAATGACGGCTGATAAAGACCTGAACGGTCCATCCAGTCTGCCCATAAGTTATACTCATTCAAAAATACATGATTAGATGACTTGTCTCTTCTTTGATATTTCTGGGTCATAGACTATAAAGTCAACCTGGTATTGTCCTAGGTTCCAAATGCTGACGTTGCCATCTAATCAAGCCATTGTGACATCACTGCTGAGGTTGGCTCTTAGGCATTGGTGGAATGAGACATTATGACATCACAATCTAAGCTCTGGAATGTTGCTACTCTTTGGGTTTCTGCCAGGTAACATAGTAAATGACGGCAGATAAAGATCTGAACGGTCCATCCAGTCTGCCCATAAGTTATACCCATTGAAAAATACATGATTAGATGAACTTGTCTCTTCTTTGATATTTCTGGGCCGTAGACTGTAAAGTCTGGTATTGTCCTAGGTTCCAAATGCTGAAGTTGCCATCCAAGCTCACTCCAGCCTATCCAACCATCCCGTTGTTTGCAGGACATCTACCGTAAAGTCTGGCCAATAACATCCTCCTGTTCCATATTAGGGGAGTTCCCATTGATGCCCACCCCAGCCCACCCTACTTCGAATCACCATATATGGAACACAGACCGTGCAGGTCTGTCCAATACCGGCCTTAGTTCTTTTCTAATTAGAGATCTTCTATGGTTATCCCACGCTTTTTTGAATTCCCTTACCGTTTTCCTCTCCACCACTTCCCTCGGGAGGGCATTCCAGACATCTACCACCCTCTCCGTGAAAAAGCATTTCCTAACATTGCTCCTAAGTCTTCCTCTCTGTAACCTCAAATTATGCCCTCTAGTTTTACCATTTTTTCTTCTCTGGAAAAGATTTGGTTCTATATTAATACCTTTCAAGTAGTTAAACGTCTGTATCATATCTCCCCGTCCCTCCTCTCCTCCAGAGTATACATATTTAGGTCTTCCAGTCTCCTCTCATACTTATTTTGGTTCAAACCTCTTACCATTTTCGTCGCCTTCCTCTGGACGCTTCAAGTCTTTTTATATCCTTCGCCAGATGCGGCCTCCAAAACTGAACACGATACTCCAAGTGCGGCCTATTTATCAAATTAAGATGCAGTACAGAGATTTTTTTAAAGCAACCAACTGAAAAAGTCATCCTTACCTTTACAAACTGCTTATCCCAGAGATCCTTATAGAAGCCTTGATGATTTTTCAGCTCTCTCTCATCCTTCTCGGTCACGGTGGTTACGGGTACCACTCCAGCAGGGAAGTCCAACAGGTTATATAGAACGCTGTAGCATACCACACCTGCACATAAAAACAGCTTTTAAACATACATTTTTGCCAGTGTCTAATAATGGAGCCCAAATGTGGAAGTCAGGCACCTAAAAGCAAGTACAGGTCTCCCTCCATATTTGCAGTTTTTGGGATTGGCGAATTTGGCTATTCATGAGTGTCCAAAAAAGCATCCTCTCTCCCACTTCACCTTTGAAGCCCTGGTGGTGTAGCGGTGAAGCGGGGGAGGAGCGATCTTCCTATGCTCCTGCCCCCGTGCAGAGCCACGATCAAAAATGGCTGCCCCCAGGGGGGGCGCTGTTGAGCCCGACTGGGATGGTCGCTTGAACAACTAGCTCCAGCAACCTTTCTTTACTTTTTGCTCTTTTGCTGCAATATTTTCGTTTTTCACCCCTCTAATTACCACCTTCAGCTGTATGAACTATGGCTTCAACTACTAAGGGCAAGAGACACAAGCCAGACCCACCTTCTCCGGCGAAAAACTCCAATTCAGAGACTTCTGATACTGCTGCATCTCCCTCCATGTCTGACTTGTGGGAAGCAATTAAAACAGTTCAAGAACTTATGACAGACACCAAAGATGCAATATCGGAGCTTAAAGAAGATCTGGCAGTGATTCACACTGATTTGTCTTCATTTAAATCCAAATTGGCTGATTTAGAAATCAAATCGGCAACTACGGAGGCTAATGTTAAAGCACTTCAGGGCCATGTGAAACGCACGCTGGCCCTGGAGAAAGATATGGAAGACGCGAGTAATCGTTCTCGCCGGAACAATTTGCGTCTTTTGGGGGTCCCGGAAGGGCAGGAAGGAAACAATATGGTCACCTTCCTCGAAGCGTTCATCCCCAAACTGCTGGATCTTTCATTCACCCACGACTTCGAGATTGAGCGAGCCCACCGGTCGCCATCTTCCAGGCTCCCACGCGACCGTCGACCGCGACCCATCGTGATGAAAATCCTTAGATACCCTCAAGTTATTGCTATACAACAAAAAGCAAGATCTATGGCTCCCATTACTTATGAGGGTAACCGGATTCTTATTCTCCCGGATCTTCATAAGAACACAGTCAAAACCCGGCAGCAACTCCTAGCATTCCGTCTCCAGCTAAAGAAGATGGGCGCCCGCTTTGGCCTCTTTTATCCGGCGCGGATGCGGGTGACATATTTAAACCAAACAAAAGACTTCACCGATCCGGAGCTTTTGGCCACCTACATAGAAGAAACTTCGCCCACCCCGATTGACAATGTGTGAGTCTGATCTGCCCTGCTCTGCTAGCAGACGCATGGCTGTGCTTTAAAGAGTGACTCTCTACTTCAGAGCAATGGAATTTTCCTCACCACGATGCATTACTTCCTTTTGTAATTATGGCTCAAGTGTTTAGTTTAGTTTTTTTCTTTTTGCACAATGTCTGCCTAATCTCCTTACCTCTACTGCACTCCTCTGCACCACGAGCTGACAATGTGCTCTCTGTTTGTTTCCTTTCCCGCCTTGGGCCTCGGCACCATTAGATTTAATGCTGCCTGCATCTGTCTCTGGAGCCGTGTTCAGCTCTCTCTCTCTCTAGCCTCTCACTGTGTGCGGCTGCCTTCTGCTTTCTCCTCGGTCACTCTGACACCTTGTTTTCACTCACAGCGTGCTCCTGTATCTGTTCAGCCCTGTTAGTTCTGCTTCAACTGTTTTTGCTACCTGGATTGTTATGACTGGTTATCTTTCAATTAGCCTAATAGGTCAGTTGTTTACTCAAGGTTTTACTGCTTGAACTTGCTGATATCCTGTTTTTGTTTTCCTGCAGCAAGAGCTCCTGTTTTCACAGTCTTTGTCAATAGGTTTGCTGGTGTGTGCTGTCCTTCGGCCTGGGCCTTGGCTTTGGCTTCTCAGCCCACCCATATTTTATGGCCTGCTGCTATTTAGCAGGGGGCTTTCTCACCTTTTCCAGTATATTTTATTGCTCTTTACTTCTTTCTCTCTTTATTGGTATTTCACTGATATTTATCACTCCTGTTCTATTTACTACAGATATGTATGCAGTTTCTGATGGGTATTTCATTCCTTATATTTTATATGCAGACAATTATCAGATTATTTTTATTATCTTCAAATGTCATTATCAATAACATCTTTGAATGTCAAGGGTCTTAATAATGTAATAAAACAACGGAAGTTAATATCATATTTGGATGATATTAAATCTGATGTTATTCTGCTACAGGAAACTCATCTTAATTCTGCTGACTCTGCCAAGTTTACCAAACGTGGTTTTCTTCCTCCCCTTTTCTCCCCTGCTGAGGATGGTAAGAATGGTGTCATTACTCTGGTGAGACAACATCCCTCCATTTCCACACTTTTTAGCTCTCATGATACACATGGTAGATGGGTAAGTGCTAAGCTTTCTATTTCCAATCATGCATTGCGAATCATTAACATCTATGCACCTAATATTGATTCTCCAGATTTCTTTCATAATATCGCCAACCATATATTGCAGGATCCAGATACTCCCGTAATAATAGGGGGGGATTTTAACCTCATTTTGGACCCTAGTAGGGACCGGAAATCACACGCCCCCTATAAAAAATCAAAATCATGGTATGCATTGCATGATATTATGACTCAGTTACAACTAACAGATCCTTGGAGAATCCACCATAGGGATGTTGAACAATTTACATTCTTTTCTGCCCCCCATGCCACATACTCCAGGATTGATTATTTCCTTGTCAGCACATCTATCTTAACACACATTCTTTCATCTGACATTCACTCCATAACTGTTTCAGATCATGCTGCCATTACAATAAATTGCACACATTTCTCCCTAGAACCTCGCAGTAAGCAATGGCGGTTTAATTCTTCACTCCTTGCTGAGGACCATTTTTCGGATTGCATTAGTGCTGCCATTGAAGAATTTTTCAAATTCAACATTCCCACACATACTAATTGGATTGTTACCTGGGACGCCTTTAAGGCATTTATTCGTGGCACTATTATTCAATTCTCAGCCAAACTTCATTCTTCTCAGAAAACTGCACAACGGGATCTGGAATCCCGCATTCGTTTGGCTGAGTCCATCCATATCTCTGATACATCTAATATACAAGCTCTAACTGATCTTCGCAATCTGAAATTGCAATACAACTCTCTTTTAAGCTCCTCTGCTGCCAACTCTGTTTTTGTTCAAGCATCCACATATTACGCCGACAATAATAAACCGGGTCATCTACTTGCAAACTATCTGAAAAAATCTCAAAATAAGATTACCATATCTTCTATTAAAGATGTATCTGGGCAGTTATCTACAGACTATTCCTCCATCTCTTCTGCCTTCCATGATTTTTATCAACAACTATATTCATCAGAAACCTCCCCCTCTATTCCTCAGCTTACCTCATTTTTATCTTTTCCCCATCCTTCACTCTTACCTACCGAGACGTCTCCTCTCTCCTCTTCTTTCTCTGCTCAGGAACTCCAGGACGCCATTAACTCTCTAAATTCGAATAAATCACCAGGCCCCGATGGCATTACTGTTGAGTTTTACAAGGCCTTTCTTCCTACTCTGCTTCCACATTTGCTATCTTTCTTTCAGTTTCTCTGCAATCAGGGCGATTCTTCAGGCTCCTTTACAGAGGCTACCCTTATTGTGTTTCCCAAACCCGGCAAAGACCCCCAAGATGTCAAAAACTATAGACCTATCTCTCTAATTAATGTGGATGCTAAAATCTTTGCTAAAATTCTTGCTACCCGGCTCCAATCTGTTCTTCCATCTCTTATCTCCCCTGATCAATCTGGCTTTATCCATAACCGATACTCCTCCAATAATACCCGCCTTTTGTCACATATCATCCACCACACTACATCTCATCCAGACAGACTCTTGATTATGGCCCTCGATGCTGAAAAGGCCTTTGATCGCCTAGAATGGCATTTTCTTTTTCATATTCTCCGTTGGTATGGATTCCCAGATCCTTTTATTGATATGATCAAAGTTCTATATTCCCACCCGACGACTCGGATTATGATTAATGGCCGTACCTCGCAACCTTTCTATCCATCCCGTGGCACCAGACAAGGATGTCCCCTATCCCCATTACTTTTTAATCTCGCTCTGGAGCCGTTATTAGCGGCTATCAGACACGACCATAGAATTAATGGCTTCCAGTCTGACCAATTTTCAGTTAAACTCTCGGCCTATGCAGACGACATCCTGCTCTACATCACCCCGGACTCTCTTTCTCCTGTTCTTGAACAAATTAGACAGTACTCAGCCATATCTGGCTATAAGCTAAACATAACTAAATCAGAAATACTTCCGCTAAATTGCATCGATGTCCAAACTGATGCAATTAACTCTGGCTTCATATGGTCCCCTACCAAAATTAAATACCTTGGTTTATTCTTTGGTCCTACTCTCGAATCCACATTGAAACTTAATTCTGATTTCATCTTCTCTATCATTCACACTTGTACTTCCAAATGGTCCCCCCTCAACCTCTCCTGGTGGGGCAGACTCTCTACAATACGAATGATGATAACTCCCAAAATAAATTATGTTCTCAGTATGCTTCCATGTCTTTTTTCTCCCTCCATCTATTCTCGTATTGAGCGTCTCCTTTCTTCCTTCTTGTGGCACAACAAACAGCCCCGGATTGCCTTGCGTAAATTAAAGTGTCCTCGGGACCAGGGAGGTGTCAACTTCCCTAGCTTTCGGGAATACCATTATGCTTTTCTATTATCTCAAGGCTCCCTATGGTCTAATCTTTTCCTCATAAGCACACCGCCCACGTGGTTATCCTTAGAGCATTCTTTACTCGATCCGTACATCATGCAACATGCTCCTGCCATTCCTCTGCCTTCAGAGGCCAAACGCAATCCGATTTTACATAGTACTTGGCAAACACTTAACCATATTGACTCCATCTCAGAGAACAAATTAGCTGATTCATTAGCGGCACCTATTTGGCATAATCCCAAACTTAAAATTGACAATTCCGTGGTACTTTGGAAATCTTGGCAACAGCAAGGTCTCTGTACTATTGCGCATCTTATCAACGCGAATAAATGGATTACCTTCTCGGACATTATGGCAAAATTCCATATCCCTCCCACCCAATATTTTAATTGGATTCAGCTGCATCATTGTCTTACTGCGAGGTTCTCATCTCCCGCATCCTTGCATACTACTCCTGACCTCCACTCAAAGATACAACTTTTCTCTGCTTCCAAAGGTCAATCTTCAAATTGGTACAAGTATATGCAGGCAAAATCATATCCTTTCCTCATCGAATCCATCTCTAAATGGGATCCGATGTTGCAATCCCCTATTACCGAGCAATTATGGTTGGCGTTATGGCCCAGATTATTTAAATCCCTTCACTCAGCCTCTCATAGACAAACAGCTCTTTTCCTCTATCATAGAGCCTTCTGGACTCCTATTAAATCAGCCAAAATAATGAAGTCCTCAGTTAACTCTTGCTGGTCTTGCAAAGCATCTGAAGGCTCCTTGCGGCATATGCTCTATGATTGCCCCCATTTGCAGATTTTCTGGAATTCGATCTGGCACACGATTTCTAAAATTTTCTCTATCACTGATCCTTTCTCATTTGATATTTTGATTCTGGGTTCCTCGGCACTCACTGCCCATCTATCTGTGTATCATGACCGCCTTTTTACCCTTTTATTAATTCTAGCCATTCAACTTATTTTACATAATTGGAAAGATTTTACAAAATTAGATTATAACCAATGGTGGAATTCAATGTGCCTCCACAATAAATTTGAACGACATATGGCTGACCGCCATAAATCTAGAGCGACTTTTGATAAAACTTGGTCGATTCTGGCAAACATCAGCACTTAGACCCTTGACCATAAACAGGATCATTTACCTATAGTATTCTGGTTTGATCTTTCCTTTATTTTCTCTTTATTTTATTTCATACTATTTTGTCATTGTCTGCTGACGATATACAGTCACATGTGCACTGTTTTAGCGTGGACTATATTGTATCTTATCTCTCTCGATTTACTCCCTTCACTATCCCATACGAAGCTTGTTCCTCGTTCTTATAGGCTTTTATGATGTGCATACTAACATGATTGATATACTGTTTACTGTTCATTTATCTTGTTATTGCCACTTCTTATTATGTAATTGAATATACTGGATGGGTGTCATCACCCGGTTTATAACCTGTGCTTCCTTGGAAGCTCTTCTTTTTGTACTTCAGTTTTTTTTTTTTATGTTTTCCAAAAACCAATAAAAATTTTTTTGAACTGAAAAAAAAAATGGCTGCCCCAAGTTCCCGTGTCGGTCTTGCGAGTTCCCACAAGACTGCTGCCAGAACCTGAGGCAGTCATTTTTTATAGCGGATCTGCACAGGGCAGGAGCTCTTCCCCCGCTTCACTGCTCGACCACCAGGGCTTTAAAGATAAGCTGCGGAGTGGTCCTGGAGGCAGGAGGGAGTCAGGAAGGGGGGGCCCTAAAATTTGTGACTTTTTAATATTCGTAAGAGCTGTGCCCTAACCCCCATGAATACAAAGGGCGATGTGTATTCTTTAAAGTGTGTGCAAACTGGAATGCCCCTAATCCATCCAATCCCCTCCCACAATGCCCGTACAGCTATAGCTAACCATATGGGTCTCTCTTTTATTCTCTCCTGATTGGACAGCTGTGAAGTGTTTAGTGAGAGAGAAAAGATAAATAACGAGGATCTGGAGAGTGAATGCATTTTTAGGTGAGCAATATAATGACTTCAGGAAAGGGACTCCATAGTCATAGCGCCACGGAAGGAAGATGTGTCATGGTGCTACGTTTTGAACAGACCGCAATGAAGAAAGAAGGTTCTGCAGGAGACCTGCAAGAAGTACTGTATTTTCTCGCATATAACGCGCGCGTTATACATGGTTTTTGCAAACCGCGCATACCCTTGCGCGTTATATGCGTGAGCACGTTGTACAAAATTTTTTTACATAGTTCCCCCCCCGACACCTGATTCATCACCCGGAAGGAGCGCTCACACTCCCACCCCGAAGGACCGCTCGCACCCCCACCCGAAGGACCGCTCGCACTCCCACAGCCTCCCCTCTCCCCCATGGAGAAGCTGTCTACCTTGTTTCCAGATGCCAGCCCAGCTCCTTCCTCTGCCGGCGGTCGTGCCCCTTCTCAGAGCCCTGTGCTGCGCTGCTTCCTCTTCAGGCGGTCCCGCCCTTTCTCTGACGTCAGAGAAAGGGTGGGACCGCCGGAAGAAAAAGCAGCGCAGCAGGGCTCAGAGAAGGGGCGGGACTGCCGGCAGAGGAAACAGCTGGGCTCGCTAGCATCCGGAAACAAGGTAGACAGCTTCTCCATGGGGGGGGAGGCTGTGGGGGTGCGAGCGGTCCTTTGGGGTGGGAGTGCGAGCGGTCCTTCGGGGTGGGGGTGCGAGCGGTCCTTTGGGGTGGGAGTGCGAGCGGTCCTTCGTGGTGGGGGTGCGAGCGGTCCTTCAGGGTGGGGGTGCGGGTGCGTGCGAGCGGTCCTTCGGTGTGGGGGTGCGAGCGGTCTTGCGGGGGGGTTAATCGGACGTCAGGGGGGGGCATCAGGCTTTCAGGGTAGGGACAGGACTTCAAGGGGGAAAGGAGAGTTGGGGCGGGCGAAAAGAGAGTCGGGGTCTCCAGAGGAGAGTCGGGGCGGGCGAAAGGAGAGTCAGGCAGCATGCACGGTATACGGGTGTGTGCGGTATATAAAAATTTCTGTACATAAATTTGTGTTTTTCGCGCGCTATACCCGTGTGCGCGTTTTATACGGGTGCGCGTTATCTACATGAAAATACAGTAGGTTGCAGTAGTCTACGTGGGAGGTAGTGAGAAAGAGGACAAGGATTTTGGTAGCATGCTCAAAAAGCGAAGGGACAAAATTTAGCAGGGCTGAAAAGGAAGAAATGTCACATTATAGAGCTGTGTAAAGAAGGAGAGGCAGCACAAGATTGTGACCTGAGGGAACCAGAAGCATGAAAGTGTCATCCACAGGGAGAGAGAAAGAAGGAAAGAGGGGAGGTGGGTCTGGGGAGAGAAATAAAGTTCTGTCTTTTCACCCCGTTACATTTAAAGTGAAAGTATGACATCCAGGCAGAGAGGTGCTGAGGGCTTGGCCAAGGGCCACTGAGCTTTCCGTTAAAAATATCCCACTGCTTATACCGAGAGGCAGTAGCGCCATGGACAGTACCAAAGACTTTTCCAGGGTATCCGATTTTAAACGCAGGGCTGATGAAGGGACACAGCACCACATCCAGCTCCAGCTCTTTCCAGTTGGCAATGAATTCCTGGCAGTATTCCTAAAACACGGGATGCGGAAAAGTTCATTTTTCAATCCACCAAGAATTTTGCAACACAAAACTCGTCTTAGGACTTGCCTGACAAATCTTTGCACAAAATGTCAGAGCACAGAAATTTCCCTTCCACTCTCCCCCACCTTCCCAACAAAACATTAAAATAGGGCAAGATTTGAATAGAGTTTGTCCCCCCCCCCCAACAAGATTCTGCCTTTCCCTGCAGGAAGGTTGTATCTTACCATGGCTTCCACATGGTGCTGCCAGAGTTCCTGTACCGAGCTGTAAATTCATAGGAAAAAGACAAAACCAAAGCCAGTTACTGCAAACATCTTTGGGGTCAATATTCAAAGTGATTTAAGCAGGCGAGAGAAGCTCCTGGTCACTTAATTACGCTCAGTGGACCAGCCACTGATATTCAACAGCACTTAACTGGGCCGTGTCATTGACTATTGACTATAATCGGCCATCTTGAATCTGGGTAGTGGGTGGGGGGCGTTCAGAGGGTGGAGCAGAAAAGGAGCCAGCAGGTATGCACCTACCGGTAATATTCAGCACCTGTGCCCACATAGCTAAATGGGCATACCAAAAACAGTCCTATGCCTGCTTAGCTACGTGGGTGCCAGCACTGACTACTGGCCAGCATCCGTGTAACTTCTGGGTACCATCCTGGAGCTTTTCAAGTCTCCCCCTCACTCCTCCAACAACAGAAGACCATTTTGATCCAACGACAACAATTTATTATTTCTATAGTGCTACCAGACAAACGCTGTACATTAAACATACAAGAGACAGTCCCTGCCCGATAGAGCTTACAATCTACAAAAGGGTGAATCTATATACGCTGCTGAGGCAAGGAATTGATGAGTCGGATAGGATGGGGGGGACTATGGAGGGGTGCTTTAGAAGCTGGTTGGGTTAAGACCTCTTAAAACTGATCCCAGCAACAAAAGCCCCTTCCTCCACCAAATGACGTGACCCGCCCCCATTCCAATCCAGACTGTAACAACAGAAGCCTCTCCTGCAACATCCAGCCTACCTGACCAGCCCTGGTGATCCAGTTGGTAAGGCTGGCAGATGTGAACCCCACTCGCTCTTGCCCCTGGTGGCTCCTGATGTAAAATGGCAGTTGTGACCCCTGGTGGTAGTCTTGTAGTACTACCGCTAGAGGCTGAGGCCTACATAAGAGACAGTGGCCAGCACATGCTTTTTCTCTCCTCTTCCTCTCCCTCTTACCTATCCACCTCCTCTCTCTCCCTCCTCTTACCTCTCTCTTTACAGTCGCCTTGAGCCTGTATAGGTATGAGCAACGCACGGATTAGATATCCCTAGATATTCAATGCTGGTGTCCAGATGTGGCCCAACACAGAATATCGCGGACTAATTTAGCTGACTGCCATTGGTGCTTAACCCTTTCAGGACCAAGGGACATATTTGTCCCATAACTTTAAAATCCTATAAATTTTGATTGGGATAGTCTACAGTTCTAAATTTGATATGTACGGATTCCACATGATACTGCCTTTATGTAAACAAACTGGTTCCGACATTCATTCATTAGCGTCGTTGCCAGATTGACGAGAAGATTCACTTGCCACACTGTCCATAAGCCAGAAGTGTGATTTTTTAAATAAAAATAATGATATTTCACAAAAAAAAATCAATTTTTTGGCATCTGCAAACCCTTTTTACCATAAAAATGTCGTCAAAACCACAAAAATTGGCCTACGATCCTTATGGTCCTGAAAGGGTTAAAAACATGCTGACCACCGCTGGCTGAATTCTGACGGGTTCATTGTCAAGCATTTAACGCCTGGTATTATGTGCGTTAAACCCCTACCACAGCTTGATAAAAGGACCCCTTTGTTTTAAAATATATAAATAAATAAATAAAATAAAAAAATAAAGAAAGTACTTTCCCTGTAAAGCTTTTAGCTCTAGAGAGCAAATAGTCTCACACTGAAGCATCACACCCCCCCCCCAAAAAAAAAATTGTCTTTCTTTACATGTATTTTTTTATTGGCTTAGTTGATTTTCAAAGTTCAATCAGTTGAAAAAGTTCCTCTTGAAACAATTGTGACTTCCTGGATGTATATAGAAGTCTTTCACTGATCCATTAGATAGATTGTGAGCTTGCCAGGACAGACGGGGGGAAATGCTGGATTACCTGAATAAATTCATTTAAACCAGCGGTCTCAAACTCAAACCCTTTGCAGGGCCACATTGCGGTTTTGTAGGTACTTGGAGGGCCGCAGAAAAAAATAGTTAATGTCTTATTAAAAAAAAAGACAACTTTGCATAATCCAAAAATGTGGATTATCTGAAATTAGTTTATAGATCTTTCCTTAATTGCTTCTGATAATTTCAGCTATACACAGCAAAAAGCTGTGCAACATACAGAAAGTGAAAAACTATCAAAGTATCAACTGCAAGAGGCAAGATTTTGGACCAACTATTTTGAGGCCCTCGGTATTATAAAGGATAATTGATTCTTTATGGAAAACTTGTGCCTTAAGTGTCCTCCAGCACTGGACACACGCACAAGCTGCACTGCCTCCAGTGGTTACCTTACGTTCTGGAACGTTGCCCGCCTCACGCAAGCACTTTCCTGCGTCTGCACCCGATTGTGAGGTGGAGTGGAGGGGACAATCGCATACAGACGCAGGAAAGCGCTTGCATGAGGTTACAGCAGCGAGGCGGGTAATGTTCCAGGATACGACCGCCGGACACTTGAGGCACAGGTTTTCCGTAAAGAGTCATTCTTTATAATACGAGGGCCTCAAAATAGTACCTGGTGGACCGCATGTGGCCCCCGGGCCGCGAGTTTGAGACCACTGATTTAAACCATTCTGAGCTCTCTTTGGAGAACAGTATAGAAAATTGAATTAATGAATAAATATATATGATGTGGAGCCATGAAATTTACAAGTTATTCCACATTTTTCATTTCAAGTCTCTTACCTTACACCTCGCAGCATCTTCAATGACTTTGCCATTCTAGGATACTAAAGAAAAAGAAGATATGATTACATGCTGGGGGGGGGGGGTCCAGGGAGGGTTTCCTTGATCTTTGGGGGGGTTGTTCCGGCAGGAGGGGTTGGGAACCCTCCTGTCGGCGATCTTTATGGAGGGTGCAGCATGTTCGGGGGTGTTCCGTTAGGAGGGGCTGAGCACCCTCCTGCCAGCGATCTTCGGGGGAGTTGGGTTGCGGGGTGTTCCAGCAGGAAGGGTTGGGAACCCTCCTGTCGGCGATCTTTATGGAGGGTGCAGCATGTTCGGGGGTGTTCCGTTAGGAGGGGCTGAGCACCCTCCTGCCAGCGATCTTCGGGGGAGTGGGGTTGCGGGGTGTTCAGGGGGTGTTCCAGCAGGAGGGGTTGGGCATCCCTCCTGCCGCGTTCATTCGGGCTGGGTGGGGGAATTGGCGGCTGCAGTTGCTAAACTTATCGTGGCAGGAAGATCCCATGCCGTGATAAGGTCAGCGGCCGCATCTACTTACAACGTAGGCCTACATTGTAAGGTCTCCCTCTCAACTAGGGAGACGCATATGGCTGCCAAGGTTCGCCTAAGGCAGCTTCCAGGGCAAACCACGCCCACGGCTAGCCTTAGGGGAACTTAGGCGAGCATGCGGGCCTCCCTAGACTCCCGGAGGCGTCTCCAATGTAGGCAGCCTGCCTTGGGAGCTTTTTTTAAAAAACGTGCATCCCGATTGGCTGGTTAGCTGTAGGACGCCTACAGCTGCCTACAGTCAAGACGCAGTTTACAGAATCTGGGCCTGAAGGTCTACTATTAAATCTCTGTCCACTTCTGTCTGTGAAGGAGGCCTGTATATTTCACCCTGCATCAGGCCCTCCCCCGACCCCCAAAGACTTGCACGGACACAGATGTACATGTGAGCAGTACAGGATCTCACCAGTGGCCAGAGAAGAGTAGACAAGAGGCTTTTCAGCCAGCGAGGCATCTTAAAGAGCTGGAGCTGCGATTGTAAAGTGGGGTCCACCAAGTCTCCTTTACTGAAAGAGAAAATAATTGAGGGTGAGTAGAAGCATCGGAGACCGAAGGCCCTCAGGTTCACCTTGTCACCTTCAGGTTTAATGTAGCGCAGCGTTTTCCGTTATCTCAGCAGCTGCCCCTGTTCTCGGAACTACCGTGTTTCCACGAAAATAAGACAGTGTCTTATACTAAATTTGGGGTCCAAAAAATCAATTAAGGTTTATTTTCGGGGATGTCTTATTTTTTTCATGTACAACAATTCTCTCTCCCTTCCTCTCCTCCACACCAATTCTTCCTCTTTCCTTTATCCCCCCTCCCCCCTCAGTGTGAAGCATCTTCCCTTCCCTCCCATCCCCCCTGTGCAGCAGATCCCACCGATCCTCTCACCGTGAGACTGACATACCTCCGCTCTGAGGCCTCAAAAACAGCGGCAGCACTCAGTGATACGGCAGAGGGAAGGCCCCGGCAGGGTAGGCCGTGAAGCAGCCCGTTCAAAGCGCAGCCAATGTTGCTGTTTTAGGAGGCCTCGGCACGGAGGTATGTCAGGTCTCACCATGGTGGGGAGTTGCTGAATCGATAAGTCTGATTTTTTTCACCGAATCGGGCAGGGACGGAGTCAGAGAGTGTCGGGGACATTTGGAGGGGGGAGGGAGCTTCGGGGGTTGATCTTAACTAGGGCTTACTTTCGGGGAAACAGAGTAGTTAGTACATCTGCAGTTAGGTGAAAATACCATAAGGCCCTGATGATCTATGGGCAGTGGCGTAGTAAGAAAGGTGGGGATGGTCCACTCTGGGCACCATGATGGTGGGGAGGCGCACCGGCACCCCTCATCCTCTCCCCACTCCTTCCCTTCCCCCGTACCTCTAGGTCAGGGTTGTCAAAGTCTCTCCTCGAGGGCCGCAATCCAGTCGGGTTTTCAGGATTTCCCCAATGAATATGCATGAAATCTATTAGCATACAATGAAAGCAGTGCATGCAAATAGATCTCATGCATATTCATTGGGAAAATTCTGAAAACCTGACTGGATTGCGGCACTCGAGGAGGGACTTTGACACCCCTGCTCTAGGTGTTCACCGCCGCAAGCAACGACTTCAACGTGTCACTCGTGACCGCGTCAGCTCTCCTGCTGACGTCACTTCTGGGTGACGCGCATAGGAAGTGGCGTCAGAGGGAGAGCCGCCAGGGTTGCGAGGAGTACGTTGACGTTGTTACTCTTGGTGGTGAACACCTAGAGCAGGGGTGTCAAAGTCCCTCCTCGAGGGCCGCAATCCCGTCAGGTTTTCAGGATTTTCCCAATGAATATGCATGAGATCTATTTGCATGCACTGCTTTCATTGTATGCTAATAGGTCTCATGCATATTCATGGAGGAAATCCTGAAAACCCGACTGGATTGTGGCCCTCGAGGAGGGACTTTGACGCCCCTGACCTAGAGGAAGGAGGGGCGCACACGGCAGGTGGTCCTGGGGAAGGAGCAGGGGTGGAGATGAGGGTGGGGGAGGGGTGGCTACACCCTGGGCACCTCTCACCCCCGCTACGCCACTGTCCATGGGGGCAATATTTTAAGATTCTTACAATGAAAGTAGCATGGCTTATTTTGGCTTTCATGAGGTGGTTAACATACCATAAACCTAGAAAACAATTAGAAAAATTCTACTCTAGAAAAAGGAAAATCTTAAATACAGAGGGGGTAATAGTCAAAGTCATTTTAACAGGCCAGAAATGGCTCCTGATTGGTTAAAATAAAGAACCCTCAAAGTCAAAATCGACCTACAAATGTATACCAAAGGAAGGCAGACTTGACAGATGTGAATATCCTTCAGAATTTTTAACAGATTTTGTAACAAAAGATTTAGCGAATTAGGGGCAAACGGACCTCAAGTGCCTACAGGTGTCAGATATAGACAAGTCTTGTCTGATCACCAAAACGTAGGCATCATTGGACCAATCAAAAACCCCTTTGAGTTAAGAACACTTTTGCCTGTGGTTTCAAAGCACTCTCTCCCGTCTTTGAGTTAAGAGCACTTTTGCCTGTGGTTTCAAAGCACTCTCTCCCGTCTTTGAGTTAAGAGCACTTTTGCCTGTGGTTTCAAAGCACTCTCTCCCGTCTTTGAGTTAAAAGCACTTTTGCCTGTGGTTTCAAAGCACTCTCTCCTGTCTTTGGTTTAAGGGCACTCTGTTCTCTCAACACTCTTTCACATCTCTGCACTGTGATACAAGAAATAAAGCTCTAGGTCAGGGGTGCCCAAATGGTCTATTGCGATCGACCAGTAGATCACAAAGGCAACATGAGTCGATTGCGTTGCCTTTACAATCTTTTTCTCCCTGCTGCTTCCCCAAGCCAGGCCTGGTGCATACAAGCGCCGGACTTACAAAACTTCACCTCCGACATCAATTCTGACGTCGGAGAGGAAGTTCTGGGCTAGCCAATCGCTGCCTGGCTGGCCTGGAGCTTC
Source organism: Geotrypetes seraphini (assembly GCF_902459505.1). Taxonomy (NCBI): domain Eukaryota; kingdom Metazoa; phylum Chordata; class Amphibia; order Gymnophiona; family Dermophiidae; genus Geotrypetes; species Geotrypetes seraphini. The sequence goes on from NC_047095.1 coordinate 67,172,266, forward strand.
CTCCCCAAAGTTAGAATTGACGATGGAGGTGAAGTCTTGCGGGCCCGGCACTTATACGCGCCAGGCCTGGCTCGGGGAAGCAGCAGGGAGAAATCACGTTGGCGGCTTGGGGTGGGGGTAGGGAAAGAATCGGGGAAGTGTAGAAATCGGTATGATGGCTTGGGGGGGCAGGGGGAGAGAGAAAGAAAGGCAGATATAAAGAGTGGGGGGGCAGGGGGAGAGAGAAAGAAAGAAATATTGGCTTTACAGAAGAAGGAAGTGCAACCAGAGACTCATGAAATCACCAGACAAAAAGGTAGGAAAAATGAGTTTATTTTCAATTTAGTGATCAAAATGTGTCTGTTTAGAGAATTTATATCTGCTGTCTATATTTTGCACTATGGCCCCCTTTTACTAAACCGCAATAGCGGTTTTTAGCGCAGGGAGCCTATGAGCATTGAGAGCAGCGCAGGGCATTCAACGCTGCTTCCTGCGCTAAAAAACGCTATCATGGTTTAGTAAAAGGGGAGGGGGTATATTTGTCTTGCCTACTACTTATAGGGAATTCAGGAAACGCCTAAAAACACATCTGTTCCTGAAGTACTTAGGTAACTGAGCTATACAATCTTAGTCCTCAACAAATGATCTTTAGAACTGTTAATCACTATCTCTGAACTTTGTTTATTCCACTCAATCTGTAACATCTTTTAATCATTGTAAACCGCATAGAACTTCACGGTCCTGCGGTATATAAACTGTTATTATTATTATTACTCAGGTGACATTGCATATTTTAAAGTCATCTATCTGCTTTGACCTCTGATAAAAACCCTGAATACAAATGATAATTAATATTTTCTCTGCATACAGTGTGGTTTGTGTTTTTTTTTATTTTATTGTTGGCAGATCATTTTGACTTGGTCATTTTAAAAGTAGCTCACAAGCCAAAAAGTGTGGGCACCCCTGCTCTAAGTAAAAGAAAATGCAACTTTCTGCTCCAGAGAGCTTATCAGCCTTTGCATACATGGAAGAATGTAAAACTGATTCTCCACATACTTCTGTTATCTCTCGTCTGGTTACATGCCTAGTTCTTCCTATCTCTCCTCCAAATACGCTGAGACTGCACCTGGCATCCTTCAAAACAAAGGCGCCAGACTGGGTCAGACCAAAACCCACTGAGCTGAACATCCTGTCTTCAATAGATCCTAAAGAGGAGATCCGTTCCTTGCTATTAACTCCCCAAGCCCATCTGGCAAACATTAAAAGAACATCAGAATGAATAAATTTCCAAATAGTGAAAGTGGGTTAATATATCTCAAAATTCTTCAAAAATACTCCACTTTGTTAGCTGAAGGTCAAGTCTAATGGAAGAAAAAGCCTCAGGTCTAATCTGGTAGAGCTCAAAGCTCAAACCACCTCCACCCACATCTCTGGCTCCAAAAAAACTTCCGTCAGGGGTCTCAAAGTCCCTCCTTGAGGGCCGCAATCCAGTCAGGTTTTCAGGATTTCCCCAATGAACATGCATGAGATCTATGTACGTGCACTGCTTTCAATGCATATTCATTGGGGAAATCCTGAAAACCCGACTGGATTGCAGCCCTCAAGGAGGGACTTTGAGATCCCTGGTTTAGAATGACCCTATGCCACTAAAGTTCTTTTAGGAACCAAGAACATAAGAATTTGCCGCTGCTGGGTCAGACCAGTGGTCCATCGTGCCCAGCAGTCTGCTCCCGCAGTGGCCCCCAGGTCAAGACCAGTGCCCTGAGACCAGCCCTACCTGCATATGTTCTGATTCAATAGGAACCCATCCAATGTTGTCTTAAATCCCTGGAGGATGTTTTCCCCTATAACAGACTCCGGAAGAGCGTTCCAGTTTTTTGCCACTCTCTGGGTGAAGAAGAACTTCCTTACGTTTGTACGGAATCTATCCCCTTTCAACTTTAAAGAGTGCTCTCTCGTTCTCTCTCCCTTGGAGAGGGTGAACAACCTGTCTTTATCTACTAAGTCTATTCCCTTCAGTATCTTGAATGTTTCGGTTGTGTCCCCTCTCAGTCTCCTCTTTTCAAGGGAGAAGAGGCCCAGTTTCTCTAATCTCTCACTGTACGGCAACTCCTCCAGCCCCTTAACCATTTTAGTTGCTCTTCTCTGGACCCTTTTGAGTAGTACCGTGTCCTTCTTCATGTACAGTGACCAGTTGGGTAAACTCTTGCGGAGGTCTGCAGGGTTCCCCTTTATCCCCTACTTTGTTTAACATTGCCTCTTTAGGGAACTTATTTCAAAGTTTAAAAGTAAAATTTTATATCTATGCGGACATCACTATAGTTATTCCTTTTACTAACCTGACTGCTGAGATAAAGAATCATCTGTCATTTATTTTAAAGCAAACTGAAAAAAAAAACCAAAAAAAAACTTGAGTATTTTAAAAGAATTTTGGTATAACATAAGAATTGCCATACTGCGACAGACCTTAGGTCCATCAAGCCCAGTATCCTTGCCTCCATCAGTGGCCAACCGAGATCCCAAGTAGCAATAAGCAGTAGATTTCACCAAGCCATCTCAATGGCCTATGGATTTCTCTTTTAGGAAATTAGCCAAACCATTCTTAAACCCCACTAAGCTAACTGATTTCACCTTTTCGCTACAATCTTATCCAAACCTTTGTTAAACCCTGTGTTAGAACTAACCTTGACTACATTCCTCAATAGCAAATTCCACAGCTTGATGGTATACTGTCTGGGAAAAAAAATCACTTTTTCAGTTTGTTTTTAAATATACTGTCTATTAGCTTCATAGAGTTTTCCTTAATCGTAATACCAATTGAAAGAATCAACAAAGGTTCCCTATTTGTGGTTTTATAAAATCTTATCATACCTCCCTTCAGCTGTCTTTTCTCCAAGCTAACCAGCCCCCAACCTTTTTTTCCTTGTAAGGGTGCTGCTCCATTCCCTTTATCGTTTTGGTTGCCCTTCTTTCTGCCTTTTCTAGTTCTGCTACATCTTTTTTTTAGATAAGGCGACCACAGCTGCACCCAGTGCTCAAGGTGCAGTCACAGCATGGAGTGATAGAGGAATTGTGATATTCTCCATTCCTTTCCAAATAAATTCTATCATTCTATTTGCTTTTTTGACCCTCTACCATCGCACAGTGAGCTGATGATCATTTGCACTCTCATCCCGCCCAGATCCCCATCATCGGTTGCTGAGCTCCCATGTTCACTCCTTCACATTTGCTCCTCTCTCCCAGCATCTTCAATACAAAAGAACTACTTTACCTGGATCGCAAACTATCTTTTGATTTTCATATTACTACCCTTGTTAAAAAAAATCCTACTTTCTTTTATGGAAACTGAGAACGATAAAATCATATTTTGACTTTGTCTCATTTTGATTGTTGGTACAGTCTCTTATCTTGAGTTCATTAAATTATTGCAATATTCTTTATCTTTTGTCTCTAAGCAAAACATAAAAAGGTTGCAGACTAGAGAAAGACACGGTGACAAAATTCATCACCGTTCCCATCACTGCGGATAACCGCGGGAAATAATCCCATGTCATTTTCTAGTATCTATTTCAACCTCAGTCCTTCTACACCAGCATTCTTCAAAGCAAAGCCTGCGGGTCAGTGGTTGTGCCCGATTATACTCCGATTCTTTCCTCTCTCCTTACAGAATGACATGAAGATGGTTTCCCGCGGTTATCTGCGGGGACGGGAACGGTGATTAATTTTGTCACCGTGTCATTCTCTAAAATTATTATTATTATTTTATTTCTTATATACCGCTATACCGTGAGGTTCAAAGCGGTTTACAATGAAGATAGATTAAAAATACATTAAAATAAAATAAATAAAAATGGTAATTTGGATTTCCCTAGCTGTCCTGAAGGCTCACAATCTAGCTAAAGTACCTGTGTCAGGGGAAACCTGGAGCCAGGTGTCATCTTATTTTTTTAAAAGGAAATCTGGTAACCCAGGTTGACGTGGCTAATTATTTTTACGAACTTTTCCTCCAGGAACTTGTTCAATCCTCTTTTGAATCCTGCCTTGCTAGTTGACTTAACAACATCATTCAGAACCAGATTCCACAGATTAATTATGCTCTGCATGAAAAAGATCATATACAATTTGTTTTCAGTCGGCTGCTCATTAATTTCATAGTGCGTCCTGTTGTTTGACTGTTTTTTGACAGATTAATTAACCTGCTTATTTAATCATCCCACTCCACTCATTATTTAATTAAACTTCCATCCCATCCCCTCTCAGTGATCTCTTTTCACGCTGAGGAGCCCTTTCTTTACAAAGGAGTATTTTTTCTGTCAGAATTCAGCGCAAGTAGTCATGAAAGCATGAAAAAAAAGGAGTGTGCACCGCCCCATACTCACAAAACATTCACGAAGGTGGAGGCATTGTCTGCAGACAAACCCCGAATGGCAAGTTCCAAGACTGCATAATCCAGGCGAGGGGGTGTGAACGGGACCAGCTGCAGGAAGCCAATCAGAAAAGGATCGAGGTTACTGCATCACAATGGGACTGAAAGACATCACACAGCTCTCCCTGCGGAAAGTAACCAATCACACACTGGAGCTCTTTAAACTGAGGACCTGTGATTGGCTGGAAGAATCACAAGTGACATTATCGCCCACAACTCCTGGATTTGTGTCTCAAGCCACTTAATTCTCTGACTGAGCATTTCCTTTTCGGCGCCCCGGTGCCACGCAGTGAGGCCCGGATTCTTTAACCGGCAGCGTTGTCGGTGGCTGCCTTAAAAGGGCCGCTGATCGCGTGTCAGTCATGCGATGGCGCCGGCTGGAGAATCGCGCCTCCGGGAAAGGTAGGGGCTGGAAACGTAGGCCAGGATTTTTACAGACCTACATTTCTGGCGCCTGTCTTTGACGTGAATCGCACCTCTGTAGGTGCTTTACGACTCCTAACGCCACTTTTGACATTAGCCACACCTACAGTGGCGTTAGATGCCATAACGCACCTATGGAGGTGCGATTCCGGTGCCGATTTTTTTAAGCGCCTTGAAAAAAGCGTATTGTACTGTGCTGGAGTCATCACAGACATAGATAAGTTTTTGCTCATTACGATAATAAATTTGATTATTGACACGGGGCATAATAGGTTTCACAACTTGCATGGACTTGCTGGGATAATTTTAAGTGAAATAAGAGCTTAAGGAGAGTTTCAGATGATTGAAAGACTTGGAGCGATGGACTGGGGCCTGAAATAACTTTGAGTTATAAGAGACCCAACGATCCGTTTAACTATACAAGTCTGATGTTTCTCTCTCCGCTCTTTCATTTTCTCCATCAATTGGTAACAAGATGTTTTTGTTTAAACCAAGATGTGAATAATATGTGAAGCAATTCCACAGCACGGCAAATTTTGAGAATCCTGCCCTCAGATTCTGGTAAACCAGAGCTGATATTGTGATGTCATAATGCCTCATTCAACCAATAAGAGCCAACCTCAGTGTGAAGAGTTTCAGTCTCTGGTAAACCAGAGCTGATATTGTGATGTCATAATGCCTCAATCAACCAATAAGAGCCAATCTCAGTGTGAAGAGTTTCAGTCTCTGGTAAACCAGAGCTGATATTGTGATGTCATAATGCCTCATTCAACCAATAAGAGCCAACCTCAGTGTGAAGAGTTTCAGTCTCTGGTAAACCAGAGCTGATATTGTGATGTCATAATGCCTCATTCAACCAATAAGAGCCAACCTCAGTGTGAAGAGTTTCAGTCTCTGGTAAACCGGAGCTGATATTGTGATGTCATAATGCCTCATTCAACCAATAAGAGCCAACCTCAGTGTGAAGAGTTTCAGTCTCTGGTAAACCGGAGCTGATATTGTGATGTCATAATGCCTCATTCAACCAATAAGAGCCAACCTCAGTGTGAAGAGTTTCAGTCTCTGGTAAACCGGAGCTGATATTGTGATGTCATAATGCCTCATTCAACCAATAAGAGCCAACCTCAGTGTGAAGAGTTTCAGTCTCTGGTAAACCAGAGCTGATATTGTGATGTCATAATGCCTCATTCCTCCAAGATCACATAATACAACATACACCAGGGTAGAAAACCTTCAACACTTAAAGGATGTTCTGGGTCAGGTGGTTTTGGGGGTAATAATAATTGTTGGGGGGGGATGCTTGTGGCCTTTGCTCTTCTGCAGCCCATTCAAAAGGGCTTTTCACAGTTATAAATAGCTCTGAGCTTTGATGAAGTGCCGAACAGCTGGTTCCCACCCTACACAGGACTTTGGGTCATGAAGCAGACAGGGAAGTTGGAGAATATTTAGACAGCTCCTTGGGGAGGGAGGGGGAGCAACTTAACACCCGTTCTGAGGAAGGCAAAGGCTTGAGACAAAGCTGTTTAAGGTCATGTGTGTCTCAGGCGGCTTTCCTGTACCCACCAAGCCCTCATCGAATAAGGCACGGTGCAAGACCCATTAAAACTGAGAGAGGGGCCCTTTGGAAAAAGGGGGAATAGTTCCTTAATAGCTTACAGAAAACTATATATAGGACCAAAACACTGCTTCAGTTTTATTTCCCTGATTTAGTGTATAATCAAATATATAGAATATTACAAGTTGCATATCAGTTCGACTTTCTAAAACTTGAAAGATTTAGAAGGAGAAGGGAGAGAAGCACAGCTCAGAAGGGACCATAGAAACTTTCCTTGCATCTAGTACAAGGTTAGCTGCCTGAAACTGGTCTCCGCTGCCAGGAGATGGGCAGGCTCAATACAAACCGTGTGAAACCGGTCTCTGCCACCTGGAAGTGGGTAGGGGTCAGCACGTACCGTATGTCCTGCGGCCTCCAGAAGATGCTTGGTCTCTTCAATGGCACGTCGCATGGAAGGTACTGGCATCATAAAGCCGTCGTTCTCGTAATACCCAATTCGCAGTGGACTAGTGTTGGCGTACACCTAGAAGATAAACGAGATGCGAGAGGGTACAGGTGCTGGGAGGCAGAAGGCTGAGAGATGATCCCAGAGCACATTCCCTTCTGATGCTCTACAGTTAAAACCCTCCTAAGCTGGACACAAAAGCAGCGGTCAAACCGTTGATGTTTAGCGGTAACAGAGGTCATTGGGGAGGTCACATAGCTTATAATAAGGCGGATTACAACCTTGCATACAGAAATAAAAATTCACAAAGCGACATAAAATTCCACTATACCAAAAACTATCACATATAGGGGGTCTTTTACTAAGGCGTGATAGCCGATTTAGCGTGCCTTAGTATAAGACCCCATAATCTTCCCTCATAATGAAACCTCAGTAGCCATATTACAAAATAAATGTTTGTAGATATCTTTTGCTTCATGAGTAAATTAAGGGAAAATTTTGTTGTTTACCGGAATTACATCACTTTCTTTTCCATAGATAAATAAAAAAAAAAAGATTTGACATCGACGTGTGAACATTTCTTAAGAAAAAACGGAATATTTCAGATGACTAAATATGGAAGAGCTTAGACAGAGGAGGTTATTGCGGAATCCACCGTTCTAGGATCTATAAGCAAACTAGACGCACATCTCCTTACGAGAGGCATAGAGGGATATGGGTGACTAAAATGACGCCAGGTGTATACAGCTGGCTGGGCCTCCGCGTGTGCGGATCGCCGGACTTGATGGACCGAAGGTCTGATCCGGAGATGGCAGTTCTTATGAATGTAATCCGCTTCGGTTTTAAGCGGAATAGAAATTTTAAAATAAAGTGCAAATGATGGAATTCTGAGTAACTTGGAGTGTACATATTGTATAGGAAAGAAAGGCATTCCACCAAAAAACAATATTACAGTAATTCAAGCTCCATAATACCACTGCTTGAAGAATCTGCATGATACAGAACTTCAGAGGAGAGCACATAAAAGCAGTATTAGAGTCAGTTATGCATGCAAGAGGCCACTTTTGTATGTAAATAATCCCAAAAGTGCATGCCATAATTTTCTAGCAAAGAATGGCCACCCGGATGGTCTCAGGACTCAAGGATCTACCATACGAAAAACGGCTTGACAAATTACAGCTATACTCGCTCGAGGAGTGCAGAGAGAGGGGGGACATGATCGAGACATTCAAGTATCTTATGGGCCGCATCGAGGCGGAGGAAGATATCTTCTTTTTCAAGGGTCCCACGACAATAAGAGGGCATCCGTTGAAAATCAGGGGCGGGAAACTACGAGGTGACACCAGGAAATTCTTTTTCATTGAAAGAGTGGTTGATCGCTGGAATAGTCTTCCACTACAGGTGATTGAGGCCAGCAGCGTGCCTGATTTTAAGGCCAAATGGGATCGGCACATGGGATCTATTCACAGGGCAAAGGTAGGGGAGGGACATTAAGGTGGGCAGACTAGATGGGCCGTGGGCCCTTATCTGCCGTCTATTTCTATGTTTCTATGTTTCTATACGTCACCCGTGGGCTTCCACAGCTATATCAGTATACTTCAGAATTCCACTACTTACGCCTATACATGTGAAGTTTAAATTTGGATGTTTCTGCTTTAAGGTACTTTTCAGCCTAGCCCCCAGATATATAACCGACTTTTTCTCTTTCTCAACCAATTGACTTAAGAGAAGCTCATACCTGAATTTTGTTTCTCCACCGGTTAAAGGATGTAAATTTAAAAGACACCATCAACATCTCTTCTCTTATCAGGCAGCATTATGGGGTAAAGATCTGAAACAATTACTCACGCTCGCGAATACTTTGGGGAATTTAGGAGACACCTAAAAACATATCTGTTACTAAAATACTTAGAGAGTTACACTGAACAACAATAACTGATCGCTATAACTCTGTTAGTACTACTCAATCTGTAGCTTTTAATCGTTGTAAACCGCATAGAACTTCACAGTCCTGCGGTATATAAATTGTTATTATTATTATTATTACATGACAGTGGCAAGGTGATTTCGTGGAGGGCACCAAATTCTTTTCCTGGCCCTCTGCCCTGCCCTCGGTACCCCATGCCCGAATGCAAAATATAAATCCCCGAGCTGGCAGGAATCCCCACACCCACCAGCTGAAACGCACCGATCTGGGGGACAGTGCTGTTCACGCTTTTCAGCTGGCAGCAGTGTCCCTGAGCTGCAGCCTCCCCCCCCCCAAAAAAAAAAAAACGCATGCTCATCCGTTACCTCATCTCTGAACGGGATGGGAGGCACCGTGGGATCCAGGCAGAACATGTGGTCACATAGCAGCGCCTTCATGCACAAAGCCAGGCTGTCCACGTCCCTCGCCATTGGCCCTACTGCTACCGATACTAGAAAATAAAACACAGGACCATGAATGCACCAAGGCTCTAGCGCTCAAAGACTCTATTCCATGGTATAAAATACCGTGGTTTTAGCGAATTTTCTTCATCGGGTGAGAGTTCCCTCATTTTTTTATTTTATTGTAACCCGTTCTGGACTCCTGGGGGAGGACGAGCTATAAAAATGAACAAATAAATAAATTCTATGCATGCTGATAACAGAGGGAGCAATCCCTAGGCAGAGCCCCTCCACCTGCCTGCAGCCGCCGTTCTCCTTCCCTCTGCCCAGCTGATGGCAGCTCCAGAGCCGCGGTCAGCGAGCTGGTAGAGGGGAGAGCGACGGCTGCCGGTTCGGCTGGTTCACGGCTTCCCCGGCTGGTTTCAGAGCTGCGATCAGCTTTTCTTTTTTTAAAGAAGGGCACAGCGGTTGTGCACTTGTTGTGTGAGCATACAAACACATGCACCAACAGCTCCGCCCATTAAAAACAAAAATTTATAGGTTTGGCAGAGAGAGAAGAGGCTGATGGCTCAGCTGCAAATGGCTCTTTTTTTAATGGGTGGAGCTGTTGGTACATATGTTGTCCGCTCACACAACACATGCACAACCGCTGTGCCCTTCTTGAAAAAAAGAAAAGCTGATGGCTGCTCTGAAGCCAGAGGAAACACTGGCATCACAGCTGCACAACACAGGGTGTCAGGTCAAAAGCGCGCCGGGACAAAGGCGCGTGCAGACAACAGAGCGCCGCATTGTGGGGGGTTTGGGGGGTTGTAACCCCCCACATTTTACTTAAAACTTCACTTTTTCCCTAAAAAACAGGGAAACAGTTAAGTTTCCAGTATAATGAGGGCAGTTACAACCCCCCAAACCCCCACAATGCCGCCACGATCTATATTAAGTAAAGTGGGGGGGGGGGGTTCCCCAACAAAACCCCCGTCGTAGCCCATAAAAACACTATTTTTCTTCGGCGCGCGCTTCCGTCTTGTGCTCAGTTGTCGGCGCGCGCCTTTGTCTTCGGCGGTTTTGTCTATGAACCCAACACAGGCATCATAGCTACACAACGCTGGCATCACAGCTACCAGCAGCTCCAGAGCTGCCAGAAAATTACGATCCTAAAAGGTGTGTGTGGGAAGGGGGAAGGGTCCTTTTGTGCATTGCAAGGAGAGCTCATTTAAATACTAATGAGCTTCTTGTGATGCATTTGCATAGGGTTCTCGGTGGCTGCTACAAAGATCAGTAGCAACCACGGTTAACCGCGGATACCGGTCCTCGTGTCATTCTCTACTCCATAGCTCCAAAAGCACTGTAGAAAAATATTCATTTTAAACTGCACAATTAACCAATTTTGGCATATTTTAAACTGGCTTGAAACTAGTTTCACCTGCCTTGACAGAAAGTGAAATAAGAAAAATGCTGTGGCCAGGTCCCCTGGTGAACGTGGCGATTTCGGTTGTCCTTTGGAGCAATTCCACACTCACACAACCTCGGAACGTGCTGCGTCACTGCGTCAGGATTTTAAAGGCAGCGTAAACGTCCTGAGGGAGTCACCTGTTCATGTCTCAGGGACAGCGAGCTCACAATTGAGCCGGCCAATCAGAAGGTGGATTCCGAGACTGCATGATGAACAGGAAGAAGTTCACCGGGGGAGGAGGGGCCAAGCAGGGATTATAAATACAAATAAAAGATGATGACGGGTTGGTGTCTGACCTGTTTTCTGGCCCATGATGCTGGATTGTATCCCTCGCCGGCTGCAAGGTAAAAACAGATGATTCCAGTCAGGATCAGTCCCAATCAACAACGAGGCCAGCAGGGTAGGTAACTGAGTGTGCGATGCCTGTACTTCATACAACAGCAAAATTCTCTCTTACTGTGAATACCGTATATACTCGAATATAAATTGATCTGAATATAAGTCGAGACCCCCATTTCCCCCCCCCCAAAAGAGGAGGAAAAATGGTTGACTCGAATATAAGTCGCGAGCCATTCAGGAATCCGCTCAGTGCCAAGCAGCGGCGCCAAAGCTCGCTCCCGCTCGGTACCGCTCAGCGGCTGAAGCCGGAACTTGCGGCAGCGACTGACCGGGTTAGCAGCGGGACAGGAGCGTGGAAAGCTCGCTCCTGCCCACTACACCTCTGGACCACCAGGGATTCCAGCGGCAGAGGAGGTAAGGTGGGCAGGGAGGGGGGCAGGGGGCAGAGCCCGGCGGAGGCATGAAATAAGTCTGGGAGGCGGGGGGGGGGTGCGCTGGACACGGGCCCAAATATAAACCAGAACCCCCATTTTGGGTCAATTTTTTGGCCACCAAATCCCGGTTTATATTCGAGTATATACGGTAATGGTGGAGCTGCGGAGGCCACGTAACTCTGTATAACGACAAGTCTGATCCTGTGAGGCTACACGTGCCTTCCAAACTTTTCCAGGTGAGCCCCCACCTCCTTGATGCCCATTCAGAACAGGCAGGAGATGCATATACTGGGATCTCCAGTACACAGAAATTTCTTTCCTGACAACGTAACCAGCTGTGGGGAAGCCCTAGAATGGTTAGAACATTGCCCAACAGACTGCCCTCTAGTGACCGGATATAGTACTACATTACAAGGCATCATCTCCCTGTGCTCTGCTTCTGTTTCAGCGTAACCCTCTGAAAATGTATTATTATTCATCATTTGCACAGAGCCTACATAGTCTAGTCAGGACACAAAACAAACCACTAATAAAGGAACTAACCTTTTCTGAAATGTATATATCACAAATACAAATGTATCATTTCCTCAAAGTGGTTTAACTGAGAGAGCAACAGTTTTAATTAAGGAAAGCTCTAAGGAATCTCTAATTTACATAATTGTTGAAGCAGCCAGCAATGAAATCTTTGCCATACCAACATCCAGTGGTATAGCGAGGGTGGGAAGTGCCTGGGACAGTGGTGCCCCACCCCCCTGATCCTTCTGCTAAAATACGATCTTCTGTAATCTCGGTGGCAGGGGTGACTTTGTGGAACAACCTGCCAGGATCACTCAGGGTAATTTCTGATATTCAGAAATTTATAAAGGTGCTGGAAACAACTTCTATTGGTAGAGGCTTTTTATGAAAGATGGTTTATGCTCTTTTTTTAGAAAGCGTTTTAAAGTATGGTCTATTTATTGTTGCAATGCGGTGTATCGTGAACTGTGCCGCGGCACACCATTGTGCGTACTGAGATTTCAGGTGTGCCGCGACGCACTGGTGAGGAGAGTCATCCACGCCGTATGACTCTCCTCCTGACCAGGGTCTCTCCTCCTCTCCCCGCACCTCCCGGATCCCTCCATCAAAGCGGGTTGAGGCCAGATGGGCCTCCACGCACTTTCGGGTGCCTTCCGGCCGGGGCACTGGTTTTAGTGTGCCGCCATTCAGAAAGTTTGCGAGACACTGTTGTTATGTCTAAAAATTATGAGCCGCTTAGGTGTAAGTGGGGTACAAGTTTTTAAATAAATAAATACATAATACAGACCAAGCTCCAGTGCATGATTGACCCGTGAAGCAGGCGTATGAACACCGAAACACAGTGTTGTGTCGGGTCTATACCTTTGTGGATGGACATAATTAAAATGTTATGTTTTGGATGTTCTTTTTGGCTTCTTTTCAAATGTCCCACCCCAGCTCTTTTTGTGACTTTTGTCTTTTTCGTGGGCTGGTTCCCTGTTGGATTTTTTTATGTGAATTGCTTTGGTTGTACCACAGAAAGATGGTACATCAAATCCCCGACCCTTGACCCTCTCAACAGGGATTTGCCTGAGAAACTCTTGGGAAACTCAGGTTTCACACAGATGTTGCAGATGTGCTCTGAGGTGTTTACAGACGGCTGAAACGCAGTAGTGGGGTGAGCAGGGCCGTCCAATCACATGTCAGTACCTGAGTCGATTTCCGGTGGGCTTCAGGCTGCAGATTCCGCAGAAGGCACCTGGAAAACGGAGGCTGCCCGCAATATCGGTGCCCAGACCTAGTACAGAGCCCCCGCCAGCAATCAGCGCAGCTTCTCCCCCAGAGGAACCGCCGGAGGTCTTCTCGTGGCTCCTGGGATTAAGCGTCTGCCCAAATATCAAATTACTGCAGTCATAACTGGAACACAGAAATAAAACAAACCCGTCATAGACACAATTAGGAGTAAATTCTGTAAATCGCACCGAAAAATCAGCAACAATAATAATTAGCGCTAAGTAATATTTTAGAAATGGTGCTTGGAGTTGACTGCCATTTATAGATTAGCATTTGAGGATAAAAACCAAAGCAATTATCTAAGGAGTTTTCAGAAAAACTGCAGTTCTGTGGAAATCTAAAGTCCTCAAACTCAAGAAAACTGTCTCTGCTTTTTCCTATAAGAATACGATGGGATACAGCAGAAAACCTGCTGCTAATTCACTCCACAATATACCGGTAATCCACCAGTTAGAATCTACAAACATAGAAACATGATGACAGATAAAGGCCAAATGGCCCATCCACCATCTCCTCCTCTCCTTAAGAGATCCCACATGTCTATCCCAGACTTTCTTGAATTCAGGGACACAGTCTCTGTCTCCACCACCTGGCCATTTGGTGGAGGATGGGCTGGGGAGGGCTTCAATGGCTGGGAGGGTGTAGATGGACTGGAGTGAGCTTTGATGGAGACTTCAGTAGTTGGAACCTAAGCTCAGTACCGGGTAGAGCTTTGGATTCTTGCCCAGAAATAGCTAAGGAGAAGAAACCCCCCCCCCCCAAACTAATTTTTAGATTGAATCAGGTTGGGCAGACTAGATGGACCATTCGAGTCTTTATCTGCAATCATCTACTATGTTACTATTTTACCTCTTCCGGGAAACTGTTCCACGCATCTACCACCCTTTCTGTAAAAAAGTATTTCCTTTGATTACTCCTGAGCCTATCAGCTCTTAACTTCATCCTATGCCCTCTCATTTCAGAGCTTCCTTTCAAATGAAAGACTCGTCTCATGCACATTTACGCCATGTAGGTATTTAAACATCTCTATCATATCTCCTCTGTCCAGTCTTTCCTCCATTCCTCCAAAGTACACAGATTGAGATCTTTAAGTTTGTCCCTATACGCCTTATGACGAAGACCACGCACCATTTTAGTAGCCTTCTTCTGGATCGACTCCATCCTTTTTATATCTTTTTGAAGGTGCGGCCTCCAGAATTGTACACAATATTCTAAATAAGGTCTCACCAGAGTCTTATACAGAGGCATCAATACCTCCTTTTTCCTACTGGCCATACCTCTCCCTATGCAACCTAGCTTCCTTCTAGCTTTCGCCATCACCTTTTCTACCTGTTTGGCCACCTTAAGATCATTACATACTCAAGTGCCGTTCCTCTTTCATGCACAAAACTTCTTCCCCCCCTAAACTGTACTGTTCCCTCTGGTTTTTGCAGCTCAAATGCATGACCTTGCATTCCTTAGCATTAAATCTTAGCTGCTAAATTTTAGACCATTCCTCAAGCTTCGTTAGGTCCTTCATGTTTTCTACATCATAAGGGGTATCTACTCTGTTACAGATTTTGGTATGATCCGCAAAGAGACAAATCTTACCAGTCAGCCCTTCAGAAATATCTTTTACAAAAATGTTAAAAAGAACAGGCCCAAGAACAGAACCTTGAGGCACACCACTGGTAACATCTCTTTCCTCAGAGCGATCTCCATTGATCACTACCCTCTGTTGTCTTCCACTCAACCAGTTCCTGACCCAGCTCGTCACTTTGAGGACCATCCCGAGGGCACACAGTTTATTTTTTGGTGAACACCTGTGTGGAACACTGCTGAAGGCTTTGCTACAATCTAAATATACCACATCTAGCGCACTCCCTCTATCCAATTGATAGATTTGTCTGACAGGACCTGCCTCTATTAAATCCATGTTGCCTCTGGTCCTGTAATCCACTGGATTCCAGAAACTGCACTATTCTCTATTTTAAAAGCATTACCATTCATTTACTTATCACAGAAGTCAGACTTACCGGCCTGTAGTTCCTTACTTCCACTTTTGTGGAGCAGGACCACATCCGCCCTTCTCCAGTCTTCCGGTAGCACTCACAACTCTAGAGAAGCACTGAAAAGGTCAGTCAGTGGAGTCACCAGAACTTCCCTAGGTTCCTTCAGTACCATCTGGCAGACCAGAGCTCAGCAGCGTATGTTGCATGCTGTGGTCCTGCAGGAGCAGGCCAAAGAAGGATGACTAGGTTTTTGTGTTGGCTTCTCCAACCGTGTGAATTGAACAGAATCCCTACCTGGCACCTTCAGTAAAGCATTGCTTTGTTCATCTTAAACCTTCTTTGTGGCTCCAGTTCCTCCTGGCTCCAGGGCCTGCCCTCGCTCACGGTACCACACACTGTTACCGTAATATCCCCACCCCCCACCCCCGCCTGGAGGAAGAAAATCATTCACTGGAAGACAAACCCTCAACTCCCCCGTGTGCAAGTGTTAGACAGATGAACACACACAAGGACAAAAATATGCACGTCCGCATACAACACTCATGCATCAAACAGGCAGATACGTGGACGGATACATACACAGAATCAGCTGGCAGAGATAAGTCGTGATTACCTAAGCAATGACTGTGGAACGTTTGTCTTCACAAAGGGAATAGCTCCTTGTGCCTTTAAGACCTGGACTACCACACAGTCTTCAGACACAGGACTGAACAGGCGCTTCTGGAGACCCAAAGTCGAGTCATGGCCCTGGCAAGACAGAGATAAAGCAAGGGGTTAAATATTGCTCTGCAATTTCCCAACCACGGACGAGGAATGAAGATTCAGTGGAAGTAAATTACCTTCCCACAGACGCAAAATATCTGTCTCATAAAAAAAAGAAGAAAAAGTCCCTCACTGCCGATGACGGCCCTCCCCAATGACCACTGACGAACGCGGCACCGGGAATCTCCTCCCCACGAGAGGAAATTGGCAGGAGAGATGCCCACTCCCTCCTGCCAAAATAGCCCCCCCAAACCATTCCCTCCCCTCCCCCCTTCCTCCCCCAAAAAAGGCAGGAGAGATGCCCATTCCCTCCTGCCAACAAAGGCTCCCTCCCCTAAACCATCCCCTACCCTCCCTCCTTCCTCCTGAAAAAAAAAAAAAAAGACAGGGGGATGCCCACTCCCTCCTGTCACCAGATGTTCCCCTGAACCCCACCTCCACTCCCTGAATCTCCCCCTCCCCCACACCTTTGGTAGACATTGAGAACTGAAGGGAAGCGCTTTCCCTCCAGGTTTGAGGCTCGTCTGTCGAAACTGATAAGCCTTCCCCTTCCCAATGCATTATGTGATGCACGGTGAGGAGCCTAAGGCCCTGACTGGCTCAGATGCCTAAGGCCCCTCCCCTTGTGCCTTAGGCTCCTTCCTCTGTATCTCATGTGATGCACAGGGAGAGGCCTAAATTCTGACATCTGAGCCAATCAGGACCTTAGGTCCCTCCCCATGCATCACATGGGATAGAGGGAGGAGCCTAAGGTCCTGATTGGGTCAGACACCGAAGGCCCCTCCCAAGGGGAGAGAAGGAGAGACACCTAAGGTTAGCAAGGCTATGGCAAGCCCCAGGAGGTTTAATGCAGGACAAGTTAAGGCACAGCTGCCAAGGAAGAAAGGGATTTCTTCCCTTCAAACCTATTTATCCTTTCATAAAGAAGCTACTAGCTCACAAAGAAAGCCCCAGGGATTATTTATAATATCAGAAAGTACTCAGAAAGGGAGTGGAGTAAGGGAAATGCCCCAGTCTACAAGTCAACAGGTTGATTCTTTCACGACACCCAGCACAAGAGGACCTCAGCCAACTAGAAGGTCAGCCACACCTGGCAGGCCAATTAAACAGGTAGCGACACTGAGGGAGAGGAGCTGCTCAGAACACTTGGTGGCCAGTCCCAACTCCCAGAGCAAGCCAAATCTGGAGCCTTGAAGAGCCTACGGATTACCTGAATCTTATTATAAACTTTCCTAAGGAAACTCCAGAAGAATATATATCCTCCTGCCTTGCCAACCCACCCCCCACATGAGAAAAAATTGGCAGGAGGGATGACCATTCCCTCCTGCCAATGGAACTGCCCCCATGTCAGGCACCAGCTCCCAAACCATCCACTATCCTCCCCTCCTCCATAAAAGGAGGGATGCATTCTCAACAATGAGCACTTACATGGGTCTCTGCTCTTAATCACTATTCCATAACTTGCATTCCAGAATGCATGGCCTCATGGGGAGGAGTGAACCTGGGAGGGGCATGGATGAGCTGGAGTCACGTAAGGTCTAGCATTTACAAGGCTAATTGCCTACAGTTAGACATGAGCATTTCTGCCAGCCACCAAAGCTAGGTACATAACTGCAGACTTACGTAAGAATTCTATTTGTTATGGTTAGTTCTGGGGTGGTTTGGGGTCTATAATCTATACCAGTGGTTCTTAAAGCTGTCCTGGGGGACCCCCAGCCAGTAGGCTTTTCTAGATCTCCCTAATGAATATGCATGAGGCAGATTTGCATATAATAAAAGTGACGGGCATGCAATTCTGCCTCATGCATATTCATTAGGGAGATCTAGAAAACCCAGCTGGCTGGGGGACCCCAGGACCAGTTTAAGAACCACTGGTCTATAGCAGGGGCATCCAACCTTGGCCCTCATCAGGTCAGGTTTTCAGGATTTCCCCAGTGAATATGCATGAGATCTGTTTGCATACAATGGTAGACATGCATGCAAATAGATCTCATGCAAATTCATTGGGAAAATCCTGAAAACCCGACTGGATGGTGGTCCCTGAGGACCAACGTTGGACAACCCTGGTCCATGCAGAAGTGACAGTAGGACCGCCAGTGCAGTGGCGTTGTAAGGGGAGGTGGTCCACCCCGGGTGAGGGTGCGGCACCCCTCCTCTACGCCCCCCTCCTCCCACCACCTCCCCTTCCTCCTCTCTGCACCCCCTCCTCCCTCCACCTCCCCCTCCCCCCTCCGCTTCCCCCTCCTCCTCTCCGCTCCCCTCCTCCCTCCGCTTCCCCCTCCTCCTCTCCGCCCCCCTCCTCCCTCCGCCTCCCCTTCCTCCTCTCCGCCCCCCTCCTCCCTCCGCCTATCACTCTCCGCCCCCTCCTCCCTCTGCCTCCCCCTCTCCGCCTCCCACTGCCGCACGCGCCTTCACTTCCTCCCACTGCAGCTCTATCTCTTTGGCGACATGAGCAGGAACACTAATCTCTCCCTCTGACGTCAATTCCAGGGCAGCAAGTTGGTGATGCTGCTCATGCCGGGGAAGCTAAAAGAGGCGCAGGGTAGGGAAGGGGTGTGCGCATGCAGCCGGGAAGGAGCGGGTGAGGAGAAGAGGGCGGGCCTCTCACCCTCGCTACGCCACTGCACTAACCAGTCAGATTTTCAGGATAGATACGCATGGGGCAAATTTGCATGCCTGTCATCTCCATTGTATGCAAATCTCTCTCATGCATATTCAATAGGACTATCCCAAAAGACCAACTGGCTGGTGGTTCTCCAGGACAGGGCTGGGAACCACTGCTATAAACAGATCTCATACCACTGCAATGGCAATTGTCGGTGGAACTGCTCTTAGAGAACTTTTGTGCTTAGTGGGCCTCATCCCAGCAATCCGGCAACCGTTTGAGCATTTACCCCTATATTGCCGTGTCTTGCGTTTCATTCACTGCTCATATTGCTCGGGGATCGGGGGGGGGGGTCACGCCACTGCTTCCTTACCTTATAGTTGAAGTTGTCCTTCAGGCTGACGGGGACGCCGTAGAGCAGACCCTTCCGGTCCTGCGCCTGCAACTGCCGCAGCTGCACCTCGCACTCCTGCAGGTAATCTGTCACGCAGTTCAGCTCCCGTGTCACCTCCAGGGCCTTGGAAGGGCAGAGAGTAGAGAGTCAGAACGCAGGTCAAGATCAACCCATGGGGTCTGTGCCCTGTGCAATGACTAAGTGTAGTTACAGGTCAGTTGACGGGGGTGAGGGAGGGGGGCAGCTGAAATCAAGGCCCATAGGCTTCAGCTCTGTCTGAAATATTAAAACCAGGGTTGAAAGCAGGTTTCAAGTCAACAGAAGCCCAGGAAAATTAGGGAGCCAAGATAAATTCCCCACTCCCTTATTTGCCTAGTACTGTGGAACATTATTGCAGGGACAAAGGGCAACCACAGCTCTCTATAGCTCTGCTAGCCTGGAGCAGATCCATTTCAGCTCACCTTTTCCATGTAGGAACGGAGGACTTCCTCTGGGGACAATGAGCCTTCCTGCAGCTTTTCAGCCAGGTCTTGAAGAGGCAGGGAGAGGATGGATTCAGCGCTGAATGCTGGAGTCTACAAAAAATTCAAATGACAGCCACATTTTAGGCTCTTGCCAAATGAACTCTCTGACAAATTCACTTATATAGCCCAGTAACCTCTCAGTTCAACGCAATTGACAGCAATCAAGAGACTGCAGGAGCCCAGTGTATTATAATCACATTCAGAAGAATTTGTCACATAAGTAGGTCTTTAGCATTTTTCTAAAGGAAAGACAGGAGTCGGAGTTTGATATCAGGACAGAAAAGGGTTTATCCCATGATCCAGCTTGAAAAGATCAAATTCTATGGAAAAATTGTGTGTATAGGCAACCTTTAATCTAAAATGCCGAGAAAAACGTTTTCTGTCGGTAGATTTAAAGTGATCAATAATATAATCAGGTATGAGGCCAAGAAACAGTGTCTTGTAACAGTTATAATATTTTTGCCTCAACTGGGAGCCAATGTAGCTTCCGATAGATTTTAGTTACACGATCACATTTTTTCCAAGTTGAAAATCAACCGAACAGAAGTGTTCCGAATGATCTGCAGCCTTTTGATATTCTTTTTATTGGAGGCCAGATAAACGATGTTACAATAATCCAGGGAACTCAAAACCAATGATTGTACCAGTAGTCTAAATGAGGAAGGATCAAAATATGCCCTAATCCAGGGGTAGGCAATTCCGGTCCTTGAGAGCCGCAGCCAAGTCAGGTTTTCAGGATATCCACAATGAATATATATGAGATGGATATGTATACACTGCCTCCTTGAGATGCAAATCTATCTCATGCATATTTATTGTGGATATCCTGAAAATCTGACCTGGCTCCAGCTCTCGAGGACTGGAACTGCCTACCCCTGCAATCGATAGCAAATTCCATGGCATAGGGGGTCCACAGTAGAGAATGACACGGTGACAAAATTCATCACCGTTCCCGTCCCCGCGGATAACCGCGGGAAATAATCCCATGTCATTTTCTAGTTTCTAGTTCAACCTCGGTCTTTCTACACCAGCATTCTTCAAAGCAAAGCTTGCGGGTCAATGGTTGTGGCCATTTATACTCTGATTCTTCCCTCTTTCCTTAAAGAATGACATGAAGATGGTTTCCCGCGGTTATCCGCGGGGACAGGAACGGTGATGAATTTTGTCACCGTGTCATTCTCTAGTCCACAGCTTTCCTAACTAGTGCTTTAATTTGAGCATCGAGTGATAAGATTTTGGTCTAAATAAACCCCTAATATTTTTATAACTGGCATAATAGAGTATGTAATGCTGTTCTCTGTGATCTTATTGGAAGGTGAGGCCAGGATGATTTTAGTTTTGTCTGGGTTGAGGTTGAGTTTAAAATCCTTCATCCAGGAGTCCATTGTCTGGATTACAGAAAAGATAAATTGTAGAGTGTCTGCTGATAAAGATAAGATTGGGACTACAATTGTTATATTGTATGATTTTAAAGGAAGCTAATCGTGTCCATAAAGAAGCTAGATAAAGATTAAACAGTGTTGGAGAAAGAGGTGATCCCTGTAGCACTCCACATGTATTTTTCCATTTAATGAATTAGTTTTCATCTTTATGAACCTGATATGTAGGACTCTCTGGTAAACCTTTAAACCACTGTATCTCAAACGGTGTGCCTCCTGAGATTCCAAGTGTGCCGCAGCACACTTGAGGAGGAAGAGAGGCGCCTGCCAGATGACTTTCCTACGCGGTACAGCGCCAGCGCTGCCCGATTCGCCGAAGGCCTGCATGTTTCCCCCTTCGCTCTAGCGTCCTCCGTCTTCCCCCCTCCCCCGGCTTCCCGGTCTCACCTTTAAATTCATGTCAACCGTTCTCTTGGGAGAACGGTATAGAAAACAGAATAAATAAATATCTTTTACTTGGGATCTTGCCAGGTACTTGGACCTGGATTGGCCACTATTGGAAGCAGTTGTGGCAGTTTTCCTGAATATTTCCACTGCCACGCTTGATGGAGTACTCTCATGGTTTAGACCAGAGGTGTCAAAGTCTCTCCTCGAGGGCCACAATCCAGTCGGGTTTTCCGGATTTCCCCAATGAATATGCATGAGATCTATTTGCATGCACTGCTTTCATTGTATGCTAATAGATCTCATGCATATTCATTGGGGGAATCCTGAACACCCGACTGGATTGCGGCCCTCGAGGAAGGACTTTTGACACCCCTAGTTTAGACTGTATTTGAATTTCAGAAAATGGTGAGTAGAGGTCAGGACTGACCCACAGTTTAGCCACTGGAGGACGTGTGTCTTTGAAATTGTTCTCATCCAAGAACTTATATGTGCTGAAGGACAAAATTACAGATTATAATAAATTGCTGGCACTGTACTGGATAAATTCAATAAAGTTTGATTGGTTCCTATTTTTCTTTTTCTTTTCTTTAGCTGAGAGATTACTTAATGGATTATTACATAACTCAGTAACTGCCTGAGCTGTAGAAATGTAATGGGATGTTGGACTAGCTTTCAATGCTTGGCAGTGATCCAAAAAAGCAAACACCATGTTAAATATTATATTATTTGACAAAGAATGAAGAGCAAAACTGTAGGACGGGGTGCTGAAAAGTTCTCAGTCCAACCAAGAAGTGAATCACCTGGACACAGAATTTCGTTTCTGCAAATTGGCACTTAACGAAAAAACAGAAAACTCTCTTTCCAGCTACAGTGGCAAAATAACGCTCAGAATTTTGGTATTGGTGCAAGAAACTCCCCAACTCCTATATGTCCTGTCTGTCTGTCCGAATTAGATTGTAAACTCTTCCGAGAAGGGACCATCTATTGCATAAATGCATGGTGCTGCGTACGTTTTTGAGCGCTATAGAAATTATAAATACTCGTAGTAGTAATACGAGGGGGTGCTGAAAGTTCTCACCCAACCAACCAACTTCCTAAATTCTGAGCTTTATTTTGCCACTGTGGCTGAAAAGAGTGTTATCTTATTTGGTGGGACTGAAAATTAATAGATGTCCCATTTTGATGAAAACAATAAATGGTCAGGTTAAGCATAGATGAAGGAACAGGGGAGAAGAGAAGGTCAGATCATAGAAGGTGGAGCAGAGGACATGTCAGACAGGGGGAGAGGAGAGGAGAAATGCTGGACTTTAAGGGCAGGTGGCGCAAAACTGAAAATTGCTCCAGGGCGTGATGAAAGCAAAAGAAGCCTTCATGCGTAAGTGAGGCAGTTTGAGGAGCTCCATGACCTCAATTACCCCAGGCTGACCCTGGATCCGGCCTCGGCCTCTTACCCGCTGTCCCAAGTGCACGGCGGCTCTCTGCATGCTCTGCAGCGCCGCCTCGCGCCGCTCCCGGGCCTCCTGCAGTCTCCGCCGCACGCGCCTCCTCCCCAGCCAGCGCGCGCTCAGCAGCCCCGCCGCGCCGACGCCGATCAGAGCCCCGAGGAGGGGCAGCCGGGGCTGCAGCTGATCCAGACGCTCGGCCAGCATGTTGCCGAGTGCCGTCCGCTTCCTTCCTCCCGAGCACTCAGCCCCCTTCCAGCATGCATCGGACCGGGGCAAAGTGCAAAGTGTGTGCTAATCATCAACAGGCAATCGTTTGGTCAAAATTGGAAACAAAACGAGAAACTGCCTTTTGCATTTTTACTTTTTAAAAAGTTTTAAAAAATAGAGGAAACAAAAAAAGAAGCTACCTTTTGCATTTTTACTTATAAAAAATCCAAAAAGTATACCTTTTTCAATTTTTACTTTTAAAAACAGAAATAGAACAACAACAAAAAACCTCACCTTTGGAAAGTTAGGACCTTCTTGCTCAGGTCAGGACAATATGAGCAAAGGATGACAAACATTAGAATATACAAATGATTTGGGCCTGCCGCATGTCAATCACCAAATCACATCGATTTTTTTGTTCAGATGACTTAAATGTAGGCCAGTGTTTTTGTCTACAGAAGCACCTAACCACGCCTATGGACTCCAGTGTAAGCCACACCTACACCAGTCTTAGGCGTCCGTAGGCATTTCTAGGTGCTTCCATAGGCACAATTCAGATGCTTACTTCATTCGCCATATCGATTAAAAAAAAAAATATGCATCCTAATTGGTCCGTTAGATGGCAATAGGATGCCTACCGCTGCCTACAATCAGGATGCTGTTTTGAGAATCAGGCCCTTTGCACCTGATTCTTGAAATGCAAGGTACCTGCAGAAAAGGAGCCTACCACACATCAATCATCCACAATCGCGTCTATTTTTTGTACAGACACCTTAAATGTAGGCCAGCGATTTACAGGCCTACCTTTAAGGCATCTGACTCGTGCCTAGACATGCCACTTCCGGCATAAGACATGCCTATGCTGGCCTTAGGCATCCTTGGGCTTGCCTAGATGTTTCCGTAGGCACAAGTCAGGCGCCTACATTGTACGTTTTTTAAAAAAATGTGTGTCCTGCTTGGTCCATTAGATGGCAAGACACCACATGTTTTTATGTGTTCAAAGATTATTATTGATTAAGGGGGAGGGGGAAACAAATTCTAAATTGATTTTTTGCAGATTATTAAGTGTTGTATTTAAGTTAAAAATGTTTTTATTTGCTTATACACTTATTATAAGTTATAAAAATGAATAAAGAATTAAAAAAAAAAAAGACACCTACCGCCGCCTAGTCAGGACACCGTTTTGAGAATTAAGCCCAACTTCTCTTATGTTGATGTCCATAATGTATTGAAATGCTTTTAGATTTTACTTATATTCTGATGTATGTCATCTTTTGCTGATTTCTGACCCAAAGAAGGCCTTTGAAAGCTTGTAAAAAAAAAAATAAAAAAATTGTCAGGCCAATGGCCAATAAAAAAAAGATAATCTTGTCTTCTTTGTATTATGCTTTATTTCTATTTATTACCTTTAATGATAAGCAACAATTTCTTAGAGATGGGCTGTGTTTCCAGTCACTGTAGAACATGTTACGGACTTGACCTATTTGTTCTCTTCAACAGGTTGACAAAAGTGAGAGGGGCTGCAATGTGTAACTTCTCCCTCCGTATTTGCAGTTTCAGCAATCGCGGTTTCGATTATTCACGGTTTTTAGCTTGCTGCCTCCCCCCCCCCCCCCCCCCAAATTACATTAGCTTGCATAGAGAAATCGCTGATTCCAAGCTTTTTCATAGAAAATCGCCGATTCCCGGCACTTTCTTCACCATGTTTTGCCTCTCCTTCAGGAACAGGCCAGGTCTGCAGTTTCACCATATTCACAATGGTTTTTAATAGAAAACAACAAATAACATATGAAAAAGTTATTTGCAGTTTTTCTGTATTTGCAGTTCTGTTAATCCCTTATCACAGCGAATATGGAGGGAGAAGTGTATTTGAATTTTCAAAAAGCAAAAGTCCCTTATGAGAGACCTGTGAGGAAATTAATATGTCTCGAGATAGGGGTCTATGTCCTATGGTTGATTAGGAACTTGTTGAAACCAGTGGGATCTATACTGGGACAGGTGCCAACAAATGAGGGGATCAGATGTACAGATGATAATTGTGAGGAATTGCCAAACTAGAATTTGGGGTGGAGTAAAAGTTGGACTTTTACCGGACCTTGATTAGGGCTGATTCAAAAGGTTATAGCACCTCAGACCCAGACCCACTGTTTTTTTTTTCAGTGCCTCCCTCTTCCCTCCTGACGTTACTGCCCATTCCTGACAGCCAGCTGCTGAGGAGAGAGGGCCAGCGTCAGTATCAAGCAGCAGCAACAACAGTGGGGAGGACACTAACTCTGATTTCTCTCCCCCCCCCCCGACACAGCTGGCCTGCCAGAGGAGGGAGTTGGAGAACGTTCAAGCCATCTCATAGCTTAACTAATAGGGCAGTGATGAAAAGGCCCCGGGCATTTGGCACCCTTTAGCACTGCGCCCTGGGCCAGAATCTCACCTGGTCCAAAGGATAAGCTGGCCTTGACCTTAGTTTACTATGGAAACCATTAACCTGTGCTAACTGGGTGTCTCTGGTTAGTAACTCCTGCAGTACATGAATAACAACTTATAATCAACATCGCAAGTTGTCTCATTCTTACTGCCCAGGAACATCTTAAAGGGGTCAATTTAAAGTAAATTGCCCCCTCGTCATAACCCTCCAGCACAGCTCCCCCCTATCCAACAAAGCCCACCCACAGTGGTGCACTGGTAAACACTTAACTATGGGCTCGCTCTCTCTCCAAACAAGTAGCTAACCCTGCTGGACATAACTTTGCTGGTACGGTTGCTTGTTCCTGCCGATATTTCTTGCGCATGCTGCTCAGAATCAGAAACAAGCTTGGGGAACGGCGGCAGTCTGTTTCTTTGACTGGTGGGGCTCAGCATCCCTGCCAGCAAAGGCAAAAGGGAGCTTGGGAGGGGGATCTAGCCCCCCCCCCAAGGCCCCCCTTGGCTACTTTAACAACCGGCTCCCCAAATACTTAAAACTATTAGTGCTGAACATTGAAGAGTTTTAACTTGCTTCCTTAGGTGCAGTAAGCTGAACAGGATGACCACAAAAAGTATGTTTGAATGTACAAATGTATAAGAACAGTATTTATGTGGTTAGGATGTTTGAATAAGGACCTATTTCACCCATACTAATGTAATCAGATATTGTGGGGTTGCATCCTTCAATGCTTGAATATGATAATATAGCAACCTGAGGTAACCCACTTGGGGGCAAATCCATGATTCCTCCAGGAATCGGACGGGGGAGGCTGTTGGCAATTGTATTAAGCAGGATATAAGGGGGCCCATAACCCAATATGTATGAGACACCCCCTTGCCTGGGAACTTAAGACACGTAATATATACTGTATATATAAATAAAAGGATTAAGCTAAAGAATATAGAAAGGCTTCAGTTACAGTTACAGTAAAATAACATTGCTTGGTTAGCATTGCTGGTAAATGTTAAATTTTTTAAATAGATGTTTGCTCCAAAACAGAGGAAAAGAACAGGGGTAGGCAATTCCGGTCCTCGAGAGCCACAGGCAGGTTAGGTTTTCAGGATATCCACAATAAATATGCATGAGATAGATTTGCATTTCAAGAAGGCAGTGCATTGAAATCCATCTCATATATATTGATTGTTGATATCTTGAAAACCTGACCTGCCTGTGGCTCTCGAGGACCGGAATTGCCTACTCCTGACCTAGAGCATGTGAAAAGATCAGCATGCCCTGGCCTAAATGAACACATTGTCACAAGATGTACAATGCACTGAAACAGAACATGATGAATCATTATTGTTGCTAGGGAAAATTACTAATGAAATATGATTAATGAGAAACCATGTGACTTGAAACTAACCAATAGAACATTGCTGGAGTATGCAGTTTATCACTGGACCTTAATGAAGCAATTGTAATTTAATTGGAAGATGTACCAATGACGTATGTTTAATTATTTCCTTTGATGATGTAATAAACCCAATAAAGTGGCCTGTCACTTGTAGGACTCCAAGAACTCCCAAGGCCTTGATGTTTAAACTACACTTTTGTGTCTGGTAATTATTACCTTGGCCTCCTCCAGAGATGGAAGAAAGGAATGAGGGGTTATGAAACCTATTCCTGTAGTCATTCAGCGCAAACAGTTTCAGTTGGTGTAACTCCTCACACCCAAAGTTGAGTGTGGCTCCCTGTACTCCGCACTATTCCATAAAGGGCACTATCCCGGAATGCCCGTTATAGAATACCATTTAGTGCTGACTTTTGAGCGCCATCTACTGAATCCAGCCCATACTATTAAGAACATAAGAATTGCCATTAAGCCCAGTATCCTGTTTCCAACAGTGGTCAACCCAGGTTCCAAGTACCTGGTAGAAACCCAAAGAGTAGCAAAATTCCAGAGTTCATATTGTGATGTCATAATGCCTCATTCCACCAATACCTAAGAGCCAAAATCAGTGATGTCACAAAGGCTTGATTGTCCTATACTTGGCTCACATAAGAATTGTCATACTGAGACAGACCGAAGGTCCATCAAAGCTTTGTTCCTATAAACTCAAAAGAATAGCCAAGCCTCAATGACTGCTTATATTGGGAGGTAGCTCTATGTATTAGGAAAGTTATATACTTCATTAAACCTTCTGCACTTTGCCTCCAGGAATTTGTTGAAACATTTATTAAAAACAGCTATGCTAACTGCTTTTCTCATATCTTCTGACAATTTTATTTTTATTTATTTATTCAATTTTCTAAACCGTTCTCCCAGGAGAGATCAGGTACATAAGGAGTTCCAGAGCTTAACTGTTTAGAATGAAAAATATATGTCTTTCTAATTTATGAAACAGTAACCTGCTGATTCAATGCTTTCAGTTATTTATAATCATTTTTACTATTTTGCCTGGCCCCGACATCTGGCTTGCTAATTTGTAGTTTCTCCCTCTCCTTGGAACCTTTTTTTTAAACCTGCATTATGCTGGCCATACTCCAACCCTCAGACAATTTTAATGATAGGTTACGGATCACTAATAGTATGTCTAATTGTACCTTTGGTACTTCTGGAGACTGATACAATACTGATATATTTTTGAGTTACACATCAAATTCACTCTGTTATCTTCTTCTCCAGACCTTGGGAAATAAAGTACAGAACTTTTACATGCCAGTCTATAATCACAAAATTTATTATTAGAAAAAGACAGGAAACACTATGAAAGAAAAATTCATTTTCTCGGGAGAGATGAGGGTATTTCGGTTTTGTTTTCCCATGTGGCTGAAGCAGAGTGCTGGTCTTCTGCACAGCTCAATCGGCGCTGGAGGTACTAAGTGATCCGACGCAATTTGCAGAAGTACATCGGTCCAAAGTTTGCAGTGAGGTGGGGAAGGACCAGCTCCCCCACCCTACAACCATCAAAGAAGTAGAAGGTGTCTTGAAAAAGGCCACGGAAGAAGCTCAAGTCTTCAATGCGGACGTTCACGCCATATTCCACGGCCAGCACTTCAACCGCTCTTTCGACCACGTACTCATTCTGCAGCTGGGAAAGAGAGCACGTGGAGTAGACCACGTCTCCTGTGGGCTTAGCAGCCAGCAGCCCAGCACTACCGAGAGAAATAAACCGGGTACATTTCAGATTACACAAAGGACTTCTAATGCTGCAAACACATTCTACAATTAATTTTCTCATCTCCTGGCTACTAATTCTATAACAGTGAACCTCTATTTTTTAAATTGTATTAATTAATCAATAATTACAAGTTAAATCACTTGTTACAGAAACACTGAACATGTTTTTCCCTTAACTACAATAAATATCTAAATCAAAAAGAAAAAAAAAATATCAAGAAATACAAGTTTTTCCTCAGACCACTATTAAGAAGGGGGGGAGGAAAATCCTCGATAATAAAACCCCTAAGTGTGCATGCGCACTTACATCGTCATGTTCCCTGACAGCGTGATGTGTGCCTCTGCGCCAAATTCAATTGGAGGCGGGCTTGCGGCGCGTAGGGTGGCTTCTGACGGCTTGCGGCGCATGCGACTTAGAATTCAGCAGCGGTTTGTGTCAGCAATGACTGCGAGGTGTCCCACTGCACTGCAAGGTGGTAAGAAGTGGCGGTTTGTGTTATGCTGGTAAAAAGTGGAGGGGGAGAGGGAAAGGGGGCTTTAGGGGGATGCTGGACAGGGGGAGCAGAGAAAGGAGAAGGCCTACTGCTGGACGGGGGGATCAGGTAAGAGATGCTGCTGGACAGGGGTGAGGGTAAAAGGAAGGGAGAAGGCCTACTGCTGGACAACGGGAGCAAGGAAGAGGTGCTGCTGGACAGGGGGGAGGTAAAAGGAAGGGAGAAGGGCTGCTGCTGGACAGGGGGAGGTAAAACAAAGGGAAAAGGGCTGCTGCTGAACAGGGGGGGAGGTAAAAAAGGAGAAGGCCTACTGCTGGACAAGGGGAGCAAGCTAGGGGTGGTGGTGGACAGCCGAGGAAAGAGGCAGACAGACAGAAAGCCAAGGAGAGAGAGAGAGAGAGAAACAGACAGACAGGCACACACACACATCTATTCTAGCACCCGTTAATAAAGAAAATAAAGGAGATATTTAGCAGCAAAACAAATAAAAGGAAAAGGCATTGTGGACAGTGAACTTCTATTTTGTGCCCATTTTCCTTTCTAGAAAGTACGTAGTTTAATGGGCACAATTCACATACCTAACTTAGGTGGGAACACTGGCTGATGTACCTACATTCCAAAGATACGTGTATAACATATAAGCATTCTATAAGTTAAGCACTTGAGGGGAAATTCTGTAAGTGGCCTCTCTCTTGTCAATCACACTTAGACACCTATTACAGAATTGCGCCTAACTTAAAATTTAGGCTAGGGTTTTAAAGGCCTACCTTATAGCTGCTTAAGTCCTTTAAAGAATCATGCTTAACGGCACCTAAGTCCTTCTCCACCCCTAAACATGCCGACTTTGGAGTTAGGTGCCTTTCTTTTGTAGAATCGTGTTTAAGAAGGATAAATTAGGTTCTTACCTGCTCATTTTCTTTCCTTTAGTCCTTCCAGACCAGCACAGAAATGGATGGATTTACGTTCCTCTGCCAGCAGGTGGAGACTGAGAACACATTGACTTTTGGCAGTAGTACAAGTGGGCTGTGCAGTCCCATCTACAATCAATCTGACGAATAGCCAAGCAGGAACTAACTAAGAACTGTGACCTATAAACTGGTTGACATGAAAAGGAGAAACAACCTTAGGAAGAAAAGAGGGAACCGGCCACAGCATAAACCACTCCTTAGACAGCTCCAGGGAGAGGCTTACACGAAACTTCAATGTGCAGGAGCAGAGAGAGGCTCAAAAGGAGGATGAATGAGAATTGAAAGAACCAGATTGAGATCCTAGGCCAGAACCGAAGGGCAAACTGGAGGCCGGAGCAATTTCACCGCTCTCAAGAAACGAATCACATCCAGAGAAGAGGCCAAATGCCAACCGTGCAAAAGACCGCGAGGCCACAACCTGATCTCTAAGGGAGGACCACTCAAGGCCCCGCTCCAAGGCCATCCTTCAAAAACTCCAAGATGTGAGGCAAAGACACGAGAACCACGTAATGAGCGGAACACCACTCTTCAAAGAGATGCCAAAGGTGCACATAGGTCCGAGAGGTGGAAAATCTCTGAGAGCCCAAGAGGGTAGAGATCACCTTATAAGAATATCCTTTTTTATGTATGTGGTCCCTTTCAAGAGCCAAGCCATAAGACAAAAGGGACATGGATCGAACATGGGAATGGGACCCTGAGTCAGAAGGTCGGGCGAGAGGGGCAAAGGAAGAAGATCTGCCACAAGAAAATGAACCAGATCTGCGTACCATAAGAGCCTGGGCCAGTCCAGAGCCACCAGTAGTGTCTGCAGTGTCGAGCAATGTGAAGAAGAACTCTGTCCACCAGTGGCCTTGGAGGAAAGACATACATTAGGCCGTCTGCTGGCCAAGTCTGCACCACAACAAGCAGCCCCTTGGCCTGCACCGACTGAAGAACCTTGGCAACTTGGTGTTTTCACTTGTAGCTATGAGATCCATGATCAGACAACCCCACAACCGAACTATCAGATCGAAGGCTTCCATCCCGAGACACTACTTGTTGGGATCCAGCACATGATGACTGAGGAAGTCCACCTGGACATTGTCCATCCCCGTTATATGGGAAGCTGAGATGTCCAGAATGTGAGCCTCTGCCAACTCCATGAGAAGAGCTGCCTCCTGCGCTAACAGATGACTCTTGATTCCCCCTGACAATAGATGTAAGCCACCGCCGAACCCGAACTGAAGTGTCCTCCAGCAACGACTGGAAAGCCGCCAACGCCAACCGAATGGCTTTGGTCTCTAGAAGATTGATCGACCAGGAAGCCTTCACCGGCGACCAGCTGCCCTGAGCTAAGCGACTGAGACATTATGCTCCCCAACCAAGGAGACTGGTGTCTGTGAGAAGCACTGTCACTGGGGGTGATCTAGACTCATCACCTGAGCCAGATTGTAAAATTGAAGCCACAAGCGCAGGCTGCAATGAACCAACTCGCAAAGAGGGGCTGGAGAGTCTAGATCATGAATCTGCAGGGACCACCACCAAAGAAGAGCATATTGAGCCTGAGCCCACGAACCATTTCCAAGGAAGCTGCCATCGACCTCAATACCTGCAGAAAATCCTGCGTCTGAGGGTAACGAGAATCCATCAGGGAGCGAATCTGCGACTTCAGCACCTGGGCCTTGGGAAGGAAAGCTTTCACCAGACTGGTGTTGAAGAGAACTCCAAAATAATCCAAGCGCTGAGACAGGATCAACTGACTCTTGGAAAGGTTGACAACCCAGCCCAGCGACTGCAGAAACTTCATGATCCGAGCCATGACACGGGAGCTCTCCTGAAAAGACTGCACGAATCAACCAGTTGTCCAGATAAGAATGAACCAGAGTGCCCTCCTTGCACAAGGCCCTGCAGCAGCCCAGCATGGAACCAGCGGCAGGCACTTTCAGCACCGGCCCACGGGTAAGCATAGGGCCGGTCAGTGGGGAGAGGAGGTGGCAGCAGTACTAATGGTCGCGAAGGGAGGGAGCATCGCCGGTGGCCTCGGGGGAAAAGTAAAGCCGGTTCCCGGGGTGGCAGCTCGTTTATCGAATCAACGCTCGGTTTGCAAGTTAAAGTTCGCTTGATACCTGAGTATTGTACTTTTTTCCTATTCTTTACTTCTGAGTATAATCTTTATTAAATAATGCCACCAAGTAATTGAGGGGATACAGTATAAAACAGTTCACTGTGAATCTGGTGCCACAGATGCTTGCAGTCTCAAGTTCATTCTCATTATCACCCTTTCAGCAGCAGATTAGTAGAATTTAAAAGTAAAAGTTCATGCTCAATAAATGTCCATTTTCATAACAAATTTCTGATTATATAGCTGATCTTATGGTTGTTAAATGCTTTGTCTTCCTGTCCTATTCAATATTGTATTTCCCCCCTTCTACCTTCTGTAATCTAAGTCAGTCCATAATGTCTAAATATTTATACCATCATGTAATGACTATTGTTTATATATCACTCCATTTTTATAAATTTTATTACTGTAAGCCGCTTACAAATCTGATAAGCGGAATAACAAATTTTAATAAAACTTGGAAACAGTGTTTTGCTAATCTTGCAAACCGAGGTTTGACTGTACTGGCTTTCTGTGATACCACCAAAGAGGTTTACATATTACATGCAGCTAGTTTTCCAGGTTCCCTCATTGTGCCCCACTTACATTAATAGTTCCAGCTGCAACATGGGCAGGCTCTGCCGCTCCTTTGTTCTCATTTTATGGAAGATGTTGTTTTCTTCCTCCAGAAGGGAGTGTCTGTCAGTCGTACATGGGACATCCACTAGCACCTGAACGAGATGAAAGACACAGCAAACCCAAAGGTTAAACCTTGTCCTAATTAAAACCCCAGTACTAAACCCTTTGTTTTTTTTCTTAGCTTAATCTTCAACTGTCATGGCATCCATTAAAAACAGATAGTAGATGACGAGAAAGAAACAGAGATTCAGTAAAATCTGAATTACACAAAGTGGTAGGATTCAAATTCCAGTTTTCACATTTCACAGCACAGGTCCCTCCTCCAGTGAACATCACATCCTTATACTGGTTGCAGAAAAACAGTGACATCCAAACAAGAATTCTGATTTTATGCCTTCAAACAGAGGTTCTGGATGTGGTGTATACAGATTCGGTAGGATGCTTACTAACCTTGTCATATGTGCTTTCTTCCTCTGCCCAATCTCTGCCGTCACAGCAAGTGATACGCAGACTTCCTGGAGCACAAAGCTCCCTGGGAACATAGCTCTGGATGACTCTGTGCAGCCTGCCGGTGCGGGAGGTAGATAAGTCATTGGCCGTAAGATGTCCTATCAGACAGGGAAATCAAAGCTTTTAAAAAGCACTACACAAAAAGGAAAGTCAAAAGCTAGCAAGGTCTGCAGGTCTGAGCAGGTTGGGAGGCCCAGGCAGTGCTCTAAACATCTTCTGGAGTCTGGGTGGAGCTGGCAAGAAGGACTACGGACTACTTAAACCTGGTTCACCATAGAGATATGGCAATGAATATTGGTTATAGCTACATAACATCCAGGAGTCACCAAGACCTGGATATTGTGTGCCGGTGTTTGTACCCAGGCAGGGACCAGCACTGAATGTACAGTATGTTTCCATTTTAGTCAGCGTCAGTCCAGTCATGCTTCACTAGATCTCATCTCCAGGACAGCCATGTGTTCCTCTCTTCCTGCTTTACATTCAAAGAACACCATTAATCGATACTAGCCAACCTGTCCTTGAGTGACCAACTCTGGCTTCGAATTTATGCAGCCTGCTAAAAAGACTGGGGGATTCACCCAATTGTGTGCTTCACTCAATCCTGATTGTTGATGGAGAAAGCAAAGTTATTTCCTGTAATAGGTGTTTACTGTAGACACCAAGATTAATAAGGCACACAGCCTCCTTCTGGAACCGACCGAAGGGCCCACTGAACATGGGAAGGGCCGAGCACACTCAGGAACTTTACAATAAAGCTCTGGAAGAGCTGGGAGAGTGCGGCACAGTGGTTAAAGATACAGTCTCAGCATCCTGAGGTTGTGGGTTCAAACCCACACTGCTCCTTGTGACCCTGGACAAGTCACTTAATCCCCCCATTGCCCCAGGTACATTAGAAAGATTGTGAGCCCACTGAGACAGACAGGGAGTATCTGAATAAATTCATGTATACTGTTCTGAGTTCCCCTAGGAGAACAGTATAGAAAATTGAATAAATAGTGTGAAGAGTTTCAGCCTCTGATAACTAGAGTTGATATTGTGACATTATAATGCCTCGTTCCACCAATGAGAGCCAACCTCTTCAGTGATGTCACAATGGCTTCATTGTCCTATACTTGGCCCACTTTTACTACATTTTGATTTCTAGAGTGGTGCAGTGGTTAAAGCTACAGACTCAGCACCCTGAGGTTGTGGATTCAAACCCCCGCTGTTCCTTGTGACCCTGGACAAGTCACTTAATCCCTCCATTGCTCCAGATACATTAGACAGATTGCGAGTCCACTGGGACAGACAGGAAAAAGTGCTTGAGTATCTGAATAAATTCACGTAAACTGTTCTGAGCTCCCTAGAGAGATTGGTAAAGAAAATTCAATAAATAAATAAAAATACTTCTGTCCTGTCACAATCAAAGGATGCCATTCACTTGTGTGTTTTATCGATCCTGCTGTGTATGGAAGATACATTTCTTTTCACTCCAATAAACTGTGCAGCTTTGCATCCCAATGAGAAAATCACTTTTCTTTTTTAACTTTAATTAAAGGTCCTTTAAGGCACAATGTTTGGGTGCATACTGGAAGTATAATCTAAGAAAACTAAATCAAGTCATTAAGGCTCAGATTCTATAAAAGGTACAGAAATTGGTGGCCACCTAAAAAGCGGCTGCCGATTGTGTATCAATCACACATCGGGCGCCGTTTATAGAATCACGCCTGTAGCGCCGGAAATGTAGGCCAGGGTTTTCCAGGCCTACATTTCTGGCACCTATCTTTGCGTGAATCGCACCTACATAGGTGCTTTAGACCGTCTAACGTCACTTCTGGCATTGGCCATGACCGCAGTGGCGTTCGGCAGCCTGAAGTGCTTATATAGGTGCGATTCTGGCATCGATATTTAAGGCACCTTGAAACTCAGTTAAAAACGGCGTTTTTAACTGAGTTTGGGTGCCCACCGGCGCCTAAAAAATTCAGCTCTGGTTTGAAAATCCGGGCCTAAATGCCCCAAAAGACACATGAAATATGATGTTTGAAGCGTGATTGACAAGAATGTTCACCAATACAATATCAAATTACATGTAGAGAGATTTACTACTGTTGGTGCTTAGTGGATTAGGGATTTCAGGTGGTTTAATAGTGGGCCTAGTCCTAGTAACGTTTGGTAAGCCACGCACCTTTTCCTAATCAACATACACGTTCACTTACGGCAGCGCTCCATCTGCAGCAGTGCAAGTGTCTTTCCTCCTGGCGCCGCACAGAGATCAAGGACCTCGTCTCCCGGCTGGACGTCAAGAGCCAAAACGGGTAAAAGCGATGCTGCGTCCATGAGATAGTGGCTAAGCCTGCCCATGCTGTCTAGCCTGTAAAGAACACAGCCAACAATTCAACTCATCAGGAAGGGTCAGCAATTAAGCAGCTCTGGCATAGGAACTATATAAAGGAATGTGATGTGCTTGAGATGCATGGAAAACACGGAAGGAGCAAAACAGAAAAACCTAACTAGGGGAGCAGAGATTGCAAAAGTATGGCAATATATATGATCAACTCAGCTAGAGAGGGAGTCTCTAGGTCTTTATCTTCTATCAAAATTATGCCGGGTTAATGCTGGATGGATTTTATCTGGGTCACAGGACCCAAGCGGCCAGGCAACAGCTTCCTTGATTCGGGTGGCTATTTACATTGTCTTTACCACCAGGGTATGAGGCTGTGTGGTTAATGAAGAATAGACGATGACAGTAAGGTGCTGGTTGCCTATGTATTTTATTGTTTGTATTTTTGCTTTGTTTTGTGGGTGTATTTACTGTCGATCTTGTATGTATTTTTGTATGTTAGTTTGCAACCTGCCCTGGGTAAAGGCGGGATATAAAATAATTAAACCAAACCAAACAAGATTTGGATCACTGAGTGGGAGGAGCTGAGTGTTGAATTAAACATGGCAACTTCTACGCTCAGGATGGAAAAGAAGAAGGTGAGAAAACCCAAGAAGTCAAATTTCAATAGCTGAAATGTAGAACTGAGCTGAATAAATGGACCAACTTGTCTATATCAGTCATCTACTACTAACAAAACATCACATAAACTCCCTTTTTTACAAAGCCGTGCAATAGAGAATGACACAAGGACAAATTTTTTCCCATCCCCACAGGAACTCATTTTCCCATCCCGGCCAGTTCTTTTCCTGTCCCTGCCCCATTCCTACAAGCTCTTTCCTCATCTGCACAAGCCTCAAACACTTTAAAATCATGTGTTT
Organism: Geotrypetes seraphini; assembly: GCF_902459505.1. NCBI lineage: Eukaryota > Metazoa > Chordata > Amphibia > Gymnophiona > Dermophiidae > Geotrypetes > Geotrypetes seraphini. Next base: position 67,208,739 of record NC_047095.1, read on the forward strand.
GAGGCTTGTGTGGTTAAGGGAGAGCTTACAGGAATGGGGCAGGGACAAAACTCTTGGGGATGGGACGGGGAAACTGAGTTCCTGCGGGGACAGGGAAAAATTTGTCCTTGTGTCATTCTCTACCGTGCAGCAAAAGCCTCGTAGCCCTTTAAATCCCTATGGGCTTTGGGGCAGTTACTGCAGCGACAGCCACTAGTGTGATTTTGTAAAAGGGGTGGGGGGGGGGGAGGGAATTTTTTTGTGTACCATCTTATCTCCAAATGGTTTACAGTACACCTACATCGGCACAAAATGTCACCTGTTAAAGAAATTTCTGAACCAAGAAGATATATGATAGATTTTGCTGACATTATCTCAGCAGCTACACTGGATTTTGCAACTTTTTATGTTCCTAATAAAGGTACTACCTTCAGAACTTTACTGAAATCACAAGTGTATTAAGGACAAACTAGAGAGACTAATGTATGAGGGCCAGAGCTAGGGACCTCCAAGCAAGTGAAATAGTGTGACAAGGTAGTAACGGGCTTCCCAAAACCTGATCTGGGGGTACACCTAGATAAAGGCTGACCAGAAATGCTTTTTTTCAGATTCAGACAAAACCGAAACTGCCACCAAAACGGTCTGAAAGCTTTTTGGCCAAAACTGCAGTCAAAACTCGTCAACTAGTTTCAGCCGAAGCCAAAACCAGAGATGAAAACTCAAGTATGGTTATGTGAATGTGAACCACTGAGGGCTGCTGGGGATTGTCACAGCTTGCAGTTTGCATCCCTCTGCTAAATCCACAGCATCCAAGCTAGAATACAATAATTTAAATAATGAAAGACCATGTTTTATTTCCAAGCAAAACAACCTCCACACACATCTATCTTGAAGATCCTTAAAGGCAGTTCCACCATCAACTAGCATTGTGTATTTCTTGGTTAACTGCAGACACAACCGCGCCAACAACTGTTAAGGCATGAATAAGATAAATATATATAAACCTGATGAGAGGGATTATGCGCAGGACAAGATATACACATTGTTAAACAAAGAAAAATCTACCAGAAGTCTGTGTTGCCAAGACTTAGAATAGACTTCAGAAGAGTCAGGAACGAGTTCAGGGAATGAACATTTGGTTTCTAGTAGTCTTTTTCCTACAGAGGCTATGGTCAGGTACAAACAGTTACACTGGCAATAGACACGGGAGGAACAAGATACCCTCATCAACAGTGATCATTATCTCATCTCATCCCCTGACTAAGAAGCAATTTAAAGTATTAGATTTGGTCTCAGTTTCAAAATACAAGAAAAATGTACAAGTGAACTTTTCCGAAGAAAGGAAGATACACAACTAGGGGTCATGATCAGTAGCGTAGTTAGAGGGGGAGGGCGGGGGAGAACACCCCGGGCGCCAGCATCTCTCCACACCCCCTTTTACTTCCCCACTTCCCCCCCCACCGCATGCACACCTTCACTTCCCCCCAACCATACCTGACATTACTTCCGGGTCCCACGACTAGTAACTGATGTCAGAGGGAGAGCCAACGCCAGCAAGGGCAGAGAAGCTAAACAAGTATGATGGAAAGGACGGGGCGTGGGTGTCAAGGGGGGGGCTGGGAAGGAAGGGGGGGGCAGAGAAAAGGGCAAGGGAGTGCCTCCCATCCTCACTTGTCAGTGGTTATGATCTGAAGGTCTAAGGACGCACACTCAGGAAAAAACATCGGGACAGAGGTGAGAAATAGCAACATGGTTCAAAAAAATGTAGGATAAAACAGGGAAGCTCCCTAGAATCAAGAAGACAGTTGCAAGTTTAAATGCCCTGCTGGGCGGGGGTATTTTGGTCTCTGTCTGCTGTCATCTACAATAAGCTTAAAAATAAAAGAAAAAAGGTGAAAAGAATTGCTATAAAGCTCTTTTTAGCAGATGCTCTAAATGTATTTTCACACATGGCTCTAGCTATAATGTTCCAAGTAATACCATAGTCCACCTTGCTGGAGAGAAACGACTAATATCTCCCTTGCTGAATGTGTAGCACTTAATCCTGGGATAGTTGAATGAAGACTGTAACAAGACTGTCTGTGTGTGTTCTGCACGAGCACCATCACCATCTATAGGCACGTCTGGCCTCAGCTCTTCATCCTGGACATCCAAACACCCACTTCTCTCATCTTTAGGTGAGGAACCAGCAGCGATCACCAACTCCAGCGCTAGACTTCTCTGGCGAGATTCATAGATAAAATCCTTAGCATTTAAAAGTTCCAGCTCCTGTATAACCTTCTCTGTCTGTGCAAAATTGTTTATCAGAGCACAGTACTTCTGCTCTGAGAGGAGGCCGATGCGGATGGAGGGCCACCGATCCCCAAACTGCAGGCTGTAGTTCATGTCGAAATTCCGCAGAGCCAGTTTTGTACATGGGATCCTGGGGAGGGTGGTTGCCTTTAGGTGGAAAGAAAATTATGTTAGACCACGGACAAAATTGCTCTTCATTTTCTTATTTGTTAACGATGTCTGTGATTTTAAAGTGTCAAATTCAAATGTTTATAAGTAGAAATGAAGAGGTTTATTTCATAACTTGCTCTGACATGCTTACTCTGTACTCCTTGTACTAAAATGCAAAGCAATTTCACAAAAGTGTATGGAAAAAGAGAGCTAAACACCTGGAAACACACAGAAACGTCAAAGTACAAATAATGTATGTTTGAGCACAGTCTACTTCGGTGAAGAATTTATTTAAATGTACCATAAACAAGCTGCTGTAATACTCTTGTCTGCAAAGTGGCTCATTAATGCAAAAACTGTGAAAAGACATCACAGCCTTGTTTTCACAAAAAAAACAAATAACCGACTGCACTTCTGTAAACCTAGCTGGTTTTAAGAAAGGTTTGGACAAGTTCCTGGAGCAAAAGTCCATAGTCTGTTATTGAGAAAGACACGGGGGAAGCCACTGCTTGCCCTGGATCGGTAGCATGGAATGTTGCTACTCTTTGGGGTTCCGGAATCTTTTGTTACTCTTTAGGATTCTGAATGGAATGTTGCTGCTCTTTGGGTTTTGGCCAGGTACTAGTGATCTGGATTGGCCACCGTGAGAACAGGCTACAGGGCTTGATGGACCATTGGTCTGACCCAGTAAGGCTAGTCTTATGTTCTTAAGCTAGCTGTGCGACTTCAAGCCTTAGATCACAAAAGAGCCCTGCTTTGTGCCATGGCTGTACCATTTAACAGATTCTGCTTCAGTCTCTGGCAGGGTGGTGTCCTTCCCCCCAGCTCCTACACAGGGCATAAATGATTTTAAAAAAAACCAGCTCCCCCCTCCCAAGACTTTAGCTCTGGAAGTGGCTTTTAAAAATCTTGATAGCCCAGCCCAGCCCCCCCCCCCCCATGCTCCTCCACCTGCCCCCTTAGAAAAAAGGTGGGGTAGATTGCAAAAGTGTCTTCTCCCATCCTTTCAGGGAGAATAACGGAGGCTGCCTGGGCCATGCTGTTGTTTGGCCTCTGCGAGCGCCTGGCCGGGCCTTTAGTGCCTTCTGTAACCTCTTAAGTCTGTTTCAGGCAACAGTTCGGGGGGGGGAGAAGGTTCGCGCCCCCCCCAGGACGAGCCTCCCTCACCCATTTCTTCTTATAGAGGAACCGTCGGAAGGTGCGGAGCGGTCCGACGCGCGGCCGCCGCAGCCACAACAACAGCGCTAGCGCCATCTTGACGCTCTGTGCGCACGACGTGCGCTCCCGCCGCTGCCCCCGACACTTGCGTTCCGGCCCGGGGGAAGCTATTGGGTGGGACACCCAAATGTCATCATTTTCCTCTCCCCCCTTGTTTCCCTTTCCTCTCATATCCATCAATGCAGAAGTGCTTCCCTCCTTTTAGCTGAGCCATGCTTTTATATTCCATGTATCAAAAATAAAGAAACTTAACTTTTTTTTTTTTTATTACAAGAGAAACAAGCAGAACACAAGATAAAAGTAAGCAAACAATGGCAGTCAGAGGAAGAAAACAATAGGCATCACCAAGAAAACATAAGGCAACATGACACTGCAGGACTGTCCAAAAAGCAAAGACAGCCTGTCTCTCGTGTCGGCTCCACAATTTTTATGTGTTCCCCCCGTGGAACCACAACATGGCAGTCCTCCCCCCCCCCCCCCCTACAATAACAACAGGACTTGAAACTGTCTCTGCTCAGTCTGGGGCTGTATTGGAGAGAGGGAAGAAGAGGGCCAGAGACTCACCGAAAATCCAGAGCAAGGGAGTGGCAGCCCCACCCCCAGCTGGCTGTACCGCTCAGTGGCCCCCCCCACTGGCGTAGGAAGGGGGAGTGGTGCCCCCTCCCCCCATACCTCTTTAACCTTTTCCAGCGTGAGCAGCTCGCCCTTTGATGTCACTTGCTAGGCGTTGGTCCCAGAAGTGACATCAGAGAAAGCGCCGATGCCGAAGGCAATGGCTTTGTGCCAGGGAAGTAATAAAAGTACAGGGAAGGCAAGGGGAGTGTGGCAAGGAGAGGAAGAGGGGTGAAAGATGGTTCCTGAGGCGGACCGCCCCCCCCCCCCCCTCACTATGTCACTTCTGCCCCAGACCACTAGGAGCGGCGAAAGTACCTATAGATAATATATAAACTGCTTTGATTGTAATAATACAGAAATTAGGTATATCCAAATCAATTTACTCCCATTCACCCAAGGCTGTGCACAGCAATTACAGTTCAGTATAAAACTTACAATTTTATGAACAGCATCATAGTATAAAGACCAAATATTTACATAAATACAATGAATGAGGTAAAAGTTAAAATCAGTAAATCGAAACTTAAGGACTACCATGAAACAGTTTAAAAAATATACTTATTAACAATACTGAAATTCAAATAGCAGAGATATGATGCATACTATAAGGGACGCATAATACTTAATGAAGTATCTAATGAGCACAAATCAGAACATTTCAATAACATAGATATGGCACTAATATTTTTCTACAAGCCAGAGGTGGGCTGGTCAGAGATACTCATTCACACAAAAAGGTGGAGAAAAAACCAGCAGTTGTCATTGGCAAAAAAAACTCCACCACGTTGAATATTTAAACTCACATTGGGCAACTGCCCACCACCATGCACAGATGGAAAAGAAAAAAGTTTCACTTAGCTGAAGTAAGAATGTTCACACTGTCCCAGAAAAACATGAGCCTCCCAGCTCATTAATCTTCCATTCTTCATTCACCTCTAACAAGAGCCTTGTTTCACCGTTAACCGGCTACCTCAGAGATTCAATACCAGCTAGTTTTTCTTCATGGCGCACAAATGGCGGAGACAACCAGCTGATTTAAATGGAAGAGAGGTGGGAGGTATCCGGAGTGACATAGGCATTCCATCGCAGGAACCAATCAACAAAGGAGCTCACAAAAACGTCATAAGCCTGTCAAAATTTTTTTAAAAACAACAAATAAACAAAATCAGATAAAAACAAACCATTCAATGTGCTGATTCATCCTCAAGGGCCATAGGGTATTTAAATAGTATAAAACAAAATTGACCCCAAAATATCCACAAAGAAGAAAATCTAGAGAAAACCAAAAAAACTCTGTGGAGTGACGATGTTCCTAAATGGACTTTATTTGAAAGTGTCAAAATTCCAAAGGTACACTGAAATCATCCACATAAAATAATTTCATCCACATAAAAATGAATCATCCACATAAAAGCCTTAAAGGACCTAGTCTGCTAGGGATACAGGATCCAACATGGTCTGCGTTTTGACAAAAAGTCTTCTTCAGGGGTCCCTGGGGGTCCTATAAAGGTGAATACGTGGGAAACAATTATGTGGTGAGCCGGAAGAAAGGCACATAAAAATAAATCATCCACATAAAAGCCTTACAGGACCTAGTCCGCTAGGGATACAGGACCCAACATCGTTGCTCTTGATGATGAAGGGTACATTTGACGTCCCCTCTCCGATCAATGACAAGGAAGTGTTGCAGCACAAAGCATCGGGCCCAATCCGACAAATTCTTGAAACTTAAATATGCAGATGGGGCGATCGGAGGAACACCCCCCCCCATCTGCCTGCCCAGATTGCTAGTGTGCAATCCCCGCGCATGCGCAGACTATCTGCTTTTCCTGCAGATGGTCTGTGCATGCGTTTTGTGTCTTTTTTTTTTTAACTGTTTTTTTTCCTGGTCCCGACTCTCCTGCTCCTGTTCTCCACCAGTGGCAGCCTCTTCCCTCCTTCCCTCAGTGCGAGCCTGCGGGTTAAAAGCGGGGTTGCACTGCGGTGTGCAGCCTCGCTTTAAACCCACAGGCTCGCACTGCAGGAAAAGCAGCAGAGAGTAGGAGCTCTGGGCTGTAATGAGGTACTTGGCTGCTGATCTTTAATATTAGATCCAGCTTCTCTGGTTGCATATCCAGGGTGTAATAAAGTCAAATCTCCATCTGCCGTTTCCCTAAAGCCAGCTCACCGGAGTAATTAGCACCAGTGATCGAATCGCTAGGGGCTGCTATGCGCTGGGGAACGGAACATCAAGGCCGGTTCTAGCTTCAGCATATGTCCCATCCGTGACTGGCACCGGTGATCTCACTCTCTAAAAGTTCAGCTCCAAATAAGCATTTACGGTAGAAGTGAAGCAGAAGCTCCCGAGAGTGATACAAAGGGTTCGGTACTGCTACCGAAAATGAGTTTGAAACCTTGCCAAGTCTTTCAACCTTTTTCTCCTTACAAAAAGGAAAGCCAACAGGCAGTGCTCTCCCTCCTGCCCCAGGGCTTCTGTAGCCCCTGAAACAGGCAGCAAGATCGGGGCAGCAGAAAGCAGGGTAGAGTGCAGGGCGGCAATAGAGCAGGAGAGTCGGCAGAGAGGTGTGCAACTGGTCCCCAGCAGTCGCTTTAAGAGTTGATCGGCCAGCCCAGTTGAATCGAGAATTTTGTGTTGTGAATCGCTGCCTTCCTTACTTTCGAATGTCCCTCCCTTCATTTGCATGCGCGGATCGGAGGATGGTTGGCAGAGAGGTAAGTGAATCAGGCAGGAGGGGAATTTGGTTGCAAACCGATGGGACTGCTTTGTGAATCTAGCCCAGCATCGGATGTCACTAAACAAGTGTTTTTCTCCACACAGTGCCTAGTAAGCACATCTATTTCCTTTTTGCGCTGAATATTAGAGCGGTGTTCAAACACTCAAGTCTTAAATTGTCTGGCAGTGTGCCCAATATATGCCAAATCACAAGAGCACAACAGTACATACTCCAACAGATAGGACCCTGAAATCGTTAGCACAATGTGCGGCGGCGGCAAAAAAAGCAAATAGAATGTTGGGCAGGATAAAGAAGGGAATCACGTGTAGATCGGAGAGGGTCATAATGCCACTTTATAGAGCGATGGTCAGACCCCACTTGGAATACTGCGTCCAACATTGGTCTCCCAACCTAAAGAAGGATATAAAACTGCTGGAGAGGGTGCAGAGATGAGCAACGAAGCTAATAAAAGGTATGGAGAACTTAGAATACGAGGAACGACTGGGATTGTTCTCCCTTGAGAAAAGGAGACTGCGAAGGGATATGATCGAGACCTTCAAAATACTGAAATAAATCGACAAAATAGAGCAGAAAAAACTATTTACATTGTCCAATTTGACACGGACAAGAGGACACGGAATGAAGCTAAGGGGGGACAAGTTCAGGACAAATATCAGGAAGTTCTGCTTCACGCAACGAGTGGTGGACACCTGGAATGCTCTCCCAGAGGAGGTTATTGCAGAATCGACCGTCCTAGGATTTAAAAGCAAACTAGATGCACATCTCCTTACGAGAGGCATAGAGGGATATGGGTGACTAAAAATTACGCCAGGTTTACACTTGGCAGGGCGACTGCATGTGCGGATTGCCGGACTTGATGGACCGAAGGTCTGATCTGGAGATGGCGCTTATGTTCTTATGTAGACATGCATATGGTGAAAGCCTGCAAATCAATTCTTCGTCTGCCAGGAATAGAGTTAAAGAGGTATGGGGGGTGGAGAGGTGCCGGCTCTACCACCAAGAGAGCACCCAGGGCAGTCTGCCCCCCTTACTGGATATCTTGGAGAATACCAACAAACTCTTATTAGACAAGGTTTCTGTACTGTGCATTGGCCTAAAGCCATGTTGAGATGAATGCAAATATGTAGAAAAAACCCAGTGGTCTATAATTCTATGCATTAATAAAATACAGTACTATCTCTTTTCCCTTTGATTACACTGCAGAAAGACAGGGTATCAAACTTATGACCAATCTGCTCCTGTCACAAAACCACTATAGTCCCATTCCAATCTGCTCTCTCCTCCTTCTCCTGAATGTCACTGGGGCCCAAGAATTATAATAATTTTTTTTTTTTTTTTTACTGTGGGGAAAGGATATAGCTGTCTATTATGAAGCTGGCAAAGGAGCACAGCATCCCCATCCCCACCCCCACCTTTACAGATAAAACCAGCTGCAGAACTTGGCTTTAGTCTTAGATGCTGGAAATGGAGCCAGCACCAGTAAGGATATAGGTATGGGGAGGCACCGATATGTAGATTTGGGTCAAAGACCTTCTAGATGCACACAAGCAAGAAGTTAGTTATTTCGTGTTTTACCAGATGGTCCAAAGGTTTGAGGTTTGCTCCTTGTGAACCTGGGCATCACTTAACCCTCCATTGGCCCAGGTACCATAGTTAGATTGTATCTTGTTAAAGTTCCATAATGTCAGTGGGTACAGGCAAAGGTAATCTGCTGTATTGAAGCTCAAAATAATGAGAAAATATAAGCAATCTTCAATTTGTTCCTGTATATACTATACCACAGTTCTTCAACCGCCGGTCCACGGACCGGTGTCGGTCCGCAGGAAATTTTTGCCGGTCTGCGCAGGGCCGGCAAGATTGACTCATTTCAACTTCCTGCCGGTCCACGCAGGGCTGGCAAGATCAGCATGTGAAGCTTGCGCTGGGCCGGAGAGATCTTGAGGAGCCTTCGACAGTGGCTTTCTCCTCTCTCTGCAGCTCTCCTTTACTTCCCAGCGCAGCGATTCACCAAGACAACCTCGGGGCTTTTGCTGAGTCGCGGCTACCTCTGATGATGCAACTTCCTCTTTCCTCAGAGGCGGCGCGACCCAACAAAGGACCCGAGGCTGCCTTCGTGAATCGCTGCGCTGGGAAGTAAGAAGAGCTGCTGGCAGGGGAGAAAGCCACTATCAGAAGCTGCTGGGCAAGGGAAAAAAAGGGACAGCTGCTACTGGAGAGGGAGAAGGAGAGATGCTTCTGGGAGGGGAGGAGGGAAAGGAATCTGGGAAGCTGCTGGGCAAGGAAAAAAGGGACAGCTGCTACTGGAAAGGGAGAAGGAGAGATGCTTCTGGGAGGGGAGGAGGGAAAGGAATCTGGGAAGCTGCTGGGCAAGGAAAAAAAAGGGACAGCTGCTACTGGAGAGGGAGAAGGAGAGATGCTGCTGGGAGGGGAGGAAGGGAAGATAGTTACTGCTGGACAGGAGGAGGAGGGAAGGGAGAATGAAAAAAGGAAGGAAACAGCTGGTAGAGAGATTAGAGGAGGGGAAGGGGAGACACAGGAATGAGAAAGTAGAGAGATTGATGATAGGAAGGGGTCAGCAGAAAAATAAGCAGAGGGACAACGATGATAGATCTGGTGTAGGAGAGATAAAAATGAAGAGAGCAGTGAAGCTGGAATGAATCATGTAAAAAGGAGAGAGGGGGCACAAGCTGGATGGAAAGGGGAGAGGGGCATAGAAAGAAGACAGATACCATATGGAAGGGGGAAAGGACAGACAGTGGATGGAAGAGGCAGATGCTGGATTGAAGAGACAGAGAGGGCATACGCTGGAAGGGAGTGAAAAAAAGATTGAAAGCAGAAACCAGAGACGACAAAAGGTAGAAAAAAATAATTTTATTTCTATTTTGTGATTAGAATATATCAGATTTGAAATATATATCCTGCTAGAGCTGGTGTTAGACATAACTGGGGACTGCAAAACCCAGGCAGTGCTTCTTTAGCTTCCAGCTGGCTTAGGGCGCTCTCTGACCAGGGGACAGTTGCCCTAGTTGCACTCCCCTAAAACTATTCCTGTCATGTGTTACTTCAGTATTCTGTTAGCATATTTCTGTGTAGCATTCTGTAATAATTTGGCTTGTTCAGTTTTCTTAATAGAAGAGGGGATATATGTGAAGGGGAGGGGAGACAGGGGTTTTGTTGATCCTTGCTCTGAATTATTTGTATTTATAAAATGACAATTCTACAGAATATTGTTTCTTTTTATACTTTAATAAAATACATCCTATATAATAAAAGGCTAACTCGCGCATGCGCAGTCCTATTTTCGTGTTCCGTGCGCTGTAGGTCTGTGGCCGAAGGAGTGCGCATGCGCGCGAACACGTCACCACCCGATCGCCTCCACAAGCCGGACCGCAGCCAGACGACGTTCTCCGTTTCTCCTGTCGCCGCCGCCGATCTCCGTTTCTCCTTTGCCGCCCACCCCCTTCTCTTCCCGCGGGTCCGAATGGCGATTCAAAGCAGCGTGTACATCAGTCTCCACACGCTGCTTCGGGCCCTTCTACTGCCCTGATTTGCTCTGCCGCGTCTCTGATGATGTCATCAGGGACGTGCCAGAGTAAATCAGGGCAGAAGGGCCCGAAGCAGCGTGTGGAGACTGATAAAAGCGCTGCTGGAATCACCACCTTTGTAGTCCGGCCCGCGGGAAGGGACAGGGGCGGGTAGAGGAAACGCTAATGCTGCTGCACAGGGAACTGGTGGGGGGGGGAGGGAAATGGAAGGGAAGGGAATGCTGCTTTGGACGGACAGACAGACAGAGAGAGGAAGGGAAACACAAAGAAAATAAGAAATACACAGGGGCAGGTGCTCAGGGAACTGGTGTGGGGGGAGGGAAATGGAGGGGGATGGAATGCTGCTTTGGACAGACAGAGAGAGGAAGGGAAACACAAAGAAAATAAGAAAGACACAGGGGCAGGTGCACAGGGAACTGGTGTGGGGGGAGGGGGATGGAATGCTGCTTTGGACAGACAGACAGAGGGAGGAAGGGAGACAGGAAGGAAAGAAGAAAGACACAGGGTCAGGGAGATACACAGAAAGACAGACAGGCAAAGGGGGCCAGGGACAGAGACAGACAGAAAGGACAGCGGGAGCCGTGTCAGGAGGGGTGCAGGATGCGGCAGTGGGAACTTTTCCAATGGGTGCAACTGGGCAGCTGTCGGGAACCTCTGATCAGGGGCAGAGCAAGGTAAGAGTATCATAGGGATAAGAAGGAGGAGGGAGGATAAAAAAGGAAGGGATGCCTACTGCTGGACAGGGGGAGAAGAAAAGAGATGCTGATGGACAGGGGAGGTGAAGAAAAAAGAACGGAGGACTAATGTTGGACAGGGGGAGAAGGAAAGAGGTGCTGCTGGACAGGGGGGAGGTAAAACAAAGGGAGAAGGGCTGCTGCTGCATAAGGAGAGCAGTGAAGGGGTGGTGGTGGACACAGTGGAGGTAAAAGGAAGGGAAAATGGACAGGGGGAGCAGGCAAGGGGTGGTGATGGACAGCCAAGGAAAAAGAAAGGCAGAAAGAAAGAAAGCGGCTAAGGAGAGAGAGAGAAAAAAAGACAGACACACACACATATGTTCTAGCACCCGTTAATCTAACGGGCTTAAAGACTAGTTCAATATAAAATCATAACTAAGGCTTGTGTGGATGGGATCAGATGATTTGTGGGGACCAAGCTCGCGGAGATGGGGCGGAAACGGGGTTTTTAAATTTTAGTCCTAGTAGTTTGCCGGTCCACAAAATAATTCTTTTTTTTCTGCTGGTCCACGGGTGTAAAAAGGTTGAAGAACACTGTACTATACTATATGTAGTGCAGAAGCTATGCATTTTTTTTCAATTTTTCCCTCTGCGTCTTTTTGCTTCCTATGCTTCTCTGTCTTGTTCCTTCTGTTCTTTAGCTCAGGGTTCCAAAACTAGGTCATAACACCTGGGGCAGGCAAAACAAAAACCAAAAAAAAAAAAGGGAGGAACCCAGCTACCAGAGGCTTGGAAGTACATACAGCTTTGCCTGGTTTGTGAGAGGAGGCATAAGCAGATCTCAGCTATACCAAGCTGTTGGCTTTGAAACTACTTTCGCTATACTACCTTGGGTAAATCTCTTCGTAAAGGCCATTAATAAACCCCAGTAACTTAAAGAAAAAAAAATAATTGACCCAGGCCTGCTCTAATGGCTAGCCAGGGTTCAAATCCATTGATCATCCTCATGATCTGGGGCAAATCTTGTGGATTTTTCACTGGCCCCCCAGGTTCAAAGAGGGCTTGATTTACTAGTATGCTACTATGTTATTCTGTTCAAAAGCCCTTAAGGCAGGGGTGTCAAAGTCCCTCCTCGAGGGCTGCAATCCAGTCGGGTTTTCAGGATTTCCCCAATGAATATGCATGAGATCTATTAGCATACAATGAAAGCAGTGCATGCAAATAGATCTCATGCATATTCATTGGTGAAATCCTGAAAACCCAACTGGATTGCGGCCCTCGAGGATGGACTTTGACACCCCTGGCTTAAGGTGTATTACTAAATAAGTCCTATTTTAATAATTATTGACTGTAATTTTTCTTCCTGTTGCATTTTGCTTTTTTGTTGTGTATGTTTTCCTTATGATGTTAAATTATAACCTGCTTCGATATCATTTAATGATTTGGCAGTATAGCAAAATAAAATTGAACTTCCTCTGGTTCTTAGTCTTGAAGTCCCTCCATCTTCATGACTCCTCTGTTGACACTAGGCCAGTGATTCCCAAACCTGTCCTGGAGGATCCCCAGCCAGTCATATTCCTTGTGGATATACTGAAAACCTGACTAATTGGGATTAACCCAAGACACGTTTAGGAACCTTTGCACTAGACCAGGGGTGGGCAACTCTGGTCCTCGAGGGCCGGAATCCAGTCGAGTTTTCAGGATTTCCCCAATGAATATGCATTGAAAGGAGTACATGCGAATAGATCTCATGCATATTCATTGAAGAAATCCTGAAAACCCGACTGGATTCTGGCCCCCGAGGACAGGAGTTGCCCACCCCTGCACTAAACAAAGAGGTACCAGTTGCTCTATGGCTTGCCTACAGCTTCAGTACATTTTCAGTAGCATTTCCCTAGGCTTCAACAGCCATTTTGTCTCGTACATAAAGGAGTCTAGCCCCCTCCTTTTTCTTTAATTTTCATTCATTTATTTATTTAGCAGTCAACATGTCCAGTTCAGTTGTACAGAAATAGAAACAGGCACTGACCATAAGAACAACCATGTAAGACAAAACAAACAAAAAATAACCATCCCATCAAGTTCCCTAAAAGGCAGGGGGTAACTTTATACCTAGCAATAGCAAGAATTATTTTAAGTTAAATCATCAGTGCTGGAAATCAGAAATGTATAAAACTGCAAATAAGTAAGCAAAGGACAATAGTTGCCAGTCATTTTCCAGCCAAAAATGCAGACCTTGTTATTACATAGAACATTTATTTTCATGCTGTAGAGGAAGTGGCAAGACTAAGAAGCATCCAAGACAATCAGAAACACATCTGGGTTTTAGCCAGGTGACTTGGACTGGCCTCCACGAAGATGGGATACTGACCAAATAAGGCCATTCTTATGTTCTTATGCCATATCAGGGGGAAGATGACAAGCCCATTTATTTTAGCTAAGCGGTAGATGAAGTATCTTAATAAACATCATAATAAAATGGTTCCAAGATCGCAAACTTTGTTGAAAGCTTTGGAAAGTTAAATTTCAAGAGATGCAGACAGAATGTTGATACCTTTGGAGAAGACAACTCGCGACCTTAGAATTACATGGTTCTAACTGTACCGAAAGTCATTCTCAGGAATTTGAAGTGGAGGTTTGGGGGGCAATTTGGTGTTCAATGTCATGTGCGGATTTACCATGTAATTTCTTATGAAATGGAGGAACAGTTAAGTTGCAATAAATCCTCGTGAGTGTTGTAACATCTACATGTCAGATAGAACCCGGAAGTCATTGGAGTTAAAAATACTGAACATTGTCACTTAAAATCCTGTAATTCTAAGGTCGCACAATGGCTCCCAAGCCCAGGTGTAAGGGGCACCTCTCCCCCTACAAGAATCACCTTTCTTGTAGCAAACATCCACTCCTGTTAATAAGCTCCATGCAGGAATTCCTCTTCCCACCCTGCCTGACACACCCTCAAGGTTCTTTACTGCATAAGAGTGAAACCCACTTCTTTCTGTCTCGCTGGCATCAACATCAGGAGCTCCTCTTTGCCCTTGCATGCTTCAAACCAGCCAGCATTGTTTTGAATTTTAGCACTGACTAATAGGAAAAATAGACTGCCAAAGGGGAAGGATTGTTCTTGGAATATTCGGTTGGAGGGCTTTCTCCAAAGGGCAGGAGTATACTCCTTATTCTGTTAGATGATAAAGCAATGTTACTTACTGTAACAGTTGTTATCCAGGGACAGTGGGCAGCTATTCTCACTAGTGGGCGACGTCATCCGACGGAGCCCCGATGCGGACGTCTCACAAGCATACTTGCTTGTAGAAACTTACTCGGGGCCACCTAGCTGCCTCAGTGTATACAAACAAGTATTCCTACAGCCCAAAACACAGCAGTGTATTCAGCGAGATCAGTGAATAGTAACTAAAAGCACATGGGGGGCTTTTGAAAGTTCCACTACAGCCTGGCTTCTCCCGTCTCCTTTTAGTTACAGCCATACCTCTCATTTTTCTGTAAGCTCGATGATTTTTTATAAACAAGGAGCAAGGCCACAATAAAAGTTGCACAACTCTTATAACAAAACAAACTGTTTAAAGATGCAACACGTACCAGAACATAAATGGAGAGATCAAAAGGAGACAAGCTGCAACTCTGCTGCTTATGAGAATGCCATCACTGTATGTACATCAAAAAGCTCTGGGCTTATAACAGTACAGCATGCTAAATGCAAACATAGGTCCTTTTTTCTGACATTATACTGTTTCAAGACTTAGAAATGAAAATACACAAATCCATTTCCACATACACTCAATATTATTTATTACTATGGCAAACCAAAAACCGCTTGTGTATTTAGTTACTGGAAGAGTTTCATGGAGGTCTGAACAGCTGGATTAGCACAGCACAGCTGGGAGGAGTATGGAGCCAGCCTTCGCTTTAGAAAGGAAGAACTGCATTCTGATGAAACAATGCGTCTTCAAACACTATTTTAAGCTGCTGAAAAGTTTGTGAGCCACCTGCAGGATGCAAGAGAGAGAGAGAGAAAAAAATAAAATCAGGTCCACGACTGGAAAGATAAAATTCAGAGTTGTTAAAGCGGTAGCCTGGGAACTTGAGAAGCCAGGATTCAAATCCAGCTTCTGCCACTGACACTCCTTGAACAGGTCCCTTCATCCTCCACTGCCTGACAGGGACTTTGCTTTCCACACACATGCACAAAACAATTCTGTGACCTGAATGGGATACATGCTTTCTCCTGCAGATATTTCTTTATTTATTTGGTTTTATATCCTGTCCTCATTCCACCCGATAAGGAATAACATTTTCCAGGAATTCAATGAGAAAAAAAAAAAATGGTTAACAAATTATATGAGGACGCACAACATATAATATGTTCATATAATGAGTCAAAATGTTGTGTGATCGTGGCACCGAGGTAGCCCCCTCTTCAAACCCAGCATGCACCCCAAAAAGAGGGAGAAAAAGCCTCAGACTAATGTAGCAATAGAGAACCAAAAGGTACAAATCAAAAACTGCTTTGGATACTTTCATTGGCAAAAAACTCCCTCATAGAACAGGGGGCTGGTCTCAGCGTGGCTGCACTTTTCAAGGCCGCATTGATTGTTCCCCAGATGAGCCAAACATTGGTGAAACAGGGTCGCTTGTTGGGAAGATTAGAGAAGACGTGACAGCGTTGGAGCTCAAGTCATCTTTTGTCAGCTAAGTCCGGGTGACTTTGCCCTTTTCTGGACCTGAGCTGTTCTGTGAGGGAGTTTTTTTTGCCAGTGAAAGTATTTAAGGCAGTTTTGATTTGTACCTTTTGGTTCTGTACTGCTACATTAGTCTGAGGCTTTTTCTCCCTCTTTTTGGGGTGCATGCTGGGTTTGAAGGGGGGGGGTACCTCGGTGCCACGATCACACAACATTTTGACTTGTTATATTTAAAAAAATGGTTGCAATGCCATTACTCACACAATGGTCTCTGGCATGCAGGAAATCAAAAAGCTCTTCTGTACACTCCTCCTCAGTTTTTGTCCTTGAGGTCACACGTTTCTCACACAACTCCAGCTTCTCTTGGGCTTTCACGCATTTTTCTATCTGTGCACAATGCTCCCTCACCGCTATTAAGGGATCCTAATGAAGGAGGAAAAATAAAATCAAGAGAACTTCAGTTTTACTCTGGCATTTGTTGTCCAATATCTGAACATAGCATTCCTAAATAAACCACATGATTCAATAACAAAATTAAACTTCACTATTTAACTACCCAATTGGTATATTGAAGAATGGGCACACTGGGGGTCATTTACTAATGGTTAACGCACTGGCTGCTCTAGAGTCCAATTTACAGCTCTATAACACAGCCTAGAATGGGGTGGGGGGGCATGAAATCCATCTACTAACAGCACAGACTTTTTTTTACCACCGATTTATAAAAAACAGATTTTAAAATATTAACACCTTTTCCCATAATTGTAAGTTATGAATTAAAATGAGTTTCAGTGTACAGTGTTACCCCACAAATTTGCGGTATTCTCCGACCGCCTCTTCCTGTACTAAAGTTGGGCTACACCAATCAGGAGCTGCGTGTCAAAGCAGTTCCTGATTGGTGTAGTCTTACTTTAGTAACAGGAAGAGGAGGTTGGAGCATACCGTGAGTGATTTTCTTCACTCGCCAGTGCTCCAGCTGCCCTCTCCTGCCTTTTGATAGGCGAAAAACCGTATTCGCAGTTTTTCAAAAGCCGCGGGTATTCCTGGAACGGAACCCCCATGAATATCGGGGGAGTACTGTATTCTGAAGACTTACAGCATAGTTCTGTATCCCCAGTCATACATATTTAACTATTGTTACAAATCTGTCTTATACCTTGTCTTCTTGTACAGAAGGCGCTAAAGTACCAATTCAAAACAGCTTACCACTAGTTCCACCTCTTCTTCCTCCTAGACAAAAGAAATGAGGTGACAGTTAGATGTAACGCAGTACTGAAGGGTGAGGCTTCATCTATACAATGGTTTCCCTCAGGGAAATGTCTCCAAATGGGTTTTGCAAAAGATTAAGATCTCTAGATAAGCAAGCTGAAACTCTCTTTGCTTCAACTGGCAATGAGTTAGCAAACTCGTTATATAGAAGTAACGTACATTTAGAAGTGTGTAATCTAGCCAAGGACCTAGGTCGCTATAGCTCAGGGGTCTCAAAATCCCTCCTTGAGGGCCGCAATCCAGTGGGGTTTTCAGTATTTCCCCAATGAATATGCATGAGATCTATGCGCATGCACTGCTTTCAATGCATATTCATTGGGGAAACGAGTTTGCTAACTTGTTGCCAGTTGAAGCAAAGAGAGTTTCAGCTTGCTTATCTAGAGATCTTAATCTTTTGCATTGAAATTTCTTTGATCTCTTCACTCATTACTTTGAATTGTGTTGGTTTCTCCCTTATTTATACTTTTGTCCAAATGGGTTATGACAGCAAGTGAACCCTCACTTCTAAGCCAGGGCATGTGGAATATGATTTCAGTCTCTGAAATTTACTGCTAATGCTCACCATAGAACTTGTATTGGGCTTATGGTTACTGCGATGTGCTGAAAACTTGCCAAAGCAAGGTTCAAATCACACTTTCCAAAATAATGCTCCTTGTGACCTGAAAAAAGTCACTATGGCACGCAGTCATTTAGACTGTAAACTCAAAGTCAGGACAGTAAAACCTTGGAGTGCGGGTGTTTTGCAAGACAAGCAAAATATTTTATTACATTTTAAACTTGATAAACGAGCACGGTCTTGCAATACGAGTACGTATATGCGAATCACATCATTACAACTAAGCCGATGGTTCTCTCTCCGACGCTGCGAGGTCTTGCAATACAAGACTTCACACTATACATGTGTGTCACAAGTACGCACTGTATACGTGCATCATAAGTTCTCCTGTTTCTGTTTCAAAATAACATTCAATATGCTTCCGAGTTCCCTAAACTCTCACTTCAATCTAAGTTATACAAAGAAGAGTTCTCGAAGATTGGCCTATCCCTCAGTTAAATTTTGCCAGTATAAAAGGTTTTGGGAAAGAAACTTTACCTTTCAGGCAGCCAAACTAAATATTTGGCTTGCCCGGTGTGTGTTAGAGGCCTCTTCTTACCTGGATTTTAGAAAACAGATAAAAACTCAATTATTTACTAGACTAGGGTCTTAACACTTTTTATATTTTTTGGTATGTAAAATTTTCCGCATTCTTTTTATGCATTTTATAATTTTAAGTATTTCTCTGTTTACTGGTTTTTAATTGCTGTTTTATAAAACTTGTACTGTTTGTATCTTATTTAATTGTTGTGAACTGCTTAGAACTCTTGGGTATGGCGGTATATAAAAATAAGTACGCACGTCACCACAACTGAGCCATTGTTTCTGCTCTCTCTCCGACGCTGCAGGACTGTAGCGACTGTTCTATAGTATTTTGTATTAAAGTTTTTGGGTTGTGGAACGAATTGTCTGCGTTTCCATTATTTCCT
This sequence comes from Geotrypetes seraphini, assembly GCF_902459505.1. Taxonomy (NCBI): domain Eukaryota; kingdom Metazoa; phylum Chordata; class Amphibia; order Gymnophiona; family Dermophiidae; genus Geotrypetes; species Geotrypetes seraphini. Next base: position 67,227,437 of record NC_047095.1, read on the forward strand.
ATGGGGAAATTCGCTTTGATATACGAGTGCTTTGGATTACAAGCATGTTTCTGGTACGAATTATGCTCGCAAACCAAGGTTTGACTGTATCAAGTATACCACGTGAAACAGAGAGAACGCTCACAGCTACTAACTTTTCTTCCTCATCTCACAGTGGTTCTGGTAATAAGCAACTTTATTGAACCATACCAGTAGTCTTAACATAGCTAAGAAATATTATTTGCATTTTTAAAAGCGCTACCCTAGGGGTTTACCAAACCTGGTTTGCATGTTCTATATCCAGATTTCTAGGATATCCATAAAAATGTGTGTGACAAATTTGTATACAACTGGAATCAGTGTAGGCGAATCTACCTTGTTCTTATTAATTGCAGGCATCCTGATCATCTGTGGGATGCCCAAATCAGGTTTGGCATATCCTGTATTGCATTCCTTTTAACATTATGTAAAAAAGTTAAATTTTGTTTAGGTTAGCAGGGGTTGGCAACTCCTCGAGGGCTGGAATCCAGTCAGGTTTTCTGCAAATAGATCTCAGGCATTGGGGAAATCCTGAAAACCCAACTGGATTCCAGCCCTCAAGGACCGGAGTTGCCCACCCCTAATGCACAGGAAGAATCAAATGTTCTACTTTTTTGTTAATGCTGAGGGTTCAGTTGTTTTGGTTTTCTGGCACCAGGATCTCGTTAAAATGTCCTTGGCAGTTGCTGTGATACACTTCTAAGGCCTATCCATAAAGCTTCTGATCCAAAACTTTCTGTTAGGCCAGGGGTGGGCAACTCCGGTCCTCGAGGGCCGGAATCCAGTTGGGTTTTCAGGATTTCCCCAATGAATACGCATACCTCATCATGACCAGCAGTTGGAGACTGAAAACAAATTGTGCGATAGTACATAAGAGATACCTTCCCCTATCCCTATCAGTCTGCCGAATGCTGTTGGAAAATGCAGAGGAGAGATACCAGTAAGAAAATGTCCCCACAGCTCGCCAGCTGAGCCACTGTTCTTCAATTCTCCCCGGCCCTAGAAAAATACTAGAACCCGCAGCAAAAAACAAAACTGCCCGCACAACAGCCACAACAACAGACAGGGTTGCTATTGCTCTGGAGAGTGCTAAAGAAGGATAAATTAGGTTCTTACCTGCTAATTTACTTTCTTTTAGCTTCTCCAGACCAGTAGAGGTTAATTTTTAAGAGTGGGATGTACCAAAGCAGTCCCCATCACGGGTGGGACCCCCGAAGGGCCAACACCAAAACACGCTCACCGAACACCGCATCCTGACGCGCCTGAATATCTACCCGGTAGTGTCTGACAAAGGAATGCAAGGAAGACCAAACCGCAGCCTTACAAATGTCCACTGGAGGCACTGAGTGAAGACTCAACCCAAGAAGCCGCCTGACCCCGAGTGGAATGAGCCTTGAGAAACTCCAGAACAGGCTTCTGTCTTAGAAGATAAGTGGAAGCAATAGTCTCCTTGATCCAGCGCGCAATAGTAGCCTTAGAAGCGCCATCCCCCTTACGAGGACCCGCCAGAAGGACAAAGAGATGATCTGATTTCCTGGGTCCTCTGCACATAAGAACAAAGGACCCAACTGACATCCTACTTGCGCAGCTGTCTTTGCTCAGAAGATCCCCCCCTGACTACCCAACACCGGAAGGACCACAGATTGATTGACATGAAAAGGAAGAACTACTTTTGGCAGAAAGGAAGGAACAGGCCTCAAGACAACCCGTTCCCTAGTAAACAAGAAGGGAGAACTACAAGAGAAAGCCTGCAGCTCAGAAACACGTCTAGCTGAAGTACTGGCCACTCATAAAGATTAACCTCTACTGGTCTGGAGAGTGCTAAAGAACAGACTCCACAGGCTCTCGAAGCAATATGCCTTGCTTGATTTAGGGAGCAAGGCTTACTGCTGAGGCTCCTCTAAAAAAATGTGGGGAGGTGGAGGAAATGGGGGGACCCCCGAGGTCGGATGGACCTCCAAACAGGGCCCACAAAGCTCTGTCCGTCACAAAAACGGGGACTAGGATCCCTAAACAAATTCCAACAGCCCTACTAAGGGAGATGGGTACATAGAAACATAGAAACATAGAAATAGACGGCAGATAAGGGCCACGGCCCATCTAGTCTGCCCACCCTAATGACCCTCCCCTATCTTTCTCTGTGAATAATAGAAACATAGAAATAGACGGCAGATAAGCTCACTCACACCTGCTGGAGACTGAAAGAACACAGATAAGAATAGGGGAAGTTACCTCTTATGTATTATGCCAGTTTTGTTTCTGTCTCCACCTGCTGGTCATGATGTGATATATAACTCACTTGTAAGATTAACCTCTACTGGTCTGTTGAGTGCTAAAGAATATGCATTGAAAGCAATGAATGCAACTAGATCTCATGCATATTCATTGGGGAAATCCTGAAAGCCCGACTGGATTCCGGCCCTCGAGGACCGGAGTTGCCCACCCCTGCTAGGCTGACATCTCTGCAACATATGCAGCCATGGGAATCCAGAAACACAGGGGTAAAAATCTGGGTACCCTGTAGCAAAGCACTGTAGCTGGCTCACTGTATAGAAGCATTCTGCTTTTTGAGATCTCTGTAACAATATAAGTCACATATCAACTGTCTTTGTAATCTACAGCTATAGAAATGTAAGCTGGCAATGAAACTCACAATCACGTAACCCTGGGTTCTAAGCATGTTACACTGGGACGAGCAAAACTTAAGATTCTGCTCTGAAGCCCTACACTGAATATCTGCTTGGAAGGATTAGGAGACATAACCTACTTTGATACATCAGAGAATATCAGCTAATCTGTACCCTTCTCCTCCACTGCCAGCTGATAGCACCATTCCTTTCATCTTACTGTGCCATATGCTTAGAATGGACATCCTGACACAGTATGTTGTGCTATGATTCCATTCAAGTCTAGACTAAAAGCCCTACGTTTAGATATTGTGTTAAAGTTTTAATTAGGGCTGTACATTTAACACTAACTTAATTATGTTTTGGGGTTTTTTTTACGTGAGTAAACTAATACTCGCCACCATTTTTCATGGCACCTCCTCTTACCTTACCAGGCCCTCTTCAGCCCTTTCTCCTCTGCTGTGTTCCTTCTCCTGCCCCTGCTGCCTCTCTGACCCCGACGCTACAGAGAGGCTTTGAACCAGCAGAAAACCATCTTGCTTGCACTGCGGTGTGATTGGGTTCAGGGCTGCGAGGGGCAGGAGAAGGAACAGCAGAGGAGAGAGGGCTGTGGAGGGCTTGGAGAGGCAAGAGGTGGTGCAGACAAGGGAGGCAGCTGTAGCTGAGAGGGAGAGTAAGACAAGGCAAAGGGGAGAGAGAAGGGAGCAGGGAGGAGATGGTGCCCATGGAGAGCAGAGGGAAAGGGAATACGATTATAAAAATAAAATCCCATTGTGCAGCAGGAGCAGCACTTTACGTTTCTTCTGCGGCTACATGGTCTCCTTACCGGGCATATATTTCTGGGTGTGCCTCATGCTCGATGTCCTAAGTGCCAGTCCACTCCTGCTGATTTACTTCACATGTTTTGGTCTTGTGACCGCATTCAGACATTCTGGTCTTTTTATGTACTATATTTACAAACTGTATTGGGTAAGCGGATACCATTGAGGGCAGATGTTCTATTCTTTTCCCAGGTTGTCACCCTAGGTTTGTCATGAGGGGGGAGGTTTACTGCAGAAAGCCTCTTTATTGGCCCGGAAATGCATCCTATTGTTGTGGCATCAGGTTGAGGCGCCCACTATTACCATGTGGAGAAATGAAGTGTTTGCTTTGTTAAAATTTGAGTATCTGGATGTTCAACGGGGTGGTCCTGGTCCCTGGAGGACGTTTCATAGAATTTGGGCTCCTGTTTGAAAGGGATTGTCCCATAGAGCTAGTAGTTCGCTTTTGAACTTTTGACACTGGAGTGCGGGGAGGGGGGAACCATGGGAGGGGGTTTAGGACTTGGCGAGGAGTATCTTTGGTGGGGGGTTTGGATCTTTTAGGTCTTCGTGAAGGTTTAACATGGAAGGCCTTTCTGGTTCTGCTATTGTCTTTTAGTTTGCTGTTGTTGTGAGGTTGTATGTATAATCAAAAATTTAATAAAAATTATTAAAAAAAATAAAATAAAATCACCAGACCCTTGTACAAAGCCATGGTAGCAAGTCCTACTGCAGTAAATTCCATTCAATTTCTAGGTCTTCAGTGCATTTGTCTTGAGAATTACTACTGCAGCTTTGTAAAAAGAGCCTTTTATTTTTTAGTAGATCTGTAAATGCTAAATTTATTTCAAATCTTTTATATTTGGGCCATGCAATTGATTAATCGTGTGATTTAAAAATTTAACCACGTATACTCTTAGCCTTAACCCTTTATTCATTCAAGTATGTTTTATTAAGTTCCATAATAAATGTAACCTCCCAATCTCTTATTTGTCCTGTTTATCCTCTATAATAAAACCCTAAGCGTGCATGCGCACTTACTACACCGTGATCCCTGCCTCTGTGATGTGTGACTCTGTGGCCGTGTTCGATTTGCATTGCGTGTGGCGGCGAGAGCAATGGCAGGAGGGTGTCCTTCGGCCTGGACGAAGCGGACAGGGTGCGGGGAGGCATCCGGCTGTTACTGCTGCACAGGGAAGTGGAGGGGGAGAGGGAAAGGGGGCATGCTTTGGGGGGAGGGGTGTGCTGGGGGGCAGGCAGCAATCTTAAATCTTGGTTTGCTCGGGTGGGAGGGGAAGACAGAAGGGGGCCATGGAGAGACAAGCAGGCATTGCACAATAGAGAGATAGGCAGGTAGGGGGCCAGGGAGAGAGACAGACAAGGGGCCAGGGAGAGACACAGACAGAAAGAATGACAAACAGACAGGGGGCCAGAGAGACAGTCAGCCAGCAGCCAAAGAGAGAGAGAGAGAGAGAGAGAGAGAGAGACAAAGAAAAAAAAGACAGACAGAGGCCAAGGAGAGAGAAAGATAGACAGACAGGGGGACAGGGAGAGACACAGACAGAAAGACCGCCAGAGAGAAAGACAGACATCGGCCAAGGAGAGAGACAGAAAGAAATACAGACAGACAGAAAGCGGCCAAGGAGAGAGAGAAAGACAGACAGACAGACACATCTATTCTAGCACCCGTTAATGTAACGGGCTTAAAGACTAGTGTTGAATAAATTTAAAGTCTGTTGAGCAGAGGACTAACATAAGAATAGCCTTACTAGGTCAGATCAATGGTCCATCTAGCCCAGTAGCCTGTCTTCATGGTGGCCAATCCAGGTCAGAAGTACCTGGACAAAACCCAAAGAGTAGCAACATTCCATGCTACCGATCCAGGGCAAGCAGTGAATGGCCTAACACAGGGGTAGGCAATTCCGGTCCTCGAGAGCCGGAGCCAGGTCAGGTTTTCAGGATCTCCACCATGAATATACATGCACTGCTTTCAATGCATATTCATTGGGTAAATCCTGAAAACCCAACTGGATTCCAGCCTTCGAGGACTGGAGTTGCCCACCCCCAATCTAGACCTACCGCTCTGGGTTTCAATGCCAAAAGGGCTTTTCTCCTGAGCTGCGTAGGTCTAGCCCAGGGGTAGGCAATTCCGGTCCTCGAGAGCCGGAGCCAGGTCTTCAGATGGATCTGCATGCACTGCCTCCTTGAGATGCAAATCTATCTCATGCATATTGATTGTGGATATCCTGAAAACCTGAGCTGGCTCTGGAGGACCGGAATTGCCTACCCCTGACCTAACACATGGGGGGGGGGGAATCCTCTCCCCTAGACCCAGATCGACTGGTGAAAAAACCTGGCCCATAGTTGTTGGGGTTTTTTTTCCGTTGTACCTAGTTGAGCCACAACCTTTTCCTGTTGGGATTCTAAGCCGGGCCAACGAGAGCTCAATGAACTCGCCCACAATCACCCGGCAGCCTCCAGGGCTCAGTCCAAGGGCGCTGAAGCGTAGCTGAGAGGAAAGACGTTGCCTGCGGCCTGCCTCGCGCCCGACGCTCAGCCTCACCTCCTCCGCCGCGTGCACCACGCTCCCTCCGCTCGGCTTCATTGTCCCACGCTCAGCAGCAGCAGCAGCAGTGGCCCGCGACCAGAAGGACGTCAGGGTCACCCGCCGGAAACGACGCGCCGGAAGCCGGCCTCGCCCCGGGGGCATGACGGGTGCTGTAGTGCTGGCAGGCTACCTGGCGCTTCCGCTTCTCCGCAAGATGCAGATTCAGGCACTACAAGCCCCAGATTGCTTTGGGCGAACATACAAAGCCAGGACTGGCCCGTCTCCAGCCTCTGTGGCTAAATAAAGCACACGTTGCAAGCTAACGTTAGCTTCCTTTCTTAAGCAAGCAGAACCAAGATTGGTTGTGCACCGCTGCATGCAGGGAATTGTATACCCGAATTTCAATACAATTCTTCTGTATTCCTGTGATAGGGGATTAACAGACCCGAGAATACAGAAAGACCTTGAATAACTTTTTCATATGTACGGTACTGGAGTTCAAGAAAGAATTGGACAATTTCCTGCTGGAAAAAGGGATAGAGGGGTATAGATAGAGGATTACTGCACAGGTCCTGGACCTGTTGGGCCGCCGCGTGAGCGGACTGCTGGGCGCGATGGACCTCGGGTCTGACCCAGTGGAGGCATTGCTTATGTTCTTATTTGATGTTTTCTATTAAAAATCATCATGAATATGGTGAAATCACAAATAACATGGTGGGAGACCTGGCCTGTTCCTGAAGGAGAGGCAAAGCACCATGAACAAAGTGCTGGGAATCAGCGATTTCTCTATGCAAACTGATGTAATTTGGTGAGAGGAGCCACCAAGCTAAAAACCGTGAATAATCAAAACCACAAATACGGAGGGAGAAGTGTACTGTTAAGTGGGAAATCCTAGTTTTACCTTGTTCCCCCCAGTGACAAATCAAAAAATAAGTTAGAGCAAGGGTTGTTTCTACAGACCTGCATGGACATGACAGTCCTGGCCATGCACTAGCTTAAAGTGCCCTGATCACAGGCCATACATGTTTGGACGTGCGGCCACAGGTGCCAGATCTCAGCATCCCAGTATTGAGCTGCCTCCTTTAGTGTGGCCAGGGAGGGCTAATATGTGTCATGTTGTACCATCTGAAAGCACCCTCACATCTCTCACTCCCCTGACTATGGCTAATTACTTCCATGAGAAAGTCTGCAAAATTGTGCTTGAATTCACTACAAAGTCATATCCTTCTTCCCTACCCTTCTTCCACACTCCTGAACTTCAAACTCACACCACCCCTTCATCCTTCACCCAAACAACTCAGGAAGCTTCTCCTGTCTGGTCCCACCCTCTTGTCCCTCCGTCAACTACTGCTGAATTTTTTCCTTTAAATAAAATTTTCCCCATCCTCGTGAATTTTGTTGCCGCGTCCCTGTCCCATTCCTGTAAGCTCTGCCTTAACCACACAAGCCTTGAACACTTATGATTTTAAAGTGTTTGTGACTCGTGCAGATGAGGAAGGAGCTTGCAGGAATGGGGCTGGGACAGGAAAAGAACTTGCCAGGATGGGAAAACTAGTTCCCACAGGGATGGGGAAAAATTTGTCCCCATGTCATTATCTAGAAGAAACTGCACAACCTCTGTCTTCAGCCAAGCCTGCTACATGCCCCTAAGACCCTATTCCCACCCCACTATTCGACCCCATCTCACATACTGTTATCCCTCCCATATGCCATATTCTCAATCTATCTGTTTCCACTGCAATTGTCCCTGCAAACATAAGAACATAAGAATAGCCTTACTGGGTCAGACCAGTAGTCCATCAAGTCTAGTAGCCTGTTTCCACAGTGGCCAATCCAGGTCCCTAGTACCTAGACAAAACCCAAGCAGTACACCTCTCCCTCCATATTTGCTTTGATACGGGATTAACAAAACCGCAAATACAGAAAAGCTGCAAATAACTTTTTCATATGCTATTCACTGTTTTCTATTAAAAACCATCGTGAATATGGTGAAACTGCGAATAACATGGTGGGAGGCCTGGCCTGTTCCTGAAGGAGAGGCAAAACACGGTGAAGAAAGTGCATGGAATCAGTGATTTTCTCTGTAAACACTTGGAATCAGCGATTTCTCTATGCAAACTGATGTAATTTGTGGGGAGGAGCCAGCACACTAAAAACTGCGATTGCTGAAACCGTGAATATGGAGTGAGAAGTGTACCAATATTCCATGCTACCGATCCAGAGCAAGCAGTGGTTAAGCCGCTTCTCAAAAAATCCTCGCTGGACCCCACCTGCCTGTCCAACTATCACCCTGTCTCCCTTCTTCTGTTCCTATCCAAGATACTTGAGTGTGCTTTTCTCCGTCACTTCAACTCAACAGATTCTCAATTCTCTACAATCTGGCTTTTGCCCCCAACACACCATAGAGACTGCCCTCACTAAAGTCTGCAGTGCCTTGTTCATGGCCAGATCTAAGGGCCTTTACTCGATCCTCAACCTTCTTGACCTGTCTGTTGTCTTTGATACTGTTAATCACAGCTTACTCTTTGATACGCTGTCCTCGCTTGGATTCCATGAATCTGTCTTCTGGTTGGTGTACCCCAGGGTTCCGTCTGAGGACCTCTTCTCTCTCTACACCTCTTTCTTTGGTGCCCTGATTTCTTCCCATGGCTTCCAGTATCACCTATATGCTGAGAACTCCCAGATCTACCTCTCTACACCTGAAATTTCACCTAAAGTCTAATAAAAATATTTGCCTGTTTGGCTGACATTGATGCCTGGATGTCCTGCCTTCATCTGAAATTAAATATGTCAAAGACTGAGCTGCTTCTCTTTCCTTCTAAACCCTCTGCTCCTCCTCCTCCTTTCTCCATCTCAGTAAATAATACTGTCATTGTTCCAATCTCTTTGCAACCTTGGAGTCATCTTCTATTCCAACCTCTCATTTTCTACACACATCCAAGAAGCTGCTAAGACCTATTTTTATTTATTTATTTAAAACATTTTTAATTTGCCGTTTTCCAAGGCAGCTCACAATATTACATACATATTTCAAGACTTGTACTACATAAAGATCCTCTGCATCAGCAAATATCATAAGATCATACTATCTCAACCTATAAATTATATCTCAATCGCTCATCTACTACATTACTTGATTCAAGCAGCACAAATCTAATAACCTGCAAAAAAGATGATATTCAGAAAGTAAAAAATGAACTCAAGAAGCAGAATATTAGCTCAGAAAAGCTTGAACAAACAAATGGGTCTTAAGCAAATTTCTAAATTGCAATAGATTTCTACAAAACTGCAAAGTACCAGACAATGCATTACACATAAATGGTCCAGCTATAGAGAAACATGAATTTTTGGTCTGTACATATCGTAAAACATTCCCCTTTGATGTGTCTAACAACCAACAATTCTGTGACCTCAGCGTCCTTGGTGGAGTACATAGAGTTAGGCATTTTGCCAAATAATTTGGCAAGATGCCACCAAAATTTGCCCCTTCCTTTCTGAAAACACTATCGGGACCCTTGTCCAGCTCTCAAAACCTCATGCTTAGATTACTGCAATCTACTCCTAACTGGTCTCCCACAGTGTTGCCTCTCCCCCTTGCAATCTGTACAAAACTCTGCTGTGCGACTCATCGTCTACCAACCTTGCTACGCTCATGTCACCCCTCTCCTTAAGTAACTTCACTGGCTCCCTATCCACCATTGCATACAGCTCAAGCTCCTATTGTTGACCTACAAGTGTGTTCATTCTGCTGCCCCTCAATATCTCTCCTCTCTCCTTGTACACCTCCCAGAGAACTTTGTTCCTCAGATAAGCTGCTCTTAGCGTTACCCTTCTTATCTACTGCCAATTCCAGACTTTGTTCCTTTCATCTAGCTGCCCCCTTTGCCTGGAATAAATTACTTGAGTTTGTCCATCAAGCCCCTTCCCTTCCATTGTTTAAAATCAGACTGAAAACCCCTTTTTTGATATAGTCTTCATTCCATAACCGTACTCTCCATTGCCTTCCAACCCAGCCAGCTGATTAACCGTTCCCCTTAACTGTATCCATGACATCCTGTTTGTCTGTCTTGGCTGTTTAGATTGTAAGCTCTTTGGAGCAGGGACTGTTTTCTTACTCTTTGGGGCTCAGTACAGCACTGTGTGTGTCTGGTAGCGCTATAGAAATAATTAATTATAGTAGTAATAGTAGCATCTCAACAACTTGTGCTGGCGATTGCTGCAGAAAATGGAATTGTCTTCTTCCAAACTGCTGGCCTATGGTGATACCTAATATATAAGGATATTTATTTAGTTTATAAATGTTGTAGTTTAGGACACAGCAGAAATCAGTGCACAGCAGAAATCAGGCGTTCCCTTCCCAAAGGCTGAGCATCAATTGTTTTGGTTTTCTGACACCAGGATCCCTTTCACAGCTGCAGTCTTATCTACTATAATAAAACGCTAAGCGCGCATGCACACTCCTACCTGCGTGTTCCGTGATCAGTATGTCCGTGGCAGTCAGGAGTGTGCATGCACGCTTACAACAGCCCCACAAAGTACTCCAACGAACCCATCCAACCCTCCCACTGCGGTCTGACCCTCCCATCCGACCCTCCCTTCCCGCGGTCTGGCCGGCTCCCTTAGTCCCTTGCCACACTCCCCCTTCCCTTCCCGTGGTCCCGACAAACCTCCCGACTCCAGCAGCGGATGCAGCACTCTAAACATGCTGCTTCACGGCCTTCTACTGCCCTGATTTGCTCTGCCGCGTCTCTGATGATGTCATCAGGGATGTTCCAGAGTAAATCAGGGCAGTAGAAGGCTGCGAAGCAGCGTGTTTAGAGTGCTGCATCCACTGCTGGAGTCAGGAGGTTGGTCGTGAATGCGGGAAGGGAAAGGGGGGGGGTAGAGGAAAATGCTGCTGCTGCTGCACAGTGACATGGAGGGGAAGTGAAATGCCACTGATGCATAGAGAACGCGGGGGAGGGAAATACTGCTGCACAGGGAAGTGGTGTAGGGGGAGGGAAATGGATGGGGAGGGAATGCTGCTGCTGTGGCTGCTGCACAGGAAAGTGGGGTGGAGGGAGGGAAATGCTGCTGCAGAGGGAAATGTAGGGGGAGGGTATGCTGCTGCAGTTGCTGCACAGGGAAGTGGGGTAGGGAAATGCTGCTGCTGCTGCAGAATAAAGACATATGGCCTTGGGGAAGTACAAAGGGGACCTGAAGGGAAAAGATGACAAAAAAGGTTAAACAGGGTCAGAGAGAGATGGTAGAGGGTGTGAGACAGGGAAAGGGCGTGATGAGGGTCTAAAGCAGTGGTCTCAAACACGCGGCCCGCCAGGTACTATTTTGAGGCCCTCGGTATGTTTATCATAATCACAAAAGTATATCTCTTTAGCTTTAAATTACAATATTATTATTAAGACTTATCCAAAAGAAAAGATTTATAAACTATAAAGAGTTTTACCTCATGCAAAATTATTTCTTTAATGACATTAACTATTTTTTTTCTGAGGCCCTCCAATTACCTCCAAATCCAAAATGTGGCCCTGCAAAGGTCTACTGGTCTAAAGGGTACAGAGGACTAAGGAAATGGTGAAAGGTGAAGTGGTGGGACTGGGATCAGTGGGAGGCACGATCCAGCCATGGTACAGGCGGGGCATAGGTGGAGCTATTCTAGCACCCATTACTGTAACAAATGTAATGGGCTTAAACACTAGTATTTAATAAAATCCTTGTATGAAATGTATAATCCAAACGATTCTGGTAGACTAGTATCTCTGCATCGAAGCTCTTAGAATACTTAGAATTCCAGAAAATTCTGAAACAGATCCTGGTTGTATGTTCCCTTTGCAATTGCTAATAAAGACAATTTAAAAAAAAAGAAGCTGATTTAAAAGCAGAAGCAGCACTGTTGGGCGTGCTCTTTGGATGAATTCCATCTGACCTTCCCAAGATGGCTGCAATCACAGCGCTCCTATTTGAACAAATTCTACCTGACCTTCCCAAGATGGCTGCCGCAGCGGGTCCACGACCTATCCCACATTCCCCAAATTGGACTTCCCCAAGATGGCCGCCAAGCAAAGACGCTGCCAGTCCCACGTGACGCGCGCTGTTTCCCTCAACTGACTAAGATGGCTGCGCGCTATGCTAGGAGTTGAGGGCGCGTTCCCCCTTAGCTCGGGCAGGCCATTGATGAGTTGCCTTTGTGTGCGGGGCTGCGGTGAGGAGAAAAAAGCATGGAGGAGGAGAAAAACGACACAGGAGAGATCCCCTCTCTCTTTCTGCTGTGTGGCCGGACTGTAAGTGCCAATATGGAGACCCTGGAGCAGGAAGTCTGGGGTAAGAGGTTCCATCTCGGTCTGAGAAACACAGCCCTGGGGCCGGCCAGGAGCCCACCCTCCTCACACTTGAACCAGGGAAATGCACAATCCTGCACTGACCCCACCCCTTCCTCACACTTGAACCACTGATCCCAACCCCTCCTCACACTAGAACCAGGGAAATGCACAATCCTCCACTGATCCCAACCCCTCCTCACACTTGAACCAGGGAAATGCACAATCCTGCACTGACCCCACCCCTTCCTCACACTTGAACCACTGATCCCAACCCCTCCTCACACTAGAACCAGGGAAATGCACAATCCTCCACTGATCCCAACCCCTCCTCACACTAGAACCAGGGAAATGCACAATCATGCACTGACCCCCACCCCCTCCTCACACTAGAACCAGGGAAATGCACAATCATGCACTGACCCCCACCCCCTCCTCACACTAGAACCAGGGAAATGCACAATCCTCCACTGATCCCAACCCCTCCTCACACTAGAACCAGGGAAATGCACAATCATGCACTGACCCCCACCCCCTCCTCACACTAGAACCAGGGAAATGCACAATCATGCACTGACCCCCACCCCCTCCTCACACTAGAACCAGGGAAATGCACAATCCTCCACTGATCCCAACCCCTCCTCACACTAGAACCAGGGAAATGCACAATCATGCACTGACCCCACCCCCTCCTCACACTTGAACCAGGGAAATGCACATTCCTTAGCATAGCAGCAGATGAATCCAGAGACAAGTGGGAATAGCTCACATCGACCAGCAGGTGGAGATAGAGAAACTGATTAACAGTTGGCTTTATAGCCTGGTATTCCTCCTGTCCATTCAGTTTGCTCTATCTCCCAGCAGGGGTTGGAGCTATTCCAATAGCTCCTGGATTCTGGCTGTGGCTGGAATTTCGAATTCGCCTGTTGAGGTTTCTCTTCAGTGAACTCACAATTGATTCTATTTCTCCTGTTGAGATTTTTTCTCTTCAGTGAGACAGGGGTGTCCGGCTGTACGGTGCCGGCTTTAGAGGTTACACTTGGGCCCTCCCTTGTCCCTGCCTCACCCTCCCTCCTCTGATAGAGGGTCTATCTGGGTCTCTCGTTTTTTTTCTTCTTTCCTTAAAAAAAAAAAAAAAAAAAAAAAAAAATACACAAGAAAAGAGACTGCGGTGGCTTTCCATGCTTCAGTACTCTCAGGGGTGCTCAAGCTGTTCCTGCCGAGGTCTGGCAACCTTGTCTGCTGGGTTGTGAGTATGGCAATGGCAGGGTATAATTTCTGGTTGTTGGTTGTCTCCTTTATTTACAGCCGCTGAGCTTTGGTGAGTGGTTCGTTGGTGCGGCTCATCTCTTGGTTTTTGCCTATGTTTGAGTGCACTGAACCCCTGCGTTGGGCTCAGTTGGAGTAGCTGCTGCCTTCCCGCGCACAGGAGACGCATGGTGGTTTCCTGTGTGGGCGGGGGGGAGTGCCCTCGCATATACACCATGGTTTGCTGAGGCTGCCCGTCGATCGGCAGGGGCCGCGGCTGTGGTCAGGGTTCTAAAGGGTTGAGAGCCCGGGCCTTTTCCATGGACTGTTGGATCACATGGGTGCTCCGATGCTGGCAGACGCGCTGAGGCGTTCTCGTAGTCTGTTTCGGCGGTTTTTTTTTGTGGTTTCTCTCTTCGACTCCCTTGGCTCTCGGGGTTTCCCTCCCAGTCGCAAGAGGCCGGCAAAACGGGCGAACGTTGTTGTCTGGCCGGCGGAGCAAGTCACATTGTGGCTTCAGTTTTCCGCTTGCCGCGGCGGTGTTTGCTTCTTCGACTGAGAGCCGTGGTCTTTTCTGAGTAAAGACTGACGCTCCTGCACTGGGGGGGGGAGGGCGCCGCGGCGTTCAGTAGTTCTCTGGGAGCCGGCTGAGTTGGGCTCAACCGTCGCTACGCTGTGGCGGTAGTTGCGGGCGGTTTTTACCGGCCTGCATGTTTTTTTGGGGGGGGCCCAGTGTGGGGGCTCTGATTTGTAGAACAGGCTCATAGCCTAATGGTTAGTACAGCAACCTGAGAGCCATAGGAGCCAAGTTCAATGCTAGCTGCAGCTTCCTTTGACTCTGGGCAAGTCACTTTACTCTCCATTGCCCCAGGTACAAAATACATAACTGTATATAATATGTAAACTGCTGTAATTGCAACCACAGAAAGATGGTTATCAAATCCTATCCCCTTAAAAAAAAAAAAAAAAAAAAAAAAAAAAAAAAAAAATGAGAGCTACTAATACCAAGCGTGCTATGACACTGCTTTAAATCTGAGTTGTGGCTTTTCCGGTTAGAGCAGCTGCCTCGTCACCCTGAGGGTATGAGTTCAGTTCCCATTGCAGCTTCGGGTGCATCGGGACTTTTTAATTAACCAGAAAAAGCTGTTAAATCCATTTATATGGAATTGGAATATGTTCAACACCTTACGAGGTTTGCCGCGCTTGCGTTATACCCTAGGGGACTCTCTGCAGCCCCATTTGCTTGCGGTTTGACTCTATACTTCTCCCGATTTCGGCTTCCCTCCGTACTGAGTTGGAGGAAGCCGTGTCACACTGTGTTGGGTTCAGGCGCAGGAGAGTGTCGAGATTTTTCGCTTTGACTATCTCTCGAAGTCTCCCATGGGTGACACTGGGTAATTTGGCAATTTGTTACATTGATTCTGACCTGACGGTGTCTGGGGACGCTATTTCCGATTTCCTTCGAGCATACCTCTCTTTTTCTGTAGTAGCGTTCCTAGGACTACGTCCAGGGTGTCCCATCGTTGGCCTTCCCTGGGCCACTTTGAACTACACGCCCGCTGGCAGCTCTTTCAGCTGTCTCACGGACAGGATTCGGTCATATGGGCAGGTCACAACGCATTTGTCTAATTCCTGTTAAATGGCTATGGTTGTTCTGAGGGCGGTAGATGCAGCATCTTGATTGCATCTCTTGCGTATTCCCTCTATGGGCATCCGGCTTGTCGCTCCCGTTGCATAGAGTTAATCCTGTTTTCATGGGTTACTTTACGAACCTTGAATATTTTTCTAAGAGAATTTAATTTCTTCTTCCTGTTCCTGCAGTGATCGTACTGCTGTTTACTGGCCTCTTGCGCTTCATTCTGAAGGGGTCTTGACTTCTCCCATGGCCTCATACAGCTTTCACTTGAGGGAGTAGTCACTATGCTATCGGATCAGGGAGAGGTGAGGTTGGTTCCTTTTGCATTCTCCTCAGGTTCCAGTTAGTTCTTGGAGTCTCTCTGTTTGCTGTTTTCCTTGCACGGGTTTGTGGTCTTCAGGAAGGTGCTTGTAGTTCTTGGGGTACCACTGAATGTATGGGGGGCCAAGACTGGGGCATTGGGCAGGCCCATTCTAACCGATCAAGAGCCTTCTCTGCATCTAAGGACACAGAGAAGGACGGGTCATGTAAGTCCTTTGTTAGATATAACATGTGAAAAGCCTATCTAGTATTATTGGAAGAGTGCCTCTGAGCAACAAAAACCATTTGATGCATACCAATTATATAAAGAAGAGCCTTTGCCACACATAAGGCCAAGAGATTAGCAGGCTGCATCCCATTCTGCGGCTTAGTTCTCGGGGTCACACATTTCTGCTCGTATCCTGGAAGAGGATCTTCATAGTCTCTTTGGACTTGGCCTCGGCACTAGGTTGGCCTGCCTCCCTTGGAGTGGCGCTTTTGGATTTGGCGCATACCCTGAAATTCACAGGCATTTTAGAATCTGTGAACGTTAGACAGTTGTTGCGCTGCCAGGAGATATATCCATATTACTGACTCACTAGGAGCTTTGGCTCGCTTTCCCTTCGGCTGCTTCAGCTGTCGTTTTAGTGTCAGTGGTTCCCAGTATCTCAGGACTACATTTATTAGTATGATCCTCCTGCACCGCTCTGAGTGATTTGATGGCTCAGTGCGATTTCTCTTTTCGAGACATGGCTCGGTCTTTACTGGACTTGTTCATGTCCACTGACCTTTCCAGGCGGTCGGTTTGGGGGGGGGGGCTCGCTGGCTTCTTTCCTCAGATCCTGGTGTCTGGTCTTCAGGGGCACCTCTGTCCTTGGTCATTCTTCTGCTCTTGAGCATGGTCAGGCTGCCTGTCTGGAGCTGCTATTATTCTTCTGGAATGCCACTGAGGTTCCTTTTGGTCAGTATGAGGATGGGAGTGTTTCTCTACAGCTTGGGCAGTAGGTGTTGTTTTCGGTTGGAAGGTGAAGTTATTCTGCTTCACTGGGTGTACGCTCATCTTCATCTTCTGTTGGTAAATCCTTTTATGGATCAGGATATGAGTTTAGACAGACTTGATCTTCACGGACTCTCAGCATGGCACATTTCTCGTCTGTTTCATTTTCTGCAGCCTGGATATTGAGAATTGTGGCTCGGGCGTTCTAACTCTTTTTATAAACATGAGATCTCCTGAGCCTATCCTCATGGCTCGTCTCTCAATTCTAGACTTCCTAGCTTTCTCAGCGGGCCTAGGAAGTGTGCGTTAGAGGGGGTTGCTGTGTGGAGACTTTTTCGCCTCTGCTTTCTCCTTTTCAGTGTTTTCCGCTGGCTGATGTCAACTTGGTTCTGCCATCTCGAGCTCACTTTCCGAGCACTGTATTTGCGGAAGCTCTGGCTTGGCGGCGCCGTCCTTCCTTACGGTATTGATGGGTTCCTCGCCAGCCGGATGACGAAGTTCCTGGTATCTCGGGCTTGGCTCGCCTAGGGTCCGATCTCCTGGAATTTTTTAGGTACCTCCTTAGTTTTACGACCTTGCTTTTTGGAGAGGTCGTGACTGACGTGTAAAAGTGGTGAAAAGCAGATTGTTTCTTCTTTAGTCCAGGGGTTAAGGAAGTCTTCTCCTGTGGCTTCTGCTTCCGTTTGGATGTTTTTCCTTTCTGGGGTACTTCTTAGCGTCTGCACCACGCCAGAATTCCTTTTTGGGCACGAGTGTATGGCCGAGCGCTTAGCGTGTAATTTCCTTTTACTTCTAGGGCCAGGCTTGGCTTGTTACGTGGGCTTGTTACGTGGGCTCGGTATTTTGCTCATCGCGTAATGTCAGCTTCATTTCATCCTGGTCTTTTGGCTCGCCGAGGGGCTGTGCCGTTGCTCATGTTGCTTCTCGTAGCCATGGTTTCAGCTCTGCAGTTTTCTTTTTGGGTGCAGGCCGTTTTCAGCGGGGATTCCTATTTCTGATTTCCGTTATATAGGGTGTCAGTTCGGATGGTACCACTATTCCTTCTGTAGGGGAGTCATCCTTTCTTTCTGGCACTCTTAGTTTTCCTTCCCGCTACCTAGGAGGTAACCTGGGGAGCAGTGTTATTCTTCACTGCATTTTTTGATCAGTACGTAGCTTTCTCCGCGGGCTCGGTTTCTGATAACTTTTAGTTATCTATTTCTCCTTTTTTGTAGTATTCCAGGGACGCCTTCAATGTATGGCGACATCCGCAGCCTCCATCACGCTATGGGTACAGAAGGACATTCTTTATGCCTGCTGGCTGGCAGGGAAGCGGTTGGCGAAAGATCTGCATGACCATTCCGCTGGAGCAAGGTCTACCTCTTCAGCTCGGTCCGGAGGTTTTTATCTTGGGGGAGATTTGTCTCACGACTATTTGGTCTACCGAACGTGCTTTCTCTACGCATTGCTGCTTGGATGTGGGGGCGCCTGCAATAGTGGCATTTTGGGCTTCGGTTGTTGCGGAGGCGGCGTTTGCTTCCCACCCGGATTAAGGTTTGCTTTGCTACATCCCACTTGTCTCTGGATTCATCTGCTGCTATGCTAAGGAAGGTAAAATTATGTTCTTACCAGTGTTCCCGCTAAGCTGCGTTGGCCTGCGCTCACGCACAAAATATTATATCGCAGCGCACAAGTTTCTCTTCACAGCGCACACACGCGTCGCAAAGGTAAGGGGAGGCTATAACAGCTCCTGCAGCTCTGCACTTCCCCACAATTGCCATGCTTCGGTTCCTCTTCTTCCTTCCTTCCTCCCCCCCCCCCCCCCCGCGGGACCCTGCGGCACCATCAACTCTTACTCCCTCTAATGTCGGCCCTGCAGCTCCAGACTTCCTCGCACCTTCTCCCCTCCCCCTTTGGATCGCTATTATTTTAAATGTTATAGCCGCAGAGCTGTATCCATCAGTGGAGATGTCTAACCTCGGCCTGCCCCGGAACTCTTACTGCAGCAGCCGCCCGTCTAGGCAGGAACAGGAAGTCACTGTTGCAGTAAGAGTTCCGGGGCAGGCCGAGGTTAGACATCTCCACTGATGGATACAGCTCTGCGGCTATAACATTTAAAATAATAGCGATCCAAAGGGGGAGGGGAGAAGGTGCGAGGAAGTCTGGAGCTGCAGGGCCGACATTAGAGGGAGTAAGAGTTGATGGTGCCGCAGGGTCCCGCGGGGGGGGGGGGGGAGGAAGGAAGGAAGAAGAGGAACCGAAGCATGGCAATTGTGGGGAAGTGCAGAGCTGCAGGGAAGAGTGTTGCGGTACCCAGCTGGAGGGAGAAGGAAGATGAGGGAGGGAATTAAAGGAGATGCCAGGGCTTGGAGCATAGGAGGAAGGTATGCCAGTCTAAGGGAAAAGGAAGGGGGAGATGTGAGAGCATGGAGGGGGAACGAAAGATGGAAGAAAAGGAAAGGAGAGAGATGCCAGAGAATCAGGGAAGGGGAGATACCAGACTATGAGGAGAGGTGTGGGAGAGGGAAGGCGAGGAGAGAGATGCCAGACCAATGGGGTGAAAGGAGAGATGGAAGGGGGAGGCATACAGTTTCTGGAAGGGGCATAGAAGGAGAGAAGATGCCATATAGGGGAAGAGAGACGGCAGACAGTGGATGGAAGGAAGAGAGTTACAAGAAGATGAGGAAAGGAGAAACCACAGAAGACAAAGGTAGAAAAAAATTTCTATTTATTTATTGCTTTAGGAGACATGTGTCACTGTTTCTGTGAAGCATTGTATGCAGAGTCCAGCTTCTTGCTGGTTCAATTTAACCTTTGTCTATGTATTTTTATTTTATCCCCTCTTTTACAAAACTGTGAAGCGTTTTTAGCACCAGCCTTGGTGGTAGCAGCTCTGATGCTCAGAATTTTATGAGCATCAGAGCTGTTACCTCCGTAGCTAAAATCCACACTACAGTTTTGTAAAAGAGGGAGGGGTTAGTTTGTGATTACATATTCCTTACTAGGCGAAGGTGTTTTCTGTGTTCTGTGTGTTTTCTGTTAGGATTGACGGTGTAGGATTGATCTGTGCTGGTCTGGCTTGTTTAGTTTTACAATGGGTGTATTGATGTACTGCTCACTGCAATATGTAAGATGCTGCCTTTTCCTAGGTACTCATGTGTGACGTGTGGTTTGTTACTAAAAATCATGTTTTTCTTACAGATGGGGGGGGTGCCAAAAAAATGATGGGCCCCGGATGTTACATATGCTAGGTACGCCACTGTATGTAAAGATACCAGAAAGCTGGCGTAGCAAAAACTTCTAAGTTTTGAGTATTTAACCCTCCCACAATCTCACGGGCACTCGTTTCAAGTTTATTGAGATTTTGATTTAAACGCAATATCAAATATTTTCAATGCGTATAACAAAAATAAATTTGGGGAAATAAATAAAACCATTTGAACCAGTGTTCCCGCTAAGCTGCGCTGGCGCACAAAATATTACATCGCAGCGCACACGTTTCTCGTCACAGCGCACAATCGGAAGAGGCGTACGGCAGATGGCAGGGCGGCGAGAGGAGAATCGGGCGAGTTGGCTCATAACTTGCTGGCGCCCGATATTTTTGGCTCACGGTGAAAAAAGTTTGCTCACAACACCCGCCCGCTTAGAGGGAACACTGGTTCTTACCTGTTAATTTTCTTTCCTTTAGTAGCAGCAGATGAATCCAGAGCCCCACCCCTTCTGTGGCTATCTGTTTGTGTCTTATGTGGCATTTTCAGTTCTGGTTTAAACATTCGCTACTGGAAAGAAGTTTTTTTTGGATGCTCATTATCCTATCTCGGGATGCTTGGGCAAGGAGCATAACTGAATGGACAGGAGGAATACCAGGCTATAAAGCCAACTGTTAATCAGTTTCTCTATCTCCACCTGCTGGTCGATGTGAGCTATTCCCACTTGTCTCTGGATTCATCTGCTGCTACTAAAGGAAAGAAAATTAACAGGTAAGAACATAATTTTACCATCCTGCACTGACCCCACCCCCCTCCTCACACTTGAACCAGGGAAATGCACAATCATGCACTGACCCCACCCCCTCCTCACACTTGAACCAGGGAAATGCACAATCATGCACTGACCCCACCCCCTCCTCACACTTGAACCAGGGAAATGCACAATCCTGCACTGACCCCACCCCCTCCTCACACTTGAACCAGGGAAACGCACAGTCCTGCACTGACCCTAACCCCTTCTCACACTTGAACCAGGGAAATGCACAATCATGCACTGACCCCACCCCCTCCTCATACTTGAACCAGGGAAACACACAATCCTGTAACTTCAAGTGTCCCCTAGTATGTACTTTTTGATGGAGTAAAAAAATCGATTCCCTTGTACCCACTCACCACTCAGGATCTTGTAGACTTCAATCATATCTTCCCCTCAGCTATTTCAGTACCTTCTTATCTTGGAAGGAAGAAGCATGATTGTGGGGCTCCTTAATAGAGCTGGAAGGTACAGAGGATCTGAGAGGTGGGGGACAGATAGTTCACTGATAAAGATGTATTGTTATTGCAAAGAGGTGTATGGATTGTCTTTGTAATCATATTAAGCAATCTTTGGTCTTTAAACTCTTTCAACTCTGGAATGATCTCCCCTTTTAAGGAGTTCCAGTTCATCTTTAAAAACTACTATTTGCCAAACATTTTGAAAATTTATTCTTAGAAATTTTGCTATTATCTTCTATTTATCATTTGTAAATCATTCTCTGTTTATTTAATTCCAACAATTGTATTATATCTATTCCTGTATAACATGTTGTACTCTTATAAGCTTATAATGTGTACATTGTAATTCGCTGATTGTCCAGCTCTCTTTGGTGTGAACTGCCTAGAAGTCGTCTGACTATGGCGGTATAGAAGAATAAAGTTATTATTCATTATTATTATTAAACCGAGTTGAGCCTTCTTAGAATGATAACTCGGTATAGAAAGTTAAGCTTTAGTTTAGTTTAATACGTCTTCAAACATGCTTATTTCTTTTTAACTGTTCTAATTTGGAGGTGATCTTGCATTTTCAGAAGGGATCCCTTGGCGATGTTGACGTGATACTGCTTGTGGTGAGCTTTTGGTAGCAATCTCTGTGCCGCAGCCGATTCCAGGTGTGCCCCGACGAGATGCCAGTAAGGAGGACAGGGGCTGGCGTGGGCTGACTGCTTATAGGACGTGCCTCTCTCAGTGAGAGTCTCCTATAGGCAGTCAGCCGGCAGTGATGACTCTTTTCCTCGCCGGCATTTCTCCTCCTCTGCCCGCACCTCCCCTCTTCCAGGAGCCTCCACCGAAGTGACAGATGGGCCTCGGTGCATGCATGGATGTCGACGTGATGTTCATCGTATTGACATCCTCGCACTTCCGGGTTCCTTCCTGCCAAAAGTTTGCGGGACCCTGCTTTAGTCCTTGATAACTGTACAAGCTTCACATGTCCCAAGCTTTTCTTTTCATAAGAACATAAGCATTGCCTCCGCTGGGTCAGACCCGAGGTCCATCGCGCCCAGCGGTAGCCCAACAGGTCCAGGACCTGCACAGTAATTTTCTGTCTATACCCTTCTATCCCCTTTTCCAGCAGGAAATTGTCCAATCCTTTCTTGAACCCCAGTACCATACTCTGCCCTATTACGTCCCCTGGAAGCGCATTCCAGTTGTCTACCACACGTTGGGTAAAGAACTTCCTAGCATTTGTTTTGAATCTGTCCCCTTTCAACTTTTCTGAATGCTCTCTTGTTCTTTTATTTTTCAAAAGTTTGAAGAATCTATCCCTCTCTACTCTCTCTATGCCCCTCATGATCTTGTAAGTATTTATCATATCCCCTCTAAGTCTCCTCTTCTCCAGGGAAAAGAGTCCCAGTTTCTCCAATCTCTCAGCGTATGAAAGATTTTCCATCCCTTTTATCAGACAACAGTGTATATGTACCTTTAAGGCTTTTGTTTTTTTTTTCCCTTCTAGCACTTCCTTCCACCATCCTTCAGCACCTTCTACCACTACTTAACATCTATTACCTGGAAAGGATTGAAGAAACTGCTGTTAAGAAAGGTGAGTGCCTGGTGCTCTCTGGTTCACGGGAGCTATAGGGTGCTGTTTGCTGTTACTGGGGAGGGGGGTTGGGAGGGGGGGTGGGGTGACATCAGGGGTCTTACTGTTCTGCAGATTGCCTGACTGTACTGTTTTTGTATGTTCCTGATGTTTTGCTGTGCTGTGTTTTGTCATAAATAAACAATTGCAAAAAAAAAAAAAAAAGAAAGATGAGTGCTCAGGAGCAATAGTCTTGAAGAGCCGCTGCTTAGCCCTTCACGGGAATGACCCAGACCAGACATGCAATGCATTTCCAAAACAGATAATACTTTATTTGTAACAGCGGAAGTGTACCAGTAACAAGCTTGCATTATCAAGCTGGAAATGCAATTGGAGAGAGTATACAAAGAGAAGCCGGCAGAGTCCGAATGCATGAATGATCTCTAAAGAGACAAGCAGGATGGGAAGCCCATTCTATAGGCTTGATTTTGGACTACAGCGTTCCCCCACAAATCGCAGACTCGCTCATTCGCGCTCTGCTCTGACCGCCTCTTCCTGTAGTAAAGTCGGGCTACACCAATCATGAGCTGCGTGTCAAAGCAGTTCCTGATTGGTATAGCCCGACTTTACCACAGGAAGAGGCGGTCGGAGCAGAGCGCGAGTGATTTCCTTCACCCGCTGTCGCTCCAGCTACCCTCTCCTGCCTCACCCCCGTGAATTTCGGGGGAGTACTGTACACCCCTACATCCTGTGCCATCCCAGGATTATTTAAATTAGTGCAAAATTGCCTCTATTCTGCCCTTTTCCTTATCCTGTGCCCATATCTAGAAGGTTGTTTACTATCTTTTGTGGGTTTTCTGTGGTCAGGTCCTTTGTCCAGATGTGCCAGGCTGTTGGTCACAAATTTGCTCCCGATGGCAGTTGGTAACAAGTTTGTTTTCTTTACTAACAAAAGAAACTTTCAATTTATGCTTGGAAGCATTGCATGGGGCCCTCTTCATGGGGTTCACTGACCAGGCACCCCTCATCAGTCCGCTGATCTGTCTTGAGCTGCCTACACTACAGAGAGTCATTTGCTGAAATTCTAATTCCAGGGCTTTCCACGGAGCCGGTGTGGTGCCAGATATGGAAACGTGTGATGAAAAGGAAACCATCGCAATACGAGGTGAGGCTGCAAATTGGAAAGGCTTTTCTGTCTAGACCAGGGGCCTTCAAGTTTTATTAAAATTTTGATGTATCGCGATATCATTAATTCAAAGCGATTTACAATTAAAAACAGGGTCTCAATTATTAACGACAACAGACACACATAAGGGAAGTAGGGAGAACTACAATAAGCTTAATAAAAGACTTATGAAAGGAAAAATTTTTTAAAAGTATTGATAAAAATTGAAAAGGAAATTAAGAACCTTTTTAAAAAAAAAAAAAAAAAAAATTCCATTTCTCGGAGCCTAAGACAGAGGACAAGTGAGTTTAAGCAGCGAATGGGATCAAAAGAGACTCCGATGAAGAGGTCTGAAAAGCATCCTTGTACAACCAGTATTTTAACAGTCCTTTAAATTTATTTAGTGATTTTTCTTCCTTAATAAATGATGGTAAGGAGTTCCATATTCTGGGCCCTGTAACCGCAAAGATCTTATCTTGTCAAACTTTTTGTCACGAGGGCCACATTCAGCACTTTTCAACGGGCCGTGGTAAAAAAAAAAAAAGAGTTTTATTGAAAGCAGAAAATTTTATAAACTATTTACAAAGTATGTGAGATTAAATTATCGTAGTAATGGACTTCCAGATTCATTTTAAAGATTAGTCACCGCGCCAGAGCTACCTAGAACGCTGCAAATTGACGCCGTCGATTGAGGCCGTACAAGTACGAAAAAATACTACGAATTATACAATTACAATTTAGTATTAAATAGAGTTGTAAATAATATTAACATAATATGGAATATCAATATATTTTGGAACATAATTTTAATTAATGCATTTGAAATCTATCAACACAACGTGGGGTTTTTAAAAAATGTTTTGTGGATTCTCATTGGAAAATTAGTCCAGTTCGCACATTTCCGCATAATTCTTCCATGGGCCGTACTTTGGAGACCCCTGGTCTTGACCATCAAGTCTTATATTGTCAGTAACGATAACAATGGATTTAGGCAGTATTTTTCATCCAAGCTAGACTCCCCCCCCCCCCCACCCAAAGGAAGTGATTTTTTTGAAAAGCTGTTGGGGGATTTGTGGAACTGCTGTTCTTTCGTGTGTTGGGTTTTGTTGAATTAGGCAGTATGAATTCTGCATGGACATTACACCTGTTTCTAGGGCTGTTATCTATAGATTCCTTGGTTCTTCCCTTTGTCCAGTGAATACATCTGTCCCATATTGGAGAAAGCAGAGGTGAAGCCAGACAGTAGGAGATTCTGAAACTGACTGTAATAGTAATTTTGCATTTATTACAAAACCCTGGGAACTGAGTAGATGGTGTGGTTACTTGGCTAGATGGGGCAAGAGTCAGAGGAAGTCCGCCTTAAATTTGACTAAATGTGAAATTGGTGAAAAGAAAAACTGGCAAAAAGGGAAGCCAGAGATGAACGAGAGCTTGTGACAGAAAGGGAAAGAGGCTTTGTTAACTGTTGTCAAAATCTGGACTATAATGACTGCTGAAGTGGAGCAGTAGAGAGGAGATGACTGGTCAGAAGGATATAGGCATTCTAACACAATGTCTTCCTCACAGTGTCCTTGGTCAGTTATGATCAGTAGACTGCAATTTACTTACAAAAAGTGTGTGTATGGTTGGGGGGGTGGGAATGGGAAGAGATTTTGGATTTAGCTCACACTTTTTCCAGTACCGTATTTCCCTGCATATAGGCCGTCCCTCTGCATAGGCTATATGTATCCATGTATAGGCCGCAGAAAAGGGCAGCCTATGTTTAAAAACCGGAAGATAAGCTGCCCTATGGTATTAGCCGCGGCTTATCTTCCAGTACCTCCTCTGCCTTTGTCAATCATCCCCCACCTCCGGTATCTTTTCAGGAGCCCCCTAGATGGCGAATCTCCGGTGGTGCAGGGCAGCCGCGATCTCTTTGGCATCCGGCCTGCCTCCACACCGCCCGCTGAATGACCAACGTCAGCTCTTGCGGGACTCGCGAGAACTGACGTCAGTCACTCAGCAAGCGGTGCGGGAGCAGGCTGGATGCCAAAGAGATCACGGCTGCCCTGCACTGCTGGAGATTTGCCGTCCGCCGTCCAGGGGGCTCCTGAAAAGGTACCAGGGGTGGGGGGATGACTTAAAATTTTTATATAGGCCACCCCATATAACTAGGCCGCGGCCCTATATATGGGGAAATACGGTAGTAGCTAAAGTATGAGTTAAATTCACATAGAGTAGACATTTCCCTGTCTAGAGAATGAGGGCTTACCACAAATAAAATGTTAAAGCCAAATAAGGGCTCAGAAGGATCATCTTGTTTAGGTCAACAAATGAAAATACAGCTTTTGGGATCCTTTCTCTAACACATGTATTTATTTTTCACAACTTTTATACTGCTCTATTTAAAATGCTTAGCGGTTTACAAACTGACTTAATCAGAAATAAAATTAAGCACATTAAAACAAAACTAGAAGAAGATGATAACCCCCCAGCAAATTACAAAAAATAATTACTCGGTCAAAAGTCTGCTGAAATAGAGGTTTTCAGCAACTTCCAGATCTGTAAGTTTTCATTTTACTTAAAGACTCTGGAAGCAAATTCCATAGTCATGCACCCTCTTACGTAAAACACCCTAGATCAGGGGTGTCCAACCTGCGGCCCCGTGAAGTATTTTGTGCGGCCCCGGTCGAGGGCGATGCAGTGTTTTCCTCTGATGCCCCCGGGTGTTTACCGTCTTGCCGGCTCCCTCCTCTGTCTTGCTGCAGCATTTGCGCGACCCCAGAAAATTTTTTTCGGCTGATGCGGCCCAGGGAAGCCAAAAGGTTGGACACTCCTGCCCTAGATCTTTTAAACATGTCAGATTGGAGGATAATAGATAGAATATCAGTAAATATTTTTCTGCTGATCTCAATGAAAGTGGAAGACAGTGCAGTCTCAGAACTGTAGCCAATGATGGGTCCTCTAAATATTCTTCACTCTTCGACCTCTAACCCTTTATTGTAGTTCCTTCCTATTACATCTCCTGTAAACCGTGCCGAGCTCCACGAACGTGGAGAAGATGCGGTATACAAACCTAAGGATTGGATTAGATTAGATTATTTAACATTTAAAGATTCAGGCCAAAATTTTAACTTGAACACACAGTCTGGTTCAAATCGTGGAATATTAGTCAAAAGACTAGCTACTACATTCTGAGCAAGTTGTAAGGACTTGAGCATCTCTACATGTTTGCTCTTGTACTATCCCCCTTTATTCCGGGACCAGTGGGTGATGTGTCCCTTGCCGCCAGGCATTGTAGGAAGCCTCAGATGATTGAAGTCTTAACTCCTCCCTCTGATAGCATACCCTGGAGCATGCCCCTTGGACACCAGTCTTGTCTTCATACAAGCCAGCCTGTAGGAGCTTATCTTTTCTGCTCATGTTTCTTTTGGTAGTTTTCAGTAATTCTTCAGTATTTTCTTTCGTGCTCTTGCCCTCGTGCTGTGGAGGTTCCCTGCGAGGACATTCTGGTGGCAGGAGATCGCAGACTGTTGGAGAACATCTGGGGGGGGGGGGTTCCCTGCGCTGCAATAAGCCCCCTGGTCAACCTCTAAAGATCGGGGCTCCGGGATCGGGAACTAGCTCACCCCAGGTTCGTCCACTAGTGGGTGTAGCACAGGCTGACCGGTTCCACGGAGGTGCTACAGGGATTGGAGCTGGATTGCGTGCCTCCGCCAGGCATTTGATCGACGTATCCATGGCTTACGTCATTCATCAGGGGGGCATGTGGGGGTCCCTCCCGCTCTTTCGCTGGGCGGAGAGACACCTTGTAGCCCTGTCTGCTGCTCACATGGCAGGGGTAGACAATGTTCATGCAGACTTTCTCAGTCGCCAGACCCTGGACCCCCGAGAGTGGTCTCCCGGAGAGCGTTCGAGTGCATAGTGCACTGGTGTTCGAGTTCATGGCGACTGCAGCGAACAAGACGGCCAATTGATTTTTCAGTCGTCATGAGGCTTGCAGCGACGGCCTAGACGCTCTGGTGCAGCCCTGGCCCCAGGAGGGTCTTCTTTACACCTTCCCTCCTTATCCCATGATAGGATGTTTGTTGGGTTGAGTAGCAGAGCATGGGGGGCCGGTGATCCTGGTGGTCCCCGATTGGCCCAGGTGGATGTGGTATGCCAATCTGGTTTGGCTGGTGGGGTAGAGTGCTGTGGTTGCCTTGTCACTCTCGTCTCCTCACATGAGGGCCAATCACTTCACTTGGGTCCTATGGCATGTCTCTTAAGCACGCAGCCTTGATGGCCTGGGGCTATTCTTCTGCAGTGACTGCTATGCTGCTTCACATTAAATGGAAGTCCATGGCGGCGGTCTATGCGCCCTCTTGGCAGTGCTACCATGCATGGTGCGCCAGCTGACAGGAGGATCCTTCTTCCCCCTTGGTTCCTCGGGTGCTAGAGTTTCTGCAGGATGACCTAAAAAAGGGCCTTGCAGTGGCTTCGCTATGGGTTCAGCCTGGGTCCTCTTGCCTTGAGGGGCTCCTTGGCGATTCATTTGGACGTGGTTCATTTTCTATGGGGCGCGGGTTGTCTGAGGCCCCCTTTGCGCCTCCCTTGTCAAACACGGAATCTGAATCTGGTTCTCTGCTCCCTAGCTCGCCCGCCTTTGGAGCAGGCATCTTTGATGGATCTCACTATTAAGACGGTATTCCTTGTGGCTGTAACTTTGGCTAGGAGAGTTTCGGAGCTCCCGGCACTCTCTTGTCAGGATCCATTCCTGCGTATTATGGATGCCGTGGTGCTATTGAGTATGGTTCCTTCCTTTCTTCTGAAAGTGGTTTCTGTCTTCCATGTGAATCAGGAAGTCCGGCGTTTGTTTCTTCCGGTTCGAAGGCCTAGGACCGGGTGCTGTGGTCTCTGGATGTGCGCAGGCCTTTGCTGCAATATTTGAGGTTACCCAAGAGTTTCGCCTCGTGGACCACTTGATTGTCCTGGTGGGACCTGCACACCGAGGCGGTCCTGCCTCTAAGGTTACCATTTTGAGATGGATTCGAGCAGCCATTTCTGTGGTTTACGTAGCAGCAGTTAAGAAGCCACCCTTCGGGGTGCGGGTTCATTCAACCAGAGGGGTTTCCTGCTCCTGAGCTGAGTCATTGGCGGTTTCTCCAGATGAGATCTGTAGGGCTGCTACCTGGTCCTCCTTGCACACCATCAAGTTTTATAGGATTGATGGGGCGGCCAAGCAGGATGCCGCTTTTGGTGCCTTGGTGTTGGCAGTGAGCTCATCAGTCCCACCCTGATGTTTTCGGGACTGCTCTGTTACGTCCCACTGGTCCCGGAATAAAGGGGAATTGTGCAAGAACGAAAGACTAAGCTCATACCTTTGCTAATCTTCTTTCTTGTAAATCCTCCCTTTATTCCGGGAACCCACCCTTTATCTGTCTGAATCGCTGATTGCCTGTCTTGAAGTACTGGTAAACTAGATTTTGGTTTCAGACCAGCCTTTATAAGAGTGCCATCTGTCTGTATTTAGCACGGAAATTGGGGGGGGGTTCTAGTTCAAGCACCCCCTCCTGACAGTGTGAGCTCCCTATAGCACTGGTTTGTTGTTCAGGTTTCTAATGTTTTATAACCTGTTTTCTCGTTTTCATTATTGCTGTTTTGCAAATGTTGAATTGAGCAGAATTAATTTGTCTGGCGGGGAGTTCCCCATTCCTCTCTCTTGTTTATCTTCTGTAGATGTTCCTTGCTGCTTTCAGGGGCATGCTCCAGGTTATGCTATCAGAGGGAGGAGTTAAGACTTCAATCATCTGAGGCTTCCTGGTGGCAAGGGATGCATCACCAACTGGTCCCGGAATAAAGGGAGGATTTATAAAAAAGAAGATTAGCAAAGGTAAGAACCTAATCTTTCATTAGCAGACTGTAGGCGCTTCGCTGGCTCTCTTTCAACCAAATTTAGTTTTCTTTACTTGCTTTGCTGTTGTCTGTATTCCAGACTCATATGTGACTTTGCTGCTTTAAAAACCATCTCAGGCTGTGATTATTTCCTTACAGAACATCAGATGTTGGAGGCAGAAGTTCCTGGAGACCTTTTTCCACAACATCATGCGTGGGATCTTGGACATGTCCTCGGACACATGCTTACAGGACCCTCGGTTCTCCCCCCTGCTCCACAGCGCACGTTATGTCACAGAGTTGACCATTGGGAACAAGCTGCAGGGAGTGACTCGACTTGGCCCGGTGTTAGGGAGCTTGGTTGATTCGGTGAAGACCTTGAAGTTCCTTCATCTTCGCTCTGCTGACAAGGCAACTGAATATGCACTTAGGCTTCTACTTCACTGTTTAATCCATCACGGAAAGGTCTGCAAGATATCTTTATCATCCTGGCCAACTCCAGACCAGGATCTTTTAGTCGTTATCTTAAAAATCAGTGCAGGCCTCTGGCGTCAGACCAGTGACTGCAAGATGTGCGTGCAGGAACAAGATGCAGAAAGCAGTGGTTCGGCACAGGAGAACAGACTCCCACAGTGTGTGGAGTCGCAGGAAAGTAGCCACATGCAGGCGCCCTCTGGAGGCAATTCTGAGAACAAATGGACCAATGAGAAGCCCCCAAGTGCCTTATTAAACTTACATTTGCCTGATGTAGACCAGAAAGCACTAACTAAGGTGTCCACAAAGAGTGGAGACAATGCCGTAGCCACTGATATCCCAGCAGTGCCGGCATTGATCGGCAGCATTTCCAGGAATGCCGTGTGCCATCAGTCTTCCCTGAATAAAGTGCCTCCGCCTACCTCGCAGAGCTCTAACACTTCAGCGATACCATCTGCAAATAATTCCTCCTACTGTGGGGGAGATGCGAAGGCAGAGCAGGATGAACTGTTTGATTTTGTCTTCGCCGTGGCCCAGGAAGAGATGAAAAAGTTGCAGGATGGAAATACTCAATTGGCAGAGGAGAACGCAGGCAATGGGGGGGCTCTTTCTGAGGCAGCCCAGGGGACGACTGACCTTCCTCCACCTTTGAAAATCAGATATCACTTCCGCAGTGTTACGTCGCTAAATTTACACAATGTGGTATTATCGCTAGAGTCCTGTCATTTCCTGTGTCACCTGCTGTGTTCCTGGGTCTCATTGGAAGCCCTCATGATGGCTTACAACGGTGCGTAGGAGATAGGTGAAAAGGAAGGAGATCAAAGGACAGGAAACCTGGAGTCTCTCTTGCTCCTCTTAGAAAAATTTCAAAACATTCATTTTGGTTCATCAGCTTCTTCCTCCTCTTGGTCTTACAGTCCAGAGCTGGGGAAGTGGTCTTCAGAACTACTAAGATCCCCCCTCACACAAACACATCTTCATTTAGAACTATCTGGGGTCCCCCCCCCCCAATCTTTATTTTTAAAGTGCTTTATATTACGTTTGTACTGCTGTACTTCGCCTTGATAATAGGCAGGTTAAAAATGTTTAAAATAAATAAATGACCTGAGATTGCTTTCTGCACCCCCCCCCCCCCAATCTTTATTCAAGTTACCTGGGATTACCACTCTAATCTTTGATCTCCTTCCTGATTGGCTTAGTTATTGCAGCAACAGACCCTCAAATGTGCTCCCCAAGACTGGCCACTGGGTGTCACTGCTGAGCGATGCTGGGGTCTCCTAAGGGCTATGGACTCAGTTGATCTAAGATGCTAAAGGCGGCCTCAGCTCTGCCTCGAACCCATTGAGCCTCTGCATCTTATTTCTAGCCTTGTTTGCTTGGGTTTTTTTTTTTTTTTTTTTTTTTACATATTAGGGCAATTTCACATCTTCTATGCAAATATTGGTTTTTTTTCCTCACTGATTTTTTTTCAGAGTTGGGTTCCAACATCTTCCTTATACTGAAGGCGCTCTGCACTTTATCTCGCCAGCCAGACTGCCATCTCTCCGTGGTTCAGCTTAGTGATTTTGTGGTGCAGGTGCCTCCCCTGGAGCTGGCTTGCACTATCCTGACTGACTTTCCTTCCCTCCATGTCCTTGCTCTCAAGTTCAATGTGGAAGATTCCCTATGGGAGGAGGGACTGGAACAATCTGACCCAGAATTCCTTGGTAAGAAGTGCTTAGAATGTATTCGCCCAGCAGGGTGCTCTGTGTAGTGAAGGGTGTTTCTGTGCTTCCCTCATTGGCAGGCAGTTCTCTTCCTGATCCCTGCCTTCTCCCCCATGGGCTCCGGTGCCGAGAGGTTGCTAGCTGGGGCGTGGCTGAAGAGTGTCAGGGGAGACCTCCACTTAGGTGGCATCTTTGTCTCAAGTGGACCTTATGATGGAGGAAGGGCTGTGGCTCGGCACCCAGAGGTTGTGAGATCAAATCCCCGTGCCGCTCCTTGTGACCCTGGGCAAGTCACTTAATCCTCCAGTGCCCACCGCTTTGAATGTCAGCTTTGAAATGCCAAAGTGACAAAAAGGCAGTGTACAAGTCTATTCCCTTTCCAACAGGGGTCTACCCAGGTCACAAGCACCAGGCAGAAACCGAAAGAGTAGCAACATTCCAGAGCTGAGATTGTGATGTCATAATGCCTCATTCCACCAATGCCTAAGAGCCAACCTCTTGGGATGTCACAATGGCTTCATTGTCCTATACTTGACTCACATAAGAATAGCCATATTGGGACAGACTGAAGGTGGGGCTCACTGGTAGAGCTGTTGCCTCTGCACCCAGAGGTTGTGAGATCAAATCGCCGTGCCGCTCCTTGTGACCCTGGGCAAGTCACTTAATCCTCCAGTGCCATCAGCTTTGAAATGCCAAAGTGACAATAAGGCAGTGTACAAGTCTATTCCCTTTCCAACAGGGGTCTACCCAGGTCACAAGCACCAGGCAGAAACCGAAAGAGTAGCAACATTCCAGAGCTGAGATTGTGATGTCATAATGCCTCATTCCACCAATGCCTAAGAGCCAACCTCAGCTGGGATGTCACAATGGCTTCATTGTCCTATACTCGACTCACATAAGAATAGCCATATTGGGACAGACTGAAGGTGGGGCTCACTGGTAGAGCTGTTGCCTCTGCACCCAGAGGTTGTGAGATCAAATCCCAGTGCTGCTCCTTGTGACCCTGGGCAAGTCACTCAATTCTCCAGTGCCCACCGCTTTGAATGTCAGCTTTGAAATGCCAAAGTGACAAAAAGGCAGTGTACAAGTCTATTCCCTTTCCAACAGGGGTCTACCCAGGTCACAAGCACCAGGCAGAAACCGAAAGAGTAGCAACATTCCAGAGCTGAGATTGTGATGTCATAATGCCTCATTCCACCAATGCCTAAGAGCCAACCTCTTGGGATGTCACAATGGCTTCATTGTCCTATACTTGACTCACATAAGAATAGCCATATTGGGACAGACTGAAGGTGGGGCTCACTGGTAGAGCTGTTGCCTCTTCACCCAGAGTTGTGAGATCAAATCCCAGTGCTGCTCCTTGTGACCCTGGGCAAGTCACTCAATTCTCCAGTGCCCACCGCTTTGAATGTCAGCTTTGAAATGCCAAAGTGACAAAAAGGCAGTGTACAAGTCTATTCCCTTTCCAACAGGGGTCTACCCAGGTCACAAGCACCAGGCAGAAACCGAAAGAGTAGCAACATTCCAGAGCTGAGATTGTGATGTCATAATGCCTCATTCCACCAATGCCTAAGAGCCAACCTCTTGGGATGTCACAATGGCTTCATTGTCCTATACTCGACTCACATAAGAATAGCCATATTGGGACAGACTGAAGGTGGGGCTCACTGGTAGAGCTGTTGCCTCTGCACCCAGAGGTTGTGAGATCAAATCCCAGTGCTGCTCCTTGTGACCCTGGGCAAGTCACTCAATTCTCCAGTGCCCACCGCTTTGAATGTCAGCTTTGAAATGCCAAAGTGACAAAAAGGCAGTGTACAAGTCTATTCCCTTTCCAACAGGGGTCTACCCAGGTCACAAGCACCAGGCAGAAACCGAAAGAGTAGCAACATTCCAGAGCTGAGATTGTGATGTCATAATGCCTCATTCCACCAATGCCTAAGAGCCAACCTCTTGGGATGTCACAATGGCTTCATTGTCCTATACTTGACTCACATAAGAATAGCCATATTGGGACAGACTGAAGGTGGGGCTCACTGGTAGAGCTGTTGCCTCTTCACCCAGAGTTGTGAGATCAAATCCCAGTGCTGCTCCTTGTGACCCTGGGCAAGTCACTCAATTCTCCAGTGCCCACCGCTTTGAATGTCAGCTTTGAAATGCCAAAGTGACAAAAAGGCAGTGTACAAGTCTATTCCCTTTCCAACAGGGGTCTACCCAGGTCACAAGCACCAGGCAGAAACCGAAAGAGTAGCAACATTCCAGAGCTGAGATTGTGATGTCATAATGCCTCATTCCACCAATGCCTAAGAGCCAACCTCTTGGGATGTCACAATGGCTTCATTGTCCTATACTTGACTCACATAAGAATAGCCATATTGGGACAGACTGAAGGTGGGGCTCACTGGTAGAGCTGTTGCCTCTTCACCCAGAGTTGTGAGATCAAATCCCAGTGCTGCTCCTTGTGACCCTGGGCAAGTCACTCAATTCTCCAGTGCCCACCGCTTTGAATGTCAGCTTTGAAATGCCAAAGTGACAAAAAGGCAGTGTACAAGTCTATTCCCTTTCCAACAGGGGTCTACCCAGGTCACAAGCACCAGGCAGAAACCGAAAGAGTAGCAACATTCCAGAGCTGAGATTGTGATGTCATAATGCCTCATTCCACCAATGCCTAAGAGCCAACCTCTTGGGATGTCACAATGGCTTCATTGTCCTATACTTGACTCACATAAGAATAGCCATATTGGGACAGACTGAAGGTGGGGCTCACTGGTAGAGCTGTTGCCTCTTCACCCAGAGTTGTGAGATCAAATCCCAGTGCTGCTCCTTGTGACCCTGGGCAAGTCACTCAATTCTCCAGTGCCCACCGCTTTGAATGTCAGCTTTGAAATGCCAAAGTGACAAAAAGGCAGTGTACAAGTCTATTCCCTTTCCAACAGGGGTCTACCCAGGTCACAAGTACCAGGCAGAAACCCAAAGAGTAGCAACATTCCAGAGCTGAGATTGTGATGTCATAATGCCTCATTCCACCAATGCCTAAGAGCCAACCTCTTGGGATGTCACAATGGCTTCATTGTCCTATACTTGACTCACATAAGAATAGCCATATTGGGACAGACTGAAGGTGGGGCTCACTGGTAGAGCTGTTGCCTCTTCACCCAGAGTTGTGAGATCAAATCCCAGTGCTGCTCCTTGTGACCCTGGGCAAGTCACTCAATTCTCCAGTGCCCACCGCTTTGAATGTCAGCTTTGAAATGCCAAAGTGACAAAAAGGCAGTGTACAAGTCTATTCCCTTTCCAACAGGGGTCTACCCAGGTCACAAGCACCAGGCAGAAACCGAAAGAGTAGCAACATTCCAGAGCTGAGATTGTGATGTCATAATGCCTCATTCCACCAATGCCTAAGAGCCAACCTCTTGGGATGTCACAATGGCTTCATTGTCCTATACTCGACTCACATAAGAACATAAGAATTGCCGTACTGGGACAGACTGAGGGTGTGACTCATTGGTTGAGCTGCTGTCTCTGCCACCAGAGGTTGTGAGATCAAATCCCAGTGTTGCTCCTTGTGACCCTGGGCAAGTCACTTAATCCTCCAGTGCCCACCACTTTGAATTTCAGTAACAAAAAGGCAGTATACAAGTCCCTGTTTCCCTTCCCTTTTGCATTCTGCAGGGGAAGCCAAAGATTGAAGTCCCTCTCCTACCTTTTTGGAGACCAGAAATTTGAAGGGGTTTGTAGGACATGCTCTCCAGTGCTCTGGTGTTTTCACTTCTCAGTTCTCTAGGCTTCCAGCTGAGAGGGCTGAATGAGTGGTTCCCTCTGAGGCTTTCAGATACACTCCGCTGTAGTCACTGCTTGTGGTCAGCAACCACCAAGGCGACTTACTGAAAACCTGTTTCTGAGCAATTGGTTGCACGTGTATTCTGTCTGACCACAACCCAGTCATTCAAGATGTGGTTGATGTTCTCCTTGGAGGCAAAACTGTTAGCTTAGTTGACGATAATTCTACCTAAGATGAGAAAATGAGTCCATCAACACAAAGAACATTGTCTATGTTGTTGATTTTTCCCTTTAGCAAACCAGCTGAAACAGTTGGAGATCCAGTTTCCACGAGGGCTGCTGAAACCTAAGCATTTGCTGTCTCTGCTGGGAGCGTCCTCGTCCCTGGAGAAGCTCATCTTGGACAGCGCTACATTTCCATCCCCTGAGGACTTGCGGGTTGTGCTGCGTGCGCTGTCAGGTATATGTCTCTACCGCTTCACTCGTCCTAATCTCAGACAAATCACTTTCTTTATCGTCTCTCCAGAATGGCACAAACGGATGGGTTTACGCTCCTTTGCCAGGAGGTAGACACTGAGAACACACTGAATTCTAACAGTACAAGTGGGCTGTGCAGTCCTTCCTACAATTAGTCTGTTCTTCAGCGTCCCTCCAGACCGGCACAGAAATGGATGGGTTTATGCTCCTCTGCCAGCAGGTGGAGACAGAGACATTAATTTTTGGCTATAGTACAAGTGGGCTGTGCAGTCCCTCTTACATTCGGTCTTTTCTCAGTCTCCAGCAAGTGGAGTGGCAAGATAGTGCAGTCTGTGCTGAGGTTTGTTTTGGGCCTGTTGGATCTGATTTAAGGAATCGTTCTTGTCCCTTTTGTTGTCTGGACAGAGCTTGGGAAGATAGTTCAGTCTGTGCTGAGGTTTCTTTTGGGCCTGTTGGATCTGATTTAAGGAATCGTTCTTGTCCCTTTTGTTGTCTGGACAGAGCTTGGGAAGATAGTTCAGTCTGTGCTGAGGTTTCTTTTGGGCCTGTTGGATCTGATTTAAGGAATCGTTCTTATCCCTTTTGTTGTCTGGACAGTGCTTGGGACCCTCTCGGGGAGGGGGGGGTGCCACAGTCAAAAGAGTCGAATCCCTCCCACCATTTTCCCCACCTCCCCAGGTTTTCTGAATTCAGAGGAACCTCAACTGTACTTCTGGCCACATGTTCGGCATAGACTACAGTTTAGAGTGCCTGTGGGGTCTGCTCTCTTGAGACAGCTAGTTTAGCTGGGAGAAGTTTAAAAAAAAGACACAAGAAATAATTGGTGTTGCTGTACGTGGGTTTTTGGCGCATTCAGTTCGAGCTCTTAAAAAAAAAAAAAGCAGCGCAAGTGTGTTTTATGTGGGCAACAACGGTGGATGCAGCTGGCGGGTGCGCAGTGTGTTGAGAGGGACCTGGCTTCAGACTCCCATTTGCGCGCTCACCACTCATCAGCGGGAGGCGCTGGTGACGTCCGGGCCTCTCCTGCCGCCCATGCTGGGGTTTCCTCAGCTGCTAGTGGTCTGGCAGATTTGGGGCTGCGGACTGCCGGGGAGGCTGGGGATTCCCTTGTTGCTGTGGCTGCTAGTGGTTTCTCTGTAGTGACAGGGTCGAGTTTGGCTTCGGTGCCGTGCATTACTTCAGCTGACGGTTTAGCAACGGCCCTTCCCTCGGTTTTGACGGGAAGCACATCCATTTTGCCCACTGCCTCAGGTGACCTTCCTCCTGCCTTAGAGAGACAGGAACAGGTCTTAAATGTGTCTTCTGCTCCTGCTATAAATTCTGGACTGCCGCCAGAGTTGTGCCCTGATTTTATGTTAACAGACTCAGTCAAAAAATAAGTAGGGAAACTACCAAATAAATGACATCGTAAGGAATATAGAGATCAAAAGAGACTAAGCATCAAAAATTGAGGATCTGTAAATAATATACTGTGTTTCCCTGAAAATAAGCCCTAGTCCCGGGATTCACCGGCAGTTTCCCTTCCCTCCCTCTCCTTGTGCAGCAGAACACTCCCCCCCCCGAGCACCCGCACCTGCCGCACAGCCAAATCTCCATCCTTCACACCCTCCCATCGGAATCCCGCCACGAGCCTTACTTACCTCCCTAAGCAGCGTCGGTCCGGCAGCACTCCTAAAAGGCTGCTTCGGCCTTGTCCGCCCATGAATTCACAGCTGCGTTACTGATGATGTCATATGTGTGGGAGTCGAAATGCAGTCCTTGTTTCTGCTTACTGCTTTCCTTCGCTTAACGGCTGGAAAAAGCCGCCGCACATTTAAAAAGAGTATGGTAACGTCACCCCATGAATATGGAGGGGGGAGACCTGCATGTCAGCTGATTCCGACGTACTGTCAAAGGAGAAATGGAGGCGGGAACTATAAAAATGCTAATCTGTGCTCCAGCTATAGATATGAAAAAATAAATGCAGATAGTTTGGGGCACAGTCATTTTTTTAAATTGCTTTGGGGTCCGTTGGTATTTTATATTACTTCACTATAGCAGGTCTTTGATTATAAGTCAATTTTGTTTAGTTTCATACACATCCAAGGAAGGGTGGGTGGGGGGGATATTTCTGTCCTAATTTGACCTTAGCATATTTACACTTGGGGTGGGTGGGGGAGAAAATGATTGGTTATGTATAATTATAAGGTGAATGTGCTTATATTGGCATATTATATGGTTTTTAAAAAAATAATTCTTTATTGATTTTCCATACTTCAAAAGTACAATTTTAAGCGGCAGATTTCTGCCTCTCAGTGGCCACAAATTTGGTCTTGGAGAATGAGATGTACAGTGTCAGCATTTATGAGGCAAACTTGGTTCTTTTTGTTGAATAGAACATTTTGGACCCCTGTTCGTTTACAAAAAATAGATAGCTCTAAGTCTAATAGATGCTGGCATTGTAATCTGGAAGGGACATTGGACCATTTACTTTATTATTGTCCCTGCATTAAAAATTTTTGGAATTCAATTTGGTCTCAAGTAAATTCTCTATTAGAAAACCATGTGGAGATAAGAGAATATTATATGTATCATTGTTGATTATTAAGTGATATATTTATGGTTATTTGTATGGATATGTTATCACACTTATTATAAGTTTAAAAATGAATAAAAATTTAAATTAAAAAAAAAAAGAAAACCATGTGGCTTTATCCTATGATACTATTCTGTTTGGCATGTCTGTGAGGAAAAAAAGTCAGATTTCATCGCATAATAACAAACTTTTATTAATAATGACAGGGGTTGCAATTCAGCATATTACTAATAATTGGAAAAATTATATTAATCTTTTTGGTGGAATTCACTTTGTCATATTTATAAAATGGAAAGAGCAATTGCGTTGCAGAAAGAACATAAGCGTTGCCTCTGCCGGGTCAGACCAGGGGTCCATCGTGCCCGGCAGTCCGCTCCCGCGGCGGCCCCCCAGGTCCATGACCTGAAAGTGTTCCCTACCTAACCTAAAATATCCATACCCTATTCGCTCAATGTCCTGTAAGGTAAACCTCTATCTGTACCCTGTTATTCCCTTTGCTTCCAGGAAATCATCCAGTCCCTTTTTGAACCCCAGAATTGTACTCTGTCCTATCACCTCTCCGGGAAGCGCGTTCCAGGTGTCCACCACCCTCTGAGTGAAGAAGAACCTCCTTGCATTCGTTATGAATCTGTCTCCTCTCAGTTTTTCTGAATGACCTCTTGTTTTAGTTGTCCCTGCTAGTCTAAAGAATCTGTCCCTCTCCACCTTCTCTATGCCCTTCATGATTTTATAAGTTTCTATCATGTCCCCTCTCAGTCTCCGCTTCTCCAGGGTAAAGAGCCCCAGCCTGTCCAACCGTTCGGCATATGAAAGGTTCTCCATACCCTTTATCATCCTCGTTGCCCTCCTCTGGACCCTCTCGAGTATTGCCATGTCCTTCTTGAAGTATGGCGACCAGTATTGGACGCAGTATTCCAGATGTGGGCGCACCATTGCTCGATACAGTGGCAGGATAACTTCTTTTGTTCTGGTAGTGATACCTTTTTTGATAATGCCCAACATTCTGTTCGCTTTTTTTGAGGCCGCTGCACATTGTGCCGCCTGCTTCATTGTGTTATCCACCAATACCCCCAGATCTTTTTCTTGGATGCTTCCCCCGAGTACCCTCCCTCCCATCGTATAGCTGTACATGGAGTTCCCCTTCCCTATGTGCAATACCTTACATTTTAAGAAGATCTGGGGGCCATTAGAAAGTTATTGCAATGAGTGAACATCATTTTCCTTTGCTAGGTATATATATTTATTGGGGG
Organism: Geotrypetes seraphini; assembly: GCF_902459505.1. Lineage (NCBI taxonomy): Eukaryota > Metazoa > Chordata > Amphibia > Gymnophiona > Dermophiidae > Geotrypetes > Geotrypetes seraphini. Next base: position 67,267,226 of record NC_047095.1, read on the forward strand.
GGGGGGGTTTGGGGAGAAACATTTTATTCTAATTTAATATGATATGTTTCATTTGAAATATGTTTATTTATAATAATTGAGGGTGGATGGGTGGGTTGGGTGGTAATTTTTATGTTTTATGATTATTTGAGTAAGATTTTCAAGTGTTATATGTTTGTTATGTACTGGTATAATTGTGTACACTTGTTGATTGTTTTAAAATGAATAAAGAATTAAAAAAAAGTGCAATACATGAATATATAACACATAAAACCTCAATTTAAGCACATCCACTTACAATTATATATAGAACCACTCATTTTCTCCCCCCCCACTCAATGATTATACATTAAAAAATAGCAACATTTATTTGCCCAGTAACCTTACCCTTTTCATATTAATAATATCTTCCCACCTTTCCTCCCACCCCAAGTGTAAGTACTCTAGGGTCATATTAGGACAGAAATATCCCCCCCACCCTATTTTGGATGTGTATGAAAGTAAACAAAACCTGACTTATAATCAGACACCTGCTATAGAGAAGTAACATACGATGCCAACAGACCCCAAACCAATTGAAAAAGAATACTGTGCCCCAGACTTTCTGCATTCGCTCTCATATCCATAGCTGGAGCACAGATTAGCCCACCAGAAAGGGAAATTCAGACGATTATAGTTTTTCAAGTTTCAGGTTATCATCTGCATGGCTATTATATGTTGTATATTCATGTATTGCACTATTGAAGTATGGAAAATCAATAAAGAATTACAAAAAAAATAAAAAATTCACTTTTAAGCCCTCCAGGATGAATAGTGTGTAATTTAAAGATAAAGCACTGTTCCCATGCCCTCAGTATATGAGCCAAATCACCACCTCTATTCAACCTAGGGATGTCCAAAATAGAAAAACAAAGGTTGTAAGCTGCATGCTACTTGCCCATCCAGTGCTGGACCAATGGGGCATCTAATTTGCCCGTACGTATTTTACTTAAATGCTCTGCAGTAGCATTTGGTTCGGCTGGTTTAGCTGGCGAACTGTGGGGGGTTCTGAAAGGTTCTTGTTCTAATCAGTATCCAACAGTGTTCCCTGTACAGATTTAGGACTATTCCTTGGTCTTCTCCATGTGAGTGTGGAGTTTTATGGTCTTTTTCAGCCTAGTTGATTTCTGCTTGGCTGTTCGTAAAGACTGATTGGAAGAGGGACTGCACAGTCCACTTGTATTGTAGCCAGAAGTTAATGTCTTAGTCGCCACCTGCTGGCAGAGGACCATAAAGCCATCTGTTTCTGTGCCGGTCTGCAGGGATTCAAAGAGAGAAAATTAACAGGTAAGGATCTAATTTCTCCTTCTCAGTCTCCAGCAGGTGGAGTGGTAAGCCTGTGCAGTCCTGTTCTATTTTTCTAGGCCTTTCCTTAGGAACTTTTGGAGAGGATAGGCAAGGGCTTTTATTTTTTCTGGCCTTTTGGTTGCCGGACTTAGGCGGCTGAGTCCCTCCCTCACCTTCCCTTTTTTATTTAGAGGTGAGTCAGCTGTACGCCTTGCCATGGGACAAAGACTAGAGCTTGGAGAGCCAGTGAAATCTGCTCCTTTAAATCTTAAAATTTAATTGGGAACCCCCCCCCGAGACAGAGCCATTCAGTTTTTACTTATGCCAATTTGAAGGGAAGGTTTCAATTATTAATTTTTCTCCCTTCTAGCTAACCGGCCTGTCTCATGGTTTACAATGAGCACTTCTCGGCTGAAGAAGTGCTCAGTGTGCTTCTGCCAAATTCTCAATGTGGCTGGTGTGTGTTCTTTTTGTTCGTGGCTGCACGAAGGGGAACCCTCGTTGAGGTCGGCGTCTGGTGCTGGCTAGAGAGATTCCCTGGTGGCCGTGAAGGGAAAGTTGGCTGCTGGCGGTGGGGACGCCCAGGATTCCCCAACTGCCTACGGCTTTGGGGCGTCCCCAGCCATTGTGGCTGCTGCCTGCAGGGAGGCCCGTGGTTCCCAGTCTACCGTGTATACTGGGGATTCCTTTGCCCTGGTGTTGGGGTTTTCTGGGGATTCCCTTTTTGCGGCTGGTTCTTTTCAGGCCTTATCAGTTCTTTAAACCTTGAGGGAGCCTTTTTTCAGCGGGTTTTTCCTTTTTGGCAGGAAATTCTGCCATTCCACTCTGGGTCAGGTGAATTACTGGGCCGAGTCTTCTCGTGTGTCGCCGGTGGGATATCTATGAGGCTGCAGTTTGGTCTTCTCTGCATTCTTTTGTGCATCACTACAGGATGGACGTTCAGGCACATTGGGACGCGGTTTTTGATGAGCGTGTTCTTATGGCGGCCCTTTCGGGGTCCCACCCGTGATGGATACTGCTTTGGTATGTTTCATCCATCTCCGCCAGTCTGGAGGGATGATAAAGAAGGAGAAATTAGGTTCTTACCTGTTAATTTTCTTTCTTTTAGTCCCTCCAGACCGGCACAGAACCCACCCAGTATTTGTTCATGATGATGCGAAGAGTCATTTTTTTTCTCAGTGATGTGATCTGGTGATTTTGGATTTGGGATTGGTTTTTTTGGGTTTTTTTGCCTTTTCTTTTTCTGGGGAGAGTATATAGTTATTGTGGAGCAGTGACATCTAGTGTCGTTGGCGAACTGTAGGTTCAGTTTTGGTTGCCTGTTCTGATCCTTCTCCAACAGCTGAGTTTTCTTTCAAGTTGGAATACATTTAAAAAAAAAGTCCAACTGGACTGTTTGTATGGTTCCTGCTTGGCTATTCTTCAGATTGATTATAGGAGGGACTGCACAGCCCATTTGTACTGTTAGAATTCAGTATGTTCTCAGTCTCCACCTGCTGGCAGAAGAGCGTAAGCCCATCCGTCTGTGGCGGACTGGAGGGACTAAAGAAAGAAAATGATCAGGTAAGAACCTAATTTCTCCTTATATCCTGGTGCATCAGGTATCTGTGTGCACTATAAGCTCTTCATGGAAGGGACTCTTTCTTCTTGTATGTAGCTTGCACAGTGCTCAGTATACCCTGTTGGTACTATGTACAAATGAAATATTGTATAAATGACCTTAAATAAGATAAAAGGTGTGTGTCCTTTCCCTGCAGAATTAAATCCAACACTGAAGAAACTGTACTTGCATGAGCTGAATCTGAGTGGTTGCAAGAGCGAGGTGCTCCTCCTGCTTCAAAGCTCCACTTTGGAAGGTGCAGTAACCCCTCCCTGTCCCTTTGTTAACTGAGGTCAAGGTGGCTATGTGACCCAGTGGTTAGGGATTCGCTGACTGAGTTCAGAGGGGGGAAATTTTGTTTAGGCTCAGATGACATAAGATGCTAAATACCTGAAATTCTCCAGTTACCAGGGGCTACACTAGTGAAGACTCCCTCATTTTAATCTCCAAAGGATGTGCAAAAGTAGGGTGTGTGCCTGTTGCATTTAAGTAGGGCTTCCTTTGGAGGTAAAAAGGAGCGAACTGTCACTAGTGCCCCTCGGTGACTCTTTAGATGGCTGTGATTAATACATGGCCGGCTCAAGAGATTACGGTCCCTCCTCCCTCCCCTGATGCTACCATCCAGTCCTGGCAAGATGTGATGTCATAGGCCAGCATCAGAGGAGGGAAGTGCTGCTCTTTGCTACGCTGATGCTGGCCCATGAAGCTGCACCCTGCCTGGACAGGGCAGCAATGTCAAGAGGGAGGAGGGAAGCCGCAGGGTAGCTTGACTTATGGACCAGTGACGTCATGACCCTGAGCCTCACCTGGTCCATAGGTTAAGCCGGCCCTAATACAGTGATTACCTGTATCATAGGTTTGCTTTCACTGTAATGTGCAGGAATTTAGGGATTTACCCTCTAATTCTAGACAGTGTATCAAATGTTAAGTGCCAGAATCAGGGTGAAATGGCATTTTAGACGCCTAAGTGCACTTAGATGCTTTTCTGTAACTTGGCCCCTAAATGTGGTAGTGCATATCTGCAAGGGAGCGTTCATAAGGAAGGCAAACCACAGAGTGCTGGGATTCTTTATTTGTCTAATAAAAGACTTAACACGTACATGTTTTGGACCAGTGACCTGCTTTAGGAGTCTGACTGGAAATTATGAACCTAAAGGACCAGCAACTATAGTTGTTCCCTTATTGTTGTGCAACCTCAAAAAATACCGAGGTTGTGATGACTGTCTACAAGTTGCATGCAAACTTCTATGTCTGAAAACGCATTTGTGTATAGTAAAACTGAAAAAAAACAAACCCAAAATGTAGATGGAAGGAAGACCAAACGGCAGTCAATATGGTTAATGACTGAGGTGAAAGAAGTTATTACAGCTAAAAAAGAATCCTTCAGAACATGGAAGAAGGATGCGACTGAAAATAATTGGAAACAACACAAGGAATGACAAGTCAAATGCAAGGTGCTAATAAGGAAGGCTAAGAGAGATCTTGAAAAGAAGATTGCGTTGGAAGCAAAAACACACAGTAAAAACTTTTAGGTATATTAAAAGCAAGAAGCTAGGAAGAGAATCATTTGGACCGCTAGACGACCGAGGGATAAAAAAGGCTTTCAGGGAAGACGGCATTAGTGGAGAGATTAAATTAATTATTTTTCTCAAGTTTTCACCAAGGAAGACGTGGAGGAGTTACCGGTGCCAGAAGTGGTATTCAATTCTGTCAGGTCTTCAAGATTTCCCAATGAAGATGCATGAGATTAATTTATGTATACTAGTTCCATTGTATGCAAATATATCTCATGCATATTCATTGTGGAAATCTTGAAAACCCAGGTGGGTTGTGGAAGAGTGATTAGTGCAGTAGGTCTAGAACCCAGAGCATAGAATACGTAAACCACATTGGTTGTACCACAGGAAGGTGGTATAGCAAGTCCATGACGATTTACCCTTACCTCAAGGACTGTGGTTGACCACCTCTGCTATAACAGATTAGGTACGTGCCAAACGAACCTGATTTAATTTTTTGATTGGGTGACCAGAGAGCTGGATCGAGGACATATGCTAGATGTAATTTACTTGGATTTCAGCAAAGCCTTTGATACAGTTCCTCATAGGAGGCTGTTGAACAAACTTGAAGGGCTGAAGTTAGGACCCAAAGTGGTGAACTGGGTCAGAAACTGGCTGTCGGACAGACGCCAGAGGGTGGTGGTTAATGGAAGTCGCTCGAAGGAAGGAAAGGTGACTAGTGGAGTCCCTCAGGGTTCGGTGCTGGGGCCAATCCTGTTCAATATGTATGTAAGTGACATTGCTGAAGGGTTAGAAGGAAAAGTGTGCCTTTTTGCAGATGATACCAAGATTTGTAACAGAGTAGACACCGAAGAGGGAGTGGAAAATATGAAAAAGGATCTGCAAAAGTTAGAGGAATGGTCTAATGCCTGGCAACTAAAATTCAATCCAAAGAAATGCAGAGTAATGCATTTGGGGATTAATAATAGGAAGGAACCGTATATGCTGGGAGGAGAGAAGCTGATATGCACGGACGGGGAGAGGTACCTTGGGGTGATAGTGTCCGAAGATCTAAAGGTGAAAAAACAGTGTGACAAGGCTGCTGCCAGAAGGATGCTAGGCTGTATAAAGAGAGGCATAGTCAGTAGAAGGAAGAAGGTGTTGATGCCCCTGTACAGGTCATTGGTAAGGCCCCACTTGGAATATTGTGTTCAATTTTGAAGACCGTATCTGGCGAAGGACGTAAGAAGACTTGAGGCGGTCCAGAGGAGGGCGACGAAAATGATAGGAGGCTTGCGCCAGAAGACGTATAAGGAGAGACTGGAAGCCCTGAATATGTATACCCTAGAGGAAAGGAGAGACAGGGGAGATATGATTCAGACGTTCAAATACTTAAAGGGTATTAACGTAGAACAAAATCTTTTCCAGAGAAAGGAAAATGGTAAAACCAGAGGACATAATTTGAGTTTTCAAGTTTCAAGTTTTATTTAAATTTGATAATTCGCTTATTACCATCTAAGCAAGTAACATTAAAAGAAAAAATATAAAACATACAACATTAAAATATATATTGTACTACATTAAAAGGGGGTATTCGACAGACTGACATTACGGACTGACTAAGATACATTAGGAAAGAACAAAAGGAAATAAAAGTTACAAAGTGATGTTTCCCAGAGGGAAGAGAAAGAGTATCAGGAGGGGGGGAAAAACATTTGGATTAGGGTTCGATAAATGAAAAGAACTGTTTTTGGATGTTGAAAGTTAAGAAATAATGAATAAAAGAGGTATTTTAGAGATTAAAATGGGTTTTAAAAAGAAAAGTTTTTAGATTGGTTTTGAATAATTTAAGGTCTTTAATTTCTCTAATATATAAGGGAAGAGTATTCCAAGTGAGCGGGGCCATGACTGAAAAGATGTCATGACGTCTAGTCCCTATGATTTTTAGAGAAGGGACCATTAGCAGCCCTTGTGTGTCCGACCGCAGGGAACGATTCGAAGTGTAGGGAACTAGAAGCCGATCTATGAATTGTGGTTCATTGGTAGTTAATGTTTTAAATACTAATAGTGCTATTTTATATGTTATTCGTTGGTTAATGGGCAGCCAGTGTGATTCTATTAAAAAAGGTGTTACATGATCATATTTCTTTCCATTATGAATTATTTTAATTGCAGTATTTTGGATAATTTGTAGGCGTTTTTTTTCCTTTTGAGTGATATTTAACAGAAGTGAGTTACAATAGTCTAGTTTGGATATAACGAGGGAGTGTATTAAGGTATTTAAAGATTGCGGTTCTAAGTACTTAGACATTGAACGAATTAGACATAGACGATAAAAACAGCATTTAACTAAGTTGCTGACGTGTTCTTGGTAAGAGAATTTGTCGTCGATAATTACTCCTAATAACTTGAGTGAAGTGACTAATTCAATGGTTGTTTTGTCTATTAAAAAAGGGGTAGATAATATTAGTCCCTGTTTTGCTGGGAAGAGTAGAGCCTTAGTCTTAGATATATTTAAAGCTAATTTGTTTTGTGTGAGCCAGTTTTTGATTTTTTCTAATTTTTGATTGATTTGAATTATTTCGTTAGGGTTTTCGGGGTTGAATGGATGTATTAGTTGTATATCGTCAGCGTAGGCATAAGTGGAGAAACCTATAGATTGACTGAGACTAAGTAATGGTGAGAGAAAGATATTAAACAACAGAGGGGACAGAATTGAGCCCTGAGGGATTCCGTAATTGTGTGAAAAAGGTTTGGAGTTTGCATTGTTGAAATGTACCGTCGAAGATCGATCAGATAGAAAAGAGGTGAACCACTGTAGTGCCAAATCGCTAACGCCTATAGATAGAAGCCTGTCTAAAAGAAGAGAGTGGTCAATGGTATCGAATGCTGCCGAGAGGTCAAGGGAGAAAAGAATAACTGAGTTGTGATGATCGAGATTATAGATAATATTGGTAGTGAGACCAATTAATGAATATTCAGTACTGTGATTTTTCCTAAAACCGGTTTGATTGGGGTGCAATACGTTTGTGGATTCAACAAAATCCGATAGCTGGTTAAATATCACCCTCTCGGTGATTTTTGCTAAAAAAGGAATATTTGCAATGGGGCGGTAATTCGAAGGGTGTTCAAGACTGGTTTTATGATCCTTGATTATGGGAAGTATTGTAGCAGTTTTCCAGGATTTGGGTATTGTCCCGGAATTGAGACTTTTTGAGGTTGAGGGGTGGTAGATTCAAAGGCAATGTTAGGAAATTCTACTTTACGGAGAGGGTGGTGGATGCCTGGAATGCGCTCCCGAGAGAGGTGGTGGAGAGTAAAACTGAGTTCAAAGAAGCGTGGGATGAACACAAAGGATCTAGAATCAGAAAATAAGATTAAATATTGAACTAAGGCCAGTATTGGGCAGACTTGCACGGTCTGTGTCTGTGTATGGCCGTTTGGTGGAGGATGGGCTGGGGAGGGCTTCAATGGCTGGGAGGGTTTAGATGGGCTGGAGTAAGTCTTAACAGAGATTTCGGCAGTTGGAACCCAAGCACAGTACTGGGTAAAGCTATGAAGAAAAAATTAAAAAATTTAAATTGAATCAGGTTGGGCAGACTGGATGGACCATTCGGGTCTTTATCTGCCGTCATCTACTATGTTACTATGTACGCTCTTTAGTTATTATAGAATACTAGTTTAGGGCCAGTTTCTGTGTTGCCTGCTAGACCAGTACAGTTCTTCACTGATGGGTAATAGCTCATCATGATCAGCAGGTGGAGACTTTGGTATAGTACATAATAGCTGTCCCTCCCTACATTTCCGGTGCCTATCTATGATGTGAATCCTGCCTCCATAGGCGCTTTACACTGCCTATCACCACTTCTGGCGCCACTTTTTTTAGGTGCCTTGAAACTCAGTTAAAAACGCCATTGAAACGGTGTTTATACAGAGTTTGGCGCCCACTAGCGTCTAAAAAATTGGCGCAGGTTTGAGAATCCGGGCCTAAGTGCTTAGCTTTTGGCCACCTAACATTTCTCTTTCTTTATGGAATTGCCCCCATAGGTCTTCATTTAATGATTCTCTTGTGCCAGGAAGGACCTGTTTTTAACCCAATTGGCTGAGGTTCTCCAAGCCTTTTCACACAGGCTTGAAGTAAAAACAGTCTTAACAGTGAAAGAAGGAAAGTCTAATGCCATCTGCAGGATGAGTTGAGTACTTCACCCAAACTTTACCAATTGGCTGACGGGAGTCAGCTTGACATAGGATGATATGGAAGCTCAGGAAAGCTAAGAGTTGAGGCCATCACCGCACCTTAAGAATAAAGTGGATATTTAGTTTTGACTGTGGTATTACATACATTTATTTTCAATTCTGTCTGAAGTAATATCCATGCTAGGGTTAGGAAGCCTTCTGCCAGTCAGCCTTTCCACCATTGCTGTAAATGTGTGTTATAACTTGCCATGATGTTCTTAATGCTGTTAACTAGCGAGACCAGAGCTTGAATGTACTGTTCATTAATTGCCGTGAAGCTTTTATGAATGGGAGTCTGGTTTCTCAGGTTCTGCATTTTGAGTTTTCATGGCACATTTCTTCCCTGTCCCTGGCAGCTATATATTGCATCTCTTAACAGAGCTGGGATAATCTCCTCTCCCAACCAGTTTTCTACTTTAAGAACATAGGAATTGCCGCTACTGGGTCAGACCAGTGGTCCATCGTGCCCAGCAGTCCGCTCACGCGGCGGCCCTTAGGTCAAAGACCAGTGCTCTAAATGAGTCCAGTCTCACCTGCGTACGTTCCAGTTTAGCAGGAACTTGTCCAACTTTGTCTTGAATCCCTAGAGGGTGTTTTCCCCTATGACATCCCTGGAGGGTGTTTCCCCCTATAACAGACTCCGGAAGAGCGTTCCAGCTTTCTACCACTCTGGGTGAAGAAGAACTTCCTTACGTTTGTACGGAATCTATCCCCTACAAACGTAAGGCATGGGATATCTTGAGCACTGTTAAAGGTTCTGGTGCAGCATTAGAGCTTGCTAATGAGCCTGTAACAAGATGTAAAATAATAACAATAATTATTTTATTCTTATATACCACCATACCGAAAAAGTTCTAGGCGGTTCACAACAAGCAGAGCTAGTACATGCGATGCAGATAAAATACAACAGATTAGAATAAGAGAAACTTATTAACAGTTAAGAAACAAAATGCATTTAAGATACAATGTAGATAAAATACATCAGATTAGAACAGGGATCTTAAAGTCCGTCCTTGAGGGCCGCAATCCAGTCGGGCTTTCAGGATTTCCCCAATGAATATGCATTGAAAGCAGTGCATGCACATAGATCTCATGCATGTTCATTGGGGAAATCCTGAAAACCCGACTGGATTGCGGCCCTCAAGGAGGGACTTTGAGGCCCCTGGATTAGAATAAAATAAAAACCTTATTGACAATTAAAAATTAGAATGCATGCAGAGCTTTTTGCTGGAAGGGAGGGACATGCAGTAGAGAAGAAAGAGTGAGGAGGTGAGCAAAGCATATAGCCACAAGAAAGGAGAGTTTGTGTGTGTTGTGCTTTGAAGGTGCCAGCTTTGATGTTTTCAGAGTTTAGATCTAGCATTAGCCCTCCAGGGAACAGGCATTTTCCAGACATGCTGACACATTTTGCATGCTTTTGTTTTGGCACGCTAGAAGTTACATTTTCGTTTTGCCAGCTCTTTGAAAGACGGCTGGATGGTTTTCTGATCGAACTTATCAACACCGTGAAGAAAAACCGAACTCTTACTATTCTGAACTTGCGAGGAAACCGACTGGGTAACGTTTCTACAATTCCGTTTCAAATATGCTTTTCCTTTGGGCTGATCAGGTTGCTCAACCATTCTGGGGCTTTTTGATAATCTGCCTTCTCAGATGGCTGAAGCTACTAAGTAGTACTACTACAAAACACACTTTCACAAGAAAGAAAGACAATGTCATATATGAATGTAGACAGTACTGCTTTAGTTCAAAGGGGTGTATTTCAAAAAATGGAGGAAAAGCCTCAGACGGAAGCCCTCCCACCACCACAATGGTGGATAAAGGTGGTTTTTCTTCTATCAACTTCGCATAGACAGCCCTGCTTAAAGTTTTTTACACTTGGGAGTGAAATAGAGGTTTTTTGCCAGTGAGGTTATCACCCAACCACCTTTATCCACCATTGTGGTGGTGGGAGGGCTTCTGTGAGGCTTTTCCTCCATTTTTTGAAATACACCCCTTTGAATTAAAGCAGTACTGTCTACATTCATATATGACATTGTCTTTCTTTCTTGTGAAAGTGTGTTTTGTAATTATATTGACTTTTCACATATCTGAGTTCTTTCTGCTGAAGCTACTACGTCGTACATTTAAAACGAATCACATAAGATATGTCTTCACTCAGTGCATCCCTTCCTAGAGAATGTGGTAAAAACGGCTAGCATAGCATGGTTAAAAAAGGTTTGGAAAAGTTCCTAAAAGATGGACTCGAGGAAGATCCACTATTTATAGCTACTAATCATTTCTGTAGCGCACTGTACACTTTATTTGCAGGTACTTTTTCAGTCCCTTATGGGCCCATAACACTGGTCAACAAAAAAAAAGTTTTTCTTTGCTACTGAGAACTTAAGAAGCGTTCTTAGTTAATTTAATGACACTAATTCCAGATCTGTAATTGAAATTCAGCACATCAGGTTTCTGAGATATACGTTATTGATTTTTAGAGCTCCCGTTCTAGTCTCGTGAGACCACGGGAACTCAAAGCACGGCTCAGGAGTGTAGGAAGATCGCTCCTGCCCTGCATCGCCACTAGACCACTAGGTAAGATCTGGGGGTGGGTCAGAGTCGGCCCTAAAGTTATTCACGGGCCGGCTCTGCCCCTAACCCCCACGAATACAGAGATGGAAGTGTATTGTGTTACAGAAACAGTAAAATACCGATGCTTCATGGTAGCATTAACAACGAAAATGACAAATCAAACTGACACATAACTTAAAAACAGGCTGTGATAGACGAAAACTGTTTTCAGATTTAGAATCAGCCTGTGGCTCTTGTTAAGGTACAGGTGACAGAATTCCAGTAGCAAAATGCTTGTTGACCAGTGTAATTTAAGGTGATTAAGTGACTTGCCCAGGGTCACAGGGAGCTGCAGTGGGATTTGAACCCAGTTCCCCAGGATCGCAGCCCGCTGTAGTAACCACTAGGCTAACTCTTCCATTGCTATTTCTGGGATAAGCAGCATAAAGTCGATTTCTCTTTTAGGATCTTGCTAGGTACTTGTGAACTAGATTTGGAAACAAGATATAGCGCTTGATTGACCTTTAATCTGTCCCACTGTGGTGATACTTATGCACTTAAGTAAATGTTGTTTATTTTTTTTGCCATGGGAGCAAACCCTGCATCCTCCAACTAAATCTGTCCCTATTTGATTTGTGGACAGGTTACATAGAATCATAGAAATAGACGGCAGATAAGGGCCAGGGCCCATCTAGTCTGCCCACCCCAATGACCCTCCCCTACCTTTCTCTGTGAATAGATCCCACGTGTCTATCCCATTTGGCCTTAAAATCAGGCACGCTGCTGGCCTCAATAACCTGAAGTGGAAGACTATTCCAGCGATTAACCACCCTTTCAGTGAAAAAGAATTTCCTTGTGTCCCCGTGCAGTTTCCCGCCCCTGATTTTCCACGGATGTGTGAAATGATGAAAGTTTTATTTCTACAACAGTGGTTCCCAACCCTATGCTGGAGGACCACCAGGGCTATCGGGTTTTCAAGCTAGCCCTAATGAATATGCATGGAGCAGATTTGCATGTCTATCACTTCCATTATACGCAAATCTCTCTCATGCATATTCATTAGGGCTACCCTGAAAACCCGATTGGCCTGGTGGTCCTCCAGGACAGGGTTGGGAACCACTGTTCTACAACATTACTTGTGGATAAGTAGTTTATTTGTAAAAATGTGGAGCATAAGTGAAATTGTATTATCTAGTCTGGAACCCTGGGCTTTACTTCAGATCTTTTATGTTTATTGCTTACTGGTAAGGGCAGGATCATCTGATTCTCTTTCTCCGCACCATAGGAGACAAAAAGGCTGCAATCTAGACCAGATTCTGTAAATGGCACCATTATCGACAGCTGCCAGTCGCATGTCATTCACGCACAGTGGCTTTTGTCAAAGGCAGGCGCTGGAAATCTAGACCAGGTTTGAAAGTCCGATTTGCGTCTTCATTGTGTCTAGAGGCACCTTAGAACGCATGAGGTTGTTTCAGGTGTTAACCATGCATTCTACGGTGCCTCTAGACGCGATGAAAGCACTGGTTGGTGCGAACATTTTTGTTTTAAAAGGGTTTTTAATTTGCTTCTAAATGGCTTTACCTATTAAGTTAGGTGCTGGTAGGGTGCTTACCGATTCATAACTTAAGGCGTTGTTTATAGAATATGGTCTTTTGTGACTTTCATGCAGTTGCTTTTAACAAAATTTAAACTACCCGTCAGTGTCTGCAATAGAGCCAGAAAAAGGCTGGGCCTACTGGGCCCTGATGCCTTTGATTGTGTAAGGCAGGGTTCTTAACCAGTCCTTGGAACGCACATAGCCAATCATGTTTTAAGGACACCCACAATGAATATGTATAAGAGAGATTTGCAAACAAATCTGTGGCTGTCCTGAAAACTTGACTGGGTTGAGAACCCCTGGTCATGAAAACATAAAGAGTTCTATACTGGGACAGACTGAAGGTCCATCAAGCCCAGTATCCTGTTTTCAACAGTGGCTAATTCAGGTCTCAAGTATCTGGCAAGGCCCCAGAACAGAAAAACAAATTTTATGCTGCTTATCCTAGAAATAAGCAGTGGAATTTCCCAACTCTGTCTTATGGACTTTTATTTAAAAAAAGTTATCCAAACTGTTTTTGAGTTGTTGTTTTTTTTTTTTAATCCTGCTAAGCTAACTGAAGAGCCCAGCACTTGCCTTTTAGGATCCTTACTCTTTTTTTCTACACCATTCTTTGACTATTAGGATTATTCTACTGAAACACAGAAAGTTTATCTTTTTTCCTATGGGAGACTATCGTGCAGGAATGGGTATTTATTTCAGCAGCATCCTGTAGGTACAACCCTTTATAACACTATTATGTGTAATAGTTGTGACTGACCCCTCCTCCACTCTGTGGTTCTCCTATGGTTTGTCCTATAAATACCAAACCACTGACCACATTCATATCTGTTTGTAGGGGATGAGGGACTTGTCTCACTGGCAGACATCTTTTCTGAAGATTCAGTGTCCTCTATTCAGCACATGGACATCAGGTACAGAACGTCTAATCTAATGGCATCTGAATTTCCAATGCAGGTTCAAGGCGATTTACAAGTTAAGAGGCCCATAAGGTAATACGGGTGATGTTAGTTACATCTCATCGATAAGTGAAGGTAATTCCTTGTGGGTAGATAGGAGGGTTAAAATCTAAGCGGTTTAAATATAAAAGGGGGGAAAACACTGTAAACCAGTGGTTCCCAACCCTGTCCTGGAGGACCACCAGCCAGTCAAGTTTTCAGGATAGCCCTAATGAATATGCAAATATCTCTCATGCATATTCATTAGGGTTAACCCAAAAACCTGACTGGCTGGTGGTCCTCCAGGACAGGGTTGGGAACCACTGCTCTAAACATCACTGAAACATAAGGAGAAGCAATAAGGAACAATTACAATAAAATCTAGGATATAGGAAAGAGGGGAGAAGGGAAAACCATTCTGTTCAGTTGTAAGCTTAGTTCTTTAAAGCTAAGAACAAAATGTCAGCGAAGTAGCCTTGAATGCTAGAAATGAACTTTCTGTACGAAGATCGAAGGTCAGGGAATTCCAGAGTAGGAACCATGACTGAAAACGAGGAATTGCTATGAACATCAAGAAAGAGTTGCCCAACAATTGTGGGACGTATTGAACTAAAAAGCTAAATAAAAAAGAAGGAGGACTGTTTAATATTTAAAAGGAATTTGGTAAGAGACAGGAAGAATATGCTCTGCTTTTAAAAGAGGCAACATGATCAAATTTGGAACGACGTATTTTGAACTAATTGTAACTGATGTTAACTGGTATTTTGGAAAACCAATAAAAATAAGAGTTGCAATAACCAAGTTTAGATACGACTAAAGAATGGTTGAAGAAATGAATAAATAGATCAAATTTTGTAAAGAAAGAACAGGAAGAGAGGTTGCGGTGCCGGTGTCAGCTGACTTGCAACTTCCTGTCACGTATGCTGGGACTCCTGCCTCCTGCAGGTATGTCTCCACAGCTTCAGACCAGCAGCGGCAGCTCTGTGTGCTTTTAACTTCGGCACACAGCTGCCCTTAAGGAGTAGTTTAGCCGCGGTTTCATGAGGCAGCCTCGGGGCCTTTGCTAGGTCGGCCCACCAAAGGCTGCCTCATGAAACCGCGGCTAAATTACTGCTTAGGGGCAGTTGTGTGCCGAAGTTAAAAGCACACAGAGCTGTTGCTAGGCTAAAGAGAGGAAACATTTGCTGGAGGGGGGGAAGGGGTACTGCTGGACAGGGGAGGAAAGAAACAGCTGGCAGGGAGATTAGAGGAGGGAAAGGAGTTAGGATGAAGGGGAGAGACAGAGGAATGAGAAAATAGAGATAGATTGATGTTGGAAAGGGGGTCAGATGAGAAATGAGAGAGGGACAAAGATGCTAGATCTGGCGTAGGAGAGATAAAAATGAAAGCAGAATGAATCATGTAAAAAGGAGAGAGGGGGCGCAGGCTAGATGGAAAGGGGAGAGGGGCATAAAAAGAAGGCAGATATCATATGAAGGGGCAGACGCTGGATGGAAGAGAGTGAAAAGACGATGAAAGCAGAAACCAGAAACGACAAAAGGTAGAAAAAATAATTTTATTTCTATCTTGTGATTAGAATATATCAGATTTGAAATATGTATCCTGCTAGAGCTGGTGTTAGACATAACTGCGGACTGCAAAGCCCAGGCAGTGCTTCTTTAGCTTCCAGCTGGCTTAGGGGGCAGCTGACCAGGGGGCAGTTGCCCTAGTTGCACTCCCCTAACACTATTCTTGTCATGTGTGACTGCGGTATTCTGTAGCATGGGAGATTCCGTCTATGGGGCACTGCAAAACCAGGCCGAAACAGTTAATGTAGAGGTAATGTGGTCAGCTCTGAAATCTACCCTACAAGAAGCAACCAACCTCTATATAAAAACAGTAAGCAAACGGCAGAGAAACAATAAACCTCAGTGGTTCTCTGCGGAGATCTCGGACCTCGTAAAAAAGAAGAAAAGAGCATTTATCTCCTGCAAACAATCAGAAACACTAGAAGCTAAAGAAGACTATCTGGCCAAGTCTAGAGCTATCAAAACAGCAGTCAGAGAGGCCAAACTCCGGATGGAAGAGAATCTAGCAAAGAACATTAAAAAGGGGGATAAATCCTTCTTCAGGTATATTAGTGACAGAAAAAGAAACACAGATGGGATAGTGCGCCTTAGGAAACCAGACGGGAACTATGTAGAATTGGACTCTGATAAAGCTGAACTACTCTCAGTCTTTACCTGCGAGGCGCCGGGATCCGGTCCACAGTTGCAGACAAGGGAAATCTTGGAAGACCCGTTTCAAAATTTTGAGTTTACGTTCAGCAGCGTCTACTATGAACTATCAAGGCTCAAAATGAACAAAGCCATGGGACCAGACAAACTACATTCAAGGGTGCTTAGGGAGTTGAGAGATGTCCTGGCGGAGCCGTTATCCATGCTCTTCAATCTTTCTTTAAGCACAGGAAGAGTCCCATTGGACTGGAAAACAGCTAACGTCATCCACTCCACAAAAAGGGTTGCAGGACGGAGGCTGCAAATTACAGACCGGTAAGTCTCGCATTGATAGTGTGTAAACTTATGGAAACACTAATCAAACACAAATTAGATACAATCCTGAACGAGGAGAATCTACGAGATCCCCATCAACATGGATTTACAAAGGGTAGGTCCTGCCAATCCAATCTAATCAATTTCTTTGACTGGGTAACGAAAAAGCTGGATATGGGGGGAATCCCTGGACGTCGTGTACTTGGACTTCAGTAAGGTTTTTGATAGTGTCCCACACTGCAGGTTATTGAGCAAGATGAGTTTGATTGGGATTAGGAGAAACATTGACTGCATGGGTTAAAGACTGGCTCAGAGGTAGACTTCAGAGGGTGGTGGTAAATGGTACTCTCTCCGCAACGTCGGAAGTGATCAGTGGAGTGCCGCAGGGCTCGGTCTTGGGTCCGATCCTATTTAATATCTTCGTAAGGTACCTTGCTCAGGGGCTTCGAGGTAAAATTACATTATTCGCTGATGACGCTAAACTATGCAACAGAGTAGGCAAAAAGCACAGTGCCCAACAGTATGGCGCAGGACCTACTCTTACTGGAACATTGGTCCACAACTTGGCAACTAAGTTTTAATGCCAAAAAGTGTAAGGTCATGCACCTTGGCAGCAGAAATCCATGCTGAACTTACACCCTAAATGGTGAGACCTTAGCAAGAACTGCAGCAGATATGCAGACTGCCAATCAAGTGGAGAAAGCTTAATCCAAGGCTAGACAAATGATGTATCCGTAGAAGTTTCGTCAGCCGGAAGCCCGAAGTTATAATGCCGTTGTACAGATCCATGGTGAGACCTCATCTGGAATATTGTGTACAATTCTGGAGACCACATTATCAAAAAAATGTGCTGAGAGTTGAGTCGGTTCAGCGAATGGCCACCAGGATGGTCTCAGGACTCAAGGATCTCTCGTATGAGGAACGGCTTGGTAAATTGCAGCTATAATCACTCGAGGAACGCAGAGAGAGGGGAGACATGATTGAGACATTCAAATATGTTTTGAGGTACAAGAAGATATCTTTTTCCTTAAAGGACCTACGGCAACAAGAGGGCATCCGTTGAAAATCAGGGGTGGGAGATTTCATAGCGACACCAGGAAGTATTTCTTCACCAAAAGAGTGGTTGATCATTAGAATGATCTTCCACTGCAGGTAATTGAGGCCAGCAGCGTACTAGATTTTAAGAAAAAATGGGATAAGCATGTGGGATCACTTCAAGGAAGAACTTAGGAGGGTGGGTCATTAGATTGGGCAGACTTGTTGGGCCGTGGCCCTTTTCTGCCGTCATGTTCTATGTTTCTATGATATTTCTGTGTACCATTCTGTAATAATTTGGCTTATTCAGTTTTCTTTATAGTAGAGGTGATATGTGTGAAGGGGAGGGGAGACAGGGGTTTTGTTGATCCTTGCTCTGTATTATTTGTGTTTATAAAATGACAATTGTACAGAATAATGTTTCTTTTTATACTTTAATAAAATACTTTCAATATAAAATCATAACTATTTGAGGCTTGTACGGATGGGATCAGATGTTTTGTGGGTCCGAGCTTGCTGGGACGGGGTGGAGATGGTTTTTTAAAATTTCAGTCTTAGTAGTTTGCCGGTCAACAAAATAATTCTTTTATTTCCGCCAGTTCCTAGGTGTAAAAAGGTTAGAAACATAGAAAGATGACGGCAGAAAAGGGCTACAGCCCATCAAGTCTGCCCACTCTACTGACCCACCCCATTAAGTCTGAGTGCTGATGACTTAGTTCCTAAGCTTGACCCTCTTAGGGATCCCATGTGGATGTCCCATCTATTCTTAAAGTCGAGCACGCTGGTGGCCTTGATCACCTGCACCGGAAGTTTGTTCCAATGATCCACCACCCTTTCTGTGAAGAAGTACTTCCTGGTGTCACCACTAAATTTCCCTCCTCTGAGTTTAAGCGGGTGCCCCCTTGTGACCGAGGTTGAAGAACACTGTTATAGAGAATGACAGAGGAGTACCTTTCATACTAAAATTTGGGGTTCATTGTGTGACCAAGTCCAAGCGTTCTGGTAGGAATGAATGTTGAGAAGTGCTGTTGGCATCAAGGTCCCAAGTAAGAAGATATTTGAAAGCTCTTCTTCAGCCATTTTGGACCCAAAACGCCCTCGCTTAAAAATTAGTGAAGATCACTGCTTTAGAGTAGTCTACACCAGTGTTTCTCAACTTCTTCAAGCCAAGTACCCCCGAAACCTAACACATACCAACCGAGTACCCCCGCCCAAGGTCCGCCCCAGACCTGACCCCCATAATAACAGTACTAATTGTAACACAATTTCTTCCATCCATTTTTTTATATACACACAATATTTATCTTATTAAATTAATACATAATGGTAACTATGAAATTAAAAAAACACAAAGCACACTCTATGCACAGAAAATGTTAATTATCATTTATATTTGGGGTTTTTTCAAAGAGGTCAAGGCAGATGACTTAACAACTATAGAGCAAAATATAGACAGCAGATATAAATTCACCAAACTGACACATTTTGATCACTAAATTGAAAATAAAATTATATTCTTAGCTTTGTTGTCTGGTGATTTCATGAGTCTCTGGTTGCACTTCCAATATTTTTCTTTCTGCCTGCTTCCTCTTCTCTGGACCCCATTCCCTTCCCCAACCAACATATCTCTCTGTCTCTGCATGAGTCCCAACTTCTTCCTCTCTCCTCCACCACTAGTGACAATATGTCTCCCTCTCTCACTGTCCATCTGTCTTGAGATCCAGGCATCTCGCAACCCCACATCCAACATTTCTCACTACTGCCCACCAGCCGCATACCCATTTCTTCTTCTATCACTCCTCTCCAGCACCATGCCACATCTCTCCACCTTGAATCCCCTTCAGTCTGCCCTCTCCACCACCATATTCAACATTTCTCCCTCTTCTCCTTCTATTCCCCATGCTTTTCTATCTCACTCTTCTCTCTCTATGGCCAATTTTCCTTTCCCCATGTGCACCATCTCTCACTCACACACTCATGCCCATCAATTCTCTCTTTCTATTCCCTCCCTTCTATGTCCCATGTTCATGCCCTCCTCCCAGCTTTGTCCCAAAATTAAGTTGCATGCTAGGGACCCTGCCTGCCCCGCCCTTCCCCAAAGCGTCCACAGAAGCCGCAGGCGGGTTTCTAAAAGGATGCTCCCACAGTCGACATGTCAGGAAAGTGAATTACATCATACTGAAGCACAGACATTCGCGCTTAAGATCTGCTCACAAAAAGGTCAAGTAATGATTCCTATTAATAATTGCACAACTTAAAAATAAATCTGCTTAAAAAAAAAAAAAGCTTGCCACTCAACTGATATGTTCTGTTGATTGTAATTTAAAAATCCAAAACTGCTCATGTTTCATAATCAGAATACCCTGAGAGTAAAGGTTACAGAAACGTACATGAAGAAGGACACGGTACTACTCAAAAGGGTCCAGAGAAGAGCGACTAAGATGGTTAAGGGGCTGGAGGAATTGCCTTACGGTGAAAGATTAGAGAAACTGGGCCTCTTCTCCCTCGAGCAGAGGGGACATGATCGAAACATTCAAAATACTGAAGGGAATAGACGTGGAGGGGCATAATAAAAAAAAACGTCTAAGTCCCCATTTGGCCTAAGGCCTTAAATGTTGAAAGTAGAAACAGGGAAAATGTCCATTATAAAAAAAAACAACATCCAAAAGGAGGGGTTTTTTTTGATAATGGTCTGCCTCTACGTTCAGCTGTTTAAACGCCCAGACCCCCACTACATCTATACTAACACCATATAATCAACCTAAAAAAAAAAAGCCTAAGTCCCAAACGTCCAAACCAAGGGCTTTTAGGTGAAGGAGGAGCTAGTCCTTCGCCTACAAGCTGGATTCTGTAACCGGTGTCTACAACGATCGGGGCAAGAGGGAGCCCAAGCCCTCCTGCCCTTGACGCAAGGGCCCCCCACCCCCCACCCCCCCGTACCTTCAAAAATGTTGGTCAGACGAATGGGTGCCAAGCCCGTCCGTCCGACAGGCCAGCCATCCGTTGAATGGCTGGCCTTAGAACCTGATTGGCCCAGGCGGCTCAAATCCAGCCCACAGGTGGGGCCTGAGATGCCTGGGCCAACCGGAATAGGCCCAGTAGGCTTAGGCCCCTCCTGTGGGCGGGGCCTTATGCACATGGGCCCATCCCGGTCCATATGCCTAAGCCTACTGGGCCTATTCCAGTTGGCCCAGGCGTCTCAGGCCCCACCTGTGGGCGGGATTTGAGCCGCCTGGGCCAATCAGGACCTAAGGCCAACCATTCAGCTTGTTACCGTCCGTCTGACCAACGTTTTTGAAGGGGTGGGGGGGTGTCGCAGGTCGGTGGGGGGCCCTTGCGTTGAGGGCTTGGGCTCCCTCTTGCCCTGATCATTGGGGGGGGTGGGGGGGAAGGGTAGATCGCGGAAGGGGAGATGAGCCATCTCTCCTGCCGCAATCATTGCTGTAGGGAGTAGGCAGGTTGCTGGGGCTGCTGAGCTGATTGCAGTAGCCACGATCAGCTCAGCAGCCCCTTTTCGGCACTTATACCTGTTTCGACTTGGTCTAAGTGCCGACTAGGCAACCTGCCTAAAGTATTGGTTATACCTGCTGCACGCCTAGGTCTAGGTTGGCCCACCTCCTACCCTTTCCCCTCCTTTAAAAATGCCTCTTTTCTCTCTGTGCGTTTAGAGGCAGGGGAAAGGCCTAAGCTGGTTTTAGATACGTCTAAAACCAGCTTTGATTATGGGTACTTGGACAATCAGGCTTTTTGATCATCCAAGTACTCATTTAGGCCACTTTTTAGACTTTTTTTTTTATTATGAGCCCCTTAGTATATAAGGACAGGTTATTCACCTCTCCAAGGTAGGGAGAATGAGAGGGCACTCTCTAAAATTGAAAGGGGCTAGATTCCATATGAACGTAAGAAAACACACTCCAAGGTTCAAGACAAAGTTAGACGACTTCCTGCTGAACCGGAACGTACGCAGGTAAGGCTAGTCTCAGTTAGGGTGCTGGTCTTTGACCAGAGGGCCGCCACGTGAGGGGACTGCTGGGCATGATGGACCACTGGTCTGACCCAGCAGCGGCAATTCTTATGTTCTTATTTAGTGCTAGAGGGAGACATAGCATCTGACCTGAGCTGCAGTGACATACAGCGCAGAACAAAGACTGACATGGTGGGAAATGACCAGTAGGCATAATTTCCCCCCATGGGCCCAATCAGTGACTTCACTCAGGCTGAGGATTTGCTATCCTACTTCTTGATGAACCCAGTAAAAACACAAAGAAGCATTTTGCATAAACATATTTTTGGTAGTACTTTGTTCCTTTTTAGATATAACAGTATAACTTCCAGTTTTCAGGATAGACAATCAAGCTTGCTGGGCTATACTTTTTCTTGTGAGGTACATGACAGGTACACTAGCAAATACCTAAGCTGTAGGATATTACTTGCCCCCCTGTAGATGAACCATGGGACATCAATGAGCCGAGTCCTGCGGAGCTCCCCTATCATTAGCTTCTGCTCTAATCATTCTTTTTTTTCTCTCTTCATTCAAAGTTCAAATTGTATCAAACCAGCTGGACTGATTCAATTTGCCAAGAAACTGGAAAAGAGTCGAGAGCAGGCTGGACGCATCTCATTAACCCACCTGAACCTCTCGCAGAACCTGCTGAATCGAGACCTTGCAATCACACAGGAAGCGCTGCAAGCGCTTCGGAAGGCATGCACGGTAATTGATCACAGCTCGGACTTCTCGCAGGTGTTTGCAGACCACATTAGCGTCATGTAAGCGGCAGTGTTTGACGTGCAGGTGCAGGCGCTGCCTCTGAACACTGATGGTGGACAGAACTCTTTGATATCATTTTCACTGTTGTGTTCATTATAGGTAACACTTTTTTCTCCACTTTTTGAAAAGCTGAAGGGCTCTCTCGCATGCATTTATTATATACTTCTTTCTTTTTCTATATATGCACCACTGCCATTTGTGTATCTTTGCAGAAGTGTCTGAACTGCGATTACAGATCTCAAACTACAGGGGAAGTTGTAGCATATTTATGTAAAGGACCTGGGTTTAACAGCATTACCTATTGGCCGGACTTAGAGCTCCTGTTACTAGGTTCTAGAACACTGTGCTGCAAGCTTTTTAAAGCTGTGACATCCAGAAGTGCGCAGACATCACACTGATGATATCTTCAAATAGATGTCCGCGCATGCACAGATGTACTCCAGCCACGGCCCTGAGACTCCTATTGCCGCCAGTGGTGGGGTGCAGATAGCAGGAGAGGTACCAGCTGCCTGCCTATAGGATGGGCCTCGCCTCAGCACACAGTTTTAGAAACTGAGGACTGAAGTGTTAATGGAAGATGAGGTTTCACCTTTGATAATCTTTGTTAGTGCCTGGAGAATTCCATATCCTAGGTGTTCAATCCCTTCTTGCTATCTGGGAGTTGCAGAAATCCAAACACTTTCCTGAGCACATGGTCTTCCCACCTTAGAAAGTTGGATCCCCCACTGGCGTTTTCGATTTTTGCAAGCAAGCCGTGCAGAAGTCTTTTGGATTTGCTATGCATCTTTTTTGGTGGCTTGAGACCTCTTTGCGGTGGTCCTCTGTTGGAGGAAAGGACGTAGTCTTGCGGAGCCACACTGCTGTTTCATTGAGAAACTTTGGTGGAGCCAGCATGCTGTCACCCTTCCTGGACTTGGGGGTCCATTCCCCTGGAAGCTCATGTGTCCTCTGACCTTGTCAGGGGTTAAAGTGCAGGTTGTATGCATCCCGAGTAAAACTCCTCCGGGTTTCAAGATGCAGGCTGCGTTTCCCACCCCTGGTCGCATGAAAAGGATCCGTGTGGGAGGAAGATACAATCGGTGTCCGTCCCAACTGGCAGTCTGAAGATCTTTAAGTCTGGTCATTTAGGAGCTATTCTGAGGCAGAAAATCCTTTTCTTCCATTCAGTTGCAGTAAAAAGAGCTGACAAGCGGTCCTGTTGTTGCTGCTGACACAACAGTTCCAGCCTATCTGTCCATGAAACCGTGCTGCAAGAGGAAAGTTATCAATGGCAGCTACTGTTAAGCTGTGTTGTTTTACTTTTAAGATCTAATTACAAATAACTGGTTGCCAGAGGATGTGGTAAGAGCGGATAGTGTAGCTGATTTTAAGAAAGGTTTGGACAAGTTCCAGGAGGAAAAGTCCATAGTCTGTTATTGAGAAAGACATGGGGGATCAGTAGCATGGAATGTTGCTACTCCTTGGGTTTTGGCCAGGTACTAGGGACCTGGATTGGCTACTGTGCTTGATGGACCATTGGTCTGACCCAGTAAGGCTATTCTTAACTAGAGTAAATACATTTAAGCGACACCTGTGCTAAAATACACACCTTTAACAGTAACCGATGCCCTTCAATGTGAAAATCTAATTAAAGGTAAGAGCCTTTCTTTTCAGAGACGGAAGCACATTTCTCTTTTAAAGTAGTTTGTACAGGTCTTCTTCCCCCCGCCCCGCCATATTTGCAGGTTTAGGATTGACAAATTTTGTTCTTCATGAGTCTTTAAACCACCCCACCTTCACTACTCGACCACCAGGCTTTACCGATGCAGAACTGCCTGCTGTGAGGTCCCGCAGTCTCTGGGTTTGGTAGGGATTTAGCAACTCAACGAACCTCAGATTAGTTAGCCCCAGAGTTGTAGAGGGCGAGTGACAATTTGCTAGTGTTCAAAAATATGACGAAGTGGGATTTCCCTCTGCCTGCTTACCTAGTTCAGTTGTAGAGCCTTCACACGGCTAGGAAGGTCTGTGTTATTCCTCACACTTTCATATCACAGGACAGACTCACTCAGGATCAGTTTGCACAGCTGATGAAAGGCCGCTTCTTTAAGCCTGAAGATGCAATTGTAAATCCCCTCCAGCTGTTTTCCCTTTGCAAATGGCCTAGCTACACTGCAGCAGGTATCAAGCAAACTCTAGCCAAAAGGCAGTCAGCACTTAACATTTGCTGCAGTAAGTCAAAGGAGAAGCAGTTGAAAACTGGAGCAGTCTTGAGAGGTTTTCTTTTGGTGCTACTCAAGTGGAAGCAGACCCATCTTCCTCCTCCTGGGATTTAGCCACCAGAGAACAATCAGCTGTACATATTCTTGTAAAAGAGCTTCCTTAAAGGGTGACCAGCAAGTGCATACTATATCTGAAGCCCCCTTCCTCACAAATACCATCCTACAACACAGAAGTAGGGTTCTAGGAGTTGACCTCATGTTTCTCAACTGGCAAGATCCATCCAGGCACTAGTTCCTCAAACTACCTGTAATATCACTATAACGACATGCGTTTCTTCCGAATAGCTACTCTCTCTCCCCCCTATAGGGCCAAGGCACAGCTACTATTACTGAAAAGCATGAGGCTTGGCTTGAAAGTTCTCAGCCCTGACCTCGGATACTTTCAGTGTTGCTCTGGTACCAGCTACTAGGCCCTAGTCTGGAGTCAAATGTCATCACTTGGCTATGTACTAAAGCACCAGTTCCTTCTCTCGTTGCATGGAGCATGTCAGCGCATGAGGAAAAACACATCATGCATGGTAATTACACAAGGGTCCAATCACTGTTGTCATGGCATGAGCAGTTCTAGGTGATGAACAAATTGCTTCAAGGCTTATGCTCGGAGCTGCGTTATTACTGTGTAAATAAGCCAGAAGTGGGTCCGCAGCAGGCAACCACAAGCCATGGCAGAACATGAAAACAGACCATGCAGCCACCCTCGAACTGAACTATAGGGAAAAGGCTTCTACCCATCAGGGATATATGTTTACAAAAGTAATCCAAAGTTAGTTTAGAAGAACAATTTTTATGCCATATAAGTATCATTAAAAGAAAAGAAAAAATACCTTTAATAGAAGATTAGTGAAGTTAATTCACTTTCCTGAATTTTTCACATGTTCTTAGACCACCACAAAGACATAAGGTGGCTACTGAAGGGGATGGCTCTTGAGTCAGGGCTATGGCACAATCTTATGAATGCAAATAAAAGTTTTATATATTCACAAAAAGTCAGTTTTGGGCTTAGACTGTTATACACGGGCTAATATATACCACCCCCCAAAAAAAAAAAACAAAACCAAAACCCCCCAAAAAACATGCTGTCATCCTTACCAAATGACACTAAACGCTACACTGCACCCAACCCACTTTTCACACATGCATTATTTCTGTATTGCATATATTATGAAAAAATAAAGTTGTTTATAATAGAAACCGCTTGTTTTTGGCCTCATTAGTTCTGACACTTCCAAAGGCAGATAAACAGAGCAATGGTTTATTTCCAATGCAGGTTTCTTCCATCCATCAGGATCATTCCAACCTTACCCCAGTTCCTGGTCTTAGAGCCTCCATGACTGCCTGTAGATTTTAAACCTACCTTAGTATCAGTCAGCAGTACTGGCAGATGGGGGCAGTGAGGATTTACACTTTTTTTCTGCTGGAGTCTTCGGGATCAAGTCCATAAAAAGGCATCAGTCATCCCATTAAAAAGACGAGCAGCATTTCCTCCAGATACCTTTGTACATTTTCCAACTCCAAGAACTTTTAAATAAAGGCACACATGCAGATCTTGTAATCACTCTCAGCATTAATATGGAGAACACGTCTAGCCCCATCCCCAGTCAGGAACCATGGACAAGGGAGCATGCTCTTCCTAAGAGCAAGACCAATACTTTTGGGTTCATGCATTGGGCAAGGCCACAATTCCATCCACCAACCCAAACTGAGCTGCAGGCTATGCTAGTCAGGCAAAAGCACATGCAGGGTTTCTCATCCTTAGCATCACTTCTTTCTTTAACACGCATTGGATAAATAAAACTTCTGATGAACTTAAAAAAGCAAAACTTGTCAGTAGGGCTGACAAAAATCCTTTACAAGAGGAGTACATAGACCCCCTCCAACCTCCTCCTCCACCACGCAAGAGCACCTAGTAGCTCTGAATAACAGGTCCAGCAATACATTATCACTCCTCCATTCTAGAGCAGCCATTAGCAACACCAGCTCCAAGCTGAACCTTGTAGTGAGGTGGTCTCATATTCAGTACGCTGCTGCAAACCCCTCAGCACACAAGAAGGAGCTGTTAACATTTAGGGCCCTAACTACTGAAGGCAGCAGTCCATCCTCACGTACACAGAAAAGTCGTCCTCCTCAAACACCCCGCTGTGCCTCATGGGAACGATGATGGAATGCAAATGTGATAGCTGCGTCCCATGCTGCCTGGAGAACGGGGTCTTGCAGCCCACGCTTATCCGCACAGTGGTTCCACTGGGAGAGGTCTGATGTACAGTCTGTACCTTCTGGGGGGGGCCTGACCTGATGGCCATTCACACAGCGATGACACTTCAACCTAGACACAAAAAGCAGCAGGATACATGACGTGAGAGACGGTCACTCTCAACCAGTCAGGATATCTACAATGAATACTTATGAGAGATTTATATGCACATAAATCTCTCCAGGACAGGTAAGTGGTTAAAGTGGCAGACTGAGAACCAAGGAAGCCAATACTTAAAATCCATTCATACGGCTTATGTCACTTCACTCTTCATTGCCTCCATTGTTCTCTGGCCACAAGTATGTATGATTAGTTGGTGTATGTCTAATTATTTAAAATGTTTGTCTCCCAGCTATTTTAAATTATTATGTACAATGCTTTGGATAAGCGTTTAATCAAAATTTAAATAAACTATGAAACTATTATAAGATCTTAAGAACAAGAACTTATCAAGTGTACCTGAATAAAGAACTTGCATTGAGCTCAGATTTGAATAAAGGCAAGTAATGAAATCTAAAATACAAATCCAATCTATTTTGCTCACTGCAAAGAGATCTCCAACAGAAAAGTCTGCTGATTAGGAAACAGCTCACAGTTGGATAATCTTTCGTGACATGGCCAAGAAACCAATGAATGTTATATTTTTGTCATAAAATGTATTTTCATTAGCGTAACCTCCAGATCGGCATAGACGGATGGGTTTATGCTCCTCTACCAGCAGTCTCTCTTACAATCAGTCTGTTCTCAGTCTCCAGCAGGTGGAGGTGGTAAGCCTGCGCAATTCTGTTCTATTTTCTAGGCCTTGCCTTAGGGATTGTTGGAAAGGATAGGCAAGGGCTTTTTCTGGCCTTTTATTGCCCAGATTGAGCTTGGGTCCTGTGTGGGAGCCCTCGGGGGGGAGGGGGGTATCACACTCATGAGGCAAACCCCCCCCCCCCCCATTTTTATTTAGAGGTGCCTCTGCTGTACGCCTTGCCTGTGGGCACTGACTACAGCTTGGAAAGCCAGTGGGGTCTGCTTTAAAACCTAGTTTTGAGTTTTAATGGTGCCGGTCTGATGGGAAGCCATTCATTCGTTCATTTTGGGACTTGTCAGGCACAGCATAAATGTCATAACAAAACAGAACCTTGCTCTGCATCTTTGATAAGAAATTAGAGGGATGACAGTGTAAATGCCAGGTAATAGAAGGGAAACAGGCTGGACTTACTTGTCATGTGTATCACTAGCTGTGACCTCATTCAAGATGAACAGTTCCTTCAGCTCTCCCAAGGAGAAGTGTCGCTCTACGTCCTGTTCCTCGTCCACCACGCAGCTGCTCAGGGCCTTCTTATGTGTCTGCCGCTGGAAAATCTTCTCCTCTATGGTTCCTGTCTGGGAGGAGCAATGCATCCAGGCATCAGAATTACTCCAGAGAGGGTCTGTGCCAGGCGCACCAAAGCACACGCCAAAATGCAGTAAAGGATGTCACAGGCAGCAGCAAAGGACAAATCAGTCACCAGTTAAGATATTTTGCTCTTTTAGAAGGGCTTCTCCAAATGCTTTTGAAAACAGGGTCCATTTTGGACGTTATGAAAATTACGAGCAGTGTATCCAATCAAACCGGAGGGAAAATTAAGGTGAAAACCAAACCAAACTCGGCAAATAACTATCGTCGTTTTGTATGCTGTGATTGAAAGTGCTCAGAGATGTAAATGAACAGACCGCTTCAGGGACATTTACCCTCGTGGCTTGTCTCAACTATTTCTCAATCATTGTACTAGTGAAAATACCTCAATCGACGGCTTTCTTATATTTACAAAAAATAAACCGGTGCGCTTATCCTTGATGCGTTTCGCCAAGGTTGCTTCAGATGACCTGTACTAACAAAGTCCTCAGTGTGCACGTGGGCTCATTTCAAGCTTCTAAGAATATATCCCTCCCTCCCCCAGGCCGTTCGATGCCCCCCTAAGCGAGGGAGACAGAAGCTTTTGAAATGAGCCCACGAGCACATTGAAGACTTTGTTCGTATGGGTCATGTGAAGCAGCCTCGGCAGAATGCACCAAGGATAAGGGCACAGGTTTATTTATTTATTTATTTAAACAGAAGTATTTATTGAAACTCAAGGGCAATCCAACAAGGAAAAATAAACAAAATACACACAATGATTAACATCAATTCAATTATAAGAAGCCCTCAAGTTAACAAAGCAAATAACGGCAAAGAGTAAACTTCCAATTTTTATAGACGAGTTAGTCAAAAAAGAATCCTCCAAACGGTTTATTTTCTGTAAATATAAGAAAGCAGTTGATTTGGGCATTTTCACTAGTGAGAAATAGTTGAGACAAGCCATGAGGATAAATGTCCCTGAAGTGGTCTCTTCATTGGCATCTCTGAGCACTTTCAATCTGTTTAGTTTTGGGTTTTGTTATGATCTAGCAGTGGCATGTGGATTTTGCTTAAGGAAGAGAACCTTCACATACGATAGGCCTAATAAAGTTCTTTTATCTACATCTGATGTATCACTTTTTTATGCAGCCCCACACACCTCCTTCCCTATCTCTGTAGCTGAGTTTAAAAAAAATATTGACTAAGATAAGGGGGTGGGATTCTGAAGGATAATAATTGATAATTGTTATTTATTGGTATATGGGCGGGAGGGGTGGGCTTCTTATATAATTATTTAATTGGAGTAATACAAATTGGTATCTGGGAGGGAGGGATGGGTTTCTTATATAATTATTTATTTGGAGTAATACAAATAAGAATGTCAAGTGATGAATTAAGGTATTTCTGAATGAATGTTGTACACTTGTAATTTTTGAAAATGAATAAAGATATATATATTAAAAAAAAAAGGTTTGGATAAGTTCCTGGAGGAAAAGTCTATAGTCTGCTGTTCAGATAGACATGGGAGAAGCTACAGCTTGCCCTGGATCGGTGGCATGGAATGCTGCTACTATTTGGGTTTTTGCCAGGTACTTGGATTGGCCTCCGTGAAACCAGGATTCTGAACTAGATGGATCATTGGTCTGACCATTCTTATGTTAAGTACCCTCGCCCTCCAAGACAACTGTATCCTCTTTCAGTGGCAGCCCTCTCTCTTCATTTCTGGGACAGGGAATATCCCATCCAGTTAGCTTAGTTGGGCAGACACCTCAAACCCCAGGCTTCAGTACCTTGGTGTGATGGCATGTCAATATCCATTAATTCTGAAGCAGCTCCCTAGTAGCATCTGGACACAGCTGTGTCAGAGAAATCACAAAATGTTCTCATGAAGCTGCTGGGTAAGGATTTAAAGACATACCTAACCATCTTCATGCTGCACAAACCAATCAAACATAACACAAAAGATGAAAATGTTATAATATCCTTGTATCACTCTATGGTACAGCCACATCTCAAATATGGGACCAGAACAACTCCCCTATGAGGAAAGGCTAAAGCAGCTAGGGCTCTTCAGCTTGGAGAAGAGATGGCTCAGGAGAGATATGAGAGGTCTCTAAAATACTGAGTGGAGTGGAAAGGGTAGATGTGAATTGCTTTTTCATGCTTTCCAAATATACTAGGAGAAAGGGGGCATGCTAAGTAGTAGATTTAAAACAAACCAGAGAAAATATTTCTTCACACAACATGTAATTAAGCTCAAATTCGTTGCCAGAAAATGTGGTGAAATCAGCTTAGCAGGGTTTAAAAAAGGTTTGTATAATTTCCTAAAAGAGAAGTCCATAGGCCATTATTGAGATGGCTAGGGGAAATCCGCTGCTTATTGCTAGGATAAGCAGCATAAAATCTGTTTTCTTACTTGGGATCTAGCTAGGTTCTTGGGATTTTGGTTGGCCACTGATGGAGACAGGATACTGTCCCAGTAGGGCAATTCTTATGTTCTTAAATCATATGACATATGAGGTCATTCATGAAACTGCATCAAACATGCTACTCTTAGGTTTCTGGAGAGTTACACAGCAGCAATACAGTTCTGCTCCGCAGGGAAACGGAGTTCCTCGAGCAAGCATCCGGGTGTGGTCTAGTTGTTAAAGCAAGGTGCAGAGAACCAGGGAAGGCACAGTTCAAATCCTGTGTTTCTCCCATGCATGCTCTTTGGGATCTTGAGCAACTTAGGGGCAGGGAAATATTCACTGTACCTAAAAGTAATTGACCTTGAGCTCAGGTTTGGAAAGGTGATGCTTACCGACAGCAGCCTATAGATGTAGCAGGTCTTCTTCTGACCATCCCGCCACACTCGGGCCATCGCCTGCTCATCGTTGGCTGGGTTCCAGTCCGGGTCAAACATCACTAGCCTGTTAGCACCAATCAAGTTCAAGCCACATCCACCAGCCTTGCTGCTCAGCATGAAAATAAATTCTGCACTCTGAGAAAGGAAGACGATCACTGTTAAGGCAGGACTTCCAAATCATCCACTTGAGTTAAAGCAAACAGATTTCAGAAGGATTCTCTGCATTAGAAAAAATACCAGAAAGCTTCCCCTACTCTTATGCAATTTTATCGGGATGCAGCAGTGCTGGTTTCTCATCAGATCCCAATGCAAGTACAGCAGACCCTCAATATTCGCAGGGGTTAGGGGCAGAGGCAGCCCGCGAATAGGAAAAATCGAGAATAATTTTTTGGGCCCGCTGTGACCCACCCCCGCCTCCCTCCCCGACCTTACCTGGTGGTCTAGCAGTGACGTGGGGCAGGAGCGATCTTCCTACGCTCCTGCCCTGTGCAGAGCCGTGCTCTGCACCCGTGCTGCGAGTTCCTGTGGTCTCAAGAGACTACAACGGGAGTTTCCATTGTAGTCTCATGAGACCCCGGGAACTCACAGCACGGATGCACAGCATGGAGCAGGAATGTAGGAAGATCCCTCCTGCCCCGCTAGACCACCAGGTAAGGTCTGGGGGATGTCCGGGGCAGTGTTTCTCAATGAAAAATCAAGGCAAAAAAAAAAAATTGCGAATCGGAAAGGGGAGCTGTACCACACACTGATCTATGTGGAACATTAATAAGCACCGAGAAGCATTAAAAAGTTACCTTTTCAAAGATGCTTTTGAGCTCAAATAACCTCCCCTTTCTTTTATGTTGACTTTTCTGAATTTCTTGTAGTTCTGCCTTCTCCCTTTTGTGTAATACTGAGTCTGTTATTTTTGTCAATTGTTTCTGTTTTTTAAAGAAATATATTCCCTTTTTAGGGTACATCGCCAAGAAATCACGATAAGCGATTAATCAAAATTTTAATAAAACTTAAAAGCTAAAACTTAGGCAGGAGGTGTTTTAAAAATGGAGCATGTCCACAAGTTGCATGCTTTGTTACAAAATTAGTTAGCATAGTACAGGGTAGATTCTTTAACCCTTTAGCTCCTGACGTGTGTGTGTTAACCGTGGATATAGGAACCATGCCACTGTTAAAATACCAGAAAAGTACTTGCCATTATTCTGGTTATTAACATAGCAAGTTGTTCTAACTCTGTGAGAGCAAGGAACATTGGCCTCCAGTTAAGGAATACTGTGCATTAAACTTCCTATGTGTTTTCCGCTTGCTAATGAAACCTTGGCATAATTGTTTTAGTAGGTGATCCAGGAGAAAGCAGGTTATGAAAGGATGAACCAGAAGATTGCACAATATACATGGCATATATATACATAGCCTTTTAAAAGGTATCAGCCTATAAAGATTAAAATTGTAAAACGCACCCAAAATAAACTCTTAAGGAACAAAGGGCCAGATTCTCAAAACTCACTGTGGTCTTTTTTCATGCTTCTTAGCAGCCTCCAATTGTACTATGCAAATATAGTATAACGAGGTCATTGATATTAAAATGAGCACTCCGGGCGATTCTCTAAACCTTTTGCCCACTTTTTACTGCAAAATTTTCCGGCAGGGTCTGAGCTGTCATAGCCTTACTTTCCTGCTAAGGAATGGGAGTGTGTAAGGGGGATCCGGGCAGTGACGACTGAGGCAGGAGGGAGTGGGCATCCCTCCTGCCAATCTTGTACAGGGTTTGGGAGGGTGGGGCAGGCAGCAGCAGGCAAGGGGAGGGTTGTCAGTGGGACTTTTCCTTCGGCTGCTCTCCCTCCCGGTCAATCAGCTGAGCCGGCAGGACTTGGGGAGACCGGCAGCTCAGCTGACTGGGGCAGGGAGAGCAGGCTTGACAGGAGGGAGGAGCTGAACCTAGCGATTACTCTTCTGAGCAAAGGCCAGGCACAGTTCCTCCCTACCCTTTTACTGGCAATTATATGCACAAATAGCGTGCATATAATTTGCATACTATTATGCTGAGAATCGCTTATAAAATCGCTCCCACTACAGCCAGTACATCAACCCACCGGATTTTACTGATGAGTTTTGAGAATCCAGCCCAGAGAAAGGAGATCTAAAACAGGACTAAGCAAAAAGCCCAGTAGCAGCTAAGGAGAAATTAGGTTCTTACCTGCTAATTTACTTTCTTTTAGCTTCTCCAGACCAGTAGAGGTTAACTTTACGAATGAGTATATATCTAATCATGACCAGCAGGTGGAGACTGAAAACAAAACTTTGGGACAGTATATCCTAGCCCCTCCTCTCTATTTCCCTCAGTCTGCCGAATAGCCAAGCAGAACCAAGAACTGGAAAACAACAGAGAGAAAAAACAATACTCCGAAAGGAGTAACAAATAACATACCCAAAATGCTGTTGGAAAATGCAGAGGAGAAATTCCCGAAGGAAGAATGTCCCCACAGCTCGCCAGCTAAGCCAGCCGAGCCACAGCCGCTGTTCTTCAATTCTCCCCGGCCCTAGAAAAATACTAGAACCCGCAGCAAAAACCAAAAACTGCCCGCGCAACAGCCCCAACAACAACAACAACAGACAGGGTGGGGACCTCTACTGGTCTGGAGAAGCTAAAAGAAAGTAAATTAGCAGGTAAGAACCTAATTTCTCCTTCTTTAGCACTCTCCAGACCAGTAGAGGTTAACTTTACGAATGGGACGTACCAAAGCAGTCCCTCTCACGGGCGGGACCCCCGAAGGGCCGATACCAATACACGCTCACCGAACACCGCGTCCCGACGCGCCTGCACATCAACCCGATAATGACGAACAAAGGAATGCAAGGAAGACCAAACCGCAGCCTTACAAATATCCACTGGAGGCACGAGCGACGACTCAGCCCAAGAAGCCGCCTGACCCCGAGTGGAATGAGCCTTGAGAAACTCCGGAACAGGCTGCTGTTTCAGAAGATAAGCGGAAGCAATCGTCTCCTTGATCCAGCGCGCAATAGTAGCCTTAGAAGCGCCAGCTCCCCGACGAGGACCCGCCAGGAGGACAAAGAGATGATCGGACTTCCGGAATTCCTGGGTCCGCTGCACATAAGAGCGAAGGACCCGACCGACATCCAACTTGCGCAGCTGCCGTTGCTCAGAAGAGCCCTCCCGACCACCCAAAACCGGGAGAACCACCGATTGATTGACATGAAAAGGAGAAACAACCTTCGGCAGAAAGGAAGGAACAGGCCGCAAGACGACCCGCTCCCTAGAAAACTCCAAGAAGGGAGCCCTACAAGAGAAACCCTGCAGCTCAGAAACACGCCTAGCAGAAGTAATGGCCACCAAAAAGACCGCCTTCAAAGTAAGGTCCTTCAAAGAACAGACGTCCAAGGGCTCGAAAGGCGGACGCACCAAAACAGAGAGAACCAGATTAAGATCCCAAGAGGGAACCGAGGGCCGTAGGGGAGGCCTAAGCAACTTGGCCGCCCGCAAAAACCGAATCACATCAGGAAGAGCCGATAAACGCTGACCTGACACCAACCCTCGAAAAGCCGACAGGGCCGCAAGATGAACCCGGAGAGAAGACCAAGCCAGGCCTCTATCCAGGCCATCCTGCAAGAACTCTAGAATGTTAGGCAGAGAAGCGCGAAAAGAGGTCACTCCCCGCGCCCGACACCATTCCTCAAAGAGACGCCAAACCCGCACATAAGCCCGAGAGGTAGAAAGCCTCCGGGACCCCAACAGTGTAGAGATCACCTTGTCTGAATATCCCTTCTTGCTAAGGCGACCCCTTTCAAGAGCCACGCCGTAAGACAGAAGGGAGACGGGTCGAACATGGGAATGGGACCCTGCATCAGAAGGTCGTCCGAGAGAGGCAGAGGAAGAGGATCCGCTACCAGGTGCCTCACTAGATCCGCATACCACGGACGGCGAGGCCAATCCGGCGCCACCAGCACCACCAAACCCGGATGGTGAACAATGCGAAGAAGCACTCTGCCCACCAGCGGCCAAGGAGGGAACACATACAACAGCCCCTCCGTTGGCCACTGCTGGACCAGAGCATCCAGACCCTCGGCCAGACCGTCCCTGCGACGACTGAAGAAGCGGGGCACTTTGGCGTTGCCACCCGTGGCCATCAGGTCCATCAGGGGCTGCCCCCAAGCCTGCACTATCAACTGAAACGCCTCGGCGCCGAGACACCACTCTCCTGGATCTAGGAAGTGACGACTGAGGAAGTCTGCCTGAACATTTTCTACTCCGGCTATATGAGAGGCCGAGAGGTCCAGCAGATGGGATTCCGCCCAAACCATGAGCAGAGCCGCCTCCTGCGCCACCTGAGTGCTCTTGGTGCCCCCCTGACGATTGACATAAGCCACCGCCGTGGCATTGTCCGACAGCACTCTGACCGACTTGCCCATCAACAGGGAGTGGAAAGCCAACAGCGCCAGACGGACCGCTCTGGTCTCCAACACGTTGATCGACCAGGCGGCCTCCTCCGCGGACCAGGTGCCCTGAGCCGAGTGACCCAAACACTGAGCCCCCCAACCCAAGAGACTCGCATCCGTCAGGAGCACCGTCCACTGCGGGAGATCCAGACCCACCCCCTGAACAAGGTGAGGGGTCTGGAGCCACCAACGCAGACTGCAGCGCGCCAAGCCTCGCAGGGGAACCGGAACATCCATCCCGTGCCTCTGGGGAGACCACCTCCGGAGCAGAGCATACTGGAGAGGACGCATGTGGGCCCGCGCCCACCTCACCACGTCCAGGGACGCCGCCATCGACCCCAAGACCTGGAGGAAATCTTGCGCCCGAGGACACCGGGACGCCAAAAGCAGGCGAATCTGAGATTGCAATTTGCTCACCCGGCCCTCTGGGAGGAAGACCCTCCCCAAGGAGGTGTCGAACAGCACCCCTAGGTACTCCAGACGCTGAGCCGGGACCAACCGACTCTTGGAAAGGTTGACCACCCAGCCCAGCGACCGGAGAAACTCCACCACCCGAGCAGTAACCCGGGAGCTTTCCTGCAACGACTTTGCCCGAATTAACCAGTCGTCCAGGTAGGGGTGTACCAGGATGCCCTCCGACCGCAAGGCTGCCGCGACGACCACCATCACCTTGGTGAACGTCCGAGGAGCCGTGGCCAGCCCAAAGGGAAGCGCACAGAACTGAAAGTGCCGACCCAAGATCGCAAAGCGCAGGAAACGCTGATGAGAGGCCCGAATGGGAACATGCAAGTAGGCCTCCGTCAGATCGAGAGAAGTGAGAAACTCCCCCGGCTGAACCGCCAGAATGACCGACCGCAGAGTTTCCATACGGAAAGAGGGAATCTTGAGAGCCCTGTTGACCCCTTTTAAATCGAGGATGGGCCGAAAGGTCCCCTCCTTTTTGGGCACCACAAAGTAAATGGAGTACCTGCCCGTGCCCCACTCCGGAGGGGGCACCGGAACAACTGCCCTGAGATCTAGCAAGCGCTGAAGGGTCTGGCGAAAAGCCTGCGTCTTCCCCGGAGTCTGACACGGAGAAGCGAGGAAAAAATCCGGCAGAGAGCGGGCGAACTCCAGGGCATAACCGTCCCGCACCACCTCCAGGACCCACCGATCGGACGTGATCTCGGCCCATTTGGGGAAAAATTCGCGCAGCTGAGCCCCCACCGGAACCAAAGGGGGCGCCGGCAAGGCGTCATTGTGCAGGACGGGAAGCGGGGGAACCGGCGGAGGGATTCCCTGCCCCCCGACGGGCCCCCCGAAAGGGCTGCATGCGCTGGAAGAACCGACCCCGGGAAAATCCCGGAGACTGGAAAGAAGCAGCCCCACGCCCAGGGCGATACTTGCGAAAATCCCGCAAACGCCCCCTGGCCGCACCCCCCCGAGACGCCGGGCGGGCACGGTCCTCCGGCAGACGGGGAACTTTCGAGTCCGACAGAGTCTGAATCAACTTATCCAAGTCCTCTCCAAACAAAAACGACCCCCGAAAGGGAAATTTAGTAAGCTTAGCTTTGGACGCAGCATCCGCCGCCCAAGCGCGCAGCCACAACACACGCCTTGCGGCCACGCCAAAAGCCATAGACTTAGCCGATATCCGCACCAAGTCATATAGAGCATATGAGAGGAATGAGGCCGCCATCTCAATCTTCGCAACCTCCTGATCCACCAGAGACCAGTCGTCAGACTCTCGATCCAAGACCCGCTCCGCCCACCGAAAAACGGCGCGAGCGACCAGTCCCCCACAAATAGCCGCCTGGACCCCAAAGGCAGAGACCTGAAAATTTTGCTTAAGGATGCTCTCCAATTTGCGCTCCTCAGGGTCCCGCAAGGCAGAACCGCCCTCAACAGGCACGGTATGCCGCTTGGAAATTGCCGAGACCACCGCATCCACGACTGGCGAAGCTAACGTAGCCCGATCCCCTTCAGGAATGGGATACAGGCGAGCCATGCTGCGCGCCAGCCGAAACGGCGTCTCCGGCGTTTTCCACTGCTCCAGAATAATATCCCGAATATCCTGATGCATAGGAAAAGAGCGGGAAACGGAACGGATCCCCCGTAACAGGGGGTCCCCCACACGCGGAGTCTCCGGCGGCGCGTCCTCAAAACGCAAAACCGAAGAAACCTGTTGAATAAGGTCAGGCAGCTCATCTTTCTGAAAAAGGCGCACCACGGACGCCTCGTCACTGGAGAACGGGAAATCCGACAACCCGCCGCCAGCTTCCGTCCCCTCCAGAGAGTCCTGGAACTCCTCAGAAGGGTCCAGGTCCTCCTCCAGACCGACCCGTTCCTCCGACCACAAATTCTCGTCCCACGACACCCGCGGACGCTTGGACAAGGGAGGCGGCGGAGGGGACGTCACGCCAGACGAAAGAGGCAAAGCCGCAGGGAGCGCGGAGGAAAACCCACCCCCCGAAACCCCCTGGGCGCAACCGGGACCCCCAGCCGCCTGAAAATAGGCTCTGCATAAAGAAAAGAAAAATTCAGGAGAAAAACCCCCCGAGGGTCCCAAGGGACTCCCTGCCACAGCAGGGGACCCAGCAGAACCTTGCCCCTGCATAGTCAAAACAGGGGGAAGGTCACCTGAGGTGGAAGACAAAATGGAGGGGCCAGACAGAGAAGATGGCGGTTTTCTCGCCAAAAAAGCTCCCTCCATAGCCTGAAGTGGCTGAGAAACCTGAATAGTCTCAGCCGCTAAAGCAGGCAAGCCGGCATCAGCTGTCAAAAAATCAGCTGAGAGGGAATCCTTCGGGGAATCCCTCCGTGGGCGGTTGTGGAAGACCGGGCTTCCCCACTGCTCCAAGCCGACTCGCGAGGCACCATCGGCGGGGAGCTCTGGGCGCCTGCAGCCGCTGCCGACGGAGCTCCACCACCTTACCGACCCAAACCGCCGAGTTCAGGCCGGCCGCGAGTGCCTCGCGGCTGGACTAAAATTGTGTCCTACTCCCCCGGAGAAGGGCACAATTGCTCCATACGCGACCTAGCTATAAAAAAGTGCTGGTTACATGAAAAAATACAGTAAAATACAGTTTTCTTAAAGGGAAACAACCCTTCAGACCAGCACTACCTCAGGATTTTTTTTTTTTTTTTTTACAGAACAGACTCCACAGGCTCTCGAAGCAATATGCCTTGCTTGACTTAGGGGGCAAGGCTTACTGCTGAGGCTCCTCTAAAAAAATGTGGGGAGGTGGAGGAAGTGGGGGGAGGGACCCCGCTCGTGACCCGCCGGGTTTGACACCCCCGAGGTCGGACGAACCCCCAAACAGAGTCCGTCCAAGCTCCGTCCGGCTAAAAACAGGGACAATAAACCCCCTAAACAAATTCCAACAGCCCTACCAAGGGAGATGGGTACAGATCACTCAACACCTGCTGGAGACTGAAAGAAGACTGAGGGAAATAGAGAGGAGGGGCTAGGATATACTGTCCCAAAGTTTTGTTTTCAGTCTCCACCTGCTGGTCATGATTAGATATATACTCATTCGTAAAGTTAACCTCTACTGGTCTGGAGAGTGCTAAAGAAGTTGGTATTTTAAAGATTGCATCAAGTCTGCTGCTGCTCCTTCGAGATCACTGCAATTTGCAAAATGGAAACATCCTATTACCTGATGAACAGCAAAAAGGCCACAGCAGTGAACCGAAACATAGGATTAGCCATACTGGGTCAGACCAATATCCTGTTTCCACAGTGGCCAGTAGAAATATGTAAAGCTGAGCATCCCTTATCGAGGTGCAACAATGGAAACACAACTACCATGCAGCTTATCTTAATAAAGCTGAAATTACCGAAGGGTTGTTGAAGCGCTCGACTATCTTCGCTCTCTTTTTAATTGACATGGTGCCGTCCAGCCTCATGTACAGATACCTAGTAGAGGAGACAAAAGGGATTAGAGTCAGATGCTAACAGATCCACTTGTGCAACAGGCTTTCAATTAAAACAAACAAACAAATTTCATGGAAGTGGCTACCGATCCCAGAAATGACAATTATTATTCTAAATCAGCGTCTCGCAAACTTTGCGAGCCAGCGGCACGCTAAATTAAGGGCGGCGGCTCAAGGGCATATGGAACATGCATGACGTCATCATGTTGACATTTGCTCATCCTTCTAGACAAGGCCCTGAGACGCCAGTGGGGGAGTGGTGAAAAAGAAAAGGCGCTGTAACGGCCGACCACCTACAGGATGTGTCTCTTGCCACGAGAGGCCTGTCCTCTAGGCAGTCACCGGGCACTGGCGACACACCTGGAATCTCTCGGGGCACACAGTTTGCGATACACTGTTCTAAATGAATGTCCCTAAACCTCTCCAACTTTATTGATTGATTGATTCTGGTGTTTGGTCCTTTATGTCTGTCTGATTGCTTGTTTTGCGTGTGAATGTGTTTTAATCCTTTGATAAGTCTGTCCTTTTATCTCGAGTTCTTTTCTTAACTTTTATTGTAAACCGCTTGAACCTGTTCTATGATCAATGCAGTATATCACGTTTTTAAAACTATGAAACTAAATCATTTATATACTGCCTATATCCTAAGCAGTTTACATTGAATAGTGATCAGGTACTTGAGTGTTTTCCCTATCTGTCCCAGTGACTTGTCCAGGGTCACAAGGACTGGCACTGGGATCAAACCCACAACCTCAGGGTGCTGAGGCAGCAGCTGTAACCACTGGGCCACTTGCAATACTCTTAAAAACAAGCTCCACTCTTCCCTTGACTAACACTGGAGTAAGGATCCTGCCTAGCTTATACCATCATTAAGAAACCCCTAGCCCAGGGCTGCCTAAGTCCGGTCCTCGAGATCTACTGGCAGGCCAGGTTTTCAGGATATCCACAATGAATAGGCATGAGAGAGATTTGCATACCAAGAAGACAGTGCAGGCAAATCTCTCTCATGCCTATTCATTGCGGATATCCTGAAAACCTGGCCTGCCAGTAGATCTCGAGGACCGGACTTGGGCAGCCCTGTGAATAACAAGTACACAGAAAAATACATCCTACATATCATATTAGCATGTACATACTTCCGAGTCCTGCAAAGTTTCTCAAACAGGTCCAGAGTTTGGGTATAATTGGACACGAGCACGACCTTGTCATTACTGCTGCTTCTAGTGACGGCCAAAATATAGTCCAATACTAGCATTTTCCCTGTAGTTAAAAGAAAAAAAAAGGGGAAACTCCTGTACTAACTTGCCACAGTTTAAACAGATCTTCCTCCTCCACAGTCTCTAGCTCAGGGGTGAAGATCTTTATGGTATGTACAAATCTAACCCCATTTGGAGAAACTGCCTCCAAAAGCACTTGGCAGCATGTCATGAGGAAGGATCACAGCATTTGCACAATCATAGAAAGAAACATAGAAAGATGACGGCAGAAAAGGGCCAAGGCCCATCAAGTCTGCCCACTCTATAGACCCTCCCCTTAAGATTAGCCAATGTTTTGCCCTGACCCACGTAGTGATCCCACATGGGCGTCCCATTTATTCTTAAAATCTGGCACGCTGCTGGCCTCGATTACCTGTACTAGAAGCTTGTTCCATTGATCAATCACTCGCTCCGTGAAGAAATACTTCCTGGTGTTGCCGTGAAATGTAGCGGAAACAGATTATTTTCTTACCTGACAAATGTGGCTCCAGGAATTTTGTGCTGTAGCCTGCTGGAAACAAGTCAAGAGCTCCCTGAAAACCCTCTTCCTGCTCTTCGCACTTTTCATAAATCAGCGCTGGGTCTGGAGCCACAGGGAAAGCAGAAACAAGGAGAAGTGAGCACTACAGACAAAACATAACCATTCTTTCAAATCACATCTGACATAAGGACTGTATCCAAAACATCACATTTAAAGAGACGGTGATCCCCGATGCTTTACTTCTTGTAAATAAAGGCCTGGGACGAGCTCTCAGCCCAATCCTCCAATACAATAATCATCCTGGCTGTTGGTACATCTCCTCCTAATAAATAGAAGAACATAAGAATAGCCTTACTGGGTCAGACCAATGATCCATGTAGCCCGTCCTCAGGGTGGCCAATCCAGGTCACTAGTACCTGGCAAAAACCCAAACAGTAGCGACATTTCATGCTACCAATCCAGGGCAAGCAGTGGCTTCTCCAATGGTTAAAAGCTCTAGCCTCAGCACCCTGAGGCTGTGGATTTAAACTCACGCTGCTTCTTGCGACCCTGGGCAAGTCACTTAATCTCTCCATTGCTGCAGGTATATTAGATAAGATTGTGAGCCCATTGGGACCAGATGCACTGGTTTTAAGAAACCCTGCATTGCCAGGCCTTTCACCCATGTTCTGAAGAGCATTTGAAATCCCCTCCGGATGAAAAGTGCCCTGCTTTCAAAGAAGGGTGGGAAGTAGTTTGGGAGGGGTGCAGATAGAAAGCAGACCAAATACACTGTGCGTTGAAAGCAGATAATTTGTCGGTTGTCATTAAATTAACACAATACCTGATGTGGCCTCGTTTCATCCAAAAATAGGCTGCATCAGGGGCTTACAACAATCAGATGAACATAATTAAAATATCAAATTAGAAAAAAAATCATGTATAAATAAATGCCAATCAAATCAAATATAAATAACATATGTTTTAAATTTTTTATTCATTTTCATATATCAACAAGTGTAACATAGAAATTTAAAAAGATCTCATAAAACATACACTTGAATTCCTTTCATGTATCACTCTAAATACAATATATTATTCTGTATTTATAAACAATAATACCTAAAATAGCTGTATTACCTAATATGTATAATAATTGTTGTTAAAATTTAAACCCCTCTTTTCCCTCCCCTCCCAATACACATAACAATCCTATATAATAAAAGGCTAACTCGCGCATGCGCACTCCTATTAGTGTGCTTCCATGATCAGTAGTTCCGTGGCTGCATGAGTGCGCATGCGCGAATCCCCAGCACTTCCCTACACTCGCCGGAAGGACTGGACTGTATGAGTTCCCCAGCACAAGCGTGTGGCCGACCCAGGATCGTGAGAGGATGTGCCGTGCAAAGTGCTGCACACTACTGGAGGGGGAGGGACATACCGGCACAAACCTCCCGCCAGAGAGGAAGGGCTGAAGCCAGCAACAGCAGCGAATTGTAAACGCTGCTGTTGCCTGAAGCACCTGAGGCAGACGCTTCTCTCCCAGCGAGATGACTTTAATATCAAACCTCCCTCCAGCGTTGGCAGCCGCAGCACGCTAAACAGGCTGCTTCGGGCTTTCTCCTGCAGTTGAGTCCCTCTGCCGCATCACTGATGACATCATCAATGACGCGACAGAGGGACTCAACGGCAGAAGAAAGCCCGAAGCAGCCTGTTTAGCGTGCTGCGGCTGCCAACACTGGAAGGAGGTTTGATATTAAAGTCATCTCGCTGGGAGAGAAGTGTCTGCCTCGGGTGCTTCAGGCAACAGCAGCGTTTACAATTCACTGCTGTTGCTGGCTTCAGGCCTTCCTCTCTGGCCGGTCCTGCCTACTTCCTGTTTTCATGAAGACAGGACCGGCCAGAGAGAAAGACCTGAAGCCAGCAACAGCAATGAATTGTGAATGCTGCTGCTGACCAATGAAGTAGTTAAATGAGGAAAGGGAGCAGAGGGGGAGAGATGGCTTGGAGGGAAGGAGGAAGGTATGCCAGATCAAGGGAAAAGGAAGGAGGAGATGGAGAGAGGCCATATGGAACAGAGAGAGAGAGGGCGGACACTGGATGGAAAGAGAAGAGAGGGGCAAGACAGGGTGAACAGTAGATGGAAAGGGTAGAGAGAGGGAGACACACCGAATGGGAGTGTGGAGGACAGGGGGAGCAGACGTTGGAAGGAAGTGGGGAGGAGAAAGAAAAAAGGCCACATGCAGGATTGAGGGAAGAGGATAGAGTTAGAAATAAAGATAGACAGACAGGGGGCCAGGGAAAGACACAGACAGAAAGAATGACAGCGTCCAAGGAGAGAGAGACAAATTAAAAAAAACAAAACAGACAGACAGACAGACATCTACTCTAGCACCCGTTAATGTAACGGGCTAAAACACTAGTTATAATATAAATAACATAAGAACTGCCGCTGCTGGGTCAGACCAGTGGACCATCGTGCCAGCAGTCCGCTCACGCGGTGGCCCCAAGGTCAAAGACCAGTGCTCTAAATGAGTCCAGCCTCACCTGCGTACGTTCCAGACTTTAATAACAGTTGACAGCCATAAAATGTAACTGGCTTCTCCCAGGAGGATCCCAGACAGATTAATCCGCAGCCTGAAACATTACCAGGCTGGACTCTGTATTCCTTAAGCAAACTTCTTTGTTCAGTTCTCAAAGAATTTCTTATACAGAATCCACACTCTACCAGTGCGTCCCAAAGATAGGGCGAACTGGGAGTGTATTTCACATACTCTTTGTGCTCGAAACTTAGCTAAGCTGTATTTTGACCAGCAGATTCAAAGTTTAGCAGCACTTACCCGCTCTTCTATTAAAATGCGCTAGCAGTTTGTAGCACAGAGAGCCGCGCTGAATGGCCCGCGCTGCTCCTGACGCTCATAGGAATTCTAGCGCGGTTTCGTAGAAGAGGGGGTAAGTTACTCAACAGTTAGAAAACTCAAAGCTAGTAAACGTAAGGCTATCAGATTCAAAGATGAAAACCTGATGTTGGGGGTTTAAACCCACGCTGCGCCTTGTGACCCTGGGCAAGTCACCTAATCCCCCCCTTGCCCCAGGTACATTAGATAGATTGTGAGCCCACTGGGACAGACAGGGAAAAATACTTGAGCACCTGAATAAATTAATGTAAACCGTTCTGAGCTCCCCTGGGAGAACAGAATT
This sequence comes from Geotrypetes seraphini, assembly GCF_902459505.1. Taxonomy (NCBI): domain Eukaryota; kingdom Metazoa; phylum Chordata; class Amphibia; order Gymnophiona; family Dermophiidae; genus Geotrypetes; species Geotrypetes seraphini. The sequence continues at coordinate 67,311,289 of NC_047095.1, forward strand.
AGAAAAATAAATATGATGTTGAGCCATGAAATTTACAAGTTATTCCATATTTTTCATTTCAGTGAGGCAACTGCATCTAGTAAATGGGCCCAAGTATAGGGAAACCAAGCCATTGTGACATCACCGATGAGGCTGGCACTTAGGCATTGGTGGAATGAGGCATTATGACATCAAAATAGGAGGAGCCACTGAAAAGTTCTCAGCCCACACAAGCAGAGAATGGGAAGAGTGTGGCACAGTGGTTAAAGCTACAGCCTCAGCAACCCACACTGCTCCTTGTGACCCTGGGCAAGACACTTAATCCCCCCATTAGATAGATTGGGACAGACAGGGAAAAATGCTTGAGTACCAAGTCATTGTGACATCACCAGTGAGGCTGGCACTTAGGCATTGGTGGAATGAGGCATTATGACATCACATAGGCGGGGCCACTGAAAAGTTCTCAGCCCAACCAAGAAGAGAATGGGAAGAGTGTGGCACAGTGGTTAAAGCTACAGCCTCAGCAACCCACACTGCTCCTTGTGACCCTGGGCAAGACACTTAATCCCCCCATTAGATAGATTGGGACAGACAGGGAAAAATGCTTGAGTACCAAGTCATTGTGACATCACCAGTGAGGCTGGCACTTAGGCATTGGTGGAATGAGGCATTATGACATCACATAGGCGGGGCCACTGAAAAGTTCTCAGCCCAACCAAGAAGAGAATGGGAAGAGTGTGGCACAGTGGTTAAAGCTACAGCCTCAGCAACCCACACTGCTCCTTGTGACCCTGGGCAAGACACTTAATCCCCCCATTAGATAGATTGGGACAGACAGGGAAAAATGCTTGAGTACCAAGTCATTGTGACATCACCAGTGAGGCTGGCACTTAGGCATTGGTGGAATGAGGCATTATGACATCACATAGGCGGGGCCACTGAAAAGTTCTCAGCCCAAACAAGCAGAGAATGGGAAGAGTGTGGCACAGTGGTTATAGCTACAGCCTCAGCAACCCACACTGCTCCTTGTGACCCTGGGCAAGACACTTAATCCCCCCATTAGATAGATTGGGACAGACAGGGAAAAATGCTTGAGTACCAAATCATTGTGACATCACCAATGAGGCTGGCACTTAGGCATTGGTGGAATGAGGCATTATGACATCACAATAGGAGGGGCCACTGAAAAGTTCTCAGCCCAAACAAGCAGAGAATGGGAAGAGTGTGGCACAGTGGTTAAAGCTACAGCCTCAGCAACCCACACTGCTCCTTGTGACCCTGGGCAAGACACTTAATCCCCCCATTAGATAGATTGGGACAGACAGGGAAAAATGCTTGAGTACCAAGTCATTGTGACATCACCAGTGAGGCTGGCACTTAGGCATTGGTGGAATGAGGCATTATGACATCACAAAGGCGGGGCCACTGAAAGGTTTTCAGCCCAAACAAGCAGAGAATGGGAAGAGTGTGGCACAGTGGTTAAAGCTACAGCCTCAGCAACCCACACTGCTCCTTGTGACCCTGGGCAAGACACTTAATCCCCCCATTAGATAGATTGGGACAGACAGGGAAAAATGCTTGAGTACCAAATCATTGTGACATCACCAGTGAGGCTGGCACTTAGGCATTGGTGGAATGAGGCATTATGACATCACATAGGCGGGGCCACTGAAACGTTCTCAGCCCAAACAAGCAGAGAATGGGAAGAGTGTGGCACAGTGGTTAAAGCTACAGCCTCAGCAACCCACACTGCTCCTTGTGACCCTGGGCAAGACACTTAATCCCCCCATTAGATAGATTGGGACAGACAGGGAAAAATGCTTGAGTACCAAGTCATTGTGACATCACCAGTGAGGCTGGCACTTAGGCATTGGTGGAATGAGGCATTATGACATCACATAGGCGGGGCCACTGAAAAGTTCTCAGCCCAACCAAGCAGAGAATGGGAAGAGTGTGGCACAGTGGTTAAAGCTACAGCCTCAGCAACCCACACTGCTCCTTGTGACCCTGGGCAAGACACTTAATCCCCCCATTAGATAGATTGGGACAGACAGGGAAAAATGCTTGAGTACCAAATCATTGTGACATCACCAGTGAGGCTGGCACTTAGGCATTGGTGGAATGAGGCATTATGACATCACATAGGCGGGGCCACTGAAAAGTTCTCAGCCCAACCAAGAAGAGAATGGGAAGAGTGTGGCACAGTGGTTAAAGCTACAGCCTCAGCAACCCACACTGCTCCTTGTGACCCTGGGCAAGACACTTAATCCCCCCATTAGATAGATTGGGACAGACAGGGAAAAATGCTTGAGTACCAAGTCATTGTGACATCACCAGTGAGGCTGGCACTTAGGCATTGGTGGAATGAGGCATTATGACATCACATAGGCGGGGCCACTGAAAAGTTCTCAGCCCAACCAAGAAGAGAATGGGAAGAGTGTGGCACAGTGGTTAAAGCTACAGCCTCAGCAACCCACACTGCTCCTTGTGACCCTGGGCAAGACACTTAATCCCCCCATTAGATAGATTGGGACAGACAGGGAAAAATGCTTGAGTACCAAGTCATTGTGACATCACCAGTGAGGCTGGCACTTAGGCATTGGTGGAATGAGGCATTATGACATCACATAGGCGGGGCCACTGAAAAGTTCTCAGCACAACCAAGAAGAGAATGGGAAGAGTGTGGCACAGTGGTTAAAGCTACAGCCTCAGCAACCCACACTGCTCCTTGTGACCCTGGGCAAGACACTTAATCCCCCCATTAGATAGATTGGGACAGACAGGGAAAAATGCTTGAGTACCAAATCATTGTGACATCACCAGTGAGGCTGGCACTTAGGCATTGGTGGAATGAGGCATTATGACATCACATAGGCGGGGCCACTGAAACGTTCTCAGCCCAAACAAGCAGAGAATGGGAAGAGTGTGGCACAGCGGTTAAAGCTACAGCCTCAGTAACCCACACTGCTCCTTGTGACCCTGGGCAAGACACTTAATCCCCCCATTAGATAGATTGGGACAGACAGGGAAAAATGCTTGAGTACCAAATCATTGTGACATCACCAGTGAGGCTGGCACTTAGGCATTGGTGGAATGAGGCATTATGACATCACATAGGCGGGGCCACTGAAAAGTTCTCAGCCCAAACAAGCAGAGAATGGGAAGAGTGTGGCACAGTGGTTAAAGCTACAGCCTCAGCAACCCACACTGCTCCTTGTGACCCTGGGCAAGACACTTAATCCCCCCATTAGATAGATTGGGACAGACAGGGAAAAATGCTTGAGTACCAAGTCATTGTGACATCACCAGTGAGGCAGGCACTTAGGCATTGGTGGAATGAGGCATTATGACATCACATAGGCGGGGCCACTGAAAAGTTCTCAGCCCAACCAAGAAGAGAATGGGAAGAGTGTGGCACAGTGGTTAAAGCTACAGCCTCAGCAACCCACACTGCTCCTTGTGACCCTGGGCAAGACACTTAATCCCCCCATTAGATAGATTGGGACAGACAGGGAAAAATGCTTGAGTACCAAGTCATTGTGACATCACCAGTGAGGCTGGCACTTAGGCATTGGTGGAATGAGGCATTATGACATCACATAGGCGGGGCCACTGAAAAGTTCTCAGCCCAACCAAGAAGAGAATGGGAAGAGTGTGGCACAGTGGTTAAAGCTACAGCCTCAGCAACCCACACTGCTCCTTGTGACCCTGGGCAAGACACTTAATCCCCCCATTAGATAGATTGGGACAGACAGGGAAAAATGCTTGAGTACCAAGTCATTGTGACATCACCAGTGAGGCTGGCACTTAGGCATTGGTGGAATGAGGCATTATGACATCACATAGGCGGGGCCACTGAAAAGTTCACAGCCCACACAAGCAGAGAATGGGAAGAGTGTGGCACAGTGGTTAAAGCTACAGCCTCAGCAACCCACACTGCTCCTTGTGACCCTGGGCAAGACACTTAATCCCCCCATTAGATAGATTGGGACAGACAGGGAAAAAATGCTTGAGTACCAAGTCATTGTGACATCACCAGTGAGGCTGGCACTTAGGCATTGGTGGAATGAGGCATTATGACATCACATAGGCGGGGCCACTGAAAAGTTCTCAGCCCAAACAAGCAGAGAATGGGAAGAGTGTGGCACAGTGGTTAAAGCTACAGCCTCAGCAACCCACACTGCTCCTTGTGACCCTGGGCAAGACACTTAATCCCCCCATTAGATAGATTGGGACAGACAGGGAAAAATGCTTGAGTACCAAGTCATTGTGACATCACCAGTGAGGCTGGCACTTAGGCATTGGTGGAATGAGGCATTATGACATCACATAGGCGGGGCCACTGAAAAGTTCTCAGCCCAACCAAGAAGAGAATGGGAAGAGTGTGGCACAGTGGTTAAAGCTACAGCCTCAGCAACCCACACTGCTCCTTGTGACCCTGGGCAAGACACTTAATCCCCCCATTAGATAGATTGGGACAGACAGGGAAAAATGCTTGAGTACCAAATCATTGTGACATCACCAGTGAGGCTGGCACTTAGGCATTGGTGGAATGAGGCATTATGACATCACATAGGCGGGGCCACTGAAACGTTCTCAGCCCAAACAAGCAGAGAATGGGAAGAGTGTGGCACAGTGGTTAAAGCTACAGCCTCAGCAACCCACACTGCTCCTTGTGACCCTGGGCAAGACACTTAATCCCCCCATTAGATAGATTGGGACAGACAGGGAAAAATGCTTGAGTACCAAGTCATTGTGACATCACCAGTGAGGCTGGCACTTAGGCATTGGTGGAATGAGGCATTATGACATCACATAGGCGGGGCCACTGAAAAGTTCTCAGCCCAACCAAGAAGAGAATGGGAAGAGTGTGGCACAGTGGTTAAAGCTACAGCCTCAGCAACCCACACTGCTCCTTGTGACCCTGGGCAAGACACTTAATCCCCCCATTAGATAGATTGGGACAGACAGGGAAAAATGCTTGAGTACCAAGTCATTGTGACATCACCAGTGAGGCTGGCACTTAGGCATTGGTGGAATGAGGCATTATGACATCACATAGGCGGGGCCACTGAAAAGTTCTCAGCCCACACAAGCAGAGAATGGGAAGAGTGTGGCACAGTGGTTAAAGCTACAGCCTCAGCAACCCACACTGCTCCTTGTGACCCTGGGCAAGACACTTAATCCCCCCATTAGATAGATTGGGACAGACAGGGAAAAATGCTTGAGTACCAAGTCATTGTGACATCACCAGTGAGGCTGGCACTTAGGCATTGGTGGAATGAGGCATTATGACATCACATAGGCGGGGCCACTGAAAAGTTCTCAGCCCAAACAAGCAGAGAATGGGAAGAGTGTGGCACAGTGGTTAAAGCTACAGCCTCAGCAACCCACACTGCTCCTTGTGACCCTGGGCAAGACACTTAATCCCCCCATTAGATAGATTGGGACAGACAGGGAAAAATGCTTGAGTACCAAGTCATTGTGACATCACCAGTGAGGCTGGCACTTAGGCATTGGTGGAATGAGGCATTATGACATCACATAGGCGGGGCCACTGAAAGGTTTTCAGCCCAAACAAGCAGAGAATGGGAAGAGTGTGGCACAGTGGTTAAAGCTACAGCCTCAGCAACCCACACTGCTCCTTGTGACCCTGGGCAAGACACTTAATCCCCCATTAGATAGATTGGGACAGACAGGGATAAATGCTTGAGTACCAAGTCATTGTGACATCACCAGTGAGGCTGGCACTTAGGCATTGGTGGAATGAGGCATTATGACATCACATAGGCGGGGCCACTGAAAAGTTCTCAGCCCAAACAAGCAGAGAATGGGAAGAGTGTGGCACAGTGGTTATAGCTACAGCCTCAGCAACCCACACTGCTCCTTGTGACCCTGGGCAAGACACTTAATCCCCCCATTAGATAGATTGGGACAGACAGGGAAAAATGCTTGAGTACCAAATCATTGTGACATCACCAATGAGGCTGGCACTTAGGCATTGGTGGAATGAGGCATTATGACATCACAATAGGAGGGGCCACTGAAAAGTTCTCAGCCCAAACAAGCAGAGAATGGGAAGAGTGTGGCACAGTGGTTAAAGCTACAGCCTCAGCAACCCACACTGCTCCTTGTGACCCTGGGCAAGACACTTAATCCCCCCATTAGATAGATTGGGACAGACAGGGAAAAAAAGCTTGAGTACCAAGTCATTGTGACATCACCAGTGAGGCTGGCACTTAGGCATTGGTGGAATGAGGCATTATGACATCACAAAGGCGGGGCCACTGAAAGGTTTTCAGCCCAAACAAGCAGAGAATGGGAAGAGTGTGGCACAGCGGTTAAAGCTACAGCCTCAGCAACCCACACTGCTCCTTGTGACCCTGGGCAAGACACTTAATCCCCCCATTAGATAGATTGGGACAGACAGGGAAAAATGCTTGAGTACCAAGTCATTGTGACATCACCAGTGAGGCTGGCACTTAGGCATTGGTGGAATGAGGCATTATGACATCACATAGGCGGGGCCACTGAAAAGTTCTCAGCCCAACCAAGAAGAGAATGGGAAGAGTGTGGCACAGTGGTTAAAGCTACAGCCTCAGCAACCCACACTGCTCCTTGTGACCCTGGGCAAGACACTTAATCCCCCCATTAGATAGATTGGGACAGACAGGGAAAAATGCTTGAGTACCAAGTCATTGTGACATCACCAGTGAGGCTGGCACTTAGGCATTGGTGGAATGAGGCATTATGACATCACATAGGCGGGGCCACTGAAAAGTTCTCAGCCCAACCAAGAAGAGAATGGGAAGAGTGTGGCACAGTGGTTAAAGCTACAGCCTCAGCAACCCACACTGCTCCTTGTGACCCTGGGCAAGACACTTAATCCCCCCATTAGATAGATTGGGACAGACAGGGAAAAATGCTTGAGTACCAAGTCATTGTGACATCACCAGTGAGGCTGGCACTTAGGCATTGGTGGAATGAGGCATTATGACATCACATAGGCGGGGCCACTGAAAAGTTCTCAGCCCAACCAAGAAGAGAATGGGAAGAGTGTGGCACAGTGGTTAAAGCTACAGCCTCAGCAACCCACACTGCTCCTTGTGACCCTGGGCAAGACACTTAATCCCCCCATTAGATAGATTGGGACAGACAGGGAAAAATGCTTGAGTACCAAGTCATTGTGACATCACCAATGAGGCTGGCACTTAGGCATTGGTGGAAGGAGAAATTATGACATCACATAGGCGGGGCCACTGAAAAGTTCTCAGCCCAAACAAGCAGAGAATGGGAAGAGTGTGGCACAGTGGTTAAAGCTACAGCCTCAGCAACCCACACTGCTCCTTGTGACCCTGGGCAAGACACTTAATCCCCCCATTAGATAGATTGGGACAGACAGGGAAAAATGCTTGAGTACCAAATCATTGTGACATCACCAGTGAGGCTGGCACTTAGGCATTTGTGGAATGAGGCATTATGACATCACATAGGCGGGGCCACTGAAATGTTCTCAGCCCAACCAAGAAGAGAATGGGAAGAGTGTGGCACAGTGGTTAAAGCTACAGCCTCAGCAACCCACACTGCTCCTTGTGACCCTGGGCAAGACACTTAATCCCCCCATTAAATAGATTGGGACAGACAGGGAAAAATGCTTGAGTACCAAATCATTGTGACATCACCAGTGAGGCTGGCACTTAGGCATTGGTGGAATGAGGCATTATGACATCACATAGGCGGGGCCACTGAAACGTTCTCAGCCCAAACAAGCAGAGAATGGGAAGAGTGTGGCACAGTGGTTAAAGCTACAGCCTCAGCAACCCACACTGCTCCTTGTGACCCTGGGCAAGACACTTAATCCCCCCATTAGATAGATTGGGACAGACAGGGAAAAATGCTTGAGTACCAAATCATTGTGACATCACCAGTGAGGCTGGCACTTAGGCATTGGTGGAATGAGGCATTATGACATCACATAGGCGGGGCCACTGAAACGTTCTCAGCCCAAACAAGCAGAGAATGGGAAGAGTGTGGCACAGCGGTTAAAGCTACAGCCTCAGCAACCCACACTGCTCCTTGTGACCCTGGGCAAGACACTTAATCCCCCCATTAGATAGATTGGGACAGACAGGGAAAAATGCTTGAGTACCAAATCATTGTGACATCACCAGTGAGGCTGGCACTTAGGCATTGGTGGAATGAGGCATTATGACATCACATAGGCGGGGCCACTGAAACGTTCTCAGCCCAAACAAGCAGAGAATGGGAAGAGTGTGGCACAGCGGTTAAAGCTACAGCCTCAGCAACCCACACTGCTCCTTGTGACCCTGAGCAAGACACTTAATCCCCCCATTAGATAGATTGGGACAGACAGGGAAAAATGCTTGACTACCAAATCATTGTGACATCACCAGTGAGGCTGGCACTTAGGCATTGGTGGAATGAGGCATTATGACATCACATAGGCGGGGCCACTGAAAAGTTCTCAGCCCACACAAGCAGAGAATGGGAAGAGTGTGGCACAGTGGTTAAAGCTACAGCCTCAGCAACCCACACTGCTCCTTGTGACCCTGGGCAAGTCACTTAATCCCCCCATTGCCCCAGGTACATTAGATAGATTGTGAGCCCACCGGGACAAACAAGGAGAATTCATGTATACTGTTTTGAGCTCCCCTGGGAGAACAGTACAGAAAATTAAATTAAATAAATAAATATCCAGAGCTACCATCCACCTGCTTGGAGATAGAAAATATTGAGGAGCTGTGGCATCGGCGAGGACGCTCTTTGTTGTGTTTCTATCTCCATCTGCTGATCAATGAATATAACTATCCCACTGGCCTGGAACAGTAGGAAGGCTGTTATTTGACAGTCTATTCTTAGGCAAAATGTGGTCAGATTGAGCATTGTTTTAATTAATCTGTCAATAAATCATCTACTACTTTGATAGTGTATTCGGTTTGCTTTAGCATTTGTAGATCAATGTATCTTGTTCTTGAGGTAGTTTTGCAGGGAAAGGATTTGGCGAGAGAAGAGGATTCTTCTTTAAGCTTGATTTTGGGTAGTCATTCTAGCACAGGGAGGGAAGGAGAGAGGATCTGGTTGTGCAAGTTTGGCTACATTTAGAGAGAGAAAATGTAGATGCTAAATTACACAGGCCTCATTATTACTGAATATTGCACTTCTTGTTAAACTTCTTCTAGTTACATTTTAGTTGTCCAGAGATGGAGATTTTTGAAACAGCAGCACTGACGTGATTAAGAGACGATTTTAATCACCTAAATGCTTTGTGGATTGACATTTAAATTTCTACAGTGGCCTCCAACTGACAGATGTAAATATCTTACAGACATATGATTTTATGTTTTCAAAATACTTGTATCAGTCTTTAAAGTGATTCATTATAAAAATTCCCTGGTGTTTGTCGCAGGTGATAAAACTCTACTGGCTGCCTAGATCTTTAAGATCGGAGGTAACCATGCGAATATCTACAAATGAGTTCCTGCACGTACATTATGAAAATACGAGAACAACAAGGGACCACTGAGATTACTTTCAGACATGCAAAAATTTAAGAAGATATTCAAAACAACTCTTTTTATGGAAGCTTTTCACTGAAAAGTGCTAGTCACCTATGGGGCTTTTTTGCTCATTCGTAGGGATAATTGAGCCCGTACTGAAATCCCTTTATTTATTTAACTGTGCAAAATCTAGTGCAATAGTCATCCTATCTTGGGGTTAAGGGGAGAGATTTACCAATTTTTCTAGCAGAAACATTTTACGAGAACATATAAACAAAACATAGTGGTTCCAATGTATTTTGTAAGCCACTAAGGCAGGTAAAAAATTTAATAAATAAATGATAGTTCAATGTAAAAAAATGTACAGTGGCATTAATCTATTTAACTTATTGGATTGTAACAAGTGTCTTGCTGTATTGTCTAAGAGCTGGAAAACACAGTAACACAACTTACGGTTGCAGAGCTTTTTGAGAGAGGTTATGGAAGACAATGAAGAAACGCTCATCTTGCCCCCGCTCAGCTCCTCCACAGGTTTGGCTTGTTTCAGAAAGCGTCTGTACAGCTCCATCTGCAGAGGGGTCAGCCTGCAAGCAGAGTCCATTCATCAACACACTGTGGGTACAAGTCTAATTGCATGCAAGGGCAGGAGAAGGGCAGGTGACATGCTACACACGGAAAGGAAAGCCTGGTATTTTGAGAACCTCAAAGCTGAGAAAAATCACAGGAACGAATATTGCATTTATACAGCGGGCAACAAGTCATTAAAAAAAAAAAGCAATAAAATTTTATATAATATGCATTTTTAAATATCAGCATCCTTGGAGTGGGCAGAAGCTTCTAGGTGCAACTTCCTGCAAAATTACAAGTCTTCTTCGTGAGTCACTATGCTCTTCCTCAAGTCAACATTTCACTCTTGTAATGCCCTACTAATGTCATTTAATGTGTGACAATCATCCCTGTTCTCTTAGGCTTCCGCGGCTGGCGTCACGATTGTAGCAGGTTTCCGGGTCTCGCCGTGTCTGTGTAGAAAGAACCGACGTTTCAGCCATCATGCTGTGGTTTTCTTCAGGGTGTGCTGTGAGGTCTGCAGACCCTGAAGAAAGCCACAGCATGATGGCTGAAATGTCGGTTCTTTCTACACAGACGCGGCGAGACCCGGAAACCTGCTACAATCACATCATCCCTTTCTTTCATGTTTAATAGAGAGTAGCCTGGGATGTAGAAGTGTAAAAGGAGTCAAAGAAATAGACAAGGACGTTCAGCAGATATAATTCGTGACAGGGAAAACATTTACATACTTGCAACACACGACTTGCTCAATTTTCACAGGCAGATATTTAGAAAGAATATCGGATGTTCTCCTTATCAAACATCTGGAACAAAAGAGCAATGAAGTATATTAGTCAACCACAAGATTTAAGAACTTAAGAATTGCCGCTGCTGGGTCAGACCAGTGGTCCATTGTGCCCAGCAGTCCGCTCAGGTGGCGGCCCCCAGGTCAAAGACCAGTGCTCTAAATAAGTCCAGCCTCACCTGCGTACGTATGTCCCAGTTTAGCAGGAACTTGTCCAACTTTGTCTTGAATCCCTGGAGGGTGTTTCCCCCTATAATAGCCTCCGGAAGAGCGTTCCAGTTTTCTACCACTCTCTGGGTGAAGAAGAACTTTCTTACATTTGTACGGAATCTATCCCCTTTCAGTTTTAGAGAGTGCTCTCTCGTTCTCCCTACCTTGGAGAGGGTCCTTATCTACTAAGTCTATGCCCTTCAGTACCTTGAATGTTTCGATCATGTCCCCTCTCAATCTCCTCTGTTCGAGGGAGAAGAGGCCCAGTTTCTCCCTGTACGGCAACTCCTCCAGCCCCTTAACCATTTTAGTCGCTCTTCTCTGGGCCCTTTTGAGTAGTACCGTGTCCTTTTTCATGTATGGCAGAACGGCAGTAGTGAAGCCTTACGGGCAGATTCTCAAAACTAAAATCTGCCTTTGACGTGCTTGCTAAATCGGTTCCAGCAGGTTTAGCATGCATGTATTTTAGTGGCAGATTATCAAAACGGCTTATCGAGGTCTTTTCCGAGGTTTCTAGCAGTTTTCAATACTGCCAAGCAAATGTAATACAACAAGGTCATTAATATTAAAATGAGCCCTCAGGTGGGGTGGGAAGAGATGGGGGGAGCTTTCTGCTAAAATATTTTTCTTTGTTGGTACTGTATCTTGTAGTATTTACTTTAATACTAGATGATCTGTTTTATTGAGCGTTTGTTGTTGCTCTGTGTTGTGTACTCTCAATAAAAACTGTTTGAACATAAAAAGCAAAAAAATAAAAAAGTGCACGTCGAGCGATTCTCTATAATCACCGAGTGATTCTCTAACCTTGTTGTGCCACATTTGTGGCCAAAATTTGCCGACAGGTCTGAGCTGTCATTGCCTTACTTTCTGATCAGTGCCTGAGCCCTGATTGGGTCAGGCACTGACAGGAAAGTAAGATTTGACAGCTCAGACTCCCCCCCATGCAAATTAAATAATTACCCCCCCCATCAAATTGAAGATCGATAGGAGAGAATCCCACTCTCTCCTGCTACGTCGCATAATTACCCAACACTGGTAACACCCCTAACACCCCCTTGGCAGTGGTAGAGATGCCCACTCCTTCCTGCCACCATGCTACACCCCCCCCCAATACCCCCGGCAGTGGAAGAAATTCCCACTCCCTCCCACTGCCACGTAACCCCCCCCCATCACCATGCAACGCACAAGTCCCCGACACCTCGAGAAATGCCCACTCCCTCCTACCACCACGCAAACCGCCCTGAACCCCCCTCCGTGCCTCCCCCTTATCTTACTTATGATGGCTGACCGGAGGGATGCCTACTCCCTCCGGCCAGCAGGCCCGCCTCTTCAAACTGGTGGGCCTTTCCCTCCCCAGTACATCCTAGGATGCACTGAGTCTTTGACTGGCCCAGGCTAAACTCCCCCTTCAGGATATGCTTCCTTCTGCCAGAGGTCTTCTTGGGCCCCCTGTGGCATGAAAGACCAGGATGGGATTATGAGTTGGTGGCTTCGTATAGACGATCTCATTGTCTTTATGTGCGATAGGATGGGCGCGTGAAAGAAACTACATGCACTTATCTGGTTGATGTTATCTGTTTATAATTTGTTTGCTCTTTGCAACACTCAATAAAAAATGATTAATTAAAAAAAAAAAAAAAAGTTCTGTTGCATAAAACAGGACTTGTGGTAAATATATTAGTGTGCACCAGTGTGGAAGCACATTTCAGCAAGTCCAGTCTTAAGCCTCTCATGTGTGTCTGCATGTTCTTGTCAGTCTGTCTTGACTACGGTGTAAGCTCCCAGGGGCAGGGTCTATATTATGTGTGTCTATAAAATGTTATATGCTGGTCAGTACCTCACAGATAATTGCTTTTTCTATAATCAGCCTCACTGTTTCTCCAAATATAATACCACTGGCGCGTAATCTCTCTACCACGCCAATACATTTTAAATCACAGCAGTACCGTGTTCTTGGCTGATTTACCTGTTTACAACACTGATTAGCTCCTTCAGTTTTTCTTCCCCTTTCTGCCTGTCAACTGCACTTGCGTCAGCGTCTCGCCCTTTCAGGATGGGAATTTCAAAGCGTTTTTTAAATTCCTGGGCTGTGCCTAAATGGACGAAAAAAAAGGTCAGTGGAGATTCTTACTTTAACAAGAACCTGTCATCCGTTCTCTGCTTCAAAGGGATGGACTACAGGAAACAGGAAGATAAGGAAGTGTAAACATTGTTTTGGCGCAGAGACACCTCCTATACAGTTAATAATCTTGCCGCTGGTATAACTAGAGTGTAAATAAGCACTTTGTATAGACAGAAGAATTTACAGGAACTCTAATTAGAAACATAAAAAAAAAAAATTGGAATAAGAGCAATTATTAACCTGGTAATTGGCTCCCTTTGAATCTTGCCAAACCAGTCCAGATTTGTGGGGTTTTCTCCTTGGAATCTTTGTGAAATAGGTTGGAAACGGGATCCTGGGCTCGATGGACCTTCAGCCTGAACCAGTATGGCAACTCTTAGGTTCTTTACTAGCTGATGCCATCTTATATACTGTAAGGTGCCTGTGAAACCCCAGTACTCCTATGGCAAAGCTAAGAACAATAAAATCAATTCTTAAACTAACCCGCCTTCTGCCTAAGCAGAAACCCTCGCAGATGTCTGCAAACTACATAAGTTCTCAACTATAGCAATGAGATTTTCAGCAGAACACCTCACTACATGGGCAAGGACCCTGGATGGTCTGGCTGGACTCAAGGCGATGCAATTACAAGTACAGTCAAACCATGGTTTGCGAGCATAATTTGTTCCAGAAGCACGCTTGTAATCCAAAACACTCGTATATCAAAGCGAATTTCCCCATAAGAAATAATGGAACCTCAGACGATTCTTTCCACAACCCCAAAACTTTAATACAAAATACTATATGTACTCGTATTGCAAGACCTCGCTCGTTTAGAACAGTCACTACACGCCCGCAGCGTCAGAGAGAGAAGAACCATCGGTTCAAACCCACGCTGCTCTCTGTGACCCTGGGCAAGTCACTTAATCCCCTCATTGCTTCAGGTACATTAAATAGATTGTGAGCCCACTGGGACAGACAGGGAAAAATGCTTCAGTACCTGAATGAGTTCATGTAGAACATTCTGAGCTGCCCTGGGAGAATGATATAGAAAATTAAATATAAATAAATAGGGCAACATCATCAGTACTTTGATATTCTCTGGTATGCTGCTAAGGGGGCAAAACCCACATCTGGACTGGTTTGCCTTGGACAAAGAGGAAACAGGATTACAAATTACCAAACTTAATACAGGTATGACACAGTGCTAGTGAACTATATAAATCCGTGTTCTCCTGCATGTATAACTAGTTTCTTAATGTTAAAAGTAGCCGAAGCTCCCATCATTTACTGGGATGGAACAGATTTTAGGTCCCTGGATTTGAAGCACTGCCACTTCTTACCCAAAATGCCTGCACTGACAAAGTGCACCAGACTGAAGTACTCAAGCAGATCATTCTGAATGGGGGTTCCCGAGATGAGGACCCTGCGCGTGGTCTGCAGTTTATTCAGTGCTTGGTACGTCTGGTTCTCGGAGTTCTTTAGCCTGTGTCCCTGAAAATAAGCAAACATTTCAAGTGTTGCTCTGGGATTTTAAACAGACAGTGACCCCACCTTTTATATAGTACATTCTAGATGTAAATGCATTACCTTTTGCCTGCCAGTCATCATTTCTGTTATAGGCCCTGGGAGGGGAAGAAAAGCTGGATTCCTCTTAATTGCTTTGCTATTCTGCACTACCACTAAAGCTGCTGTATGTGAAGAGTATTTTTCTATTAATAATTTCTGCTACTCAATGGCCACAGATTTGGACTTGGAGGATGAAATGTACAGCATCAGCATCTATTAGGCAGACTTGGTTTATTCTGTTGTATAGAATTTTCTGGACCCCTGTTTGGTTGCAAAAGTTGGATTGTTCAAAGTCAAATAGATGCTGGCATTGTCATCTCGATATAGGGACACTGGATCATCTGCTGTTCTATTGTCCCTTGATACTTAAATTCTGCAGATCCATATGGAGTCAAATCAATATGATATTGGAAGTTTCATTGTCATATGACATAGTGTTATTTGGAACTCTCTTACTACCCAAGAGTCCAACTGACGCAAATAAGAATAGATTCCTGCTTATAATGACAGGAGTTGCTATGCAGCTTATTACGAAAAACTGGAAAAAATGGGATAGGATAAATTATAACTTTTGGTGGGAAATCTTGTGCCAGTTTTATAAGTTTGAGAGAATAAACTGGATACAATTGGGACACTCTAGTAAGTTCAATGTGATCTAGGGTCCATTGGCGAAGTATTGCAAGAACTGATCATTAGTATCACCCTTTTGATTTCTAAATAAGTGTCATACACATCCAGGATGGGTGGGAGGGAGGGAGGGAGGGGTGAAATGTATTTTATCTTATTATTTCATTGCTATTAGTGCTGTCTATTGTATCACTTATTTATAATTGGTTGCACTTTGTATTGGTTGTTTAAAAATAAAGAATTGGAAAAATAAATAATGGGAGGGAGCAGATTGATGTTTTACACTTTCATATACTGTATCTGCAAGAATGTGTGTTATACATTAACATCAAACAAAACAGATCTGAGGAAAGGGATATAACCAGTGGTGGGCCTGTTCTTTTTAACATTTTTATAAGCAATATGGCTGAAGAGCTGTCGGGTAAGATTTGCCTTTTTGCGGATGATACCAAAATCTGCAATAAAGTAGAAACCCAGGATGGTGTGAATAACATGAAGAAAGACCTGGCGAAGCTTGAAGAATGGTCTGAAATGTGGCAGCTAAAATTTAATGCAAAGTCATGCATTTGGGCTGCAAAAACCTGAAGGAATGGTACAGTTTAGGGGGTGAAGAACTTATGAGCTTGACAGAAGAGTGGGACTTGGGTGTGATTGTATGTGGTGATCTTAAGGTGGCCAAACATGTTGAAAAGGTGACGGCGAAAGCTAGAAGGATGCTCGGCTGCATAGGGAGAGGTATGGCCAATAGGAAAAAGGAGGTACTGATGCCCCTGTATAAGACTTTGGTGAAATCTTATTTGGAATATTGTGTACAATTCTGGAGGCCACACCTTCAAAAAGAGTCGGCCCAGAGGAAGGCTATTAAAATGGTGTGTGGTCTTCGTGATAAGGCGTATGGAGACAGACTTAAAGATCTCAATCTGTATACTTTGGAGGAAAGGTGGGAGAAGAGAGATATGATAGAAATGTTTAAATACCTACGTAATGTAAATGTGCATGAGTCAAGTCTTTTTCATTTGAAAGGAAACTCTGCAATGAGAGGGCATAGGATGAAGTTAAGAGGTGATCTAAGGAAATACTTTTTTTTACAGAAGTGAACAGCTATAACAGCATATATAACACCACCCCGTATATGCACTCAATATCTTTCTTAGGCACAAAACTCCGTATAACTAATCTAACTCAGATGTAATGCAGCCGTGTCAGATGAGCTGTCTAAGCAAAGTTAATAATGCTCACTACCTACCTTGTATATCAGGCAATTGTTTAGTCATACTTGGTGGGTGCCTATACTTTCTTCTGATTATCTTGGCTCCACCCATTGTAGGGTGTTGCAGTTGCTAAGTGTGGTTTTTTTTTTTTTAACTGAAGCACATTAAAGGCAGTGTGAAGCGTGACAAATTCGGATCACGGTGAGACTTTTTGCATTTGTAAGGCAAGATTTTCTGCACTAGCAACCTAGCTCTTTTGCATTGACAATTGCGTTTTATTTATTTTTTTTTTAAATCTTTATTTTCATTTTATAGTATTGACATAATATTAGTCAAAACAAGAAAATAATACAAGTCAGTTCAAAGATTAAAATGAGACAATAGGTAATAATGAACATTTACAATTGAAATAAAGGAATCAAGGCAAAATTTTTCCCTTTCTCATACGGCATAACATTAAACACAAAAAGCACAGTTACTTACCGTAACAGGTGTTATCCAGGGACAGCAGGCAGATATTCTTTACGCATGGGTGACGTCACCGACGGAGCCCACGGTACGGACCTTTTTACTAGAAAGTTCTAGTTGGCCGCACCGCGCGTGCGCGAGTGCCTTCCCGCCCGACGGAGGAGAGCGTGGTCCCCAGTTAGTATAAGCCAGCTAAGAAGCCAACCCGGGGAGGAGGGTGGGACGTAAGAATATCTGCCTGCTGTCCCTGGATAACACCTGTTACGGTAAGTAACTGTGCTTTATCCCAGGACAAGCAGGCAGCATATTCTTTACGCATGGGTGACCTCCAAGCTAACAAAGAGGGAGGAGGGATGGTTGGCCATTAGGAAAATAAATTCTGAAGTACAGATTGGCCGAAGTGCCCATCCCGTCTGGAGAAAGCATCCAGACAGTAGTGAGTAGTGAATGTGTGAACTGAGGACCAGGTGGCCGCCTTGCAGATTTCCTCAATGGGTGTGGAACGGAGGAAAGCAACAGAAGCGGCCATAGCTCTTACCCTGTGGGCCGTGACAGCGCCGTCTAGTGACAGACCGGCCCGAGCGTAACAGAACGCGATGCAAGCTGCAAGCCAGTTGGATAGCGTCCGTTTAGAGACCGGTCGACCCAAACGATTTGGGTCGAAGGTCAGGAAGAGCTGAGGGGACAAGCGGTGAGCCCTTGTACGATCAAGATAGTAAGCCAGGGCACGCTTGCAGTCAAGACTGTGCAATGCCTGTTCTCCGGGATGTGAATGAGGTTTCGGGAAGAAAACAGGCAACACAATGGACTGGTTGAGGTGAAAAGCTGAGACCACCTTTGGAAGGAACTTTGGATGGGTGCGCAGAACCACCTTGTCATGGTGAAAAATAGTGAACGGTGGATCGGCAACCAGTGCATGAAGCTCACTAACCCTCCTGGCAGAGGTGATGGCAATGAGGAAAAGAACCTTCCATGTCAGAAATTTGAGCGAAGTTGTGGCAAGCGGCTCAAAGGGAGGTTTCATGAGGGCAGATAAAACCACATTCAGGTCCCAGACGACCGGAGGAGGCTTCAGAGGTGGTTTGATGTTGAAGAGGCCCCTCATGAATCGGGAAACCAGAGGGTGAGCCGTGAGAGGTTTTCCTAAGACAGGTTCATGGAATGCCGTGATGGCACTGAGATGGACTCTGATAGAGTTAGACTTGAGGCCTGCATTGGACAGGGAGAGCAAGTAGTCCAGAACAGTTTCCACCGCTAAAGAGGTGGGATCGTGATGATGACGGAGGCACCAAGAGGAGAACCTGGTCCACTTCTGATGGTAACATTGGAGGGTGGTCGGTTTCCTGGAGGCGTCCAAAATGAGACGGACAGGCTGAGACAGATTTCCTGAAGAGGTCAGCCCGAGAGAAACCAAGCTGTCAGGTGGAGCGAAGACAGATTGGGATGTAGTAGAGACTGATGTTGCTGTGTAAGTAGAGTAGGAAACACAGGCAGAGGAATGGGATCCCTGGAGCTGAGCTGAAGCAGGAGGGAGAACCAGTGTTGACGAGGCCACCGGGGAGCTATGAGGATCATGGTGGCTCCGTCCCTGCGGAGTTTGGATAAAGTCCGCAACATCAGAGGTAGAGGAGGAAAGGCATAGAGGAACCGATCCGTCCAGTCGAGAAGGAATGCATCCGGGGCCAGACGATGAGGAGAGAAGAGTCTGGAGCAGAACTGGGGCAGCTGATGGTTGTGAGGAGCTGCGAATAGGTCCACCTGCGGAGTGCCCCAGCGAGCAAAGATGGAGTGGAGCGTGGGAGGGTCCAAGGTCCACTCGTGAGGTTGAAGGATGCGGCTGAGATTGTCGGCCAGGGAGTTCTGTTCGCCCTGGATGTAGACAGCCTTGAGGAAGAGACTGCGGGCCGTGGCCCAGGTACAAATGCGAAGAGCCTCCTGACAAAGGAGGCGAGATCCGGTGCCGCCCTGTTTGTTGATGTAGTACATGGCAACTTGGTTGTCCGTGCACAGGAGCAGAACCTGAGGGCAAAGAAGGTGCTGGAAGGCCTTGAGAGCATAGAACATGGCTCGTAGTTCCAGGAGATTGATGTGATGAAGACGCTCCTGCGGGGTCCAAAGACCTTGGGTGCGTAGGTCTCCCAGGTGAGCACCCCATGCATAAGGGGAGGCATCCGTGGTGATGATCATGGAATGCGGGGGCAGATGAAAAAGAAGGCCCCTGGAAAGATTGGAGGAGTTCAACCACCATTGAAGAGATTGCTGAAGAGACGATGTCACAGAGATGGGATGAGAAAGAAGATTCGAGGTCTGCGACCATTGGTTGGCCAGAGTCCATTGAGGTGTTCTGAGGTGGAGTCGTGCCAGGGGAAGCACATGCACCGTCGAGGCCATGTGGCCCAGGAGGACCATCATCTGTCTGGCAGAGATGGAGTGATGAAGGAGCACCTGACGACACAGGCGGAGCAGGTTCCGCTGACGGTCGGAGGGGAGAAACGCCCTCATCAGTGTGGTGTCGAGAACTGCTCCAATGAACTGAAGGCGCTGCGTGGGAAGCAGATGCGACTTGGGGTAGTTGATCTCGAACCCCAGGAGGTGGAGGAGAGAGATGGTATGATGAGTGGCTTGTAGCACAAGCGGAGACGTAGGTGCTTTCACCAACCAATCGTCCAAGTAGGGAAACACCTGGAGGTTGTGAGACCTGAGGAAGGCCGCCGCCACAATGAGGCATTTGGTGAACACCCTGGGTGATGAAGCGAGGCCAAAAGGTAGCACTTTGTACTGATAATGGCGATGGTGCACCTGGAATCTTAGGTAGCGACGTGAAGCTGGATTGATTGGTATGTGAGTGTAGGCCTCTTTGAGGTCCAGGGAACATAGCCAGTCGTTCTGAGAGAGATGAGGGTAAAGCGTGGCAAGGGAGAGCATTCTGAACCTCTCCTTGACAAGACATTTGTTGAGGTCCCTGAGATCGAGAATGGGACGTAGGTCTCCTGTCTTTTTTGGAACCAGAAAGTAACGGGAGTAGAATCCCCGGCCCCTTTGTTCCAGAGGTACTTCTTCGATGGCATTGAGGAGAAGGAGGGATTGGACCTCCCTCAGGAGGAGGGGGGTTTGAGTTGAAAGAGAAGCAGACTCTACGGGAGGATTGTCTGGTGGAAGAGTCTGGAAGTTGAGAGAGTAGCCATGGCGGATGATGTTGAGGACCCACTGGTCCGATGTGATGACCTCCCAACGGCTGAGAAAAATGTGGAGCCTGCCTCCGATTGGTTGAGGGAGAGGCAATGAGGGTGGAAGACTGGCTAAGCCCTGGAGAGAGGAGTCAAAAGGGCTGAGAAGGTTTGGCAGGAGGAAGAGGCTTGGCAGGTTGATCAGACTGTGCACGAGCCTGGTTGTGGTGTTGTTGGCGAGCCCGCCTAGGTTGCTGTGAAGGCGGGTTAAGCGGCCTAGCGGAGAACCTGCGCTGGTATGAAGACTGTGGTTTGTAAGGCCGAGCAGGAGGGGCCTTCTTCTTTGGTTTAATGAGAGTATCCCATCTGGTCTCATGGGCGGAGAGTTTTTGTGTGGTGGTATCCAGAGACTCTCCGAACAATTCGTCTCCCATACATGGGGCGTTGGCTAGTCGGTCCTGATGGTTGACATCCAGATCAGAGACCCTGAGCCAGGCCAGGCGGCGCATGGCCACAGCGATGGCAGATGCACGAGAGGTGAGCTCAAAGGAGTCATAGATGGAGCGCACCATAAATTTTCTAAGTTGAAGCAGGCTGGAGATGTGCTGCTGGAATAGTGGAACCTTGTGCTCCGGCATGTACTTTTGCATGGCGGAGAGTTGCATTACCAGATGTTTCAGGTAGAATGAAAAGTGGAAAGAGTAATTGTTTGCCCTGTTGGCAAGCATGGCATTCTGGTAGAGCCGCTTGCCAAACTTGTCCATAGTTTTGCCCTCCCTGCCAGGAGGGGTAGAGGCATATACACTGGAGCCTTGAGTCTTTTTTAAAGTGGACTCAACCAGGAGAGATTCATGGGGCAGCTGGGGTTTATCAAATCCCGGGATTGGGATAACCCTGTAAAGGCTATCCAGTTTACGGGGTGCCCCAGGGACAGTTAATGGATTTTCCCAATTTTTATAAAAAGTTTCCCGCAGGATGTCATGCACGGGTAACTTCAGGAACTCCTTAGGAGGTTGATCGAAATCTAATGCCTCCAGGAAAGCTTGTGACTTCTTGGAATCGGATTCCAGAGGCAAAGATAAGGCTCCTGATAACTCCCTGAGGAATTTTGAAAAAGAAGATTGCTCAGGTTTAGATGTGGTATCGGGGGCCGAGGGCTCTTCGTCCGACGACGATGCATCCTCCTCGGTACCGAGGGGAGATTCCTCCCAGAGGTCCGGGTCTCTGACATCGGTGTGTGCGTGCCGAGAGACTGGAGTGGAAGGTTCGGTATGATGAGCTTTAGACCGAGACTTGCCTGAGCGTACCGAGACGGTACCGGGGGATGAAGACCTGTGTCTGTCTCGGTCCCGGGAAGAACGGTGCCGGTCAGGTTCGCGGGAAGACCGGTGTTCCGCTCGGTCCCGAGGAGGATCGGATGTCGTCAGAGCTACGGTCTCGGCATGGGCATGGATATGCGGTGCCGAGAGAATGGGCATGGAGGGGTCCATAGGTACCGATGGCGTGGATACCGGTTGGACGGTGTGGGGCTCGGGCCGGTCTGGTACCGAAAGCAGCGGTGCCAGGATAGAGGGCAAGAGCTGTTTAAGTTGCTTTTGGAGTTGTTCCTGCAACTTATCCTGGAGGATGGCCGCAATGCGGTCATCCAGGGTTGGCACCGGAACCACTTTTTTCTGCTTTGGTTCCATGGGTGCCGCTCTACGCTCCGGCGATGAGGCGGCCGATGACGAGGCACTCACCGATATCGGAGCGGAGCGCTTTTTAGTTCGGCGTGGAGCCGAAAGAGCCGGTGTCGCCACCGAGGTGGGAGGGCGCTCAAGGGTGGAAGGCTTCTTAGCCGGCTTACCTGGCGCCGGTGGCGCCGATGTAATGTCAGGCGGTGTCGAGGTGGTCGGTGCCGACTTCGATGGTGCCGCAGTTGAAGAAGTCGAGTCCATAGTCGGGCCGGTGCCGAACAGCAGACTTTGCTGGATTTGGCGATTCTTCAAAGTGCGTTTTTTAAGAGTGGCACAGCGGGTGCACGAGTCCGCCCGATGCTCCGGTCCCAAACACTGTAAACACCAATTGTGTGGGTCAGTGAGGGAGATCGGGCGTGCACACCGCTGGCACTTCTTAAAACCGGGCTGCGGGGGCATGAATGTGAACACGGCCTCCGCAAAATCAAACCCCGAGGCCTGGATCGTGACAACAGGCCCCGCCGGGGCAAAGACAAAAAACGAAACAAAAAGAAAATAATTTTTTTTTTTTTTTTTTTTGGAAATGAAATAAAAAAGAACCCGAAGGTAAATAAAACGAAAAAAGAACGCGAGCGGGAAGGCAAAAGAGGATTTCAATCGGAGTTGAAAAACGCACGTCTTCTTCGCTCCGCGGAAACGAAGAAACTGGGGACCACGCTCTCCTCCGTCGGGCGGGAAGGCACTCGCGCACGCGCGGTGCGGCCAACTAGAACTTTCTAGTAAAAAGGTCCGTACCGTGGGCTCCGTCGGTGACGTCACCCATGCGTAAAGAATATCTGCCTGCTTGTCCTGGGATAATAAATTTTTACTGGTTTGTATTGTTAGACCTCAATCCATGGGGGAGAAAGCTTTAAAATTGCTGAAATCTTAATCAAATAGTACAAAGAAAAATGAAAATGGTAGCGGGAGAGAACATAACCAAAAACCTTATACTTGAGCAGGTTGAGACTGAACTTCTCTCAAGAATTTTAAATTTGCTCTTTAGCAGAAATAAATTTTATCAACTGCTGAGGTTCGAAGAAAATAAATCTATTCCCTTGATAGGTCATTACACATTTACAGGGGAATCTGAGTTCAAACGTCGCACCTAACTGCAGAACCCTTGGTCTCAAAATAAGAAATTGTTTTCTTCTCTTTTGGGTCATTCGTGACACGTCTGGATACATTCTCACTGTTTTAGTCATAAATGGTACATCTTTAAACTTAAAAAACAATTTAAGCATCCATTCCCTGTCAGCATCTATAGCAAATTGTACAAGTAGCGTAGCACTTGCCGGTATCTCTTCACCTGACCTCTCCAGGAAATTTGTCAAATCCAAACTATCAGCAGACAGATTCTGCTGGTTTGGTTTTTGAACAGATGCTCTGATTGGTAAATAATAAATTTTAGTGAGAGGCGGATAGGAGGTTTCGGAAACTTTCAAAACTTCTTTCAAATATTTTTTAAATGTATCCTGCGCTGAAATAAGTGGTAATTTTGGGAAGTTAATAATCCGAAGATTACTTCTTCTAGTCATATTTTCCAACATTTCCAGGGGGAGTGGCCTCCCCCCACTCACCCACCCAAATACTTTGTCTTACCCCCATCTGGCACCAACGCACAGGACATGCCAGTGCCCGAAGATCTGCTCTCTTCCTTGTGCTGGGCCTTGAGCATGTGCGCATGCTCAAGGCCGAGAATCTTGGAGAGAGCGAGAACTAGAAGGCCTTGAGCATGCACAGATGCTCAAGGCCCAGCACAAGGAAGAGAGCAGATCTTCGGCCACTGGTACGTCCTGTGCGTTGGTGCCAGATGGGGGGTAACACAATGTGTTTGGGTGAGTGGGGGATGCCAGATCATGGCAGGAGAGGGGGCGATGCGAGCGTGGGGGGTAGGATGCCGGATCGCGGGTGGGGAGGGGGGGGTGGAGCAGCGCCGGTGGCAACGGGAAGGGGGGAGGAGGTGGAACGAATCAAGCGAGTTTCCCTTACATCCTATGGGGAAACTCGCTTTGATATACGAGTAACTTAGTTTACGAGCATGCTTCTGGAACAAAATATGCTCGTAAACCAAGGTTCCACTGAATTTGTAATTAAACTTTTTTGGGAGACAAGACTTTTTTCACTAGCTACTCAGCTTTTTTGCGCTGGTGACCGCGTACTCTGCTAGCGCTGATGCCGGCAGGGTAATGTTTTTTTACATTTGCACTTAGGGCTCCTTTTACTAAGGTGCGCTAGCGTTTTTAGCGCACGCACAAAATTACCGCGCGGTACGCTTCTAGAATAACGCCAGCTCAATACTGGCGTTAAGGTCTGGCGAGCAGGGCAATTTAGCGTGCACTATTTTGCTCGTTAAGGCCCTAACGCACCTTAGTAAAAGGAGCCCTTAACCTTTTTCTAAGGTGAGACTTCTCGAACCAGCAATCTAGTTTCCTTTCACTGGTAACAGCATTTAACCCTTTAATTGGTAGATGGTGAAATGGCTGCTTTATGTAACTTGATGTTGAACGAGAGCAACGGTGCCAAGGAAGCAGGCGTTTGGAGATGCAGATCCCGCAAAAGAGCCATAGAAGACACATGTTGCTTCTGAGCAACAAGGCCAAATAAAGGGTTCAGCTAGTGTTCACACCAGTTGTTACATGGACATGATTTTCCAAGTGGCTGTGTCTTTTCTAATGTTCTACCTGGTTTTAATCCGCCCCCTCTTTTACAAAGGCGCGCTAGTCATTTTAGCGTGCTCTAAATGCTAACGTGGCCATAGACTATAATGGATGCATTAGCGTTTAGCGCCTTAGTAAAAGGACTCCCGTGTTTTTTGTTTTAGACACAGCACTTGGATCCCCTGAAGAAGCTAGTACACTTCTCCCTCTGTATTTGCGGTTTCCGTATCTGCGGATTCGCTTAGTTGCGATTTTTCGGATGCTAACTCCGCCTCCCCAAATTGCGTCATCACTAAAGTTCTTTTTCATTTTACTGTACCGATAAAAAAGTTTATCCCAGGACAAGCAGGCAGATATTCTTGACTGATGGGTGACGGCACCGACGGAGCCCCGGTACGGACACTTTTAGAGTGATTGCACTCTAAGAACTTGGAAAGTTCTAGAGACCGCACCGCGCATGCGCGAGTGCCTTCCCGCCCGACCCCGACGCGCGGTCCCTCAGTTTCTTAGTTTCCGCGGAGCTAAGAAGTCGCATTTTCAACGGCTGTTGAAATATTTTTTCATTCGCCTTCCCACTCGCGTAAACTTTTTCGGGTTCTTTTTGCCCTTCCGTTTTTCTTTCTTTTAAAAAAAAAAAAAAAAAATTTCTCTTGTTTTTGTCAAGTTTTTTGATTTGACCCGGCGGGGCCTACTGCCATCATCGAGGCCTCGGCCTTCGATTTGGCAGAAGCCGTTTTTACGTTCATGCCCCCCCAGCCCGGGTTCAAGAAGTGCCAGCGGTGTGCACGGCCTATTTCCCTTACAGACCCGCACAACTGGTGCCTTCAGTGTCTGGGTCCGGAACATCAGGCCTCTACCTGCACCCGCTGTGCCACTTTGAAAAAGCGGACTCTCAAAAATCGAGAGATACAGCAGAGACTGCTTTTCGGCACCGACATGTCCGACCCCGCGTCTTCGGCGCCGGTCTCGGTACCTGTTTCGTCGGCACCCACCTCATCGACGCCACGCGATACCGCGTCGGCGTCGCAGCATGCAGGTAAGCCGGCTAAGAAGCCTTCCCCGCTGGAACGTCCTCCGGTCTCCATTGCAGAGAGTCCAATCCTGCCGACCGTGAGGCGCCAGCGGAAGCGCTCCGCCCCTATTGAGGTGAGTCCCTCGACATCGGGCTCCTCACCTCCGGGGCGTCGAGCGGCACCGCAGGTATTGCAGAAGAAAAAAGCGGTACCGGTGCCCTCCCTTGATGATCGCATTGCGGCCATCTTGCAGGTACAGCTGAAGGAACAGCTCAAACAACTCCTTCCAGCTCTCCTGACACCGAGCCCTCCGGTATCGGTCCCCACTGAGCAACCGGTACCGATCGTGGAACAGCCAGTATTGTCACCATCCACTCCTTCGGTACCGGTACGCTTGACCTCATCGGCATCGATGCCTGTCCTCGCACCGGAGCCTAGGTCTCATCACCAATCGGTACAGACATCGGCTCCGGTGCGACCGATAACATCGCCCGGTACCGCGTCGGTGAGGTCGGGTAAGTCGGTACAGAAGTCCCGACACCGAGAACCATCCACCCCTGAGTCTCGGGACCGTGATCCCCATGTTCGAGACCCTGATCTGTGGGGCGACTCTGAAGAACCTCTTCAGTCAGAAGGGGAGTGTTCATCAGAGGAGGACGAGCCTGTTCTGCAGGAGATTTCCTCCAAACCTGATTCCACCTCTTTCTCTTCTTTTTTAAGAGATATGTGCGAATCTCTTTCCATTCCTTTGGAGGCTGAGTCTAAAAAGTCCAAAGCTTTTTTGGACGCTCTTGATTTTGACCAGCCTCCAAAGGAATTCTTGAAACTCCCTTTACATGACATCCTGAGGGAGACCTTTTACAAGAATCTGGAGACTCCTCTTACCATCCCGGGAGCCCCTCGCAAATTGGATTCCCTTTATAAAGTCATCCCTATTCCTGGTTTTGATAAACCACAGCTCTCTCATGAGTCTCTCCTTGTAGAATCCACCCTCAAGAAGTCCTTAGGAGCTAGTGTCTATGCCTCTGTCCCTCCTGGCAGAGAGGGTAAAGCCATGGACAAATTTGGTAAGCGACTTTACCAGAATGCGATGCTTGCTAATCGTTCTGGTAACTATGCTTTTCATTTTTCGTTTTATTTAAAGCATCTCCTTACCACCATGGCTTCCTTTGAGCAGTACCTTCCTGTGGGGAATCGTGAAGCTTTCCATCAGTGCTCTTCAGCTCTTTTCCAGCTCAGGAAATTCATGGTAAGGTCTATATATGACACTTTTGAGCTTACCTCTAGAGCAACAGCCATTTCTGTAGCCATGCGCCGTTTGGCTTGGCTCAGAGTCTCTGAGCTTGATGTTAATCATCAAGACCGGTTGGCTAATGCCCCATGTTTAGGGGATGAGCTGTTCGGAGATTCTATGGACTCAACGACCCAGAAGCTCTCGGCTCATGAAACCCGCTGGGATACCCTTCTTAAGACCAAGAAGAAACCTCCACCTTCACGGCCATTCAGACAGCAAACGGCCTATCAGCGGCGTTTTGTGGCTCGCCCCTTGCAGCCTTCCACTCAGCAACCTAGGAGGCAGCGTCAACAGCAGCGGCAAACACCTAGACCTCAGCAGCAACAACCAGCTAAGCAGCCTCCTCCACAAAAATCGACTCAGCCCTTTTGACTTGATCCTCGAGGGCATAGCCAGCGTTCAACCATCTCCTCTCCTCCCTCAACCGATAGGAGGACGACTGTCTTTCTTTCTCAGCCGGTGGGAAGTTATCACTTCGGACCAGTGGGTCCTCAACATCATCCGCCACGGCTACTCTCTCAACTTTCACACCCTTCCGGGCCAAAGTCTACCAAAAGAGTCTGCTTTGCACACTCCTCAATCTGCCCTCCTTTGTCAGGAGGTTCAGTCCCTCCTGCTTCTAAACGCCATAGAGGAAGTTCCTCTGGACCAAAGAGGGCAAGGATTCTACTCCCGGTATTTTCTAGTCCCCAAGAAAACCGGAGACCTCAGACCAATTCTAGATCTGCGAGATCTCAACAAATGTTTGGTCAAAGAAAAATTCAAGATGCTATCTCTAGCTACGCTTTATCCTCTCCTCGATCACAACGACTGGCTATGCTCTCTCGATCTCAAGGAGGCCTACACTCACATTCCAATTCATCCGGCCTCCAGACAGTACCTTCGCTTCATGATCATTATCAATACAGAGTGCTCCCCTTCGGTCTTGCCTCCTCTCCAAGAGTGTTCACAAAATGTCTGGTAGTGGTGGCAGCATTTCTGCGCTCCCACCACCTTCAGGTTTTTCCCTACCTGGACGATTGGTTAATCAAGGCCATTTCATCTCAGACTGTTCTTCTGGCCACCAACCAGACCATCTTTTTTCTACAACTACTGGGGTTCGAAATCAATATACCCAAGTCTCACCTTCTTCCTACGCGGAGATTTCAATTCATTGGAGCGGTACTGGACACGGTCCAGATGAGAGCCTTCTTGCCGGACAACCGTCTTCACAACCTCCAATCGCTCTGTCAGCAAGTGCTGTCCCAGTACTCCATTTCTGCAAAGCAGATGATGATTCTCTTGGGTCACATGGCCTCCACAGTTCATGTCACACCCCTGGCACGGCTTCACCTGCGCACTCCTCAATGGACCCTGGCTCTCCAGTGGTCTCAAGCGACAGACTCTTGCTCACGACACATATCTGTGACATCGTCTCTTCGTCAGTCTCTGCAATGGTGGTTGATATCCTCAAATCTCTCCAGGGGTCTTCTGTTCCATCTGCCTCCTCATCATCTGATCATCACCACCGACGCCTCCCCTTATGCATGGGGAGCTCATCTGAACGAGTTCCAAACTCAGGGCCTTTGGACTCCTCAGGAAAAGAAGCATCACATCAATTTCCTGGAACTCAGGGCAATGTTCTATGCCCTCAAGGCCTTCCAACACCTTCTATTTCCTCAAGTCCTTCTAATTTGCACAGACAACCAGGTGGCTATGTACTACATCAACAAGCAAGGGGGAACGGGCTCTCGCCTCTTATGCCAGGAAGCCCAGAGAATCTGGTCTTGGGCATCCTCGCGCCGCTTATTCCTGAAAGCGATTTATATTCAGGGAGAACAGAACTACTTAGCGGACAAGCTCAGCAGAGTTCTCCGACCCCACGAATGGACTCTCGACCCATCGACTCTACAGTCCATCTTTGCACAATGGGGCACTCCTCAGGTGGACCTTTTTGCAGCTCCTCACAATCATCAGTTGCCCCAATTCTGCTCCAGACTTTACTCTCCTCACCGTCTGGCAGCGGATGCGTTTCTTCTGGATTGGTCCAATCTGTTCCTTTATGCTTTCCCTCCTCTGCCTCTCATGCTTCGGACCTTGTTCAAACTAAAGAGGGAACGAGCCACCATGATCCTGATTGCACCACGATGGCCCAGACAGCATTGGTTCTCCCTTCTACTTCAACTCAGTTCCAGGGATCCATTTCTACTTCCTCTGTTTCCATCTCTGCTTACACAAGATCAGGAAACCCTCCTCCATCCCAACCTGCAATCGCTACACCTGACAGCTTGGTATCTCTCGGGCTGACTTCAACTGATTCTTTGTTATCTCAGCCTGTTCGCTCCATCCTGGACGCCTCCAGGAAACCAGCCACTCTACAATGTTACCATCAAAAGTGGACGAGGTTTTCTTCTTGGTGTCTCCTACATCATCATGACCCCAGGTCTCTTGCTGTGGAACCTCTATTGGATTATCTGCTTTCTCTGTCTACTTCTGGTCTCAAGTCTACTTCCATCAGAGTTCATCTCAGTGCCATTACGGCTTTTCATGAGCCAGTCCAGGGGAAACTCCTTTCAGCTCATCCCCTGGTCTCCAGATTCATGCGAGGTCTTTTCAATCTGAAACCACCTCTCAAAGCACCTCCGGTGATCTGGGATCTGAACG
This sequence comes from Geotrypetes seraphini, assembly GCF_902459505.1. Taxonomy (NCBI): domain Eukaryota; kingdom Metazoa; phylum Chordata; class Amphibia; order Gymnophiona; family Dermophiidae; genus Geotrypetes; species Geotrypetes seraphini. The sequence continues at coordinate 67,340,818 of NC_047095.1, forward strand.
TGGTTCTCTCCGCCTTGATGAAGCCTCCATTTGAACCCTTGGCTACTGCCTCTTTCAAGTTTCTCACTTGGAAGGTACTTTTTCTTATTGCTCTCACCTCTGCCAGGAGGGTCAGTGAGCTACATGCACTAGTTTCTGATCCACCTTTCACTGTCTTTCATCACGACAAGGTGGTTCTACGTACACATCCAAAGTTTCTCCCTAAGGTTGTTTCTGAGTTCCATCTCAACCAATCTATTGTACTACCTGTTTTTTTCCCTAAACCTCACTCTCATTCCGGGGAACAGGCTCTCCATACTTTGGACTGTAAGCGGGCTTTAGCTTACTATTTAGACCGTACTAAGCCCCACAGATCATCTCCCCAACTTTTTTTGTCCTTTGATCCGAATAAATTGGGACGTCCTGTTTCTAAACGTACGCTATCTAATTGGCTTGCTGCGTGCATTTCATTCTGCTATGCTCAGTCCGGACTGACACTGGAAGGTTCTGTCACGGCACATAGAATTAGAGCTATGGCAGCATCTGTAGCTTTCCTCCGTTCCACGCCCATTGAGGAAATCTGCAAGGCTGCTACGTGGTCCTCAGTCCATACTTTTACATCTCATTATTGTCTGGATGCTTTCTCCAGACGGGATGGACATTTCGGCCAATCTGTTTTGCAAAATTTGTTTTCCTAATGGCCAACCTTCCCTCCATCCCTCTTTTTGTTAGCTTAGAGGTCACCCATCAGTCAAGAATATGCTGCCTGCTTGTCCTGGGATAAAGCACAGTTACTTACCGTAACAGGTGTTATCCAGGGACAGCAGGCAGATATTCTTGCGTCCCACCCACCTCCCCGGGTTGGCTTCTTAGCTGGCTTATCTTAACTGAGGGACCGCGCGTCGGGGTCGGGCGGGAAGGCACTCGCGCATGCGCGGTGCGGTCTCTAGAACTTTCCAAGTTCTTAGAGTGCAATCACTCTAAAAGTGTCCGTACCGGGGCTCCGTCGGTGCCGTCACCCATCAGTCAAGAATATCTGCCTGCTGTCCCTGGATAACACCTGTTACGGTAAGTAACTGTGCTTAATCGCTTACCATTCACTCTGAAAATCGCTGCTTCCATGCTTTCTCCACAAATTGGCTGCATCCCTGTTTCCCAGTGTGCACTGAAAGAAAGGCTTCTTCCCAACATGCTTGCCTAATCCAAGCCCAGAAATCGCTGCTTGCCTAATCCAAGCCCAGAAATCGCTGCTTGCCTAATCCAAGCCCAGAAATCGCTGCTTGCCTAATCCAAGTCCAGATCCCTGCTTACCTAATCCAAGCCCAGAAATCGCTGCTTGCCTAATCCAAGCCCAGAAATCGCTGCTTACCTAATCCAAGCCCAGAAATCGCTGCTTACCTAATCCAAGCCCAGAAATCGCTGCTTACCTAATCCAAGCCCAGAAATCGCTGCTTACCTAATCCAAGCCCAGAAATCGCTGCTTACCTAATCCAAGCCCAGAAATTGCTGCTTACCTAATCCAAGCCCAGAAATTGCTGCTTACCTAATCCAAGCCCAGAAATCGCTGCTTGCCTAATCCAAGCCCAGAAATCGCTGCTTGCCTAATCCAAGCCCAGAAATCGCTGCTTGCCTAATCCAAGCCCAGAAATCGCTGCTTGCCTAATCCAAGCCCAGAAATCGCTGCTTGCCTAATCCAAGTCCAGATCCCTGTTTACCTAATCCAAGCCCAGAAATCGCTGCTTGCCTAATCCAAGCCCAGAAATCGCTGCTTACCTAATCCAAGCCCAGAAATCGCTGCTTACCTAATCCAAGCCCAGAAATCGCTGCTTACCTAATCCAAGCCCAGAAATCGCTGCTTACCTAATCCAAGCCCAGAAATCGCTGCTTACCTAATCCAAGCCCAGAAATAGCTGCTTACCTAATCCAAGCCCAGAAATAGCTGCTTACCTAATCCAAGCCCAGAAATCGCTGCTTACCTAATCCAAGCCCAGAAATCGCTGCTTGCCTAATCCAAGCCCAGAAATCGCTGCTTGCCTAATCCAAGCCCAGAAATCGCTGCTTGCCTAATCCAAGCCCAGAAATCGCTGCTTACCTAATCCAAGCCCAGAAATCGCTGCTTACCTAATCCAAGCCCAGAAATCGCTGTTTACCTAATCCAAGCCCAGAAATCGCTGCTTACCTAATCCAAGCCCAGAAATCGCTGCTTGCCTAATCCAAGCCCAGAAATCGCTGCTTGCCTAATCCAAGCCCAGAAATCGCTGCTTGCCTAATCCAAGCCCAGAAATCGCTGCTTGCCTAATCCAAGCCCAGAAATCGCTGCTTGCTGCTCCAAGGCCAGAAATCGCTTCTTGCCTAATCCAAGCCCAGAAATTGCTGCTTGTCTAATCCAAGCCCAGAAATCGCTGCTTGCCTGATCCAAGCCCAGAAATGGCTGCTTGCTGCTCCAAGCCCAGAAATTGCTGCTTGCCTAATCCAAGCCCAGAAATTGCTGCTTGCCTAATCCAAGCCCAGAAATTGCTGCTTGCCTAATCCAAGCCCAGAAATTGCTGCTTGCCTAATCCAAGCCCAGAAATTGCTGCTTGCCGCTCCATCAGGAGCAGATCAGATATTCCACCATGGCTACAAAGCGCAAGAATTCAAAAACCGCGAATAACAGTAGAAAAGTTATTCGCGGTTTCAATAATAAAAATGAAGGGGAGGGGAAGGGTTTATAATTGAGTAAGGAGAAATTAGGTTCTTACCTGCTAATTTACTTTCTTTTAGCTTCTCCAGACCAGTAGAGGTTAACTTTACGAATGGGTATATATCTAATCATGACCAGCAGGTGGAGACTGAAAACAAAACTTTGGGACAGTATATACTATCCTCCCTTCTCTATTTCCCTCAGTCTGCCGAATAGCCAAGCAGAACCAAGAACTGGAAAACAGGAAGAAAACAATACTCCGAACAGGAGTAACAAATAACATACCCAAATGCTGTTGGAAAATGCAGAGGAGAAATACCCGAAGGAAAATGTCCCCACAGCTCGCCAGCTAAGCCAGCCGAGCCACAGCCGCTGTTCTTTAATTCTCCCCGGCCCTAGAAAAATACTAGAACCCGCAGCAAAAAACAAAAACTGCCCGCGAAAACAGCCCCAACAACAACAACAGACAGGGTGGGGACCTCTACTGGTCTGGAGAAGCTAAAAGAAAGTAAATTAGCAGGTAAGAACCTAATTTCTCCTTCTTTAGCACTCTCCAGACCAGTAGAGGTTAACTTTACGAATGGGACGTACCAAAGCAGTCCCTCTCACGGGCGGGACCCCCGAAGGGCCGATACCAGAACACGCTCACCGAACACCGCGTCCCGACGCGCCTGAACATCTACCCGATAATGTCTAACAAATGAATGCAAGGAGGACCAAACCGCAGCCTTACAAATATCCACTGGAGGCACGAGCGACGACTCAGCCCAAGAAGCCGCCTGACCCCGAGTGGAATGAGCCTTGAGAAACTCCGGAACAGGCTGCTGTTTCAGAAGATAAGCGGAAGCAATCGTCTCCTTGATCCAGCGCGCAATAGTAGCCTTAGAAGTGCCAGCTCCCCGACGAGGACCAGCCAGGAGGACAAAGAGATGATCGGACTTCCGGAATTCCTGGGTCCGCTGCACATAAGAGCGAAGGACCCGACCGACATCCAACTTGCGCAGCTGCCGTTGCTCAGAAGAGCCCTCCCGACCACCCAAGACCGGGAGAACCACCGATTGATTGACATGAAAAAGAGAAACAACCTTCGGCAGAAAGGAAGGAACAGGCCGCAAGACGACCCGCTCCCTAGAAAACTCCAAGAAAGGAGCCCTACAAGAGAAAGCTTGCAGCTCAGAAACACGCCTAGCAGAAGTAATGGCCACCAAAAAGACCGCCTTCAAAGTAAGGTCCTTCAAAGAACAGTCGTCCAAGGGCTCGAAAGGCGGGCGCACCAAAACAGAGAGAACCAGATTAAGATCCCAAGAGGGAACCGAGGGCCGTAGGGGAGGCCTAAGCAACTTGGCCGCCCGCAGAAACCGAATCACATCAGGAAGAGCCGATAAACGCTGACCTGACACCAACCCTCGAAAGGCCGACAGGGCCGCAAGATGAACCCGGAGAGAAGACAAAGCCAGGCCTCTATCCAGGCCATCCTGCAAGAACTCTAGAATGTTAGGCAGAGAAGCGCGAAAAGAGGTCACTCCCCGCGCCCGACACCATTCCTCAAAGAGACACCAAACCCGCACATAAGCCCGAGAGGTAGAAAGCCTCCGGGACCCCAACAGTGTAGAGATCACCTTGTCTGAATATCCCTTCTTGCTAAGGCGACCCCTTTCAAGAGCCACGCCGTAAGACAGAAGGGAGACGGGTCGAACATGGGAATGGGACCCTGCATCAGAAGGTCGTCCGAGAGAGGCAGAGGAAGAGGAACCGCCACCAGGTGCCTCACCAGATCCGCATACCACGGACGTCGAGGCCAATCCGGAGCCACCAGCACCACCAAACCCGGATGGTGAACAATGCGAAGAAGCACTCTGCCCACCAGCGGCCAAGGAGGGAACACATACAACAGCCCCTCCGTTGGCCACGGCTGGACCAGAGCATCCAGACCCTCGGCCAGCCCTTCCCTGCGACGACTGAAGAAGCGGGACACTTTGGCGTTGCCACTCGTGGCCATCAGGTCCATCAGGGGCTGCCCCCAATCTTGCACTATCAACCGAAACGCTCCGGCGCCGAGAAACCACTCTCCTGGATCCAGGAAGTGACGACTGAGGAAGTCTGCCTGAACATTTTCTACCCCGGCTATATGAGAAGCCGAGAGGTGGGACTCCGCCCAAACCATGAGCCGAGCCGCCTCCTGCGCCACAGGAGTGCTCTTGGTGCCCCCCTGACGATTGACATAAGCCACCGCCGTGGCATTGTCCGACAGGACTCTGACCGACTTGCCCAGCAAAAGGGAGTGGAAAGCTAACAGCGCCAGCCTGACCGCTCTGGTCTCCAACACGTTGATTGACCAGGAGGCCTCCTCCGCGGACCAGGTGCCCCGAGCTGAGTGGCCCATAAACTGAGCCCCCCAACCGAGGAGACTCGCATCCGTAAGGAGCACCGTCCACTGCGGGAGATCCAGACCCACCCCCTGAACCAGGTGAGGGGTCCGGAGCCACCAGCGCAGACTGCAGCGCGCCAAGCCTCGCAGGGGAACCGGAACATCCAAATCTTGCCTCCGTGGAGACCACCTCCGGAGCAGAGCATACTGAAGAGGACGCATGTGGGCCCGCGCCCACCTCACCACGTCCAGGGACGCCGCCATTGACCCCAGGACTTGGAGGAAATCTCGCGCCCGAGGACCCCGGGACGCCAAAAACAGGCGAATCTGAGATTGCAATTTGCTCACCCGGGCCTCTGGAAGGAAGACCTTCCCCAAGGAGGTGTCGAACATAACCCCAAGGCACTCCAGACGCTGAGCCGGGACCAACCGACTCTTGGAAAGGTTGACCACCCAGCCCAGCGACCGGAGAAACTCCACCACCCGAGCCGTAACCCGGGAGCTCTCCTGCAACGACCTTGCCCGAATCAACCAGTCGTCCAGGTAGGGGTGAACCAGGATGCCCACCGACCGCAAGGCTGCCGCGACGACCACCATTACCGTGGTGAACGTCCGAGGAGCCGTGGCCAGACCAAAGGGAAGCGCACAGAACTGAAAGTGCCGCCCCAAGATCGCAAAGCGAAGGAAGCGCTGATGAGAGGCCCGAATTGGAACCTGCAAGTAGGCCTCCGTCAGATCGAGAGACGTAAGAAACTCCCCCGGCTGAACCGCCAGAATGACCGACCGCAGCGTTTCCATGCGGAAAGACGGAATCTTGAGAGCTCTGTTGACCCCTTTCAAATCCAGGATGGGCCGAAAGGTCCCCTCCTTTATGGCCACCACAAAGTAAATGGAGTACCTGCCGGTGCCCCACTCCGTAGGGGACACCGGCACCACTGCCTCGAGATCTAGCAAACGCTGAAGGGTCTGACGAAAAGCCTGCGTCTTCCATGGAGTCTGACATGGAGAAGCGAGGAAAAGGTCCGGCAGAGAGCGGGTAAACTCCAGAGCGTAACCGTCCCGCACCACCTCAAGGACCCACTGATCGGACGCGATCTCGGCCCATTTGGGGAAAAATTTGCGCAGCCGGGCCCCCACCGGAACCAAAGGGGGCGCCGGCAAGGAGTCATTGCGCAGGATGGGAAGCGGGGGAACCGGCGGAGGGATTCCCTGCCCCCCGACGGGCCCCCCGAAAAGGCTGCATGCGCTGGAAGAACCGACCCCGGGAAAAACCCTGAGCCGGGAAAGATGCAGCCCCACGCCCCGGGCGATACTTGCGAAATTCCCGCAAACGCCCCCGGGCAGCCCCACACCTAGACGCAGGGCGGGCACGGTCCTCAGGCAGACGGGGCACCTTCGAGTCCGTCAGAGTCTGAATCAACTCATCTAATTCCTCTCCAAACAAAAAGACCCCCTAAAGGGAACTTTAGTAAACTTAGCTTTGGACGCAGAATCCGCCGCCCAAGCGCGCAGCCACAAAATACGCCGCGCGGCCATGCCATAGACTTAGCCGAAATCCGCACCAAGTCATAAAGAGCATCTGAGAGGAACGAGGCAGCCATCGCAATCTTCGCTACCTGAGTGCTCCCCCCACTAGATCCACTAGAGACCAGTCAACAGACTCCCGATCCAGGACACGCTCAGCCCACCGAAACACGGCGCGAGCGACTAGCTCCCCACAAACAGCCGCCTGGACCCCAAAGGCAGAGACATCAAAATCATACTTAAGAAGTGTCTCTAACGCACGCGCCTCCGAGACCCTAAGAGCAGAACCGTCCATAACAGGCACGGTATGCCGCTTAGGAAGTGCCGAGACCACTGCGTTCCCCATTGGCGAAATTAAGGTAGCCCTACCTCCCTCCGGGACGGGATACCCAAGAGCCAAGGCGCACACCAAACGAAACTGCGCCCATAGGCCACTGCGCCAACACAAAATCCCGCAAATCCTGACGCACAGGAAAAGAGCGGGAAACAGGACAGACCCCCTGAAGCAGAGGGGCCCCCATACGCGGGGTCTCCGGCGGCGCCACTGCAAAAATGCAGCACCAAGGAGACCTGCTACACAGGTCTAAAAGCTCATCCCTCTGAATAAAAAAGCGCACCACGGACGCATCTGCTCTGGAAGACGGGAAACCCGCCGCCCCGCTGCCAACAGGCGTCCCCTCTAGAGGATCCTGGAAGCCCGCCAAAGCAGCCAGGTCCTCAACCAGGCCAACACGCTCCTCCGCCCACCAATTCGCAATCCAAGCCCCCCCCGCGGGCGCTTGGATGAGGGAGGAGGAAGAGGGGACGCCAAACGAAAAGAGGGAGGCAAAGCCATAGGGGGCGCGGAGGGAAACCCCCCCCCGAAACCCCCCAGGCGCACGTGGGACCCCCAAAAGTCCGCACAAAGAAAGAAAATAAATTGGGGGCAAAAAACCCCTGGGGGTCCCCAGGGACTCCCTGCCCCAGCAGGGGTCCATGCTGAAACCTGCCCCTGTGTTCGCCATACAGGGGGAAGGTCACCTGAGGTTGCAGACAAAATGGAGGGGCCAGACAAAGAAAATGGCGAAGTTCCCGCCAAAAATGCTCCCTCCATGGCCTGTAGCGGCTGAGAAGACTGAACAGTCTCAGCCGCTAAGACAGGCAAGTCGGCATCAGCTGTCAAAAAATCAGCTGAGAGGGAATCCTTCGGGGAATCCCTCCGTGGGCGGTTGTGGAAGACCGGGCTTCCCCACTGCTCCAAGCCGACTCGCGAGGCACCATCGGCGGGGAGCTCTGGGCGCCTGCAGCCGCTGCCGACGGAGCTCCACCACCTCACCGACCCAAACCGCCGAGTTCAGGCCGGCCGCGAGTGCCTCGCGGCTGGACTCATTTGTGTCCTACTCCCCCGGAGAAGGGCACAATTGCTCCATACGCGACCTAGCTATAAAAAAGTGCCGGTTACATGACAAAAATACAGTAAAATACAGTTTTCTTAAAGGGAAACAACCCTTCAGACCAGCACTACCTCAGGATTTTTTTTTTTTTTTTTACAGAACAGACTCCACAGGCTCTCGAAGCAATATGCCTTGCTTGACTTAGGGGGCAAGGCTTACTGCTGAGGCTCCTCTAAAAAAATGTGGGGAGGTGGAGGAAGTGGGGGGAGGGACCCCGCTCGTGACCCGCCGGGTTTGACACCCCCGAGGTCGGACGGACCCCCAAACAGGGCCCGACCAAGCTCCGTCCGGCCAAAAACAGGGACAATAAACCCCTAAACAAATTCCAAACAGCCCTACCAAGAGAGATGGGTACAGATCACTCAACACCTGCTGGAGACTGAAAGAAGACTGAGGGAAATAGAGAAGGGAGGATAGTATATACTGTCCCAAAGTTTTGTTTTCAGTCTCCACCTGCTGGTCATGATTAGATATATACCCATTCGTAAAGTTAACCTCTACTGGTCTGGAGAGTGCTAAAGAATAATTGATATACTTATTAAGTATTAGATAATGTTTAAATATTATAGTAAGAGTATATAATGATACGTTGTATTTACAGTAATACATGAAAGAATATCAAGTGTGTACTTAATGAAATTGTATGAATTTATATGGTACACTTGTTGTTATATGAAAAAATAAATAAAAAACTTAAAACATAAAATGAAGGCTTTTTTAAAAAACTGCAAATAACTTTAAAAAAGTTATTTGCGGTTTTTCCATATTCGCGCCTATGGTCCGCCCGCATCCCCTGCGAATACGGAGGGAGAAGTGTATATGAAACGGGTCTCTGTCGAGCCACAAGATAAGTGATTTATTATTCATATTCACTTATTACATCACATGCTGAGTTGGATTAGTTATATGGAAGTTTTTTTTTGTGCCTATGAAAGATATTGAATGTATATATTGGTGGTGGTGGGGGGTTATATATGCTGTTATAGCTGTTCACCTCTGGGGCCTAGTCTGGGGCTTTTTTTCCCTCCATTTTAGTAAGATTGAGATCTGTTTAGTTAGATTTTGCTTTGCAACTCTTGGATCTCTTGTTGTGTTTATTATACATTAAACCCTTTGGATGCCGCTAAAGTGTTACTGAATGCACCCTGCAAAATGGGCACCATTACTGAGGCAAGAAAAGATGTTATGCTCACGAGGCTGAGTGTAGTTAAGAAAGAACATGCATCTTTACCTTCTTTTGTATCAAGACAAAGGAATGGAAAATCTTTCTTTTGACACAGTAGGTCCCTATTGTGCGAAATGAAAATACTAATATATTTTCTAATGGTGTTAATTGTTGCAAGATAACACAAAGTCCAATATCAGCAAATAATAACAAATTGCTTTTAATATTGACAGGAGTTGCCATGCAGCAAATCACACAAAATTGGAAGGATTATACCAAGCTAAATTATACATTCTGGTGGAACTCGGTGTGTCACATTTACAAAATGGAGAAAATATTGGCATTACAACAAGGAAATATAAAAAATTTTAAGAAAATATGGGATCCATTGACTAAATATTCTAAAGATCAGATATCTTAACACATTGATAATAATAATATAGGGTTAGGGTGGGAAACATAGAAATTAATATGAGAAAAAATGAAAAAACAAATAACAGGGGAAAGGGATTCAATATATATGATATGATATTGTACATACAACTATAATTATTATAAATTATATATTATGCTATTCATTTATTGTAAGAATGAAAATTTAATAAATAAAAATTATAATAAAAAAAAAGAAAATACTAATATATTTTCTAATGGTGTTAATTGTTGCAAGATAACACAAAGGGATGAACACATTAAAGAATATAACACTTACATATAATACATTTAACCAGATGTGATAAACCAAAAGCAGAGAAACCACAAACTAAAAAACAGATGGAAGGGGACCTTGGGTACTGGATTTCCTGTTGGACACTTAACCCTTTCAGGACCATAAGGATCGTAGGCCAATTTTTGTGGTTTTGACGACATTTTTATGGTAAAAAGGGCTTGCAGATGCCAAAAAATTGATTTTTTTTGTGAAATATCATTATTTTTATTTTAAAAATCACACTTCTGGCTTATGGACAGTGTGGCAAGTGAATCTTCTCGTCAATCTGGCAACGACGCTAATGAATGAATGTCGGAACCAGTTTGTTTACATAAAGGCAGTATCCTATGGAATCCGTACATATCAAATTTAGAACTGTAGACTATCCCAATCAAAATTTATAGGATTTTAAAGTTATGGGACAAATATGTCCCTTGGTCCTGAAAGGGTTAAGAACCAAATGAAGATCTGTTGTCTGCTTTAGAGTCTATTTTCAATAAAGCTATTACCGTATTTTTTTGCTCCATAAGGCGCTCTTTTTCCACCCCCAAAAAGGGGGTGGGAAAGTGGATGCGTCGTATGGAGCGAATACACCTCCTTCCAGCCACCTTTTTTTAACTGTCGGTGGTCCAGCGCGATCTCCTGCTGGACGGCTGCCTTTCTGTTGTAGAGCGGCACACAACGCAGGAGCGACTTTTGCGCTTCCTGCCTTTGGTGGAAGCAACCAGTATATTAAGATTCTGAAGATACTCGATATGGAGGATAATTGTAAGAAAAGGATTGGAAGTTCAGATAAATATAGTGCTGGGTTGAGTAGGCAAATGTGTGTCCTCATCAACCCAAAGTGGAAAAAGCACAATACAGACTTGATGGGTCTCTTTCTTCTATCATTTTCTATGTCATTATGACTTGCACAACTCAGTGCAACTAACCATTACTGGGCCTAGAATCAGCACGGTGAACTGATACGCAAAGGTCTATTTATGAATGATAAAGTGAATATGCATTTGTTTAAAATAATTTACAATCCACACATTTACAATATTTCTATTTACGTAACAAAAACATCAAAGCTGATCCTAAATATGAAAAATAAATTTGTAAACAATGTACCGGTAAATGTAAAATAGAAATATATTTTATGTCCCCATAAGCGTTATATTTTTCAGACTTTTAATGCAAGAATCAAGGTAACGTGCATAATTTGATCAGACTAAAAACCATCTTGGAGAGTTTGGCATTCATGACTTACAAATGAACAAGAGTCCCTTTACCCAGCACTGTACCTCATCACATAAGACGAGCCCAATGTTGCCTCTGTGAAGAACGTCAGCATGGAGGCGAAAGGTCTCATAAGAAATGATTAGGATCGGGGATGGAACTCGAACTCCGTTCTGGTTCATGAACCCAGCTACAGTAGAAAAAAACCCAAAAAAGTTAACTATCAATAATGGGGTTTGGGAATGGGGCTTGCTTTTTTTTTTGTTTTTGGTATATTAAACAGGTACTAAGCATTTTTCCCTATCTGTCTCAGCAGGCTATGCCTGCAATGGAGGATTAAGTGACTTGTCTAGAGTCACAAGGAGCAGTGTGGGATTTGAACCCACAACCCTCAGGGTGCTGAGAATGCAGCTCTAACCACTAGGCCACACTCTCCTTTGTAAAGCAGCTCTCGACTGTGCCACATATCTGTTCTCATTATTCTGAGATTATTTTTTCAGGACGGGCTGATTTAGTCCTGGTTTTACCCTACTGCATGCAGAAATTCGCTGTCTTGATTTTATTAGAGAAATCAGCCTCAAGTCCTTATGTGCCTAGGATCAACTCATCCTGGGGGAAAAAAAATGTAAAACCACTCAAACAGAAACTGTCAATCATTTTAATGATAAAGCAACACTATTACAAGGTTAACATTTCAAGCAGCTTTTCCTATTGCAACGCACTAAGTATGGTTTATCTTCTTTAGTTCTTTGCCATACTCATTTTTTTAAAATCTTAATTCGGGAAGTGTGCAAGAAAAGGGTTGTAAGCAGACCAAAATTCATCTCTATACCAATAAAGAACATAAGAATTGCCGCTGCTGGGTCAGATCAGTGGTCCATCATGCCCAGCAGTCCGCTCCCGTGGCAGCCCCTAGGTCAAAGACTAGTGCCCTAACTGAGACCAGCCCTATCTCCGTATGTTCCGGTTCAGCAGGAACTTATCTAACGTTGTCTTGAATCCCTGAAGGGTGTTTTCCCCTATAACAGCCTCCGGAAGAGCGTTCCAGTTTTCTACTACTCTCTGGGTGAAGAAGAACTTCCTTACGTTTATACGGAATCTATCCCCTTTTAACTTTAGAGTGTGCCCTCTCGTTCTCTCTACCTTGGAGAGGGTGAACAACTGTCTTTATCTATTAAGTTTATTCCCTTCAGTATCTTGAATGTTTCGATTGTGTCCCCTCTCAGTCTCCTCTTTTCAAGGAAGAAAAGGCCCAGTTTCTCTAATCTCTCACTGTACAGCAACTCCTCCAGCCCCTTAATCATTTTAGTTGCTCTTCTCTGGACCCTTTCGAGTAGTACCGTGTCCTTTTTCATGTACGGCGACCAGTACTGGACGTAGTATTCCAGGTGAAGGCGTACCATGGCCCAGTAAAGCGGCATGATAATCTTCTCCGATCTGTTCGCGATCCCCTTCTTAATCATTCCTAGCATCCTGTTCACCCTTTTTGCTGCAGAGATAAAGGAGAAGTCAAAGGAAAATGTCCAAATCAGACTGGAACACACTGTTGGATATCAATTAGAACAAGAACCTTCCAGCAATGCCCCACAGTTCGCCAGCTAAACCAGCCAAACCAAGCGCCACCACACTTAATATACAACCCAACAACAAAATCCCGCAACTCTTTGCGAGAAAACACCTAACAAAAATGACAGGGTAGGGTCTATGCCGGTCTGCAGGGACTAAAAGAAAGAAAATTAGCAGGTAAGAACCTAATTTCTCCTTCTTTATTGTCCCGCCAGACTGGCACAGAACAGATGGTATATCCTAAAGCAGTACCCATTACGGGTGGGACCCCCGAAGGGTCGCCACAAGAACACACTCATCGAACATCGCGTCCCAACACGCCTGAACGTCCAAACAGTAGTGGCGAACAAAGGAATGGAGAGAAGACCAAACCGCAGCTTTACAGATATCCACCGGAGGCAGCAGAGAACTCTCAGCCCAAGAGGTCACCTAACCCTGAGTGGAATGAGCTTTGAGAAAAACCAGAACAGGTTTCTTTTGAAGAAGATACGCCAAAGCGATAGCCTCCTTGATCCAATGTGCAATGGTAGCCTTGGAAGCATTGTCCCCCTTTTGAGGGCCAGTGAGAACAACAACAAAAAATACAATCCGATTGGCGGAGCTTCTGGGTCTGCTGAACATAAGCGTGAAGGACCCTACGGACATCCTATTTGTGCAACTGTCTCTGCTCCAAAGAGCCCTCCCAACTACCCAAGACTGGGAGGACCATGGACTGGTTGACATGAAAAGGCGAAACCATCTTCGGAAGAAAGGAGGGAACCAGCTGCAGCATGGCCCGCTCCTTAGAAAACTCCAGGAATGGCAGCCTACAAGAGCAGGCCTGCAGTTCGGAAATGCGTCTCACAGAAGTAATGGCCATCATGAAGACCATCTTCAACATGCAGGAACCGACAGGCTCAAAAGGCGGACGAACAAGCACCGAAAGTACCAGATTGAGATCCCTGGCCGGTACAGACAGATGAACCGGAGGGCGGAGCAATTTTGACGCCCACAAGAAATGAATTGCATCCAGAGAAGAGGCCAAATGCCGACCATGCAACAGAACACGAAAAGAAGACAAAGCTGCAATCCACACCCAAAGAGAGGACCAAGGAAGCGCAAAGGGGAACCACGCCACGAGTGGAACACCACACCTCAAAAAGAAGCCAAACACACACATAAGCCCGAGAGGTGGAAAGTCTCTGAGAACCCAAGAGGGCGGAGATCACCTTATCCGAATAACCTTTCTTATTTAGGCCTTCCCTTTCAAGAGCCACACTGTAAGACAAAAGGGACCTTGATCGAACATTGGAATGGGACCCCGAGTCAGAAGATTGGGCGAGAGGGGCAGCGGGAGAGGATTAGCCAGATCTGCATACCACAGGTGCCTGGGCCAGTCCAGAGCCACAAGAATCAGGTGGCAATCTGAAGAACTCTGCCCACCAGAGGCCAAGGCAGAACTAAGTACAGCATTCTGCTCATCGGCCAAGCTTGCACCAGAGCATTGAACCCCTCAGCTTAGAAATCCCAGCACCGATTGAAGAACCTCGGCATTTTGGCGTTGAAACTCGTTGCCATGAACAGCCGGCCCCATAACTGAACTTGAACTCTTCCTGTCCGAGACACCACTCGCAGGGATCAAGTGCATGATGACTGAGGAAGTCCACCTGGACACTGTCCACTCCGGTTATGTGGGAAGCCGAGATGTCCAGAAGATGAGCCTCTGCCCACTCTATGAGAACAGAGGCCTCCTGCACCACCAGATGACTACTGGTGCACCCCCACCACCCTGGACGATTGACATAGGCCACCGCTATGGCATTGTCGGAGAGAACTCAAACTGAGTTGCCCTCCAGCAAGGACTAGAATTCCACCAATGCTAGCCGAATGGCATCTGTGAGAAGCACTGTCCAATAGGGCTGATTGAGACTCACTCCCTGAATCAGATTGCAAGACTGTAGCCACCAGCGTAGGCTGTGATGAACTAACCCCTGAACAGGTACAGGAGAGTCCAGATCGTGGAACTGGGGTAACCATCTCCAAAGAAGCGCTTACTGAATAGGACGCATGTGCCCCCGAGCCCACCTGACCACTTCCAGGGAGACCGCCATAGACACCAAGACTTGCAGAAAAGCCTGCACCCACAGCCATAGACAAACCATCAGGGAACAAATCTATGCCTGCAATTTCACACCTGGGCCTCTGGAAGGAATATTCTCCCCAAGCTGGTATTGAAGAGAACACCAAAATACTCCTAACACTGAGACAGAGTCAACTGGCTTTTGGATAGGTTGACTACCCAGCCCAACGACTGCAGAAACTCCACATCCCGAGTGGTAACCCAGGAGCTCTCCTGAAATGATTTTGCTTGAATCAACCAGTCATCCAGATAGAGGTGAATCAAAATGCCATCCTTGCGCAAGGCTGCTGCCACCACCACCATAATCTTGGTGAAGGTCCAAAAGGAAGCACACAAAACTAATAATGCTCTCCCAAAATCGCAAAGCGAAGGAATTGCTGAAGGGAGGCACGAATTGGAGCATGCCGATAGGCCTCCATCAGGTCGAGAGAAGTCAAATTATCCAGGCTAGACAGAAGAATTACTAACTTCAGGGTTTCCATACAAAAAGACGGAACCAGGAGAGCTCTGTTGACACCTTTCAGATCCAAAATGGGCCAAAAAGACCCTTCTTTCTTGGGTACCACGAAGTAAATGGAGTACCTGCCACTGCAAATCTCTTGAGGCACTGGGAACACTGCTTTGAGGTCCATCAACCTGAGCAGCGTCTGCCAAAAAGCCCTTCTCTTCCAAATTGCCTGACAAGGAGAGAAAACGATTTGGCAAAGGACAGGGAAATTCTAGAGTATAGCCGTCCCGAATCACTTCTAGGATCCACTGATCCGTTGTGACCCGATCCCTCCCCCATCCTCCCATAAAACTCCCACAACCAGGCTCTTACTGGCACCAGGGGAAGGATCATCAGCGAGTCGTTGGGTTGAAAAGGAGCCCCCGGAGGATTCTTGCCCCCCCTCGGCAGGCACCCCAAAAGGACTGCATACGCTGAAAGAAGCAACCTCTGGAAGGAAAAAGGGCCGATCCCCGGCCAGGGCAGTAACTATGAAAATCAAGCAAACGCCCATGGGTGGTACCACCCCGCAAAGCCTGGCGAGGCCTGTCCTCTGGCAGCTGAGGTACCTTAGTCATTCAAGGCCTGAACTGTCTTATCCAGCTCCTCCCCAATGAGAAAGGAGTCCCAAAAGGGAAATTTACTGAGCTTAGACTTAGATACTGCATCCGCCGACCAACCCCAAAGCCACAGGGTATGGCGGGTCGCCACTCTGAGGTCCATGGACTTGGTCGAAGCCCACAACAGATCATATTTGGCATCAGAGAGATAAGAAGCACCAAGCTCAATCTTAGCCACCTCCTGATCCACCAGGACCAGTTAGCCAACTCACAGTCCAGGACCTGCTCAGACCATTGGAAACAAGCCCGGGCCACAAGACTGCCACAAATTGATGCCTGGACAGCCAAGGCAGCCACATCAAAACTCTGTTTAAGAAGAGCCTCTATCTTACAGTCCTGAGGGTCTCTCAGGGCCAAACCACCTTCAAATGGCACTGTATGCCTTCGAGCCATAGCGGAGACCACTGCATTGAGAACAGGAGACTTAAAAGTATCTCTATCCCCATCAGAAATGGGGTAGAGCCTGGTCATATACCGCGCCAAGTGAAAAGGTGCGTCCAGAATCTTCCACTGAGTGTACACCACATCCCGATGAATAGTGAAAGAGTGGGATGTTGACTGGATCCCTCGCAGCAGAGGGTCCACAACTTGAGGGGGGTCCTTAGCTTCCTCCTCGAAGCTTACAACTGATGGCACCTAAAGAATAAGCTCTTGTAGCTTTTCCCAGTAAGAAATGCACACAATCGATGCATCCTTACCAACCGGCGCCTCCAAAATCCTCCATCCTAGAGGATCCTGGAGGTCTCCCCAAGGATCCCTCATCTGGTGAAAACGGATCAGCCATAAAAATATCCTCATCCCAAGTCATCCATGGCTGCTTGGACGATGGCTGATGGGGATGGACAGAGGCAGCCAGAGCAGGAGACTGAACGGGGGCCATCTGTAAATAAGTCTTGTACATGGCTAACAAAAAATCAGGGCAATAACCCCTGGCGGCAATACAGAATTCAGAGCAGAAGAAAAAGACACATGAAATACCTGTTCCTGTCGTTCTAAGACAGGAGGAAGGTCAACTGAGGCTGCGGGCAAAATGGCTGTGCTTCCCATGAAAACTGAAGAAAGGCCTGCCGACAAACTGTCTCCTGAAAAGAAGATGCAGAAACGAGGCCTGACTAGACCCGCCGCTAAGACAGGACTGCCTGCAGCGGCAAGGGAATCCTCAGCACCCCTGGAGGTCAGCAACGCCAAATCTCTCTGACCGCCAGCAGGTGAGAAAACCCCAGCATAGGTGGCAGGAGAAGCCCGGGCGTCAACTGTCCCCCACCGCCGAGCAGTGCACATGTGAAGAGGAGCCCTGCGTGTCGACGCCCGAAGCCAACGACAGTTCCCCTTTGAAGCAGCCAGAACAATTTGTGCACATGCCGGCCGCATCTACCATTTAGCGCCCACCAAAAATGCACTTTTTTCTGATTTTTAGAAGTGCTCATAATGAACGTGCCGAAGACCCACGCAAACAACACCATATAAGAACGGCAGCCTCAGACCCTTTTTATGCTTATTTTATTTCTTGTTCTTTCTTTCTTCTCACAGCTCAACCAGCTGTATCAAGAGCAGACCCACTGGCACTCTAAACTGCAGTCTGTGCTTAACAGGTGGCCAGGCGTACAGTTGAGGCTTGTCTAAAGCAAAGATATAAGGGGAGGTGGAGGAAATGGGGGGGAAGGACTCGACCCTTCCGAGTGTGGCACACCCGAGGTCGGTAGGATCTCCGAGAGGGTCCCCCAAACTCTGTCTAGACAGCAAAAGGGACAAGAAAGATTCAGTAATCAGATCCAACAGGCCCTAACAAACCTCAGCAGACTGCACAAGCTTACCACCCCACCTGCTGGAGACTGAGCAGATTGATTGTAGATGGGACTGCACAGCCCACTTGTACTGTAACCAAGTCAGTCTCAGTCTCCATCCGCTAGCAAAGGAATGGAAACCATTCGTTCTGTGCTGGTCTGGAGGGACAATAAAGAAACTCTGTTGTTGTTTTTTTAAATGCAAGACCACATGGGTAAAGGGGGGAACCCCAACCTCGATGGGGTAAGAGCCCCACAGGGACTGTGCCAGGCCAAGCCTATACCACTTCAACACTTCCCACCAATTCGGTCCCACTGTGAATTTCCTGTCCATTACCCTGCTGTTCTCCCCACTTCCCCTTTTATCATAATGATCCTTCCAAGGACAAATCTGGGTCAGCAGGCAGATAGGAAAAGCATACTGTTAGCAATGCATCAGACTGCATCCTCGCTACGAACACCAAATGGTACCAAATAGCTGGGACCTCACTGAGGAATGATGCAGCCCAAAGCACCACTGCCCTTCTCCTCTTCTGCTGATGGGGAAGAAGATATGTATATTCTGGTTACCCAGCTCAATGCCATCCTCCTCCGCCCTCCTCTAAAACCCCCCACTTAAGTCATGGCTGCCAACAATTCTCTGAATTCTTTGAACGGGATAGAATTCAAAGCCTTTCCAACAGCATCATGGATATCCAGGGATCAGTGATATACCAATAAAATACAGGTATTCGCAAATAAGTTACATGCTTTTTCTTAAATTTAGCATATGTTTAGCACAGTGATTGGTGTCATGGTGATCTTCATTGGCGTAATTCCTGGTCCTGCTTCTTTGGTGGCGGCCGGTTGACCTGGTTCTGCAGACTGAACTTACTATCAAGCCGCCTCAGAGACTTTTCTCTCTCTTAAATATGTTTTATTTTATTTTAAATTTTTTATCTTCTTTCATTATTTCTATTTCTTTGATTTTTGATCTTAGAAATGTATTATATATTTTTATTTTAATCAGGTATTTTATCTAGATTGTGAGCCTTCGGGACAGATAGGGTTGTTTTTCTCAAGTACCTAATTTCATTTTAGTTTGATACATTGTAAACTGCTTAGGTCAGTAAAATGCAGGAGCGGTAGAACAAATCTTAAATAAACATTATTGCTCTAAAAAGTGCTTATACCTAACTGACGGTCAATCTGCTCTTTAGATCCTCCGTCAATAGCAAGTGGCTGAATTCTTCCTCCCAGCCATTTACAGACTTCATTATACCAGTTTTTCACCAGGCTGGACGGCGCAACCACCATGGCTTTATTGATTTCTGGCTTGCTGTCTGGACTCTGGCGGAATAAGGTCCACAGGAGGGTGATGCACTGCAGTGTCTTCCCCAGACCCATCTCATCAGCCATAATGCATCCATAACTCTCAGAAATGCGGCGGCCTGTCACGCATTCCCAAAGGAACTTTACCCCCTGTAGGAGAAGGAACAGCATACTCAGTACTAATATGTTTGCAGTAGTAAGCGATCATTGCAAAATACCCTACTTTGGGCTTTTTTCCTCTTTTTTATCCCATTCCTTTGTCCCTAATATATTTTGGCCCCGATTCTATAAATGGCATTTGGCCAATTACTGCATGGAATTCAACATTTTTTTATTGGCTTAAATGGCATGATACTCGCAATTGTAGCACAAAAAAGTGTAACCCTACGGACACTGCAGTTGCCAATAAGTCCAATGTATAATACAGTCTATAGATGGCGAACTGTTTCAGTCCTCGGGGAGAGTGTTTGTCCTTGAGGGAATAAGAACCTATTCCAGATACTGTAAATAAATGGACATCAGTATGAGCTCTCGAAATGTAAACGAGGGATTTTGAGCTCAGGCAGCAGCTCATAGGTGACCAGCACCAGACAGAAGTCTAACTGAGCCCTGCCTCATGCATCATTTAGTCCTGAATGTGCAAACCAAGTGCTAAATAAATCAAGGTCAAACAGTCACAGGGCACTTCGAGGGGTTTCTTTATATTAGTGTGTAATCTTGATCAATTTTATTAGTTTGAAATACTTGGAGCACCTTATATTGTAATTGTTATTGAGAATAGATAGGGCAGATTCTTGGGATTCTATATAGTTTAGTTTATAATTTTTCTCCCCGGTGTGACTGCTTGACCTTGATTTATTTAGCACTTGATTTGCACGGTTTGCACATTCAGGACTAAATGAGGTATGAGATAGGGCTCAGTTAGACTTCTGTCTGGTGCTGGTCACCTATGAGCTGCTGCCTGAGCTCAAAATCCCTCGTTTACATTTCGAGAGCTCATACTGATGTCCATTTATTTACAGTATCTGGAATAGGTTCTTATTCCCTCAAGGCCAAACACTCTCCCCGAGGATGAAACAGTTTGCCAACTATAGACTGTATTACTCCCCTTCTGATCAAATCCCATTGGCTACCAGTTAATCACCGCATTACTTTGAAAATCTTACTTTTAGTATTTAAAACTCTGTCTACTAACGAACCTAAATTTATTAACAAATTACTTATTCCTCATAATACGTCGTGTTTCCTTAGATCCTCAAA
This sequence comes from Geotrypetes seraphini, assembly GCF_902459505.1. Taxonomy (NCBI): domain Eukaryota; kingdom Metazoa; phylum Chordata; class Amphibia; order Gymnophiona; family Dermophiidae; genus Geotrypetes; species Geotrypetes seraphini. The sequence goes on from NC_047095.1 coordinate 67,361,047, forward strand.
TCAAAAACTTTTAGCAATTCCCTCATTGAAAGCTATAGGAACACGACGACAGGATATGTACTCAGTAATGGCTCCGCAACTATGGAATACCTTACCTCAATATGTAAGAGAAGAAAATGATCTGAGTCACTTTAAAAGTAACTTAAAGAGTTTTCTTTTTAAAGATGCCTTTAATCTTTAAATATGCTCAAAGTTTTATTTTAGCTTTTTCTCACTTTTCACGTTCCCCTCCCTAATGTTTTTTTCCATTTATGTTCTCTTCTATATTCTAAAAAATTGAATTGTAGTTCTACCCTTCTTTCCTTAAGTATCTATTAGTCTGTAAGTCTGTCAGTTTAACCTATTACATTTAATAATTAATTAGTATATGCTTATACTTTTTAAAATTTGTAATTCGCTTAGTAAATTAAATAAGCGATTCATCAAACCAAAATAAAAACTTGAAACTTGAAAACTTATACTCCCAATTGAAACCACCATTAGAAGCCAATTAAAAAAATCATCGTGTGGAAATCAGCATGAAACTTATACACACCTAAACAAAAAGTGAGTGTGGTCATGGGTAGAGTTTGTACATGGAATGACTTAGGCATCTGCATTAAGCACTGGCAAATTAGCACAAGAAAACCCTAATATACTGGCACCTACCATTACGACGTCTACTAATGCCTAAGCTGAGCTAAGTGCGATTCAATAAAAACGGGACCTTAACTTGATTAATGTGCCATTTATAGAATCAGGCCCTTTATGTCCTTGTCTTTTAATATTTCTTGGGAAAACAAATGCAGGCATCTCCCTATTTTCACATGCACTCTTCTCAGGCTATAGACAAGCTTTGCATTTGGCTTGGGATTCTGATAAGGGTTAAATCCGCTTAGCGTTATAATGGTAGAAACTTCTGAAATTCTAGAAAACTTATTCCCTTTCAGAAATGAACAAACCCCCAAAAAAAGGAGAATCAAAATTGTTTTGTTCGCTTCAACTGACAGCTGAATCTCCAGAAATTAATTTGGTTTGTGTGGACTTTGTGTTCATAAAGTGCTTGTTTCACTATTCTCAAGAGATGCCAGGAGTACACGCAGCAGACTAAGAAACAATTTCTCACTGTCTTATTAGTTCTATTTTTAATGCCTTCTGCAAAACCGTTTTTCCTTTCTTCTTATTGTCTCTCAAGAGAGAGATGTTATATTCTCACTCATGGAGAATATGGTCTGCTTTTGACTGAGATGGGGGGAAGAGCTATTGGCCGGCCAGTGCCATAGTGTGAAAAATGTCACATCACACAACCTGATGCTAGTTAATTGTGTCACTGGACAAGTGATTCTTCTCCCCAGGGGCAATTTTGAGCTTTTATTTTCTCCTTTCTATCAAAGAAATGACACATAGACCTCATAGGCCTCATGTGAAGTCAGTTTTAAGGACAGACATCATTGTTAAGATTGAAAGGAAAGAAAAACAAATGAAGGCCCCTAAAGATCTAATGACCCAAACTCTTGCATCGCTTCCAAAAAAAAACATGTGCCAGAAGATGAATCTGTTGTAAGAGGATGTTATCTCCTTGCCTGTTTGATATAAATTTGTGCAATTATTGCTATAATAATATAGACCAGTATTCTTCAACCACCGGTCCATGGACCAGTGCCGGTCCACAGAAATTTCCTGCCGGTCCACAGGGCCAGCACGTGCATCAGGCCCAAAACAGTGTTCTTCATCCGCCGGACCACTGTGCGATCGATGCGGCGTTATCTTCGAGCCAGCTCCCTCTTCCTAACTGATTCAGTGCATAAAGCCACGGGAAGTGGCTCCTACGGGCATCCTGCGCTTGAACCGGAAGCCTTCTCTCTGACGTTGCAATGTCAGAGGGAAGGCTTCCAGATGAGGCACGGGACGTGCAAGGTGCAATTAGTACTATTTTGGGGCGGGGTCTAAGGTGGAGATTGGGTAGAGATGGGTGGGGTCTTGCCCATGACTTAGCCCAGTGTTCTTCAACTGCCTGTCCACGGACTGATGCCGGTCCACAGAATAATTATTTTATTTTTGCCGGTCCATAGGTGTAAAAAGGTTGAAAAACACTGATATAGACTACAGATAGCCACAACACACTGTACCACTGAAAACAGACCATTTCCAGAAGGATATCACTTCAGTAATTATTTTTGTTGCTGACATACTTGGTTTATGAAGAAAGTTTTCACTAGAAGCCATATGAACTAAGAATTAAAATGACCTACATGTGTATATACAGTACTAGAAAGGGGGTGAGGATAGGACAGAAACATTTAGAATGTCTCTTTATAAAACTTTGAAGGAAAGAAGTTCTATAGCGAAGGGTCAAACGAGAGTAAAATAGAAATACTTTTTCATGGAAAGAGTGAAGAAAACATTGGTAGTCTCCCAAGAGAAGTGGTGGAAACAAATTCTGAAAGCTTGTGACAAGCCCAGAGGACATTTAGAAAAAAAGAAGTAAAGGTGAACAGTGAACTCAAGGTGTGCAGTACTGGTGTGAGCAGATTGTAAGGGGCCTTGTGGAGATTGTGTGTCACCTTTTGATATAGCCTTCAATCCTTAACCCTACTCCTCTGCCCTCCAACCCAGCCCGCTGATTAACTGTATCCATGACATCCTGTTTGTCTGTCTAGATTGTAAGCTCTTTGGAGCAGGGACTGTCTTCTTTGTGACTCTGTACAGCACTGCGTATGTCTGGTAGTGCTACAGAAATAATTCATAGTAGTGTGAAGGGTTTCAGTCTTTGGGAAGCAGAGCTGAGCTTGTGATGTCATAATGCCTCATTCCACCAATAAGAGACAACCTCATCAGTAATGTCACAATGGCTTGCTTGTCCTGTATTCCCCTCTGTCCTCCAACCCAGCCAGCTGATTATCCTTCCCCTTAACTGTATCCATGACATCCTGCTTGTCATCTGTTTAGATTGTAAGCTCTTTCGAGCAGGGACTGTTTTCTTTCTCTTTGTGACTCTGTACAGCGCTGCATACGTCTGGTAGCGCTATAGAAATAATTAAGAGTAGTAGTAGTAGTAGTAGTAAGTGGATTTCAATGAAAGGCATCTTCTCTAGTCAGATTCAATGCAAAGCAAGACTTGGTTTGGCTTAGTCAAAACTTACTTCCCGCTGATGAGGCCGCAAGATTTTGCAGAGGACGGGATCTACCACAACGTGGACAGGGAGCTTCTCTCTGGAAAACCAGCAAGCAAACCAGTATTCAGCAACATTACAAAGAGCAAACACAAATATGCAACCCTTTCATATATTTAGCAATACCTCAAAAACACGCACAAGACTAACATGGTGAAAAGATTTAGCCCAGTGCTCACCTAATCTGTACTGGGGTCTCCACAGCCAGTCAGGTTTTTAGGCTATCCAGAACAACTCTACAGGAGATTAATGCACACGCTGGAGACTCGTTTGCAAATTTAGCTCATGCATTGTCTCTGTGGATATTCTAGAAACCGGACTAACTGTAGAATCCCCAAAATAGGTTTGAGAAACCCAACTTATCCTCAATGAAGTATGAATTCTCTGCTAATGGTCAGACGCCCCACAATCTGCATCTTATTGCACCTTTAGAAAATTGGTTAAGACCTATTTGTTCAAAAGATTCGTTATTTGATTGATGACTGTCATAGTTTCTTATTGTATTTTTCTCTATTGAAATATTGTACAATACTCTCCTGATATTCGCGGGGGTTCCATTCCAGGAACCCCCATGAATGCTGAAAAACCGCAAATAAGGTTTTACCACTATCAAACTATCAAACTTCAAGGGAGGATAGTGGTAAAATCTTGATGCCCTTACACTTTTACTCAACGCAGAAAGAAGGATTTTCATAGGTGCTTTGGAGAGTTACTTCGAAATCAGAAGAAGATTTTTTTTTACAAAGCAGCTAGTTACAAGATGATTCAACAAATCTTTAAAACCCAGATCCAGAAAAAACGTTTCTCAATGTTTGCCTACTGGTTGATGTGAAATGACTAACTCAAAATCAGTATGAGCAGAGCAGAGTATCCCAGTACTGGCTGACTGCTGTCTGGACTGGGCTACAGGTTTGGGAGAGGGGGGGGGAAGAAGAGGAGACTCACTTGTCTATTTTGAGCTCATCATGTGCACTGAGTTTTGGAGGCTCGTACAGAACTAGGGCGCCTTCCTCAAAAGGGTCATGGAGTGCACGCCTTACACCTGCTTTTTTAATACCCAATGCACGGAAACCCAAGGAACCTAAAATATTGAGATAAGGGGGTACAAAAGTCAGCACTTCTAGAGAGTAGAACAGGGAAAACATACATGAAAACTGAAGATAAGCAACACAGTTATAGAACAAGTTCAATTAAGCCACTGCCCCAATTTCAGTAGGATGAAGGGATGAAGAGGAAGTGATTATAAACATTCCTTCTACAAAGGGCTTACAATGAAGAAAGTGAAATACAACAAGGACATTACAGTCAGATGAGGGCTTTAGGAACTGGAGCCAGGCAGGGAACATGGGGGCAGACCTGGCAAAGTTTTTACTGTTAACCACTTAGGAATAGGCGGTCTATAAATGTTATAAATAAATAAACATGTGAGAGGGGTTGGGGAAAGATGGACTGGGGGATGGGAAGGAGGGATGACACACTTAAGAAAAGGGGCAAGGAGAAAGAGAGAAAGCATGCAGGAAGCAGAAAGTGTTGGACTCATGGAGAGAGAAGGAAAGATAGATGGGGAGGGCAGAAAGGAGGGAAGGAGAAATGTCACACTCAGGGGAAAGGGGAGAGGGCAGAGTGTAAAAAGATGGAGGGAGAGAGACATGTTGGTTGGGGCAGAGAATGAGGTCCAGAGGAGAGGAAGCATGCAGGAGGCAGAAAGAAAGAAATATTGGATGCACAGTCAGAAGGAAGTGCAACCAGAGACTCATGAAATCAACAGACAACAAAGGGAGGGAAGATGATTTTATTTGCAATTTAGTGATCGAAATGTTTCAGTTTTGAGAATTTATATCTGCTATCTATATTTTGTTCTATATTTGTCTATTTGGTGGAAGAGTCCTGAGCACATGGCAGAACAGTGAGCGGAGAGTGTGCTAGCAGGAAGAAGCAGAGAGAGGAGCAGAGAAGGCGGTGCTAGCAGGGGAAGAGGCGAGAGCTAACTCCGCCCACCCCTGACGTCACCAGCCAAAATCCCCCCATAAAAGGGGACGAGCCAACAGCAGAGAGTCTACAGTGCAAGGCCAGCCGAAGGGAGACTGTAGGAGCTGTGCCTAGTCCTGAGCACATGGTGGAAGAGTCCTGAGCACATGGCAGAACAGTGAGCGGAGAGTGTGCTAGCAGGAAGAAGCAGAGAGAGGAGCAGAGAAGGCGGTGCTAGCAGGGGAAGAGGCGAGAGCTAACTCCGCCCACCCCTGACGTCACCAGCCAAACCCCCCCCATAAAAGGGGACGAGCCAACAGCAGAGAGTCCACAGTGCAAGGCCAGCTGAAGGGAGACTGTAGGAGCTGTGCCTAGTCCTGAGCACATGGTGGAAGAGTCCTGAGCACATGGCAGAACAGTGAGCGGAGAGTGTGCTAGCAGGAAGAAGCAGAGAGAGGAGCAGAGAAGGCGGTGCTAGCAGGGGAAGAGGCGAGAGCTAACTCCGCCCACCCCTGACGTCACCAGCCAAACTCCCCCCATAAAAGGGGACGAGCCAACGGCGCGCGGCGAAGAGCCTTGAGAAGGGCCTTGTACAAGGCCTAATCTAAACTTTTCATTCTCATATACAACAAACACACTCACAAACTCTCTAGTATCTCTATCTTCCTCTTTCTCCTTGCATACTCTCTGACATCTAAACCTTTCTCTTTACAGAAATAAATCCCTCTAACTTGGAAAGGGCAAGGAGTACCAAAGCTACTATCAAGATCGACACTCCAGCATCCGGAGGGACCCAGGGGATGGTCAAGGTCTGTACACAAAAGGCAGAGGGCGACATGGATCAGAGGGCAGAGGTCTCAGTGCAGACCGAGACCTTCCCCCCCCTCCCAAAGTGCACTACAGTCTCTACGCAGACAGAGGAGCTAGGAAACTTAGGCGAGGATATCTTGCAGGAACTACTGAGCCTCAGGGAGGAGGTAAAGCACCTGAGGAGCATCAGGGATGACGAGGCCTTTATCGACGACGCCATCCTGGAACTGTCACACATCACAGAGAGAACCCACGACAGGTCCACCCTCGACACGCCCAAACCTACAGCACTAAACACAACGATTGGAGTAAAGGAGATGATTGGAAATGCTGGCCCCTGGCAACTAGTAACATCCTCTACGGGCAAGCGAAGTAAACCCACCTCATTCTCACTCTCTTCTTCTTCTTCTTTTTCTCTTCAACAGGATAGCTGTTCATCAATACCACAGCTAACTCTCAGAAATAGATTTCAGATCTTACAGGATGGAACCACCGAGGAAATAGCAGAAGGGACTCATGAGGATACCCAGCTCACAACGTCAAATCCAGAGCACGCAGACCGGCCCCCTCAGAAGGAACGAAGAGTGGTAGTCATTGGTGACTCCATGCTAAGGGGCACCGAGGGACCAATTTGCAGGCCTAATTTGCAGTCAAGAGAGGTCTGCTGTCTCCCTGGAGCCAGGATCCAGGATATTACCACTAGCCTAGACAAAATTCTAAAACCTAATGATCATTTTCCCATGTTTCTCATCCATGTAGGCACAAACGACACTGCTAGGAATGCCACAGAGAACATCCCCAGAGATTTTGGAGCGCTGGGAAAGAAGTTGAAGCAGATAGGAGCACAGGTGGTCTTTTCATCAATTCTTCCAGTAAGAAACAAAGGCAGAGCTAGAGAAGAGCGTATTCAACGGACTAACAAATGGCTCCGAGAATGGTGCATAGAAATGAACTTTGGATTCCTAAACCACGGCGAGACGCTACAGGGACTACAAGGACCAGACGGACTCCACCTAACCAGAAGAGGTAGAAACGTATTTGGACATCGATTGGCCCTCCTACTCCATAGGGCTTTAAACTAGGTAAGTTGGGGGAGGGTACATACTTATATACTTAGAGCAGTAAGAAACCACCCTGAGGAGGTAAGTCGCACTCACACTACCAAGTCTAAGGTAAGTACCAATGATATCCACAATAATTCAGGGAGAAATATCACTGATAATTTAGGAGCCACACTAGCTCGTAAAGGAATCTCTTCACAGATATGGAGGGCTATGTATGTTAATGCACACAGCTTGGGCAATAAAATTCTAGCATTAGAGACTGAGATAACAAACGCCGATCTTGACGTGATAGCGATATCCGAAACCTGGTTCACGGAATCGCATGGGTGGGATATGGTTATACCAGGGTACAACCTACTTCGTTGCGACCGAGAGGGTAAATTGGGAGGAGGAGTAGCGCTATACACTAAGGAAAGCATCAAAACCACCAGAATCACAGATGTTAGATACACCGGGGAATCCCTCTGGGTGAACCTGGCCAGAGGGAATGAAAAATGCCTATACCTTGGGGTGATATATAGACCTCCCAGGCAACAGGAGGACAAAGACATGGAATTAATCGAGGACATAGAGAACATCACACTGCGCGGGGACACAGTAATGCTAGGAGACTTCAACATGCCAGATGCAGATTGGAACACACTCTCCGCGACTACGGGTAGCAGCAAAAGAATATTAACCTCCATAAAGGGTGCACGTCTCAAGCAATTGGTATTGGAGCCCACCAGTGACCAAGCGTTACTAGACCTAGTTCTCACCAACGGAGATAGCGTCACGAAAGTCTCAGTAGGAGACACACTGGCCTCCAGCGACCATAATATGGTATGGCTCAACCTCAAGAAAGGTTTCCCTAAGACAAACACAGCAACAAGGGTTCTCAACTTTAGAGGCACAGACTTCAACCGCATGGGAGATTTTGTCCATCAGGAGCTACATAAACAAGCAATATCTGACAATGTGGAGGATATGTGGTCGTCTCTGAAGTCCATCCTACACGAAGCAACAGACCGATACATAAAGACAGTAAGCAAACGCAGGAGAAACAAAAGACCCCAATGGTTCAGTAAAGAAATTTCAGACCTAGTTAAACAGAAAAAAGACGCATTTATCACCTACAAACATTTAGGCAGAGATGGGGCGAAAGAGGACTATCTAGACAGATCTAAAGCTGTCAAAACAGCAGTCAGAGAAGCCAAACTCCAAATGGAGGAAGAGCTAGCACGGAAAATTAAGAAAGGAGATAAATCTTTCTTCAGCTATATTAGTGACAGGAAAAGAAACAAAGATGGGATAGTACGCCTGAAGCAATCGGACGGTAACTTTGCGGAATCAGATTCTGAGAAGGCAGAACTACTAAACAAATACTTCTGTTCAGTGTTCACCCGCGAAGCGCCGGGAGCTGGTCCACAGCTGCAGACGGGAGATAACCAGAAAGACCCGTTTCAAGATTTCGAATTTACGCCCAGTAGCGTCTATGACGAACTATCAAGACTCAAGGTAAACAAAGCCATGGGACCGGATAACCTACACCCCAGAATGCTCAGGGAGTTAAGGGAAGTCCTGGCAGAACCATTATCTGTTCTTTTCAATCTTTCCCTAAGCACAGGAAGGGTCCCCTTGGACTGGAAAACCGCCAACGTAATCCCACTCCACAAAAAGGGCTGCAGGACAGAGACAGCAAACTACAGACCAGTGAGTCTCACGTCTATAGTGTGTAAACTCATGGAAACACTGATCAAACAGAATCTTGACACAATCCTAGACGAAGAAAAACTGCATGATCCACACCAACACGGGTTCACCCAGGGCAGATCCTGCCAATCTAATCTGATTAGCTTTTTTAACTGGGTTACTAGACAACTGGACGCCGGAGAGTCACTGGACGTGGTATATTTGGACTTCAGTAAAGCATTTGATAGTGTCCCTCATCGAAGATTACTGAACAAGCTGAAATCGATAGGATTAGGAGACACTAACTACATGGGTTGGGGATTGGCTGAGCGGTAGACTTCAGAAGGTGGTGATGAACGGTACCCCATCCGAAGCATCGGACGTGATCAGTGGAGTGCCGCAGGGCTCAGTCCTGGGCCCGATTCTATTTAACTTATTCATAAGAGATATGACGCAAGGACTTAGAGGAAGGGTATCACTGTTCACTGACGACGCCAAACTTTGCAACATAGTAGGCAAAAGCTTATTACCTGATAATATGACACACGACCTACTGTTGCTGGAACAATGGTCAACTACTTGGCAGCTAGGCTTCAATGCTAAAAAATGCAAGATAATGCACCTGGGTAAGAGAAACCCGCTAGAACTTATGTACTAAATGGTGAGACCTTGGTTAGGACCACGGCGGAACGCGACCTAGGGGTGATCATTAGTGAGGACATGAAGGTTGCCAATCAAGTGGAGAAGGCTTCCTCCAGGGCAAGACAAATGATGGGGTGTATCCGCAGAGGTTTCGTCAGCAGGAGACCTGAAGTTATGATGCCGTTGTACAGAGCCATGGTGAGGCCTCACTTGGAGTACTGTGTTCAGTTTTAGAGACCACACTACCAAAAGGACGTGCTGAGGATCGAGTCGGTTCAGCGAACGGCCACCAGGATGGTCTTGGGGCTCAAGGATCTCACGTATGAAGAAAGATTAAAAAAATTGCGGCTGTACTCACTTGAGGAAAGAAGAGAACGGGGAGATATGATTGAAACATATAAGTACATCACGGGACACATCGAGTCAGAAGATGATATCTTCTGGCTCATGGGACCCTCGACCACCAGAGGGCATCTGCTGAAAATCAGGGGAGGGAAGTTTCATGGCGACTCCAGGAAGTACTTCTTAACCGAAAGAGTAGTGGATCATTGGAACAGACTCCCACTCCAGGTGATAAAGGCCAGCAGCGTGACGGATTTTAAGAGAAAATGGGATACTCACGTGGGATCTTTAAGGGAGTAAATTCAGGGGAGGGGATACTTGGAATGGGCAGACTTGGTGGGCTATAGCCCTTTTCTGCTGCTTTTTTCTATGTTTCTATTTTTCTATAGTTGTTACTGAGGTGACATTGTCATTTCCCTTGACCTCTTTGAAAACCCTCCCCAATATAAATGATAATTAATTTTCTCTGTGTGTGCTGCTTTTTCCTTCTTCTATTTCCATGGTTCCAGTGCAGTCTCTCTTTGATTCTGATTTTTCCAAATTTCTTTCTCCATCTCAAACCATTCTTCAAGACCACATTGCTCACTTTTGAATCCTTCACCTCACCTTCCCTTTTGTCTTCTATCTTCTTCTCAGCTCTAAAGCTTCAACATTTTCTTCCTCTCATCCCCATTTTGTCCAAGTGCACCTCATCTGCGGCGTTGTCATCATGTCTCTCCTACTTTTCTCCATACTCTCTTGCTCCTTCTTTTGCTCTCTGCTGGGGATATCAATGCCAATGCTAATCCTGGTCCTCCTAATCAATTCTCACTCTACTCATGTAGTCCACTTGGGTGTGACAGTATGTGATGAACAGGTTGAAAATGCGGCTGCAAAAGCTAGAAGGATGCAAGGGTGCAGAGGGAGAGGTATGGCTAGTAGGAAAAAGGAGGTATTGATGCCTACGTATAAGACTCTGGTGAGACCTCATTTAGAATATTGTGTATAATTCTTACCTCCCCCCTCCGGATCCTGAGCTCTCTCCAACTCTTCCGCAAACATCTGAAAACCTGGCTTTTTAAAAAAATGTAATACCTACCCCATCTTTGGCATCCTAAGCCCCCCATACCCTTTAACCTCATTGGAGTTCCTTTCTCTCTCAACTCTTGTAAACCGTGCCGAGCTCTACGATTGTGGAGATGATGCGGTATATAAACCTAAGGTTTAGTTTAGTTTAGGATGGAGTCGGTCCAGAGGAAGGCTACTAAAATGGTCTGTGGTCTTCGTCATAAGGCGTATGGGGACACACTTAAAGATCTCAAAATGTATACTGCAGGAGGTGTGGATACTGAGCACTTTTACACATACTTATAAGTTTACATAGTTTTAAGTTAAGAGTAGTGAATTGCAAACTATGTGCCACAGCGAGATTCCGGGTGTCACTGCCATTGCCTCTCCTCCTCTCTGCCCCTTCCGGCGATAGAAGGATTTCCAAAACCCAGCATTTGTCTGGTATTTTGAAGGTCCCCCAGCTCAGGGCTGCATTTACAGGGACTCTGACCATGTGCAGACATCAACATGATGACATCACACACATGCGTGTGATGTCACTGGTCGACATCTGTGCATGCTTTTAGGCCCTGTAGATAAGGTCCTGAGTTTAGTGTGCTGCGGCGGAAAAAGTTTGCAACACACTTAAGTTAGAGTGAGATGAGTTATGTAATGGCTTATCCTGTAAGTTTATATTGATTTGTTATATTTTATTTATTTAAAATACCATAACATTGTGACATGATAGATGCAATAAAAAAAATAATATCATCAACAGCCTTGGCAGCTTACCTGTATAATTTGGAATAGGAACTTTGAAGGGTTTAGACAAAATACTTCGGATAAATGCCTCCTAAAGACAGAAAGAGTAAGCATATATTATTGTCATTTGTTCTGAGAATACAAGAGCACCACTGGCAGAGCTGATACTGGGAGGACTGGTGTAATGAAATGCTACAAATAAACCTGATGATTTTTCAAGAGCATTCAGAGATCTGCTTTACATTTTTATGTCACTAGATTTCTAAATGAATGACAGGGTCACACTGGGACAGCACAGACTTGGTGCAAGCTCTCTGGCTCTCAGAATGCTTCATGGTACAGCAATTGCAACAAATTCAATAAAACGCCCAATTCTCTCTTCTCCTTTTCCTCTTGATTTTCCCTACTCTTTTTGCTCCATAGTGAAATGTGCCGAGGCATAATCATTGCTTTAATTCCACTAAGAAGCGCTTTGACCTTTTCCACCAGGTTTTTCCCCACCTAGCTCACTATGCCCACACGCATACATGCAAATACTTACGTGTTTGCTGACGTTCAGATAGACTGGATGATTTGTCAATTGTGTCAAAGGTTTACGGAAAGGGGACATGAAATTTTCCCAAGTGTCATTTTCAGAGCTCGGTTTCCGCCTCTTAGGAGTCTGAAACATAGTATAAAAATACAATCTTATGTTGAGCGCTGAATGTCAGGTGTACTAGAAGGAAGTGTGGGAAATATGAACGCAAAGACTGAGTCATTAATGGAATTTGAGATAAAAAAAGAAGTAGGACAGTTGCCTTTAGGTTTGAAATTCAGAAAGACACAGTCTTTGCCTCTACCACATACTGGGAGACTATTCCGTGTCATCTACCACGCTTTCTGTAAAGTATTTTCTCCTGAGTCTATAACCCAGTGTCTCTCAAACTTTCTCGAGCCGGGGCATACTAAAGGTAGAGGCTACAGCTTGAGGCAACCAGAAGTGCGTGGACGTCGCCGTGATGACATCACGTATATGCTCTGAGACGGCAGTAGGAGGTGCCAACAGGGAAGAGGGCCGGAGAGAAGGAGAGGCACTGGCGCCCAACTGATTGCCTACAGCAGTGTTTCTCAACTAAGTCTAACAAATATCAACCGAATACCCCAACCACAGACCTCCCTAGGCCCACCCAGATCCCATCCCCTTTACTAATTGTAATGCAATTTTTTCCATTCATTTTTCATAGTCACACAATATACACAAAACTGACCCATTTCAATCACTATATTGAAAATAAAATCATTTTACCTACTGTCGATTCTCTGCAGGCTGCTGTAATTAGCTTTAAAGGTGAGACGGGGAGGCCAGGGGGGAAGCCAGAGGACACTAGAGAGAAGGGGGAAACATGCAGGCCTTCGGCAAATCGGGCAGCACTGTACCGCGTAGAGAAGATAGCTGGCAGGCGCCTCTCTTCCTCCTCAGTGTGCCGCGGCATACTTGCAATCTCAGGAAGCACACGAGTGCGCCTCGGCACAGTTTGAGATACTCTGGTCTAACCCCTTAACTTTATACTTTATCACTCAACAAATAAGCTTGGGAACTCATCAATAGAAGATGTGGTAGTGTTATCTGGGTTTAAAAAAAAAAGTTCATAATCTGGTATTAAGACAGAAAACCACGACTTATCCCTGGGGTCGGTCTTTGTGGACTTGAACCTGATCATCCTTATTTGGTATACAAAGAAACCAAGACGGTACTATTTCCACTACTCCTTTTCAGTCTTTCATTTTAAAAATTTTAATCACCTGGGTAGGAAAAGCCTCAGAATCAACCTTCTTTGTTGGCATAACACATTGCTACTCGATTGTCAGTTTTGATCAATCTGACTTGGGTTCTGAGCCCAGGTGTAGCAGGGATGGGCAACGAGGGCCACAATCCAAGCGGGGTTTCAGGATTTCTCCAATGAATATGCATGAGATCTATTTGCGTACAATGGCGGCAGGGCATGCAAACAGATCTCTTGCGTAATAGTTGGGGAAATCCTGAAAACCCCGACTGGATTGTGGCCCTTGAGGACTGAGATTGTCCACCCCTGGGGTAAAGGGTTTCAGGACATTAAAAATGCAATGAAAAAAATAGTGTACTATTATGAGGGTGGGGTCTGGGATGGAGATTGGGCAGGGTCTGGCCCACAACTTTGCCCAGTGTTCTTCAACCACCGGTCCACAAAATAATTATTTTATTTCCGCCGGTCCATAGGTATAAAAAGGTTGAAGAACATTGCACTAGACCAGGGTTAGGCAATTCTGGTCCTCGAGAGCCGTAGCCAGGTCAGGTTTTCAGGATATCCACAATAAATATGCATGAGATAGATTTCGATCTCAAGGAGGCAGTGCATGCAAATCCATCTCATTCATATTCATTGTGGAGATCTTGAAAACCTGACCTGGCTACGGCTCTCGAGGACCGAAATTGCCTACCCCTGACCTAGACTACTCTTCCACTTAGGTGCTCAGTTTCCAAATAAGAATGTTCACAGACCTTTCACATTCAGGATGTACTGTAGCTATAACATTAATAATTTTGTGTTCTCTTGGCTAGGAAACAAAGAAACGGATAAGAGTAAAGGGTTGTGAATTTGATATACATTGCTCCCCCGATATTTGCAGGGGGTTCCGTTCCAGGAACCCCTGCGAATGTCAAAAATCCCGCAAAAACAGTTTTTAGGCAGGGGAGACAGGAGAGGGCAGCCAGAGCGCCGGCGAGTGAAGGAAATCACTTGTGGTATGCTCCGACCGCCTCTTCCTGTACTAAAGTCGGGTCTCACCAATCAGAAGCTGCTTTGACACGCATTTCCTGATTGCCTTCACTCGTCGGCGCTCCGGCTGCCCTCTCCTGCCTCCCCTTCGCGATCAGAAAATACCGTGAATGACTGGGACCGCGAATTCGCGGAGGAGCACTGTACCACCTCTCTGTAGTACAACCAACACGGTTTGCATTTATTACGTGCAAATATTTTTCTAAGTCTCTAGTGGTCTCACAATCTAATTTTTGCACTTGGGGCAAGGAAAGGGTTAAGTGACTAGCCCAGGGTCGCGAGGAGATGCAATGGAAAGCGAGTCCAGTTCCCCAGGTTCTCAGTCCACTGCGCTAACCCGTTCGCTACTCCTCCAACAGAACACCCCGACTATCTGCCAAGAACACTCACAGTATCTGGCTGCCAGTCTTCATCATCTGATAAGCTGCCCTGCTTTCTCTTTGCAAGCTGAGAGGGAGCCAGGCTTCTTCTCTGAAATTAAGCACAGAAATCAGCCCTCTTTAGCAGCGGAAATATTTGATACTATTCATTTTCAAAAGCTTCCAAAATGAGTCATTATCAGGCTACTGGATTTGCAGCCCCTAAAAAAGTAGACACATGTTCTTGAACACATAACAAACCCAAGAACACTGGGTACGGGGTCATGTCAGTCTTTGGGTAGAAACCATATGCATATGTTCCAATTTAAAAAATGGAGGCATGTCCTAGGCAGGCTAATGCACAGTTTTAAACATTGATGTGATATATTTTCAACATTTAGGGCTCCTTTTACAAAGTCACGTTAGCGGCTTCAGTGCGCGTGACTTTTAATCATGCGCTAGCCAAAAAACTACCGTGCCTTTGTAAAAGGAGCCCTTAATTTAAATGGCTTCCAATATGAATGCTTGAAGTAAAGAAAGCTCTAAGTTTTAGGAAATAGAAAACCAGAATTGTTTGTGCGATACTTTTCAGATTAATCTTCATTTGTACAATAAGCTGTATTATAGTAGTAGATTTTGTAATTATGAATGTAAATCTGTAACGCGCACAGAACTACAGTATGTAGTGAGTAAGAAATATTTTAAATAAAATAAATGCAGGGAAAATTCACAGAACCCCACTACTATCCCAGCGATACCCTTCATAGCATGAGAATAAATACATAGGCCTGTCAAATATTCAGAGGTATTCTTCAAAGGACCATCAGAGGTGATATATTTCAAGTATGCAGTATTTAGATATGTTAGATGTCAATACTGCACCTTAAAATAGAGGGACCTGGCTGGATACATCTGAAGACCCAGCAATATGCATGTCATGCACATTGAGAAATACTGGGGATGGCATCATTTGACAATGACTTCTAATATATGTGAGGCCTGTTCATCTCACAGAACACAAATCTCAAATTATCCCTGGCGGTAATCGTTGTCAGCCATCATTCTGGTCTTTTTCAGTGTCTTTATTGCAACATTTGGATTGGCACGTCATTGGTTTAATTACTCAGTATCAAGACTCCTGAGGCAGGTCCTCTTGGTCCGAAACACGATCGTGTCGAGTCTGTTTAAATAAATAGGATTCAGCACAATCTGCTCTCCTTCCTTGCTTCTGTGCCTCACATGTTAGACCTGTTTCTGGATATATTTGACCTGTTGATTCCAAAAATGGCACCAGTTTTCTTCTATCAGCTCTGGTTTTTGAGATACAGAACATGCCCAATATACCACTCTTCATGCCCATAAAAAAATCAGGATATTTTAATGTAGTGCTTAAATTAATATCTTTTAAGCATAAAGAAAACATATTAAAAATTAAAAGGGTACAACATGAAAATCTACTTATTTCATACCAAAAGCACAAGTTTACGATACAAACTTTCCAGCCATTCGACACACAAGAAGCTCCTTTTGTAAGACTTCTAAGAGTGGGATCTGCCAGGATAATCCCGTATAAGATTCCAACAATAGTCTGCCATCATATGTGCATCCCATCTTCCTTGGTATCTGGCTTCCACTGTTTTTATGTCTTGGTGAAATCTTTCACCTTGCTCTTCGTTAAGTCACCAAGGTTCTCATGTTACAGCCAAGCCTGTTGAAATCAAATCTACTAATTGTGTGTAGTTGTCTGCCTTCTTGTTGCCAAGAAAGTTTTTCACAACAAGAACAAATGAAGACCAGGCACATGGTTCGATTTCATTCACTGATGCTATGAAATGTGGGTCATTTATATTTGTCTGAACTGTGGACCATTGAAAATTCCTGCCTTCAGTTTTTCCATAGTATGGCCAAGTAACATATGTGTTATGTATTCAATGCACGAACTATCATTATTCAAAGCCTTTACAAATTGTTTCATCAGGCCTAGCTTTATATGTAGCGGTGGCAGTAGGATTCTCTCTCGTGCTACCAAAGGTTCATTGATTACATTTTGCCCTCCAACCATCATATAAATCCCTCGGAGGTCAATCTTTTATTGCCCAATGTTCATGTTTGGCTCTACCATCCCAAAGGCATATCTACTATCCCATAACCATCTAAGAACTAGAGCTGATTTGGTCTATCCAATGTAATTTTCTGAATCAATGCCCCAAATAACCCCAGAACAGGTTAAAAAAAACAAACCCAAGGCATCAAGAAAAAAAAAATTTTTGTGGGCTTGTATTATTAGTAAAGTTGATTAAGTTTTTTTAGTGCATCATTGGCTTGAGCTTCAACATTCATGGAAAGATCTGCAATGGTGAGCAATCGAGAGCATTCAGTTAGGGTGGGAATTCTGAATATTTGTGGATATTTTAATTGTTGTTTTGTTATGTGCAATCTTATATCCCGCCAAATCCTCAGAGTTCTAGGTGGGTTACAAACAGCATATTGCTACATAGAATTCTATATAGAGTTAAACATGTTTGTTAGAAAGAATTAGACATGCTATACAAAATTATATATGCTACATTTCAAAGCTGGCCCCTCCTATGGAACGCAACATGTTGATTAATTTTAATGACGGTATGACAAGAAGGTTTTGTGACATCGAACGAAGTGATTTTGAAGGATTATAAGGAATTAAAAGTCTGTCAATAAACTCCGGTTGATTATTTAAATGTATTGTAAAAGTTAAAAGTAAGATTTTATAACTAATTCTATGTTCAACAGGCAACCAATATGCGCTGAACAAGAGAGGTGAAACGTGATCATATTTCTTAGCGCCACAAATAATCTTGATAGCTGTGTTCTGCTTAATCTGAAGCCGGTTAATTTCCTTTTTTTGTAATGCCTTTATGCAGAGCATTGCAGTAATCTATGCAAGAAATTACTAGAGAGTGGATGGATCAATGTATTCAAGGAAGCTGGTTCTAGTAACTTCGCAAGAGAACGTATCATTCTAAGAAGATGGAAACATTTCTGGACAACTGTACCAATCTGATTGTGATAAGAGAATTTATTTTCATAAGTGACTCCTAACAGTTTTAAATTAGGGACAACTTTGATAGGGAGTGATTCAAATTTCAGGGGAGCCTGAATAGTTTTGATTTATTTATTTATTGATATTAAAAGACAATTTGGGATTCTGATTAGAATCTTGATACCCTTTGGGGTTCTGGAATGTTGCTACTCTGAGATTCTGCATGGACAATGCTCGGACAGGAAGAGCATCGCCAGTGGGGTGCCACAGGACTCAGTGCTTGGACCCGTGCTCTTCAACATCTTTATAAATGATCTAGACATTGGTACGACAAGTGAGGTGATTAAATTTGCGGACGATACAAAGTTATTCAGAGTAGTGAAGACACAGGGGGATTGCGAAGATCTGCAACGTAACATAATCAGGCTTGAGGAATGGGCATCAACATGGCAGATGAGGTTCAATGTAGATAAGTGTAAAATGATGAATGTAAGTAAAAATCTCATGCACGAATACAGGATGTCCGGGGCGGTACTTGGAGAGACCTCCTAGGAAAGAGACTTGGGAGTTATGATCGATAAGTCGATGAAGCCGTCCACGCAATGTGCGGTGTTGGCAAAAAGGGCGAACAGAATGCTAGGAATGATAAAGAAGGGGATCACAAACAGATCGGAGAAGGTTATCATGCCGCTGTACCGGGCCATGGTGCATCCTCACCTGGAGTACTGCGTCCAGCACTGGTCACCGTACATGAAGAAGGACACTGTACTACTCGAAAAGGTAAAGAGAAGAGCGACTAAAATGGTTAAAGGGCTGGAGGAGTTGCCATACAGTGAGAAACTGGGTCTCTTCTCCCTTGAGCAGAGGAGATTGAGAGGGGACATGATCGAAACATTCAAGGTACTGAAGGGAATAGACTTAGTAGATAAAGACAGGTTGTTCATCCTCTCCAAGGTAGGGAGAACGAGAGGGCACTCTCTAAAATTGAAAGGGAGTTCTTCTTCACCCAGAGAGTGGTGGAAAACTGGAATGCTCTTCCGAAGTGTGTCGTAGGGGAAAACACCCTCCAGGGATTCAAGACAAAGTTAGACAAGTTCCTGCTGAACCATAACGTACGCAAGTAGGGCTAGTCTCAGTTAGGGCGCTGGTCTTTGACCAAGAGCTGCCGCGTGAGCAGACTGCTGGGCACGATGGACCACTGATCTGACCCAACAGCGGCAATTCTTATAGTCTTATGTTAAATCTTGATACTCTTTGGGGTTCTGCATGGAATCTTGATGTTCTTTGAGGTTCTGGAATGTTGCTACTTTTTGGGGTACTGCACGGAATCTTGATGTTCTTTGAGGTTCTGGAATATTGCTACTCTTTGGGGTTCTGCACGGAATCTTGATGTTCTTTGGGGTTCTGAAATGTTGCTATTCTTTGGGGTTCTGCATGGAATCTTGATACTCTTTGGGGTTCTGCATGGAATCTTGATACTCTTTGGGGTTCTGGAATGTTGCTACTCTTTGGGGTTCTGCATGGAATCTTGATGTTCTTTGGGGTTCTGGAATATTGCTACTCTTTGAGGTTCTGCATGGAATCTTGATGTTCTTTGGGGTTCTGGAATGTTGCTTCTCTTTGGGGTTCTGCACGGAATCTTGATGTTCTTTGGGGTTCTGGAATGTTGCTACTCTTTGGGGTTCTGCACGGAATCTTGATGTTCTTTGGGGTTCTGGAATGTTGCTACTCTTTGGGGTTCTGCATGGAATCGATGTTCTTTAGGGTTCTGGAATAATGTTACTCTTTGGGGTTCTGCACGGAATCTTGATATTCTTTGGGGTTCTGGAATGTTGCTACTCTTTGGGGTTCTGCACGGAATCTTGATGTTCTTTGGGGTTCTGGAATGTTGCTACTCTTTGGGGTTCTGCACGGAATCTTGATGTTCTTTGGGGCTCTGGAATGTTGCTACTTTTTGGGGTTCTGCACAGAATCTTGATGCTCTTTGGGGTTCTGGAATGTTGCTACTCTTTGGGGTTCTGCAGGGAATCTTGATGTTCTTTGAGGTTCTGGAATGTTGCTACTTTTTGGGGTACTGCACGGAATCTTGATGTTCTTTGAGGTTCTGGAATATTGCTACTCTTTGGGGTTCTGCACGGAATCTTGATGTTCTTTGGGGTTCTGAAATGTTGCTATTCTTTGGGGTTCTGCATGGAATCTTGATACTCTTTGGGGTTCTGCATGGAATCTTGATACTCTTTGGGGTTCTGGAATGTTGCTACTCTTTGGGGTTCTGCATGGAATCTTGATGTTCTTTGGGGTTCTGGAATATTGCTACTCTTTGAGGTTCTGCATGGAATCTTGATGTTCTTTGAGGTTCTGGAATGTTGCTACTTTTTGGGGTACTGCACGGAATCTTGATGTTCTTTGAGGTTCTGGAATATTGCTACTCTTTGGGGTTCTGCACGGAATCTTGATGTTCTTTGGGGTTCTGAAATGTTGCTATTCTTTGGGGTTCTGCATGGAATCTTGATACTCTTTGGGGTTCTGCATGGAATCTTGATACTCTTTGGGGTTCTGGAATGTTGCTACTCTTTGGGGTTCTGCATGGAATCTTGATGTTCTTTGGGGTTCTGGAATATTGCTACTCTTTGAGGTTCTGCATGGAATCTTGATGTTCTTTGGGGTTCTGGAATGTTGCTTCTCTTTGGGGTTCTGCACGGAATCTTGATGTTCTTTGGGGTTCTGGAATGTTGCTACTCTTTGGGGTTCTGCACGGAATCTTGATGTTCTTTGGGGTTCTGGAATGTTGCTACTCTTTGGGGTTCTGCATGGAATCGATGTTCTTTAGGGTTCTGGAATAATGTTACTCTTTGGGGTTCTGCACGGAATCTTGATATTCTTTGGGGTTCTGGAATGTTGCTACTCTTTGGGGTTTTGCACGGAATCTTGATGTTCTTTGGGGTTCTGGAATGTTGCTACTCTTTGGGGTTCTGCATGGAATCTTGATGTTCTTTGGGTCTCTGGAATGTTGCTACTTTTTGGGGTTCTGCACAGAATCTTGATGTTCTTTGGGTCTCTGGAATGTTGCTACTTTTTGGGGTTCTGCACAGAATCTTGATGTTCTTTGGGTCTCTGGAATGTTGCTACTTTTTAGGGTTCTGCACAGAATCTTGATGTTCTTTGGGGTTCTGGAATGTTGCTTCTCTTTGGGGTTCTGCACGGAATCTTGATGTTTTTTTCTTTTCTATACCCTTTAATGTAACTTTACCCTCTTTCCTTTCCTTCATGTTAGTTATTATTGAAATTTATTGTTATTATGTTACAGTTTCTTTACTATATTATGTACATCGCCTAGAAATTTGAAATAGGCGATTCATCAAAAGTGAAATAAACTTGAAACTTCTTTGGGGTTCTGGAATGTTGCTACCATTTGAGTCTCTGCCAGTAACTGTGACCTGGATTGGCTACCTTAGAAACAGGATACTGGGCTAGGTGGACCACCGGGCTGACCCAGTATGGGCTAGTCTTAGGTTCTTCGGAAGGAGGGATAGTGAACGAAGTCGAGACGGATGCTGGAGGCCGTTTCCCGCGTTCCCCGACTCACAGACTGACTTTGCCCCAGAGCATCGCAAAACGCCAAAGCTCGCCCGGCTCACTCACCATGGTCGCCCCGTCCAGCGTCTCATGGCCCCGGCGGCCGTTCACTAGTCTCCCACATTCAAGGTTGGCGGGTCCCGGGCGCTGGGAGCCGCTGGGAAATGGAGCCCGCGCGCTGCTCCCCGGGAGTTGTAGTCTCACTCAGCCATCTACGAGCGCGCTACATCCGCATTCCCGAGAGGGAGAACTACGACTCCCAGAAAGCGGCGAGGATTGGCTGGGACTTTTGCGCATGTGTAGCAGACTATCGCGGAGTTCTTGCGTGCCTGCCGCTCTAATACCTTCTACCTTTGTGTCTCTGCTTGCCCACTTTGCTCTCCCTCTCCTCTGAGGGTTTATAGTTCTGGACTAAACCAGAATTGGGGGGGGGCCTGCCCCCACATACACGTACCAGCTTTTCAAAGGGTGTTCCTTAAGAGTGAAGACCTTTTTCTCCATATTGGGGCTGATCAGCTGAAGCCCAAGAAGGCAGAAATTTGGGAGGGAACCCCAATAGTAAACTATATTTACGTCAGCTAAGTTCAGACTAACCTGCACTCCAATTTCTGACTAGATACTTCCTTTGATTCAAACCATCTTGGTTCTCTTCCATTTGTATTTTGTATCCCAGAAAGTACTTTTCTTTTCTCCTTACATCTCATACACTCATTGTATGTATCTTATTGTAAACATCTCATACATTCAGCTGTAGTTTGTTGTTAGTCATCCATCCAGGTTTTCAAGTTGGAAAGGCAGAGTTGGAGGTTGGCAATTTGGGATGATCGGTTTTCGCCTGGTGGGAGGAGTCCCTGGATGTCACCGGCGTAGGAGTGGATTTTAATGTTGTACTTCTGGGCTATATCATAAGAACATAAGAAATGCTGCTGCTGGGTCAGACCAGTGGTCCATCATGCCCAGCATTCCGTTCATGCGGCATCCCTTTGGTCAAAGACCAGCGCCCTAACTGAGACTATCGATGATAGGTCTGATGTAGAGGTTAAATAGGAGGGAGGATAGAAGGGCGCTTTGGGGAACACCATATTTGATAGGTTTGGAGTCAGATTTGTGTGGCCCTATTAGGACTGTTTGGGTTCTTTGGTGAAGGAAGGAGGTGAACCACTGGAGGGCAGAGTCCTTGATTCCGAGGTCACAGAGTCTGAATAAGAGGAGGTGTCAAAGGCAGCGCTGAGGTCAAGTAGGATCAGTAAGGCATCGCTGCCTTGTTGAGTATCGACCAGCTGTCATCTATCATATCCAGGACTACTGACTGTGCTGTGGCCTGTTCGGAAGCCAGATTGTGTGTGGAACAAGGCAGCTTGTTCTTCTATGAAAGGATGTTATTGGCGAAGCACTATTCGTTCTAGGAGTTTGGAGACAAATGTGAGGTTGGAGACTGGCCAATAGTTGCTGGATTCGTCTGCACAATCATAAATGTTTGAGGCTTATGCAGTTAAGGCAGAGCTTACAGGAATGAGGCAGGGACAGTGACAAAACTCGTGGGGACGGGTGGGGAAATTGAGTTCCTGCGGGGCCAAGGAAAAATTTGTCCCCGTATCATTCTCTACACTACACCACTCTAGAAATCAAAATGTAGTAAAAGCAAGCCAAGTATAGGACAATCAAGCCACTGTGACATCACTGATGAGTTTGGCTCTTAGGCATTGGTGGAATGAGGCATTATGACATCACAATATGAGCTCTGGAATGTTGCTTCTGTTTGGGGTTCTGCCAGGCGTGATGACATCAGGAAAAGGGATTTGTACTGTATATTGCCTTTTTGTAGTTACACAACCACATTCAAAGCGGTTTCCATACAGGTACTTCAAGCATTTCCCCTATCTGTCCTGGTGGGCTCACAGTCTATCTAGTGTACCCGGGGCAGGAGAGGATTGAGTGACTTGCCCACGGTCACAGGATTTGAATCCCCAACCTGAGGCTGTAGCTCTAACCACTATGCCACACACTCCTCTTGAAATTCTGAAAATATTACACGCCCCAATTATTTCACAATAAACTTCAATTTTATTGAATCCTATTTTCTATTTTTGGTAATTCTGACTCCTATAGTGTAATGGCTCTTTCAGGCCAGCAGATGTCCTGCTATAGCAAGACATTCTGCAGTTGCCTGTATTTTCCCTATTTTAATTATTCCTTCCTGTTATTTGCATTTAAATAGCATTTATCGGCTCACATTTTTAAAAATATATAAAAAAGAATGCTGAAAAGCAAAATCACCCCAAAGGTGATTTCACAATGAGCTTCTCTTCCAAGTTCCAACTGCTTATCATTCTTCTTTATGCAAATGGATGCAAATTTCCCACCAAAGAGTGTGCTCAGTGCTTCTTCCCAGGGAGCGAAGAGGTGAGAGGGCACAAGTGTTTTAGTTAATGCAGATGTGTTCCTCTCTTTTCTACAGCCTTTATGTAAGTCCCAGAGCGGCCACACCAGGAGCTGGCGCATTCCCCATTATGTGCCAGCCTAAAAAGAAAGGCAGCGTGATCCTGGATAAAAATGCCCTGCTCCCACAAATAAATTTGCTTCTGATCCTGCTCCTTTGAAAGAAGCTTGGAAACGAAGTGCCTAATGAAAATGATTTGCCATTCAGGAGACCTGAATGGAAATCAAGGCACATTTTCTGAGCTCGTACAAAGAAATTGATTTGAAAGGGGCAGAAACAGAGCCTGCTTGAATGAATATTTGCGTCTTGAGAAATGGCTGTGCAGTCATCTCCGCACCTAGGCTGAATCATTCTAATAAGAGGGATGATGCACCTTGGTTTTAGACTTACAAAGCTTTAGTATTACCTGCATCACCCTGAAGCAGTCTTTCAGAAGAGCCTGTAGCATTGTATGGCTGCAATCTGAGCTTTTAAGGGGTGGGGAAAAGTGCTTATTGACTCACACAAGTAGCTATTCATCTGGTGTGAGTAAAAATTACGGTTATCTACTTACTTTTCACAACATGCTATGTAATTCAGGCGTACATTATAAAATTCCTTGTACAAAATACAGATGTCACAGTCTAGCAGACAAAATCAGGGGGAATTAAGGAAGGATAATGGAGGCATTTCCCTGGAAACAGTGACTAAGAAAAGGTACCTGGCAGTGTGTTACTATGCCTGTGTAAAAAATTGTCCATTAGGAGGGCACACCTGCTGGAAAAATGAGAGGCAGATTCTCAAAACTTACCGTGCCTTTAACGGTGGTCGCTAAACTGACTCCAGCCGGTGTAGCGTGACAGTATTTTACCAGCCGATTTTCAAAACGGCTTACTGTGGTCTTTTCTGAGCTTCCTGGCGAGACTGACTCCAACTCTGCCATACAAATGTATTATAATGAGGCCATGAATATTAAAGTGATATTAAAATGAGCTCATCACTATTCAAACGAGCGCTTTGGGCGATTCTCTATCATTGCCGGGCGATTCTCCAAGCGCGGCGCTGGCTTTTGATGACCAAAAATGACCAGCCGGTCCAGGGGTGCCGGTACTGTGCAAAGTGCATCTCAGACGTGCATTTCTGACTGTGGCTCATCATAAATTTTTTTCTTTTAAAAAACATTCACATAAATTATAGTAGTTTTGGGGAAAAAAAGATCTCGAGCACATGTATTAAAGGGGTGTCTTATCTACGTGTGTTGAAAGCTGACACACCTTCCCTCCCCTTCCATCCGGTAGTGCTGGCACGCCTGTGATTGACGCAATGACGTAGCTTGCGCCCATTTAAACCTCTCTCCTTGGTCAATTATGTGCACATGCTGATCGCTATCGCCAGCGACTCGTAAATTCGGCGACCCTCCGCCAATCTCATTTCCATGCGCAATTTTTAGCGACTCGCTCGTCTTTTTGAAATCGTTACATTTATGGCCGCAACAGCAGCCTGTCGGATTTACTGGCGATATTAGAGAACCTTCCGCTCAGTGTTTCATTTCAAACAGCTAGAAGGAATCTGCAGGGAGGAATGGACATACTCCTCATTTTGCTACTGGAAATATACATTTATTTAGGTATTTATATACCGCCTATCAAGGTTATTTAAGAGGTTTAAAGTCAGTTACTCAAGCATTTTCCCTATCTGTCTTGGTGAGTTTCCAGGCTTGAGGGTTTGAACCCACAACCTCAGGGTGCTAAGGCTGTAGCTCTAACCATTGTGCCACTCCTTCCACTCCAAGGTATGCATTGCTGTACGGTGCTGCTATGTCCCTCCCCAAAAAGCTTATAGTCGAAGTGAGGACCCAAGTCTGTGGAAGATAAGTATTTGGCCAAGATCACAAGAGGATTGGTGACAGAAGCAACAACTGAACTTGTTAGGCCACATCTTTCCCAGCAATGATGCAAGATTTCTGTCCCAGCTAGTACACTCATGGGCCGATGCTCGAAACCTAGATACAATTAGCACTTGAATAGCGCCAGTGCGTAGAATGCTCTAATGATTTTAGCGCCGGTGCTGAAACCGTTAGTGCAGACCACTTTTAAATGCATGTAAATGCATTTAAAGGTGGTCATAAGTAAGTCCGCCTTATGTTTTTTTTAAAAAAAAAAGCACAAAAAATAGGGCAATTGAGATATGCAGCTCTTTTCTTCAAAAAACAGTATTGATTAACCCTTTAATTGGATGATGGTGAAACGGCTGCTTTACGTAACGATGTTGAATGAGAGCAACGGTGCCAAGTAAACAGACATAGAAACACATGTTGCTTCTGAGCAACAATGCCAAATAAAGGGTTAAAATAAACCCAACAAGGATCCAAGTTTCGGCAATGCGAAATTGCCTTCATCAGGGGTTACCCTTTATGACATCAAAGATTCTTGCATCAATAAAATAATTACTCCAGTGATGGGGGGGACAGAAATCAAACCCATCCCCACTAGGAGTCAAACCCATCCCTATAAACTTCAGAAGTAGTTATTTCATTTAAATATGCTACTGAATTAAATAAGCAAAGGCACTTTATTAATTTGTCAAACCAAAGTTGGACTTTCACTCACAAATATCGTGGAGTTAGGAAATAACAATGTGGTGAGGAGTTCTCAGATTCCTGTGCTGGGCAATTAGATAAATTAGACCAGCTTTTTCAGGTTAAGTCTTTTCACCACCTGCTCTATATGTAGTGTGTATACTTTAAAACAGTGGTTCCCAAACCTGTCCTGGGGGACCCCCAGCCAGTCAGGTTTTCAAGATATCCCTAATGAATATGCATGAGAGAGATTTGCATATAATGGAAGTTACAGGTATGCATAGACACTGACTCCTGGCAGTTGGTGACCTCATCCACAGGTAAATGTAGGAGACCCCGCCCCCAATTTACAAACTCTTCACCTTCTTACTCTTTCTCTCACCAGGACAGCTTCACATCGACTCCACATCTGAACCTGAAGAACAGATTCCAGGTCTTGCAGGAGGAGACTACCGACATGGAGCAAGACCAGGATCAACACATAGCTCCTTCTCCGGGGACAATGGATCAACACACCCAAAAGAAGCGTAGAGTCATAGCCATTGGGGACTCCATGTTGAGGGGCACCGAGGGACCAATATGCAGACCAGATATGCAGTCGAGGGAAGTCTGCTGTCTTCCTGGAGCCAGAATACGAGATGTGACCACCTGTCTTGGTAGACTTCTCAAGCCCCAGGACTACTTCCCCATGCTGCTCATCCACGTCGGAACGAATGACACTGCCAAGAACACCCTGGAGGACATAGCCAGAGACTTCGGAGCTCTGGGAAAGAGGCTGAAGCAGACAGGAGCACAGGTAGTATTCTCTTCAATTCTTCCTGTTAGGGGCAGAGGAAGGGACAGGGACGAACGTATCGTGAAGACGAATGAGTGGCTACAACGATGGTGCCGGGAGATGAACTTCGGATTCCTGAATCACGGAGAGACACTACAGGGACTACAGGGACCAGACGGACTCCACTTGACCAACAGAGGTAAGAACGTCTTCGGACACCGACTAGCCCACCTACTTCGAAAGGCTTTAAACTAGGTAAGTCGGGGGTGGGTACCCACTTTTACACCAGAGCAGTAAGTAACAATCCTGATGTGGTGAACCAAAACTCCACTTCTAAGTCTAAGGTAAGTACCCTTACTGCAAAAGAATTGCTAGGAGACACTTTAACTCAAATGGGTGGTTCTCTGCATGAGCTTAGTAAACAAAAAGAGTGGAGAGCTATGTATGTTAACGCACACAGCCTAGGGAATAAATTTCTAGAACTGGAAACAGAAATAGTTAACGCAGACCTAGACGTAGTAGCAATTTCAGAAACATGGTTCACAGACTCTCATGGGTGGGATATAACTATACCAGGATACAACCTGCTTCGCCAAGACAGAGAGGGTAAGTTAGGAGGAGGGGTAGCACTTTATATCAAAGAAAACATCAAGACAACCAGAATCACAGATATCAAGTATACTGGGGAATCCATCTGGGTAAACCTGGCCAGAGGCGGAGAAAAATGCCTGTATCTGGGTGTCGTGTACAGACCTCCAAGACAATCTGAGCACAAGGACATTGAATTAATTGAAGACATTGAGAATATCACCTTACGGGGAGACGTTGTTCTGTTGGGAGACTTTAACATGCCTGATGTAGATTGGAACACACTCTCAGCGACTACTTATGATAGCAGGAGGATATTAACGTCCATGAAGGGAGTACGACTCAAACAATTGGTATTAGAGCCCACTAGGTCCCAGGCCATCCTGGACCTGGTACTTACGAACGGGGAAAGCGTCTCAGAGATCTCGGTGGGAGAACCGCTAGCCACCAGTGACCATAACATGGTATGGTTCAACCTTAGGAAAGGCTTCCCTAGATCACAAACAAAAACAAGGGTACTCAATTTCCGGGGCACTGACTTCACACGCATGGGAGACTTCATCCATCAGACGCTTCAGGTTCAAGAAGTAACGGAGAATGTAGAGGTTATGTGGTCAACCTTGAAATCGACCCTTCATGAGGCAACTATCCGCTACATAAAATCAGTAACTAAACAACAAAGAAAAAAGAAACCCCAATGGTTCACTGATGAGGTCTCGTACCTCGTCAAGGATAAGAAAAGAGCGTTTCTCTTGTACAAACGCACGGGGGAAAAAGAAGCAAACATTGAATACAGGACAAAGTCTGCAGCGGTCAAAACAGCAGTCAGGGAGGCCAAACTTCGAATGGAAGAAACTCTAGCGAAGAACATTAAAAAAGGGGACAAATCCTTCTTCAGGTACATTAGCGACAGGAAAAAGAATGCAGACGGGATAGTACGCCTTAGAACGCCAGACGGGAATTATGTGGAAACAGATTCTGAAAAAGCCAAACTTCTGAACGATTACTTCTGTTCAGTCTTTACCTGCGAGGCGCCAGGGCACGGGCCACGGCTGGAAGCAAAGGAAAGCAAGGAAGACCCATTTCTGAATTTTGAGTTCACACCAGCTGATGTTTACAGAGAACTTTCAAGACTCAAGGTGAACAAAGCCATGGGACCGGACAATTTACACCCAAGAGTGCTCAGAGAGCTGTGCGATGTTCTGGCGGAACCGTTAGCCATGCTCTTCAATCTCTCCCTAAGTACGGGGAGAGTCCCCCTGGACTGGAAAACAGCTAACGTCGTTCCTCTGCACAAAAAGGGTTGCAGAGCAGAGGCTGCGAATTACAGACCGGTGAGTCTCACATCAATAGTGTGCAAACTCATGGAAACTCTACTTAAAGGTAAATTAGACACGATAATGGATGAAGGGAATCTAAGGGATCCCTGTCAACATGGATTCACCAGAGGCAGGTCATGCCAATCCAATCTTATAAGCTTCTTCGATTGGGTGACAGGAAAGCTAGACTTGGGAGAGTCTCTGGACATAGTGTACTTGGATTTCAGTAAAGCTTTCGACAGTGTCCCACACCGTAGACTACTAAACAAGATGAAATCAATGGGTTTGGGTGAGAAACTAACTGCATGGGTCAGTGATTGGCTGAGTGGAAGACTTCAGAGGGTGGTGGTCAACGGCACCCTCTCTGAGACATCGGAGGTGACTAGTGGAGTGCCGCAGGGCTCAGTCCTGGGACCATCCCTTTTCAACATATTCATAGGGGACTTGACCCGGGGGCTTCAGGGTAAAGTAGCACTGTTCGCCGATGATGCCAAACTGTGTAACATAGTAAGTGAAAGCAACCTACAGGATAGTATGACACAAGATCTGATCACGTTAGAAAACTGGTCCTCGACATGGCAGCTAGGCTTCAACGCTAAAAAATGTAAGGTCATGCATCTCGGCAGAGGAAATCCATGCAGAACATACTCCTTGAATGGAGAAACGCTAGCTAGGACCTCAGAGGAACGGGACTTGGGGGTAATCATCAGTGCAGACATGAAGGCTGCCAAACAAGTAGAGAAGGCCTCATCAAAGGCAAGGCAAATGATGGGATGTATCAATAGAAGCTTCGTCAGCCGTAAACCTGAAGTCATAATGCCACTCTATAGAACCATGGTGAGACCCCATCTGGAATACTGTGTGCAATTCTGGAGGCCACATTACCGGAAAGATGTGCTTCGAGCTGAGTCGGTCCAGAGGATGGCCACTAGGATGGTTTTGGGGCTCAAGGGTCTCTCATACGAAGAAAGACTGGGCAAACTGCAGCTCTATACCCTGGAGGAGCGCAGGGAAAGGGGTGACATGATTGAGACATTTAAGTACGTCACGGGTCGTGTCGAGGTGGAAAACGATATATTCTTTCCCAAAGGACCCTCGGTCACAAGGGGGCACCCGCTCAAACTCAGAGGAGGGAAATTTAGTGGCGACACCAGGAAGTATTTCTTCACAGAAAGGGTGGTAGATCACTGGAACAGACTTCCGGTGCAGGTGATCAAGGCCACCAGCGTGCTCGACTTTAAGAATAAATGGGACATCCACGTGGGATCCCTACGAGGGTCGAGTTAAGGAACCAGGTCATTAGCATTCAGACTTAATGGGGTGGGTCAATAGAGTGGGCAGACTTGATGGGCTATGGCCCTTTTCTGCCGTCATCTTTCTATGTTTCTATGTTTCTATGGTTTGGGAACCACTGCTTTAAAACAATGGTCTCAAACTCAAACTCTTTGCAGGGCCACATTTTGGATATGTAGGTACATGTCAGCATTCATTTTCTCATATTTATAAATTAAACATAAGCTCGCCCACCAAAAAGGAAAACTAAGGTGATCCCAATTCTTCCAATTGCGAGTAATCATTTGCATGGCTATCCCGGTCATAATAAGGAAAAGCCAGCATTTATAGTGGTACATGGGGGGGCTTAATATGCAGTAACGTTCTGCATATAACTACCTCATACATCAATAGTACTGAAAAAGTGATAGCGCCCCTCGGCTGGCAGGACTGTAGGTGAAGGACTCCTGCTCAGCTGGATAATGTAGGAGCTCCCACTCTCAAGCCATGACACACCCCTTCCAAAAATATTGCTAAAAATTCAGTAAAGCGCAGATTTGCACGTGCAAGTAGGCAAAATACTACAATCACTTTAACACTTTTCTGTGGTAGCCTCTGAAGTGAAAGGCTGCTTACTTTACTTCCCCGGAGATACGTTGTGAAAGAAAAGAAAACCCAAAAATAAAAACCAAAAAGATTACATTGTATATTCCAAAGCAAATAACTTTTTATTCTAGTAATTAGTATTATAGCAGCATTTGTCAAATCAGAAATAAATCAGTTTGGACATATACAATGGAGAGAAAAAAACCTCATACGAACAGTGCCAGCATTTTTCTGTAAGCATGGCATAGTCTCTCTAAGGAAACTCTGCCCCAGCATGGGTTTTTTTTTATAGAAAGTACCTTTTTCTAGCAAGACCTTCCCCTGGCTATTATGTACCATCCTATTGGATAAACCAAATGCCTATCTAACCCTCTTCTATTCCACGCCTCCATTCTTCCCTGCTCCAATGCTCACAGGAATTCTATGAGTGTCAGAGTTTTAACTGCTGCAGCCTAGGGAACACTCGATGAAACTGCAGGGAAATGCTTTTAAAACCAATAGGAGGACATATTTTTTTACTCAGAGAATAGTTAAGCTCTGGGACGCATTGCCAGAGGCTGTGGTAAGAGCGGATAGCGTAGCTGGTTTTAAGAAAGGTTTGGACAAGCTCTTGGAGGAAAAGTCTATAGTCTGTTATTGAGAAAGACATGGGGGAAGCCACTGCTTGCTACTCATTGGGTTTTGGCCAGGTACTAGGGACCTGGATTGGCCACCGTGAGAACAGGCTACTGGGCTTGATGGACCATTGGTCTGACCCTGTAAGGCAGTGGTTTCCAACTCAAACCCTTTGCAGGGCCACATTTTGGATTTGGAGGTACTTGGAGGGCCTCAGAAAAAATAATTAATGTCTTATTAACGAAATGACAATTTTGCTTGAGGTAAAACTCTTTATAGTTTATAAATCTTTCCTTTTGGCTAAGTCTTAATAATAATATTGTCATTTATAGCTAAAGAGACATATGATCAAGAAACTTTTATTTTATTTTTGTGATTATGATAAACATACCGAGGGCCTCAAAATAGAACCTGGCAGGCCGCTTGTGGCCCCCGAGCCGCGAATTTGAGACCACTGCTGTAAGGCTCTCCCGCTGACGTCACATCCGGGTGCCACGCATAGGAAGCGATGTCGGAGGGGAAAGCTGACGGGGTTGCGAGGAGCATGTTTTTGACCGCTGTGAGCAACAACTTCAACTCGAGGTAGGGGGAAAGGGACGGGGGGGGGTCGTGAGTGGCAGGCAGGAGCGGGGGGAGGGACACCTCTCACCCTTGCTACGCCACCATCTCCATGCCATATAATACTTGTTGCATCCTTTAAGCACTATGGCCCCCTTTTATTAAACTGTGATGGCGGTTTATAGCGCCGGGAGCCGCGCTGAATGCAGCGCGCAGCTCCCGTTGCTCATAGGAATGCTGTGGGCGTCGGGAGCCGCATGAAGCATTCAGCACGGCTCCCGTCATTAAAAACTGCTGCCGCAGTTTAATAAAAGGGGATATATGTGACTAGCCTATGATACTACATTTAGGTTGCTAGTCCAATCTCTAGTTCTAAGCTCATTGGACTACTGCAACATAATTTACCTAGAATCCCACAAAAAAAACATTAGGAGATTAAGAGCGGTCCAAAACACGGCAGTAAGACTGATCTTCGGCCTGAAAAAATCCCCATACTTCAAAAAACTGCACTGGCTTCCCCTCTGAGGACAAATCAGAGGAGAATCGGGAGTAAGACCTGTATGAAAATGTAGGCGGAAGAAGACGCAACCATAAGACCTGCATATATTGTAGGCGAAGACCCCTGAGAACCCCAAATAGTTATATTTCTAAGAGAGACCTACCTCTTCGACATGTTTATCGGGCCCTAAGAAACCAGCCTACCTACTATCCCTTCATGCTACTCCTCCAATCTCTCTTCCCCTACATACACAGTCCCTCCTCCTCCCTCTCCCCTTAAACCTATGCTGTAATCTCCCTGCTCTCTTCTCTGCGGTATCCACACTGTACTTCCTGTATACCGTCTTGAACTGAAAAGGTATGACGGGATATAAAAAAAAGCTATTATTATTATACCATTATTTTTTAAAATACATATTTTCTTGATAAAATACTCTTTTATGTGTTCAGTGCTTACTAACAAAGTTGGAGCAATTCAAGTTCTGTTCTATCGATCACAAACAAGGAAAACACAAATAAGCGAGAAAGAGTCCACTTTGTGTGCTAAAACCAGCAGTGAATTTTCTGGCTCAGCAAAGAGGAACAGTTCCAGCGTTGGTTGTCTAATCACCTAAATAGACAATATCAGGGCAAAAATTGGTTTCTTGTACAAAAGCATCGGATATCCATCTAGCTCTACGCACGCTCCGTTTCACTACATGCTTCGTCTAGAGCCTTGAACTCGCCAGCTGTGAAAACTCATTCATTGTCAAAATATACTTCCTTCTGCATTGTACACTTGCTGGTTTTTATCTGCCAGTTGATAATGACAATCTTATACTGCCCTGTAAAAAATGTTTTTACGAGTGAGTAATCATTGGACTAGCTGAAAACTACTTACACTTGGTTTTTTTTCTCACAAAGTTGCCACCAATTTATTTTTTTCCTTTTTTGTGATGGACAGAACAGAACTTGAATTGTCCATAAAAAGATATAACAAGAACATAAGAATTGCCGCTGCTGGGTCAGACCTGCGGTCCATCGTGCCCAGCAGTCCGCTCACGCGGCGGCCCTCTGGTCAAAGACCAGCGCCCTACCTGAGACCAGTCCTACCTGCACACGTTCTGGTTTAGCAGGAACTTGTCTAACTTTGTCTTGAATCCCTGGAAGAGCGTTCCAGTTTTCTACCACTCTCTGGGTGAAGAAGAACTTCCTTATGTTCGTACGGAATCTATCCCCTTTCAACTTTAGAGAGTGCCCTCTCGTTCTCTCTACCTTGGAGAGGGTGAACAACCTGTCCTTAACTACCAAGTCTATCCCCTTCAGTACCTTGAATGTTTCGATCATGTCCCCTCTCAATCTCCTCTGTTCGATGGAGAAGAGGCCCAGTTTCTCTAATCTTTCGCTGTACGGCAGCTCCTCCAGCCCCTTAACCATCTTAGTCACTCTTCTCTGGACCCTTTCGAATAGTACCGTGTCCTTCTTCATGTACGGTGAAAAGTGTTGGAAGCAGTATTCCAGGTGAGGGCGCACCATGGCCCGGTACAGCAGCATGATAACCTTCTCCGATCTGATTGTGATCCCCTTCTTTATCATTTCTAGCATTCTGTTCACCATTTTCGTCGCCACCGCTGCACATTGCGTGGACGGCTTTATCGACTTGTCAATCAGAACTCCCAATTCTCTTTCCTGGGAGGTCTCTCCAAGTACCGCCCCGGACATCATGTATTCGTGCATGAGATTTTTGTTACCTACATGCATCACTTTACACCTAACCATGTTGAACCTCATCTGCCATGGATGTGACATCACAAGGGATCCGAGGCTGGTGCGAACAGCAGGTGGAAGATGCTGCTTGCACCGGCAATCATTTCAGGAGGTATGCAGGGGTTAGGGGGAGAAGAGTTGGGGACGCACAGTGTGGTGATGACGCTACTGATCCTCCTACCTTTGCAGGTCAAAGTGCATCTCAAGCCATAGGTGCAGGTTGGGATGGAGGAGATTTTTGTGGGGATGGAATGGATCTTAGCGGGTCTAGGGGGGTATGGGTTACATTCCACTGGGGATGGGTATAGATGGGTGAAATTTCTGCCCCCATGCAACTCTCTAGTTCAAAGGTAAAAGAGATTTCTGAGGGAGTACCCAGTGCTCGGGGAAACCTGGAGAAAAGAAATGAGAATTAAGGATGCCACCTAGCTCTTGGGGTGACGTTGTCATCTAATGAGGCCTATGATTGACTGATCCTCCTTTAGCCTTAAAATTAATATTTTAGAATTTGAAGGATAATTTTGGGCTGTCCTTTGTATAATGGTGGAAATTAGCCAGTCCAAAGGATTCAAGGTGAAAATATGAAGCGCTTACTCAAAAAAATCATAAATGTCACAACGATATCGAGAGCAAAATGCTAATTACTCGGACCTCATACACCCTGGACATTACTCGCATCACTTTCATGCCCCGATGGGGTTGCGAGGAGCACGTGCTTGACCGCCATGAGCAACAACTTCAACTAGCGGTACGGGGGGAAGGGAAGGGGAGCTTGCGCAGGGGGGCGGAGACAAGGGGAAGGGCGCCCCTCACCCTCGCTATTCATTTTGTATCCCAAACTCCCCAACGAGCTCAGAACGGTTGATAGAATGTACATAATGCATAGACAAACGGGTTATAAATTTACATGTGTACAGTAGAGTTTGTTCGTCTTAGGTTAACAGATGGTTTTATCATCTTAAGTAAACATATATAGAGTGGATCTTGTTCAGCGTACATTTGGTACCGTGTTTCCCCCAAAATAAGCCCTACCCCCCAAAAATAAGGCCTAGTCGCTGGCAGCAGCCCCATATAAAACAACCATCCAAGTAAAAAATAAAACTGTAAAACTACTATACATATACATACAAACTCCCTTTTTATATATTCTGCAAAAAGTACAGTACAAGCCTGTGGTTCTAACCCCCAGGTGCAAAGCATGTTCTGTTCCATAATCTGGCTGCACAAAAATTGAAATCAGTCCTTTTAAAATAGGGGTGTCCAATCTGCGGCCCGAGGGCCACATGCGGCCCCGTGAAGTATTTTGTGTGGCCCCGGTCGAGGACGATGCAGTGTTTTCCTCTGCTGCCCCCGAGTGTTTACTCTCTTGCCGGCTCCCTCCTCTATCTTGCTGCAGTGTTTGCGCATTTGTGCGGCCCCAGAAACATTTTTTTCGGCCGATGCGGCCCAGGGAAGCCAAAAGGTTGGACACCCCTGTTTTAAAATGTCCACTCGTGGGGCCAGCAAGTAAACTGCAGCCATCCCACCCCCTTTATTTTGAGCTCGCTTGTGCGAAGTGCATGCGCGTGCGCAAATTGGATCTACAACCAACAAGGATAATCTGCGCGTGCATCACGATCCGTGGGATCGCTGTAGGGCGTGCGTCCGATCAGATCATTTGCACGCAGAATCTGTACTGAATTGGTCGCTCGGCAAAACTCGGCCAAGAATCGCCCAACAACGGTCCAGATCGGTGAGTTTAGTGAATCTAGGCCATACTGATTGAAGTGTGACAGAACTGTATTCACTTCAGTAGGTGTGAACCAAAGTATTACTAGAAAGGGCCAAGAGACTCACTATCAAATTAATTGCACCGCCAATCTTCAAAGGAGTTTGTTGTCTTGTCTTTGAAAGCCAGATATAGAGCAAGAAAGGGCTTCAGTTACCTTAATCCTGAGAAAATATTGAGCAGATGCTTCCTCTACTGCAGAACACATATGACTGGTGAGTATTACTGTTTGGGGTTGTCGGGGTGGGGGTGGGGGAGTGGGCATCCCTTCAGCTGGGGTTGTCGCTTTGTCGTTGCTTTTCCCGGCACATGTGCACATTTACACTTCTTTCAGTGGTGTATTCTGCTCGTGTGCCGATTGCGATCACCAGCCATTCATCTGCACGCGTGGTTTTTCGAGAATGGCTCGTCTTTTGAAATCATTACATTTATGGCCACGATAGCGGCCTGTCGGATTTTACCACGGCTATTAGAGAATCCGGCCCTTAAAGTCTAAGGAGGGCAGGAGCATTCCTAGCAAGAATCGTTCCCACTGTGACAATGGGCCCAATTCGCTAACCTGCCCGATCGCAACCAATCCATGTCCGATCCGTGGCAGGCCGACCAATTCACAACAGGACAATATTCAAATGGGGGCGATCGGAGGAACGCCCCCCACCGACCGCACGGATCGCTACTGAGTGATCCCGAGGCATGCGCAGACCATCTTCTTTGCCTGTAGGTGGTCTGCGCACGCGTTTGCTGTCCGTGCTTTTTAATTTTTTTACTTTTCTGAGCCCGTGGTTTTAACCCGCGAGTTTAAAGTGGGTTAAAACCACGGGCTCGCGCTGCAGGGAAGGGAGGCAGAGCAGGAGAGTACAGGGGCTGCAAAGGCAGGAGAGTCGGGGCTGAGCAGGAGAATCGGGGCTGAGAGCAGGGGTTTTGCAGTCGCTTGTGTTTGGATCGGCCAGCCCAGTCGGTGTGCTTGAATTTTGTTAGCGAATCGCGTCCTTCCTACTTTGCATGCCGTTTCCCCTCATTTGCATGCACGGATTGGAATCGGACCGGCACAGAGGTTAGTGAATCGGGTCGGAGGAAAATCGGGTCGCAAAGGGGTCACAAACCGATCGGCTTGCTTAGTGAATCTAGCCCAATGTGCGACGTGCCCCTAGCACTCCCATCCTGCCCCCTTCTCCTGGCATGGGGAGAGACTGTGAGTTGAATTGTTACATTCCTGTGTGTTAATACTCTTCCAGCCCTTAAAGTTTCTATTTCTTCCTGTTTGATCCCTCTCTCCCTAAGCCCATTCTTTGATCTATGGACTGCCCACAGCAATAAAAGAAGAAAATAGGAACATTTTTCACGGGAGTTAATAAGGGTTTAGATAAAGAAGGGAATAAACCAGACCTAATAAATGCGATTAATTGTAGTCTCTTTGCAAGTCATTGACGAACCAATTTAAAAGTACACCAAATAAATTTGAATGACTTTATCATTGATTAAACATCCCTAGTCCTCTGTCAGAGGTGCGTTGGTGGCTGGAAAACTACCGCCTGCTCAAGAGGCATTTTAGCCTGTGCGTTAAGGCCCTAACGAGCCTTCATAAAAGGAGCCCAAAGTTAAGCTTTGGTTTAGTTTAGTTCCTACCTTGAAATCGTCTTTTCTTTTTTCCTTCATTTCCTCCACCCAGTTGTGTTAACCTTTTAGGTTTTTCTATTCTAGAATTATCGTAGCTCTTCCCTTTTTTCCTTCATGGTTTTTTTTGGATCTTTTCCAGATGAGCCCCGCCAAAAAGTTAACCCCCGCCACCCAGAAAAGGTGTCAGGTCAAAACCGCGGAAGACAAAGGCGCGCGCCGACAACTGAGCGCAGCGCGGAGGCGCGCGCCAAAGAAAATAACTGTTTTTAGGGGCTCCGACGGGGGTGTGTGGGGGAACCCTCCCTTTTTACTTTGTACAGATCGCGCCGCGCTGTGGGGGCGTTGTGGGGGGTTTGGGGGGTTGTAACCCCCCACATTTTACTGAAAACTTCACTTTTTCCCTAAAAACAGGGAAAAAGTTAAGTTTACAGTATAATGAGGGGGGTTACAACCCCCCAAACCACCCACAGCGCCTCCGCGATCTGTATTAAGTAAAGTGGGGGGGCTCCCCAACAAAAACCCCCGTCGGAGCCCCTAAAAACTGTCATTTTCTTCAGCACGCGCCTCCGTCTTGCGCTCAGTTGTCGGCGCGTGCCTTTGTCTTCCGCGGTTTTGTCTATGAACCCTCCGTGGGTTTGAAAAAAACATATTGCCGTCTCCTTGTCATGAACGAGAGTCGAAAGCGTCAGAAAGTTCATGTCTGGTTTTACGTTACAAAAGTTTGAGTCGAAAGCGTCAGAAAGTTCATTTGTGGTAAATAGGTGAAGGTTGCGTGCGCTGGCAAAAGGTGGCGGGGCTTAAGTTTTCGCGCGTGCACTTTTTCCATTAGTGGCGGGGCTTATCTGGAAAAGATCCGGGTTTTTTTGTGCGTTTTCCCTCCAAGGAATGTTCATTTCATGTACTTGTTCTGGAATTAATATATTTGTATTGGTTTTTTTTACTGTATTTTAAATATACTGTACTTGTAATTTGCCTAGAAATTCATTGATATGCGATTATAGCAAATTTTAATAAAACTTTCTTCTGGATAGCTTATTCCCGTGATGGGGAGGGAGGGAGGGAGGCCTGTTTCTTGCCAGCTCAGAATTTGTACAGACTGAGAATCAACCCTAGGGACAGTCATGCCGTTACCAGGCGGCATCATCAAAGCAGTGATTTCACAGAAAGAATTCAGAATTTTAGCATTCAGGTAATAGCTGCCATTTCTCTAATCCACCTTAATGATAACACCAGGCACCAGATTGAAAATCACCTTACTTAGGCTGCCGTGCTGTTTCTTCTAGGAACAGCCTGAAAATTGCTTCTGAAAAAAAAAAAACACCCGAGTGCACAGAAAGCTATTACAATGTTATTTTCCCTAGAGAAGTCCATTCAATTTGCGTTAACCATTTCCTTCTATTTCAGCTTGGTCATTCTGATAGCCCCGGCGAAGTGGGACCACAGAGGCATCTGTTCCTTCTTCGTGGTGAAAAATGATGTTGATGTAATGCAACGGCAGGTGGCAGATACAAGAAAAGCTTCCCTGATCCCTAAATAAACAGACTAGATAAGCAGCTTTATGTCATGTGTCAGAGGTGAATGGAAGAGTTTCTGAACTCCAGAGCAATGAAACAATGAGTAATCTATGGAAACTAATTTGCTCATGAGTTAATGTTTACGGGTAATCTGCATTTACAATCATCCTATATAATAAAACGCTAGCCGCGCATGCGCACTCAGACCTGCGTGATCTGTGATCCCTGATCTGTGATCCGTAGATCCGTGGTCACAGTGCGTATGCGGCGGCCAGATCGGGAAAGCACAGCACAGCCGGCGACTCCCCCCTCCCACCCTCACTCACCGCCAAAACCACCACCTCCTCCTTGCCGGCTCACCCGCCTTTAAAAGGAGAGAAAAGCGCTGCACCGCGCTAACGCTGGCTTTGCCGTCTTCTGTCCACTGTGGCCCGCCCTCTCTGACTACTTCCTGTTTCCGCTAGGGTTGGCCGCAGTGGATAGAAGACGCTGAACAAATATTTATTTTACGCGGGTAGCATTTTTTAAGAGGAAGCACAAGAGATGCCTAGTTACGAGCCCAGTCAGTGCTGTAGTGAGGGGGGCTGCAGACTGCCCCAGGCGCCGTCTCATTAGGGGGCGCCGGAATTTCTTCTCCTCTCTGTTCTGGGACCAGGAAGTGATGTCAGAGGGAAAGCTGAGGCTGGCACGAGCAGCAGCTAGGGGCTGCTCACTGCTGGTGAAGATTTTTAAGAGACGCAAGGGCGAGTCCCACGAGACCTGGTGGCAGCCATTCAGCGAGCGGCGCCAGACCAGGCGGGAGCTCAAGAAGCTGGCTCTTGCATGCCGGTGCGCCGCTGGCCATGAGATCGGAGGGCGAGAGGGAGGGGGGAGAACTGGCGGCAGGGCAGGAGCGCGGAAAGTTTGCTCCTGCCCATACACTGCTGGACCACTGAGAAGATGCAAGAAGAGGAAGGTTGGAGGATGGGGTAAAAAAATTGTATCGGCCAGGACAGGAGGGATCCCTCCTGTGTCGGCCCACCAGAGGCCTGCATCAAGTCCAGGAGGGGGTCAGGTGGTGATCCGAATATAGGACGAGACCCCTAGTGTTGGGCCATTTTTATGGCCCCCAAATCCCGTCCTATATTCGAGTATATACGGTCTATCAGTGTGATGCCTGTATGGGGCTGTGAAGGAGATCCACTTTTCAGTTGTCTATGCTGTAGTCAAGCTTTCCATGACAGTGACATTCCTTCTTTGGGCTCTGATGAGAATCAGCGCAATCTCCTTGCTAATCATCTATTCAAGAAAACTTCCAGGTGTACCTGTCCTAACAAACTCTTGTCCTCAAAATCCCTCAACAAATAGGTCAATATTAGGCAGCACCAGCCTGACTTTTTTTTGTAAAAGTAGATGTATTTTAATTTAATGTATTTATTTGCATTGTATGTATTAGGCTTGACTGTTGTGAACCACCTTGAACTTTTTGGTATGGCGGTATATTAAAATAAATTATTATTATTATTAAAAGTAAGTTACTGTCTCTAAAAAAAAAAAAGCTCTCATACTAATAAAAATAGGATCAAGCAGACATTTTTTCCTCTTTTTAAATAAAATTTGATACTACCTTGATATGCATGACTATCCTTTTCAAATTAAAATGCTCATGGTTCTTTTTTTTCTTTTACCAATGGCTTTCAAAAAGGATGAATTACCTACCTTTCATGCGTGGTGCCTTGGAAGGTCATGAAATCAGCTCTGTCTGTGTGGCGCAGTGGTTAAAAGCTGCAGCCTCAGCACCCTGAGGTTGTGGGTTCAACCCCACGCTGCTCCTTTTGACCCTGGGCAAGTCACTTAATCCCCCAAACGTCCTTGGTATACATTCACGTCTTCCCTTCTCCAAAGGAAATTACATTTAATTTAGGATTGTTTACAACTCCAAGACCAATCAAAAGAAAGGGAGGAAAGAGCCTCAGACTCCAGCCTGCCGTTGCTCAGTAGCTTTCAAGTAGGCTATGCTCACGCGTTACCTCATTGGCTCAAAAACCTCCACCTCCTAATGATTTTTGATCAATTTTTTCAATTAATTTTCTAACCTCCAATAATAAGGTTGAATTACACATTCTGGTGGGAATCCCTGTGTTATACTTATAAAATAATAATAATAATTTTATTCTCATATACCGCCAAAGCCATGGTAGTTCGAGGCGGTTTACAACAAGAAGAGCTGGACAATCAGCGAAGATAATTACAATGACGTCGTCGAGTACAATTGGAGAAGGGTGGATACAGGTTGAGTAGGAGTAAGTCAGAGTGATAGACACAGAGTAGAGGCGTCGAGTGCATGTTGGAAGCATACTTGGAACGTTGCATGACCATACAACAGGGACATTTTAAGAATTTTATGGATGTTTGGGAGCCATTGGCTAAATATTGTAAAGAGGAATAATTAATTTAATTGTATAGTCAAGTAAACATACACATCCTGGGGAGGGGGGGGAAGAGAAGGGAAGAGAATTGGAATTGATTCAAGGATTTTATGAATAATTTCATGAAGGTTTTATTATATTTGTTTATTAGCTTGGGGGGGGGCAAATTTAATTATGCAGTAGTATTTGTAAGTTTTGTTGCGCTTATTATATAATATACATATATGTGAATCATTTATTGCGCATTTGTAGTTTGAAAAATCAATAAAGAATTAAAAAAAAAAAAATTATGTTAGTATATTAAAACTCCTCTGAGCTAAACCCTACTAAATACATTTACTAAAAATATTTTCTATATTGGGAAGGGGGTGTGTGTGTTAAAAAAAGATCAGCCCCGGGTATCACATACCCTAAGTATGCTACTGGCAACACCTTGCATCATATCACCCTAGGTGGCTGCAGGTCAGATGTTGCTTAGTGGGTCACTCCAGCTCTGTTCTCTTCTCCATCCCTTCCCTCCTCTCCCCCTCCCCAAGAAATTACAGGAAAGCGCCTCATGAGCTGTCTGCATCTTGCCATATATTCTGCTCAGTTAACAGTTGTTCGAGAATCATTTGATTTAAGATTAAGTGAGACTTGAAACTAGTTATTTTGCTGCCTATTAAACTCTGAAGTCTGTCAGGGTTTAACAGGATGCACTTGTGAAATACCCATGACATCCGAGGAAAAGGATTTCTCATATATCTCAAAAGAAGCAGCTGCATCTGCTATAAGGCATCCAGGTGTTTGCTCCTCAATCTACCTTTGAAGAGCTGTGACTCGGAATTAAAGGCCTTTAGATACTGGATCAATGAGTTTGCAATTTAAAGAGCTGCCAGTGCCTCGAGGGAAGAAGAAACCTTTAAAGAGAATTAAGAATTCATTTGAACAACATTAAGTCAAATCTCTTGCCACAACAAAATATCCCTTTAAGCTCTCCTGTGTATACTCTTTATATATCATCTTGCTAATTAGGAGTGGGGTTGATTACAGTCGCAATTTCCTGCTTCCGCCCTGCCATCTTGCATCTCCTTCCCTGGCTCAACCAGTATTTGAGCCGTGATGAAAGTTAGCTGAATTTACAGGAACATTTTCACTTCTGTTGAGGCAAACAAACTTCATAGAATTTTACATGAGTTTTACTCTTTGGGATCTTGTCAGGTACTCGTGACCTGGGTTGGCCACTGGACAAGATGGACCTTCGGTCCGACCCAGTATGGCCATTTTTATGTTCTTATATTATGTTCATGATGATTACCGTACATATCTGTCCGTAAAACAGAAATTCTAAGTCTCTTGGACTCTTGCCCCCTAGGTCAATGGTTCTTAAACCTGGTCCTGGAGGCATCTCAGCCAGTCACGTTTTCAGGATATCCACAATGAATATGCATGAGATAGGTCTAAAAACCAAGGATCCAGTGCATGCAAATCTTCTTCATGCATATTCATTGTGGATTTCTTGAAAACCTATCTGGCTGGGTGTATCCCAAAGAGTGGGTTCTATTCCCGAGAGAGGTGGTGGAGGTGGTGGAGAGGAAAACAGTGACAGAGTTCAAAAAAGCATGGGATGAACACAGAGGATCTAGAATCAGAAAATAATAGTAAATATTGAAGAACTAAGGCTAGCACTGGGCAGACTTGCACGGTCTGTGTCTGTATATGGCAGTTTGATTGAGGATGGGCTGGGGAGGGCTTCAATGGCTGGGAGGGTGTAGATGGGCTGGAGTGAGCTGTGCCGGAGACTTCAGTAGTTGGAACCTAAGAACAGTATTGGGCAGAGCTTTGGATTCTTGCCCAGAAATAGCTAAGAAGAAAATGTAGATTGAATCAGGTTGGGTAGACTGGATGGACCATTTGTGTCTTTATCTGCCGTCATCTTCTGCCCAATGTGCGGCGGCAGCCAAAAAAGCAAATAGGATGCTAGGAATTATTCAAAAAGGGAGGGTTAACAAGACTAAGAATGTCCTAATGCCCCTGTATCGTTCCATGGTTCGACCTCATCTGGAGTATTGCGTTCAATTCTGGTCTCCTTATCTCAAGAAAGATATAGTGGCGCTAGAAAAAGGTTCAAAGAAGAGCGACCAAGATGGTAAAGGGGATGGAACTCCTCTTGTATAAGGAAAGAACATAAGAATTGCCATTGCTGGGTCAGACCAGTGGTCCATCACGCCCAGCAGTCCGCTCAAGCGGCGGCCCTTAGGTCAAAGACCAGTGCCCTAACTGAGACTAGGAACTTGTCTAACTTTGTCTTGAATCCCTGGAGGATGTTTTCCCCTATAACATCGTCCGGAAGAGCGTTCCAGTTTTCTACCACTCTCTGGATGAAGAAGAAGTTCCTTACGTTTGTACGGAATTTATCCCCTTTTAACTTTAGAGAGTGCCCTCTCGTTCTCTCTACTAAATCTATTCCCTTCATTATCTTGAATGTTTCGTCATGTCCTCTCTCAGTCTCCTCTTTTCAGGGGAGAAGAGGCCCAGTTTCTCTACTCTCTCACTGTACGGCAACTTCTCCAGCTTAACCATTTTAGTCGCTCTTCTCTGGACCCTTTTAAGTAGTACTGTGTCCTTCTTCATGTACGGCGACCAGTGCTGGACACAGTATTCCAGGTGAGGGCGTACCATGGCCCGGTACAGTGGCATGATAACCTTCTCCTATCTATTCATGATCCCCTTCTTAGTAATTCCCAGCATTCTGTTCGCCCTTTTCGCCGCCGCCGCACATTGCGTGGACGGCTTCATCGACTTGTCGACCAGTACTCCCAAATCTCTTTCCTGGGGGGGGGGGTCTCTCCAAGTACCGCACCGGACAGCCTGAATTTGTGTATAAGATTTTTGTTACTGACATGCATCACCTTACACTTATCCACGTTAAACCTCATTTGCCTTGTCACAGCCCATTTTTCAAGCGTGTTTATATCATGTTGCAGGTCTTCGCAATCCTCCCGCGTCTTCACTACTCTGAATAACTTTGTATCATCTGCAAATTTAATCACCTCACTCGTCGTACCAATTTCCAGGTCGTTTATAAATATGTTGAAGAGCACGGGTCCAAGCACCGAACCCTGCGGCACTCCATTCATGACGCTTTTCCAGTCCAAGTATTGTCTGTTTACCCCCACTCTCTGTTTCCTACCCGCCAGCCAATTTTTAATCCACGTATTTCACTTCGCTCATTTAGAAGAGTCACTACACTCTTGCAGCGTCAGAGAGAGAAGAACCATCGGCTCAGTTGTGATGATGTGATGCGTGTATTCTGTATGCACTCGTATTGCAAGACCTCGCTCGTTTAGAACAGTCACTACACTCTTGCAGCGTCAGAGAGAGAAGAACCATTGGCTCAGTTGTGATGATGTGACGTGTGTATACTGTATGCACTCGTATTGCAAGACTTTGCTCGTTTAGAACAGTCTCTACACTCTTGCAGCGTCAGAGAGAGAAGATCTATCGGCTCAGTTGTGA
The DNA here is from genome assembly GCF_902459505.1 of Geotrypetes seraphini. Classification (NCBI taxonomy): domain Eukaryota; kingdom Metazoa; phylum Chordata; class Amphibia; order Gymnophiona; family Dermophiidae; genus Geotrypetes; species Geotrypetes seraphini. The sequence goes on from NC_047095.1 coordinate 67,406,015, forward strand.
TGATGTGACGCGTGTATACTGTATGTACTCGTATTGCGAGACTTTGCTCGTTTAGAACAGTTACTACACTCCCGCAGCGTCAGAGAGAGAAGAACCATCGGCTCAGTTGTGATGATGTGATGCGTGTATACTGTATGTACACGTATTGCAAGACCTCGCTCATTTAGAACAGTCGCTACACTCCCGCAGCATCAGAGAAAGAAGAACCACCGGCTCAGTCATGATGATGTGATGTGTGTATACTGTATGTACTCGTATTGTAAGACCTTGCTTATATATCAAGTTAAAATTTAATAAAATGTTTTGCTTGTCGTGCAAAACACTTGCAAAGCAAGTTACTTGCAATCCAAAGTTTTCCTGTATAACCAATTTAAAATTTACTTTCCTCTCAATCTACAACCAGTGTAATTGATTCCTGTTCTAAAAATCAAATGCACAACCATATTTTGAAGCAATTGCAGCCTATTTTTTTTAATTTGGCATAACACCACAATATAAAGAATTACAGTAATCCAACCGAGGCGACACGATAGATGTTACCACCGTTTTGAAAACTTTCTAAAGATGGAACGTATTGTTCGTAATTGGCGCAAACAAAAAGACTCTCTTTGCCAATCCATTTCTTTGATTCTCAGACGTGAAACCACAATCCAAAATAATTCTCAGGACCCTAGATTTTTCTTCTATCGTCAGAACTATTTTCTGGCCAATCAACCTACTTGGATTACCAAAACAAACTAATTTCACTTTTTGTGTATTCAGCTGTAAGAAATTATTGGCTGTCCAATTATCCACTAATATAATTACCTTTTGAACAAATCTCAAAGCCTCCTTCAGAGAAGCAGTGCATCAGATCTATTATGGAAAACAGCAAAACCTGAAGTCTAGAAAGATAAAAGACATTTTTAAAAGCAGATTGCACTGTGCTCCTTGCATTCTTTGCAGATTATGCTGCCTATTAAGGGACTGAAAAACTATAATGTGGGGCGAGGCAGAGCGATAAAATAGTCACAGCTGCCGAAAAACTGAAGGTTGAAGGGATATCAACACAATAAAAAAATCTTCAAGTCCAGGCCACGAGTTCCTTTGTGAACATGCCGCTGAGAGATCCTGGTTCAGGCTCTGCCCCCTCTCCTGGGCATTCCTACCCCTCGAGTGATGCCAGCAATGAAATCAGAGGGGAATCCCAAGGCTGATTGGCTGCAGGATGGAGAGGGGACGGAACAAGTCCCGATGGCGCAAAGGTCAGTTCAGGTTTGCCCTCTTTCCCCCTGAAGGCAGGATAGCTGCGGGAGCACTGCAGGAGTTACTCCAGACGTTGTTGGACCATCACATGGAGAGGGTGAGAGATAATCTGCTTTCCTCTCTGCCCCCTTCCTCCCAGCAGCTCTCCTGATGGTGAGACTGATTGCAGTGAATAATACAGAACCAGCACAGAGGTCAATCCCAAGGTCACAGCAGTAGTATACAGGTTTCAACTGGCACAAATTCCATTTGTCATCTCTCATCATCATGGCCTTCTAACCCTGACATGTCCTGAAGATATCCCTCTCAAAGTCCTCTCCCTAAAGTAGGGGGTTCAAGTCCCGTTATAGTCCAGCCAAGTGAAGCTCAGCCAGACTGGGACTGCTAGATTCTCTTTCACTCCCACTGACCTGAAGCTGTCCTATTCAATCAAAACACTACACCATGCCATACAAAACCAAAGCAGCACCCAAAAAAAACAACAGCCAAAGAAGCAAGGACCTGCCCCTTGCTTCAACAAGCCTGATGTACCATTACACGTATTGACAAGACTGAAGCATTGACCTGAGCGGTACATCAACTCTGTAGACCTCCCACTGCTGAGATCATTCCCGCATGCCCATGCGGAAGTGTCACCATGACTCCTGTAGAGCAGTGGTTCCCAACCCTGTCCTGGAGGACCACCAGGCCAATCGGGTTTTCAAGCTAGCCCTAATGAATATGCATGAGAGAGATTTGCTTATAATGGAAGTGACAGATATGCAAATCTTCTCCATGCATATTCATTAGGGCTATCCTGAAAACCCGATTAGCCTGGTGGGCCACCAGGACAGGGTTGGGAACCACTGCTGTACAGCACATCATCCAATATGAAGCACTGATCATCACGAGTTTCAGGATAGCTGAAGGCCAACCAACAACTGGCGAGCAGTCCCCTGCTGGACAAACAGACGGATTCTGGCAGACCATGACTCCTGAGGAAGATGGAGTCCAAGACAGGTCACTGACTTTGGTGACTCACCTCAGCACATTACTGCACAAACCAATGAACCTGACCTATAGCCCGGTGGCAGATACATCAGAAGACCTAAATCATATCCAAAGTTGCCCACCAGATGACAGCAATTTGAGACATACTCTGAGCACAGGCCTATCACCACCCAGGAAGTACCAGGGCCACATATGGATAAGTTCTAATCCAGATCACACTCAGGACAGCATGAACCTATGTACCATGTCAAACAACACAGACCCAGAGGGGACCATGAAATACCTCAACTCTGAGTTGAGCATCCTGGTATCAGTGAAGAGCTTCACAGATCCAGATCCACTACTGGGCAATGTAGATCAAGGTCTCACAACGGACAAAATGGAGCCAGTCCTCGCTCAACACACAACAGACAGTGCAATAGGTGGCAAGAGTCCAGAACCGGCTCTGAAGAGCGCAGTTCCAAATCATACGATGGACAGCGCAGATCCCGATCCTGCTCAAGGCAGCGCAGTTCCACACAACACAATGAATAGCCAGGATTCAGATCATGCTCAGAACAGCGCAGCTCCAAATCACACAATGGATAATGGAGAACCTGATCAAGATCACATGGTACGACGAGTAAGGTGATTAAATTTGCGGACGATACAAAGTTATTCAGAGTAGTGAAGATGCAGGGGGATTGCGAAGATCTGCAACGTGACATAATCAGGCTCGAGAAATGGGCATCGACATGGCAGATGAGGTTCAACGTGGATAAATGCAAAGTGATGCATGTCGGTAACAAAAATCTCATGCACGAATACAGGATGTCCGGGGCGGTACTTGGAGAGACCTCCCAGGAAAGAAACTTGGGAGTTCTGATTGACAAGTTGATGAAGCTGTCCACACAATGTGCGGTGGCGGCGAAAAGGGTGATCAGAATGCTAGGAATGATCAAGAAGGGGATCACGAACAGATCAGAGAAGGTTATCATGCCGCTGTACCAGGCCATGGTGCGCCTTCACCTGGAATACTGTGTCCAGCCAGCACTGGTCACCGTACATGAAGAAGGACACGGTACCACTCTAAAGGGTCCAGAGAAGAGCGACTAAAATGGTTAAGGGGCTGGAGGAGTTGCCGTACAATGAGAGATTGGAGAAACTGGGCCTCTTCTCCCTTGAAAAGAGGAGACTGAGAGGGTACATGATCGAAACATGTAAGATAATGAAGGGAATAGACTTAGCAGATAAAAACAGTTTGTTCACCCTCTCCAAGGTAGGGAGAGGGCACTCTCTAAAGTTGATAGGGGCTAGATTCCATAGAAACGTAAGGAAGTTCTTCTTCACCCAAAGAGTGGCAGAAATCTGGAACGCTCTTCCGGAGGCTGTTATAGGGAAAAACATCCTCCAGGGATTCAAGACAAAGTTAGACAAGTTCCTGCTAAACTGGAATGTACGCAGGTGAGGCTGGACTCATTTAGAGCACTGGTCTTTGACCTGGGGGCCCCCAAAAAGAGCAGACTGCTGGGCACGATGGACCACTGGTCTGACCCAGCAGCGGCAGTTCTTATGTTGTTTTTGTAATGGAGAATTTTTAGCTATCTGTATAAATTATGGTTCATTGAGATTTGAATGTTTTACTGTTTTGTCATTAGAATGGTTTTTATGGAGATGTAGTCTGTTATGAAAAAAAATTATTTTTTTAAACTTTTGTTCCTAATCTTTCCTTTTCTATTTTTAATGGGGTTCTTTACTTGATGAATGTGATTTATGCATTGTAAACCGCTTGGATCCTTTTAGGCCGTTATGAGGTGTATAAAGTTTTTAATAAACACTAGCGCATGGCTTCTCAGAGGCGAAGCACGGGCCACGACTGCCAAGTGGCCATATTTTCTTGTTTATTTGGCTTTAAATCCCGTCCACCCCAAAGAGCTCAGAAGGGGTTACGGATTTGCAGTTATGGAGTTACCATAAGGATGTTTAAGGATGCTTATGACCTTTAAAAATTCTAAAATTATCTATTCTGTTTTAATTAATATTCACAAAGTGTGCCTTAGAATTGTTTACCCTACCTTTTGTTTTTCCCTTTTTTTTCTTTACCCTTATTGTAACTTTACCTCCTTTCCTTTTTTTTTCATGTTAGTTATTATTGGAATTTTATGTTTAAAGTTTCTTTATTATATTATGTACATCACCTAGAAATTCGAAATAGGCGATTCATCAAGAGCGAAATAAACTTGAAACTTGAAACTTACCATGTGCAGTTACAAAACAAAGAGAGAGAGTGACAAAAAGCCACCTAGAGAAAACGAGGAGACACAGAAAATCAAAGTGGAAGAAAGGGGATCTCTACTGCACAAACAGTGTGCAATCCTCACTCAGCAGGATAAACCATTCAAAACAGAACAGACCAACTTGTGACGTTCTTCAATTTTCTTTATTCAAAAACTTTTCTTTTTTTCTTATCATTCTTGCTCCAATGCTCAAATGCCCGAAGGGAACCGTTTCGCCAAACTGGCTTTATCAAGGGTTCCAGCAAGGAGCACTTAATTTAGCTTCCTCTTACAGCCCCTGCAAGAATGATAAGAAAAAAAGAAAAGTTTTTGAATAAAGAATATTGAAGAACGTTACAAGTTGGTCTGTTCTGTTTTGAATGGTTTATCCTGCTGAGTGAGGATTGCACACTGTTTGAGTTGTTCAACTTACCTCACTTCCTATCTTCAAGAACCTCTTTTGTAGTGATCTCTACTGCACCCATTCTTTCCCCCACAAGACCCCCATGTTGCTACAAGCCTGGAGACCATTTACTCCAAGGGTCTTCTCAGACCTGGACGTTCTACCTAAGATACAAATACATTAAGGGCCCTTTGCAGTTTGTGCGCTAAGGCCCTGATTTTATAAAGCCAAATTTATGCGCCGCCATCAGCACCGATTCTGCAAAACATAGGCGTCCATTATACAATCACGCTCAGTGTTTGCTAAGCGCGATTATTTTCCCTTTTCAGAATTTATGGCCATGCACTGATTTCTAAAATGGCTTGTGGCCATTAGCACTTGTGCTCGTGTTGCCACGTATTTTCTAGGCAAAACGGGATCTTGCGCGAATTGGCTAATGCACAATGATGTGGCTGCGCTAACTGAGGAGTTGCCGTGCAATGAGAGATTGGAGAAACTGGGCCTCTTCTCCCTTGAAAAGAGGAGACTGCCCTCAAACCCACCTCTGTGCTAAAAAATAAGATCTATTTTTTAGCAAGTGGGAAGTTCACGCAGATCCAAAATCTACCATGGGATCACCTACGGTGTCCCGCGATAGTACCTTTTTAACCTGCGGTAAGCATGCGTTAGTGCTTACTACAGCTTAGTAAAAGGACTCCCTGAAGTGGAGGAGGGGGTGTTAGGGTACTCAGTTTTTCTGACCCCCTTAAGGCAGGCTGGGATCTTGATGGAGGTTGGATCCAGAAGTCCACACCACTATATCTCTACTGTGTATCATCGTTCTGTTTGATCAAACTGCACCTTTGATAGGAAGATTTCTGAAATAAAATTTGTCAAGATCATCAATTCCACAGTTTTTTTGTCCTTTGTGCTGGTTTCCCCTGTGGAATTCTCTTGGTGAACCTTGTTGTTTTGCTCCATAAGAACCAAAGAAGTTTTAGGCCAAGATCAAGATCATCGATTCCACAGTTTTTTGTCCTTTGTGCTGGTTTCCCCTGCTTTCCCTGTGGAATTCTCTTGGTAAACCTTGTCGTTTTGCTCCAGAAGAACCAAAGAAGTTTTAGGCCAAGATCAAGATCATCGATTCCACAGTTTTTTGTCCTTTGTGCTGGTTTCCCCTGCTTTCCCTGTGGAATTCTCTTGGTGAACCTTGTTGTTTTGCTCCAGAAGAACCAAATAAGTTTTAGGCCAAGAAAAAATGAAAGGGAGCAGATGGGCATCTCTATATGTACTGTTCTTCTGTGTTTTCATTGACAACCCACTGCTCACCACTGTTTAAGAACAAATGCTGGGCTAGATGATCCCCCAGTGTGATCTTCTTTGGCATGTCTCCTTTTGCGCTAGATCAGCAGTGGGTTAAGCTTGTAGCATAGGATTGAGCCATTAGTAAGCACTGTCTTTTCTTAGCCTTTTACTTCTGACTGAGAGCTTCTATAAACATAAAGAGGGAGGAGAGGGGGAAAGGGGTTAACAACCTGTCATCCGACCCATGAAACCATTTGGATCCTATACACATCAGGAAGAAACACAATCGTTTGTCAAACATCTGTATTCCTGCACCTGTCTGTTTTGGCTTCTTCCCTTAGTCCCACCAGAAGAACCCATCATCTTTTGCTTGTTAGCCTGACCTCTCGAAATTAGCTGTGGGAGCCTCACATATCAGAAACTGTGGCATGAGCAGTTAAGAAACAGAAGCTCCTCTTTACAAATGTATTCTACTCAATGCAAATATGTGAATTTGCATAATCAGCTCCTGAAACCAGAGGCTTTGCAGGCACACTGCATTTTACCCTTCATTGTTTTCTAAATGAAGACGATAACCGGTAATCAGGCAGCCCCAAAACACTGTTTAGAGGCTATTGTGTGATTTGCTATTGACGCTCTTCTATGAAATGAGTGTCATCACCTTCAATAAATCAGTTGATTTCAGAGTGTGTTTGCGTGTGGCGGGAGGGGACCGAGGGTATAGGGAAGCCGATTTCAGGATGAGCATCTCTTAAATATAAATAATTACTATGATTACTATTAATTATTTCTATAGCGCTACCAGACGCATGCAGCACTGTAAGGGTCACAAAGCGTAAGAAAATTGAGTTTTATAATGCAATTGTGGCACAGAGGTTAAACACTCAATGCCAGAGGTTAAAGCTACAGCCTCAGCACCCTGGGCAAGTCACTTAACATTGCCCCAGGTACATTAGATGGGGACAGATGGGGGGAAATGCTTTGAGTACCTGAATAAATTTAAGTAAACTGTTCTGAGCTCCCTGGGAAAATTGAATGAATAAATAAAATTCAGCAGTAAGGTCAGGCCTGGAGTAATGAAAGCGACTTCTCTCTTTAGACAGAGCAGATGGAAAAGAGCCACCAGACCTGATTTCAGCCAGGGATAGATATTCTCCCATGTAAAGAATGCAGGACAGTCTGGCATGGGGGGATTGAGAGCCCTCCTAGACTCCCTCCCACCCCCCACACACATTGAAAAATGGTCAGTGATGCTTGGGCCTTGGATGGATTTTCCTTGTGTCCTTTGCTTTTCTTCTTCTGATGCTGTGACCGACAGCTCAGCTCTTAATCCAGACATGGAAACAACAGCATGACCCACCAACAGATGAGAGAAAAAAAAACTTTCTGTATTTTTTCCATTTTTTTGTGTTTTTATAAACATAAAAGACCACCTGAAATCATACAACAGACTTTTACACAGGAAGGAACTGAAGTGATGGAGTCACAGAAAGTCGTCAAAAGTCCACAAAAGGTGAATAGTGTAAACCTAACATCCTGACAGGAGGTTAGATTAAGATAATAAGGGCTGGATTCTCTAACTGGCGCTGCTAGCAATGGTCACTTAGAAAAACGGTACCAATCGCATGTCAATCACGCGACAGCATCGTTTTTTAGAGAATCGCGGCCATGATGAAAGTAGGTGCCAAAATGTAGGCCAGGGTTTTACAGGCCTAATTTCCAGTGCCTGCTTTCAATGAGAATCACGTCAATGAGAACCTACGTCAACTTCCTACTTCAATGAACCTACGTCAACTTCCGGCATAAACTATGCCTATTTAGACATAGGCACTGGTAGGAGTCTTTATGGATAGGAGTTGGCTGCCATTGTTTGTATACACTTGTAAGTGCCTACATTTTTTAAATTAAATTAAAATTGGTTTTAAATGATGTGGTCAATTACCGCATGGTTTATCACCAATTAAACAGTTAAGTTGGGCGGCTGTAGGGCGCCTACCACCGCCTAACATTTGGTATAGCTTTGAAAATTTGGGCCTAAGTGACTTAATTCCGCTGATATTGCAAAGATCTTTGGGGTTTTATCATGCCTGCTGTGCAGGATTTAAGACCCACCTAGGAGATGGCTCTGTGGGTGTCAGTGAATGCTAAACCTTCCCAATATTGAGTGAACTCCTTCACTGTGTCCAGGGAGGGGTAATTGGTACTGTGTGTCTCCTCCCCACCCCCATAATTATGAAGTGCTGTCACCTATAAAGCCCAGCTCGATATGGACCTTGCAGATGTCTGGTGACTGCATTCTCTCCTCTAGTCTCAGGAGCCCCAGGCGCCATCTTGGTGGGGGCGTGGCACCCGTTCTCCTCTCTGCCCCCCACTACCGTGCGCGCGTGCCCCTATCCTTCCTCTTATCTCTTTCATGTTCCCAGCGCAAGCAGCAACCCTAACCTGCTGTTCCCAGAACTTCACCAAGAGAGTGCTATTGAGATGGACAAAGGGGAAGCCACTGCTTGCCCTGGAATGGTAGCCTGGAATGTTGCTACTCTTTGGGATTCTAGAACCTTGTTACTCTCTGGGATTCCGGAATCTTGCTATTCTTTGAGATTCTGTATGGAATGTTGCTACTCTTTGGGGTTCTAGAATCTTGTTACTCTCTGGGATTCTGGAATCTTGCTATTCTTTGAGATTCTGTATGGAATGTTGCTACTCTTTGGGGTTCTAGAACCTTATTACTCTCTGGGATTTCGGAATCTTGCTATTCTTTGAGATTCTGTATGGAATGTTGCTACTCTTTGGGGTTCTAGAACCTTATTACTCTCTGGGATTTCGGAATCTTGCTATTCTTTGAGATTCTGTATGGAATGTTGCTTCTATCTGGGGTTTTGCCAGATGCAAGTGGCCTGCCTGGATTGGTCTCTGTGAAAACAGGATATTGGGCTAGATGGTCTGACCCAGTATGGCTATTCTTATGTCCTTAGGCACCCAACTTGATAAACACGATTCTATAAAATGTAGGTGCCTAGTTCAAAGCACATAGTTAAAAGTGGGCGTGGTTAAGGGCAGACTGTGGGTCTGTTTTTGATTTAGGGGCCGTTGTGCACCTAATTTAAGCGCAAGCGTTTAGGCCAAGAAAACCCTGGCATAAAAACTGTGATGCCTAATGCTGCTTAGGCATTGGTAAGCATGATTCTATATAGTACACATCACTTTTATAATATCGCACTAGTCAGCACCGTTTTTTGGGGCAGACTATATAGACTCTGCCCCTTTGTGTTTGAAAATCAGTTTGTTCTCTGCAAATTTATCGTACACGGGTAAGGCAGCGGTTAGGTGCTCGACTGAACATTTACACCAATATAACCAGTGCGTAGTGACCAATGTCGCAGACTGGTGCCCATCCCCCTTACACAGAAGTGAGCCCTGGCACTCTGCAGGCTTCCAGCGAATCTTTCTGCTACTGAATGAATAAAAAGCAAGAGAATGTCTGAGGAAGCTGAGATCTGAGAGGAGGATGAATCATCCACTTCCGATTGACTTGATGGATGCCTCGCATTGTGCATTTCCACCCAGGGAGAATAAACCCAGAATTATAAATGAGTTAGAAAATGTGATTATTTACACTGAATAACTGAGTGTCTCATTCTTGCTAACTGTTCATTATCCACAGATGCACTTAACCGAAAGGAAAAGCTGAAAATTGCCACTTACTGGGGCTCGGAATGTTGAAAATTGGTCTCATTCAGGAAACTTCATACTACATGCAAAGTGCAATAACTTAGAGAACTTCCATTCTGTTTTTGTGGTGACGTGGTCTCCATTTTGTATCTTTCAAGTTTCAAGTTTATTTCAATTTGATATACTGCCTATTGAATAATCCAAGTGGTTTACATAAAAATTTAATAAAATATAAATATACAGGGAAAAATAACAAATACTGTAAAAAAAAAAACAACAAAAAGACAGAGCTAGATACACAAGGGACGTCGCTAAAAATGTTAAAAATTATATATACAATACTCTCCTGAAATTCACGGGGGTTCCGTTCCAGGAACACCCATGAATTTTGAAAAACCATGAATGCAGTTTAGGAGCGGATCGGAGGCAGGAGAGGGCAGCTGGGGCGCCGACAGGTGCTGAAAATCGGGTGTGAGATCATTCTTAGTTTTTTCTGACCGCCTCTTCCGGGAACTAAAGTCAGGCTAGACCAATCAGGAGCTGCTTTGACATGCTATCTGGCATGTCAAAGCAGCTATCTGGCATGTCAAAGCAGCTCCAGCTCCTGATTGGTGTAGCCTGACTTTATTACCAGGAAAAGGCAGTCAGAAAATACCGTGAAAGACTGAGTCTGCGATTCGCAAACCGCGAATTCACGGGGGTATACTGTATCTATCTATCTATCTACTGTATATATAAAGGGATCAAACAATGAGGGAAGGTAAAAAAAGATTATGAAATTGCAAAAAGTGATAAAAGTATTGTCTCAACTTATACTTCGAAAGCATCTTTAAATAGAAAAGTTTTGAGGAGTGATTTACCGTATTCTTCGCTCCATAAGACGCACTTTTTTCCCCCAAAAAAGTGGGTGAAAATAAGGGTGCATTTTATGCAGCGAATACCACAATGCTCCCCCCATACCTGATTTTAATCATGGCGCTTCCCTCACTGTACAGCTGCGGCAGTGAGGTACTTGCGATGGCCCATCCCTCCCCATGCTGCTCACAGAACCGTAGCTAGTACCGGGAGCTTTCATGCAACAGGAAGGAGGGGGAGTCCTGTGCAAAGGTGATCAGCAGCAAGAAGGGTTAAAGCGTTGCGACTCTGTAGCACTCCGGACCCCCAGTCCCGGTAGGATCCATGTAGCAAGCATGCTTCGTCCTGCACACCTGAAGCTACGTGCCCACCACACAGATGCTGAGATGCCACAACTGGTTCAGCCAGTGCTATCCCTCCACTTCCTGCTCAGTGCTAACTACTGACCGGCCCCAGCCACCGACCCACGCAAACAAATTAGCCATCTGCGCAGCCATCAGAGAAAGAACAAGTCAGCTCCCACGCAGGTGGCTAAATGCAACTTCAGATACCCCACCGTATGAAAGCGCAGGGCCTCAAGGAGCTGTTTTCTAAAGGGGTGGCACTTCGTTTATGCCGCGGTGCTGGGGAGGAAGTGAGTTTTTCTAATGCTGCCTGCATTCGAATGTTGACAGATTTGCATAGTGTTTGTTTTCTTAAATGCTGCTGAAGCTAGGGAAGTAGCTTAGGGATGCCTAGGGTAGTAGTCTTGCTGCACCATTGGGAGGGGGAAAGGGAAGATGCATCACCCCCTCTCTCTTCTATGTGAGAACTGATGGCAGCCATTCAGGCAGCAGCGCAGGACAAGGCAGGCGTGCGAAAAGCTTGTGCCTGCCTTGTTCGCCGCTCTGCCTCTCGCTACCGCAGCTGTCCAGCACCGGGATTAAAAACAGGTTTGGGGGGGGCCCTGTCTTCCAGCCACTAGGCTTGCCTGCCCAGTGCCCTGTCCCTACCTGCATGTCAGCCACTAGACCTGCCTGCCCTGTCCCGGCCTACCACTAGACCACCAGAGGGAGGACAGGGTGCAGAGCTTGGCAAGGAATGTGGGGTTGGGTGCAGAGCCTGGCAGGGAGAATTTAGTTCAGAATGTTTTTTTCTTGTTTCCTCCTCTAAATCTAGGGTGCGTCTTATGGTCAGGTGCGTCTTATGGAGCGAAAAATACGGTACATTTCTTTTGTCTCACTTGTAAGAACCTCATGGATCCATAATAGAGGACTTCAGCTAATTTGACCATTACAGTATGTTATTTCTTTGTTTTCTATGCTTTGTTTAAAGTGTGGATGTATTATGCTATGTAATGTATAAATTATTGGTTAAATATGCTTTCTGTACAAGTAATACTTGGCATTTAGAGTGAAAATCAATAATAAAAAAAGAGAACAATCTAATCCTAATGGCCTAGGAAAAGAGGTAAGTAAAATATCAACAAGCTGATTAGTATATGAACCTTCCAACAAAAGTGTATTAACAAAATTGGTTAACCAATAGAAAATATTGCATGGGATTCGTCGTAGCAAAGAGGCAGGGCATACATCTAGAACCAGTGTGTCAAATGCCGGTCCTCGGGTTTTCAGGATTTCCCCAATGAATATGCATGAGATCTATTTGCATACAACGAAAGCAGTGTGTGCAAATAGATCTCATGCATAGTCATTGAGGAAATCCTGAAAACCTGACTGGATTGCGGCCCTCGACATTTGACACCCCTGATCTAGAAAAACAAATTTTATGGGATAAACATTAGAAGATCTTTGATACCAGTTGTTCAGAAACTGGAGAAAAACGAGAGGACACAGAATCTAAATTAGTTAACGCTGTAGAAAATGTAAAAACTGTCTTCATTTCATTACCAGACTGGTTAATTCTTTGCTCATAAAATCATTTTTTAGTTTCATTAATGCTTAATTTGAACTGTCTGAATTTATCCTTCCACTCCAAATAAGATTGATTAACCTTCAATTTCCAGCATTTTCTTTCTAATCTCCTACATACTCTTTTGAATTCTAATAGTTCTTCATTAAACCATGGAGAAGAGTGTAATATCTTACTTTTTGTCTTTCTCTAAGTGGAGCCATCTTATCTAAAGTTGTTGTAATTGATGCAGCCCAGTTATCAATCATAGAATCAGTATTATCGAGTTTCAAGTTTATTCATGGCTTGATATACCGACCATCACATGTATCTGGGCGGTTTACAATATTAAAAATTAGAAAGGTATAATATAATTTTAGATTTAGGTGAGATAAAATAAAAAGAGGGTAAACCTAAAACCATGACAAATTAAGACTGATTAGAAACGAGAGGTTTTGGGGGATAGGGAAGTTTTAATTACAATGATAAATAAAAATAAAAGGGAAGGTAAAAGGATGGGGAGTAACGAGAGAGAAACGGGGATATCGCTTCTTATCACCTGCTAGTTCGAGATTCTTTATATCATCTTCTATTTTTCCCCTTCCCACTAATGACCCCTTTTACAAAGCCACGCTAGCAATTCCTGCATGGCAACGCAACGCAGCCCATTCAATTCCTACGGGCTGTGTCAAATTTGCTGTGCCAGGACTCGCTACCGAGGCTTTGTAAAAGGGGCCCTAACTTTTTAACATCTCGATTTTGATCTTTCAAATATTTAGGAACTATTACAAAAGAATGTAACAAATAATGGTCTAACCATATACAGTAAAACCTTGGATTGCAAGTACAGTGGTGCCTCGCATAACGGACGCCTCGCACAGCGAACGCCGCGCATAACGAACTTTTTGTCTTGCTCCCTATAACGAACTTCGTTTCACACAACGAAGTCGCCCGAGGGGCCCGGGGGGGGGGGCGGAACTACTCTCGCCGCTTCCTAATGTGAGCCGGGAACAGCAGCACCCTCCTGTCTGAATGCAGTGTTCCATCATCTCCCTCCACCTCACCTTAGATGCCGAGTTTTCCGGCTTCTTTTTTCGGCCAGCCACACACTTTCAAAGAGCAGCACATGCGCAGATGCTCTGTTGTTCAATCTTCTCCTCTGACGCAACCGGAAACCGGAAGTTGCAGGAGAGGAGAACATTGATCAACTCCAGCAGCTGCGCGTGCACAGCTTTTTGAAAGCGTGCGGCTGGGTGAAAAAGAAAGCTGGCAAACTCTGCATATAAGGTGAGGTGGAGGGAGGGAAATGTAGGGCTGCAGAACGAATTATTTTGTTTTACATGTATTCTTATGGGAAAACGCGTTTCACACAACGAACTTTTCGCATAACAAACTTGCTCCTGGAACGAATTAAGTTCGTTGTGTGAGGCACCACTGTAACTTGGTTTGCAAGACAAGCAAAACATTTGATTACATTTTAACTTGATATACAAGCAATGTTTTGCAATACAAGTACATACAGTATACACACATCACAACTGATCTGGTGGTTCTTTTCTCTCTCTCTCTCCCTCTCTCTCCTCTTTCCTCTCTCATCTCTCTCCTCTCTTTTTCTCTCTCTCCTCTCTCTTTCTCTCTCTCTCCTCTCTTTCTCTCTCTCTCTTTCTTCTTTCTCCTCTCTCTTTCTCCTCTCTTTTTTTTTCTCTCTCTTCTCTCTCCTCTCTCTTTCTCTCTCTCTCCTCTCTTTCTCTCTCTCTCTTTCTTCTTTCTCCTCTCTCTTTCTCCTCTCTTTTTCTCTCTCTCTCTTCTCTCTCCTCTCTCTTTCTCTCTCTCTCCTCTCTTTCTCTCTCTCTCTATCTTCTTTCTCCTCTCTTTTTTTTTTCTCTCTCTTCTCTCTCCTCTCTTTTTCTCTCTCCTCTCTATTTCTCTCTCTCCTCTCATCTCTCCCCTCTCTTTCTCTTTCTCTGTGACACCACAGCAGTGTAGTGACTGTTCTAAACGAGCGAGGTCTTGCAATACGAGTACATACGGTATACACGCGTCACATCATCACAACTGAGCCGATGGTTCTTCTCTCTCTGACGCTGCGGGCGTGTAGTGACTGTTCTAAACGAGCGAGGTCTTGCAATACGAGTACATACGGTATACACGCGTCACATCATCACAACTGCGCTGATGGTTCTTCTCTCTCTGACGCTGCGGGAATGTAGTGACGGTTCTAAACGAGCAAAGTCTTGCAATACGAGTACATACTGTATACACGCGTCACATCATCACAACTGAGCCGATGGTTCTTCTCTCTCTGACGCTGCGGGCGTGTAGTGACTGTTCTAAACGAGTGAGGTCTTGCAATACGAGTACATACGGTATACACGCGTCACATCATCACAACTGAGCCGATGGTTCTTCTCTCTCTGACGCTGCGGGAGTGTAGTGACAGTTCTAAACGAGCAAAGTCTTGCAATTCAAGTACATACAGTATACACGCGTCACATCATCACAACTGAGCCGATGGTTCTTCTCTTTCTGACGCTGCGGGCGTGTAGTGACTGTTCTAAACGAGCGAGGTCTTGCAATTCAAGTACATACAGTATATACGCGTCACATCATCACAACTGAGCCGATGGTTCTTCTCTCTCTGACACTGCGGGAGCGTAGTGACTGTTCTAAACGAGCGAGGTCTTGCAATTCGAGTACATACAGTATACACGCATCACATCATCACAACTGAGCCGATGGTTCTTCTCTTTCTGACGCTGCGGGCGTGTAGTGACTGTTCTAAACGAACGAGGTCTTGCAATACGAGTACATACGGTATACACGCGTCACATCATCACAACTGAGCCGATGGTTCTTCTCTCTCTGACGCTGCGGGAGTGTAGTGACAGTTCTAAACGAGCAAAGTCTTGCAATTCAAGTACATACAGTATATACGCGTCACATCATCACAACTGAGCCGATGGTTCTTCTCTCTCTGACACTGCGGGAGCGTAGTGACTGTTCTAAACGAGCGAGGTCTTGCAATTCGAGTACATACAGTATATACGCGTCACATCATCACAACTGAGCCGATGGTTCTTCTCTCTCTGACACTGCGGGAGCATAGTGACTGTTCTAAACGAGCGAGGTCTTGCAATACGAGTATATACAGTATACACGCGTCACATCATCACAACTGCGCCGATGGTTCTTCTCTCTCTGACGCTGCAAGAATGTAGTGACTGTTCTAAATGAGCAAAGTCTTGCAATACGAGTAGATATAGTATTTTGTATCAAAGTTTTGGGGTTGTGGAATGAATCGTCTTGAGTTTCCATTAATTCCTATGGGGAAATTCGCTTTGATATATGAGTGTTTCGGATTACAAGCATATTTTTGGAACGAATTATGCTCGCAAACCAAGGTTTTACTGTAACTTGCTCCCACATAACATGATCTACAAGAAACACTGGTTGGAACCTGATAAATATGCAACAAAATCTAAAGAATGACCTTTACAATGAGTCATGACAACTGGACCAATTCCAAAATTTACCCCCCTTTTTCGAAGCTGCGTCAAAGCCAAAACCACATGGCTGGCATTAGTAAGGCAGCTTTTATGTTCTTATGTGAGCCAAGTATAGGACGATTGAGCCATTGTGACCTCACTGATGTGGCTGGCTCTTAGGCATTGGTAGAATGAGGCATTATGACATCACAACTCTGGAATGTTGCTGTTCTTTGGGTTTCTGACAGGTACTTTTTACTGTGTTTTATATATTTTTATATTGTGCTTTATTTTTGAATTTATCTACACCTGTTTTCAAATAAAGATTTCATCAGGATCATCAGTTCCACAGTTTCTTTTGTGTCAGAGAGACTATTTACACCACTTTGGGAGTGGAGGAGTGAGCTGAGAACTGGATTCAATAAGAATTGCCATACTGGGACAGACCAAAGACCCATCAAGCCCAGTACACAGTTTCCAGTGGTGGCCAACCCAGGTCACAAGTACCTGGCAAGATCCCAAAAAGTAAAACAAATTTTATGCTGCTTATCCTAGGAATAAGCAGTGAATTTCCCTAAATCTATTTTAATAATAGCTTATGTTTTATTTTTGAATTTATCTGTACCTGTTTTCAAATAAAGATTTCTTCAGGATCTTCACTTCCACAGTTTCTTTTGTGTTTGCGTTGATGTTTTCCTTGTGGCATCTTTTGGGTGGAACCCTATTTTGCCTTCTGTAAATAGTCTCTCTGAAGCAGTTTCCCCAGTTATGTAAATATCTAAGTTAAAGTAAATCCTTTTTGAGTTTGGAATTGTAAAGACTGCTTTATTGAATGTAAGGAGTGCGTTGAGAGTGCGTATAAAAGCACCAGCTGGCCTCCTAGCTCTGCTAGTCCTAGCTGTGCCCTCAAACCAGCCCAAGAAATATCAGTGTAACTCAGGGGTCTCAAATTCCCTCCTTGAGGGCCGCAATCCAGTCGGGTTTTCAGGATGTCCTCAATGAATATGCATGAGATCATTTAGCATACAATGAAAGCAGTGCATGCAAATAGATCTCATGCATATTCATTGGGGAAATCCTGAAAACCTGACTGGATTGCGGCCCTCGAAAGGGACTTTGACACCCCTGCTCTAGGACAGGGTGAGCAACTCCAGTCCTCGAGGGCCAGAATCCAGTTGGGTATTCAGGATGTCCTCAATGAATATGCATGAGATCATTTAGCATACAATGAAAGCAGTGCATGCAAATAGATCTCATGCATATTCATTGGGGAAATCCTGAAAACCCGACTGGATTGCGGCCCTCGAAAGGGACTTTGACACCCCTGCTCTAGGACAGGGTGGGCAACTCCAGTCCTCGAGGGCCAGAATCCAGTTGGGTTTTCAGGATGTCCCCAATGAATATGCATGAGATCATTTAGCATACAATGAAAGCAGTGCATGCAAATAGGTCTCATGCATATTCATTGGGGAAATCCTGAAAACCCGACTGGATTGCGGCCCTCGAGGAGGGACTTTGAGTGAGACCCCTGGTATAACTCATCTAGCGCTCACTGGGTGACCTAGGGTTGCATTTGACAGGACTCTTTTGGGTTGTAAATAATAATAAATAGGCATTTGTCTGCACGGACTGTTCCTACGAATTTCATGAATCTCCATCATATCAGCATTAAATCTCGCACTGCCTTGAAAACAAAGCAGCGGAACAAAGGAACATTACGGCTTCCTATCACTGCCTTCTCCATTTATACCTGATTAAGATTGCCAGTCTAGATGATCCCTAGGGATGAAAATGCATGAAACAAGTGCAGACGAAGTCATGTTTGCAGCGGGGAGGGGAAATGATCAGACTGGAATGGCCCGACTCTCTGTATCTGCCGCTATATTCAATGCTTCCTTCTAATGATAATATACTGGAATTCTGCTGTTAACACTATCACAGGGATCTCAAAGTCCCTCCTCGAGGGCCAGAATCCAATCGGGTTTTCAGGATTTCCCCAATGAATATGCATGAGATCTATTTGCATGCACTGCTTTCAATGCATATTCATTGGGGAAATCCAGAAAACCCAACTGGATTAGGACCCTCAATAGGGACTTTGAGACCTCTGCACTATCAGTTATGAAGACTGAGGTCCAGTGCTTTATCTTTTATTCAACCTTTAATAAGATCTGGTGTTTTGTTTATTTTATTTAAAAAAAAAAAAATTGATATACTGCCTAAATATACATAGGACTAGATCAGGGGTGGGCAATTCCGGTCCTCGAGGGCCGGAATCCAGTCGGGTTTTCCAGATTGCCCCAATGAATATGTATGAGATCTATTTGCATGCACTGCTTTCAATGCATATTCACTGGGGAAATCCGGAAAACCCGACTGGATTATGACCCTCGAGGACCGGAGTTGCCCACCCCTAGACTAGATTCTATATATGGCGCTGACAATCCCCCCCCCCCAATTATAGAATAGCGATTAGTGAACCTAACTTTAGATGTGGCTATTTACATCAGCAGAAATGTGGTGCAAGTCCCCATACCTAAATTCTATAACTACACGCGTATCTTGGAGGAATGTCCCCTATCCGTCCATGACCCTCCCATTTCCATGCCCCCCTTTTTGACTCCTGCAGACTATGGACTTTTCCTCCAGGAACTTGTCCAAACCTTTCTTAAAAGCAGCCACGCTATCTGCTCTTACCACAACCTCTGGCAACGTGTTCCAGATCTTAACTATTCTCTGAGTGGAAAAAACATTTCCTCCTATTGGTTTTAAAAGTATTTCCCTGTAACTTCATCGAGCGTCCCCTAGTCTTTGTCATTTTTGATGGAGTGAAAAATCGATCCACTTCTACCCGTTCTACTCCACTCAGGATTTTGTAGACTTCAATCGTATCTCCCCTAACCGTCTCTATTCCAAGCTAAAGAGCCCTCACCGTCTTAGTCTTTCCTCCTATTTAAAAGATTTATATCCTGCTCTATCCAAAGCACTAGGCAGGTTCCAAACACACATAAAATGATAGAAATGCTGCCATCAGATAGTATCTACAATACAAAGACAAACAGCATAATAAAATCCAATACAGTATTTCTGTACAGGGACACCATGGACTCACCAGCATTTTTCATCCTATTTTTACAGATCAACTTCTTACAGGCTCTTGTATACTTAAATTATCTGTCAGCTATCAAAGAGTTATTATGTCATCATGATATCCTTAGAAGACTTCTCTGTGCAAATGAGCTTTAAACATTTTCTGCAACCGAGAAAACCTTTCATACGAACAGAAGAATTGCCGCTGCTGGGTCAGACCCGTGGTCCATCGCGCCCAGCAGTCCGCTCACACGGCGGCCCTTAGGTCAAAGACCAGTGCTCTAAATGAGTCCAGTCTCACCTGCGTACGTTCCAGTTTAGCAGGAACTTGTCCAACTTTGTCTTGAAACCCTGGAGGGTGTTTTCCCCTATAACAGCCTCCGGAAAGTGTTACAGTTTTCCACCACTCTGTGGGTGAACAAGAACTTCCTTACGTTTGTTCAGAATCTATCCCCTTTTACTTTAGAGAGTGCCCTCTCGTTCTCCCTACCTTGGAGAGGGTGAATAACCTGTCCTCATCTACTAAGTCTATTCCCTTCAGTATTTTGAATGTTTCAATCATGTCCCTTCTAAATCTCCTCTGCTCGAGAGAGACGAGGCCCAGTTTCTCTAATCTCTCGCTGTACGGCATCTCCTCCAGCCCCTTAACCATTTTAGTCACTCTTCTCTGGACCCTTTCGAGTAGTACCGTGTCCTTCTTCATGTATGGCGTCCAGCACCTCCACGGTTCAAATGGTAATGAATTTCACAAGCTGGCCCTTGCAATGCAGAACATACTTGAGCCATAATCCTCTAACCTTACATAATAGAAAGATGGACCATCTAAAACACCTTAGTCAAGGAGCGTAATCTAAGAACTGGACGATGAATGGGTATAGGAGTAGCTAAAGATGATGGGACCCCATTTTGAGCCTCATAAATGAGTCAGTACTTTGAAATGTGTTTGATATTTCTCAAGGCAACCAGTGTAACTCATATAGACTCAGCATAATGTGATCAAATCTTGTTAATCTGTTTATTTAGCAGGCTGCGGTATCCTGAGCTATTTTGCAAGGGTTTTATAACACAGGCTGGCAAACCCAAATGCAGTGAGTGGCAGTAGTCAACCAGAGGTGTAACCATTATCTGAATCACTGACCAGCTGAAGGACAGGTGGAAAAGCTAGACTTTGAGGATGGTTTTGTTATAAGATGACTCACTGCAAACGTGCTCCAGGGGTGAACACCTGCAGGGAAAAGGGACTTGTGGCTTTGGTGTGTCATAGCTGACATTTAAGGTGGTGGGCACTGGAGGATTAAGTGACTTGCCCAGGGTCACAAGGAGCAGCACTGGAATTTGGTCTCACAACCTCTGGGTGCAGAGCCAGCAGCTCTACCAGTGAGCCCCACCTTCAGTCTGTCCCACTATGACAATCTTATGTTCTTATGTGAGCCAAGTATAGGACGATTGAGCCATTGTGACCTCACTGATGAGGTTGGCTCTTAGGCATTGGTAGAATGAGGCATTATGACATCACAACTCTGGAATGTTGCTGTTCTTTGGGTTTCTGACAGGTGCTTGGGACCTGGGTTGGCCACTGTTGGAAACAGGATACTGGGCTTGATGGATCTGTGGCTTGTCCCAGTAAGGCAGCTTTTATGTTCTTATGTGAGCCAAGTATAGGACGATTGAGCCATTGTGACCTCACTGATGAGGCTGGCTCTTAGGCATTGGTAGAATAAGGCATTATGACATCCCAACTCTGGAATGTTGATGTTCTTTGGGTTTCTGACAGGTACTTGGGACTTGGGTTGGCCACTGTTGGAAACAGGATACTGGGCTTGATGGATCGGTGGCTTGTCCCAGTAAGGCAGCTTTTATGTTCTTATGTGAGCCGAGTATAGGACGATTGAGCCATTGTGACCTCACTGATGAGGCTGGCTCTTAGGCATTGGTAGAATGAGGCATTATGACATCACAACTCTGGAATGTTGATGTTCTTTGGGTTTCTGACAGGTACTTGGGACTTGGGTTGGCCACTGTTGGAAACAGGATACTGGGCTTGATGAAAGGGAAAGGGAATGGGGACTTGTATACTGCCTTTTTTGGCTTTGGTGTGTCAAAGCTGACATTCAAAGCGGATTAAGGATTAAGTGACTTGCCCAGGGTCACAAGTAGCAGCACCAGGATTTGATCTCACAACCTCTGGGTGCAGAGGCAGCAGCTCTACCAGTGAGCCCCACCTTTCCCATAGGGAGTAGGGTCATGCCTGTTCAAGAAACGATGGGATAAACATGTGGGTTCACTTTGGGGAATTGCTTAGAGGGAGTGTTTTTTTAAGGGGAGGATTCTTTCGAGTGGAATATGTCCCCGTCCAGTGCATAACTGCAGTAAACCATCCCCGTGTCCAGTGGCGTAGTAACGGGGGGGGGGGGGGAGGGATGGGGTGATCTATCCCAGACTCTGTCTTACTAAGGGCGTGGCACCCCTTCTCCTCTCCGTCCCCCCAGTCCTCTCCTTGCCGCATGCACAAGCCCCTTTCCTTTCCCCACTCCTTTTTGACTTCCTTGGCGTGAGGTTGCTGCCCACGTCAGCTTCGGCACTCTCTCTGATGCACCTTCTGGGACCCACTCCTAGGAAGTGATGTCAAAGGGCGAGCCAACACTGACGTGGGCACGCTGTTCATGCCGGAGAAGTTAAAAAGGTACAGGGAAAGGGAAGGGGACACGTGAGCGGCCGAGGGGGCAGAAAAGAGGGCGTGGGAGGGGCACCGCTCACCCTTATTATTCCACTGCTTGTGTCATTCTTTAAAGAGAAAGAGAAGAATCAGAGTCTGAATGGGCCCAGCCACTGACCCTCAAGCCTCGCATCGAAGAATGCTGGTGTAGAAGGACTGAGGTTGAGATATTGTGATGTCATAATGCCTCATTCCACCAATAAGAGCCAGCCTTATCAGTGATGTCACAATGGCTTGATTGTCCTAGACTTGGTTCACATAAGAATCAGAGTCTGAATGGGCCCAGCAATTGACTCTGAAGCCTTGCATTGAAGACTACTGGTGTAGAAGGAATGTAGTTGAGAGAGACACATAGAGAATGACACGGGAAGGTTTCCTGCGGTTACCTTCGGGGTTGGAGATGGGGATTAATTCTGTCTCCCTTATTCTCTGAGCCTCCTCCCAGCCAAGGGATAGTGGAAGCTTTTCTAACTTGCTCAGATTAAGCAGAGAGCCTCAGGGCCATGGGATCATGGGACCATCTTGTGCTCTGCCTTGTCATCACTAAGGAAGACCTCAATTAAGAGAACAGAACAGTAGAGAGGAGCAATCAATGGAACATTTAAGCATGGCTACAGAATGTTTCAATGTGATTTGGGTGTCAGATGTCTCTTCTTAAGAGCTTTAAATGAATATACTGTATTAATGTCTGCCCACTCCTTCCTAGGAAAGGACAGGCTAATTGATGGAGCCAGCAGCTTTCTGGTCCTGATGCGAGTCCAGAGAGCGCTTCATGCTGCCTCCTTAGCCTATGCAGAGTTTGTTTTCATTTAATTATAAGCCTCATCAATGGATGCTGGAAACAAATGACAGTACATTGAAAACGTGATTCATCTCATAACAATAGACATTTCAACATGAAAATATACTGTAAAAATGTGTCTGCTTTTACAAATCCATCCTCCCAACACCATCCCGAGACCTCTTCCAGCCCACACAGGGACCCACTACATGCCTTCTTCAAACCTAAAAAGCACAACCAGTCCACAAAATTCATTCTGGAAAAGCAATCGTCGATCAGAGAGTCCAACAACCGGTTCTCCGCTAGATGATAGAAAGTGAAGCGATTTAGGGCTCCTTTTACACAGGTGCGCTAGGGCTTTAACGCGTGCCCCGTGCGCTGGACCTTAACGCCAGCATTGAGCTGGCGTTAGTTCTAGAAGCGTGGCGCATGGTAAATTTCCTGCGTGCGCTAAAAACACTAGCGCACCTTCGGAAAAGGAGCCCTTCGTTTCAGCCATCAACTGAAGTACAGCTTTCCGAAGACTTGGTTTCTTGTATAGACTATTGTAACGCCCTTTATAAGGGCATTACTAAAAAGGAAATAAGACGCCTTCAGATAGTGCAGAACAGTTATCAGGCTTATCTACAGTGCTAAGAGATAGACTGACAGACTGAAAAAGCTGGGGCTGTTCTCCCTGGAAAAGTGACGACTTAGAGAAGACATGATAGAAACCTTCAAGATCATGAAGGGCATAGAAAAAGTGGACAGGGACAGATTTTTCAAACTATGGGGAACCACAAGTACAAGGGGGCGCTCAGAGAAATTGAAAGGGGACAGGTTTAGGGCAAACGCCAGGAAGTTCTTTTTCACCCAGAGGGTGGTGGATACATGGAACGCACTACCGGAGGATGTGATAAGCAGAAGCACGCTACAGGGCTTCAAAGAAGGTCTGGACAGGTACCTGGAGGACAAAGGGATTGAGGGGTACAGATAGGAGTAGAGGTAAGGTTATAGGGATAGGATTAGAGGTAATTTATAAAATTAGTCAGAGACCACTGTTCAGGCAGTGGGCCTGATGGGCCGCCGCGGGAACGGACCGCTGGGCGAGATGGACCTCTGGTCTGCCTCAGCGGAGACAACTTCTTATGTTCTTATATGATCACGTTTCACCTCTCTTGTTCAACGCACACTGGCTACCCGTTGAACATAGAATTAGTTACAAAATCCTACTTTTAATTTCTACAATAACGTTCAAATAATCAACCCGAGTTCATTGATAGACTCTTACTGCCTCTTTTACAAGGCTGGGCTAGCGGCTGCTGCGCAGCAACGGCCCCGAAGCCCTTTAAATCTCTATGGGCTTCGGGGCTGCTAGCGCGGCTTTGTAAAAGAGGCCGTTAATTCCTTACAGTCCTTCTAAATCGCTTCGTTCAGTGTCACAGAATTTCCTTATCGTACCATCACTAAAATCAATCAACATGCTGAGCTCCAACAATTTCGCTGTCACTGCACCTTCTCTTTGGAATTCGCTGCCCAATCACTTACGTATTAAATCAGTTTCAATCAAAATTAAAAACATTTTTGATCCAGGATGCTTTTGGACAATAACTGTCTTTTTAAGGACCAAAAACAAAGCTTTGAAGCTTTTTACCTTCTCCTATTGTTTTCCCCTCTTACTGTGCTCTTTTCTTTAAAGATTGTAGTTCTTGCCCTTTTTTTCCCATTTGTGTGAAATAAGTTTATATGTCTTCTTATGTGTCTTATTAACCTACCCTGGTCTTGTTTAGTATTTCTAATTTTAATTTGTTTTTATGCAATTTTTGCAATGTCCACCACCTAGAAATCTGATTAAGCGATATAAAATTTTTTAATAAACTTGAAACTTGAAACAATTAGGCCAGGGGTAGGGAACTCCGGTCCTCGAGAGCCGTATTCCAGTCATGTTTTCAGGATTTGCCCAATGAATATGCATTGAAAGCAGTGCATGCAAACAGATCTCATGCATATTCATTGGGGAAATCCTGAAAACCCGACTGGAATACGGCTCTCGAGGACCGGAGTTCCCTACCACTGGATTAGACCGATGCTTTGTAAAAGGCAGTCTGATCAGCAGAGACAGAGAGGGCCAGTTTTGAAAAGAATGTCTAGGTCTGACTTGGATGTTTTCCACTAGACGGCCAAAGTTGGAATCACCAAAACATCCATTTTCAAAAATTGCATTCTTGGTCGTCTAGGCCGACAGGACATCCAATCCTATGGACTCTTACCATACTTTGTATTGTTTGAATATTTTTACTGCTGTAATTGTCTATTGCTTATGTTTGACTCATTCTTGATGTTCCCCTTCAAGAAGGCGGTGAATAAATCCTAATCAATAAAACTCATGGTTTCTAATGCACCATTTGAAAAGAAACTGAACCTTTTTTTTTTTGACAGAGAAAAAATGGTTTTG
Organism: Geotrypetes seraphini; assembly: GCF_902459505.1. NCBI lineage: Eukaryota > Metazoa > Chordata > Amphibia > Gymnophiona > Dermophiidae > Geotrypetes > Geotrypetes seraphini. The sequence continues at coordinate 67,431,112 of NC_047095.1, forward strand.
TGCAAACAAGATCAGTTCTGTAACTGAATGAAATCCCTCTAGGGCTGGACCAGCTGTTCTTTATTAAAACCCCATCTGTGCCTTATGGCTCATTCTGGCCACATAACAGTGGACCAGGGCTGCCCATTCTTACACACCTCCTTCCTCCGCCGCAGATCAGAGCTGGGAAATGATTCTTGCGTGCGGCTGAATGACCTGTGTGCGCAATTAAAGCTTCCATGCGCTGCTGTATGTGGCAGAATAGAAGGAAAGACATGGTAGGAATGGTATAAAACAAACGACGGCCGGTACTGGGCAATCCTGCGTGGTCTGTGCCCCATATATGGCGATTCGGTTTAGGACGAGCTGGGGAAGGCTTTGATAGAAGCTCCAGTGCAGTGCCTCGCAGACTTTGCGAAGCCGCTGCGCACCAAATTGGTGCCCGCGGCTCGAGGGTATCCGGAGGTATGCAGATGGCAACGTGATGGTGGCATGTGCAAGCGCGATCTCGTCATGTTGGCATCCGCACATGCGGGGCTAAGCCGCCAGTGGGGGTGCTGGAAGAGAAGAGGCGTGGAGAGACGCTGGCGCCGGCTGACTGCCTCTCCTCCTCCCCAGCGTCTCACGGCGCATGTGGAATCTCGGGAAGCACACAGTTTGCGAAATGCTGCTCCAATGACAGGATAGGCTGGAGTGGGCTTTGAAGGCAACTCCAGCATTGGGAACCAAAAGAGATTACCTGGATGACATCTATGGTCTAAGAAAAAAACCAGACAATTTTATGTATAACAATTAATTATTGAAAGAATCAAATAATCAGTACAATAGGATAATACAAAAATACATTCAATCCAATAAGAATTACAATAATATTTCATACAAATTTAAATCATTCTTTCAAATTTAATTTCCATATGAATTAATTCAATCTTATCTACATCCCCCCTTAATTCCATCCCCTACCCACTATCTTCCCCTAAATGAAATCCCTCACCCTGGATGAAAGTTGACAAAAATAAAGAATTGTGTCCTTTGATCAACTCATTTTGGTCTGCCATCCTATTATTTTGGGGTACTTTATGGGGTAATTCGATAGTGGGTTGTCCTAGGGGAATAATTTTTGGTAAAGCATCAGCTTGTGGGGTTTTTGGCCCACTAAAATGTCTTTTATTTCAGAAAGTCTGTATGATTGGGCATAAATGTATTATGCAATTTGGGTTACAGAAAGAATCTCCAAGTTTTTGGCATTGGAGGAATCAATTACATCGCTTATTTTTATTTGAGAGTTGGGAGGTTCGAGGTTCGCCTAAAAAAACTCGTCTTTTTATGGACGTTTGGGATCCTTATATTCAGAATCTTTCACCAAAAATACGAAGTTTGGTTATCAATGATTTATTATGAAAATTAGGTTTAATAAATCAGACAATTTAACCATGAATGTATAATGAGTTTGACTGTCGGGCTGACTGGATGGACCGTTCAGGTCTTTTATCTGCTGTCATTTACTATGTTACTATGAGAACGTATGCTTCTCTGGCACAGGAACGCAGATGGCACCGCAAAGCATGTCTCTACATCCAAGTCCTTTATTTAGGAAAATGGACGCCACCCAAGCTTTCTCCTCGAGTAAGTGCAGAAGTAATTCACATCAGTTATTCCCAGCGCCATCCGCCTGATCAGCAAGGCTGGTGTCAGCCTGTCGGCAAAACAGTGGGAATATTTTAAAGCATTTGGACTCGTGAAATCAGTCATTCGATGAAGGGGAAGATGTGGTTCGACATAAACCTGATTGTTTTGGGTTTCTTCCGTCCCTTTATTTTCTGTCACGTTTAATTAGGTTCATCCAAGTTGATATATGGAAAAATAGCTTGTTTAACTAATCGCACCTATGTATGAACAAACTGATTGCAGCTAATTGTTATATATGTCAAGACCTCAAACACTCAAGACACTACTTGTACTTATTTTGTGTCCTTACTGGGGTGACGTGTTCATCATCGGTCTTGTGGAATTTTTTAATGCAGGCGTTAATACCCTAATACAGTGTTCTTCAACCACCGGTCCATGGACCAGTGCCGGTCCATAGAAATTTCCTGCCGGTCCACAGGGCCAGCACGTGCATCACGCCCAAAACAGTGTTCTTCAACCGCCGGTCCATGGTGCGATCGATGTGGCGTTATCTTCGAGCCAGCTGCCTCTTCCTCACTGATTCAGTGCATAAAGCCACGGGCAGTGGCTCCTACGGACATCCTGCGCCTGAACCGGAAGCCTTCTCTCCGACGTTGCAACGTCAGAGGGAAGGCTTCCAGATGAGGCACGGGACGTGCAAGGTGCAATTAGTACTGTTATGGGGGCGGGGTCTGGGGTGGAGATGGGCGGGGTCTGGCCCACGACTTAGCCCCGTGTTCTTCAACCGCCGGTCCACAGAATAATTCTTTTATTTCTGCCGGTCCATAGGTGTAAAAAGGTTGTAAAACACTGCCCTAATACATCTGATTATAGGAAGAGCACTTAGCTCATAGCCCGACGGCTACCCAGCCGTTTCACTGGCATGTTTCCTCAGTGGCAGCTGCTCTTGTCATCAGTGTTATTTTTAAACACTGCTGAATGGGCTCCCCCTACGCCACTTGTACTCCGATTCAAGTAGTGTCTTGGGTTTTTGTTCACGCATAGTTGCATGTTTAATTAGGTAACATAAACTGACAATCGGCTATTGCAGTGATTCCCAACCCTGTCCTGGAGGAACACCAGGCCAATCGGGTTTTCAGGCTAGCCCTAATGAATATGCATGAGAGAGATTTGCATATGATGGAAGTGATAGGCATGCAAATTTGCTTCATGCATATTCATTAGGGCTAGACTGAAAACCCAATTGGCCTGGTGTTCCTCCAGGACAGGGTTGGGAACCACTGGGCTATTGTATGGTAGAGGGGGCTTAATGTATTCCGTCCCTATCAAGAGAGTAAGAACATAAGAATATGCCTCCACTGGCTCAGACCAGAGGTCCATCGCGCCCAGCGGTCCGCTCCCGCGGCGGCCCATCAGGTCCATGACCTGTAAAGTGATCTTTTGTCTAGAACCTGTTCTTCCCTAATCCTTTATATCCTTCAAATCCCTTTTCTTTTTTATCTATACCCTTTCTTTCTCCTTTATCTGTAACCTGCAATCCCCTTATCCTTCAGGAATTTATCCAGTTCCTCTTTGAAACCCCATAATGTAGTCTGACCTATTACACCAGGGCTGCCCAAATCCGGTCCTCGAGATCGACTGGCAGGCCAGGTTTTCTGGATATCTGCAATGAATATGCATGAGAGAGATTTGCCTGCACTGCCTTCTTGGTATGCAAATCTCTCTCTCATGCATATTCATTGCAGATATCCAAAAAACCTGGCCTGCCAGTAGATCTCGAGGACCGGACTTGGGCAGCCCTGTATTACACCCTCCGGAAGCGCATTCCAGGTATCCACCACCCTCTGTGTGAAGAAGGATTTCCTAGCATTGGTTCTAAACCTGTCCCCTTTCAATTTCTCCGGATGTCCTCTTGTTCTTGTAGTTCCCAGTAAGCTGAAGAACCTGTCCCTCTCCACCCTCTCTATGCCTTTCATAATCTTGTGCGTCTCTATCATGTCTCCTCTGAGTCTCCGCTTCTCCAGGGAGAAGAGCCCAAGTTTCTCTAACCTCTCAGCGTACTCCCACTATTCCTTAATAAGTCAACTAAATATTTCAATAGATCCTCAGTAGGCTCTTCATTCACTGTTCATGCACAGATTGCATAAGCCGCAATAGGCAATTCCGGTCCTCGAGAGCCGGAGCCAGGTCAGGTTTTCAGGATATCCACAATAAATATGCATGAGATAGATTTGCATCTCAAGGAGGCAGTGCATGCAAATCCATCTCGTACATATTCATGGTGGAGATCCTGAAAACCTGACCTGGCTCTGGCTCTCGAGGATCGGAATTGCCTACCCCTGGTCTGGCCAAGTGAAATGAATTTGAATGGAGCTCATCAGATTTCTCACGAGCAGCCTCGTCCCTGAAGAAGTTTAAATGAAACATGGACATGTTGGAAGAGGCATTCCAAAACTGAAAATAACAAGATAAGTTATATTTATAAATGGAATATCACTTTAAGAAGATTCACTATAAAAGAAAAAAAAAAAAAAAATATATATATATATATCTAATATAATAAAGCCCTAAGTGCGCATGCGCACTCCCACCTGCATGCTCCCGTTTTCTGTGCGCTGTAGGGCACCGCAGGTAGGAGTGCGCATGCGTGAGAATCCCCCGAAGCAGCTGTCAGCTGTCGGCAGCTGCAGGCCACGGCGGCAGATGTCTGAAGCCTGGCTGGAGGAGGACAAGGAGGAGCTGCGAGAGCTCCGCAGAGGCAGGAGGTGAGGAGACAGAGACAGAGACAGATGGATGAGAAGGACAGAGGGGAGGGGGACCAGGAGAGATGGTAGGGGATAGGGAGAGATAGACTTCAGGGAGTGTGGAGGGGGCAGGAGAGAGAGATGGTGTTGGGGAAGGACAGAGGGGGACAGGAAAGGGAAAGATGGCAAAAGGGGTGAAACAGGGTCAGAGAGAGATGGTAGAGGGTGTGAAAGGGGGAAAGGGAGAGATGGAAATGGTAGGACCACTGTTGCTTTGGGGCCCTGAGGGAGGAAAGGTTGGTACGTCAGGACTGCTGCTGCCGCCTCAGGTAAGTAAAGACCCTGTCAGGAGGGCCAAAAGGGTACAAAGGAAATGGTGAAAGGTGAGGTGGTGGGACTGGGATCAGTGGGAAGCAGGGCATGGGTGGGGTCAGAGTCAGGGTCAGGGTATACAGGTGGGGCTATTCTAGCACCCATTACTGCAACGAATGTAACAGGCTAAAACACTAGTATATATATATATTTAGGATCCAATGACGATAGCGGCTTTTATGCAAATCAGCTTTCCTCTCAGGCTCAATGAACTCCACCACCCCTTAGTGTATGGTGAACTCTCCAAACCCCACTGGACCCAACTATACACCACCCCAAATAGCCTGCAGATATCACCTACTGTATACAGTACGTAGGTTCAATGGGACTAGAGTAAGGTTTGGAAGGCTCACAGATTCCACCGAACGTGTAGTGGTTCGAGTAGGGTACACCACCCAACAGGTTACTCCAGGAAGCTGCATGCTGCCCTACTAGGACTTGCCATAATATCTGAAGCTGTCATACAGGCAGGCATGGGAGTGGGAGGGAGGTCAGTAACCACTGAGGGAGTGTGTGTGTGAGGGATCATGCTTACTCCCTCCAGTGGTCCTCTGGTCAGTTTGGGCACCTTTCGAGCACTTACTCATTGTTAAAACAGGTCTAGCCCTACACATCCAAATTGTGCCCTGGACGAATTCTAAAATGTTCGATTATTGCATAAGAACGCCCAAATCACAAGCCCGCCATAACCGCCTCTACTATGGCCTTTTAAGATTTCAATGTACTGCAGACCAACCGCATAGAAATCTGTCTAGAAAATGAGTTTTGAAAATACCAAATTGGAAGAGTTTGACAAGAAAACCCGTAATCTGTGCCTGTATTCCACTTTTTGAATGGTTTTCTTTTTTGAAGACGAGCCCCGTAGTTTCCCATAACTGTTCTCTGGTTAATCAGGGCAATGAACACAACAGCTAATTGCAACTTAAAATGTTTTATTTCAATTCCATGTGGGCAGTGATTTACCTTCAGTCGAGCAGGTTGCCTTGGAGTTTATTCATGACTAATTCGTTTTCACTCGGCGAGGATGAGTCAGCAGTGTAACCTTCTTACACTCTGGAATATATTACATTTTTCTGCCGGTACTTCACACATTTTCTCTTTCCTTTGCTGCAAAGAATGTACCCAGAACCAGAACCTTTGTGCTCAAGTGGTGGGGAAGAATAAGGAAGCACTCAAGCAGCTGGGAAGAGGGGGAGGGGGGGGTGGAAGGGTGCATGGCACAACAATGCCGGGCGTTACTGCCCCAGCCACCAACCTAGGGTTACCAAACGTCTATTTCTCCAAATATGTCCTCCTTTTGAGGACATGTCCAGGGGTCCAGATGGCTTTTCAAAACCCGGCGCTTGGTCTGGATTTTGAAACGCTTGGAATAAATCACTGTCAGGCAGGAGCGCATCCATGCAAGTGTGTGCGTGATGTCATCATATCGCCTCTGCGCATGCGCGGATGTGCTCCTGCCCGACGAGAGCAGGCAGCAGGGGACGAGGCTGGGGTGGGACCAGGATGGGATTGGGGGGGCCAGACTAGGGCATAACGGGGCGGGCCTGGGGGGGGTCCAAACGAAAATCTGGTAATCCTACGCCAACCTCCCTCGCTACGCCACTGTATAGGAGATAGTGACCTGCAAAGCAAAAACATGGTTGTTTGGTCGCATTAATTGTAGAATTGCCAACCTCCTGCTATCACAAATCAAGTGGAGAAAAAGGGAAAGGGAATGGGGGCTTGCAAACCGCCTTTTTGTGGCTTTGGCAATCAAAGCGATGGGCACTGGAAGATTAAGCGACTTGCCCGGGGGCACAAGGACCGGCACGGGGATTTGATCTCACAACCTCTGGTGGCAGAGAAAGCAGCTCTACCAGTGAGCCCCACCTTCAGTCTGTCCCAATATGGCTATTCTTATGTTCTTATATGAACCAAGTATAGGACAATCAAGCCATTGTGACATCACTGCTGAAATGAGGCATTATGACATCACAATCTCAGCTCTGGAATGTTGCTACTCTTTCGGTTTCTGCCTGGTGCTTGTGACCTGGGTAGACCCCTGTTGGAAAGGGAATAGACTTGTACACTGCCTTTTTGTCACTTTGGCATTTCAAAGCTGACATTCAAAGCGGTGGGCACTGGAGAATTGAGTGACTTGCCCAGGGTCACAAGGAGCAGCACTGGAATTTGATCTCACAACTCTGGGTGAAGAGGCAACAGCTCTACCAGTGAGCCCCACCTTCAGTCTGTCCCAATATGGCTATTCTTATGTGAGTCAAGTATAGGACAATGAAGCCATTGTGACATCCCAAGAGGTTGGCTCTTAGGCATTGGTGGAATGAGGCATTATGACATCACAATCTCAGCTCTGGAATGTTGCTACTCTTTCGGTTTCTGCCTGGTGCTTGTGACCTGGGTAGACCCCTGTTGGAAAGGGAATAGACTTGTACACTGCCTTTTTGTCACTTTGGCATTTCAAAGCTGACATTCAAAGCGGTGGGCACTGGAGAATTGAGTGACTTGCCCAGGGTCACAAGGAGCAGCACTGGGATTTGATCTCACAACCTCTGGGTGCAGAGGCAACAGCTCTACCAGTGAGCCCCACCTTCAGTCTGTCCCAATATGGCTATTCTTATGTGAGTCAAGTATAGGACAATGAAGCCATTGTGACATCCCAAGAGGTTGGCTCTTAGGCATTGGTGGAATGAGGCATTATGACATCACAATCTCAGCTCTGGAATGTTGCTACTCTTTCGGTTTCTGCCTGGTACTTGTGACCTGGGTAGACCCCTGTTGGAAAGGGAATAGACTTGTACACTGCCTTTTTGTCACTTTGGCATTTCAAAGCTGCCATTCAAAGCGGTGGGCACTGGAGGATTAAGCGACTTGCCCAGGGTCACAAGGACCGGCACGGGGATTTGATCTCACAACCTCTGGGTGCGGAGGCAGCTGCTCAACCACCCTCTGTCCCTTTCAGATTTATTCAATTTTAATGGGCACCAATGCTATCATTGGTCAAAAAAACCCTTCACTTGTAAATGTTTCTTATTAGGATGTCCGCTCAAATCAATTTTCTTAAAAATGAAGCAGCAGTGCCTTCAATATCAGGCTGGATGCTAATGTGAAAGAAGCCCCTCGTCACGCCAAGTCATTAGCCACACGTGGTTCCGTTCCAATATACAGAAGCGCCACCAAAAACGAGAGCATGGATCCCGGATTCCGGATGAACTTCTTCTGTATTAATGGAAAATTCTTTGTTCCATCCCCACAAGAGCCAGGCAATTCCCTGCTGATGGGAAACTGTGCAGGCAAAAATCCTCTTTTGATTACAAACACTGCTTCCTGGCACTGGTTGGCCCTGAGACTTTTGATGTGCAACCTAATTACGAAAACTGACCTCTGTGCAAATGCTAGATTTCATTTTCTTTCTAGGGCAGAATAATTAGGACTTTAATTAAACTGACATGCTTTCTTAAAATTCACATTGATACTCTTCAAACCCGCTTGGAGCCACCAGGATTTGCTGTAAATATCTTTAATCAGGTGTGTGAGTGGGATATATTTAAGCTATATTTTTCAACCTATGGTTAAGGTGACCCCTGTTAGGTGGTGTAAAAGCTATGAGATACCACGGTTGAGGGGTTTCTGAGGTCTTTCCCCCCCTGTAATTATATACTTAACTAATCTTTAAGCCGGTTACAGTAACGGGTGCTAGAATAGATGTGTGTGTCTGTCTTTCTTTCTTTTTTTCTCTCTCTCAACTTGGCCGCTGTCTGTCTGTCTTTCTTTCTTTCTGTCTCTCTCTCTTCTTGGTCGCTGTCTGTCTGTCTATCTTTCTTTCTTTCTGTCTCTCTCTCTCCTTGGCCGCTGTCTGTCTGTCTGCCTTTCTTTCTTTCTGTCTCTCTCTCTCTCCTTGGCTGCTGTCTGTCTGTCTTTCTTTCTTTTTTTCTCTCTCTCTTCTTGGCCGCTTTCTGTCTGTCTGTCTTTCTTTCTTTCTTTCTGTCTCCTTGGCCGCTGTCTGTCTGTCTTTCTTTCTGTCTCTCTCTCTCCTTGATCGCTGTCTGTCTGTCTTTCTTTCTTTCTGTCTCTCTCTCTCTCCTTGGCTGCTGTCTTTCTTTCTTTCTGTCTCTCTCTCTCTCCTTGGCCGCTGTCTGTCTGTCTTTCTTTCTTTCTGTCTCTCTCCTTGGCTACTTTCTGTATGTCTCTCTTTCTTTCTGTCTCTCTCTCTCCTTGGCCGCTGTCTGTCTGTCTTTCTTTCTTTCTGTCTCTCTCTCTCCTTGGCTGCTGTCTGTCTGTCTGTCTTTCTTTCTTTCTGTCTCTCTCTCTCTCTCTCCTTGGCCGCTTTCTGTCTGTCTGTCTTTCTTTCTTTCTGTCTCTCTCTCTCTTTCCTTGGCCGCTTTCTGTCTGTCTGTATTTCTTTCTTTCTGTCTCTCTCTCTCTCTCTCCTTGGCCACTGTCTGTCTGTCTTTCTTTCTTTCTGTCTCTCTCTTTCCTTGGCTGTCCACCACCACCCCTTGCCTGCTCCTTCTGTCCAGCAGTAGCCCTTCTCCCTTCCTTTTACCTCCCCCCTGTCCAGAAGCACCTCTTCCCTGCTCCCCCTGTCCAGCAGTAGGCCTTCTCCCTTCCTTTTACCTCCCCCCTGTCCAGCAGCACCCCTTCCCTGCTCCCTAATTCCTGCTCCCAAACTTCCTTTCTTACCCTTCCTCCATCCCGGCTTCCTGGTCTCTTCTGGCCCACTGGCATGAACCGCTGCCGCCGCTGCTGTCTGTCAATGTCCCTGCCCATTGCCTGTCTGTTTATCACGCCCCTTCTCCCACCTACCTTTTTTAAAAAAAATCATGTTTATAAGGTGAAGGGCAACCGGCGCACAGTAACCGCTGCAGGATAGAAGAAACTGCCATGCGTGCACTCGTACCAAACCGTCATGCGCGCATGCACCGAACGTGCGCATGCGCCGAATGTGCCGCACGCTTTAACATTTCTCTGCCGGCCACGCAGTTACGGATCACGGAGGCAGGGTTTTATTATTAGTGATTCTAATCCTCATTGATGATTTCTTATGAATGCCTTTTTTTTCGTAATTCTTTATTGATTTTTAAATAATAACAGTGAACTTCAATGAATTATCAAGAAAAAAACAGAAAAAGCACTTTACACATGATGTAGATAGGCCGCTGTCTAGGCCTACCTCGGTAATGAGACCTCGAACGCTATATACTGGTTTCAATAAGTATATATTTATTTACCCAATCAATAACAGCTTACAGAAATAAACCATTTAGTATATAGCGTAACAGAAAGTGGCTCAGAAGGTGACCTCTAGGCCTAGAGGTCCTCTGATGTCTGTTCTGACCTCTCCCTTCTAAAGGCCTGGTTTTTATACATTTCTTAGTGGCCAACACCACGTTGGTTTACATCACATGATACATCCCTATTGGTTATTTACTTATGCATTACTGCCTAACTACATTCATTTATTGGCTATTCTCACCTACGTCATGTTATATGTCTGCTCTGTTTTCCTATGTGAACCTCAGAATAGCCTCACTGGGTCAGATCAATGGTTCACCAAGCCCAGTAGCCCGTTCTCACGGTGACCAATCCAGGTCCAAAACCCAAGGAGTAGCAATATTCCATGCTACCGATATAGGGCAAGCAGTGGCTTCTCCTATGTCTTTCTCAATAACAGACTATGAACTTTTCCTCCAGGAACTTGTCCAAACCTTTCTTAAAAGCAGTCACGCTATCCGCTCTTACCATAACCTCTGGCAATGATTTCCAGAGCTTAACTATTCTATGAGTGAAAAAAAAATTTCCTTCCATTGATTTTAAAAGTATTTCCCTGTAACTTCATCGAGTGTACCCTAGTCTTTGTAATTTTGGACGGAGTTGAAAATCAATCCACTTGTACCTGTTCTACTCCACTCATGATTTTGTAGTCTTCACTCCTATCTCCCCTCAGCCATCTCTTTTCCAAGCTGAAGAGCCCTAACCGTTTTAGTCTTTCCTTATACAAGAGGTGTTCCATCCCCTTTACCATCTTGGTTGCTCTTCTTTGAACTTTTTCTAGCGCCGCTATATCTTTCTTGAGATACGGAGACCAGAATTGAACGCAATAATCCAGATGAGGTTGCACCATGGAGTGATACAGGGGCATTATGACATTCTTAGTCTTGTTAACCATCCCTTTTAAAATAATTCCCAGCATCCTGTTTGCTTTTTTGGGGTGGGGAAGGAGTAGATGCGGGTGGGGGGGGTAAAGAGGGTGGGGGAGGGGCACCACCGCCCGGGCGCCTCTCACCCTTGCTGCACCACTGGTCAGGTCTTCACTTGCTTTTTGAAAGGCAAGGTTGCAATCTAATTTCTTTTTTAAAAAAATACATTTTATTTTCATTACTTTTCCAGTTTGAAATATCACCAATCCAGATACATAAATCTAGAAAGAATAACAATCCTGAATACAGTTGCCAAAAAGAAAAACTAGAAAAACAAATTGTCAACAAGTGAAAAAATGGTTCCAAGATATACACAATAGTCAAAGGAAATGTTCTAAACCTTAGAGCTGTCCAGATCAGTCGGTGCTGAATTGGGCTTCAGTGCTTTTGCCACAGGGAAATTGCTACCGTGGCTTTGTAAAAGGAGCCTAAGCTTTTAAATTATTGCCTCTAGTAAAAAATACATTTCCAGTTTCTCTTGTCAGTCAAGTGAGTCTTCAATCTGTCTACTGATCCGTTTCCTTGGAATATATTCTTTTAAAAAATATATATGTGCATAATTTAATTGATTAATATACATAGGAATTATATTATTCATGTATAGATATGAGATGGGGGTGGGATATAAATCTTTTAGTTATATATTGTTATGGAATTATCAAGTGATAATGTAATATGTTGTGTTCATATTTTAATGTATACTTGATGTATATGTTAAAATGAATAAAGATTTGAAAAAAAAAAATTTAAGGGTTTACATATCGTTACATACATAATTCAAGAAGACAAATAAAATCATCAGAAAATCACCTAAAGTGCCCATCAAAAGGACAGTCGCAAAGATCAGTTGCTAGAAAAATGCATTAACAAATAACTGCGTTTTTAATAGTTTTCTGACATTACCCTTGTCGGAATTGACCGACAAGTGAGTTCCACAATTTGATCCCAGCACAGCAAAAGGCCATTTTACTGGTCTCAGCATATTTTGGATCAGCATTTGTTTTTAATAACGCTAAATTCTCAGAACGCAGAGACCTGGATGGTAAATAGTTTGACATCTTACTTTTAAACAATTCGGGTACGGTTCCATACAAGAATTGACGGCAAATCATTATTGCTTTATATCGAGATCTAAAAGCAACAGGCAGCCGGTGCAATTGTTGTAAATAGGGCGAGATGTGATCGTGCTTACATACGCCTGTTATCAGTCTTGCTGAGCACCCCCAAATAATTTCACAGAAAAGTGCATAAATGTTGAATGTGGAGTGACAAAAGACTTAGGGCTCCTTTTACGAAGCCACGTTAGCGGTTTTAGTGCACGCAGCTTTTTAGCACGTGCTAAACCCGTGCTACCTGGCTAGAACTAACGCCAGCTCAATGCGTCTAGCACGGACGGCAGTTTAGTGTTCGCTATTACGCGTGTTAAACGCGGCTTCATAAAAGGAGCCCTTAAATTAATGCAAGGTTGAAATTTGTGAATAGTTGGTGGTAATTGTCAGAACATTTTAATGATATAAATTGGAAGACCAGTGTGTTAGAGAGTTGTGCGGGGACAGAAATCCCACCCATCCCCGCCCGTCCCCGTCAGGATCCTCTCCGTCCCCACCCATCCCCACCAGGATCATCTCCTTCCCCACTCGTCCCCGCCAGGATTCTCTCCGTCCCCACTCATCCCCGCCAGGATTCTCTCCGTCCCCACCCGTCCCCATCAGGATCCTCTCCTTTCCCACTCGTCCCCGTCAGGATCCTCTCCATCCCCACCCATCCCCACCAGGATCTTCTCCTTCCCCACTCGTCCTTGCCAGGATTCTCTCCGTCCCCACCCGTCCCCTTCAGGATCCTCTCCTTTCCCACTCGTCCCCGTCAGGATCCTCTCCATCCCCACCCATCCCCACCAGGATCCTCTCCTTCCCCACTCATCCCCTTCAGGATCCTCTCCTTTCCCACTCGTCCCCGTCAGGATCCTCTCCATCCCCACCCATCCCCACCAGGATCCTCTCCTTCCCCACTCGTCCCTGCCAGGATTCTCTCCGTCCCCACCCGTCCCCGCAAGGAATTACCTCCATCCCCGCCCGTCCCCATAAAAAGCAGCAATTACTTCTGACAGGATCATTAATTCCACAGTTTCTTTTGTGTTTGCGCTGCTGTTTTCCTTGTGGAATCTCTTTGGTGGAACCTTTTTTTGTTTTCTGTTCAGGTAATTAACTTATAAACCCCCTCTTTTACTAAGGCTGACATGTCCATTATATTATATGGACGAACCCTGCTTCCAAAGCCTTCCATCCCTGTGGGAGACCCATTGGCTAGAGGGGGGTCCCCGTGGGAGCCCTGTGGGCCAGAGGGGGGTCCCCGTGGGAGTCCTGTGGGCCAGAGGGGGTCCCTATGTGAGTCTCGTGGGTTAGGGGGATTCCCGTGGGACCCCCGCGGGACCCATGGGATTTCCGCGATCCCCATTCCCGTGTAGACCTCTATAGTGTGTAGCACTTTGGTCAAGCCCTACTGATACTTGCTGAAATTATTATTAGTTTTTGTTTCAAATAGATTTTATTGATTTTATAAGACAAATTAACAAACTAGCAAATTATCTGTACAAATCATGGTAATATATACATATGAATATATAATAACATATATGAAGTAGTACATAGCAGAGCCAGTACACACATTATTAGCGGGAGAAGTACACGTGAACATGGAGGAGTACATTCAACGAGTATCACGTACTAACATTAACCCAACAAAAAGTGATCAACATATGTATTGAGCAATATATTCTGAATTACTGTTTATCAATGGTCTAAAAAGCAGACTTTAAGAAATGCAATCTAATTTCTAGTGATAGAGTATTCCAAAACTGTGGTCTGGCCCAATAAAAGGCGGTGCCAAGACCTGTGACATCCTAGCAATAATTAAATGACTGCTCATTTAGAGACTCAAAATAGTCCAGAGAAAGGAAAATGGTAAAACCAGGAAAAGGAAAATGGACATAATTTGAGGTTGAGGGGTGGTAGATTCAGGGGCAATGTTAGGAAATTCTACTTTACGGAGAGGGTGGTGGATGCCTGGAATGCGCTCCCGAGAGAGGTGGTGGAGAGTAAAACTGTGACTGAGTTCAAAGAAGTGTGGGATGAACACAGAAGATTTAGAATCAGAAAATAATATTAAATATTGAACTAGGCCAGTACTGGGCAGACTTGCACGGTCTGTGTCTGTGTATGGCCGTTTGGTAGAGGATGGGCTAGGGAGGGCTTCAATGGCTGGGAGGGTGTAGATGGGCTGGAGTAAGTCTTAACAGAGATTTCGGCAGTTGGAACCCAAGCACAGTACCGGGTAAAGCTTTGGATTCTTGCCCAGAAATAGCTAAGAAGAAAAAATAAAAAAAAAATAAAAAAATTTAAATTGAATCAGATTGGGCAGACTGGATGGACCATTCGGGTTTTTATCTGCCGTCATCTACTATGTTACTATGTTACTGTGTTACTATGTAGTCCATTTGCTACACCAGTGTTCTTCAACCACCGGTCCATGGACTGGTGCCGGTTCACAGAAATTTCCTTCCGGTCCACAGGGCCGGCACGTGCATCAGACCCAAAACTGTGTTCTTCAACTGCCGGTCCGCGGTGTGATCGATGCGGCGTTATCTTCAGGCTGGCTCCCTCTTCCTCACTGACTCAGTGCACGAAGCCACGGGCAGCGGCTCCTACGGGCATCCTGCGCCTGAACCGGAAGCCTGCTCTTTGATGTTGCAACGTCAGAGAGAAGGCTTCCAAACGAGGCATGGGACGTGCAAGGAGCTGCTGCCTGCGGCTTTGTACACTGAGTCAGTGAGGAAGAGGGAGACGGTCTGAAGATAACACCGGGGGCAGAATAAAACAGCCAGGCAGGAGCAGGCCAGGAGGTAAGGCATAGCATGGAGGAAGGAAGACAATAAAGGTACGGGGGAATGATTTTATTTTTTAATTTAGTGATTGAATTGTGTCAATTTTGAGAATTTACATCTGCTGTCACTATTTTGCACTGTTCAGGAAGAAATGCATTTGTTTCTTTTTCTCTGGGGTTGTACTGCTTGCAGAGTTTTGCATCTTAGGGTTTGTTTGTACTTTTAGTTTTTGGTCCCACATTTGCATGGGGGTTATCTGTGTTTTGGTAGGAATGAATGTCGAGAAGCATACAGTGTGCTTTGTGTATTTTAATTTTGTGGTTAACCATTATGTGTTGTTAATACGATTATATTATGTGTGGTATATATGAAAAACGAATAGAAAAAATAGTGTTACAATTAGTACTATTATGGGGGCGGGGTCTGGGGTGGAGATTAGGTAGAGATGGGCGTGGTCTGGCCCACGACTTAGCCCAGTGTTCTTCAACCGCCTGTCTGTGGACTGATGCCGGTCCACAAAATAATTCTTTTATTTCTGCCGATCCATAGGTGTAAAAAGGTTGAAGAACACTGTGCTACACAATTGACTTTTTGTAAAGATTTCAGAAGAGAGATACTCTTAGGTAGAGAATGACACGGGGAAAAAATCTGTCCCCCGTCACCGTCACAGCCCTGTCCCCATCCCCACCATCCCCTTCACTGCCCTGTTCCAGTCCCCGCCATCCCCGCAGCATCCACCCTTCCCTCTGGCACCCCTCGCGTGGTCCGTGCATCTCCCTCCCCCTTACCTTCACGGTGTGTTTTAAGGTTTCAGTCTTGTTAAAAGCCGCTGGAGTGTTTGTGCAGTCACGTGCGTGTGTGGGCGGAAGCCTCTCCTCTGACGCAACTGGAAGAGTTTGAGCGTCGGGAGCAGCGCAGAGAATTCAGCACGCTGGCTATTGCGGTTTTGTAAAAAGGGGGGTAAATTAACTCTTCTGTGGATAATGGATGGCAATAATATTGTTGTGTACTAACTCTTAGTAAATGACCCCTCAAATAATCAATGCTGGACAAAGGTGTACACTTCTCCCTCCGTATTCGCTGTGATAGGGGATTAACAGAGCCGCAAATAACTTTTTCCTATGTTATTCGATGTTTTCTATTAAAAACCAAAAAATAAGCAACAAATATTCAGAATAAAGCTGCTAATAGTGGAAGGAAACAGGCTGAAAGGCAAGTAACTAACATGGAGAAAAAGACCTCAGTGTTTCAAGGAAACAACCAAGAAACTATATGTTCAGTTATAAACTGCCGTACAAAACACATCCCAGGTCAAAAAACTCCATGGAAAAGATTCATAAAGATACAATTTAAAATACACAAGTTAAACTGCAAAAAAAACAGCAAAAAACTGTAAAAACTTGCACTTATCTTCCATTCATCTCCCACATGCAGTGGAAATAAATATCTGTTGCTCCAATACGGAACCAGACACACTTTTCAAAGAATGAACTCAATACCGTATTCCCGACAGGCCCTGTTTCGCCAAGTGGCTGCGTCAGGGGAATATCTTTAGAAAGAGAGCAACTGCTTCAAAAAATCTTGGATATTCCCCTGACGCAGCCACTTGGCGAAACAGGGCCTGTCGGGAATACGGTACTGAGTTCATTCTTTGAAAAGTGTGTCTGGTTCCGTATTGGAGCAACAGATATTTATTTCCACTGCTTGTGGGAGATGAATGGAAGATAAGTGCAAGTTTTTACAGTTTTTTGCTGTTTTTTTTGCAGTTTAACTTGTGTATTTTAAATTGTATCTTTATGAATCTTTTCCATGGAGTTTTTTGACCTGGGATGTGTTTTGTATGGCAGTTTATAACTGAACATATAGTTTCTTGGTTGTTTCCTTGAAACACTGAGGTCTTTTTCTCCATGTTAGTTACTTGCCTTTCAGCCTGTTTCCTTCCACTATTAGCAGCTTTATTCTGAATATTTGTTGCTTATTTTTTTGATTTTTTTGGATATTCAGCTTGTATACTTTTTGATAAATTTCTATTAAAAACCATCATGAATATGATGAAACCGCGAATAACATGGTGGGAGATCCGGCCTGTTCCTGAAGGAGAAGCAAAACACGGTGAAGAAAGCGCCGGGAATCAGCGATTTTTCTCCGTAAACGCTTGGAATCAGCGATTTCTCTGTGCGAGCTGACATCATTTGGGGGGGGGGGGAGGAGCCAGCAAGCTAAAAACCGCAAATAATCAAAACCGCGATTGCCGAAACCACGAATACGGAGGGAGAAGTGTGGTTATAATGAGGGGGACAACAATTATGGGAGAGGGGGTTTCTAATGATATGAACAATCGTCTACCTGCAAGGAGACCTAGAACATCAACTTGTTTCATAAGGATTATTTTTTCTGATTCCACCCCCCGCCCACCACACACACACACTTCAAGGTTTTTCCTCATCTCTCTGGAGTCAGTAGGAACTTCCCCCTTTCTACCACCAGTGCCAAAAATACAAATATCTAATTGCTTATTGGAGATTAATTCTATAAGATGGGTTCTGAAGCAGTGGCACAGAAATCTAATTTCTCAGATACAGTCAACCCTGAAATATGAGCATTTGGAAGAGCTTTTCTGTTTCCGTGTCTGCAAGTTGTAAGAAGTTATGGCATTCATTTCAGAAAGAATTCCTCAGTAGCAGCGAGCTAAGGCTGTGATCGGGATGAAATCAATCTTCAGAGAGCCTCCAGAACGTGCTATGTTCCTCCAAGGGAAGTCAGAGGAGGGTCAATGCACCGCTTCGGGAAAGGATCCTGTCAGGATTGATCATTTAGAAATTACTTTTTAAAAAAAATTATCATTCTTTATTCATTTTTTATATCAAATACAAACTGCAAACACATAAACAAACAAGTGATCTAGCATATTGCACTCTATTCCAACAAATAATGTAAAACTGTTTAAACCCCCCCATCCCTCCTGGATATGTATGACAATCGATCATGAATCAAAGGGAAATAATAATAGTGATAATAATGATGATAGTTCATAGTCATATCTTACAATATTTGATTAAAGGGCCCCAAATTTCTTTGAATTTGCTATGGTGTCCTAACTGGGAAGAATTAATACTTTCAAACTGATAAATCTGGCATAGGGATTCCCACCATAAGAACATAAGAAGTGCCTCTGCTGGGTCAGACCAGAGGTCCATCATGCCCAGCAGTCTGCTCACGTGACGGCCCAATAGGTCCAGGACCTGTGTAGTAGTCCTCTATCTATACCCTTCTATCCCCTTTTCCTTCAGAAAATTGTCCAATCCCTTCTTGAACCCTAATACCGTACTCTGTCCTATCATGCCCTCTAGAAGCGCATTCCAGGTGTCCACCACCCTTTGGGTGAAGAAAAACTTCCTAGCAATGATTTTGAATCTGTCCCCTTTCAACTTTTCCGAATGCCCTCTCGTTCTTGTAGTTTTCGAAAGTTTGAAGAATCTGTCCCTCTCTACTCTCTCTATGCCTTTCATGATCTTGTAAGTCTCTATCATATACCCTCTAAGTCTCCTCTTCTCCAGGGAAAAGAGACCCAGTTTCTTCAATCTCTCAGCGTATGAAAGGTTTTCCATCCCCTTTATCAGACGTGTCACTCTCCTCTGAACCCTCTCGAGTAAGGCCATGTCCTTCTTAAGGTACGGTGACCAATATTGGACGCAGTAATCCAGATGCGGACGCACCATCGCCCGATACAATGGCAGGATAACTTCTTTCATCCTGGTTGTAATACCCTTCTTGATTATACCTAGCATTCTATTCGCTCTCTTAGCGGCCGCTGCGCACTGTGCCGTCGGCTTCATTGTCTTGTCCACCATTACCCCCAAGTCCCTTTCTTGGGTACTCTCACTCAATGACAGCCCTCCCATCATATAGCTGTACCCTGGGTTTCTGCTTCCTACATGAACTATAATTTTTTTTAAAAAAATTACTGATAGTTCTTGCAGGTGCTGCTCCAGAATAATCCACAAAGTGAAACTTTTCGCATTTGCTACCAATTAAGACTTTTGGGCAGGCCAGGAATAGAACTGTGCACTCGTGATGCTTTTGACCAACATTTCAACACAGTCCCTTGCACATTTTTCACATTGTGTTGTTATATGCATACCGTATTTGTCCATTTGGGGGCCTATATGTAATTCACCGCTTTGTAGAAGAAATTCATTGAAGACAGTGTACAACAGGAGTAAGTCAAACATAGGCGAAAGTCTACAGAAAAAACCCAGCAGGGAGAGAAAAGGGAACCAGACCTTGTCTGCCAGGAAACAGAAGTGCACCAGAGCCTTAGAAGAGCAGCCGGGCCGGGCCGCAGAGAACCAGCATGTCATTCAACTTGCAGCGGGAGATGCCCCTGACGAAGGACACGAAACGGGGCTCTGTAGGGCGATCAGCTGGCACGCCCTGAAAATAGACTCTTTGACTGATGAACGTCAGCGGTCTTTTGATCAAAATAAGTTCCTTTTTGTCAGTAGCCATATTAACCGCTGAAAGACTGATGCACTGCAGGAACGATTTTCAAACGATTCGACACACTTTGTAGTGGTTTTGATTAAAAGTAATAGGGACCAGGAGATCTAATATTTTCTCGGTTACAGCACCCCCAGCTCTGGAACAAATTACCAATTTACTTACGCAATGAATCCTCTTTAGAAAAATCTAAACGTTCTTTAAAAAGTTTCCTGTATAAGGATGCATTTGAGATATAGGTGGTATAAATGATCAATCATTAAATCTCATGATCTAAAACTTAGATTTTAATTTGACCTATGCATAGGTCGCAAACTTCTCTTCCTTCTTTTCTATGCCTATTTTTGCTTTTATATCTTTTTTTTTTGTTACTCACCGGATGTGTTTTTCCCCCAATGTTTCTTCTCTTCCTTTAACGATTGTAGTTCATCCCCTTCACCTTCTCTACCAGTTATTTATTTCTACGTATATACTTTGTATTTAATTGTATAAAACTGTTTTGATTTGTCCCCTATTTTTAAAATGTTTTACGCATTGAAGTATTTGACAAACCTTAATAAAACTTGAATTAGATGATTTAGGCACCAGGGTATTTGGGGCTATTTAACATGTTTTAAAACACGAAGGGCTCATTTTACAAAGCTGCGTTAGCATTTTTAGCGCACGCCAAACCCACGCTACGCAGCTCGAAATAACGCCAGCTCAATGTTGGCGTTAGCTTCTAGTATCGCACGTTAATACCCTAACGCGGCTTAGTAAAGGGAGCCCTAAATTCAATAATTAAAATTTCATAATTGTGAGGTTTGGCACCCTGGTGAACTTGACATCAATTTTTCTACAAGTTCCCACGAACTGATTTAACACCCTGCGTGTACTGATCCTTGGAACTATATTCACTTAAACTAGTCTATAAAGCCCTTAATCCAAATAGTGCCTCAAAAACAGAGAGTAGGGCTCTTTTTTGTTATCAATTTGAGAATTCTGACCCCTCCCATTTCGACTAGGCTTGCTTATATATTTTTGTAGCAAAGGATGCTACATCACAATATCAATACAATATGCCATAAAGCATTTTATAAATGTTCAAAAAGTATGTCTGGATCAATATAAGATTTTAATAACTTGTGATAAGTTCAAAAAGGACACCTCAGCCCCACCACTCCACCGCATGTAATATTTTCTATAGCGGGAAGCAAATTGTGGTGCTTCATCATTGGCCGTCACTTTTTGTTTTTGCACTGTTGTTTTTTGTTATTTTTTATATATATATATGTGTGTATTTTCTTTTAAATCTCAATAATTTAAAGAAATAAATATTTCCTTAACACTAAACATTCTCAGTGTCATAGTGTATAGTTTAAAAGTAAGTAGTACTTATCTCAGCCAACACCTAGGGAGTCTGACCCGACATGTTTCACACAACCAAGGGTTTTATCAAGGGTCTCCCTGTGAAATATAAAGCAAAGGGTGTCATATATACTTAAATGTCACCCCTCCCCTATCTAAAACTTATTAGAAAATTACATATTCGCATTTATTTACCCTTACACTCACCAAAGCTGCCGCTGTCATCCGACTCCATATCTAAGTGAGAAAAGATGGCGGTGCAAAAACAACAGTGCAAAAACAAAAAGTGACAGCCAATGATGAAGCACCACAATTTGCTTCCCGCTATAGAAAATATTACATGCGGTGGAGTGGTGGGGCTGAGGTGTCCTTTTTGAACTTATCACAAGTTATTAAAATCTTATATTGATCCAGACATACTTTTTGAACATTTATTGATAGTGCTTTTGGACTGGATAAAACATTCACTTAAACCACATTGCCATTGTTTAAGCGAGCATAAAGCATTTTATAGACAGCATAGGTAGAGCTACCCTGCCCCCCACCTTTCACCTATTTCCTTAGCCCTCCTTCCCGTCTTCTGTACCCTTTTAGGATATGACATTGCTAGGTAATGTTAAGATAGCAATATTTTAGGCTTTTTGTACTCTGCCCTCTTCAGGAGAATATCTGAAACAAAACAAAGGGAAAGAAGTTCCCTTCCCTTTCTCTCTTTCACTCCCTCCCTCCCCGTGGTTGCTTCTCCCTCCCTCCCATGGGTGCTTCTCTTGCTTCCAATCATGATTGGGAGCAGGATCACAGCAACCTCAAGACTCAAGGTCTTGGGTCAACATTAAAAAAGAGGGGAGGGGAAGGCACTGCACATCAATACAAAAACTCCAAGTACTATTTTCATGCTCTTCAGGCTTTCTGTCTATAGATTTCCCAAGAAGACATACTTATTCACATGGACAATCAAGGGGCTACATAGTGGATTCTCTCTCTCCACAACCCCATCTCCCATGGGTTCTTCTCTCTCTCTCACCCTCCCCTCCCCTCCCCTCCCATGGGACAGCATAGGTAGAGTTATCATATTTGTGGTCAAAAAAGAGGACATGACTCGGCCCCACCCCTGCCCTGACCCCTACCTTTCACCTATTTCCTTAGCCCTCCTTCCCGTCTTCTGTACCCTTTTAGGATATGACAATGCTAGTTAATGTTAAAATACCAATATTTTAGGCTTTTTGCACTCTGTCCTCTTCAGGAGAATATCTGGAACAAAACAAAGGGAAAGAAGTTCCCTTCCCTTTCTCTTTCTCTCCCTCATTCCAACCCCCCCCCCCCCCATGGTTGCTTCTCCCTCCCTTCCATGGGTGATCTATTTTTTTCTGTCTCTTTCTCCACAACCCCCTCCTCCATGTGTTCTCTCTCTCTCCCTACTCCACCCCCTATAGGATGGTGTTTCTGTTTCTCCCTAGTCCCCGCCTAGCTCCTTGTTGAAAACGAATCGTCAGGCCAGAGGTGGAGGGGCAGTCTAGTGGTTAGTGAGTGCTACTGCGATGGGCAGACTGGCTGGGCCATTTGGTCTTTATCTGCAGTCATCATATTTCTATGAGCCAGCACTCGACTAGTTAAGTGCTAATATTTAGTATTTCATTAGCCAAGTTAACCACATGAATAGGTCCACCTAAAAACCAGTCCTTTTTTTATGCAGTACCCCGTAGCTGGTTATGTGCGGAATGTTGTACAAAACTGGCTAATAGCCAACTCCAATTTCCAGAGAAAGGAAAACGGTAAAACCAGAGGGCATAATCTTAGGTTGAGGGGTGGTAGATTCAAGAAATTCTTCTTTAAGGAGAGGGTGGAAGATGCCTGGAATGCGCTCCCGAGGGAGGTGGTGGAGAGGAAAAGTGACAGAGCAAAAAAAAAAAAAAAAAAAGGGTGGGATGAACACAGAGGACCTCGAATCAGAAAATAATGGCTATATATTGAAGGGACTAAGGCCAGTACTGGGCCGACTTGCACGGTCTGTGTCCAGCGAGGGAGGAAGTGGGGCCCTTGGATGATGGGGATAGAAAGGGAGTATTGAGGGAGGAAAAAGAAATAGCGGACAAGTTAAACGACTTCTTTACGTCGGTCTTCACGAGGGAGGACACATCCAACATTCCGGAACCAGAGGAAATAGAAAATGGAGATCAAGATAGCAAGCTGGTCCAATTAGAGGTGAGCCAGGAGGAGGTCCTCAGGCAGATAGACAAGCTAAAGAGCGACAAGTCGCCAGGCCCGGACGGCATTCACCCAAGGGTGCTCAAGGAATTAAGGAATGAAATAGCAGAGACACTTCAGCAAATATGCAACCTATCCCTAAAAACTGGAGAGATCCCGGAGGACTGGAAAATAGCAAATGTCACGCCCATCTTCAAGAAGGGTTCAAGGGGCGACCCGGGAAACTATAGGCCGGTAAGCCTCACATCGGTCCCGGGAAAGATGATGGAGGCGCTGATCAAGGACAGCATCTGTGACCATATCGAAAAAAAATGGACAGCTAAGGTCGAGCCAGCATGGGTTCTGCAAGGGTAGGTCGTGCCTCACAAACTTATTGTACTTCTTTGAGGGGGTAAATAACCAGGTGGACAAAGGTGAACCCATAGACATAATCTACCTAGACTTCCAAAAAGCCTTCGATAAGGTACCACATGAGCGGTTGCTCAAGAAGCTATGGAATCACGGGGTGCGAGGGGAGGTCCACCGATGGATCAAAAACTGGCTGGCAGACAGGAAGCAGAGGGTTGGTGTAAAGGGCCACTACTCGGACTGGCAAGGGGTCACGAGCGGGGTTTCTCAAGGGTCAGTGCTGGGACCGCTCCTGTTTAACATATTCATTGACGACCTGGAGGCGGGAACAAAATGCGAGGTCATCAAATTCGCAGATGACACCAAACTATTCAGCAAGGTTGAAACCACGGTAGACTGCGAGAATCTCCAAAGGGATCTTACGACATTGGAAGAATGGGCGAAAAAGTGGCAAATGAGCTTCAATGTAGGGAAATGCAAGGTCATGCATATAGGGAGAAGGAACCCGATGTTCACTTACAAAATGGGGGGATCAATGCTAGGGGTCAGTAACCTTGAAAGAGACCTGGGAGTGATGGTAGACACAACACTGAAGGCGTCGGCACAATGCGCCACAGCCTCGAGGAAAGCAAATCAAATGTTAGGTATCATTAAGAAGGGTATCTCGACCAGAACGAAGGAAGTCATCCTGCCACTGTACCGGGCTATGCTGCGCCCGCACCTGGAGTACTGTGTACAGTACTGGTCACCGTACCTCAAAAAGGACATGGCAATGCTTGAGAGAGTCCAGAGAAGAGCAACTAAACTGATTAAGGGTATGGAAAACCTTATATACACTGACAGACTGAAGAAGCTGGGGTTGTTCTCCCTGGAAAAGCGGAGACTCAGAGGAGATATGATAGAGACCTTCAAGATCCTGAGGGGCATCGAAAAGGTTGACAAGGATAGATTTTTCAATTTGAAAGAAACCACAAGAACAAGGGGTCACTCGATGAAATTGAAGGGGGACAGGTTTAAAACAAACGCAAGGAAATTCTTCTTCACACAGAGGGTGGTGGACACATGGAACACCCTTCCGGAGGCCGTGATAAGAAATAGCACAGTACAGGGTTTCAAGGATGACCTGGATAGGTTCCTGGAGGACAAAGGGATTGAGGGGTACAGATAAGAGCAGTGGAAAGTTTAGAGATAAGTGTTGAGGTAGGCATAAAATTAGTCAAAGGACCGCAGATCAGGCAATATGCCTGATGGGCCACCGCGTGAGCGGACCGCCGGGCTAGATGGACCTCTGGTCTGCCCCGGCGGAGGCGACTACTTATGTACTTATCAAGAGAAGCTTCGTCAACAGGAAACCTGAAGTCATGATGCCATTGTACAGAGCCATGGTGAGACCGCATCTGGAATACTGTGTGCAATTCTGGAGGCCACATTACCGTAAGGATGTGCTCAGAGTTGAATCGGTTCAGCGGATGGCCACCAGGATGGTCTCGGGGCTAAAGGGTATCCCGTACGAGGAAAGACTGAGCAAATTGCAGCTCTACACTCTCGAGGAGCGTAGGGAGAGGGGAGACATGATTGAGACATTTAAGTACATCACGGGACGGGTCGAGGTGGAAGATGATATCTTTCTTCTCAAGGGACCCTCGACCACAAGAGGACATCCACTCAAACTCAAGGGAGGGAAGTTTTCATGGAGACGCCAGGAAGTACTTCTTCACGGAGAGAGTGATTGAGCACTGGAACAAGCTTCCAGTGCAGGTGGTCGAGGCACGCAGCATCCCAGACTTCAAGAACAAATGGGATACCTATGTGGGATCCCTGCGAGGTCATGCCAAGGGATAGGGTCACTAGGACTGAATGAGTGGGTCAGTAGAGTGACAGTATAATCACAATTATACTTTCAGGAGTCAGTAGACTTAAGAGGGTGGGTAAATAGTGTGGGCAGACTTGATGGGCTATGGCCCTTATCTGCCATCATGTTTCTATGTTTCTATGATGGGCTGGGATGGCTTAGATGAACTGGAGTGACGGAGACTCCACAGTACAGGGCAGAGCTTTGGGTTTCTGGCCCAGAAATATCTAAGAAAAAGAACAATTTAAATGAAATCATTCAATTATAGAGAGTGTATGTTTGGGCAGACTGGATGGACCATTCAAGTCTTTATCTGCCGCCATTTACTATGGACTCCTTTTACTAAGGCGCGCTAGCGGTTTTAGCTACACGCTAACGCCTCCGTAGAGCATGCGTTAGTATTTTTTATGTAGCGCGGGGTTAGCGCACGCTAATCTTTTTGCGTGCGCTAAAAACGCTACTGCACCTTAGTAAAAGGAGCCCTATGTTATTATGTAAACCTGGGAATCGAATACTGAAGCCCAGACATGTCCTGGCATTGAATGCCCAGTTATAATGCTGGTGGTAGTCCGCAAAATGCTGGCCATCTCTAGAACGCTGTGTTCGGACCGGTTAAGATTTTAAAAAATGATTGAAAATGCAATTTTAGTGAAATGGCCAAGGTTTTCCGTGGCACAGTGGGCTATTTTCAGAGTAGTTATTGTTAAGATTTGCTTTGTCATCTTTCTTCCTAAGTTTTTTTGTTTCTACTCTGTAAACCACCTAGTTGTAGACCAGGGGTCTCAAAGTCCCTCATTCAGGGCTGTAATCCAGTCAGGTTTTCAGGATTTCCCCAATGAATATGCATGAGATCTATGTGCATGCACTGCTTTCAATGGGGAAATCCTGAAAACCCGACTGGATTGCGGCCCTCAAGGAGGGACTTTGAGATCCCTGTTGTAGACTGAATATAAATTTTTTAAAATAAATAATTAGCCGAATATCAACCCCCAACAATAAGAAACCAAAAACTGGCCTTCCTGCCATTTTGGAGCATTGAGATATAGCATCAGATTACTGCGTCTCAATGGCCACGAATCTGGACTTGGAGGTTGAGATGTACGGTGTCTGCATCTATGAGACAAACGTGGGTTTTTCTTCTTACATAGAGCGTTTTGGACTCCGGTTAGATTGCAGAAATCAGATAGCTCCAAGTCTAATAGATGCTGGCACTGCCATCTTGAACCTGGGACGTTAGATCATTTATTATTTTATTGTCCCTTGATACTTCAATTTTGGAGATCCATTTGGGATCAGGTGAACAAAGCAATGGAAAATCCAGCTAAAAGTCAAATATCATCTCACAATAACAGACTTCTCTTTATTATTTCAGGGGTTGCCATACAGCTTATTTTAAGGAATTGGAACTGGGATCGATTAAACTATACCTCTTGGTGGGAGTCTCTGTGTCACCTCTTTAAAATGCAACGTATTATGGCTATACAACAGGGACATTATAAGAAGTTTCTGGATATTTGGGAGCCATTGACAACATTTTGGAAAGAGTGAGGGTTGATTTTGCCCCTTGATCATGCACATCCAGGGTGGGTTGGAAAATATTTTTAATCTTCAATTTGAGTGCAATTTTTGAATACGAAGATGGGGGGTGTTATATATATTTGTCATAGATTATAATTTTGATTGAATTTAGGTGCTATTATAGTGTAATATGATTGTATAATGTGTTGCACTTATTTTTGGTTTCAAAATGAATAAAGATAATTTTTTTAAAAACTCAAAAAACACAATTTCATCTGGTTCTGATTACAAGATGAGCCCATGTTGCAGAGACAATGACAAAGTCACAAATTCATTTTTAAAAAGCCTTGGTCAGGTTTTCATTTCAGGAACTCGCTGGCGGCTAAATTCTCAAAAATCCGTGTAAAAAACAGACGGGCCGCCGTCGCAACCATTATAGCAGCGATTTTTTTAGAAGTGAGTCGTTCGCCAAAAAACGCTCATGCACATAAGGTTGGCGGAGAGTAGCGAATATTCGCTAAATTTGCATGTGCCCATCGCTGGCAATAGCGATGGGCACATGCGCAGAATAAATGCAAACCCCCCCCCCAACATAAAATCAACCCAACCAACAACAAACCGCGCCGTCGACGTCAAGCAGCCCTCCACCCGACAGCCGTGAAGCCTTACTTTCCTGTCAGTGCCTGAGCCAATCAGCGAGTAAGGCATCGACAGCTCAGGCCTGCCGGCAAATTTTGGCCGCAAATGTGGTTAGAGACTCACTCGGCAGTTATAGAGAATCGCTCGGAGTGATCATTTCGATATTAATGACCTGGTTGCACTACATTTGCATGGCAGTTTCGGAGACCGCTAGAAAACTCGGAAAGGACCTCCCCAAGCCGTTTTGATAATTCGCTGCTAAAATATATGCCCACTAGATCAGCTGGAACCTATTTATTGAGCACGTTAAGGACAGATTTTTGTTTTGAGAATCTGGCCCTGGGTAGGAGCAAATTGTATTACCTAGTTGTTGGGGTGGGGGCTTCCTTATGTGCTACAGATATTAAATACTGGGAACAGTTTTGTTAACAAAGCGATCGCCTCTCTCTCACCCTTTTAATATGCCATGTTTTTCGCCCCTATCTGATCGCTCTTCTTTTGTAGCTGGAGGTCACAGTTCTCCTAGGACAAGCAGGATGAGTCAGCCACATATGGGTGTTGTCCCAACACCTCCCAATTTGCGGATAAGCTCTCCAATAGCTCAGAGAGATTTTTTTTTTTTTTTTTTCTCTGAGCATGTGCAGTGCCCGGGCCCCCCTGGGCATGCCCGAGCCCTACCCATTTCTCCCTGCTTCCCCCTAATCCCCAGTCTTTAGTTTCCGCCCGTTCCCATCGGTCGGATTTTCTACAGCTCTCCATTACAACTTTTCTACTCATCAACTTGAAGATGCCTGAATCATCTAAAGAAACAACTGGGATGCAGGAGGAGGATGAACACACTGGATCCTCACGAATTGTGCGCCCACTGATTGGATCCGGCGCTCGAGGTTTCCGTGTGGCTTGCATTGTGCGCACATGTCACCACGTGCACGCAAGCTAAGGAAGAGGGCACTGAGAGACTTCATGAAGAGAAGTGAGGCCCGAGAATCTCCCTCCAGCAGCCATCCTCATCGGAGCGTAGCAGCGGGGGATCCACAGACGAATCCGGTGAGGAGCCTCCGGGACATCCTGGCTCAGTCAACCCCCCCGACTGCAACTTGCCCGGTCGAGAAATCTCTCCCGGAGGTCCTGCATGCTGTCGCTAGCCGTCGGCCCCTGCAGGAAGCCGATAGGAGTCTCACCAGACCGAGAGATCTCTCCAGGAGTTCCTGCATGTTGCTGCTGACAGCCAGGCATGAAGAGAAGTGAGGCCCGAGAATCTTCCTCCAGCAGCCATCCTCATCAGAATGCAGCAGCGGGGGATCCACAAGCTACAGTGGCAAGGAGCCTCCAGGATGCCCTGGCTCAGCTAATCCCCCCGCCTGCACTTGGCCCGGTAGAGAAATATCTCCCGGAGTCCCTGCATGTCTCTCCTGTCACTGAGTCACCTCAGCTAAGTAAAACGATTGTCTTCCGCGGCCCATGGAAGAGCTAAACAGTCTACAGTCACAATTCACCTTCCTGTGCTGCTTCTAGGACTTATTCCCTCTGAGCACATCCAAACGAAATGGGCTTGGGTTTCAGCTGTAAGTAAGATTCATGAGCCTTGCCTTCTGGCTTTTAATTTCCTTTTCAGTACTCTGAACTGATCTGTCTTTGCCTGCCTAAAACCCTTGTCCCGTTTTTGACTGAATGGGCTTCCTGTTGCTCCCAGGGCAGAGAAAGGCATTAATCTCACAAACCAATTGCAATATGTTTTTGGCCAGTCTACTTTATTCTGGTCCTTGTCTTATGTGGCTGGAAGAATCTCTGGGCCGCCTCCACTTACATCCTAAATCTTGTCTATGCAACAGTTTGAGATTATGCAGAGCTGCCAAGTGACCTGTTCCTGGTACATGTGTTAGGAGTGAGCTTGTGTTAAAAATCCTAAAGTTTTATCCACAAACTGGGAGCAAGATTGTCAAAGGTTTAACGCCGTTGCTAAACTGTTTTCCGGCGGTTTAGCCTGTACGCAGTTTAGGGGCGGATTATCTCCGTCTGTAGCGAGGTTTCTAGCAGTCTCCGACACTGACATGCAAATGGACTCTTCAGCATTGAAATGAGCCCTTAAAAAATGCCAAGCCATTTTCAAAAAGCGGCGTTGGCTTTTGGCGTCTAAAATAAGCGACTGGTCCAGGGATGTCGGTCAGTGTCAGAGACTGCTAGAAAGCCCTGTGTTGTGATGCAGCAGGAGATATGCCCATTCTCTGTACTGCATCACAACACCCCTTCCCTGCAGCGACGGTGAACACAACCCCCACCCTTTGGAATAGCAGCAACAACCCCCCCCCCCCCCACAGCAGGAGAGATGCCCTCTCTCTCCTGCTGCCTTAAAATCCCCCCACAACCCGACCCAACAGTCCTTCGCAGCGGGAGAGGTGCCCACTTTACCCCGCTTTCAAGTGACCCCCCCTGTCTCTGCTGCCCCCTCCCCCTTACCTCAAAATAGATGACCCGGAGGGACGTGGACACCCTACTCCCTGCTGCTGCATCATCTAAAATGGGCCTTCCCCTCCCCGGTGCATCTTGAGACGCGCCAAGGAGGGTTCTAAGGCTCTGATTGGCCCGAACACCACATAGAAGGATCCCTGGGTATGAGTCCAAGTGTTCTGTTTGTTAGATATTCCTTTCTCTGTAGCCAGTTCAAGACATCACAATAATCACTGTGAAATCAGAAAAACAGACCAAATCTGTTTAAAACACATCCTGACCTTCAGAATCTAATTCCTCTCTGCAGCAGTTGAATCCAAACAGAAATGTGTCAGATGTATTAGAAACTGAAGACTAGAAAGCAAAGTTGATTTATTTCCCCTAGCATCTTTCTCACAAGAGGAACTGCTGAAACACTCTGGAAGGAAACACGGTAGCAGTGTGGTGCGCTTGCTTGGGTTTGCAAGCCCAAGGGCTCTGCATTTAATTAGAAAGCCAACACTCCTGTAGGGCTCACAGGCTGGTTCTTGCTCAAACTGCCTGCCACATTCACAGCCCAGAGATGAGTGTGAAATGCCCAGACAGGCAGAAAAGGCTAGAGGAGGAAGAGAATGAAGATAGAGCGGATAAGGCATCAATATGAGCATCATTTCCGATCCAGCAGATCGCACTCAAAGAATCTGAAATGTGATTTTGAGAATTTGACAGAAGGATCCCAGAAAGGAAATGCAGGGTGTGCAGGAATGTTGCTTCCTCATTTGTAAAAAAAAAAATGGAAATTTCTAAAATGTTTCTTCAAAACAAAAATCCATCATAAAACAAAAATAACTGTCCTTTTAAAAAAACGATCCTCCCCTTTTACGAAGCCACGTTAGGCTCTTTTATCGCCAGCTGCAGCAGTATTAGCTCCGATACTCATAGGAATTCTACTTGTTATTATTATTGCGTGTTATTGTCATATTGATACAGTTGTGAAGAAATAAAGAGCTGAAACAAGCAAATATTCCTTTTTTGGACAGCACTGAATGGCAGAGAATACAATAATAATAATAATAATAATAATTTATTTCTTATATACCGCCAAAGCCGTAGAAGTTCGAGGCAGTTTACAATAAAGAAGGGCTGGACAATCAGCGAATGGGTACAATCAGAGAAAGGGTACAATCAGCAAATACAATCGGTGAATGGGTACAATCAGCAAATACAATCGGTGAATGGGACCATGGTTTAAATCAAGCCTTTCCACTACTGTAGTTATTTAAAACCGATAAGACCATCCAGAAAGCCTTTATAGTCATACGCAACCTGTGAAAAATAAGAAAATTCTTTGACAGGGAGCAATACCGATTCACAGCCCAATCCCTAGTCCTGGGACTTTTGGACTACTGCAACATCCTCTACCTGCCGTGCCCCGCAAACATGATAAAACAATTACAGACAGTACAAAGCACAGTCCTCAGACTCACTAAGCAAATATGACCACATCACCACCTCATACCTAGACTCACATTGGCTTCCTACACATGCGCGAATACTATTCAAAGTAATGAACGGCACTGCCCCCACCCACCTAATCAAGTGCCTAAACCGGAACAAATCAACCAGACCAAGGAGATCTCAGACCCCGTTTACCCACCCCCCAATCAAAGCGCAAGAAAATGTATGACAACCTACTAGCTACGCAAGCAACGAAACTAGATCACCTCCTCTCCAACATGCTGATAGCAACAACCGACTACAAAACATTCCGAAAGGAAATCGAAACCTTGTTATTCAGAAAATTTATCAAGAAATCTTAATGCATCTCCTTGACTATTCCCGGTCTTGGAAATTTCCCAGCAAAGTCTCAACCATGTTTACTGTTTGTACTTGTATTGCAAGACCTTGCTTCTATATCAAGTTAAAATTTAACAAAATGTTTTGCTTGTCTTGCAAAACACTTGCAAACCAAGTTACTTGCAATCCAAGGATTTACAGTACTTTATGAACATTTTGTTCTATCTCAGTATGGCAATGCTTATGTTCTTTTGAACGCCAACCTGTTGTGTGGCGTGCCCTTTTATGGGTTAATAATAGGGTATATGAAGTGTTCTCTGCTCTAGGAGTGCACATTTCCAGTCCTGGAAAGCCCCAAGCAGACTGGAAGGACATAGTAAGTTAGTCTAGGGAAATTTATCTCATGAAAACACATTGCAGTTATGTTGGAGTGCTTAAGGAGCAAAGCTGAGCTGAGCACCCTTGAGGGTGTTCACACTTTCAAATTGAGTTCATTAGAAATGGACGTGCAGCCATCTCTGGGGTGCATGAGAGCTTCTGAAGGGTATGGGAGAGAGAGAGATGCTGCAATTAGTATTATTTAAATAGTGTTCACTAAACTGCTTTACATTAACCAGGCTTATGCAGTAGCAATTAATCAGTTCAAATAAAGATGAAACGTCAAGCTTTGAATGTATGTGGTAATTTAGAAAGTCCCCCAGGGTATGTACAACAGAGGTCTAACTCATAATCCATAAATCCTTAAATGCATCAAAAAAATTCTAATAGGTCCACACAGATCTCCTGCCTGGCTCATTGCCAAGTGGGCTAGAAACAATGGTTCCAAGTTGATTTTGTGAAAGCCAAGAAGAAATGAGACCAAGGTAAGTTTCACTCCTTGCCAAAAAACAGAACCTGAGGAAAACAGGTCCCAGAGAACAAGGCCTGCTGGAAGAGATAGATAAAAGGGATGGGGTGCCATACCAAACCATACAGTGTCTTATATCTAGTTCTTCAAGTTATATTTTTAAATCAGATCTTTTGGTTGTTAAAGGGAAGAGATAAAAAGATGGAAGCTGGCTTTAGAGAGAAGAGGTTTGTCTTTAGTTTCTTGTGGAAGTCAAGGTAAGTGGTGGGTTGTCTTAGGTAGGTTGGCAGTTTGTTCCAGATAAGAGGTCCTTGGTATTCAAACATCTTCTTCCACCAAACTTATGGAGGTGATGGGAAGAATCATTTGAAACATTGGGTTACTCCATGAATCGAAGAAGGAGTTTAGGACTTTGATAACAGAAGTTAGTCCATTTGAGTTTTCTCCATAGATAACTACCAAAACCCTAATCCATGTCCTCATCACCTTTGCGCTTAGTCTAATACAACTTACTACTCTCAGGCTTTCCGCTTAGCCATCTTAGCATACAGTAAAGCAAGATAGAAGGGGCAGAGTCGGGAGTTGGCAGTAGGGGAGAAGGGTACAGATAAGAGAGACTTGCTCAACAAACGGAGTTCCTGGGGAGGAGTTTAAGGAGAGAAAAGAAAGGAGAGATTTTAAGGTTAACGGAAGTCGCTCGGAGAAAGGAAAGATGAGTAGTGGAGTCCCTCAGGGTTCGGTACTGGGGCCAATCCTGTTCAATATGTTTGTGAGTGACATTGCTGAAGGGTTAGAAGGAAAAGTGTGCCTTTTTGCAGATGATACCAAGATTTGTAACAGAGTAGACACCGAAGAGGGAGTGGAAAATATGAAAAAGGATCTGCAAAAGTTAGAAGAATGGTCTAATGCCTGGCAACTAAAATTCAATGCAAAGAAATGCAGAGTAATGCATTTGGGGATTAATAATAGGAAGGAACCGTATATGCTGGGAGGAGAGAAGCTGATATGCACGGACGGGGAGAGGGACCTTGGGGTGATAGTGTCCGAAGATCTAAAGGCGAAAAAACAGTGTGACAAGGCAGTGGCTGCTGCCAGAAGGATGCTGGGCTGTATAAAGAGAGACGTAGCTAGTAGAAGGAAGAAGATCATTGGTGAGGCCCCACTTGGAGTATTGTGTTCAATTTTGGAGACCGTATCTGGCGAAGGACATAAGAAGACTTGAGGCGGTCCAGAGGAGGACGACGAAAATGATAGGAGGCTTGCACCAGAAGACATATGAGGAGAGACTGGAAGCCCTGAATATGTATACCCTAGAGGAAAGGAGAGACAGGGGAGATATGATTCAGACGTTCAAATACTTAAAGGGTATTAACGTAGAACAAAATCTTTTCCAGAGAAAGGAAAATGGTAAAACCAGAGGACATAATTTGAGGTTGAGGGGTGGTAGATTCAGGGGCAATGTTAGGAAATTCTACTTTACGGAGAGGGTGGTGGATGCCTGGAATGCGCTCCCGAGAGAGGTGGTGGAGAGAAAAACTATGACTGAGTTCAAAGAAGCGTGGGATGAACACAGAAGATTTAGAATCAGAAAATAATATTAAATATTGAACTAGGCCAGTTACTGGGCAGACTTGCACGGTCTGTGTCTGTGCATGGCCATTTGGAGAAGGATGGGCCGGGGAGGGCTTCAATGGCTGGGAGGGTGTAGATGGGCTGGAGAAAGTCTTAACAGAGATTTCGGCAGTTGGAACCCAAGCACAGTACCGGGTAAAGCTTTGGATTCTTGCCCAGAAATAGCTAAGAAGAAGAAAAGAAAAAAAACCATTTAAATTGAATCAGGTTGGGCAGACTGGATGGACCATTCGGGTCTTTATCTGCCGTCATCTACTATGTTACTATGTTATCTCACTCCCCTTCAATCCATCCAGAATTCGGCTGCACCACTCAAATTCTGGCAGAGCCACTATACTCACGTTAGCCCTCTCCTAAAGTCACTTCTTTGGCTTCCTATCCATTTCCGAATACAATTCAAACTCCTCTGACTGACCTACGAATGGAATCATTCAACTGCCCCTCACTATCTCTCTCTTCACTTATCTCCCCCAACCTCCACGAGCTCCACTCATCTGGTAAGTCCCCCCTATCTGTGCCCTTTTCCTCCTCTGTCAATGCCAGACTCTGTCCCTTCTACCTTGCAGCGCCATATGCTTGGAACAAGCTGCTTGAATTCCTACGGTGGGCTCCATCACTGGCAGTGTTCAAGGCCATAAATTTATGTAGTCAATTTTCTAGCCCATATGCCCTCTCATTGCAGAGTTTCATTTCAAATGAAAGAGACTCGACTCATGCACATTTATATTGCGTAGGTATTTAAACGTCTCTATCACATCTCCCCTCTCCCGCCTTTCCTTCAAAGTATACACATTAAGATCTTTAAGTCTGTCCCCATATGCCTTATGATGAAGACCACACACCATTTTATTAGCCTTCCTCTGGACCGATTCCATCCTTTTTATATCTTTTTGAAGGTGCGGCCTCCAGAATTGTACACAATATTCTAAATGAGGTCTCACTAGAGCCTTATACAGGGGCATCAATACTTCCTTTTTCCTACTGGCCATACCTCTCCCTATGCAACCTAGCATCCTTCTAGCTTTCACCATCACCTCTTCAACCTGTTTAGCCACCTTAAGAAGGGCGATGTCGAACTCCAGGCTACCTCTACTTGAGGAAGTAGGTGAAAGCCTGGCTCTTCTCCCAAGCCTTTAGTACATAGGGTGATTGACTATACACTCGTTTTGCACCAGGTCTAGCTTGCCACACATACTAACTAAATCAGTTCCTTATACCTTGTGTAACTGTATAAACAACTTACCTTGAGTTTAGCCTCCCATCTGTGTATCCTAAAGCACTCTGTACCACCCATCTTGTTCCCATCTAATATCTGCATTTGACCCACCAACTAAAGGATAAGCTGTAGTATATAAATTCATTAGGGTCATATCTATGTTATATGAATGTCCGATGTGTACTTATTAGATGCTGCGAACTATGTATTATATCTCTCTCATTTGAATTTCATTGCTGCTAATAAGTACAGTGTTCCCCCGGTCATTCACAGTCAGCAGTTCGTGGACCTGGTCATTCGCGGTATTTTCCGACTGCAAACCGCCGATCAGGAGAGGGTTGGAGAGAGCAGCCGGAGCGCTGGCGAGTGCAGGAAATCACTCGCTGTATGCTCCGACCACCTCTTCCTGCACTAAAGTCGGGCCTCACCAATCAGGAGCTGCTTTGAAAAGTCCATAGTCTGCTATTGAGACAGACATGGGGGAAGCCACTACTTGCCCTGGATCAGTTTCATGGGATGCTGCTACTATTTGGGTTTTGGCCAGGTACTTGTGACTTGGATTGGCCTCTGTGAAGATGCTCCCGTCCCCATGGATAACTGTGGGAAACCATGCCCATGTCATTCTTTAAGAAGAGAGGGAAGAATCAGAGTTTGAATGGGCCCAGCCACTACCTCTCAAGCCTTGCATTGAAAGAATTTATTTATTCATAAGAACATAAGAAGTTGCCTCCACTGAGTCAGACCAGAAGTCCATCTCGCCCAGCGGTCCGCTCCCGCGGTGGCCCATCAGGCCTATTGCCTGAGCAGTGGTCCCTGACTATTTCTATAACCTACCTCTACTCCTATCCCTATAACCTACCTCTACTTCTATCTGTACCCCTCAATCCCTTTGTCCTCTAGGAACCTGTCCAAACCTTCTTTGAAGCCCTGTAACGTGTTTCTGCCTATCACAGACTCCGGAAGCGTGTTCCATGTATCCACCACCCTTTGGGTGAAAAAGAACTTCCTAGCGTTGGTTCTAAACCTTCCCCCTTTCAATTTCTCCGAGTGCCCCCTTGTATTTGTGGTTCCCCATAATCTAAAAAATCTGTCCCTGTCTACCTTTTCTATACCCTTCAGGATCTTGAAGGTTTCTATCATGTCTCCTCTAAGTCTCCGCTTCTCCAGGGAGAACAGCCCCAGCTTTTTCAGTCTGTCAGTATATGAGAGGTCCTCCATGACCTTTATTAGCTTAGTTGCTCTTCTCTGGACTCCCTCAAGCACTGCCATGTCCTTCTTCAGGTACGGCGACCAGTACTGGACACAGTACTCCAGATGTGGGCGTACCATTGCACGATACATTTAGCCCATCCTCCCAAAGGAGCCCAGAATGGGTTACAAAGGTGCATTCACAGTACAGAAGGACAAAATTATTGAAAGACATTTTTGGCAGACATAGCTTAGAAGAATTTGTGACATTCGTAGAAGATATTGCATAACATAGTATAGATTTAGGACAGCATTCACTGTACTAACAGAACATAACATAATTGTACTAAAGTTTAACCTTTTCCTATCTTGGGTCCCGACCCGGATGATGGGACATTCCAAAAATGTCGTTGCCATCATGGATAAACAGACTGTATGGACTAATAAAGAGCCAGGAACACAAAATATTTGAATTTATAAACTTATGACTTATTTACATTATGTTTACAATAGCCGTAAATGATAACGGTGAATAATACAAAACTTTGCTAAACGAATTACGATTGGAACCAGCGTAACGTAAAATTTATTACGATATGAAAAGGTTAATGTTGTAAGCGAGTACATGATTGGTGGTTGGCAGTTTAGGTCCCGTGAGTAGCGTTGGCCATTAAGGAGCTGGATTTGTGAAGAGAAAGGTTTTCACGGCCTTCCTGAAGTTCCATAGAATGTCTAGTGATCTAACGGATGTGGGGATGATTTGCCAGAATCTGGGTATAAACTGTGAATAAGAGAGTTTGCGGGCTGTTTCAGTTTTGAGTGAATGACCAGGTGGTAGTGTGAGCCGTCTCTCTGTTTGAGATCTCAGTGATCTGTTTGGGATGTAAATTTGTACTTTTGATTTCATGTAGTTCGGTGTCAGCTTATGGAAGGTCTTGAAGGCTAGGACCAAGGCTTTAAAGGCGCAACGTTTTTGGATAGGTAACCAATGCATTGATGTGAATGCTGGTGTAGAAGGACTGAGGTTCATATAGACACTAAGGAAAGTCTCTTGTATCCAGAGCAGATATGGTGATGTCATAATGCCTCATTCCACCTATAAGAGCCAGCCTCATCAGTGATGTCACAATGGCTTGATTGTCCTAGACTTGGCTCACATATGAATCAGAGTCTGAATGGGCCCAGCCACTGACCCCCAAGCCTTGCATTGAAGAATGCTGGTGTAGAAGGACTGGGGTTGAGAGAGTCACTAAAGAATGACAGTCTCTGGTATCCAGAGCAGATATTGTGAGGTCATAATGCCTCATTCCACCAATGCCTAGGAGCCAACCTCATCAGTGATGTCACAATGGGTTCATTATCCTATATATGACTCACATAAGAATCGGAGTATGAGTGGACCCAGCCACTGACCCTCAAGCCCTGCATTGAAGAATGCTGGTGTAGAAGGACTGAGGTTGAGGGAGACACTAAAGAATGACACGGGATGATTTACCATGGTTATAAACGAGGACTGGAATGGTGATGAATTTTGTCACCGTGTCATTCTCTACAAGTGAGCACAGCACAGAACCTGACATTATTTCAGCGCCATGGTCTGAAAAGCTCCTCCAACCAGTTTAAAAAAAAAAAAAAGAAGTGAGGAGACAGATGGTGCATTTCAAATTTCCGAAACAGGGAAAGGCTCTCAGATTTTGGCCCAGTGCTGTTGGAGGGAAATGAAAGCTGTGTGTGTATTTGGGTGATTAGGTGATTCCAGGCAGGTGTGTGGGCAGGGTTGAGGACATTAATTATAAATAGTGCCAATAAAAAAGTTATGAAACGCTCCTTATATGCATTCTTTTTTTGAGACTGTGATGATGAATAACTAAGTATCTCCTTTTACCGGGGGGGGAGGGGGGGTGCTGAAAAGTTCTCAGCCCAAGCAAGAAGAGAATGACGTGGATATGGGTCAATCAATGATCTGAAACAAGGTCAAAACACTGTATGTGATTATTTTGTTTTTAACTATAGTAGAAGCTAATGCAGTTTTTTAATTTATAGAATTGGATGCCGCAGTGCTGGCCCTGAAGCAGCGGACAAGCAGTGAGTCCGCGAAACGCTGGCCGCGTCAGCATGTGCAATACGTGAGCGCTGCTTGAAAAGTATATCCAGAGACAAGCGCTGTTTAAGATAAGTAGCTTGTCATTTTTTTTCAAATCCTTGAGTAGTGCATATACGCATACTAATATAATGTGGATAAAATTGCAAAGATATGGAGGCGTGCTTTTTTTAAAAAAAAGAGTTACAAATATGTATAAAAAAAAAATTTCTATAAGAAATATTAAAGAATTAAGTTATTAAAGTTTATATGAGTACAGGATTAGGTCTAGGCGGTCAATGATTGGAGCAGAGAGCAAAGTTTCTACGCTGATCACTCGAGTTTGTGATATAAGCATTATGCGTAGGCTCCAGTTCTGAGGCCGTTGTAATAATAATAATAATAATTTTATTTCTTATATACCGCTGTACCGTGAAGTTCTAAGCGGTTTACAGTAGAAACAGAAGAAATGCAATAAGTAAGATTAATTAAGATGAAGAGAAAGTACTTAGAGTTCCCTGACTGTCCCAAAGGCTCACATTCTTGCTAAAGTACTTGAGAAAAATAAATTAGTTAGGTTATAAACATAGAGTAGAATAAGGTAGGAAAAGAGTTCATAGGAAAATTAATTTTGAATACATTATACATTATATATTGTTCAAGGCGGAATACAAATTATAGGAGATTTGGACATTACCAAAAGAATTGCGTAATAAAGATTATCTAGATAAATTACATAACAGTGATTCATGTACATTACATGGTGTGGTAGAGGATTCAATTATGAAAATTACATACCAGGGAATCAAGTGATAAGAGAATATAGTGGAGAATATCAGTATATACGGTTTACAGATTGGAAGTTACCTAATAATGACATAAGAAGTTTATTGGATAGTGTGTAGTGTGATGCACTTTTTGGCTGGAGTGGTATGTTAGTTTCTTTCTATTTTTCAATTACTTGTTTACAGTTTTGAAAATGGCCATTTCTTCACCTCCGACTTTTGACATCTTGTGGGAAACGTCCCAAGTCGTATTTAAACATCATGTTGAAAATGCCCCCCAATGTCAGCAAAATACCAACGAAACATCTAATAAGTACACCTAACAATGTTCAAAAAACCCAGATATGATACTAATGCTTTTGTACAATACAATGGAACATCTTAATAGGTAGCTGAGAAGACAGTGCAATTGATTTTATGGAGATGGCCTAAGAGATTTCTCACAGGTGGCCACGTCTAGGATTGGTCGGTTCAGGGAAGCAGAGCAGAAATTTAGAAATAGCTTTTCTTTCCTGAGTCTGGCTGACTTATGATTGACACAGGGACACAGAGTCTTTCATGCCTGGGCCTAAGATAATTGAGTAGATCAGCAAAAGGATAGAGAGTTTTCTCCACTGGCTCATCTCAGGAACACGGAGCTTAAAAATTCCAGGTCACTGGTTCCAATATGGCTCGGTGTAACAAGCATTTACAGTCTGGTCTAAGTTCTTAAACCTGTCCTGGGGGATCCCCAGCCAGTTGGGTTTTCAAGATATCCCTAATGAATATGCACGAGCGAGATTTGCACGCCTAGTACCTACTTTACAGTCAAATCTTGCTCGTGCATATTCATTAGGGATATCTTAAAAACAAAACTGGCTGGAGGGTCCCCCAGGACAGGCTTAAGAACCACTGGTCTAGGTGGTTTCAGTCCAGGGGATATATTACATTACATTACATTAGGGATTTCTATTCCGCCATTACCTTGTGGTTCAAGGCGGATTACAAATGGTTTGTCCGGATATTAGAAGTATTTAGGGACTAGTTTGTACAATTCTTTGAGTTGTTAAGGATTACATCTGAGTTGTCATAGTATTAGAAGTTCATATGTTGTAGTTGCAGGTGATGCCGGTGTTAGTTCGGTTTTATGTGTTTTATGAAAAGAAGGGTTTTTATTTCTTTTTGGAAGGTTTTGTAGTCTGTGGTTGTGGTCAATAGGTTGTAGAGTTGGGGGTCGAGTGTTAGGAGGTTGTCGAACAGTTTTTTTCTTTTGACGTTTTTGGTTGGAGGGTGTGTGCATGGTGCGTGAGTTCTCCTATGTCTGGTTGAGGTGGATTGAACTAGTCGATTGTTCCAATAGGCTGGGTTGTCTCTGTTAATTGCTTTAAATAGTAGGCAGTAAAATTTCAAGTGTATTCTCGCTTGTATTGGGAGCCAATGTGAGTCGTGGTCGAATTTCTTCAGTGAGTAGACCAATCTTAGGGCTGTCCATACCACCAAAAAAACATCATTTAAATTGACCCCTGTGGTGGCTGTCACAGGAGAAAGGCCAAGGGACAGATGACCATGAAAAGTGAGATGGAAATTATATAACATAGTAAATACGGCAGATAAAGACCTGAACGGTCCATCCAGTCCGCCCATAAGTTATATCCATTAAAAAACACATGATTAGATGAACTTGTCTCTTCTTTGATATTTCTGGGCCGTAGACTGTAAAGTCTGGTATTGTCCTAGGTTCCAAAGCTGAAGTTGCAATCCAAGCTCACTCCAGCCTATCCAACCATCCCGTTGTTTGCAGTCCATCTACCGTAAAGTCTGGCCAGTAACATCCTTCTGTTCCATATTAGTGGAGTTCCCATTGATGCCCTCCCCAGCCCACCCTACACCGAATCACCATAAATGGGACACAGACCATGCAGGTCTGCCCAATACTGGCCTTAGTTCTTTAATTTACATCCTTCATTTTCTAATTAGAGATCCTCTATTTTTATCCCACGCTTTTTTGAATTCCATCACCGTTTTCCTCTCTACCACTTCTCTCGGGAGGGCATTCCAGGCATCTACCACCCTCTCCGTGAAGAAGAATTTCCTAACATTGCTTCTAAGTTAGGAAAATAATTCAGTGGCCAGGTAGGGTGGTCAAACTACCAATGATGGTTTTAAAACAGTTAAAAGAGCCAAACTTGGCAAGTAAAAATCCAATTAGAACAGGACCTTGCTTTTGACACCCTGTGCATAGTAAAGAGCATTTCTGTTATATGATGGAATCGTTGAAGCCTTGAGTTCAGTGTTTTAATAGGATTAACAAGCTGTATTGTTCTAAGTGAACAATCAGCCCTTTAGCTGGCCTCCGAAAAATATACTCTCCCCAGAGAATTACAACTCCTCTTCCAATCTGAGGCAGACTTTGCTCCCTGTGGGGACAAAGCCACAGCCGAACCAGTCAGTGTGGTTTGAAATCACCGTGGGAGGATGTGTGAAGGTGCATGACAGGAATAAGAATGAAAAAAACGGGTAACAAGGAGGCGAGCTTAGCGAGTCCGAGGTAGACCTACCATGAATCCGTGTCATTATGCCTTTGCCATGAATGAGGAGATGAAAAAGATCACAGGTCTGGGACCCACTTGTACTGCAGGAAGGCAGAAGCACATTTCCAGAGCAGTGACTTGGGTTCCAAAGAGACATTTGGGGAAAATTCTATTGAGACAGAAATATTTATTAATTTCAGTATTTATATACCACTTATGGCCCAAGTGGTTTACATTCAGGTACTCAAGCATTTTCCCCTATCTGTCCCGGTGGGCTCACAATCTATCTAACGTACCTGGGGCAATGGGGGGGATTAAGTGACTTACCCAAGGTCACAAGGAGCAGCGTGGGTTTGAACCCATAACCTCAGGGTGCTGAGGCTGTAGCTTTAACCACTGATCCACTCTAGAAATCATAATGTAGTAAAAGTGAATCCATATTGCCTCCAGTCCTATAATCCACAGGATTCCAGAAACTTGACCATTCTCTGTTTTAAAAGTGTTTCCATTAATTTTCTTACCACAGAAGTCAGACTTACTGGCCTGTAATTCCCTACTTCTTCCTTACTTCCACTTTTGTGGAGAGGGACCACATCCGCCCTTCTCCAGTCCTCCGGTACCACTCCTGACTCTAGAGACTTATTGAAAAGGTCAGTCAGCGGAGCTACCAGAGCTTCCCTAAGTTCATTCAGCACCCTCGGATGTACACCATCCGGTCAAGATAAGGAAATTGGGTTATTAGGGCATAGACAGGGGGTGGGTAAGCAGAGTGGGTAGACTTGATGGGCTGTAGCCCTTTTCTGCCGTCATCTTCTATGTTTCTATGTTTATCTACCTTTATTTTAGCTAGCTCCTCACGAACACAACCCTCTGAAAATTGATAAGGGTCTATTACTCCTCTATCCCTATTCACTTTTGTCTTCTGCAGTCCCGTTCCCGGCGCTTCAGCCGTGAACATAGAACATAAATATTTGTTAAGCATTTCAGCCTTTTCTTTATCAGCTTCTACATATTCCTCCCCTTCACCTTTGAGTCTCACAATGCCACTTTTACACTTCTTCCTATCACTAATATATCTAAAAAATGTTTTGTCTCACCGTTTTACCATGTCAGCTATTTTTTTCTTCCATTTGCATCTTTGCTTTCCTGACTACACGACCAGTCTCTCTTAACTTTTCCAGATATTTTTGCCTGTCTTCTTCTTTCTGCGATCTTTTCTAGTTTATGAAACCTAACCTCTTATTCTTTACCTTCTCAGGTACTACGTTTGAGAACCAAAGTGGCCTTCTTTCCCTCTTACGTTTACTTACTTGCCCCACAAAAAGATTTGTCGCCCTTACAATAATTCCTTTCAGTTTTGCCCACTGCATTTCTACTCCTTACAGATGTTCTCATCCAGACAACAATTCCTTGACGTAATCCCCCATATGAACAAAGTTAGTTTTTTAATGTTTAGAACTTTTACTTTTGAATGAGCTCTCTCTATACCCATCTTAATATTAAACCGTACCATGCAGTGATCAATGGATGCCAGATGATCACCCACTGTAACATCAGAAACACTTTCCCCGTTTGTAAGCACTAAGGCCAGTATGACCCCTTCCTGTATGGGTTCCATTACCAACTGCTGGAACAGTTCTCCTTGTAGAGAATCCAGAATCTCCCTATTTCTAGAAGACCCTGCAATAGGGATACCCCAATCAACATCCGGCATGTTAAAATCACCTGCTAACAAGACTTCCCCCTTATATAGATATATTCTGAATGTCTACTATTAAATCTCTATTTGCTTCTTCCGTCTGTGAAGGAGGCCTGTATATCACATCAATGTAAATATATTCACCATTCCCTCTTTCCACATTGATCCACAGTGCTTCTTCCTTGCCCTGCAAATCCTGCAATTGTGTGGCTTTAATATGATATTTAACATATAACGCTATTCCCTCTCCTTTTCTTCCTACCCTGTCTTTCCTGAACAGATTATAGCCCAGTATAACTACATCCCAGTCATGGTTCTCCGTGAACCACATCTCTGTGATCGCCACTATATCCAACTCATCTTCTTCCATCACAGCTTCTAGATCCAGAATCTTGTTTCCCATATTTCGAGCATTAGTATATACTGCTTTCTAGACAATGAGCCCTTTTTCCCAGTATCCTTCCTTCAAAGATTAGCAAGATTGCAGAACTCCAATGAACAGCAAGATTGCAGAACCCCAGAGAGCAGCAAGATTCCAGAACCCCAAAGAGCAGCAAGATTCCAGAACCTCAAAGAGTAACAAGATTCCAGAACCCCAAAGAGCAGCAAGATTCCAGAACATCAAAGAGCATCAAGATTCCAGAACCTCAAAGAGCAACAAGATTCCAGAACCCCAAAGAGCAGCAAGATTCCAGAATTCCAAAGAGTAACAAGATTCCAGAACCCCCCAAAGCAGCAAGATTCCAGAACCTCAAAGAGTAACAAGATTCCAGAACCCCCCAAAGCAGCAAGATTCCAGAACCTCAAAGAGTAACAAGATTCCAGAACCTCAAAGAGCAGCAAGATTCCAGAACCTCAAAGAGTAACAAGATTCCAGAACCTCAAAGAGCATCAAGATTCCAGAACCCCAAAGAGCAGCAAGATTACCCTGCGTGTTGTGATTCTTCTCAATTTGGTAGACCCTGATTGATTTGTTTAAACACGCAGAGTAAAACACTCAATATGAATTCTTTCAGAGTGGAAAGACATGCGTAGGATCCTGCTCTACATTGAAATGCTAGGTGTTTCTAAAGAAGTTAATCATAACTGGAACATATTTTATGATTTTCACAATGTGTCCCTGAAGAAGCAGCGTATTGTGAAACGGTTGAGCCACTGTTGGACCAGATTTGGACTTCATGTATTTACAAAAGAACCTATACAGCTGATTCCAACAAGGATCCATTTGGGCTTTTTTGTCCCACACCGATACAAGCTACGGCTTTTACGAAACCGTGCTAGAGTTCCTATGAGTGTCGGGAGCAGCGCGGGCCATTCAGCGCTGCTCTCTGCGCT
This sequence comes from Geotrypetes seraphini, assembly GCF_902459505.1. Classification (NCBI taxonomy): domain Eukaryota; kingdom Metazoa; phylum Chordata; class Amphibia; order Gymnophiona; family Dermophiidae; genus Geotrypetes; species Geotrypetes seraphini. Next base: position 67,475,838 of record NC_047095.1, read on the forward strand.
AAAAACTGCTAGCGCAGTTTAATAGAAGAGGGGGTAAGTCTTTTTTTGGACTTTTATAGATATGTGGATACAGTTTTAAATTTTGGGTGACAAATTTACTTGGTGATGAATTTATATTTACATTAATAAATTAAAAATTTCAACACGGTTTCTCGGACCAATGATAAAAATCATATCCCAGTAAACCTCTCATTGGAGGGTGAGAATCGGGGCGTTTGAGGTCCTTTGATCCTTGTCTTTATGGATTAACTTTCTCTCTTTTCTGGGTGACATTTTCGGCCTCTTTTACAAAGCCGCACTAACGGCTGCCCTGCACTGCGCTAACGGCCCCAAAGCCCATAGAGATTTAAAGGGCTTCGGGGCTGTTTTCGTGTGGCTTTGTAAAAGAGGCCGTTTGTATTCTGTCAGTATCAGAAGGTTTGCACAGAACAGAAAAGCACTCTCTCTCCACAGTTACAGATGAAACAGCCTCCCATTGCCCATCGCAATGAACTATGACGCAGTAGGAGACTCCCGACCGTGGCCTTTAAGGCTCATAAACTTTCTGCAGTTATTTTTTTCCCATTTATGACAGCAGCAGTGACCTCTGTTATTCAGAAGCAGCTTCGGAACAACTGTGTGCTTTGCAGAGCTCTGCTAGCAGCATTCGCTTTAGGAGAACAGACGCTTTTGCTGCTAACTACAGGGGAAGGGGAGGGGGGTTGGGGAAGGCTGGTTCTACGGATCAGATAAAAATCCCTTTTTTATTTATTTGCTTCAGCTTCAAGTGACTTTGTTTTCCATTCTACCCTGAGAAAGTGACGCTTTTTCTCCAGTCCCCAACTAAATGGTGGGAAAAAGTGGCCTTAGCGCACTCTGACTTGGGTCTTTCCTGTGTGCTAAGTTCTGCATCCCCTACCCTCTATGCCAGTGGTCTCAAACTTGCGGCCCTCCAGGTACTATTTTGAGGCCCTCAGTGTGTTTATCATAATCACAAAAGTAAAATAAAAGAGTTTCTTGATCATAATGTAAAATTGTCATTTCTTTAATAAGACATTCACTATTTTTTCTGAGGCCCTCCAAGTACCTCCAAATCCAAAATGTGGCCCTGCAAAGGGTTGGAGTTGGAGACCACTGGCTAAACTGTAACCATGACATCCTGTTTGTCTTTGGGAAGCAGAGCTGAGATTGTGATGTCATAATGCCTCATTCCACCAATAAGAGCCAGCCTCATCAGTGATGTCACAATGGCTTGATTGTCCTGTTCTCCCCTCTCCAACCCAGCCAGCAGATTAACTGTTCCCCTTAACTCAGTGGTCTCAAACTCACGGCCTGCCAGGTCCTATTTTGAGGCCCTCGGTAGGTTTATCATAATCACAAAAGTCAAATAACAGAGTTTCTTGATCTGCCGTCATGTACTATGAGGGTCTTTTACTGAGGTACACTGGCTGATTTAGCGTGTGCTAAATGCTAACGCGTCCAAAGAATATAATGGGCATGTTAGCATTTAGTGCACCTTAGTTAAAGACCCCCTATATTACTATATTATATCTTAAGATGGACTAATGTTTCCATTTGCTTATTGAAGACTAAAACAAAAATCTCGAGAGATTTACGAAGCAAGTAATGAATGTAAGAGATGAAAAGGAGAATAAAACCGGCTCGATTTACCCATCAAGTTCATTTAATTAATTAAATCTTTATTGATTTTCAATTTAAATCCAAGTCTTAACTTGTACAGAAAGCAATAATGGTGAAAACATTAAATAGTCTGACATTATAATTCAAATTCATAATTCAAAAATAACAATATTAAACTATTTAGATCCAAGACTACTAAAAATATAGCGAAACATAAAAGTAAAGAAAAATATGTAACAAGATGCTGAAAGCTAAAGCGCAATAATAATCTCTTACGTCCAGACGGGCCATTGCCACAAAGGTTGTCAATTGAGGTGGTTCAAAAAACACTTATTTAACAGTACGGTAACAAAAGTCGCCCCCAAAGATATAGCCCCGGGTTTCAAAAGAAGAAATTCACGGCGGTGCTTCTGCGTCTCTCGTGAAAGATCTGGGAGCATTTGTATTTTATTTCCAAGAAAATTTTTTTTGTCTATTTTGAAAGTAAAGTTTTAAGCATGTTTTATCGATTGGTAAAGCTAGAGTTATAATCAAAGTGGCTGACACTGCTAAATCCTTATCAGATGTCTCTAGAAGTTCATTTAAAATTAAACCCTCAGAGACGCAATTTGAAAATGTCACTTCTAGGGGAAAAAGAGCTGGTAGAGAGTAGTCAAATGCAGAGGGTAGTTTTGCAAATGACAGAATTAAAATGATTAGAAGTGATTCGAAAGAACTGTTTGATGTATAATTCTCCTTCGTCGTGGCCACTGTACCAGCATGAAAGGATTTTCCAACGGAGAGGGTGAGGGAGAAGAAAAGACACACTAGATTCAGCGAGGAAAAATCTGGAGAACAGCAATGTTTTTCCATCATAAGAACAAAAGAATTACCGCTGCTGGGTCAGACCCGTGGTCCATTGTGCCCAGCAGTCCGCTCACCTGGCGGCCCTTTGGTCAAAGACCAGTGCCCTTTTTGAGTTTAGCCTTACCTGCGTATGTTCTGGTTCAGCAGGAACTTGTCGAACTTTGTCTTGAATCCCTGGAGGGTGTTTCCCCCTACGAAAGACTCCAGAAGAGCGTTCCTGTTTTGTACCACTCTCTGGGTGAAGAAGAACTTCCTTACGTTTGTACAGAATCTATCCCCGTTCAACTTTAGAGAGTGCCCTCTCGTTCTCTCTATCTTGGAGGTAGGACTAGTCTCAGTTAGGGCGCTGGTCTTTGACCAGAGGGCCACCGTGTGAGCGGACTGCTGGGCACGATGGCAATTCTTATGTTCTTAGGGTGTAGCAAAGGAGGTTGGCGAGGAGACCAAGAGGCATTATGGGATCTTAAAAAGGATGAAAACTTTGGCATTGGAAGAGCAGTGGTGATAATGGACTGCCATGATTACATCGAAAAGATGGAGCCACAACTCAAAGATGTAGGGGTTGATTTTCAGTGGAAGATAAGCAGATAGGTGTGTCTTCCATTCGACTATCTGCCCCTGAGCCAGTGATCTCCAGGTTTCAGTGGCACATTAATCAGGAAATGCCACTCAAAAATCTGTGGACCACCCTGATATGAGCCAGTTAGGCAGGAGTGGCCCAGTGGTTAGAGCGGTAGCCTCAGCACCCTGAGGTTGTGGGTTATGACCCTGAACAAGTCACTCCGTCCTCCATTGCTCCAGGTACGTTAGGTAGACTGTAACCCCACCGAGACAGATAGGGAAAATGCCGAAGTAACTGACTGTAACTGACTTAGATAACACAAAAAATAAATAAAATTCAAAAAGGAGCATCAAAGACTAGATACAATAAACATGGCCACTAAGAAAAGAGTGTAAGTTGGAACGCACACACATAAATTTAGGCATGAGCACGTTTGTCATGTCAAAGGCTGACTGAAGTGGGCAGTTGAATGTGTAAGTGAGGGCAGTCTATGCCCACTCCCTCCTGCCTGAACAAACCAACTCCCCTCCCCACCATATCTTTAGAAGAAGACCGGCAAGAGCAGGCCCACCTCTTCCAAATGGCAGGCCTTCCCCTTCTTGGCGCATTCTACTGCTACTTTGAATTATTTCTATAGCGCTACCAGACGTACGCAGCGCTGTACAGAGTTACAAAGAAGACAGTCCCTGCTCCAAAGAATTTACAATCTAAACAGTCAATACAGGATGTTATGGATCCAGTTAAGGGGAACGGTTAATCTGCTGGCTAGGTTGGTGGGGAGTAGGGTTATGGATTGAAGGCTATATCAAAAAGGTGGGTTTTCAGTCTGCTTTTAAATAAGAGAAGGGAAGGGGTTTGGCGGACAAACTCGGATAATTTATTCCAGGCATAGGGGGCAGCTAGAGGAAAGGAACAAAGTCTGGAATTGGCATTTCCTTCCATATCTTCCCTTCAATTGGCTTCATACTCCACAAGTTCAGAATCTCTGGAATTCCAGAGGTATAATAACTCACCTCAGTTTATCCAATCAGATTTTCTACTTTTGCTCTTTCCTGGCCAAAGGAGAGCTCTACATGTCAGCATATGAGGGAGAGCTGAAAAGTTCTCAGCCCAACCCAGAAGAGAATGACGTGGTTACGGTTCAATCAATGATCTGAAACCATGTCAAAACATAGAATTTCGTTTCTGCAAATTGGCACTTAAGGAAATAAGAGACTACTCTTTTCCGTTACAGTGGCAAAATTGCACTCAGAATTTAGGAGGTTGGTTGAGAACTTTTCCGCACGCCCATTATGTCTCTGTCTTTCTATCTGCAACTTCAGTCCTCCATGTTTCTAATTTAAGGCCCTATCCACCCCTCTCAGTTGAGACGGATGGTTAATGGCTTTGTAATTGCTCTGGTCTGTTCCTTTGCGTCCTCTCAGAATGATTGGAAGACCCTCTCGTTTTCAGGTTGATTAAGAGCCTACTTGAACAAAAGACCCTAATTATATTCACTAATGGAGGGCACAGACATTTCTTGGGCAATTAAGTGCTGATAACCGAAAAAGTTTTGTTCACTGAGATAAAAGAGAAAGATGACAAACTTTTATTAACCCACCCATGTCCGGAGAAGGAAGCCCTACGTTTTGGCCCTTGGAAAATGCTTTTCCTGAATCTTTCTTTCCAACATCCTTTAGTTCAATTGGCACTCGGCAACTGGAGCTCTGGCTGGCATGCAAAACCAATCTCGGAGACTTATCACCACCGATGTTTGAGGTGCTTTGAAAAATAACTGGACAATAAAAAGATTGTGATGTCTCACAAGGCATCATGGGACCACATCCTACATTTCCGTAGGGTACAGTCAGCACCACATCAAGAAGATGGTGTAGCGAGGGTGGGAGGTCCCCCCCCCATGCCCTTCTCACTGCCCTCCCACCATGCTTCTTCCCTGCCCCTATAGCCACGCTCGTGTCCTCCCTTCCCCCCTCCCCTGTGTTGGCTTTCCCTCTGACGTCACTTCCTGGCCCCGCATCCTGTAAGTAATTTCAAGTAAGTAAGGGTTAGGGTTAGGGTTAGGGTGACTCGGGTGGAACAGGGGCGGGCCATGGGTTCAGATTTTTTTCCTCAAAAATCTGGTAACCCTAATCATGCCTCTCATCCTTTGAAAAATCTCTGGCTAAGTTAAAGAGTCACATCTATAATAATAAAATGGTAAGTGCGCATGCGCACTCTAAAGCCGTGTTCCCTGATCTGTCGCGATGTGGCCACAAGAGTGCGCATGTGCACTTATACGTCACCACACAACAGTCTCCTCTTTTTCCGGCCCGGCACGCTGAGAGGTAGAGCGGCACTGGCACCGGGGAGGGGGGGGACGCCAGTTCAGCTCGGCCGCTTTGTCTCTGCCATCTCAGCAGCCCACGAAGCTCCTCAGCAGCCTGTCCCGCCCTCTCGAGAAGGGCTCCCGATGGCGGCGCTGCTGCTGGTGGCGCTGCTCCCGCTGCTATGCGCAAGCGACGCACTGGAGCTGGACCCCGCCTGTTGGCAGCGGATCGACCACATGGCGAACGACAGTGGCTGACAGGAGGAGACAGAGGTGAGATGATGGATTGATGGGAGATAGAGAGAAGGGAGATGCTGGACTGTTGGGGGATAGACAGAGGGGAGATTCTGCTCTGGTGGGGGGTGGGGAAAGGAAGGGAGGCCTACTGCTGGACAGGGAGAGCAGGAAGAGGTGCTGATGGACAGGGGGGGGGAAAAGAAAGGGAGGCCTACTGCTGCACAGGGGGAGCAGGAAGAGGTGCTGATGGATAGGGGGAAAAAAGGAAGGGAGGCCTACTGCTGGACAGGGGGAGCAGGAAGAGGTGCTGATGGACGGGGGGGAAAGGAAGGGAGGCCTACTGCTGGACAGGAGGAGCAGGAAGAGGTGCTGATGGATGGGGGGAAAGGAAGGGAGGCCTACTGCTGGATAGGGAGAGCAGGAAGAGGTGCTGATGGATAGGGGGGGAAAGGAAGGGAGGCGTACTGCTGGACAGGGGGAGCAGGAAGAGGTGCTGATGGATAGGGGGGAAAAAAGGAAGGGAGGCCTACTTCTGGACAGGAGGAGCAGGAAGAGGTGCTGATGGACGGGGGGGGGAAAGAAAGGGAGGCCTACTGCTGGACAGGAGGAGCAGGAAGAGGTGCTGATGGACAGGGGGGGAAAGAAAGGGAGGCCTACTGCTGGACAGGAGGAGCAGGAAGAGGTGCTGATGGATAGGGGGGGAAAGGAAGGGAGGCCTACTGTGGGATAGGGAGAGCAGGAAGAGGTGCTGATGGATAGGGGGGGAAAAGGAAAGGAGACCTACTGCTGGACAGGAGGAGCAGGAAGAGATGCTGATGGACAGGGAGGGGGAAAAAGGAAGGGAGGCCTACTGCTAGACAGGGGGAGCAGGAAGAGGTGCTGATGGATGGGGGGAAAAAAGGAAGGGAGGCCTACTGCTGGACAGGAGGAGCAGGAAGAGGTGCTGATGGACAGGGAGGGGGGAAAAAGGAAGGGAGGCCTACTGCTGGACAGGGGGAGCAGGAAGAGGTGCTGATGGACAGGGGGGAGGTAAAACAAAGGGAGAAGGGCTGCTGATGGATAAGGGGAGCAGTGAAGGGGTGGTGGTGGACACAGGGGAGGTAAAAGGAAGAGAGAATGGACAGGGGGAGCAGGCAAGGGGTAGTAGTGGACAGCCAAGGAAAAAGAAAGACAGAAAGAAAGAAAGCGGCTAAGGAGACAGAGAGAGAAAAAATAAAGACAGACACACACACACACACACACACATATATTCTAGCACCCGTTAATGTAACGGGCTATAAAGCTAGTTAATAATATCTTCCTTTATCAGCTTGAAGGGCATTTCACTATGTCACACTTAGATCGTAAAGAATCCTTCAGAACTGAATCAATTTGACAAAAATACACAACAAGGTTTGGAAATCCCTATGGTTGTAAAAACTCACAATACCACGATATTTAGGAAAGTGAGCAACTGGGTTAGCAGAACAGAGGAAAAAAGACCTAAAATGCCCACTGGTGCCAGATATAGAAAAAACTTCTCCGGTCACCACAAACATGAGCTATCATTGGTCCTTGTATGAAACCTCTTTCCTTAAATATGTGCTGCTAATAATTTTTCAGCTACAAATTAACATTTCGAAGCTAATTAGCCTTTAAAGCTGGTGGGTGAACAGCCAGGGCCGTGAAAGTACTGAACTTCAATAATTACTCTCAACGGAGCATCCCCGTTTCACTTCACAAGAGCTTCATCGGGAGATATTACGCCCAGAAGTTCCCCGTAGCTAGAAAAAGAAGAAACGCAGCCATCAGTATGAAGGTTGTGGAACACGGGCCATGCAAATTTTCTCTACAGGATATCGAAAAACTAACGGACACCAAAAAAGTATAGAATTGTGTAACAGCGCATAAAATAAACCTTAATAAGTAAATTTAAATTTAGAAATTAGTTATAATAAGTGCTTTTATTGAGTTACCTTTGGGGAACGTTAGAACCATTTTTCAGGTTAAGCAGTCTAAAAGAACTACACTTCCCCCTCCCCATTCGTGGTTTCAGTAATCGCGATTTTACATATTCGCGATTTTTTGGGGAGAGGGAAAAAGAAAACAAACAACCCATCCTTAAGTCTTCCCCCCCTCTCGAGGCATTCCGGCCTCGAGAGACTATGGGAACTCCCCACAGCCATTTCCTAATGGCGATCTGCACGGGGCAGGAGCGTAGGAAGATCGCTCCTGCCCCGAAAGCCCGCTAGACCACCAGGTAAGGCCGGGAAGGCGGGAGGGAGGCGGGAGTGGGTCAGAGCCGGATATTTGTGGTTTTTTGCCATTCGCGGTCCGGCTCTGCCCCTATCCCCCGCTGTAGGGTCATGAAATGGTTAACTGTTGTTTAAAATATTGCTCTGGTCTACATAGCTGAAGAAAGTGTACAATCTATTGACTTCATCTGCCTAAAATGTATGTCCCTGCCTTACCACATTGTAAGCTGACTAGATAAGAGTTTGAGCCATGATGTACCCTGCCCTTCTGTACATTTAACATTTAGACCTGTAAGAGTTAGATAAGTGACCTGCTAGTGTGAGCTTAGGACCAATAATAATTGTAGAAAGTTATAGAAGTAACAAATGAAATTTGTAGTTTTTGCATATATTAGTTTGCAAAAAGGGCATAAAAGTCTGTGTATTTCCTGTTTCTGACACTCTAGTAGGCAGGCTATTAACTGCACTAGAGTCCGGTATACCGTAATAAATTTCTTGTACTTTCTTCACGCCTCTGACTTTGTGTGTCCAAGTGACCTTTCACCGCGAATCCGGAGGGAGAAGTGTATTCCTTAATGGCCAGGCATTATAATTATGAAATACAATCCTCTTGTGCAAATTAAAACAGATCTACTATGACTACATCTACTCTCTCATTATCTGCAAGAAAAATCAACAGTACCAGGCTGTATAGTGAATCTAAATGTTAATTTTTAACTGACCCTCACAGACCCCAGGTTAAGAACTCCTGCTCTACTGTAAGCTGAATGGGATTGCTGCCACTGGGGGGTGATGCTTTAATATTGTGTTTTCAATCACTACGGACAGGCGCAGGGAATCCCCACCAGCCACATTGCTGCTGTGCCGCTGCTGGGTGGGCCTGTGCCCACCCGTAGCTACACCACTGCGACAGATAAGAGCAATAACAGGAGTTGGAAGATAAGGGTGACTAGTTAATGGAAAAATTGTACATATGCTGAGCTATTCCTCTGCAGTAAGCGTAGCCTGTGTTAGTTCTTGACTGTACCTTTGCCTCGTGGAAAGGTTAGTGAATGCAGAGATTGAGCTCCCAGTGAAGTGGAAAGAGCTGAAAACTAAAGCAGAATTCAAGGAGAGACTGACACAGAGGAGGTGAAAGCATGATGGGAGTCTGTGTGATTGTATGTGATGATCTTAAGGTGGTCAAACAGGTTGAAAAGGCGATGGCGACGGCGAAAGCTAGAAGGATCCTAGGTTGCATAGGGAGAGGTCTGGCCAGTAGGAAAAAGGAGGTATTGATGCCCCTGTATAAGATTCTGGTGAGACCTCATTTGGAATATTGTGTACAGTTCTGGAGACACCTTCAAAAAGATATAAAAAGGATGGAGTCTGTCCAGAGGAAGGCTACTAAAATGGTCAGTGGTCTTCATCATAAGGCGTATGGGGACTTAAAGATCTCAATGTGTATACTTTGGAGGAAAGGCGGGAGAGGGGAGATATGATAGAGATGTTTAAATACCTACGTGATGTTAGTTGAGTCGAGTCTCTTTCATTTGAAAGGAAGTTCTGGAATGAGAGGACATAGGACGAAGTTAAGAGGTGATGGGCTCCGGAGTAATGTAAGGAAATAGTTTTTTACAGAAAGGGTGATAGATGCATGAACAGTCTCCCGGAAGAGGTGGTGGAGATAGAGACTGTGTCTGAATTCAAGAGGGCCTGGAATAGGCAGGTGGGATCTCTCAGAGAGAGAAAGACATAATGGTTACTGGGGATGGGCAGACTAGGTGGGCCATTTGGCCTTTATCTGCCGTCATGATTCTATGTTTCTGTGATGGCCTTGCCTCTGGAGTGAGACTGGGAAGTGTGATCTTTCTGCTCTGTCCTTCCTTATGCAGTGCAGGAAAATGAGGCGAGCACGGAGGCAAGCTGTTCCTCAGATCTCGCCCTCATTCATATTAATACAATCGGCTGTCCTGCTGCTTTACCTGCAGCCTTTGGCTGCCTTCCTTACTCTCCTTCCCTCCCCTCAGTCATGAATCATCCTTATGCTAATCTATGCTAATAGCTACCCTTGTTTCCTCCTGTAAGCTGTTGTGGGCCTGAAGTAGCTTTGCAAATCACTAAGCAGGAAGAAGTGCTTGCCCTCCTCTGCTCCTGGAGCTCATTAATCAGGAGCATTAATTAAGCTTTAATGATCCTGTTCACCTCTCAGGCTTTTCCCCTGGCATTTCCACTTTGTGAATCTCTCTTTTGCTGCTAAAGGACCTTTTTAAGTAAATTGTACTTTGTAACATTAGGCCACCTTACTCGGGGCTTTCCAAACCTGCCCTCTTGACCCCACAGCTAGAAGGAATTTCAGAATATCTGTAATACTCTATGTAACCCCCTTTTGTACTGAAAGAAGGGCTAAAAGAAGGATTATTCAAAGTGAGAAATGACTGCTAGTAGTCGGTCAAGGGCTTTCGAGTCCGTGATCTCTAAAAGCACCTGTGTTGTCCAGGTTCTGTGCTTAGAGTTCAAGAATTCAAATTTGGCTGACCTGGTCCCCTATAAACCTATTATCGTTTATGTATTATCCAGTATTTAAAGTACTAGGTCAGGGGTAGGCAATTCCAGTCATCGAGAGCCGGAGCCAGGTCAGTTTTTCCAGGATATCCATAATAAATATGCATGAGATAGATTTGCATCTCAAGGAGGCGGTGCATGCAAATCCATCTCATACATATTCATGGTGGAGATCCTGAAAACCTGACCTGGATCCTGAAAACCTGACCTGGCTCCGGCTCTCGAGGACCGGAATTGCCTACCCCTGTATTAGGTCAAAGTACTTAGCTATACTTGTACAAGTAAAGGTAAATGCATATGTTGATTCTTAAGTAAAAGTAAAAAGTATAATGAAACGCAAAATAAAAATTGACTCAAGTAAAAGTTCAAAAGTACAACTACAGGGATCTCAAAGTCCCTCCTTGAGGGCTGCAATCCAGTCGGGTTTTCAGGATTTCCCCAATGAATATGCATTGAAAGCAGTGCATGCAAATAGATCTCATGCATATTCATTGGGGAAATCCTGAAAACCTGACTGGATTGCGGCCCTCGAGGAGGGACTGTGAGACCCCTGAACTACAACGTCTGTTCATCCAGAACTGCTACTAGCTTCAGCTTCCTCTCCGTTTTAAAGTAACCCGGTTCTTCTACCAGTTCAAATGCAGGCAACTCTACTGTTCTTGTAGGTTATCGTCACTGAATAGCAAAATTCAAGATGAAACGATCCACTTTTTGCATGACGAGGTTTTCAGTAACAAACTCCTGTTCCCAGTTTTGCTCTTTCATTGCCTTTTACTTTTTACTGCAAGCATCAAACATAACTAGGTAAAAATAGCACAAAGCAGCCTCAGTTATTAACTACGCTATATCATTTACATCCAGCTAAGTGCTTGTTTATTTCTGATATCTGGAGGGGGCTGGGACTTGCACTTTGTGATTATTTTTTTCACATTTAATTACTATTTCACTGCATACTCACTGTGATGGTGTGCTTCGCATCATCTTTTGAGCCGCTAATCAGCATTGGAACGGTGGTTCTCCGCTCCTCATGCAAGGTTAGTCACACGGCGGAAACCTCCACACTTATAAATTTGTAAATCGTTTGATGCGGTGGTTAATGTGAGGTTCCTGGCTCGTCCTGTATGGCATTGCTGCTCTTTTTATTTACCGATCTAGGACAAGCACTGGCTTCCCCTATGTCTTTCTCAATAACAGACTATGGACTTTTCCTCCAGGAACTTGTCCAAACCTTCCTTATAACCAGCTGTGCTATCCGCTCTTACCACATCCTCTGGCAACGCATTCCAGAGCTTAACTATTCTCTGAGTGAAAAAATTTTCCTCCAATTGGCTATAAAAGTATTTCCCTGTAACTTCGAGTGTCCCCTAGTCGTTGTAATTTTTGACGGAGTGAATAATCGATCCGCTTGTACTCAGGATTTTGTAGACTTCAATCATATCTCCCCTCAACTATCTCTTTTCCAAGCTGAAGAGCCCTAACCTCTTTAGGCTTTCCTCATACGAGATGAGTTCCAACCCCTTTACCATCTTGGTCGCCCTTCTTTGAACCTTTTCTACTTTTAAAGGAGTTTCCTGACAGATGTTGTTTCCTTATAGAAGCCTATGGAGTTGCTGAAATTCTCTGTATTAAATCATTTTAAGTAGGTGCATTCATTCATTTGTTGTATCTGAAGGAAAATGATAATTCACCTCTTGAATTCCAATTATTAGCAAGCTAAGAATAACTCTTCACGGCAAAACGATTATTGTGTTCTGTGAGCAATAACATTATTTTGACAGCTGAAGGAAAACAGAAGAACAGGAAACTCTCATGAACTGTTCAGGATTTGCATATTTAAAACAGACACATTGAAGCCATCAAAGACACCATGAAAAGACATATTTAACATTCATGCAATCTCTGTGAATTTTTTTTATTTTTTTTTTGAGAAATACATTTGTAATAAACGTTGAATTAATTATGAACCTCCTCTTTAAGAAGAATGGAAGTCTCCAGTATGACAATTTCCTATAAGGTCTGAGGAAAGCTGGTTTAGGAACCAGATGGCATGTATTGATAAGAACCTTCAATCAAGAGAAAACATGGGAAAATTCTAGTCCAGATTCAACAGGGATCGAGGCTGGACCTAGGACAAAGTTCACCTGTATACAGCAGGGGCTTAGTAAACCCTGTAGAAAAAAATTGAGGAGGGGCCCAGAAACAATTGAGAACAGTGGTCTCAAACGCACGGCCTGGGGGCCACAAATGGCCCGCCAGGTCCTATTTTGAGGCCCTCGGTATGTTTATCATATTCACAAAAGTCAAATAAAAGAGTTTCTTGATCATACGTCTCTTTAGCTATAAATGACAATATTATTATTAAAACAGCCAAAAGGAAAGATTTATAAACTATAAAGAGTTTTACCTCATGCAAAATTCTCATTTCTTTAATAAGCCATTAACTATTCTTTTCTGAGGCCCTCCAAGTACCTCCAAATCCAAAATGTGGCCCTGCAAAGGGTTGGAGTTGGAGACCACTGGCTAAACTGTAACCATGACATCCTGTTTGCCTTTGGGAAGCAGAGCTGAGATTGTGATGTCATAATGCCTCATTCCACCAATAAGAGCCAGCCTCATCAGTGATGTCACAATGGCTTGATTGTCCTGTTCTCCCTCTCCAACTCAGCCAGCAGATTAACTGTTCCCCTTAACTCAGTGGTCTGAAACGCACGGCCCGGGGGCCACAAGCAGCCCGCCAGGTCCTATTTTGAGGCCCTCGGTATGTTTATCATAATCACAAAAGACAAATAAAACAGTTTCTTGATCATAATGTAAAATTGTCATTTCTTTAATAAGACATTAAGGGCTCCTTTTACGAAGCTGTGTTAGGGCATTAATGCGCGGAATAGCGAGCGTTACATTGCCGTGTACGCTAGATGCTAACGCCAGCTTTGAGCTGGTGTTAGTTCTAGCCGCGTAGTGTGCGGTAATATCCTGCGTGCGCTAAAAACACTAGCGCATCTTAGTAAAAGGAACCCTAGCTCTTTTTTCTGAGGCCCTCCAAGTACCTAGAAATCCAAAATGTGGCCCTGCAAAGGGTTTGAGTTGGTGACTATTGCTGTAGAAAGAATAAAGGGCTCCTTTTACAACGCCGCACTAGGGCCTTAACGCACGCTAGCCACTACCACCTCCTTTTGATGAGGCGTTAGATTTCTGGCTATAGCGTGTGCTAATCCAGTGCGTTTGATAAAACCATTAGCGCGGCTTTGTAAAAGGAGCCCAAAATACCTACAGGAAACTTTTTTTTTTTTGGGGGGGGGGGGGGTTAAACCATGGGTAAGCCTTACTTCCTAGACTGGACTACAACAGAAAGATTGGCTCAGAAAAAGCCCTACCTACCTTCTATAAAAATCATTGCATAAGCCAGAGGAGTTCACAAAACGAAGCCGAAGAACATCAATAAGAGAGATCAGGACAGGAAAAAGAAGAACGAGAAGACTATCGAAGAAGAAGCAGCCTAAGAAACTCCAGAGCCCAGCAAACCTTGGAGAAGAAGCCCTGATACAGCAACAGTGTGACTGTGGAGCCATACGGGTGAGAGATTTCCAGTTAACTTCCTTTTTGGTAATGTGGGGTTAAGGAAACATAAGGGTACCTAGAATTGCAGTCACGTGCTCTTATCAGATTATCCCAGGGAAAAGCAGTACCTGTGGGGAAAATCCATCTGGGAATGAATCCAGGAAATGTGTAGAACTCAAATGAGAATGTAGGAGCTCCTGAGAATCTGGGCCAAGACTAGACTCAAGACTAAGGAAGAACAGAGTTTATTCTTGCCTTCTTTTTGTCTTACTAAAAGGTAGCAATGCCAAAGGCCTAGGGGCTAGATTCACTAAGCAAACTGATCGTGTACCGCTCGTTTTGCGTTCACTTTCCGACTCCGGCTCGATTCACTAACCTTCCTCCAGATCCCATCCACACCCGATCCGATCTGCGCATTCAAATGAGTAAAAAGGCATGTCAATTTCTTAACGCATTGATTCATGAAACCATTTTGTCCAAACCGACTGGCCTTTCCTGTCCAAAAAGTTACGACTGCTGAGGACCAGTCGTTTACATCCTCGCCGGCTATTTCTGCCTAGCAACTGACGCGTGCATGTTAAGAACCCCATTAAAAATATATATCTACCCCTCAAAAAATCCAAAATATATCAAAACTTTAAATATATGTAAACTTTCGTGTACATATGCGTTAGAAATATATTTTTTATTTGGGGGGAATACGCATAGCGAGCGCGGGAGTGAATCTCAGATTTGTGATGCACATGGCGACAAAATCACAGATTAACCCCGTGCTCTCCTTGCGCATTGTACATTTCAAATATCAATGCCAAATTTTTAAAAAAATCCAAAATCAAATAAAACTTTTATGGGCTAGCTATCCCTCCCCACTTCGTTCCAGCTGGATTGTTGCGTGCATGTGACATCAGGGTGTCGCTAGTGGCTGCTACGTGCATGCTACGTGGTTACTAAGCGCATGTGTTATGAGCTTCCAAACCAACCAGGATACAGTGCGCACGCGCGTCGATCGATGTTTCAGCACTAATAGCGGCGTGTTTATGATTGGATCATTTGCATGGACAAGCTTTACTCAATCGATCGGCTACAATGACTCGGAAACAGATAGGACGCGAAGCGGATAGATTTCGGGACTTTTGTGAATCCTGCCCTAGGAAAGAGTGTTGTACTTCCCTTGGAAGCCAAACACTTTTAAGAACTTTAAAGAAAACTTTCTAATTGATACAAGTGTACCCTCAGTGTGATGTATTAAGCTTTAAGTAGCAGGGTAACAAATAACTGGCTCGGCTTTTCTGAAGTGAGCAGAACTCACCATTTAGCCGCACACTATCATTAGGATGCACCAATGTGCTCGGGTTTAATAACCGTGCTTAAAGAAATCCAAGTGATTCAATCAAAGAAGTAATATTAGGGAGTGAAGTCATCGCGGACTTCCTTCCTGTCCGTGGGGGTGGGGCTAGGGCGGGCCATGGGGGGGGGCCGGATTTTCCGATTGGAAAATCTGGCAACCCTATGTGATAAGTAATAAGCTTTTGAGACTCTTGACAAAGGCATACACGCCGAAACACTGCCAGTGTCGAGTCTCCGCAGTGCTACAATCAATCAAGCGCATAGAATTTTACACCCGTGGCTGAATTATTGCCATCACGACTCCTCTGTTGTACCAATTATTTTGTGGCAATCCAGGGGGTGGAGGCGGCACGGAGCTGGTTAAGTGCCAATTTTCAGCACTAGACTAGCTAAGATTGCCACATAAAGAGGACAGCACAAAAGGCCAAAGTATTTTAATGTGATTCTGCAAGATATTGCACTTAACCAGCTATATTTGCACTGGCTCTGTATACCTGGAAATGCAGTTCCAGAGCCTGGAGTAGTCCAGCACTAAATTTCCATGTATAACCCCAGCGGCAGTTACAAAATACCGGTCGCCATTAGCTGAATAACAGGCCTGTTGGGTCCGGTCATTGAGTGCGAGTTAGAAAGCCCAAATGTTCATTACAACCATTTTATTTAAATGATTGTAAGAAACAAACTGGAAAATAAAATACTGGAATGGGGGGGGGGGGGGGGGAAAGGCCAGGCAAACAGAGACTGGACCAGGGAGTGGGTAGTGCAGTGGTTAGAGGTACAGCCTCGGCACCCTGAGGGTGTGGGTTCAAATCCCGCACCGTTCCTTGTGACCCTGAGCAAGTCACTTAATCCCATTGCCCCAGGTACATTAGATAGAGTGAGAGCCTGCCAGGACAGTTAGGGAAAAATGCTTGAGTGCCTGAATAATTTGTAATCCGCATGGAATTGTAGGATATGTGGAATATAGAAAGAAAGACAGACAGCGGCCAAGGAGAGAGAGAGACAGAAAGAAAGAAAGACAGACCGACAGCGGCCAAGGAGAGAGAGACAGAAAGAAAGAAAGACAGACAGACAGCGGCCAAGGAGAGAGAGAAAGAAAGAAAGAAAGACAGATAGCAGCCAAGGAGAGAGAGAGACAGAAAGACAGCGGCCAAGGAGAGAGAGACAGAAAGACAGACAGCAGCCAAGGAGAGAGAGAGAAAGAAAGACAGACAGCGGCCAAGGAGAGAGAGAGACAGAAAGAAAGAAAGACAGATAGACAGAGGCCAAGAAGAGAGAGACAGAAAGAAAGAAAGACAGCGGCCAAGGAGAGAGAGAGAGAAAGAAAGAAATACAGACAGACAGCGGCCAAGGAGAGAGAGAGAGAGATAGAAAGACAGCGGCCAAGGAGAGAGAAAGACAGAAATAAAGAAAGACAGACAGACAGCGGCCAAGGCGAGAGAAAAACAGAAAGAAAGAAAGACAGACAGGCAGAAAGCGGCCAAGGAGAGAGAGAGACAGAAAGAAAGAAACATAGAAACATAGAAAGATGACGGCAGAAAAGGGCTATAGCCCATCAAGTCTGCCCACTCTACTGACCCACCCCAATAAGTCTGAATGCTAATGACCCAGTTCCTTAACTCGACTTCGTAGGGATCCCACGTAGATGTCCCATTTATTCTTGAAGTCAAGCACGCTGGTGGCCTCGACCACCTGCACCGGAAGCCTGTTCCAGTGATCCACCACTCTTTCCCTGAAGAAATACTTTCTGGTGTCACTACTAAATTTCCCCCCTCTAAGTTTAAGCGGATGCCCTCTTGTGGCCGAGGGTCCTTTGAGAAAAAGGATGTCATCTTCCACCTCGACACGTCCTGTGATGTATTTAAATGTCTCAATCATGTCCCCCCTCTCCCTGCGTTCCTCTAGAGTGTAGAGCCGCAATCTGTTCAGTCTCTCTTCGTACGAGAGACCCTTGAGCCCCGAGATCATCCTAGTGGCCATCCGCTGAACCGACTCGACTCTAAGCACGTCTTTACGGTAATGTGGCCTCCAGAATTGTACACAGTACTCCAGATGAGGTCTCACCATGGTCCTGTACAGTGGCATTATGACTTCTGGTTTCCGACTGACGAAACTTCTATTGATACATCCCATCATTTGTCTTGCCTTGGATGAGGCCTTTTCAACTTGTTTGGCCGCCTTCATGTCTGCACTGATGATTACTCCCAAATCTCGTTCTGCTGAGGTCTTAGCCAATGTTTCTCTATTTAAGGTGTAAGTTCTGCATGGATTTCCACTACCGAGGTGCATGACCTTACATTTCTTAGCATTGAATCCCAGCTGCCATGTTGAGGACCAGTTTTCCAACGCAAGAAGGTCCTGCAAACAGCCTTCACTTACTATGTTGCATAGTTTGGCATCATCGGCGAATAATGTTACCTTACCCTGCAGCCCTTGTGTCAAGTCCCTTATGAATATGTTAAAAAGGAGTGGACCCAGGACTGAGCCCTGCGGCACTCCGCTGGTCACTCTCGATGTTTCAGAGAAGGTACCGTTGACCACCACCCTCTGATGTCTATCACTAAGCCAATCGTTGACCCATGCAGTTATTGTTTCGCCCAACCCCATCGATTTCATCTTGTTTAGAAGCCTGCGGTGTGGGACGCTGTCAAAAGCCTTGCTGAAATCCAAGTACACTATGTCCAGAGACTCTCCCGAGTCTAGATTTCCTGTTACCCAATCAAAGAAGCTGATGAGATTGGATTGGCATGACCTACCCTCAGTGAATCCATGCTGATTAGGATCCCTTAGATTCCCTTCATCCAAGATCGTGTCTAATTTACGTTTAATTAGTGTTTCCATGATTTTACACACTATCGATGTGAGACTCACTGGTCTGTAGTTCGCAGCCTCTGCTCTGCAACCCTTTTTGTGCAGAGGAACGACGTTAGCTTTTTTCCAGTCCAGGGGGACTCTCCCCGTATTTAGGGAAAGATTGAAGAGCATGGCTAATGGTTCCGCCAGGACATTGCACAGCTCTCTGAGCACTCTAGGGTGCAATTCGTCTGGACCCATGGCTTTGCACACCTTGAGCTTTGACAGTTCGCTGTAGACGTCAGCTGATGTGAACTCAAAATTCTGAAATGGGTCTTCCGTGCTTGATATTGCTTCCAGATGTGGTCCATGCCCTGGTGCCTCATAGGTAAAGACCGAGCAGAAGTATTCGTTCATTAGTTTGGCTTTATCGGAATCAGTTTCCACGTAGTTCCCGTCCGGTGTTCTAAGGCGTACTATCCCGTTTGTGTTTTTCTTCCTGTCACTAATATACCTGAAGAAGGATTTGTCCCCTTTCTTGATGTTCTTTGCTAGAGTTTCTTCCACTGCAAGTTTGGCCTCTCTGACTGCTGTTTTGACTGCTGCAGACCTAGACCTGTATTCAATGTTAGCTTTGTTAGCTTCTCCTTTCCCCGTACGTTTGTATGAAAGAAATGCTCTTTTTTTTTCCTTGACGAGGAGCGAAACCTTATCAGTGAACCATTGAGGTTTTTTGTTCCTTTGTTGTTTATTTACCGATTTTATGTAGCGGTTAGTTGCCTCGTGTAGGGTCAATTTCATGGTTGACCACATTGCTTCCACATTATCAGTTACTTCTTGATCCTGCAGCGTCTGATGGACGAAATCTCCCATGCGTGCGAAGTCAGTGCCTCGGAAATTGAGTACCCTCGTTTTTGTTTGTGATTTAGGGAAGCCTTTCCTAAGGTTGAACCATACCATGTTATGGTCACTTGTGGCTAGCGGTTCTCCCACCGAGACCTCCGAGACGCTCTCCCCGTTTGTGAGTACGAGGTCTAGGATGGCCTTGGCCCTAGTGGGCTCTAGTACCATTTGTTTGAGCCGTACTCCCTTCATGGCCGTTAATATCCTCCCACTACCACAAGATGTCGCTGAGAGTGTGTTCCAGTCAACATCAGGCATGTTGAAGTCCCCTAGCAGAACAGCGTCCCCCCGTAGAGTGATATTCTCAATGTCTTCAACAGACAGCGGCCAAGGCGAGAGAAAGACAGAAAGAAAGAAAGACAGACAGACAGCGGCCAAGGAGAGAGAGACAGAAAGAAATATAGACAGCGGCCAAGGAGAGAGAGAGACAGAAAGAAAGAACGAAAGACAGACAATGGCCAAGGCAAGAAAGAGACAGAAAGAAAGAAAGACAGACAGACAGCAGCCAAGGTGAGGGAAAAACAGAAAGAAAGAAAGACAGACAGACAGCGGCCAAGGAGAGAGAGAGAGAAAGAAAGAAAGAAAGACAGACAGACAGCAGCCAAGGAGAGAGAGAGAGAGACAAAAAGACAGCGGCCAAGGAGAGAGAAAAACAGAAAGAAGAAAGAAAGAAAGACAGATAGCGGCTAAGGCGAGAGAAAAACAGAAAGAAAGAAAGACAGACAGAAAGACAGCGGCCAAGGAGAGAGAAAGACAAAGAAAGAAAGAAAGACAGACAGCGGCCAAGGCGAGAGAAAAACAGAAAGAAAGAAAGACAGACATACAGAAAGCGGCCAAGGAGAGAGAGAGACAGAAAGAAAGAAAGACAGACAGCGGCTAAGGAGAGAGAGACAGAAAGAAAGACAGATAGCGGCCAAAGAGAGAGAGAGAGACAGAAAGAAAGAACGAAAGACAGACAATGGCCAAGGCGAGAGACAGAAAGAAAGAAAGACAGACAGATAGAAAGCGGCCAAGGAGAGAGAGACAGAAAGAAAGACAGACAGCGGCCAAGGCGAGACGTCAGAGAGAGCCAACACTGATGCGGGCAGCAAATTTGTGATGCTTCTCGCGCCAGGAAAATTGAAGAGGTACGAGGGAAGGGAAGGGGCACATGTGTATGGCGGGGGGAGGCGCTTGGGAAGGACAGGTGCCGGTGCCCTCACCAAGATGGTGCCTGGGGCGGACCGTTCCCCCTCCTCTCTGGAGTACAGTCTTACTGCAATTCAGATGCACCAGGGTGGGGTTACCAGATTTCTTCATGAAAGAAATGACACATGACCCCATCCTGTTCCACCCCCAGCCCTGCCCCCACACAAACCTCGTCTCTTCTCCTTCGAGTCCAGGCCATGTCTGGAAGGCCTCCAAACATGTGCAGATGTGATACGATGACATCACATTCACTTGTGTGATGTCATTGCATCGTATCCGCACATGCTCGGGGGCCCTCCAGACCCAGCTCCAAACTCGGGGCCTTCCAAAATCTGGACAAACTTCTGGCTTTCCCCAGACATTTGGTAACCCTACACCAGGGGCTATGTAAGGCAAAGAGGAGTAGTCCAGTGGTTAAAGCAGCGTCCGATGACCCAGGGATGCCTAGTTCAAATCCCACAGCAACTTCTTGTGCTTTTGAGCAAGTAACTTAATCCTCTAGTGTCTTAGGTACAAATTTAGAATGTGAAAAAAACTACAATCTCACATTCAGCTACCACTGAAAACAGATGAACTGCATCAACCCTATGCAGAGGATATCTTTAGGATTCAGATCTGCCCTTGGGAAAAGCCATGTCCTCATTCTAGGACAGGGGTTTCAAAGTCCCTCCTTGAGGGCCGCAATCCAGTCGGGTTTTCAGGATTTCCCCAATGAATATGCATGAGATCTATGTGCATGCACTGCTTTCAATGCATATTCATTGGGGAAATCCTGAAAACCCGACTGGATTGCGGCCCTCAAGGAGGGACTTTGAGATCCCTGTTCTAGGAGGACCATCCAGCGTTTCCTCCTACATACATGCAAATATATCTATCAGTGGTTCCCAACCCTGTCCTGGAGGACCAGTAGGTCAATCGGGTTTTCAGGCTAGCCCTAATGAATATGCATGAGAGAGATTTGCATAGAATGGAAGTGATAGGCATGCAAATCTGCTCCATGCATATTCATTAGGGCTAGCCTGAAAACCCGATTGGCCTAGTGGTCCTCCAGGACAGGGTTGGGAACCACTGATCTAGATTGTAAACAATTTTTATTGACAGAAAACAAGCGGAACCAAAGGAAAACATTTGCATACTAAAGACAACAAACAGAGGCGGGATATCTGCTTGAACAACTCAGAACATTACAAAATCGTGCGTCATTTATACCCACCCATAAACCCCAGAAATCTCTTCCAAATCACCCTCCCATCCCCCACCCCTATTTGCCCTACAAACAGGGAGAGGGATGCGGTTCCAAAAAGGGGAACAAACGATCACACGTGATTCCTCCAGGGTCTGGACTCTGATGACCCCAGGGCCGTCAGCGGGACTAAACACCCTCTCCCCCCCAAAAAAACCAAACAAACCCACAACCCAGATCCCCCTCCCCGCAGCCGCTCCCCACCCCCAGAGATGCAAATATATCTAATGGATATTCATTAAGGGTACTGCGACTATTTATCACTTATATAGTACTGAAAGGCATATGCAGCTCTGTTCATATCAACATTTAATAGACGGTCCCTGCTTGGAAGAGCTTACGATCTAACTTGGACAGACAGACATGACATATCAATGGAGAACGAGTGAGCCTATTGGGTTGAATAAAGAGATAGAGTGGTATATCCTATGAGACTGCCCATTTTGGGTTCTCATTGAACAGTTTTGGAATGAGTGGGTGGAGCTTGTGAGCATAAAGGCGGGTAGTTTAAACTTGTTTGTAGTCTCTGTCCCTTTTGGCTGGGAGGTGAGGTTTCTGAGCCTGCGTTGCCGTTGCTTTATGATAAACAAAAAGGATTACAAGTATTTATAATGTTGTTAATGTTAGATAAAGTAAATGATGAGTAAAACAGGAAAAATGATATATATTGAGGTGGTGAAATGATGTAGATCAGGGCTGCCCAAGTCCGGTCCTTGAGATCTACTGGCCGGGTTTTCAGGATCTCCACAATGAACTTGCATGAGAGAGATTTGCATACCAAGAAGGCAATGCAGGCAAATCTCTCTCATGCCTATTCATTGTGGAGATCCTGAAAACCCGGCCAGTAGATCTTGAGGACTGGTCTTGGGCAGCCCTGTTTGTAGATGTATATGGTATGAAAACCTGAAGCGGCTTCAGCTCCTGAGGACGCCTACGTGGCGAAATGCAAGATTGTGTTGGGCTGGCTGAGTATCAGGTGAAGCCAAAGTGGAATGATGTCATAAACCCCAGAATGATGTCATAAACCCCAGAAGAGTTAAGTCCACGGAGTACAAGATTAATAGTGATATTTCCAATGAATGGACTTTGAAAAACTGGATATCGAGGGACTGAGGTTCCGGGTTTTCTTTACAACTTGGGTTTATACCTGGGCTGCAATATGATGTTGTAAATTGTATGCTGTATGTTTTTTGAGTAAGCTTATATTTATGGCATGTTTTAATAAATAGATTTGATAAATTGATTAATAGTAGCATTTAGCTCCTTCTGGTTTTATAGTATGTGTAAAAACTGTGTTATTGGGGAAGCTTGCTTTATATAACGTCCGACCTGTGCATTCATTGGGTTTCCATGCAGATTCAGTAGGTGTTGGCAGCCCTTGAGGACTGGCAGTGGAGGCCAAGAGGCTAAGAGGTTCTCTCAGAACAGCTTGAGATTATCAAGGGCTGCTAAGTGACCCAGGCAGTAGAAAATGACACGGGGACAAATTTTTCCTCAACCCCGCAGGAACTCATTTTCCCGTCCTGTCCTGGCGAGTTCTTTTCCTGTCCCTGCCCCATCCCTGCAAGCTCCGTCCTCATGTGCACAAGCCTCAAACATTTTCAAATCACAAGTAGCAACATTCAAACTGAAGCTCAATTCAGAAAAAACTAAATTCTTCATAGCCTCGCCACACGCACAGAACACGACAATATCATTACACATTAACAATCTAAACTACCCCATTCAACCAACGATGAAGATTCTAGGAGTAATACTAGACCAAGGACTAACCATGAAGGACCACATAAACTCCTTAATCAAAAGAGGGTTTTTCACTCTCTGGAAACTTAAGTCCATTAAGGCGTACTTCCACACTTCAGCTTTTAGAATTCTAGTACAATCCCTAATACTAAATCACCTGGACTACTGCAATATCACCCATCTGACAATCCCCCAGAAGCAAATGCAAAGACTACAACTGATACAAAATGCAGCAGTCAGGATGATCTTCGGGCTGAAGAAGTCCGATCACATAACCCCTTCCTACCGACTCCTACACTGGCTGCCGATGGAGGCGCGCACGAAGTTCAAGCTAGGATGTCTAAAGTATTAAATGGTCTAGCCCCAAAATACATTACAGACCTCTTCTCATTCCCAACCAACAGACATGAAAGAAAAACACACATGAAATTTATCTCCCCACCGGCTAGAGGGTGCAAATATAAGAGACACCATCAACAACTGCTATCATATCAAGCTGCCATATGGGGTAAAGACCTAGAAAAACTAATTGCGCACAAAAACAACTATGAAGAATTCAGGAAACACCTAAAAACTTACCTATTCTTGAAATACCTAGGTAACGAACCGGAACATCAACCCCCCTCGTAACATCACCACACACCTGAACTTGCAACTGTTAACCCCAAACCCCTAATCACTAAACATGAACACTATACAAACTTACGGAATATTTCTACTTCTGTGTAAACAACTTGGCGCTTCCTGGCCTTGCAACACACAAACTGACGTTAACATTACTAATGTTATCAGATGTACAATGCTATACTCTTTAAGTCGTTGTACGAGATATACACTGCTATACTCTCTAATTCGCTGTATGTAAAACTTCTCTTGATTGTATTTACAGTTTAGTTTATTGTAAACCGCCTAGAAGTCGCAAGATTACAGGCGGGATATAAGAATAAAGTTATTATTATTATTATTAGAGCTCCGATTGTGATGTCATAATGCCTCATTCCACCAATGCCTAAGCTCCGTCCTCATCTGCACAAGCCTCGAACACTTGAAAATCCTAAGTGGCAACATTCTAGAGTTCAGATTGTGATGTCATAATGCCTCATTCCACCAATGCCTAAGCTCCGTCCTCATCTGCACAAGCCTCGAACACTTGAAAATCCTAAGTGGCAACATTCTAGAGTTCAGATTGTGATGTCATAATGCCTCATTCCACCAATGCCTGAGCTCCGTCCTCATCTGCACAAGCCTCGAACACTTGAAAATCCTAAGTGGCAACATTCTAGAGTTCAGATTGTGATGTCATAATGCCTCATTCCACCAATGCCTGAGCTCCGTCCTCATCTGCACAAGCCTCGAACACTTGAAAATCCTAAGTGGCAACATTCTAGAGTTCAGATTGTGATGTCATAATGCCTCATTCCACCAATGCCTAAGCTCCGTCCTCGTCTGCACAAGCCTCAGACACTTTAAAAGGCAGAGCTTACAGGAATGGGGCAGGGACAAAACTCGTGGGAATGGGACGGAGAAATTGAGTTCCTGCAGAGATGGGGAGAAATCTGTCCCCGTGTCATTCTCTACCAGGCAGTTTCTGCAGGGAGTTTGGGCCAGTCTCTAGTTTGTAATCCGGATATTAGTAGTCCTCGTTCCATCTGAATTCAGAGCTCCTGGTACCAGAATGCATCAGCAGGGGGCGCCTTAAGGACATGCATCCGAGTTAACGCACCTACACCACCTATTCTCACCAAATGCTGCTTAATTCCAAGTTTCCAAGTTTATTCAATATTTGATTAATGGCTTAATGGATATGTTTTATTGTCATGTCTATATTGGACATTATGTCATCTCTGTCCTATCTCGATTATATTGTGGACGTACTTTGTAACCCGTTCTGGGCTCCTTTGGGAGGACGTGCCAAATAATTGAGCAAATGTTTTTATTACTTTGCCTGGATGGGGGAAGGGAGCCGACTCCCTCTCGCAGCTCCTGATCAGCTGTTCAAGCTCTTCTTGATGAACTCTAATTACAGTTCCTCCGACACCTCCACCTCTCCGCTCCCTGTGTTGCAGCCTGAAGATGAGCAAAAGGCAAACTTCAGACACCCCCCCCCAACCCTGTGATCGTCAAGGCCTAGACAGAGACTGCAAATGGCGCAGCGCTTCGCGTGGGCACATTCGCAAGGGTGGCAGCAAATCCCTGCCAGGAGGAGAACATTTGAAAAGCCCCGTTGAGGTGATGCGGGAAAGCTGTCTTCCTCTCTTTTCACGAGCTCTCTCGCTCTCATCGCAGTTTTTGATTTTGCTGCCAAGAGGCCAATTAAAGTGGTGAAACCCCTCCTCCCCCCACCAAGTTACTGCATTTGTAACCTCGATAATCACCTCACACAAATTGCTAACTGAGTCACCGTTAAGGAGGCTTCTGGGCTGCGCCATGTGAAGTCGAGCATCGCATTCCAGAATATTATAGCTGCGTTTGCGAAAGGGGTGAGAGGAGAGGTTTCTGCAATTCATCTGGAAATGATCGTGGCGCGTTGCAATTTTCAACAATGTCTTACCTGTGGAAATGGATTTTGTGGAAATCTCCCGCCATCTGTGGGGCAGGTTCATAAGTGGGCACAGGTCTTTTATGGGTAGGAGGCTGGCATTCCAAGCAAGTAGACAACAGTCCTGGTTGGGCAATGATATTAGCGGAACCTCCAGAGGAGGGCGACGAAAATGATAGGAGGCTTGCGCCAGAAGACGTACGAGGAGAGACTGGAAGCCCTGAATATGTATACCCTAGAGGAAAGGAGAGACAGGGGAGATATGATTCAGACGTTCAAATACTTGAAGGGTATTAACGTAGAACAAAATCTTTTTCAGAGAAAGGAAAATGGTAAAACCAGAGGACATAATTTGAGGTTGAGGGGTGGTAGATTCAGGGGCAATGTTAGGAAATTCTACTTTACGGAGAGGTTGGTAGATGCCTGGAATGCGCTCCCGAGAGAGGTGGTGGAGAGGAAAACTGTGACTGAGTTCAAAGAAGCGTGGGATGAACACAGAAGATTTAGAATCAGAAAATAATATTAAAGATTGAACTAGGCCAGTTACTGGGCAGACTTGCATGGTCTGTGTCTGTGTATGGCCGTTTGGAGGAGGATGGGCTGGGGAGGGCTTCAATGGCTGGGAGGGTGTAGATGGGCTGGAGTAAGTCTTAACAGAGATTTCGGCAGTTGGAACCCAAGCATAGTACCGGGTAAAGCTTTGGATTCTCGACCAGAAATAGCTAAGAAGAAACAAAAAAAAAAAATTTAAATTGAATCAGGTAGGGCAGACTGGATGGACCATTCGGGTCTTTATCTGCCGTCATCTACTATGTTACTATGTTACTATGCAAACTTACAGCGCAGTTCGAAAAGGGATTAAGTCCGTACTATTTGAAAAATTCATTTCGTAACTGAAGTTTTATTCGTAACAAAAATTTTATGCTGTCTATACATTAGGGGCTCCTTTTGCAAAGGTGCGTTAGGGCCTTAACGCACGGAATATGGCGTGCTAAAATGCCACGCACACTAGCCGCTACCGCCTCCTCTTGAGCAGGCGGTAGTTTTCCGGGTAATGCACGCTATAGCGTGCGCTAAAAACGCTAGCGCATCTTTGTAAAAGGAGCCCCAGGTAATATGTTGTACTTTTACCCTCAATACTTTGTACTTTGCCGGTTGTCCAGTTTCTCTTCTGTGTAAACCGCCTAAAAGTCGTTTGATTGTTGGCGGTATAGAAGAAGAAAGTTATTATTATTGTTATTATTAATTAGGCACCCTGGCATCTGGGTACACAGATTCTGCTATGGATTAGGTTACCATATTTTACAAAGGAAAACCCCAGACACATGACCCCGCCCGGTTCCATCTCCAGCCCTGCCCAGTTCCGCCTCTGGCTCCACCCCCAACAAGCCGCCTCTCTTCTGCGAAGAGCTCCGGTCACGTCTGGAGGGTCTGGAGCATGCATGAATGTGTATGACATCATCTGCACATGCTTAGAGGCCCTCTATGTGTGGCTGGAGTTCGTCGGGGCTTTCCAAAACCCGGGCAAATGCCAGTTTTTGAAAAGCCAGTCCGGGAGGCCAAACAGTCCTCTAAGACGCTGCCATACCAAAAATGTAAGCACCTACAGTTAAACTGCCCATAGACAAGTCAGCTGCATAGCCAGATCTTCAGGTTTGGGGGGGGGGGACCTGAGCCCAAAGTGTAGGGGACACACCAAATTTTTCCCTGCCTTCACTCTCCACCCCCCTTGTGACTTGCACATACCTGAGCTGGACGAGGTCTCCAAGTCCCACCAATGGAAGTGGTCCTCTACTCATGGACTGGCAGTCAGTGGTACTTTTCCTGGTCCAGCGGTACAACCCCTCCCCAAAGCATGCTTGATTTTTATGAAACCGAACATATTGGGGGGTGGGTGTCACTGCGGCAGCCCAGGGAAAACATCACTGACTGCCAGGCCACAGGTATAAAAGTGCTTCCATAGTTAGCATTTGGGGACGTCTGTCAACCAAAGTAGCAGCCATTACTTCAATTTTCGGAGGACCTCTCCATGGCTTTGTCGCTGGCTTAAATGTGGCTAGGGCACACATAACTTACTGGATTCTATAAGTTGTGTGCACAAGTTGCAGCCTGGCCCATGCACCTCCCTTGCTTCACCCCCTCAAACCCCCTTAAGTTACAGGCTATACCCTGAGTGCTTAGGTGATTTGTTACCATTTACCCACATAAGTGCTTTCGGTTCCAACCCTCCTTCTAAGCACCCATATTTCTCTTATCATTCCCTCTGTAATTCCCTCACCTCAGCACAGTGTATGGACACACCTTCTTGTCCAGTCTGTCTGTCTTGACTAGGTTGTAAGCTCTTTAGAGCAGGGACTGCCTCTTCTGGGGTTTGATGCACAGCGCTGCGTATGTCTAGTAGCACTATAGAAATAATAATTATTAGTAGTGGTAGAAGTTGTCTGAACGCTCAGTGACATCACAATGCCCAGAATTCTTGATGACATCATAATGCAGCTGAATTTGGTTCCCTCACCTGAGCACTGTGTATGGATGCACCTTCTTGTCCAGTCTGTCTGTCTTGACTAGGTTGTAAGCTCTTTAGAGCAGGGACTGCCTCTTCTGGGGTTTGATGTACAGCGCTGCATATGATAGCGTTGCAGAAATGATTAGTAGTGGTATAAATGACTGTTTAGTGCTGAACAAAAAGACGGCTCTGTTGGGGGTGTTATGGGGGGAGTCCTGCTAGGTCCCGACTTTCAGACTTAGGCCAGTTTAGAGCATAAACACATAAATAACCTCCCCTGTACTAATGCGTAGAGCAGGCTTTAGCACCGGCAGCGGTGGTAACAACTCCGATGCTCATGTGAGCGTCAGAGCGGTTACCGCCACTGCTGGCGCTAAAACCCACGCTACGTGCCAATACAGGAGGGGTGTGACTGAGCTATCTTTGGGCCTCTTTGACAAAGCCATGATAGCGACGCTGCAGTAAATGTACTGAAGCCCATAGGAACTGAACGGGTTTCAATGTATTGGCCGCGGCAGCATCACTACCGCAGTTTTGTAAAGGGGCCCTTTGAGCGCTAACCAATGGCCGGTGAAGTCTGAATATTAACTGCTAGCCAGCTTTAAAAAAGAAATTGGAAATTCATGCAGAAGCCTGCACAGGGTCCGGCATTCAATTCCGGATTTCCCGCCAGCGGCAGACAAAAATAACCCACTGTCTTCTGCTAGGTGAACATTGGCTGGATAGTCCATAAGTAGTTTTGCTTTGATTTACTGATGCAAATCCTTGGAAATAGCCATGACGTTTGCATCAATGTAAGATCTTGATTCATACCTATATGCTTCATTATACTTGAGCGGTGCTCTGGATTAGAGGTCTGCACAGGAACGGGGATGGCGGGAATCCCGCGGATCCCGTGGGGGTCCTGCGGGAATCCCCCCCTAACCCACGGGGACTCCCCTCTAGCCAATGGGACTCCCATGGGGATGGAAGGCTTCGGAAGCAGGGTTCATCCATATAATATAATGGACACGTCAGCCTTAGTAAAAGAGGGGGTTTATAAGTTAATTACCTGAACAGAAAACAAAAAAAGGTTCCACCATAGAGATTCCACAAGGAAAACAGCAGCACAAACACGAAAGAAACTGTGGAATTGATGATCCTGTCAGAAGTAATTGCTGCTTTTTATGGGGGACGGGCGGGGATTGGTGGGGACGGAGAGGATCCTGACGGGGACGGGTGGGGACGGAGAGGATCCTGGCGGGGACGGGTGGGGACAGAGAGGATCCTGGCGGGGACGGGTGGGGATGGAGAGGATCCTGGCAGAGATGGAGAGGATCCTGGCGGGGACGGGTGGGGATGGGTAGGATTTCTGTCCCCGCGCAACTCTCTACTGTGGATCAAAACTCATGGGATTCAACATCAGAGCACTAGGGGAAGAATGATGTCACAGTTTTCAAGTTTTTATTAAAATTTGATAAAAATCGCTTATCAGGATTTCAAAGCGAGTTGCAATAAAAAGATTTGGGGTTAAAATGATAATAATAATTCACAGTACAAATGATGATACTAAGGGCTCCTTTACAAAAGTGCGCTAGGGCCTTAATGTACGGAATAGCGCAAGCTGAAATGCCACGTTCGCCAGCCGCTACCGCCTCCTTTTGAGCAGGCGGTAGATTTTTGGCTAGTGCGCACTCATCCGGTCCGTGCGGTAAAACCCGTAGCGCACCTTCGTAAAAGGAGCCCTAAATTATGACCGATGACTAACGGGAAACGTAAGGTTGGGGAGTATGAAATACAATTACAAAAGGAGGACGTTTACGGGAAGAGCAAAAGGGCCGGTGCCAGCAGGTTTCCAAAGGAGCCGTAAGAGCTCTGGTTAAATGCGTGAAGCCAGAAACATCTGTGATATGGTGACAGTTAATGTGTTAGGTGCCATTGACGCGTGTTCGAGTCCTAGCGACTTGATGAATCGTGGATCTAAAAAGAGATCGGTCTGGTAAGGTCCTCCAGTCTCATTCCCATGGTGGTTTTCAATATGTCCAGCAGGTCATCTCGAACATAATGTCCTTCTCCAAGGATCTTTACCTTAAACAAAATATCCCCGTATATACTAGGAGCTGACTCCAG
The DNA here is from genome assembly GCF_902459505.1 of Geotrypetes seraphini. Taxonomy (NCBI): domain Eukaryota; kingdom Metazoa; phylum Chordata; class Amphibia; order Gymnophiona; family Dermophiidae; genus Geotrypetes; species Geotrypetes seraphini. The sequence continues at coordinate 67,506,115 of NC_047095.1, forward strand.
AGTAGTTGCACGGGAGATGTAGGAAGCAAGAGAAAAGATGATCATAAATGTATTACTTCACATGACACTTCAGTCCAGAGTACTGTGAAATAAATTATGAATTTTCTTATAGGCCATTACTAAGGTGGCTTGGGGAAATCCACTGATTTTTCCTAGGATAAGCAGCAAAGAATCTGTTTTATTACTTGGGATCTAGCTAGGTACTTGGGACCTGGGTTGGCCACTGTTGGAAACAGGATACTGGGCTTGATGGACCTTTGGTCTGTCCCAGTACATCAGTTCTTATGCTCTTATATGAGCCAAGTATAGGACAGTCAACCAATTGTGACATCACTGGTGAGGTTGGCTCTTAGGCATTGGTGGAATGAGGCATTATGACATCACAATCTCAGCTCACGTTTGCAGAGAATATATGAATCCAATACCATACAATTAAGAAGTTTTTTTATATTAGATTTTAAAATAGTGAATGAAATAAAATTTGAGATCAATTGAATAGCGAGCTTTATGAATTATAGGCAGTAGTATATTAATAAGAATTAATTATCTGGTAGGGAGGTGGGGTTCAAGCCGGTGATCAAGGTGGGGTTCAAGGCAGCTAAAATCGACTCTGACATCTCAGAATTACTGATCAAAACAACAGACATAAAAGATTTCCGTAAAGAAATAAAAACACTATTGTTCAAAAAATATCTCCCATCTCTCTAACCTCCCCCCAACGAGTTCCCAATCAACACCTTCAGAAACACCCACCTATATCTCCTTGTCTGTGATTTAGAAGGTACTGTAACCCTTCTACACTACACCTGATCTAACTTGATTCAATCGATATATAATATCTCCTGTGATATGTATTATCTTCTGTGACATGTATTATCCTCTGTGTTATGTACCATTCTGTTAAATTGTTGTATCATAATTCTACTGTTCCTGAAATCTACTCTTATCCTGTAATGTAATTCTACTGGAATTGCCCAGACATCTTCTATATTGTAATCCGCCTAGAACCGCAAGGCACAGGCGGAATAGAAATCCCTAATGTAATGTAATGATGTCACAAGGAGTACAAGAAAAGATGGTTTCTTTTTCTTGAAGAAATCCCAGAATGGGAAGATTTACTCTGTTATCTGAGGCTTGTCCCCGCATATAAAATTTAAATTGTAAACTTAGGGCTCCTTTTATCAAGCTGAGGTAGGGGTTTAATGCGCATAATACTGCCTGCCACGCTAGCCACTAACGCCTGCATTGAGCATGTGTTATTTTTTTTAGCCGACCGTGGGGGTTAGCGCATGATGAAATGCACTAGCGCGACTTGATAAAAGGAGCTTTTAAATTTGAATTTGAATTTAACAGTTGCATGACCCTAATTTATAGTCCACAGTCCTTTTTGATTTTCTTAATGGTTTTCAACATATGTATATTTATCCAGTATGGCTAGTGTCACGTTCTTGTGAAATTTTACACAGCGTGATCTTCTTCCTGTGCATTTATGAACATTCATTATTCTAAATACACATAGCCAACTTAGGAGACCTTTTATCAAGGCTCGCTAGCGCATTTCATCACGCGCTAATCCCCCGCGGCCGGCTAAACAACTAACGGCTGCTCAATGCAGGCGTCAGCGGCTTGCGCGGCAGGCAGTTTAACGCACGGAATTACGCGCGTTAAACCCCTACCGCAGCTTGATAAAAGGACCCCTTAGAGATAGATACGTTTAACATTTGTACTAAAGATGGAAATTAGAGAAAACCTTTAGAATTTAGAAACCTCTCTGCAAAATGCAATCAAGTGGTAAGTTCAGAAAAATGTATGTTTTTCACCTTTGCTTATAACCAAAATAGATGAGGCTAGAAAAATAATCTATTCGGCATCCCAGATGCTCTGGTGTTAATGAGGTGATTTAGACTCCTGTCAGTTTGGTGCCTTGAAGCTGTTACTGTGACACCTCCATTAGCACTAATGGGACACAAATTCTCCGAAATGTCACCAGTGGGAAGGTTTCTTTAAAATGTCTGTGTATTGTTGCTTCATCAGTAAATGTTAGAATTCTTTAGACAAGTGGAGTTTTAGTGACAGTGGGTTAGGGCAGTGTTTTTACACCTATGGACCGGCAGAAATAAAAGAATTATTCTGTGGACCGGCATCGGTCCGAGGAACACTGGGCTGTCATGGGCTAGACCCCGCCCATCTCTACCCAATCTCCACCCCAGACCCTGCCCATCTCTACCCAATCTCCACCCCAGACTCCGCCCCCATAATAGTACTAATTGCATCTTGCACGTCCGGTGCCTCATCTGGAAGCCTTCCCTCTGACATTGCGACGTCAGAGAGAAGGCTTCCGGTTCAGGCGCAGGATGCCCGTAGGAGCCACTGCCCGTGGCTTTGTGCACTGAATCAGTTAGGAAGAGGGAGCTGGCTCGAAGATAACGCCGCATCGATCACACCGTGGACCGGCGGCTGAAGAACACTGTGTTGGGCCTGATGCACATGCTGGCCCTGTGGACCGGTAGGAAATTTCTGAGGACCGGCACTGATCCATGGACCGGTGGTTAAAGTACACTGGGTTAAGGGATTGATATTGCAATATGCCAAAAAATACCAGCTCTGCTTTCACTCTGTTTCATGACAGAGAAGTCCGAATGATACCTCCATCCGTGGAATGGGTAAAACCAGGCTGGGCTAGCTTGTCCCTTCTGACATGGAGCCATCTGATAGAGAGGAGTAGCTGGCAGGTCCTCTTGTTTGCTTGGCTTCCGGCTCAGTTGAAACCAGGGAACGGTACCTGAGGAGGTACGGCCACCACAAGTCCCCCAGTTATGGCTTGGGCTCCTCCAGACTGGGAATGCACAGTGATGTCAAGCTATCCGGTTCCAGGCTGGAGAATGTTTTTTTTTTTAATGTATATGCTGTGTGTTGTTTGATAATTATGTGTGTATTTTTGTAAAGCCGTTCAGGTTTAAGCGGGTTAGAAATGTCATAAATAAACACATTTCGGGACAGTCCTGGATTTCTGCTCACCCCCATCCTGAGGCGCTGTGGGACTTGCAGCACTGATTTCAGTAGGCGGGAACAGGCACTACAAATCCCACACTGCCTTGGGGTGTAAGTTCAAAATCAGGACTGGCCAAAAAGTCTCCAGCCTGGAACTGGGTCTCTGCATGTAGGATTCTCGAGAAACAGTGTAACTGGCGGAGATCCTGAGGTTCTGCCAACTGATAGCTAGTGGCTCTTCTCCCCACCTCTCTTACAAAATCACCTCCACTAGAATGTTCAGTAGAGTGGTCCAAAAAATTAATTAACACATTTCTTTTGTCCACAACTGGATGGGCCATTTGGCCTTTATCTGCCATCATATTTCTATGTTTTTTCCTTTATATAAAAAGAAAAACACAAAACTGGTTGACGGATAGGAAACAGAGAGTGGGGTAAATGGACAATACTTGGACTGGAAACACGTCACGAGTGGAGTGCCACAGGGTTTGGTGCTTGGGCCTGTGCTCTTCAACATATTTATAAACGAGCTGAAAATTGGTACGAAAAGCAAGGTGATTAAATTTGCGGATGATACAAAGTTATTCAGAGTAGTGAGGACACAGAAGGATTGCGAAGAATGGGCCGCGAAATGGCAAATGAGGTTCAACGTGGATAAGTGCAAGATGATGTATGTCGGTAACAAAAATCTTATACACGAATACAGGATGTCCGGTGCAGTACTCGGAGAGACCCCCAGGAAAGAGACTTGGGAGTACTTGTAGACAAGTCAATGAAGCCGTCTGTGCAATGTATGGCGGCGGCGGCGAAAAGGGCGAACAGAATACTTGGAATGATTAAGAAGGGGATCACAAACAAATTGGAGAAGGTTATCATGCCACTGTACCGGGCCATAGTGCGCCCCCACCTGGAGTACTGTATCCAGCACTGGTCGCCGTACATGAAGAAGGACATGGTACTACTCGAAAGGGTCCATAGAAAAGCGACTAAAATGGTTTAAGGGCTGGAGGAGCTGCTGTACAGTGAGAGAATAGAGAAGCTGGGCCTCTTCTTCCTTGAAAAGAGGAGACTGTGAGGGGACATGAGTGAAACATTTAAGATAATGAAGGGAATAGACTTAGTAGATAAAGACAGGTTGTTCACCCTCTCCAAGGTAGAGAGAACGAGAGGGCACTCACTAAAGTTAAAAGGGGATAGATTATGTACAAACGTAAGGAAGTTCTTCTTCACCCAGAGAGTGGTGGAAAACTGGAACGCTCTTCCGGAGTCTGTCATAGAGGAAAACACCCTCCAGGGATTCAAGACAAGGTTAGACAAGTTCCTGCTGAACCAGAACGTACGCAGGTAAGGCTGGTCTCAGTTAGGGCGTTGGTCTTTGACCAGAGGGCCGCCACAAGAGCGGACTGCTTGGCACGATGGACCACTGGTCTGACCCAGCAGCGGCAATTATGTTCTTATGTTTAGGAGTTGCCTCACCTTGCTAGGGATTTTTTTTTTTTTTTTTTAACTACTGCTAATCTTAACAGTTTATCGTAATTCTTGTGCACTCGACAAATAATCAACAGTCTAATACACAAGAGTCGCCTTTGATGCAGAAGGAAACTTCTTTCGGTGGCAGGCCACTAGCCGAAGAACAAACTGCTTCTGTTCTTCATCGTTTGTCAAAGTATCGTCGCATTTTTCAATGAGGTTTATCCCTCGTTCTGCTGCATCATTAACAACAGTCAGTTTGGATGCCCGATTCCAAAGTTCCTTGAAAACTGGATCGTCAGTCCACTCTGGGGGATGTTTCTTCGGGAACATTTTCGCTTTTGTTGATTCACCTTCAATCAATAGATCAAAAAATGACTGTGTTTTCTATCTTACAAGGCTTTCAAAGGTCCCAGGTTCCATTTCATCTGTACTCATGACATGTCTTGGAATGTCTGGCAATTGTGGGCGCTGTGAGTTTTGCACCGTTCGTAGCTTTGTTTCTGGTGCAATTCTGTCGTCAAAAAAGGCAAGTGTTGCTAGATGCTCGGATAGAAACCATAGATGTCTGGAAATGGCTGTGAGTGCCTTGTTTGCAACGGATTTATTGTGTAGTTTCTTCAACTTCCTAACGCAAGAGTCTATAGGTTGTGTCGGTATCCTGGCTTGATCCCATACCGCCATCGCTGATTCACATACCAACTTATAGCTCTCCGGTAAAGGTTTTCCTTCTTCATAGTGATGAAAATTGACCAGTTGAAGAACATCCAGTGCACGTGACAGTCAACAGTTGACATCTAAGAACATAAGAATAGTCTCACTTGTCCAATGGTCCATCAAGCCCAGAAGCCCGTTCTCACGGTGGCCAATCCAGGTCCCTAGTACCTCACCAAAACCCAAGGAATAGCAACATTCCAGCAACTCAAAGAATAGCAAGATTCCGGAACCCCAGAGAGTAACAAGATTCTAGAAACCCAAGGAGTAGCAACATTCCTTTCAGAATCCTAAAGAGTAACAAAAGATTCCGGAACCCCAATAGTAGCAACATTCCATGCTACCAATCCAGGGCAAACAGTGGCTTCCCCCATGTCTTTCTCAATAACAGACTATGGACATTTCCTCCAGGAACTTGTCCAAACCTTTCATATAACCAGCTACGCTATCCGCTCTTACCACAAAGCTTAACTATTCTCTGGGTGAAAAAAAATTTCCTCCAGTTGGTTTTAAAAGTATTTCCCTGTAACCTGATCGAGTGTCCCCTAGTCGTTGTAATTTTTGATGGAGTGAAAAATCGATCCACTGATTGACTTCCCAAGGAGTCAGTTTTCAGGTGCAGATCGCAAACTAGATGATGCCATAAATCAAATTATGCACAATTACCTAAATACACAACACACATAGAAACATAGAGTATGACGGCAGAAAAGGGCCATCGGCCCAACATGTCTGCCCACTTGAAGAACCCTCCCCCCTAAGCACTTCCTCGAAGTGAACCCACATGTTTATCCCATTTTTTTTCTTAAAATCGAGCACGTTGCTGGCCTCGACTACATGAAGTGGAAGATCATTCCAACGATCAACCACACAAGCAAACAGTGCATGCTGGGATGACCTCTAATTGTCTAATCAAGCTGAAATTTGACACATGAGCAAGACATACCAAGTGGACAAAAATAAGCCTTGTGGTCCCGGCCGAGCGCCATTATAAACATACAGAAAATCATTGGGTATAGCGGACTCGCATATAACAGACTTTTGGATATACCGGACAACTATTTTGGTCCCAAGAGCTGCTTTTAGCTGTAGTTTTATTCGGCTATAATGGACATGCAGGTTCCACCTACAAGGCATGTGGCATGCCGGTGATATAGTATCAAAATGAAGCCCAGAAAAAAAATGACAGTATTTTTATTTCCAGTACAGTGTTCTGGTTTGCAATCATTTCGTGCCATACCAATATTTTGCTGAGTGTTGTTCTTGATGTTGCTGATATGTTTGTGCAGTGACTGTTGTTCATCGATTTACGTTGTTTCAAGTTGCTCTAAATAAAGTTTTTCAAAAATGCAACTCTGGATATAACGGACAGTTTATCCAGGTCCCTTGAAGTCCGTTATAACGGGATTATACTGTATACATATACCTGGACAGGCTGCGCCTACCTTCAGTAGGCGTAACTTTCTGTGTTACGGAGGATTAATCTAGAACAGGGGTGGGCAGCTCCGGTCCTTGAGGGCTGGAATCCAGTCGGGTTTTCAGGATTTCCCCAATGAATATGCATTGAAAGCAGTGCATGCAAATAGATCTCATGCATATTCATTGGGAAAATCCTGAAAACCCGACTGGATTCCGGCCCTCGAGAACCGGAGTTGCCCTTCCTTGATCTAGAACCTTCTTGTATAAAGAGACATATATGCCCATTTTGCAACACCTTTTAAAAAATTTTCCATAGACCTCACATGTATAAATGAAACCTGTTAATAAACCAACGCTGGCTTTTACTAAACCCCGGTAGAGCTCCTTACCATGGGCCGACGAGGTAAATGCTCCGATGCTCATAGGAATTGAATGAGCTTTGGAGCATGTACCTCGCCGGCCTGCAGTAAAAAAATCTCTAACAGGAGCCCTAAATGTTTTACATCACTGTCCTGTAAGATATACAGTACTCCCCCCAAAATTCACGTTTTTTCGTGGGGAAGACTGGAGAGGGCAGCGGGAGAGGCATGAGAGAGCAGCCGGAGCACCGGCGAGTGAAGAAAATCACTCGTTGTATACTCTTCTGCGTGTCAAAACAGCTCCTGATTGGGGAGAGGAAGTGACGTCATCGTGGCTGATGGCAGCCTAGAGAGATAGCTCCGCAGACCCCCGTGCTGATTTTGGCTATCTTCGCGCGATTTCGCGAGCCTGCACTGCATATTACCTACAATTCGATTGTGTAGCTGCTTTGCTGTGTCTCGATGACGACGCGAAAAAAACAAACCGACATAAAAGCATTTTCTTCACCGATCCCGAACGGGCCTCCTAAGCCTAGCTCAAAAATGGCGCCCGATCCGACCGCGGCTGCGGAGGGCTCACATGTCGATGCAACGTTGCCAACTTTACAGCTGGAGATGCGTGGCTGGTTTCAGGAATTAAAATCTGAAATCTCTGCAGTTCGAGCTGATATCCACGCTGTTGTTGCTGAGCTAAAACGTGAGGTGGGTGAAATCGGGAATCGAGTGGGAGAGACGGAGACTGCAGTGGAGGCACATGGCTCTGAATTAACACACTTGAGAGGCAGGATTGCAGCGTTAGAGGAAAAGGCTGATGCGAGCACCCTAAAGATGGAAGATCTGGAGAATCGCTCCAGACGGTGCAACCTTCGCTTTCGGGGTGTGCCTGACACTGTTTCTGACTCTCGCTGCATGGAGGTGATTGATCATATATGCATTCAGGCACTGGAGTCCGCTGGTTTACCTGTGGAGGTGGGGAAACCATTGCTGGATAGGGCTCACCGCATCCCTGGCCCTCGTGAAGTGAACCGTCCTCGTGATGTTGTGGCCTGTTTCCATCGCTATATGGATAAAGAACATGTGCTTAGGGCGGTGCGGCGCTCTGGGGGAACTGTTAAATGGGAAGAAGCGGACATTGATGTCTATCCTGATATAGCTCCAGCAACCCTGGCCCGCCGTCGCACATATAGAGACTGTACCCGTATACTGCAGGAGCACAGTGTTCGATATAGATGGATTTATCCTATCGGATTGGCTTTTACACATGCAAGCAAGACTTACACTGCAATAACTGTGGCGGATGTTCAGGCTCGATTGGTGGAAGCTGGTTTGATGGCAGCTTCAGAAATGGCTCCACTTCCTCAGAGGTCACCTGTGCCCAAATCAGGAAGAGGGTTGGGATGGCAGAGAGTGGCTAGATCGGCTGCAGCTCGTCGCCCTTTGGAGGCGGCCACACCCTCACCCACTTGAACATTTGTTTTTGTGCAATGTGCTTTAGTAATTTTGTGCTGTGTCTGTTTTTTCTTCTCTCTGCTGAGCGGCTTCTGTCGCGAAGATTGTTTATAGGGCTTGTTCTGGGGGTCCCTTTGTGAACTGTTTCTCTACACTTCCTGTACCGTGGTTTCCAGGTGCTTTGGTGGCTGGACCATGTGGGGTACTGTTGGGGGGATGGGGGGAAGGGGGGATGTTGGAGCTGGGGAAAGTAGTGACCGAGTGCTTTCTGGTATGATTGTATGGAAGTGTGTTTGTATAATGTTTTTCTTAGGGTTACATTTGCAGGGGTTGGATGATTTGGCTGCTTTGGAACAAATGGTTGATTTGGCAATGAAGTGCTTTTTCCTTTCTGGTACAAATGGATAAACTTACTTTGCTATCTTATAATGTACATGGTTTGAATTCTCCACAAAAACGACGCTTGTTATTTAAAGAAATGAGCCGCCTGAATAGTGCGGTTGGATTTATTCAGGAGACCCATTTTCAATCTCACTATGAGAAATTGCTTACACACCATAGCTACCCACACGTTTTCCTTTCTTCTAATAAGGTCCGGAAAAAGACCCAGGGGGTGGGCATCTTAATTCATAAACGCGTCCAGGTGGTATTGAGAGAGGTAGTGCGGGATGTTGAGGGCCGCTACATATTGGTCAAGGCTGAGTTGGATGGCACCTTGTATAGTTTGCTGAATGTCTATGCCCCAAACGCTGGTCAGGGGGCCTTCTTTACATTGCTAGAACGTGTGCTGTTAGATCATGTAGAAGGTACACTCCTTGTGGGTGGAGATTTTAACCTTACTTGCTATCCTCAGGAGGATAATTCAAATTCTTCCATCCGCTACGCTGGAAGCGACAGAAGAGCTTTGCTGCGCTTCCTGCGTAGGCACGATTTGATAGATGTGTGGCGCTATTTACATCCAGGCACGCGAGATTACACATTTTATTCATCGAAACATAATTCATATACTAGAATTGATATGTGGATGCTGCCTCGTATTGCTCTACCTCGAGCCCTGGCCTCCAGTATTGAGCCCCGGGTGTGGTCAGATCATGCTCCTTTGACTCTGGAGATACAGGTTGGACAGGTTAGAGGCGGCCGTCGCTTATGGCGTATGAATGACTCTTTGTTGAAAGATCCCAATACCTTGACTCTTTTAGAGTCTGATGTCAAGGAATTTTTTGTATTCAACGACATAGCTGGCATTAATGTTGCAATTCTTTGGGAAAGTTTTAAAGCTACCCTTCAGGGTTGTTGTATCTCGAGGGGGTCGTACAGAAATCAATGTCGAGTGGCCCGCAGATTAGAACTAGCGTCCCGCCTTCGACGCCTAGAGAATGCCCACAAGAGAGCCCCGTCGGTGGCTGGGGGGGTAGCGCTGACGGAGTGCCGGAGAGATTTACAAGAACTTGATTTAGAGGGCATGGCTTGGGCCCTGCAGAGGCGGAAACAACGGTTTTTTGAATGGGGTGGTAGGGCGGGTCGCTTGTTAGCTGCACAGATCAAGCAAACTCAAGCACAACATTCCATAACTCGGATTCGTAATGATTCGGGTCAGCTTTGTGCAGATGATGAGGCCTTTTTATCCTTCTATCAGACTCTGTACACTCCGGAAATTGAAGCCACGGAGGGGGAGATAGATGCTTTTCTATCTAACGTCACCTTGCCTTGTTTGGCGGAAGTTGATGCGGAATGGCTCTCTTCCCCTATTCAACCCGCTGAGGTGGTAGCGGCTATACGTCATCTGGCTGCTTCCAAGGCACCGGGTGTTGATGGCTTCTCCCCCCTGTTTTATAAGAAAATGGAGGCCCATATAGTCAATCCTCTGACCAGATTGTTTAATTCTTTTTTGGAGGGGGATTGTCTGCCGTATTCGTTTCGTCAGGCAGCGGTCTCCCTTCTTCTTAAACCTGGGAAGGATCCCCTCCTTTGTGGGTCTTACCGCCCTATCTCATTGTTAGGAGTTGATTATAAGCTGTTTACCCGTATTTTGGCAGTCCGATTGCAACGTTTTCTGCCTTACCTAGTTCATGGAGATCAATGTGGCTTTATTTCAGGGAGGCAACCTGGTGACAATATCCGAAGAGTGTTAGATCTTATTGGAGTGGCCCATCAAGATTCTGTTCCGGCAGTCCTGTTATCAGTTGACGCTGAAAAAGCCTTTGATAGGGTTTATTGGCCGTTTATGTTAGCGGCCCTGAAGAAGATGGGCATTTCGGGTGCTTTTCTACACTGGGTGACTTTATTATATGCTGCCCCGGAGGCTTGTTTAAGAGTTAATGGAAGATATACTGCTAATTTTATGATTCGTAGAGGAACTAGGCAAGGGTGCCCTTTGTCACCACTGATTTTCGCGCTGGTCATGGAACCTTTAGCAGCCACTATACGTGCGAATGCTGATATTCAGGGAATTGTGGTGGGTGGTGAAGAACATAAGATTTTATTATATGCTGATGATATTTTGTTTACCTTGACCCACCCACATCGTTCTTTGACGGAGGTGCTTCGTGTTTTGACTATGTTTGGTGTGGTGGCTGGCTTTAAAATTAACATCGAAAAATCTGAATTGCTTAACGTTTCCCTTCCGGACTTGTTGGTAACGGACTTACGTGCTATGTTCTCGTTTCGATGGGCGGCTAAATCCATTAAATACCTTGGTGTGCGTATATCTCGAAGACTTACTGACCTTTTTGAATTGAATTACCCTCCGCTGCTGAGAACTGTATTTGCTGATCTGGATCGATGGGAGGGTTTGAGATTGTCTTGGATGGGTAGGATTAGTGCTTTGCGTATGAATGTGCTGCCTCGTTTTTTGTATCTGTTCTCCTGCCTACCTCTCTCGATTCCTAAACGGTTCTTGCTTAGGCTACAACGGCGGGCCTTTGCTTATATCTGGACACGTAAACCCCCTAGGGTGCGGAGGGAACGTATGTACTGGGACAGGTTACATGGGGGAATGGGTGTCCCTGATTTTTCTACATATTACTATGCATCCCAACTGCAAGGACTGTTTCATTGGGCATATCCCTCCCAGCGCTGGGTATCTCTAGAACAGGCCTTACAACCTACTTACCCTTTGGCAGCAGTGCCCTGGCTGTCTTTTGATATCCTTCGAGATCTGCAGATGGGGACATCTTATGGGATGGAATGTACTTTGCAGGCGTGGAGCCGGGTTCGACGAGCTTGGTTCCCACGTCAGCGCTATTTTTATGCTACTCCCATTAGATTTGCCCCTGATTTTCTGCCTGCTAAAGATACTGGGATTTTTCGGCGTTGGGAAATGGAGGGTCTTAGGGTCCTAGGTCAGCTGGTAATGGGTGGACAACTGGTACCCTTTGCTGCCTTGCAATCTATATATGACCTCCCCTCGACTGATTTTTTCGCCTATGTCCAACTTCGAGATTTTATGGTGAAGAGGGTGATCCCGGAGTGGGAAGGGGCAGACTCTGCTTTTTTACAAGTATTTAGGATGGGATCTGGGGTGGGCCTTATTTCACGTCTCTATAGGGCTCTTTTATACACTAGACCACAGGCCCACATATATGAACATCGTTGGGAACTCTTGATGGGGAGGGCCTTGGATTATCGACAATGGGACTGTCTTTATGGTACACTGCTGAGAGTCTCCTTGGCATCTCCCTTAGTGGAGCAGGGATATAAGATGCTATTCCAGTGGTACCTTACGCCAGAAAAGGTGCACCGTTTCTATCACTGTGGGGACGGGCACTGTTGGCGCAACTGTGGATGTCTGGGCTCCTTTGGACATGTGTGGTGGGATTGTATTAAGATTGTACCTTATTGGAAGATGGTTCAACGACTGCTGATTGAAGTGTTACGCTTACCCATCCTGTTGCGTATGGAAATATTTTTACTTAACTATCCTTTGGGGAGTTTGGATATGGATCAGAATCATTTTGTGGCCCTGGTTGCTACGGCAGCCAGACTTTTAGTAGCCACATATTGGAAGCGTGACTCTTTGCCTTCTCGTACTGAACTGTTACATAAGATTGACCAAATTTACTTGATGTCCAAATTGACTGCTTTAAATAATGATTCCTGTGGAACGTTTCATCGACAGTGGTCTCGTTATAGCTCCTGGCGAGGTTTACTTTGAAATTTTTCTTATTTTCTTTTTCATCTTCCTTTGTTTTACGCTTATATTGTATCACTCGGTGGGGGGGGTGGGGGGGTTCTGTTGTTTCATATGGGCAATGTACTTTTGCTGTTGGTATGCTGCCTGTGTACTGTTTTCATTTTGTTTAATAAAATCTTAAACTTCAAAAAAAAAAAAAAAAAAACAGCTCCTGATTGGTGAGGCCCGACTTTAGTGCAGGAAGAGGCGGTTGGAGCATACAGCGAGTGATTTCCTTCACTCGCCGGTGCTCTGGCTGCTCTCTCCTGCCTCTCCAGCTGTCCTCTTCTGGTCGGCGGTCGCGGTTGGAAAATACCGCGAATGACTGGGACCGCGAACCGCCGACCGCGAATGATCGGGGGAACACTGTATGGCCCTGCTTTTACAAAACTGTGCAAGAGGTTTTTCCCGCCAGCTGGCGCGCTGAATGCCCTGCGCTGCTCCAGCGGTCATAGAGTTCCCGCGACCGTCAGGACAACGCGGAGCGTTCAGCCTGCTGGCCATGGCTAAAAGCTTCTCGTGTGGTTTTGTGAAAGGGTGGGATAACTCTGTGTCTCCCTCGTAGTCAGGGATCATGCTTGGAGTGCAAACATGTTCTAACGAACAGAGGGTGAGGAGAACCGACATTTAACGACAGTCCTTTACAATGCATTTTCTGACATTCGACAACTGTTCAATCCAGTTTGCCAGTGGCAGATTTGCTGTCTGTCCTTTCTCTCTGGATAACTGCAGAGGTGTTACTGAATCAAGGTCACAGCCATATATTTCAATGAAATGGTTATTACGGTAGCAACGAGGTGTTATCTTAGTGTTCCTTGGTTATTTTGTCTTATAAATCCTTTCTGGAAGCAGGGGTCACCGACATGTGTAAGAAATTCAGAAAGCTTGGGGAGGGGGGAGGGGGGAGGGGAGTCAACTTTTGCCCCCGTCGACCAAAAATAATAATTCACTGCTGCTCTCATTATTTGATTTGCGCTGGTATGAGCGAAAATGTGGATATCTTGGAAGTCTCATGCCGCAGCCATGACTAAATTCATTCAGTGTTTGAATATTCGCCATGGTTTAACAAAAGAAGACTCAGCAGCTGGATCTCATCTGTGATGCAGATTTGTATTAATTAACCGGCAGGAAGGGAAAACGTAGCGTTCTGATGGTAGGATCTCAGGTTGATGGTATGAGAAAGGACACTTCCACTCAACCACGGCGAGATGGGACTCTGCTTCTCCTTCCCAGTACTCCCAGTCTCTTGACATGGATTTGTTCCACAGCATGCCACCATCCCTGGTGAAGAGTGAAGGGGAAGAAGTCACACGGTCGGGTCACAGGCTTAGCTGCGTCCCCAACCCACAGTCACTTTTGATTAGAATCAGAAGATTTTTGAAGTTGTTTGAAGGGCTTTTGCGAGCAGCACATCAGACTGGAAAAGAGCTCGTCAGAACAAGACGGTCCCCGAAGCCATGGCCATTCGTGACACCATTTGTAAGAGAAGAGATGATTAGTTTGGCAAACCTGCCTCCCTGAAGTGCAGACCTAGTTTGGGTACAATTACAAGCAGGAAAACATAAAAAGGGTGTCGAAAAAGGACTGTGGGCTCACATTATCACAGAGCTCAATGGAACTGATGGATAATTGAAGCAAGATGATAAAGGCGATGGAACTCCTCTCGTATGAGGAAAGACTAAAAAGGTCAGGGCTGTTCAGCTTGGAAAAGAGACGGTTGAGGGGGAGATAGGATTGAAGTCTGCAAAATCCTGAGTGGAGTAGAACGGGTACTAATGGATTGATTTTTCACTCCGTCTAAAGACTAGGGGGACACTCGATGAAACTGCAGGGAAATACTGTATTTTGAAAACCAATTGGAGGAAATATTTTTTCCCTTGGAGAATAGTTAAGCTCTGGAACGCGTTGCCAGAGGATGTGGTAAGATCAGATAGCGTAGCTGGTTTTAAAAAAGGTTTGGACAAGTTCCTGGAGGAAAAGTCCATAGTCTGTTATTGAGAGAGACATGGGGGAAGCCACTGCTTGCCCTGGATTGGTAGCATGGAATGTTGCCACACTTTGAGATTCTAGAATCTTGTTACTCTCTGGGATTCCAGAATCTTGCTATTGTTTGAGATTCTCTTTGGAATGTTGCTACTCCTTAGGTTTTGTTCAAATACTAGTGACCAGATTGACCACCGTGAGAACAGGCTACTGGGCTTGATGGACCATTGGTCTGACTCAGTAAGGCTATTCTTATGTTCTCACAGTATAGAAGAGAGCCAAACAGGAAATAAAAACAGAAAAGAGAGACAGGACAGCGAGAAAGAGAGGGTTGGAAGGGAGAAAGAACGCAGAGGTCTACCGATTAGAGCAATGTGTAGAGAACCTGGGAAGCCAGGGTTCAAGTCCTGCTTCTACTGCTGACATTCTGCCTGACATTAAGAGGTCACTTATAACTAATTCTGTAAGGCACAAATGCTGATATTCTAGACCAGGGGTGCCCAATATGTCGCATGCGATCGACCGGTAGATCTTGAAGGCAACACGAGTCGATCGCAGAGCCCAACCCGAGCTCCGTGATAGACTCACTTGCCTTCGCGATCTACTGGGCCGATCAGCCTTCCTATCCCCGACGTCCCTTACCGCCGCCCCAAGCTCTCCCTGCAGAAGCGTTCTCCCCGACGTCAATTCTGACGTCGGAGAGGAAGTTCTGGGCCTGCCAATCGTTGCTTGGCCCGGAACTTCCTCTCTGACGTCAGAATTGACGTTAGGGAGAAGGCTGCTGGCCTGTTGCAGCGTTGGAAAACGAAGAACTCGACAACGGTGGCGTCTGCGGTGGCTTGGAGACCCAGAAGTCAGTGGTGACTTGGGGGCCTGTTCCCAGACAACAGCCCCAGCAGTGGCTTGGGGAGAAAGAAAGGGGAGACAGAAAGACAGAAAGGCAGAACAGGGAGACAGACAGACAGACAGATAGACAGGGAGATAGAAAAGACAGGGAGACAGAAAGACAGGGAGACAGTGAGACAGAAAAGACAGGGAGGAAGAACAGGGAGACAGAAAGACAGGCAGGGAGGCAGAAAGAAAGGGGGACAGGGAGACAGAGAGAGAAAGAAAGTAAGAAAGGGGCAGGGACACAGAAAGACAGAGAGAGAGAGAGAAAGAAAGAAAGGGGCAGGGAGACAGAAAGAAAGAAAGGGAAGGGGGAGCAGGGAGAGAGGAAGAAAAATTTGGACTCAAGGAAGGACAGAGATGTTGGTTGGGGAATGGAATGAGGTCTGGAGGAGACGAAGCATGCAGGAGGCAGAAAGAAGGGAAGAAATATTGGATGCACAGTCAGAAGAAAGTGCACCAGACAACAAAGGTAGGAAAAATGATTTTATTTTCAGTTTAGTGATCAAAATGTGTCTGTTTTGAGAATTTATATCTGCTGTCTATATTTTGCACTATGACCCCTTTTACTAAACCTCAGTAGCGGATTTTAGCACAGGGAGCCTATGAGCGTCGAGAGCAGCGCAGGGCATTCAGCACAGCTCCCTGCGTTAAAAACCGCTATCAAGGTTTAGTAAAAAGGGAGGGGGTATATTTGTCTATTTTTGTATGGTTGTTACTGAGGTGACATTGCATAAATTCATCTGCCTTGACCTCTTTGAAAAAAACCCTCCAAATATAAATGATAATTAGCATTTTCTCTGCGTACAGTGTGCTTTGTGTTTTAAAAATTTTTTATTGTTGATAGATCATTTTGACTTGGTCATTTTAAAAATAGCTCGCAAACTGAAAAAGTGTGGGCACCCTGGTCTAGACTAAGAGTGGAGGAGTAGCCTGAGAACCTGGGCAATTGGTTGTTGCAGTTGTCCAGGCCTCACAGCCTCTGGGGAGGTAGAACCAACGTTTTAGCCATCATGCTTTGGCTTTCTTCAGAGTGTGCTGTGAGGTCGGCCGTTTGTCTTTATACAGTATATAGTGGGTCCTCAAAGCGGATTGGCTGGTGCTTGAGGCGACTGAGGCAGGAAAGTCTATTGTTACCCGTACTGGGTCAGACCAATAGTCCATCAAGCTCAGAATCCTGTTTCCACAGTGGCCAAGTACCTGGCAAAAACCCAAACAGTAGCAACATTCCATACAGTATCCCAAATAATTGCAAGATTCTGGAATCCTAGAGAGTAATACGATTCTAGAATCCCAAAGAGTAGCAACATTCCATGGCTTCCCCCCATGTCTGTCTCAATAGCAGACTATGGACTTTTTCTCCAAGAACATATCCAAACCTTTTTTTAAACCAGCTAAGTTAACCACTCTTACTACATCCTCTGGCAATACTTCCCAGAGCTTAACTATTCTGAGTGAAAAAATACTTCCTCTTATTTCCCTGTAATTTCATCGAGTATCCCCTAGTCTTTGTAATTTTTTGTTAAGAGTAAAAAAATCAATTTATATGTACCCAGTGGCGTACCTAGGGTATGTGACACCTCGGGCTGATCATTTTTTACCACCCCCCAATATAAAAAGAGATTGGTGGAGCACCCCCCTAGGAGCTGCACCCGGGGCAGACTGCCCCCTGCCCTGTTCTGCACTCCTCCCCCCCCCCCCCCCGCCTCACTCTCCTCCCCCTTGGGTACGCCATTGCCAGAGGAAGGTGATTGTGGTCTCCAAATCTTTAAAAGCCCCTCTTCCTGTAGTTATCTGCTCTGGTTTCTTTGCCATCTTTCCCAACAAATCCAAATAAGGCCACGCTCTTAATGATCGGAATCTCCTGAGACCACGGATCACAGAAGCCCTTCAGAATATTCCAGAAGGGCTTCTTGGGTGTCTCTCCATTCTGCTTTGTCTGTCTGCACAGAGGTATAAAATTCCTCCAGAACTCTGCAATCATTTCCTACCATTTACATGCGAGAAGTACAGCACGCTGCCACAGCTTTTGCTGTGATTGCCGTCTGCTAATGGCCTTGCATTTTCATCTGGGTTTTATATCCTTGGTGTTGTCATTCTCTTTTGTCCACGTGGAGGAACACAAAGGGAACAGTTGGTGATGTGCAGGCCTGCCAGCCAGCTCAGTGCTCCAGTTCAAAATTGGGCACCCAGCAGGGGTAAGATTACCAAGTTATCGATGTTGAGGAGAACAGATTATTGGGTCGTGATGAGCCATCGCACATACTGAAGGCTGCGTTCTGCCTTCTTCTATTAAGGCAAGGAGGCAGACTCAGCAGAAGAGCAAACGTTACACGCTCAGGGTATGATTAACGGGACCATTTATTTTTTTCCTCAAAACGGGACAGGACCCCCGGATCCCAGATCCCATTAAATATAGTGCAAAATATAGGCAGCAGATATAAATTCTCAAAAGTGACACATTTTGATCACTAAATTTAAAATAAAATCATTTTTCCTAACTTTATCTGGTGATTTCATGACTCTCTGGTTGCACTTCCTTCTGATTGTGTATCCTCTCTTTCATTTCTTTCTATTTCTTTCTTTCTCCCTGCCCCCCAAGCCACCCTGCTTCCTCGACACACCCTGCTTCCCCTGATAAGCCAAGCCATTCTGCTTTCCCTGCCCCCCCCGACAAGCCAAGCCAGCCTGCTTCCCCAATGCAACCTGCTTCCCCTGCCCTCTGACAAGCCAAGCCACCCTTCTTCCCCTGCCCCCACGCACCCTGCTTCCCTGACCCAGCAACATCAAGGTGCATGCAGCGACTGCACTGCACAAGTGCCAGGCCTACAAGTGTTCTCTCTGCCCCCCCCCCCCCATCAATTCTGACGTCGGAGAGGAAGTTCCGGGCCAGCCAATCGTTGTCTGGCTGGCCTGGAACTTCCTCTCTGACGTCAGAATTGACGTCGGAAAGAAGGCTTCAGGGCGGCAAGCAGCAGTGGCGGCGGATGGGGGGGGGTTGAATTGGGCGCTGGAGGGAGGCTAGCTTTGGCACGGCAGGGAGGGAGGGGAAGTGAAGTGTCCCGTTGTCTCTGCTTACAGCTTCGGGATGCTGTCCCTGAAAAAGGGACATTTTGGCGTCTCAAAGCTGTGTGTGGGAAAAACGGGACAGGGGATCTAAAAACGGAACGGTCCCGTTCAAAACGGGACGTATGATCACCTTAGATATGATGGCCTGGGAGTTCTTGCTGGCTGTGCCTCGCTGCCAAGGGAGGGGCATGGTCGGATCAGGGACGTTCCTGGAATTTGCCCTTATGAACATACATTTGCATGTACCCACAGAAGCGCTTGCAGGGCAGTGGGGTGATATTCTGTGGAAAAAGGGAAAGGGATGGGATTTAATATATTGCTGTTCTGTTGTTACAATCAGAACGGTTTACATAACATAGCACAACATACTACATATAACATACCATCATATAACATATAAAATAACATCTAGCATATACTGTATAACATAACATCATATAACACAATATAATATTTCATAACATAAAAATTTATATTCTATCCAGGTACTTATTTTGTACCTGGGGCAATGGAGGGTTTCGGGCATTCCTGGGGCGTTTAAGCACCTGCATTTCTGCTAGTTCTATGGCTGGTGTATCTGCAGACACTTAAATATGAAGCCCACCAATATCAGTTTAATTAATATGCTAGAAATAGAATCTGAGCACGGTTTCTCCTTAGTAGGACACAGCTTTTTGCAGATATTGTGAATTGTTTTCAACAAATATCTTTGTATCTATATACATTTATTTATTTATTATTTTATTTTAAAATTTCTAGGCGGTTTACAAAATTTGCACCTACAAGATCGCTAAAACAGATCATATAAAATTAAAATGCACTGACGAACAATTGTGTTTTAAGGAGCTTCCTAAAAGTTCCTTTATCAGCACATTTTCTCAACTGCCCTGCTAGTGAATTCCATAATATTACTCCCGCCCGACAGAAGGTCACTGCACAAGTTTAGACATATTTTGGATTAACACTAGCTTTTAACAAAGCAGAATTTTCAGAACATAGCAAAATGTAACAACTGTCAAGAAAAGTCTGGAATAACTTGTAAGTTTCCTGGCTCCACGACATTCTCTCCTTGTTTGGGCTGAGAACCTTTCGGTGGCCCCTCCTATTGTGATGTCATAATGGCTCATTCCACCAATGCTTAAGAGCCAGCCTCATCGGTGATGTCACAAAGGCTTGGTTTCCCTATACTTGGGCCCATTTACTAGATGCATTTGCCTCATTGAAACAAAGAAGTGTCAAGAAAAGTGTGGAATAACTTGTAAGTTTTCATGGCTCCACATCATTCTCTTTTTGGTTGGGCTGAGAACTTTCAGTGGCTCCTCACATTGTGATGTCATAATGCCTCATTCCACCAATGCCTAAGAGCCAACCTCATCGGTGATGTCACAATGGCTTGGTTTCCCTATACTTGGGCCCATTTACTGGTACATAGATGAAACCGTGCGAGACAAAGCCGTGCGGACAGTGGAGCGCCGACAGTCGCGCGCAGGACGTCTGCGTGCTGGATTTAAACAGTATTTTAAAGCGCTCCGAGGAGGGATTTGGCAGGGAATCCCCCACTTTACTTAGAACTATTGGCACTACCGTTGATGGGGTGTTGTAGGGGGACACCCCATTATAAAGGAAACAGCCATTTGGTCTTTATCTGCCATCAGGTTTCTATGTTTCTATGGTATTTTCTAAGTCTATCCTTATATCAGTTTATGGACTTTTTCTCCAGGAAACTTTTTTAAACCCAGCTGCACTCACTGCTTTCATCATATCCTCTGGCAACAAGTTCAAGAGTTTAACTGGGCTTTGAGTAAGAAAACATTTTCTCCAGTTTAAGGGTTGGAACCAGCTAGTGACTTGTGGCATGACCCCCTAGTCTGCGTTCTTTTTGAAAGAGTGAACTTGTTGATTTGCATTTACCCATTCAGTCTTTTCATGGTTTTATAGATGCCCGTCGGGAAGCTG
Source organism: Geotrypetes seraphini (assembly GCF_902459505.1). Classification (NCBI taxonomy): domain Eukaryota; kingdom Metazoa; phylum Chordata; class Amphibia; order Gymnophiona; family Dermophiidae; genus Geotrypetes; species Geotrypetes seraphini. Next base: position 67,526,584 of record NC_047095.1, read on the forward strand.
TCATAACAGGAGCCTATTTTTGTTGCTAAGCAACAGCTGTGGTACTGCTGCCAGTTCCAGCAGACAGGATGTCAGTCCCTTTGAGCAGTAATCCACTCGGGCTTTCAGGGTGTGGTTACACAAAGGATCACATTCTGTCTGTAGTTAAATCTACTTTTTCCCAGCTGCGACTGTTAAGTCGCCTAAAATCGATAATGTTGATATATGACTTCTGGATCGTGGTTCAGACAATAGTCTTATCAAAACCGGACTATTGTAATGCCCTTTATTTAGGGCAAAGCACTATAAATGATTCAAAATGCCGCTGCAAGGTTAATCTGTGGGGTTAGAAAATTTGACCCCATAACACCTTGGCTGAAGAAATTGCACCGGTTACCTGTGCGATTACGCCTTATTTTCAAAACATTAACTTTGGTGTTCAAAGTCATTTGATGATAAAAACAACAGACTGTGGATGGGGATGTTCTGAAAGATGATTTTAATCGCTCTTCACAATAAAAATACAGATAAAGGTCTGAATTAGAAATACACGTATAGTTGTCCTGACGGACCCTGCACAGTCCGTGTTTCGGCGAGACCGCCTTCCTCAGGGGTCCGGATAATGTAAGGCGGCCACACTGAATACATGGCTTGCCAAAATTGCGTTTAAAGCTTCCTCTTATCTTAATTTTAGAAAACAGATAAAATCTCAATTATTCAATAGACTGGAAACTTAATGTATCTTATTACTTACTTATAATTTTTATCTCATTTTAAATTGTTTGTATCTTCCCACTCTAAGCTTTTAACTTTGCCGAAATTGTAGATGATTTCAATTTTAAATATCTATTTGTACTGTATGTATAATGATTGATAGATGTGAACCACCTAGAACTCCCGGGTATGGCGGTATATAAAAATAAACTATTATTATTATTATAAAAATATGAACAAAACAATGTACATGTCTTTGAGCAGAAAACCTGAAATGACTTGAAATCCGCAGAGTGGTATTTATTACAAACTATGGCAATCTACCGACCGTTCAGAACTTTGCGATACGATCGTCACTGACGGACTTCTCAAAAATGCATTATGAGACTACGAGAACGTCTGCTCTTTCCATCATGGGAGTAACGCCGTGGAACAAATTAACTGAACCGCTAAGGGCTCTGTCCGATATTCAGAAGTTTTAAAAAAAAAAATGCTTAAAACTACACGATTTCTAGAAGCTTTTCAATGAAAGATGTGTTGCCTAATGCTGGTAGACACAGTAGGCCCTGAAATCCCAACAGATGTCCGCATGCCGACACTTAGGGCTCCTTTTACGAAGCCGCGTTGCGGTTTAACGGGAGTAATAGTATGCGTTAAACCGCTGGCCGCGTTAGCCACTACCGCCTCCTTTTGAGCAGGTGGTAGTTTTTCGGCTAGCGCGGGGGTTAGCGCGTGATGAAAAGTCACGTGCGATAAAAAGGAGCCCTTAGACATGTATATAATCTTGTTCCTTGTGGACATTGTTCTTGTAGACATTGGTACTTATAAATTTGGAGCTGCTATCCTATGTAACCAGCATATACAGATCCATTTCTGCATGTATGTAGAATAGCTTTACATCAGCAGATCCTTTTTAAAAATATTACTGAAAAGGTTCACGACCCAACCTGGACGTTGCAATTCTGATGTCTTATGTTCTTTCTAAAATCTGCCATAACATATTGCATGTGTGTACATAGCAAGGAAGAGGATACTTGAGTTGCAGGCGTTGATAATAAACCTTTATTAGTTAGCTGAGCTGATACGGCCGTGTTTCAGCACAATGACTGTGTCAGCGGTCCTACCCAAACTAGAATACAATAACAAATTATTAAGAAAGCATAAATCGATATTGTGCCGATTTTTTTTCAGCAGACTTCAAAACATGATTAGATCAAACCATGAGTAAAAATGGCAGTGAATTGGAAATGAAAGGGTGTTTATGACCGGAGAAGATTCAGAAGTAAACAAAGCCCTGTAATTAGTCGCTCCTCGGGAGCCCAGGCTGAATAAATCACATTTAGGGATGCCCACTGTGTTCTTCTGGGCACTGAGTATGTGAACGTCAGTGCAAAAATCTTCACTCACAAAATGGGATGAGGCAGCCTGGCATGAGAACAGGACATTCCATCAGCTTCTAGGGAAGATATCTTATAGGGAAAAAAAATACTGGAAAATGAGTTTGTGATACATAGAAACATAGAGTATGACGGCAGAAAAGGGCCGACGGCCCAACAAGTCTGCCCACTTGAATAACCCACCCCCCTAAGCACTTCCTCGAAGTGAACTCACATTTTTATCCCATTTATTCTTAAAATCGAGCACGTTGTTGGCCTCTGCTACCTGAAGTGGAAGATCATTCCAATGATCAACCACCCTTACGGTGAAGAAATACTTCCTAGTGTCACCATGAAATCTCCCACCCCTGATTTTTAGCGGATGCCCTCTTGTCGCCGTAGGTCCTGTAAGGAAAAAGATGTCTTCTTCCACCTCCATATGGCCAGTAACATATTTGAACATCTCTATCATGTCTCCCCTCTCTCTGCGTTCCTCGAGAGAGTATAGCTGCAACCTACCTAGCTGTTCTTCATATGGGAGATCCTTGAGTCCTGAGACCATCCTAGTGGCCAATCTCTGAACCGACTCCATCCTCAACACATCCTTTCGATAATGTGGCCTCCAAAATTGAACACAGTATTCCAGATGTGGTCTCACCAGGGACCTGTAAAGCGGCATCACCATTTCGGGCTTATGGCTGACGAAACTTCTCCGGATGCAACCCAACATCTATCTAGCCTTGGATGAAGCTTTCTCCACTTGATTGACAGCCTTCATATCTTCACTAATGATTACTCCCAGGTCCCGTTCTGTAACAGTTCTAGTCTCACTATTTAGAATGTAGGTTCTGCAAGGGTTTCCGATACCAAGGTGCATAATTTTACACTTCTTGGCATTAAAGCTCAGCTGCCAAATAGTAGATCATTTCTCCAGTAAAAGTAGGTCCTGTGATGGGGTGAACAGACTCCCTACTTCTCCCCCAAATGGGAAGCGTAGGATTCAAATCCTGTTCTATTTGGAGTAGTTAGTGGCAGAGTCAGGGAGAAGGCATATTCAATTGTTAAAGCTCCTTAAAACATTTACCCTGTCTTTCTAATTATTTTAAAGCACGATTGACACATATTAATACAAGGGATCTTCTAAACCAGGGGTAGGCAATTCCGGTGCCAGGTCAGATTTTCAGGATATCCACAATGAATATGTATGAGATGGATTTGCATGCACTGCCTCCTTGAGATGCAAATCTATCTCATGCATATTGATTGTGGATATCCTGAAAACCTGACCTGGCTCCGGCTCTCGAGGACCGGAATTGCCTACCCCTGTTCTAAACCTTTTTGCGGGAGAAGTGGTAAGAAGGCGTGTCGTAGAATGTCATGGGAAAAATATATCATAAAACAGGGTGATTATGTGGTGATTATGTGCTTTTGAGATATTTAATAAATAAGTGTTTGAAAAATAAAAGTACGGAATCGTTTTGAAGATCCCTCGTATTTGAGAGTTAGTAATATACAAACAAACCTTGTCGAGAGGAGGGAAGGTGGTAGAACTAGAGAACGCAGTGGTGTAGAAAGGGGGGTGGGGTGGATCGTCTCCGGCGCTGTCTCGGTGAGGGCGCTGGCACCTCTCCACCCCCCCCCCCCATACCTCTTTGGCGCTTTGCCAGTGCGAGTAGCATCTCCAACCTGCTGCCTGCGCTGGCCTCGGCTCTCCCTCTGAAGTCACTTCCTGGTTGTGGAAAATGAACGCTTGCAAACTGTAGCTGAGCGCTTGGTGGAGCTCTAATTTAGGTTCGCAAGTCTGGATTGACTGAAATTGATTTGAACTGCGCCAATGACCTTAGTCACTGTCCTAGAAGCTGGGTGCTCAGTTTCTGTCATGAGCAATGTCTTGGGGGATGGTATGGGAGGGGGAAAGGTGGCTCGGGGGTGTTCCTAGCAGTCACATGCACAAATGTAAGTACCAGTATTAGGGGTTATGCACCTGTGAACAGTTAGGTGCGGCCATTTACCTCAGCCTTAAGTACCCACGTTTAAAGTTAGCGGCACAACTGCAAACGTACAGTATATGCTGGTATCCTTATCATTACACAAAGTCAGGATTTACTTTCTTCCTCTTGCGTTTATCCTAGGACTTCAGCGGCGCCACTCAGGGCTCAAAATGTCTCGTAGCCCTGAACTTTATGCCCCATCATCAGCATTAGTCCATTATAACCAATGTTGATCTCTTATTTTCTCTTATCTAATATAATAAAAGCCTAAGCAAGCATGTGCACTCTTACCAGCGTGTTCTCGTTTTCCATGTGCTATAGGTCCCCGCAGGTAGGAGTGCGCATGCGCGCTTCCACGCATCTCTCTCTCTCTCCCAAGGCGGATGTCGGCTTCATGCGGCGCAGAGGCTGTCGGCCACGGTGGCTGTCAGTGCCTGCAGGCCGTGGTGGCTTGAGGCGGCTGCAGGCCGCGGCGGCTTGAGGCGGCTGTTGGCGGAGGGCAGACGCGAGGTAAGGGGTGCTGCTGGACAGGGGAAGAGACGGGGGCAGGGGAAGAAAAAGGAAGGGAGGCCTACTGCTGGACGGGGGACAGGAAAGAGGTGCTGCTGGACAGAGGGGAGATAAAAAAAAAAAGGGAGAAGGGCTGCTGCTGGATAAGGGGAGCAGTGAAGGGGTGGTGGTGGACATAGGGAAGGTAAAAGGAAGGGAGAATGGGTGGACAGCGGAGGAAAAAGAAAGACAGAATACAGAAAGCGGCTAAGGAGAGAGAGAGAAAGAAATAAAGACAGACAGACAGACAGACATATATTCTAGCACCCGTTAATGTAACGGGCTATAAGACTAGTATAAATATATTTAAATACTTATTTATTCAATAGATTGTTAATTTATCTGTTTGCTGTGATCCCAATGGCCAGGCATGGTCACACAGAGACACTGCAGGAGATCACTACCAGGGGCCCCTTGGCATCCAAGTACACTGGAAATGAAAGAAGTGGACATGTTCCTTATACAATGCGGGGATTCAACTCTGCTGAAATCCAAAATCTCGATCAAACTCCAAGTAAGAAAACCTATGAGAAATACAATTTATTAAGAAACAAAAACCCTTGTGGAGTAGGAATTAGTCTAATAATTGACTGCAATGTTGAAAAATGCCTTTGTGGGAAAGATAAAAAAAGCAAAAACAAAGGAACCCCACAGCGGTTAGAAAACATTGTGGCAGATCCCTACTTTTGGTTTATTCTTGTTCTCCCTTTACCCTTTTGGGTTCTTTTCTACACACAGAATAGCACACTAGTAAAGAAATGAATACCATAAGAACATAAGAATTGCCCTACTGGGACAGAGCGAAGGTCCGTCAAGCCCAGTATCAGTGGCCGACCCAAATCCCAAGAACCTAGCAGAAACCCAAATAGTAGCAACATTCCAGAGCTCATATTGTGATGTCATAATGCCTCACCCCACCAATGCCTAAGAGCCAGCATCATCAGTGATGTCACAATGGTTTGATTGTCCTATACTTGGCTCACATACGAACATAAGAATTGGCCTACTGGGATGACCAAAGGTCCATCAAGCTCAGTATCCTGTTCCCAACAGTGGTCAACCCAGGTCCCAAACACCAAGCGAGATCCCAAGTATTAAAACAGAACCAAAACCAAAGCTTTTAAAGTGCTCACTTCGTTGTCTAATGACAGAAGATGCACTTTGCTGACCTCGTATTCACCCTTTCATCTCAGGACCTCATCTGCACAAAATATGATTTTCCATCACATTATACGTTTCAGAGACAATTTCCTGCCTCTGTGAAATAAAAGAAAAGATGATTTAATAAAGCAGATTGAGCTCCCAAAGGCCCTTTCTTCATTTCTCATAAGCAGACTCTCCTGGCCACACACCTTTCTTTCTACAAAAGCGGCCGGTCTCTTTTATCCCTCGCAAGACTGAATCAGGAAGAGATAAGCAGCGAGCTTTTGATTCACAGATTTAGCTGCTCAGTTGAGATTAAATTGGAAGGGTTTCTCTTCTTTCTCTGGCTGGTGAGAAAGGCAGGCTTTGTGGCCCAACCCTCAAAATGAAAATCGGGAACAAATTGAGCAATGCTGGGATAAAAAAGAATTCAAATGTCAGGTTGAAACCTAGAAACTGGGACACCGAGCTGTTAGATGCCAAGGACAGGGATTAACAGAGATGAGGGGAAATGGCTAAAATGGATCCGTAGAAGATGCCCACACGCTGCTCCTTGTGACCTTAGGCAAGTCACTTAATCCCCCCATTGTCCCAGGTACATTAGATAGATTGGGAGGGAAAAATGCTTGAGTACCTGAATAAACTCATGTAAACCCCTGGGAGAACAGTATAGAAAATTGAAATAGTGTGAAAAGCTTCAGCCTCTGATAACCAAAGCTGGTATTGTGACATCATAATGCCTCATTCCACCAATGACTATGAGCCAACCTCATGAGTGATGTCACAATGGCTTGATTCCTAAACTTGGCTCACTTTTACTATATTATGATTTGTAAAGTGGCTCAGTGGTTAAAGCCTCAGCACCCTGAGGTTGTGGGTTCAAACCCACGCTGCTCCTTGTGACCTTGGGCAAGTCACTTAATCCCCCCATTGTCCCAGGTACATTAGATAGATTGGGAGGGAAAAATGCTTGAGTACCTGAATAAACTCATGTAAACCCCTGGGAGAACAGTATAGAATATTGAAATAGTGTGAAAAGTTTCAGCCTCTGGTAATCAGAGTTGGTATTGTAACATCACAATGCCTCATTCCACCAATAAGAGCCAACCTCTTCAGTGATGTCACAGTGGCTTGATTGTCCTATACTTGGCTCACTTTCACTACATATGAGGGGGTGCTGAAAAGTTCTCATCCCAACCAACCAACTTCCTAAAGTCTGAGTGTTATTTTGCCACTGTGGATGAAACCATGTCATTCTCTTCGTGGTTGGGCTGAGAACTTTTCAGCACCCCCTTGGAGGTAGCTTGTAGCACTGGAAATGTCACATCCTCTGCAATTTGGAGAGAAATAAATTCTGTCATGTGTAACAGTGTTCTTCCATGTCTTGCTGTCCCTAGAACATCATCTTTAGATGTGGTGCTGTGATCAGCGGGACGGCTGCCTATTACTTTGTTGTACCGGACAGAATTTCTCAGTGGTAGATATTAAGCAGCGTGAGAGCTCCAGCTGTTGCTTAAAAACACGAACACAAATCTAATATTTGAGCACGAGTTCAAAATGAAGGATTATACCAAGAGAGCATCCCTTCACACTCTTTCCTCAACTTCATTTCACTTAACACATCCTAAGAACGTATCCTGCGGCTGTGAATTGTTGCATGGATGACACAGTGTTCGGGATGCAGTGGTCAACAGGTGAGAAGCAAAATGATTTGGCAATTGTGTTTTAAGATGACCTTGGTAGGTCGCTGTTATTGAGAAAGACATGGGGGAAGCCACTGCTTGCCCTGGATTAGAAGCATGGAATGTTGACACTCTTTGAGATTCTAGAATCTTGTTACTCTCTGGGATTCCGGAATCTTGCTGTTCTTTGAGATTCTGTATGGAATGTTGCTACTCTTTGGGATTCTAGAATCTTGTTACTCTCTGGGATTCCGGAATCTTGCTGTTCTTTGAGATTCTGTATGGAATGTTGCTACTCTTTGGGATTCTAGAATCTTGTTACTCTCTGGGAGTTCAGAATCTTGCTGTTCTTTGAGATTCTGTATGGAATGTGGCTACTCTTTGGGATTCTAGAATCTTGTTACTCTCTGGGAGTTCGGAATCTTGCTATTCCTTGGGATTCTGTATGGAATGTTGCTACTCTTTGGGGTTCTAGAACCTTGTTACTCTCTGGGATTCCAGAATCTTGCTATTCCTTGGGATTCTGTATGGAATGTTGCTACTCTTTGGGATTCTAGAATCTTGTTACTCTCTGGGAGTTCAGAATCTTGCTGTTCTTTGAGATTCTGTATGGAATGTGGCTACTCTTTGGGATTCTAGAATCTTGTTACTCTCTGGGAGTTCGGAATCTTGCTATTCCTTGGGATTCTGTATGGAATGTTGCTACTCTTTGGGATTCTAGAATCTTGTTACTCTCTGGGAGTTCGGAATCTTGCTGTTCTTTGAGATACTGTATGGAATGTGGCTACTCTTTGGGATTCTAGAATCTTGTTACTCTCTGGGAGTTCGGAATCTTGCTGTTCTTTGAGATTCTGAATGGAATGTTGCTACTCTTTGGGGTTCTAGAACCTTGTTACTCTCTGGGATTCCAGAATCTTGCTGTTCTTTGAGATTCTGTATGGAATGTTGCTACTCTTTGGGGTTCTAGAATCTTGTTACTCTCTGGGATTCTGGAATCTTGCTATTCTTTGAGATTCTGTATGGAATGTTGCTACTCTTTGGGATTCTAGAATCTTGTTACTCTCTGGGAGTTCGGAATCTTGCTATTCCTTGGGATTCTGTATGGAATGTTGCTACTCTTTGGGATTCTAGAATCTTGTTACTCTCTGGGAGTTCAGAATCTTGCTATTCATTGGGATTCTGTATTTAATGTTGCTACTCTTTGGGATTCTAGAATCTTGTTACTCTCTGGGAGTTCGGAATCTTGCTGTTCTTTGAGATTCTGTATGGAATGTAGCTACTCTTTGGGATTCTAGAATCTTGTTACTCTCTGGGAGTTCAGAATCTTGCTATTCCTTGGGATTCTGCATGGAATGTTGCTACTCTTTGGGATTCTAGAATCTTGTTACTCTCTGGGAGTTTGGAATTTGCTGTTCTTTGAGATTCTGTATGGAATGTTGCTACTCTTTGGGGTTCTAGAATCTTGTTACTCTCTGGGATTCTGGAATCTTGCTATTCTTTGAGATTCTGTATGGAATGTTGCTACTCTTTGGGATTCTAGAATCTTGTTACTCTCTGGGAGTTCGGAATCTTGCTGTTCTTTGAGATTCTGTATGGAATGTGGCTACTCTTTGGGATTCTAGAATCTTGTTACTCTCTGGGAGTTCAGAATCTTGCTATTCCTTGGGATTCTGTATGGAATGTTGCTACTCTTTGGGGTTCTAGAACCTTGTTACTCTCTGGGATTCCGGAATATTGCTGTTCTTTGAGATTCTGTATGGAATGTTGCTACTCTTTGGGGTTCTAGAATCTTGTTACTCTCTGGGATTCTGGAATCTTGCTATTCTTTGAGATTCTGTATGGAATGTTGCTACTCTTTGGGGTTCTAGAACCTTGTTACTCTCTGGGATTCCAGAATCTTGCTATTCCTTAGGATTCTGTATGGAATGTTGCTACTCTTTGGGATTCCTGAATCTTGTTACTCTCTGGGAGTTCGGAATCTTGCTGTTCTTTGAGATTCTGTAGGGAATGTGGCTACTCTTTGGGATTCTAGAATCTTGTTACTCTCTGGGAGTTCGGAATCTTGCTATTCCTTGGGATTCTGTATGGAATGTTGCTACTCTTTGGGATTCTAGAATCTTGTTACTCTCTGGGAGTTCGGAATCTTGCTGTTCTTTGAGATTCTGTATGGAATGTTGCTACTCTTTGGGGTTCTAGAACCTTGTTACTCTCTGGGATTCCAGAATCTTGCTGTTCTTTGAGATTCTGTATGGAATGTTGCTACTCTTTGGGGTTCTAGAACCTTGTTACTCTCTGGGATTCCAGAATCTTGCTATTCCTTGGGATTCTGTATGGAATGTTGCTACTCTTTGGGATTCTAGAATCTTGTTACTCTCTGGGAGTTCGGAATCTTGCTGTTCTTTGAGATTCTGTATGGAATGTGGCTACTCTTTGGGATTCTAGAATCTTGTTACTCTCTGGGAGTTCGGAATCTTGCTGTTCTTTGAGATTCTGAATGGAATGTTGCTACTCTTTGGGGTTCTAGAACCTTGTTACTCTCTGGGATTCCAGAATCTTGCTATTCTTTGAGATTATGTATGGAATGTTGCTACTCTTTGGGGTTCTAGAACCTTGTTACTCTCTGGGATTCCAGAATCTTGCTGTTCTTTGAGATTCTGTATGGAATGTTGCTACTCTTTGGGGTTCTAGAATCTTGTTACTCTCTGGGATTCTGGAATCTTGCTATTCTTTGAGATTATGTATGGAATGTTGCTACTCTTTGGGGTTCTAGAACCTTGTTACTCTCTGGGATTCCAGAATCTTGCTGTTCTTTGAGATTCTGTATGGAATGTTGCTACTCTTTGGGGTTCTAGAATCTTGTTACTCTCTGGGATTCCAGAATCTTGCTATTCCTTGGGATTCTGTATGGAATGTTGCTACTCTTTGGGATTCTAGAATCTTGTTACTCTCTGGGAGTTCGGAATCTTGCTATTCCTTGGGATTCTGTATGGAATGTTGCTACTCTTTGGGATTCTAGAATCTTGTTACTCTCTGGGAGTTCGGAATCTTGCTATTCCTTGGGATTCTGTATGGAATGTTGCTACTCTTTGGGATTCTAGAATCTTGTTACTCTCTGGGAGTTCAGAATCTTGCTATTCATTGGGATTCTGTATTTAATGTTGCTACTCTTTGGGATTCTAGAATCTTGTTACTCTCTGGGATTCCAGAATCTTGCTGTTCTTTGAGATTCTGTATGGAATGTTGCTACTCTTTGGGGTTCTAGAATCTTGTTACTCTCTGGGAGTTCGGAATCTTGCTGTTCTTTGAGATTCTGTAGGGAATGTGGCTACTCTTTGGGATTCTAGAATCTTGTTACTCTCTGGGAGTTCGGAATCTTGCTATTCCTTGGGATTCTGTATGGAATGTTGCTACTCTTTGGGATTCTAGAATCTTGTTACTCTCTGGGAGTTCGGAATCTTGCTGTTCTTTGAGATTCTGAATGGAATGTTGCTACTCTTTGGGGTTCTAGAACCTTGTTACTCTCTGGGATTCCAGAATCTTGCTGTTCTTTGACATTCTGTATGGAATGTTGCTACTCTTTGGGGTTCTAGAATCTTGTTACTCTCTGGGATTCTGGAATCTTGCTATTCTTTGAGATTATGTATGGAATGTTGCTACTCTTTGGGGTTCTAGAACCTTGTTACTCTCTGGGATTCCAGAATCTTGCTGTTCTTTGAGATTCTGTATGGAATGTTGCTACTCTTTGGGGTTCTAGAATCTTGTTACTCTCTGGGATTCTGGAATCTTGCTATTCTTTGAGATTATGTATGGAATGTTGCTACTCTTTGGGGTTCTAGAACCTTGTTACTCTCTGGGATTCCAGAATCTTGCTGTTCTTTGAGATTCTGTATGGAATGTTGCTACTCTTTGGGGTTCTAGAATCTTGTTACTCTCTGGGATTCCAGAATCTTGCTATTCCTTGGGATTCTGTATGGAATGTTGCTACTCTTTGGGATTCTAGAATCTTGTTACTCTCTGGGAGTTCGGAATCTTGCTATTCCTTGGGATTCTGTATGGAATGTTGCTACTCTTTGGGATTCTAGAATCTTGTTACTCTCTGGGAGTTCGGAATCTTGCTGTTCTTTGAGATTCTGAATGGAATGTTGCTACTCTTTGGGGTTCTAGAACCTTGTTACTCTCTGGGATTGCAGAATCTTGCTGTTCTTTGAGATTCTGAATGGAATGTTGCTACTCTTTGGGGTTCTAGAACCTTGTTACTCTCTGGGATTCCAGAATCTTGCTGTTCTTTGAGATTCTGTATGGAATGTTGCTACTCTTTGGGGTTCTAGAATCTTGTTACTCTCTGGGATTCTGGAATCTTGCTATTCTTTGAGATTATGTATGGAATGTTGCTACTCTTTGGGGTTCTAGAACCTTGTTACTCTCTGGGATTCCAGAATCTTGCTGTTCTTTGAGATTCTGTATGGAATGTTGCTACTCTTTGGGGTTCTAGAATCTTGTTACTCTCTGGGATTCTGGAATCTTGCTATTCTTTGAGATTCTGTATGGAATGTTGCTACTCTTTGGGGTTCTAGAACCTTGTTACTCTCTGGTATTCCAGAATCTTGCTATTCCTTGGGATTCTGTATGGAATGTTGCTACTCTTTGGGATTCTAGAATCTTGTTACTCTCTGGGAGTTCGGAATCTTGCTGTTCTTTGAGATTCTGTATGGAATGTGGCTACTCTTTGGGATTCTAGAATCTTGTTACTCTCTGGGAGTTCGGAATCTTGCTATTCCTTGGGATTCTGTATGGAATGTTGCTACTCTTTGGGATTCTAGAATCTTGTTACTCTCTGGGAGTTCGGAATCTTGCTGTTCTTTGAGATTCTGTATGGAATGTGGCTACTCTTTGGGATTCTAGAATCTTGTTACTCTCTGGGAGTTCGGAATCTTGCTGTTCTTTGAGATTCTGAATGGAATGTTGCTACTCTTTGGGGTTCTAGAACCTTGTTACTCTCTGGGATTCCAGAATCTTGCTGTTCTTTGAGATTCTGTATGGAATGTTGCTACTCTTTGGGGTTCTAGAATCTTGTTACTCTCTGGGATTCTGGAATCTTGCTATTCTTTGAGATTCTGTATGGAATGTTGCTACTCTTTGGGATTCTAGAATCTTGTTACTCTCTGGGAGTTCGGAATCTTGCTATTCCTTGGGATTCTGTATGGAATGTTGCTACTCTTTGGGATTCTAGAATCTTGTTACTCTCTGGGAGTTCAGAATCTTGCTATTCATTGGGATTCTGTATTTAATGTTGCTACTCTTTGGGATTCTAGAATCTTGTTACTCTCTGGGAGTTCGGAATCTTGCTGTTCTTTGAGATTCTGTATGGAATGTGGCTACTCTTTGGGATTCTAGAATCTTGTTACTCTCTGGGAGTTCAGAATCTTGCTATTCCTTGGGATTCTGCATGGAATGTTGCTACTCTTTGTGATTCTAGAATCTTGTTACTCTCTGGGAGTTCGGAATTTGCTGTTCTTTGAGATTCTGTATGGAATGTGGTTACTCTTTGGGATTCTAGAATCTTGTTACTCTCTGGGAGTTCGGAATCTTGCTGTTCTTTGAGATTCTGTATGGAATGTTGCTACTCTTTGGGGTTCTAGAACCTTGTTACTCTCTGGGATTCCAGAATATTGCTGTTCTTTGAGATTCTGTATGGAATGTTGCTACTCTTTGGGGTTCTAGAATCTTGTTACTCTCTGGGATTCTGGAATCTTGCTATTCTTTGAGATTCTGTATGGAATGTTGCTACTCTTTGGGGTTCTAGAACCTTGTTACTCTCTGGGATTCCAGAATCTTGCTATTCCTTAGGATTCTGTATGGAATGTTGCTACTCTTTGGGATTCCTGAATCTTGTTACTCTCTGGGAGTTCGGAATCTTGCTGTTCTTTGAGATTCTGTAGGGAATGTGGCTACTCTTTGGGATTCTAGAATCTTGTTACTCTCTGGGAGTTCGGAATCTTGCTATTCTTTGGGATTCTGTATGGAATGTTGCTACTCTTTGGGATTCTAGAATCTTGTTACTCTCTGGGAGTTCGGAATCTTGCTGTTCTTTGAGATTCTGTATGGAATGTTGCTACTCTTTGGGGTTCTAGAACCTTGTTACTCTCTGGGATTCCAGAATCTTGCTGTTCTTTGAGATTCTGTATGGAATGTTGCTACTCTTTGGGATTCTAGAATCTTGTTACTCTCTGGGAGTTCGGAATCTTGCTATTCCTTGGGATTCTGTATGGAATGTTGCTACTCTTTGGGATTCTAGAATCTTGTTACTCTCTGGGAGTTCGGAATCTTGCTGTTCTTTGAGATTCTGTATGGAATGTGGCTACTCTTTGGGATTCTAGAATCTTGTTACTCTCTGGGAGTTCGGAATCTTGCTATTCCTTGGGATTCTGTATGGAATGTTGCTACTCTTTGGGATTCTAGAATCTTGTTACTCTCTGGGAGTTCGGAATCTTGCTGTTCTTTGAGATTCTGTATGGAATGTTGCTACTCTTTGGGATTCTAGAATCTTGTTACTCTCTGGGAGTTCGGAATCTTACTATTCCTTGGGATTCTGTATGGAATGTTGCTACTCTTTGGGATTCTAGAATCTTGTTACTCTCTGGGAGTTCGGAATCTTGCTATTCTTTGAGATTCTGTATGGAATGTGGCTACTCCTTGGGTTTCAGCCACTGGTACTATTGACCTGGATTGGCCACTGTGAGAACGGGCTACTGGGCTTGATGGACCATTGGTCTGACCCAGTAAGCCTGTTCTTAAGCCAGTTCAGAGGTATAGTGATCCAGAGAGCAAATTCAGACACTAAACCATGATAGTAGAAACCAGGATGCAGAAGGCTCCAGCAATCCGGGAAAAAATACCAGGTTGGGAGCAATTTTAAGTTTCCGGGCCATGCTCAGCACAAATAGCATGCAAATCACATGCGCACTGTTTTTGCTGTGTATCCTGGAGAAAGGGCGGAAGAACTGTGCTTGACACCTGCGCAAAAGAGCTAAACCTTAGGCACAGCTCTTCTGCGTAAACCCAGTCCAGTTCTTGATCTGCCGGAGCTGGCTCACTATTTTTTGTGTTTCTCTTCTCAAGCGATATGGATGCATCTCTCCCTCCCTTCTTCCTCCCCCAATGGTTTGGAAAATCTCTCCTCTCCTTTCCCCAGATATGATATCTCAATCTTTCTTTCTCTCTCACTCACCCCACCCTATGGTCTTGCATCTCTGTTTCTTTCCCTCCCCTTACCCCATGGTTGCATCTATGTCTTTTTCCCAGCCATATTTCCTCCCGCCCCTCCCCCATGCACTTGCATCTCCTTCCTCTCCATCCCTCCTTTTTCCCACTGGTCTGGAATCTCTCTTTCTCCTCACCCTTCTCTTTTCTTCCTTGCTCCTACCCCATGGTCTGGCATCCCTGTCTTCTTCCATCTCTCCCTCCCTCCCCTCTCCATGCTCTGGCATCTCTCTCCTCTGCTTCCCTTTGTTCCCTTCCCCATGGTCAGGCATTTCTCTCCCCCTTCCCTTCCCTGGTGGTCCTTCTTTCTTCCTTCCTCCCTTTCAATTTGGTGGCTTTCTCCTTTATCCCTCCCTCTCTCACTCCCCTCCCTCCAACTGGGTGTGACATTTTTTGTACCTCTCTCTCTCTGTCACTTGTAGGCTTTGGGCCACTGGCAATGTCAATGAGCTGAACATGCTGCCTCAGGTGGACCTAGAATCTTTCCCTCTGCTTTAGTTTCCTGTCCCTGCAGAGACAGGAAGTTGTAACAGAGCGAAAGCTTCCAGGATGCCCGAAGGCAGCATGTTCAGTTCATTAACGCTGCCAGTGGCCTGAAGCATGCAGGCTGCAGCATGGAGAAACCAGACTCTGGAGTACCCCTGATGATCCTCTCATGAGAAACTTTGTCAAAAGCTTTTCTGAAAATCTAGATACGTTATATCAACTAGCTATCCTTTATCCACATGTTTATTCACACCTTCAAAGAAATGCAGCAAATTGGTGAGGCAAGACCTCCCTTGGCTGAACCCATACTGACACTGTCCCATTAAATCATGTTTGTCTACGTATTCCAAAATTTTATTTTTTTATAATGGTTTCAATTATTTTTCCACAACACTGAAGTCAAGCTCACTGGTCTGGACTTTCCTGGATCCCTTTTAAAAAATCATCTTAATATTATTCACCCTCCAGTCTTCAGACAATTTTTGCAATAGATCACTAACAGCAGATCAGCAATGTCATATTTGAGTTCTTTCAGTACCCTGGGATGTATGCCATCCAGTCCAGGTGATCTATCACTCTTTAACTTTTTAATTTGGCTCAATATGTCTTCCAGATTCACTGAGATTTCTTTCAGTTTCTCTGCAGGTTACCTACATGTTTTGTCTCCTAGAGAATAAAATTGTGTGCCAGTAATAAAGGAGATTTAAATCTTATTTGGCTTAATAAGAAAGCTCCAGAGGAGAGAAGATGAGATACTCATATTATACTATAATGAAACCAAACAAAGAAACTCAACAGAAATTCTTAGATAAACTCGAACCTTTGGAATTCATATCCCCCCAAATCTTCTGTCACCCTTTAAACAATCAAGTAGTTAAAACACCTAGCACTGAAATTGGAGTATTATTGTGCGTATATTTTTCCTACTGTCTGCTGTTGAGGAACACCGAGACATATCATATTACCCACATCTGGCATTCTCCTCACAGCCAAAATCTCATGTCCTTGAGAGTAAGACAGCCCTGAGCACAGAGTGATTTATAGGTACTGACGTGCAACTCCCTTGAATTATATAAACGGACTAGCACCAGGGTTCCACTGTTTGGAATGTCATATTGGAAGACACACTTGTGTCCGATGACCTGCCGAATGTGGCTGTGCAGACTGCTTTACCGAGTTGCAGAGTTCTATCATAAGGAAATCATTGGTTAAATAAATGCATTGGCAGAATCGGAGGTACTCATAATTTTTTGCCTGAGACATTCCTGTTTCTGCAAGTTAGTGACACCAGAAAGACCTGGAAACAGGTAGGAGCATAGCACCCTCTTCCCCACGACAAAAGAATACAGGTTTTCATAGGGGAGATTTTACACTTCCGCCTAGGACAGTATCTGGGACTCAGGTAGACTTGAGGGCTGATGAAACGGTTTCACTGGACCCCCACGTCTTTCTTCGGAGTGAAAAGAGAAACGGACTCGTACCGCTCTAAAAACACTCCCCACTGCAACTGTCGTAAAGCCCAGCTGATTGAAGGGTCCCCCTCGCTTCTCTGCAGCCCTGGATCCCTCTGCTTCGCCCAGGTTTTCTTGAATTTTGCCTCCACCTCCTCAGGCCATGTATTTTATTACTCTTTCTATAAAATGTTCCTTTTCTTAATTATGATGGGACTAGCCATACAGATGATAACATGTAATTGGAAGAACTATGATCGACTTAACTTTCCTTTCTGGTGGGCGAACTTATGCTCCAGCTGCAAATATGAAAAAATGAAGGCTGAGATATCGGGGCATAGAAACTTGGTGTGGGGCCCATTGGCATCTTTTATTGCTTCTATATAGCTGTCATTTCTCTTTCTCTTTTATTTTTGTCTGATTTCATTACACATCCAGGGTGGGAGGGAGGGGTGGGTGGGAATGGGGTATTATTTTAAATAAGAATGGGTTATTGGAAGAATAATTGCATTTATATTATTGATTAAGTAAAGGGGTGGGGGGAGAAATATTGCTTTCAATTATTTGTAAGTTCAAAGTGCTTTTCTTGATTTGTTATATGTTCAGATTCATATGTAATGCACTGTTACTACTTGAAAATCAATAAAGATTTATAGAAAAAAAAATGTTCTCTGCTGTCACTCCTGAATCTACTTTCTTGAAACCTCGCATCAAGCTCTTTTCTAGAAAGTTTCAGCCTAAAGGATTCTCATAGGTCTTTTAATATATGTTCAGATACAGTACTAATGATTAAGTCTTACTAGTGAAAGATGCCTTATTTAAAAAGGACTTTCCCCATTCTAAGTCAATGTTAAAATAGATCAATAATAATAAAAACCCTAAGTGCGCATGCGCACTCCTACCTCCATGATCTCTGCCTCTGTGATCCGTAGCTCTGTGGCAGAGCAGGCAGAGACATGGTAGTAGCGGTGCGTGCTCGGGTGGTGGTTTTCAGCGCTTTCCTACTACACTTTCTACAGCTGAGCCAGCGGCGGTTTCTGTGTGCCGGTTGCCCTTTGCACTCAAAAAAAAAAAGGTACGTAGGAAAAGGGCTATGATAAAAAGACAGGCAGGGGACATGGAGATAGACAGACAGACAGAAATAAAGACACACACACAGAAAGACAGGTAGGTGGGAGAAGAGGCACGAGAAACAGACAGATAACGGCCAAGGAGAGAGACGGAAATAAAGAAAGACAGACAGACAGCAGCCAAGGAGAGAGAGAGACAGAAAAAAAGACAGACAGACAAATAGCGGCCAAGGAGAGAGACGGAAATAAAGAAAGACAGACAGACAGCAGCCAAGGAGAGAGAGAGACAGAAAAAAAGACAGACAGACAGATAGTGGCCAAGGAGAGAGACAGAAAGAAAAACAGACAGACAGACAGACACATGTATTCTAGCACCCGTTAATGTAACGGGCTTAAAGACTAGTATCTATCTATATTTGTATCTATATCTATATCTATATTATTGATTAAGGTGCTATGTGTCTGTAGAGGTGGCGTCAATCAAAATCCATCTGTTCTCCATTTTTTAATATAAAATAGACTTTTTCATATGAAGAAGGACATTTGGAGAGAAAGAAATCCCTGGAAGCTCAGAATGGTAGAGAGTAGACATATTGGGGAGAAGTGTCACAATGTCACCCAGCAACAGAGGTCACAGGCATTTTTGTACCCAAATACCTTGAAGTGGTTACAGCAAAGAGCTGAGACCCCGGGAAGGCATCACTTGAATCCTGCTTCTGACATCGACACTTGTGGTGTCCTTAGACAAATCACTTTGGAACTGATTTAAAAAAAAAAAAAAAAATCCCAAAACCGGCAAACAGAGGCGCTCCTGAGAGAAGTGGTGGAGAGGAAAACGGTGACTGAGTTCAAAGAAGCGTGGGATGAACACAGAAGATCTAGAATCAGAAAATAATATTAAAAATTGAACTAAGGCCAGTACTGGGCAGACTTGCATGGTCTGTGTCGGTATATGGCCATTTGGTGGGGGATGGGCTGGGGAGGGCTTCAGTGGCTGGGAGGGTTTAGATGAGCTGGAGTGAGCTTTGACAGAGATTTTGGCAGTTGGAACCCAAGCACAGTACTGGGTAGAGCTTTGGATTCTTGCCCAGAAATAGCTAAGAAGAAAAAATTTAAATTGAATCAGGTTGGGCAAACTGGATGGACCATTCGGGTCTTTATTTGCCGTCATCTACTATGTTACTATGTTCGATGGACATATTTCTCGCCAAACCCTTCCATATGCTATTTTTGAAACCAATTTTCTGGATGGATTTTTATGCAGTACCTGCGCAGTTCATCTAAATCTCAAGGGGAGGGGGGGTGTTAACGGTGTGGTGTGTGCAGGGCTGGGACAGGCTTATGAGGTGGACATTTTTCTGCCGTAATTAAAAGTTAAAAATATGCAAAGGGCATGATTTGGATATCTGGGGCTGGACCTGTTTTAATAACGAATAAGTGGAGAGATGGAAGCATGATGCGCCCCACACTCTCCCAGATCCCCAGTGGCCACCCCCCAAAGATGTGAATGAAACAGTGCATACCTACCTATGTGACAGCTTCAGATATGGCCAGCAAACAGGTCTCTGGAGTAGCCTAGTGGGGGCAGTATAGTCAACCATAGAGATGGGGATTCAGGTCCATATTCCACTCTAACCACTACACATAGGACTTTAAAGGTATGAACAGTATTTAGAAATTAAGGATTAAGATAATAAAAAATTGAGTAGCTTTGCAGAGCAACATAAGGCCCAATTCATTTATTTAACATAACATAAAACTCATGTGTATACCGCAAATACCATTAAGTTCTATGCGGTTCACAAAGACTAATAATACAAATGAATAAACATCCAATATCTAACTTCCGAACGATTCCCTAAAAAGATACGTCTTTAAGGCACGTCAAAATTGTTGATACGAATTTGGGAATGTGAATCTGTGAATTAAATCCCTAGTCCATAAGGCTGCCTGAAAAGATAGCAGTCGTTCCTGAAATTTCTTATATTTACATCCCTTTACAGAAGGGAATGAAAATAATGAATGAGATTTTCTAGAATGTTTAGAATTTGTAATGATAAAAGATTCCATAAGATACTCAGGAATTGAGCCTGTTTGTGCCTTAAAACAAATACAGCCGAGCTTAAATTATTAAGCCTATTAAGGGTATTTTGCCAATTAAGTCGGGCACCTACAAGGCACCAAACTCTAGATGCCCTTTATAGAATCAGCTTCTTAGCCCTCGAAGGAGACTGCCCCCATTTGTTGGCATGTGTGCAGGCGTTCCTGGAGGTGGAGAGTAATAATAATAATAACTTTATTTTTGTATACCGCAATACCACAAAACAGTTCAGAGAGGTTTACAGGAGAAGAGACTGTACATTTACAGCGAAGATGCAGAGTCAGATTAACCAGGGTAAAGTAACCAGTAACAGTAACAATTAAAATTAAAAAGTAAGATAGGTACTTAGAAATTCCCTTACTGTCCCGAAGGCTCGCAATCTAACTAAAGAGAATAACAAAGAAGTGAAAAATAGAGATAGAGGAAAAATAAGTAGGCATAGCTGTGGTGGGTTCAGCACACATATGCACCAACTCTCCCTTACACAGCACACATATATACATGGGCTGGAGCATGGAGCATTCGTGCACCTCTGGGGATTATTCTAGAAGGCTATTGGTGATTTGTCATGCATGGGAGCTATTCTGAGATCGTCAGAATACAAACACTGAGAAGTAAATAAATAAATAGATATTTAGGGGTCCACAATTAGGAAATAACTGAAGAAACTGATAATGGATAGCATAGCTGGTTTTAAGAAAGGTTTGGACAAGTTCCTGGAGGAAAGGTCTATAGTCTGTTATTGAGAAAGACATGGGGGAAGCCACTGTTTGCCCTGAATCGGTAGCATGGAATGTTGCTACTCTTTGGGGTTCCGGAATCTTTTGTAACTCTTTAGGATTCTGAATGGAATGTTGCTACTCTTTGGGGTTCCGGAATTTTTTGTAACTCTTTAGGATTCTGAATGGAATGTTGCTACTCTTTGGGGTTCCGGAATCTTTTGTTACTCTTTAAGATTCTGAATGGAATGTTGCTACTCTTTGGGGTTCCGGAATCTTTTGTTACTCTTTAGGATTCTGAATGGAATGTTGCTACTCTTTAGCGTTCCGGAATCTTTTGTTACTCTTTAGGATTCTGAATGGAATGTTGCTACTCTTTGGGGTTCCGGAATCTTTTGTTACTCTTTAGGATTCTGAATGGAATGTTGCTACTCTTTGGGGTTCCGGAATTTTTTGTAACTCTTTAGGATTCTGAATGGAATGTTGCTACTCTTTGGGGTTCTGGAATTTTTTGTAACTCTTTAGGATTCTGAATGGACTGTTGCTACTCCTTGGGTTTTGGCCAGGTACTAGTGACCTGGATTGGCCACCATGAGAACGGGCTACTGGGCTTGATGGACCATTGGTCTGACCCAGTAAGGCTATTCTTAGGTTCTTATGTCCTTAAACTCTGAACTGGAAGACCCTCGAGAAGCCAGGTTTTGCTTGACGTATATATTGAAGAACTAGAACCAGAAATGCAATTTCTCAGGCACTGGGCAAACTGCAAACATCAGAAATTCACAACTTTTCCTTATGCATTTCTTCACGTTTGCCCTAGTCAGTGGCGTAGTATGGGGGGAACAGGGGGAGCGGTCCACCCCGGGCGCGGCATTGGCGAGGGTGCCAGCAACCATCCTCCTCTTTGCCCTCCCCACTAACGCATGCGCATGCCCCTTCCCTTCCCCCGCACCTCTTCAACGTTCCCAGCGTGAGCAGCAACTCCCAACCCGCTGCTCACGCCAGTGTCAGCTCTTCTTCTGATGCCACTTCCTGGACCCGCGCTTAGGAAGTGACGTCGGAGGAAGAGCCGACACTGGTGCGAGCGGCAGCTTCGAGTTGCTGCTCATGCCGGGAATGTTAAAGAGATACGGGGGAAGGGAAGAGGTGCGTGCATGTGGCAGGAGGAGACAGGGAAGGAACAGATGGGGTGGGGGGCAGAGAAGAGGGGGGGGAGGGGCGCCTCTCCCCGTCGCTAACCCACTGGTCCTAGTCACTCTGTTGTAATATTCTGCACCTTCCTCACACAACACCTTTGAGTCCCTTACTACTGAAATATGGCTTTCTGTAAAAATATGTATTTATTTATTTATTGGGATTTATCAACCACCTTTATGAAAAGATTCACCCACTGTGGTTTTGCATAAACATGAAGCGCTTGTTTTGATCTTCACTCTGGACTCTTTGTCACTTCAATCAATTCCGTCTAATCAACTACCTGCTTTGACTGGACCCTTGTTGGGTCATGGTAGTCTTTTAAATGTTTGATGTGGCCTATTTTTACCATTGTGCGAATATATCTTTTAAGAAACAAACGAAAGTCAAGAACATTGTGGAGATGAGGATTCCAAATTCAAGAAAGCGTGAGGCAAACCCAAAGGATCTCCGGCTGGGCATTCAGGATAGGGGGAGAGTGTGGTGCAGTGGTTAAAGCTACAGCCTCAGCACCCTGAGGTTGTGGGTTCAAACCCACGCTGCTCCTTGTGACCCTGGGCAAGTCACTTAATGCCCCCTTTGCCCCAGGTACATTAGAAAGATTGTGAGCCCACCGGGACAGACAGGGAAAAATGCTTGAGTACCTGAATAAATTCATGTAAACCGTTCTGAGCTCCCCTGGGAGAAAGGTATAGAATATTGAAATAGTGTGAAAAGTTTCAGCCTCTGGTAACCAAAGCTGGTATTGTGACATCATAATGCCTCATTCCACCAATGACTATGAGCCAACCTCATCAGTGATGTCACAATGGCTTCATTTCACTACATTTTGATTTCTAGAGTGGCTCAGTGGTTAAAGCTACAGCCTCAGCACCCTGAGGTTATGGGTTCAAACCCACGCTGCTCCTTGTGACCTTGGGCAAGTCACTTAATCCCCCCATTGTCCCAGGTACATTAGATACGTTATGAGCCCACCAGGACAGACAAGGGAAAATGCTTGAGTACCTGAATAAATTCATGTAAACCGTTCTGAGCTCCCCTGGGCAGAAAACTATCGAAAATTGAAGAAATAAATGGCCTGTATCATTTTTCTCTGCTGTCACCTTCTATGTTTCTATAGTAGTCATTCACTACTGATTGGTCCGTTATCTGCATCAAGGCCCAACAGTAATAAGATGAGTCTTGTGATAGATAACGTGCTAATTGTTATTTGTTTTAACCCCTAAGTATCAATTCAGTAGTCAAAAACGCTTAGCTAGTCTCAGGGTTTGCAGCTGATCTGAACAGCATTGTTTCTCCTTCATAAACAATTGCCAACAGTGATCGTCCAACAGCCCTGTTGTATTTCTTGATGCAACACACAAAAAAGAGAGAAAGACCCAAGAATCAATCCAACGATGAAAGCAAAAAGCTGTGGATACTGATGTTCCGAGACTAATTTACATAAGAACATACGAAGTGCCATCTCCGGAACAGACCCTAGGTCCATCAAGTCCGGCGATCCGCACACGCGGAGGCCCCGCCAGGTGTACCCTGCCATAGCTTTGGACCCCATATCACTCTAAGCTTCTCGTAAAGAGAAGTGCATCTAGCTTACCCTTACCCATGTCACTCTATGCCACTCATAAGGAGATGTACATCTAACTTACCCTTAAATCCTAGAACGGTGGATTCCGCAATTACCTCTTCAGGGAGAGCATTCCAGGTGTCCACCACTCGTTGCGTGAAGCAGAACTTCCTGATATTTGTCCTGGACTTGTCCCCCCTTAGCTTCATTCTGTGTCCTCTTGTCTGTGTCACATTGAACATTGTAAATAATTTTTTTTCTGCTCTGTTTTGTCAATTCAGTATTTTGAAAGTCTCGATCATATCCCCTCGAGACTTTCCAAAATACTGAAAGGAATCGACAAAATAGAGCAGGAAAAAAAAATTATTTACAATGTCCAATGTGACACGGACAAGAGGACATGAACAGAAGCTAAGGGGGGACAAGTTCAGGACAAATATCAGGAAGTTCTGCTTCACGCAACAAGTGGTGGACACTCTTACACTTAAAACCATAAAAATATAAATCTAATAGTCCTACAAATGTAATAGTCCAACTGGACCCTACATGGTCTGTGTTTTGGCTTCCTCATGGGTCCAATGGATCTGAGTTGCACAAATAAAGAAATGGACTGAAACCAGTCTAATTGGATGGGTGACTTTCAGAGAGATGAATGCTGGTGTCTTGCCGAATTTCTGTTTAAACACAATTCGACTGGTTTCAGTCCATTTCTTTATTTGTGTAAGAGTGTACAATAAATTTGTCTCAGAACATCAGTATCCACAGTATTTCTTGATGCACCATCTTGTTTGTAAAGGAATGAATACATCATTGATAAGGTTCGGTGGTATCTACGTTCCTCCATGAGTGTACACAGCACTATTGGACCAGCGTTAGAGCACAGGAAGGTTAAATGCCTTTCCTCAAGGTTACACAGTAAATGATGGATATGAAAATGGCCCCAGAGTCTTGAACTAATGGTTCTGTCGCTGACTAGTGTATTGGGATGCTAATTCTATATTTTCACTAGAAGATAATCTCTTGTTCTCAGGTCTCCCTGCCTTCTAATGCAGATCATCTCCATTTCCCGTGGCTTTCAATCTTTGCTCTTCAGTGCCTGCTCTCTCCCAGTGTACTGTATTTAGAAATTAAGGATTAATTAAGATAATGAAAAAAACTGAGTAGCTTCTCAGAGCAACAGCAGTAATACAAAATATTCTAAGAGGAAGGAACCAAAGCTCTCATGAGAAACAGCTAGAAGGAATACAGGCATAGTAATATAAGATATAATGACAGCTGGGTTTTAAATGGACAAAAAAAAGAACATAAGAATTGCTGCTGCTGGGTCAGATCAGTGGTCCGTCGTGCCCAGCAGTCCGTTCACACTGTGGCCCTTAGGTCAAAGACTAGAGCCCTAAATGAGTCCAGCCTCACCTGCGTATGTTCCGGTTCAGCAGGAACTTGTCTAACTTTGTCTTGAATCCCTGGAGGGTGTTTTCCCCTATAACAGACTCTGGAAAAGTGTTCCAGATTTCTACCACTCTCTGAGTGAAGAAGAACTTCCTTATGTTTGCATGGAATCTATCCCCTTTTAACTTTAGAGAGTGCCCTCTCGTTCTCTCTACCTTGGAGAACATAAGAACATAAGAATTACCGCTGCTGGGTCAGACCAGTGGTCCAAATGAGTCTAGTCTCACCAGTTTAGCAGGAACCTGTCTAACTTTGTCTTGAAACCCTGGAGGGTGTTTTCCCCTATAACAGACTCCGGAAGAGCATTCCAGTTTTCTACCACTCTCTGGGTGAAGAAGAACTTCCTTATGTTCGTACGGAATCTATCCCCTTTTAACTTTAGAGAGTGCCCTCTCGTTCTCCCTACCTTGGAGAAGTTGAACAACCTGTCTTTATCTACTAAGTCTATTCCCTTCATTATCTTGAATGTTTCGATCATGGCCCCTCTCAATCTCCTCTGTTCGAGGGAGAAGAGGCCCAGTTTCTCTAATCTTCCGCTGTATGGCAGCTCCTCCAACCCCTTAACTATCTTAGTCGCTCTTCTCTGGACCCTTTCGAGTAGTACCGTGTCCTTCTTCATGTACGGCAAAAAGTGCTGGACGCAGTATTCTAGGTGGGGGCGTACCATGACCCAGTGGGATGCTAAGAGGATGGGGATGAATCTTTTGGCCCCGGGTCACTCTCTACTCTTGTCCTTGTGTGGCACATAGTCTCTGTCCTTGAGAACAGAAGGTACTTACATTTTTACTATAGAGTGGAAAGAAAATCATTGGTCATTGCATAATCCAACTGTCCGCAGTATTTGAACTTATGGCGAGATCTTGATAAAAACTGAAGCAGAAAGAGACCTAGGGGTGATTGTTAGGGAAGACATGAAGTCTGCAAATCAAGTAGAGCAAGCTTCATCCAAAGCAAGGCAAATCATAGGTTGCATACGCAGGAGTTTCGTCAGCCGTAAACCTGAAGTCATTATGCCACTGTATAGATCCATGGTGAGACTGCACCTGGAGTACTGTGTGCAATTTTGGAGGCCACATTACCGCAAGGATGTGCTGAGACTGGAATCGGTCCAGAGAATGGCCACCAGGATGGTCTCGGGACTCAAGGAGCTCCCATACGAAGAGCGGTTAGGGAAGTTGCAGCTCTACTCACTCGAGGAACGTAGAGAGAGGGGAGATATGATCGAGACATTCAAGTACCTCACAGGTCGCATCGAGGTGGAAGAGGATATCTTCTTTTTCAAGGGTCCCGCGGCAACAAGGGGGCATCAGTGGAAAATCAGGGGCGGGAAACTGCACGGTGACACTAGGAAATTCTTCTTCACCCAAAAGGATGGTTGATAGCTGGAATAGTCTTCCACTTCAGGTTATTGAGGCCAGCAGCGTGCCAGATTTTAAGGCCAGATGGTACAGACATGTGGGATCTATCCGCAAAGATAGATAGGGAGGGTCATTGGAGTGGGCAGACTTGATGGCCGTGGCCCTTATCTGCCGTCTATTTCTATGTTTCTATGTTTATGTTTCTAAAACATAATTATATTTTAACTAGTAAACCAAGTTAACGTGACATGAGGATTGCAGAGAACAAATATTAATGCAAGGTTCTCATTCAACTATTTTATCAGAGGTCTGAAAGTACAGAAAAGATCCACACAAGCTGTCAGACACCTGGAACAGCAAATTTCATGATTTATAGCCCCTATTATCTTCATACCTGTAGCATTTTCAGCTGCAGTATTGGCAGAATCGAGAGAAAACACTCCAGGATCTCAAGAACACCCCACTTTAGTTTTTGACTTACCATAAGACCAAGGGACCCATTTAAGTGTTGTATCAAAATTAGCCAAGCTACTACAAATTCATTTTTACCAGTAGCTTCTCTAAAAGTCCTCTTCAGATTTAGTGAGGCTAAAGTTGTCTCAGAAGAGACCACAGCGGTCCACAATGCTCCTAACGATGCAGCTGCTGGGTATCATCCCCTCAACCTCTCGATGGATTTTTTTTGTAATTACTGATTTGACAATTCACTTTAGATCTCAAAGATGTCAAAGTTAGACACAAGTTTTAATCTCCAACTACATGAATGTCTCTCCTTCCCCCAGTTTATGGTTAATTTTCCTTGTGGGGTCTGGGCCACTTTCAAAACCTTTTGACAAACACACATAGAAGGGGTCGCTGAAAAGTACTCAGCCCAACCAAGAAAGTTGGGGCAGTCTCCATCGAGGATTTTCCACTTTTTTTGGTTCTGTATTTTTCCAACAGAATTAAAAAAAAAAAAAAGTGGAAAATCACTGGACTGAGAGTATAACCCCTCGATGGAGACTGCCCCAACTTTCTTGGTTGGGCTGAGTACTTTTCGGCGTCCTCTCATACACATAATCTAGGTATGAGCAATGAACATTTATACTAGCTCTATGACTGGTATAAGTGCTTTTACCTAAACAGGTATGCAAATGCATGTATAGTTATGCTAGTATGTTAGAAGGAAAATTAAGTGCACATTTTTTGTTCTATAAGAGGTTGCTGAAAGGTTCTCAGCCCAAATGAAGAGAATGATGTAGATACGGCTCAATCAATGATCTGAAACAAATGTCAACAACATAGAATTCCATTTCTGCAAATTGTCACTTAATGAAACAAGATAACACTCCTTGAGCTACATTAGCAAAATAATGCTTAGAATTTAGGAAGCTGGTTCGTTGGGCTGAGAACTTTTCAGCATTCCTTCATATGTAATAAAAGTGAGCCAAGTATAGGACAATCAAAGCCATTGTGACGTCACTGATGAGGTTGGCTCTTATTGGTGGAATGAGGCATTATGACATCACAGTCTCAGCTCTGGTTGCCAGAGACTGAAACTCTTCGCACTATCAGAGGATGCTGAAAAGTTCTCAACCCAACCAAGAAGAGAATGACGCGGATATGGGTCAATTATGATCTGAAACAACGTCAGAGCACAAAATTTTGTTTCTACAAATTGGCCCTTAATGAAATAAGATGACGCTCTTTTCAGCCACAGTGGCAAAATAACGCTCACAATTTAGGAAGCTGGTTGGTTGGGCTGAGAACTTTTCAGCACCCCCTCAAGTATGTAATAACAGTGAGCCAAGTCTAGGACAATCCAGCCATTGTGACATCATTGATAAGGTTGTATCTTATTGGTGGAATGAGGCATTATGACATCACAATCTCAGCTCTGGTTACCAGAGATTGAAAGTCTTCACACACTAGGAGGAGGTGCTGAAAGTTCTCAGCCCAACCAAGAAGAGAATGACGTGGATATGGGTCAATCAATGATCTGAATCAATGTCAAAACACAGAATTGGCCCTTAACGAAATAAGATAACGCTCTTTTCAGCCACAGTGGCAAAATAACGCTCAGAATTTAGGAAGCTGGTTGATTGGACTGAGAACTTTTCAGCACCCCCCTCATAAAACAGGCTCCAAATAAGATTCGTCTTGGTGCCTAAAAGAATGTGCCCCTTAATAAAATTTCCTTCTTAGGGTTCATCTGAATATTTGCTTCATTTCAGAGAATGAAACTGTGGAATAGCAGTACAAGGGGGAGTTTAAATCTCTACGTTTCCACCTTATCGAAAGTCAATAAGGCAATTCTACCCAGATTCTTAGATAAAAGCAAAAGTTTAGAATTTTCTGTCCCTCTTATTACTCAATCAAGTAGAAAAATACTTGCCACTGAAATGGGAATATTAGTGTGCATTCCCCACTATGAAGAAGCAAGCATTCCTTACATCTGGCATTGTGCCCACATCCAAAATACTGCATTCTTGAGAGTGAAAAATCCCTGAGCTTAGTGATTTAAAGATACTAACGCGTATTCACCCAGTTTTTGTAATTCTCAGGATCCATGATTTATAGAATGTGGTTAAAAAACACAGGGTGCTTCCAAGTTGCAAAGTTCACTCCTAAGGGAATAAGTACATTGACAGAATCATCATCTTTTGCCAGAGATATTGTGGTTTCCGCAAGTCAATGACACCGGAGACAATGGAGGGTGAAGGGAATGTCCCAAGTCCCAAAGAAGCAGCCATGGGAAAACCCAGTCTGTGGATCCTTGGCTTCCTTGGTTCTCTCACCCTTTGCTTCAACCATGAGGCGGCTCTTCCTTTTTAAAAGATCTATGCACAGATTTGGAGGAAATGGGCTTATTTTGCTAATGGTTGTCAGCAGTGGATGAAAACAGGGAAACATTTGGAAAGCATTCATCGGAAAAACAGACTGAAGGAAGGCAGGGAAACCAGTTGCTAGACAGATTTGTGGTGATAAATGCTAATGGGATTTTCTGCTGGCCTTGAGACCCCCAGCAATGAATAAACTGTGCAATGTTGATCTTGGTAATACCCAGTAATGAAAAGCAGCAAATTAATATTTAGGAATAAAAAAAAATAATGAGAAAAGTATAAAGTTTTTCCTATTTTGATGTACCCATCACAAATTGAATAGTGTTTAGAAATCTGTAAAAAAAAAAATAAAAAACCCAGCACTAGCAATGAAATAATATTCATATAGCAATCAGCCCTCTTACCTACATAAAATTCCAAACCACAGTCTTAGAGAAGACTAGAAGTTCCCTTTCGGATCCTATGTTTCAATGTCTATGGATGCACGTTCCAGTCAGGACTATCCCTCCTCTGCTCTCTTCTCCCTTCAAAAATAACAATCACTTCAATAATAGCACCCGAATGCCAACATCCAGCCTCACCATAGTCTGCCTGCCTGCTCCTCACCACATCTCTTAACTCTTTACCTGTACAAAAGCCTAGCACGAGACGACGTTTCAGTATCTCGGGTGGTGCCCCTTGCCTCTGGCATTTAACCCCAAGGGTCAGAAAGATTAGTGAAGAGGAGGGGGGGGGGGATGGGAGAGGCTCTCTTCCCTCACAACAGTCAGGCTACAGATAGGCGGCTAGAATCCCTGAAGCTTGCGAGCGGCAGTTCAGCACCTGGACAGCTCCACGCCTGAACCGGGCTCCCCCCCACTGGTGCGCTGGCAGATCTCGGCACAGCTCCGGCAGACGGCGGGGAGGACGGTGGGGGACCCCTCCCGTCACTCCTCAACCCTTCCGAAAGTAGATCGGCGAGGAAGCAGAGGTCCGGGATGGCAGCCCTTGACTCGGCCGAGAGTCTCCGAGAGTTGTCCGACTCAGAGCAGCCGGGGGGGTCTTTGTTTACCAGCTCCTAATCTCGGGGGTCCGTTGAAGCTGCCTGGCTTTTCTGGGGTACTCATATCCGGTGTCGCCGGTGAAAGGGACTTCGGAAGCCATCAGGCGTCGAAAAATCAAGACATTGATGTGGGGAACGTTGTGTCCTCAATAAGGGGCTTGCCCACCTTTTTTTTTTTTTCCTCGTTTGGACAAAGGAGTCACCTCTGAACGACATATTTTGGGAAATCTTTCTTTACGAAACCTATGGAGGATGTTTTTGTCCCTGCATCCCAACGAGATAAAGAGCGAGCGGTTTATCCGAAAGGTGAATCCGGTTACAATTGTATTTTCATTTCTGGACTACATAACACAGCGATAGAGTGTTATGCAACATGTAACGCATAAGCAAGGAGGGTGTATCGTGTGTGTTTGATTTCTTCATAGAGGCCACAGAGCTTTAATTACTATGCCAAAGAAAGTCAATGGAACAGAATCGAAGGAGACAACATCTACTTCTCCCCATAACTCTACAAGTATCTGTAATGTATAATTATTAAAGGGTGAATCATGTAGTACACGAAAAGCTATATTTATATGGATCTTTAAACAAAATTAAAAATTCAGCATAAGCCAGAACAGTTGACCTATGTTTTTGCTGAAAACCTGCGATTTGTTTGGCCAATGTGGCCGTCAACATTCACCAATAGGTCAAAGGTTCATCTTTAACATCTGAGCTCGGAGGTGCTTCTGACTACACTATGATCATATGTAATATTAGTTCCATCAAAGACTGGAGCTCCTTCCTTTCTCAACTCTTTCCCAATGTCAACAGAACCATCAGTTTAGTCCACCAGGGCATCAACACGGTGGAGGCAACGACTAGCTCCGTGGTGAGTGTTCTCCAGGACCCTGAGCAGAACGGCTACACGACCAAAAGTGAGCCCATGAATTCCACCAACTTCACAACAGGGCTTGAGCACTTATTCCAGTACTCTTACTCCGACTCAGAAGATGACCAGCTCTACAAAGACTACAAACCTCCTCCAAAGGAGCCCATCCCTTTGCCCAAAGCTGTACTCTATCTACTGATGGTTGCCCTTGTCATGGTGGTAGTGGCTTATGCTATTGTGGGGCATCTTGTGAAGGACCTGGTTCATGATTTTATCGGTAAGTTGCTACAGTATAAGTTATATTATTGTGATTTAGCTTCTTCGTATCTCTTTGAACTGTGTTAATAACTAAACTTCAGACATCAAAACATTTTCATTCACATGCCAATGCAAATATATATAAAGCCACTTTATTAGGTATAGCTACCGTTTTTGAGGCAATAAGTTCTTATTAAAGGCGATCAAATAATTTTAAATGCCAGAAAATATCAGCTCCAAACACCTGGAAACTGCTTGAAGGAGGCTACATTTTCATTCTGAGAGCATGATTTTAGTCATGCTTAGCACTGCTCTAGTTGGCGCTGATTTTATAGGCGACCTATATGGAATTGGTCCTTTAAAAGTGCATTATATTTACCGTAAGCTAACTGGCTAACACCGTGTTTTGCAGGAGCAGTTAGCATGTCCTAAATAGGAGGCGGTAAGTGCTCCTGTTTCAACCACGAGCAGGTTTCCACCCTAATGGGAGAACCAGCAACAGCAGGAGAAAACTTCAAGGCTCCACAGTGGAGGAGAATCCACAGCAAAGCAAGACGTGGAAATGATGTTCTGGACGAAAAGTTTACTGACAACCCAAATTGAAAGCAATATGGTCAATGCGGCTGGCCTGCGAAGAATGATAAACATTCCGGACTTGACACGGTCTGTTTTCATCCGGATTATCGGTTTTGGATTCACCCACCCTAATGGGAGCATTATTGCATGAGCTGAATTACAAAAAAACCCCTCAAACTTTAAAAACCTCTACTGATTGCCCCATTAGATTTGCAGCCAACGCATGGTAAAATCCCATGTTAAACTGCTTAATGTATATTAGCCAAAGGGACCCTTGGTGGTGGGTTCTAAATTGCTCAAAACAAGTTTGGAAATAAATATTCAAAATAGCTTTCGACTAGGTTTGTGTAGTCCAGTGGCACATAGGGCTCCTTTTACAAAGCTGCGCTGGTGGTTTTAGCGCACGCTTAAATTGCTGCACTCGCTAGACGCTAATGCCAAGCTTTGAGCTGGCATTAGATCTAGCTGCGTAGCACGGGTTTAGCGTGTGCAAAAATTCTGCATGCGCTAAAAACGCTATCGCAGCTTTGTAAAAGGAGCCCGTAATTTCTTCTTCACTTTTTGCAAAGATTCCATTCCATTCGTGATTTCTATTCCGCCAATACCTTGCGGTTCAAGGCGGATTACAAAAGGAGTTATCTGGCCATTTCCAGAGGAATTGAAGAGTAGAGCGAGTTGCTTTAGAGAATTGGGAGGAGTCTTGCGGTGTTAGTTTGTCTTCAAGGATGTCTTGAATAGGATGGTTTTTATTTCTTTTCTGAACGATTTGGAGTCTGGAGTCGTTATCAGTAAATTGGAGAGTTGGCTACAGTTTTTTTTTCGTTTGACGCCTCTGATCGGGGGATGAGTGAACAGTTTGTGCGTTCTCCTATGTCTGGTTGAGGTAGTTTGGATTAGGTGGTTGTTTAGGTAGGCTGGGCTATCTCCGTTTATGGTTTTAAATAGTAGGCAGTAGAATTTGAATTGTACTCTTGCTTGTACTGGGAGCCAGTGTGAGTCGAGGTATGCCGCCGTGATGTGGTCGTGTTTCCTCAGTGAATAGATAAGTCTTAGTATTGTGTTTTGAACTGTTTGTAGTTGTTTTATCATGGTTGCTGGGCAGGGGAGATAGAGTATGTTGCAGTAGTCTAGAAGACCTAGGACCTAGAAGAGCTGGAATTGTGTTCTGTCGAATCCCTCCTCTCCCCTCTCCCAAATAGTAGCCTTGAAGTAGGCTCCTTGTACATACCGTACCGTAATGTATTTCCAGGTCTTAAGTAAGGAATTAGCAAACAATTACACTTGAATGTAGCTATTATAGCCTATAGCAATAAATTATTTTCATCTCTCGGCATCTACATTTGTTGGGGCGTCTTCAACTTATTTCAAATTGTTGCGTTCTCCTGAAGGAAAAAAAAAAAAAAAGTCCAGAGAAGAAATTTCTAACATTAACAAACATATCACCTTTGAAGATAAAATATAGGGGTCCTTTTATCAAGCTGCGGTAGGGGGTTTAACGCAGGCGCTAAACCGCCTGCCGCGCTAGCCGCTAATGCCTGCATTGAGCAGGCGTTAGTTTTTTAGCCGGCCGTGGGGGCTAGCGCGTGATGAAACGTCCGACGCGCTAACCCCACTAGCGCGGCTTCATAAAAGGACCCCATAATGGCATTAAGATGATTGGAAATGGAGAGGACAATTCGAACTAACAGAATGCATTCTATGAAATATGGATTTTCTTTGGAATGGTTTCCATTGACATAAATAACATGTTTCACTTCATGCTGGGCCCTTCTTTGCTCATCAGATTCACAACCATTTCTGTTCAAGAAATTATTTCAACATATAATGGGCCGTAATTACTTTGTTAGAATAGCACTAAAAGTCAGTAATTATGCTCTACGCAATTGTTTCAAAAGAGTTAAGAATATAAAATGTGCCATACTGGGTTAGACCAAAGATTCAACCATGCTGTCTCTGAACACAGCCAATCTAGGTTTCAAGTTTATTAGGTTTTTATATACCACCTATCAAGGTTATCTAAGCGGTTTTTACAATCAGGTACTCAAGCATTTTCCCTCTCTGTCCCGGTGGGCTCACAATCTATCGAACGTACCTGGGGCTCTGGAGGATTAAGTGACTTGCCCAGGGTCACAAGGAGCAGCACGGGATTTGAACCCACAACCCCAGGGTGCTGAGGCTGTAGCTCCAACCATCGCGCCACACAGTCCTCCACAATTATCTGGCAAAATCCCTAAAAGTTTTCTTGTTGCTCCCAAGTTTTCCAAGTTTATCCGGCCACGGCACCTCAACTCCGTCTTGAAAATTCTCTCGACAAATTCAAGATTAAACTAAAAACGTTCTTATTTCAAGACGCATCCCACAGCCTTTAAATATTTCCTCTTCAACAGCTAGCAAAAATTTAACATTAACTGCTTTTAAGAAGCGATCCCCTCTCCTGATGTCCTTTTTTCTCTTTTTTTAAAATTTTGTTTTTAATGATGTAATTATCGATTCCCCCCTCCCCTTTTACCCTCAAGCTCATGTTCATATTAGTAATTTGTCTTCTTAATGTTCACTCTTTCCCCCACCCATAATAATTATTTTAACCTTTCTTTTTTTTTTTTTTAGCATTGTAAACTGGCTAGATACATGTCAATGGTCGGTATATTAAAATTAATGAAACTTGAAACTTGGGCTTTTCCTCCAGTAAGTTTTCTAAAGCTGCATTAGTTATTTTGATGCACATTAAAGCTGTAGAGTTGGTTGTGATTCAGGAACAAACACTTCCTCCAATTTATTTTTTAATTTACTAGTTTCATGGCATGTATTTGTCGAGGTAGACAGTCATTCCGTACGTATCCATTCCACCCTACTCCTGACTTTAAAGATCTCTACCTTATCCCGCCCCAGGTGCCTTTTCTCTAAGCTGAACAGCCCTAACCTGTTTAGTATTTCCCTCAAGAGATGATGGTGCCCTGGCCAGTTCCCTCCTCTGACGCTACTGCTCGGTCTCAGCAGGATGCAGCTTCATAGGCCAGCAGTAGCGTCAGAGCAGGGAGGAAAGGAAGTGCTGTACTTCCCTCCTCTGATGTTGGCTCTCCCTCTTCACAGCAGCTGCCGGGACAGGGCTGCGGTGTCAGGATAGAGAGGAGAAGGGAAATGGTGCTCCAGGGTAACTTAAGGTATGGGCCAATGACATCACAGCCCTTTAGCGCCAGCGCCCTGGGCCAGAGCTTCACCTGGTCCTTAGGTTAAGCCGGCCATGAGTATTTCTTCATAGGGGATCCATTCCAACCTACATCATTTGGGTTGCTTCTCCCTCTACGTTTGGTTAGCTCTAATCTATCTTGTCTGAGATGGGGAAATAGTTAAGGTGTACTTATATCCCTAATAATAGAATGAAGATGCAGATAGAAGTCCAGCAGAGGAGAGCTATTCAGGTTTTTTTGCATGAAGTGCCAAAATTATTATCTGCCAATTGGCAAATGGTTGTGTGTAAGCTCTCTAGACAAAGAGCTTAGATTTCCGGAGAATAGAGTAGCAGACCTGGAGGAGTTTAGATGATATGTAGAGTAGACCTTTAGGGTCACAGTAGAGCAGTCCCGCTTCTAGCTGGCAGCCCTTTGCTGCCTTAGAGCGGAAAGGTCATCTGAAAGAACCGTAATACCTTGCCATGGCAGGAAATGATCTTCTTGCTAGGACCTACCCTCAGGGTGATCCAGAATCCTCTCACACTAACAAGGAGTTTTCAGGAGAAGGCAGACTTCATACGTCACCTAGATAGGAATGTGGACACTGTGGGAGAGAAGCCAACTGCATGGAATATGTGATACAAATGATATAGGCCCCCCCCTTCACTACGGTGATTAGCACAGGCCGGCACGGTAACCGCACCGAAGCCCTTTAAATCCCACATGGCACTTGCTAATGCAGCGTAACGAAAGGAGGCCATAGCAAGGTGCAGGAGGGATGTTTTAGAAGCCAAACATAGGATTTATAGTAGAAATTTGAAATGCACAACCTCCAGAGTAGCATTCTTTGAAAGTACTCCCCATTCCATATGCAGGATCCCAGAGACAGGCAAAGGCAGTACACCACGGGTGCCATCTTTGGGGGGTGTCAACATCTGTCGTCCTCTCTGCCACCCCCCCCCCACTACCGTATGTGCGCCCATTTCCCCGTAACTCTTTAACGTTCCCAGTGCTCAGCATTGGTTCTTCCTCTGACATCACTTCCTGGACCCGCCCCTAGGAAGTGACATCAGAGGATGAGCCAACGCTGGCATGAGCAGCAGGTTGTGGGGGGTTGCTGCTCGCGCTGGGAATGTTAAAGAGGCACGGGGGAAGGATAGGAGCACATGCGCGTGGCAGGAGGGGGCAGGGAAGGAGTGGATGAGGTGGGGCAGAGAAGAGGGCGCCTCACACTCTCGCTACGATACTGGGCAGAGGTCTTAAAATGTCAATGTAGGGATGCGATGAAGGTGCGAGGGAAAGATTTTTAGGTCTGTTAGGAATTGGGCAGCATTTCGGGAAGAGGGGAGCCAACCCTAACTATGGTGGCTGGCACTAACCTTTCAAAAGGAGACTGAGCCGTTTTTAGAACGGATCATGAGGGAAAGCTGACACACGCTCGGGAGCACATGGTTCAGAGTAAGATATTGGCTAAATGCAGAAGACAGAACATCACAGCTGAAAAGCTGTTAAGTAGCTCAGGGGCCTTTAAATAAAGAACAGATAAGTGATTCCAAGTGGCAGCCATCGACAACCACATTGTTTGTGAAGCCAAACAAAAAGGGTATTTTTCGCCTATATATAAATGCCAGAAGTTAAAAAAAAAAAAATACAATTTTGGAGAGGTCGCGCTCATGGCACACCGTCAGAAGAGAGCGATCGCTACATATCCTGATTCATTCACTAATAATATCAAAAATCGACTATTGTAACGCTCTATATAAAGGTTTACCTCTAAAAGAAATAAGGCGCCTTCAAATAGTACAAAAGAGAGCAATAAAAATAATAAATTTAAAAAAAAAAATACGATCGCGTCACACCTCTCCCAAAAAACACTCATTGGCTCCCAGTTCAACATAGAATATCTTATAAATTAGCTCTCTTAACATTCCAAATGAAGCAGTCAAACCAACTGGTATTTCTGGACAGGCTTCTTATTCCCCATACTTCCTCTAAGCATCTACTTACAATCCCCTCCTTGAAGATTATAAATACCAGGCAAAATGAAATCTTTTCAGTAACAGCCCCCCAGCTCTGGTTATCAGAGGCTGAAACTTTTCATACTACGTATTTATTCAATTTTCTCTACCGTTCTCCCAAGGGAGGTCAGAACGGTTTACATGAATTTATTCAGGTACTCCAGCATTTTTCCCTGTCTGTCCTGGTGGGCTGACAACCTATCATGTCCCTGGGGCAATGGGGGTCAAAGGGAGCAGTGTGGATTTGAACCCACAACCTCAGGTTGCTGAGGCTGTAGCTTTAACCACTGCGCCACACACTCCCCCGTACTGTGAAAGGAAGTTACTTGGTGGATTAGATGGTCCTTAAAGTCTGACTTCATATTCCTTCTGTCTTATAACTGTGCAGAAAAGCAGTTTCTATCTTACCATAGGATATGAATACTAACTGTGCCAACATTATGGAACTCGTTGCCATCATTCCTTCCAGAAGAATCTTCTTTAAATAAATTTCCCTCTAATCTAAAAGCTTTCCTGTTTGAAGATGCATTTCATGTATAAACATTCACGGACGCCTCCTTCCACCGATACATCGGAAGAACATTTTCCCTCCCTATTCTGTTCCCCCTCTTTGTATCTCTGTCCTATCAAATCTCTATTTCCTCCTCCTTACCATAAGTGTGACATCGTTTGTCTTAGGGCTCCTTTTACAAAGCTGCGCTAGGGCCATAACGCGCCGTTACCGCCTCCTTTTGTAAATCTGTATGTGACACCCCATATGATATCAAATTTTAAATCAACTTGAAACTTACTATAACTGGATATAGCTCAAGGGCGTTATCACATGCATATAACACTCCTCGTATGCCATACCTCTCTCCATAAGATTCCCACATCTGAGGACTCCGAAATAGAGGTCTGCACGGGCATGGGGATCGCGGGAATCCCGCGGGTCCCGCGGGGGTCCTGCGAGAATGCCCCCCTAACCCACGGGACTCCCAAGGGGACCCCCCTCTGGCCCACGGGACTCCCACGGGGACCCCCCTCTAGCCAACGAGACTCCCATGGGGATGGAAGGCTTTGGAAGCAAGGTTTGCCCACATACTATAATGGACACGTCAGCCTTAGTAAAAGAGAGGGTTTATAAGTTAATTACCTGAATAGAAAACAAAAAAAGGCTTCCACCAAAGAGATTCCACAAGGAAAACAGCAAAAGAAACGGTGGAATTGATGATCCTGTCAGAAGTAATTGCTGCTTTTTATGGGGATGGGTGGGATTTCTGTCCCCGCGCAACTCTCTATTCCGAAAGGCACAGTTTTGTGGTCAATATTCAGAAGCACTTTACACTTCCTGTTGGAACTGCATGAAAAAGTCCTTGGATTGCAAAATTTTCCACTGACAAATGGATAAGATCTCCATAGAGATCCCCAAATTCTTCCCTACTGAAATGGATTAAGAAGGCCGTGACACCTGGCCCAACCTAAAACTTCTCCCCTTCCGATTTGCGCGGTAATTTCCTTAACTATTGTCTCCCCTCCGTCTCCATTCGCTTGTAGACCGCTCGGCCAGCTTCCTGACTGGCACTGCGTCAAAATAAAAACGAAGTTGAACTTGATACACAAGCAGATTTCATCTGATTAAATTGAGGAGGGGCCAGAGACATTCCAGGGTCGGGACCAAACGTTATACACGAGAGCCAGTTATCCAGATAACATTTTGCATATAAGTGGATGATTTATGCATACAAATAGCATGTCCTTACTTTAGAAGGATAATGTGCCCAGTATATTCAGCAGGCTGCATATCCATGTGCAGATGTGCGGAGATGTCTACCTGGAAGCATACGCAGCCGAACGCTTTTTTTGCCCTGTATTATTAGCATGGAATATTGCTACACCTTGGGTTTTGGCCAGGTACTGGTGACCTGGATTGGCTTGATGGACCATTGGTCTGACCCGGTAAGGCTATTCCTATGTTATTATGTATGGGGGCCCCAACAGCTCTGCCCAAGCTCCACCTCAAACCCCGCCCCCATAATAGTACTAATTGTAAATGCCATTTCTTCCATTAATTTTTCATATACACACAATATAATCTTATTAATAATACACAATGGTAACCACAAAATTAAACTACACAAAGCACACTCTTTTCCCCCTCCCCACCACTGCACAGCATTTCTTCCTGTCTCCTCCACCCTCAAGTGCAACGTCTTCCTCTCTCTCACTGTCCACCATCTCTCTCTCTCTCTCTCTCTCTCTCATTCCTTCCCTTGCTGCATAGGGAGTGGGGAAAAAGAGAGGCAGAGAGGGATCTAGGGTGCCTCTCTCTCACCCCCTCTACTGCCACATCTAATATTTCTTCTTCTCTTATCCCTCGGACTGTGTGTAGCATCATTCGCCTCTGCCCACCAGCCCCATGTCCAACATTTCTGCTTCTATCACACCTCTCCAGCTCCATGCCACATCTCTTCATCCATTCTCTCTACCACCATGTCCAACATTCCTCCCTCTCGCATCCATTTCCATCTGTCCCACTGTTTCCTCTCCACCACCACATCCAACATTTCTCCCTCTCATTTCTCTCTACTTCACTCCTCTCCCATTACCATGTCCAATAATTCTCCTTTCTTCCTTTCCCCATGTACACCATCTCTTTCCCTTCCACCCCCAGATCTAACTTTTTTCCCTCCCTCCCTCTTTCTATCCCCAAGTCCAATTCTCTCCCTTTCTCTTCCCAACTGCTCTCCCATGCCATATCTCTCCCTTTCCAACTATCCTATTCTCCTATTCTATATATCTCCCTCCCTCTACACCCCCCCCAGGTCCACCATCTCTGCCTTTCTCTTTCCAACTGTCTTCCTTTCAAGTCTCTCATTCCCCTTTCCTTCACAGCACCCCATGCTCAACTGCTCTCCTTTTTTCTCCTTCCACAGCATTACCCTGTCTTTCTGGCCCTATAATTCTTCCCCTTCACTCCTCACCCCCAGTCTAGCTCGTCTTGGAAACCCATCCCTCATTCTACCTTAAAAAAACAGTACATATGGTGACTGGATCTGGGAGAGGAGGATGGCCGAAATGGAGCCTGGGGAACACAACTATGACAGTGTGTCAAAAATACTACGAGACCTGAACAAGGATCTAGAGAAAATTCTTGAAGAAATGGAGACAATATCAGTGTAGGCTACCTGGATGGCCTACGACATGGTGGTGATGTGGACCAACTCAGCCCTGGCAGACTTCATGAGGAGGCTGGAAGAGGCCTTCCTCAAGTGCGAAGAAGAGGTGGAGAAAAACTGGCAGGACATCATAAGAACATAAGAATTGCCGCTGCTGGGTCAGACCAGTGGTCCATCGTGCCCAGCAGTCCGCTCACGCAGCGGCCCCCAGGTCAAAGACCAGTGCCCTAGCCGAGACCGGCCCTACCTGCATTCATTCCAGTTCATCAGGAACTTGTCCAACCTTGTCTTGAATCCCCGGAGCGTGTTTTCCCTTATAACAGACTCCGGAAGAGCATTCCAGTTCTCCACCACTCTCTGGGTGAAGAAGAACTTCCTTACATTCATATGGAATCTATCCCCTTTTAACTTTAGAGAGTGCCCTCTCGTTCTCTCTACCTTGGAGAGGGTGAACAACCTGTCTTTATCTACTAAGTGTATTCCTTTCATTATCTTAAATGTTTCGATCATGTCCCCTCTCAATCTCCTCTGTTCGAGGGAGAACAGGCCCAGCTTCCCTAATTTCTCACTGTACAACAACTCTTCCAACCCCTTAACCATTTTAGTCACTCTTCTCTGGACCCTTTCGAGTTGTACTGTATCCTTCTTCATGTATGGCGACCAGTGCTGGATGCAGTATTCCAGGTGAGGGCGTATCATAGCCCAGTACAGCGGCATGATAACCTTCTCCGATCTGTTCGTGATCCCCTTCTTAATCATTCCTAGCATTCTGTTTGCCCTTTTCACCACCGCTGCGCATTGCACAGACGGTTTCATTGACTTGTCGAACAGTACTCCCAGGCCTCTTTCCTGGGGGGGTCTCTCCAAGTACCGCCCCGGACATCTTGTATTCGTGTATGGGATTTTTGATACCAACATGCATTACCTTATTCATCCACGTTGAACCTCATTTGCCATGTTGCTGCTCATTTCTCGAGCGTGGTTATGTTGCGTTGCAGGTCTTCACAATCCCCCTGCGCCTTCACCACTCTGAATAACTTCGTATCGTCTGAAAATTTAATCACCTCACTCGTCGTACCCATTTCCAGATCATTTATGAATATATTGAAGCGCACA
This sequence comes from Geotrypetes seraphini, assembly GCF_902459505.1. NCBI lineage: Eukaryota > Metazoa > Chordata > Amphibia > Gymnophiona > Dermophiidae > Geotrypetes > Geotrypetes seraphini. The sequence continues at coordinate 67,567,704 of NC_047095.1, forward strand.
GGTCCAAGTACCAAGCCCTGCGGCACCCCAGTGGTGACGTTCTTCCAGTTTGAGTATTGTCCATTTACCCCCACTCTCTGTTTCCTGTCCGCTAGCCAGTTTTTAATCCACGTGAGTATTTCACCCTCTATTCCATGGCTCTCAATTTTTTGAAGTAGTCGTTCATGCGGAACCTTGTCGAACACCTTCTGAAAATCCAGATATATAATGTCGACCGGGTCACCCTTGTCTATCTGCCCGTTTACCCCCTCGAAGAAATGCAGCAAGTTCGTCAAGCAAGATCGTCTTTTGCTGAACCCGTGCTGACTGGTCCTCATCAGATTGTGTCCATCAAGGTGATCAATGATGCGGTCCTTTATCAGCGCCTCTACCATCTTTCCCGGATCCGAAGTCAGACTCACCGGTCTGTAGTTTCCTGGATCTCCCCTCAAACCTTTTTTGAAGATCAGCGTAACATTCGCCACCTTCCAGTCTTCCGGAATCCTTCCCAATCTGATCGACAGATTGGCTATTAGTTGAAGCAGTTCAGCTATAGTCCCTTTCAGTTCCTTAATGACCCTCGGATGGATGCCATTCAGTCCCGGGGATTTGTCGCTCTTAAGCCTATCAATCTGCCTGCATACTTCTTCTAAACTAACTGTCAACCTTGTCAGTTTCCCATCTTCACCTCCAGCGTATAGCCTGTTGGGTTCCAGTATGTTGTGCATGTCCTCTTTGGTAAATAAAGACGCAAAAAATGTGTTCAGTTTATCGACAATGGCTTTGTCCTCCTTTAGCACTCCCTTTATTCCATTATCATCCAATGGTCCTACCGCTTCCTTTGCGGGTCGTTTCCCCTTAATGTATCGAAAGAATGGCTTGAAGTTTTTCACCTCCTTGGCTATATTTTCCTCGTAGTCTTTTTTGGCCCCTTTTACCGCTTTATGGCACTTGGATTGATGCTGTTTGGAGAAGGTCCTGTCTCCCCTCCCCCCATACCTGCCAAGGTTTACTTTTGTCACTCAGTTAACGGAAACTTTGAGAGTGCTATCATTGACTCACCTTTGGAATATGAAGGGTGCTTGATGAGTAAGTTAGCAGCCTCTTAAAATTTTTTCAGTTAGGTAAAAAAAACAAACCAAAAACCAACCAGTCCAGGGGACTTCCTGCTCCGGCACATCCTCCCCTTCACCTCCACTCACATCCGTTTTTTGTGGCGGGTGAATGGCGGCTGCGGCAGCAACTCTAAAATGCAGCATGCGGCCTCCCTCTGCGCTTTCCTTGTACTGCACTCCACCTAAGCTGAAAAAGGAAGTAGCATCATTAGTGGGCGGAGCGCGGCACAAGGAAAACGCAGAAGAAGGCCGCAGGCTGCATTTTAGAGGTGAAGGTGATGTCAGGCTCGAATGCGTAAAAAGGGGAGGATAAGCTAGCCCACGGGGGCCCCTTGGGCCTGTTTTTACCTCCCTAACGCCGGCCCTGCCTCTCCCTTCCCGCTGCGTGCCTACCTTTAATTTTTTAGAAAAGCGCTGCAGCCCTGGCATCTGTCCACAGTGGAGAGCAGATACCAGGGCCGCAGTGCTTTTATAAGACATTAAAGATAGCGGGCGGGAGAAGTGGATGCCAGCAAAGGGGTGTGGCATAGACTGCCGATCAGCAGGCATGCTGGACGGTAGCAAGATGCCACTCCCAGCCTCAGAAGAAGTGTTCCCCACAGGATGGGCAATTTTTGGGGAGGCCATAGCCCTCCGTTCCGACGCCTATGCCAGGCGGTCAATTCCATGATATGCTACCTCACGGGGGAGGGTCTTTGAGTCTGTACAGTAGTCCGTTTTCCCCTTGTGTTTTCTCATAACTGTCACAATCAATTTCCTCTCATCGATTTTGTCCACTTCAGGACTTGTGAGAAATCCCCTCCTGCACTCTTTAATTCGTTTCATGGAGACTTTTAGGATCTTGGACTTGCTTGAACGGAGCAGTCAATATTCTGGAGGCTGGTGACCCCTATGACGTCTTGGTTGGCGTTTACCATTTAGCTTTAGACTGTGGGAATGCAACATTTTAATAATTGAGGCAAAAGAGCCCATTTCTCTGGCACCTCAGGCGTTCTGTTCCTCAACTGTTATCTTTATCACATTGATCTGCTGCCGTTCTGAGCTGTTATATTAACACAAGCTGTATTTTAATTGCTTTCCTTTGGAGCCTTGTGAGGCTCTGACCTAAGAGAAAGGTACCATTAAGCCGAGTTTAAACAAGGAAACATTAAACACATAATGAGAACATTTCCTCATAATCTGCCATGTTTAGATTTGCAACTTTTATTCACAGGTGCCCTTCATTTGAACTGGATCTCAGTGAGTTCCACAATTAGAAAATTTCGGCAACAGCCACCTTTGCTTAGCTTCCAGAGCTGAATGTGCTGCTACAATGTGGTTGAGTAATACAAGGCCTAAGAAAAGAACAGGATTTGAACTCAAAAACCACAGCATCTTGAATTGTACTTTAATACTCCGACCACTAGATGGCACTTTACAATGTATTCTATCCACTAATGAGACACATCCAGACAAGGCAGTGATTTTCTGAGTTGATGGACCACAAGGAGATTGAGGGAATGATTTACCAGCACTGGGGATTTTCTAATAGGGTGCCAGATTTCCTCTATGAGAAAAGAGGACACCTGGTTCCATCCCGTTCTGCCTCCAGCTCTGCCCCGTTCTACCTAGATTTTCCCAAAGGAAAATCCAGATCCATGGCATGGCCCCCAGCCCTGCCCAGTTCTGTCCACATCACACCCCAGCCCCGCCCCCTTAACCTGTTCATACGTCAGGATGGCATCCGCGCATGTGTTGAGCTCACACGTGTGATGTCACCACGACGAGTTCACACATACGCAAATGCTGTCCTGACGTCGGAAGCTTTTCAAAACCCGGACAAAGTGCCGGGTTTTGAAAAGCTGTCCAGACTCCCAGACATGTCTGTATGAGGAGGCCATGTCTGGGAAATCTGATAACCCTACTCCCAGGGAATAGAATAACACAACTTGTGAGGTTGTCCCAAGTTGCATTATTCATTTATTGCGGGGGTCACTAACCTGCATTATCGCAGGTTCCTGACTCCTGCAGTAACTTCCCTCTTAGCAACCGAAATGACCTGATATCATCCAAATATCTTTGGAAAGTACACGAATAGACAACTTATATGTTCACCTGCTTTGAAGGGTGACAGGACAAAAGCGCGCCAGACAAAGCCGCGCAGATATTTTGGCCCAATTGTGCGCAAGACTCCAGTACGTCGCTGTAAAAGTTAATTTTAAAGAGCTCCAAAGGGTGTGTGTGTTTGCGCTGCCATTGGGGGTGTGGGGGGTACAACCCCCCACATTATACAGAAAACAACTTTTTCCTAAAAATTCAGGAAAAAGTTAAGTTTCCTCTATAATGGATGAAGTGGTGAGGATGTTTGAGGAGTATGGTGGGTCTGGAATATCTGGATGTGAAGCAATGATATGAACACCCCTGACACAGCGATTTGATGCGAAACGGAGGGTTCCCCGTTGGGTGTAAGGACTGCCTGGCCTGGATTTGGAGGCCATTAGCAGCTAAGTTATTTTTCTTGCTTTTGCTATAGATGTTATGAGCTGGACTATACTGCCTTTTGCTACATTCACCCACTGACTTTCATCTGTATTAGGCTTGCTGTTTGATACCACCTGGCAGGCTACTTTAGTTGCCCTGTTTTCTTGGACTATTTTTCAGCATTTAAACATAAACAGCGTTTGTAGGAGTGGAGTTTTTTTGGCCAGATGAAGCTGAACTGAGGCCTTTTTCTCCACTTCTTTTCTTTTTCCCTTTCTCTTTGGGGAGTGTGAATGTTGTGGGTTGTAAGTAAGGCCTTGTAGTGTTGCTGGGGGTGTGTATCGTTTGTCCGTGTGGGGCTTGTTTTTGAGTGAATAAGGGTTCTAACTCCCCAAACCCAAATTTAAGTGTAAACTTGGCACACTTAATAGAAAGGACGTCCAAGTGCCGATAATCAAAACTGACTTTCTGGACGTCTAGTGGGACTTCTTATGCCTCTGAATGCCACCCTGCGCCCAGAGCTGAAAGGGGCGTATCTGAAGGAGTGGTTAGGGCAGAATTTGGGCGGGCTGTGGATGTTACTTATCTTTTAGCGGCTGGGTTTTACTATGTCCACTGCTTACAATACTCCTTCTCAACGTGCTGGGATAGGGAGGTGGGGGGGGGGGGGGGCCTCTCTCTCGGAATCAGTATTAATCCAGTGCACCATCATGGCAAGGTTGTGGAAAATGCATGTTGTAGAGAGTGCCACCTTTCAGAAGAGTCCTTCAGTCATGAAAATGAAACTTCCCAGAGTGCTTTTCGTGAAGATGAGAGTGCTGCTACTGCAGCCCCAGATATAGGGTTACCAGATTTTACATCAGTAAAATCCGGACCCCTAGACAAGCCTCCAGGCCCACTCAGTTATACCCCCAACTCCGCCCCACTCCACCCCCGCTGCCTGTTCGTTGGGCAGGAAGGCATCCGCGCATGCACGGATGTCCCCTCCTGACGCAATTTCATTTCAAAACCCGGGCAAAGTGCTGGGTTTTGAAAAGCCGTCCACACCCCCCAGACATGTCCTCAAAAGGAGGACATGTCTGAACAAATCCGGACGCCTGGTAACCCTCCCCAGAAATACAGTACAGCACAGTATCAACCGCTGAACTTCTGTCCGGTACCTTAGACCTGAGGGCTTCTCTATTTGTAAAGAATTTAGAATCTGGTTTTTCACCAAGGCCCCCTTCTACTAAACCGCGCTAGTGGTTTTTATCACCGGGAGCCGTGCTGAATGCTTTGCGCTGCTCCCGACGCTCATAGTGTTCCTATGCGCATTGGGAGCAGTGCGCAGCATTCAGCGTGGCTCCCGGTGATAAAAACCACTAGCGCGGTTTAGTAGAAGGTGGCCCACGTGTGTGGCGATGAATAACATGAAGAATTAAAGTGTTGTATGTTGCTCCAGTTATTTGAATGAGAAGTTACGAGAGCAGGGGGGATTTTATTTATTTATTCAATTTTCTAGACTGTTCTCACAGGGGAGCTCAAAACAGTTTATTTGAATTTATTCAAGTACTTTTTCCTGCCTGTCCCAGTTGTGTGTGTGTGTTTGGGGGGGGGGGGTTAAGTGACTTGGAACAGTGTGGGTTTGAACCCACAACTTCATGGTACTGAGGCTGTACCTTTAACCACTGTGCCACACTCTCTCCATTGTGATGTCATAATGCCTCATTCCACCAATGCCTAAGAGCCAGCCTCATTGGTGATGTCACAGTGGCTTGATTGTCCTATACTTGGGCCCATTTACTAGCTGAATTTGCCTCACTGAAATGACAAATGTGGAATAATTTGTAAGTTTCATGGCTCTTCATTATATTTATTCAGCTCAGAACAGTTTACACTAATATATTCAGGTACTCAAGCATTTTCCCCTGTCTGTCCTGGGCTCACAATCTATGTAACATACCTGGGGCAATGGGGAAATTAAGTGACTAGCCCAAGGTCACAAGGTGCAGCATGGGTTTGAACCCACAACCTCAGGGTGCTGAAGCTTTAACCACTGCGCCACATTTAATTATCATACACTCCGTTGATTTTACTGACATGTTAGTGTTACTATCTAGTGATTTTTGCACGTTAAAAATGTTCAAGCTAGAACACGTTATTTAAATGATACAATTAACAATGTGTCTAAATTTCGTAGTGACTGTGAATGCTCAGGGTCCACTTCGGTTGGTTTGGGACGTTCTTAATAGCCTTGTGGCTTGGTCCCTGTGGTAGGCTGTCCCAAATCATCCTTCTCTTTGGTGATTGTTTGCGGCTTTGGGTGGAGCTTGTGATAGAACGCCAACATTGCTCCCCAGATAAATGTCTATGTCACTGTCACATAATTAACAGTAAGCTGTCCCCCCTCCCCCCCCCCATCTTCTTCTTTTTTTTCTTTTTTCAAGTAACGGCAGTTTTGCAGTGCAGAATTCCACAACAGAGGAGGCAAATTACATATAATATAATCTACAGTACATTAATTAGTTAGTTAAAACCTGGAAAAGTATACAAGGGAGCCTAAATATTAAAATTTAAACAAAGATACGCCAAAGCTCTTTAGAACATTGCATCAATTGCAAACCTTCTCTTGGTGCTGAAAAGTTCTAATCCCAACCAGAAATGGGCGTGGATAAGGTTCAATCAATAATCTGAAGCAACGTCAAAACATAAAATTTTGTTTATGCAAATTGGCACTTAATGAAATAAGATAACGTTCTTTTCAGCTACGGTGGCAAAATAACACTCAGAATTTAGGAGGTTGGTTGGTTGGGCTGAGAACTTTTCAGCACTCCTTCGTATGTAATAAAAGTGAGCCAAGAACAGGACAATCAAGCCATTGTGACATCACTGATGAGGTTGGCTCTTATTGGTGGAATGAGGCATTATGACATCACAGTCTCAGCTCTGGTTGCCAGAGACTGAAACTCTTCACACTACCAGGAGATGCTGAAAAGTTCTCAGTCCAACCAAGAAGAGAATGACGTGGATATGGGTCAATCAATGATCCGAAACAATGTCAAAACACAGAATTTTGTTTCTGCAAACTGGCCCTTAACGGAATAAGATAAACACTCTTTTCAGCTACAGTGGCAAAATAACGCTTAGAATTTAGGAAGTTGGCTGGTTGGGTTGAGAACTTTTCAGTGCACTCTCATAATACCAGAGACCCATTTATTATCCGTTTCCTCCAGTCAGCGGGAAAAAAGAACAATCAAAAAATTCCAAACCATCCACTGGGAAAAAAATAACCGTTCTAAAAAGAAAACCAACAACAACCCATGATTGGAGTAACAAACAGCACAAATCAAATGCATAACTCTTCAAAAAACAAAGAGCAAAAGCTCGCAAAATAAATGAAAAAAATAAGTACTTCTCCTATGGGATGTCTCACTGGACGTACTTTAGTTCTTAGATTCAATTCATAGCAGATGCTTCAATATGAAGTAATCACCGTCAGACTTTATATCAGCTGAAAGCTGATGTAACAAACCCCGACATTTGAAGACGTACAGCTCTTATGAGAAAACATCCCATTCAATAAAGAAATTGAGACTCTGGTTTAGCAGAGTTCAATTTAAAGATCCATCATTGCCTTAAGATTAGAAAGCGGAAGTGTGAAGCCAAATGAAGGGGTTTTTTTTAAAACGCATAAAACAGACGAGGGATGGAGGATAGTAAAGTTGGTTTGATTCTGTTTTTACTATCCTAGGGATGGGGCTGGTCGAGGCTGGGCTGCAAAGCTCTGAATATCAGCCAGTCCTGTATACACCGAAGGAATTTTTGATTGTGCCAAACTGCCTAAAATGAACTGAGAATATTTTTTTACTATGAGGGAGAAGATGACTGAGACTAAAAAGAGAGGGGTTGCATTTATTTATTTTTTGCTTGGATTAATCAATACAAGGAGTCCCTAAACTAATCCTTACTTACCTGGTATCTAAACTTGCCTGTTTCTGAGTTGCAGAGAGAGGAAAATAATAATAATAAATTTATTTCTTATATACCGCCAAAGCCATAGTAGTTCGAGGTGGTTTACAACAAAGAAGGACTGGACAATCAGCGAAAAGGTCCAATCAGTGAAAAATAGGAATAACAAAGAAGGGGTTGGATAGTCAGCGAATATCAGTACAATCAGCAAATGAAGATACAGTTTGAATGGGTAAGCTGGATACAGAAGCAATAAAAGGGAGCCATAGGTCGGGCATAGAGGTCTAGGTTATAAATCGGTTAAATAGGTTGGCTTTTAGTAGTTTCCTGAAGTTTAGGTAGGATGAGGAACGTGAGATAACATTGGCCAGCCAAGTGGAGCGGGCTTCATCTAAGGCTAGGCAGATCATAGGATGTATACGTAGGAGTTTCGTCAGCCGCAAGCCTGAAGTCATTATGCCGTTGTATAGATCCATGGTGAGGCCCCATCTGGAATACTGCGTACAATTCTGGAGGCCTCATTACCGCAAGGATGTACTGCGGCTTGAGTCAGTCCAGCGAATGGCCACCCGGATGGTCTCGGGACTCAAGGATCTCCCGTACGAGGAACGGCTATACTCACTCGAGGAACGCAGAGAGAGGGGAGACATGATCGAGACGTTCAAATACCTCACGGGCCGTATCGAGGTAGAAGAAGATATCTTCTTTTTCAAAGGTCCGACGGCGACAAGAGGACATCCATGGAAAATCAGGGGGGGGGGAAATTGCACGGCGACACCAGGAAATACTTTTTCACCAAAAGAGTGGTTGATCGCTGGAATAGACTTCCACTTCAGGTGATCGAGGCAAGCAGCGTGCCTGATTTTAAGAAGAAATGGGATCGTCAGTGGGATCTCTGCACAGAGTTAAATAGGGGAGGGTTATTAGGGTGGGCAGACTAGATGGGCCGCGGCCCTTATCTGCCGTCTTTTTCTATGTTTCTATGTTTCTATGATCGCTGGAATTGACTTCCACTTCAGGTGATCAAGGCAAGCAGCGTGCCTGATTTTAAGAAGAAATGGGATCGTCACGTGGGATCCCTGCACAGAGCTAAATAGGGTGGGCAGACTAGATGGGCCGCGGCCCTTATCTGCCGTCTTTTTCTATGTTTCTAATTATTAAGCTGACCTGCTTGGGAGGCGAGAGTTCTATTCAGGTCTCTTTTGTAACGGCAACATTTGTGACCTGACAGATATTAAAAACGACATGTCTAATAATGCACTTCTTTATGCAATGAAAAACTGACTTAAAAGTTTACCCTGCATCTTCACCCCGATTGCAAAAGCAATGGAAGAAACAGTACGCATTTTCCTGGGCGTATCCGGAGGTCTGTGGGAAGTACCCATCATAAGAGAACTGCTGATTTTTTTTTTTTTTTTTTTATTCAACTCCTAAATTTAGGAGAATTAAAAGTGGGTGGTAATGGGTGAGGAGGGATTTAGGGCAGGGAAAAGATAGGAGTTTAGCACTGAGGGGTCCTTTTAATAAGGCTCGCTTACCGATTTAGCATGCACTAAAGATTAGCACGAGCTAAATTGGTTAGCATGCCTTAATAAAAAGACCCCTGAATTAGGTTCATAAATCTAGGCAAATGATTGGCAGACCTAACCTTATACTTTCAAGCACACAAGGCACAATGAATTTTCAGCTGGAAAGTTTTTAGCGCTGGCTGGTGCACTGAACGGTCTGCACTGCGCCGACGCTTGTAGGAACTCTGCGACCACTGGAGCAGCGCTGAGCATTCAGGGCCCAGACCGGCGCTAAAAACCTCCTGCTTGGTTCCGTAAAAGAGGAGGTAGGTTTGGCCGAAAACAGGGTGCACATTTTTGTGGCTAACTTGGAAGCAGGGACTCTGCAATTTCTGAATTTTGGGCCCTAGTTCTACGAGGGTTCTTCAAAATGTTTCTGCACTTTCATATTTTCGCAGGAAATGATTGGGGCGGCTCACCTTGCAGATAGTGGGAGAGCTGTTACGCTGTGGCGAAGAAAACTGTTGAACTTGCAATCCTTTATTTGTACTTTCTACCAAAGTTTTATAATGAGTCTATAATAATCGCTAAAACAGGCAAAGTTCCATAAGACAAAGGCACGCTAGAGGTTTTACAAAGGCATGCTAGAGGTTTAACGTTTGTAACAGTGCGAGCTAAACCCGCAGGACGTGCTAGCCGCTACCGCCTCCTTTTAAGCAGGCGGTAGATTTTGGCCAGCGCGGGGGTTAGCACCTTGAGGAAAAGTCGCACGCGTTAACCCCGCTAGCACGCCTTTGTAAAAGGAGCCCAAAGTCCCAACTAGGATGCGAGTTTTGGCGATATCGTCGCCTTCCTCAGGGGACAATTATGAACTTGCAACTTACTGCAAACGGTGCGTGTGAACGCGTCGGCGTCTCTTCTTCCAAAAGGAAGCACCACTTTTGGAAGAAGAGACGCCGATGTGTTCACCGTTTGCAGTAAGAAGTTCATAATTGTCCCCTGAGGAAGGCGACGATATCGCCAAAACTTGCATCCTAGTTGGGACTTTGTCTTATGGAACTTTGCCTGTTTTAGCAATTATTATAGACGCGTTATAAAACTTTGGTAGACACTACAAATAAAGGATTTACGACCACAGGTTGGATTTGACATCTCCAGTGCCTCTTTTTGATTACTCCAATAGCATTATCAGACACAATTCCAGCAGATTCTGCTATCAACTTAACTCCTTCTAAGCTGTTGTCCGGGATTTCCAAGCACAGACATGGAGACGAGTGGTCATGGAGACTGAGAGCAAACTTGCGTCAGACAGTTCTGGCTCTCCACTGCTGAGAACTGTAGCGAGAGACCTACATGACGGTACCTCCAAGAAGCTTCTGAGTGAAAAGGTCGATACTTGTTTGGGATCTTCCCAATGAAGACTTCACAGAAGAGTAAGTCCAAACTTTGCCTCTTCTTTTTGGAGCCATAGCAAACAGTAATGAAGGAAAAGATTTCTCCAGAGGAACACAGACACCTTGATAACTACACTCCCTCTAAAAGTGGCATCTGCTGAGAGGGGTAATGGGCCTTTGGATATCTCAGCAATATTGGCGTCTTCTGTGGATGAAATACTAGAAAGAGTCACTCTGGTTAGTTTTGTCATTGATAACTCAGGAGAACCCTTTATTAAACCAAGCTACCTGTACATTTCTGGTTATCAGAAAGCTTTTTGGGGTTCTATTTTCCTTCTCTTTGATTCTTCTTATTTTTGTGTTTGAACATGATCGGAACCACATTATGCCCTGTTATTTTAGGAAGTGGTGCCTGTTTTCTTGGGTCAGAGAACATGCATCTATCCAGAAGTTGCTCATCCAAGGAGATTATTTCTGTCTAGGTGCCAAAAGCTTCTGGCTCTGGACAGTGCCTTTTTACCTTTGTAAATATACATATGAAAATACTTACTGGTCCATCTAGTCCAGTAGCCCTTCTTCACGATGACCAATCCAAGTCACTAGTAACTGAAATGTTTGCCGAATTGCTTAGGTTTAAGATATATGTCCTTCCTATCATTCTCTCTGCAAGGAACTCCCATATCCTATATGTCCTATCTGTCTGTCCAAACTAGAATGTAAGCTCTTCAGAGCAGGGACCGTCTATTACATTTGTACATGTCAAATGTACAGCACTGTGTATGCCTGTCAGCGCTACAGAAATATTAAATAGTACATAAGAATTGCATACTGGGTCAAACCAAAGTTCAATGAAGCCCAGTATTCTGTTTCCAACAGTGGGTATCCCAGGTCACAGTTTTACTCCTTGGCAAGATCTCAAGGAGTAAAACAGATTTTATGCTGCTTATCCTAGGAATAAGCAGTGGATCTCACCAAACCATCTCAATAATGACCTATAGACATCTCTTTTAGGAACTTGTCCAGCCTTTTTTTTTTTTTTTAAACCCTGCTAAGCTAACTGATTTTACCACATTCTCTGGCAATAAATCCCAGAGTTTAATTACACATTGTGTGAAGAAATATTTTCTCCGGTTTGTTTTAAATCTACTACTTAGTAGCTTCATTGCATGTCCCCTAGTCCTAGTATTTTCGGAAAGATAAACAAGCAATTCACATCTACCCTTTCCACTCCACTCATTATTTTATAGACCTCTATCATATCACCCCTGAGCCGTCTCTTCTCCAAGCTGAAGAGCCTTAGCTGCTTTAGCCTTTCCTTTTATCATTTTCGTCACCCTTCTCTGTGCCTTTCCTAATTCCATTACATCTTTTTTTGAGATTCGGCGACCAGAATTGCACACAGTATTCAAAGTGCGGCCCTACCTTAGAGCAATACAAATGCATTACAGTATAATCTCGTTATAATGGATTCTCTTATAACGGAATCTCGCCTATAGCGGACGAGGTCCGCTGGTCCCGGCCGTGCACCTTTATAAACATACAGAAAATCATCGGGTATAGCGGACTCGCATATAATGGACTTTCGGATATAACGGGCAACTAATTTGGTCCCCAGAGCTGCTTTTACCTGTAGTTTTCTTCGGCTATAACGGACATGCAGGCTCCGCCTACAAGGCGCGTGGCGTGCCGGTGATATAGTTTCAAAATGCATCCCAGAAGACCATGACAGAGTATTTTTCTTTCTAGGTCAGTGCGACATAATGCTTTAGAACAGTGGTTCCCAACCCTGTCCTGGAGGCCAGTCGGGTTTTCAGGATAGCCCTAATGAATATGCATGAGAGAGATCTGCATATAATGGAGGTGCCATGCATGCAAATCTGCTCCATGCATATTCATTAGGGCTGTCCTGAAAACCCGGCTGGCCTGAGGGTCCTCAAGGACAGGGTTGGGAACCACTGCTTTAGAAGATCTTTTAGTGTTCTGATTTTGCAATCATTTCGTGCCGTACCAACGTTATACTGAGTTTTGTTCTTGATGTTCCTGATATCCTTGTGCAGTGACTGTTGTTCATTGAACGTTGTTTCAAGCTGACCTAAATAAAGTTTTAAAAAAATGCAACTCGGGATATAACAGACCGTTTTTCTACGTCCCTTGAAGTCCGTTATAACGAGATTATACTGTATAACATGTTCATCTTTGTTATAATAGTAATGTAATGAATAATGGTTAAGCTGGAAATGTTGTCCGTTAAACCTTTCTCTTTTCTTTTCCGTTTTATTTCTTTTAAGATAATCTCCACGAGTTCATCCCTCCCCCCACACCCTTATTGTAGTGGTCTAACGATGGAGGTCTTGGGCTGTATTTACTTATTTTTTCTTTGGGTTTTTTTTTTTTTCTTTTCAACCTTCAGATATTTCTCAAACAGGCGTATATTTGTGTAAATATGTTAAGCTCAATTTAAACAAGACCATACAGCCAGTGTCGAAGTAGGGGGGAGCGGGGGAGTGGTCCGTCATGGGCGCCATCTTGGCGGGGGCGCTGGTACTCATCCTCCTCTCCACCCCCACCCCCCACCCCACAACTGAGCATGCATCCGTTCCTCCATACCTGTTTAATGTTCCCAGCACGAGCAGGAACCCCAAGCTGCTGCTCGCACCAGTGTCGGCTCTTCCTCTGATGTCACTTCCTGGACCCGTGCCTAGGAAGTGACAGCAGAGGAAGAGTTGATGCTGGAGTGAGTTTGGGATTGCTACTCGCGCCAGGAACATTAAAGAGGTACAGGGAAAGTGAATGGGCATTTGTGCGTGGCAGGAGAGGGGTGGGGAAGGAGCGGATGAGGGTGAGTGGTAGAGAAGAGGGTGGGGGAGGTGTGCCACTACCCAGGCCGCCTCTCACCCTTGCTATGCCACTGCGTCCAGCTCTTAAAAGGTCTGCAGCTTTGGGATGGGGCCCGTGAGGCTGATTTACTGAACTCAACCTCACCAAGAGCGTCTGCCGTCAAACCGCAGTAGCGCTTTTTACCGCAGGCTAGTGAGGTAACATAGTAACGTAGTAGATGGCGGCAGATAAAGAACCAAATGGTCCAATGCCCCGGTTTGATAGAAGGAGCCCCAAAATTGTGTATATGGCCTCACATGAGGTCTAGCCAGCCTTCCGTGCCATAGAAGGTCCATCTGCTAATTTTGGCACTTCGGGCGGTTTTAGGGCATGCTAAAATGCCACACGCTAGCCGCCACTGCCTCCTTTTAAGCAGGCGGTAGTTTTTTGGCTAGCGCGTGCTTTAGCGCAAGATAATCTTCTGCGTGCGCTAAAAACGCTAGCGCACCTTCGTAAAAAAAGCCCTTAATCTATTTGATGAAACATAGAAACATAGAAGATGACGGCAGAAAAGGGCTACAGCCCATCAAGTCTGCCCACTCTGCTTACCCACCCCCTGTCTATGCCCTAATGACCCAATTTCCTTATCTTGACCCTCGTAGGGATCCCACATGGGTATCCCATTTATTCTTAAAGTCTGGCACGCTGTCTGCCTCGATCACCTGCACTGGAAGCTTGTTCCAATGATCAACCACTCTCTCTGTGAAGAAATACTTTCTGGTGTCTGCAGCAGCCACTCTCTCCTCCTCTCCCTATTGGCTAAGGCTCTTAACATTTGCATCTCCTCTTCCTATAGGCTAAGGCTCTTTACACCTGCATTGTGATGTCATAGAACTTTCTAATTATAGAAACATGATGGCAGATAAAGGCCAAATGACCCATCATAGAAACATAGATGACGACAGAAAAGGGCTCCAGCCCATCAAGTCTGCCCACTCTGCTTACCCACCCCCTGTCTATGCCCTAATGACCCAATTTCCTTATCTTGATGGCTTCTACTTAACTGTTATCATCAGGGTACAGGGAGGTAAAATGGCTGGAATGTCTTGGGCAAAGCCGGATTTTAAGTGTGGAATTTTCCGGAGCTCTCTGGACTCAGTGGCCCACATTCGAAGCTCTGGAGTCGTGTCTAAAAGCATAAGACTGAAGCAAAACCTCCTGACAGCAAGACGTCAGGCTGGCAGTAGCAGCCTCGAGGGCGCTTCTCTTTTATCTTTCAATGTGACGGGTCTTCAGTCAGCAGCTCTGCATTAAAATGCTTAATTATGCCACAAGTTTGAAAAAAAAAAAAAAAAAAAATGAAATCCTTTCTTCAGTGCTGGTTAAATATTAGCATTTCCTAAGTGCGGTCAGCCAGTTTCTTCTAAAAAGCCCAATTTAACTTCTTTTTCCCTCAGGGACTTCATGGCTATTTCAGTTTTATGCCGCATTTTTTTTTCAAGGACAAATTTTCTACCCCAAGCAAGCAGGCAGGCTTTTAGCGGCTCAGAGCCTGAATAATAGGCCAGTGGACCTGAAAACTCCTGGCCTCCGTGGCTCAACCCTTCTGGGACATTTAATTAAGGAAGTAACATAGTAGATGATGGCCGAAAAAGACCGGAAGGGTTCATCCACTCTGCCCAAAAGTCACCCTCAGTTCCAGAGGAAGGTTACTAAAATGGTCCGTATGGGGAGGTCCATCCCGTTTATCATCTTGGTCGCCCTTCTTTGAACCTTTTCTAAGGCCGCCATATCTTTCTCCATATGAAATCGAATGTTTCTAAAACCAGACTGCTATGGTTTGCTCCCTTACGACACAATCTACCTCAGGTTATAGCATTGAAATCAGGAGACTCCTTAACAATTGAATTTTCATCTAGAATCCTTGGTTTTATTTTAGATTCTTATCTAATATAATAAAACTCTAAGCGCGCATGCGTACTCTTACCTGCGTGCTTCCGTTTTCCGGGAGCTGTAGGTTCCCACAGGTAGGAGTGCGCATGCGTGGCAGTGGCCAGTTGACAGAGGCAGCAAACACGTGCGACTCCCCCCTCCTGCCCTCACTCCCCCACCCACCGCCAGAAAAACATCGCTATGGCTGCCCGCATTGGACCGCGAGGAGGTCATTGGGAGTGCTGGCGGTGTTCACGTGCACAGAATTGGCGCTCCAGACCTCCATCCAGGAAAAACGGCACTACTGGTAGAAATTTATTTTTAAGATTAAAGGTGCTGTGGCGGCTCCTCTCACAAGCCACACCTGCGGTACATGCACATAGATCTCATGCATATTCATTGGGGAAATCCTGAAAACCCGACTGGAATACGGCTCTCGAGGACCGGAGTTCCCTAACCCTGATGTATACCCTAGAGCAGGAGTAGGGAACTCCGGTCCTCAAGAGCCGTATTCCAGTTGGGTTTTTAGGATTTCCCCAATGAATATGCATTGAAAGCAGTGCCTGCACATAGATCTCATGCATAGTCATTGGGGAAATCCTGAAAACCCGACTGGATTGCGGCCCTCGAGGAGGGAATCTGACACCCCTGCCTTAGGGGTAGCACATCAAGGAGGGCAAAGAGAGGAAAAACAAAAGGAAAAAAACTTAACTCCTATAAATAGGACTGATTAAAATTGGATGTTAAGATATGAAATATAACATTTTAAACGTAGACTGGTTGTCTTGTCTATGCCTCAAAGGCATCCTTATACAGAAAGCTTTTTAAAGAGCCTTTGAATTTTTCTAGCGAGGTTTCCCCACGCAAATAATGTGGTAAATTATTCCAGAGCTGTGGAGCTATAACTAAAAAAATAGTAGATCACCTAGTGCCTATAATTTTTAGGGAGGGGATCATCAAAAGATGCTGTTCTGTTGATCTGAGTGTCTATGAAGACGGTCAAGAAATATTGGTGCATTTGATAGCCGAATTTTAAAGGTTAATAATGCAATTTTGTAAGTGATTCGATAAGAGATTGGTAGCCAATGTGCTTTTTTCAGAAGTGGTGTCACATGATCATATTTTTTTTTGATTTGGTGATCATTTTTATTGCTGTATTTTCTATCATTTGCAATCTTCTCAATTCTTCCTGTGTTATGTCCTGATACAACGTATGTATGTAACTCCCTGTAAAATGTTTTGTATAAAAAGGGTACAGAAATTTTTAAAAGAAAGAGGAGCGAGCTCCGTGGCGGCAGCGGTTGCCAGGGTTTTCTTGGCCTAAATGAATGTGCCTAAGGTAGGTGTCTACTGGAACCTAAGTGAAGCCATGTCCAAAACCTACCCCAAATCTGTCTCTAACCATGCCTACTTACCAATGGGCACCTTGGTGTAGACGCCTACCGGCTAGTGAATTTTTTAAATGCTTTTTTAATGGCGCTTTCAATTATAAGCACCTGATCGGTTGGCGCCAATCCAAGAGCCTAACTTAGGCCTCTTCTATAGCCTCTGGGCATTAGCACCCTCTTTGGATCTTCACCTTCCTCCGTTCTCCATTTCTAATACAACCAAGAGTGGGAACGGTGAACTCCTCAGAGAGAGTGAGAAAGAGTTATACAGGAAACATTGCCTAATTTGGATAAAGCAGACTTCAAGTGTTGCCACCGATTGGCACATTGGTTAATCTACATTTGTTTTGTGCTTTTGTTTCGATCTAGATTGGATTTTTGGCTCCGGCCCAGTTGATGCCAGTAACAAAAGTGATGTGAACTGTGTCACCAGCGGTGTGAATGAGATGAACGAGATGGCACAGCTGCCTGCACCCTCATGCCAAGGGACTCCACGTGCCCAGGCCGATGTCTTTGCTATTTCGATGGAGGAGATCTCACACTTGCCACAGCAGACATGATACAGGCAAAGAGCCGTGGAGTTACTGGACAACATTTTTTTTGAGACGGAGAGGGCAGAAGGGTGTGGTGCGGGTAAGAGGGGCTTGATATGAGGTAGGCAAGGCTCCAGGCGTGTGGCAAAGATGAACAAAGTTATGCATACTGGGACGAGGGCTTTGATGTATGTAGGGGAAGGGACACGGGGATTTTAATATATGTAGTGGGGATGGGTGCAGGCATGAGCAATGCAATATATTTGAGGTTAGGCACTGATGTGGTAGGAGGACTGTTCGTACGTGGGTCGGGACAGAAATAAGCATGAGTGGGCAGAGTGTGGGGGAGGGGTGTTGATATATGGGCAGAGGTACCGATGAAGCGTGAGTGTGTAGGATACATGGGGAAGGGGTGTGATATATGGGCAGAGACAGGGGTGAGTATGTGTGTGGGAGTGGCCTGGGATGCAGTGGGAGGGGTGTGATATATGGGCAGAGACAGGGTTGAGTATGTGTGTGCAGGGTGTGTGTGGGAGTGGCCTGGGGTGCAGTGGGAGGGGTGTGATATATGGGCAGAGACAGGGGTGAGCATGAGTGTGCAGGGTGAATGGAAGGGGGTGTTGATATATGGCAGGAATATAGACGAGAATGAATGTGCACATGCGTATGGGGGAGGGGCACTGGGAGAAATATGGATACAGGCAGAAATGCAGGATGTTGATAGATGGGCAGGTGGAGGGGGCACAGCCTCCTTTTTAATCTTTTTTTTAAGTTTAGACTTTTATATTGTGATCTAAACGAGGGACATGCTTCCTATTTCTCTCTGGAGCTGCTTGGGGGTTTGCCGAGAGACAGAAGCCGATCTCCAGGGCAGTGATGTGTGACAATCTGAGACTTTTTCCCCCAAAAGATCACACCCATTGTCACTGCGAAGTCATTTGTTACTGTGTCACCATCTCTTCTCTCTCTCACAGCGCTGCAGAAAGGGGCTTTTATCACAAGAGAAATGAACTATTGATTTGGGGCTGTTTATAGCACGAAGGCATCGAAGGACTCCTTTATGAAAAAAATATTTTTGAAGCCTGAATTGTTACCTGTAAAAAGAAACAACTTTTCCGAAGCTTATTAGTGCTAGTCTTTCACTCTGTCACCTTTTCCCTCTCCCTCCCTTTTTGTCTTGATTACCCCCAAATGGTTCTGTCTGGCCTTTCTGAAGTGTGAGTGCCAATCTGACTATGTATACCCTAGAGCAGGGGTGTCCAACCTGCGGCCCAGTGAAGTATTTTGTGTGGCCCCGGTCGAGGGCGATGCTGTGTTTTCCTTTGCTGCCCCTGGGTGTTTACCATCTTGCCGGCTCCCTCCTGTGTCTTACTGTAGCCAGAAACATTTTTTTCGGCCAATGCGGCCCAGTGAAGCCAAAAGGTTGGACACCCCTGCCCTAGAGGAAAGGAGAGACAGGGGAGATATGATTCAGATGTTCAAATACTTGAAGGGTATTAACGTAGAACAAAATCTTTTCCAGAGAAAGGAAAATGGTAAAACCAGAGGACATAATTTGAGGTTGAGGGGTGGTAGATTCAGGGGCAATGTTAGGAAATTCTACTTTACGGAGAGGGTGGTGGATGCCTGGAATGTGCTCCCGAGAGAGGTGGTGGAGAGTAAAACTGTGACTGAGTTCAAAGAAGCGTGGGATGAACACAGAAGATTTAGAATCAGAAAATAATATTAAAGATTGAACTAGGCCAGTTACTGGGCAGACTTGCACGGTCTGTGTCTGTGTATGGCCGTTTGGTGGAGGATGGGAAGGGGAGGGCTTCAATGGCTGGGAGGGTGTAGATGGGCTGGAGTAAGTCTTAACAGAGATTTCGGCAGTTGGAACCCAAGCACAGTACCGGGTAAAGCTTTGGATTCTCGCCCAGAAATAGCTAAGAAGAACAAATTAAAAAAATTTAAATTGAATCAGGTTGGGCAGACTGGATGGACCATTCGGGTCGTTATCTGCCGTCATCTACTATGTTTCATGCAAAGCCAGGCTAAGTTCCAGCCTCACCAAGACCACAACCCTGCTGGATGGAGAGCAAGCCTCATCCCGCTGCCATTTCTGCCTCTGCCCTGGTGACCTGGTTCTGGATGGAGGCCTTTGGCCTGTTCTAGTGTTTGAACTTATACCCCAATGCATTGTGGGACTACAAATACCAAAACACATCTGGAAGGGAAAAGGCATGGGATCTGACATATCGCCATGGTTACCATCAAAGTAGTTTACATCTTACATGCATAAGGTTACCATAGACCCGCCCCCCAGCCCTGCTCAGTTTCATCCAGCCCCACTCTGTTCCGCCCACATCATGCACCATTCCGCCTCAATCTCACCCTCACCCCGCCCCCCCTCAAGTGCTCAGAGCCGCGTCGGGAGGGCATCTGTGCATGCATTTGATGTCATCATGTAACACATGATGTGTTGCATGATGACATCACATGCATGCGCGCATGTGACATCACTGGGTTACATCCATGCATGCGCAGATGATCTGCCGACGACGGCCCGAGCTGGAAGCTTTTCAAAACCCAAAGTGCCAGGTTTTGAAAAGCCGTCCGGACATGTCTGGGTAAATCCGGACGTCTGGTAACCCTATATATGCAGGTATAGGGTTTCCAGATGTCCGGATTTCCCTGGACATGTTCGCCTGACTTAAGAACACGGTTCCGGCTTCATTTGATTTCACTGAGCAGTATTTCCAGTGGCAGAGACTTCTACACTTCTCCTGTAGCAGATTCAGGAATGATTCATGGCCGCATTAAGAACAGTGTGAGGTTGTTTATGCTGTACCTTAAGAGGGAACACTAGTAGGGCCAGTTGGCCCTTTTGTCAGCTGGGAGCAGAATCTTAAAATCTTCAAGTTCTGAGTTACATACAAATCCGACTTAAGAACAGCTGTAATAGCGTAACTCATACAAATCTGCCTTTACCTACTAAACCTCCTTGCAGCCAACCTGCTGCTATGACCACCTGGGTTTAAGGGAAGCTACAGTTTTTACTATACACTTATCCTGTATTATGAGGCTGTGTAAGTGGCCATCCTACTTAGAAAGGAATGATGGGACATGGCACGAGTATGAGACAGCTTAGGGGTAGATTAAGAAAGGTCTGCGTTAGATCTCTGCACTAATGGACACATTTAAAAAATGTTCTTCCCAATGCAGTAAACAAAATACGGTAATAGATATTTAGAAAAACATGTACGAAAATGGAAGCACGCAGTGACTGCATGCACATACAGGCAGTGGTGGACCAAGGGGGCGGGGCAGGGAAGGCAGTCCTCCCCGGGTGCAGTCCATAAGAGGGTGCTCCGAGCGAGGGCAGGCATCAACTTCTTCCAGCAGCAGCAGCATTCAGAATTCACTGCTCTGCCGGCATTGGGCCTTCCTCTCTTTTGGGTCCTGCCTTTGTGGAAACTAGAAATAGGCAGGATCCAGCAGAGAGGAAGGCCTGATGCTGGCAAGAGCAGTGAGTTCTGAATGCTGTGCTGCTGACTGGGGAGTGACAAAGAGAGAGAGAGGGAGAAGGAAGACTAGGGAAGGGAGAGGAGATGCTAGACTATGGGGAAGGAAGGGAGGGAGGAATGGAGGGAAAGGAAGGAAGGAAGGAAAGGAGATGCCAAACCATGGAGGGAGAGGAAAAGATGCCAGGAGATAGGGGAGAGGGACAGGAAAAGAGATGCCAGACCAGGGAGAAAGGAGGGAGGGAGGGAAAGGAAAGAGAGGCGATACCAGAGCATGGAAAGGGAGGGATAGATGGAAGGGAAGGAGAGGAAAGAGATGCTAGGGCATGGGGGAGGGAAGGGAAGGAGGAAACAGATGTCAGACCATGGGGTTGGGTAGGAAGAAAAGAAAGGAGAAGATGCCAGAACATAGAGAATGGATGTGGATACAGAGAAAGAAAAATAGAGACGGGGTGAAGCTGAAATGTATCATGTACAAAGGAGAGAAGGAGCACAGGGTAAACAGTTTATGGGAGGGACATAGAGAGAAGATGTCATATGGAAGGGGGAGAGGGTGGAGACCGGATGGAAGGGACAATGAGAGAGGGCAGATGCTGCATGGAAGGGAGAGAGAGGACAGACACTGGATGGAAAAGAAGACAGTGAAGAAGATGATTAAAGCAGAAACAACAAAAGGTAGAAATATATTTATTTTTTCTTTAAAGTAGTAGTGCAGCTGTACTGATAAATGTTTATAAATAGAAAATGGAAATAAGGTAATCTTTTTATTGGACTCATTTTTTACTAACTTTCAGAGACCAAAATCCCCTTCCTCAGGCAGTGGTGTACCGAGGGGGAGAGCAGTCTTTCCCGGGTGCAGCTCCTAGGTGGTGCTCCTCCGATCCCTTTTTATATGGGAGGTGTTAAAAAATGATCGGCTGTGGGAGTCACATACCCTAGGTACGCCACAGGGTGGCAGTAAGAGCTCAAGTGCTAATCTATTTTATTAGCCAGGTGTGAATGGCAAAATTAGTGCATGGCCATTAACTGGGAACATGGAAAATCATCCAGCTGCACTGAAAACGGCCTTGGAGCATGGGAAAGACCCACCTAAGAGGCCACTTTTTAGCACAGCTTAGTAAAAGAACCCCACCCTATATTATACGCATTAACTGCCACATTTAGGTGCTCGCGCTTTTGTCTGCCATTGTCATGGCGTTAAGTGGGCACATTTAAAAGTAGGCAAATTAATGGCAGTTTACTAGTATTCTGTGACGGAATCTTGGTGCCGGAAGCTGTCGAAGAATTAGCACGCGGCATCCAGACACTTAA
Source organism: Geotrypetes seraphini (assembly GCF_902459505.1). NCBI lineage: Eukaryota > Metazoa > Chordata > Amphibia > Gymnophiona > Dermophiidae > Geotrypetes > Geotrypetes seraphini. Next base: position 67,589,592 of record NC_047095.1, read on the forward strand.
ATTGTGGTGCCAGCTTTTGAATTATCCTCATAAAGTATAAACTCACCAGACTAAAATCACTGAAATTCAGCATAAAGATCAAGTAGAAACCTTTATCTTCCTCTTATACAAAGGAAAGAAAGTAATAATAATTTAATGATAATTTATTTCTTATATTCCGCTATACCGTGAAGTTCGAAGCGGTTTACAATAAAGATACATTTTGTTAGTACATGAGATTCAAGGTGGAAAGTATAAGTTAGTTTCGGACCTTGGATTGGGGGGCGAGGTGTGAAAGAGGGTCGTGGCGAGGAAGAGTTGGGTAACAATCGAGTTTTCAGGGATTTTCTAAAGTCTGCGTATGTAGTGGCCTCAAGTATGGGTTTTCCAAGCCATGTGTTCAGCCTAGCTGCCTGGAATGATAACATTCTATCTAGAAACCTTTTGTATTGGTAAGATTTCAAGGAGGGATAATTAAATAGGTTTGTTCTGCGAGTGCTCTTGTTGGACTCTTTGAGAGAGAACTGGGAGATTAGGTAAGCTGGGTAGAGGAAAAGGTCATTATTATTCACAGATCTCGTCCAAATACAATTTAGCTCTTAATCAATAACCATTACCAAAAATAACCCCAATTCTAATCTTTGTACATGATACATTCAACTTGTCTTCTGCAAGCTCTTGAAGTCTTTGCCTTCCTTTCGACAGAGAGCTGGAACTGATGTTCAAAGTTTAGAAATTCTTTTTTTTTTTTGTACAACTTCAAAGATGTCGCGAGCGAGATGCTTAGATGGTATTAATAAACAGATTTTCTCGTTTGTAATTCATTTATATTCTGCCTAAACCTAAGCCTGACCACAAAGCAGCAGCTGGGATATAGAAAATGACACGAGGACAAATTTGTCCTTGTTCCCGTGGGATCTGTCTCCATCGCCGTCCCATTCCCACGAGGTTCTGTCCCTATCCCTGCGAGCCTCGGACACTTAAGATTTTAAAGCGCTCGAGGCTTGTGCAGATGAGGACAGAGCTTGCAGGGACGGGGCAGGGTGCAGGGATAGAACTCACGGGGACAAATTTGTCCCAGTGTCATTCTGTAAGAGATTAATACAGCAGTTCATCAATCCTGGAGGGACCAGCAGGTTTATTTAGGGTTATGAGATGAAGCGGGGGAGACTTTTGGTCTGATAGGTTAAGAAACAGAGGAATGGGAGGTGGGTGGGTAGATTGGAGGGAGAATTTGACATCCAGTAAGGGCACAGCAGCGTTTGCTCAAGAAGCGCACTATGCACACTGCAAGCAAGCAGCTGGTGGGACAGATTTTTGGGTAGCTGCAGACTGGAACACGGCAAATGTGCTAATTATCTGAGAGGGGCAAAGCGGCAGAAGTAGGTTAGGACCCGTGGCGTAGCAAGAGTGAGCGGCGTCCCGGGGGGGTGTCCCTCCACGCCCTCCTCCCCGGCCCCCTCCCCACCGCACATGCATGCTCATTCCCCGTAACTTTTTAACTTTGGCGCCAGCAGCCACCAATTTACTGCCCACGTCGGCTTTGGTGCGCTCTCTGATGTCACTTTCTGGGCGCGGGTCTCGAAAGTGACATCAGAAAGCGCCGAAGCCAACACGGGCAGCGGGTCGATGGCTGCTCACGCCAATGTTAAAAAGGTACGTGGGAAGGTGGACGGAGCGGAGGAGGATTGGCGGCGCCCTGAGGAAGATGGCGCCCAGGGCGGACCATCCCTCTTACTACGCCACTGGTTGGGATGATGTGAGAAGGAATATCAGAAGTCTGGTAAAATGGCTGTTTAGGAACGCTGCTCGCTGGACCATTTCCTGCCCCGCAGGGATCACGTGTGAGAGGAAGTGTTCAAAAAAACCATTGGACGCAGGCAGCACATATAGGTTGGGGCATTAAAATACGAGACATACACGCAGCCCATGTGAGGGGGGATATTAAAAACGAGGTCCGCAGGCAGGACTTTTCTTTCTGGGTGGGCTACGGGTGGATTCACGAAAACCGTTTAGCATGTAATGTGAAGTCTGACTTTGGTTGTTTCTCACAAAGCTGCAAAATCGGAGTTGGAGAAATAACCATTTTCGAACGGGATGTCCAAATAATTTTTTCCCCCCTGAAAATCCCCTACTTGGACGTCTTGGCTGTCAAAATGTCTAGGCCACCAGGATGTGTATATTGTTTTTTGCCATTTTCAACCCCATAAAAGGTCCAAGTTAGAAACATCCAAATAGGCACCATTTAGATGTAGGAGGGGCCGGCCTTGTAATGGACTGGCCACACAGACATACCAACAGAGCAGGGGGGTGGAGAAAGGGTATGTTAAAGGGCACTGCTGTGAACTTCACATAAAATGTTCTTTCAGGGTTTCCGCAGCTGGCGTGCTTGTTGCAGGTTTCTGGGTCTCGCCGCGCCTTTGTCAGGTAGAAACCAACGTTTTAGCCACCATGCTGTGGCTTTCTTAGGGCTCTGAAGTCTGCAGCGAGACCCAGAAACCTGCAACAAGCACAATGGCAGCTGTGGAAACCCTGAGAGAGCATGTAACCCAGCTTCATGGGGAGAACATCTTAAACTCACCAGAGACTTTGCCATTCTATGGACTTTCCCGCCAAAATTCAAATTTCTGACCAACTGACTTTCCCGCCAAAATTCAAACTGGTGGACTGCCCTGTTTCCAATCAGGTCAGCGAACCCACTATTTCCAAAGTCACTCTGCAGACATCAGAGCATACCCTGAAGAAAGCCACAAAATGATGGCTAAAACGTCGGTTTCTACCTGACAAAGACGCAGCGAGACCTGGAAACCTGCAACAAGCACAATGGCAGCTGTGGAAACCCTGAGAGAGCATGTAACCCAGCTTCATGGGGAGAACATCTTAAACTCACCAGAGACTTTCCCATTCTATGGGAAATGAAGAGACCGACTGATTTTCCCAGCAGAATTCAAATTTGTGATCAACTGACTTTCCTGTCAAAATTCAAATTTCTGACCAACTGACTTTCCCGCTAAAATTCAAATTGGTGGACTGCCCTGTTTCCAATCAGGTCAGCGAACCCACTATTTCCAAAGTCACTCTGCAGACATCAGAGCATACCCTGAAGAAAGCCACAAAATGATGGCTAAAACGTCGGTTTCTACCTGACAAAGACGCAGCGAGACCTGGAAACCTGCAACAAGCACAATGGCAGCTGTGGAAACCCTGAGAGAGCATGTAACCCAGCTTCATGGGGAGAACATCTTAAACTCACCAGAGACTTTCCCATTCTATGGACTTTCCCGCCAAAATTCAAATTTCTGACCAACTGACTTTCCCGCCAAAATTCAAACTGGTGGACTGCCCTGTTTCCAATCAGGTCAGCGAACCCACTATTTCCAAAGTCACTCTGCAGACATCAGAGCATACCCTGAAGAAAGCCACAAAATGATGGCTAAAACGTCGGTTTCTACCTGACAAAGACGCAGCGAGACCTGGAAACCTGCAACAAGCACAATGGCAGCTGTGGAAACCCTGAGAGAGCATGTAACCCAGCTTCATGGGGAGAACATCTTAAACTCACCAGAGACTTTCCCATTCTATGGGAAACGAAGAGACCGACTGATTTTCCCAGCAGAATTCAAATTTGTGATCAACTGACTTTCCTGTCAAAATTCAAATTTCTGACCAACTGACTTTCCCGCTAAAATTCAAATTGGTGGACTGCCCTGTTTCCAATCAGGTCAGCGAACCCACTATTTCCAAAGTCACTCTGCAGACTTCAGAGCATACCCTGAAGAAAGCCACAAAATGATGGCTAAAACGTCGGTTTCTACCTGACAAAGGCGCAGCGAGACCCAGAAACCTGCAACAAGCACAATGGCAGCTGTGGAAACCCTGAGAGAGCATGTAACCCAGCTTCATGGGGAGAACATCTTAAACTCACCAGAGACTTTGCCATTCTATGGACTTTCCCGCCAAAATTCAAATTTCTGACCAACTGACTTTCCCGCCAAAATTCAAATTGGTGGACTGCCCTGTTTCCAATCAGGTCAGTGAACCCACTATTTCCAAAGCCACTCTGCAGACTTCAGAGCATACCCTGAAGAAAGCCACAGCAGGGTGGCTGAAACGTCGATTTCTACCTGACAAAGACGCAGTGAGACCCAGAAACCTGCAACATTCACAGAAAATGTTCCAGATATATATCAGGATCTTTTCCCCAACTATGCTAACGGCCTCTTTTACCAGGCCTAGTTGCCCTGCTGCGCTAACGGCCCCGAAGCCCATAGAGATTTAAAGGGCTTCGGGGCTGTTGCCACGTGGCAGTCGCTAGCACGGCTTTGTAAAAGAGGCCGTAAGTCTTTCCTTTGGTTTTATTAAAAATTTGCAAATTGTGCTATTTATTATAATGTATAAACAATTGAAAAAACGAACAGAAAAGGAAAAAATGAGGATTTTTTTAAAGACTGACGATTAAAGAAATGTCCCATTCATTTGATCAGCATTGTGCAGTTTGACATGATTTGAAGGGTATCTGAGGTCTTTTCCCCTCTTTTCACACATAAATCCACAGCTAGGATGTACTGTACAATGAACAATAATTGACATTTATGTATTCAGATGTAATTGTTGAAATTTGGGGACTTTCTGCAGCTTTACTTTGGATGTTATCTTTTTGATTCAAGCTGGTACAGTTTAATTTTTTGTGTTTTTTTTTGCCAGATATATATCTCACCATAACCCCGTCTAATGTATGGTGATCCCTACAAAACTCCCCCCAAATCTACTATACCCACCTGTCTCACACCCCAATAGCCCTTATGGTTGCTGGTGGCACTTATAGCTACTAAAGCAGCGAAACTTGACCCCTCCATATCCAACCTATTGACTGCATTCCGAAAATAAATAAAAACATATTCAGTTAACCTAACCTGAAACCCATCATGCTGGAATCTTCTTCTCTTTGTCACAAACTATAACCTGAAACCAGACTATGTAACTTGAAACCAACTACCTTCCAATGTAATGAAATTTCAAAGAAATGTCCTGCTATCTTCAATGTAATATAACTTCCTGGAAATATCCAGCTATCTCCCAATGTAATCCGCTTAGAACCGCAAGGCACAAGCGGAATAGAAATCTGTATTGTAATGTAATGTATATTAGGATTTTGTTGGTTTTTGACTGAATATTGACCCCTAAAATTTTCCCTACACACCCTATAATACAAGAGCTCCAAGGGCAGGAGTGAATCAAATGCCAGGAAATTCTTCTTCACGGAGAGGGTGGTAGATGCCTGGAATGCCCTCCTGAGGGAAGTGGTGGAGAGGAAAATGGTGATGGAATTCAAAAAAAGCATGGAATAAAAATAGAGGATCTCTAATTAGAAAATGAAGAATGTAAAGTACAGAACTATGGGAATCAACACTGCTCTAATCCATAAAATGCAACTCGTCCAAAACACTGCCGTAAGACTAATCTTCAACCTGAGAAAATACGACTCGGTCACAGCCGACATCAAACAACTGCACTGGCTACCCATCCCAACACGAATAACTTTCAAAATGTCATGCATCATTCACCGCATACTTTATGGAAATTCAGTGGCTCCACTCATCCAGCTTTTCTCAATGGCATGGTCTACTTCTCAACAGGATACTACTAAATCTCCTATCTACAAAAAAATCTTCAGTATATACGAGTTTTCCACTCCATGCTTACCTTTCTAGGAGTGAAGACTTGGAATGACCTTACAGAACCAACCAGAACAGAGCCTAGCTAGACCATATTCCGGAGAAAATTGAAGACCCATCTATTCGACACTTAATCTCCTTCATCCTCTCCTTCTCTCCTAATTTCCATTTCTCTCCTACTTCCTCTTCCCCTTCGTACCTATCTTCTTCTATCCCATCCCTCTCTCCCTCTCCCCTCCCTTTAAGTCGCCTTGAGCCTGCATAGGTATGAGTGACGCACAAATAGAAGATTAGATTAGATTAGAACTAAGGCCGGTATTGGACAGACCTGCACGGTCTGTGTTCCATATATGGTGATTCGATGTAGGGTGGGCTGGGGTGGGCATCGATGGGAACTCCACTAATATGGAACAGAAGGATGTTACTGGCCAGACTTTACGGTAGATGTCCTGCAAACAACGGGATGGTTGGATAGGCTGGAGTGAGCTTGGACGGCAACTTCAGCATTTGGAACCTAGGACAATACCAGACTTTACAGTCTACGGCCCAGAAATATCAAAGAAGAGACAAATTCATCTAATCATATAACTTATGGGCAGACTGGATGGACCGTTCAGGTCTTTATTTACCATCATTTACTATGTTACTATGTAATATCATCTGATCCATTTTTCTATCCTAAAGGATTCTGGGATCTGTAGTTCTCTTTCACCAACTGACACAAGATAATTATGAACCCCAGAATACTGTAAGAAGAAAAATTTAAAAAGTCTCCCAGATGCAACGTGACTTCCACTATCCTAATTGCTTCCTGTAACTGTTAATTACTTCTAATTATAGCATCCATCGCCTAAGTGGAGCACTTCCTACAATGGAGAGGGTACCCTGTGCACAGCCATGCTAAGTACAGCTGTAATTACAGGAATAATTATGGAGATACAAATGCAACATAATTAGGATTTACAGCTGTAAGAAGTGTTCATTAGCTGAAGCTGGTGGTGGGTTATGCGAGGCAACCACAGGTTCAGGCTGAGCAAGAAATGCCAACATGCCAGCACTTGCCTCCAAATGGAGTTATCCGTCATTTCTCCAGCCCTTATGTACCCTGAGCCACTGGGCTATTCATTTGAAAAAATGTGCAGGGCATTTAAATATATTAAGCAAGTTAACCTGGAAAGATGCATTTTGTTTACTAGGGTGGCATTGATGGCATTGCACCCGGTATGTATTGTTTCAATGTACAACTGGTTAATTAGGTTAATTCCACTTAACCTTGTTATCCTGCACTTGTGTGGCACCTACAGGTCAAATGAAACAATGCAAGCAGGAGCAAGTCGTCAGGCACGTATACTTCCTGAAGATGGCGCTGAAATGTGATAATAATAATAATAATAACTTTATTTTTGCATACCGCAGTACCATAACAGTTCAGAGCGTTTAACAGAGTAAGAGACTGTACATAGACAGTGATGTTACAAATAAGTCAGTCAGCATAGCTTAGCAAGTAGGGAGTGGTCAGGGAATCCAGAGGTATGTCGGAACTGCAAGGCAGGGTTACAAGGCGGGGGGGGGGGGGGGGGGGAGTCAGAGGAATTTGTCAAAGAGATAGGATTTGATTGATTTCCTGAAAGTTTGGTAGGAGGGTGAGCTAGAGATGAAAGTGGTAAGACGTTTATTCCATTTGCCTGCTTGGAATCGTCAGCAGCGATGATACCAGCAGAAAACAGAATTGCTTTCTCACTGATAGCAGGCTAAGATCTTAAAAGGTTACTTAAATCATAAAATGATTTCAGGAGGGAGATTTTTCTGAACTTTATTGAAAGCCCAATGAAGGGGAGTGTGTGTGTATGGGTGGGGAGGGTTGTCATGTTTCATCCATGTGAAATCACACTAAGGAGAGGGTAACAAATAACAACACATGGCCCAGTGGTTGGAGCTGTTGCCTCAATACCCTGAGGTTGGAGGTCCAATCCCAGTGCTACTCCCTGTGACCTTGGGCAAGTCACCCAACCCTCCATCGCTCCAGGTACCATAAATAGATTGTGAGTTCATCAGGACAGAGAGGGAATATACCCAGAGTATCTACAGAAAAAAGTTATACACTACCCTGAGCTTCTCCAAGAGAGGTCAATAAATATAAACAGTGACCCAATTTATCTCTCCTGAAACTGGGCCATGTGTCAGGTATCCAGGAAACAACCACAGACACGATACATGAACACAGCTAGAAAAGCAAACTGAAAGACTGGTGTCCTTTAAAGGAGTTCAATTAATTTTATTCCATTCAGGATGAAGAGTACCAGGCTTAAGTGACATTTTCACATTCACCCACCCCATTGCTCCTGCTCTAGAAAGCCCAGACACTTTTATACAACAGAATAAAGACCCTACTTTTCCAGAAATTCCTGCAAACGATTTTATACCACTATCTCCTTCCCAATACCTTTTCCCAATACCTTCTCAATTCCCCAAAGCAGCCTCATCCACTCTTTATCTCCTCCAGAAATTACCAGATATCTTCCTCTTGTAATACATTTTTTTGGAAATTCTTTTGTAATTCGCCTTGAACCGCAAGGCAATGGCAGAATAGAAATCTCTAATGTAATGCGAGGATCTCAACTTCCTGGACCTTGGGATGATATTCAAGGACTACTGAATCAAGGAAAGACGGAATGAAATATCCACCAGAACAGACCGGCAAGCACTAATCCTAGGACTCCTGGACTACTGTAACATCCTATACCTGTCATGCCCAACCAACATGCTAAAACAATTACAAACAGTCCAAAATACAGCTCTTAGACTGATTTACTCGCTGAAAAAATATGACATTACCACCGCTCTCCGAGATTCACACTGGCTCCCAGTACCAGCATGCATACAATACAAATTCTACTGCACCCTATTCAAAGCCCTAAATGGAAACGGAACAAACTATCTGAGCAACCGCCTAATCAGGAAAACCACATCCAGCACAAGGAGAACTCATGCACACTTCCCAACCCCCAATCAAAGGTATACAAAGCAAAAAAATATACGACGGACTATTAGCCACCAGAGCAGCGAAACTGGACCGCCATCTCTCCAATCTGCTGACTATGACGCCCAACTACAAAACATTCAGGAAAGAACTTACAACTTTTCTATTCAAGAAATGTGTCAAATGATCTAACTAAACCTGATCGACCCTCCACAGATCCCTGGAAATGCCCAGGCCAATTCTTGTTGTAAACTGCCTAGAACTGAAAGGTATTAGAAGCCACCAGTGTGATGTAGAAGCCACCAGTGTGATGTAATGGACTATAACAAATCTGGGTGGAATTGTCCAATCAGAAAGGTGCACAAATAAAAGTGTCTTTCAACTCATCTGATTGATCTTTATTCATCCAAAGTAACTCAACCCGACATGTACATGTTTCGGCCTTACGGCCTGCGTCAGGAGTCTTGGGTATATGAACAATATGAGTCTTGAAGATCTTTGGGTATATGAACAATAATGTGAACCACTTGAAATGCCTTGCAGGCTGCGGTACGAAGGCGTTTTGATACAAACGGCATTTCAAGTGGTTCACATTATTGTTCCTATACCCAAAGATCTTCAAGACTCCTGACGCAGGCCGTAGGGCCAAAGCATGTACATGTCGGGTCGAGTTACTTTGGATGAATAAAGATCAATCAGATGAGTTGAAAGACCCTTTTATTTGTGCACCTTTCTGATTGGACAATTCCACCCAGATTTGTTACCTTGTATTTTGTGGATTTGCTTCCCCTGTTATCTATGTAATGGACTATTACATCTTCAGGAGAATGTATGCTAAAGACTTATCTTTTCTCCTTCTGATGACTGGCCTGGAAGCTCCCCAGCTAGTCAGGTTATCAGGATATGCACAATGAATATTCATGAGAGAGATTTGCATGCAAATCTCTCTCATGAATATTCATTGTGCATATCCTGAAAACCTGACTGGCCAGGAACAGATATGGGAGCAACTGCACGAGGCTATTTCTCCACATGGATGACCTTTTTAAAACGCGGAGGTTCCGCCGCTGCCACAAAGCTGTCCTTGTCCCTTGTTTTCTCTGTTCGTAATTTGGGAGTCATCCTGGAAGTCTCCCACTCTTGGACGTTCATTTCTCATGTATTTTAGAACAGGTTGTTGTAAGTCCGCAGATCCCGTTCTAAAATCCAGAGGAGACGTGCAGAGACTCACATGTCCATTTTCTGAGAGGGGCGGCCTTTCTAAAATGCCTCAAAAAATCTTCCTTGGGGGACTATTGATTGTATTTGTAAGTGCTTCAAAAGTTGAAAGGGGATAGATTCCATACAAACGTAAGGAAATTCTTCTTCACCCAGAGAGTGGTAGAAAACTGGAATGCTCTTTCAGAGGTTGTTATAGGGGGAAACACCCTTCAGGGATTCAAGACAAAGTTAGACAAGTTCCTGCTGAACAAGAACTTGCGCTGTTAGGGCTGGTCTCAATTAAGGTGCTGGTCTTAGGCCAGAGGGCCGCCGCGTGAGCAGACTGCTGGACACGATGGACCACTGGTCTGACCCAGCAGCGGCAATTCTTATGTTCTTATTTACACCGATGACACTCTGAGGTTTCTTCTTTTGCTAACCACTTTACCATGTTTCCAAACCCACAACACTGTGGCTGGCATCCTGTAGAGGTTGAATCTTGTGTGGTGGCACCCTAGGGCAGGGCTCAGCAACCCAGGGCTCGCGAGCCACATGCGGCTCTTTGAATATGCGGCTGGGGCTCTTCTCAGAATGACAGACGCATTCAACTCATTTGTGGAGCCGCCATTGCTGTCTCCCTTGCCAATTATTTTACCTCCTGTGGTCGCTGTATCTCCCGCACTTCTCTTGCCTCAAAGGGTTAACGGCAGTGATTCCTACAGCTGGCTGCTGCTGACCCGGAAGCCTTTCCTCTGCCGTGTCCTGCCCTCTAGTCAGAACTTCCTGTTTCTGCCCAGGCAGAAGTACTATAAGTACCTGAAGTTTTGGTTTTTTTGTGTTAAAAGCATATATACCCATATCACATTAAAAATTATATCTCAAACTCCTTCTCTACCCATGGCGGTTCTTTGTAAATCTTGGGTCAAACATTTAGATAAAATGGCTCTTTTTTTTGGTTGACGAGTAGTCAAACACTACTGCTTTCGGGAGAGGTAGGCACAAACCTAAAAAGAAAAGCAAGGTAATAAATAAATACAAAACACTGTGTCTTTGTTTCTAAATGGGAAAGTGCACTATGGGATCAGGAAGTACAATGGGCTCAGGGCGCCCTCTTCTGTCCACGCTGTGTCTGTGCTCTTTTTGGGTTTACCCACATTTTTATTATTTGTTCTGTTCTGTGTCTAGCAGGAGAAGGGCTGTTTTGCACACGACAAGCCAAGTCCCAGACTTAACAGTCTGAGGGGCTGCTGAAAAGTTCTCCGCCACCGTAGCTGAAAAGAGCGTTATCTTATTTCATCCAGTGCCAATCTGCAGAAACAAAATTGTTGACATTGTTTCAGGTCATGGATCGAACCATATCCAGGTCATTCTTTTCTTGGTTGGGCTGAGAACTTTTCAGCACCCCCCCTCGTCCAAGGAACATTTGCACTAACTCTGCACAGACGACTGTACGAAGAGGCATTCATTCAGCTTAGGCCTCAGCAACGTCACTGCTCCGGAAACGGAGGGGACAGAAAGATGATCAGAATTGGCCCAATTGCTGAGATTTTTACTATTTGCAGAGACTCTCGGCGTGACACATCATCTGTTTGGTTTTATATTATCTTTTTCAATATTTGTTGTGACATATGTTTTTTCCTTTATCTACCATGGACCCCTGATGAAGGTTGTCCAAAACACGGACCGTGTTGGGTCCCCCGTTTGGTAAAAAGGTTTCTATATATAGTTTGCTTGTCACAATAAAATTCGCCTACATCGTTGTACATATCTGCAGTTTTGGTTTGTTTGTTCCTGGCTGGTTTTTTTTACTGCAGACGAGGTTGGACCTCCCTTCTTTTGGTTCTGTTGCCAATTGCTGAGATTCAGGGAGGGAGGAAAGTGACTCTTTCAAGGTCACCAAGAGAATTGGTAGCACTTTTCTTTTTGCTGGACTGACTTGGACTCCGTTCATTTACACAGCTGCCAAGTTACCCATTCCAGAAGGGAGACTTTTTACAAGTTTTAAACTTACATCCCAAAGGAGTGTAGTATTTATGGTCAATGATTCTATGCATTGGAATTAGTGCTGCAGGTCCCATAATGCACCAGGATGAGGCTGGCAGAAATCCAGGACTGTCCAAAAAGTCTCTCTCGGAATGGGTAATGGTACCATGAACATATGCTTTCATATCAGGCTGCAATTTGAGACAAGGATTTTAAGCAGTTATTCGCTGTTTCATTTTCTTATTTAGAATATAGGAGAAACTGTTTTCTAAATTTTTAGGCAATTAATTTTCATCTTATTTTTCTAATTGCTGTGTTTCGTTTTAGTCTTTAGCAAACCGCATAGAACTGCAAGGTTTTCCGGTCTTTTTATTTATTTAAAAATTTATATACTGCATACAACTATGTGGTTTGCATATCACATACAATACATAAAATCTTACATTCCCTGCAATTTCCACATATAACATAGACATAACTAGACAACATCATTATTATCCCCCGATATAAAATGTCAATATACCAGGTCAAATCAGATTTCAACATTAAGGATGCGAACCCCCCCCCCCCAAAAAAAAAAAAACCAACCCATTAGATCAAACGATCCATTCCATGCTAGATAACAAAACAAATCAATCTGTGAACTTGCACTACTTTTGATTTTTTTTTTTTTTTCAACAGATGTAACTACAAATCCAAAAAATACAATGGGGAAGACCCAGGACTTGTTCAATCTGTTCCAGGTGACGGGGGGGGGCTAGAGTAGAAACCTCATAGTGACTGGTTTCGATAGGCTCCCTGACCCAGGTCAGTTCTGATCGAGTTCTGGTTTCCCCCTACAGCAGGGGTGTCAAAGTCCCTCCTGCAGGGCCGCAATCCAGTCGGGTTTTCGGGATTTCCCCAATGAATATGCATGAGATCTATTAGCATACAATGAAAGCAGTGCATGCAAATAGATCTCATGCATATTCATTGGGGAAATCCTGAAAACCCGACTGGATTGCGGCCCTCCAGGAGGGACTTTGACACCCCTGCCCTACTGCATCTGTGAAGTTGAAGTTCTCAATTTCGAACAAAACTGGAGTTAAATCAGTACAGATGCAATGGAAGAATCCAGAAGTGGATCAGCCTGTCAGGACTGACCTGGCTCAGGGTAGCCAGTGTAGACTTTCTCGCAGTATTTCATTACCAGGAGAGCAATCAAGAAAATGAACAAAATGAATCGATTCTTGCTCTCTGTATCTGCTACTTCATAACTCTACTCCCCATTTGTGGGTCGCTGGCTAAATTGATTAGACTGTCTTTATCTTATGGATTCATTACATTGCAGCAGTGGTTCCCAACCCTGTCCTGGAGGACCACCAGGCCAATCGGGTTTTCAGGCTAGTCCTAATGAATAGGCATGTAGCGGATTTGCATGCCTGTCACGTCCATTATATGCAAATCTCTCTCATGCATATTCATTAGGGCTAGCCTGAAAACCCGATTGGCCTGGTGGTCCTCCAGGACAGGGTTGGGGAACCACTGCATTACAGTACACCCCAGACACTCCGCCTTGTTTGTAAACAGTAAACCCCCTTCTTTTCCTTCCCGGGAAGAAAAGTAAAAGATCCCTTCATTGGCTTCCTTGAAGCCGAGAGACACACGCACCACGTGATTTTCACTGGCCGCTGCATTCCAGAAAAGTGAGAGGACATAACTGAGTTCTGAGTCTGGGCAAGTACCTAGAAAAGTTATTCGCCATTTTTCCATATTCGCGGGCGGGCTCTGCCTCTAACCCCTGTGAATACGGAGGGAGGGGTGTAGATACATGGAATAGTCTCCCGGTAGAAGTGATAGAGACAAAGACTGTGTCTGAATTTAAGAAAACATGGGACAGGTACGTGGGATCTCATAGAGAGAGCAGGAGACCATAGAGGCTGTAGATAGGCAGACTGGATGGGCCATTTGGCCTTTAGCTGCCGTCATGTTTGTATGCCCAAACTCATCCTATTGATCTCCAGCATAAGAACATAAGAATAGTCTTAGTGGGTCAGATCAATGGTCCATCAAGCCCAGTAGCCTGTTCTAATGGTAGGTAATCCAGATCACTAATACCTGGCCGAAACCCAAAAGAGTAGCAACATTCCAGCATCTCAAAGAATAGCAAGTTTCCGGAACCCCAATGAGAGCAACATTCCAGAGCTAAGATTATGATGTCATAATGTCTCAGCCAACCTCAGCAGTGATGTTACAATGCCTTGATTGCCCTATATTTGGCTCGCAAAAGAACATAAGAGCTGCCATACTGGGTCAGACCAATGGTCCATCAAGCCCAGTAGCCTGTTCTAGGTAATCCAGGTCACTAGTACCTGACCAAAACCCAAAGAGTAGCAACATTCCATACAGAATCCCAAGGAATAGCAAAATTCCGGAATCCCAAAGAGTAGCAATATTCCATGCTACTGATCCAGGGCAAGCAGAGGCTTCCCTCATGTCTTAGTTACAGGTGAGTTTTCTAGATATCTACCAAGAATATGCAGGAGAGATATTTACATACATTGGAGATCCACTATGTGCAAATTTATCTTGTGAATATTGTGGACATTTTGAAAACTTGTCAGATCGTGGTGTGAAGAGCTGCATTCTCACCCCCTTCTGCATTTCAAAGACCAAGTACCCTCACGTGATGTCACACTAGTGCTGAGTCATCTAATGTCAACGCGTAGTGACTCATCACTTCATTATGCCCCTTCCAGCATGAAAGTAGAAGATACAAGCCTGACCTTACAATGACCTTGTAGGCAGTATATGCTACTGGGTTCCACTTGCACACAATATTTCCAAACGGGTTAGTTTTGTGCATGTCGTGACAGTAATGAACTGCATTCCTAAGCCAGGATATGCGGAGTATGACCTCAGTCTCTCCCATTTACTGCTACGAACTCAACATAGCTCCTCTGAGAGCCTCTTGGTGGCCATTCATCAATCTACCTAGACCTATTGACCTTCCAGAGCCACCATGACCGGAGTTGATAAAAAGCATTTTGATTGCCAGTCTCCGGAATGATTGGAAACCGCACTTCCAGCTGCTCCCCACTGCTAAAGCAGCAGAGTTGAATAAACCCACAAATGAGAAGGAAACAGATGCTATCATGAGACACTGTGCAAACAATAGCTTTCGGAGGTACAGACCTCTCTTTTGAAGCACCAGAATTCACACTCCAATTCCCGAGATGCAAACTAGATTTGCCTGACTGTGAAAGAGTCAGGTGGGAGCCATAATCTGTGAAACTGTCCTGCAATTCAAGAGGGGTGCAGATAAAACTTGAGGTAGGTTATAGAAGTGGTCTGAAACCACTTCACAGGTCACAGACCTGATGGGCCGCCGCGGGAGCGGACCGCTGGGCGAGATAGACCTCTGGTCTGACCCAGTGGAGGCAACTTCTTATGTTCTTATGAATGTAGGCTACCCTTAAGACATTGTATTGTCAACCTCATTAGTAAGAACATAAGAAATGCCGCTGCTGGGTCAGACCAGTGGTCCATTGTGCCCAGCAGTCCACTCCTGAGGGGGCCCTCAGAGCCCTAACTGAGATCAACCCTACCTGCGTACGTTCCGGTTCAGCAGGAATTTGTCCAACTTTGTCTTGAATTCCTGGAGGGTGTTTTCCCCTTTGACAAACTCCAGAAGAGCGTTCCAGTTTTCCACCACTCTCTGGGTGAAGAAGAACTTCCTTACGTTTGTACGGAAACTATCCCCTTTCAACTTTAGAGAGTTCCTTCTCGTTCTCCCTACCTTGGAGAGGGTGAACAACCTGTCTTTATCTACTAAGTCTATTCTCTTCATTATCTTGAAGGTTTCAATCATGTCCCCTTTCAGTCTCCTCTTTTCAAGGAAGAAGAGGCCCAGCTTCTCTATTCTCTCACTGTACGGCAACTCCTCCAGCCCCTTAACCATTTTAGTCGCTTTCTCTGAACCCTTTCGAGTAGTACTGTGTCCTACTTCATGTACGGTGACCCTATTTTAGTCTAGCCTTACCTGCGTACGTTCCGGTTTAGCAGGAACTTGTCCAACTTTGTCTTGAATCCCTGAAGGGTGTTTTCCCCTATGACAAACTCCGGAAGAGCATTCCAGTTTTCTACCTCTCTGGGTGAAGAAGAACTTCCTTACATTCATATGGAATCTATCCCCTTTCAACTTTAGCGAGTGCCCTCTCGTTCTCTCTACCTTGGAGAGGGTGAACAACCTGTCTTTATCTACTAAGGGCTCCTTTTACAAAACTGTGCTAGGGCCTTAACACGCGGAATAGCACGCACTAGATTGCCACATGCGCCAGCCGCTACCGCCTCCTTTTGAGCAGGCAGTAGATTTACGGCTAGCGCGTGCTATAGCGCACGCTAATCCGGTTCATGCGATAAAACCACTAGCGTGGCTTTGTAAAAGGACCTCTAAGTCTATCCCCTGCATGAAATGGGACCTGGGCTAAAGCAGCATAAGTTAGATAACCAGAGCTGAGATTGTGATGTCATAATGCCTCATTCCACCAATAAGAGCCAGCCTCATCAGTGATGTCACAATGGCTTGATTGTCCTATATAACAATGATTTTGATTTCTAGAAACATTTCTCATTCCTTTATTTTACCGTTAACCCCAGTTATATAAAATGGGATCTATGCTAAACCAGCACAAATTAGTGAACATAAGAAAATACTGAGACAGGCGAGTTCTCAAAAAAGAGAAGGTGCAACAATGGCAAGTTCCCAAAAGAACAGAATTTATGCTGCATATTCTGGCAAAAACCAGTGGGTTTTCCCAAGTCCATCGTAATAATGGCTTATTGACTATTTTTTTTAAAGGAAATTATTCAATCCTTTTTAAATCCCTGCTAAGCTAACTGCTTTTACCATATTCTCTGGCAATGACTTCCAGAGTTTACCCTCCCCCTCCCCCACACGTTTACAAAACGTGCAAGAGGTTTTTAGTGCCAGCCAACGCGCTGAATGCTTTGCACTGATCCAACAGCTAAGTGAAGAAATATTTTCTCCCGTTTAAATTTACTACTTAGTAGCTTCATTGCATGTCGCTTAGTCCTAGCATTTTGGGAAACGGGAAACAAGTGATTCATAGGAACATAAGAATCTAAGAAATGCCATATTGAGTCAAACCAATGGTCAACTAGTCCAGTCTCCTGTTTCCAACAGTGGCCAATCCAGGTCACAATAACTGGCAGAAACCCAAATAGTAGCAACATTCCATGAGACTGATCCAGGGCAAGCAGTGGCATCCCCATGTCTGTCTCAATAGCAGACTGTGGACTTTTCCTCCAGGAATTTGTCCAAACCTTTCTTAAACCTAGCTACGCTAACCTCTATAACTACCTCCTGTGTCAATGAGTTTCAGAGTGCAACTATTCTATCAGTAAAAAAATATTTCCTCCTATTTGTTTTAAAAGTATTCCCATGTAATTTGATTGACTATCCTCTGGTTTTTGTACTTTTGGAGAGGGTGAAAAATCGATTCATTCTTACCTGTTATGTTGACCTTGTCATATCCCCCCTTAAAGAGCCCTGACCTCTTTAGTCTTTCGTCATTCAAGATGAGTTCCATCCCTTTTATCATTCTGGTCTCTCTTCTTTGAACTTTTTCTAATTCCACTATATCTTTTTTGAGAAACAGTGACCAAAACTGTGCCTAATACTCGCACCATGGAGCGATACAGAGGCATTACAGTGTTCCCCCGGTCATTGGCGGTCGGCAGTTCATGGTCCCAGTCATTCGCGGTATTTTCCGATCGCGACTGCCGACCAGAAGAGGACAGCTGGAGAGGCAGGAGAGAGCAGTCGGAGCAAAGTGAAGGAAATCACTCGCTGTCTGCTCCGACCGCCTCTTCCTGCTTTGACACGCAGCTCCTGATTGGTAAGGCCCGACTTTAGAGGTGGTCGGAGCGTACAGCGAGTGATTTCCTTCACTCGCCAGAGCTCCGGCTGCTCTCTCCAGTCTCCCCCATGAAAAAATATATTCGCGGTTTTTCAAGATTCGAGGGGGTTCCTGGAACGGAACCCCCGCGAATTTCGGGGGAGTACTGTATAATATTCCCGGTCTTATTTACC
Organism: Geotrypetes seraphini; assembly: GCF_902459505.1. Taxonomy (NCBI): domain Eukaryota; kingdom Metazoa; phylum Chordata; class Amphibia; order Gymnophiona; family Dermophiidae; genus Geotrypetes; species Geotrypetes seraphini. Next base: position 67,607,503 of record NC_047095.1, read on the forward strand.
ATCCCTTTCCTAATAATTCCTAGCATGCTGTTGGCTTTTTTGCCCTAGCCGCACATTGGGCAGCAGATGTCAAGCCATTCCACTCAGAAGAACATAAGAATTGCTGTACCGGAACAGACCGGAGGTCCGTCAAGCCCGGTATCCTATTTCCAACAGTGGACAACCCAGGTCCCAAGTACCTGGCAGAAACTCAAATAGTAGCAACATTCCAGAGCTGAGATTGTGATGTCATAATGCCTCAATCCACCAATGCCTAAGAGCCAACCTCACCAGTGATGTCACAATTGGTTGACTGTCCTATACTTGGCTCATATAAGAACATAAGAACTGCTGTACTGGGACAGACCAAAGGTCCATCAAGCCCAGTATCCTGTGTCCAACAGTGGGCAACCTAGTCACAAGTACCTGGCAGAAACCCGATTAATAGCAATATTCCAGAGCTGAGATTGTGATGTCATAATGCCTCATTCCACCAATGCCTAAGAGCCAACCTCACCAGTGATGTCATAATGGTTTGATCATCCTATACTTACCTCATATAAGAATTACCATTCTGGGACAGACCGATGGTCCATCAAGCCCAGTATCCTGTTTCCAGCAGGTCCCAAGTACTTAGCTAGATCCCAAGTAATAAAACAGATTCTGTGCTGCTTATCCTAGGAATAAGCAGTGAATGACTTCCCTATGAAGAAAAACTAAAAAGCAACTAGGGCTTTTCAGCCTAGACAAGAGACAGCTCAGGGAGATATGATTGAGATCTATAAAATACTCCCTCCCTAGCAGGGAAAAATATGGAATGAAAGCCTTGGAAAATCACTGAACTAAGTGTATAGCCCTAGATGGGCTGAGAACTTTTCAGCGGCCCCTCGTAGTACATTCCCTGTGTGTGTCCCCTCAATAAAGAACACCGGCCATACTCCCATAGGGCCAGATTCAGTAAAGGGCATCCAGTGTTAAGTGCTGTTACGATCCGCGCTCGCCGGGGTCTCAAAGTCCCGCTTCGAGGGCCGCAATCCAGTCGGGTTTTCGGGATTTCCCCTATGAACATGCATGAGATCTATGTGCATGCACTGCTTTCAATGTATATTCATTGGGGAAATCCTGAAAGCCCGACTGGATTGCTTTGAGATCCCTGTAATAACATCAATAATAATAATCATAAAAATGATAAGTAAATATTAGCCTAGCCTAGCATATAGCTAGCAATCTTAAGGGACTTTTGGCATAGAATGTTGCCACTCTTTGGGGTTTTGCCAGGTGACCTGGATTGGCCACCATGAGGATGGGCTACTGAGCTAGATCAGTGGTTCCCAACCCTGTCCTGGAGGACCTCTAGGCCAGTTGGGTTTTCAGGATAGCCCTAATGAATATGCATGGATTAGATTTGCATGCCTGGCACCTCCATTATATGCAGATCTCTCTCATGCATATTCATTAGGGCTATCCTGAAAACCCGACTGGCCTGGGGGTCCTCCAGGACAGGGTTGGGAACCACTGAGCTAGATGGACCATTGGTCTGACCCAGTAAGGCTATCCATACGTTCTTATGACTTTAGTTTGCATATTGGCCACTGGGCTCAATAAACCTTTGGTTTATCCCAGGGGGAGGCAATTCCAGTCCTCGAGAACCGGAGCCAGGTCAGGTTTTCAGCATATCCACCATGAATATGAATGAGATGGATTTGCATGCACCGCCTCCTTGAGATGCGAATCTATCTCATGCAAATTGATTGTGGAGATCCTGAAAACCTGACCTGGCTCCGGCTCTCAAGGACCGGAATTGCCTCCCCCTGGTCTATCCCAGTATGGTGACATACAACGAAATACTTAATATGGGAAGTCAGTCATCTCTCTCTTGCTCCAGAGAGTAAGGCCTGGATGCCATTAGCCTTTTATGGGCGTTCCTTAGTAATCCCACATTTGGTGTTTTCATAGGATGCCGGAAGCTGTCAGTTTCGGGGGCTTTCTGAAGTTAAAATCTTTTCTTTCTCCATCACAGTCCACAAGCAGGGTGGCAAAATGCTTGTCCTTGAATGAAGGTCAACAGTTAAAGTCGTTTTTTAAAAGCAGAGAAGTATTTGAAAACGGACACCAGGATTTAAAGGTTCAGATTGGGATCTGTCGATGCTGTCGTCAGCCTCCACTGGAGTGTTATTTTGTGTATTTTAAATTGATGTTTTAATATGACTGTTCTATTTATTGTAAGTTATCAAGTACACTGGGATTGTGCAGGTTAGAAATATTTTAAATTCATAAATATAAACATATAAACAGAGATATAAATATCGTGCCCTGGATATAGCTTATATTTACCTGCACTTTTGGATCCAGGACAAATAAAATAAATAAATGTAAAACCTAATATCAGTAGAATAGTGGAGGAGTCAGTCGAAGGTTTGGTGGGCAGCCAGCACAGCCCTGCATTTAAAGATGCAAAAAACATGGTGGGGTAGAGAGAGTGGGAGGGAAAGATAAATGACCCCCTTAATGGAGATGGTGTTCTGATGCAGGACCAGCAAATACTCCTTCCAGAGAACCCAACAATGTGTAAATCCTCAGCTGACCTGATGGGCTTCCCTCCCTCCTTCCCACCTTCAAAGGCCATTTGATCATTGACAGAGAGGCCGATAGCATTCCTCCTAGGGCACCATGGGTAACTCAGTAGCCTTTGAACAGGATAACTAATTGAATTTCTCATTAGACTACACTATGATCGAACCAATTCTTACTGGGTGAAAGGGAGATGGAGACAAACTAACATATGGGCCCTCGACCAGGGTCATAGTCAGGCCCCCAGTTGGGCAGGCAGAAGATCCCATCTCTGCCTCTCCCACCCAGGTGAGGCAAAGCGATCCGGTCCAGTCCTTTCCCCCACTCTACCCTTCCGCCACTGCTGATCTTTGCTGTCAGTGGGCAGCCTGACTCATGCACGCTCACACAGCTTCCTGTTTCCGCAGAGGCAGAGTGTGTCAGAAGGAAGGCTGTGGGGTTTGCACGAGTAGCATGCGTCATTCACGCTGGTTGCTGCCGGCAAAGATCAGCTTTTTAAAGGGATGCGAGAGGTTTGGGGAGTTTTTAGCTGGCTGGGTTTGGGGATCCCCATCAGCTACTTTATAGTTGTACTGCTACTTGGTAGGCCTGAGTCCACTGTGGGTGGGCATGGGCCCACCCAGGCCCACTCACAGCTACGCCACCGCTCAGGACTCTGACTTACTTCAAAATGCAAGTTTCCATGCTTAATCTGTCTCTCTCTGTTGAACGGATTGTAAGATCCACTGAGGGCAACTGTCTCCTCTCTGCATCTCTGCAGTGCTGTGTTTACTTTTTAGCACTACAGTATAATCTCGTTATAACAGACTTCAAGGGACCTGGTAACATGGTCCATTATATCCAGAGTCCATTATATCCTGAGTTGCATTTTTTAAAAACTTTATTTAGGTCAACTTGAAACAACGTTCAATCAATGAACAACAGTCACTGCACAAGCGTATCGGCAACAATCAATAACAAAACTCAGCATAACGTTGGTACGGCACGAAACGATTGCAAAACCAGAACACTAAAAGATGTTCTAAAGCAGGGATTCCCAACCCTGTCCTTGAGGACCCCCAGGCCAGCCGGGTTTTCAGGACAGCCCTAATGAATATGCATGGAGCAGATTTGCATGCATGCAAATCTCCATGGTGGGACCTCACCTGGAGTACTGTGTTCCGTTTTGGAGGCCACATTATCAAAAGGATGTGAAGAGAATGGAGTCAATTCAGCGGATGGCCACCAGGATGGTCTCAGGACTTAAAGATCTCCCATATGAGGAACGTTTGAGCAGACTGCGCTTATATTCTCTCAAGGAGCGCAGAGAAAGGGGGGACATGATAGAAACATTCAAATACATCACAGGTCGCATTGAAGTGGAGGAAGAAATCTTTTTTCTTACCGGTCCCACGGCGACAAGAGGGCATCCACTAAAGCTCAGAGGGGGAAGATTTCATGGGGACACCAGGAAATACTTCTTCACCGAAAGGGTAATTGATCGATGGAATGGTCTTCCACGTCAGGTAGTCGAGGCCAGTAACACGCTCGACTTCAAGGGACGATGGGGCAGACTGGTGGGGTCGCTCAAGAGGAATGCTTAATAGATGGATTCTCGAGGGAGGGAGGGTTCTTGAGTGGGCAGACTTGTTGGGCCGTCGGCCCTTTTCTGCTGTCATGCTCTATGTTTATATGTTTCCATTATATGCAGATCTCTCTCCTGCATATTCATTAGGGCTATCCTGAAAACCCGACTGGCCTGGGGGTCCTCAAAGACAGGGTTGCATTATGTCGCACTGACCTGGAAAGAAAAATACTCTGTCATATTCTTCTGGGCTGCATTTGGATACTATATCACCGGCACGCCACGCGCCTTGAAGGCGGAGCCTGCATGTCTGTTATAGCCGAAGAAAACTACAGGTAAAAGCAGCTCTGGGGACCAAATTAGTTGCCCGTTATATCCGAAAGTCCGTTATATGCGAGTCCGCTATATGCGATGATTTTCTGTATGTCTATAATAGCGCATGGCCAGAACCAGCGGACCTCGTCTGCTATAGGCGAGGTTCCGTTATAAGCCAGTCTGTTATAACGAGATTATACTGTACATATCATTATGTCAAAAAGGACTGGTAGGAGCACTGTGTGTTCTGCAGGGCTGAAGGAAACACCGGGAAGGTGGACTCGATTTGTATTTAGAAATGGGAAACATCAAAACACCATCCACTCAACATTTTCTTCCAAAAGAGCGCAATGAGAGATTTTAAGAAGGCACCGAAGCAATCAATGATTAAACAAATGAGTTTATTTGGCTCTGCTATCTTCCGATGGAGTCATGACAATATGACCTTGAAGGGGGAATATTAGCAGCTGAGTAGATCTCGCATAGGTCATGCACATAGGCGAGATCATGTGACTCCTTTGTACTTGAAATTCCATTGGTTACTAAGGGGATTTAGCATTAAATTTAAGATTTTGATGTATCATTCTCCGGTCCTCGAGATCTACTGGCCGGGTTTTCAGGATCTCCACAATGAATATGCATGAGAGAGATTCGCAGACCAAGAAGGCAGTGCAGGCAAATCTCTCTCATGCCTATTCATGGTGGATATCCTGAAAACCCGGCCTGCCAGTAGATCTCGAGGACCGGACTTGGGCAGCCCTTCTCTATATCTTTCTACCTTACCCCCATCTTTTAGGAACGCAAAGCGCAGGTTTTAGGAACTGCTCCGACGCTCATAAGAATTCTATGAGCGTCGGAGCAGTTACCGCCCCTGCTGGCGCTAAAACCCACGCTATGCGTTCATAAAAGAGGGGGGTTAGTGTTATTCTACGCACCTAGGCGATTATTAAGATCATTGAATGATAACAGAGTATTTCAAAGGCTCATCTGGCATCAACTAGAAATTCCAACCCTATGGAATAGTTTACCTACAGGATTCAGAAAGCAAGAATCTTTCCTAAATTCTAAAAGACATTTAAAGGCACATTATTTGCAATTGGCCTTCTCACGCTGACGGGATGTGAATTCGGGACTTCAAGCTGCATTCATTCATTAATTGCCCCAGGACAGTAATCAGTATAGTTTGCCGCTCTTATGCTTTCAGGTGGACTTCCTGGGACACCAGGCCGCTCAGTGGTGTAAATTAATATCTGGATTTTTAAATAAGAAACAAAAAACTGGTCTTCTGGACATTTGGAGCATTGAGATCAAACATCAAATTACTGCATCTTAATGGCCACGTATTTGGTCTTGGAGGATGAGATGTACAGTGTCGGTATCTATGAGACAAACTTGTTTTTTTTCTGTTACAAAGAGCATTTTGGACCCCGGATCGTTTACAGAAGTTAGATAGCTCTAAGTCTAATAGATGCTGGCACTGTCATCTTGAAGCTGGGATATTAGATCATTTGTTATTCTATTGTCCATTGATACTTGCGTTTTGGAAATGAAAATGGGGTCATATAAATAGTTTGTTAGAAAATCCAGTGGCATTATCCTATGACACCGTATTGTTTGGTATGTCAATGAGGGCTAAAAGCCAAATATCCTCTAATAACAATAAGCTTCTACTCATTATGACAGGAGTTGCCATACGACAGATTCCGAATAACTGGAAAAATTGGGATAGGCTAAATTATAGCTTTGGTGGGACTCTTTATGCCACATATTCAAAATGGAAAGGATAATTGCTATACAGCAGGGAAATTTTAAGAAATTTTAGGTTATTTGGGAGCCATTAACAAGATACTGTAAAGATTGAAATTATTGCATAGAATAAATATTAATTTTTTTCCCTTTTGTTCATACACGTGCAGGGTGGGGTGGGGGTGGGTGGGAATATTTTATGATTTCTTTTGCTTAGGAATAACTGTTGGGTATAAGGGAGTTAGAATTTGATGATATATTAAGTGATATTGAAGTATAAATGATTGTATTATATGTTACACTTATTGTGAGTTTTAAAAATGAATAAAGATTAATTTTAAAAAAATTAATTAATTGATTGTTTAATTTTTCTTAAAAAGAATTTTTTTAAATCACTTTAGAATGTTATATAATTATGCATTAGAAATGTACCGTATTTGCCGGCGTATAAGACGACTTTTCAGTACCTTAAAATCCTCCCCAAAGTCGGGGGTCGTCTTATACGCCGGGTACTGTTTACATGCAGTGGCGTACCAAGGGGGGGGCGGAGGGGGCGGTGCGCCCCGGGTGCCAGCCCTAAGGGGGTGCTCCCGGCCTTGCCGTTCAATCCCACCCCACCCCCGAAGGACCGCTCGCCCCACTGACCTTCCTGCACCACCTGTGAAGCAGTCCGCAGCAGGATCGCGAAGTCAGCGTCAGCGATCCCGCCCCTCCTCTGACGTCAGAGGAGGGGCGGGACCGTGGCGCAGGAAGCAGCGCAGGGATCGCTGACGCTGACTTCGCGATCCTGCTGCGGCTGCTTCATAGGTGGTGCGGGGAGGCCAGGGGGGCGAGCGGTCCTTCGGGGTGGGTCGGGGCATCAGGCCTTCAGGGTGGGGCGGGCGGGCAGGCAGGCAGGCTTTCAAGGGGGAGGGGGTGACAGGCAGGAAGGCAGGCCTTCAAGGGGGGACAGGCCTTCAAGGGGGGGAAAGGCAGGCAGGCAGGACTTCAAGGGGGGACAGGCCTACAAGGGGGGGGACAGGCCTACAAGGGGGGGGACAGGCCTTCGGGGGGGTGCAGGCCTTCGGGGGGTGCAGACCTTCAAGGGGGGGACAGGCAGGCAGAAGGTTGTGCAGAAGGTGTGCGGAAGAAGGGGTAGTCTTATACGGCGAGTATATAACAAACTCTATATTTTAACTGTAAAAGTTGGGGGGTCGTCTTATACGCCCAGTCGTCTTATACGCCGGCAAATACGGTATATATTTTTTTCTTTTTCTTTACTTTAAATGTTCTTTTCATTACTTTGATTTTAAAAATGGACAATACAAGTGGCCGGCGGGGAGAACCGGGATGACTCTGCTGTTAGACCTTCCTATGTGGGGGATCTTTTGAATTTTTTCTTCTGCATAGCGAGCCCACACTCTTCAGTCTCTGCACGAGTTCTGCTTTTAGGCACATGTCCAGTGGGTGATGTAAGGCTCCTCCTCTTGTTATGTATTACTCGTATCATATCTGCTAGTGTTGGTGGCCATTGTATTATTACTCACGTTTGCGTATTTGTTCATTGTGTCGCTCCTGTTTCTCTTGTTGACTCCTTAATAAAAATGATATAAAAAAAAAAAAAAAATTATGTTGATAACCGCTTTGATCCTTTTTTTGGCTATTTAAGCGATATATAAAGATTTTTCAATAAACATAAAATGAAGAGTTTTAGGGAAAAGACATTTAGGGAGCTTATCAGTAGCCATTAGATATGACCACAGCATCAGTCACAGTTAAGAATGAGGAAATTATGACCACCTAGGGTAGGGTTACCAGATGTCCGGTTTTCCCCGGACAAGTCCAGCCAATCGTGACTGGCCCGGAACTTCTCTCCGACGTCAGAATTGACGTCGGGAAGACGGCTTGTGGGTCGGCGCCTAAACCTTCCTTTTCTTCAGTTGCAGCGGGCGGCAAGCAGTGGCGGCGGACCGGGAGGGGGGTTGTTGAATCGGCAGTAGGCCAGGCTTCGGGCGTGGGAGGGAGGGAGGCTGGCTTTGGCGCGGCAGGGAGGGAGAAGCGATCGCCTGCTCCGTTGTCCCCGTGCACAGCTTTGGGACGCTGCCTCTGAAAACGGGACATTTCGGCGTCCCGAAGCTGTGTGTGGGGACAACGGGACAGGGGATCTAAAAACGGGACAGTCCGGTTCAAAATGGGACGTATGGTCACATTAACCATGCACCCACTGGCTCACCTATGAGCACAAGACAGACCCCCAGTACCCTTGGGCTAGCTCCTTAAACTCTCTCTCCCTCCTTTCCTTTGGAAGCGCTTGTCAAGCCTCCTAAACGCGCCACCTTGTGCAATGCTGGTAAAAAAGCTGATACATTCATTAAACCCCCTCATATAAAAAGTTTCCATAGTCCACTGGGCCTCAATATAATACATGTAACATAGTCAGAGAGATTTTGCAAGCTAAACTTCTTTCTGCCACGTGATGAATTCTCTTGCCAGGTTTTATATAAAAGTAACCACCTTTGCTCTTTGCATTACTGGAGCAGCTGCTTTGTTAATTATTGCACTTCAACAAGCCGTGTAAATAAAAGATAAAGGCACCCTGTTACTCTCTGAAATTCATAAAGCGACGGCAGAACGCACGAGGATTCATTGCTGCAGCTCTGAGTCCGCTCAGCAGCATCCCACAGGTCTCAGTGAAGTCAAGCGCCTTTAATTAAAACTGGAAAGGCTAAACTAGAGAAGAAAGACAGCCAGAATTTAAATAAAAATGAAAAACCTCAGAGGCTGATATGAAGTGAGGTTTAGAGACAATATTACTACTACTATTTACTATTTCTAAAGCGCTGAAAGGTGTATGCAGTGTTGTACATTTTAACATACAATAGACGGTCCCTGCTCAGAAGAGCTTACAATCTAATTTAGACGGGACATTACGGGGTTGGGGAGATTATGGTAGAGGAAATGATGCAGTGGGTCTATGGATCTGACATTTTAAAATACGATAGACAGTCCCTGCTCAGAAGAGCTTACAATCTAATTTAGACAGGACATTTCAGGGTTGGGGAGATTATGGTAGAGGAAATGATGCAGTGGATCTATGGATCTGACATTTTAACATACAATAGACGGTCCCTGCTCAGAAGAGCTTACAATCTAATTTAGACGAGACATTTCGGGGTTGGGGAGATTATGGTAGAGGAAATGATGCAGTGGGTCTAGGTATCTGACATTTTAAAATACGATAGACAGTCCCTGCTCAGAAGAGCTTACAATCTAATTTAGACAGGACATTTCGGGGTTGGGGAGATTATGGTAGAGGAAATGATGCAGTGAGTCTAGGTATCTGACATTTTAAAATACGATAGACAGTCCCTGCTCAGAAGAGCTTACAATCTAATTTAGACAGGACATTTCAGGGTTGGGGAGATTATGGTAGAGGAAATGATGCAGTGGGACTAGGTATCTGACATTTTAACATACAATAGACGGTCCCTTCTCAGAAGAGCTTACAATCTAATTTAGACGGGACATTTTAGGGTTGGGGAGATTATGGTAGAAGAAATGATGCAGTGGGTCTAGGTACCTGACATTTTAAAATACGATAGACAGTCCCTGCTCAGAAGAGCTTACAATCTAATTAGACAGGACATTTCGGGGTTGGGGAGATTATGGTAGAGGAAATGATGCAGTGGGTCTAGGTATCTGATATTTTAACATACAATAGACGGTCCCTGCTCAGAAGAGCTTACAATCTAATTTAGACGGGACATTACGGGGTTGGGGAGATTATGGTAGAGGAAATGATGCAGTGGGTCTATGGATCTGACATTTTAAAATACGATAGACAGTCCCTGCTCAGAAGAGCTTACAATCTAATTTAGACGGGACATTTCAGGGTTGGGGAGATTATGGTAGAGGAAATGATGCAGTGGGTCTAGGTATCTGACATTTAAAAATACGATAGACAGTCCCTGCTCAGAAGAGCTTACAATCTAATTTAGACGGGACTTTTCAGGGTTGGGGAGATTATGGTAGAGGAAATGATGCAGTGGGTCTAGGTATCTGACATTTTAAAATACGATAGACAGTCCCTGCTCAGAAGAGCTTACAATCTAATTAGACAGGACATTTCGGGGTTGGGGAGATTATGGTAGAGGAAATGATGCAGTGGGTCTAGGTATCTGATATTTTAACATACAATAGACGGTCCCTGCTCAGAAGAGCTTACAATCTAATTTAGACGGGACATTTCGGGGTTGGGGAGATTATGGTAGAGGAAATGATGCAGTGGGTCTAGGTATCTGACATTTTAAAATACGATAGACAGTCCCTGCTCAGAAGAGCTTACAATCTAATTTAGACAGGACATTTCAGGGTTGGGGAGATTATGGTAGAGGAAATGATGCAGTGGATCTATGGATCTGACATTTTAACATACAATAGACGGTCCCTGCTCAGAAGAGCTTACAATCTAATTTAGACGGGACTTTTCAGGGTTGGGGAGATTATGGTAGAGGAAATGATGCAGTGGGTCTAGGTATCTGACATTTTAAAATACGATAGACAGTCCCTGCTCAGAAGAGCTTACAATCTAATTTAGACAGGACATTTCAGGGTTGGGGAGATTATGGTAGAGGAAATGATGCAGTGGGTCTAGGTATCTGACATTTTAACATACAATAGACGGTCCATGCTCAGAAGAGCTTACAATCTAATTAGACAGGACATTTTGGGGTTGGGGAGATTATGGTAGAGGAAATGATGCAGTGGGTCTAGGTATCTGACATTTTAAAATACGATAGACAGTCCCTGCTCAGAAGAGCTTACAATCTAATTTAGACAGGACATTTCAGGGTTGGGGAGATTATGGTAGAGGAAATGATGCAGTGGGACTAGGTATCTGACATTTTAACATACAATAGACGGTCCCTTCTCAGAAGATCTTACAATCTAATTTAGACGAGACATTTCGGGGTTGGGGAGATTATGGTAGAGGAAATGATGCAGTGGGTCTAGGTATCTGACATTTTAAAATACGATAGACAGTCCCTGCTCAGAAGAGCTTACAATCTAATTTAGACAGGACATTTCAGGGTTGGGGAGATTATGGTAGAGGAAATGATGCAGTGGGTCTAGGTATCTGACATTTTAACATACAATAGATGGTCCATGCTCAGAAGAGCTTACAATCTAATTTAGACGGGACATTTCAGGGTTGGGGAGATTATGGTAGAGGAAATGATACAGTGGGTCTAGGTATCTGACATTTTAAAATACGATAGACAGTCCCTGCTCAGAAGAGCTTACAATCTAATTTAGACGGGACATTTCAGGGTTGGGGAGATTATGGTAGAGGAAATGATGCAGTGGGTCTAGGGATCTGACAGCAGAAGAGTTGAAAACAGATTCAAAAAGTTGGCTTTTAGCTTGGATTTGAACATTGCCAGGGACAGAGCACGACGTATTGATTCAGGCAGCCTGTTCCAGGCATACGGTGCTGCAAGAAAGAAGGGACAGAGTCTGGAGTTTGCAGTGGAAGAGAAGGTTACAGATAAGAGGGGCTTGCCCGACGAACATCACAGGTAGGAGCATAGAAAGAGATGTGATAGATATTGGGGGGGGGGGGAGGGGCTTCAGAATTAACGCACTTGTAAGTCAGCCAGAGGAGTTTAAAGTGTTTTCGGAGATGGACGGGGAGCCAATGAAGCGACTTGAGGAGAGGGGTAATGTGAGAGTAGCGGCTCTCACGGAATATGAGTCACACAGCAGCATTTTGAACGGACTGAAGAGGTGAGAAACGGGTGCGCGGGAGGCCCGAGAGAAGTACGTTGCAGTAGTCTAAGTGCGAGGTGACGAGAGTGTGGACAAGGGTTTTTGACATGTGTTTAGAAAGAAGAGGACGGATTTTGGTAATGTTATAGAGGAGGAAGCGATAAGATTTGGTGGTCTGTTGGATTTGAGCAGAGAAGGAGAGCAAGGAGTCAAAGGTCACCCCAAGGTTGTGAGCCGACAAGACATGGAGGAGGATAGCGTTATCCACCGAAATAGAGAATGGCTGGAGGGGGGGGGAGGCGGGTTTAGGCAGAAAGATAAGGAGGGATGGGGCCTGCGGGGATTAAGTGACTTGCCCAGGTCATAAGGTGTAGTGTGGGTTTGAACCCACAACCTCAGGGTGCTGAGGCTGTAGCTTTAACCACTGCACCACTCTAGAAATCAAAATGTAGTAAAAGTAAGCCAAGTATAGGATAATCAAGCCATTGTGACATCACTGATGAGGTTGGCTCTTATTGGTGGAATGAGGCATTGTGATGTCACAAAACCAGCTCTGGTTATCAGAGGCCGTAGCTTTAACCACTGCGCCACACTCTTCCCATAATCATGCTGTAAACCTAATCCTAGCAATGTAATGGAAAAATCAATTTAAGTGACCAAATAAAGTAAAACTAACAAAAAATATAGGAACACTTAATTATATAATGTGTATTTCTAAACAAGGGAAAAAAGACCTCAAAATACCCCATAAATGTGATCAATAAAGCCACAAAGTTTTTGGGGTGGGTATCATCACTGGTCAAAAACCCTTGATTTTTAATTTTTTAAGAAAGATTTTTTATGTATGCTTTAACTTTATATTCAACTATCGGGAGTTGCTATGGGATCTACCTTTGCACCGTCCATAGCTTGTCTTTTTATGAATGATTTTGAAAATGAATGGATAAAGTCATCTCCTTTCAGTAACAGAATAAAATCTTGGCACAGATTTATAGATGACATTTTTCTTTTATGGTCAGGTTCTGTGGATGAATTCTAAAATTTCTTCGCTTGGTTAAACACCTGTAATGATAACATTCAATTCACACAAACATATTCATATAATAACATAAATTTTTTGGATATCAATATTGTTCAAACAGAAGATGGATTCGAGACTAGAGTTCATCATAAAAGCACAGATCGCAATACTTTATTGCACTCATCTAGCTGTCATCCGCAAGGATGTAAGACCAGTATACCTTTTTCTCAGTTTTTAAGGTACAAACGGATTTGTAGTTCCAATGAAGAGTTCAAATCACAGTCTAAAACTTTGAAAGAAAAATTTTTGGCTAGAGGTTACAGTAAGAAGAATTTAAACACAGCATATAAAAGGGCAAGATTTAATAATAGAGATTTACTATTGGATTCTGTTTCTAAAGAAAATAAACAAGAAGACGTCTGTACTTTTGTCTCTAAGTACACCAATGCGAGTCCGAGGATTTCATATGTGATCAAGAAGCATTGGAAAATTATGCAAACTATGGATATTTTTAAAAACATCAATTTAAGAAGTGCATATTCACGTGGAAGGAACCTGAAAGAATTGATAAGTCCATCGGAATTGAAATCTACCACAATTAAACAACCTGTTTTGAAAGGACATTATAAATGCGGAAAATGTATCAATTGTAAAATTATGATACAATCTGACAACTTCATTAATCCACGTGATAAAAAACAATATTATGTTAACTTCTTTACCAATTGCAATAGTACACATATTGTTTATCTTCTAATATGTCCATGTGGCAAGGTATACGTTGGAAAAACAATCAGAAGTCTCAAAATCAGACTTAATGAACATCGGTCCAATTTAAAACGTGTAAAAACGGAGGCACCATTAGTAACCCATTGTAAGGAGTTCAAGCATGAATTCCATGAGTTAAAATGTTGGGTTATTGATCATGTCATGAAATCATTTAGAGGAGGAGATCGCAATAAGATTCTAATGAGACGAGAACAACTATGGATTTCAAAATTAAGATCGTTGGAACCTGATGGTTTAAATAATCAGATTGATTGGCATGTTTTCTTTTAAATTTGATTTCAACTTGATTTATTCATTCAAACAAATATTAATAATGTCTTTATAATTTTTTCACTGAACTATCAATATACATCTATTTCATAATATTAAATACACATATGTTAGTTGAAGACAGTCATAAAATCTACTTTTTCAAACAGCTGACTTACTATGTTTTATAGTGTATGCAATAGCTTAAACAATCGAAATTTAGAAAAATGAGTGTCTTTTTGAATTTAGCGTTTTTATTTATAACAGCACTTTTGAAGGACTAGCATTATTTAAAATTATCGAGGGGCATTTAATAAACATCTTTGGATGTATTAAATATTCAAAATGGCGATCGTTGATTCAAAGTTTCATACGTCATAATATATTCAAAATGGCGATGGCTTAGAACACGTCATTTAGTTTGACGTTAACATGGATTCTATTGGCTGAAAAATCGGCGGCATCTAGTTTAAATAGAAGCGCCATTTTGTTATGCTTTTTTCGGGCAAAATCAACAGCAGAATGGCCTGAGGCACATGGTCGGGTTGGGCCCATGTGCCTCAGGCCACACCCCAGGTGGGACCTAAGGCTCCAGGGCCTATTCTGATTGGCCCACGCGCCTTAGGCCCCACCAGTAGGCGGAGCTTTGGGACGGATGGGCCAATCCGACCTCATTCCGTCGTTGGCTGCCTGCCGGACAGGCGGGTTTGGCTCCCGTCTGTCCGGCCAACTAGCAAAGGTACGGGGAAGGGGGGTGGGGGTGTGGTGGGGGTCGGCCAAGGGGGTCGCGGGTCGGCTGGGGGGCGGTCGGAGGTTCTTGGGGGGGGCGGTCGTTGGAGGGAGGGAGGGGGGTTTGCGTCGAGGGCAGGAGGGCCTGGGATCCCTCCTGCCCGTAATGTAGTGCGGGGTGGGGGTAGGGGGTCACCGTGGCCAGGAGGGTTTGGGCTCCCTCCTGGCCCAATATTGTCGGGGAGTCGGCCGGGCAAGAGGGCTTGGCCTCCCTCTTGCTCCGATCATGGGTGCGGGTGGGAGCGCGTGCGAGCGGTCGTTCGGGGTGGGGGTGCGAGCGGTCCTGCTGGGGGGGGTGAATCGGGCATCGGGCGGGGTGGAAACTATGTAGAAAAACTTTTGTATACCGCGCTCACGCGTATAACGCGTGAGGGGTATGCGCGGTAGGTAAAAACGCGTATAACGCGCGCGTTATATGCGTGAAAATACGGTAATCTCAATTTTTAGAGAATGACATGGAGACAAAGTTTGTCCCTATCCACGTGGGCTCTATTTCTAGTCCCCATCCCCACCCCGTGCCCATGGGCTCTGTCCCCATCTAATACCCATAGGCTCTGTTTCCGTCCCCGCCCCATGGTCTCTATCCCCATCCCGCCCCATGGTTAACCCTGTATCATTCTCTAGTACAGAGTGTAACTAGATCATCTCTTCCCCATATCTTGATCCCAGATTCCCAATTCCCCTCAATCCTCCTCCTCTTTTTCTTCTTCCTCGATAACCCTTCCTTCTCTTTTCCTCGGATTCTCCCTGTCCTCCCTTCTCCCTCCCTCTCCTGCTGGAGATCTTATCTGCATTTTCTCTCTTCCTCTCCCACTGCTCCCTTTCGAGAGCACCAATCACCAAGATCTCATTCCCTCTAAAACAGATCGTATAAATTAATGGGGCACAAAAGAAATTTTTTTTAAAAAAACCAACTTTGACTAAAGCAGTGGTTCCCAAACCTGTCCTGGGGGACCCCCAGCCAGTCAGGTTTTCAAGATATCCCTAATGAATATGCATGAGAGAGATTTGCATACCTGTCACTTCCATTATATGCAAATCTCTCTCATGCATATTCATTAGGGATATCTTGAAAACCTGACTGGCTGGGGGTCCCCCAGGACAGGTTTGGGAACCACTGAACTAAAGTAAAACAGAAATAAATGTTTTTTAATATGCAAACATGCCCCCCTCCCCCTCTTCACTTGCTATTCTAAGTCTTCCTCTGTCTCCAGGAGCCTGTTGAATTCAAGCTACTTCAAGTCTTTCTAAATGAACATATTAAAATAGTCAAGAATTATTAAATGTAAAGAAGACCACTGAAGACATTTCAGGGATAGAGGAAATGCAATCTAGGTTTTCTGCCTGAGCAGAAGCATTTCAGACATGTGGAACAGTTGAGAGTTTTAGCCCCAAGAGACACACACAAGAAGACTTTTCTCCTAGGAGGGTCGGGCTGTGATGCACTTTCCCAGAATCTGACTCCCAGCACGGCAATTGGTAACATTCCCAAGCCTGGTCTCGACTTGGCCGATCTTGGAGGAGGTCAATAACTTGAAGCCACATGGCCTCGTCAGTCCCTGGAGAGTGAAGTTTGGAAACATTTTGGCACGCCAAAGGACTGAAAATCCCCAGTACAGGATAAACAGAGGCAAATTAGCAAGGGTCTGCGATTCATACAATTCTGACATGGCTTTCAAGTGTGATATTGGCTTCCTAGACTACGTTGATAACTAAAGCTCTTTAGTCAAGAACAGATGCAGCTGTTCCTTCTTGTCAAACACGGGGAAGAGAATGTAACAGAATATTTATCATCTCCAAATTTGTACTGTAATCCTCCTCCGGGCAATGTTCATTGGGAACATGACAAAAGGGCGATTCCTACATTTAAAAGAGGTTAAGAATAAATTGGCAACATTTTAAAAAGACTCCTAGCAACCACAGTTTCTGCTCCCACACTTTCAAAGGACGAACAAGTGGGAAAGGCATGTAGACCTTGATTCATGAAATTCTTTCCGATGCCTTTGCCTGTGTATGTGTATGCATGTACACATCTGTGTGCTTGTGTCTGTACAACAGAAAGTAAGTCTTTATTTGTATACCGCACAATGCCTTGCGATTCTAGGCGATGTACAGAAGGAATCCATCAAAGGAAAATATAAATATTAGACAAGAAAAACCATAACTTCGTAATAAGGCATAGATATTCCCTATGTCTGCTTTGTAATAAGGCATAGATATTCCCTACACGTGTCCCAGATGGGATCACAATCTGTGCTATGAAAGAAGAAAAAGGGATGGGAAAGAAAAGCAAAATATGTGGGAAAAATGAAGCTGAAGTGGGCTAATTGGACTCAGTACAATTATAGGCAACAATTGGATATAATGGCCGAGATGATCCCTTGATGTCAGTCCAACATTGGCCAAAGATGATCAACCGCAGGAGAGGGCCAACGGCCGAAGACTGCTGGCAAAGGGAGGCGGCAAGTCATAACAGATCCACCGGACCCATAGCTGTGTATCCGTGCTCTGTATATGTGTGTGCCAGAGCCAACACCGACTACAGTAGACTCTCAGTTAACCGTCAACCATGGGTAGGGTTACCATATTTGGAGCCTCACAAACCCGGATGGACGGCCCCCACCCCGTTCCACCCCCATTCCTGCCTTGTTCCGTCTACAGCCCCGCCCAGTTCTGCCTCAAGTCCTGTCCCACTCTGCCCGGCCCCCTCAAAGCCTCGTCTTCTTCCCCGGCAAGCTCTGACCATGTCTGGAGGGCCTCGAGCATGCACAGATGGGTGTGATATCATCCGCGCATGCTCAGAGGCCCTCCAGATGCAGCCGAAGCTCGTCGGGGCTTTCCAAAACCAGACAAAGTGACGGGTTTTGGAAAGTCCGTCCAGGAACACGAACAGTCCTGTAATAAGAGAACGTGTCCCCTACCCATGGAGATTGGTAGATGCCGGATAAATGTAATTTCAGGTTTCTTGAGAGTTTTACTAAGATGCGCTAGCGTTTTTAGCGCACGCAGGATATTACTGCGTACTACACCGTGCGCTACGGGGCTAGAACTAATGCCAGCTCAATGCTGGCATTAGCGCCTAGCGTGCACGGCAATGTAGCGTACACTATTCTGCACGTTAATGCCCTAACACAGCTTCGTAAAAGGAGCCCTTACTATTAAAAATAGGCCTAATAATACTATAGCCCATACTATGCCTGGGATAGGCATGTGAGATCTCTCAGAGAGATCATAAGAACATAAGAATTTGCCTCCGCTGGGTCAGACCAGAGGTCCATCCCGCCCAGCGGTCCGCTCCCGCGACGGCCCCTCAGGCTTATCACCTGTGCAATGGTCCCTGACTCTTCCTATAACCTACCTCAACTCCTATCTGTACCCCTCAATCCCCTTATCCTCTAGGAACCTATCCAAACCTTCTTTGAAGCCCTGTAACGTGCTCTGGCCTATCACGGCCTACGGATGGGCAGACTAAATGGGCCATTTGGCCTTTACCTGCCACCATGTTTCTATGTTCCAGACAAACTTTATTAGACATGTGGTAGGCCAAGCGTGGGCGTACTTAGGTGTGGAGGGCCGGGTTTACATTTAAATTTCAGCCAGAAATGGTTTTTCGTAGGGGAGACTGGGGAGGGCAGCGGGAGAGGCAGGAGAGAGCAGCCGGAGCGCCGGCGAGTGCAGGAAATCACTCGCTGTGTGCTCCGACCGCCTCTTCCTGCACTAAGTCGGGCCTTACCAATCAGGAGCTGTGTGTCTTTTGTTACTCTTTGGGATTCTGAATGGAATGTTGCTACTCCTTGGGTTTTGGACAGGTATTAGTGACCTGGATTGGCCACCGTGAGAATGGGCTGCTGGGCTGGGTCACTTTTTGTTTGATGCAGTTTGACTGATTGAGCATGAGTGGCGGAAAACTGGAACGCTCTTTCGGAGCCTGTTATAGGGGGAAACACCCTCCAGGGATTCAAGACAAAGTTGGACAAGTTCCTGCTAAACTGGAACGTAAGCAGGTGAGGCTGGACTGATTTAGAGCACTGGTCTTTGACCTGGGGGCCACCGCGTGAGTGGACTGCTGGGCACGATGGACCACTGGTCTGACCCAGCAGCGGCAATTCTTATGTTCTTATCATGCAAAAAGTAAACAAAATAAAAATTTTGGGTATCATCAAAAAGTGTATCACGACCAGGACGAAGGAAGCCATCCTGCCACTTTATCGTGCAATGGTGCGCCCGCATCTGGAATACTGCGTCCAGTACTGGTCGCCGTACCTCAGGAAGGACATGGCAGTACTTGAGGGAGTCCAGAGAAGAGCAACTAAGCTAATAAAGGTCATGGAAAACCTCTCATATACTGACAGATTGAAAAAACTAGGGCTGTTCTCCCTGGAGAAGCGGAGACTTAGGGGAGACATGATAGAAACCTTCAAGATCCTGAAGGGCATAGAGAAAGTAGACAGGGACAGATTTTTCAAATTATGGGGAACCACAAGTACAAGGGGGCACTCGGAGAAATTGAAAGGGGACAGGTTTAAAACAAACGCTAGGAAGTTCTTTTTCACCCAGAGGGTGGTGGATACATGGAACGAGCTTCCGGAAGCTGTGGTAAGCAGGAGCACGGTACAGGGCTTCAAAGAAGGTTTGGACAGGTTCCTAGAGGACAAAGGGATTGAGGGGTACAGATAGGAGTAGAGGTAGGTTATAGAAATAGTCAGGGACCACAGCTCAGGCAATAGGCCTGATGGGCCGCCGCGGGAGCGGACCGCTGGGCGAGATGGACCTCTGGTCTGCCTCAGCGGAGGCAACTTCTTATGTTCTTAAAAAAGCAGGACTATGGAGCCACTGCCTAACTGCCTCAGTTTAGTTCCCACATTGCTCCATCTCTGCAATAAATTAACTCTTACTTCAGATTCTCCATCTCCACCTTTGGTACCAATAATGACTAAGCAGTTTAATTGATGGGAAGGGTGGTTGTCCCTGTGGAAAATTATTGTTGGCCACTTATAAAATATAGCTAAAAGCTCTTTCTTTAGATTTTATTACTGGTAAATATTTCAGATTCAGTACAAAGGCTTCTAGGTTGACAAACATGTCCTATATACAAGTGAATTAATTATACACCAGAAAAATCCAGATGTTATCAATATGTCAACTTGTGTGGGAGGCATATTACAGCTAGAGAAGTTCAGCGGGGTCACCGGATATATTATGCAGATGAGTTATTAATAACCCTTCTCAAATAATAACATGGTTTTCGCCAACTTTTGCTGTCATCAGCTCAAGTGTATGCTCATGTGTCTTTTTTTCATTCCCTGTTTTTGTCTTTCTCTCTCTCTCTCTCTCTCTGTCCTCTTTTCAGTTTACTGTAAGTTCTCTTGCTCCATTGTGTCTTTCATTCAGTAGTAACATAGTAACATAGTAGATGACGGCAGATAAAGACCCGAATGGTCCATCCAGTCTGCCCAACCTGATTCAATTTAAATTTTTTTTTTTTTTCTTCTTAGCTATTTCTGGGCGAGAATCCAAAGCTTTACCCGGTACTGTGCTTGGGTTCCAACTGCCGAAATCTCTGTTAAGACTTACTCCAGCCCATCTACACCCTCCCAGCCATTGAAGCCCTCCCCGCCCATCCTCCACCAAACGGCCATATACAGACACAGACCGTGCAAGTCTGCCCAGTACTGGCCTTAGTTCAGTATTTAATCTTATTTTCTGATTCTAAATCTTCTGTGTTCATCCCACGCTTCTTTGAACTCAGTCACA
Organism: Geotrypetes seraphini; assembly: GCF_902459505.1. Lineage (NCBI taxonomy): Eukaryota > Metazoa > Chordata > Amphibia > Gymnophiona > Dermophiidae > Geotrypetes > Geotrypetes seraphini. The sequence continues at coordinate 67,628,028 of NC_047095.1, forward strand.
GTTTTCCTCTCCACCACCTCTCTCGGGAGCGCATTCCAGGCATCCACCACCCTCTCCGTAAAGTAGAATTTCCTAACATTGCCCCAGAATCTACCACCCCTCAACCTCAAATTATGTCCTCTGGTTTTACCATTTTCCTTTCTCTGGAAAAGATTTTGTTCTACGTTAATACCCTTTAAGTATTTGAACGTCTGAATCATATCTCCCCTGTCTCTCCTTTCCTCTAGGGTATACATATTCAGGGCTTCCAGTCTCTCCTCATACGTCTTCTGGCGCAAGTAACGTTAATATCTGGTGAAGTTTTGAGAGTAGATAATGCATCTAGAGTCTTAGGTGTAATCCTGGATTTTGAGCATGTGGAGCAGTGGTTAAAGCTACAGCCTCAGCGCCATGGGGTTGTGGGTCCAAACCCACGCTGCCCCTTGTGACCCTGGGCAAGTCACTTAATCCTCCCATTGCCCCAGGTTCATTAGATAGATTGTGGGCCCGCCAGGACAGACAGGGAAAAATGTTTGAGTACCTGAATAAATTCATGTAAACCATTCTGATATAGAAAATTGAATAATTAAATAAATATCAAAATGCTGTTAAAATTATTCTTTTTCCATCTTTGACAATTGAGAGTTATAAGATCTACTTTGTTGATCGATATTATTGCCATATTTGGATTACTGCAATTCTACTATATTTACTGTAGAGCATCTGAAAAGGTTCTCACTAGGTTGCAGTTGTTTCAAAATACAGATGCTAGACTAATCTTTTTTAGTTAGAACATTTGAAAGTTCTTTACCTCTTTGGCCTCCGATTAGATACAGGATTAACGGCCTCTTTTACAAAGCCACGCTAGCGGCTGCGCTGCGCTAACGGCCCCCAAAGCCCATAGAGATGTAAAGGGCTCCGGGGCTGTTGCCGCGTAGCTTTGTAAAAGAGGCCGTAAGTTTAAGGTATCATATCTCCCCCGTACTTCTATCCACGATACACTCTCCTCCCTCTATACTTTCACTCTCATCTTATCATAGTTCAAGAGCTGTCTTTACTTGTGAGCTTGGACTAAAGAGGAATGCGAAGAATTGCAAAGGGACTTGAACAAACTAGGGGAATGGGCGACGAGATGGCAGACGAAGTTCAATGTTGAGAAATGTAAAGTATTACATGTGGGAAGCAGAAACCCGAGGAACAACTATACGATGGGAGGGATGTTATTGAGTGAGAGTACCCAAGAAAGGGACTTGGGGGTAATGGTGGACATGACAATGAAGCTGACGGCACAGTGCGCAGCAGCTGCTAAGAAGGCAAACAAAATGCTAGGCATAATCAAGAAGGGTATTACAACCAGGATGAAAGAAGTTATCCTGCCGTTGTCTCGGGCGATGGTGCGTCCGCATCTGGAGTACTGCGTCCAATATTGGTCGCCGTACCTTAAGAAGGATATGGCGTTACTCAAGAGGGTTCAGAGGAGAGCGACGCGTCTGATAAAAGGGATGGAAAACCTTTCATACGCTGAGAGATTGGAGAAACTGGGTCTCTTTTCCCTGGAGAAGAGGAGACTTAGAGGGGATATGATAGAGACTTACAAGATCATGAAAGGCATAGAGAGAGAAAGGGAGACAGAGAGAAATAGAGAGAGAGATAGAAAGAGAGAGAGAAAGGGAGAGAGACAGAAAGAGAGAGAGAGAGAAAGGGAGAGAGATAGATAGATAGAGAAAGATTGGAGAAACTGGGTCTCTTTTCCCTGGAAAAGCGGAGACTTAGAGGGGATATGATAGAGACTTATAAGATCATGAAAGGCATAGAGAGAGTAGAGAGGGACAGATTCTTCAAACTTTCGAATAATAAAAGAACAAGAGGGCATTCGGAAAAGTTGAAAGGGGACAGATTCAAAACGAATGCTAGGAAGTTCTTCTTTACCCAACGTGTGGTGGACACCTGGAATGCGCTTCCAGAGGGCGTTATAGGGCAGCGTACGGTACTGGGGTTTAAGAAAGGATTGGACAATTTCCTGCTGGAAAAGGGGATAGAGGGGTATAGATAGAGGATTACTGCACAGGTCCTGGACCTGTTGGGCCGCCGCGTGAGCGGACTGCTGGGCACGATGGACCTCGGGTCTGACCCAGTGGAGGCATTGCTTATGTTCTTATGTAATGAAATATTATCATGCGTATTCTTAAAATTAAAAGCACGATAGGTGGTTTAAAAAAAAGGTGATTCTTTTTCTTTCACTGCCTGGGGCCTTTGTTTACCAAGAAGGAACTGGGGTGGATCATACTCTGAGGGAATAAAGAGCTCATACAGCCAAACCAAGCTACATTCTGCTAAATGTAACATTTCATGGATAAAGATTAAAAGCAGGGTGTATCTGGCAGTGCTACAGAATTACAGTTAGTTACAAAGAGGTGTGGTGTTTAAGACACCCATATGTATGTGTGTTCATTATAAAAAGACTGTAATGTGAATTATTGTGATGATGAAATAGGAGAAAGGTTTTTTTTTTAACAGTAATAAGAGTTCTCCCGGGAGAAGTGATGGACACAGAATTCAAGAAGGCCTGGGATAGGCACATGGAATCTCTCAGAGAGAGAAAGAGATAATGCTTACTGCGGGTGGGCAGCTTGGATGGGCCATTTGGCCTTTACCTGCCATCATGTTACATCATGTTCCGGAGGAACCCACTTAGAGCTAACTTTTAACCCTTTGGGTAATTCATTATCATCCCCAGAATTACTTATGGCTTGATCCTGAAAAAATGTTTTTAATCTTAGTGCTCTAAAAAAAAATCTATGTAGATAGGTTCTGTTGGCTGCAGCAGTTTTCAGATGATTTTATCTGGGTAACTAAGCACGTTCTCAGTTAAAATTGGGGGGCTGAAAATGAGTTCCTCTCACTATGGGCACCAAGATCTACTCTGTTTATTTTTACCTTTGCTGCAAAAGGGCATCGTCAGGGGAGCAAAGAACCAGAAGACAAGCCAAGTCCACAGGGACAACAAGGTCACATTATCCTAAAGCAGCCACAAACCTGAAGCCCATATCTCAACCAAATGTACATTTCAAACCAGGGACAGCAGATCAACTCGAGTTGAAAGCTTGGAAATTTCAAATCTTCCCAGAGCATGAATGGAATTGTTGCATTCACCACTTAAAAAAGCTGAGGGAGATCAGTTCTGGATCCGCGCCAAGATTCACGTCGGAGCTCTCTCCAGTCCTCCGCTTATCAAGCGCGAGCAGTGGAGCCTGACAAATTCCAAACGAACTAAGTTTTGCAGCTGTCAATTTTTCTGTCATTAATTTGTAGTTGACAGGCGGTGTTTGAGGCCTGAAACTGTCAATCTTTCCTTCAACAGCTGCGGGAGAAAGAGAATTCATGAGAGCCAAGAAGTCTACTTAGCCAGCCGAGACTTGCCTACACATAGCATGTGAAATGAGGACTGGATTCAGCCTTTTTGGACCCGGTTGTTGACCTTTGTTCTTGATTTTCTTTTATCTAAATTTACAATAACATAAGGCGTAAATGGTTCAGGCCCATATGCTCAAAACTCACCATGCCTTTAACATAGAAACGTTCAAACTTGATGGCAGATAAAGACCTAATGGCCCATCTGCAGCATCCACTATCTCCTCCTCTCCCTATTGGCTAAGGCTCTTAACATTTGCATCTCCTCTCCCTATTGGCTAAGGCTCTTTACACCTGCATTGTGAGGTCATAGAGCTTTATGGTTATAGAAACATAGAAACATGATGGCAGATAAAGGCCAAATGGCCCATCTGCAGCATCCACTATCTCTTCCTCTCCCTATTGGTTAAGGCTCTTCACATTTGCATCTCCTCTTCCTATTGGCTAAGGCTCTTAACACTTGCATTGTGAGGTCATAGAGCTTTATGGCTATAGAAACATAACTGTACTCTTTTAAACCGGACAGCTGATGCTATGTTTTCTCTGACAGTTTAAATTCTCAACACCGACAGCGTTCTTTTGACGATGTTACCACATCGCAAACTTGAAGCATTCTATCAGCATTGAAAAGGTTTTTCAGTTTACATATAATAGGGTCTCCTGAAGAAGGAATCGAAACGGGGCCACGTAGAGACCCCGAACCTGTTATAAACTGAATTATCAAGCTGCTCTCAATTTTCTCACAGAGCGATGTTCATTTGAAAAGATTTGTAAAGATAAGAAAAAACAAAGTATTTTCATACAAGTGTTTGAAAGACTGTAAAGACATTTATTTATTTATTTATTTTTGTAATCAAACTTGGAGCGTAACCAGCACTAATAAAGTTGCAACGACTGAAAAGTATACTTTGGTTCATCACTAGAGGGCGCAACTCTCTTCTTGAAGAACTCTATACCTCTGAGTGACTTTCAAACGTGACGGTTGCAATCCTGAAGTTTGGCTACCAATTTGAATGAGAAGACAGTTCTTTTGTTTGAACTCTAATATTTTTCTGACTTCCACTAATATTAACTATTAGTACCCCAGTGACATTATAAAGAAATTATAGAAACATAACGGCAGATAAAAGCCAAATGGCCCATCCGCAGCATCCACTATCTCCTCCTCTCTCTATTGGCTAAGGCTCTTCACATTTGCATCTCCTCTTCCTATTGGCTAAGACTCTTAACACTTGCATTGTGAGATCATAGCATCCACAGCATCCACTATCTCCTCCTCTCTCTATTGGCTAAGGCTCTTAACATTTGCATCTCCTCTCCCTATTGGCTAAGGCTATTCACATTTGCATCTCCTCTCCCTATTGGCTAAGGCTATTCACATTTGCATCTCCTCTCCCTATTAGCTAAGGCTCTTCACTTCATCCTATGCCCTCTCATTCCAGAACTTCCTTTCAAATGAAAGAGACTCGATTCATGCGCGTTTACGCTATGTAGGTATTTAAGCATCTCTGTCAATTAACAATCAATGCTAAACCGGTTTAGCATCAAAGTGTATCAGCTACCGATGCCCAAAATGGCTAATTGTGCTAACATGTGCATTATACAGTAGATGTAAACATTTAGAACATGCACCTATGTGTGTAAATGGCAGCATGCTATTTGCCAAATACCCACACGACTTACATGGTGCATATTTCAAGGGGGTGTAGTCAGGGGCGGAGCATGCATAGGACATAGACTCTCACTTTTGCATGTAACTTATAGAATTCTGTAAGTTGTGTGAGTACCGTTGGGGCTTAGGTGCTCATACTTACATCAGCTGTTCAGTTGGCTTAAGTGATCGCATGTAAAATTATTCACATTGATGCCTGGTTACACCAGTATTCTGTAAAGGGACATAGTACTCTCTGGACACCTAATTCTAGATGTCCTGTTACAGTCATGCCCTCAAACATATGACGAAAAGAGAAATGGCCTTGAGAAATGGAATATAGGACACTTTAATTGAAACGACCCGACATGGTCCTGCGTCAGGGGTCAGAATAAATAGAGTGTCTTTGCCCTACTTCTGGCGCACAAAAACATCAGTGTCACATGAAAATGTATTCAGGGGAGCTCAGAGTGGTTTACATGAATTTATTCAGTTACTCGAGCATTTTCCCCTGTCTTTCCTGGTGGGCTCACAATCTCTCTAATGTACCTGGGGCAATGGGGGGGGGATTAAGTGACTTGCCCAGGGTCACAAGGAGCAGTGTGGGTTTGAACCCACAACCTCAGGGGGGCTGAGGCTGTAGCTTTAACCAGTGTGCCGCACTCTCCCTCTCGCAGCGTTTGTCTCTCCACATACTAGTTCTTCCATGTATTCATCATCATAGGACTTTTAGGGACCCCTGAAGAAGACATCTTGTCGAAACACAGACCATGTTGGGTCCTGCGCCATTAGTGGACTAGGTCCTTTTGATTTGTATGTGGATTCTTTTATTGTATAATTGGAACTTTGATTCTTTAATTAAAGTCCATCTCAGGATCATTGTCATTCCACAGTGTTTTCTTTTGGACTTTTTTCTCTGTGGATTTTTCGAGGTCAATTCTCTTTGGTTTACACTCTCTCTCTCAGCCATCCAACCTGGTTGAAGTGTTATCAGCTTAACACTCCTTATCTGAAAATGAGCTCAATCATGTGACATTTTTCATCCATGCCTGAACTAGTGCAAAGACACACAATTTATTCTGATCCCTGATGCAGGCTTCCAGTCAAAACATGGGCCATGTCAATTAAAGTGTCCTGCATTCCAGATTTCAAGGACAATTGTGCTTTTTTTGTTGTACGTTCGGTGCTTTTTTGCACTTTTCATCCCTTTAGTTTTTGCTACAGACATGCCCTCCACACGTACAAAAGCCCCTAGTTAATATTGCTGAGACTGGAGGCATTGTGTTCACACAGTTTCAGAAACTATCCCAAGAATGCCTCTCCCTCGCTGACACTGCATAATCCTACATCACACAGTATATGCATACAGCATTAATATAAATGTCCCCCTACTGGTTCTATATATTATTACATTGCAATAATTAACATCATTCATTTGTTAGCAAACATATATTAATAATACACTCTATTGTTATATTATAAAGCTATTTCTTGTTTCATTTCTTACATTTTCTTCTATATCACTAGTTTCGACAAGGATTCAGTGCGGTTTACAATAAGATTTCTAATCAGTGATCATGTCAGAGAGATATAGATTAAGGGTAGAATGTCTGTGCTTTCGAGTTATTGGCTCAAAGAGAAGAAATTACATTACATTAGTGATTTCTATTCTGCCCTTACCTTGCGGTTCAAGGCGGATTACATAAGAATTGTTAAGATCTTAAGAAGTACATGTTGATAAGATATTAAGAAGTACTTAAGGAATAGTTTGAACATTTTCTAATTTGCTAAGGAGTAGTTGGTAATGCAGGAGGAATTTGGAACATTATTGGTTGCGTCATTTTGGTTTTATGTATTTTTTGAAGAGTAGGGTTTATAGCATTTTCCTAGTTCAGATGTTCTTTTTTATTTTTCAAATGTACCTTATATAATTATCAATGTACATCACCTAGAAGTCTGATTAGGCGGTAAAATAGATCTTAAATAAACTTGAAACTCATTTACACGTGTCTGAGTTCTACAAGTGTGAATGCCAGTGTCAAAATGTTCTTCTTGAGGCTATGGAAAGAAAAAACCAGGGGGAAACAAAACCACAGACACAAATACAAAGAAACCAAAATGGAATTGTCCAGATCAGAATGATGTACACTAAAAAAGTGTCCTCCAGCTCATCTGATAATGTGAAGATCTTTATTCCTCCAATGTCACAATGGTACATTCAAACAACTCTATGACTCAATGACTGGCTTTTTTTTTAGCAGCGAGATGTTCGGCACTAGTTGCTAACAGTTGAATTCACAAGCCAAACGTTCCTTATTGGCATTTTGGTCAAATCTATGTGAGTGGTAGCATTCTTTGTATATCATCATTCGTGATTCTCAAGACTCCTGAGGCAGGCCTGTTGGCCGAAACATGTACATGTCGAGTCATTGAGTCATAGAGTCTTCTTGAGGCTATGCAATGATTCTAAAGTGACCCATATATTAATTATTGAGAGTTTGAAGGTAGTGCTTACTGGAATAGACAAGGAGACAGTGGCAGAACAATGGGTGGGCCTGGGTGGGCAGGGCCCACCCAAATTGGCCCACTCTTGCTGTGCCTAGTGGGGCTCCCCAACCCCTGCCAGCTAAAGATTTCCTCTGGTGGACAGAACTCCTTCCAAGCTCAGCAACCAGCAGCAGTGTTTCCAAGCTACTCTGCTGCCTCCTGTCTCCCCCCCCCCCCACCCCTGTGCATTCTCAGGTTTTGGGGAGACACTGCTACTAACTGTCAGGCTTGGAAGAGTTCTGGCTGCCAAAGGAGGAGAGCTTCAGCTGTCAGAGCTTCGGGATCCCCGTCTGCTCAGGTATTTATCTTTTTAATTGGGATGAAGGAGAATGGGGGAGTTCAGGAGTAGAGATAACATTTCATGCCAACCCACTGTGGGCTCAGGACCATCCAAAACTGGCCATTTGCCTATGCCACCGCAAGGAGGTCTGGTAACAAGTTCAATGCAGTGAAAGAATAACCAAGTCTGGCTGGGTCTCCGTTGGACCGTGTCCTTCTCATTTCTCAAGATTTCTCCTTTGCTGCCAGCAGTGCTTGCTTCTTTTCCTCGACAGGCATGGCAGCTCACTCTCTCTGCAAGTTTATTTTCGTTTCTGGAACAAAGCAGAGGAGTTCTTAATGCCACAAAATGCCATGCCAAGTTTATTTAGACATACATAATGTGTTCTGCCGGTCCTTTGAACTTGTATAAAATGCCACATCCCTGGGAGTAGACGGAGCTGTGGGCAGGGACAAAAACTACTGGAACCAGCCAGAAGCTGAGGAACAAGGAAGCCGACTCAGCAAATTTCATTCTGGGTTATTAAAGTTCAAAGGAATATAAACATTTCAAATGCTAAATGTCATTGCTTATTATTACTTTATAATCCAAAAGTACCATGTGTAATATTGCTGGAATGATGAATCCATGGCATAGTGAAGCTGAGAAATGGGCCTAACTCAAAATGAAAAATCTTTATTGAAAAGGACTCGGGTCTAGGGTTACCCTATGGCTCCAGAAAAAGGAGGACGGATTGGGCCATCTGGCTTTTACGTCCATTGAAAGTAATGTCTCAATCCATCCTCCTTTTTCTGGAGCCATAGGGTAACCCTAGTTCTCCCGTGCTTAATAAATCTATAATTTCTAATACTGTAGAATGCCAGTTGAAAAACGAACATATATGATGAGCATTAAATTATGAGATAGATAATGTAGAAAAGAAACACGAAGAGTCAGCTCATAACTAACTTTCACTGTTGTGGATTTAATCATAAGAACATAAGAATTGCCGCTGCTGGGTCAGACCATGGTCCATCCTGCCCAGCAGTCCTCTCATGCGGCGGCCCCTAGGTCAAGACCAGTGCTCTAAATGAGTCCAGTCTCACCTGCGTACATTCCAGTTTAGCAGGAACTTGTCCAACTTTGTCTTGAAACCCTGGAGGGTGTTTTCCCCTATAACAGACTCTGGAAAAGCGTTCCAGATTTCTACCACTCTCTGAGTGAAGAAGAACTTCCTTATGTTTGCATGGAATCTATCCCCTTTTAACTTTAGAGAGTGCCCTCTCGTTCTCTCTACCTTGGAGAACATAAGAATTACCGCTGCTGGGTCAGACCAGTGGTCCAAATGAGTCTAGTCTCACCAGTTTAGCAGGAACCTGTCTAACTTTGTCTTGAAACCCTGGAGGGTGTTTTCCCCTATAACAGACTCTCGAAGAGCGTTCCAGTTTTGTACCACTCTGTGGGTGAAGAAGAACTTCCTTACATTTGTACGGAATCTATCCCCTTTCAACTTTAGAGAGTGCCCTCTCGTTTTCCCTACCTTGGAGAGGGCGAACAGGCGCCTCCCTGCACCCGTAACCGCATTACCAAAAGTTCTATGTGGTTTATAAAAAATTATTATAATTAATAACTTTTTGTAAACCGCATAGAACTTTTGGTAATGAGGTTAACAAGTACTTTGTAATGTAATGTAATGCCTACAATGTAGGCAGCCTACCTTGGGTTCTTTTTTTTTTTTTGGAAAATGTGCCTCCCGATTGGCTGATTAAACAGTGCTAGTATACCTACCGCTGCCTACAATCAGGACACCGTTTATAGAATTTTCCCCTATATAGAGCCCAACGGCACCTATATAGGCATTGCTATGTGCACCTAATCATGGACACCTAAGAAAATTCCACACACAGCCCAAATTAAATTAACAAGATTAAGTGGCATGGTATTTGACCACGTCATTGATGTTTAATCTTTTTTTTAATTTAAAAAATTAATCAATTAAACGTTATGTGGAACCTAGTGACACCTATGAATGCTTACCTGAAAAGTAGGCTTGGTTAGGGGGCGGAGAATATGCATGGTAAACTTAGGCATTGCAAGGCGATTGTTGAAGTGGTGCCTCTCGGAGATTGACATGTGGCAGGTGCCTGTTTTGTAGGTGAGAATCCGGGCCTCAGGGCTCATCATGGATACACGTTAGTGTGGTGGTAAAGTCAGTGCACTAGCTGATTAGCATGTCCACGCCTACTCTCCACCCCAATGTGCTCCTCCCACAAAATTTACAAAAATATAATTACCTCGCACTTATGCAGATGCCAAAATTAACAAAGGACGCTTTAGCACATCCCACCTTAGGGCATTTTTGCCTCCAAGATAGCATTTGATGAGGACTGGTGTGTATGTGGGGGGAGGGGTACAAATGCAGCAGCTGTCCTGGGCCCCCACATTCTAGGGAGCCCCATGCCTACCTAAGTCTGCTGGTGGCTAGTGGGTGCCTCCCTTTCAAATTTCTGCGCTGGGCCCCCACATATTTAACACTGCCTTGCATTCGATGGCCATATCACCAACTAAAAGCTTTGGAAATAGGCTCTGGATACAAGCAAATTACACTGAGATTATTGATGGTCCCATTAGGTTGGTATTATTTGCTTGTGCTGCAGCAGACCCCAAAGCACGAGGTACAGAGAGAGCGGCGATTCACTTGCACGGACAGCGTGAATGTCTCCACCCAGAAGGAGGGACAGCGGCCAAACTCGGTGAAGAACAGACTTTGTCTAAGGAGAACAAAAATTCCTCAGGGCTGACAGGAGACAGATTAAAGGAGAGACCTTACCATGAGCTCATGTAGTAAGAATTCGGTCCTATCTCAGCAAATCCTACTGAGGTCTTTCAGCGCACGTCAGCGTGGAAATGTGAGCACCAACTTTTAAAAGCTTTCTGCCCAAAAGAAGAAGAATAGACATTATCTCCAACGCAGTCTATCAAATGCTTCTGGGTCATACCTGAATAATACCAACCACATGAAGGATCTCAAGTTTACAGGATGGAGTAGCCCAGTGGTTAGTGCAGTGGCTTAAGAACTGGATCTCATTGTGACCCTGGCCAAGTCACTTAACCCTCCATGTTCCAGCTACAAAACTTCGACTGTAAGCCCAGTAGGAACAGTGTATGTAGCAAATATAAAAATCGCTGTGGCTGTACCACAGAAAGTTGGTTTATATCAAATGCATGACCTTTTCCTTTTTACCTATCGGCTGATGGAGATGCTGCCTAGAGTGTCAGATCCAGGTAGCTGCATCTGTGAAAGTTGCAATTAGAACCTGAGAAATTTTACAAAGTAACTTGATCCCTGGTATAGCAGCCATAATCCATTTCAGGATAATGATACCTATAAGATGCCTATACCCATTGTATCATTCCTTCTACCAGAAACTCCCCAGCCCTGAGATGTCCTATGTCTGTCTATCCAAATTAGATTGTAAGCTCTTCTGAGCAGGGACCGTCTATTGAATCTTAAATGTACTGCGCTGAGTACGCCTTTCAGCGCTATAGAAATGATAAATTGCTGCACGGGTGATTTGTGGTCTGAGAAAGTTCGACTGTACAACCCTGTGGTTAAAAAAAAATGTCATTTTTCCTGATTTGTGCGTTGACAGACAAGAAAAAAGAAAACAGTTTTTGCAGTGTCAGGTCAAAAGCGCGCCAGGACAAAGGCGCGAGCAGACAATTGAGCGCAGCGCGGAGGCATGCGCCGAAGAAAATTACTGTTTTTAGGGCTCCAACGTGGGGGGGGGGGCGTGGGAGGGAACCCCCCCTCCCACTTTACTTAATACAGATCGCGCCACGTTGTGGGGGCGTTGTGGGGAGTTTGGGGGGTTGTAACACCCCACATTTTACTGAAAACTTCACTTTTTCCCTGTTTTTAGGGAAAAAGTTAAGATTACAGTAAAATGTGGGGAGTTACAACCCCCCCAAACCCCCCACAATGCCGGCGCGATTTGTATTAAGTAAACTGGGGGTGCTCCCCAACAAAACCCCCCGTCGGAGCCCCTAAAAACAGTAATTTTCTTCGGCGCGGGCCTCCGTCGTGTGCTCAGTTGTCGGCGCGCGCCTTTGTCTATGAACCGTTTTTGCTACTTTGCCCCCAGGTGTTAGCTAAAGGGGCGTCTTTTCATTTGCGTTTTCCATGTAAATGTTTAATTATTTTTGAAATGAATAGATACCTTTTCTATGACCCGAAACAGCTAAAAGCTTTTTTGGAAAACAAACGTGTGGTAACGGTTCCAAGGGAGGATGTGAGGGAGTTGAATGTAGACACTTAGGTGTTAGGAGAAAAAGGAAGTTATAATTGATATTCTGTCTAGGTCCCCTGATTTATGCTTTATTGATGTCTCTTTTCCGAAATTTCCTCTCATTATATTGTGGGCTAATAGGGAATTCTATGGTTTCAATTTGGATCAGAATATTCTGAAAAATGTTTTCTTTTCTTGTTAAATTATGGTAGCAATTGAATTCTATTTCCTGATGCATGCAAGTGCTGTTTCTTTTGAAAATATGATCAATAAAAATGGTGAAAAACCCCCCAACTTCATTGGCTGCCTGTATGATCACGTATTCTTTTTAATACAATAGTATTGGTGTTCAAGGTCACCCACCAAGGGATCCCATATTATTTGTCACAGGCTGTGGTACTTTATAGGCCCCTCAGAGCACTGCGATCTGAGGGGGCAGTGCGATTATCGCTGACAGGTTTCTCAGCAGCGCACTATGAGAGCACTAGGGGTTCCTTTTACGAAGGCGCGCTACCGGTTTTAGTGAACGCAGAAGATTAGTGCACGCTAGCTGAAAATCTACCGCCTGCTTAAAAGGAGGCGGTAGCGGCTAGCAAGCGTGGCAATGTAGCGCTCTTTAAGGCCCTAACGCACCTTCATAAAAAGAGCCCTAGGTCTTCCGCTAGTTCTTTCATGGGACTAACGCTGTGGAATAAGTTGGCTGAACCGCTAAGAGCTCTTGTAGATTTTCAGACATTTACAAAATGTCTGAAAACTACATTATTTGTAGAAGCAATTGAATAAACGCTTTTTTTTTCCAGGATTTTGAATGTTCCTGTATTGATACGCTGAGTGCTGTAAAATATGGCTGATATGAAGGAATTGTTCTCATTGCATGTATAACATGTGTTATATGTTTTTTATTTTATATGATTGTCTTTTGTAAAACTGCCTAGTTATAGGCCAGTGGTCTCAAACTCGCGGCCCCCAGGTCCTATTTTGAGGCCCTCGGTATATTTATCATAATCACAAAAGCAAAATAAAACAGTTTCTTGATCAAATGTCTCTTTAGCTATAAATGACAATATTATTATTAAGACTTAGCCAAAAGGAAAGATTTATAAGCTATAAAGAGTTTTACTTCATGCAAAATTGTCATTTCTTTAATAAGCCATTAACTATTTTTTTCTGAGGCCCTCCAAGTACCTCCAAATCCAAAATGTGGCCCTGCAAAGGGTTGGAGTTGGAGACCACTGGCTAAACTGTAACCATGACATCCTGTTTGTCTTTGGGAAGCAGAGCTGAGATTGTGATGTCATAATGCCTCATTCCACCAATAAGAGCCAGCCTCATCAGTGATGTCACAATGGCTTGATTGTCCTGTTCTTCCCTCTGCCCTCCAACCCAGCCAGCAGATTAACCGTTCCCCTTAACTCAGTGGTCTCAAACTTGCGGCCCCCAGGTCCTATTTTGAGGCCCTCGGTATGTTTATCATAATCACAAAAGTCAAATAAAAGAGTTTCTTGATCAAATGTCTCTTTAGCTATAAATGACAATATTATGATTAAGACTTAGCCAAAAGGAAAGATTTATAAACTATAAAGAGTTTTACCTCATGCAAAATTGTCATTTCTTTAATAAACATTAACTATTTTTTCTGAGGCCCTCCAAGTACCTACAAATCTAAAATGTGGCCCTGCAAAGGATTTGAGTTTGAGACCACTGTTATAGGCGATTAAGAAATCTTTTAAATAAATAAATAGTAGTAACTCAGATCCTTGCCATGCCACTCTCAATCTATCTATCTGTCTAAAATCGGATGTGTGTATGTATGTATGTTCCACAAAAACCAGGGAGGAATGGAGGGAAGTTTAATACAAAGATTCAAAAATATCACTCCAAAACAAAAGCACCAGACAAGCCAAGAAAGTCAGCTTATTACTTAAGCGAAAGAAAAGCCTCAGACAAACGGAGAGCTGGACCCACACTCTTCCACCCACTCTTTCAGCAGTTAGGATCTGCGTACTGATAGCCTGGATTTGGCGCTAAGGCCCTGAAGCAGTGGTTACCGGCCACGAAACGATCGTCGGCCTGGCCTGTTTGTGTTCAGTGGTTTTTACCATGAATCACTCTTGGCTATTTTTTGCTCCCACCTGCTAACTTTAAACGTGTGCAAAAGTTTTTTTGCCTATGATGCTTGGGTGGAAGAGTGTGGGTCCACCTCTCCGTTTGTCTGAGGCTTTTCTTTCGCCTAAGGAATAAGCTAGCTTCCTTGGCTTGTGTGGTGCTTTTGTTTTGGAGTGATATTTTTGAATCTTTGTATGCATGTTCCAGCATAACTCTGAAACGCATGGAGCAATTTCAACCAAACTTGGTATACATATCACTTACTATCTGGAAACAAATACTGCGGGGGGTGGGAAGGGGGGGGTGACATGTAAAAACAATCGAAAAAGTCGCATATTAGTGTCTAATCCATAGTTTTCAGGGTCGCTGGGCTGAAAACTGACACTCCCGATGCCGTTTAAGTTCAAGTTCAGCCCCATAGAGAAGGCCATTCTTGAGCTAAAAATGAAGATGTCCACGAAATAAAGAAAATCCCGGGCAAAGCCGGGTGATCTGCCAGTACAAGAGGGCATCCGTGGAAAATCAGGGGCGGGAAACTGCAAGGTGACACCAGGAAATAGTTTTTCACCGAAAGAGTGGTTGATCGCTGGAATAGTCTTCCACTTCAGGTGATCGAGGCAAGCAGCGAGCCTGATTTTAAGACGAAATGGGATCGTTACGTGGGATCTCGTCACAGAGAAAAGTAGGGGAGAGTCATTAGGGTGGGCAGACTGGATGGGCCGTGGCCCTTATCTGCCGTCTATTTCTATGTTTCTATGTTCTATGTTTCTACTTTAATTAAATAAGTTCAGTATAAAGTCATAACTATTTGAGGCTTGTGCGGATGGGATCAGATGGCTTGCGGGGATGGGGCAGGGACTGAGCTGGCGGGATGGGGCCGAGCTCATGGGGACAGGGACAAATTCCCCCCCCCCCATCATTCTCTAGTTATACATATAAGTAACTTTAAATTCCATCTTAAAGCTTTTCTATTTAAAGATGCTTTCGATACTTAATTTTCCTACAATTTTTACCATTCTGCTCAGACACAGTCTCCCTTCCAATTGACTCACTTCCTTTATTATTTTTAATATTAATATTCCAATGTAACTAGACTGTGTCTGAATTCAAGAGGGCCTGGGATGGGCACGTGGAATCTCTCAGAAAGAGAAAGAGATAATGGTTACTGTGGAGGGGCAGACTGGATGGGCCATTTGGCCTTTATCTGCCGTCATGTTTCTATCCCTCCTCCCTCATCTCATGTACCATGTCTATGTCTATTATATGTGTTGATTAAATCCCTCAACAACTATGTTAATCTTTTAATTCTGTATGTACACTGCTTAGACAGGTCGATAGGCCGCATATCAAAATAAAATAAACTTGAAAGTCGAAAAGCTGGAAATATACATAGTGTGTGACAATGGAGAGTTGAAGGTGACCAGCATGCCTTAATGCTACTGCATGGCATAGCTTTGGCTACACGTTGTGGTCCGGGTATGTGCGTGGGTGAGGGTGTGTGCGTGTCCATGCGTCGGGCAGAAGGAGCTGGGTCTGCACAAGGAGCCCATTGATCTCACTGCTTGCTGCGACTTCCCACCCAGGGATACTCAGAGAGGGCATTAGCTCAACACAAGCAACCTGCAAAGAATTGCGTGGCAGGGAGGTGGGACCTTTTCCATGTGTGCTTGGCATTCCTTCTGCCCTCAGGATGCAGAAACGATCCATTCCACTTCTCATTCAATTAAGCAGAGACAAGAAGGCTTTTGTGCAGCCGGCGGGTTGATGATCTTAACTATGCTGCCGCTTGTTTTCCCCTCCGAAGACGGCCATTGCAAATATCTTGTTCGTTGGCTGGATAATCAAACAAAGCACTTTTTGAACCCTCTGGCAGAGGTCCCCTAGATGAAATTGTCATCGCAAACATTTTCACAGAAATAGAAATGCTCATTATTGAAACTTCATTTTGGGTTGGTTTTTTTTTCAGCAGGAAGAGATCTGCAGAATAAGAAATTAAACTGTTACAGACACAAAACTTTGCATTCTTCTCACGGTTGAAAGACTAGCACAGATTTTGTAGTTACGACTGATTTTCTGACTGCGTTGTATGTAATTTTTACCAATGGTCTTTGTACCAATTTTCAAAGACAACGTACCTGTGCTCATCTATACCTACTTTGGAAAATACCTTGTGTACACTTCAAAATACAGTCACATATTGCAAAACATCATTCCTGCCAGCGTCCATTCGCGTTAATGTCCATGGCCTGTAAGAATATAATGGGAAAAAATTCACACGGGAACATAGTAACATAGTAAATTACGGCAGATAAAGACCGGTGTAGTCCATCCAGCCTGTGCAAGCCAACAACCCAGTAATTATTCATTTTACTTGCTAAGTTTCAGTAGAAAATTTCCTTTCCCCCCCCCCCTCCCCTCTGAGAAAGGTAAGGTCTGTGCTCAATCAATTTGAACATGGAATAAAATACTTACAATTGCTCTTGATCCTTTTTCTCGCATATGGGACGTAGACAGTAGAAGTCTGTCCAGCATCGGCTACACTGCCTTTAACATAGAAACATACAAACTTGATGGCAGATAAAGACCTAATGTCCATCCGCAGCATCCGATATCTCCTCCTCTCCCTATTGGCTAAGGCTCTTAACATTTGCATCTCCTCTCCCTATTGGCTAAAGCTCTTTACACTTGCATTGTGAGGTCATAGAGCTTTATGGTTATAGAAACTTGATAGCAGATAAAGGCCAAATGGCCCATCTAGTCTGCCCATCTGCAACATCCACTACTCTCCCGATTGGCTAAGGCTCTTAACATTTGCATCTCCTCTTCCTATAGGCTAAGGGGTTCATAATTGAAATGGAAATACGTTTAAAATCCCGTCTAAATCGGCACAAACCTCCAAATGACATCCACTTTCACAGAACGTAACATGCACATTATGTGGCATATACATGTTCACTCTGCACGTTTATTTTCCAGTGGTTCAAAACACACTTGAGAATGGCAGGGCTGGCTTAACAATTAGGCAGATAGGTGTGCAGGAGTTCATACCTTGAGTGCCATAAAGAGGTCGGCTTTTCAGGATGTCTCTAATGAATACAATTCCAGAGGAAGTTATAGGGCAGAGTACAGTACTGGGGTTTAAGAAAGGTTTGGACAAATTCCTGCTGGAAAAGGGGATAGAGGGGTATAGATAGAAATTTACTGCACAGGTCCTGGACCTGTTGGGCCGCCGCGTGAGCGGACTGCTGGGCGCGATGGACCTCGGGTCTGACCCAGTGGAGGCATTTCTTATGTTTCTTATAAGCATGAGATAGATCTGAATGGGTACTACTACTTCCATTGTATGCAAATCTATCTCATGTATATCATTAGGGCTATTCTGAAAACCTGACTTATTTTCTGTGCTGGAGACCTAAACTCCTGCAGCAGTATCTTGAGGAGAGGAGAGAAGGCAAATAGTTGCAGTATTTAAAAAAAACAAAAACCCATTAGATCCTTCCAGCCACTGAAAGATCTAATGATCTTTTTTTTGCAGAATCATTCTGGAAGGGCAGGTGTTTGGTTGGATTATAAGTGGGCTGTGACATGAAAGTCAATTGCAGGGGAATGCCTAGTGGGGTCTCATTATGAATCTTTAGCAGCCCCGTGAGAGGGAAGTTTCCATGGACAATTCGCGTATGTAAATGTCTTTGAAAGTTGGCTTCCAGGTGGCAGCTTTGAGCTCACTTTCCAAAAGAAGAGAAGGCTTGTGATTTTCTATTCATGCCAAATGTTCAGTGTATGTCAGGGGAGGGGGGTTTTCAGGTGCACATGTATGTGGGAATTATTGTGAACACACA
This sequence comes from Geotrypetes seraphini, assembly GCF_902459505.1. Classification (NCBI taxonomy): domain Eukaryota; kingdom Metazoa; phylum Chordata; class Amphibia; order Gymnophiona; family Dermophiidae; genus Geotrypetes; species Geotrypetes seraphini. Next base: position 67,646,109 of record NC_047095.1, read on the forward strand.
TGTCCCAAAATTAATGGTCTTTACTTTTGGATGGAACTTCTTGTTACATAGCTAGCTAGGCGCACCAAATAGGTTTTCTATAACACAAACGTCACTGGTTGAAAATGTACTGGGTCAGCCCAGTTCAAGAAGGCCCAACCTGGCTGCTGGAAGGCTTTGGAGCTCTCGTCCAACTTTCATCTGTAGGTATGACTAACCCTGGCAGCAGCATGATTGCGGAATGACAGGGTGGGCTCTCAGGAGTGGATAACAGTTAGTGCAGGGGACCTGGATTTGATTATACACCTCCCAGAGAACTCGGTTCCTCAGATCAGCTGCTCTTAGCTGCACCCTTGTCCTCCACTACTAATTCCAGACTTCATGCTTTTCATCTAGCTGCCCCTTATGTCTGGAATAAACTGAGTTTGTCTGCCAGTCCCCTGCCCTTGTTTAAAAGCAACTAAGAACCCACCTTTTTAACATAGCCTTCAATCCATAACCCAACTCCCCTCTGCCCTCCAACCCAGCCAGCTGATGAACTGTTCCCCTTAACTGTATCCTTGACATCCTGTTTGTCTGTCTTGCCTGTTTCAATTGTTAGCTCTTTGGAGCAGGGACTGTCTTCTTTGTGACTCTGTACAGCGCTGAGTGCGTCTGGTAGCGCTATAGAAATAATTCATAGCAGTAGTGTGAAGGGTTTCAGTCTTTGGGAAGCAGAGCTGAGATGGTGATGTCATAATGCCTCATTCTACCAATAACAGCCAACCTCATCAGTGATGTCACAATGTCCAACCCAGCCAGCAGATTAACCGCTCCACTTAACTGTATCCATGACATCCTGTTTGTCTGTTTAGATTGTAAGCTCTTTGAGCAGGGACCATCTTCTTTGTGACCGTCTTCTTTGTGAGTCGATGAAGCCGTCCGCACAATGTGCGGCGGCGGTGAAAAGGGCGAACAGAATGCTAGGAATAATAAAGAAGGGGATCACAAATAGATCGGAGAAGGTTATCATGCCGCTGTACCGGGCCATAGTTCACCCGCACATGGAATACTGAGTCCAGCACTGGTCACCGTACATGAAGGACACGGTACTACTCGGAAGGGTCCAGACAAGAGCGACTAAGATGGTTAAAGGGCTGGAGGAGTTGCCGTACAGTGAAAGATTAGAGAAACTGGGCCTTTTCTCCCTCGAGCAGAGGAGATTGAGAGGGGACATGATCGAAACATTCAAGGTACTGAAGGGAATAGACTTAGATAAGGACAGGTTGTTCATCCTCTCCAAGGTAGGGAGAACAAGAGGGCACTCTCTAAAGATGAAAGGGGATAGATTCCGTACAAACGTAAGGAAGTTCTTCTTCACCCAGAGAGTGGTAGAAAACTGGAAAGCTCTTCTGGAGGCTGTTATAGGGGAAAACACCCTCCAGGGATTCAAGACAAAGTTAGACAAGTTCCTGCTGGTAGGGAAGCTGGTCTTTGACCAGAGGGCCGCCACATGAGCGGACTGCTGGGCATGATGGACCACTGGTCTGACCCAGCAGCGGCAATTCTTATGTTCTTAAGAGTCAACCTCCTCAGTGATGTCACAATGGCTTCATTGTCCTGCACTCCCCTCTGCCCTCCAACCCAGCCAGCAGATTAACTATCTCCCTTAACTGTATCCATGACATCCTGTTTATCTGTCTTGTCTGTTTAGATTGTAAGCTCTTTGGAGCAGGGACTGTCTTCTTTGTGACTCTGTACAGCACTGCGTGCGTCTGGTAGCGCTATAGAAATAATTGTTAGTAGTAGTGGTAATGTGAAGAGTTTCAGTCTTTGGGAAGCAGAGCTGAGCTTGTGATGTCATAATGCCTCATTCCACCAATAAGAGCCAACCTCATCAGTGATGTCACAATGGCTTGATGGTCCTGTACTCCCCTCTGCCCTCCAACCCAGCCAGAAGATTAACCCTTCCTCTTAATTGGATCCATGCTATCCTGTTTGTCTGTCTTGTCTGTTTAGAGTGTAAGCTCTTTCGAGCAGGGACTGTTTTCTTCATGACTGTACAGCGCTGCGGACGTCTGCTTGTGCTGTAGAAATAATGAACAGTAGTAGATTCTCACTGCAGCTCCCTGGGCTAGTCACTCCAGGTACCAAATAAGTCCCTGTATATATTACGTGAACTGCTTTGATTGTAACCACAGAAAGGCAGCAGCATATCAAACCCCATACCCTTTCCCTAAAAGTTGAAATCCCCTGCCTAATTGTGCCAGCCTGCAAACTGAGGCTACTGTGGAAGCACCAAAGCACCGGATCAGCTCAAAACGAGCAGGTCACGTTGGGGGCACAATCGCTTCCGAGGGAGGATCAAATGTCACGCTGCAGCCAGAGGGCTACAAATCAGGACTTTGCCATATAGCTTTGTTCCCACAGTATTCCCAAACTCTGTGCCATCCGAAATAAATAATTGCAGTAGATAGGCACCAGCTCTGAGGGTACTGCTGGTACCTGGATACCCCCAATGCTTTCGAATAGGCTTCATTAAGGGCCCCTTTCATCAAGCTGTGCTAGAGGGTTTTAGCGTGAGCCAGCGTGGCAAATGCTCCAACACTCAAGAGATAAATGATCATTAACATTTTCTCTGCGAACAGTGTGTGCTTTGTGTTTTTTTTTTAATTTTGTGGTTACCATTATGTATTAATAATTAATCAGATTATATTGAGTGTGTATATGAAAAATGGATGGAAGAAATTCCATTACAATTCATATTATTATTATGGGGGTGGAGTCAGGAGCAGAGTTTGGGCAGGTCAGTGGTGGGGTTTGGGCGGGGGGTACTCAGGGGGTACTTGGCTTGAAAAGGTTGAGAAACACTGATCTAATGTATCTGGGGCAGTGGAGGATTAAGTGACTTGCCCAGGTCACAGGGAGCAGCACAGGGTTTGAACCCACAACCTCAGTGCTGAGGCTCTTGCTCTAACCACTACATCACATTGTCCTCCAGGGCCAAAATGTCTGCTGTAATGTCCCTTCCCCATCCTAAGGATGGGAGATCATTTGCAAATATGCTTTTTAGTACAGGCTATACAGCGGTCTCAGTTCTTTTTCTACAAAGTCCTGAAAATTATCCTCAAAGTGACCTAGAGGCTCCATCTAATTTAAGTTATCCTGACCTGACTATTAAAATACAGAGTTTAGAAATACCAAAAAAGAACAGCCTGCTATCTATTTCAAGATGCAAGCTGGTGGAGCTTTGAAGCCGGGCAGTGAACCACAGAGAAATCACTCCATCCTTTGGAAGCCAGTCAGTCTAGCTTCATCTGGGCTTCCCTCTCAAGTACACTCAGCTCTGCTAATCCCAAAGACACCAGACTCCTTGTCTTTCTTCAGTTGCAGCAGTGAGAGGCACTTGGGGATGTCTCCTCTATATCCCCCAGCTTTCGCAAGGCCATGGGAACAGATCTTGCTCATGAGAAGGCTTCAGAGCTGGGCACGGTACACTGGCTCGATAAGGAAAAGGCCTTGTTTACTGAGGAAGTAAAGGCTGCTTGAGGCTTGCAAGTCAGAACCACTGGAGCCTGCTGCTATTTTTAACCCTTAACCCTTTCAGGACCAAGGGACATATTTGTCCCATAACTTTAAAATCCTATAAATTTTGATTGGGATAGTCTACAGTTCTAAATTTCATATGTACGGATTCCATATGATACTGCCTTTATGTAAACAAACTGGTTCCGACATTCATTCATTAGCGTCGTTGCCAGATTGACGAGAAGATTCACTTGCCACACTGTCCATAAGCCAGAAGTTTGATTTTTTTAAAAAAAATAATGATATTTCACAAAAAAAATCAATTTTTTGGCATCTGCAAGCACTTTTTACCATAAAAATGTCGTCAAAACCACAAAAATTGGCCTACGATCCTTATGGTCCTGAAAGGGTTAACTGTATTTCTGAATGTGCTGTGTCTACATTTTCTGCATGTCATGAATAGATTAAGCGATGGGCTCCATTTATAGTCTGGGTGTGTACTCAAGGGTGCGGCCTATGAGACTACAACAGAGAGATCGACATCATATGGATCCAGAAAACAAGGAGCTTTGGGATTTAGCTCACACCTTGTTAGTAATCCTTTAAATGTATTTATTTACTCAGTTTTCTATACCATTCTCCCAAGGGAACTCAGAACGGTCTACATGCATTTAATCAGGTACTCAAGCAGTTTTCCCTGTCTGTCCTGGTGGACTCACACACAATCTATCTCATGTACCTGGGGCAATGGGGGGACTAAGTGACTTACCCAAGGTCACAAGGAGCAGCGTGGGTTCAAACAGGGATTGGATGGATTCCTGAGGGATAAAGGGATCGTGGGATACTGAGAGAGGTGCTGGGATGTAACACAGGTATAGAAACCCAACCAGGTCGTGCATGTGCAAGACCGGAGGGTTAGGACTTCGATGGGAAGATAGGACTCAATGGGAAACCAAGGTGGCAAGGGGGCCCCTTCTGGTGATTCAGACAGGTCGTGACCTGTTTGGGCCGCCGCGGGAGCGGACTGCTGGGCAGGATGGACCTATGGTCTGACCCGGCGGAGGCACTGCTTATGTTCTTAACCCACAACCTCAGGGTGCTGAGGCTGTAGCTTTAACCACTGCACCACTCTAGAAATCAAAATGTACTAAAAATGGGCCAAGTATAGGACAATCAAGCCATTGTGACATCACTGATGAGGTTGGCTCTTATTGGTGGAATGAGGCATTGTGATGTCACAATACCAGCTCTGGTTACCAGAGGCTGAAACTTTTCACACTATTTATTCATTCAATTTTCTATACGGTTCTCCCAGGGGAGCCCAGAACATTTTATATGAATTTATTCAGGTACTCAAGCATTTTTCCCTGGTGGGCTCACAATCTCTCTAATGTAGCTGGGGCAATGGGGGGGGGGGATTAAGTGACTTGCCCAAGGTCACAAGGAGCAGTGTGAGTTTGAACCCACAACCTCAGGGCTTTTATAACAGAAAAAGAAAAATACCTTTAGATAAGATAATTTTTCACTTTTTCACCCAAATCCACAAAAGTGGGGCTCAAAGTTACAGAAACAAGATTGCTTACGACCAGAATATACTAAGTACAAGCAAAACTATCTAGCCTGAGTCAAGGAGACTCATTATTTGGAGAACAACTTCATCTTGACCAATTGCAGAAGCAGTTGGAGGGTAACGAAACGTCACTGCATTGACAGAATACTTATGGGTTGGTTGGAAGAAAGCAATGCACTAACTGGTATTTACTTAACATTTACAAGGGAACTCTGAAGGATAATGCTCCAAGTTTCCGAAGAAGAAACACTTTCCTCCTTTTCCGGGTATCCCTTGTAACATCAGGAAATACACAATATTAATTTTTAAAGTCAAAAAAAGGCTTATCATATTCAAGTTGGACTGTTTTTGTTACAAGGTTTTATATGGTGCAGCTCCTACTTATCTGGCTGTTTTTCCATAGCTACGCACAAATGCAGAAAAACTCATGCTCTGTTCAATTTCCCTTCTGTAAAAGGTTGCAAAAGCAAGAAATTCCTAAATCACTCTTTCGCATCTCAGGCAGCTTCTCATGAAAAAGAATTTCGATCATTGCTGCTCAGCTGTTTCTTACAGACATTTTAGAAAACAGCTAAACACCTATCTTTTCTCCAAATACCTGACTAGCTGACTCATTCAAATATACGATTATGTTTAATGTTCCTACAAATATACCATATGGGATACAGCAACTGCAATGCCACAGCCATACATTATTACAGATTCTTTATTGCTTCATTATAAATGTACTTTATTTCTTGGCTGTCATGTTGTAAAACTCTGAACGAAAACAAGAGAATTGACCCAATGATCTCCACAAATCCAAGACGAAACTAAAACCAATGTGGAGAAATGATGTTCCTGAGATGGACTTTATTAATATTAAAATAATATTAAAACTCAGCAAACCACAGAAAAACCTTTAGGACGCAGTCCGCTGAAAAGCTTTGGACCCTGGACCCAACACGGTCTGTGTTTCGACAGAATGTCTTCTTCAGGGGTCCCTAGGAAGTCCTATGGTAAAGATACCTGGATAAAAATGCCAGTCAGAAAACTGGACCGTGTTGGGTCCAGGGTCCAAAGCTTTTCAGCGGACTGCGTCCTAGAGGTTTTTATGTGGTTTGCCAAGTTTGAGGGTTTTTTTTAAAAAAATGTCTTTTTATTGAAAATGATACAGAGAACACATACATGAAGATCAATGCAACCAGAAGAGGTCAACAAACCCGTATTCCCGAGCCCGACTGGTCAATGGCACTCTGACGGACAGTTTTCAACTCGAATGGGGCACTTGGCAGGGATGCCCTCTCTCACCGTTGCTATTTCTACTCGCTAAGGAGCCCCTAGCCATCACAATCCGACAGACGGGTGATGTTCAGGGTATAGTAGTTGGGGGGGGTGTTCGAATGCTAAATCAGACTTTTTGCGGACGATATCCTCTTGTACCTTGACCAGGTGCAGGTACATTTGGATGCAGCGCTGGATTTGGTGTGGGCCTTCGGCCAGATATCAGGGTTACAGGCCAAGTTTTAATATTATTTTAATATTAATAAAGTCCATCTCAGAAACATTATTTCTCCACGTTGTTTTTTTGTTTCTTTGGAAAACTCTGAACATCATAAAAGCTGTTTAAAACATAATTGGAAAGGAGCTACACCCCTGCCCAGAATGTCAGTCTTATAGCCTGCTGCTCCTTGTCGGGTTAACTATCTGAACTCTGCCATATGGTACCACAGAGACCAATAACACAAAGCCCTGAGATTCAGATTCCTGCCTCGGAAGCAATTCAAAGTCGCATTAATGATAGGAGCGAGATGAGCAACGTGGAAACGGGGAGATATGGTTTTGGCCCTTATTTTAGATTTATTCCTGATTTGCACAAGGAAAAATCCGGCATTTGCACGTGTAAATGGTGATGACAGAAAGGGCATGGGATAAAAAGGCAGAATCGTTGAAATATTCATTAGATTCCAACGTTTACAATACACGTTGGGTCTCTTTTTAAATTTTTACAACCATTAGCAGTTGTTGGTAGCCTGGGTGACGTTTACTTGTGACAATGTGGCATGCATGCTGCCGTGTATTTTATGGAGTTTCACCGATTTAATAAATATTCAGAATGTCAAATGTTAGAACGACGATTGTTCCTTACAAATAACGTAAAATAAACAAAAAAATCATTTTGGGGAGTGATAAATAATTTGGAAGCAACGCCAGACACTCGCATGGAATCAAACAAATACGCATGCGCTGCCATCTTTTTAGTAAGAGTCTCCATTGAAGGGGCATGCACGCTGGCGTTGCAATCGGTAAGTTTGTGCGAGATCATATTTCTTATTGGACGATAGAAAGGGCTCATTACACGTGGGTGTCCACAATGCGCAAGATTCTATATATATATGGCGCCTAAAAATATCACGTAGCCTTATTCTATAAACCGTGCTTAAAAGGTAGGCGCATTTTGCAGAAGACGCGTAGCAGCCAGCACCACGACTAACACGTAGGTACAACCGTTTATGACAACTAAAAGCTGGAGTAAATGCCCACGCCTAAATTCTGCGGAGATCAGGCATATTCTATTAAAAGTGCGTGTAATTTATAGGAACGCCCATGGCCCACCCATGCCCTTTTTTTACAGATCCACGCATTAATTTGCGCGCACTACTTTACAGAATGCACTTAGAACATTGTGTGCATAAATTCTACCGGTAATTAATAAGTGCATTTTAGAGGCTAATTATCAGCGTTGATTGCCTCATTGAACAATTAAGAGGCAATTTAGATATGCAGCCAAATTTTTATATACAATTTTAGTTGCCGTACACAGAATAGGTAGAAATTGCAACAAGGGGGGGTGTATTGGGGGCGTGGCCTAAGCAGGTCAAAATTTCACAAAGAAAATGCATGTGTACAAAGTGGGATGCTCTCTGGCACATCTAGATTTCTCAGAAGTGTTTGTTTCTGCCAGCCCTGGACAGGAAGGATTAAGGGAGATATTCTCTAATCCCTCATTGTTTATTTCATCCTCCAAATTGATAACTCCTGAAGACTGTAGCTTAGCAGCATTCACGTATGTAGGTTTACAAAATTGCTGACATACATATGTAAATGCCAACTCTAACACATGAATGGTTCGAAATACCAAGTAAGCTGATGACTTTTTCTATTGACCTTTTATTCGTCTATATTTGTTAATTGGCTGCCCTCAATGCACATAAGAACATAAGAACTGATGTACTGGGACAGACAGAAGGTCCATCAAGCCCAGTATCCTGTTTGCAACAGTGGCCAACCCAGGTCCCAAGTCCCTAGCTAGATCCCAAGTAGTAAAACAGATTCTATGCTGCTTATCCTAGGAAAAAGCAGTGGATTTCTCCAAGCCATCTCAATAATGGCCTATTGGCTTCTCTTTTAGGAAGTTATCCAAGCCTTTTTTTAAACCCTGCTAAGCTAACTGATTTCACCACAGTCTCCAGCAACAAATTACAGAGTTTAATTGCACGTTGTATACATGCCGGAAATGCACATGCATCTCAGAAAAGAATGTCCTAACCTGGATATTTCTACATTCCAAGAGAAATTCTATAAATGATGCAGAAAAATCAGTGCAGAACACTAGTCTTTAAACAGTGCTCTGGACGGAACACCAAACATAGTAACATAACATAGTAGATGACGGCAGATAAAGACCCAAATGGTCCATCCAGTCTGCCCAACCTGATTCAATTTAAATTTTTTTATTTTTTCTTCTTAGCTATTTCTGGGCAAGATTCAAAAGCTCTGCTTGGGTTCCAACTGCCGAAATCTCAGTTAACACTTACTCCAGCCCATCTACACCCTCCCAGCCATTGAAGCCCTCCCCAGCCCATCCTCCACCAAACTGCATATGCAGACACAGACTGCCCAGTACTGGCCTTAGTTCAATATTTAATATTATTTTCTGATTCTAAATCCTCTGTGTTCATCCCTCGAAAAATGCTTAGAAGTGACTCCTACATCAAAAGTTGGGAGCCAGTATTTATGCCAGCTGAAATCTAGCATTTGTGCATGGAAATGGAGCTATTCCATACCCCAGGGGTGGGTCCCCGGAGGGCCAGAATCCAGTCGGGTTTTCAGGATTTCCCCAATAAATATGCATTGAAAGCAGTGCATGCAAATAGATCTCATGCATATTCACTGGGGAAATCCTGAAAACCCGACTGGATTACGGCCCTCGAGGACTGGAGTTGCCCACCCCTGCCATAACCCCATGCACAACTTTTCAGAACACTCCTAAGAACATAAGTATTGCCGCTGCTGGGTCAGACGAGTGGTACATCATGCCCAGCAGTCCGCTCACGTGGTGGCCCTCTGGTCAAAGACCAGCGCCCAACTGAGACTAGCCTTACCTGCTTACGTCCGTATTCAGCAGGAACTTATCTAGCTTTGCCTTGAATCCCTGGAGGGTGTTTTCCCCTATGACAGACTCCGGAAGAACCCTTCCCCTGGCCACACCCTCTTTTGAGTTGCACGCTAGGGTATACAGATATCTGCAGTAACAGAATAGCATGCCCAAATCTCAATCATTGTCAATTAACTGCAATAGCTGGATTGTTGCTATCAATTAATTGCTAGTTAATAGCTTGTAAGCTACTTAGAATACATGCACATCAAATCCGTGCTCAATTTTCGGTGCTGAAATCACAGTGCCATATATAGAACGTGGGGGTCTGTGCAAAATTGAACTCCATGTCTATTAAAATGAAGAGCGATATGGAAAGCAGATGAGGAGTCACCTACAAGTCCAGGAAATTTAGTGAGGGGCAAATGAGCCATCAATTAAACGGAAGAAGGAACACTGCACTGAGGAAGCTGCCATGGAAAAATCATGAGGAGGGGGCGTGTCCACTGTCAGTGCTGCCCCCTATCAGATAGGAAAGACAATGTCTAGTGCCCCCACTGGGGCCTAAAAGTATTACAAGCAGCTGCAGTACTTCTGGAAAGGTGATATGTATCCCTACAAGCAAAAACAAGATGACAATATATATATATACACACACATTTCTTTTGTATAAATATATATATTAAATTCCAAACACTGGCACTCCCAAGTCAATAAGCAAAAAATACAGTCTTCAAAATATATTATTTTCCTCATCACCCATATACAAAGGGTGCACATAAGCAGAGTTAGTCTACAAATATATTAATATTTAGCAAGCATAATGGAAAGCCATCCTGCATCTGATTCCTTTGCAGTTTGCCACACTCCACTCCACTTTCCTTTAGGAATTAGTGCTAGGACAGATTTCTGTCTTAAGAGGAAGGTCCTTCGCAAAGATTCCTGATTGCTATTGTTCCCAAATACATTGCCACCAGGACAGAAACGGATAGCATGAGGTGAGAAGATTTTGGCAATCTTCTCCAAGTGGCATATTTCTTAGCAACAGCAGGTGAGATACATAAACACATTATCTCCAATACTGGTACCATAGTTAGAAAAATGCAGGTGAATTAGGAGAGTGCCTGAACTGTCCGGAGTTCAAATCCTGTCGTGCTACTGACTCTCTATGTGACCTTAAACAAGTCCCTTCGTCACTCTTTGGCTTAATTCCAATCCAAGTGTCATGTGTGACTCTGTCTGAAAGAGAAGAAGCTAGTTTCGCTCTAGGTATCTCTCTTTACCAGCCCTTGTTCCATTCTTTCTCCTATGTGGCATACATCACATATATCAACCACCAAAGCCACTGAAAAGATTTCCCATTCACAAAGTGGCTGATGCATGTTTCAAAGTACAATAATTGAAAAGGGGAAAGAATTTTGGAATTGGTTTAAGCCTTTTTCAGTAGTAGCACAAGTCAGTAACATTCATAGAAGCATGATGGCAGATAAAGGCCAAATGGCCCATCCGCAGCATCCACTATCTCCTCCTCTCCCTATTGGCTAAAGCTCTTAACATTTGCATCTCCTCTTCCTATAGGCTAAGGCTCTTAACACTTGCATTGTGAGGTCATAGAGTTTTATGGTTATAGAAACATGATGGCAGATAAAGGCCAAATGGCCCATCCACAGCATCCACTATCTCCTCCTCTCCCTATTGGCTAAGGCTCTTCACATTTGCATCTCCTCTTCCTATAGGCTAAGGCTCTTAACACTTGCATTGTGAGGTCATAGAGCTTTATGGTTATAGAAACATGATGGCAGATAAAGGCCAAATGGCCCATCCGCAGCATCCACTATCTCCTCCTCTCCCTATTGGCTAAGGCTCTTAACATTTGCATCTCCTCTTCCTATAGGCTAAGGCTCTTAACACTTGCATTGTGAGGTCATAGAGCTTTATGGTTATAGAAACATGATGGCAGATAAAGGCCAAATGGCCCATCTTCGGTGCCCATCGGCAGCATCCACTATCTCCTCCTCTCCCTAAGAGATCCCCATGTGCCTGTCCCATGCTTTCTTGAATTCAGACAGTGTCTTCCACCACCTTTACTGGGAGACTATTCCACACATCTACCCAGGCGCACTAGGTTTACCATGGAGGGTTGAATGACTTGCCCAAGATCACAAGGAGCAACAGTGGGATTTGAACTCTGGTTTACCTGGTTTTCAGCCCATTGCACTACCTTCTGCATTCGGCATCAATTTGTATAAAAGTGCTAAAAATGTATATTACTCGTATTTGCCCAATTCCATTTGGCTAACAAAATAAGCCTGTTTGGCGCTCTTCATCAACTGTAAGTACGTTCACTGTAACCAACTTGAGAGAGCTGCAATCTTACAAGCACACAAGCAGCAAAGATGGACTTCAAACACTGCACGGAGGGTTTGATACAGCATCACTCAGGTCACACCCAAGAATAAGCCAGTGCAGGGACACCTGGTCAACAGTTACAAGAAAGTCACATCATCCTGAGACTGAACCCAGCGCCAATGGGTATCATATTCCAGATGAATTTGGTTATTCAGTTTATATTGGTCGGACTCCACTTTGCTGCTCTTGTGCGAAGCCACTTTATGGCTGTCCTCATTCTGCTTTTCCACTGTGGACAATTTGTCTTCTGGTGTTTGCTTGCCCAAGAAACCGTTAGCCACAGGAGATGGCTCTGGGCGCTGCTGCTCGATGACTCTGGTGCTCTCTGCGGCTTCCTGGTCTACAATGGGCATGGTCAAGCTGGACTCTGCTCGAAGGTAGTCCTCAGGCACTTTGCCTTTTCCTTGCTCCATCTTGGAGAACGGAGTGATTGACCTAGAGAAGGCTGCTCTGTCTTGCTCAGCTTTGGCCGCAGAAAGGCCCTGATGAGTAGAAGCAGCCATTATCGACTCAGAAGTGCTCTGGCAGTATTCATCCATTTCGTCGGCAAGAGTGTCCAAGTAGCTCCCAATAGAGATGCTGTCCAGTTTGTCGTTGGGATCCTGAAAACTATTCCAGCTCCCTCGCCTGGAAGTCTCCTGACTTTCGATCAGGCTATACTGGCTGCTGGTCAGGCTACTGCAGCGACTGGTCAGAGTTCCTTTCTCCTCGAGAAGCCATTTCACTGCCTCGATGCCTTCATTGATGGTCACCAGTTGATGCAGGATCTTCACATCTATAGCTCTGAGGTAGGCCTGCCGAGACAAAACACAGGTACAGAGTGAAAAAGAGCTGCTTCCTTTTGAGAAAACTGTGATTCCCCCCCACCCCATCTAGGACATTATTTAGTTTAAAACTTTTATATTCTTCTTTCCTGGGGAATAATTACTTTGCTAGTTTTCATTTTTTAATAATTAATCCAATGAAAATACTGTAAACCAAATTTTTACTAAAATTGCCAGGTGTAGAAGGGCATTTTCAATATGGATGTCTAAATCTAAATTTAGATGTTTCAGAAGTTCGCCCAAAAAACGGGTAGAGAAAAATGGTCATTTTTGAAACTACAAAAGGTCCATTACCCCCCACACACACACACACAAATGATCATTTCTAGAGGTGCGTCTATCTTTTTTGACCATTTTTGAAAACAAACACATCCAAAAGAAAAATGCACAGATCACCATTGGGATGTAGGAGGGGTCAGCCACACAGACATCCCAGCAGAGCAATGGCGCACCTTAGAGGGGGTGCTGCAGTGAATGTCACCTAAAGGTCCCAAGTGCACATCTCGCCATAACCCCCTTATATTGTATAGTGAGCCTTTCAAAACCTACCTAAAACTTACTGGACCCAACTGTACGCCATACCAATAGCCCTTATGCCTGCAGGTGGCACCTACAAACTACCACTGCTACTACTTATCATTTCTACGTTAAACATGCAAGAGACAATACCTTCTCAAAAGAGCTTATAATCTAATTAAAACAAACAGAACAAAGAGGGGTTTGGGCAGGGCCGGATTGAAGGGTAGGCCAAGTAGGTATGGGCCTAGGGCCTGAAATGGTCAGGGGGGGGCCCGTCGGTGTGGTGCTTTAGGGCCTCACCTTTGCTGGATTCGCTAGCAGCAGCATCGTTGCCCCGGGCCTCCCGACCCTCCTATCTCTCCCTCCCATGCTAACCCAGCCGACCCTCCCACCGCGAAATGACCGACCGACAGCAGCATCGGCAGCCGCAACACTCTAAACAAACTGCTTCGCGGCTTTCTCCTGCCGGTGATTCCCTCTGCTGTGCCACTGTCAATGACACAGCAGAGGGAATCACCAGCAGAAGAAACCCGCGAAGCAGCCTGTTTAGAGTGCCACTGCTGGAGGGAGGTTTGTTGGTCGGTTGTCTCACAGTGGAAGAGTCAGTGGGGTTCGCATGGGAGATTAAGATAGAAGGGTCAGCAGGGGTTCGGCAGGGGGGGGGGGGGAGAGAAGCGGTCTGCCCCGGGTGCTCCAAGGCTTGGCGCCATTACTTTCTTCGGGCAGCAACAGCGTTTACAATTCGCTGCTGTTGCTGGCTTCAGGCCTTCCTCTCTGCCAGGTCCTGCCTACTCCCTGTGTCCATGAAGGCAGGACCTGATAGAGAAGAAGGCCTGAAGCCGACAACAGCAGTGAAATTGTGAATGCTGCTGCTGCCCGAAGAAGTTCATGACACTAGGCCTTGGCTGACAGAAGGAGGAAAGGGAGCAGAGGGGGAGAGAATTGTTGCACTCAACTGGATGGAGAAAGAGAGGGAGAAGGAAGATGAGGGAGGGAATGGAAGAGATGCCAGGGCATGGAGGGAAGAGAAGGAGTACGAGATGCCAGGGCATGGAGGGAAGGAGGAAGGTATGCCAGACCAAGGGAAAAGGAAGGGAGAAAGGAAGGAGGAGATGCCAGAGCATGGAGCGGGAGGAAAAATGGAAGAAAATGAAAGGAGAGAGATACTAGGGAATCAGGGAAGGGAAGATGCTAGACCGTGGGTTGGGAAGGAAAGAAAGGAGAAAAGAGAGATGTCAGAGCATAGGGGAGGGGGTGGTGACAGAGAGAGAAAAATGGAGAGGTGGCAGAGAAGAAATCAATCACGTACAAAGGAGAGAAGAGGCACAGGATAGACAGTTTATGGAAGGAGCATAGAAAAATGGAAGATGCCATATGGAACGGGGAGAGGGCGGACTGGATGGAAGGGGCAGAGAGAGAGGGCAGACAGTGGATGGAAGGAGCAAAGAGAGAGAGAGAGGGAGGGCAGACAGTGGATGGAAGAGGGAGAGAGAGGGCAGACAGTGGATGGAAGGGGCTGATGCTGCATGGAAGACAGAGAGAGGACAGATGCTGGCTAGAAAGAAGAGAGTGATGACAAGATGATTAAAGCAGTATCAACTGAAGAAAAAAGTGGAAACGTAATCAAGTGTCCAAAAAAATCCTAAGATTAACAAATAATGTGGAACACTAATTGTTGCATATAATGTGCATTTAAAACAGAGGAGAAAAGACCTCAAAAAACCCCTGGACTGCAATCAAATAGATCGTAACCAATTGGGGTTGGTTTTCATCACAGGTCAAAAACCCCTGTATATAAATTATTTAAATAATATTTTATAATTTTTATGTGAATGAATTTTTTATAATTCTTATGTATATCAATATAAGATAATGATTAATTCTCAAAATCTCTCATAAGAAATGAGCATCAGGAAAACCAGCTTGGAAATATAATACTGTCCAAAAATATAGCTTTGTAGTGTCAGGCACTTATCTTAATAACCCAGGTTATTAAGAAACATAGAAACATGATGGCAGATAAAGGCCAAATGGCCCATCCGCAGTAACCGTTATCTCTTTCTCTCTCTGAGAGATCCCACCTGCCTATCCCAGGCCCTTTTCAATTGAGACAGTCTCTGTCTCCACCACCTCTTCTTGGAGACTATACCAGGCATCTACCACCCTTTCCATAAAAAAGTATTTCCTCAGATTACTCCAGAGCCTATCACCTCTTAACTTCATCCTATGCCTTCTCATCGCAGAGTTTTCTTTCAAATGAAAGAGACTCGACTCACGTAGGTATTTAAACGTCTCTATCATATCTCCCCTCTCCCACCTTTCCTCTAAAGCAGGGCTGCCCAAGTCCGGTCCTCGAGATCTACTGGCATGCCAGGTTTTCTGGATATCCATAATGAACATGCATGAGAGAGATTTGCATACCAAGAAGGCAGTGCAGGTAAATCTCTCTCATGCCTATTCATTGTGGATATCCAGAAAACCTGGCATGCCAGTAGATCTCGAGGACCGGACTTGGGCAACCCTGCTCTAAAGTATACAGATTGAGATCTTGTCCCCATACGCCTTATGATGAAGACCACGCACCATTTTAGTAGCCTTCCTCTGGACAGACTCCATCTTTTTTATATCTTTTTGAAGGTGAGGCCTCCAGAATTGTACACAATATTCTAAATGAGGTCTCACTAGAGCCTTATACAGGGGCATCAATACCTCCTTTTTCCTACTGGCCATACCTCTCCCTATCCATCCTAGCATCCTTCTAGCTTTCACTGTCACCTTTTTAAGCTGTTTGGCCACCTTAAGATCATCACATTCAATCCCACCCAAGTCCCGCTCTTCTGTCGTACACATAAGCTCTTCACTCCTTAATCTACAGCTTCAAACATAGAAGAGGGAGGTGACAGATGTGGTGAATAATTTGAGAGGGTCCAATAGTTCAACCAACTGCCAACAGGGCGACTTTATACGTGCTATTCTATAGGGGCACATGTACATGCTAAAGTATTAAGGGCAATGGGGTCTATACATGGGCATGGCTAGGGTTGCTAGATTTTATTATAGTAAAATCCGGACCCCTAAACTCAGCTCCAGGCCCACCCAGTTCCACCCATCCCTGCCCCATTACACCACAGTCCTGCCCTAGCCACGCCCCAGTTGCAGGAGAAAATCCGTGCATGCGTGGATGCTGCGTGACGTCATCGCGTGGCATCCACACATGCATGGATTTCCTCCCGCCCGACGCAATTTAAAGGGGGCTTTTCAAAACTTGGGCAAAGTGCCGGGTTCTGAAAAGCCGTCTGGACCCCAGGACATGTCCTCAAAAGGAGGACATGTCCGGGGAGATCCGGACATCTAATAACTGTAGACACGGCTCCTAGTTACACTCGTAGCTTATTAAGTTAACGAGCATTCCGGTTGCATTTAGTTACACCAGGTGCTGGTCTCACCGAGGGTGTCGAAACGTACGTTGCACCGGTTCCGGGTTAAGCTAGTGCTCTATAATAACAGCTTAGCACACATATTTGTATTTTTTACTGTATTATTGTATTTCGCCGATTGTCCAGCTCTTTTTAGTGTAAACCGCCTAGAACTTTTGGTTATGGCGCTATAAAAGAATAAAGTTATTATTATTATTATGTGCCATTATAAAATTGCTCCTTAAGTGACTGAAGGGGTGGAAGGAGAGGCCTTCTTAACCAGTGCTCATTTCAAGGCAACACTGGAAGCAACATATAAGAACATAAGAACTGCCATCTCCGGATCAGACCCACGGTCCATCGAGTCCGGCGATCCGCACACGCGGAGGCCCAGTCAGGTATACACCTGATGTAGTTTTAGTCACCCATATCCCTCTATGCCTCTCGTAAGGAGATGTGCATCTAATTTGCCTTTGAATCCTAGAACAGTGGATTCCTTAATAACCTCCTCTGGGAGAGCATTCCAGGTGTCCACCACTCGCTGCGTGAAGCAGAACTTCCTGACATTTGTCCTGGACTTGTCCCCCCTTAGCTTCAAACCACGTCCTCTTGTCCGTGTCACGTTGGACAATGTACCGTATTTGCCGGCGTATAAGACGACTTTTCAGTACCTTAAAATCCTCCCCAAAGTCGGGGGTCGTCTTATACGCCGGGTACTGTTTACATGCCCTTACTTTACATGCCCTAACATCTCCTTCCTTACTTCCTTACGGTACTTACGGTACTAGTAAACCTGCCGGGACATCAGCGGGGCCATGGCGGGACATCAGTGTGACAAGGGTGCCAGCTCCTTCATCCTGCGCAGCGGGAAGCAGCGGCGCTCTGGCCCCACCCCTTTTCTCTTTACTACGTCTCTCGCACATGCGGCCGTGTGTGGAGTCTAGCCCTTAAGGAAGTTGCGGGGGCGAACAGGAGGCTTTTGAAGGCTTTTAAAGGGAAACTGTCATGCCAGCAAACTTGCTAGGGACTTGCCCGGCACTTGCTCTCTCCCTCTATGTGTTATCTTCCTTCTATCATTGACAGTTTCAGTTTGGTTAACAGTTTAGAAAACAAATAGCATGGCAGCTCCCATGGGTTTATTGTTCTATTCAGCTTTAGTGAATTAATTAAAATTGTTGAAATAAATTCTGATGTTCTTTTAAGTTTTATTTGTTGTGCAGAAGGTGTGCGGAAGAAGGGGTAGTCTTATATGGCGAGTATATAACAAACTCTATATTTTAACTGTAAAAGTTGGGGGGGTCGTCTTATACGCCCAGTCGTCTTATACACTGGCAAATACGGTAAATAATTTAATTTCCTGCTCTATTTTATCGATGCCTTTCAGTATTTTGAACGTCTCGATCATGTCCCCTCGCAGCCTCCTCTTCTCAAGGGAGAACAGTCCCAGTTTCTTGAGCAGGGAGCCTCCAAGAACCGAGAGCCCAAATCCCAGGGAGGATGAAGACGTGGCTCAGAGGCCCAGCATCTGTCGAGACTGCTACTGATGGAGGTCACATGGAGATTCGTGTTGAATCGTTAGTGTAGAAGTTTCACGGTAGAGATATATTCCTGGAACAGCAGGACTGGGCTGAAAGACTTTGCTGAAATCAGAGTGAAGCTGTTCCCCTACGCTGGAGAACCTTCTCGAGCCTGAGAGGCCACGTGAGTCAGGACTCGGCCCTGACAGTCAGTGGACCCTCTAGCCTGGGAGGGGGGGGGAGGGGGTTATACAGAGACTAGCAGAAAGGGCTTGGCTTTCCCGTGGGAAGGTCAGCAAATATTCTCAGCATTCTCATAAACGGAATGAATGTTTCCTGGTTGAAATTCTGCTCAACGGATGTAAACACTGGTGCTCAGTGACCCTAGCAGAAAGTCTGTGAGTTATGAGATACACAGGAGCAGTAGGACAGACTGCAGCCTTTTCCAGGGATGGAGTTAGGCTTTTCTTGTCTGAGGCACTTCTTTGTACCAGGCTGCCCTCCCTCTCCCTCTCCCCCTCCCCCAGACCTCCAATTTCTCTCTACTCCAACACTTTCAAATACACCCTTCCCAGACCTCCACTTTCCCATCCTTCACACCCCCCAACCTCAAGCACACCTTTGATTTGATTCCCACAATCCTTCTGGCTCAAACCTTTGACTTTCACTCTCATAAGAACATAAGAATAGCCTTACTGGGTCCATCGAGCCCAGTAGCTCATTCGCACGGTGGCCAAAACCCAAGGAGTAGCAATATTCCATTCAGAATCCTAAAGAGTAACAAAAGATTCCGGAACCCCAAATAGTAGCAACATTCCATGCTGCCGATCCAGGGCAAGCAGTGGCTTCCCCCATGTCTTTCTCAATAACAGACTATGGACTTTTCCTCCAGGAACTTGTCCAAACCTTTCTTAAAATCAGCTACGCTATCCGCTCTTATCACATCCTCTGGCAACGCGTTCCAGAGCTTAACTATTCTCCGAGAGAAAAAAAATATTTCCTCCTATTGGTTTTAAAAGTATTTCCTTGTAACTTCATCGAGTGTCCCCCTAGTCTTTGTCATTTTTGACAGAGTGAAAAATCGATCTCCCTATCTGCTCCTTGTAGATCTGGCTTCAGTGTCATTAGAAAGGTAGTAAGTGAAGGGACTAAGTCGGTCCACATCGCCCCATTCGAACACCACTGCAGGCCTCCACATGAGAGGTGGTAGCCTGTGAACCTGTGCTCACAGACAATGGACTCCACACTTTTACCTTCTCACTATTGTGAGGTCAGCAGGACTGGAGGATCAAACTGAAGGTGAAAGAAGTGGGAATTAATTCAGCTCATAAATCCAGAGGGGAGGGATTAGAAGGTTTGTCAGGGAAGAGATGATGGGATTGGAGGTCCCTGGTAGGACTGGAGGTCAGTGTGGCTGTAAAGGGCAGGACTGTCCTTCAGAGTTTGTAGATTGATGTTTCCTCAACTAGCAGACGATGTACATTCACGCTAACACTTCTGAAGCTGCCTTACAAAGTACAGCTTGTGCTTAAGGACAGTGAATGTATTAAGGGGGCAACTCTGTAATGGTGCCTCTAGTTAGGTAGACTCATGCTGTGCCCCAAATGCCAGTGTTACAATGGGCAACAAGATGCCATTAAAACATACTAGGGTAAACCTGAACTGGCATGCCAATATTTAGGTTAAATTATTTACGCCAGGTGAACAGTAGGCATAACTGAGCATGCCTAAGGTTTGCCTAGGGCACTGGACATCTTGGGCCAGCCTTGCAAGCGATGAAATTAACAGCCTGCCAATTCTTAGCTATCACCTCTTGATATGGACCAATGGCCAGATCAATTTTTCTGACTGCCTTTATGCAACTGATGTCTACCCTACTGCTTCTGAATTCTGGTGGCCATACGACCACCTATTTCTAAAAAAAATGATGCCCGAGTCCATTTTGAGGATTGCCAGGTCAGCCACACTGAGGGGAGCTCTCACTAGGGCATTCGTAGAATCCAGAAATCAGACTTTCCCATTGGGCAAGACTTAAGAAGAACACGAGATGCTCAGCCCATGGGTTCATCTAGCCCAGTATCCCATTTCCAACAACAGCTGGTCCAGTTGGAAGTACCTGGCAAAGTCAAAAATGCCATAGAAACACTATCAGATGTTCCTATGCATTCCAAGTAGGCCAACAGAAGAGCACCTCGCCTTCGAAAAAGGACAGTCAAACAAAGAAAGGCAAAGGTGGTGTCTTTTCAACCAGTGATAAAGGTCTTTATTAAGCAAATAATAGTCCCAACACAGTATGCTGTCCCCTGAGGAAGGAGTCTTCATACGCCGAAACAGGGATCCTTGTTGGGCCTATTATTTGCTTAATAAAGACCTTTATCACTGGTTGAAGAGACACCACCCTTGCCTTCCTATGCATACCAAGCAATTCTTTGTTCAGTGAAACTAGGAGAGATTTGTGGAAAATTCCAGAAGTTAAAACTGCCAAGACATGCCGGTTTCGCTTTTCCTGTAGAAAAATGTACCAAGCAGCCCTGAGATGCTTATGACTTGCCAGCCTGCGCAATCCTGTAAACACCCTAAAAATGCAGATTCCCCAGAGCCAGTTTAGCTCTTCTCTCTGGATTACAGATTCAACAAGAAAACAAAGGTAACAATGCACCCAACACAAAGATGTCTAATCACTTCCAACTATTATCCCAGCGGTAAATTAATGCGAGAAAGTGTGAGAAAGGCATTTAACTCTAGATATGTTCCATGCGACATTCTTCCTAAATTGTGCTAGAACACAAATTGTGAGGCCCTGGGGCAGAAACATTTGTGGTAATGCATGCCCCCTCCCTTCTTCAGGCCAGAGCTTTCAGCGATACCTTTTCCCAAAACCGTGCAGCCTTTTCGGTGCCGGCACAGGGCCTTTTTCACACAACGAGGTGTGCATGCGTGGAACGGCCTCCTGGTGGAGGTGGTAGAGACAAAGAGTGCATCGGCATTCAAGGCCGCTTGGGACAAGTATGTTGGATCAATAAGGGAGAGGAGGGGATCGTGGATGACATGGTTAGGCAGACTATGAATTCAAAATATATATATATTGTGCTAGAACGTGAACTCGCAGGCCTAGAGCATGCGCACATGCTCAAGGCCAGCACAGAAGAGGAGGCCGACATGCCGGTGCTACATTAAAGTAAGAAGAGGGCTCTGGGGGACTTCAGGTCGCGGCGGGAGGGTGCCCGATCACGGCGGGGGGGGGGGTGCCCGATGGCAGCAGGGGGGGGGGTGCCGGATCGCGGGAGGGGGGGTGCCGGTTCGCGGGGGGGCGCTCACAAATCGAGGCGCGTTCGGTTTCCGAGGCGCTGATTTTGCGAATGTTTTGCTCGTCTTGCAAAACACTCGCAAACCGGTGCACTCGTAAACCGAGGTACCACTGTATAGTCAAACAGCTTCCCTAAGCTTAGGGTTACAAGATTTTACAGAACTACAATCCGGACATACCACATTCCACCCCCTCAATCTGTTCACTTGTCGGGGCGGCATCTGCGCATGCGCTGGTGGTCCTAGCTGGAAGCTTTTCAAAACCTGGATAAAGTGCTGGGTTTTGTAAAGCTGCCCGGACATGCCCTCTAAAAGGAGGACATAGAAACATAGAAGATGAAGGCAGATAAGGGACATAGCCCATCAGGTCTGCCCACTCTACTGACCCCCCCCCCCCCTCTACTGAGGACATGTCTGGGCAAATCTGGATATCTGGTAACCTTCAATGCCCTTGGATGTACACCATCCGGCCCCATCGCTTTGTCTACCTTTAGTCTAGCCATCTCAATCCACTAAAAATCGTTCAGGGTCTGCCACACTTCCATCCCTATTTGCGTTTGTCTTCTGTGGGAAGAAGAAATGCTAGAGCCAGCAGGAGTGGAGAAAGGAGTAACCACAGGAGAGGGGGGTGAGAGGGAGAGGAAGAAGAGATGTTGGAACCAGCAGGAGTGGGAAAGGGAGAGAGACTGTTATAATTGCAGTGGGAGATGGATAGACCTGGGGGGCAGGGGGAGGGGGAAAACTACATTTGGCCACTGGAATTACTATAAATTTGGAAAAAGTTTATGACTATTGGAAAAGGAAGAACCTAAAATCTTTCATCTTCTAAATAAGAACTATATTTTGAAAACTGTTAACATTGGTAGTTTGACAAATATATACAGTGTTACACAGGAACATGATGGCAGATAAAGGCCAAATGGCCCATCCAGTCTGCCCATCCGCAGTAACCATTATCTCTTTCTCTCTCTGAGAGATCCCACGTGTCTATCCCAGGCTCTTTTGAATTGAGACAGTCTCTGTCTTCACTACCTCTTCCGGGAGACTGTTCCACGCATCTACCACCCTTTCCGTAAAAAAGTATTTCCTCAGATTACTCCGGAGCCTACCACCTCTTAACTTCATCCTATGCCCTCTCATTGCAGAGTTTCCTTTCAAATGAAAGAGACTCGACTCATGCACATTTACATTACGTA
The DNA here is from genome assembly GCF_902459505.1 of Geotrypetes seraphini. Classification (NCBI taxonomy): domain Eukaryota; kingdom Metazoa; phylum Chordata; class Amphibia; order Gymnophiona; family Dermophiidae; genus Geotrypetes; species Geotrypetes seraphini. The sequence continues at coordinate 67,668,709 of NC_047095.1, forward strand.
GGTATTTAAACATCTCTATTATATCTCCCCTCTCCCGCCTTTCCTCCAAAGTATACAGAGTGAGATCTTTGTCTGTCCCCATACACCTTATGACGAAGACTACACACCATTTCAGTAGCCTTCCTCTGGACTGACTCCATCCTTTTTATATCTTTTTGAAGGTTTGGAATCCATAATTGTACACAATATTCTAAATGAGGTCTCACCAAAGTCTTATACAGGGGCATCAATACCTCCTTTTTCCTACTGGCCAGACCTCTCCCTATCCATCCTAGCATCCTTCTAGCTTTCGCCGTCACCTTTTCAACCTGTTAAATGTTACTAAAGGCTGACTCACATGAAGTCATATAGAGAGAATTCTGCTCACAACCAATCAATCTTTGAAAGGAGCTTTGGTTAGATGTACCTTCAGCTTCTAAAATGGCCTGATTTTACAATTATAAAAAAATGTAAAATGCAAAGAGAAAAAAGACAATTTAGGAATAAAAGCGTGAGCTGCTCCTTCTCCAGCAAATTCAGTGCTAAGGAATTACAGCCTGATGTGAAGGCTTCTCCCAGTGGCCTGTCTTCAATACCTAGCAACAGCTTAAGCTAAACACAGTCTGTGACCAGCCTCGATCCCCGGTGCTCTCATCACCAAAGGACGCTCCCAAGCAGAGCAGCGTTTGCATGGGGTTATATTATCATCTGCTGTCTGCGGTCTTTTCCACAAGGTTATTTTTAAGTGTCTCCAATTCCCCTTCTCCTTCCTCTTGGATTTGCAAAGAAAGCCCAAAAAGCTGGCCCTGCTATTGGTCAGGGAGAAGCGGTTAATTATAGACTTGTACATGCTTCTCAGGTGCTCTGCCACGGTCTACAAACCTGGACGGACTTTGTCCACGGCAGCCTCGAGCACCCGCAAAATGGAAATTAAAGCAGTCTGCAACGTCGAAATTCAGACAGACCAGAGGAAAGTAGGGAGCAAAACCTATGAGCTCCCTCTAGCTCAGTCATAAAAATCTTTTTGGGGGTTTTAATTGCTGCTCACATAAAAGAGATCACAGCCTGGAAAGATTCTGGAGGATTCTCCTGCACGCATGGATGGTTTCCTGTTGCTTTCCCCTAGTCATCTTTACCCCTTAGCTAAGGCCAGATACGCATTTACTTAGCACAACTGGATGGATAGCCAAATGTGGGATTTGAACTCCGATCGCGGGCACAGTAGGCAAGGGACTCGCTGACTGCACCAAAAAGAACACCTAGAAATCCCACAATATAGGTTCATGCAGAAGAGTACCCCACTCGACTCACCGAGTATCCAAGATCTTAAAGCATCTGGTCTCCTTGTGACTGAGAAATGGAGATCACGTCAGGCAATCTGATTCATACTTTAGTTTTCTGGATGAAGAGGAAATCCAGACAACATCCTTAGTCCTGTTGTCCCCTCAGAGGGCCTGGTGCACTGAAGTTGGTTTTTTTTTCCCCATTGTCTGACTATAGAAAAAATGTTTAAGATGTAGGGCCCTAGAGTTTGGCCAGTGGGAATCCCTTTCTTTGCTTTCCTAAAGAAAATTCCTCACTGTTATGTCTGATTTTAAGAAAGGTTTGGACAAATTCCTGGAGGAAAAGTCCATAGTCTGTTATTGAGAAAGACATGAGGGAAGCCACTGCTTGCCCTGGATTGGTAGCAAGGAATGTTGCTACTCTTTGGGGTTCCGGAATCTTTTGTTACTCTTTAAGATTCTGAATGGAATGTTGCTACTCTTTGGGGTTCCGGAATCTTTTGTTACTCTTTAAGATTCTGAATGGAATGTTGCTACTCTTTGGGGTTCCAGAATCTTTTGTTACTCTTTAAGATTCTGAATGGAATGTTGCTACTCTTTGGGGTTCCGGAATCTTTTGTTACTCTTTAAGATTCTGAATGGAATGTTGCTACTCTTTGGGGTTCCGGAATCTTTTGTTACTCTTTAAGATTCTGAATGGAATGTTGCTACTCTTTAGGGTTCCAGAATCTTTTGTTACTCTTTAGGATTCTGAATGGAATGTTGCTACTCTTTGGGGTTCCGGAATCTTTTGTTACTCTTTAGGATTCTGAATGGAATGTTGCTACTCTTTAGGGTTCCGGAATCTTTTGTAACTCTTTAGGATTCTGAATGGAATGTTGCTCTCATTAGGGTTCAGGAATCTTGCCATTCTTTGAGATGCTGGAATGTTGCTACTCTTTGGGTTTTGGCCAGGTACTAGTAACGGGCTACTGGGCTTGACAGACCATTAGTCTGACCCAGTACAGCTATTCTTATGTTCCTATTACAGCCAACAGTGTTAACAATTCAGAAGGGAGAGACCTGCACTTTACTGGTGACTAAAACATTCGAAAACCCTGCCTGCCAGCACATTCCTGCTCACATGATGCAGCGTCTGCTAACCAAGCGAAGATGTTGTTATCTGTAGAGCAACTCCCTGAAACCCACCATATAGGAGTCAGCAGTTCCTTAAACCCAGCCCACAAAAGACTCATCTGCCCACAGAACAATCCACAGGGTTTGTAGAGACTCAATCACTGCCACAGTGTAAACACACGAGAAAATGTTAAAAATGTAACATCTCACAGCAAGAGTATCTTTAGCATCAGATGCATGAGGGATCAGGTCCCAAATCTCAGTGCAATTCACTTAATCCCCCCATTGCCCCAGGTACATTAGATAGTTTGTGAGCCCACCAGGACAGACAGGGAAAAATGCTTGAGTACCTGAATAAATTCACATAAACCATTCTGAGCTCCCCTAGGAGAATGGTACAGAAACTTGAGTAAATAAATAAATGAGAGAGTGAATGAGAGGAGAGGGAAAGAAGAAAAGGAGGGGCTTGGGAAAGGGGAGCAGCAGAGAATATTATATCTTTTCAAATTCAAAGCATCCCCTATACACTAATAACCCCCCCCCCCCCTTCTCCCACACACACACAGCTCAGCCCGTGCTAGTGGCCTTTGCGTTAGCCTTCCGGGAGAGTGGGAATAAGAAAGATCAATATCATTGAAATAGAATGTTGGGCATGATAAAGAAAGGAATCTCGAGTAGATCGGAGAAAGTTATAATGCCGCTTTATAGGGCAATGGTCAGACCACACTTGGAATACTGCGTCCAACATTGGTCTCCCTACCTAAAGAAGGATATAAAACTGCTGGAGAGGGTGCAGAGACGAGAAACTAAACTAGTGAAGGGTATGGAGAAACTGGAATACGAGGACAGACTTATAACACTAGGATTATTCTCCCTTGAGAAAAGGAGACTGCGTGGGGATATGATCGAGACCTTCAAAATACTGAAAGGAATCGACAAAATAGAGCAGAGAAGATTATTTACATTGTCCAATTTGACACGGACTAGAGGACATGTAATGAAGCTAAGGGGGGACAGGTTCAGGACTAATGTCAGGAAGTTCTGCTTCACTCAGAGAGTGGTTGACACCTGGAATGCCCTCCCAGAGGAGATTATTGCGGAATCGACCGTCCTAGGCTTCAAGAGCAAACTAGATGCATATCTCCTTAAGAGAGGCATATAAGGATATGGTGGACTATAAAATAACCAAATATATGTGGGAATTCAATCGTATAAATCAAACTATATAACAAAAAAACGTATTGATAACACTGTTATCGATAGCATGGGCCCATTCATACCACATTAACACAGAACACTCATTAACATCATCACACCATCAATATAAGAAATTATAAGACAACGGAGAAAAATAAACCTCAAGTGTGAGAGGCCGGGACTACACAAGTACCCGAGTCTACTCACATCATCACTGGTTTATAAAAAAACTCCGTGTACATTTAAATCAATACTTTTTCAATCACACTCAATAATTTCTTAGGAGTTTTCAAAGAATTTTTTCAAAAGTGTTTCAGAGTAATGTGTAAAGACATATTCATGGCATGAACCAGATCCCAGGCTAATCATAAACAGTACGAGGGCTACAGCTCAACTAAACAGGTGTGTGCAATTGTTGAGGCATGGAATTATGGAACACAAGAGTGAGAACAAGCAACAACTCATCTGGAAAAACGGAGTATATCAAAGCGATTCTCAGTCCTTCATCCCGACAGAAAAGTCCTTCTGTTTCGCCTAAAAGGCTACTTCAGGGGGGAAATCCAATGTCCAAAAAATCCTGCTTCTTCCAACGCCACCGATATAATGCTGGCTCCTCTCAAGATAGTACTCTTGAGAGGAGCCAGCATTATATCGGTGGCGTTGGAAGAAGCAGGATTTTTTGGACATTGGATTTCCCCCCTGAAGTAGCCTTTTAGGCGAAACAGAAGGACTTTTCTGTCGGGATGAAGGACTGAGAATCGTTTTGATATACTCCGTTTTTCCAGATGAGTTGTTGCTTGTTCTCACTCTTGTGTTCCATAATTCCATGCCTCAACAATTGCACACACCTGTTTAGTTGAGCTGTAGCCCTCGTACTGTTTATGATTAGCCTGGGATCTGGTTCATGCCATGAATATGTCTTTACACATTACTCTGAAACACTTTTGAAAAAATTCTTTGAAAACTCCTAAGAAATTATTGAGTGTGATTGAAAAAGTATTGATTTAAATGTACACGGAGTTTTTTTATAAACCAGTGATGATGTGAGTAGACTCGGGTACTTGTGTAGTCCCGGCCTCTCACACTTGAGGTTTATTTTTCTCCGTTGTCTTATAATTTCTTATATTGATGGTGTGATGATGTTAATGAGTGTTCTGTGTTAATGTGGTATGAATGGGCCCATGCTATCGATAACAGGACTATAAAATAAGCCAGGTGTATACCTGGCAGGGCCTCCGCGTGTGCGGATCGCCGGACTTGATGGACCGAGGGTCTGATCCGGAGATGGCGCTTATTATGTTCTTATGTTAAGAACATAAGAAGAACAAAGAATACTGCACACCATAGGAAGGGGGAAAGGAGGGAGTCAACGTGTTTTGTTTTTTTTAATGAAATGTGGGTGATCAAAGGAATCAAATGTAAACCTTGCAGGAGCTGAGTAGAGGCAGAGAACAGTACGGAGGACAGGAGGGGAAGAGAAACAGGCTTGCAAGGTTAAGAGAGATGAAGAGAGATGGTGGGAGTAAAAGGATGGCATGCAGAGAGTTGGGAGTGGCTAGGAAAAGAGGTGCTCTGGAGGTGGGAAGTATTTAAGTATTTATTCATTCCTTTTATTTGGCTTTTTTAATTCACCTATAATGCTAGGAAGCAAAACACAAGAAAATGTGCACAGTAACGATATCGGGGCTGCCGGGCAATTGCGCTTATTTAATTCTCAGAATCTGTGCGATGACCGGGGAAAAGAAGGGGGAGGATCTATGGGCCCACATTTCAGAGCTCTTAAACACCCTGTGGCTGGACATGACTACACAAGGCACAAACAAGGAAGGGGAGCAAGAACTGCTTCCAGAGCACTGGCTTCTCCGCTTGATGGTGATGGTGGGCGGGAAGAGGGTGAGGGGATCGTGTCAGCAGGCGAATTGCTTCGGTCGAATGCTGGCACTGCCCCTGGTTACAGTGTTTAGAAGAGCCAGCCTCCCTCTCCAGATGAATAATCCCTCCCATGTTCCTCGTGGGCCGGTGCCCGGAACTTGATGCTAGTGCTGGTGTTAATCTGCGCAGAATGTTCAGAGGGAAACAACCCCCCCCCCCCACCAAGGATTAACGCAAGTGGAGGGGCATAATCAAAACAAACGTCTAAGTCCGATTCGGACGTATGGGCTAGACGCTCAAAGTCGGCAGTGGGAAAATGCCCAATTTTTAAAAATACGTCTAGAACAGGGGTGCCCAATAGGTCGATCGCGATCGACCGGTAGCTCGCCAAGGCAAAGTGAGTCGATCTATCGGGCCGATCAATCTTCCTCTCCCCGACGTCAATTCTGCCGTCGGAGAGGAAGTTCGGGCCAGCCAATCACTGGCTGGGCGGAACTTCCTCTCCGACAGCAGAATTGATGTCGGGGAGAGGAAGATTGATCGGCCCGAAGCAGAGACAGCGTGGGGCGGCGTCGGCGTCGGGGCCTGTTATCCATTGGTGGCATTTGGGTCCTGTTCCCCGATGGCAGCGGCAGTGGTTTGGGGAAGGGCAGGGAGAAAGAAAGAAAGGGGGCAGGCAGAGAGACAGAAGGAAAGAAGAGAAACAGAAAAAAAGAAAGGGGGCATGAAGAGAGAAAGAAAGAAATGGTCAGGGAGAGAGGAAGAAAAAGTTGGGGAGGGAATGAGGTGTGGAGAAGAGGAAGCATACAGGCTGAAAGAAAGATTGGATGCACAGTCAGAAGAAGAAAGTGCAACCAGAGACTCATGAAATCACCAGGCAAGGTAGGAAAAATGATTTTATTTTAAATTTAGTGATCAAAATGTGTCTGAATTTATATCTGCTGTCTATATTTTACAATATGGTCCCCTTTTACTAAACTGCAATAGTGGTTTTTAGCGCAGGAAGCCTATGAGCGTCGAGAGCAGCGCTGGGCATTCAGCGCAGGTCCCTGCGCTAAAAACTGCTATCGTGGTTTAGTAAAAAGGGAGGGGGGGTGGGTATTTGTCTATTTTTGTATGGTTGTTACTGAGGTGACAATGCATAGAGTCATCTGCTTTGACCTCTTTGAAAAAAACCCCGGAATAGGAATGATAATTAACAATTCTATGCGTACAGTGTGCGTTGTGTTTTTTTAAAATTTTATTGTTGGTAGATCATTTTGACTTGGTCATTTTAAAAGTAGCTCGCGAGTCAAAAAAGTGTGGGAACCCCTGGTCTAGAATATTTATTTTATTTATTTTTTAAAATCATCCAGGCTATTGTTCGTCCAGATCGCCAGAACGTTCATCTTTATACCACATTTTCGACCAAAATTTTGTCCAGGTCCCAAATGCCCAGAACAAGACCATTTGGACATTTGCTGTCATTTGCTACAGGTCTATTATTATACATAGAAAACTCTTTCTGGCAGATGGAGAGAAGCTACACATGCCAACTGACCATCCCTCCTTTACTCAGCCCCACGCCCTCCGTATTTCCCTCAGTCCCTATCAGTTTAGTGAATAAACCATCCAAATGGTGCTTGACCCCCTTTTGGGGGCCATCTGTCTACAGATTCCTCTCGTAGGCACTCTCCCCTGGAGCATGAAGTGAATAGGCTTCCATCCAGAAGGGCATTTCATTCAAGCAGTGCCGCTTGGGCTGCGTATTTAATTTCTAGCCTTTGCACTGGTTCAGGAGCAGAATGGTACAGGCCTGGAGGTCAGCCTGTGTATTTATTTGAACAGCAGTGAACTGAGAGTCATTTGTTGTTGTGATCGAGGCTCCAGGCGGGAGCAGCAGCTGTCTTGCCCGTTTCACGGCAGACCTGGATTACAAATGAAGCTACAGCAAAGGGCAGAGGATTTTGCTTCAGGCCAAACCAGAAATCAGGAAGATGAATGTGGTTAATTGGACGACTTGCTTTGGCTACCATCTCCATGCTGTTATGTGGCAATTATAATCAAGGGTGATTTTTTTTTAGCCATTTGCCAAGAGAAAATGAAAAGTGAGCGAGAATGGAGTGGCAGCATATAAGAAGCTAAGAACAGCCATACTGGGTCTAATTGATGGTCCATCAAGCCCAGTATCCTGCTCCCAGTAGGGGCCAATCCAGGTCACAAGTAGCAGACGGCTCACTACTTCTTGGATCTATCACTTCTAATTACCGTCTTATACATGTATACAAAAATCTTATAACGAATACAGGATGTTCGGTGCGGTACTTGAAGAGATCCCCCAAGAAAGAGACTTGGAAGTACTGGACGACAAGTCAATGAAGCCGTCCGCGCAATGCGTGGCGACGGTGAAAAGGGCGAACAGAATGCTAGGAATGATTAAGAAGGGGATCGCGAGCAGATCGGAGAAGGTTATCATGCCGCTGTACCGGACCATGGCACACCTTCACCTGGAATACTGCATCCATCACTGGTCACCATACATGAAGAAGGACATGGTACTACTCGAAAGGTTCCAGAGAAGAGCGGCTAAGATGGTTAAGGGACTGGAGGAGTTGCCGTACAGTGAGAGTTGGAGAAACTGGGCCTCTTCTCCCTTGAAAAGAGGAGACAGAGGGGACATGATCAAAACATTCAAGATAATGAAGAGAATAGACTTAGTAGATAAAGACAGGTTGTCTCCAAGGTTCTCTCCAAGGTAGAGAGAACGAGAAGGTGCTCTCTAAAGTTAAAAGGGGCATTCCTTCTTTATTCCATGCTGTTTTAGCTGTATTGTAAACCGCTAAGATCCTCTAGTCGGAAATTGAAGCACATCAAGCATTTTAATAGACATATACAATGGTTGATTTAAAAGTAATGAGACTGGTTTTCTTTATTCAGAATCAGATGACTCCACAGAATCTGAACATTTTCTTTTTCAAAGTAGCGTCCTTCACTTTCAATAAATTTTTTGCAGCGTTTCAAAATGATTTACTGCTTTTAGCGCTGCGGCTTAATCATCTGAAGGGAACAGCTAATTGTTCCACCACCGTATTCTTTGCTGTAACATTTCAAGAACTTAAGAAATTCCGCTGCTGGGTCAGACCAGTGATCTATTGTGCCCAGCAGTCCGCTCACACGGTGGTCCCCAGGTCAAAGACCATTGCCCTAACTGAGACTAGCCTTACTTGGGTATGTTCTGGTCTAGCCTTACCTGGGTACATTCTTGTCTAACTTTGTCTTGAATCCCTGGAGGGTGTTTTCCCCTATAACAACCTCCGGAAGAGCGTTCCAGTTTTCTACCACTCTCTGGGTGAAAAAGAACTTCCTTACGTTTGTACGGAATCCATCCCTTTTTAACTTTAGAGAGTGCCCTCTCGTTCCCCCTACCTTGGAGAGGGTGAACAATCTCTCTTTCTCTACTAAGTCAATTCCCTTCAATATCTTGAGTGTTTCGATCATGTCCTCTCTCAGTCTCCTCTTTTCAAGGAAGAAGAGGCCCAGTTTCTCTAGCCTTTCATTGTATGGCAACTCCTCCAGTCCCTTAACCATTTTTGTCGCTCTTCTCTGGACTCTTTTTGAGTAGTACCATGTCCTTTTTCATGTACGGCGAACAGTGTTGGATGCAGTATTCCAGGTGGGGGCGTACCATGGCCCGGTACAGCGGCATGATAACCCTCTCAGATCTGTTTGTGATCCCCTTCTTAATCATTCCTAGCATTCTGTTTGCCCTTTTCGCCGCTGCCGCACATTGCGCAGACGGTTTCATTGACTTGTCTCCAAGTACTCCCAAGTCTCTTTCCTGGGGGGGTCTCTCCAAGTATAGCACTGGACATCCTGTATTCGTGCATATGATTTTTGTTACCGACATGCATCACTTTGCACTTTCCAAGTTTAACACGGAATTCAATCACGTATCTCTGGCGTACTCTCACAGACACGTCTTCCTCATCTGCCATGACGAAACGTACAAAGTTCTTCCTCTCGCTGTAACCTAACAATGAAGAATGCAGCAGCCCAACTGCAGGTTCAGAAACGTCAATGTACGAGCTTCACAAGAACCAGCACGGCGCTGCCACGTCTACTTCTTGGAAAGAAAAACAGAGGCAGTCTAATTACTTTTCCATCAGCCCTCGTAGAAAGCACAGTGGGATAAAGCTGAAACAATAATATTTTCTCAGAAATGAGATAACAGTCGTCAGAATCTCAACCTCTGGAATGGCTAAATTAAAGCGTTTAAAAGGAACTAGTTTGCCTCAGAAAACTGGATTTTCTGCAGCTTGCCAGATCTTGGAAGAATTATCTAAAGCTTTATTGACCGATTTATCAATTTTCTATCACGCATTATCACCACAATCTAAGTGGGTCACAAGAATGATGCACGTGAACTCGGATGCCACATGCTTTTTGGTACATCGGAGGGATCTTTGTGTTGAGTCAGCACAAAGGATCAAACAACAGTAGGAGAATTTTAAACAGGAGAAATCATGCTTTTATTGTCTTTAAATAGAGGTCGAGGTCGTTTCAAATACAGCAGAGAGAGGGTTCCGCAGTGCATACATCTGCCTTTTGGAAGCCAGGTGTAAATGAAAAAGGGTTTTCCGGTTCAGCTGGCTTTCCAGCAGCAGTTCATCAATACGGGACCGCTAAAGTGCAAATGAGACACCTCTAATGCTGGCTAATCAATAGTGGCAGTTCCTCTCGGGAGCAAATGTAGAACAAAGGAAAGGGAACAGAAACTCTACGAAAAATCCAACAGAAAGAGAACAAGTGGGCAGTGGGATAGAACCCGTCAGCCTTGAGACAAACAATCTTTTATTTCTATAAACGTAAAATAAAATACATGTAGAAACACATGAATATAAAGTTCTACAAACATAATGTCCTTATTGTGAAAGGATCCAGTCGATGACCTGAAACAGTCCGTGTTTCGGCCTAAACACACCCCTGAGGCAGGCCTTCACTTGGAGGCCGAAACACGGACCGTGTCGGGTCATCAACTAGATCTTTTCACAATAAAGACATTACGCTTATAGGACTTTTATTCATGCGTTTCAAAATGTATTTTATTTTAAGTTTATAGAAATAAAAGATTGTTTGTCTCAAGGCTGGCGTGTATCTATCCCATTCCCCACTAGTTCCTCTCGGGACCCAGGACGGCACACAACTCCAGATTAGAATGAAACTACAGACCGGCGAGCAGTGTGGGGGAATGACAGAAACTATTATAAAGAACAAAATGACTGAACACATGGGATGAGTCAACATGGATTCAGCCACGGAAAAATCTCACTAATCTGCTACATTTTTTAAAAGTGTTAATAAACATGTGGGTTGATGTAGTGCAGTGTTTTTCAACCTTTTTTGGGCAAAGGCACACTTGTTTCATGAAAAAAATCACGAGGCACACCACCATTAGAAAATGTTAAAAAATTTAACTCTGTGCCTATATTGACTATATATAAAGTAATTCTCTTGAATAGGAATCAAATAAACACAAAGAAAGTATTTTATAATGCTGCCACCGCCAACAACACCGTTGGCGGCGGTGGCACTCAAGTGGCTAAAGAGCCGCAGTTTGCCGGCCTAGGGACAACACTGGAGGGTGGCCAGCTGTGCACCCCCTTGGGACGTAATCCCGGGGTGGGGCAGACCGCCCTCCCCCCACCTCAGCATCTTTCCCTCCCTTCCTCTCTCCCAAGTCCATTTCTTCTGTGTCCAAAAACCCATTCCCTCCCCCACCTCAGCATCTCTTTCCTTCCCTTCCTCTCTCCCAAGTCCATTTCTTCTGTGTCCAAAAACGCATTCCCTCCCCCACCTCAGCATCTCTTTCCTTCCCTTCCTCTCTCCCAAGTCCATTTCTTCTGTGTCCAAAAACGCATTCCCTCCCCCACCTCAGCATCTCTTTCCCTCCCTTCCTCTCTCCCAAGTCCATGCCTTCTGTGTCCAAAAACCCATTCCCTCCCCCACCTCAGCATCTCTTTCCCTCCCTTCCTCTCTCCCAAGTTCATGCCTTGTGTCCAAAACGCACTCCCTCCCCCCTTTTGTGTTCCGTGTTTGCCTCCCAGCCCATCTTTGCAACTTTCTCAGCAAAACGAAGCTCAAGCCGCGAGGCTTGTCTTCTGCTTCCTGCCTGCCCTGCCGCACACAAATAGCCGAACGGAAGTATTCTCCGACGTCAGCGCTGACGTCGGAGGGCAGGCTTTGCTTAAGCCCTCCCTCCGACGTCAGCGCTGACATCGGGGAACGCTTGCGATCGGCTATTTGTGCGCGGCAGGGCAGGCAGGAACAGAAGACGAGCCTTGCGGCTCGAGATGTATTGAATTCCGCGGGTTCACTGTCCAGCTCTCTCCTGTCCACGTGGGGCGGACCGCCCTTCTCCCTAGACTGGTGGTACTGCCCTGATGGCGGCCCTGACCGTACGGCACACCAGGCAACATCTCGCGGCACACTAGTGTGCCGCGGAACAGCGGTTGAAAAACACTGATGTAGTGTATCTGGATTTTTAGTCCTTCACGAGAGATTCCTGAATCAATTAGAAAGCCTTGGGATTGGAGGCAATGTTCTCTGGTGGACTAGGAACTGCCTACAAGAGAAAAGACAGAGCAGAGTTAAATTTCTCAATGGGGGATGGTGAATAGTGGAGTGCCAGTCAACACCAAAAAGTCCAACAGGACAGAGAACCCACGGGTATAAAACAGCGCAAAAGGAAGTGGGAACACTCCACTGAAGATCACTGATGAAGAACCAACTTGTTTATTTCAGAAAAGGACACAAGCAAAAGCTGTGGACCCGACACAGCACTGTGTTTCGGCGTCTGAGGAACGCTCGGTCCAACTAACATGCCGGAGTAACCAAAATCACTGAAAAGCTATGGAAGCATTTTCAAAAAGAATAATGGAGTGCCACAGGAATCTCTCCTGGAAAATGGAATTTTGAGTGACGTGATCATCAAATCCGCAGATGACGCAAAACTATTCAAAAGTTGTTACATCGCATGTAGACTGTGAGAAATTGCAGGAGAACCTTAGCAAATTGGAAGACTGAGCATTCAGAAGGTAGATGAAATTTAATGTGGACAGAAGAATAACCCAAATCATTGTTACTTGATGCTTGGATCTACCTTAGGTGTCAGCACCCAAGAAAAAGATCCAAGTGTCATCGTGGACAATACACTGAAATCTTCTGCCCAGTGTGGGGTGGCAGGAATTAATAGGAAAAGAATGATAAATATGTATTATAATGCCTCTGTATTGCTTCAAGGTGCAACTGCATCCTGAGTATCATATGCAATTCTGGTTACCATACCACAACTCAAAAAAGATATAGCATAACTAGAAAAAGTTCAAAGAAGGGCGACCAAAATGATTAAGGGGATGGAATGAGTCTCATATTAATAATAGACGTCTATAAAATCATGAGTGGAATGGAACAGGTAAACATAAATTGGGTTGTTTTTTTTCTATTTCAAAAATTACAAAGACTAGGGGAAACATCATGAACTGAGCTGGGGAAAATATTTTTTCACTCAACAGAGTTAGGCTCTGGAATTTGCTGCTGGAGGATGGGTTAAAAGAAGTTAGCATAGCTGGATTTAAAAAAAAAAAAGAAAAAACTCCTGGATGCAAAGTCCATAATCTGTTATTTAGGTAGACCTAGGGAAAGTCACTGCTTATTCCTTAGGGTAGGTCACGTGGTACTTGTGGCTTGATTAGGCCACTATTAGAAACAGGATACTAGACTTGATGGTCCTTTGGTCCGACCCAGTACAGCAGTCCTTATGAGAGGGAGAGAAATTCAGTAGTGGCCATAGAACAAGGCAGAGTAATACACACAAATATATCTTCACAAAAAGGGTGACGGATGCTTGGAACGATCTCCCTGGGGAACTATTGGAGGCCAACATGGTAACTACAGCAGCAGCTCTGCTTTCATTGCTGGCAAAGAAAACAATGCACCCACAGATCTGTGCCGGTAATAGCATGCGTGATCTCCCCCAGACCCTGGCAATAGTCTCTGCAGGCTGTGAATAAGAAGGCTCAGAGAACATGGGCCCAGATTCTCAAAACTTTAACGTCTGTACGCTTTTTAGTGGCGGATTATCAAAACAGATTATTTCGGTCAATCGCGAGCGTTCTAGCAGTCTCCGACAATGATATGCAAATGGGCTCTTCAACACTGAAATGAGCCCATTTCAGTGGATTTAAAAAAAAAAAAAGCCAAGCCATTTTTAAAAAGTAGCGATGGCTTTTGCCGATAAAAATAAGCGACTTGTCCAAGGGTGCCGGTACAGATATGACAGTGTCAAAAACTGCTAGAAAGCCGTGTTGTGATGCAGGGGGAGGGATGATCATTCTCTCTCCATGCTGCACAATACCCCTCCCCTGCAGCGGCAGCAAACACCTCCCCTCTCCCACTGTTCTTGTGTTTGGGGGGGGGAGGGTTACTTGTTTTTTTCTTCTGTACATGTGCCTATCGCTATCACCAGCAATGGGCACATGCAAATTTAGAGAATCTTCGCTGCTGTCCGCCGACCTTATTTGAATGCGTGATTTTTTTAGAAGTCTCGTTTTTTTTTCAATTCGCTATCAAAATGGCTACATTAGCAGACCATCGCTTTTCAGCACGGTTGAGAATCCTGACCGTAGTGGGCAGTTCAACTACATCTACTGAGAAAGAAGCTTTTCTCTGGAAGCTGGGTACTTAGCTGCTCTACTGCAGCCAAGTAAGTCAGAGCCAGGATGATAGCAATCCTTATCGGAATCCCATGCTGGCAGCGTATTGATTCGGCAAAAGCAATTTGTCCATCAGGAAAATCAAATTAGCACAAAAGCCTTCATTTTACTTGGTTCCCTGGGGAATAGGGCTGGGCTGCAGGTCACAGGAAGCATTTAAACACTTTTTATCAATAGCAAAGGAAAACCATTTTGCATTAAATTATCAGATGCTATGTGAAGCTGATCTAAAGCTATGAAAGCTAAAGACATTTCCAAAGGTTTACCCAAAGAAACTGAGGCAGCATAGCCTGCCCAGGAGGAGAGGCTCAAAACCAATGTTAGGGAATATTTTTTCATAGAAAGAGAGCTGGATGCCTGGGACACCCTCCTGAACTGTAGCTTCAATTGTGGTTCTGTGAGTGCACGGGCTTATCATATTGGTCCAGAAAAAGGAGGACGGATTTAGACATTGTGATTTTGAGCCAATCAGGGCCTTTGGCCCCTCCCACTGCATCCCAAGATGCAGTGGGAGGGGGAAGCCCTGTCATTTGCAGCATGCGGCTCTGTAGGCAGGAGGGAGTGAGCTTCCCTCCTGCCGTTTGCTCTTCCGAAGGTATGGGGGGACTCTGGGGATGTGGGAGGGGGGCCCAGGAATGTTGGAGGGATGTGGGGGTGGGGGGGCAGAGATGTCAGGGAATGTCAGGGGAGGTAGGAGATATCGGGGGGATGTCAGATGGATATCGGGATGTCAGGGGGAGGGGTGTAGGGCTCCGTGACTCTGCTGATCCTGGCAGGGGGCATCCCAATCAGCTGAGCAATGAGGAATCCCTAAATCCATCTCAGGTGATGGGGATTCCTTCTGCCATGATCAGCTGATGGGAAGCCGATGTTTTTTTTGGGGGGTCTCACTCTGTGTGGTGGGAGGGGGTCATGACTACTGGGGGAATAAAGGGGGGGGGTCATGCCTTAAATCCTCCAGTGGTCTTTTTGTCAGTTTGGGCACCTTTGTGGAACTTAAGACGCAACTCAAACAGGTCTGACAGTGTCAATGTTCCCTCCCCGCCCATAACACACCTCCCAACACGCCCCTTTGCACTCTGAACACACAGCAGCTTAGAAGTTCTGCTGCACGGCCAGAAAGTTGGTTTTATCGGCACTTGGATGTCACCGTTATTAAGACATCCAAGTGCCGACTTAGACCGGAGTTTGGACGTTTTAAAGTTTTGATTATTACAGTTTATTTAAAATTTAATAAAAACGCTTATAAAAAAACCTTCTATGCCAAGTTTCCAAGTTTATTAGTTTTTAATATCCCGACCATCAAGCGAATATCTGGCCGGTTAACAATGTTTTGTAGAGGCTAAAAATGTTATAAAATAGAGTGAACATAGATGACATAGACTAGACAAACTGGACAGTGAGGAAAGTGAGGGGAGGAGGGGAGAAGTTACAAAATTTAGTGAAAAAGGGGGGGTGGGGAAGGGATAGGACGTTAGGGATAGGGTGGCATTGTTGAAGCAAGTACTTATTCGCAGTAAGAGGTAGAAAAAGAAAGAGACAAAAAAGAGAAGATTTGAAAGGTGAACAAGAGTGATCTAGGTTCAATTGAAAGCATCTTGAAATAAGAAAGTCTTTAAGCCAGACTTGAATTTGATTAGATTTTGTTCGTCCCGTAGAAATTGTGGGAGAGAATTCCATAGTGTGGGGGCAGTTACTGCGAAGTTGGTTTTTCGGGTGTAGTAGAATTCTTTTAAAGAGGGAATAAACAAGAGTTTTTGGTCGGTGGATCTTAATATACGGGGGGAACTTTGTGGAATTAGTAGTTTGTCAAGGAATAGTGGTTGATGGAGAAGTTTAATTTTAAAAGAGAGTAGGATGATTTTGTAGGTGATGCGATGAATGATGGGAAGCCAATGGGCCTCTTTAAGAAGGGGAGTGACATGTTCAAATTTACCTCTTTTGTATATTAATTTTATTGCGGAATTTTGTATTAATTGGAGTCGTCGTAGTTCTTTTTGAGGGAGTCCGTTAAGGAGGGAGTTACAGTAGTCTAAGTGGGAAATGACTAGGGAATGGGTCAAGATGTTGATTGAGTCAGTATTTAGGATAGGACAGAGTGATCGAATAATCCGAAGTTTAAAATAGCAAATTTTAACGACCGAACTTATATGGTCGTGAAAAGATAGTTCTCTGTCGAAGATGACGCCGAGAAGTTTTATTTTAGTTAGCATTTGTAAAGGTAAAGATTTCATTGAGATTGCTCCTAATAAAGATTCAGATGTTTTGATGGGAAAAAGAAGTCCACAAGATTTATCGATATTAAGTGAGAGTTTGTTTGAATGTAACCAATCGCTTATGATATTTAATTTATTGTTTATTTCGATTATGTCTGAAGCGTTAGTAGTATTGATTGGGTGAAGGAGTTGTATGTCATAAGAACATAAGAACATAAGAAGCGCCATCTCCGGATCAGACCTTCGGTCCATCAAGTCCGGCGATCCGCACACGCGGAGGCCCCGCCAGGTATACACCTGGTTTATTTATAGCCACCATATCTTTATATGCCTTTCTCAAGGAGATATGCATCTAGTTTGCTTTTGAAGCCTGGGACTGTCGATTCCGCAATAATCTCCCCTGGGAGAGTATTCCAGATGTCCACCACTCTCTGTGTGAAGCAGAACTTCCTGACATTAGTCCTGAACTTGTCCCCCCTTAGCTTCATTTCATGTCCTCTTGTCCGTGTCAAATTGGACAATGTAAATAATCTTCTCTGCTCTATTTTGTCGATTCCTTTCAGTATTTTGAAGGTCTCGATCATATCCCCCCGCAGTCTCCTTTTCTCAAGGGAGAACAATCCCAGTGTTTTAAGTCGATCCTCATATACCAGTTTCTCCATACCCTTCACTAGTTTAGTTGCTCGTCTCTGCACCCTCTCCAGCAGTTTTATATCCTTCTTTAGGTAGGGAGACCAATGTTGGACGCAGTATTCCAAGTGAGGTCTGACCATTGCGTCGGCATAAGCGTAGATAGTAAATCCTATAGATTGCGCCAAAGTAAGAAGTGGAGATAGAAATAAGTTGAAAAGTAGAGGAGATAAGATTGAACCTTGAGGAATTCCAAATGTTTGTGGTATGGTAGGAGCAGTTTCGTTTTTTGCTTGAACTTTGGAGCAACGTTCGTGAAAATAGGATATGCGCTGTACATACTAAATCGGGTACAGTACATTCATAAAAAATACAAGTAAATTATTCCAAAAAGTCAAAATACTTAGATAACATTCCATAGACAGTGACTTATTAGCACAATGACTTACTGGTACATGAGGGGTGGAAGGGAAGAGCTACAATATTGTAAAGAAAAATTCACATTAATTTGGTTGTGATAAATTTTGAAGGATGGTCTAAGGTCGGATAAAAAACAAAATCAGGTTTCAATTGCATCCTTAAAAAGAGGTTTTAAGGGCCATTTTAAATTTTCCTAGTATAGCTCCTTCTCTGAGATAGATGGGGAGTGAATTCCAAAGCTGGGACGCCTTATACCAATGACCTTTAACGAGCCCCATAATCTCTTTCTCCTGCATATTCACTGTGGTTATCTTGAAAACCTGATTGGTTTGGTGTGTCCTCAGAATGGGCTGAGATCCTAAGGCAGGGGTGTCAAAGTTCCTCCTTGAGGGCCGCAATCCAGTTGGGTTTTCAGGATTTCCCCAATGAATATGCATTGAAAGCAGTGCATGCACATAGATCTCATGCATATTCATTGGGGAAATCCTGAAAACCCAACTGGACTGCGGCCCTCGAGGAGGGACTTTGACACCCCTGTCCTACGGCATGGAAGCCAATACTGTAAAAACCTTTTTGCACGACAAATCAATCTGGCTGTAGTATTTTGTGAGGTCTGCAGCCACCTGGCTAATACCCTTCTCTGATCAGCTTTTCAGAGCTACGTGCCTGTTATCAACTCCGTGGGAAACGAGCCAAAGATGATGTAGCCTGAATATACAAGCAAATTGACTGGTGTTTGTTTTCAGAGGCTATAAAGGGTTGCAAATTAAAATGGGTGGAGCCGAGGAGAGAGTGATGTGCTTAACAAAGGGTGAATAAGCTCATGGAGATCAATCACAGAAGGACCACATCTGCTAGTGGCCAAGGAAACCATCTCTACTATGTCCCACTGTTTTAGTCTCAAAAGTGGGTGATTTTCATTTTAAATAGCTTATGTTTCTTGGTGGTGCTGAAGGTTTTTTTCAGTGTCCTAACTATAAGGTTATTGATCTGACCTAGTGAAATACTGTCCCCCCTCCCCCACTGATCTCTCCCTGACCCAAAAGACCCAAAACTCTCCTTGAATATCCAAAGTTGGTGATAAGAATGCTCTTGCTAATGTCTTTCGTATCACATATCCAAGGTTCAGTTTAAATATAACTGATGAAAATCCAGTCTTCACTCCGTCTTTTGTGATAACACAATCATCAAACATGATAAATAATAATCTGTTCGATACCAACTTTCAGAAAGATTTTCACGCTGACACAGGCCTGTGTTTCGCTCAATGGCGTCATCAGGAGCTGTGACTGGAGACGGTTGCATTGCCTTCTCAAATTTGACTTATTGAAACAACAGGAAAGGATATCCAAACTAGGTACTCATGCCTCATACGTCTTTTGGCACAAACCTCCTACCATTTTTGTCGCCCGCCTCTGGACCACTTCAAGTCTTCTTATGTCCTTTGCCAGATGGTCTCCAAAACTGAACACAATACTACAAGTGGGGCCTCACCAACGACTTGTACAGGGGCATCAACATCTTCTTTCTTCTACTGATTACGCTTCTCTTTATACAGCCAAGCATCCTTCTGGCAACAGCCACCACCTTGTCATACTGTTTCTTAGCCTTTAGATCTTCAGACACTATCACTCCAAGGTCCCTCTCCCCGTCCGTGTATATCAGCCTCTCACCTCCCAGCACATACGGCTCCTTCCGATTACTAATTCCCACATGCATTACTCTGCATTTCTTTGCTTTGAATTTTAGTTGCCAGATATTAGACCATTCCTCTAACTTTTGCAGATCCTATTTCATGTTTTCCAGTCCCTATTCAGTGTCTACTCTGTTACAAATCTTGGTATCATCTGCAAAAAAGCAAACCTTTCCTTCTAACCCTTCAGCAAAGTCATTCACAAACATATTGAACAGGATTGGCCCCAGCACCGAACCCTGAGGGACTCCACTACTCACCTTTCCTTTCTCCAAACAAATTCCATTAACCACCACCTTCTGGCATCTGACCTTCAACCAGTTTCTAACCCAGTTCACCACTTTAGGTCCTAACTTCAGCCTGTCAAGTTTATTCAAGAGCCTCCTATGAGGAACCGTGTCAAAGACTTTGCTGAAATCTAAGTAAATGACATCTAGCATTTGTCCTTGATCCAATTCTATGGTACCCAATCAAAAAATTCAATCAGGTTCGTTTGGCATGATTTACCTTTAGTAAAGCCATGTTGCCTCAGATCCTGTAACCCATTAAATTCTAGGAAGTTCACTATCCTTTCTTTCAACAACACTTCCATTATTTTTCCAACAACTGAAGTGAGGCTCACCGGCCTGTAGTTTCCTGCTTCATCTCTGTGACTTTTGTGAATAGGGACCACATCTGCTCTTCTCCAATCTCCAGGAACCACTCCCGTCTCCAAAGATTGGTTGAACAAATCTTTAATAGGACCCGCCAGAACCTCTCTGAACTCTCTCATTAGCCTGGGATGGATCCCATTCGGTCCCATCGCTTTGTCCACCTTCAAGTTGTTCATAAACACTTTCCTCCTTGAACGGCGCAGAATCTATTCCATTTTCTCGTGTAACTTTGCCAGACAATCTCGGTCCTTCTCCAGGATTTTCTTCCATGAACACAGAACAGAAGTATTTGTTTAGCACGTTTGCTTTCTCCTCATCACTCTCCACATATCAGTTCATAGCATCTTTTAGTTTCGCAATTCCATTTTTCGTCTTTCTCCTTTCACTAATATATCTGAAAAAATCTTTGTCTCCCTTTTTCACTTTTTTAGCCATTTGCTCTTCTGCCTACACTTTTTCCAGACGTATCTCTCTCTTGGCTTCTTTCTGTTATATTTCATGAATGCCAACTTTTTCGACTTTATTTTCTCAGCCACTAGGTTGGAGAACCATATCGGTTTCCTTTTTCTCTTTTTATTTATTTTCTTCACATAAAGGTTCGTAGCCATTTTTATTGCTCCTTTCAGCTTAGGCCACTGTCTTTCCACTCCTCTTATCCTAACAGCTCTTTCCTCAGGTATTCTTCCATTTTATTAAAGTCCGTACGTTTGAAATCTAGGACTTTAAGTATCGTGCGGCCGCTCTCCACTTTAGCTGTTATATCAAACCAAACCGTTTGATGATCGCTACTTCCCAGGTGGGCACCCACTCGAACATTAGAGATACTCTCCCCATTTGTGAGGACCAGATCCAATATCGCTTTTTCCCTCGTGGGTTCTGTCACCATTTGTCTGAGCAGGGCCTCTTGAAAGGCATCCACAATCTCCCTACTTCTTTCGAATGCCGCAGATGGAACTTTCCAGTCCGCATCCGGCAAGTTGGAATATCCCAACAGCAAGCAGCATCTCTTCTTTTTCCAGACTTTTGGATATCTGCAATCAGATCTTTATCAATTTTCTGCGATTGAGTCGGAGGTCAGCAGACTACACCCATGTAGATAGAAGTTCCATCTTCTCTTTTCAGAGCGATCCATATCGCTTCTTCCTCTCCCCTGGTCCCTTGCATTTCAGTCACTTTGATATCGATCTTTACATAGAGAGCTAATCCTCCACTTTTGACCATCTCTGTCCTTCCTAAAAAGATTATATCCTGGTATGTTTGCATCCCATCCATGTTATTCACTGAACCATGTCTCTGTGATAGCAACAATATCCAGGTCTGCCTCTAAGATCAGGGCTTGCAGATCATGAGCTTTGTTACTTGGATTGCAAGCGTTTTTGGTCATTGCTTTCCAGCTATTTTTCAGTGGTAATCTCTCTTTTTGTATAGTTTTTTTGTTTCGTTTCGCTTCCTGTTGCAATGCTAAGAAGTGAGTTGCTAATATTGTTTATGTTGCAATCTTTACTACCACTCCATGCAGACTGCCCTAGTGCCTGTTTAATTACCAGAGATCCTCTGGATTGTCCCCTACCTTTCCAAATTACCTCTCTTCACCACTCTCTCTGTGAAAAATATTTCCTCCAAGAGTTGCCCACTTTGTGCTATCATTCCAGTGGCATTATACTGCCTTTCAGGTATGTGTTATAAGCAATTGCAGTTTTCCTAGAGATGACCATGGGACTGTAGCCTTTGGTTTGAAAAAGACAATTAGCACTTTGACTTTGTCTTTTGGGTCAGGCATTGGGTATAAAAATCACCATATAGTTCTTTTGTGGATACAGTATATAAACCAACATAGGAGCCAGGTCTGTGGGGGCTGCGAGTGTTCGAGCACCTCCAACATGGAACAAACTTCTTGACTGTGTTCAGAAAGGGGCTTATTCTGTTAGGAGATATGACATGGGCGGCTACATCTGTGGAACAGGTCAAAGTTAAACATACAGTCATAAGATAACATACTGCAGAGTGACACCCCTGGGAGGGAACTACTTTCTAGATAAGTTCCTTTCAGGGCTCACAAAGGACCAGGATAATAAAGAGAATTTTGAAACTAAATAAAATCCTAACTTAAAATATTCTAATACTTTGAAACTGAAGCTCAGATTTTACAGCACTCAAAGAATGATTTACTAAGCCTTTGTTCCTATTCTATGTTTATAAGAGGGACCAGGGAAGCTTTATAGCCTCGAATGCCTTCTTCATTGGCTTTCTCACCCCTACACAAACCCATCACCTACTCCCCTCATCATTTCACCTTATTACTCTTGACAGCATCTCCCACGCCTCTTTTTCCTCTCCCCTCTTGAAAGCCAGTTTGATTGTAAACCACAGAAAGGTGGTCTATCAAATCCCATCCAATCCATCCCCTTTTGCAGGTCATCTCCCAGACTCCTGCTAGGGAGCTGGGATTTCCCGCTGAGCAGCCTCCCCTTCCAGTATCAACAGGAGAAGCCTTAATAAAACCTCATCTCCTGCTACTTTGGACCAGTCTCGTAATAAGAGCTGCGGGACCGGTCCCACAGCAGCAGGAGATGAGGTTTGATCAAGGTATCTCCGGATGATGCTGGAAAGGGAGACAGATGCTGGCACCATGGACAGCAACATCACGGTGTGCTGAGGTGGAGCTGTGGGTTAAGGATGGATAAGGCCAGGTGAAGAGGGGCAGGGCTAGGGGCGCTCTCTACATCTAATCTGAATTTCTATATTGCACTTGTCCTATTTAGCAGTGGTTCCCAACCCTGTCCTGGGACCAATCGGGTTTTCAGGATAGCCCTAATGAACATGCATGGAGCAGATTTGCATGCCTCTCACTTCCATTATATGCAAATCTCTCTCATGCATATTCATTAGGGCTAGCCTGACAACCCGATTGGTCCCAGGACAGGGTTGGGAACCACTACTGTATAGGTTCAAGCTGATTTATAGCTAAGAGGGCCCATATAGTAATATGGGGAATTAGTTACATTATCATAAATTTATGGTTACAGTAATTACAAGAAGGTATTGTTAGCATTTGCGCTGGCCTGCCCAGAGTATCAGAAAAGGTTCCTGGGATATTAAACAATCTGAACCTTGGAAATGCCACTGCAAGCAGACCAGAGGCCTCCTACCTTCTGGACTTTTTGCTTAGTGCTTGGGAGGATCCTTCAAGCCCTGGACTTTCAAAAGACATGGTAACATAGAACCATGATGGCAGATAAAGGTCAAATGGCCCATCCACAGCATCTACTATCTCCTCCTCTCCCTATTGGCTAAGGCTCTTAACATTTGCATCTCCTCTTCCTATCGGCTAAGGCTCTTTACACCTGCATTGTGATGTCATAGAGCTTTATGGTTATAGAAACATGATGGCAGATAAAGGCCAAATGGCCCATCCACAGCATCCACTATCTCCTCCTCTCCCTATTGGCTAAGGCTCTTAACATTTGCATCTCCTCTTCCTATAGGCTAAGGCTCTTTACACCTGCATTGTGAGGTCATAGAGCTTTATGGTTATAGAAACATGATGGCAGATAAAGGCCAAATGGCCCATCCACAGCATCCACTATCTCCTCCTCTCCCTATTGGCTAAGGCTCTTAACATTTGCATCTCCTCTTCCTATAGGCTAAGGCTCTTTACACCTGCATTGTGAGGTCATAGAGCTTTATGGTTATAGAAACATGACAGCAGATAAAGGCCAAATGACCCATCTAGTTGCCCATCCGCAGTAACAATTATCTCTTTCTCTCTCCGACAGATCCCACGGGCCTATCCCAGACCCTTTTGAATTCAGACACAGTCTTTGCTTCCACCACCTCTTCTGGGAGACTATTCCATGCAGGTGCTTGAATACAAGAACCTATAAGAACCTAGACAGCCTGACTCCATGGACCCTAATTTCAAGAGAGAGTCATACCTCCTTTTCCTGGACAGAGACTCCAGACATGAAATCCTGCATCATGTAGCTATAGTTTGGGTTCCTCTTTCCCACATGCTCACATTAAACATCATCAACCATTTTGATGCCCAGTCTCACAAGGTCCTCTTACAAAATTTTCACAATCCTCTTGTGATTTTAACTTTGTGTCATCAGCAAATTTAATTACTTCACCAGTTATTCCCATCTCTAGATCATTGATAAATATGTCCAAAAGCAGCAGTCCTAGCACAGACCCCTGAGGAACCCCACTATTTACCATTCTCCATTGAGAATATTGACCATTTAAACCTACTCTCTGTTTTCTGTCTTTCAACCAGCTCATAATCTAATCTTCCATTTGTGAGTGCACATACCTATGCAGGTTCAAGGCGACAGATGAAAGAGGAAGGGGAAAGTAGTAGGGGGAAGGGGGGCATGGAGAAGCATTTCAAAAGAGAGTCACAGAAACCAAGTGGAACAGGGAATTCAAATTTATAAAAGATAAACATACCCTCTCTGCTCACTTTTCTTCTCTTCCTCCTTCAGCCTCTTCACACCTATACACCCACCCATTCAGACACACACTTCATTCATTCAGGCAAGACATACTCTCCCTGCTCTCTCTCCCCTCCCCTCCTCAGCCATTTACAGAAGGATAGACAAGTTTTCCTTATACAAACACACAGAAGCTGCTTTGTATCCAAATTATGCTCTATATTTGTAATACGCTTATTTCTATATTATATTATATAACTTTTCTATACCACCTGGCTATTGTTTAATTTTATTTCCAGCTGGTTTCCGAGGCATGAACCTGGAACCCCAAAAAATGACTAGGCAACCCCCCCCCCCACCACACACAAAAGATTACATCTGGGGGCTCGCATGTTCACAGAAGGGAAAAAAAATAAATTGAGGCAGTAAAATATTGATAAAAAGTATTTAGTTTGAATAAAGGATTGTATAGTCAGTGGGTTTGGTTTTCCGAGATGTTTTATTGCACAATCTGTTAATGAGATGAGGACAATCATAGGTAAGTTGATGTATGTAATTCTTAGATTGGATGGGAGGTTGAGTTGATGGGTTGCGAGGACTTTTCATTTTTTTTTTCCCGAAAGATGGAGGTAGTTGACTCAGTTCTCAATATTGTAGGAAGGCCATTCCAGATTCTTGTAGCTATATAGGTAAAAAGGGTGTTCAATATATGTTTATATTTGACTCCTTTGGAAGAGGGAACGATCAGTTCTTATGTGTTGTTGATTCTAGGTGATGTGAAGAAGGATTTGGAGAAAAGACTTAATTGTTCTGTTGTGTGGAACATGATGCAGGATAGTTTGAATATAATTCTAGTGCTTTTAGGTAGTGAGTGTAATTTGCAATAATAGTCAGGGATAGTGTGTATTTTTTTAGGCCAAAGATCAATCTGATTGCAGTGTTTTGGTGCATTAGGGCAGAGTTTATGCCAGCTTAGAGTGAATTGCAGTAATCTAGTTCAGTGGTCCCCCAACTCTGTTCTGGAGGACCATCAGCCAGTCAGGTTTTCAGGATAGTCCTAATGAATCACTCACGGGGTAGATTTGCATGCCTATCATCTCCATTATATGCAAATCTCTCTCATGCATATTCATTAGCGCTATCCCGAAAACCCAACTGGCTGATGGTCCTCCGGGACCACTGGTCTAGCTGTATTAGGATATTGCAAAGGCATGGCAGTCGAAGTAAGGTTTGATCAGTCTTAGTTGCTTTAAGCTGTAAAAGGTTTTTCCCCCCTCCCCCCAAAGATTGGACGTTTGAGGTTCGTAAGAGTCAGTGAAGTCTAGTACTATTCCAAGGACTCTGGAAGCTTTTCTGTGTTTAGTGTGGTAAGTTCATGGGAACAATCTGTGTGATCTTGTGAAACTATAGTCATTTAGTTTTAGTTTAAATCTCCCTCTGAAAATTCTCACCCTCTTGGCAGCTCTGCCCCCCACCCCTACCCCCAACCCTCATGGCAACCCAACCCAGAATTTTATTGATTAGGATTTATTTACTGCTTTTTTTGAAGAATTTCATTCAAGGCAACGTACAGCAAGAATAAGAATGGCCTAGTGGTTAGAGCTGCTGCCTCCGCACAAGAGAGTTGCGCTGGGACAGAAATCCCACCCATCCCCACCCGTCCCCGCCAGGATCCTCTCCATCTCCGCCAGGATCCTCTCCATCCCCACCCGTCCCCGTCAGGATCCTCTCCGCCCCCACCCGTCCCCGTCAGGATCCTCTCCGCCCCCACCCGTCCCCGTCAGGATCCTCTCCACCCCCACCCATCCCCGTCAGGATCCTCTCCGTCCCCACCCGTCCCTGTCAGGATCCTCTCCGCCCCCACCCATCCCCGCCAGGATCCTCTCCATCTCCGCCAGGATCCTCTCCATCCCCACCCGTCCCCGCCAGGATCCTCTCCGCCCCCACCCGTCCCCGTCAGGATCCTCTCCACCCCCACCCGTCCCCGTCAGGATCCTCTCCGTCCCCACCCGTCCCTGTCAGGATCCTCTCCGCCCCCACCCATCCCCGCCAGGATCCTCTCCGCCCCCACCCATCCCCCATAAAAATCATCAATTACTTCTGACAGGATCATCAATTCCACAGTTTCTTTCGTGTTTGTGCTGCTGTTTTCCTTGTGGAATCTCTGTGGTGGAACCTTTTTTTGTTTTCTGTTCAGGTAATTAACTTATAAACCCCCTCTTTTACTAAGGCTGATGTGTCCATTATATTCTATGGACGAACCCTGCTTCCAAAGCCTTCCATCCCCGTGGGAGTCCTGTGGGTTAGGGGGGATTCCTGCGATCCCCGTTCCCGTGCAGACCTCTACTCCACACCCCGAGGTTGTGAATTTGACCCCAGCCTGCGGCTCTGGGCAAGTCATTTAACCTCCATTACCCCGGGTACCCCAGTTAGACTGTGAGCCTGCCAGGACATTTAGGGCTCCTTTTACGAAGGTGTGCTAGCTGCTACCGCCTCCTTTTGAGCAGGCGGTAGATTTTCGGCTGGCGCGTGCTAATCCGGTGCGTGCAATAAAAGCGCTAGCGCACCTTCGTAAAAGGAGCCCTTTAGTACTGAAAGCCGCTTTGGGTGAATCTCTTCATGAAAAGACGGTTAACAAATCCCAATAAATAAGAACATACAAATTGCGATACTGGGACAGACCGAAGGTCCATCAAGCCCAATATCCTGTTTCCAACTGTGGCCAACCCGGGTCCCAAGTACTTAGCTGGATTCCAAGTGGTAACACAGATGTTTTGCTGCTTATCCTAGGAATAAGCAGTGGATTTCCCCAAAGCCACCTCCATAAATGGCCTATGGACTTCTCTTTTAGGAAATTAGTCAACCCTTTTTTAAACCCCGCTAAGCTAACTGATTTCACCACATTCTCCAGTAATGAATTCCAGAGTTTATTTACACGTTGTGTGAAAAAGTATTTTCTCTGGTTTGTTTTAAATCTACTACCTAGTAGCTCCACCCCATGTCCTCTAGTCCTAGTATTTTTGGAAAGTGCAAAAAGCAATTCACATCTACCCTTTCCACGCCACTCAGTATTTCATAGACCTCTGCTACAAATCCATCCATGGTTCGGCCCCCTTACACATGGTCCCCCACTTTACCATGGATCGTCCATCCAGACCCACTCGCAAAGCCTCATCTCTTCAGCCATCCAACTCTAAAAGCCTGCCGTTACAAAAGACACCTGAACAGAACTCTAGCCTTCCAAGCAGGTCATCTAAATCACTGGCTGTGCACTATTTTCTCGCGCTCCTCATCCTACCTAAACTGCAGAAAATTATTAAAAACAAATCTATTGAACCGATGTGTAGCCCAAGACCCCTTCCCTACCCTTGCCCCCTAGATCTCCTTTCTCCTCCCTCCTAACCCCTTATATTGTACCAACTCCCCTACTTACATCTATTAATTGTATCTATTTTACGGATTGTTCCCATTCACCGATTGTATTTGCTGACTGTACCCTTTCTCTGATTGTACCCATTCGCTGATTGTCCAGCCCTTCTTTATTGTAAACTGCCTCGAACTTCTACGGCTTTGGCGGTATATAAGAAATAAATTATTATTATTATTATTATTATCATCATCATATCTTCTCCCTGCTGAAGAGCCCTATAAGGAAAGGCTAAAGTGGCAACACAATATGCAAGAAAACATTTTAATAAAGATGGAGCACAAAGATAGAGTATCAGAAGTTAGAAAATAAGGGCTTTCATATTTGGCAGGATCAGCATTGACCAGGAGAAAAAAAAAAATCCCAAATCTCAAGAAGTCACAACACAAGGGAGGAGATGCAAAAAGCAACACATTAGAGCCATGTGTGAATGGCCGAGCACATGGCTTTTAACGCAAACTTAGCAAGAAAGTTGTGTAGGTCGAGCCGGTAAGCTAATCATATGCAAATTCAAAGTGCGCAGAGCTTGTGCGCTAATCAGGCTAAGACCGTCAGACACATGTGCAAGGTTCTGCGCTAAGAGCAGCCAGTGCTGTGCACACGTCTTGAGCAAAATAAAGAGTCGGCGCTCGTCCGCACATGTAAATAGCATCACAAAAATATGTCGCAATGATGATATTTACGCCAAGAACAACATTCCTGGTTTTTCCCGCTAGGACCTGTAGTAGGCCCATAACCTCCCGCTCCGTCTCAAAAGTTGCAGAACTATTATGCTTGAAACCAAAGGAAAGTGGCATTAAACCTCCCCCAAGGACATGAAATCCTCTCAGACAATATTGACATGCAGGGGCAAATTCTATAAGAAGCGCCCAAAAATCAGGCGTCGAAATAGGCACCGTTCAGCGCGATTCAAGTCAAATTGGGTGCTTTGCAGTGAATCACGCCCAGCGGCACCTATTTTGGAGGCGCCCAAGAAATAGGCCAGCTCTAGGCAAAACTAAAAGTTAGCACGCTTAAGAGCAGTGGTTCTGTAACAAGGCGCCTACCACGAAGCCACGCCCACCATGCATACCACCTATTTTTTGAAGGTCGCCTAAATTTTAATACTAGAGTGGAGGGGTTATTAATGTCAGTGGTGACACAAAATGTAAAATTTTTACAGGAAGTAGTTAATAAGTTGGAAAATGTTGATTCAAATTTGAAGATTATGGAAAAACATATTACAACAACAGAATCTCATGTAGTTGCATTGCAAGCGGCATCTTCATCAGCTGTTAAAGATTTTCATATTACACATACGAACTTTGAGAAAATGGAAAACATGTTAAGGACAAAAAACTTACGATTGGTCAATTTCCCAAAAACTCACTTATTATCCCCAGAAATTTTAATTCGGAAATATTTTAAGGAAGTATTGGGGCTGGCCGATGCAGAGAAATTGCCCAAAACAAATCTATATTATATCCCACAGAAAAAGAAAATTCCTGCAGATTTGGGCATAGATCAGTTGGAACAGATAGAGTTTGATCTAATCGGTTTCCTGGAAGACACACAGGATATAATCCAAACTAGATCTACCCTACTGATAACATGTGCAAGAGAGATAGATAAATCTTTATTTATGAAAGCTTATTTTCAGAATAAGCTTCTTAAATTCCGTGGAGATAATGTATTGATCTTTCCAGATGTGGCCCAAGCCACACAATTGAGAAGAAAAGCTTTTTTAGCTTTGAAATCAAGGGTGTTGGCGTTGGGAGCCACATTTTATTTGAAGTTTCTATGTAAAAGCTTAGTTAAATTTAAAGAAAGTGAATATGGATACTGGGATTCTATCCAATTGGAACAATTTTTACAACTTCATGAAACTTGTAAGGCCGCCATCTGATTTTAATAGTATTTTGGAGTTTAGATTTATGATGCACCATAAATATTGGATTTTTTTTTTATCATGATTATGTTTGAATGTATCGGATAGTTATATCAGGATATATTCTCCCATGATGTGGGCTAGAGGAGATAGTGAATTATATTGGAAATGTTTTATTTTTCTGTAATCTTTCCTTTCTTTATTATTATCTGTAAAACTGTTAATGATGAAAACTTGATAAAGGAAAAAAAAAAAAAAAAAAAGAATAGGGGTCAAAACAATGGAATAAAATTTAAAATAATTCACAAACTGGAAAAAAAAAGATCAAATAAATCTGACAGAAATCCAATTTCCTAAAGCAGCTCTGTTGCCTCAGCATATTTTAAATAATCCCAACGGCAAAAGTCCAGACGGGACAGATAACAGCTCGGGCTTTCCAGCTGCTGCAGCCCTGACTCATCGCTTCCAGGCAGAAGATGTACAGAGATAGAAGAATCCATCACCGGGCTGCACTGCTCTCGGTGGACGGCGGATGCTCATGGACACATCCCGAAGAATATAGCACTCTGCCTCCATCGGCGGACAACCGGGAGGAGGAGTCCACGGCATGGCCCCACTCCACGGATCTGGAGACACCATCAGCTCCTCCCCAATGGGTGAAAGCTGGGAAGTGCCAAACTTTTTATCGATACAGTACTTTACTCAAGACGTAATTTTGGGGAAGGAGTCAGCATACGAAAAATCGCGAATAAGCAAAACCGCGAGTGCTGAAACCCCAAATACGGAGGGAGAAGTGCATAGAGAAAACTGGCAGAGTTCCTCAACTTTCACCAGCTGAAGGATGTCTGGTAAAATTAAAGCCGCGTTTATAAAGGGGTTCTGTAGTCTCTCCATGTCCCTGAAAACTGACCCCTAAACTGGGTCAAAGACAAGGAGAGAGGTGACTGATTAATACTGTCAAATACTAAGTGGATTACAGAGTAATAATTTGAGACTCATTCATTATAATTATATCCATAAGACATAAATCCACGACAGGTTATTCAAGATACGAAGCATAATTACGCTCTCCTTTACATGCCAAATGTGGGGTTGTGGCTGGTACGTCCTTTCATCTAACCTGGGGTGTGTTCAGGCTGGACAGCAGCTGAAATTATAAATACAGTAAAACCTTGGATTGCAAGTAACTTGGTTTGCAAGTGTTTTGCAAGACAAGCAAAACATTTCATTAAAATTTAACTTGATATACAAGCAATGTTTTGCAATACAAGTACACGTGTCTCATCATCACAACTGAGACGATGGCTCTTCTCTCTCTGACGCTGCGGGCGTGTAGTGACTGTTCTAAACGAGCAAAGTCTTGCATCATGTCGGTCATTATTTGAGCTTGTCTATGTTCTTAATTTGTAATATTGAATTTTTAAAATGTACATCGCTTAGAAGTATTATAAGCGATATTATCAACTTTCAAATAAACCTGAGCCTGAAAGTGCCTATGAAGCCAGAATCCTTTTAGTCCATGTGGTGTATTCACTGAGAATGGGACCTCCCTGATATCTCTGTTAGCAGCCTGAGAGTGGTCCCGATTCTGGTCTATCAAAGACTTTTACTGGACTGGAAGAGCAGGGCCAGGATGTATTAAGTGAAATACCTGGGGAAAAAGGCTGGATATATTCATAAATAACATAGTGTATGACGGCTGATAAAGACCTGAACGGTCCATAAGTTATACTCATTCAAAAATACATGATTGGATGAACTTGTCTCTTCTTTGATATTTCTGGGTCATAGACTATAAAGTCCACCTGGTATTGTCCTAGGTTCCAAATGCTGACGTTGCCATCTAATCAAGCCATTGTGACATCACTGCTGAGGTTGGCTCTTAGGCATTGGTGGAATGAGGCATTATGACATCACAATCTCAGCTCTGGAATGTTGCTACTCTTTGGGTTTCTGCCAGGTAACATAGTAAATGACGGCAGATAAAGATCTGAACGGTCCATCCAGTCTGCCCATAAGTTATACTCATTCAAAAATACATGATTAGATTAACTTGTCTTTTCTTTGATATTTCTGGGTCATAGACTATAAAGTCCACCTGGTATTGTCCTAGGTTCCAAATGCTGAAGTTGCCGTCCAAGCTCACTCCAGCCTATCCAACCATCCCGTTGTTTGCAGGACATCTACCGTAAAGTCTGGCCAATAACATCCTCCTGTTCCATATTACTGGAGTTCCCATTGATGCCCTCCCCAGCCCACCCTACACCGAATCACCATATATGGAACACAGACCGTGCAGGTCTGTCCAATACCGGCCTTAGTTCTTTAATTTACTTCTTTTGTTTTCTAATTAGAGATCCTCTGTTTTATGGATGCTTGGCTAAAAATACGAAACTCTCTGAGCCTGGATGGTGATGTTCTTATGCAGAGATGGTAAATGGACATGAGAAGGTCCTTGTGGGATAAGGTAGGTTTAGAGAATGATATGGGGACAAATTTTTCCCTGTCCCTGCAGGAACTCAATTTTCCCGTCCCTGTGACTTTTGTCACTGTCCATGTCCCGTTCCTTTAAGCTCTGCTTTAACCAAGCCTCAAAACATATTTTTAAACTGTTTGAGGCTTGTACAGATGAGGACAGAGCTTGCAGGATTGGGGCAGGGACAGGAAAAGAACTCACACCAGACGGGATGGGAAAATGAGTTCCCGCGGAGACAGGGAAAAATTTGTCCCCGTGTCATTCTCTAGATGGGTTATTTGCTTCTGAATAGGGGGTGAAATGCTGTGGTACAGAGATACGCAAACATTCCCAGCTGCCACAAACAAAACTCCAGTCCCTGATGAATACAAACCTAAAATAGTGGGAAAACGTGAACTGTGGGATGTGGCCACTGAGCCTTTGCAACCTCTGTGGAGCCAGGCATCCTGCAGCAAGATCAAGAAGCATACTTTTAAGAAACACAGAAACATGGCCAAATGGCCCGTCTATTTTGCCCATCCTCATGGTTAGTGCAGTGGCCTCAGAACCTGAGGAACTGGGTTCAATTTCCACTTAACCCTCTATTGCCCCAGGCACAAAATTCAAATTATCAGCCCGTTGGGGACAGAGGAAGAACCCAGGGGTAGTCAATTCTGGTTCTTGAGAGCCGGAGCCAGGTCAGGTTTTCAGCATATCCACAATGAATATGTATGAGATGGATTTGCATGCACTGCCTCCTTGAGATGCAAATCTATCTCATGCATATTAGAAACATAGAAAAAAAAAACCCCATAGAAAAATGACGGCAGATAAGGGCCTTAGCCCATCAAGTCTGCCCACTTCACAGACCCACCCCCCTGAGTCTGCTCTCCTGGAGATTCCTCTCCTAATGACCCATCCTTAACTCCACCCTCTTAAGGATCCCACATGGGCATCCCATTTGCCCTTAAAATCTGATTGATTGTGGATATCCTGAAAACCTCATCTGGCTTCAGCTCTCGACAACCGGAATTGCCTACCCCTGATATAGGTAAACCACTCTGCTTGTACCCATAGAAGGAGGTATATTAAATCCACTGTCCTTTTAATCTTTGCAAAAATAATAATAGCACCCCCCTCCCTTTCACCGGCTGCCTGAAAAGACAGCTCTTCATACCGCCCAAATGCTCATTACAGATAAGTGGAGACTGCCCATCTGTCTCACAAGAGACTCTGTACTAGCTTTATAGCAGGGATCTCAAAGTCCCTCCTTGAAGGCCGCAATCCAGTCGGGTTTTCAGGATTTCCCCAATGAATATGCATTGAAAGCAGTACATGCACATAGATCTGATGCATATTCATTGGGGAAATCCTGAAAACCCGACTGGATTGCGGCCCTCGAGGAGGGACTTTGAGACCCCTGCTTTATAGGGTCTTGGGGTTGTCCGACTTGCTGCTAAGGTTGCCACCTCTCTTAATTTAACTCAAAAATACTGATCCAGTCTTGGTTTTCAGTGTAACAAAGCTATACACATCAGACTTGTTGTACACCTTGTGTTTGCTAAGCCATCTTTTAATTATTCATCGAGTATGGCTTGTCTGCTGCCCTTCTTCAGAGTCCCACCACGGTAAGGCCATGTGTGCTGCTGGAGTATCCAAGGACAGTCTTCGAGGGCCACAAACCCTCTAGCTTCCAGTATATCCTTATTGAATATGCTTACAATGGCTTTGCATACAGCTGAAGCAGCGTGCGTGTACGAGGGTTCTTCACAAAGATTCTGCACTCTCATATTTTTGGGAGAGGGGGGTAAGAGGGCATGTCGTAGAATGTCATGGGAAAAATGTTTTGCAAAGATAAAAACAACAGACTGTGGATGTCCTGAAAGAAGATTTCATTCGCTCTTCACAATAAAAATACAAATACAAGTTTGAATTAGTAATACATGCACGATTGTCCTGACGGACCCTACACGGTCCGCGTTTTGGCGACACCGCCTTCCTCAGGGGTCCGGACGATGTAGGGAGCAAAGATAAGAATATGAGCAAAACAATGCACGCGTCTTTGAGCAGAAAACCTGAGAATGGCTTGAAACAAGCAGAGTGGCGCGCAATGGGCGATTATGTGGAAAATGAAATAAACAATATTTTAAATTCTGAGATTCCTTTAACTTATGAAATAATAATTATTAAATTTTTTCCTTTTTTTATTTCCCCAATATCTACCCTACCTGTTGTTTTTACTATTTATGTTCTCTTTTATACATACAATTGTAGTTCTAACCCTTCTTCCCCCATGTATCTGTTAGTTTGTATGACATTATTTATTATTTTGTATGATAGTGTGTCAAACCTATGTATTATAATTAATCTGATGTACTTACCTTTTTTTTATCTGTAAATCGCTTAGCAAATTAAATTAAGCGATTCAATAAGTCAAAAATAAACTTGAAACTTGAACTTGAAACTATTTTGCATATTAAAGATCCCCTAGATAAACATAAAAGACGTCTCTTTTCAATTATGACAAGTGCAGCTATACAATTGATTACACGAAACTGGAAAAATTGGGATCGCCTCAACTTTACATTTTGGTGGGCAAGTTTATGTCTAATATATAAATATGAGAAAATGAATGCTGACATATTAGGGAATAATGAAAATTTAAAATTAATTCGGGGCCCATTGACGTCCTTTGTAGAATCTCTATAGTTATGGTTTGTCATAAGATAATATGCACATCCAGGGGGGGGTGGGGGAGGGATGGGAGGTAAATAAGGTTGGAAATGGTTGGAAAAATTTTGGTGGGTGAGGGGAGGGTATTAAGTATGAATTTTTAAGAATTTTAAGTAATGTCTATATTGTAAAATGATTAATTTACTCTGTATTTCACTTATTGTATATGTTTTAAAAAAAATATTACATATGTTATGGTAAGGGTGGGAGGGAAGGGGTTAAATTTTATGTATTACTGTTAAATATGAAAGAAATTCAAGTGATGTACTTAATTTCAATTGTCAATTTATTGATACACTTGTTGTAAAAATTAATAAAAATGAATAAAGATTAAGAAAAAAAAATTGTGTATAGTCTACAGATATTTTTCACCAATAGACTTCACATCTATCGAGTACTTGTTTCTTGAAATAATTTTTTCACAATTATCACACTGAAAATGCAATACTCGTACGATGTACTTTGTTATACATTTTTTTGCATGTTTCAATCAAAAGTACTTGAAATTGATAAACAACTCGGGAAAAGTCCGCTGCACTTCTTGCACGTCTGGGTGGTTTCTGGTGTGAATTTTCAGACGTTAACTCACAAGTTCAATCGCCTACAACTTGCTGGTTGGTTCCGACTTCTGCATTTTCACTATTCCCTGCAGACTTTAGGAAATCTGGATGCAAGCACGTAAGGGTGTGCCACGCTTCAACCCCACCCTCCGGTATTCCTCCCAAACATGTGCCTGTGTCGGTGTGTTGCAAACTTTTAAAGGAGTGGCACACTAATCTCACGGCTGCAGCTGGAGGGCGCCCAGAAATGCTCGGACGTCAATGTGATGTCACGTGTCGACATCTGCACATGCCATGGCCCTGAGCCTCCCATTACCGCCGGTGGGGGGTGCTGCAGAAGGAGAGGTGAGAAGGAGCAGAGGAGCTGGCTTTCTACAGGACATGCCTCTTGCCACAAGATAATAATACACTTCCCCCTCCCCATTCGCGGTTTCTGCACTCGCGATTTCACATAATCGTGATTTTTTTTCTGGGGAGGGGGAAAATTAAAAAATGTAAAAAAATCCATCTTTTTTTCCTCCCTGCCGCCTTCCCGGCCTTACCTGGTAGTCTAGAGGGCTTTTGGGACAGGAGCGATCTTCCTACGCTCCTGCCCCGTGCAGATCGCCATGAGGAAATGGCTGCTGGGAGTTCCCGTAGTCTCTCGAGACTAAGTCGGGAACTCCCTACAGCCATTTCCTGATGGCGATCTGCACAGGGCAGGAGGGTAGGAATATCACTCCTGCCCCGAAAGCCCTCTAGACCACCAGGTAAGGCCGGGAAGGCGGCAGGGAGGTGGGGGTGGGTCAGAGCTGGATAATCGCGGTTTTTCGCCATTCGCTGTCCGGCTCTGCCCGTATCCCCCGCGAATAACGAGGGAGAAGTGTAATAATTATTATTTATTTATATGCTGCCATACCGGGGAGGTTCTAAGCGGCTCACAGCATGAGAAAAACAATACATACATACATTTTCAGTAAAAATCGCGATAAAATACAATAAAAGGCAGTACATACATTTCCATAAAATTGATCAGAATAAAAGGTACAAACATTTCAATAAAATTGATCAAGATGAAAATGCAAATCATGCAGATAAGAAACATAAGAATAGAATGCAAACATGGTTGAAATAAAAGAAAAGGTAAAGAAAGCCATTACGATGTCAGCCTATTAAATAATTGAATCTTCAGTAATTTCCTAAAATCTAAATAAGAAGAAGCACGTCCCGTAAGCAGTCAGCCGGTGCCGGCATCTCGCGACACACCTGGAATCTGCCGGGGCACACAGTTTGCGATACACTGGCCTATGTCTTGGACAATTTTCAAGAGCTCTATTTCTGCCTGAAAGTGAGTATTTTCCAGAGCGGGTGCAAGGTTATAGGGGCCCTGGGAGAACCTTCAGCCTTACACCCTACCCCTGTCCCGCGGGTTGAGAGAAAGCACAGGGCACGCGGGAGTGCTTCCTGCGCCGCTGCTCTTCCTCAGCTGTGTGGACAAACTGATGATTGAAAGCGCAAAATCTTTGCACGATAAAGGACCAGCTCCTACTGGATGTAGCTTTTTTCACTTATTTGTGAGGAAACCACACTTAGACCTCTGAGGAAGACTTTTATGTCGAAACACGGTCCGTGTAGGGTTCTATATATTAAGTTGTGGATGTTTTATTGACTACTTTATTCCAATAAAGTCTACCTCAGTAATATCAGTCTCCAAAGTCATTTGTTTTGGAAATGTATATTTCCCTGTCACATATAAATAATAAGGGTCATTTACCCAGATAATAAGCTCGTTAAAATGCCCACTCTCTCCGCAGGTAAAAGTACATGTTGATCCTTTGAGTTTGTTTGGCTATCAAAATCTTTTGTTTTGCTTTGCTTTTACTGCAGCTGCTTTTTGCTGCCTTAGGCGACTGCCTAGTCTTTCCTAACAACCCAGAATCTAACTTGGTAGCTAATTTGCAAAACTGCACCTTCAAAACTGCCTGTGAATAGACTGCACTAGTGGATCTTGCTGCCAGAAATTATCTGGAAAACAGCACAGTATCCGGATTCAAAGTGGTCATGCTATGGAAGCCTGTGCTTACTGTCACCTGGACCGAGGAGGTTATTTTCACACAGGCAAATTAGGGATTGGGGTGTCCCTTCACTGACCAGTAAGAACAAGCCCTGCCACTAAGCAAAATAGGCATTTGCCTAGGGCAGCGGGATTTGACTTTCCTGCTTCCCTTCCCCCACACCCAACACCGCCATCCGAGTACTCAAATGAGTCACCAGGCCAGCTGGGTGTTCAGGATATCCCTAATGAATAGGCATGAGAGAGATTTACATATTCATTAGAGATTGGCCTCTGGACTCCTAATACAGGGTCTGAATACCCCGCTCTACCCATTCCCAGGCCAGTCCAAAGCTTAAATAAAACCGAACGTGCTCAACCACTGCCATATCCCACCTTTCCCCAATGGGGGGAGGGACACTACATTGTATACATAGTCATTGTGGAAAACTTGGCCGGGTTGTGGACCTCAAAGACTGTGGTTGCCCTCCCTTGCTCCTGGACATCAGACACCCTTGGTTCAACCCTACTGCTGAAGGCTGGACAGAGAGAAAGCGAAATGAGGGGGTGAAAGGCTGCAAGCGACATAGTGGGTCATCGGATGGGGATTTGGAAAGAGGGATTAAATAGAGAATTCAGCACCTACGGAAAATCCCTGGACAAATCAGGCCCTGCTTGCTTTGCTGCAGACAAGTGGCAGAATGAAGAGGCATTCCAAGCTCTTCCCAAAATTGGGCTAGCCCTGTTTCATCTTTACTGCAGTATTGACGGCGTTCTTTTGCAGAAACCATGCAAACTCCCATGACAGGCTGTGTCCAAGCCGGACACACTGTGGATTCGCATTTCCCACCAGAAGAGGGACATAGTGTCAGGAGGGTACAGACCACCGCCCAGGGTTCAGAGGAGGTCTTTTGACACCCAGTCAATAACATGCCTACAAGACCATGCAAAGCAGCCTTTCAGCAGTCATAAATGTGCCAGTTTTTAAGACCCAGTAATCATCCCAAATCTTATTTTTTACCAGCAGAAGGCGGAAAAGCAAACAGAGAGATGCAAGCTTTTTCGTGATAGCACAGAACCTCTCAATGCTGCATTACTTGGCTTTTGGAAACAAGTTCAAAAGAGCAGCACCGCCCAGGTGAGGCTTTATCCTGGATGCAGGTGATGCAGCAGAGTCACTTTCACTAACATGTCCTGTCAAATACTACATTTTTCCCCCCTTCAGACTACTAGAGAGTAGGAAAAGCCTTGGTGCAGGCAGTCCAAACCCATGAAAATACTCCCCAGTTTTATGCCAAATTGAACCTTGATTTTCTGCTATCTTAGGGTGATGGGGGGGGGGATGCAAGCTTTAATGATCAAATTCTGCTAATAGCAAGATTTAGTTGTCCCTTCATTATATCTGGCACCTGGTATAGTGGCGACCTTCACTTCACCTCCCTGGAAGCTCTCGGGGCCAGAGACTCACCAGCTCCAACTTTAACGCCTTGATCTTGGCTCCCAGGCCCTGCTGGCTCCCGCTCTCCCCCAGCAGGGCAGGGCTTTCTCCCTGCAGCTGGGCAGGGTCCTCCCGCAGCCATCGCAGCAGTCCCTCGGGGGGCTTCCTGCCCACCTTGCTCTCCAGGTCCTTGAGGGGGTCGGCCCAGAAGCCCTCCATCCCCTGCCGCTCACAGCGCTCGGGACGGGGGGGAAGGTCCGCTTGCGAGCATGGCAGATGCAGCTGCGCCCATCGATCGGGCTGGGGCCGGGCTCCTTGTCCCTCCCGCGATCCCCTTCCACCTGCCTCATGCAAACACTGCGGGCAAATGAGCGGCTGATGGCTGGCCCGGCGCTTACCGCATTCCGCCGAATAGGGGGGCCTGCCGGAGCCGCTCTTCTGCTACCGTATATTTCCTAGTGCGCGCCCACATTGAGGGATGCTAGATAGAATGAAGGAGGACCTCGGTGAGGTTAAGCGCAGTGGTTCCCAACCCTGTCCTGGAGGAACACCAGGCCAATTGGGTTTTCAGGCTAGCCCTAATGAATATGCATGAAGCAAATTTGCATGCCTATCACTTCCATCATATGCAAATCTCTCTCATGCATATTCATTAGAGCTAGCCTGAAAACCCGATTGGCCTGGTGTTCCTCCAGGACAGGGTTGGGAATCACTGGTCTAGAGAAAGGCTGCCCAAGTCCGGTCCTCGAGATCTACTGGCAGGCCAGGTTTTCAGGATATCCACAATGAATATGCATGAGAGAGAGATTTGCATACCAAGAAGGCAGTGCAGGCAAATCTCTCTCATGCATATTCATTGTGGATATCCTGAAAACCTGGCCTACCAGTAGATCTTGAGGACCAGACTTGGGCAACCCTGGTCTAGAGCACTGGTTCCCAACTTTGTCCTGGAGGACCACCAGTCCAGTCGGGTTTTCGGGATAACCCTAATGAATAAGCATGAGAGAGATTTGCATATAATGGAAGTGACAGGCATGCAAACCTGCTCCATGCATATTCATTAGCGCTATCCTGAAAACCCGACTGGCCTGGTGGTCCTCCAGGACAGGGTTGGGAACTACTGCTCTAGAGAGCCTGAAATTAAAGAGTGAATTACAATTAAAAAGATTTGTACATTTGACAATTTACCAATACCGATAATGAACACATCACCCCAGCTAGGTTATGAAAAATTAAAAAAGTAATACCTTGGGTGTTTGAGGTTTGGTAATTAAATACACTTGATAGCAGTTTGTTCTCCATTCTTGGGTTGCCAGTGCCATAAGACTGACTGGGGATGCCGGAAACAATGCAAATTGCCCCTCCCTGGACACATAGGGCAGGGGTGGGCAACTCCGGTCCTCGAGGGCCAAAATCCAATCGGGTTTTCAGGATTTCCCCAATGGATATGCATTGAAAGCAGTGCATGCACAAAGATCTCATGCATATTCATTGAGGAAATCCTGAAAACCCGACTGGATTGAGGCCCTCAAGGAGGGACTTTGAGACCC
Source organism: Geotrypetes seraphini (assembly GCF_902459505.1). Lineage (NCBI taxonomy): Eukaryota > Metazoa > Chordata > Amphibia > Gymnophiona > Dermophiidae > Geotrypetes > Geotrypetes seraphini. The sequence goes on from NC_047095.1 coordinate 67,709,013, forward strand.
CTGCTATAACTTGTTAAAATTGAACACAATAGGCATAATTGTGTTTAATAGGCAGGAAAAACATATTTATTAACACAGGCTGTGACAAAACAACCATTTCAAACTATATATAAAAATAATTTTAAAAAACATCTAAAGAGCCAGAATTCAGATCTATTTTACGTTCCTTGATAGTTCATCCTGAAACTGGAAAGCATGTTCTGATGATGTGCTGGTGACAGGAGTTCGAAGCAGGGAGCAGGCAACACATATCAGTGTTGCAAATTGGTAGTAAGAGATGAGAATTCCTTGTCTGAGTTTGATATGTCTGTATTTAGTTCAGTCACAGAAGTCGTTTCCTGACTTGTAAATAAATCTTTTTTTTTTTTTTTTTAATCTGCCTCCAAGTCTATTTTTTTTTTAATTTATTCAATTTTCTATAGTCCAGGGGTGTCCAACCTGCGGCCCCGTGAAGTATTTTGTGTGGCCCCGGTCGAGGGTGATGGAGTGTTTTCCTCTGCTGCCCCTGGGTGTTTACTATGTTGCCGGCTCCCTCCTCTGTCTTGCTGCAGCATTTGCGCGGCCCCAGAAACATTTTTTTTTTGGCCAGTGCGGCCCAGGGAAGCCATAAGGTTGGACACCCCTGTCTGTTCTCCCAGGGGAGCTCAGAACAGTTTACATGAATTTATTCAGATACTTGAACATTTTCCCCTGTCTGTCCTGTTGGGCTCACAATCTAGCTAATGTATCTGGGGCAATGGAGGGATTAAGTGACTTACCCAAGGTCACAAGGAACAGCGTGGGTTTGAACCCACAACCTCAGGGTGCTGAGGCTGTTGCTTTAACCACTGATCCACTCTAGAAATCATAATATATTAAAAGTGAGCCAAGTATAGGACAATGAAGCCATTGTGACATCACTCATGAGGTTGGCTCTTATTGGTGGAATGAGGCATTGTGATGTCACAATACCAACTCTGTTTACCAGAGGCTGAAACTTTTCACACTATTTCAATATTCTATACTGTTCTCCCAGGGGTTTACATGAGTTTATTCAGGTACTCAAGCATTTTTCCCTCCCAATCTATCTAATGTACCTGGGGCAATGGGGGGATTAAGTGACTTACTCAAGGTCACAAGGAGCAGCGTGGGTTTGAACCCACAACCTCAGGGTGCTGAGGCTGTAGCTTTAACCACTAAGCTACTCTAGAAATCATAATGTAGTAAAAGTGAGCCAAGTATAGGACAATCAAGCCATTGTGACATCACTCATGAGGTTGGCTCATAGTCATTGGTGGATTGAGGCATTATGATGTCACAATACCAGCTTTGGTTATCAGAGGCTGAAGCTTTTCACACTATTTATTTATTCAATTTTCTATACTGTTCTCCCAGGGGAGCCCAGAATGGTTTACATGAATTTATTCAGGTACTCAAGCATTTTTCCCTGTCTGTCTTGGGGGTCTCACACTATCTAATGTACCTGGGACAATGAGGGCATTAAGTGTCTTGTCCAGTGTCACAAGGAGCAGCGTGGGTTTGAACTCATAACCTCAAGGTGCTGAGGCTGTAGCTTTTAACCACCTTGAATACAGCAGGATCTGCTTATGGGGCTCCTCTTACAAAGGTGTAGTAGCGCTTTTAGTGCATGCACACGATTACTGTGCGCTAGCCAAAACACTACTGCCTGCTTAAAAGGAGGTGGTAGCGGCTAGCGTGCACGGCATTTTAGTGTGTGCTAAAACCGCTAGCGCACCTAAAAGGAACCCTTAGTCTTTGCAGCCTGTTTATGGCATTGTATCACCCTTTTTAAAAAAATAAAAAAAAAACACCCCAATGTAAGTAATATTGCTGAGGATCAACTTCAGTTTTTGATGGCTGGAGTCCGTGAGATAATATGCGATTGAGATCATGCCCTGCGCAACCTATTCAGACCTCATCTTGAAAAGCTGCTATCATACATGGTCAAATCACATTGGCCTCGATTCGCTATACTTACCGTTCGTGTACCGATGGTTTTGCGATCGTTTCCCGGCCCAATTCACTAAACAGCTGTGCGATCAATCTCCGGTCCGATCCGCACATGCAAATGAGGGGAAATTGCCTGCATAAGTAGGAAGGCAGCGATTCAAGTTTCAAGTGTATTAGTATTTGATGAATCGCTTATTTAGTTTGCTAAGCGATGTACAATTTATAAAAGCATAGGTTGTGAAAGGGACATAATATCATAAGTGATTTTATTCTAGGACAAACATGAGAAGTGATGGCAGGAGGGAAAAGTTACAATTTTTATAGTAGAAGAAGAAAAAAACACAAAAAGAGGAAGGGAACAAAAAAAGAAGACCTTGAATCACTAAACAGAAGAAGGAACACGGACTGGACCAGTGTCTCACGTCCTTGCTGACTGTCCTGCTCTCTGTCGCCCTGAAATCCCAGTATCAAAAATAAAACCATCAACATAAAACAGCTCCCTTGTGCAAAAAGCACCCTGCTCTCTGCGAGCCCGTGATTTTAACCCAGGGGTTTAAAGCGGGGCTGCACTATGGCATGTTCTGTCCCTAATACATCTAGTACCCCAATAACCCTCTAAACAACCAAAACATCACTGTACCCCTAAACACAGTAACATATTCACTGTGTCCCATATTCACAGCTCCTTGCACCCACTCTACCCAAAAACCTAGCCTCTCACACACTGCTCATTCTCTGAAAGCGTTTAAAAATTAGAAACTTTTCTTTTTTTAAATTCTTTTTGGCCAGCGAGTACTGTAGCTACCCCTCCCCTTTGTTTTCACCTTGAAGACCAAACGCATGCGCGGATAACATAACATAACATTATACTTGTTAACTGCGTAACCATTAGTTTAACGCGGTTTACAAAAAATGACTAATAATAATCATAATACATGGAATGAAGAGAATTAGTTGGTCAAGTATTTATAAAATAGATAGATTTTCAATTGTATTCTAAAGCAGTGCTCTTCAACCACGGTCCAATGACCAGTGCCGGTCCACAGAAATTTCCTGCCAGACCACAGGGCCAGCACGTGCATCAGGCCCAACACAGTGTTCTTCAGCCGCCGGTCCACGGTGCGATCGATGCAGCGTTATCTTCGAGCCAGCTCCCTCTTCCTAACTGATTCAGTGCACAAAGCCACGGGCAGTGGCTCCTATGGGCATCCTGCGCCTGAACCGGAAACCTTCTCTCTGACGTTGCAACGTCAGAGGGAAGGCTTCCAGATGAGGCACGGGACGTGCAAGGTGCAATTAGTACTATTATGGGGGCGGGGTCTGGGTGGAGATTGGGTAGAGATGGGCGGGGTCTGGCCCACGACTTAGCCCCGTTCTTCAACCGCCGGTCCACAGAATAATTCTTTTATTTCTGCTGGTCCACAGGTGTAAAAAGGTTGAAAAATACTGTTCTAAAGTTTATATAAGAGTAAGCTGAGAGCAGTAAAGTTTGAAATTATTTATCATAAAGGGCTGCTTGGGATACCAAATTATGACTGAGATGGTCTGCGCGTGCATCGCAATCGCTCTGCAGTGATCCTTGGGGTATGCATCCAATCAGATAATTTGCATGGGGACTCTTTAGTGGGTCGGTCGCCCGGCAAGACTTGGCCACGGATCACCCAGATCAGTGACTTTAGTGAATCTAGGCCATTATTATGACCAACCCCTCTATCTCTGACATCAGGGACACACAGCCAAAGAACAAATGCACGTGTTGTGTGCAGACTTCGTGGGCCTATAAGGTGGGATCTCAGCAAGTTGCCAATAACCGTGACTGTCATGGGGGAAAAGCGTGATCTATCAGACACTGAAAAAGGCATGATCATTGGCTACCGGACCATGGGCGGCAGCATTTCGGAAACGGTGGAGTTTGTGAACTGTTCACGGGCTGCTGTGGTTAAAGTGTACTACAAGTGGATGAATGGAATCTTTTTGTCAACCGAACATTGGCTGTAAAAGTTGGCATGGGCTGATTGGCATGCTACCATGGAGTAACTCACCATCTAAATGAACAAGGGAGCTTCCAGATGTGTGTCCAAAACAACTGTGCAGTGAACCCTGTTGCGAATGGGGCTCCAGAGCAGATGGCTGGTGACTGCACCCATGCTCATGAGGGTTCATCGCAAAAAAACAGCTGCAATTTGCACAGTAGTACCGACAATGGACTTGCACCGACTAACAACGGGTTGCCTTCTCTGATGAATCACATTTTGAGCTCCATCGAATGGATGGACGTTGGTGCTTAAGGCATGAAACCACCAAGAACAAACTCACAGCAACCAATGGATGTACACAAGCTGGTGGCGGCAGCATTATGGTCTTCTAGAGAATGTTTTCTTGGTATGATCTGGGTCCCTTGATACCTCTGGAAGACACTCTCAACCGATATGGGTATCTCTCCATCCTTGCTGATCAAGTGCACCTGTACATGTTGACGGTCTTCCCTATAGCCGACAGGATCTTTCAATAGGACAATGCAACATGTCACACCACCAGAATTGTTAACGAGTGGTTTGTAGAGCACGACCGAGACTTCCAGCCACTTCCCTGGCCTCCGAATTTCCCAGACCTTAACTCAATTCAGCACATTTGGAACCCCCTTGATCGACAGGTTCGATGACTGGATCCACCACCATGCAACCCGTCATCAACTGTCGGATACACTGCAGTCTGCATGGCTCCACATACCTCTAGCAGCCACCCAGCATCTTATTGAGTCACTCCCACAGTGTCTAGCTGCCGTCCGTGCTGCCAGTGGTGGTTATTCTGGATATTAGCAAGTGGTCATAATAATGTGACTAGACAGTGTATTGGCTGCATTATCAGTCACATAGATGAGACTAGCTGGGTGGATCTTATACTCTGCCATAATACTTGAAAAAAAATCAACAAATATTCTAACCAGTTTATCAGTGGTCTCCTTCATTGACAAAGTTACCAAACACATGCATCAGTTTTGATCAAGGTGAGTTCCTCTTTCAATTTTTTTTTTAAAGCTGAGTTGTTGAAGTCAAGTTTCTGAGTTGACGTGTACAGAAGGACATAATCTGATTCCCATCCCCATTCACTTTTGATCTATCCCCTCCCTTCCCTGTGGTAGTAATGACTTTTTTGGCCCCATCCTGCAGATTTCCTTGGGTTTCCCACTGTCTCCATCCTATTCTTCCCTCTAGTGCTCACCACCCACGGTCATCCACAGGCTCCTAGAGTCAGTGCCATTGAATCTAAGTCACAGGAACAACAACAGTTCTGGTCTTCTCTCTGTTGCATACATAGACTTGCATTTTGATTGTCTCATTGAGTTTTCCAAGAAATCTATGCTTACAAAGGGTAAAATCAAGAATGGATTGACCCGTTCTAATGATATGATGTCAATTATAACTGTGGAGAGGGGGGGGGGTTTCTTCTTCCAAACATGCTCTGAAGGAAAGGGGGGGGGATTGTGGTCCTCCTCCTGGTGAGGAGTGCATTTGCACCCTGTAGTGGCAGTGTACCTAGGAGGCTAGGCCCAGAACTTCTACACTGGAGTTAGGCTTGAATCAGGAATCAGGCAACAGTGGAGCAACCAGGTACAAGACAGAAAACCAGGAGATAATTTGATTGATTTATTCAATTTTCTCCCAGGAGAGCTCAAAACAGTTTATATGAGTTTATTTGGGTACTCAAGCATTTTTCCCTATCTGTCCCAGCGGGCTCATAATCTATCTAATGTACCTGGGGCAATGGGGGGGGGGGGTTTAAGTGATTTGCCCAGGGTCACAAGGAGCAGCGTGGGTTTGAACCAAAATCCCAGGGTGCTAAGGCTCTAGCTCTAGCTCTAACCACTGCGCCACACTCCAGGAACAGTTCTGGATCAAGCTGGAACCAGAACCATGAACGGGGACGAAATAAAAAGAAAGACAAGGCCAGATGAACAGTGCTTCCACGGCACATTTAAATCCATGCTAATGAAGCTATTAGCTATTCAGAGCTGATGCAGAAGACGAGAAAGCTGAGCACAATGGCAGAGCTGTAATGCAAGATCTGAGGAGGAGTAAATGATTAGCCGATGAGGATATCATGCCTGTTTATTTATTTAAAGCATTTATAATCCGCTTTTTTTACCAAAGCGGCTCACAATTCACATGCGCAGCTTATAATACATACAGTCTTACAAGACCAAGTCCATAACAGATAAAAAAACAGAGGTCAGGGATACAAGCACTATTGCATGAGTGTCTTAAGAAGTTTCTTCCCTTTACTGCCAGCATAGGGACCCACAGCTTTTTTCTGCCATGAAGAGCATTAATAAAAATAAAAAAAGAAAGATGGATCTGATGGAAAGGTGCTGAACCAAAAGTAAAGTGCCAGATTATTTACAAACTACCGGTAGTTTTTTAGCCCATTACATTAACGGATGCTAGACTTAGGCATTTCTTTCTTTTTTTTCTTTCTCTCTGCCCCCTGTCTGTCTTCCCTTCTCCCTTACTTTTACCTCCCCCCTGTCCAGCAGCACCCCTTCTCCCTTACCTGCTCACTGTCCAGCATCCGCTAGGCCGGGCAGCCTCGGGGCTTTTGCTAGGCCGGCACGCTTCGCATTATCGAAGTGGGCTGGCCTAGCAAATACCCCGCGGCTACTGCCGCTCATGGTCCGGGGGTGAGAAGGAGAGGCATCGTCAGAAGTCAGCCGGCGTCGGAGATCGGGGCAGGAACATTGCTAGGGAAACCGCCGCACGCGTCTCAAACCACAGAAGGCTCCTACTGCGCGTGTGGCAACACGGAGCCACGGGTCAGGGATCATGGCCGCACGAAGTTTCAACTGCACATGCGCGCTAAGGGTTTTATTATAGCAGATGGGTATCAGCACTCACTAGATTGCAAGCGTATACATCAAAGTATATACTGGAATGTATTCTATAAATTAATATGAGTGTTTAATGCCCAGAATTACATTTCAGTACACATGTGGATGCATGCACAATTGTATATGCAATCTGAAAAACACGGTTGCCAGTAGCACTGCATAAGAACATAAGCATTAAGACCAGTAACCTGTTTTCAAGAGTGGCCAATCCAGATAAGTATCAGCCGCCTATCTTGCCAGGAATTGTAGCTACATAGCCGCATAATGCCACTCTTGGCGTTGGCCATGCCTACTTTGGTGTTCTGCGGCTTAAAGAGGCTCCCTAGCCGTATTTTATTTAGGCATCGGTAGGCACTTCAACACTGCTGGGTTTTATGGCATTTTTCAATCAACAGGCACTGGCTAAAAAGGCCTTTTCTCCAGTGTGCTTTAAATCTTACTCGTTTCATGCAATTATCTCCTAATCTCAGTACTATTTGAAAGGGTAAGCAGCTATTATCTAGGACAGTGGTTCCCAACCCTGTCCTGGAGGAACACCAGGCCAATTGGGTTTTCAGGCTAGCCCTAATGAATATGCATGAAGCAAATTTGCATGCCTATCACTTCCATCATATGCAAATCTCTCTCATGCATATTCATTAGGGCTAGCCTGAAAACCCAATTGGCCTGGTGGTCCTCCAGGACAGGGTTGGGAATCACTGATCTAGGATGTATTTGGCTAACAGTGTCTTGGCTTAGCCCAGGGGTGTCCAATGTCGGTCCTCGAGGGCCGCAATCCAGTCGGGTTTTCAGGATTTCCCCAATGAATATGCATTGAAAGCAGTGCATGCACATAGATCTCATGCATATTCATTGGGGAAATCCTGAAAACCCGACTGGATTGCGGCCCTCGAGGACCGACATTGGACACCCCTGGCTTAGCCAATCAATGCATAAAAACACACGTGGTGATACTATCTACATATACCAGTCAATTTTCCCTTCAATTCAACAAAGGCAGGCAGTTTTTAGAGAGCCAATTTATGGGGATAAAATGGTTTTCTTTTTACCATCAGGAATCCCTTTGAAAATTACCTTCTAAATTTTCAGCATAAATTCTTCATCAAGATCAGGGGTCTCAAAGTCCCTGCTCGAGGGCCGCAATCCAGTCGGGTTTTCAGGATTTCCCCAATGAATATGCATGAGATCTATGTGCATGCATTGCTTTCAATGCATATTCATTGGGGAAATCCTGAAAACCCAACTGGATTGCGGCCCTCGAGGAGGGACTTTGAGATTCCTGATCAAGATCATATTTTAAATCGCCTGACCTCCACTGCAGCCATCCTCCAATGCCTTCTCTGGCCACTAGTGGTGAGGTAGGATGGCCTTTTCTGTTACTGTTCCTGGCAAAAGGCTTTGTGCATCTCAGGGAAAGATATATTTTCTCACTATCCTGAAGATCCCCAAATGGTAAGGACCTGAGTTCTCAAACACTGAAATTCCAAGTGTCAGTTGGGGATGATGCCTCTTGGGTATCACTCTCAGAACTTGTTCTGTCGATTTTTCATCACTAATCTTAAAGCACCCGTTCTTGAACCTGATTTTAGTTTGGAAGTTCATGTTTCTTTTATTTATGTTAAACTATAAATATAATGGAAAAAAGTAATCCTGGCATTGGCCACCCTAGCGGCTCTCGACATAGTTGAATGGATTTATTCATATGGACTTAACTGAACTGGCTTTAGACCATCACATTGGAGGAGACAAGGCTTCCTGGGACTATCAACCTTATTAACTATCAAACTATTTCTTTCTCTCCTCTCCTCTATCTTCCATAATACTTAATTCAATACATTCCTGTTAGAATGTTTTCTTTCTTATTTTTTCCTTTTTCTGAACTCTTCACTTCTTTACTAATCTCTAGGCACTTTAGTTAGATTGTGAGCCTTCGGGACAGTGAGGGAATTTCAAAGTGCCTTTCTTGCTCATAATTTTTAATGTATATTTTCTGTAACCGCTTTGAACCTAACGGATGTAGCGGTATATAAGAAATAAATTACATTACATTACATTACATCTACTGAGGCTAATGCAGTTACCTTCTGTTTGAGTCATGCATGGTTTCCTAACACAAACATATACATTTTGCTTCCCAGTGCAGTAAGATACATCTGTTTTGCAAGTCTTTGTTAATATCCAGTAGCTGAGGCTTGGTATGGTGTGATTTATCACACTTTTCTTGTTTTTTGACATCTTTATAGTGAATTAGGCCAATTAAGATGTGGGTTTTTAGTATTTTTAGATTTTTAAAATGCTAATCCTGAATCCCTTATTTGTCCTGTTTTGATTAGATTGTTGTGATGGGGTATGTATCCCTTCAATGGCCAGCAGAGGGAAGTCTCAGCAACAGGAGAAGGAGCTCATTTGCATATTGATATTGTAAAAACATCTGGGAGTTCTCTACTCACCCTGAGTGAAAAAGGGAATTGAAGACAAGCCCTCCAGAAGAATCTTCTGGAGCTCAGGCAACCCTCAACGGGAGAAATACTGGCAAAAGCCTAACCCTCAGTAAGACTGATCTTGACCAGCCCCTGACCAATAGATATTAGACTGACCAGAGAGTGCTCAAGCCTGACAACCAGCAGTGATTGGTGGAGAGTATCTGAGTGACCAAGAGGGTCCATTGGGGACCAATATACCGGCAGTATTCTGTCTGTTGGTGCCTAGTGAGTGGCTGGCAGAAGGATCGGTGGCAACCAGTGGAGAGATTGGTAATAGTACCGGAAGCAGCCAGAAGACCCAGGAGTCCTGTGAGGGTTGAAGAGGACCCAGTGGCGCCAGAGGGACTAGTGGAGACTGGAGCGATCTTTGGTGGCCACATTGAACAGGGGAGTGTGGTTGTGTTTTTAGAAGAGCTTAGGTTAGTGAAGTATGTAGAAGAACCTGGTGGTTGAAGGAAAATAAGACTAGAGGAGTTTGGTGGTGATGAAGTGATAGGAGGTGACCGCTCGACCTGTTACAATTGTAAACTCTGTGGAGCAAGGACTGTCTCTCACATGTTTAATGTACAGTGTTATGTACATCTAGCAATGCTATAGAAATGATAAGTAGTAGCAATAGATTTTTGTAATAGTTATTTTCTTTTCTGTATGTTGTCTGCGAACACCACTGGCAATTGCCACAGGCTCCATGAGTGTATATCTGTAGTCCTTCCATATCGTTAAACAGCAAAAGACTCCCCTATGTTATAAAGTGAAAATAGTTTGATTTTATATGAGATACAGAAGAATTACAATAGAAAACTGGATCGATGAAGATTTAATGAGTAACATCTTTAGCGGCATGAAATATCGATTCACTTCCGAGATCTGAAAAATGTGATAAACAACTATTTATATACTGATTGAAATTTAATACTCAGAAATTTATTGAAACTGCTACAAGCTTGAATTGGTTCCCCTGAGAAATTGGCACAGATGATTATAGCTCTTTTAAACGGAGTGTTTTCTTTCTATATATAATCATTTTTACATGCAATAGGTTGGGGTTTGGTGACTACACTTTTACTGCTCACAGCTGGAAGATATCCTTAGGTGGAACAGCGCAGGCAGGGACAACAGGCAGAGCAAGCGGGCCAGCTGGTGCTTATTCCCCACTGGATCATCCGGGAACTCAAAGGGCTCTTTTTACGAAGGTGCAATAGCGGTTTTAGCGCGCGTTACAATGCCGCGTGCGCTAACCCCGCGCTACATGGAAAATACTAACGCTAGCTCTATGGAGGCGTTAGCGTGAGGCGCAGGGCAATGTAGTATGCGCTAATCGCACGCTAAAACCACTAGCGCACCTTCGTAAAAGGAGCCCAAAGTCTACATGCACATAGTGCTCTCGGGAAGAGAGCTCTCCCAACCCCAGAAGAGTGCTCTTAGCAAGCATGCCCCTGTCTCTCTCCTAATGGCGAACAGCAACATCCACAAGCTAAGCTGAACACAGGACAGCGCCTCCAGGGCCTGTGTTCTCCCCACCTGTCCCTGACCTGGGGTTCTCTGTACCATATGTTTACTTTCCATCATGCATAGGTGCCTTTTGTAACAGGGCTGATTCAACAACAGCTGTAAGCAGCTGAGCTTCCTCTCCGACTGACCAGGCTGGAGAAAGAGGAGACACCGCGGCAATCCCATCATGTCTTCAGACTAGCTGACTCAAAACATAGTCTGAGCTGGAGTACAGAAAATAAAGATCACTTTTACCTTCCAGTTCTTGGCTTCGATATTCAAAGTGATAAAAGGGCTCATTTATAAAGCACTTAAACACCCAAAATATCTTTGCAACCTATGGTACTTTGTAACATAGTAAATGATGGGAGATAAAGACCTGAACGGTCCATCCAGTCTGCCCAACCATACATGTTCCATAAATTAATTTAATTTAAATAGTCCTTTTCGTAGATATTTCTGGGCCAGAAACCCAGTGCCCTGCCTGTTAGTGTGTTTAGGTTCCATCTACTGGAGTCTCCATCAAAGCTCGCTCCAGCCTAACTGAATGTCCATATACGGGACACAGACCGTACAAGCCTGCCCAGTACTAGCCTTAGTTCCTTCAATGTATACCCATTATTTTCTGATTAGAGGTCCTCTGTGTTAAGAAACTGGATCAGAAACTTCTCAGACACAGTCCAGGAGCTGCAAGTCAATTGGCCCCATCCACTGGAGGCAGAGAAATACTGAGCATTCTAAGGCTGCATGGTGCCTTTAAGATGAGAATCACACAGAACTACTTTGTTTCTCCGTCTCCATCCACTGGTTGATAGACATAACCTGCAGGTTCAGAACTAGTGTGGTCTGGTCACTAAGAAAGTTGGAATATTTCCAGTTTTTTTCCAAATCCACCCAATTAAAGCAAAGACCTTTTTTTTGAATATGCAACAAATGTGTGTTCAACCTGGGTGTGACTTTCTTTGCTAAATTTTCAGGTAAGTGTATTATTCGGTTACAAGAGAATGTTTTTATTTGTGTGTCTCAGTGAACATGAACCCCTGAACTGGCCAATTAAATCACCTGCTTGGGGCTAACTAATAGTCAGCAGCACTTCATTGGTGAGTGTCACTGAAAATAACCAGTAAGCACTGAACTGAAAACTGGCTATTTTGGGGGCCCTCCAGGGTTGGAATTAGCACTTTATCAACTAGATTAACTGCAAAAATAGGACCACATTTCTTTCTTTCTTTGGATTTATATCCTGTCCTCCCAGAAGAGCTCAGAACATAGAAAACATAGAAACATAGAAGATGACGGCAGATAAGAGCCATAGCCCATCAAGTCTGCCCACTATACTGACCCACCCCCAAGTCTACTATCCTAGGGATCCCACTCCTGGTGACAGGTTCCCTTGGCTTAACCATCTAAGGGATCCCACATGGGCATCCCATTTGCTCTTAAATTCTTGCATGCTGTTTGCCTCGATCACCTGCACCGGGAGCTCGTTCCAAGGAACATAAGAACATAAGAAATGGCTTCGCCGGATCAGACTCTAGGTCCATCCAGTCCGGCGACCCGCACCCGCGGAGGCCAAGCCAGGTGTTCCCTGATGAGAAACCTTGTTTACTCGTATCCCCCAATGTGATTTGCAAGAAGGTGTGCATCCAACTTGCTCTTGAAACCCAGAATGCTGTTCTCCATCACGACCTCCTCAGGGAGAGCGTTCCAAGCGTCCACCACTCGTTGTGCGAAACAGAACTTCCTAATATTTGTCCTGGGCCTGGTGCCCCTCAGTTTCAGTCCATGACCTCTTGTCCGAGTCACATTTGACAATATGAATAACGATGTTTCTTGCTCTATTTTGTCAAATCCTTTTAGTGAAGGATGAAGAAATATTTCCTGGTGTCGCCATGAAATTTCCCGCCCCTGAGTTTGAGTGGATGCCCTCTTGTGGCCGAGGGTCCTTTGAGTAAGAGAATCTCTTCTTCCATCTCGATACGGCAGGTAATATACTTAAACGTCTCAATCATGTCTCCTCTCTCCCTACATTCCTCGAGTGAGTACAGCCACAAATTTTTCAGCCTTTCCTCGTACGATAGATCCTTGAGCCCCGAGACCATCCTGGTGGCCATCCGTTGCACTGACCTACTCTCAGCACTCTCAGAATGGGTTACAAGTTTACATACATAATAAAACATAACATGGTGGGTACATTTTTTATCCAAGCACCCACTACCAGACACAGAAAAACGCACTCCCCATTCATACCACCCCCAATCAAGGAAGTAAAAAGGACAAAACTACACGACGGCCTCCTAGCCACTCAAGCCGCAAGGCTAGACAACCAGATCTCCAACCTTCTGATGACCACCCCAGACTATAGGACGTTCAGAAAAGAAATAAAAACCACACTTTTCAAGAAATTCCTGAAGCAGCAATAACATCACGACCTCTTTGTAACTCTAAAACTGACATCTGATCTACCCATCACTGCACTAATAATAACAAAAGAACCTCCACTATGACCACCTATTAATTCTTTTACAAACCACCTCACCCTCAACAACCCGTTAAATGTTTAAAAGATCTACAACTTACCTCTCTAGCTAATCATTGTAACTCTGTTTTTTATTTAAATTAACCTTTTGTAATCCGCCTTGAACTGCAAGGTAATGGCGGAATAGAAATCCCTAATGTAATGTAATGTAATGTAATCATGACGTGATAGGAAATTACATAGGGGAGCATGACAGTACATTGCTATCTTTATTACTGTGTTATCTGTTTTTTTGCTGGGGTGGCCTGCATCTGTATGCCACCCCCACCTTCTAGTTTAAATGCCTAGAAATGTGATTGCCTAAATTTCTCAGCAAGGATTCTTTTTCCTGCCATAGTAAAATGCTGCCCATCATGACAATACTGTATAGGCTTTTGCTTTTCCATGTGTTGCCCCATCATCCTATGTACCTAAAGGCTTCTCAGTGACACCAGGCTCCGAGTCACCTATTAAAGTTCTCAGTATTTTGTACTCTTTCCGAAGGCAGTACTTCTGAAAAGGCTACAGTCCTTACAAAAGGTTTTAACTCCTCCCCCAGCTCCCGAAAAGCTACAAGTCAGTCCTGTCTTTATGACTACTGCAACTTCCTCTACATAGGTATCAACACAACATTGGCCTGCAAACTACAACTAGTTCAAAACACTGCAATCAGACTCATCTTCAAGCTGAAAAAATACATTCCAATCTCTACCTACCTCAAACAGAAAAAACTTCAAGGTATCATATATAATCTTCCGCATCCTCCATGGAAATTCTGCAACACCACTCGGACTTATTCAGTCCCTTATAGCCCACCTTGAACAGAAATCTTAGTAAACTTCAGTTGAACTATCCCCCAACGAAAGGCCTCAAACACAAATGTACCTACATTACGTTTACATATATCGGTGCAAAGTTTCAGAACAACCTCCCCACAGATGTATTCCGCTGTACTGTCCAAATGTATTCCACTGTGAATGTTGGCTTGTAACCCATTCTGAGCTACTGGGAGGACAGGATAGAAATCGAAATAAATAAATAAAACCATCAGATCTGAACCAAACTACCTCACATTCTGAAAAAAATCTACAGGCAGATCTCTTTGACACCATATTCACCCAAGAAAACTGACCAGTACGCCCTCAAACCGCCCTATAATCTATACTGCACCAAGTGCACAGTTCAATCACCCAATGATGGACTATAACGACTCTCCACCTCATAGCCTCACTAAATAGACCTTCTTTAACACCATTGATAGCAGTAGATTGTCTCACTTTAGAAACTGCACAATAGGGAAATTCTACCTCATACTGTCCCTTTAAAACTATACTAGCTTTCCTGTTGTATTATACCCCCCTTAAATCTGTATTGTCATTAATTGCTATTCTAAATTGTATCCCTTTAAATTGCATTGTAAGTCACCTTGAACCTATTTAAGCATTGATTAGATTAGATTAGATTAGATTAGATTATCTAGTCATTTTATTTTTCTTATTGTGTTGGGCTCAGCTTCTGGTTTCTGCTTTCCTCTTTCTTCCCTTAACTGCTTTGCCAGAGTCTTCTTTTCCATTTGACACTTCTTTTCTCTTCATGTCTAGCATCCATCTTCTCTCTACATCTCCATGTGACCCAGCACCATCCCTGTTGAGCAACTCCCATCTCTGAGTCTTTATTCTTGCTCTGGCCAACATAAGTGTTCCGTGTTCCTATGCCCCCCGCCAAGTGCCATCATCTCTCCCTCTCTCTTCCCTCCCTCTACCCTCCTTCAGGGGTCCATCAAGTGTTCCTCTCTCTGTCCCCTCTGCAGGACCAACACCTCTCTCTCTCTCTCTCTCTTCCTTCTTTCCCTAGAGGTTCTGGCATCTTTCTCCTTTCTTGTCCTTCCCCCCACTCGCGTTCAGCACCTCATTCCCTCCCTGTGCCCCCTCCCTTCCTCACCCTCTCGTTAGATCAATCTCTTCCCTATCTGACTTCCCTGCCCAGCACCTTTCCTCCTCCTTGCCCCACCCTTAATACATCTCTCTCCTTCCAACCTGATTGGCGGGGTTTGTGGTGATTGAGGCAGGAAAGTCCATTGGTCATGGAGATGAATACTGCCAGAGACGGAGCCCAACGTACCAAGTCAGGCAGGTTGTTCCATGCATACAGCGTAGCAAGGCAGAAGGGACGGAGTTAGGAGTTGGCAGTAGAGGAGTGGGGTACCGACAAGAGAGACTTACCTGGGGTGGGGCATAGGGAGAGACAAGAGAGGAGAGATACTGAGGAGCCACAGAGTGAATACATTTGTAGGTCTGTAAGAGGAGTTTGTACTGTAATGCGAAAGTGCAGAGGGAGCTATTGAAGCGACTTAAAGAGAGGAGTAATGTGAGCATAACGATGAAATGAGGTGTGCAGCAAAATTCTGAACAGCTTGAAGGGGAGCACTAACCTCTGAAGCTCTGCTGAAAATTAGCAGTTAGCCCAAACAGGTGATTTAACTGGCCAGGAGTCCTTTCTGGCTTGCTAAATCATTTTGAATATTGACCCCTTAGGTTATCAAAAACCTACATACATATTTCAGCTATTTACACCAGCTCCTGAGAAGGGTGCCCAAAATATGACTGGGGGGAGGCTCTGATTAGGGAACAGCAGTAGGGTTCTTGGATAATGAATAAGATTTAAAAAAAAAAAAAAATCATTACTTGTCTTCTCACAGAATAAACATTGCAAAAACAGTGTTTCTCATTATAAATCGCCCACTGTGCACTGCAGCTGAATCTGCTCTCCCTTTCACTGCGAGTTTAACATATCTTCTCTGCACATTTTCCTCCCGAGAGCTTTAAAACTGTTGCCAAACTAATAGGGAGATACCAGTGCACAGAATACTGTCCCAGAAGTGTTGGCACAGTGCCCTGAAGATAGAAGCAGGTGCTGCCTAGCTGGAAGGGGTGAGCTGCCCTCTTGTGGTCACCAGCTTTTCCTTACTTATTTGTCCAGGGAAAAGAATAGAGGTTATTTGTAAAGCATGAATCGCAGTGGCGGAGACACCCAACAATACTAGGGTCTCCTTTTACTAAGCTGCATTGAGCTGGCATTAGTTCTAGCCGCATAGCGCGGGGTTAGCGTGCGCTAATCTGCTGCATGCGCTAAAAACGCTAAAAGGAGCCCTAGGTTACAATAATCCAGACTAGAGAAGATAATTGTTTGAAGAACATATTTAAAATTGGCTCTGGATAATTATGATCTGAGATTACTCAATAATCTCAGTTTAAAATAAATCTTCCTTACCATTGCACATAGGTGAGACTGAAAGGATAGGCGTGAATCCAATCTCACACCTAAGTATCGGACTTCAGACGAGAAATGGATAGTTGTTTCCAAAACTTGAACTCAATCTGGAATGTTCGTTACTACATTCCTTGACAAAAACATTACCTAGTCTTTGAAAGACTTAACATTGGAACAATTTTTTGTTTGGAGGGGGCCCAAAAGCTCCGTCCCAGACCACACCCAAGCTCCATTGTTTCCATTCTATTTTATACGATATACATACAGTATAATCTTATTAACAATACATAATGGTTAACCACAAAATTAAACTACACTCTATGCTTCTCAACGTTCATTCTTACTAGAACATCTGGCCTTAGTCGCACATGCACAACACAGATAACCCCTATTCAAACACAGACCCACAAACTAACCCCTCCCCCCTCCTTTTAAAAAAACCATAATACGGATTTTAGCGCTGGCTATGGCGGTAACAGCTCTGACACTGTGTTACTGCCACAGCCAGCACTAAAAACCAAGTAAATGGGGAGGTAAAAGAATTAATATACACAAATGAAACCCTAAGATGCCAGACTCTACATGCGTTATAACACCAGAGAAATAGAAAAATAATTTCTTCCTGAACAGTGCAAGTTATAGACAGCAGCAGATATAAATTCTCAAAACGTGACACATTTCAGTCACTAAATTGAAAATAAAATCATATTCCCTACCTTTGTTGTCTGGTGATTTTATTTTTCTATCATCTTTTCCCAGTCTCTGGTTGCACTTCCACTCTCTCTGTGCTCTGTGTTTCTTATCCATTTGCTGTTTTTCTCTCCTTCTTCACTTTCTAACCTACATCCATCTTTGGCATTAATTTTTAACATTCAACTTTCTTCCATTATTCTGCTTTCTTCTCAAAATCTACTTTACCATGTCTTGTCTTCCCATCTATCCATGTGTACCATCTTCTCTCTCTTTTTTCACTCCTATTCCCATCTATCCCATTTCTTCTGTCTCTCTTCCCTGCCACACCCATTGCTGTGCACCATCTCCTCCCTCTCTCTCCCCTTCATCCCTGTGCACTATCTCTTCCTTCTCCCATGGTCTGACATTTCTGTCTTCCCCCTTCCCCCCTCCCATGGTCTGGCATCTCTCTCCTCTCCCATGGTCCAGCAACTCTCTTCTTCCCATGGTCTAACATCTCTCTCCTTCTCTTCCCTCCTTCCTGCAGTCTGGCATCTCTCTCTCTCCTCTCCTTCCTTGGTCTGGCATCTCTCTCTCTTTCCCCTTCCAGTGGTCTGACAACTCTCTCTCTCCTTCCATCACCAGAATCCAACATCTCTCCCTTCTTTGAGTCATCTCTCCTCCCTCCCAGTGTAACATTTCTCCTTCCCTCCTCTCCACCATCATGTCCAACAATTCTCCCTCTTTTTTCCTTTCCCCATGTACACCAACTCTCTTTTCCTCCCACTCCATGCACCTATGTCCAACAATGCTCTTTTTCTCTTCCCTCCCCCACTGGCAGCATCTCTCTTTCCCTCCCTTTCCAGCACTCCATCTATGCAGCATCTATCCTTCCCAGCCCGTACATCTGTCCTTCCCAGCCCGTACATCTGTCCTTACACGCCTCCCCCCGACCCATGCAGCATCTGTCCTTCCTGTCTTCCCAATTCCCTACCCCCAGCTCATGGCGTGTAGCATATATTCTTCTCCCCCACCCCCAGCAGGTCCTTGTGGCACATTTCTCTTCAGCTCCCAACCTCCTCCCTAGTCGCTATTATTTTTAAATCTTGGGGCAGCCGCAGCATCAAAGAGTTCTGTCTTCTGCTTTCGGTTTGCCCCAGAACCCTTCATTCAGCAAAAGTCCCCCTAGGCAGGAACAGGAAGTCGCTGCTGAATGAAGATTTCCGAGGCAGGCCAAAGGCAGAACTCGTTGACGCTGTGGCGTGGCTGCCTGAAGATTTAAAATAACAGCGACTGGGGAGGAGGTGTGGAAATCTTCAGGCAGTCGCAGCATCAACAAGATCAGCCTTCTACCATCGGCCTACCCTGGAAGTCTTCATTCAGCAGTGACTTCCTGTTCCTGCCTAGGTGGACTGCTGATGAATGAAGGGCTCCGGGGCAGGCAGAAGGCTGAGCTTGTTGATACTGCAGCTGCCTGAAGATTTAAAATAACAGCAACTGAGGAGGAGGTGTGGGGGAGTCGGGAGGTGAAGAGTGATGTCGTGCCACAGGGTCCTGCTGAGGGAGGGGGGGAGGAAGGAACAAATAACATGGCACACGCTGAAAATTTTAAATTTGAGCGGCTAAAAGAGGAGGTGGGTGGGGGAGCAGAGCCACTTCCAATTTTTAGGGAGGCCACGGCCCCTGTGCCCCCCTTCCCATTCTGACACCTATACACAGTACTAACCATTCTTAAGGAAATAGTTTGAGAACAGCAGGATTCAAAATTCAAGGTTCAATTTATTTGAGTATATTGCTTATGTAAGTAAAATTCTAAGCGGTTTACAATGGTCAAAACATAATGAGGATACGGTAGTACAGACTAGAGAGTTGTGCAGGGACAGAAATCCCGCCCGTCCCCACCCGACCCCTCCAGAATCCCCTCTGTCCCCGCCCGTCCCGGTGAGGAATCTCCTCTGTTCCTGCCCGTCTCCCCATAAAAGTTACCGTACCTGTCCCCATAAAAAGCAGCAATTACTTCTGACAGTTTTGATTTTTTTTAAGTCTTAATTTATTTAAATCAACAATAAAATACAATATAAACAAATAACAGTGAACAGAAATAAGAGATGCATACATCACTGGAAATAATTAGAATAGACATTAGGTCATGTGACTGTAGGGTCAACCATTTCTTGCTGAAAGAAATAAAAGAGTTGGATTTTTTGGCAATATAAAGCTTATATCTGTAGAGCAAACAATTCTGGTTCCACCATCTGGCAAAGGTAACTTGTGAGAGGTCCCTCAAGATCCACAAATGGTTTTTAATGCAGGAACGAGTAAAGAATCAAACAATACAGCATCAAAATCATTTAAAGCACTTTTCAGGACAAGGGTTGCATAAGAAAAATGTGCCAAAACTGAACTGGAAACCCCAAAACAAACTCAGCAAATAATCATTTTGTACTAAACACAATTGGTGGCTTAGCCCCCCCCCCCCTCGCCCCCTTCAAAATGAACATCTCCCTTGTTGTAGCTGGTGGGACATTTTGCTTTTCCATCACCTTGGTCCCAGTTTCTGCTTTTGTCTATCTTCTACTAATTCTCTTTCCAGGCCTCGGGAACCCCGCAAGCCTGGGGGGGAGAGAGATCCCCACAGGAGTCCTGTGAGCCTAGGGGGAACCCTGTGGGAATCCCGTAGACCTGAGAGAATTCCCGCGGGAGTCCTGTAGACCTGGGGGGGGGGGGATCCTTACCCGTGGGATTCCAGCAATCCCCGTTCCCTTGCAGACCTCTAGTACAGACACAGTCAAAGATAAGGAAATAAGAGAAGCAGAAGGGAAAGATTACCAAGACTGTTAAAGGGAAGAAGAGGATGGGATGTATTAAGGGGAAGATAAGACATTTTCTCATTCTGTGATTAAATTGTCAAGCCTAGGAGAAGCTAGATGAAATCCAAATGCAGAGGTTGCCAGTTTGGTGGTTCAGTGTGAAAGGCCATGGAAAAATAATAATTGATGGCTCCACTTGAATGTAAAGGGTTAAGGAGTTCCAGAGAGAGGAAGCTGAGACACTGGAGCATGGTATCAAGATGGTCATGTTGAAAAAAATGGAACAGGCAATAGATGTACTTGAGATGGTTAGCCTTGAATATTGGAGAGCCGAGGGACAAAATGAGGGGTGAAGATGCAATGTATATTTTATAATTTATGAAAGTATACATAGAGTAGAAATACACTTATATCTTCTTTGAAGCAGGTATAAACCTGAATGTAAGAATTTGTGCACTAATGAGAGCTGGTTCTGTGTGCCTGCTTTATAAATGCACATACAGTGACTGCCTAATTGTTTTTTAATCATCCATAATAGTACCTTGTTTAATAACAGAACAACTGAATCAAAGGAAAATATCAGTAGCCAACACAGCACCCAAATCAGCGCTGATGCCATGGGCCTGATATTCAGCCGACAGCAGGCAACACTTTTGCTGTCTGTCACAAGCATTAAATCCAGATATTCAAGGCTGAGCCATATCCGACTGATGGCAGTGAATATGTGGATTTTTCTGTTAACTAATTAGATCGATATTCAGCAGTGACTGGTTAAGTTGTTAGCAGTTAAAGACAGGAGTGCTATTTATGTGGCCAGACTTAAGCGCCAAACTGGATAAGTTGCTAACTGCGAAAAAAACACTGTTTAACTGGTGTGTGGCCATTTCTGACTGGTTAAATAGTGTCAAATATCTGAGGGCATGTGCTTAAATATATACAGTAGTGACATTAAGGAAGGGGGGAATTCATTAACGGTCGTACCACATTAGCGCATGCTAAACGCTAAAGATGCCCATAGGAATATAATGGGCGTCTTTAGTGGTTAGTTTGCGATAATGCAGTAGCACGTGATGATGAATTCCCCTTAGTTGCTGCACAAATGTCATTTGGGCGGTGAAGTGGTATACTGGAACTAGGCACTCAGGTGGCATAGCATGTATTTGTAAAGGGGGTGGGGGGGGGGGTGGCGGCAGCAGAGCACGGGTGAAACATAGATGGTCTGGCTGTGGCTGTTGAATTGAGTAACCGTCCAACTTAGATACTGTGGAAAACCAACTGTAATAAATTAACACTTCCACAAATGTTGATGTTTGAGACGCATTCAGCGTCCGTTTAAAAGTTTTGATCGTAGACGTTACACCCTGAGGTAGCTGAGAAGTGAAACGCTGGCCACTGTCGGTGTACCGATCATCTAAGTGAAGTTGATAAGGTGTTTTTTCATCTATCACCCAGTACATTCATTTTTTTACACTTTAAAACAGTGCAGTGTCCTTTTAGTCCAAGGAGGTTTTTTGAGCCAGTGAGGTGAATGCTCTACCACCTTTATTCCACCATTGTGGAGGTGGGAGGGCCCTTGTCTGAGGCTTTTTCCTCCATTGAGAACGGATGGTTACACCTGCACTTTGAATTTTATACATTCTCAGATAGTGTACATCTGACTTTTGTGGAATTGAGTAGCCCTAATATGCAGGGTTGGTGCCCCCTAAAGAACATTCCCTCCCAGCCCTAGGCAGTAGCCTACAGCAGGTGGGTGGGTGGAGGAGAGAGTAAAGTGTGAAGAATCACTATATGCCCTAAAGCAGCATTTGTGCGGTCCCAGAAACATTTTTTTTGGCCAATGTGGCCCAGGGAAGCCAAAAGGTTGGACACCCCTGGCATAAAGCATAGTGTAATCTAGCTCTGCTATGTATTATACAGTAAGAAGAGCATAATGTGTTGTTTTTTGGGGGTTCATTTCACTACAAGGCAAAATAAATCATACCATTTAAACAAAGACATAAATGAGCCTGCCCTTAACTAAATTTACAACTTCCAGGAGAGAAACATTTCCCAGTACCATCCGTTACTTGTATTTTTTAGCACTTGCCCTTTCATTGCCCACATCAAAGATGGCGTCCGAGCGACTCCGCCCGCGGGCGGGGGGGAAAAAAGACGAGAGCGTTTCCGGCGCGGCGGCCAGCTTCCTAACGCGCCTGCGCCCATTGCGGCCCCAGCGCGCGCGGCGAGCGTTTGTTTGTGGGAGGGCACGCGCTGCGCATCCGGGGAACGCCAAGCGGCTTTCACCGCGCCGGGGGGTGGTAGGCCGCCTCTCCGCCCCATGCTGCGCACCGAGGAGCGAGTGTCGCCGCCGCCCGCCTCATGCAGCCGCCTCCGCAGAACTGGGAGCTCCGGCCACAGAGCCGAAGCTGGTACCTGGCGTGGAAGTACAAGGTCGGCAACCGGAGGCTGTGTCAGGTGAGACGCCTCCCCCTAGGCCTTGCTGGACGACCTAGAGCGCTGGGGCTCAAGCTCGCGCAGGCCGGCTCCTATTTTGAGGCCCTGGGCAGGTTTAGCAGAACCACAAAAGTCAAATGAAAGAGTTTCTTTGATCAAATGTCTCTTTAGCTATAAATAACAATATTATTAGTAAGACTTAGCCAAAAGGAAAGATTTATAAACTAGAAAGAGTTTTATCTCATGCAAAATTGTCATTTCTTTAATAAGACATTAACTATTTTTACTGAGATCCTCCAAGTACCTCCAAATCCAAAATGTGGCCCTGCAAAGGGTTGGAGTTGGAGACCGCTGCCCTAGATCAGTGTCTCTCAAACGCTCTCGAGCTGGGGCACACTAAAGGTAGTGGCCATGGCCTGAGGCAGACAGAAGTGCGCGGACGTCGCTGTGATGACATCATGCATGTGCGTGACATCATCATGCTAACATCCGTACATGTGCAGAGGCCCTCAGATGCCAGTAGGGGGTGCCAGCAGGGAAGAGAAGGAGAGGCACTGGCGCCAGCTGATTGCCTACAGCAATGTTTCTCAACTACTTCAAGCTAAGTACCCCCTAAGTCTAACAAATATCATATATATTCATTTTTCATAGTCACACAATATACACAAAACTGACCCATTTCAATCACTATATTGAAAATAAAATCATTTTACCTACCGTCGATCCTCTGCAGGCTGCTGTAATTAGCTTTAAAGGTGAGACGGGGAGGCCAGGGGGGAAGCCAGAGGACACTAGAGAGAAGGGGGAAACATGCAGGCCTTCGGCAAATTGGGCAGCGCTGTACCGCATAGGGAAGTTAGCTGGCAGGCGCCTCTCTTCCTCCTCAGTGTGCCATGGCACACCTACATTCTCAGGAGGCACATGAGTGCACCTCGGCACGCAGTTTGAGAGACACTGCTCTAGAATGATGACGGTTGTGCTAGGTGACCCCCCCCCCATTCAAAAAATGACCTGAAAACTGAAAAGTACCAGACTTTACGCCACACTGGAGAAATAGAAACGTAAATGGGTTCCTGTTATTGCTCTGTGCAAGTTTTCCAAAACTTAGAAAATCAAAAGCTTTCTGGAAAAGTTCTGTCTTGGTATCCTGGCTACAAATTGTTTAATGATCTTTCACCGTGAGTACGTAAGAATAGCCTTACTGGGTCAGACTAATGGTCCATCTAATAATAATAATATACCGCTAGGCTGTAATGTTCTACGCGGTCTACAATAGTTAAAAAATACAATAAAAAGTTGAATAGAACTAAAAAAGTTGGAAGCCAATAACTAAAAACAGTAAAATGATCTGAATATTGCATAATAAGATTTTTACGAATCAGCTGCCTAAATACTTCAAAAACAGATGTTTTTAGATATCTCCTAAATTCCCCATAAGTATCAGTAAGCAAAAACAATTGTTCTAAATCATTTCCCTATAATGCTGCCTGATATGAAACAAGATGCTGATGATGTTTTTAAAGTTTATATCCTCGTAACAAACGGAAAAACAAAATTCAGATGCGAGCACTCGATAGGAGGGTGTTACGTGATCATATTTCTTCAACCTAAAAGTCAACCTGACTGCCTCATTTTGCACTATTCGCAATTGTTGCATGTTCTGGGAAATTGCCAAATAGGCAATATTGCAGTAATGAAGCTGGCTTCGTATGAGAGACTGTTCCAAAACTCTAAATGATGAAACATCAAAATACGCCCTAACAGACTGAAGCTTCCAAAGAGTAAAGAAACTCTTTCTAACCAAAGAGTCCACCTGGTTCTTCATAGTCAAGCCCTGGTCCAGTATTAGTCCCAAAACCTTAATGATAGATTGAATAGGATAGCTGAATTTATTGATACACAATGATGTTTTAGTATCAAACGGGCACGGTGAAGCAACAAAAAATTTAATTTTTTCTGAATTAAGCTTCAGTCTCAATTCAGTCATCCATTGCTCCATCAGACCTAATACTTCTGTTGCTTTAGGAATAACTTCACAGAGAGGTAAAAAATGGAATAATGATCGTAAAATCATCTTCATAACTAAACAGTATCCCGTCTTTGCGGAGGCCAATCCAAGTCACAAGTACCTGATCACGTTGTAACTTTATATAAGTGTTGCTGTTTGCAAAGTATTTCTTTTTGTATTTTTTTAACCTAACTGCAAAATGTATTACTAGGGAAGCACATGTAAAGCTGTCCTTCTGCCAATAAGGTAATCTGAACCTTGAAGGCTGTGCAGAGTCAGAATCTCTCCTCCAACCAACCTTGGAGTGTCGCCCACATTTCCACCAATACCCATACGAGCCTTTCCCTTGGAAACCATTTAAGGTTATCTCTGGGGGCTGTTCTGAACGAGCCACACATTCCTTTCTTGGGAGGAAGGGGAGGGTGCCTAGTGAGACCTTTCTTGCTTGCCTACTCTGGAGGTGATGCTTGATGAGACAGCTCCAACATGTACTTGCCCAGGATCACCCATCCTTTTTATAGGGTTTTCAGGCTGGCTTTGAGGGGCAGTTTTAGGTGAGAAACCTGTGCTAAATATGTTCATTGTACTGCATTCTGATTCCATCCTCTTCATGACATAGAAGTCAAAACTTTATAACCAGATATGACATAGTAACATAGTAGATGACGGCAGATAAAGACCTGAATGGTCCATCCAGTCTGCCCAATGTGGAATCACAAGGACTTAATCTAGTTTTATTTTATATGCTAAAATGCCTCGGTTGTTTATCTTTCTGTGCTATTACCCTTGATGGGTTATTTGTAACCTGACACTGTATCAGTAGTGGAGCCTGCTGTCCACAATAATGTTTTTTTCACCACTACTATACCTTGCTTGTGCTGCCAGTCTCTGCAAGCCAGCCTGTAATCCTCCCTTTCTACAGCTCTCTTTTAAAATTTCCTGTCCCCCCATGAGTCACTCGTTTATCATTCCCTCTTTTCAGTACCAGTTTCTTTCATTCATAGTCCCCTTCATCTTTAGAAATCTCAGCCCCATCCCACTCTTTGTACCCATCGGTCAACCCCTCCCTTTATTATCGCCTTATCCCCCAGTACATGGGTCATCCTGCCAGGCATACTCAACTTCTTTTCAGCCTGCTGTTTCTCTCAACCATCGCCACTCCATCTCACCTTGTACTCTGCTCCCCTTCCCAAAAAAGAAATTCTCATCTCACCTCATGACTCAGTGAGTTTGAACCATATGGACAGAAATTTCTGTGCTAGTCTTGGGGTGTAAATTTTCATCCGTGAGAGCTGCACATTGCTGCTAAAGAAGCGTCTGTGTTGATGGCAACAGCAACCAGAGTTCAGGGAATAAAATTGGGGTCGTTTTTAGTTGCTGTGGTGACCTAGGCCCCCCAGGAGTTGATCAAACTTTGCATTAAACAAAAGCCAGTCAAAAACACCGACTTGGAAAAAAAAAAAAATCGAAAAGTAACATACAGTACTCGTGTCCTCAAATCAAAAGCACATATACTCTCTTCTACCTTCCAAAGTATTTAGATCAATGCTGTCTTGTTAAAATGTTTATTTTATTTTTCCTCTAACTCTACTTTTCACTTCTCTATTACCCTCCAGGTACTTTAGTTAGATTGTGAGCCTTCGGGACAGTAAGGGAATTTTTCAAGTACCTTTCTTATTTCTAATCTTAATGTATATTTTCTGTAAACCGCTTAGAACCTAACGGATGTAGCGGTATATAAGAAATAAATTACATTACATTACATATAAACACAGCTGCAATAAATAAGAAAGGAAGAACTCATTGATGAAAGAAAAGTCCAGTTTTGACCATATAAATTCCAAATTCCGTAATCCTCTTCTTACCATTAAATAATGACTTCGTACTTTTCTCCTGCTCCTTTGCTCTTCCAGCACTGTTGCTCTGTGACAGTGTACATTTTGTAATTCCTGCTGTGACAGTCTTCAGCTAGGGGCCACAGATCCTTTAACATTGAGATCTAGATGTGCTAAACAGGATCGGTAAGACCGAATGGGTCTGCTCCAATTTGATTTTTGGCCGATTCTAAAAGAGCTGTTGATGCACTAAAAATTTTGCATGCAAATGATTCGCCTGGAGGTTCATCGTAGTTCCTGTCTCTCCCATTCGATTGATTGCTGTGAGAGCAACTCTTGCACATGCGCAGAGCTGGTAGGAAAAGCCCTGAAGCAGCCTCCTGCCACTCAGCTGTTCAGGCCAGGAAACTTTTTCTTTTTTTTTTTTAATGGGCACAGATGCTGTGTGTGTTTTACACGTACAATATCTGCCCTTGAAAAAAGCTCCCCACCCTGCCAATGACGGTCCTCCCCAATATCCCCCTGATGAACGGCACTGGGGAACAATCCCTTCCCCCATGCCAGCAGAAATCAGCAGGAAGGATGCCCACTCCTTCTGGCCATGCTGACCCCCCACCCCCATCGGAAAGAAAAAATCAGTAGGAGGGCACCCCCCGAACCATCATCTACCCTACCCCCTTCCCCACCACCACCACAAAAAAAAGCAGGAGGGATGCCTACTCCCTCCTGCCACCAGATGCTCCTCTGAACTTTTCCCCCAAACTCCCCCCCCCATCCATCCACCGCAGTACCTTTGTCTGAAGAGAGCAGGAGGAAGACAGCTCTGAGTCTCATGTGATGCACAGGGAGGGGCCTAAGGCCCTGATTGGCTCAGATGCCTAAGGCCTTGCTCAGTTTTTCTCTCATGGTGAGGGGGGGAGAAGGTTGGCAAGGTAGGAGGGAGTGGGCATTCCTCCAGATTTTTGCTGGCACAGCGGGGAGTCGGTCCCTGTTGCAGTCATCGAGAGGGGAATGCTTTTTTTTATTTTTATTTTTTTAAATGGGGCAGATATTGTGCATGTGTAACACATTCACAGCATCTGTGCCCATTAAAAAAAAGTGCCAGTAAGACAGGTAAGTGACTGGTCTTGACCAGTCGCTTTTTTTTGTGCATTGCCATATGATGTTGGTGCATTAAGTTGCTTAGGTAGTTTGCATGGGATTTTAATATTAAATGGAAAATTTGCATGGCCAGATTGGAAAATGGGCGATCGAAGGGAAACACATGCGGTGAGCCGTTTTGTGCATTAGGATGGCAAATGCGATCGTCGCTAAAACTGGTTTAGTGACAATTGCTGACTTCAGTGCATCTAGCTCTGAATGATTTTTTTTTTCTTTCACATTTGTTGTGGGCCCAAACAGTGGAAGCTAAGAACTCCTTTTACTAAATGACATTAGAGATTTCTACTCATAGTGTGTCGGAGCATTTAACTCACTGGCCCAAGGGGACCTTTTGTTACCCTGCATTAGTGTGTACTTATGTTAGAAAGAAAAGGCGTATTGCGGGACACACTAGGGTGCCCTACTCTAATTTTTGAATATGCATGCTAGAAAAAAAATATAAATATATATATATATATATATATATATATATATTTTTTTTTTTTTTTCCAGTGGAAGGGGCATGTAGGGGAGGTGGAGAGTGGCTGCTTCTGTGTGTGAACCCAGCAGCCCAACAAAATAGCCCTTGCCATTTCTTCTGTCTTTATCATCCATCTTCTCTCAACATCCCTATCGGTTTGTTTTTGTTGTTTTATTTTATTTATAACCCGCTTTTCCCAAAGCGGCTCACAAGTATAAACATACATAATAAAAAGTACATAAAATACATATAAAAACAGACACAAATAAGCGACCAGTGCTTTCTTTTCATTTCCACCATGTTGCATTTTATTCCTATGTTTCTTACCTGCATGGTTTGCACTTCCATTTTAATCAAGTTTACTGAAATGTATGTACTGACTTTTTTGCAGTATTTTATTAAGATTTTTTATTGAAATGTATGTATTGTTTGTTCATGCTGTGAGCCGCTTAGAACCTCCCTGGTATGGTGGCATATAAATAAATTATTATTACACCTAAACAGTTGTCTTAATGCCCATATTTCATATTGCAAAATAAGTGTCTCCTTAATAACTTCTTAAACCCATGGATATTACATTGCTTTCTGATATACAAAGGTAGGAGATTCCATTCCTGGGGTCCCCTATAGGAGAACATAGGCACATGTGCGGAATTCAATCTCAGGTCCCTTACAGATGACACAGACAAATCGCCATTGTGGACAGAGCAAAATTTTGACAGAGGGACATAAGCATGAATAGTACCCACCAAACTTGCAGGAGCCAAACCATTCAAACACAAGTATATCATCACAAGCAACCTGAGATGTATACGATCTTCTAATTTCAGTCAGTATAGCTTCACATAATATTCAGTGACATGCTCAGTCCTTTCCAAATGGAAAAAAGGTTCTAACCACTGAATTCTGAGCGATCTGTAATGCACTCAACAAATTTCCTGTTTTGCCCAGCACCTCTCCTCTGTCTCTGTTGAGCATCTGCCCGCTTAGTGTTCCTAGCCACCCTAGTTTTTCCAGCATAACCCTGTGTCTCTGTCTCTATTCTTACTCTGTGCCCAGCATCTCTTGTCCTGTGCCCTTTCCCTCCTCTCCCTCCCACACCCTGGGTCTAGCAGTTTTCCCGCTCATACCATAACTCCCTACATGTCTTGGCTCAGCATAACTTCCTCTCTCCATTTGAGTTGAGCATCTCCTCCTCCTCTCTTGCCCCTACCTAAGACCAGCCCTTAGCAAGTAACCTTGGGCGCACTGCAGCAGGACACAGTAGGGCAGTGATCCCCAGCCCTGACCTGGGGGACCACCAGGCCAATCGGGTTTTCAGGATAGCCCTAATGAATATGTATGGAGCAAATTTGCATGCCTGTCACTTCCATTATATGCAAATCTCTCTCATGCATATTCATTAAGGCTAGTCTGAAAACTCAATTGGCTTGGTGGTCCTCCAGGACAGGGTTGGGGACCACTGCAGTAGGGGACACAGCAACAGCATGGGTAAGAGAGTCAAGGGCCAAATTGTCGGCAGGAGCTCTTTTGTTTTTTTGGGTTTTTTATTGTCTTGTCAGGACTATTTTGTGTGCGTGCTGATTTGTTGGGGTTGTTCTGACCTGACACTTGTGAGGCCTTATTGCCTACAAAATAGGTGTCAGTAAGTGCTCATGGGCTATATTTTTAAAATTGCCTCACGCTGCTGCTACTACTATTTATAATTTCTTTGGCACAGAAAGGCGTAATAGTCACTGCTCAGAAGAGCTTACAGTCTAATTTGGACAGGTAGAGGTTGGAGATTTTCTTGCAGAGAGAATGATAGGTATCATACTAATGCATATGGTAAGATTAATGCATGTTTTGACAAACCAATCCAAAAACTGACCATGTGGTCTAAAAATATCAAAACAAAACAAAAAATCCCCCACTAGTGTTCAGACATGGAGCTCAACGGCTAAACTCTGTGCCAACTTATTCAACTTCCAAAACGGGCTCTAAATTAGTTAGGGTTTGTTTTTGTTTTTTTAATTTATTAAGTTTTCAAAATTATCATTTTTACAAATAATAATAAAGAAAGGAAGTTACAGAATTCATAAAACAGAATTTCCAAATATTATCCATATCTCCTCAAGCCCACATAATGGGAGAATACAACCTGATATTAACAAATCAACATATTTAAACATAAACATGATCATAAAAACAACTTTCATGGTGCATCATAAATCTAAATTCCAAACTAATATTAATTCAGATGGATGTTTTACAAGTTTCATGAAGTTGCAAAAATTGTTCCAATTGAATAGAATCCCAGTATACATATTCATTTTCCTTATACTTCACTAAGCATTTACATGGAAACTTTAAGTAAAATGTGGCTCCCAAAGCCAACACCCTTGATTTTAAAGCCAAAAAGGCTTATCTTCTCAATTGTGTGGCTTGGGTCACATCTGGAAAAATCATTACAATATCTCCACAAAATTTAAGAAGCTTATTCTGGAAATAAGCTTTCATAATTAAGGATTTATCTATCTCTCTTCCGAAACGGGCTCTAAATTAGTTAGTTAGCGTTGGAGGTGTTTTATACTGACACTTTCATTGCAAACTGCTTGCGGGGTAAAAAAGCCTCAGAATATGGAGCTGTTTATATCCAATTTGGGTCTTGTTTGTGAGTAACTTACTTGCTCCTGCTCACGTCATAGGCACCCCCCCCCCCTCCCTTAGATATATTTTGGTTTTCTTTGTTTTATATGCCTTATTTTATATTTTAATTTTCTTTTGTTCCTTATTCTCCTACTGTTTTATATACACTATATACACTATCCCCTCTTTTACTAAGGCACGATAAACGCTAACACGTCTGGCTAGCGCACCTTAGTAAAAGGACCCCTATAGAGGCTATTGTTTTATATACACTATCTTCTTAACATTTATAGGAGTAATTCTAAATGCAACTAAGTAGCAACCAATTCTGCCTTCAGTGCCAGTCTTAATAAACTTGGCCTGGGGAGCTTTCCATGATGAGCAAAACAGGTAACTGTATCTTCTTACAAGTGCTCCTGTTTAAATCAGTTCACTAAGATCAAAAAGAATTTTTGATAGTTGCCTCCATAGTTCATGCGGTGCTCCCTTTTTGTCACTTTTAACCCACAGCACACTATGGATATGTCGCTGCTGCTTGTGACAGTCACCTGTTGCTACGTTGTCATCAACCGACACGGCCTGCATTTTGCGGGGTTACCTTCCCTCCCGCTGCATCTGGAAAATTATCTGGCAGCAATGCTTTATCTACAAATGGAAAAATCGTTGGTCAGCCTCTCACTCTAAGCCAGGGGTGTCAAAGTCCCTCCTCGAGGGCCGCAATCCAGTCGGGTTTTCAGGATTTCCCCAATGAAATATGCATGAGATCTATTAGCATACAATGAAAGCAGTGCATGCAAATAGATCTCATGCATATTCGTTGGGGGAATCCTGAAAACCCGACTGGATTGCGGCCCTCGAGGAGGGACTTTGATACCCCTCCTCTAAGCCATTCAAAGTACTGTTGTCAATTGCCATCTCACCTTACTTTAGCTTTATTCTGTCGCTTTGCTGGTCTCTCGAGTGAATGTATAAAAATGGCGCCAGTGTGTTTAAAGGGACGCTGTAAAGTGATTAAAATTATCCATGACCCGATTGGTTACTCTTTCAGCATTAGTAAACCGTATTAGCACACCTTTATTACAGGTACTCTTGCCGCTGTTATAATTACATAATAATCAGTGCGCCATGACCCACACATATTGTTTTCAGTGGTATTGGTGCGTGTTGTTGGAAGCGCTAATGAAAAAAATGTTAATAAAAATGTTGCCACCCCATACTCCTATTCAGACCTTTGGTTCTAGGGTTTTTAACCGAAAGATCCATCTCTGTTCTTTCTGAGCTAGAAATCTTCTGAATTCCCCACCTCCCCTCCCCTCCTCTCTACTACATCAATCACTAGGACTTTCAAGGAAAAGGACTCATGTTTCTTGTCAATACAGTGTTTTGCAAATGGTTCCCCTATAACCTCCCTTATTATGTTGTTTTATGCTCATTAAGACGTATATTCAATTTTCTGTAGGTTTGTCCCACATTACATGGGCACCTAA
The DNA here is from genome assembly GCF_902459505.1 of Geotrypetes seraphini. Lineage (NCBI taxonomy): Eukaryota > Metazoa > Chordata > Amphibia > Gymnophiona > Dermophiidae > Geotrypetes > Geotrypetes seraphini. The sequence goes on from NC_047095.1 coordinate 67,741,104, forward strand.
TTGGGTAACTACCCCCTCTGTTTTACATTTGGAGGGGTGCCGTAACTTATAGTCCTCATTATCTGTCAGGTTACAAAAAACATTCATACATTCCCTAATTCTATACATCTGACATGTGCATACATAGTATGGCCATTCTTTGTTAGCTCCTCATTACTATTAATCTCAGGTAGTATTGACGGACAACGTTTCTTTCAAATTTTTTGTTTTACGATAGGCAGTTCTTAAATCTTGATCTTTAAATCCCCCTGTGATCGTCGGCATCTCTCAATGTTTTCTCGGGATCCTAGAGACTGCATAACTATTTTGTGCAAATGTCAGTACATATATGTGATGTCTACTTCCTGATTACTCTTATTTATATTTTTATTTAATCCTTGCTTGGGGAGCAATTGTTTTTGCTGGATAACCCCTTCTTATGAATGTCTTCTTCAAATCTTTAGGTTCTTCGTTTTATCAATTATAATACCATTAAGTCTAGTGAGCATTTGTTTAATATTGATTTCCACTTGTTATTAAATTCATCATCGCCATTAAACATTCTAGGTTCCTTATAGATCCTTAAACCTCTAGGTATGTACTCTTTTCTACAATATTCTGTTATTATTATTATTATTATTATTATTAGGATTTTATATACCGCCTATCAAAGTTTTCTAAGCGGTTTTACAATCAGGTACTCAAGCATGTTAATGTAGCCCCATGTAGTTCTTCTCCGATATACCTCTTGGATAACTGAGAGTTCATCCCATATTATTCTGTTATCCATTGTGTGCAGTTCCTACTGCATATTTGCTGAAGAGTCTAGCACTGAGCTTAAGAAATCTGCTGTGAAACTGAATCCACTTTGCCAAACCTGTGGATCTATTCCTATTAGTCTAATACTGTTTTCACAAACATAACAATTGCTGCTGCTGGGTCAGACCAGTGGTTCATCATGCCCAGCAGTCTGCTCACGCGATGGCCCTCTGGTCAAAGACCAGCACCTTAACCGAGACTAGCCCTAACAGCGCACGTTCTTATTCAGCAAAAACTGACCACGTGGTCCAAAAATATCACCTTACCAATAGGAGTATATGTCGATAAATCCCTATGGTGCATTCAGAATGATTCACTATCACCAAAGCACCGGGTTTTAAATAAAGCCTTTGAGTAAAAAAACTAATTTTAAATTGTCCATATTGCATTATAGGAGCACATAGTGGTGGCCTTCTGCGGAGCCATGTTTGAAAAACCAGTTTGGGGCTTGTACTAAAAGAGTTGCCATCGAACAGGGACAAACTATAGAAATATGTTTAATCCAGGATATGAGACACACAAGAAAGGACATTTAAGTGCAATGATGGTTCCTAATTAATCTTCATGCAGCTCCAATGCAGGAGATTGGGTACTGAGCACTTTTGCATAGTTTATGGACAATTTAAAAATAGTGTATTACTCAAAGGCTTTATTTAAAACCCGGTGCTTTGGTGATAGTGAACCAAAAATATCATTAACACAAAAAAAATCCCCCACTAGTGTCAGCTAAAATCCGTGTCAACTTATTCTACTTACAAAACTGGCTCTAAATTAGTTAGTTAGCTTTGAAGAGGTGTTTTATAATGAATATTTCATTACAAATGTTTGTTTTATGTTTTATTAACATTTGATATACCGCTTAAGCATATTACAGATCTAAGCGGTTTACAATAAAATACAGGTACTTAGAATTTCCCTATCTGTCCCGAAGGCTCACAATCGAGCTAAAGTACCTGAGTAAACAATTATTAAAATAGAAAAGATATAACAAAATTCCAAACTGCTTGTGGGTTACAAAAGCCTCAGAAACAAGATAACTCTTTTCAGAATTTAGGAATTTGGTTGAGCTGAGAACTTTTCAGCACCCCATCATACACCTTCCATAGCTCACCCCACTCTTAATTTAGAACAGCTAATTGGGAGGACTGCTAGAATTGGTTATCTTGTGTGCTTAAGTTTTATTATGGGCAGTTCACCCGAGACTCCATAATTTTCCCACAAATCCCTTTAGTTAGCTAGGCATTTTGTTGTCTTTTGGCAAATTTTTAGCATTCTGCAGAGGTATAGTAGTTGCTTATATATGCCTGAAGAACTGATTCCTTTTTGAATGAAGGTGGTTATATACATCAGATGATTTTGTTTGTAGGTGGGTGCTGTCCTCTTTCTCCTCGTGACAGTGATTGTAAACATCAAGTTGATCTTGGAAACAAGGAGAGCTGCAAACAAGGAAGAATCAGCACAAGACTATGGTGAGTGTCTGGAGAAGGAGACGTGATCTTCTGTTTGCCTCACTTCTGGCTGGTTGCATTTGTGCCCGTGGTAAGGAGGGCTGTAGATTGGTATTAAAACTCCAATACAAAAATAGCATGATTTACTTCTAATTATGCACACTATGCAAAAATTCTGCATACTTGACCAAAAGAATATACACTTCTCCCTCCGTATTCGCGGTGGATGTGGGTGGAACATAGCCGCGAATATGGAAAAACCGCAAATAACTGTTTATATGTTATTTGTGGGTTTTTTTGTAACAGCGTTTTTGCTATTGAAACCGCAAATAACTAGAGACTCTGCAGGTACCTGGGAGTGTGCCGGATGCCGCGTACATGAGCAGCTCACTCTTTCTCGATCTCGCTGGTTGGGCTGGCTGGGCTTCGTGCAGGCTCTGCTTCTTCTCTGTGTCGCAATGAGAGGGGGGGCAGGGGCCTGCGTGAAGGACGTGTCAGTTTTCCAAGCACTCGGCACTTGCGTTTCCTGCACTATCTTCTGGGTTGTTATGTTGCACTCTGGATTGTGTGGGGCTGCTCTCCTCAGAGCTTCATAGATTCGCCATCACACAAGTGTTTCTGTCGGTGACGGGTCAAAAACGCACGAGGACAAAGGTGCGCTGACAACAGAGCGCAGACAACTGAGCGCAGGGCTTAATCGTGCCGAAGAAAACCTGTATTTTAAAGGGCTTTGATGTGGGGTGTGGGGAGGAACCCCCCATTCTACTTAATAGGGATTGCGCTGCTGCCTCACGCTGCCATGTTGGGGGGGTGTGGGGGATGTAACCCCCCACATTATACTGAAAACTTAACTTTTTCCCTAAAAAACAGGGAAAAAGTTAAGTTTCCAGTATAATGAGGGGGGTTATAACCCCCTACAACGCCAGCGCAATCTCTATTAAGTAAAGTGGGGGGTTCCCCACCAACACCCCCTGTCGGAGCCCTTTAAAATATGATTTTTCTTCGGCGCGATGAAGTCCTGCGCTCAGTTGTCCGCGCTCGGTTGTCAGTGCGCCTTTGTCCTTGCGCGCTTTAGACTATAAACCATTTCTGTCAGGTGAGCCCTCCAAAAGGCACTGTTTTTACTTTAATTGCTCTGTGATGTAACTCAGATTTTGCATGTGAATATTCAGAGGGTGAGGAAGCAAACTGTAGTGGCCCAAGGCAGAAGCACTTCTCGTTTGTTTTCATTTTTATTTGAATCAGGAGTAGCAAGGCAAAATGTATTATACAGGATGATTCTTTTACTTGAAGGTTGATCACCCGCATCTCGGTTTCAAATGTAGTTTGGGTTAAGAGTTGATTGATTTTTGGGGGCAGAGTCTGCATGCGAAAAATCACGAATAAGCGAAACCGAGAATGCAGAAACCACGAATACAGAGGGAGAAGTGTAGTCCCTGTCTTCCAGCAGTAATTTAAACTTCAAAACTGAACAAAGGGTTCTTACTCAGATGCAAAACTTTGTATTGTGTGTGTGTGTGTGTAGCGGTTTATTTTTTTGGAGGTGAGATTATTGTTAAAGCATACTTTGCCTTTTACAGATGTTCTGACTTATTTGGCCGATACCTCTCTTTTTTCAGCTTAAACATTTTTATATTGACTGAAGGGGGGAAAAAAATCTAGATAATACGTTTATGAATCGTATACATGGTTCACAGATATAACAGAGATTGGCTGACCTTTTTTACTTCTGCTTATATATACTTTCCTATTTATTCTCAATATACAAATTGTTTAACCATTCTGCAACCATCCCATTGCCATTTGGAACCAACATGACACTCGGGGTTATATTCTCAAAAAATTTGTGTTAAAAACTGATGGACTTCTGTCACAGCCATATTGTAGCGATTTAAAAAATGAGTCATTCTCCAAAAAAATGGTTATGCAAATGAGGTTGGCGGAGAGTAGCAAAGGTTTGCTGGTGATGGCAAAGCAATGGGCACATGTGCAGAATAAACACAACCCCCCAATAAAATACCCAACAAATCGAGTCGCTGAAGTCCAACAAATCGAGTTGCTGAAGTCAAGCAGCCTCCCACCCGACACCCCCTGCAGTGGGAGAGATGCCCACTCTTTCCCATCACCAAGCAACTCACCCTTTGATACCCCCTGACAGCAGGAGAGATGCCCCTCCTGCTGCCAAGTAGTTCAACCCCCGACACCCCCTGGCAGGAGGAGAGATGCCCACTCTCTCGCACCACAGAGCAATTCACCCTTCCCTCCCCCCCCCACACCTTTAAGAGGGGCCTTAAACAACCTGGGCCAATCAGAGCCTCAGTCCCCTCCCTGGTGCATCCCAGGATGTACCGGGGAGGGGAAGGCCCACCATTTTGAATAGGTGGGCCTGCTGGTCAGAGAGAGTAGACATCCTTCCAACCAGCCATCGTAATTAAGGTAACGGGGAAAGCATAGGGGGATTGCTGCTTGGTGGCGGAAGAGAGCTAAACTGGAACTGGTTTAGCAAGCACATTAAAGGCAGATTTTAGTTTTGACAATCTGCCCCCTCAGTGTCCCCTTGATTTGACCATTCAATTTTCCGGCCTCTTTGTGCTTGTTTTAAGATCACACTAAAAGCTCGCCTGTTTTTCCATGCCTATGAAGGCACAGAGACTGTATCAGAAAGGCACAGTGTGTTCTGTAATATGTCTTTGATTTCTTTTCTTTTGTTGAATGATTAACTTTCCCTTGTTCCATGTTTCTCACACAATTAGCTATTATAAACTGCCACGGCCCCCCTTTTTAAAAAAAAAAAAAATATATAGTGGTGGTATAGTAAATTCTCCTATAAACTAGGCTACAGTATAAGGGAGGCTCCAAGCTGTAGGCAGTGTTGACTTCTTTTAGTTGCCAGTACTTGCAGCTAGGGCTGTGGAGTCGGAGTCAATTTTGGGTACTTGGAGTCAGAGTCGTGGGTACCAGAAACTGAGCAGTTGGAGTTGAAGGATTTATCTACCGGCTCCACAGCCCTGCTTGCAGCAGTAGTACATAATTGTTGCTCCAAATATCAGAAGGTTGTTTTTTTAAATGTTTTGTCTCAAAAACTCTTAGGCTCAAGAAATTATCAAATTGAAATCCATGAAAACGAAAAACCTTAACTCCTAAGGCAGTGAGCTATTCTTATCCCAGGACAAACAGGCAGGTATTCTCACTAGTGGGTGATGTCATCCGACAGAGCCCCGATACGGACGTCTCACAAGCATATTTTGCTTGAAGAAACTCAGAAGTTTCGAGATGCCCGCACCGCGCATGCGCCAATGCCTTCCCGCCCGATGTTCCGGGCATGTCTCCTCAGTTCTTTTCTTTCCGCGGAGCTGAGAAGTTTTACTTCGATTCTGCGCTGACTGAATTCCCATTCTTTTGCCTTCTATTGCCGCGGTTTTGAGTTTGTTTTGCTCTTTATCGTGTGTTTTATTTCTTTGGTTTACTTTTTTCAAAAAAACATTTTTTTTTCTTCCGGCGATTAGACCGGGTCGGCCGTGTGGCTCAGGCCCCGCTCCTTCAACCTTGTGGCGGAGCTTTTTCAGCCTATGTCCTGGCCAATCACCAGTTTTAAAAAGTGTAGCAAGTGCCAGCGCGCGTTTTCGCTAACGGATCCGCATCGACGCTGCCTGCAGTGTCTTGGTCCGGAACATTTCCCGAAATTGTGCCGGCCTTGTTCCACTCTCACAGCGCGGGCGTTTAAGCTTCGCTGTTTTTTGTGGGAGTCGATGTTCAAGATGGAAGCTGCGAAGGAATCTTCAGCTTCGACTTCGGCTTGCGCTTCGCCTGCATCTACGAAGCCCTCTACCACTCCTGCTACACCCGGTCTGCTGAAACCGGCTTCGTTTGTCCCGGTTTCGACCCCGCCTTCAGCGCCGGTGCCTTCCTCCGTCTCCTCGGATCAGGTACCGCCTCCTCCCATTCCACCCGTGGTTCTTAAAGTGCCGAAGGCTTCCAAGCAAAAGCACTCGACCACGAAGGAGCGCGAAGACCGTGCAGGAGGGCCCCCTTTTGGTGCGGATCCCTCCTTATCGGCTTCGTTGCAGTCCCTTTTGGAGGCTCAGTTTGTCGAGCTTATGACAACCATGGGACCCAAGTTGATTGCAACGATCCAGGGTGACCTCCCGGTTCCGATTCCGGGGGGCGGACTGCCCCCTCCTATTCCTCCTTGCCGGTCGCTCTCGCTGCTTGGCGAGGAGGAGTGGCGATTGGCGGCCGGTCCTTCGAGGCAGGCCTCCTTTAGTGACATGCCCCCTTTAGAGCCCATAACGCCTCCGGACGAAGAGGTGTGGAATCCCTCTTCGGCTAATCGAAGCCCTGGGCATCGCAAATCTTCCGCACTCCTTACCAAGCCTGGACTGCATCTCGAGAGGCGTCGAATCTCCCGCCTCTGCGCTCTACGGTCTCGAGTCCTATCTACTCCTTAGAGGCATCTGGGGACCATTCTAAGCATCGTCACTCTAGATCCCCCTCCCGACACCGAGAGGGGCATCGGTCCAGACATTCATCACAGCACTCCTCGCGGCACTCTACAGAATCACTGCAGAAGAAACTGCCGCGAATGGGGTATTCTTCGTCGGACATGTCTCCTCCGCAGGGGCCGGAGTTCGAGGAGCCGTGTGTCTCTTATTCACCCTGTCGATCCCAGGTCTTTGTGGATCCCGAGGCCTCGACTTCGTACAGTCCTTCTCGTAGGCCTGTGCTGGCAGATCAATTATCTTTTTCGTCTTTCCTCAGGCAGATGGCGGATGACCTGGACATTACCTTGGACTCTGGTTCTCGGTACTCCAAGGAATACCTCGACACCATGCATTTGCCTAATCCTCCTGCGGAGTCTCTTCGCCTGCCTCTGCATAAACTTCTCGACCAAACGTTCATGAGATGCTTTGAAACACTGGGTCCTTACCATCATCAAGGAAGGGTACTCTCTTCAATTCCATCGGGTCCCCCCAGACCACCCTCCAAGAGAGTATCCTTCCAACTTGACACAGACCGCCCTTCTTCTTCAGGAAGCTCAGGCTTTGCTCCGGCTTCGGGCTGTCGAGCCGGTCCCTGTGGACCAACACAACCGGGGATTTTACTCCCGGTACTTCCTCGTCCCGAAGAAGACGGGCGACCTGCGACCCATTCTGGACCTCAGGGTCCTCAACAAGTTTTTGGTCAAGGAGAGGTTTCGCATGCTGACTCTTGCTTCTCTCTACCCCCTCCTCTAGTGGAACGACTGGTTATGCTCTCTGGATCTCAAGGAGGCCTACACTCACATTCCCATTCATCCGGCCTCTCGCAAGTTCCTCAGATTTCGGGTGGGACATCTACATCTGCAGTATTGAGTGCTTCCATTCGGCCTGTCCTCGTCTCCCAGAGTCTTCACGAAGTGTCTGGTAGTAGTGGCCACTGCACTCCGGAACAGGGGTCTTCAGGTATTTCCCTACCTCGACGACAGGCTCATCAAGGCCCCCTCGGCTCCAGGGGTCATCTCGGTGACCCTGACCACTATTTCCTTCCTGCAGAGTTTGGGCTTCGAGATTAACTTTCCCAAATCTCATCTACAGCCTACCCAGTCTCTCCCCTTCATCGGGGCGGTTCTGGACACCATTCAGCTCAGAGCATTCCTTCCTCCTCAGCGCCTGGATGCTCTTCTTCACCTCTGCCAGTCAGTGTCTTCTCGCCAGTCCATCTCAGCGAGACACATGATGGTTCTCCTGTGCCACGTGGCCTCTACGGTTCATGTGACTCCTTTTGCCAGACTTCACCTCAGAATTCCTAAGTGGACCCTGGCTTCTCAATGAACACAGGTGTCAGACCAGTTAACTCGACACATCATAGTCACTCCTGCTCTTCGGCAGTCTCTGCTTTGGTGGATGACCTCTTCGAATCTATCCAGAGGTTTGCTGTTTCACACTCCTCCCCACCAGAAGGTTCTCACAACCGATTCTTCGACCTATGCATGGGGAGCTCATCTGGATGGTCTTCGCACTCAGGGATTCTGGACCAGTGCGGACCGACTCCATCAAATCAATCTTCTGGAGCTCAGAGCCATCTTCAATGCTCTTCAAGCTTTTCAACATCTGCTTCACGACATGGTGGTCCTCATTCGCACAGACAATCAGGTTGCCATGTATTATGTCAACAAGCAGGGGGGCACGGGCTTGGCCTCCCTCTGCCAGGAAGCTCTCAGAGTCTGGGATTGGGCGGTTCTCCACAACGCCTTCCTCAAAGCTGTCTACATTCAGGGGAAGGACAATGTCTTGGCGGACAACTTAAGTCGTCTCCTCCAGCCTCACGAATGGACACTCCATTCCAGCCCCTTTCATCAGATCTTTGCACAGTGGGGAACGCCTCAGATAGACCTCTTTGCTGCTCCCCACAACTTCAAACTACCTCAATTTTGCTCCAGGATCTACACTCCTCATCGTCTCGAGGCAGATGCCTTTCTACTGGATTGGGGAACTCGCTTTCTGTATGCGTTTCCTCCATTTCCTCTCATTCAAAAGACTCTGGTCAAATTGAAATCCGACCATGCCACCATGATTCTAATAGCTCCTCGGTGGCCCAGACAACCTTGGTACTCCCTTCTACTTCATCTTAGCAGCAGGGAGCCATTCCTTCTACCAGTGTTTCCTTCACTGCTTACTCAGCATCGGGGGTCTCTACTTCATCCCAACCTGCAGTCTCTCCACCTGACAGCTTGGTTCCTCTCAACGTAACTTCTCACCAGTTTTCTCAGGCGGTGAGGGAGGTGCTGGAGGCTTCCAGGAAGCCTGCTACTCAACAATGCTACTCCCAAAAGTGGACTAGATTCTCTTCCTGGTGTGTTTCTAATCGTAAGGAGCCTCAGCGAGCCTCCCTGTCTTCTGTATTGGACTATCTTCTACACCTGTCTCAGTCTGGCCTCAAGTCTACATCCATACGAGTCCACCTGAGTGCTATTGCGGCTTTCCATCAGCCTCTCCAAGGGAAACCTCTCTCTGCTCATCCTGTGGTTTCCAGATTTATGAAAGGACTTTTCCATGTCAATCCTCCTCTCAAACCTCCTCCAGTGGTTTGGGATCTTAATGTGGTCCTTTCTCAACTTATGAAACCTCCTTTTGAGCCTCTCAACAAGGCTCTGCTGAAGTTTCTCACTTGGAAAGTGGTTTTTCTGGTGGCCCTCACGTCTGCTTGCAGGGTCAGTGAGCTTCAGGCCTTGGTGGCGGATCCACTTTTCACAGTATTTCATCATGACAAGGTTGTCCTCCGCACTCATCCGAAATTCCTGCCTAAAGTGGTCTCTGAATTTCATCTCAACCAATCCATTGTGTTTCCAGTGTTTTTTCCAAAGCCTCATTCTCATCCTGGAGAATCAGCTCTTCACACTCTGGACTGTAAACGTGCTTTGGCTTTCTACTTGGATCGCACCAAACCACAAAGAACTGTTCCTCAACTATTTGTCTCATTTGATCCAAATAAGTTGGGACGACCTGTATCGAAGCGCACCATCTCCAATTGGATGGCGGCTTGTATCTCTTTCTGCTATGCCCAGGCTGGATTACCCCTTCCCTGTAAAGTCACAGCCATAAGGTCAGAGCAATGGCGGCCTCTGTAGCCTTCCTCAGATCGACACCGATTTGAGGAGATTTGTAAGGCTGCCACTTGGTCCTCGGTTCATACATTCACCTCTCATTATTGTCTGGATACTTTTTCCAGACGGGATGGACAGTTTGGCGAAACAGTATTACAAAATGTATTCTCCTAAGTTGCCAACTCTCCCACCATCCCATTGAGGTTAGCTTGGAGGTCACCCACTAGTGAGAATACCTGCCTGCTTGTTCTGGGATAAAGCAATGTTACTTACCGTAACAGTTGTTATCCAGGGACAGCAGGCAGCTATTCTCACGTCCCACCCATCTCCCCTGGGTTGGCTTCTCTGCTAGCTACCTGAATTGAGGAGACACGCCCGGACCATCGGGCGGGAAGGCACTGGCGCATGCGCGGTGCGGGCATCTCGTAACTTCTGAGTTTCTTCAAGCAAAATATGCTTATGAGACGTCCGTATCGGGGCTCTGTCGGATGACATCACTCACTAGTGAGAATAGCTGCCTGCTGTCCCTGGATAACAACTGTTACGGTAAGTAACATTGCTTTCTCCTACACCCACTCTGCCCTATGTTTCCCAACTTCATCGCTTTCAATGCACTCTCCTTAACCCTATCTCCCCTAGTCTGTAAACGGTTCACAGTCATTCGCCTGCATGACAAAGCCACGCCGACATTTGAGCCCAGACAATTAGGCGCAAGACTCCGGCGCACTGCCGGAAAAGTTAATTTTAAAGAGCTCCGACGGGGTGTTTACTTAATAGTGTTCGCGCAGCCGTTGGGGGGATTGGGGAGTTGGAACCCCCATTATAGAGGAAACTTAATTTTTTCCTGATTTTTGTCAGTGCGAACAGTATTAAATAAAGTGGGGGGGGGTCCCCCTACACTCCCCCCCCCCCATCGGCGCACTTTGAAATTAACTTTTACAGCAGTGCGCTGGAGTCTTGTGTGCAATTGTCTGCCGAAATGTCGGCGCGGCTTTGTCCGGCATGCTTTTGTCCTGTCACCCTGTAAACTGTTGCCGCTTTATTTTAGCTGATAGCTTCCACCCGCCGTTCACTTGTTTTCTCCTGTTCACTGATGCATGCTGTCGGCACAGCCCTGGAACAACTGTCATTTTCCTGTGTCTCATGATAATGGTGCGGGATTTGGACACTGCAAGGGCTCACGTTATCTTGAGAGCGGCACAATGCAGGAAGATGAGAACAATGGTTCTTTGTTCTGCAGGCTCATAAAGCTTCTGTCTTTGAGCAAATGAGGCTTCACATCTCTCTCTTCACGCCGCCTTGGAGCTACCTTCTCTACTTTGCTGTACTTGAGTGAGCTGGCTATCCAAAAGTTTATGTGGGAATTTGTAAATTCTGCACTCAAGAGTTGCTGGACTTTTCATGCAAATTCTGTATTGTGAAGAACTCTCCCAGGAGTAATGGTTTGTTATATTCCTATCATTGTAGTGCTCTTATGTGATGCATTGAGACCCAGGAGAAGTTTGGGGTGGAAATGCTTTTCTTTTTGTTTGTTTGTTTTGGGGGTTTTTTTTTTTTTTGTTTGTTTTTTTTTACCAAATACTGTTTTAAAATATTTTGAGAAAAGGGTTGTGGGGCTGAGTGTTAGTTGTGAATCTATCTGGCATTTGAGCATGTCACATTAGATAGCTTGGTTTCTCGCTCATTTATCAGCAACACACGCGCCATTGTTTAAAAGCCCCAGAAAAGAAGACTGCCATGAATACAGTCCATCTGAAACCGTAAGCTGTGTGAGCTGATCATTCTTCTGCTGGTTCCTAGGTGAATGTGTGAGTTTGTAGTCTAAGCACATTCATCATCTGGAAAATATAAAAGAACCCACAGGTACAATCCAGATCAGGCACCCAAGTCCAGCGTCTCCCTTCAGAAGCCTGTACGTGGATTCTTCCATCTATGAAAATCCCATTCAAGTAGCAATAGATGGTAAAGTTTGCTATTCCAGTCTCCTTAATCTTGGGGAGAGGAGAAGATAGTGGATGCTACAGATGGGCAGACTGGATGGACCATTTGGCCTTTATTTGTCATTATGTTTCTCTGTTTCTTATTATAATCTATTAATCATTTTTTAGATCATTGTGAAATACCAAGCTTGCATAAGGCCAAAATGCATTTCAGTCAGCTATCTTCTGCAGAAGGGCCTACCAAACTGCCCCCCCCCCCCCCAAGAGTGGTCTAAGTTTGAAAACAAGGACTGTTCCCACAAATAATTTGAATGCTGAATGTATAAAGCATTATGTGTTATCCAAACAGCTTAAAAAATAATCCTCAACTCAACAGGTGGCCAGTGCAGCTGTTATAGCACTAGGGTGGATATGATCTCAGTGTCTACAACCCCACCAATAGACTGTCTGCTATGTTCTGCTTAAAGCCATAGTTTTCCAGTAGCTTTCTGGATGGCCCAAATGCAAGCCGTTAAAATAGTTCACACTCGATATAATGCACAGATTAGTTGCCAGATAAACTGAAAGTGTAAAAATCCGCTTTTGTCACAACTGAACTGATGCAGTCCTTATTAAAGTGAGAATCTAAATGGACCCTTGTTTTTTGACATTTAAAGGGAAAATATCCCATACTGAACTTAGAGCATACAATCAGTTTGTCCAATATTTCTGCAAAAATAGAGATGTGAGGAGAGAATTGGGAGTTTGATTTTCCATTTAAATGTGGCAAAAGTTCAAGAAAGAAACAATGGAAGAATGCTTTTCTGGCAGCAGACTCTTACTTGAAGCAGTGTTAGTGTGTCTGCAGCCACATCAAGAACTACAGCCTTGCTCTTCTGGTGCTCAAGGGATTCGCATACTGCTAATCTGTTTGGCATGTTCATAGGGATATTCTGAAAACCTGTTGTGGTGATGGCCCTCGGACTGGGAATGAAGACTAAGGCCTGGATTCACTAACTCACTGTTGTTGGGCGATCCATGGCTGAGTCTTGCCGGGTGACCGATTTACTACGAGTCCAGGATGCATGCCCCACAGATCGCTGCAGAGCGATCATGACGCACGCGCAGACCATTCTGGATGGCTGTAGATACGATCCGTGCATGCGCTTGCTCTCGGCACAAGTGAAGTCAAAATAAAGGGGGAGAGGTGACTGCAGTTTACTTGAGTGGAATGGAACAGAACACGCTTTAGCCAGATAAGGAACAGAACACGTTGCATCCAAAACAGAACACACTTTTAAACCGCAGGTTAAAACCATGTGATCGCACTGCACTTTGCGTTTTGCAAAAATATGGGGAGTAATTTGGCGGCAGAGAGCAGGAGAGTTGGCAAGATGATCCTCAGCAGTCGCTTCTTTTCGGATCAGCAACCCCAATTGGTGTTTCTTCTTCTGCTTAGTGAACCACTGCCTTTCTACTTAAGCAGGCAATTTCCCCTCATTTGCATGGGTGGATCGGATCGGGTGGGAGATTGATCGGCCACAAGGTTAGTGAATCGGATCGGGAAAAGATCACAAACTGATCAGGACATGATCTTTGCGTTTAGTGAATCTGGCCCCAAGGCTGCAGTGCAAGGCAACATAATGAAAAGGTCTAAAAATTTAGATAGCAAAATAAACATCCATAACATTTGAATTAGAAGACATGTTCATTACAGAAGCAAGCTCTCAGAGATATCCAGTATAAGAGTGAAAAGTCTGTGTGCTTGTCCCTCACAGGATTGTTTTATCAACTAGAAAATAGTCTAAACTAACAGCTAGGTTAGTTTTATTTACTCGACCTGTTCTGAATGAAGTCCTTAGGTGAGTAAGTCTGATATTGAACTTGTTTGCTTTTTCTAAAAGAATTCTTTAGTAGGATATTTGGATGTACTTATTTTGATGAATCTCTGTACTGAACTTCATGCTCTTGGCCTCTTATCCTTTCCTTCTTTTCTTTTGTCTCACTTGGGTGTATCCTGCATACCTTTTCTAAAGAATGAATGTGGTGGTTACTGTTTGACTGTATTTAAGTATGAATTACCTAAGCCCATTGATCAGAACCAAGTCTAAAAAGTCAGCCTTCTCTCAAAGATGGAGAGATCAAGCTGATAATGAAAGGCAGTATATAGGTGATTGACTGTTATATATTTGCTTTTGTAAGAGATATAAAATTTGTGTGTTGGTTTTTATCTCCTCTGCTCTTGTTTTGTTTGCCTCAATTCTGCATTATAGATCAGGTTTTTTTCTATTGCATCTTTGGCAGGGAGGGCTGATAACACTGACAGTCATAATGATCATCCCCTTAATGGAAAATAGTAAGGTATTGTTAGCAGTAAACTTGAGAGACTGAGGTTAGACTCGGCAAGTTTCAAGTTTCAAGTTTATTGACTTTTTAATATACCGACCATCACAAAGTATCTGGCCGGTTTACAATAAGATTTATAAAAATTTTAAATATAAAATGTAGTGAGTGAACATTAAAACATAGTTTGACTAACATGAACGTGTGGGTAAGAGGGAAAGGGAGGGGGAAAGTTACATATTTTAGAGAAGAAAGGGAGAAGTAGGGATGGGAAAAAACATATTGGGTAGGATCGCTTTTTTAAAGCGGTTGGATGCATGAATTGGAATCGGAAGAGTTTATGAATAAAGTAAATGAGGAGAAGAGGGAAGAGAAAGAAAAAAATAGAAATAAAAAATAAAACTAAGGAAAGGAAAATGCATCTTGAAATAGAAATGTCTTCAAGTTGATCTTGAATTTATCTAGATGTTGTTCTTCTCTAAGTTGTTGAGGTAAAGCATTCCATAATGTAGGGGCAACAACTGTAAAATTTATTTTTCGAGTATTATAGAATTCTTTGATAGAAGGGATTCGTAATAGTTTTTGGTCAGTAGACCTCAGAATTCGTGGAGAGCTATGGGGGATAAGAAGTTTATGAAGAAATAGAGGCTGGTTTGTGAGATTTATTTTGAAAATAAGTAGGATGACTTTATAGGTTATGCGGTGCGCGATTGGTAACCAGTGTGCATCTTTCAAAAGTGGAGTAACATGATCATATTTGCCTATTTTATAAATGAGTTTTATTGCAGTATTTTGTATTAATTGTAGACGGCGGGTTTCTTTTTGTGGGAGACCAGTATAGAGTGAGTTAAAATAGTCTAAATGAGAGATGACAAGGGAATGCACTAGAATTGTAATTGCTTCTGTTCCTAATATCGAGGTTAATGAGCGGATAAGATGGAGTTTGAAAAAACAAATTCTTACAACTGAACTGATTTGGTCGTGAAAAGTGAGATCCTTATCGATTATGATTCCCAATAGTTTTATTTTTGTTTCCATTTGTATAGGAGTGGATTGAATAGCAATTTTATCTGGCAAAGATTCACTGTTTTTAATTGGTAGAAGTAGAGCTGAAGATTTTTCGATATTGAGAGACAATTTGTTAGTATATAGCCAGTCATGTATAGTGTCAAGTTTATGATTTATGTCTGTTACATCTGAAGTATTAGAGGTGCTGATTGGGTGGAGAAGTTGGATGTCATCTGCATAGGCGAAAATAGTGAAACCAATAGATTGAGCTAGTGTGAGGAGAGGAGAAAGGAAAATATTGAATAGTAGTGGGGATAAAATAGATCCTTGTGGTTGAGAAATTTCATTTTTTACCTGTACTGAAAAACTACGTTCAGTAAAGTAAGAGATGAACCATTGATAAGCTGGACCTGAAATACCGCAGTCTTTGAGTCGATTTAGAAGAAGTGAGTGATCAATAGTATCAAAGGCTGCGGAAAGGTCAAGGGAAATAAGAAGAACCGATTTTTGGTGCTCATGATAGTAGTGAATAGTGGAGATGAGGCCTAGCAAAGACAGTTCGGTCGAGTGTGAAGAGCGAAAGCCTGTTTGACAAGGATGAAGGGCATTAGTTTTTTCAATGAATTCAGTCAATTGGGTATGGATGATTTTTTCTGTGAGTTTAGAGATGAGGGGTAAATTGGCAATGGGACGATAATTTTTTGGCTGAGAAGGGTCTAAATTGTGCTGTTTTAATTTTGGAATTATAAGTGCTGTTTTCCAAGAGGTAGGAACTATGCGGTCAGAAAAGGATTTAGAGATCATTTCCCAGATAAATGGACCAAAGAAGGAAAAGTATTTTTTGAGGAGGAGAGGGGGTAAGCTCTCTGTTAGAGTATTAGAAGTGTTAAGCGATTGAAGAATAAGAAGAAGATTAGCTAAAGAGGGCATTTTGAAATTTGAACAGATGCTGAAGGAGAGGTGGGAGGAATCGTCTATAGAGTATGAAAGGGGAGGAGTAGGGGAAGGTCCTAAGTTTGACCTGATGTTTTTAATTTTGGTATCGAAGAAGAGTGATAACTCTTTTGCTGAAGGTTGTGCAGCTATAGGAGTGAATTTCTTTTTAGAGTAATTGGAGAGAGATTGAACTAGCTTGAAGAGCAATGATGAGTTACGGGTGGTAGAAATGAGTTTAGAATAGTATTCTTTTTTTGTTTGCTGTATGGAAATTTTGTACTGAGAAGCTTTTTCCTTGTAGAGAATTAGAAAATTGTTGAGGCGTGTTTTGCGCCATTTTTGTTCGACAGAGCGAAGTTGTTGGCGAAGTAAGGTAAGTTTATTGTCAAACCAAGGTTGTTGTTTTTTGTTTTTTGAATCTGGTTTGGGATGGGTGCAAATTTCTTGCTGAGGTGCTAGTAAGTCAATTAAAGATTTTGTAGAGACTTCCCAAAGGGAGAACTGTTTATCAACAGAGAGTGAAGAAAAGTCATTAAGGTTTAAATTGAACGAATTTTGAATAGAGGAAAGAGGTATTTTATTAATATTACTGGGAGAGTAGTGGTTTTTATTTGTTTTTTGTTTAAGACAGGGTGAAAGGTCTGGGTAATCCATTTGCCAGTTAATTAGAATGTGATCAGTCCAAGGAAGAGGATGAAATTGAAAGTTTTTAAAGAGGTGACATAGGGAGTCAGGGCAGAAGACCATGTCAATGGTGTTGCCAGCGGAGTGGGTGGGGATAGAGATAAGAGGAGATAATGAAAGATCAGAGATTAAGGTTAAGAGCTCTGCGGTGTTAGAGTGGTTGGGAATATTAAAGTGTATGTTAAAGTCGCCTAAAATGATAGAGTCAGGATAGGAGGTATTAAAGTCTGAGATAGCAGAAATAAGAGAAGAAAAAGAGGTTTTAGTTATAGGAGGGGGGAGGTAAATAAGAAGAAAATTAAAGGAGGGGGAGTATTTTAAAGTGAAGTGAAGGGATTCTACTGGAAAGTCTGAGTAAGAGATGGTGGTATTGGTCTGAAGAGGGATCGAGGTATGGAAGATAACTGCTATTCCTCCTCCCTTTTTATTTGGGCGGGGTTGGAGAATTGCCTTAAAATTGGGAGGACATGCTTGGGTCAAATATGCCTCCTCTCCATCGGTAAGCCAGATTTCTGTAAGACAAAGAATATGAAGGTTGTATTGGATAATAATGTCATGTATCAGATGATGTTTATTTTTAATGGATCGTACATTAATCAAAGCTGTGTTCAATTTAGGAGAGAAGTGATGTAAAGCCGGGTGAGAGTTGGGATTAGAGGAGATTGGAACAGTAATATAGTTCCTGGGCCGAATAGTAGAAGAGTTAGAGGGAGGAAGAGATTTTAAGGGTCTGTGGCCCCAAATGGTAGGGATGGGATCCATAAATTTGGGGCTAGAGTGTAGAAATAGAGATGAATTGGAGTAGGTCAATGTTTGGGGTAATAAGAAAAGAATAGAAATGTAGAGTAAAATAAGGGAAATTCCAATTTGGGATATGAAGTTTAAAGAGATTTTAATGGAAGGAGTATTGTATGATGCGAAGGTAGGTACAGAGGAATGGATTATAGTTTGAAGTAGCTGCATGAAGGAGCGCATAAAGGAGCAGGACCTGCTCCTTAGGTGCGCTCCTTTGGCGTGCGCCGCAAAGCAGATGATTTTATAGTCAACGCTACCGGTAATGGGGAGTGGGCGGAGTCGTCAGCGCCGCCGCCGCTGCGCGGCGGCAATCTCTTTGGGGGAGAAGAAGGCTGAATGCAATAGGTAACAAGTAAAATCAGGCTAAAATTTAAATTAAACAAAGTAAGTGTAAAAATTAAGACATAAAACAATATATAAGGTAGTATTTAAAATATAAGATAAGCCGGTAGGCAGCAAGGTGACTTAGAAGTGATGCACGGGGCAGGAGCGCAAGAAGATCGCTCCTGTCCCGGCCCATTGTTGGATTACCAGGGAACTGAAAGGTACGTAGGGAAGGTGGGAAGGAGGTAAACTTTGTCACTGTCAGCTGGGATAGGAGGTGGGAGGGATCCCTCCTGTCCCAGCCCATTGCTAGAACACCAGGTCTTATGGCAGGCCAGGCGGAGGCCTATAACAGGTCCGGGGGGGAGGGGCAGGCACGATGACCTGAATATAAGCAGAACCCCCCCATTTTTTGAGCCATTTTTTTGGTCCAGAAATCTGCTTATATTCAAGTATATACAGTACTTCACAAACAATGCAAAACTACATTAATGTTCTTTAAAAAAGGAGGGAAAAGACCTCAGTAGCCTGGTGCCACTGTACAACGTTCCTAAATTAAATAATCTTTGTAAGGAGCAATAATGTCAAATGAACTGTTGCCCAGCTACTAATGTTTCATGCTGGCCAACCAAAGAAAATTTTTAGGGGACCTTCATTTTAAATCATACAGACATATTGTCTGAAAACGATTGGAAATTTCAACTTCCTCGGTTCATATTTACAAAATACTTTATGACAAAAGTATTTTACTACTACCAAATATGTATAATGACAGGAAACCTATCTGTAATATGACTGGTCCATCTGCTGACATGATTCACTCTTTGATATTTGCATTAGGGTAGGTGGTCTCTTCCAGAATAAAACAATGTAGTTATGTCCCATATATTCACTGAAAATATCCATATCTGAAGGTTAAGATCTATACGAAAACTTTACATTTTCTCCTTACGATGCACCCTTATTTCAACCCCCTTTTTTTGTGGGGGGGGTGGAAAAAGTGCATCTTATGGAGTGAAAAATACAGTATATTTCCAACATTTGTTCTGGATATTCAAGTAGTTTTGTATTGTTTGTGAAGTATCCTGCTTGACTTATATTTTTAGTTCTATACTTTTCAGCTTTCTATAACTGTTCTGATTATAGATGAAGTGGTACAAAACATAGAGCCTCCCAGGCGTTCAGTCACTGGAAGGAAGGTCTTGGATGTGGAAGTCTACTCAAGTCGATCAAAGGTCTACGTTGCTGTGGATGGCACAACGGTGAGTGGTGCTGGTAAATCATAAGTTGTGTCATTCCTCCTTATGACATTCAGTCCTGTTTAGTTAAGGGTACAAGTAACTGATCAAAGTCTGCTCTTTTTTTCATATTAAAACTGAGTTTTGGTGAAATAAATCACATAAGATGTAAAAAAAAAAATTAAAACTTGTTTTGTAGCTGTCTGCTAGTGTAAAACATGGTGAAGTCCCCCAGCACGCCCCCTCCCAGAGCACAAGAGCATTTTAAAAGAAGCAGATGTTTTCTCAATAGGCGGTATAAACTAATTACAGAATTTATACAAGTAAGAACTCTCAGAATATAGCTGCAGATTCAAATCTCCTGCACCCATGCATCTGCAAAAAATATATATTTTCTGTCTTTTCTGAAAGTTGGCAAAACTTAGCACCAGAAAGGCATAGCACACTGGAATTCTCATTATAGTTGTAATTGTGATATAGCATAATTATTTTGAGCCTTATTCTATAACAGGAAATCTATGTTGAAGTCCTGTTTGGTCATTGCTGCTGTAGCTCCGGGAAAATTTCTAGCTTCTCTGGACCTCACGGAAGCATATCTGCACATTCCCATCTTTCTGGACCACAGAAGATATCTGTGGTTCCATGTACTTCAAGCAGGCAAATGGAACAAATGTTTAACCAACTTCATTTCAAATGCACTTTTGTACCAAACTTTTAGGAAGTGAATCAAAACTTATCTCTTTGACAGATTTCTCTGACCCCACTTCAACCTTGATGCACTTCCAAAACAGTTCTAGATAAACTTGACTAACCTTAACATGCCAATGTAATTTTGAACGTTCTCTGTATTGTCGCTGTCTGTATACACTCGTCTCCTGTAAACCGCTTTGAATTGTTTGTGGTATGGCGGTATATAAAAATTAAATTATTATTATTATTCAGCATTTCCAGTTTGTAGCTCTCCAGTTCGGCCTGGCAACAGCCTCCCGCAACTTCACCAAGATTATGGTGGTGGTGGTGTCATTCTTTAAGCAGCAGCTTAAACATTGATTGTTTGGTACAGGGAGAGTGTTTCACTTTAGTGCATCACAAGGAGAGCTCATTAGAATGCCAATGAGCTCCTTGTAATGCATTTGCATAGGGTACTCGCTGCCTGTCTGTCTTTTTTTCTTTGTCTCTCTCTCCTTGGCCGCTGTCTGTCTATCTTTCTTTCTGTCTGTCTCTCTGGCCCCCTGTCTGTCTGTCTGTCTTTCTCCTTGGCCACTGTCTGTCTTTTTTTCTTTGTCTCTCCTTGGCCTCTGTCTTTCTTTCTGTCTGTCTCTCTGGCCCCCTGTCTTTCTTTCTCTCTCTCTCTGCTTGGCCGCTTTCTGTCTGTCTCTCTGGCCCCCTGTCTTTCTTTCTCTCTCTCTCTCTCTGCTTGGCCGCTTTCTGTCTGTCTCTCTGGCCCCCTGTCTTTCTTTCTCTCTCTCTCTCTCTCTCTCTCTCTCTCTCTCTCTCTCTCTCTCTCTTTCTCTGCTTGGCCGCTGTCTGTCTGTCTTTCTTTCTGTCTGTCTCTCTGGCCCCCTGTCTTTCTTTCTCTCTCTCTCTCTCTCTGCTTGGCCGCTGTCTGTCTGTCTTTCTTTCTGTCTGTCTCTCTGGCCCCCTGTCTGTCTGTCTTTCTTTCTCTCTCCTTGGCTGCTGTCTGTCTCTCTGGCCCCCTGTCTGTCTTTCTTTATCTCTCTCTCCTTGGCAGCTGTCTGTCTGTCTCTCTCCCTGGCCCCTTGCCTGCCTGTATTTCTCTGTTGCACCATGCCTGCCTGTCTCTCCGTGGCCCTTCTGTTCCCCCCTCTCCCCGAGCAAAGCATGATTGCTGTATGCCCCCCAGCACACCCCTCCCCCCAAAGCAGCCTCATTTCCCTCTCCTCTCCACTTCTTACCAGCATGGGACACCTCGCAGCACCCGCACGACACCTTCCTGCCATTGCTGAGACAAACTGCCGCTCAATCCACTGCACGCGTTCCAAGCCGGCACACGCGCCGCAAGTCGCCCCACGCACCAGAAATGGAATGTGGCCACGGAGGCACACATCACAGCAGCAGGGATCACGACCTCCTAACTGCATGCGCGCTTAGGGTTTTATTATAGAGGAGCTCAGAACAGTTTACATGAATTTCTTCAAGTACTCGAGCATTGTCCCCTGTCTGTCCCAGTGGGCTCACAGTCTGTCTAATGTGGGGACAATGGTGGAATTTAAATGACTTGCACAGGGTCACAAGGAGCAGCATGGATTTGAATCTACAGCCTTAGAGTACTGAGGCTGTAACTTTAACTACTGCGCCACACTCTTCCCCTTACTGACCGAACAACCCACCTCTCTCCCTCCCCCGAAGCATCAGTGGCAGCCACAAATCTCCCTCCCTCTAGCCCCCACAGTGGCAGCCTTAAATCGCCCTCCGATTCCCGAAACAACCGGTCCTGACAAACCCCACTCCCTCCCCCCCCCCACACACATTTCCCTTCGGCCCCTGAAACATAGCCAGTCCTGACAACACTCTCCCTCCCTCACCTGAAGCAGTAGCAGCAGCCAGTGAGCAGAGGCTGCCGCTAATGCTTCGAGAGAAGGAGGGGAGTTGTTGGTCAGTAAGGGGAAGAGTGTTGCACAGTAGTTAAAGCTACAGCCTCAGCACCCTGAGACTGTGGATTCAAACCCACTCTGCTCTTTGTGACCCAGTGGTGGCCAGAAGCAGCCTGTTTACGGCGCTGCCTTTGCTCACTGGCTGCTACTACTTCTTTGGGTAAGTGGGGGAGGGGGGTTGTTAGGACCGACTCTGCTTCGGGAGCCGGAGGAGGAAGGGGGTTTGTTAGGATTGACTGCCTACTTCTTCTGGGGTCCAGCGAGAGGGAGGGGTGTTGTCTGGACTGGCTACTGCTGCTACTTCGGGGACTGGAGGGAGGGAGTTTTGTGGCTGCCACTGCTGCTTTGGAAGAGCCTTAAGTGGGTCCAGACCCACGCAGAGGGAAGGCGAGACGACCTGAGGTGGGAGAGGTGGACCAGAAGTGTATGTAGGACTGTGGAGGTAGGGTCCAGCAGGGGAGGGGTGATGGATGGATGCTGGACCCATAGGTGGGGGGAGAGGGGGGATAGAAAGAAGGGAAGGACAGATGTACTTACAAGTGGGGGGAGGGGGGATAATAGAGTGAGGTGGGAAAGGAGACAAAACTATTTTTATAGTAACTCTCGAGCAACCAGAAACTACAGTTATCCAGCATCCATCAATCCCCATGGGTGCTGGATAACTGAGTTTACTGTATATTCACTTATATATGCCATATTTGAGTAATTTTGGACTCGATATCTAGTATCGTTTTATTAAATAAAAATAATACACTGGGATTTTTTAAAATGCTAGTAAAATATAAGTTAAAAATAAATTTCTATTAAAACTAAAGCTTGTCAGTATAGTTTTTCAGAACTGGCATGTGAACTGATTTTGTTTTTCAGGTCCTGGAAGATGAGGTTCAGGAGCAAGGGCGAGGAATCCATGTCATAGTGCTGAACCAGGCCACGGTATGTTTTCTGGCTGCTTTTTTTGTTCTTTGTGGTTTTGAAAGAAACATGCTATAGTGTGGAAATAGGCAAGGCCATCTAGGGATCATGCCACTTACTTGCCCATTCTCTCAGATTTTTGCATGGAATTGTCAATGCTTTGAACTTTACTGTTGGTTTACCTTGTTACCAATGCAAAGGAAAAATAGAAGAAAATATACTATGTGTTTTACCACTATTTTTTAAAATCTTAGGGTCATGTGATGGCAAAGAGGGTTTTTGATACTTACTCTCCTCATGAGGATGAAGCCCTTGTTCTCTTCCTCAACATGGTGGCCCAGGGCCGTGTTCTGATCTTTACTGTGAAGGTAAGCTGAAGGTCTCATTCTTTACACACACTTTTTACCTGTTACATCTGTTTGTTACCATGAGCCACAATAGAATGCCTACTTGTAAAGAATTGCCTTAATTAGGTAAATGTCTCATTTGTAGTGGTCATGAATGACTGCAACTACTTTAGACCTGGTCTTTATTTCATCGTTGGATCTGGTGCAAGGGATAATAATCGCAAAACACAGGGGAAACAAATCCACAAAAGATAGAACAATAAAAACAAGTGGAATTGTCCAATAAGAAAAGGTGCAACAAATAAAGATGTCTTTCAACTCATCTGGACAATCAGGTTATTCTTTATTCTTCCAAAAATACTCGACCCGACATGTACATGTTTCGGCCCTATGGCCTGCGTCAGGAGTCTATAGATAATATATAAAATTTATAGAAACGCATATAGAGACATATGAACACTACAATAACATAATATATGCTAATAAGAATATTAAATACAATAACATAATATATGCTAATAAGAATATTAAATACATACAAGTTACTAGAAATATATTAAAAACATATTAAGAATATATTAAAAAAGAAACAACAATTTCATAAACCAATGCAAACAACCATATATTTTAATAAACCAAACATCAAAAATATAAATAACTAATATCGTGTAAGTTTATCATATAATTATCATATAAATTTAAAATTAATCATAACAACACATAAAATTAAAATCAAACAATAATCTAGATGTCACAGCAAAATAATTTAGACATTTCATATATTAACGAATCAAAAATGAATAATCAAGTAATTAAAAGTTAATAATTACTAATTAAGTAATTAAAAATAATAAATACTAATTAAGTAATTAAAAAATAATCAATGTATTATCCCAAGGAGATTAAAAATAACCAATGTATAATCCCTAGAAATCAATGTATTGTAATTTATGGAGTAGAAAAATCTATATATATATAGTCACTAGAACCATATATTTAACAAAAAACATTTATAATCTACAAATCAAAACCAATCAATGTGTCTAAACACTATATAATCAATAGCCACAAAGGATTAAAATGTATATTAAATAATAGAAACAATATATAATGTATTATTTAAGTATATTTTATAAAATTATTAAACCAATGTCCCACAATATACTTAGAATTAGACCAAAAACAAATAGAAAAGCAATAATCAATATTAAAAAAGAATATAAGTCACCCAGAACAACTAGAAAAGCAATAATCAATATTAAAAAAGGATATAAATCACCCAAGCATACTAAGTAAAATAAATGAGATATAAGAAGATATAAGAACACTGCAGTACCTTGGAGATCTTTGGGTGCACCTTAATAAAAGGAACCCTTAGTCTTAGTAGAAGTATAGGGTTACAACCTCTCCAACCCCACGCCGGCTCTGTGATGTAAACAAAATAGATAAAGACTTTTCCTCTCTCTTTTTGGTCCTAGTTCACGCTTGCTGTCTTTAACACCAGCTCTGGTAGGATACACCTTTCAAATCTGACACATTATAATCATAAAACAGCAAATAAAATTATTTTTCTACCTTTTGTTGTCTGTCTGTTAACTTGCTCACAAGGGTCTCCTGCCCAATTGATGTTTTCTTCTTTCTCCATGCTCACCATCCATCTTCCATCTCTGTACCTTCCCTTCTTCTGTCATATCAACATTTCTTTCCCATTGTCTCTCTTTTTCTCCCTGCCTTGTGCCCTGGGCAAAACCTCTCTAATCTCCTCCATGCAACATCTCTTCCTTACTCCCCTCCATTATCATATGCAGCATTTCTTTCTCCCCATGCATCTCTCCCTGCCTTCCACCCTATGTCCAACATTTCTCTCTCTTCTCCATGCATGTCTCTCTTCCCCTTCACCAAATTCAAGATTTCTCCCTCACCCCTTTCTACTTCTTTGTTGCATCTCTCCATCTCCTCCACCCCATGTTTAACAATTCTTCCTTTATCCTCTCTCCCCCCAATGTGCAGTAGCTTTCCATCCCTCCTATCTCCCTGTACAGCAGATTTCCATCACTCCCTCACATCCCCCTGTGCAGCAGCCTTACATCCGACCTCCCTCCCATTCCCCTGTGCAGCAGCCTTATATTCCTCCTATCCCCCTGTGCAGCACTTCCTGATTGACGCCCCCTCCCCATGAGACATCAACTTTCGGGCCTCCTACAACAGCAGCATGAACAGACTGACCGCCAGTGTTTCCTCTTCCCGTGTCATCAGTAACGCGGCAGAGGAAAGGCCCCAATGGGGCAGGCCAGGAGAAGCCTGTTCATAGTTTCGCCTCTGCCTGCCAGATACCACTGTTGCTGATGCTTCCACTGGAGGTATTGACGAACAGCCCCTGCCAGTATTGGAATCTAAGGACGCAGTGAGAGCTGTCAGAGCGAGTCACACGCTAACTGCGTCTCCAGAGGTACAGCTGCAGGGGTCGCTCTTCCTGATCCTGGAGCCTCCATTTCCCATCCCTTTCGCCCTCGCCCTCTTGTGTGCTTCTCGCTTTCTTGTGGCTGGTCCTTTCCTGTTTCTGACCCGGTAGCTTGTTGTTGCTTCCCTCTGTCGCCGCTGAACACTATTTTCCGGACCGTGGAATGACTAATGTCATATTCTTTCGAGATCTTTTTAAATCCCTTACCAGCCTTATAAGCTGCTACAATCTTCTTTCTGAAGGATACAGACAGCTCTTTTGATCTCACCATGGTGTTCACTCTCACTGCAGCAGTCATGAGCACACCAAACTAAATGTCTGAGGTTTAAGTAGGGCAAACCTCCTTCAAAATGCTGAGTAACGATGTTGTAATCATGTGCACCTGATATGATACATCTGTGTGTGATTTGAGCCACTTTAAGTGGGAGGATATGTGGGGGTGTCCTAATTTATTCCTCAGTTAGAATACACATTTTTGTGGATATCTTTTGTTTCTTGAGTAAATCGAGGAAAATCTTTATTGTTTACCTGCAATTACATCACTTTCTTTTCCAGAGATAAAAAAAATTTGACATCAATATGTGAACATTTTTTAAGAAAACTGAATATTTCATGTGGTGTCCTAATTTTTTCACATGACTATATCTGTGTTATATTCGATAAACTCTAGAAGGAAGCTCTCTATGACACAATACAAGTACACTTCCCCCTCCCTATTCGCAGTTTCGATTATCTGCGGTTTTTTCCCCAGGCCCCCCCCCCCCCCCTGAGAATGGCCCCGGGACTTGGAGGGAGGCGATCAGAAGCAGAGAAAGGTGATGGGAGATGGTGTGAGGGCGATGGGAGGTGGAGGGAGGCGATCCTGTTGTAGTCTCGTGAGACCATGGGAACTGAGCAGCACGGCTCTGCAGGGGGCAGGAGTGTAGGAAGATCACTCCTGCCCCGCGTCACTGCTAGACCACCAGGTAAGGTCTGGGGGTGGATCAGAGCCAGCCAAAAGTTATTTGCGATTTTTCTCTAACTCCCGCGAATAGGGAAGGAGAAGTGTAGAGTAGAATCTCAGTTAGCCGACCCTCTGGATTGACTAACAGTGGGCTCACCAGGTGCCATCCACACTCTACTTCCAAAATCCACTCTACCCCTCCCCCAGTGCCTTTCTACTCACCTGCTCCACCATAGGCCAGTGGTGTAGCCATGGGAGGGAGGGAGGGGGGGGTGTCTGTACCACCTGATTTTGAGGTTCCAGCCTACTCATATTGTAGCTCTGGGCTTCTGCGTCTAAGGCTGTTGGGGATCCCTAAGCTCTGCCAGTTGAAGAGGTTCACCACCAGGGTGTTGCTGGCAGTGGCACTTTTTGTGGGTTGCCACCCCTGTGCTGTACTCCTGCCCCTACAGGTGTGTGAAAACTGAGCTTTAGCTTGTATACAGCTTCACAGCTGAATCTTAGTTTGAATCACGGAGTCTGTGGGGCTCAGCTTGATGACTGAAGAGGAGCATCCCTTCTTAGCTTCACCTTAGTCTGTGAGTGATCCTTTGTGGCTTGGGCATTCTGTCATTGGGTTGAGACTTAGAAAGCACATGAAGGCAAATAAAGAAGAAAATAAATACTCCTTACTGAAAAGTTGTGGGGGCTTATTTTTCCAGGATGAAGGCTCCTTTTATCTTAAGGATACGGCCAAAAATCTCCTGAAGAGCATGGGCAGCCAGATTGCCTTATCCCTTGGCTGGAGGGATATGTGGACATTCGTGGTGAAAAAAGGAGGTAAAATTTGTGTCTTAAGGGAATTAATGTATGTAGAATAGTGATTAGGTTTCGTTAGCAAGTATGGTACTGTCCTCAGCTGATCTTGAAGACTTATTAGAGTGAAAACACATCACAAGCTTCGTTCTCTTTTTCTCTGTGTAATTGAATGAGAAGTGATTTTAATATATAGACTGAGCAGATATCAAGTGGAAAACTAGCTACATTTAAGGAAACCTGTAGGTCTTGATTTTACTGTGAATTTTGAAGTAGGTCAACATATTAAATAGCTGTGAATGACATGATAGCATTATTTATTTTCTGGTGAGTGGCTGCTTTGTCCACATTTGCCACTTACAAATATCATTTATGTTACGGTTATAGTGCTCTGTCTGTCTATTGCCCCTATATCCTGCTACTCTTGTTCATGCCTTATTATAATACATACTGAAGTTGGGATTTATTTGGAGCACTAGAAGTTAGCCTTGAATTGGTGTTCAGAAGTGCAGCATTAAAAGGCTGTAGTGTTTGTGTCTGAGGTTCCCTGTTCCATCTATCAAACTTTGTTTCACTGTAGTATTGATCATGGAACCTAAGAGAGAAATTTTTTATGGACAGATTCTTTATCAAACTTTCATTGGATATGACCTCTAAATCAAAAAGAGGAGGAAAAGGCACAACTCTGTCTAAAATGTGCAGATGGTAAGTGACTGACAGGCTGATGCACAAAGCATTAGCAGGCAGACCCTTAGGAAATTGGAAGACTGGGCGTCCAAATGGCAGATGAAATTTAATGTGAACAAATGCAAAGTGATACACATTGGGAAGAATAACTCAAATCATAGTTACCAGATATGAGAGACATTCAATAATTTATCTACTTCAGTAGGAAAGAAAAGAGTTTTCAAAAAAATGTTTTTTTATTTTTCAATATAGTCCTGATAGCTCCATACACTTCATCCACTTTTCCTGCAATGACTTTATCCCCTTTGAAAAGAATTCTTTTGTTTGACCTTCAACCCAGGAAGTCACAGCATTCTTGAAAACCATTGTCCACAGAGAGATTTCTTCAAAACTCAGAACAGGAAATGATCCGAGAGAGCCTGGTCAGGACTGTAGGGTGGATGGTTCAGCTGCTGAAACCCACATTCTCATATGGCAGCCTGTGATTGTCGTGACATGTGTACTGGCACATTGTCGTGAAGAAGCAGCATGCCAGCTGTGAGTTGTTTTTTCTCGTCTTTTCTCCTTGATTGATTCCTACAAAGCGATCTTTGTGTTGATGTAATTCTCTACAGTTATGGTTGTCCTCTGTAGCACAAACTCAAGAAGCAAAAATCCTTCATCTCGGAAGACAGTTGCCTGCAGGTTTTTCTGTGTTGAACTTTTTTGGGGTGTGGGATGACTTGTGCTTTCTCTGCAGTGACTCCATTTTGGACTCAGGGACTCTGTAATAGACCGAAGTATCATTTCCAGTCACCAAATGATGAAAAAAAAATCACTTGGTCTTCACAGAACATCTCCAAGTACTCCTGCCAGCACTTGAGCCTTGTGGCCCTCTTACATGGCGTCAGCATTCTTGGAACCCATCTTGCACTAACCTTGGACATGCCCAACTTTCATAAATTATTTTCTAAACTGTACCTGCTGAGATGCCCATTTCTTCAACTATTCGGGAAACCTTAATTCGTCTGTCTGGCATAATTAAATCCTTGACTTTCTTGCACATTTCTGTGAAAGTTGCTTTTGCAGGCTATTGAGTGAGAGGGTCATCTTCAATGGACTCTCTGCCCCATTTAAACTGCTTGCTCCAAATTTTCACTTTGTAGGATGTTAGGGCAGACTCCCCACAAACTGCAGTCATGCATTCATGGATCTCCTTTGGCTTTTTCCCTTCTTTTGTGAGAAATTTCACCATTAAACAGTGCTCCAAATCTATCAGTTTCTTATTAATTCACATGAGGACTTTCCTGACATTCTGTCTCTTGGCATGTTAGACTTGTAATGAGCCGCAAAACTGGGCATGAGTAACCTTAAGACATGTCACAACATGCACAGACTTGTTTCAACATGCTTGCTATGTTCTTTCATAGGTAGTTAAATTATTGAATGGCCCTTGTACTAGGCTCCACCTTGGGAGTCGGCATCCACGAAAAAGATTTGGGTGTCTTTGTAGACAATACGCTGAAACCTTCTATCCAATATGCGGTTGTGGCCAAAAAAGCAAACAAGGTGGTAGGAATTATTAGAAAAGGGATAGTAAACAAGACTAAGAATGATATAATGCCTCTGTATAGCTGCATAGTGCAACTTTGCCTTGAATATTGCGTTCAATTCTGATTGCCTTATCTAACAAAAGATATAGCAGAACTAGAAAAGGTTCAAAGAAGAGTGGCCGAGATGATAAAGGGGGATGAAACTCCTCTCATATGAGGAAAGATTAAAGAGGTTAGGGCCCTTCAGCTTGGAAAAGAGATGGCTGAGGGGCGATATGATTGAAGTCTACAAAATCCCGAAAGGTGTAAAATAGGCACATCGATATTTTTTTTTTTACTTCATCAAAATTACAAAGATTAGGGAACACTCGATGAGGTTAACAGGGAGATACTTTTAAAACCAATAGGAGGAAATATATTTTCATTCAGTTAAGTTCTGAAATGTGTTGCCAGAGAATGTGATAAGAGCAGTTAACGTAGCTGGTTTTAAAAAAGGTTTGGACAAGTTTCTGGAGAAAGTCCATAGTCCGCTATTAAGACAGACATAGGGGAAGCCACTCCTTGCCCTGGATGGGTAGCATGGAATGTTTCTACTATTTGGCTGTTTGCCAGGTACTTGTGACCCAGATTAGCCACCGTGAAGACCAGATACTGGGCTTAACGGACCATTGGTCTGAACCAGTAAGGCTATTCTTATGTTCTTATCACAAATAGGCCTTCAATTCTCACAGCTGGCCTACGACATGTTGGAGTCCCACATGCAGCTAACTAGCTCTAAAAATAGAAACTTTTAGCAATGCAGTCCATGTGAGTAGAGGTCCTTCAGTCTTACTTTTTCTGTAGATCTGAGAGAGCGTGTTCTCTCCTCAGGAATTTCATGCCCACAAAGTGCCTTCCTTTGGGTTCCTAATTTTGTTTTTCTTCAATTTTTCATGTTTTTATCCCTTTCCTGTTTTATTTTTATTTTATTTTAGTTTTTGTAGCATTTTTAAATTTTATTTTATTTTTGTGGTGTTTGGCCTATTTAGTGGCCAGAGTCTTGACTTCAATTTAAGCATGCCCATTTTTTGCTCACCCTTGAAGAGTTTAATTTAGCCCCAGTATTTTGTGCGAAGTCCAGTGGCTTCAAGAGATGCGCCCATTGTAATCGGGTGATCTCTGTTACGGACCAGCACAACTGGTACATCAGAAGCCTTGGACCTGCTCATAACCCTAATGATTTCTCTGTAGGGAAAGGGAATAGCACTTGATATACTTCATTTCTGTTTTTATAATCATAAGCCCAGTCACAAGGAGCTGCTGTGCGAATTGACCTCGGTTCCCCAGGTTCTCAGGCTGCTGCATTAACCACTAGGCTGGGTCTTCATAAGTTGCAAAAATGATAGGCACTGAATTCCTCAAAAATGCTTCAAACCACTTATAGAGACCCTCCAATTGATATATGAGCTCTGAAAGTGGATCTGGGTTCCCTGAGGAAGGAAGCAAAATGTCGCTTCAGGAGAGAAGTCATTGCTCTAATAGTATATTATGTTCGCTGAAGATTTGGAGAAAACAGTTATAGAGATACATATGCAATGATTGAGCAGTGAGGCGCTATTTGGGGCTGAGTTTCCACATGGTCTCCATGTCTCTGAGCATATATCTTTTATATATCTATATGTAGTGTGAGGTTTAATGAGTTGTTGCAAGGGATTATAGCATTTTTTAATGCTGATTTTTGAGTACATTGTTTCCCTGCTTTTGAAAACTATTTTCCCTTTGGACTTTTTTGACTTAAGTAATTTCTTTAACAAGACATAAAGCTAGACTCTTCTTACAGTTGGAATTGCCTGATTTTAAGATCTATACTATTTCTTTGAGGCTGCAAAATCTAGGTGACCAAGAGGAACTTCAATAGATTGGGAGTGTCTGATGGTGGGCTCCTTGAAATTGAGCTATATGTTACAGGCTACCATTGCTAAACTTCCAGCTCATATTAAGACAGATACTTCAGTTAAATATGTGAGTTTTTAACATATGTTCACTGAAATTGAAACTAAAGCTAACCAAGAGAGGAACATCTTGTGTTATTGAGAAAGACATGGGGGAAGCCACTGCTTGACCTGTATCGGTAGCATAGAATATTGCTACTCCTTGGGTTTTGGCCAAGTACTAGTGACCTGGATTGGCCACTGTGAGAATGGACTACTGGGCTTGATGGACCATTGGTCTAACCCAGAAAGGCTATTCTTATGTTCTAAGAACTCCCCTGATGCATGGAATTGAGTTGTTTTTGAATGATTATTTTTAAAGCCATTTTGGTGCAGAAAAAGATTTCCGTGTGATAATTGGAGTGGTTTCACCCATTCAGAAGAAGTAAAGTATTAAACACTACCCTTTCTTTCCTATTTAATGATATGGTTGTGGGGTAGATGTAAGGTTTGTTGGATGTTTTTGAATCTCCTGACTAATTGCAATAGCCTGGGTAACACAGTTATCGTCAGGTCTAGACAAGTTGGTTTTTATGATTGCTAACTCCCCCCCCCTTTTTTTTTTTTCTGGCATATCCAAGTGATGTTGTTTTTTTTTAATGTCTTTATTAGCAATTGCAAAGGGAACACAACCAAGAGTGGGAAGAGCGTAACCGCTTGGCTATTTTGCATGGGGTTTTAGCTAATTTGCATGGCTGGATCATAAAATGGGCGATCGAGGGGAAAAACACGCAGTGGGCCATTTTGTGCGTTGGGTTGGTAACAGCGATCATCATCACTGAAGCTGTGAAAACAGGTTTAGCAACGATCGCTGACTTTAGTGCATCTAGCCCTTAGAGGCAACATGAAGAAGGCAATCGAGAAGGCTTTAAACTGAAAGATAGGGGAAAGCCGACAGTCGACCACCGGTCGATGGCACGGATAGCAGGATGCCCCGACGAAGAAGCCAAGGACAACTACTCCTACACAAGTGAAGACGAACTCACAGCCAATAAGGGAGAAAAAGCAGGAAGGGACAACTCAGACACAGGAGGGGACGACCACACAGCAAGCAAGGGTGATAACACAGGAGCAGTAAAGGATACCGTAATTGAAACTACAGGGACAGCCAAGAGTAGAAGGTCCAAAAAGGTAACACGAAGGGAACTTAGATGTATGTATACGAATGCTAGAAGTCTAGGTAACAAAATGGGGGAGCTAGAGACAATAGCAAGACATGACATATTGGATATCATTAGCATAACAGAAACATGGTGGAATGAAGAAAACAAATGGGACACAGTACTACAGGGATACAAACTGTATAGAAGAGATCGAGTAGGGCAGAAAGGTGGAGGTATTGCTCTATATGTTAAGGAGGAAATAGATTCTGTTGAAATGGTTACAACAGAAATGAAAGAGAAGCTTGAGTCACTCTGGATCAAAATTCCTGGTCAATATGGCGCAGATACGAAAATTGGCCTTTACTATCGTCCCCCAGGACAGGTGGAGGAAACTGACTCAGAAATGATGGAGGAAATCAAACAAGAATGCAAGACAGGCAATATAATTATATTGGGAGACTTCAATTTCCCAGGGATAGACTGGAAACTAGCAACCTCCAACTGCGGCAAGGAGGCCAAGTTCCTGGAGGTGCTAGGGGATTGCTTCCTGGAACAAATGGTAAAAGAGCCGACAAGAGGCAATGCCACCTTGGACTTGGTCCTAAATGGCCTCACGGGACCGATAACAGAAGTGGAAGTCATGGTTCCACTGGGAACGAGTGATCACAATGTAATCAACTTTAAACTTGACATTGGGAAAGGGAAACATGCCAAAACCTTAACCACCACCTTGAACTTTAAAAAGGGTAAATACGATCGCATGAGAGCCATGGTAGAAAAACGACTCGAGAAGATGGTGGACAAACTTGAAACGGTAGATCAGGCATGGTCCCTACTGAAAAATACTATCACAGAAGCACAAGATCTCTACATTCCGAGGATTTCCAAAGATCGGAGAACAAAGAGCAAAAGAGAACCGGCATGGCTTACCATACAGGTGAAGGAAGCCATAAAGAAAAGAAGGACTCTTTCAAAAAATGGAAATGCATAAAGACAACCGAAGCCTGGAACAAACATAAAGATGATCAGAAGAAATGTCACAAGGCGGTGAGGGATGCAAAACAGGAATATGAGGAAAAAATAGCCCAGGAGGCCAAAAACTTCAAGCCCTTCTTTAGATACGTGAAAGGGAAAAAACCTGCAAAAGAGGCAGTGGGACCCCTGGACGACCAGGGAAGAAAAGGGTACATCAAGGAAGATAAACAAATTGCTGACAAACTAAATTCCTTCTTTGTGTCCGTCTTTACGAAGGAGGACACCTCAACAATACCTGAAGCGGAGAAAGTGTTTGCAGGAGAAATAGAAGACAGCCTCACCACAGTTGAAGTGGACTTAGACCAGATATACTATCAGATCGACAAACTTAAAAGTGACAAATCCCCTGGACCGGATGGAATTCACCCGAGAGTCTTAAAGGAATTGAAGGTTGAAACCGGAG
Source organism: Geotrypetes seraphini (assembly GCF_902459505.1). NCBI lineage: Eukaryota > Metazoa > Chordata > Amphibia > Gymnophiona > Dermophiidae > Geotrypetes > Geotrypetes seraphini. Next base: position 67,774,982 of record NC_047095.1, read on the forward strand.
AGTTATTGCAAAAACTTGCAAACCTGACAATCAGAACTGGACAGATACCGGACGACTGGAGGATAGCGAAAGTCACCCCAATTTTCAAAAAAGGATCGAGAGGGGAACCAGGCAACTATAGACCTGTGAGTCTTACGTCTGTCCCCGGCAAGATGGTTGAAGCACTGATCAAGGATAGCATAGTCCGACACTTGGACGCACACGACTTGATGAAACCCAGTCAACATGGATTCAGGAAAGGGAAATCATGTTTGACGAATTTACTCCAATTTTTTGAGACCGTAAACGAGCAAATTGATAGTGGGAAGCCGGTGGACATAATATACTTGGACTTCCAGAAAGCGTTCGACAAAGTTCCACACGAAAGACTTCTCAGGAAACTACAAAGCCATGGCATAGAGGGGGATATACAAAGATGGATAGGCAAATGGCTGGAAAACCGAAAGCAGAGAGTGGGCATAAATGGGAAGTTCTCCGACTGGGAGAAAGTGACTAGTGGTGTACCCCAGGGCTCGGTACTTGGGCCGATCCTTTTTAATATTTATATCAATGACCTGGAGGAAGGAACATCCAGTGAGATCATCAAGTTTGCAGACGATACAAAACTATGCCGGGCAATCAGATCGCAGGAGGATAGAGAGAAACTCCAGAGCGACTTGTGTCGGTTAGAAACATGGGCGGAGAAATGGCAGATGAAGTTCAATGTGGAGAAATGCAAGGTAATGCATTTAGGCAATAAGAATAAGGAATACGAGTACACAATGTCAGGTGCAACTCTGGGGAAGAGTGAACAAGAAAAGGACCTGGGTGTACTGATAGATAGGAGCCTGAAGCCGTTGGCACAATGCGCGGCAGCGGCAAAGAAGGCAAATAGAATGTTGGGCATGATAAAGAAAGGAATCTCGAGTAGATCGGAGAAAGTTATAATGCCGCTTTATAGGGCAATGGTCAGACCACACTTGGAATACTGCGTCCAACATTGGTCTCCCTACCTAAAGAAGGATATAAAACTGCTGGAGAGGGTGCAGAGACGAGCAACAAAACTGGTGAAGGGTATGGAGAAACTGGAATACGAGGACAGACTTATAACACTAGGATTGTTCTCCCTTGAGAAAAGGAGACTGCGTGGGGATATGATCGAGACCTTCAAAATACTGAAAGGAATCGACAAAATAGAGCAGAGAAGATTATTTACATTGTCCAATTTGACACGGACTAGAGGACATGTAATGAAGCTAAGGGGGGACAGGTTCAGGACTAATGTCAGGAAGTTCTGCTTCACTCAGAGAGTGGTTGACACCTGGAATGCCCTCCCAGAGGAGATTATTGCGGAATCGACCGTCCTAGGCTTCAAGAGCAAACTAGATGCATATCTCCTTAAGAGAGGCATATAAGGATATGGTGGACTATAAATTAAGCCAGGTGTACACCTGGCAGGGCCTCCGCGTGTGCGGATCTCCGGACTTGATGGACCGAAGGTCTGATCCGGAGATGGCAGTTCTTATGTTAATGTCTTTGCTTGGAGGATTATCAGGGTTTCTTTGCCTGCCATAAGTTTAGCTCACTGTTTCAGTAGGTCTGTGTTGCTGTTCAGCAATCTGTATCACTAACCAACCTAAGTAGTCTCTGTGTGGAAGGTGTATGGATTATGGATTTACTTGGTTTATGCATGTTGTTTACAGAACATTTTAATCACTAGAATTTGTTTAATATGGTTATAGTTTCCTTATGTGCAGTTCTTTCTCGCTTAAAACATTTTTTGGCTAGGCAAGTAACTTTTTTTTTCAGTTCAAACTGTTATTAGCATTTAAGTAGTGCAATAAACAAGGAACACAACCAACAAGGTAAGTTCAAGCAGAACAATAGTAATGCAATAAGAAATTATTATTTATCAGGATAGCCAAATACAGCCAGCGCATTACTGAAAATTCAAGAAAATATACAAAAAGAAAAAGATGAGAAATCAGACGGTAAGCAAAAATAATAATAAATGACTGTTCAGCTACAAAAAACAGAGACGTCAATCAGAATTCTTATCACAGTGGTTCAGAAAGAGGGCAATATCATAGATACGTCATGAAATTATAGATCAGCACAGAAATCAGTTAGGGGTTGCCAGATGGACTGGGTTTTTGAAAGTAACTTTTAAACATTATATATGCTTTTGACTGCTCTTTCCTTTTAGGCCAGGTTTATGGTGAGAAACACTCGAAATCTCCAGTTCTGTCCTCTTGGGGTGACCCTATTTTGTTGAAGACTGATGTCCAGTTAACCTCTCAGGAAGGTAGGATTATATGTTTTGGAATGACTGTCTTAAGCAGCGAAGATGGCCCTGATTGAGAAAAGATGAGAGCAGTGTCTTGTGTGCCAACGAGTGTTGAGGAACATTGCCAAAGTAATGTGTTTGAACAGTCGTTTGGCATGGGTTAATATCTCGGTTCGAGCTTGGGCTCCTGCTCCTTTGGTTGGCCAGAGCTAGGGAACATGATTGAAGTAAAAGTAGCTGCTAAGAACTGGGGGACCTCCAAATATATTATTCAAAGAGTAGAGCTAATAAAACTAAGATCATCTTCTGATCCTAATAGGCTGTAAAGATTTATTACAAAGACTTGGATGAAATGTCTAGGCAGGATTCCATTTGAATAACTAGCAAAGAACTACCAGACTAAAACGCAGAAGAATGTACAATGGAAGCCTTGTAAACTACATTTCTGTTAAGAGCAGCCTAATGATTAGAGGATATGTCTAAAATCCAGGCTGCCTGATATTCAGAGCAATTTATGGCTAGAAGAGTCTCCTGGATGTTTATATCACTTGTCTGGAGCTAAGTGGCAATATTCACTGATACCTAACTGGATGGTACTGCTGAATTTTGCCTCTATAACCGGTGAGGTTAGGGGCAAGCTGAGTCCAGAGTTTGGTACTTGAAGACTTATGAGGCTGTCGCTAGAGGTTGCAGCTTCAGACATGGGCAGGAACAAGTGGGCATTGCTCTTGCCCATTTACCACTTGACTACCAGAGATTTTTCAAGGTAGGACTAGGGGTGGATTGGGATCTAGAAATAATTTTTATGCATGACCAGGCTGATAATTCAGCCAGGATTCGCATAAGCTCTGGTGGCCAGGCACTTTGAATTAGTCCTGGATATTCAGTGCCAGTGCCTGGATATGGCCTGGCACTGAATAGGGTTAATTTAGCTAGCAACACTCAGTATTAAAAAAAAAAATACTTGTTGCCACCGGGTGAATATTGAGACCAGGATCTCTTGGACTCTTGCCCTTGCTGTGTGAGTAAGTTTATTGGAAAACTTGTCATGCTACCTGTGAAAGATGGTATCGGAGTAGTTTACATAATAAAATTCTAAAAAGAAGAAAAGATAATGAAATAGAGGTTGTTACCCAGTGACCAGCTACGGATTCTATTGTTGTGGGGCTCCAAACTTTTTTGCCACAAGAGCAAATTTCTAGCTGAGCTTTTATTCCATTCCTTGAACTGTGTAGCTAGTTATGAAGTTTGTATTTTTTCCCTGAGATTGAGAGCTTTTGATTGCAGATGCAGAGTGCCACTGGCCTGACACAGAACTGAACCGAAGGCGGAAAAGATTCTGCAGCAAAGTAGAAGGTTATGGCAGTGTCTGCAGCTGCAACGACCCTACACCCATTGAATTCAATCCGGACCCTGTAAGTGGAGAGAGCAAAACCCTGACTTATGACTGGGGAGTCCCTGCAAGGAACTGGGAAAGGGTTAGGCTGAGGCAGGCACGATCCGGTATATAAGATGGAAATTAGATTAGATTAGATAAATCTAAGGAAACTACTCAGGTATAGTGTTATGTGGTATGAACTTTGTATCGTGTTGGGAGTCGGTGGAGAGGGTCAATAGCAAAAAGTTTCAAGTCATAAGCTAAGGATGCTTCTCCCCTCCCTTAGCCTTTTGAGTGAGATTAAATGGCAGCATTACCAAGTTTCACAGTTTCATTGGAAGCAACTATTTTATCCTCCCCAAAATCAAACAACAAATTGGTTTACATCAGTGGTCTCAACCTCGAACTCTTTGCAGGGCCGCATTTTGGATTTGTAGGTACTTGGAGGGCCTCAGAAAAAATAGCTAATGTCTTATTAAAGAAATGACAATTTTGCATGAGGTAAAAATTCTTTATAGGTTATAAATCTTTCCTTTTGGCTATGTCTTAATAACAATATTGTCATTTATAGCTAAAGAGACATATGATGAAGAAACTGTTTTATTTTACTTTTGTGATTATGAGAAACATACCGAGGGCCTCAAAATAAGACCTGGTGGGCCGCAAGTGGTCCCTGGGCCGCAAGTTTGAGACCACTGGTTTACATTTATATTTTGTTGCTTTGTTTTGTTTTGGGAATGGCCTAGAAATTGAACCAAGTCCCTGTGACCCAGTATTTTTTCTACAAATAAAATAGCTTGGCTGTTAACAGCTGCAAAAGTCCATAATGTTTATTATGCTTTCTACTACTGTATGTCCTGTGCTTGTTCTCAGACCAGAGCTGTTTATTCTATTTTCAGCTTAAAGATACCAAAGTTTTAAATGTGCCAGTGGCAGTCATTGCTGGAAACAGACCCAACTACCTGTACAGGTGAGCAAGGCACAAGTTTGATAGTATCGCTCAGTGAGTAAGCAGTATGCCAGACTAGGTCACATGCCTGCTTTACTATAAAAAGTGGTTTCTTAAAAGAGAAAACTGCCTGGTTAATGTTAACATTGCATGTATTAGAAGCACACAGGAAAGATTTGTACACTAATTGTTTGATACAAGCTAGCACGTATTCAGAAAACACTAATTGGTGCTGAAGATCTTTGGAAGGCAACTGTTAATACATATAGTATTTTATAGACAAAACATATTCTTCACTTGCTGACATTAGCAGCTGTGCATACCAGTCACCTCTCATTTCTGTTTTTTTGTAGGATGCTTCGGTCCTTGCTGTCAGCTCAAGGTGTTGTACCTCAGATGATCACTGTATTTATAGATGGCTATTACGAGGTGCGACTATGTTTTACTTTCCTATTTGTTTTTAATCCAACCGATATTCAAATTAATTTAAGCGGGCAGGAGAGGCTTGCTGCCTGCCCTCCAACATTCAGTGGCACTGTCTTGTTTAGTACAACTGAATATCACCCCTGACTATCCATTAAAAAGGGCTGGTCAGAGTCGATACAGGTGGTGATAGGAGAGAGGAGCCTGAGGTTATGAAGGTCCCTCTTTCCCATCACTTACATTGTAGTACTCCCCTCTTTCCCTTCCTGTTTTGCAATGTCTTTGTTTTCCTTTTCCCCTCTCCATTTTAGTTTGTAAGCTGCCTAAGTGAGCCTATCTGATAGGTGGGATAATAAGTTATGAATAAACTTGAAACCCACATAGCTAAGTGGGTAAATTTAGGACAGCTCAAGAACTACTACTTTGTGCTACCAAAAGCCATTTTCATAATCATAGGGAAAGTTGCAAGGGGCAGGAACAAAGAGACTTCGTGTCTGTCCCCACGGACTACCAGAGACATTAAATAGGCCCAAGGGATGATGGAGGTGGGGTGGGGGAGGACTTCATCATTTCAGGGAGGGGAAAAAGGGGGCTTTGTCTGGGGGCTGGGAGGGGAATTGGGGAACTTTAAAAGGTAAACATTCAACCAGCACCTATATAACTCTTATATTCAGCTGGCACCTGCATAGGCCCTGGCAGTCAGCAGTGGGAAAGTTAAACCCTCAATATCAGTGCTAGTGTTTGGAGGTGACCTGGCACTGAATATCCGGAGTCATATATAGTCAACTACAAGCTCAGGTTTTTGGGCATAAAAACCCCAAAATTGGGATCTGGATTTATAGTTAAGTCAGCACATGTTTCTGTCTTTCCTTCCCCCTCCCCCTGTCCAGCATGTCCTTTTCTTCCCCAGTCCCGTGGTAACTAGCATTTCAACTTACAGGTACTTCCAGCATGCTACCTCTGATGCTTCTGTTGACACTGAAGTTTGGGCAATTGAAGCTGCATCTGCATGTGCTCGTCCTGTTGGCTTCCAATGAGATCAGACATCCAGAGACAGCATGCAGGTGGTACCGGTAAGGCAAAATGCTGGTCACGGGAAAGGAGGAGAAGGGAGTGGAAGGGAAGAGGCATCTAGGAAATTTAAAGATAATTGTGATGCCTCTTTCAGGTTCTTAAATCCCCTCTATTTTCTGTTTCGGCAAAGGCAGATTCAAGGAACCCAAGTGGCAGGAAAATAGTGCTCTCCCATTATTGAAAAAAATGAGTGAGTTGAGGCCCTATTCAACAGTGATGAGGATTATCTGTACTGATGAAAGAAATGGTTGCTGCTTGAGAACTGTTTAAACCCGTTTATGACAGGAAAGACCCCAAAACCTATTTGGCTAATGTTTTAATGTGTAGGACTTGGGGGCTTGCAATAAAGTTACTAAGTAAATTTAAAAGAGGAGAAAATATTTCTTCACTTAACCTGCAATTAAAGTGGAATTCATTGCCTGAGAATGTGCAGAAAGCAGTTAACAGTGTCTCCCCAACAGCTTTCTCCTGGAGCTCATTCCTGTCCCCCACTTTAAGTAAGGGAAATGACAGTACACAGAAAAATGCCCAACACAGATTCATTCTGGAGATAATAGTAATCTTATCTTCAAAAGTTCAATTTGCTGCTCTACTGGCTCTGTATCTGGGGTCTTTTTGGGGACATATATTGCATGCAGTTGGCCTGTTCAAATGATACTTTGTCAACATTATATTGTGAAATAAATGTGGGAATACATTTTTTAATAAAGTAGGTTTCAAGCCCTAAGCAGAGTATAGAATAAAGAGCAAGATTATAGAGCCAAATATAACTGGACCAAAGCGGGGCAAGCTCCTTTGATGCAGCTTATTCATGCTTTTCAACTCTAACCCACAGGCCTCCAGAAATGTCACTCTCAGCTCTTAGTGCTGATCTGCCAGACATTCTGCCTTTCTAACATTTAGATGAATATTTATATCTGTACCTAGGCATATTAGATAGGTGTTCAGGTGATTGCTCACATGACTCCTGGACCCCAAGGGAACCAGTGCACGGGGAACAAAACGTGTAATGGAATTTATATGTAGCGCTCTGTTTATTTACATTCCCCAGATCAGATCTAAGTCCTTAACCACTGAACCACAATGTTGACAAGCAATGATCCGGGCCAGGTATTATAAAAATAAGATATTTTATTCCTAAAACAGTTGGCAGCTGAAGTGGTCAAACTCTATAATTGAGAATTGAGACTTATGCACTGAACAAGCTAGGATGCTTGGGAAATTCACAATAAACCTACTATTGCATAAATCACTTCAGAGGAAACATACGATCACCCTACAGGCTTCACTATGCCTCCTCAGACTTTTCCCCAGGTATACAAACCTGTCGGGGAGAGGCACTCTAGGTGATATGCTTGCCAGCAGAACTCTGAAGCGATGTCCAGCACAGGTGAGCTGCCAAGGGCAGGAACTGTTGCTGCCTGGGCCAGACCTTTATTGACGGGCTGTGACCAACCCCATACTCTCTGGAGATGTTCCCTTTATAACTTTCAAATGGTGGGTGGGGGAGAGTTGCTGTGTTGAGGTTCAGTTTTTCCAAATTGTGAGCTTGTTATTGCTTTGTTCTGTTGTCTCTTTCCCTTCCTTTGAGCTCAATAAAAATATTTGATGATACCTCTCAAGTGGAGGGATTTTCTCTGGAAACAAGGTGTTCTCCGGAGTTAGCAGGGGATATGCAGGTACACTTATTGGTGAAGTCCTCTGATTGAGCCCTAGGAAAGCTTTTTGAGCTTACTGGGCATGTGCAGGAGTCCCTACACCTAGAACCCCCCTCCCCTCAGCTTGTGAGTTTTTCTTCGACCGTGCCTGACAGGTCACAGCTCTCCCCTCTCTTCCTCAGAATAGAAAAAAACAAAACAAAACCCAAATTATTCATAAATGTACTAGAGGGTAATAACTTTAATTAATCCCTTCAATCCTTAAAAAAAAAAAGTTTTTCTTCCAAAAAAAGAAGAAATCAGACAATATTTTGGAGCTTTTTTTCTGCATTGGACATTGCTTCAGAAGCAGCGCTGGTAGTTTATGGGTAGGCACTAGGATCCTGAAGCAGTTTTTTCTCCTTTCAGTATAACCGCGAAGTATGGCGGTTTCCAGTCAGCACTTTGTGCTGGAACTTCAAGGAAGGCATCGAAGCGGCACACTTCAATGCTCGCTGCCTCCCCCCAGGGCCCTGTGTTGGTACCACATGGGGAGGGAAGACCTGATGCTGTCGGGGGGGGGGGGGGGGTGAGGAGACACAGCAGAAACGGCAGGCTATAAGTAAAAGGAGTCTCTTTCTCTCCTTAGCTGCAACGGTTAGTGGCTCTTAACACTTTGCATCAGAAATTCATCAATGGCAATGCAGCCGCAAGCTTCGCCGCTTACTCTCTTCCCAGAGCCCTGTCGTGGTTCAGCAATGAGAGGGCAGCCAACTGACGCCAGTGCCATTTGAAGTAAAAGAACCGGCACCATCGAGCAGGCCGTAAGAAGAAAAAGCTGTTGCTTTGTACTCTCCTGTAGCCTAACTCGATTGCCAGCACTTTTTCTCTCAGGGGTTCTTCGTGCTAATGTTAACCTGGTGTCGCCAAGGCCTATTTCAGCACTGTTAGAGGAAGGAAGCAGACAATTCTGACATCGATGGGAAAAGGGGAAAAACTGCAAAGAGGACAAGCCATCATAAACTAAGTCCTCTACCAGCTCTTCACAGCACTGGTTTGTGCCTCGCTTCCAGCTCCTATCTATTGCCACTAACATGCTTGTGGTCATCCCATGCGGGTCACACCTCCATCGTGTGACCTGAGTTTGGTTTTAGATATCTTAATGCAGGATCCATTTAAGCCACTGGGTTCTGCTTCGCTTTCTTTTCTTACTTGAAAATAGTTTTTCTCACAGCTTTAACTTCAGCCAGAAGAGTTAGTGCAGGGGAGCGGCTTAGCAAATGGCGGCGAGTAGCTGGAGTTAAGCACTTACGGAGGCGTTGGAGCTGTTGGTTCTCATTTCCACGATGGTAAAACGCAAGTCTAAGCTCTGGGTCTTCCCGGATGAATCTTCGGCAACAGCTGCGGGCCCGATGGATGTTTTCCTCCAGCGCGGGGCTGGAATGAGTCATCCGGAGTTTTCTTCGGCTGGGAGAGATGTGCCAGCTGAAGCGTCAGTTCTCTCCCTCGAAGCAACTCCCTCGAAGCGGAGTCCTCCGAGTTGCCCGAGGGCGTTAGACCAGCAGACTGAGGTCGGAGCGTCCCAGGGTGTTCCCTCACCAGCACAACCGAGTTCGGGAGATATCTCGGCAAGCGGAGAAGGGAAGCCAAACCAGTCATCTGTGCACCCGGAGAAATTGGAACGGCAAATTCCTCAAGATTTCCTGAAACTGAACATATCTCCAGCTGAGGCTTTAGGTAACTTATCTGTAACAGAGGGTCTGGGGTCTGAACTAACACCTATGCAGAGGCCCAAAGTTTTCACTATGGAAACATTATGGGAAGCAATATCTACTTTACAACTCTCTTTAGGATCTCAAATACAGCAACTTACTACACGATATACTACTGTTGTTTCTGAAAATTTGGAACTGAAAAATAGACTATCTAGTGTGGAAACAAAAGTGGAGGGTCATGAGACCAGAATAAAATCTGTGGAGTCCCACGCCTCGGTGTGAGTTAGGGACAATGGAAATCTTAATTTTAAGGTTGAAATGTTGGAAAACATGACCAGAAGAAGTAATCTTCGGATTATAAATTTTCCAAAATTACCACTTATTTCTCCACAAGATATGTTTAAGAAATACCTGAAAGAGATTTTGAAAGTTCCCGAAACCTCTTATCCACCTCTCACTAAAATATATTATTTACCAACTAGATCATTATCTGTTCAGAAACCAGACCAGCAGAATTTGTCTGCTGATAGTTTGGACCTGACAAATTTCCTTGAGAGGTCAGATAATGAGTCACTAGCGCTGCTAGTACAGTTCGCTATAGACTCTGACAGAGAATGGATGCTTAAGCTGTTTTTCAAGTTTAAAGACATACCATTTATGACTAAAACGGTGAGAATGTATCCTGATGTGTCAAGGACGACCCAAAAGAGAAGAAAACAGTTTCTCATTTTGAGACCAAGGGTCCTACAGTTGGGTGCTACGTTCATACTCAGATACCCATGTAAATGTGTGATGGTCTATCAGGGGAATAGACATGTTTATTTTGAACCTCAGCAGCTGATAAAATTTATCTCTGCGAAAGAGCAAATTTAATATTCTTGAGAGAATTGTTGTTCCAACCTGCTTAGTTTAATTAGGTTCTTTTCCCCACTTAACGCTATCTTTATTTTCTTAGTAATATTTGATTGAAAACTCAGCGTATGTAGCTTTCTCCCCTCTTATCGAGGTCTAATTATTCAATCCAGTATACTTAGAATTGTAATTTTCCTATTGTATTTTTGTTCTGCCTTCTTTTTTCATCTAAATTTACCTTTTTTTTTGATTATCTTGTTAAGTATTGTGGAGACTGGTATTGGAATATTTCTTTAATTGACTTTTTATTATGTCAAATTATAAAATTAAATAAAGAATTAAACAGAAGAGTTAGTGCACTTCAAGCATAAGTCATGTATTATCCTTATCTCTAATTTTTCCCTAATAGAGTACAACTATGAACTCATCCCAGATTCTTTCCTAAAGTTGTCATGGATATTCATTTAAACCAAACTGTAACTTTACCATCATTTTTTCCTCCTCCTCATTCCTCTACAGCAGAGCAATCTCTCCTCATGCTAGACTGAAGAGGAGCATTACTTTTTTTACCTCAAAGCAACTGATCAGTTACGTCAGACGACAAACCAACTATTCATTTCCTACAATCCAGCTACCCGAGGAAAGCCAACATTAAAAAGAGCTTCTTCTTCTTGGATAGAACAATGCATAAATTTTTGCTACATAAGAGCAACCTGCAACCACCTGGTTCAATTGGAGCTCATAAAGTACGAGCTACAGCTTCTTCAATAGCAAGTTTGAAATCCATTCCTATTCAAGATATTTGCAAGGCTGCAACTTGGTCCTCAGTGCATACTTTTACAGAGCACTATTACCTGGATCAGAGCTTAGCACAGCATGTTCGTTTTGGCCAATTAGTCTTAGGAAACCTATTTGCACTGTGACTCATTTGTCCACCACCCTTATCTTTCGTTAAGCTTGGGTGCCTGCATATCCCATGCTTGTTTTCGGAGAAAGCAAAGTTGGTTACCTGTAACAGATGTTCTACGTAGAAAGCAGGGGAATGCAGCCCCACTTGCCCACCTTCCATCCCCTCGTCTCATTCCTTTCATTGCTCGAGACAAAACTTGACAAGCTGAGGGGAAGGGCTGTAGGTGTAGGGACTCCTGCACATGCCCAGTAAGCTCAAAAACTTATCTAGCTAGGGAAGAGCACCAGCACACAGGCTCAGTCAGAGGACTTCACCAACAAGTGTGGCTGCATTCCCCTAATGTCTCCGGAGAACATCTGTTAAAGGTAAGCAACTTTGCTTACTCTTCACCTCCTGACCTTGGCCACTCCAAGAATAACCATGTTGCATCACCCAAAGTTCTAGGAACTTGGTTCCTCCTCCTCCTAGGAATTTAGAAGTCTGTGGTTCCTTAGTGGCTAAGATCATCTTGCTCTCAGTACATGCCTGATGAATGCTGGTCCAAAGTTGCATCAGTTGAGTGGCCTTGAGCAATTCTTGCTAAGGAGCAGATGTAAGCCAGAGTTAATTTCTGCTTGAAGCATAGTCCTTGAAGTCATGCAGGAGATTGTGAGACTATAAAATCTAAGTGTAGGAGTCTAACCTTTACAAGACTACTGATATCCAAATCTCAAACAGCCGGCAGTTCATTTTAACGCTGACTAGAAATCTCCTATTCTGCTCCAGAACTGTCCTACTTTGGTACTTTATGACCAGACGTGCTCTGTACGTGTAAACAAAATTTACCTGAATTGATATATAAATAGAGCTGTTGCTGCTACTATTATTTATCATTTCTATAGGGCAGAACTGTATATTTAACTGCTGAAAGAGAGCTGCTTCTTTAGCCTGATAGAAGCAGATGCTTTTGAGGTACTTGATTGGGCTTTTGGATGTCTTATGAGGGTGAAAACAGCGAACCTGACAGATTTGTAACCGTGTTGTGTGTTTTTTTTTTCCTTTCAGGAACCAATGGATGTGGTGGAATTATTTGGTCTGAAAGGGATCCAACATACCCCTATCAGCATTAAGAATGCGAGAGTTTCCCAGGTGTGTCAACCTCTCATCTCTTTCGTAGAGAAATATTGTAACAGGGAATCTCAAACATGTCACTCTTACTTACACATAAGCTTAAGAGCAATCCCTTTATCCTAGCTTTCCAAGATGGACTGAAGAATTGAAATGACTCGTTCAATCCATGTGGATGTTTTCTTATTTATTTCAGATTTATTAACCACCTTTTCATGAAGAGATTTTAAGTATTTTCCCCTGTCTGTCCCAGCAGTCTTGCAATCTAACTGGTACCCAGAGCACATATCTGCTTGTAGTTGCTGATTAGAATAATTGGGAGCCAGGAAACTGGTTTAAAAATGTCAATCACATTTAAACATTCATAGAAATGGCCATGGTAATCTATGGTGGCAAAAATGCAGAAAAACTGGTGGTACCTATAGACCAGAACAATATTTACCAAACTTATCATTGTAACACTTTAAAAATTCAAATGATCCCATGATGATGGAAAGAAAATAGCAAGCTTCTGTTCCTCTCTCCTCCTTTTCACTTAACCAAGCTATGGTGACAGTAACAGCAGTTAACACAGGGCATTTTAGGACAATGTGCACTCAGACTTCTGGGTTCTGTGTAAGTTTGCAATCTAACAGGAAGCCCACACAGCAGATGGGCCCTGGCCCTGTTTCTGTGCCACCCTCCCCATGAACCCATGCTGACTCCGTCTCATTAAATCATGTTTGTGTATGTGTTACACACTTTTATTTTTTTATAATTGTTTCTCCCATTTTGCCCACCACTGAAGTGAGGCTTACTGGTCTATAATTTCCCGGATCTCCTCTGGAGCCCTTTAAAAAAAATTGGCTTAACATTGGCCACTCTCCAATCTTCAGGTACTACAGATGATTTTAGCGACAGGTTACAGATCACTAACAGCAGGTCAGAAATTTCATGTTTGAGTTCTTTTAGTACCCTTTCATTAGCTAAAGCTCTAGTGCAGAGCTCGAGAAATCCCCAGGCGCCCGGCAATTCTTGTTCTCAAATGTTTTTGTTCTTGTTGAATTTCCGCTGTCAAAATAAAAATGCTTCTTCTTGCTCAAAGTGATATCACGCCCAGTAAGAAGCTCGCAAGTCTGGCAGTTTCAAGGCTCGCGGTGCTTTAAAATACCAGACAGTTCAAAACGTCTTAGATTTCAAGCCTTCAGTTAGCAAATCCATAGTGAGGAACCTTGAAACGTGTTGGTTTTTTTTTCCTTCAGACTGCAAGGTGAGAGGACTAGATAGCCAGCTCCGAGACACACATACTGACTGGAGTATAGCCATGAATAGTTGGAGAATGAGAGAGAGACTGTGAATTTTTTTTTTTTTGGGGGGGGCGGGGGGAAAGTGCTGCTGCCGGCGACTAGGGCTTATTTGGGGGGAAACGCTGTAGTTATGGCATTTCATAAGTGTCTAGTGTACTCTGTCATAAGTTAATGATTTTGAAGCTCTGAATGTCTTCCGTCCTTAATTTTGTTCTACTTGTACAGTGTTTGGTTTCTCTTTGCTTTATTACAAGTATACCGAGAAACTCATTGCCCTCTAATGGGCTGGAGCTCAGTTTACTTTCCCTCTGACTCAATCTACTGTCTGAGGGCATAACTAAGGGAAGAAAATAACCTTTCTTTTTGGCTCATACAGTGCTCATTTTTCCTTGGTGCTCCAGTACAGCTCTTTTTATGTATTAGGAAAGTGGGGCAGAAGTATATTCATAATATGCCAGGTTAATTTGTGTTTCATTTACTTTGTTCTTAGAAACATAGAAAGATGATGGCAGATAAAGGCTAAATGGCCCATCTAGGCTGCCCATCCCCAGTAACCATTATCTTTCTCTCTCTGAGAGATCCCACCTGCCTATTCCAGGCCCTCTTGAATTCAGACACAGTCTCTATCTCCACCACCTCTTCCGGGAGACTGTTCATGCATCTATCACCCTTTCCATAAAAAAGTATTTCCTTAGATTACTCCGAAGCCTATCACCTCTTAACTTCAACCTATGCCCTCTCATTGCAGAGTTTCCTTTCAAATGAAAGAGACCCGACTCATGCGCATTTACATTAGGTAGGTATTTAAACGTATCTATCATATCTCCCCTCTCCCGTCTTTCCTCCAAAGTATACACATTGAGATCTTTAAGTCTGTCCCCATATGCTTTATGATGAAGAAAACACACCATTTTAGTAGCCTTCCTCAGGACTGACTCCATCTTTTTTATCTTTTTGAAGGTGTGGCCTCCAGAATTGTACACAATATTCTAAATGAGGTCTTACCAAAGTCTTATACAGGGGCATCCTTTTTCCTACTGGCCATACCTCTCCCTGTGCAACCTAGCATCCTTCTAGCTTTCGCCGTCACCTTTTCAACCTGTTTTGCCACCTTAAAATCATCACATACATTCACACCCAAGTCCCGCTCTTCTGTCGGCTTGATAGGTGGTATATGAAAATAGACTTGAAATTTGAAATATTTATAGAAAAGGTGATGGATGTGTACAGTGACCTTCCAGCTACTCTTTGGGTTTTGGCCAGGCACTAGTGACCTGGATTGGCCACCATGAGTACGGGCTACTGGGCTTGATGGACCATTGGTCTGACCCAGTAAGGCTATTATGTTCTTAGGACTATATCAGAGTTCAAGAAAGTATGAGACAGGCATGTGAGATCTCTTAGGGGGAGGAAAAGAGAGGATGCTATGGATGGGCTATATGGACTTTACTGTATCAGTTATTGTTTTCTTTGTTTCCATGAGGTCCCATTGGAGACTTACACAGAGGCATTATCGCCTGCTTGGCTGTTCCTCTCTCTTCCTCCCATCCTTCTGGCTTTTGTCCTCACCTTTTCTACTCTTTTGGCCACCTTAAAATCACATATGAC
Source organism: Geotrypetes seraphini (assembly GCF_902459505.1). Taxonomy (NCBI): domain Eukaryota; kingdom Metazoa; phylum Chordata; class Amphibia; order Gymnophiona; family Dermophiidae; genus Geotrypetes; species Geotrypetes seraphini. The sequence goes on from NC_047095.1 coordinate 67,790,187, forward strand.
ACACCCATTCCTGCTTCTCATTCGTGCACAAAAATACTTGCCCCCTAAAATGTACTGAAGGATACTGACCTAAAAGGACTTCTGTTCTGCCCCAGAGGGAGACTGCTGTGTAGGGCAGGACCACACGCACTCATAACTTTTACACGTAGTTCTGAGCTCTGGGAGAGCCATATGTCCCAGTGCCATGCAGTGTTATTGCCTACTTGTGTCCCTGATTATATCCTGCTGTCAATGGAAAATGAAGCTATCTTTTCTTTCATCAAAAGATAAAAGAATGTATTTTTAAAGTCAACAATGGGTATTGGATACTTAATAGATATTTACTATAATTGTTTTGGTATATGGAGCTGGCTGATGTAAAAGTTATTTGATGTAACACTCCTTGGTGGCTCTGGTGAGAGGCAGTTTATAAAATGAAATAAATGAAAATTAAATTGATAAGTTGCTAATCAGTTGTTTTGTACCTACAGCACTACAAGGCCAGTTTGACAGCAATTTTCAATCTGCATCCTGTAAGTAAGTCTTCCCTTAATTGTGCTCCCATCTACCCCTTTCATAGCAGCGTTATTTTACAAGCTGTGATTATAATATCCCCTTTCCCATTACTCTTCGTTATTTTATCCCTTCAGTAGAGCCCAGTTCTAGTTAAGAGACTTCCCTATTATCCTTTTCAATTTGAGGATAAAGCTTGGATTGAAAGCAGAGGCACTGTTTTTTTTTTTGTTTTTTTTATTCAATTTTTCTATACCGTTCTCCCAGGGGAGTTCAGAACGGTTTACATGAATTTATTCAGGTACTCAAGCATTTTTCCCTGTCTGTCCCGACGGGCTCACAATCTATCTAATGTACCTGGGGCAACGGGGGGATTAAGTGACTTGCCCAGGGTCACAAGGAGCAGCGTGGGTTTGAACCCACAACCCCAGGGTGCCGAGGCTGTAGCTTTAACCACTGCGCCACACACTTCCATAGTTCTGGTATACCTTGATCTGGGCTAACATGAGCTATGTGCATTGCACCAGTCTTCATTGACTTGGCTGTGAACATTCTAGTATCGCTCAGTTCCTGTCTGAATGACATCGGTCAACCTGTCCATTTTGTGCAAGTTTTCATAAGCTACAAAAAAATGGGTGCAGTGTTAACAATGTCATGCAAAACATACATATATTATTTGTGAGGTATCTAATGTAGTCTGTCAAGAATTATTGGGATACATGAGATGATTTTACCCCCCACCCCCATATGCCCAGTATGAGACAATTTTTCTGACACGCTGGCAAGTCTAAGCACAAGGATGTTTAACTTTGTTATTCCATTTTTGGATTATTGAATGGACAGTACTGGCAACACTAGTGTCCAAAGGGTTTTATCATTTGAGCTAACTTTGCTATTGTCATGATTGTTGCAGTTGTACATGCCAGATCTCAGCTTCTCAGTAGATAGGCCACATATCTGCCCTGTAAGTAGGGGCTTTCCCTGGAAGACTATAGATTCCCGTTGGAGCATAGACTGAGTATTCAACCTGGTGGTGTTCCCCCCACCCCCAAATCCTTGCAAAATTTGTGGCTGCAGTACCTAAGGTTCTCATCCATTACTCTGGGAAGCAATAGAGATAAGTTTGAGTGCTTTACCATTTAAAGTTTTTGGAAGCTATTGCAATGATTAGACACCATTATTCATTGAAGGTACACTTGCACATAGGGGGGAGGGGAGAAAGTATAAAGTTATATTAAGGTTTGATCAACTGATAATATTTATATGAAATTTTTGATTGAAATGTTTGTGGGAGGGGAGAGGGAAGGGTATAAATGTGTTTTTAAGAAAATGTTAAAATAAATACAAGAGATGTTTATAGGGTTTTAATGATGTAATATTGTGTTCTTGATGTTAGATGGAAAAATGAATAAAGAATTTGAAAAAAAAAAAGTTTTTGGAAGAGGAAGAAGAAAAAAAAAGCCTTCCTTGCAGCCTCTTCCTAGCATGCATCTTTGTCATCTACAGGGCTATATTGGATTGGGATTCAGGAGATCTGATCATACTCCTCCCATCTCTCCTTTCACTTATTTCCAGTATGTCTAGGGCAAAAGGGAGCTGACAAGTAAGTCAGTGACTGCAATTGGCCTAACCTAGAACCAGATAGATAGGCAAGCAGGTTCTAGAATCAATCTTTATTCAGAACATTACACTATTATAGTTTTCAGGGCAAAAGGACATGAAATCTCTCCTCCTCTAGCATCCTACCAGAGCAGTCCCATCCAGAACATATAGTTTCTATCCATTGGCCAGCAGATGGAGACAGAGAAAGAAAATAGTTCTTTGTCATTTTCCAGTAAGGGTAGCTTGTAGGCATAGAACACTCAGTATTTCTTCATCTCCAGCAGATGGTGATGGTTCACCTTGCAGATTCTGAGCTAGTTAGCCAGTTAAGCTCCTAAACAATTGGTTGCTGGTAATGTAGAGCTAAAATGAAAAGGGCAAGGCCTGAAGAAGGATGTAGCTTAGGAAATTATGCTGTCAAGTCCTTTTCTTTTCGCACCAAATTTTTTCCCTGGCAGAGGATTTTTTGGAATTGAAGTGCCTCTACAAAATAAGAGGGAAGCTGCCTCCTGCTGGATACCATCTTTCAATTAAGCTCAGGGAGGAAGACTCAGAAGTAGAGAATGGCATGGTGACAGGACTAGATGATGAACAGGGCAGGACTTATTTAGGTTACTAACCTGATGCTGGTCACCTACGAGTTTCCTGCCTGGGACAAAAAGAGTTTTATATATTTATTTATGAGCTAACTTTTTTGGCCCGTACTGATTTGTCCTTTCTTTAAATAAATATTCAATCACTAGTCTTTAAGCCTGTTACATTAACGGGTGCTAGAATAGATGTGTGTGTGTCTGTCTTTCCTTCTTTCTCTCTCTCTCCTTGGCCACTGTCTGTCTTTTTTTTTCTCTCTCTCTCTCTCTCTTTGGATGCTGTCTGTCTGTTTGTCTTACTTTCCCAGAGCAAAGCATGATTGCTGTCTGCTCCCAGCACACCTCTCCCCCCAAAGCAGCCCTCTTTCCCTCTCCCCCTGGCCCCCTGCCTGCCTGTATTGCTCTCTCTTCTGGCCCACCGGCACGAACTGCCACTGCTGCTCCTCTTCAAAGCAGTCTGCTGAGGATCGCTGGCCAGCTGTAGCGAATCTCGCAGGCCCCTCTCCACCTCGGCAACATGTTCCCTCTGACGCACAGGATCGCGTTAGAGGGAATGTGCTGCCAAGGTGGAGAGCGGCTTGCGAGGTTCGCTACAGCCTGTCGGCGATCCTCAGCAGGCTGCTCTGAAGAGGATCAGCAGTGGTTTGTTTGGGTGAGTGAAGGTGGGAGGGGGGAGTCGCCGGCATGTTCCCTGCCTCCGTGTTCAAAAATGGAATTCGGCAAGGAGGGACACACCATACTGTCAGGGAACACGCTGTCCTAAAGGCGCATGCGCGCTTAGGGTTTTATTATAGAGGATGATTTTTTTGATCCAGTGTTTGGTCGGTTTTGAAAAGGGGCTTTGAGATTTTTCTTCCAATTTTTGTTTTGTAGGATCAAAAATTATACCATATCCAGCTTTCAAAAACCTGGGCGTCACTGGACAAATATTGTCATTTAACCAATACTGCATGACTTCTATGATCTTGTTTTTATTTATTCAATACAGCTTGTATGACTCGTACTTTTTGTACACTATTGTACTTTACATTTGTTTGTTTTCGTAATAAAAGGTTGAAAGAAGAGTGACCAAAATGATAAAGAAGATGGAACTCTTCTTGTTATAAAAAAAGGCTCTTTAGTTTGGAAAAGAGATGGCTAAGGGGAGAGATGATTGAGGTCTCCAAAATCCTGAGGGTTGTAGAACGGGTAAAAGTGAATCGATTTTTTTTTTTATTCTTTAAAAAATTATGAAGACTAGGGGACACTCGGAAGTTACATGGAAATACCTTTAAAACAAGTAGGAGGAAATATTTTTTCACTCAATAGTTAAGCTCTGGAGCTCGTTGCCAGAAAATGTGGTAACAGCGGTTAGCATAGCTGGGTTTAAAATAGGTTTGGACCCGTTCCTGGAGAAAAAGTCCATAGTCTGCTGTTGAAAAAAGATACGGGGAAGCCACTGCATGCCCTGAGATTAGTAGCATGGGTTTTTGCCAGGTATTTGTGACCTAGATTGGCCACTGTGAAAACAGGATACTGGGTTAGATGGACAATTGGTCTGACCCCTTATAACTCCTCTCAGAAAATAATAAAAAAAATTGAATTAAGGCCAGTTCTGGGCAGACTTGTACGGTCTGTGTTTGTATATGGCCGTTTGGTGGAGGATGGGCTGGGGAGGGCTTCAATGGCTGGGAGGGTATAGATGGGCTGGAGTAGGTTTTGACAGAGATTTCGGCAGTAGGAACCCAAGCACAGTACCGGGTAGAGCTTTGGATTCTTGCCCAGAAATAGCTAAGAAGAAAAAATTTAAAAAATTTAAATTGAATCAGGTTGGGCAGATGGATGGACCATTCGGGTCTTTATCTGCCGTCATCTACTATGTTACTTCCTGTACCTAATTAAATGCTGCGGCCATCACTATGGTAAGCTATTCTTAGAGCATTTGTTGGTAAAATAATCTAATTTTTTTTCTGCCAAACCGAGCCTGATTTGGGCTCTTCAGTCTAATATTTATTAGCTTGGTTTATCATTGCTTATCTTATCCTTCCTAGTGCCTAGCTAAGGGCTACCATAGATCTTTCAGGAAGAGACCTAATGGCAGATCTTTGCAGTTCTCAGCCAATCAATATTACTGTTTCACTAGTGGAAGTTGGTATTTATAATAGACTTTGCCGCTGCTTAAATTGATGTCTCTCCAGTTCCCAGAGGCTGTTTGCTTCTTGAGGAAAACACTGACCTTTAGTCTGTGCAGAAGAATGATTAAAAAAATGTTTTAATATGGACTTCTGAGTTCTTAGAATTGGCAGCATAGTATAGGTGGCTGTTTTCAGAGGTAGTTAAATGGCTCTATCCTTATCCAGTAGGATCTCCGTTATCCAGCAGCCACGGGAATTGGTGGATACCAGATAACTGGTTTTCTGGTTGAATGTGTCTAACACCCACTCAATTCCCCCCTCCTTCCCGCCCCAAAGCACCAGTCACAAAGCCCTCCTCTCTCCCTCAAGCCCTGAAGTGGCAGAAGCAGTTGGCCGCGAACTCCCTCACTCGCTCCCTTCCTTACCCGAGCACAGCCAGTGAGTAGGAGGCAGCTTCAAAACAAGCCTTGCCGTGAGCAGTCTGTTTCGAGGCTGCCTCCTACTGACTGGCTGCACTTAGGTAAGGAAGGGAGTGAGCGAGGGAGTTCGTGGCTCTGGATTGTCACTTACTTCTGCCACTTAGGGGCTTAAGGGAGGAGGGTTTTGTGGCTCAGGACCACTACCGCACTGATGATTTGGGGAGGGAGAGGGGTTCGTAGCTGCTTTGGGGCTTGAGGGAAGATTTATGGCTCAGGATACTGCCACTGGTGCTTCGGGGGGCTTCCCCCCCCCCAGCGATTTTTTTGCCAGTTAGTGAGAATCCTGGTTAACTGATACCTGGTCTACTGTACTGCACCTGCTTTTGAATTGGATCTAATGGTTCTTGCTATTGTGCAAGAGTGTAGATCCCTGTTTTAAGGAGGTCTTCAGGCTTGTCTTCCTGTCTAACAGACCTGGTTTCTTGTTGAATCAATAGTTGCATCTTTTCTTTCAGAATCAGCTTCTTTCAGTCTCAAGGACTCAGTTGAACTTCAGCTCATAAGTCAGCTGCATTTATAACCTTACAACTGGGTTGGTTTAACCCACAACATTAGCTGGACCTCACATCAAGAATTTAAGCTGAGTGAAACTTCACAGAATCATCTGGGCTTACTCCCTTAAATAAGTTCATAAAATGACCTGGACTGGACTGGCTTTCTGATTGTCAAAACAGTTGAGTGTCTGTTCATAGAGGCAGTAAGACCGTTGTGCACAGAATCAGTTCTACTTAATCTCATTCATTCAGCCTTCGTGAGGTTACTGTTGCTTTCTCCTCACAGATTAAGCTGTACCTCAGCTTCTCAGTGACATGGTGGTGCCAGCTGTGCTTCAGTGTCTCATTGTCTCTCGTGATTCCATATGTCAAAATCTCTGCTGTATTTTATCTTCATTGTAGATACAATGTCTTTCAGACTTGCTGTTTCCTGGATTTCAGGATCTCAATGTTACTGATTTTCAACCTTACATTTTTATTTTTTAGCTTTGAAGTCACCACCAGACTTCACCCGGACAGTGTCTCATCCATTTCAATCTTTTCTTTCTTGTGTTTTAGTCTCTCAGTGGATGTTAAAGCATTAGCTTGCCTCTTTAAGTTCTACTTTGGGTTTGCCTGTTTCTCCATATCTATTGTGCCTACCCTTTTCACTGTCCTGGGTATATAATCCTCTGTATATGTTAAGCTTGGCTTCCTAGTATCTTTGGCAACATGACCTCTTTATTTTAGGTTTGTTTCTGTTCTAATGCCTATAGTTTTTCCAGGCTTTTGGTTAGGCTTGTTAGCCTATAGGCTTCCACTTCCATTCCCTTGCTTCAACCTACTAGTTCTGGACTGGTCTCATAGGATGCTAAGGAAGGGGAATTGTCTTGTGTCATTTTCTTTCCTTTAGGCCAAGGATCTCAAAGTCCCTCCTCAACGGCCGCAATCCAGTCGGGTTTTCAGGATTTCCCCAATGAATATGCATTGAAAACAGTGCATGCACATAGATCTCATGCATATTCATTGGGGAAATCCTGAAAACCCGACTGGATTGCGGCCGTTGAGGAGGGACTTTGAGAACCCTGCTTTAGGCCTACCTGACCAGCCCAGAAACCCACCCTTGTGGATTCCTACATTGCTTGTTTCCTCTTTGGATGGTTCTGCCTTTACTAGGGATTTATGTGCTGTTTCTTCAAGCAGTTCCACCTTCAACTAGGGAAAACTCTGGTGCTTTCATTGTCGATCTCTGTTTCAGTGGCGGTCAGTACCATCTGTTTCACTTAGTCATTTGTGTTTCATTGGAGTACAATCACGCCTGCTTCAGTTTTGGAGATTTGACAGTACACCACAATAGTTTCTGCTTTAGTTGCTTGTCCTATCAGTAGATTTCAGTTACTCTGACTTCAGTTGCAGTTCTGAGGGTCTGATTTTGGCATGCGTTATGCGTCATTATACTACTTCTCTTCAACTCTGTATATGAGTTCCTTTGCTTAGTCATTTGAAATACTGAGTGTTCTAAGCCTGTATGCTACCCTTATGGGGCAAATAAAATTACTTTCCATCTCTCTCCATCTGCTGGTTGATACACAATCCGCAGATCTGGACTGGTAGAACTAAAGGAAAGAGCATTATCAGGTAAGATATAATTTCTCTCGTCATTGCACAAAATAGATAACATTTGCTAGGATTCTGTTTCACATCAAGTGCCTTCCAGAAGTACCTTTCTTCATATGTTTGTGTCCCATAGGTTATCAAACATCAAGGTCAATGTGCAGTTAACTGAGTGTCTGATTTCTTTCCCCACAGGATGCCAAATTTGCTATTGTTTTAGAAGAAGACTTGGATATATCAATAGATTTTTTTAGGTGAGGATTGTTACCAGATATCTGGTTCTGATACCATATTGTCCCCTCAAGCGAGATCACCCTGCATTTGTCCTTTAACTTGCACATTATCTGCAACTTTTCTTAGTAAGGCCTGGAGCTTGGATTCCCTTTTTTAAGTTGAGTCTGCTGTGGATGTGGTATTCACAAAGAAAATGAATTCTCCACAGTCTTTCTCTAGTAGAAGCTGAGAGTATAGTGGCTATTTTAGAAGCTCTGTTGTGTTGGATGTCTGAAAACTGGCATTTAGATGTCCTTATTGCATGGCTGTCCAAATCCCAATTCCATCTAACATTGTAGTACGTCCAGATGGCTCTGACCTTATTGAATATCAGCAGAGATCATCAGGGTTCAGTTTAACACAAACTAAAAAGATAAACATGTGACTTGAAGTAAAACAGAATTGTGGCGAGTCCGTTTTTGATCTTTTTAGTTAAAACAGATATAAGGAGTGAGGTGACTGTATGTTGCTCCTCTTGCAAGTTCTTCTCTTCTGGAAGGACCTCTGCACAGGATAGGCATGGACTGAAGGCCTCAATGGCTGATCAATGTTATAACACATGGTAATTACTGATCTCTCATGCAACTGGCTCCATGTCAGAGTCTCTGACTAGAGCCTGGGTAGCCACTAGGGCAAAGCTTCCCTAACTGGGGGTCAGGAGCCTAAATGAGATCATAACCTGGGTGCATCCTTATTCTGCGTCTCTTTGATGGGGGGAGGAATATCACAGTTTTCTTTGGTTGCAATCATAAGGCCATGGCCACAAAAAGATTGATAAGCATTGCATTAGAGTTGGGGCACTCTAAAGTCTGACTGGCACAAACCAACTACCAAGAACTGGAACCCAGATTCAGAAGTTGAGGGCAAGTAGCATAATCAAGCAAATGCTGCCAAGTCAAGTCAGATTGTAGCAAAATCACTTTATTACCTTTGACAGAAATGTTTTAGCATCTGAAACCATAGCACAGAAGCTATTTGCTTTGAACAGTTTAAACCCAAATTGTAAGGGACTTAAACTATTGTAGGGATCAAAGAATTTTATTTTAAAAAATCCACAACAGTGGCATCATGTGTTTTGATCAATAAGGCATATTCATAATTATATTCAATATTTGTCTTATACTTGGTGTGCTCAAAGGATTACATTTGTGTTTGGCTTAGTGGGAAATGGATCTGAAGTCTTTGCTGCTCTGTTCTCTTTTAGTTTCCTGAGTCAGACATTACATTTACTAGAAGAAGATGAGAGTTTGTACTGCATTTCAGCCTGGAATGATCAGGTAGGTAAGCTTTAGGGGCATTTAGTTTATAGGCATGTCTTTGTGTGTGTGGTGTATTTATTTCTGGAGGAATTCTGATAGAGGGTGTCAAGAATGGCCCACATAATAAAACCATTTATTTGAGCACTCGACCATATAAACTATTATCCCAGGACAAGCAGGCAGCATATTCTTAACGTATGGGTGACGTCACCGACGGAGCCCCGGTACGGACCTTTTTAACTAGAAAGTTCTAGTTGGCCGCACCGCGCATGCGCGGGTGCCTTTCCGCCCGACGGAGGAGTGCGTGGTCTCCAGTTTCTTCGTTTCCGCGGAGCGAAGAAGACGCATGTGCTTTTCAACGGCCGTTGAAAACTCTCAATTTGCCTTCCCGCTCGCGATTTTTGATCCAATTTTGGTTCTATTTTTGTCTTTCGACTTCATTCTTCTAAAAAAAAAAAAAAAAAAAATTCTTTTCGTGTCTTTTTCCTTATTTTTGCAGCCGGCCCCGGCGGGGCCTGTTGTAATCATCCAAGCCTCCGGGTTTGATTTCGCGGAGGCCATGTTTCCCTTCATGCCCCCTCAACCGGGCTTCAAGAAGTGCCAGCGGTGTGCACGCCCGATCTCTTTAACTGACCCACACAACTGGTGCCTTCAGTGTTTGGGTCCAGAGCATCGGGCTGACACCTGCACCCGCTGTGCTACTCTCAAGAAACGCACTCTTAAGAACCGGCAAATACAGCAAAATATTCTTTTCGGTACCGGTTCTACCATGGATCAGGCCCCGACGTCGACGGCACCGCCTAAATCGGCACCGACCACATCGACACCGCCTGATCCTCCTTCGGGGTCGATAGCGCCAGGTAAGCCGGCTAAGAAGCCTTCCACTTCCCTTGAGCGACCTCCAGCTACAGCGGTGACCCCGGTTCTTCCGACGTCCCGCCACTCCCGTAAACGCTCCGCTCCGATCACGGTGAGTGCCTCGTCATCGGCCTCCTCATCGCCGGAGCGTCGAGCAGCACCTATGGTACCGAAGAAATCTAAAGCGGTACCAGTGCCCCCATTGGAGGACCGAATCTCAGCCATCCTCCAGGACAAGCTTCAGGAGCAGCTACAGAAGCAACTCCAACAGCTCCTTCCAACCTTACTGGCACCGCTCCTTCCGGTACCGGTCCAGCCCGAGCTTCGCACCGCTCCACCGGTATCCACCCCCTCGGTACCGTTGAACACATCCATGCCGGTCTTATCTGCTCAGCCTGCACTTCAGACTTGCTCGGCAGAGGACCCTTCCCAGGCCCCAGATCGACGCCGGTCGTCTCGGGATCGGGATCGGCACCATTCCTCCAGGGACAGAGATCGACGCCGGTCTTCATCCCCCGGCACCGTATCCATGCGATCTGGCAAGTCCCTTTCTAAAACCCGCCATACTGAACCGGCTATCAGGGACCCAGACCTATGGGAACAATCCCCACTCGGTACCGAGGAGGATGCCTCTTCTACAGATGAGGAACCCTCCATGGCTGAAACCACTTCTAAGCCCGAGCAATCCTCCTTCACGAAGTTCCTTCGGGAGATGTCAGCGGCTCTCTCCATCCCCCTTGAGTCCGACTCTAAGAAGTCCCAGGCCTTTTTAGAAGCTTTGGACTTCGACCAACCTCCCAAGGAGTTTCTTAAACTTCCTGTACATGATATCCTTCGGGAAACATTTTATAAAAATTTGGAGACTCCATTGACTGTTCCAGGTGCCCCTAAAAAACTGGACAGCTTATACCGGGTCATCCCTATTCCGGGATTTGACAAACCCCAATTGCCCCATGAGAGCCTCCTTGTAGAGTCCACTCTCAAAAAATCTCAAGGCTCCAGCGTTTATGCCTCCACCCCTCCTGGCAGAGAGGGAAAGACAATGGACAAATTTGGAAAGCGCCTGTACCAGAATGCCATGCTGGCTAACAGAGCCAACAATTACACCTTTCATTTTTCATTTTATATGAAACACCTGGTCCAACAACTTTCTGCTCTAGAAAAATATATACCTGAGCGTAAGGTCCCACTCTTCCAACAGCAGATTTCCAACCTCCTTCAGCTCAGAAAGTTTATGGTGCGCTCGATTTACGACTCCTTCGAGCTTACTTCACGAGCCTCCGCACTGGCTGTGGCCATGCGACGCCTAGCCTGGCTGAGGGTGTCTGACCTTGATGTAAACCACCAGGACCGTCTCGCCAACGCGCCCTGTCTTGGTGACGAACTTTTTGGGGAGTCTCTTGATACCACAACACAAAAACTTTCGGCTCATGAGACCAGATGGGACACCCTCATTAAACCCAAAAAGAAAACTCCACCGGCACGACCATACAGGCCTCAGTCCTCTTATCAACGTCGATTCTCTGCCAGGCCGCTGAATCCTCCTCAGCAGCAATCTCGCCGTCCTCGCCAACAACAGCACACTCAGGCTCGCTCTCAGTCTCACCAGGCGACCAAGCCTCTCCCTCAGACTAAACCTCCTCAGCCCTTTTGACTCCTTTCTCCAGGGCATAGCCAGTCTCCACCCTTCGATGCCTCTTCCTCAACCTATCGGAGGCCGCCTCACCATCTTTCTCCAACGCTGGGAGGCCATCACATCAGACCTGTGGGTTCTCAACATCATCCGCCACGGATACTCACTAAGGTTCCAGACTCTTCCCATAGATCATCCTCCCGTAGAGTCTGCTTCTCACTCCTCCCAAACTCCTCTCCTCCTCAGGGAGGTCCAATCCCTCCTCCTCCTCAATGCCATCGAAGAAGTTCCTCCAGACCAAAGGGGTCAGGGATTTTACTCCCGCTACTTCCTGGTACCCAAGAAAACGGGAGATCTTCGTCCCATCTTAGACCTCAGGAACCTCATCAAGTGTTTGGTCAAAGAAAAGTTCAGAATGCTCTCCCTGGCCACGCTTTATCCTCTTCTATCTCAACACGACTGGCTATGTTCCCTGGACCTCAAGGAGGCCTACACTCACATCCCAATCCATCAGGCTTCGCATCGCTACCTCCGATTCCAGATACAAAATCACCACTATCAGTACAAGGTGCTGCCCTTTGGTCTCGCATCATCACCCAGGGTGTTCACCAAGTGCCTGATTGTGGTAGCGGCTTTTCTCAGATCCCACAACCTACAAGTGTTCCCATACTTGGACGATTGGTTGGTGAAAGCACCTACATCTCCGCTTGTGCTGCAAGCCACTCATCAAACCATCTCTTTCCTCCATCTCTTGGGGTTCCAGATCAATTATCCCAAGTCACATCTGCTTCCTACGCAGCGCCTGCAGTTCATCGGAGCAGTTCTCGATACCAATCAGATGAGGGCGTTCCTTCCTGCCGACCGGCACCGGACGCTACTTCACCTTTGCCGGCAGGTGCTCCTTCATCCATCCATCCCTGCTCGCCAAATGATGGTCCTTCTAGGCCACATGGCCTCAACAGTCCATGTGACCCCTCTGGCACGACTCCACCTCAGGATACCTCAATGGACCCTTGCCAACCAATGGTCACAGACCACGAATCTTCTTTCTCATCCCATCTCTGTGACATCGTCTCTTCAGCAATCTCTTCAATGGTGGTTGAACTCCTCAAATCTCTCCAGGGGACTTCTCTTCCATCCGCCTCCTCATTCCATGGTCATAACCACGGATGCTTCCCCCTATGCTTGGGGGGCCCACTTGGGCGATCTCCGCACCCAGGGACTTTGGACCCCTCAGGAGCGTCAACATCACATCAACTTCCTGGAGCTCAGAGCCATGTTTTATGCTCTCAAGGCTTTCCAGCATCTCCTCTACCCTCAGGTTCTTCTCCTGTGCACGGACAACCAAGTCGCCATGTACTACATCAACAAGCAAGGTGGCACCGGATCTCGTCCCCTTTGTCAGGAGGCCCTCCGAATCTGGACCTGGGCCATAGCCCACAATCTGTCCCTCAGGGCTGTCTATATCCAGGGCGAACAGAACTCCCTGGCTGACCAGCTCAGCCGCATCCTGCAACCTCACGAGTGGACCCTGGACCCTCCTACTCTCCACTCCATCTTTGCTCGCTGGGGCACCCCGCAAGTGGACCTATTTGCAGCTCCTCACAACCATCAGCTGCCCCAGTTCTGTTCCAGACTCTTCTCTCCGCATCGTCTGACCCCAGATGCATTCCTACTCGACTGGACGGATCGGTTCCTCTATGCCTTTCCTCCACTCCCTCTGATGTCGCGGACCTTGTTCAAGCTCCGCAAGGACAGGGCCACCATGATTCTCATCGCCCCCCGGTGGCCCCGACAGCACTGGTTCTCCCTCCTGCTCCAGCTCAGCTCCAGGGAGCCCATTCCTCTTCATGTGTTTCCTACTCTGCTTACACAGCAGCATCAGTCTCTACTGCACCCCAATCTGTCTTCCCTCCACCTGACTGCTTGGTTTCTCTCGGGCTGACCTCTCCAGATACCCTGTCTCAGCCTGTCCGTCGCATTCTGGATGCCTCCAGGAAACCCTCCACGCTCCAATGTTACCATCAGAAGTGGACCCGGTTTTCCTCTTGGTGCCTCCTGCATCATCACAATCCCACCTCATTGGCGGTAGAGACCATTCTGGACTATCTGCTCTCTCTGTCCGATGCTGGTCTCAAGTCTACCTCAATCAGAGTCCACCTCAGTGCCATCACTGCGTTTCATGAGCCTATCCTCGGAAAACCTCTCACGGCTCACCCTCTGGTTTCCCGCTTCATGAGAGGCCTCTTCAACATCAAACCACCTCTACAGCCTCCTCCTGTCGTCTGGGACCTAAATGTGGTTTTGTCAGCCCTCATGAAACCTCCTTTTGAGCCTCTTGCTACTACTTCGCTCAAACTTCTCACATGGAAGGTGCTTTTCCTCATTGCCATCACCTCTGCCAGGAGGGTCAGTGAGCTGCATGCACTGGTCGCCGATCCACCGTTCACTGTTTTTCACCATGACAAGGTGGTTCTGCGTACCCATCCTAAATTCCTTCCCAAGGTGGTTTCGGCTTTTCACCTCAACCAATCTATTGTATTGCCTGTCTTCTTCCCGAAACCCCATTCTCATCCTGGAGAACAGGCGTTACACACACTGGATTGTAAACGTGCCCTTGCATACTACCTTGACCGTACCAGGGCTCACCGATCCTCTCCTCAACTTTTTCTGACCTTCGATCCCAACCGTCTGGGTCGTCCTGTCTCTAAACGAACGCTGTCCAATTGGCTTGCTGCCTGTATTGCGTTCTGTTATGCTCGGGCCGGCCTGTCACTGGAAGGAGCTGTCACGGCCCACAGGGTCAGAGCTATGGCTGCTTCTGTGGCTTTCCTCCGTTCCACGCCTATTGAGGAAATCTGCAAGGCGGCCACTTGGTCTTCAGTTCACACGTTCACTACTCACTACTGTCTGGATACCTTCTCCAGACGGGATGGACACTTCGGCCAATCTGTGTTACAAAATATACCAAATTGAATTATACATTTTGGTGGAATTCTGTTTGTCATATTTATAAAATGGAAAAAATATTAGCGTTACAACAGGGAAATCTTCTTAACTTCAAGAAAATTTGGCAACCATTGACAAAATATTCTAATGATTAGTTTCTTAGCACAATGATAAAAATTATATACGAATGGGGTGGGATTTGATTAATTAATGGAAATATATTATATAAAAAGGGAGTGGGAATTATATTTTATATGTTATTGTATAATCTTTATCATATTATATTTTAAATAATATGAATTAATAATGATAATATTATGGATATGTAATAATTAATATATATTGTATGATTTAAATATTGTAAGAATGGAAAATTTATAAATAAAAAATAAAAAAAAAAAAAAAAAAAACAAAATTTATTTTCCTAATGGCCAACCATCCCCCCTCCCTCTCTGTTAGCTTGGAGGTCACCCATACGTTAAGAATATGCTGCCTGCTTGTCCTGGGATAAAGCACAGTTACTTACCGTAACAGGTGTTATCCAGGGACAGCAGGCAGATATTCTTACGACCCACCCACCTCCCCGGGTTGGCTTCTTAGCTGGCTTATCTTAACTGGAGACCACGCACTCCTCCGTCGGGCGGGAAGGCACCCGCGCATGCGCGGTGCGGCCAACTAGAACTTTCTAGTTAAAAAGGTCCGTACCGGGGCTCCGTCGGTGACGTCACCCATACGTTAAGAATATCTGCCTGCTGTCCCTGGATAACACCTGTTACGGTAAGTAACTGTGCTTTGTGGAAGGTCATAACTATATTGCCATAGTCCAGAAAAAAAATTGACATGTACAAATGCTTGTACATGGATCACCCCCACTTTGTGGAATACCCTTAACTTATTTGAGCAGAGATGGTTTTGAAAAAATGTAAAATATTGAAAACTCAATTTTAGATTGGGATTCAGTTTACAGGCTGAGGAGGAGTGGAAGATTACTAGCGTACCTGGGAATACAGAGTAATGAGAGAGAGGATTTTCTATTTCTTTCTTTTTAGGATTGTATGAGTTAGGCCTATTCTGTTTAGTGATTATGGTGTTCTTCTTTTTTTTTTTAATTTTTTAAAAGTTTTCAAAGCTAATAAAAGTGGAAAACAATATACATACATATATTAATAATCATAATAAGCACTTATAATCAATAAATAATAATAATAATAATACAGAAAAAATAAAAGAAAACTCTCCCATCCAACATATTTATGGTGTTCTTTTCTAATAGTTATATTTTTATTGTAAACTGCCTAAATCTGCATAGACATAGATCAAATTTTAATAAACTAAACTATTTCAGGAATTTAAATTTGGAAATCTGCAGAACCTAAAAGCGAGCTGATATTCATCTAGTAATGCTGACATGCATGATATATGTTGCTACAATAAGTCCTGTCTGCAGCCGAGAGCCCCTCCTGAGGCTCTCTGAATTTTTGAATCTTCTGGAAACTGGAAAATTAAAGTGCTGTTTCTTTGTTGTTCAGGGCTATGAGCACACAGCAGAAGACCCATCCCTGTTATACAGAGTGGAGACCATGCCAGGCTTGGGATGGGTATTGAGGAAGAGTCTTTATAAGGATGAGCTGGAGGCAAAGTGGCCAACACCAGAAAAGGTACTGTATGTATTCTTTGTATTACATCACATTTTAATCTTTAACAAATATATGTATATCACATGGGTTTTGCTACACTGCCAACAAATGTAGACAAAGGGCAATTAGATTGCTTACATCACTCTATACAGGATGCCATGCAACTTGCAGTTTCCCTGTCATCCTTTTTCATTGGACATGTCCGCAACCTTTGATCCAGTGGATCATTCAGTTTTATTAGACCGTTTAAGGGATTTACACATTACGGAAAAAGCTTCTCAGTGGTTTCATTTCGTCAGAGGGCCAGATTCTCAAAACTTAAGCTTGCCTTTAACGTGGTCACTAAACCAGTTCCAGCTGGTTTAGCCTGTTTGCATTTTACCGGCGGATTATCAAAGCGGCTTATTGCGGTCTTTTGCAAGCTTTCTAGCAGTCTCCAACACTGCCATGCAAATAGGCTCAATTGATATTTAAATGAGCACTCCAGTGGATTCTTCAACCTCGCCGAGTCATTCTCCAAGAGCGGTGTCTGCTGTTGGCAAAAAAAATCAACAGCTGGTCCGGGGATGCCAGTACAGTGCCAGCCCTGTGAAAAATGCATCTCGTGGTGTGTGTGTTTTGACTGTAGCTGAAGAAACAAAATAGAAATTACCTGATTCACAAATTATAGACTTTGGGGGGGGGGGATGGTAAAAACAGGTGAGCGCGTGTATTATAGCCGTATCTTATGAATTATAGTGGTTTTTGCATGCTTGTTAAAAGCCGATTTTGCATCTCCCCTCCCACCGCCAAGCAACACCCCCTCGGCAGTGGGAGTGATGCCCACTCTCTCGCCACCAAGCAACACCCCCATACACATCCATGCAACAGCGGGAGAGATGCCAACTCTCTCCCGCTGCCAAGCAACACCGCCCCCAGCCTGGTGGCACATCTCAGTACTGTGCTTATGTTTCAACCCCTGACACCGCGCAAGCGAAACGGGGTACTCCCATAGAGACTTGCATCTTTTGGCTTTTGGAGTTGAAGAGGATTCATGTCGCTAGTTTTAACGTTCTTCAGCTCTACTTGGATGTATGAACAGTCTAATCCCAGAGAAATTTTGCAGAGTTGAGTGTTCCAGTTATAAAGTGACCATCCTTTTGAGCTAAGTATTTTGGACTTGATTTTTTTTTATGGATGGTGCAATTTTCATCTGGACTAGTTTACCTTTGTATAGACCCAATTGGATTTAGACTGCCTCTTCCTTTTAGATGCTATGTTTCTTTATTTACTACTCCACATCTCATATGTATTGAAGAAACTTCTTCAGTTTTTGCGGTTTTCCTGCTGTTGCATCATGGGACATAATTTGATAAGTCTGGGGAGGAGGTTTTTGTTTATGGCCTGTGATGAACTCTGAGGGCTTATTCACTTTGCAGCTTTGGCTGGTTTGATGAGTACCTGTGAGGTCTTTTTCTCCCCCCACAGGTTATTATTTAATTTTTGTAAGTCCCATCTCAGCAGTAGGAAATAAAAGTTTTTTGTTTATGTGATTGATTTATCTCATCCTGTGGCTTTTAGTAATTGAAATCACCCATTTATTATAGTGTTGCCCATTTCTCCAGCTTTCCTAATCTCTGTAAACATTTCTTTATCTGTCTGCCCATTTTGTCCCGGGGACGGTAGTATAACCCAACCTTCCCTTCACACATGGAATTTCTATCCATAAGGATTCCACACTGCTTTCTATGTCATGCAGAATGTTTATTTGATTTGATTCAATTCCCTCTTTAACATATAGCGCAACCCCTCCTCCAATTTGATCCACTCTAATTTGTACCCAGGTAACAGTGTCCCATTGATTGTCCTCCTTCCACCAGGTCTCCAAGATGCCTATTATATCTATCTCATCGTTCAGTGCTATATACTCTAACTCTCCTATTTTATTTTTTAGGCTTTTATCATTTGTATACAGACACTTCAAATTGCTTTTTTCCTTGCCAACTACAGACTGCTGAGAAGACAGGGAAAGTTTGAGTTTTTTTACTCTGCCTTCCTCTTAAACCCTCCTGGTTTTGTTTCATCTGGGACTCCCTAAATCTCCTGTTTCAATAGTATCCTCCAAGGATACCTCACACCAAACCATCCTCTCCCGTGCAACTGTCGGCTTTCCCCCACATCTCAGTTTAAAAGCTGCTCTATCTCCTTTTTATACATTAGTGCCAGCAGCCTGGTTCCATCCCTGTTAAGATAATGTCTTTAACATATAACCTGGAACCATGTTATGAAAGTTTTTAAAGGCCAAAACCATGACCTTAGATACGTCTTCCAATAGACAACCAAGGAACCAGAAGCCAGTGCTAGGGAGACATGGTTATGAATGGTCAAATTTTTCAGCAGATGAACGGCTGTTTTCTGTACACATTTCTCTTATAATATTTAATTTAAGCATATTGATAGCACACCTGGTGTGCGTCACAGAGTAACTTGCTCAGAGCCTCCACTGTCAAGGTGGCTGGTCCATTGCTTAAGATCACCTCCCATTATTTATTATTTCTCTTGGATTTTGAAATGTACTGCGATATGCAGTCTCCCTGGGGGGTGAGTATTTAGAAAGGAACAGTACATATGAGGCATTCTGTACACATTGCAATTACAGTCTTTGCAGACAAGCCTACAATGAATGCATTGCAGTAATGTATATGGGATAAAAGCAAAATCTTCAGAAAAATACATTTGAATTTTTCATAGTTGACATAAAAGGAAGTTGATCCACTTGAGAAATATGATTTGTAAGTGACAATCCGGAGTCAAGTTATGCTCCTAAACTATGTACCTGATTTTTAGCTGCACGGGTAGCATTGCCTGAAGAAGGAGGCCAAGAGTAAGCACAGTTATCCCTATTTAACCAAAGAAGTTCAACTGCAGCTTATTTATGGTCCTCCAGTCTTTGATTTCTGACAATCTGATCCCAGTGGACTATATAACTGAATATTATCCGTAAAAGAATGAATCTGAATCTGATATTTCCAAGCAATACCAATCGCTGGTCTAACATACAAATTAAAAAGTAATGGTGACAGTAAAGCACCCTCAGGCACACCATATTTGAGTAAACTAGGTAGACATATCGGACACCAACAACACACTCTGTGATCTTTGTTCTATTTATTGTCTTTTATTTACATCAAAGCAAACAAACTTTGAATAAGAAATTAAAATACAACTCCTGAAAGCAAATTTTTCCATATCTTAGTTACAACAATACAGTCCACAAAAAAAAGAGGGAGAAAAAACCTTTCACTCTGTGATCTTTGATCCAAAAAGGAAGAGATGCAAAGCAACATCACAAATCCCAATATCAGCAAAGAAGAGGATGATCAAGGGTATGAAAAGCCGCACTTAAAGTCGAATCAAACCAAAACATCATCCCCTTTATCCAGACATTTCCAAAAATCGTCAGTAATATCTAATAGGACTGTTTTGGTACTGTGAATCTTTCTAAACCCTGACTGATAAACAGAAAGTGCAGCTTGTTTTTCAACAAAATCCTGCAACTGCACTAAAAACACTTTTTCTAAAATGGTAAATTAGGAAAGGTCTAAAATTACAACGTCCAAAGTAGGTGGTTGGGTTTTTTGTTTGTTTGTTTTTAATAGGCCAAACCACAGCAGATTGCAAGGAATCATTAATTAAAGGCAAAATTGATTGTAAAGAGAGAGAGATTTAACAGACCTTGAGTCATTCGGGCAGACCACCTTGTTTCCTTTAGGGTAGTGTGAAAGTGAGGTATCCTTTGAGGAACACAGTCTTATAATGTTTAAGCTTTAATAGCAGACTTCCTAATGCTGTTCAACATTTGCAATTCTACTTCTACATCCACAGACCAGTTTGTGTTTTATAAGCCACCCTTCGATAAGTGACCAATCATCATCTCTCTCTTCCGTAGCTCTGGGACTGGGATATATGGATGCGGAGCCCCGAGCAGCGGAAAGGCCGAGAATGCATTATTCCTGACGTGTCGCGCTCCTATCATTTTGGTATTGTTGGACTCAACATGAATGGATATTTCCATGTAAGTCACTTTTCTTCATTTTGTTAGTGAGCACGTGAGCAATTGATTAGCAGAAAAACTATGCTGAGGAAATTGTGATGTACAAATTGCTGGTCGGTTTCAGAATAACGAGGTACAGTATGAGCTTGCTTTTGGACAGCAGATGTGCACAGTGCTGTACACATTAGATGCAAGTACTTCCTCTGTCCCCAACAGACTGATAATCTGAGTTTTGTACCTGGGGCAATAGAATTCAATTTAAATGTGTATCCATTACTTTCAAAATTTTATATGGTATTTTTATTTCTCTTATTCCCCTGCTGTGGAACGTTTACAGATTTCCCAATGCAAGAGGCATCCAACAATTTAAACTTTCCCTTCCTTCTAGGAAAGGAATTAAAGGAGTCAAGAACTTTAGCCTTTCTTTGGCTTTTAAATTTTCTCAATTATGGAATGAACTTCCTTTAACTTTGAGATGTCCTAATCCTTTCCAATTCTTCTGCAAATCTTTAAAAACTTTTCTATTTGCTAAACATTTTGAAAATTAATCTCCTTGCAATTTTAGCATATTTTTATTAATTATTGTTAACCGAGTCGAGCTTCCTCTGGTTGATGACCCGGTATATAAAGCTAAGTTTTAGTTTAGTTTAGAGGGTTAAGTGACTTGTCTGGGGTCACAAAAAGCAGCAGTGGGAATTGAACCCAGTTCCCCAGGATCACAGCTTTATCCATTAGGCTACTCCTATTCCAACAGAAACAAAACTTCTTTACATTATTGCATAAACCTTCTTTCAAAGGGCTGGAATTCTGGATGAATAATAGTACTGAATCGATCAATGATTTTATTCTGTTGGGCTTATTGCAACAATGGCAGAGCTGAAGGAAACGCATCAGACAGGGCAGTGTGATTTTAAAAAGATTTGCAATAGCAGGATGTGAGATTTTGTGCATCGGACTGGATCCGGAAGGCTCATCCTGTCTGGGAATTGTATTGAGCTGTATTTGAGTCCATCACTTCATATATTAACACGGTAAATATATTACTTTCTCTCTGCAGCCCAACCAGCTCATCAAGGAAGATGCCTTGATTTAATTTTGCTGTATGGGTTTTCTTAAGGCACGGATTTAACACTGCCTCACAATCTTGTCTTTTTCCCTCCTTTTAGGAAGCCTACTTCAAAAAGCACAAGTTCAACACAATTCCCAGTGTGCAGCTTAAAAATGTTGAAAGGTATATATGTACAGTATACATATCATGTAGAATTATACTGCACTCAATACTGGTGTCAAAACAGACGTTGGCTTGTCTAACTTTTTGTTTACTTAAACTCAGAGAATATAGGAATAGGAAATCAAATAATTCCAGTGTGGAATTACAAGCAGGAAATTCTCAGTCTTTTTCTTATCATTTTAGGATTTATTTTCTAGCACTGCTTATTCCTAGGATAACCAGCATAGAATCTGTTTTACTACTTGGGATCTAGCTAGGGACTTGGGACCTGGGTTGGCCACTGTTGGAAACAGGATACTGGGCTTGATGGACCTTTGGTCTGTCCCAGTACAACAGTTCTTATGTTCTTAACATAGTAAATGATGACAGATAAAGACCTGAATGGTCCATCCAATTTGCCCAACCCTACATGCTCCATAAATTAATTATTTAGTTTAAATGGTCCTTTTTCTTAGATATTTCTGGGCCAGAAATCCAGAGCCCTGCCCAGTCGTGTGCTTAGGTTCCATCTACTGGAGTCTCCATCAAAGCTCACTCCAGTCCCATCTTAACCATCCCAGCCATCGAAGCCCTCCCCAGCCCATCCTAAACTGAATGTCCATATACAGGACACAGGCCGTGCAAGCCTGCCCAGTTCCTTCAATGTATACCCATTATTTTCTGATTAGAGATCCTCTGTGTTTATTCCACGCTTGTTTGAATTCTGTCACCGTTTTCTTTTCTACCACCTCCCTCGGGAGCGCATTCCACACGTCAGCCACCCTCTCTGTAAAGAAGATTTTACCATTTTCCTTTCTCTGGAATAGGTTTTGTTCTACATTAATACCTTTCAAGTATTTGAACATCTGAATTATAGAAACATACATAGAAGATGACGGCAAAAAAGGGCTACAGCCCATCAAGTCTGCCCACTCTGCTTACCCACCCCCTGTCTATGCCCTAATGACCCAATTTCCTTATCTTGACCCTCGTAGGGATCCCACATGGGTATCCCATTTATTCTTAAAGTCTGGCACGCTGTCTGCCTCGATCACCTGCACTGGAAGCTTGTTCCAATGATCAACCACTCTCTCTGTGAAGAAATACTTTCTGGTGTCGCCATGAAATTTTCCGCCCCTGAGTTTGAGCGGGTGCCCTCTTGTGGCCGAGGGTCCCTTGAGAAAGAAAATATCATCTTCCACTTCGACACGTCCCGTGAGGTACTTAAATGTTTCGATAATGTCTCCCCTCTCCCTACGTTCCTCGAGAGTGTAGAGCTGCAATTTGTTCAGTTTCTCTTCGTACGAGAGACCCTTGAGCCCCGAGATCATCCTGGCAGCCGTCCGTTGAACCGATTCAATTCTGCGCACATCTTTGCTGTAATGTGGCCTCCAGAATTGCACACAGTACTTCAGATGAGGTCTCACCATGGCCCTGTACAACGGCATTATGACTTCAGGCTTTCGGCTGACGAAACTTCTATTGATACAACCCAATATCTGCCTTGCCTTAGATGAAGCCTTCTCCACTTGATTGGCAGTTTTCATGTCTGCACTGATGATTACTCCTAAATCTCGTTCTGCTGAAGTCCTAGTTAAAGTTTCTCCGTTCAAGAAGTACGTCCTGCATGGATTTCCGCTTCCGAGGTGCATGACCTTACATTTCTTAGCATTGAAGCCTAGCTGCCAGGTTGAGGACCAACTTTCCAACGTAAGCAGGTCCTGCGCCATATAATTCTGTAAACTGCATTCACTTACTATATTACATAGTTTGGCGTCATCGGCGAATAGTGTTATTTTACCTTGAAGCCCTTGAGTCAGATCCCCTATGAATATGTTGAAAAGGAGTGGACCCAGGACCGAGCCCTGCGGCACTGCACTGGTCACCTCCGATGTTTTAGAGAGGGTACCATTAACCACCACCCTCTGAAGTCTGCCACTCAGCCAATCATTGACCCATGCAGTTAGTGTCTCTCCTAACCCCATCGATTCCATCTTGCTTAGCAGCCTGCAGTGTGGGACACTGTCAAAAGCTTTACTGAAGTCCAGGTACACGATGTCCAAAGACTCTCCCAAGTCCAACTTTCTTGTTACTCAGTCAAAGAAGCTGATGAGATTGGATTGGCAGGACCTACCCTTGGTGAATCCATGCTGACTGGGATCCCGAAGATTCCCTTCATTCAAGATCGTGTCCAATTTGCTTTTAATTAGTGTTTCCATGAGCTTGCACACTATTGATGTGAGACTCATCGGTCTATAATTCGCAGCCTCTGCCCTGCAACCCTTTTTATGCAGAGGAACGACATTAGCTAATTTCCAGTCCAGGGGAACTTTCCCCTTACTTAGGGAGAGATTGAATAGCTCAGCCAACGGTTTCACCAGGACATCGCTCAATTCTCTGAGCACTCTTGGGTGCAAATTGTCTGGTCCCATGGCTTTGTTCACCTTGAGTCTTGCCAGTTCACTGTAAACTTCACCTGGTGTGAACTCAAAATTCTGAAACAGGTCTTCTGTGCTTTGTGTTGCCTTCAACTGCGGACCGTGTCCCGGTGCCTCACAGGTGAAGACTGAGCAGAAGTATTCATTCAGTAGTTCGGCTTTATCGGAATCTGCATCCACGTAACTTCCGTCCGGTCTTCTGAGGTGTACTATCCCACTTGTGTTCCTTTTTCTGTCACTAATATACCTGAAGAAGGATTTGTCCCCCTTTTTAATGTTTTTTGCCAGAATTTCTTCCACTCGAAGTTTTGCCTCCCTAACTGCCATTTTGACCGCTGTAGACCTGGTCCTATATTCTACTTTTGCCTCTCTTTTCTCCGTGCGCTTGTAGGAGAGAAACGCTTTTTTCTTCTCCTTAATGAGGTGCGAGATCTCCGCAGTGAACCATTGGGGTTTATTGTTTCTTTGTCGTTTATTTACTGATTTTATGAAGCGGCTAGTTGCTTCATGTATGGTTGATTTCAGTGTTAACCACTTAGCTTCTACATCATCGGTCTCCGCTTGGTCCTGCAGCGTCTGATGGACGAAATCTCCCATGCGTGCGAAGTCTGTGCCCCGGAAATTGAGTACCTTTGTTTTCGTGTTTGATCTAGGGAAGCCTTTCCTAAGGTTGAACCATACTATGTTGTGATCGCTGGAGGCTAGCGTATCTCCTACTGAGACCTCTGAGATGCTTTCCCCGTTGGTGAGTACCAGGTCGAGGATCGCCTGGGCCCTAGTGGGCTCCGTTACCATTTGTTTGAGACGTGCTCCCTTTATGGAGGTTAAGAGCCTCCTGCTACCGCTGGTTGTCCCCTTTCCTTTTTATAATGTGAAGCAGCATTGTGCAGATTCATTAAAGCAGCCCCTGACCTAAGTTGTTAACAAAAAGGTTGAGGCACAGTCAAGGCAAATAATTTTCTCACAGTCACCTGCTGTTGCAATAAATCCTTTCTAACTTGAACAAGGTATGATCACAAAATCTGTGTTCTTGGATTTAAAAGTAACCTCAGAAGTGGTGGTTTGGGACTTATATTTGGCCAGAGAAGGATCACTGTGCACCGCATATGGTGCTGCAAGAGAGAAAGTACCTAGGAGAAGGGCACAGATTGCAGCTTACCTAGCAAGTGTACAAGTCATGAAGGATGTAGGACAGGGGTGTCAAAGTCCCTCCTCGAGGGCCGCAATCCAATCGGGTTTTCAGGATTTCCCCAATGAATATACATTGAAAGCAGTGCATGCAAATAGATCTCATGCATATTCATTGGGAAAATCCTGAAAAGCGACTGGATTGCAGCCCTCGAGGAGGGACTTTAACACCCCTGATGTAGGAGAAATAATGTGGTTGTGCAGAGTACATGCACTTGTAGGTGAGGTGAAATTTGACAGGGAGTCAAGTTAGAGCAGAGGTGTCAAAGCCCCTCCTCGAGGGCCGCAATCCAGTCGGGTTTTCAGGATTTCCCCAATGAATATGCATGAGATCTATTAGCATACAGTGAAAGCAGTACATGCAAATAGATCTCATGCATATTCATTAGGGAAACCCTGAATACCTAACTGGATTGTGGCCCTCGAGGAGGGACTTTGACACCCCTGAGTTAGAGCCATGAAGAGAAACAGAATATGGCTGAAATTTGCAAGTCCTTCAAGTTATTAGCTATGTAGGCAAAGATATCTCTATTTGATACTTCTGGGAGTGAGCAAACCTGCAAAACGGTGCTGACATTGCACCCAGTTGAGTAACTTGTGATTGCTCATGCTCAGCTCATTCCCTTTTTATGTGTGTGGGGCAGCTTGTGTGTTGGCGAGTGAGGGATCCTGACTGTGCAAAATCAATTTTATTAGTACCATGAAATTTACAGCTGCTTTGACAATACTCAGATTAAGTGTAGAGGAAAAGATATTTGAATTAAATGTGATACTTTGCTTTTTTTTTTTTTTTTTTTTAACCTCCTCGAAGCTTGAGAAAGGATGCTTACGAAGTCGAAATTCACCAGCTGCTGAGGTATAGTACTTCTTCAAAAATGTTAGTGTCATTGTTAGCATGCAGATACCTAATGGTTGTTGCATGGTAATGAAATGAGCTTTGTCTGCCTAAGGCAAGGGTGGGCAACTCTGGTCCTCAAGGGCCGGAATCCAGTCGGGTTTTCAGGATTTCCCCAATGAATATGCATGAGATGTACTTGCATGCACTGCTTTCAATGTATATTCATTGGGGAAATCCTGAAAACCCGACTGGATTCCGGCCCTCAAAGACTGGAGCTGCCCACCCCTGGCCTAAGGTCTTTACTAGGCAAGACCTGAAGTGTACCCACTTTTTGTAAATCTGGTCTTTGTGTACTAAAACGCATGGTAAATTCCTTTCATTGCCTCCAGTCAGATCAGCCCAGTCACTGTCCTGTATCAACTTTCTCCTTATTGTGTTTGTGAAGATTGTAAGCCATGTAGGATAGAAGCGGTGTAGAGATTTTTAAATAAATAAAATAAGTTGTTGGAGGTGATTTTTTTTCCTTTCCCAGTACAATGCTTTCTGCTCACAGTTCTGGTGCTTCGTTTCAGTGAGGCCAAACTTTTGGATCATAGCAAAAACCCTTGTGAGGATTCCTTCATTCCAGACACAGAGGGCAAAACTTATGTGATGTTCATCCGAATGAATCAAGAAGCAGATTTTACCACTTGGACTCAACTGGCAAAGGTGTCTGTCATGGTCATTACCAGCTGCTCTACTCACATTCTGTTCTTGATGGCTGGTCTCAGTATTGTGTATGAAACAGAAAATTTTGCCTCTTTCCTATTGTGTGTTTTGCCTCTCATGACTTCTCCCATTCAGCTCTTGTAAAGAGCCCTCGATGTGTCAGATAAACTAGGAGAACAGGAACAGTGAAGGGGGCTGCAGCCACTAGAGCCAGCTCACTGCAAGAGTCTCTAACAGGAAAGAGGAGTAGATAGGAAGGGGATCAAATCACAGTTGGGAGGCAGTGAATTGCAGAATGAAAGGCCTTCTGCTGCTACTGTTCCCCCTTCTGTGACCAATTGGTTCTTGTGAGGACAATGATCCAATCAACCATGGGAATTAGGAGGAGCCTCTTGCTCAACAGGATTTCTTCCTCCTTCCCGTGCATATCTCGCCAAATATAGAACAAAGGAACAAAAATATGTAGACAAAATTGAACAGGGAACTCCAAGAAATTAAACTCAGGTATTTCAACACTGGAGAAATAAAAATAGAAATACATTTCATTTTCTATTAAACACAATACAAAGACATCTGCTATACACATTTCCCCAAACTAACATATTGGTCAATAAATTCAGAATAAAGTGTGTGTGTGGGGGGGGGGGTGTTTACCTTTTGTCATCTGAACATTTACTTTTCTATTCTACTCCCCCCCCCCCCCCACACACACACACACGCACACATCAACATCCTCCTGTTCCTTCATTCTTTTTTCTGTCCCTCCTGCAGTGGTCCAGCATTTCTCCCTCCCTCCCATTGTACAGCATCCTAATGCCCTTCTGTCCCTAGATCCAACATCTCCCTCATTTCCCAGCATTTCTTCCTCTCCACTTCACTCCATGTCCTCCATCTCGGTCTCCCTCTCTTGCTGCATAAGGAGTGGGAAGAGAGAGATTGGATTCAGAGTGCATCTCTCCCTCCCCCTTCTAAAGCTATGTTGAGCATTTCTCCCTGTGTCATCCCCTCACCCCCATGCAGCATCTTTCACCCCTTCCTACCAGCTCCATGCTCAACATTTTTTCTATCACCCCTCTCCATCACCATACTGCATCTCTCCACCACCATTTCTCCCTATTGCATTCCTTTCCATCTCCTTCCCTCCACCACAACAGCTAATATTTCTCCCTCATCTCTCAATCCCTTCTCTCCACCATGTCCAACAATTCTCTCCCTCCATTGTACAACAGCTCTTTCTCTCTCCCTTCCCCACTGTCCCCATGACCAACAATTCTCCCTTTCCCCATGTACACCATCTCTTTCCCTCCCACTCCACACCCATGTCCAATCATTCTTTCTCTCTTCCATTCACGCTTTCTGAAGTCAGTTCTCCTCTCCTCTGTCAAGCAGCATTTCTTACTGGCATATCGCTTCAACAAGTCGTGGGCAACGATTCCTACACGCTGCCGTCAGCTGACCAGAATGCCTTTCCTCTGATGCAAACATGTCTGAGGGAAGGCTTCTGGATCAGCTGCCAACAGCGTGTAGGAACCACTGCCCTTGGCCTGTTAGAGAGTGTCTGCAGAATTAAGAAGGGAGCCAGCAGCTATACTCCTGCATGAGCCCCACAGGAACTGCTTTCAACCCTGCGGACTCCTGGATTCCAGACGACCCTGTTCAGCTCTCTATTTTGGGAGTCTGATTCACTGTTTGACTAGCTTTAGATATAAAGTTAGCTTATTCTTTGGAGCAGCAGTCGGACCATTCCACCTGTAGGAAAGCAGCATGGTTGCTAGTTGTTTAGTATAAAAGAAATGTAGAATATTAATACTTTTTAAAAAGTTAATCATACCATACCATACTGCTTCTTATACCTGCAATTATCAGCAAAGAAATCATTGTGGCTTACATGAGATTAATAAGGATTTATAACAGTAACATCAAGGATCAGTTATAGAGTTCATGTCTTGAGTTACAGTGAGAATTGATGTGTCTTTAGTGATTTCCTGAACTGAAGGTAGGAAGGGATCTGTCATAAGCATGCTGGAAGGCAATTCCAAACCTTGAGACCTTGGAACTTGAATGTAGACTCAGCGATCTTTATTTTTATTTTTTTCTGGATTTGACCTGGAGAGGGAAGAGGCAGTTTGTAGCACTAGGTCATTCTTGAGTTGAGGAAGGAATGTGTGACCTGAATGGCCAATGTTAGCCCAGTTAAGTTTTTCCTATACCTGCGAGGTTAAATTGGATTCTGCTCTTAACTGGCAACCAGTGCAGCTCCGCTAATAGTGGACTGGCCCTCTCAAACCTGGTCCTCTGTTCTGGGGCAACTTCAGTCTCTTAAGACTTTTCATTGGGATGTTAAGGTGACTTTTGGTGTCTGAAGTTAGGAAGATATATTCTAGTCCTTTCACTCAAAGCCTGAATGAATTAAAGGCTGCTTAGGCAAAATATATCAATAGACTCAGAAAACCCACCCTACTCTTGATGACTAGCCATTTACTGGTTGAAAACACCTGCCCAATTCAGTTGAGTTTCTGCTCCTGTGAAGCTTGCTCTTCTGACTCGTGCCTGTCTCAGGACTGATGTTTTACAGATGTGCTTTGCTGTTTCCCTTCTTAGTGCCTGCACATCTGGGACCTGGATGTCCGTGGGAACCACAAGGGACTTTGGCGCCTCTTCCGAAAGAAGAACCACCTCCTTGTAGTCGGTGTGCCTGCCTCGCCTTATTCGTGAGTACCGTAGGTAGACTTGAGCACCTTTCCTGCAGACTGAGGGACCACGTGCCTCGGAGATCCTGAAAAGCTAATGGCACATAGACCAAGAATTTGACCTCATGACAGAATCAAAGCGAAAGCAGCGTGCTTGTGTTCAGATCTAAAGCATAGTCATGTACTTTCGAAAGTGTTCATCGTTAAACATTTGTTATTGTTACTAAAGTTTTGGCTGTATCTGGCTACTTTGATGTTAACACATTTTATTTTTGTCTAGCAAAATATTTTTGTTTAAATTATAATTTCACATCCTAAGAAAGGACCTGTATGGTCTGAAAGCTTATGTAGATAATCGCCAGATAACTTGTGTCGGAGCCTGTAGAAAGCCCACTTTTCCTCTGGCCAAGGAGGTCTCTGTAACCTCCTACTGCTTTTTATTGCAAGAAATTTAAACCTGGGGCAATATAACTGCTCTCCTTGAGCCATAATGAATTAAAATATAATAGGGAAAAAAATGTTACTTCTCAAATATGTAGGATTATTAAGACTTAGGGCAATATTCCCCTAGGAATACAATCATAGTGATAGGTCATAAGAATTGCCACTGCTGGGTCAGACCAGTGATCCATCGTGCCCAGCAGTCCGCTCACGCGGTGGCCCTCAGGTCAAGACCAGTGCTCTAAATGAGTCTTGAATCCCTGGAGGGTGTTTTCCCCTATAACAGCCTCCGGAAGAGCGTTCCAGTTTTCTACCACACTCTGGGTGAAGAACTTCCTTACGTTTGTACGGAATCTATCCCCTTTCAACTTTAGGTCTTAGCTTTGGGAGATTTTACTTTCTCAGTCTGTAGAGCCTGAGGGAAAACTTGGAGCTGCTAATTCTGGCAGTAACAATGGCAGCACTTTCACAGAGTCAGTGCTGCCCAATTTGCCAATTCAAATCGATTCACTTCGATGAATCAATTCAATTCGATCATTGTCTGAGAAAATTGTACTCGCCAATTCAGCTACCAACACCCCTCGCCCCCCAAAAAAAAGGGTAGACATCAGGCAAAGGTGCCAGGATCGGAGTGTAAAAGCCCCAGGACTGCTCACCAATTCATTTGCTTTGCTCTCTCTGCAGTGTGTCCTCTTTAGTGCACGGACGAGCTCAAATTCAGACTCCGCAGGGCTCACAATGCAGTGCCTGTATTCGCCAGCTGAACTCTCCTTTCACTTGTGAGCATAGACTCATGCACTGCAGGACTCAAACTGAGAGCTGAGGCATTCCCTACACTGAAAAAAGATAATGCAGAAAGGAAATTGGGAAAAAGAAACTAGTAAGGAGCCCCACTGCTTTTATATTCTTCAATCCCAGCAGCTGCCTAAATTCTGTGAGGAGGGGGAGGGAGATTCTGCACAAATTCTTTGTTGCACAGTTGCATAGAATGCCCAAAAGAGTAAACCTCAAACTGTAACATATTAGGTCCTATTTTTCTAACAAAGAATTGGGATGTTGAGTGTATTTTTGTGGCTGGTTTAGAGTTGGTGATGAATGCGTACAACGTTGGGGGGGGGGGTTTCCTGTTTTGTTTTTTTCAGCAAGGCACATATTAGCTGGCCATGAGAAAATCAGTCTCTAGAGTACTGCCTGTTATCTTAAGTGATTTCCCTAATGAAAAGGTCAAAGAAGGGAGTGAATTATTTCTTTTTCAGTGTGTCTGGTTTAGAACAGCAGTTCCATGATCTTCCTGTGGATGAAAAATTCTCTCCTGATAAGTTTGGTTGCATTCATTGACCCAAAAATGCTTCTACAAACTCCAACTAATTACATAGTAACATAATTCGCTCTATAACTTCCATTCTTGAATCCTCCTCTATTCAAACCCTAATCCAGGGGTGTCAAAGTCCCTCCTTGAGGGCCGCAATCCAGTCGGGTTTTCAGGATTTCCTCAATGAATATGCATGAGATCTATTAGCATACAATGAAAGCAGTGCATGCAAATAGATCTCATGCATATTCATTGGGGAAATCCTGAAAACCCAACTGGATTGCGGCCCTCGAGGAGGGACATTGACACCCCTGCCCTAATCCATTCTCTGATTATAAGAACATAAGCAGTGCCTCCGCCGGGTCAGACCATAGGTCCATCCCGCCCGGCAGTCTGCCCCCGCGGCGGCCCAACAGGTCACGACCTGTCTGAATCACCAGAAGAGGCCCCCTTGCCATCTTGGTTTCTCATTGAAGTCCTATTTTCCCATCGAAGTCCTAACCCTCCGGTCTTGCACATGCACGACCTGGTTGGCTTTCTATACTTGTGTTACATCCCAGCACTTCTCTCAGTATCCCATGATCCCTTTATCCCTCAGGAATCCATCCAAACCCTGTTATCTCGCACATCGATTATTGTAACTCATTATAGCATGGACTAACCAAAAGGAAACTTGTCGACTACAATGAATCCAAACCACCGTCATCAAACTTATCTACAAAGCAAAAAAATATGACCATGTCACTCCCTTACTTCGTGAAGCCCACTGGTTTCCAATTTCCCACTGAACAACATATAAAATACTCCTCCTTGCCTTCAAAATCAAACTCACTCATTCCACAGCCTTTCTAGATAAATATCTCATTCCCTGGGCATGCCCCCGGGCACTGAGATCGGCCGATCAGAATCTGCTGACTATTCCCTCAATCAAGGAACTTTTCTACCCTCGCAGCACCATCTTTTCTGCAACAGCCCCTGTTCTTTGGAATGCTCTACCATCACACCTCCACCTCGAAAATGTAAAACCTTCCTATTTCAGGACGCTTTCCAAACTGCAATATAAGACCCTTTCCAATTAATGATGAATGAGAACTGCTTTTAAGAAGCAATTTACCCTCCCTTCTTATCCTTCCCACCCCCCTCTTTTATTCTTTTCTTTTTTTTTTTAACTTGCTAATCATATTGAGGGATATGGGAAAACCGGGTCTCCATAAAGGAGTACCTAAATGGGCCTCCGCGTGTGCGCATCGCCGGACTAGATGGACCTAGGTCTGATCCGGAGAAGGCATTTCTTATGTTCCCCAGTCCCTCTCGTATCATTTTGTCTATGCCTCGTCCAAGGTCAATGTTATTGTCCCATTTTACTTTTGTTTTAATTTAAACTTTTAGCATTCTAAACCGACCAGATACATGTCAATGGTCAGTATATCAAACTATAAAGAAACTTGGATTCAAAATGCAAAAAGAATAGCAAATAGACTGTATAAATAGCAAATGAGTGGCTCAGCCAAAGTGCATCAATAAAAATGGTGCTGTACCGCAAAATTTGTTTTAATTTATAATTGTGCAAATTCCCACGGTAGTATTTGTTGAGAGCGTAAACCCTCTACCTAGGACCATGTTGATTGAGCTGAGCAGAGGTGACCAAACTTCCGTCCTTTTGATTTTATTTTGCAGGTGAAAGCTGGACAATTTTTGGTTTTCCCTTATGTAAGTTGAGGCCAGTAACGCACTCGACTTCAAGGGACGATGGGATAAACATGTAGGTTCGCTCCGGGGAAATGCTTAAAAAGAGGCTTCTTTTTTTTTTATTTAAGTTTTTTATTGATTTTTTCACATATCAACAAGTGTTATAACATTTTCCATACAATTATCTTAACAATACACTTGATATCTCTATAATGTATTTTATATAAACCATATTTTATATTATTTTTCTTATGAATTTATATAACATATATATTGTAATGAGGCTTCTTGTTGAGGAAGGGTTCTTGGCAGTGAGTTCGCTCCGGGAAATTCTTAGAGGGAGGGTTCTTCGAGTGGGCAGACTTGTTGGGCCGATGGCCCTTTTCTGCCGTCATACTCTACTCTATTCCCTGGAAAGTAAGCTTGGTGTTTTAGTTTGGTTTTGTTTTTTCATTCCAGGGTGAAGAAGCTGCCTTCAGTGACTCCAATTTACATGGAACCACCTCCAAAGGAGGATGCAGCAGGTGCTGTAGCAGAGCAGACATGAAGGAGTCCACATCTCGGTTACTGGGGCAAGAGACAGACAAATAAGCACCATGTCCGTCCACTATAAGTACCATGTACTAAGTTTAAGCATGCTCCATATGCCTGGGGGCAAGAATGGGCCCAGCGATCTTGACCAACTGAAGAAACTCAGCTGGGTTTGGAATGGTTGGGCCTGCTGTAATATTTTTGTAAACACAGAAGTTTACTTTTTGTAACACTAAACAAACTTTTTACTAAATTAAAATGTAGTGGCAGGGGGATCTCCCAACCCAGGGCACTAGTACATGCGACCACTATGTCCCTTTCCACTTTCACCCGATGTCTCAAGCCTGCTCAGCAAAGACCAAACAAGATGGTACTGGTAATTATTATTGGGTAGTGTGCAGTCGCTGCTTTCCTACCTTTGAATAGTGGACTTCTAGAATCCCTTTTTATGCATCCTATGAGACTAGGACTTGATTCTCCTGAGTGACTAATGTGCGCATGTGCAAATGCTATTTTCAGTGGCTTTCTTATGTGAGCCTGCCTTGCTGAAGCTTCCATGCAGCCCTGATGGGATGAGCAAAACTGAACTGTACTCACTACAGATGTCTGTCAAGAGGAAGACCTGAATAAGTCTTGACTACAGAGGACATTTGTACAGCCAGGCATCTCTTGTACTGGCCTTTGTACTTCAGTCACTCTTAAACACAAGCAGACTTGGGATTAGAACTCCTTAGCTCATTTACTAAATTGAAGAAAAGATAAGAATTTTTTTTCCAGAGAAGAAGGGATGGCCAAGCAGATTCCATTGTTCTAGAGAAACACTGACAGCAGAGGTGGGCAAGTCGGTGAAAGCTCAGCTCAGTATGGCTCAGGAGTTAGCAGAGTACTGTGTATATAGTCAGCTGCTGCATATGTTGTATGGTGCTGGTTAACCTTGCAAAAAGGGTCATCCTGTCCCTGAATTCACAATATGCTAACTTAAATGAAGTGCTAACCCTATTTATTAACATTGAGAGAATAAGCAAAGAAATATTTACTTAGCACTTGTATCGAGAACCCAGATTCTGTGATTACAATGGGATGCTTGTTTCACTTCTTGGGGATTCATCGTAAGTGCCACACTCCGACACTTCACTGGATTGGTCTAGCCACAGACTTATATTTATGATGTCAGCCACACTGTTTTGCAGCTGTTGAAGTGTTTGTTATGTCAAAGTACACTGGAAAGCTTATTTTGCACAGGGGTAAACCACAATTATGGTACTAAAATCAGAAGAAAAGGTATGCATTCTCATCTCCACCATTAAGCGTAGGTCATTTCAGATCTAAGATAGAAAGGGGGTAGGTGGTAAGCCTAATCTTGTGATAACATGAAAGGGCCAAGTGATGTACTGGGACAGGGAAGGAATGAGCAATTGCTTGGCCTGGTTTGATCCAAGGGAGTTAGTGGGTGGAGAGGACAGGTGGCAAGCTTAGTTTCATATTGGGAAAAAAAGGGGCAAGTTACCAAAATGTATACAGATGCATGGATTTGTGTGTCGAGCCTGTCATTCTGTATAGGAAATGTAGATTTCCAAACTCTGTGGTTTATGATCATTGGAGTGGTGATTCTGGAAACTATAGGAGACAGCGAATGGCCCTTCCCCTCTTCCTAGGATAGGGAACACAAATCCCAGGCACTGTCATCTTGAGTAGCAGCTGTGGGTTAGTATACCCTTAAGCTGGAAAAAGCTAGGATCAGTCATGGTAAAGCTGAGTCCTCACTGCTGTTAGCCAAGTCTGACAAATAAAACACTAATCAAAATGATTTGTTGTTTTTGCTTTTCCATTTTACAGGCTCCAGTGATTTGCATTTGAAATACTGAAAGTGTAAACTTAAGCTTGGGAGTTGTGACCTCTCTGTAGGATCAGCTGCTATGAGAATGTTGCCAACGCTTTCAGAAGTGCCTCTGTCAGTGTTCACTTGTGACACGTGGGGCTCCTTTTACGAAGGTGCGCGGCTAGAACTGACGCCAGCTCAATGCTGGTGTTAAGGTCTAGCGCG
This sequence comes from Geotrypetes seraphini, assembly GCF_902459505.1. NCBI lineage: Eukaryota > Metazoa > Chordata > Amphibia > Gymnophiona > Dermophiidae > Geotrypetes > Geotrypetes seraphini. Next base: position 67,825,282 of record NC_047095.1, read on the forward strand.
AGGGGCCATGTAGCGCGCGTTGAAGCCCTAACGCAGCTTAGTAAAAGGAGCCCTTAGCTCTGTATGATTTGTGATAATTCGGCCCTCATTAGTGCCGAGACAGTTTATCAGGAACTATGATTTTAGGAAGGAGCAGAGTGATCATTTGTGACAATGAAAATAATTTACATTATGTTCCCAGACTATGGGAGGCTTAAACAGATGCTTATTGAAGTTATTAGCATTACTCTGGCTCAGGGTTGAGACCCGAGCCTATTCCTCCAAAAGTGGAGAGGCAGCTATTGCTATTAGCTCCCGGCATAAGGCTGATAAGCAGGAATGGAGAAGAATTACCTGCTGCTTCGGGTCGGACTATGATTCAATTTACTTTATTACATCCAGAGCGCATTTGTCAAGCTTGGGGAAATCCACTGCTTATTCCAAGGATAAGCAGCATAAAATCTGTTTTACTTTACTACTTGGGATCTAGCTAGATAAGAACAGAAGAATTGCCATACTGTGACAGACTTTCCAACAGTGGCCAACCAAGATCCCAAGTAATAAAACAGGTTTTATGCTGCTTATCCTAGGAATAAGCAGTGGATTTCCCCAAGACATCTCAATAATGGCCTATGGACTTCTCTTTTTAGGAAATTATCCAAACCCTCTTAAGCTGATTGAATTTTTACCACATTCTCCAGCAACAAATTCCAGAGTTTACACATTGTGTGAAGAAATATTTTCTCATGTTTGTTTTAAATCTACTACTTGGTAGCTTCATTGCATGCCCCCTAGTATTTTCGGAAAAGGTAACCAGGTGATCCATATTTACCCTTTCCACCACCCTCAAGACCTCTATCATATCCCCCCTGAACCGTCTCTTCTCCAAGCTGAGATGGAATCAGGATGCTGGGCTTGATGGACCTTTGGTCTGTCCCAGAATGTCAGTTGTTATATTTTTAAGATGTTCCGACGTGGGTAAAGCTATGGTTCCACAAATGTATTTATGTATTTTAAAATATATACACTTCCTAAAACCTAGGCAGTTTAAAAAAAAAACATACATAAGTTAATAACATCAAATAATACATATGTTAACAGCTGCCTTAAATCCTGCACTAGCATTACATTCAACTATGTTTTAAATCAGTGGTTCCCCCACTAGGCCAGTCAGGTTTCAGGCTAGCCCTAATGAATATGCATGGAGCAGATTAGCATGCCTGACAACTCCATTATATGCATATCTCTCTCATGCATATTCATTAGGGCTATCCTGAAAACCCGACAAGGCAAGGTTGGGAACCACTGTTTGAAATCATTTTTTAAAGCTAGTTTATTCTGTACTTAAACGTAATTGACCCAGCAAGACAGGCCAGAGCCGATCCCCAGCTATTGAAAACATAGAGGTCCTGGTGTACTTCCATCTCTCTTCAAACTTCAAATCACATACCACGTTCTGACCTGGCTGAGATATCTCTAATTGTTGGAAACATGCAAGGGCTGAATGATACAAACCTTAGCGAACTATCGATAACACCTTATATTGTATTCTTTGTTTTATGGGAAGCCAGTGCAATTGTCTTAAAATAGGCGTTATATATAGTAAACATGAAACACTAGTAACCAGCCTGCAAGGCCCGACTCTTTGTACTCATTGTAACTTGAACTCCATGAGCATGAAGCAAAATAAGTTTATTTAAAAATTTATATACCATTTATCCCAGGACAAGCAGGCATGATATTCTCACATGTGGGTGACGTCATCTACGGAGCCCCGATGCGGAAGCATTTTCAAGCAAACTTGATTGAAGATTTAAGTTTGCTCTGCTGCTCCACGCATGCGTGCCTTCCTGCTCCACTAGGGGGTGCATCCCCTCGTGGTCTCCAGTTCAAAATTTTCCGCTGAGCCTAGAAGTCGTGTTTTTTCAGGCTCTGCCCCAACTGCCTTCTAGCACCGCGATTTCTTGTTTTTTCATCGTTTAAGTCGCTGTGCGCAAAAGTTTTACCTTCAACTTGATTCCTGCTTCGTTTGATCGACCCGGAGGCTTCCGGATCCCCGTGGCCGCGTGGCTACTCGAGCCGCGGCCACTTTCGATTCTATGTCTCGGCCTTTGACCGGCTTTAAAAAGTGCACCCGGTGCGAGCGGCTGCTTTCCATCACAGACCCGCATCGCCGGTGCATCCTCTGCCTGGGGGCCGCTCATCCAACCGACTCCTGCCCCCAGTGCGCTACTTTCCAGAACCGGGCCCTCCGTCGAAGGAAAGCCCACATGGCGGATCTTTTCACCCCAGACCAACCCTCTACATCGGCCTCGAGGTCGGCCCCGGCCTTGACCTCGGCCCCGAATACCTCGGCATCGCCTCGAGACTCGACTCCGAAGTCCTCGGGACAACAGAAAGCCTCGGCTCCGGGTAAGTCCCCTCTTCTCTCTTCAGGTTCTGTACCAGCGAAGAAACCAACCTCGGGGACACCGGCGACGCATGGCGAAAGTCCCATGCTTACAAAGCCCTCCAAGCCTTCGGGCCGTGCCTCCACCACACGGGAATACTCTGATACGAGGTCGCCCCCGGAGGAGTGCACCGAGGCAGGGGACATGCCCTCGATGCTGTCCGTGCCCGTCTTCCAGGACCTACTCCGAGCAATGATCTCGTCGGAGCTGTCCGCTGCAATGGCCCATCTACAACCGGCCTCGACCTCGACCCCGCATGTGCCAGACCAGCCTGAGCCTCGCGTCGAGCCACCCCGGGGGAAAGTGCGCAAGCTTCGCCGCATCTCATCCTCCTCGGACTCCTCGCCGAGGCAACCGAGGCGCTCTCCCTCCACAGACCGCCACAGGGCAAAACGTCGGGCCAAACCGACAGAAACCTCGAACCGCCGTACCTCTAAGAAGGCCCGGGGTTCTCCCACTCCACGAGGACGTTCACCTACACCTCGTACGGGACCGCTGAGGGTGGCGGAGTTATCACTCTCCAACCCACGCATCCTCCGAACTCCCCCTCGGACCGGGGCTCCGATCCGAGGTATCAGGCTTTCACCGAGGGAGTCCGGGTCGAGGTCACCGATCCGACATAGATCGGTACCCCGAACCCCGGCATCGTCTCCGAGGGGCTCCTCGAGACGTCGGAGATCCACGACCCCTGAACACTTTCACAGTGCTTCCCCGGCTTCGGAGCTTGGATCGGAGCAGGAACCTCGCTACTCGAGGGAAGCCTCCCCTTCCTTCTCCACCCGACGAAGGTCTCGTTCACCGACCCCGCACGGGGCCTCGGGAACATCCCGACCATCTTTCTCGCGCTTTGTCCAGGACATGGGCCACGCTTTGAATTTAGACCTCCAGTCTGACTCCAGATACTCTAAAGAATACCTAGCGGAACTGGATATGCCATCACTGCCCAGAGAGTCCCTTCGCTTGCTGCCTAACCCTATACTCCAACAGGCTCTGTTCAGGAACCTGGAGACCCCCTATATGGTCACAGCCGTGCCCTCCAAAATGGAGGCCAAGTACCGCACAGTACCCTTCCCGGGATTCGAACAACCGCAGCTCTCCCACCAGTCGCTGTTAGTAGAATCCTCCCTAAAAAAGGCCCACCCCTCCCGGGTCTCAGCGGCGGTCCCCCAAGGCCGAGAAGGCCGAACCCTAGACAAGTTCGGCAGGAGACTATACCAAAATGCGATGATGGCCTCTAGGGTGCAAAGCTACACTTTCACCTTCACATCCTACCTCAAACACCTCATTGGACTACTGAGAGCCTTTGAGACTGACCTACCGGCCTCCCGCCAAGGAGCGTTTAGCCTGGTCTTGGAATCCCTCTCCAACCTACGCCTCCATCTATTCCACGCTGCCTACGATGGCTTCGAACTCTCCTCCAGAGAGGCAGCCTTTGCTATCGCCATGCGCCGACTAGCTTGGCTACGCCTGGTCGACATGGACCTCAACTTACAGGACCGGTTGGCTAACCTCCCCTGCGTGGGAAAAGAACTGTTCGATGACACTATCGAGGCGGCTACAAAACGCCTCTCCGAACATGAACGCTCGTTTGCCTTCCTTGTCCGACAAAAGCCCAAACCGCCCGCGTCCAGGCCGTATAGGGCCCCTCCGCGCCGCTACCCACAAAAATCCACCCCTGCCTTCTCGCGGCCCCCACCCAGGCGTCCGCAAGCCCACCACCGGGCCATGCCCAAGTCCCAACCGCCTGCGACTACCAAACCATCCCCGTCCTTTTGACGGGATACGCGGAAGGGGGCGGGCCCCCTCCGCCATAGTCCCAGGCCCCCTTCCCATCGGGGGTCGGCTCAAAGCCTTTTACCCTCACTGGGAACAAGTCACGTCGGACGCATGGGTCCTTGGCGTGATCTCATCAGGGTACTCTCTCAACTTTCGGGCCATTCCCCCGGACAACCCCCCAAGGAATTGCCCTCCCAACCGGACTCAGCTACCCCTACTCCTCTCCGAAGCTCGAGACCTGCTTCGCCTGAGAGCAGTGGAGGAGGTTCCCCCCGACCAACGGGGGAAGGGCTTCTACTCCCGTTACTTCCTGGTACTGAAAAAAATGGGAGACCTTCGCCCAATACTAGACTTGAGACGCCTCAACAAATTTCTGGTACGGGAAAAATTTCGGATGCTCTCCCTACCGACACTCTACCCCCTGATCGACGAGGGCGACTGGCTCTGCTCCCTCGATCTCAAGGAGGCGTATACACATGTCCCAGTGCACCCCGCTCACCGCAAGTTCTTGCGTTTTCAGGTAGGGGACTGGCACCTACAATACCGTGTCCTCCCCTTTGGCCTAGCATCGTCACCTCGGGTTTTCACCAAGTGCCTCGTGGTAGTCGCAGCAACCTTACGCTCCCAGGGCCTCCAGGTATTCCCCTACCTGGACGACTGGCTGATCAAAGCCCCGTCCAGGGAAGCGGTTATCTCAGCGACCCAACAGACTATTACCTACCTACAAAGTCTGGGGTTCGAGATAAACTTCCCAAAATCCCAACTACGCCCCTCCCAGTCCCTACAGTTCATCGGGGCCACGCTGGACACGGTTCGCCTCCGTTCCTTCCTCCCCCCTCCGCGTCGAGAGGCGTTAGTAAGTCTGAGTCAAAGGTTTTCCCTGCTGACCTCAGTATCAGCTCGGCAGATGATGACTCTTCTGGGCCACATGGCCTCCACCGTCCACGTCACACCCTTCGCCCGCCTCCATCTGAGAATTCCTCAATGGACCCTGGCCTCTCAATGGCGTCAAGACCGGGACCCGATCGACCGCCCCGTGACAGTGACGCCTTCTTTGCAACGATCGCTCCGCTGGTGGGCCGACTCTTCAAATCTTTCCAAAGGTTTGCTCTTCCTCACCCCACCCCACAGCAAGATACTCACCACGGACTCGTCGGAGTACGCTTGGGGAGCCCATCTAGATGGCCTACGCACCCAAGGGATGTGGTCAGCAGAAGACCGTCGCTGCCACATCAACGTGCTAGAGCTTCGGGCCATCTATCTCGCAGCTGTAGCCTTTCAACATCTGCTCCACGACCGAGTGGTTCTCATATGAACCGACAACCAGGTAGCAATGTACTACGTAAACAAACAAGGGGGAACAGGGTCCTGGCCCCTTTGCCGGGAAGCCCTGCGCCTCTGGAAATGGGCAATCTCCAACAACACCTTCCTTCGAGCGGTGTACATACAAGGAGAACAGAACTGTCTGGCGGACAGACTCAGCCGCCTCCTCCAGCCACACAAGTGGTCACTACACTCTCAGACCCTACAACAGGTGTTCGAAAAGTGGGGGACGCCTCAAATAGATCTATTCGCATCCCCCCACAACCACAAGCTGCCTCTCTTCTGCTCCCGGATGTACTCCCCGGACCGGCTCGAGGCAGACGCCTTCCTCCTCGACTGGGACGGAAGGTTCCTGTACGCGTTCCCGCCGTTTCCTCTGATACTGCGGACGCTTGTCCACCTGAAAACAGTACAAGCCACCCTGATCCTGATTGCCCCTCGCTGGCCACGCCAGCCATGGTTTTCCCTTCTACTTCAACTCAGTGTCAGAGATCCACTGCCTCTGCCTCTGTTTCCCTCTCTACTATCACAGGGTCAGGGTTCGCTGTTACATCCCAATCTTCAATCTCTTCATCTGAATGCTTGGTTTCTCTCCCCCTGACTGCTCTCCCCGTGTCTCAATCAGTCAAGGAGATATTGGAGGCCTCCAGAAAGACCTCGACGAGAACCTGCTATTCCCAAAAATGGACCAGATTCTCAACCTGGTGCTCCTCCCACAGCCAGGACCCGGTGTCGGTCCCCGTCCCTCTGGTCCTGGACTATTTACTTCAATTATCTCATTCCGGCCTAAAGACCAACTCCATTCGAGTACATCTCAGTGCGATTGCGGCCTTTCATCAGCCCCTGGAAGGGAAAGCCCTCTCGCTCCATCCCTTAGTCTCTCGCTTCATGAAGGGTCTTCTGAACGTCCACCCCCCTCTCAAACCTCCCCCGGTGGTTTGGGACCTTAACGTGGTTCTGGCTCAACTAATGAAACCTCCATTTGAGCCCCTAGACAAATGCCATCCAAAATTCCTCACTTGGAAGGTAATTTTCCTATTCGCGCTCACTTCCGCCCAGCGGGTTAGTGAATTACAAGCTCTGGTAGCGGACCCACCCTTCACGGTATTCCATCACGACAAGGTGGTACTCCGCACCCATCCAAAGTTCTTGCCTAAAGTAGTGTCTGATTTCCATCTCAATCAGTCCTTTGTCTTGCCTGTGTTTTTTCCCAAGTCCCACTCTCACCCCGGAGAAGTGGCGCTCCACACTCTTGACTGCAAGAGAGCGTTGGCCTTTTACCTCCAACGCACTCAGTCACACCGGAAAGTCCCACAACTGTTTTTGTCCTTCGACCCAAACCGGTTAGGTCACCCAGTTTCCAAACGCACCTTGTCCAACTGGTTGGCCGATTGCATCTCCTTTTGCTACGCTCAGGCTGGTCTCGCGCTGCATGGTCGAGTAACGGGACACAAAGTCCGAGCGATGGCAGCCTCCGTAGCTTTCCTCAGGTCCACACCTATTGAGGAAATCTGCAAGGCTGCCACATGGTCTTCGGTTCATACCTTCACCTCCCACTACTGTCTGGACTCACTATCCAGGAGCGATGGCCGGTTCGGCCAATCGGTTTTACGAAATCTATTCGCTTAAATTGCCAACTTCCCTCCATCCCTTTTCAGTTAGCTTGGAGGTCACCCACATGTGAGAATATCATGCCTGCTTGTCCTGGGATAAAGCACAGTTACTTACCGTAACAGGTGTTATCCAGGGACAGCAGGCATATATTCTCACAACCCGCCCACCTCCCCGAGGTTGGCTTCTTTGCTAGTTAAGTGAACTGGAGACCACGAGGGGATGCACCCTCTAGTGGAGCAGGAAGGCACGCATGTGTGGAGCAGCAGAGCAAACTTAAATCTTCAATCAAGTTTGCTTGAAAATGCTTCTGCATCGGGGCTCTGTAGATGACGTCACCCACATGTGAGAATATATGCCTGCTGTCCCTGGATAACACCTGTTACGGTAAGTAACTGTGCTATATTACCTATATGGTTTACATAGCCACAGTCATAAATAATGGACAGTATATACAAATTAAATGGTTGCAAGAAAACCCTTTGCTATAAGAATTAACTCATCAGTCTAATAAAGCATCAGCAGGTACCTAGATTACATAAAGACTCAACCTAAGACATTTTCTTAAAAGCTAATCTAACTGCATAATCTATTTGAGAATTGGTGAAGAGACTCTTGAGAAAATTAGTCATGGGCTAGGAAGCAATGTTCTATTGTGGATTAAGAATTGGTTATTGGACGGAAAATGGGTGAAATGGCCATTTTTCTCAATGGAAGAATAGTGGAGTGCTGCTGGGATCTCTATTGGGACCACGGCTATTTAACACATTTGTAAATGATCTGGAAATTGGAACAAGTGAGGTGATGAAATTTGCAGATGACACAAAACTTTTCAAAGTTGTTAAAAACACACAAGGCCTGTGAAAAATTACAAGAAGACTTTAGGAAATTGGGAAAACAGCATACAAACGGCAGATGAAATTTAATGTGGACAATGCAAGAATAATCCAAATCATAGTTACAAATGTTAGGTTCGAGACCTTCACACTCTCAACAACTACTTAGTGAAGAAGAAGTTTTGCATGTTCAAAGATGGCCAACACAATTTTGAAAGATGCCCATCTTTGAACACAGACTCTATAGTTTTGTTTGGTGAAATGTGAATAAGAAGGTTGAAAAGGTCTTTCCCCTGAAGTAGCCCCTTTTGGTGGCAAAACAGGTCCCCTGTTGGGAAGCTGTGCAGTGCACTGCAAGATATTGGCCTCCTTGTATGACGGACCTTTCAAGATAAGTGATTACTTTTTTGCCCATTTTTTTCTTTGAGACATTGTTGCGATACTGCATTTCTGGAACCACTTTTTTCTTTTGCGTATTTGCCTCCTACAATTTGATTGCTATCGCCACTCCATAAGATTTTTGCTGTTGATTATTCATGCTTTATATCATCCACATTAAAACATATATTTGAAAGCGATGAAGTATGATGTTTAAGTGGAGTTTTTTTTCAGCTCATGTGATGATAGTGGGCTCGTTTTGCACTTTTTTTTAGTGTTCTTGAGCCAAAAGATCAAGGTCTGTTTTTCTCCACTTGTCTTTGTGCATATAATTGTGAGTGTCTTATGTGGATATATGTGAAAATTTTAGCAAAGACTTCAAACAGCATGCATTAGTTTTTGTACTTTTGGAGGTATTAAGTAGGACATAATTCTCTTAGCACAGCAAATTCCACCAGGTGTCCTCAGAGCTCTGCGCAGTTCCTATGAAGGAAGACGTCCGCAGTTAACCACTCTCCCTTCTCAATTGCTTGGAATTATCACTGACCTGCGTGGGGGCTGAACTAACGACCTGTAGGTAAAAGGCTTTCACTAGGAGAAGTAACATTTATTGTGAAATACATTAGATCTGCCTAAGCTGTATCATTTTGCACTTGACATTTTGGTAACTGGCTTGTCTGTTGTAAATTGTTCTGTAAACACCAGCTTAGACTGTCCTCAGCACGTCCACTTTGCTTCGTCTGTACCTTGGTTGGGCCTTAATTTGCATTTCTCTGGCTTCCCTTGTCCTTGAAAATCTGCAGCAGGTTATAAATAGAAGTTATTGTATAGTGTGTTCTGTGCCAGCACATGCATATAAGCAGCCTTTATGCAGTGCAATACCATCACACCCCACCCCTGGTGAGGTAAAATGAGCCAGAAAAAATTAGGAGGGTGTTTTTTAAAGGTTTGAGAATTGGCTGATGTTTGAGTTGAGAAGAGCCACACTGCCTATAAAGTTACTTGTCTTATGGACCAAACTCAATCATAAGTCAGGAAACATCCTAAACCTATATGTATTGCATAGGCAGCGCATGGCCCGTCATCGGCTCCTGACTCCTCCTCCTACCAGCGTTGTACTTTAAATCTTCAATGAGCAAGCCTGTCCCTGGAAAAAGAATGAAAGGTTCCGGGGCAGGCCCGCTCGTTAATTCTGCGCGGCAGCTGCCCCAAAGATATAAAGCACATTGGGTAATGGATGAGAGGGCGAGCACCAACTGTCGACCGCCAATGGTCCCTATGGCCGTCCCCGTTTTGGTGCATATGATGCATTGCATCTACAATTGCTTTGACCCACAATACCTTTCTTAGTACAATTCTTTAAGGCCCCCTTTTATCAAGGTGTGTTAGGGATTTTTTTAATCGCAGGTAAGGTTACCAGATTTTATGTCAGGAAAATCTGGACCCCCTAGACCCGCCCCCCAGTTCCATCCATCCCTGCCCCGTTATGCCTCAGCTCTGCCCCCCAACCCCGCCCCCTGCTGCTTGTTTGTCGGTAAGGAAAGCATCTGTGTGTGCTTATGACTTTGACACCCCTGTAGTACAGGGAGCAAATAGTTTCCTGCTGTACCGGGTTTGCTAGAGTACCATAATTGTTTCAGGGTGTTCCCCATTTTTTGTATTTGTGAGTCAGGAAGAGAGACATTTACTATGGAGAGTGTTGATGTAAACTTGAAATTGAACTGAGGTTCCAGCAGACACCCGAGACCCTGCATCCTCCTGCTGCTCATTGTGTGACCTTGAAGAACTCGTTGAAGGTGACTGTTACAGTGTGGTAGAAAAGATAGTTCTTTGTCTTGTGGCTGATAGGTAATGCAGGTATCTTTCACAACTCATTCAGGAAGCTTTTTCACGAAAAAGGTCTGAAAGCGTTTTTTTATTTTTGGATACTTCGGTTGTGGATGTCTAGACTTCCTTTTCAATTTTAGCTCAAGGTAATTTGCAGCATTTTTTTCAAATACTGGCTACCATTCACTGGCTAGCAATTGATCGGCATCTCAATCTGACATATCCCTACTCTTGCTTATGTTCTTATGTTGCCACCACTGGCAATTTCTGCACCATGTCCAGGGGGTTCCACCACCAGTTTGGCCTATTCTCTGTCCTCAGCATCTTTCTGCAATGCTTGGCCATCTTAATTTTCTTAAGCTCAGCAGAAGCTCCTCTGCTTGCCTTTGACTACTTTCAGTCTACATAAAATCTAAACAAGAAATAGTTTTTTTAATTGTATTCAACCCAAACAATTCAAGCATGCCACCCGCATAATGAACACAATTTAACCCTTTACTTGGCTTTGTTACTCAGAAGCAATATGTGTTTCTATGGCTCTTATGGGAGATCTACGTCTCCAAATGTCTGTTTACTTGGCACCGTTGCTCTTGTTCAACATCAAGTTACATAAAGCAACCTTTTTGCCAATTAAAGGGTTAATTGGATATTAGATTTATTTTTGGCATATCAAAAACATAACAAGAATTCCTCTTGAAAAGAAAGCATGGGTGAATACAGATTAATTTATCAACTATAATTTTACAAATGAGGGAAAACCTTTTTATATCAATTTCAACTTAGAGCAAAAATAGGACCCTGGGCAAGTCGCTACACTTTCATTATTGTGTGCATTGTTTTTATTAATTTAGGTTTTTAATTTATTTTTTATGTCAATAAACCGGGGACTTGCTGCTTTAGTTACTCCACTCTTCTGGTTTTCTTTGAATACTGGATTTTGCTGCTTCTTCCACTTTTGTCCAGTGGAGTTTTGAGGTTTTTGTTTGTTTCTGGGTTTTGCATCCAGGTCATTCTATCTATTACTCGCTATTCCATCTCCTATTGCTTCTCTGCCATCTTTCTATCCCATTTTCACCCTTGCATAGTTGGCTCCTTCAGGTAAAACAGGTGCTGAGGGAAGCTGGGGAGGAGAGGCTGAGTCCAACCTAAGACCATTTTTTTTTTTTTTTTTACTACAGGGCCTTGCTTCCATTCCCAGAATAAATCAGCAGCAATTTTTCCTGTTTCTGTGGCTTTACTGCGGTTTGTCACAGGAACACGATCTCGTCTCATTCTCTAATAAAGTTATTAGATGAAATCAAGGACATCTTTATGGAGCAGCTGGTTCAGGACCCACCGAGAGGGGTAGCTACTCTCGATCTAGGCCTTAGTGGACCACATGATCTGGTGAAAGAGTTCACTTGACAACACTGACCATAATATGATCAGATTTGATTTTATATCTGGAGTAAGTACACAGGAAGTCCAAAACGTTAGCATTTAATTTTCAAAAAGGAGCTAAATAAAATCTAAGAGGAGCAGAGTCAATGTTAAAAATTTGTATCGGGTGTGGATGTTACTAAAAAAAAAAAAAAATACCAATGTCACACAAATAACATGGGAACAAACAAGGCATGTGAATGGGATGCAAAGGCCTAAGCTCTTTATGAAGTAGGGGCTCAACACTGGCGAAAGCCTTCATCAGCAGTCCAATCTATTAAAATTAATGTAGGCATAAGTTACAACAAAAAAAAAAAAGTAGAACAACAATGTGACACAAACTAATTAAAATTCAATGATATATACATAATAAATTTAAAAGCACTATTATATGAACAAATGCCGGTTTTTACAAAGCCGCGGAAGAGGTTTCTAGCATGGGCCACTAAGGTAAATTCAACACTCGTAGAGCTCTTATGAGCATTTACCTTGCTGGCCAATGCTAGAAATCTCTACCGTGGCGTTGTAAAAGGAATCCAAAATGAGATAAAAAAACAAAATGAATCAGATGCACTCATACATGCATAATAAATTGTTAGAAATCATATTCCATAAACAAGTATTTTAGCATAGAAAAGAAATAATCAAATTCAATAAATAGGAAAGAGTTCAATTAATAAAAATATGTAAAAAGTGAATTTTAAGTGACTCGTCAATAAGTCTCCTTACAAGGTTCAAGACTGGAAATAAGAGCTATGAGTAAACACTAAGCCTAAGAAAATCAACAAAGCAAAAAATAAAATAAAAATTTGAATGGTACATTACAAGATCCCCTGTAGCTATGTAGTTACATTACATGGTGGTACATTAAAAAATAATAATAATAATCTGGTACCAAAAAAGTAAAGGTGAAGTGCGCTGGGACAAAGAATTAAATTTGAATGAGATGAAATACAATTTCAGTGGTTGTGCTTTACATTATAGCCACAGCAACAAGTGCTTCTTAATAGCAGTAGGAAAATAATCCACTTTGCCTAAAGTGAAATAGTGTGAGGCCCTAATGCTCAAAAGCTTTCTCTGTTAAGAGTTGTTAAAGTAATGACCCCCCCCCCCCCGCACTGAATAATCTGTGCAAAATTAACTGCTGTGCATGTGTTGTGCACTCATACAACACATGCACAACAGCTGGACCAATTGAGAAAGGCATGATTTGGCAGGGAGTGACCCCTCGTCTCCTGCAAACCCCCCTCCACCACCTGGCTGTATGGAAAAATCGCCTCTTCAAAATGGTGCCCTGCTGCTGCCTGGTGCATCCTGGGATACACTGGGAGGAGCCTAAATACCATATAAGGAGAAGACTCCAGAGCTGCTATCAGCTGAGCTAGAAGGAGAAGCCCCAAACAGGGAATCCCCTGCTGCAATCAGATGAGCCGGCAGGTAGGGAGAGCAGTGGCACGGTCCAAAGGAGAGGTTAGGACAGGCAGGTTGAGGAGCTATGCTAGCAATTGTTCTGAGCAAGTGCCAGGCCCAGTTCCTCCCCCTTTTACCAGGGCTGCTCCACACAAATAGCATGCATATAATTTGCATGCTGCTTGTGCTGAGCATGGCCAGATAAAGCAAAATCACTCCCACCATGGTATTTTTTACTGTGGGGTTGGAGCTTTGTGCATCCTTGCCCTGGTTAGTTTATTGCCATCACAGTGAAAATGCTTCTGACTAAAGCTTCTAAATCTTCCTGAGAAAGGTTCATTGTTTAATCAGCTCGAGAAGAGTGCTTTCAAGATGTTTGTTGCGCGGTCACTAAGGCAATGTTTTAAGTTTATGCAGCAATTAATTATAAAAAAAAAAACCCCCGCAAAATCTTTGTGGCAGTATTTAAGCTACGTGTATTGAATGTTAAATGTACAGTGCTGTGTATGCCTTTCAGTGCTATAGAAATGATAAATAGTAGTATTTGCAACAAAAGTATTAATCATTTCAATTTCTTTTATGTTTTAATAATTTTATTGATGGCAAAAGAATACCAAACAACAAGATACAAAACCGCAACCCATTCAATCTAAGACAGCAAAGATTAGTCCAGTCATCGAAAAGTTTTTGTATAGAACATATTCCCCCCATCCATCCCTTCCTCCCAACCCCCAACTTCTAGAACCACTCCAACGATAACCCAACAAAGCCTATATTCAGCAAGTCCAGAAACCAGAATCCATGAACACCTCTCACACCAAGCAGCATTATGGGGTAAAGACCTAGAACAATTGCTCTCACCCAGCAAGCGCCTAAAAACATACCTGTTCCTGTTGTATCTAGACAACTGACCCGTACATCTCCCTCTCCTCAATATCGGTTTTCTAGATCTTTTACCCTCTCTCGTTCACCTCTCTTATTTTCAATCATTTTGTACCTTCTCTTAATCTTTTGTAAACCACATAGAACTTCACGGTATTGTGGTATATAAACTGTTGTTATTATTATTATTATAGTCCCTGAACATAGCCAATCTCCACAAAGTGGTTCTCCAAATAACCAGTTGAAAGAAAGAAAAAAATACAGGTCTATACAGATATAATCACAACTAGTTCAAAAGTAGACTATGTTCCGGGGGGTGGGGGTGGGGGTGGGGGGAGGCAAAAACTGTAAATAGGCATCCCAAATAAGCAAAAATATATTCCATCTGCCTGGGGAAAATGGGCCCTCCACCATTCTAGCTTCCCAGGTAGCCAAGACATGAAGCTGAAGCTGATTTCTCCACTTCCAAAAAAGATGGGGTCTCTGCGGAAGTCCAAGACTGCAAAATGCATTTGCGGGCCAGGGGACACACCTTACAACAGAAGAGATGATGCCCCCTAGAAATCTCAAAAAGCATGGGGCGCATCCAAACCAATTGCACCACTGTGCCCTCCAAAGGATTCCCCAAAAGGTTCTGCAAATAGTGACATATGGAGGACCAAAACCTTTGGATAAGCCAGCAGGTCCAAAAGGAATGTGAAAGGCTCCCTACATTTTAAACACTCCTTCCATTTTATACAATTGCTCTTGGGTCAAATAAGCCCTATAAAACACCCTAAGATAACACTCCTTCAAGATCGCCCCCTCATTCAGTTTTGGTTAGCCCCGGGTCTTACCCAACAGGTCCCAATGATCCAAAGATATTTGAAGTTCCCTTGCCCGAGCAGCCTTAATAGGTTGGACATCCCTATTTCCTTGAAGATTACGGAGTGTCCTGTGCAGTGAAGAAACTGAAGTGTTCACAGCGAAGGTGCCACCCCCAGAAAAAATCCCCAGAGCTCTTGTCCCAATGTACAACTTAGCTTTCCAGTTGGAAGGGAAGCAACACAATGTTTCACCTGACATTAAGCAAACGTGTTCCCCCAGCCAGTGGTCATAAGGTACCAGCATCTGTCACCAAATGTTTCCCTACCGCTCCCATGCTACAAAAGCAACATTGTCCATCCCAGGTATAAAAGAAGGGTTGCCCCGCAAGGGTAAGAAAGTGGAGCTATGAAGATCTCCCTCTCAATCTAAGCACCAAAAACTCCCACACAGCCCACAATCATCTTAGCAGGACACTCCTCCCCTGGTAAAGTCCTACCATTTAGGTGCAGCAAAACAAGATGAGAATACGGGGCATAATAAACCAGTTCCAAGAAAAGTGGCATGTATTGATGTTCCATCAGAATCCAATCCTTCAAACAAGCAAGCCCAATTATATAAACCCAAGTCAGAGAGCCCAAAAGCACCCTGGGACCATGGTTCAACCAGATACGAGTATCGGAGTCTAGGTTTCCTACCCTTCCAACACAATCAAGAGAAGAATTTATCTAAGGTCTTTAGATCCCTCTCCAAAAGCTTCAGAGGCAACGTCTAATAAATACAGCCATTGTGGAAATGTCATCATGCGGCAGATCAAGGCAACAAGCCCCATTAACGAGAGTGGTAAGGCCTGTCACTTATCCAATTGCTCAGCCGTTTGCTGCAACACTTTAGAAATAGTAAAGGAATATAGCCGAGCAGTCATAACTGTAAGTCGGATACCAAGGTAGCGGAAAGAACCCTTCGCCCAGCACAACAGAAAAGTAAAGCCCCCCACCCCCACTGCCACGCATGTGCTCCTTTCCCTTTCCCCCATACCTATTTAACTTCGGGGTAAGCAGCATGCCCACGTCGATGTCAGCTTGTCCTTTGATGTTACTTCCTAGGCGCGGGTCCCGGAAGTGATGTCAGAAAAACGTGGGTAGCAACCTCACACCAGGGAAGTCAAAAAGGTAGGGGGGAATGCATGGGGAGCAATGAGGGGGCAGAGAGGAGGAGGGGTGCTGTGCCCGGGGCACCCCACCCCCTTACTATGTCACTGGACAGTTATCCATCCAGGAATAATTTTCCTCTTTCTGTATCTTCAAGGGACTATGAATGCTGCCTTCCACAACTGCAGTTAACTCAAATGTCCTAGTTGGGTGTGAATCAAGGTCTCCCTCATGCCAGCATGCAATATATTTATGATGATGATCCCAACGGTGAGAATGCTGTAGCTAGCCCATAGAGTTTAAATCTTGGGTCTCCTACATATCAGCAAGGGGACAAGTTATTAAACTTCCCTCCCACTACTTTGTGAGTTCTTGAAGGAGGAGGATTGTAAATTCAAGCTCAGACCCTGCACTTGGATTTTGTGATAACATAGTAACATTGTAAATGACGGCGGATAAAGAAAGACCTGAACGGTCCATCCAGTCTGCCCATAAGTTATACTCATTCAAAAATACATGATTAGATGAACTTGTCTTTTCTTTGATATTTCTGGGCCGTAGACTGTAAAGTCTGGTATTGTCCTAGGTTCCAAATGCTGAAGTTGCCGTCCAAGCTCACTCCAGCCTATCCAACCATCCCGTTGTTTGCAGGACATCTACCGTAAAGTCTGGCCAGTAACATCCTCCTGTTCCATATTAGTGGAGTTCCCATTGATGCCCTCCCCAGCCCACCCTACACCGAATCACCATATATGGAACACAGACCGTGTAGGTCTGTCCAATACCGGCCTTAGTTCTTTAATTTACATCCTTCATTTTCTAATTAGAGGTCTTCTATTTTTATCCCATGCTTTTTTTAATTCCATCACTGTTTTCCTCTCCACCACTTCCCTCGGGAGGGCATTCCAGGCATATACCATCCTCTCCGTGAAGAAGAACTTCCTAACATTGCGCCTAAGTCTTCCTCCCCGTAACCTCAAATTATGCCCTCTAGTTTTACCATTTTTTCTTCTCTGAAAAATATTTGGTTCTATATTAATGCCTTTCATGTATTTAAACGTCTGTATCATATATCCCCTGTCCCTCCTCTCCTGCAGAGTATACATATTTAGGTCTTCCAGTCTCTTCTCATACTTCTTTTGGTTCAAACTTCTTACCATTTTCGTCTCCTTCCTCTGGACCATTTCAAGTCTTTTTATATCCTTTGCCAGATACGGCCTCGAAAAACTGAACACAATACTCCAAGTGCGACCTCACCAATGACCTATACAAGGCATCAACACATCCCTTCTTCTGCTGGTTACTCCTTTTTCTATACAACCTAGCATCCTTCTAGCTACAGCCATTTAGACGCCTTTTAGATCCTCAGACACAATCACCCCAAGGTCCCTCTCTCGGTGCTTGGGGTGATTTCCCCCTTGAAAACACCGTAAAAATCCTGGGTGTTACGCTGGACAGACATTTATCCTTAGAATCTCACACCGACCTCAGCGTCAGGAAATGCTTCGCAGTACTCTGGAAACTCCGAACCATAAAAAAAATACTTCAATGATTCCTCGTTCCGCCTTCTAGTGCAATCTGCCATTCTCAGCATTCTAGACTACTGTAATATTATTTACCTGAACGCCACGAAGAAAACAACCAGGAGACTAAAAGTGATCCAAAACACAGCCGTCCGCCTCATCTATGGCCTAAAGAAATGGGAACACATCACCCCTTTCTACCACCAACTCCACTGGCTGCCTTTCGAATCCAGAGTACTCTTCAAATTCGCATGCTTCTGCTACAAATCGGTAAACGGCCTCTCGCCAAGATACATCAATCCCCTCTTTAACCTTTACTGCACCAACAAGAAATCTCGTAGAATTCAACTGTTCGCCTACCCCTCGCTTAAGCTCTGTCATCTTAAAAGATTCCTAGACAAAACCTTCGCCTTCCAAGCAGCCAAGATGAACCCATGGATCGCCCAAATGATTCTCGAGGCTCCCACTTACCTCGACTTCAGAAAAACACTCAAAACTTACCTATTCAACAAACAAGCCCCCTAACGCCCCCTCTCCGGAATTACCTGGCCACACGCCCGCCCCTTTCCCCCCTTCATTGATCGCTGTCTTCCAGCTCACTTCCCTCCTCCTTCTTCATCAGCCAAGTTCGGCTAAAGATGTTGTAAATCCAATAAATCGTGGTAAATCGGCCCGTTCGGCCCTCCCCCCCCCTTTATTGACCGCTTCCTCCTTCTCTACTTTCTACTCCCACAAATCCAATACATTGTTTGTATATCCAATACATTGCCTGTAAACCCAATACATTGTTTGTAAATCGGCATGTCAATGCGGATCCTAATGTAACTATTGTGAACCGCCTAGAACTCGATGGGCATGGCGGTATATAAGAATAAAATTATTATTATTATTATCAGCCTCTCTCCTTCCAGCACATACTGTTCCCTCGGATCTTTTTGTCCCTCCCCACCATCCCCTTGCCCAAAATTTCTCCATCAACTCTCTCCAACACAATGCTGCATCTCTTCCTCCCTTCCCTCCACCACCATGTTCAACATTGCTCCCTTACATCCCTTTCAATCTATTCCACTCTTCCCTTTCAACATCCAATATTTCTCCCTCTTTCCTCTTCACCACTATCATGTCCAACAATTCTCCCTCTTTCTTCCTTTCCCCATGGGCTTCATCTCTCTTTCCCTCTCACTTCACACAACTATGTCCAACAATTTTCCATTCCTTTTCCCTCCCCCACTGGCAGCATTTTATTCTCTCCCCATCTCTCTTTTCCTCCTTTCCTAACCCCCCCAGCCCATGCATCTATCCTTCCCAACCCTCTCCCCCTTGGCCCGTGTAACATCTGTCCTTCCCTGCCTTCCCACCCCAACCCTCTCTCAGTATGTGCAACATCTGTGTTTCCCATGCCCCTGAGCATCTGTGCCCCCTGCCTTCCCAACCCCCAGCCCGTGGCATGTAGCATATGTTTTTCTTCCCCACAACCTGCGGCATGACCTCTCTCTTCGGCTGCTGACTCCCCCATACCTACCTTCTCCCTGGTCGTTATTTTAAATCTTCAGGCAACGTCCACGAGATCAGCGTGCTGTCGTCGGCCTGCCTTGGAAGTCTTTCATTCAGCAGCGGTTTCCTGTTTCCTCATAGGCGGGCTGCTGCTGAATGAAGCCTTCTGGGACAGGCCGACGGCAACACGTTGATCTCGTGGACATTGCCCGAAGATTTAAAATAACAAACACCGGGGAGGAGGGGTGGGGAGCACAAGAGAGAGGTCATGCAGCAGGGTCCCACTCGAGGGGAAGGAAGGACGTACGTACATACGTACACGCTGACGATTTAAAGTTACAGTGGCCAGAAGAGGAGGTAGGTGGGGGAGCAGAGCCACCGCCAATGAGGTCAGTCTTATCCTGTTACTCTTTTATTTGCATGTGGTGCCCACAGTCCTAAAAGATCACTTCCTCATGTCGCTGGGCAAAAGTTCAAGGAAGTGCCGAACAGGTGCGGCATGTGTACAGTACTGCAGGCTTTATGTAGGGTAATAACACTAAACCTGCCTACTCCTGGATTTTCACTCCAAAGCATCTGCTGGCTGTTTCCACTGCTTGCTTTAAAGAAATGCAAGGAAGAGGCTGGCGTCAGCAATTTTAACCTGTTGTTTGTTCCAAATAAAAAAAAAAGAACCTTCTGATCACTATGTGAATGCTGTTCATATGAAAAGATGGAAAGCAGACTGGGTTAGGGAAAGGGAACTCCCAGTGCAATGTGGTTTTCACTTCCTCTGGGAGTTTTGGGAGGGCTTTAAGAACAGATATCTTTAACTCCTGGGTATGGTATTTGTATTGGCACAAGGAAGCTGAGGAGCCACAGGTGAAATATATTTGGTTAAAAGCCCAACTTTGAGTTTGAGCCTAGGAAAGGATAGTGATTTGGAGAGAATTGTACAGAGGAAGGAGTAAGAAATCAATGGGTCAAAATCAGGAAATATTTCTATTCCCAAACGTTTTCACCTTGCTCATTCTCCCTTCCTCCCCCTCCCCCCCCCAATCTGTAATTTTTTAGGAGAATATAGAGAGCTGCCAAAAGAAAGAGGAGATTTAATTTAGTTTATTATTGTGAAGACACAGCAAAACAATTTACAATGAAATAATATAAAATCAACTGATATCGAGGGACAGAAAGAGAAACACTAGTGTTTCCCATTGACCCCTGCACTGCAACCTTGCACGTCACGATAGGCAAGAGAAAATGTTTTCCAAGCTCTTTTGAAGCAATCCCAAATTGAGTCTCCTTGCAGATGATAGGGGTTCCATTCCAAGAGGTCAATATATGAGAGCACAGTTCAGCTGGGCAGGGGACGGAACAACCAGTTGGTTGATACATTGAGCTGCACCTAGGTTGGGGGGTCAAGTTGGAAAGGGTACAGGAATATTAGAATGAAATGCTCTGTAAACCGGCATTAAGATTTAAGGGTTGGGGGGTTGATACATTGAGCTGCACCTAGGTTGGGGGGTCAAGTTGGAAAGGGTACAGGAATATTAGAATGAAATGCTCTGTAAACCGGCATTAAGATTTAAGGGTTGGGGGGTTGATACATTGAGCTGCACCTAGGTTGGGGGGTCAAGTTGGAAAGGGTACAGGAATATTAGAATGAAATGCTCTGTAAACCGGCATTAAGATTTAAGGGTTGGGGGATGATACATTGAGCTGCACCTAGGTTGGGGGGTCAAGTTGGAAAGGGTACAGGAATATTAGAATGAAATGCTCTGTAAACCGGCATTAAGATTTAAGGGTTGGGGGGTTGATACATTGAGCTGCACCTAGGTTGGGGGGTCAAGTTGGAAAGGGTACAGGAATATTAGAATGAAATGCTCTGTAAACCGGCATTAAGATTTAAGGGTTGGGGGGTTGATACATTGAGCTGCACCTAGGTTGGGGGGTCAAGTTGGAAAGGGTACAGGAATATTAGAATGAAATGCTCTGTAAACCGGCATTAAGATTTAAGGGTTGGGGGATGATACATTGAGCTGCACCTAGGTTGGGGGGTCAAGTTGGAAAGGGTACAGGAATATTAGAATGAAATGCTCTGTAAACCGGCATTAAGATTTAAGGGTTGGGGGGTTGATACATTGAGCTGCACCTAGGTTGGGGGGTCAAGTTGGAAAGGGTACAGGAATATTAGAATGAAATGCTCTGTAAACCGGCATTAAGATTTAAGGGTTGGGGGGTTGATACATTGAGCTGCACCTAGGTTGGGGGGTCAAGTTGGAAAGGGTACAGGAATATTAGAATGAAATGCTCTGTAAACCGGCATTAAGATTTAAGGGTTGGGGGGTTGATACATTGAGCTGCACCTAGGTTGGGGGGTCAAGTTGGAAAGGGTACAGGAATATTAGAATGAAATGCTCTGTAAACCGGCATTAAGATTTAAGGGTTGGGGGATGATACATTGAGCTGCACCTAGGTTGGGGGGTCAAGTTGGAAAGGGTACAGGAATATTAGAATGAAATGCTCTGTAAACCGGCATTAAGATTTAAGGGTTGGGGGGTTGATACATTGAGCTGCACCTAGGTTGGGGGGTCAAGTTGGAAAGGGTACAGGAATATTAGAATGAAATGCTCTGTAAACCGGCATTAAGATTTAAGGGTTGGGGGGTTGATACATTGAGCTGCACCTAGGTTGGGGGGTCAAGTTGGAAAGGGTACAGGAATATTAGAATGAAATGCTCTGTAAACCGGCATTAAGATTTAAGGGTTGGGGGGTTGATACATTGAGCTGCACCTAGGTTGGGGGGTCAAGTTGGAAAGGGTACAGGAATATTAGAATGAAATGCTCTGTAAACCGGCATTAAGATTTAAGGGTTGGGGGGTTGATACATTGAGCTGCACCTAGGTTGGGGGGTCAAGTTGGAAAGGGTACAGGAATATTAGAATGAAATGCTCTGTAAACCGGCATTAAGATTTAAGGGTTGGGGGGTTGATACATTGAGCTGCACCTAGGTTGGGGGGTCAAGTTGGAAAGGGTACAGGAATATTAGAATGAAATGCTCTGTAAACCGGCATTAAGATTTAAGGGTTGGGGGGTAACATGAACAAATCGATTTGCACCTGTGAGTAATCTGGCCATAATATTGTGGAGGAGCTGATTTATGTACTCCATACTAAAGGGAATTGCAGTAATCTATGGTTTAGGATTAAGGCAGACAGTAATTGCAAGAATTGCAGTAATCTATATGGTTTAGGATTAAGGCAGACAGTTTACAGTTTATTAAATCTTTCCCTACTGCTTTTACTGAACAAACAAGGCAATGTGGTATACAGTCTAAACATTTAAAATAAGAAAGGAACTCCATTATATAGACTCAGGGAGGAGAGTGTGGTATAGTGGTTAAAGCTACAGCCTCAGCACCCTGAGGTTGTGGGTTCAAATCCTGCGCTGCTCCTTGTGACCCTGGGCAAGTCACTTAATCCTCTGCTTCCCCAGGCGTGAGTGAGCCTGCCAGCACAGATAGGGAAAATGCTTGAGTACCTGATTTGTAGCCCATTCTGAGCTCCTTTGGGAGGAGAGGCTGGAAAATTAAATAAATAATTAGACAAAGCGACACATAAACTGCAATAATTTGTTCTGTGACTATCATCCACCTGCTCGTAGACCCTCAAAAGGTTTTGAGTAAAGATTTGAATTTTTTTAAAAGAGCAGAATGAATTTGTAGAGGAAGAATATCCCAAGGGGCAGATGCCATGAAAAAAACAGATTCAAATTTAGCCAATCTTGGTCTACTATTTATTATTTCTGTAGCGCTGAAAGGCGTACGCAGCGCTGTACATTCTAAACACACAAAAGACAGACCCTGCTCAGAAGAGCTTACAATCTAATTTAGACAGGATATTTCAGGGTTGGGGGAGTTATAGTGGGTCTAGATATTTGACAGCAGTGGGGCTTTAGCTTGGACTTGAACGCTGCCAGGGACAGAGCACGACGTATTGATTCAGGCAGCCTGTTCCAGGCATACGGTGCGTCAAGAAAGAAGGGACGGAGTCTGGAGTTGGCAGTGGAAGAGAAGGGTACAGATAAGAGGGGCATGCCCAATGGACAGAGTTCACGGGGAGAAGCATAGGGGGAGATGAGCGAGGAGAGATATGGGGGGGGGGGGCTTCAGAGCGAACGCACTTGTAAGTCAGCAAGAGGAGTTTAAACTGTATTCGGAAATGGACAGGGGGCCAATGAAGCGACTTGAGGAGAGGAGTCATGTGAGAAGAGCAGCTCAGCATTTTGAACAGATTGAAGAGGCGAAAGACGGGGAATGATCAATTTATAATCATTCAGAAAATGAGGGACTTGGGCAGGGGAATATGGGATAGTAAGTGATGTAAGGTATTGAGGCTTGTATTACCTCTAGATCAGGGCTGCCCAAGTCCGGTCCTCGAGATCCACTGGCAGGCCAGGTTTTCAGGATATCCGCAATGAACATGCATGAGAGAGATTTGCCTGCATTGTCTTCTTGGTATGCAAATCTCTCTCATGCATATTCATTGTGGATATCCTGAAAACCTGGCCTGCCAGTATATCTCGAGGACCAGACTTGGGAAGCTTTGGTCTAGATCATGGCGTCAACATGAAAAAAAAAATCAAATAATGCCTTGGGAGAGGATATGGGACTTTTTTGTACAGAGCATTTGAAATGAGACTGATTCTTGGGTGAATAGTCTGAAGATTTTAGTTAAAACTTTGGTTTTTCTTTCTTTGGGCTGTGGGGGTGTCCTGGGGGGAGGGGATTTCTTATGTCCTTTTTCTCTCTTTGTATAAGGGGGAGTAAAAATTTATAAAATAGGTTGTTTGTGTGACAATTAAGTGATCATTTACTTGTTCTGTGGCATGGAAATTGCAGTGTTTGTACTGTTGATCTCTTGTTGCACTACATTTTATTGATGTGCTTGCATTAAATAAAGAACGTTTTACATATTAAAAAAAAACCCAAAGCCAACTTGTGGATGTAAATAAGAACATAAGAATAGCCTTACTGGGTCAGATCAGTGGTCCATGAAGCCCAGTAGCCCGTTCTCACGGTGGCCAATCCAGGTCCCTAGTACCTGGCCAAAACCCAAGGAGTAGCAACATTCCCTATAGAATCTTAAAGAATAGCAAGATTCCGGAATCCCAGAGAGTAACAAGATTCTGGAATCCCAGAGAGTAGCAACATTCCATGCTACCAATCCAGAGCAAGCACTGGCTACCCCATGTCTTTCTCAAGCATTCTCTATAGGGCCCCACCAAAAGTCATAAATAATTTCTTGTAAACACTGGTGTGCTTTGATCTTTGTGTTTGACGTACTTTGAGGTCATGTGGATATTTCTGTTCCCTGCTTATTTGCTCTAATTATACTCAATTAGCATAATAAAATATTGATTGCC
The DNA here is from genome assembly GCF_902459505.1 of Geotrypetes seraphini. Lineage (NCBI taxonomy): Eukaryota > Metazoa > Chordata > Amphibia > Gymnophiona > Dermophiidae > Geotrypetes > Geotrypetes seraphini. Next base: position 67,849,548 of record NC_047095.1, read on the forward strand.
AAAAATGATATTATTACCCATTGATTTTCCCTGATAGGTTAAGCTATCTGCTCTTTTTTATGAGCTAATTACTCTTAGGTAATTGTGGCATTAGGCATTCAGTCTCAAGTTGTCAGCTGTTGATTAATTTTCTCTGGTGTACTGATGTTGCGTTTCTTGAGGCTTACTGGCTTATTGTATTTCAAACTCTGTATACTTCCCATGGTCTCATGGGCCGCAGTTAGCTCATCCCTACATTAAAAGAACTTGGAGAGTAAATATATCCTTTATTAAACTCTTCCACAGACCTATTTGTTACCTCAGCTTTGGTTTATTTCTCTGAATTCCCTCCTAAGTGGCCCATTTTTCCTTCCCCTGTACTCATCTTAGTGATGTGGAAAGTCAGGGACAGATGATGAAGAGAGCCTCGGTAGCACGTTCCCTCTGACGCACGGGATCGCGTCAGAGGGAACGTGCTACCGAGTTGGAGAGCGGCCTGCGAGGTTCGCTAAAGCCGGCCACCATCGCAGGCTGCTCTTTACAGGAGGATCAGCGGCGGCGGTGGCGGAGAGCGAGGGCCGAGGTGTGTTCCCTGCCGAGGACACGGGCAGGGAGAGAGCTTGCCTGGCTTCCAGGGTGAGTGAGGGCGGGAGGAGGGGAGTGGCCAGAAAGTTCCCTGCCGCTGGGTTGGCTGCCACGGATCATACACCACAGCGGCAGGGAACACGAAATCCTAAGTGCGCATGTGCGCTTAGGGTTTTATTATATAGGATGGAATGTCTCCTAAAGTGATGAAATGATTTAATTGCAAAAATTCGTACAGTAAATTGTGCTTTAATATCTGAAAATGTGGATTTTAAGTAACATGTGAATAGCGACTGGTGTCAGAAATGTGTTTTGTAAAAAACTGTTAAAAAAACTCTAAGGATGATTAGCGGGCGCTAGCTGAAAAATTACCGTCTGCTTAAAAGGAGGTGGTAGCGACGAGGGCGCGGGGCATTTTAGCGCCTGCTAAGCTCCTTTGTAAAAGGAGCCCTAAATGTTCATGTGTTGGAAAATATCTGGAGGTGACCGATCGAATGCTATGAACGTCGCGTTTGAACAGGTGTGAAAGTTGTGTTTCTGAAGTGTGGAGTGATGTGATTGGACGTCAAAAGATCCGTATCCCGTGAAGTGCATGACAGATGCCGTGATGGATAAAACATGCCTAGAAGGAGCCAAGATAAACAGAATTAAGAAGAAGAGAGAGTAATAAGATACATCCCCTGAAGGTCCTAATGCGACAAGTCATGCATCAAAGACTAAACATTAAAATGGTCATATTGTTATAAACGAGGACAGACGTATAAAAGTACATAAGGATATTGCTAATGACAAAACAAAATGTTTGAGTTTTGGTTAAGGGTTCCTTTTACAAAGGTGCGTTAATGGCCTCGAAGCCCATAGAGATTTAAAGGGCTTCGGGGCTGTTTCCGCGCAGCTTTGTAAAAGAGGCCGTTAATGTTTAGATCCAGGGAAAGAATGAGAGCCACTCTCCTAGAATACAAAGCAGCTTGGAGGTCATTCATTACATTTCTCATATTATGTCCAAAATAGAACATTGGACAATCAACTTCAAACTGAAACTTAACACAGAAAAAACAAAAATCTTCCTTGCAAGCCCAACGGATAAAATTACCAACACAACGTTACGTACAAAAGACCACGATTACTCGATTACTAATACAATAAAAATATTGGGAGTCACATTGGACACACACCTGACAATGGTCGAACACACGAACACAGTGGTAAAAAAATGTTTCCTGATATTAAATTAAAGACCATCAAAAAATACTTTGACCCATTATCGTTCAGATTACTAGTGCAATCACTAGTGCTTTCTACTCTGGACTATTGCAATATCATTTACATGGGTATACCCAAAAAAACAGTGAGGAAACTTAGAATTATTCAGAACACAGCGGTCCGCTTGATATTTGGATTAAAAAAGAGCGACCATGTCACCCCCTACTACAAAGTACTGCACCGGCTGCCAGTCGAGGCACGAATAATTTTCAAGTTCTCCTGCATATGTTTCAAACTAATTTGGGGACTAACTCCCATATACTTGCTATCTCACTTCGTATTCTACAGCCCTATAAGACAAACCAGAAACCGCTATCTCTTTGCAAACCCAAGCATTACCAATTGTAAATACAAAACCTTTCTGGATAGAACCTTCACGTACCAAGCAAACAAACAACAACACTGGCTAGACAACTACATTAACAAAGCTAGACTGACCTACAACGCTTTTAGAAAACTCATAAAAACTGCCTTATTCGACAAATATATCACCTAAACTGAATCTTCACCGAACACTTCTTTCTTTTCTCATTCCCAAATATACCCCCTCTGAAATCCTTATCAAACTGTATTTTGCAATTCGGGACATTTTTTCTAATATGTTCCCCCCTGAAAATTCTTAAACTGTATATTATATTTTTCGATGTATTTTTGTAATTCGCAACCTTTTTCCTAGCAGGTCCTCTCGAAAATATCTTAGCGTACTATACACTTTATACTTTCGCATTCTTAAAGTTGATGTACTCTGTATTTCCTCTGACTATCTGCATATTGTAACTCGCTGAATGTCCAGCTCTCTTGAATGTAAACCGCCTAGAAGTCGCAAGATTGTGGCGGTATAGAAGAATAAAGTTGTTATTATTATTATTATTATTAATTAAAGGACATTTGTAAACCGCATAATACCAACTGGAGTTCAAAGCGGTTAACGAAAGACTGAACATCCATCAGGAATTCGAACTGCTGGAGGCATAGCGTTAAAGAGGGCCTTAAATCGAATGGACTAAACACACCTTGGAATCACGAAGGGTAGAAATTCCATGGATAACGGGGAAAAGGATAGTAACACCATTTTTAATAAAATCACATTGGCTCCCGATAACATAGGAAATCTTACTATTAACATTTAAAACAAAATCTCTCCATACACCAAACTTCCTTGACAGATTACTTGTCCCTTATTGGTCTCCAAGAACCCTAAGATCCAGTAATCAACACCGCCTACATATCCCATCTTAAGATACCTTTTTTACGACACAACCCGCAAACGTATTTTCTCTGTAAGTCGGGGGTCTCAAAGTCCCTCCTCGAGGGCCGCAATCCCGTCGGGTTTTCAGGATTTCCCCAATGAATATGCATGAGATCTATTTGCATGCACTTCTTTCATTGTATGCTAATAGATCTCATGCATATTCATTGGGGAAATCCTGAAAACCTGACGGGATTGCGGCCCTCGAGGAGGGGCTTTGACACCCCTGCTGTAAGTGCAGCCGAGCACTGGAATTCATCACCAGGTTAGTTAAGAAAGGAAGAAAACATCAACTAATTTATTTATTTTCTAGTTTTTTAGCCCGTTACATTAACGGGTGCTAGTAAAGCCTCCTTCCCTCACATGTCCCCTATTTTCAGACCCCTTCTCCCATCTGTTCCCTTTCAACCCAAACCCCCTTTTCTCACCAGCAGCATTTCCCTCCCCACTCCACTTTCCTGTCCAGCAGCACCTCTTCCCTGCTCCCCCTGTTCCTCTTCCCTGCTCTGCCAAAAATACCTCAACACCAGAGCCTGTACCAATTCAAACCCAACCCCCTGGCCATTGCACTGAATCTTTGGGCAGACTGCCTGTCCCCAGCCCTTTACCCTGATGGACCCTCCACACACTCACACCTGGTCCACCATCCTCACAGGTCTATTCTCCCTCCGCGTGGGTCTGTTTGCTTGTTCATTATTTTGTCGCGTTTCGTTGAGCAGCCAAGGAGGAAGCGTTGAAGTGGCCATTGTGCAGCTGCCTATTTTGGGAGTCGGTCATCCTGCCCTGCTCACACAATGTCTGCCTTCTGTGCGCCCGCACCATCGCATTGCAGACCCCAGATTCCCGGCCAGACAAAGTTCATTTTTTAGTTCAAAGCCGACACTGCGTCTCCTCTCTCGATCCCCGCCCGAGTCGGAAGTCTTCTCCGACTCTGGTTAAGTTCGATAGAGGAGCCGCGGCGGCGGCTTTGAACTAAAAAATGAACTTTGTCTGGCCGGAGCCAGCAAACTCGCATGCGCACTCTGCGGCCACGGAACTACAGATCAGGCAACACGGCGGTGAGAGTGCGCATGTGTGCTTAGCATTTTATTATAAGAGACTGAAAATAATTTATAACCTGCCTATCCGAGGAACAATAAAAACATACACAATAAACAAACACAGAACAACATTACAAACAAAATAAAAATACAACTTTACCAAAAATTGCAGCAAAACACGTGATCAATAAAATCAAATATAAATCAGCCTCACAAGTAAAATAAAATTCAAACAATTTAAAACCCTCCTGTTCAAGGACGCATATAATTTATGACTTCCTGCCCAGCCAGATCTCTGACTACTGCCAAAATAATAATCAAGGAAGAGCGTAGTTCCCCCCCCCCTAATTGTTCTATCCTTTTTCTCCCTCTCTCCTATAAATGATTGTAGTTCTACCACTCTCCCCTTATGTATCGGTGTGTCATGTATTTATTTAAAGTATAAATCATATTTTCCCAATTTTAATATTTTTAATGCAATGTACATCGCTTTGACAATTTTTAAAGCGGTCTATCAAATTTTAAGAAACTTGGTGATAGGCGTGGACCAGGACGGAAGGACAGACGCTGAAATTTGATCAGAAATGAGGGAGCTTAACAAACTGGGGTAACACGATAATAACGGGCGATTTCAACTACCTTGTAACATCAGGGCAGGCTAGGGAGATAAAATTCCTTGATGAAACCAAGGACTGCTTTTTGGCGCAGCTGGTTTAGAAAACTGACAAGAGGCGAAGTAGGAATTGGGGCAGGAGGTTATGGTGCTTGATAACAGTGATCATAACACGGTCATATTTGATATAATCCCTGGAATAAATCTATAAATGAATCAAAAACAAAATTACTCTGGCTCGGCCCAAAATTAGCTCACCTGCCCGCCCTCTTCACCCTACCCACAGGCCCTGCTCTGCACCTTGAGTTCTCAAGCAAAGTCCTTGGCATCACTATCGACTCCTCCCTTTCCCTCAACGATCACCTGAATTCCCTGGCAAAATCTTGTTTTTTCAGTCTCCACATGCTGAGGAAAGTTAGATCCTATTTTCTCCAAAAGCATTTCACCGTCCTTGTACAATCCATCGTCCTATCCAAACTCGATTATTGTAACGCCATCTACTTAGGCCTAACGAAAAAAAGTCTTCGCAGACTCCAGCTTATCCAGAACACTGCGGCTAAGCTGATTTTTGCTAAACGCAAATATGACCACGTCTCCCCTCTACTTATCAATCTTCACTGGCTCCCAGTACTTTCCAGAATTCATTTCAAATGCTCCTGCCTGGCGTTCAAGATCATTCACAGCATCCTTCCGCCCCTAATCCCTCTATCCTTCCTCGCCCCGACACCAACTACCACCAGATCTGCCCACAGACATAAACTATCCTTCCCCTCTCTACACGGCATCCTCCACGCAGGTAAACTGGGTAGATCCCTCCTCTCCAAAATCACCGGCCTCTGGAACAACCTCACTGTCCCGCTGCGGAACCTGGACTCCCTCCAACTATTCCGAAAACAACTGAAAACCTGGCTCTTCTCTAGCATATAATAATCTCTTCTCCTGATTACATCCCCTCTTTTTAAGCTTTGTAAACTCTTTCTCTTCTCTCTTCCCATATTTTTTAAACTCTGTAAACCGTGTCGAGCTCCACTTCAGTGGAGAAGATGCGGTATATAAACCTAAGGCTTAGTTTAGTTTAGTTTAGTCTATACAGGAAATCCAATACAACAGCAATTAACTTTAAAAAAAGGAGACTATGATAACATGAGGAGAATGGTAAACTTAGAGGAGCAGCTGCAAAGGTCAAAAATTAACATCACGCGTAGATGGTATGTAAAACAAAAGCAAACCTGTGGATGCAAAGTACTCGATGTAAGAGTTTATTATGAAATCCTTCACAAATGTTCCAGATTGTGCAGGCAATATCAATCCATACATCATACATACATGCTGGGCGTCAAAATGGCAGATGACATTTAACCCCTGTTTTACGAAGCCACGCAGCAACGGCCCCGAAGCCCTTTAAATCTCTATGGGGCCCTTACCGCAGCGCAGCCGCCAGCGCGGCTTCGTAAAACAGGCCCTTAATGTGAGTAAGTGCAAAATGATGCATGTGGGAAAGAGAACCCCAAACTATAGTTGTTTCATGTTAGGAGCCAACGCCTAGGAAAAGGATCTAGGTCTCATCGTTGAGGATATGTTGAAACCCTCAGCTCAGTGTGCGGCGGCGGCTAAGAAAGCAAATAGAATGTTAGGAATGATCAGGAAAGGAATGGAAAACAAAGATGAAAATGTTATAATGCTTTTGTATCACTCAATGGTACGACCCAACCTCAAACACTGTGTGCAATTCTGGTTGCTGTATCTCCAAAAAATGTATAGCAGAATTAGAAAAGGGACAGAGAAGGGTGACATAAATGATAAAAGCGATGGGATGACTTCCCCATGAGGAAAGGCTAAAGCGGCTGGGACTCTGCAGCCTCAAGAAGAGACAGCTCGGGGGTGATATGATAGATGTCTATAAAATACTGGAAAGGGTAGACGTGAATCGCTTGATTACTCTTTCCAAATTAGTAGGACTAGGGGACATGCGATGAAGCTACTAAGTAGTAGATTTAAAACAAATCAGAGAAAATATTTCTTCACATGTGTAATTAAGCTCTGGAATTCGTTGCTGGAGAATGTGGTGAAATCAGTTAGCTTAGCGGGGTCTCTCTCAACCTGAGTCCTTCTACACCAGCATTCTTCAAAGCAAAGCTTACGGGTCAGTGGTTGTGGCCATTCATACTCTGATTCTTATGTGAGCCAAGGATAATGAAGCCATTGTGACATCACTGATGCGATTGGCTCTTAGGCACTGGTGGAATGAGGCATTATGACATCACAATATCTGCTCTGGATACCAGAGACTGTCATTCTGTAGTGTCTGTTTCAACCTCAGTCCTTCTACATCAGCATTCTTCGATGCAAGGCTTGAGGGCCAGTGGCTGGGCCCATTCAGACTCTGATTCTTACGTGAGCCAAGTCTAAGACAATCAAGCCATTGTGACATCACTGATGAGGCTGGCTCTTATTGGTGGAATGAGGCATTGTGACATCACAATATCTACTCTGGATACCAGAGACTGTCATTCTATAGTGTCTCTCTCAACCTCAGTCCAACACCAGCATTCTTCAATGCAAGGCTTGATGGTCGGTGGCTGAGTCCATTCATGCTCTGATTCTTCCCTCTCTCCTTAAAGAATGACATAGAGATGGTTTCCCGTGGTTATCCACGGGGACGAGAACAGTGATGAGTTTTTGTCACTGTGTCATTCTCTAGCCCTGAGCTTTCTTCTGCTAGAGGTTGCCGGCTTTGTGTCCCTGCACCCATCTTCTCAGTTATTTTTAAAGGAATCAGATAACATGCATTGGATGGCTGAACATTTGGCCATAGGACTTCTGGAGCACTAAAAGTAATTGCCGTCCAGTTCTTCCTAGAGCAGCTCCATGTCAGGTGGGACATATTAAGCCAGGCCTGGTTTTCCAGTCTGTCTTCTCAATGCAGCCAGGATTTCTTCTGTTCTAACTCTAGATGCCCTCTCTCTCTCTTGGCTTCAGCCCTTCCTGGTCCAACTGGTTCCTGCACAGTGGCTCCAGGCCCTTTGCCTACAAAACATTCTTTCATACTCTTCCAGCAAATAAATATGATAGCTCATTGTGGCAGGGAGAAAGATCGTATATAGGAGCTGGGATTCTCATTTAAAAACAATAATACGGTGGCTCCAAACTACGCCTCACTTTGTTAGTGAAGCACCACAGAATATTTGTCATCCGGCAATTAAGGGATAATTAATTGTAAGAGCTAGTTCTGCAGGTGAAACAAATAGGCTTTTATAAAATTACCAGTGCACTAACTTACTCGGATATCTTTATCCAGACTGAGTGGAGGCAAGAACGGATTAGCATTTGCATGTATAAGTTTAAAAAAAATGTGGAAAAGCTGGGAATCGATGCCGACGGAATAGCTGGTGTAAATGTGACAGTGTTCCCGTACTTTTCATGGGCTGATTCTCAAATAAGGAGGGTGGGCAGATTTACCCTTGGAAAACATACATTTAAAACAAACTTTAAAACTTTTTTATTTAGGGACGCTTACGACATGCGATATCCTCTCCCTCCCCCAGACCTCCAACTCCCCTCAAAATCTAAATCAGGAAGAGCATAGCCTCCCCTCCCTACTGTGTCGCCCATTTCCGTCTTTCTTTCCTATTACGATCGTAGTTCTCCCCTCCCCCCTCCTACTTATATCCCTTCATCTTGTTTTGTTTTTTGGTCAAGTTTCAAGTTTATTTATGGCTTGATATACCGACCATCACAATATTAAAAATTAGAAAAATTGAATAAAATTTAAGATTTAGTTAAAATAAAATAAGAGAAGGGTAAAACTAAAACTATGACAAATACCCCCAAAGTTTTTATATTTTCATTTCTTTTTTTAAGTGTAACGTACACCGCTTAGACAATTTTTAAGCGGTATATCAAATTTGATTAAACCTGGAAACTTGGGGCTCCTTTTACGAAGCCGCATTAGCGGTTTAATGCACGTAATGGCGCACGCTAAACCGCCGGATGTGCTGGCCGCTACCGCCTCCTCTTGACCAGGCGGTAGTTTCTCGGCTAGCGCAGGGGTAGCGCGTGATTAAACGGCGCATGTGCTAAACGCGGCTTCGTAAAAGGAGCCCTTGGTTTAGCTTGTTCAGCAGGTCTCTTAGAGAAAGGGCCTCTTGATACACAGGCCTGGGGCCCTGGGATCTGAGACAGGACACCCCAGAGACAAGAAGCTGAGAGAAGGGCGAATTTTCAGCTATTCAGCCTGATTCATGCGATTACTTCCCTGCCGTCCGTGAGCGTAGCAACCCTCCCTTGTACTGGGAGTCATTTAGCGGCTGATGCAGAAAGCAACTGGGGCTTAGCTGCGAAGCTCTCTGGGGTTGCAGGTGGGATATACGTGCTTAGAGGAAATGTAGATGGGTCTTAGCTTTGGGCAGGTTACATAAAAAATCTTTGTTAATGAGGTAGATAAAGTGTACTGCCATGGTTAAAGCTACAGCCTCAGCACTCTGAGGTTGTGGGTTCAAATCCCTTGTTGCTCCTTCTGACCCTGGGCAAGTCACTTAATCCCCCATTGCCCCAGGTAGATTGAGAGGGAAAAATGCTTGAGTACCTGAATAAATTCATGTAAACTGTTCTGAGCTCCCCTGGGAGAATAGTGTGAAAAGTTTCAGCCTTTGGTATTGTGACATCACAATGCCTCATTCCACCAATAAGAGCCAACCTCTTCAGTGATGTCACAATGGCTTGATTGTCCTATACTTGGCTCACTTTTACTACATGTTGATTTCTAGAGTGGCTCAGTGGTTAAACCTACAGCCTCAGCACCCTGAGGTTGTGGGTTCAAATCCCTTGTTGCTCCTTCTGACCCTGGGCAAGTCACTTAATCCCCCATTGCCCCAGGTAGATTGAGAGGGAAAAATGCTTGAGCACCTGAATAAATTCATGTGAATCCTGGGAAAACGGTATAGAAACTAAATAAATGCAGAGAGAAAATGACCCACTTTTGATGCAAGCGTAGGGTAGAAGGGTTGCAGAGAGGGTTTTTTTTTAAAAAAATAATCAAGCGGAAAGAAGCCCGTGCGAGTTTTGAAGGCAGATGGTAAGGAACAAGCACGTGCCCCTGTCCAAACAAAATTGAAAGTGAACGCCCACATTGGCGCCTGCTCTTCTACGCCACAATCTGAGACTCTCCTAAATTTCAAGTGCAAACAACGCGTGCAAGGCTCCTATTTAAGCAAAGAAATACAAGTGCCAATGTGTGCTGACACTACAAGAAGCCAAGCTTGTTACAAAACCTTGTGCATGGATCTAGCATACTCCCCTCCCCCCTCCCCCCACATATTTGCTTTCTGAGGTTTCCCGCTCATAGTAGAGGCCATGCGTTCAGATATCGATGCACGGCTCTACCAGGAGTCTTTATGCAAATGTCCCTCTGTGTTAATACAAGTACAAAAAAGGGATCAAAATACACAACAAAAGTCAATGACACCCACAAAGAAGTGTACATGCCAACAGAACTGGGACGAAGAATTCTTTATTCAATAAAACACCCGACACTGCCAGCGTTTCGGCTCTTGGCCTGTCTCAGGAGTCTACAGAAACATATAAAAATATATTCAAATACATACATGTGCTTATGTGCTTATTGCTAGGAAGTTTTTCTTTACTCAGCGGGTGGTGGACACCTGGAATGCGCTTCCAGAGGATGTAATAGGGCAGAGTACGGTACTGGGGTTTAAGAAAGGATTGGACAATTTCCTGTTGGAAAAGGGGATAGAGGGGTATAGATAGAGGATTATTACGCAGGTTCTGGACCTGTTGGGCCGCCGCGTGAGCGGACTGCTGGGCACGATGGACCTCAGGTCTGACCCGGTAGAGGCATTGCTTATACATATAAATTCAAACATAAATATAATAGATGGATTTTGCTAAAAAAAATTTTTATTAAAAAAATCATATATGGACCAATACACATTATCCTAATATAATAGAAAAATAAAAATTTTATTCTACTATACTTGTATCAAATCTTTTTATATCTTCTTTCTATGCAACAACTACAGTATATGTAAAAAAATATTTATATAGAAATTTTTTTAAAAAAATAAACCCATTTCTTCTTATATTTATTAACATATTCATTTATATAATTGTAGCAACATGAATATTCATATAATTTCTTCTAAACATCCGGGAAAAGCCGGATAGGTCCTCTTTTTAGAGGAATGTCCAGGTTCCCGAATGGTTTCCAAAACCTGGCAGTTTGTCTGGGTTTTGGAAAGCCTCGAGCTTTCAACAAGCATGCGCAGGTGACATCATACACATCCGTGCACGCTGGAGGCCCTCCAGATGCAGCCTGGAGGTTGGGAAAAGGAGACAAGAGGTTTTTTTGGAGGCAGCACTGGAGGCGGAATGGGGTGGGGGTTTCTCCATAATAAAATATGGTAACCCTACGCAGATTACACACACTAACCTTGAAACACCTTCTATACCCGTTCTCTGCCCTCTAACACAAAAAGCACTTAATGAACCAGTTTATCCCTCGATAACTGCAAAAGGACTGCAAAGCCCCTTAATGTGGTTGCGTACTGGCCGTTACCGGGTGTTAAGAGTTTAACTCAGTTTAGCAAAAGGGAGCCGAGTCCTGTTCTACTTCATATCTGGTTCCTTTGTTCTTCATTGGAAATGCAGTTGCTTGCTTTTGTTCGGAGCTGTAATAGGTAAACAGCAGTGCAAATGATTGTGTTGCTGATATTATGGTCCAGGGTGTGCTGGCTATTAAGTCAGAAGATCAGACACTATTTTCAGCTCTGAGCCCCAGCATCCTGACTTTTTCTTCCACTGCGGAGCTCACCGCACATGGAGTGCCACATGGAAGCACAGCCCAAACCCACTTTTCAATCCCCTTGTGACTGAAGATCCAACTGCACGATTGAGGAAGGGGAATGAAAGCTCACCTAAACGAATGTCAGGAAAATAATTAAGAGGCACATCTGTCTGGTCACCTGTGGAAAAGATAAGAACATAAGAGTTGACGCTGTTGGGTTGGACCAGCAATCCACTCACGCGGCGGCCCCCATAAGAACATATGAATAGCCTTACTGGATCAGACCAATGGTATCCCGTCTTCACGGAGGCCAATCCAAGTCACAAGTACCTGGCAAAAACCCAAATAGTAGCAGCAGTCCATGTCACTGATCCAGAGCAAGCACTGGCTTCCCCCATGTCTGTCTCAACAGCAGTTTATGGACTTTTCCTCCAGGAACTTGTCCAAACCTTTCTCAAAACCAGCTATGCTATCCGCTCTTACCACATCCTCTGGCAACACATTCCAGAGCTTAATTATTCTCTGAGTGAAAGAATATTTCCTCCTACTGGTTTTAAAAGTATTGCTCTGTAATACCTTCGACTGTCCCACGGGAAAGAAGCTATGAAACTCAGCAGGAATAGCCCATAAGGTTATTAGGGAAAAGAGCAGCAGTGGGCAAAAAGGGCACAGAGCCTTTTCAGCTAAGCTTTGCTTCTGCTCCTTCTGGATGTCCCACACTAGACAATTGCCTAGTCTGCTTAATGGTTTTCTGAACCTGTCTGCAACTGTGATTTATGGCTAGGCCGTCATCTTAAGTGGCCACAAGGGTAAGGAATTCTCCAAAGAATTCTAGGAGACCTCCCTGCTTTAGGTGTATATTAGCTAAAGATGTGTTCTCCAGAATCACAACAAAATGAAATGCTTCCAAGCCACATTCCCAGGACTGGTTGTAGATTTTACAGTAATAGAACCTTGAATGACCGGATTAGAAAATATATTAATCACGGCTGATCTCTTTACAAGGTTCATTGTGGCCGTTCCAATCAGCAACCAGTCTTTCTCTACCACTGCTACAGGGATACTTCAGGGGCACCAATGAGGATTTGTTTGGATTGTAATTTCAAAGAAGAAATCATTAAAGATCATTGCAAGATTTATGGAATAAAGAAAAGCCACACTAGTCTATACCAAAGTTGTGTGAAAGGTTCTGCACAAGATGCTGTGGAGTCGATCACCTGAAAAGTATGAAAAATGGAATTGCAAAACTGAAAGATGCTAAGAACCGATATGTGGAGAGTGATGAGGAAAAAGCAAACATGCTAAACAAATACTTCTGTTCTGTGTTCACAGAAAGAAATCCCGGAGAAGGACCGAGATGGTCTGGTAAAGTTACACATGAAAATGGAGTAGATTCTGTGCCGTTCACGGAAGAAAGTGTTTATGGACAACTTGAAAAATTGAAGGTGGACAAAGTGAATGGACCGGATGGGATCCATCCCAGGATACTGAGGGAGCTCAGACAGGTTCTGGTGGGTCCTATTAAAGACTTGTTCAACAAATCTCTGGAGACGGGAGTGATTCCTGGGGATTGGAGGAGAGTGGATGTGGTCCCTATTCACAAAGTGGTCGCAGAGATGAAGCGGGAAACTACAGGCCGGAAAGCCTCACTTCGGTTGGTGGAAAAATAATGGAAGTGTTTCTGAAAGAAAGGATAGTGAAATTCCTAGAATCAAATGGGTTACAGGATCCAAGGCAACATGGTTTTACTTAAGGTAAATTGTGCCAAATAAACCTGATTGAATTTTTTGATTGGGTGACCAGAGAATTGGATCAAGGACATATGCCAGATGTAATTTACTTAGATTTCAGCAAAGCCTTTGACACGGTTCCTCATAGGAGGCTCTTGAACAAACTTGACGGGCTGAAGTTAGGACCCAAAGTGGTGAACTGGATTAGAAACTGGTTGACAGACAGACGCCAGAGTGTGGTGGTTAATGGAATTCGCTCAAAGAAAGGAAAGGTGAATAGTGGAGTGCCTCAGGGTTCGGTACTGGGGCCGATCCTGTTCAATATGTTTGCGAGTGACATTGCTGAAGGGTTAGAAGGAAAAGTATGCCTTTTTGCAGATGATACCAAGATTTGTAACAGAGTAGACACTGAGGAGGGAGTGGAAAATATGAAAAAGGTTCTGCAAAAGTTAGCGAAATGATCCAATATCTGGCAACTAAAATTCAATGCAAAGCAATGCATTTGGGGATTAGTAATTGGAAGGAGCCGTATATGCTGGGAGGTAAGAAGCTGATATGCACGGACAGGGAGAGGGACCTTGGGGTGATAGTCCGAAGATCTAAAAGCAAAGAAACAGTATGACAAGGCAGTGGCTGTTGCCAGAAGGATTCTGGGCTTTATAGATAGAGGTGTAACCAGTAGAAGAAAGAAGTGTTGATACCCCTGTATAGGTGATTGGTGAGGCCCCACTTGGAGTATTGTATTCAGTTTTGGAGACCATATCTGGCAAAGGACATAAGAAGACTTGATGCAGTCCAGAGGAGGGTGACGAAAATGGTGGGAGGTTTGCGCCAAGAGAGACTGGAAGCCCTGAATATGTATACCCTAGACTAGAGGAAAGGAGGGACAGGGGAGATATGATTCAGATGTTCAAATACTTGAAAGGTATTAACATAGAACAAAATCTTTTCCAGAGAAAGGAAAATGGTAAAACCAGAGGACATAATTTGAGGTTGAGGGGTGGTGGACTCGAGTAATGTAAGGAAATTCTTCTTTACGGAGAGGGTAGTTGATGCCTGGAATGTGCTCTCGAGGGAGGTGGTGGAGAAAAAAAACAGTGACAGAGTTCAAAAAAGCGTGGGATGAACTCAAGTCAGAAAAAAAAATGGTATGTATTGAAGAACTAAGGCCAGTAATGGGCAGACTTGCACAGTCTGCGTCTGTATATAGCCATTTGGTCGAGGATGGGTTGGGGAGGGCTTTGATGGCTGGGATGGTTTAGATGGGCTGGAGTGAGCTTTGATGGAGAATTCAGTAGATGGAACCTAAACACAGTACCGGGCAGAGCTTTGGGTTCTGGCCCAGAAATAGCTAAGAAGAAGGAAAAAATTGGAATTAATCAATCATTTAAAGAGAGGGTAAGGTTGGGCAGACTAGATGGACCATTCGGGTCTTTATCTGCTGTCATCTACTATGTTACTATGTAATACTAATAATCTAAAATCCTGAAAGATGGACAATGAGACTGTTCCACGGTTTCTTCTATATCTCTCTCTTCCTCCAAGTCTTTGGGGCAGGAGCAGCTCCTAAGTATTGTACTCAAATGAGTCAGGGCATGTTCTAAGTGGTCACTGGTTTGTCCATGTTTTCAAGTGCTAAAGAAAAATACTTTCAATAAGAAATGGAGACTAACGGCCTCTATTTACAAAGCCACGCTTAGCGGCCCCGAAGCCCATAGAGATTTAAAGGGCTTCGGGGCTGTTGCCACGTGGCTTTGTAAAAGAGGCCGTAAGTCTTGTCTTTCTCCTGGCTCTCTGAAAATGTGATAATAATAATAATAATAACTTTATTTTTGCATACCGCAGTACCATAACAGTTCAGAGCGTTTAACAGAGTAAGAGACTGTACATAGACAGTGATGTTACAAATAAGTCAGTCAGCATAGCTTAGCAAGTAGGGAGTGGTCAGGGAATCCAGAGGTATGTCGGAACTGCAAGGCGGGGTTACAAGGCGGGGGGGGGGGGGGGAGGCAGAGGAATTTGTCAAAGAGATAGGATTTGATTGATTTCCTGAAAGTTTGGTAGGAGGGTGAGCTAGAGATGAAAGTGGTAAGACGTTTATTCCATTTGCCTGCTTGAAATGTCAGGGATCTATCGAGGAACCTCTTGTAGACCTTTAGGGAAGGTAACTAGGTGGGTATTACGAGTGCGGGTGAGGCCTGAACGTTCAAAGTGATCCGACAGGTAGACTGGAGACGAGCCTGTTAAGGTTTTGAAGCAGAGACAAGCAAATTTGAAGATGATCCCTTGCCTCCATCGGCAGCCAGTGTAGTTTTTTGTAATAAGGGCTTACATGATCTGGAATAGAGACCCCTTTAATGAACTCGTGGACCAAGGAATGCCTCCTGCATTCACGGACTGGGCAGGGGCACTGCCACTGAGTAATCTAGAAAGCATTTGCTAGCAAATTAGAGCAGATTGGAAAAGTGCAAGGCCCAGCTTTCTAGGTGGAACAAAGTGCGGCTGGCTCTTATCACATTAGTGAATATAGGGAGCAGCTTCTGGCTTTTGCCACCTTCAGGGCGAACTAATTATATATACGTACTATTGACCTAAGAAGCAGTTCCTGGTTTATGATATGATAATGCTTTTGTAATGAAGGCCTTTATGTATTTCGCTAGATTAATGATTGTTTTTCAGGTCATAAGGAACGAGAGAGACTGACTCATGTGACAGTTTCACGATGTAACAAGGTGGTTGCCATGTATATGCCTTATCTTTCCAAAATGCTTGTTCCTTATTGTTCAAGAGGGGCATTTTCAAAACACTAAGTTGTAAAAATCCCCCCTCCCCCCCCCCAGGGACTAGGGTTGCCAGATTTTCCTTTTGGAAAATCTGGACCCCCTAGCCCCACCCTCAGGTCCACCCTAATCCCGCCCCCAATCCCTCCCTAGCCCCGCCTCTGCTGCCTGCTTGTAGAGCAAGGAGGAAGTCTGCATGACATCATCACGCAGCGTCCACGCAAGCGCGGATTTCCTCCTTGCCTGATGCAGCTTTTCAAAAACCAGACAAAGCGCCGGGTTTTGAAAAGCCGTCCAGACCCCCCGTGCATGTCCTCAAAAGGAGGACCCTAACTTGGACAGCCTAATTGCCAGGACATCCAAGTGCTGATTTTTCAAAACCATCTTTCTGAACATCTTGAAAGGTGTCTTAGCTGCTCTGCATCCAAAACTAAAGGGGGGGGGGGGAGAGGGGACATGTCGGAGACATGTTCTGGGCGGGCTTAGATTTGAATGTCTTGCAGTAATAAGCGAACCTTTCCCAAGACATTCTGGACAGAACCTAGATGTTCTGAACTAGACTTGCTTTAAAAGCACCTAAGCGCCAAAAAGGTGCCCAAAATGACCCTCCCCACACACCCACACCCACCCATACACACATTCCCCTAGTGGTCACTGGCCTCCACCCACTCCACAAAGATCTGAATGAAACAGTACATACCTGAATCTAAAACAGGATATGGGATAGCTTAGCAGAGCTGCAGCAGGTGTCTTAAGTGGCCCTGTGGGTGGGCCAATGAACCACATAGAGGAGGTCCCAGGCCCATAAGCCACTCTGTTACATTTCTGGTGGAAAATATGAGGCCACCCAAACCATACTATAAGGTGCCACCTGCAGGTTTAAGGGCTATTGGGGTGTTTGAGGCTTGTGCAGATGAGGACAGAGCTTGCAGGAATGGGGTGGGGGCGGGTCAGGAAAATGAGCTCCCATGGGAACGGGGGAAAATTTGTCCCCATGTCATTCTTTACTCCTAAGTCTAACTCCCTGCAACTTCCATTCATATCCTCTGGTTCTTCTGCCTCTACATCTCTGGAAGACATTTATTTGAATATTCATAACTTTGAAGTCCTTAAACGTCTCTATTATGTCACACTTCTCTCCCCTTTTCTCAAGCATTTACATATTTCAGTCCTCCAGTCTCTTCTCGTACGTCTTATGGCATAAATCCTGAACCATTTTTTGCAGCCTTCCTCAAATCTTTTTATGTCCTTGAACGTCTGCTATTAAATCTCTGCCCACTTTTTCTGTCTGTGAAGGAGGCCTGTGTATTACACCAACGTAAATACAATTTCCATCCCCTCTTTCCAGATTGACCCACAGTGCCTCTTCCTTAAGCTGTAGATCTTGCAATTGTGTGGCTTTAATATGATTTTTTTATATATATCGCCACTCCCCATCCTTTTTTTCCTCCCCTGTCTTTTCTCAACCGATTAGGCCAGTATAACCACTGTATATTCCAGTCATGCTTCTTCTTGAACCAAGTCTCCGTGATTGCCATTAAATCCAACTCAGCCTCTTCCATCACAGCTTCTAGAGCCAGAGCCTTCTTTCCCATACTTCGAGCATTAGTATAGAGTGCTTTCCAGACGTTGCTCCCCGTTTTTCTTATTTGAACAGCGGTATTTAGTGATTCACTTTCCTGAGGGCTTATATGGGTTTTGATCACCCTGTCCCAACAATTCCTAGTTTAAAGTCCTCTTCAGTAGGTTAGTCAGTCTGCTGCTAAAAACACAACTAATTTTTTAATTCTCAAACAAAAAATTTCAAAATATATGTCCAGGCCACATGTGAGAACCAAAACCCCCAAATTAAGGTTGCCACAGATGTCTGATAATAGCAACAGAAGTAATACACGAGGGTCATTTCATAAATAATGCACACTAATTTTTTTAAATGTACGTTTTATATATTTTTTCAAGTATTTCTTTACAATCCTTCAATATAGTCTCCCTGCTTTGCAATGACCGAGCCCCAACGTCTGGGAAGGTTCATTATTCCATCCATCCATTATTCCAACACCATTTTTGTTCAGTTGCCAAATGGCTCAGGTACCAGCGGAAAAAAGCTCTTCCAGAGATGCAAAACAATGTCCATTCATAGGTTGTTTCAACTTTGGAAAAAGGTCAAAGTCTGGACTGTAGGGAGCATGAGTTAACACCTCCCAGCTGTAGTCGTGTAGTTTTTCAATGACATTCCCTATGTGCGGGTGAGTGTTGTCGTGAAGAATGAGTGGTCCAGCCAAGAGCAACTGAGGTTGGATTTTGTGCATTTTTCTGTGCCTTTATTGCAAAAAATCACGATAATACACTGCTGTGACACTTCTTCCACATGGAACTTTGTCTGTAACGATGATGCCTTCATGATCATAAGCAAAAATTATCATTTGTTTGACTTTGATTGAGCTCATCAAAATTTTTTTGGTCGTGGGGAAGATAGAGCTCTCCACTCGTTATTGAAAAACTATGCAAATACGGCTGGGAGGTGTTACCTCATGCTCCCTACAGTCCAGACATGAGTCCACCAAACTTCCAAAATTGAAACAACCTGTGCGTGTACATTGTTTTGAATCTCTGGAATAGCTTTCTTTCATCGTTACCCGAGCCATTTGGCAACTGAACTAAAACGGTGTCTTGGATGGAATAATGAACCTTCCCGGACGTTGGGATTTGGTCATTGCAAAGCAGGGAGACTATATTGAAGGATTGTAAAGAAATACTTGAAAATAAAAAATAAAACATGTAAATTAAAAAAAAAAAAAAAAAGAAATAGTGTGCATTATTTATGAAATGACCCTCGTATCTTCAAAGAATAGCAAAAATCCTAGCCAGATTTAAAAATTTGAATGATTTCATCAAAAAGGCGAATCCCAGTCTCCAAAATGGACCATGTTTAGCTATAGCTTCATCAGAGTGAACACTCAAAATCCAAAATGTCAAATGTTTGTTCATATGCAGCAAACCTCTTCCAAATGTCATACTAAGTCAAACAAATAAACACTCAATGAATTGTAAAGCAATAGCCCGTTGAAAGCTACCCTTGGCAAGACGTAGGCCTGAGGCTTCATAACAATCAGCTACTTTCTACTTGCCTCTAAGCACTCTGGGATTTATAGTCTGTTTCATGAAGGAGGCAGTATACCATAAATCCCAGAAGGTTTAGGGATGGAAGCTTAAAACCTGACTGATCCGGATCATATCCATACAGACCTGTTGTTTGTTGACGTCTGTCAATTTCTGTGCTGTTCAAATAGTAATGAAGGCCATTAATGATTAACGTTAGCCACAATAAAAAGCATCTTAATGAGGCAAAAAGAGAAACCATGGGTTCTTTGTGCAGCCAACCACTTGCTATGGGTAAACAAGGCTCCAGGCAGGACTTGGTACAGTCAGTCAATCCGTAATGGAGCCAAATTCTATTAGCCTCAGATACGACAACGTAGAAAGAATCCTTCCTTTGTGGTTAGCTTTCCTCATCTCCCAGCAGAATCAGATGCAAAGTCCACGTTCAAAGGGGAATCGGTCTGTTCTGGGTTGTGCCTAGTAAAGGGATGGCAGCACTTTGCTGGTGGTTGAAAGCACTGGGGGGTGGAGGGGGGCTACAAACTGTTGATACCTGGAAACTCAAAGGAAAAGTTGAATTGGATTCTGTATAGTTGTATGAATATTTATGCAGCCATCCACTTAGGCAGGGATGTCAAAGTCCTTCCTCGAGGGCCGCAATCCAGTCGGGTTTTCAGGATTTCCGCAATGAATATGCATGAGATCTATTAGCATACAATGAAAGCAGTGCATGCAAATAGATCTCATGCATATTCATTGGGAAAATCCTGAAAACCCGACTGGATTGCGGCCCTCAAGGAGGGACTTTGACACCCCTGGACAGGTGTGAGGGTTGAATGAGGGGCATCAAAGTCCCTCGAGGGCCACAATCCAGTGGGGTTTTCAGGATTTCCCCAATGAATATGCATTGAAAGCAGTGCATGCAAATAGATCTCATGCATATTCATTGGGGAAATCCTGAAAACCCGACTGGATTGCGGCCCTCAAGGAGGGACTTTGACACCCCTGGACAGGAGTGAGGGTTGAATGAGGGGCATCAAAGTCCCTCGAGGGCCACAATCCAGTGGGGTTTTCAGGATTTCCCCAATGAATATGCATTGAAAGCAGTGCATGCAAATAGATCTCATGCATATTCATTGGGGAAATCCTGAAAACCCGACTGGATTGCGGCCCTCAAGGAGGGACTTTGACACCCCTGGACAGGAGTGAGGGTTGAATGAGGGGCATCAAAGTCCCTCGAGGGCCACAATCCAGTGGGGTTTTCAGGATTTCCCCAATGAATATGCATTGAAAGCAGTGCATGCAAATAGATCTCATGCATATTCATTGGGAAAATCCTGAAAACCCGACTGGATTGCGGCCCTCAAGGAGGGACTTTGACACCCCTGGACAGGTGTGAGGGTTGAATGAGGGGCATCAAAGTCCCTCGAGGGCCACAATCCAGTGGGGTTTTCAGGATTTCCCCAATGAATATGCATTGAAAGCAGTGCATGCAAATAGATCTCATGCATATTCATTGGGGAAATCCTGAAAACCCGACTGGATTGCGGCCCTCAAGGAGGGACTTTGACACCCCTGGACAGGAGTGAGGGTTGAATGAGGGGCATCAAAGTCCCTCGAGGGCCACAATCCAGTGGGGTTTTCAGGATTTCCCCAATGAATATGCATTGAAAGCAGTGCATGCAAATAGATCTCATGCATATTCATTGGGGAAATCCTGAAAACCCGACTGGATTGCGGCCCTCAAGGAGGGACTTTGACACCCCTGGACAGGAGTGAGGGTTGAATGAGGGGCATCAAAGTCCCTCGAGGGCCACAATCCAATGGGGTTTTCAGGATTTCCCCAATGAATATGCATTGAAAGCAGTGCATGCAAATAGATCTCAGGCATATTCATTGGGGAAATCCTGAAAACCTGACTGGATTGCGGCCCTCAAGGAGGGACTTTGACACCTCTGGCCTAGAAGGATGATAGGTGGTATGTGAAATTTTTAATCAAACTTGAAACTTGACAGTTTATTTTTTGGGGGGTTTCTTTTACCTTTCCCTGATTTTCAGACATTTGGTTCAGTTCACACTTTCAGTTTATTAAAATGTTCTTAACATGCATTAATTTGAAGCTGTGCTAATTCCAAACCAATTTTCCTTATTGTTCAATCTTAGGGTACAGCAGTTCTTACCCAACAGACACTTGGACTCAGTTTCAATGACGCCATACGCAGATGAGGTAAATTTTATAGCACCAGGACGCACCTAGGCAATTGGAAACAGGTAGAATGAGAGACATCTACACAAAAGCATTTTCCGAGAGCCCTCCAGTTCCAAACTAGGAAACTATTCAGTAGCACCCGCCGAAGATCATCAAGCGGAGAATCAAAACTGGCTCTTTTCTAGATCTTTCTCCATTACAACATTCTCGGAAACTATTCCCTTGGCCACTAGAGGTCTCTCTTCTTAAGTACACTACACAGCATTCTTCATCTGCTACAATACAAAATCAGATGGCAGTGAGCGAGAGTGGTTGATCATTGGAACAAGCTTCCAGTGCAGGTGATCGAGGCAGACAGCGTGCCAGACTTTAAGAATAAATGGGATACCCATGTGGGATCCCTACGAGGGTCAAGATCAGGAAATTGGGTCATTGGGACATAGACAGGGGGTGGGTAAGCAGAGTGGGCAGACTTGATGGGCTGTAGCCCTTTTCTGCCGTCATCTTCTATGTTTCTATGATGGGTCATTTGGCCTTTATCTGCCATCATGTTTCTATGTTTCTATAATCAGAAAGTTCTATGACATCACAATGCAGGTGTAAAGAGCCTTAGCCTATAGGAAGAGGAGATGCAAATGTTAAGAGCCTTAGCCAATAGGGAGAGGAGGAGAGAGTGGCTGCTGCAGACACCAGAAAGTATTTCTTCACAGAGAGAGTGGTTGATCATTGGAACAAGCTTCCAGTGCAGGTGATGGAGGCAGACAGCGTGCCAGACTTTAAGAAGAAATGGGATACCCATGTGGGATCCCTACGAGGGTCAAGATCAGGAAATTGGGTCATTAGGGCATAGACAGGGGGTGGGTAAGCAGAGTGGGCAGACTTGATGGGCTGGAGCCCTTTTCTGCCGTCATCTTCTATGTTTCTATGTTTCTATATGAGCCTGATTTTCCCAGGTGGGTAGAGCAAAGTGCTGGTAATGGTGCTTTATTGGTCTATGAATGAGCACTTGCCATTTAGCTGGCACAGCTGAAAATATTCCCTCACATCTGGAGAACTACCTGCGGCCTGGAAAATGGCCGTGGTCTGACCGATCCTAAAGAAACCGAACGCAGACCCCAATCAACCAAGCAGCTTCAGACCAGTCTCAAATCTTCCATCTCAAATCGAAGATCTTAGAAAAAGTTGTCCTACAACTACAAGTTTCAAGTTTATTAAAATTTTTGATTAATCGCTTAATCATACTTCAAAGCGATGAACATACATAAAAAAAAACCAATTAAAATGACAATATTAAAAAGTAATACATTATTTAAACGTAAACATTAAAATAAACTAGACTATATACAAACTTAACAAACAAAACCAAAAAGGTGAAGGGGATTTGAACCACAAATTATTATAGAAAAGGAGGTCAGGTAAAAACACAAGGTTGGGAATTTATGGTGAATTTAAGGTGAATGGTCAAATACAACATTATTAATAAATTCAAGATTAAGAATTATTGCTCGAAAAAGCTCTGTCAATCCACCCATCGGGTTCCAGGAAATTCCACAGTACCGAAACCGTCTTATTAGACATTATCGATGACCGTTGGACATTCCTCAATAAAGGTGAAGATGCATTGCCTGTTCTTGAACTCAGCGCCACCTTCGATACCACTGACCACACTCTTCTCATCTCCAGAGTAGCCGGCATTGGTATCTGTGGCATGGCATTATGCTGGTTCTCCTCCTTCCTAATAAACAGATTGCAGAGTGTCCTGCAAGGATCTATCATGTCACATCCCAAACAACCCAAATATGGTGCACCCCCAAGGCGCTTTACTATCACCATTGCGCTTCAACCTATACATCGTATCAGCACTCGATATTGCTTCAAAATACAGCATTAACATCCACTCATTTGCCGATGATATCCAACTCTACCTCCTGCTAAATACAAACCGGGACACCCAAATAAAAAAAGCTACAATGCTGCCTATCTGAAATAAAAACTGGATGACTGCAAGCAAGCTACAACTGAATGCATCTAAGACCGAACTGCTCTGGATTCATAAGAAAAAGTGCACCTACCCTTGTCCAACCTTCTGGAATAATGCAACCCTCAAAGCTAAGGTCCATCAAGCCCAGTATCCTGTTTCCAACAGTGGCCAACCCAGGTCCCAAATACTTAGCTAGATCCTAAGTAGTAAAACACATTTTATGCTGCTTATCCTAGGAATAAGCAGTGGATTTCCCCTTGCCATCTAAATAATGGCCTATGGACTTCTCTTTTAGGAAATTATCCAAACCTTTTTTTAAACCCTGCTAAGCTAACTGATTTCACCACATTCTCCGGCAACGAATTCCAGAGTTTTACTACACGCCGTGTGAAGAAATATTTTCTCCAGTTTCTTTTAAATCTACTACTTAATAGCTTCATTGCTTGCCCCCTAGTCCTTCTGGTTTTCTCCATAAGCCCCAGGGGACAACTATGGATCAGAGTGGCAGCCCCTGTACTATTTCACCTCTATAGACCCCTCCAGGTGAGGAAGACCCAGCAAATCTTTTCTGGACTGCTTTGTGGGAAGAAAAACCTAGATTCTAATTTAATGCAATATAATGCTTGAAATGTTTAACTTGCTTAATCCCCAAAAAAGTCCAAAGCTGCACATAATACAATTAAATATATATAAAAATATCATAAATTATATCATCAACCAAAGTAAATATATAGTCCATAAGATTACGTTAACTAATCATTAGTCAAACATTTACCAAACAAGTACATTTTTAAACATTTGCAAATGAGATATAAGAAGAATTTTGTCTTTGAGCCAATAGCAAGAACATTACAACTGCCATACTGGGATAGACTGCAGGTTTCTCAAGCCCAGTATCCTGTTCACAACAATGGCCAGCCCAGGTCACAAGTACCTGGCAAGATCCCAAAGAGTAAAACATCCATCTTAATAACAGCTTATGGATTGTTAGGAAATTATCCAAACCTTTTTTTAAACCCTGCTAAACTAACTACTTTCCTCACATTCTCTGGTAATGAATTCCAGAATGTAATTACATGTTGAGTGAAGAAATATTTTCTCCTATTTGTTTTAGATCAACTACTTAGTAACTTCAATACATGTCCCCTAGCCCTGCTTGATATGAAAAAAAAATCCCTCTAGTAAATTCTTAAAACATGCCTCTTTAACCTCCCGTTTTATGAAGCTATTTTAGGGGTTTTTAATCGCCAGCCAAAATGGTAAAAGCTCCAATGCTCATAGAATTCCTAAGCATTGGTGCTTTTAACACCACAGCCAGCGGGAAAAAAAACCCCTAATGCGAGTTTTTTAATTGGGGGTGGGGGGTGTGGGTGGAGGGTAAATGAAAGGAAACACAACTTTGATCAGTCCATTGTTTGATTAATTCTCAACCTAGATAGGACATGAACTGAGTGAAGTGAATAGAGATTAGGCCAAGTAAAATTTTGCAAATAAAGCAAGTTCATAGTCTGTTATTGAGAAAGACATGGTGGTAGCCACTGCTTGCCCTGGATCAGTAGCATGGAATGTTGCTACTCTTTGGGGTTCTAGAATCTTGTTACTCTCTGGGATTCCGGAATCTTGCTATTTAGGATTCTGTATGGAATGTTGCTATTCCTTGGGTTTTGGCCAGGTACTAGTGACCTGGATTGGCCACTACGAGAACGGGTTACTAGACTTGATGGGCCATTGGTCTGACCCAGTATGGCTGTTCTTATGCTCTTACGTGTACCAAGTAAGGACAATCAAGCCAGTGTAACATCACTGATGAGGTTGGCTCTGAGGCACTGTGGAATGAGGCATTATGCACCCCTCCCCCTCCCTCCCATGTCCCCTCTCCCTACCTCCTTCCTGTGACCCATTGCGCCTCTCTCCATCCCTCCCTTCTGTGTCCCATGTTCATGCCCTCCTCCGAAGGGTGTGTACCTGTGTCCTGGCCAGCTCTAAGATATCCAAGTAGGCCTCCTGCTCCTTCTTTCCAGACGCACTTCTTTCTTCACAAAGCCAAAGGCTGCAGCAGAGTATGGCCAGAGGTCCTGGTGTGCTGGGTGCGTGGCCTGCTAAGCTACACAGCTTAGAGCAGGGGTGTCCAATGTCGGTCCTCGAGGGCCGCAATCCAGTCGGGTTTTCAGGATTTCCCCAATGAATATGCATTGAAAGCAGTGCATGCACATAGATCTCATGCATATTCATTGGGGAAATCCTGAAAACCCGACTGGATTGCGGCCCTCGAGGACCGACATTGGACACCCCTGGCTTAGAGGAAGCATTGCTTTATCCCTTTTCACTTTTTATCTAATCAACTTTCTATCTCCTTCTTTCATCCCCTGGCTTTCACCTTTCTCATCCTCCTATTCCCTTTTATCTGTTTCCCATCACCACATTTCTACCATCCTATACTCATTATTCTGCTCACTTGACAACTCTCCCACATGGATCCACCATTTCTAGCATCGCCCTCCCTTGTCACTTACTCCACCCTTGTAACCCAACATTTCCTTCCTCTCTTTCTTTCTCTCTCCCACAAGTCCAACATCTTTCTGCCCTTCCACTCCCTCCTCCCAAATCTGACATCTCTCATCCCTCCCCCTCTTCTAGCCCCAGTCCATATCCTCTCCGCCTTTCCCTGTCCATCTCTCCTCTGCTCTCCCGGAGTCATCCATCTCTCCTGTCCCTGAATCTCTTCCTCTTCCCCATTTTGCCCCTCCACATCCATCTCTCCCTTTCTGCCCCTCTGCTGTCTCTCCCTTTTACCCCCTTGTACCATCTCTCCATGACCCCCCTCTCCCCAAGTCATCTCTCCCTGTTCCCCCCCAAATCTGACATCTTTCCCTCCTGAATCTCAAATCTCTCCCTCCCCCAAGTCCTATACCGCTTCCTCTCTGCCTTCTACCCTTCTCCCAAATCTGACATGGTTTCGGCCAGCGGTCCTACTGGTCGGCTCTCTCTGCCGTGTCCCTTCTCTGCTTCTTCCTGACATCTCCCCCCCCCTTGTGTCTACCTCAGATGTCTTGTAAATCATAGCGCCAATATGCCATTGGCCCTGGCGTCTTCTCTCCACTGTGACCCACCCTCTCTGACAACTTCCTGTTTCCGCTGGGGCAGCCGCAGTGCAGAGAAGACACCGGGGCTGACGGCAGGGCAGCACTGTGTTTTTACAAGACATTTGAGGTACACGGGGGGAGGGGGGAGGGACAGAGTAAATGCCGCTCCCAAGCCTGCCTAAGTACACTACTGCAGCCTTGGAAGTCAGCAATTTGGGGGGAGGCCTTGGCCTCTGTGCCCCCCTGCCCCCATTCCGATGCCTATATATAAACAATCCAGTCTGGCATGTAGATTCAGTGCAGGGGCTTTTAAGGTCATTTGCACTAACATGTTCCAGATCAGATCTGTTTAATCATTTCCCCTAGGCCTTTGGTTAGGCCAAGAGAAAATGCTGACAGCTAGCAATGTAAGGCTGACGGGTGACCGTGGACAGATTCAGGAGTAATCTCCTCATCAAAAAAGCTGGTGGATGCGGGATATGGCCTGTCAGTGGAGGTGGTGACAATGGGATGAAAGCATGGGACATGAACAGGGTATCTCCAAGGGGGAGATGCGGATTGTAGCGCTTAGTGGACTGGATAGGCCGTATAGTCAATTTCCATTGTGGATTAGAAAAAATACAGACGTAATGAAACAATCGACAGATTTATCCGCTGTCACTTTTCTTGGTTTCCATGTTTGGTCGATGGCCCATGACCACCACAGCAGCTCCTGAAAATAGCAGTGGAGTTGAGCAGTTATAAAATACAGCTCTAATTTTAATTGGACCGAGACAATGAGAGCATTCTCCAAGCTGCTGTTTGTATAAATATCACTGCACATTAAGCAGGACCTTTTTTTTTTTAGCAGAAAGAAAACAAATATATTGTACTTCTAGAGCAAACAGCTCTTTCCATAGCAGCAGAAGTTAATAACTAACTATGAAAGAGAGCTCCTTGGTAGTTAGTGGCTACATTAGCTTCTGCAATGGGAAAGAGAGGCTGCTTCAGCTCATGTGGGGGACTCAAGCGTCTGACGAGAAGGACCTCGGAAGCCATTTCAAATCAGAGAGTTTTCTCAGAGTTCCATCTTTTCCTTGAGCTGGTGGTGCCAGGCAACTGTGCCAGCCCTGCTGTCACACAAGACAGAAAAACCAAGCTTTGAAAATGGTTTTCAAATAAATATAAAGCAGATCTTGCATGAGCTGGGTTTAGCATGATCCAACCCACAGGTCTTCGTGCGGAGGTCCCTGTAACATTTGTGAATTCTTTCAGCCTGCAGGTCTTGTATCAGTTTCTGAAGGGGAAAAAATCATTTTGAAATATGAGTCATGGAAACATAGAAACATAGAAGATGACGGCAGAAAAGGGCCATAGCCCATCAAGTCTGCCCACTCTAACGACCCCACCCCCTTGAATTTACCCCCCTAGATCTCCCACAAGTGTATCCCATTTCCTTTTAAAATCCGGCACGCTGCTGGCCTGAATCACCTGAAGTGGAAGTTCATTCCAACGATCAACCACCCTTTCTGTGAAGAAGAACTTCCTGGTGTCGCCATGAAATTTCCCACCCCTGATTTTCAGCGGATGTCCTCTTGTGGCCGAGGGACCTTTAAAAAAGAAGATATCATCATCCACCTCAATACGGCCGGTGATATATTTAAACGTCTCTATCATGTCTCCTCTCTCTCTACGTTCTTATGCCTAAGTCTTCTCTCTGTCCTATCCATGCTTCCCTGAAGTCCGGATTTACCTATGTGTTGAGTGGAAGTCTGCAAGTCAGTTTACCAGTGAACAGTTTTCAAAAACCCTGTTTTAACTGTGGAAATAGCTTTGAACGTTACTCTCCAAATCATTCGGGCTTCCTCTCCAATGACAGTGATATTATATAAGGATCTACTTCATCTGAGAAATGTCAGGTTTATGTTAGTGAACCCAAGCAAAAAAATCTAACGAAATGCAGTAAAATGTCGAACAACAAACCAAAAAGAAACCTGCAGCAAGAAAGTACAAGATTCCAAAGTCTTTAATCCAAAGATCAAACTCAAAACACAATACTTTGTTATGAACAGTTTGTATCCAAATTACGGACCAATTGTGTGGGAAATCGGGACCCGACACGGACAATGTTTCGAAAACACACTCCTTCCTCAGGGGTCCTAAAAAGTGTACAAACCACTTGCAGGGGAGCCATAAGGATAACGATTGAAAAAAGAAACGATCTAGATGACTGAAAACCGAATCGGCTAAGCTTCCAACACAGCACCGTGGAGGTACTTAGCCGACTCGGTTTTCAGTCATCTAGATCACTTCTTTTTTCAATCGTTATCCTTATGGCTCCCCTGCAAGTGGTTTGTAGACTTTTTAGGACCCCTGAGGAAGGAGTGTGTTTTCGAAACATTGTCCGTGTCGGGTCCCGATTTCCCACACAATTGGTCCGTAATTTGGATACAAACTGTTCATAACAAAGTATTGTGTTTTGAGTTTGATCTTTGGATTAAAGACTTTGGCATCTTGTACTTTCTTGCTGCAGGTTTATGTTAGTGAAACTTAATGAGCATTTCCTCTTCAATAAGAAACTGCAGTTAATTGTTACATCGGGCTATCATGATACCAGTAACCTTGGCAACTCCTACAACTCATTCCAGGAAGCATTTGACAAAGTGCTTCCTGAAAGACTTCTGAGGAAATCAGAAAGTCATGGGATAGGAGGCAATGTCCTATTACAGATGAATAACTCTTCAGGCCCCCTTAAAATCTGAATCCCTCCCAATTAAAGTCGTACCCACTTTAAAGCTGCAAGGAGTCACTCTTGACTGTAAATAATACAGTGGTCCAGAAATGCTTCCATCGCCTTAGAATGATACGTTCCCTTTCTAAGCTACTAGATCCAGCATCTCTGAATACATTAATCCACTCTTTGGTAATTTCTTGTATAGATTATTGTAATGCCCTTTATAAGGGCATTACAAAAAAGGAACTAAGATGCCTTCAGATAGTGCAGAATACTGCTATCAAGATCATTTATGGCGCAAAGAAATACGACCACGTTTCTCCTCTTGGCTACCCGTTGAACATAGAATTAGCTATAAAATTTTACTATTAACTTTTACAACTCACTCAAACAATCAACCAGAGTTTATTAATAGACTAAATCTCTTCATTCTACGTCACAGAACCATCATTAAAACGAATGAACACGTTGAGATCCAACAACTTCGCTGTCACTGCGCCCTCTCTTTGGAATTCGCTGCCTAATCATTTACGGATCGAATCCACGATAAAGCAATTTAAAGCAAAACTATAAACATTCTTATTTCAAGATGCTTTTGGATAAAAACTGTCCTTTTAAGGACTAAAACAATTACAGCTTCTACCCTCACCTATTGTTTTACCCGAAGTGTACTTTCTCTAAGTGTAGTTCTATCTTTCTTCCCTAATTGTCTGCAGTTAGTATTTTATGTTTTTGTATGTGTCTACTAACCGGTTCTGTATAGGTTTTGTTTCTTTTAAGATATTCTTTTATTACTGTACATCGCCTAGAAATATGATTAAGCGGTATAAAAATGTTTTTAATAAACTAGAAACTAGATAGAGACAGGTTGTTCACCCTCTCCAAGGTAGAGAGAATGAGAAGGGGATAGATTCCGTACAAACGAAAGGAAGTTCTTCACCCAGAAAGTGGTGGAGAGCTGGAACACTCTTCTGGAGTCTGTTGTAGGGGAAAAAACCTTCCAGTGTTTCAAGACTAAGCTGGACAAGTTCCTGCTCAACTGGGACGTACGCAGGTGAGGCTGGACTCATTTAGAGCACTGGTCTTTGACCCGGGGGCCACCGTGTGAACGGACTGCTGGGCAAGATGGACCACTGGTCTGACCCAGCAGTGGCAATTCTGATGTTTTCCTGTTCTTGCCCCATTCCTGCAAACTCTATCCTTTTCTGCACAAGCCTCAAACACTTTAAATCATAAGCAACAACATTCTAGAGCTGAGATTGTGATGTCATAATGCCTCATTCCACCAATGTCTAAGCTCCGTCCTCACCTGCACAAGCCTCAAACACTTTCAAATCCTAAGCAGCAACATTCTAGAGCTGAGATTGTGATGTCATAATGCCTCATTCCACCAATGCCTAAGCTCCGTCCTCACCTGCACAAGCCTCAAACACTTTAAAGTCATAAGTGTTTGAGGTGTGTGCAGTTAAGGCAGGGCTTGCAGGAATGGGGCAGGGACAGTGACAGTTGCAAAACTCACAGGGACAGGACGGGGAAATTGAGTTCCTAGGGGGACGGGGAAAAATTTGTCCCCGTGTCATTCTCTAGTACAGACCACAATGGGATTGCCAACAGACTACCTTCCTGATAGAATAAGCCAGTCCTGGTTTTTCCTGTTACACTACTTCTCTTGGGGAAGTTAGATTGGTCTGCAGGAAGGGAGCCAGTTGGCAGTCCCATAGTCTACCTAACCTGCATGAATTGAAGCATAAAGGGCAATCCGTTCTGAATGGATTTTGTTTTCCAGAATGTGAAACTCAACTCCTTTAGGGCTGCCAACCATTGTACAAAGCATCTAATTCATTACTTCATTCTGCTGTGAGACTGAAAGTGTGCAAAGAAGATGCCCAAAACTCTCTGATCGTGTACCGATGGTTGCTAAAACCAGTTTGATTGGTTTAGTAACTGACGGAATTTACTGACCCGATTCTCAAAACGGCTTACCACGTGCTTTTCCGTGCGGTCGTACGTTTCCCAATTCTGGCATGCAAACAACCTCATTATTATTAAAATGAGGTCATTCATATAAAATCCAGCCGTCCAATCGATGGCCAGGGGAGGGGCCTTAGGCATCTAAGCTAATCAGGGTTGTAGGCCCTTCCCCATGCATCCCAGGTTGCACCGGGAAGGGGAAGCCCGCCCTTTTGATGTGACAGGTCTACGAGCAGGAGGGAGTGGGCATCCCTCCTGCTGTCATTGTAATTTAGAGGTACATGGAGATTCGGGCAATGTGGGGCATCTGCTGGCAGGAAGAAATGGGCAACTTTCCTGATGATTTTTGGTAAAGGGGAGGAGAGAGGTTAGTTTTGGGGGGGGGGGGTCGGTTTGGCCAGGGGCAGGGGTCGTGGTGGAAGGAGGGAGTTGGCATCCCTCCTACCAATTTTTATTAATGTGGGGAGGGGTTTCCTGCCCAGGGGGGGGGGGGGGGTGGCTGGCACAGGGGGGGTTTCATGGCATCAGGAGGGAGTGAACATCCTTCCTGCCTTTATTTTAGTTCCGGGGGTTGATGTTAGGGACCATAATTGGGGGGGTGGGGGATGGATTGCAGTTTCCTTTTAATGAGGACAGATATCGTACATGTGTAACACACGTTCACCATCTGTGCCATTAAAAAACCAACAACCCCAATAGCTGCGTGGCAAGAGGCTGCTTTGGGGCTTCCTCTGCCACTCAGCTCTTCAGGCTCCCCCAAACCGGCTCTGCACATGTGTCAAAATCATTCTCACAGTGACCAATCGGACGGAATTACAGCGAACCTGCGTGAAAACTATTTGCATGCAACCTTGTTGGGACATCGGTTGCTGTTTTAGAATCTGCCCCTCCCCCCCCCCCCCAAAAAAAAAATCATCCCACAGCGACCTGCAGGGTCTTAGCGGCCATGTTTTGTGCATCTAGCCCATGGCTGCCTGTGCACAGAACCCGACCATCTGCAGTTTTATTAGGGTGCTGTGCAGAAGGGGAAAGGGACTGGCCCAGAGATATTTCTCTTCCTAGCTCCAGAAAAAGGAGGACGGATTGAGACATTGGGGGTTTCACTTTCACTTAAAGCAATGGAAGTAAAACCCGGATGTCTCTCTCCGTCCGCCTTTTCTGGTAACCAGCCATTTTGGAGGGCCAGAGTCAGCAACTGGTCTGTGCCAATATTCATCGCAGTGGTGTAACGGGGGAGAGTGGCACCTCACATCACTGCGCTGTGCCCCTTCCCCCACTCTTTCCCACTGCTTAGGTGCCCCTCAACTCTGCCGACTGAACCCCCTCTCCCAATTTTCGCCGGTGCAGCAGCATATGCTACGTGCTGTTCGCACCAGCATCGGTTTCAAGTTTTCAAGTTTTATTAGGATTTTATATACCGCCTATCAAGGTTATCTAAAGCGGTTCTACAATCAGGTACTCAAGCATTTTCCCTCTCTGTCCCTTCTAATGTCACATCCTGGCCCCCCCCCAAAAAAAAAAAAACACACATCCGACCCATGAAAACATTCTGTATAAAAAATTTCATCAAATGTTCACCAGACAGGGAAAAAAAAAAATATGCTAGGATTATAATGTTTTGTTGTTATTCTCATGAACCACTGGTCCTCGTTGTTTCATCGTATCAGTAAGCGTCCAGATGATCCACAATGATCAAGCTCGACACGATTCCATGTTTCGCCAGTAGGCGTCTTCAGAAGCTTAATCTGGTCACGGCTCTGCTTCATTTACACAAACTTCTTATTCATTATACATGCAGCTTACACGGTTGAAACATCCAAACCAGGAACAGATCACCAGTCTCAAACGGAAGTCAACGAGGACCAGTGGTTCATGACAATAACAACAAAACCTTATAATCCTAGCATTTTTTGTGCTGTTGGGTGAACATTTGATGAAATTTTTATACAGAATGTTTTCATGGGTCGGATGTGTGTGTTGTGGGGTCTTTGCTCATGTGATATTTGTGTATTTATTTAATAGTATCTTTATATAATAATAATAATTTTATTCTTATATACCGCCAAAGCCGTAATAGTTCGAGGCAGTTTACAATAAAGAAAAACTGGACAGTCAGCGAAAATAGGCGAATACAGGTGAGCAGAATACAGAGGTGAGGAGACATAAGAGATTTTAGGTAACAATTCGGTTAGACAGTATTAAAGAGATAGGGCTTAAGAGTTCTTAGGTCACAAGTTTGTTTTTACTAAGTAAATCAATAAATGATGAAATATTTTGAAAAAAAGAATGTAAATAGCTTTTTTGTATAATTGGATTAAGTTATTGTGTGAAGCTATTGATAATTTTTGATAAGTCCTGGTGGTGTTTAATTACTAATAAACTCAGCGCTCTGAGTATTTCTTCTGAGTAATTAAGAGCCAACCACAGAACTGACTGTTGCAATATACTGAAAGGTGTGGTCTGTTCCTGGCCAGCCCATACCTGAGATATTGTAAGCCATACATAAATATATTTAATAATAATAATAACTTTATTTTTGTATCCCGCAATGTCACAAGCAGTTCAGAATGGTTTACAGAGGAAGAGACTGTACCTATACAGCGATGTTACAGAAAGTATAATCAGGTACATTGGTAACAGATTTCAAACTGAATTGGTGACCCAAGGTAGGTAAGGAAAAGTCCAGAAACATATCAGAGGTACAGCAGGTAATACGCAAGGTGGGGGTGGGGGGGCGGTTAGAGAAATTTATCAAAGAGGTAGGTTTTAATAGATTTCCTGAAGGCTTGGTAGGAGGGTGTACTTGAAATGAGGGTGGTGAAGCATTTTTTCCATTTGCCAGCTTGGAATGACAGTGTTCTGTCAAGGAATCTCTTATTGACACAGCCTTTCAAGGAGGGGAAGGCAAATAGGTAGGCGCTACGTGTGCAGGTGGTGCCTGGAAACTCAAACTGGTGCGACAGGTAGATCAGGGATGAACCCGTTAGGGTTTTGAAGCAAAGGTAGGCGAACTTGAAGATGATCCTTGCCTCCATTGGCAACCAGTGAAGTTTTCTGTAGAATGGACTTATAAGTTCCAACTTTTTGAGGCTGTAAATGAAGCGGATGGCAGTATTCTGGATGATTCTCAGGTGTTTGATGGTTTTCTTGAAGGATCCTAGGTATATGATATTGCAGTAGTCTAAGGTATTTAAGATTAGAGACTGGACCAGCAATCTGAAAGAGAGGAAGTCGAAGTAGTGTTTAATGGTTGCGGAGTTTCCAGAGGGTGCAGAAGCATTTTTTAACCTGAGCATTGGTATGGTCTTCAAAAGTCAAGCTTCGATCCAGGATGACTCCAAGGATTTTAGTGGAGGCATTGATTGGGTAGGTTAGCCCATTTAATTTCAGAGAGGTATTCATTAGTTTGTGGTTGGGACTTGCGAGGAAATGTTTGTTTTTTTCTGGGTTTAGTTTAAGTTTGAATTGTGTAGTCCATTGTTCTACCATAGTGAGAACGGATGAGGTGAATTGTTCAGTCTGTTGTGTCAAGGAGGTTATGAGGATGATAATTGTAATGTCGTCTGCATATATGAATGATTTCGATTTTAAGGTGGATAACATATGCCCAAGTGATGTCATGTAGATGTTAAACAGAAATGGAGAGAGAGGGGAGCCCTGTGGTTACTCCAAGATTGGGAAAAGGTTCCATCGCTGTGGACCTGGTAGGTGCGATTTTTTAGGAAGCCTGTAAACCAGGTTAGTACCTGTCCCGAAATGCCAACAGAATCGAGGCAACTGATCAGAATGTCATGGTCTACCAGGTCAAAGGCACTGCTTAAGTCAAACTGAAGTACCAGTGCGCTTTTTCCCAGAGAAAACAGATGGAAGAGGTGGACAGTTGCGCAGCTAAGACAGTTTCTGTGCTGTAGTTGGTGCGAAATCCTGACTGGGAGTCGTGTAGAATGTTAAACTTTTCTAGATATGACATGAGATCATGATTAACTAGGCCTTCCATTACTTTAAGGAAGAGAGGTATGTTGGCAATGGGTTTGTAGTTGGTGACCGAAGAGATTGGTTCTTTGGGGTTTTTTAATGATTGGAGTCACAAGAATGTGGCCGAGTTCTGTTGGGAAGTAGCCAGTGGACAAGCAAAGGGAGATCCAGTGGAAAAGGTCGGCTTTGAATGGGAAGGGGGCTGTTTTCATAATAATCGGTGGGCAGTTATCTAGCAGGCAGTTGGATTTAGCGTATGTAGAGTAGAACTTGAGGAATTGGTTCCAGTCTGGGTTTTCGAAATGGTTCCAGGTCATGTCTGCTGTTGAGCCTTCATTATCTAGAGCAGGTGGATTGGTTGATGGGTCTGCGTTTGTAGCAGTGAGAGACGTTTTCAGATTACTGATTTTTGTGGCGAAGTGGTTGGCTAGGTTTGTAGCAGAGGGTGGAAGATCTGAGTGGGAACGTTTGTGGAGATCGATATCGAATAAGGAATTGACTATTCTAAAGAGTTCTTTGCTGTTCAGTGCAGGAGAATTGATTATTTGGGAGTAGTGTTTGCAGCGCTTATCTTTAATCATTCTTTTGTACTCTTTGACTTTTAGTCGCCAGGTGTATCTGTCGTTATTTTTTCCTGATTTGCACCATATTCTTTCTAATTTGTGAACTTCTTGTTTAATTGCTAATAGGTCGGCATCATACCAGCTGTTTGATGGACGGTGTCTTTTCTTACATACTTTCAGTGGTGCAATGTCATTTAGGATCTGATTGCTGAAATTATTCCATCCTAGGATGAAGTTTGTGTCTAAGTCGGGGGGGGGGGGGGGTTAAGTTGGGTTAAGTTGACCTCTAGTCCAAGTCTTTTCTTTGTGGTTGATCCTTGGATGCCTTTTGGTTTGATTTTTGACCCAGAGTAATTTAAAATTACATAAAAGGTGATCAGACCAGGGGGTGTTGGCCCAGGCTTCACCATAGAGGCTTATGCTGGGGGAAGTAGGGGCATTGGAAAGAAATGCGATCAAGTGTAAGTGGTGGCCTTTCCTGTGGGTTTTTGTTGAGGGGGGGGGGGTTTGGAGAAACCTAGAGATGTGAGTAAGGAAAGTAGATCTGCAACGTTGGAATTCTCTTCCTGCTCGAGGTGTAGATTGACATCGCCGGCAAGAAGATTGTAGGCACCAGCTGCCGAGTTTGTGAGGAGGAATTCGTAGAAATCTTCTTTTGCTAGGTTCCATTTGTTTGGGGGAGTGTAGAATACTGTAACGATCAGATTATCCTTACAGTCTTCTTTGGTTAGTTTGCAGGTGAGGATTTCCAGGTCGTTGGTTAGTTTAGAGTCGAGAGTTTGGAATTGGAAGTGGTCAAGGAGGATGATAGCTAAACCACCTCCTCTCTTTGAGTTCCTTGATAGGGGAATAATTTTATAGTTTGGAGGGAGTAAGTTGCCCATGATAGCGTCCTGGTCAGAAATTAGCCATGTTTTGGTTAAGAGTAGGAAGTCTAGGTGGATTTCAGTTAGCCAATCTTTGATCAGTTGAGCTTTGTTCCTAACCAAGCGAATGTTCAGGTATGCACCAGAAAAATTGTGATGTTCCGCGGGAGTTGAGGGCTCAGTACATAGTAGATTTTTTAGGAGTCATTTTCTTTGGTGCGGTGATCTAGAGGGGTGTTGGGTGGTATTGACCAAGGGGATGGGGAAGGGTCCTGATTCCTTGTAGTCATGGAGGAAACAAGGGGTACGAAGTGATTTTGCAGGACTAGTGATTCTGTCCCAAGTGAAGTAGGTTGGGATAGGTTCGAACACTAAGGTTCTAGAGATCCAATTTCTCGTGCCAAGTAGGTAGAGGAGGAGGAGGGCTAAAAACTTTCCTGTGGAGACGGACATGTTGGTCCTGTGGTTAAAAGAGAGAATTAAGGAGGATGGGGTTAGCAAGCCTGGTGGTGGATGGGAAGAGGAGTCAGCTGAATTCTCTGAAGACAGGGGGACGGAATTGCATGCCATACTCCTCACTGAGCTTGTGAGAAAGATAGCCATGCGTTGGGTCAGGGCTGGAAGAAGATAGGTGGAGCTGGTAGTTGTCTGGCCCTGCCGGTAATGGTTGGAAAAGATCAGTACTTATTGGAAATTAACTAGGTAATGGAATGTCCAGACATTTATGGACTCAGTATAGCTTAGAGATAGTTGGTTGCATGCAAGTACAAAGTAAGTGATACAGACAGGACAGAATTCGAGTTGTCCAGACTACCTGAAGGCATGCGACTGAATATCTGGAGTCATGCAAGTTATTAGAGTAAGTTATTCAGACAAGTCAATATACGAGTTGTCTGGACTGGCTGGGGGCATGCAACTGAGAGTCTTGAGTCATGCAGGAAATTAGAATATTACCGAGGCATGCCAGTACTTAGGTTAGCCGGGTATGTAGATACTTAGCTGTTTGGCCCGTCAGAACTACGGGTAGGATCTTCGGAGCAGGAAGTAGGGCATTTGTGGATGGTCGTCAGCAGTAGACTCCCACATCCACTGGTAGGCCACGTAGAGCAGGCGTGGAGTTGGAAAGCTTCTTTGCGCTCCGCTAAGTTGCTTCGCAAAGGCGCACGCTAAGATATGCGCCTTTGCCGTGCGCTTTAGCTGGCACACTGAACGGCAGCGCGCCGTTTAGCTGTTGAAGTTTAAGAGCTCCCGGCAGGTACTGGGGGGGGGGCGGAGCACGCGCACACGCCCGGCCCAGCACGAAGTAGGCAGTCGAGAGCTCTGGAGACGGTCTCGGTGGGAGCGAGGCAGGGCAGGCAGCGATGGAAGCATCGCTGCTGTGTTAGTCTGCATAAAAACATCAGCAGACAAGACGCTGAGGTGATCTTTTTTTTGGACTAAGATAATTCAATTCACGCAAGAGTTAAGCTCCCTTGAAGTCACTATAGAAGTTGCTTATGGCCAGGTTGCCTGAATGAGCATATCAGTCATTCCTTAAGTTACAATATCCTTGTTTACTTTTATAAATCCCCATAGCAAAAAAGATAAAAGGAATCAGGCTTAGATACACTTGAGTCATTACAGAGCTTTGTCTGTTTGTCGTAATGTGTGAGGAATGAGAAAAGACAAGCGAGAGGACACGCTGTTACTATAAAAACAGTTGCTTAGTCTAGTCCCTTTTTATTTGCTTTTGCTTTGTATTGTATGACATTAGGATTTAATGCGTCGTGTTTGGACTATATCTGCAGTTTTCATGTTGGCAATATAGCAAGTAATGGGCAACGCAAGTTACTTCCTACGGATTGCTACTTGCCCCATTCAACTCTGGCAAACACAAGAGCAGAGCCATCAACGACAGGACCTCATAAATAGTCAGAGACTAATGTAATGCCAGGAGAGGAAAAGGTCTCAGAAACCCTGCAGACGCTCCATTCAGGATAAACATAGGGCCTCGTCTATCAAACTGCGCGGGGAGTCGCGCCGAATGGCCCGCGCTGCTCCCGAGGCTCATAGAGTTTCTATGGGCGTCGGGAGCAGCGCAAGCCTTTCGGCGCGGCTGTTTGCGCTAAAAACTGCTAGCGCAGTTTGATAGAAGAGGCCCGTGGTCTGCGTTAATTCGGGTTCAAGTCTCTTTCATAGACCAAAAACCCCTCCCTACCACCGAAACTTTTTTATATTTAATTATTTTGCTATTGTTATTTTACGTAGTAGTTTACTATGAGCATATCAATCTTCGTTAAACTGGTGCATGTTAAAAAGCCAACAAAATCAGACTTATCTTAGACAACCCCAATAAATGGCTTCTGCTGCTCAGTGAACTCATTTTCATTCACTGCATCCCCGACAGGCCTCGTTTCGCCACTCGAAGGGGCTTTTTCAAGGGTCAACGCAGGAATTATTGTTTGTGTGAAAACCATCTATTTATGAGGTCCTTTCATTGGTGGTTATGATACATCCATTGGTTGGTGAAACACAAGAGAAGGCCCACCTCTTCCTCATCGCCCCTCCCCCCCATGTCCAGCCCACTCCAGCACCTTTACCACATCTCTTCCCAGTGTATGCCCACACATGGCATCCATCCTTAGCAATTCCAAACAAACGAGACTGTGGAAACTCAATGTCTTCGGACCTTCTTTTGTACTTTTATTCAATGTGTCCTTGATAATAACAATTAAAAACACTATCCACATTTGTCATTGGAGGATCCAATACGGGCCGTGTTTCAGCTGAACACGCCTTCCTCAGGGATCCAAGATTATATCGTACAGTCTTTTGGCAAATGTGGAAAAAGATGAGAAACTTGGTAAACCAAATTCTGAAGCCCACATACAAGGCACGAGATCTCAGTGTTGACAGAAGGTCCGAGAACATTGAGTTTCCACAGTCTCATTTGTTTGGAATTGCTCTTCTTTTCCTGTGGAAATTTGGGTCTTCTGTTTTTTGTTGTGATCCATCCTTAGCACTCACTTCTCACACCTACTCAAGCAGACCTGTCTCCTCCTCACCATGTCCTTGGGGTTGATACAGAAAGCCTAGTTGCAAATGTTAATTGTCGAGAGATCGAGTGTGGCTGCTAACCACTATGGAAGATGTGGCCAGCCACATAGTACAGTATACGTATAGTCACGAAGCCGTTACAGATTCTGGACAATGCACAGAAGAAAATAGTGGCTTCTGCTGCATGGACAAAAGAAGGAATTTTTCGTCAGGTTCGGGGCAGCGTGGAAGGGTTAGTGGAAAAGATTTCAGGCGAGTTTATAAGATTTAACTGCTTGTTTTCTCGTCTTCTGCAACGGAAGTGCCTGCAAGTTTAAAAGACTGACAAGAGGTAATAGAGCCTATGCGTATGTCAGAACAAAAACAAGTCAAAGTGTATCATACATACAAAGTATAAAAAACACACACACACGCACAAAGAGCATCCAGAATAAGGGATAAGCAGAGCTTTATTGTAGGACCCAATACAGGCTGCGTTTCGATGTTAAACGCTTACGTCAGGGGTCTGAATAAACAATGCAAATACAAATATAAGCCCTCTTTTACTAAGCCACAGTAGAGGTTGTACCGTGACCTGGAGCGCTACATGTTCCAACGCTCATACGAATTCTATGAGCGTCAGAGGAGTGTCGGAGTATTTAGCACTTTGGGCCGCAATACAACCTCTATTGTGGCTTAGTAAAAAGGCGGTGGGGGGGGACAATAAATTTTAAAAACATCATAAAGTGAAAATATACTGTATAACTATTACTACTAATTATTTCTATAGTGTTAGGAGACATACGTGGTGCTGTACATCACAACACAAAAGAGACAGTCCCTGCTCAAAAGAGCTTACAATCTAGTCAAGAAAGACAATCTGGACAAGAAGGTGTTTAGGTGGGGGCAATCTTGCATCTTCCCATGGTCTCGCGAGACTGCCACACGAATTTGCAGCAGCCATCTTTGATCATGCCTCTCACAGGGCAGGAGCGGAGAAAGATTGTTCCTGTCCTACTTCACTGCTAGACCACCAGGGCTTAAGGTCTAGAGGGATCGAGGAGGTGGGATGGTTTACAGTAAGCCGGGACAGGATGCGGAAAGGATCGCTCCTATCCTGGCTCACTGCTGGACCACCAGGGTTTCAGGCAGGCCTGCAGTGGGCATCAGGGGCAAGGCAAGGCACTTGAATATAAATCCCCCTGTTTATATTTGAGGCAACCTTTTACCCTTTTTAGGGAGAAAACAAGTTACCTAGGCTTATATTCGGGTAGACTTATATTCGAGTATATACCGTATTTCCCCGTGTATAAGCCGCCC
This sequence comes from Geotrypetes seraphini, assembly GCF_902459505.1. Lineage (NCBI taxonomy): Eukaryota > Metazoa > Chordata > Amphibia > Gymnophiona > Dermophiidae > Geotrypetes > Geotrypetes seraphini. Next base: position 67,890,384 of record NC_047095.1, read on the forward strand.
CATTGTATAGGCTGCAGGAAATCCTGATTTCTGTTTCAAACCTGTTAGTTAAGCCGCGGCGTTTACTGGAGTACCATAGCTCAGAGGTAGGCGATTCCAGTCCTCGAGAGCCGGAGCCAGGTCAGGTTTTCAGGATATCCACAATAAATATGCATGAGATATATTTGCATCTCAAGGAGGCAGTGCATGCAAATCCATCTCATACATATTCATGGTGGAGATCCTGAAAACCTGACCTGGCTCCGGCTCTCGAGGACTGGAATTGCCTATCCCAGCTGTAGCTGAACTTTAAAAAAAAAATCACCCTCCTTAAATACCTTGTACTGCACTGCTGCTCTTTTCTCGAGCCTGGCAGGGTTCACGGCTGAATTTTGTGGAACAATGAAGCAGAACTCGAACGTGCCGGCTTTCCTGAGCAAACTGTGGACGCTGGTGGAAGGCGCGGATGCCGTCAGGTTGGTGCCGGCCATGGAGCTTAGGCCCAGGCCCCTTTGCGGGCGCCGCTGTCCGACACCGAAGACATCTCCGCTGGACCGGCTGCCTCCTCAATCTCACTGTGCAGGGCAGGAGTGATGTTTTTGATCTCAAGCCTGGCCCCGCACTGCTTCCTGACCGGCTGCCCTGGCGAGGAGGCGAGTCGTCCTTGCCAGCTGCCTGCCTACAGAACATGCCTCTCGTCCTGTAGGAAGTCAGCTGGCGCTGATGACTCTCCTCCTGGCCAGCATCGCTCCTCCTCTTCCCGCACCTCCCAGATCCTGCACACCGTCACACCCCACACACCATCCAAGGTCGCAGCCAGATGGGCCTTTGCACATGCGCGGACGTTGACGAGATGACATCATCGCGTTGACGTCCACGCACTTCTGGGTGCCTTCCGGCTGGGGCACTGGATTTAGTGTGCCACCGACCGGAACGTTTACGAGACACCGTCCTAGCCTTGCTTTCTTGTTCTGGTGCCCTGTGTCTTCACGTCCATCCCCCCTTTTGTTTTCTGTTGCATAGTTGATTGGATCAATCGTTCATCTTGTACTCCATTTGATGACTGGAACGTAGGCCTCTCTTTCTTCCTCCCCGTGGCTGCCATTTTTTTTTTTTCTAAACAGCTTAGATTTACTGGGCTTGGAACGACAGCATGCGAACATGAAATATTACAGACAGCAAGATTTTCCAGCTCTTGCATGGAAGGCATTTCCAAAGCAGGAACATCAACAATCATTAATGGCTCATTGGGCTGGGGAAAATCCCCAGTTACGGTCAGTGTAATAATTAATCCAGCGGCAGAAAGGGAGAGCTATAAAGATCTTTAGATGTGGTGCCCAAGGTCAGCGTCATAGCACATCCCTCAATCACTATTTTCCAAGGTCAGTCCGAGGAGTGTCGCCCTTCTCATTTGCAATTACTCTGCAGCCTGTCATTTCACAGCTCCAGAGGGCCAAATGCCAAACTAATTGGTTTTGCAGCAAGATATGGCACGAATTCACTGCCCTTTTTGCATCCCGTTTTACTTCAGTTGAAAGGGAAGTGCTCTCTAGTCTCTCCGTCTTCACTCCTACAATGACAGCTTCAGGTTGACACACCTGCACCATTAGGAGGTAATGTAAAAAGATCGAGCTGGAGTTGGGCAATGCACACAACTGCCGGTAAGAACAGAAATAAAAAGCAAGTCCCTGTCCCTGCAGGAACTCAATTTCCCTGTCCTGTCCCTGCAAGTTTTGGCGCTGTTCCTGCCTCATTCCTGTAAGCTCTGCCTTAACCGCACAAGCCTCGAACACTTAGGATTTTAAAGCGTTTGAGGCTTGTGTGGATGAGGACGGAGCTTAGGCATTGGTGGAATGAGGCATTATGACATCACAATCTGAGCTCTAGAATGTTGCTACTTAGGATTTTAAAGGGTTTGAGGCTTGTGTAGATGAGGACGGAGCTTAGGCATTGGTGGAATGAAGCATTATGACATCACAAATCACAATCTGAGCTCTGGAATGTTGCTACTTAGGATTTTCCAGACATCTGGTTACCCTAGTGCAGGCGTAGGCAATTCCGGTCCTCGAGAGCCGGAGCCAGGTCAGGTTTTCAGGGTAGACACAATAAATATACATGAGATAGATTTGCATCTCAAGGAGGAAGTGCATGCAAATCCATCTCATACATATTCACTGTGGATATCCTGAAAACCTGACCTGGCTCTGGCTCTCAAGGACCGGAATTGCCTACCCCTGCCCTAGTGTAGGTGCTACCTGTGTGCAGAGCAGGATTCTGCAAGATAAGGCATTTGTACGCATAAACATATAAATGCAAAGCAGGGAGGTGGGATTTATGGAGCAGCAGAGCCAACATGTACACGTACACCTTATAGAAACCTGTCCTTTACAAGCGCAGCTACGGCTGTAGTTCAGGGATAGGGAACTCCGGTCCTCGAGAGCAATATTCCAGTCGGGTTTTCAGGATTTCCCCAATGAATACGCATTGAAAGCAGTGCATGCAAATAGATCTCATGCCTATTCATTGAGGAAATCCTGAAAACCCAACTGGAATACGGCTCTCGAGGACCGGAGTTCCCTACCCCTGCTGTAGTTAGTTCACTCATTTACCACCAGCCGCAGAGATGGCTTAAGCAGACATACAAGTTTAAGTTTCAAGTTTATTTAAAATTTGATTTGATCGCAATATCGTGATCTAATGTGATTCACAAATATAAAAACAGGGTTTTAGTAAAAGACACACATACACAAAACAGGAGGAGAACGGGTTGAATTACAATGCTTTAAGAGAAAAGAGAAGATATAGGATTAGAACAGTAGGAAAGGGAATTGTTACCCACTTAATTTTCATTTAGACTTAGAGGATATTAGCTCAACGAGGGATAGATATTTGTGTTCTATAGCAGTGGTTCCCAACCCTGTCCTGGACGACCACCAGGCCAGGCGGGTTTTCACGATAGCTCTAATGAATATGCATGAGAGAGATCTCCATATAATGGAGGTGCCAGGCAAGCAAATCTGCTCCATGTAGGGCTATCCTGAAAAACCTAATGGCCTGGTGGTCCTCCAGGACAGGGTTGGGAACCATTGCTCTTTAGAATTTGAGCTACTCCATTGAAAGCGTCCTTAAAGGGCCAGCTTTTTAAAAAAGACCTTTAAACTTATTAAGTGATTTTTCTTCCGCGTATAAATGAATCTCAAGGCAGGGGCTGAAAGGAGAGAGGAGGCCATGTCTGGGGATCCAGGCGGCTTTTCAAAACCTGGCCCTTTGTCTGGGTTTTGAAAAGCTTCTGGCAACGAGCGATGTTGGCATGGCCTGCGCGCAGGCATGTTCTCATGTCATCGCATCACACCAGCGCACGTGCGAATGCCGTCCGACGTTGCTCGTGCAGGTCGAGGGGCGGGACGGGGGATGGTTGGGGGCAGAGCATGGGCGGGCCTGGGGGCAGGGCCTTGAGTCCAGATTTTCTGTTTGGAAAAATTGGTCAGCCTACCTGAACAGCAACGCTGTTATTCCATAATCACATGTATGGGTGTGTTCATAGACTAGGTCCACAACCTGTGGAAAGAATTGCCACTCCTCTGTCCTTCTATTTCTAGAAACCTTCTGCGCATCTCGTACGATCGTTAGTAAGCTAAAGACTCTTCCTAGTGACCTGATCACTTGATTCCATGAATCTGGCTCACGCTACCATAAACATTTTCTGCTGCCACTTCCTCAATAACTGCAACAGCCCTCTAACCTGTGTTTACTTAATGCCGTCATACGAGCTAAAAATAACAAAACATGACAAAAACTCAGGGAACATTCAGTTGCTTTTCCCTTAAACCAGGGGTGTCAAAGTCCCTCCTCGAGGGCCGGAATCCAGTCAGGTTTTCAGGATTTCTCCAATGAATATGCATTGAAAGCAGTGCTTGCACATAGATCTCATGCATATTCATTGGGGAAATCCTGAAAACCCGACTGGATTCCAGCCCTCGAGGACCGACTTTGACACCTGTGCAGGCTTAAACAAAAGCCTGAGGGGCCAGATCAGGCCAAATCCTTGGGGGGGGGGGGGTTGTTTTTGCAACAATTCAAACTATGGGGATAAACAGTGGAGCCACTTTGGGAGGGGAGAAAGGAAAAACATGGGTCACTCATCGGATTGAAACTTTTTTTTTTGACAAGCAACCCACCAAACCTAGCCCGACTATCTTCTCCCAAATCCCCTGTGATGTCAGCAGGAAGCAAAGCAAGAGCGTGCTCCATTTTGTGTCCTGCCTAGCAGAACCGATATTTTAATTGACATCTACTACTAATTATTTCTAAAATGCCGCCAGGTGTACATAGAAGAGAGACAGTCTTGGGCAACTTCTGTAAAGGACGTCTAGCTTTATGCATTCACAACGTGAACGTCCATCGAAAGCGGATAACAAGCCCAATTAATGACTTTAACAAGCATTAATTGGACACGATTCTACAAATAGACGTCCTCAATTTTGTGGACGCCTAGCAGAAAAAGTCAGGCCTAAAAAATAGGCATGGCGTGGCATAGGCGTGGCTTCGATTTGCACGTCCATTCACAGAATCAAATGCCGCTCTGCGCCCGAACACGTCTACCTCTAACCCCTAAAATATAGCCATTGCAAAACCAGGTCTACTTTTGAGCACGAGCTGGGTGTGAGTTAAGTGGACGTAACTTAGGCGTGCCATAGACATTTGTTTATGGATGAACGGAGCTTTTATTGTTGGAGTATAGAGGACTCCAGGTTGATATTAAGCTCAAAATATGTTTAATAATGCATTACTCATGCAAAGCGTTTGGTGACGGCTGAGGATTGTCGCAGGATCGCAGCTCCTTCTTGTCTGTCTTTTGGATGCCGAGGTTGTGACGGTGAACGGAACGGCTGCGGTGTTTGGGCCCAGTTCTGCCCTGCGCTCTCTCTTCTCTTCTGCTTGTTGGCTGCGCTCGGGATGGCGCTTCTTGCTTCGGGCACCGAGTTGGCGTGGTTCTTGGGGACTGCAGCTTTCCTTCTGTGCTGGCGGGACTGCATTGTACCTGATGGCTGCACTGTTGGCTCCTTATGGCGCCGGAGAGTGTTGTGCCCCACTTTTCTGGCGGGCAGGGACCAAGGACGGTTGACGGAGGCTGTGTTGTTGGCATGCAGCATCGGATGACCTTTCGTTGCCTGCCTCTTCTTCCCGGTTTCTTTGCCTTCGGCTCTTGGGCCCGGATTGCAGCCGTCGATTCCTTCACCTCTGGCAGGGACGGCCCCACAGCCCACCATCACTTCTCTGCGTCGATCCTTCCTTGCAGATGTGGAGCTCCATTGGAACGGAATGAAGATTGGACTTAGTACCAGATTGGAATTTATTTTGCTCAATCACCAATCTCTTAAACTTATTTGTATATTTTTATTTTATTCTTTTTATTATTATTTGTACAACTATATGTACAATTATTATTATTTGTACAATTTTTATTATTATTTGTACAATTTTTTGAATTTTGTTATATCTTTTCTATTTTAATAATTGTTTACTCAGGTACTTTAGTTAGATTGTGAGCCTTCGGGACAGATAGGGAAGTTTTAAGTGCCTGTATTGTATTTTAAACCGCTTATATCTGTAATATACTTAAGCGGTATATCAAATGTTAATAAAACAAACAAAACAAAGCACATGAAAAAAATATACCCTATTTTTTGCTCCCTAAGATGCACTTTTCCACCCCCAAAAAGGGGGTGGAAAAGTGGGTGCATCTTATGGAGTGAATACACCTCACCCCGCCCCCCCGCTACCTTTTAAAACTGGTGGTGGTCCAGCGCAATCTCCTGCTGGACGGAGCACGACCTTTGTGCTTCCTGCCTTATCCCATGTCACTCTGTGATTGGCAGAGGTCACAGAGCAGTGAGGGACCAGGCAGGAAGTGCAAAGATCGTGCTCCTGCATTGTGTGCTGCTCTGCAGCAAAAGGCAGCTGTCCAGCAGGAGACCGCACTGGACCACCACCAGTTTGAAAAGGTATGGGGGGGGGGGGCTTTGGGCTGCTTTAGGCTTCCCAGCACCAGACGCACCCTTACTGTAGAGGAGGATAAACCAAGAAAAAAAATTTCTGAACCAAATTTTTTTCCCTTGGTATTTCCTCCTCTAGAGGAGGGTACGTCTTATGGTCAAGTGCATCTTATAGAATGAAAAATATGGTAGATATTGCATACTAAACCTCGTTTCCAAAAAGTTAAGAATATAAAAAGAAATACACTACTCACACAATGGCTGTAATTCAGAGCTAGTGGATGTGCCTCATGCATAATCTTGACATCATCAAGATGCACCTAGATGGCAGAATGTCACTACAAAATAATAGGAACCTCTATCTAAACAATAGGTTCTGTAGCTCAGTGGTTAAAGGCACTGCTTCCATGTTCTAAAGATCATGAGTTCAAATCTACCTTCCCCCCTCATCAAAGACTTTTATAGCTTCCTATTTGCTCTTATAAGAGAGCATAGATTGTGGACTTTGCCATTTACATTAGCACTCTGCCCTTTCCAGGGTCCAGAGGGAAACTTATTTTTACTCTGAGGTGCCTATGATCTAAGGCAGTGGTTCCCAACCCTGTCCTGAAGGACTACCAGCCAGTTAGGTTTTACGGATAGCCCTAATGAATTTGCATGGAGCAGATTCGCATGCCTTTCACCTACATTATATGCAAATCTCTCTCATGCATATTCATTAGGGCTATCCCGAAAACCCGGCTGGCTGGTGGTCCTCCAGGACAGGGTTTGGAAACACTGATCTAAGGCAGACATGGGCAACTCCAGTCCTCGAGGGCCGGAATCCAATTGGGTTTTCAGGATTTCCCCAATGACTATGCATGAGATCTATTTGCACTGCTTTCCATGAATATTCATTGGAGAAATCCTGAAAACCCAATTGTATTCCGGCCCTTGAGGACCAGAGTTGCCCATGTCTGATCTAAAGTATCTCAGATGGCAGGAACTCCTGCCTAAAAGGAAGCACCTGTGGCTCAGTAGTTGAAGGCACTGCTTCCATCTTGCCCAGGTCATAGGTTCAAAACCAAGTATGGTCAGCAGCACATTTTCCTATTTTTTAGTGGCATTCTGCCATCTAGGTGCATCTTGATAATGCCACAATAATGTCAAGATATATATATACACACATACATACAGTGGAACCTTGGTTTATGAGCATAATTTGTTCCAGAAGCATACTAGTAAACCAAAATACTTGTATATCAAAGCGAGTTTCCATTATTTCCTATGGGGAAACTCGCTTTGATATGTTCCCACCCCCCTCACCCCCGAGGCCAGCGGTGCTGCTCCACCCCCCAAAGACCCCCCCCCCCTCCGCGCAAACTGGCACTCCCTGCCCGAACAACTTGAACTTACCTCCCCCCTCCCGTCTGGCACCGGCACGCAGCCCACAGGTCAGGCCGGTGCCGCTAGAAGATCTTTCTGCTCTGCCGGCCTTGAGCATGCATCTTCCCGGCAGAGGCAGGAAGATCTTCTAGCGGCACCGGCACGTCCTGTGGGTTGCGTGCCTGTGCCAGACCGGGGGGGGGGGGGGGTAAGTTAAAGTTGTTCAGGCAGGGGGGGGGGGGTGCTCGCAAATCGAGTCAACACTTGGTTTGCGAGACAAGTTTTGCGAGATTGTTTTGCTCGTCTTGCAAAACACTTGCAAACCAAGGTTTGACTGTATATACATTTTCTCATGTGCTTTGCTTAAGTAATGTATTATTAAATGTCAAAAAAAATAGAAGCCCCATTCACCTATATAAGGGTTAGGGAACTCCGGTCCTCAAGAGCCATATTCCAGTTGGGTTTTCAAGATTGCCCCAATGAATATGCATTGAAAGCAATGCATGCAAATAGATCTCATGCATATGCATTGGGGAAATCCTGAAAACTCAAATGGAATACAGCTCTTGAGGTCAGGAGTTCCCTACCCCTGACCTATATGAAGATGTCTCAAGCATACCTAAGTCACATCCACCTAACTCAGGGGTAGGCAACTCCGGTCCTTGAGGGCCGTAATCCAGTCGGGTTTTCAGGATTTCCCCAATGAATATGCATGAGATCTATTTGCATGCACTGCTTTCAATGCATATTCATTGGAGAAATCCTGAATACCCAACTGGATTCCGGCCCTCGAGGACCGGAGTTCCCCACCCCTGACCTAACTGAAGCCTATCTAGCACCCAACTCACGCTCAAGAGTAGACCTGCTTTTGCAAGCATGATATACACATAATATATTCATTTACTTTGAGGAGCAAAGAGGCCAAAAGAGGAATTGGAAAAGTGTTGAAGGCACGCTTGATATTTATCCTAGAGAAATTACCGTTTCTAAATCAAGAGGATATAAGCTTGACTTTGGAATTGACATGCACTTTATTATCCGAGTGTGTGCCCGGATATTGTTTGAATCCCACTCTGCTCCCTGTGACAGAAGCAAAAAAAATAAGGATTAAAAGATAGCGGTGCCAGCATAAAGTCACCGCATACAATTTTAATGGAAAATAGTATGAAATCACCATTCTGATGACATCATAATAATGAGATGCAACAACATTATAGATGTGGTAAATACACCTAAAAGGCAATTCTGTAAAGGATGTCTAACTATTTAGACGCGTCTAGACTTGCTGAGCGCAATTCTCTATAGTATGTCTTCACATTATAGAATCGTGCTCAGCATTCGACTGCTGGACGTCTCAACACCTTCTTTACAGAATCTGGCCCTCTGTGTCTGATAGAGCTGCAGTGCTTTGAAGGGAGAGGCCTAGACATGCTGGTAGACGCAGAGGAGGGACTGTAGCTGCTTTTAAGAGATTTAAGGCCAGCGGCCTTAGTGGAAAGAACACAGCGGATGGTCTTTAATCCCTTCTAGTGAGTGCATGATTAGCCAAGCTAGAACTCTTCTCAAAAGCCCTCTCTAACCACGAAGCAGGAAGTGTTCCGGTGTTGAAACCCTTACTGCACATTGCATTAAAATGCACAGTTAATGTGGTCCTTATGGATTCTGCAGTCATACGATAACAATTTAAGTGTGCTGTGCACAGGACAACCTTTCACAAGCTCTGAGGCAGTCTAGAAAGGTTGGTCGAGAGGAGTGGGTGTCTACGGACATCCCCAAAGAATTCCCTGGTAGTCTAGTACCCCCTTCTGCCCTCTCCCCCCTTATATTTAAAACAGACAAACAAAAAACCCCACCCTCCTCCAGCCCCCGTAACTTAAATGAGGCAGAAATACCCGCTCGCTCCTGCCTCTGGCGACATCTTCAAAATGGTAGCACCCTACCTCAAACAGTGCGTCTTGCCAGTAGGGACAGAGCAGAAGCCACAGTTACAGCTTTCTTTCAGACCAAGCTCCAAAAACCTACTTCAAGAGAGACTCTAAAAACACAAAATCAGGCCAATAGCCACAAAATGTTGACCCTGTTCAACACGGGTCAAGTGCTATCACGATTAGCACTTAGGCTTTGGAACAAACTGCCAAAGGATGAATTTTAAAGCCTTTGAGACCCTCTTAAAAAAAATTTTTCATTTAGGTTTCAGTTCCGACATTCCTCAAAATAATGCTATATGTTAATAATAGGTTTTGTGGGTTTTTCCCCCCTGTTTCCTGTATTTTATGGCATTCCTTTCTTTTTCATTTAATTGTTAACCACCGAGAACTGTGGTGTCAGCAGCATATCAAATTTTAACAGAGACATTAACAAGTGCTACCGTTCTTCCTGGAGGGAGTGTTAGTCAGAATAACGGGATGAAAACTCTCTGAAGTTGAAATCCATAGGCGCAGTTGCTAAAACTACAGCCTCAGCCCCCTAAAGTTGTGGGTTCAAACCCCACCACTCTTTGTGACCTTGGGCAAGTCACTTAATCCCTCACAAGTCAAAACTCCACCTCTCTCTATGAGAAAAGGAATACAAAAAAGTTTTTAACGGCTAATTCTCAAAAATTGAGATATGCCATAACATCCATATTTGATATGTTATGTCTTTTTAGCACTTGCTGTGATCTGTCATCCTCCAATCTTTCCAGAAATAAGACAAATCAGCGACATCTGATATTTCAATCATTTATTTATCCTTAATAATGCAAAAGAGTTTCAGCCTCTGATAATCAGAGCTGGTATTGCGACATCATTCCACCGATAAGAGCCACCCTCTTCAGTAATGTCACAATGGCTTCAATGTCCTATCCTTGGGTCACATCTACTATATTTTGATTTCTAGAGTGGCGCAGTGGTTAAAGCTACAGCCTCAGCACCCTGAGGTTATGAGTTCAAATCCCCACTGCTCCTTGTGACCCTGGGCAAGTCACTTTATCCCCCCCAGGTACATTATATAGATTGTGAGATCACTGGGACAGACAGAAAAATGCTTGAGTACCTGAATAAATTCATGTAAACTGTTCAGAGCTCCCCTGGGTGAACAGCATCGAAAATTGAATAAATAGTATGAAAAGTTTCTGGTAACCAGAGCTGGTATTGTGACATCATAATGCCTCATTCCACCAATAACTATGAGCCAACCTCATGAGTGATGTCACAATGGCTTGATTGTCCTATACTTGGCTCACTTTTACTACATTATGATTTCTAGAGTGGCTCAGTGGTTAAAGCTATAGCCTCAGCACCCTGAGGTTGTGGGTTCAAACCCACGCTGCTCCTTGTGACCTTGAGCAAGTCACTTAATCCCCCCATTGTCCCAGGTACATTAGATAGATTGGGAGGGAAAAATGCTTGAGTACCTGAATAAACTCATGTAAACCCCTGGGAGAACAGTAGAGAAAATTGAATAAATATTTTGTAGTCAATTGTCACATTAAGATACCCAACATAATCTGCCTGCCTGCATTGCAATTTGTTCAGATGTCCATAACCCCCAGCAGAGATATGCTCCCCCCCCCCCTTTTTACAAGTTTTTAGCGCCAGCTGGCGCTCCAAATTCTCCGTGCTGCTCCGATGTGCAGAGTTCCTAGGAGTGTTGGGAGCAGAGCATTCAGCGCACTAGCCGGAGCTAAAAACCAATTTGGGGTTTTCTTAAAAAAAAAAAAAGGGGGAGGGGTGATGGTTAAGAAGATTAAAGCAAAATCGCCATTTGAGATAGTTTGGTAAGATATAGTCAAAACTCTCAAATTCACCACAAACTTTTGCAACTGGTTCTGTTTTCCATACCACCCCCTCTTTTATTAAGGTGCGCTAGCCGTTTTAACAGGCACGCTAAATATTAGCGTACGCTAAATGCCAATGCGTCCACAGAATATCATGGACACATTAGCGTTTCGCATGCCGTAGTAAAAAGGACCCCTAAGCGTCTTTAACAATGAGTCACAAGGGATGGGAATATAATTACTCTAATTTTGTGTTTCAGCTAAGCCTCTCTCTCAGAACCCCATTTTTAGACTACAGTTATTTTAATAAATCAAAATTTTATTGACCGCCCCCCCCCCCCTTTGGTGGAAGATGCATTTCTTTTAGAGTGTTTTCCATCGAGCCTTATTCCAGAAAAAGCCTTTTCCTCAAGGGCAGGAGTGTCAAAGTCTCTCCTCGAGGGCTGCAATCGAGTCGGGTTTTCAGGATTTCCCCAATGAATATGCATGAGATCTATTTGCATGCCCTGCTTTCATTGGGGAAATCCTGAAAACCCAACACGATTGCAGCCCTCGAGGAGGGACTTTGACATCCCTGCTCTAGGGCTACTCTCGCCCTCTTAAGAGATGAGTTTTAAAATGTGTGTATCCAGGACATAAGAGATACGAGCTCTGGTTTCTAGCTTTGTTCTGGTGATTTCGTATTGAAAATACTAGAACAGAAAATAAACAAAACGTCTACCATGGCAAGTACCGAGCTTGCGTGCATTTCCATGCGTACAGGTGACCTGTCTTTCCACAGAAAGTCAAAACCAAGAGAATGTGTTCCCCACTAGAAAAAAAAAAAATGGATCTATGTTCCATCAACAAGATGTGACAAGTCAACCCCTAAAAGTCATTGCAAGATAAGAGACAAGACAAATCATGGTGAAAAGTAATACGTTTTATTCACTAGCATTAAAAAATAGATCATTTTTTGTTCACCCTTCTACAAACGGGCAATAATTTAAACACAATTTTAGAAATATCTTTTTAAAATAGTACAAAAATGAAGCCTACCTGATTTACAAAATTGTGGGAACCAAGAAAGAGCACAGAGGAGTGTATAAAAGATTCCAAGCCAAGATGGCCGATTTGTGCAATACAGAAATGAACTCCCTTCACAGGCATATGACACACGTGACTTATTTCCCTTCTTAGAGAAGAGGTATGCTTGCCGGCTCTTGTGTTGGTGCCGTTTTGACAGTCAATTCAACTGTGAATCTTCCTTCAGGCAACGTGTCCCTCCACTTTCATTCAACGTGAGAGAACAGTCCGGCCGTTTTCAATTACCTACACTGTAGAAAGGAATGTGGGTGCTTTTGTATCAGAGGGTTTCGTTACTGTTTTCAAAGAGGGAAGCTACACTTTTGAAAGATGCTTACAATAATAGACTCATTTTGAACCTGCTTTCCCATGGGGCTGCAAGGCTTATACAAAAATGTTCTCCTCCTTCATTATGGGCTACTGGCTGCAGTTCTGCCCGATGGACCTAAGCTGGTGTATGCATCCGCTTCATGTGAACTAGCTTTCACTTAGGGCTGGGGTAGGCAATTCCGGTCTTCGAGAGCCGGAGCCAGGTCAGGTTTCCAGAATCTCCACAATAAATATGCATGAGATAGATTTGCATCTCAAGGAGGTAGTGCATGCAAACCAGGGATCTCAAAGTCCCCCCTTGAGGGCCGCAATCCACTTGGGTTTTCAGGATTTCCCCAATGAATATGCATGAGATCTGTTAGCATACCATGAAAGTAGTACATGAACATAGATCTCATGCATATTGATTGGGGAAATCCTGAAAACCTGACTGGATTGCGGCCCTCAAGGAGGGACTTTGAGACCCCTGATGCAAACCCATCTCATACATATTCATTGTTGCTATCCTGATAACCTGACCTGGCTCTGGCTCTCGAGGACCGGAACTGCCTACCCCTGACCTAGGGGAATCTAAAGACCAGGGCTGGCTCTTGCTCTCGAAGACTGGAATTGCCTACCCCCGACCTAGGGGAATCTAAAGACCAGGGCTGCCCAAGTCCGGTCCTCAAGATCTACTGGCAGGCCAGGTTTTCAGGATATCCACAATGAATAAGCATGAGAAAGATTTTCCTGTACTGCCTTCTTGGTATGCAAATCTCTCTCATGCATATTCATTGTGGATATCCTGAAAACCTGATCTGCCAGTAGATCTTGAGGACTGGACTTGGGCAGCCCTGCTAAAGACTATATTTTAACTTGCCCAGCTGAATCCCTTTGAGAAACATTGCAATTGTGGGGGAGGGGGGGGAGCATCAATCCAATTCATCTGACCCTAGTAACAGAAAAAAAAAAAAATAGTTCTACATCTCATAGGTCCAGTACATCTGAAGTTCATTCACATTTGGGATATCCTTAAAAACCAGGATCCAAGATCACTGCTGTTGGCTACATAGCTAATGTAAGTTTACACATCTCTCACCCTTCCAGCAGGACCATGTTCAGAGTAAACACAGAAAATCTCAATGGAAAAGAGTAGGTGTACATTTAAGCCATAGAACCCAGGTTTTACTAAGCCCAGATTAAAAAGGCAGAGAATTGGCCAACAAAACAGCCTGAAAAGCAGGAGGAAAATAAACGCAGCCTTATCTAAACAGGAAGGCAAACTTGGAGAACTCAAATGCCGTTTCAGAACTGGTCAAAGCTATTACATCCGAAGGCCCGCATTGTGCCCTGGAGATGGGTGGGCTAGGCCAGTGGATCCTGCAGATGAGCTGACACACACATGAATATCCATGCCGTGCACCAAGTGTATGTGATGTTGAGTAAGACAGGAGCTGAAGGGTGCCGGGTCGACATTTAAAGCATATCCCACTTGCACGAAAAAGGACGAGACTTTAGCTTGTACAAAAACTACAGGGACACGATGCATTCATAGGAATTTACGGACACCCACACAAGGTTCTCTTATGCCAGAGAGTTACAAAAGTCATACAATTGAAACCGTTCTCCTGAGGATGCCAAGATGCCTTATTGAGAGAGACTGGTCAATTCCTATTCTCAGATTACAGCCTCTGAAGCATCTACTCCACTGGAAACCATCTCAAAAGTGCATTTTGGACAGCCTCCTGTCAAGTATTCACACACTTTAAGGGCCACTTGATGGCGAGAGATATTTGGCACATTACATAAGACCTTCAGCCTGTTGCTGCTACGTACTCCAGCCTTCGCTTTTGACTACAGTAGAGTCTTCGGGGCAGGAGGCGCTCTGTACATTAAATTATTAAGGGTTATACCCAGCTTTGCAGCTAGAGTCATATCGTAATCATAGTGTCTCTAAGTATTGCAACTTGTCTGGAGAAATTGTCAAACGTCAAAGAGGCAAACGTGTACACACACACACACATCAAAATTATTTGTGCCGTCCTGGTCTCTCTCGATTCCTCTAATGGCCACCTTTATCGATGTGGCAATACAGGTACATGGAGACCACCATCGCTGCAAGCTACAGAGAGAAAACCAGATCAATACGTTAATGCCGATAGGAGACACCTTTAAAACATTTCATTGAAGTTGCAGATCGTCCCAAGTCGATGAACGAGCAACTACAGAATCCTTTTAACTCCGTGCTTCTCAACCTAATCCTCAGAGCGCACCCAGCCAGTCCAGGTCTTCAGAATATCCACGGTGAAAACGCAGCAGAGATTTCCAGAGCAAGGAAGCAGTAAGTGCATAACCCGATGCTTATTCGCTGCGGATATCCTGAAGACCTGGACTGACTGGGTGCGCTCCGAGGATTAGGTTGAGAAGCCTTTCTCTAGTTGATCTTAGGCTGTGCATTTCTTTGTTAACTAAAGCAGCAGTTCCTTAGGAGCAGCAGACTAAGCAAACTCAGATGGCTGTTGGACCCACTGTGTTGCGGATATGTTAAAACCCCATTTGCAGCCTCTTGACATGTGACTTATTTCTAGTCTGCTTTATAAACACCTAATGAGTTTTCCTTATAAAAGAAAGGCGATGCGTCTTAGAACCCAATATTCCCAACTAGTGGCTTAGCGAAGGAGTTTGGTGCCCAGCATCGCTGAGCTGTGTGCCCTCTGCTCTTACCTGCTGTTTGAGCACCGGCCTCCCCCTCCACCCCCCCCCCTGCTGTTTGAGCATCTGCCTCCCCCTCCCCCCGGTATGCCTCTTGAAACATTTGTCAGCACGAGAGGCATCTTTCCACCTGCTGCTTGTGCTGGCCTTGGCTCCCTTCTAATCTCATGACCCGTGACCAGGACATGTCAGAAGGGAGCAGAGGCCGGCACGAGAAGCAGGTGGAAAGATGCAGTGTGTCCCCTTCCCCTAAGTACGCCACCGTTCCCAACCATTAAGCAAAAAAGGATAACAAAAGCACTGAAACCCAAATCCTGCCACAGGAGATAGATAGCTCAGTTTCTTTATGCTGGTGCTCTGAAAATTTGGACTCATGGAGAGCAAAGGATCTACTCTTGTCTTGAGGCAACAACAGAGAAATTAACATACAACAAAAGCAAGACATTACTTTAGTAGGAGGTGAACGTACTGATACAAATCCAACGGATCCGTTCAATAGCCATATACTAGTCTACGGCAATGGCATATCAAAGGGCGGGGCAGGAGGCGGACCACCCCAGGTGCATGCCCTGGGGGGGGGGGGGTGCACAGTTGGCTGGGTCCAGAACCTCCCACAGGACCTGTACCTCAGCACGGCTGCCAGTCCACCCCCTCCGACATACTTGCTCTGGAGCAGAGCCGGCAGCCGTGGGGTAGTGCAGCAAGGTCCCACAATGACTATGTCTGCCAGCTCTGCTCGGAAGTAGTAAGTGATGTCAGAAGGGGGTGGACCAGCAGCAACTCCCCGCATCTGCCAGTCCACCCCCCTCTGACATCACTTCTTCTGAGCAGAGAGAAAGAAAGAGCAGACATTGGTGTTAGTGGAGAGGGTAGAGTGGGAGCCTATGCTGGATGGAAGTGCAGATGGGAGAGAGAAGGGAGCAGATGCTGGATAGAAGGGGTTAAATGAAAAGAAGGCGCACGATTGAGGGAGGGTGGGAGAAGAGGATTGAGTTAGTGAAATACTGGTAGGGGTGGGGAAAGACAGTGAAAAGGGAAATTGATGACAGGGTAGTAAGAACGTAATCTAGACTGGTGCAGAAAAATTGAGGGGGGAAAGGGCGAGGAGAGGGGGAAGAGAAAGGGTGAGGAAAGAGGGGGGGAGAGAGGAAGGGTGAGGAAAGAGGGGGGGAGAGAGGAAGGGTGAGGAAAGAGGGGGGGAGAGAGGAAGGGTGAGGAAAGAGGGGGGGAGAGAGGAAGGGTGAGGAAAGAGGGGGGGAGAGAGGAAGGGTGAGGAAAGAGGGGGGGGGGGCAAGGCGAGATATGCCAGACCATTGGAGGAGGGAAAGGAAGAAGATGGATGCCAAACCAATGGTTGGTTGTACTGGAGACCGAACCCAACATCAAGCATCCATCTTTTAAGATGGACCTAATTATACCAGTGGTTCTCCAGCCAGTCAGGTTTTGAGGATATCCTTAGTGAATATGCACAAAATGTCAGTGACAGGTATGCAAATCTGTCTCATGCATATTCACTAGGGTCATATTCACAGGTTTGAGAACCACTGCTCTATACCAATTAACTCTCTTGGGGTGGGGGAGGCAATTTAAGCTACTTTACCTCAAGGGCACATATTCCTGCTGCCACTCCGCCAACAACAGCCGCGTTCTGTTTGAGTGTGGCTATCAACTGAGTGAAACAGCCCTGTGGGAGACAAGTGAGCACCGAAAATGAGGTTGTTCCAAGGTCATCCAAAAACACACAAAACAAAATTTAATTTTAACCTGCAATACAGGCTTACAATTCAAAGAAAAACTAACAGCAAATTACATAGCACAGCTGCCCACTAAACGATCAAATGTTTTTTTGTGGCACATAATTGAAATTATAAAACTGCAAAACCAAATTTAAAATTGAGGTTTAAAAAAAAAAAAAAAAAGTTCTTTAAGCCATGTATAGGTGATTATAACAATGGTCAAAGTAAGAATACAATCGTTAAACGATGTGACGGTGGAGATTATTTTGTCTGCAAATTAACTCGTAACATGGCTCTAGAGTTGACACGCAAACGCACGTTTCATCCATCTGCAGTCGCTCTCTCTTTTTTTTAAATTTCTGTCAGAGCTGAAAATCCAAGTTCACAAAAGTAAGGTGGTCCCAACGGTAAACTTTTGTTGCTCAAGTTAGGCTAATACTGCGTAAAAAAAAAAAAAAAAGTTGCCGTTACTTTTCAAGGACCAATCACGTCAAAGAGCGACGCTTGTCTGGGTGGTTATATCCTTATGCACACAGACGCTCATAACATGGACAGACTCTTGCACACGCAACGTACATGTCATCTATTCTAGAGCAGGGGTAGGCAATTCCGGTCCTTGAGAGCCGGAGCCAGGTCAGGCTTTCAGGATATCCACAATAAATATGCATGAGATGGGTTTGCACGCACTGCTTCCTTGAGATGCAAATCTATCTCATGCATATTCATTGTGGATATCCTGAAAACCTGACCTGGCTCTCGAGGACCTGAATTGCCTACCCCTGCTCTCGAGTATACCCTGAAAACCTGACCTGGCTCTCGAGGACCGGAATTGCCTACCCCTGCTCTCGAGTATACCCTGAAAACCTGACCTGGCTCTCGAGGACCGGAATTGCCTACCCCTGCTCTCGAGTATACCCTGAAAACCTGACCTGGCTCTCAAGGACCGGAATTGCCTACCCGTGTTCTAGAGCAGTGATTCCCAACCCTGTCCTGGAGGAACACCAGGCCAATCGGGTTTTCAGGCTAGCCCTAATGAATATGCATGAGAGAGATTTGCATATGATGGAAGTGATAGGCATGCAAATTTGCTTCATGCATATTCATTAGGGCTAGCCTGAAAACCCGATTGGCCTGGTGTTCCTCCAGGACAGGGTTGGGAACCACTGTTCTAGAGTATACTTATGAAGAAATTTTTAAAATAAAGCAACATTCTGAAATCTCTTGTGGCACTTGTTTGAGACACACCGACTGCATCATTCAGGAAGATAACATATAAAGTTTTAAATAATTTTCTTAAATGTGTGTGAAAACTTGCAGTGAGCAGTTCTTCACGATGGGATCTTGATCTGATCAGATTTTTTAACAAAGTCTCAGATACTGATAACACAGTCCTGGTTATTTGTCATCCATTGGCATCAACCTATGGCCCATGGTTGGTATGCAGAGAAAATATTAACCAGAGTTTGGTCAGTTTTAATACTGTATTTTCAGAATGGCCATTCATTTTACTTTCGTTTTTACTGAAGGAGAGATTCTCTCTGGAGCTCTGAGCATTGAACGTTATGCAGAGTTGCAGCCTGCAATGGATAGCATCAACATTCACACGGCCCTTTGTGTATTAAAGTTGCCCTCTCCCGTCTCGAGATCCTCCGCTCTGATCTAGAATCTGCGCTTCCAAGAGGATGCGGTTGGAATAGAAACTTGCATGATGCCGGGGGATGTTAATTCGTTAGCATGCACCAGAACAAAAAATATGAACCTAGACATTAAAGAGTAATTTAAAACGAGTGTGTGAAAAAAAAGGCCAAACGCCAATGCACATCCCCAGCATGGGTGAACCCAATTTCAGGGAGGATACAAAGCCCAGATCTTTTGGACATTGGTTTTGCTAGTTTTGACAAGAAAACTTGATCGGGAAGACCAAGTTCTGGGTAAGACTAAAGATGGCCTAGAAACAGAGGTGGCAGATTCTAGGCTCACTTAGGGCGAAAAGGGCAGTGGAAGAAAAAGGTTAAAAATGGTTTAGGTCAGGGGTAGGGAACTCAGGTCCTCGAGAGCCCGTATTCCAGTCGGGTTTTCAGAATTTCCCCAATGAATATGCATTGAAAGCAGTGCATGCACATAGATCTCATGCACGTTCATTGGGGAAATCCTGAACACCCGACTGGAATACGGCTCTCGAGGACCGGAGTTCCCTACCCCTGGTTTAGGTAGAAGATATGGAGAGGGAAGCCGTATTGAGTTAGATCAGAGGACCCCCAGGCCAGTCGGGTTTTCAGGATAGCCCTAATGAATAGGCATGAGAGAGATCTGCATATAATGGAAGTGCCAGGCATGCAAACTGGCTCCATGCCTATTCATTAGGGCTAGCCTGAAAACCTGAGTGGCCTGGGGGTCCTCCAGGACAGGGTTGGGAACCACTGAGTTAGATAAAGAAGTCACAGACTGGAATGGTCTATCAAAAGGATGGCTGATACTATGTCCCATCTAAAGATTATGAGCCTAAGTTCTACTGCACACAAAGGCTCGGATTCTTTAAAACGGTGCTGGTATCGGCAGCTGCCTAAAAACAGCTGTCAGTTGCAAGTCAATCACACATTGGTGCCGTTTATAGAATAATCAGAGCTGTAAACCCCCCCCAAAAAAAAACAAAACCCAACGTTTTACAGACTTATATTTAAGGCACCTGTCTTGCACCTAGGGTCAGCTAAGGATGCCCAAAGCCCACTTCCAGTGGAAACCAAGCTCACGCCAGCTTCAAGCGTCCTTAGGCACTTCTGCTGATGTGCGAACGGTGCTTTCAAACGCAGGCGCCGTTCGCCACAACAACAAAAACCTTGCTCCCGATGGGTTAGATGGCAATGGGACACCCACCGCCGCCTAACTTCGGGATGCCATTACTAGAATCCGGGTCAAAGTGTTAGTGCGCTCGGCGATAGAGTCCCAGTTAAAGGTCTCGTCTCAGGACGGCCTGGTTTACAGCGCCAGCGGTTCTCACAATCATCTACTAGTCCGCTTTCTCAAACCGTCTCCGCCTAACGAAGACGTACGAGAAGTCTGCAGACACTGAAGGCAGATCCCACACATTTTCATTAGGAGGGATATGAAAAAGGTTGACCAGCCAGGTGGTACCTGAGGGCTGAGAGAGAATCTTTCCCTCTCCAGAAAGAGTAAAAAGCACCAGGAACGATCTGGTTTTACTGTGCTAATAGAAGCCCATGGGGAAGGGGTATAACGCGGACCTCATGGACCTGACGGACCTCGCGGATCTAAAACCGCACGTCCTTAAAAATCTGAGGTCTATGTCCGTGCCGCTCATAGTTTCTGTCTTTTACAGACCTCTATGAGATTTTAGCGCCGACGGATCCTAATACTTTTCCCTCCCTATGTCGAGACGGATCCGTCAGAGCTAAAATCTCATAGAGGTCTGTAAGAGACAGAAACTACGAACGGCACGGACACGGACCTCAGATTTTTAAGGACGTGCGGTTTTAGATCCGTGAGGTCCATGTTTTACCCCTTCCCAAGCCCATGCATTAGGCTCCATGGCCAATCATGTGTTTAAAACTAGAATACGACGACACACAGAAAGGCTTTCAAGATCTTCAGTCAAGGACATTCCAAGCAATAGGCTGGTGAAAATACTATTAATCTATTTGACTCAAATATGGTTATGTGTAGAAAAGTCTAAAATTGTAAGGCGGGGGGAGGGGTAGATTGTTCTATTCAAATGGTGCCTCACCTGCACATTGCTTTCGAATGCTTCTGACCATGTACAAGAAGACACAACGGTCGTGTTACAGCAATACTTGGGGTAAGCACCATTATTTTGTTTGCTGTAAAAGGAATTGTTGAAGTCCGAGAAGTTATTAAATCCACAGCACTTCAGCTGAAAGAGAAAATACATTAAGAGTGAAGTCAAAATTTAACACCTGAAGCTTTGGCATCACCCACCAGGGGCCACACACACACATACTTCACCCATCGTGCTGTTCCAGATCTGCGTCACATCTTGTTTGTTGCCATAGTCTTCTTTCAGTACCGGTACCACAAGGGTCTGTAGCAGGGTTTCGGCCTATCATGAAAGATGAAAAAAACAAACAAAACAAAACCACACACCTCACTGGACTGGGTGAAAGCAGGGGTATAAGTCTTAAATCAGTCTAGCTTGAGATTAATGATTGGGCAGGATGTAGAACTCAAGTCTAAGTCTGTGTACCACTTTTCTTGGAAGCCAGGTCTCAGAAGTACACTGCCAGGATTTCAACCTACAACTGGCTCCAAGTGAAAGGAATCTCATTTGAAAAAGGTGCCACCTGAACCCAATAACCTAACGGTGGACGCCTACGAGGCCTATCCAAGATTCCCATTCACTTCCTACTGCAATATCAAAGAAATCTAATCCCTGGCATTTTCTTCACCACTAAGGCATGTATGGGTTTGTGTTAGGCTCATTCAAAGTTCAGATAGCTCTCATCTTGCTTTATTCAACACTGGGAGAATGTTCTAGACCGGTGGTTCCCAACCCTGTCCTGGAGGACCAGCCAGTCAGTCAGGTTTTCAGGATAGCCCTAAGATTTGCATGCCCGTCACCTCCATTGTATGCAAATTTCTCGCATGCATATGCATTAGGGCTATCCCAAAAACACGACTGGCTGGTAGTCCTCCAGGACAGGGTTGGGAACCATTGGTCTAGAACATTTTCCTTGTGTCTCTGCTGAACTTTCCCTGTCCAGGTTGATTTTATGAGCAAATCCTTGTTCTTGACCTAGTCGGCTGTAGAAAGGAGAACCTGAACCTGCATTCTGCGCATCTAGGTAGCACTGCCGCCATGGAGGACACGCAAGTTTAACCTCACATTTCAAGAACCATATTGTATATATTTTGCAAAGTGTCATTTTGCACAGGGATGCATGAAGTACAGTACTTTTTAACGTTGAAATTAGGTTAATAAGTGCAGTGGGCGAGATCTTACGATAATTGCAGCTAACAAGAAGAGAAAAAGCGCTCGACAGGCCAATGGTTACCGAAGAGGAAAACTCCTGCTGCCTGCTTACGAGTTTGACAAACGTTTAGTCATGCTGGCGAATCAGGAAGATGATCTGGGACTCACCATCGATGTGTAGACCAGAGCAACGACAGCAGCTGCTACTTCAGCGATGAAGATAATGAGGATGATGGAGAAGAACTGGAAGAAACAAAAGTTAAGTGGCAACACAATGGATGTGTCCTGTAGAGGCTGTAAGGCCCAGGGTACAAGGATTGGAGGGGGGAGGGGGAAGACGACACCATTCAAATCTACACCACTGTTATTCTGATCTCCTTACTAATCACTTGAACAAAGATGTATAAAAATCTACATAAGGAAGCAGCTCTCCACCCCAAAAAAGGAGCACTCCCCTCTCCTCCCCCATTAGAACACTCAAAATCAGTCCATCTCAAAATTGTGCACCACAGCCGATTCCGAGTGTGCCTCCAGAGGCCGGCAAGGAGGAGAGGCACCAGCTTGCTGCTTACGGGACGCGTCTCTCGCAGCGAGAGGCACGGCCCGTAGGCAGTCAAGTTCCGGCGTCTCTCCTCTCCTCCAGGATCCCCCCATTGGCGAAGTGACAGGTTCAGGGTCGCGGCTGGATGATGTCGACATCACACAGGTGCATGGCGTTGCGTCAACATCCATGCACTTCCGGATGCCTTCTGGCTGGGGTACCGGGTTTAGTGTGCTGCTGCGTCAAAAAGTTTGTGGAACACTGAACATAAGAAGTTGCCTCCGCTGAGGCAGACCAGAGGTCCATCTCACCCAGCGGTCTGCTCCCGCGGCGGCCCATCAGGCCTATTGCCTGAGCAGTGGTCCCTGATTAATTTTATAACTTGCCTCTATTCCTATCCCTATAACCTACCTCTACTCCTATTTGTACCCCTCAATCCCTTTGTCCTCTAGGAACCTTTCCAAACCTTCTTTGAAGCCCTGCACCGTGCTCCTGCTTACCACAGCTTCCGGAAGCGCGTTCCATGTATCCACCACCCTCTGGGTGAAAAAGAACTTTCTGGCATTTGTTCTAAACCTGTCCCCTTTCAATTTCTCCGAGTGCCCCCTTGCACTTGTGGTTCCCCATAATTTGAAAATTCTGTCCCTGTCTACTTTTTCTATGCCTTTCAGGATCTTGAAGGTTTCTATCATGTCTCCTGTAAGTCTCCGCTTCTCCAGGGACTAGGGCATTTTTTTAAACTCCAGCTATCAAACGCACTGTCCCTGGCAAAAGGTATAAGGAGATGCATATTGGATACCCCCTGTTGGGAGGGTTTCCATGAAAATACTCTAAATCCCCCTTATTTTTTCCTAACCTAGGATGTTAACTGGGTCTTCAGGAATTAGTAGTGCCCCCCTCCCTTCTCCAAGATCCAAGAAGAGCTCAAGGATAAAAGGGTTGTTGGCTTTATTTCCAGTGCAAATATTCACCAAGAAGACATGGTGTTCCAAAGGGGGGGAGGGGAAACCCAAATCAGATGTTTTTAAATGAAAAACTCTTCTCTGCCACAAACCAAGTTTGCTACATCTCATCAAGAAAACCAGGAATCTTACTGTAACATTTGTTGATGGCGTTGAAAAAAATGAACTTCTGATAACCAGCCAGCATGGTTTCTGCAAGGGAAGATCGTGCCTAACGAACTTATTGCACTTCTTCGAAGGGATCAACAACCGGATGGACAAAGGAGACCCCATAGACATCATATATCTAGATTTCCAAAAAGCCTTTGACAAGGTGCCCCATAAACGTCTACTCCGGAAATTGAAGAACCATGGGGTGGAAGGAGACGTACATAGATGGATCAGAAACTGGTTGGAGGGTAGAAAACAAAGGGTAGGAGTGAAGGGTCACTACTCCGACTGGAGGAGGGTCACGAGTGGTGTCCCGCAGGGCTCGGTGCTCGGGCCGCTGCTATTTAATATCTTCATAAATGATCTAGAAACAGGAACGAAGTGCGAGATAATAAAATTTGCGGACGACACCAAACTATTTAATGGAGCTCGGACTACAGAGGACTGCGAAAAGTTGCAAAGGGACTTGAACAAATTAGAAGAATGGGCGGCGAAATGGCAGATGAAGTTCAACATTGAAAAATGTAAAGTATTACATGTGGGGAGAAGAAACTCGAGGTACAACTTTACAATGGGAGGGATGTTATTGAATAAGAGTACCCAGGAAAGGGACTTGGGGGTAATGGTGGACATGACAATGAAGCCGTCGGCACAGTGTGCAGCGGCCGCTAAGAGAGCGAATAGAATGCTTGGTATAATCAAAAAGGGTATTATAGCCAGAACGAAAAAAGTTATCCTGCCGTTGTATCGGGCGATGGTGCGCCCGCATTTGGAGTACTGCGTCCAATATTGGTTGCCGTATCTTAAGAAGGATATGGCGCTAGTTGAGAGGGTTCAAAGGAGAGCAACACGTCTGATAATAGGTATGGAAAACCTGTCATATTCTGAGAGATTGGAGAAGCTGGGTCTCTTTTCCCTGGAGAAGAGGAGACTTAGAGGGGATATGATAGAGACTTACAAGATCATGAAGGGCATAGAGAGAGTAGAGAGGGACAGATTCTTCAAACTTTCGATAAATAAGAGAACAAGAGGGCATTCGGAAAAGTTGAAAGGGGACAGATTCAAAACAAATGCTAGGAAGTTCTTCTTTACCCAACGTGTGGTGGACACCTGGAATGCGCTTCCAGAGGACGTTATAAGGCAGAGTACGGTACTGGGGTTCAAGAAAGGATTGGACAAATTCCTACTGGAAATGGGGATAGAGGGGTATAGATAGAAGATTACTGCACAGGTCCTGGACCTGTTGGGCCGCCGCGTGAGCGGACTGCTGGGCACGATGGACTTCGGGTCTGAACCAGCAGAGGCATTTCTTATGTTCGGGATTGCATAAGATCAAGGCATTGTTCTTTGCCAAGTTAACTCACGTACGTCAAGTCTAATTTTGAACACCAATCTGATGCCAACGTGGGTGGGGTGGGAGAAGGTCAGGATGTGCCATTTGTGTGCAATGACTTGCACCATGTTTATAAAGAAAAAGTGCACACTCCTCAGGCATAACTAATAGTGCATACTTTTACCGACATTGGGTGTTTGCTTTTTTTGCTTATACTAAACTAAACCTTAAGTTTATATACCGCATCCTCGCCATAAAGATAGAGCTTGGCATGGTTTACAGGTACTTTAATAAATGAGGAAGAATGTAAGAATTAGTGGTTATAAATGGGGTGGTGAGCTTTACATTTGAGAAGCCAGGTTTTCAGATGCTTATGAACGCTCCTTCTCTCCAGTCAGCAGGTGCAGCAGAGAAAGGCTCCAGTTTAGGTCATGACCCTCTGCGGAGCGTCGGAGAAGGGAGCTGCAGCAATATTGACTTGGCACGAGGAGAGGTAGCTGGAGCGCTGCACCCCCGCTACTGTTGAATACACATTCAAGGTGCCCGGCCAGAAACGGAGAGATGTTGGATCCAGGCTTGGGGGGGGGGGTGAAGATGCTGAACTGGCTGGGGGGGGGGGCATTGGTAAAGAGATCGAAAGACTAGACCAGGGGAATGAGGGGGGGGGAACAGATGCTGGAACCAAAGAGACATAGTATTGGTGTTAAGACATTTGGGGGGGGGGGCAGAGACAGTACCAATGCTGGAACCAAAGGGAGTTGAGAAATATGCTAGGATTGCAGATGTGGGGTGGGGTGGGGGGGGCATGAAAAGAGGAAAGAGAAACTGGACGTTGGGAAGATCAGGGACAATACTGGGCACAAGAGGTGGCACAGGGACAACACAGGAAAGATGAATACTGGACACAGACAAACAAGCATCAGAAGAGACAAGACCAAAACGAGGTACAGACAAACAAGAGGTAAGGGAAAAGTATTTACTAAACTAATATGTTAATTTTGGGAAATTGTGCATCTTTCCCCCTCCCCCAACCCCCACTACCTTGCGAACAATAGGATTCTATAACAGTTGTGCACACGGTACTTTGCGGGCCTCGGCTCAAATTATTTGGCATAGCCCTGCGCTGGTACCAAGAGACCAAACCTTATTGATTTATCATAGTAAAAAAAATAAATCTTATACCTGTGGCCGTTTCATCTGCCACAGCCTTCCATAAACACACACACACACCCCAACTGACTGATGACACCCAGGAGAGTCGAAGGGTCCCAGATTCACCCTATAAACACAGAAACGTCAATTTATCCCAACACTCACTGTGATCAGAAGGCATTTGCTCTCCTTTTGAGCACCACAGCATCCCAGGAAGCCCAGGACCACCAAGATGGCTCCAATGGCAATGAGGAAATAGCCAACATTAACGAACTGCATCGCAGAGGAGGAGAGCGCCCCAAAAATTTTCAAGAAGGAGCTGCTGTCCACCGAGACCCAGATCCCAACGCCCAGCAATGTACCTCCACCAAGCTAAGACAAAACAAACAAGTTAGTATGTTATTACAGAAAAAAAAAAAGGCATTTTATGGGTACAGAGGCTGTGTCTGAAACGTGGTCCAGCCATTTGAGCTCCACTTTTAGAGAACGACAGGGGGACAAATCGCAGGAACTCATTTTCCCATCCCTCAAATACTTTAAAATCATAAGTGCTTGAGGCTTGTGCAGTTAACCCTTTCAGGACCATAAGGATCGTAGGCCAATTTTTGTGGTTTTGACGACATTTTTATGGTAAAAAGGGCTTGCAGATGCCAAAAAATTGATTTTTTTTGTGAAATATCATTATTTTTATTTAAAAAAATCAAACTTCTGGCTTATGGACAGTGTGGCAAGTGAATCTTCTCGTCAATCTGGCAACGACGCTAATGAATGAATGTCGGAACCAGTTTGTTTACATAAAGGCAGTATCATATGGAATCCGTACATATCAAATTTAGAAATGTAGACTATCCCAATCAAAATTTATAGGATTTTAAAGTTATGGGACAAATATGTCCCTTGGTCCTGAAAGGGTTAAGGCAGAGCTTGTAGGAATGGGACAGGGACAAAATCTGCGGGGATGGGATGGGAAAATTGAGTTCCTGCAGGGCCAGGGATAAAATTTGTCCCCATGTCAATTCTCTATTCCTACTGTACACAGGAATGATTTAAGTTCTTCTCAGCTTCAATTTGTAACATGGGACAATATTCACCTAGCATTACAAAGGAGTTTTGGAAATCTTTAAGGACAGTTAATGTTACATCATTGCAAGGTGCATCAGTACCAGATTTACCTATAAGCTAAGTAAGCTACATCTTCAGGCCTCTGAGAATTGTTTAGGTGGAGGGGGGCTCTGAAATGATTAAAAAAAAAAGCCCAACCCTTAAAGGCCCCCTTTTACGAAGCCACGGTAGGCCTTTTTTTTGCTGGCCGTGGTGACATTAGCTCCGATGCTCATAGGAATTCTTTGAGCGTCTGAACTAATCCCGTCACTGCCAGCGATAAAGCCCAACACAGCTTTGTATGCAGTCTATAAATTTTTAAATACAATAAATTTTAAAGCGTTTGAGGCTTGTGCAGGCGAGGACGGAGTTCAGGCATTGGAGGAATGAGGCATTATGACATCACAATCTGAGCTCTAGAATGTTGCCACTTAGGATTTTCAAGTGTTTGAGGCTTGGCAGATGAGGACGGAGCTCAGGCATTGGTGGAATGAGGCATTATGACATCACAATCTGAGCTCTAGAATGTTGCTACTTAGGATTTTAAAGGGTTTGAGGTTTGTGTAGGCAAGGACAGCGCTTGCAGGAATGGGGTAAAACAGGAAAAGAACTCATGGGGATGGGACAGGAAAATAAGTTCCTGCGGGGATGTGAAAAAAAATTTGTCCCCGTGTCATTCTCTAATGCCAGTAAGGAGGAGAGGCATCGGCTGACTGCTTACAGGACGCGTCTCTCGTGGCGTGGATTGATTGGAAGAAATCCGAGCAAATCTTCCTGCCTCTGCTAATATAAACCTCAGTGAAGCAAAGATGAAATTATGAGCCCGAGAGCTGGCAGTTAAGCAGCTGCTGAGAAAAGCTTTCAAATGCACAGAAGGCGCAATGAGCAAGAGAGATTCATTTGTAAACTGCTTAGATGTGTCATAGGTGGGTTCTATGGTTTTTGCCAGCCCAGATTTTCAAAGGGAAAGCCCACAGAGAAGTTGGAATTTAGTACAGTGCAAAAAGATAGGGACGTAAGACTGGCCTTACTGGGTCCATCTAACCCAGTAGCTTTATCTTCAACAGTAGCCAATCCAGGTCACAAGTAGCTGGCAAAAACCTAAAAAGAGTAGCAACATTCCATACAAAATCCCAAAGACTTGCAAGATTCCGAAATCCTAGAGAACAACAAGATTCTAGAATCCCAAAGAAGCAACATTCCATGCTACTGATCCAGGGCAAGAAGTGGCTTCCATCATGTCTCTCTCAATAACAGACTGTGGACTTTGTCCAGGAACTTGTCCAAACTTTTTTTTTTTTTTTAAACCAGGTACATTAACGGCTCTTACCTCACTCGTTGTTACAATTTTCAGATCATTTATAAATAAGTTAAATAGCACCGGTCCCAGTGGCACTCTGTTTACCTACTCCATCAAGAAAAATGGCCATTTAATCCTACCCTCTGTTTTCTGTCTGATAACCAAATTTCTAACACACAACTAAACATGGCCTCCCATCCCGTGACTAATTTTCTCAGAATTGGCTGTTCCTCACTATCTTCCTTCTACCACCACGATGGCCATCTTATTTGGTATAGCCAAGTCAAATTGTTAAAAACGATTTGTGCCAGTCACTACAGACCGGACTTCTGATCTGTTGCGTTCAACCCCTGCCTCTAGATGGCAGTGAGCTGGAAGTCAGGACTGCAGTGGTTCAGCTGGGAATCCCAGTTAGTTGTACTAATCCTCTAGGAATTTGGCAGGTCTTCCTGCAGGATGCAAAGTGGTGCCCTCACTTAGCGAGATTGAAGGTAGGATCTGAGGAACACATTTCCTGCCTATACCTCCCCAAGCTATCCCATTACATAGGTGTATCCATCATCATGTGGGCATGAAGTAGAAACCACAAGAAGGATTTTTGGCCCTTATGTTTCCTCTTAGAAAAAAAGAGTCTCCATTGGACTTTTTAACGTGAGCCTTTGTTTGCAAAGCCACAGGATTTGCATGTTTTTCATAGGGTTACTAGACATCCGGGAAAAACCCGAACATGCCCTCTTTTTAAGAGGACTGTCCAGAGTCCTGGACAGACTTTCCAAAATCCAGTTTGTCCAGGTTTTGAAAAGCCTCATCGAGCTCCGGCCGCATCTGGAGGGCATCGGAACATGCACAGATGTCACACACGTTCGCGCATGCTCCAGGCCCTTCAAACGCAGCCAGAGCTTGTGGGGAAAGAAGAGGAGGTTTATGGGAGAGCGGGACTGGAGGCGAATAGGGCGGGGCCATGTCAGGATTTTTGTGGTAAAAAAAAAAAAAAAAAATTGTAACCCTAGTTTTACAAAAACAAACCGACAAACACGTAAACCCTCAGCCTAGACACTAAGAATTCCTGGCCAGAGAGCAGAGAGCAGTTCTGGTATAGAAAATCACAAGTTCAGCCCTTGGGGGAGGGGAAGAGAAGAGATTATACAGATCCCTAAGTTTATCCCAGGGATCTCAAAGTCCCTCCTCGAGGGCCACAATCCAGTCGGGTTTTCAGGATTTCCCCAATGAAAATGCATGAGATCTATTTACATGCACTGCTTTCAATGCATATTCATTGGAGAAATCTTGAAATCCCGACTGGATTCTGCCCTTAAGAAGAGACTTTGAGATCCCTTAGTCCAGGGATAGGGAACTCCGGTCCTCGAGAGCCGTATTCCAGTCGGGTTTTCAGGATTTCCCCAATGAATATGCATGAGATCTATGTGCATGCACTGCTTTCAATGCATATTCGTTGGGGAAATCCTGAAAACCAGACTGGAATACGGCTCTCGAGGACCGGAGTTCCCTACCCCTGCCATAGGCCATTATTGAGATGGACTTGGGGAAATCCACTACTTACTCCTAGGATAAGCAGCGTAAAATCTGTTTTACTATTTGGGATCTAGCTGGGTATTATTTATTTATTTTAAAAATTTCTATACCGTTTAGACCAGGGATCTCAAAGTCCCTCCTTGAGGGCTGCAATCCAGTTGGGTTTTCAGGATTTCCCCAATGAATATGCATTGAAAGCAGTGCATGCAAATAGATCTCATGCATATTCATTGGGGAAATCCTGAAAACCTGACTGGATTGCGGCCCTCAAGGAGGGACTTTGACACCCCTGGACAGGAGTGAGGGTTGAATGAGGGGCATCAAAGTCCCTCGAGGGCCACAATCCAGTCAGGTTTTCCCCAATGAATATGCATTGAAAGCAGTGCATGCACATAGATCTCATGCATATTCATTAGGGGAATCCTGAAAACCCAACTGGATTGTGGCCCTCAAGGAAGGACTTTGACACCTGTGGACAGGAGTGAGGGTTGAATGAGGGGCATCAAAGTCCCTCGAGGGCCGCAATCCAGTCAGGTTTTCCCCAATGAATATGCATTGAAAGCAGTGCATGCACATAGATCTCATGCATATTCATTGGGGAAATCCTGAAAACCCCACTGGATTGCAGCCCTCGAGGAAGGACTTTGAGACCCCTGGTTTATCCTAACCGCAGAACAGATGGTCGACCCCAAAATTAATCCTAGCATTTCCCCAACCACAATACACAGCACTGCCACTAAAGCCAGGCACTCGCCAATTTGATCCTATTAAAACTCCCCCCCAAGCAACCTTAAATAGGGCAAATGCCGTTATGTTGACCTTCAGAGCTGCGGTGTGGACTCGGGGGAGGAGAGCGAGACCCATAATTAAAGTTTGGATCAAGATTATTAAAAGAGAAACAAGGAAAGCGTCAGTGACGTTTAATTTATTAATTTTTTTTTTTTCAGAAGCTAAAAACTTAGGGCTCCTTTCACCAAGGCGCGTTAGGGCCTTAATGCGCGGAATAGCGCTCGTTAAAAAACCGCAAGCGCTAGCCGCTACCGCCCCCTCTTGAGCAGGTGGTAGTTTTTTGGCTACGAGTGCTATGGTGCGCGCTAATCCGGTGCGTACGTTAAAAATGCTGGCGCACCTTCGTCAAAGGAGCCCTTAGAGAAGATCTTTTAAAGATTCAACCATATTACGCCTCTCTTAAAAAATGCACATTGGCTTCCGGTTATCCATCGGATAACATACAAACTTTGTTTGCTTACTTTCAAGTCTCTACTGCAGGGGTGTCCAATAGTCGGTCCTCGAGGGCCGCAATCCAGTCGGGCTTTCAGGATTTCCACAATGAATATGCATGAGAACTATTAGCATACAATGAAAGCAGTGCATGCAAATAGATCTCATGCATATTCATTGGGGAAATCCTGAAATCCCGACTGGATTCTGCCCTTAAGAAGAGACTTTGAGATCCCTTAGTCCAGGGATAGGGAACTCCGGTCCTCGAGAGCCAAATTCCAGTGGGGTTTTCAGGATTTCCCCAATGAATATGCATTGAAAGCAGTGCATGCAAATAGATCTCATGCATATTCATTGGGGAAATCTTGAAAACCCGACTGGACTGCGGCCCTCGAGGACCGACATTGGACACCCCTGCTCTACTGTATATAAGACTCCTGCATTCATATATAAATTACTAATACCTTATCACCCAACCAGAACCTTAAGATCTATTGACCAGAATTTATTGACTGTTCCATCACTGAAAATTATAAACACCAGACGGCAGTTTATATTTTCAGTAACTGCACCACAGACCTGGAACGCTCTTCCAATTTTTTTACGAAACGAGCAAGACTTGGTAAAATTCAAAAGTAATTTAAAAACATTTCTTTTTAACGATGCTTTTAATACTTAATTTAATAATTTCTTAAAGTCAGTAATTTTAATAGTTTACACCTTAGCGCTTAAATGTCTTCCCTACTGTGTTTTTCCTTTGTTTTGCTTTTACTTAACAAATGTATTTCAATACCCTTCTTACCTTATTTATAGTTTGTACTGTTTGTTTCTTATTGACTATCTTTTTAATATGTACATCGCTTTGAATTTGATTAAGCGATTAATTAAGAAAAATAATAAACTTGAAAGATCATTTTAGATGGGAAATGAAGACTTGGGATCCCTATATTCAAAACCTTTCACCTAGAGCAAGAAATTTAATTCTTAATGAATTATATTGAAGCCATTATATTCCAAAATTTGGCTGTTTTTGTCACCTTTCATCTTGGGTGGGAAGAGAGAGGGATTAGGGTTTGTATCACATCAAGATTTTAGTCAAGCTATCCATCGATTGCCTAAAATTATTACGGGCTATATTTGGAGGGAATGTACATATAGAATGCTACATAGGGCATATAATAATAATAATAATAACTTTATTCTTGTATACCGCCATACCCAGGGCGTTCTAGGCGGTTCACATCAATTAAACAGAATTTAATCAGATCTACAGATCGCACAAGTGGAAGCATTCCATGCGGGATTAGTTAATTCTCCCAATTGTATTCAATGCGATAATGCTCCTAATACACTCTCTCATGCTTTGTGGCAGTGTCCTCTTATTAAGACATTCTGGTCTGCCCGCCTATTATATTTGGGTTCATTAGTGGAATCCCCAAGGGGGGTGTTATTTGGTAAAGCTGCTGCTTGTGGGGTATATGGACAAGGGAGATGCGTTTTATTTCAAAAGGCATGCATGATTGGTCACAAATGTATTTTGCAATATTGGTTACAGAAAGATCCTCCTAGTTTTGGGCATTGGAGGAACCAACTTCA
The DNA here is from genome assembly GCF_902459505.1 of Geotrypetes seraphini. Lineage (NCBI taxonomy): Eukaryota > Metazoa > Chordata > Amphibia > Gymnophiona > Dermophiidae > Geotrypetes > Geotrypetes seraphini. The sequence goes on from NC_047095.1 coordinate 67,923,137, forward strand.
GTTACTTTATTCGAGGTTTGGGAGGTTCGTAGATTTCCTAGACAAACTCGTCTTTTTGAAAATCTGGACTTTAGATCATTTGTTATTCTCCTGTCCGTTTGTTATAAATTTTTGGAAATCAATTTGGGACCAAATTAATTGTTTATTGGATAATCCAGTGGCATTGTCATACGATACTGTGCTGTTTGGTATGGCAATGAGAGCAAAAAGTCAGATTTATTCAAATAAGAAATTATTACTTATAATGACTGGGGCTGCCATTCAACAAATTACTTATAACTGGAAGAACCGGAGTAGACTAAATTATAATTTTTGGTGGAATTCCCTAGGTCACATATATAAAATGGAAAGATTTCTTGCCATACAGCGAGGAGGTTTTAGGAAATTTCAAGATGTGTGGGAGCCATTAACAAAATATTGTACTGATTAGATGACATCTTTTCCCTTAAATTTACAGGTTCAATTATGAGGGGGGGGGGTAATTTATGATTACATATTGTATAAGGTATTTGATTATATAATAGGAAAAGGTGGGACGGTGGGAGATAAGAGCATATCATTTGTGTTATTGATGATTATTAAGTGATATATTTATCGTTAATCTGTTTAAACATATTGACACAATTATTGTAAGTTTGAAAATGAATAAAGATTAAAAAAAGAAAAAAAAAGAAAAGGAAAAGAAAACCTGGGACCCCTATATTCAAAATCTTTCCTCTAGACCAGTGGTTCCCAACTCTGTCCTGGAGGACCACCAGGCCAATCGGGTTTTCAGATTGCCCTAATGAATATGCATGAGAGAGATTTGCATATAATGGAAGTGAGAGGCATGCAAATCTGCTTCATGCATATTCATTACCGCTACCCTGAAAACCTGATTGGCCTGGTGGTCCTCCAGGACAGGGTTGGGGACCACTGCTTAGTACCATTCTTAATGTTTTACACTGAAGCTTTGGAACCTTTCATTGCATTCCAATACCTGATAATTTGGGTCACCTTCCATTCCGGGGGAGGGATGATAGTAATATGTATGGAAATTTAAATTGTTTATTTGCTTAATTCCTTAAATACAATGTTATAAATTGAATATAAAAAGAATGAGGGGGAAGGGTAGGGGGGAAGCGGAATGGATTAGCTCATATGGAAATATATTTTGGAGGAATGATAGAAATATGTATGGAAATATTATTATTGTGAATCTAATTGTAATGAATATTTCTTTGTATTATATTATTGTATATTTATTTGATTCCTTCAATAAAATGTTATAAATTATACTGAAGCTGTGGTTGCCTTCATTGTATTCCAGAATTTTGCTGTTTTTGCCACCTTTCATCTTGGGTGGGAAGGAAAATGGGATGATGGGAAGGAGGAATGGGAAGGGGGAAGGAGGTGACTTGGGGGGGGATTAGGATTTGTTAAATAGAATGTTTTGAGGAATGATAGTATTTGATAATATTTTACATATTATATTAGTGAATTTTTTTTTGTAAGGAACCTCTTTCTATATAATATGAAATGTACTTTGTTCCTTCAATAAAAAATGTTTGAACATAGATCGGAAATCAGTTAACCAAGAGGCTCCAGTACAGACCCAGCACAAAGAGGTAAAGGAGAGGTTTTAAACCAGGAAGTTGTACTGGATGCAAACTAAAGGACATGTACTAAGCCAATAAATGTGACAAAGATGGCATTAGGACCATTCAGAAAGTCAGCAGCAGCATAAAATGTCACTCGGAACCCGCTTCATAACTAGAAAAAAGTCTTCTGCTTCAAGGATATTTTGGATCTAATAACCTTGCATTTATCTATATTTAAAGCACACCGTTTTTACAATCTACCAAAGCTATTTCTACAGAATTACTCCCAAAATCTCTTGCTGGGTCTAGAGCAGGGGTGGGCAACTCCGGTCCTCGAGGGCCAGAATCCAGTCGGGTTTTCAGGATTTCCCCAAGGAATATGCATCAAAAGCAGTGCATGCAAATAGATCTCATGCATATTCCTTGGGGAAATCCTGAAAACCCGACTGGATTCCGGCCCAAGGAATATGCATCAAAAGCAGTGCATGCAAATAGATATCATACATATTCATTGGGGAAATCCTGAAAACCCAACTGGATTCCGGCCCTCGTGGACTGGAGTTGCCCACCCCTGTTCTAGAGAATCTTTTCTGATGGTAAACAGCACAGCAGTTCCATGATTGAACGTGTGTGTACACAGGACAAGATGTTAAGGCCTGAAGTAGCTATACAGTTCCAGACAAACTGTAGAACAGGGGTGGGCAACTCTGGTCCTCAAGGGCTGGAATCCAGTCGGGATTTCAGGATTTCCCCAATGAATATGCATCAAAAACAGTGCAAGCAAATAGATCTCATACATATTCATTGGGGAAATCCTGAAAACCCGACTGGATTCTGGCCCTCGAGGACCGGAGTTGCCCACCCCTGCTCTAGAACATGCTACAATATTTGCATGAAATCTAGAATTACTTTTTGTACAGAAAAAGTCGCTGAGCATTTTATAGGTACATCTCCAGAGGGCAAATTGTCTTAAACACTAAACCAAACAGTCTGAGTTTGAGCAGAACTTTCCCCAATGACTTAAGAAGGGAATACGAAAGGAATAAACAGCGATGGGCAGAATTCACTCCCAGCCCTGACAGATCTGTTCCCCCAACATGCCACGGTTCCTCACTCAGCATGGCGTGGAGATCTTTGACCACCAATCTCCAAATACCTCAGTCCATACATCCTGCAAACTGCATACTTACAAAAATCGCCAGGTTGAATAAGATCATCATTACTTTAATGAACGTGAAACACCCCATTGCGACCCCTGAAAACAGAGAATTGGAGACAATCAATGTGTATCAGAAGTTAGCTCATACATATCTAGTCCTATAACAGGGTGCAGGGATCATGAGGGCAGAGGTGGAAAGCTTCCATACAGAGCCATATTACCAGTTCTTGCCTGCCTGGGGCTGGAGTCCCCAGTAGAGAATGAAATGGGGACAAATTTTCCCTCCTCCCCGCAGGAACCGTTTCCCTGCCTCGTCTCTGTGAGTTTTGTGAAATCGCGAGTAGGGAAACCGCGAATGGGGAGGGGGAAGTGTATAAGGGATTGGGTTCTTGAGGATGATTTGTTGACTCCTTTATCTTATGACAAGGCATTTTTTTCATCCTGTTCATTTATTATATTTAATTCAAGTGCCTAGGTCAAGATTACCAGATCATTTCAGGTATAATTCTGTCTTGACTCCATTAAGATCAGTTTGGAGTAGAATGTTAAAGTTATGGAAGTATCATCCGAGTGTATCAGAATTTTTACCTATTCAAGGAAATGGAGATTTTACCCCGGGAATGACTAATGTGATTTTTAGATCTTGGGGAAATAAGGGGGTTCGTTTTATTACACATATTATGGCTGAGATGGGGATGATAAAGAGATTTCCAGACCTTTCCTTAAAAGTAGGAAGTGGACCAGGGTCATTATATGGATATATGCAATTAGAACATTATGTTAGTCAAATACGAAGATTGGGTCTTTCTTGTGGTGTTCGTGAAAGGCTTCTCGATTTTCTTAATCAATGTACGGATGTTCCAATCTCTGTATCTTTGTTACATAAGTGGTGTTGGAGTTTACTTCCAAATCGAACATATGATAGCATTTTACAAAAATGGTGCGAATGAGTTAGGGATTCAAATATCACTTGAAGATTTTTAGTCAAGCTATTCATCGGTTGCCTAAAATTATTACGGGCTATGTTTGGAAGAAATGTACGCATAGAGTTTTACATAAGGCACATTTCTCACAAGTGCAAGCATTCCGTGCGGGATTAGTTAATTCTCCCAATTGTATTTAATGTGATAATATTCCTAATACACTCTCTCATGCTTTGTGGCAATGTCCTCTTATTAAGTCATTCTGGTCTACCATCCTATTATATTTGGGTTCATTATGGGATAGTTCATTAGTGGAATCCCCAAGGGGGGTGTTATTTGGTAAAGCTGCTGCTTGTGGGGTATATGGACAAGGGAGATGCGTTTTATTTCAAAAGGCATGCATGATTGGTCACAAATATATTTTGCAATATTGGTTACAGAAAGATCCTCCTAGTTTTGGGCATTGGAGGAACCAACTCCATCGTTTACAGTTATTTGAGGTTTCGGAGGTTCATAGATTTCCTAGAGGAACTCATCTCTTTTTGAAAATTTGGGACCCCTATATTCAAAATCTTTCATCTAGAGCACAAAGTACGATTATTAATGTTTTACATTGAAGCTTTGGAAATATTCATTGCATCTCAATACCTGGTAATTTGTGTCATCTTCCATTCAGGGTGGGGGTAGGATTAGGATGGAATAGGTGATATGGAAATGTATTTTGGAGGAATGACAAGAAATATATATGGAAATATCATAATTTATCATAATTTGCTTAATTCCTTCAATACAATGTTATAAATTGAAAATAAAAAGAATGGGGGAATGGGAAAGGGGGAAGGGAATAGGGGGGTTGACATAGGTCATATGGAAATATATTTTGAAGGAATGATAGAAATATATATGAAAATATCATAATTGTGAATCTAATTGTAATGAATATCTATTAGTATTATATTGTATACTAGTGTTTAAGCCCGTTACATTAACGGGTGCTAGTAGAGCCTCCTTCCCTCACATGTGCCCTATTTTCAGCCCCAGCTCCAAACCCATTTTTACACCCCTCCCTCCCACCACGGTCCAACAGCACCTCTTCCCTGCTCCCCCGGTCAGCAGCACCTCTTCCCTGCTCCCCCGGTCAGCAGCACTCTTCCTTGCTTCCCTGGTCAGCAGCACCTCTTTCCTGCTCCCCTGGTTCCTCTTCCCTGCTCTCCCAGTCCCTCTTCCCTGCTTCCCCAGTCAGCAGCACCTCTTCCCTGCTCCCCCGGTCAGCAGCACCTCTTCCCTGCTTCCCTGGTCAGCAGCACCTCTTCCCTGCTCCCCCGGTCCCTCTTCCCTGCTCCCCTGGTCCCTCTTCCCTGCTTCCCCAGTCAGCAGCACATCTTCCCTGCTCCCCCGGTCAGCAGTACCTCTTCCATGCTCCCCTGGTCAGCAGGACCTCTTCCCTGCTCCCCCGGTACCTCTTCCCTACTCCCCCGGTCAGGAGCACCTCTTCCCTGCTCCCCTGGTCAGCAGCACCTCTTCCCTGCTCCCCTGGTCAGCAGCACCTCTTCCCTGCTCCCCTGGTCCCTCTTCCCTGATCCCCCGCTCAGCAGCACATCTTCCCTGCTCCCCCGGTCTCTCTTCCCTGCTCCCCTGGTCAGCAGCAACTCTTCCCTGCTTCCCTGGTCAGCAGCACCTCTTTCCTGCTCCCCGGGTTCCTCTTCCCTGCTCCCCCGGTCCCTCTTCCCTGCTCCCCCGGTCAGCAGTACCTCTTCCATGCTCCCCTGGTCAGCAGCACCTCTTCCCTGCTCCCCTGGTCCCTCTTCCCTGATCCCCTGCTCAGCAGAACATCTTCCCTGCTCCCCTGGTCAGCAGCAACTCTTCACAAATCTCTCGCCTGTAGCAGCGGCCGCAGCACTCTACACACGCTGCTTCACGGCCTTCAACTGCCCTGATTTGATTTGCCGCATTTCTGATGATGTCATCAGGGACGCGGTGGAGCAATCAGGGCAGTTGAAGGCAGTGAAGCAGCGTGTGTAGAGTGCTGCGGCCGCTGCTAGAGGCGAGAGGTTTGTGGGGACCGCGTGAAGGGGGGGCGGCAAGGGAGTAAGGGTAGCGGTCAGACCGCGTGAAGGGGTTAGTGTGCGCAGAGGGAGGGGATGATGGCGACAACGACACAGAAACCGACTCCTCCTGGGGTCCGCGGGAAGGAAAGGGTGGGGTGGCAAAGGACTTGGGTCCAGGGCGGCGGGGTCAGTTTTTCGGTTCGTCCCGGGGGGGGGGGGGGGGGAGGAGGCGGTCTTTGTACCTCAGTCCCGGCTTGTGGAGGCGATCTTCGGGTGGCTGGGAGAAGGCTTGTGGAGACGATCGTCAACGTGTGAAGAAACTTCCGTATTGTGAGGTGGCTGTGAGGTAAAACCCGCGCATGCGCACTCGTGTTTTCGCGACGGATCAGGGAACACGTTTTTTTTAGTGCGCATGCGCGGCCTATCATTTTATTATATTAGATTTACTTGTTTCCTTCAATAAAATGTTATAAAGCGTTTTGAGGCTTGTGCAGATGAGGGCGGAGCTTAGGCATTGGTGGAATGAGGCCTTATGACATCACAATCTGAGCTCTAGAATGTTGCTACTTAGGATTTTAAAGCGTTTGAGGCTTGTGCGGATGAGGACGGAGCTTAGGCATTGGTGGAATGAGGCATTATGACATCACAATCTGAGCTCTAGAATGTTGCTACTTAGGATTTTAAAGCGTTTGAGGCTTGTGCGGATGAGGACGGAGCTCAGGTATTGGTGGAATGAGGCATTATGACATCACAATCTGAGCTCTAGAATGTTGCTACTTAGGATTTTAAAGCGTTTGAGGCTTGTGCGGATGAGGACGGAGCTTAGGCATTGGTGGAATGAGGCATTATGACATCACAATCTGAGCTCTAGAATGTTGCTACTTAGGATTTTAAAGCGTTTGAGGCTTGTGCGGATGAGGACGGAGCTTAGGCATTGGTGGAATGAGGCATTATGACATCACAATCTGAGCTCTAGAATGTTGCTACTTAGGATTTTAAAGCGTTTGAGGCTTGTGCGGATGAGGACAGAGATTGCAGGAATGGGGCAGGGACAGGAAAAGAATTAATACAGACAGGAAGGGAAAATGAGTTCCTGCAGAGACAGGGAAAAATTTGTCCCCCTGTCACTCTAGTCTCCAGTCCCCTATTTTGTGGAATGCCCTAGTCCATATAAAATGTGAATCTTCTAATGTCAATTGAAGACCTGGCTTTTTCCTCTTAAATCTTTCCATCGTAGAGCCGATTCTCCAGAGGCATCAGTTCATGTGTTTAAAAGATTTAGCTCATACCACGTCAGTACTAGTTCAAGATGAGTAGCCTTCAGTAGGGCTACCATATGGTTCCAGAAAAAGGAAGATGGATTAAGACATCCGGGTTTTACTTCCATTGCTTTCAAGGAAAATAAAACCCCGGCGTCTCTATCCATCTTCCTTACTGCCATTGCTTTCCATGGAAGTAAAATCCCAATGTCTCAATCAGTCCTCTTTTTTTTCTGGAGCCATATGATAACCATAAGAAAAGAAGATCTCTTTGCCCTCAAGGATTTACAGTCTTATGTTTGTAAGAGAGGCAATTGAGGTTAAGTGACTTGTCTGAGATTACAAGCAGCAGCAGAGGGATTTGAATCTGGTTTCCATACTCAGCTTTAACCATTAAACTCCTTCTCCTTTAAGTACCAGCGTGGCATATCCTTCTCCCCCCCCCCCATGGGCTTCTCACATTACTGTGTATGGTCCCTTCCCTCCCCTCCCAATGTATCACCATTCTTGTAGTGATCAGATCATTAAAGTAAAGAGTTCTGTCCCACTACCTAACAAGATAGAGAATCACATTTTTGTTTGCAACCTGGTCCATTTTTTAAACTCCATGCAATTTGGGCTACAGGGAACGAAGACACAAACCAGGACAGAGTTACCCTGGCTTGGTTGTCTCCCCCAGATCAACCTAACAAGAACAGCTATAACACATGCAGGACACCTTGAACATTAGAAAGCCAAGAATTCCAACATGGAGGTTCAGCAAGAATCTTTTTCAGAACTAAGACTTTTTGTTAAACTCTCTCAAAACTTCTGACACAAAAACTCTTATGTCAACATTAAAGAGATATCAAGCTACAGCAATTGGTGAAAAAACACAAATTTAATGTTTTTTAAGGGAAGTTTTTTCACCTAGAAACTAGTTCTACTTTTTTTAAAACCCACATCCTGACCTCTGACAAAAAGCTTCTGTACGTTGCATTTTATCAAATTTAACTCGATTTGAATAGACAAAGGTCAGTTTCTTGTTACTAAAGCTAGCTTTCCTTAACATAAAAGAGAGATATTTCCTTGCAGTCCTCCCTTAACTTTTAATAGCTTTTATTATTATATAATCCATTGAAACGGTGAAACTTACCTTAAGAATTTAACAAGTCCCAAAGGAAGAAAGAAGAAAAAAATCTAACTAATCCCCAGGAGCAACGAGACCACCTTTGAGCTACACCTGTTGCTGCTCCAAGCTACTTTAGACGGATAGCATCCACCTCCCCCCTCCCTTTCGGGAGACGCCTATGTGACATGCCTTTCAACCAATCAGAACCCACCTCCCCAATAAAATGACATCACCTGTGTGTGATACTGTTGGGGAGGGGGCGGTAATTTACAGGTAATAATATGTGATTAGCATATGCTGCTCTCTAGTGTCCAAGTCTGGTACTGCACCTCGCTGCTGCTCTCCACTTGGGATGTTTTTTTGCCAGGTGTGATGTGGTATAAAGTTGAAACAGGGTTTCACATCCTCTTCCACTATGGCAAAGCTGCTTCACCTCATTCTTCCCTCATCTTTAATGAAGTATGCTATCCAGATAAATGCCAGTATCAACGCTATTCAGATAATAGTGGCAGTCAGTACCAATAGTAGCTAATACTGAATATCTGTGGATATGTTTAAACATGTTTTTAATATTGACCAGATGGACTTATAATAGCAGATAAAAACTGTCCAGCTATGTCATGGCCTATGGATTTCTCTTTTAGGAAATAGTCCAAACCTTTTTTAAACCCTGCTGAGCTAACTGATTTCACCACATTCTCCAGCAACAAATTCCAGAGTTTAATTACACGTTGAGTGACGAAATGCTTTCTCCGGTTTGTTTTAAATCTACTACCCAGTAGCTTCATCGCATGCCCCTAGTCCTGGTAATTTTGGAGTGAACAAGTGATTCACATCTACCCTTTCCGCTTCCCTTTACAATCCCCAGTGATCCTCAATCTCCCCACTCATCCTGCTGCCGCTCAGTGTGCCTCACCCCACTACTGCTCAACTGTCTTTGTTCCTAATCGCTTTCTCTCTGTCCCACTGGTTTTCCTTTTTGGCCCCCATCTCCCATATAACCCAATCGAGCCACCCTTACCCTCTCCAGATTCTGGCATCTCTCCTCCCTCCCTCTCTCCTTGACATGGCTGATGTTCCTAGGCCCCTTCTTCCAGCCTGCACTCCTCCAGCTTAATTTTGGGGGTGCTGGGCTTGAGCCAGTCATCATGCCCTCCCCTCTCCACTGAAGGAGGGATTTATTTCCCTTGTGGGGGAGATGGCTGGAATGGTGGTTCATCCCTCATAACTAGCTATCCTCTCACAGTAGTGGCGAGTATAGACACTGACCATATCTGCTCTCCGCACCTCCTTCTCACAGGAAAGGAGATGGCACAGGGGAAGAGAATGAACCGATCCAGATGGTCTCGCTTTGACTATGCCACTTGGCATTCACTATTGCTGAGCAGTCCCTGATGCCAGTCCTGCCAATGCCCTGGGCTTCCTCCACTCTCTGCTCTTCACCACTGAACCCGTTTCTAATCCAGTCCAACACCATGGGACCCTCAAGTCAACACTGCTCAGTTTGGAAATTAGCCTCCTCTGTGGGACTGTGTCCAAACTTTGCAGAAATTCGGGTACCCCACATTCAGTGCTTGACCTTGATTTAACAGATCAGGTTTGCTTCACACAATCTCCTTCTGGTAAGCATGTGGGTTTTTTTTGATCCTGCAACCCACTGGATTCGAGGTGCTCCATCGTCATTTCCTTTGGTAGTAATTTACCCACCAGTGAATTTGGATTAACTGGTCTGTTTCTGATTTTCACTTTTATCTACTCATCATGCAATTTTGAGTGGGCCTGAGCCCACTTTGGGTGGGCACAATATTTTGGTCTGCCCCTGCTCCCATGCTGATCTCTTGCCCCCCTCCACCACATCAACTCAGACTATAAATGCTTGAGCTGTCAGAGATCTCCAAGTCCTGCCACCTGAAGACGTTCTCTGACTGCCAGAGCACTCTCCTGTGTTTTGGTGGCATTTTCAATGGGCTGTTGCCACACTGCTTCCCTGCACATGCTCAGGGGGGTCTGATACAGTAGTGGCCCATGTGGGGTGCCACCAACTGCTGAGCGTAGGGGAATGTATGGGGTACTGGAAGAGAATCTTTCTAGGTGACAAGGTTTGGGGGTCCCCAACAGCCATAGCAAGAGCACCACAATTCTGGGTGGGCCTGAGGCCAAAGTTGGTTGGTCCAGGCCCACCCATTGCTAGGCCAATGCTGCTCATCACCAATCCTCTAAGCACACAGTGGTGTGGCCAGAATCTCTCTGAACACCCTATAAGAAAGTAAGAATAGCCTTACTGGGTAAGCCCAATATCCCGTCTTCATGGCCAAAACCCAAACAGTAACAACATTCCATGGCTTCCCCCATGTCTGTCTGAACTATGGACTATGGACTTTTCTTCCAGGAACTTGTCCAAACCTTTTTTAAAACCAGATACATTAACTGTTCTTACCACATCCTTTGACAACGGGTTCCAGAGCTTAACTATTCTCTGAGTGAAAAAAAATTTCATCTTATTGGTTTTAAAAGTATTTCCTTGTAACTTCATTAAGCGTTCCCTAGTTCCTGTAGACTTCAATCATATCTCCCTTTCAGCTGTCTCTATTCCATGCTGAAGAGCTCTGTTGCAGGACTTCAGCTATTCTTAGCTGTCTGTCTCTGAAGAAAGGTCTTGTGTGAAAAGGTAAATAATAATTCAGGGTCACCTTTGGTCAGTCCTTATGCTGGTTTAGTAAAATAAAATGCTGAGTAATCATTTCATGCTTCAGGGATAGTTCCCTTTTCTACCACTAGAGGGCACCTGCTCACTACATTTCTAGACACAGGCTCAGGTATTCAAAAAGCCAAGGAGTGGACATGTACTGGTTAACTTAATTTTATATCGTTAATGTTGTCTGAATATTCAGCCACAGGTAAGTTTGGCATGGTGCAGTTAAATTCAAGGCAGTATGTCAGAGGTTAAGGTTGTGTTTAACACTAACTGATGAAATCTGAAGACCTGCCTTGATCTGGCTAAATCGTATGGGTGGTGATTTTGTGCAGATGGATCACACAGAGAGTCAGTGAAGGAGCTGGGGATTAGAACTGAGGCACAAGAGAACAAATTGACCTGCCCTAGCTCACACACACAAGGGATCATTCTAGAAGGAATGAGTCAACATGTAGGCATCAAGAACCTGTGAAACTAAGCAGGATTCGGACATACACATATGCACACATGTATGATTGTGTGGTGCAGTGGTTGTGGGTTCAAACCCCGTGCTGCTCCTTTTGACTCTGAGCAAGTCACTTAATCCCCCACTACCCCACCGGGACAGACAAGGAAAATGCTTGAAGCACCTGTATGGAAACCGCTTTGAGTGGGTTTGTATACAAATCCCTTTCCCTGATGTCACAATGCCTGGCAGAATCCCAAAGAGTAGCAACATTCCAGAGCTGAGATTGTGATGTCATAATGCCTCATTCCACCAATGCCTAAGAGCCAACCTTAGCAGTGATGTCACAATGGCTTCATTGTTCTGTACTTGGCTCACTTTTATATTTTATATTATATTGGAGGAGAGTGTGGTGTAGTGGTTAGAGCTCCAGCCTCTGCACCCTGAGGTTGTGGGTTCAAACCCTGCACTGCTCCTTGTGACCCTGGGTAAGTCACTTAATCCCCCACTACCCCAAATATATTAGATAGGTTATGAGCCCACCGGGACAGACAGGGAAAATGCTTGAAGCACCTGTATGGAAACCGCTTTGAGTGGGTTTGTAAAACGACAAAAAGGCAGTATATCATTCCCTGTTCTGGCTACACATTATTCTAGAACAGGGGTTCTCAACCCTGTCCTGGGGGACCCCCAGCCAGTCGGGTTTTCAAGATAGAGATTTGCATATAATGGAAGTGACAGGTATGCAAATCTCTCTCATGCATATTCTTGAGGGATATCTTGAAAACCCCCAGGAAAGGGTTGAGAACCCCTGTTCTAGAAAATGGTGGCTGTTCACATGGATGGGGCTCACAGATCCAGTCCACAAGGTCTACAACAGTGATTCAATTGCACTGGCTGCCCAAATTGAATTCAGCATTGCATACCTGGTGTTTAAAATCTTAAATGGATTACAGACTTTTTTTTCAGAGGACTGGCTCAAGGGACTGTGCCACCCTCAGCCAACTTTTCTATCGGTATCTCCCCCCATCCATGATGTGGTATCGCTCCTTCTCTATTCTCCCCACCCCCAATCCTGTGGATATCAAACCTCAGACAAAGGGATGGAGGGAAGAGAAGAGGAAGGGGAGACGCTAGACCAGGATTTTGGCACTCTTTATCACTGGCACCCTGAGCCAGTGCCTCACCCGGTCCATAGATTCTAATCTAATCTTCCATTTGTGAGTCGCACAAGCTCAAGGCGTAGACAGGGGGTGGGTAAGCAGAGTGGGCAGACTTGATGGGCTGTAGCCCTTTTCTGCCGTCATCTTCTATGTTTCTATGATCCAAGAGGAAGAGGGAAATGGAGTAGGGATGGGGGGCTCGGAGAAGCAAGGGGAGGGGGCCTAGAAGGAGGGGGTGCTATACAGAAGCTGAAACAGTCAATTGTCAAAGAGGTGAGTCTTCAGGTTTTTCCTGGATGCGGTGTAGTTTGTCTCCTTCCTGATTGCTTCTGGGAAGTCATTCCAGGTTTTTGCACCCAGATAAGTTGGCCTAGAGTGGAAAATTTGCTTGTAGTGGAGATATTTTTGTGGATGGCAGGTTGAGCTGAATTCTGTTAAGGATCATTTGTTGTATTATTGTCCATTGATACTTAATTTTTGGAAGTCGATATGGGAACAAATTAATGTTGTACTTGGGTCATTGATACCACTGACTTATGAAGCTATAATTTGTGGTACTTTATTATATGTTAAACCTTCTTTGGATCATTGTATAAGCCGATTTTTCTTAATAATGACGGGAGTAGCTATTCAAATGATAACACGCAATTGGAAATGTTATGATCAACTTAATTATACTTTCTGGTGGGCAAACTTGTGTTCTAGTTATAAATATGAAAGAATGAATGCTGAAATTTTAGCTTATAGTAAAGTATTTAACAGGGTCAGGAGCCAATTGGCATCATAATAGATGTCATGCACCTTTCCTTTTTATCTGACCTCCTTACACATCCAAGGTGGTGGGAAATGTATTATTGTTTGTTATTCCTATTTTATTTATTGTATGGAAATTATAAAAGTATATCTACTTTTATTAGTTAAGGGGGGGTGGAGAAAATGAGTATTTTTCAAATTATTTGCATATTTAAAGTGCGTTTCTTGATTTGTTTATGTTTATATTTTAAAATTAATAAAGATTTACATTTAAAAAAAAAAAGGATTCTTCTTGATGAGGAGCCCCGGCCTTGTTTTTCCAGTACACAATTTATATATTACCCTGAACATAGGGATTTTTTCTAACTTTCATGCCATTCTGATTTTGAAGTGTCCTCTGTGCCCAGAGAGTGTGAGGTCAAATCCCGGTGCTGCTCCTTCTGGGCAAGTCACTTAATCCTCCAGTGCCCACCGCTATATCTTTTTTGAGATAAGAAGAGCAGAACTGAACGCAATACTCAAAACGAAGTCGCACCATTGAGCGGTACAGAGGCATTATAACATTCGTAGACTTGTTTTCCATCCCTTTTCTAATCATTCCTAGCGTCTTGTTTGCTTTATTAGCCACCGCCGCACACTGGGCGGAAGGTTTCAGCGTATTGTCCACGATGACGCCCAGATCTTCTTGAGCGCTGACCCCCAAGGTGGACCCTAGCAACTATGATTTGGACTAATCTTCCGTTTGGACGCCCAAGCTTCAAATATCCTAAGATCCTAACGATGCGCGCCTCCGCGCTGCGCTCAATTGTCGGCACGCGCTTTTGTCTTTCGCGCCGTTGTCTATGAACCGCTTGGCAGCACCAAAATTGAAAAAAATACCCCTGATCTGCCCATGCCTATATGGTATTAGGTACCTAGGTGTAGGCGGCTACCGACTTCGGCACCTTCCACCCATTCAACCTTAAGTTCTTGTTACAGTACTCCCCTGCGAATTCGCAGTTTACAATTTGTTCCCCCATTGCATCATTTGTGTGTGTGGGGGGGGGGAAGGGGTGTTTCTTCTTCCTCCTGCTGCTTTCGAGAAGGGCTCAGGTGAAGGACCCGTGAGGAGAAGCAGCAGCTTGCGTCCATGTGGGAGGCGACTCGGAGGCGTTCCCACCGCCCGGTGCTCATCTGCCCCACCATCACCACCCCTCGCGCCGTGGAATCTGGCACTCCAGCTGCTGCAGCGGCACCTACTACATCTGGTGCCCACATGGAGATTGGGGGTGGGGAAGAGGGGAGATTGGTGTCAGTTTCAGCGGTAGAGCACGCACGCGCGATGGAGCCTTCCAGCTAACGGCGACCAATGGCAGCAGCCAAAAACGGAGCGGGGAGGGCATTTTTGTGCCACATCCATTTTTGAGCGGTTTTTCACTTTTCACGCTCACTCCGAGAACATAACCCCCGCGAATTTCGGGGGAGTACTGTATTGTGAGTTTGTTAGAGCTCATTAATGAAGCCATTAACAATAATTTTGAAATAAAATTTGGCACTTTAAGCAACACTTACAGAATTCCCCCCCTCCCCCCCATTGTGTTGTTCTGTCCTGATTGTAGTTTCATAAAGGCAAGTGACAATTTGTAATTTCTTAGCAATGTATGCGAGGGGTTTGAGACAGGGATCTCAAAGTCCCTCCTCGAGGGCCACAATCCAGTCGGGTTTTCAGGATTTCCTCAATGAATATGCATGAGATCTATGTGCATGCCTTCTTTCAATGCATATTCATTGGGGAAATCCTGAAAACCCAACTGGATTGCGGCCCTCAAGGACGGACTTTGAGATCCCTGCTTTATATCAGGGGTAGGAAACTCCGGTCCTCGAGAGCTGTATTCCAGTCGGGTTTTCAGGATTTCCCCAATGAATATGCATGAGATCTATTTGCATGCACTGCTTTCAATGCATATTCATTGGGGAAATCCTGAAAACCCGACTGGATTGCGGCCCTCAAGGAGGGACTTTGAGACCCCTGGTTTGAGAGGTCTTATAGAAAGCCAAGTTAAACAACGTAGTCTCCGTCGAGGGCTAGACCAATTTGTGTAAGTGCCCACTTTGCATGCGCAAGTTAATTAAACAATTAGCGCAGTTAATTGGATGCTAATTATCAATTATTATCACCAATTGGCAGCAATCAAAATCTGAGCACCCATCTTGCTAGGTGCTGCTCTATAAATGTGAAATCTTGCGCATGGATCCAACAGGGGCTGTGGCCATGGGAGGGGCGCGAGTGGGTCATGGGCGTGTCACGAATTTTGCACGCAACACGCCTGGTCTGCACCTAATTTAGGCATGGGGATTTGCGCGCATCAGGTTTCAGCTGGGGGTAAACCCTTAAACCTAACCGTTAGGTGCGTATCTTAGTGCTAGGCGCTGTTTTATATATGGCGTCCAGCTTGGAGCGTCGTTTGTAGAATAGCGCTGAGGGCCAGATTCTATAAACGGCCCTAACTCGGTAGGCGCCTAGCAAAGCCGCACCTGCTGCGCGTTAATCAAAGTTTCGCGCCAAGCGGCGCCTAAATCAATGTAGGCGTCAGTCGATGTCAAAATCATTTGTGTAGTAAGGGGAGGGGCGGGGGAGGGGAGGCCGTCTGCCCCAGGAACTTTCTTGGTGAGGGCGCTGCCATCCCTCCTCCTCTCCGTCCCCCCGCTCCTTCCTACCCCTCCCCCCCCCTGTATCTCAATCTCTTTGCCAGCGTGAGCAGCAACTCCAGCGTCGGTTCTCCCTCTGACATCACTTCCTGATCTTGCGCCTAGCACAGACATGGGCAACTCCGGTCCTCGAGAGCCAAAATCCAATCGGGTTTTCAGGTTTTCCCCAACGAGTATGCCCTGAAAGCAGTGCATGCAAATTGATCTCATGCATATTCATTGGGGAAATGCTGAAAACCCGACTGGATTCCGGCCCTCGAGGACCGGGGTTGCCCACGTCTGCCCTAGGAGGTGACATCAGAAGGAGAACCAAAGCTGACGTGGGCAGCATGTTGGTGATGCTCGCGCCGAGGAAGTTAATACCGATACGGGTTAGGGAAAGGGTGGGCGTGCGTGGTGAGGGGGCTATTACCGTCGCTACGCCACTGGTCATAATGGGGTCCTTTTACCAAGGCGTGCTAGCCGTCTTAGCACACGCGTTCATTATATCCTATGGATGCATTAGCATTTAGAACACGCTAATATTTAGCGCATGGCGTAGTAAAAGGACCCCAATGTTAGTGGCTGGTATATTAAACCTTGACTTTTCTGGCCTAATATACCTTACGAGAGGCATAGAGGGATAGGGGTGACTAAAATGACTACACCTGGCTGGGCCTCCACGTGTGCGGATCGCCGGACTTGATGGACCGAAGATCTGATCCGGAGATGGCAGTTTTTATGTTCTTATAATGCCTCATTCCACAATTCCTCAGAGCCAACCTCATCAGTGATGTTACATTGGAGTAGCAAAATTCTAGAATCCCAAAGAGTAACAAAAGATTCTAGAACCCCAAACAATATCAAGATTCCAGGCAGAATCTCAAAGAATAGCAAGATTCTGGAACCCCAAAGAGTAGCAACATTCCAGAACTGAGATTGTGACACGGACAAGAGGACATGGACTGAAACTAAGGGGGGACAAGTCCAGGACAAATATCAGGAAGTTCTGCTTCACGCAACGAATGGTGGACACCTGGAATGCTCTCCCAGAGGAGGTTATTGCGGAATCCACCGTTCTAGGATTTAAAAGCAAACTAGACGCACATCTCCTTACGAGAGGCATAGAGGGATAAGGGTGACTAAAATGACGCCAGGTGTACACTTGGCTGGGCCTCCGCGTGTGCGGATCGCCGGACTTAATGGACCGAAGATCTGATCCGGAGTTGGCAATTCTTATGTTCTTATGTTACTGAATATCCATGTTTTATTTCGCCTTTGAGGTTTAGAAACAGCCCTGACCAAGGCAGCTAAATAGTATTCTCTGCGTGTCTCTCAAAGAGACATTGATTAGATGTTTTAATTTATCGTTTAATCAGTACAAAAAAAAATTCTAATGCGCTGTCATCAAGTCTGTAGCGGTAATCGTGGCTGACCTGCCGTAATGACTCACGATGGGGCTTTCAAAACAGCCAAATAACTGCTCGATGTCAAAACACACAGCATCCAAAGAGGTCATTAAAAATCCATTCTATATGCTGAGAGCATTAACGCTGGTGAAGGTTAAGGCTGGAATCTCTGCTTTTAATGCTGTGCTGCCGTCTCTGTTCATTGTGCTGTGATATGAAAAACCGACTTTAAACTGTGAATCGCCCAACCCGAATCATTATGAAAGTGAAGGGAATGTCAGTAAAAAAAAAAAAAAAAACCTGTCGGCATTATTCTTTCTGTGTTCTGTAGCTGCAGGATGCCAAATATGAAAAACCAGGGCCTGCAAATAGAGAGAGAAAACCTTTTTCAGTGCACAATAAGTTCAACCAGCAGAACTTCTGTCTCTGCATTTATACAAATGAAAGACCCTGGGCTCCTTTTACTAAGGTGCGTTGGGGCCTTTACGCACGGAATAGCATGCGCTAAATTGCTACGCATGCTAGTCCTTAACGCCAGCATTGAGCTGGTGTTATTCTAGAAGCGTACCGTGTGATTTAGTGCGTGGTAATTTCGTACGTGCGCTAAAAACGCTAGCGCACCTTAGTAAAAGGAGCCCTGTATTAAAATGAAGATACCAATAATTACTAATATCATCCCAATGAAAGAGATGCATAACCTGAACAATAATTGAGAAGTCTAGTCAAAATCTGGAGCCAGTGTAGGTCTTTCCAGCTGATAGATGGGTCCAGGGGGTTGATCGGATCCTCATGATCCAGCGGTCTCCAACTCCAACCCTTTGCAGGGCCACATTTTGGATTTGTAGGTACTTGAAGGGCCTCAGAAAAAATAGTTAACGTCTTATTAAAGAAATGACAATTTTGCATGAGGTAAAACTCTTCATCCTCTATAATAAAACCCTAAGCGCGCATGCGCACTTAGGACTGCGTGTTCCCTGCGACCGTGATCTCTGGGTCCGTGCCGAATTCCATTATCGAACACAGAGGCAGGGAACACACCAGCGACTCCCCCCCCTCCCGCCCTCACTCACCGCCAGAGAAACCGCTGCCGCCGCTGATTCGGAATGGGGGGGCACAGGCGCCCCTGCCGGCATCTACTTCTCCCCCTCCTCCTTCTCGCCTGCTCACCCGCCCGCAAAACACTGCGCCGTGCTGCCGCTGGCCTCGCTGTCTTCTCTCCACTGTGGCCCGCCGTCTGACAACTTCCTTTTTCCGCTAGGGCTGGCCGCAGTGGACAGAAGACATCGAGGCCAGCAACAGTGCGGCACAGCACTTTTCTTTGAAGTTAAACACGGTAGCTTCAAAGACACTGTCGCAGCCATCCCCAGACAAGTAGATTTCTGCAGGGCATATGGACAGGGGGAGCAGGGAAGAGGTGCTGCTGTATGGGGAAGGGAAAAGGGCTACTGCAGGACAGGGAGAACGGAATGGGTGCTGCTGGACAGGGAGGAGGCAAAAGGAAGAGAGAAGGGCTACTGCAGGACAGGGGGAGTAGGGAAGGGGTGGGTGCACAGGGAAGGGGGGAATGCTGCTGCTGTACAGGGAAGGGGGGGAAATGCTGCTGCTGCACAGGGAAGGGGGGAAATGCTGCTGCTGCTACACAGGGAAGTGGGGGGAGAGGGAAAGGAGGCCAGGGAGCAATCTTGGTTTGCTTTGGGGAGGAGACAGAAGGGGGCCATGGAGAGAGACAGAAAGCCAGGCAGGCAGCACACAAGAATGAAAGACAGACACACAGAAAGACAGCGGGTAGGGAGAGAGACAGAAAGAAAGACAGACATATATTCTAGCACCCATTAATATAACGGGCTTAAACATTAGTAGTTTATAAATCTTTCCTTTTGGCTAAGTCTTAATCATAATATTGTCATTTATAGCTAAAGAGACATCTGATCAAGAAACTCTTATTTTACTTTTGTGATTATGATAAACATACCAAGGGCCTCAAAATAGGACCTGGAGGGCTGCACGTTTGAGACCACTACCATAATCCTCAGGGCCTTTCCCGCCTTCTAGAAGAGAAGGTTTGCACGCAAAGGAAGATTTTGCTTGTAAAGGATCCGATCGCCCTGAGGTTTATGGTGATCCGATTAACCCCTTGGACCCATCTATCATCTGGAAAGACCTACACTGGTTCCAGAATTTGACTAAAGCTTCCAAGTTGTTAAGGGGATTTTGACTAAGGAGGAGCATGGCATTCAGTATTTGAAGGTCTCGATCATATCCCCTCGCAGTCTCCTTTTCTCAAGGAAGAACATTCCCAGTCTCTTAAGTCGTTCCTCGTATTCCAAGTTCTCCATACCTTTTATTAGCTTCGTTGCTCGTCTCTGCACCCTCTCCAGCAGTTTTATATCCTTCTTTGGGTTGGGAGACCAATGTTGGACACAGTATTCCAAATGTTGTCTGACCATTGCCCTATAAAGCGGCATTATAACTTTCTCCGATCTACTCGTGATTCCTTTCTTTATCATGCCTAACATTCTATTTGCTTTCTTTGCCGCTGCCGCGCATTGTGCCGACGGTTTCAGGGTCCTATCTATCAGCGTGCCCAGGTCCAATGCCAAATAAAGGGTTAATTAACTGGATGCAGCAGGCATCCACAATCACACTGTTAGGATGCACTGGTTCTACCCCTGATCACCTAATCCCACATTCGAAGCCCCACTGGATCCAGCAAGCACTCCAGAGCTGGCAGTAGGATGTGGTTGGCTTTTGCCCTCTTGTCCTTCTGGGTATCCTGCCGCTCTGCCTTCCTCTTCTTAACGCTAACGCTGCTTTTGTTTTTAGAGGTGCAGTTGTACATAGATGCCACCGTGTTCGGCTGGCCAAGGAGACACCTCCCGATGACGGTTCAGGTTGTCTCTCTCAAGGTGGTCTCTGGACCCAAGCCCCATAGACGTGGAGTGCTCCCCATTTCCAGTTTTTGCTATGTTGTATCTGGCATTTGGCATTGTTCTGTATTGTGTTATAATGTGCAAGTATGTCTGCTTTTCACCTGTTCTGCTTGCTTGACAAACATTCCCTCTCATTTTTACACGCTGTTATCAGTGCAATATACACAGACAGTTCTTTTAGCTTCTGTAGAGTACCTTTGCTAAGTGTAAGTTAATTTAAGAAATAAACAGTTGCTGCTTCAGGCCTCTCCCAGCTTTATCAGGATTCCTCAGCTGTGAATTCATTTGCACCACATAATTCTAAACCGTTACCCATTAATAGGACAATTCTCTCACCAGGACCACACATTTACACATCCCTTGTGCATGTAAATAAGCAAAATAGTAGCACTTACCCACAAGTGCCAGCAGGGGGCCTAAGCATTATTCTGAAAGGGTGTGAGTAATAGTGGCTTAGTACAGGGGTAGGCAATTCTGGTCCTCGAGAGCCGGAGCCAGGTCAGGTTTTCAGGATATCCACAATAAATATGCATGAGATAGATTTGCATCTCAAGGAGGCAGTGCATGCAAATTCATCTCATACATATTCATTGTGAAGATCCTGAAAACCTGTCCTGGCTCCGGCTCTCGAGGACCGGAATTGCCTACCCCTGGCCTAGTACGTACAAGCAATAAAAACATAAAAACACAGATGGACAGGACTCTGGGGGGGGTATGAGGGAACAGAACAGAAGATGGGCGGGACTCAGGGATGGGGGTGGGAGAACAGAGCAGAAGGCGGATGGGACTCAGGGGTAGATTTGGGGGAACAGAGCAGAAGGGTGGGACTCCGGGTGGATTTGGGGGAACAGAGCAGAAGGTGGATGGGACTCAGAGGTAGATTTGGGGGAACAGAGCAGAAGGATGGGACTCCGGGTGGATTTGGGGGAACAGAGCAGAAGGTGGATGGGACTCAGAGGTAGATTTGGGGGAACAGAGCAGAAGGATGGGACTCCGAGTGGATTTGGGGGAACAGAGCAGAAGGTGGATGGGACTCAGGAGTAGATTTGGGGGAACAGAGCAGAAGGTGGATGGGACTCAAGGGTAGATTTGGGGGAACAGAGCAGAAGGATGGGACTCCGGGTGGATTTGGGGGAACAGAGCAGAAGGTGGATGGGACTCCGGGTGGATTTGGGGGAACAGAACAGAAGGTGGATGGGACTCGGGGTGGGAGTGGGAGAACAGAGGAGAAGATGGATGGGACTCGGGGGTGGGGGTGGGAGAACAGAGGAGAAGGTGGATGGGACTCGGGGGTGGGAGAACAGAGGAGAAGGTGGATGGGACTCGGGGGTGGGGGTGGGGGAACAGAGGAGAAGGTGGATGGGAATCAGGAGTGGTGGTGGGAGAACAGAGAAGGTGGTTGGGAATCAGGGGTGGGGGACGGCGGAGCAGAGCAGAAGTGCAATGCCATTGTCTCACAACTGGTGCTACACTTTGGCTACAGCAATTGGTCACTTAACTGTTGACCCTAAAATATTGGAACAACTTCCTCTAATGTGGACTCATGAATTAGCCCCACAGGGCTGAAACACGATTTGTGTTGAGTCATTTTTCAATGTACAGCGCTGCGTGCGCCTGGTGGTTTTGTTTTGCACTAATAAAGCTCTTTTTTGTTGTGAATACCTGCCAAGACTATTGACTCTTCATCTTCTCTGCTGTTTTACTTTGGAAATGTACATCTTTTCTGGTTTTATATTTTGCAGAGCCTGGCTTTCTTGGGTGGAGGAGAGGGGTCTATGTTTCAGTTTTTATCTACATGCTTTTTGTTGGTCACCTGACCTGTATCAGTTGAGGGTCTGTTCATTTCTTTATGTGTGACTAAGGTGAAGAATTCTGCTAGAACACATGTGTCAAACACAAGGCCCGGGGGCTGAATCCGGCCCAAGGTGACTGCACTCTCCAGGAACCTCCTTGAGTCCCGACTCCCCCACCTACCACCTCCCCACTGCTAAAATTTAAAATCTTCGGGCAGCTGACGTGAAGCTAGCCTCCTGCCGTTGCCCTGCCCCAGAAGTGTTCTTTCTGCAGCATCCTGTCTACGCGGGAAGAGGAAGTGCTGCAGAAAGAACATTTCCGGGGCAGGGCGATGCAAAAATTTTAAATTTCAGCGGGGAGGAGGTGGTAGGCGGTGGAGTCGGGAACTGGGGACTGTCATACCGTAGGATCCAGCTGAGAGGGAAGGAGTGGGGTTGGGAATGAGGGAAGGACATGCTGCACGGGCTGCGGGGCAGGGGGGTTGGGAAAACAAGGACAACAGATACTTCACGGGCTGGGAGCGGATTGGGAAGGACAGAGGCTGCACAGGCTGGGGGTTAGGAAGGGAGGGAAATAATAATAATAATGATTTTATTTCTTATATACCGCCAAAGCCATAGTAGTTCGAGGCGGTTTACAATGAAGAAGGGCTGGACAATCAGCGAAAATGGTACAATGGTACAATCAGAGAAAATAGGTGGCAGAGAAAAATGGTACAAAGAGAGAAAATAGGAACAATCAGCGAACAGTGGTACAATCGGCGAAAAAAATGGTACAATCAATGAAAATAGGTGCAATCAGGGGAAAAAATGGTACAGGGAAGAAGGTCAAGACAATCTGCGTAAAGGATCAATCCAAGAATGTAGGTATAACAAAGGGGTACAGTGGAAGTGGGCATGTAGGTAAAAAAACAGCAAACAGCAGGTGAAAATGCGGTTTAAAGGGAAGCTGCTGGTGGGTGAGGGAAGAGAAAAAGAAAATTCTTGGACATAGTGGGCAGGAAAGAGAGGTGGTATACATGGGGAAGAGGGAGAAGTGTTGGACATGATAGTGGTGTAAAGGAGGGAGGGAAAAATGTTACACTGGGAGGGAGGAGAGATGACAGATTCTGGAGAAGGGTGATGGAAGGAGGGAACAGAGAGGTCAGATCACTGGAATGGGAAGGAGAGAGAGAGAGATTCCAGATCATGGAATGTAAGGGAAGGAGGGGAGAGAGAGATACCAGACTACAGGAAGGAGAGATGCCATACCGCAGAAAGAAGAGTAGAAAGATGTTAGACCTCAGGAAGAGGGAGGGTAGGAGCGAGAGATGCCAGACCATGTGAGAGCAGAGAGATTCCAGGCTATGGGAAGGAGAGGAGAAAGATGCCAGACCATATAAAGGGGGAAGACAGAGTTGTCTGACCATGGGAGAGGGATGAAATGGTGCAGAGGGATGGAGGGGAAGGGGAGAGAGGGAGGAGATGGTGCACAGCAATGGGTGTGGCAGGGAAGAGATAAGAAGAAATGCTTCTTATGGATAGATGGGAATAGGGGAGAAGAAAGAGGGAGGAGATGGTACACATGGATAGATGGGAAGGGAAGACATGGAAAAGTAGCCCCAAACATCTAAATGGTGCCCTCTCTAAACCCACCCAAAACATGCCCTCTTAAGATTTAGATGCACTGGAGACAAAATGACCAGAAAAATGCCTAGAAAGTCCGTTTCGAAAATGGCCACTTGGACGTTTTGACTAGTAAGACATCCAAGTGCCAGTCTATGCCATCTTTAGACATCTATCTGTTTTGAAAATGAGCTCCATAAGGTCACATTGAATGGCAGTTGGGTAAAAGCATTGTCCTTTTTGCTATAAAACTTTGCCTTCTTTAATGGTGAGAGCTTCTGAGGGCCAGAAGCAACACAAAACAGCTAGTCCAAATATAGAAATAATTTTGGATGTTAGAATTACATGTGAATCAGATCAATGGCTTTATTAAAAGCAAAGAGGCTAATATTTTATCCACATAAATCTGTCCATTTATTTTTCACCCTTTAAGTTTTAGAGATAATAACCACAGGTGACAAGAAAGCTACTGAATGTATAATTCATTGAATTGCTGTAGGATTTCTCATGGGAACATTTATTGGAAAACCCATTTATTCTAGTGTAAAGCCCATTTTTGAGTTGTGATTTTCATTTACCGGTTAATGTCTCTTTAGCCTTTCTCCTTCTCAGTATTTCATTTGCTCGGTACTATGCTAACAAAGTGACATTTCGCCCCTCAGGAAGGTAAGATTGTGTGTCTCTGTAATGCATGCTCATCTTTCTTTTGATTGAGGCATTAAAATATTCAATCTGTACCCAGAAAAGGATAACCAAAAGGAAACAGAAAAACTGAAGGCAGTAAGAGGCAGCCCCAGTGAGCCTGTTAGACACAATGATTTCTTCTTATTGATAAAGCAGTGATCCAGCAGTCACAAGAACTGCCTTGGTTATTATGACAATTAAAATAGCTATAAGTCAAAGCCTGAAATCTATTGTATGGCCATTGGGTGGCACTGTTCTATTTAAGAAGCTCTAGTAAGAAGGGTAATTTTCTTCTCTGTGTTAAGAGACCCTGTTTTCTGTGCCAACAACACGACTATTTGCAGTCTATTTTTCTTTGTAGAATATTAGTGTAACAGATCAAAAATTTGCCTATATTTTCGGTGCAATCACTTACACCATGCATAGAGCTGGTGTAAATGCTTGCCCTTTGATTATTAAAGAAGGCAACTACATTATACTAATTTTAATTGTACATACATGTGTGTCCTGCCTATGATCTCCTGAAACTCCACCCATGTGGATACTCTGCTACAAAGCACCAATCATAGAATATCGGTGCATACTTATAGACTAGCACAGAGCCAGGAAACGATCATTTGTAAGCAGAGTGGAGAAGCAGCACCAGGATGACAGACAGTAAAGTCAAGTTCAAATCCCAGTGCTTCTCCCTGTGATCTTGGGTATCATATGCAAATGACTAGAATACCAGCAGTTACACATGGTCTTCCAACTCTTTATAGAATCACCCCCCACCCCCGGTCTGCCCTGGAAGCCGGCTCTCTGCAACAATTTTCTGTTCCCGCGTTGGGGGACCTCCAGGGATGCGGCTTCCAGGCCAGGCCGATGGCAGCAGGCTCATGTCGCTGAGCTGCTGGTGGCCCAAAGAAAATAGAATTGTAGCTGAGGCGGTAAGAGGGGGGGAGAGCCACCAGGTTCCCCGTAAGCCGGCTCTGCCCAACCTGGACATTACATTACGTGGCATTATCATTTGTGTACCTCATTACCTACCAGTTCTATGCGGTTTACAAGTTGAAGAAGCTGGGACATTCTCAGGATTTACAATTCAAAATTGTTCAATACAGATCATCTTTTAGAAGAATTTATCAAATAGATATGTTCTCAGGAGCTTTCTGAAATGTTTATAGGACACTGAACTAGTTATTAACTGGCTTAATTCTTTATCTCTAACTGCTGCCTGCTCCACAATTTAAAAAAAACCAAAAACATTTGGATGCCCAGACAGTCCTCTAAAAAGAGGACCTGTCTGGGTTTTCCTGGACGTCTGGTAACTCTACCTCTGCTACAGAGCAGGAAGTAGGAAATTCTTTGGGAAGTGTGTGTGCATGCTCGTGCTTGCAAAAGGGCTTGAGTGGGAGAAGATGGAGAGTCCTGCCCTGAGTAGGAGTGGGGGAGTTATAAATAAAAGGGAGGTGAGGAACAGAAGTGGAGCTTCTGGTTTTCCTGATTTCCCGCCAGAATACAAGTACAGAGGGAGTCTCCAATCTGTGGAGTGAGAGTCCAGGTGGGTTTGCTAACAGAGCAGACTGTGAGGGTTTCAGCGTGGCGGGAAGGTAGCATGGTCCTGGGTTCAGGAATGAGAGTGGGACCTGGAGTGGCTCAGCCTGAGTAAAGCAGGAATTTGCTTGAAGAGATTGGGAAACGTAAGGAGGGAATGTTTGAAGTGACTTTGTTATGAGAACCATGACTAAAGACTGTATCTTGAAAGGCCTAGCTGTACAAGTTACAATTGAGAGTTTGAAACTGCATGCAAAATTCAAGTTATCAATTTTCCTTCAGTCTCGGCTTGAATTCTTCCGATTAACTGATAGACTGTCCGCAGTGATTGAAACCTAGGGAAGTCATTCCTTAGCCTACAGGAGTGAATCCATACTCAGCCTGTGCCTAGCTTGAACTCCTTGGTCACAGATACCTGACCCAAAAAGCTAGCTGGTGCACCGAGACTGTGTGAGCAAGACCAGGGTTACACTCATATGAACACTGTCATTCAAGACTAAAGCAATCACTGAACATCCCTTTCCTGGAATGACAGGCAGGGGTAGAGTGTGACACAGTGGTTAAAGCTGCATTCTCAGCACCCTGAGGTTGTAGGCTCAAATCCTCACTGCTTCTCGTAACCCCAGGCAAATCACTTAGGGGCAGATTCTCAAAACAGCTTAACAAGGTCTTTTCCGAGTTTTCTACCTGTCTCCGACACTGCCATGCAAATGGAGTACAATGAGGTCATTAATATTAAAACGATCACTCCAGGCGATTCTGTATAATCGGCAAGTAATTCTCTAACCCAGACATGAGCAACTCCAGTCCTCGAGGGCCAGAATCCAGTCGGGTTTTCAGGATTTCCCCAATGAATATGCATGAGATCTATGTGCATACACTGCTTTCAATGCATATTCATTGGGGAAATCCTGAAAACCCGATTGGATTCCGGCCCTCAAGGACCGGAGTTGCCCATGTCTGCTCTAACCTCCCTGTGCCACATTTGCGGCCAAAATTGGCCAAAAGGTCTGAGCTGTTGTTGCTCCGACACCCCCCACCCAGGATGTATAAGGCTCTGATTGGCCCAGCCATCGTAAGCAAGGGAAGGGAGCAGGGATCATTGGAGGCCTAGGGGGGTTGTCAGGGAGGTTGTGTGGTAGCAGGAGGAAGTGGGCATCTCTCCTGCTGCCGAGGGGTGTTGGGTGGGGGTTGCTTGACTTTGGCGTCTCAGCTGCTGGGCAATATTTATTTAGTCTGCTGACTGCTGCTTCACCTGATCTCTGCCAAGACAGTCCAGGTAACCAGTTTATGTACTCTCAATCCAAACTCTTTTAGGACCAGATTCTAACAATGGCGTTGTAAGTTAGGCAGTGTTAAGGCATCCCAGCACCACCTAACTTTATTGTTTTCATTGGTTCAGTTGGCGCAGTGATTAAAAATCAATTAAAACGTCATACAAAAAATGGAGGCACCTCCAAAACCAGTGCTGTTCTCCCATCCAAGGAAGAGCCTTACAGCGCCTACGACTGTATGGGCCGGAGGTGGCCTTGGCGCCTCCTTAGACACGATTCTCATGAAAGGTAGGCACCGAAAACATAGAACTTTAAAACCCTGGCCTACATTTCACATCAATAAAAAAAATGAAGCAAATTATCTGCAAATTGCGTAATTAATGTAATAGAATCAAAATCAAGACACGTTAATCACAGTGAAACGTTTTACACAAACCCCAAACTTCTCACCTGTTGTAGAATGTGCCTCGGTGCAAAAAAAAAAAAAAGAGTGTTACCCACCAATAAAAGTCCTTTGCTGAAAACCGACTCGCTCGCCTACTTGTTTGGTTCTAAAATGTTGCCTTCACTTCACTTCGAGCTCAGCCTTGCTCTACAACCAGACGGTGTTTTGCGAGAAGCGTCATCAGGAGACAAGACAGATGGGCGGAGGGCTCGGCCGTCGCCATCCTTGTAAATAGATCTTGCCGACGACCATCAGGAGGGGAAAACCAGTTCTCAGCCAGCCGGCAAACCGAAGAGGATGAGACTGCATGTCACATAGCCGTGATCCTACAAACAGCGGCCGTCACACGATTTGACACCGAAACAGAGCCGTGTTTGGAGGCGCCGCTCGACAATGGCGCCATTTGTAGAATCTGGCGCTTCGTGGTTGGCCTGTGCTTGCCACGTGTACAGTAGATTTTTGGCCCATTTAGCTCCCTGCTCAGGTGCTAATCTGAGGTTGGTGTTTTGCCTAGGTGGCCACCTAGAGCCAAAGCTGCATCGCCAATTTGCGCACGCAACTGGAATTCCTTAACAAGCCAGTGTTGATAGCTGGCAATTAAAACCTAATAACTGAGGCCAATTAGCACTAACTAGAAGTCTCTAGGTAGTATGTCTTTGCAGACGCCGAGCTGTGCTCTCGTGGTGCGGCAGTATGTCTTTCCAGAGGCTGACTGAAGACAGGAACAAAGATTGAGCCGAGTTCCTAATGGCGTTTGGCGGTGTTCCGAGCCCTTGGGACACGAGTATCCGAGTCATTTACTTTTATCTGGAGGCTGGGTGGTCGACTTTTAACGGCACATTGCCCTAAGATGTACGTTGACTGTGATTTATGAAATATGTTTACTCAGTCGATCAAGGTCGTTGGCCATTAGCAGCCTTTGGGGGACTAATAACTGCTGCCTTTGTGTGCGGTTGTACTGATGAACAGCTGCACAGGCTTCTCACTTGTTACACAGCACCTTGTATGTTGCCTCTGTTTGGTTTCACCCAAAGTCTTCACAGATTATCCCGCTTTTCCCTAGGGCTGCAAAGGGGGGGTCATTTTATGAGTCTTCGTTTGTGTATAAAATGATTTTCTGTGCACCGAAACGGGTGCTTACAGATAGCCATGCATGAAATTATATCCGGCTAACGCACAGGGCATGTTTTGCATACTTTAACGCCGTATGGACATAGGTGTTCCCAGGATGCAAGATATGTGCCTATCCTTGCAAACAGGCAGCAGAAAATTCCACCTCATTGAAGTAGGTGTCACTGTCTAGGATGGGGTGGGGAATGAAGGACGCAATCCAGTCGGGTTTTCAGGATTTTCCCAATGAATATGCATATATTAAGTAAAAGAGCTAATACCTAAATACCATTTAAATATGACAACTTTTATTTTCATAAATATATGCAGTGTTCCCCCGCGAATTCGCAGTTCGCGGACCCGGTCATTCGTGCTATTCTCCGACCGCCTTTTCCTGTAGTAAAGTCGGGCTTCACCAATCAGAAGTTGCGTGTCAAAGCAGCTCCTGATTGGTGAAGCCCGACTTTAGTGCAGGAACATAAGAACATAAGAATTGCCGCTGCTGGGTCAAACCAGAGGTTCATCGTGCCCAGAAGTCCGCTCATGTGGCAAAGACCAGTGCTCTAAATGAGTCCAGCCTCACCTGGGTACGTTCCGGTTCAGCAGGAACGTGTCTAACTTTGTCTTGAATCCCTGAAGGGTGTTTTGCCCTACGACAGACTCCGGAAGAGCGTTCCAGTTTTCTACCACTTTCTGGGTGAAGAAGAACTTCCTTAGTTTGTATGGAATCTATCCCCTTTCAACTTTAGAGAGTGCCCTCTCGTTCTCCCTACCTTGGAGAGGGTGATTTCCTTCACTCGCCGGCGCTCCAGCTGCCCTCTCCTGCCTCCCTAGGCGAAAACACATATTCGCAGGGGTTCTTGGAACCCCACAAATATCGGGGGAGTACTGTATATTATCTCATAAAATCACTGCAATAAATATGTCAGACAGGAGACCCCCCCCACCCATGTATAACTACCCCAACCTCCATTGTATGCAAATAGATGTCACGTATATTCATTGGGGAAATCCTGAAAACCCGACTGGATTGCAGCCTTCATTCCCCACCCCTGGTCTAGGAACTCTTGGCATACTGTTTATGTTTGTTTGCCTTCATAGCCTAGGTTTGCAAAATAGAATTAGAATACAATGGTAAAATATCTGAATTTGCCCAAGAATCCCCCTAAGGCCTTAACCAACTAACTACAGCAGAAATGTAGAAGAGAGTAGGAAATACTTCCGGGCCACCAGCAATAGTATAGGCCAGTGGTTCCCAACCCTGTCCTGGAGGAACACCAGGCCAATTGGGTTTTCAGGCTAGCCCTAATGAATATGCATGAAGCAAATTTGCATGCCTATCACTTCCATCATATGCAAATCTCTCTCATGCATATTCATTAGGGCTAGCCTGAAAACCCGATTGGCCTGGTGGTCCTCCAGGACAGGGTTGGGAATCACTGGTATAGGCCATGTTAAGCTCTGTATTGGCCAGTGGGAATGGGGAATTCTTTGTACCCACTCCAAAGAGACAAAGAAGAAAGGGAAAAGCTGGGCAGAGGTTCCTGACAATTTTAGGAAACACATTGGATCACATGGTTGGTTTAGCACGGAAGATAGACCAGCAGATATGTATAAAGAAAAGGAAATTATAAGGGAACAGCATCACAAATATTGTAACAATTATTTATATTTGAATATAAGAACATAAGAGTTGCCACACTGGGACAGACTGAAGGTCCATCAAGCCCCATATCCTGTTTCAAACAGTGGCCAACCCAGGTCCCAAGTACCTGGCAGAAGCCCAAAGAGTGGCAATATTCCAGAGCTGAGATTGTGATGTCATAATGCCTCATTCCACCAATGCCTCAGAGCTAACCTCATCGGTGATGTCACAGTGGCTCGATTGTCCTATACTTGGGTTACATAAGAACATAAGAACTGCCGTACTAGGACAAACTGAAGGTCCATCCAGCCCAGTATCCTGTTTCCAACAGTGGCCAACCGAAGTCCCAAGTACCTAGCAAGGTCCCAAAGAGTAAAAAAACGCTGAGAATGAGAGTTAGCATAGACTTATAAAGAGCAAGTTGTAAAAGGAAAACAGAATGAACTTTACATGTTGAACAAGTGAACCTGTAAGAGGAGAAATCATGGTCCTATAATGATGTATTCTTAACCTATTTTCTGAACAATATTCTGGTGTCTATATTTGAAGATCTTTTAACATTCAGTGGGAGAATCAAATGACATTATTTAGACAATCAACATATCTTTGTTTTTAGTTTTCAGGATCTCAGTCTCCTCCACCTCTCCACCTTCATCTTCAGCTTGGGTTGATCCATCAAATCTGCTCTTTCTTCTCCTTGGATGATTTACAAAAGATAACTTATGCTTTAATTTTTGCAACAGAGATCTCTTCCCTCCCTTCCCTCTTTTACTAAGGTGTGCCAATCAATTAGCATGCACTAAACGCTAATGCATCCATAGACTAACATGCATGCGTTATAAAAGAGGGCCTAAAGGTGCCCCTGTTCTGGAAACTGCAAAGAAAAAACAGGTCACCGTACAATATACTTCTAGAACCACTAGAGGTCTCTGCCATCAAAGCAAGGCAGAACCCTAGAGTTGTGCCTACAAAGAGTTTATGGTCTTTTCTTCCAGGAATTTGTCCAAACTTTCTTAATTCCAGCTATACTGGAGGGAGGGGGGTACTGTTTTTTTTTTTTCTAGTAACAAATCCAGAGATTATTTTGCTAACATTTTGGTGAAAAAATTTCACCTCTGGAAAAGAAATGACTTAGATATTTTCAAGGAAGTCTTACATGCTGTCCCAGGATTTCAGAAATAAAAACTACCTGCTCTGGTTTGTTTGGCCTGGCCGCAGCCTCAGCAGTTGCTCCTGGGCTGTATTAGCAGATGGAGGCCTCGAGGGCTGTAGTGCTGCTTCTTTCGGGGGGGGGGGGGGGTGTAGCCCCATTCCTCATGGAGCAGGGTTACTTAAAAAAACTATTCCAAAGGACAATTTGCATCCCTGTGATGGTAAAGACACATCCCTTGAGAAATTTCCATGCTTTCTACTTAATAACAAATTGCTTAGAAGCGAAATCTCAGTGGGAACCAAAACATTAATGGAATGTAAGTACGGGAATGAAAAGGTTTCTGTTCTCGTGAAGGGCTGTGCTGTTTTAATGGAAGGCTACAGATCACTTGCATAGGCTCCATGTGACAGCTGTGTCCTCGCTTTCTTTCTCCACCAGCCCAAGGTGCTCCAAGGGAGGTTATTATTTAATGGCCTGTCATTATGTTCCTGGACTACTGCTGACCAGCATGCAAAAAAAAAACACAGCGAGGGAGATAATGAAATTACCCATGGCCAAGAAAATGCCAGGGGAGTTTATATCTGCAGATTCTGTCACATTAATCAAAGTAAAAATTACACAAGTAGCTTTGCCTTCATTATTGCCCAAGAAAAAGGTTCCTACAGGAAGTTCCTCCTGCTTTTGTGTGGATATTTTCAGAAAGGCAAAGTAGATCCTTAGTTTTGATGATTTAAAATAAAAATAATAAAAAATATTTTTAAAAAAATGAACACATAGACGAACATAGTTTAAAAGGACAGAATCAGCATTGGTTCAGCCTCACCAATTTGTTGCATTTGTTTGAAGGTGTGAATACATGTGGATAAAGGAGAGCTGGTTGACATAGGGGCTTATTTTCAAAGCATTTAGATACATAGAGTACCATAGGGCAGTGGTTCCCAACCCTGTCCTGGAGGAACACCAGGCCAATTGGGTTTTCAGGCTAGCCCTAATGAATATGCATGAAGCAAATTTGCATGCCTATCACTTCCATCATATGCAAATCTCTCTCATGCATATTCATTAGGGCTAGCCTGAAAACCCGATTGGCCTGGTGTTCCTCCAGGACAGGGTTGGGAATCACTGCCATAGGTTACTCGTATGTGTGTCGAAGTGCTTTGAAAATGAGTCCCATAGTATGTCTAGACTTTCAGAAAAGTTTTGGCAAAGTTCCTCATGAGAGACTCCTGTGATAATTAAAGAGTCGTGGAATAGGAGGCAATGTTCAGTTGTGGGTTAGGAATTGGTTATCGGATAGAAAACAGAGGGTAGGTTAAATGGCCATTTTTCTCAGTGGAGATGGGTAAACAGTGGAGTGCCACAGGGACCTGTTCTGGGACCGGTGCTATTTAACTTACTTATAAATGATCTAGAAGTTGGAACAACAAATGAGAGGATTAAATTTGCAGGTGACACTAAACTGATCAAAGTTGTTAAAATGCATACAGCAGGGAAGGTACAGGAAATTTCTGGATGCTTGGGAGCCATTGGCTAAATTTTGTAAGGAATGATAAGTAACTTTATTTTACTAACCTTTAAACATACACATCCAGGGTGGGAGGGAGGGGGGAGGGGTTTTCATTGGAATTGATTCAGGGATTTTTTTTTAGGTAGTTTCTTGTGAGTATTTATTTTCTTGATTACTAGGTGGGAGGGTGGGGGGGAAATAATTGCTTATTAATATCCGTAAGTTTATTGTGCTTTTCTTGTAATATTATAGGTACATGAATTATTTGCATGCATAATTGTAGTTTGAAAATGTAATAAAGATTCAAAAAAAAAAAAAAAAAAATTGCAGGAAGATCTTAGGAAATTGGAAGTCTGGGCATCCAAATGGCAGATGAAATTTACCCCTTTTTTACATAAATTGACAGCGTGGTCTAGACCAGTAAAAGTTCAGATGCCCATAGGAATTCAATGGGTAGCAGAGCATTTGCCGCACGGCACTCAGCTGTGCGGCTTTGTAAAAGGGGGCCTTAATGTGGAACAAGGTAAAGTGGTACACTTTGGGAAGAATAATCCAAATCATACTTACCAGATGCTAGGGTCCAGCTTGGGGGTCAGCGCCCAAGAAAAAGATCTGGGTGTCATTGTAGACAATAGGTTGAAATCTTCGCCCAATGTGCGGCAGTGACCAAAAAAGCATGCTTGGAATTATAAGAGAAGGAATGGAAAACAAGACTAAAATTATTATAATGCCTCTGTATTGCTCCATAGTATAGCGTTCATTTCTGGTTGCCATATCTCAACAAAGATATAGCGGAATTAGAAAAGGTTCAAAGAAGAGCAACCAAGATGATAAAGGGGAAGGAACTCCTCTCGTATGAGGAAAGACTACAGAGGTTGGGGCTCTTCGGCTCGGAAAAGAGACAGCTGAGGGGAGATAGGATGGAAGTCTACAAAATCCTGAATGGTGTAGAATGGGTACAATGGATTGATGTTTTAGCCCATCAAAATTTACAAAGATTAGGGGACACTGAAAGAAGTGGGATAGGAGGCAATCTTTTTTCACTCAAAAAATAGTTCAACTCTGGAACTCGCTGCCAGAGGACGTGGTAACAGCACTTAACATAGATGGGTTTAAAAAAGCTTTGGACAGGTTCCTGGAGGAAAATTCCATAGTCTGCTATTGATACAAAGTTATTCAGAGTAGTGAAGACGCAGGAGGATTGCGAAGACATAAACATGCTCGAGAAATAGGCTGCGATATGGCAAATGAGGTTTAAAGTGGATAAGTGCAAGGTGATGCATGTTGGTAACAAAAATCTTATACACGAATACAGGATGTCCGGCGCGGTACTTGGAGAGACTGGAAAGCCGCCTGTTTACGGCCTTTCAATCCCACTGGCTTCATGGAAACTCAATATGCTGTTATAAATAATATATATTTATTTTATTAACAATCAATAACAGGTTACAAGAACAAATCTTTACAGCATATGGAGCAACCTTGAAAAGACTTGGGGGTATTGGTGGACACAACGATGAAGCCAGCGGCACAATGTGCAGCGGCCTCAGAAAAGGCAAACAAAATGTTGGGTATTATCAAAAGAGGCATCACCACCAGAACGAGGGAAGTTATCCTGCCGCTGTATCGAGCGATGGTGCGCCCGCATCTGGAGTACTGCGTCCAATACTGGTCGCCGCACCTTAAGAAGGATATGGTGATGCTCGAGAGGGTCCAGAGAAGAGCAAAACGGAGACTTAGAGGGGACATGATAGAGACCTATAAAATCATGAAAGGTAGAGATAAGGTAGAGCGGGACAGATTCTTCAGGCTAGCAGGGACAAGAGGGCACTCAGAAAAACTGAAAGGAGACAGATTCAAGACGAATGCTCGGAAGTACTTCTTCACTCAGAGGGTGGTGGACGCCTGGAATGCGCTTCCAGGAGAGGTGATAGGACAGAGGACGATATTGGGTTTCAAAAAGGGCTTGGATGACTTCTTGAAGGAGAAAGGGATTACAGGGTATAGATAGAAGGGTACTTTACATGGTACTTCGGGATTAGGGCATAAACAATTCAGGTGGAGGGAACTTACAGGTCAAGGACCTGGAGGGCCGCCCCGGGAGCGGACTGCTGGGCGCGATGGACCCCTGGTCTGACCCGGCAGAGGCAATTCTTTTGTTCTTATGAGGGAGGTCGAAGAGTTCCGAGCTGACATCAACGAGCTTGGGCTGGGTCGAGCGCCCGCTGTAGGCGGCCGCTGCCTCTCCTCCTCCTCCATGTTTGAAAGACCCGCAGCTCGGGGCCGATGAGAATGGGGGAGGAGGCTTGTGGGGCCCGGCGCTTGTGCAATCGCTGCACGCGCCTGGCCTCGAGTCGAGGAAGCAGGGAAAACAGAACAAGGCAATGCGAGTCTATCACGGAGCTCGGGATGGGCTCTGCGATCGACTCATGTTGCCTTAGCGATCTACTGGTAGATCGCGATCGACCTTTTGGGCACCCCTGCGGTAAATGGTGCGGGGAGGCCAGGGGGGAAGCGAGATGCCAGGGGGGGAAGCCAGACGCCGGGGGGGGGGGGAACCGGACGCCAATGATGCAAAGGCTGGGATCACCCCCCTCATGGCTTGCACTCGAGGCGGACCGTCCCCCCCCCCTTGGTACGCCACTGACTATTTGTAAACTGTTTTGGAATAAAACAGTATAGAAATTATAAAATAAAATAAAAACTTATTGCGATATTCCTTGTGTTGTACCTGCTCCGATGTGCATATCATTATTGGGTGTGTATGTATGTATATGTGTGTATGTGTGTACACATACATGAAGGCTACATAGTTACTGCCTGTGCTTTACCTCTTCCTGCGCTGTGGATAAATAACACCTTTTGTTCTCTCTCTGTCTGGCACCTTTGATAAATATAAAATTTCACTTCAGACTTGTATAAAAGCCCCACTTAAAGAGATGTCAATTTATAACTAATGAGTACACAATGAAGTTAATTAGAGACTGGCAACCCTTCTTGTTTTGACTGCAGTGATAAATGGAAGTTGAGAACAGACGTCAGTGCCCAGGGCTGGGGGTGGCAAAGTATGCTGCGTTAGAATGGAACGCTCTTTATTCAGGGCATGAGGAAGGGAACACTTTTATATAAAGCAGAGCCCCCTATGGATCCCCAGATTCTGAATCAGTGCAGGTAAATTCTAAACTTGCATCCCAGCGCATTGTGCTACTTCTGTTCCCTGCTTCTGTCAGCACTGCCAGGGCTGGTCTGCCCACCAGGCAAAGTAGGCACTTGCATAGGGTAGCACAATTTGGGAGGTGTCACTGGCATGGCAGTCAGCGTTACTGGAGAACAGCGAGCTCTTTAAGTAAGGAGGAAAGGCCATATCTTACCCTGTTCAAAAGTTTTTAGGGTACAGAGCACAGCACATCTTGCACATGGGAAGATACTTTAGGCCCCTCACTATTTGTGCTAACTCAGTTAGAGAATGACACGGTGACAAAATTCATCACCGTTCCCGTCCCCGCAGATAACCGAGGGAAACCATCTTCATGTCATTCTTTAAGGAGAGAGGGAAGAATCAGAGTATGAATGGCCACAACCACTGACCCGCAAGCTTTGCTTTGAAGAATGCTGGTGTAGAAGGACCGAGGTTGAAACAGACACTACAGAATGACAGTCTCTGATATCCAGAGCAGATATTGTGATGTCATAATGCTTCATTCCACCAGTGCCTAAGAGCCAATCACATCAGTGATGTCACAATGGCTTCATTATCCTTGGCTCCCATAAGAATCAGAGTATGAATGGCCACAACCACTGACCCGCAAGCTTTGCTCTGAAGAAGGACCGAGGTTGAAATAGACACTAGAAAATGACATGGGATTATTTCCCGCGGTTATCCGCAGGGACAGGAACGGTGCTCCGAGCATATGCGTCTCTCATTTGCAACATTCAGTTTATCAACTGAGCCTTGATATCTCTTCGCATTATGCTTACCGAGGGCTGCTCTAGCAGGAAGGAATTAGAGGTTTTGGCACAGAATATACTTATTTTTACTTCTTGTTGACTGAAATTAAGAATAAGCATTAAGACCAGTGGTCGAGGCAACATCTGTGTTGGGCTCATTGATATCTACATGCAGTTGCTAGGAAACCACTGATGTTCCCAACGGAGAGAGGGAGAAAAAGACTCGGTGCAGTCCCAGCTAATTGCAGTAAACTTTGCCCAAATGAAAACCATAAGTACAGGAAGCACGAAGCAGGAACTTCAACGGGGCTTCACAGAGATTATTTTCAATAATTCATCTGAGGGCCTACAGAGGGTTCCGGCCAAGGCCTTGCCCATGGACTCTTAATACTGGCCAGAGAAGCATTTGTGCTGGTTGAATTTCTTCCACTCATGTCCTGGAGGTCACTCGTAGGTTACCTGGGCATTCGTGGTTTGAAACAGTTTATTTTTCAACCATTTTTATTAAACAAAACT
Source organism: Geotrypetes seraphini (assembly GCF_902459505.1). Classification (NCBI taxonomy): domain Eukaryota; kingdom Metazoa; phylum Chordata; class Amphibia; order Gymnophiona; family Dermophiidae; genus Geotrypetes; species Geotrypetes seraphini. Next base: position 67,960,495 of record NC_047095.1, read on the forward strand.
TAACAAAGATTACAGTTATTTATTTACTTAAAACATTTTTAATCCGCCTTTATCCAAGGCGGCTCACAATATTACTTACATATTTCAAGACTTGTACAACATAAAGATCCTACATCAGAAAAAATCATAAGATTATACCATCTCAACCTGTTATTGAGAAAGACATGGGGAAGCCACTGCTTGCCCTGGATCGGTAGCATGGAATATTGCTACTCTTTGGGATTCTGAATGGAATGTTGCTTTCATTGGGGTTCCGGAATCTTGTAATTCTCTGAGATGCTGGAAAGTTGCTACTCCTTGGGTTTTGGCCAGGTACTAGTGACCTGGATTGGCCAATGTGAGAACGGGCTACTGGGCTTGATGGACCATTGGTCAGATCCAGTATGGCTGTTCTTATGCTCTTACGTGTGCCAAGTATAGGACAATCAAGCCAGTGTAACATCACTGATGAGGTTGGCTCTGAGGCACTGTGGAATGAGGCATTATGACATCACAATCTCAGCTCTGGAATGTTGCTCTCATTGGGGTTCCGGAATCTTGCTATTCTTTGAGATGCTGGAATGTTGCTACTCCTTGGGTTTTGGCCAGGTACTAGTGACCTAGATTGGCCGCTGTGAGAACGGGCTACTGGGCTTGATGGACCATTGGTCAGACCCAGTATGGCTGTTCTTATGCTCTTACGTGTGCCAAGTATAGGACAATCAAGGCATTGTTACATCACTGATGAGATTCGCTCTGAGGCACTGTGGAATGAGCCATTATGACATCACAATCTCAGCTCTGGAATGTTGCTCTCATTGGAGTTCCAGAATCTTGCTATTCTTTGAGATGCTAGAATGTTGCTTTTCTTTGGGTTTTGGCCAGGTACAAGGGACCTGGACTGGCCACCATGAGAACGTGCTACTGGGCTTGATGGACCATTGGTTTTGACCCAGTATGGCTGTTCTTATGTTCTTCAGTTCTCCTCCACTCCATCATGATGGATTCAGTATCAAATCTACCTCTGCTCCAAAGTTATGTCTCTTTAGCATATGGCCATGACAGCTTTCACTGTTCCACTGAAGTGTCAAAATATTCAGGATCAAGCAACCATGTGGCCCATTTTCATAAGAACATAAAAATTGCCGCTGCAGGGTCAAACCTGTGGTCCATCATGCCCAGCAGTCCGCTCCCATGGCGACCCTTAGGTTAAAGACCAGTGCCCTAACTGAGACTAGCCTTACTAGTATAGTCTGAGCCCGTATGGCTAGTCATCAATTATAGATGAGCAATGTGGATTTAAACAGCAGCAGGCCCATGCAAAGCTGTACGCATCAGTACCGAGAAATAAACGTGGGCAAGACTGAGCAGACCTGAAAGTGAAAACACACATTGGCGCCTGCTTTCCACGCTTAAATAAAAGCCTTCCAAGTACAAAACTATATATATTTAAAGGCCCAGAAGAGCAGCGCTGATGTGTGCTTCACGGTCAGATTTGCCTGGTTCATATGCACAACAGTTGCGCTTACCTTGAAACTCTTCTGTGCATGCGCCGAGCACGTTCTTCTGCCTTGCTTTCATTTTTACAGCATGCATATTATTTGCATATCATTTCCTTTGGGTACTGCAGAGCTATTCTGTGCTGTTCCAGCGGTGTGGGATCTCTGCTGCTGGCTTTGCCATGGGAGCTCTGGAGGGTCAGGGGAATATTCTGATTCCACTTAGTTTTTGAAGGAAACCAGCTCTGGCTTTTTTTATTAAAATCTTTTATTAAAGCTTCTGATCTTAATTTGTCAAGAGTTTTCAGCTGAAAGCATAAAAATGACTTCACTAGAATCCCCTGAACCAAAACTGGCGGCTCATGCAATTATACCACTCATCTTAATAAAGTGTACTGAGCAGTTCTGGCTCCCCCCTCTGTGCACCCTACCGCTCGATGTGAGGAGCTGCAATAAACACAGACAGATAAAGGCAGATAAAGACTACATGTCCTATCTAGTCTGCCTAACCTAGGGTTTCCAGATTTTCCAAACCAAAAACCAGCCCAAGTCGTCACTTGGATGTCATAAAAGTTGGGAGGTGGAAGGCCCGTTAGTCTGAGCATGCGGCCCTGTTGGCAGGAGGGAGTGGGCTTCCCTCCTGCCGATTTGTCATCCAAAGGTATAGGGGTGATTTCATGGGGCGGGGGGCAAGGAAATCAAGGGGATGTTAGGGGGAGAGGTCTAGGACTCGGCGGATCTATTATTATTTCATTAGTTTGGAGGTGTACTGGAAGGGATCGGTGCCTGGGAGGGAGGGAGAGAGGAATCTCCCTGCCAGTTCAGCTGATCCAGGCAGGGGGAATTCCCATCAGCTAAGCCTGCAGGAATCCACAAAACTGGGTCAGCTGATGGGGATTCCCCTGCCGCGATCAGACAAGGCAGTTGGGAGATAAGTGAAGAGAGATATTGGGGGGGGGGGGGGGAACCACAGAGTCTGACCCAATTTTCTCAATGACAGGCTATGGACTTTTCCTTCATCAAGTTATCCGAACCTTTTAAAACCCAGATACGCTCACCACTGTTACCGCATCCTATTCAACTCATTCTGGAAATTCTTTCTGCCCCTCTGTTCACGTCTCCAGCTTGGCTTGAACAATTTTGAAAATATTGGCATGTAACTTCATTGATTGTCCCCTAGATTTCAGTGGCTTTTGTCCCTTTAATACAAGACCCCCAGCCAGTCGAGTTTTCAAGATATCCCTAATGAATATGCATGAGAGAGATTTGCATATAATGGAAGCGACAGGTATGCAAATCTCTCTCATGCATATTCATTAGGGATATCTTGAAAACCCGACTGGCTGGGGGTCCCCAGGACAGGGTTTGGGAACCACTGCTTTAATAGATCTTTGTTGCTCATTAATTATGGTATCCAGACTTCTCTGGCTTTCGGCAGTGATGTAAAGAGTTTGCCGCTGATGGATAATGTTGTAGACTAGAGAAAACATTTTTTTATTTTTTTTTGCCTCTGAACAAAGCACATTGAAGGCAGCTGTAAAGGGAAATGAAAAAAGGGCCATGTAAGGTCTGATTTATCGGTTTCTGGTAACAAATATCTCACCCTTCTCTATTTGATTTATTACGCATTTGGATCTAGGTCAGGCCCTGCAGGCACAGAGGAATTGATTTGGTGCAAACTAGAACTTGCTAACTCTAACACCCATTCGATTCATGATTGCACAGCAGCAGGAGATTAACGCACACACAAAAAATGAAAGGGCCCTGCACTCCCTCCATCATGTCAGCCCAGTGGTTAGAGCTACAGCCTCCGCACCCTGAGGTTCTGGGTTTGAATCCCGCACTGCTCTTAGTGACTCTGGCAAATCACTTGATCCCCATTGCCCCAGGTACATTCAGGGCCGGATTTAGATGAAAAGAGGCCCTAGGCTATTCCACTTATGAGGCCCTTTCACCTCCCATTTTTAAGTTTGTAAATTACATGAGAGATAATAAAATACATCACCCGGGGCTGAGACCGATTCCCCTCCGGAGCCTGGAAAGGGGTGGGAGGGGGGGAGAGAGGAGCAGTGGGATCCGATCCGGAGCTGGAGCACGAGTGCAATTCGGATTCACCACCCCCGGCTGAATTTTGATGAGTCGCTGGTGCAGGCGCCGTGAGGAGTGACACAGAAGCACACCTCACGCCACCAGGACTCACGATATTTCAACAGCGCATGCACGCTCTAGGATTTTATTATTTATGATATAATCATGAAAATATAAAATAAAGCACGTAATATACATTTTAAAATATGCAAATTAAAACATATGTTAAGAACTTACTTAGAATTCCTCGAAATGAAGATATTGTCACAAAAATTTTTTTTCAATAGTCTATAAACACTTCACTAAAGTATTGAACCTACTGAACTCAAAAAGCGAGAATCAAATGATCGTGTACGCAATCCTAAAATAAGAATCTTTTCTAATAACATTAACACGTGTTTCATATTATCGAAGTAACACGAATATAACCGAACGTGGGGATATCAATAGGTCTGTTCGTTTGTCTGTTCCAATCTGCACTTTATTGATGCAAGAACAAACCAGAGCTTAGTAGCATAAGGCACGTCAATATTTGCCATAGCAATCAGTGAACGTATGAACTATACTTTGGTGCAATCTAGTATATACAAACGAACAGACCCAACGAACGCATTGATCTTAACCAATACATTTTTAGGTTTGTTTATTAGTCATATGCGTAGAATTTCTCCTTGTTTTCGGTTCAGTGTTTTAGTGTTCACTGTTTTTAGAATAGTGTAATTTTAATTTTGCTAATAATTTGAATGTAGGCCCCTCTTGATCTTGAGGCCCTAGGCTGTAGCCTAGTTAGCCTATAGGAAAATCCGGCCCTGGGTACATTAGTTAGAGTGGGAGCCCACTGGGACAGTTAGGGAGAAATGCTTGAGTAGCTGAATAATTTGTAATCTGCATGGAATTTTAGGATATGCGGCATATAAATTATTTTTAAAAAAATTCCTAGAAACCTCTCGTTATTTCTTTTGATAGTGCCCATAAAGCAGAGGAAAGGTCGTCTGTTCATAATAATCCAGGTCTTCTCTTCCGTGCCAGTGATCTTGACTGGCACAACTTAATAATGCTATGTAGACCCCTTTAGGACAAATGTGCCCATGGTGTGACACAGGGAACTTTCTAGCAAAGGGACGCTTTGGCGTTGCAGCCTGACACCAAGGGTGGGTTCAGTGACACGGAGTTACTTAAGTGACTCGAGGAGTCGTGTTTCAGTTTGGAGAAAAAGTGTTCCGGAAGTCGAGAAGGCAGCCAAAGGCAGCGCTCTCGGGCCCCAGAGGAAGAGAGGGCGGATCCCACGGCCTAAGGAGGCTGGAAGAGTTCCTGAAAAGGACTTGGCAATCCAGTATAAAAGGCTTTCGTATTTATTTATTCGTTCAATTTTCTATACCGTTCTGCCAGGGGGTTTAGAGGGATTGATTCAAGTACTCTTTTATGAAGCTGCGTGGGAAAAGCTCCAACGCTCACAAGAATTCCTGTGAGTATCGGAATTTTTACCGCTGTGGCCAGTGATTAAAAAATTCTAACGCAGCTTCATAAAATGGGGGTGGGGGGAGTGGAGGACCCTTAATTTTTATACCACACAATCTAATTCTCAGAAGTGTACAACACAACACCGAGAGCTTAACATATATAAAACATAAAATATTTAAATATCAATCCAGCACTTGGGGCACACCAAGTCCTATTGGGTTTTCTGAACATCCACTTATCATAGGCGTCGGTGACCATAGAGGAAGCCCTATTTTTATTTTCTGGTTGCTACTAGAGAATGACATGGGGACAAAGTTTTCCCTGTCTCTGCAGGAACTCAGTTTCCCTGCCCCATTCCTGTAAGCTCTGTCTTAACCGCAGAAGCCTCGAACACTTAGGATTTTAAAGTGTTTGAGGCTTATGCGGATGAGGACGGAGCTTAGGCATTGGTGGAATGAGGCATTATGACATCACAATCTGAGCTCTAGAATGTTGCTACTTAGGATTTTAAAGGTTTGAGGCTTGTGCAGGCGAGGACGGAGCTTAGGCATTGGTGGAATGAGGCATTATGACATCACAAGCTGAGCTCTAGAATGTTGCTACTTATGAGTTGAAAGGGTTTGAGGCTCGTGTGGATGTGGACGGAGCTGGCAGGAATGGGACAGGGACAGGGACAGGAAAAGAACTCACGAGGACGGGACAGGAAAACGAGTTCCCGAGGGGACGGGGAGAAATTTGTCCCCGTGTCATTCTCTAGTTGCCTATTGAAAAAGCATGAGGATCGGAGGCTTTGGAAGTTCTATTATGTCTTGCATTTGGACGAGGTTGAATTTGTAATTCTAGAGACTCATCTGTGTTTTGAACCTTTTGGCACAGCTTTATCGGATTTTTGCTACAGTAAGTTAAGCTCCTGAGTTGATGCTCATAAATTAGGGTCCTGAAATTGTGCCCAGTTTCAGACCAATTTAGGGGCATACGTTTTGAGCTGGCATTCATCTTAACATAGGAGTACAGAGTGACACAGGAACCATTACCGCGGCAATGCCACTGTTACTGCAGTAATTACGCACACAAAAATGGGAAGAACCCCAGAAAACGCCCCGGTAATGCCACAGGAATGGTAACTGTTCTTGCGTCATTCCCAAGTAATGGGGAAATATGTGCCCCGTGGCTACTGCTGCCGTTTATCCTCTCACCATCTCCACTGCAAAACCAGCGATAAACAGACGTAGCGTTTACACAATTGAGGTTCTTTGACAAACTCTACGTCTCTTTATCAGACTCTGACATTTAACGTTGCATCACATAAGAACATAAGCCTAGCCTTTCTGGGTCAGACCAATGGTCCATCAAGCCCAAAAGCCTGTTCTTATGGTGGCCAATCCAGGTCCCTAGTACCTGGCCAAACCCAAAGAGTAGCAACATTCCATTCAGAATCTTAAAGAGTTACAAAAGATTCCGGAACCCCAAAGAGTAGCAATATTCCATTCAGAATCCTAAAGAGTTACAAAAGATTCCGGAACCCCAAAGAGTAGCAACATTCCATTCAGAATCTTAAAGAGTTACAAAAGATTCCAGAACCCCAAAGAGTAGCAACAGTCCATTCAGAATCCTAAAGAGTTACAAAAGATTCCAGAACCCCAAAGAGTAGCAACAGTCCATTCAGAATCCTAAAGAGTTACAAAAGATTCCAGAACCCCAAAGAGTAGCAACATTCCATTCAGAATCCTAAAGAGTTACAAAAGATTCCGGAACCCCAAAGAGTAGCAACATTCCATTCAGAATCCTAAAGAGTTACAAAAGATTCCGGAACCCCAAAGAGTAGCAACATTCCATTCAGAATCCTAAAGAGTTACAAAAGATTCCGGAACCCCAAAGAGTAACATTCCATTCAGAATCCTAAAGAATTACAAAAGATTCCGGAACCCCAAATAGTAGCAACATTCCATTCAGAATCCTAAAGAGTTACAAAAGATTCCGGAACCCCAAAGAGTAGCAACAGTCCATTCAGAATCCTAAAGAGTTACAAAAGATTAGGGGGGCGCTAGTGAGCGCGTTTCATGGTGGTCGAGTAGCGGCGCAGCTCCCGCGGAATCGCCGAAAAAATCAACCCCCTCTGCAACAAACGCGGACCAAAATAAATAAACGCTGTGCGGGCAGAACTATAAACCAGCATGACTTCCACTAAAGCAGGGAAGAGAAGAAACACCGACCCGGTTTCGCCGCAGAAAGCGTCAACATCTAAGTCCGACGAGGCCTCATCACAGACCATCCTCGAAGAACTACGAGCCATGCGGGCGGAAGTGAAAGCAGACAACGAGGAAATCAAAGAAGAAATTGCTGCTTTTAAAAGGGACCTGGAAGCACTAAAAATAAAAACACAAGCAACTGACAACAGGATGGCTGTTGCTGAAAACAACATTAAAGACTTACTACGACAATCAAAGCGCATTGCGCAATTGGAATCGCAGATTGAAGATTTCAGTAACCGCTCGAGGAGGAACAACTTCAGAATCCTTGGGATCCCAGAATCCCGTGAAGGGCGTAACATGCCAGAATTCCTCCTTGCCACGCTGCCTAAAATTCTTGATCTGACCTTTGAATTGCCGCTTGAAATTGATAGAGCGCACAGAGTTCCATCCAATGCGCTGCCCAATCAATCCGGGCAATACCCACGGCCTACTGTAGTGCGTCTTCTAAGATATCCTCAAGTAATGGCGATTATGCAACAAGCACGTGCCAAAGCACCAGTAAAATTTGAGGGCAATACTCTCCTCTTTGTACCGGATCTGGGAAAACAAACAGCTAAACTTAGAAAACAACTACTGGAATATCGTCCCAAACTAAAGCAACTGGGAGCACGTTTTGGCATGATGTATCCGGCCCGCCTACGGGTAACGTATAACAACAACACAAAAGATTTTACCAACCCAATTGAACTGGCTGAATATCTTGAAACCTTAAGTCCGAGCACAATTGATTGTACCTGATTAATTCTGCCTGTTATTATGCATGTTTCTATATTGGAATAGTACCTCACCTACCCCTGGGTACACTAATGTGTTTTACATTGTTCTATATGTTAATATCAATGGTTTTGATTCTGCCTGACACCTGCAGAGGTTTATATTGTATGATATATATGATTCTGCTGGATGGCAATGCTATAGGTTGCCATTAGCCTCACTGACCCGTGGTTACTGTTTTTCTCCATAAGGTTACATAGCTTATTTTTTTTCCGTTTCTCTCTCCTAATGACTGCTTGGCTTTCTCCTTCTCTATCTCTTGGTTATGAGATACTGCTGTATACTACAGCATATACTTGTGAATTTTTTATGCATATTATACTCTCTAATGTACAATGCCCTTCACTTGTGCCACTTTGAATGTTAAAGGGCTGAATAACCCTATCAAATCCAAAAAAATTCTGAATTATATATCCTCTCTATCTGCTGATGTGATATTTCTCCAAGAAACTCACTTAGATGCCACTTCCTCTGCTAAACTGTCCCTTCCAGGTGCGTACCCGCCTATATTCTCCCCTGCTATAGACAAAAAGAATGGAGTACTTACATTCATTAAAAACCTCACTTATTTAAAGGTTATATCACAGACCACAGACAATCAGGGCAGATGGGTATCCACAAAATTAAATATAAATGATCAAGAATATTTCTTCTTAAATATATATGGCCCAAACACAGATGATTGCTCTTTTTTCACTTCAATAGCAGAACTACTTAATAGTTACCAAACCACTCCCTTCATTATAGGCGGTGACTTTAATATGATTGTCGACCCCACCAAAGACAGAAAATCCATATATAAACATAAACAATCAAAAGCTTGGCTACTCTTGCAGGATATAGTGGCACAATTTCATTTAACTGACCCATGGCGCATAACACATATGGAGGAAAGGGATTACACATTTTTTTCTGCTCCCCATTCCTCTTACTCGAGGATTGACTATTTTTTAATATCCTCATCCATAGTCAAATCCATCCTGCACTCTGATATTAAATCGATCTGTGTATCAGACCATGCTGCTGTCATCTTAACTTTAGATAATATACTTCCCCCATCCCCACACAGAGCTTGGAGATTAAATACCTCTTTGCTACAGGACAAGAATTTCTGTGAGCATATTACAAATGCAATACAGGACTATTTTTCATTAAACTTAACTCAAGACTGTAATTGGATTTCCACTTGGGATGCTTTCAAAGCATATATTAGAGGAGTTATAATCTCCTATACTGCTTACTTGAAGAAGAAATCCAAACAAGAAATTGTTAAGTATGAAGCTGAATTGAAAAGCCTAGAAACATTACATCAAACAAATCCCAGTGACATACACACTTTAAAAAAATTACAACATACTAAATTTCAATATAATACATGCCTTAGCAAAATAGCAGCATCACAAGTTTTTATGAACACAGCCAAATACTATTCAGATGGAAATAAATGTGGCCAACTACTTGCTTCCTATCTGAAAGGAAAGCGTAATAAGACTAACATCCCTGCTATATCCACTAATGATGGCTCTCTTGCCACTGATTCTACTGAAATTCTTACACTCTTTCATGACTATTATTCAGTTTTATATACATCTGAACTCCAACAAGAATGCACTTCTATCCCTTTTCTTAAAGATTTAGTACATAATACACTCTCCGAATCAGACAATATAGGTCTAGAACCTGATATCACTATTGAAGAAATTGATGAAGCGCTAAACCATATGTCTGCTAAGAAGGCACCTGGCCCTGATGGATTGCCATCTGAATTTTTTCAGGTATTTCGAAAATGGCTTTCCCCATATTTACTGGAATTCTTCCAATATTTACTTATCTCTAGAGATATAAGAGGTTCATTCACAGAAGCGACAACTATAGTACTCCCTAAACCAAACAAAGACCCTCTTAAAGTACACAATTACAGGCCTCTATCTTTAATAAATTCAGATGCTAAGATATACGCCAAAATACTGGCTAACAGATTACAACACATCTTACCCAATTTAATAAATCCTGATCAAACTGGATTTATGTCTAATAGATTTTCTAGTGACAATACAAGAACATTTACTCATGTGATATCCCTTGCTAATTCTCTAGAATACCCCATAGTTGCAGTAGGTCTTGATGCAGAAAAGGCATTTGACCGTGTTGAATGGTCATATCTTTTCCAGGTAATGTTGTGGTTTGGCATGTCACCTAAATTTATTGATATGGTAAAGGTATTGTACACTGCACCAACTAATAGGATTTATGCTAACCAATACTTCTCCTCACCCTTCAATCCTAGCAGAGGAACGAGACAGGGCTGCCCGCTATCCCCTCTGCTCTTTAACATAGCTCTAGAACCTTTATTGATTGCAATACGTACCTCACCTCACATTCATGGCTTCACTTATGGAGGTGTCAGTATCAAGCTTTCAGCATACGCGGACGACATCCTACTATACATCACACCAGAGTCCATCTCTCCATTACTTCAAGTGCTGTCATCTTATTCTACTCTCTCAGGATACAAGTTAAACTTATCCAAGTCGGAAGTATTACCATTGAACTGCCCTGAGGTAGGCCGCTCCATTACTGACCTTGGATTACTTTGGACACCTAACAAATTGAAATACCTTGGTCTATACTTCACAAACGATCTAGAAACAACATTAGACCTTAATGTTACTCACCTTCTTGACTCAGTCCGTCTCCTAACCTCCAAATGGTCACCGCTCAATATGTCATGGTGGGGCAGATTGGACACAATTAAAATGATGATTTCTCCTGTTATAAATTACACCTTAAGCATGATACCTGTTATGATGAAACCTGCTTTCTATCAAAAGATAGACAAAATTCTTACAGCATTCCTATGGAATAATAAACCACCACGAATAAGTCTAAACAAACTTAGGAACGCTAAGGAGGAAGGAGGAGTTAACTTTCCCAATTTCAAAAACTATCATCTTGCCTTCCTACTTCGTCAAGGCTCCCGCTGGATCAGCACTAAGTCTGATGCTCTTGAACCCCTCTGGTTACAATTGGAACGCTCCATAGCAAATACCATAGCTTTAGATGATTTGCCTTTTCTTGGTCACGTTGATCTTTTGTCAGCTCATCCCATCATTGCTTCTACATGTACTGCTCTTCGACATATTGATGATATGCTGACTCCGAGATGGCAAGAAACTGCACACCTCCCACTATGGGATAATCAAAAAGTTCGCATCCAAAATGCCCCGATACATAATACATTGTGGAAATCTAAAGGAATAACTCGACTATGTCATCTTTACTCAAATTCACTATGGATACCGTTCCAACAAATTGCTGATTCACATCAACTACCGACATCGCATTTCTTCAAATGGATTCAATTGAAATCGGTAGTTAAAGCACATTTCAAACAACGATCAATAATTGAACAGGCTCCTCAACTCCTAATCCTATGTGACCTTCTCTCACATAACAGACATGAATCCTCACAATGGTACAAAATCATGAGGAAGCATGATACTTTCTCCCTTACTACACTATACTCCTTGTGGAGTAGAGACACAGGATTGGATCTAGAAACACCTGAATGGAATATGGTTTGGAAAACGTCTCATTCTGCACTAGCTTCCTCAGCTATATCTCAATCTCTTTTCTTTCTTCTCCACAAAGCGTTCTGGACCCCAATAAAGTTAGCTAAGATTGCACACCAGACGGACTCGACGAATGGCAGATGCTGGTCCTGTCATACCTCCCCCGGGACTCTGGACCATATGATTTTTCATTGCAACATTATTCAACATTTCTGGTCTCAAATTTGGCTTACTGTCAGTGCTATACTACACATATCGGAACCCATTACATTGGCTATTGTTATGTATGGCCCTTATGGACTTAAGACTCCTTTAATTGAACCCCAAGCCAAATTGCTAAAAGCTCTACTAGCTATTACCATCAAACAAATTCTGGCTAACTGGAAGAACTCGCCAGCACTGTCGTATTCGGCGTGGTGGAATCAGATATGCCTTACTGCTAAATTTGAACTGGCTGCTGCTGAACGCAGAGGGTCACTGCACAAAACTCAAAATACATGGAAACCACTACTGGACTATTGCTCTGATTGATATGGTGTTGTTCTATATCAGATGTATATTCTCTGTCTCATATCTATGAACTCTTACCAAGCAGTCATTCTTTCTCTCTCTCTTTCTTTCTCTTTTCTCTCTCTTTACTATTAATTTAACATTTGTGTTAGTTTCCTTTATATTACTCATCTCAGTTGTAATGCAATGTCTGAACTCGGAATTTGTTTTTCTAATAGCTCACATTTAGATGCATTACCTTATATAAGCCTGATCTTATTGTAATATTTTGGTTGTCATTTTTTGAAAACATAATAAAAATTATTTGAACTTAAAAAGATTCCGGATCCCCAAAGAGTAGCAACATTCCATTCAGATTCCTAAAGAGTTACAAAAGATTCCAGAACCCCAAAGAGTAGCAACATTCCATTCAGAATCCTAAAGAATTACAAAAGATTTCAGAACCCCAAAGAGTAACATTCCATTCAGAATCCTAAAGAATTACAAAAGATTCCGGAACCCCAAATAGTAGCAACATTCCATTCAGAATCCTAAAGAGTTACAAAAGATTCCAGAACCCCAAAGAGTAGCAACAGTCCATTCAGAATCCTAAAGAGTTACAAAAGATTCCAGAACCCCAAAGAGTAGCAACATTCCATTCAGATTCCTAAAGAGTTACAAAAGATTCCAGAACCCCAAAGAGTAGCAACAGTCCATTCAGAATCCTAAAGAGTTACAAAAGATTCCAGAACCCCAAAGAGTAGCAACATTCCATTCAGAATCCTAAAGAGTTACAAAAGATTCCGGAACCCCAAAGAGTAACATTCCATTCAGAATCCTAAAGAATTACAAAAGATTCCGGAACCCCAAATAGTAGCAACATTCCATTCTGAATCCTAAAGAGTTACAAAAGATTCCGGAACCCCAAAGAGTAGCAACATTCCATTCAGAATCCTAAAGAGTTACAAAAAATTCCGGAACTCCAAATAGTAGCAACATTCCATTCTACCGATCCAGGGCAAGCGATGGCTTCCTCCATGTCTTTCTCAATAACAGACTATGGACTTTTCCTCCAGGAACTTGTCCAAACCTTCTAGGATTGATATTGGTTTTATCAATCACTTATGCGATATCATTGAGACACCTGATGTAGGCCAGAGGGCCAAATCCCATACTTGTCGAGTCGTTTTGAGCAATAAAGTTTCATCTGTTCACCACCACTGTTTTTGCAGTGTGAGGGCTTAAGACACTTTTCTTTTCCAGAAATGGCTGCAAAAGAGTTTACAAGGATTAAGTCAAAACATCACAAGCTGTAGCTAAACCCTTCAAATCAATGTTCAAATATCAATCCATGGAAATCATCATTTCATTGCCTAAATACAGCAACAACCAACCACACCTTACACTTTGTACAAAACAATAAAACATTGTCTATTAATTCCAGTTAATTAGGAAGTAAATTCCAACATGCAGGACCAAGCGATGAAAGGAAGTGTTTATTATATTCCAACCGATTTATATGTTCAACAGTCTTCGCTCTGGGCATATTTATGGACATTCATTAATTTAACACTGATTGTTAAACTCCCTACATACAATTATCTTTTTTTCTTTCAAAGTGAAAGGTTTGCAGTGTCTCGCTTGAGTTAAGGCGTACAAAAGTGCATACATCTAATTTCTTTTAAGCAAAAATGCATCATTAATTTTGGGAGCTTTGGGGACTTTGAATTTAAATTGAAAGAGAGAGTTATTTAAGCAGTATACCACAGAAGATTTGCAATCCTAATTATATATTTTTACTATCGTGATCAATTTTTAATTACTTTGGAGTTAAGGCCAGATAAATTAATTGTATCTATCATTAAGGTATAAGGTAAAACAGAAAACAACTCTGGTTTCCATGATCAAATGTCAGTTTCCACTGAATCTATATAACCCCCTCACCCCCAAGTATATTTGGACAAGTGCCAGAAGAGCATGCCAAAATTCTTATCTTCTTTCACACTGTAATATGGTAAGGAGGGAGGGAGTTATCAATGTGGGCATAAGGCCATAAGCCTTGCCATAGTGTGGATAAACTGAAGATCCATCAAGCCCTGTTTCCAACGGTGGCCAACCCAAGTCTCCAGTACCTGGAGAAACCCATAGAGTAGCAACATTCCAGAGCTCATATTGTGATGTCATAACACCTCATTCCACCAATGCCTATGAGCCAACCTCATCAGTGATGTCACAATGGGTTCATTATCCTATACATGACTCACATAAGAATCAGAGTATGCACGGACACAGCCACTGACCCTCAAGCCTTGCATCAAAGAATGCTGATGTAGAAGGATTGAGGTTGAGATAGACACTGGTATCCAGAGCAGATATTGTGATGTCATAATGCCTCATTCCACCAATAAGAGCCAATCTCATCAGTGATGTCACAATGGCTTGGCTGTCCTATGCTTGGCTCACATAAGAATCAGAGTATGAACAGGCCCAGCCACTGACCCTCAAGCCTTGCATGGAAGAATGCTGGTGTAGAAGGACTGAGGTTGAGAGAGACACTAAAGAAAGTCTCTGGTATCCAGAGCAGATATTGTAAGGTCATAACACCTCATTCCACCAATGCCTATGAGCCAACCTCATCAGTGATGTCATAATAGGTTCATTATCTTATACATGACTCACATAAGAATCAGAGTATGCACGGACACAGCCACTGACCCTCAAGCCTTGCATCAAAGAATGCTGATGAAGAAGGATTGAGGTTGAGATAGACACTAAAGAATGACAGTCTCTGGTATCCAGAGCAGATACTGTGATGTCACAATGCCTCATTCCACCAATAAGAGCCAGCCTCATCAGTGATATCACAATGGCTTGATTGTCCTAGACTTGGCTCTCATAAGAATCAGAGTCTGAATGGGCCCAGCCACTGACCCTGGCATTGAAGAATGCTGGTGTAGAAGGACTGAGGTTGAGAGAGACACTAAAGAAAGTCTCTGGTATCCAGAGCAGATATTGTAAGGTCATAACACCTCATTCCACCAATGCCTATGAGCCAACCTCATCAGTGATGTCACAATGGGTTCATTATCCTATACATGACTCACATAAGAATCAGAGTATGCATGGACAGAGCCACTAACCCTCAAGCCTTGCATTGAAGAATGCTGATGTAGAAGGACTGAGGTTGAGAGAGACACTAAAGAAGGGAACGGGAACAAATTTTGAAGCCATGCCGAACAGCATAATTGACTATTTCTCTGAGTACGAATAATGTATTTGGGGCTGAATCAAATCAAATACGAGTACAGTGTTCCCCCGGTCGTTTGCGGTCGGCGGTTTGCGGTCCTGGTCATTCATGGTATTTTCCAACCGCGAACCGCCAACAACGAGAGGGCAGTGGGAGAGGCAGGAGAGAGCAGTCGGAGTGCTGCGAGTGCAGGAAATCATTCACAGTACGCTCGGACCGCCTCTTCCTGCACTAAGTCGGGCCTTATCCAATCAGGAGCTACTTTGACACGCAGCTCCTGATTGGATAAGGCCTGACTTAGTGCAGGAAGAGGCAGTTGGAGCATAACGCGAGTGATTTCCTGCACTCGTGGCGCTCCGGCTGCTCTCCCGCTGCCCTCTTCAGGCTCCCCCATGAAAAACCGTATTCGCGGTTATTCGGGATTCGTGGGGGTTCCTGGAACGGAACCCCCACAAATATCGGGGGAGTACTGTAACGGGCATTGAGCTCTAACATAATGAATAATAAAAAGAAGCATTGTGAAATCAGAGGGCAAGTGTTCATTTCAGTAGGATTTAGCACAGTGGAGCCCTGGATTATTCATATTCACATTTAACTATGATTTGCCCAAATTCTATTCAGAGCTGAATTGAATGCAATTACTTGGCACAGCTCTGTCGCTTAACACACTGTTTGTAGAAGGTGCCCTCTGTCCTGATTCACTCCAGAATCTACATTGGTGACACTGACTGAGTGTCTAGCGAAAATATAGGTTCGAATCCTCTTTTGCATTTCAAGTATTGAAAATATGGAGCCAGCGTCCCCTTCAGATTAGGCAAATTGGATCCTATTAGTCTTTCAGGAAAGCTTAAAGGTCTCTCGTACGAAGCAAGACTAAACAATTTGCAGCTCTACACTCTCGAGGAACGCAGGGAGAGGGGAGACATGATTGAGACGTTTAAATACGTCACCGGACGTATAGAAGTGGAAGATAACATTTTCCTTCTCAGAGGCCCCTCAACCACAAGGGGGCACCCGCTCAAACTCAAGGGCGGAAAATTTCACGGCGACACCAGGAAGTATTTCTTCACGGAGCGAGTGATTGATCAATGGAACAAGCTTCCAGTACAGGTAATCGAGGCCAGCAGCGTGCCAGATTTTAAGAATAAATGGGATGCCCATGTGGGATCCCTAAGTGGGTCAGGGTAAAACATTGTATAGTATTAAGGGGAGGGTCTATAGAGTGGGCAGACTTGATGGGCCTTGGCCCTTTTCTGCCGTCATCTTTCTATGTTTCTATGTTTCTATTTATTTCAAAAGAACATAAAAATAGCCTCACTGGGTCAGACCAATGGTCCATCAAGCCCAGTAACCCGTTCCCACAGTAGCCAATCCAGGTCACCAGTACCTGGCCAAAACCCCAGGTGTAGCAATATTCCATGCTACCGATCCAAGCCAAGCAGTGGCTTCCCCCAAGTCTTTCTCAATAACAGACTATGGACTTTTCCTCCAGGAACTTGTCCAAACCTTTCTTAAATCCAGCTACGCTATCCGCTTTTTCCACATCCTCTGGCAACGCGTTCCAGAGCTTAACTATTCTCTGAGTAAAAAAAATATTTCCTCCTATTGGTTTTAAAATTATTTTCGTGTAACTTCATCGAGTGTCCCCTAGTCTTTGTAATTTTGGATGGAGTGAAAAATCGATCCACTTGTACCCGTTCTACTCCACTCAGGATTTTGTAGACTTCAATCATGTCTCCCCTCAGTCGTCTCTTTTCCAAGCTGAAGAGCCCTAAACTTTTTGGTCTTTGTTATACGAGAGGAGTTCCATCCCCTTTACCATCTTGGTTGCTCTTCTTTATATAGTTTAAAAAAAATTTTTTAGCATTCTGTAGAAACTGGTTAAGGACTGAAATTCTCCTCTAATTGGACAACTTGTGATGAAATCACATTGAATCTAATTGGAATAATGGAAAATATAAGACACTGTGCTGTATATAATAGTTCAATTTATACAGGGTTTGCTGTTTCAGAAACTGGGGGGGGTGTTTTATAGCGAAAAGTAGCTCTGCGTACTTAGTTGTTCTAGTCATGAATTCAGACTTCTTTTCTTCAAGGTCTATGCAGTAAAATATTTTCCCCGATGTAGAGTACATTATCTGTTCTGTCTGCTCACTCAGGTCTGGGGACTGGGCATACTGGCAGCAGCCATGGATTCACGAGCCTCTTCGGCAAATCCGTCAGCGCTGCTGGCTCTGCAGGGCCGTGCGTTTTGCTGCAATCTTGGGAGAATTCCCCATAAACTTGAAATAGTTCAGACCTGGCAGCTGACTTCCAGCTTCCTGCTAATATAGTTTCATTAGCTCTGGCTAGTGTGTACAGGCGGCTTATTGGTGGACAGTGTTTACCCAATGCAAATACTGTGACACTGTTTGTTTGGAATAACCTCCCTGCCCCGCTGCGGAACCTGGGCTCATTCCAATTATTCCAAAAGCATCTGAAAACCTGGCTTTTCTCCAAAACGTAAAGCTATCTATCCTCTTCATAACCTCTAATTTCTGATTATGTCCTTCCCTCATTTATTGAATTACCTGTAAACCATGCCGAGCTCTATCTTTATGGAGATGATGCGGTATACAAACTTAAGGTTTAGTTTAGTTTCTCTTCCTCTCTCTCTTTTTTTCTCGCTCTCTCTTCCTCTCTTTTTTCTCACGCTCTCTCATCCTCTCTCTTCCTCTCTTTTTTTCTCTCTCCCCTCTCTTTTTTTCTGTCTTCTTTTTTCTCTCTCTTCTCTTTTTTCTCTCTTCCTCTCTTTTTTTCTCACTCTCTCTCTCTTTTCTCTCTCTCTCTTCTTTTTTCTCTCTTTCTCTTTCTCATTAAAAGGCGTCATGTATGCAGGTAAATTAGAGAAATCCCTTTCCTTCAAATTCACTGAGCTTTGGAACAACCTCCCTGCCCCGCTGCGGAACCTAGGCTCATTCCAATTATTCCGAAAGCATCTGAAAACCTGGCTTTTCTCCAAAACGTAAAGCTATCTATTGAAAATGTAAAGCTAGCTATCCTCTTCATAACCTCTAGTTTCTTATTATGTCCTTCCCTCATTTATTGAATTACCTGTAAACCGTGCCGAGCTCTATCTTTATGGAGATGATGCAGTAGACAAACTTAAGGTTTAGTTTAGTTTCTCTTCCTCTCTCTCTTTTTTTCTCGCTCTCTCTTCCTCTCTTTTTTCTCACGCTCTCTCATCCTCTCTCTTCCTCTCTTTTTTTCTCTCTCCCCTCTCTTTTTTTCTGTCTTCTTTTTTCTCTCTTTTCTCTTTTTTCTCTCTCTCTCTTCTTTTTTCTCTCTTTCTCTTTCTCATTAAAAGGTGTCATGTATGCAGGTAAATTAGAGAAATCCTTTTTCTTCAAATTCACTGAGCTTTGGAATAACCTCCCTGCCCCGTTGCGGAACCTAGGCTCATTCCAATTATTCCGAAAGCATCTGAAAACCTGGCTTTTCTCCAAAACGTAAAGCTATCTATTGAAAATGTAAAGCTAGCTATCCTCTTCATAACCTCTAATTTCTGATTATGTCCTTCCCTCATTTATTGAATTACCTGTAAACCGTGTCGAGCTCTATCTTTATGGAGATGATGCAGTATACAAACTTAAGGTTTAGTTTAGTTTATCTGCCACTTGGACACCCAGTCTTCCAATTTCCTAAGGTCCGCCTGCGATTTTTCACAATCTGCATGCGTTTTAACAAGTTTGAACAGTTTAGTATCATCTACAAATTTAATCACCTCACTCGTCGTTTCAATTTCCAGATCATTTATAAATAAGTTAAATAGCACCGGTCCTAGTACAGA
Source organism: Geotrypetes seraphini (assembly GCF_902459505.1). NCBI lineage: Eukaryota > Metazoa > Chordata > Amphibia > Gymnophiona > Dermophiidae > Geotrypetes > Geotrypetes seraphini. Next base: position 67,979,685 of record NC_047095.1, read on the forward strand.
CCCCTGTGGCACTCCACTGTTTACTCTCCTCCATTGAGAAAAATGACTATTTAACCCTATCCTCTGTTTGCTATCCGATCACTAATTCCTAATCCACAATTGAACTTTGCCACTTGTCCCAAGACACTGTAATTTTCTCAGGAGCCTCTTGAGGAACTTTATCAAAAGCTTTCTGAAAATCTAGATACACTACATCAACCGGCTCACCTTTATCCACATGTTTATTCACACCTTCAAAGAAGTCAAGCAAATTGGTGAGGCACGATCTCCCTCGGCTGAACCCATGCTGACTCTGTTTCATTAAATCATGTTTGTCTACGTGTCCCACAATTTTGTTTCCACCATTTTGCCATTCTACCAGTAACTATGCAGATGGATCGGGCTAAGCATAACATGCTCATATTATAAACATGGGCAAATGGACGAAGAACACCTCGCCTCAGAAGAACAACAAAACAGCAAAAGAAAGGCAAGGGGAGGTGTCCTGTCAGCCAGTCCCTTTCATTGCTTTCCATTTTATGGTCCCATGGTCGTTTCTACTGCTTTTCCATTTAACATATTTTAACACAAGTTTGCAAGTCACCTTGATTGTATACCTTTATTTTTGCACACACATTTTAAATTTATATTTTGTGTACCGGGAAAGATGGTAGAGGCGCTGATAAAGGATCGCATCGTTGACCACCTTGACGGACACAATCTGATGAGAACCAGTCTGCACGGCTTCAGCAAAGGAAGATCTTGCTTGACGAACTTGCTGCACTATTTTGAGGGAGTTAACAGGCAGATAGACAAAGGTGACCCGGTCGACATTGTATATCTGGATTTTCAGAAGGCGTTTGACAAGGTCCCGCATGAACGACTACTTCAAAAAATTGCGAGCCATGGGATTGAGGGTGAAATACACACGTGGATCATAAACTGGTTGGCAGATAGAAAATAAAGAGTGGGGGTAAATGGACAATACTCGGACGGGAAAAGCATCACCAGTGGAGTGCCGCAGGGTTTGGTGCTTGGGCCTGTGCTCTTCAACATATTTATAAATGACCTGGAAATTGGAACGATGAGCGAGGTTATTAAATTTGCAGATGATATGAAGTTATTCAGAGTAGTGAAGACGCAGGAGGATTGCGAAGACCTGCAACAGGACATAAACACGCTCGAGAAATGGGCCGCGATATGGCAAATGAAGTTTAACATGGACAAGTGTAAGGTGATGCATGTTGGTAACAAAAATCTTGTACATGAATACAGGATGTCTGGTGCAGTACTGGGAGAGACAACCCCAGGAAAGAGACTTGGGAGTACTGGTCAACAAGTCGATGAAGCCGTCTCCGCAATGCGCAGTGTCGTTGAAAAGGGCAAACAGAATGTTTGGAATGATTAAGAAGGGGATCACGAACAGATCAGAGAAGGTCATCATGCCGCAGTACCAGGCCATGGTACGCCCTCACCTGGAATACTGCATCCAGCAGTGGTCGCTGTACTTGAAGAAGGACGCAGTACTACTTGAAAGGGTCCAGAGAAGAGTGACTAAAATGGTTAAGGGGCTGGAGGAGTTGACGTATAGTGAGAGATTAGAGAAACTGGGCCTCTTCTCCCTCGAACAGAGGAGATTGAGAGGGGACATGATCGAAACATTCAAGGTACTGAAGGGGATAGACTTAGTAGATAAGGACAGGTTGTTCACCCTCTCCAAGGTAGAGAGAACGAAAGGGCACTCTCTAAAGTTAAAAGGGGATAGATTCCGTACAAACGTAAGGAAGTTCTTCTTCACCCAGAGAGTGGTAGAAAGCTGGAACGCTCTTCCGGAGGTTGTTATAGGGGAAAACACCCTCCAGGGATTCAAGACAAAGTTAGACAAGCTCCTGCGGAACTGGAACGTACGCAGGTAGGGCTGGGCTCGGTTAGGACGCGGGTCTTTGACCTAGGGGCTACCGCGGGAGCAGACTGCTGGGCACGATGGACCACTGGTGTGATCCAGCAGCGGCAATTCTTATGTTCTTATGTGTTGCACATATGTCTTATTTGTGTTTTAAATAGTGGCCCCTTGAGGAAGGCATTGTTTAACACGCTGAAACCAGGATCCTTGTTATGACGTTTTAAATAAAGACATGTTTGGCTGAAAGGACGCCTCCCCGTGTCCCTCTTTGGTTGTTTTGCATATTATAAACATCCCATGATCAACCGGGCTACTACAATACCTATGTAATATAAATGTGCATGAGTCGAGTCTCTTTCTTTTCTTTTTTTTTTTTGTAAAAATTTTATTATTTTAAAAACTACAACAGTATAGTACATTTGACTGAATACAGAAAAATATTACAGAGATTACACCATTTTATACAGTTAGTATATAGAACCATAACTTTACCCACCCACCCTTCTATCCATTATTAATAATACAATACAACCCCATTTATTACATTGATATGAAGAATTAATATCAATTTCTCAACCATCTCTCCCTCCCCCACCCACCCCACCCCGGATGTGTAAGGAAAAACTTAAAAAAAAATACAGAAACCATTAATGTGAAGCAGAAAATGAAGCCAATAGACTCCATATTTTGTTAAATGAAACACTTGACCCCAAACATTCTGCATTCATTCTCTCATATTTGTATGTATTACATACATTTGTCCACCAAAATGTGTAGTTTAATCTATCATGGCTTTTCCAATTTTTTGTGATCCATTGAACAGCTATTCCAGTCAAAACCAGGAAAAAGATGGCTTTTATATTTATCAAGGGGAGGTTTAACGTGTAACATAGTACCACAAATTATGGCTTCATATGTTAAGGGAATATCCGATTCTAAAACAATATTTATTTGTCCCCAATTTGACTTCCAGAAACTAAATATCAGTGGATAAAAAAATAACAGATGATCTAAAGTCCCTATTTAAGCATGACAGTGCCAGCATCTATTAGATTTGGAACTACAGTATATAATTTTTGCAAACGAACTGGGGTCCAAAAAATCCTATGTAATAAAAATAACCACGTTTGCCTCATAGACGCTAACGCTGTACATTTCAACCTCCAAGTCCAAATTCGTGGCCAATGAGATACAGAAATGTACTGTTTAATCTCAATGCTCCAAATATCTCTGAGACTATTTTTAGGTTTTTTATTCAAAAATTCAGAAATTAAATTTATACCACTGGGCAGCCTGATATCCTACTAAATCTGTCTGGTAGCAAAGGATCTGCAGGCTATAATAATTTTTAAAAATTTTTCCATTCAGGGAACCCACTCCGAATGGCCTGCTTCAACTGCAGCCACCTATACTATTGAGATTTTAAAATGCCAAATGATTGTTGCAGCCGTGAATATTCCAGCAGATCACTACATTAAATCAGTAGATAAACGGCAAAGAAACAACAAACCCCAATGGTTCACTGAAGAGATTTCGCACCTCATTAAGGAGAAGAGAAAAGCATTTCTTTCCTACAAACGCACACAGAGAAGAGAAACTAAAGTAGAATATAAGACCAGATCTGCAGTGGTCAAAACAGCGGTTAGGGAGGCCAAACTTCGAGTGGAAGAAACTCTGGCAAAAAACATTAAAAAAGGGGACAAATCCTTCTTTAGGTACATCAGTGATAGGAAAAGGAACACAGACGGTATAGTACGCCTTAGAAGATCGGACAGAAACTACGCGGTGGCGGATTCCGAAAAAGCCGAACTACTAAATAAATACTTCTGCTCAGTCTTCACCTGCGAGGCACCGGGATACGGACCACAGTTGAAGGCAAAACAAAACGTGGAAGACCCGTTTCAAAATTTTGAGTTCACACCTGGGGATGTCTACAGTGAACTGACAAGGTTCAAGGTAAACAAGGCCATGGGACCGGACAATTTACACCCAAGAGTGCTCAGAGAATTGAGAGATGTTCTGGCGGAACCGTTGGCAGTGCTCTTCAATCTCTCACTAAGTACGGGGAAAGTTCCGTTGGACTGGAAAACAGCCAACGTCGTTCCTCTGCATAAAAAGGGCTGCAAGGCTGAGGCTGCGAACTATAGACTGGTAAGTCTCATCTCAATAGTGTGTAAACTCATGGAAACACTAATTAAACATAAATTAGATACGATCTTGAATGAGGGTAATCTCCGGGATCCCAATCAACATGGATTCACCAAGGGTAGGTCATGCCAGTCCAATCTTATCAGCTTCTTTGACTGGGTAACAAGAAGGCTGGACTCAGGAGAGTCCTTGGACGTCGTATACCTGGACTTCAGCAAGGCTTTTGACAGCGTCCCACATCGCAGGCTGGTGAACAAGATGAATTCGATGGGGCTGGGAAAGACTCTAACTGCATGGGTTAAGGATTGGCTTAGTGGCAGACTTCAGAGGGTAGTGGTTAACGGTACCCTCTCTAGAATGTCGGAGGTGACAAGCGGAGTGCCGCAGGGTTCAGTCCTTGGCCCACTCCTCTTCAACATATTCATTGGGGATCTGACTCAAGGGCTTCATGGTAAGGTAACCTTATTCGCTGACGACGCCAAACTATGCAATATAGTAAACGACTACAATCTACAGGACACTATGGAGCATGACCTGCGTACTTTAGAACGTTGGTCCTCGATCTGGCAGCTGGGCTTCAACGCCAAGAAATGTAAGGTCATGCATCTCGGTAACGGAAATCCGTGCAGAACTTACACCCTGAATGGAGAAACTTTAACCAGGACTACGGCAGAACGAGACTTGAGAGTAATCATCAGTGATGACATGAAGGCTGCCACTCAAGTGGAAAAGGCTTCATCTAAAGCACGGCAGATGATAGGTTGTATCAAGAGAAGCTTTGTCAACAGGAAGCCTGAAGTCATGATGCCATTGTACAGAGCCATGGTGAGACCTCATCTGGAATACTGTGTGCAATTCTGGAAGCCACATTACCGTAAAGATGTGCTCAGAATTGAATCGGTTCAGCGGATGGCCACCAGGATGGTCTCGGGGCTAAAGGGTCTCCCGTACGAAGAAAGACTGAGCAAATTGCAGCTCTACACTCTCGAAGAGCGTAGGGAGAGGGGAGACATGATTGAGACATTTAAGTACATCACAGGATGGGTCGAGGTGGAAGATGATATCTTTCTTCTCAAGGGACCCTCGACCACAAGAGGACATCCGCTCAAACTCAGGGAAGGGAAGTTTCGTGGAGACACCAGGAAATACTTCTTCACGGAGAGAGTGATCGAGCATTGGAACAAGCTTTCAGTGCAGGTGGTCGAGGCACGCAGCATCCCAGACTTCAAGAACAAATGGGATACCTATGTGGGATCCCTACGAGGGTCATGCCAAGGGATAGGATCACTAGGGTATGGACTTGAATGAACGGGTCAGTAGAGTGACAGTATAAATACAATTATACTTTAGGGGGTCAGTAGACTTAAGAGGGTGGGTAAATAGTGTGGGCAGACTTGATGGGCTGTAGCCCTTATCTGCCGTCATCTTTCTATGTTTCTATGTTTCTATTCTCATTGGATATAACATCATCCGATATCCGAATTCCTGCCTGCATCCATTTCTTCCAAGCGATCCCAGCACCGCCCACTTGAATCTTGGAGTTTAACCATAAGAACTGTAAAGTAGATTTCAATATAGGAACATCTGTTAGTTTATCTATAAATTTAATTGTTTTCCATGTATCCAATAAAATTATGTTGTCCCTAGCATAGCTAGGTAATCTGATACTTAATACATGAGAAAGTCGCATTGGGGACATAATTTTCCATTCCAGGTGTAGCCAGTCTGGCAAATGCTCCATGAGCTCGGGGACGATCCAATACATTCCCTGGCACATATATAGGCCTGATGGTATCTATAAAAATTGGGAAAATTTACCCCACCCTCCGCAATCGGCTTTTGTAAAGTTACCATAGCAATTCTAGCATTTTTACTCAGCCAAATAAATTTAGTAAGAAAACTATTCAATTTTTTATAAAAAGACCCCTGACAGTATCATACCCATTTGGTAACAAACTACAGGCAGAATCATCACTTTTACAGTCTGACCTCTCCCCCACCAAGACAAATGCAGTGGGTTCCAATGCTCACACCTCTCTGAGACCTTTAGCAATATGGATTTTTCATTTACCTGTATCGTTTCTTCCAACGTTTTCTGGATCCAAATACCTAAATATTTAATCCCTCCTTCCTTCCACAAGAAAGAGAATTTATCAAATAATCCCTTGGAACAGTGAACGTTTAAAGGAAGTACCTCTGATTTACTCCAATTTATCTTATATCCTGAAAATTTCCCAAATCTTTCAATCAGCTCAAGTAAATGTGGAATGGTTGTTTCCAGATTCCTCAAATGAAGCAAAATATCATCTGCATAAGCAGAGACTTTATATTCCCGACCTGCATAAGGAATATCCTGACTCTCCCCTTCCTGTTGAATAGCTAATAACAAGGGTTCCAAAACAATATCAAACAGTGAAGGAGATAACGGACATCCTTGCCTAACTCCCCTCCCCAAACAAAAACGCTCTGAAAAAGTTTTATTAATATACAATCTGGCAGAGGGGGAGTTATACAAGGTTTGAATCATTTGAATAAATCCAGAACCACTACCAAACCAATCCATCGCTTGATACATGAAGGTCCATTCTACACGATCAAAGGCCTTCTCTGCATCCAAAGTTACAGAGAAGGCCGGATCATCCATAACTTTTGATAGATTTAATATATGTAACGCCAGTCTAGTGTTATTAGAAGAAAGTCTTTGAGCAACGAACCCCGTTTGGTGCATTCTGATGATATAAGGGAGAGCCTTAGCTAAGCGTAAAGCCAATAACTTAGCCAAAAGTTTACCATCTACATTAATCAAAGAAATAGGCCTGTAATTTGAAACCAACATAGGATCTTTATTTGGCTTCGGCAAAACAATAGTTAAGGATTCTGCCATAGTACCTAATATGCAACCTTTAGTTAGTTGAGCCTGATATAGATTTAACAATTAAAGTAATAGGGTAATTTGAAATGATTTATAAAATTCCACCGTGAAACTATCACCACCTGGAGCGGATCCAACTCTAAGGGACTTCAATGCTGTTTGCAATGCCTTTATCGATATGGGCACTTCAAGACTACCTTTTATATGTTCGGGAATTTTAGGACCCTTAATTAATTTTAAAAATTCTATACCATTCTTTTCTTTATTTGAATAAAGCTCAGAAGAATACAGAGTTTTGTAAAAATTCAAAAATTGTTTTAGAATATTTCCAATTTGTAAATGAGTGTCACCTTTTTCATCTTTAATCGCAACAATTTTTACTTTCCTTTTTTTCACTTTGTGGTAATTAGCCAGTAATCTTCCCGCTTTATTCGAGTTTCCATAGAGCTTGAGAAAACAAATCTTTCCTGGCCAACTGTGAAGAAATCTCATTATATTTATATTTAGCTTTTAAGAGGGCCTGTAAAGTAATTTGTTCCCATTTCACGGCCAATTTTGCCTCTAATACCTTAATATCTTGTTCCAAATTAGAAAATTCCTTATTAAGTTGTTTCCTAACATGTGCTGCATATGAAATGATCTGCCCTCTCATGGTAGCTTTAAAAGCATCCCATGTTTGGGATTTCTTCTGAGACATTGATTTGAAAATATTCCTTCATCTTTAATTGAAGTTCTTCATGAAATTTTGAATCCGCAAGCAATGTATTATTAAATCTCCATACAGGTCTACTAAAATCTTGTTCATCCATTTTCAATTCAATCCAAATTCCACCATGATCTGACAAAATGATTGGATCTATGGTGGCTTTTGTTACTTGCTGAACTAATTGATCTGAAACGAAAATCTAATCTATTCGTGAGAATGATTTATGAACAGGGGAGCAAAATGAAAATTCCCGAGCATTAAAATGAAGGATCCACCATATATCTTTTAAATCACAAGACTGTACCATGTTATCTAAACCCAGTGACTTGATTATCCTACTGGGATTTTTATCTATTAACAGTGTTAATAGATAAAACAGTGTTAAAGTCCCCCGCCACTATTATTTTAGATGCAGCTAATGGTAGTATCAGCCTCTGAAGAGTTTTGAAAAATTCAATTTGATTAGAATTAGGGGCATAGATATTGAAGAGCGCCAATGAATTATTATCCAAGCTCATGTCCACATGAACCCACCTCCCCGAGGGATCTTCAGATCTCAAATGAAATACTGCCGAACATTTCCTATGAATCAGAATAGCTACCCCAGCATTTTGGCCGACAGCAGGAGTGAAAAAAAAAATGTTTTACCCCATCCTTCTTCCAGTTTTCTTGACTCAAAATCAGACAGGTGTGTCTCTTGTATGAAACATATATCTGCATCCTGTTGTTTTCGAAAGTTAAGTATTTTTTCTCTCTCTGGTGGTAACAAATGGGAACAAATTACTTTACAGGCTCTCTCTGGTGAGATCTCATTTAGAATATTGTGTACAATTCTGGAGGCCACACCTTCAAAAAGATATAGACAGGATGGAGTCGGTCCAGAGGAAGGCTACTAAAATGGTGTGTGGTCCTCATGCTAAGGCATATGGGGACACACTTAAAGATCTCAATCTGTATACTTTGAAGGAAAGGCAGGAAAGGGGAGATATGATAGAGATATTTAAATACCTATGCAATATAAATGTGCATGAGTCGAGTCTCTTTTATTTGAAAGAAAACTCTGCAATGAGAAAGCATAGGATGAAGTTAAGAGGTGATAGGCTCCGGAGTAATTTGAAGAAATACTTTTTTACGGAAAGGGTGGTAGATACGTGGAACAGTCTCCCGGAAGAGGTGGTGGAGGCAGAGACTGTGTCTGAATTCAACAGGGCCTGGGATAGGCAGGTGGGATCTCTTAGAGAGAGAAAGAGATAATGGTTACTGTGGATGGCCTTTATCTGCCGTCATGTTTCTATGTTACAATATATATTATCTGTAAACAATTCAATATCCCAACAAGGGCTTTTAGAGGCTGCCACAGAAAGAACTGGTTCCCCCTATGGTCCTCTGTGTTACTAGGAAATGCTCCCACTGCTATGGCTCCCATTTGCTCTGATACAATTGGGTGGTAGTTCACCTGGATCAGCCCACAGATGCCTTCCCCGCCTGCATGATTACATGTGATTTTGCTTTTGTGTAGTGAAATTCATGCTTGCAATGGGACAAAACGTGATGAAGTGGGGGGTGTAATAACCTAATGCAGTGGGCTGAGAACCTGGGGAACAAGGTTCAAGTTTCAAGTTTATTCAAGTTTATTTAATTTTTTTGGTTACTTCGCATAGTCCAAATCCAATGCGATTTACATAAGTTCAAAAATTGAGTAAAATATTAAAAACCGACAAACATAACATTCACTACTAATACAGTAATACATGTAAGGAGGGAGGCGGTTGACAGCAATTGACATAAATACAATTCTAAAAAAAAATAAAAGTAAAAATAAAACCAGGGGAGTGTCAAGACACAGAAGGTTGGGGAACAGGTACCCGCTTAAGTTCCCCCTGCAGTTCCTTGTGACCTTGGACAAGTTGCTTAACCCCTCAATGCAGAAAAGGGGACGTTGTGAGGCAAAGGATGTCGAACACTTAGCGATGGGTTATTCCAAAGTGTACTTTATTGGACTCGAGACACTGGCAGTATTTCGGCGATCCTGCCTTTGTCAAGTGTCAAATGCTTGGGTAGACACAAATGTGCCTGTGTTGTCTTCAAGCTCCTGTTTGGTATTTTTATACCTCTGGTTCTGTCCTTCTGGAATGCCCAAAGATCTAGCTTTTCGCAGAATACACCGAGATTAAAACTTTCCTTCCCTTCTTTGAAGGGAATTAGATCTAAAGGACAATTGGTGAACTCTTGCACGTTTAAATTAATGGAGGTTTGGAATGCAATTCCATCTATGATCAGAGACTTAAACTCCTTTCAACTATTTCGTAAAACATTGAAAACATTTGGATTCTCTAAACATCTAGCAACCTGTACCGCCTAACTATCCTTATTGTTATTTTATCCTTCTTGGTTTTCTTTTCTTTCAAATTTTTCATCCTATTATTGTTGATTTACTTCATGATTGTTAACCGAGCCAAGCTCCATCTTTTATGGAGATGACCCCGTCTATAAATTTAAGTTTTAGTTTAGTTTACGGCAAGCTTCCAAGTCACAAAACATAGTAACATAGTAGATGATGGCAGATAAAGTCCCAAATGGTCCATCCAGTCTGCCCAACTTGATTCAATCTAAAAATTTGAGGGTTTTTTTTTCTTCTTCTCTGAAGTTATTTCTGGGCAAGAATCCAAAGCTCTGCCTGGTACTGTTTTTAGATTCCAACTACTGAAGTCTCCATCAAAGCTCACGCCAGTCCATACACCCTCCCAGCCATTGAAGCCCTCCCCAGCCCATCCTCCACCAAATGGCCATATACAGACACAGACCGTTCAAGTCTGCCCAGTACTGGCCTTAGTTCAATTTTTAATATTATTTTCTGATTGTAGATCCTCTGTGTTCATCCCATGCTTCTTTGAACACAGTCACCGTTTTCCTCTCCACCACCTCTCTCGGGAGCACATTCCAGGCATCCACCACCCTCTCCGTAAAGTAGAAGTTACTAACATTGCCTTTGAATCTACCACCCCTCAACCTCAAATTATGTCCTCTGATTTTACCATTTTCCTTTCTCTGGAAAAGATTTTGTTCTATGTTAATACCCTTCAGTATTTGAATGTCTGAATCATATCTCCTCTGTCCCTCCTTTCTTCTAATCTAAAGTATACATATTGAGGGCTTCCAGTCTCAACTCATACATCTTTTGGCGATCTGACTCAAGGGCTTCAAGGCAAAGTAACCTTATTCGCTGATGACGCCAAACTATGCAATATAGTAAACGGATATAAACTACAGGATGCTATGGAACAAGACCTGCGTACTTTAGAAAATTGGTCCTTGACATGGCAGCTGGGCTTTAACGCCAAGAAATGTAAGGTCATGCATCTCGGTAACGGAAATCCTTGTAAAACTTACACCTTGAATGGAGAAACTTTAACCAGAACTACGGCAGAACGAGACTTGGGAGTAATCATCAGTGCTGACATGAAAGCAGCCACTCAAGTGGAGAAGGCTTCATCTAAAGCACGGCAGATGATAGGTTGTATCAAGAGAAGCTTTGTCAACAGGAAACCTGAAGTCATGATGCCATTGTATAGAGCCATGGTGAGACCTCATCTGGAGTACTGTGTGCAATTCTGGAGGCCACATTACCGTAAGGATGTGCTCAGAATTGAATCGGTTCAGCGGATGGCCACCAGGATGGTCTCGGGGCTAAAGGGTCTCCCGTACGAGGAAAGACTGAGCAAATTGCAGCTCTACACTCTTGAAGAGCGTAGGGAGAGGGGAGACATGATTGAGACATTTAAGTACATCACAGGACGGGTCGAGGTGGAAGACGATATCTTTCTTCTCAGGGGACCCTCGACCACAAGAGGACATCCGCTCAAACTCAGGGGAGGGAAGTTTCGTGGAGACGTCAGGAAGTACTTCTTCACGGAGAGAGTGATCGAGCATTGGAACAAGCTTCCAGTGCAGGTGGTCGAGGCACGCAGCATCCCAGACTTCAAGAACAAATGGGATACCCATGTGGGATCCCTACGAGGTCATGCCAAGGATAGGGTCACTAGGACTTGAATGAGCGGGTCAGTAGAGTGACGGTATAATTACAATGAGCAGGTCAGTAGAGTGACAGTATAATTACAATTATACTTAAGAGGTCAGAAGACCTAAGAGGGTGGGTAAATAGTGTGGGCAGACTTGATGGGCTATATGGCCCTTATCTGCTGTCATTTTTCTATGTTTCTATGTTTCTAACCTCCTACCATTTAAGTTCCCCCTGCAGTGCCCCAGGCATAAAAACTTAGATTGTGAACTCACTTCAAACAGAGAAAGTACCTGTTTGTAATACATAAACCAGTTTGGTTGTGCCATAGAAAAGCAGTGCATTAAATGCATGATGCATACCCTGTATCCTAGTGATAGCACTTAAGGGCCTTTTTATTAACGCGGGTTAAATGCTAGGAAGCCCATAGGAATATAATATGTAGGGTTAACTGGGACTGTCTGGGTGCCCGGAGGGATTTCCAAAATCTGGCAGTTTGTCCGGGTTTTGGAAGTCCCCGACCTCAGGGACACGTCTGGAGGGCATCTGCGCATGCGTAGCCATTGAAGCGATGGCATCATACGCATACATGTGATATCATCGCATTGAGGTCCACGCAGACGCCCTCCAGACGCGGTCCCGAACTCAGGTAGGTTTCTTTAGGGCCAGGGATGGAATTGGGGCAGAGCTGGGGTCAGAACGGGGTGGGACCAGGTGTCCTTGTTTTTTAATAAAGGAAATCTGGCAACCCTAATAATACACTTCTTGACATTTAGCATGTGCTAAATTCATTAGTGCACCTTAGTAAAAAGGTAGGGTTGCCAGATTTTGCATCTGGTAAAGGAGGACGCATGGGCACGCCCTGCCCCTAGGTCCGCCTCGTTCTGCCTCCCAACCCCAGCCCCACGCAAACCTCGTCTCTTCGGGCCGGGTCTGAGAATGCATCTGCGCATGTACAGAAGCACACCAAACTCGGCCCTAATCTTACTAGCTTTTCAAACCTGGACAAAGTGCCGGGTTTTGAAAAGCCACCCGGATGCCCGGACAGTCCTCTGAAAAGAGAACATGTCCAGGTAAATTCGGACTTCTGGTGACCCTAGTAAAAGCAGCCCTAAGCGTTGAGTTCCTGGCTGGCCTTTGGCCCTCTGCTAGGCCTCTCTGAAACAAGGTCCAGACGTTCTAAATTGTTTCTGGACTAGAGGTCTGCATGGGAACGGGGATCGCAGGAATCCCGCGGGAATCCCCCCTAACCCACGGGACTCCCAAGGGGACCCCCCTCTGGCCCATGGGACTCCCACGGGGACCCCCTCTAGCCAACGAGACTCCCACGGGGATGGAAGGCTTTGGAAGCAAGGTTCGTCCATATACTATAATGGACACGTCAGCCTTAGTAAAAGAGGGGGTTTATAAGTTAATTACCTGAACAGAAAACAAAAAAAAGGTTCCACCAAAGAGATTCCACAAGGAAAACAGCAGCGCAAACACAAAAGAAACGGTGGAATTGATGATCCTGTCAGAAGTAATTGCTGCTTTTTATGGGGACGGGCGGGGATGGAGGTAATTCCTTGCGGGGATGGGTGGGGACAGAGAGGATCCTGACGGGGATGGATGGGGACGGAGAGGATCCTGATGGGTTCAGGTGGGGATGGAGAGGATCCTGGTGGGGACGGGTGGGGACAGAGAGGATCCTGGCGGGGCGGGTGGAGACGGAGAGGATCCTGGCGGGGACAGGTGGGGACGAAGAGGTTCCTGGCGGGGACAGGTGAGGATGGAGAGGATCCTGATGGGGATGGGTGGGGACGGAGAGGATCCTGATGGGTTCAGGTGGGGATGGAGAGGATCCTGGTGGGGACGGGTGGGGACGGAGAGGATCCTGGCGGGGACAGGTGGGGACGAAGAGGATCCTGGCGGGGACAGGTGAGGATGGAGAGGATCCTGATGGGGACAGGTGAGGATGGAGAGGATCCTGATGGGGACAGGTGAGGATGGAGAGGATCCTGATGGGGACAGGTGGGGATGGAGAGGATCCTGGTGGGGACGGGTGGGGACGGAGAGGATCCTGGCGGGGACAGGTGGGGATGGAGAGGATCCTGATGGGGACAGGTGGGGACGAAGAGGATCCTGGCGGGGACAGGTGAGGATGGAGAGGATCCTGATGGGGACAGGTGAGGATGGAGAGGATCCTGATGGGGACAGGTGAGGATGGAGAGGATCCTGATGGGGACAGGTGGGGATGGAGAGGATCCTGGTGGGGACGGGTGGGGACGGAGAGGATCCTGGCGGGGACAGGTGGGGATGGAGAGGATCCTGATGGGGACAGGTGGGGACGGAGAGGATCCTGGCGGGGACAGGTGGGGACGGAGAGGATCATGGTGGGGACGGGTGGGGACAGAGAGGATCCTGACTGGGACAGGTGGGGATGGAGAAGATCCTGGTGGGGACGGGTGGGGATGGAGAGGATCCTGGCGGGGATGGATGGGGACGGGCGGGGATGGGTGGGATTTCTGTCCCCGTGCAACTCTCTATTCTGGACACATTGGGAGAAACTGTGAGATTTGTTCAGTCATTTACTACTTTGGCTTGAGTTCTGCAGAACCCCCGGTGGACCCCATTCCCTGGGAGAGTTTAACCAATTTTCACTGTCCCTAAAGGAAATTTAATGGTGTATCTGCTAGCGCAGTCTCTCGCAAACTTTGCCAAGCCGCGGCACACTGAACGTGGTGGCCGCGGCTCGAGGCATCCGGAAGTGCGTGGACACCGGCGTCATGATGTCACGTGCATGCGTAACATCATCGTATCGACATCCACGACTGCGTGAAGGCCCTCCAGATGGGCCCTGAGCCGCCAGTAGGGGGTGCTGGAAGGGAAGACGTGCAGAGAGGAGAGGCTGCCTACAGGATGTGCTTCTCGCCACGAGAGGCGCATTCTATAGGCAATCAGCCTCTCCTCCTCCGCACTGTGCTAGCGGGTGCCTTCTTTTATCTGCTTCTTGCCCTAACCTGTGTGCAGTATATCCCAGTAATTTTTTTTTTTTGGGGGGGGGCACGTTCCCCTTTTTCTTATTTTGCTGACTTCTCCTGTAGCTCCACCTGTCCTTCATCTGTTCACAGCTGTTGATACCATCTGCAGAGTACGGACAGACGTTTCCCTTTTCCCTTTCTCCCTTCTGTCACTTTTTCGCTGCTGTTTATACCCTGGAGGATGTGCTGAGGGAGGGGTGGGTGTGGGTGTCTTCTATCACTGGCATGAGGGGGAGGAGAAGGAGGGGTGTCCTATGCCGTGACATCATTCTATAAATATCGGAGAGCGGAGCAAGAGCTCTGGGTTTTGAAAAGGAACAGCACTCTTTTGCTTGAAGCTGACATGCAGTAACTTTATGGACTGCTGGACAGGGGGCAAAAGCTACTTAATGCCATTCCTGTGTCCTCTCTCTGCCCCGAACTGCCTGCGTGGAAGGACTACGGTGCTGGGGGAGAATTGACGGTATGATCTTACTGAATTCATTGAGGATAAGGATGGTGCAAATGTTCCTTTCTGGGGACAGTGGGAGCTGAGGGGCTGTTACGACGTGGCTTTCTCCTGGATTTGTCATCCGGAAGGAATAATTGTTTTCCGACATATCTAGAGATTCATAGTTCTGCGCTGTATTCTTAGACTTCTTCACCAGCTACCTCGTCATCGCTTCTGAAAATCGTCCTTTCTTGCCGCTCGCCAGGAGAGATTTATGTGTTTTGCTTGGATATGAAACAGATTTCATCACTTATTGCTTCATGCAGTGACAGAACTGGTTTGCAAGGTAAGAGCAGCCCAGTGGATGAAATGTATACATCTATATATTTGCCATGCCGGTGGTGCGTTTTCACCTTCTGATATACAACGCGTCCTTCTTCGGAAACGATCTTGTCCTGCTAGCAACATATTCTGACTCTGTCCTACCCTTGCCGTTCCCTGAAAGGTCTGTTTTATTCTGGCTCAGTGCGCTGCCGCAGAGACCTCGGTCTGCAGTCTGTCCCCTGAGCCCTGTTGCTTCTTTTTTCCGTCTCTGTCCTTTCCCGAAAGACAGCCGAGCAAAGAGCAGCAGATCTGGCGAGCTCCGAGCCCCACGAGAAGCGAGGACGGCGGTGAGGAAGGGGCTCGCGGTCCAGCCACAGGGCATCCTCGGGACCAGCTGGCATCGGCACTGGGATTTGTCTGCAGTCCAGATGGATGAGAGAAAGTCCTGGAGCGCTCCACAAACCCAGATGCTCTTGCTGGTGCTATAGGAGGGATTAGACTTTCTGTCGCTAAACTGACAAGAAAAGTTCTGCTTTTAGACAGCGTCTTGTCCTGCTCGACGGCCAGGCTAGAGGTACAGAAGGATCGCACAACCGACCCCTTGGCACCAGCAGAGACAGACGCTCACAATGTGTTCCGAGAGCCTGCAGTACCGGGCTCTCTACGAGTACAAGAGAGAGCGTGAAGAAGATATCACCCTGTTACCTGGGGACCTCCTGACGGTGCCTAAGATGCAGCTCCTCAGCCTGGATTATAAGGAAGGGGACGAACGGTTTCCCAAAGGATGGTTGAACGGGGTGAACGAGAGATCCAAGGAGCGGGGAGACTTTCCAGGAACGTGCGTGGAGTATGTCGGGCCACTCAGGATGGTGCTGACGATGCCCAAGCTGAAGTGCAGGCCCATGCCTCCAGCGCCGACGGCTACATCAGCGCTCCACGGTGAGTACTGGCATGAAGGGTTCCATGTGCTTTTGCTGGGGTGCATTTGTTCAATGGCCTGCAAAAGCAGTAAGGCATGGGGAGTGCCAGGCTGCAGCATGGTAACCAATTGTGGCACTCCTCAGGCAGTATTTTTTACAAGATATTGTTAATGGTAGAGAATGACATGGGGACAAATTGTTCCCTGTCCCCACGGGAGCTCATTTACACAGCCCAGCAAGATTTTTCCTGTCCCTGCCCCATTCCTGCAAGCTCCGTCCTCATCCGTACAAGCCTCAAACCCTTTAAAATCCTAAGTAGCAACATTCTAGAGCTCAGATTGTGATGTCACAATGCCTCATTCCACCAATGCCTAAGCTCCGTCCTCATCCGTACAAGCCTCAAACACTTTAAAATCCTAAGTGGCAACATTCTAGAGCTGAGTTTGTGATGTCATAATGCCTCATTCCACCAATGCCTAAGCTCCGTCCTCATCCGTACAAGCCTCAAACACTTTAAAATCCTAAGTGGCAACATTCTAGAGCTCAGATTGTCATGTCATAATGCCTCATTCCACCAATGCCTAAGCTCCGTCCTCATCCGCGCAAGCTTCAAACTCTTTAAAATCATAAGTGTCTGAGGCTTGTGCGGTTAAGTTTGAGCTTGCAGGAATGGACCAGGGTCAGTGGCAAAACCTGCGGGGATGGGATGGGGAAATTGAGTTCCTGTGGGGATGGAGATAAATTTGTCCCTGTGTCATTCTCTAGTTAACGGCATCCCTAAGCACAGGGAACTCACTCAGGCACTCCCTTCTCTGTTCACTGACCTGCTATGTACTGCATCAGCACATCAGTTATATTATTAAGGACCAGAGGGGGGCGCACTAGCACTGACATGGCGATGCTCCAATAACATATAGAATTTCCTTCATCTGAAGATCTTCATTGAGAGACAGCAATTTGGGTATATGTGTGTGTGTGTGGGGGGGGGGAAGGATAAGTATAGGAGCGTGAACATATGTGGGAGTGTGAACATAAGAACTGCCATCTCCGGATCAGACCTTCGGTCCATCGAGTCCGGCGATCCGCACACGTGGAGGCCCAGCCAGGTGTACACCTGGCGTCATTTTAGTCACCCATATCCCTCTATGCCTCTCGTAAGGAGATGTGCGTCTAGTTTGCTTTTAAATCCTAGAACGGTGGATTCCGCAATAACCTCCTCTGGGAGAGCATTCCAGGTGTCCACCACTCGTTGCGTGAAGCAGAACTTCCTGATATTTGTCCTGGACTTGTCCCACCTTAGCTTCAGTCCATGTCCTCTTGTCCATGTCACAATCTCAGTTCTGGAATGTTGCTACTCTTTGGGGTTCCAGAATCTTGCTATTCTTTGAGATTCTGCCTGGAATCTTGATATTGTTTGGGGTTCTAGAATCTTTTGTTACTCTTTGGGATTCTAGAATTTTGCTACTCCATTGTAACATCACTGATGAGGTTGGCTCTGAGGAACTGTGGAATGAGGCATTATAAGAACATAAGAACTGCCATCTCCGGATCAGATCTTCGGTCCATCAAGTCCGGCGATCCGCACACGTGGAGGCCCAGCCAGGTGTACACCTGGCGTCATTTTAGTCACCCATATCCCTCTATGCCTCTCGTAAGGAGATGTGCATCTAGTTTGCTTTTAAATCCTAGAACGGTGGATTCCGCAATAACCTCCTCTGGGAGAGCATTCCAGGTGTCCACCACTCGTTGCGTGAAGCAGAACTTCCTGACATTTGTCCTGGACTTGTCCCCCCTCAGCTTCAGTCCATGTCCTCTTGTATGTGTCACATTGAACATTGTAAATAATATTTTTTTCTGCTCTGTTTTGTCGATTCCTTTCAGTATTTTGAAAGTCTCGATCATATCCCTTCGCAGTCTCCTTTTCTCAAGGGAGAACAATCCCAGTCTCTTAAGTCGTTCATCGTATTCTAAGTTCTCCATATCTTTTATTAGCTTTGTTGCTCGTCTCTGCACCCTCTCCAGCAGTTTTATATCCTTCTTTAGGTTGGGAGACCAATGTTGGACACAGTATTCCAAGTGTGGTCTGACCATTGCCCTATAAAGCGGCATTATAACTTTCTCCGATCTACTCGTGATTCCTTTCTTTATCATGCCTAACATTCTATTTGCTTTCTTTGCCGCTGCCGCGCATTGTGCCGACGGTTTCAGTGTCCTATCTATCAGTACACCCAGGTCCTTTTCCTGTTCGCTTTTACCCAGAGTCACACCTGACATTCTATATTTGTGTTCCTTGTTCTTTCCGCCTAAATCAGGGGTAGGGAACTCCAGTCCTCGAGAGCCGTATTCCAGTCGGGTTTTCAGGATTTCCCCAATGAATATGCATTGAAAGCAGTGCATGCAAATAGATCTCATGCATATTCATTGGGGAAATCCTGAAAACTCGACTGGAATACGGCTCTTGAGGACCGGAGTTCCCTACCCCTGGCTTAAATGCATTACTTTGCACTTTTCCACATTAAACTTCATCTGCCATTTCTCCGCCCATTTCTCTAACTGACACAAGTCACTCTGGAGTTCCTCGCTGTCCTTCTGCGTGTAAGAGTAGTTTTGTGTACATAGGCTGTTTTGTCATGCATTTAATATGTTTGTAGATGTGTGAGTATGTGAGGGGTGTGTCATGAAAGACAATGGATGGAGAGTGGGCCTGTCTGTGAGAAAGGGATATGTCCTGGCATGTGTGTGTGTGTGTATTTGTGTATATTGCCAGTCTTTGCATGCCTGCAGTATGTCCAAGGACATGTGAGTATGTGAGGGTTGTGTCTTGACACATGTGGGGGTGTCTGTGTATGTGTGTGGGGGAGGAGTGGTTAGCACAGCTGGGTTAAAAAAAAGGTTTGGACAAGTTCCTGGAGGAAAAATCCAGTCTGCTACTGAGACAGACATGGAATGTTGCTACTGTTTGGTTTTCCGCCAAGGATTTGTGATCTGGATTGGCCCCTGTGTAAACAGGATACTGGGCTAGATGGACCAGTTGTCTGACCCAGTATGTGAGTGTGTCTTGGTGTGTGTTTGCATACCAATGCTTGCTACGATAAGTTTCTCCCTTAACGGTTCAAGCTGTTAGCTGATCTTGGCATCTGTCTCTCAGGAAGTGTCTTAAACAGATGGTGTAGAGTCTCAGTTAAATGCTGGCTATTGCTTAGCTCTTCCCATTGCAAAGAAACACACACTCTCTACACACACCAAGCAAATAGAGGCTTATTCTTGGAAAAAAAACCTTTATCCTGGATGCTTCCTGGAGAGTCCCAGTCCAAGTTCTTCTTGAAGACTTTAGGCTGGCAAAGATTATGCATAGAAACCAAACTCCTTAAACTGGTGGTGTTTTGGGGTCCACACACTAAATCAAAATGGTTCAGGTTGTTTAAATTCTTAACTCTTGTGCTTCTTATGTCTGATCTCCTGGGATCGAACGTGTTTAACTGCTTGTTGTGAAAAGGTCGTGCAGAATGGGCCAAAAGATGACTGCGCCAGGGGGGTTCGGTGGCAGCACTATGCATGCACAGGGGTTTGGATTTGGTTCCCAGGGCATGTTCTCCGCTCCCAGGCAGTCTAGCACTGGGGGTTGCTTTGGAGGCAGCTTTCGCTATCAGCCAGGGAAGGCATTGCAGTCATTGTGCAATGGTGACACCTAGTGGCCAGATTTAGGGCCCATAACTGCAAGGAACCTTGGTTTGTATGGAACCATCATTGTGATCACTAGACTGGACTAGGTGAGTTGGAATGGGACACACAGTAAGAGATGAAAGCCCCTGGTCATTGTGCTTGAAAAGTTTAAAGTTACTCAGAATGCTTCTTGACCCAGCACTTAATATGAAAAGTTACATCTCACACATCCTGAAGAAAATCTTCTAAAGACTGAGGATCGTAAGACCGCTGAAGAGAGTACCATCAACCAAAAACTTCAGACTTGTGGTCCAAAGTTGATACCATACTATACAACTAGAATTCAGTGCAGTATACAATAAGATTCTCGATACTGAATGAAAGTTGGGTAGGTAGAGATCTGAGTTAATGTTATTGGTTCGAGGAGAAAAGGTGAATCTTTAACCTTTTCCTGAAGATATAGTACGTGCATGTTTGTCGCAGGGGAAGGAGGAGGTTGTTCCATAGCCTGGGTCCCAGGTATGTGAAAATGGATTCATGCAGCTTCTTCCGAAGTACGCGTGATGGGGAGGGAAGGCCAGTTTGAACCGCTGATGAGGTCGTGAGATGAGAAAGGAGCACGTAACGGCGATGTCGGTGCTTGGTAATGTGCTACTGAGGGGTGTTCTCCTCCCAAAATAGCTGAAAGCATTGCAATCTGCCCAAAACAGTTGCAAGGGCTGTTAGCGGGACCTTAAGAAATGAGCAGATAACACCAGTACTTAGAGCCCTTCATTGGTTACCAATCGAACAACAAATTCGCTATAAAACCCTCTTGCTTGTCTTCAAGGCTCTAATGGTAGGATGTCCCCTGTCTTAGCAACAACACTACATCTCCTTCAACCTGCATGGGCACTAAGGTCACTGAGCTCTAACCTTCTTGATATATACCCTCTTCTCGCAAAATCCGCCTTAATAAATTTAGAAATTCAATTTTTTATATTAGAGGACCTCAATGGTGGGACTTGCTTCCAGAGACATTTAAAGTCTCACTGAAACACTCTTGTTTAAAGATGCATACCACTCATGATGAACTGAAGTGCAACTGGACCGCCCTACCGAAGAGTAATAATCAATGTCACTGGAAACAGCATGTGGTGGTTTTCGAAGGGTCTCAAACTGGCGGCCCGGGGGACACATGCAGCTCGCCAGGTACTATTTTGAGGCCCTCGGTATGTTTATCATAATCACAAAAGTAAAATAAGAGTTTCTTGATCATATGTCTCTTTAGTTGTAAATGACAATATTATTATTAAGACTTAGCTTAAAAGAAAGATTTATAAACTATAAAGAGTTTTACCTCATGCAAAATTGTCATTTCTTTAATAAGACATTAACTATTTTTTTCTGAGGCCCTCCAAGTACCTCCAAATCCCAAACTGTGGCCCTGCAAAGGGTTTGAGTTTGAGACCGCTGGTGTAGACGCTGTTGTTATATCTTAGCTATGTATGTATTGTACATCTGTAATCCACCTAGAAACTAACTGATAGTGCAGAATATAAATGTTGTGAATAAATAAATGAAAAGGAAAAGGAGAAAGTTCTCTCCCCCTGCCTTCACAAAAATAAATCTTCAATAAATGCTGTTGAGCAGTGATTCATAAATGCCATATATTAGGTCATTTTTTTCTCAGTAACGAGATGAAGATAATGCACGGTTATTAAGACATGGCCAAGGTCAACTATTACACAATTTATATACAATCATTTCTTGAAAAGGAATGATAAAAACTTTTTTGAGAGCATGTTGCTATGGAGACTGAAGGATTCTCATAATAAGTACTTCAAGCAATGAATTGGCCCTATTAGACTACTGTAATTCTGTCCAGAACAGGCATCCAGGAATGGCGCTTACGCTCCTGTAGTGTGGCCATATGACTGTGATCGTGGCCTGCAAAATGAACGATCGTATTACTCCATCTTTTGTTCAATTACATTGGCTTATGGTAAAGTTTCATATTCAGCTCAAGTAAGCAAGCTTGGTTTGGAAAAGCTTTCGAAATTTGACTTCCTCATTAGCTGATATTTGGTTTTAAGGAGTTATCAGCCTAGGCGCAGTTTGTACTCAAGTGATAAATGGCTTTCAGAACGCCATTAAAGTGTTGTGACAGTCCTTCCACTTGATCACGTGTGGCTTCTGCCACTGGCCCTTCAGTATGGAATCAAAGGCCATCAAAGATTAAGGGGAAGGCCAATTTTTTAAGTATTAGGAAGAGGGTGAAAACATTCATTCCGCCTAGGTTTAGTTTGACGTCATATGCATCTCTCCCTTTTTACTAAACTGCGATAGCGTTTTGTAGCACAGGGAGCCGTGCTGAATGCTGTGCGTTGCTCCTGACGCTCATAGAGCGTCGGGAGCAGTATGCAGCTCCCTGCGCTACAAAAACGCTTTCGCGGTTTAGTAAAACGGGGGTGGGTGGGATAATGTTTACTGCCATTTTAGTATAAACTTTATGAAATCTTATTGGCTGATATTCAGCCAGTGGCAATGAGCATCTCTTAAAATGCTCACCACCGCTGGCCAAATCAAACCCAGTTATTCAGTGCCAGTGGGTGATGATACCCAAAATTCAAGTGGGTACAGCCAAACTTCAGTGCTGACTGTTCCCTCTAAGCTGAGCAGGAGTCCTCCACCCACAGTCTCACCAATAGAGGGTGCTGTTTTACTGTCACATTTTTCAATTGTGAGGGACAGGCAAGTTCTGCAGGACTCCAGGGAGCATACCTGTCCTTAGCGACTGAAAATATTCCACCCCCTAGTGGTAGCAATGCAGCTGGAGGACACCTGCTCAGCTTAGAGGGAACACTTTTTTGTACCTGCAAAACTGAACCAAACAACGGGTTACTGTTACAAAGTCACGGTGGCAGCCGCTGCTGCTATAATCACTCCAATGCCCAGAGAGATTTATTGGACATTGGAGCATTTGCCACACAGCAGCTGCTACCGTGGCTTTGTAAAAGGAGAGGAGGAGGGAGTTAGGATTGCAATTTAAACAGTCCTGCAGCCTGGTTAACTATGCAGACACCAATGAGTGTGGGGGGGGGAGGTAAAATAAGGAAGAGAAGTATCTGTAGAAAAAGAGTGAGAGGGAAGAGCCTGTAGTGGGAGGGAAAAGTGACAAGAGGGGGGGGGGAGAGAATCTCTGCTGGGAAGGAGGAGGAAGAGAGTCTGGAAGGAAGGACAGAGACAAGGAAAGTGGAAAGGAGGCTGAAATCAACCCAATTAGAAAAATAACATGCCAAGGCAAAAAAGAAAAAAAATCAATTAAAATTTTTAGTGATTGGAATGAGTCAGCTGTGAGAAATGCACCTCTTTTCTGGGTTTTTGTTGAACTGCTTACGGAGTCTGGCCCTCTGGAGGATTTCCCATTCCAGTTTTTGTCTGTCTGTTCTTTCTAATATTTGGTCCCCTATTCTGTATTGACAGTCTCTCCATATTCTGCATGTTTCTTTTTATTAGTATTTATATAGTACTCTTTGTTACAACATCAGGGCAGCGTTCATCAATTAAAAAGGAAAAGAACGCCCCTCGTACAGGTGTAAAGGGAAAAATAAGGAAGAAAAAAATCATTTAGTTGCCGTATGGTCCAATGCCTAACTATGTAAGAAAAGCATAACTAAGAAGGAAATGCCAGTCCAAATAAATAGGTTTTTAAAGAAGCTCTAAATTTAGTATAGGGAGGCTCACATAAGGACCCTTAGGACGAGAGGCCCATAAATATGGCACCGATGCAAAAAAGGCCGAGTTTTGAGGAGATTTTAAGACGGGAACGTTGAGGACCGCAGTGAACGAGGAGGTTTGGATGGAACAAGTCATTTTGCCAGATAATCAGAGGTTGAAAGGTTCTGCTAGTGTGAAGTGGCTGTGGAGGAATCTGAAACCGTCCCGCTTGTTCTAACTCGCACATAGTAGGTGTATTGATGCTCTAAGGCAGGGTTCTTCAACTTTTTGACACCTATGGACCGGTGGAAATAAAATAATTTTTTGTGGACTGGCAACCAGTCTGCGGACCGGCAGTTGAAGAACACTGGGCTAAGTCGTGGGCCAGCCCCCACCCATTTCCACCCAATCTCCGCCCCAGACCCCGCCCCCCAAATAGTACTAATTGTAACACCATTTTTGTCCCTTCAGTTTTCATATATACACACACACAGTATAATCGTATTAACAACACATAATGGTTAACCACAAAGCACACTATGCTTCTCAATATTCATTCCTACCAGAACACAGATACTGGACCAAAAACTAAAAGGACTAATATATTCAAACAAACCCTAAGACGCAAGACTCTGCATGCGGTACAACCCCAGAGGAAAAGAAACAAATGTATTTCTTCCTGAACAGATGTAAATCAATCACTAAATTCAAAACTAAAATCATTCCCTCTACCTTTGTTGGCTCCCTCCCTCCATGCTGTGCCTTAAGTTCTGGCCTGCTCCTGCCTAGCCATTTTATGCCACCCCCTGGTGTTGTCTTCAGGCCGGCTCCCTCTTCCTCAGTGCTGCAGTGCACAAAGAAATGGGCAGTGGCTCCTCGCACGTCCCGCGCCTCATTCGGAAGCCTTCTCTCTAATGTTGCATTGAGGAAGAGGGAGTCGGCCCGAAGACAATGCCGCATCGATCACACCGCGGCTGAAGAACACTGTCTCAGGCCCGATGCATGTGCCGGCCCTGTGGACCGGCAGGAAATTTCTGTAGACCGGCATCGGTTCACGGACTGCTTGTCAATCTTTCAGTGGCTGTGACCCCCAAATAAAACTGGGTGACCCCCCCAGAGGTACAGAATAATGCAGCATCTATGGGGAACTTGCCTAAGTTATGACCCCAGCACAGATTTTGTGACCCCATTTGGGGGCCCAACCCAGAGTTTGGGAAGCTCTGCTCTAAGCTCTAGTGTCATCGGTGGCATAGTAAGGGGGGTGGCAGACTGCCCTGGGCGCCATCTCAGTGGGGGCGCTGGCACCTCTCCTCATGCTCACACCCCACCTTTCCCGCTCTCCCCCCCCCCGATCCTCTTTAAAATATTTGCGTGATGTCAGAGGGAAAGCCAGCAAGAGCAGCAGGCATGCGTTGGAGAAGATTTAAAGGGATGGGGGTGGGAAGGGATGCCAAAAGTGTGGTGGGGGGGGCGGAGGAGAGGGTGCAAGGGGGATGTAATAAGTTTGCTCTTCAGCTTGTGTCTTTTTGCAGGGTCTTGTGTTACTGTGTTTCCCCGAAAATAAGCCCTAGCACGATTTTTGGGGTAGGTCTTAATATAAGCCCTACCCCCAAAAATAAGCTCTAGTCGCCGGCAGCAGCAGCAGCAGTGGTGCTTCCCCCCTCCCCTCCCCCGCCGACCCATCTCTCCCTCCCATCCGAACCACCAGACAAAAATAAATACCTTATAACAAACTGGCAATGTCAGCAGCAATCTAGGAAGGCTGCTTCGTGGCCTGGGCCGTTCCTTTGCCGCATCACTGATGATGTCATCAGCAAGGAGGCAGAGGAACGCCCGGAAGATAAAAAGCCATAAACCAGCCTGTCTAGATTGCTGCCAACACTGCCAGTTTGTTATAAGGTATCTATTACTGCCTCGTGGTTCGGATAGGAAGGAAAGATGGGTCGGTGGGGGGATACGCGGCGGGGGGGGGGGATAGAAAGATGCTTCACGGGGGGATGGGAGGAAGGGAGGGATAGAAGCTGCAAGGAATGGAAGGGAGGGATAGAAGCTGCAAGGGTTCTGCTGTACAAGGGATGGGAGGTAGGGATAGAAAGATACTGCACAAGGAGATGGGTGAGGGGGAGGATGCTGGGCTGTATAAAGAGAGGCTCAGAATTTAGGAAGTTGATTGGTTGGGCTGAGAACTTTTCAGCACCCCCTCAAGTATGTGTGTGGAATGGGGTGTTAGTACTAAAGTTCTTTGTTCTGTTGGTGTTTGCTGTCTTTTGGAGGGCCTATGCCTATAAGTAGGGTTCATGTAAGAATTTTGAGTAAGTTGTGTGAGTGGATAATGTTGCGTTTATAGCACGCGCTGAAGATTAGCGCGTGCAAACCCCCGCGCTAAATGAAAAATACGAACGCAAGCTCTATGGAGGTGTCAGCGGCTAGCGTGCGTGCTAAAACCACTAGCGCGCCTTAGTAAAAGGAGCCCCAAAGCATCTTTCCTGGCATCATCCTAAATCCTTGCTGGTCATTAGCATTCTGCACTTTATAGGGGTAACTGATTGCAAACATCTAGAGAAAGAGCCAAGTGGTCCTAGACAGCAACATGCGACTTCAAATCATTTCGAAAAGAAATCAAAACCCTGCTATTCAAAAAAATTCGTCCTTCCCCCTCCCCCTTCCCCCCCTGTAAAATTCCCCCTCAAATTTTTACTCCTCATGTAACTCCCCTTCATAGACTCAACTATGTAACCAGCCCCCTAAATTGTAATTTCCCCGTAAATATCCAGTTTTTCTTCTGATGTAATCCTCAAATTTCTACCCATCCCTTAAGTTCTCCCAAAGACTCAATTTATATAACCAGCTCCCTAAACTGTAATTTTTCCTGGAAATGTCCAGTTATCTTCTGATGTATTCCGCCTAGAACTGCAAGGTACAGGCGGAATAGAAGTCACTAAAGTAATGTAATATATGTAATGTAATGTAATGTAATTTATTTCTTATATACCGCTACATCCGTTAGGTTCTAAGCGGTTTACAGAAAATATACATTAAGATTAGAATTAAGAAAGGTACTTGAAAAATTCCCTTACTGTCCCGAAGGCTCACAATCTAACTAAAGTACCTGGAGGGTAATAGAGAAGTGAAAAGTAGAGTTAGAGGAAAAATAAAAATAAAATAAACATTTTAACAAGACAGCATTGATCTAAATACTTTGGAAGGTAGAAGAGAGGAGAGAAAGGAATAGAAGCAGAAGGGGGAGCCGTTGAACAGTAGAATTCTGGAGAAATTTAAATGATCGAAATAGAACAAAACAAAGACAAAAGGCAAAACAAGATAAATCTTAAGCTGGAAAGAAAAATAAAATAAAACTTTGTCTTCAATCCACGGTTTCAGCGTCAGTGATGAAGTGGAGCAAGTAAGTTTAGGAGGAGCGAACTTAAAAAAAAAAAACACTTGGAGACTGACCCAAAAAAACATTATTTAATTTCTTTCCTATCCCCTTCTCCCAACGGTTAAAAATATACAGTTAACAGGTCACAATTTGCCTATATTATAGGACGGTGTCAGGTCAAAAGCGCGCCGGGACAAAGGCGCGCGCAGACAATTGAGCAGAGCGTGGAGGCGTGCGCCGCAGAAAATGACTGTTTTTAGGGCTCCGACGGGGGAGCGTGGGGGGGAAACCCCCCCCACTTTACTTAATAGAGATCGCACCGCATTGTGGGGGCGTTGTTGGGGGTTTGGGGGGTTGTAACCCCCCACATTTTACTGAAAACTTCACTTTTTCCCTGTTTTTAGGGAAAAAGTTAAGTTTACAGTAAAATGTGGAGAGCTACAACCCCCCAAACCCCCCACAACGCCGGCACAATCTCTATTAAGTAAATCTCTATTACAGTTTTTAGGGGCTCCCCAACAAAAACCCCCATCGGAGCCCCTAAAAACTGTAATTTTCTTCGGGGCGCGCCTCCATCTTGCGCTCAGTTGTTGGCGCGCGCCTTTCTCTTTCGCGGGGTGGTCTATCAACCTTATAGGACAATTGGAAGTGAAGACAAATGATCCTCTCCTATTTTGATTCTGTGTATTAACCTTCCTTCGTCTTCTGTATTTCTTCAGGTATTTTTAGTTGGGAAGATGCTGGGCTGAAATATTTAGGTCAGATGTGGAAAGGAGTATTCCCTATATTTAGTGCTTTTGAATCTTTTTGGAAACATCTACAATATCGCAGCTCGCAAACATTTTGTTACAACTGAGCAGGTGATGTCATGCGGGTTAAAAAGATTTACGCTGTATCCTGGCTTACTCTGAAAAGAACACTCAGGCAGTCTGGATCAGTTAAACAAATATCGTCAACTGTATTTTAAGTTAAGCACATTTGTAAAGCGTTGGAACCTTGACTTCCAACTTGAGCTAGGCACGGGACATCGGTAAGAAATATGGAAGCCTCATTACAAAGGTGAGCAAGTTTTTTGTTAGGGTGAAGAGGGTTTGATCTGTTTTGAGTTTTCTCCAGGAGATTAATGTAGCAGATTTTTTTGGGCATCATGGATTGATAGTTTGTACTCCTGTAGTAGGTTTTTATTCCCCAGTGGGCTTTGTTCTTTTAATCTTTGGATTTGCACCAATTTCTTTCGTTCTTAGTTCTCGTTTCTTTTTCCTGAGGTCGTCTATAAACCAGGGGGAGGAGAAGATGCGAGTGTTAGACCTTATGTTTTGGGATTCTGCTAGGTGTTCATGCAAGGTCTTAATTTGCATGTGCCTGTTTGACGCAGCTTCTTCGATGGGTGTCGGTTCAGTCTTCGTTGTTTCGGCTATTTTAGAGGTGCCGGATGATAGCTTTTCTAGGTTGACTTAGTTTGGGTTGAGTATCTTCTTGAGTGGGGTGATGTTCTTGGTTGGAGGTTCTGTAGCTGAGTTTTGAAATCGGTCAAATTAGATAAGGAACTACCTCTGAATTATAGACCTACAGTGGAACCTTGGTTTACGAGCATAGTTTGTTCCAGAAGCATGCTCGTAAACCAAATTGCTCGTATATCAAAGCGAGTTTCCCCATAGGAAGTAAGGGAAACTCGCTTTGATTTGTTCCACCTTCTCCTCCACCCCCCCTCCCCGAGGCTACCGGCGCTGCTCCATCACCCTCCCTCCTCCTCCGTTCAAACCGGCATCACTCCACCCCCGCCTGCGAACGCCCTTCCCCTGTGAGAAATGCATCGCACCCCCGTGCTTGAAGCGGCATCCGCCCGCTCCTTACCCCATCTGCTGCGTGCCGATGCCAGTTAAGGAAAGATCCCGCCTCTTGCCTGGACTGGGCCTTGAGCATCTGCGCATGGTCAAGGCCTTCGGGCTCTCGATCTCTCCGAGAATGATCTTTTATCTCATTTTGTGTTATACAGTCCAATGAGGATAACCAGGAATTCCAATTTATTTGCTTATCCGAAAATGGCTGGCTGCAGATACAAGACTTTTTTGGATAGGACCCTTGCATTTTAAGCAAGTACGCAGCAGTCCTGGTAGGGTAATTCTATTGGTGGAGTTGTGTTGTCTTATGGTGCATTTCGAAAAGTAATTAAGTCAGCGTGGTTTGATAAATTTATTTCCTAAATGAGGATATTACTGTTAATCAAAATTTTACATTGAATATATTAGGAAAATTGTTCTTTGTTTTGTTTTTTTTGTTCAAAGTGTTTTATTGATTTTATAAGTAGAGAAAAATACAAAGCCAACAATGTGAGTGCTCCAACAAGGAGCACATTATAACAATATCATTACCAATGTCATCACATCTTTATTTTGTTATGCATTTAATAATCTGTTGTATTTTAATTATTTGTATTTCACCGATTGTCCAGCCTTCTATTGTGTAAACCGCCTAACAATTGTTTGATTATGGTGGGATAGAAGAATAAAGTTATGTTATGTTGAGTGGAAGAGCCCTCCCACGCCCAAGGACACCTATCCCAAATAATAGGCGGAGAATAAGCATCGTTAGGCATCCGACATAGGCACAGCCAAATTAGATGAATGGCCTAATGGAGTGGTGCTTATGTCCTTCCATCAAAGCCCTCCCTTCAATCCATCCAGAATTCGGCTACGCCTCTCATATTCCACGAGAGCCGCTGTACTCACGTTACTCCTCTCCTAAAGTCACTTCATCGGTTTCCCATCTGTTTCTGAATACAATTCAAACTCCTCTTACTGACCTACAAATGCATTCACTCGGCTGCCCCTCATTATCTCTCTTCACTTCTCTCCCCCTATGTTCCCCCCACCTCCCCTGTGAGCTTCGCTCAACGGGTAAGTCCCTCTTATCTGTGCCCTTTTCTTCCTCTGCCAACTCCAAACTCCGTCCTTTCTGCCTTGCTGCGCCATATGCCTATAACAAACTGCCCGAATCCCTAGCGTCTCTGGCCGTGTTCAAGTCCGAGTTAAAAGCCCACCTCTTAGAGTGCTTTCGACTCCTAACTCTCACCTTGGGTTCTACATCCCCAACCCCTCTATGTCATGTCTGTCTGTTCAAGTTAGATTGTAAGCTCTTCAGAGCAGGGACCTTCTATTTAATATCAAAATGTACAGTGCTGTGTACGTCCCTCAGCACTATAGAAGTGTTAAATAGTAGTAGAAGTAGTTTCCTGCCACTGTCTTTCAGAAGGTTGCACGACACAACTTGAGGTCATAGAAACATAGAAATTGACGGCAGAAAAGGGCCACAGCCCATCGAGTCTGCCCACACCAATGACCCACTCCCTGACTTTTACTCCCCTAGAGCAGTGTTTTTCAACCTTTTTTGGGCAAAGGCACACTTGTTTCATGAAAAAAATCATGAGGCACACCACCATTAGAAAATGTTAAAAAATTTAACTCTGTGCCTATATTGACTATATATAAAGTAATTCTCTTGAATAGGAATCAAATAAACACAAAGAAAGTATTTTATAATTACTTTATTACGAAATAAAAATTATAAAATACTTTATTCAGTGCGAAACCTGGGCCTGTTTGGCTGAACACAAAGCTGATATTCTGGCTGGAATCGAAGAAAGACACACACGTAGCTCTTCGTCAACAGCTCTCAGTCTCTCTCTGTATTTGGTTTTTATAGCATACAAAAATAGACAAATATACCCTCCATCCTTTTTATTAAACCACAATAGCAGTTTTTAGCGCAGGGAGCTGCGCAGGGAGCAGCGCTGCTCTTGACGCTCATAGGCTCCCTGCGCTAAAAACCACTATTGCGGTTTAGTAAAAGGTGACCATATTGTAAAATATAGACAGCAGATATAAATTCAGAACTGTGCATAGTAAGTGAAGGGAAGTTTTCATCTCTGGGAATTTACCCAGTTAACTATTAAGTTATTTGGGCAAATTCCTTTGAAAACTGTGGCAATACTGCCTCCACTTTGCTAAATTTAAAATAAAATCATTTTTCCTACCTTGTCTGGTGATTTCTGGTTGCACTTTCTTCTTCTGACTGTGCATCCAATCTTTCTTCCCTTCTATCAGCCTGTATGCTTTCTCTCCTCCACACCTCATTCCCTCCCCCAACTTTTTCTTCCTCTCTCCCTGACCTTTCTTTCTTTTTTTCTGTTTCTCTTCTTTCCTTCTGTTTCCCTGCCTGCCCCCTTTCTTTCTTTCTCCCTGCCGTTCCCCAAGCCACTGCCACTGCCATCGGGGAACAGGACCCACCAATGGATAACAGGCCCCAAAGCCGACGCCGACGCATGCTCTCCCTGACGTCAATTCTGCAATCGGAGAGGAAGTTCCGCCCAGCCAGGCAGCGATTGGCTGGCCCGAACTTCCTCTCCGACTGCAGAATTGACGTCGGGGAGAAGAAGACTTATCGGCTCGATAGATTAGATCGCCAAGACAAAGTGAGTCCTGGGTGATCGACTCACTTTGCCTTGGCGAGCTACTGGCGCCCCTGCCTCGGGCCCCCTGTCAGCTCCGGGCCCGGCGGCCCTGCGGCACACCAGGCAACATCTCGCGGCACACTAGTGTGCCGCGGAACAGCGGTTGAAAAACACTGCCCTAGAGATCCCACGTGAAGATCCCATTTTCTCTTAAAATCTGACACGTTGTTGGCCTCAATCACCTGCTGAGGTAGCTCGTTCCAATGATCAACCACCCTTTCGGTGAAGAAGTACTTCCTGGCGTCATGTTCTAAATAATAACAGGAGGCTTTAGGTGAGGGATTCTGCATGCATCATTTCCCTGAACTGTTATCCGTGGCTTCTAGCACACCAGGCGGAACTGTCAGCTCTGATTTACAGAAAGGCCGTTAGGAGGAGAGGGAACAGGCCTTGTAGAGGAAAAAAACAAAAGCATTGCTGCAGGAATTCACTTTGCTTCAGCCGTCTGAGTCTTCTTCCTTTTGTCTGGAGCTGGAAATGCCGGAGATGGGTAGCTCTGTGCTGGTCTGGCTTATGGCTATTCCCCTCACTCACACTCTCTCCTCACTGCAGTCAGCTGGCAAAGACCTCCAGCTAGGTGAGTGCGCAGCGGGTGGGGAAGAAGCCTCTCAAACTCAGAAGAAACAGCCGAGAAAGTGCCGACCCACGATGCTTGGAACCTCGCCTTCGAAACGCAGCGAAGGTGTATCCTTTCTCTCTTTCTATAAGAGCACCTTGCAATACTCACATTTCTACCTGCAAGACAAGTGTGGGAAGGGGTAAAACGCGGACCTCACGGATCTGACGGACCTCGCGGACCTAAACCCGCACGTCCTTAAAAATCTGAGGTCCATGCCGCTTGTAGTTAGTTTCTGGCTCTGACAGACCTCGGTGACAATTTAGTGCTGATGAATCCGTCTCAGCATAGGGAGGGGAAAGTATCAGGATCCGTCAGCACTAAAATGTCACTGAGGTCTGTCAGAGCCAGAGACTACTGCTAGTGCTGGAGCGGCTCTAAAATGAATCATTTAAACTGGTTTCCTGTAGCCTCAGTAAATCGGCTCTGACAGAACTCGATGACATCCAGGTTTTTAAACTTTTTCGAAATGGAAATAATTGATCTACCAGTCTTAGAGGATCTGGAAGTCCAGTCCAAATTCTCACCAATTTAAAAGTAAAAGATTTAATAAGCTTCCCAGTGCATTCAATACCTATCTATAGTTATCGGGCCTAAGATCCAAGTTAGTCTGCAGCTCTTGCCAAGGCCGGTTGCTACATTGCCTGGGCTAAGTTGGGAAAAGATCTCAGATGTGGGATCAGCTCGGTATGGTTTCAAATAAAAGGTCATGTTATAATTGCCCAACAGAGACAGATTTTGATTGAGCTGGAAGCCCCAAAAGAGCAGGAGCCCAAAAATTCCCTCTAGTTACCTTAAGTAAACACGGTGCTTTATTTATTCTTTATTTTAATATTTATAGACCCAATTTCTGGAGCCTAAATCGCGCAACATCCTGATCCACTCACTAGTCATATCTAAAATAGATTACTGTAACTCCTTATTACTCAACATCTCTCAAAAAGAAAAGCGACGTCTTCAAATCATTCAAAACACCGCCATTAAATTGATTTATAATGCAAAGAAATACGATCATGTTACGCCTCTATTTATCGATGCTCATTGGCTTCCTATCAGCCATCGTATTTTATATAAGGTAATGCTGCTTATTTTTAAAACCCTAGTCCACAACGAGCCTCTATTTATATCAAGAATGTTAATTCCTTATAATCCCGTTCGTTCACTCAGATCATCCTCTCAAAACTTACTAGCTATACCTTCCCTTAAAACAATAGGAACAAGAAGAGCTGACATGTTCTCTGTTATGGGCCCACAATGGTGGAACTCTCTACCACAACATATTACAAATGGAAAAGATCTTCTTTCTTTTAAAAAATCTTTAAAAACTCACATTTTTAAAGATGCTTTTAATACTCAATATTAAAAATTTTTTTTAGTTTTTTAATCTTTTACCTACCCCCGTTCCCTTATGTTTTTTCCTGTATTTGTTTTTCTAGATATAACAGATGTAATCTTTGCCCTTCTTTCCCTCCCATTTCAAGTCTGTCTTGTCTTAAATTTGATGTCAATGTATTTTAATTTGTATCTCTATAATTTTATGCTTTTTTTTTTACCTATGTACATCGCTTTGTAAACAGATTCAGCGATACATCAAATATTAATAAACCTTGAACCTTGTCAGTGGTGTAGTGAGACTGAGAGGCACAGTGGTGCCCCTCCCCCCTCCCGCCGTGAGTGCTCCCCCTTCCCTTCCCCCACACTTCTAGTTGTTCACTGCCACAAGCAACAAGTACTCGCGACCCCGTCGGCTCTCCCTCTGCCGTCACTTCATATGCGCAGCACCTGGAAGCTACAACGGCGGGAGAGACGACGCAGTCGCGAGGAGCACGCTGAAGTCGTTGCTCGTGGCAATGACCCACTAGAGGTACGGAGCATGCAGCAGGGGGGGGGGGAGGAGGTACAACTGCCCCGGACGCCTCTCGCCCTCGTTACGCCACTGCTTTCACTTTTTGACTCTGTCTTGAAATATCAAACTTAACGCCAACTCTCAAAATTCGTAATAAAGACTTGAAGTTCCAGACTCGACTCCCAACAATAAGCACTTTCTGGGTTGTTGGGGGTGTTGTTTTTTTTTTGGGGGGGGCAATACATCAAAATAAATCCTTTCAAGGAACCTCTTGTTTTTTGTCATGAGGCCATTAAAAGATGGGTTATGTTCCATCTACGTTGGACTCTTTTCTTTGGAAGTATCAAGTGAGGCTTTCTGGTCCAAGTTTTCTCTGCTTGGGTAAAAGCCAAATTGCTGGATTTATGTTTTGGCGTGTTTTCGGCAGTTTCTTTGCTGTTGGCTTCCTCTGAAGCAGAATCTGTTCACAGGGTGTCTTTGCTGAGAGAGGCGAAGAGCTTTCTCCAAGTTTGGTTGTGATTTGAAAATGAATTTATGTAAAAGCCGCTGCTGCCGACCCCTCTGCACGCGGATGTGATATATGTACAGTGAGATACCTAACTGGGAAGAGTCAGAAACAAAATATAGGGGGGGGGGGAGAGGGGGGAAGCAAACAAAAAAATCTTCTGACGATGAAGAAAACTGATTAATGAGCTCCGTAATCTCCTCTTGAGAATCAGTTGGTCCAATTAGCAGTGATTTCTGGGAATGTGGCCAAGAGCCCTGGTCCTGCTGGGAAGTTGTCTGCTGGTTGGCAAGTCACACCCTGCACTGCACACTGATGGTCTAGAGTAGAGAATGATATGGGGACATATTTGTCCCCGTCCCGTCCCCGCACTCGTTGGGGACGGGAAAATGAGTTCCCGCGGGGACAGGGACACATTTGTCCCCGAGTCATTCTCTACTTGGGAGAAACTTGGGAGAAAAGTTTCAGCCTCTGATAACCACAGCTGGTATTGTGATGTCATAATGCCTCCTTCCACCAATAAGAGCCAGCCTCATCAGTGATGTCACAATGGCTTGATTGTGCTCTACGTGGCTCACTTTTACTGCATTTTGATTTCTAGAGTGGTGCAGTGTAGAGAATGGCACGGGGACACATTTTCCCCGTTCCCGCAGGAACTCATTTTCTCCGTCCCGTCCCCGCAAGTTTTGTCGCTGTCCCTGCCCCATTCCTGTAAGCTCTGCCTGAACTGCACGAGCCTTGAACGCCTGATTTTAAAGTGCTTGCTGCTTGTGCAGATGAGGACAGAGCTTGCAGGAATAGGACAGGGACAGGACCATTAATTAGAAAGATGAGCTTCGCAATCATAATGGAGAAATTCTGATATGTTACGTATGAGGTGTAAATCACTAAAGGCTGTAAAGCAATGTCTTTTTCGGCAGAGGTAGACGAGAGGCTTAGTTTCTTATTTATTCACATTTTTATAATCCACATTATTTCAGTATTCTACGCAGAATAAATACCATCTAAGATACATTAAAAAATAGAGATAACAAACACAAAAACCTGCTATAATTTTAAAAAAACAGCAATTCAAGTCATGTTAGGGATGTAATCTGGTCTTTATTATATAGCAGAATGCTTTATGAACTGAAGAACAGGAGCATCATGAGGACAGAGAGGTTGGTTGCGTTGAAGAAACTGTGATTTTCATGTGCAACTCTCCGTTTGAAGCCTCTCGGACTAGATGATCATGGACTAACCAAGATCCAGTTTGGGATCAAAGTATAATCACAATGACTGTAGCATGTGTGTGAAAGTTGGGAAGTGAGTGTGAGTGTGAGTGATGGGGGATTAGGTTCACCGACTAAATTATTCTGATATTTATTAATCAATTAAGAATTGGTAAGTTGTAAAAGTACTGAAATGAACTGTGGGGGATAAGATTAAAATTGAATTGATTCAGATAAGACTTGTTTGTGTTAAATATTTAATAGCTGGTTTTAAGAATTTGAGATATCATATAGTGTATGTGTTCCACATGTTCTATGTAATGCTGATGCTAGAACTAGAACTCCGATTTGTGAGGATTCAGTGGGATATAAGACTTCATATGATATAACATATGGCTTAGTCCATTCTATTCATCAGTTATAATCTTAATTTGGGGGAGGATGCTGTGGATGGGCAGACTGGACGTGGAGATAGACAGAGGCGTTGAAATACCTACGTAATGTAAATGCGCATGAGTCGAGTCTTTTATTTGAAAGGAAACTCTGCAATGACAGGGCATAGGATGAAGTTAAGAGGTGATGGGCTCCGGAGTAATCTAAGGAAATACTTTTTTACGGAAAGGGTGGTAGATGCCTGGAACAGTCTCCAAGAAGAGGTGGTGGAGACAGAGACTGTCTCTGAATTCATGAGGGCCTGGGATAGGCACGTGGGATCTCTCAGAGAGAGAAAGAGTTAATGGTTACTGCAGATGGGCAGACTGGATGGGCCATTTGGCCTTTATCTGCCGTCATGTTTCTCTGTTTCTATAACCATAAAGTTCTATGACATCACAATGCAGGTGTAAAGAGCCTTAGCCTATAGGAAGAGGAGATGCAAATGTTAAGAGCCTTAGCCAATAGGGAGAGAAGTAGACAGTGGATGCTGCAGATGGGAGACGGGATGGGCCCATTTGGCCTTTATCTGCCATCATGTTTCTAAACCATAAAGTTCTATGACATCACAATGCAGCTGTAAAGACCCTTAGCCTATAAGAAGAGGAGATGCAAATGTTAAGAGCCTTAGCCAATAGGGAGAGAAGGAGATAGTGGATGCTGTGGATGGGCAGATTGGATGGGCCATTTGGCCTTTATCTGCCATTATGTTACTATGTAAATTTGTAAGTTTTTATGTACTTTGAAATTGGTTCCTTAATCTTTTTTTTATGAGATTTATGTGTCTCTGACATGGTTTAAATGTTTTCTGCTTCTTTTGCGGATGTTATTTGGATTATACAGTTTCTGTACTCATTCTTAGAAATAATTTCAATTAAAAAAATGTTGTGGATAAAAAGAGAGGGGGAAACCTGATTGTATATAGATAAACCAAATAAAAGGTACACCCCTGAATTCTATATCGTTAGTAGGTCATGAATACACCTAGATAACAGACCCAAATAATAAAACAATCTAAGCTATTTAATATCAAACTTTGTAAAACTTTCTGAAAATAAGCTTGGGGAATTCATGGACTTAAAATATGAACGTGTAATGACCAATTGTACCTGTAACTTGAAAGCTAATTCTGAGTCCAACCGCCCTTAGTCCTTCTGTCTAAAAGCTTAAAAAGCGTCTGTGAGTGTTTTAATGTGCTGGAAGAGAAATTTGCTGCTCCTGCCAGCTGTGCAGACATTGAGGAGAGAGTAATTGCAGGGTTAAGAGCAGGTAATAGTAAGTTAGCAGTTGACGTGGAAGATAAATTTAAAATGCTCATTTTCTCGGTCTGACAAAAGGAGCTCAAGATTAGAAACTCTCTGGTCAATATTCAAAATGTTTTAACCAACTAGAAATGGTTGCTGGCAAGTGAAATCGCTTGTTCAGGGTTATCTGATAATTTTCAATAGCACTAACCCCTTATTACAAAACCACAAAAGCGTTTTTTTTACCAGGTTGGTGCGCTGCTTCCAACGCTGAGAAAGTGGCTCAATAGAATTGAAGCTTATGTTTCTGAGGAGCCTGGACTTCTTTCCCTAGTGTGTGGCGCAGTGGTTAAAGCTACAGCCTCAGCACCCTGGGGTTGTGGGTTCAAACCCCGTGCTGCTCCTTGTTACCCTGGGCAAGTCACTCAGTCCTCCGTAGTCCCAGGTACGTTAGATAGATTGTGAGCCCACCGAGACAGATAGGGAAAATGCTTGAGTACCTGATTGTAGAACTGCTTAGATAACCTTGATAGGCGGTATATAAAAACCTAATAAACTTGAAACTCCACAGGAACAAGAACTGGGGTGACCCAACTTGAAGCTTGGCTCCCTGCTCTAGGAAATAAGGGGAAAGCAATGAGTTGCTAGTCTGAAGAGGAGGGGAAGGGAAATAGATGGAAACCAGATCCTCCTGATCATCTACCCCTAATTGATCCAATAAAAGATCCAGAGGAGCTGGTTCTTACCCATCTTCGTGGAGCTGAATCTGACAGAGCTGACGAATTCCACATTCAAGGAGTTCTTTTAAGAAGGGTAAAAGCTGGATCCTCTGGAAGTAGCAGGTCTGACAGCTCCTATAATGGAACTCGTTGCTGGAGGATGTAGTAACAGCGGTTAGTGTATCTGGGTTTAAAAATGGTTTGGACAAGTTTCTGGAGGACAGGTTTATAGTCTGCTGTTCAGCCACTGTTTGACCTGGGATTGGTAGCCTGGAATGTTGCAACTATTTGGGATTCTAGAATCTTGTTACTCTCTGGGATTCTGGAATATTGCGATTCTTTGGGATTCCATATGGAATGTTGCTACTATTTGGGATTCTAGAATCTTGTTACTCTCTGGGATTCTGGAATCATGCGATTCTTTGGGATTCCATATGGAATGTTGCAACTATTTGGGATTCTAGAATCTTGTTACTCTCTGGGATTCCGGA
Organism: Geotrypetes seraphini; assembly: GCF_902459505.1. NCBI lineage: Eukaryota > Metazoa > Chordata > Amphibia > Gymnophiona > Dermophiidae > Geotrypetes > Geotrypetes seraphini. Next base: position 68,018,320 of record NC_047095.1, read on the forward strand.
ATCTTGCTATTCTTTGGGATTCCATATGGAATGTTGCTACTCTTTGGGATTCTAGAACCTTGTTACTCTCTGGGATTCCGGAATCTTGCTATTCTTTGGGATTCCATATGGAATGTTGCTACTCTTTGGGATTCTAGAACCTTGTTACTCTCTGGGATTCCGGAATCTTGCTATTCTTTGGGATTCCATATGGAATGTTGCTACTCTTTGGGGTTCTAGAATCTTGTTACTCTCTGGGATTCCGGAATCTTGCTATTCTTTGAGATTCTGTATGGAATGTTGCAACTATTTGGGATTCTAGAATCTTGTTACTCTCTGGGATTCCGGAATCTTGCTATTCTTTGGGATTCCATATGGAATGTTGCTACTCTTTGGGATTCTAGAACCTTGTTACTCTCTGGGATTCCGGAATCTTGCTATTCTTTGGGATTCCATATGGAATGTTGCTACTCTTTGGGGTTCTAGAATCTTGTTACTCTCTGGGATTCCGGAATCTTGCTATTCTTTGAGATTCTGTATGGAATGTTGCAACTATTTGGGATTCTAGAATCTTGTTACTCTCTGGGATTCTGGAATATTGCTATTCTTTGGGATTCCATATGGAATGTTGCTACTATTTGGGATTCTAGAATCTTGTTACTCTCTGGGATTCTGGAATATTGCTATTCTTTGGGATTCCATATGGAATGTTGCTACTCTCTGGGATTCCAGAATCTTGCTATTCTTTCAGATTCCATATGGAATGTAGCTACTATTTGGGTTTCTTCCAGGTACTTGTGACCTAGATTGGCCACTGTTGGATGCAGGTTACTAGCCCAATGGACCATTGGTCTGGTCCAGCATGGCTATGCTTATGTTCTTTTGAATGCACTGGATCTAAAAGATTCAGAGGTGGATATTCAGTGCTATTTAGCCAGCTCCCGGCCTGCTAAATAGCACATAGCCAGCTATCCCATGATCTCTATCTATCTCCCGCTGAATATCTGGCTTAGCGGATTGACCAATATTTAGCGGCTCACCAGTAAACTTCGCCGACCAGATAGAGCTGCCTGAAAGGGTGGTCTATCTTTGGAGTTTACCTTTGGCTGAAAGAGCGAATCTCTTTCCCACTCTCCGTAAGGATCCACACATGGATTTTCTTGCAGCCTTTGGAATTTAACACTGGAATGAAGTAATCCTCTGGTACCCAGATAGGAAATACAAAAAGAGGAAGGGTGACGGCCATCAAATTTAGCTCAAATCTTTTTTTCAGTAGTGGTTCAAGACAATTACATTCAAGTACAGAAGATATTTCCCTGTCTTGGAGGGCTTACAATCTAAGGACCTGATGTTCAAAACTCAGGTGATTAAATCGAGCTGGCTGCCCTAATCACTAATATTCAGTGACACTTAGAAACAGAAAAAAATAAGAACATAAGAATTGCCGCTGTGAAGTTATCTCCCAAACAGCCACGGCTATTCTCTTCACGCAGAGGCAGCCGATTGCATTTCTGTGCACGTCGAGGTGATGGGGTGGCACTTGGAGCAACTACAAGCTCATCAATCAAGATCAAAGTGCTCACAATGTCCTTAAGAAAGAGTTCCAAGAAATTTCAAGCTGTCTAGGAGCCCAGAGTAGAAGGACGATGGCGATTTTTTTTTTCACATGAAAGAGGTTAGGAGCACAGTACGTCTATCAGCCAAAAAAAAAAAATATTTCCTTTCCACTTATCTGCCAAAGGGCAAAATAAGCACAGTAATTAAAGCCAAGAATCCTGACTCATCACATCAGCTAAATTACTGCTAATTATTTAGTGCAGGTTGGGTCAATTACATGAACCGGATTTCTTGATTGGACTGTTAAGGCAGATTTTGGGGCACAGGTGATTACTTTTGGAAGAGAGGTTTAAGGGTCTGGAACCTCCCCGGGTTCAGATTGATTTGGTGGACCTTCTTGAATTTGTACGTTTTGCTGGCCAAATGATGCAAAGAATGTGTCTGTAGTGTTGCAGCATCAGAGTCTGCGCCAGGAGTCATAGAAAGCAGTGGAAAGTCATTCGTTTCTGGGCATGAAGGGGCCAAGGAGAGACCAGCTGGGGGGGGGGACTGCAGAGGTGGGTATTACAGGGCCACTGTCTGGAAACCTGGGGCATCCTGTCTCTTAGTAAAACAATCCAGCCATGAGACAAATACTAGACATTTGGGAGGATAATTTTATACAGGAATATTTGCACATGTCAATCTATAAATTGAAAATGCATTTTTACATGACTCGGGTGTAGGCGTGCGCGTAGGAGTAGATTTTGAATGGAGCATAGGTAAAGTCACGGTTTATTCATGTTAGGGCAGAGGACTAATTGAGTTAATAAATGGAATTAACTAGTTTAATTTATGCGTGATTAAAATTTTTTAATCATGATTCAATAAACTTGGTCCGGCATCATTGTATTTGTCCGGGTCGCAGGCAGCATCTGCAAGGCAAATAGGCTTCCTCCGCTGGCCCTCAGATCTTTCCTGCATTCACTGAAACAGGAAGTTGCATCAGAGGCGGCAGAGGCCGGAAGAGGAAGCCTGCTTGAATTGCAATGCCGACCATGACCTAGGCAAGTACGCTGATGCCAAACCAGTTAACTCAAGATTAAAAATTTTAATCTTGAGATTAATCGCAATTAACGTTTTTAATCGTCCAACAGTCTTAATGTTCTGTATGTGTACACATTTCCATTAGCCCTTGCACAGGCTTGCCACTTGGGATGCAGAGCTCTAAAGGAGATGTACCAGACTGGAGGTGAGAGGCTAATAAGCACAGCCCAGAAGAGGGACCTTGGGGTGAGCATGTCTGAGGTTCTCAAGGGAATTAAACCATGTGAAGACATTATACTATTACAGAAATTATATAGATCGGGATGGCTTGGATAAATAGATAAAGGGGGACTTTTTCTTGAAGCAGCCTAACGGCGAAACATGTCGATGTGACAGGTCCCTTTCCCGATTCGATAAGAGAGAATGAAATGAACAAAAATATTTTAAGATAAGTTCACATTTATTTATATTTATTTAAGCACTAAGCACTTTAAAATATAAGAAAATTGAGGATAAATACAAGGAAAAGAATAATTCTAATACAAAACAGAGAGGGCAAATGAAGAAGCCATAGCCATTGAGATATTTGGTTACCGTGAGAATATGGGTAATCAAGTGGCATGTCTGAAGCCCTGAAAAGTATGATAAATGACATGAAACAGTAGCACAAATAGGCAGATTTAACGACCCTGTATAACAATCATATTACAAAAATATGATAAATGGCAGCACAATGCAAACTTATATCATGGAAGAACATTCAGTAAGAAAGATAATATAGTGACAGGATGATACCAATGAAAACACCTGTATTTTGATTACTTGATAATTTGTTAGGGATAGAGAAGTGTTTTCTTATTTTCTTCATTCTCAAATGGTTCTGTGGAATATAATTTTGAAAATTATAAATACTTTTTTAAAAGAACATTCAAATAACAGATATGATGTTAATGCGGTTTTTTTTTTACAATATAGCTTACTATGTCGCCATGGGAACATTTGCACCCTGCAGACTGCTTTGATGCTTTCCATCTGCCATACAGAAACAGGAAGTGATGTCAGAGGAGATAGGAAAGGACAGAAGGAAAGCTTCAGAGCAGGAAGCAGGCAGCTAATGAGAACATAACAATAGCCTTACTGGGTCAGACCTGCTTAGAGGCCCTCCAGATGTGGACCCGAGCTTTGGGCCTTCCAAAACACAGACAAACTGCCTAGTCTTGGAAATTCCCCCGGGCACTCAGACAGTCCTCTAAAAAGAGGACATATCCAGGTTTCCCCTGACATCTGGTAACCCTTGCTAGGGTACTTTGTGTTTCTAAGTGCTTTGAAAATGAGCTGGGAAGTGCTAAATATCACACTTCACTGGCTATGCTTTCGTTGCCCCCTGTGCCCAGAAATTTAATGCCGGAGCTCGAATATGGCCTGGCACTGACTTTCTGGGGATAATACCAGTGGCAGTGAGCCAAAAGCCCATTGTTATCCAGGTTCATAGAAGCCATGTTAGACCTCTCTGTCACCCCATGCTCAGAACACCTGTGTCCCCCCCTCCACACCCCTCCCTTACTCTACACGTATCATCCCCATCAAGTTTGGCTGCCTACATGGTTGGCATGGTGGTGACTTAAGAACCAGCACTTGAACATGGGTGACTGGGGCCTGCACAGCATAGCAGTCACAACTCTGGCCACCTTGTTATGCAGACTGGACGTACCTTGAGGGTCTTTTTGGGCCGTTATTTATTGTGTTACTATGAAATAAGTTGATACAAAACCTTGGCTGCCACTTGTCTAAGAAGGAACAGCGTGCAGAGGCTAATTTCAGAGCACAACATGGAGAGAAAGCATCTGGGTGCCAGCCCTCAGCTGTTATTACATAACATCTGCTCACTTCAGCATACAGTGATTAATTTGGAAACAGAGTTAGAGGAAACCTTGCTTTGCAAAGAGCTGGCTTTCCAAAGCCAGAAACCACTGTAACGTTTCAGTGCTGGATCAGAGAGTTTGACTATAGAAAGCCCAAAGACCAGATGATCTGTTCCAGATGCTTATGGATGCAAAAAAGACACTATGGTTAACAAGACTAAGAATGTTAAAATGCCCCTGTATCACTCCATGGTGCGACCTCATCTGGAGTATTGCGTTCAATTCTGGTCTCCTTATCTCGAGAAAGATATAGTGGCGCTAGAAAAGGTTCAAAGAAGAGCGACCAAGATGGTAAAGGGGATGAAACTCCTCTCGTATGAGGAAAGACTAAAAAGGTTAGGGCTCTTAGGCTTGGAAAAGAGACGGCTGAGGATTGAAGTCTACAAAATCCTGAGTGGAGTAGAACGGGTACAAGCGGATCGATTTTTCACTCCGTCAAAAGACTAGGGGACACTCGATGAAACCTTCCTCTTTACAAACCCACCGCCTTAAAGTCATTCACCCAGAAATGCCACTCAGTCAACGCACCTACGCCATCTAATCTCACCAGATGCTACTTAGTGCATATGTTTTATTGTCATGTCTATGTTGTAATTTATGTATATTATGTCATCTCTGTCCTGTCTCAATTATTATGGATGTACTTTGTAACCCGTTCTGGGCTCCTTTGGGAGGATGGGCTAAAAAATTGAATAAATAAATAAATAATGTATGACGTCCTCTATCTCAGTGTTCTTCAACCTTTTTACACCTATGGACCAGCGGAAATAAAATAATTATTTTGTGGAACGGCAAACTACTAAGAATGAAATAAACCCCGTCTCCGCCCCATCCCCGCGAGTCGGTCCCCGCAAACCATGTGATCCCATCCGCACAAGCCTCAGTTATGATTTTATATTGAATGTATTTTATTAAAGTATAAAAAGAAACAATATTCTGTATAATTGTCAAGGATCAACAAAGCACCTGTCTCCCCTCCCCTTCACATATATCCTCTCTACTATCAAGAAAACTGAATAAGCCAAATTATTACAGAATGCTACACAGAAATACTATGCTAACAAAATACCGCAGTCACACATGACAGGAATAGTGTTAGGGGAGTGCAATTAGGGCAACTGCCCCCTGGTCCGAGAGAGCCCTAAGCCAGCTGGAAGCTAAAGAATCACAGCCTGGGCTTTGCAGTCCCCAGTTATGTCTCTAGCAGGATATATATTTCAAATCTGATATATTCTAATCACAAAATAGAAATACAATTATTTTTTTCTACCTTTTATTGTCTCTGGTTTCTGCTTTCATCTTCTTTTCACTCTTTTCAATCCAGCATCTGCCCCTTCCATCCATTTGTCCTCTCCCCCTTCCATGTGATATCTTTCTTTCTATGCCCCTCTCCCCTTTTCATCCAGCCTGTGCCCCCTCTCTCCTTTTTACATGGTTCATTCCAGCTTCACTGCTCTCTTAATTTTTATCTCTCCTATACCAGATCTAGTTTCTTTGTCCCTTTCTCCTTATTTCACTGCTGACACCCTTCCCAGCATCAATCTCTCTCTAAGAACATAAGAACATAAGAAGTTGCCCCCGCTGAGTCAGACCAGAGGTCCATCCTGCCCAGTGGTCCGCTCCCGCGGCGGCCCATCAGGCCTAGTGCCTGAACAGTGATCCCTGATTAATTTACCTCTAATCCCATCCCTATAATATACCTCTACTCTTATCTGTACCTCTCAATCCCTTTGTCTTCCAAGTACCTATCCAAAGCTTCTTTGAACCCCTGTAGCGTGCTTCTGTTTATCACATCTTCTGGTAGCGCGTTCCATTTATCCACCACCCTCTGTGTGAAAAAGAACTTCCTGGCGTTTGTTCTAAACCTCTCCCCTTTCAATTTCTCTGAGTGCCCCCTTGTACTTATTGATCCCCTTAATTTGAAAAATCTGTCCCTGTCTATTTTTTCTATCCCCTTCATGATCTTGAAGGTTTCTATCATGTCTCCTCTAAGTCTCCGCTTTTCCAGGGAGAAAAGCCCTAGCCTTTTCAGTCTGTCAGTATATGAGAGGTCCTCCATACCCTTTATTAGCTTAGTTGCTCTTCTTTGAACTCTCTCAAGTACCTCCATGTCCTTCTTGAGGTACGGCGACCAGAATTGAACACAGTACTCCAGGTGCGGGCGCACCATAGCACGATACAGTGGCAGGATGACTTCCTTCTTTCTGGTCGTGATACCCTTCTTAATGATACCCAACATTTTGTTTGCTTTCCTTGAGGCTGTTGCACACTGTGCCGACGCCTTCAATGTTGTGTCTACCATCACTCCCAGGTCTCTTTCAAGGTCGCTCACCCCTAGCGCTGATCCCCCCATTTTGTAAGTGAACATCGGGGTTTTTTTCCCTATATGTACGACTTTGCACTTCTCTATATTGAAACTCATTTGCCATTTTTTGGCCCATTCTTCCAGTGTTGTCAGATCTTTTTGGAGATCTTCGCAGTCCTCCATGTTATTTACCTTGCGATATAGTTTGGTGTCATCCGCAAATTTAATAACCTCACATTTTGTTCCTGCCTCCAGGTCGTTAATGAATATGTTGAAAAGTAGTGGTCCCAGCACCGACCCCTGTGGAACTCCGCTCGTGACCCATTGCCAGTCTGAGTAATGGCCCTTTACTCCAACCCTCTGTTTCCTGTCCGCCAACCAGTTTTTGATCCATCGGTGGACCTCCCCTTGCACCCCATGGTTCCATAGCTTCCTTAGTAGTCTTTCATGTGGCACCTTGTCGAAAGCTTTTTGGAAGTCAAGGTAAATGATATCTATGGATTCCCCTTTATCTACCTGGCTGGTTACCCCCTCAAAGAAGTATAATAAGTTTGTGAAGCATGACCTGCCCTTGCAGAAGCCATGCTGGCTCAACTTTAGCTGCCCATAGTTGTCGATGTGTTCCCAGATGCTGTCTTTAATCAGTGCTTCCATCATCTTTCCCAGGACCGAGGTCAAGCTCACCGGCCTGTAGTTTCCTGGGTCTCCCCTTAAGCCTTTCATGAAGATGGGCGTGCCATTTGCTATTTTCCAGTCTTCCGGAATCTCTCCAGTTTTTAAGGATAGGTTGCATATTTGTCGAAGTGGTTCAGCTATTTCGTTCCTTAGTTCCTTGAGTACCCTTGGGTGAATGCCATCCGGACCTGGCGATTTGTCGCTCTTTAGCCTGTCTATCTGCCGGAGGACATCCACCTTGCTTACCTCTAGTTGGACCAGATTTTCATCCTGCTCCCCCTTTACGATCTCCTCAGGTTCCGGAATGTTGGTTGTGTCCTCCCTCGTGAAGACTGACGTGAAGATCTTATTTAGCCTGTCAGCTATCTCCTTTTCTTCTTTTACCACTCCCTTTCTGTCCCCATCATCCAAGGGTCCCACTTCCTCCTTTGCTGGTTGCTTCCCCTTAACGTACCTGAAGAATGATTTGAAGTTTGTTGCTTCCCCCGCCAGTCTCTCTTCATATTCTCTTTTTGCTTTCCTAACCACTCGGTGACACTCCTTTTGGTGTTTTTTATGCTCCTTTTGGTTCTCCTCTGTTTTGTCCTTTTTCCATTTTTTGAATGATGCTTTCTTGTCACTTATCGCCTTTTTTACTGCATTTGTTATCCACACTGAATTTTTTGTTCTATTTTTTTTTGCACCCTTTCCTGTACTTGGGGATGCACAGGTTCTGTGCTTCATGCACTGTGCCCTTGAGTAGGGCCCAGGCATTTTCTACGGAGTCCATCTTCCTTGCGCTGTCATTGAGTTTCTTTCTCACCATTTTCCTCATGGCATCATAATTCCCTTTTTTGAAGTTAAGTGCAGTCGTTGTAGTTCTTTTTACCTTTGATGATCCAATCTCTAGCCTGTACTGGATCATGTTGTGATCGATGTTTCCTAGTGGGGCTAGTACCGCCACCTCCTTAGCGGGTCCCCCTAGTCCGTTGAGGATTAGGTCAAGAGTGGCATCACCCCGTGTTGGTTCCGTGACCAGCTATTCCATGAAACAATCCCTCGTGACCTCCAGGAATTTGGTCTCCCTCATGCAATTTGAGTGCCCAATACTCCAGTTTATTCCCGGGAAGTTGAAGTTTCCCATCACCACCACACTTCTGCTTTTGCATACCTGCCTCAGTTCAGCCTCCAGATCCTGGTCGATTTCTTCCGTTGGTCCAGGTGGGCGATAGTACTTTCTCATTCCTGTCTCTCCCCTTTCTATCATCTGATCTCTCCATTCCAACCTGATCCCTTCCCTTTCTCTAATCTCCCTGCCATCTGTCTCCTTCCTTTTTTCTTCCTCCCCTGTATAGCAGTAACTCTCTCCCCTTCCCTTTCCCTCCTCCCCTCCCAGCAGCATCTCTCCTTCTCCCTCCCTTCCTCCAGGTCCAGTAGCAGCTGTCCCTTTATCCAGAAGCTTCCCAGCATCCAACAATGGCTTCCTCCTCTTACCTCCGCTTCCCTCATTACTTGCCTGCAGCAGCACCAATAGCATCAGTGCAGCGATTCACTTAAGCAGCCACGGGGCTTTTGTTAAGTCGCAGCCCGCCTCTGATGATGCAACTTCCTCTTTCCTCAGAGGCAGCTCGACCCATCAAAGGACCCAAGGCTGGCTAAGCGAATCGCTGCGCTGACGCTATTGGCACTGTTGTAGGCAAGTATTGAGAGCTGGGAAACAAAATGTTGGTGCGCCACTGATCTCGCCGGCCCTGCGCCAACCGGCAGAAAATTTCTGCAGACCGTCACCGGTCCACGGATTGGTAGTTGAAGAATGCTGCTGTATCTGATACCTCTCTCTAGCTGGCTTTCTTTCTCAGCCAGGGCCAGCTTCAACGTAATTCAAGAGGGCCTGGGTTAGGCACATGGGATCTCTCACAGAGAGAAAGAGATAATGGTTGCTGTGGATGGGCAGACTGGATGGGCCATTTGGCCTTTATCTGCCATCATGTTTCAATGTTTCTATAACCATAAAGCTCTATGTCCTCACAATGCAGGTGTAAAGAGCCTTAGCCTATAGGAAGAGGAGATGCAAATATTAAGAGCCTTAGCCAATAGGGAGAGGAGGAGATAGTGGATGCTGTGGGTGGGCCATTTAGCCTTTATCTGCCATCATGTTTCTATAACAATAAAGCTCTATGACCTTACAATGCAGGTGTAAAGAGCCTTAGCCTATAGGAAGAGGAGATGCAGATGTTAAGAGCCTTAGCCAATAGGGAGAGGAGATGCAAATGTTAAGAGCCTTAACCAATAGGGAGAGGAGGAGACAGTGGCTGCTGCAGATGGGAGACAGGATGGGCCCATTTGGCCTTTATCTGCCATCATGGTTCTATGTTTCTCTAAACCTTCTACAAAAAAAGAATTATTAATCTTCAATAAATGTTTTAATTTTAAATATTTTTCATATAAAGATATAACAATCAGTGTACAATACAAACGTATAAGCACAGGATACCAGAAAATCATCAAAAATGCTCCTTACTTATGTTAATAAAAACCAGTCAGTTCATCAAAATACAGGAGTACTTATCTTCTAGAGTTGTCGTATCATCCTGGGCTCAGCTGCAGATTCTAAAGTGCTCCCAAACGAAATCATAAGTGAAAAAAATCCATCCAAAAACTTCCACTTTAAAAAAAACCACTGTCCAAGTTCAACAATCCATGTTCATTGATCCAAACACGTGATACAATTCAAAATATCAAATATCACAGACTTGTACACTGATTGTTATGTCTTTATATGAAAAATATGTAAAATTAAAAAATTTATTGAAGATTAATAATTCCTTTTTTGTAGAAGGTTTAGAAATTTTTTTAAAGAATTAGATATAATTAATTAATACTCCCACTATAGTGTGTGTGTCTATGTTTCTCTAACCATAAAGCTCTATGACCTCACAATGCAGGTGTAAAGAGCCTTAGCCTATAGGAAGAGGAGATGCAAATGTTAAGAGCCTTAGCCAATAGGTAGAGACGGAGGTAGTGGATGCTGTGAATGGGCCATTTGGCCTTTATCTGCCATCATGGTTCTATGTTTCTCTAATCATAAAGCTCTATGACCTCACAATGCAGGTTTAAAGAGCCTTAGCCAATAGGGAGAGGAGATGGAAATGTTAAGAGCCTTAGCCAATAGGGAGAGGAGGAGATAGTGGATGCTGTAGATGGGCAGACTGGATGGGCCATTTGGCCTTTATTTGCCATTATGTTTCTAAGACTGACCAGGCAAGCACCAAGGGCAGCAGCTGCAGACAAAGCAAATGTGTTTTTGCAGGATTGTTTTATTGAGAAAATTGTAATTGCTGAGTTTATTATTAGAATCTGGGGAGGGGGGAGCCTAAAAGATAATTAACGGGGTGCAAGGCAGAAGGTTCATCAAAGGCACTTACTTGTACCTCCTCCGTTTCCAGCAGTTAAGCCTGCCTTGTATTTTCAGGCAGGGAGAATCCTGAGTTGTCTCCCAAACTACTGAGTAATAAAATTCTGCTACAGTCCAACAGCTCAATGACCAATACCTGAACCACATCATCCTCAAATGACTGATCTCCAAAAAGTGGTAAAAAGCATTCGGTGGACAAGTGCTGGGACGGCGCCCTCTGCTGGCATTTCACAGCACACTCTGCTTGCATTTCTTAAGGACCAAAACACCCGGGCACTGCATCAATGACCTTATGGTCAATAATACTAAGAGGAAATGTTAACACAGTTCAGGAATGTAAAACCTTTTAAGTTAACACGATGAATAAGCTTCCAGGATATTTACGACAGCAAACAAGTTTTAAGAAAATGTTGATGAAACACCTCTTCTGTAAGATGAAATATGGGACTTGATCTATAGTTTTTTGATACGAGGCGCTGGCAGCCTCTTTGCAATTTTAGGAGGCTTTACATGATCACTATTATGTCTTATTGATGTTCGATTTGTTGCACTGGATGTGATTCTGTTTGTGTATGTAGTCTATTGTGACCCGCCTTGGGAAATACAAATGAAATACTTTGACACCCGCCTGAGAGGACTTAACAAAGATCTGGATTTCCTATGCATTATAAGCTAAAAAATTATACTGCTTTGTTACTTCCTGATCAAGCATCCGTTTCTCCCTCTGTTCTCTCTTTCCACCTACCTGCCCCCCCCCCACCCAACCTCTCCCTCCAGACAATACTTTAATGCGTCACTTCTGTATTCTGATATTGTCATCTTTTGCTCATATTGCCGTGACCTGAAAGTTCTAGCTTTCAAAAGTTGGACAAAAATGTATTAAGTTAGTCCAATAAAAGTGGCATTACTTTATTTTCCTTTTTTGGAAAAAAAATTCTATTTATTAAAATGAATAAAATAAGCAAAATAATAAAACAGAAGATCAGATGGATGGTCTTTCTCCAGGGTTATCTGTGCAGTGTGTGCTTCCCTGATAAATTTATTTCGTTATAGTTGTCTTCATTTTAATTTATTTCCATACACATCCAGGACAGGGTGGGGGGGGACTATCTCTTTGGTTTATTCTTTGATCAAATGTGTTGGAAGGGATGGGAGGGATATTTTTCTTCTGCATTGTTATTGATTGAATATAAGTGCTTATTTTGATTATTAATGTTTGTATAAATCTTGGCACTTTGTATTAGTTTTGGAAAATTAATAAAGATTTTTTTTTTTTAATTTTGATTTATTAACTGCCTTTTCAAGAAGAGATTCACCCAACGCAGTTTACAATTCAATCATTAGTGATCAGGTACTCTTGAGTATTTTCCCGATCTGACCTGGCATAGGGTTACCATATGGCTCCAGAAAAAAAGAGGACGGATTCAGATATCCAGGCTTTACTCCCATTGGATTCAATGGAAGTAAAGCCCAGTTGTCTCAATCCATCCTCCTTTTTCTGGAGTCATATGGTTAGGGTTACCAGATATTGTCCGGGGATCCAGTCGGCTTTTCAAAACCCGGACCTGTGTGCGTGTGACATCTTCGCATGGCACCCGCGCATGCGTGGATTGCCTTCTGCATGCCCAAAGTAGGCAGTGGGGTATGGAGCTAGGGCGGGCTTGGGGGGCGGGTTTAGGGTATCCGGATTTTATAATCGTAAAATCTGACAGTTCCGCATATAGTGCCCCTAACTTGGCAGGCTCATGTGGGGCCTGGGGCAATGGAGGGATTGGGTGACTTTGCCCAGGGTCGCAGGGATTAGGGTGGGATTGAGCTCAGCAGCCCTAACCACTCGGCCACCCCTTCCCTCCACTTCACTGTTATCCATGCAGTATGCCCCACTTATCGCTGTAGGACCTAAAGCTAGAAATCGGTGAGTGGAAGGTGATGGAGGGTAGTGGTAAACGGAGCCCACTCTAAAAAAGGGATGATACCGGTGGTGTACCGCAAGGTTCAGTTCTTGGGCCTGTTCTTTTTAACATTTTTGTAAGCGATATTGCAGTAGGGTACATACCCCTGATGGTGGGGATAACATGGGGAAGGACCTAACAAAACTTGAAGAATGGCCTGGAATTACTGCTGCAACTACTATTAATTATTTCTATAGCTCTACCAGCTGTCCGCAGCGCTGTACATAGTCACAAAGAAGACAGTCCCTGCTCGAAAGAGCTTACACTCTAAACAGACAAGACAGAAAACAGGATGTCATGGATACAGTTAAGGGGAAGGTTAATCAGCTGACTGGGTTGGAGGGCAGAGGGGAGTACAGGACAATGAAGCCATTGTGACATCACTGAGGAGGTTGGCTCTTATTGGTGGAATGAGGCATTATGACATCACAATCTCTGCTCTGCTTCCCAAAGACTGAAACTCTTCACACTACTGCTATGAATTATTTCTATAGCGCTACCAGACCGTACTCAGCACTGTACAGAGTCACAAAGAAGACAGTCCCTGCTTGAAAGAGCTTACAATCCAAAAAGACAAGACAGACAAACAGGATGTCATGGATACAGTTAAGCAGAACAGTTCGGTTGGAGGGCAGAGGCAAGTAGGGTTATGGATTGAAGGCTACATCAAAAAAATGCGTTTTCAGTCTGCTTTTAAACAAGGGAAGGGAAGTTGATGGACAAACTCAGGCAATTTATTCCAGGCATAGGGGGCAGCTAGATGAAAGGAACGAAGTTTGGAATTGGCAGTGGAGAAGGGTACAGCCAAAATCAGCTGATCCGAGGAACGGAGTTCTCTGAGAGGTGCATAAGGCAGCTAAATTTAATGCTAAAGAAAAGCAGTCATTTTAGGGCTGCAAAACCCCCAGGGAGCACTACATTAGAGGTAGTTCTGAAGAAGAGAATGACTTCAGTGGTCCTATCTGATGATCTTAAAATTGTCGAACAGGTAGAAAAGCTAGAAGGATGTTTGGGTGCATAGAGACAGGATGGGCCAGCAGGAGAAAGGAGGTGACGAGATCCCATGTAGACTACTGTGTACAGTTCTGGAGACCACACCTTCATAAAGATATAAACAGAATGGAATGAGTCCAGAAGGAGACTGCTAATATAGCGAGTGGTCTTGATCATAAAGCGTAAGAGTACAGACTTACATGTTACACCCTGTCTTGGGTCCAAAGAAGAGCGACCAAGATGTTAAAGGGGATGGAACTCCTCTCGTATGAGGAAAGATTAAGGCTCTTCAGCTTGGAAAAGAGACGGAGATATGATTGAATTCTACAAAATCCTGAGTGGAGTAGAATGGGTACAAGTAGATCGATTTTTCACTCCGTCCAAAATTACAAAGACTAGGGGGACACTTGATGAAGTTACAGGGAAATACTTTTAAAACCAATAGGAGGAAATTTTTCTTCACTCAGAATAGTTAAGCTCTGGAACGCGTTACCAGAGGATGTGGTAAGAGCGGATAGAGTAGCTGGTTTTAAGAAAGGTTTGGACAAGTTCCTGGAGGAAAAGTCTATAGTCTGCTATTGAGACATGGGAGAAGCCACTGCTTGCCCTGGATCGGTGGCTTGGAATGTTGCTACTCTTTGGGTTTTGGCCGGGTACTAGGGATCTGGATTGACCACCGTGAAAATGGGTTACTGGGCTTGATGGACCACCAGTAGATTGACATATGAACACTGAGAGATATTCACAAAGACATGTACATGCCCAAACATACTATGTGCACGCAATCACATACACAATCTCCTTTTCTATGATTTCAGATTTTTAATCTTACATGAGGTCATCATTCTGCTTTTCATAACCAATAATCCCATTCCCCAGGTCAGCACTGACTGCAGGCATAATAAACCATCCCCCTGCAGGAGACAGAAGGTAATGGCACTGTGGTGCAAATGGATCCTGCTGTAATCCAGTGGCATTTGTAAAGAGGAGAAGGTGCTATGTAGGACAGGACAAATGGGAAGATAATCAGTGGCAGGGGCCATAGCACTCTTTCATCTCTCTCTTTCTCTCTCTCTCTCTCTTTCTCTCTTTCTCTCTCTCACTCTTTCTGTCTCTCTCTTTCTTTCTCTGTTTCTCTCACTTTCTTTCTCTCTTTCTGTTTCTCTGGCTCTTTCTCTCTCTCTCTCTCTCTTTCTGTCTCTCTGTCTCTGTCTCTCTCTCTGTCTCTCTTTCTTTCTCTCTGTCTGTCTGTCTTTCTCTTTCTGTTTCTCGCTTTCTCTGTCTCTCTCTTTCTGTCTCATTCTCTCTCTCTCTCTCTCTTTCTGTCTCTCTCTTTCTTTCTGTCTCTCTTTCTCTCTTTCTTTCTGTCTCTCTCTTTCTTTCTCTGTCTCGCTCTTTCTTTCTCTCTTTCTGTCTCTGTCTCACTTTTTCTGTCTCTCTGTCTCTTTCTCTCTCTCTCTGTCTCTTTCTCTCTCTCTCTTTCTGTCTCTCTTTCTGTCTCTCTCTTTCTCTCTCTCTCTCTCTCTCTCTCTTTCTGTCTCTCTCTTTCTCTGTCTCTCTTTCTTTCTCTCTCTGTGTCTGTGTCTCTTCTCTCTGTCTGTTTCTCCTTTTTCTCTCTCTTTCTCTCTTTCTGTCTCTCTCTCTGTGTGCTCTCTGCCTTAATTGTCAGTCTTCCTAGAATCATGATACTCAACTGTATTTGTCTCTCTTCAGCAGATCCCCTGGGGCAGTGTGACTCTCCTGAGTTAAGTCTCCCAGAGCAAGCACCTCTCATTGTGCTGAGATTCATCGAAACACTGGAAAAAGAAGGTAAGAAAAATGATTATTTCACATTGCCTGGCTATAGCCATTCCTTGCACCCCATTCATTCTATTTGGTAATTTTGTAATGGGTGCTGACCACGGTGTGGCTTAACCTATGCTATGCTTAATCAGCCCCCCTCCTATGGAGTGTCAAGACAGCACCCTATGTTAACTCAATAAATAGAGTTATTAAAAAAAATAAACAGTGTCCTCTCCTGTACCTGTCCTGGTTGTCTGACTTCCACTGTATGTGTTTCAGGTATGGACAGTGAAACCCTGTACAGGCCCTCTCCAGGCTCTATAAGCGACTCTGAGGTGAAGAAGTTGCTTCTGACAGGTGAGAACTTTCTGGGGAATGGTTCAGGGCAGGAGCATGAGGAAACCAAGCCCTGCGACTTGAAGGATGAATATGCAAGTTAATCTTGTCGTACACAGCTTAGAATCGGTCTCTCTGATATTCATAGACCCAAGCGATAGGAAACTCATGAACCAGATGTCTTGTCTTCTTTATAGTCTGTGAATTTACTAGATGCTTCCTTTTCAAAAACTATGAACGTGCCAGTCCAGGTGCTCTCCAATCCCTCTACCATCGAACTTCCTGTAACCAGGAAAGGGGTGGGGGGAGAAGATGGGAGGAGCTGTGGTAGTGTAGGTAGGATCTCCCAATCATTTCAAGTCATCTAGGCAGGTTGCCTTGAGAGCAGCGGAGGATGGTTTGAAGATGGTGCTAGAGTTGTACCTAGGAAAGCAAGGCTGGAACAGAACCAGGCTACTTTACTGGAAATTAATAGAGCGTGGTTTTCCCATAATCTGGGGACAGAAATGTGAGAGCACAGATTTTAGACCAAAGGCTATAGAACAGAAGTTGTTTTGCAATGATGTGGTTTTTGGTCTTTTCCTTCTAGAATATAATATAATATTAAGAGTCGATCAATTTCATGATCTAATCTAATCTAATTTCCATTTGATATACCAGATCATTGCAGCAAGGACTCGAGCTGGTTAACAAAGTTTAAAAGAATATAATAGAAAACAATAATGAAGATAATAGAAAAAATTTCAATAAATTAGATCAGTCCTCAGTTAAGAATCTCTGAAAGAGATAAGTTTTCAGATTTTTCCTAAAAAGTGATAGAGATAATGACGTTCTGATATCGAGGGAAGATCGTTCCAAACTTTTACCAAGGAATAGGCTAAGGAATGTGAGAATTTACCTAGGGGTTTAATCCCTTTAACAGAAGGGAAGAGCAATTTAAATGTATGTGCATTCCTGGTAGTGTGAAACCGAAGAGAGTTAAATGATAGAGGTAATAAAGGCAAAAAAATTCCATGTAAAACACTTAAATTGAATTTGCCAGTAAACAGGAAGCCAATGAAGTAACCTCAACAATGGAGAGGCATGATCATATTTATGTCTTCCAAAAATTAATTTGGCTGCAGTGTTCTGAATAAGTTGTAGCCTCTTCAAATTAATCTTCAAATTTGGTTAATCCGATATACAGGGAATTTGCATAATCCAGATGTGCCAAAATAATCGCTTGAACCAAAACCGCAAAATGATTTTGATGAAAAAAACCTCGAACTCTCCTCAACATCCGTAAACTAAAATAGCCCTTTTTAGATAAATTGTTATTTTCATTATTTAAAGCTAAGAATCTAAAATAAAACCAAGGATTCTAGATGAAAATTCAATTGTTAAGGAGTCTCCTGATTTCAATGCTATAACCTGAGGTAGATTGTGTCGTGAGGGACCAAACCATAGCAGTCTGGTTTTAGAAACATTCGATTTCAGAGGGACTAAGGAAGCCCATTCATGAAGTCTAGAGACACAAGAGTTAATATCTCCAGTCAATGGATCAATTGATGATAGTGGTTAGATTGCTTTTTATTACAGTCAAACCCTCCGCTTTTAAAACTCCCTTTTCATGGAGTTCACTGTCCACACATTTGTGCAGCATGGAGGCCTTCCTAATCCTCACCCATGATTCACTTGTCTTCAGGATGATATGAGTGACTGAATGGGGGAAGCTTTTAAAAACTTCAGAGAATGCAAAAGAGGTCAGAACAGAAATTTAGGATCTGAAGGAATTTATTTTAACTTGGCTGCCAGCGGATTTGTGTTTTAAACTCTGCTGCACTTGCTTAAGAAGGCAGACGTTTTGTGGCTTTGCCGGATGTTGTGCTGCTAATGCCCATAAGATGGCGACAAAACACTGTGTTGAATTTTGCTCAGATGTGTTTCTAATCAAGTCTACAAAGCTGTCCAAAGATGATCAAATATCTTGTCTGTTCTAACAAATGCACAGAGATGCATTATTTTTAAAATTTATATCCCGCCTATATCTAGGTGGGTTAACGAATAAAACATACATACAAAGACATAATCTAAAAATAACAACATTCAAATCCACATTCCTCCTTCATCTTAAATCACAATAATATAAATGATGAAAACCTTCCCTAATACTTGCACAGCTCGGTCATATTATATAAACATACACCACTTGATAACTTGTTCTGTAATCTTATAATACTTCTGCTTTGATCAGTTAATTTGACATAAAACCTGTACAAATAAATGAGTTTTAAGAAATCTACAAACCTGTTCAATGTTCTTATCAATTATATGCTACCTGGCAACTTATTCTACAGCCACTGAAAATACAGAGTAATGTATGGTATCCACAACTAGGGGTACCAGATGTCCAGATGGCTTGAAAAGTTTTGAAGAAATCAGTGTCGGGCAGGAGGACATCCCACCCGCGCGTTTGTAGACGTGATGTCATCGCATGACAGCCACGCATGCGTGGATGGCCTCCTGCCCGACAAGAGCAGGCAGTGGGGGGAGGGGCTGGGATGGGTGAAACTAGGCGGGTCTGCGGGGTGGGATTAGGGGGGTCCGGATTTTCCGATTGGAAAATCTGGCAACCCTATCCATAGCCAATTGTATTAGCCCTGTATTGCTGCCTGATACTGTCATTTCTAAGACCAGCGGGAACTAAGTGTGTAACCACAGGATTCTTTGTCTGCGCTAGGGTTTCATGTACCTTCACAGAAAAATTTAACACGGACTTCCACTTCCAAGCAATCAGTTCTCAGAGAACAAAGGTGTTCACAGTCATTGACATTTCTAGGCTGTGGCCTGAGATTCTGCTAAGCTTTCGGAGGCCTAAGGCTGAACAACAGTCATGCAGACTTCAAAAGCTTCTATAAGCTTATCAATGCTTTTTTGTTGTTGTTGTTTTAGGGACTAGTAGACTGAGCCGTTGCCATGTCTATACCCTTGGTCTTCTCTTCCAAACCTCGAGGTCCACCAAGGATCTTCAGGACATCACTAATGAAAATGCATGAGACATTTGCATGCAATAAAGGTAGTAGGCATACAAACCCCTTTCATGCATATTCATTAGGGTTAAGCTGCAGAATTGACCAGTTGGTAGCCCTCAAGGAGTGGAACTGAAGACCAAGGCTCTACAATATGGACTAGGGTGGCCAGATTTCCTGTATGAAGAAAGAGGACACTTGGTCCAGCCCCGCTCTGCCCCATTCCGCCTCCCCCCCACCCCCCAAACATTCCCAAACTCAGCACTGCGTCTGCGTATGTGCAGACGTTGGCATGATTATGTCACGCACATGCATATGACATCATCATAATGAATATGCATGAGATAGATTTGCATATCATGACGCTAGTCCCGCCGGGCATTCAAATTTATCTTATGCCTATCTTGAAAACATGGCCGTATGCATCCACTGGACTAGGTTCAGAACCTCTGATCTAGAGTTATGCTACATGTCCCTACTCCAACTCAGTGGCATAGTAAGTGGGGGGGGGGGGGGGCGGTCTGTACCGGGTGCCATGTTGGTGGGGGTGCCAGCACCCCTCCTCCTCCCCGCTCCCCCACCTCTTCCCCTTCCTTCCCCCGTGCCTCTAGTTGAAGTTGTTCGTAGCGATCAACAACGTGATCTCTACTTCCCCATCTGCTTTCCCACTGACGTCAATTCCAAGTGCCGCGCAGAGGAAGTGACATCAGAAGAAGAGCCGACAGAGTCGCAAGGAGCACATGGTTGACCGCCGCGAGCAACAACTTCAAATAGAGCTACGGGGAAGAAGCAGGGGGGCACACATGACGGGCGGGATCGGGGAAGGAGCAGCGGGGCGGAGGGGCGCCTCTAACCCTCACTACGCCATTGCTCCACCTCATTTAAAAAGACACCCCCTCTTCAGACGGGACATATTGATACTGCAATTTGTGAGAAATGTAAGGTAGGGCACAATCATTTTTTTCATGCTCTGAGGGGGTGGGGGTTGATTGGGAAACTTTGGGGACAGGTGGCTCGCTTTTTGACCCACCCTGTGAGAGGACAGCCTCAGTTATTTCTTTTGGACAGGACACAATCTTTGCTCCAGTTTAGTACTGGCAAGAGGGTCTTTATTCGTATGGCTCTCCTAGTGGGCAGGCATTGGATAATGCAGCATTGGGTTTCCCCCACTCCCCCTTCTTATTGTGAGTGGAGGAACAAGTTTCATGAGTTGTCTCTTTATGAGATTCAGGGATCCCATGCTACCTTTAGGCGGTGGAAAAGATTTCAGAAGATTTGGGGAACATATTTGGATTCTTTGTCTCCCAGAGCCCATCATATACCTTTGGCTCTTAGTTAGGAGCCTTACGCTCTGCTGCATCTTCGGGGAAGGGGGTGGGGGAGGCAGCTGGTAGGGGGAGGGTTCAAATGTATTGTTCGGTGATGTCTGAGACTAAGGAACCAATTCCTGGACGTTGGAGTGTGGTTTTTCAGGGGGGGAGGGGGATTGGGAATGCAATTTTGTTGGGGGGTGTTTCACCCTCTCCAAGGTAGGGAGAACGAGAGGGCACTCTCTAAAGTTGAAAGGGGATAGATTATGTACAAACGTAAGGAAGTTCTTCACCCAGAGAGTGGCAAAAACTGGAATGCTCTTCCAGAGTCTGTTATAGGGGGAAACACCCTCCAGGGATTCAAGACAAAGTTGGACAAGTTCATGCTAAACTGGTGAGACTGGACTCATTTGGAGCACTGGTCTTGACCTTGGGGCCACTGCGTGAGTGGACTGCTGGGCAGAATGGACCATTGGTCTGACCCAGCAGCGGCAATTCTTATATTCTTATGTTGGGGGGAGAGGTATGGATTATTTTGGGGGGGCCTTTAGTAAATGACAAAATTTTGATGACTTGGCCTCTCTGAGATGATGCTGATTGGTTTTGGGTATGACATGCTGTTGGTTGGATATGTGGATTTAATATTGGTAGTGTGGATTCATTGTTTGGTTGTCATCAATAAAAATTGTTTGAACTAAAAAGAGACCCCCTCTTCCCCTCGGTCTGCCCTCTTATTAACTGAGTCCCTCAGGTGGCTGCATCCATTACATCTCTGTGATAATGATGCGATCGGGATGGGGACAATTATAGGGAAGAAGGAGTTCACACAAGCTTGGGCCGCTCCCTGAGGTAACAGGTTTCTAACAAGCCACAGGTGTGCCTGCATGAGCAGGTGACTGTGGGACCGGGTGGGGCTCCGTAGAGGGTCCAAGATCATGTGTTGCACATTTAGAAATCTTTGCATAGTAATTGCCGATGAATTTAATACAAAAGCTTAAACCGTGCTTTAAGCCATCTGGTCCTAAATGTGGTCACTGGCACTGAACCAGGATGACTCCAGAGAGGCAAAACTGAGCCCGGGTCTGCGGCTAACTCTCTGGACCAGTTTGGGTAACTCCCTATGCCTCAGGTAGCCGGCTGGATGTCATAATTATTCTACGTGGGGCCTCTGAAAAGTTCTCAGCCCAACCAACAAAGCTGAGGGAGTCTCCTTCGAGGGCTATACACGTAGTCTAGTGATTTTCTACTTTTTCAATTCTGTGTGAAAAATATGGAATGGAAAAATGTGGAAAATCAGTGGACTAAGTGTTTAGCCCTTGATGGTTGGGCTGAAAATTTTCAGCGGCCCCTCAAAACACCATTTGTCTGAAGCAGCCTGGCCCTCCACCCCTGAGGTAGCTGCATCTATAGCTCTGGATTTGGATTATGAAAAACACGTCATAAATTGAAAGAACTACCATTTCTAGAAAAGAGAACAGAAAGCTGTGGGATAAAAATATATATTATGGGAATGCCGTAGTATTATTGAAGACAGATAGTAAATGCTCTGTTTTCTCACTTGACATTGTTTTTATAGTGGGAGATGGCCCAGCAATTTTTAGCCTGCTTCTCTAGACTTCTGTCATTCAGTCTGAATTGGCCTTCAGTGGCCAACAGATATATATAATAATAATTTTATTCTTGTATACCGCCATACCCAGCGAGTTCTAGGCGGTTCACATCAATTAATTAAGATCCGCAATGACACGCGGATTTACAACATCCACCAAACTACAAACTTACACACCCAGGTGTTCACTCCGTTAAAAAAATAAAACAAAAAAATGACTCAGCATAAACCCCCTGGACAATCACCCCGCCTGGAAACAGCACGCAAGCGTTCCTCTAAGCACTTTCTCCCAAGACTGTGGAACATGCTACCCCCACAAATCAGGTCACTGGAAAGACTAATGGACTTCAGAAAGGCAGTGAAGACCTTCCTTATCCAATGACCCAGCCTCCGACCCGATGTGCTACATCTGGTCTAGAGAACTGTTCTCCTTGCATCCACTCTCCCCCGATGAGACCTGAAGTCCAGAATGTGTTCCTGACTGGCCCACCCCTATGTGTGACCACTAGCTGTTATCCCCGTTCTGTTCCCTGTTAGATATCTGCACCTCTCCCTCCTTGTTGATGCTATGTGCCTTCATGTTACCCAAGATTACGCATGTGGACTTTTCCTCCAGAAAATTGTCCAAACCCTTATTAAAACCAGCTACACTATCCACTCTTACCACAACCTCTGGCAATGCATTCCAGAGCTTATCTATTCTCTGAGTAAAAAAAAAATTCCTCCTATTGGTTTTAAAAGTATTTCCCTGTAACTTCATCGAGTGTCCCCTAGTCTTTGTAATTTTTGACGGAGCGAAAAATCGATCCACTTGTACCCTTTCTATTCCACTCAGGATTTTGTAGACTTCAATCCTATCTCCCCTCAGCCGTCTCTTTTTCAAGCTGAAGAGTCCTAACCGTTTTAGTCTTTCCTCATACGAGAGGAGTTCCATCCCCTTTACCATCTTGGTCGCTCTTCTTTGAACCTTTTCTAGTGCTGCTATATCTTTCTTGAGATAAGGAGACCAAAATTGAAAGCAATATTTCAGGAGAGGTCGCATCATGGAGCGATACAGAGACATTATAACATTCTTAGTCTTGTTAACCATCCCTTTTTTAATAATTCCTAACATCTTGTTTGCTTTTTTGTCCACTGCCACACATTGGGCAAAAGGTTTCATCGTACAGTCTACGACACCCAGATCCTTCTCTTGGTGCTAACCCCCAAGGTGGACTCTAGCATCTGATAATTGTGATTTGCTTACTCTTTCCAATGTGCATCACTTTGTATTTGTCCATATTAAAATTCATCTGCCATTTGGACACCCAATCTTCCAATTTCCTAGGGTCTGTCTGTAATTTTTCACAAACCATATGCATTTTAACAACTTTCAACAGTTTAGTGTCATCTGTAAATGTAATCACCTTACTTGTCGTTCCAATTTCAAGATCATTTATAAATAAGTTAATCCTACCCTCTGTTTTCTATCTGATAACTAATTCCTAATCTACAACTGAACTTTGCCACCTATTCCATGACTCTTTAATTTTCTCAGGAGCCTCTCATGAGGAACTTTGTCTAAAGCTTTATCCACATGTTTATTTGCACCTTCAAAGAAGTCAAGTAAGTTGGTGAGGCAAGATCTCCCTTGGCTAAAGCCATACTGACTCTGTTTCATTAAGTCATGTTTGTTTACGTGTTCCACAATTTTATTTTTTATAATTGTTTCTACCATTTTTCCCAGTACTGAAGTCAGGCTTACCAGTCTGTAATTTCTCGGCTCTCTCCTGGAATCCTTTAAAAAAATCAGTGTAACATTGGCATCCTCCAATCTTCAGGTACTACAGATCACTAACAGCAGGTCAGCAATTTCATGTCTGAGTTCTTTTAGTACCCTGTAATGTATACCATCCGGTCCTGGTGATTTATCACTTTTTAACTTATCTATTTGGCTTAGTACATCTTCCAGATTCACTGTGATTTCTTTTAGTTCCTCCGCATCATCACCCTTGAAAACCATCTTCTTCTGTAAACATTGATGCATAGAATTCAAGAGTGCCCCCTTTCCGCATTGCTCACTATGGAAACAGGACACTGGGTTAGATGGACCATTGGTATGACCCAGTATGGCTGTTCTTATTTTATTAATATTGGTCAAGTTTTAACAGAGTTATGCAGAAAACAAGCTATATATAGTTAGTAGAGATTTTTTTTAAAATTTTTAAACAGTGTACATTCCGATTTTAAAATTATTTTCTGTGCGTCATTCATTCATTTTAATGTGTCTTTAAATAACCAAATTAGAGAGCTCATAAGCCTTTTGTATTCTGTAATTTGCATCCTGGTTCTCTTATCTGAATGTAAAGTCTTTTATATTTAGACTGTGTCCTTCTTATTGCAGTAAAACTAAACCAAATGCTTGAGGAATATCTAGATTTCATTTTCTCAAGGTGTTTTTCTATGGCAAAGCAGGAAGTTAAGAAGCGGAAAGGGCTAGGTTAGACGGGACAGAACGGGTAGCGCTTTATATCGGAAAAATGCAAACCGAAAGTGTCAATTCCAGGCAGGGCTGTCAGAACCAAAGCAGTTCTCACCACTCTCTACATTTCCTCCTCTTAGAGCAGGGAGCAGGGTTCAAATCCACCCTTTCACCAGTACTTTTGAGTAACTGCTGGGTACCTTCCCATGGAGATATTCAACTGGTCCTCCTTATTGAAAAAAACCGTTATTATAGGAGTATTGTCTGCTATTACTATAGTGACATCCAATTCTTGTAAATTGTTTTCAAGAATACAACAGGAATTAAAAAAAAAAAAAAAATACAAGCTAAACCTGCAGGCAAATTATATTTTTACAAATATTTTCCAGCGTGTTGCAATATTCGACCCTGTGTTTCAAAAAATACTGTAGAAAATTTACGGCCTCTTTTACAAAGCTGCGCGGCAACAGCCCCGAAGCCCTTTAAATCTCTATGGGCTTCGGGGCCGTTACAGAAACCATGATGACCATGGGACCAGAATTTGCATATTCCCTAGATCAATGAAGTGGAGGAATGGCCTAATGGTTAGAAATGCAGCCTCCGCACCCTGAGGTTATGTGTTCAAACCCATGCTGCTCCCTGTGACCCTGGGCAAGTCACTTAATCCCCCCATTGTCCCAGGTACATTAGACAGAGTGTGAGCCCACCAGACAGATAGGGAGAAATACTCAAGTACCTGAATGTAAACCACGTTAGGCCATACCCTGACCCCTTCTTTCTCACCATGTCCTTCACGCAGATTGTCTTGACCTTCTTCCCTGTACCATTTATTACCCTGATTGTACCTATCCTCGCTGATTGTACCATTCTTCGCTGATTGTACCACCGTTCACCGATTGTTCTATTTTTCTCTGTTTGTACCATTTTTCTCTGCCACCTATTTTTTCTGTTTGTACCATTGTACCAATTTCGCTGATTGTCCAGCCCTTCTTCATTGTAAACCGCCTCGAACTACTATGGCGTTGGCGGTATATAAGAAATAAAATTATTATTATTATTATTATATGTGGTCTATAAATGCTAAAATAAAAAAAATCTAGGGAAGGTATTTTGGATTTAGCTCATTTTAGGCTTTCCTCATACGAGAGGAGTTCCATCCCCTTTACCATCTTGGTTGCTCTTCTTTGAAGAGGCAAAAGTCAAAGTTGCCTCCAAGCTGATTTTGTTTTCATCCACATGTGTGCATTTCAATCGTGTGCCCACATACTTCGGGACCCCTGCGGAAGGCATTTTTAGCCGAAACACGCCCTGCGCTGGGCCCGACTATTTGATTATTTATGTGGATATATGTGAATTATTGTGTACTTCCACAGTATTAGCTTCGCTTCAGTTTTGTGATTTCTCCTATTATACTGTGGAACTGATGGGTTTCTTTGTTACTGCCATGAAGATTACAACAGACTCGATACCTTGGAGGGAGTAGAAAATACGAGAAGAGATGTACGAAAATTAGACCAATAACCTAAATTCTGGTAGTTGAAATTTAACGTGAAGAAGTACAAAGTGATGCACTTGGGATGCAGAAATCCAATTGGAGACGTGCCAGATTGGAGATGAGAGATGAGAAGCACAACCCAGGAAAGAGACCATGGGGTAGTTGTGTCTGAGGATCTCAAAATGGTGAAACAATGTGACTGGTTGGTGGTCATAGCTAGAAGGATGCGGAGCTGCATAGGAAGAGGTGCACTTCTCCCTCCATATTCACGGTTTCGATTACTCACGGATTTTAGCTTGCTGGCTCCTCCCCCCAAATTACATCAGCTCGCATAGAGAAATCGCTGATTCCAAGCTTTTTCAGAGAAAATCGCCGATTCCCGGCGCTTTCTTCTCCGTGTTTTGCCTCTCCTTCAGGAACAGGCCAGGTCTCCCACCATGTTATTCGTGGTTTCACCATATTCACGATGGTTTTGAATAGAAAACAGCGAATAACATATGAAAAAGTTATTCGTGGTTTTTCTGTATTTGCGGTTTTGTTAATCCCCTATCACAACCAATACGGAGGAAGAAGTGTATAACCAGCTGGAGAAAAGAGGTATTGATGCCATTGTACAAGTTGGTGAGGCCCCACCTGGAGTATTGTGTTCCAAAATAATATGGGGTTTGGACCAAAGGATGTACGAGAAGAAATTGAACGTGTATACAGGTAGAAAGACCCATTATCTGAAATGTTTCGGACCAGAGACATTTCAGATTTTAGAATTTTTTGATTTTTGGAATGTGTCATGGCCAGTGGCTGTAGTGATTCACATTTGTCGTCTGCTGCAGCCCTGCAGGTGTCTCTCTGCCACTTCCTGTCTTGCTGACATCACTTCCTCTTTCCTTCCTGGCTGGACATGACAAGGCTGCAGCAGGCAACAAATACGGATCGTCCATTTCCAAGTACAGTTCAAACTCCTCTTACTGACTTTCAGATGCATTCACTGTGTAGCCCCCCAATATCTCTCCTCACTTTTCTCCCCCGCCCCCCCCCCCCTCCAGTAAGTCCCTCTTATCTGTACCCTTCTCCTCCACTGCTAACTCCAGATTCTGTCCCTTCTTTCTTGCCACGCCGTATGCCTGGAACAGGCTGCCTGAATCAATACATCATGCTCCATCTCTAGCAGTCTTCAAATCTGAGCTAAAAGCCCACTTTTTTTAAACTGCTTTCAACTCTTGACCCCCACTCACTGCAGTCAGATACGTAGACCCGTTGTATCATTTCCTCTACCGGAATCTTCCCAACCCTGAGATGTCCTGTCTGTCCAAATTAGATTGTAAGCTCTTCTGAGCAGGGACCATCTATTGAATGTTAAATGTACAGCGCTGCGTACGCCTTCAGCGCTACAGAAATGAATATATTCTAATAGTAACAATCGCTCTGCCCACTGGCAACACCTCAGGGGTACACCAGTGTGAGATAAGATGACAAAAGTGAACTATTATCAATGTAGAGTGACATCTTTAAAAGTGACCTTGGGGCCAGGTTTCACTTTTGATGCTAAAAGTAATCTTCTTTTGTGCAAATTAGTGATGCAACAATGTTACCAAAAAAAATGTTGGGTTTTGGGGCTTTTTTGTTCATTTCCTCTCTAGTTCTACTGCTTTCACTTCTGTGGAAAAGATTTGTTTACATGTTAATCCAGGAGTGTCAAAGTCCCTCCTCGAGGGCCGCAATCCAGTCGGGCTTTCAGGATTTCCCCAATGAATATGCATTGAAAGCAGTGCATGCAAATAGATCTCATGCAGATTCATTGGGGAAATCCTGAAAACCCCACTGGACTGTGGCCCTCGATGAGGGACTTTGACACCCCTGTGTTAATACCTTTCAAATGTTTAAACGTCTGCGTCGTGTCACCTCCATCCCTCCTTTCATTTTTGTAACATTGTTGACGGGGGTTTAACTTGGGAGTAATGTCAGGAAATAGTTTATTACGGAAAGGGTAGTAATGCCGGAAACGGCCTCCTGGTGAAGGTGTTGGAGACAAAAATGGTTGCAAAATTTATAAATGTGTGGGATAAACTCAAAGATTTCCTATACGGAGAGAGAACGGAAGGAAAACAAAACTAGATGATACAAGGGATGTTCAATAATTTATTTACTTCAGTAGGAAAGAGGTTTTTTTTTTGGGGGGGGGGGGTTTAAATTGTTTTATTTTTCAATATACAGTGCCCCCCCCCCGCAAATTTGCAGTTCGCAAATCGCAGACTCGCTCATTCGCGGTCTACTCAGACCGCCTGTTCCTGTAGTAAAGTTGGGCTACACCAATCAGGAACTGCGTGTCAAAGCAGCTCCTGATTGGTGAAGCCTAACTTTACTACAGGAAGAGGTGGTCGGAGCATACCGCGAGTGATTTCCTTCACTCGCGGGCACTTCGGCTGCCCTCTCCCCTGCTAAAAAACCGTATTCGCAGTTTTTTAACATTCGCGGGGGTTCCTAGAACGGAACCCCCCGCAAATATCTGGGGAGTACTGTATTCAGTTTGACCTTCAGACCAGGACGTCTTCATCACTTGAAAAGCCTGTCCATGGAGAGATTTCTTCAAAAACCTGGAACAGGAAATAATCCAAGGGAGACAGTAAAATCAGGACCCCCTAGGCCCGCCCAGTTGCACCCATCCCTGCCCTGTTACGCCCCAGCTCTGTCCCCAGACCACCCCCCTCCCCGGCTGCCTGTTCATCAGGCAGGAAGGCATCCGCGCATGTCATACGATGATGTCATATGCATACACGCATGCGCATGACATCCTCTTATGCACGGATGCCCCCTCCCGACGCGATTTCTTTTCAAAACCCGGACAAAGTGCCTTGGCTGTGAAAAGCCGTCCGGACTCTCAGACATGTCCTCAAAAGGAGGACGTGTCCGGGGAAATCTGGATGTCTACCCTACAATTATTATTCCTCAATTATGTGCTAAGGAAAATGGTTCCCCTGCCTCACAATAACGCAGAACAAGCCATCAGCACTGAATAAAGTGCCTTCAAATCATTCAAAATGCCTCAATTAAGATTATAACCAAATCCAGAAAGTTTGACCACGTAACACCACTTCTTAAAAATGCACACTGGCTTCCAGTTATTCATCGAATTACGTATAAGCTTTGTATACTGACTTTCAAAACCCTTTGTAATAGGAATCCTGCATTCTTATTTAAATTATTAATTCCATATTCCTCAAATAGAGTTTTGAGATCTAATGAACAGAACCTATTGACTATTCCTTCGTTGAAAGTTATTAATACAAGATGGCAATTTATTTTTTCGGTTACTGCACCACAGACTTGGAATGCTCTTCCAATGTTTTTAAGGGAAGAACAGGAACTTGGAAAATTTAAAAGTACAGTGGTGCCTCACACAACGAACTTAATTCGTTCCAGGAGCAAGTTTGTTATGCGAAAAGTTCATTATGTGAAACGCGTTAAGCGCAGTGACTAACGACTGCCTGCAGTGACTGCGCGGAAGGATGCAATACATCGGCAGCGATCGTGGAAGCTCGGGCGACTTCGTTGTGTGAAACGAAGTTCGTTGTATGAATCATGAAATGAAGTTCGTTGTGTGCAGCGTTCGCTGTGCGAGGCGTTCTTTATGCGAGGCACCACTGTAATTTTAAAACATTTCTTTTCAAGTATGCCTTTGAAAACTAATTTTAATATCCTATAACCCTAATAAATTTTATCTTATTATATTTTATTGTTATTTTGTTTACCTTCTGTATTTTTCCCTTAATGTTTCTTCTTTACTTTATTGATTTGTATTTCATTCCCACTTACCCAATGTTATGAGTATGTTAAAAATTTCATTTCAATCCTGTGTTGTTTTTTAAATATTGTTGTTTATAGTATTGTTACCCATCAAATGTAATTTTTAAACTGTTCATCGCTTAGAAGTATGATTAAGCAATTAATCAAAAAAACTATTAAACTTGAAACTTGAATAAACACGGAGGTGACTCAAAGCTAGGGCAGTGCTGCGCTCCCGTGACGCCAGTGGCACAGTGACATTGTGAGAATGTGAACCCTGAGCGTGCAGGCTAATGACTTCCTACGGAGCACCAGCCCAGGCTGTGACCCCAAACGCAGGTTTCACAACTTACGTGGCTCTGCACTGTACGACATGTCCTGTGACTCCAGTGCACTGTGGGATCCGAAGTCTTCCTCCTTCCATTTGACGTCAGCAGCACTACAGTTACCAAGATTCTTCAAGAACAGAAGGAAGCGTTTCATAGATCCAGGACCAGCAGATAGGAGGTCTCTGGGCCTGGGTGGCAGATGACGAAGCAGTTGCTGGGTGTTGTTTTCAGCAGGAAGCATAGCTCCGAGCTCTGCACTGGTTTTCTGTGCAGTCAGCCTGGCCACTGGAGGGCGCTACGTACACACGCAACAGCCGGCAGAGAGAGAGCAGTTGGGGAGGGAAGAGCAGATTGCAGCCAACAGCCAAAATATGACCTCTGCAGGGTTTCCAGTGCTGACTCATGGTAGCAGAAATGTAGGCCCGGTATGAGCTGCCTCCCAAATCTACGGTGTAGTGAAATAATTCTTCATGTCAGAAGCAACCAAGAGGAAGGCTAGAGAAACCCACATTGTATTGAAACATGCTTCACAGTTTCTACTATATTCCAAATATATGAGCTACTTCTGGAGTAGATGGCCTGACAGCTTCGAACACAAGGAAAAAGCATTATATTGATAATTAGCTAAGCACCATCAAATGAAGAGACACTGCAGATAAGGGGACTTATCAAGGGCCCATCTTATTTAATATTTTCATCAGTGATCTAGAAGGAACATCCAGTGAGATCATCAAGTTTGCAGATGACACAAAGCTATGCCGGGCAATCAGATCGCAGAAGGATAGCGAGAAACTCCAGAGTGACTTGTGTTAGTTAGAGAAATGGGTGGAGAAATGGCAGATGAAGTTTAATGTGAAAAAGTGCAAAGTAATGCATTTAGGCAGAAAGAACAAGGAACACCAGTATAGAATGTCCGGTGCAACTCTGAGTAAGAGTGAACAAGAAAAGGACCTGGGTGTACTGATAGATAGGACCCTGAAACCGTTGGCACAATGCGCGGCAGCGGCAAAGAAAGCAAATAGAATGCTAGGCATGATAAAGAAAGGAATCACGAGTAGATCGGAGAAAGTTATAATGCCGCTTTATAGGGCAATGGTCAGACAACATTTGGAATACTGTGTCCAACATTGGTCTCCCAACCCAAAGAAGGATATAAAACTGCTGGAGAGGGTGCAGAGACGAGCAACGAAGCTAATAAAAGGTATGGAGAACTTGGAATACGAGGAATGACTTAAGAGACTGGGATTGTTCTCCCTTGAGAAAAGGAGACTGCGAGGGGATATGATCGAGACTTTCAAAATACTGAAAGGAATCGACAAAATAGAGCAGGAAAAAAAATTATTTACAATGTCCAATGTGACATGGACAAGAGGACATGGACTGAAGCTAAGGGGGGACAAGTCCAGGACAAATATCAGGAAGTTCTGCTTCACACAACGAGTGGTGGACACCTGGAATGCTCTCCCAGAGGAGGTTATTGCGGATTTAAAAGTAAACTAGATGCACATCTCTTTACGAGAGGCATAGAGGGATATGGGTGACTAAAATTACGCCAGGTGTATACCTGACAGGGCCTCCGCGTGTGCGGATCACCGGACTTGATGGACCAAAGGTCTGATCTGGAGATGGCAGTTCTTATGTTCTTATGAAAAGAAGGAGAGAGATGGGTTAATATTCCAGGAACTCAACTCGCCTACTCTTCGAGATGCAAACTGCATGTGTGTGCCTCTACCTATATTTCCTTTGTATCATCGCGTGTATTATACGTTACTGGAACCATATTTGCCGGTATCTATCGGCACCAGAATTCAAGGCCGGCCTCCACATTTTTTTCAGCGGTGGGTCATGTGATCCAGGTGTGTGTAGGCGATGTGGAATTGTTTTTTTTCTACTGGACCACAGGATCAGAAATCCATATGTATGTGAATATTATAGAACCATATACTCACCAACATTTGTGAATTTTTTCTGAAATTGTGACTTCATATCTACCATATTTGAAACAGAGTTTTCTTTGCATGTTTCGTTTTATTGTGCTTGACTGTGTGGTTTTAATTTTATTGCGCCCCACACAGAATTGTTGGATGCTGCGGGTAATACATTTTAAAAATAAATATTAGCTCTGTAATGCTTCAAAATCATGTGTGCTAGCTTCTGGTTAAAAATTTATTTTGCTAAAATTATCACGCGGGCTTCATTCCAAGGTCAGAGGGGGCCACATGTTGGACCTCCCTGACCTAACTGTAGCATGGCATTTGGCAGTCTCGAGGAGTTCTGTCAAGGTTGGCTTTGTACAGAGTTAAAGTTATATTATCGCCAATTTGTTTAACATTTCATTAGTCTCATAGATCTTTTGATCCAACAATGTGATATCAGCTTTTACATCTACACCGACAATATTTTCCTCATATTTCCCACATCACCTACTTTGCCTAACCTTACACCACTTCTACAAAGAATATCTTCTTGGTTAAAGGGTAATAATTTGGTTCTCAATACCTCTGTGGCAGGGAGAAGTTCCTTTCACTGACCAGCGGAGGGAGCCTGAGCAGCTGAAAGAAGCTATTTTGCATAACATCCTGCAAAGGCTGCTGGGAGCTGTCCACTCACCCTAAGGGAACAGTGGTGCTGAAAAGGACAGGTCCCAAGTAGCACCTTAGGAAAATCAGAAGCTTCTTCAGAAGACAGGCAGCCATAAAGGGGAGGAATGCTGATCTTGGACCTGACTTGGAAAGTAGGCGCTTAATCCAAAGCACCCACTTACAAGATCATGAAGGGCATAGAGAAAGTGGAGACTCGGCAGAGGCAATGCTTATGTTCTTAGGCCTGTGTAGTTAAGGCAGAGCTTACAGGAATGGGACAGGGACAGAGACAAAACTCAAGGGTACGGGCCAGGAAAATTGAGTTCCTGCAGGGACGGGGAGAAATTTGTCCCCATATCATCCTCTAGTGTACAGTCCTTTCCCTATATTTTTTTGTCTGTTCTGCATTAGCGTGTCACCGTTAATGCAGAAAATGGAAAATTGTCCATTTTACTTTGGCAGAAAAATGACCTTTGTGCACAGGAGAAACCCAAATAGCAAACCCATGTAAGGATACACTAAGGCTCATTTCGGCCAGGCTCATTCCTGCAGCGAGCGCCTGTTCCAGAATCCAAACTGTTACTGTATCTGTACTGTCCTGCACATGAAGTGACTTGGGGCTAGATTCACTAAGCAAACCGATTGGTTTGCGACCTGATTTTACTCCGGCCCGATTCACTTAACTCTCTGCAGATCCGATTCGAATCCGCGCATGCAAAGTAGGGCTGGGACCCGATTCACTCATAAAATCTTGCAAACCGGCTGGGCTGGCCGATCAACCCAAGAAGCAACTGCTGGGGACCAGTCACAAATGTCCTTTCTGACTCTCCAGCTCCATTGCCGCCCAGCTCTCTGCTACCCTGACAATATCTCTCTGCCCCGAATCTCTCCTGATTGCCGCCCTGAATCACCACCCTGCTCTGCCCCGAATCTCTGTCTGCCGCTCCAAATCTCTCCCGCCCTTCCCTGCATTGCGAGCCTGTGGTTTGAACACGTGGGTTTAAAGCGGGTTAAAACCACGGGCTCGCTAGTCATGGCACAGACGGGTCTTAGACGTATGCAGAGACCATCTACAGATGGTCTGCGCATGCGTTGGGATCGCACACTAGTGATCCGTGCAGTCGGAGGGGGGGGAGGACGTTCCTCCGATCGCCCTCATTTAAATGTTTATGTTTTGGGAATTTGTTGGGCCTGCAGGGATCGGCCACGCAATTGAGCCCTTGGTTCTTGGAAAACATTAAAGCAATTCAGAAGGAGAGTTTCATCTGTACACACTCAAGAGTGCTTCCCTTTGCTGGCTGTGAACGCAAATAGGATTCCCCCCTCAAGGGCAGTTGGCAGAACACTTCAGAATGGTTTTAATGCACAGAGGATACTCATTTGTTTCGAAGCTGGAAAGGCGATACCTTGCAAGTGACAACGTAATTTGAATAGAACCGTTGAGCGGTGAAAAACTGCCCGTTTTGCAATAGGGTCACCAGTGTGAGATGTTTAACCCTTTATTTGGCTTTGTTGCTCAGTGTCTTCTATGGCTCTTATGGGAGATCGGCATCTCCAAATGGCCACCGTGGCTCTCGTTTAACATCAAGTTACGAAAAGCAGCCAATTAAAGGGTTAAGAAAATTCACCTTGCTCCTGGGAGAAATGGAAATTTCCTGGCTGTTAATAGACTAATGAGTCAATTTTCAGTTCCTGAAGTCAGCAGAGTGATTTGGGGGTTTTTTTTTTGGGTGGGGGAGGGGGTAACATTAATAGAGCCTCCTCCCCACCCCCCAGTATATTCAGCACTGCAATAAGGACTGTGCTGAACATCTGGAATCACCACTGACATCGAACAAGTGTACATACAACAGCATTAGTCAGGGGCATGGCGTCATGTTTAGAGTAACAGGCTGAAAACCAGAGAAGCCCAGTTCATCTCCTTCTGCTACTCCGTGCGACCTTGGGCGTGTCACTTAACCCTCCATTGTCTCAGGCAAAAATTTCGATTCTACAGTGCAATCTCCAGGGACAAGGAAACATCTACTGAACCTGAAAATAACTCACATTAAGCTGTTACTGAGAAAGGCAGGAGCCAAATGAGTAAATAGAGCTGCCAGAACTGTTACTGGGGGGGAGGGGGGGGGTCACAATTTTGCTTCCTCCACACAAAAACGTGCATGAGGAAAATCCAGGTCTCCCTACAAAACCAGAAAATAAAGCCACAGAAAGAAATGGTACTAAGGAGGAACTAAAGTGGAGATGAGCAAGGTGGATTGTGACCTCAGAGAGGAGTTTAATTTAGGACTGTATTTTTGCATACCTAACTTAAGCAGCAAAGTTATCTACAAGGGTACCATTAGGACAGGTTATTTCAACGCCGGTCCCTTTAGTGCAGGGGTCTCAAAGTCCCTCCTTGAGGGCCACAATCCAGTCGGGTTTTCAGGATTTCCCCAATGAATATGCATGAGATCTATGTACATGCACTGCTTTCAATGCATATTCATTGGGGAAATCCTGAAAACCCGACTGGATTGCGGCCTCAGGGAGGGACTTTGAGATCCCTGCTTTAGTGTAAGAGCTGATATTGTGATGTCATAAAGCCTCATTCCACCAATGCCTGAAAGCCAGCCTTGCTAGTGATGTCACAATGGCTTGATTACTTGGCTCACTTTCATTCCATATAACAGAGATTTCGATTTCTAAAGACATTTTTTTCTTTAATTAAGGGACAGCCGTAAAGATGTGCGATTTTACTGTTATCCCCAGTTATTAGTAACTAGGGGCTCCTTTTACTAAGGTGCGCTAGCGGTTTTAGCACGCGCTGCAGATTAGCGCACGCTGCCCCCCGCGCTACACGCCAAGAACTAACGCCAGCTCAATGGTGGCATTAGCGTCTAGCACGCGGGGTAATTCAGCACGCGCTAAAACTGTACTGAAATCCACGTAGGCATCTCAGCGGCGCTCCCGTCAAGGGTTAGCGTTGCTTTCTTTCAATCCCAGAATATTACGATGAGGAGGAGGTGGACTCCTCCCGAGTTGCCATTTTCGTCTATACCTTTAATAAAGGGGGACAGAATGCTGATGCACAGGGAAGTGGGGTGGGGGTAGGTAAATGTTGCTTCACAAGGAAGTGGAGTTGGAGGATATGATGCTGCTGCACAGGGAGGGAGGGGGGAGGAAGACAAAGGGGGCCAGGGAGCAAACGTGCTTTGCTTTGTGGGGAAGGGTGTGCTGGAGGGCCAGGGAGCAATCTTGCATTGCTTTGGGGAGGATAAAGAAGGGGGCCATAGAGAAAGACAAAGAAAGGCAGGCAAGGGGCCACAGAGAGATGGAAAGTCAGCGGACAGGGAGAGAGACAGAAAGAAAGAAAGAAAGAAAGACAAACAGGGGGCCAGAGGGAGAGAGATAGACAGAAAGAAAGACACACAGACATATATTCTAGCACCCGTTAATGTAACGGGCTTAAACACTAGTTCTTTATAATACTGAGGGCCTCAAAATAGTTGGTCCAAAATCTTGTCTCTTGCAGTTGATACTTTGATAGTTTTTCACTTTCTGCATGTTGCCTTCTTTCAGCTGTGTATAGCTGAAATTATTAGTAGTCATTAAGGAAAGATTTATAAACTATATTTCCTTAATTGCTTCTGATAATTTCAGATAATCCACATTTTGGATTTGTAGGTACTTAACCTCATCCAAAGTTGTCATGTCTTTAATAAGACATTAACTATTTTTCCTGCGGCCCTGCAAAGGGTTTGGGTTGGAGACCTCTGTCATAGAAGGATCCGTTTACTGAGCGGAGGCCTTAGCGTGACCTTCCGTGGGTTTCTCCTGTGGGCTCAGGCCATTTTCACTGCAGCAGTACAACGGTTGCATTTCCCATTTTGCCTATTAAGGGCCACTTGCTGATATCCCCATTTGCCTGTGGCCATTAGCGTAGGAGCCTTTACCTACACCTATTCACCAGGCGGAAAGGGCTTGTGCATTAATCCAACAATGCTGGGCAAACCTACTCTCCTCCAGTGCTAACAATTAAAAAGCATTTTTTTTTAGCACATGGGAAGCGTGTGCAGATGCCAGAACTACTGCGGGATGCCTGAGCATGCCCCCACGGCAACATAACATAACTAACCATTTACTGTATATACCGCAAAACCTCTCGGTTTGATGCGGTCAACAAATGCAAGAACTGTACATGCACGGCGAATTACATAATACTTATAAGAACATAAGATTTGCTGTTGTTGGGTCAGACCAGTGGTCCATCGTGCCCAGCAGTCCGCTCCCGCGGTGGCCCCCAAGTCAAAGACCAGTACTCTAAATGAGTCCAACCTCACCTGTGTACGTCTCAGTTTAGCAGGAACTTGTCTAGCTTAGTCTTGAAACCCTTGAAGGTGTTTTCCTCTACAACAGACTCCGGAAGAGCGTTCCAGTTTTCTACCACTCTCTGGGTGAAGAAGAACTTCCTTACGTTTGGACGGAATCTATCCCCTTTCAACTTTAGAGAGTGCCCTCTCGTTCTCCCTACCTTGGAGAGGGTGAACAATCTGTCTTTATCTACTTTGTCTTGAATCCCTGGAGGGTGTTTCCCCCTATAACAGACTCCGGAAAAGCGTTCCAGATTTCTACCACTCTCTGGGTGAAGAAGAACTTCCTTACGTTTGTACGGAATCTATCCCCTTTTAACTTTAGAGAGTGCCCTCTCGTTCTCTCTACCTTGGAGAGGGTGAACAATCTGTCTTTATCTACTTTGTCTTGAATCCCTGGAGGGTGTTTCCCCCTATAACAGACTCTGGAAGAGCGTTCCAGTTTTCCACCACTCTCTTTGGTGAAGAAGAAGTTCCTTACGTTTGTACGGAATCTATCCCCTTTTAACTTTAGAGAGTGCCCTCTCGTTCTCTCTACCTTGGAGAGGGTGAACAATCTGTCTTTATCTACTTTGTCTTGAATCCCTGGAGGGTGTTTCCCCCTATAACAGACTCTGGAAGAGCGTTCCAGTTTTCCACCACTCTCTGGGTGAAGAAGAACTTCCTTACGTTTGTACGGAATCTATCCCCTTTTAACTTTAGAGAGTGCCCTCTCGTTCTCTCTACCTTGGAGAGGGTGAACAATCTGTCTTTATCTACTTTGTCTTGAATCCCTGGAGGGTGTTTCCCCCTATAACAGACTCTGGAAGAGCGTTCCAGTTTTCCACCACTCTCTGGGTGAAGAAGAACTTCCTTACGTTTGTACGGAATCTATCCCCTTTTAACTTTAGAGAGTGCCCTCTCGTTCTCTCTACCTTGGAGAGGGTGAACAATCTGTCTTTATCTACTTTGTCTTGAATCCCTGGAGGGTGTTTCCCCCTATAACAGACTCTGGAAGAGCGTTCCAGTTTTCCACCACTCTCTTTGGTGAAGAAGAACTTCCTTACGTTTGTACGGAATCTATCCCCTTTTAACTTTAGAGAGTGCCCTCTCGTTCTCTCTACCTTGGAGAGGGTGAACAATCTGTCTTTATCTACTTTGTCTTGAATCCCTGGAGGGTGTTTCCCCCTATAACAGACTCTGGAAGAGCGTTCCAGTTTTCCACCACTCTCTGGGTGAAGAAGAACTTCCTTACGTTTGTACGGAATCTATCCCCTTTTAACTTTAGAGAGTGCCCTCTCGTTCTCTCTACCTTGGAGAGGGTGAACAATCTGTCTTTATCTACTTTGTCTTGAATCCCTGGAGGGTGTTTCCCCCTATAACAGACTCTGGAAGAGCGTTCCAGTTTTCCACCACTCTCTTTGGTGAAGAAGAACTTCCTTACGTTTGTACGGAATCTATCCCCTTTTAACTTTAGAGAGTGCCCTCTCGTTCTCTCTACCTTGGAGAGGGTGAACAATCTGTCTTTATCTACTTTGTCTTGAATCCCTGGAGGGTGTTTCCCCCTATAACAGACTCCAGAAAAGCATTCCAGATTTCTACCACTCTCTGGGTGAAGAAGAACTTCCTTACGTTTGTATGGAATCTATCCCCTTTTAACTTTAGAGAGTGCCCTCTCGTTCTCTCTACCTTGGAGAGGGTGAACAATCTGTCTTTATCTACTTTGTCTTGAATCCCTGGAGGGTGTTTCCCCCTATAACAGACTCTGGAAGAGCGTTCCAGTTTTCCACCACTCTCTGGGTGAAGAAGAACTTCCTTACGTTTGTACGGAATCTATCCCCTTTTAACTTTAGAGAGTGCCCTCTCGTTCTCTCTACCTTGGAGAGGGTGAACAATCTGTCTTTATCTACTAAGTCTGTTCCCTTCATTATCTTGAATGTTTCGATCATGTCCCCTCTCAGTCTTCTCTTTTAAAGGGAGAAGAGGCCCAGTTTCTCTAATCTCTCACTGTACGGCAACTCCTCCAGCCCTTTAACCATTTTAGTCGCTCTTCTCTGGACCCTTTTGAGTAGTACAGTGTCCTTCTTCATGTACGGCGACCAGTGCTGGACGGAGTACTCCAGGTGACGGCACACCATGGCCCGGTACAGCGGCATGATAATCTTCTCCAATCTGTTTGTGATCCCTTTCTTTATCATTCCTAGCATTCTGTTCGCCCTATGAAATTTGCCAAATAGATGAGTTTCGAGCATTCGTCTTAAACGTTTGATATGAACAAAGATTAGATAACAAGGTGCTAAAATTCTTGCCCCAAAGGCTGGCTTGGCAAGCTAATGTTCTATTGAGAAAACAAGTTTCAAGTTGAATAAAAATGTGATATACTGCCAATCAATCTTCTAAGCGGTTTGTACATAATAAAAACAGACAAATAGGGGAAATGTACATTATAACGTACAAAT
The DNA here is from genome assembly GCF_902459505.1 of Geotrypetes seraphini. Lineage (NCBI taxonomy): Eukaryota > Metazoa > Chordata > Amphibia > Gymnophiona > Dermophiidae > Geotrypetes > Geotrypetes seraphini. Next base: position 68,057,602 of record NC_047095.1, read on the forward strand.
CTTACTGTAACAGTGGGTTTGGAGGGAAGAAATACATTTCCAATAGGAAAGAGAGCCATCTAGGGGGAAATACAAAATGGGTGGGGGATCCCATCTGATAACCAAAACTAAGATGAAAGTAATGCTTTGTACGATTAGTGAGTTAAAGGTTGAACACATCTTTTAAGAGGAATAAGAACATAAGCAATGCCTCTGCCGGGTCAGACCTGAGGTCCATCGTGCCCAGCAGTCCGCTCACGCGGCGCCCAACAGGTCCAGAACCTGCGTAATAATCCTCTATCTATACTCCTCTATCCCCTTTTCCAACAGGAAATTGTCCAATCCTTTCTTAAACCCCAGTACCGTACTCTGCCCTATTACGTCCTCAGGAAGCGCATTCCAGGTATCCACCACCCGCTGAGTAAAGAAAAACTTCCTAGCATTTGTTTTGAATCTATCCCCTTCCAATTTTTCGTTTTCCTTTGAATCAATCTAGTGTAGTTTCATCCCGTAGTTTGGGAGGCAATGAGTTTCAGACCATCGGTGCAGTTACGGAAAAGTTTGTAACGCGTGTAGTACTAATAATACGGAGCGATGGAACCGTGAAAAGATTTTGTGACTGTGATCTGAGCATTCTAGCAGGTGTATAGGGAATTAGAATACAGCCCTTTACTATGGGAAATGAAAATAAATGACGTGTTTTTTTTACCTGCGGTAAGCATACATGAGCATATGTTCTATATTTGCTCTAAGATTACGAACTTTTGGCATCAAATATTTCAACATATAGCTCAACTTTGGAAGGTACGCTGTACTCCGACTCCAAAGTCCAGGGCTGGTTTCAGTTACGGCACTGGTCTTTGACCTAGGGGCCACCACGGGAGCGGACTGCTGGGCACCATGGACCACGGTCTGACCCAGCGGCGGCAATTCTTATGTTCTTATGTTTTGCAATTTTCGTGTTCCTTTGCCATTGCTCAAGGGCCTGAAGGACTTTTTGTCTAAGACCTCGTTCTTGGGGGGGGAAAGGCTATCTTGATGCAATGGCTAGATCGTGCTCCACCTACATGGACGCAATGGAAGGCGGCAATGATTCAGCAGCGGTTTCGGAATTGACTTCCTTGGTGGGTAAAAAGCTCCAACTGGGAAGGGAGCCCTTTTGGAACGCTTTGTTGCAAAGTCGTTTCTTAAAAACTCTTCAAGTTCTGTTTCAATGTTCTTCTCAGGACCAGCTATGGAAAGTGTATTTTTGTTGCGTGGGGAGGGGGGGGGTGGGTGCTTTTCAAAGCTTCCATTGTTAACCAAGTGTATCACTTTTGTGATGATATTGTGTAGTGTGTACATTCAGTTTTGGAAGTAACCTTTGTGGTGACACTTGGCATATAAACACCATCTGTGCAGGGATAACAGCCTCAATTTATTACTATTATTTCTATTTAACATTTCTATAATGCTGGCAGGCATAGGCAGCGCTGTACATTTGACATGTAAAAGACAGTCCCTGCTCTGAGGAGCTTACAATCTAGTTTGGACAGACAGAAAGGACATATAGGGTAGGGGAGTTCTCCTAGGACAAGCAGGATGAGTCAGCCACATATGGGTGTTGTCCCAACAGCTCCCAATTTACGGATAAGCTCTCCAATAGCTCAGAAATATATATATATATTTTTTTCTCTGAGCACGTGCAGTGCCCGGGCCCCACTGGGCATGCCCGAGCCTTACCCATTTCCCCCCTGCTTCCCCCTAATCCCCAGTCTTTAGTTTCCACCCGTTCCCATCGGTCGTATTTTTCCACAGTTCTCCATCACCATTTTGTCTACAATCAAGACTTTTTCTTCTTACCATCTTGAAGATGCCAGAAACATCTAAGAAATGTCCGGGGCTGCAGGAAAAGGATGAGTACACTGGATCCTCACGATCTGTGCGTTCGCTGCTTGGGCCCAGCGCACGAGGAACAGTGTTGCTTGCACTGTGCTCGCCTGTCTCCACAGGCACGCAAGCTACGGAAGAGGGCACTAAGAGACTTCTTGAAACGAAGTGAGGCCCGAGAATCTTCCTCCAGCAGCTATCCTCATCGGAATGCTTACCATGTGCCTGCTTGTATCCACACGCACGTTTCAAGTTTCAAGTTATCAAGTTTTATTAGGATTTTATATACCGCCTATCAAGGTTATCTAAGCGGTTTTTACAATCAGGTACTCAAGCATTTTTCCCTCTCTGTCCCAGTGGGCTCACAATCTATCTAACGTACCTGGGTCTATGGAGGAGGATTAAGTGACTTGCCCAGGGTCACAAGGAGCAGCGCGGGATTTGAACCCCAGGGTGCTGAGGCTGTAGATCCAACCACTGCGCCACACACTCCTCCACGTAAGCTAGCCCTCCTGGAACTGTACCCACCTGTGTTCATGAGCACTCAGTTGGAGCCTGACATAATGATTCAGGCAGTCTGCTCCAGGCATACAGTGCAGCAAGATAGAAGAGATGGAGTCTGGAGCTGGCCGTGGAGGAGAAGGATACGGTTAGGAGGGACTTACCCAATCCTAAAATTTAGGATCCTAAAAACAGGACAACCACATCTTGAAAATTATACGCAACTCCGGTCACCCTGTCTCAAATAAGGACATGTTACTACACATTTTAAAAAAAATGCATAGAAAGGCAACAGAGGTGATCAGACATATGAAATACTATTATGCAAAGATAGACCAAAATCTAGGTCTCTTCAGCTTGGAAAAGGGCTCCTTTTATTAAGGTGCGCTAGCGTTTTTAGCACGCTGCGGATTAGCACGCGCTGTTCCCCCGCGCTACGCGCCAAGAACTAACGCCAGCTCAATGGTGGCGTTAGCGTTTAGCGCGCGTGGCAATGCAACGCACGCTCAAACAGCTAGCGCAGTTTAGTAAAAGGAGCCCTAAAAGATCAAGGGGGTCACCCCTGAAACTATCAAGGGCAGGTTTCAAAAAAACAAGAAAGCACAGACTTGTTCACACGATGCACAGATACCCTGAGAAACTCATTGCAACGGGATTTCAAAATGCAATTAGGCAAATGTATGGACCATGGATCAAATTTGGTCACCGATAGCAAATATTTCTTCTTTAACCTAATTCATAGATATTATCCAACTGGTATTATTGAGAATAGTATATTATATAAATAATTTTAATGGGGTTTTTTTTATCATCAAAATTGATCTACATGGAGTTTTTGTAGTTGGCTGTGAATAAATGACTTCATATGTATTTTGGATTGATAACATAGATGCTTTTAGTCCTCATTGCATCTATGTAAGTATCCTTGATTTTATTTTATTTGTGTACATCTCTTATATTAAAATTCAAGAAAATATTTTTTAAAAATGAAATCAAACACAATATATTTAACTTAACAGTCAGGAAATTCACCCTGTGCGTCAGTATATCCCTAATCAATCATTGTAGCTGCCTGGGTTGTTATGCCCTTGTGGCAGAAAGGTTGGTTGCACTTACAATCAGGACAGCGCATTCAGCAAGACAGTAGCCATGGGAGTCTACAAGAACAAGTATATCCCTAAACCAGAGCTTTGGATGTATTAGTTTACCGGCATCCTACTTTTTCGCATTACTTTGAGATATCTGCGGCCCGAACCTGACACTTTTGGAGCAGTTTCTCAACTCCCTAGCCTATTACTGGATGAGGCCTGCTAGCAGGTTCCTATCAGTCTCTGCTGTCAGCCATTCAATTCGAGCTGACCTTTGCCCTCTTCTGAACTCCTTCCTACAGTGGGTGCTAGTGGCTGATTGGCTACGGATGATGTCATGCTGTGTGGAAGTCAATAAGCAATTAGTACTATGGATTTTTCAGTAAAACAAGAGAATTCTACGTTGCCACTTAAGCTGAACTTTGTTGTAGTAATTTACTGCAATGTGCCATTAATAGACAACCACATTTGTCAAGTATTTATGTACTTTCTTGATCCACGCTATGAGTGGTCATATTGGGAAAAGCCTTGGTGAGGCCAGTGGGGAGCCCATATATTCCAAGGGGCTCAACAGCAGTATCCCACTGAGTTCTGTTGTACTAACATGGGAATAACACTGATTAAATAGGGAAACAATCCACCGCTTGAAATAATACAAAATACGTATTTTGTCTACTTTGTCAGCAAAGTAGTCTGGGAGCTATTCGATATTGAGTTCGGTGCTAAGGCATTCGTTGTCTCCTTGCGATGTTGTGAGCATCTTTTTTGTTAGTTTAAAAAGGTTTTTTTAAATCTGTTGGGGGTCTTTAGTAGTTGTTGGGAGTAGTAAATCTAGGGTGGCTTTTTTATATTCTTCATGCAGTTCCTTCCAGTTAGACCAGTCACTGTTAAGCCTTGATTTATACCATTTCCTTTCCGCTTTCCTTAGTTCTCTTTTCTTGGTTCTTAAGTTGTGTAAACTGGGGGAAGAGTGTTTGCGGGGATAGTATTTGATCTCTTTGACTGGTGCTAGGCCTTCGTTCAGGAATTTTTATCGCAGTGTACCAGTTCATGGCGGCCTTATCAATAGATTCAGAATTGGGTTTTAATGTTCCCACTAAGTTGGCGAGATCCTCTAAGTCGATAATGTCGTTGTTAGGCTAGGTTTGTTTCATTGTGTACATGTGGTTGAATGTGATCAAACGGTGATCAGACCAACCTAATTGTTTTATCCCTCATTGTTTTCTTTCCTTTCGATATTGTCGTTCTACCGCCTTTCCCCTTGTCTCAGGTTTGTCCATTGTCTAAGTTTGTCCACATTTGTATTTTAAACATTCTTGTGCCCCCCCCACCCCCACCCCCTATTTTAGAAATTTTTATAAGCGATTGTATAAAATTTTAAATAAACTTGAAACTTGTATCTTTTCGAATAAAGATTAGGTCTAGGATGTGGGTGAGGGGACCATTTGCTGGAAGCCTAGGTCTGATAGTGAAGTGATGAAGTCTACTGGGGGACCTGGTCTCGTTTGGGTAGTTTGCGAACTTAGTCTCCATGTATGATGACCCAGTTGTATGTGATGACCAGTTTGCTAAGGATGAATATTAGCAGCTCATCGAAGATGGCCATTGGAGAGTGCGGTGCTCTGTATATCAGAGCGATGATGAGACTTCTTTTGTGACTCGCCGAGAAGATGAGGCACTCTAGTGCGTCTAGCTTGATGGCATCTATCGTGTTGGGTTGAGACTGGCTTAATGATGACAGCTACACCTCCTCCTCTAGTGGTCGATACATGAGCAAGCTAGGACTTGGTACCTTGATGGGCAAAGCATACCCAAGGTAGCTCCATTATTGTCTTTAAGCCAATTAGGAAGATATCCCAGTTATTTCCTGCAAGGTGGTCATTTAGTATGTCTTTGTTGTTTATGGACCTTGTATTTGCAAATGCAATTTTGAGGCTTTTGGGTGTGGGTGAGAGGGGAGGTGTTGGGGATAGGCCTAAGGTAGTGGGGTCTATGTGCTAAGGATTTGCTGCGGGGAAGGTGACTCAAGTCATCACATCTACCCTGGCCTATGATGGCTGGGATGAAGGAATACATGCCAGTTAGGAGAGTAATTGGCACGAAATAGGAGAGCAGAGGTCGTGGCATTAGTATTAACAAGGCCGTGTAAATATGAAGGATCGTAGCAGCAAGATTTGGTCATTATCTTTGTTGCAATACTTTTAAGGGAATCCCGGCTATCTCTTGATTTTCTCGTTCTTCTTGTTCCTGACCATCTTGCTCTTTTCGTTAGTGTACCGGGCAACATTGTAATCAACCTCCCAAGTTACACGCGTGTGGGAGACGGGACCTGTCAGCATAGAGGAGGGCTATCAGCAGCTACACGATCAGAATTTTTCAGCAGCGATGACCATGGCAGTAAAGCATTAGAGGTCCAGGGTAGGCAGAAACTTTGCTGTTCCAGCCAGAGGCCCAATGAGTCTGCATGTAAATCCAAGCCTGACTGCTAGCTCTTGTCTTTGGATTTAGACAGTGGGGGTCAATATTCAGCCCATAGTGCTCAGTGATTTTAAAGCCACTTACAGCTGCAGGCTGAATCGTATTTATTCATTTATTAGGCTTTATTTACCACCGAAGGCGGTGTACGGCAAGAATAAGTCAAATATAGATAAAGCAGTAAAAATATTCAGATAACAATATTTCTTTTTCTATCCCGTTCTCCAGGAGAGCTCAGGACAGTTTATATGAATTTATTCAGTTCCTTGAGCATTTTTCCCTGTCTGTCCTGGTGGGCTCACAATCTGTCTAATGTACCTGGAGCAATGGGGGGATTAAGTGGCTTGCCCAGGGTCAGAAGGAGCAGCGTGGGTTTAACCACTGTGCCATTGTAGAAGTCAAAATGTAGTGAAAGTGAGTCAAGTACTATATAGGGCGATGACGCCATTGTGACATCACTGAGGAGGTTGGCTCTTATTGGTGGAATGAGGCATTATGACATCACAATACCAGCTCTGGTTACCAGAAACTTTTCATACTATTTATTCAATTTTCAATACCATTCTCCTAAGGGAGCTCTGAGCAGTTTACATGAATTTATTCAGGTACTCAAGCATTTTTCCCTGTCTGTCCCAGTGGGCTTCCAATCTATCTAATGTGCCTGGGGCAAGTAGAGGGGATTAAGTGACTTGGTCAGGGTCACAAGGAGCTGAGGCTGTAGCTTTAACCACTGCCCCGCACTATATGCAATGAAACATCTTAATAGGCAGCCAATACAGACCTCTTAATTGACAGTCAGTAATAATCTTAATAGACAGCCAGGATAAATTAAACACAGATAATTACAGAAGTTAATATTTTCAAACAATAGTACATAGTTTGCTACCTACAATGTCAACATAATACAGCATTTTAACAAAGCAAAGGTGGACATATAAACAGACAAGATAGAAACATAGAAACATAGAAGATGACGGCAGATAAGGGCCATAACCCATCAGGTCTGCCCACTCTACTGACCCACCCCCAAGTCTACTATCCTAGGGATCCCACTCCTGGTGACAGGTTCCCTTGGCTTAACCCTCTAAGGGATCCCACATGGGCATCCCATTTGCTCTTAAATTCTTGCACGCTGTTTGCCTCGATCACCTGCACCGGGAGCTCGTTCCAAGGATCAACCACTCTCTCGGTGAAGAAATATTTCCTGGTGTCGCCATGAAATTTCCCGCCCCTGAGTTTGAGCGGATGCCCTCTTGTGGCTGAGGGTCCTTTGAGAAAGAGAATCTCTTCTTCCATCTCGATACGGCCGGTAATATACTTAAACGTCTCGCTCATGTCTCCTCTCTCCCTACGTTCCTCGAGTGAGTACAGCCGCAAATTTTTCAGCCTTTCCTCGTACGATAGGTCCTGGAGCCCCGAGACCATCCTGGTGGCCATCCGTTGCACCGACTCTAATCTCAGCATATCTTTTCGGTAGTGTGGCCTCCAGAATTGACACAGTATTCCAAATGAGGCCTCACCATGGTTCTGTATAATGGCATTATGACTTCAAGCTTCCGGCTGATGAAACAGGAGTCAGAGAATAAGGGGACTAATTTAACGAAAGCTGCATCAGTGGTGTAGAGGGGTGAGCAGCGCCCCTCCCCCCCTCCCGCGCCATGTCCACACGTCCCTTCCCTGTATCTTTTAATCTGTGCGAGCAGCCACAAAATGTCCCGTAAAGTATTTTGTGCGGCCCTGGTCAAGGGTGATGATGTGTTTTCCTCTGCTGCCCCCGGGTGTTTACCATCTTGCCGGCTCCCTCCTCTGTCTTGCTGCAGCGTTTGTGTGGCTCCAGAAACAGTTTTTTCGGCCAATGCGGCCCAGGGAAGCCAAAAAGTTGGACACCCCTGGCTTAGATGATAAACTAGGAGGAGGGTATATCATATAATATTGGCAGTTCTCAGTGCATAGGACCTCACATAATGTACGTTATCCCAATGTCCACAATGTGTAATCATCTACACTGCATCCTCCATCCCTTCCCTTAGGGCTCCTTTTACGAAGCCGCGGTAGCGGCTTTAACGCGCACAACTTTTAATCACGCGCTACCCCCCGCGCTAGCCGAAAAACTACCACCTGCTCAAGAGGAGGCGGTAGCGGCTAGCGCATCTGGCGGTTTAGCGCGTGCTATTACACGATGTAAACCGCTACCGCAGCTTTGTAAAAGGAGCCCTTAATCCTTAAAAAATCCTCTTTTTATTATTTTTATTTTAATGTTTATCTCTAGAAGAAGGAACATCCAGTGAGATCATCAAGTTTGCAGACGACACAAAGCTATGCCGGGCAATTAGATCGCAGAAGGATAGCGAGGAACTCCAGAGCGACTTGTGTTAGTTAGAGAAATGGGTGGAGAAATGGCAGATGAAGTTTAATGTGGAAAAGTGCAAAGTAATGCATTTAGGCCAGGGGTAGAGAACTCCGGTCCTCAAGAGCCGTATTCCAGTCGAGTTTTCAGGATTTCCCCAATGAATATGCATGAGATCTATTTGCATGCACTGCTTTCAATTCATATTCATTGGAGAAATCCTGAAAACCCGACTGGAATACGGCTCTCGAGGACCGGAGTTCCCTACCCCTGATTTAGGCGGAAAGAACAAGGAACACGAATATAGAATGTCAGGTGTGACTCTGGGTAAAAGCGAACAGGAAAAGGACCTGGGGGTACTGATAGATAGGACCCTGAAACCGTCGGCACAATGCGCGGCAGTGGCAAAGAAAGCAAATAGAATGTTAGGCATGATAACGAAAGGAATCACGAGTAGATCGGAGAAAGTTATAATGCCGCAATGGTCAGACCACACTTGGAATACTGCGTCCAACATTGGTCTTGTGACAAGGATATAAAACTGCTGGAGAGGGTGCAGAGACGAGCAACGAAGCTAATAAGAGGTATGGAGAACTTGGAATACAAGGAACGACTTAGGAGTCTGGGATTTTTCTCCTTTGGGAAGAGGAGACTACGAGGGGATCTGATCGAGACTTTCAAAATACTGAAAGGAATCAACAAAATAGAGCAAGAAAAAAAAATTATTTATAATGTCCAATGTGACACGGACTGAAGCTAAGGGGGGCCAAGTCCAGGACAAATATCAGGAAGTTCTGCTTCACGCAACGAGTGGTTGACACCTGGAATGCTCTCCCAGAGGAGGTTATTGCGGAATCCACGGTTCTAGGATTTAAAAGCAAACTAGACTCACATCTCCTTACAAGAGGCATAAAGGGATATGGGTGACTTAATTTACGTCAGGTGTACACCTGGCTGGGCCTCCATGTGTGCGGATCGCCAGACTTGATGGACCGAAGATCTGATCCAGAGATGGCAGTTCTTATGTTCTTATAATGCCTCATTCCACAGTTCCTCAGAGCCAACCTCATCAGTGATGTTACAATGGAGTAGCAAAATTCAAGAATCCCAAAGAGTAACAAAAGATTCTAGAACCCCAAACAATATCAAGATTCCAGGCAGAATCTCAAAGAATAGCAAGATTCTGGAATCCCAAAGAGTAGCAACATTCTAGAACTGAGATTGTGACACGGACAAGAGGACATGGACTGAAGCTAAGGGGGGACAAGTCCAGGACAAATATCAGGAAGTTCTGCTTCACGCAACGAGTGGTGGACACCTGGAATGCTCTCCCAGAGGAGGTTATTTAGCATTCTACATCTCCTTACTATCAGCAACACTTAGCTCTGACCACCCTGACACAAGCAGGGTGGTCCAGGGGTGGAGTTGTGATGGACCTGGAAGCTATTTGGGAGTAGCGTTACCAGACGTCCAGATTTACAAGGACACGTCGGGCTCCGGACAGCTTTTCCAAAACCCAGCACTTTGTCCCGGCGTTGAAAAGCTTTCCAGGTAGCAGCGATGTCGGTACAGCATCTGCGCTTGTGCGGATGCGGCAGGGGTGCGACGTCAATGCGTCATACCAGCACATGCGCAGATGCCTTCCTGACAAGCGACCAGGTTGAGCGGGTGGGGCTGGAGGGGCAGAATGGGGCGGAGCCATGGGGCCGGATTTTCGTTCCTGAAAATCTGGTAAACCTAGCAATGTATAATCCTATCATAACATAGTAAATGACGGCAGATAAAGACTTGAAAGGTCCATCCGGTCTGTCCATTAGTTATTCTCCTATCTTTGTTTGGATAGGAGTACGGATACTGGCTCTGAGTAAGGGCCAACAGAAAAGAAGTAGCATGGGCTATTATATAATGTATTTATACACCACTGACATAGAGCTTCAGTGGTTTACATTCAGGTACTCAAGCATTTTTCTCTCACACTCTAGCTAATGTACCTGGGACAATGGGGGATTAAGTGACTTGCCCAGAGTCACAAGGACCAGTGTGGGATTTGAACCCACAACCTCAGGGTGCTGAGGCTGTAGCTCGAACCACTGCACTACACACGCCCTGATTGTGCGGATGTAGTGTATAAATATGTTTTTACTGTTCTAGGCCCCTGAAGCAGGTGTTTTTATGCCGAAACACGGACCATGTCGGGTTTAAGAATAGAGTTTTCCCCGGATTTCGAAAGGCCCCTAGTGCTTCTTTTGTGTCTGGTAGTTTTGTATCTTGACCCCTCTCCTACACATTATTACTGACTAAGGGCCAAGAACTGCAAGGTATAGGCGGAATAGAAGTCATTAATGTAATAACATGGCCTGGCCTTACCAGAGCTTTAAAAAATACTGAACGCGGGCAGCTGAATACTATGGGGCTTTTATGGCACGACTAAGCTGGAAGAGCAAGCGGTTTAATAATCACAATCAAGCACACATCAAGCACACATCAAGCACACAATCAAGCTCACATTATGCGCGGAAAAAGAGACAGGGAGAGAGCATCCTTCTCTACAGAGCTTAAATCGGCCTTTGGAGGAGGAGACGAAGCAGACCGAAAGGGCTTTGAAGGCTGGCAGCAGGAGTTGGGATCTCATGATATTCCCAGCATACACTAAGACCAGTCGCATGCTTCAGATTAGGCAATGGTGCGGCCTGGCGCCCTGCCAAATCCTTCCAGCGGCCCATCCACCCCTAATGCTCCAGAATCCTCTCTCTAGCAAAGGAGACTGTTGACTGAAGAGAAAACAGGTTTTGTTTTGTGGGTTTTTACTTGTTTGTTTCATTGGGGGGAGGTTTATTGCACATGCTCAACTACTGTTGAAGAATTTTAACACTTCCAGATCTGTTTCACTTGATAAAATATTTGCAGAAATTCTCGCCTGACCCTCCCCCCCCCCCTCCTTCTGCCTCTCATTTCTTTCTATTCCTTTTCTTTTCCTGCCTTCTTTGTCTGTTTCCTTTCCCTCTTTTCTTTTTTCATTTGAACTGGTTTCTCTTAGGGTTGTCTAGTGCCCTGGCAGACGTGGAAGACTGTGGCAGGCCCAAATTAGATTCTGGACTTGGGGCCAGATTCACCAACCTGCCCGATCCGAGCAGGTCCGACGAATTCAGGAAACTAAAATATGCAGATGGGGGCGATCGGAGGAACGCCCCATCTGCCGGCACGGATCGCTTTTCTGCGATCCCCACTCATGTGTAGACCATCTGTAGATGGTCCGCACATGCCCGTTAAAGCCGCAATCTTTTTTTAAAAAAAACTTTAACTTTTATTATTAGTTTTTAGCCCGTGGTTTTAACCTGTGGGGGAATTAGACGATCATAGTTTTTCCAATTTTGTGTGATCATTTTCAGAGGAACCAAATATGCAAATTTTAAATCTTATGTGAACTAATTATTGTGAGCAAACCTATTTCATGAATAGTCATTATGGGTAGCCTGAATCCCAATCCTGTTGCAGTTCTGAGGGTTGGAGCCTGCCATCATCATGGAGTGAAGCAGAAAAGATCATGCTGACGCTCTCTAGGCTGACGGATTGCAGCTGGTAGAGAGGAAATTCCTCATTCATAGCACAGTGTCAAAATGAGCACTAGAAGACAGGATCAACGTATTCTGAGCCAGTGGTATGTGGAGAACTAGGGGAAATTTGGTGTAACCCTTGTATGCCCAATGAGCATTAGATAGAGGCTGGGGCTGACAAAGCTACAAAGTCAGCACCACACTCTTTCCATCCAAGAAGTCAGTCCAGGCCAGAAGGTGCACTCCATCCACTAAGGTTTATTTCATTTGGATGCAAAAAGGGATTAAAAAGACACGGTCCAACATTCGGAATGTTTTTAAATGGCCGGGAGAGGCTCCTGATCACCTAAATTGCTTGACCTGGGCTAAGTGGGGATTTTCTCTACAGTGCCATTGAATATCCCCACTGACCAGCTGGGACCAGTGTTAGGGCAGAGCGGCCAAATTCAGTTTGCTAACCGGCTAGGTAACTGCATAATTTAAGGACAGCAAAAATTTGCACAGAAATTCAATCCTGAAGCATGCATAGGGCCCAGCATTGAATTTCTGGTTTTAGCACCAGTGGCTGACTACCAATGGCTGAATATTCGCCAGTTTGTTTTCTGTCAATCAAGGTCTTCTACATCCAACCGAGCTTGGAGGATTCATATCACAGGTGGCATTCATAAGCTAAGTATGTTGTGGCAGCCATGATTAATGTTTGAGAAGTATTCATGGTTCATATGACGTGTTAGAAATCTCGCCTGACTCTCCCCCCCTCCTTCTGCCTCTCATTTCTTTCTATGCCTTTTCTTTTCCAGCCTTCTTTGTCTCTGTTTCCTTTCCCTCTTTTCTTTTTTCATTTGAACTGGTTTCTCTTAGGGTTGTCTAGTGCCCTGGCAGATGTGGAAGACTGTGGCAGGCCCAAATTAGATTCTGGACTTGGGGCCAGATTCACCAACCTGCCCGATCAGGCTGCCACAACATACTTAGCATATGAATGCCACCTGTGATATGAATCCTCCAAGCTCGGTTGGATGTAGAAGACCTTGATTGACAGAAAACAAACTGGCGAATATTCAGCCATTGGGTCTATCTGGCAGGGAAGACAGGTAAGATTTAGGCCATGATTGTAACAGTTATATCTGGCAAGCTGTAAGTCCTTCAATAGCTAGGGGATCTAGTGGAAATGAAAGCTCTATAATTATGGAGAGGATGTGCGGTATATAAACTTAAGGTTTAGTTTAGTTTAGCTGAGTCCGTCCTGGTAGATGCATGGATAAGTCTCCAGTTAGAGGTGATGGAGGCAAAGACTGTGTCTGAATTCAAGAAAGTGTGGGACAGGCATGTGGGATATCTTAGGGAGAGGAGGAGATAGTGGATGGGCAGACTGGATGGGCCATCATGTTTCTAAAACCATAAAGCTCTATGACATCACAATGCAGGTATAAAGAGCCTTAGCCAATAGGGAGAGGAGGAGATAGTGGATGCTGTGAATGGGCGGACTGAATGAGCCATTTGGCCCTTATCTGCCATCAGGTTTCTATGTTTCTTTAATCATAAAGTTCTATGACATCACAATGCAGGTGTAAAGAGCCTTAGCCTATAGGAAAAGGAGATGAAAATGTCAAGAGCCTTAGCCAATAGGGAGAGGAGGAGATAGTGGATGCTGCGGATGGGCCATTTGGCCCTTTTCTGCCATCATGTTTCTCTTTTAGAATATATCCAGGGCATGTAAGAGTTTGCCTTGACAATAGATACACTAGTAATCCTGGCTATTTACTCCATTATAGTGCCTTGTGATTAGGCATGAGAAATGTGGGACACTCAGAGGAATTAAATGGGGATCACGTATTCTCATCCACCCAAAGTGGTGGAGTTTAAAGGAGAAATCTTGTAGATCATGCAGATGGTCAAACTCTGTGGCTGACAGCTGTGTGCATTACCACATTTAAACGAAGATGTTACATCTATTGTCTTAAATAATACAATTTATAGCATTCAGTCAACTATAAAGTCAACTTGACGTAGTTCTAGACCGTACCCTTACAATGAAAAATCAGGTCGATTCATTGGTTCAAAAGGGTTTTTATACTATCAGAGGTTCAATCACTTGTCCTTAGTCAGCTGGACTACTGTAATATTATTCATCTTGCTGGTACTCAGAAAAATCTTCATAGGCTGTCCATAATTCAGAATGCAGCAGTTAGATTGATTTTCAATTTAAAGAACTATGACCACGTCACTGATTTTTATCGTCGACTGCAATGGCTTCCAGTTGAGACACGGGTTAAATTTAAGCTGGGCTGTATTTGTTTTAAGACACTAACAGGCTCCATTCCTGAGTATCTTATGGACTCTTTTATTATCACAAATTCTAAACATCCTAGGAAAACTCACTCATTGTTTTCTTTCCCTTCTGTGAAAGGATGTAAATACAAGAAATTTCAGGAACGCCTACTATCTTTTCAGGCAGCCTCATGGACTATGGACTTAACTTACATATTTACATTCCCAACTTCATATCAACAATTTCAACGTGCCTTAAAAACGTATCTTTTCCGGGAACACTTTGGAAGTTAAAAATCGGATGTCTATCCACTTGTATTACTAGTCTTTGTGAACTGCATAGAACTTAATGGTATTTGCGATATACAAGTGAGTTTTATGTTATGTTTATATAACAGACATTAGAATCGAACCAAGCTACCTAGCTTTTCAAAGGAAGCTAAAGACCTTCCTTTTCCACTCCATATACCCTAAAGACAATTAAGTATCGGACCCAACCAGATACCCTATCTCATCAGTACCTATACAGCGCAACCTACTAACTCAAGCCTACCAACTACCTCTGCACTCCAATTGATCTATTCCTATCTCCTTACGAATGGTATCCTCTGCTAATTTCTTTCTAATGTATTAATCTGTATCCCCCATAATTTTAAACTGTAAGTCGCCTTGAATCTGTTTGGACATAGTGCAACTCAGCAATCCCAGATTAGATTCGAACAGAGTAATGGGTGTTGGAGGACATTTTCTCGCTGCCATCTACAATATTACTGTCCTTTAACTTCCTCCACACTATTTTTCAGGCCAGTTTCCTTTAACTTCCTCCACACTATTTTTCAGACCAGTTTCCTTGTCAGTTTTAACCTAGTTTCAATGCCGTGTCTCATTTATTTGGCAACCCACAGCCGCACTCTGAGTGATGCAGCTCGGCCTTCACACGCCCTGTAAAAGGGTAGCTATATCCCGAAATCCAGAATAAGGCCCCCTGGCCATGATAGCGCCTGGGTGAAGTCCTTTCTTCTGTCAGCATGCCCTGAACCTGGGCTGGGCTGTTTGGGAAAGTTCGCACAGCCACAGCTCTCTGGGTCAGGTCTGAAGTGGCCGGATGGGGCTGGCTTCCAGTCTTCTGCTGTTTACTCTCCAGCTTTAACTGTAAACTCCAGCTAGATTACATCATTCTGAAAGGAAGGCAGCCCTGATACTGTCTGTGTTATTTATACCTGCAGTGTAAATACACTGGGCACATGGCTTTCATTGCCCCAGGAAGAATCACTAGATAATCTGTTATATGTGGTGGGGATGAAAGAATTGTTAGTAACTGGAAAGCCTCGAGCTCATCCCGCACACCCAGTGGGCCGAATGATACGCATGAGTCAGATTTGATGCTCCAGACGCTTCTGAGCTAGGGATCCGGGGCACCTCGGGATATGCCAGTCACATGCTTCGTTCGATCTAAGCTGCATAATGTCACATTGAGCCTCAGGGCTCCTGTTACTGTTACAGAAATTTGTAAGAATAATAAGTGAGAGTTAGGTGGCCCCTTTCATCCAAGCCGGATTTGAACTATTCTACAGTTCAGGACTTGAAAAACATGCACAACCAGCGCTAGGGTGGGTCGAAGCATAGTCTGGCCTGTGGCTTTTGCAGAAAAGGGAGTTAATATTACATTGGCAGTCAGGGAGGCGCCTTGTTCAAGATCTCGCAGAGAGTCTGGGGCACAGTTGGACTTTGAGGCACAGCAAGATTTACAGCTTAAGTAGCTTGCATTCTGGTACGCAGGCATTTTTCCCTGTCCTGGTCGGCTCACACTCTATCTAACGTGTCGGGTTTTGAAAAGCCGTCCAGACCCCTGGACATGTCCTCAAAAAGGAAGACATTATTAATTATTTATTTCCTAAAAATTCTTGACCGCCTATAACTAAGCAGTTTGCCAAAATAAAACGTGCACAATGGTTCAGAGGACAACCTACATAAAATACTTTCACTACGCCACACTACAAATAGCAGAAAACCTGCAGGAAAATTAACATATCATCAATCTTCGGCAATTCTAGAGCACAGGTCATAATTCAAATTCCTCATTAGGTATCTCTCTCCAATATAACTTTTAAGGCAGGCCAGTTGAGGTTTTAAGTTTCAAGTTTCTTTATTTATGATATACCGTCTATCAAAACAAATGTCTAGATGGTGGACAATATAAAAAGATTGTAAGAAACAATTAAAATAGGTAAATCAAAGCAATATTTTATCAAATATTAAAAATACTAGACAAATTCAGATTAACGTACATGAGACGGAAGGAGAGTAGGGGAGGGAAAGGTTGTTTAAAATACATCGAAGTAAAATTAATAAAAAAACATGCATTCTATTTGTAAGTTGTTTTCTACAAATAAAGATTGTCTAGCCCAAGGTTGACGTGGTCTATCCCACTCCCCCACTTGTTCTTCTGGTACTTCTGGGAACAGCCACATCTAGTACAAAATCTCATCACATCACACACACTGGCAGGAGAGTCACCTGTACAGTTTAAGAACATAAGGATTTCCATACTGGGACAGACCGAAGGACGCCCAGTATCCTGTTTCCAACCCAAGTCCCAAGTACATGGCAGAAACCCAAATAATAGCAACATTCCAGAGCTCATATTGTGATGTCATAATGCCTCATTCCACCAATGCCTTATCAGTGATGTCACAATGGCTTGAACAGATCCTCAGGATGCCAGGGAGAAGATTCCAAAGTTGTACTCCTGCCATGGACATCATGCAGGCCCCTAACTAATAACACTATTCGATAATATTGAGCCTATATCCTGGGAATGCCCCTGACCAGGCCACCCCACCCCCCACCCACCCCCGTGACCATGGCTCTGTTAAAGTTGCACGCCAGGTGCTCAGCGTACAGAATAGAGGCGTAAGTCAGTTATGCGGGCAGCTGCCAATTACTGTTTGTCAAAGCCAATTATTAGTACTTACCTTCAATAAAGGGCCAATTAGGGCCAATTAGCTAATTATGTTGCATACATCCTACTTTAGCAACCATTTTTGGAATTGGGGGGATAGTGTTTTCACTGTGGCCATTTTTTAACTCTGTCCTTCTCAAGAGTTTGTACAGCCCAGTGTATTAATTAGGAAACATCCACACTTCTCCCCGCTAATCCCGCTACCCCTTAAAATAGCTCCCCGACTTCCCCAGCTTTCCTTTATTACCCAAGTGTCTGGGACAGTGCACAGGAAGGAACGAGAATGCCGGTTCTGTTTCTGAACTCTGCTATTGGGCTTTACTGTCCTGTCTTTTTTTTTTTTTTTTTGTCTCACATACTTACAACCGATTCCATAACTGTAACATAACATAACTTAATTTTTCTATACCGCCTTAATCAAAAGAATTCTAGGCGGTTTTCACAGAAGAGAAAAACTGGACAATCAGTGAAATACAAAATAATAAGAATAAGAATACAGCCTATTGTATTAAAAAGAGATTAAAAATTTAAAATTAATACAGTAAAATTATTGTGTTAAGAAAAAAAGTACAAATTGAGAGATAAATTTATCAAATAATACTGTCTTAATTTCTTTTCTGAAAGCGCCATAGGACAGCATGGCTCCGCTGATAAAGTTACCCAACCAGGACTGTTGTTTGCTTGCTTGAAATGCAACATCCTGTCTAAATAAGACCTAAGTTTGCAGCCTAAAATCTTCAGGTAAGCAAATAGGTTGCAGTTCCTGGTTATCCTCACAGGATTATATAGCACGAAATGAGATAGCAGGTAGGTAGTGTGACCAGTCAGACTCTGTGCCTGATGTGTTCCCAGCTAGAAACCCCAGGAGAGGCAGAGACAGGGCTAGGAAAGCTGTTCCCAAATCCTCCAGAGCCCAGCAGCCTAGGTTCCCTGAGTACATTAGGGAGGACTCCGCTGAAGATGAGGTCCTGTCTGACTATTTCAGAAGCTGAGGACATGGAAACTCAGTCCAGTTCTGCTAGGTTTGCTCCCAAACCTGTGAATTAGAGAATGACACGGTGGCAAAATTCATCACCGTTCCCATCCCCGCGGATAACCGCGGGAAACCATCTTCATGTCATTCTTTAAGGAGAGAGGGAAGAATCAGAGTATGAATGGCCACAACCACTGACCCACAAGCTTTGCTTTGAAGAATGCTGGTGTAGAAGGACTGAGATTGAAATAGACACTGAAGAATGACAGTCTCTGGTATCCAGAGCAGATATTGTGATGTCATAATGCCTCATTCCACCAGTGCCTAAGAGCCAATCACATCAGTGATGTCACAATGGCTTCATTATCCTTGGCTCACATAAGAATCAGAATATGAATGGCCACAACCACTGACCTGCAAGCTTTGCTTTGAAGAATGCTGGTGTAGAAGGACCGAGGTTGAAACAGACACTACAGAATGACAGTCTCTGATATCCAGAGCAGATATTGTGATGTCATAATGCCTCATTCCACCAGTGCCTAAGAGCCAATCACATCAGTGATGTCACAATGGCTTCATTATCCTTGGCTCACATAAGAATCAGAGTATGAATGGCCACAACCACTGACCCGCAAGCTTTGCTTTGAAGAATGCTGGTATAGAAAGACTAGGGTTGAAACAGACACTATAGAATGGCAGTCTCTGGTATCCAGAGCAGATACTGTGATGTCATAATGCCTCATTCCACCAGTGCCTAAGAGCCAATCACATCACTGATGTCACAATGGCTTCATTATCCTTGGCTCACATAAGAATCAGAGTATGAATGGCCACAACCACTGACCCGCAAGCTTTGCTTTGAAGAATGCTGGTGTAGAAGGACCGAGGTTGAAATAGACACTAGAAAATGACATGGGATTATCCGTGGGGACGGGGACGGTGATGAATTTTGTCACCGTGTCATTCTCTACTGTGAATATTAGGTTTAGGCAAAATGCCCCTGTGAGAAAACCCTGCATTTACCTGACCATCCACAGGGGGAGCCCAAGAGAGCCTCAGAGCAGTGCAGGTATACTGAGAGCAGGGTGTGGCTCTCCCTCTGAAAAGCCAGCAGCTTTCCCTCTAGAGTTAGAGAGGACAAGGAAGGGAAAAGGTCCTCTCTCCGGTGCTTAGCAGCCAGCCAGTCCGTCCAGAGCAACTGAACAGCCTAGAACCCATGGAAGTGGATAATTTAGCTCCAGACCAGGGAGCTGAGGCCATGCCTCAGGAGGAAGCAATGGACATTGTTGAGCAGGTATTTCCAGACCAGGAAGCTATGGGAGTAGGAGTTGCCTGTAAGGCCCACTGAGCTATAAAACTGTGTTTTCTTTTGTGAAGTTTTCCAAGCAATTTGAATTGTTTTTGAATGCTGTTGTGAAGTTTTGTTTGGATAATTACTAGGGCTTGTGTTGCAGCCTGCGACAGGGAGAAAGAGGTTTTTTTTTTACTTTCTCCTTAGTGCTACTGGGCCTACAGCACTACTGTGGCCCATTATCAGGCCCCAGGCGGGGGCAGGGTTCTTTAGCTCTAATGTTTAAAGGACTGTTACTGGTGCTTTCCCAGTTTGTTTTACGGGGGAAATATTTTGTTTTATTTTATTTTGAACTGAATGGTTTTTGTTTGAGTGCAGTAAAGCCCAGGAACTGAGAACTGTATTAGTGGGGATAAGTTTGTCAACACCTCGGGTGGGAATATTTGAATATTATTGAAGACAAACTTGGCAGTTCTCCCGCCCCAGCTCAGGAGCAGAGCTGAGGGCCTCCTGAATATTTACCGTATTTTCACGCATATAACGCGCACGTTATACACGATTTTACAAACCGAGCATAACAATGCGCGTTATATGCGTGAGCACATTGTACAATTTTTTTTTTACATAGTTCCCCCCGACGTCTGATTCATCCCCCAGCCCTGAAAGCCTGATGCCCCACCCTGAAGGACCGCTCGCACCCCCCGACGTCCGATTCATCCCCCAGCCCCCCCCCTCACGGAGAAGCAGCCTATCGTTGGTTCCCAATGCCAGTGAGCCCTGCTGCTTCCTCTGCCAGCGGTCCCACCCCTTCTCTGAGCCCTGCGCTGCTTCCTCTGCCGCGGTCCCGCCCTTTCTCTGATGTCAGAGAAAGGGAGGGACAGCGGCAGAGGAAGCAGCGCAGGGCTCAGGGAAGGGGCGGGACCGCCGGCAAAGGAAGCAGCTAGGCTCACTGGCATCGGGAACCAACGGTAGGCTGCTTCTCCGTGCGGGGGAGGGGCTGGGGATGAATCGGACGTCGGGGGGGTGCAAGCAGTCCCTCAGGGTGGGGGGGCCAGCGGTCCTTCAGGGTGGGGGGGCCAGCAGTCCTTCGGGGTGGGGCATCAGGCTTTCAGGGTGGGGACAGGACTTCAAGGGGGGACAGGACTTCAAGGGGGACAGGCAGATCTTTAAGGGGGGACAGGCAGAGGGCAGGGCGGCGAGAGGAGAGTCGGGACGGTAGAAGGAGGTTTTAATTCAAGGAACAGCATGCGCGGTATACGCGTGTGCGCGCTATATATTAATTTGTTTACATAAATTTCGGTTTCCCGCGCACTATACCCGTGTGCGCATTTTTCACGGGTGCACGGTATATGCATGAAAATACGGTACTTTTTGCTTTGGTATTTTGTGGAAGTGATGCACTGTGATAGTTGGACTTAACTCTCTTTTGAGAAAGGCCCAGTTTTAGGGTCAGAACAAGACCTAGGCCCAGGTGAGGCCTAGTTGCAGGAAGCTGTGCTATTCTTGCTATAGCACAGGGACTTTGTATATCCTGATTTGCTGACCAGGATTTTTGCTTTCAGTTTTGCCTTTTTGTTTCTTGTTTGCCATTCTGATTTTGTTTTATGGAATAAAGAACCCTGGATAGGATTTGACTAATCACATGGTTTTCTTTTGACTGTTTTATTTGATATTTTGCCTATGGGGACTGTTTCCTTATCAAGCAGCACGCTAGCACAGTTTTCCTGTGGTCCTTTCGGGGCGCTATCTGCCTAGTCCAGGGCCCGGTGGCCACAGTAGGTGCCAATCCCCAAACTGACTTAAAACAGAGGCATGAAAATTTAAACATTACTCGTGTCTCCACTGGCAACCAGAGAGCTGAAGGAGAGGATGGACATGTCAGGCTTCAAATTTGTCCAGAGGTTGGGCTCTTCTTGGTTTGGCCAGTTGCCCCCAGTTTGTGTCAGTAAGTTGAGATACCTGATGTGACTCAGCTGAATTCTCTGGCCTGTGGTGGATTTTATTAATGCCACGCAGCCAAAAAGGAAGTAGAGTATACTGTCGCTTGTAGTCTTTGTGGAGAATACTGGAAAATTCCAGATAGAACACTGGGTATTGTGCAAGCGGCCATTCAAATATTAATTACTCTTGTGTTGTTAGCTTTCTCCCTTTATACTTCTAAGAACAAATAAGGAACACACAAAAAAGTACAGAAACCCCACATAAAGTCAAATACCAGAAGAAAAAGTGGAGAGTGTGATAGACTACGTCAACTTTGGGGTAGACAATCTTTATTTGTAGAAAATAACTTACAAATATAATGCATATAAAATAACATAAAAAGTCCTGTAGACAAAGACCCGACACAGTCCGTGTTTCGGCCTCCGAATGGAGGCCTGCTGCAGGAGTGTAATATATAGGTCTAAAAGAAATGCATTATACACGGTCCATGTCGGTTCATTATCTACACAGGACTTTTTATGTGATTTTATATGTATTCTATTTGTAAGTTGTTTTCTACAAATAAAGATTGTCTACCCCAAGGTTGACGTGGTCTATCCCACTCCCCCACTTGTTCTTCTGGTACTTCTGGGAACAGCTACATCTAGTACAAAATCTCATCACATCACACACACTGGCAGGAGATTCACCTGTACAGTTTAAGAACATAAGGATTTCCATACTGGGACAGACCGAAGGACGCCCAGTATCCTGTTTCCAACATTGGCCCACCCAGGTCCCAAGTACCTAGCTAGATCAAAAGTAGCTTCTGCAAAATCAACTGTGTCTTTCTTACTAAGGAGACACATATCCCCAAATCTTTTCCAGAGAAGAAAAAATGGTAAAACTAGAGGGCATAATTCGATGTTATGGGGAGGAAGACTTAAGAGCAATGTTAGGAAATTCTTCTTCACGGAGAGGGTGGTAGATGCCTGGAATGCCCTCCCGAGGGAAGTGGTGGAGAGGAAAACGGTGATGGAATTCAAAAAAGCGTGGGATAAAAATTAAGGATCTCTAATTAGAAAATGAAGGATGTAAAGTAAAGAACTAAGGCCGGTATTGGACAGACCTGCACGGTCTGTGTTCCATATATGGTGATTCGATGTAGGATGGGCTGGGGTGGGCATCCATGGGAACTCCACTAATATGGAACAGGAGGATGTTATTGGCCAGACTTTACGGTAGATGTCCTGCAAACAACGAGATGGTTGGATAGGCTTCAGTGAGCTTGGACGGCAACATCAGCATTTGGAACCTAGGACAATACCAGACTTTACAGTCTACGGCCCAGAAATATCAAAGAAAAGACAAGTTCATCTAATCATGTATTTTTTAATGGGTATAACTTATGGGCAGACTGGATGGACCGTTCAGGTCTTTATCTGCCGTCATGTACTATGTTACTATGTTACCTGGCAGAAACCCAAAGAGTAGCAACATTCCAGAGCTGAGATTGTGATGTCATAATGCCTCATTCCACCAATGCCTAAGAGCCAACCTCAGCAGTGATGTCACAATGGCTTGATTAGATGGCAACATCAGCATTTGGAACCTAGGACAATACCAGGTGGACTTTATAGTCTATGACCCAGAAATATCAAAGAAGAGACAAGTCATCTAATCATGTATTTTTGAATGAGTATAACTTATGGGCAGACTGGATGGACCGTTCAGGTCTTTATCTGCCGTCATTTACTATGTTACTATTTTAACTGGATAATCTTGGCGCCTAGGGGGCAACAAACTATGAACTGTGCTCAGAAATGGGCAGCAGAAAAGATCAAGGTTAAGCAATATTCTTTAGAGAGTGTGCGCCATAAACTTAAGCCTGGATCTTGGGCCTAACTTTTGGCACCAGACTTACACCCGCTGAAACCTGGCGCTATATTATTCTATATGAATGCACAGAATTTATTTGTAATGTCCTGACATGCATATAATGCTCCCTTCCCCCTACCTTTTACCCTTTTTTCAGATTTAAGCACTCTACATTATAGGATAGCGTAATTGTTGATGGCTCTTTAAGCTATGAATTGCATGCACATCTGGGCAGTGTGCCCAAAGTTTGACACTCAACTTTGGGCACCATATCTAGGATCCAATGGCAAGTGTAAGCAGGAAAGGGCAAGGGATTAGGACTTGTATATCACATGTGTGTAGTTTTACAACCATACTCAAAGGGTCACAAGGAGCAGCCCGAGGTCTGAACCCCCAACCTCAGGGTGCTGGGGCTGTAGCTCAGGGGCTGTAGGTCGCACACTCCCACTAAAATGATAGAATACTAGTATTTACTTGTGTCACGGTAACATCTGCTTGTGTAAGTGCCGGTTGCCTGTTAAGTAGATGCAAGGGAAAATCTGCAGGCCCCACTTCTACGCGCATAACTTATAGAATGCTGTAATTTACGTGCTAAAGTGTAACATTTCTACACTCACATTGACATCTACTTTGTACACGGTGTAAATGCCAGCGCCTAAATGTCGGCATGCAAATGCCCAAAGGAAGATAGTAACATAGTAAATGACAGCAGATATAAAACTGGTGACCTGTAATTTGCGCGCCGGACAAAAGCGTGCTGAAAATTCCACCCAGGACTGATGTGCTTAAAACACTTCCTGTTAGTGCTGTGAGGGGTAAGTAGGGGGGGGGAAACCCCCTCCCCCCCAGTAAACTTACAAGTGTTCGCGCTCCCGTTGGGAGTGGGGGGGCCCCCACACTACACTAAAAACTGCCGAATACCCCCAAAACTTGGGAAAACTGCAGTTTTCAGAGCAGTGGGGGGAGTTCCTCCACTAACGGAAGCGCGGATACTTGTAAGTTTACACACACCCCTCACAGCGCTAACAGGAAGTGTTTTAAGCCGCCGTGCATCAGTCCTGTGCGGGATTGTCAACGCGCTTCTGTTATGGTACCATAAAACTAAACGGTCCATCCAGTCTGCCCAATAGTCCGACAGACTATAAATTCATCATTAAATTAAGTCATCTTTTTTCTTTGCTATTTCTGGAATATAGACCACAGAAGTCTGCCCGGTGTGGTCCTTAGATTCCAACTACTGGAGCTCCCGTCGAAGCCCTCCCCAGCCCATCCTAAACCGAATTGTCATATACAGGACACAAGCCATGGAAGTCGGCCAGTGGCGTAGCGAAGGTGAGGGCAGAGACGCCCCTTCCCTCCCCTGCCCTCTTCTCTACCCCCCACCCCCATCCGCTCCTTCCCCCCACCCCCTCCCGTGTGCGCGCACCCCTTCCCTTCCCCTGCACCTCTTTAACATTTGTGGCGAGAGCAGCAACCCCAAACTGCTGCTTGCGCCAGCAACAGCTATTCCTCTGACGTCATTTCATAGGCTCAGAAGCTTTTCCTATGCTACTGTTTCCCATCCCTGCCTAGGCGTGAAGCAGTAGCAGTTGGAAAGCTTCCGGGCTGTGGAAGGCAGCATGTTTACTTCACTTGGCCTGCCGGTGGCCCGAAGAGTGCAAGAGTAGCTGCCTTATCAGATCCCATGGAGAAGAGGAACGCAGAGGGGTTGCTGGGGGATTGGGGGTAGACATTAGAGAAATGCTGGACTGTGGGGATAGAGAGAAATAAAAAAGAGATGCCGGATCTCTTGAGGAGGGAAAGGGAACAGGAGGACAGAGATGCCAGACCATGGTAGGGAGGAAGAGGAGGGAAGGAGAAAAGATGAGATACCAGACCACAAGAAGGGAGAAAGAAACAGAGAAACATGACGGCAGATAAAGGCCAAATGGCCCATCCAGTCTGCCCATCTGTAGTAACCATTATCTCTTTCTCTCTCTGAGAGATCCCACGTGCCTATCCCAGGCCCTCTTGAATTCAGACACAGTCTCTGTCTCTACCACCTCTTCCGGGAGACTGTTCCACACATCTACTACCCTTTCTGTAAAAAGGTATTTCCTTAGATTACTCCTGAGCCTATCACCTCTTAACTTCATCCTATGCCCTCTCATTGCAGAGTTTCCTTTCAAATGAAAGAGACTAGACTCATGCACATTTACATTATATAGGTATTTAAATGTCTCTATCATATCTCTGCTCTCTCGCCTTTCCTCCAAAGTATACAGATTGAGATCTTATGTCTGTCCCCATACGCTTTATGACGAAGACCATAGCCTTCCTTTTAATAGCCTTCCTCTGGACCGACTCCATCCTTTTTATATCTTTTTGAAGGTGTGGCCTCCAGAATTGTACACAATATTCTAAATGAGGTCTCACCAGAGTCTTGTGTTGCTGCTGCTGCTGTTAGTACAAATATCAGCGTCTAAGTTACATATCAACACGAAAGCAATATAAATGCAAATACAACACTGCTGGAAAAGATATGGAATAACGTAGTACTTATCTTCAGGCTTGAAAAAGTCAAAACCCAAGACCGCTCCGCATGCTAAAAAAAAAAAAAAAGTTGGATGTAGGGCAGATAGTGAAAGAGAGAAAAACAACAAATGGCTAAGAAGGCCCTGGAAACACAGTTAAGAGCACAGACAGAAAGAAGTTCAACCAGAGACTGGGAAAAGATGATTAGAAAAATAAATTTACCAGACAATAAAGGTAGGAAAAATGATTTTATTTTCAATTTAGTAATTGAAATATGGCGGTTTTGAGAATTTAGATCTGCTGTCCATATTTCGCACTGTTCAGGAAGAAATGCATTTGTTTTTCTTTCTCTGGTGTTGTACTGCATGCAGAGTCTGCCATTTTAGAGTTTCGTTTGTGTATATTAGGACTTTTAGTTTGTGGTCCTGGTCCTGTATTTGCATAACTTTTATCTGTGTTCTGCATGTGTGACCAAGGCCAGGTATTCTGGTAGGAATGAATGTTGAGAACCACCATACACTGTCCTTATGTAGTTTAATTTTGTGGTTAACCATTATGTATTGTTAATAGGATTATATTGTATGTATATACGAAAAATGAATGGAAAAAATTGCACTATTATTATGGGGGTGGGGTCTGGGACGGAGCATGAGCACCCACAATCAGTTTGAAAAGGTGGCTCTTATGCTCAAGCATTTTCCCCTGTCGGTTGCATTTTTCCCTGTCTGTTCTGGTGGGCTCACAATCTATCCAATGAGGCTCCGGAGTAGTCTGAGGAAATACTTTTTTAAGGAAAGGGTGGTAGATGCTTGGAACAGTCTACCAGAAGAGGTGGTGGAAAGCTTCATCCAAGGCTAGACAAATGCTGGGTTGCATCCGAAGAAGTTTTGTCAGCTGAAAGCCTGAAGTTGTAATGCTACTGTACAGGTCCACAGTGAGACCTCATCTAGAATATTGTGTTCAATTTTGGAGGCCACATTATCAAAAGGATGTTCTGAGAATGGAGTCCGTTCAGCGAATGGCCACTAGGATGGTCTCAGGACTCAAGGATATCCCATATGAAGAACGTCCAGGTAAGTTGCAGCTATACTCTCTCGAGGAACGCAGAGAGCGGGGAGACATGATAGAGACGTTCAAATATGTTACTGGCCGTATTGAGGTGGAAGAAGACATCTTTTTCCTTACAGGACCTAAGGCAACAAGAGGGCATCCGTTAAAAATCAAGGGTGGGAGATTTCACGGTGACATTAGGAAGTATTTCTTCACCGAAAGGGTGGTTGATCGTTGGAATGATCTTCCACTTCAGGTAGTTGAGGCCAGCAACGTGCTTGATTTTAAGAAAAAATGGGATAAACATGTGGGTTCACTTCGAGGAAGTGCTTAGGGGGGAGGGTTCTTCAAGTGGGCAGAAATGTTGGGCCGATGGCCCTTTTCTGCCGTCATATTCTATGTTTCAGAGAGAGAAAGAGATAATGGTTACTGCGGATGGGCAGACTAGATGGGCCATTTGGCCTTTATCTGCTGTCATGTTTCTATATACCTAGAGCAGTGGGAGGATTAAGTGACTTGCAGCTTTAACCACTGTGCCACACTTACGTTTGACATGCTACTGGCACTATTCTATCACTTGTATGTCCAAGTTTGCACATTAATTGGAAATTTAGGCACAGAACTTTACAGAATCCAGGGGGTAAAGGCAACTCTTAAATAAGAGCAACTTGAGTGAAATGGGCCATGTTGCCGGCATAAAGTCACGGCCCCATTTGTTTATCTAAAAAATGTCTCTGTCACAGCTTACAAAGAAACACAAAAAGCTTAAACAAAATCTGGACAACAATCGCATTAGTGCTCACATGCATGGAGCTTTTTATGGTGTATTTTGTAACAAAAGAATAAATAATCGGAAAATCCTTAAAACAGAGAAGAGAGGAGGAATTCAGTATCTCTCAGTCTGTTTTATTTGAATCGGGATAGCGTGCCAATGCACGTCGGCTGCGCTCTCCAGAATCTGCTTTTGGCCTTTGCCTGTACAAACAACGTGCTATTTTTAAGTGTACTTAAATAAATCAAGAACATATTAGGATGGTTCCAAATACCTTTACTTGTTTTCATTTTTTTTCCCCTGTTAACTCCGGAATCTGGTGGGTTGAGAATGAAGATTCCAGCAGTTCTTTCCTTAATGCAGAGCAATTTGCTACTTGTCACACTCAAGCTCCACAAGAAACATCTCGTGTTGTGACTGCAGCCACAAACATGCAAGACTCTCCGTCAATGTGGTACATAGCATGAAGGCTTTGAAAGCCAGGGTTTGGGTTCTCTAGCTAGGAGAAAACATGGCTGATAAGAAATGCAATAGAGGTCCATAAAATCACAAGTGAAGTGGAATGGGTGAATATAAGTCAACCATTTACTCTTTCAGAAAGTATAAAGACTAGGGGACATGCCAGAGGAACATATAAAATAGCCACACTTGGGTCAGACTGATGGCCCATCAAGCCCAGGAACCTGCTTTCAACAGTGGCCAAACCAGGTCCCAAGTGCCTGGCCAAAGGAGTAGCAACATTCCATTCAGAATCCCAAGGAATAGCAAGATTCCGAAATCCCAGAGAGTAACAAGATTCTAGAATCCCAAAGAGTAGCAACATTCCACGCTACCGATCCAGGGCAAGCAGTGGCTTCCCCCATGTTTTTCTCAACAGCAGACTATAGACGTTTCCTCCAGGAGCTTATCCAAACTTTTTTTTAAAACCCCGTTACCATATTCTTTGGCAATGAGTTCCGGAGCTTAACTATTCGTTGAGTGAAAAAATATCTCCCTGAAACTTCCCTGAGTGCCCCCTAGACTTTGTACTTTTTGAAAGTAAAAAATCAATTCACTTTTGCCCGTTCTACACCACTCAGGATTTTGTAGACTTCAGTCATATCTGTCCTTCTTTTTTCCAAGCTGAAAAGCCCCCAACCTCTTTAGTAGTCTTTCCTCATTGAGAGGAGTTCCATCTTGGTCACTCTTCTTTGAAATGCTTCTAATTCCAGTATATCTTTTTTTGAGATACGGCGACCAAAATTGAACGTGATGCTCAAAGTGAGGTTGCATCATAGAGTCTAATTCACCAACCCTTTCCTAATAATTCCGAGCATCCTGGAGGATTTCAGCATATTGTCTACCATGACACCTAGATCTTTTACTAGTTTGCTGACCCCTAAGGTGGAACTTAGCATCAGCTAACTATGATTTGGATTATTCTTCCCAACATGCATCACTTTGCATTTGTCCACGTTTGGATGCTCAGTATTCCAATTTCCTAAGGTCTTCCAGCAATTTTTCACCGTCATGTATTTTGACAACTTTGAATAGTATTTTTTTTGTTTGTTTGTTTCACCTGCAAAATGTAATCACCTCACTTGTCGTTCCAATTTCCAGATCATTTATAAATATGTTAAAGAGCAACCGATCCCTGCAGCACTCCACTATTGACCCTCCTCCATCAAGAAAAATGCCCATTTAACCTTACCCTCTGTTTTCTGTCCAATAACCAAATCCTAATCCACAACAGACAGTATTTGTTTCACACATTTGCCTTTTCTCATCATTCTCAGCATCTTTCAGTCTTGCAATTTCATTCCTAGTTTTGTTCTTCTCTCCAATATATCTGAAAAGGTCTTGTCACCTCTCTTTGCATCTTTAGCCATTTGTTCTTCTCTTCGCTTCCACTAGCTCTATTTCCCTCTTTGCTTCTTTGAGTTTAATCCTGTAAGAGGAGGACTGTGTGGCGCGATGGTTGGAGCTACAGCCTCAGCACCCTGGGGTTGTGGGTTCAAACCCCGCACTGCTCCTTGTGACCCTGGGCAAGTCACTTAATCCTCCAGAGCCCCAGGTACGTTAGATAGACTGTGAGCCCACCGGGACAGAGAGGGAAAATGCTTGAGTACCTGATTGTAAAAACCGCTTAGATAACCTCGATAGGCGGTATATCAAATCCTAATAAACTTTCCAAGATCCTCTTATTGTATTTTTCGGTATTTCTTGAACACCGCCTCTTTTACCCTTATTTGTTGTTCAGAGAAGCATGGCTTACGAGCTACTTTTTAAATGGCCAAGTCAAAATGATCTACCAACAATAAAATTAAAAAAAAAAACCACAAAGCACACTGTATGCAGAGAAAATGCTAATTATCATTTGTATTCGGGGTTTTTTTTTTTTTTTCAGAGGTCAAGGCAGATGACTTTAAAATATTCAGTGTCACCTCAGTAACAACTAGACAAAAATAAACAAATATACCCCCTCCCCTTTTACTAAACCGTGATAGTGATTTTTAGCGCAGGGAGCTGAATGCCCCGCGCAGCTCCCAAAGCTAAAAACCACTATCGCAGTTTAGTGAAAGGGGGCAATAGTGCAAAATATAGACAGCAGATATAAATTCTCAAAATGGACACATTTTGATCACTAAATCCTATATAATAAAACCCTAGCTGCGCATGCGCACTCCTACTTGCGTGATCTGTGAGATGTAGATCCGTGGACGCAGGAGTGCACATGTGCGAGTCCCCAGCCTTACTGCTTCCCAGCACCTACCTACACTCGCCGGCAGGACTGGCCGCCAGCGCTGGACTCCTTTCTCTCTACAAGATCGCGATGTCGGCTCCTCTCATGAGCCACACCAGCGTCGGAAAAGGCTTCCGATGCTGGCGGGGAGTGAGAGGAGCCGCCGCAACACTCGCCTGGAGCAGGCCAGACCGCGGGGCGGGCGGGGAAGCGCCGACAAAAAAGACTCCAGCCGCGAGCTGCTCAATGGGACCAGGCAGGCAGCCATGCGAGGGAGGGCAACAGAATGAAAAAAAAGGTAACAGAAGCTGGGCCTGCCTGTGGGGAACGCATTAAGGGAAGGGGGGGCCCTTGGAGCAGGCTAGACCGTAGGAAGGGAAGGGGAGAGGCCAAAAGGAGCAGGCCACATCGTGGTAAGAGTAGGGAAGGGGGTGGGGTGAAATGTTGCTACTGCTGCACAGGGACCTGGAGGGGGAGGGAAATGCTGTTGCAGCTGCACAGGGAAATGCGGGGAAAGAATGACAGACAGACAGCAGGAGGGAGGGAGACAGAAAGAAAGGAAGAAAGACACAGGGGCAGGAAGAGGGACAGAAAGACAGACAGACATATATTCTAGCACCCGTTAATGTAATGGGCTTAATGACTAGTTGAAAATAAAATCATTTTCCTACCTTTTTAACTGGTGATTTCATGAGTCTCTAGTTGAACTTCTTTCTTCTGTAAATCCAATATTTCTTTCTTTCTGTCCCCTCTCCTTTTCTTTCTGTCTCTCTTTCTTTCTCTCTCCCCCTGCCCCCCCCCCCCAAGCCATCGCACCGATTTCTCCACTTCCCCGATTCTTTTTCTCTCTCTCTGCATTGCCTTTGAGATCGACTGATCAATTGTGATCAACCATTTGGGCACCCCTGCTCTATAGGCTTTCTATGTCTCTTGTTTTTGTTTATTTTCCATGTATAAAGATCAGTTGCCAAATTAATAGCATCTTTCAGCTGGAACCACTGCTCTTTCACTTCCCACGCCTCATCTCCTTCAGGTATTTCCCCGCTTTACCAAAATCATCATATCTGAAGTCTAGTACTTTGAGCTTTGTACATCTGCACTCCGCTTCTGCTCGTATATCAAACCATATAGAATGATGATCACTTTTACCTAGGTGTGCACCCACCCAGATACTGGAAACACTTCCTCCATTCGTGAGTACTAGATCCAGAATCG
The DNA here is from genome assembly GCF_902459505.1 of Geotrypetes seraphini. Classification (NCBI taxonomy): domain Eukaryota; kingdom Metazoa; phylum Chordata; class Amphibia; order Gymnophiona; family Dermophiidae; genus Geotrypetes; species Geotrypetes seraphini. Next base: position 68,088,980 of record NC_047095.1, read on the forward strand.
CCCCTTCCCTTGTGGGTTCTGTCACCATTTATCTGAGCAAAGCACTTTGACAGGTATCCATGATCTCCCTGCTTCCTTCCGATTCTGCAGATGGTACGTTCCAATCCACATCAAGCAAGTTGAAATCGCCCAGCAACCAGGATGGCCACGTCTACCTGACATCCACTGTATCTCCTCCTTTTTGTTGGTGGTTTTTATGCTTTTAAATTTCCTTAATGATGTTGAAACAGCAAGGAAAGACTGCTGCTAGAGCCTCGTAGCATTCGGAGCCAGCCATAGTAGGCCCAATTGATAGCTTTATAAGGAGGACTGTTGGAGATTTGCCCACTGCTACTGCCAGCGGAGTGGAGACTCGGCAAGATCCCTTGGACTAGACACTACTCTGGGTCCCGACGCTAAAGCTCCTCCCCCACATCGGTGGAACAGCAGCTCCCCAATGAGGACAACGCCAGTGCGAGTGAATGTTGCTTCACCCAATACTTCTATTCAACAAATGTTGGCGTTCGGCCTCCCAATCCAGGGGAGATCCTTCTTGTGGCTAAGCTTGCGCTAGTTCCATCATTGATGGGGGAGAAGGAAAGCGCTTCTAGAAGTGAAGTGGAGGAAGTTTTGTCCTTGGAACAAAGTCTAGCTCTACATTTGCCAGATTTTCTTCAATTTTAACCATCTGAGGGAATGCTAGATTCTCTGTGGATGTCAACTGCTAATCTCAGACAATCTTTGTGACCACAAAATCAGATTTTGGATCTTAGAACAAAAAAAGGGAAGAGAATTTGAATGTTATAAAAACTGAAATTGAGACTTTGAATACCCGAGTAGTAAATATTGAGAAAGATTTGGTTGAGACTCAGATTTTACAAACCTGAGATGGAAAGTTGAGTCATTGGGAAATTGTGCTGGTTGCAATAATCTTAGTTTCTTAAACTTCTCTCAAGTGTTTTCTGTAATATCTAAGGAAATTCTTTGTGCTCCTGAAGATACTATTCCTCCATTCTTGCATCACTGGTTGTAAGATGACTGGGTAGCCCCGGAAGCTTCCTTAATAGCTGTCAACTCCATCGTTGGTTGATTTCATCGTTTGGAGCTGTTATTTGGAAACAGACGGTTTGCCTTAGGACTAAGGAGTAGAGGTGTGGCCTAGTGGTTGGAGCTGCTGCCTCGGCGCCCTGAGGCTGCTCCTTGTGACTCTGCGCAAGTCACTTAATCCTTCCATCGCCCCGGGGACCTCGGTTAGATTGTGAGCCTGCTGGGACATTTAGGGAAAAGACTGAAAGAGTACTCGATTGCCATTCAGTGTATTGTAAACTGCTTTGGGTGAATCTCTTCATGAAAAAGGGGGTTAATAAATCCCAATAAATAAATACTGCATTGAATGAAAGGCATTTTGGTATGATAAGTATAAGAAGGAGTACTATGTTAAGAGAGAGCACTAAACAGGATTGTCCCTTAGAGGATTTACTGATGATGATTGTCTTTCCTGTATAGATAGGGCTAGCCTAGGGGTGGGTGAAAGAGACTATAAAGTTTTAGGCGCCAGGTAGAATGGGAGCTAAATTAGAACAGAAGACTAGCCTTACTAGGTCAGCCCAATGGTCCATCAAGCCCAGTAGCCCGTCCCTAGTACCTGGCCAAAACCCAAGGAGTAGTGACATTCCAGCATCTCAAAGAAGAGCAAGATTCCGGAACCCCAATGAGAGCAACGTTCCAGAGCTGAGATTGTGATGTCATAATGCCTCAGATCCAACCTCATCAATGATGTCACAATAGCTTAATTGTTCTATACTTGGCTCATGTAAGAACATAAGAATAGTCTTACTGGATCAGACCAAAGGTCCATCAAGCCCAGTAGTCCGTTCTCACGGTGGCCAATCCAGGTCCCTAGTACCTGGCCAAAACCCAAAGAGTACCAACATTCCAGCATCTCAAAGAATAGCAAGATTCCGGAACCCCAATGAGAGCAACATTCCAGAGCTGAGATTGTGATGTCATAATGCCTCATTCCACAGTGACTCAGAGCCAACCTCATCAGTGATGTCACATTGGCTTAATTGTTCTATACTTGGCTCATGTAAGAACATAAGAATAGCCTTACTGGATCAGACCAAAGGTCCATCAAGCCCAATAGCCCGTTCTCACAGTGGCCAATCCAAGTCCCTAGTACCTGGCCAAAACCCAAGGAGTAGCAATGTTCTATACAGAATCCTAAAGAGTTACAAAAGATTCAGGAACCCTAAGGAGGCTTCCCCCATGTCTGTCTCAATAACAGACTATAGACTTTTCCTCCAGGAAATTATCCAAACCTTTCTTAAAACCAGCTACCATTAAATTAAATCTCAGTCATTTCTTCAGTAGGAAGAAGTTTCCAAAAACAGTTCTTGAAATAAGCACCCCAGTGGCGTAGTCATGGAAGCAAGTTCTCCAAGGTTTGCTTTATTGCTTGCATGAACCCTGGTTCTGCCAGTGACTCTGTGAACAGGGCACACACTGAGGGTGGTGCTGCCCTTAAAATTTAGGGAGACACATGAGGTGAGAAGAAGGAGGCTGTACCCCTGAGGAGGCAGGGGGGAAGGGCAATGGTCACGTGACCTCGAGACAGTTATCTTCCCTCCCAGCGCCTCAGATCCTTCCTTCCTTCCCCTTGGAGAACGCGTTTGGCAGAAGATGTACAACCGATTGAGAGAATTGTCACAAAAGCTGCTCTGGCACTAAGTCATGGAAAGATCTCATTGGCCGACGGTGCCTCCATCCTGAAGAGTTTAAAAAGAGTTTTATGGGAAACATATTTCCACTTTTCCCACCACAGCCTCTGAAAGCTACAGTCTCTGGAGAATAGCTGAGGTTTTGTGGACAAGGCCCAACCATCTGAGCCTTGTTCTTTCCAGCCCTGCGGAGAATGTGCTTAATCTCTCTCTCTCTGTATGCCAGCCTAAAATATCAAAATACAATAACTCTTGTCTTTTTGCACTGCACACTGGAAACGGTTTGTTTAAACTTGTTAATTCTGCTTTCAATGGAGACTACATTGTTCAACTTGCTTTTTTTATCGAAGATTTCAAACCACCCTTATAGGCTAGACGTATTGCACTGAACAGCGTTTCCTACGGGCACTTTTTTCGCGCATATTTGAGAATTACTTGTTTCCATTTGGTTCTACTTACACCTAGTATGATTGGCAGCTAGGACCCCTGAGGACCGTGTCGGATCCCAGCGGTTTGTTGTTTTTTTTTTTAAGAGAACCATCTGAGCACTTCCGGACGCTCTCGAACCACGGCCACAATTTTAGCGGGCCATGGCTTTGCAAAGCTTGTGAGACACTGTTTTAAAATGTATATCCCGGGATTTAATGGCATCAGCGGTCAGCAAAAGGCTGGTCACAGCCACCTGAATGTCAGGACCTGAAAGAACAGTCCATAGAATAATTGTAAATAGTTATAAAAAATGGACAGAAGTGTGGGTAGCAGCATCTTTTATTGGATATAAGATGTATTGTTTTTAAATACAGTAAAACCTTGGTATAGGAGCATAATTCGTTCCGAAAACATTCTTGTAATCTAAAAAACTCGTATATGAAAGCAAATTTCCCCATAAGAAATAATGGAAACTCCACAACCCAAAAACTTTAATACAAAATGCTGTATGTACTCGTATTGCAAGACCTCGCTCGTTTAGAACAGTCACTACACTTCTGCAGCGTCACAGAGAGAAGAACCACCGGCTCAGTTGTGATGACGTGACGCGTGTATACTGTATGTACTCGTATTGCAAGACCTCGCTCGTTTAGAACAGTCACTACACTTCTGCAGCGTCACAGAGAGAAGAACCACCGGCTCAGTTGTGATGACGTGACGCGTGTATACTGTATGTACTCGTATTGCAAGACCTCGCTCGTTTAGAACAGTCACTACACTTCTGCAGCGTCACAGAGAGAAGAACCACCGGCTCAGTTGTGATGACGTGACGCGTGTATACTGTATGTACTCGTATTGCAAGACCTCGCTCGTTTAGAACAGTCACTACACTTCTGCAGCGTCACAGAGAGAAGAACCACCGGCTCAGTTGTGATGACGTGACGCGTGTATACTGTATGTACTCGTATTGCAAGACCTCGCTCGTTTAGAACAGTCACTACACTTCTGCAGCGTCACAGAGAGAAGAACCACCGGCTCAGTTGTGATGACGTGACGCGTGTATACTGTATGTACTCGTATTGCAAGACCTCGCTCGTTTAGAACAGTCACTACACTTCTGCAGCGTCACAGAGAGAAGAACCACCGGCTCAGTTGTGATGATGTGACGCGTGTATACTGTATGTACTCGTATTGCAAGACCTCGCTCGTTTAGAACAGTCACTACACTTCTGCAGCGTCACAGAGAGAAGAACCACCGGCTCAGTTGTGATGACGTGACGCGTGTATACTGTATGTACTCGTATTGCAAGACCTCGCTCGTTTAGAACAGTCACTACACTCCCACAATGTCAGAGAAAGAAGAACCACCGGCTCAGTCATGATGATGTGATGTGTGTATACTGTATGTACTCGTATTGCAAGACTTTGCTCGTTTAGAACAGTCACTACACTTCTGCAGCGTCAGAGAGAGAAGAACCACCGGCTCAGTTGTGATGACGTGACGCGTGTATACCGTATGTACTCATATTGCAAGACCTTGCTTGTTTATCAAGTTAAAATGTAATAAAATGTATCACTTGTCTTGCAAAACACCTGCAAACCAAGTTACTTGCAATCTAAGGTTTTACTGTAATTATAAAAATAGACAGAAGTGTGGGTAGCATCAGCTTTTATTACATATAAGATCTATTTTTTTAAAAAACTTTGTATGTTGATTGTAAAGTGCCTAGATTTTCGGCAGTATATGCTTTTTTTTTTTTTAATGAAACAAATGGGAAATCCATCAAGCACAGGAAAGAAAGCTCTCTATTGAAAAGTGGCCTTTCAGGAGAAAACACGGTGTCATTTCCAGTATCTCCTTCTTAATCCCTGGAGCAGCAGCTGCCCTGCCATGTTTACATTCTTGATACTCTTGCTTTTTAATTAAGTAAATCACTTCTTTCGAGCTTCTGTTGTGAGGCCCATCACTTCCAGTTCTGCCTGCTCGGGCAGTCGGCCCAAATGGAGAAATGAGGCCTTTTACACATCCATTTCCCGTATCTTCAGCTGACGAAATGAAGTTTCTGGCATCCAACAGGCCAAATGCCGTTTGCACAGGCTGGCAAACAAAGCCGACTACCCCGAAACTGCTGCACGCACATAGTTTGATTAGTTTCGATGAATGTTATTTACTTAATTACCATTTTTTCCCAATGAATTAGTGCTAATTACTCACTTTCATTTGCCAAGTACCAGTATTATCTTATGCTAATTCCGTCAGGCAAACGCTCTAAGAGAGGGTTACTTATGAGGCGTCTTTCCAAGTAAGGAGCACAATTGGGGGCCCTTTTTCCAGACAGCAGTGAAAAGTGGCCTCAGCACATCCTTGCGCAGGTCTTTCACGTGCCCTAAGGCCATTTTGACCAGAGGATAAAATGGCCCAAATTCTTATTTTTAGAGCTGTACTAAATAGAATATTTTAGTATTCAAAGGAAAATGGATTATTTATTTTAAAATTTCCTGTCTACCTAACACCTTGGCAGGTTACAATTCTTGCCTTCCTAACACCTAAGCTAAATATAAATAATGGTCACTGAGCTTTAACTAGGCTTATCAGACATCTGGATTTCGGTCCTCCTTTTGACAACATGTCTGGGGGTCCGGACGGCTTTTCAAAACCCGGCACATTGTCCGAGTTTTGGAAAACTTTCCTCCACATCACGTCTGACAGGAGAGCGTCTGCGCATGCGCGGATATCCTGCTCGACGAGGGCAGGCAGCGGAGGGCTGGGGTGGGATTGGGGGGGCAGAACTGCAACATGATGGGGCAAGGCTGGGTGGACCTGGGCGGGTCTGGGGGGGGCAAGTCTAGGGGTCCAGGTTTTCCCAACGGACAATCTGGTAACCCTAGCTATAACATGTGTGGCGCAGTGTGTGGTGCAGTGGTTGGATCTACAGCCTCAGCACCCTGGGGTTGTGGGTTCAAATCCCGTGCTGCTCCTTGTGACCCTGGGCAAGTCACTTAATCCTTCATATCCCCAGGTACGTTAAATAGATTGTGAGCCCACCGGGACAGAGAGGGAAAATGCTTGAGTACCTGATTGTAAAAACCGCTTCGATAACCTTGATAGGCGGTATATAAAAAATCCTAATAAACTTGAAACTTGAAACATAGCAAAAGAATAAAAATAAGCAACGTAAAATCAGAGATCACGGGCCTAACATTCAGGCTATTAGCCAGGCTGACTCCCGCGGTTGGTACTGAGCCTGAATATCCAGTCTATTTTTTCGGCCATGTTGATATTCAGCGCAGACTCGACTGCATTTGTAGCGGCCAAAGATAGACTAGTTATTTAAGCAGCCCAAATAGGCCGCTGCACTTCGGTCTGAGTTTTGCTGCTAGCCAACTAAAGTTGGGTGACGTAGCCAGCCATCCAGTAGCCGCTAACCGCTAATATTCAGTGTAGAGAAGGACCCGGAAACAAATTTTCACCGTCCCCGCGGGATCTCAATAACCCATTCCAAGCCTGCGAGCTCCGTCCCTGCCCCTGTCCCTTTCCTGTAAGCTCTGTCCTCATCTGCACAAGCCTCGAGGCAGAGTTGTAGGAATGGGACGGGGTCAAGGAGGGAACTCGCAGGGACAGGACGGGAATTTATGATTTTGATGTCGTGGATCACGATATTCTCGTACAACTTTTGAGCAATATCGGCTTAGATCAGAGAGTTCTGAATTGGTTCAGTGGCTTCTTGAAACTACGATTTTACCTTGTACACGCTGAGGGTAAATTTTCTCCATCTTGGTCTCCTGTTTGCGGAATACCTCGGGGATCTCCATTGTCTCCCATATTATTTAATATATAGGACAACATTGAAATATTATCTGTCTCAGAATTGATTTTTACGTACACTGATGATATCTTCGTCGTACTTGATGTTGATCCATCATTGTCAAACTTAACAGCAGGTATCAATTCTTGTATTTCAAGACTTCAAAGTAGGGTCTTCTTCGTGCGTATGAAACTAAATGCCACCCAGACTAAACTTTTATGGTCTGGCCCTACTACACATAATTTGCCCCCTTTTTGTTAGATTAAGGGCTCCTTTACCGAAGCCGCGTTAGCTGTGTAACACGCATAATAGCGTGCACTAAACTGATGGCCGCGCTAGACGCTAACGCCAGCATTGAGCTGGCATTAGTTCTAGCCACGTAGCACGGGTTTAGCACGCGCTAAAAATCCACGTGCGCTAAAACCGCTAACGCGGCTTCGTAACAGGAGCCCTAAATTCTGGTGATACCTTGAAGATTGAATTTTCATCTAGAAACCTTTTGGGTTTGTTCTGGATTCCACTCTTTGACTAACCAAATTAATAATGTATCTAAAAAATGCTTTTTTAGTTTGCGAATGTTAAGGAGGGTTCGTCGTTTTTTTTTCATCAACATCATTTTGCTGTATTAGTCCAGGCTATTATATTAGCTTATCTGGACTATGCAAATTTGCTTTACATCAGTTTAAGTAAGTGTAACTTGAAGAGATTGCAGCTTCTTCAGAACATGGCTGCCAAATTGATACGATCGTGCTACTCCATTACTGAGGGCACTGCATTGGCTCCCAGTGTATTTGGAGGGTTCAGATTAGAGAATGACACGGGGAAAAAAATCTGTCCCCGTCACCGCCCCGTCACCGGCCCACCATCCTCTGCACCGCCCCGTCACCGCCGATCCCTTCACCGCCCCGTCACCGTCACCGCCATCCCTTTCACCGCCCCGTCACCGCCACTGCCATCCCATTCACCGCCCCGTCACCGTCCCCGCTGCATCCATATAAGCCTTTTTCCTTTCACTCCCTCCTTCCAATTTGAGCCGGGAACACTAGCGATCGCACGGTCCCCGCGGCCACTACCTGCCTGCCCGGTCGATCCTGGTGTTTGGCCGGCTCTCTCCCTTCTCCTCACCTTGGTTTGTGGGTTTTCTTTTTCGGCAACCTGCGCGCTTTCCCAGGGAGCCGCACACGCGTGGCTGCTCAGTGTTCGATCTTCTGCTCTGCTGCAACTTCCTGTTTCCGGTTGCGTCAGAGCAGAAGATCGAGGCTGAGCAGCGGCGGGTGTGCGCGGCTCTCTGGTAGCGTGCGGGTCGCCGAGGAGGAGGATCTGCGGACTGGGGTGAGGAGAGGGGAGAGAGCTGGCTGGACACTGGAATCGATTGGGCGGGCGGGTGTGAGCTGCGGGGACCGCGCGATCCTTCATGCCTCACTGCGGGGGACAAGACCATTCACCGCCCCGCGGGCGGTGAATGGCCTTGTCCCCGTCGCCGCAGCGACTGCTAGTTTTCTTCCCCGTTTTCGGCGGGTGACCCGCGGCTAAAATGCGGTGGCCGCGGGTAAACCGCCACCGTGTCATTCTCTAGTTCAGATCAAGTGTGCCAATGTTGTATTTAAGAGTTTATAAGGGATCTTTTCCCCATTCTTTCTCAACTCTCATTGACCTCTTTCTACTAAAGGTATACATAAATTCAAATTAATATCCCCTTCTATTAGAGGGATTCAAACTTAAGGTTGGCTCCCACGTTCTATGGCATTTACCATGGTGAAAATCTGGGATGATCTCCCATCAGATATCAGACTTCTTTCTTCTCTGACATGTTTGAGAAAACCTCTGAAGACGTATATGTTTAAAGAAATTTTTAGCTGATAATTGAAAGATGGCAATAGATGAATTTTCCTGTCCAATTATTGTTATCTAATGGTTCCTTAATTTTTGTTAACTGGTTCGAGTCCCTTTCGGGAAGGATTGGATTGGATTACAAATTATTCATGTACTCAAACATTTTTCCCTAACTGTCCCGGTGGGATCCCACTTGACCTATTGAGATGCTGCTGGGGACAGGGACAAATTTGCCCTGGGTCTAGTGGCTTAGTAAGGGGGGGTGGGGGCACCTCTCAGCCCCCCTCCCCACGCCATGCTCATACCTTCCCTTCCCTGCCTCCAGTACCTCTTTATATCTACCCTGGCCTGCTGCTTGTGCTGTCCAGGCTCCCTCTGAAATCACTTCCGGGTTATGGGACCAAGAAGTGACATCAGAAGGAGGGCTGAGACCAACACAGGCAGCAGGTTGGAGATGCTGCTCATGCCGGTGAAGAATTAAAGAGATATGGGCAAAGGGAAGGCATGCGCGCATACACGGTTGGGGGTGGGGAAGGAGTGCGGGGTGGAAAAGAGAACAGGGGGGTGCATCCTACCTTCGCTACACCACTGAATCAACAGTTCACTTTAGCAGCCAAATCAGACCACGTAAATTGCAGGTACTATCTGTGGTTGCTATAGATGTAACCAGTCAGTGCTGAATATTGATTTAGCTGGATATTCAAAGCCTGGCACTGACCACAGGAGTTATCCGGGCTGCCCCCTGGTGGCGAAATATCAGCTGGCTAGTACCATAGTAGATGATGACAGTAACAACCTGCACAGTCTTAGCGGCATAGCGAGAGTGAGAGGCGTCCGAGGCGGTGGCACCCCCGATCCCGCCTGCCACTCATTCCCCCTTCCCTCCCTCCGTACCTTTAGTCGAAGTTGTTGCTCACGGCAGTTAACCACGTGCTCCTTACGACTCTGTCGGCTCTCCCTCTGACATCACTTCAAATGTGCAGCACCCAGAAGTGACGTCAGCGAGAGAGCCGATGGGAGTCGCGAGGAGCATGTGGCTGACCGCCGCGAACAACACGTTGAACTAGAGGTATGGGAGAAGGGAGCCACACGCATGGAGGGGAGGAATGGGAAGAGGCGGGGGCAGATAAGAGGGGTGTTGGCAGCCAGGGCAGACTGCTCCCCTCCTTTCCTACGCCACTGCACGGTCCATCCAGTGTATCCAATAAAGAAAAACATGTTGCAATTACTGTACATGCATAACTAATTAGTGCTAATTAGCTCTAATTAACACCAATTATAGTCAATAATTTGGCATTAATACCAATTAGCACTGATCATATTTTTATGCGTAACTGATAGTATTCCACAACTTGTGAGAAACTTTGTGAGCTTAAGTGTAGAATTGTACATGTGAGCCTACAGAATTAGTGGGTCACTACTCTCCACGTACGTATATTCAAAGCTCTTACCCTCTGGATTTGGGGGCTGAATATACAGAATTTAAACGCTTCAGCTGGAGCTTACACTGATGGCAGCGTTTGAATATTGTCCCAGACAATTGTAAGTGCTTTTCTATTCGAGACCGCCAGGCTCTATGTTATCCCACTAGAGCTTCCAAAATTCTGTTGCGTGCTCTTTGCTCCTCAATCGTGGTCCATTAAACGGAAAGGCAGGATTCAATGTACAGAAGATTCAGATTCTGCAACATCAGACAAGTTTCCCATCGGTTCTGTCTCCTGGAGAAAAGCTGCAGGACAGAAGCACAGCAACAGCTCAGAGAGTAACCCCAAGAGCTTTGGTGCAAGGTTTACCGCTGCACAGACTGGTCTGGATTTAGACCAAGTGGTGGGAAATGTTTCTCTTTCAGATGATCCACCCATAACCAAAGTATCCACAGGGGTGTTCAGTCTGAACTCGTCCAAGTGCTTCGGTCTCTTCCCACTGTCTGAATCATCCATTATGAGAGTTTTTCTTCATTCGGTGTCCATGTAATAACTAAAAACAAACAGACCACAAGGCAGACAGCCATGAGGGTACTGATATGCATTTGTTAGGCCACATTTGCTGATTATTTTGAAAGGGACATCGGGAAACGCCATATTTCATTAACATGGAAGATCAGTGACACCATTGGATCAAGGTGCTATCAGCAATTATTGGATGATTTACTTTTGGGGGTTTTTGATGACAAAAGGCCTTGCACAGTTATCTAATCGGATCTGGACTATTTATGATAATTTTTTATTGAAACTGTGATTTCTTAATTTATACAGTAAATATTTTTAAGCATATGTTTGTAGCTCCCTGGGTGGAAGAGAAATGGGGCATGTACATTCAACCACACCAACAAAACTACTCAACCATCAACCAGAAAAAACCCAACATAAGAAAATATACAATGATGCTATCAACTCAGATGATCTCTCCACAAGCCTTTCCAACCTAGTGGAAACGTTAAAACCCAATTTTGAATTTGTTCATGAGGCTGCTGAGGTAAAACACTGGCACACTGAGGTAAAAACTCTATACGAAGGGTCAGCGCCAGTCAAAGAGATCAAATACTATACCCATAAATCCCCTGGTCTGCCAATGACTTGAGAACTAAGAAAAGTGGAAAGAAAATGGTACAAATTCAGGCTAAACATATAAAAAAGCCACCCTACTTCCAACAACTGTTAAAGACTTCAAATAGATCAAAAAACCTTTTTAAATGAACAAAAAAGATACGTCGCAAGGAGTCAACCGATGCCTTAACATCAAACTCGACAGTGAAATGCTTTCAGACTACTGTGCAGACAAAGTAAACAAAATACGGTCTCACCTTGACTCCACCATGCTATAGACACTGTTTCCCTGCAACTCAGACAAGATAATTAAAACTACAACTGGGAACCTAATTCACTTCGAAACTGTCTTCCATGACGACATCACCGAGATACTAGACACTATTTGCCCATTTGGCTCAAACCTAGACCCCTGTCCGCCACACCTCATGGTGGCTGTGAAAGATACCTTTGTAGACTCCATCCTTCTTCTCATCAACACCTCTCTACAAACAGGCAGATGGTCTGCAAACTGGAAGTCAGCAGTCAGCAGGCCAATCTTGAAAAAAACCACACTTGACCCTAACGTGCCTGGCGACTTTAGACCTGTCTCCAACCTACCCTTCATCTACAAGATCCTTGAAAAAAACAATTTTAAACAAATTACGCTCTTTCATCAACAAACATGGAGCCCTATCTGCCTTCTAATCGGGATTCAGGAAATTCCACAGTACTGAAACTGCCCTTCTCAACATCATTGACTACTGCTGGAAACTCATGAATAAGGGTAACAATGTCCTTCTGATGCTGCTGGATCTCTGCCCGGTGTTCGATATTATTGACCATCCTCTCCTCCTTGCACGTCTCTCTGAATTTGATATCCAAGACCCTGCATTACGATGGTTTGCATCCTTCCTAAATAATAGATCCCAAAGATACACTATTGAAACCGATCAAATATGGTGCTATGCAGTAGGCTCTACTATCCTCTCTACATTAGACCAGTTCAAATACATAATCCTGCATTTTTTAAAGACTAAATCATAGCTGCTAATTTCTAGAACATTCATCCTCAGCTCTGGTTAACTTGCCACTGCACCGAGGAAAGGAAGATTCAACTAGGACCAAAAAAATCTGTTGCCTGTGACTTCAAGGAAAGTATCACATTACAGCCCTCCTCCATTGATCAAAGCTGTCTAGATGTTCGTTCATCATATGCTCCTGGTCTGAAGCCTGTTCAGAGGTTTTCCAGCATGTGTATGAAAACCAGGAGGCCAGGCACACAGCAAATTCCAGGGGGAGCCATGTCACTTCCCCCAGCTTCGTCAATCTGCCAGATCTGGTGAGGAAGGTTCTCCTTTAGGGGTATTATTTTATGGCAGGTGTCTCTAACGTTATATTTCAAGCCACTGGGGGCTGCAATGATTCCAGGCTGATAAATTATATCTTCTGTACTGTGTATATCCTGAGGGATTAACAAGCCACTGCTGCAAGAAATCCAGAGGTTAATGTTCTCATATATATTTTGGTTTAACAGTGCATGTTCCATGTAATGTGCAGTGATGATAACTTCTGGTGACTGCAGATACAAAGGTATATTCCTCAGGCCATTCTTTTAAATGTAGATTTACAATTAAACAGCGTTGCACCAAGGGTTCCTTTTACAAAGGTGCGCTAGCGTTTTTAGCGAACGCACCGGATTAGCGCGTGCTACCTGAAAAAGTACCGCCTGGCGCTAAAACCACTACCGCGTCTTTGTAAAAAGAGCCCCGTGTTCTTACTCATCTAAGGAGCAAGACAATGATCCAGAACAGGCTTGTCCAACCTTTTTCTATTAGGGATCACATTTTATGTTTTATAACACTTGGAGGGCCAAAACATGCATTGTTGTATGTTTCATCAAATAGTGGCGTGCCGCAGGGATCTGCACTGGGACCAGTGCTATTTACGATCTAGAAATTGGAATGAGTGAGGTGATTAAATGTGCAGATGACACTAAACTGTTCAAAGTTGTTAAAACGCATGCGGATTGTGAAAAATTGCAGGCGGACCTTAGGAAATTGGAAAACTGGGCTTTCAAGTGGCAGATGAAATTTAATGTGGACAAATTCAAAGTGATGCACATTGGGAAGAATAACCTGAATCACAGTTACTGGATGCTAGGGTCCACCTTGGGGGTTAGCACCCAAGAAAAGGATCTGGGTGTCATTTTTGACAATACGATGAAACCTTCTGCTCAATGTGCAGTGGCGGCCAAAAAAGCAAACAGGATGCTAGGAATGATTTAAAAAGGGATGGTTAACAAGACTAAGAATGTCATAATGCTCTTGTATCGCTTCATGGTGCAACCTCATCTGGAGTATTGCGTTCAATCCTGATCTCCTTATCTCAAGATAAATACAGTGGCGCTGGAAAAGGTTCAAAGAAGAGCGACCAAGATGATAAAGGGGATGGAACTCCTCTCGTATGAGGAAATACTAAAACGGTTAGGGCACTTCAGCCTGGAAAAGAGATGGCTGAGGGGGAGATAGGATGGAAGTCTACAAAATCCTGAGTGGAGTAGAACCAGGTACAAGTGGATCGATTTTCTACTCCATCAAAAATTGCAAAGATTAGGGGACACTCGATGAAGTTACAGGGAAATACTTTTAAAACCAATAGGAGGAAATTTTTTTCACTCAGAGAATAGTTAAGCTCTGGAACACATTGCCAGAGGTTGTGGTAAGAGCGGATAAAGTAGCTGGTTTTAAGAAAGGTTTGGACAAGTTCCTGGAGGAAAAGTCCATAGTCTGTTATTGAGAAACACAGGAGGGAAGCCACTGCTTGCCCTGGATTGGTAACATGGAATGTTGCTACACCTTGGGTTTTGGCCAGGTACTAGTGACCTAGATTGGCCACCGTGAGAACAGGCTACTGGGCTTGATGGACCTTTGGTCTGACCCAGTATGGCTATTCTTAGGTTCTTATTTTTGGAAAGACTAAACAAGCGATCCACATCTACCCGTTCCAGTCCATTCGGTATTTTATAGACCTGTATCATATCTCCCCTGAACCATCTCCATTCCAGGCTGAAGAGCCCTTGAAGCTTCAGCATTTCTATATAGGGAAGCCACCCTGAAGATGTACACTCTGGAGGAAAGGAGAGATAGGGCAATGTGATACAGATGTTCAATTATTTGAAAGGTATTATTAATATATACACAAACCTTTTGAAGAGATGGGATAGTGGTAGAACTAGAGGACATGAATCTAGATCACGGGGGGGAGGGGGTAACTGAGGAATAACAGGGAAGGTGGTAGATACCTGGACTGCCCTCCTACAGGAGGTGGTGGAGATGAAAAAGGTAACAAAATTAAAAAACACATTCTGTATGGAAAGAGTGGAACCAAAGAAACTTAGCAGTGCTTAGATGGCAACGCCAGTTATTTGGAAGCAAAGCCAGTGCCGGGCAGACTTCTATGGTCTGTGCCCTGAACATGACAAATCAAGATCATTCCTTATGCTATGAGATTTATCTTGTTGGGCAGACTGGGTGGTCTGCCGTCATCTACTATGTTACTCTAGCGCAGTATATCGCAAACTGTGTGCCTCTTGAGATTTCTGGCGTGCCGCAACACACTGGCGAAGAGGAGAGTCATCCACGCCGGCTGCCTGCCTACAGGATGGGCCTCTCGCGGCGAGAGGCACAGCCTGTAAGAAGTCAGCGAACGCAGCTGACTCTCTTCCTGGCCGGCATCTCTCCTCTTCTCCCTGTACCTCCCGGATCCCTGTAATGGCGGGGTCACGGCCAGACGGGCCTCCGTGCATGCGCGGATGTTGACGCAATGATGTCATGCATGCGTGTGATGTCATCGCGTCGACTTCTGGGTGCGGCACCGGTTTTAGTGTGCCGCCGGCCGGAAAAGTTTGCAAGACACCTAGATCACCACAATTCCGTCATACTTTTTTCTTTGGACTTATCGGCCGCATTTGACACTATAGACCATGCATTACTTTTAGATAGATTAAAATCTATCGGTGTTCATGATCAGGTGTTACAATGGTTTGTCTCTTTTTTAGCAAATAGACAATACACAGTCCATTTCAACAATACTAGTTGAAAACCTTACTCGCTTAGTTATGGAATCCCTCAAGGATCCATACTATCACCTCTACTCTTTAACATTTTTCTTTCACCTCTACTTAGTTTATGCCAATCCATTGGCTTTTCTTCATACACTTATGCAGACGACATTCAGTTGTTCCATCCTTTAAATCCCGAATGCAGTGAAGAAATTGCCCAGATCAATAAAAAATTAGACACCATCAAAAATTGGCTAGCCGAAAATAGATTAGCATTAAATATCCCTAAAACAAAAGCAATACTGTTTTCATGGAAACAAGGATTAAAGCTAGCAGCCCCTTTTATCATCAACAATATTCATATAGATTTAGTTTCTTCAACAAAAATACTTGGAGTTGTGATAGACGAACATTTCTCCTACCATGAACATATCCGTAACGTTGTTAAATCCTGCTTCTATAAACTTCGAATGATCCGTTCAATTTCCAAATTTCTTGACTCTAAATCCTTAAATATCCTAATACATTCATGGATAATTACAAAACTTGATTATTGTAATGCATTATTAATCAACATTACACAAAAAGAAAAAAAACGGTTACAAATAATTCAAAACACTGCAGTTAAACTTTTCTACAATGGGAAAAAATTTGACCATGCGACCCCCTTTCTGATCGAGTCGCATTGGCTCCCTATCTCTCACCGCATAACATTTAAAATCTTATTGCTGGTATTTAAAACTTTATCTACAAACGAACCCTCATTTATAAACCAGATGCTTATTCCACGTAATTTATCACGTTCTCTTCGTTCTATGACTCAGGGGTTACTGGCAGTCCCTTCCCTGAAAGTGGTGGGTACCAGACGTCATGATATGTTTTCAATTGTAGCCCCCCAAACTTGGAACTCTCTGCCACAATATATAAAAAATGAAAAGGAACTTAGTCTGTTTAAAAATAAATTAAAAACCTTTCTTTTTAAAGATGCTTTTAATCTTTAATCAAAATACTTATTATTGTAGTTAAGTCATCCCTTCTAGTGTTTTTCCCTTGAATGTTCCTTTCTTGAAATACCTATTATGTAACTTTTCCCCTTTTATCATTATGTGTCTTTGTATTTGTCTGTTTATGTGTTTGTTTTTATTCAGCACTCAATTTTATTAATATGTATATCAAAATGCTTTTAATCGTCTCATAATGTTAAAGTGTTTGTCAGTTTAGGAATTTGGTTTTTTTTTAATCAAGTATTTGTTATTATTAACATGTTTTAAATTGTTCATGTATTTTATTGTAAATCGCTTAGTAAACTACGGATAAGCGATCCATCAAATGAAAAATAAACATAAACATAAACATTTTCACCTTCTGACCTGATTGCTGCCCCATGATTGAAGGGGAATAATATTTATTCATTCATTTCAATTTTCTATACCATCTACTTTGCATGAATGTATTCAGGTACTCAAGCATTTTTCCTTGTCTGTCCCAGTGGGCTCACAATCTATCTCATGTACCTGGGGCAATGGGGGGATTAAGTGACTTGCCCAAGGTCACAAGGAGCAGCGTGGGTTTGAACCCACAACCTCAAGGGGCTGAGGCTGTAGCTTTAACCAATGCGCCACTCTAGAAATCAAAAGATAGTCAAAGTGAGCATTGTGACATCACTGATGAGGTTGGCTCTTCGGCATTGGTGGAATGAGGCTTTATGATGTCATAGTACCACTCTGGTTATCAGAGGCTGAAACTTCTGAAACTATTTATTCAATTTTCTATACTATTCTGCCAGGAGAGCTCAGAACGGTTTACATGAATTTATTCAGGTACTCAAGCATTTTCCCCTGTCTGTCCTGGAGGGCTCACAATCTATCTCATGTACCTGAAGCAATGGGGGGATTAAGTGACTTGCCCAGGGTCACAAGGAGCAGCGTGGGTTTGAACCCACAACCCCAGGGTAACCACCACACCAGAGATCTCTGTAGTATACTATCAAATGAGTAGTCTTATGGAAGGAGAGTATACTATGGGCCCATGGCCTATGAGCAAAGGCTTCGCTTCCTGAGAGCAGTTGCACATTCATCCAGGTCATCCTCTGAGAGCGAAATGAACTTTGTTCCATCCCAACCCTGTTAGGTAGTCCGTTGCTTTTACATGTTTCTTTGTACGAGGGTGGTTCACAGTTCATATGGCTGACAGCTGGTATGAGAGTGTCGCTGGGTTGGTGGGTATCTGAACACTCAAGATGTCAAAAGGTTTGGATAGGGTATCACAGCTTCAGGAATCTCCTTTGGTTAAGTGTGTTGCAGAGATGACGTGAGATCTGCTGACCAAAACAAAAACCATGAGGGTAACATACAGTGTGAAGTGATCCTGCAAGCGGTAACTAGCACCCCCACATTATGGATGCGTGGAGCGATTGCATGACGGTACTTAAACATGTCCAAACTGTCGCCGTGAGTCTTGCCTTGGCCATAAGCTCTGCTAGAAGAGTTGGACCCATAACAGAGTTTGTTCATTTGTTTGTCCTCGTACATGGAACTTTTTGCCTCCAGGAGCTCAGAAAATACAATATAAACAAATAACAGTGAACAAGAAATAAGAGATGCATACATCACTGGAAATAATTAGAATAGACATTAGGTCATGTGACTGTAGGATCGGCCATTTCTTGCTGAAAGAAATAAGAGTTGGATTTTTTGGCAATATAAAGCTTATATCTGTAGAGCAAACAAATCTGGTTCCACCATCTGGCAAAGGTAACTTGTGAGAGGTCCCTCAAGATCCACAAATGGTTTTTAATGCAGCAACGAGTAAAGAATCAAACAATACAGCATCAAAATCATTTAAAGCACTTTTCAGGACAAGGGTTGCATAAGAAAAATGGGCCAAAACTGAACTGGAAACCCCAAAACAAGTACTTCATTTTCTACTAAACACAATTGGTGGCATAACCATAAGAGGGGGCTGGGCCTCCCACTTTGAGCTTAGCCCCCCCTCAAAATGAACATCTCCCTTGCTGCAGCTGGTGAGATATTTTGGTTTTCTATCATCTTGGTCCCAGTTTCTGCTTTTGTCTATGTTCTACTAATTCTCTTTCCGGGCCTCGGGATATTGTTATAAGCGATTCATCAAATAAAGGTCAAACTTGAAACTTGAAACTTGAATCCCGGTCCCATCCCTGCAGGAGTCCTATGAGTCTGGGGGGCATCCCCACGGGAGTCCCGCAGGACCTGTGGGATTCCCATGCAAACCTCTAGTCTGAAAAAGATATTGCCTTTTTGTGGATAACACAAAACTACGTAATAGGGTAAAATCCCTGATGGTATGGATATCATGACCAGAGATGTAGCTAAGCTGGAAGAATGGTCCAGAAATTGTCAACTAAGATTTAAAGCTAAAAACACAGGGTCATTTGTTTATTTTTCTATAGTTACTGAGGTGACATTGCATATTTTAAAGTCATCTGCCTTGACAGCTTTGAACCCCCCCCCCAAAAAAAAAAAATATAAATGATAATTAACATTTTCTCTGCGTATA
This sequence comes from Geotrypetes seraphini, assembly GCF_902459505.1. Classification (NCBI taxonomy): domain Eukaryota; kingdom Metazoa; phylum Chordata; class Amphibia; order Gymnophiona; family Dermophiidae; genus Geotrypetes; species Geotrypetes seraphini. Next base: position 68,107,869 of record NC_047095.1, read on the forward strand.
GTGTGATTTGTAGTTTTTTTTAAGTTTTAAGGTTACCATTATGAATTAATAAGATAATATGTGGACATGAAAAATGAATGGAAGAAATTGGGGGCGGGACTAGGGTTGGGGTGGGACTAGTGTGGGATTGGGGCAGGGTTGGGGCGGGACTGACAATTAATAGATGTCCCCTTTTGATGAAAAAAATAAATGGTCACGTTAGTCATAATGCCTCATTCCACCAATGCCTAAGCTCCGTCCTCATCCGCACAAGCCTCAAACACTTGAAAATCCTAAGTAGCAGCATTCTAGAGCTCAGATTGTGATGTCATAATGCCTCATTCCACCAATGCCTGAGCTCCGTCCTCATCCGCACAAGCCTCAAACACTTTAAATCCTAAGTAGCAACATTCTAGAGCTCAGATTGTGATGTCATAATGCCTCATTCTACCAATGGCTAAGCTCCGTCCTCATCCGCACAAGCCTCAAACGCTTTTGAATCCTAAGTGTTTGAGGCTTGTGCAGTTAAGGCAGAGCTTGTAGGAATGGACCAGTGACAAAATCTGCGGGGATGATAAGGGGAAATTGAGTTCCTGAGCTGACGGGGGAAAAATGGTCCCCGTGTCATTTTCTAATAAGAAGCTCTTACTCGGTTTAGTAAAAGGAGCCCTTAGTTTTTATATAGTGCTGTTGGCTTGCACTGATGCATGAACCTGGGACTTCTAGTGCTGTCAGTCGGGTCCCTTTCGCAAGATGAATTCACTGAAATACATCAAGAAATATTTCTGAAAGCTGAGATCTGAAAAGCACCTACTGCTCCCATAACACCACTGTCTATTCAGGATGTCAAACCGCCAGCAAATAAAACCCCCTGTCTTCCATGGGCAGAGAGGGAATCCAGAACGCTTACATGATTGTCAGAGATCATTCGAAAGTGTTTCTTAAATAACATAATTGCCGCTAGCTATCTTCTCGGCAAGTTCATCGTGAATATAATTAGGGCAGCTATTAATACCACCCAAGCCTAGAATTACCAGTTCTCTCACAATTACCTCAGTTCCCAGAGACATAAATAAGCAGCATTATGCCATCTGTCAACATTACAATTGGAATATGATGTATCCAGAGGAGCCAGCTGGTGGGGCCTTAACGAGAAGAAATTACAGGTTTCAAAAACAGGTGACCGATGACTTAACTTTGTGTAAATAACCTGAGTCTGAAGACGGCTCCAGAGGAGCAGCTGCACGATGGGGAATGAAGCTGACTAATGAAGGGTCCGAGACTCCCAGGCCCACTGCCTTCCGAGCCCACCGGCCAGCTCAGCGCAGGGAGGGATCTTTGGCTTCTTTCAAGCAAGGCTGTGGAGTTGGTACAACAATCCTTCCGCACTGTCTGCTCTGGTTTTCTTCTGTCTAACTTTGACTTCGACTTCACTCCAATGTCTATTAAATCTAAGAAAAATTAAACTACAGAAACATAGGATATTTCTGTATACAGTAAAACCTTGGTTTGCAAGTGTTTTGTAAGACAAGCAAAACATTTGATTAAATTTTAACTTGATATACAAGGAAAGTCTTGCAATACGAGTACATACAGTACATACACATCACAACTGAGCCGATGGTTCTTCTCTCTAAGACATTGCGGGAGTGTAGTGACTGCTCTAAACGAGCGAGGTCTTGCAATACGAGTACATACAGTATACACGCGTCACATCATCACAACTGAGCCGATGGTTCTTCTCTCTCTGACGCTGCAGGAATGTAGTGACTGTTCTAAACGAGCGAGGTCTTGCAATACGAGTACATACAGTATACACACGTCACATCATCACAACTGAGCCGATGGTTCTTCTCTCTCTGACACTGCGGGACTGTAGTGACTGTTCTAAATGAGCAAAGTCTTGCAATACGAGTACGTATAATATTTTGTATTATTGGGTTGTGGAACGAATTGTCTGAGTTTCCATTATTTCCTCTGGGGAAATTTGCTTTGATAAACGAACGCTTTGGATTACAAGCATGCTTCTGGAACGAATTATGCTCGCAAACCAAGGTTTTACTCTATATAAAATTAAGGTTAATAGAACAGAAAATATATTATTTGAAGTTTGAGCAAAGACAAATGCAGTCATATGAAAATGTGCACTACAATGCTGCTTTTCATTTGAAGCTGAAAGTCAGACTTAGCACATTTTTTACCAACTCAGACTCGGACTCCACCCAAAATTGGCTCCATCTCCAACTGCTTTAAGGAGTCAACCTTACTGATAGCCAGATAAACCGATGCAGGGCTTTGTTCCAAAGGGCTTTTCCCCATTCTCGGACTATGGAAAAATATATTTCCTGAATATAGCCCATCCTGTCATGCCACTCTTGATCTTCCTTCTCACCCCCACATTTAATCAGATCAGTAAATATCACTCTGATAATCATATGATAGAGGATTTTATTCTAACTGTTCAAAAGGGTAATTCTTCCTTCAAATATCCAAATATGAAAAATATGATTTAAAATTTTTGAAAAATGTCCAAGTGAAAAATAAAGATTTTTGACAAAAAATTCAAATGTGTAAGGTTCCACTTGGACATTTTTCAAAAGTTTTAAATCATATTTATCATATTTGGATATTTGAAGGAAGAATTACCCTTTGAACAGTTAGGATAAAGTTCATTTTAAATAGGGAGGGTGGGGGAAGAAGCAAATGATTACAATGGATGAGGATCGGTGAAGTAGGTACTGGAACAGAGAGTTACGTGGGGACAGAAATCCCGCCCATCCCCGCCAGAATCCTGCCGTCCCTGCCAGAATCCCCTCCATCCCCACAAGGAATCCCCTCCGCCTTCACCCAACTCTGCGAGGAATCTCCTCTGTCCCCGCCCGTCTCCCCATAAAAGTTACTTGTCCCCATAAAAAGCTGCAATTACTTCTGACAGTTTTGATTTATTTTTTTAAGTCGTAGTTTATTTAAACCAACAATAAAATACAATATAAACAAATAACAGTGAACAGAAATAAGAGATGCATAGATCACCGGAAAGAATTAGAATAGACATTAGGTCATGTGACTGTAGGGTCGACCATTTCTTGTTGAAAGAAATAAAAGAGTTGGATTTTTTGGCAATATAAAGCTCATATCTGCAGAGCAAACAAATCTGGTTCCACCATCTGGCAAAGGTAACTTGTGAGAGGTCCCTCAAGATCCACAAATGGTTTTTAATGCAGCAATGAGTAAAGAATCAAACAATACAGCATCAAAATCATTTAAAGCACTTTTCAGGACAAGAGTTGCATAAGAAAAATGGGCCAAAACTGAACTGGAAACCCCAAAACAAATACTTCATTTTGTACTAAACACAATTGGTGGCATAACCATGAGAGGGGGCTGGGCCTCCCTCTTTGAGCTTAGCCCCCCTCATAATGAACATCTCCCTTGCTGTAGATGTTTTTGGCTATCTTCTACTAATTCTCTTTCCAGGCCTCAGGAACCCCGGTTCCATGCCCGCAGGAGTCCCATGAGCCTGGGGGGGGGGGGATCCCAGCGGGAGTCCCGTGAGCCTGGGGGGGATCCCTGCGGGAGTCCCGTGAGCCTGGGGGGGATCCCCGCGGGAGTCCAGTGAGCTAGGGGGATCCCAGCGGGAGTCTCTTGAGCCTGGGGGGTTCCCCGCGGGAGTCCAGTGAACCTGGGGGGATCCCTGCGGGAGTCCTGTGAGCATGGGGGGATCCCCGCAGGAGTCCCATGAGCCTGGGGGGATCCCCACGGGAGTCCAGTGAGCCTGGGGGGATCCCCACGGGAGTCCCGTGAGCCTGGGGGAACCCAGCGGGAGTCTCTTGAGCCTGGGGGGATCCCTGCGGGAGTCCCGTGAGCCTGGGGGGGGATTCCTGCGGGATTCCCACAATCCCCATTCCCATGCAGACTTATATACTGGAATAGCAGGAGCTATAAGAGGCCCTATGATCCCTTTCCAGTATTGTGATGCTTCTTCCCTTCAGGTGCTACTTTAACTATTGCTATAATTATTCAACAGAACAAAAAAATTTCTAAAAATGTATTCTTAATGCGGATTAAGGAAGTCTATTTTTACACTTAGGGCTCCGTTTAGTAAGCTGCAATAGCGGTTGTAGTGCACGCTTAGTGCGTGCTGAATTGCCCCACGCGCTAGACCTTAACGCCAGCATTGAGCTAGTTTCAGCCACGTAGCGTGGGTTTAGCAGGCTACAGTTATATTCTCTCGAAGAACGCAGAGAGAGGGGAGACATGATAGAGACGTTCAAATATCTTTCAGGCCGTACCGAGGTGGAGGAAGATATCCTTTTTCTTACGGTAACAAGAGGGCATCCGCTCAAACTCAAGGGTGGGAGATTTCACGGTGACATCAGGAAGTACTTCTTCACCGAAAAGGTGGTCAATCGTTGGAATGGCCTTCCACGTCAGGTAGTTGAGGCCAGCAACGTGTTCATCTTCAAGAAACGATGGGATAAACATGTGGGTTCACTTCGGGGAATTGCTTAGGGGGAGGGTTCTTTTGAGTGGGCAGACGTGTTGGGCCGACGGCCCTTTTTTGCCGACATACTCTATGTTTATATGTTTCGAAAATCCTGCGTGCATTAAAAAAGCTATCGCAGCTTAGTAAACAGAGCCCTTACTTTATTAATTATAGATCTGCATTACCTACACTTTTTTGAGGATTTGATACTTCCTGTTTGCTCATTGACGTGATCTGTGACACTTCCTGTGGTACATTATTTATTGAAACTAATGTTCTAGCTACAAATGTGAAAGAATGAATGCCGAAATTTAAGGATATAATAGTGCATTTGAAAGGGTTTGGAACCCATTGACATCATTTATTGAGTCACAATAGTTGTCATGTATCTTTTCTTTTTATTTGTCCTCCTTACACATCCAGGGTGGGAGGGAGGGAGATGGGAAAACATTATAATTATTATTCATTACTAGCTGATGCCCCGGCGTTGCACGGGTATTTAATTATAGCAATAACACTGTAAATGGATTCAAATAAAGATACTTAATAGTGGTGAATGAAATTATTTTTTAACAGCTTTATAAAAAGTACAATATTCAAATTATAATGTGAAGTATTTGACAAAATGAATACAATACAACTAACACAAAACTTGATTATAAACAACATTTTTAGTTTCACCTCCAGGAGCAAGAACATATAAATTCTTGGGTGAACCCACCCTTGAGCAAGCAACATAGAGTTGTCCATGGGAAAAACAGGGGGATCTTAAATCCACTCCACAGTAGGTAATAGTCTGTCCCTGTGATTTGTTGATTGTGATAGAGAATGCAAGTCTCACTGGAATTTGCAATCTCTTAAACTGAAAAGGAAGATCTGTTGGAATAAGTGGCATCCAAAAGTTTCAGTATTGATTTAAACAACTCAATATGCGGAAACTCAGGTTGAAAAGAAACTCCATGCAGTTTTTTCCCGGTTCAGAATGGAACCTGTGTTCCTAGTTCAGCATATGTGAGTACTCATGTAATGTAATAACATTATGAACTGGGGTGCATGAAGGAAACAGTTACAAACACAGTTAGAACATACAAACTCTATAGAAACATAGAAACATAGAAATAGACGGCAGATAAGGGCCCACGGCCCATCTAGTCTGCCCACCTTAATGTCCCTCCCCTACCTTTGCCCTGTGAATAGATCCCATGTGCCGATCCCATTTGGCCTTAAAATCAGACACGCTGCTGGCCTGAATCACCTGTAGTGGAAGACTATTCCAGCGATCAACCACTCTTTCAGTGAAAAAGAATTTCCTGGTGTCACCTCGTAGTTTCCCGCCCCTGATTTTCAACGGATGCCCTCTTGTTGTCGTGGGACCCTTGAAAAAGAAGATATCTTCCTCCGCCTCGATGCGGCCCTATATGTATGGTGTCCGTGGTAGAATAGAAACGATGTCCCTAGTGGTTATAGTGTCATAGAAAGTGTTTTATAGTTGGAATTACTGTGAGAATGGCAGCTTTTTACATCCTTTCCATTGACATGAATGGGTGAAATCTGATTTTCTGTTTGTAGCTCCGCCCATGTGTGCAGGTGGGCCGCGAGACCCCCAGAACATATCACCCCAGGTAGTGAGGGATCTGCATACCAAGTTTCGTTCAAATCGGTCAAGCCGTTTTTGAATTACTGTGAGAATGGCAGCTTTTTACATTTTTTCCATTGACATGAATGGGTGAAATCTGATTTTCTGTTTGTAGCTCCGCCCACGTGTGGAGGTGGGCCGCGAGACCCCCAGAACATATCACCCCAGGTAGTTGGAATTATTGTGAGAATGGCAGCTTTTTACATTTTTTCCATTGACATGAATGGGTGAAATCTGATGTTCTGTTTGTAGCTCCGCCCACGTGTGCAGGTGGGCCGCGAGACCCCCAGAACATATCACCCCAGGTAGTGAGGGATCTGTATACCAAGTTTCGTTCAAATCGGTCAAGCCGTTTTTGAATTACTGTGAGAATGGCAGCTTTTTACATCCTTTCCATTGACATGAATGGGTGAAATCTGATGTTCTGTTTGTAGCTCCGCCCACGTGTGCAGGTGGGCCGCGAGACCCCCAGAACATATCACCCCAGGTAGTGAGGGATCTGCATACCAAGTTTCGTTCAAATCGGTCAAGCCGTTTTTGAATTACTGTGAGAATGGCAGCTTTTTACATTTTTTCCATTGACATGAATGGGTGAAATCTGATTTTCTGTTTGTAGCTCCGCCCACGTGTGCAGGTGGGCCGCGAGACCCCCAGAACATATCACCCCAGGTAGTTGGAATTACTGTGAGAATGGCAGCTTTTTACATTTTTTCCATTGACATGAATGGGTGAAATCTGATATTCTGTTTGTAGCTCCGCCCACGTGTGCAGGTGGGCCGCGAGACCCCCAGAACATATCACCCCAGGTAGTGAGGGATCTGCATACCAAGTTTCGTTCAAATCGGTCAAGCCGTTTTTGAATTACTGTGAGAATGGCAGCTTTTTACATCCTTTCCATTGACATGAATGGGTGAAATCTGATGTTCTGTTTGTAGCTCCGCCCACGTGTGCAGGTGGGCCGTGAGACCCCCAGAACATATCACCCCAGGTAGCGAGGGATCTGCATACCAAGTTTCGTTCAAATCGGTCAAGCCGTTTTTGAATTACTGTGAGAATGGCAGCTTTTTACATTTTTTCCATTGACATGAATGGGTGAAATCTGATTTTATGTTTGTAGCTCCGCCCACGTGTGCAGGAGGGCCGCGAGACCCCCAGAACATATCACCCCAGGTAGTGAGGGATCTGCATACCAAGTTTCGTTCAAATCGGTCAAGCCGTTTTTGCGTGATCGCGGCACATACACACACACATACATACCTCCGATTTTATATATATAGATATCTATTTTATTGGAATTATACATGTGGTTTTATTTTCATTAGTTAAGGAGAGGAGGGGGGTGAAAATGTTTGTTGTTGAAATATTTGTATACTTAAAGTGCTTTTGTTTGTTTCGTTTGTGTTTAAATTCACTGTATTGCACTGTTAATAATTGAAAACTAATAAAGATTAAAAAAAAAAAAATTATTTATAACTCGCCTATCCTCAAATCTAAGTGGGGAACAATAATCACATACAAAATCGCAGAAAAAATACAAACCCATCACAAGAAAGAAAGAGCATAAAGAAAAAAAAAGAAAAAGAAATGCACATCCTCAAACTGTCACATGGTTTGTACACAAAGAAACGCCCAAACAACGTTTATGCCCCCTTTGCATATTCGATTGCCGCAACGACAGAGCTAAGGTATTCCACAGCGCCGGGCCTTGAACAGAAAGCATAGATTTGCGATTCCCCGTAAGCCTCGTGGCCGCCAGTGATGGAATTTCTAATCTCAAACTATCTGAACACTGTCGATCATGCAAAGGCCAATGATACTGAAAGAGAGAGCGAACGCTTGACAGACAATTATGCTGAAACACCTCAAACATCACATGAAGAACCTTAAATTCGACCCACATAGCAGCAGGAAGCCAATGAAGCTCTGGAAGTACACTTCTCCCTCCATATTCGCGGTTTCAGCATTCACGGTTTCGATTACAGTGGTGCCTCGCATAACGAACGCCTCGCACAGCGAACGCTGCGCACAACGAACTTCTTGTCTTGATTCGTACAACGGACTTCGTTTCATACAACGAAGTCGCCCGAGCTGCATCCTTCCGCGCAGTGTGCGTGACGCTACCAGCTACCCTCCTCCTCCTCCATCAACCAAATGGGAAGTTACATCATGAGGGGAGAGGAAGGAGGAAGGAAGCCGTTGGCAGCATACGCACTGTTAGAGCCCCGTGGCTTGTGTTAAAGTTGTTTACAGACTTCAACAGCAGCGGGAGAAAGCAGTCGCCAGCCCTGTTTCGCCGATCGAGGGGGGGCCCTGTTTCACCGATCGAGGGGGGGCCCTGTTTCGCCGATTGAGGGGGGGCCCTGTTTCGCCGATCGAGGGGGGGCCCTGTTTCACCGATTGAGGGGGGGCCCTGTTTTGCCGATTGAGGGGGGGTGCCTGGTGTTGCCGATCACTGCGGGGGGGGGGGGGGCGGGCTTTGGCAGAGGTGGGCGAAAGCAGTAAATGAGTGGAAGTTGGCAGGCCTGGGGATGGAAGGGCAGTCGAAATACGGTATGTTGGAGCAGGGGATGAGAGGGAGGGAGAGAAGGGGAAATATTGGACAAGGGCAGAAGGGATGCTAAATCATAGGGTGACAGGCAGAGAGAACAACAGGAAAAAGAGTGGAAGCAATCTTGAACCCTGAGGGTGAGGGAAGAGAGAGTTGGTGAGATGATTGATCATGGGGAGAGGGACAAAAGGGAATAGAGATGGGATAGGAAGATAGTGGAAGTAAAAGGACAGGGAGATGTATGTTTTTAGATGTATCTAAATAAAAATAATAACAAAAAATGTATCTTTTTTATGTCATCTTAGCATATTTTATGCAACAGATTCTGTAGTACAGAACGAATTATTTTTTTTAACATGTATTGTTATGGGAAAACGCGTTTCACATAACGAACTTTTCGCATAACAAACTTGCTCCTGGAACCAATTAAGTTCGTTGTGTGAGGCACCACTGTATTTGTGGTTTTTAGCCTGCTCGCTCCTCCCCCCAAATTATGTCAGCTTCCATAGAGAAATCGCTGATTCCAAGCGTTTATAGAGAAAATCGCTGATTCCCAGCACTTTCTTCACCGTGTTTTGCCTCTCCTTCAGGAAAAGGCCAGGTCTCCCACCATGCTATTCGCGGTTTCACCCTATTCACGACGGTTTTTAATAGAAAATAGCGAACAACATATGAAAAAGTTATTTGCGGTTTTTCTGTATTTGCGGTTCTGTTAATCCTCTATCGCAGCGAATACGGAGGGAGAAGAGTATCGGGTAGTTTGCCTGCTTAATTTGGGGTTGGGGCAATGATATTAGCAATGGGGGAAAGGGTCCAATTCAGCATTAGCGCCTGCAAAATTTGAGTGGGGCAGTGCCCCCTCACCCCCCAAGCGACACCGATGCAGTGGCAGAATTTGGATGGTTTTGCATGTATGCATCTTTCTATGTTTGAAACAGGTGCACGTTTATTCATAGCTCTGTATTATAAAGGTTCACCGGTGCCCATGTTGCCTTTATAATATACAAGAAAACACACCTAAATACTGCTAATAACCAGCAATACACATCGGTGTTATTAGCCCAACAAATTTGAAGGGCTATGGCCTCAGAATCGGAGCCTACGCACAGCAGTGCCAATCACAAACTGAGGATACTCTGCGTAGTGAAATCGCTCCTGCTCCAATCATTGGCCAACGCACATCAATTTTTTTAGAAAATTTTCAAAAGCATTTAAATGAAGCTATAGATACAACCCCTACAGGGTTACATTGTGTAAGTGCAAGCCAGGATATGAAAAACATAGACCAGAAAAGCAACTTAGCTTTGTAGCTGACTTGTCTTTACATTTCAAATTTGTTGGGCTAATAACACTGATGTGTATTGCTGGTTATTAGCAGTATTTAGATTTGTTTTCTACTATATTTTTATATACTGCTGGGGTGATTAGTTTTAGGTTATACACTTTTACTTTATAATATACAGACATAACATAGACATTTTTTAAAAATACTTTATGTGTCCTATTATGAAATCATTCCCACATGTCCAGTGACTCAAGGGGACCACAATATTCTCAGAGTTTCCTCCAGTGCTCTCCCAATGAAAAAAATGACTTGAGTTTTTCAGGTTCTCTGCAGTGGATTTTTATACATCACCCCCAAATGTGTATGACTGACAGCAGAATACCCTTTGCCATGTCTCCTTACAGATCTGACAGCTGTTGATATGAGCCTCTATGATACAGCTACGTTGGCAGAGGCACTTAGATGCTACCTCCGGGAGCTACCATCCCCTAGGATTACCCCTGTTCTAACCAGAAAGCTCATCTCTACTGCCCAAGGTAAGTCCAAGCTATAATAATAATAATAATAACTTTTTTCTTATATACCGCTATACCGTGAAATTCGAAGCGGTTAACAATAAAGATACATTTGACAGTACATGGGATAGAAACGGTTTACAATAAAGGTACATTTAGTCAGTACATGGGATACAAGTGGGTTACAGTAAAGATATATTTTGTCAGTACATGAGATGCTTTATGTGGTTTTCAAAAGAGATGGGCTGATCTTTGTCAGTCAGCTACAATGGCATCCACATGTTAACAGTAGTTTTGCATCAATATGCTGCTTCGGAGGGATTACAAGGATTTTGAAAACAGATGGGTTTTTAATAGCTTTCTAGAATTCATATATGAGGTTGATATTCTAACCATTTGGCCCAGTTTGGGATCCATAGGAGCGGCTTGATATGATAAGAGTCGGTTAAAGAATCTTTTCTGAGTGCAGCCTTTGACTGAAAGGAAGGTAAAACATGATCGGGAAAGTGTGGAGCGGCATGGCGACGAGAGCAAAAACTGAGCAGTTAGGTAGTTCGGCAGTAGGCCATGTAGGGCTTTGTAGACGAGTCATCCAAAGTTGACGGGAAGCCAATGTCGTTTTTGGTGGAATGGAGTTAAGCAATGGAAGTAAAACCCAGATGTCTCAATCCGTCCTCCTTTGTCTGCAGCCATAGGGTAATCCTAATCATATGTCATGCATAGGGTTACCGGATGTCTGGATTTACCCAGACATGTCCGGACAGCTTTTCAAAACCCGGCACTTTGTTCGGGTGTTGAAAAGCAGATCGCGTCAGGAGGGGCATCCGCGGATGCCCTCCCGACTGAGATGAGCAGGCTGAGGGGGGGGGGGCAGGAGCGAGGCTATGGGGCCGGATTTTACATACGTAGTCATGCAAAGACTTTCATCCCTAACTCAGAAGAAGCCAGCCAAAGCTGTTGAGGGATGTCCGCTTTTCTGATAAGTATGCTTGGGCTCCGACTTGGTCAAACTCAAATCCAAAGTTTTTGAAATGTAGATTATCGTCAACTGCTGCACTATAAGTCAGCCATTAACCAAAAGCAATTTACACATTTGCTATTACTAAATTTTTTTTTTTTTTTTTAGCAAAGGTATCGACTGTTTTTATTCCTTGTATTCTCTTTTATTTACGAGCATAAGAATAGCCTTACTAAGAACATAAGAACATAAGCAATGCCTCTTCTGGGTCAGACCCGAGGTCCATCGTGCCCAGCAGTCCGCTCACGCGGTGGCCCAACAGGTCCAGGACCTGTGCAGTAATCCTCTATCTATACCTCTCTATCCCCTTTTCCAGTAGGAAATTGTCCAATCCTTTCTTGAACCCCCAGTACCGTACTCTGCCCTATTACGTCCTCTGGAAGCGCATTCCAGGTGTCCACCACACGTTGGGTAAAAAAGAACTTCCTAGTATTTGTTTTGAATCTGTCTCTTATCAACTTTTCTGAGTTTACAGTCTTAACCTTTGCAACTGATCCTTGTAGCTTCTTTTTAACCATTTTCCTCATTTTATCATAGTCGCCCTTTTAAAAATTAAACACCCTCCAGCAGATTTAGCTTTTTGCGACGTTACTCCCAGTATCAGCTCAAATTTGGTTTTATATCCCATCTTCCCAGGAGAGCTCAAAACGGGTTACAAGTTGACATACATAACAAAACACGGTAAAACATAACATGACAAACATGGTATGGTGTGACATACAAATACGATAAGCCTATATTTCGGCATTAGACTCTCAAACGCTTTGAAAATTGATCCGAACATGATCAGACCTTCTGGAGTTGTTTCATCAGGTACTCAGTTTCCCCTGGAGACTCTGCTGCTGCTCTGCTTTTCCAATATGAACCATCTAATTCTCAGGATAGCTTCTCGCGTGAGATTTCTCGGACAAGCAGCTTCTGATTTGCATTATGCCCCGTCTCTGTCTGATTCTGTCCTGCTTCCAGATGATGGACCAGAATGAGGCCTGCTCCTAATTTAAACAGCTCTCGCTGCATCCCTCTGACATTTGGCAGAGGGATAATCAGGTTGTGAGTCAGCCTCGTCTAGGCTTGCGTGATGGATCAAAAATGAAACTCAAAGTCCAGTTGGGTTTGGCTCAGAGTCTGGGGGAAAAGGGCCAAGTGAGTTGGATCAGTGCGAGCTACAGGCAGTTCCAGCTCCAGAAGATGGACATTTTTTTTTGCCACACCTGCCCCTAGGTAAAGCGCAGGAAGTAAAATCCCATCCCAGATATTACTCCTTGTACCTTATAAACACTGGCACGGAAACAAGGGGGTGCACCAGGGCAGGAGTGAGGTGCATAAAGCTGTGTGTGTCAGCCTCAGAGACGTTGCAGGGCAGGAGTAAAGTGTGGAGAAAGGGCCTCAGTTGAACAAAAACCAGATTCCTCCCCACAAAATCTGCCGACTCTGCCACTGGGGTGACCTACACTGGCTCTATCTGGCAGTACCTTTAGGAAGGTTCCTGTAAATCAGTCTGAAGTGACTCAGAGCTCAGCGCTATACAGAGCCAGCCCCGAAAAAAAGCAGCTCCAAGGGTGAGTGGGAGGAAGAGCTAAAAATACTTGAAAAGAGATCAGCCAGAGGTTTCACAGAGCTAATCAGCAGAAAACTGACAGGCCCGGCATTCAGACTCCACTTGAAAGCAAAGTCAAAAATACACAATTCACAGTTTTATAGCAGTATTTGTGTGGGAGAGATCAGAATCCTTGATTTATTCTGATCCAGGAAATAATACCGATACATAGGAACATAAGACTAGCCTTACTGGGTCAGACCAATGGTCCATGAAGCCCAGTAGCCCCTTCTCTTGGTGGCCAATCCAGGTCCCTAGTACCTGACCAAAACCCAAGGAGTAGCAACATTCCATGCTACCGATCCAGGGCAAGCAGTGGCTTCCCCCATGTCTTTCTCAATAACAGACTATGGACTTTTCCTCCAGGAACTTGTCCAAACCTTTCTTGAAACCAGCTATGCCATCCGCTCTTACCACATCCTTTCGCAAAGCGTTCCAGAGCTTAACTATTCTCTGAGTGAAAAAAATTTCCTCCTATTGGTTTTAAAAGTATTTCCCTGTAATTTCATCGAGTGTCCCCTAGTCTTTGTAATTTTTGACAGAGTGAAAAATTGATCCACTTGTATCCGTTCTACTCTACTCAGGATTTTGTAGACTTCAATCATATCTCCCCCTCAGCCGTCTCTTTTCCAAGCTGAAGAGCCCTAACCACTTTAGTCTTTCCTCATACGAGAGGACTTCCATCCCCTTTACCATCTTGATCGCTCTTCTTTGAACCTTTTCTAGCGCCACTATATCTTTCTTGAGATAAGGAGACCAGAATTGAACGCAATACTCCAGATGAGGTCACATCATGGAGCGATACAGGGGCATTATAACATTCTTAGTCTTGTTAACCATCCCTTTTAAAATAATTCCTAGCATCCTGTTAGCTTTTTTGGCACCGCCGCATATTGGGTGGAAGGTTTCATCGTATCCTCTATGATGACACCCAGATCCTTTTCTTGGGCGCTAACCCCCCAAGGTGGACCCTAGCATCCAGGAGAATGTGGGTATACTCAAATGTAGAAGGTAGAAATAGTGGCAGTGGAACATGAAGTCCATTAGTGGAAAGAAAATATGTTTTTGTGTTTGAATAATAGAAAACAGCGCCATGGAAATTTAAATTCAACATAGCAGTTGTTGGAGATTTGAAAACGAAGTGCATAGGAATAACTGTCTGGGCAGTGAAATGTTAAGTGATTTGCCAAGAGTCACAAGGAGCTGCATTGGGAGTTGAACTCAGAACCTCAGGGTGTTGAGGCAGCTGCTCCAAGTACTAGACCACTCTTCCACTGAATGCATTGCAGGCTGTAAGTATGAAGGAGGACATCCATAGGTCAGAGAAAAAGGTTAGAGGCCCAAGAGCCACAACAGGGAAAAATACTCCAGTACCCTAGAATAATGTTTCTCAACTTCGTCAAGCCAAATTCCCCCTAAGCCTAACAAATACCAACCGAATACCCCTGCCCAAGCTCCACCCCAGACCTGCCCAAGCTCCGCCCTTGAGCCCACCCCATAATAATAGTACAAAATTAATGCAATCTCGTCCATCTATTTTTCATATGCACACAATATAATCTTATTAATACACTAGTGTTTAAGCCCGTTACATTAACGGGTGCTAGAGTGGATGTCTGTCTGGGATTTTTCTTTCTCTCTCTCTCTCTCTCTTCTAGGATGCTGTTTGTCTGTCATTCTTTCTGTCTGTGTCTCTCTCTGGCCCCCTGTCTGTCTTTCTTTCTGTCCCTGGCCCCCTGCCTGCCTGTATTTCTCTGTTGTGCCATGCCTGCCTGTCTGTCTCTCCGTGGCCCCCTTCCTATATCCATAATGTCCCAACCTATGTCTTAGTGCCCTCAATGCCTCCTTCCTATGTCCTTAGTCCCCACAGTTACGCCTTCCTATGTCCTTAGTGTCCCATCCTATGTCTAAACTAAACTAAACTAAACTAAACCTTAAGTTTGTATACCGCATCATCTCCACAGAAGTAGAGCTCGGCACGGTTTACAGGAGTTGGTATAGAAAGGAACTACAATGAAAAGTAGAAGGACTTAGAAAGAGAAGTTTAGAGGGACTTCGTATATCAATGAGGGAGGGGTCATTGCATTTTAGAGAAAAGCCAAGTTTTCAAATGTTTTCAGAAGAGTTGGAGGGAGGTCAGGCTCCGAATCGGGGTAATAAAGCTGTTCCAGAGTTCGGTGATCCTGAAGAAGAGGGAAGTCCCTAATTTTCCTGCATGGGATATGTCCTTAGTGCCCTCAGTGCCTCCTATGTTTTTAATGCCCCTTCCTATGTCCTTAGTGCCCCCAGTGCCTCCTTCCTATGTCCCCCTCACTGCCGTTCAGACTTTGTCCCACCCCCACCCTCCGAAGCCAGCCTGCCTCCCTCCCATCCCCCTGTGCAGTATAACCCTTGAGCAGCATGTTTCCATCTCCCCCCCTCCCGCCACTACCGCAGCCATGCAGCTGACCGCACTGACCCTCCCACCGCAAGATGACCGACGGGCCTCCTAGCTCCGGCAGCGTCCGCAGCACTCTGGGCATGCTGCTTCTCGGCCTTCTGCCCTGATTTCCTCTGCCGCGTCTCTGTCTCTGATGATGTCATCAGGGACATGGCAGAGGAAATCGGGGCGGTGGAGGGCCGCGAGGCAGCGTGTTTAGAGTGCTGCGGACGCTGTTGGAGCCGGGAGGTTTGTGGTCGTCTCACGGTGGAAGGGTTGGGTGGGAGGGTCAACAGGGGTTCAGGCGCACCGGGGAGAGCGACAACAACGAACTGCGTTACACGAACCCTAGGCTCGCATGCGCACTCCTACCTGCCAGGGACCTACTGATCACGGAACATGGAACACCCAAGTGGGAGTGCGCATGCGCGCTTAGGGTTTTATTATATAGATAATGATAACCACAAAATTTAAAAAAACACAGAGAAAATGTTATAATTTATATTTGGGGGAGTTTTCAAAGTAGTCAAGGCAGATGATTTTAAAATATGCAATATCACCACAGTAACAACTATAGAAAAATAGACAAATATAGTGCAAACTATAGATAGCAAATATAAATTCTCAAAACTGACCATTTTGATCACTAAGTTGAAAATAAAATCATTTTTCCTATTTTGCTGTCTGGTGGTTTCATGTGTCCTTCTGATTGTGCATCCAATATTTCTTTCTTTCTGCTTCCTGCATGCTTCCTCTCATCCAGACGTCATTCCATTCCCCAACCAACATCTCTCTGTGTCCCTCCATGAGTCCAACTTTTCTTCCTCTCTCCTCCACCCCCATTGGCAGTTGTCACCTTCTCTCTCTCTCTCTCTCTCTCTCTCATTCCCTCCCCTGCTGAAAAGGGAGTGAGGAAAGAGATCCAGGGTGCATCTCTTCTACTCCCTCTACTGCCACACCCAACATTTCTCCGTCCTTTCCACTAGTCCAACTTCTCTTTCTCTCTGTCTCCTGCACGCTTCCTCTCCTCCAGTCCTCTTTCCCTCCTCCAACCAACATCTCTCTCTCCATGAGTTCAACTTTTTACTCTCTGCCTTCTCCCCCTTCCCTTGAGTGTGACATTTCTCCTTCCCTCCCCATCTGTCTCTCACTCTCTCTTTCTTCATTAGTCCAATACTTTCTGCCGAAAAGCCATCAACGATGCCAGCGGGGACAAAGGCTACAAAAACGCCTCAGGCCTTGAAAATGAAAATAAATTTACTTGAAAGTATAAAGGGTGTGAAAGAAAAACAAGAAAGAAATAATGAAAAAATACAAAGCGGGAAGGCAAACTCGACTAGACAAAGTTTAGATACGTGTTCTTTACTCCGCGGAAAACGAAAAACTGCCGACCTGTAAGCCGGCGTTGGGCAGGAAGGCACTCGCGCATGCACGGTGCGGGCAATCTTAAAGCTTCTAAAGCTTAAAGTGACTGTACACTTTTACACTGTCCATACCGGGCTCCATGGATGACATCACCCACATGTGAGAATATGCTGCCTGCTTGTCCTGGGATAAAAGATCTTGCACTACCTACCGACCTACCTACTCCACACCGACACCCCCAGGATTCCCCTGCCACTCCCCGACTCCACCCCGACATCCCCAAGATCCCCTTGACACTCTCTGACTCCACCCAGATAACTCCCCGACACCACCAAGAGCCCACGAACCCCATGTATGACCCCTGTACCTTTATCTGATGGTCGGCAAGTGGTATGCCCACACTCTCTTGCTGGCAGGCCCGCCATTTCCTCTGGAATAAACTACCAAAGCACATGAGATCATTAGAAGATCTACTGAGCTTTAGGAAGGCAATAAAAACACATTTCTTCCCCTGACCCTCCATGAAAGTTTGCCAATCCAAATCCCCCTAACCTTCTGACGAAGGGCCTCAACCCTCGAGCTTCAAACGCTAAGTGATTCCTCCCATGTCAGACCATGCCATGTTTTCTCATTCAATGTTCTTCCACACCTTGTCCTACTGTTCACCATCTTTGTCCTAATACACTAGAATTTACTTTACGATATACCATTTGTACCATACTATGTCTACCGTGCTACCATGTTAGGGCACTGGTCTTTGACCTGGGGGCCGCTGCGTGAGCGGGCTGCTGGGCGCAATGTTACCACTGGTCTGACCCAGCAGCGGTAATTCTTATGTTCTTATCTCTCATACCATGTTCGCAACTCACTGTTTACTGTACCATGTCTTCCATGTTATGCACGCTTGCCATACCGTTTTTGCCAAGTCTTGTCTCTGTCATACTTGTAATACTAGGACTACCATGCTATGTGCTCTGCCATTCTACGCTCACGATGCTATGTCTTCCCATGCCATGTTTTGTCATTCTAGGTTTTACCACGCTTTGTTAATTATGTTTTGACATCTCTACCAGACAATGGTTGCCTGGCTATTTTTTTTACATACGATCTCTGAGAGTGTGGTTGCGGGGGTTATAACTACAGCCTCAACGTCCCGTGGTTGTTGGTTCAAGCCCATGATGTCCTCTATGATCCTGGGAAGGCTACCTGGTCCCCCATTGATTGTGAGCCCACTGGGACAGACAGAGGAAAATGCTTCATCCTACTAGAAAACAGCAAAATCCCAATCTTGACTAATCTAGTAATTAACTTGAGCTCATTCCCCATTCAACCCACGCTAAAACTCCTCGGAGTGCTGATAGACAGAGAGTGTACCATGCAACCACAAATCAACAAAATAAAGAAAACATCCTTTGCCACTATGAGCAGTGGCGTACCTAGGGGGGGGGCGGGGGGGGCGGGCCGCCCCGGGTACCAGCCCTAAGGGGGTGTTCCCGGCCTTGCCGTTCAGTCCCCCGCCACCCCCGAAGGACCGCTCGCCCCACTGACCTTCCTGCACCACCTGTGAAGCAGTCCGCAGCAGGATCGCGAAGTCAGCGTCAGCATCCCTGCGCTGCTTCCTGCGCCGCGATCCCGCCCCTCCTCTGACGTCAGAGGAGGGGCGGGACCGTGGCGCAGGAAGCAGCGCAGGGATCGCTGACGCTGACTTCGCGATCCTGCTGCGGCTGCTTCATAGGTGGTGCGCGGGGAGGCCAGGGGGGCGAGCGGTCCTTCGGGGTGGGTCGGGGCATCAGGCCTTCAGGGTGGGGCGGGCGGGCAGGCAAGCAGGCTTTCAAGGGGGAGGGGGTGACAGGCAGGCAGGCAGGCCTTCAAGGGGGGACAGGCCTTCGGGGGGGGTGCAGACCTTCAAGGGGGGCAGGCAGGCCTTCAGGGGGGTGCAGGCCTTCGGGGGGGTGTAGGCCTTTGGGGGGGTGCAGGCCTTCAAGGGGGTGCAGGCCTTCAAGGGGGGGAACAGGCCTTCAAGGGGGGAAAGGCAGGCAGGCCTTCAAGGGGGGGACAGGCCTACAAGGGGGGGGACAGGCCTACAAGGGGGGGGGGACAGGCCTACAAGGGGGGGGGACAGGCCTTCAAGGGGGGGTGCAGGCCTTCAAGGGGGGTGCAGGCCTTCAAGGGGGAGACAGGCCTTCAAGGGGGGGAAAGGCAGGCAGGCAGGCCTTAAAGGGGGGACAGGCCTACAAGGGGGGGGACAGGCCTACAAGGGGGTGGGACAGGCCTTCAAGGGGGGGACAGGCCTTCGGGGGGGTGCAGACCTTCAAGGGAGTGCAGGCCTTCGTGGGGGGGTGCAGTCCTTCAAGGGGGTGCAGGCCTTCAAGGGGGGGGAAAGGCAGGCAGGCAGGCCTTCAAGGGGGGGACAGGCCTACAAGGGGGGGAGAAGCTACAAGGGGGTGGTACAAGCCTTCAAGTGGGGGACAGGCCTTCGGGGGGGGTGCAGACCTTCAAGGGAGTGCAGGCCTTCGAGGGGGGTGGTGCAGGCCTTCAAGGGGGTGCAGGCCTTCAAGGGGGGACAGGCCTTCAAGGGGGGGAAAGGCAGGCAGGCAGGCCTTCAAGGGGGGACAGGCCTACAAGGGGGGGGGGAGAAGCTACAAGGGGGTGGGACAGGCCTTCAAGTGGGAGACAGGCCTTCGGGGGGGTGCAGGCCTTCGGGGGGTGCAGACCTTCAAGGGGGGGACAGGCAGGCAGGCCTTCAAGGGGGGGACAGGCCTACAAGGGGAAGGGACAGGCCTTCAAGGGGGGTGCAGGCCTTCAAGGTGGGACAGGCAGACCTTTAAGGGGGGACAGGCCTTTGGGGGGGGACCATGATTTAGAAGTACACGGAGGGAAGGGGGTGTTCAAAGAGACATGCATATGCCAAACTTTGGGGGTGGGGAAGAAATAATGGGTCTGAAAATAGAGGAGAGGGAGAGAGATGATGGACCATGGGATTTAGGGAGGGAAGGAACAGAAAGGGAGAGAAATTGGACACAAGGGATGGTGTGGAGGAGGGATAGAGATACTGGATAGGAGGGTAATTAGGAAAAGAAACGGAGAGATGGTGGACTCTGGGATGGTGGGGAAGGAGGGAGAGATGCCAGATGAAAGGGTATTTAAGAAAAGGTGGATCTGTGGAGGGAGATGAAAAAAAGGAAAGATACCAGACTTCCTGGGAAGGGAAGGGAAATGGAAAGGGAGGACAGAGTTGGCAGATGGATGGTTAGCATGCAGAAAGAAGGAGACCCTGGCAAGCAAGTTATCAGAAGAAAACCAGAGCCTTGGACCAACAAGATTTGAAATATAACCAGACAACAAAAGGTAGATAAATTAATTTTATTTTCTGTTTTGTGATTATAACATGTCAGATTTGAAATGTGTATCCTGCCAGAGCTGGTGTTGGACTGCAAACGTGAGCTAGGATTTAACAGAAAGAGGAAAAGTCCTTTTTGTTTCTTTATTTTATTTACACCACAGCGCCAGTGTGGTTAGGAGAAGCCAAAGGGGGTGAAAAAGCTATAAAACCCACCAGGAGTTTTGAAAAAAATCACCCAACTGGGCAGGAAAATCGAATTGAAAAACCAATTCAATAGGGCTGAATCGAATCAAAAATTTTTTTTCCTGTATCTGGCAGCATTAGTTTGCGCTACTGTCTTAGACTTTAGGACCTGGGATTGGGGAGAGATGGCATCCTCAGTACTTTATAATGCAAGTGAAACGAGGATTTGGTCAGACTTTTGAAGAGTCTGCAGAAAAAAAAATATTGTATAGGCCGGGGACATGAGACAGCAGGAAATGGGAACTTTTCTTCCTTCTATTTTTGTGAATGGAAAGGCTGAGGATGTCAGAGAGGTCAGTTAAAATATGTGCTTTATAAGAAAATATAATAATGTGTTTTATAAAGTTTATAGCATAGCTGGCCTACCCAGTGAGGTGTTTCTAGTGGTGATGGTGGCAGCGTGTCAATGTGTTGAGAGGAAGAGGTGGTCTGGGAAATTCTGCTGAGCAAACTCCGGGCCCATTTCCACCCCCCAGTTAGTCCACTCCACTCAACTGATTCACACACTGAGTGGGTCTTTGGGTGTTGTTTTGGGATCTCTTCCAGTGGTTTATCTCCTTCTGGTCCAAGGAAGGAAACTTTGTTATCCTTAGCATTGACCTACAGAATATGTTTGTAACAGCGCTGCTTGTGTGGCATTAGGCTATGTAGTGATCGAAAGAAAAAAACAGACCTTTGCACATTTTTGCACTATATGGTGGGTGTATGAGGAGATTCACATTTCCTGCACAGCTAAGTCCATGTGAAGTTACCTTGTGCTGTATTTGACATCTAGCAAGGTCTCTGTTTGAAAGGAAAGATCTAAACTTAAAAATGAAGTGGCCAGAAGTTATGGTAAAAGCAGATAGTGTAGCTGGTTTTAAGAAAGATTTGGACAAATTCCTGGAGGAAAAGTCCATAATCTGTTATTAAGACATGGGGGAAGTGTCTGCTTGCCCTGGATCGGTAGCATGGAATGTTGCTACTCTTTGGGTTTTGACCAGGTATTAGTGTCCTGGATTGGCTACCATGAGAATGGGCTACTGGGCATGATGGACTATTGGTCTGACCCAGTTAGGCTATTCTTATGTTATGTTCTCATCTGTAGGGGCCTTTGTTTTCACTTCTTATTTTAATGTATTTTTTTCTGGGAACTTATCAGTGTTTTTTATAATGGGAACAAAAATGGAAGAGAATTAATGTGTGTGGAATGGGGGGTAACTAATTTCTTCAGCTAAATAATTCAATCCACTTCAAACAGACATAGGAGAACTTGTGCACCATTCACACACCCTCCAACCAAAAACGTCAAAAGAAAAAAAACTGTTTGACAACCTCCTAGCCATTCGAGCTGCAACACTCGACCCCCAACTCTACAACCAATTGATATCAACCACAGACTGCAAAACCTTCAAAAAGAAATAAAAACCCTTCTATTCAAAAAACACATAAAACCGAACTAACACAATCAGAACTGTCCCAAGCATCACCTGCAACTACTCCATATGTACTTCTAATGTCATGACAATTTAGACATAATTTATGTTATGTTATGTTTGGAATAATGGTTACATATATGAGGTTCAATAAAAGAAAATTTTCACTGCCTGTTTCTATTCTGACCATTTATTCCATTTCATGGTTATTGCAAAAAAAAAAAAAAAAAAAATTTTTATACATGGGGGGGGGGGGGGTGTCAAAAAATGATGGGCCCCGGGTGCCACATACCCTAGGTACGCCACTGACTATGAGAAACCTAAGACAAGTCCGAAAATTCTTCGACGGAAAACAATTCCAACTCATGGTTCAATCACTAATCCTAGGCCTAATAGACTACTGCAACATACTATATCTCCCCCTGCCCTGCAACCATGATAAAACAACTTCAAACAACACAAAACACAGCCCTAAGACTCATCTATTCACTGAAAAAATACGACCACATCACAGAGGCACACCACAACTCACACTGGCTCCCAATACAAGCAAGAGTTCACTTCAAATTCCACTGCCTACTATTTAAAGCTATAAACGGAGACAGCCCAATCTTCTGGAACAATCGACTAATTCAATCTACCTCAACCAGACACAGGAGAACCCACACAATATTCACACACCCGCCAACCAAAAACATCAAACGAAGAAAACTGTATGACAACCTACTGGCCACTAGAGCAAACAACTCACCAATCTGCTGACTTCGACCACAGACTACAAAACCTTCAAAAAAGAAACAAAAACCATACTCTTAAAAAAAAAAAAAATACATAAAACCAATATAACACAATCAGACATGTCCCAAACTCCTCCTGCAATACTATCTACTTCTTAGCAAATTAGAAAATGTTCAAACTATTCCTTAAGTACTTCTTATTATCTTAACAATATGTAATTCTTAATATCATAACAATTCCTATGCAATCCGCCTTGAACCACAAGGTAAAGGCGGAATAGAAATCACTAATGTAATGTAATGATGCCTCATTCCACCAATAAGAGCCAACCTCATCAGTGATGTCACAATGGCTTCATTGTCCTAGACTTGGCTCCCTTTCACTACATTTTGATTTCTAGAGTGGTGCAGTTAGATAATTGCATGTCTGGCTCTCTCCACTGCAGAGAAGAGCCTCTGCTTCAGAGCTACATTTTGTCTGCATGGAGAGGGTTGAGGGACAGAAAAGTCTTTCCCTGAATGTTTATGAAGTTCAAGTCCATAAATCCACACATTTATTTATTTTTTTAATTTTATTTCTTATATACCGCTATACCGTGAGGTTCAAAGTGGTTTGCAATAAAGATGCATTAAAGATACAATAAAATAAAATAACTAAAGATAGGTACTTGAAAGTTCTCTAACTGTCCCGAAGGCTCACAATCTAACTAAAGTACCAGAGAAAATAATAATAAAAAAAATGGTAAAGAAAGAGAAGATAAAAAACAGAGATAGGGACAAGATATGAACAACCTAACATCTATACAATGCCCAAGCTTTGCATGGGTAAGCACTTTGAGTGGCAAGAGGAGCTGATCCAAAGCCTCTGTGCCAAGAGAGAGAAACAGGATTGATGACAGCTGCCAATCAAACCTGACACCATGAAGAGATTTTCAGCTGCTCCCGCTTTCCCCAGCTTCTTCAGAGCCTCCGACTTCAAATCCAATTTTCGTCTGCTGCTAGCCGTGCCCACTGCTGCGTAACAGAGCTGTGGAGGGGTGGGAGGTGGGGGATAAAGGAGAATCGTTAAAGATAAGGAATTGAGGCATTAGATGGCCTGTGTTCTCCTTCTAAACCTTTGGAGAGTTTCAGCATCGAGGCGCTAATCGTCTGTCATAGAGCGAAACGCACTAAAGTCGGCGAGCGTCGCTAAACCAAGTTCGACCGCTTCAGCGATGACCGCAATTGCCGACCCATTGCACGACACAGCTCACAGCGTGTTTTTCCCCTTGATCGCCCATTTTCCGATCTGGCCATGCAAATTAGCTATTTAGCATTAAAACACCATGCAAACTAGCTGAGCGACTGATGCACTAACATCACTTGGCGAGTTTTAGCAATCCGTACAAAGTGACTGGTCAGGACATAGAAACATAGAAAGATGACGGCAGATAAGGGCCATAGCCCATCAAGTCTGCCCACACCATTTACCCACCCTCTTAAGTCTACTGACCCCTAAAGTACAATAATTGTACTGTCATTCTACTGACCCGCCAATTCAAGTCCTAGTGACCCTATCCCTTGGCATGACCTCGTAGGGATCCCACATAGGTATCCCATTTGTTCTTGAAGTCTGGGATGCTGCGTGCCTCGACCACCTGCACTGGAAGCTTGTTCCAATGCTCAATCACTCTCTCCGTGAAGAAGTACTTCCTGGCGTCTCCACGAAACTTCCCTCCCTTGAGTTTGAGCGGATGTCCTCTTGTGGTCGAGGGTCCCTTGAGAAGAAAGATATCCTCTTCCACCTCGACCCGTCCCGTGATGTACTTAAAAGTCTCAATCATGTCTCCCCTCTCCCTACGCTCTTCGAGAGTGTAGAGCTGCAATTTGCTCAATCTTTCTTCGTACGGGAGACCCTTTAGCCCCGAGACCAACCTGGTGGCCATCCGCTGAACCGATTCAATTCTGAGCACATCCTTACGGTAATGTGGCCTCCAGAATTGCACACAGTATTCCAGATGAGGTCTCACCAGGGCTCTGTACAATGGCATCATGACTTCAGGTTTCCTGTTGACGAAGCTTCTCTTGATACAACCTATCATCTGCCGTGCTTTAGATGAAGCCTTCTCCACCTGAGTGGCTGCCTTCATGTCAGCACTGATGATCACTCCCAAGTTGCTTACCTGTCTTACCAATAGTTCCGCCCCTTTTTTTTAATGTGTGTTATCCGAATGGAGTCAGAGAGTGTCAAGGGGATCTTGGGGATGTCAGGGTGGGGTCGGGGAGTGGCAGGGGAATCTTCAGGGCGTCGGTGTGGTGTCAGATAGTGGCAGGGGGATGTTGGGAGAGTGCCAGGGGTGGAGTTGG
Source organism: Geotrypetes seraphini (assembly GCF_902459505.1). NCBI lineage: Eukaryota > Metazoa > Chordata > Amphibia > Gymnophiona > Dermophiidae > Geotrypetes > Geotrypetes seraphini. The sequence goes on from NC_047095.1 coordinate 68,132,801, forward strand.
GGAGAGTTTGGTGGATGATGGGGCCAGCAGCAGGAGGGAGTGGGTATCCCTCCTGCCGGGGGATGCCTTGGGGGGCGGGGGGCAGGAGGAATTGGGCACTCCTCCTGCCGTGGACATTCGGGAGGAACTTCAGAGGTTCCAGCAGGAAGGACAGGTTCTCTGCTGTGGCCGCTATACTGATCGCATCAGGGAGATTCCCTTGCTACGATCGGCTCAGCCACCTTGTCTATTTGAACTGTAGACCAGTATTTTGTTGGCCTACATTTCAGACATCAATCATGGCCTAGGAGAAGCTTGCCTAAGGCCACTTCTGGGTGAAACCACGCCCACACCTAGCCTTGGGCAAGCTTAAGCGACCCTACGTTTCTCCCTAGGCTCGCGAAAATGCCTGCCTAGGGGGTGTTTTAAAAAACAAAACATGCATCCCAATTGGCTGGTTAGACAGCAGTAGGACGCCTACCACTGCCCACAATCGGGACACCGTTTATAGAATCCAGCCCTTTGCGCGCCCATGTTAAGTCCGCATTATCTAGTTACTGTGTGCTAATTTGAACGAACACGCTTCCATGCCCATTCCCTGCCCCTGACAAGCCCCCTCCTGAAAAAATAGCACGTTTGCTAACTGACTTAAGACCTCACTCCTTGCGTTAATAATACTCTAATACCCCCTCTGACAATGTCAATTCCTCCTTATTACTAATAATTTTATCTCTCCTTCTCTCTAGTGGTGATTATTACTCATGGATGTGGTATGTTCTTCTTGATTGATAGTATACAGACGACACATCATTGTTATTGGTTATGTATCATGTACTGGTTATTTCTTCCCTTTTTCTTTTTCCTCCCCTCCCTCTATTTTTACTGATATGGAACACTGTATTATCATTGCCTAATTTTGGGCGTTGACTTGTGCATTTATTGATTACCAACACAAGCATTATTGTCAGGATCTCTTGTTCTGTATTAGTATTGTTTTATTCTTATGTTATGAAAAATTTTCAATACAACATACTGAACTTAAAAAAAAAAAAAAAAAAAAATAGCGTGCGATTAGCATGTGCTGACAGCAGTGGCGTAGCGAGGGGGAGAGGCGCCCCTCCTCCACCCTAGTCTCCACCCTGCACTCCTTCCCCGATCCCGCCTGTCATGCGAGCGCCTCCCCCCCTTCCCTTTTTACCTCTAGTTGAAGTTGTTGCATGTGGCAGTCAACAGCGTGCTCCTCGCGACCCTGTCAGATCTCCCTCTGACGTCACTTCCTGTGGGCGGCACCCAGAAGTGACGTCAGCGAGAGAGCCAATGGGGGTCGCGAAGAGCACGTGGTTGACCGCCGCGAACAACAACTTCAGCTAGAGGTAGGGGGGGAAGGGAAGTGGGGGGAATACATGCGTGGAGGGGTGGAATAACAAGAGGAGGGGGTGTCAGCACCCCCACCAACATGGCACCCAGTGTGGACTGCCCTCCCCCCTCCTCCCTCACTAAACCGCTGGCTGACATTTTGCATTAAACTTTTTTCCCTACGTTAACGGCTCCTTTTACTAAGGTGCGCTAGCGTTTTTAGCGCGCGCTAACCCCACGCTATGTGGCTAGAACTAACGCCAGCTCAATGCTGATGTTAGCGTCTAGAGCACGCGACATTGTAGCGCGCGCTATTCCGTGCGCTAAAGCCCTAACGCAGCTTAGTAAAGGGAGCCCAAAGTGTGCGTTCGCACTTAGCGCAGTTTAGTAAAACGGCCGAGCTCTCAGCTTTTTAAAAAAATTTGGGGCTTCTTGTTTTCTCTTTCTGAACTGACCCTTCAGAAGCCCTGACATTGCCAAGGATCAGGAAGTGCCCAGGAAGTTTCTAGCTGAATTCCTGGACGTGAAAGACGAAGGGAAGAGCTAGGTGGGCTCCGGAGAGTTTATAGGGTCACGTTTTGGAGAGAAGTGCAATTTCACAACTGTTATCTCGAGACCTTTCCTGGCAGTGGGAGCTGCTTCTCTGTCTGCTGGGAAAGAATAATTAGAGAGAGAGAAGGAAGGTGGTGTGGCAAAGTTATTTTAAAGTCATGTTTGCCGTTCCTTTCCTTTATTTAACCTTTGAGGGGGGGAGGAGCCTCGGTTGAACTTCCCCCCTGTCCGTATAGCTCTTTGAAATTGCCCTGAGAAATTATGGGTCCACCCTCGGAGGCTACACTGTGCAAAAAGTGCTGGTTGGTGGACAGCAGTAGACCACGAAGAGTGGCACGAAGAGGTCATTCCCGCAGTTTCTTTCACAGTTTTGTTCCAACCAGAAAAATAAAGTACAGGAGAGCTTAGGGCAGTGCCAGGACGAGCTGAAAGAGTCTAAAAAGAAACAGAAACAGAAGGAGGCTGCAGAAATGTGGTGCTTCTCATAGACCTCTCTTCTCCCTAGAGTCCTATTGGAGATATGATTGAAGTCTACAAAATCCTGAGTGGAGTGGATCGATTTTTCACTCCATCAAAAATGACAAAGATTAGGGGACACTCGATGAAGTTACAGGGAAATACTTTGAAAACCAATTGGAGGATTTTTTTTTTTCACTCAGAAAATAGTTAAGCTCTGGAACACGTTGCCAGAGGATGTGGTAAGAGCGGATAGCGTAGCTGGTTATAAGAAAGGTTTGGACAAGTTCCTGGAGGAAAAGTCCATAGTCTGTTATTGAGAAAGACATGGGGGAAGCCACCTTGGGTTTTGGCCAGGTACTCATGACCTGGATTGGCCACCGTGAGAACGAGCTACTGGGCTTGATGGACCATTGGTCTGACCCAGTAAGGCTATTCTTATATTCTTATCCCTATTCTTCTACAGACAAAACTTTAACAAATTTTATATATCATGTCTTGGCTTCCAGCAGCATTCGTCTCTCCACATATTCAACATCATAGGATTCTTAGGGACCCCTGAAGAAGACATCTTGTCGAAACGCAGATCCTTTCGAATTGTATGTGGATTTTTATTTTTCATGTGGATTATTTTATTGTATATTTGGAACTTTGATTCTTTCATTACAGTCCATCTCAGGATCATCGTCATTCCACAGTGTTTTCTTGGTTTCTCATATACCAGGCATGTCAAACCAAAGACTCAGAACGGTTTCTGATAATGAACTTAAATAAATGAAACCAAATCCAAACCACCAGAAACATAAAAGTAAATTAAATACAGTAGCTATGACATTTCAAATAGTCTGTTTCTGACCGAATATCGAGGGAAAGGTGGCTACAGAAAAAACTGAAGGATTTCTTTTAGGATGAAGCTAGTCCTGCTTTGAGAAAAAGAGGAAAGTGTAATGCATTTGCATGAAGGATCCTAGTTGTAGTTTTAACGGATGGCAATGATATCAATCAGTGACATAGAAAGGGGGTGTGAGGGGGGCGGTCCGCCCTGGGCGTGGTCTTTCGCGGGGCAACGGTACCTCTTTCTCTCCACCCCCTTCCCACTCCTCCCCCTGCCACACGCGCGTGCCCACGCCCCTTCCCCGTACCCTTTTCACTTTGGCGCAAGCAGCGACAAACTTGCTGCCCGCATCAGCTTCAGTGCTTTCTGCGACGCGTGAGATCAATAGCGGCGGCGTTTAGAGAATCCAGCCCATTGAGTCTCTATTGACGTAGGGTTACCCGACGTCCGGATTTCCCCGGACATGTTCTTCTTTTGAGGGCATCCGGACGACTTTTCAAAACCCGGCACAACCCGTAAAACTATCTTCTCTGTCATTGCCCCTACGCTATGGAACGCCCTTCCGTTGGACCTTAGTCTAGAAACATCTCTTGAAAAGTTCAAGTCTAAACTACAAACATTTCTCTTCAAAGACGCCTAGGCATTCTGACTTTCTCGTCTTCAATAAGAGCCCAATCAGTTTCCATGCAGTCAGTAGTGCCAAATTAAAATGCTACCCTCCCTCACTTCCCTCCCTCTTTTGATTTTTCAATGTATTTAATCTTTTACCATTTCCTGTTTCTTCCCTTCACATAAGAACATAAGAAGTGCCTGTACCGGATCAGACCTGTGGTCCATCTAGTCCGGTGATCCTTTGGTTCCAGTAAGTCAGCATAAGAACATAAGAATTGCTGCTGCTGGGTCAGACCAGTGGTCCATCGCGCCCAGCAGTCCGCTCACGTGGTGGCCCCCAAGTCAAAGACCTGTGCTCTAACCAAGACCAGCCCTACCTGCGTTCGTTCTGGTTCAGCAGGAACTTGTCCAACCTTGTCTTGAATCCCTGGAGGGTGTTTTCCTCTATAACAGCCTCCGGAAGAGCGTTCCAGTTTTCTACCACTCCCTGGGTGAAGAAGAACTTCCTTATGTTGGAACAGAATCTATCCCCTTTTAACTTTATAGAGCGCCTTCTCATTCTCTCTACCTTGGAGAGGGTGAACAACCTGTCCTTATCTACTAAGTCAATTCCCTTCAATACCTTGAATGTTTTCGATCATGTCCCCTCTCAATATCCTCTGTTCGTGGGAGAAAAGGCCCAGTTTCTCCAATCTCTCACTGTACGGCAACTCCTCCATCCCCTTAACCATCTTAGTTGCTCTTCTCTGGACCCTTTCGAGTAGTACCATGTCCTTCTTCATGTACGGCGACCAGTGCTGGACGCAGTACTCCAGGTGAGGGCGTACCATGGCCCGGTACAGCGGCATGATAACCTTCTCCGATCTGTTTGTGATTCCCTTCTTAATCATTCCTAGCATGTTTTGTCCCCCTTTCTAATTTTCTTTTGAATTCTTTACTCTTATTTTATATTTCATTATTGTAAATCGTGTAGGTATATATTTGATAAACGGTATATCAAAGATTAAATAAACTTGGAAAAGCTTTCCTTCCTATAGGAGGGCGTCCGTGCATGCACAGATGTCCTGCCCGATGAGAGAAGGCAGTGGGGGGGTTGGGCTTGGGGCGTGACAGGGCGGAAGTGAGGCGGGGATGAGTGGGACAGGGCGGGCCTGGGGGGCGGGTCCATGAGTCTGGATTTTCCAGATGGAAAATCTGATTGCCCTATAATAACATCTACTGCAACTGCTGGGATTTTTCTCATTTCTTTTCTGCTCAGCATTGCATTATAAAGCAAATAGAAAGTTATTGGGGAAAATGACAGGTTCAGGAGATTATTGGTGCTGTAGAAACCCCTAGTTTGATTCACCCTGATATAGCTCAACGTAGTCCTTCAAGGGTCACAGAGAGGTCGTGAAGTTTAATAAAGTCCTATTCTAAGTCTGAGCTCATCAATTCTGACCCGGCTGCTGTAGTCAATACCAGTGGTGCCTTCCCATTTATTAACGGTCTTGTAAGGATGTGAGAGCTCATCTCAGTATTGATTCCCAAGTCTTATTGATTTCTCATTGATGGTTTTTCTGTGCCAGTAGAAGGAGAGGCTGATGACCCTGCTGGCATCCCCATAAAACAGGGGTCTCAAAGTCCCTCCTCAAGGACCGCAATCCAGTCGGGTTTTCAGGATTTCCCCAATGAATATGCATGAGATCTATGTGCATGCACTGCTTTCAATGCATATTCATTGGGGAAATCCTGAAAACCTGACTGGATTGCGGCCCTCAAAGAAGGACTTTGAGATCCCTGCCATAAAAACATCTGGAAGCTACAGTTGATTAGGGCTGTCAATCAGCTCCAAACCTTAAAGAACAGCCTGAAGCAATTCTGGTCTCCCACCCCCAAAATGAATGTAGGGAGTTATGGTCCTGATAAATTGCTCTAGGTCAGGGGTAGGCAATTCCAGTCCTCGAGAGCCGGAGCCAGGTCAGGTTTTCAGGATATCCACAATAAATATGCATGACATAGATTTGCATCTCAAGGAGGCAGTGCATGCAAATCCATCTCATACATATTCATGGTGGAGATCCTGAAAACCTGACCTGGCTCCGGCTCTCGAGGACCGGAATTGCCTACCACTACTCTAGGCAACTTCCAGTCTCTCCAAATTTCTCCAGAAGTCATGACTGTCATCAGACCTATCGCTCCAACTTAAGGCTACTTTCACCAAACTTCCACCTTGAGATCTAAAATAGAGAATGACACGGGAACAAATTGTCACTGTCCCTGCAGGAACTCATTTTCCCGTCCCATCCCTGTGAGTTTTGTCACTGTCCCTGTTCCTGCCCCATTCATTTAAGCTCTGCCTTAACCGCACAAGCCTCGAACACTTATGATTTTAAAGTATTTGAGGCTTGTGCAGATGAGGACGGAGCTTAGGCATTGGTGGAATGAGGCATTATGACATCACAATCTGAGCTCTTGTCTAAAATGTTGCTACATATGATTTGAAAATGTTGAGGCTTGTGCAGATGAAGATGGCATTTGCAGGAATGGGGCAGGGACAGGAAAAGAACAGTTTACAATGTAAAAGCTAGGGGAGGTAATAATTTCAAAGACAAAGGCTAGACAATTGACAGTACAAGACTTACTTAGGAGCGAGTGTGGATGGAGGGCAGGAAAAGGAGGTGCACCAAGGTATTCAAGCCCCTCGAGCTGTCTCCAATCCCGCGGGTCACCACGACCACAAAGGGGGTCCCTATGGGATCACTGTGACCCCATGGGGAACCCCACAGGTTCCCTGCGGGATTCTCATCATCCCCGTCCCTGTGCAGCTCTCTAGTTTAAATATCTATGTGGCACAAATACACATAAGGCAAGTCTCTTTCAATTGAAAGAAGACTCCAGAGTGAGAGGGCATAGATTGAGGTTGAGGTGACAGGCTTCGGAGTAATCTAAGGAAATATTTTTGTACAGAGAGGCTGGTAAATGCATGAAATAGTCTCCCAGCAGAGGTGGTGGAGAGAAAAACTGTCTGAATTCAAGAAAGCATGGGGCAGAAACATGTTATCTCTTAGGAAGAGGAGGAGATAGTGGATGCTGCGGATGGACAGACTGGATGGGCCCATTTGGCCTTTATCTGCTATCATGTTTATATGTTCCCATAACCATAAAGTTCTATGGCATTACAATGCAGGTGTACAGAGCCTTAGCCTATAGCAGGGGTGTCCAATGTCGGTCCTCGAGGGCCGCAGTCCAGTCAGATTTTCAGGATTTCCCCAATGAATATACATGAGGTCTATTTGCATGCACTGCTTTCATTGTATGCTAATAGATCTCATGCATATTCCTTGGGGAAATCCTGAAAACCCGACTGGATTGCGGCCCTCGAGGACCGACATTGGACACCCCTGGCCTATAGGAAGAGGAGATGCAAATGTTAAGAGCCTTAGCCAATAGGGAGAGAAGGAGACAGTGGATGCTGCAGATGGGAGACTGGATGGGCTATTTGGCCTTTATCTGCCATCATGTTTCTATAACCCTAAAGCTCTATGACCTCACAATGCAGGTGTAAAGAGCCTTAGCCAATAGGGAGACAAGATGCAAATGTTAAGAGCCTTAGCCAATAGGGAGAGGATGAGATAGTGGATGCTGCATATGAATCATTTGGTCTTTATCATGTTTCTCTAACCATAAAGCTCTATGACCTCACAATGCAAGTGTTAAGAGCCTTAGCCAATAGGGAGAGGAGGAGATATTGGATGCTGCGGATGGGCCATTTATCTGCCATCATGTTTCTATGTTGCTATGTAAGAATTTCGAGAGAATTCTGAAGTCATATTTTCACTGCTAAGGGCCAGATGAACTAATGAGGTTTTTCATATTTAGTTTGACGGCATACACTGGTGCCCAGTTTATGGCCAGAGTGCATGCACTGGGTCCCAGTTTGATGGCATATACTAGTGCCAAGCTTCCAATTCAAGTGCATGCAGTCTGATGGCCAGTCTACACTGTGGGCTGACTAATTCGCAGCTGTTTGTTTTGAAAACTAGTTTTACAGGTCTCCTTCTGTTAGGTTTCCGTAATCTTCCTGGACATGATGTTCAAGAAGTGAAAGGGTTAAATCCAGCAGCACAGGAAGCTCTCTGACTACTGGTAAAGGCTGCGCAGAGATCAGTGGAGAATCCCTGCGCATCAGTGAAGGTCTCTGGGTGAGCTGGAGACTCCCCAAAGATGGACGGAGACTTGGCAACTGTGTCAAAGCTGCAGTTACTGTCAATCTGATTCCCCCACCCCCTCCGTCCTTCCTTCGCTTCCAACTGCCAGTGAAAGCTGGCTGCACTCCCTGACCTATGAAATCATAACTCACAAGATACTGGGCTTCTGCCCAAACTGCAGAAGGTGAAAGAAGAGACCGCAAGTGAGAAACGGGAACAGTGGGCCTTGTCTTCCAGGCCACTCGGTGAATATTCCATTCGTTGGGATTTTCCTTGAGTGCTATGATAAATGACAGATTGGCCCCTTGTTGAAAAGCTGCAAGCTAAAGTATCTCATTCAGTGGCATGACGCATTCCTGTAGGGTTAAGGAGGTCCCGAGCAAAACACATTTCCATCTGTCCCGCTCTTATCTGACGTTTGGTGCAGCGTTCTCTATACCAGTGTTCTTCAACCACCGGTCCACGGTGCGATCGATGCGGCGTTATCTTCGAGCCAGCTCCCTCTTCCTAACTGATTCAGTGCACAAAGCCACGGGCAGCGGTTCCTACGGGCATCCTGTGCCTGAACTGGAAGCCTTCTCTCTGACGTTGCAATGTCAGAGGGAAGGTTTCCATATGAGGCACGGGACGTGCAAGGTGCAATTAGTACTATTATGGGGGCGGGGTCTGGGGTGGAGATTGGGTAGAGATGGGCGGGGTCTGGCCCACGACTTAGCCCCGTGTTCTTCAACCGCCGGTCCACGGACCGATGCCGGTCCACAGAATAATTCTTTCATTTCTGCCGGTCCAAAGGTGTAAAAAGGTTGAAAAACACTGCTCTATACATCCTCCTCCTTCATCTTCTTCACTTTCCACGCCAAGTTATTGTGTCTTCTTTTATTCTCATATTTTGGAGAAACTGATCATGCCCAGATTCCCTCTCTAATTAACGAGGAAGAATTAGCCTAGTGCTGGGGGGGAGGGGGGGCGGGGGCAACCATGGTCCTTGAGGGCCATACCCTGATCCAGTTATTAAGATTTTGATACAAACATAATATAAGAATTGCCGCTTCTGTGTCAGAACAGTGGTCCATCGTGCCCAGCAGTTCGCTCCTGCGGTGGCCCTTAGGTCAAAGACCAGCGCCCTAACTGAGACTAGCCCTACCTGCGTACGTTCTGGTTCAGCAGGAACTTGTCTAACTTTATCTTGAATCCCTGGAGGGTGTTTTCCCCTATAATAACCTCCGGAAGAGCGTTCCAGTTTTCTACTACTCTCTGGGTGAAGAAGAACTTCCTTACGTTTGTACGGAATCTATCCCCTTTTAACTTTAGAGAGTGCCCTCTCGTTCTCTCTACCTTGGAGAGGGTGAACAACCTGTCTTTATCTACTAAATCTAATCCCTTCAGTATCTTGAATGTTTCGATCATGTCCCCTCTCAGTCTCCTCTTTTCAAGGGAGAAGAGGCCCAGTTTCTCTAATCGCTCGCAGTATGGCAACTCCTCCAGCCCCTTAACCATTTTAGTTGCTCCTCTCTGGACCCTTTCGAGTAGTACCGTGTCCTTCTTCATGTACGGTGACCAGTGCTGGATGCAGTACTCCAGGTGAGGGCGTACCATGGCCCAGTACAGCGGCATGATAACCTTCTCCGATCTGTTCATGATGCTCTTTCTAATCATTCTGTTTGCCCTTTTCGCTGCCACTGCGCATTGCGCGGACAGCTTCATCGACTTGTCGACCAGTACTCCCAAGTTTCTTTCCTGGGGGGTCTCTCCAAATATTACCCCGGACATCCTGTATTTGTGTATAAGATTTTTGTTACCGAAATGCATCACCTTACACTTATCCACGTTGAACCTCATTTGTCATGTTGCGGCCCATTTCTCGAGCGCGTTTATGTCACGTTGCAGATCTTCGCAATCCTTCTGCATCTTCACTACTCTGCAAATTTAATCACTTCACTCGTCTTGCCAATTTCCAGGTCATTTGTAAATTTGTTGATGAGCACGGGTCCAAGCACCGAACCCTACAGCACTCCACTGGTGACACTTTTCCAGTCCGAGTATTGTCCATTTACCCCCACTCTCTGTTTCCTACCCACCAGCTAGTTTTTAATCCATGTGAGTATTTCACCCTCGATTCCATGGCTCGCAATTTTCCGAAGTAGTCGTTCATGTGGAACCTTGTCGAACACCTTCTGAAAATCCAGATATACAATGTCGACCGGGTCGCCTTTGTCTATCTACCTGTTTACTCCTTCGAAGAAGTCAAGTCAAAGAATTCAATCAGATTCATTTGGTACGATTTACCTTTAGTACCGCAGATCTTGTAATCCAATAACTGAAGTGAGGCTTTTCAGCCTGTAGTTTCCCGCATCATCTCTGTGACCACTTTTGTGAAGAAGGACCACATCCACTCTTCTCCAGTCCCATGGAACCTTTCCCCATCTCTAAAGATTTATTGAACAAATCTTTAAGAGGACATGCCAGAACCTCTCGGAGCTCCCTCAATATCTTGGGATGGATCTTGTCCAGTCCCATAGCTTTGTCCACCTTCAGTTTTTTTAAGTTGCCTTTGTGAAAGGTGTGGTATCCATTCCATTCTCAGGAGTAGCTTTGCTAGCCATTCGCAGTCCTTCTCCAGGTTTTTCTTCCATGAACACTGAACAGAAGTATTTGTTTAGCACATTTACTTTTTCCTCATCACTCTCCACTTAGTGGTTCATATCTTCTTTCAGTCTCATAATTCTATTTTTTGTCTTCCTCCTTTCACTAATATACCTGAAAAAAATTTTGGCTTCCTTTCTTATATTTCTAGCCATTTGCTCTTCCGCTTGCACTTTCGCCAGACGTAGCTCTCTTGGCTTCTTTCATTTTCATCCGAAATTTCTTTCTGTACTCCTCTTTCTTGAGTTTTTTTTGTATTTCACAAATGCCAACTCTTTTGCCTTTTTTTTCCACCACTAGTCTGGCGAACCATTTTGGTTTCCTTTTTCTTTATTTTCCTCATATAAAGGTCAGTAGCTCTTTTTATTGCGTCTTTCAACTTTTCCACTTCCCTTATGTCTTCCCATCCAGTCTGCTCTTTCTTCAGGTATTTCCCCATGCTACTAAAGTCCACACGTTTGAAATCCAGGACTTGAAGTTTCGTGTGGCCATCCTCCGCTCTCATATCAAACCAAACCATATGATGATCGCTACTTCCCAGGTGAGCCCCCACTTTTACCATTTGTGAGCCCCAGATCTAGAATCACTTATTCCCTTGTGGGTTCCGTCACCACTTGTCTGAGCAGAGCCCCTTGAAAGGCATTCATCATCTCCCTACTTCTTTCTGATTCCACAGATGGAACATTCCAGTCCACATCCAGCAGGTTGAAATCACCCAGCAACAGCATCTCCTCTTTTTTTCCCAACTTTTGTATATCTGTAATTAGATCTTTGTCGATGACTACTGGAAATTCTTGGACAAAGGAGCTCATTCTCCTTGATCTAAGTGCAGCCTTTGACACCATCGACCACGCAGGAACTTCAGTATTTAACAAGCTATCTAAAGTGGATTTCAGTACTTTGCAGGTGATCTCCTGCTGCCGGGAGACCTCAACTGACGTGCGGGAGATGACCCGCAAAAGTGAGAGTTGGCAGGTTTGCCTGGGCACTCTGGTAACCCAGCCTCGACTGGTGTGAAGTGTTCTGAAGCTGGGAGACAACCCAAAGAAATCACATGCTCCATATCAGGGAGGAAATTAATAAGGAGTTGGGTTGTTTGCAAGTTTACTGTTTTCCAAAAGGTATTGCTTCTTTTACCAGTGAATGCCCACAGTCAGACCCTTGTGCCCCACCTTTCAGCGTACTGTACCCATTTATCTAGACTCACTCTGGATTAACGAAATTTATAGAGACCCCTTCCAGCAAGCCTGGTTGGAGTAAAGTGCGTTCTTCACCAACCTTATTAATTTAGGATCCAATATTTAGCCAGCAGCACTCGGCATTTTGCTGACTCCTGCCGGCAGTACACCTGGAAATTCAGTGTCGGGCCACTGAATTTCCAGGTTTGCAGAGCCGGGTAAGTATATTGCATTTTAGCAAGCTCCCGTACATGCAAAGGAGAAACAGCCATTACCTGCCCATGACAAATGCATTGCAGAGAAATGTATATTGGTACCAGAACTCAATATGTGTCACATTGGGATAAAAACTTGTATTGAAAAATCATGTACTGCTAAGGTTAACTATGCAAATTGTAACCTGGGAACTATATACTGTAATATATATGTTTAACCTATAAGCCATTCTGAGCTCTTTGGGGACAACGGGATTGAAAATGAATGAATTAAATAAATAAATAGCTCCTAATATGTTATCTCATGCTTTGTGGCAATGTCCTCTTAAGACATTCTGGTCTGCCATCCTATATAATAAAAGGTTAGCGGCGTATGCGCTTTTAAAAAAGCGTGATTCCTGCCGCTGTGGTGTGTGATCTGTGGCCGTGTTCCATTTTAGAACCCGGCCAGGGATCACTTTGGCCACTCCCCTCCTCCCGCCCTCACCAACCCAAAGCAAGCTCAACACACCTCCTGCCCTCACCTCACCAACCCGAAGCAAGCTGGAACATACCTCCCGCCCTCGCTCACCGCTGCCGCTGCCGCTGATCCTCTTCGCCGGCTTTGGCGGGCCTCGCGGGCCGCTTTCCGGCCTCAGTGGCACGTTCCCTCTGCCGCACGGGATCGCGTCGGGGGGGAGCGTGCTTCCGGGTTGGGGAGCGGCCTGCGAAGTTCACTGGGGCCGGCCACCACGATCGCGGCCTGCTTTGAAGAGGAGCAGGCCAGAAGATGCCAGGATGGAGGGAGGTTAAGCAGGGGGATTAATTCAGGGGGCCAGAGGGAGAGGGAAAGGGGGCTGCTTTGGGGGAGGAGTGTGCTGAGGGGAGACAGAAGAGGCCATGGAGAGATAGGGAGAGGGAAAGGGGGCTGCTTTGGGGGGGAGGTGTGCTGGGGAAAGACAGTTTTACTCTGGGGGGAAGACAGAAGGGGCCATGGAGAGACAGGGAGAAAGAAAGGGGGCTGCTTTGGGGGAGGAGTGTGCTGGGGGGAGAAAGGGGGAGACAGAATGGACCATGGAGAGATAGGGAGAGGGAAAAGGGGCTGCTTTGGGGGAGGGGTATGCTGGGGGAGACAGAAGGGGCCATGGAGAGATAGGGAGAGGGAAAGGGGGCTGCATTGGGGGGGAGGTGTGCTGGGGACAGACAGTTTTACTCTGGGGGGAAGACAGAAGGGGCCATGGAGAGACAGGGAGAAGGAAAGGGGGCTGCTTTGGGGGAGGGGTGTGCTGGGGGGAGAAAGGGGGAGACAGAAGGGACCATGGAGAGATAGGGAGAGGGAAAGGGGGCTGCTTTGGGTGGGAGGTGTGTTGGGGACAGACAGCTTTGCTCTGGGGGGAAGTCAGAAGGAGCCATGGACAGACAGGGAGAGGGAAAGGGGGATGCTTTGGGGAGAGGGGTGTGCTTAGGGCAAACAGCTTTGCTCTGGGGGGAAGACAGAAGAGGGCCATGGAGAGACAGTTAGGGAGATGGAAAGGGGGCTGCTTTGGGGGGAGGTGTGTGCTGGGGGCAGATAGCTTTGCTCGGGGGGGGGGGGAAGAGACAGAAGGACACAGACAGCGGCCAAGGAGAGAGAGATAAAGAAACACAGACAGACAGATACATCTATTCTAGCACCCATTAATGTAACAGGCTTAAAGACTAGTCCTATTATATTTAGGTTCATTATGGGATAGTCCATTAGTGGAGTCTCCAAGGGGGGTGTTATTTGGTAAAGCTGCTGCTTGTGGGGTATATGGACAAGGTAGATGTATTTTATTTCAAAAGGCATGTATGATTGGTCATAAATGTATTTTGCAATATTGGTTACAGAAAGATCCTCCTAGTTTTTGGCATTGAAGGAACCAACTTCATCGTTTAATTTTATTTGAAGTTAGGGATGTTTGTAAGTTTCCAAGACGTACATGTTTCTTTTTGAAAAATTGGGACCCATATATTCAAAATCTTTCCTCTAGAGCACGAAGTATGATTATTAATATTTTACATTGAAGCTTTGGAAACATTTATAACATTGCAATACCTGGTAATATGTGTCATCTTCCATTCAGGGGGGGGAGAATTGGGGGGTGCAGGGGTAGGATGGAATAGGTCATAGAAAAATGTATATTGAAGGAATGATAGAAATATGTATGTAAATTTCATAATTTGTTATAATTTGATTAATTACTTCAATACAATGGGAAGGGGAAGGGGAGGGGGGAAGGGAGGTGGGGGGAGTAGGGGGGTTGATATAGGTCATATGGAAATATATTTTGGAAGAATGATAGAAATATGTATGAAAATATCATAATTGTGAATCTATTTGAAATGAAAATCTATTTGTATTATATTTATTTATTTCCTTCAATAATATGTTATAAATTAAATAAATAAATAAGTGTAATATTCAGCACTTAAGCAACTATGGATTACTGCATAAAGATAGGACTGACTTTTAGGTGATTTTATTTGTGCAATTAACCTGAATATCAGCATTTAACCAGTCAAATGCTGACTCCATCCCTGAAACGCCCCCAAAATAGCCAGTTTTCAATTTGGTGCTAACTGGTTTAGAACTGCTGAAAATGAGTAGTTAGTCTCGAACAGTCCTTAACTAGCCAGGAGCCATTTCTGGCTGGTCAAAGCACTTTAAATATCGACCCCTTACAGCTTTTTACAGGATCTGTAAGCTTTGGATTACCCTATGGATCCAGAAAAAAAAGAGGACGGATTGAGACATCCGGGTTTTATTTCTACTAGAAGTAAAGCCCGGATGTCTCAATCCGTCCTCTTTTTTTCCTGGATTCATATGGTAACCCTGTGTAAGCTTCCTATCAATCTGCCCGTTTGATAAGGCTCATATGACACCTCTGGGCCCTTGCACTGATCGCTTTTCATTTTACTTCACAGAGATTCAAAGCCTGGAAGAGTGCGGGGAGCAAATTAAAAAGCTGCTACAGCTTCCCCAGATCTGCCGCCAACAATGCCGCCTCCTGCAACAGCTGACTGCACACTTCTGCAGACTGTGTGGGAACAGCAGCAAGAACCTGCTCACCCCCCGGCTGCTGGGGGAGCTCTGTGCTGAAATGCTCTTTGGCTCCAACTCGACCAGGTACGCATGCAAATCTTTGACCTCGTAAGTACAAAAAGCAGAGCTAAAGCAGAAACCAGGAGAAAAACCTCCACACACAAATTGAGAACCAACAAACCACAGTGGAGGTGGAAAACCGTTGGAGTGCGGTGGCTCGACCACACACATGTTTCGGCCTCTACAGCCTGCCTCAGGAGCCTTAGTAAATCAACTTTTACAATTGTTTTTCAATCTCCAGTTTCTTAATCATAGAGAAATTGTGATCGTGATTTACAAAGGCTCCTGAGGCAGACACGTGCGTGTCGAGCCACCGCCCAATTCTGTGATTTGACTAATAAAATTGCACACTGTTTAGGACCTCCACTGTGATTTGTTGGTAAAGCGAGTTAACCAGCATGCCAACTGTTCAGTGTTTATTAAAAGTTTTAATCGCACTGCGATTTGTCAACAGCATGGTGTACAAAATATATAAAAACAAGAAATGTAAAGAATACCATTTAAAATAGGAAAGCAAAGAAAAGACAAAGCAAAAAAAATTAAATCCAAGTAATCTATAAATCTAAAAAACTAAAAGCAAAACAATTTTTGTTTAAATCTTGTTTAAATAGTTGCTAAAAAGAAACAGGATCCCAAGTCCCCAATCCTCTCATACAAATGCTAAACCAAAAAGCTGCGTCTTAACCATTGATCTGAATTTTACATAAGATAGCTCAAAATTAATTATGACTGGGAGGGAATTCCACAGGCGAGGAACGGCTGCAAAAAAGGCAGACTGACTTCTGAGTAAATGCTAGACCAGGGGTGGGCAACTCCGGTCCTCGAGGGCCGGAATCCAGTTGGGTTTTCAGGATTTCCCCAATGATTATGCATGAGATCTATTTGCATGCATTGCTTTCAATGCATATTCATTGGGGAAATCCTGAAAACCCGACTGGATTCTGGCCCTCGAGAATCGGAGTTGCCCACCCCTGTGCTAGACGTACCAAATGAACAACAGGTAAAGTAAGATGGTGAGCAGTCAATGAACATAGACTATGAGAACACTTATGGGGAACTAATAATTTTCCTAAATAGCGCAGAGTCATGTGGAAGTAGGATTACCATATTTGTTTAAGTAAAAAGGATGACATGTGGCCCCACTCTGTTCCACCCCAGCCCGTAGGTGTCACATCATTGCATCACAGGCAGCCCCGAGCTCTGGCAGAGCTGGAGCATTCCAAAACCTGGGCAAACTGCTGGGATTTCAAAATCCGTCCAGACACCCAGTCTTCTAAAAAGAGGACATGTCTGGGTAAATCCAGACATATGGTAACCCTATGTGGAAGGACCTTGGTTCGATCCATACATCTGGTTTTCCACTCCGTAGGTTGGCTGGGACTGGGATATTGCAGCTCCATGGGGCAGGGAGGGGGGGTGAATGTTCATTTCTTAGGAGCAGGAGTTCTCAACCCAGTCCTTCGGATACACTCACAGCCAGTCAGGTTTTCAGGATATCAACAATGAAATATCCTTGAGGTAAGTTTACATGCACTGCCTCCGTTGTATGCAAATCTATCTCATGCACATTCATCGTGCAAATCATGAAAACCAGACTTGTTGGAAGGTCTGCAGACAAGATTGAACTCGTCGAGGTAGAAGTCTTTCGACTGTGGCGGTATAGAAGAATAAAGTTATTATTATTATTACATGCGGAATATAAGCTTTGTATTCGTATTAGACAGAGAAAGCCTGTTTAGAGCACCTGCCACTGCTGGTGACCTCATTCAAGTTAAAGGACCACCTAGGGCAGGGGTAGGCAATTTTGGTCCTCGAGAGCCAGAGCCAGGTCAGGTTTTCAGGATATCCACAATGAATATGTAGGGGATGGATTTTCATCTCAAGGAGGCAGTGCATGCAAATCCATCTCATACATATTCATTGTGGAGATCCTGAAAACCTGACTGGCTGTGAGTGTATCCGAAGGACTGGGTTGAGAACTCACAGCTGGGAGGTGGACTATCTCATAAATGACATAAAGATGCCCAAACCAATCGTCTTCTCTGATCTCTTGTGTTCATAGCACTGAAGTAAGCTCAGAGTACCACGCAAAGATTACCGAAGCTCTCATCACGGTTGGAGGAGTGTCCGAGATGCCGGTGGCCCCAGGTAGGAGATGACAACACATAATGGAATATTGTGCGCAGTTTGAGTATGTGTGTATAGGGTTAATACCGTGCGTTGGAGCGTTTCTAGTTGGAGGAGATCCAGAGTAGAGAATGACACGGGGAAAAAATCTGTCCCTGTCACCGCCCCGTCACCGTCACCGCCATCCCTTTCACCGCCCCGTCACCGCCACTGCCATCCCATTCACCGCCCCGTCACCGTCCCCGCTGCATCCATATAAGCCTTTTTCCTTTCACTCCCTCCTTCCAATTTGAGCCGGGAACACTAGCGATCGCACGGTCCCCGCGGCCACTACCTGCCTGCCCGGTCGATCCTGGTGTTTGGCCGGCTCTCTCCCTTCTCCTCACCTTGGTTTGTGGGTTTTCTTTTTCGGCAACCTGCGCGCTTTCCCAGGGAGCCGCACACGCGCGGCTGCTCAGTGTTCGATCTTCTGCTCTGCTGCAACTTCCTGTTTCCGGTTGCGTCAGAGCAGAAGATCGAGGCTGAGCAGCGGCGGGTGTGCGCGGCTCTCTGGTAGCATGCGGGTCGCCGAGGAGGAGGATCTGCGGACTGGGGTGAGGAGAGGGGAGAGAGCTGGCTGGACACTGGAATCGATTGGGCGGGCGGGTGTGAGCTGCGGGGACCGCGCGATCCTTCATGCCTCACTGCGGGGGACAAGACCATTCACCGCCGCAGCGACTGCTAGTTTTCTTCCCCGTTTTCGGCGGGTGACCCGCGGCTAAAATGCGGTGGCCGCGGGTAAACCGCCACCGTGTCATTCTCTAATCCAGAGCCTAACGTGAACAGCCAAGGATGGTCCTCTAAGGCCACCTGCCCCAGACTTTTCAGTGTAGCTCTTATCACTCTTTGAGAGGCGACTCTTACTGGTTAATGCTGGACATTACATCCTGGAGCATCTGCTTTCTCGGAGTAAACCAGCGCCTCTCACCCTGTGAGTACCCGCTGTCCTCTCTAATTGTGAGTACACTTCTCCCTCCGTATTCGCTATGATAGGGGATTAACAGAACCGCAAATACAGAAAAACTGTGAATAACTTTTTCATATGTTATTTGCTGTTTTCTATTAAAAACCATTGTGAATAGGGTGAAACCGCGAATAACATGGTGGGAGGCCTGGCCTGTTCCTGAAGGAGAGGCAAAACACGGTGAAGAAAGCGCCAGGAATCGGCGATTTTCTCTGTAAACACTTGGAATCGGCGATTTCTCTATGCAAGCTGATGTAATTTAGGGGGAGGAGCCAGCAAGCTAAAACCGCGAATAATTGAAACCTCAAATGCTGAAACCACGACTACAGAGGGAGAAGTGTAATGCTGAACCTTGTCTGTTTGAGACCCCCTTGGCCTGTTTCAACCTCAACAGGCCGATTCAATTCTGGAGCTGACCTGCTAGCAGGCGGCAATCCTCATATTCAGGAAACCCAATTCTAGCCACCACCCTCCAATAGATGTCTAAATCCTTTTCAGAGACTTGAGCTGCCTCTCCCTCCTGCTTCTAGTCCATGCTTCGTGCTTCAAACCAGCCCCGGTAAACTTCTTGGGATGTGTATGAGGAACAGAGTGTGCACAAGCTAACATCTTCTATCTTTAACATTGTACCCCACTAAATATAAAGTAGAGAATGACACGGGGACAAATTTTTCCCTGTCCCTGTAGGAACTCAATTTCCGCATCCCGTCTCTCCTAGTTTTGTCACTGCCCCTGCCCCATTCCTGTAAGTGCTGCCTTAACCGCACAAGCCTTGGACACTTATGATTTGAAAGTGTTTGTGTCTTGTGCGGATGAGGACGGAGCTTAGACATTGGTGGAATGAGGCATTATGACATCACAATCTGAGCTCTAGAATGTTGCTACTTAGGATTTAAAGTGTTTGAGGCTTGTGCGGATGAGGACGGAGCTTAGGCATTGGTGGGATGAGGCATTATGACATCACAATCTGAGCTCTAGAATGTTGTTGCTTATGATTTAAAGTGTTTGAGGCTTGTGCGGATAAGGCGGAGCTTAGGCATTGGTGGAATGAGACATTATGACATCACAATCTGAGCTCTAGAATGTTGTTACTTAGGATTTAAAGTGTTTGAGGCTTGTGCGGATGAGGACGGAGCTTAGGCATTGGTGGAATGAGACATTATGACATTACAATCTGAGCTCTAGAATGTTGTTACTTAGGATTTAAAGTGTTTGAGGCTTGTGCGGATGAGGACGGAGCTTAGGCATTGGTGGAATGAGACATTATGACATTACAATCTGAGCTCTAGAATGTTGTTACTTAGGATTTAAAGTGTTTGAGGCTTGTGCGGATGAGGTTGGAACTTGCAGGCATGGGGCAGGGACGGGAAAAGAACTCGCCGGGATGGGAAAATGAATTCCTGCGGGGATAGGGAAAAATTTGTCCCCTTGTCATTGTCTAGTGTACAGATAATTTAGGTCAGAAGTACATAAAACATGTGAATGAAAGAAATAAGCAGAACTTTGAAAACTGTCTTGTTGGAGGATCGGAGAAATAGTTCTGCTTAGCTGGCCTGCTCTGTTGATAGAAAAGCTTTTAAGAAGCAGGATTGCTCTGGCTTTCACGAGTGTTGATGGTAGCCGTCCAAGAAGGGGAGGGGGGTTTGTATACTGTGGGTGGGTGTTTTTTCTTGCTAGCATGATGTATATTTCATATGCTGTTGGCATTATTGAATACATTATTTTCTTTGTGCTTCATCGGTTGATCAGGTTCTATCCATCAGGCAAATCACAAAAATTGAAAAAGCTGGTGGGTCTGGCAGGCAGTTTGGAAGAAGGGATATTTATAATCTAATCCACAATTTATTAATTGCACTATACCAAAAAGGTTCAAGGCGATTTACATTCAAAGAGGCCGTAAAATGTAGAGGAAAATACAAAAGCAATCAACAGCATGAATATTACAAGCAGGGCCGGATTTAGATGAAAAGAGGCCCTAGGCTATTCCACTTATGAGGCCCTTTCACCTCCCATTTTTAAGTTTGTAAATTACATGAGAGATAATAAAATACATCATTACTGTGATATATATCAATATGTTAAATGAAACATGTTGTTATTGGTACTAACCTTTATAAAAAATGTGACACGGATAATAAATTTTAAAAAGTCGAGAACACTTATTTGGACATTTATTCTCAGCACCATATATAGTACTTGTAACAATAACTAATCAAACATAACACACAACATTGCCCCTTCCTATGTCCATAGTGCCCCCAGTGCGTCCTTCCTCACCTCACCCCCCCTCCGATGCCCGCCTGCCTCCCATCCCCCTTCCATTGAACACCCCCCCATGCCATCCTGCCTGCCTGCCTTCCATTAAACCCCCCCACCCCCCTCCGATGCCAGTCTGGGCCGCCCTGTCCTGACAGATCCACGTTTTGCCTCTCTCCCTGCGGGGCTGGGCTTTGCCCAGCTGTTTCCGGACTGACGTCTTTCCCTCCCCAATCCTCCTCCAGGGCGAGAAAAAGAAAGGGAGAAGCCGAGTCGGTGCCCCGTTGCGGCCGGAGCCGGTTCCGATCCCAAAGCATAGAATTTCTCCTTATTTTCGGTTCAGTGTTTTAGTGTTCACTGTTTTTAGAATAGTGTAATTTTAATTTTGCTAACAATTTGAATGTAGGCCCCTCTTGATCTTGAGGCCCTAGGCTGAAGCCTAGTTAGCCTATAGGAAATTCCGGCCCTGATTACAAGTCATATAAGAAAGTTTTCAAGTTTACATGAAACCTTAAGTAATTGATATCTGTCCGAATGTCAACAGGTAGATTATTCCAAATTGTAATGGCATCAGCAGAAACCAAAGAGTTGACCTGTTGTTTATACCGTACTTTTCTAATCTGGTGAGAGAATAACGCAAATGAAAAAAAAAGCAAAATGAGATGATCTGAAGAGTCCGTCTGTAATATACAATCAACGACGCAAGCTGATTCCAACTTAATTCACCTCTCAACTGATAACCACGGCCCACTCGCCCATTTAGCACACGCTACATATTGGCATGCGCTCAACACTAACGCGTCCATAGAATAGATTGGGCGCGTTAGCGTTTAACGCACGCTAAATCGGCTAGCACGCCTTAGTAAAAGAGAGGGGGGAAGTTTCTTCTACGCTAAAGCAACACTTTCACGGCTTTTTAGACCAAAAATGAATCTAACCGCAGTATTCTGGAGCAGCAGCAATTTTTGGATCAGTTTTGATGTTAAGTTCAAATAGAAAGAATTACAGTAATCAAGTTGAGGCAACACCAACATCCGAACCGACTGTGCAAAATGATGCTCCAAAAAGCACAACTTCACTCGCCGTAAGTTTCCTCATAATATATAAAATCTTCCTCCATAAATTAGACATTTGATCTTCAAATGTAAGAGAAGAGTCTAAAAGGACACCCAGAACTTTAGATGTTTTATCTACTTGCAGGGTAGTTCCTGATCTAAGATAATAATACCCTTAGTGCACATGCGCACTTCAATTTTTGTGAATCTGTGTTTCCGTCGCTCTGTGGTCGGCAGAGAAATGTTGCAGAGTGTGGCACGTGCGCACATTGGGAGCCGACATTGGGGAGAGAAGGAGGCGGCGGCGACCGAGCTACGGAGCTAGGGGAGGGAAGGCCACAACTACTGCCACTCCGTGGTTGCACAGCCTTCTCCTCTGCCTCTACTCTCCCCTCTGGGTGAATTTCTGGGTCGAGGATGAGGATTTGTTGGAGGCTGGTGGCGCTGCCGCAGAGGGGGTGGGATGGGCTGGGGGGGCGGTCAAAGGAAGGGGAGCGGGGCACAGGCAGGGAACGGGAGAAAGGGAAGGAAAGAGACAGACAAGGCAATGGCCAAGGAGAGAGATAGACAGAAAGACACACAGACAGCAGCCAACGAGAGAGAAAGAGACAGAAAAACAGACAGACACACAGTGGCCAATGAGAAAGAGACAGAAAGACACACCTAAAGCAGCCAAGGAGAGAGACAGACAGACAGTGACCAAGGAGAGAGAGAAAGAGAGACAGAAAGACAGGCAGATAGAAGCCAAGAAGCGAGAGAGAAAGAGACAGAAAGACAGATACACACAGAGAGTGACAGAGGGAAACACACAGAAAGACAGCGGCCAAGGAGAGAGGGAGAAACAGAAAGACAGGCAGACAGCGGCCAAGGAGAGAGAGAGAGAGACAGAAAGACACAACAGACAGTGGTCAAGGAGAGACACAGAAAGAAAGAAAGAAAGAAAGACAGACAGACAGTGGCCAAAGAGAGAGAGAGACAGAAAGAAAGACACCGGCCAATGAGAGAGAGAGAGACAAAGAAAGACAGACAGACACATCTATTTTAGCACCTGCTAATGTAACGGGCTTAAAGACTAGTTGTAGATTAAGAAATGAATGAACAGAAGATCGTGAATTATGAAACCAAAGAACCTTCGTCTTACTTGCATTCAGTTTCAGCTTATTAGTAGAAGTCCAATCTCCAGTTCTATTCATGCAATCAGTGATCTTAGCTGAAATGTCCTCCTTGTTTGAACTTAATGGAATTAATTTTTAAAAAAATATCATCAGCATAGGATAACATACAAATCTAATCTAATCTAATTTCCATCTTATAGACCGGATCATTCCAGCAAGGACTCGAGCCAGTTAACAAAGATTTAAAAGAATATAATAGAAAACAATAATGAAGGTAATAGAAAAATTTTCAATAAATTAGATCAGTCCTCAGTTAAGAATTTCTGAAAGAGAGAAGTTTTCAGATTTTTCCTAACTTAGGCTGACAAATGTACTTTTTGCAGAGAACTTATAAAGCTATTAAAAAGCAAAGGAGAAATAGAAGAGCCCTGAGGCACTCCACAGAAAGAAGCCCAGCCCGTAGAAAAGGGTCCATCCTTCAGCATGCTATAATTTCTGTTTATTAACTCCCTCTTCTACGAAACCGCGCTGCTCCCGATGCTCATTGAGTTCCTATGAGCGTTGGAAGCCTCACGAGCTGTTCAGCGCGGCTCCCCGCACTAGAAACTGCTAGCGCGGTGTCATAGAAGAGGGAGTAAGAGGTGGTATGGTATGGAATATACGGACATCTAGGGTAAGCAGAGAGGATTGTTACATGGAAGGATGTGGAATGACACAGATCATCTGGGGTTTCTGAAATTGAAAATCCACCAGGAGTGAAAAGCAACTATGGGTCCAAATTATGCAACGAAATCGACAGCCATTACACCCCTTCTATAGCACATTGGTGATAGGGGAAAGGACTTCAGAGACCTCTTTTTAAACTACTGCCCCACACAGTGGGACATCAAGTAGTTGGTTAAATCTCTATCATGAGTCCAAAAACTCCTAGAAACAAAATAGTTTAGAGTTTTTTTTGTTTAAATTTTTTAAATTATTTTGAGCATGCCAGATGAACGATTTAAATTTGTATAAGTGTTTTCAAGTTTGTAGAGATCTGGAATGAACTTCCCGACTCCATTAGGCTTTTAGGCCAACTGCAATTATTTTGTAAATTCCTGAAAACTTTGTTGCTCTCGCAATTTTTAAATGGTTTAGCTACAGCCTCAACAAAATGATGATATTTTTCTTATGTACTTTAGTTTTTAATTAGTTCTTCCTTCTCCTATGTTTTCTGCTATGTACTCTAGTCTTAATTATAAGTGAACCAAGTTGAGCTCCACTGGGAAATGACCCGGTATATAAACCAAAGATTAGATTAGATTAGATTAGATTAAACAAAAAAACTTTAAACTATTTTGAGTTTCTAGGAGTTTTTGGACTCATGATAGAGATTTGACCGACTACTTGATTTCCCACTGAGGTCTCTGAAGTCCTTTCTCCTATCACCAATGTGCTATATCGAAGGGGTGTAATTGTTATAGATTTAGGCCTCCTTGAACTAAACCGCGCTAGTGTTTTATAGCGCAGGGAGCCACACTGAATGCCTTGCGCTGCTCCCGACACTCGTAGAGTGTGCGTCGGGAGCAGCGCGCAGCATTCAGCGTGGCTTCCAGCTCTATAAATTGCTAGCACAATTTAGTAAAAGGGGGGAGGGGAGCCCTTAGTTTATGACATTAACCCAGAAATGAAACTGTAGAGGTCTGCACGGGGATCGCGGGAATCCTGCGGGTCACGCAGGAGTCATAGAAACATAGAAATAGACGGCAGATAAGGGCCCACGGCCCATCTAGTCTGCCCACCTTAATGTCCCTCCCCTACCTTTGCCTGTGAATAGATCCCATGTGCCGATCCCATTTGGTCTTAAAATCAGGCACGCTGCTGGCCTCAATCACCTGTAGTGGAAGACTATTCCAGCGATCAACCACTCTTTCAGTGAAAAAGAATTTCCTGGTGTCACCTCGTAGTTTCCCGCCCCTGATTTTCAACGGATGCCCTCTTGTTGTCGTGGGACCCTTGAAAAAGAAGATATCTTCCTCCGCCTCGATGCGGCCCGTAAGATACTTGAACGTCTCGATCATGTCCCCCCCTCTCTCTGCGCTCCTCGAGCGAGTATAGCTGCAATTTGTCAAGCCGTTTATCGTATGGTAGATCCTTGAGTCCCGAGACCATCCGGGTGGCCATTCTTTGCACCGACTCCAGTCTCAGCACATCCTTGTGATAATGCGGCCTCCAGAATTGCACACAGTACTCCAGGTGGGGCCTCACCATGGATCTATACAATGGCATAATGACTTCCGCCTTACGACTGACGAAACCCCTTCGTATGCAGCCCATGATTTGTCTTGCCTTGGACGAAGCCTGCTCCACTTGATTGGCAGACTTCATGTCCTCACTGACGATTACCCCCAAGTCTCGTTCTGCTACCGTTTTTGCTAGGATCTCGCCATTAAGGGTATAAGACTTGCATGGATTCTGGCTGCCCAGGTGCATAACTTTGCATTTTTTGGCATTGAAGTTGAGTTGCCATGTCCTAGACCATCGCTCCAGTAGGAGTAGGTCGTGCATCATGTTGTCGGGCACTGAATCTTCGTCTGTTGTGCATTTGCCCACTACATTACTCAGTTTGACGTCATCGGCGAATAATGTTATTTTACCTCGAAGCCCTTCTGCCAAGTCTCTTATAAAGATGTTGAATAGGATTGGGCCCAAGACTGAGCCCTGTGGTACTCCACTAATCACCTCCGTCATTTCGGAGGGGGTGCCGTTCACCACCACCCTTTGGAGCCTACCTCCAAGCCAGCTCCCAACCCATTTCGTCAATGTGTTACCTAATCCTATAGAACTCATCTTGCTCAGTAACCTGCGGTGTGGTACGCTATCAAATGCTTTGCTAAAGTCCAGGTACACGATGTCCAGGGACTCCCCAATATCCAGCTTCCCCGTTACCCAG
The DNA here is from genome assembly GCF_902459505.1 of Geotrypetes seraphini. NCBI lineage: Eukaryota > Metazoa > Chordata > Amphibia > Gymnophiona > Dermophiidae > Geotrypetes > Geotrypetes seraphini. The sequence continues at coordinate 68,158,408 of NC_047095.1, forward strand.
TCAAAGAAGCTGATCAGGTTGGATTGGCAGGATCTCCCCTTAGTAAATCCATGTTGTCGGGGATCCCGTAGATTCTCCTCATCCAGGATCTTATCTAATTGGTGTTTGATTAGAGTTTCCATTAGTTTGCTCACTATCGATGTTAGACTCACTGGTCTGTAGTTTGCTGTCTCCATCTTTGAGCCTTTCTTGTGGAGTGGAATGACGTTAGCCGTCCTCCAGTCCATCGGGACGCTACCTGTACTAAGGGAGAGGTTGAAGAGCGCGGACAGTGGCTCCGCCAAGACATCACTCAGCTCCCTAAGCACCCTGGGGTGCAGGTTGTCCGGCCCCATTGCTTTGTTAACCTTGAGCTTTGACAGCTCACCGTAGACACTGCTGGGCGTAAACTCAAAGTTACTAAACGGGTCAACTGAGCCAACCCTTGTCTGTAGCTGAGGGCCGAGCCCTGGCGCTTCTCGGGTGAAGACTGAGCAGAAGTATTCATTTAATAGTTGGGCTTTTTCCGAATCCTTTTCCACATAGTCTCCGTCTGGTTTCCTAAGACGTACAATCCCGCCTGAGTTTTTTCTTCTATCACTGATATACCTGAAGAAGGATTTATCTCCCTTCTGGTTGTTCTTTGCTAGAGACTCCTCCATGAGGAATTTAGCCTCCCTGACTGCTGTTTTGACGGCTTTTGATTTGGCCAGGTAGTCTGCTCTAGAGTCCTGCTTCCCTGATTGTTTGTAAGAGATGAATGCTTTTTTCTTCTCCTTGATCAGGTCTGAGATCTCCGCAGTAAACCATTGTGGCTTATTATTCCTTCGCCGTTTACTTACTGATTTTACATAGCGGATTGTTGCTTCTTGTATGGTTGCTTTCAAAGTTGACCACATGTCTTCCACGTTATCGGTTTCTTCTTGGCTTTGTAGCGCCTGGTGAACGAAGTCTCCCATTTCTTTGAAATTTGTGTCCTTGAATTTGAGGACTTTGGTTAGTGTAGTAGATTTAGTGAAACCTTTCCTGATATTGAACCATACCATGTTGTGGTCACTGGAGGCCAATGTGTCGCCCACCAAGACCTCTGTGACACTTTCTCCATTGGTAAGTATCAGGTCCAGTATTGCCTGATCCCTTGTCGGTTCCAACACCAGTTGCCTGAGGCTTGCTCCTTTCATAGAGTTTAATAGCCTCCTGCTGCTGCCGGAAGCAGAGGTAAGTGTAACCCAATCCACATCAGGCATGTTGAAGTCACCTAGCAATACTGTGTCCCCACGCAATGTGATATTTTCTATATCTTCGATTATTTCCATATCCAGGTCATCCTGTTGTCTTGGGGGTCTGTAAATTACGCCAAGATACAAGCATTTGTCCTTCCCTCTGGCCAAATTAACCCAAAGGGATTCCCCAGTATACTGGACATCTGAGATTCTCGTGACCTTAATGTCATCTTTAGTATATAATGCTACACCCCCTCCCTTCCTACCCTCTCTGTCCCGGCGAAGCAAGTTGTAACCCGGTATGACCATGTCCCACCCGTGGGAGTCTGTGAGCCAGGTTTCGGATATCGCCACCACATCCAGGTCGGCATTCCTTATTTCTGTTTCCAATTCCAGGATCTTGTTTCCTAAACTGTGTGCGTTGACGTACATAGCCCTCCATGTTATATTTTTGTTATGTCTCAGTGGGGATATTCCAGTTTGAGCTATTTGAACACCTTTAGCATTGTTTGTGTTATTTGTGCTTTCCTGAGGCTCAGAACCACAATGTGTACTCCCCATATACCCAGAACTACAGTGTGTACTCCCCCTAGACCCGGAATTACAATGTGACCCATAAATATGATGTGACCCTATTCCCGACTCAAAAGTGTGTGCATTCACCCCTGACCCAGAATTTCGGTGTCTACTTTCCTCAGCCTCATAAATGTATTGGCATTTTAGTTCGCCTGGTATGTTGTTTGTGCCTGTACCCTCCCCCGACTTACCTAGTTTAAAGCCCTGTGGAGTAGGCGGGCTAGGCGGTGTCCAAGGACATTTTTCCCTCTTCTGGTTAGGTGTAGCCCGTCGTGTCCCTGTAGTCCTTGCAATGCTTCTCCATGGTGCAGAAACCCGAAGTTCATCTCCTTGCACCATCCTCGCAGCCAGTCGTTCGCCCTTTGTATTCGATCCTCTCTGGCTCTGCCCTTGCCCCTCACTGGGAGAATCGAGGAGAAGACTACCTGCGCATCCATCCTCCTCAGCTTCTCCCCCAGGGCCCTGAAGTCTTCAGGTATGCTGTCCGGGCTGCTCCTTGCGGTGTCGTTGGTTCCGACGTGGATTAGAATCATGGGGAAGTGGTCTCGGGGCTTGATGAGTCTGTCAATGCAAGCAGTGACATCCCGGATCCTGGCCCCTGGCAAACAGCAGACCTCTCTTGATTGTAGGTCTGGTCTGCAGATTGGTCCCTCGGTGCCCCTCAGCAGCGAATCTCCGATGACCACCACTCTGCGCTTCTTAGGGGTGGGCTGTACTGTTGATTCTGGAGTTGGAACCGTCTGCTGAACAACTACTTGTAGCTCTTTCTCCGGACCTTCCTGTAGCAGCTGATATCTGTTCCTCAGGGCGATATGAGGTGTCGATGTTGAGCTGTCCTGTATGGGGGAAAAAGAGACAGAGTTAGGTCCTCTGCATTTTCTTGTGGAGGAAGTCACCAACTGCCAGGAGTCAGCGTCTCCAACCACTTCCTGCATTCCTGTAGATTGTCTCAAGGTGGCCGTTTTGGATGCTATGGGTGTTCCCAGGGTGGTCTTGTCAGGTTCCTGTTCAGCGATCTGAGACAGCTCCTGGATGACTCCATCGATGAAGGTCTCGTCGTCTCGGATGCTCCTTAAGCGCTGAACCTCCTCTCTCAGGCTCTTTAGCTCCATCAAAAGGCTTTCGTCCGGTTGAACCATTACTTCTGTCTGCGTTGAGACTGTAGACATCTTTGAGGGGATGGCCTCGGTCTGTACAGAGACCTCTGCCCTCCGTCCTGGTTCTCCTTCCATCTGTACTCGGACCATAGCCATCCCCTGGGTGCTCTCGGTGACTGAACTGCCTGTATTGATTGAAGTCTTGCTGCTTCTAGTCCTACCTGCCATTACAAAGGTTTATTGTTATTATTTCTTAATTTAAATTTTTTTTTTTTTTTTTTTTTTTTAGGATGTTTGTTAGGGTGGGGGCTGTTAGGTGTTGGTCAGTAAGTGTTGAGGGAGGGATAGAGGTAGTTAGTTAGTTCTTGGTCTGAGGGATGGAGTAGTTAGTTAGTTAGTTAGTAGTAGTAGTTAGTTAGTTAGTTAACAGTTAGTTAATTGTCAGTTAAGAACGTTTGTTTGTTAGTGTTCCTGTTTAGTGAGTAAGATTTAGTAGCTTGTTGGTGAGATAGAAAGTTGTAAGATTGAGAGTTAAAGACTTGGTAGAAAGTTGTAGATTGATAGTTAAAGACTTGGTAGAACGCTAAAGAAAGACTGAAGACAATTGATTAGTTAGGTAGTCTTATAAGTTGGGAGTCCGGCTATAGTTGATAGCCCTTTCTTGATGCCCTTCTTGAGGCCCTTCGCAAAGGCGCTCTCGCTAAGGCGAGCGCCTTTGCCGCTCGCCTTCGCCGCGCGCCAAACGGCTGCGCGCCGTTGGCTCGTCCCCTTTTATGGGGGGAGTTTGGCTGGTGATGTCAGGGGTGGGCGGAGTTAGCTCTCACCTCTTCCCCTGCTAGCACCGCCTTCTCTGCTTCTCTCTCTGCTTCTTCCTGCTAGCACACTCTCCGCTCACTGTTCTGCCATGTGCTCAGAACTCTGCTACCATGTGCTCAGGACTAGGCACAGCTCCTACAGTCTCCCTTCTACCCTAACCCATGGGACTCCCACGGGGACCTCCCTCTAGCCAACAGGACTCCAACGGGGATGGAAGGCTTTGGAAGCAGGGTTCATCCATATAATATAATGGACACGTCAGCCTTAGTAAAAGAGGGGGTTTATAAGTTAAGTACCTGAACAGAAAACAAAAAAAGGGTTCCACAAGGAAAACAGCAGTGCAAACACAAAAGCAACCGTGGAATTGATGATCCTGTCAGAAGTAATTGCTGCTTTTTATGGGGACGGGCGGGGATGGAGGTAATTCCTTGCGGGGACTGGTGGGGATGCAGAGGATCCTGGCGGGGACGGGTGGGGATGGAGAGGATCCTGGCGGGGACGGGCGGGGATGGGTGGGATTTCTGTCCCCGCGCAACTCTCTACTTCTCTGCTTCAGGTAGTCTGGGCTTGGTTTGCTTGCAGTCGAAGGACTGTTTTTCAGATCCTGGGCTTCTGGCGATTGTGAAGTCAATGCTTTCCCTCCCATTCAGAATTATAGTCTTACCCTGTCATGCATGCTCAGACGGTCTAATGATTGCATTTTCTGCACTGACTGCAATTGTACGTGCTATTTCATCCAAGGAGTTCCTTCCCCACATATATACACACGATCTTTGCCAGTTTCACATGTAGTAATAATCTTCCAAAAAACCATAAACTCTGACCAGCCCCAGGAACAGGAAAGTGCTCCAAAGATTCCAGTGAAGAAAAGGAAGTGACAAGCCTTTGGGAAATGTGAAGCGTGTGATTATGGGCTTGGTTGTTACTGAGTGGTACTTTTCCATCTCTTTCCTAAGCGCTACCTCCCGCCCCCTCCCCCCCTCCCCCCTTCCCCTCTCTCTCACCTTCTTTCTCTGAAAATTTTTGGCTGTAGCAGCAAGATGGATTTTTGAAAAACAGCTCTGGGATGATGGCTCAGAGGAATGGAGTAATGACGTTGGCATCTTTCTTTTGTATAATTACACTTCCCCCTCCCCATTCGCGGTTTTGGCAATTGCGATTTCACATATTCGCGATTTTTGGGGGAGGGGAAAAAAAGAAAAAAAAACACCGTTAAGTCTTCTCCCCGGCATCTCGGCCTTACCTGGTGGTCTAGCGGGCTTTCAGGGCAGGAGCGATCTTCCTACACTCCTGCCCCGTGCAGATCGCCATTAGGAAATAGCTGTAGGGAGTTCCCGTCGTAGTCTCGAGAGACTACGGGAACTCACAGCAGCCATTTCCTAATGGCGATCTGCACGGGACAGGAGCGTAGGAAGATCGCTCCTGTCCCGAAAGCCCGCTAGACCACCAGGGAAGACCGGGAAGACGGGAGGGAGGCGGGGGTGGGTCAGAGCCGGATATTCGCGGTTTTTCGCCATTTGCAGTTCGGCTCTGCTCCTATCCCCCGTGAATCCGGAGGGAGAAGTATAATCTGTTTTTATTAGGGGAAGGGGATGGGGTTTGATGTATTGCCTTTCTGTGTTACAATCAAAGCAGTTTACAAATTATATACAGGTACAATTTGGACCTGGAGCAATAGAAGATTAAGTGACAAACCCAGTTCAATAATAAACACAGGAGTCTAGGAGAAAAAAAAATATCTACTTTTGTCAATACCTCCCTAGAATATTTTTTCAATATTTATATTCCTGAAAAGTAGAGAATCTACTTTATTGTGACCTGCTTGGAATTTTACTGTTAAGGAGGGAAAGAGCCACAGAACCCCATATATTTCAGACGTTAAGCATCTTTATTTCTGCATACAATGTGCTTTGTGGTTTTTAAAATTTTATTGTTGGTAGATCATTTTGACTTGGCCACGAAGGTAACGGGGAGGGAGGGGAGCTGCTGAAAGACATCTAGTAATCCTTGCAGGCTTGACTGCAGGGAATTATTTTTGTAAAATCATGTTTTGTTATGTGACTGGCATTATTTAGACTTTAAGTTCTATGAATGAATAGAATGCAAATGATATAAAATTACTTGCTTGTTTTTATGTGCGTGCGCTGAAGGAAAGTGGAGAGAGAGTGGGCTGAGGACGCTGAAGGGAAATGGGGAAGAGAGAGTGGGGAGAAGACGCTGATTTATAAATTGACAATTGTACAGAATATTGTTTCTTTTTATACTTTAATATAATAAGTTCAATATAAAACAATTCAAGGCTTGTGTGGATGGAATCAGGTGGTTTGTGAGGATGAGGACCAAGTTTACGGGGATTAGTCCAATAAAATGGTATTTTCATATTTCTCATTATTTGTTCATTTGTAAAGTGGTGATTGTTATGTATCAGTTTTTCAAATTTACATCTATTGTCTTTATATTTTGCACAGTATTAAAGGACATGTATTACTGTTTTTGTGGTGTTGTGGTGTTGCATTGTATGCAGAGTCTGGTTTCTTGACAGTTCAGTTTAACTTTTGTCTACATATTTCTATTTTTAGTTTGTAATTATTCCATATTGGGCAAAGGTGTATCTGTCTGTGTGTATGAAAGGGACATGGATTTCTGATAGCATCGACTGTACTGGATCAATTGACTATGCAGGATCTGGCTTGTTTAGTTTTACAATGTATGTGTTGGTGTTCTAGTGCTCACTGCAGTGTTTAAGATGCTGCCTTTTCCTAGGTACACTCTTGTTGTGCGATATGTGGATTGTTACTAAAAATCATATTTTTCATATAGATGAGGGAGGGGGGTGTCATAAAATGATGGGCCCCGGTTGTCACATATGCTAGGTACGCCACTGCTCTGGGCAGCTCTTCCTCTTCCCTGTGCTGTTTGGTAGCTTTTAGGGACCCCCTTGGTGATACCTGTAGTCTTCAGAGGTTCTGGATTGCTTCTTGATCTCTGCTGCTCAGATTCTCCCTCAGGCAGGGCAGCCACTCACTTTTCTCCTCTTGTTTTAAATATCCCATTCCTGTTCTCTGCTCCTTCCTTCTGTCCTCTGGATGAGAGGCAGATAACGTGAACCCCCCTGTTCATTAATTCTTACTCTGCACTTGAGAGGTCTCTTCAGTTAACCACTTGCAACTGACGCAAAAGAGCAATCTAATGTTTCCACAATTCTTACGTTTGCTTTATTTATTCCATTTTCTATAGCATTCTCTGAGCTCAGAACCATTGAAATGCATTTATTCAGGTACTCAAGTATTTTTCCCTGTCTGTCCTGGTAGGTTCTCAATCTGTCTAATGTACCTGTGGCAAGGGGGGGGGGGATTAAATGACTTACCCAGGGTCACAAGGAGCAGCGTGGGTTTGAATCCACTGTTGAGGCTGTCGCTTTAACCACTGTGCCCCATTCAGCTCCTGGCCTCTAATTTCCTACCTGAATTGAAGATCCCCCGGGGCTACTTGTCCGTCTGCACACGATCTTCGTTTTCAGTGGGCTCATTTGTGTATCATTCCATTCCCTATGGTTCATTTTGAAGTTTGAGGTCGCTTTGCCTCCACTTGCCCTCACTTCCACTGTATCTTAGAACTAAATGGCATTTTAGGTTTTCCAGCCTTGGAGTTGGCTTCTAGAGGTTTCCTACATATTTCTTGCTGTATTATATCTATTTTGCTGACACTTCCTTCTATTTTTCTCTGCATGTACTGTGTGAGGTTTGTTTTTTGTGTGGCTTTGTGCCATTTACTGTAAACCACTCTAATGTAGAATTATCGAAAGGCAATATAGCAAGACACTAAATAAACTAAACATTGGACCAGATGTACAGCTCCTTCCTACTGACCCTACACTTCTCATGGAACCACTGACCAATCCGTTGGATTGATCCACTGTGGTCACTCCTCGGAAGGAGTGCCAGAAATCGTGGTCAGTATAATTATACCTCCTCTCATTCTCATCGCTCCCAGTGCCCTCAAAAGGAAGAGGGAACTTCTTGGTCAAGGGGAGGGGGGCAGAGAAGCGGTAGAATATAAGACATCAGATTTTCCAGCCCACAAGGTTTAAAAATGTTCATGGGGCTGGCATGGAATGGCTGGCTTGCTGCCAAAGGGAGGACGAAAACCCGAAGGCTGCTGGCAAAGCCCATCCTGCTGGCATCCAAACAAGGGAGGTGACCCAGCACTGCCACTGGGAGGGGAGAAAGAGGGAGGGAAATGAACCTGTGAAGAAGGGAGGGGGGATTCATCTGCCACTTGGATGGGAAAGCATGGAGGCAGACCCACCAGCCAGAATTGGGAGGAGGGAGGAACTCGCTCACTGTAACAGAAATAAAAATTAAAAGATTAAAAATAAGCTTATTTTCCTTGCACACCTCTAGTAGGAGGGAAGAGTTGAGGCAGCCCAGATTAAAATGGTGGACTCCTTCCCCTTCCACTTCGTCTACCGGAAGGGGAAGGAGGAAGAAGTCCACCATTTTGTTCTCCTTCACCCACCGGATCGATTACACCGCCGGCTGGATGCCCCGACCACTCACCGACTCGGCACGTTTTCAGCCCTCGTAAAAGGGCCAACAGGCGGGCCTCTTCTTCTGATGGGCCTTGACGAAGGGCCATTTGTGTGGTCCGAAAAGGATCAAGCATGCCACTCTGCCCAAACTCACCCATAGGAACCCTCAAAGCCAGACCAATAACACCAAAATCCCATCGGAATTGTGGAGAGAAAAGCTGCAGTTGTAACAGGGGTAAGACTCCAGACATCCAGCTAGACTGTACCCGCAACACACCCTCTTCACTTCACCCCTTCTCACCTCACCAACTCCCCCCCCCCCCCCCCCGCGAAGCTGCCCACACCGAGGACTTCAGACTTAGACCACACCCCACTCATTCTCTTCATTATGGATAAGACAATAGCAAGCTGTACTACCTAAACACTTACCACCCCAAATATCCTTCTCTTTAACTTAGTCAGCTAAACTAAAAAAAAAGTGAGAATGGATTGGCAGACCTTAGTCCTCCTCTATCTATGCTTCACTTTTCTGTGGACCACTAAAGCGATGAAAGCTGGCTAATCCCAGTCAGTCATGTCCCTTGGAGACTCACATTGCACTCCAAGCCCACATCCACCTTCCGGAACCTGATTGACTGTAACAACCTAGACTTATGTCTCATTCCAACTATAATCAAGTGTAAGGAATCTCCTAGAGGACATAGCCCCAACAAGGGTGGTAAGGACAGACTCCTGAGTCTTACTACTGAACAGTACTACGAGCCTACCATTATCCCTTGCACATATATCAACATTCGCTCTATCAGAAGAAAAGCAGCTCTGGTGAAGAACTAGCTCACAGATGAAAACCTGGGCTGTTTATTCTTGACTGAAAAGTGGATTCCATCCTCGGACGACCCTTTAATCAAGGAATCCTGTCCCACGGGATATAAAGTAATCTCCTTATGTAGACAACATAAGAAAGGAGGGCTTTCATGGTTAAGGAATCCTTCGAGTTCACCATCTTAGACTCTTACCAAACAGATATTTTCTCATGTCAACTTAAGGATTACACCTTCAAAGATAAGCACTCAACATGATTTCCTGGATTTTGTTCTCAGAAATTCTTTATCTACCTCGTGTTGCCTCCTGGCAAGAGATATCAATCCATACTTAGAGCTTACAGACACCCAGCCTGTCAATGACCTTCTCTCCTTCCAAGAATATCTGGAGTACTCCCTCCCCACACCTTTGCCCACTTATCAGAGAGGTCACCAATTGGATCTCGTTCCACCATGGGGGAAGACACACTGCATCCCAGCATTGCTCTATGAGACGAGGAATAGTAACATATACATAGTAACATAGTAAATGACAGCAGATAAAAACCTGAACGGTCCATCCAGTCTGCCCAATACTGACACTCATTATACAGTATATTCATGGTTAAATTGTCTTTTTTCTTTAATATTTCTGGGGCAATAGACCATAGATGTCATCCAGGTACTCTGTTTAGGTTCCCAGTGCTGGAGTTGCCATTGAAGCCCACAGGGGCATCAATACCTCCTTTTTCCTACTGGCCATACCTCTCCCTATGCACCCTTGTAGCCTTCTAGCTTTTGCCATCACCTTTTCAACCTGTTTGGCCACCTTAAGATCATCACATACAATCACACCCAAGTCCCGCTCTTCCGTCGTGCACAGAAGTTCTTCACCCCATAAACTGTACCGTTCCCTCTGCTTTTTGCAGCCCAAAAGCATGACTTTGCATTTCATAGCATTAAATTATAGCTGCCAAATTTCAGACCATTCTTCAAGCTTCGCCAGGTCCTTCTTCATGTTATTCACACCATCCGGCGTGTCTACTCTACTGCAGAGGTAAATTGTACCCGACAACCCTTCAGCAATATCATTTATAAAAATATTGAAAAGAACATCCTCAGACACTATCACCCTAAGGTAGGGTTACCAGATTTTCCATTTTGAAAATCTGGACCCCTAGACCTGCCTCCAGGCCCGCCCCAATCCTCCCTAGCCCCCCCCCCCCAATCCCCTCCATGCCTGCTCTCGTAAGGCAGTAGGCATCCGCATATGCGTGGATGCGCTCCTGCTTTTCCAAAACCCTGACAAAGTGCCTGGTTTTGAAAAGCCGCCTGAAACCCCAGACATGTCCTCGGAAATCCAGACATTTGGTAACCCTAGCCTAAGGCCCCTCTCTCCATCCATGTATATCAGCTTCTCACCTCTTAGCACATATGGTTCCCTCGGATTTCTACTTCCTAAGTGCATCACTCTGCACTTCTTTGCATCAAATTTTAGTTGCCAAACATTAGACCAGATTCTAGCTGGTCAAATTTTGACTGGCTAGTTTTAGCTAAATTTTCAGTTGACCATCTAGTTGAATATATGGCTAAAGCTGGAACTTGGCCAAATGAACTGCCATCCATCTGTGCTTTGTTTTGTGATTGGATATTGAAAGGTGGGGCATATTCTCTTTGGAAATCATGTAGAAATCCTTTTCAAAATTGAGCTGAATAAAACCACGATGCAGGTAGGTGGCGCATTGAGAGCAACAGTCCAGCTGCGTCTTACATATGGAGGGATTTAGGTTTTTTTTTGCTCGACATTATGAAAGGGAAAAAATCTGTCCATGACTACAAAGTAAGCTCACAGAAACAAGGTTATGAAGCAAAACCCCTTTTCTTCAAAAGTAGTTCCAAAGAAGTGAAGTCGGTTAAAGCTCCGTTGGAAGCAGTGATTACTTTAAAGAGCCAGACAGGGACAGCTCAGGGACACTTCTTTATGGGACTCCAGCGAGGCTTAGCTGTACAAGGCTTGTGAGTCCTTCCCTCTTCCCTTCTGACATCAATGGAGTCAGTTTAATTTCTGGGTTCTTTGGGTTTGTTGTTTGTTTTAAAATACGAAGATATTTGTATTTCTGGACTAAAAGGCAATTCCAGAAACCTGTAGTTCACCTAGGACTACAGGTTTCTGGAATTGCCTTTTATTCCAGAAATACAAATATCTTCGTATTTTAAAATGTATCCCCCCTAGTCCAATTTCCCCCTTTCCTAACCTTTCTATATCCAGCATCTCCCCTTCCTTCATTAACTGCTCTCAAGAGTGCCCAGCATCTGCTCTTCCCTTCAATAGTGCCCCACCCCCAAGGAATCCAGCATCTCCCATTCCCTTGCTTACTCCCCCCATAGCCCATGATTTTGACTTCCCTCCCCTCATAGTATCCAGCATCTCTCCTTCCCTTCCCTTTCCCCTCCCCGTTCTCTCCCCTCTCCCCCCAGTATCCAGAATCACTCCTTCCTTTCCCTATCCCTTCCCTTGTGTCTAGGATTTCTCTTCCTTTTCCCTTGCCAGACTGCATCGTTCACTGTCGTTGCCCCTGCCCTCTCATGTGCTCGGACCACACTGTAGGCTACAGTGCTTAAAAGTGGGGTACAGGGTGCAGGGCCTTCCAGCACAGGCTCACACTCAAGGCCTGCTGTATCCTGTCACCTCCAACACAAACTCCTACTGATGGAGGCGAGATGCAGCAAGGCCTCGGTGTGTGCAGTTGCTGCACGGTCTGCTTTGGAGTGCTGCTGCCCTTAACTGTGGCGCACAGGACCGTACAAAGCTGGAACTGCGCCTTGAGCCACACCCCACCTGGTGCCCTTGTGTTGCTCAATGCACTGTGGCCAACAAGAGGAGGCAATGGATAGGGAGGAATTGTGCTGCCCTTATCTTTCTTGTGCCCTGTTCAGTTCCACTGCTGGCACAGTCCTCTGCCAGAGATCAACCATCATTGCCCCCCACCCCCCCTCTGAATACTGGCACAAGCGCATAAATCCACACACATTTCTCTCCTTTCCACTGGTTCCATCGGGGCAATAAAGGGAATTACAGAGCAATGAAAATCATATTCACAAGATGAATTGATTTAAATACCAACTTATGTAAATGAGATGACATCAGGCCTTCTCTCTGCTGGTGCTATTTCTGGCTGCTTGAATGTGCTGAGCTCTGGTTTATTAGCATAAGCCCTTTATTCCCAGCTCTTAGTCTCTCAGCTGACGAGTGGCACACAGCACGTGACCTGTGCCATCCTCTTTTCATGACACAGCAACAGCTGACAGAGTGGAAAGGGAGCAAGGACGTACATAGACAGCAGGGAGACGAACCCCCCCCCCCTCCCCCGGGCCCAGGCCCCCCAGGGTCTAGCTCAGTGGGAAGGAGAAACTCGTTCTAATCAGCACTTGGGATTTGGCCCAGCAGAATCGGCAGGAAAAGCTGATGCTGAATGCACAGATCAATGTATATATCCTGTAGAGATGGAATGCTGAGACAGGAAATCACATCTGTGCCGCAGAGCCAAGGAGACCACATGTACCACAGCAAAAAAACATTGTGGGTAACCTACTGTCTGTAGACAGCGAGGTATCTATGTGTGAAGGGCAGGAAATCTACCGATAATTATGATAATAATAGTACAGACAGTCCAGTCCATCAGCGTCAGGGATTCGGCGAATATCTCTCACTTCTTTCACATACACCAAAGCCCTTAATGTGCACAAAACAGGTGACTTCTGGCAGCTGCTGTAAGAGGAATGGTTTCTAGATGAGTTTACAGGCATGGTGCCAGATCTGGGGTTGGGACAGCAGGCTAGTGATGGTGAGGTAACATCGTAAGATGGTACAGCTGAGCAAGATGATAGAAACCGGCCCTGGATAAGGTGTGGAACCTGACTTGTGCTTTATGGTTAGCAGCTGATCTCTATCCTTGCAGAGTGGATAAGAACGTAAGAATTACCGCTGCTGGATCAGACCAGTGGTCCATCATGCCCAGCAGTCCGCTCACGTGGTGGTCCTTAGGTCAGACACCAGTGCTCTAAATGAGTCCAGCCTCACCTGCGTACTTTCCAGTTTAGCAGGAACTTGTCCAACTTTGTCTTGAATCCCTGGAGGGTGTTTCCCCTATGACATCCCTGGAGGGTGTTTCCCCTATGACATCCCTGGAGGGTGTTTCCCCTATGACATCCCTGGAGGGTGTTTCCCCTATGACATCCCTGGAGGGTGTTTCCCCTATGACATCCCTGGAGGGTGTTTCCCCTATGACATCCCTGGAGGGTGTTTCCCCTATGACATCCCTGGAGGGTGTTTCCCCTATGACATCCCTGGAGGGTGTTTCCCCTATGACATCCCTGGAGGGTGTTTCCCCTATGACATCCCTGGAGGGTGTTTCCCCTATGACATCCCTGGAGGGTGTTTCCCCTATGACATCCCTGGAGGGTGTTTCCCCTATGACATCCCTGGAGGGTGTTTTCCCCTATAACAACCTCTGGAAGAGCTTTCCAGTTTTCTACCACTCTCTGGGTGAAGAAGAACTTCCTTACGTTTGTACAGAATCTATCCCTTTTAACTTCAGAGAGTGCCCTCTCGTTCTCTCTACATTGGAGAGGGTGAACAATCTGTCCTTATCTACTAAGTCTATCCCCTTCAGTACCTTGAATGTTTCGATCATGTCCCCTCTCAGTCTTCTCTTTTTAAGGGAGAAGAGGCCCAGTTTCTCTAATCTCTCGCTGTACGGCAACTCCTCCAGCCCCTTAACCATCTTAGTCGCTCTTCTCTGGACCCTTTCGAGTAGTACTATGTCCTTCTTCATGTACAGCGACCAGTGCTGGACGTAGTATTCCAGGTGAGGGATGTGAATGAATGGGCAGTTCTGTAAATAATGAGGAACAATTAGCTGAAAACTATGCACAATATTATTCCTCTTCCCTCTCTTTCCTCTCCCCTCTCTTTAAGTCGCCTTGAGCCTGTTTAGGTATGAGCAACGCACAAATAGAAGATTAGATTAGATTAAATTAGATTTCTCAAAAAAGGGCCTCAGAAAATCTTCTATTAGCAAAAGTAAAGCTCCAAGTAGTCACTATGAATTACAGACCTGAAAAACTCCCAGAAAAACCTTATTCTCAAAAATTTAAATCTCAAACTCATCTCATAGACGGTCTACATCAAAAACACTGACCTTTTCCCCTCTGTTTCGAACCTCTGTCAGGATGAGAGGGAAAAGTCATTATTAAAGAAGTAGACTGAATATGTATAAGATAAGTCTGGGATTCAAATTTTTGAGACTAAAGTTTTTCTGGGAGTTTTTCAGACCAGTGATTGATGGTGACTCCTTGTAAGAACATGAGAATAGCCTTACTAGGTCACACTAATGACCCGTCTAGCTCAGTAGCCCATTCTCACGGTGGCCAATCCAGGTCACTAGTACCTGGCAAAACCCAAGAAGTAGCAACATTCCATACAGAATCTCAAAGAATAGCAAGATTCCGGAATCCCAGAGAGTAACAAGATTCTAGAATCCCAATGAGTAGCAACATTCTATACAGAATCTCAAAGACTATCAAGATTCCGGAATCCCAGAGTGTAACAAGATTCTAGAATCTCAAAGAGTAGCAACATTCCATGCTACCAATCCAGGGCAAGCAGTGGCTTCCCCCGTGTCTTTCTCAATAACAGACTATGGACTTTTCCTCCAGTAAATTAATTTTGCTAACAGAAGATTTTCCGAGGTCGTTTACAGCAAAAGGTTCCTTGTCTTCCACCTGTTGTATTTTATTTATGAATCTATAGTATACCAGGGTCAATTCAAGGAGTCGTGGTGCCTTGAGCCAGCTTTTGCTTTTTTGTCTCTATCTACAGGAATAGCACCGCACTAACAGAAAGCTGGTGTTGTGGCTTAAGTGCCATTGCTGATCAGTTTTTGGACTAAAGGCTTTTCACTTTTAGGTCCCATAGCTCCTCCTCTCCCTCTCCATCCCAAAGTCACCTTACTCTTCAATTGCATCTAGAAGCAGCTTCCAGTGAGCTCCAACCACAGCCAATAGGAAGAGAGCCAGATCGTCAAGTGAAACCCAGCTTCCTCCGCCTCTCTTCCCCTCAACAACCCTACCTCCTTCTCTGTCACTCATCCCCTCCCCCTTTCTTGTATTTTATACCTTATCCAGGTTTCCAGTCCTCCTTTTCCACCCTTTCCCACCTCCTTCAATGATCTATCTCCTTCCTTTGTTTCTCACCCTCTCCACAGCCCTATATTCCTTTTAATTGCTTCAGACCATCTCCCCATCATCTTTCCGCACTCAGCCCATGCTGTGTCCCACCTAACCCATAAGTCTCTACTCTTCTATCTTACCCAAGTCTTCATTCACCTGGCAAGATCCCAAAAGAGTAAAACAGATTTTACGTTGCTTATCCTAGAAACATCTCCACTCAATATCATTCCATTGAGTTAAAGATGTCAATGGAACGATACTGAACGATCCAGAAAGCATTAAAAAGAGATGGAAAGAATATACCGGTACAGAAAATCTATACAAAAAAGGCAATGAGGATAACATTGGGGAAATTGACGCCAAAAAAGAACCAGATATTTTAAAAGAAGAAGTCATAGCAGTAATTAAAGCTGTATCAGAAAACAAGTCACCTGGTATTGATGGTATTCCAACTGAATTAATCAAAGGCTCAGAAGATGCTCTTATGGCCCTCACTTGACTATGTCAACAGATTTGGAAGGAGAAAACATGGCCAACCAATCACTGTTCTTACCTATACCGAAGAAAAGTGACGCCAGGAACTATAACAACTACTGAATTATTGCACATGCCAGTAAAATTTTGTAGACCATAATATAATGAAAGCTAAAAGCATATGTTGAGCAAGACTACCCGAAGTTCAGGCTGGTTTCGGAAAAGGCCGAGGAACAAGAGAGATTATTGCCAATATTAGATGGATATTGGCGAAGAGCAAAGAATACCAAAAGCCCCTATACTTTTGCTTCATCGACTACAGGAAAGCTTTTGACTGTGGATAAGAACATAAGAAGATAAGAATTGCCCTACTGGGACAGAACAAAGGTCCATCAAGCCCAGTATCCAACAGCGGCCAACCCAAGTCTCAAGTACCTAGCTAGATCCCAAGTAAGTTTTATGCTCCTTATCCTAGGAATAAGCTGTGGATTTCCCCAGGCCATCTCAATAATGGCCTATGGACTTCTCTTTTAAAACCCCGCTAAGCTAACTGATTTCACCACATTCTCCAGCAACGGATTCCAGAGTTTAATGACATGTTGGGTGAAGAAATATTTTCTCTGGTTTGTTTTAAATCTACTATTTTGTAGCTTCATCGCACGCCCCCTAGTCCTAGTATTTTTGGAAAGAGTGAACAGGCGATTCACATCTAGCCTTTCCACGCTACTCAATATTTTATAGACCTCCTATCAAATCACCCCTGAGCCTTCTCTTCTCCAAACTGAAGAGCCCTAGCTGCTTTAACCTCTCCTCATAGGGAAGTCGTCCCAAACCTTTTATCATTTTTATCGCCCTTCTTTGTATTTTTCTAATTCTGCTATGGTTTTTTTTAGATACCAGAACTGCACACAGTATTCAAGTGATATTGCAAGTATTGCAGTGATAGAAGGGCATTATAACATTTTCATCTTTGTTTTCCATTCCTTTCCTAATAATTCCAGGTCCATAACTAGAGAATAGTCTACTTCTACGTCCAGCCATTTGATTGTCCAGACTGTTAAGTCGTCTATCTTTATAAAGCATTCTTGTCCAAGTCCCAAACGCCTAGAAAGAGACCTTTTGGATGGGGGGGGGGGGGGTCAGCAAAGTGATGGACTGCCCACCCAGACATGGCAACAGAGTAGTGAGGCACCTTACAGGGCATAGCTGTGAACTTCACAAAGAGTGCCACGTAAACATCTCACAACTCCCTTGCAGGTCATGGTGAGCTCCCCAAAACCTACTATACCTACCTGTCTACCACCACAATAGCCCTTATGGCTGCAGGTGGAACCTATATGGCACTACAGTAGGCTTTTGGGGGGTTTGGTGGGCGCACATTTTCCACCATGAATGCAGGGGTCAGAGTGACTTATGGGCCTGGGTCCGTCTCTCTATGGTTCACTAGCCCATCCTCCAGACTACTTAAGCCACCTCTGTGCAGCTCTACTGGGCTTTCCTATGCCAGGTGCTGATGTTCTGGAGGCAGGTATGTACTTTTTATTCTGATTTGTATGGTGTGGGGGTGGGGAGGGTCAGTGATCACTGGGGGAGTGTATGGGGGTCTGTACTTTGTCCCTACACTGGTTTTCTGGTCATTTTGGATACCTTCTGGGCACTTAGACCTGTTTTTAGATCGCCTAAGTCACAACGTATAAGTTCCGTCTAGGCAGTCTCGTTAAACTTTCGATTATCGCTTTAGGACGACTAAGTCTAGGTCAGCCCACATCCCGCCTACCTCCCAACCTAACCACTCCTTCAAAAATACCCCTTTTCACTCTGAGCGCACAGCTCAGTGAAAAGGCCTAAGCTGTTTTTAGATACATCTAAAACCCATTTCAATTATTCACACTTGAATGACCTGTCTTTTTGATTGTCCAAGTGCCAATTTAGGCGGGTTTTAAGATGTATTTCTGTTTCGATTATAATCCTCTATAATAAAACCCTAAGCGTGTATGCGCACTTAGGGTTTTGTGATAGCTGCCGCCGTGCTGTGTCCCTCCGTGCCGAATTCCATTTTGGAGCACGGAGGCAGGGAACATGCTGGTGACTCTCCCCTCCCGCCCTCGCTCACCAACCACTGCTGAAAGCGCTGCTCCTCTTCAAAGCAACCTGCTAAGGATCACGGTCGGCTGTAGGGAACCTCGCAGGCCGCTCTGCACTTCGGTAGCACGTTCCCTCTGATGTATGCAATTGCGTCAGAGAGAATGTGCTACCGAGGTGCAGAGCGGCCTGCGAGGTTCCCTACAGCCGGCCGCGATCCTTAGCAGGCTGCTTTGAAGAGCAGCATCAGCGTTTCAAAGACACCAGGAAGCCGGCTGCAGGGGGAGCAGGGAAGAGGGACAGAGGGAGCAGGTAAGAGGTGCTGCTGGACAGGGGGAGGTAAAAGGAAGGGAAAAGGCCTACTACTGGACAGGGGGAGCAGGGAAGAGGTGCTGTTGGATAGGGGGGGAGGTAAAAGGAAGGGAGAAGGCCTACTGTTGGACAGGGGGAGCAGGGAAGTGGTTCTGCTGGACAGGGGGTTGGTAAAACAAAGGGAGAAGGGCTGCTGCTGGACAGGGGGAGCAGGGAAGGGGTACTGCTGGACAGGAGGGGAGGTAAAAGGAAGGGATAAGGCCTACTGCTGGATGGGGGAGCAGGGAAGGGGTGCTGCTGGACAGGGGGTGAGGTAAAAGGAAGGGAGAAGGACTTTACTGCTGGACAGAGGGAGCAGGGAAGGGGTGGTGGTGGACAGCCAAGGAAAGAGAGAGACAAAATGAAAGAAAGATAGACAGACAGCGGCCAAGGAGAGAGAGAGAAAGAAAGAAAGACAGACACACACACACATCTATTCTAGCACCCGTTAATGTAACGGGCTTAAAGACTAGTAATAATAATAACAGTTTATATACTGCAGGACCATAAAGTTGTATGCGGTTTACAATAGTTAAAAATGTTACAAACTAAGTAAAGCTTACAAAGATTAAGAACTCAACTCAGTAACATGTACCCAGATAATATCTACAGCAGAATAATTATCCCAATTTTTTACTTTTAAGCATTTTTAATTTGCAGAAAAGATTCTAATTGCCAGGTTCCAAAAATAGAAATTGAGCACCCAAATGGGGAACCAAACACTTCCAAGGAAATATTAAAAAGAATGTGCCTCCTGCCACCAAAACCCAAGGGCCTCACTGGTAGAAGGTGCCCTTCTAAATGCTCTAGTTGAAAGGGAAGGGGTGTCTCTTGGCTCTCTCTCTCTTTTCTCTTTATCCCATTTCCCTTCTTGGCCCATCTCTGCTTTCAGTGTGTTTGCTTAATATTAGCTCATTAAATCTACTGATGTGTCTGGGAATACTGTGCTTCCAGTAATTTATCCGCTTGCTGCCACCTTGCCAGGTTTTTTTTTTCTTTCAACAAATAGGTACGAGGATACGTAAGGGTTGTGTAACAGCCCTCAGGTTGTCTGTGCACGGCAACCCTGTGACTTCCAGTTAAGTTGCTGAAACTCGTTTTGTACACATTCCTATTACTGCAGGGGGGAAATGGAGTAAGAAGCTCAAACTGTGTTGTTGTTTTTTTCAACAGCTCTTCTTGCAAGCACATAGAACACTCACTATCTGGAGAACTCTGCTATTTATCTGTTGACAGTAGTGAAGACAACTTGACATTTGAATTCTACTTTCTGTTATTTTATTTCTTTCAGACTCGTAAACCACAGAAAATATAGAACCAGAGCTCTAGAAAGAGAGATTCAGTGGAGCAACAGTCCATAGATTATAGTCAGTCAGTAGTAACCAAAGAGCTTCCATCAGCGTGGTGTTTCCCGGTCACTGGTTGGAGCAGGGGTGACCCGGAACACATCATTAATCAGAGTTTTGGCAATTTTAAATACTTTTTTTGCAAATATTTTCAGAATAGCAGTTATTTTCATCATTTTTAGTTACATTTGTACTAATGTATACAGTATATCACAAAAGACTTATGGAGCTCTGTGGATTTCTGGTTCTGATATTATATAATGCTGCCATCCACTATGAATACTAGTTTCAAGGTTTTTTTTTGTTTTTGATATACCGTTTATCAGTCAGATATCTAAATGATTTACAATAAAAGAACTGAAAATTGAAAATACAGTGGTACTGTTGATTATGAAACTTTACTTTAAAAACAGGTTAATGAAATTTTGTGGGGATTTGGTTAGGATTTTTCCGGATGTATCTAGAACCACTCAGTTAAGGAGGAAAGAATTTTTGAAATTGAAGGATAGAGTGTTGGAAGGATAGAGTGTTGGAAGGATAGAGTGTTGGCACTGGATGCATCCTTTTACCTGAAATTTCCCTGTAAATGCTTGATTAAGTTACAAGATATTGAATATTCATTCTGGGACCCCATACAATTACAACAATTTTTAGTTGCAAGAGAATAGAAATAGGAATATAAACGAGATTTGTTTCACCTAGCTGAGATTATGAGGAGAATTAATATAAAATATCCCATTTTTTAAGGAATGATTCAAGATTCTTTAGTGTGAACCAAGAATTATTGTCCTTTATTTTCTTGAACTTTATTTAATTAGAAATAGCAAGTTATACTCCCCATTAATGTGGGCTTAAAATGAATTATGTATGCATATTTGATTATGTATTGTTTTATGTGATTTTCCTTTTTTCTTTTGAAGTATTGGATATTGTAATGTATTCAAAATTATAAATTAAAAAAAAGAAAATACAGTGGTACCTTGGAATCTGAACGCCCCAGAACTCAAACAACTTGGAATCCAAACTTTTTTCATAAATTTTGCCCGGAATCCGAACGCTGCTTTGGAATCCGAACGTACAGGAACTGCAAGCGTTGCTCAGCCCAAAGCTTCCCCTCTGACGCAGCTTCCTGTTTCTGCCTGGGAGGGAAGCTTTGGGCTGAGCAACGCTTGCAGTTGCCACGATCTTGCTGTCTATGCCGGTTGGGGAGCCCGATCTTGCTGAGTTTGTGGGACCAAGGAACGGATTCATCCAGTTTCTATTATTTTCAATGGAAAAAAATTGTCTTGCAACTCGAACGTTTTGGAACTCGAACGGGGTTCTGGAACGGATTAAGTTTGGAGTCTGAGGATTCACTGTATATTATATCTCAAGTTAAAAGAAAAGAAAATGAAAATATTTAAAAATAGATGAAGAAACCGTACAAGAAACGAGGGGGAGGAGAGAAAGGGTAATTAATAAATACATCGAGATCAAATAAAAGGGAGGTAAGTGGGGGAGGAGGGAGGAGATACATTAGCGAAGGGCGTACTTCAAAAGCAGTGTTTTGTTTTTCCAAAGTACTTCAAAGAATAATATGAGGATTATTAGAGAGAACTGGGATTCGAGATTGTAGCCATCCTTAAAAGGGAAAGTTTTGAGCTTATATTTAGGCCGTCTTTTACAAAGGCGCGCTAAGCGTTTTAATGCGGATTTAGCTCACGCTAAATCAACGCATGCGCTAACCGCTATTGCGTCCCTAGGGTAGCATGCACGCGTTAGCGTTTAGCGCACGCTAAAAAGTTTTGCGCACTTTTGTAAAAGAGGGGGATTAAATTTTTCTAGAGTTTTCTAGTCGGAGAGCCAATGGGAGGGCATTCCACAAAGATGGGGCAGCGCCTGAGAAAATGGATTTGCCAGTCGTATCATAGAAAAGTTCACGTATCATAAGAACATAAGCAATGCCTCCGCTGGGTCCATCGCGCCCAGCAGTCCGCTCACGCGGCGGCCCAACAGGTCCAGGACCTGTGCAGTAACCTCTATCTATACCCCTCTATCCCCTTTTCCAGCAGGAAATTGTCCAATCCTTTCTTGAACCCCAGTACCGTACTCTGCCCTTTTACGCCCTCTGGAAGCGCATTGGCTAAGGCTCTTAACATTTGCATCTCCTCTTCCTATAGGCTAAGGCTTTTTGCACCTGCATTGTGATGTCATAGAGCTTTATGGTTATAGAAACCTAGAAACATGATGGCAGATAAAGGCCAAATGGTCCATCCACAGCATCCACTATCTCCTCCTCTCCCATAAGAACATAAGCAATGCCTCTGCTGGGTCAGACCTGAGGTCCATCGTGCCCAGCAGTCCGCTCACGCGGCGGCCCAACAGGTCCAGGACCTGTGCAGTAACCTCTATCTATACCCCTCTATCCCCTTTTCCAGCAGGAAATTGTCCAATCCTTTCTTGAACCCCAGTACCATACTCTGCCCTTTTACGCCCTCTGGAAGCGCATTGGCTAAGGCTCTTAACATTTGCATCTCCTCTTCCTATAGGCTAAGGCTCTTTGCACCTGCATTGTGATGTCATAGAGCTTTATGGTTATAGAAACATGATGGCAGATAAAGGCCAAATGGTCCATCCACAGCATCCACTATCTCCTCCTCTCCCATAAGAACATAAGCAATGCCTCTGCTGGGTCAGACCTGAGGTCCATCGTGCCCAGCAGTCCGCTCACGCGGCGGCCCAACAGGTCCAGGACCTGTGCAGTAACCTCTATCCCCTTTTCCAGCAGGAAATTGTCCAATCCTTTCTTGAACTCCAGTACCGTACTCTGTCCTATTACATCCTCTGGAAGCACATTCCAGGTGTCCACCACACGTTGGGTAAAGAAGAATTTCCTAGCGTTCGTTTTGAATCTGTCCCCTTTCAACTTTTCTGAATGCCCTCTTGTTCTCTTATTTTTCGAAAGTTTGAAGAATCTGTCCCTCTCTACTCTCTCTATGCCCAGCCTGCGCCAGAGACCTCCTGAGATTCTCAGCCTGGAGGTCAACTCTCAGCTGCAAAGTGGAAAGTAAAGTTGCATTACTCGTTTTGGCTTTTTTTTTCACCTCTTGATGGACATGAATCATTTCTTCTGATACTGTGAAAAGATGTTTGAACAGCTTGGTTTTCGCTTAGTGAATCAACTCCTTATTGGTGCAGTGCACGTTCCTTTGGTAAATCTGCTCCCTCCCTCCCCCCTCAGCGATACGGGTGCAGTATACACTGTCATCGGATTGTGTTTCCATGCACTGTTCCGGTTGCATGCTATAATTATGTACGGCCAGAGTGCCGAGTCAGCGTTGATCTTGGTGGTGCTGAATGGAGGCAGTCTCTCTCGTTCGCACACCAGGAGGCCAACGTGGGACACAGAGTGAATCAGCTTATAGTGGTCTATGGTTGAAAATGTAGCAGGAAAATTGGGGAGGGGGGGACAATTTGGAAAAGACATAAAATAAAGCACAGAATATACAAGAAGTAACAATCGGCAAATTCAGCTCTGGGAAAGAAACATGTTCCCCTATGAGCAAAGGTCCTTCAGATTAATTTGATCCCCAGAGCAGGCAAAATAGATCAATCTCCAAACCAGAAAGTCCCAAAGGGTCAAAAATTGACATGACATTTGCATATCTTTGCAAACATAATATAACATTTTGTCTTTTTGGTATCTGGATCAGCCACATGGCAAGAAGAAACTAAGGGATAGGGTAATACACAACATTTGGAGCAAAATAGGAATACAGAGGGATAATGCTGGACACAGGGGGGGTATATAGGAACAAAGGAGCAATGCAGGGGAGATGCTGGACATCACAGGAGGATGGAGGTAGGGATACAGATAAGTTGCTGGACAAGGAATGTTGGAGGGTCCAGGGATAAAGCTAGCCTTCCTGAATCAGACCAATGGCCCAGTATCCCGTCTTCACAGGGGCCAAGACAAATCAAAAGTACCTGGCAAAAATCCAAATGGTAGCAGCATGCCATGTTAGCGATCCAGGACAAGCAGTGGCTTCCCCTATTGTCTGTCTCAATAGCAGACTATGGACTTTTCCTCCAGGAACATGTCCAAACTTTTCTTAAAACCAGCTACATTAACCGCTCTTACCCCATCCTCTGGCAACAAGTTCCAGAGATTAACTATTCTCTGAGTGAAAAACTATTTCCGCCTATTAGTTTTACTAATACTAAAAGGAGGAAGTATTACTCTGTAACTTCATTGAGTGTCCTCTAGTCTTTGTAAATCTTGCAGTTAAAATAAATAAAAAAATCAAAAAAATCAATCCACTTGTACCAATTCTATAACACTCAAGATTTGGTAGACTTCAATCATGTCAAGGTTGGGGGTCCAGGGATGTTTGGCGATGCCAGAGAAATTCCAAAAAAGAACAGAGCTTGCCTGGTCTTCAAACACCTCAGATAAATTTTAAAAGAATGTTAAAAACACAATGGTGTGTTGAGGCCTTCCTTTGAAGATATGTGGAAAGGAGACACCTGAAGAGGAATTTGAATTATGATCTGTGTCTTACAATTATTGAGGATTGATGATATGTCGTTTTCCTGCAGGTTTTCTGCTATTTTTAGTGGGCTAAATGTGTGTACTGAAAGTATTGTTATAAGAACATAAGAATTGTTGCTGCTGGATCAGACCAGTGGTCCATCCTGCCCAGCAGTCTGCTCACTCGGCAGCCCTCTGGTCAAAGACCAGTGCCCTGAGATTAGCCTCACCTGCGTACGTTCCAGTTCAGCAGGAACTTGTCTAACTTTGTCTTGAATCCCTGGAGGATGTTTTCCCCTATGACAGACTCCGGAAGAGCGTTCCAGTTTTCTACCACTCTCTGGGTAAAGAAGAACTTTCTTACATTTGTACGGAATCTATCCCCTTTCAACTTTAGAGAGTGTCCTCTCGTTCTCTCTACTTTGGAGAGGGTGAACAACCTGTCTTTATCTACTAAGTCTATCCCCTTCAGTACCTTGAATGTTTCAATCATATGAATGCTTTACATTGTAAACCGCTTAGTTATAGGTGGTCAAGAAATTTTAGAATAAGTAACTAAATGTGGCAAATAGTAAATTCAAGTCATGGACTCGACACGGCCCGTTTCAGCTATGGTGCTCTCACTTCAGCATCGACTCCATGTGAGATAGCTACTGTCATCCCGATTTTGGATGTCGTTTATGGTTTGTTTTTATCATTTCAGACTCCTGATGCAGCCACCGTGGCCGAAACACGGATCATGTCGAGTCCATGTCTTGAATTTACTATTTACCACATACCTATGTGACTGTTTTAGTCTATTTGCATATATAATTTATTCATTACTAATAAAGAGGGGTTTGAAGACCAGGCAAGCGCTGCTCTTTTGGGGATTTTGCTGCTTAGTTTGCAGAGGTGACTGGCTCCTTTGTGGTTGCTGGGGATGTTGGGGGTCCAGGGAAGTAGGGGGAGGGGCCTAGGGCTCGACAGATTTTGTTTGGAGGTGTACAGGAGGGGATCAGTACCTGGGAGGGAGGGAGGGAGAGAGAGAGAGAGGAATCTCCCTGCCAGTTCAGCTGATCCTGGCGGAGGGAATCCTCATCAGCAAAGCTGTCAGGAATCCCCAAATCCGGCTCAGCTGTTGGGGATTCCCCTGCCGCGATCAGCTGATGGCAAGCTCTCAATGTACTATTTTTTTCCCTCATCTTTGGGTAGTGGGAGGGGCTTGGTGACCACTGGGGGAGTAAGGGGGGTGGATCATGCCTTAATCCCTCCAGTTGTCATCTGGTCAGTGTGGGCAGCTTTGGGGGAACATAGATTAGGGTTACTAGATTTTCCGGAACGAAAATCCAGATCCATGGCCCAGCCTCCAGGCAAATGGCGTTCTGCCCAAGTCGTGCCCCGCCCCGCCCCCAGCCCTGCCCCCCTCAACTGGTTTCGCTTGTCAGAAGGGCATCTGCGCATGTACAGGTGTGGCATGTTGACATCACACGCATGCAACGCGACATCACCACGTTGCATGCGCAGATGCCGTCCCGACGTCGCTGCGAGCTGAAAGCTTTTCAAAACCCAGACAAAGTGCCGGGATTTGAAAAGCTGTCCGGACCCCCGGACATGTCCTCGAAAAGGAAGACATATGCAGGGAATTCCGGACGTCTGGTAAGCCTAGCTTAGATGCAACTAAAACAGGTCTAACTGCTGTTATCTAAGTTCCATCTAGGATGTCCTGAGACAGCTTTGATTATCAATGTAGGAAGTGAAGGTTAGAGAGTGACACGGTGGCTGTTACCCGCAGCTAGCCACGGGAGCGGTGAATGGCCTTGTCTTCGCAGTTAAGGGAGGCAAGACATACAGTCACCGATCACGTGGTCCATCAGCCCACTCCCTCCTTCCTAATGATCGCCGCCGTCCATTCAGGTATCTCCCTCCCTCCCATCCCCTTACCTTCGTAGTGATTTTTAATTTTCTTTCTACAAGCAACCAGAGCCTTGAAGTCGCGTGTGGCTGCCGGAAAGTTCTCCTCTGATGCAACCGGAAACAGGAAGTGGCGTCCGAGGAGAAGCTTCCGGCAGACACACATGACTTCAAGGCTCCGGCTGCTTGTAGAAAGAAAATTAAAAATTGCCATAAAGGTAAGGGGAAGGAAGGGAGGGAGGAAGATGCTCGGATTGCGGTGAGCAGGAGGGAAGGGGCTGCTGGACTGCACGAAGGGTGGAGAGAGAGGGAGTGGAGAGGAACAGACGCTGAAGGGAAATGGGGAAGAGAGAGTGGGGAGAAGACCCTGAAGGGAAATGGGGAAGAGAGAGTGGGGAGAAGATGCTGGAAGGGAAGAAGACAGAGGTGTCAGACTATAGGGGGAGCAGAGGGAAGAAAATGAGTGCCAGACCAATGAGGGGGGTGGGGAGTGGAGGAAGAGATGGATGGGAAAGACACAGTAACAGAGCATATAGAAGAAGCAGAGAGAAGACAGAGAGTGGATGGAAGGAATTGAATGAGGAGAAGATAAGGAAAGCAGAAACTAGACAACAAAGGTAGAAAAAACATTTCTATTTTTTTTTTTTTTTTTTTGCTTTAGGATAAAGTAGTATATTAGTTGTGTTGATAAACATTTATAAACAAAGCCCTGCCAGCTGAACATCTCTTTGTCTAGTTCAGCAGCCAGAACTTTGGTTTATAAAATGACAATTGTACAGAATATTGTTTCTTTTTATACTTTAATAAAATAAGTTCAGTATAATACTATTCAAGGCTTGTATGGATGGGATCAGATGGTTGGTGGGGATGGGGACCAAGCTGATGGGGACAGATTTTTTTCCCCGTGTCATTCTCTAGTCCAGATCTAAGCCTGCCTGATGTCCACCCATAACACACCTCCCAACACGCCCCTTTGACCTGTGGACACAGAGGCCTAAAAGTGCTGCTAAACATCCAGAAAGTCAGTTTCAATTATCAGCATTTGGACGTTTCAAAGTTTTGATTATGAGCCTCAAATGCTCCAGCAAAGTCACAGTAAAAATTAAAAAAACACCCTGCATGTACCAGGTTTTACATCCATTGAAAGCAGTGGAAGTAAAACCCGGTTATCTTGATCTGTCCTTTTTATGAAGCCACTGGGCATCCGATTGGCAGATGAAATTTAATGTGGACAAATGCAAAGTGATGCACATTGGGAAGAACAACCTGAATGACAGTTACCGGATGCTAGGGTCCACCTTGGGGGTTAGCGCCCAAGAAAAGGATCTGGGTATCATCATAGAGAATACGCGCGCACGTTCCTTTCCCAATGTATGGTGGCAGCCAAGAAAGCAAACAGGATGCTAGGAATTATTAAAAAAGGGATGGTTAACAAGACTAAGAATGTCCTAATGCCCCTGTATCACTCCATGGTGCAACCTCATCTGGAGTATTGCATTCAATTCTGGTCTCCTTATCACAAGAAAGATATAGCGGCGCTAGAAAAGGTTTAAAGAAGAGCGTCCAAGATGGTAAAAGGGATGGAGCTCCTTGTATGAGGAAAGACTAAAACGGTTAGGGCTCTTCAGCCTGGGAAAGAGATGGCTGAGGGGAGATAGGATTGAAGTCTACAAAATCCTGAGTGGAGTAGAACCGGGTACAAGTGGATCGATTTTTCACATCGTCAAAAATTACAAAGACTAGGGGACACTCGATGAAGTTACAGGGAAATACTTTGAAAACCAATAGGAGGAAATTTTTTTTTTTACTCGGAGAATAGTTAAGCTCTGGAATTCATTTCCAGAGGTTGTGGTAAGAGCAGATAGTGTAGCTGGTTTTAAGAAAGGTTTGGACAAGTTCCTGGAGGAAAAGTCCATAGTCTGTTATTGAGAAAGACACGGGGGAAGCCACTGCTTGCTACTCATTGGGTTTTGGCCAGGTACTAGTGACCTGGATTGGCCACCGTGAGAACGGGCTACTAGGCATGATGGACCACTGGTCTGACCCAGTAAGGCTGTTCTTATGTTGTTATCATCCCCACCCCCACCTCCCGAAGAACTTTCTGCTGAGTGTGTCCCCTTCTCCTCCTTCCTTTGCCCTGGCTTTTTCACTTTCATTCTCTGGCCTCATAGTGAAAACCCTGCACTGTTGTTGGAACCTTGGCAGACACTCTCATTTGTGTGTGAGAGCCAAGGTTTGAAGCCCCCTGAGACCCTGGACATGGAGCGAAGGAGGGGGGAGGGCCTGGGTTATTGGCAGGTGACACAGCAGACCCTAGTCTCTGAGGAGCTGTCCTCTCTATCCCTCACCCCCAACCCCCACATAGTCAAAGCAATAGTCAGCAAAATGTGAAAAGCTGAGTACTGGCCAGGAGCCCAGACAGGGCCGCCGATGGCTCCATTATGAAACGCAGGCAGTTCTACTGACTGAGGCCTCGGAGGAAACTCGGATATTGGAGTTCCCTTCTGTGAGCTGAAGCAAAGAATGGAGCAGCCATTAAAGCCACTTTACTGGGCTCGTGTAGAAATGAGAAGACTGCAAACCTACGAGATGGAAATTGTAGACCTGCTAACCAAGCTGGATAGCTGGAAGGGTTTCTACACAGAGACAGCAATTCTCTTATCTGTCACTACATGTTGCATATAGAGAGTGGTGTTACTTGAAAGTACTGCCTGGTTAATCTCCACTTATCTGGCCATTCCCAGAAATTCAGCGACACAGAACTGCCAATATACTAACCGATTAGTCCAGGGATGATCCAGAGGTGGAGCCACTTCTTAACCAGTTAGCAATTTATTTATTTATTTTATTTATTTAAAGAAAACCAAAAAACTCTGTGGAGTGACGATGTTCCTAAATGGACTTTATTTGGAAGTGTCAAAGTTCCAAAGGTCGACTGAAATCATCCACATAAAATAATTCCATCCACATAAAAGTAAATCATCCACATAAGATCCTTAAAGGACCTAGTCCGCTAGGGATACAGGATCCAACACGGTCCGCGTTTCGACAAAAAGTCTTCTTCAGGGGTCCCTGGGGGTCCTATAAAGGTGAGTACGTGGGAAACAATTGTGTGGTGAGCCGGAAGTGAGACACTGCTTGCATTTGCAATAGAAAGAGACTTTATTTTATTTAAAACATTTATAATCCTAACCTTAACCCACTACACTTAGAAGTCTTCGCGCTCCCGTTGGTGGGAGGGGGGAGGGGAAACACCCCCCCAGTACACCGAAAACTCCCAAAGAGCAAAAACGGGAAGGAGATTGGGAGTTTTCGGTGTACTGGGGGGGGGGGGGAACCCCGCAACCAGACCCCTCCCCCCAACCGGAGCGTGAGGAGTGCTAAGTGTAGCCGGAGGGGGGGGGTTTCCCCCACACCCCACTCACAGCATAAAACGGAAGGCCTCAAAGCAGCGGAAGCAGCAACTTGCATTTGTCCTGGGCTCAAATGTCAGCACGGGCTTGTCAGTGCGCCATTGTCCTCCGTGCTTTTGACGGTGTCCCGGTCAAACTAGAAGACATGAATTGAGGTTGCGGGGGAGCAGACTTAGGATTAATGTTAGGAAATTCTTTTTCATGGGGAGGGTGATGATGCCTGGAATGCTCTCCCAAGGGAGGTGGTGGAGAGGAAAACGGGGACGGAATTTTTAAAAAGCGTGGGATAAATACAGGGGATGTCTAATCAGAAAAGGAAGGGTATAAATTGAAGAACTAAGACCGGTACTGGGCAGACTTTTTTACGGTCTATGGCCCGGAAATATCAAAGGAAAAAAAAAATCCTATTTAACTTAATCATGAATTTATTATGTCTGTAACTGTTGGATAGTCTGTATGGACCGTTCCTGTCTTTATCTGCTGTCATTTACACTTCTCCCTCCGGATTCGCAGGGGATAGGGGCAGAGCCGGACTGCGAATGATGAAATACCGCAAATATTTTCTGGTCCGGCTCTGACCCACCCCTGCCTCCCTCCTGCCTTCCCTCCTCCCCCTCCCACGGCATCCCGGCCTTACCTGGTGGTCTAGCGGGCTTTCAGGGCAGGAGCGATCTACCTACGCTCCTGCCCCGTGCAGATCGCCATTAGGAAATGGGTGCTGTGAGTTCCCGTAGTCTCTCGAGACTACGACGGGAAATCCCCACAGCCATTTCTTATTGGCAATTTACACAGGGCAGGAGTGTAGGAAGATTGCTCCCGCCCTGAAAGCCCGCTAGACCACCAGGTAAGGCCGGGACGCCGGGGGAAGGCTAAACTGTGGGGGGGGTTCTTTTTTTTCCCCTCCCCAAAAAATCGCGAATATGTGAAATCGCGATTGCTGAAACCGCGAATGGGGAGGGGGAAGTGTTACAAAGGGGGTGGGGGAATGTATTCCCCCAGAGGTCCCCCAGAGGTCCCCCAGAGGTCTGTGAAATACTCAGAGCAGCATCGCAACCCACGGACACTGTTTGACAGGTATATACGCAGCTTGGCGTGACGGCCGACACTTCTGCTCCCTCATTCCTGTAGAGTACAGAAACCAGGAACTGGGCTTTGTGCGTGCTATGAATGAGCTTTAACTGGTGTACGCATCCTAGATTAAAACAGAGATATAGAGCAGTGTTCTTCAACCCACGGTCCGTGGACCGGTGCCGGTCTGTAGGGCCGGCACGTGCATTGGGCCCGAGACAGTGTTCTTCAGCCGCCGGTCCACGGTGCGATCGATGCGGCGTTGTCTTCAGGCCGGCTACCTCTTTCTCGGTGCTGCAGTGCACAAATACACAGGCAGCGGCTCCTACGCGCTTCCCGCGCCTGAACCGGAAAGCTTCTCTCTGACGTCGCAATGTCGGAGAGAAGGCTTCCAAATGAGGCGCGGGATGCTTGAGGAGCCGCTGCCCATGTCTTTGTGCACTGCAGGATTGAGGAAGAGGGAGCTGGCCCGAAGACAACACCGGAGGTGGCATAAAACGGCCAGGCGGGAGCAGGCCAGAAGTTAAGGCACAGCATGGAGGGAGGGAGACAACAAAGGTAGGGGGAATGATTTTAGTTTTGAATTTAGTGATTGATTTACATCTGTTCAGGAAGAAATGCATTTGTTTATTTTCCTCTGGGGTTGTACCGCATCAAGAGTCTTGCATCTTAGGGTTTGTTTGAATATATAGATAGACATCTACAATATTATAAATTTCACAGTTGTTGTATCAGTGGATAACATAAAATTAATATAGCACTAAAGATCTGTGTGATCGTTGTTTGCACAGTCTCATTTTGCTCCTGCTATCTTTTCTTGATTACTGTAATTCCTTGTATGTCAGAATGAAGGTCAATTTCCAAAACGGATTGCAGTTAGTAACGAATGCAGCTTCTCATCTTACCTTTGGGGCATCTAGGTTTGAGCACATGATCCCACTTCTTAGAGCGTTTCATTGGCTTCTGATTCGAGAGGGAATCCAGTTTAAAATTTATTGGTTTTCATGCCACTCCTGATGAGCTGGTCTTATAATTAAATTCTTTCTCTGGCAAACTAGACAGGAAATCATCTCGGAAGTTTAATTTAAATGTTCCCTTCTTTTAAAGTTGTTCATTTTAAGACAATTTATTGATGATTCTACAACTATGTGGAGTTAATTTCATTTCTTGTATATGCTGTAACTTCTCCACTCTAGATTTTGATTTTCTTATCATACAATTAACAAATCAGTAAGAACCTACCCTCTTCTGTGCAAAGATATCCTTATGATCAATCAAGGACTCTATCTACAACTTCATAACATTATACTCTGGAATAAACTAGGGTTGCGTATTGATCCCTCTCTCAGCCTTGCACTGAAAGAAATATTGACATGGTCTTTTCAAACTACTTAAAGGGCAATTCTGTAACCCAGTGGCATAGCCGGGGGGGGAGTTGGAGGCCTACCTTTCGGCTCAGGCACCCTCCAAAATTGCAGCTGGTGAAGCGGCCCATGTCCTGCCAACTGAAGAGATTACCAGTTTAAGTTTCAAGTTTAATATAATTTTGATAAAACGCAAATCAAGGCTTCTAAGCGTTTTACAATTTGTATTAAAAAAGGGGGAGACAATAAACAAACAAATACCCACTGAACAATACTTGACCAACGTAAAACAATAGGAAAGTTCGGAGAACTACAAATTAGAAGTAAAGAAAGCTAGGAAACAGGATTATTGAACAAGTCTGTTTAAGTCCTACGCATCTTGGAAGACGTAAGTCTGTAGATTTCCCTTCAATTTGTCTACATTTTTTCCTGCCCTGATTTAAAGAGGTAAGGAGTTCCATACCGTGGGGGCCGTAGTTGCGAATGAAGTGGCCCGACGTGTGCTAATGATTTTCAAGGATGGTGTATGAAGAAGTTGCTGAGAGGAGGATCTTAGGACTCGTCTAGGGATAAGGAGTTTGTGGATAAAGGCGGTTCTTTAGTGTTTTGAGACTTGAAAGAGAGGATGGCTATTTTATATATGATGCGGTGTGCAATTGGTAGCCAGAGAGCAGTTTTTAAATTTTGCTAGCTGAGCCCTCCCCCTTGCCTCAGCAGTAAGGAAGCTGATGGAGTTCCTCAGCCACAGAGGCTGACAGTTCCATGTGTGCTCAGTTCTGAGCTCTGTTCTGTTCTTGGAGGAAAAGGCCATAGTCTGTTATTGAGAAAGACATGGGGGAAGCCACTGCTTGCCCTGGATCGGTAGCATGGAATGTTGCTACTATTGGGATTCCGGAATCTTTTGTAACTCTTTAGGATTGTGAATAGAATGTTACTACTCTCTGGGATTCCAGACTCTTGCTATTCTTTGAGATTCTGTATGGAATGTGGCTACTCTTTGGGATTCTAGAATCTTGTTGATGTCAGCCTAGCTGTCGCTTCCATTTAGCATTTTTAGTTGGCATTACTTATGTCAGCGAGGCCTATGGTAAATTATATCAATCTGACTCTGGCATGGGAATGCAGATAGACCCGGAGGGCAGGGAAAATGTTTCAAGTATCCCTGATTGAATCATGACTAGCTAAAAGGTGTTAATGTCTGATTAAGAGGGTGCTTAGGACAATGGGTCCAGGTGCAAACAAAGAAGCCTGAGTCTTAATCCCATCACCATGCTTGCAAGTATCACACCCTCCTTAGCAATTAAATTGACCATTGTCTCAAATAGTTTGCAAGTTCTAAACAGAAAGATACTGGGACATACAATATTGTTTCTAAATTCAGAATAAGATTCCAAGGTATAAAAACCTCCTCTCTGCTCTATCAATCTATCTATCTATCTCTGGGCTCTCTGGTTCTTTCCTTCTCTCTCTCTCTGCCTTTCCCTAGAACTTCACGCTTCCTTCTGAACTCGGTAAGGCAGGGAAACTGCGTTGCTCTCTACATAATTGTAATGCTTAATTGTAATGCTTATAAATATTGCTTTTCTGTAAGACTATTTCTATAATATATTCTTTATGCAATCACCTCTGGCTTTGCCTCTTTGATTCTACTTCCTAGTGAGTCTTCAGTGAGGGAACAGAATCTGGGACCAGCGTTTGTCAGTACGCCTTTCGCTTAACCCCTACCACCTAATATTGTGGGGGCAACTAACAAACTGACAGTTACTCTCTGGGATTCCGGACTCTTGCTATTCTTTGAGATTCTGTATGGAATGTGGCTACTCTTTGGGCTTCTAGAATCTTGTTACTCTCTGGGATTCCGGACTCTTGCTATTCTTTGAGATTCTGTATGGAATGTGGCTACTCTTTGGGATTCTAGAATCTTGTTACTCTCTGGGATTCCGGAATGTTGCTACTCCTTGGGTTTTGGCCAGGTACTAGGGACATGGATTGGCCACCGTGAGACCGGGCTACTGGGCTTGATGGACCATTGGTCTGACCCAGTAAGGCGATTCTTATGTTCCTAAGTGCCAACATCCATGTCTGAAGCACCCTTCCATCTTCCTCGCTGCACAGGCAGAGACTTAGCTAACGAATCTCTTCGGCTGGCAGTGCTTGGCCATTCCCACCAGCAAACTTGCTCCCCCCCCCCAGTCTACTCCGTAGGCCCCCCAAAATTGGATTTCTGGCTGCACCCCTGGTATAAACTAGGTGTCCACATTTACATGTCCGTTGCATGGATAAATATTTAGAATACTGCCACTGAGGCATATACATATGCCCAGTACCCACATGAATACTATCAGGGCACCTAGTAATGCTGTTCTTTAAATAGCTTCACCACAAGTTCGATCACTAATTCAGAGCTTTTTTAATCTATTGCAATCAAGCTTCTCTATATATTTCAAAAGCTCACAGACGTCGACTTCCCAGGACCTCAGCGATGCCACTCAGGGCTCGATTACTCTCATAGCACTAGAGCTTTAAGTATTTGATCGTCACGGGTCCAATATTATTTATATTATCTTATTTTAACTTGGTTTAAGGTTTCTTCTACCGATACCAACATATTTATAATACTTTATCCAGCATATAAATAGCAAGCACTTAGAAGCAAATTCTATAAACGGCGTCCCGATTTTAGGCAGCCTACCGCTGTCGTAACAACCAATCGGGATGCACATTTTTGACAAGAAAACCTCCCAAGGCAGTCCGCCTACATTACACCTCCAGGAACCTAGGTGCATAGGACCGCCTAACTTGCTTAAGGCTAGGCGTAGGCATGGTTTCACCTGGAAGAGTCCTTAGGCGAGCTTAGACAGCCCTAGCCAACCCTAGGCGCCTCCCCCCAAGGCACGTAGAAGACCTGAAATGTAGATCACATTTCAGGCACCTTCAAGTAAATGCGGCTGCTGAACTGATCAGCAAAGGAACCCTCCCTACCCCAATCAGTTTAGTGGCCATGGCACCCATTCCCCCACCCTCCACCAAGATTACCAGCAGGAGTGATGCCCAGTCCTTCCTTCCAGGACCCCTGAAGCTGACCCCCCCCCACCCTCAAATGCCTGCAGCAGGAGGAGGGGCCTCCAAGCTTTATACAGGTTAGGACCTCACAGCCCTGCTCAGGATCAGAAGGAAAAAATAAGAACAATCCCCCTCCTCCTTGCAAGTTTTCTCTTCCTCCTTTTCTCTTTCAGATCTGGAGGTAGTTTGGGGACTCAGGGAGCAAAGGAAAACCTGTTTCCATCTCCTCACGCCCCTTGGCTTTCTCTCCCTGAGCTTCCAATGAAGCAGAAAGCAAAAGACGGTTGTGCCAAAGATCTTTCTTCTGAGAAGTTTTCTTCAATAAACTGGTGTAAGTTAAGGCCTGTGTCCTTGGTCATTCTTTCACGATTCCAGCCAAGGATTGGTGCCAGCTGCTGACCAGGACAGATCAGCCCAGGTCCCACAGAGCCACACGGTCAGGCCAAGAAAAATAAAGGAATCATTTCTCACCAAAACAGCACAGCATCCTTTAAATCTTCTGCTCTGAACCTCCTGGGGGGGGATTTGCTGCAGTTTGCTGAGTCTTTTAGCTTGCTTACCGAGGCTCGGGGTTATGCGAGGCCACGGTGGTGAAGGGGCACAGACAGGGCAAACCAAAATGGACAGAGGGAATCTAACTTTCCCAAGCGCCTCAAAAATCAGGGCCCTTATAATAACAGCGGGGCAGGCCGAAGCGCTCATTATGCTTCCAGCACAATTGCTGGTCCCCTGTTCCCGGCAGCCTTGCCCAGCCTTTTGTGTGCATGTGTCACAGAAACCCACTTGCTGAGTCTTTGCAGCACACTCCGCTCAGAGCCCAGGCCAGCATTTCTGCCAGAGAATGACCTATTTGTCCGAGACAGCAGCCTGCATGAAATCTTGGGCGCACTGGTGACTGAGACAGCGTAGGCCACAGAAAGGGGATAAAACTTCAACATTAGACCCGTGGGGTAAAGGGCTCCTTCGCACGACTGGTTCACGCTCAGCCTTTTCTTCACACCAGTACGCTGTCACATGCGGTGCAGTGGCAGAGAAATCATTCCACGTGGATTTTTTTTTTTTTCCTCCTCTCAGTTTTGGATTATTGCACAAGTACTAAGAGAAATTTGGTTCAGAATACAGCAGTAAGAATGATCTATGGTCTGAGGAAGTACGACCAGGTGACCTCCTTACTATTGTGAGCTGCGTTGGCTACCAGTGGAGGCCCGGGTGATCTTTAAGTTGGGACGCTTATATTATAAAGTCGCTTTTGGTGTTGCCCCGTTATCTCGTTCATAGATTCGTTATCATGGCACATGAGAAGAGTAGAAAATCTCATGCCCTATTTACGTTCCCTTCAGTTAAGGGATGTAAAATTATGAAGCATCATGGACATTGTCTTTCCTATCAAGCAGCTTATTACGATAGAGATTTCCGTCCATTATTTTTTTTTTTTATTATTTATCTTTATTCATTTTTAAACTTACAATAAGTGTGATAATAAATAAACACATTTAAACACTGAATATATCACTTAGTATTCGGCAATAATACAATCAAATAATCTTATCTCCCTCCCTTCCCACCCTTTCATAACAAGTAATTAAAATATTTTATATAAGCTGTTATACTAAAATTTCCACCTTCCCCTTCCTGAAAATTGAACGTGTAAAATTTAAGGGAAAAATGGCATCTATTCATTACAAAATTTTGTTAATGGCTCCTAGACATCTTGAAATTTCTTTAAATATCCTCGCTGTGTTGCTATTACTCTCTCCATTTTATACATATGACATAATGAATGCCACCAAAAATTATAATTTAGTCTACTCCAGTTCTTCCAGTTATAAGTAATTTGTTGAATGGCAACCCCAGTCATTATGAGTAATAGCTTGTTATTATTTGATGATATCTGACTCTTTGCTCTCATTGACATACCAAATAATACAGTATCATATGACAATGCCACTGGATTTTCTAATAAGCAATTAATTTGGCCCCAAATTGATTTCCAAAAAGTCATAATAAATGGACAATAGAATAATAAATGATCTAAAGTCCCTGCTTCAAGATGACAATACCAACATCTATTAGACTTGGAGCAATGGAAAAATCTTAATAATCAATATAATCTGGAGTTCTTATGCTTTCAGGTGGACTCCCTGAGACACCAGGCTGCTCAGTGGTATAAATTGATAACTGGATTAATTAAAAAGAAACCAAATACTGCTCTGAGAGACATTTGGAGCATTGAGATCAAGATTCAAATTTCTGTGTCTCAATGGCCACAAATTTGGACTTGGAGGATGAGATGTACAGATGGATGGATGGATGGATGGATGACAGATTTCAAGCTCAAGCTCAACCCAGAAAAAACAAAATTCTTCGTTGCCTCCCCTCACCCGCTTGACAATAAAACCCCACTATGCATCAATAAACTCAACTACCCTATTCAGCCCACCATGAAAATACTAGGTGTTATTCTAGACCAATGCCTAACAATGAAGGAACAAGTGGATTCCCTATTCAGAAAAGGTTTCCTTACTCTCTGGAAACTCAGAACCATTAAATCATACTTCAATACGTCAATATTCAG
Source organism: Geotrypetes seraphini (assembly GCF_902459505.1). Taxonomy (NCBI): domain Eukaryota; kingdom Metazoa; phylum Chordata; class Amphibia; order Gymnophiona; family Dermophiidae; genus Geotrypetes; species Geotrypetes seraphini. Next base: position 68,195,800 of record NC_047095.1, read on the forward strand.
AATCCTAGTGCAATCCCTCATACTGAGTCAGCTTGACTACTGCAACATCGCCTATCTAGCAATCTCACAAAAGAATATGAGACGTCTCCAAATAATGCAAAATGCTGCGGTCAGACTTATCTTCGGGCTGAAGAAATTCGACCACACGACACCCTACTATCGGCAGCTGCACTGGCTACCAACGGAAGCCCGAGTAAGGTTTAAATTTGCCTGCCTCTGCTTCAAAGTACTATACGGCCTGACCCCCAAGTACATAACGGACCTTTTCGCATTTTCTAATAATAAACTCAAGAGAAACACACACCCAAAACTCATTTCCCCTCCAGTTAGAAGCTGCAAAATGAAAAAAACACCACAAACACCTTCTCTCTCACCAAGCAGTCCTATGGGGCAAAGACCTAGACCAACTGCTTTCGCCCACTACATACGGGGAATTCAGGAAACGCCTAAAAACATACCTGTTCCAGAAATACCTAAACAATTGACCCGCTCTCCCTCTCCCTCCCCCCTCCCTATTCCACCTGAACTTACAGCACTGTTATAAATATAATCTGTTATCTTCATCTTATCGAGTAACTTTACGTTGCTATTTATCCCCAACAGGTCCTATCGGACATTACCTACTAAAATGTATATATTACATTTTCGCTCAGCAAATTGTATTTCTATACTATTGCCTCTTGAGGTCTCTGATCTCTGTATTTCCTCTGAATATCTACTTATTGTATTTTGCTGAATGTCCAGCACTCTTGATTGTAAACCGCCTAGAAGTCGCAAGATTGTGGCGGTATAGAAGAATAAAGTTATTATTATTATTGTGTCGGCATCTATGAGACAAACCTGTTTTTTTCTATTACATAGAGCATTATGGACCCCTGTTCGGTTACAAAAGTTAGATAGCTCTAAGTCTAATAGATGTTGGCATTGTTATCTCGAAGCAGGGACTTTCCGTCCATTATTGACTAAATCCACATCTTATGAACATTACAGAAAACTTTTGAAGACTTTTCTTTTTTCCAAATTCTTGGTTAACTAAATTTCGGTATATCACTTTATTCTTGTATTTTCCCATAGCATAATCTTTTGTTAACCGCATTGGACTAAGGGTTATTCGGTCTAGAAATTCGCTATTATGCTATGTTATTACCCATGGCAACTGTAGACGATCTGTAGAAGTGTCAATAGGGTTACCAGATGTCCGGTTACTCGGATGTGTACTCTATTTAGAGGACCGTCCAGATGGATTTTTAAAATGCAGCAGTTTGTCTGGGCTTTCAAGTGTGGGGCCGCGTCTGGAGATCTCTGAACATGTGCGAGTGTGACGCATACGTGTGATGTCATGCTCAGAGGCCCTCCAGATGTGGCTCCGAGCTCAAGGAGGTTTGGAGGGGGGGGTCGCAGAACAGAGCTGGGATGAAACTGGGTGGGACTGGGGGGCCGGCGTCACGTGTCCGGATATCAACATACACAAGAATATGTTACTGTTTTTAGAATCTTTGTGTTTTTTTTTAGAGGATGGAAAGGCTGAACTAGTCCAAGACCAATAAATTATTTACTTCATCAAGGATGTGTTTCAGCTAAATAAAGTCCAGTATTCCAAAGATCTCAATGCCTGGCCTGATTGTAATGTTTAGGTGCCTACATCTGGCTTTTTCAAAATGAGGCCTTGCTGAATTCCTACATTTAAAAGTGGATGAGATCAAGGGAGAGAATGAGATTAGATGCTGACCCCTGGTTCTATAAACAAGGATACACAATTTTGCATCTAGTGTGTAAAGTTGCTTGCAGAAGTTACAGAATAGCCTCCAATTTAATATTTTAAGTGGGCACTAATAGGCTTTAACCACCCATAATGACCCTTAAGTGGCATTAACGCACATCAACTTGCGGTTATGTTAGGGTTACCGACATCCGGATTTCACCGGACATGAACTCCTCTTGAGGGTCCGGACGGCTTTTCACAACCTGGCACTTTGTCCGGATTCTGAAAAGCTGTGTTGGGGCAGGGAGGGGGGCGGCCGTCACGCCGTTATCACGTAGCATCCGCGCATGCCCGACGTGGGCGGGCTAGGCCGGGCTTGGGGGACTTAAGTGCTATTCTGTAAATGTAGCACTTCAGTTTGATATCGCATTTAGCTGCAAAGGGGGTGTTAACATGGGCAGATCTTGGGGGTGTCCGGCACTTATGTGCTAACTGGCAGACTCTATAAGCGATGCCTGAACTTAATTATTTAGAAAGCTTAATCAGCGCCAGCATAAGAAATTAACACCTCATCATTGGCTTAAATTAAAATTTAATTGGGTGGTAGGTGCCTAACTCGGTGGTCACCTACCGCTTTCAGGTTAGGGGTGGATTGTGGGCAGATCATGAGTGTGCTTTGCATGTAGACACCTGCTTTGGACTTAGGAGTCGGGGGGCGACTAACTTAGGTGCTGGTATTAAGGCCAAGAAAACCCTGGTGTAGATAGAGTGTGCCTAAGTCCACTTTAGGTGCTGTTGGGCAAAAGTCTATAAATGACGCCTAACTTAAGATTGATATGCGTTAAGTGCTGCATTTAGGCCCCATATAGAGAATCGGGCCTTAAGTTTATAGAATACTGTCAGTTATGCCCCACCTCTGACAGTATTTATGCTGGGAATCATCAAAAAGGGGATCACGAACAGATCGGAGAAGGTTATCATGCCGCTGTACCGGGCCATGGCGCGCCCCCACCTGGAATACTGTGTCCAGCACTGGTCGCTGTACATGAAGAAGGACACGGTACTACTCGAAAGGGTCCAGAGAAGAGCGACTAAGGTAGTTAAAGGGCTGGAGGAATTGCCGTACAGTGAGAGATTAGAGAAACTGGGCCTCTTCTCCCTGAAAAGAGGAGACTGAGAGGGGACGTGATCGAAACATTCAAGATAATGAAGGGAATAGACTTAGTAGATAAAGACAGGTTGTTCACCCTCTCCAAGGTAGAGAGAACGAGAGGATACTCTCTAAAGTTGAAAGGGGATAGATTCCGTATAAACGTAAGGAAGTTCTTCTTCACCCAGAGAGTGGTAGAAATTTGGAACGCTTTTCCAGAGTCTGTTATAGGGGAAAACACCCTCCAGGGATTCAAGACAAAGTTGGACAAGTTCCTGCTAAACTGGAACATATGCAGGTGAGGCTGGACTCATTTAGAGCACTGGTCTTTGACCAGAGGGCTGCCGCGTGAGTAGACTGCTGGGCAGGATGGACCACTGGTCTGACCCAGCAGCGGCAATTCTTATGTTCTTATTCCTGTAATGGCTTCAGCGCCCAACTTTGCTGTGATAGAATACTTTGTTTAACACTCAGTTTTGTAGTGCTTCATTTTTGGCATCCATTCTCAAATCTATCCCAGCCGCTTATTTCCAGTACTGGGGCTCGTATACACTGCTCATATACTTAGTTGAGTCAATGGCTGGCCTAGATTTAGATGTTAAAGAGGGGCATTTTTGATAGGACATCTGTCTGAGGTTGGACTTTTGGGCGAGACATCCACAAACCCAGTAGAAAAAAATGTCCATTTTCAAAGCTGCCAGATTTTGAGCCAATTAGGGTCTTAGGCCCATCCCACTGCATTCCAAGATGCATTGGGAGGGGGAAGGCCCGTTGCGGTCCTGTAGGCAGGAGGGAGTGGGCTTCCTTCCTGCTGATTTTACATTGGATGGTACAGGGATATTGCCTGATGGGTGATGGGGGGGGATGTTGCCTCGTGTCGGGTGGTGTTGGGTGATGTTGCCTGATGTCGGGGTTGTCAGGTGGTGTGGGAGGGGGTCCAGGAATGTTGGAGGATGTGCTGTTTTCCCCCCCTCTCCCCCATCTCTAGGTGGTGGGAGGGGGGGTCGGTGACCACTGGAGGAGTAAGGGGGGGTCATGCCTTAAACCCTCCCGTGGTCATCTTGTCAGTTTGATCACCATTGATCTAAGTCCCAGCATGTAAGTTCCGCCTTGGATGTCCTGGAAAAGCGTTGATTATTGCTTGAGGACATCCTCTTCCTTGCTTCCTTGTCTCTTTCTTGTCTCTCCCTTGCTTCAAGCTCTTCCTTGCTTTCTTGTCTCTTCCTTACTTCAAGCTCTTCCTTGCTTCCTTGTATCTTTCTTGTCTCTTCCTTGCTTCAAGCTCTTCCTTGCTTCCTTGTCTCTTTCTTGTCTCTTCCTTGCTTCCTTGTCTCTCCCTTGCTTCAAGCTCTTCCTTCCTTCCTTGTCTCTTTCTTGTCTCTTCCTTGCTTCCTTGTCTCTTTCTTGTCTCTCCCTTGCTTTTTTGTCTCTTCCTTACTTCAAGCTCTTCCTTGCTTCCTTGTATCTTTCTTGTCTCTTCCTTGCTTCCTTGTCTCTTTCTTGTCTCTTCCTTGCTTTCTTGTCTCTTCCTTACTTCAAGCTCTTCCTTCCTTCCTTGTCTCTTTCTTGTCTCTTCCTTGCTTCCTTGTCTCTCCCTTGCTTTCTTGTCTCTTCCTTACTTCAAGCTCTTCCTTGCTTCCTTGTATCTTTCTTGTCTCTTCCTTGCTTCCTTGTCTCTCCCTTGCTTCAAGCTCTTCCTTCCTTCCTTGTCTCTTTCTTGTCTCTCCCTTGCTTTCTTGTCTCTTCCTTACTTCAAGCTCTTCCTTGCTTCCTTGTATCTTTCTTGTCTCTTCCTTGCTTCCTTGTCTCTCCCTTGCTTCAAGCTCTTCCTTCCTTCCTTGTCTCTTTCTTGTCTCTCCCTTGCTTCAAGCTCTTCCTTGCTTCCTTGTCTCTTCCTTGCTTCAAGCTCTAAGCCCTAGTTTTTTTGGGGATAGATAAACCTGCCATAATAATTCAGAAGCATGAGATGGAAATAGTATGGTTAGAATGATTTGCTTCATCTCAGGTGGCACCCCAGGAGAACACTGTGTACCATCTATGGGTTAAACAAAAGGAGAAAACTTCAGCACACTGAGAAGACAAGATCTTGCAGAGGATGGTAATTAAGCTGGGTCACATTGTTCTATTTGGCATAAGGAAATGTTTTTACACTTCGCTTGGATACGTCCCTGGGAGAGGGGAGGACATGACGTTATCGGGTAGCCACATCTGGTGAGGCAATAAGAAACGATACAGGATTATGCAGTGATTTTCTTCACTTAACGCTTTGTGTTTTAGAGAGAATTTCAACCCGTGGAATGTAATTGGTCAAAATGGTTTGACCTTCTCTGGCTCTTCGCAAACACATGATTTTCTGAAACAGGATTAGTTTGAAAATGTTGAGCCTGTTGTACTGTCGGACTCTAGGGTGTTGTAAAGTTGTAACTCAATCTTTTTTTATTAACTCTTTGGCCCATGCACTCGGTCGGGTCTATGTAATATTGCGTGGAGAATAAAATCCCAACATGCTGGTGAGAAATATAGTAAATGATGGTAGATAAAGACCAGCATGGCTAGTGTGACCCTATGGCTCCAGAAAAAAAGGGGACGAATTGAGACATCCGGGTTTTACTTCCATTGAAAGCCACCAAGATGTCTCCATCTGTTCTCCTTACTTCCATTGCTTTCAATGGAAGTAAAACCCGGAGGTCTCAATCCGTCCCCTTTTTTCTGGAGCCATAGGGTCACACTAAGCATGGCCCATCCAGTCTGCCCGGAAAAATGGTTAAGATTCTATCTGTCGTTACATGTACATTAGCACTCACTATCCCCTTTTAGAATGAGTGTCATTTATTGACTTTTGGTATTTATATACTACTTATAGTCTAAGTGGTTTACATTCAGGCACTCAAGCATTTTTCCCTGTCTGTCCCGGTGGGCTTACACTCTATCTAATGTACCTGGGGCAATGGGGGGATTAAGTGACTTGCCCAGGGTCACAGGGAGCAGCGTGGATTTGAACCCATAACTTCAGGGTACTGAGCCTGTAGCTTTAACCACTGCAGAAATCAAAATGTAGTGAAAGTAAGCCAAGTCTAGGACAATCGAGCCATTGTGACATCACTGAGGAGGTTGGCTCTTAGGCATCGGTGGAAGGAGGCATTATGACATCACAGTACCTGCCCTGGTTATCAGAAGCTGAAGCTTTTCACACTATTTCAGTTTTCCATACTGTTCTCCCAGGGGAGCTCAGAACGGTTTGCATGAATTTATTCAGGTACTCAAGCATTCTTCGTCCTTATCTTTGTCTGGTTTTTATGTTCCCTTATTTTATTTTTTTTATTACATTTTTTTATTATATTTTATTTTTTTTTTAAACTCTTTTTTTTTTTCCATTTATAATTTTTATTCGTTTTCAAATTTTACATAAAGTGTACAAATTATTAAAATACAATTGATGAATACACAATATCACTTTTATATCTAATACATCATATTTTAAATATATTTTTATCCCCTCTCCCTCCCCCCATCCTTCTAAACTAAACTAAACTAAACTAAGCCTTAGGTTTATATACCGCATCTTCTCCACTGAAGAGGAGCTCGACACGGTTTACCTTCTAGTACTTTTCAATCATACATTACATACTGTATATCATGTTATATCATATTATATAAAAATTATTTTCACTACCCTCCCCTTCATGTGTGTCACCAAGAAGATATTGAAAAGAAGAAAAGAAGAAGAGAAGAAGAGAAATCCTACTATTTATTCATCATAATATTTTGTCATTGGCCCCCATATTTTTATAAATTTAGTATATGTCCCTCTTTGTATTGCTATTGCTCTTTCCATTTTGAATATATGACATATTGTATTCCACCAAAATGTATAATTTAGGTTATTATAATTCTTCCAATTGTTGGTTATATGCTGAATGGCAACCCCTGTCATTTTTTTAAACTCTAATTTTAGACATTGTGAACCATCCAGATATTTGTTTGATGGTTGATATATCAAATTGTAAATAAACTTGGAAACTTGGATCTCAAGAAGGCAAAACAATGTGACAAGGTGGTGGCCAAGACCTGAAGGATTTCTGCATTTTGAACGCTTCACTCTACATTTCTTCACATTAAAGTTAACTGCCAATCATTAGCCCAAACTTTTAATTGGTTTAGGAATCATTTCCCATGCTTTCACATCCTCTAGGTCTAAGATGTATGCTTTATTGCTAACGTTGATGTCTAACAAAAAGGTATCGTTTTCCTTCTAACCCTCTACAATTTCATTCACAAAGATGTTGATGGATCCCTAACATAAGAACATAAGAATTGCCGCTACTGCGTCAGACCAGTGGTCCATCCTGCCCAGCAGTCCGCTCACGCGGTGGTCCTTAGGCTCTAAATGAGACTAGCCTTACCTGCGTACGTTCTGGTTCAGCAGGAACTTGTCTAACTTTGTCTTGAATCCCTGGAGGGTGTTTTCTCTTATAACAGCCTCCGGAAGAGCGTTCCAATTTTCCACCACTCTCTGGGTGAAGAAGAACTTCCTTACGTTTGTACGGAATCTATCTCCTTTTAACTTTAGAGAGTGCCCTCTTGTTCTCTCTACCTGGAAGAGGGTGAACAACCTGTCTTTATCTGCTAAGTCTATTCCCTTCAGTATTTTGAATGTTTCGATCATGTCCTCTCAATCTCCTCTTTTCAAGGGAGAAGAGGCCCAGTTTCTCTAATCTCTTGCTGTACGGCAACTCCTCCAGCCCCTTAACCATTTTAGTCGCACTACACTGCTCATATTTCTTCTTGCATGTCAGTCAAACCATTTCTGATCCACTTTACCCAAGCTGCTCAGTTTATTCATGATTCTTCTATGGAACAGCATCTGAAAATCTAAGTGTGCCACATCTAGGGCATGCCCTTGATCTACTTCTTTGGTCACCTAATCAAAGAAATCAGTCAAATCTATTTAGTATGATATGTCTTCGATAAAGACATGTTGTCTTGGCTCATGCAATGCATTGGATTGTAGAAAAAACACTATCCTTTTGCTCAGCAGCTTCTCCATCACCTTTCCACCACCGAGGTAAGGCTTTCTGGTCTGTGGTTTCCTACCTCTTCTTTTGTGAACATTCTACAATCCCATGGAACTTACCTGGTGCCAAGGTGAATCTCAACGAAACAAGGTTGTTTTTTGTTTCGGTCAAAGCCAATTTGTGGCCAAAATTCACCGCTCAATTTCAGCCCAAACTGGCTCTGCCCTATCCCGCTCCCCAACACTGGAAACGTAATGTACATGTTTGAAAGTGTGTGACATGTACTTCTTAATGTTGCCACCAGATGAGAGATGAGTGCAGCGGTCTGGAATTGATCATGCCCCCAATGTCAACCTTTTGCTGAAAGCAGTGCATTATGGAAGTAACAAAATAACAGTTTCCCGTGGCAAAAACACACGGGAATGTCATACAGAACTGCGAGAACCATTGGGCGACCGTGCTTTGCCGTATTGAACAGTGGTGAGGTGGGTAGAGGCCTTCAAATGAAGAAGAGTGTCAACTGCCTACCTGCTGTGATCAAACAGGCACTGGACTATAAAAGAACTAGCCCTGTGTATAGGCATTCCTGCGTCGACAATGAAAGATGGACAGCCTGGGAGACTACTTTAAGGGATGTTACCAGTTAAATACTTTGTATTTGTACTTTGTTGTTTGCTGTAAGCCATAAAGAAACCCAATGAATTCAAATGTCATGTTTTTTGCTTCTCCCCTACCAGAGACCGCTGCACTCATCTCTCTTCTGGTGGCAACGTTAAGAAACATAGAAACATGATGGCAGATAAAGGTCAAGTGGCCCATCTAGTTTGCCCATCCGCAGTAACCATGATCTCTTTCTCTCTCCGAGAGATCCCACATGCCTAGCCCAGACCCTTTTGAATTGAGACAGTCTCTGTCTCCACCACCTCTTCCGGGAGACTGTTCCACGCATCTATCACCCTTTCCGTAAAAAAGTGTTTCCTCAGATTACCATCTCTTCACTTCATCCTATGCCCTCTGATTCCAGTTTCCTTTCAAGCGAAAGAGACTCGACTCATGCGCATTTATACCACGTAGGTATTTAAACGTCTCTATCATATCTCTCCTCTCCCGCCTTTCCTCCAAAGTACAGTATACAAATTGAGATCTTTAAGTCTGTCCCCATACGCTTTATGATAAAAATCACTGACCATTTTAGTAGCCTTCCTCTGGACCGGCTCCATCCTTTTTATATCTTTTTGAAGGTTTGGCCTCCAGAATTGTACACAATATTCAAAATGAGGTCTCACCAGAGTCTTATACAGAGGCATCAATACCTCCTTTTTCCTACTGGCCATACCGCTCCCCACTCCCTGCATGTCACACACTTTCAAACGTATGTATTAAATTTCCAGTGTTGGTGCATTTTTAGGAGACCAAATAACAGCTAACCATTGCAAAAAATTTTATAGCTGCAGGATCGAGGCAGAGGGAAGACAGCTCCTGAGGCCCATGGCAACCTGCAAGCATCGCTAAAGTACTGGCGATCCTCTCTGCAGGCTGCACCCTGCTAAAATTAGGTAAAGGGATGCGTGGGAGGCCAGGGAGAAATCCGGACACCACAGCACTTCCTGACTGACCCTCCCTCCTCGCCCTCTAAAGCAGGAGCAGCGGTGGTTGGCCAGCAAGAGGCAGCACTGTTGATCATGCTTTAGGGGGTGATGGGGAGGGGGGTCAATCACTGAACTGGGAGGCCGATTTTTTTGGGGGGGGGTTTAAATTGTATCGATTCACCCGATGTGAATCAATTCGAATCGGGCAGCACTAAGTCCTCGGCTTATACCACAACAGGTGCTTCTGTCTCCTGTAGTGCGCTAAGCTCCATCCCCTGCCAACCTTCTAACCCCGCCCTGCCAGCACTCTGATTGGCCAGCATTCTTCAAGAGGCAGATTAATTGGACGCCGGTCAGGTGGGGAAAAAAAAGAAAAGGGAAACCGCATGGCTCTGTGATCGACTGGGGTTGCCTGAGCGATCGACCAGACGATTGCGATCGACGTATTGGGCACCCCTGATCTAAACCAACAAGAAAAGAACAGCGACTACAAACAGCTAGAGCAAGTACTTTTTCATGCGCAGGCCCTGCAGAATGGAACAGCGAGGGGATTTGAGTGCTTTTAAAAGATCGCCGAAACGGCACTTATTTTATAAAATGAAGTATGGGTGACGAGGCAAGGAATTAGTTATTAAATAGAGGACAATGCAAATTATTGTCTAAGGATATGATTCTGTGATCCTCCTTGTTAAAGGCCTATAAACAAAAAACTATAAACGGGTTGAACGAATAAGGTACAGAGTCCTGGAAGGAGGCTAAGCCCAGTGGAGGTTCTGCTGCATGGCAGCTGCTCCTTCTCCTCTTGGCTTTGTTCAAACACAGGTGCAGGTCAGTTCAAGCCAAGAACTCTTGGCTTTCATTTGACACGGAGTAAAGTAGCCAGTGTGTGTGTGGAATTCTGCACATACCAGTCGGAATGTGAAGTTCCTTCCTTCCAGACTGCCTCCTGACGAATATTTATGGCTTACTGTTAAAAATAAACTCACACACAGAACGGGCTTCTTTTTTTTTTATTCTGCTTGACTTAGTTACAGTTTCTGAATTATACTTTTGAGCCGTGTATTTTTTTTTTTTTTAGGCCAGTGTTGCAAAATGATTCCAGGTCATCACCTGATATGAGTCCAATTTTCAACTCTTCTCGTGACAACAAAAGGTACTTTTAGCAATGCTTTAGGACTCGAAATTGAGAGCCCGGGATGCATGTGGGTTTGGTTTTGGTTTTTTGCATCATTTTTCCATGCAATAATTCAGAGACCAAGAAAAGATATAATACTTAGCAAATCTTTACATAAGATAAACTCTCAGAGCAAAATCGAATTTAGGATATTGCCAAATAAATCCCCGAAAGGAAAAAGGGTCAGAGTGGACAAAGCCCCTTGGAAAAATACAGAAACCAAAGGGGAAAAAAAGCAGGAAAAGGAGGGTGTTTAAGAAATGCAAGACAGAGATAAACAAGCTTAAACTCCCTATACTAAGGCTTTTCATCTATCCAAAACTTTTTACAGGTCTTCTGGCTCATAAAATGCAAACGCCTTTTTCCCCAATTTCATACAACACTTGCAAGGAAATGTAAGGACTTTTAGACAGTGATCCTAGGACCACCACTTGGGGCTTCAAGGCCAAAAAGGCCTTAGGTCTCTCCTGAGTGGCCCTAGAAAACTCAGGGGAAAACAAAAATATTATGACCTGGAGTGTGTGTGCTGCAGTGGTTAGAACCCCGGCCTCAGCACCCTGAGGTTGTGGGTTCAAATCCCACACCGCTCCTTGTAACTCTGGGCAAGTCACTTAATTAGTATCAGCAAAAAAAAAAAAAATTGGTGTTCAAATGAAACAATGAAAACCAAATGCACCAAAATCAATAGCAATCGGAGACTTTACAAGCGTAGGGAGTAGGTCAGTGGCTCGATCAGTAGTCCAAAGTCCAGAGTGCTTCTTTTTTTAGAAATCATTTTAAATAGTCGTCTCCCATTTGTACCTTCTGTGCTCATCCTTCCCCAGCTCTCAGGATTCTCAGTCATCCTTTTCTGGAATCCAGTCTCTCTTTTTTTTTTCTGTCTCTTACCTCTTATCCAGTTTCCCATTCTTCCTTTCAGGTCCTCTCTCCACTCATTTCTACCCCATCTCCCTCTCCACAGCCTCTTGCCCCATTATATGTCCTCCCAATCCTTTTCTATCCTCTTCAGGTCCTCTTTACTATCTCTCCCTCTCACCTTCCCACCATTCTTTGGAGTAATTTGTCTGCGTGATTAGGGGTGACAAGGAGTAAAGAGGAACATGATCAATTCAGCACTAACCTTTGGAGCATTTTTATTTATTTATATATTCAATTTTCTATATTGTTCTCCCAGGGGAGCTCAGAACATTTTACACTGTCTGTCCTGGTGGGTTCACAATCTATCTAACGTACCTGGGGCAATTAAGTGACTTGCCCAAGGTCACAAGGAGCAGCATGGGCTTTTAACCCACTACCTCAGGGTGCTGAGGCTGTAGCTTTAACCACTGAGCCACTCTAGAAATCATAATGTGGTATAAGTGAGCCAAGTATAAGACAATCGAGCCATTGTGACATCACTGAAGAGGTTGGCTCTTATTGGTGGAATGAGGCATTGTGACATCACAATACCAGCTCTGGTTACCAGAAACTTTTCATACTATTTATTCAATTTTCTATACCGTTCTCCCAGGGAAGCTCAGAACGGTTTACATGAATGTATTCAGGTACTCAAGCATTTTTCCTTATCTGTCCTGGTGGGCTCACAATCTATCTAATGTACCTGGGGCAATGGGGGGATTAAGTGATTTGCCCAAGGTCATAAGGAGCTGAGGCTGTAGCTTTAACCACTGCGCCACACTTTCTCCATGTTCCCCACAATCTTCCATGCTCCCCCAGATTATACATATGCTCTCCCCCCCTCCCCTTTCAGTTCCTTATTCTCACTCTTCAAACAGTTCCCCCTCCATTTTTGTTTTTACTGACCAATCCCCAGTAATGATATGCTCTATTTTTAATCATTTGTTTTTGAGCCATTGTAAGCTGTTAATGAATTCTATTGTACACCGCTTGGATAACAAAATTTTAATAAACCTTGAAACCTTGATAAGGATACAACCGCCCAGACAAGCATCATTCTTTGACGTGATTGGTCCTTGAAAACTAATTGCAAGTCATTTTATTTTTATTTTTTTCAGTGCAGTAGTTATCCTAACTTGAGCAATAAAGCAACCGTTTTGATCTTATCTTTGCGAACTTGCAATTTCAGCTCTGATGGACATTAAATTGAAAAAAAAGAGCATGGCTGCAGATGGTGGATGATGAAATGTGTGTTTGCATGTCAACTATCGAGCTGCATTTTTTAGTTCATTTACACTCAAAAACAAGACATCCATCGCATTGATTAGCAATTCTATCTACTTTAGTTTCACCATTGTTACAATTGCTCAAACATAGCTTTTAAATAAATAATTCTCAATTTTATTTTTTGTTGGTTTTGCAATTTTATCATTTCAGTTATAATGTGCCATGAAAAAACATTTGCTCCGTTTAGTGTGCCAAAGGTAAAAAAAAGTTTGAGAGACACTGTTCTAGAGCAGTGGTTCCCAACCCTGTCCTGGAGGACCACCAGGCCAATCGGGTTTTCAGGCTAGCCCTAATGAATATGCATGAGAGAGATTTGCATATAATGGAAGTGATAGGCATACAAATCTGCTCCATGCATTTTCATTAGGGCTAACCTGAAAACCCGATTGGCCTGGTGGTCCTCCAGGACAGGTTTGGGAACCACTGTTCTAGAGGCTTTCCCCGAACTCCCCTCCACCTAGCTCCAAAGTCTTTTTTTCCCCTTCTTTCACTTCTCTATCACACTTACACACACCCTTGTTCTGCTGTGCCAGGCTTGTAGCATGAGTTTCAAGATCACACAACTCATTCCTCAGTGGCGGCCCTATGGCATTAGGACATGATGTGCTGATAAGATACCAGGGACACCCAAAGCACCCTTTGTCTCATTGTGCATTGAATGTCTATGCAGCTCACTCTACCCAAAAGTTGGCCATAGATGTGCGAAGCTGCCAAAGACATATTACCTGGTGTGAATCCTGAAGGTCTTGAGACGATGGATAGGGTGATAGAATGCACTCCCACAAGGATGCCTAGAGACCAGAGCAATGTCAACCTCATTAATTTCCTAGCACAGCCCCCAAAATGATAGCTTGTGGGCTGACAGGCAAAAGAAGAGATTAAAAAAAAAAAATAGACTTAGTGAGTCTGGGAACAACAAAAGGGAAATGACTGTAGAATAACCGGAGACTTCTGCAGTGCAAGAGAACACGGTCCCGCTGACCCTCATCGCCTTTTGCTCCCAGAATAGTGTCAATCAAGCCAGTTCTTTTATATTCAGCAGGAACATAATAGCTGCCCTTCTCGTGTTGAGGGCTGAAACTGTTTGCTTTTTTATGTTCTATGAATTACAGACCTTCGGGGAATAAGCATACATTTACAGTAACCGGAGTAGTGAGTGATAGACCAGCCAAGGAGACTTACTCTGTGTTATAAATGTGGCGAGTGGGCAGATGTATAGCTTAGAAGGCTGGAAAGGAGCCTGGAATGGTTGTTCCGTAGGAGCCACTGTGTGACGAGACCATAATCACATGATGAATTGAGCACCGCTGTAAGGGTCTTTCTCATCCTGTCCCCACACACCTGATCTTTGGCACCTACCCAACGAATGGTCACTTTGCCAGCTTAGTACCACCTTATACTAAAGGACAAGTAAGTAGGGGTGGACCAATATAAATGAATCGTGGAACCTTCAAATAAGAATTGATCAAATGTACACTGGCTGATGTTCAAAACGAACAGCTCCTGGCTGGATAAGTGGAGGGTCATAATCAAAAAATGCGTCTATGTCCGATTTAGACGTAGGGCGCTAGTCGCTCAAAGTCAGCAGCGCCAAACTGTCCATTCTCAAAAAGTACGTCTAAATTTATTTTTTTTCCCCCCAAAATCATCTGTTTGTACGTCCAGGCATTTGACCAAAAAGTATCCAAATCCCAAACGCCCAGAACAAGATCTTTTGGATGTGGGAGGGGCCTGACCACTCAGTCATGGCAGCAGAGCAGAGGGGCACCTTACAGGGCACTGCTGTGAACTTCACAAAAAGGGTGCCACATAAACATCTTACCAGTAGATTGTAGTGAGCTTCCCAAAACCCACTATACCCACCTGTCTGCAACCCCAATAGCCCTTATGGCTGCAGGTGCTACCGGTATGGCAGTACAGTAGGGTTTTGGGGGGGCTTACATTTTCCACTATTAATGTAGTGGTTAGAGTGGCTTATGGGCCTGGGTCCTCCTCTCTATGGTTCACTAACACCCCCTCCCCCCCCAAGCTACTTAAGATACCTCTGTGCAGCTCTACTAAGCTTTCCTATGCCAGGTGTTGATGTTCCAGAGGCAGGTATGTACGTTTTTATTTTGAACTTTGTGGGGTGCAATGGGGTCATTAAAGATGGGGGGAGTGTGTGGGGGGTATTGACTTTGTCTCCGCTTTGGATACTGCTTTTAAATCGTCTAATTCACAATGTATAAGTTTTGTCTAGGCAGTCTCATCAAACATTCAATTATCTCTGCAGGACAACTGTTTAGGCCCACATCCCGCCCTAACTGCTCCTTCAGAAATGCCCCTTTCAGCTCTGGGTGCACAGTGGGATTCAGAGGCCTAAAATGTTCCTGGATACATCTAAAAAAAAAAAATTTGATTATCGGCACTTGGACGACCTGTCTTTTAGTTAAAAAATCCCAGATATTATATTTCTCTCTCTTTTTTTTTTTTTTTTTTTTTTAATTCCTTTATTCTTGAATCCAAATTGTGGACTACATAATCAATTAATTAATCTTCAAATATTACTTTATCAACCATATCTATGATTGAATTATTATATTTCTAATCTTTATGCAAGTATGTAACTTATTATTATTATTATAATTTGAATAAAAATAAAATTAAAATCCCAGATATTCAATGGCGGGCACCAGAAATGGCCCAGCATAAAATATTTGGGTTTACTGGCTGTGGTGGACAGCAAAAACGCTCCTCACTGCTGGCTAAATATCAGGCCCAAAGGTGATGATGATGAAAAAGGCCACAGGAAAGTGGAAACCCAGAAGACAGGTTCAAATTTTCCACCGTCCTGGGGGGGTAGGTATGTAAACCTAGGGTCTTTTTCATCATAATAAAGTCTGTTTTATCAGTTCTTTCTCCAAGGATTCATTTTTATCAGTCTACCCCCTACTTTCTTGCCCTTTAGCATATCTTCCGTAGGGGACAATTCTCCTTTTTATGTTTTACACTGATGCATATCTAGCAAAGAAGATCTGGCAAGGACTTGAATTGGAGGCCTCCAAGCAGGGATGCATCACTCTATCAGGCATGCCTTTGTGGGCTGGTATTTCAATCAGTCATATCATATGGCACAAAACATGTTAAATACTTTAATTGCCGTGATTATTCTACATCCTGTCCAGGCAATCGCAGTGCTGTAGCCTGCCAGTAGACTGTGCCGGGCCACAGCTGGGCAAATGGATCTGTGCGCAACCACAGCACGTTACATTGGCATCCCATTCCCATAATTTACCTGCCCTGGTTCTAAACCAGGGGTAAGGAACTCCGGTCCTCGAGAGCCGTATTCCAGTGGGGTTTTCAGGATTTCCCCAATGAATATGCATGAGATCTATTTGCATGCACTGCTTTCAATGCATATTCATTGGGGAAATCCTGAAAACCCGACTGGATTGCGGCCCTCAAGGACGGACTTTGAGATCCCTGCTTTATATCAAGGGTAGGGAACTCCGGTCCTCGAGAGCCGTATTCCAGTCGGGTTTTCAGGATTTCCCCAATGAATATGCATGAGATCTATTTGCATGCACTGCTTTCAATGCATATTCTAAACTAAACTAAACTAAACTAAATCTTGGATTTATATGCCGCATCATCTCCACTGATGGAGCTCGGCACGGTTTACATGGTTAGGGAAGGAACGGAAATCCAATGGAATTATATAAGTATGAGAGGAGAGAGGTTTAGGTGTAAGAATGCCAGGAACGGGACGGGGTTACGTTTTGGAGAAGAGCCAGGTCTTCAGACGATTACGGAATGGTAGAAGAGGACTCAAATTGCGGAGAGGGGAATCCTGAAAACCTGACTGGAATACGGCTCTCGAGGACCGGAGTTCCCTACCCCTGTTCTAAGCCATCTTATCCACCCATCCTGCACAGGTAGGTAAAGTGCAGCAAACATGCCTTAGACCAGTGATTCCCAACCCTGTCCTGGAGGAACACCAGGCCAATCGGGTTTTCAGGCTAGCCCTAATGAATATGCATGAGAGAGATTTGCATATGATGGAAGTGATAGGCATGCAAATTTGCTTCATGCATATTCATTAGGGCTAGCCTGAAAACCCAATTGGCCTGGTGTTCCTCCAGGACAGGGTTGGGAACCACTGCCTTAGACAACATACCTTCATGGGCTCCTGTCACACTCCTGTCCCACCCACTTTTGTTACATCAGCAAGGGAAGCCAATGGATGGGAAGCAATCTGGGTGCCCAAAGTCAGTGTTTCTCAACTCACTGAATTTTCATAAACTTGATTTGCATATACTGCCTCCTTTATATGCAGATTTCTTTCATGCATAATCATTGTGCAATTGTAAACAAACTGGGACAAAAGGATATTCAGAGAAGGGATAAGTTACAATATTTGTAAGGGAAAGGAGAAATGAATGAAACAAAGGAAAAACACAAGAGGTTAAGGGGATAAAGGTTTGGTTTTGTTTATTCCGGGATAGGGATTCCCAGTCAAAAGCCTTTCTAAAATAAGAAGCCTTCAGCTGTGACTTAAAGAGATTTTTCCCATCTCAGACAAAGTGGTAACGAATTCCACAGGCTCGGGCATGAGCCACTATGAAGAAACAATCCCCCAGGCCACTCTGTTCTTGCAACCCTCGCCTGCTTCCAAGGAGTATTGTTTGCTGGAGGAAATGTCTTTTGGGGTTTAGGACAATCTGGTCTGCTAGATTAGACCTCCTAAATCCACATCTTCTGACTGGGAGAAGGGACCTTGACTTTTTTCTGTGCCAGGACCCCAAAAATCATGAATTAGGTGGTAATTGTGTTTGGGAGCACTGGCTCATTGCTTAGGGTTACCAGACGTTCAAATTTCCCCTTTTGAGGACATGTCTGGGGGGGGTCCCCGGACGTCTTTTCAAAACCTGGCACTTTGTCCGGGTTTTGAAAAGTCTCATCTAAATTTGGGGTTTGTCTCATGCCTTTTTCAATAGTAGCTCAGTGTGAGTTGCATTCAGATATACTAGGCATTTCCCTGTCCCTGGAGGGTTTACAGACTAACATTTGTTACTGAGATAATGGAGAGTTAAGTGACTTGCCCAAGGTCATAAGGAACAGCGGTGGGGTTTGAGCTGACCACCCCTGGATGTCAAGCCCAGTGCTCTAACCACGAAAGGTAGAAAAGGAGAGGAAAAGAAGGAAGATGAATTAAAGAAGGCTGGGTTACAGCTCTGTCCGTGAATATGGTACATCATTGTGAGGGACACTGAAGACCTCATAGGGATGTCTGGGGATGTGGCATCATTTCCTGCCCATAATCACCCCTTCTAGCCTGAGCCAGAATAGTAGAGGCATGAATGAAATCATTATACCGAGTTTGTTTACCAGTTGCAGGGTGGCAGGTGAGTTCATCTGGCCGACAAAGTCTGAACAGGGCTAGGGGAAAACTAGTCGGCAGCTGGTGTTTAGTTATGGCTGGCCAGGTGTGTCCTTATTTACATATTTTCCTCTATTCGCATGGAAAGAAGCTGAGGCCAAGCCAGCGGGATGCCAGACTTCATCGTGGAGGTTATATTCAAAAGTGCCCTGTTCATGTAGCATCGCCTGAGATCCATTCCTCTCAGAAATATGAAATTTAAAACTTGGTCATGACTCCGGAGGCCATCTTGTGGTTCTACCCCAGCCTGGAAACCTTTTTATCTAATCAAGTTGGTTTCTTCTTTCTTTTGCAAGAAACCAGCTGATTCTACAAGTCTGTGTGAGCATAAGAACAGAAGAACATAAGAACTGCCGCTGCCGGGTCAGACAAGTGGTCCATTGTGCCCAGCAGTACGCTCACGCAGCGGCCCTTAGGTCAAAGACCAGTGCCCTATTTGAGTCTAGCCTTATCTGCTTACGTTCTGGTTTAGCAGGAACTCGTCTAACTTTGTCTTGAATCCCTGAAGGGTGTTTTCCTCTATAACAGCCTCTGGAAGAGCGTTCCAGTTTTCTACCACTCTCTGGGTGAAGAAGAACTTCCTTACGTTTGTACTGAATCGATCCCCTTTTAACTTTAGAGAGTGCCCTCTCATTCTCCCTACCTTGGAGAGGGTGAACAACCTGTCCTTATCTACTAAGTCTATTCCCTTCAGTACCTTGAACGTTTTGATCATGTCCCCTCTCAATCTCCTCTTTTCAAGGGAGAAGAGGCCCAGTTTCACCAATCTCTCGCTGTACGGCAGCTCCTCCAGCCCCTTAACCATTTTAGTCGCTCTTCTCTGGACCCTTTCGAGTAGTACCGTGCCCTTCTTCATGAACGGCGACCAGTGCAATTTTCTTAATGGGCCAGAAAAACCCAACTAACTGTGAGATCACAAGTTTAAGAAACCCCTGTGCTACTGGTAGATGCACTGGAACAGTTTTTGTAGGAGGGGTGCAGAACCCCTCTTTGGATACTTGCATCCAGCTCAGAAACCCAGCATACCTGCAATATGGGCATCCCATGTGTTCCTGCCAAATTTAATGACAGATGGTAAAGTCCTCTGCACTATCTGGACTGTACCTCTGAATATTTTACACAACACCTCTGCACTATCTTATCTATGGGAGACCAATAGCAAAGACTTGGAGTATTGCATTCAATTCTGGTCTCCTTATCTCTAGAAAGATATAGTGGCGCTAGAAAAGGTTCAAAGAAGAGCGACCAAGATAATAAAGGAAAGACTAAAATGGTTAGGGCTCTTCAGCTTGGAAAAGAGAGGGCTGAGGGGAGATATGATTGAAGTCTACAAAATCCTGAGTGGAGTAGAACGGGTACAAGTGGATCGATTTTTCACTCCGTCCAAAATGACAAAGACTAGGGGACACTCGATGAAGTTACAGGGAAATACTTTTAAAACCAAAAGGAGGAAATATTTTTTCACTCAGAGAATAGTTAAGCTCTGAAATGCATTGCCAGAGGTTGTGGTAAGAGCAGATGGCATAGCTGGTTTTAAGAAAGGTTTGGACAAGTTCCTGGAGGAAAAGTCCATAGTCTGTTATTGAGAAAGACACGGGGGAAGCCACTGCTTGCCCTGGATCGGTAGCATGGAATGTTGCTACTCTTTGAGATTCTAGAATCTTGTTACTCCCCAGGATTCTGGAATCTTGCTATTCTTTGGGATCTTGTATGGAATGTTGCTACTCCTTGGGTTTTGGCCAGGTACAAGTGACCTGGATTGACCACCATGAGAACGGGCTACTGGGCTTGATGGACCACACTGTTCTGACCCAGTAAGGCGATTCTTATGTTCTTATGAGACAACTGGAATCTTGAATAGAATTGGAATGGGAATGAAGAGCCATGTTCAAATCGAAGCAAATGGGAAGCAGGGTCAAGACTTTCTGCAGCCCAGCATTAAAAACGAGCACCAGCTGTGGCAGCTGAATATTGACTCCTAGGTTCCTCCAATGACCCCCAGCAGAGCACATATCCACTTGTGCAAATGTACAAGCAGAAGCAGGTGTGTGCGTTCCATCACAGCTGGACTTCTGCTCCTCCCAATCGCATCCCCAGGAAGGTCTGTGCATAGAATATGCATAATTACAGTTCATAGTCATTTGCGCGCGGTCAGATGCGTGCAAATCTTTATAGTGCACAAGTAACCATAGTGATAAAAATGCACTTGCAAAACGCAGTCACGTATGACAATGACGTTCTTTACATCCTTACGTCAACGTCTTGCACGTGATTGCGTTGTTAAAATTTCCTGCGCATGTGTTGTAGTTCGCTGCACGCAATTGTCCTGAGCTAAGTTGTCTTGCGCTCAGTTGTCTTCGCACAATTGTCCGTGCGCTTTTGTCTTGCCACCCATAATTATACGCCATCTTGGTACATGGACTTACACATTTGAATTCGACCCCCCCCCCTAATATTGTAAGAATTCAAACCTGCTTTACTGATGAAAATGCTTCATGAAATTACCGCCATAATGTCAGCAGGTTGACGGGTGATTGTTCTGATTAAAATTTGGGGCAGACCATTGTCTTTAATAGAACAGTGTCATTAATATGGTCCCTGCAGTAAGTAAGCTAACCTCTTTCTGAAACTAGAGAAGCATGGGCCTGATGTGAGATAGGTACGCAAGGAGGCGGCTTCCATATCTGTCTAGTTGAGACGCAAGGCCTGTGTGCACTGGCTGACCATTGAAACTTTTCTCTAGTCCCAAAATTTGAGATGTAAATAGTTCACAGCTGTGGTTTTGCAGTGAAGTTAATGAGCACAATGAGTACAGCTCACACATGTCCCAAATAGCGTGACTGTAGGTCTGTCAAGGACGGAGGTTTGGGTGAAAATTTAGATTTTTGACATTAGAGTTCAAGCGTCCGGCATTATTAACCCGTCTTGCCTCTTTCTTAACCAATTTGACTCTCGCCTCCAAAAGCTGAGCCAAAGGTTTCCAGAAGTCTGTGCAGATGATCCAAGTGCTCGGGGTATAATAAGGCACAGCAGACGGTTTTGGAGAGATTTACCATGTTAGTGGGAGGTCTCAGAGGTGTAGTTCTCAAGGTTAATTCCAGACGTGTCGTACAGAATTCAATTAATATTATCTCCAAAAGTATGGTCAGGGATAGATGAAGCCTGCCGGTGCGTGCATTCTCCCCTCCCTTTGTCTCGCTCTCTGTCCTGTCAATCTGAGGTTTCTTCCTTGGTATAATAAAGATGTTAGCACAGAAATTAACTTTATAAGATCAGCTAAAGGAGAACCATAGTGTATTCATTAATATCCCACTTTTATCAAAGCGGGTTACAGAAATACCGTATTTTCACGCATATAACGCACGCGTTATACGTGTTTTTACAAACCGTGCATACCCTTGCGCGGTAGCGCGTTGTACAAAATTTTTTTTACATAATTCCCCCCCCCCCCCGACGTCCGATTCACCCCCCGCAGGACCGCTCGCACGCACCCGCACCACCACCCCGAAGGACCGCCGACTCCCCGACACGATCGGGGCAAGAGGGAGCTCAAGCCCTCTTGCCCCAGCCAACCGCAGCACCCCCGACACGATCGGGGCAAGAGGGAGCTCAAGCCCTCTTGCTCCCCCCCGACTCCCCGACACGATCGGGGCAAAAAGGAGCCCAAGCCCTCTTGCCCCGCCGATTCCCCAACTCCCCGACAATATCGGGCCAGGAGGGAGCCCAAGTCCTCCTGCCCTGGCGACCCCTCCCCGCTAGTTGTTCGGGCCAGGAGGGAGCCCAAACCCTCCTGGCCACGGCGACCCCCTAACCCCACCCCGCACTACATTACGGGCAGGAGGGATCCCAGGCCCTCCTGCCCTCGACGCAAACCCCCCCCCCCCCAACGACCGCCCCCCCCAAGAACCTCCGACCGCCCCCCCAGCCGACCCGCGACCCCCCTGGCCAACCCCCACGACACCCCCACCCCCCTTCCCCGTACCTTTCTGTAGTTGGCCGGACAGACGGGAGCCAAACCCGCCTGTCCGGCAGGCAGCCAACAACGGAATGAGGCCGGATTGGCCCATCCGTCCCAAAGCTCCGCCTACTGGTGGGGCCTAAGGCGCCTGGGCCAATCAGAATAAGCTCGGGAGCCTTAGGTCCCTCCTGGGGGCGGGGCCTGAGGCACATGGGCCCAACCCGTCTCCCTTGAGAAAAGGAGATTGCAAGGGGATATGATCGAGACCTTCAAAATACTGAAAGGAATCGACAAAATAGAAAAAACTATTTACATTGTCCAATTTGACACGGACAAGAGGACACGGAATGAAGCTAAGGGGGGACAAGTCCAGGACAAATATCAGGATGTTCTGCTTCACTCAGAGAGTGGTTGACACCTGGAATGCTCTCCCAGAAGAGGTTATTGCGGAATCGACCGTCCCAGGATTCAAAAGCAAACTGGATGCACATCTCCTTACGAGAGGCATAGAAGGATATGGGTGACTAAAAATGACCTATAAAATATGTTCACCCAAAGTGGCTCAAGAAACACTATACCAAATTAATACATATACCACTTTCATAGAGGATGCATCCAAAATATTCTCTATTGTGAAGGCCTCAGAATTGGAGTCTACGCACAGTCCTATCATAGACTGAACCATCAGCGTAGCTTTTTCTGCTCCCTGCTCCAGTCATCGGCCAGAAAAACCTGAGATTCTATTCTGATACTTATTAAACCATTTCTTATTATCTTTTTTGTAATTTTTAAATACTTTTTAAATAATTTAAATAATTCTAGATAGTAAATGTTTTAAATAGTAAACTTTTTTAAAAAAATTTTAACTCATGGGTGCATCTCTCTTTCAGTTTGAGAAAATGTTGGACAACTGAACACTTATCTCAGCGTTGCCATTGCTGTATTTATCACTTCATATATTATCTGTTTACTGTCATTATACTGCCTTTTAATAAGGCCAACAAACCGATTTAGTAACATAGTAACATAGTAGATGACGGCAGATAAAGACCCGAATGGTCCATCCAGTCTGCCCAATCTGATTCAATTTAAATTATTATTATTATTTTTTTTTTTTTCTTCTTAGCTATTTCTGGGCAAGAATCCAAAGCTTTACCCGGTACTGTGCTTGAGTTCCAACTGCCAAAATCTCTGTTAAGACTTACTCCAGCCCATCTACACCCTCCCAGCCATTGAAGCCCTCCCCTGCCCATCCTCCTCCAAACGACCACGCACAGACACAGACCGTACAAGTCTGCCCAGTAACTGGCCTAGTTCAATCTTTAATATTATTTTCTGATTCTAAATCTTCTGTGTTCATCCCACGCTTCTTTGAACTCAGTCACAGTTTTACTCTCCACCACCTCTCTCGGGAGCGCATTCCAGGCATCCACCACCCTCTCCGTAAAGTAGAATTTCCTAACATTGCCCCTGAATCTACCACCCCTCAACCTCAAATTATGTCCTCTGGTTTTACCATTTTCCTTTCTCTGGAAAAGATTTTGTTCTACGTTAATACCCTTTAAGTATTTGAACGTCTGAATCATATCTCCCCTGTCTCTCCTTTCCTCTAGGGTATACATATTCAGGGCTTCCAGTCTCTCCTCATACGTCTTCTGGCGCAAGCCTCCTATCATTTTCGTTGCCCTCCTCTGGACCGCCTCAAGTCTTCTTACGTCTTTCGCCAGATACGGTCTCCAAAACTAGCACACGCTAACGATTATCGCACGCTAAATTGGCTAGCGGGCTTTAGTAAAAGAGGGGGATTGTGCCTAACCCAAAGTCGGTGATGACACTCACCCTCTTAGTCCCCCGCTGCTGTGCGTTTCAAAGGGTGTAAACTCCCCCCCTCATGCTCTCCTGACCAAACTACAAGAGTGGCTGCATATGCTCCCCAGAGAAGTCTTACCCCCCTGCCTAAGGGTGGCATTCTTAGGTCTGCACAGAGATCTTGGGAGCCAGCTCAGTTTTCTACTAAGAGGTCGTGGCAGCAGACCCTAACAAATGTGGGAAGTTTAAGGAGATTTCTTGAACCAATAATTTGATACTATTTTCATGCTCTGTGGTTTTATCCTAGGCCACTTGTTGTGGTTCATAAGAAATAACCTTTTTTAATGGGTAGGAAATGAACTTCCGTTTGTGCTGACGTCTCTTAGTAGCAGACAGGTGGGAATGATAGCCGTTGGGCCCCCTTTCTGCCCTGCAGACCCCCAGCGTACCTTCAGGGTTTTGGGACTTTCTTGGGGGGGGGGGGGGGGAATGAGCTCTCCTCTGCATGAGATCAGGGTTCTGGGTCTCTGAGCTCTGTGAATAACCCCTTTGCACATGTTATGCTGACCACAGAACTGTGCCCAGTTAAAGCGTGCTTTGTCAGAGTGTGTGATTGTGCCCCTGGTGCAGCCCAGGTTTGGGTGAAATGTGGCCCACGTCGGGCATTTTTAAGATTGTTTGAAATAAAGGCCTACTTTTACAACACCTGGGATCAACGTTTGAGAGCGCTTTCGACTCCTAACTCCTCTCACCTTGGGTTCTGCACCCCCATCATTTCAAACAAAGGACTATCAAGCCTGGTAACCTGTTTCCAACAATGGCCAACCCAGGTCACAAATACCTGAGAAGCTCACAAGGAGAAAGACAGACTGATAATGAATTTGACTGTTGGTCTTTACCTGCTGTCATTAATTATGTCACTATATTATCCAGTAATTGTAATTTATTTGCATTCCCAAGGATCACTGGTTGTAAATACAAGTCCTTTTTGGATAGGACTTTCATATTTCAAGCAAGTAAACAGCAGTCTTGGTTAGGTAGCTACATCAATGGAGCTAGGCTGACCTACGGCGCCTTTCGGAAAGAAATTAGATAGAGTTATCTCTTAAACAGAAGTCACGCTAAATTTAATAATCTTATTCTGTCCATTCTTGAGTAACATGTTGTACTTTTATTATTTGCATTTTGTAATTCGCTGATTGTCCTGCTCTCTTCGGTGTGAACCGCCTAGAAGTCGTCTGATCATGGCGGTATAGAAAAATAAAGTTATGTTATGGTATGTATCACACAGAGAGGTCAAGCTTCCAAGAAGGGGTATAGTACTGTAGGTCCAGATGAAGTACAATGGAAGAACAGTGTGGGAGATTGCAGAGTACTGGAGTCAGGGCCGGATTAAAGGGTAGGCCCAGTAGGCACGTGCCTTGGGCCCGAAAACATCAAGGGGGAGACCACCGGCGCTAGGGAAAGGAAAACAGGCTGTCCCGGCATCTCTTCCCCTTCCAGGGCCAGCGTTAGGGGGCAGCAAACAGGGCAGGTGCCCCCCCCCCCCACCCCACCCCCAACTGCATGGTGAGGTGATGTAAGCTTCCCTCCTTTCGACTCCCTCGCTGCCCTCTCTCCTGCTGCTGCCGCAACCTGTAAGCAAATTGAATCCATACCGTGGGGCTGCTCTAATACTGTGCGTGTCTACTTCCCTTCTCCTCCGAAACAGGAAGTTACGTCATGAGGGGACTTATGTGCCCAGGGCCCCTCAATGAATTAACCCCGCCCTGACTGGAGTAGCAGAGGCTGCTGAAGGGCAGGAGGAGGTTGCAAGGAAGCGCTGGGCACTTTTTCTTTCCTGCTCTGAACATTTCATGCGTTCCAGGCCTGCAAACTTATTTTGTGGCTACGATGAGGGAGTTGGTGTTGAGTGACAGGACCATCATCTCCAGCAAATCTGGACTTGGATGCGCAGATGGGTTTGTTTCTCTCCTTATGGCCCTGTAATGACATGTAGCCAGGAATTCAGGTGAAAATATCCGTTGGCCTCCTGCTGACTGGTTGGCATCGTAACATCCCAAATTTCGAGCCCAGCACCTAGTAAAAACCCCACGTAGTGACATCTCCATCTTTCCCATATGTATTCCGTAACCTGTTTTGGCTTAGGGCAGAGCGTTCCACCTCCCGGGAGGTGCCGGCTTCCAGCTTCCACTGCCCTAACCACAGGGCCTGTGGCCAGAAAACAGGCTGAGCTCAGCCCTCTGCCTGCTCTAAGAACTGATGACCTTGCAATCAAAAGCCCCAAAGAGCAGTGCTGTCTGAAGGCTTCAGGGGCTCAGCTGAAAAAGAAATAATCCCAGTGCCTGATTTCACTGGGTGCTGGGAAGCGTGTGAAGTGTTTCTGTGGGGTGGGTTGTGTCTGTATGTTGCTTCTGAAAATGCTTTACATGCTGCTTTGTTGTCTAATTCTCAGTCTTATTCTTAAAGTGCCAGACATTGTGAAAAAAAAAGCGGGCATGAGTGAATCATGCTGCGTTAGGCCAAGATTCTTTCTTTTGGGCATCAGTAATCTATGCATATAAGTGCTGCCACTGCGCCTTCTCTCCAAAGGATGAGGTCACTCTGCTGTCCAGAACCGCTGTGTTAACGCGGTTACAGGCTGGAGACTTTTTGGCCAGTTCTGGTTTTGAAATAAAATCCCAAACAGTGTGAGGGATTTGTAGTGCCCGATTCCAGCCATGGAAATAAGTGCTGCAAGTCTCATTATGCACTGAAATGGGGAGGTCAGAAAATCGGAACTGTCCCAGACATCTCCAGCCTTGAACTGGGTAACCTGGCATCTCTGTAAAAAGTCTCTTCTCTGGGCTGCTTTGGCTCTGATGTTAAGGTGGCTGCATCAGTGTTTTCTGCTGGGCATTTCATGTATTTGCAGAAGATAGGACACAAACCAGTAGCATTTCCAGGCCTGCAGACATAGGGTTACCAACACCCCCCCCCCAAGTTCCTACACTGCATCTAGACCAGGGGTGTCAAAGTCCCTTCTCGAGGGCTGCAGTCCAGTCGGGTTTTCAGAATCTCCCCAATGAATATGCATGAGATCTATTTGCATGCACCTTTTGGGCACTTATACCTGTTTTTACATCATCTAAGTCACAACGTATAAGTTCCGGCCAGGAAGTGTCGGAAAAACAATAATACAGTACTCCACTGAAATTTGCGGGGGTTCTGTTCCAGAAACCCCCGCAAATCTTGAAAAACTGCAAATACGTTTTTTCATGGGGGGGATTGGAGAGGGCAGCGGGAGAGGCAGGAGAGAGCAGCCGGAGCACCGGCGAGTGAAGGAAATCACTCGCTGTATGCTCCGACCGCCTCTTCCTGCACTAAAGTCGGGCCTTACCAATCAGGAGCTGCTTTGACACGCAGAGGCGGTCAAAGCATACAGCGAGTGATTTCCTTCACTCGCCGGTGCTCCGGCTGCTCTCTCCTGCCTCTCCAGCTGAACTCTTCTGGTCGGTGGTCGTGGTCGGAAAATACCGCGAATGACTGGGACTGCGAAACGCCGACCGTGAATGTCAGGGGGAACACTGTACAGTAAAAAATACAAATATTTGTAAAATAGAATTTCAATAATAAAACTCACTAAGTAATAAACTTATCAAACAAAGTAGTCTTAATTAATTTACCTAACCAAGATTGATGCCTAGGGTCCTATCTAAGAAGGTCTTATATCTACACCCATTACTTTTTGGATAAGCAAATAAGTAGAAGTTTCTAGTTTCTCTTGATGGTCTATGCAACACAAAATGAGGAAAAAGGTAAGCTGGAGACAATCCCGATATCAGCTTAAAGCAGATACAGGAGAATTTGAATAATACTCTTGCCTCCAAAGGCAGCCAATGAAGTAAACGATAATATGATCTGGGCGCACAGCGGCATTCAGTAGGCAGTGCTGGTTCTGTGAGTGTGTTTGGCTGTTTTCTTCTGACTGCCGATGCTGCCCTTGGGATACAACACATCCCATGCTAACCTTTCCTTTACTGCCATATACACACATAGGACTGTAATTCTGCACCTGAGACTGCAGAATGCATAGTGTATCATTGGGATCGGAGCCTTACTTCCCCGGCGCTGAAACCACTAGACCAGGTCCCTCTTCCACGTCAAGTAGTATCTACCTTTCTCTTCCTCTCCATGCTTTTTCTCAGTCTTGTCCCTTGCCTCATTCTCCTCCGCCTTCTAGCCCCAAATCTTTTCTCTGGTGTCAGATCAAAAGCGCGCCGGGACAAAGGCGCGTGCAGACAACTGAGCGCAATGTGGAGGCGCGCGCCGAAGAAAATGACTGTTTTAAAGAGCTCCGACGGGGGTGTGAGTGGGGGGGAACCCCACATTTTACTTTATACAGATTGCGCCGCGTTGTGGGGGGCTTGGGGGGTTGTAACACCCCACATTTTACTGAAAACTTCACTTTTTCCCAAAAAAACAGGGAAACTGTTAAGTTTCCAGTATAATGAGGGTGGTTACAACCCCCCAAACCCCCCAACGCCGCCGCGATCTGTATTAAGTAAAGTGGGGGGTTCCCCAACAAAACCCCCCGTCGGAGCCCCTAAAAACACTCTTTTTCTTCGGCGCGCGCTTCCATCTTACGCTCAGTTGTCTTTGGCGGTTTTGTCTATGAACCCTTTTCTCTCCCTCCTCCCTTTCACCCCCATGTCTTTTCTTTCTCTTACCCTTCTCTCCCCCACTCCGCAGTCCTCTCCGCTGCTCAGCACTGAGATTCTTTGTTTGTGCTGAAACTTTTGGGAACCCTCTTTCCCAGCTCCAGATAAAGGCACAGACCGGCAAAGCGAGGTTGGAAAGTGACTTTATTTTTTAAAGGGAAATAAAAGCTCTTAGTAAGCAAAAGGCCTGAAGTACATGCAAATGGCCAACATGCAGAATTGCAGAGTCTTTGCCTCTGAAGTTTCAAACTCCTCCTGAGCTACTCCCGAGATACGGGGGAGTGACTGTATGGAAATGCCACACATTCCCATCCCTGCCAACCCCCTCTCCCCCAACCTCACTGTGCTAGAAGCAAAATAAATCCTACAAAAACTGACCCGAATTGTCTTTTCGTTTGTTTCATTTCCATTTTAAACCGCTCAGTAAATCCCTCTTTACCTTTTAAGCTCCGTTTATGGGCCGTGAGTGCCAAAGAACACACAAACAGGATGAGCTGTGGTGAGGACTCCTGCTAGGTGGGACCGATGCTGCTAACAGTGCCTTGGTTTCTCGTTTGGCTCCTTCCCCCTCCCTTTACAAACGCGCTAGTTAGTCCAGTCCTGGTTTTAGCCCTTTGTTCGCCCGCGCTGCTAGCTAGAGTTTGTCTAAACTGCAATAGTGGGTTTTAGTGCAGGGAGCGGCGCTGAATGCTGCGCGTTGCTCCCGAAGCTCATAGGGCTCCTTTTACAAAGCCGCGTTAGCGGTTTAACGCGCGGAATAGTGCACGCTAATTTGCTGGCCGCGCTAGCCGCTACAGCGTCCTCTTGAGCAGGCAGTAGTTTTTTTGGCTAGAGCGAGGGTTAACGCATGCTAAAAAGGTGCGTGTGATCAGGGCAGGATTAACCAATAGGCCAAGTAGGCACGTGCCTAGGGCCCGAAATTGTCAGGGGGGCGATGGGCCCCTCCAGCATCGATCGGCAACACGGGCCCCCTCCCTGATCGGCAACACGGGCCCCACCCCGATCGGCAACGTGGCCCCTCTCCCCCATCGACGGGAAGTAAGACAAGCAAGCAACGCGGGTAAGAAAGGCAACGGGAACTGTAATTGTGCAAGCGGTGCTGCTTGGCCAAAGCTTCCCTCTGACGCAGCTTCCTGTTTCCGCCTGAGCGCATGGTGGGTGGGGCGGGGCAGGGGGCCCTGTGTACTTGGGTGCCTAGGGGCCCTCGACGAATTAATCCTGCCCTGCGTGCGATAAAGCCACTAACGCGGCTTCATAAAAGGAGCCCATAGAGTTCCTATGAGCATCAGGAGCAGCGCACAGCTATCGTGGTTTAGTAAAAGGGGGGATCGTAGCATAGTACATGACGGCAGATGAAGACCCGAATGGTCCATCCAGTCTGCCCAACCTGATTCAATTAAAATTTTTTTTTTCTCTTCTTCTTCGTAGCTATTTCTGGGCAAGAATCCAAAGCTCTACCCGGTACTGTGCTTGAGTTCCAACTACGGAAGGCTCTGTCAAAGCCCTCCCCAGCCCATCCTCAACCAAAAGGCCATATACAGACACATACACATAATTGTCAATTTTTGTGCATTAAAGAACATAAGAATTGCCGCTGCTGGGTCAGACCAGTGGTCCATCGTTCCCTACAGTCCGCTCTCGCGGCGGCCCTTAGGTCAAAGACCAGTGCCCTAACTGAGTCTAGTGTCACCTGCGTACGTTCTGGTTCAGCAGGAACTTGTCTAACTTTGTCTTGAATCCCTGCAGGGCCTACACAAATAAAATATATCCTGTGCCAGATAATATGTGTATCTTGAACATCTGAAATGAACTAAAAAAAAAAACCCCATGCAAAAACTGAGAAAAAAATATGAATGCATCCCCCCTGCCTCCTCCCCCCCCAAAAAAAAAACCACGCTGAAAATGTTTTGCTTCTAATAGCTAACCAATCAAGCCCAAATATGAGGGAGAGAAAACCAATGCTGACTAAAAAAAATCTCCCTATACCCCAAGAAAAATAAAGGGGGAGGGGGAGAGACAACCCAAACCGACACCACAAAAAAAGAATAAGAAATAATGATGATAAAAGGGAGCCCTCAGTCAGCCTGCAAAGGGGACTAGCCCCAAAAGAGTGTTAACTGTGAAGGGGGTTCTTTACTCCCGAAACGGAGTCCCCTTGGACGAACTTTGTTTCTCGCTGGCTGCTTTTTCACGTATTTCCAGTTGGTAGTTATTTCATCTTTTGCATCGCTGAATGTGGACGCGGCTTTTTGGCCCCCTGGATGAGGGGCAGAGACAGCTTTAATGACTTTTTTGAGTGTGTTTCACCTTTAATACATTTGTGTATTGGTTTACCACTAAAATTCACATAAAGGGTGCCTGGGGATGTTTCACAGTTAACCTCCTTTTGGGGCTAGTCCCCTTCGCAGGCTGTATGACTGAGGGCTCCCTTTTATCATCATTATTTCTTATTCTATTTTTGTGGTGTCAGTTTGGGCTGTGTCTCTCCCCCTCCCCCTTTATTTTTCTTGGGGTGTAGGGAGATTTTTTAGTCAGCATTGCTTCTAATAGCTACAGTTCCTGGAGGCAGTAGAGTAAAAGGGCCAGATCAAGTCTGTCAGCACCACATGGAGTCAACAGACATCCTCAAGGCCAGGCCTATGCTGCTAGTGCTCCTGTAGCACTATGTTATATGCTAAACCTTGGCGACGGCGTTTAAAGTCATAAAGAGAAAGCTGATTCTGGCTTCATGCGGTGTCTGCCTCGGATGGTCTCACCTCTGCTCGTCTTCAGCCGCAAAAGTGCCAGACTCAGGCTTCGGTGAGTCCCCGTCTGCAAGCTGAAAGCCACGATTATAGGCCATTTGTCAGACCCGGCGTCCAGAACAGTTTATTTCACCACTTAAAGGAGGTGAACAGAGGAGTCCCTCTTAATCAATAAGAGCAGACTGACAGGACAGTAGAGCACATTGCTATTGATTACACAGTAGTGGATATCTGAATTCACATTCCCAGTTATTTGTACAGTCCCCAGGGCAGAGTCTATATTTAGAAATGAGTCAGCAGAAGCCCAAAAAACCCTTCGGATTACACCGGTCCCCATCAGGGCAGGATTAACCAATAGGCCAACTAGGCACATGCCTAGGACCCGAAATAGTCAGGGAGGCCCAATGAAGGAAGGTATCAACATTGTTTTTTCCAAACGGCGATGGGCCCCTCCAGCATCGATCGGCAATCCGGGCCCCACCCTGATCGGCAACGCGGCCCCCTCCCCCCCATCGACGAAAAGTAAGACATGCAAGTAAGGCAACGGGAACTGTAATTGTACAAACGGTGCTGCTTGCCCAAAGCTTCCCTCTGACGCAGCTTCCTGTTTCCGCCTGGGCGCATGGTGAGATGGGGCGGGGCAGGGGGCCCAGTGTACTTGTGTGCCTAGGGGCCCTCGATGAATTAATCCTGCCCTGGTCCCCATAACAGCAACAGCCCTTCTCCCTTCCTTTTACCTCCCCCCTGTCCAGCAGCACCTCTTCCCTGCTCCCCCTGTCCAGCAGTAGGCCTTCTCCCTTCCTTTTACCTCCCCCCTGTCCAGCAGCACCTCTTACCTGATCCCCCTGTCCTGCAGTAGGACTTCTACTTTCCCTGCTCCCCCTATCCAGCATCCGCTAGCCAGGGCAGCCTCGGGGCTTTTGCTAGGCCGGCCCACCTCGCACTGTCGAAGTGGGCCGGCTAGCAAATGCTCCACGGCTGCTGCGTTTGCTGGTCCGGGGGTGAGAAGAGGTGTCCCGGCAGCGGCAGTGCAGAAGTCAAACCACCACCGCTGTCGCAAGCCACCCCACGCATCGCAAGCCATCACAAGCTGCCCCATGCACCGGAAATCGAATTCGGCATGGAAGCACACAGCAGGTTGGCAGGGATCACAAAATCCTAAGTGCGCATGCGTGCTTAGGGTTTTATTATACAGGATATACAGTACAACCTTGGATCGCAAATAACTTGGTTTGCAAGTGTTTTGCAAGACAAGCAAAACATTTTCTTAAATTTTAACTTGATATACAAGCAAGGTCTTGCAATACACGTACATACAGTATGCACGCATCACATCATCACAACTGAGTCGATGGTTCTTCTCTCTCTTACGTGTGAGGTCTTGTAATACGAGTACATACAGTATTTTGAATTAAAGTTTTTGCGTTGTGGAACAAATCGTCTGAGTTTCCATTATTTCTTATGGGGAAATTCACTTTGATATATGAGTGTTTTGGATTACAAGCATGGTTTCGGAACAAATTATGCTTGCAAACCAAGGTTTTACTGTAATATATATATATATATATATATAAATATATAAATGTGTGAGAGAATCCCTTAGAATAGTAATATATCCAATTCATATCTTCCTAGGAGAGGGGTGTCAAAGTCCCTCCTCAAGGACCGCAATCCAGTCGGGTTTTCAGGATTTCCCCAATGAATATGCATGAGATCTATTTGCATGCACTGCTTTCATTGTATGCTAATAGATCTCATGCATATTCATTGGGGAAATCCTGAAAACCCGACTGGATTGCAGTCCTCGAGGAGGGACTTTGACACCCCTGTCCTAGGAGAACTTTCTAGGGATGACCTCAGCATTGTGGTGCCCCATTTCTTGGGGCTTCACAATGCAGCAACCAAAAGTACTTAGAGAAATTTCTGAAAAAGATTAAACCCGTGTAACTATCATGATAAAAGGATTTATAGAATAAGTATGTTTTTATATAATTCCAATGCCCATAACAAGTAAAAATCACAGCTTATCTTTATATTTTGTGTCTCCAATTGCGTGCTGCAGAGGCTGTAATTTTGAAATGATAAGACCTTAGACTTTCCTCTCCTGGTAAAAGAAGACCATAAAATAATTTTAATACTAATTTTACTGGAGGTTGTAAATGGCCAGGGCTTTCTTTATTGCTTAGAACAGGACTTCCTGAGCCTGTACCAATGAATCAGGTTTTTAAGGTATCCACAATGAATATACATGAAATTAATTTGCATACATGAGAAACTCAATAAATTCAAATGTATCTCATGCTTATTCATTGGGGATAAGCAGAAACCTTGACTGGTTGTGTGGTCCGTAGGACAGGTTTGGGAAGCCTTGCATTAGAACTTTTTCTTGTAATATCTTTATGGACAGTTAAAAACTGTTGGCTCTGCTTAGTTACAGGACAAGATATTCATACTCTAGCTCGCATGTGTCAAACACAAAGCCTGCAGGCCAAATCCGGCCCACCTGGCCATGTTATGCAGCCTGCGGTGATTGTACGCCTGACATTACACTCTCCAGGAATCTGCTTGATTCCCAACTTCCCTACCTACCACCTCCTCGCTGCTGAAATTTGAAATCTTCAGGCAGCCGACATGAAGCCAGCCTCCTGCCGTCAGCCTGCCCCGGAACTGTTCTTTCTGCAGCATCCTGTCTATGTAGGAAGAGGAAGTGCTGCAGAAAGAACACTTCCGGGGCAGGCCGGCAGCGGGAGGCTAGCTTCGTGTCGGCTGCCTGAAGATTTTAAATTTCAGTGGCGGGGAGGTGGTAGATGGGGAAGGCATTGGAGACTGTCGTACCATAGGATCCAGATGAGCGGGGAGGGCTGGGGTTGTGAATGAGGGAAGGACATGCTGCATAGGTTGCAGGGGGAGGAGGGTTGGGAAAGGAAGAAGGACAGAGGCTGCACGGGCTGGGGGTTAGGAAGGGAGAGAAAGAGAGATGCTGCCAGTGGGTGAGAGAAGAGAAAAAGAAATTTCTTGGACATAAGTGTGTGGAGTGGGAGGGATAGAGAGATGGTATACATGGGGAAGAGGAAGAATTGTTGGACATGATAGTGGTGGAGAGGAGGGAGGTAGAAATGTTACACTGGGAGGGAGGAGAGATGGCTCAAAGAAGGGAGAGATGTCAGATTCCGGAGAAGGGTGATGGAAGGAGGGGAGAGAGATGCCAGACTGCAGGGAAGAGAGATGCCAGACCGCAGAAAGGAGAGAGATGTTAGACCTCAGGAAGAGGGAGGGAGGGAAGGAGAGAGAGGTGCCAGACCATGAAAGAAGAGAGAGATTCCAGGCTATGGGAAGGAGAGGATAAAGAGGCCAGACCATATAAGAGAGGGAAGGGGAAAGACAGAGTTGTCTGACCATGGGAGAGGGATGAGATGGTGCACAGGGATGGAGGGGAAGGGGAGACAGAGGGAGGAGATGGCGCACAGCAATGGATGTGGTAGGGAAGAGATAAGAAGAAATGCTTCTTATGAATAGATGGGAATAGGGGAGAAGAAAGAGGGAGGAGACGGTGCACATGGATAGATGGGAAGGGAAGGCATGGAAAGGTAGGTAGATTTTGAGAAGAAAGCAGAAAAATGGAAGAAAGTCGAATGTTAATGCTAAAGATGGATGTATGATCCAAATAGACCAGGGATTTTAAATTATAGTCTACTTGAGGGGGCAATACTTTCAAAATAGAACAAAACACAAAAGACCCCCCCCTCTCTTCAATACTGGGCAAGTTTCTCAAATAATGTCATCATATAACATTTAAAGGCTTTTAAATATTTAAATGTGCTCATAAGCTCTTCACACGTCTTTTTTCAACATCAAGTCAAGAACTTCAGTGAATCTTTGGTCTTTAAACTCTCTCCACTCTGGAATGATCTCCCCCCTTTTTTTTTTTTTTTTTTAAGGAGTTCCAGTTCATTTCAATTTTTCCGTAAATCTTTAAAAACTACTCTATTTACCAAACATTTTGAAAATTAATTCTTTTGAAATTTTGCTATTATCTTCTATTTATCATTTGTAAATCAATCCCTGTTTATTTAATTGTTGTAAACTGAGTCGAGCCTTCTCAGAATGATGACTCGGTATACAAAGTTAAGGTTTAGTTTAGTTTAATTCCAGGCACTGGTTTCTGTTTGTCTTCTGTTAACTTGCTCACCAGGTTCTCCATGCTCACCATTCATCTTCCATCTCTGTATCTTCCCTTCCACTGCTATATCCAACATTTATGTTTCTTTCCCACTGTCTACCATCTCTTTCTCTCCCTCTCTCTTTCTCTCTATGGGTATTTGTCTCTCCCTCCTTATCTATCCATGGGTCTCTCTCTCCCACTCCCTCTTTTATGGAATCTTTCTCCCTTCCCCCCCTCCAAGTCAGCTCTCTCCTTCCTTTCTAACTCACTCACTCCCCCCTGCAGTCCTGTCTTTTCTCTCCTACCTTCTCTCCCCCCAAATGTTGGCCTCTCTCCTCATTCCTTGCCCCGCGGTCCCCCTTCCTCATTCCTACCTTCCCAGCTGGCAGTGCTTTGCCTTACACGTTAGCACTACCAGCTGGCTAGTTGATTCGTCTCCTCTTGAGGAGATTCGAACTGGCCAGCCAACCAGCCGGCAGTGCTAGTATGTCAGGCAAAGCACTGCTGGCTGGGAAGGTAGGAGTGAGGAAGGGGGGCCACAGGGGAGTGAATGAGGAAAAACTGAAGGACACAATTTGGGGGGAGCCATGACCCCCATGTAACCCTGCTCTGACGACTATGCCTACAGCTGCCAGCCCCCTGCTGCTGTGCGTGTGCGACTCTGCCTGGCCCCGAGAGCCGTACTTTGTGGTGCAGCTCATAGCCACCCGCCTCAGATTGGTGGGGGATTGGCTGCAGGAGCCTGCTGCTATAACTCTGTAGCAGGATGAAGCTCTGCTCTTACAGCTGCCTCCTCTGCACCATCACTCCGATTGCGGTCCTATGTCTGCTGCAGGAGAGAAGGAGCTGAGATCGGACCACTGAATCAGTAAGGCCGATTTATTTATTTTTATTTATTTATTTATTTATTTTTAACAAAACGATTCGAATCAATTCAGCCAGAGTGAATCAGCATTTGAATTGAGAATCGGTGAATACCCTTAGGTTCCTTGATTTAGTAGGTCTTTAGCAGATTTAGATTCCCTTGCAGACCAGTTTTATGAGATTTTTGATATAGATGTTAAAGGATACACCTCACATTCCTCAACCCCTCCCCCCCCCCCCCCCCACCGCACTCTTTATTCCTTTCTGAAGCTCTCTGTTTTGCTTTATCTAATACATAGATTTTAACTATAATTCTAGTATCTCCACATTATTCCGCTCTGCAACAATTGAGGCTGAGGAGCAGATGCCAGATAGAATCAAAAACTTTTTTGAAGTTATTAAAGCATGTAAATCTTTTTGCAGAGTGCTTTTTTTTTAACCTATCTAGGCAAGGTAGAGCTGCCCGATTCCTGATTCACTTTTGAATCGATTCAATCTGTAGGCCTAGCATCATCATGGTCCAGGAACTTCTCCACAGCGGTAGCCCTCACAACACGCTGCTCATGCCGGCATTGGGCTTTCCTCTCTGCCAGGTCCTGCCTTTGCAGAAACAGGACCCAACTTCCTGGAGGCCCCCAACCCAGGTATAAGAACCACTGTGCTATTTAAAAGTATATATGTGATCCTGAGACTTAGGTCAATTAAGCCTTGCTCAAAACAAGGCCCGATGCCAGCAAGAGCAGCATGTTGTGATGGCGTCAGGGGGGGGGGGTCTGACAAAGTAAGAGATCAAGTGATTGAAGGAAGAAGGGGAGGGGGAAGGGAATAGGGGGAGTTTTCAAGCCTTGGGGGGGGCTTGGATGAAGGGTGCTGAATCTCGAGGGTGAGGGAGGAGGAAAAAGGATGCCTTACCATAGGGCAGGCATGGAAGGAGATGGCCTGGAGACAAGAAAGAGATTACATAAGACTGTGGGGAGAGTGGGAGAGGCTGAAGTCAAGAACGGAGGAAAAGAGACAGAGATGCTAGAAGAGCAGAGGGAAGAGAGAGAGAGAGAAATGTGGAGAGAAGAGTGGGAAAGAGGCTAAATCCACAAATTGAGAGAAAAAGAAAGAGATGCTTGCCCTAGGATGAGGGGTGTCGGAGGAGAAAGGAAACAGAGGGGAAAAAGCTGGACAGAAGGAGAAGCAGGGCCACAGGGGGAGGGATGGAGACACAGTGGATGGAAGGGGCAGAGAGAGAAGGCAGACGGAAGGGAAAGAGAGGGCTGACAATGGATGGAAAGAAGAGAGTGAAGATTAAAGCAGAAATGACAAAAGGTAGAAAAAAGATGTTTTGGTTGCTTTATTGTAGCTGTATTGATAAATGTTTTTAAATAGAAAATGGAAATAAAGTAATCTTAAAGTAATTTTAATACATTTTTTTACTAACCAGGTCAGGACAGAATACTGTAACTGCAGTATACTGTACTGGCCTCTGAAAGCTAATTTATGTTTAAGTATTTTTATTGAATTTTCAATGAAGTGCAAAACAAATTAAACAAATATGCAAACCAAATTCTCTCATATGTGCACAAACCAATCCCCCCACCCCCCACGTGGATAGGATTAGAGTCCAGCAACAGTTCATGTAGCATGTGGTCATCTTCACAAGTTCAGTAATCTACTGTGAGCTTGGGGAGTAAGATCCATCCAGAAACATTCCCAAGTCTGACAAAAGCAACGACCCCGACCTAGATCAAGGTCCCCAACCTGTCTCCACTCCAAAGATGCATGTTCGATCATCTGAAAGCTAATTTAAAAAATGGATTAGTCCAATAAAATGATATTTTCTTATTTTCCATTTTTGTTTTATTTCTGTTTGTTAATTTGTAAAGTGGTGATTGTTATTTGTCAGGGTTTTTTTTTTTTTTCAATATCTATCTATATTTTGCACAGTATTAGGGGACATGTGTTACTGTTTCTGTGGTGTTGCATTGTATGCAGAGTCTGGCTTCCTGGCTGTTTAGTTTTAACTTTTGCCTACATATTTCTGTCTTTAGTTTATGATTACTTATTACATACTAGGCGAGGGTATATCTGGGTTCTGTGTGTATGAAAAGGACATGGTTTTCTGTTAGTATTGACTGTTCAGGATCGATCTGTATTAATCTGGTTTGTTTAATATAGATCGATCCTGCACAGTCCTCGCTGCAAGACCACTGACCCTTGTCCCTTTCTATCTTACAGTTAACCCTAAGGTTACCGGATTTTACTTTAGTAAAATCCGGACCCCTAGACCTGCCCCCACATCTACCCAGTTCCACCCATCCCTGCCCCATTACGCCCCAGTCCTCAAAAAGGCAGACATTTCTGGGGAAATCCAGACGTCAGGTAACCCTAGTTAGAAAATTGATTCAATAGTCCAAATTGAATTGACATTTTTTTCCCTGAATCAGGCAGCTCTACTGCAAGGTAACAAACTTGCCAGTGGCTTGAGTTGACTTTCGGTTTTCTTAGGAACTGTGGTACTGCTGGTACTTATGCCAAGTCTGGGCTAACTACAAGATAGAAAGGGACAAAGGTCAGTGGTCTTGCAGCGACATGCATTCATTTTCATGACACAGCCATCAGCTTGAGGTTTTTAAAGATTTAGCACATACCAGCCATTCTGTGTGGCACAATGCAAAACCAGCTAATTGGCCTTTATGCATCCTTGTAATGCTCTAAGTCAGTGGTTCCTAACCCTGTCCTGGAGGACCACCATTCCAGTCGGATTTTTGGGATAGCCCTAATGAATATGCATGGTGCAGATTTGCATGCCTGTCACCTCAGCTATATGCAAATCTCTCTCATACATATTCATTAGGGCTATCCCAAAAACCCGACTGGCCTGATGGTCCTCCAGGACAGGGTTGGGAACCATTGCTCTAAGTCAAGGGTAGGCAATTCTGGTCCTCGAGAGCCAGAGCCAGGTCAGGTTTTCAGGATCTCCACCATAAATATGCATGAGATGGATTTGCATGCACTGCCTCCTTGAGACGCAAACCTATCTCATGCATATTTATTGTGGATATCCTGAAAACCTGACCTGGGTACAGTTCTCGAGGACCGGAATTGCCTACCCCTGCTCCAGGTCAGGGGTAGGGAACTCCGGTCCTCGAGAGCCCTATTCCAGTCGGGATTTCAGGATTTCCCCAATGAATATGCATTGAAAGCAGTGCATGCAAATAGATCTCATGCAGATTCATTGGGGAAGTCCTGAAAACCCGACTGGAATACAGCTCTCGAGGACCGGAGTTCTCTACCCCTGCTCTAGGTAAATGGTACGAGTTCTGATAGTGGACAGCATGCGAAAAGGAGCCTGCTCTGGAACAAATGAAGCAGCAAAACACTGATTTGTTGCTAAGAAGCCATATTAAAAAGGCATTGTGCTAAAAAAATAAATAAAAAAATACTGAGGAGAAAGCTCTACTCTCAATGCAGCACTCTGCACAGAGTAGGCAGATTGGCTGTGGGGGTGGGGATGGAAAAGACCTATATGGTGTAGTGTTACAGTGACTAGGGGATAAATGAAGCATCCTGCTCCATTTCCATTACTGGTTCAGCACAAAATGATTTTTTTTTCCTAGGGCTCAAATGCTATCTCATCGTAAGATACCTATGTCCAAGCACAGTACAGGGTAAAGCTTTAGATTCTTGCCCAGAAATAGCTAAGAAGAAAAAATTTAAAAATTTAAATTGAATCAGGTTGGGCAGACTGGATGGACCATTTGGGTCTTTATCTGCCATCATCTACTATGTTACTATGTTACATCCTATCATTCTTGTGCAACTGGACTGGTAGTCTTGACCATCGGGTTAAACCCCCCTATTAGTTGCGAGAGTTGTAGAGGGCCCACTGTTTGTTTTCATGCTCCACTTCCCATCACTGTGGAATGAGCTCCTCCCCCTCAGTCTTTCGCTCTACAAGCGAGTAGGGAGCCTGTCTGTTCTACTTGACTTTCATCTTTATAAT
Source organism: Geotrypetes seraphini (assembly GCF_902459505.1). Taxonomy (NCBI): domain Eukaryota; kingdom Metazoa; phylum Chordata; class Amphibia; order Gymnophiona; family Dermophiidae; genus Geotrypetes; species Geotrypetes seraphini. The sequence continues at coordinate 68,236,264 of NC_047095.1, forward strand.
TTTCTGTTTTTTTAATTATCTGGTCAGAGGCTTTCGGTGCTGCAGACAGTGGATCTCGGTCACCCCGGGGCATCTCTGACTGCGAGAAGATACAGACTATCAGCGCTGAGGTCTGTAACCCACAGGCACATGCCTCGCATGATTCCTGGGTGACCAGTCTGCATCAGTAGTTCTCAGAGTTCAGGATCCATACCCTCGGGAGCAATCTTGCCCCAGGTTTGTCCGCAGTGGGCTTGAGTGGCTCGCCCCAGGTTCTGTCCACAGTGAGCTTGAGCACAGACTGAGCGGGTCGAGTGTTCCTGGTGGCTCCAGATTGGCTGAGGCAGCTGTGGTATGCAAATTTAGTGTGTCTGAAGAGGGATGAGGCTCTTGGGCTTCCTTGTTATTCGAATCTTCTCTCACAGGGTCCTGTCACTCTGGAGGATCCGGAGCACTTTAGCCTTACAGCATGGCTCTTGAAGGCGAAGCCTTAGGGCATAAAGGATATTCATCTGAAGTCGTTGCCATACTGCTGATGTCTAAGAAGCAGTCCACATTGGTGGCCTACGTGAAAACCTGAAAATGTTTCAGGAATTGGTGTGATCAACAATGCTCAGATCCAGTGACCACATCAGTTTCGGTGGTGCTTGACTTCCTGCAGGACGGTCTGAAGAAGGGACTGGTAGTTGGCTCTCTCAAGGTACAGATAGCCAGAATTTCCTGCTTCAGAGCACAGGTCAGCAAGCATTCACTGGCATCCCATCCGGATGTTTCTAGATTTCTGAAGGGAGCCTTACGTCTTCCCCTTCCAGTGTGCCACCCTTTTCCACCCTGGAACCTTAATTTGGTCTTGCAGGCACCTGCAAAGGTCCTGTATGATCCTTTGCAGGAGGCATCAATGATAGATCTGACAGCTAAGACAGTTTTTGTAGTGGCTGTGACATCAGCGAGAAGGGTGTCAAAGCTGCAGGTGTTGTCCTGCAGGGAACCCTTTGCATCTCAGAGGCTAATGTCTGAGCCATTCAGGGTCTTGGGCTCCTACCCGTGTATCACATGATGCACCAAGGAGGGAAGGCCTACCATTTTCAATTGGCGAGCCTTGAAGGTAGAGGGACTGTGCTTTCCTTCTGCATCCAAGGGAAAAGGTACTTGAGGTTGGGGTAGCATCTGGTGGCAGGATGCCCACTCCCTCCTGCCTTTTTTTTTGGGGGGGGCCTCCATTTTGGCAGAAGGGAGTTGGCTTCAATCGGACGGGAGAAACGGGGATTACAATGAACCTTCAGTGCATCAATAGCTGTTTTTGCATTGGATCAGAGAGACCCATACAGTCTTTCCAGTCCTCTTTAGTGCATCCAGGCCTGAGTGGGTGGAGCTCATCTCAGAATGATGGGAGGTGGAGCATGAAAACAAACAGCGGGCTCTCTACAACCTTCACAACTAATAGGGGCTTAACCCAATGGTCAAGATTATAATTCCTGTTTAAAAGAAAGCACCTAATCTTTTCTTCTGTCTACTAGAAACATGCAGTAGAATTGTGAACAGATTGAAGGGGAGGGAAATGGCTCAATTGGTAACCTGGGAGGATCAGGTTGCAGTAGTCTATGTGAGAGGTGATGAGAATATGGATAAGGGTTTTGATAGTGTAGGACCATGTGTGATTTACCCACTCTTACACCCTCCCCCTGCCCCACTGCTTCACCATTGCCCTTGATATGGGCATTGTGATAGTGTATTCAGAAAGGAAGGGATGAATTAGATAAACAACAGAGAGAGGAGTCAAAGATGACCCCCAAGGTTACAAACAGAGGAGCTACTTTTCCCCTCGTGAAGCTGCCATTTCCCCTTTTCCCACTGCCCTCTTTGTTCTGATGAACCTTTAATCAGAAAAGTCTTTTAAACCCCCTTTTACTAAACCGCGATAGAGGTTTTTAGCTCAGGGAGCCGCGCTGAATGCTCCGTGCTGCTCCCGACGCTCACAGGAACTCTATGAGCATCGGGAGCAGTGAAGAGCATTCAGCGCGGCTCCCTGTGCTAAAAACCTCTATCGCGGTTTAGTAAAGGAGGGGGGGGGGGTATTTTGGAACACCACTATCTTTTCTAAAATGTCTCCTGACTTAGAAAGTACTTGTTCATAGTCTCAGGAAGGAACCAAAAGAACTGGATTTTTTTTTTATTAATTCATATTTCATTTTCATATTTGACAATAAGTGCACAAAATATTATATTACAAGTTCTTACACAACATCACTTTGATATCTACTACATAAAATCTAATAATATGTTTAACCCCTCCTTCACCACCCACCCTTCATCTACTTTCCAACCAAAATATACACATATTACAAAACATATTATAACATATTATGTAACATTATTACCAATACCCTCCCCCTTTGGTGTGCCAAAAAGAAGAAAAAGAAAAGAAGAGAAGAAGTGATGACTATTCACTGCAATATTTTGTCAATGGCCCCCATATTTTATAAATTTAGTATATGTCCCTCTTTGTATTGCTATTACTCTTTCCATTTTGAATATATGACAAATTGTATTCCACCAAAATGTATAACTAAGGTTACTATGATTCTTCCATTTGTTGGTTATATGTTGAATGGCAACCCCTGTCATGACTAATAAAAGCTTGTTATTCTCTGGTGAAATTTGACTTTTTTTCCTCATCATCATTCCAAATAATACTGTGTCGTAAGAGAGTGCTACATGATTTTCCAACATTACATTTATTTGAGGCCAAATAGCATTCCAAAATATTTTAATATAGGGACAATAATAAAGTAAATGATCTAATGTCCTGGGTTCCAAATTACAATGCCAGCATCTATTAGACTTAGAACTATCTAATTTTTGCAAACGTACAGGGGTCCAAAACACTCTATGTAACAAAAATAACCAAGTTTGTCTCATAGATGCTGACACTGTACATCTCATTCTCTAAGACCAAATTTGTGGCCATTGAGAACTGGATTTTTTAAAATGGAAACTCAACATGACTGAGAGGGAAGGTTTGTGTCAAAGAGAACTAACTGACCTTGAAAAATAGTATGACAAAGACCCTCACTCTACAAATCGTTGAACATTTCTTAGACCACTGCCGATGCATGTATTCCTTTTCACACTTTCTCCTATTTTTCTCCAATATCTACAAGTCCCTATTACACGAGAAAAAGTAGGCCTACGACAGGAGTACACAACCTCTGTCCTCGAAGACCGTAACCCACTCAGATTTTCCGGATTTCCAGAATGAGTACCCATGAGATCTATTCCATACAGCGGAGGCACAGCAGGCAAACATCTCATGCATATTCATATCCTAACAAATCTTTTAACCCAACTGAGCGGTCGTCCTTGAGGGCAGAAGTTGTGCACCCATAATATAGGATAACCCAGTTTTCTGAGCGGCTGCTGTAGCACAGTGACCAAGGCTGGGTTTGGCACGGGTCTTTCCATACCTCCCTCTAGTCTATGCAATTGTTTGCCCTAGCCTCCAATCAGATTTCCAAAGCAAGATTTCCAAACTGAACACATATCCCTTCTGTAGTGCAGCTTTGAGAACATCCCGGAGAACTGTTTAAACTCAGTGACCTCTGGCACTGCTCCAAGAACAACCACAACCATTTAAACTCAGATTTTGGATATCGGCCAGCTCTGGATTTCAAGCCCTGGCTAACCGCAGTCATGTGGAGGGAGGGGGGCAAGTTTAAATCAGGTGGAGACATCTTTCAGCCAGATCAAGAATCCAAAGAAAGCTTTCTATGTGCCTTCAGGGCAGAACCTTTTCATTTCCCTGACAGGAAACACAACACCCTATATCACCAAGCTTATGAAATAAGGGGAGGGGAGTGCGATAGCCATGCAGGCTTCATATGTGATCATCTGTGGCTGAATAAGGTAGAAATTCAGTTGATAGAGTGCACAGAGAAGGACTTTTATCAGCCTTCTGTCCACAGAGTGCCCTTTTATGTGGCTGGTACTCCCTGCTTGTTGCCCTATACTGAACAGCTCCCCAGTTGATCAAGTCACAACGGTTAATTAGCCTGGAAATTGATGGTGAATGTAATAAAGAGATTAGGTTCTCACCTTGCTAATATCTTTTCTATAGAAGGGTGTGTCATTCTGGACAGTAGGGTATTCTCCCCATGCTCGTGAGCCATGCAGAAGGAATCCACTCCAAGTTTTCAACTCCTCCTCTTTCTCCAGAGGCCTCAACTGCCCCCTTCAGTTTGTACCAAGGCAGGCAATAGCCCTATATAAAAACACATGAGAATGAAGGGTACAGGGAGACTCCCTGAAACACATTTCTGCTCTGCTCTGAAAGAAACATAGAAACATGACGGCAGATAAAGGCCAAATGGCCCATCTAGTCGGCCCATCCACAGTAACCATTATCTCGTTCTCTCTACGAGAGATCCCACGTGCCTGTCCCAGGTCCTTTTGAATTCACACACAGTCTCTGTCTCCACCACCTCTTCTGGGAGACTGTTCCACGTATCTACCACCCTTTCTGTAAAAAAGTACTTCCTTAGATTACTCCAGAGACTATCTGTTAAAGCTGTTATATGTATTTTGCCTTTACTTTTTGATTTACCCTTGTATGTTATTGGTGCTTAGCACTATCCTATAAACTAGTGTTTCTCAACCTTTTCAAGCCAAGTACCCCCCTAAGCCTAACAAATACCAACTGAGTACCCCCGGCCAAACTCCGACCCAAACTCCGCCCCTGATTCCACCTCCATAATAATAATATTAATTGCTGCTTGGTTGGCCCGGACCTTCTCTCCGACGTCAGAATTGATGTTGGGGGAAGGCTTATGCAATCACTGCATGTGCCTGGCCTTTTTGGAGTTGCGGCAGCAGCGTTGGGGGAATTAAATGGAGCCGGCGGTTTGCCCACGTACGCAGGTTGAAAAACCCTGCTATAAACCACTTGCAGAGTTACTTTCTGTCCATGTGACTAACATGTAAGTGCAGGCATTTACACTTCTCCCTCGTTATTCGCGGGGGATAGGGGCAGAGCCGGACCGCGAATGGCGAAAAACCACGAATATCCGGCTCAGACCCACCCCCGCCTCCCTTCCGCCTTCCCATGGCATCCTGGCCTTACCTGGTGGTCTAGCTGGTTTTTGGGGCAGGAGCGATCTTCCTACGCTCCTGCCCCATGCAGATAGCCATTAAGAAATGGCTGTGGGGAGTTCCCGTAGTCTCTCGAGAGACTACGGGAACTCCCCATAGCCAATTCCTAAGGTAAAGCCAGGATGCCAGGGGGAAGACAAAAATAGGGAGGGGGTTTTTCCCTCCTCCCCCCCCCCCAAAAAATCACGATTATGTGAAATCGCGAGTAGGGAAACTGCGAATGGGGAGGGGGAAGTGTATAACCAGGCCTAAATGTCAGTGCCTAAATTGGGCACAGATTAGGCTTAATATTTAGTAACGTGCCAAACTTATAGGACTGTCCTTGACCTGCCCATGTTCCACCCCTGGCCATGCCCCCTTTTGAGACCCAGGCACTAGAATTGTTGTGCAAGTAAAGTCTAATTAGTACCAGTAATCGCTTGTTATTATTGGTGCTGATTGGTTTATTAACCAATTAAGTTGGGTGCGCAAATCGTTAATGCGCACAGGTTTGCGCGTGCAACTTTGGTCGCAGTATAGAGAATCTGGGGGGAAAAAAGTGTTTGTGTGCTAGCGCAGCTTTGAACTCGATAACTTTCGTAAGCAGGAAATTGTCATCAGAAAACAACTGACGAGGGCAAATTCTCCACAAAATCCTGTGTCTTCTGTTTAGGTCTCGGAGCGAAAGCCCCAGTGCACATTTCACACAAGATTTTTCCTCTCTCCGTTTTATCTCATCCAAGACTTGCAAGAAATTAAAGCCTCGGGAAATAGACAGCATTTGAGACAAATGCAAGTAAAGTCACATGCACACACACACAATTGTCTGCATACTGTCACTTTGGGTTTTCTTTTACTGGTTACTTTGGTCTTACTTCTCCTGAAGCTAATCATTCTCCATATGGCTCCCAGTCCGTGGCAAGTAGTTAAATCCAGTTAAATCTCTAAATCTCACATCAACCCAAGATTCCTGGGATGATTAATTGCCATTAGAGTCCCCATTAGTGGTTGTAAAGTCAGCAGAGCTGAAATGTTGGCCTTTGTCTGGGATTACAGAGGAAATAAACACTGTTTCCTGCCCTCCGGTTTAAAAGCGCTGGCTCTCACCTCTGAGAATCGGATTAAAACATAAAAAATTGTGCTGTCTGTCTGGAGCCTGATGGAGAAATGCTTCTGATAGGAAGCGCCATACTGGTCTCTTCGAGGTTTAGCGCCTCCGTTTTTGTCATCGCAGCATTTATAGATAGTTGTGTTCTTAAAAGTTAAAAACATGCTGATTAGACAAAGAGAGACATCAAAATTAGATGGAATTAGTTTCAACTACTGATCTCTGAATCCGGTGCCGCTTGTTCATTTCCTTTAGCTCAAGGCTTGTTGCTGAGTTGGGAAGTGATGTCGCAGAAAGTGTGCTCACGGATCAGCGAAGAATGCAAGACAGGAGGGATTTCGATATGTCCAATTTGTTGAACTCTGGGCCTGGACTTCCAACAGTGATAATAGGACACCACCGGGGCATTGTTTCTTTATAAATTAACATGGGGAATGAAGGAAAATTTTCTACCCTCATGACTGTAAATTTCAAGTCATTTCCCCCAACTTCTCTCACTCTTCATTCTTTTTAACCCAAGCCCAGCCACGTTATCTTACTAGAAACCTCTCATTACTGCAGTGAAATTACATTACATTACATTAGGGATTTCTATTCCTCCATTACCTTGCGGTTCAAGGCGGATTACAAATGGATTGTCAGGACATTAGAAGTATTTAGGGAGTAGTTTGTACATTTCTTTGAGTTGCTAAGGATTACATCTGAATTGTCATAGTATTAGAAGTACATATGGAGTAGTTGCAGGTCATGCTTGGGACAGTTCTGATTGTGTTAGTTCGGTTTTACGTGTTTTTTGACTAGAAGGGTTTTTATTTCTTTTTTGAAGGTTTTGTAGTCTGTGGTCGAGGTCAATAGGTTGTAGAGTTGGGGGTCGAGTGTTAGGAGGTTGTTGTACAGTTTTTTTGTTTTGACGTTTTTGGTTGGAGGGTGTGTGCATGGTGCGTGAGTTCTCCTATGTCTGGTTGAGGTGGATTGAATTAATCGATTGTTCCAATAGGCTGGGTTGTCTCTGTTAATTGCTTTAAATAGTAGGCAATAAAATTTGAAATGTATTCTCGTTTGTATTGGGAGCCAATGTGAGTCGTGGTATGCCTCTGTGATGTGGTCAAATTTCTTCAGTGAGTAGACCAGTCTAATGGTTGTGTTTTGTATTGTTTGTAGTTGTTTTATCATGGTTGGTGTGCAGGGGAGATTTAGGATGTTGCAGTAGTCTATGAGACCTAGGATTAGGGATTGAACCAAGAGTTGGAATTGTTTTCTGTCTCAGCAAAGGAACGGCCAAGGCCACAAAGGAGCCTGTCTAGCTTGCTGCCAATGCTGCTGGTTTGTAAATAAGCTACATTTCTTTCTGTCTCACGGTCGGAGGGAGAGATGGGCCGGCACGGGGGGGGGGGGGGGGGGGCGCGGCAGCGGAGGGGAGATAGAAAGATGCTACACAGGGGGATGGGAGGAAAGGAGGGATACAAGCTGCAACGGTTCTGCTGCACAAGGGATGGGAGGGAGAGTTAAAAAGATACTGCACAAGGGGATGGATGACAGGGGAGGAAAGATGTTGTACATGTGGGGGAGAGAAAGGAAAGAGGAAGAATTGGGGTGAGGGAGAGGAAGGGGAGATCAAGTACATGGAAAAAAATAAGCCCTACCCGAAAATAAGATCTAGTGCCTTTTTGGGGCCCCAAATGAATATAAGACACTGTCTTATTTTGGGGGAAACATGGTAGTGGCCTTATCATCAAGCTACCTCTGCTTTCAGAGGCCGGGGGAGGGGGTATGCATCAACAGCTCTGAAATACTGTTGCAAGTAGGGTTACCAGATGTCCGAATTCCCCGTAAAGCCAAAATCTAACCCCCCCCCATCCCCCACAAATCTCAGTAAACACACCATCTTATCAAATGCAAGTTTTTCCTGTACAATACATGTACAAGGAAACTTCAAGAAAAAGGTCCCCCTAGGTGCAGGAAGGACCCCCTTCTCCTGACACTATGTGCATTAACCACATCTAGGACACTAAGTTTTCCCAGCTTTATTAAACTTTGATATAGTGCTGAAGCGGTGTTCAAAACTAGAGAATAAAAATATTTAAAAACTTGGGGGAATATGACAAAGACAAAAACATTACAAAACGTACAGGAACAAAGGGAAGGGAGGGCTGAACGACGATTGTCATCGGAAAGAAGAACGCCAGTGGACAACATGGGGGAGGGGGAAAGCTATGCTCTTCCTTTATTGGAGTCTCAGCTGCATTTGTTCCCCAAAAATAAACTTTTTTTTCCTTGAAATTTCAGTGTCTACAAGTTTTCAAGTTTATTAAAGTTTTGATTTGAACGCAACATCGATAGTGAGTCTAACATCGATAGTGAGTCTAACATCGATAGTGAGCAAACTAATGGAAACTCTAATCAAACACCAATTAGATAAGATCCTGGATGAAGAGAATCTACGGGATCCCCGACAACATGGATTTACTAAGGGGAGATCCTGCCAATCCAACCTGATCAGCTTCTTTGACTGGGTAACGGGGAAGCTGGATATTGGGGAGTCCCTGGACATCGTGTACCTGGACTTTAGCAAAGCATTCGATAGCGTATCACACCGCAGGTTACTGAGCAAGATGAGTTCTATAGGATTAGGTAACACATTGACGAAATGGGTTGGGAGCTGGCTTGGAGGTAGGCTCCAAAGGGTGGTGGTGAACGGCACCCCCTCCGAAATGACGGAGGTGATTAGTGGAGTACCACAGGGCTCAGTCTTGGGCCCAATCCTATTCAACATCTTTATAAGAGACTTGGCAGAAGGGCTTCGAGGTAAAATAACATTATTCGCCGATGACACTAAACTGAGTAATGTAGTGGGCAAATGCACAACAGACGAAGATTCAGTGCCCGACAACATGATGCACGACCTACTCCTACTGGAGCGATGGTCTAGGACATGGCAACTCAACTTCAATGCCAAAAAATGCAAAGTTATGCACCTGGGCAGCCAGAATCCATGCAAGTCTTATACCCTTAATGGCGAGATCCTAGCAAAAACGGTAGCAGAACGAGACTTGGGGGTAATCGTCAGTGAGGACATGAAGTCTGCCAATCAAGTGGAGCAGGCTTTGTCCAAGGCAAGACAAATCATGGGCTGCATACGAAGGGGTTTCGTCAGTCGTAAGGCGGAAGTCATTATGCCATTGTATAGATCCATGGTGAGGCCCCACCTGGAATACTGTGTGCAATTCTGGAGGCCGCATTATCGCAAGGATGTGCTGAGACTGGAGTCGGTGCAAAGAATGGCCACCCGGATGGTCTCGGGACTCAAGGATCTACCATACGAAAAACGGCTTGACAAATTACAGCTATACTCGCTCGAGGAGCGCAGAGAGAGGGGGGACATGATTGAGACGTTCAAGTATCTTACGGGCCGCATCGAGGCGGAGGAAGATATCTTCTTTTTCAAGGGTCCCACGACAACAAGAGGGCATCCGTTGAAAATCAGGGGCGGGAAACTACGAGGTGACACCAGGAAATTCTTTTTCACTGAAAGAGTGGTTGATCGCTGGAATAGTCTTCCACTACAGGTGATTGAGGCCAGCAGCGTGCCTGATTTTAAGGCCAAATGGGATCGGCACATGGGATCTCTTCACAGGGCAAAGGTAGGGGAGGGACATTAAGGTGGGCAGACTAGATGGGCCGTGGGCCCTTATCTGCCGTCTATTTCTATGTATGTTTCTATGTATATCAAGTAATTTCAATGCGTATAACAATAATAATTTAGGGGGGGACAAATAAAAACTATTTAAAACAATAAACGTACAATCTTATCCATAATTATTTAAAGATACATAAGGAATACAAAGATAAATGACATTTGTTTAAAAATAAAAAAAAAACCAAAAAGAAAAACATTTAGGGAAGAACAACATCAGGAGGGGTGTTAAAAGATTTTTGGTGAAACTTGGTCTAAAAGTAATTGTTGTTGTTGTTTTTTTTTTTAATAAAAAAAGACTTAATCTAAAGGAGAATAGAAAAAATCAAGAAATATTGTCTGATCTAAGCTTCATATGCATCTTTATATAGATGGCTTTTTAGATTGCTTTTAAATTTTTCTAAGGAAGTTTCAGCGCACAGAAAATAGGAAGTTTGTTCCAAAGCTGGGATCCCAAGATAGAAAAAGTTGTGGTTCTTCTAGTGCCAATTACTTTCAATGATGAAATTATCATAGTTTCATACTTTTACAGCTGTAATTGTCTATGGCCTATATCTGGTTTATTCTTACTGTACGCTGCCTTGGGTGAATGTCTTCAAAAAGGCAATAAATAAGTCTAAAGAAATGAATTGAAATATTCAGTCATAAAAGATACCAAGCATGTAGCGTGTGGTATAATAATACTCTAAGAATCTTCTAGAAACCCAAAACGATCAAACTAGAAGAAGAAATTAATTTATCTACAGTCCATTCTAGTTATTTGCGGTAGTACAGTTCCTGAAAATGTTCGTGAACTGCAAAATTGCAAATAATGAAATATGGCCTGCCTTGGAAGTAGAGAATGACACGGTGAGCGCAAGGTTGACGGCGCGCCGAAGAAAAGCACTATTTTAAAGGGCTCCAACATTGCGCTGGGGTTGTGGGGGCGAAACGGGGACGTAAAAAAAAAAATGGTCACCACAAAGACGGGGAGAAGGCCATTCACCACCCCGCGGAGCAGTGAATGTGAATGGCCTTCTCCCCACAGTTAACAGAGGATCATGTTGAAAATCACGGGGTCCAGCAGCCCCCTCCCTCCTTCCTCCCAATTGCGCTCCAGCAGCTCCCTCCTTCCCCTTATCTTCACTGGCTTACTTTAATTTTCATCTTAACAAGCCTCCGAGGACTTTCCAGCAGCCGCATATGACTTCAAGGCTCCGGCGGCTTGTTAAGATGAAAATTAAAGTAAGCCAGTGAAGGTAAGGGGAAGGAAGGGAGGGAGGTAGCTGCTCAACCGCGGCGGGTGGGAGGGGGGTGTAGAAGAACAGATGCTGTACACTTTGGTGGGGAATAAATGTGGGAGCGGGGACAGGGATGGAGTTCGCGGTGACAGGATGGGGACGAGCTCACGGGGACAAATTTTTTTCCCCATGTCATTCTCTACTTGGAAATCTTTATTCTACAGTGACACTGCGCAGAGGCTGCCTGCAGATTTAAAATTACAGCAGCTGGGAGGAGGTGGGTGGGGGAGTAGAGCCATAACTGACCCTTCTGATCACCAATTTTGGGGGGAAGCCACGGCCTCTGTTGCCTCCCCTGTTCCAACACCTATGCTGGAGTTTATGGGAAAAATAGAGGTTAGATTCCAGCAGTTCACATTGTGCCTCAAAACCACAGAAAGTAAACAGTGAATCCTATGGGAAAATAGAGTTAGATTCCTGCATGAAGTACCTGTAATTCACTCTCCAGATGCCTGGGGGTCATATCTGGAAACAAAACCTGACCGAGAGATGATAGTGAAAGCAAAAAAGCTCTTTTTTTAAAGTGCTGGTCCACAAATACATGAACACTGCGTCGTGAATGGGGAATTTGGTTCCAATTGATGCAACCGTGAATAATGAGAACAGACTGTAGCTCCTTCCTCCTTCCATCAACTGATGCCTTATTTTTAAGATGATGATAATGATTTATAAATATAATACTCTCAGTATTAGAGACTGCGAGTATCTCCTCTAAAAATTTACAAAACAAAATGTCTGGTGCAAGTGAATGAGTTTTAGGAAACATCAAGAAACACAGGTTCTTATTCAATTTTCCATCATCTCTATGTTAAAATGTAAACTCAAGCTATCCTTAATCCCAGAGAGTAAAGACAGTTTGCAGTGTTGCAACCCATGTCTCCAAAGATTTACATTCCTTCCCCAGAAACACAAACTTGACATTCATCTCTGAAGTTTCTGTGCCAGCTCCTTAGTAAATTCACAAAGCTGTGGAACAGAGGGTTTAATTAAACCCTCAATCCTAATGAAAACTTGCCAGATATCACTCAAGGATATTTAACCAGGCGTGTCCATTACCGATACCACACTGGGAAAAAGGCAGGAAAATCAGACAAAACCAAATACAGCCTGTGCAAAAGGGAATAAGATAGGGTCATGTCTCAATTCCAAAGGAAACTATGATTGTAGCTGGGGTGGGGGGAGAGAAGGGAGAGAGTGGATTTGCTATTGGAGATCAGGGTCTTTGTGACCTGATTTGGCCACTGTTGGAAGCAGAACATTGGCTTAGAAGGCATGTTCTTATGACAACCTGAATCTAAGAAGAAGGGGAGGGCGTCTTGAGAAATTGCCTATTCCTTTTACATTACATTACATTAATTACTTCTATTCCGCCTGTACCTTGCAGTTCTAAGCAAAATGCTTATCCACTGGGGCACTCCCAGTTATAGGAGCCAACTGCCCGATTCAGGAAAAAAAATTTGATTCAATTCGATTCAGACTATTGAATTGGTTTTTCGATTCAATTTGATTCGATTTTCCTGCACAATTGGGTGTTTTTTGTTTTGTTTTTTTCAAACATCCTGGTGGGTTTATTTTATAGCTTTTTCACCCCCTTTGCCTTCTCCTAACCATATTGGCGCTGTGGGGTAAACAAAATAAACAAACAAAAAAGACTTTTCCTCTCTCTGTTAAATCCTAGCTCACATTTAAGGTCTAACACCAGCTCTGGCAGGATACATGTTTCAAATCTGACATATTGTAATCACAAAACAGAAAATAAAATTAGTTTTTCTACCTTTTGTTGTCTTGTCATTATTCAAATTTTGTTGGTCTCAGGCTCTGGTTGTCTTCTGATAACTTACTTGCCAGGGTCTCCTTCTTTCTTCTTGCTAACCATCCATCTTCCATCTCTGTCCTCCCCTTCCGTTTCTCTTCCCTCCCCAGGAGGTCTGGCATCTATCCTTTTTTCATCTCCCTCCACAGATCCACCTTTTTTCTTAACTACCCTTTCATCCAGTATCTCTCCTTCCTTCCCTACCACCCCAGGGTCCACCATCTCTCCCTTTCTTTTCCCAACTACCCTCCTATCCAGTTTCTCTATCCCCCCTCCACACCATCCCTTGCGTCCAACTTCTCTCCCTTTCTGTTCCTTGCCTCCCTAAATCCCATTGTCTATCATATCTCTCCCTCTCCTCTATTTTCAGATCCATTTCTTCCTCCCCAAAGTCCAGCATATGCACATCTCTTTGAACCCCCCTTCCCTCCCTCCATGTACTTCTATACCAGGGCCCCCCTCCCCTGAGGTTTGTCCCCCCTTGAAGGTCTGTCCCCCCCCCGAAGGCCTGCATCCCACCCCTAAAGGCCTGTGCCACCATCCCTGAAGGCCTGTTTTCCCCTTGAAGGCTTGTCCCCTCCCCCTAAAAGGTCTGCATCCCACCCCTGAAGGCCTGCCTGTCCCACCTAAAGGCCTGTCCCCCCTTTGAAGGCCTGCCTCCCCCCCTTGAAGGCTTGTCCCCCCCCTTGAAGACCTATCCCACCCCTGAAGGCCTGCCTGTACCCCCTAAAGGCCTGTCCTCCCCTTGAAGACCTGCCTTCCCCCTTGAAGGCTTGTACCCCCCTTGAAGACCTGCCTCCCCCCTTGAAGGCTTTTCCCCCCCTTGAAGGCCTATCCCACCCCTGAAGGCCTGCCTGTCCCCCCCCCTTGAAGACATGTTCACCCCCCTTTGAAGGCCTGCCTGCCTGTCCCACCCCGAAGGACTGCTCACTCCCCACCCCGGCGTCCGGCTTCCACCCCCCTGGCCTTCTGTTTCCCCCCCTGGCCTCCCCGCACTGTTTACCTTCCGGCCGGAACAGCCTGCAAACAAGATCGCGGTGTTAACGATCTTAGTACAGCTTTGGAGCTGATTCCTCTGTCGCGGTCCCACCCCTCCTCTGATGCCGCTCCTGCTTTAGGGGGCGAGGGGGGAGGGTCAGGCAAATCGGGAAGCCGTTTTTTTTTGTTGTTGTTTTGAACCGATCCGAATCGATTCACCCGAAGTGAATCGGTGAACCAATTCGAATCGTGAATCAGGCAGCACTAAGCCAACTTGTCCAAATTATTGGGGGTACTAAACCCAATGGACATTACCTCTCCCTGCACACAGTTAAAGAATTTGTTCAATATCGGGGATGCTCAAGTGCCCACATAGCTAGCTCTTATTCTTACAGTCACAGCTCTACCAGAAACATTTACCTTTTTTACTATGAATTATTTCTGTAGCACTACCAGACGTACGCAGCGCTGTACAGAGTCACAAAGAAGACAGTCCGTGCTCGAAAGAGCTTACAATCTCTAGACAGACAAACAGGATGTCATGGATACAGTTAATCAATGTACACTTCTCCCTCCGTATTCGCGATTTCAGCAATCACGGTTTCGATTATTTGCGGTTTTAGCTTACTGGCTCCTCCCCTCAAATTACATCAGCTTGCATAGAGAAATCGCTGATTCCAAGCATTTACAGAGATTCCTGGCACTTTCTTCATCATGCTTTGCCTCTCCTTCAGGAACAGGCGAGGTCTTCCACCATGTTATTCGCGGTTTCACCATATTCAATATGGTTTTTAATGGAAAACAGTGAATAACATATGAAAAAGTGATTTTCGTTTTTTCTGTATTCGCGGGTCTGTTAATCCCCTATCACAGCAAATACAATAACTGGTTAGCGTACGAATAACATACAAGCCCTTAGAGCAGTGGTCTCAAACTCAAACCCTTTGCAGGGCCACATTTTGGATTTGTAGGTACTTGGAGGGCGTCAGAAAGTCTTAATAATAATATTGTTATTTAAAGCTAAAGAGACATATGATCAAGAAACGGTTTTATTTTACTTTTGTAATTGTGATAAACATACCAAGGCCTCAAAATAGTACCTGGTGAGCTGCATGTGGACCCCGGGCTGTGAGTTTGAGACCACTGCCTTACAGCCTACAAAAAGGGTGGTGATAAATGCACATGCCCAATTTTTTTTAATGGTCATAAACTAATGGCAGCATAGGCACATGGCCATTAATACAGAAGATAGAAAAAGAGCTTTTTTTTGTAAGTAATGTCTTTCACATCAAGACTTTGTTCTTGAGATGTGTTAAAATAGACATAAAAATCAAATTTTATGAAAGGCCATTTTTACTGCTGCAGTAAAAATGGCTTTACCCTTGGGAACAACCTACACAAGGGACGTAGTAAGGGGGAGAGCGGACTGCCTTGGGCACCATTTTGGTGGGGGAGCCGGTACCTCTCCACCCCTCCCCCCATGCCATGCTGGTGCCCTCCTTTCCCACCCTGGTATGTCTTTAAAGCTTCGCCAGCACAAGAAACTTTTCCGGCCTGTTGATCGCGCCGGCCTGGCTCCCCTCCAAAATCACTTCTGGGTTATGGGGCCAGGAAGTGACATCAGAGGGAAAGCCAATGCCAGTGCATTGGCATAGATTTACCCCCTCCCCCCTTTTACAAATCTGCAAAAGCATTTTTTAGTGCAGATCAGTGCACTGAATGTTCTGCGCTGCTCCCGACACTCTTAGAGTTCCTATGAGCATCGGGAGCAGCGCCAGCCTGCACTAAAAAACGCTTCCACAGTGATGGAACTAAAGCGCGCAGACAAATGCGTGCAGGACGTCAGCGTACCAGATTAAAAGTTAAATTTAAAATGCTCTGAGGGGATGTTTTGGGGGGAACACCCCCACTTTACTTAGAAGTGGTGCTGCCATTGGGGGGTGGAACCCACACACACACTTACAGAGGAAACTAATTTTTCCCTAAAACAGGGAAAAATTACACTTTCCTCTGTACCGAACTCCCCCAATGGCAGCACAAACACTTCTAAGTAAACTTGGGGGGGGTCCCCCCAAAGCCCCCTCGGAGCGCTTTAAATTTAACTTTTAATCCGGTGCCCTGACGTCCTGCGTGCATTTGTCTCAGCTCATTTGTCTGCGCATGATTGTCCCACACGCTTTCATCTATGAACCGCTTCCACGGTTTTGTAAAAGGGGGGGGCATTAAAGAGGTACAGGAGGGGAAGGGAGGCCGCAAGTACCGTCAGTGGTAAAGGAAGCACGGGTCTCCCCCCCTCACCAGCAGCCTCATCGGCTGGGGAAACTCCAGCATTGACAACGGTGAGGGAACCACAGGCCTTCCCACCACCCACAGCTGACGCACTTGCCGCAACTGTTGGGGGAAACCCTTGAGCTGTTGGAGCTCCGAAGCTAGCGAGGTTCCCCTTCCAGCCGCGAGCAAAAACAACAAAGGCAGGCCGCATTAAGCCTTCGGCAAGTACACACTTCTGCTTGCTAGAAGTGCGCATATTAACCGCAAGGCAGACAGCTGACTGGAACTGGCACAGAGATAAAAGCACTGCCTTGGTATTGTTTTTTTTTTTTAAGTAAAAAGGAGCAGAACCCACAAGCACTCAAAACTGTAGTCTTTGCATGATCAAGGTAATGCATACAGTTGAGGCTCCTCTAAAGGAGGAGTGTGTGGCGCAGTGGTTGGCGCTACAGCCTCAGCACCCTGGGGTTGTGGGTTCAAATCCCGTGCTGCTCCTTGTGACCCTGGGCAAGTCACTCAGTCCTCCATAGCCCCAGGTACGTTAGATAGATTGTGAGCCCACCGGGACAGAGAGGGAAAATGCTTGAGTACCTGATTGTAAAACCGCTTAGATAACCTTGATAGGCGGTATATAAAAACCTAAGAAACTTGAACTTGAAACTTAAAGAAAAAATGGGGAAGTGGGAGAAATGGGGGGAAGGACTCGACCAACCAAATGTGACACCCCCAAGGTGGTAATAATCCTGCAAGACCCCAGCTCAGTCTGACCAAAAACAGGGGTAGATTAAAAAAAAAAAAAAAAAAAGGCCATTGCTTAACCAAGTTTCCAAGTTTAATATGTATTTGATTAATCGCTTTGTCGTTCTTCAAAGCGATTTACAAGTAATTAAAATTACAGTAAAAAGATATATATATAAAATAAATAATGACTGACGGGACACGGACAATTGACAAGAACTGGAAACAAAAGGATAGGTCGGGGAAGAAATTACAATATATAATTAAAGAGTGGGATACAAAAATGGAAAACACACAAGGAAAGGGTAAAATATGAAAATGATTTGATATGAGATTGTGGAAAGAAGAAAAGGTTGATTTTAAGACTCATTAGAATTCTTAAAAGGTAAAGATTTCCGCTGGGGTTAAATTGTGAAGGCATCATTAAAAAGAAAAGTTTTCAGTTTAGTTTTAAATTTTTCTAATGTGATTTCTTCTCGTAAATAACTAGGGAGAGAATTCCAGTTTTGAGGAGCTGTGACTGAAAAAATATACTGCCGGCGCGTATTTATTATTTTTAATGAAGGGATTGTTAATAAATGCTGTTCATCTGATCTTAGAGTTCTGTTAGAGGAGTAAGGGATTAATAATTTGTGAATAAAAGCAGGAGTTTTAAAAAGAAGACCCTGCCAAGGCCTAAAAGAAGACTGCACAGGTTTCCCACTTCACCTGCTGGAGACTGAGAACAGACTGATTCTATGAGGGACTAAACAGCCCGTTTGTACTGTAAGAATCTGGTGTGTTCTTAATCTCCACCTGCTGGCAGTGGAATGTAAATCCATCCATCTGCGCCGGTCTGGAGGGACGATAAAGAAGGGCCAATTAATGTGACATAAAGCACTAATCCTTCCTAAGCTCCTAAATGTATGATCCTGAAAAGTAGATGGCAACAAGGCTGGATATAGCGCAGGAAAAAAAATTAGGAGCTCAGCACTGGGCACTTAAAACTGGGCCAATGAATGGCAGAAAACAGAACAAGTGGGACAGGATTCTTTACAATCTTTAATCCACCATTGGAACATATCAGCATCATTGTAATGGCAGTGGAAAAGGACCACTCATCCAGGAATGGCCAGGCAGATTATGTGGCGGCGGCAGTGACCTGGAGGCAGAGAGGGAAGGGAAGATGTGATTGGATGGGGTGGGGTAGAGAGAAGGGGAAATGTTGGTAGCTTGGGTGGGGAAAGAAAGCTGCTGGCAACTTGGGGGTACAGCGAGAAAGAAGAGATGGTAGGCAACTGAGTAGGTGGGGGGGGGGGGTGTAGAGAGGGAAAGTGGAGATGGCCAATGAGGGGGTAAAAGATGAAATGGGAGATACTGGCCCCCTTGTAAGGAGGGGGGGTTGTAGAAAGGTGAAGGGGAGAGGACGGAGAAATCCACTGCTTATTCCTAGGATAAGCAGCATAAAATCTAGCAAGGTATTTGGGACCTGGGTTGACTACTGTTGGAAACAGGATACTGGACTTGTTGGACTTTCAGTCTGTCTCAGTATGGCAATTCTTATGTCCTTATGTGAACCAAGTATAGACCAATCAAGCCATTGTGACATCACTGATGAGGCTGGCTCTGAGGCATTGGTGGAATGAGGCACTATGACATCACAATCTCAGCTCTGGAATGTTGCTACTCTTTGGGTTCTGCCAGGTACTTCGAACCTAGGTTGGCCACTATTGGAAACAGGATACTGGACTTGATAGACTTTCAGTCTGTCCCAGTACGGCAAGTCTTATGTTCTTATGTGAGCCAAGTATAGGACAATCAAGCCATTGTGACATCACTGATGAGGTTGGCTCGTAGGCATTGGTGGAATGAGGCATTATGACATCACAATATGAACTCTGGAATGTTGCAACTCCTTGGGTTTCTACCAGGCTGGCCACTGTTGGAAATAGGATACTGGGTTTAATGGACCTTCGGTCTGTCTGGTATGGCAGGGGGGTTGGTCTCGTCAGGCCTTGAACTGCCCTTAGAGGGGTAGGCACATGTCTGAAGGTTCACCTTGGGTATTCGATACCCTTGGGCCAGCTCTGTAACCAGGCCATCATGTCTGCCTAGTTATGCTGTCCATACAGCTAAGGATACATCCCAGTTGCCAGCCTTCAGTCACAGCTGTAGCACTGGATTTGTGCATCAGTCTATGAAATCAGCAGCAACACCAATAAAACTCCCAAGTGTCAGCAGCCTGCTGGGCTCATTACTGAGCTGTACTGCAATCAAATTCTCCAGCACCACCCTCTGCTCCTAGATCTTCCGGGGGGGAACCTCGCCTGCATTAGCTGCTGTGCAATCCTTAAAACCAGGTACAGCTGTGATGCCTTCCAGTTTTGTTAGGTCACTTTTACTTCCCAGTCTTCAAGGTATATTTTCAAAGGTATCGTTATGCTGCCCAAGATGATATGTGGATTTTCAAAATGTATGTGTGCACCGATAGGAATAAAAAATACCACCCGGGGGTGTATTTTGCAAATGATACATGTGCAGTGAATTTCAAAAATAGCCCGTGTGCTGTAGGTTTGCCACCGATACGTCTAACTTACACCATCATTTTGAAACAAGGAAAGGTATGTGTCTAATTTTATCTGCCTTGTGGCCAGATATGTGAAAATTGGCTTGTTTTGTGTGGTGCCCTACTGAAAATGTAGCCCTTCTGCTAATTTAGCTTCAAGTAATTGTCCCCTTTCCTCCCATCCACCAACACTTCTGTGCATTGCAGAGGAATTCTTAATGGCCTCATCATGATTCATTTTAATGCAGTGTGCGCCCACGTCTACAAGTTACTTTCAGTGCTCAATTCCTTTCTGCATTGTGCGGCCAGTAATGTGCATGTCTACCCACAGTAACCACATGCTTTGGCTGGCTGTAGCTTTCTGCATTGGCCCCTGAGAAAACCAGAAAGAGGACACTACTGTAGATATCCTGTGATAACCCTATTGCTGTTGCATTGAGCTCCTGCACTGAAATATCTCCTTCTCTGCCCCCTCTTGTATTGCAAATGTGTCTGCATGCGGGAGAAATGGGAGTTAGTGAGAGACTGGCTGTAAATCATGGCAGAATATTTGCAGGGTTTCTCAACCCAGTCCTTGGAGAGCCCCAAGCCAGTTTGGTCTTCAAGACATCCCAAATGAACACACATGAGATATGTTGGCATATAATGGAGACCGTACAAGCAAATTTATGAACTGGACTGGGTTGAGAAACCAGCCGAGCTAGCATATTGTGTGATTAGGGATGACGTACATAAAATATATTACATTACATTACATTACATTAGTGATTTCTATTCCGCCATTACCTTGCGGTTCAAGGCGGATTACATCCAAACTAAAACAAGAATTACATTCAAAATTTGAAGGAATAGAATAAGCGATGAGATAAAATTTTAAGGTAATAACAATGTCGGGTAAAAATAGTTATCAACGGGAAGTAGAAGTTTTTAGGAGATAGGAATAGGGTGAATTAAGGGTTTTAGATAACGTTTGGTAAATAGAAGAGTATTAGAGAGTATTAAGGGTATATATCTGGATGAATATGCTGCTCTGACATTAAAAGGAACCAAAAATGGTTTCCAAGTCTGAGGTGCTACCTAAGTGTTAAACAATGAATGGACTTGCTCCTTCTGCTCCCCACATGCACCTCTATTGCAGGTTTTTATCTATTTATTCATCCCGTCCTTCCAAAGGAGCCCAAAATGGTTTACAAGATTACATTCACAGTATAAGTAAGACAAACTTTGTTGGGAAAACAAACTTGGTGCACATAGAGGTATAAATTTCAGCTTTTACAGTATAGTCATAACATACAGATTTGGAAATATAGACAGTGGACATAGGGTGTTTTAAAGATTGCAGTACTTTCCGAGAAGACATAGTCTATGGTGGTTTAAATGACATCATTTCCCGTATGGACATAGCCTAACATAGGTAAAATAGCTTTGTAGGTTTGCACGTCATTGAAGTATGGTGGGTTTTTGGTCTGGTGGTCCGATGTAAAGGTCGGTTAGGGACGCAGATGTAAGTTAAGGAGCTGGCTTTGTAAAGAGGAAGGTTTTCAAGGCCTTCCTGAAGTTCCATAGACTGTTTAACGATCTCACAGATGGGGAGATAGTGTGCCATAATCTGGGTATGAAATTGGAATAAGAGCAAGTTCAACATAGAATCAAAGAAAAATGACCACATGGCCAATCGAGTCTGCTCATCCACACCATCTCCTGTCCCCTCCTCTCCCTTAGAGAACCAGCATACTTGTCCCAAGCTTACTTGAATTCAGATACAGTGAGGCATCAAACATTGTATGCAGTGGTGTTGTAAAGGGGTGCGGACCACCCTGGGTGCCATCTTCGCAGGGGGGCGCCAGTACTGGCACCTCTCCTCCTCTATGCCCCACCCACATACATCTTTAAATGTTTGCTGGCGCAAGCAACATCTTCCATTTGTTGCTCTTGGCAGCCTCGGCTCCCTTCTGATGTCACTTACTGGTTGTGGGATCAGGACATGACATCAGAAGGGAGCCAAGGCCAGACTGGGCAGCAGATGAACGTGTCAAGAGGTACATGAGGGGCTGGGAAGAGTGGGAGGGTACACGACATGGTGGGTAAGAGTGAAGGGGGTGCATGGCACAGCGATGACGGGGGTTACCTGCCCGTGCGCCAGCTGCCCTCACTATGTCACTGACCTGTAAGAGACTTATTTTATAGTGTGTATCGGTAATACTCTTTTTAAACCTACGGACTTTTAATTTTTATTTTGCCTTTGTGCACTGTTTCCAGGATGTTCTCCTTGTCATAAAGAAACCTTGAAATCAACACCAAGCTGCCTAACAGACGCGGAGGGGCATTTTCAAAACATGCATCTAAGTCCAATTTGGACGTATAGCGTTGGACATCCAAAATTGTCCAGTAAGAAAATTCCCATTTTCGAAAGGCATACCACCATACGTCTAGAAATATATATATATTAATGCTCTATCTGGATGTCCAGGCTATTGGGACACCCAGACCATCAGGACGTCTATCTTTATACCACATTTTCAAAAAAAATTTTGTCCAAGTCCCAAATGCCTAGAACAAGACCATTTGGATGTGGGAGGGGCCAGTCCTGTAATGGACTGGCCACTCAGACATGGCAACAAAGCAGTGGGGCACTGCTGTGAACTTTTCAAAAAGGGTGCCAGATAAACATTTCACCAGAACCCCCTTATAGGTTAAGGTGAGCCCCCCAAAACCCACTATACAGTACTCACTTATCTACAACCCCAATATCCCTTATGGCTGCAGGTGGTACCTATATGGCAGTAGAGTAGGGTTTTGGGGTCTTGCAGTCTTAGCGCAGAGATTATCATTGCAATTAATCCACAAGTCTCTTCATAGGACCAATAAGGACCCCTGAAGAAGACAATTGTGTCAAAACATGGACCGTGTTGGGTCCACATGTTTCCAATGGTTCGGGCCCTAGATGTTTTTTTAATGTGGATTATTTGTCTTAATAAAGCCTTCATTTTGGACATCAACTCTCCACAAGCCTTTTTTTTTTGGGCTCAGATGTTCCACTAAGAATATAGTGGTTAGAGTAGCTTATGGGCCTGTGTCCTCCTCTCTATGGTTCACTAGCCCACCCACTAGGCTACTCAAGACACCTGTGTGTTGCTCTACTAGGATGCCCCATACCAGGCGCTGCTGTTTTAGAGACATTTTTGTTTTGTTCTCATTTTTGTGTGGTGGAAGGGGATCAGTGAACACTGGGGGAGTGTGGGATTATCTTACCTTGATGATGCATCTGGTCAGTTTGGACACCTTTGTGGCACTTAGACCCTTCCAAAACAGGTCTAGTTCCAAATGTATAACTTCTGTGCAGGATGTCTTGCAAATTGCTTGATTATCGCTGCAAGACGCCCATGTCTAACCCGCCCTTGACACTGCCCAAAGCACGCCCATAACATGCCTCCATTAGGCCCATCTTGGGCTTTGAACGTAGAGAGGCTGGAATACCTTGCTCGATGTATCGTCTATCTACTTAAGCCTAACTAAGAAAAACCTCCACAGACTCCAATGGATTCAGAATGCCGCGGCCAAGTTCATCTTCGCTAAAAGTAAATTTGACCATGTCTCCCCGCTCCTGGCCAAGCTCCACTGGCTTCCGATAATCGCCAGGGTCCATTATAAATGCGCCTGTTTAACTTTCAAAATCCTATATGGTATCCTCCCTCCCTTTATCCCTTTTTCTTGGAATTCCTCAAATCCTAATACCACCAGATCCTCCCAGAAATTAAAACTATCCTTCCCCTCGCTAATAGGCATTTCCCACACAGGAAAGCTCGGGACCTCCCTCCACTTCAAAATCACTGAGCTCTGGAACAACAATACCTCCCCTCTTCGGAACTTGAGCTCTCTCCAAGTTTTCCGCAAACATCTGAAAACCTGGCTTTTCTCAAAAAATGTAAGTCTCCCTCCAATTTAGGAATCAAGGAAACTCTTATATCTTGACATCCCAAGTCCTGTAAATTTTCTTCACACTTCTACCTCTAACCCTCTGTTGTAGTTCCTTCCTATTTCTCCTACTGTAAACCGCGTCGAGCTCTACAAACGTGGAGATGATGCGGTATACAAACCTAAGGATTAGATTAGATTAGATGTACAAAGAGATTCTTTCGATTGTTGGCACTTGAATATCCTGGCAATTAGGATGTCCAAGTGCTGATTTAGCATGCTTTTTGGACATTTATGTTTTTTGATTATGGGACCCAGCAGAACCTCATAGCTGCTAACATACTCAGATAGGGGCATTTTAGCCAGTCCTAATTTTCAGCCTGCATCCCCAGTGCAGCATGGTGTATTTGTGTTCCCTCATTGCTGCATGTCCCGAAATGCATTAGGATAGAGTTAGCAGAAATCCATGGCTGGCTTAAGTTGATGGCTATAAGAGCTGTAGAAGCGGCTGGTTTCCGTTTGAGCATGTAATGCAGCGCTGCCAAGTTATCCAGGTCCAGGAGGAAAACTTTTTTAGCCAATTTTGGTTTTAAATTTATATCCCAATGCAATGTGATATTAAGAGTCCTTGGTTCTACCCACTGAAATCAGTACTGCCAGACTCATGATGGAGCAGAAATCTAGGACTGGCCTAAAATCTTCTTTCTGGTAGCAAGTGATCAACACATATTGTAAAGAAAATTGCCCAGCTCCGTCAGTGTAATGCAGCTGTAGGCATGACATGATAATAGGAAATTAGATTTATGGATTGGCTCCATTTGGTCAGGACCAGTCTTTCCTTGCGATACTGCTTCTCTTTGGGAGGTCAGAACTACAATTCAGTGAAGTAAAACCTGGAATGGATCAGTGTGTTCTCAGAAAAACAAAATCTGTATAATAAGCCCAGTGGAAAAAGCATACTACCCTGGAAAAGAATATCCCTAGAAAAGGTATTGTGCATAACAGCAAGGCACACTTTCACTGCTTCTAAAGCCATTACTTCCCTCATTGAAAGGCCTACGTTAAATTCATGCTCAAAGGGTAGCTTTGTTTCATCCTGTAAATATACTTGGAAAAGCTAAAATACTAAACACCAAGAAAGAAGCACTCACACATAAGGCAGTGTGCTTTGCTGAAGCCTTGGTACAGCCAGGAGCTAGAATACCTCACTAAGGAAATTTTACAGGAGCTGGGGAGGTCGCATTGCAGCTAGGGATGACATCATCGGTTTGGCAAGCGCCTGAAATAGCGTGAGCTTCATCTCCAGTGATCACACCCGGAGACTTCTGCTGCTATTCCCTACAGTGCCTTGGATCTAATGAAGTCAGAGCATCACGGCTGCAGCCTGTTCTTCTGAAGCCCCAGTATAGCCATCCCCATCAATAAAGAGAGACAGCATGCTTGAGAACAAGTCAGAAGAAATATTATAGCTCTGCTCTGCTCGTTTTCATCAGCAGATTATAAGGAGTTGGGGGGGGAGTGAGATAAAGATGAAATGAAATTTTCTGATCTTCAAGGTCAAGCGTAGGTTGAAAAGAAATAAGTGTAATAACAAAAAAAACAACAAGAAACCAACCTCTCATACACATGTACATAAAACAGAATTTCTGGAAAGGGAAATTAATTTTGTGGGCTCTTGTGAAGGTTCTGAATTTATTTGAACATAATTGCTCTGTGCAGCGTACAGCATGAGTAAGTGTCACTTACATTTCTGCATCTGGCCTCTGGAGCCTACAAGATGCTGGAAGTAACCTCGGGGACCAGTGTGAACCAAGCTACTTATTTCAGTGCAATGATTGTTTAAAAACTACATACAGAATATTTCCCTGTATTTAGAGAATTGCTTAATTAAAAATGCTGTGCCTTTACTTTAATTTGGAACGGTCATACTTTCACTGTCACTGAGGAAATGAACAGAGCTGAGTCTAGCGAAGAAACAACCAGATGCCACTACCTTAAACTCTTACCCAAGATCAAATACTGATACTCGAGGAACGCAGAGAGAGGGGTGACATGATCGAGACATTCAAGTATCTCACGGGCCGCATCGAGGTGGAAGAAGATATCTTCTTTTTCAAGGGTCCAGCGACAACAAGGGGCATCCATGGAAAATCAGGGGCGGGAAACTGCACGGGGACACCAGGAAATTCTTTTTTACTGAAAGGGTGGTTGATCGCTGGAATAGTCTTCCACTTCAGGTTATTGAGGCCAGCAGCGTGCCTGATTTTAAGGCCAAATGGGATAGACACGTGGGATCTATTCACAGAGAAAGGTAGGGGAGGGTCATTGGGGTGGGCAGACTGGATGGGCCGTGGCCCTTATCTGCCATCTATTTCTATGTTTCTATGAACTACCTGTGTGATGGTTATTGGCTGCCAAATAGCTGTGACGCCTTGTCCATTTCTGGCTTTGAACTTACATCCCAAATCAATGTGGTATTGGTAGTCCCTGATTCTACTGACTACAAATCAAAATTCTGTCTTCTTGCTGTGCTGCTGACTTTCAGGCTCACTCCAGCTGAACCCCGAATCTGAATGAAGGCATTCTGAACTGCCACGAATGCGGCAAGTCATGTGACTTGACCCCAGCATCTAGGAAGTGGCATCATCGGTACTGCCTTTTTTTAATAAAGCCTCTTATTGGCACATAGTATTTATTCCACTGCTGTCTTCTTGTGACTACTGCTGCATTGCTGTCTTTCAGGCTCAATCCAGCTGATCCCTGACAAGGCATTCTGAACCACCACGAATGCAGCGGGTCACGTGATTTGACCCCAGCATCTAGGAAGTGACATCATTGGTACTGCCAATTGTAACAAAGCTTCTTAGTGGCACATACCGTGTAGGCACCTAAGGAGCAGGTGTGTTCCTTTCATGTGCACCTTAAGTGTGCATTATACAACACATTATGGCCCATTCACCCCCTCCACCTTCCTGGCCCTTCTTGTCGTTCTATCTAAGTATAATGTGCTTGGCTCAAACTATTCCGGGCCTCTGGGGCTGCCGGCCATCCCCAACATACAATCAACGTCAGGGAATTGTCAAACAGATTTCTTCGACCCATTCTACTTACACAGCCACCCCAAGTAAGCACTATCGCCATCTCTTCCTGGTCTATCATGAAAGAACTCCTTAATTCACGCTCAGTCTGTGACAAACATCATCTCACTCACAACCTTGCGGCTATCTTGGATAATTTGCGTTTCTTGTTTAGTAAGGGCCTTAATGCCCCATGAGCTCTGCCGTTGACTTAGTGGACCATGGGAAACTGTTACAATGCCTAGACGCAATTGGAATCAGAGGTGAGGTCTTAGACTGGTTTTGAGGTTTCCTTATGTCCCGCCCCTATGAATTACGTTTTAATTACGCTCTCTCTGATACCTGGAGCAATCCCCATTGCTTTTCAATGTTTACATGTCTTCATTAGGTACGCAACTTTCCCAGCTGGGGATAAAATTATTTAGTAATGCAGATGACTTTACGATCATTATCCCATTCGCCACCTCTCTCTCGGAAGTTACCCCTAAGGCAACAGAAGCACTAAATTTGATGAATGAGTGAATTCAGATTAAAGCTTAATTCGGAAAAAAAAAAAAATTCTTTGTAGCTTCATCACACCTGCTTGACACTAAATCATCACTGTGCATCAATAAACTCAGTTATCCTATTCAATCTACTATGAAGGTATTGGGCGTAAGATTGGACCTGAACCTAACCATGAAAGACCAGGTGGACTCCTTGGTTAGAAAGGGTTTTTTTACTCTCTGGAAGCTTCGGTCCATTAGAGCATATTTTGATGTTTCATCATTTAGAATTCTGGTACAATCCCTTATACTGAGTCAACTTGATTACTGTAATATCGCCTACTTGGCACTTTCCCAGAAGAACATGCGGCGATTACAACTGCTACAAAATGCGGCGGTCAGGCTGATTTTCGGGTTGAATAAGTTCGATCATGTAACGCCTTCCTACTGACTTCTGCATTGGCTGCCGATGGAAGCACATGTGAGGTTCAAATTTGGATGTTTTTGCTTTAAGGTATTAGTCGGATTAGCCCCTAAATATATAACTGACCTTTTCTCTTTCACAACCAACAGACATAAGAGAAGCTCACACTTAAATTTTGTTTCTCCACCAGTTAGAGGATATAAATTTAAAAAACATCATCAACATCTCGCACATCAGGCAGCATTATGGGGTAAAGACCTGGAACAACTGCTTATGTCTACTACTTATGGGGAATTTAGGAAAAACCTAAAAACATATCTGTTCCTGAAGTATTTAGGTAACTGACCTGTACAATCTTAGTCCACAATATCTGATCTCTAGAGCTGTTTATCACTAGCCCTTAACTTTGTTAATTCTACTCAATCTGTAGCATCTTTTAATCATTGTAAACCGCATAGAACTTCACGTCCTGCGGTATATAAACTGTTATTATTATTATTAACCTTAAGGAGCATAAGGGGTGCTCAGAGAGGATAAGGCCATAGAACATAAGAATTTCCGCTACTGGGTCAGAACAGTGGTCCATTGTGCCCAGCAGTCCGCTCACGCGGCAGCCCTTAGGTCAAAGACCAGTGCCCTGATTGAGTCTAGCCTTACCTGCATACGTTCCAGGTCAGCAGGAACTTGTCTAACCTTGTCTTGAATCCCTGGAGGGTGCATTCCCCTATAACAGCCTCCGGAAGAGCGTTCCAAATTTCTACCACTCTCTGGGTGAAGAAGAACTTCCTTACGTTTGTACAGAATCTATCCCCTTTTAACTTTAGAGAGTGCCCTCTCGTTCTCTTTACCTTGGAGAGGGTGAACAACCTGTCTTTATCTACTAAGTTTATTCCCTTCATTATCTTGAATGTTTCGATCATGTCCCATCTCATTCTCCTCTTTTCAAGGGAGAAGAGGCCCAGTTTCTTTTTAGGTATATAAAGTTTTTAATAAACATAAACATCACGGGTTTAAAAGATCCAAATTATGTCTGATATAAATTTCCATCTAGCAGATCTTTGATTGAACAAGTACAGTGGTTATGAACTATTACTTTCATTGGTAGAGCAATGAAAATTATTCTTGAGGTCCACAAATAAAACAGAAAGGCTCCCCAGATCAGTTCCTTTGCTCATGTGGACAAAACACAGTTTGATTCCTGAGTTGGGTCTCTACGACTTCCTGGGTATAGGAATGGAGAGGTTGTGGGGAAGCTATTGCTTAACCTATGATAATAGGGTTCCACAAGGATGTCTGTTGCATGGTCTTCAACCTAGGACCATCACTCCGATGAAGAGACTAGGTGTGTGAGGGAAATGAAGACTCAAGGAATCGGATCTCAATCCTGATTCTGATGCAGCCAGAAGTACAAAGATACAGGAGAAGAGTGGCACCTCATATCCATTCCTTTGCCTACCATATTTTAATCAGAGATAGGGCAGCAGCCATTCTAACATGATAACTGAGATTGTCATTTCTGCAAATTTGCACTTAATAAAATAAGATAACTTACTTTTCAGCTACAGTCAGGGCAGGATTAACCAATAGGCCAAGTAGGCACGTGCCTAGGGCCCGAAATGGTCAGGGGGGCCCGATGAAGGAGGGCATCAACATTGTTTTTTCCAAACGGCGATAGCCCCTCCAGCATTGATCGGCAACGCGGGCCCCCCCAATCAGCAACGCGGGCCCCACCTCGATCGGCAATGCGCCCCCCCCCCCCCATCAACGGAAAGTAAGACAAGCAAGCAACGCAGGTAAAAAAGGCAACGGGAACTGTAATTGTGCAAGAGGTGCTGCTTGCCCAAAGCTTCCCTCTGATGCAGCTTCCTGTTTCCGCCTGGGTGCATGGTGGGGTGGGGCAGGGCAGGGGGCCCAGTGTACTTGTGTGCCTAGGGGCCCTCGACTAATTAATCCTGCCCTGGCTACAGTGGTAAAATAACTTTCAAAATTTTGGAAGTTGATTGGTTGGGCTAAGATCTTTTTGGCACCCCCTCATACAACATGATTAATAACAAGAATCATTCCATCCTTGGGCATTCCTAGTTTCAAGTCAAGCCTCCAAAGGTTATCTAAATGGTCTGCATCATTCATTAGAGTGATGTCACCTGTTTTAAAAACCTTCTTCCAGGAGTTTTATATATTTCACATTCATTTTCACTGGTTTCTCTAAACTCATGGAGAGTAGATGTGACTAGCAGTAGGGTTACTGACTGAGCTAGTCCTCTATTGTTTAAGTTACATTGGCTGCCAGTGAGGATGAGAATACATTTTAATGTTTGTTGTTAAGATTCTTTATGGTCAGGCACCACAGTAATGTCAGAACATAATTTTAGATGTAGCTCCAAGGGAGTTCAGGTCTCTGCGGGAAATTAAAGATCCCTTCCCGAAGAACTTTAAGATCATTAATAGAAGGGAATAAGCCACTATGTGAGATTCGAGATATTAAATGTTATTATGCTTTTAGGAGAGCAGTTAAGGGTTACCTTTGTGCACTCTATTTAATGAATAAGCAGGTAAGACCTAGGGCTTCTTTAACAAAGCCACAGTAGTGATTCCCACACAGCAAATGCACCAAATCCCATTCAATTCCTACAGGCTTCAGTGATTTGCCACGGGAGAATCGCTACTGCAGCTTTCTAAAAGGGGCTGTTAGTGACTAAAGTTGTGAGAGTGCTTATTGCTGTTTTTTACTTATGGGATTTGTTCTTAATTGCAATCCACCTAGAACTAATTGGTAAAGCGAATTAGAAATGGTCAGACTGAGGCGGAGCTTACTCAAGATGGCGGCCTGATGCATCTGCGGGGACACCATCGTGCTTCTGGTGAAGAGTTTCCTTTTATGCTATGGTTAAAAAAAAATTAAAAAATCTGGGTTTTTCCAGTTGACACAGCAGCACCAATCAGCCCGATGGATGCCTTTGTGGACTGCAGCTCACGAACCCCACAACCGGAGGTTTCTACGGCTGGAGAGTATGCGCAAGCTGAGGTACAGGACTTTTCCTTCGAGGGCGCCACTCTATCTCCGGATGAGCGAAGTCCGCCTAGCTGCCCCGCTGCGATGGAGGAATCGTTTTCGACGTGCCGGCTCGGCATGCCCTCTTGCTGGCCTCTCAGAGTGGGAGGTCCGACCCTGAAAGGGGGAAGGAGGAGCTTTCAAGATCGCAGCAGTCGGTGGTGAGACTACAGCAGGCCCAAGAAGTTTCCTTGACCACTGAGGTGGCTACAGGTACTTTGGGAGCTACAGGGAATTCCAGAACTGAGATTGTTCCCTTACAAAGGCCTAAGATATTTACCATGGAATCCATATGGGACGCCATATCAAATATGCAAACTTCACAGGGAAATCAAATTCAACAACTCTCCAAGCGGTGTACTACTGTGCTTTTAGAAAATTTGGAACTTAAATAAAGTATCAAGTTTGGAGAATAAAACGGGTGACTTAGACTAAGATAAAAATTTTGGAAGTATAAGCTCTTACTTGAGCTAAGGACAGTGCTAGTTTGCACTTTAAACAAGAAATGATGGAAAATTCCATTAGGAGATGCAATCTCCGGATTATTAACTTTCCGAAAGTTCAACCTTAGCAATGTTTAAAAGATATTTGAATGAAATTCTGAAAGTACCAGAAACCTCTCTCAAAAATATACCATCTCCCTATGAGAGTTAAATCTCAAAATCCTAACCAGCAGAATTTATCTGCTGATAGTTCGGATTTGACTCGGTTTCTTGAGAGGTCCGATACTGAGGTTCAGGTTCCTGCCACATTAATAGTACAGTTTGCCATTGATTCGGATAGGGAATGGATGCTTAAGATGTTTTATAATCAGACTAACAGCACCTTAGTTATATATTCTTGGTTCAACATTCATTTATATCCCAAAATTCAAACTTGTTCCCTTTTTGAAACAGGTTGTAAAGATTCCTTTTGAGTCCCTACTAAAAGATAAGTTAAGAATTTAACTAAATATCTATAAAGTCAATTAAATATTTATAAAGTTAAAAATTAAAATATATGATATAGGATCCGATGAAGACAATGCTTAGCGTTATGAAATTTAATTGAATGTGGAGTGGTGCATCTGAGGATCGAGTTGACAATCTTTACAACCTGTTTCAAAAAGGAAACTAGTTTGAATTTTGGGATAAGATGTTTTATAAATATAAAGATGTTCCCTTTTTGACTAATACAGTGTTCCCCTGGTCATTCACGGTTGGCGGTTCGCGGTCCCGGTCATTCGCAGTATTTTCCGACCGTGAACCGCCGACCAGGAGAGGACAGCTGGAGAGGCAGGAGAGAGCAGCCGGAGCACCGGTGAATGAAGGAAATCACTCGCTGTATGCTCCGACTGCCTCTTCCTGCACTAAAGTCGGGCCTTACCAATCGGGAGCTGCTTTGACACGCAGCTCCAGATTTGTAAGACCCGACTTCAGTGCAGGAAGAGGCAGTTGGAGCATACAGCGAGTGATTTCCTTCACTTGCCGGCGCTCCGGCTGCTCTCTCCTGCCTCTCCCGCTGCCCTCTCCAGTCTCACCCACAAAAAACTATATTCACGGTTTTTCAAAATTCACTGGGGGTTCCTGGAACGGAACTTCCATGAATATCAGGGGAGTATTGTACTATATTACATTACATTACATTAGTGATTTCTATTCCGCTTGTACCTTGCGGTTCAAAGCGGATTACATTGGAAGAGAGCTGGACATTTCCAGGAGGTTGCATTACATTGGAAAATTGCTGGCACAGGTTACAAATTGAGGATTCATATTATATTACATTGGAAAAATTTCAGGTTACATTACAAAGATAATTCAGATTAGCATTACATTGGAGACAATTTCAGGTTGCGTTACATTGATGAATATCCGGCTTCCTTATATTGGTAGATATCTGGAGATATTAGGATACTGGTTGATTACTTGGGTATCCGGTACTTTTTGGGACGTTGAAGAAGTGAGCTATACATGGGAAGAAAAAAGAATAAAGATGGGATGGGAAAGAGGGGGAGATTAAGTTGATTAAATATACTTTTTGAATACTATATGAATGTATCCTGACGTATCTCATTCAACCCAGAGGAGAAGAAAGCAGTTTCTTATATTGAGACTTCAGGCTGTACAGTTAGGGGCAACTTTTGTTCTAAGATACCCTTGTAGGTGTGTTATGACATTTAGAGGTAACAGATATGTGTTCTATGAACCACAGCAGTTGTCTAAGTTTATTTCGGATAGAGAGACTACATGAGTCTTGCTGTTTTCAAGATAGTTCAGAAAAGAAATGTTCACAAGCAATCAGGCCGCCTCTTTAGGTTGCCTGATATTTAATTTTCTTAATGTTTTATTTCAGTTTTTCTTCAGCTACGTCTCCGATTATTGAGGACTAACTATACGTTGTAATAAGGTGATATTTTTTAAGCATTTTGGAATGTTGGTTTTATTTTCAGCCGACATCGTATTTTTTCTTATTATTGACTTGTAAAGATTATCAATTGTAAAAAAATTTAGAAATAAAGAATTATAAAAAAGAAATGGTCAGGTTAGATTAAATTAGCAATATTTGAGATTTGATAGGGAGATTTTATGGCATCAGAGAAATCAGTGTATTACAACAATCATGTGATCTAATAAATTAGCAACTCTTTTTTCTTGACTTGGAAGTTTCCAACAGCTCCTTTGGGCTTCTAGCTCACTTGGATTCAGAGCCAGGATCAGATGCCATGCTTCCTTATATTCCCTCCCATTAATTATAGCCATACATCTTACCCAATGGTCACATACCAGGACTTTTTCTGAACACTGTAGGTTTGGACCAAAATCTGAGTAATTAAGTAATGGCTATGACTTCCTCCCCTTTTTGCAGAATTCCCAACCCCAGAGCGAAGCCCTGAACAGAGGACTGATCCCGTTTGTTTCTGCACAGCAGTGAACAACACTGTCACTCAGTCACCTGGCTGGAACATGACTTGGCAACCCTCTGTGCCTTACTGCAACACCTAAGACAAAGTTGCATTACCGGTTATAATCCTCCAGTCCCCCCCAAAATTAGAGATATTAACAGGTCTACGAAAGTGCTGGTAAAATATAATCCAGTTAATCTCCCATCATCGTGTTTCTCATCATGTGCAATGCACTATGCCAGGCTGCAATGCTCAGCTTCAGGCCTCCAATGTATTCTAAAGTGAAGTGACCCATTAAAGAAAGCAGAATCTACCAGTGTTTCTGTGCTGCCCTTTGGTCTGGGATTGCAGATTGAATGTTAAACACAATTTGATTTCAAGGGGAAGACCCTTTAATATTTTTTTATCCTATGTCTAACAGGAAAAGGCGGCTTACGAAAACTGGAGTTCTATCATCACCAAATTTTCAGGAAAGGTAGAGGGTACGTGAGGATTCTGGTACTGGTGGGTTTTTCAGATCCATACATAGAGGTTTGCAGGATTCATAGAAACATAGAAAGATGACGGCAGATAAGGGCTACAGCCCATCAAGTCTGCCCACACCATTGACCCACCCTTATAAGTCTATTGGCCCCCTTAACTCTACTGACCTGCTCTATTAAGTCAATATCCTAGCGACCCTATTCATTGGTATGACTCTCGCAGTGATCCCACATAGGTATCCCATTTATTCTTGAAGTCTGGGATACTGCGGGCCTCGATCACCTGTACTGGAAGCTTGTTCCAATGCTCTATCACTCGTTCCGTGAAGAAGTACTTCCTGACGTCTCCACGAAACTTCCCTCCCCTGAGTTTGAGTGGATGTCCTCTTGTGTTCGAGGGTCCTTTGAGAAGAAAGATATAATCTTCCACCTTGACCCGTCCCGTGATATACTTAAATGTCTCAATCATGTCTCCCCTCTCCCTACGCTCCTCAAGAGTATAGAGCTGCAATTTGTTCAGTCTTTCTTCGTACGAGAGACCTTTTAGCCCCGAGACCATCCTGGTGGCCATCCGCTGAACCGACTCAATTCTGAGCACCTCTTGACGGTAATGTGGCCTCCAGAATTGATGCATATGTAGATGCTTGTACACATGCACCCTGAAAAATTGGCTTCTTTAGTTCCAGGCAGAGTTGCTTGTTTTTGATTCTTTATGAGCTGGTCAACCCTTTCCCCATTGCTGTTTGAGCAGTTTTCATGTCCCTTCCAGGACAGGATCTTCACTGGTTGAATGCACTTTACAAACTAGCAGTTTGCTAATAAATGAACATTAAAAGATATAGTGGCGCTAGAAAAGGTTCAAAGAAAAGCGACCAAGATGATAAAGGGGATGGAACTCCTCTCGTATGAGGAAAGACTAAAACAGTTAGGGCTCTTCAGCTTGGAAAAGAGAAGGCTGAGAGGAGATAGGATTGAAGTCTACAAAATCCTGAGTGGAGTAAAACGGGTACAAGTGGATCGATTTTTCACTCAGTCAAAAATTAGAAAGACTAGGGGACACTCGATGAAACTGCAGGAAAATACTTTTAAAACCAATAGGAGGAAATTTTTTTTCACTCAGAGAATAGTTAAGCTCTGGAACACATTGCAAGAGGATGTGGTAAGAGCGGATAGCGTAGCTGGTTTTAAGAAAGGTTTGGATAAGTTCCTGGAGGAAAAGTCCATAGTCTGCTATTGAGAAAGACA
Organism: Geotrypetes seraphini; assembly: GCF_902459505.1. Taxonomy (NCBI): domain Eukaryota; kingdom Metazoa; phylum Chordata; class Amphibia; order Gymnophiona; family Dermophiidae; genus Geotrypetes; species Geotrypetes seraphini. The sequence goes on from NC_047095.1 coordinate 68,271,355, forward strand.
TGGGGGAAGCCAGGTGCCCTGTATCGGAAGCATGGAATGTTGCTACTCCTTGGGTTTGGCCAGGTACTAGTGACCTGGATTGGCCACCATGAGAATGGGCTACTGGGCTTGATGGATCATTGATCTGCCCCAGTAAGGCTATTCTTATGTTATGTTCTTATGATGTATATTATCTTGGAATCAATTCTACAGAAGCCCAGTTTTCTCCAGAAGTGTGACTTCTATAATTGCCAGTGCAAAACTAGAGGGAGGGACATATCAGGCTTCACTATTGGCTATCAATAAGACGTGTCCCACAGGGAAAGCATGGGTTGGGATCAGCTACTGAATGAAGGGCTCAAGCAAGGATTAGCTAGTGGCAGTAAGTTGGAAGGAAATAAAATTACAAATAGAGAAAAAAGGGTTGAAAAATAGAGAAACTTATTTTATTTTTAGATATCATTTAAATACCCACACCCTAAAGAGCTGAAAAGAAAAAAGCGGAAAACTACAAGTTCTGAGTCATATTGCTTTAAATACAAGAAATATAGCTGAAAAAAAACATTGAAATTTGTGTTTAAATAGAAGTACGGAAAAATACAGATGGAAAAACAAACCAAAACAAATAACACAGTGTAGTGGAGCCCCGATTATCCCATCCTGTCAGATACAGATCTGAGAGCAGCAGGTCTGGAAAAGAAAACCAGATGAATTATGTGACCTGTATATTCTTCAGTTTCTAAGCTGATTTTTCATCATTGAACTGAAGAGACACTGACTAATATCATCAGAGGAAGCCGACATTATAGATGTTATCCTACTTTGCATATTATATCTCACTAGTGCTAGAATATATGTCTGTCTGTCTTTATTTCTGTCTCTCTCTCTGTCCCGCTGTCTTTCTTTCTGTCTGTCTCTCTCCCTGGCCCCCTTTGTCTGTCTGTCTTTCTGTGTCTCTCCCTGCCCTGTGTCTTTCTTCTTTTCTTTCTGTCTCCCTTCCTCCCGCTGGTGCTAGAATATATGTCTGTCTTTCTTTCTGTTTCTCTCCCTACCCCTGTCTTTTTCTTTCTGTCTCTCTTCCTCCCGCTGTCTTTCTTTCTGTCTCTCTCCCTCCCTGGCCCCCTTTGTCTGTCTTTCTGTCTCTCTCCCTGCCCCTGTGTCTTTCTTCCTATCTCCTTCCTACTTTTACTGACTGGCTATCCATTAAAACTCCCCATAGGCATCTTTTAAGTTAAAAAGAAACTTCGGCCCGGCCTGTAGGTCAGGGGTTTCTCGGGCTGACCGCCACCCGCTGCTTGTGGCTCCGTGCTCGGCAGCCGACAGCCACCGCGGCCTGCAGCCGTCGATAGCCACCACAGCCTATAGCTGCCGCAGCCTGCAGCCACCGCCAGCCGCCTCGGGGGAAGAGAGAGAGATTCGCGCACATGTGCACTCCTACCTACCTACCTACCGGCAAATCACCGGGCCCGGACGGGATCCACCCAAGGGTTCTGAAGGAACTAAGACAGGAAATAGCGGGCACAATCCAACATGTTTGCAACCTATCCTTGAAAACGGGTGAGGTACCAGAGGACTGGAAATTGGCAAATGTCACACCCATCTTCAAGAAGGGATCGAGGGGTGACCCCGGGAACTACAGGCCGGTGAGCCTGACTTCAATTATAGGGAAGATGGTGGAAGCTATGATCAAGGACGGCATTTGCGAGCACATTGAGAGGAATGGCCTACTGAGAACAAGCCAGCACGGATTCTGTAAGGGGAGGTCGTGCCTAACGAACCTGCTGTACTTCTTTGAGGGAATAAGCAGTCGCATGGACAAAGGGGAGCCCATAGACATCATCTACCTCGATTTTCAGAAGGCTTTCGACAAGGTGCCACATGAAAGGCTACTTAAGAAGCTTTGGAACCACGGGGTGGGAGGGGATGTGCACAGATGGATCGAGCACTGGTTGTCGGGTAGACTGCAGAGGGTTGGAGTAAAGGGTCAATACTCTGACTGGCGGGGAGTCACGAGCGGTGTGCCACAGGGATCGGTGCTGGGGCCGTTACTCTTTAACATATTCATCAATGACCTGGAAAAGGAGGCAAAGTGTGAGGTTATAAAATTTGCAGACGATACCAAACTGTGCGGCAGAGTTAGGACCAGGGAGGAGTGTGAGGACCTACAAAGAGACCTGGACAAGCTGGAAGACTGGGCAAACAAATGGCAAATGCGCTTCAACGTGGACAAATGCAAGGTCATGCATATAGGGAAAAAGAACCCGTTGTTCAGCTACAAATTGGGGGGGGTATTGATGGGAGACAGCAGACTCGAGAGAGACTTGGGTGTGCTGGTGGATGCATCACTGAAGCCATCTGCACAGTGCGCGGCAGCCTCGAAAAAAGCCAACAGGATGCTGGGCATCATAAAAAAGGGCATAACAACCAGAACACGGGAAGTCATCATGCCATTGTATCGAGCGATGGTGCGTCCGCATCTGGAATACTGCGTTCAGTACTGGTCGCCGCACCTCAAGAAGGACATGGCGGTACTTGAGAGAGTCCAAAGGAGAGCAACGAAAATGGTAAAAGGGCTGGAACACTGCTCATACGCCGAAAGGCTGGATAGGCTGGGGCTCTTCTCTCTGGAAAAAAGGAGGCTCAGGGGAGATATGATAGAGACCTTCAAGATCATGAGGGGCATAGAGAGGGTGGATAGGGACAGATTCTTCAGACTGAAGGGGACAGCAAATACAAGGGGGCATTCTGAGAAACTGAAGGGAGATAGGTTCAGAACAAATGCAAGGAAGTTCTTTTTCACCCAGAGGGTCGTGGACACTTGGAATGCGCTACCGGAGGAAGTGATCAGGCAGGGTACGGTCCAAGGATTCAAACAGGGATTGGACGGATTCCTGAGGGATAAAGGGATCATGGGATACTGAGGGAGGAGCTGGGATGTAACAAAAGTATAGAAAGTTTGTCAGGTATAGAGTATAAACCAAACAGGTCGTGCATGTGCAGGACCGGAGGGCTGGGACTTCGATGGGAAGGCAGGACCAAATTGGGAGGCCAAGGTGGCAGGGGAGCCCCTTCAGATGATTCAGACAGGTTGTGATCTGTTTGGGCCGCCGCGGGAGCGGACTGCTGGGCAGGATGGACCTATGGTCTGACCCGGCAGAGGCACTGCTTATGTTCTTATGTTCTTATGTTACCTGCGGTGCCCTACAGCGCACGGAAAATGGGAGCATGCAGGTGGGAGTGCGTATGCGCGGCTTAGGGTTTTATTATATTAGATGGTTTTTCACAATGCTTTCTGATGATCATAGTAGTTTAGGGCTCTGTGAAAACCATCTTATTACTATGACCATTATTAATTAAAATGAAGAACTTATGTGCACATCGGAAGAGCGATACTTGGGTGTGATTGTATGTGATGATCTTGAAAAGGTGACGGCGAAAGCTAGAAGGATGCTAGGTTGCATAGGGAGAGGTATGGCCATTAGGAAAAAGGAGGTATTGATGCCTCTGTATAAGACTTTGGTGAGACCTCAACAAAATAAGATTTTAGAGGAGGGGGAACAAAGCCCTAACTGCAGAAACAGTCAAAACAGTTTTTTTAGACCCCCCCCTGATTTTCCCATAGGCTGTCATGCCCTGTACTCATGACCATGTACTGGGGAAATGGTGTTGCAGCCTACTTCAGGTCCCTGAAAAAGTAGCTGGATCTGGAGGAATTTTCTGCCTCAAGCCGCAGTTCAGATGCCGAGATCTTTGGGCTGCCAGTTGGACCTCAGTTAGACTGAGCCTCTACCCCTGAGTTGTGAAGGGGGGGTGCGAAACCAAAGCGGGTACCATAAGCGACTTGAGGAATGCTATTGATAGTTAACAGCCTGTACTCAAGCTTCTGACCAAGTCAAGGAAGTGAGCAAGTGCTGAGGGCCTGAAAATCTGAGCTCCGCAAATCTTCACCAGGCTGGCTGTACAGGTCCCTGAAGGATTCACCTGCCAGTTGCAGACTGCTCCTCTCCAAGCAGGAACAGCAGTTGCTTGAGCCACGTAAAAACCATGAACAACTGGACCCCCCCCCATAAAACACAGCAAAATAATAAAGAAATAAAAGACGCAGATCAGCACAACACCTTCATGCTTGCCTGCATAAGGAAGAATTGAAGGGGACAGCAGAGTCTAGGGAGGAGGAGGAGTTGAAAAGCTGTGATTGACATTTTCTGCAGAATGCTCGAGAGCAGGCATGGACAGCCCTATCATTCAGCATACCATCCCTACTGGAGACCTGCTTATTTAGCATAGTGATTCACAACTAGTCTATTATAGCCATTGGACTTCCATCAGATCTGTTGAAATCGAGTGTACACAAAAAAGAGATTAGGTTCTCAATTTGCTAATATCTTTTCTAGTAGATAGGTGTGTCAATCTGGACAGAGGAGTAATCTCACCATGCTCACGAGCCATGCAGAAGGAATCCACTCCAGATTTTTATAGTTCAAGTTTTTATTAATGACTGCACAACGTGACAAAGAGAAGAAACATCATGGTTCAGCACAAGTCATCCAATTTCTTATTGAAAGTACAACTTTCCCCCCACCATGTGGATATCTTCCAGGCTCTCAATTATATCAAAACAAGTGAATGCCACCACAATAACAACTATAACCTTCCCTCCATAACTAACCCCCCCCCTCCAACCACTACCAACAAACCCCCAAAACAACTTCCCAAACCCCCAGCATCCCCTTCACAGCGGAATCCACTCCAGCTTTTTAACACCTCCTCCTTCACTAGAGGGCTCTGCTGCCCCCTTCAGTTTGTACCAAAGCAGGCAATAGCCCTATATAGAAACACATGCGAAGGAGGGGTACAGGGGAACTCCCTGAACTACAATTCTGATCTGGTCTGAAAATATAACAAACATGTTAAAACATTGCATTTGAACAATCAAAACATTGAAATAATCATACCAATCAAAAACATTTAAGAAGCTCAAACATTCTCCCAATGTGTTATAGAAATAGATTATTCTTCATACCCTTAAGGTCTAACTGACATCCACAATATCAGTTTGGACTCAAACTTTCTGACTGAGACAGTAAGCAGATGCAGGAGATAACTGTCAGAGTGGGGCTCCAGAATGGCACACCTATCTACTAGAAAAGATATTAGCAAGGTAAGAACCTAATCTCTTTTTCTAGTGCAATAGGTATGTCATTCTGGATGGACAGGACATACAAAAGCAGTCCCAGAAATTTAGGATGGGATCTCTGCGTCAGCTCATAACACTGAAGACCCAAAGGCGGAATCCTCACTTGCCACCACATCCACTCTGTAAAATTTGGAAAATGTATATACAGTGGACCAGGTTGTTGCCCTAAAAATCTCCTCAGGTGAAACTGCCTGAGCTTCTGCCCACAAAGAAGCCACACTTCTAGTTGAATGCGGCTCCAGACTGTTTTCCACAAGTAATATATGCTACCAAATGACCCTGTGTATCCATTTGGAAATCTTGGCTTTGGACATTGGATGCCGCTTCGAGCCTGACTGGTGAGCACAAAAAGATGATCAGTCAGAACTCATTAGTAACCTCAAGATATCGTAAAAGGACTCTCTTCACATCCAACATTTTCATAATCTGGTCCTTCTTCGTTGATCCTGTGGATTGGAATGCTGGCAATCTTACTTCCTGATTGACATGGAAGACCGAAACAACCTTTGGCAACAAGGATGGAACTGTGCGCATAGAAACTCTGGCCTCTTTGATCTTGAGGAAGGGCTCTCTGCATGAAAGTGCCTGTAGTTCTAAGACTCTTCGCACTGATGCAATGGCCACGAGAAAAACCATGTTGATTGTAAGATCAATCAAGGACACTTCCTTAAGCAGCTTGTGTGGAGTCTGATTGAGGCCTTGCAAAGAAAACCAAAAAAACTCTGTGGAGTGACGATGTTCCTAAATGGACTTTATTTGAAAGTATCAAAGTTCCAAAGGTACACTAAAATCATCCACATAAAAGTAAATCATCCACATAAGAGCCTTAAAGGACCTAGTCCGCTAGGGATACAGGACCCAATACAGTCCGCGTTTCGACAAAAAGTCTTCTTCAGTGGTCTCTGGGGGTCCTATAAAGGTGAGTACGTGGGAAACAATTGTGTGGTGAGCTGGAAGTGAGACACATGTTTCCCATGCCTTAGCATAAACAGAGACCACCTTAGGCTTTTTGGCTCTGAAAAGACTAGCAATCACTAATTCTAAGTATTCTTTATGCACTAATGCTGTACGCGCAAGAGTCATGCTGTAAGAGCAAAGAGATTGGGATCTTCTATGACCACTGGCCTCTGAGAAAGAAGGTCCAGCAGTCTGAAACCTGTGCCCCTCTGAAGACACACTAGATCTGCATACCATAGTCTGTGTGACCAATCTGATGCCATGAGAATGAGTTTCCCCAGATGGTTCACAATCCTGTGGAGTATCCACCCTATTATGGGTCACAGAGGAAACACAAACAAGAGCTCGTTCTTTGGCCATGGCTGGACCAAAGCGTATAGACCTGAACTTTCATGCTCGGATCTTCAACTGAAGAAGCAGTACATCTTATTTATTGCTATTGCCATCAGATCGAACGTTGGGTGACCCCAGTGACAAGCAATGGATTGGAAGAGCAGACAGCATCCATTGCAGACAAGTGTCTATCTGCTGAGGAAATCAGCCTGGAGATTGTCCACTCCCACTTGTGATGCTGAAAGAGCCTGAAGATGAAACTCTACCCACTGGAACAGTAAGTGGACTTCCAGACTCAGCTGTGCTCTCTTAGTGCCTCCCTGGCAATTGCCATCTGCCACAGCAGTAGCTTTATTCGAGAAGACTCGGATTGCTTGTCCCTCCAAACTAGTCTCCAACTTCTGCAATGCCAATCGAATGGCTTGAAGCTGATCGACCAATTCCTTTGGGAGGCCAACCAATGCCAATGTGTAGTCATGCATGCATCTCTTTACTAGCTATAGTTTGATCCCCAGAGTTTTAGAATAAACAGGCAGCAGGCAAGGTAGGGCTAGCTGGGCCCCAGTTTGTACACAGTAACATAGTAGATGATGACAGATAAAGACCCGAATGGTCCATCCAGTCTGCCCAACCTGATTCAATTTAAATTCTTCTTAGCTATTTCTGGGCAAGAATCCAAAGCTCTACCCAGTACTGTGCTTGGGTTCCATCTGCCGAAATTTCCGTCAAAACCTACTCCAGCCTATCTATACCCTCTCAGCCATTGAAGCCCTCTCCAGCCCAACCTCCCCCAAACGGCCATATGCAGACCATGCAAGTCTGCCCAGTATTGGCGTTGGTTCAATATTTAATATTATTTTCTGATTCTAGAGCCTCTGTGTTCATCCCACGCTTCTTTGAACTCAGTCACCGTTTTCCTCTCCACCACGCCTTAGGCTAAATGAGAAGAAAGTGTGCACTGAGCATTAGATGTGATTCACTCAGAGCATTAGAAATTGTAGCTGCAGATCTCTGGCAGCCATATACAGTATATACTTAATCACAGATTTAATATGTCAATATTACACTATGTGCAATCCACTTGTGTCCTCAAACCCACAACCATGTGCTCAGACCCACAACCACGTGTGTTTGAAGTGAAATACACTAGCACAGGTTGCCACTGGGACCATTACTGCACCATCAGGTCCCGCTGCCTCATGCAAAATCTACTTCAACTGGATAGAAACACTCATTACTAACTTGTATTTATCTTTTTTTTCTTAGGTGCTCTGCTGGTATACAATATAATATGTGCTCCCAAAACTGCTATCTCCAAGTCGGCCCCCTGACTCGAGTTTTGCAACTTGAGGGGACACTAAAAATAAGAAAATATTGGTCATGCATCTACTTGCACTCCCAAAATAAAACCCAGAATTTGTAAAAAGTTTTTTTATGTTGATAGAGTTCTCTAATTCTAACAAACTAATACCTTGCTAGCGGCTTCTTGGCATGAACAAACTCACAGACCAGCGTCTACCCAATGACTTCCTACTTTGTACCCAACCACTGCAATTACGGCATTTAAATCCCCCTCCCGCATTCCTATGAGGGACCAAAAGCAAGAGAGCATTGGAGGAGAGCTAGACCCACCTAGAGGTGGAACCACTCAATTTCAGCATAGAATAATAAAATCCCTTATTGCTGAATACCTTAGTAATATTCGACAGGGTAGAGATTTGGCCTCGCTGATGCAGCACTGGCAGGCTAAGGGGCACATTATGGAGGAGTTGACTTATACTGGCCTGTTGCAGGCAGTATTTATCGGGTGATGTATCTCACTATTTGCTGACACAGGAGCAAAAGTTTATTTTTTATTGGCACACCCTGTGCCCAACAGGGTTAAACGCTGAAATTGAGTGGTTCCACATCTAGGCGGGTCCAGCTCTCCTGCTTTTGGTCCCTTATAGGAATGGGGGGAGGGGGATTTAAATGCCGTATTTGCAGTGGAAGTACGTGCAGTAGTTATACGTGCAGTGGAAGTACATCATCAAGCAGACGCTGGTCTGTGAGTTCATTCATGCCAGGAAGCCACTAGCAAGGTATTAGTTTGTTAGAATTAGAGAACTCTTATCAATGTAAAACAACTTTTTAGAAATTTTAGTTTTATTTTAGGAGTGCGAGTGGATGCATGACTGATATCTTCTTATTTTTAGCATCCCCTCCTGAGGAAGCTTTAAGGTTGCGAAACTCGAGTTGGGGGGGGCTGATTTGGAGATAGCAGTTTTGGGAGCACATATTATACTGCTGTGCGGGACACCAGCAGAGCACCTGCCTCTAAGGTTATTGCGAGACAAAAAGAAAAAAAGATAAGTCCAAGTTAATAATAAGTATTTCTATCTAATTGAAGTAGATTTTGAATGAGGCAGTGGGACCCGATAGTGCAATGATGGTACTGGTGGCAACCAGTGTTCCCTCTAAGCGGGCGGGTGTTGTGAGCAAACTTTTTTCACCGTGAGCCAAAAATATCGGGCGCCAGCAAGTTATGAGCCAACTCGCCCGATTCTCCTCTCGCCGCCCTGCCATCTGCCGTACGCATCTTCCGATCGTGCGCTGTGACGAGAAACGTGTGCGCTGTGATGTAATATTTTGTGCGCCAGCGCACGCCAGCGCAGCTTAGCGGGAACACTGGTTCAAATGGTTTTATTTATTTCCCCAAATTTATTTTTGTTATACGCATTGAAAATATTTGATATTGCGTTTAAATCAAAATCTCAATAAACTTGAAACGAGTGCCCGTGAGATTGTGGGAGGGTTAAATACTCAAAACTTAGAAGTTTTTGCTACGCCAGCTTTCTGGTATCTTTACATACAGTGGCGTACCTAGCATATGTAACATCCGGGGCCCATCATTTTTTGGCACCCCCCCCCCCATCTGTAAGAAAAACATGATTTTTAGTAACAAACCACACGTCACACATGAGTACCTAGGAAAAGGCAGCATCTTACATATTGCAGTGAGCAGTACATCAATACACCCATTGTAAAACTAAACAAGCCAGACCAGCACAGATCAATCCTACACCGTCAATCCTAACAGAAAACCATGTCTTTCGAACACACAGAACACAGAAAACACCTTCGCCTAGTAAGGAATATGTAATCACAAACTAACCCCTCCCTCTTTTACAAAACTGTAGTGTGGATTTTAGCTACGGAGGTAACAGCTCTGATGCTCATAAAATTCTGAGCATCAGAGCTGCTACCACCAAGGCTGGTGCTAAAAACGCTTCACAGTTTTGTAAAAGGGGGGATAAAATAAAAATACATAGACAAAGGTTAAATTGAACCAGCAAGAAGCTGGACTCTGCATACAATGCTTCACAGAAACAGTGACACATGTCTCCTAAAGCAATAAATAAATAGAAATTTTTTTCTACCTTTGTCTTCTGTGGTTTCTCCTTTCCTCATCTTCTTGTAACTCTCTTCCTTCCATTCACTGTCTGCCGTCTCTCTTCCCCTATATGGCATCTTCTCTCCTTCTATGCCCCTTCCAGAAACTGTATGCCTCCCCCTTCCATCTCTCCTTTCACCCCATTGGTCTGGCATCTCTCTCCTCGCCTTCCCTCTCCCACACCTCTCCTCATAGTCTGGTCTCTCCCCTTCCCTGATTCTCTGGCATCTCTCTCCTTTCCTTTTCTTCCATCTTTCGTTCCCCCTCCATGCTCTCACATCTCCCCCTTCCTTTTCCCTTAGACTGGCATACCTTCCTCCTATGCTCCAAGCCCTGGCATCTCCTTTAATTCCCTCCCTCATCTTCCTTCTCCCTCCAGCTGGGTACCGCAACACTCTTCCCTGCAGCTCTGCACTTCCCCACAATTGCCATGCTTCGGTTCCTCTTCTTCCTTCCTTCCTCCCCCCCCCCCGCGGGACCCTGCGGCACCATCAACTCTTACTCCCTCTAATGTCGGCCCTGCAGCTCCAGACTTCCTCGCACCTTCTCCCCTCCCCCTTTGGATCGCTATTATTTTAAATGTTATAGCCGCGGAGCTGTATCCATCAGTGGAGATGTCTAACCTCGGCCTGCCCCGGAACTCTTACTGCAGCAGCCGCCCGTCTAGGCAGGAACAGGAAGTCACTGTTGCAGTAAGAGTTCCGGGGCAGGCCGAGGTTAGACATCTCCACTGATGGATACAGCTCCGCGGCTATAACATTTAAAATAATAGCGATCCAAAGGGGGAGGGGAGAAGGTGCGAGGAAGTCTGGAGCTGCAGGGCCGACATTAGAGGGAGTAAGAGTTGATGGTGCCGCAGGGTCCCGCGGGGGGGGGGGGGGAGGAAGGAAGGAAGAAGAGGAACCGAAGCATGGCAATTGTGGGGAAGTGCAATCCCCCCAATGCGTCCCCTTACCTTACCTCCCCTTACCTTTGCGACGCGTGTGTGCGCTGTGAAGAGAAACTTTGCGCTGCGATGTAATATTTTGTGCGTGCGCGCAGGCCAGCGCACCTTAGCGGGAACACTGGGCAACCCGTGCTACTGTACTTCACTTCAAACACACATGGTTGTGGGTCTGAGCACATCAGTTATAAAAAGTGGATTGCATATAGTGTAATATTGATATATTAAATCTGTGATTAAGTGTATATTGAGTTATCAGAGAAGTTTCATGTTTGTCTCCCATACTTGAGGAGTGCTTAGCCATATACAGTAGCCAAAGTAACTAACTGAGGCCAGCTGCTCGCACCAGCACTTCTCCAGCTGGTTCACTGTTGTTCATGTATGTTTATGCTACAGGACCAGCTTAACCTTTAGGTGGAATAGGCAGGCACCTAGGGTAGCAGCTTCTGCCAAAGCAAACAAACTCAATGAACCATCAATGCAGAGAGGGACAAATTTCAATTAGCCAATTTATCCCAGTAAATGGCTTTCAGGAATTGCCCTATGTATAGGCAACAGTTTTATATTTGAAAGTCTGATGTGCAATTATGCATTTTACTGGATTGTTCTTGGAGAGGTATTACATTTTAATTATCAATATCTCTCAGGGATGTGAGAACAGGATGTAGAGACTTGAAACTGATGAGTTGTTAAGGCTGAAGGCTCTTTCAGAGCACCTAATGATCTTGTCTATTCTGCCCCCTCTTTTTTTTCTTTTAATTGGAAGAGACTGGTACCCTTGTTGTGGCCATATGAGTCTTCCATAGTCATACTGCTTTGAGGTAGTTTCCACAGGGCATTTTTATTAATGTTGGTATCCCTTCCTTCAGCTTCAAAAGGTTGGGAAGCACAAGTTTAGGAGCTAGCTCATGCTAAAGGCTATGAGGGATCAGTTCGCCCTGGGTGCAGCCTTAGGGGGGGAGTGCACAGCCGGCCAGGTCCAGAAAACTCTACCGGGCCGATCAACCTGCCTCTCCCCGACGTCAATTCTGCCGTCGGAAAGGAAGTTTGGGCCAGCCAATCGCTGCCTAGCTGGGCGGAACTTCCTCTCCGACGGCAGAATTGACGTCAGGGAGAGGAAGGCTGGTCGGCCCGACGCAGGGAAGACGAGCTTGGGGTGGCGGCGGCTTTAGAAGGTGTGTGAAAAAATAAAAAGGAGGCCAGAACTGGGTCACTGAAGGCAACATGTTTACTTCATTCATGCTGCCGGTGGCCCGAAGAGTTGCAGCAGTGCTGCTGGGAAGAACAATGAGCAAGCACCGGATCCTGCCGGGGGGGGGGGGGGAGAAATAGCATGGGGAGGGTAAGAGAGATGCTGGAACACAGGGATGGGGAGAAAAGATGCCAGACATCCAAGGGAAGCAAGGGAAGGGGCTGATAGAGATGCCAGACCACGGGAGGGAGGAAGGAAAGGGGGGAAGAAAGATTGGATGCAGTCAGAAGAAGAAAGTGCAACCAGAGACTCATTAAATCACCAGACAACAAGGTAGAAAAAATGATTTTATTTTAAATTTAGTTATCAAAATGTGTCTGAATTTATATCTGCTCTCTTTATTTTGCACTATGTCCCCCCTTTTACTAAACCACAATAGCGGTTTTTAGCACAGGGAGCCTATGAGCGTCGAGAGCAGCCCTGGGCATTCAGAGCAGCTCCCTGCGCTAAAAACTGCTATTGTGCTTTAGTAAAAAGGGAGGGGGGTATTTGTCTATTTTTTTATGGTTGTTACTGAGGTGACAGTGCATAGAGTCATCTGCCTTGACCTCTTTGAAAAAACCCCAGAATAGGAATGATAATTAACATTTTCTCAGCGTACAGTGTACTTTGTGGTTTTTTTTTTTAAATTTTATTGTTGATAGATCATTTTGACTTGGTCATTTTAAATGTAGCTCGCAAGCCCAAAAAGTGTGGGCATCCCTGAGCTAGAGCATTGAAGTTGCGTGTTTCTGCCGTAAAGGTCATCTCTGCAGAGACAACCTTTACAGCAGCCATATGCAACTACAACGCTGTAAGAAGGCTGCTGTAAGAAGGCAGTTTAGACATCGCCGGCCACAGGGCAGGGAGGTTTGCCAGACCGGGCCTGTTGTCCGGGCCGGGGGGGGGGGGGGAGAAAGCGCCACGAAGGTAAGGGGCAGGGAGGGAGAAAGAAAGAAAAGGTGGGGTGGAGAGGAAAACGGGGTAAAACAGAGGGGGGAGAAGGACGCTGAAAGCACATGGGGAAGACAGAGGGGAGAGAAGTACGCTGAAAGCACATGGGGAAGACAGAGTGGGAAGAAGATGCTGAATGGAAATGGGGAACAGAGAGTGGGGAGAAGATGCTTAAGGGAAATGAGGAACAAAGAGTTGGGAGAAGATGCTGCAGGAAAATGGGGAAGAGAGAGTGGGGAGAAGACGCTGAAGGGAAATGGGGAAGAGAGAGTGGGGAGAAGACGCTGAAGGGAAATGGGGAAGAGAGAGTTGGGAGAAGACGCTGGCATGGAAGAAGACAGAGATGCCAGACTATGGGAGGAGCGGAGGGAAAAAGATGGGTGCCAGACCAATTTGGAAGGAGGGAGAAAGGGAGAGGCACAGTAACAGAGCAAATGGAAGATGCAGAGAGAAGAGGGACAGTGGATGGAAGGAAGAGAGTAACAAGAAGATGAGGAAAGCAGAAACCAGAGAAGACAAAGGTAGAACAAAAATTTTCTATTTATTTATTGCTTTAGGAGACCTGTGTCATTGTTTCTGTGGTGTTGCATTGTATGCAGAGTCCAGCTTCTTGCTGGTTCAATTTAACCTTTGTCTATGTATTTCTATTTTATCCCCCTTTTACAAAACTGTGGAGCGTATTTTAGCGTTAGCCGTGGTGGTAGCAGCTCTGATGCTCAGAATTCTATGAGCGTCAGAGCTGTTACCACCGTGATTAAAATCCACACTACAGTTTTGTAAAAGGGGGAGGGGTAAGTTTGTGATGACATTCCATACTAGGCGAAGGTGTTTTCTGTGTTCTGTGTGTTCGAAAGACATAGTTTTCTGTTAGGATTGACTGCAGGATTGATCTGTACTAGTCTGGCTTCAGTTTTACAATGGGTGTATTGCTGTTGTACTTCTCACTGCAGTATGTAAGATGCTGCCTTTTCCTAGGTACTCATGTGTGACGTGTGGCTTGTTACTAAAAATCATGTTTTTCGTACAGATGGGGGGGTGCCAAAAAATGATGGGCCCCAAGTGTCACACATGCTAGGTACGCCACTGTGAGGGATAGCTCTGTTGGCAGCTGCTGAGAGGTTTCATGGCCACTCGGCTTTCTGGTCTTGAGTATGGATCTGATCATCCACCACAGCTTTTGTTTCTTGTTGAGGATTTTGTGAGCCTTTGTACTTTGAAAAGTTAAAAAGCTTGTCCACTCTTTTTCTGTTAGGATATCAAAAGCCACTAAGCAGATCAAGCATTTTTCTCTGGAGCACATCTTGAATGACATCATTCCCATCTGGGAAAAGCCATAGAAGAGACTGCAGGGAATGTGTCTGTAACCAGGCAATGGAGCAGCATTATAACAAGCGTCATTACATGAAACAGAGGAGTGCAGTGAAGCAGTATGATAACAAACATGCCCTAAATGTATATAATGGAGCAGTATAATACTAAGCATGCACTAAAGACTAGATTCTGTGTACATGGTGCCTAAAAAGAAAAAAATCAGCACCAAAAAAGCCCTGGACACTATTCTATGAATGGTGCTTACAGCACCATTTACAGAACAGCAGTTGGCACCACACCTAACTTTAGACGCAGCCAATGTGATGCAAATCCTGGTACCTCAATTGGGTGCAGGTCCCCCCCCTTATTCTATAATTACGCACATTACTTGCAGGAATGCCCCTGACCTGCCTGCCCATGGCCCTCCCATTTCTGCACACTCTTTTTGGACCCATGCCTAAATTTATGTGTTACTTTTTATTAAATCCAGTTAGCACCAATAATTGCTTAAGATCCAAATTACTGGTGCTAATTGGCTCATTATTCAATTAAACTTCATGTGTATATTAGGCGCACAAACAATCTGCACAAGCAATTTTAGCGCGTTTTATAGAATTCAGGGGTAAGTGCATAAAATACATATGTGAAAAGAAACAGTATGATAACGAGATGGAGCTGAATGAATATAGTGTGTTTGTGCAAGAGTAGTGTGATAATATAGCAGTTATTTACCTGTAGCAGGTGTTCTCCCAGGACAGCAGGACAGGCATCCTTATCTGGGTAACGTTATCCTGATTGAGCCCGATGTGAACGTTACCCAGGATTTATAGCTTTAGATGCTTTTGGCAGCAGCCCCACCACACATGCGCAATTTCCATTCCTGTCTGACGTGTGACAACGGGACCCTCAGTAACATAAAATAACTAGAAAAGAATTTAACTCCTAGTGGAGGTACAAGGGTTTCAAGGATAGCTGTCCTTAGAGAACATCTGCTACAGGTAAGTAATTTTACTTTCGACTTACTCACAACCAATCAACTTTAAACAATTAAGAAACTGATTTTGGAGGTGCAGCCTGGAAATTATTAAATGGGCAAGAAACAAATGGCAGACCAAGTCACAGAAGTTGATCCAACACCTTTAATAAACAACAGTTATTGGAGGGGTAAAAAACATAAAGCCCGACTTAGCTAAGTTTCGCCCTAATGGGCTGCTTCAGGAGTTATAAAACTTATCTATCCCTCACAGTACTCACTGAGCCTTGCAAGACTGCTGCTGGAAGTCTCAGCAGCCATTTCAGTGCCAAGAGAGTACTGGCAGAATTGCTCCTGCTGCTAAAGAAGGCAGTCATCTTTTCATAATCTCTGAGGTGTTCCTGTTGGAGTATCTGGCAGCTAAGTTTTAATGCTAAAAAATACAGGGTCATGTGTTATTATTTGTAAACTGCATACATCTCATTACTGGCAAACTTGTGATATTTATTTACACAAGCAGCTTGATATAAGGTGCAGCATCAGCTGTTCAGTATTCATGTCTCCAGTTGATGGTGGCAAGTCAACCATGCAGCTCCTGGACTCATTTTGGAAGAATACTACTAGGCCAATTTGGTGAAGTGGTACCCAGTTGAGATAGAAAAAAAAGAGCCTCTCCTTTTTTATATTTAAAAAAAAAAAAAAAAGACCACCTGAGAACCTAAACTAAAAGACCCACCTGTGGCTGGTATTGCACAGATGTCAGGCATGACCTCTATGACGATGAGGTTGCTGGTTCAAAACTCTTGAACTAGTAGTGGCAATGCCACCATGGACCAACGCAATCAAATATTTTCCTCATAAAAAATGCAAAACAGTTTATAACTTGAAGGGCTGACCATATTTCGATGTTAATGTATGCAATTACTATGGAAGCTTCAATGACCTTTGACCCTTATTTTCAGGCACGGTTTGCTTGGGTTGAAAAACAAAATCAACTTTTTCTGGAGGTCTGAAACATGCTCTATCTAATAGTTAGATTGAAAATTTTTCCAGAATATTCTTTTTTGTAAAAAAGCTGGTTAAAATACCCAGTTTTTGTCATTTTTAGAAAAAACAAAACTTTAAATTGAAATTATAAAGTAATGAGATTAGCTTATAAGTTGAAATTGTATATTTGGGAACAAAGTCATGCTACAAAATGACAGACAAAATTTTACGGGGTTAGTTTCATTATTAGAAGAGCCACAGAAGGCTAAACTTTGAAATTTGTTCGCATTGTTCATTTTTTAGGCCTACTTTGAGGCTTTTTACATACATCGGTTTCAAAAAATGAAAATCCGCATTAGTTCCATTGAATAAATCATAAAAGGTTGTATAAGATTGCCAAGTTTCATTTGTTTAGCTTCAATGGCCAAGGAAATATTTTGACTCAAATTTGCCAAATTTTTGCAGGGATATGGTCATGGTATGGTATCAAACAAAGAGCTTATCTCCACAAATATTCCACTGGTGGATCTTAAACTTTATTAGAGTTTGTTTGAGTCATGTAAGATTCAGCATACAAAATTTCATCAAACTTCATGATGGTGAGGTGGGGCACTTTTCTAAAATTAGACCACTTAACATGGAATGAATATAACTCAAGAGGAGTCCTTGCTTTTAGCATAAAAACCTGAGAACACTGTACAGTAAGCTGTAGCTGTATAATGAGATTTAGTCAGCACAATAAGAGCTTAATATGTAAAAGTATGATAACCAGTTCTATAGGGCTCCTTTTACAAAGGTGCATTAGGGCCTTAACGCACGGAATAGCGTGCGCTAAATTGCTAGACCTTAACGCCAGCATTGAGCTGTTGTTATTCTAGAAGCATACCGCGCGGTATAGCGGGTGGTAATTTTGTGCGTGCGCTAAAAATGCTAGCGCACCTTAGTAAAAGTTTCAAGTTTATTAAAAGTTTGTTATTCACGCAATAATTTCAATGCGTATGACAATAAAAAATTTTGGGGAGACAAAATAAAAACAATTTGTACAAGTAAACCTACAATGTATGTACACAAATAATTAGTGATACATAAGTGAAGAGGGGGTAAACTACAATTTTTAAGGAAAATAAAGATGCATTTAAAAGGAGCCCATAGTTTCACAAGATCTTTCTGAGGTGATCAAGATTGTTGAGCTTAATTATCAAAATCTCTTTTGGGGAGGGGGGAGGCTGTAGAGGGTTTCAATATTAACTGAGGAGGAGGAAGACAGAAGGCTGAACATTCACCTAGGATGCCAAATTCCTTTGCAGCAGCCTTGCTGGAGAAGTCTGTGTACAATTTATACGTGTTTAAATGTTATTTTTCTGTTCTTGGTGTCTAGTATTATTTTTGTGCTTGGGCTGGAATTATTCAACAGCAATAAATGTGAAGCTGTTTTGGCAGAAAATCGAGTAAATTTGAAACTTTAAAAAAAATAAATAAATAAGGATGATAGATATGAAAAGAGAATGAAGCGTGTCAGAGTCCCTAGATAAAACAAACTGGTAGCATATCACTGATTAGCTATCATACCCCCTATTTTATTAAAGTTGGCAGCACAGTTTGATGTGGTAAATGCTCTGATGCCCAAAGGCACTGAATGGGCATCAGAGCATCCATAGCTTTATAAAAGGGAGCTATAGTCAATAAAGTGTCTTCCGAGAAATGTAGTTACTACCTCCATGGGAAAGGGGGGGAAAACCCTCATGATTCTGGAGTGTAATTGTGAAAATCTCATGCGGGGACTTAAGATTATAGTAGCAAATGCCTCTGTAGAAAGAAGATAAAAAAGGTATATTTCAGAAATTGCAATTATTATTTATTGATCTAATACACTGCTTTTACCAATTAAGGACCTAAGCAGAGAACACAACAACTGAAAACAAACCACAGAAAGGAAAGGCCAATAGCAGAAGAAAAGTTCCAGAGAGAGAGAGAGAGAGTTAATGCCCAGGTTAATTCAATGCTGAATCATTAAGATACTGGGCTAGGCTGGAGATTATGTTTCTGCTTTCCTCCTTCTCCCTCCCTCCCTTATGGCTGTTGTAGGGAGGGTTTCCTCAATCTATACCTCAAAAGCCATTTTTGAGAAAATAAAAAAAAGGATGACATTTTCAAAGTGAAAAGAAATGCGCAACTAAAAAACCCCCAAAACAACCTACATGCATTTATATATATAAACCTTATACATAATTTGATATCTGAATTACTTTGTTCTGTCATTGTATATAATAACCCCCTTCCCCCCCCCCGGGTAAAACTTCTACCTGCCTTTCGCTGCATATTTACCTTTGCTCCAAGAAGGCACTTTTCACGTTATTAATTTATACAATGGCTACCTCCGATTTTTTTGATTTTTTTTTTTGCATGCTGCACATTAAATGAGGTACGGACTATACGCACCCCAATTATGTCAGATAACTGATCCTCCCCCATCCCAAAGCGCATCATTTTCACCCCCTTTTCTTTCTCTTTGTCCCGCTTAGTAACTGGTTTCAGCCAATCGGTGACGCCTATGCTGCTTTTCCCTCTCACCGATTGGCGGAGGCGCAGATCCAGTAAAAAGTCTCGCGCTTGGGAAGAAAGAAAGAAAGAAAAAGAGCAATTCTAAACAGCAGCAGTAGCCCAAAGTGCGCAGACTCGACGGCTAGGTCGGCTACAGGGGTGTGGGAGGTGGGACATGGAGTCATCTTTCTCCGTCGCTATTGGCTCGCGTGCTACACGCCATTGACTGCCCTCCTGCTGGCGCCCGGCCAAGCCCGGGAACGTACCACGTTTTTGCCTGACTGTTGGGGGGGGGGGGGGGGGCGAAGTCGGCGGGCGAACTTCGGCCGGCTGAGTTAGCGGCAGATGTCACCGGTTTCCCTTCGGCCGGCGACTTCTCGTCCTCTGTAAAACGACGGCTTTTCTGGGGCTTTGGCGAGGCGACAGGCGCGAGGGGTAGAAGTTCGTGCAACTCTGGTCCTCCCCCCCCCCCCCCTTCGCCCTTCCTTTGTTTCGGGCCTTTGTCGGCGCGCGCGGGGAGGGAGGGGGGCGTGGCCGGTGCCGGCAGTTTGCCGGTTCTTCCCCCTTCCCCTCCCCCCACCAGAAGCAGTTAAAAATGAAAGCTAAAGGGCCCTGGGCCGGAGACGTGAGCGGAGCCGGCAATTGGCGCTTATCTCAGTGACAGGGGGGAGGAAAAAAATTGGAATAAAACATAAGCGAACGAATGCTAACGAATTAACCAGTGGCCACCTCCAGCGGGGAGTGTAGGAAGCGGGACTAGCAGCCGGGCGCCTGTGACAGAAAGGCCGCGAGAAGTTTGTGCAGGATTTTGTTTGCCCCTCGCGCACGGAAGATTAAAAAAAAAAAAAAAAAGTCTTCCCTTAATCGCCCGGGAGTTCAGGAGCCCGTCGCTCGTTTGTCTTCGATGCCCGCAGCGCGCTTCGACGTTTCCCCGGCGAGGGCGGCCCGAGAGCCGATGAAAAGCTGCCCATAAGACGCGCTCGCAGCTGCCCGGGGGGGGGGAAGAAGCCATGTACAACACGGTGTGGAGGATGGAGCGAGACGAGGCGGACTGGAGGGAAGTGGTCATGCCCTATTCCACCGAGCTCATATTTTATATTGAAATGGATCCTCCAGGTATTGGGAACGGGCAGCTCTTCGGGGGGTGGGGGGGAAGGGATATTAGGTAGATCTCTCTCTCTCTCTGTTCATGCTTTTGAAAGACTTGGCTGCTCCCTTGCAGGTGGTTATTTCGTGCAGGAGAGCTTCCCCCCCCCCCCCGGTTATTCGCCAAAGGCTTTTGTTCTGGCGCTTCCCCCTCCCCCCTCTTAGTGGGGGGGGGGAAGGTCTCTCGCCTGTGGCTGCAAAATTAAAGGGTGAAAAAAGCATTATTTTTTCATAAAAGGTGAATTTAGTGTGGGACTGAAGCCGTTTTCTGCGACAGTCCCTGAACTGGGGGGGGGGAGGGTTTTTTTTTAAAAAAGATATATGTGCATTGTGTGAAAAGGTGGCAATGGACCTTTTGCATAAACGGGACTTGGTGGAGAGAAACCCCAATCTGCGATGTGTAATGTAGGTGTAACTTAGGTGGCCGAGTTGGACTCGGGAGTTTCGGCAGCCCTTTTTTGCAATTGCGTTGCACTTGTGCGGTCCCGGGCTTGGCCCGCTTCTGCTGCTTTGCCCCGGCTTCTAAGTCTGCAAAGTGACCGCGAAGTCCTTTTAAAAGTTCCTCGTGATCTTTTTCCTTTTCCAAAATCGGAAAGCCAGCTTTTTATTAGGACTGTAGCTGTTGAGCAAGTTGCAGAGCTGCTAGGAAGGGCTATATGCGTGCTTTTTTTGTATATTGCCTTGCATTGCTTTCCTAACAGGAGAGTTCTACGGGCAATCATGGGTTAAGCCTGTAGGCCTTGCTGCGTTTTAAAGAGACGGTCTCTCGATAATGCTCTGATTGTTCAGTACTGTAGGACAGTAGTAATGTGAAGGAGCCTGATCGTTAAAAGTACAGAAATCAACCTAGTAGACGGTAAAAGACACAATAGAAAAGTGCAGCCTTGTATTTTGCTCCACCTGTAAATGTAGATACTGCCCTGGTAATTCATCGACCTTTTCCTGGTGACAACGTTTTTTGGATGTTTGAGAAGCAAAGGAAGACCAAACTTATCTTTGCTCTTCCAGCTGCCAAGGCAACACTGCCTAGTAACTGCAAGGAAAGTCTTATTGGAGACTAATTTCAAAAGTGCTGCAGCTTGGCCAGTAGAGGTCGCCCGTACAGTGAAAATCTTCCTCCGGGGCCCAAGAACCTCATAGCTTGAACCTTCCTGTTGCAACATGTGTGGCCTTCTCCCCACAATGCCAAAACTAAGCCACGGAGTTGCTTGTATGTCCATTACAATTGTAGTAATTAAACTTTTGGAATCTGCAGACTGTTGAATTTTGTTTACCTGGCGAATGCCACGTTTTACAGTACCCAACTTGGAATCAAAACTAAAATTGTACTACTGCTTAGGCAAGGAAATAAACGGTTTGGCTGTATTTCTCCTCTGTTATATGCCCAAGCCCTATTGTCCTCTACCAAACAATTTAAGCAAATCTGGTTATTTAATTATTATTGAATTTTCTATATACAGAATTTGGGAGAAAGCGTTAACATATTTACACATGGAAGGATGATAATCTTAATATTGAAAATATTCTACATGATCAGTTTTTGTAATACCCCTGTCAAAGTAATTCAGCTTCTTCTATCAAAAATGCCAGAGTACCTGAATAAATTCTTGTAAACTGTTCTGATTTCTCCTGGGAGAAGGGTATAGAAAACGGAGGAAATAAAGGCTAATGTACCGATATGCGGGATATAAATATTTTAAATAAATGTTTGTGTTGTCTTGCAAGTACAGGTTGCTAGACATTATATTTTGGACATCTTAAAGATGAAAATAAAACTTAAAAGGGTTCAAAATAAAGCAGTCCCTTAAGTGTAATTTTTTTGTGTTCATGGTCATGCCAGACACAATTGAAGAGTCCAGCTCATTTTGAATCTGTTGAATACTAAATTTAGAAATGTTGCTCAGTTATTCCCTGTCTTACAACAACAACAAAAAAAAAGAATACTGATTTAAGGTGTTATGGTATTTCATTTACACTTCCAAAAGGAAGAAAAGAATTGCTTTCAGCATTTTGTTTGGGTACAAACTACAAAAGTATAGTATTTTTACAAGAACTTGTTTTTGTTTTGTAATTGAATTGGAGGAATAGCCTGAATTTAATGGCTGAGGCAACTTGTCTCATCAGTGGTACTGTAGCCAAAGGGTCCTTTTATGAATGTGTGCTGCCATGCTGTTCTGCAAGTTAAATTCAGAGCCACTCATTCCCATGGGCAGCTCAGCAGCACATCTTTGTAAAAGCTAGCGTAACCAGGTTTACATTCCAGAAGGGAAACTTTTTGGCCAGTCCTGGATTTCTGCCATCCTCATCCTGGTGCATTATGGGACCTGCAGCACTGAATTTCATTGGATAGAATCTTGGACTAAAAATACTACACTGTCTAGAGCAGGGCTGCTCAAGTCCGGTCCTCGAGATCTACTGGCAGGCCAGGTTTTCAAGATATCCACAATGAATATGCATGAGAGAGATTTGCATACCAAGAACGCAGTGTAGGCAAATCTTTCTCATGCATATTCATTGTGGATATCCTGAAAACTTGGACTGCCAGTAGATCTCGAGGACCGGATTTGGGCAGCCCTGGTCTAGAGGTTTTGTTGTCTAGCGTGACTGTTTTAAATTGAGTGTTCTTTTGTAACTCAGAACTGTAGGATGTAAGTGCGTAAGACCTTTTCTTCCATAAACTATTTTTTCACTCTACTGAAAAATCTTACTACTTTCATTTTGTTTTACTTTGTCAAACTCATTCATAACTGGATTTCATTTCTTAGACAACACTTTTTTCCCCCAGTAATTGCCCTCTTTAAGGATGAAGTAACTTTGCAAAAGAACAATACTTGGGTATTATTTCAATAACTAATCGTCACCTTTCACATTCCATGAATGTTTGTGCTTCAGTTTTGTACTACCCTGTTTCCCCGAAAATAAGCCCTAGAATGACTTTTTAAAGATGCTCCTAATAAAGCCCTACCCCAAAAATAAGCCCTAGCTAAGATTGACCCCTGAAGCCTCCCCGACTCCATCCCTGACACTAGTGCTGCCTGATTTGCCAATCATCTTTCCCTCTCCTCCACCCCAATTCTTCCCCTTTCCTTTCTCCTCCCCCCCCCCCCCCATGTGCAGCATCTTTACTCGCCTCTCAACCATCCCCTTGTGCAGCAGCTCCCGAGTCCTCCAAAAACAGCAACAGCGCTCTAAACAGGCTGCTTTGCTGGCAGATGATACATAACCTCTCGGGTTATGCAAGGAGTCTCAGGTCCCCCACTGAAAGGCTTTTCAGACTTTGTTGGTCTATTGGAAAACCTATTTAACAGGACCAGGAAGCGCTGCATTTCCTTTAGGCGCACCTTTAGGGGGATCCTTCTAAGCGGGTGGCTTCCAGGGTCAGTGACACTTTGTAGCAGGACTGGGATGATTGGAAGTCCGTTTCCATGCCTTTTATCTCGGGGCTCTTCTGCAATTAGATGATGTGGGATCCCTTTTGGGGTCCAGTAGCCAGGGGGCAGGAGTGGTGACAGATCACAGTGGTGATCCCTCCATGCTTCTCCTTTTCAGTTTAGCTTCAGTTTCCCATGTTCTACTACTACTAATTATTTCTATAGCGCTACCA
Source organism: Geotrypetes seraphini (assembly GCF_902459505.1). Classification (NCBI taxonomy): domain Eukaryota; kingdom Metazoa; phylum Chordata; class Amphibia; order Gymnophiona; family Dermophiidae; genus Geotrypetes; species Geotrypetes seraphini. Next base: position 68,294,944 of record NC_047095.1, read on the forward strand.
GATATACGTAGCGTTGTACAGAGTCACGAAGAAGATGGTCCCTGCTCGAAGGAATTTACAATCTAAACAGACAAAACAAATAGGATGCCATGGATACAGTTTAGGGTACCATGACAGTTAAGGTGAATGATTAATAAATTGCTGGCTAGGTTATCATTTCTGTCTATTGAAGCTCGATGCCCAGCAGCACTCCACCTAGCAGTGCTCCATCATTTGCGGCACTAATGTACAGATGAACTTTTTTCCTGCTCATCTGGGTCTTACTTCCTTGGTCACTGACCAGTGGGAAATCTCTGAAAGCTCTCTTAGGGTGGCCAAAGCTATGTCTCGGCTCTGGACTTCCAGCAGTTGTTTGTCCAGCCAAAGGTGGATTCCACAGTGGTGTAGATGACCAAACACACCTCCCTTTCTAGTGAAGGTAGAGTGATGTTGAAGGATGCACAAGACTGTAGAGTGGATGTGATCCTGAAAGGATAGTTTGAAGCGCTGACTTTGGGTGTCAAAGCTGCATCAGCTGCCTCCTTGTAGCAAGAGCCTGCCATACCAGACTGCGGACTTCTTCCTCGGAGTTTTGGAACTCCTGTCCCCACATGATTGAGGGTATGGCTTATGTGGTCAATGTTCTTTTGACATCAGAGTTCTGAGCAAGGTTTCAGATTATTCTATTTCTGCCTGTTGGATGCTCTGGATCAGACAGTGGGTGGGCAACTCAGCCTCCAAGGCCACGCAGCAGAGTACCCTTCAAGGGGTAGATGCTGTTTGGCAAAGGACTTGACAACCTCCCTGGCCAGTGTGGCAGATCGCTACCCCAAATCCCTCCTAGTTAGTAGGAGCCGTTGGCATGTGCTGGGCAGTAGAGGCGATTTTCATGCCTCTAGGAGAGACAGTTTTCCCATGCTACTCTTCTCAGAAGTGCTTTCAGGGGTTCAGACAGATTTGGCAGTTATAGGTGCCTGCAACCCGCTGGTGCCTGTGGTGGCTCGACCTCAAGAAACAACAGTGTTGCCAGGAAGATGGCCGCTCCTCATATCGGAAGGCAGCTGTTGGCATTCTTGGACAAATGGGAAAAGATCTCGTCCAACATTGGGTGCTAGACATTATCAGGGAGGGACTCGGGATCGAACTTTCTCAGCCCCCTCCAGATCTGTTCTTGACTCTCCAGCATTTGTTAAACATTTTTAATTTGTATTCCTTAGCAACAGCAGCAGATGAATCCAGAGACTAGTGGCATAGCACATATCTAACAGAAGGTGGAGATAGAGAAACTGATTGACAGGTGGTCCTATTGGCTGGCATACCCCTTGTATTCTCAGTATGCTCTATCTCCAGCAGGTGGACAGTCTTTATTCAACTAGCTCCTGAATTCTGACCGTGACTGGACAATTTTCTCCAATTGGGAATTCCGTTCAGTGAAACAGGGGTGTCCGGCTGAACAGTGCCGGCTTTGAGAGTTTCACCTGGGTCCCCTCCCCCAGGTTCTTGCTCTACCCTCCCCTCCAGTGGACGGAGAGGTATTGGTAATTCTCTCAATTTTTTCTTTTTTCCCAATTAAAAAAAAAAAAAAAGAGAGAGAGAGAGAGAACAATGTTGCTGTAGTTGGACTGGGCTTTGCTGACAGTCTCCAGGCTACAACTACCAGTCTTGGCAAATTTCCTGTCAGTTTTGGTAAGAGCAATTTTAGTTTGTTTGTGTATCAGCCAATTTCTGTCAGTTTGCGCGATTCAGTAGCGTTTGTATATCTGCCGGTTTCTGACAGTTTGCGTGATTCAGTAGTGTATCAGCTGTGTTTGCCGGTTTCTGTCAGTTTGAGTTAAGTATTTTATCAGCTGCTTGTGTGGGCGGCGCGTATTCGCTTCATCATCATGGCGTCTGAGGCAGTGAAAAGATGTTCGTGCTTTGGGAAATGCCGAACGTTATCGGGCCTGTGTGCGACCGGCTGCACAGACGCTGCAGGGGAGGAATTGCACTTGCACTCTGGGGGGGGGGGGAGGGGGCTCTGGGTATGAAATTAACAAGGCCGTTGAAGGAGCTGATTTTTCCCACGCATGGGAGGCATGCGCTGTCGGGAGCACCTCAACATTCATTGAGTTCCTCCTCCCTGGGTCTGACTTTTGGGGCAGACGCCGCCGGTATTAGACAGATTTTTGCGCAGTGTCACAGCAAAACAGGCGTGCGCTTGGCTTTCCAGCGCTGGCGGGAGAGCCACAGCGTTCAGTTTGTTTTTCCAGCTGACTTTTGTCAGTCTTCTGCAGCTTCTCTGTCTTCATGGTCAGACACGTGGGGAGTGTTTTAACAGCTTTAGGCACGATTGCGGCGATCTAGCTTAGTGTGTGTGTCACTGTATGCACTTCAAGTGAACCAGCTACATTAATAGGACCTGTACTGTTAGGCCTCAGGTCGCTTTAGAGAGAGATTCTGGCTTGTGGTAGGCCACCCAGTCTCTGTTTATTTCCAGAATGGGTAGACAGAAGGCAAATCGCAGCACAGTGATGTAAGCGGCAAGAGAGTACCCTGTGCTTCATACAGGTATCTCCTCATCTCTTGGGGTACTTCAAGGGTAAGGTTATGTATGTTTGCATGTTTCCTTTTCTGTGCCTTTGTGCAGCGCTGCCTGTGTCTGGTAGTGCTATAGAAATAATTACTGCACAAATGGAACAGTCTCTATGGGCCTAATGGCTCTTCTCATTTTCCTGAGGGCAACACTGTCTTTCTGTAAGTCTAGGGTGCCAGGACCTATAGGTTTCAGCACTTATCACGCCAGATTCTCAGGTGGCCAAGGGCTGTGCGGCTACTTCTAACCAGGGGGCAACTTTCCTATTTTTTCAAACCCACAGGGTAGCAAACCCTATGTGGCTGTTGGAATCATCCTTGGAGTTCTATTTAGGAGTGAAAGTCTCGTCTTCTAGCTGCCAAAGTGCAGCTCATTTCCTATAGAGCGGTAAATTCAGCTTCCAGATTATGCCTAGTGTGCTTTCCCTTTAAGGGCAGTAGGTTCTTGGAGAAGCTTGCATGGAGTTAATACTGGATTTTAGGGTTTCCGGATAACAGAGGTTACAGCACCTTAATCCTAGAAGTTCTTTTATGTACTCACCATAACGGTTCTGTTTTTAGAATTCTAACATGTTCCTTCTTGCATCGCAACACTGGATTTTTCACAGGAGAGTTACTTTTCTTCTTCCAGAAATTACAACTATACTCTAGTCCATTCCCTGACATTCTGTGTTTCACTCTGAAGGGGGTCTTGATTTCCTCAGCGCTTTAGGCTTTCTCGTGGAGACGGGGACACTATGATGTCAGTTCAGGGGTCTTTCGACATTATTCAGGGTGATTGCAACTTTGAATCCTTTTCCCCCATTTCAGATTCTTTCTTGGGGTCACCGTGTATTCAGCTTCCAAAAGGTTGCATCGCTGCGAGACCCTCTACGTGTTACTGGAACTCAAGATAGTTTCGAAAGAACTGAAACTACTAAGGGAAGTTATTCCAGTTATTTCATAGTGCCCAAAAACAGAGAATTAGTCAGACTGGAGCTTGATCTCTTATGGGTCAATTAGTTTCTCAGACTTAAACTCAGTTTTTGCTTGGAAAAATCTATTTACATCTTCCTAATGTCACTGCTTCAGCAGTATCTTCGCTCGACTGTTCTCGAGTAGCACTATCAGTTTCGACTGATGCAAATTGGCCTAGCCACAGTTCATGAGAATTTTAGAACACTAGTGTAGTGGTGGTATTTTTTGCGCAATGAGGGGATTCAAGTACATTCTTTCTTGGTAGACTGGTTGATTTGGATGTTTTCCAGCAAGGTCAGTTTATCAAACACAAACAGGTGATTTCTTTTCTTCATTCTTTGGATGTGAATCTTCAAATTTACAAAAAGCTCTCTTGTCCTGTGCCAATTATTGGAATATCTGGCGATGTTCCTCGTCACGAAGGTAAGGAATATGATTCTTCCCAGAGACCGGGGAGACAGGTTACAGTCTCAGGTTCGCCGCCTTCTTTAGTCACCAAGAACAAGAGTATGGGATTCTATACAGGTTCTAAGATCCATGGTGGTGATTCCATTGGGACCCTTTGCTCGCTTTCACGCGAGAATGCCGATTGTTTTCTGTATCTCAAAGCTTCAATAGTAGTATCTAGTAGGCTCCTCGAGCATCTCTGCATAATTTAGTGGCTCAGTGAGATCAGTCTGTTCAGAGACATACCAAGGTCTTTGCTGGACTGGCTCATAGTCACCAAGCATGCCAGGCTGTGGGGGTTGGGGGGACTCAGTGCCTTCAATCCTCAACGCAAGGAGTCTGGTCTCAAGAGGAGACTAAGTGCTCGTTCATTCATCTAGAGCTGTGAATGATCAGACTAGCACTTCAGCAGTTTCAGATCATGTTGCCGGCCTGACGATAAGTCTTTTTGGATAGTGTCAGGGTGGTAGTATTTCTCAACAGCCAGAGAGGTACTGGAAGTCCTCAGCAAGCAAGAGTAAGAGTTCTTGCTTCAATGGGTGGAATGTCATCTTCCTCTTCTGTAGGTGTCTCATTTTCAGGACAGGAAAAGGGTTTACATAGCCTTCCTCACCAAAATCTTCTACATCCTGCAAATTGGGAACTTCTTAAGCAGATGCAGAGAGTGGTAGTCAGAGGGGGTAGGAGTGTTGCTTCTTTCTCACCTCTGGTTTGTCTTAAAGTGTTTCCCATGCCCGATGATTGGATGAGTATCTCAGGCTCGCTTTCAGGCCATGGTAATCATACTATCTCCAGACTCTCTGCACCATCCATGGTATGCGGATCTGAGGGGTATTTAGAATTCCCAACTGTTAAGGTTCCCGGTTACTTTGAATTTTCTCTCCCAGGGTCCGATCAACATGGAAATTCGTATCACTCTGGTATTATGACCTAGCTCTTAAAAAGTCACACCTGGGGTGTCGGGGGTTATGTAGAGCAGATTATTTCTTCTCTTTTCCAGGCAATACAGACATCTTCATCTGGCTTACACTAATGTCTGGAGAATTTTCGATTCTTCAATAGTTCTCAGGGTATGCCACCCTTCAAGACATCTGTCTTATATTCTTTCTTTTTTCCCACAAGGGTATTGCTGAGGGTTTTACTATTTAATTTCCTTCAGCTTCAAGTGGCAATCATAGCTTGTTACAAGGGCCAGCTATCTCGCTCTTCTCTTGCTTTTCAGCCTGATGTAGTTCAGTTCCTAATAGGACTACAGCACATTTGTACATCTGATAAGAAGCCCTGTCCGGAGTAAAGTCTTAAAGTAGTTCTTTGCAGTTTGCAGAAGAACCTGTTTGCACCTTTATCTAATCACACTCTAACAGATGTGATGTTGAAAACACTGTTCCTTGTGACCATAGCTTCGGCTTGGAGGGTTTTCTGTGTTTGCAGGCCTAGTCCTGCGGGAATTCTTTTTTGTGAATTATGGTAAGATTAATCAATTTTTCCTGGAAGTGTTTTAGTATATCATGGTAGAAATGGAGTAAGAGAAATTTGTCCAAGAGATAAAGTTTTGATTGACTTCCTAAAAGCTTGGTAAGAGAGAGCGTTTGAGATAAAATTGGTTAAACATTTATTCTATTTGCCTGCTTGGAATGATAGTGTTCTATCGAGGAATCTTGTAGATGCAGCCCTTCAAGGATGGGAAAGCGAACAAGTAGGCACTACGTGTACAAGTTGTGCCTGGAAAATCGAAATTATGAGATAGATTGGGGATGAACCTGTTATGGTTTTGAAGCAAAGGCAAGCAAACTTAAAAATGGGCAGCCAGTGTAGTTTTTTGTAATATGGGCGTACATGATCCGATTTCTTGAGACCGTAGATGAGATGAACTGCTGCGGTCTGAACGATTCTCAGTCGTTTGGTTTTCTTAAAAGATCCCAAGTATATAATATTGCAATAGTCTAAGATACTTAAGATCAAAGATTAAACCAGCAGTTGAAAAGAGAAGTCAAGTAGTGTTTAATGGTGCAAAGTTTCCATAAAGTGAAAACATTTTTTTAACCTGAGAGTTAGTGTGATCTTTGAAAGTCAAGTTTCAGTCCAAGATGACACCCAAGATTTTGATGGTAGAATTAATTGGGTGGTCTGACCCATTTAACCTCAAAGAGGTATATATGCAGGTTTCTAACAACTTTAGAAGTTCAGATCTCCTCTTTGTGTTGTTCAAGGGACACGACAATGGTAAGGCAACGTCCAAAGCCTCAATCTCTCGATGGGTCCAAGACACCATTACTTTCGCTTATTGGATTGCAGGGAATAGTTACCGGACAAACTTCATCCTTGGAGGAGACTTCTCGAGCGGATACTCACTCTTCTAAGAATACTTTTTCTAAGCAGTATTGGTTGGATGTGGTAGCGCGTGCGGAATCTGCTTTTGGTGCTTTGGTTATTGCGGAGGCGGAGTTAGCTTCCCACCCAGATTGAGGATTGCTTTGCTACATCCCACTAGTCTCTGGATTCATCTGCTGCTGCTAAGGAAGGAAAAATTATGTTCTTACCGGTTAATTTTCTTTCCTTTAGACAGCAGATGAATCCAGAGCCCCATTCTTTTGGGATTTTGTCTGTTGGTTTGTCTTTTGCAAGTTTCAGAAGTTTTGCTATAGTTGATAGTTGTATTATTACCTTTTGAAATTTGTTATGGGAAATAATTTTTTTAAATGCAAAGCAGATGTACTGGTTCCAGATGCTTGGGCAAGGAGCAAAACTGAGAATACAGGGTGTATGCCAGCCAGTAGGACCACCTGTTAATCAGTTTCTGTATCTCCATCTGCTGGTAGATATATGCTATCCCACTAGTCTCTGGATTCATCTGCTGCGTCTAAAGCACAGGTGTCAAAGTCGGTCCTCGAGGGCCAGAATCCAGTCGGGTTTTCAGGATTTCCCCAATGAATCTGCATGAGATCTATTTGCATGCACTGCTTTCAATGCATATTCATTGGGGAAATCCTGAAAACCCGACTGGATTCCAGCCCTCGAGGAGGGACTTTGACACCCCTGGTCTAAAGGAAAGAAAATTAACAGGTAAGAACATTTTTCATTCCCTCCTTTTTTAATTGTATTATATTTTATATCGCTTAGAATGTTAGTAGACAATTAATCAAATTTTTAATAGACCTTGAAACTTTGATGGCCAGAAAAGGAGGTCAGTCTGAGTGATAGTGTAATGACTCTTAGACATTCATGACCTAGAACCTGTTCCTGAAGACTAATCTGGATCAGGCAGATACTTCATAGTGCCAAAGGCACAGAAGATTAGAGGCCATTCTGGATTTGAAGTCTGTAAACGAGGCCCTAAAGGTCCCCCACTTTCGTATGGCAACGGTCATAGCGACTGTGATTCCATTAGAGTTCCTCGTCTCTCTGCATTTGAAAGAGGCGTATCTGCACATCCCCATCTTTCTGGTTCACAGGAGATATCTGATATGTCATGTACTCCTTCGCCACTTCCATTTGCGACACTCACCTTCGGTTTGGCCACGGTGCCCTGTACCTTTACCAAGGTGATGGTTGTAGTGGCCCACCCTCTCCAAATGGATGTCTAGGTGCATCCTTACCTGGATGATTGGCTGATCAGGGCCCTTTCTCTGGAGGACTGAGAGTGTGCAGTTCAGCAAGCAGTGAGCCTCTTATAGGACCTGGGCTAGGTAGTCAGCTTCCAAAAAAAGTCATCTTCACTGACTCGGTGCTTGGATTATCTGGGAGCTTCTGACGCAGCTCAAGAAGCAGATCCTAGAGATCTTAGCCCATCTGAGCATCACGACCTGGCAGTATCTGCAGCTGCTGAGCTTAATGGTGGCCTCCTTGGAAGTGGTACCCTGGGTGAGGGCTCATGGATGTCCCCTCCATTACTCCCTTTTGTCCAGTTGGTCTCCATAACATCACTCACTGGACAGCAGAATGAAGTGCAGCTTGCGTTGGTGACTCATGGGTGACTCGCAACTAATGCCAACCTCAACAGCCCTCTGTGGTTGCCCTCTCCAGGGCAAGTTGTCTCCATCAGAGAGCAAGTGGTCTCAGTCATCTGGAACTGAGAGCCATTTGTTTGGCCTTGCAACAGTTGCAGTCTTAACTGATAGGGAAAGCAGTTGGGGTGTTTTCGGACAACACCACTGCGGTATCTTATATAAGCAGGGTGGCACTAGAAGCGCTTCCCTTCACTTGGAAGCCTGGATGTTATTCCAGTGGGCAGAACTTTACTTGCAAGTGCTCTCTGCTACCCACGTAGCAGGAGTAAAGAATGTCCAAGCTGACTTTCTCAACCGGCAGACTCTGAATCTTGGAGAGTGGTTCTCTGTTTCAGAAGACGTTTTCTCTCTAGTATGGCACCACCTTGGTATGTCAGCTTCGGTACAGACTTGTATATTTGCAACAGAACGACAGATCTTAGCTCAATCTGGGTTCTGTTAGGATACACAGGAGTCCGTATTACTCTCCCTGTGGGGATTGTTGTGATTCGCCTGATTTCTGCCTCTGACATTGCCAGTTTCTGTCTCGGAACCTCTGCTACTATACCTAAGATTAAGAAAAGATGTGTTTCAGGTACTTGGGGGTAGGGGACCCTTTCTCTTTTAAGGGTCCTTAGCAGATTGTTGCTCATGCGAGTGATTTATTGTTCTATGTTTATTGATCATTGTTCTATTTTCTAAGTTTCAGAGCAGAATGTTTCTTGCTGGTGAAGTTCCCTGTGCCTCTCCTCTTTTCTTAAATTTAAGTGGAGTTTGATTGTTTTGGTACCAACTGAGGAGGTGCTGTGGTCCACTGCAGAAGTGGAGGACTTTCAAATTCTTAAAGTGATACTCTTCTGCAGTTTGCAGAAAATGGGAATCGGCAGCTCAAGTACGTACTCCTGTGTATCGTAACAACCCAGATTATCAAAGTAAGAACTTAATCTGTAGGTCCATGTTATTTATTTAGTAAGCTTATGAATCATATACTCATACCCCTGGAATTTAAAAAGGTCACCCCAAAATTGGGCATGGATCCCAGATCTGTGCAAAAAATAACTAATAAGACTCCAATAATTTAATCATTGGAACTAGCAAGCACTTAATTGGCACTGATGCTATAATGCAAAAATGAGCACATAAATCGGATTGTGCCCACCCCCAAAAAGGGGCATGGCCATGGGGAAGGAGGGCATGAGCAGATTAGAGGCATGATGCATGCAATGCTACAGAATAACATGTTTCAAGTTTATTAAAATTTGATAAACTGCCTTATCAAAAATTCAAAAATTAATACATAAAATCATCGTATTAAGGGGAAAATAATAAAAACAACACTATACTAACGGGGAAATGTTCCCAGTTTGCAAGCCAGGATTTAGACCAGGTTTCAGCTAGTGTAAATACTTGTGTTCAAAGTTGAGTGTCAAATTCCATGCTCAGTGCTATTATATAAATTTGCTAATCCCTTTTATAGCATTGCATGTCGAATTTTATTAGCACTTAATTTTGAACACCATTTATTGAATCTGGCGCTATGTATGCAAGGCTAAACTGAACATTTTATTTTCACGTTTTGCATAAACAGATGATGGCAGCATGCCTTTTTATTTTCTTCCAGCTCTTCCTCCGAAACCACCAAAATTAGTGACTCCAGCAAATACAAATGGATTCAAAGATGGCTCAAACTGTTCACTTCAAGATGCTGAATGGTACTGGGGTGATATTTCAAGGTAACCATGAGATTACAGAATTGGACACTGAATTAGGTCTGCTAAACTATATCTTAAAAAACTTATTTTGAACCAGCCAATGGTTTAAAATGTGCTTAGTCTGGCTTAAGGGGACAGGGTGATGTGGGAACTGAGTAGTCTTCAATTCTCTTTGACTTATTATTTGCCACTGTGTGAATGAGTACAGTCACATTACGTTACATTGGTGTCTTTTATTCCGTCAATACCTTGGAGTTCTAGGCAGATTACAAAAAGAGGAAATTCTGGTCATATCCAGAAGATGAAAAGATAACTATTTGGTTGGAATGTTTAGGGTCTGGAGATAGATTGAGGTAATCAGTTATATCAGGAGCTTGTCTTGATAAATTTCCTGAATAACGTAGTTTTTATTTTTCTTCTGATGGTTTTGTAGTTTGGTGCTGAGATCAGTAAATAGGAGAGGTGGCTCTCTAGTTTCGCTGCTTGCGTGGCGAGTAGCCTGTCATGCATTTTCTTTCGCTGTATGCCTTTAATTGGGGGGTGAGTGATGGGTGTCTCTGTTTTTCTTGGTCTGGATGAGTTGTTCCAAGTTAGGCGATTGTTCAAGTAGGCTGGTCCATTGCCATTTAGGGCTTTGAAAAGCGTGCAGTAGAATTTGAAAAGTATTCATGCTTGTACTGGGAGCCAGTGTGTGACTAAGTAGGTGGCGGTGATGTGGTCATTCTTCAGTGAGTAGATCAGTCTGAGGGCTGTGTTTGGCACTGTTTGTAGTTTTATCGTGGTGGTATAGGATGTTGCAGTAGTCTAAGAGTCCTGATATTAGGGCCTGGACCAGAAGTCTGAATTGTGTTTTATCTAAGTACTAGTCAAAGCCCGTTACATTAACGGGTGCTAGAATATATGTCTATCTCTTCTTTCTTTCTGTCTCTCTCCCTACCCCTGTGTCAACTTACTTGGACAAATTCAACATCCTAAACGACAACCAGTCAGGTTTCCGCCCTGGACACAGCACTGAAACCATCATCGCTTCTTTGGTAGATTACCTTCACAACCTGTTCAGCCAAGTGATCTTAGTAGCGCCTTTGACTTGGTTGATCATGCCATTCTTCTGGACTGTTTGGAATCTATCGGCCTCTCAGGCAACGTGTTAAAATGGTTCCAGGGTTTCCTAGGTCAACGCGCCTACCAAGTCTACAGCGACAACTCCCATTCCGCCAGCTGGGCCAACACCTACGGAGTCCCACAGGGCTCCCCCCTGTCCCCCACGCTGTTCAATATCTACCTGGTCGCCCTAGGGAATCTACTGCTAAACTTGAAGATCAAATTTTACATCTATGCTGATGACATCACCTTAGTCTTCCCCCTCTCCAACATAACCCCCGAGATAAACAACCACCTAGCTTCAATCCTAACGCAAATCGAACTATGGATGGCCGACTTCAAACTGAAACTCAACTCAGATAAAACCAAATTCTTCCTGGCAAGCCCAAACGACAAAATCAAAGACACCTCAATCTCCCTGAATGGTCAAGTCTTTCCCTTAACAAACTCCTTAAAAATCCTCGGAGTGACTCTCGACCGCAACCTTACCTTTGAAGCTCACACCGACCTTCTGGTCAAAAAAAGCTTCGCCACCTTATGGAAGCTAAGATCCATCAGAAAATACTTTGACGCCCCCTCATTCCGCCTACTTGTGCAATCCTCCATCTTAAGTCTAATCGACTACTGCAACATCATCTACCTGGGATCTTTCAAAAAAACCACACAAATTGCGAATCATTCAAAACACGGCAATCCGACTGATCTTCGGACTAAAAAAATGGGAACACATAACTCCCTATTACCACAAACTTCACTGGCTACTCCTGGAAGCAAGAGTGCTATTCAAGTTAGCCTGTTTCTGCTACAAATCCATCCTTGGCTTGGCCCCCCTTTACTTAGTACCCCATTTTATCCTAGACTGCCCATCCAAACTCGCACGTAGAACCCACCTGTTTAGCTACCCTACCCTAAGGACCTGCCGTTACAAAAGATATCTAAATAGAACTCTTGCCTTCCAAGCAGGTCAGCACAATAACTGGCTGGCCCACATCATCTCACGCACTTCATCCTACTTAAACTTCAGGAAACTACTAAAAACTAATCTGTTCACCCGATTCATACCCTAAAACCCCTATGCCCACCCTGGCCCCTTCTTTGCTGACTGAACCATCCTTCGCCGATTGCACCACTGCTCGCTGATTATTCTATTTTTTCTCTCTGTACCATTTTTTTTTTTCTCTGCCACCTATTTTCTCTGATTGTAACATTGAACCATTTTCGCTGATTGTCCAGCCCTTCTTCGTTGTAAACCGCCTCGAACTACTATGGCTTTGGCGGTATATAAGAAATAAAATTATTATTATTATTATTATTTTCCTTTCTTTCTGTTTCCCTCCCCACTTCCCTGTGCAGCAGCCGCAGCATTCCATCTCCCATTTCTCTGTGCAGCAGCATTTTTTCCCTCTCCCCCCCCTTCCCTGTGCAGAAGCTGAAACAGCATTCCCTCCCCCTACATTTTCCTGTGCTGCAGCATTATCCCAGGACAAGCAGGCAGCATATTCCCACACATGGGTGACATCACCGACGGAGCCCTGCAGCGGACAGCCTCGAAAGCAAACTTGCTTGAAGATCTCGAGCTTTCGAGTGCTGCACCGTGCATGCGTGCGTGCCTTCCCGCCCAAACTAGGGGGAGCATCTCCTGTGAGGATCCTCAGTTCGTTTTTTCCGCGGAGCCAGGAAGACACGTTTTGCTCAGCTTCGCAGCGAAATTTCTGCCTTCTCTTCACCGCGGCTGCTTTTTCTTTTAAAAGTTCGGTCGCTGTGCTCAATTGTTTTCTTTCTTTTATTAAAAAAAGAAAAATAATAATAATAATATTTTCGTGTGTTTTTGTGCGGCTGGTGAGCCTTGGGCCTAGGCCCAACAACTCACTTTGTTCGGCACGGAATTTATTTTTTCTGTGTCCCGGCCTCTTACCTGATTTAAACGTTGTTATTCGTGCGGCAGGACGATTTCTATCACCGACCCTCATAGTCGGTGTATGGTCTGTTTGGGTCGCACTCATCATCCAGAGGACTGTGATCGCTGTCTGACCCTTCAGCCTCAGGCTTTTCGCCGCCACTTTGACAGGTTTCTTCAGCTATTCAACATGGAGCCTGAAAAAGCCTCGGCCTCGACTGTCTCGATACCGGCGGGACCTAAGGCCTCGTCTTCTGGGACAACCTCGGCCTCGACACCTGCCTCGGCCTCGAAGACCTCCGGGTCCTCTGCCTCGAAGGCCCCGGTGCTCTCGTCCTTGAAGTCTGCTTCTGGGGGTAGGTCTCCTGCTTCCTTTCCAGGTACCATGTCCAAGAAGCCGCCAGAGTCTCTCTCGACGCTACTCGGGGCTCCGGGTACCTCTATCCTCGAGACCTTTTGCAAAGCGTGCCTCCAAGTCTCGGGAATACTCTTAAATCGAGGTCGCCCTCCTTGGAGCGCACGGCAGCACCTGTACCACAGAATCCTTTGGTCTCGGTGCCAATGTTTGAAGATATGCTGAAGTCCATCTTGACTACACAGATTTCTTCTATAGTGGCTCAGTTGGTGCCTTCTTCGACCTTGCTTCGAGTAGACCAGCCTGAGCAGCAGACTGAGACCCTGCTACACCATCCACGGGGCAGGTCTCGTAAAAGAGTCTCTTCATCTGATTCATCACCGGATGTTGCTTCAAGATCCTCTTTGCCTCATCAGAAACAGAGGTCGAGGCCGTCGAGACACCTTCCTTCTAAGTCGGGGACTTCGAGGCACCGTCCTTGCTCTGACCCGAAGCTTCCCTCTTCTATCTCTTTGAGACATTCGAGGTCGAGGACTCCTCCCTCGAGGTCTTTACTTCGAGATGTTTCTCCTCTGCCTTCGAGACATTCCACTCCTCGGACTCCGAGAACATCTCCATCGAGGAGCTTGAAAAGGAAACACTCTTTTACTCCGCCACAAACTGGTAGTGGGGCTTCTTCGGTGACAGTACGGGTGGAATCAGAGCCAGTGTCCCAATATTCATGTGAGGCTTCACCTTCTTATTCTATAGCTCATCGCTCCAGGTCTGCCTCTCCGGAGGAAGCTTCTTCTTCCAAATCATCTTCCTTTGCCAAGTTTGTCTATGACATGGGGCAAGCTCTCCATTTAGATTTACATTCAGATTCCAAGTATACCCCGGAATATTTGGCAGACATGGAGCTTCCGCATCCTCTTAAAGAGAATTTGAGGCTGCCCATGACACCAGTGCTCAAACAGACCTTCATCCGAAATATGGAGACACTTTATTCGGTTACAGCTATTACATCAAATCTGGAATCACGCTACCGTACTGTACCCTGTAAGGGATTTGAGAAATCACAACTTTCCCATCAATCCTTGGTGGTGGAATCCTCTCTCAAGAAAGCCCACCCTTCTAAGGTGTCTGCAACTGTACCTCCTGGCCGTGAAGGACGTACTATGGACAAATTTGGTCATAGACTGTACCAAAATTCTATGATGGCGAACAGGATCTTGAATTACAATTATGTCATTACATCCTATTTTAATCATTTTTTGAAATTGTTCCCATCCTTTTATCCAGACTTGTCCAAGCACCGTCTCTCTGAGTTTAAACAAATCCTTCAACTGAGCATTATGGATTACAGAATTGTTACTCTTGCTTACAATCATAGCACACGTTGCTGCTAAGTCTTATGTCTGCTCATTGTATAATGCCTGGACAGCTGAACTCTGACATTACATTACAGTTATGCTCTACAGTTATATCCTCCTAAGCTGAACTGTTTGTACCTTTGTACCCTTTATATTGTATACACTGAATGCATTCATCATTCGTGCTCTGATTGTTATTGGATCTGTATTTTTTTTTTGATTCGCTGTATCCTTTCTGCTCAATAAAAATGAGTATATAAAAAAAAAAAAACCAAATCCTTCAAACTCTTTCCCAGTTGAGGCTTTTTATGTTGCAGGCATCTTATGATGCTTTTGAGCTTTCTTCGAGGGTGTCTGCTTTTGCTGTCGCTATGGGTCGCCTTGCCTGGCTTCGCATAGTAGACATGGATCCTAATTTACAAGACCGCCGTGCCAACTTACCTTGCCAAGGGAATGAGTTGTTCGACGACTCGATTGAAGCTGCTACTAAACGACTCTCAGAGCATGAACGCTCTTTTGCGTCGTTGATCAGGTCTAAGCCCAAACCACCTACTGCTTGGGCTTATAAACCACCTGCCCGTCATTATCCCATGAAGACCACTCCAGCCTTTTCTAGACCTCCTCCTCGACGTCCTCAGCAGCAACAACGCTCTCAGAAACCTCAGATGCCTGCTGTCGCCAAACTGGCTCTGTCTTTTTGACATTCCGGCCTTAAACATTCCAGCCTTCCTGCAGAATTCACCTCTGCCCATTGTAGGTCGTCTTTCTCTGTTTTCATCTCATTGGGAAACTATTACATCGGACCTCTGGGTGCTGACAACTATCCGCGAGGGATACTCTCTGTGCCTGCTTCAGGTGCCCCCAGATCACCCTCCAAGAGAGTGTCATTCCAGTCCCTCTCAACTCCCCCTTCTTCTTCAAGAGGCTCAAGCTCTCCTTCGCCTCCGAGCGGTGGAGGAGATTCCTGCTTCTCAACACAATCTAGGGTTCTACTCCAGGTATTTCCTGGTACCCAAGAAGACGGGGGATTTGCAACCCATTCTGGATCTTCGAGCCCTCAACAAATTTCTAGTCAAAGAGAAGTTTCGCATGCTCTCACTTCTGACCCTATACTCCATCATGGATCAGGGGGATTGGATGTGCTCACTGGATCTCAAAGAAGCTTATACTCGTATCCCTGTGCACCCCACTTTTCGCAAATATCTCAGGTTCAAGGTGTGGAACCTTCACCTTCAATACAGGGTTCTCCCCTTCGGCTTGGCAGCCTCCCCCAGGGTATTCACCAAATGTCTCGTTGTACTGGCTGCAGCCCTGCGATCTCAAGGGCTTCAGGTGTTTCCTTATCTGGACGATTGGCTGATCAAAGCACCTTCTCTTCAAGGAGTTGTGACAGCGACCCTTCAGACTATTTCTTTTTTTCAGAGTCTGGGGTTCCAAATCAACTTTTCCAAATCTCAGTTAGTTCCAACTCAGTCACTCCAGTTTATTGGAGCGATTCTGGATTCTGTAAACATGCGAGCGTTCCTTCCTCTGGATCGTCAGGAAACCCTCTTTCGATTCTGCCGGCAAGTGTCTTCCCTTTCGACACTCTCCGCCCATCAGATGATGGTTCTGCTCAGTCACATGGCATCCACGGTTCATGTGACCCCCCCCTGGCCAGACTTCACCTACGCATTCCTCAGTGGACCCTAGCGTCTCAATGGCAACAAGCTTTGGACCTGCCTTCACGTCATATAATGGTGACTCCTTTGTTAAAGAAGTCTCTCCGCTGGTGGATGCTCTCTTCCAATCTTTCCAGAGGTTTGCGGTTTCACAACCTTCCTCATCAGAAAGTACTCACGACGGATTCGTCAACGTACACATGGGGAGCCCATGTAGATGGTCTCCATACTCAAGGGTTGTGGACGTCAATAGATCGTCGATGTCATATCAATCTGTTGGAACTCAGAGCGATTTTCCTTGCCCTCAAAGCTTTTCTTTTCTTCATCTTCTTCACGACCAGGTGGTACTGGTTCGGACAGACAATCAAGTGGCCATGTATTTCAACAAATAGGGAGGGACGGGATCTCACTCTCTTTGTTAGGAAGCTCTCAGGTTGTGGCAATGGGCGATTTCTCACAACATCTTTCTCAGAGCTGTGTACATACAGGGTCATCAGAACTGTCTAGCAGACAAATTGAGCTGTCTGCTGCAACCTCACGAGTAGAAACTCAATTCTCCCACGTTTCGTCAGGTGTTTCTTCGCTGGGGGACCCCTCAGACCTTTTTGCATCGCCCAGCAACTTCAAACTACCTCTGTTCTGCTCCCGCATTTTCTCGCCTCATCGTCTCGAGGCGGATGCCTTTCTTCTCGACTGGAGGGGCCAGTTTCTTTATGCCTTCCCTCCATTTCCTCTGATTCTCAAGACTCTTGTCAAACTGAAGACGGAACGGGCCACTATGATTCTGATAGCTCCTCGATGGCCCAGACAACCGTGGTACTCCCTTCTACTTCAACTCAGTGTCAGGGAGCCTCTACTTCTACCGGTCTTTCCTTCTCTGCTCACTCAGAGTCAAGGGTCCTTGCTTCATCCCAATCTGCGGTCTCTACACTTGACAGCTTGGTACCTTTCTATGTAACAGACTCTTCTCAATTTTCTCGGTCTGTTCAAGATGTTTTTCTTGCTTCCAGGAAACCGTCCACTCGTCAATGTTATGGCCAAAAGTGGACTAGATTTTCTTCCTGGTGTTCCACTCGTCAGCTTCTTCCACATTCATCCTCCTTGGTGTCAGTCTTGGACTATTTGCTTCACTTGTCCCAGTCGGGCCTTCAATCTACTTCTATTCGAGTTCATCTCAGTGCTATTGCTGCTTTTCATCAGCCTCTGGATGGGAAACCTCTCTCTGCACATCCCATGGTTTCTCGATTTATGAAGGGGCTTTTTAATCTTCATCCACCTATTAAACCGCCTCCTGTGGTTTGGGATCTTAATGTTGTTCTGGCTCAATTGATGAAACCTTCCTTTGAACCTCTTGACAAGGCTCATCTCAAGTATCTCACTTGGAAAGCTGTATTCCTGATCGCACTCACTTCTGCTCGACGAGTTAGTGAGCTGCAAGCTTTAGTCTCGGACCCCCCTTTCACGGTTTTTCACCATAAGGTGGTTCTTCGTACACATCCGAAATTCTTACCTAAGGTGGTGTCGGAATTTCATATTAATCAGTCTATTGTTCTGCCAGTCTTTTTTCCTAAGCCGCATTCTCATCCTGGTGAGTCGGCACTTCATACTTTGGATTGTAAACGGGTATTAGCGTTTTATCTTCAACGTACTCAACCTCACAGAACATTTCCTCAACTCTTCATCTCTTTTGATCCGAATAGGTTAGGACGTCCTATCTTGAAGCGTACCCTCTCCAACTGGATGGCTGCTTGCATCTCTTTCTGTTATGCTCAGGCTGGTCTTCCTCTGCAAGGTCGAGTGATGGGCCACAAGGTTCGAGCTATGGCAGCATCTTTAGCATTCCTCAGATCAACTCCCATTGAGGAAATCTGCAAGGCTGCCACTTGGTCCTCAGTTCATACTTTCACTTCTCATTACTGTTTGGATACTTTATCCAGGAGGGATGGCCATTTTGGCCAATCTGTTTTGCAAAATCTTTTTTCTTAAATTGCCAACTTCCCTCCATCCCTTTTTACTTAGCTTGGAGGTCACCCATGTGTGGGAATATGCTGCCTCCTTGTCCTGGGATAAAGCACAGTTACTTACCGTAACGGTTGTTATCCAGGGACAGCAGGCAGATATTCCCACAACCCTCCCACCTCCCCTGGTTGGCTTCTTGGCTTGGTATCTGAACTGAGGATCCTCACAGGAGATGCGCCCCCTAGTTCGAGCGGGAAGGCATGCGCGCATGCGCGGTGCAGCACTCGAAAGCTCGATCTTCAAGCAAGTTTGCTTTCGAGGCTGTCTGCTGCGGGGCTCCGTCGGTGATGTCACCCATGTGTGGGAATATCTGCCTGCTATCCCTGAATAACAACCGTTATGGTAAGTAACTATGCTTTCCTTCCCTTCCATTTCCCTGTGCAGCAGCATTTTTTTCCCTCCCCCACACTTCCCTGTGCAGCAGCCACAGAATTCCCTCCCCCTCCATTTTCCTGTGCAGCAGCAGCATTTCTCCATCCCCCCTTCTCTTCTCATGGTCTGGCCGGCTCCCTTGCCGGAGTTATTTTTAAGTTAAAGGTGCCGCGACAGCTCCTCTAACGATTCCCACCTGCATCGGAAGTCTTCTCCGACGCAGGTGCGGCTCATGAGAGGAGCCTCCGCGGCACCTTTAAACTTAAAAATAACTCCGGCAAGGGAGCCAGCCAACTGGCAGTTAAATGAGAGCCACAGCTTCCTTAAACACATCCTCCCCCCTCCCCCCTTCCTTTCCTTCCCGCTGTCAGGCCGGCTGCCTTAGTCCATTGGCAGAATTATTTGTAAGTTGATCTAGTTGTTCGGTCTGGCCTGCTCCTTTAGTGCCTCGCCGTAGTGCATTTTTAAGTTCAAAGACGCGGCGGCGGCTACTCTCACAATCCCCGCCTGCGGTGGACTTCCGATGCAGGTGGAGATCATGAGAGGAAAGGAGCCGCCACCGCGTCTTTGAACTTAAAAATGCACTATGGCAAAGGTCTGACTGGGTCTCTTTTTTTTTTTTTTTTCTTCTTTCCCTTCTCTGTTTAAAAAAAAAAAGGAGACCACAGTTGCTACATTCTGCTCTGTTAGTGCTGCACATCCAGCTCTAACTGGCTTCAACCGGCCCTAACAACAAGCTTGTGAGTATGTATGTGGGGTTTTTTTTTTTTTTTTTACTGTTTGAACTTCAGGTTCTGTTTGGGAGTCTTAGTACTGTGGGTTCGGTCAACATACGTTTAAGGAATGGATATTTTATTGAAGCTAAGTTTTATGACTAGAAATCCGTTGAGGGAGCCGGGACTTTCCCGCCCTTTGCATGCACGCGCTTGGATTCCTTGTTGGTTACAGTGCGGCAGTAGCATTGCGATTTCATGCTCGCACTTGTTCTCCTTGTTGGGTTTCAGTGCAGCAGTAGTAGTCCTGTTTATTCCGAGGCTCTCTTTCGTCGGTGTTTGTCAAGGCCATGTACAGCTGATTGTGCAGGTGCCGGTTTATAGCAGCGTGCATGAGATGGGACATGTTTTCTGGTGCTGTGGGAAGCACCGCACCATTCTTCTGGTTATTCCCCGAGTCTTTCTTTCTATGCAGGCCGCAGCAGGGTGAATTTTGCGGGGCTTGAATCAAACTATGTTTCTAGGAGCATTGATGCGGCGGCCATGTGTCAGCGAGAATCAGGCATTCGCTTGGGTCTCCAGCGATGGCAGGAGAGCCGCAGCGTTCCAGTAGTTTATTTACAGCTGACTTTGGTCAGGGTATGCCGCAGCTTCTCTCCTTTCCGGTTCAGACAAGTTGTTCGTGTTTCACCAGCTTTAGGACAAGCTTGGGCAGATTTATATGTCTATGTCTGTGTTCCTGCTGTATTTCCTTGAAGGAAGCTGCTAGTTTAATCGGACTCTGGGGTTAGCACTCAAGGGGATTGATTACCAGACAGACTGACCTGTGCTAGGTCACCTAGTCTCAGTTTGTCTCCGGACTGGGTGGACATACGGCAACTCACAGCACAGTGAAATCAGCAGTAAGATAGTGCCCTGTATTTCACATGGGTATCTCATTGTCTCTCTTGGGGTCCCTGCAGATTGAGCCTTTGTCTGTTGGTAACTGTCCTTTTTGTTTGGGCCTCTGTGCTGCGCTGCATGTGTCTAGTAGTGGCATAGGATATATATGCCTAAAGGTAGTACTAACAGTTTCCAAGTTCAGGCTGTCTCTATGGGCATAATGACACTTCGCATCTTCCTGCGGCCAGAACTCTCTTTATTTCTGAGCGGGCCTGGACTTCAGATTTCCATGCTTATCACGACGGTTTCTCCTGTCGCCATCTTCTCATAAGTATCAACTGAGGAGTCTTAGATAGTTTATCAGGTTTAACCTTTTTAGCTTACAGACCTCAGTGGTACTGCCTGCGTGCCACTAAACTTTTAGATCATACAGAACATTGGTACCCCTAATCGTCATCAGTCTCTTATAGTAATAGCTTTTTAAATATTTTGAATGCTTTTTAAATATTTTGAATGCTTGAATTTAAACATTCAAAATATTTAAAAAGCTATTACTATAAGAGGCCGATGACGATTAGGGGTACCAATGTTCTGTATGATCTAAAAGTTTAGTGGCATGCAGGCGGTACCACTGAGGTCTGTAAGCTAAAAAGGTTAAACCTGATAAACTATCTAAGACTCTTATGATACTTAGTTTGTTTGACTAAGTGGAGGTCTGAAAATCAATAGAGCTGGTTGTTTGATTTGCCATCTTCTCATGGCACATGCTAGACGGACCCCCTGACCCGACAGGAAGGGCTGTGCAGCTCCTTCTAACCAGGAGCCAGTTACCTATTTTATCAAACGCGCGGAGGAGCACGCGCTGTGTGGCGGTTAGCCTCATCCCTGAAGCTCTCATTAACGATGTGAGCTTTGTCTGATACCTGTTAGAATGCTGTTGTTTTCCATGGGGCGGTAGAGGCAGCATCTTGATTGCATCTAGTACGTATTCACTTTAAAGAACATACGTATTTCGCTCACGTTGCATGGAGTTAGTACTGTTTTCATGGTTCCAGTATACTCCTCTTTACATTGCGAAACTTGATTTTTCCTAGGAGAATTTCTTTCTTCTTACAGATCCTACAGTTCTCATCCTGCTGTTCCCTGACCGTCTGCACTTCATTCTGAGGGGATCTTGACTTCTTCCAATAACTCTTCAGGCTTTCTCATGAGGGAGAAGACGCTATAATGTCAGGTCAGGGGGCTGTGAACTTTTTTCAGGATGCTTGCAATTTTGCATCCTCCTCAGGTTTCCGGTTCGTTCTTGGAGTCTCTGTTTTGTGTTTCCCTTTTAAGTGTTACTGGTCCTCAGGGCAGTTCTTGTAGTTCTTCAGTAACTAAGGACGTTCCACTTACTGCATGGTGCCCAAGACGGGGGCACTGGGCAGGCTGGATCCCATTCTGCTGAATTCATTTCTCAGGGTTACACATTTCTGCAGAAAAACTGGGAGAATATTTACATTTTCACTATGGACTCCGAATCTGCACTAGGTTTGCTTGCCTCTCTTGGAGCAGCACTTTCGGTTTTGGCACATGCCATTTCGCCTACCCAAGGCTTCATGAACATTTTAGAAAATGTGGGCAGTGGTACCGTTTTTGGCGCTACCAGGCGATTCACCTAATTTCTTCTTGACTGACTGCTTGATTCGGACGTCTTCCAGTCAGGCCATTTGACTGACACGAAAAGGGTGGTTTCTTTTCCTCAGTTCTTTGGACGTGAATCTTCAAATTTGCACAGCGCTCTTTTCTCCTGTACTATTTATAGATATATCGGGGAGATGTTTTTATTCATATAGGAGAGAAATGTTTCTTCCCAGAGACTAGAGCGATGGTCACAGTCTCAGGTTTGCATTCTTCTTTGGTCACCATGACCAAGAGTATGGGATTCTGTACAGGTTCTAGGATCCATGTTGCTGACTCCACTGGGAACTTTGTCTTGCTTTCCCATTATAATGCTACAGCAGTTGCTTTTGTTCCAGTGGTTCCCGGTATCTCAGGGTTCCAATTATTTGGTAGGCTCCTCAAGCATCGCTCTGTATGATTTGGTGGCTCAGCGAGATTTCTCTTTTCAAAGGCATACCTCGGTCTTTGTTGGACTAGCTCATGGTCACCAATAATCCCGGGCTGTCGGGTTGGGGGGCTCGGTGCCTTCCATCCTGAGCTCCAGGAGTCTGGTCTTAAGAGGCAACTCAGTACTTGTTCATTCTTCTACTCTGGAGCATGGTCAAGCTACTGTTTCTGGAGCTTCAGACCATTCTTCCGAAATGACACTGAAGGTCTTTTCAGTCAGTATTATGATGGGGGTATTTCTCTACAGCATGGGCAGTAGGTGATGTGCTCAGTTGGCAGGTTAAGTTGTGGTTCTACTTTAATGGGTGGACCCTCATCTTCCTCTTCTGTTGGCAGATCATTTTATGGGTCAGGAAAAAAGTTTGGATAGAGTTTCTCTCCACGAAATCTGTGCATGGCCCATTTATTGTATGTTACAGTGTACAGCGCTGTGTACACTCTAGAAAGTATAAATGTTAATACTAGTGAAATCTTCTACATCCTGGATATTGAGAATTTTGGCTCAGGCATTCCAGCTCTTTTTATTGAAGTGAGATCTCCTGGAACTAGACCTCAAGGCCTCGTCTCAAAATTCTAAGCTTCCTAGCTTCTTCGGTGGGCACAGGGAGTGGGAGTCAGAGGGGGTAGCAGCGTGGCTTCTTTCTCGTCTCTGGTTTCTCTTTTTTTTTTCCTCCAGTGTTTTTCCCTGGCTGATGATTTGCCATCTCAAGCTTGCTTTCAGGGCACAGTTTTTGTAGAATCTCTGGATTGGCTGCACCATCCTTGCGATGCAGATCTGATGAGTCTTTCGACAGCCGGACTGTTGAATTACCTGGTATCTCTGGATTTGCTCACCTAGGGTCTGATCAAAATGGATATTTGTACTACTTTGGTATTGCGACCTAGCTTTTGAAAAGTCATGGCTGACATGTAAGGGTTATGCGAAGCAGGTTGTTTCTTCTCTTATCCAGGCGATACAGACGTCTTCACCTGTGGCTTCTGCTTCCTTTTTGAGGTTTTTCCATTCTTGGGTACATCTCAACATTTGCACCCTTCCAGAGTTTTTTGGGCACAAATGTATTGCCAAGGGCTTAGCATTCAATTCCCTTTAGCTTCAAGTGCCATTCTTAGCTTGTTACAAGGTATATTGCTCTTCGATTACTTCTCAGCTTCATGTAGTTCATTTCCTAAACGGAGTACGGTATAGTCGTACACCTCCTAGAAAGCCCTGTCCGGAGTACAGTCTTAAGGTACTTCTTCGCAGTTTACCGAAGGCTTCATTTCATCCTTGTCTTTTGAGACTCTAAAGGGATGTGCCCTTGAACACCGAGTTTCTTGTGGCCATGGCTTCAGCTCGGCAGTTTTCTGAGTTGCAGGCCTTGTTTGGCGGGGATTCCTATTTCTGATTAACAAAATCTGGGGTGTCAGTTCGGATGGTACCACAATTTCGGTGTCATCCTTTCTTTTATGACACTCATTTTTCCTTCCTTCTTCCTGGGAGGGGAAATTGGGAGCAGTGCTTTTATTCACTGCATTTTTTGATATGTATGTAGCGTTCTCTGTGAGCTCGGTTTCTTACGACTTTTAGTTGTTTATATCTCCTTTTTGCATTCTTCAAGGGACGCCTCAAACGTTTGGTGGCGTCCGAAGCCTCCATCGCTCAATGGGTACAGGAGGACATTCTTTATGCTTGCTTGCTGGCAGGGAAGCGGTTGGCGAAAGAACTTCATGACCATTCCGCTGGAGCGATGGCTACTTCTTGGGCTCGGCCCAGAGGTTTTTTTTCCTTGGAGGAGATTTGTCTCGCGGCTAATTGGTCTTCCGAGCGTGCTTTCTCTCCCCATTTCTGCTTGGATGTGGGGGCGCATGCGGTAGGGGCGTTTTGTGCTTCGGTTGTTGCGGAGGCGGCGTTTGCTTCCCACCCAGATTGAGGATTGCTTTGCTACATCCCATTGGTCTCTGGATTCATCTGCTGCTGTTGCTAGGGAAGGAAAAATTATGTTCTTACCTGTTAATTTTCTTTCCCTTAGACGCAGCAGATGAATCCAGAGCCCCACCCTTTCTGGATATTGTCTCTCGGTTTTTTCTTTTGCAACTTTCGCAGTTTGTTATTATGGCAGGTTGTTTTCTGTATTATTGCATTTTGAGATTTGTTATGGGAAAGAAGTTTTTTACATGCTATGCCTATTGATGGTTACGGTTGCTTGGGCAAGGAGCTATACTGGATAAACAGGAGGAATGCCAGCCAATAGGACCACCTGTTAATCAGTTTCTTTATCTCCGCCTGCTGGTAGATGTGGGCTATCCCATTGGTCTCTGGATTCATCTGCTGCGTCTAAGGGAAAGAAAATTAACAGGTAAGAACATAATTTTTCCATAATCTTATAAACACACACTTGATTTTCCTTCATGAATACTTTAAGTACAATATATCATATTCATATTTTTATAATGTTTTAGATAATATGTAAATCATTTAATATGTATGACAAATATAAATAAAATAACTCCCCCCCAGCCCTCCCTTCCTATTTCAGAAAATCTAATCTAATACTTCAAAATGCATTAATTAATTCATACATATTATGAGGTAAATCAATAATACCCACCAAGATCCCCACTTAACAAATCTCTTATTATGGGAAAATGTTATTAATCATTACAAAAATCTGCTAATGGTCTCCAAATCTTCAGAAATTTACCAAAGTAACATTTTTGTGTTGCTATTGTGCGCTCCATTTTATATATATGGCATACCGAATTCCACCAAAAGTTATAATTTAATCTGTCATAATTTTTCCAGTTACATGTTTGTTGAATTGCTACTACAGTTAATATGAATAAAAGTTTATTATTATGTGACGAAATTTGACTTTTTGCTCTCATTGTTGTACCAAATAAAATAGTATCATAAGTCAAGGCTACTGGATTATCCATCATCCTATTGATTTGAGGCCAAATTGATTTCCAAAATAATAATATATATGGACAATAGAATAAAAGATGGTCTAATGTCCCAGCCTCAAGATGAAGTGCCAACATCTATTAGACTTAGAGCTATCTAATTTTTGTAAACGAACAGGGGTCCAAAAAGCTCTATGCAAAATAAAAAACCATGTTTGTCTCAGATGCTGTTACTGTACATCTCAAAAGTGTTTTTTTTATTTCAGTGTACGTTTAGAGCTGAAATACTAAACTGTTGTATGATTATTTCCTATGAGTCAAATGATCTCTTGATCCCCCACTTTTATGGACTTGATCGATCTTTACTTACACTATTTTAGGAATATTGTATTTTTCTTTATCTTTTTGATATTTTCTAGTAACTTTTGATTAACACATTCAAGCAAAAACAATTGATTTTACAGAAATATTGTGTTTAAAATTTCTAAAAAAAAAGATGTTAAATTGCTGTAGTTGTTATTGCCACCTTTGAAGTTTTCTATTCCTGCTGTCCCATCTGAACAGAATTTATTGAAAGGCTGAACACCTCTAATTTCATTAAATATAACCACTTTTCTAAACAGCATGAAATGCAGCTGCTGGAATTACTTAAACTGTGCAAGTTTAAACCTGCTTAAGGAAGCCCAAGTGACTGAATAGAAGCACTATCCCCCATAGATGTCCTCAGTTTCAAAGGAAATGTTTTTAAATTGTTGATGACTGTTTCTGGCTTCTTTTTGACTGGCATAAACCACAAAACCAGACTTAAATAATATCCTCACTCAGCAACCCACAAGTAAATTAGAAGAGAATAGGTTCACACACCTCTGTTACCAAACATGCCTAGGAAAGAAAATGGGCAGCAAAATTTTTTTCATTAGAGGAAATCATAGTGGAACTAGGTACAGCACAATGCAGTACTTGTAAGTGTAATCAGGGCTGTGGAGTCAGTAGATAAATCCTTCGACTCAGACTCCTCAGTTTCAGGTATCCATGACTCCGACCCAGGTACCCAAAATTGTCTCCGACTCCACAGCCCTGAGTGTAATCTTTCCCAAACCTTATTGTACTATTTGGCTAGAAATGTTCAGAACTCAAAATATCTGCAAAGACAATGACAATAGGTGATTTGGAACATTGCTTCTCCTTCACTTCAACAGACATTGTTGTGCTGAAGGAAGCATTGTTAAAGCAATCTCTCATATTAGACTGCTGTGTCAAACTGTTCTTATCCCTGGATATGTGAGTAATGAACATTTTATTCTCTCTTTGCTTATCTAGTATTCAAACAGTAAATTGAATCCATTCCCTTAACTGATAATACCACTATGAAGACTTGATTAGCCTGTATACTTATAATAACCTTTTCTATTTTCTTCCCCCCTCCCCACCCCCACCCCACTTGCCATTTAGGGAAGAAGTAAATGATAAATTGCGTGACATGCCAGATGGAACATTCCTGGTGCGAGATGCATCAACCAAAATGCAGGGAGACTATACTTTGACTTTGCGGTATGTACTGTTGACGTTTATTTGGTAGTTCTCAGAATGTGGCTGAGCATTTGAAATTGAGTACTATGTACCTGGAATAATTTACCTGTTAAGAGTAAGAGCATGTAGCATTAGGACTAGCTGGATATTCCAGCTCCATTGGGGAAATCAAAACAAGTTTAAATAGATTCCAGGTTAGCAACCTGGCAGAAAATCACTACTGGCATGTGTCAGCTTTCTCAAAGAAAGTATGAAAAACAGTGGGCCAAGTTGATAAAAAGAGCTGCTGAACTTTTATGTAAAAATAAATAAAAATAAGAGAAAGGAAACCAATATGGTTCTCCAAACTAATGGTGGAAAAAATAAAGGCAAAAGAATTGGCATTCGTGAAATATAAAAACCTCGGAGGGGGGGTGTCACACTCGACGGGTCACAAGTTGAGTCCCTCCCCCCATTTCTTCCCCCAAATTTTTATCGAAGTGCCTCAGTTGTAAGCCTTGCCACCGATACTGGCAAGGCATATGGCTTAGAGCAGTGGTTCCCAACCCTATCCTGGAGGACCACCAGCCAGTCAGGTTTTCAGGATAGCCCTAATGAATATGTATAGAGCAGAGAAACATACCTGTCACCTCCATTATATGCAAATCTCTCTCATGCATATTCATCAGGGCTATCCCTTGTTCTGACAGAGGAAAAAAAAAGGGAAAAAATGCTCCAGACACAAGGTCGATGTGGCCAGCCACTACGAAGGGGAATCCTCATCTGCTTTGGGTGCTGGCAGCTGACAGCGGGGAAGTCTGGGCTTTCCTTACCGCTCGCACAGGGATTCCCCCAGCCACCGACAGGAATATTAGGTTTCCCTTTCTGCCAATGCTGCTGCGGGTCCTCGTAAGGGGATGGCACTTACAAGGCTACCATTGCGCGCTGGATCAAGGAGACTATCACTTCCGCATACCTTTTTCAGAAGAACCTGTTCGGACTCTCTCTCAAGGCTCATTACACTCGTGGTCAGGCAGCTTCTTGGGCTGAGTCTTCTCTGGTGCCTCCAGTGGATATCTGTAAGGCCACAATTTGGTCTTTGCATTCCTTTGTGTGACACTACCGTGTGGATACCCAGGCATGTTGGGACACGGTGTTCTTAAGCGTGTTCTGGTGACAGCCCTCTGGAGAGGCACTAAAGAAGATGAAATTAGGTTCTTACCTGCTAATTTTCTTTCTTTTAGACTCTCCAGACTGGTACAGTCCCCATCCTTGTGGGATTTGCGATACAGTCCCCATCCTGTATGTTCTTGTGGGATTCACGGGAAGAGTGAAGTTTTCTGCAGGTTCTAGTAGTTTTCTAGGGTCAGGGAGCTTAAACAGCTATGGCTCAGCTGGCATAGTTGGTGATCTGTGAGGATGTTTGCTGAAGGGGCTTTTTCTATGCAGTTTCCAACAGTATTGGTCTATGCTAGTTGTTACTCCTGTTCAGAGTGTTACTGTAGTTTTTAGCACTTCTTAGTTCTGCTTGACCATTCAGCAGACTAGTTAGATTAGAGGAAAGCACAGCTACTTGTATTGCAGCCAAAAGTTTTTGTCTCAGTGAACTGTACCAGTCTGGAAAGTTTAAAAGAGAGAAAATTAGCAGGTAAGAGCCTAATTTCTCCTTTCTATTTGGGTCACAGATGGAGGAGGACCGTGATTGGTTAGCAAAGTTACACCTGAGAATGGAGTGTATACCACACAGAAGAGTATTTATGAACAACTTGAAAAACAAAAACTGGACAAAGCTATTTGACCAGACGGGATCCATCCCAGGATATTGAGGGAGCTGTGAAGTTCTAGTGGGTCCCCCTTAAGGAGTTGTTCAATAAATCTTTAGAGACGGGAGAGGAGGTTGCAGAGATGAAGCGGCAAACTAAAGGCCTCACTTCAATTATTGGAAAAATAATGGAAATGTTGCTGAAGGAAAGGATAGTGAAATTATTAGAATCTAAAGGATTACAAGATCCAAGGCAACATGGATTTACTAAAGGTAAAATCGTGCCAAATGAATCTGATTGAATTCTTTGACTAGGTGACCAGAGAATTGGATCAAAGATGCACGCTGGATGTAATTTACTTAGATTACAGCAAAGCCTCCTCATAGGAGGCTCTTAAATTCCATGGGCTGAAGTTTTGGTCCCACAGGGTGGTGGTTAATGGAGTTCGCTCAGAGAAGGGAAAGTTGAGTAGTGGAGTGCCTCAGGGATCAGTGCTGGGACCGACATTGCTGAAGGGTTAGAAAGTAAGGTTAGCCTTTTTGGCGGATGATACCAAGATTTGTAACAAGAGTGGACAACTCGAAGGAAGTGGAAACATGAAAAAGGATCTGCAAAAGTTAGAAGAATGGTCTAACGTCTGGCAAGTAAAATTCAATGTGATGTGCAGATGCATTGGGGTGGGGGGGGGTAGCATTGACAGAGACCTTGGGGTAAAGGCATCTAAACAGTGTGATAAGGTGGTGGCTGTAGCCAGAAGGATGCTAGGCTATATAGAAAGAGGAATAACAAGCCCCTATACAAGTCATTGGTGAGGCTGCATTTAAAGTAATGTGTTCAGTTTTGGAGGCCATAACTGGGGAAGGATATAAAAAGAAGCAGTCCAGAGGAAGGTGACAAAAATGGTAAGGGGTTTGAACCAAAAGAAATACGAGAAGATACTGGAAGGCCTAAATATGTATACTCTGGAGGAGAGGAGGGACAGGGGAGATATGATACAGACATTTAAATACTTGAAAGGTATTAATATAGAACCAAATCTTTTCCAGAAAAGACAAAATGGTAAAACTAGCGGGCATAATTTTGAGGTTCCAGGTAGAGAATGACATAGTGGTAGTTACCCTCAGCTAGCCGCGGGTAACCCGCCGAAATGGTGGGGGAAGGGGGAAGTGCTCACTGTGGGCACGGGGACAAGGCCATTCACCGCTCCACGGGGCCCCCTACCTACAGCCAAATCTATCTCCTTCCCCCCCCTTACCTTCGCGGCGCTTTAGTAAAGAAACTTACTGAAGCCGGCGAAGCCTGCCTGCCTGCAGTCACGTGTATGTGGGCGGAAGCTTCTCCTCTGACAAAACAGCAAGTTGCTTCAGAGGAGAAGCTTCTGCCCACACACACGTGACTGCAGGCACAGGCAGGCAGTCTCCGCCATCTTCAGTAAGTTTCTTTACTAACGTGCCGTAAGGGAGAGGGAGATTCTTAGGCCGCTGAAGGGTGTGAGGTGGCAAGAGGGAAGGGTGGATGCTGCGGGGACAGTGGTCTGGTGATGGGGCAGTGACGGGGACAGATTTTTTTCCCCCCGTGTCATTCTCTAGTTGCAGGGAGGAAGACTCAGGAGCAATATTAAGAAATTTTTTCATGGAGAGGGTGGTAGATGCCTGGAATACCCTCCCGAGGAAAACGGTGATGGAATTCAAAAAAGCGTGGAATAAACAGAGGCGCTCTAATTAGAAAACAAAGGATATAAATGAAAGAATAAGGCTGATAGTTTAAGTTTTTTTTTTTTTTAAGTTTTATTAGGATTTTATATACCGCCTATCAAGGTTATCTAAGCAGTTTTACAATCGGTTACTCAAAAATTTTCCCTATCTGTCCCGGTGGGCTCACAATCTATCTAACGTACCTGGGACTATGGAGGATTAAGTGACTTGCCCAGAGTCACAAGGAGCAGTGTGGGGTTTGAACCCACAACCCCAGGGTGCTGAGGCTGTACTGGACAGACTTTCATTGTCTGTGTCCTAAATGTGGTGACTTGGTATAGGATGGACTGGGTTGGACATCAATGGGAACTCCACTAACTTGGAATATGAGGATGTTGCTGACCAGACTTTACGGTAGATATCCTGCAAACAGGATGGTTGGATAGGCTAGAGTGAACTTAGACGGCAACTTCAGCATTTGGAACCTAGGAAATATCAGTTGGACTTTATAGTCTGTGACCCAGAAATATCAAAGAAGGGACAGTTGCTGAATATAGGGTTCCCAGGTCATCCAGAAGCGATGTTGTTTTTGTTAAGAGGGAGACATTGCCCGCACCTCCAGAAGCATAGGAGCATGATATGTTTCCCCTCCATTATCAAAAGGAAGGTGGGGCTTCCTCCAGCCAACTCTACAGTATACATTTCTGCCCCATTATAAGAGCTTTTCGTATCAAACGTCTACTCCCCCTCCTCAGATGTCCCTTCCCTCCCCCACTGAAGAAAGAGCACCATCCGAGGAGAAGGGGACAGGAGCCTTCCAGTGAGAGCCCCCAAGTAGGAACAGATTCCCCCCCCAAATCTCTGGATGCGGGAGCAGAGCCAAAATGCATGGCCCAAAGTGTTATCCTCCAATCGGCATTTAGGGCATCATTTAGTATCTGTCAAACCAAAATGGAATCCCTGGACTTGGGATGTGTAAGCACGAAGCACCGAGACAAGTTAATTTAATCATGTATTTTTTAATGGGTATTTAATTTAATCATGTATTTTTTAATGGGTATTTAATTTAATCATGTATTTTTTTAATGGACCGTTCAGGTCTTTATCTGCTATCATTTACTATGTTACAAAGACTGTTGCATATTTAAAGAGCTCATGGCAGTGCATAAACTGAAAATAGGATGATGGTGCTCTGTGTATCAAAATTTGGCTATTGTCTAATCAAATCAACAAAACACTGGCTACTGGTATTCAAGTACTGTAATCAAGATTTAGGATTTTGTTAATTTCATGAATGGATTTAAGATGAAAGAATATTAGCTTGATTTGACAACATCATTCTAATAACAGAAATTCTAAAACCAGGTTATTACTTTTTTTTTATTTTATTTTTTATTTTAGTATCCTAGTACTAATAAAAGTTCACTGGGCACATCATTTAGCCAAAGAACACTTTACAGTAAAATCCAAGAAATGTAATGTTGGCTCAGATTTAAATTTGTTTTTCTTACTTTTTATGCAACAAAGTTGGATAAACAGTGTAGTTTCTCATTCCCAGTTACTGGTTCTGGACAGAGAAGTAAAATTTAATCCTTATGAAGAATGTTCTAATGCACTGTGTCTAGTGATCCTAAAATAATAGGGTTCTGTATCTCAACTCATAAGTTGCTTGCAGAAAACTAGGGAGCTTCTCCTTTTCCTGCTCCCTCCCCCTCCCCCCCCAAAAAAAGGATTTTCTGCAAGCAAGTTGCTTAGAAATGCTTTTGATCTGCTCTGCAATTGTTGTTTTCAGGTTTGGGTTTTTTTTTTCTCTGTGTTCGTTTGGAGGCTCGGTGCCATAGGTTCTCACTTTTTAGGACCTCTGCCTGGGAGAAAGTCAGCCTTTGGGGACACTTAGCTACCCAGACTGCCTTTATATTTTTTTAGCTCAGGGGCCATCCCCTGCATAGCTGCTTACATCCTTTATTTACTCAGGAGCTTGAGCGCAGGCTGTTTGGCTCCTTCCCATCTTGATCGGGACTAACAGTGGGCCAACTGCATTTTCCGGGGTTGAGGCTGTGCAACCTTGGTGCGACTGGCAGCCAGAAGTCAAGGTTCATCCTGTGAATTTGTGAGGCAGAGTTCTTCATTTGTTCCAGCTGAAATCCTATGCTGAGGCGGGCAAGCACCACATGACACAGTAAGATGGTTATTGCCTATAGGGAAAATGGTTTCTGCAGCACAGCCTAGATCCTCAAACCTCTAAAACCTATTTCCCTTCATTCTTTTACTTTCAGGGAAGTCTCCATGGGCCAATTTAGGCGCAATGCTACTGACAGTGGCCATCTTTGATTTTAAACAATTTTTTCTTTTTTTTTTTCTGAAGCCTCCATATGCCTCAAAACCCCTCAATTTTTGTTTAAAATTAACAGGGATGAATTCCTCAGGCTCATTACCCCTATATCATGCCAGGTTTGCACTGGATGGCCAGCTGGGGAACATACATGTCCCACATGCAACAGAGTGCGTAGGGGAGTAGTGGGAGCCTTGGGCTCAGCCTCCTCTGAGCCAGCCAGGGCTGGAGATTTATAGGAGGTGTGTTCTCAGAGAAAGAGACCCTTTCTAGGCCCCTCCCAAGGTGGTTTGGCCAAGTGCAGTTGGATAAGTGCTGCAGAGCCCAGGAGGACTGGCAAGGGGTCCCTGCCAAGCTCATAGGAGACCCCTCCCCAGTACAGGGATTTGCTCCATATTTTGTGAACCTTACGTGGAATGCCTATTTGAACTGCCGAGGGTCCTCGGTGACTGTTTGCAGCACACCAATGGTGTTGGCATGGAGGATCTCCCCTCAACATGTGCCCCGACCAGAGGAAGAGACAGACATGGACCAGGAGGTTCAGTCTCTTAAAGATTGGGAGATAGTAAGTCCCAGGATGAAGTTTCTTTGGCAGAGTCTGCTTCTTTGTATGAGAACAGCGGTCAAGAAGCAGTGGTGGCCCTATATCAGGGTGAAGACCCTACAGTTCACCAGCTGTTCAAGGCCTCTGCACACTCGGGCATTATTTACACCTTGCTATGAGAATTAAAGCTGGAAGTCCCTCCAGTTTCCTTGTCCAGTGCTTGGTTATGAGCAGCTCTGTGGCTCTGACCATATTCTTTTCCTCACATCCAAGCTGGCATTGACCACCAGGAGTCACCAGAAGGGTCCCTGAGAGTGGCTAAGACTATGACCAAGCTTTATCTGATGGCATCGGATTTTCAACAGCTATTTGTTCAGCTGAAAGTGGACTCGCTGGAGGATCAGCTCACTAAACAAACCTCCCTGCCTAGTGAAGGAGGGGTGGTATTAAAGGATACTCGGGACTGTAAAGAGGACTTGCTCCTCAAGTGGCAATTTGAAGCTATCGCTTTAGGGATTAAAGTGACACCTTGTCTTCCTTTGTGGTACATGCTTGTCAAACCTGCCTGTCTCGAGCCTCAGACCCACAGGATGACAAAGATCCCCAAATGCTTTTTTTCTGGGGTGAATTTACTGTATTTTTTTTATTGCCCCATAAGACGCACTTTTTTTTTCCATTCAAAAGCGGGTGGAAATGTCGGTGCGTCTTATGCAGTGAAGATACCTTTTTAAATAAAAAAAAATCCCCCCACCCCATCGTACCATTTTAAATGTCCCTTATAGCTTGGTGCTCCAGTGGAGTATTGGCCAGCAGGAGCGAGCTTTCCTGCCTGGGCCTGCTCTGCTTTCTGAATGGCTGCCATCAGTTCTTGCGGGACTCATGAGAACTGAAGGTAGCCATTCAGTAAGCAGCACAGGCCTAGGCAGGAACCAACCTCCGATCCCGCCACCTCTGCTCAGCTCAGCTTCCATGCGCCACCGCCTTCTACTTCATGCTCGACATCCTGACACCCTGCTTTCACCAGGGGTGCGCGCAGGGGCAAAGTCAGGGTGGCCCATCGCAAGGCCCCACTGGGGGGAGCTTAAAGCATGCGGGCAGAGAGCAGAGCGAGGAAGGCTGAAGGGTTCTGTAGAGACCCGGGTGGGGGGGGCTGTGATGCGATCCTAGGGGCTTTTGTCTGGAGAAGGAAAAGGTCACAGCTTCTGGGAGTGGGAAGAGAAGGGTCTTTTAACACCGCTTGCATTGTTTCTTTTACTGGCATTTAAAACAGCTCGGTACTGCAAGCCTCGCTGCTCTAGACCCCCCCCCCCTTCCCCTATTTGGGTTAATATGGTAGAGCTGGAAGGGATAAAAAGACCACTCCCCATACACTCCCCAGAAAGATTTGGAATTGGGGGAGGTAGGGGGGTATTTGCCTTGGTTTTCTCTAACCCTTGGGAGGGGGTGGAGGGTGGTTCTTCCTCTGGGGCCTTAAGGGTCCAGGTCCCGATGGGGGTAATAGAATTTTCACATATATGGGGTGTGGGGGGATAGCCTGGCAGGGAAGGGGGGGACAGGGTGCAGAGCCTGGCAAGGATGCCCTTTGACAAGGGCCTAGATCAGGGGTGAGCAAACTTTTTGACCCATGGGCCGCAATGGGTTCTTAAATTTGACAAAGGGGCCGGGCAACAGGTGGGGGGAGCAGCGGGGGGGGGGGTTAATGCTGCAGGAAGAAATGGCACTCCCATGGCTGTCAGCTGCTGAATCCTTGCAAATTTTCTTTTTGCGCAGTCTCTCCTTCCTATGTCCTTGGTGCCCCATTGCTTCCTTCCTATGTCCTTGGGGCCCCCAGTGCCTCCTTCCTATGGTCCCGTAGGCCAAGTGATGCAGAGGTCCTTTCAGGGGCCACGTCAGAGGTTCAGTGGGGACAGGAGACAGCAAGCCTTGGGCTCTCACTCCTTCCCAGCCTCTTAAGAAAGCACAGTGATGTCAGGACAGTGGCCAAGGCATCATCCCCCTCTACCCCTGAGGTAGGGGACAGGCTGTCAGCCTTTTGGTTGGTCTGGTCTCAGATTGGTGCAGACTGCTGGGTCCTAGATGTAGTCAGGGAGAGGTACAAAATTGAGTTCTGTGCAACCCTGCCAAGACTGCTTTGTAGATTCAGCCGGCTGGAGAGAGCCCTCAAAGTTCAGGTTATGGTACAAAGGCTACTGGTTCATTGGGCACTAGGGACGGTCCTGGGCGAAGACTCTAGTTTGGGCAGATGCTCCATTTACTTCATTGTGCCAAAGAGGCTCAGCTAGAGCAGTGTTTTTCAACCTTTTTACACCTATGGACCGGCAGAAATAAAATAATTATTCTGTGGACTGACATCGGTCTGTGGACCGGTGGTTGAAAAATACTGGGCTAAGTCGTGGGCCAGACCCCACCCATCTCTACCCAATCTCCACTCCAGACCCCGCCCCCCCATAATAGTACTAATTGTAACACTATTTTTTCCATTCATTTTTCACAGATGCACAATATAATCTTATTAACAGCACATAATGGTTAACCACAAAATTAAACTATATAAAACACACTGACAGCAGATGTAAATTCTCAAAATTGACATAATTATAAGAACATAAGCAGTGCCTCCGCCGGGTCAGACCATAGGTCCATCCTGCCCGGCAGTCCGCTCCCGCAGCAGCCCAAACAGGTCACGACCTGTCTGAATCACCAGAAGGGGCTCCCTTGCCACCTTGGTTTCTCATTGAAGTCCTATCTTCCCATCGTAGTCCTAACCCTCCGGTCTTGCACATGCACGACCTGTTGGGTTTCTATACTTATTACCTGGTTAGCTTTCTATACCTGTGTTACATCCCAGCACCTCTCTCAGTATCCCACGATCCCTTTATCCCTCAGGAATCCGTCCAATCCCTGTTTGAATCCCTGTACCGTACTCTGCCTGATCACTTCCTCCGGTAGCGCATTCCAAGTGTCCACGACCCTTTGGGTGAAAAAAAAACTTCCTTGCATTTGTTTTGAACCTATCTCCCTTCAGTTTCTCCGCATGCCCCCTCGTACTTGTTGTCCCCTTCAGTCTGAAGAATCTGTCCCTATCCACCCTCTCTATGCCCCTCATGATCTTGAAGGTCTCTATCATATCTCCCCTGAGCCTCCTTTTTTCCAGAGAGAAGAGCCCCAGCCTATCCAACCTCTCGGCGTATGGGCAGTGTTCCAGCCCTTTTACCAGTTTCGTTGCTCTCCTTTGGACTCTCTCAAGTACCGCCATGTCCTTCTTGAGGTGTGGCGACCAATACTGAACGCAGTATTCCAGATGTGGACGCACCATCGCTCGATACAATGGCATGATGACTTCCCGCGTCCTGGTTGTTATGCCCCTCTTTATGATGCCCAGCATCCTGTTGGCTTTTTTTGAGGCTGCTGCGCACTGTGCAGATGGCTTCAGTGATGCATCCACTAGCACACCCACGTCTCTCTCAAGTCTGCTGTCTCCCAACAATGCCCCCCCCAATTTGTAGTTGAACAACGGGTTCTTTTTCCCTATATGCATGACCTTGCATTTTTCCACGTTAAAGCGCATTTGCCATTTGTTTGCCCAGTCTTCCAGCTTGTCCAGGTCCCTTTGCAGGTCCTCACACTCCTCCCTGGACCTAACTCTACCGCACAGTTTGGTATCGTCTGCAAATTTTATAACCTCGCACTTTGCCTCCTTTTCCAGGTCATTGATAAATATGTTGAAGAGTAACGGCCCCAGCACCGATCCCTGTGGCACACCACTCGTGACTCCCCGCCAGTCAGAATATTGGCCCTTCACTCCGACCCTCTGCAGTCTACTCGACAACCAGTGCTTGATCCATCTGTGCACATCCCCTCCCACCCCGTGGTTCCACAGCTTCCTAAGCAGCCTTTCATGTGGCACCTTGTCGAAAGCCTTTTGAAAATCGAGGTAAATGATGTCTATGGGTTCCCCATTGTCCACCCGACTGCTTAATCCCTCAAAGAAGTACAGAAGGTTCGTTAGGCACGACCTTCCCTTACAGAATCCGTGCTGGCTTGTTCTCAGTAAGCCATTCCTCTCGATGTGCTCGCAAATGCCGTCCTTGATCATAGCTTCCACCATCTTCCCTATAATTGAAGTCAGGCTCACCGGCCTGTAGTTCCCGGGGTCACCCCTCGATCCCTTCTTGAAGATAGGTGTGACATTCGCCAATTTCCAGTCCTCTGGTACCTCACCAGTTTTCAAGGATAGGTTGCAAACATGCTGGATTGTGCCCGCTATTTCTTGTCTTAGTTCCTTCAGAACCCTTGGGTGGATCCCGTCCGGGCCTGGTGATTTACTGCATTTTAACCTGTCTATCTGTTTGAGGAAATCCTCCTTACTTACCTCTATGTGCTCCAATTTTTCGGCCTGTTCCCCACTCATGAGCTCCTCTGAGTCCGGTATATTAGATGTGTCTTCGCTCGTGAAAACCGACGAGAAGAACGTGTTCAACCTCTCAGCTACCTCTTTATCCTCCTTAATCACTCCCTTCCTATCCCCATCGTCCAACGGCCCCACCTCCTCTCTTGCTGGTCGCTTCCCCTTTACGTAACTGAAGAATGCCTTGAAGTTTTTCGCCTCCCTGGCCAGCCCCTCTTCGTATTCCCCTTTCGCTTTTCTAACCTCTTGGTTCAATCACTAAATTCAAAAATAAAATAATTCCCCTCTACCTTTGTTGTCTCCCTCCCTCCATGCTATGCCTTACCTTCTGGCCTGCTCCCGCCTGGTCATTTTATGCCGCCCCTGGTATTATCTTCAGGCCTGCTCCCTCTTCCTCACTGATGCAGTGCACAAAGCTGTGGGCAGCAGCTCCTTGTGCGTCCCGTGCCTCATCTGGAAGCCTTCCCTCTGACGTTGAAACATCAGAGAGAAGGCTTCCAGTTCAGGCGCAGGATGCGCGTAGGAGCCACTGCCTGTGGCTTTGTGCACTGAATCAATGAGGAAAAGAGAGCTGGCTCGAAGATAACGCCGCATCGATCGCACCATGGACTGGCGGTTGAAGAGCACTGTTTTGGGCCTGATGCACGTGCTGGTCCTGTGGACCGGCAGAAAATTTCTGTGGACCGTCACCAGACCATGGACCAGTGGTTGAAGAACACTGAGCTAGAGCATGATACGAGGACCAAGGGTTATTCTGACATGATAGTCGCCATGTTGCTCAGAGCTAAGAAGCCGTGGATGGTGGCAGTCCGTGCTAAGCCTGGAAGTCTTTTCAGCACTGGTGTGCAGTGAAGGATGTAGAGCCTTCGTGAACTTCGATTTTGGTAGTCTTGGACTTCTTGCAAGAAGATCTTCAGAAGTTGCTGTTGGTAAGATCACTGAAAGTGCAGATGTTAGACTTTTCCCATTAACAAACCGAAAGAGGCTCCCTGGCTTCTCACCCAGATGTTGCCCAGTTCATTAAAGGGGCTCTGTGGTTGTGCCTTCCAGTGTGTTCCCCTTTCCCTTCCAGGAAACTTAACATCATGTTGCAGGGTCTCAGTACAGCTCTGTATGAGCCCTTACGGGAGGTTTCCCTTTTGGATCTTAAAATCAAGACAGTGTTCCTGGTGGAGATGGTCAATGAGATGAGTTTCCGATTTACAGGCCCTTTCCTGCAGGGAGTCCTTCCTTAGGATTATGGAAGCAGAGCTCTTCTTGTGCACGTTTGTCCTTCTTACCAAAAGTATTTTCTGCTTTCCATGACAAATCAGGAAGTCCATTTGCCCACTTTTGCCCTATGGGGTCTAAGAAAAAGGATAAAGCATTACATTTGCTGGATGGTCAAGTGAGTGCTTCTCTGGTACCTTGAGGTTACCAATGAGTGTCGCTTATTGGATCACCTTTTTGTTCTGACCAACCATGCCAGTAAAGGGAGACCAGCATCTAAAGCCTAGATTTCCAGGTGGACTAACATGGCCATTTCCTCTGCATATGTGGGCTGTGGTAAACAGCTGCCAATCGCAATGAAAGCACACTCTAATAGAAGAGTTGCTGCCTCATGGGCTAAGACTAGGGCTCTTTCTGTCAAGGAGATTTGTAGAGCAGCTATATGGTCTACCCTCCATACCTTCACTAGATTCTATAGAGTGGACGTAGCAGCCAAGAAGGACACCACTTTCGGTACCTTCATCTTAAAGGCAGACGCAGCGGGCCTGCCGTAGACTGAGGACTGCTTTGGTATATCTCCATCATTGTAGTGCCACTAGACACATTGTACTAGAAAGAGAGATTAGATTCTTACCTCGGTAATCTTCTTTCTTGTAAATGTGTCTAGAGGTCCTGAAGCTCCCACCCTTTGAGTGAGCTGATTCTGCTTTAGTATCAGTCTGGATTTGAAGAATTGACTAAACAAATTTCTTCTTGATAGCAGGACATAGTAGTATATACATGGTTAGTGCTGGTTGCACAAGTTTGAATGTTATAATGTTGATTACGATGTTACAGAGCAGAACAGAATTGTAGTGTTGGGGTTTTTTCCTTGTTTTCCTCCTTCCAGTTTGATCTTATTACAATGCTACTTGATTGCTTTTGTACGAACGGGGGAGGCAGGAGCTGCACGAAGGAGGCAGAGTTCAAAATATAATTGACAGCATTCTGCAAGGAACTTTTGAGGGTTCAGGTGCATAACCCTAGCATTTAGAACCACATCTACAAGAGAGAAGATTACTGAGGTGAGAACCTAATCTTTCTATATTCACTTCATTTGCATCATCCTTAGTACATTCTGAATATGGAATAGCAATTTCATTCTAATATTTTATTTTGTAGGAAGGGTGGCAATAATAAACTGATAAAAGTTTATCATCGAGATGGCAAATATGGTTTTTCTGATCCATTGACATTTAATTCTGTTGTGGAGCTGATTAACCACTATCGGCATGAATCCCTAGCCCAGTATAATCCAAAACTGGATGTGAAGCTGATGTATCCAGTATCCAGGTACCAACAGGTAAGGTGCAAAAGTTAGCTAAGAGCTGTTATCGGATTAACATATTGGTATGTTTGCGTTTAGAACAGGATACACGTAGCATACAGAGCTATTTTGATACTCATTCTTGAATTGATTCAGGAAGCAATTGAATGTTTAAAAATGTCTGTTTCAGAAATTTAGACATCGGTCAACTTTCTATAAATATCTTGTTACTACGTATATTAGCTCCTCAGACTGCATGTTTTTTAGTATTGTAGGCCAAAATAAGTATGTGACTCTGTAAAGGACTGTCTGAAATTAGGTTTGCAACATTAATGGTTTTCTTTGTCCTTTGTACAGGATCAGTTAGTAAAAGAAGATAATATAGATGCAGTAGGCAAAAAACTGCAGGAGTATCACTGTCAGTACCAGGAGAAAAGTAAAGAATATGATAGATTATATGAAGAATACACCAGAACATCGCAGGTCAGTTGAACTGAATTTGACTACAAAAGAGTCATTTTCTCATTCTTATAGAATTGTTGAGGCTTTCTTCTCTAATCATTTGTTTTTCATTTTTTTTGTAGTTAGATCTGAATGTCATGTTTGATTTGGATGTGGCAAACCACCTTGCCCAGGGACTTATCAGCAATGCATATGCTAAAGTATATGCTTCTTGTGTAGAACTTGAGCTATTTGTCATGTTCATAAAACTAGCCCTCTTAACAAAGCCAAGACATCAACTCTGGCAGCACTTTCTTCCACTGTGCGATTCTGCTTTGCTTATACTCTCCTTCTACTCCTTTTCCCCTATATCAGAACATTCAATCTTCTGGTAGTCAAGAATAATCAGTGACATGTCCAGTCATTTTTATTTTGAGAGCACTTTGAATGTAGTGCTTGTGGTTGGTTGGTCTATGCTTCTGAAACTTCCAGACATAGGTAACAGAATAGGGTTGACCCCTGGAACCATGAAGGAGTAGCCTAATAGAACAACAGGCTGCTTCTATAGTAACTTATTTTTGTTTTCTTTAACACATTTTCTTTTTTATGATCTTTGGAGAGGAGTTGCACATTGTGAAAGATCAAATTATCCAGTTCAATTTTAGGAGCTAGTGCAACAGGTAGATTTAAAATGGGTTCTGATGTGAATTTAAGGGCAACTGATCTTTTTTGTGCTTTTCTTTGAAGGTCTACTCTTTCTGTTTTATGGTATGGTACTTAAAAGGCTTCAATAATTTTTTTAAATGCTACTTTAGAAATAAAAGTACTGAATGCAGTATCTTTTTCCTACCACAATACGTTAACATAAATCCTATAATTCTTTATCTCAAGGGGTTTTGAGGGAAAAAATGTTCATTGTTCATTTTTTATGTTCCGTTCAACTGTATTTTTAAATATTTTGCTTTCTAAATTTTCCATGCAGGAAACTCAGATGAAGAGGACTGCAATTGAAGCCTTTAATGAAACAATTAAAATCTTTGAAGAGCAGTGTCATACACAAGAACGATGCAGCAAGGAATACATTGAACGATTTCGAAGAGAGGGCAATGAAAAGGAAATTGAACGGTAAGCCTAGAAATGAATTCAAGCAAGGATTCAGTATGTATATTTAGCTATCACTTGGTCAATACTGCACTCGGCCTAATTAATGGCGACAGGCAGGCCAATCCTGCTTTACCCTACTCTTCTGGTTCTTTTCAAAATTAAAATGAAAGGATATCTAGATTTCTGTTTTAAATCTTTATTCATTTTCTTTGTGTTACAACAAGTGTTACAAATAAACTCAATAGAAACTTAAATACACACTTGACTAACTCATATATTAATATCAAGTTTAACATTAATATAATAATCCCCTGTCCCACCCTCCTTCCCAACCAATAATACATAAATCAATTTTATTATATATTCTTTAAATATTAATTTAGTATGTAATATTCAAAATTGAAAAGCCCACCCCATTCCCTTCTTTACAATTATCTTATCATGGGAAAAGTTCATTAGAGAAATTATGTTAACGGTCTTCAGAAATTTCTAAGTTTTATTTATAGGAAAAATTATCCTTCTTTACAAAAATCGGTTAATGGTCCCCATATTTTTTTAAATTTATTCATGTATCCTTTGTGTGTTGCAATAGCGAGTTCCATTTTATATATGTGGCATACCGAATTCCACCAGAACATATAATTCAATCTATCATGTTGTTTCCAATTGAATGTAATTTGTTGTATTGCAATTCCAGTTAAAATAAATAAAAGTTTGTTATTGCTGGATGAAATTTGGCTTTTTGCTCTCATAGTTGTTCCAAATAATATAGTATCATATGTCAAGGCTACTGGATTTTCTAACATTCTATTAATTTGGGGCCAAATTGATTTCCAGAATGATAGGATAAATGGACAAAAGAATAAAAGATGATCTAATGTCCCAATTTCAATATGACAGTGCCAGCATCTATTAGATCTTGAACTATCTATTTTTTGTAAACGAGTAGGGGTCCAAAAAGCTCTATGAAGAAGAAAAAACCAAGTTTGTCTCATAGATGCTGACACCGTACATTTTAGCCTCCAAGACCAAAGTCGTGGCCATTGAGATGCACTAATTTGGTGTTTTATCTCAATGCTCCAAATGTCTCTAAGACCATTTTTTGGTTTTTTATTTATATATCCGGATATTAATTTATACCACTGTGCGGCTTTATGACCTATTGAGTCCATCTGGAAACATAAGAATTCCAAACTGTGATATTTAGCGAGGTCTTTCCATTCAGGGAACCCTTTCTGAATAGATTGCTTCAATTGCAACCATTTAAAATATTGTGTTTTATTGAGACCAAATTTCTGTTGCAATTGTGAAAACTCCAGCATTTTATCATTTTTAATTACATCATCCAAAGTACGAATGCCTGCTAACATCCAATGTTTCCAGATGACTTTAAAACCGCCAATTTTGATCTTGGGGTTTAGCCATATAGTTTGGTTGGTTGATTTACTAATTGGAATTTGAGTAAGATTACTTATGTATTTTAGAGTTTTCCAGGTATCCATAAAGATTTTATGATCTTTGTATAACCTTGGCATTTTGATACTAATTACATGATTAAGACGTAATGGAAACATAAGCCTCCATTCTAGCCAAAACCAGTCTGGAATATTATCTGTGGGTTCTGGGAGGATCCAATACATACCATGACGTAAGATATAGGCTTGATGATACCTATAAAAGTTGGGAAAATTTACCCCTCCCTCCTTAATTGGTCTTTGTAATGACGCTAGAGCAATTCTTGGTTTTTTATTAAGCCATATAAATTTTGTCAAAGTCCTATTTATTTTTGTATAAAACGAATCTTGAAAAAAAACTGGTATCATCCCCATTTGGTAACATACTACCGGTAAAATCATCATTTTTACAGTTTGTACTCTTCCCCACCAAGATAAATGCAAAGGATTCCATTGCTCACACATTTCTATTATTTTTTGTAATAAGCATTTTTCATTAATTTTCATTTTCATCTACTGTTTTTGTTATCAAAATTCCAAGATATTTAATATATTCTTCCTTCCAAATAAAAGGGAATGTTTTAAATAAACCTTTTGTACAATGAATATTTAGTGGAAGAATCTCTGATTTATTCCAATTAATTTTATATCCTGAAAATTTTCCAAATTTCTCAATCAATTCAAGTAGATGTGGAATGGTGGATTCTGGATTCTTCAGATATAGTAATAAATCATCTGCATAAGCAGATATCTTATATTCCTTATCTGAATGAGGTATACCCTGTATCTCCTTAGCTTGTTGGATGGCTAATATTAAGGGTTCTAAAACAATATCAAACAGCAAAGGGGATAAGGGACATCCTTGTCTAACTCCTCTCTGTAGATTAAATTTTTCTGAAAACGTATTATTAATATATAGTCTAGCAGAGGGGGAGCTATACATTGTTTGTATCATTTGTATAAATCCAGGACCTATACCAAACCATTCCATTGCTTGATACATAAAAGGCCATTCTACTCTATCAAAGGCCTTTTCTGCATCTAATGAAATTGCAAAAGTAGGTTCATTCATTTTCTTTGTTAAATATAACATATGGAATGTTAATCTGGTATTGTGAGATGAATGTCTTTGAGCAACGAATCCTGTTTGATGCATACCTATTATATGGGGGAGAGCTTTAGCTAATCTTAGCGCAAGTATTTTTGCTAATAATTTTCCATCTACATTTATTAAAGATATTGGTCTATAGTTTGAGA
This sequence comes from Geotrypetes seraphini, assembly GCF_902459505.1. Classification (NCBI taxonomy): domain Eukaryota; kingdom Metazoa; phylum Chordata; class Amphibia; order Gymnophiona; family Dermophiidae; genus Geotrypetes; species Geotrypetes seraphini. The sequence goes on from NC_047095.1 coordinate 68,338,961, forward strand.
CCAAAGTGGGATCTTTATTGGACTTTGGCAAAACAATAGTCAAAGATTCTGCTATAGTGCCTTTAATACAACCTTTATTGAGCTGATATTGATAAAGATTTAATAAATAGGGTAATAAAAAATTTTGAAATGTTTTATAAAATTCCACTGTATATCCATCACCACCTGGAGCGGATCCAACTCTAAGGGACTTCAAAGCTGTTCCTAATTCTTTTAGTGATATTGGTTCTTCCAAACTTCGTTTTATATGTTCAGGAATTTTTGGACCCTCTAACATTTTTAAAAATTCAAAACCATCTTTTTCTTTATTTAGATAATTTTCGGAAGAATAAAGAGATTTATAAAATTTTAAGAATTGTTTTAAAATAGGTTCAATTTGTGTATATGTATTTCCATTTTCATCTTTTATTGCTATTAATTTTGTTTTTCTTTTTTTCGCTTTAAGATAATTTGCCAATATTCTTCCTGATTTGTTTGAATTACCATAATACAATGTTTGTTGAGAAAATAAATCTTTCCTAATCATCTTAGATGAGATCTCATTATATTTACCTTTTAATTTTAATAATTCTTGTTGAATAGAATATTCCCATTTTTCTATAAGTTTTGATTCTAAATTTTTAATCTCTTTTTCTAAGATTAAAAATTGTTTTTTAATTTGTTTTTTTAGAAAAGCCGAATAAGAAATTATTTGTCCTCTAATTGATGCCTTAAAAGCATCCCATAAAATTTCTCTGTTAATATCATCATTATCATTTATTTGAAAAAATTCTTTCATTTTTGTTAGGAGATTTTCACAAAAGTTTTGGTCAACCAACAGTGTATTATCCATTTTCCAAATTGGTCTATTATTATTTTGATCTGTAGTTTTAATTTTGATCCACACTCCACCATGGTCAGATAGAATAATTGGATCAATGGCTGCTTGTGTCACTTGATGTGCAAGATGATTTGAAGTAAAGATATAATCTATTCTTGAAAAGGAATTGTGAACATGAGAACAGAAAGAAAATTCCCGACCATCAAAATGAAGTATTCTCCATATATCTATTAAATCACAAGATTGAATCAAATTATCTAGTCCCATAGATTTCATAACTCTACTTGGGTTTTTATCTAGTAAAGGATCCATTACAGCATTGAAGTCCCCTGCTACTATAAGATTTGAAGTAGCCAGTGGTATGATCAATTGTTGAAGAGTTTTAAAGAATTCATTTTGGTTCGAATTAGGGGCGTATATATTGATTAACGTCATGGTAGTATTTCCCATATTCATTTCCACCATTATCCATCTTCCATGAATATCTGAAGCTTTTAGTTTAAATGAAGCAGAGCATTTTTTATTAATTAAAATAGCAACACCTGCTTTTTTCCCTATAGCTGGTGAGAAAAAACACTGTTTGACCCAGCCTCCTTCTAGCTTACTAGATTCTATGTGTGAGAGGTGGGTCTCTTGTATAAGGCATATATCTGCATCTTGCCTTTTTAAAAATGATAGTGCTTTTTTCCTTTTTATCATATGATTTAGACCGTTAACATTTAAAGACATAATTTTAATATCCATTTATTTTTAAATTTTCAGGTATTAAAATATGTATATTTTCCCAATGTTTTAAGTATTTCATTTCTCTTTTTTCCTTTACACCCATGATTACCTTATATATTTCCCTTTTATTCCCTCCCATCCCTCTTATCCCTCCCTTCCCCCCCTCATTAATTACGAAAACTTGGATACGCAGGTTGAGGTTAGATTTAGATAACTCCCACAAGCTATTAATAATTATCTAAAGTACTACCATTTTTTCTCTATTTCTGTATATTTCTCTTATTTTATTATTAATTATAAGAATAAGTAAAAAGTTTTCATTCTTATATATTGAAAGATTATTTTCTATATTTGCATATCTTTAAATCCATAAGAATGATATATTACATTACTTATATCTAAGAACATTTCAATTACAATTCATTTCTTTTCAGGTGGAATATTATTTTTACTTTAAAAAGCTTTCATACCAACTTTTCAGGCAATTTTTGCGTTTCAAATATATCCTTTTCATATATATCGTATATGAAACGCATTTTAGTATATTTGGAACGCAAAATTAAACCCGAATTACCGCCTTCAACAGGAATTATGACAAACCAATCAATTCGTCTTTTTTTTTGTATTTTTTCAGTTTTCTTGTTTTCCATGGAGAATGTTGCAAGTTGTTTAAGTCTTTAATTCGATCCTTGTGTGTTCTTTTTCGATTGTTTTCCGTTCCGATCTATCTTTAACCAATGTTCTTTTATTGAAGTTCATTATCATATAAGTCAAAGTTTTCTAAATTGGTCAATAGTCTTTAGTATGAACCCATTAAATGTTCTTTAGATTGTCATAGGTTGCTCCAGTTGATTCATAAATTCTTGTAGTTTTTTTGGATCCGTAAAGTTTTGCGTTTTGTTAGCAATGGTAACCTTCATAATCGCCGGGTAGAGGAGCCCAAATCTAGCTCCTAGAGATCTTAGCTGTGGTCTCATGTCTAAGAATTGTTTTCTTCTTGTTGCTGTTTCTTTTGCAAAGTCCGGGACTATGTATATTTTTGAATCTTGGCATTTAAGATTTTTGATTTCCTTAGCTATTTGGCATATTTCAATTGCTTGTTGATGTCTTAAAAGTTTGAAAATTAAAGTTCTTGGACCAGTTTGAGTGTTATTTCTATGTGTTGGAATCCTATGAGCTCTTTCAATTTCCAGTTCCGTTTTAAATTTCAATGGTAGTATTTTAGGTAGAAATTTTTCAAGAAATGCAATCGGATCATTCTTTTCCACTCCTTCAGGTAATCCGATTATTCTTAAATTATTCCGTCTTTCACGATTCCGGCTGTCTTCAAGATTTTTTTTTATCTCCGTTATTTCTTTCCATATGATTTTGCTGTGATTCATATCTGTATTTAATTGTTCTGTAATATCTTCTAATGTTGAAATTCTATTTTCTGTGATGTCCACTCTTTTAGTTAGGATTGCAGCGTCTTCCATTGCTTTTTGTAGTTTTTTGTTACTATCTAAGACAATTTCTTTTATTTGTCTTAGTTCTTCCATAACATCCAGATTTTTTTCCTGTTGGTAATGGGATTTTAGAGGGTGTACCTGGCTCTGGTTTCGACCTCTTATTGCTTCCCGATGTTCCAGCTCCCAAGTCAGCTTTATTTTGTTTAGTTGAAGTCATATTTCAATATATATTTTAGTTTATTTAAGAATATTTGGTAGTAATTGTTTTAATATATTTGCATATAAGGAACTATTTGTTTATCCAACCCTTCGTCTAGGCCAACCTCCTTTTTTTTTTTTTTTTTTTTTTTACAGTATTCTTAAAGCAACTGTAAGTTTTTTGTCTTAGGTTCTATTGCTGTGAAAAAAAATCGGTAGTCTTTCTTTTTCTTCTCTTTCAAGCCCAATCTCAGTCTCTATGAAGGCAATAACACTCAAATTAGTAGCCTTTCTTTTCCTTAGATCTTTTTTAGAAATGGCTTTTATTCTTTTATAGATTTAATTTATCAAACTCGTTGTTGACATCTAGCTTCAGCGCTGAAAAAAATTGTAGTCTTCTTTTCTGGCTCTCCTCTTATAAGCCCAATCGCAGCCTCTACAGAGGAGAGTAATATTCCATCCAGTATATTTACTTTAGTCTTTCAATATATATATATTTTCAGCGTCTCTCAATTACCTCAATGTCACTTTTCTTCAGGTTAAAGAAATCATTAATCCTTTTATTTGTCCTTTTCTCACAGCCCAAATGCTGAAAATGCCTACAATCTCCTATATCTACTTTTTTCAATTATAGCAGCAGAGATTGATATTTATATTGATATTTATTCTTCACAATTTTTTTTTTTTTGAAGTTAGCAGCCAGGAAATGGTTAAAAAAAAAAAAAAAACCGTTGCCAAGCAGATTTTATTGCAAACCTTGCTTCATTTCCAGCAGAGGACAGATATTTCAAAACAACTTATTTCCCTAATTATGACAGGCATCAGGTATTTCAAAAAACTTTTATCCCTGTCGTTAGGCAGCTCAGACTTTGTCAATTTTTTTTTTTTTAAGATGGCCGCGGTCGTGGTGCACTGAGCAACCGTCTTCAAACCCCCACCTTCGGGAAACTTTTTCTCTGGCGCTTTACGCTGCTGAAATTTGATCCTGCCACAGAGGGGGAAGAGCCTCTTCGGGGCTACGGCATCTAGGATTAGCCTCTTTGGTATTAGTAAAGAGCCGCTGAGACGGATAAATTCAGCCCTCCACACCTCGCCTCCCAGGAAACAAAAACGGCACCTTTATCTCCCGATTCTCGCCTTTTAAAACATCTCTCCGACTCAGTTAAGGAGGTATACTTTAATTTATTATGCCTAGAAACATACCATCAAGACTTTTTTTTGTAGTTTTATCTGAAATATCTGCTTGTTTATACGGAGCTCTTTCTTTATCCAACCGTCATCGTTCGCGTCCAAGCCACCAGGATATCTAGATTTAAAGAAGACGTGAAACCTCAGGTTTGACAGGCTGATCAACATCTTGCAAGGCTTATGCACCTTGGGTAATAATACATTGTCACCTTTATTATGATCTTAGGCTGAAAAATATTTAATCTAGATTTCTTGTACAATCTCATTCCATTCCTGATCAAGTGGGTAGTCAATCACAGCTCATGAGATCTCATCAGCAAAGTTTTTTGCTCCTCCTCTCTTTCTTCTCATGGAGAGAGTGGTGGTGGATGCCTGGAATGCCCTCCTGAGGGAAGTGGTAGAGAGGAAAACTGTGATGGAATTCAAAAAAGCATGGGAGAAACACAGAATATCTCTAATTAGAAAACAAATAGTATAAATTAAAGAACTAAGGGCCGGTATTGGACAGATTTGTACAGTTTGTGTCACATATATGGTGGTTTGGTGTAGGATGGGCTGGGGAGGGCATCAATGTGAACTCTACCAATTTGGAACATGAGCACATTACTGGCCAGACTTTACAGTAGATATCCTGCAAACAACGGGATAGTTGGATAGGCTGGAGTGAACTTAGAAGGCAACTTCAGCAGTTGGAACCTAGGATAATACCAAGTGAACTTCAGTCTATGGCCCAGAAATTTCAAAGAAGAGAAGGTAATTTAATCATTTTTTTTAATGAGAATAACTAATGGACAAACTGAATGGACCATTCAGGTCTTTATCTGCTGTCATTTGCTATGTTACCTCTAGACTTCCCTTCAACTTCCAGTTGTCTTCCTACAAGCAATGCAGCCCTTAAGGGCAGACCAGCTTCGAAAGCCACCATTTCAAGATGGATTCGGATGGCGATTTCTTTTGCCTATATTAGAACTGGAAAACAGCCTCCTGTTTTGGTAAAGGCTCACTCCATAGGAGGTGTTGCTTCCTCATGGGCTGAATCTTCAGCAGTTTCCCCAAGAGATTTGTAGAGCAGCTGCTTGATCTTTGCAAACCTATATTAAGTTTTACAGACTAAATGTGGCAGCCAAGGGGGAGATTCCACATTTGGATCTTCAGTTCTGGAAGCAGGCTCATCAGTCCCACCCTAAATTTGAGGGACTGCTCTGTTTTATGTCCCACTTGTTCAGGAATGGAGTGGGATTGTATAAGAAGGAAAAATTAGGTTCTTACCTTGGTAATCTTCTTTAGCCCAGGACAAGCAGGCAGCATATTCTTATGTATGGGTGACGTCATCCACGGAGCCCCGATGCAGCAGCTGCAAAAGCGCTGTTGCTTTAAGAACCTTAGAAAGTTCACGACTGACCACACCCCTCATGCACGAGTTCTTTCCCACCTCATGTAGATGCACATCTCCTCAGTTCTCTGTTTTCCACTGAGCTACGAAGTCGTGTTAGTACATTCTGTGCCTTTTTGCCTTCCTGCTTACAAAAAAATTATTTTTTCACCCCTTCGAGGGGGGTTTTCTTTTCCTTATTTAAACAATTTATCAACCACCTATTCCTAAGTGGCATTACAAAAATAACATACCTAAAATAAAACATACAAGACTTATACAAATATCTTGAATTGCAAATGAATAATTATATCCTAAAACTATTTATTTAAACAATTTATCATCCCCATGTCAGCTCCTCTGGTACCGGCCCAGCTTAAGCATCGCTCCATGCGAGATGCAGGTATCACCGTTGCCTCATTGGTACCGCCTCGACGGCATCAATCATCAAGCCATGCTTACATCGGTCTACTTCACCAAAACATCAGACTCCTTCACTGAAGAATAGGTGTCTGAAGTGTAGGCCTGGAAAACCCTGGCCTACATTTCAACCACCTATCTTTGCCACTAAACTGCAGCAGCTGATCATGGCTGGGGAAATTCCCCCCCCCCCCCCCCCAATCAGCTAAGCAGCAGAGACTCCTCAAAGCTGCAATTCTGTAACTGGCACCCAAGTCGGATTGCCTGTCGATCATTCTAGGGCGCCGGTTACAGAATCGCAGCTTTGGGGAGTCCCTGCTGCTCTGCTGATGGGAGAGAGGGAATTCCTCTACTGCAGTCGGCTGAGCAGAACCCCAAACCCCACCTCAAGTCAGCTGGCAGGAGGGATGCCCACTCCCTTCTGCTGCCCCCCTGAACCCCTCCCCCTGTACCTTTTTCTGGAAGGTCACCTGGAGGGATGCTCGCTCCCTCTGGCTGGCAGGCCCGTCTCTTCAGAATGACAGGCCTTCCCCTTACCTGCATACTGGGATGCACTGGGGAGGGTCCTATGGCCCTGATTGGCCCAGGCACCTAAGGCCCCTCCCATAGGACTTCATTTGGCCAGATCCCTAAGGCCACTCCTGGCCTTCCGGAAAAAAGAATCAGGAGGGGGGTTTGGGGGATAGAAGCAGGAGAGAGTGGGCATCCCTCTGCCAGGGATATTGGCGTCAGGAGGGAATTGGGCATTCCTCCTGCCAGGGTTGTATGCAATTCTGGTCACTGCATCTCAAAAAAGATATTGTGAAATTAGAAAAGGTACAGAGAAGAGCAACGAAAATGATCAAATGAATGGGACAACTTCCCTATGAGAAAAGGCTGAAGCAGTTAGGTTTCTTCAGCCTGGAGAAGAGATGGGGAAATATGATAAAGAGGTCTATAAAATACTGAGTCACTTGTTTGTTTTCCAAAAATACTAGGATTAGGGGGTATGTAATGAAGCTATTATCCCGGGACAAGCAGGCAGCCTATTCTCACATGTGTGTGACGTCGTCCACGGAGCCCAGATGCGGACAGCCTTGCAAGCAGACTTGATTGTAGAAAACTCATAAGTTGAGTCTGCCGCACTGCACATGGGTGAGTGTCTTCCTGCCCAGCACAGGGCCGTGTCTCCTCAGTTCTGTTTTACGCGGAGCTGAGAAGTCTGTCTTTGACGCTCTGCGCTGAACTTAGTTCACTTCGTGCTTTCTCTCACCGCGGCTCGTGTTTTATTTTACTTCTTACCGTGTCGCTGTGCTTTTCGTGGAGTGACTGGCGGGGCATGTCGCACGTCCTCAGCTTGCGGGCTTTGACTTTGTGGCGGCTATCTTTCCTTCTAAGTTGTGGCTGGTCACGGGCTTCAAGAAGTGTAGCCAATGCCAGCGTGCAACCTCCCTCACGGACCCACACCGCTGGTATCTTCAGTGACTGGGGCCTGACCATTGCCTGGAGTCGTGTGTTAGCTGTGCTACTCTTCAATCTCAAACCCTCAAACGTCATTGAGTTCAAGTGGAGAAGATTTTCAGTATGGAAACCTCTGCTACATCCTCCACCTCCGATTTGGTCAGGCCTGCTATGGGGTGTCCTCCTGCCTCCACAACTTTGACCTCAACTCTCATCAGACCTTCCTCATTTGGAACGTCCTCGACCTCGAGTTACTTATGCCAAGTCTTCTGACATTTCCTCAGGTCAGATACCTCAGCAGACAGTTCCAGCGGTGGTCCTTAAGCTACCCAAACATCATTTTTCCAAGTCGAAGCATTCTTCATCTTCGACCTTGGAGCCTTTAGCCTCAGCAAGTGGTCCAGTTTCAGATTTGGATCCACAATTGCAGGCTACTATCCAGACCATTGTAGAGCGGGAATTTGTTCAATTACTGACCAAATATAGTCCTGTTTCGACTCTGCACCCTGCAGTCCAGCCTGGGCACTCAGCAGTCTCACAAGAGGTTGAGTCCTTGCCTGTGCCTCAAGCTGAATCTACACTGTATGCAAGGAATCCAGTCTTTGCGAGTGTCTTATCTGGAATCCTCACATTCCATACAAGGAGCCGAGTCTTTGGTAGTGCTTCGAGATTCCTCAATTCAAACCACAGAGTCTGTGAGACTTCAATCTACAGCAGGAGTGTCCAATCTTTTGGCTTCCCTGGGCTGCATTGGCTGAAAAAAATGTTTTTGGGGCTGCGCAAACGCTGCAGCAAGACAGAGGATGAAGCCGGCAAGATGGTAAACACCCAGGGGCAGCAGAGGAAAACACTGCATCGCCCTCAACCAGGGCCAAACAAAATACTTCACGAAGCCGCTTCTAGCCCTATATCCTCATTTAAGGCATTGCCCATTTTGAGCATAGGGTGAAGTCTCCTCAACCTCGTACGAGTCCTGCTTCCAGGCAGCACTCTCACCACCGGTCGAGGCCCTCATCAAGGCATCCTCCTCCAGAGAGAAGCCTTCCTCGTCTAGGCCATCCAGTTCTGCGAGGCCTCCAACTCCTCGAGACAGGACACCAGTAGCAGAACCTGAGGGCTCAGCTGATTCCAGTGCCTCACCCCAGTCTGTTTATTTACTAGGATATCAATACTCCAGAGGCCTCACCTTCATTTTCCACTTGAGGCGCTTCGAGGTCATCGAGTCCTCTCGAGGCCATGCTCTGGTGGATCAATTGTCCTTTTCATCCTTCCTTCGTCAAATGGCTGAGGACCTGGATCTTAAATTGGAATCTGGTTCCAAGTAATCGTATTTAGAGGAAATGAGTTTGCTCTGGCCTTCTGCAGAGTCTCTCAAACTTCCTCTGAACAGACTTCTTTCTCAGACTTTCAAACGAAACCTGGAACTCCTTATGCCATTCCTGCTGTTCTAGGCAAGCTGAAATCGAGGTATAGAACTGTACATTGCAAGGGCTTTGAGAATTCCCAACTATCTCATCAGTCCCTTCTTGTGGAATCTTCCTTAAAGAAGAGTCATCCTCCCAAGGTCTATGCTACCGTACCTCCTGGCAGAGAGGGCAGGACCATGGACAAGTTTGGCCGTCGTCTTTATCCAAAATTCGATGATGACTTCCAGGGTTTTAAATTATAATTTATCTTTACTACTTATTTCAAGTATTTTATTGATATATTCCCTGGTTTTTCTAAAGACCTTGGTCAACACAGGCTTTTAGAGTTCCAGCAAATCATTGCTACCTTGGCGCAATTCGGGTTGCACCTTCTTCAGTTCTCTTATGATGCCTTTGAACTTTCCTCAAGGGTCACTACTTTCTCAGTAGCGATGCGCCGCCTTGCCTGGCTTCGCACCATTGATATGAATCCCAACATTCAGGATCATCTGGCCAATATTCCTTGTGAAGGCAATGACCTCTTTGATGAATCCATAGAGGCCGCCACTAAGAAGTTGTCTGAGCATGAGAAATCCTTTGCTTCCATCGTCTGAGCAAAACCTAAGTCAGCTCCTAAACTTTCTCGGCCTTATCCTCCGAGGGTAGCTCCTTACACTCGAGCACCCGCCAAGAAACAACAGCAGAAGCAACAGAAACCTCAGCCTTCTGCTATACCAAAGACTTCTCAGCCTTTTTGACTGTCTCAAACGGAGCATAACCTCCATCGTTCTGCCTCTGTCCTCCCCTCTTCCCAGAGGAGGTCGTCTCCCATCATTTTTACCATTGATGGGAGACCATTACATCCGACTTCTGGGTGCTGTCAATAGTTAGGGAAGGATACTCTCTTCATTTCGCTCAGATTCCACCAGAGCGTCCTCCAAGAGAGTATCCTTCCAATCCATCCCAGACTGCCCTTCTTCAGGAAGCTCAAGCTCTGCTTCGTCTCCTTGCCATCGAGGAAGTTTCCCTTGGAACTGTAGAGCAGGGGGTTTTACTCCTGTTACTTCCTAGTTCCGAAGAAGACGGGCGATCTACAGCCTATATTGGATCTCGGGGCCCTTAACAAATTTTTGATGAAAGAAAAGTTTTGCATGTTGTCCCCTTCTAGATCAGAACGATTGGTTATGTTCTCTAGATCTCAAGGAGGCTTACACTCACATTCCCATTCATTCAGCCTCCCGTCAGTACCTCATATTTCAGGTGGGGAATCTGCATTTTCAGTACAGAGTGCTACCCTTCGGCCTGGCATCATCTCCGAGAGTGTTCGCCAAGTGCCTAGTGGTGATTGCAGCAGTTCTGCGGAACCATGGTCTCCAGGTGTTTCCCTACCTGGACGAATGGCTTATCAAAGATTCAACATCTCAGGGGGTTATTGTAGCAACCCATCGGACTAAGTGGTTTCTACAAAGCTTGGGATTCAAAATCAACTTTCCCAAATTCCACCTTCAGCCCTCCAGAATCTGCAGTTCATCGGAGCTGTTCTGGACACTATCCAACTCAGAGCATTTCTTTCTCAGCACGTCTTGATGCTCTTTTTCAGCTTTGTCACAGTGTTTTCCCTTTCTTCACTCTCAGCGAGACACATGATGGTATTACTCAGTCACATGGCTTCGACCGTTCACATGACTCCTTTTGCCAGAATTCTTTTTGTCAGAATTCCTCAATGGACCCTGGCATCCCAGTGGGCGCAGGCTTGCGACCCACTCAACACATTACAGTCGCTCCTTCATTGAGAGTCTCTCCACTGGTGGATGCTCTCTTCCAATCTCTCCAGAGGTTTACTGTTGACGCCTCCTCATCAGAAGGTCCTCACGACAAATTCCTCGACCTACGCTTGGGGGGCTCATCTCAACGGTCTCCGTGTTCAACAAGGCCACTGGTCCAGCACAGATCGTCGGTGTCATATCAGTCTGTTGGAACTCAGAACGATCTTCAATGCTCTCAAAGCTTTTCAGCATCTTCTTTATGACCAGGTAGTCCTTATTCTGACAGACAATCAGGTCGCCATGTACTACGTCAACAAACAGGAAGGAACAAGATCTCCCTCTTTGTCAAGAAGCTCAAAGGGTGTGGGACTGGGTGATCCATCACAACACCTTCTTGAAAGCAGTCTACATTCAAGGAGAGAAAAACTGGCGGACAAATTGAGTCATCTGCAACCTCACTAATGGACACTCAATTCTTCGCCTCTTCATCACATTTTATCTCAGTGGGGAACTCCTCAAATAGATCTCTTTGCATCTCCCCACAACCACAGACTGCCTCAGTTCTGCTCCAGGATATACTCTCCTCATTGCCTCGAAGCAGATGCTTTTCTTCTGGAATGGACGAATCGCTTCCTGTATGTGTTCCCTCCATTCCCTCTCATTCTCAAGACTCTTGTCAAGCTTAAGTGTGAGATATGGATATAAATTCTTTGTATTTACTGTGACACTTATTGTAAGTATTGAAAATAATAAAGAATTGGAAAAAAAAAAAAAAAGAATGATCATGCCACCATGATTCTAATAGCTCCTCAGTGGCCCAGGCAACCCTGGTTCTCCCTTCTACTTCAGCTCAGCAGCAGGGAGCCATACCTTCTACTAGTTTTTCCATCTCTGCTTACACAGTCAAGGATCTCTTCTTCATCCCAACCTGCAGCTTGGTACTTCTCAACATAATTCCTCTTCAGTTTTCTCAACCTGTTCGGGATATTTTAGAGGCTTTCTGAAAGACTGCCACTAGACAATGCTACCACCTAAAATGGACTAGATTTTCTACGTGGTCCATCTCTCATGACGAGAAGCCTCGAGATACCTCAAGTCTACATCCGTTTGAGTCCATCTTAGTGCAATTGCTGCGTTCCATCAGCCTATCGAAGGGAAACCCCTTTCTGCTCATCCCATGGTTTTCAGATTCAAGAAAGGACTTTTCAATGTCAAACCTCCTCTCAAACCACCTCCAGTGGTTTGGGATATCAATGTTGTTCTTGCTCAATTGATGAAGCCTCCTTTTGAACCAATGCATACAGCTCATCTGAAATATATCATTTGGAAAGTGGTGTTTCTCTGTGCCCGCACATCTGCTTAAAGAGTCAGTGAGCTGCAAGCTTTAGTTGCTGATCCACCTTTCACAGTTTTCCATCATGACAAGGTGGTTCTCTGTATTCATCCTAAATTCTTACCTAAAGTGGTTTCAGAATTTCATCTCAATCAATCTATTGTACTTCCAGTGTTTTTTTCCGAGGCCTCATTCTCACCCTGGAGAATCAGCTCTTCATACCCTGGACTGTAAGCGTGCTTTGGCCTTCTACTTAGAACGCACCAAACCACACAGATCTGCTCCTCAACTTTTTGTCTCTTTCGATCCGAAAAAGTTGGGACACCCGATTTCTAAGTGAACCATCTCCAACTGGATGGCTACTTGTATCTCTTTCTGCTATGCTCAGGCTGGACTGCATCTACAAAGTCGAGTTACAGCCCACAAAGTTAGAGCCATGGCGGCTTCAGTAGCTTTCCTCAGATCCACTCCTATTGAGGACATTTGCAAAGCTGCCACGTGGTCCTCGGTTCATACTTTCACCTCTCATTATGGTCTGGATGTTTTCTCCAGACAGGATGGCCATTTTGGCCAGAGAGGATTACAAAATTTATTCTCCTAAGTTGCCAACACTCCCACCATCCCATCCTGGTTAGCTTGGAGGTCACCCACATGTGAGAATAGGCTGCCTGCTTGTCCTGGGATAAAGCACAGTTACTTACCGTAACAGGTGTTATCCATGGACAGCAGGCAGCTATTCTCTCAACCCACCCACCTCCCCTAGTTGACTTCTATGCTAGCTATCTGAACTGAGGAGATGTGCCCTGTGCTGGGCGGGAAGGCACTCGCACATGCGTGGTGCGGCAGACTCAAAACTTCTGAATTTTCTACAAGCAATTCTGCTTGTGAGGCTGTCCGCATCTGGGTTCCTTGGATGACATCACCCACATGTGAGAATAGCTGCCTGCTGTCCCTGGATAACACCTGTTACAGTAAGTAATTGCTTTTTAGTAGATTAATTACTCATTGAGTAAAGAAATATTTTCTCCTGTTTGTGTTAAACTCAAGTTCATTTCCAGAGAATGTGGAGAAAGCAGTTAGTTTAGCAAGGTTAAAAAAATGTTTGGATAGCTTTCTAAAAGAGAAATTCTTTATAAGAAATTGTTAAGATGAATATAAGGAAATCCACTGATATTCCAAGCATAAGATGCATAAAATGTGGTTTTGATTATTGTATATGGCCCAAAAATAGGGGGTCTTGGTTTATATAGAGTTTTCCCCCTCCCCGGAGCCTACTTTAAGCCCTGATGTCCAGTAGTGAGCCAAGGCAAGAGCGATCCTTCTATGCTCCTGCCCTTTGCAGTTTCACTACTCAAAATGGCTGACACAATTCTCCCTTTTTTGGAGGAAAAAGATTACCTTGATTTATATTCGCATGAGTTTATATTTAAGTCTAATCAATAGAGTTTGTGAAGCATAGGGCAATATTCATGTATTTTGTTAACTTTCAGTATTGCAAATACTCTCTTTACAGAATTATGATGAACTTTGAGAAGTTAAAATCTAGACTGGGTGAGATTCATGATAGTAAAATACGTCTGGAACAAGATTTGAAGAAACAAGCTTTGGACAACCGAGAAATAGATAAAAAGATGAACAGTATCAAACCTGATTTGATTCAGCTGCGCAAAATCAGAGACCAATACTTGGTGTAAGTGAATAATAGCAATAAAGATTACTGATTTGTGCTTTTGTTTTTTTTAGTTCAATAATTTTTATTGAATATTATAAGAAATATACAGAAAGCAGTTCTAACACAAAAAATCTGAATAAGAAACATTGGTGTAGAAAAAAAAATCCATGTCTACAGTCATTTATATACAACCAGATTACTAAAAAGAATCCAGGGTATGTGGAACTGCTAATAGAAGATATATGAAAGGCAGAAAAGCAGGGAGAATGAAATAAGAGAGAGGAAAAGAAAGAGAGAGAGAAAGATAGATAGAGAGGCAGAAGTGTCTACGGGGCAGAATGAACATATGAATCTAAGAATGACCAAAGTGATTTATTTTGCACCATGTTTGTGGAGAGTCGAGAAATCATGTTCTTCTCATATGCATAAGATTCAAATTTATGGTACATGCTCAGAGTTCCACCAAAAGGTGTAGTCAAGTAGCGAGGATGATTTCCAGTTTTTCAGAATATGCATAAGAGCTGTTACAAACATGGCATCAATGAGTTTAAGTGGACAGTTTGATTGTGCGAAACAAGGGTGTTGAGAACGAAGAATTACAATGTCCATGGAAATCTCTTCTGAACACTTAGTAATAGATTTTATCCCAGGACAAGCAGGCAGGTATTCTCACTAGTGGGTGATGTCATCCGACAGAGCCCCGATACGTACATCTTGCAAGCATGTCTTGCTTGAAGAAACTCAGAAGTTACGAGATGCCCGCACCGCGCATGCGCCAGTGCCTTCCCGCCCGATGCTCCGGGCGTGTCTCCTCGGTTCTTTTTCTTCCGCGGAGCTGAGAAGTCTATCTTCAATTTGCGCCCATTGAATATCTTTTTTTGCCTTTTTGCCGCAGGTTGAGTTCTTTTGGGCTCTCCTGTGCGTTTATTTCTTTCTTTTTTCAAAAAAAAAAAAAAATTTCCTTCCGGGTCGGCCGCATGGCTGAGGCCCCGCGCCTTCGACCTTGCAGCGGAGCTTTTCCGGCCTATGTCCCGGCCGATTACCGGTTTCAAAAAGTGTAGCAAGTGCCAGCGCGCGATTTCGCTCACGGACCCTCATCGACGCTGCTTACAGTGTCTGGGACTGGATCACTTTCCGAAATCGTGCCAGCCTTGCTCCACTCTGACGGCGAGAGCGTTTAAGCGCTGCTGTCTGCTCTGGGAGTCCATGTTCAAGATGGAAGCTTCGTCAGATCTTGCAGCTTCGACATCGACGGGGGCTTCAACTCCTTCAGCGAAGCCCGCTGCTCCGGGCCTCCTGAAGCCGGCATCATTCGCCCAGGCTTCGGCGCCGGTGCCTTCCTCCGTCTCCTCGGAGCAGGTATCGACCCCTACAGTTCCACCGGTGGTGCTCAAGGTGCCGAAAGCTGGCAAGCAGAAGCACACTGCACCGAAGGAGCGCGGAGACCGTGCGGAAGGGCCCCTTTTGGTGCGGATCCCTCCATATCGGCTTCGCTGCGGTCCATTCTGGAGGCTCAGTTCGTTGAACTCATGCAAACCATGGGGCCTCGACTGATTGCCACCATCCAGGGTGACCTCCCTGCTTCGGCTTCGAGGGGCGGACCGCCCCCTCCTCCTCGCCGCACGACCTCGTTGCTCGGCGAGGAGGAGCGGCGAGCGGTGTCCGGGTCCTCGAGGAGGTCCTCCGATAGTGCTTTGTCTCCTTTGGAACCGATTCCCTCGAGGAGGGCTTCTCTTAGTGATATGCCTCCCTTGGAGCCCATTCCCTCGAGGAAACCCTCGTTTAGTGACCTGCCTCCCTTAGAACCGATTACTCCGCCCCATGATTCAGTGTGGCATCCACCTTCGGGGCCATCCAGTCCGGGGCATAGCAGGAAGCAGGACGAGTTCTTCCGAACTCCCTATCAAGCCTGGGCGACATCCAGAGAAGCACCGACTCTTCCACCTTTGCGATCGACGGCATCGAGTCCGATCTGCTCCTTGGAAGCGTCTGACCCAGTCTCTCACAGAAGGACTCGATCTCCTTCCAGGCATCGAGAGGGGCATCGGTCCAGGCATTCTTCGAAGCATTCATCTCGACACTCAACCGTCTCGCCTCAGAAGAAGTTGCCTCGGTTGGGGTATACTGCTTCGACGGGGTCTCCCCCTCCGGGCCCGGAGTTCAAGGACCACGAGGTTTTCTACTCGTCCTGTTGCTCGCAGGCCTCTTTAGAGCCTGAAGCTTCGTGTTCTTCTAGTCCGTCTCGCGGACCGGCGACAGCGGACCAACTGTCCTTTTCATCGTTTCTCAGGCAGATGGCGGATGACTTGGACATTACTCTAGATGCGGGGTCTCGATATTCCAAGGAGTATCTCGATACCATGCACTTGCCTCTGCCTGCGGCGGAGTCCTTGCGGCTTCCCCTGCACAAGCTCTTCGACCAGACCTTCATGCGCTGCTTCGAGTCTCCTTACTCTATCCCTGCGGTCCCTGGCAAATTGGATTCGCGGTACCGCACAGTACATCATAAAGGCTTCGAGGGTCCTCAGCTTTCTCACCAGTCCCTCCTGGTCGAATCTTCGCTCAAGCGGTCTCATCCTGGCCAGGTCTATGCTTCCGTGCCTCCGGGTCGCGAGGGCAGAACCATGGATAAGTTTGGGCGACGCATCTATCAGAATTCGATGATGACGTCTAGAGTCCTGAATTATAACTTCCACTTTGCAACCTACTTGGAATTTTTTCTGCCTGTGCTTCGAAAGTTCACTCCATACATCGAGTCCCAGGCTAGGTTTGAGTTTGAGGAAGTGGTTGCTTCGTTGTCCCAACTCCGGCTTCAGTTGATGCAATCTGCCTATGATGCGTTCGAGCTCTCAGCCCGAGCGGCGGCTTGCTCGGTGGTGATGCGCCGGTTGGCCTGGTTGCGGACCATTGATATGGACCCGAATCTTCAGGACCGCCTGGCGAACGTCCCGTGTGCTGGGGCGGATCTTTTTGACGAATCCATCGAGACTGTCACGAAGAAATTGTCTGACCACGAAAAGTCCTTCCAATCTATCCTTCGGCCGAAGCCTAAGCCTCAACAGTCTCGACCTTCTCGTCCACCGTTGATTTATCAGAGGCGTTATCAGCCGAGGCAAACTCCTCCTGCGAGGCAAGCGGCGAAGCGTCAGCCTCCCCAGAAAGGTCAGCCTAAGTCTCAGTCGCCTGCTGTCCCTAAGACCACTCAGCCTTTTTGACTGTCTCGTCGAGGGCATAACCAACTTTGTTCTGTCTCCCCCTGTTTTTCCCATTGGAGGGCGTCTCCATCATTTTTATCATCGCTGAGAGACCATAACAACCGACCTCTGGGTCCTTGCTATCATCAGGGAGGGATACTCTCTTCATTTCCATCGGATCCCTCCGGACCACCCTCCAAGAGAGTATCCTTCCAACTTGAATCAGACCGCCCTTCTTCTTCAGGAAGCTCAGGCTTTGCTCCGGCTTCGCGCCGTAGAGCCGGTTCCTATGGACCAACTGAACCAGGGGTTTTACTCTCGGTACTTCCTTGTTCCGAAGAAGACGGGCGATCTGCGACCCATTTTGGACCTCAGGGTCCTCAACAAATTCCTTGTCAAAAGAGAGGTTTCGCATGCTGACGCTTGCTTCTCTCTACCCCCTCCTCGAGCAGAACGACTGGTTATGCTCTCTGGATCTCAAGGAGGCCTACACTCATATCCCCATTCATCCGGCCTCTCGCAAGTTCCTCAGATTTCGGGTGGGACATCTCCATCTGCAGTACCGAGTGCTTCCATTCGGCCTGTCTTCGTCTCCCAGAGTCTTCATGAAATGTCTGGTGGTGGTGGCCGCAGCACTCAGGAACCAGGGTCTTCAGGTATTCCCATACCTCGACGACTGGCTGATCAAGGCTCCCTCGGCCTCGGGGGTCCTCTCGGCGACCCTGTCCACGATTCTGTTCCTGCAGAGTTTGGGATTCGAGATCAACTTTCCCAAGTCTCGTCTACAGCCGACCCAGTCTCTGCCCTTCATCGGGGCTGTCCTGGATACCATTCGTCTCAGCGCATGGATGCTCTTCTTCATCTCTGCCAGTCTGTGTCTTCTCGCCAGACCATCTCGGCGAGACACATGATGGTCCTCCTGGGCCACATGGCCTCTACAGTTCATGTGACGCCGTTTGCCAGACTCCACCTCAGAATCCCTCAGTGGACCCTGGCATCTCAGTGGACTCAGGTGTCGGATCCGTTGACTCAACACATCACAGTCACTCCTGCTCTTCGGCAGTCTCTGCTCTGGTGGATGACCTCTTCGAATCTATCCAGAGGTTTGCTGTTTCATTCTCCTCCCCACCAGAAGGTTCTCACAACCGATTCCTCGACCTATGCCTGGGGAGCGCATCTGGATGGGCTTCGCACTCAGGGATTCTGGACCTGTGCGGACCGACTTCATCAAATCAATCTTCTGGAGCTCAGAGCCATCTTCAATGCTCTTCAAGCTTTTCAACATCTACTGCACGACATGGTGGTCCTCATTCGCACTGACAACCAGGTCGCCATGTATTATGTCAACAAGCAAGGGGGCACGGGCTCGGCCTCCCTCTGCCAGGAAGCTCTCAGAGTCTGGGATTGGGCGGTTCGCCACAACACCTTCCTCAAAGCTGTCTACATTCAGGGGAAGGACAATATCTTGGCGGACAAGCTGAGTCGGCTTCTACAGCCTCACGAATGGACCCTCCATTCCATGCCCCTTCATCAGATCTTTGCTCAGTGGGGAACGCCTCAGATATGCTCCCCACAACTTCAAACTGCCTCTTTTTTGCTCCAGGATCTACACTCCTCATCATCTCGAGGCAGATGCCTTTCTACTGGATTGGGGGAATCGCTTCCTGTATGCGTTCCCCCCATTTCCTCTCATTCAAAAGACTCTGGTCAAGTTGAGATCGGATCATGCCACCATGATTCTGATTGCTCCTCGGTGGCTCAGACAACCTTGGTTCTCCCTTCTACTTCAACTCAGCAGCAGGGAGCCGGTCCTTCTCCCAGTGTTTCCTTCACTGCTTACTCAACATCAAGGTTCACTGCTTCATCCCAACCTGCAGTCTCTCCACCTGACAGCTTGGTTCCTCTCAACGTAACTCCGCACCAGTTTTCCCAGGCGGTGAGGGATGTCTTGGAGGCTTCCAGGAAGCCTGCTACTCGTCAATGCTACTCCCAAAAATGGACCAGATTTTCTTCATGGTGTATTTCCAATTCTAAGGAGCCTCAGCGAGCCTCCCTATCCTCTGTATTGGACTATCTTCTACACCTGTCTCAGTCCGGTCTCAAGTCGACATCTATACGAGTCCACCTGAGTGCTATTGCGGCTTTCCATCAGCCTCTACAAGGGAAACCTCTCTCTTCTCATCCTGTGGTTTCCAGATTTATGAAAGGACTTTTCCATGTTAATCCTCCTCTCAAACCTCCTCCAGTGGTTTGGGATCTTAATGTGGTCCTTTCTCAACTTATGAAACCTCCTTTTGAGCCTCTCAACAAGGCTCCACTAAAGTTTCTCACTTGGAAAGTGGTTTTTCTGGTGGCCCTCACATCTGCTCGCAGGGTCAGTGAGCTTCAGGCCTTGGTGGCGGACCCACCTTTCACAGTTTTCCATCATGACAAGGTGGTCCTCCGCACTCATCCGAAATTCCTACCTAAGGTGGTCTCTGAATTTCATCTCAACCAATCCATCGTGCTTCCAGTGTTTTTTCCAAAGCCTCATTCTCATCCTGGAGAATCAGCTCTGCACACTCTGGACTGTAAACGTGCTTTGGCTTTCTACTTGGATCGCACCAAACCACACAGAACTGCTCCTCAACTTTTCATCTCCTTTGATCCAAACAAGTTGGGACGCCCTGTATCGAAGCGCACCATCTCCAACTGGATGGCGGCTTGTATCTCTTTCTGCTATGCCCAGGCTGGATTACCCCTTCCCTGTAAGGTCACAGCCCATAAGGTCAGAGCAATGGCAGCCTCTGTAGCCTTCCTCAGATCGACACCGATTGAGGAGATTTGTAAGGCTGCCACTTGGTCCTCGGTTCATACATTCACCTCTCATTATTGTCTGGATACTTTCTCCAGAAGGGATGGACAGTTTGGCCAAACAGTGTTACAAAATTTATTCTCCTAAGTTGCCAACTCTCCCACCATCCCATTGAGGTTAGCTTGGAGGTCACCCACTAGTGAGAATACCTGCCTGCTTGTCCTGGGATAAAGCAATGTTACTTACCGTAACAGTTGTTATCCAGGGACAGCAGGCAGCTATTCTCACGTCCCACCCACCTCCCCTGGGTTGGCTTCTCTGCTAGCTACCTGAACTGAGGAGACACGCCCGGAGCATCGGGCGGGAAGGCACTGGCGCATGCGCGGTGCGGGCATCTCGAAACTTCTGAGTTTCTTCAAGCAAGACATGCTTGCAAGATGTCCGTATCGGGGCTCTGTCGGATGACATCACCCACTAGTGAGAATAGCTGCCTGCTGTCCCTGGATAACAACTGTTACGGTAAGTAACATTGCTTTATAGTGTCCCAAATACGAATCAAGAAGGAATGAACCATAGTGCAATGAAAAAGCATGTGATCAAGAGTGCCAGACTCTTTCAAACAGTTCCAGCAGGTAGAGTCCTGTTTTAGCTTCGCTTTCCACATGCGAAATGGGGTCCATACTGCATTCCACATAACGAAGAACATTGATTGCGAGACTCTGGAAGATAGGAGAGGACGGTTTGTGGAGGACCAGAAAAGTTCCCAATCTATATCAGAAAGCGTAGTCTGCAGAATCGAGTCCCAATGGTTCATTGATTGAGGTGAAAAGGTAAAAGAGTGATCTCTTAGAATACTATAAAAAAAGAGATATCGCTCTACCCTTCATTAAAGCCAGAGTAGACCAGTGTCGATCAGTGTGGATAGAGGTCATAAAATCAGGGTGTATATGTATCTTAGACAGTATTCCAGTAAGCATAAGCCATTGGGAATGTACAGAGGATGGAAGTGAATATGTAGAACAAAAAATATCAAAAGGAACGAATGAGGTGGAGGAGATCAATTGATGAGCAAACCCGACACCCGCCCGCTGCCACCTCTTCCATGAGAGGGATCTACCTTTATTTTGAATTTTAGAATTATTCCAAAGGGACATGAGTGGGCTTTCACTAACAGAGATCTCAGCTGTTGCATCTAGAAGATGAAAAGCATGCTGCGTTGCACTCAACAAAGAATACTTTCTCAAGTGTCTAGGTACTGACAATGTAAGGAAGCAGGAGACGTGCAGTGGTGCACATAAAAATTGTTCCATTTCAAGCCATGCTGGTTGATCCTGAGGATTAGAGTCAACGATCCAATGAGCTCCATATTTGGCTAAGGATGCGATATAATAATAATAAAAATCTGGTAAATTATGTTCTAAATAATGTATTAGATATAAAAGTGTTATTATATTCATCAATTGTATTTTAACATGTTGTACACTTTCTGTAAAATTTGAAAATAAAAAATAATATAAAAAAAAAAAATCTGGTAAATTTAATCCGCCATTAATCTTAGAGGCCTTCAGCTTGACGAGAGCAATACGGGGTTTTTTCTTGTTCCAAATAAATTCAGAGACTTTCATATTAAGCCAATGAAATAATGTTTTCCGGCATAAGAGGGGAAGCATGGAAAGGGTGTAATTAATTTGTGGGGCTAGAGTCATTTTAATGGAGGCTATTCTACCCCACCATGACAAAGTGGGGACCAACGAGTTGTAGTGTTTGAAACTAAATTTTTGATTTTGGATATGTTAAGATCCTGGGCGTGTACTGGATCTTTATGAATTAGGACCCCCAAATATTTCACAGCTCCCTGTGACCATGAAAAAGGAAATTGAGCCAGATCTGAGGAGGAGATATGGTCATTGAGAGGAAAGATCTCTGATTTCTCCCAATTAACAGAATATCCAGAGAGTTGAGAGTATTGAGAAACAGTGTTGATAGATTTGTGCTTTTGTAATTTGCTTGTTACAGAGCTACACACAAAGAATAAGCAATCATCTTGTATACAGTCCTGGATCGTTGGGTGAAATTATTTAAAATACTAGTGTTTAAAACCCATTACATTAACGGATGCTGAGGCCTTTCTTTCTTTGCTTCCTGCACCCCATGTCCAGCAGTAGCCCTTCTCTCTTCCTTTTACCTCACCCCTGTTCAGCAGCACCCCTTCTCCCTTCCCTGATCCCCCTGTCCAGCATCCGCTAGCCTGGGCAGCCTCGGGGCTTTTGCTCGGCTGGCCCGCCTCGCATTATTGAAGTGGGCCGGCCTAGCAAAGGTCCCGAGGCTGGTTGATGAAACCGCAGCTGCTGCCGCTGCTGGTCCAAAGATGAGAAGAAGAGGCATCCCGGCAGCGTAGGCAGAAGGCAGGAAGTCAGCCGGTGTAGGAGATCGGGGCAGAAGGCATGAAATCAGCTGAGGCAGGCACGGGTGATCGGCGGCAGGCAAATTAGTGTACTGCGCATGCGCGGCATGGTAGCACAAAGCACAGAGGCATGGAGATTAAAGTGTGCATGTGCGTAAGGGGGGTTTTATTATGATAAGATATCGAGTGAGCTTGTGAATCTTTTTCTTTGGCAAATGAACCCTCTAGATATTGACATCCATGTGTAACTGATTTGATTACCGAGATTTTCTTTTTTTGTTTTTCGGTAGATGGCTTAATCACAAAGGCGTGAGGCAGAAGAGAATAAATGACTGGCTTGGAATTAAAAATGAAAGTATTGATGAGTGAGTATCTTGCTTTGTATAATTAATTTCCCTCTAATGTGTTCTTCAGTCTAAGATTGCAGATGAGTGGAGGAGTGGCCTAGAATGACACGGGGACAGATTTATCTCTGTTGGATCTATCTCCATCCCTGTCCTTGTGAGTTCTGTCCCTGTCCCATCCCTGCAAACGCCTCAAACATTTTAAAATGATGGAGCTTGCAGGGATGGAGATAGATTCCTTTGTGAGCTGGATTCCAGTACCACACCTTGTGACCCTATGCAAGTCACTTAACCCTCCATTGCCCCAGGTACTATCGTTAGATTGTGACCCCCACCAGGACAGATACCTAGTGTGTCTGGTGTAGAAGTTCAGGGTAGTGTACAATTATTTTTCCCCCTAAAATATGGTGATAATTATTATTTACCACCTTGTTGGAGTTCACTCAAGGTGGTGTGTACAGCAAGAATAAGTCAAATATAAGCAATAGACAATTATAGCAGTAAAAAATAAATTCAGATTACAATACAAAGTATGGCATAGTATGTTACATTACAATGTCAATGCAATGCATGATAAAACATTTTAATAAGGGTGTAAGCAAAAGAACAGAGCATCTAAGGTAGGAGTAGATAAACATATCCTACTATGTGCAAAGAAAACCTATGATTTGCTAAAAATTATGACTTCCAAAACCAAGGGAAACAATTGGCAATAAAGTTTTAATCTCGCTCACAATAAACACCAGGGTCTAAATCCAATGTCGATATATGGACTTCAGTACGGGTAAACCAAGTGTCATTTTTGTTTATTTTTTTTTACCCCAGACAGGAAACTCGTAGGTGACTAGCACCAAACCTTAAGTCTACATAAGTCCTGCCCCGTACATCATTCAGTCCTATTTAATATGAATCTTGTAAATAATAGAGTGTAAAATGTATGTGCAGCCAGGTATATATCAAATGCCAATAAACATAAATATGATTACTACCAGCTGAGACTGGTAATTAATATTTTGTCCACACTTGGGCTGTTCTTCTTTCCTTTTGTTAGTACTTATTTTCTGAGTGAAGATGATGAAAACTTGCCACATTATGATGAGAAAACTTGGTTTGTTGGAGATGTTAACCGTATACAAGCAGAAGACTTGCTCCATGGAAAACCAGATGGTGCATTTTTAATTCGTGAAAGTAGTAAAAAAGGGTGTTATGCCTGCTCTGTGGTGTAAGTATTGTTTGTTTACGTGTGTATTTTGGGAGTTGAGGCCATGGAGAAGGGAAGATATGGTTTTATATCTTGAAATTTGTGGGTTGCCACCAACTATAAGGAGCCCCCTCAATATATCCTCTCTTCTTGTAGAGGCAAGAGAAGGCCCAGATTCGAATACAGGAAAGGAACTTGTGCCTATGTGATTAGGATACCACTGTGTGTACTATAGCACTAACTGTTAAAATTAGAACGAGTCTGTTTATAACCTTAGTTCAGCTTTACATCTGTTTACTTCCAAGATTCCAATCATTATACTTTAAACATCAATATTTTGGGATCTCTATATCTGTTGTATATGAAAAGCTGTTTCTGTAAACTTTGTTACACATGCTTGACTTGTGTATATTTTTCCTATCAGAGCTGATGGAGAAGTAAAACACTGTGTGATCTTCAGTACGACTCGGGGATATGGGTTTGCAGAGCCATATAACCTTTACAGCACACTTAAGGAGTTGGTCCTCCATTACCAGCAAGCATCCCTTGTTCAGCATAATGATTCTTTAAATGTTCGACTTGCTTATCCTGTCTACGCACAGATGCCTACACTCTGCAGATAAATCCGTGACGGGGAAATTTGTTGGTTATCTTGGATACTTTTCTACAGTTTTTAATAGAACTGAGGGCATTCTTTCTACTTAGACTGCTTGTTTTGCACAAGAAGTGATTATGTGAATGTGAGTCGAAGTGGCCTACCAGCAACAAGATGACAACTTGGGTATGAGGTATCCTGATGCTACCTAATGTTCAACCATGCCCTGATGGGTATGATGAGGTTTTGTTTTCAGTTTGGAGGAAAGAAGCTGGACAAACAACTGGAAGACTTGGCAGAGGGGAAATACTTGCCACGCATCTTCAAAAAGACTATAGAGTTTGGAATTGTTTATCCTTTCTTGTAGAGATAGTTTGTAGCCTTGAAAGGACAGGCAGATCTAGGTGTTTTACATTCTTAAACCTCCAAGGAACTTGAAACAACAAAATCACCACAATAGTTCTTTTCATTGTTCATTTAGTGTATTCACTGAAATTCAGCCAAACTTCCAGATGAGGGCTCGTAGGGTATCATATTTCTTTATTTGGTGGGGGGAGCTTCCATTATTTTGAGGTAATATAGAATTTGGTAAGACCAAAGGAACTATGGGAAAGCTTCAGGATTTTGTATTAAAGAAAATTAATAAAAGCATTGCTTTATTTTATCAACAATAGTTTTTGCTCCAGCAGCACTACAGCCCTTCATGTAATGGCTGTTTGTAACCAAATTTTAATCCACCAAAACATTGGTCGCTAAATTGAGCGTTTTAAGGGAAAAGGTTGACATTGCATCTACATGGTTGTAGACCAAAACTTGAAAATAGTTGAAATGAACTTGTGTGTGTGTGGTTTATATACACTAATCTGTTGTTTTTTTTTATTATTATTTTCATTTCATTTGACATTTTGTTCCAAAGTTGGTTTGAAAGTACATTTGACTTTGGAATGTTCCCTAGAATTGTCAAGTTGCCTAGTCAATTTGCTTAAATAGATATGTTTTAAGCCTTTGTTTTTGTATTCAGTAAGGGAAGGGAGAGAAGAAAGTGCAATCCAATGCTTCTAGATGGCTATCCCACCAAAACAATTAAAATGTTATTTTATAAAATGTTTGTTCTGTTTCCATCTTCAGTTTGCTTTTCTCAGTGCTGCAGAACAGCACACACAGCTAAAGCATGGACCTGAAGTTTGAAAAGTACTTAAAAGGGCATATCTTTTTTCATATCCTTGGTGCATTTTCTGTTTTTACTTAACTGTTCAGTGCGTTTCAATTTTAGTCCTGATTCCATAATGTAAAATTAGTTCTTTAGAGGCCCTATTACTAAAGTGCAGTAAAGTTGGGTTTTTTTGGTGGTGGGGGGGATTGGCACTTACTACACTTTAACAGCAAAATTTAACACACAAGTCAAAGGCTGGCTGATGACTATTGGGTGTTTGCAATGCATGTATCATATGTTAAGACTCCTTACAATTAGTGCAGGTGCACTTATCACTTCCTTTTTTTAAGGAGATGGTAAGTGTTCCCACACTAATGGCACAAGTGACAGCGTGTGCAGTTAGTGGACAGTACTTACTAGTTTGCAGTCCACCCCCTTAACTCACACAGTTCCTGTCTCCTGACACATGGAATTAGAATGTGCAAATTAATCTGTTTTGCCACCATGGTAATTTACAACACTCATTCAGCAATAGCACATACTAATTTACACAATGTTTAATACATTATCCCAGGACAAGCAGGTAGCATATTCTCACATGTGGGTGACATCATCCACGGAGCCCTGGTACGGAAGGTCCAAAGTGCATTGCCACTTTAGAAAATTTGTGACCGACCACACTGCGCATTCTCGAGAGCCTTCCCACGTGACAAAGGTTCATGGCTCCTCAGTTAAATGTTTTCCGCGGAGCTGAGAAGTCACGTTGTTGAATATTCGTTCCTTTTTTTTTTTGCCTTGCCTTCCCGCTCACGTGCATTTTTTCTCTATTTTCTCTTTCTTCATTTTATGTGTAAAATAAAAGTGACTTTACTATATACATCTTCAAATTTTCCCATTTCTTCTCACGCAGAGTCAAGGGTCTCTTTTACATCCCAATCTTCAGTTATTATACCTGACAGCTTGGTACCTCTCGGTTTGAGTCAGCTGATCTTCATCTCTCTCAGCCTGTTCAACTCATCTTACAAGCCTCCAGAAAACCAGCCACTCAACAATGTTATCAGCAAAAGTTGACTAGGTTTTCTTCTTGGTGTCTTCATCATGTTGACACTTTTCTGACATGGTTTAATAGTTATTATTCTGAAACTTTTATTTTTATTAACTATTTCCATGGGCAACATCTGATGTTAGCTATATGTATGTTAATATTGAGGTTTTGTTTATTGTATTAGTGTGATATTTTATCTGTTAATTCTGTAAACCACTGAGTTTTTGGTAGTATAAAATTTTTTTTTAAATAAAAATAAATAAATATCCGTATCTCGGATTATCTTCATTTGTCTGACTCTGGTCTCAAATCTACATCTATTCGAGTTCATTTGAGTGCAATCGCTACTTTTCATCAGTCAATGGAGGGAAAACTTCTCGCTGCTCATCCTCTCATTTCCAGATTCATAAAAGGACTTTTCAATGTCAAACCACCTCCAGTGGTATGGGATCTTAATGTGGTTCTTGCTAAGTTGATGAAAGCTTCCATTGAACCAATGTCTATGGCTCATCTCAAATACCTTACTTGGAAAGTTGTCTTTCTCATCTCCCTCACTTCTGCCAGAAGAGTGAATGAACTTTAAGCATTAGCAGATCCACCATTTACAGTGTTCCACTCATCCAAAGTTCTTACCAAAGGATGTCACTGAATTTAATCTCAATCAGTCGATTGTGCTTCCAGTATTTTTTCCAAAACCTCATTCTCATCTGGAGATACGGCTGCAAACGAGCATTAGCTTATTATTTGCAAAGGACTACATCATACAGATTGTCTCCCCAACTTTTCTTCTTCTTTGATCCAACTTTTCATCTCCTTTGATCTTAACAAGTTGGGGCATCCTATTTCCAAGAGAACAATATCCAACTGGTTGGCTGCATGCATTTCGTTCTGTTACGCTCAGGGTGGGCTGCAACTGGAGAGTCGGGTTACAGCCTATAAAGTTTGAGGTATGGCAGCTTCAGTAGCTTTTCTCTGTTCCACTCCTGTAGAGGAAATCTGCAAGGCTGCCACTTGGTCCTCGGTTTTAAACATTCACCTCGCATTATTGTCTGGAATCTTTTTCCAAACAGGATGGGCACTTAGGCCAATCAGCATTACAGAATTTATTTTCCTTAAAGCCAACACTCTCACCATCCCATTCTGGTTAGCTTGGAGGTCACCCATATGTGAGACTATACTGCCTGCTTGTCCTAGGATAAAGCACAGTTACTTACTGTAACAGGTGCTGTGTGCCTACATCGGGCGGGAAGGCACTCTCACATGCTTGATGTGGTCGGTCACAAGCTTTCTAAAGTTCTTAAAGTGGTGATGCACTTAGGACCTTCCATGCCGGGGCTCCATGGATGACGTCACCCACATGTGAGAATATCTGCCTGCTGTCCCTGGATAACATCTGTTATGGTAAGTAATTGTTCTTTTTAGTAAAAGGGTCCTGTATTGCTTATAATTAAAATTACATCTCAAACATGTTCACGCCTCTTCCCCTTTCCTGTTTATTGCCAATTAGAATGATATTGACCAGTGAAAAAACCATAATAGTATAAATTTTGCCCATCAGTTTAAAATGATTATAAGAGTCCTAGAAATTATTTTCCCTGAGTCTGTAGCATCATACATCAGATTGAGTGAACCAAATAAGCATAGAAATGTAAGTCCTTGTGCCAGAGGTGGCTCACAGTCTTTCCTGTGAAGTCTAACTTCTACTGCAAAATTTTAAACTAAAACAAGTCTCTTGTTTGCTTGTAGAAAGAAATGTTTCATTTAAGTAATGGCAATGTCAAGTTTATTGCATCCATTTTGGAAGTGCAGAAAGTGATCCCAGAATAGTGACCAAAACTGTGCAAGGGTTCTCTGGAGGCCATGCTTCACTAATATTCTGGATGTTGATTTTTGTTTTTGGAAGAGGAGGGCTTTTTCCCTCCCTTCAGGTAGTGTGCTGTTTTGTACATTGCTACAAGAAAATGTAAAAAGATGGGCATCTTTCTATTGAATACTATATAGAAAGCCATCTAGAAGCATTTTGTGTGCTACAATATTTAATTTAAAAATGTTAGGTCATGTGTAAAACAGACTGGCTTTTTAAGTGTTTCCTTGGCAGGTCTGTAGGATTATTATTTTTTTTTAACTTTGTATATTTTTAAAACATTACTTGCTTGTGCTTTAGGCTTACAAAGGCTTCCAGTAGGCTGTTCTGGACCCATTTTGTATTCATGCTGGCCGTTGCACACTACTTTCACCGCTTTTGCACTCATTCGGCACTTGGTGCAAAATGGGTTCAAGGCTTATGTAAAATGTAGCAGGATTTCAAAAATGCACTTAAGGTGTATCCAGCTGTTAAGCCTAAAACAATGGGCAAGAGAGAGGCTAATAAACTGGAGAAGTAAAATATTTTAAACTTGATTTGTGAAAATCTGTGAGCTAGGACAAAAGTATAGGTTTCAGGGGTCAAAGAATCTTGTCACTTTAATGGAGAGGACACATTCACTGCAGCTGGAGGACTGCTAGTCTCAGTGACTCATGTTATATAATTGTATGTAGATTTGCTTTAAAAACATTTTTGCACAGTGTTGAATGGGGAATGGATTCTCTGATCTCTTAATATGCACATTTCTTCTGATTGGTTACAAAAGTGTATTTGCAGGGATTAGGAAGGAGAGTCAGTATTATTTTTGCTTTCTTACCAAGGAAGAGTCGGAAGCTAAATCTTATTTCCACAGAGCACAGGGGTTTTTTTTCTCTGTTGGCCTGTTTTCCATAATTTGGCCTGTTGCTTCATGTAGCATAGCTCTGAAAGGTCACAGGTATATGACTGCTAATCCAGTGGTCTTTTTAGGGTTAGCAAATATTTTGTGGCTAAGGTGAAACATTGTAGATTGAGGAAAATGTATATTTTACAGGCTAGAGAAAACTTTCCTGTGCAGCCTTTAGAACAGTGTATCGCAAACTGTTCCATGGCATTAGTGTGCCTGGCAGATTCCAGGTGTGCCACGAAATGCTGGCAAGGAGAGGCACCAGCATACTGCTTACAGGACGTGCCTCTTGAGGCGAGAAGCACATGCTGTAGGCAGTCAGCAGGTACTGGTGCCTCAACTCTCCCTGCACCTCCTTCCCCCCCCCAGCGAAGTGGTAGGCTCAGGGTCGTGGCCTCACGCATGTATGTGACATTTCATTGATGTCCGCACACTTCCAGATGCCTTCCAGCCGTGGCACCGGATTTAGTGTGCCCTGATGCTGAAAAGTTTGCGGGACACTGCTTTAGAAGCAGCCTCAAAGGGGCATATTCTGTCCCATGATAGTTTCTATGTTTACCCTATCTCCCAAGTTAGCAAGCTTGCTTGCTTCTCTTCCAGTTCCTCATTTACAATGTTCACAAACTCATAGAGCATCCAGGACTGGAGGAATGTGATCTCATAAATCTATAAAATTATGTATTCTTTTGACCAACATATGGTCATAACTTTTGAACAATAATCCATATAGAACTTTTTTCAAAAATTACACTTGGATGAAAAGCTTTGTAGTGGCTACTGTGGAAACAGATTTGGACACTTCTGCTACTATTGAAGGGAGTATTGCTTGCCCTATTTATATGTTCACTGTGCAGATGTAGGTAGGTAGCAACTTGTCCAGGAAAAAGCAATGCTGTGACTTTGTAAAAGGGGCACACTTGCTAGACTAGTGTCATGTTTATAAAACAAAATTTGGAAAGCCCCTTTTTTGGTACTTGAATAATCTGTTTGAATGTCTGTTTTTATAGTGTCTGAAGGAATAAAACCTAAACCAATATTGAATTTTGTATGTTATCTGCAAAAAAAGTGCAGTAATAAAAACAGGTATTTCTAAGGTATTAATCAGGAGAATAATCTGAAATGCAGTTTTATCAAAAGCACTTCAAGGTGTTTGAAGAAGGGATGGGAGGTTGGGATTATATGGGATTGTTACAAACGTTTTTTTTTTGTTTTTTTTTCTTCCATATTAAGTTTTGTTACCATTATGGCATTGAGCAGCTGTAGTATATTAAGAACAATAATTGTTTTTCTGTTACTTATGAAATAGGATTCTATAATTTTCAAACTTAAATTGAAAAGTTAAATACAGGTAAGATGCAGGAACAGAAGAAAGATGATTTTCTATTAAAAATCAGATACTTGATTACTGTTTTAACTTGCTCTGTTTTGTGGGGCAACTTTGACATCTGACAGAGTAATATTGTTGGATGCAAACCTGACATTGGTGTAAATTATAATTTATTCATAATTTTGACCAGTAGTGAACAGGTTCATTTATGTACCATAAGTTGACATTTTCTTTATTTGCTGGCATTATGAAGGAATAAATTTTTAGTTCCCCTTTAGTAATAGAGGCCTGCTAAAACTGTTTCAAAACACCCCCCACCCCATGCTCTAAAGGGAGAAAGAAAAAATAAATTATTCCTTTATTCACTATTGCCTAAAGTGTATTTCTGAAGGCAGGCTATAAGAATGTTGAGTTTTACCATTTTAAGTATATTTAAAAAACAAAAAAAAAAAAACACCTGACATAAAGGCTAGATTTAAGGCCAGCTATTGGGATAGGTCATTTATTACTAGGAATCTCAGTTAGACCTACTGTTGAGGTTTGAATTTTGCCCTTCCATTCTTTGTGGGATTCATTCTACAATACAACATTATGGGCTACTTCCATATGGTTATATTATGGGGCTTTATCGGACTGTGGGTCTCAGCTGTAGAGCTGCTCCTTTATCTAGTTCAGTGTTTCTCAATGTCTTTAAGCTAAGTACCCCCTATGCCTAACACATACCAGCCAAGTACCCCTGCCCAAGCTCTGCCTCTGACCCCACTCTCATAATAGTACTAATTATAACGCAATTTCTTCCATCCATTTTTCATATACACACTATAATCTTATTAATACATAATGGTAACCACAAAATTTTTTAAAAACCACAAAGCAAGCACTGTGTACACAGAAAATGTTTTTTCATTAGCATTTCTCCAGATCGGTACAGTTCACTGTTGGGTAATAGCTCACATGAACAGCAGGTGGAAACTGAGACAAAACTTTGGTTGTAATACTAATAGCTGTGCTTCACTCTAGTCTAATCAGTCTTTGCTCAGTCTCCAGCAGGTGTGGTAAGCTGTGCCAGTCTTCCCTGAAAGTGTAGGTATCTTGAAAGTTTAGTGGCCTTCCTGTCCCTGTTTGGTGTCGGATTGAGTCCATCTGACCTCGGGGGTGTCACACTCGATGGGTCACAAGTTGATTCCCTTCCCCCATTTCCTTCACCTCCCCAAAATTTTTCTAGAGGTGCCTCAGCTGTAAACCTTGCCATCGATACCAGCAAGACATGTGGCTTAGAGAGCTAGTGGAATCTGTTCTGACAGGAAACAAAAAAAAAATAATCTAGAGGCAGCGCCGGGCTGAAGGGAGCCTTCAGTTCATTTTTATTGCTAACCGGCACTTTATCCCTTAGCTAGGTCGTGTATAGCACAATGACCACTTTTAAAGGGAAAAAATACTCATTGTGCTCCAGACATGAGGTTGATGGTGGCCAGCCTGTGTTTACAGTGTACCGGCCACCGCGAAGGGGAATCTTCATTGTCTTTGGGGTGCTGGAGTCCAGGGATCCCTTTCGCAAGTGCCTCGCGCACTGACAGCGGGGAAACCTAGGCTTCCCTTGCCACCTACACAGGGATTCCCTCAGCCACCGACGGTCAGGGAAATAAGATTTCCATTACCACCAATGTTGCTGGGGACTCCCTTACCGCTGCTGGAACAGTTCAGACTTCTCAGCTGCTACAGGCCTTGGGGACATGTTTTTCGGCAGGCTTTGCTCCAGTTTTGGCGGGAAGCACCTCTTTTTCTGCAGCCTCAGGTGACCTTCCCCCTGTATTGGAGAGACGGGCAGGTTTCTGCTGGGTCCTCTGCTTTGGTAGTGAGTCCCATTGAGGTGCCAGGAGGTTTTCCCCCTGATTTTATGTTTTAATCTTGTGTAAGGCTTATCTTCAGGCGGCTTCTGCCCCAGGAGGGGGGAGGGAAGTTCCCTCTGCGTCCACTCTGGTTCGGCCCCCCTCAGCACCGATATTGTCCCCGTCTCCTCCCCTCCATCCAAGCGTCCTATCTTGAGACAATGATATTTTTTCTATGGGGAGCAGTTTTCTTTTGATGAGGATCTGGACCGTTTGGGAGGCCTCCAGGATCCTCTCAGGGGGCGAATGCTGCTGGCTGCAGTTTTTTTGGCGAGGATGCTGGCGGTGGATGTGCTGGTGGTGCACATCTTTCAGCGGGAAGAGCTCCAGGAGCTTATTCAGGTCTCCTCGGTGTTGCGTTTCGAGGAAGACGCGAAGGAGCTCCCATGTGTGGCGGACCCTCTGCTTCGGGGAATCCGCTCAGCATCGCACTTTTTTCCTATGCATCAGGATATTTGGGATATTGTGCTTGTGCAGTGGAAAGCAAGAGGCTCCCTTTCATTTTGCATGCTCTATGACTCGCCTCTATGACCCAGAGGAGGATAGGGATACCTTGAAGTCACCAGCAGTGGACACAGTGGTCTCGGCCATCGTGAAGCGGCATATTATATATTTATTTTTCAAGTTATTTATTGTTTTAGTGATTTGACCGTTGGGTCCAACTTGGCAGTTGGGAATCCCTTTATCTGTGGTTTGATAGACTTTATGGTTGTGGCTAAGATAGACCGGTTGAGGCCTTGTTTTTTGGTTGTGAAAGACATCGTCTGGATCCTTTGCTACTACTTGCCGGCGGCTGTGCGCTGCAGTTTCCCCTATTTAAGAGCGGAGGGAAAGACTACAGAACTCAGGCAAGCGGCAGGAGGCAGCAATCGAGCCGGGCTCCCAAGATGAGAGCAGCGCAGATGCTGCGCTATAATCGTTGGCCTGCAGTTGGGGGAGCTGGAGGGAGCCTCCCACGGAGCCCACCGTCCGGAAGTACAAGGCGAATCATGCTGGAGCGGGAGACTCGCCGACCTCGGCACCCAAGTGGTCAGTGCAGTCCTCTTCGCTGTCTCCGTCTGTCTCCTTCGCTCCTGGCTTTGACAGCAACGGCCTGTTCGGTGCTTGCCCATCCTGAGTATATGAACTTCTGTACTAGAGTCACGACATCCATCAGCTCGACTTACCTTCGGAGTTTCACAACAAAGTCGCGGGATCCGTGCGATATAGGGATCGCAGCGGCAGCAGGGCGTGAGTTCCCTATCAACCTCAGCTCCTGCGGCACTGGCACACACAGAGATCGGCACCAGATGGCTTTCTTCAGAGGAGGAAAACTGGTATCTACTGCAGACTTAATCTGGAGCAGTCTCCTTGAAGCACTCATTCAGGGTAGCAGCTGGAGCACGGGCAGTGAGACATAAGGACTGTAAGGAGGAGACCATCACATTGGAGGAGACAAGGCTTCCTGGGACTATCAACCTTATTAACTATCAAACTATCAACTATTTCTTTCTCTCCTCTCCTCTATCTTCCATAATACTTAATTCAATACATTCCTGTTAGAATGTTTTCTTTCTTATTTTTTCCTTTTTCTGAACTCTTCACTTCTTTACTAATCTCTAGGCACTTTAGTTAGATTGTGAGCCTTCGGGACAGTGAGGGAATTTCAAAGTGCCTTTCTTGCTCATAATTTTTAATGTATATTTTCTGTAACCGCTTTGAACCTAACGGATGTAGCGGTATATAAGAAATAAATTACATTACATTACATTACATTACATTACATATGGTGCCTGTTGAGGGCGACTCTGAGGAGCGGAGGTTAAAGTCCCTCCTTAAGCAGAATTTTGATGTCGCTGCCCTTGCAGTCCAAGTGGCAATGTGTGGCGGTCTGGTAGCTCGGACTTGTTTTCAGTAGGCCGAGTGTGTCCTTGACCGTGAGTCTGACTGGTCATTGGTGGAATAGGAAGTAGCCAAAATTTGAGATGGGTGCTTGTTATCTCTCTGATGCCCGTATATGACATGTTGCGGGCGTCAGCTAAGTCCATGGCTCTTGGGGTTGGCTGCTCATCGTATCTTGTAGCTCCGGGCTTGGTCGGCGAATGTGGCATCTAAGGCTAAGCTGACGAAATTTCCCTTTCAGGGGTCTTATTGTTTGGTGAGGATTTGGACAAGTTGGTTCAGACCTTAATGGGCACCTCTAAGGTGCCCTGTCTTCCTGAAGACTGCCAGTCTGCCTGTGCAAGGTAGCATTGCTCTGGGGCATTTGCGTGATTTCCGCAGATATCACCCTGGTTGAGGGGCTGGTTCTTTTCCTGCCTCGGGGTCTCCCCAGGGTCATTTCTTTCAGGGCATGCAGTCCTTTTGGGGCAGGGGATGTGATTTCTCTGCCATTTCCCCCACCGCCCGTTCTACCCTACAACTCCTTGCCAGCGCCTTCCTTGGTTCCGGTGGGTGCTCGGTTGTGATACTTTTCTAGGGGTGGACTGAAATTACAATGGATCAGTGGGTCCTGGAGGTGATTTGGGACAGTTATTCTCTGGAGTTTTCCCGCTCCTTGCCAGATCACTTTCTCGCTTCTTGTCAGGCGGCATGGAAGAAGTGGGCCTTTTGCCAGATGCTTGAAAGATTGCTAGATCTCAAAGCGGTAGTGTCCGTGCCTCCGCAGAAATGTGGCACCAGCTGGTATTCGATTTACTTTGTGATGCCCAAGAAAGAGGGAATTTTTCGGCCCATCTTGGATTTGAAAGGGGTTAACAGGGCTTTGCTAGTTCTGTCTTTTCACATAGAGACCCTGAGATCTGTCATTCTTGCAGTTCAGCCGGGGGAATTTCTGACCTGTTTGCATCTGATGGAGGCCTACTTTTATGTACCAATTTGCACCTCCCATCAGCGGTTCTTGGCTTTGCGATCTTGGGACAGCACTGTCGGTGTTGTGCACTTCCTTTTGGTCTGGCTAAGGTTCCATGGACATTCACCAAGATTATTGTGGTCGTGGTGGCAGCCTTGCACAAAGAGGGCATTCTGGTTCACCCCTATCTGGACGACTGGTTGATCTGAGCAAAGAGGGCATTCTGGTTCACCCCTATCTGGACGACTGGTTGATCTGAACAAAGTCTTTTCAGGAGAGTTTCCAACTTTGGGTTGTGGAATTCCTGCAGTCGCTGGGATAAGGTAGTCAACCTGTCCAAAAGCCGGTTGGCTGCATCTCAGCGCCTGGAGTACCTTGGGGTTCTTTTCGACACCAGCTTGGGGTAAATCTTCCTGCCAGAGGCCTGAGTGGTCAAGTTGCAGTCGCAGATTCGTCTTCTGATGGCTTCCCAGTATCCTCAGGCGCAAGTTTTTCTCCAGGTCTTGGGATCGATGGTGGCTTCCCGGAACGTGGTTCGGTGGGCCCAGACTCGCATGCGCCTGCATCAGCATGCTCTGCTTCAGCGGTGATTGCCCTAGGTGCACGGTTTGGACTCTCCCGTTCCTCTTCGAGGGTTAGTTTGTTACAATCTCCGTTGGTGCCTACAGTCTTCCAATCTGGTGGAGGGAGTGAGTCTGGGTCAGGCCCAGTGGGCAATGCTTCTCACAGACGCCAGTCTCGGTTGGGGAGCTCAGTGTCTCGGTTGCTCAGCTCAGGGCATCTTGGTCGATCAATGTTTTGGAGACCAGAGCCATCCGGCTGGCGTTGCTAGCATTCCAGATGATGTTGACAGGCAAGCCTGTTCGGGTTCTCTAGGACCACGGCAGTGGCTTATGTCAAATCATTTGAGAGGGGGGGGGGGGAACCAGAGTCGTCTGGTGGCGCAGGAGACTGCTCTACTCATGGTGTGGGCAGAGACTCATCTCAATTCCACAGTCTTAGGGGCTGCCGGTTATGGAACTGATGACTACGAATATCAACGCCAAAGCACCACGGTTCTTCAGTCGGTGCAGGGATGTTCAGGCTGAGGGGCTACATACATGCTCTGGTACAGCCTTGACCGACAACGGGCCTCCTGTATGTATTTCTTCCATGGCTGATGGTGGGCAGAATCCTTCTTTGCATTGCTTGGCACCCCAGCCGCATAATCCTGGTGGCTCCGAACTGGCCATGTCCCTGTGGTATGCGGGTCTGGTTCATCTTCTCGTGGCAGATCCTCTTCCCTCACCCAAACTTTTGACTCATGGCTCCATTCCAATGTTCAATCTGGGTCCCTTTTGTCTTACAGCTTGGCTCTTGAGAGAGAACGCCTAGGTAAGAAAGGGTATTCAGATAGTGATCTCCACTCTCTTTTGGTCCTGGAGGCTTTCCATTTCGTGGGTTTGGCGTATTTTTGAAGAGTGGCGTGCTGCACTTGGAGTGGTTTCCTTTTGCACCTCTTTGCCTTACATCTTGGATCTTGCAGGATGGCATGGATAGGGGCCTGGCCTGGTTATTCTCTGGGTTCAGCTTGCAGCTTTATCTGCTTTTCACAGTTTGCTGCAGGGTAAGCATTTAACTTCTTTTCCTGACATGGTTCGCTTTTTGAGGGCAGCTAAATGACTTCGGCCTCCAGTGTGGCCTTTGGTTCCAGCCTGGGATCTCAATCTGTCTGTGGTAGCCCTTTCAGGACCAATGGACATATTTGTCCCATAACTTTAAAATCCTATAAATTTTGATTGGGATAGTCTACAGTTCTAAATTTGATATGTACGGATTCCATATGATACTGCCTTTATGTAAACAAACTGGTTCCGACATTCATTCATTAGCGTCGTTGCCAGATTGACGAGAAGATTCACTTGCCACACTGTCCATAAGCCAGAAGTTTGATTTTTTTTAAAAAAAATAATATTTCACAAAAAAAAATCAATTTTTTGGCATCTGCAAGCCCTTTTTACCATAAAAATGTCGTCAAAACCACAAAAATTGGCCTACGATCCTTATGGTCCTGAAAGAGTTAATGTGCCCTCCCTTTGAGCCCCTGGGTTCCTGCTCATTGAAGGACCTTACTCTCAAAGCAGTTTTTCTAGTGGCCATTACTTCTGCGACACGTGTTTCTGAGGTGTAGGCTGTCTTGTAGGCCTCCCTTCCTGGAGTTTTCTAGGGAGCGGGTGGTACTATGGCCTGTTCCTTTCTTTCTGCTGAAGGTGGTTTCGCTTTTTCATGTCAACCAGTCCATGGTCCCCCCGGTCTAGAGTAGCCGGGAGGGCTCTTCGGAACAGAGGCAGTTGCACAAAATGGATCGGATCCTTCGCTCTTATATTCAGCGGATCCAGGAGTTCCGGAAGTCAGATCAGTTTATTTATTTATTTAAAAATTTATATACTGCATACAACTGTGGTTTACATATCACATGCATAAAATTTTATTTCCCTGCGATTTCCACTTATAACATAGACATAACTAGACAATATAAAATTTCAATATATTAAATCAGATCAGAATTCAACAATTAACAAGTTAATTAACAATTAAGTGTTATGTTTGTTACATACTGGTATAATTGTGTACACTTGTTTGATTTAAAATGAATAAAGAAGTTTAAAAAAAACCCCAAAAAACAATTAAGGAAGCAAAAAGGCATTAGATCAAATGATCCATTTCAAAGTAGGTGACAAAACCGATCCACATATACAGGCAAAATAAATCAAATTCAATAATTCTGGAATGCAAACAAGCTTTAAATCATACATTACTGTCGGCGTATTCTGAAGAAGATATTTTCAGATGGAATAAGCATAGAGCAGGGATCTCAAATTCCTTCCTTGAGGGCCGCAATCCAGTCGGGTTTTCAGGATTTCCCCAATGAATATGCATTGAAAGAAGGCATGCACATCTCATGCATATTCATTGAGGAAATCCTGAAAACCCGACTGGATTGGGGCCCTCAAGGAGGGACTTTGAGACCCCTGGCATAGAGAGACGTTAGCAAATAATTATCTTTTTGTCCTCTGAGCAGGTCCTTGTAAGGAGGATGGCACTTCCAAGCTTACCATTGCGTGCTAGATCAAAGAGATTATCGCTTCCACTTATCTTCAGAAGAAGCCTGTTTCGGATTTTCTCTAGGCTCATTCCACTCGAGGTCAGGCAGCTTCTTGGGCTGTCTTCTCTGGTGCGTCCAATGGATATCTTTAAGGCCGCAGTTGGGTTTGCTCTGCATCCTTTTGTGCAACACTACCCAGGATCGTTGGGACGCAGTGTTCAGTGAGCGTGTTCAGGTGGCGGCCCTCTGGGGGTCCCATCCATGATGTGAACTGTACCGGTCTGGAGAGATGCTAAAGAAGGAGAAATTAGGTTCTTACCTGCTAATTTCTTTCTTTTAGATTCTCCAGATTGGTATAGTCCCCATCCTGTCTGTCTATTATGGGATTCGTGTGAAGAGTGTGTGTTTTCTGCGGGTTCTAGTATTTTTATAGGGTCGGGGAGATCAAAAGAACAGCAGCTGGTGAGGTGTGGGGATGTTTTGCTGAAGGGGCTTCTATGCCATTTTCAGCAGTATTGCTCAGTTAGTTGTTACTCCTGTTAGAAGTGTTGTTACTGTTATAATTAGCACTTCTTAGTTCTGCTTGGCTGTTCGGCAGACTGGTTAAACTAGAGCAGTGGTCTCTAACCCATGAATCGCCAGGTACTATTTTGAGGCCCTCGGTATGTTACCATTGTTCTGGAATGTTGCCTGCCTCATTGCTGTAACCTCACACAAGCACTTTCCTGCATCTGTACACGATTGTGAGGTGGAGAGGACAATTGCATACAGACACAGGAAAGCGCTTGAGTGAGGTTACAACAGTGAGGCGGGCAACGTTCCAGAACGTAAGGTAACCATTGGAGGCAGTGCAGCTTGTGTACATAATCTCATGAACTCTCGCAAAATTCGGCACCTCCTGCTTGATGTGAGATGGCAGTTGTGTCCGGAGGAGATGAGAGATGAAGGTGGTTGCGGACGCGACCACTGGACACTTCAGGCACAAGTTTCCCCTCTACAAAAAAAGCCTAGGGGACTACACCAAAATCTTGCTTCTTGCAGTTGATACTTTAGAATCTAAATCACAATTTTGCATGAGGTAAAACTATAGTTTATAAATCTTTGCTTCTGATAATTTCAGCTATACACAGCTGAAAGCAGTGCTGTGTATAGCTGAAATTACCAGAAGCAAAGACAAACTATAGTTTTACCTCATGCAAAATTGTCATTTCTTTAGCACTCTCCAGACCAGTAGAGGTTAATCTTTACGAAAGGGTATACATATCCAATCATGACCAGCAGGTGGAAACTGAAAACAAAACTGTGGGACAGTGTATAATATATTCCCTTCTCTATTTACATCAGTCTTCTTTCAGTCTCCAGTAGGTGTTGAGTGAGCTGCACCCATTTCCCTTGGTAGGGCTGTTGTAATTTGTTTAGGGGGTTTTCTAGTCCATGTTTTTTGACTGGACAGAGCTTGGGTGGGCCCTGTTTGGAGGTCTGTCCGACCTCAGGGGTGTCAAACCCGGCGGGTCTCAAGCGGGGTCCCTCCCTCCACTTCCCCACATTTTTTTAGAGGAGCCTCAGCAATAAGCCTTGCCCCCTAAATCAAGCAAGGCATATTGCTTTGAGAGCCTGTGGAGTCTGTTCGGAGAAAAAAAAAATCCTGAGGTAGTGCTGGTCTGGAGGGTTGTTTCTCTTTAAGAAAACTATTTTACTGTATTTTTCATCTAACCGGCACTATTTCTAGCTAGGTCATGTATGGAGCAATGAGCACTTCCAAGGGGAAAAAGTGCTCATTGTGCTCCAGACGCGAGGCACTCGCGGCCGGCCTGTGCAAGCGGTGTTCAGGCCGGTGCGGTGGAGGAGCTCCATCGGCAGCGGCTGAAGGTACACAGAGCTCCCCGCCGATGGTGCCTCGCGAGTCGGCGGGGAGCAGTGGGGAAGGCCGGTCTTCCCCAACCGCCCACGGAGGGATTCCCCGAACCACTGACGGTCGGGTTGCAAGGGATTCTCTCTCAGCTGATTTTTTTTTGACAGCTGATGCTGACTTGCCTGATTTAGCGGCTGGGACTGTTCAGGCTTCTCAGCCGCTACAGGCTATGGAGGGAGAATTTTTGACAGGAAAGTCGCCATTTTATCAGTCTGGCCCCTCCATTTTGTCTGCAAACAGGGGCAGGTTTCTGCTGGGTCCCCTGGAGATTTTTTTCCCCTGGTTTCATTTTTTCTTTATGCAGAGCCTATTTTCAGGCGGCTGGGGGTCCCGGATGCGCCCAGGGGTTTTCGAG
This sequence comes from Geotrypetes seraphini, assembly GCF_902459505.1. Lineage (NCBI taxonomy): Eukaryota > Metazoa > Chordata > Amphibia > Gymnophiona > Dermophiidae > Geotrypetes > Geotrypetes seraphini. Next base: position 68,379,628 of record NC_047095.1, read on the forward strand.
GAGTGGGGTTTTCTCCACGCCCCCTGTGGCTTTGCTTCCCTCATCTGCTGTGGTGTCCCCTCCACCCTCGTCCAAGCGCCCGCAGGTGTCTTGGGTTGAGGATTTATGGTCTGAGGAGCTTGTCGGCTTGGATGAGAACCTGGATCCTTTTGAGGATTTTAAGGACCCTCTTGAGGGGGTGGCCGCTGGCGGCGGGTTGTCGGGTTTCCCGTCCTCCGGCGAAGAGGCGTCCGTGGTGCACCTTTTTCAAAGGGATGAGCTACTGGACCTGATTCAACAGGTTTCATCGGTGTTGTGTTTTGAGGATGCACCACCGGAGACTCGGCGTGTGGGGGACCATCTGCTTAGGGAGATCTGTACCATTTCCCGCTCTTTTCCTGTGCATCGGGATAATGTACTAACACAATGGAAAACCCTGGAGGCGCCGTTTTGGTTGGCACACGCCATGGCTCGTTTGTATCCCATCCCGGAGGGGGATCGGGCTACGTTAAAGTCGCCAGTTGTTGACGCGGTGGTCTCGCCGATTTCTAAGCAGCATACCGTGCCTGTTGAGGGCGGTTCTGCCTTGCGGGACTGGAGCGCAAGTTGGAGACCATTCTTAAGCAGAATTTTCAGGTCTCTGCTTTTGTGGTCCAGGCGGTTATTTGGGGGGGGGGGCGGGGGGGAGGCTGGTGGCTCGTGCCGTGTTTCGGTGGGCTGAGCGTGTCCTGGATCGGGAGTCTGATGACTGGTCCTTGGAGGATCAGGAGGTGGCGAAGATTGAGATGGCTGCCTCGTTCCTTTCGGATGCTCTTTATGACTTGGTGCGGGTCTCGGCTAAGTCTATGGTCTTTGGCGTGGCTGCGCGGCGTATTTTGTGGCTTTGCGCTTGGTCGGTGGATGGGCAGCATCCAAAGCTAAGCTTACTAAATTTCCCTTTCGGGGGTCTTTTGTTTGGAGAGGACTTAGATAAGTTGCTTCAGACTCTGACAGACTCTAAGGTGCCCCGTCTGCCTGAGGACCATGCCCGCCTGGCGTCTCGGGGTGGCACTGCCCAGGAGCATTTGCGGGAGTTCCGCCCTGGGCATGGGGTTGCTTCTTTCCCAGCTCTGGGGTTTTCCTGGGGTCGGTTTTATCAGTGTATGCAGCCCTTTTGGGGGCCCATCGGGAATCCATCCGCCAGTTCTCCCGCGTGATTTTTTTCCCAAGTGGGCCGAGATCACGTCCGATAAGTGGGTCCTGGAGGTGGTGAGGGACGGTTATGCCTGGAGTTTGCCCGCTCTCTGCCAGATCTTTTCCTAGCCTCTCCATGTCAGGCGATTTGGAAGACGCAAGCCTTTTGCCAGACCCTTCAGCGCTTGCTAGATCTCAAAGCAGTTGTTCCAGTGCCCCCTCAGGAGTGTGGCACCGGCAGATACTCCATTTACTTTGTGGTGCCCAAGAAAGAGGGGACCTTTCGGCCCATCCTAGGTTTGAAGGGGGTCAACAGGGCTCAAGATTCCCTCTTCGCATGGAAACACTGCGGTCAGTCATTTTGGCAGTTCTCTCAATCTGACGGAGGCCTACTTGCATGTTCCCATTCGGGCCTCATCAGCGCTTCCTTCGCTTTGCGATCCTGGGTCGGCACTATCAGTTCTGTGCGCTTCCCTTTGGCCTGGCCACGGCTCCCCGGACGTTCACCAAGGTGATGGTCATCGCAGCAGTCGGAGGGCATTCTGGTGCACCCCTACCTAGACGACTGGTTGATTCGGGCAAAGTCTTTGCAGGAGAGCTCCCGGGTTACGGCTCAGGTGGTGGAGTTTCTCCGGTTGCTGAGCTGGGTGGTCAACCTTTCCAAGAGTTGGTTGGTCCCGGCTCAGGGTCTGAAGTATCTTGGGGTTCTGTTCGACACCATCTTGGGGAAGGTCTTCTTCCAGAGGCCCGGGTAAGCAAATTGCAATCTCAGATTAGCTGCCTTTTGGCGTCCCGGTGTCCTCAGGCGCGGGATTTCCTCCAAGTCTTGAGGTCAATGGCGGCATCCCTGGACGTAGTGAGGTGGGCACGGGCCCACATGCGTCCTCTTCAGTAGGCTTGGCGCGCTGCAGTCTTCTTTGGTGGCTCCAGACCTCTCATCTAGTTCAGGGGGTGAGTCTGGATCTCCCGCAGTGGACAGTGCTTCTTACAGATGCAAGTCTCCTCGGTTGGGGGGCTCAGTGTCTAGGTCACTCAGCTCAGGGCATCTGGTCCACGGAGGAGGCATCCTGGTCGATCAACGTGTTGGAGACCAGTGCAGTCTGTCCGGCGCAGTTAGCCTTCCGCTCCCTTTTGTTGGGCAAGTCAGTCAGAGTCCTGTCGGACAATGCCACGGCGGTGGCTTATATGAATCGTTAGGGGGGCACCAAGAGCACTCGGGTGGCGCAGGAGGCGGCTTGGCTCATGCTTTGGGTGGAGTCCCATCTTCTGGACCTCTCGGCCTCTCACATAGTCGGGGTGGAGAATGTTTAGGCGGACTTCCTCAGTCGTCACTTCTTAAATCCCGGAGAGTGGTATCTCAGCTCCGTGGCCTTTCAGTTGATAGTGCAGGCTTGGGGTCAGCCCCTGATGGACCTGATGGCCACGAGTGGCAACACCAAAGTGCCCTGCTTCTTCAGTTGTCGCAGGGACGGACTGGCCGAGGGTCTGGATGCTCTGGTTCAACCATGGCCAAAGAAGGGGCTGTTGTACGTGTTCCCTTCGTGGCCATTAGTGGGCAGAGTTCTCCGCATTGTTCACCATCTGGGTCTGGTGGCTCCGGATTGGCCTCAACATCCATGGTAGGCGGATCTGGTGAGGCATCTGGTGGATCCTCTCCCTCTGCCTCTCTTGGATGACCTTCTGACGCAGGGTCCCATTCCCATGTTCGACCCGTCTCCCTTCTGTCTTATGACTTGGCTCTTGAAAGGGGTTACCTTAGTAAGAAGGGGTATTCAGATAAGGTGATCTCTATGCTCTTGGGGTCCCGGAGGCTTTCTTCCTCTCGGGCTTATGTATGGGTTTGGCGTCTCTGAGGGGTGGTGCCGGACGTGGGGAGTGGTCTCTCTTCGCGCTTCCCTGCCTACCCTCCTAGAGTTCTTGCAGGATGGCCTGGCTTGGTCTTCTCTCCGGGTTCAGCTTGCGGCCTTGTCGGCCTTTCAGGGGTTAGTGACAGGCATTCCTGATGTGATTCGCTTTTTGCGGGCGGCCAAGTTGCTCAGGCCTCCCGTGTGACCCTCTGTTCCATCTTGGGATCTCAATCTGGTTCTCTCTGTTTTGGTGCACTCACCCTTCGAACCGTTGGACAGCTGCTCTTTGAAGGACCTTACTCTGAAGGCGGTGTTTTTGGTGGCCATTACTTCCGCTAGGCATGTTTCTGAGCTACAGGCTTTCTCTTGTAGGGCTCCCTTCTTGGAGTTTTCTAGGGAATGGGTTGTCTTGAGGCCTGTTCCTTCTTTTCTGCCAAAAGTAGTTTCTCCTTTTCATGTCAATCTGTGGTCCTCCCGGTCTTGGGTAGTCGGGAGGGCTCTTCTGAGCAAAGACAGCTGCACAAGTTAGATGTCAGTCGGGTCCTTCGCTCTTACATGCAGCGGACCCAGGAGGTCAGGAAATCCGATCATTTCTTTATCCTGGCAGGTCCTCATCAGGGGGCTAGCGCTTCTAAGGCTACTATTGCGCTGGATAAAGGAGACTATTGCTTCTGCTTATCTTCTGAGGCAGAAGCCTGTTTCGGAGTTTCTCAAGGCTCATTCCACTCAGGGTCAGGCGGTGGCTTCTTGGGCTGAGTCGTCGCTCATGCCTTCAGTGGACATTTGTAAGGCTGCGGTTTGGTCTTCCTTGCATTCCTTTGTCAGACACTATTGGGTAGATGTTCAGGCGCGTCGGGAAGTGGTGTTCGGTGAGCATGTTCTGGTGTCGGCCCTTCGGGGGTCCCGTCCGTGAGAGGGACTGTTTTGGTACGTCCATTCGTAAAGATTAATCTCTACTTGTCTGGAGAGTGCTAAAGAAGGAGAAATTAGGTTCTTACCTGATAATTTACTTTCTTTTAGCTTCTCCAGACCAGTAGAGGTCCCCACCCTGTCTGTTGTCTTGTTGGGGCTGTTGTGCGGGCAGTTTTGTTTTTTGCTGCGGGTTCTAGTATTTTTCTAGGGCTGGGGAAAATTAAAGAACAGCGGCTGTGGCTTAGCTGGCGAGGTGTGGGGACATTTTCCTTTTGGTATTTCTCCTCTGCATTTTCCAGCAGCATTTGGGTATGTTAGTTGTTACTCCTGTTCGGAGTATTGTTTCTTTCTGTTTCCAGTTCTTAGTTCTGCTTGGCTATTCGGCAGATTGATGTAAATAGAGAAGGGAATATATTATATACTGTTTTGTTTTCAGTCTCCACCTGCTGGTCATGATTGGATATATACCCATTTGTAAAGATTAACCTCTACTGGTCTGGAGAAGCTAAAAAAGTAAATTAGCAGGTAAGAACCTAATTTCTCCTTCTTTAATAAGACATTAACTACTTTTTCTGCGGTCCTCCAAGTACCTACAAATCCAAAATGTGGCCCTGTAAAGGGTTTGAGTTTGAGAGACCGCTGAACTAGAGGGAAGCACAGCTATTAGTATTCCAGCCAAAGTGTTGTCTCCACCTGCTGGTCATGGTGAGTTATTACCCATCAGTGAACTGTACCGGTCTGTAGAGTCTAAAAGAAAGAAAATTAGCAGGTAAGAACATTTCTCCTTATTTATATTGGGGGCTTTTTTCAAAGAGATCAAGGCAGATGACTTTAAAATATGCAATCAGTAGCAACTATAGATAAATATAGACAGCAGATATAAATTCTCAAAACTGACATTTTGATCACTAAATTGAAAATAAAATTATTTCTCCTACTTTCGTTGTATGATTTCACAAGTCTCTGGTTGCATTTCCAATATTTATTTATTTCTGCCTCCTGCACGCTTCTTCTCTAGACCCCATTCCATTCCCCAACCAAACATCTCTCTCTCTCTGTCCCTCCATGAATCCAACTTTTTTTTTCCTCTCTCCTCCACCCCTATCGCTCACTCTTGCTCTCTCTTGCTATGTCTCTCGCTCACATCGCTCTTTCTCTCTGTCTATTTGGCTTGAGAGACCCAGGCATCTCTGCCATATCCAATATTTCTCCCTATCTCATCCCCCAGATCATGTGCATCATTTCTCACCACTGCCCACCAGCCCCATGCCCATTTCTCCTAGCACACCTCTCCAGCACAATGCCACATTTCTCCCTCCATCATTATGTCAACATTCCTCCCCCTTGCAATCCCCTTCAGTCTACCTTCTCGACCACCATATCTAATATTTCTCCCCCTCATCCTTCTATTCCCCATACATCTCTACCTCGCTCCTCTCTGCTCAATTTTCCTTTCCCCATGTGCACCATCTCGCACTCTCATGCCCATCAGTTCTCCCTTTCTGTTCCCTCCTATGTCCCAAGCTAGTGCCTGCATGTGCTTGGTGGCAGGGTCGGCTTCTGTGGTGGGGGGGGGGGTGCAGTGGGCGGAGAGACAGGAAGGCATCTCCAGTGGCAGCTTCAGCGGGGGACAGGGAGAGATCCCTGGCGTTGACCAGGCCGCATGCCCCCAATAGGAGGCCTATGTACCCCCAATAGTACATGTACTCGGGGCAGGATTAATTCGTCAAGGGCCCCCAGGCATACAAGTACAATGGGCGCCCCACCCCACTATGCGCCCAGGCGGAAACAGGAAGCTGCGTCAGAGGGAAGCTTTGGGCAAGCAGCACCACTTGCACAATTACAGTTCCCGTTGCCTTTCTTACCCGTGTTGCTTGCTTGTCTTAACTTTCTGTCGATGGGGGGAGGGCTGCGTTGCTGATTAGGGTGGGGTCCACATTGCCAATCGATGCTGGAGGGGCCCATCGCCGTTTGGAAAAAAACAATGTTGATGCCCTCGGGGCCCCTTTTCGTGCCCTAGGCACATGCCTACTTGGCCTATTGGTTAATCTTGCCCTGTACGTACTGCGTGTTGAGAGACACTAGTCTAGTTGGTAGAGATGCCATTGCTTTTATACTGTAATGCTCTAGCTTTCCTAGATGTTTCCCTCTTATTTCTAGCTTATTCAGCCTGGCAATGGTCTGATTTATCTGATTAATCCAGTATTGGCCCAAAGGAGGAATCCAAAAGGTGGTACATGGCCAAAAGACCAGCTTCAACTTGGCTGTTTTGGAAATATTAATTTTCCTGCTAGATATGCTTTACGATCATAGCGTTAAACAGAATGGGAGAAAGGAGGGGGGGGGAACATAGCTTTATACAGAATGGGAGAAAGGGGAACATCATTTAGTTTTCTGTTGGCCTACTTAAATCTATTATGCATTTTACTGTACTTCAGGGAACTTATGATAGCCCCAGATTTGGATACAATTACATTTCATAAAAGAGCTCCAGTCCCTTTTGAGAATCTCTAAGAATTTCTTCTTTCAATAATTGAATGCCAAGTTTTCATTGACATATCAAGGTAGTTCTAAATCTCCTTTTTTGCTTGATCCTGCAAAGATGCTTGCTGATTTTTAAAAACACTTGGCAATGGTAACAGTCCATATTATTCAAATTTACAGCCATGGGTAATATGACATGGCACTGCCCCTCTTCTTACCTTTAATATATAATTTGGTATTTCATCTTAATCATGTGTACCTTTTTGGAGGTCTGGAATATTTTTAATTGGATTATTTTATTGCTGTGTCAGATACAAAGCATTCAGATTAAGTTTAAGTGTAGGTTAAAGATTTCACTAGAATGCAGTAACTTTTTGTGCTTCTGAGACCCAACAAAATGTTCATTGTGCTGTAAAACCGTTGGGCAATGGACTTAGTTACAAGTAGATCAAATAACACATTTTTGTACAATTGATGCTGATCTGAATTATTCTTTGAAGGGGGTAACTGCAACCATTAAGAACCTGATTCTCAAGATGGTGACTTTCTTTGGTTATTTTTTTTCCTGATGAACTCCAGCATGTAACTTGGTACTATTGACTGTTGGTATTTTGTGTAAAACATGTTCTGTCTCTTATGGTGTAGCCAAAAGGAATTCATGGCGTTAACTAAAACTACTTCAAAAGAAAACAAAAGTTGTGTGTTAGTGTTTTTCAGATGATTCATTCTGTAGATCTTAGACTGGTATTTTTGCAAAGTGATACTTGTCATCAAGATGTTAATAAATTTATGTAACTAAAGGGGGGGGGGTTACAAATTGGAGATCAGCATTCTGGTTATAACTTGCTCCCAGATTAATGCAATAAAAATGCAATAAAGCACATTTCTACCAACTGATGTTTGGAAGGAAATAGTGTGTGTGTGTGGGGGGGGGGGGGTTGTGTGTGTTTTTACTGAACTACAGCATCAAGGGCTCCTTTATTCTAAGTTGCACCAAAAAGTGGCTTGAAGTAGCTCCAGCGCAGGGCTTTCCTGCATGCCAAGACCATTTTTAACATGGCTGTAAAATGGCCAGGCACTAATTCCCCCATTAGAGTAAAAATAATTTACCGACCTATTTTCTAGGCAGCAACGGTTCCTGTTCCAGTCACACTCTTAATCAGTTGGCATGCAGCAATGTAGCTGTGCTAACGTAATTAGCGCGGAACATGACAACTCTCCACCCTAAATACATCCCCACCGCTAAAAAAGTATTTTTTAACGCATGGAAAGCACGCAGAGATGACAAAACTACTGCCTGTGTAAAGCCTGCATTAATGCTTTTTCTTACCACAGTACTTGAAATAAATGGTGGTAAATAAGTGTTGTTTTTTTAATTCTTTATTCATTTTTAAACATAAAATAAGTGAATCCATATGTTAAACAAATTAATCATAAATATATCACTTAATAATCATCAAGAGTACAAATATGCTATTATCCCCCATCCTTCCTATTATATAATTAAATATATTGTACCATATATAATAAGATAATAAAATTATCCCCCCTCATAATTGAACCTGTAAATTTAAGGGAAAAGATGTCATCTAGTCAGTACAATATATTGTTAATGGCTCCTACACATCTTGAAATTTCCTAAAACACCCTCGCTGTATTGCAATAAATCGTTCCATTTTATATGACAGAGAATTCCACCAAAAATTATAATTTAGTCTATTCCAGTTCTTCCAGTTATAAGTAATTTGTTGGATGGCAACCCAAGTGTTAACGTGTCGTCCAAGTTACTCCAAGAAATTCTAGAAATCCAAGGTGACCTTTTTTTTTTTCCTATTTCCATTTAAAAACCAGTAAATTAGATGTCATACTTTTATTACAAATATAAAATTCTATAGCATTTACCAAGATCATACATTTTAACAATCCAGTTTTACCTTTATAGGTCTTCTGTTTACCAATTCAGGAGAGTTGTTCAGACTAAAGTGACTGATTATTTTCCTTGATATAAAAATATCTGAATGTTAGATCCATTTGCCTCATGGCTAATAAAATCGCTGTACAATGTCTAGAGTTGTAGTAGCCACGGGTTAAAGTGAAAAGGTATGTGACCTGAGTGAAAAGGTACCAGAAGCAGGGTATGTGACTTACTTATACTACAAGATAGAAGGGATATCAACTGTATAATATTGCCAAACGTCAGTCTCGAGTATGGACTACCATATATACTCGAATATAAGCCAACCCAAATATAAACAGAGGTAATCTCCCCCCCCCCCCCCACAAAAAAGGAGGAAAAAAGGTTGACTAATATAAACCTGGGGGGAGGGGGGTTTAATATTCAAGCACCCTGCCAGACTCTGCACTCTGTCCCTCTCTCTCCCTCCTGGTGCCATGTAGGCTTCCCCCGCATACCTTTGAAAACCTTGGTGGTCCAGCAGTGGACTGGAACAGAAGGAATTCCTCCTGTCCCGGTTGACTGTAACAGCTTTTAACTTCCACCTTCCCCATGTACCTTTGAAATCCCTGGTGGTTAAGCAATGGGCTGGAGCAGGAGTGATCTTCCTGTGCGTCTGCTCTGTGCTGAATGGCTGCCGCAAGTTCCGTTGGGCATACCTAGGAGACTCAATGGTGTCTTGCAGGGTGCCGGCGGCATTATACGCTTCTACCCATTCCTGAGCGCGTCCATCTGTCCACAGGGGTGAAGGTATAGTCAGTCTAACTGGAAGCCTTGAAGATCAGTATCATGGAGGCATTCTAAGTATGAGGCAGTGGTTATCTGATTCCTCCCCAGCTTTTTTTCTGAATCTAAAAGAGCTTCAACTTGTACACCTGGCCTCGGATACTGGCTATGACTACAGTTTAGAGTGCCAGTGGGGATCTGCCTTTTCTCGATAATAGCTGGTTAGCTGTGAGAAGAAATAAACAGAAAAAAGAGCCCTGAGGCCACCGTTTTTATATGGTGGCGGTGTACATGGGGTTTTGATGCTTTTATTATAAGCACTTCACAAACGCAAAGTATGTTTTCTGTTCATTGGATGCGGCTGGCAGGGTGCACAAAATGTTCCAGTTGCCTCGGGGAGACCTGGCTTCGGTTGTCGGCATGCCGGGTTCTTTGCATGCACAAGGCTCATTGGCTTCTACCGCCCACGCTGGGGTTTCCTCTGCTGTCGGCAGTCAGTCAGCTTCGGTGCCTAGGTGTCAGTTTATCAACAGCCCTTCCCGCCAAAACTGGCAGGATGAGTTCTTTTATAACTGGAGGCTGATCATTTGAGCTTCAGGTAAAAGGAAAGTGCATGTGCCAGAGGGAGCAAGAGAGGACTGTGGCCTGTTTGCTTCCTATATCGAAATGGCAATTTTGTCACTAAAGGAATAGATACGAAAGAGTACCCATAAGAATTAGGGTCTGGAAATGATAAATATAAAGTCAAAGGTTGTACTTTAGGCTGAGGCAAAAAGCAATAAACCAAGAAAAGTGAGTTGTCTTTTTAGCTGTTAGTGTGACCAAATAAGACAGTTGTAACTTCATCATTTGGGCTTTGAGTGGCATAGCTGGTTGCCCTGGATCGCTAGCATAGAATTGCTATTCCTTGGGTTTTGGCCAGGTACTAGGGTCCTGGATTGGCCACTGTGAGAATGGGCTACTGGGTTTGATGGACCATTGGTCTGACCCAGTAAGGCTATTCTTAGGTTCTTAATGCCTGGAATATACAGTATAAGACATACTAAGGGGCTACATGGCACTTAATGCATGCAAATTTGTTAGTGTGCGCTAAATCTGTTAGTATGCTTTAATAAAGGGACCCTTATGAGACTAGTATAAGCAGGGGGCAAGGGAGGCTGTGTTCATATTCTACCATGTGGCATATATGAATATCCCAGGCACTGACAACCCCCACATAGAAGCAGACATCCTGTCTGAAAGACAGCAGATCATTGGAGGATGAGGATGTATAAGATGCACTGAGAACCTAAATAAAAGGAGGAGGCTTGAGTAGTTTTCTATCATTTTCTTAACCATCAACACCACCATCCTGAGTGCCAGAGATCTGAAGAATTGGCAATGTCACATCCATCTTAAAGTGTTCCAAAGGTAATGACCCAGGGAACCAAAGACCTGTGACTCTAACTTCTATTCCTGGCAAATTGTAGCGTCTAGAACAAAATTAGAATCATTAGTCACATAAGTAAATATGATCTCTCGAGGAAGGGTCAATGTAGTTTCTATTAAAAGAAGGCTTGTCTCACTGTCTGTTAGAGATTCAACAGCCTGACGAGAACTCTTAATATTTATTTTCCATTTTGTATATCTCCTAAGAACAGACAGAACGGTGTACATCACAAATCAGATTCCAGCATAATGGGAGAAAAATTACAATACACATTCCAAGATAACACAACTTAAACTAATATTCAAGAATAAAATCAACTGTCCATTAGCATCTATTAAATAAAAAATGTAGAAAGACCATTGGAAAAACCCATGCCTTGCATAACTTCCTGATGGATTCTAAGTAGGCCTTAATTTTTTGCTCCAATAGGAAAATGGTGCTCACCTAGAGGCCGTAATACTAAGCTGCACTGGAAAATGGGCTTAGCATGTTCTAATGGGAGATTTTACTGTGCACCAAGCCCATTTCTTGCATGGCTGCAAAACAGGCATTTTCTATGTGTTTGTTGAGTTTCTGACCATGTGCTCAGTGGCAGAGGGAGGGAGGTGTCTGGTATGGTGGTGCCTGGCAGTCTTCCCCACCGTGCATGCCCCCCTGCAAACTTCTTCATTTTTGCCAGCAGCATGTAGCTCCAAGCTGCTGCTCACTCTGGGCTTAGCTCTCCCTCTGACCACACTTCCTGGTCTGTGACCCACTGGCACCCACAGAGCTGGCTACTCTGATTGATGGTACTGAACTGGCTGAGAGGAAAGAGAGGGTAAATCTCCACAGGAGAACCAGGAAGTTCTGTCCAAAGGTAAGCTAAGGATGGTGCAAGCAGCAGCTTGGAGATGTTTGCTACCAGAAAAAATTTTGAAGAGGTGGGTGGGTGGGCAGAGAGTAGAGAGGTACCTCTGAGATGGCAGCTGGGGCAGTTTGCACCCCTCACTCTATGCCATTGTATGTGTTAATATTAACATTATCCCAGGACAAGCAGGCAGCATATTCTTGACTGATGGGTGACGGCACCGACGGAGCCCCAGTACGGACAATTTTAGAGTGATTGCACTCTAAGAACTTGGAAAGTTCCAGTAGGCCGCACCGCACACGCGCGAGTGCTTTCCCGCCCGACAGAGGCGCGCGGTCCCCAGTTTCTTAGTTTCCGCGGAGCTAAGAAGTCGCATTTTTCAATGGCTGTTGAAATTTTTTCTTATACGCCTTCCCGCTCGCGAAACCTTTTTGGGAGTTTTTTCCCTTCTTTCTTTTCTTTTTCTAAAAAAAAAAAACCCGAGAGTTTATTTCTTTATTTTTTTCTTCATTTCGGTTTTGCCCCGGCGGGGCCTACTGCCACCATCGAGGCCTCGGCCTTCGATTTAGCAGAAGCCGTTTTCACTTTCATGCCCCCCCAGCCAGGGTTTAAAAAGTGCCAGCGGTATGCACGGCCTATATCCCTCACGGACCCGCACAACTGGTGCTTACAGTGCCTGGATCCTGAGCATCAGGCTTCCACCTGCACCCGCTGTGCCACGTTAAAAAAACGTACATTAAAAAATCGCCAGATACAACAGCGATTACTCTTCGGTGCCGATATGTCCGATCCTGCGGCATAGACCCCCACTTCGTCGACACCGCGCAATACCACGCCGACGTCGCAACATCCAGGTAAGCCGGCTAAGAAGCCTTCCCCGCTGGAGCGTCCTCCGGTCTCGATTGCAGCGAGCCCAGTCCTGCCGACCGTGAGGCGCCCGCGGAAGCGCTCCGCCCCTATCGAGGTGAGTCCCTCGACCTCGGGCTCCTCATCTCCGGGGCGTCGAGCAGCACCGCAGGTACCGCAAAAGAAAAAGGCGGTACCGGTGCCCTCTTTGGATGAGCGCATTGCAGCCGTCCTACAGACGCAGCTCAAGGAGCAATTACAACAACTCCTTCCTGCTCTATTGGCACCGAACCTTCCGGTCCCAGTCCGGTCTGAGCCGCCGGTACCGGCAGTGGAGCAACCTTTATTGTCTGCGTCCACTGTCTCGGTACCGGTTCACTCGGCCTCATCGATATCAATGCCAGTTCTTGCACCGGAACCGAGAGCCCAGCATCAGTCGGTGCAGACTTCGGCACCGTTGCAGTCGGTAACATCTCCCGGTACCGTATCTATGAGGTCGGGTAAGTCGGCACGCAAATCCCGACACCTAGAACCCTCTACTCCGGAGTCTCGAGACCGTAGCTCCCATATTAGGGACCCTGATCTGTGGGGTGACTCCGAAGAGCCTTTTCTTTCTGAGGGTGAGTGTTCCTCGGATGAGGATGATCCTGTTGTTCCTGATCCATTCTCCAAACATGATTCCACGTCTTTCACTTCTTTCCTGAAGGACATGTGCGAATCTCTTTCCATTCCTTCGGAGGCTGAGTCTAAAAAATCCAAGGCCTTTCTTGATGCCCTTGACTTTGACCAGCCTCCAAAGGAATTTTTGAAACTCCCTCTTCATGACATCTTGAGGGAAACTTTTTATAAAAATTTAGAGACTCCTTTGACTATCCCAGGAGCTCCCCGTAAATTGGATTCATTATATAAAGTAATTCCTATTCCTGGATTCGATAAGCCACAGCTTCCACATGAATCACTGCTTGTGGAATCTACGCTTAAGAAGTTTGCGGGAGCTAGTGTATATGCTTCTGTCCCTCCTGGCAGAGAAGGTAAAGCCATGGACAAATTCGGTAAGCGGTTATACCAGAATGCAATGCTAGCTAATAGATCTGGTAATTATGCTTTTCACTTTTCTTTTTATCTTAAGCATCTCCTTACCACCATGGCTTCCTTTGAAAAGTACCTTCCTGAGCGGAAACGACAGGCTTTCCACCAATGCTCGTCTTCTCTTTTCCAACTTCGTAAATTTATGGTAAGATCCATTTACGATACCTTCGAACTTACCTCCAGAGCAACGGCCATGTCTGTGGCCATGCGCCGCCTTGCCTGGCTTAGAGTATCCGAGCTTGATGTCAACCATCAAGATCGGTTGGCTAATGCTCCATGCCTGGGGGATGAGCTTTTTGGGGAATCCATGGACTCGACCACCCAAAAGCTCTCTGCCCATGAGACACGCTGGGATACTCTCCTCAAAACAAAAAAGAAGACTCCACCGGCCCGGCCTTTCAGACAGCAGTCGGCCTACCAACGCCGTTATGTGGCTCGTCCATTGCCATCAGCTCCCCAGCAAACTAGGCGTCAACGTCAACAACAACGTCAGACTCCTAGACCACCACAGCAACAACCTGTGAAGCCGCCTCCACAGCAAAAACCTACGCAGCCCTTTTGACTTAATTCTCCAGGGCATAGCCAGCGTCCAAACATCTACCCACCTACCTCAACCTATAGGTGGCCGTCTCACTTTTTTTCTCAGCCGGTGGGAAGTTATCACTTCGGACCAATGGGTCCTCAACATCATCCGCCACGGCTACTCTCTCAACTTTCAGACCCTTCCGGCCCAAAGTCTACCAAAAGAGTCTGCTTTGAACACTCCTCAGTCTTCCCTCCTTCTTCAGGAGGTTCAATCCCTCCTCCTTCTGAACGCTATAGAGGAAGTTCCTATGGATCAAAAGGGGCAGGGATTCTACTCCCGTTACTTTCTAGTCCCCAAAAAAACAGGAGATCTCAGACCAATTCTAGATCTTCGCGATCTCAACAAATGCTTGGTCAAGGAAAAATTCTGAATGCTTTCTCTGGTACTCTTTACCCTCTTCTCGATCACGGCGACTGGCTATGCTCCCTCGATCTCAAAGAAGCATACACTCACATACCGGTCAATCTGGCCTCCAGACAGTATCTCCGCTTCATGATCAATCATTGTCATTACCAATACAAGGTGCTACCCTTCGGTCTTGCCTCCTCTCCAAGAGTGTTCACCAAATGCCTGATTGTGGTGGCTGCCTTTCTACGCTCTCACCACCTTCAGGTCTTTCCTTATCTGGACGACTGGTTAATCAAGGCCATTTCATCTCAGTCAGTATTCCTGGCCACCAACCAGACCATCCTTTTTCTACAACTCCTGGGATTCGAGATCAATCTACCCAAATCTCATCTTATCCCCACGCAAAGACTTCAATTCATTGGAGCGGTGTTGGACACAGTCCTGATGAGAGCGTTCTTGCCGTCCAACCGTCTTCACACTCTTCAATATCTTTGTCAGCAGGTGCTTCCACAACGTTCCATCTCTGCCAAGCAAATGATGATACTCTTGGGTCACATGGCCTCGACAGTTCATGTCACCCCCCTTGCACGTCTTCACCTGCGCACTCCTCAATGGACCCTAGCTACCCAGTGGTCCCAAGCGACGGATCCTTGCTCACGACACATATCTGTGACATCATCTCTTCGTCAATCTCTTCAATGGTGGTTGATATCCTCAAATCTCTCCAGAGGTCTTCTGTTCCATCTACCTCCTCATCAACTTGTCATCACCACCGACGTTAGGGTTAGGTTTATAGCATGATTTTGGGAACCTGTTTAGTGATACCTGATTTGCTGAGACTCCTCAGGCCCCGTCCCTTGGGAGGGGCTTGAGGTGTCTCAGCAAATCAGAGCCTTCCAGATATCATTTAAGGGCCGCAATTGTCCTACGCGCACTTGTCTGTGTGCACAATTGGGGCGCATTTGTCAGAGCCGAATTTCCTGCACGGATTTGTGGTGTACCACACGTCATCATTTGATGTTTGCGCATGCTTTGAGGCCCTCCAGACATGGCCTCAAGCTCATGGAAAATGAGACGAGGTTCGTGTGGGGGCGGAGAGCAGGAAAGGTGCCGCCTTGGTACAGTCATGTGTCCTTCAATCCCTGACGGCACACAGTTTGCGATTCACTGTATGTGATGTGGCGAGCATGATATTTAGAAATGCCACTTCATAACTAGCTTGGCCCCCTGTTGCCACCCCAAATACTTCTGCCTAAAGGCACCACGGGGTACATGGAAGTGCCTTTAATGAAGGAAGTATAGGCACAAATGATAATAAAGGAGGCACAGGAGCAGCACAGGGGATAGTTAGTGGGAAAGAAAGGATCAAATCTGAAATCAAGAAGAGCCTGTTTTGCCAAAGAGGAGGAGAAAAAGAGAGATGAGATGGGCTTAGAGGACTCTCTGCCATCAGATTCTGTTAAACAAACTCACTGTATAATTACAGGTCGTGGTGGGAGAAGACCTCAAAACAGACATTTTGAAAAAGAAATGACAGACTGTAATTGCAACATTTTTAACTGGCACCATCAATTATCAACCATGCTGCCTGAATGCATTTACCTTGAGAGGCCTTCAAAGTACAGCGGTGGAAACTTTTTTTTTTTTTTCCTGGAGTTAACTCATGATTAAATCTAATATGCTGAAGTGAGCTGTGCTTGATTACCTGATTATAAACCTGGCTGAATCCCCTTTGCTAATTTTAAGCAAAAGGTGTACATACTACAGCGTTGTCACTGGAGGGCAGAGAAGGGCACTGCAGGTTGGGAGAAAATATGGCAGGCAAGCGAACCATATTGTACCATACTTTTTTCTTCTATACCACAAGTTTTAATTAGGATTCAATATGATTTACAATAAGATTTTCGATGAGAGTTCATGAAGAATGATTAAAAGCTACGTGAGAGAGAGTGGAAGGGTTCATATTACTTAGGGTTACCGGATGTCTGGATTTACCCGTGTCCTCTTTTTAGACAGGACTGTCCAGGCGTCTGGATGGCTTTTCAAAACCTGGCACTTTGTCTGGGTTTTGAAGAGCTTGGGGCCGCAGCTGGAGGGCATCTGCCCATGTATGCGACATTATCGCGTCACACCCGCATATGCTTGGAGGCCCTCCAAAAAAGGCTCTGAGCTCGAAAAGAGGTTTTGGGGGTGGGGGGCAAAACAGGGCATGACTTGGGCGGGGCTGGGTGGAACTGGGCTGGGGGAGGGGCCACGTGTCCGGATTTTACTGTTGTAAAATCTGGTAACTAATATTATTAGTTTGAGGAGAAAAGGTGGGTGTTTAGTCTTTTTAATTGAAGTTGGAGGCTGTTCCATATTTTGGGTCCTTGGAACATGAACTTGACCTACTGTATTTGTGAAGAGTTCAGTAGGCCAAAGAAGCCATCCAGCAGGGTGGAGGAAAGAACTGAAGACTGAAGAAGAGCCTAAGGGAGACCAAAGAGCACTGCACGACTTATTTAAACTCAAAACTCCTCTCCTCAAACCACATCTTTGACTCCCTATCCATATCAGTGTATAGATCAAATTTCTCTTACTGAGGAGTTCATTCTGCAGCTCCTTAGTAGCTCTTCCTATATCCCTCCCCCCATGAGATAGATAGTGGAGGTAGTGCAGGCGTATTTCTCTTATGCATAGTGTGTGTCCTTAGAACTGGGTTGAGAACCCCTGATTTTGTAAGACAAATGTGGAAATCCCGCCTGATATTCGGTGCTATTTAACCCGCCAAGCACAACTCCAAGCCGGATAAATAGCATTTGGCCAGTCAACCACTAACATTCATCAGCAGATAGCTGGCTATGTCCCATTGAATATTAGCAGTTAGTGGCTAAAACGTGGCCAGCTATATCATGCGATAGCCACAAATTTTAAGCACTGACCGGCCAAATCAGGCCATGAAAAGAGCAGGTCTGTCTTTGCCTGCTCTAACTTAGGGCTTAAAATTGGCTTAGCCAGCTAAGTTTAAGATCAGATATTCAATGCTAGGGTTACCAGATGTCCGAGAAAACCACCGAACATGTCAAGTCACATCCACACAAGCTTGGAGACCCTCAGAAGGGAAAGAACAGATGAGGTCTGTGTTGGGGAGGAGCTGAGGGTAGAATTGGGTAGATCTGGGGACGGAACAACGTGTGACTGGGGGTGGGGGGCAGAACACAGTGAGGCCATGTGTCCTCTTTTTTTTAAACATAGAAACCTGATAACCCTATTCAATGCAGATCACCGGAAACAGCCTGGTACTGAACTTCGGCGGTCAGAGGCAACCTTGGCAGTTAGCCAGCCTGCCTCCCACAGTCCGAAGATCGGCCCACAACTTTAACATACATCAGTCAGAGCAGCCCATGCGAATGTCCCCTGGCCCTGAAATTTTCCCGGTACTTCCCGGCAAGGCAAGTTTAAGCATTTCTGGGCATGGAGCCCAAATTCATTAAGCACTGGGTCCCCACAAAGGAGTATGCGTCTCTGAATAATTGGTTTACACAATTTATTTTCAGTCACATTTTAGTCTGGAAGGTTTTCGGTCACTTCGCACACTGGAAACATTTGACTAAAGGGAGTTTTCTGAATTATTACCTCCCTTTTTTTTTCTCTCTCATTACAACTCTCATTACATCTATCCATGTTATTTTAATTATTGCAACAATAAATGAAACTCATCTCTAATTCAGTTTTCTTCAATGCAAGGGTAGGGTTAAATGGTCATTTTCTCAATAGAGGGGAGTAGACAGTGGAGTGCCGCAGGGATCTGTACTGGGACCGGTGCTATTTAACTTATTTATAAATGATCTGAAAAGCTTCTAGGAGAAATCGAAATAAATACTGGCATGAATAGGAAGGGAAGAGAAGGATGAAGGCTGCTTTGGGAAGCTCGCTGAAATGGCCACACTGAATCGTCCCATTATGATCCCAGAGCTGGAACTGGCCGGTTAGTTTTTTGGGGGTATAAACTTTGCAATGGTAAACTTTGCAGGGGTTGCAATGACCATTGGTGTAGATGGGAAATGTAAGCAAGACCTGGTTTTGTGTTCTCTAATTTGTAATTACTTGCTCACTCTGTTCTCTCTCTCTTTCTCCCCCCCCCCCCCCCCCCCCCCCCCGATCACATTGCTTTCAAGTCCAGGGAGAGATGCCAGATGATTGCAGACAGGAGGAGAGGGGGAGGGTATAATTATGAGGGTGCATTGCCCCCCAAACACTGACCCAGACTCACAATGGGAGATTCATTGTGGCCAGTTCAATGCACTGACTTGAATTATCCTAGACCTGGACAGAAAACATTCATTCTAAACAAATCCGAAAATAAGGGCAGTATATTAAAGTGAAAAGCAAAGGTAAAGAACAAGAATTGGGGGCGGTTAAAATCAGGGAATGGTTGGATATGGAACAACAGTAACAACGTAACGCAGCAAACCTTAGTTGGGTCAGGATTGATTCTGTAAGCCAGAGAGAGTACTAGAGAAGTGAGATTTTCCAATGTTTAGCCAATATACATAGATTTTAATCTTTTTTGCTTTGGGGTATTTTCAGTGAAAACCTAAAACCAGAAGGCTTAAGTTTACCCCAAATGCACTGTATGAAAAATCTCACTCTGAACTCGGGCCTGCCAACACCTGAGCGTTGCACACAGGCTGGTTGGAAACACTGTGATTAATGAACCCATTGAAAGGGAGCCTCACCATAGCTAAGTCACTCAACCTGAATGCGACTTATTTTAACAAACATTTCTGCTGATACTGAGGTGAATTAATTCAGTTGCCAAGAGGGGATTCGCATTGGGTAGACTGACTAGACAGTAATGATTAAATGATGCAATTAGCATTCCTTCTAAGTATGAGAAAGAAGCTGTTCATTTATTAGGCCCAAGATAAATTGTAGCATAGTTTGTGGAAGGATTGGCCCAGTAGTTCACTGATAGTGTGTTTCAGACCACGGTTCAATGTCCAGGTTAGGTGTTCTGCTTCCTGGGTCAATTGGGGCCATGGATATTGTGCAACTAAAGTTCACACCCTCAATGGGGAAGATGCCCCAGTCATTGTGACCTGCTTTAGGGCTTCACACCTAACCCGATGTAGGGATGCCATATTTCCTCTATAAAGAAAGAGGATACCTAGTGCCGCCCTGTTCTGCCTCCAGCTCCACCTCATTCCAATTTCAAATGTTTGAGGCTAGCTTGAGTACATAATGCCTCAAAAACAAAGAATTACAGCAATCCATTCTACTCATTACTATAGCATACACAACCCTACTCAGATCAACTTTCTCCAAAAATGGTTTCAATATTGTCTATTTGCATTTGGTAAAAACATGACTTCAAATACCTCACGTCTGACCTTCAATATCACCTGATCTCTCCATGGACATGGTATATAATTCTCTTTTACCATTATTTCTTTCTGTGGTGCTATCGACCCTTCTAACTGTAACCCCTACCCTGGCATCCTGTTTTGTCTGTCTTGATAGTTTAGATTGTAAGCTCATTCAAGCAAGGACCGTCTCCTTTGTGACTCTGTACAGCTGCGCACGTCTGGTAGCGCTCTAAAAAATAATTAACAGTAGTAGTAGTGGGGTTACCAGATATTCCGACATAGAAATCAGGCTACATGGCCCCGCCCCATTCTGCCCCCCAGCCCCACCTTGTTCTACCTCTAGCCCCTCCCTGATACACTCCCGGCCCTCCCCTCTTCCTTCTTCAACCTCTGGGCTATGTCTGGCCATCGAGCATGCATGGAGGGGTGTGACATCCGCGAATGCTCAGAGGCCCTCCAGACATGGCTGGAGGTCGGGGCTTTCCAAAACCCAGACAAACTACCGGCTTTTGTCCTCTAAAAAAGGACATGTCCAAGTTGTCCTGTACATCTGGTAACCCTACCTGAAAAGCAAAGTCCAGGCTGAAAGCCAATGTACTGGCATGCTGCATTCTTGGCAATTTAAGAAAAGTTTGCCTTTTCCAGATTCTCTCCCCTCTCTGTCTCTCTCTTTCTATCTTCATCTCTTCTCACTGCCCTAATTCTTCACACCCACACCAATGGACTGATGGTACCGAAATAGAACATGACATCACTGAACGATTGTGGCAGGTGCCGGGATTGGAGGGGTCTCAGTGTGTGACAGCACGCAATGCCATTTATACCCCATGCAATCTCTGTTGATTAATTAATAGCTGCAGGAAGTGTTGACATCATGGTCTGCCAATTATATAACTGTGTCTGAGGAGACTGCAGTGAAGTGTCGCAGCCTCCTGGCTCCGTCGCTGTATCCAGGCAGCTGATGTCACAGGGCAGATCTGAGCCAGAGACAGAGAGCGAGCAGAAGGCAGTGCTGAGAGAAAAGCCAGGGAGGCAGTCGAATCTTTGCTAAAGCTAGGCTCTGCACAAGAATGGAAATGGGGACTTGTATACGGCCTTTTTGTGGTTTTGGCATTTCAAAGCTGACATTCAAAGCGGTGGGCACTGGAGAATTGAGTGACTTGCCCAGGGTCACAAGGAGCAGCACTGGGATTTGATCTCACAACCTCTGGGTGCAGAGGCAACAGCTCTACCAGTGAGCCCCACCTTCAGTCTGTCCCAATATGGCTATATTGAATTATATACCATGTCCATGGAGAGATCAGGTGATATTGAAGGTCAGACGTGAGGTATTTGAAGTCATGTTTTTACCAAATGCAAATAGACAATATTGAAACCATTTTTGGAGAAAGTTGATCTGAGTAGGGTTGTGTAGGCTATTCTTATGTGAGCCAAGTATAGGACAGTCAAGCCATTGTGACATCACTGCTGAAATGAGGCATTATGACATCACAATCTCAGCTCTGGAATGTTGCTACTCTTTGGGTTTCTGCCTGGTACTTGTGACCTGGGTAGACCCCTGTTGGAAAGGGAATAGACTTGTACACTGCCTTTTTGTCACTTTGGCATTTCAAAGCTGACATTCAAAGCGATGGGCACTGGAGAATTGAGTGACTTGCCCAGGGTCACAAGGAGCAGCACTGGGATTTAATCTCACAACCTCTGGGTGCAGAGGCAACAGCTCTACCAGTGAGCCCCACCTTCAGTCTGTCCCAATATGGCTATTCTTATGTGAGTCGAGTATAGGACAATGAAGCCATTGTGACATCCCAAGAGGTTGGCTCTTAGGCATTGGTGGAATGAGGCATTATGACATCACAATCTCAGCTCTGGAATGTTGCTACTCTTTCGGTTTCTGCCTGGTACTTGTGACCTGGGTAGACCCCTGTTGGAAAGGGAATAGACTTGTACACTGCCTTTTTGTCACTTTGGCATTTCAAAGCTGACATTCAAAGCGATGGGCACTGGAGAATTGAGTGACTTGCCCAGGGTCACAAGGAGCAGCACTGGGATTTAATCTCACAACCTCTGGGTGCAGAGGCAACAGCTCTACCAGTGAGCCCCACCTTCAGTCTGTCCCAATATGGCTATTCTTATGTGAGTCGAGTATAGGACAATGAAGCCATTGTGACATCCCAAGAGGTTGGCTCTTAGGCATTGGTGGAATGAGGCATTATGACATCACAATCTCAGCTCTGGAATGTTGCTACTCTTTCGGTTTCTGCCTGGTACTTGTGACCTGGGTAGACCCCTGTTGGAAAGGGAATAGACTTGTACACTGCCTTTTTGTCACTTTGGCATTTCAAAGCTGACATTCAAAGCGATGGGCACTGGAGAATTGAGTGACTTGCCCAGGGTCACAAGGAGCAGCACTGGGATTTAATCTCACAACCTCTGGGTGCAGAGGCAACAGCTCTACCAGTGAGCCCCACCTTCAGTCTGTCCCAATATGGCTATTCTTATGTGAGTCGAGTATAGGACAATGAAGCCATTGTGACATCCCAAGAGGTTGGCTCTTAGGCATTGGTGGAATGAGGCATTATGACATCACAATCTCAGCTCTGGAATGTTGCTACTCTTTCGGTTTCTGCCTGGTACTTGTGACCTGGGTAGACCCCTGTTGGAAAGGGAATAGACTTGTACACTGCCTTTTTGTCACTTTGGCATTTCAAACCTGACATTCAAAGCGGTGGGCACTGGAGGATTAAGTGACTTGCCCTGGGTCACAAGGAGCAGCACAGGGATTTGATCTCACAACCTCTGGGTGCGGAGGCCCCACCATTCCATAACGAAGCACTTGCAGTTATGTGAAGCTCTACAAAGTAAACGTGCTACGAAGTAGCTTTTACACTTGGAAGCACCCTAAGTGCTGTTCTGAAAGGGGGAGTGTAGGTCCCACAGGGAAATTCTGTAAATTTAGGCCAAAGTTAGGTGCTGGGAAAATCTGTGTTAAATTAATATTCTGCAGCAAAATGGGACAATTCATCCTGGGATGTTTCATCGCGGTCGTGCTGAAATGGCCACGATGAGTCGTCCCATTCGGATCCCAGAGCCAGAGCTGGCCAGTCAGTTTTCAGCGGCATAAACTTTGCAGTGTTACTCGGACCGTTGCTTCTAGTTGGCGTATGTGGAAAATGTAAACAAGACCTGTGGTTTTGTGTTCTCTAATTTCTAATTACTTGCTCACACAGTTCTCTCTTTCCCCCTCCCTCTCCAAACACATTGCTTTCAAGTTCAGGGAGAGGTGCCAGATCGTGGACAGGGAAGAGAGGGGCAGGGTATAATTTTGAAGGGTGTGGGGGAGGGCATCATCCCCCCAAACGCTGACCCAGACTTGGAATGGGACGATTCATCGCACTGAAATGGCCATGATGAACTGGTCGCAATGAATTGTCCTAAAACCTTCTGCTTGTTTATCATGTGTATCGTACCCAACTTTTTGGGCACTATACTTGCACCTGCTGTAAATGTTGGCACACAGCTAATGCCACTCATGTATGTAAAGTACCCTATTCAATTACATCGTGCCTAATTTCTGGAAATGCCCTGACCTACCCAAGCCCCTCCCATGGCCATGCCCGATGTTCTCTCTAAGGCTTAAGTTGAGCAAGAATCCTCCAACTGTATTTTGTTTCCAGTCACTAGGGACATGAAGTTTCTCTGGAGTCCTGCAGACGTTGCCTGTCCCTCACTATTGAAAATGTGATAGCAAAACAGCGCCCTCCAGTGGCAGAACTGCAGGTGGAAAACTACTGCTGAGAGGGCGCAATGGCCACGCCCCTTTTTGAGTTAGGCACACATTTAATAGACTAGGGTGCAAGCAGATTCGCTCATAAACCCACATGAGTATATCTAATGTATGAGTGGGTGCTCACCTGGGAAGTAGCGATCATTAAACGGTTTGGTTTGATATAACGGCTAAAGTGGAGGGCTCGATGCTCGGGCCGATTCTGTTCAATATGTTTGCGAGTGACATTGCTGAAAGGTTAGAAGGAAAAGTTTGCTTTTTTGCGGATGATACCAAGATTTGTAACAGAGTAGACACCGAGGAAGGAGTGGAAAACATGAAAAAAGATCTACAAAAGTTAGAGGAATGGTCTAATAACTGGCAACTAAAATTCAATGCAAAGAAATGAAGAGTAATGCATTTGGGGATTAATAATTGGAAGGAGCTGTATATGCTTGGAGGAGAGAAGCTGATAAGCACGGACGGGGAGAGGGACCTTTGGGTGATAGTGTCCGAAGATCTAAAGGCGAAAAAACAGTGCAACAAGGCAATGGCTGCTGCCAGAAGGATGCTGGGCTGTATAAAGAAGGCGTAGTCAGTAGAAGGAAGAAGGTGTTGATGCCCCTGTACAGGTCATTGGTGAGGCCCCACTTGGAGTATTGTGTTCAGTTTTGGAGACCGTATCTAGCGAAGGACACAAAAAGGCTTGAAGCGGTCCAGAGGAGGGTGATGAAAATGATAGGAGGTTTACGACAAAAAAACGTATGAGGAGAGATTGGAAGCCCTAAGGAAAGAATGAACAGGGGAGATATGATTCAGATGTTCAAATGCTTGAAAGGTATTAATGTAGAACAAAATCTTTTCCAGAGAAAGGAAAATGGTAAAACCAGAGGGCATAATTTGAGGTTGAGGGGTGGTAGATTCAGGGGCAATGTTAGGAAATTCTACTTTACGGAGAGGGTGGTGGATGCCTGGAATGCGCTCCCAAGAGAGGTGGTGGAAAGGATAAGGTGACGGAGTTCAAAAAAGCGTGGGATGAACACAGAAGATTTAGAATCAGAAAATAATATTAAATATTGCAGAACTAAGGCTAGTACTGGTCATATTTGCACGGTCTGTGTCTATATATGGCCGTTTGGGGGAGGATGGGTTGAGGAGGGCTTCAATGGCTGGGAGGGTGTAGATGGGCTGGAGTGAGCTTTGAAGGAGACTTCAGTAGATGGAACCTAAGAACAGTACCAGGCAGAGCTTTGAATTCCTGCCCGGAAATAGATAAGAAGAAGAAGAAAAAGCCAACAAATTTTTAGATTGAATCAGGCTGGGCAGACTAGATGGACAATTTGGGTCTTTATCTGCTGTCATCTACTATGTTACTATGAGTGCCAATTAAAACCAATTATTCATTGTTAACGGTTCATTAATTAGTTTGCACACAGAGCTGCCCTGCCCAAATTATGGCGATCTATATAGAATCCAGGGCTAGTATGTAATTGCAAGGGGAAGTGTACATGTAGGAGTAGCATGGGCGGGGCAGGGGAGTGTCTTCCAATGACATGAGTATTTTACAAAATAGTGTAATTTACGTATTCTCTTCCCACCTTTACACACACCTGCAGTTACACCAGGTCTGTTGCAGGCATGCAAAAGTAAGGCAAGCGTATGACTCCTCCCCTAGTATTCTATAATGCAAGGGTTCTCAACCCAGTCCTTGGGAGACACCCAGCTAGTCAGATTTTCAGGATATCCACAATGAATATGACGAGATAGATTTACACTCAATGCAGGTAGTGCATGGAACTGTATCTCCTGCATATTCAGTGTGGGTATCCAGAAAATCTGACTGGATGGATGTGGCCCGAGGATTGGGTTGAGAACCCCTGCTATAAATAGACTTTTCACGCAGTGCATCAGTGAGCCTAAAGGGGGGGCGTTCACTTATAGAATTGCCACTAATTTGTTTTGTGGACCCTGCACCTGGTGCAGCCATCCTAAAAAGTGCTTCTTCTTTCAGCTTTGATCGGGTTCAAGTCCTGATTAGAGCTATTTCTGAATAAATTATTACTGCTTTTTGTTCCTTGATTATGAGTTAGAAATCTTTTCAATAAGTACAATAAATAAGCAAACACTTAGAACATAAAAGTAGACACTCCTCCAACCCTAATATTTAGCCAGCAATGGTCAGTGTATTTAAAAGCTAACCCTCGCTGGCTAAATTAGCCCCTAAGAGTGGAGAGTAGAGTGAGTGGGAGTCCTGTGAAAACCTGGTATGAGGGGAGGGAGGACCCAAGGCCTGTGTGCATCCTGCATGCTTGGATCCAGAGGGGTTGCCTATGCTTCAAAACACTATTTGGCACGACACCTGCCTACTTTCTGAATCACTTTGTTCTCCAAGACAAACTCTGCTTCTCACGCAGAACATTACGATTCACCTTTCCGACTCCCAAAGGATGCAAACTCAAAAGATTCCTCAACAAGACACTTTCCTTCCAACAATACTCTAAGTGACTTACTCCTTAACCATTTGTCATACCAATCATTCAGAAGATCACTGAAAACCCATTGATTTGACAAATTTATTTAACTTCCTTAATTGGCTTTCCTCTACGACGTCTTCTGGGGTGCTCCTGTTGTCTGTTTTCTCCTCCTTCAGGCTCATGATGTAACTTAGCTGCATTCATGCAGTCTCGCTTGCTGTAAACCGTCTTGAACTGAAAGGTTTGATGGGATATAAATAAAGCTATGATTATTATTATTAAGACCCAGAAATTATGGACTTGCCAGAGGCACAGGAGTAGGTGGAGTGACTGAAGTTGCCACTGGTCCTTCCGCAAAGAGATGCACTGTGCTGTTGGAAGTTCCTATTAGCCCAGAGGCACCCACGATTCAGTATCCCAAGCCCTAGTGCCAGCCCACTGGCTACCCAAAGGCTTAGTACTTGCTTCCAAGTCCTTACACAACATGGCACCCAGCTACATATCAGCCAAACCCCCATCTTACATCCCATACAGACCCCTCTGCTCCCAGGAGGAAACACGCCTCCAACTAGAAAGAGCCAGACGACGGTCATACTCTCGCTTCTTACCAAAGTACTGGAATCAGCTACCTGCTGACATCAAATCCCTTGATGGGCTCCTGAGCTTTAGAAAACCTACCTCCTGAAGACCGTCCGGCCATTCGGTGCCGCGTTGCTGATGACATCATCAGTGATGCGGCAGAGGAACGCCCGGACGTGAGAAGGGCAGGCCACGATGCAGCCTATGCTACCGACCTTGCCGTTTGTTTCCAGGTTTTTCAGATCAGGGTTCGGATGGGAGGGAGAAATGAAAGGGTCAGCAGGGGGGGGGGGAGTGCTCAGCGGTGCGGGGCGGATGGGAGGGATAGAAAGATGCTGCACAGGGGGATTGGAGGAAGGGATAGAAAGGTACTGCACAAGGGGATGGGTGAGAGGAGAGGAAAGATACTGCACATGTGGGGGAGAGAAAGAAAATAGGAAGAATTGGGGTGGAGAAGAGGAAGGGAGAGATGATCATTGTACATGAAAAAAAAATAAGACCCACTTGAAAATAAGACCTCGTGCCTTTTTTGGGCACTAGGTCGGTTTTCTAAAGCACCTGAGTGTTCAGGATAAGCCAGCACACAGACTGTAACTCCCAAACCACTGTATTCCTCATGCAGTATATGTGCAACTGACTTTCTCTGTGTGCATTCATGCAGCTGCTAATGAATTTCACTGAAGCCGTATTGTCTTAGTCTTCTATACTAGTGTCCTTCAACTGCTGTTCCGTGGACCGGTGCTGGTTCGCAGAAATTTCCTGCCTGTCCAAATTACAGCGAGTACAAATTACAGCTATACTCGCTCGAGGAGCGCAGAGAGAGGGGGGACATGATCGAGACGTTCAAGTATCTTACGGGCCGCATCGAGGCGGAGGAAGATATCTTCTTTTTCAAGGGTCCCACGACAACAAGAGGGCATCCGTTGAAAATCAGGGGCGGGAAACTACGAGGTGACACCAGGAAATTCTTTTTCACTGAAAGAGTGGTTGATCGCTGGAATAGTCTTCCACTACAGGTGATTGAGGCCAGCAGCGTGCCTGATTTTAAGGCCAAATGGGATCGGCACATGGGATCTATTCACAGGGCAAAGGTAGGGGAGGGACATTAAGGTGGGCAGACTAGATGGGCCGTGGGCCCTTATCTGCCGTCTATTTCTATGTTTCTATGTCCACAGGGCTGGCATGTGCATTGGGCCCCAGACAGCGCTCTTCAGCTGCCAGTCCACGGTGCAATTGATGTGGCGTTTTCTTCGGGCCAGTTTCCTCTTCCTCAGTGCTGCACTGCACAAAGCCATGGGCAGGGGCTCCTACGTGCATCCTGTGCCTGAACCGGAAGACTTCTCTCTGACATTGCAATGTCAGAGGGAAGGCTTCCAGATGAGGCGTGGGACACGTGCGGAGCCATCGCCCGCAGCTTTGTAAACTGCAGCACTGAGGAAGAGGGAGCCGGCCCGAAGATAACACGGGGGACGGCATAAAATGGCCAGGCGGGAGCAGGGCAAAAGGTAAGACACAGTATGGAGGGAGGGAGACAACAAAGGTAGGGGGGAATGATTTTAGTTTTGAATTTAGTGATTGATTTACATCTGCTGTCTGTTCAGGAAGAAATGCATTTCTTTCTTTTTCTCTGGGGTTGTACTGCATGCAGAGTCTTGAATCTTAGGATTTCGTTTGTATATATTAGCACTTTGTTCCTGTTTTCTGGTAGGAATGGGGTGTGTGTGTAAAATGAATGGAAAAAATGGTGTTACAATTAGTACTATTATGGGGGCGGGGTCTGGGGCAGAAATTGGGCGGAGATGGGTGAGGTCTGGCTCACGACTTAACCCAGTGTTCTTCAACCGTTGGTCCACAAAATAATTCTTTTATTTCCACCAGTCCATAGGTGTCAAAAAGTTGAAAAACACTGTTCTAGAGCTCAGCTTGTGATGTCATAATGCCTCATTTCACCAATGCCTAAGCTCCGTCCTCATCTGCACAAGCCTCAAACACTTTCAAATCATAAATAGCAACATTCTAGAGCTCAGCTTGTGATGTCATAATGCCTCATTCCACCAATGCCTAAGCTCCGTCCTCATCTGCACAAGCCTCAAACACTTTCAAATCATAAGTAGCAACATTGTAATGCTCAGATTGTGATGTCATAATGCCTCATTCCACCAATGCCTGAGCTCCGTCCTCATCTGCACAAGCCTCAAACACTTCAAAATGATAAGCGGCAACATTCTAGAGCCTATCCAGAGACTGTCCAAAGGCTTTTCACTGAACTGCCAGGGGCTCTTTATCTTTCTTCTGTGTGTCTGGGTAGCTGCCAGAGGAGACTGTGAGGTTTTTCTCAAAGACACCAAAAAACAACTGCCGTAAGCACCTCAGAGACCACCATCAGCCCCAACTAATTAGAGAGCTGGCTACAGGTACATGTACCAGCACATTAAGCACATCTGTGACCCTGGCCTGAGGTGGGTTTATTAAACATAGAAACATAGAAGATGACGGCAGAAAAGAGCCATGACCCAACAAGTCTGCCCACTCTAATGACCCACCCCCTAAATTCTTCCCACCTGCTTATCCCATTTTCTCTTAAAGTCCAGCCTGCTGCTGGGGTGAATTACCTGCAGTGGAAGACTATTCCAATGGTCAACCACCCTTTCGGTGAAGAAGTACTTCCTGGTGTCACTATGAAATCTGCCACCCCTGAGTTTCAACGAATGTCCTCTTGTCGCCGTAGGTTCGTTAAGAAAAAAGATATCCTCTTCTACCTCAATATTTGAACGTCTCAATCGTGTCTCCCCTCTCTCTACGCTCCTGGACCTGGTTTTGCCTTAGTGAAAATTTCTTTCAAAGAAAATCAAAAGTGGACTCAAATTTGAT
This sequence comes from Geotrypetes seraphini, assembly GCF_902459505.1. Classification (NCBI taxonomy): domain Eukaryota; kingdom Metazoa; phylum Chordata; class Amphibia; order Gymnophiona; family Dermophiidae; genus Geotrypetes; species Geotrypetes seraphini. The sequence goes on from NC_047095.1 coordinate 68,408,886, forward strand.
GCTGGCACAGGGCTGAGTTATGGTTAACTAACTCAGTTCAAAAAAATAAAAAATAGAAAAGTCGATATGGTGGGTCTTTTGGAACTGAATTTCAAAGGAGCCTGTGAGGGCACTGGGCATTTGAAACCGGGAGGGCTTCTGCTCAGCTTTAGTTAGCTTGGAACAGCCGATTTATCCAGAGCCTAGTGGAAAAATTAATTCCTTAAGGAAGAAGCAGTTTCTTTCTTTCTTTTTTTTTTGACCAAGAAAAAAGATGAATGAAAAAGTGACTCAGTGAAAAACGTTGAAACCACTTGCCCTCGCAGTGACCCCATCCACCCCATGCGCCAGTCCAAGAGGTCATCAAATCAGATGAAGAAAATGTTTCAGCCACCTCAAGCTGGCCAGGGACCCAGTAACCTGAGCATCTGCCAACCAATACAGGGCAGAAACCACAGGGAGAGGAATGAGAAATTCAGCCTCCCCTCCCTTCTAAATAATTTAAGGAGAAAAGGAAAGCAAAGGCATACAGAAACCGAAGCTGGGAACAAAAGCTCTATTCACCAATGGAGCTGGCCAAATAAACTTTTCATTGAACTGAAGCCCAGTCCCCAGACTGCTGAATCAGCTGCTTCCCAGTGCACAGGGGATTTCTAGCCATGTGGTTATTTTACTCTTTTCTTATTTTGTTTGGGTGTTTTTTCCCTCCCCTTCTGCTGTATCATGTATCAGACATTTATTTTGACTCATAAATCATTTCATTTCGGCTGCCTCTGTTATTTGGGCATAAGAATGCCAAGTTTTTGAATGGCAGAGCTGCCTTTCATTGCTACAAAACTGGATTTAATCCACTGGTTTTATCACTACAGCAAAACAAGGAAGTTGACCCAGTGATTCCACAGGAAAATAGCAAATCCAGAACAAACACAACTGTGGAAACTTGATGTACCTGGTGTAGACTTTATTGTAGATACAACAAGAAAAGCAAGCCGGACCCGACACGGTCTGTGCTTTGACAATGATGTCTTCCTCAGGGATCCTTAAGAGTCCGCTCAAAGGCTCGTGGATCATCACAACAATCGGTGTGCTGCTATAGCAAGCATATTTACAAACAAATGAGGAAAGCATGCATTGCGTGGCATACAGCTTCCCCCCCCCCCCAAGTCCCTCCATCTGTGTTTCTATATGTGCTGTGTGTCTGCTTGTGTTGGCTAGGAAAGAAATAATAAAATGAAACAAGCATGATAATATATGTAACCAGTAGATGTCACTGTCAACAGATTTCAAATGGTGCATTTTACAGTTTAACCAAAGGGTGTCACTGTACCAAGGTAAACAGTACTGCCAATGCTTCTCTACCACTAGGAAGACACCTAGATAGCAAATTAGCAACCAATAGCTGACCACACAGTTCAGACACTAAAAGGGCAATTCTGTACATGAGTCCCTGCAAGTACACGCCCATTGCACAGGTAAATTCACAGCATATTAGCATCAGAAGTGTACATTTACTACTTAAAATGCTGACAGGGCACCCAAATGCTATTCTGTAAGGTCACTGTTCAGATAAAGATGATTACCATTTTCAAAATCTAAACTCAGAGACTCATAATATATTGCAATTTCAGATTATTGTCTCCAAGTGCCTGCCAATAGATATTTTAACCCAGCTTTAGATTTTTAAGAGCCTCAGCACCAGCACTCCACCACTCAATAAACTTTCTTAGCGGCCAGTGACGATTCTACACGTAAATCCTAGCCGCTATGAAAGTTTATTGAGCGGTGGAGCGCTGGTGCTGAAGCTCTTAAAAATCTAAAGCTGGGTTAAAATATCTATCGGTGGGCACTTGGAGACAATAATCTGAAATTCTGTAAGGTCATGCATAAGGGCATAGCACTTAACATGAGGGGGCACACACATAGGTGAAGAATGGGTGTAAGCTCTGCACATCCTTGTTGTGGCCTTTATGGCAGGTCAATGGTGATTCTGGGTTATGCTGGTGTTCTATAGCATAATCTGGGTACCCACATGCTGTGTTTTGGGGGTGCTTAAATGGAAGTGTGAGTTATAGTATTGGGCCCTACATATCATCATACGTAGGGGCCATCTGACTCACTAAGGGCCGGCTCAGTACAGATAGAGTGTGGCAGCCACTCTGTGTCTATATGTATGTGTGCACCTATGTGTATATGTGCCCCTGGTGCATAGCCAGACCTCAGATTTTAAGGGGGGGAGGGGTGCCTGAGCCCAAAGCGGAGGGACATAAAATGTTGCCCTGCCCCTACCTCCATGACCTGAGCTGGCAGGGGTCTCCACAAGACCTCCTCCTCCATCCTGGGCTGCTGCCATGCCAGTCATTTGGTTTTCGTGAAACTGAGCCTGCTCAGTTTTCATGCATGCACGAGTGCTGGGCCTCCTCATAGAAACCAAGCACATACGGGGAGGCCACCATGGCAGTTTGCATAGAGGACGGTTTCTGCTGGCAGTGCTTGTAGATCGCTGCCAGCCAAAGCAATAGTCAGGACCTCAATTTGGGAGGGAGGTGGCCCAGGCCCCCTTGGCTATGCTGTGAAGTGCACATCGGTGTCTATTTTTATATCTATGTGTGTTTATAAGGGGATGTACATTTATGTCCTTGGCTGTATCTGACTGTGTCTGGGTATCACTGTTAGCTCTAATTGTGTTTGTAACAATTGCCACTGCTGGGTCAGACCAGTGGTCCATCGTGCCCAGCAGTCTGCTCATGCGGCGGCCCTCTGGTCCAAGACCAGCACCCTAACTGAGACTAGCCCTACCAGCGCACGTTCTTGTTCAGCAGAAACTTGTCTAACTTTGTCTTGAATCCCTGGAGGGTGTTTCCTGCTATAACAGCCTCCGGAAGAGCGTTCCAGTTTCCTACCACTCTCTGGGTGAAGAAGAACTTCCTTACGCTCGTACGGAATCTGTCCCCTTTCAATTTTAGAAAGTGCCCTCTCATTCTCCCTACCTTGGAGAGGATGAACAACCTGTCCTTATCTACTAAGTCTATTTTCTTCAGTACCTTGAATGTTTTCGATCATGTCCCCTCTCAATCTCCTCTGTTTGAGGGAGAAAAGGCCCAGTTTCTCTAATCTTTCACTGTACGGCAGCTCCTCCAACCCCTTAACCATCTTAGTCGCTCTTCTCGGGACCCTTTCGAGTAGTACTATGTCCTTCTTCATGTACGGCGACCAGTGCTGGACGCAGTACTCCAGGTGAGGGCGTACCATGGCCCGGTACAGCGGCATGATAACCTTCTCCGATCTGTTCATGATCCCCTTCTTTATCATTCCTAGCATTCTATAGAGGCAAGGGATAGGGACTGGGACTTGTATACTACCTTTTGTGGTTACACAACCACACTCAAAGTGGTTTACATATATACAGGTACTTATTTTGTACCTGGATAGTGTTACCAGATGTCCAGGGGTTCAGATGGCTTTTCAAAACCCAGCACTTTGTCCGATTGGAAAATCTGGCAATCCTATACCTGGAGTAATGAGGGTTTCAAGGAACAGCCATGGAATTCAATCCCATATCCTCAGGGTGTAGAGGCAGCAGCTCTACCTGTAGACCCCTCCTCACCCCATACAAATTGAAGGGAGCAATTCCTTAACTGCTCTGCTGCAGATGTTGAACTGCTTCTCCCACAGTATGTCTGTTCACTGTTTTTTTCCTTCACTGTTATTTTAGTCCCAGATAAATAGACATACAGATATTTTTTAAATCTCTTATGTATAATTTCTTTCCAATATGCATATGGTGCAGCAGATTTAGTATAAGAGTTTGACATTGATTCATCAGAGTTTGTATGAGGCTGCCAATACTCTCAAGAAATGTATGAAGCTGCCCTGTGGTATCTAAAACAAATAATACAATTATATAGACTGCTGTGCCAGCTGAGATCTGACAATGATGGACGTCTGTCTGTTCCAATTTTGAGTGAAATTCACTATGCAGAGACAACGGCATGTGGCTTCTCCACAGCAGCTACAGTACTATGGAATAGGGTCCCTGGACATATTTGCTTCGGTGCAACCTTTCAACAGTTTAAGAATATTGGTTCGTACCTGTCAAGGTTTATTCATGCACTAGTATTTAAACCCGTTACATTAACAGGTGCTAGAATATATGTCTGTCTGTCTTTCTTTATTTTTGTCTCTCTTCCTCCAGCTGTCTTTCTTTCTGTCTGTCTCTCTCCGTGGCCCCCTTTGTCTGTCTTTCTGTGTCTCTCCCTGCCCCTGTGTCTTTCTTCTTTTCTTTCTATCTGTCACTCTCCTTGCCCCTATGCAGCAGCATTTCTCTCCCCCCTCCATTTCCCTGTGCATTTCCCCCACCCCACTTCCCTGTGCAACAGCAGCATTTCGATCCCCCCACACTTCCCTATGCAGCAGCCGCAGCAGCAGCAGCATTCCCTCACTCTCCATTTTTCTGTGCAGCAGCAACAACATTTCCCTCCCCCCACTTCCCTGTTCAGCAGTTGCTGCAGCATTCCCTCCCTTACCCCACTTCCCTGTGCAGCAGCAACAGCGTTTCCCTCCCCCCACTTCCCTGTACAGCAGCTGCTGCAGCATTCCCTCCCCCTCCATTTCCCTCCCCCCACCCCATTTCCCTGTGCAGCAGCAACAGCATTTCCATTCCCCCCCACTTCCCTGTACAGCAGCTGCAGCATCATTCCCTCCCCCTCCATTTCCCTCTGCCCACACCACTTCTCTGTGCAGCCGCAGAGTTTTCTCCTACCCTCCCTTTCCCTTCCTGCGGTCTGGCCGGCTCCCTTAGTCCCTCGCCGTCCCCCTTCCCTTCCCGCGGTCCCGACCAACCTGCCGACTCCAGCAACATCCGCAGCACTCTACACACGCTGTTTCTGGGCTTTCTACTGCCCTGATGTACTCTAGCACATCCCTGATGTCTCATCAGAGACGCGGCAGAGCAAATCAGGGCAGTAGAAGGCCCCGAAGCAGCGTGTGTAGAGTGCTGCGGACACTGCTGGAGTCGGCAGGTTTGACGGGACCATGGGAAGGGGGGGCGGCAAGGGACTAAGTGAGCTGGTCAGATGGTGGGAAGGGATGGGAGGGTCAGACCGCGATGGGAGGATCAACGGGGGTTCAGATGCGTTGAGGAGAGGTGCGACGATTTCGGAATGGCTCCCTTAGAAGTTTTGCGAAGTTTATTTTTTAGTTCAAAGTCATCATCGCGGCTCCTCTCTTGATCCCCGCCTGCATCGGAAGCCTTCTCCGACGCAGGTGCGGCTCGAAAGAGGAGCCACCGCTGCGGCTTTGAACTTAAAAATAAACTTTGTCTGTCAAGTGTAAGGCATCCGGAGCTGGCAAACACGCACATCACTTTGGGGTCTGTAAGCACGCATGCGCACTCCTGCCAACCACAGACCTACAGATCAGGGATCAGGCAACTCGGCGGTAAGAGTGCACATGCGCGCTTAGCATTTTATTATTATAGATGCTCTGCAGAACCCTACATGGCAATGGACCATCCTACTTGAACACTCGCCTAATTTGGAACAACTCTTCCAGACCAAGGAGAACTCAGATACCATTCACCTACCCCCCAATCAAAGACATTCAGCATTTAAAAAAATGCACGACGGACTACTCGCTACGCAAGCAGCAAGACTAGGCAGCCACATCTCCAAACTACTGATCTCAGCGCCAAACTACAAAACCTTCAGGAGGGAAATAAAAACCAGGTTGTTCAAGAAATATGTCAAGCCAAACTCCTGATACAACCAATTATCCTCACTCCATCACCAGACTCCAAATGTTACAACCAACAGCTTCCCTGTAATCTTCTGGAAATGACCAGAATCTCTTCCTTTTGTAATCCGCCTAGAACCGCAAGGTATTGGCGGAATAAAAGAAGCAGATCTGAAAAGGTTATCATGCCGTTATACCAGGCTATGGTTTGCCCCCACCTTGAATACTATGTCCAACACTGGTCGCCGTACATGATAAAGGACATAGTACTACTCGAAAGGGTCCAGAGAAGAATAACAAAAATGGTTAAGGGACTGGAGGAGTTGCTGTACAATGAGAGGCTAGAGAAACTGGGCCTCTTCTCCCTTGAAAAGAGAAGACTGAGAAGGGACAAGATCGAAACATTCCAAAATATAGAAGGGAATTGACTTAGTAGAGAATGAGAGATTGTTCACCCTCTCCAAGGTGAAGAGAACAAGAGGGCACTTGCTAAAGTTAGAAGGGAAAAGGTTCCATACAAACGTAACCCAGAGAGTTGTAGAAATCTGGAACACTCCTCCGGAGGCTGTTACAGGGGAAAGAACCCTGCAGGGATTCAAGACAAGGTTGGATAAGTTCCTACTGGAACAGAACATACACAAGTAAGGCTAGACTCAAATAGGGCACTGGTCTTTGACCTAAGGGCTGCTGCGTGAGCGGACTGCTGGGCATGACGGACCACTGTTCTGACCCAGCAGCGGCAAATCTTATGTTCTTAATGAAATGTAATGATAGAAACAGAAACATGACGGCAGATAAAGGCCAAATGGCCCATCCAGCCTGCCCATCCACAGTAACCATTATCTCTTTTTCTCTCTGAGAGATCCCACCTGCTTATCCCAGGCCCTCTTAAATTCAGACACAGTCTCTATCTCCACCACCTCTTTTTTGTACAGACTTTTATTTGGGGGGGGTTAATCATTTTTATTAAAGAATCATAGGAGAACAAATACAACTATACAAGCCACATGAGAGCTACATGAATCCATATACAAAAAAGAAACCGAATACCTACATAGAAGGCCTCAAGCAATATCAAACTGATGCTACATAACAAACAAAATATAGTCTTCAAATTACAGTCACTATGGCTCTTGCAACCAGTCAAACAAATAGCTTAAAATGTGGAGAATCCATCCTGAAGGATAAAGCCCTCCGCTTCAGAACAATAGATGAACAAATGGGTTCCATCCATTACAGACCACTGTTCTTATATCCACAATCTCCTTTGCAGTAAGAGCAACCAGCACGCAAACAATGAGTGCCACGATGCTCTCGACTAGTCAGGTACGAAAAGGAACCTAGCTGGAATGTTCCGTCTGCGGAATGTTCCGTCTGCGGAATCGGAAAGAAGTAGGGAGATTGTGGATGCCTTTCAAGAGGCTCTGCTCAGACAAATGGTGACGGAACCCACAAGGGAAAAAGCGATATTGGATCTGGTCCTCACAAATGGAGAGAGTATCTCTAATGTTCGAGTGGGTGCTCACCTGGGTAGTAGCGATCATCAAACGGTTTGGTTTGATATAACGGCTAAAGTGGAGAGCGGCCGCACGATACTTAAAGTCCTAGATTTCAAACGTACGGACTTTAATGCAATGGGAAAGTACCTGAAGAAAGAGCTGTTAGGATGGGAGGACATAAGAGAAGTGGAAAGACAGTGGTCTAAGCTGAAAGGAGCGATAAAAATGGCTACGGACCTTTATGTGAAGAAAATCAATAAAAACAAGAGAAAAAGGAAGCCGACATGGTTCTCCAACCTAGTGGCTGAGAAAATAAAGGCGAAAGAGTTGGCGTTCATGAAATATAAAAAAACCCAAGAAGAGGAGAGCAGAAAGGACTACAGGGTGAAACTGAAAGAAGCCAAGAGAGAGATACGTTTGGCGAAGGCACAGGCGGAAGAACAAATGGCTAAAAATGTAAAAAAGGGAGATAAAATTTTTTTCAGATATATTAGTGAAAGGAGGAAGATAAAAAATGGAATTGGTAGGCTAAAAGATGCTGGGAACAAATATGTGGAGAGTGATGAGGAGAAAGCAAATGTGCTAAACAAATACTTCTGTTCTGTGTTCACAGAAGAAAATCCTGGAGAAGGACCGAGATGGTCTGGCAATTTCTGCACCATGTCCAGGGGCTTCCACCACCAGTTTGGCCTATTCTCTGTCCTCAGCATCTTTCTGCAATGCTTGGCCATCTTCATTTTCTTAAGCTCAGCAGAAGCTCCTCTGCTTGCCTTTGACTACTTTCAGTCTACATAAAATCTAAACAAGAAATAGTTTTTTTAATTGTATTCAACCCAAACAATTCAAGCATGCCACCCGCATAATGAACACAATTTAACCCTTTACTTGGCTTTGTTACTCAGAAGCAATATGTGTTTCTATGGCTCTTATGGGAGATCTACGTCTCCAAATGTCTGTTTACTTGGCACCGTTGCTCTTGTTCAACATCAAGTTACATAAAGCAACCTTTTTGCCAATTAAAGGGTTAATTGGATATTAGATTTATTTTTGGCATATCAAAAACATAACAAGAATTCCTCTTGAAAAGAAAGCATGGGTGAATACAGATTAATTTATCAACTGGAATTTTACAAATGAGGGAAAACCTTTTTATATCAATTTCAACTTAGAGCAAAAATAGGACCCTGGGCAAGTCGCTACACTTTCATTATTGTGTGCATTGTTTTTATTAATTTAGGTTTTTAATTTATTTTTTATGTCAATAAACCGGGGACTTGCTGCTTTAGTTACTCCACTCTTCTGGTTTTCTTTGAATACTGGATTTTGCTGCTTCTTCCACTTTTGTCCAGTGGAGTTTTGAGGTTTTTGTTTGTTTCTGGGTTTTGCATCCAGGTCATTCTATCTATTACTCGCTATTCCATCTCCTATTGCTTCTCTGCCATCTTTCTATCCCATTTTCACCCTTGCATAGTTGGCTCCTTCAGGTAAAACAGGTGCTGAGGGAAGCTGGGGAGGAGAGGCTGAGTCCAACCTAAAACCATTTTTTTTTTACTACAGGGCGGTAAAAGGCCTTGCTTCCATTCCCAGAATAAATCAGCAGTAATCCTGGAGAAGGACCGAGATTGTCTGGCAAAGTTACACGAGAAAATGGAGTAGATTCTGCGCCGTTCACGGAGGAGGGTGTTTATGAGCAACTTGAAAAACTGAAGGTGGACAAAGCGATGGGACCAGACAGGATACATCCCAGGATACTAAGGGAGCTCAGAGAGGTTCTGGCGAGTCCTATTAAAGACTTGTTCAACAAATCTCTGGAGACGGGAGTGATTCCTGGGGATTGGAGGAGAGTGGATGTGGTCCCTATTCATAAAAGTGGTCACAGGGATGAAGCAGGAAACTACAGGCTGGTGAGCCTCACTTCAGTTGTTGGAAAAATAATGGAAGTATTGCTGAAAGAAAGGATAGTGTATTTCCTTGAATCTAATGGGTCACAGGATCCAAGGCAACATGGCTTTACAAAAGGTAAATCGTGCCAAACGAACCTGATTGAATTTTTTGATTGGGTGACCAGAGAGCTGGATCGAGGACATATGCTAGATGTAATTTACTTGGATTTCAGCAAAGCCTTTGATACAGTTCCTCATAGGAGGCTGTTGAACAAACTTGAAGGGCTGAAGTTAGGACCCAAAGTGGTGAACTGGGTCAGAAACTGGCTGTCGGACAGACGCCAGAGGGTGGTGGTTAATGGAAGTCGCTCGAAGGAAGGAAAGGTGACTAGTGGAGTCCCTCAGGGTTCGGTGCTGGGGCCAATCTTGTTCAATATGTATGTAAGTGACATTGCTGAAGGGTTAGAAGGAAAAGTGTGCCTTTTTGCAGATGATACCAAGATTTGTAACAGAGTAGACACTGAAGAGGGAGTGGAGAATATGAAAAAGGATCTGCAAAAGTTAGAGGAATGGTCTAATGCCTGGCAACTAAAATTCAATGCAAAGAAATGCAGAGTAATGCATTTGGGGATTAATAATAGGAAGGAACCGTATATGCTGGGAGGAGAGAAGCTGATATGCACGGACGGGGAGAGGGACCTTGGGGTGATAGTGTCCGAAGATCTAAAGGCGAAAAAACAGTGTGACAAGGCAGTGGCTGCTGTCAGAAGGATTCTGGGCTGTATAAAGAGAGGCGTAGTCAGTAGAAGGAAGAAGGTGTTGATGCCCCTGTACAGGTCATTGGTGAGGCCCCACTTGGAGTATTGTGTTCAGTTTTGGAGATCGTATCTGGCGAAAGACGTAAGAAGACTTGAGGCGGTCCAGAGGAGGGCGACGAAAATGATAGGAGGCTTGCGCCAGAAGACGTATGAGGAGAGACTGGAAGCCCTGAATATGTATACCCTAGAGGAAAGGAGAGACAGGGGAGATATGATTCAGACGTTCAAATACTTAAAGGGTATTAACGTAGAACAAAATCTTTTCCAGAGAAAGGAAAATGGTAAAACCAGAGGACATAATTTGAGGTTGAGGGGTGGTAGATTCAGGGGCAATGTTAGGAAATTCTACTTTACGGAGAGGGTGGTGGATGCCTGGAATGCGCTCCCGAGAGAGGTGGTGGAGAGTAAAACTGTGACTGAGTTCAAAGAAGCGTGGGATGAACACAGAAGATTTAGAATCAGAAAATAATATTAAAGATTGAACTAGGCCAGTTACTGGGCAGACTTGCATGGTCTGTGTCTGTGTATGGCCGTTTGGTGGAGGATGGGCAGGGGAGGGCTTCAATGGCTGGGAGGGTGTAGATAGGCTGGAGTAAGTCTTAACAGAGATTTCGGCAGTTGGAACCCAAGCACAGTACCGGGTAAAGCTTTGGATTCTTGCCCAGAAATAGCTAAGAAGAAAAAAAAAAAAAAAAAAAATTTAAATTGAATCAGGTTGGGCAGACTGGATGGACCATTCGTGTCTTTATCTGCCGTCATCTACTATGTATGTTACTATGTACAGTAACATAGTAATTGACGGCAGATAACGAACTAAATGGTCCGTCCAGTCTGCCCTGTAACTACATGCATTACTAAGGGCTCCTTTTAGTAAGGTGCGCTAGCGTTTTTAGCGCATGCAGAAAATTACCGCGCGCTATGCTTCTAGAACTAACGCCAGCTCAATGCTGGTGTTAAAGTCTAGTGCTCGTGGCAATTCAGCGCGTTAAAGCCCTAATGCATCTTTGTAAAAGAAGCCCTAAAACTTTAGTACAATTATGTTCTGTCCTAAATCTATACTATGCCAAGTAATATCTTCTACGAATGCCACAAATTCTTCTAAGCTATGTCTGCCAAAAATGTCTTTTAATCATTTTGTCCTTCTATACTGTGAATGCACCTTTATAACCCGTTCTGGGCTCCTTTGATACGATGAGCTAAATAAATGTCATGATTGAATTGTCTTTTTTTTTTCTTTGTTTCTTCTGGGCCACAAACCTTAGAAGTTCACCCGGTACTGGCCTTAGGTTCCAACTTCCAACTATTGGAGTTGCCGTTGAAGCTCACCCCAGCCTATCCAAATCATCTCCTTTGCAGGATTCAGACCGTTGAAGTTTGTCCATTCAGATTCTAGTTAGAGATTCTCTGTACTCATCGCAAGCTTTTTGAATTTCATCACTGTTTTCCTCTCCATCACCTCCCTCGGGAGAGCATCCCGGTCCTCCACCACCCTCTCTGTGAAAAATAATTTCTTAAAATTACTCCTACGTCTACCACCCCTCAACCTCAATGTATGTCCTCTAGTTTTACCAATTTCCCTTCTCTTTAAAAGATTTGCTCCTATATTAATATCTTTCAACTATTTAATTATCTGTATCATATCATCCCTGTCCCTCCTCTCCTCCAGAGTATACAGGTTGAGGTCCTCTAGTCTTTTCTTGTACTTCTCTTGGTATCATAAACTATGATACCAAGAGGCAGCGGTGTGATCCAGGATGACATGGTGAAAGTTGAAAAGGCTGTACTTCCTGTGGTTGTTGGCGTATTCCCTTCTACACTCTTTGTTCTCGGACATTTGATCAAAGTCTACTAGGTCAAATGTGATGCTTAGGTCAAATTGGATTATGATTGCACTGTGACCCTTGTTTCGTAGTTCTTTGTTGTATGTTACTAGTGCCGCAACCACCGTCTTGGTGCTGTGATTTTTCCTGAAACCTGATTGTGAAAGATGTTGTAAGAAGCATTCAAGTTGTTTTGTGACATATCCTTCCATCCTTTTGATAAATAGGGGGTTGGAAGCTACTGGCTGATAATTACTTGGTCACATCAGAAGGACTGAGTTTTGGGTTCTTGGGAACAGGCATTAAGACAATTCGAAAAGGCCAGTTTTTAGGTGATAGTTGAGCCACTGGGTTATTTTTCCTATGGTTGTTGGGGTGGCTTCTTTGACTAATCGAAGTGGGCAGGTGTTGAGGCTGCAGAATGCTTTGGAATACTTTAGGAGAAGCCATTTTGTGTCTTTTGTATTTAATCTCTTCAAAAGTGTTCCTAGATCTGTCTGCTGATATTTCCATAGATGGGGGGTATATCTGGACTGGTGTGTGTGTGTAGGGGGAGGTAGCTGGTCTCATGTGAATTGAATCTGTTTTAAAATAATTAACTAGTTCTGAGGCAGTTGGAATAGAGGGGTAGTCGCAATTTGTGATCTTGTTCGTGTTGGTCAGGTTATCTAATATTAAGAACAGTTTGTTGATTTAAAGATTATCTTCTGTGCTGATCTGTTTCGAGTAGTACTCTTTCTTCCTTTACATCAGTAGTGATTTATATTCTAGGATTTTTTGTCCCTACTTAGTCTTGTTTTCTGGGAAAAGTATGTACGCCAGTAGCGCTCAGCTTGTCGGCAAGCCCATGATTAAGATCCAAGGAGCAGTTAGTTATATTTTTGTTATCCAAATTTTCTTCCAAAAAGTATGTATTGGAGGACCCTCTTATAACATATGTTTTTAGAGATCCAGAAGCTTGAGAACAGTGCCAACAGATTTCTGAAGGAAGTAATTTCACTCTCCACATTTTCCTTGGCGTCCAGAATGCTTACAGAGACAAGAAAATCAATGTCTGAGAAATCCCTGTAGCTGCGATTTACTTTATCCTAGAAGATAGTCCAGCCAGGCTTTATCCATGATGTCTTTAATGCTAGAGAGAGTCAAAGACGTAATTTGCATACCTAGATATTTTAGACCTTGAATGTTCCTAGAGTATACTGGAGTTAACATTAGCACATCTTAATTGTAGCCCATGTTGATAGCTTCCTCTCTTCTCTTAGAGAAAAAAAAAAGAAATATCTCTAGAAATCGAAATCACTGTTACAGTATATATAATAAAAGAGAGCCCCAGTAGAGCAGAATCAAGCCATTGGTGGAATGAGGCATTTTGACATAAGAACATAAGATTTGCCGCAGCTGGGTCAGACCAGTGGTCCATCGTGCCCACCAGTCCGCTCACGCGGCAGCCCTTAGGTCAAAGACCAGTGCCCTACTTGAGTCTAGCCTTACTTGCGTATGTTCTTTTCCAGTAGGAACTTATCCAACCTTGTCTTGCTCAGATTACCAGAGACTGAAACTGTTCACACGAAGGGGTGTGGCCTACTGTTAACATGAGTTCTTCTCCCACTAATTTGTGCTCTTCTAACACAGGTCCCATTTTTTTCATTGAGACCTACAGAGGAGACCACCTTGATAACATCCCCCTTACGAGGCTCTAGAAATCAAAATCTCTGCCAAATGTAACACAAGTGAGTTTGGTATAGGGCAATCAAGCCATTGTGACATCACTAATGAGGCTGGTTCTTATTGGTGGAATGAGACATTATAACATCCCAATATCAGTTCTGGTTTTATCAGAGACTGAAACTCTTCACAGTAAGGGGGGAAGTTATTGATATGTGCTACTGTTAAGATGAATTACTTTCACACTGACTTCTGCTCTTTTAACACAGGTCTTATTTCATACGAGACCTAGTTATTAATAACTTGTCTTAACAGTAGCCCATGATGGCTTCTTTCCATAGTCTCTTGCTGAGATAAGCAACTTCACTGCCTGTTGTATTTGTGGTTTCAGTAATATGGAAAAATTAATGGCAATAGAAAAGAGAAATAGTACAAAAGGAAGTGGGAACGGACAATGAACACTCCACTGAAGATCACTGATGTAAAACCAACTTGTTTATTTCAGAAAAGGACACAAGCAGAAGCTGTGGACCCAACACAGCACTGTGTTTTGCCGTCTGAGGAACGCCTGCATCAGGGGTCACTAAACATAAAAACATAACACAACATATTAAATCACATCATATAAATATTTAAAAAAATTTTTAATTTTTTTTTTCATAAGCCATACAAATAAATCAATACATATAAATACAACGAATGATAAATATGTCAAAGATATGTATATGTGACAGACAAAACATAGGATAATGTATATGCAAATTCATAAAAATGAAACCAAACCTTGCTTAAAGTTTTTCAGAACTTTCTAACCCCTTCCATCGCAGAAACCAACTGAGCGATTTACAGACTAAAAGTGCCACCAGTCACTTGGTAAATTTATAAACGATCCCAATTATACGTTAGTATCCTTACTCAAACTCCTATGTTAGGCCAACGATAAGTAAAACTTGCTCATTAATAGAGATGAAGACTTTATTTCTCAAGTGCCCAAAGTCAGCAGCCAGAGCAAATCATGGTTGTTGAACATATTATTGGGCTATCATTGATTATTGTCTTATTTTCTCTATGAGCTTCTTTTTATGTCTTTTTTTTATATATTATTATATTAGAACATAAGAACATAAGCAATGCCTCTGCTGGGTCAGACCTGAGGTCCATCATGCCCAGCAGTCCGCTCATGCGGCGGCCCAACAGGTCCAGGACCTGTGCAGTAATCCTCTATCTATACCCCTCTATCCCCTTTTCCAGCAGGAAATTGTCTAATCCTTTCTTAAACCCCTGTACTGTACTCTGCCCTATTACTCCCTCTGGAAGCGCATTCCAAATTTTAGGTGTCCACCACTCGTTGGGTAAAGAAGAACTTCCTAGCATTCGTTTTAAATCTGTCCCCTTTCAACTTTTCCAATATTGTTGTTCATTTATTATTATTGAACTTTTGCTTATGCTGTAATTGTTTGGTACTTAGCTCGGGTTTGAAGTAACACCCGGCATGCTTTCAAAGCATGGCGCACAAAATATTAGGTCGCAGCGCACAAGTTTCTCGTCACAGCGCAGGACCGTCAAGATTGACTCATTTGAACTTCTGCAAGATCAGCATCGGAAGCGTGCGCTGGGCCGGAGAGATCTTGGGGAGCCTCCGACAGTGGCTTTCTCCCCTCTCTGCAGCTCTCCTTTACTTCCCAGCGCAGCGATTCACGAAGGCAGCCTCGGGGCTTTTGCTGAGTCGCGGCTGCCTCTGATGATGCAACTTCCTCTTTCCTCAGAGGCGGCGCGACACAACAAAGGACCCGAGGCTGCCTTCGTGAATCGCTGCGCTGGGAAGTAAGGAGAGCTGCTGGGAGGGGAGAAAACCACTATCAGTCTGGGAAGCTGCTGGGCAGGGGAAAAAAAGGACAGCTGCTACTGGAAAGGGAGAAGGAGAGATGCTTCTGGGAGGGGAGGAGGGAAAGGAATCTGGGAAGCTGCTGGGCCAGGAAAAAAAAGGGACAGCTGCTACTGGAGAGGGAGAAGGAGAAGGAGAGATGCATCTGGGAGGGGAGGAGGGAAAGGAATCTGGGAAGCTGCTGGGCTAGGAAAAAAAGGGACAGCTGCTACTGGAGAGGGAGAAGGAGACGGAGAGATGCTTCTGGGAGGGGAGGAGGGAAAGGAATCTGGGAAGCTGCTGGGCCAGGAAAAAAAGGGACAGCTGCTACTGGATAAGGAGAAGAAGGAGAGATACTTCTGGGAGGGGAGGAGGGAAAGGAATCTGGGAAGCTGCTGGGCTAGGAAAAAAAAGGGACAGCTGCTACTGGAGAGGGAGACGGAGAGATGCTGCTGGGAGGGGAGGAAGGGAAGAGAGTTACTGCTGGACAGGAGGCTGGGAGAAAGAAAGAAAGGGGGCAGGCAGGGAAACAGAAGGAAAGAAGAGAAACAGAAAAAAAGAAAGAAAGGTCAGGGAGAGAGGAAGAAAAAGTTGGGGGAGGGAATGAGGTGTGGAGGAGAGAAAGCATACAGGCTGATAGAAGGGAAGAAAGATTGGATGCACAGTCAGAAGAAGAAAGTGCAACCAGAAATCACCAGACAAGGTAGGAAAAATGATTTTATTTTAAATTTAGCAAAGTGGAGGCAGTATTCCCACAGTTTTCAAAGGAATTTGCCCAAATAACTTAATAGTTAACTGGGTAAATTCCCAGAGATGAAAACTTCCCTTCACTTACTATGCACAGTTCTGAATTTATATCTGCTGTCTATATTTTACAATATGGTCCCCTTTTACTAAACCGCAATAGTGGTTTTTAGCGCAGGGAGCCTATGAGAGTCAAGAGCAGTGCTGGGCATTCAGCGCAGCTCCCTGCGCTAAAAACTGCTATTGTGGTTTAATAAAAAGGATGGAGGGTATATTTGTCTATTTTTGTATGCTATAAAAACCAAATACAGAGAGAGACTGAGAGCTGTTGACGAAGAGCTACGTGTGTGTCTTTCTTCGATTCCAGCCAGAATATCAGCTTTGTGTTCAGCCAAACAGGCCCAGGTTTCGCACTGAATAAAGTATTTTATAATTTTTATAATTTTTATTTCATAATAAAGTAATTATAAAATACTTTCTTTGTGTTTATTTGATTCCTATTCAAGAGAATTACTTTATATATAGTCAATATAGGCAGAGAGTTAAATTTTTTAACATTTTCTAATGGTGGTGTGCCTCGTGATTTTTTTCATGAAACAAGTGTGCCTTTGCCCAAAAAAGGTTGAAAAACACTGGTCTAGAAATTGAAAGCATCAAACGTATTGTCTTCTGGACTGTTTTTAATTTACAGTTTACACATATGGATGTAACAGACATAACTACATTTGTTGTAAAACATTTATTAAGATATCATTTCATCCCTACAATTTCTGTGTTCTTAAAAATATTATTTAACGTTATTTAATTTAGCGTGTAGGCCTAAAATTCCTTTGAATACCTCGTCCTCATGTATCAGCAACTTTGACAACATATTTATTTGGCTCATAACTTGCTGGCGCCCGATATTTTTAGCTCACAGTGAAAAAAGTTTGCTCACAACACCCGCCCGCTTAGAGGGAACACTGCTTCCCACACCCTGTTCGTGACGGAAGAGCTCCGTTTCGCTCTTATTGGAATGTTAAGAGCTTCTTCAGAACAGCATTTATTTTGGCTTCAATTTTATTTTTGGTCCATAACTTTTCTCCCAACTGTATTTATTTTGAATGAGTCTTCATCTCTATTAAGGAGCAAGTTTTACTTCTCAGTTCTATCGTTGGCCTAACAAGGGACTTGGTAAATTTATGCCATGCTAGTCCCGTGCTTTTCAAACTCTCTGTGGCTGTGACCCTGATGAACAAATACTCAGTGTGACATATGGAGGTGTTTGAATAACTTTATTTAGACATTAGGAAATAATGTTCCACTTGATGATTTCATTTAAACCATGAGGTTGTACTGTATGTGAAAAGGATTCAGGTCCCAATTCCTGCCCCATACTTTCTTTGTCTCTGTCATATGTAAGTCAGGTACCTGGGGACACATCTTAAAGACCAGAAACCATCTTTCAAATATGTCCGTCTTTTATTATGAGTTTCACATATTTATACGAATCAGGTTTGCCAGCATGTGTCAGCATGTGACGTAAGGTCACATGAAACTTTAAACACATCAGCATTTTTCCTATCTAGAGATTGAAGTCCAAAAGGTAAGAAAAAGCCTTGACCAGCAGAGCTTCTTAACTAAAGCTGTCTGTAAATACGGCTTAACAAAACAATTGAATTCACTTCACATTATCTCTGTTTAAACATTACCTGTCCTTGTATTCTCTTCAAGGAAGGGAAAGATAAACAGGGCCTACCTTTGCATCTTTAAACAACATATGCCTAAGGACACTTACTAAAGTTCTGATACGTGTCCGTTCAATTCCCCTCTTACGTCATGTAAATGACGTCACAAATACACAGCATGAGCTGGAAGGGAGTGATACTCTAGGTATGTCTCTCAAGGAGGGGTCTTTTTAGGAGCTGTAATACGAATAACACAGTACATGAGCAGTCAAGACAAGAGTGCAAATAATAAGAGATTATGCATTCAACTAAAGTGCTGATCCCAAGAATTAGATAAATCAGAGTTACATTTGAACTCAGCAAAGAGGTCTGCTAATTTCTGAATGTCCATAGTAGGACCTATATTGTCAGAAAGAAAAGTACAACAGCTTAAAGTACTGAGGAGAATTTTTCAGAATTCTCAGCTAGAATCATATCTAGGGCCATATGATTTTGAGAACCATCTGAGAAGTGGAGCCTAATTGATCAGTAATACTTTGCAAGGCGTTCCTAGAATAGTTCACAAAGCGTTGCTGATTATAATAATTTTAACTAATCCGATCAACATTCTTATTAATAGTAATAAAGGGAATAAGGAACTCAAACCCAGCCTTAACCTGAGCTCGGGCCTTAAATTCATCTGGGACCCCTCTTGGGACCCCTATAGCATCTATGTATACATGTGATCAGATTTACATCAAGACAAATAAAAGGAAAAACCATGTGACTGGCCTATCCACTGGCTGGGTAGCTTAACAGGGAGCCAAAAGTCTCCATAAAGCCAGTAAATATCAAATCTGATGCAGCAACAATGGGGCATACCTATGAGCCAAGACAGAACAATAACCTGGGGGTAAATTACCTACAAAACTACTCTGTGTCAGATTAGAAACATGACATATGTAATTGCCCTTATAGATGATAACGGCAATATCAAGCTTTTGCTGTCCTGGCAACAAAGGGTATTTAGAACACTGCAGTGCACAAAGGGGATAGGTAAATAACCCAAAAAGGCATGGTTGGATACCAGGAGGGAGGTCCAGATGTACGGTTCCTAGATGGGGTCTAGCTTGAGCACATATGTAACAATTACTCTTATTATGTTGATCAGCAGTGAATTTCATCCATTCTAACCAAAGGTTACGTTCTGAAAACCCTACCTCAACAGCCACAATATCTTCAAAAGTGGGATTGGCAATAGCCATCATGTCAGTAAGTTTATTGAATGTAGGGGCCAGTGAGTTAGTATTTTTTGGGGCCCCCACAAAATGGCGGGAGAGGATGAGTGGAGGTAGATAGATCCCGTAAGAAAACTGATTGGTCGGATAGCTAGACCCACCCTTAAACCACATGTCCATAATGTACATACCTTCATCAGTAGGTCTAGGGTTGTCAATAGTAAGAGAAAGCTTAATAATTTGTGCAGGAACACTTTTCCTATAACAGTGTCCAACCTTATGAAGGGCCATACAAGTAAGCAGTGATTTACCATTTTGGTCCACTGTTTTTCAGGGTATTTTCTAGTTTATAAGCCCAGTCAGTATCAATATTCCACCCTACCACTCCCCAGAATGCACACTTAACCCCCAACGTGAGTCAGTAACATATACATATATGTCCTTAGTTTTAGGAATCTCTGAGGACCAATGGCACAGCCTTGGGATATCAATTGATGAACAGTCCACAATGTCACAATACTCAAAGGAGAAGGTGGCAACTTGCACACTGCTGGAATTATACCAAAGGGTAGCATACTATCGGTCTTTTCTGGATTCCAATTGAAGGACAGCCTTTGCGAGGGAGTAGTCCAGCTTGACGTCGTGTTTGCAAAGAGGTGTCGGGGGTGCTGTTTACAGTAGGAGTGTCATTTACAGATGGGTATGGGCAGAAAGTGTCGTGGACCCAGAACACATCATCCCTGTAGACCCAGTTAGAAATGATCCATACAGGGAGAAAAACTAGCAGCAGCGGTGCCAGTAAGAGAATGATAAAGTTGGTAGAATGCTGCAATGAGATCATTATGTTGTTCTACTGGAGGAGGTGAAATCTGCGCAGGGAAGACTTGCTTCTGGGGTTTTAGGTTAACCCTCTTCAAGCGACTTGCGTGGATCCAAACAGGAAACTCCTCAGTGAGTGCAGCGGGCCTGGGCACAGCGATCACAGTAGTGGGAAGGCCAAAGGGGAAATCCGTCTGCTTCCGATCCTTGGAAAGCTGCTGGACAATCACCAGGCTGGAAAAAATGGGTAGGAATCTGTGGAGAGAAAGGAGAAGTGCAAGACACGTTTCTTTGAACAAGCCCTAATATTTCAATTAGCTTTTGGACGTATTCCTCCTGTATCAAGGGAAAATCTACCCATGGGGGCGGGGAAAGGTCATCCCGTGAGAATCTCAAAGGGAGAACAGCCAGATGTCTGTACATACAGAAAGAGATACTTGAAAAGAAATGCTTGGAAAGCATTCCAAATATCATTCAGCAGCTGTACTCCAATGTGATCCAAATAAGAGATAGAAAACGAGAGAAACCATGTTGCCTGCACTGAACGTGGCAACATGCAACAATACCAATTCATTCACTTAGCATAGCCATGGCAAAAGAGCGACAATACTCAGTTACTTAAGGTTCTTAATTGAACAATCCAAAAGGATATGTTTTTTCGTGCTTCATATAACTATTATGCACCTCAGAGAAACCATACTGATGTACTGAATGTATTCAGAAATGTATATTGAATGGATCATATGTAGGGAACACCACGAAGTAAACGCTGTATAAAGTAAAACTTTTTCTTATAACCCCTAACTAAACTATATTCAGAATATAAAAGCTAAAAGTAAAAGAACATTGCGCAGTTAGGCTAGTAAGAAGTGGAAAAAGAGCTCTAGAAATGGCCAATATTATGTATCCTGGGGTACCCACTAAACTAAGACAAGTAGACATGACACAGACAAAACATAAAGTTTTAAGCGTGGAGCTATTACTCCATCTGTCAAGTGTGCAGGGCTGAATTTAACTCTGCAAATAAACACATTGATATAAAAAAACCAAAACAACAAATAATGTATATCATAACCATCTCATATTTGAAAAAAGGCATAAAGCTAATGTCTCTTTGGAGCGTCTCTATCTCTGCAGTGATAAAGAGGACCCATGGAAAACATTAGAAATATCTGTGCCAAAATGGATCTGGGATGGCTATGTATAAATCCGGAAAAACCATTTTAAATTAGCAACATCCTAATTTCAGCTAAAACAATAGAAAGGAATTGTATTTTCCAATTTATTTTCAATTCACAACCGTGCCAGCTGTAATTATTGAGCTATATATCTCTGTATCAAGGAGCAAAAGGTCAAGAATGAAAATATCACTAGCAAGAAGTTAAAATGTCGAGCGAGCACTACGATAACCAATACCATGATATTGGGCAATGAATAAGGGAGAGCTAGCAGCTGGTATCCAGGGTTTCCCCTCTTTGCACCAAAGTCCGTCCAAAAGGGCGGCTTTGGGCACCTGCCAAACGCCAGGCATCAAAGTCAGAGGAGGGGGTGGTAACAAAGGACTGAAGCTGTGAAAAAAGAGAGGAAGAGAATCCTGTTCACCCTTGAGACCCAGAAGCCTATTTAAAAGAAGGGCCTGGACATCGTGAAAAGTATGAAGGGTAATGAGGTGACCTAGGATCAGAAAAGTAACCATCTCTACCACAATAGCACAAGCAGCCAGGGCTTTCTTGAACAGGAGTGACTATAAAAAAAGGCAACAGAGCGTAACTTACCGCCATGTTCTCCCTTCATGGTGTTACAATAGTCCCAAACAAAGAGATAAAACATGTGGGCATAAGCAGGAAAACCCAAACTTGAGCTAGAAACCAAAGCACATCTTAAATGTCCAACATTTCATAAGTCCATCTGATAAGAGCAGTCATTTCAGAAACCAGGGTCTGTCTCAAAATCTGGTCATAGAAGGAACAAGCAGAGATCCATTGGCGGCAGTGACCAATCATAGCAAGAAAAGTAAGCATGTCTTTCTTGGTAACTGGGAGGGGCAGGCCCAGAATAGCAGCAGTGCAGAAAGTGCAGATTTTCCTTTGACCATGAGACAGGACAAAACCCAGGTATTTCACTTCAGATGTACACCAGTGCAGTTTATTTCATGACACCTTGTGACCACACACAGACAACCATTATAAAAGGTACAAACTATCAGCCTGACAGGTCTCCTGAATTATGGAACACAAAAAGTTGTACAAAATGAGAATAGGACCATGAGGGGCAGTGCATGACTTTGTAGAATAGCCTGAAGGGCAATTCTACACTAGGTATACTGTTGCTTAAAGGTGAAGGCAAAAAAAAAGAGCTGAAAAGCCTCACCAAAGGGACTAAAATAAAACATTCTTTAGGATAATGACAGAAAAAAAAAATCATTGGCTGCCGGTGGAATGGTGGAAGAAACATAAGTGCAATGAGAATTACCAAAACTCTAACAGCCCTAATAATGCCATCAGCTTTGACATCAAGAGCGATGGGCGTATTATAAGAAGAGATGGTGGTTTTGATAATGCCGGAGAAAAGTCAAGAGACGAGCAGTGGAATCTCACTTTACTGCTTTATAAAACCAAGAATGAGTAACTTCAAAGAAGCACTATAGGGGGTCAGTGGAAGCCCAAACAGAGAAGTCTGGGGGAAGGGACAAAAACATTCATGCACAGACCCTGATAATGAAAGCAAAGAACAGATTAGCTTTGCTCTGCACAAGAAAGAAAACCTTTAAAACGGAATTTTTTCTTTTTCTTGTTTCTTTTTTTTTAACTACAAGGGAAAGATCTTAGACTGGTTCAAACAGCGCATTCAATTCATTCCACATAACAGCCTGTCCTACCTCAGTATTAAACATTGGTGACACAGAAAGATGGGAGCTGAAGGAAAAATGTCATACACACACACAGCCGTACAAGTCTCATTTGTCTAGGAGTAAGTGCCTTTATGACTCATTACAAAACCCATATAACAATGCAAAAATATTCGCTTATCTTACCTTATAAGCGAGGTACAGTAATAAGAGACAATAAAATCTTATACTCTATAAAAGTTTTAACCTTACAAATGACAGAGTGGGCAGGGGGGTTCTATAAATAATTTCATTCTTTCCGAAAGAATGGCAGCTGCGTATATATATGAGGGGCGCTTACCGAAAGTACCCCGAGATTTTTCCCAAAAAAACTCCATAATAGAACCCAAAGCTTGAACTTAAAATAAGGGGTTGGGTACAGGTCACCACTACCCAGTGAGTATTAAAGAACAGAAAAAATTCAGAAATACTCACAAAATACCGGTGATATCATCTGCCCATCCCGGACGAGCCCCCAACTGAAAAGGATTCAGGTCCCAATTCCTGCCCCATACTTTCTTTGTCTCTGTCATATGTAAGTCAGGTACCTGGGGACACATCTTAAAGACCAGAAACCATCTTTCAAATATGTCCGTCTTTTATTATGAGTTTCACATATTTATACGAATCAGGTTTGCCAGCATGTGTCAGCATGTGACGTAAGGTCACATGAAACTTTAAACACATCAGCATTTTTCCTATCTAGAGATTGAAGTCCAAAAGGTAAGAAAAAGCCTTGACCAGCAGAGCTTCTTAACTAAAGCTGTCTGTAAATATGGCTTAACAAAACAATTGAATTCACTTCACATTATCTCTGTTTAAACATTACCTGTCCTTGTATTCTCTTCAAGGAAGGGAAAGATAAACAGGGCCTACCTTTGCATCTTTAAACAACATATGCCTAAGGACACTTACTAAAGTTCTGATACGTGTCCGTTCAGTATGCAGTTTGAAAATCCAAAATTGTCCCCAAACCTAAAGGCAGAAATTGTCTTGAAAATTCTCAGGGACTTATTCTATAACCAACCAGTATAAAACTTCAAACACATGATTAGCTGAAATACATTGGGATATTAAAATAATATGTGTTGAGATGGTTCCAATGTTCTATTAAGCAAAAAAAGAGATGGCCCAAGTTTCTACAGAGGACAATGACAAACCAAAACAGAAAAGAACTATGGAAACCAACAATGTTCAAATTCCTCATTTTATTTCCTCTTTTTTGGTTTTCCAATTTCTCTATTAAGCTTTAATCTGCCCCATTGTGTGACCTAAATAAATTTTAGCCCATGGGCTAAAGTAGAGTCACAAGTACTGTAGGCCTAGCTCGCAAGCAATCGCACTTCCCTCTAGTAGGGTTTGTCCATTCAAGGGTCTTCTTACACACATTACAATGACCACAAGCTCTGTCTCTCCTAACTGTATGCATAGTATTCCCTTGGGTGCAATAATATGAGTGAATTACACTATCACATAAGTTTTTAGGTCTTCATAAACTATGCATGGACTCTATTTGAAAACATCACGAGTTGTCAAAATGTGCCAAGGCTTCTGGATTGTCTTGGCAATAAACGAAGCTTGCTTAGAAAAAGTCAACATGCACACTTGCTTCTGTAAAGGCTCCTTGTGCTGTTCTGACAACAGTACTTACATTTAGATTTATTATTTATAGTTTACTTTTATCCAAGATGTAGAACAATAACACATTGTCATAATAACGTGAAGGCTTGCACACTTTTCCTAAGGCCAGTCCCAGAGTTTGTTACCTCTGTTGAAATGTGTCCTCTAAAACAGTATTCTTCAACCGCCGGTCCGTGGACCAGTGCTGGTCTACAGAAAATTCCTGACGGTCCATGCAGGGCTTGCGAGATCGATGAGCTGCAATTTCCTGCCAGTCCGCGCAGGGCCAGAGAGATTGATGAGCTGCAATTTCCTGCCGGTCCGTGCAGGGCCAGCGAGATCATGGGGAGCCTCCGACAGTGGCTTTCTTCCATTCCAGCAGCTCTCGGTACTTGCCAGCACAGCGATTCACTAAGGCAGCCTTGGGGCTTTTGCTGAGTCACAGCCGTCTCTGATGATGCAACTTCCTCTTTCCTCAGAGGCGGTGCAACCTATCAAAGGACCCAAATCAAGTACGGAGAGCTACCAGGAGGGGAGAAAGCCACTGTTGTAGGCTGGGAAACTGCTGGACAAGGAAAAAAGGGACAGCTGCTACTGAACCTGGAGGGAAGGAGAAGGAGAGATGCTGCTGGGAGGGGAGGAGAGGAAAGGGAAGAGAAGAGAGTTACTGCTGGACAGGAGGAGGAGGGAAAGTAGAAGGAAAAAAAGGAAGGAAACAGCTGGCAGGGAGATTAGAGGAGGGGAAGGGGAGAGACAGGAATGGGAAAGTAGAGAGATTGATGATGGGAAGGGGGTCAGCAGAGAAATAAGCAGAGAGGGACAAAGATGCTAGATCTGGTGTAGGAGATATAAAAATGAAGAGAGCAGTGAAGCTGGAATGAATCATGTAAAAAGGAGAGAGGGGGCGCAGGCTGGATGGAAAGGGTAGAGGGGCATAGAAAGAAGGCAGATACCATGTGGAAAGGGGTGAGGGCAGACAGTGGATGGAAGGGGCAAATGCTGGATTGAAGAGACAGGGCAGACGCTGGAAGGAAGAGAGTGAAAAGAAGATGAAAGCAGAAACTAGAGACAACAAAAGGTAGAAAAAACTAATTTTATTTCTATTTTGTGATTAGAATATATCAGATTTGAAATATGTATCCTGCTAGAGCTAATGTTAGACATAACTGGGGAGTGCAAAGCTCAGGCAGTGCTTCTTTAGCTTCCAGCTGGCTTAGGGCTCTCTCTGACTAGAGGGCAGTTGCTCTAGTTGCACTTTCCTTAATACTATTCCTGTCATGTGTGACTGCGGTATTCTGTTAGCATGGTATTTCTGTGTAGCATTCTATAATAATGTGACTTAATAATGACCACAAATGCTCGCAGTCTAAGCAACAAAGTTCATGATCTGCAAGCCCTGATGTTAGAGGCAGATCTAGATATTGTCTCTATAACAGAGACATGGTTCAGTAAATCACATGGATGGGATGCAAACATACTGGGATATAATCTTTTTAGGAAGGACAGAGATGGTCAAAAAGGTGGAGGAGTAGCTCTCTATGTAAAGATCAATATCCAAGCGACTGAAATGCAAGGGACCTGGGGAGAGGAAAAAGCAATATG
The DNA here is from genome assembly GCF_902459505.1 of Geotrypetes seraphini. Classification (NCBI taxonomy): domain Eukaryota; kingdom Metazoa; phylum Chordata; class Amphibia; order Gymnophiona; family Dermophiidae; genus Geotrypetes; species Geotrypetes seraphini. The sequence goes on from NC_047095.1 coordinate 68,434,700, forward strand.
GATTGCTCTGAAAAGAGAAGATGGAACTTCTATCTATGTGGGTGTAGTCTACAGACCTCCGACTCAATCGCAGCAAATTGATAAGGATCTGATTAGGTTCTGCTGTTGGGAGATTTCAACCTGCCGGATGCGGACTGGAATGTTCCGTCTGCGGAATCGGAAAGAAGTAGGGAGATTGTGTATGCCTTTCAAGAGGCTCTGCTCAGACAAATGGTGACGGAACCCACAAAGGAAAAAGCGATATTGGATCTGGTCCTCACAAATGAAGAAAATATCTCTAATGTTTGAGTGGGTGCTTATCTGGGAAGTAGCGATCATCAAGCGGTTTGGTTTGATATAACGGCTAAAGTGGAGAGCGGCTGCACGATACTTAAAGTCCTAGATTTCAAACGTACGGACTTTAATGCAATGGGAGAGTACCTGAAGAAAGAACTGTTAGGATGGGAGGACATAAGAGAAGTGGAAAGACAGTGGTCTAAGCTGAAAGGAGCGATAAAAATGGCTACGGACCTTTATGTGAAGAAAATCAATAAAAACAAGAGAAAAAGGAAGCCGATATGGTTCTCCAACCTAGTGGCTGAGAAAATAAAGGCGAAAGAGTTGGCGTTCGTGTAATATAAAAAAAACCCAAGAAGAGGAGAGCAGAAAGGACTACAGGTTGAAACTGAAAGAAGCCAAGAGAGAGATATGTCTGGCGAAAGCACAGGCGGAAGAACAAATGGCTAAAAATGTAAAAAAGAGAGACAAAAATTTTTTCAAATATATTAGTGAAAGGAGGAAGATGAAAAATGGAATTGCTAGGCTAAAAGATGCAGGGAACCAATATGTGGAAAGTGATGAGGAGAAAGCAAATGTGCTAAACAAATACTTCTGTTCTGTGTTCACAGAAGAAAATCTTGGAGAAGGACCGAGATTGTCTAGCAAAATTACTCGAGAAAATGGAGTAGATTCTGCGCCACTCACGGAGGAGAGTGTTTATGAGCAACTTAAAAAACTGAAGGTGGACAAAATGATGGGACCAGATGGAATCCATCCCAAGATACTAAGGGAGCTCAGAGAGGTTCTGGCGAGTCCAACAAATCTCTGGAGACGGGAGTGATTCCTGGGGATTGGAGGAGAGCAGATGTGGTCCCTATTCATAAAAGCGGTCACAGGGATGAAGCAGGAAACTACAGGCCGGTGAGCCTCACTTCAGTTGTTGGTAAAATAATGGAAGTTTTGCTGAAAGAAAGGATAGTGTACTTCCTTGAATCTAATGTGTTACAGGATCCGAGGCAACATGACTTTACAAAAGGTAAATCGTGCCACAGCACAGAAACACTACTTGTAACACTACTAGACACAGCTTGACAGCAAATTAGCAAAGGCAAAAAGATGATGCTAATCCAACTTGACCTCTCCGCAGCATTTGACCTGGTCGACCACTACATACTGCTACAGATACTTGACGCCATTGGGATCTCAGGCAAGGTCTACAATTGGTTCCAAGGATTCATCAAATCAAGAACCTACAGGGTAAAGTCCAATAATATCAAATCAGAACCATAGTCCAACCCATGCGGAGTTCCACAAGGATCACCTCTATCACCTACGCTCTTCAACCTCTTTATTTCCTCCCTTGGAGCCACTTTAGATAACTTAAATGTTACATCCTTCAGCTACGCAGACGACATCACCATACTCCTCCCCTTCGACCCATCAGAGCCCACCACTACAGCAAAACTGGAAATAACCCTAGATGCAGTGGAAAAATGGATGGTAGACCACAAACTGAAACTAAACTCAGATAAAACAAAATTCCTTCTGCTCGAAAAGGCCAAAATTCCCACCATTACAGAACTGAAAATTAAAAACACCAAATACCCAATACAGCCCGAACTCAAACTCCTAGGAGTAACGATAGACAGATGACCATACAAAGAATTAAGTCATGTCATGAATTCCTGGGATGACTATTTGTAATGAGTGCAAATAAAAAATAGAAACATGACAGCAGATAAAGGCCAAAAGGCCCATCCACAGCATCCAGTATCTCCTCCTCTCTCTGAGATCCCAAGTGCCTTTCTCACGTGTTCTTGAATTCAGACTGTCTCCATCACCTCTTCCGGGAGACTGTTCCATGCATCTACTACCCTTTCTGTAAAAAAGTATTTCCTTAGATCACCTCTTCACTTCATCCTATGCCCTCTCATTCCACAGTATTCCTTCACTTGAAACAATCACCTCCTATACTATAATGCTACAGAGATATTTAAACATCTCTATCATATCCTCTCTCTCCCGCCTTTCTTCCAGAGTATACATATTGAAGACCACAAACTAATTTTCTTGCAGCCCTCTGAAACAACTCTGTCCCATTTATAACTTTTCAATAAAGCACATCCATATCTTGATGTACCGAAACCATGAATATAAGTTGTTCTCTTCAAAAGCAGATATGTAATAACATATAGTAACGTGAAATGACTGTAGATAAAGACCTGAACAGTCCATCCAGTCTGCTCTGTAACTACATGCATTACAATTTCATGATTAAATTGTCTTTTTTTTTCTTTCTTTCTTCTGGGCCACAGACCTTAGAAGTCCACCCGGTACTGTCCTTAGGTTCCAACTACTGGAGTTGCCATTGACGCTTACTCCAGCCTATCCGAACCATCTCGTCATTTGTGGGATACGGACCGAAAAAGTCTGCCCAGCAATGTCTTCATGTTCCAAATGACTGTAGTTTCCGGCAAAGCTCTCCCCAGCCCATCCTAAACTGAATTGCCATATAAGGGGCACAGAACACGCAAGCCTGCCCGGTACTGATCCTAGTTCTTCAATTTATACCATTCATATTCATACGCGTATATCTATAAAGGTTTCAAAACCTACTGTAGACCTTCATGTTAATTGAATAATATTTGGGCAAAAAAGCCTCTGACCAATATTGGTTTTGGATATGAATCTCTTGGGCTGCAGCTGCTGTGAAAAGACAGCAGCCCCCATAAAAGGAGAATGAAAGAGAGCCACAAATGGTTTTACATCTGGAACTAATCGCTGAGTGAAAGAGGAGAAGGAAGACAGGAGGGAGAGAATTAGAAAGGGAGAGACAAAAGCAAGGAGGAGAGCAACAGAGGGAAATACAAAGAGAAAAAGGAAGGAGATAAAGAAAAAGGTACAGAGAGAGGCAGAAGAGGTAAGGTGGGAAAGAAAGAGAGAAAGAGAGAGAGGAAGAAAGAAAGAGAGGTTTATCGAGAGCAAAAAGAGTCAAAAAGGAAAAAGATGAAAAGAAAGATGAAGGTGTGAGAGAGGGAGAAACGGACATGAGTGGTTAAAAAAAAGAAGAGAGAGAGTGGGATGGGGGGAAAGAAACAGAGAGACAGGGAAGGAGGTAGATAAAGTGCAATATGAGTTAAAAAATATTTCACACTGTACCAAATAAGTAGTAAAATATACATTTCATCGGTAAATGGTCTGTATCTCTTTCAGGAGTGCAAGTCATAACGGTGGGTATACTGGTTCAGGTGCACCCCAGCAATCATTACACTCATAGACAGGTTCATTTTCCTACAGAGCACATGGCTGTACCACCTCAGAATAAAATGAACACTGCATATACCTGAGTGGCTTCTAACTCAGTCCAAATATAATTCATGCTTGACTCATTCAGCGCAGGCCTTAGTCTTTCAGTAGAGGGCACAGGTCTGCTCATTATATCCAGTTGTAATGCAGTATGCTAATGCTTAGCAGGGCAAGGAGTCCACGTTGTAGAATCAGGGCCCCTAGGCACCCAAGTACACTGGGCCCCCCTGGCCCTGCCCCGCCCCATTTATCTGTTTTCTTATTTACTTCTTTATTTCCATTTGTATTTCTTTTTTTTTTTTTTTATTCAAAACAAACAAAGATTAGCATACCAGTGCACAGTTTTTCTTCTATGCCACCCCCAAACATCTCTGAGCAAATCCCCCTTTCCTTCCCTTCCTACCTACTTACCCATGACTTTAACTCTGAACCCTTTCCATGCATATATAAAAGTGTTCAAATATTTGTAAAGCAGTAATACTATCCGAAATATGTCTATATTAATAACCAAGTTTACAATAATAATAACTTTATTTTTCTATACCGCCATAGTCAGGCGACTTCTAGGCGGTTTACATTGTAAGAAGGCTGGACATTCAGCGAATAACAAAAGGTCTTAATACAATACAATAAGTCTACATATAATACAATACAATGAGTCTAAATACAATACAATACAATACAATGAGTCTAAATACAATACAATACAATAAGTCTAAGTACAATACCATACAATGAGTCTAAATACTATACAATAATCTAAATGGGAAACTTACGTACTAATTGGAGTTCTATGGGTAATGAATACCTGAATACTTTAGTACTTACATATTAATTGGAGTTCTATGGGTAGAGAATACCTGAATACATGAAAGGAGCTTCTTGAGAGAAAGAAAAGGCGTTTACAGGGGGGGAAGTCCTAGTGAGGGAGGGGATAGTCTCTCAATGACTCTCAACTGCCTCACTCTACATCAACCAACTGTAACCCATATGTTCAAAGAAGCATGGGATGAACACAGAGGATCTAGAATCAGAAAATAATATTAAATATTGAACTAAAACCAGTACTGGGCAGACTTGCACGGTCTGTATATGGCCGTTTGGGGGAGGATGGGCTGGAGAGGGCTTCAGTGGCTGGGAGGGTGTAGATGGGCTGAAGTAGGTTTTGACGGAGATTATGGCAGTTGGAACCCAAACACAGTACCGGGTAGAGCTTTGGATTCTTGCCCAGAAATAGCTAAGAAGAAAAAATTTTAAAAAATTTAAATTGAATCAGGTTGGGCAGACTGGATGGACCATTCGGGTCTTTATCTGCCGTCATCTACTATGTTATTATGTATAAACAACCAAATCTATAACTCCTCTAGTACGTTCCACTCCATGTATGTTAAATTGCAATGAAACAGAGGAGGGAGTGACGTCACCTCGCTGAATGGCAGCGTGAGGCAGAAGCTCCGTCGGGCTTTTGCAAGACATCGCGAGTGGCGCTTCCACAGCGTTGTTTCTTCGACACTATTTTCGGCTGCCGGGGTTCCTCTGCTGATGGCGACCCGAAAACGCCTGGACAAATTTAAATTTTTCGGCGATCCGCCAGAAAAATCGGGCCCGGAGGTGGTGAGTGGCATGGGAGAGAAAAAAAAGATGGCGGCCGGGCCGACGACTCAGTCCGAGTCGGAAGATGAAGGCATCTCTGACCAGCGGGGGGAGGCTGGAGAGGCACCGAAAAAGTCTATGGCTGCCTGGTTTACAGAGCTCAAGGCTGAAATAATTGGAGTGAGGGGAGATGTGCGGGCGGCGATTGCAGAGCTCCGTACGGAGGTCAGTGAGCTGGGAGCTCGGGTTTCAGCTTCTGAAGACAACGTGGCTGCTTTAACTACCACTGTATCCACTACCTCTGATGTTACGGGTCGCCTATCGACTGAACTCCGGGAACTGCAGGCACAAGTTGAAGACTTGGAGAACCGCTCTCGGAGATGCAACCTGCGTTTCAAAGGCATCCCTGAAACGGAAGCTTTTCGGGACAGTAAAGAGGTGGTGAGAGCCTTTTGTGCACATCTACTGAGGGCGGATGGAGCTGAAGTTCCTGAGTCTATCGTTCTGGTGCGGGCCCACCGCAGCTTGGGGGCTCCCAGGGCCCAGGGCACACGAGATATAATAGCCTGCTTTGGAGAGTTTACACTGAAGGAACGTATTTTATTAGCGGGCCGCAGACAAGCAGCTCTCCGATGGAAAGATCTGGCAGTGGGGGTTTTCCAAGATTTGGCGTGGTCTACTTTGCAGAAGCGCAGAGCGTTTAAAGATGTCACACAAGCGCTGCGCACTGGGGGCCATAAATATCGGTGGCTATTCCCCTTTGGCATATGGATGACCATTAACGGCACATCTCGCCGAGTTACCACAGTGTCGGAAGCTTGGGCGGAGATGAGAGCTCTGGGCTGCGGGACTCCGATGGAAGGGGACAGACCTCCGGCAGTAGCATCCACTTCTGCGCAAAGCGAGCCTTGGAGTACAGCATTGCGTTCTGGCAAGAAATCTGCGAAATCCCAGACCTGAACATGTTTGGACGATGGTAAAACCATTTTGTTCCGCCTCGTTGCGGGGCTTTGCCTGGGCCGGTTGAGTGCAGGCCCTTGGAATTGGCTGGGAGAATTAGAGACATTGGTTTGACACTGCTCTCTTTGAATGGGGTTTGGTGGTTTCTTATTATGTACTGTTCTCATGGTGTACGTGTGAAGTTGTATGGTTTTCTGGGTGTTGGGGTCTGGGATCCGGGGGGTTCGGTGTTGGCAAGTATGGGGTGTGAGGGGTTGGGGGAGTGCTTGGATGATGAGTGCAGGATGGAGAGGGGGGAGTGGAATATAGTGACAGTGGGGGAATTCATTTGTTGGAAGTTTCATTGACTTTATAGATGAGTGATGTTTGCCTTTGGGGGAGGATTGCACTTTCTACACGCTGGCGAATCCTGAGGCACGGGATTCAGATCAGCGGAGGGGTGGGGGGAGGGGGGTGGGTTCTGGGGGGGTTAGGGGGGGAAGAGGGACAGGGAAGGAGGGTGATAAGCTTTTCATTTTAGGTTCGTGGAATGTTAATGGACTTAATAGTCCGGGTAAGCGCAGTATTGTATTAAAAGAGTTGACACGCTTGCGATGGGATGTTTGTCTACTTCAAGAAACACATTTAAGGCCTCGAGATGTAGCAGTCCTACAATCTCCATATTTTGATCAAATCTGGACACACCAGGGGGCGGTGCCGGGGAAGAGGGTGGGAGGGGTAGCCATCTTGGTTAGAAAGGGACTGGGTCTAGTGGTTCAACAAGTCTTTCGGGATGGGGCAGGGAGATGCTTGGCTCTAATGGCTACCTTACAAGGCCGTCCCATCACTATTATAAATCTGTATGGTTCCAACACGGGTCAAGCAACATATTTTGGGTCCCTTAGAACTGAATTGGTGGGATTTGTGAAAGGCTCTGTTTATCTGGGTGGAGATTTTAATGTTACCCCAGATGTTCATCTGGATCACTCTGTGGGAGGGACTCGGTCTCCGACTAGGGCTGCTAGAAAAGCTCTTCTATCTTTGTTTTCTTCTTTGGGCTTGGTAGACAGTTGGAGGTTGTCTCATCCTGCGCAGCGCTCTTACACTCACTACTCTCATGCACATAGATCGTATGCACGCATTGATGGGGTTTGGGTTCATCGTAACTCTTGGGGCGGGATACGACAGGCCGAGATTGGAACTATCCAAATTTCTGACCACGCGCCAGTGTGGGTAGCTTGCGCGGGTTATTGGGAGGGGGTGTGACGTCGTTTTTGGCGACTTAATGAGTCTTTATTAAAAGATCCGGCTGTAGTTCGAGAGGTGGGTACGACAGTGGCTCAGTACCTTCAGCATAATGATAACGATACGGTCACTGATGCAATTCTGTGGGATGCACTGAAGGTGGTAGTACGGGGCGTTTTTATTAAATGGGGTGCTCGCCGAAAGCGTTTGCGGGCGCAGCGTTCTTTAGCGCTTCATGAACAGCTGGAGCGATTGACGAAGTTGCATCAGAGACATCAGGACCCCTTGGTGTATGACCATCTTGTTAAGGTTCGTGCGGAGCTCTCCTTACTGCAGATGGAGGAATACGAGTTCTTGCGGCTGCGCCTACGCCACACTGTTTATGAGTATAATAACACACCTGGATCTCGCTTAGCTCGACTTATTAAGCTGAAGCAGGCGAGATCGAATATTACAAAGATTAGGGATACTGCGGGCACTGTGCATTGTACTGATTCGGCTATTAGTGCTGTGTTCCATGATTTTTACTCAGAATTGTATCAGCCATCGGGGGGGCATGATTCCGCGGCCATTGAGGGGTACCTTTCTGAGTTGCGGCTACCGCAGCTTTCGGACACTGAGAGGGATGTGCTTAATGAGCCTATTGAATTAGGGGAAGTTCTGGGAGTCATTGCTAATTTGAAGTTGGGCAAATCGCCTGGGCTAGATGGGTATACTAATCAATTTTATAAACTTTTTCGTGAAATCTTGGCTCCATTATTGGTCCGCGTAGCGAATGGGGTACGGGGAGGTTCCCCCTTGCCCAAGTCCATGGGGGAGGCAGGGATTTCGGTCTTGCTCAAGCCGGGCAGAGATCCTATTGGGTGCGGGTCGTATAGACCGATTTCGTTATTAAATACTGATGCAAAAATTCTAGCGAAAGTTTTGGCTCTTCGTCTGGGAAAGGTACTACCCTCTCTGGTACATTTGGATCAATCTGGTTTTGTTCAAAAGAGGCAGGTCTGTGACAATATTAGACGAACGTTGCATCTTTTGTGGGCTGCGCAGCGGACTTCTGCAAAAGTTGCCTTCTTGGCGATTGATGCTGAAAAGGCTTTCGATCAAGTGGCGTGGGAATTTTTATGGCAGGTGATGCATCGGATGGGGCTGGGCTCTTTCTTTTTGGCTTGGGTGCAAGCCTTTTATAGGGATCCTAAGGCTACTGTGCGTTGTAATGGGATTTATAGCGAATTTTTTTCCATTGGGAGAGGCACTCGACAGGGCTGTCCTTTATCTCCCTTGTTGTTTGCTCTCTCTATGGAACCGTTAGCCATTCGTATACGGGAGCATGGGGATTTACTGGGGGTGAAGGTGGGAGATCTTGAACATCGACTAGCACTGTTTGCCGACGATGTGTTATTGTATGTTCGGGACCCGGAAGTTTCCTTGCCGATTCTTGTTGCCCTTTTTATGGAATATGGGAGGGTTTCGGGATTTACGGTGAATATGGATAAATCTGAAATGCTGAGTGTTACATTGGGGGAAGAAGACCAACGTCGTTTGGCTGTTCGGTTTCCTTTCCGCTGGGCGCCTGGGGTTATTCGTTATTTGGGGATTCGGTTACCTGCGGACTTATCCCAATTGTTTACTGTTAACTATGCGCGGCTTATTCAACAGATTAGGACTGATATTCAACGCTGGAATGGGTTTTGGTTGTCATGGTGGGGTCGCATAGCAGTTCTTAAAATGAATGTTTTGCCCCGCTTGCTTTTTCTTTTCCAAACATTGCCGATTTCGGTCCCTACTCTAGTTTTGAAACAGTTGCATACTCTGTTTTTTCGCTTTATTTGGCAGGGGAGGCCTTCTCGTATCTCTAGGGCAGCGCTGTGGGCGGACAGGGCTAGTGGGGGGCGGGCGGTACCGAATTTATTTTGGTATTTTCGAGCAGCTCAATTGCGGCTATTATTGGATTGGGAGATTGCAGAGTATAAGTTGGCGGTCCGACTGGAACAACATTTTGTGGGGCGCCCCTGTTTGAAATATTTACTTTGGTCATCCTCCATTGATACTGGGAGGTTCGTGGTTCCGGGGAACCCATTTTTGGAACATCTTTTGAAAGTGTGGTGCGATACCCGTCGCCGTTGGGGTGGGGGGGGTGGTTCCGTCGATTTTGGGGGCGGTGCGGGAGGAGCCTCTGTTCCCTGTTGGAAGGGAGAGTTCTACATTTGTGCGGTGGGCACATTTAGGGTTGCATACTTTTCGGGATGTGCTTCAAAAAGGGGTCCTGATGTCTTTTGAAACCTTCCGGCTTAGTGCTGCCTTGCCCAAAGGAGACTTTCTAGCCTATTCTCAAATACGTCATTTTCTTCATTCTCGGAAGTGGGATCGGGGATCTTTTCAGTCTAATGATCCCTTTGCTCACATGTGGTTCACTCTTAAGAGCCTTCCTAAGCCTATCTCTGTTCTTTACCAATATATTCGAGGCTCCTATTCCTTTCCATCTCTTTATCAGCGAGCTTGGGAGTTGGATTTAAGCTGTACATTTTCTGTTCAGGAGTGGGCTCTGATCACCACTGAGGTTGGCAAGGCCACCTCGTGTGCTCTCATTAAGGAAAACGCTTACAAAGTGGTGATGAGGTGGTACTATACACCGGAACGTCTTCACCGTATGTATCCAGGTGTTTCAGCCTTGTGTTGGAGATGTGGGATGGACTTGGGGACATTTTTGCATATCTGGTGGGCCTGTCCCGTCATACAGCCTTTCTGGCGGCAGGTGGTGGGGTGTTTATCACAATTGTTACAAATATTATTGCCTTTTTCTCCGCAGGGGTGCTTGCTAGGCCTTTACAATGTATGTTTATATTCATGGCAAACTAAGATCCGACGTTGGGGCCTGGCGGCGGCTAAATGTTTGATAGCTGCTCGTTGGAAACAGGGGCAGGCGCCCACCCAATTGGAATGGACTGTTAAACTCCAGTTTATTTGTAATATGGAACTGTCTATTGCAAAGCGTCACGGTTATTATTATACTTATACCCGGACTTGGACACGAATCCTTGATAAAATTACATCTTTGTCTTGAGCTTCTTTCTGTGGGGGGGGGGGGTTGAGGACTGAGGGGGCTCTCCTGAAGAACCAACTGGGGGCCCTCTTTGCTGGAGGTGAAGCTTGGGGGTGGGGGGGAGGGATTTGTGGAGTTATGGTTGTTGCTGGGTATCAGGGGCTTGACTGTATAGGTGGGGGTACTTCTGTGATTTGTACATTTATTGTGGTGCTCTCTGTTTGATGGCTGTATGTTATGTTGTCCATGATATTCATGGTATGTTTGTATATTCTCAAAACTTTTCAATAAACATTTATTGATAAAAAAAAAAAAATTGCAATGAAACAACAAGGCAAGCAGTCAACCAAAGAATCCAACATGAAACAAAAAAAGATTGGTAGAAAAATAAGGAGATTCAAATCAGGTTAATTCAAAGTGTCTTTTATACAAACATAACACAGAAAACACCTTTGCCTAGTATGGAATATGTAATCACAAACTAACCTCTCCCCCTTTTACAAAACTGTAGTATGGTTTTTAGCCAGGGCCAGCACTAAAAAATGTTCTACAGTTTTGTAAAAGGGGGGATAAAATAGAAATACGTAGACAAAGATTAAATAAAACCACCAAGAAGCTGGACTCTGCATACAATGCAACATCACAGAAACAGCGATGCATGTACCCTAAAGCAAAAAAATAAATAGAAATTTTTTTCTACCTTTGTCTTCTCTGGTTTCTGCTTTCCTCATCTTCTTGTCACTCTCTTCCTTTCATCTTCTGTCCTTCTGTGCCTCTTCCAGAAATTGTCTGCCTCTCCCTTCCATCTCTTCTTCCCCCCCATCCCATTGGTGTGGCATCCATCATCTTCTCTTCCCTCCTCCAATGGTCTGGCATCTCTCTCCCCTCTTTCCCTCTCCCACAACCCATGGTCGGGCATTTCATTCTCTCCTCTCCCTTCCTCCCACTTCCATCAGCATCTGCCCCCTTTCTCTCCCTCCACCACAGTTCCATGCTCCTTTCTCCCTCCCCCTCCAAACAAGGCAGCTGCCGGCTCTGCCCACAACGGGTTACCCCCCACGGCAACGCCCCTCCACCGCAGCAACGGCAACAGCCCCCCCCCCCCACAACAACAGCAACAGGCCCCCCCCCCTCGCAACAAAGGCAACGGGCCTCCCGTAGCAATAGCAACAGGCCCCCCCGGCAGCAGCAGCAACGCGGCCGAATCTATTACAGGAAAGTCCCGCGATGACTGATTTTGCCGGTCCATCCCCCTCCGACGTCACTTCTTCCAGAGCAAGTGACATCGGAGGGCGGAGGGGGATGGACCAACAGAAGCAGTCATTGCGGGACCTTCCAGTAACAGATCCAGCCGCATTGTCATTGCTGTTGCTGCGGGGGAAGGGGGGGTGGGGTCCGTTGCCATTGCTGCAGGGGGGGGGGTCCGTTGACGTTGCCGAGGGGGGCCGTTGCTATTTTAAAAAAATAGCAAGGTAAGTTGTCCTCCTTCAGCGGGCCCCCCTCGCAGTTTCGGGCCCTAGGCACGTGCCTACTGGGCCTATTGATTAATCCGGCCCTGTTTATAATCAATTAATAATCTTTGCAGGACTTTGTGAGTCTGGAGTGCTAATGAACCCTTACACATGGATGAGCACAAAATCAGCAGAATTTAAGCACAGGCTGTGCAGAAGAAAAAGTTCACCCAGAGAAGATTTTATTGTACTTCTTACAAAATCCCCAAAGTTAATTTCTGCAATAATCACATACAAATCAATAGAAAGCTACTTAAATGTTCAACTTTTTGAAATCATTCTTTGGGAATCCCTCCCCCTCATATATGGTTATAAATCTAATAAATATATTGAACTTGAAAAACCTTTCTTTCCAAAAAAACAAACTAGTACCAGAAAATGTTGAACTTTCCCAAGAATAAAGGGGTAGATACTCAAAGCAATTAATTGGCCAGAAATGAATTCTAGCTGTCTAAGATTTATGATTTATTTAAAATTTTTATCTACTGTCCTCCCCTTTTACAAAACCGCAAAAATGTTTTTTAGTGTCGGCTGGTGCCCTAATCTGGAGTGGTTACTAAGGAAATCCACTGTAGCAGCATTTAATTTTCAAAAAGGGCAACTATAAAAAAATGAGGAAAATGGTTAAAAAGAAGCGATAAGAATTGGCTGCAAAGGTGAGGACTTTCAATCTGCAGGCGGAAGGTCGCTATTCAACTAGCTCCTGGATTCTGGCAATTATTTTCTCCTGTTGAGGTTTCTCTTCAGTGAGACTGGGGTGTCCAGCTGAACGGGGCTGGATTTAGGGATGCCCCCCCCCAGGTCCCTGCCTCACCCTCCCTCCAGTGATAGAGGGTCTGACTTGGTCTCCAATTTTTCTTCTTTCCCTTAATGGCATGGCAGTACAATACATACCTGTGAATGAGAATGTATGCTAGGTGTGGTATAGCATGGAATGTCTGGCAAAGTGTGAAGTACTGACGTTGACAGTGCCTGACAGTACGTGGCATAATAGGGCATGATAGTATATGTTAGCTATGGCAGGGCATTATGCTTTGAGGTTGTGTGGCAGTCAGTGGCACAGGAAATATTGGGTGAGTGGAAGGAAGAATTGATTCATTATGCTAGATGCTAATGTTCCACAATTAATGAAGATGAAGTTGAAACAATCCAAAATAAATCTCAAAATCAACCATGACATAGTTAACAGGGAAGAAAGATGAAGGTGTTGGAATAGCCTTCAGAGTCTCCAGACTTCAGTACTAGTGAAACTCGGTAAGGAGATCTCAAACATGCACAGCATCCGAGGAAACCTACAAATATTTTGGAGCTGGAAGGAGTTCTGCAAGTAAGAGGGAAAAAAAAAAATCCCAAAACACAAGCGGAAAGACTTTTAGCAGGTTACATGAAACATTTTTTTAGACATCTACTCCCAGTGTGGTGCAGTGGTTAAAGCTACAGCCTCAGCACCCGGGGGTTGTGGGTTCAACCCCACGCTGCTCCTTGTGACCCTGACCAATCCCCCCATTGCCCCAGGTACATTAGGTAGATTGTGAGCCCACCGGGACAGACAGGGAAAAATGCTTGAGTACTTGAATACATTCATGTAAACCGTTCTGAGCTCCCCTGGGAGAACGGTATAGAAAATGGAATAAATTAAAAAAAACAAATAAATACTTGGTGCTCAAAATTGCATGAGTAATGAGCCAATAATTGGGTGCCAACAATTGATTTTTGGCATTCATTGGTCATTTAGATTCGCGCATGTATCTTGCAAATTTTTTAGTGTGCAACTGAAAAGGGGGTGTGGCCATTGGAGGGGATTGTGGGTAAGGAGCATTCACTATGTTTATTTAAAACTTTATATACCACATAACAGCCTAGAGAGGATCCAAGCGGTTTACAATGTATAGTTCACATTCATTAAGAAAAGAACCCCATTTAAAAATAGGAAAGGAAAGAATAAAAACAAAAGTTAATTTTTTTTTCATAAAAAACACTATAACAATCAACATCTCAATAATAACAATTATAAAAATTATAATAATAAAACAATAAAACAATCAAATCTCAATAAACCATAACTAATACATACAAATAAATATTTCCATAACAGAAATTAATCATTACATATATACAGATTACAGTCCCAGATTCAGTTCTTCAATTTGAGAAAGCCAGTTGAAAAAAATGTGCTTTTAAATGTCTTTGAAAATTTATATGTGATTCTTCTTTTCTCAAGTCTATGGGCAAGTTATTCCATAGCCGCGGAACTAAGGGCTCCTTTTAACAAGCCGCGCCAGCGGTTTAACGCACGTAATAGCGCACATTAAACCGCCGGCCGCGCTAGCCGCTACCACCTCCTCTTGAGCAGGTGGTAGTTTTTGACCAGAGCAGGGGTTAGCGCGTGATGAAAAGTTGCGCGCGTTAACCCCGCTAGCGTGGCTTGATAAAAGGAGCCCTCAATAAAAGAACACACGATCTCTAGTTGACGCAAGATGTGCCTTTGAGATATGAGGAACAACTACCCTATTGTCATTCAAAGATGGTAATAAACTCCTTGCACACAATATTAAGGAATTCAGGGGAGATGGGGAGAGGGCTCGATGTGGTGTATTTAGATTTTAGCAAAGCCTTTGACAGTGTTCCACACAAACGTCTAATAAATAGACTGAGTGCCCTCGGGATGGGTCCCAAAGTGACGGGCTGGGTCAAGAACTGGTTGAGTAGAAGACAAGAGAGGGTAGTGATCGATGGAGATCGCTCTGAGGAAAGGGAGGTTACCACTTGCATTGCTACCACTAGGGGGTGGAATATTTTCAGTCGCTAAGGACAGGTATGTTCCCTGGAGTCCTGCAGAACTTGCCTGTCCCTCACAATTGAAAAATGTGACAGTAAAACAGCACCCTCTATTGGTGAGACTGTGGGTGGAGGACTCCTGCTCAGCTTAGAGGGAACACTGGCAACTTACCAGTGGTGTGCCTCAAGGTTCTGTTCTTTTTAACATTTTTATAAATGATATTGCTGAAGGGTTGTTGGGTAAGATTTGCCTCTTTGGAGAAGGAAACCAAAATCCGCAATAGAGTAGACACCTAGGAAGGTGTGAATAACATGAAGACCTAGCGAAGCTTGAAGAATGGTCTGAAATTTAGCAGCTATAATTTAATGCTAAGAAATGCAAGGTCATGCATTTCGGCTGCAGAAACCCGAGGGAACAGTACAGTTTAGGGGTAAAGAACTTTTGTGCACGAAAGAGGAGCGGGACTTGGGTGTAATAATATGTGATGATCTAAAGGTGGTCAAACAGGTTGAAAAGGCGACGGCGAAAGCTAGAAGGATGCTAGGTTGCATAGGGAGAGGTATGGCCAGTAGGAAAAAGGAGGGATTGATGCCCCTGTATAAGGCTCTGTTGAGACCTCATTTAGAATATTGTGTACAATTCTGGAGGCCAAACCTTCAAAAAGATATAAAAAGGATGGAGTCGGTCTGAAAGGTCACTTTGGGCTGTAACAAAACTTAGAGACTTGAAGAAAGCACAGATGTTTATTCAGCATATGCAGACCCCAGAGCCCCAAGCTGGCTTCAGAAGTCCCGAAACCAGGAAGTTACAGAGATATTTATACATTCTTCTGGCTATACAACTGAATTCTAGAAAAAACTTTTCATGTGTTACTTTTCTTAACAATCATTGGTCCTAAGCTCACACTAGCAGGTCACTAGCAGGTCACTTATCTAAACCCTGCTGTCTTTCTGTTACATGTCGTTTATGCTGATATAGCCATAAGAAGCTAGAATGCCCAAGCTAAAACACCCAGGGCAGGCAGGCTAGAACATGAGATAAGTTAGGTCTGCAATGAAACATAATTCAGCATTTTATTAAAGAGAAAACTTAGTTCAACACTTAGGAAAACCAGTCCCAGACTGCTTCAGGTCCAGAGGAAGGCTACTAAAATAGTCGGTAGTCTTCAGCAAAGATCTCAATCTGTATACTTTGGAGGAAAGGTGGGAGAGGGAAGATATAATAAGAGACGTTTAAATACCTACGTGGCGTAAATGCGCATGAGTCAAATCTTTTTCATTTGAAAGGAAGCTCTGGAATGAGAGGGCATAGGATGAAGTTATGAGGTGATAGGCTCAGGAGTAATCTAAAGAAATACTTTTTTTTTTAACAGAAAGAGTGGCAGATGCACGGAATAGTCTCCTGGTAGAGGTGATGGAGACAAAGACGGTGTCTGAATTCAAGAAAATGTGGAACAGGCATATGGATCTATTAGGGAGAGGAGGAGATAGTGGATGCTGCAGATGGCAGACTAGATGAACCATTCGGCCTTTATCTACCATCAGGTTTCTATGTTTCTAGGGGATTCTCCCATTTTATGCGCCAGGATTTATACCTGTTTCAGTTGGTGTAAAATCCTCACGTCCAAATGCTGGTGTGTGGAGCCCGGTGCAAAGCCGAATTCTATAAATGGCTCCCAATTCAGAGCACCATTTATAGAATAAAGATGAGTGCTCAATTTTGTGGTGCCCAAATTTTAGAAATCCAATGATCAAAAAAGCCTAAAAAAAATTAGAGGAGGTTAAACGGATTAGAAAAACCTGCCCTTAGATTCCCAACTTGCAGAGCACAATCAGACATAAAACAAGCATATCATTCTTATTTTATTTGAAATCATTAACACTTGTTATAATAGATTTGGTGAAAGATCAGTTCTTGGGGTAACTTTTTATATTAGAGTCTCCCCTAGGATTTATCCCACAGTAGTCCATGTGTACCCAAGATCACACCGTAGGTCAGGGGTAGGGAACTCCGGTCCTCGAGAGCCGTATTCCAGTCGGGTTTTCAGGATTTTCCCAATGAATATGCATGAGATCTATTTGCATGCACTGCTTTCAATGCATATTCGTTGGAGAAATCCTGAAAACCCGACTGGAACACGGCTCTCGAGAACCGGAGTTCCCTACCCCTGCTGTAGGAACTGCCCCAAAGTATCATATATTCACCGACATGTGAATAGGTATTTATTTTAGGTACAGTGGTGCCTCGCATAATGAACGCCTCGCACAGCGAACGCTGCACACAACGAACTTCATGTCTTGATTCATACAACGAACTTCATTTCACACAACGAAGTCGCCCGAGCTTCCACGATCGCTGCCGATATATTGCATCCTTCCCCACAGGCACTGCAGGCAGTCGTTAGTCACTGCTCTTAACGCGTTTCACATAACGAACTTTTCGCATAACAAACTTGCTCCTGGAACGAATTAAGTTCGTTGTGTGAGGCACCACTGTATTTATATACCGCCTATCAAAGTTATCTAAGCAGTTCAGAATCAGGTCCTCAAGCATTTTCTCTACCTGTTCCAGTGCGTTCACATTCTGACATACCTTGGGCAATGGAGGACTGAGTGACTTTCTCAGGGTCACAGGGAGCAGCTCAGGATTTGAACTCAGAACCTCAGGATGTGGAGGCTATTGCTCTAACCACTCCACCACAATAGCTGATTCACCATGAGGGTGCTTTTAAAAAAAAGGACACCCTGCGTGAAGAGGCCGAGCAACACTCCCACACACGCCTGCAGGCCTACATTAAATACTGGGGGTAAAGCAGCAGAAATCAAGACTTGAGTGGAATGAAAATGGAGCCCAAATTTTAGAAGAAACCAGACGTAGGCAACTCAGACCATATCAGCAGAAGAAAATATTCAAAGAACTCACAATGTTAACAAAACACACAGCTTAGGGTGCAAGCGGAGGTGGAACATATGGACAGAAAAGTAGAGTCACAGTAATTAGAAATAAGGGGGACATATTGCAGATGAAATCAGAAAAGTGATCACATGATCTCAGCTAGAGTGGGAGAGAGGAGAAGCAAGACCTGCTCAGCCTATGTAGCCGATGTTAATTCTCGCATAGGTTCGTTTTTACTCTTACTTTTGCCCAAGGAGATGATACAAAGTACTGATTAAAAAGGTGCCCCGAGTTTTGCACCTGCCATATTTATTGTTTTCTTATTCTAAATCTATTTAAAAAAAATAAATAGGAATTATGCATTAAAATTTTCAGAAAGATATGTTTGAATTTTCCACCACATAGAGCTTCTGTTTACTTCTAGATTCATCAAGGGTGCCTAAACCTTTCAGTGCATTTATTACTGGTACAACTGCTACATGGTACAGGGGGTGTTTGAATGGGTGTCTGGGACAGTATATGTGTGGGGAAGCAGGATTTGGGGACAAGGGCTAGAGGGTTAGAAAGTATCTGGGATAATAGAAAGATGTCTGCTATTAGGATGTCTGCTGTGGGGGATTTGATTCCATAAATAACACTCAAAATGGCTGCCAAAAAATTGGCACAAAGAAGAGCAACCAAAATGATGAAGGGGATGGAACGCCTCTCGTATGTTGCAAACAGTTAAAAAAACGGTGATTTGTCTACTTGGCCAATCACGGGACATCATCTTTGAGGATAGAGCACCCCCAGCCTGTGAACTTAAATACCTCCCTCCTACCCCACCCATGTCTAACTTCAACCCTTGATGGTCTGGGGGGATGATGGGGGCAGACGCAGGAGTGAACTCTCCTCACTCCTGACCTTTGCAGCAGCTGTTGTGACCTCTCTTGGTAGCCTGCCCCCCTCTCCCCCACAGACCACAAGGGCTTAAAGTTAAGCCTGGGGAGGGCCTACTGAGACAAGGGTGGGGGTCGTTGTGGGGGGAGGGGGAGAGGGAGGAGGTTTACCAATGACCCTACAATGGTATGTGGATCGGAGCCCACATAATTGAATATCAGAGGCTAATCTAGACAGCAATGGTCTGTTTTAAAAACAGCTGACTGCTACCAGCTGAATATCAACCTTATTCCAGAGGTGATCAATATATCAAGTCTTTGCAAGAGGACAGCCTTCCGAGGCCCTCTCCAAACAGGACTATTTATTCCTCTCTGCCATTTTCCTCCGCCTTTCTACTGTTCCCTTTAAACCAGGGATCTCAAAGTCCCTCCTAGAGGGCCGCAGTCCAGTCGAGTTTTCAGGATTTCCCCAATGAATATGCATTGAAAGCAGTGCATGCACATAGATCTCATGCATATTCATTGGGGAAATCCTGAAAACCCCACTGGATTGCGGCCCTCAAGGAGGGACTTTGAGACCCTGCTTTAAACTGTATCCACTCATTAAACAAAATCATTTTTATTCAGTGACTGGGGAGATTATTACTACTGTGCTTCCTACAGATTTCCTCTCTCTTCAGCGGATGCAACTAGTGTAGTCTTCTATAGCAGATTTTGCACTCTCCCTGATTTACAGATTTTCCTTTGCTAAGACAGACAGAGAAACCACAGACAGAACTTCTGCTAATAAGAAGTCTGGGAACACTCCACCATGTACGAGAGGGGAGACATTTATGAAACTGTATAATATCCACTGCAGATGTTAATACTTTGAACTCAACCAAACTATGGATTTCCAAACACTTGCAGTGGCAAGCCTAAAGTTGTCTGGATGGCACTTGCCAAGTCTTGTTTCCCAGGGGCTGCCCCCCCCCCCCCCCCCCTCTCTGTCTTCTTGGAATTTGCTGAGCTTGCAACTCTGAGGCAGCAGGGCCTGGAGACAGGCGGGACTTAAAGGTGAAAGGGCAATCCTTGCCTAATTAAATACAGCTGCAACCCCCCTCCCCCTCCCCCTTCCCCTTCCCAAACTTTCCAGAGAGATCCTTTCCAATATTAGCACCAAAATTTACAAGGCTATAAATGGACTGCAAACCCAATTTTAAAAACCTAATTTTTGTGGACATCTCTAATTCCTTTACTCTAGGGGGTTTCATAAGTTCATCAGGGTATTTAGAATATTTTAATAGTGATGATGAACTCTAACAACTGCTTAAAATATTTGGAAACCATCAAAAGGCTATGTCCCTGGTTTTTTTCAAAAATATTTATACATTATGGATGAAACATTAAGGAAACTTCTGGGTTGTGATTAAAGCCAAGAGAAGACAAGGAAATGGATTTTTAATGCTGGTCTGTGCGCACGACGTCTAATCTGCACGTTTGGGGTTCTCTTTTAAACTGTTTAAACATCTTTATAGAAAACAGACACCCAATGTTCAAGGCGGATAAGAAGCACGCAGACATCCTCCTTCCCCCAACCCCCACTCTGCCCAGCTCACTACTTAAAATATTTGCATTTACATAAAAGCTCTTGGCGTGATATGAAGCACAAGTCAGGTTCTCGCCAAGGGTCAGGCTGCAAAAACAGAGGCTCTCAGTGGGCTCAGAGTGTCCTTTACGGGCTCTTAGCCAGTCCTTCTCGTTCAGTTGTGCTGGGGAGCTGCCAAAGGATGCTAGATTTCCTTGATGGATGCCGCAAGAGGCATCTCTTGGGTGTCAGGTCAAAAGCGCGCTGGGACAAAGGCGCGCGCAGACAATTGAGCGCAGCGTGGAGGTGCGCGCCGCAGAAAATTACTGTTTTTAGGGCTCCGACGGGGGGGGTGTGGGGGGGAACCCCCCCACTTTACTTAATAGAGATCGTGCCGCGTTGTGGGGGCGTTGGGGGGAGTGTGGGGGGTTGTAACCCCCCACATTTTACTGAAAACTTCACTTTTTCCCTGTTTTTAGTGAAAAAGTTAAGTTTACACTAAAATGTAGAGGGTTACAACCCCCCAAATCCCCCACAACGCCGGCGCGATCTCTATTAAGTAAACTGGGGGGGCTCCCCAACAAAAAACCCCGTCGGAGCCCCTAAAAACTGTAATTTTCTTCGGCGCGCGCCTCCGTCTTGCGCTCAGTTGTCGGCGCGCGCCTTTGTCTTTCGCGGGGTTGTCTATGAACCCATCTCTTGTGCTGGGCAATAGCAGAGGCCCTGTTACTTAGGTATTTATTGTAGCTATTTATATACCGCCTATCAAAGTTATCTAAGAATATAAGAATAGCCTTACTGGGTCAGACCAAAGGTCCATCAAGCCCAGTAGCCCTTTCTCAGGGTGGCCAATCCAGGTCACTAGTACCTGGCCCAAACCTTAGAAGTAGCAATATTCCATATTACCAATCCAGGGCAAGCAGTGGCTTCCCCCCTGTGTTTCTCAATAACAGACTATGGACTTTTCCTCCAGAAACTTGTCCAAACCTTTCTTAAAACCAGCTACACTATCCGCTCTTACCACATCCTCTGGCATTTTCTCTACCTTGGGCAATGGAGGACTGAGTGACTTTCTCAGGGTCAGAGGGAGCAGCTCAGGATTTGAACCCAAAACCTCAGGATGGTGAGGCTGTTGCTCTAACCACTCCACCACAATAGCTGATTCACCCTGCATGCGGGGGCCGAGTAGCACCCACACAGACGCCTGCAGGCCTACATTAAATACTGCGATAAAGCAGCAGAAATCAAGACTAAACTGAGCCCACAGGCATTTACCCCTCTTTGGGGAAGTGGCATATATGTCCGCATATAAATGACAAATTGACACGCACACCATTGGATTCTAGGATGTTACGCACCCAAATTTCCGACCAGTAACTAAATTTGGGTACTTGAGTTATAGAACACAGCCAGTTGCCCGCCCAACTTGTTAGAGTAAGCACCGATTGGCCTTAAGTACCAATAGTAGCCCTTAAGGCCCGGATTCTCTATAGGGCGTCAATAGGTGGCCGTCAATCATATGCTAATCACGCAGTAGCGCCCTAAAGGGAATCGCACTTCCATGAAAGATAGGCCCCGGAAATGTAGGCCAGGGTTTTCCAGGCGCCTATCTATGCCGTGAATCACACCTACAAAGGGCTTTATGGCACCTGAAGCCACTTCTGGCATTAGCCACGCCCATAGTGACATTAAGCGCCTACATAGGTACAATTCTGGCACTTTTCATCTAGGCACCAATAGGTGTTTACTTTGACTGTTTTCGCTGTTTTAAACAGCATTTCTCAATTAACTTAGGGGACGGTACCTGCCCCTAATTTCAACACCGTGTATAGAATATCCTCGTAAATGCTTAGTGCCTGTGTGCAACGCATAACTTATGCGCACCCATTCAGGCCAGCTAAAACCAGGCCTAAATGCCTATGCCTAAGTGTGGAGAAAGTGTCCTTTCCTGTGGAGCCTGCTAGTAGGGTTCCTATAGTCACATTACCCCTCTCCTAAAGACCCTGTACTGGCTTTCCATCCATTTCCAAATACAATTCACACTCCTCTTGCTTGCCCCCCCCCCCACCCCCCCTCCAGAACTCTGCTCAGCTGGTAAATCCCTCCTACCTCTGCCATTCTTCTCCTCTTCCAACTCCAGACTCTGTCCCTTCTATCTTGCTGCGCTGTATGCTTGGAACAAACTGCCTGAATTCCTACAGCAGGCTCCATCTCTGGCAGCAGTGGCGTAGTAAGAGGAGGGGACAGACTGCCCCGGGCGCCATCTTGGTGGAGGCGCTGGCACCATTGGCAGGCTGCCATCAGTCTCCGCACACGTTCCCTCTGCCGCGGTCCTGCCCCTGACATCAGAGGCGGGGCGGGACCGCGGCAGAGGGAACGTGCTTCGAAGGCCAATGGCAGCCTGCTAGGTTCACTCTGAAGGCTGCTGTAATTAGCTTAGCGGTGGACAGCGGAAGACAACCTCTCTCGCTGGGTGCGAGAAGCAGCAGAGGTAAGGCCTCGCCTGTCACAAGGACCCCGGTGGGACACTGGATCTGGAGAGAGAGACAGAAAAGGACCTTGAGGAGGGACGGGAAAATTGACTTGAAGACAGGGAAAGACAGGGCAGATGCTGGACTAGAGGAGGTAGAGAGGGGAAACACCCTGAACCGAGGCGAGAGAGAGATGCCAGGCCCTGAGGAGGGGGAAGACAAAGAGAGTGAGAGAGACAGAAAGGCCTGGATCAAAGGTGGGAGGACTCAAAATGTTAGCAGAAGGAAGATAGAGAGGGAGAAACCTGAAACAAAGGGGAGGCAGAAGTGAGGGGGGCAGATGTTGGACTTGGGGTGTATAGAAGGAAGAGAGAGAGAGACTGCAGAGAGGTGAAAAGATTCTGGACCAGGGAGGGAGAAAGGAAGGAGAAAAAGAGAACCAGAGAAAGACCTGGAAGGAGAACAAATGCTGGGGAGGGTGGGGTGGTGGTGTTGTAAGCAGAAGACAGACAGGACCAAAGGGAAAAGACAGGAGGCAGATGCTGGACTATGGGAGGTGCAGACAGAGGGGAAAAGACCCTGAGGAAGAACAGAGAGATGGAAGATCATAACAGAGGACGGAGAGAGAGGGAGACCTGGAACAAAGGTGGTGGTAGGTACAAAGGAGAACTGACACTGGATCTGGGGAGGGGGGGTAAGCAGAGAGTAAAGAGAGAGAGAGAGAGACCTGGACCCAAAGGGGCTGAGGCTGGATTGTGAAAGAAATGTTGGTTGCGAAAGAAAGAAAGAAATATTGGATGCACAGTCAGAAGGAAGTGCAACCAGAGACTATTGAAATCACCAGACAACAACAGTAGGGAAAATGATTTTATTTTCAATTTAGTGATCAAAATGTGTCAGTTTTGAGAATTTATATCTGCTGTGTGTATTGTGTGTATATGAAAAATGAAAGGAAAAAAATTGAATTACAATTAGTAAAGGGGGCAGGATCTAGGGCAGACCTTGGGTGGGTTTAGGGCGGAGCTTAGGAGGTCTGTGGTTGGGGGTACTTAGCTTGAAGTAGTTGAGAAACACTGCTGTAGGCAATCAGCTGCCGCCAGTGCCTCTCCTTCTCTCCTGCCCTCTTCCCTGCTGGTACCCCCTACTGGCGTCTCAGGGCCCGTCTGGAAGGCCTTTGTGTATGCATGGATGTCAACATGATGATGTCACGCATGCATGTGATGTCATCTCGCCTTAGGCACCTGGGCCAATCAGGGCCTTAGGCCTCTCCCCGGTGCATCCCAGAATGCACCGGGAAGGTGAAGGCCCACCATTCTGAAGAGGCGGGCCTGCCGGCCAGAGGGAGGGGGCATCCCTCTGGCTGGATGACTTGCAGTGGGGTTCAGGGATTCCTTACCACGGCCACTCAGCTAATCGCAGCAGGGAAATTTCCTTGCTGTGATCAGTTTAGCGACCGCGTCTATTTGAAATGTAGGCCAACATTTTGCTGGCCTACAATTCAGGTGCCTATCACGGCCCTAGGAAGATGCCTAGGTCTGCTTAAGCTCGCCTAAGGCCACTTCCAGGTGAAACCACAACCACACCCAGCCTTGGGCAAACTTATACATGCCTAGATGCGTCCCAATTGGCTGGTTAGGCAGCTACTGATGCCTACAACTGGGGTGCCATTTATAGAATTTGCCCCTTAGTCCAGTGATTTCCCCCTTTTTTCATTCCATATTTTTGTGACGGCACAAAACAAGTGGAAAATCACTGGACTTTGTATAGCCCTCGATGGAGACTACCCGAACTTTCTTGGTTCGGCTGAGAACTCTTCAGCGGCCCCTCGTAAGTGGCAACTCTGCATCCCCGGACTACCCACACCAATAGTTAGCTTTCAGTTGAGCAATCTGTGGTGATATTCGGAGGCTCTAACTAGTTAAATGCTGCTGAATCTCAGCAGAGAGCCCTGGGATCTACTGTTGGAAACAGGATGCTGAGCTTGATGGACCTTCAGTCTGTCCCACTATGGCAAGTCTTATGGTCTTATGTTCATATAACAAACAATGTAATTGGCTTGGAGCCATTTCTGGCCAGTTACATCACTGAATAATCAACCTCCTTCGATTCTTACCAGAAAGGTTTTAGGTGCAGATAGTGCAGCTTTTCACCTCCAACAATATAACATGAGAAATAAAACAGAGTATGGAAAATAAGAAAGCATAGGAGTGAAAAAAAAAATAGGGTCTGAGCACAGGTGAGGTGATATTTGGAGCACATAAATGATTTCCTAATTAATTCCCAATGCTTCTTGCCCTATAAGCCCCATTCTTTATTTTGGTAAGAATCAAACATTGAAGGCAAAGCAAAGTGCTCCTTCAGAGCTAATGAGGATCTGTGGAGGGAGAATTAGAATAGGAGACAGGGGGATGCCCTCAGGCTTTTCAGACAGGATGGCGGAGCAGCCATTTCTGGAAGAGAAAAGCAGGTCTGACCTCTCAGGGCCAGGTCACCTCGTCTGGCGCCTAGAGAGGAAAAGAGGCCCTCCAACATCTCATTACTAGCAAAGTCAGCAGTAGATACAGCTCTGCTGATCCAAGACCCTGCAATGCCCCCATGGATATATGAAACATTCACGGAATAAGTCAATGAAAATTAGGAAAATCAGTTGTATGATCTGGAGGCTAAAATCCTGGGCAACCAGGAGGAGAAAGCTCCAGACCTTAGTTGATGACTTTAGCTCTGAAGTCTACAACCATGCAGTAAACAAGCAGGGAGGAAACTTAGGCCCCGATTCACTAACCTGCCCGATGTGTGCGATCCGTGGCAGGCCAACTAATCCACAATGGGTCCTTATTCAAATAAGGGCGATCAGAGGAACGCCTCCCACCAATGACACGGATCGCTGCAGAGCGATCCCGATGCATGTGCAGACCATTTTCTTTGCTTGTAGATGGTCTGCGTATGCGTTTGCTGTCTGTGAACTGCTTTTTTATTTTTTGACTTTTTTACTCGCGTGCCCGTGGTTTTAACCCACGGGTTTACAGTGGGTTAAAACCACGGGCTTGCGCTGCAGGGAAGGGTGGCAAGCAGGAGAGTCGGGGCAGAGAGCCAGGCGGCAATCACATCTACATCCCTTCTCCTCTCAGTTGCTGGGAGGTGAGTGGGGGGCTATAGGACACTTTTTCTGCAAACTAAAACTTGTTTTCTCAAGATCCACCTTTATGAAAAAATGCAGTCGGGGCAGAGAGAGTGGGACGGCAAATAGGAGAGTCAGGGCATATTGCAAGGCAGTCGGAAAGGACGTGAGCGACTGGTCCCCAGCAGTCGCTTCTTTGTTGATCGGCCAGCCCAGTCGGTGTTCCTGATTTTGGTTAGTGAATCGCTGCCTTCCTACATTTGCATGCCATTTCACCTCATTTGCATGCACACATCAGATTGGATCGGAGGATGATTGGCCTGAGGAACTTAAGTTCACAGTTCCTTAAATTTATTGACTAAGTACTTTCAGAGCTAAAGTTTGGGTTGGGGGATTATTGAGCTCAACTTTAGAGAGAGATTTTTTCTTTATGTTTTTTTTCCCTCTGGAGATGTTTCATTGGTTAAGGTTGTTGTCATTTTTAATCACAATCAGCATAACTGAAGGCGAATGAAGAGAACAAAAGAGAAAAGAGAATTCTAAGCCAAAGATAGGCTTACCATATAAAGTTCAAGTTTATTATAAATTTGATTAAATGGCTTATCGTGGTTTACTAAGCGAATCACAATATAAAAAAAGGGTATAATTAAAAACAAATGGCTCCAGAAAAAGGAGGACAGCTATTCTTATGGTCTCATGATGAAAATGATATGGGGATTGCACCACAAGATGTGTTCTGAAGATGTAAACCCTGGAGGAGAAGAGAGACAAGGATGATACCGTATGATAGAGATATTCAAATATCTGAAAGGTATTAATCTAAAAACAAACCTTGTCCAGAGATAGGAACATAAGAACACAAGACTTGCCACTGCTGGGTCAGACCAGTGGTCCATCATGCTCAGAGGTCCGCTCCTGCAGTGGCCCTTAGGTCAAAGACCAGCGCCCTAACTGAGACTAGCCCTACCTGCGTACGTTCTGGTTCAGCAGGAACTTGTCTAACTTTGTCTTGAATCCCTGGAGGGTGTTTTCCCCTATAACAGACTCCGGAGGAGCGTTCCAGTTTTCTACCACTCTCTGGGTGAAGAAGAACTTTCTTACATTCGTACAGAATCTATCCCCTTTCAATTTTAGAAAGTGCCCTCTCGTTCTCCCTACCTCTACTAAGTCTATTCCCTTCAGTATCTTGAATGTTTCGATCATGTCCCCTCTCAGTCTCTTCTTTTCAAGGGAGAAGAAGCCCATGGTCATGGATTTATGCTGCAAGGGGGCTGACTCAGGATTAACATCAAGAAGAATTTGTTTATGGAGTGCCTCCCTTGCGAGGTAGTAAAGACGAAAATGGAAACAGGATTTTAAAATTGGTGGGATAAAGACAAATGAATCCTATATGGAAGGAACGGAACCAAATTTAGCAGTGCTTAGATGGCAACACCAGTAATTTGAAAGCAAAGGTAGTGCCCTGAAAATAGGAAGAGGAAATCAAGTGTGCATATGTGGTCTGACATCATACCTTATGCTACTACTAGATGGATTCGACAGGTCTTTTTCTGCTGTCATCTACTACAGTGTTTCTCAACTTCTTTAAGCCAAGTACCCCCTAAGTCTAACAAATATCAACTGAATACCCCTACCCAAGCTCTGCCCCAGGCCCCACCCCCATAATAATAGTATTAATTGTAATGCATTTTTTTCTATTCATTTTTCATATACACACAATTTGTTGATTTGTATTTCACTTTGTATAATGCTAATAACAACACACAATACCCTCTCCAGCACCATGCCACATCTCTCCCTCCATCACTATGTCCAACATTCCTCCCCCTTGCATCCCCTTCAATCTGTCCTCTCTCCACCACCAGATCCAACATTTTTCCCTCTCATCCTTCCTTCTCTCCCCCATGCATCTCTACCTCCCTCCTCTCTCTCTGCCCAATTTTCCTCTTTCTTCCTTTTCCCATGTGCACCATCTCTTTCCCTCTCACTCACACTCATGCCCAACAATTCTCCCTTTTTATGCCCTCCCTCCCTCCTATGTCCCAAGTTAGTGCCTCCTTCCTCCCTCCCTTGTATGTCCCATGTTCATGCCCCCTCCCTTCCTTGTGTCCCAAGTTTGTGACTCCCTCCCTGCCTTTGACCCCAAATCATTCCCCTCCCATGTACCACCGTGCTCCTTCCCTCCCTCCTCCTTTCTCCCTTTGTTCCAGATCATGTCCTCTCGCTCCTTCTGCCTTCAGCGGCACTTGTTGCAGGGACGCGCAGGCACTGGCTCTTACATGCTGCATGTGGCTGACCCACAAGCCTTCCCTCTGATGTCAGCTCTGACGTCAGGTAAGTCTCTCTTGTCTGTACCCTTCTCAACTCCCAACTCCATCCCTTCTGCCTTGCTGCACCGTATGCCTGGAACAACCTGCCTGACTCGGTACAACGAGCTCCCATCTCTGGTGGGATTCAAGTTCAGGCTGAAGGACTTTTTTTGTCTTAACCCTACCAATTTGTAAGGCATCCCGTTTGTTTGTCATTCCCTCTGTAGCCCCCCCAACCCCCTCTCTAGCTCTTCTCCATTTATGTTTTCTCACATGAGCAGCATATATTGATTTACTATTTTTGTCCAGTGTGTCTTTCATAATAAAATTGTAAGCTCTTTTGAGCAGGGGCTGTCTCTTGTGTTTTTAATGTGCAGTGCGCTGCCTGCGTCTGGTAGCACTACATAAATAACACATAGCGGTAGTGGTACTTCTCCCCCTCTTTCCACATGGAGATCTTTGAAACCCCTTCTATGCAATCTAATAGGGATAATGACCTGATCGTTGTGGCCCAACCATCCTTCCAATCCACAACCACTCTGAATGGATATTCACTCTACCCCCTCCCCTGACCTATACCAGCTGTTGCTTTTTTTTTAACCTGAGGCAGCTTATTTTTATAATTAACATAAATATGAGATCTTTACATTTTCTGTTAGCTTAAGCATAAGTCAAGCGAGACGTCTTTCCAACCAATAATAAAGTCTTTATTAAAAACTGTGGTCCCTACTGGGCTTGGAGGAATCGCTTCCATAATTTGATGCTCTTGGAGCAGCGCCATGCCCGTTTATCCTTCAAGCGGACGAAAGTTTTCCTGCAGACCTGGGATTCCTATATTCAGTCGCTTTCCCCTAGGGCCAGAAGTCTGGTCTTAAATTCGTTTAGCTGATGATACCATGTGCTCTCAGCTGTTTCCCCGGGATGGTTGGTATGCTGTTTGGGTGAGTGTGTATGGGTGGTATGAATGGACGGGTGTGTGTGGAGTTAGTTGGATAGGATGGGGATCGATTCTGTGGGCGGGTGGTTGGGGTCCAGTTGTCTTGTTTAATACGTGCTGAGCGGCATAAGGACACAGCTTGCTCGGTCGTCTCTTTACTTTCTTGCTGGATTGGGGTAATGGGTAGGGCTTCAGGGTGGGGGCTTTGGGGTGGGGTGGGTGTTTGCTATCAGGAGTGGGTGGGGTTTGGGGGGGGACAAAATTGTTTGGTTGTACGTTTGGTGATCTCGATCTTGTTGTACTCTTGTGTTGTATTGTGTATTTGCTGATTGTGCACCAATAAAACATGATTTATACTAAAAAAACTGTGGTCCCAGTTTCAGCGTATTAAAGATGTCTTCCTCAGGGGACACTTGTCTGAAGCATTCAAAATTTGCTGAAGTAAAGGAGGCAAAAATAATAATAATTTTATTCTTCTATACCGCCACAATCTTGCGACTTCTAGGCGGTTTACAATCAAGAGTGCTGGACATTCAGCGAAATACAATAAGTAGATATTCAGAGGAAATACAGAGATCAGAGACCTCAAGAGGCAATAGTATAGAAATACAATTTGTAATATGTACATTTTACTAGGTAATGTCCGACAGGACCTGTGGGGGATAAATAGCAACGTAAAGTAACGCTCTCTGAGCGAATTTTGAATGCTTTAGACAAGCGTCCCCTGAGGAATGCATTTTCAATACGCTGAAACTAGGATCCTTGTTGGGACCACAGTTTTTAATAAAGACTTTATTATTGGTTGAAAAGACGTCTCCCTTGCCTTTTTTTAGACTGTCTATATCCCAAAGTGAGGCGTTCGTCTTTTGCCTGCCAGCTTAAGCATAACCCAATCTCCAGCCATTGCATGCTCTCCAGCTCTTTCATGTGGCTACTTCTTCCTTGTAATGGATTATTATTAACCCTGGGGCTAAGCAGGACTTGAGAGAAAAGCCTTGTTATCTGGGGTCTCTGCATCCTCCTGCCCCTGCGCAAATCTCAGGGTCCAACTTAACAAGCAACATTCCGTCTGCATTTCTAGGCCAGGATCTTCCTGAAAACCCGACAACACTGCACAAATGGAGTTTTAATACACCTGCTGCACATTCTTTTTTCCCTGTGGAAAACTGCTTCCACTAATAAACAATATTTTCATTTTCTATGGGATGGGGGAGGATGAACGGCTCAGTCGGGGGAATCGCTCACCAGTGATGGAAGGACGGACAGCTGGGTGGGGGTGTCTGCATGCAGTAGTCCGAAAGCAAATTGTACAGCTGCTAAGCTGCTCCATTGAGATATGTAACCTGCCAACAATTAGCCCAAGTCCTTTTCAAAGCAGGATTTTCATTAGTGATGTTCTGTGAGAGAAATAAGTGTGTCAACCTTTTGGTGAATAAATCCAGCCAGATCGTCTCCTTCATTTCAGCCAAAAGACTGATAAATGTGCCCATTGCTATTGAAAATACAGAGTTATGTATGTTGTCAGATCGCTCTAGGAACAATGAACTATTCCAGTGGGGGAAAAAAATTAACTTCCAAAGAATTAATTACAGTAACATAGTAGATGATGGCAGATAAAGTCCCAAATGGTCCATCCAGTCTGCCCAACCTGATTCAATCTAAAAATTTCTTCTTCTCCAAAGCTATTTCTGGGCAAGAATCCAAAGCTCTGCCCGGTACTGTTCTTAGGTTCCAACTACTGAAGTCTCCGTCAAAGCTCACTCCAGCCCATCTACACCCTCCCAGCCATTGAAGCCCTCCCCAACCCATCCTCCCCCAAACGGCCATATATAGACACAGACCGTGCAAATCTGACCAGTACTGGCCTTAGTTCTTCAATATTTACTATTATTTTCTGATTCTAGATCCTCTGTGTTCATCCCACGCTTTTTTGAACTCCGTCACCTTATCTTTTCCACCACCTCTCTTGGGAGCGCATTCCAGGCATTCACCACCCTCTCCGTAAAGAAAAATTTCCTTACATTGCTCTTGAGTCTCCCAACCCTCAACCTCAAATTATGTCCTCTGGAAAAGATTTGTTCCACGTTAATATCTTTCAAGTATATAGTCTTAACTTTTCCTTCAATGAGTTCCACAAAAATCTTACTGCTTTTTACTTTGGGTGTCAATCTCACATCAGTGACATTTACTATTTCTAATAAATTTGCTCAACTGTTTTGTCCTTGAAAATATAATGACATTCAGAACTGTGATTATCACTCTATTTTGAAAACCACGTAGGTTCTAAATGGGTGTTGAATTTTATAAATAAATAAGTTTTGAAAACTTCACTTAAATAAATCAGAATTTTTAACACCGGCTAGTAGCAAAGCCCATCATAAAAGGCCCCCATCTCTGTCCTGGTAGCAGCACACTCAATCCCTTCAGCGTTGGTGATCTATCGGGTTCCTTGTTTCAACATACATGGGACTGCTGAAAGGTTCTCAGCCCAACCAAGAAGAGAATGACGTGGAGCCATGAAATATGCAAGTTACTCCACACTTTTCTTAACACACTTCATTCATCTCATATCATTGAAATGAAAAGTGTCACGAGACATATGGAATAACTTATAAGTTTCATGGCTCCACATGATTCTCATGGTTGGGCTGAGAACTTTTCAGTGGCTCCTTGTATTGTGATGTCATAATGCCTGATTCCACCAATGCCTAAGAGCCAACCTCATCGGCGATGTCACAATGGCTTGGTTTCCCTGTTCTTAGGCCCATTTACTAGATGCATTTGCCTCATTGAAATGAAAAATGTTAAGAAAAGTATGAAATAACTTGTAAGTTTCATTGCTTCACGTCATAAGAAACATAAGAAACGTCCTCACCAGATCAGACCGAGGTCCATCTAGTCCGGCGATCCGCACACGTGGCGGCCCATTTAGGTACTCCTTTTTGGAGACCCGGATTTACCGTATCCCTCAATATGATATGCAAGAAGGTGTGCATCCAACTTGCGCTTAAATCCCAGAACAGTAGTCTCCTCCACAACCTCCTCCGGGAGTGCATTCCAAGCACCCACCACGCACTGTGTGAAACAGAATTTCCTGACATTTGTCCTAAACCTGCTGCCACTCAGTTTCAGGCTATGTCCTCTTGTCCGTGTCACATCAGAATATTTCAGTAATGCTGCTTCTTGGTCTATTTTATCAAATCCTTTTAATATTTTAAAAGTCTCTATCAAATCCCCTCTCAGTCTTCTCTTCTCAAGGGTAAACAGCACCAGCTTCCTGAGTCGATCTTTGTAGCTCAAATGTTCCATTCCTTTGATAAGTTTCATGGCTCGCCTCTGCACTTTCTCCAGCAGAGTTATATCCTTTTTAAGGTATGGAGACCAGTGTTGGACACAGTATTCTAAGTGCGGTCGGACCATTGTTCTATAAAGTGGCATTATGACATCTTCCGTTCTACTCGTAATCCCCTTCTTAATTATGCCCAACATCCTGTTCGCTTTCTTCGCCGCTGCCACACATTGTGACGATGGTTTTAGGGTACTGTCAATCAGTACCCCCAAATCCCTTTCCTGTTCGCATTTTGCTAACTTCACCCCCGACATCCTGTACTCATGTTCCTTGTTTTTCTTTCCTAGATGCATCACCTTGCATTTGTTTATGTTAAAGTTCATCTGCCACTTTATTGCCCACGTTTCCAGCTGGTTCAGATCTTTCTGGAGGTCCTCGCAGTCCCTTAGAGAGCCAACCGCCTGACATAGTTTTGTATCATCTGCAAACTTTATTATATTGCATGTTGTTTCCTCTTCCAGGTTGTTTATAAAAATATTGAACAAGATAGGTAAATATGTATGATAATGTTATATGTGCAAGGATCAGGATTTTATAAATGATACGATGACTTATTGGAAGCCAGTGAAGCTTATGAAACAGTGGAGATAAACGATCAGATTTATGGCCATGGCATAATAAATGAATTGCAGCATTTTGAAGCGACTGAAATCTCTTAAATTGTGTGTCTATGATTCCTGCATATACAGAATTACGATAATCTAACTTTGACATTATTAGAGTATGAATAAGTGTATGAAAATTGTTAAAGTCCAGAAACAACCAAAGAAACGGAGTTGATAAGAACATAAGAACAGACTTACTGGGTCAGACCAATGGTCCATCAAGCCCAGTAGCCTGTTCTCACGGTGGCCAATCCAGGTCACTAGTACCTGGCCAAAACCCAAGAAGTAGCAATATTCCATGCTACCGATACAGGGCAAGCAGTGCCTTCCCCTTTATCGTTCTCAATAACAGTCTAAGGACTTTTCCTCCAGGAAATTGTCCAAACCCTTCTTAAAACCAGCTAAACTATCCACTCTTACCACATCCTCTGGCAATGCGTTCCAGAGCTTAACTATTCTCTAAGTGAAAAAAAATTTCCTCCTATTGGTTTTCAAAGTATTTCCCTGTAACTTCATCGAGTGCCCCCTAGTCTTTGTCATTTTTGACGATGTGAAAAATCAATCCACTTGTACCCGTTCTATTCCACTCAGGATTTTGTAGACTTCAATCATATCTCCCCTCAGCTGTCTCTTTTCCAAGCTAAAGAGAGCACTCAGTAAAGCTAGAAGGGAAAAGATTCTGTACAAACATAAGGAAGTTCTTCTTCACCCAGAGAGTGGTAGAAATCTGGAACGCTCTTCCGGAGGCTGTTATAGGGGAAAGCACCCTTCAGGGATTCAAGACAAGGTTGGATAAGTTCCTACTGGAATAGGACATACACAAGTAAGGCTAGACTCAAATAGGACATGGTCTTTGACCTAAGGGCCCCCGCGTGAGCGGACTGCTGGGCACAATGGACCACTGATCTGACCCAGCAGCGGCAATTCTTATGTTAGCCCTAACCGTTTTAGTCTTTCCTTATACGAGAGGAGTTCCATCCCCTTTACTATCTTGGTCACTCTTCTTTGAACCTTTTCTAGCACCACTACATCTTTCTTGAGATAAGGAGACCAGAATTGAACGCAATGCTCCAAATGAGGTCGCACCATGGAGTGATACAGGGGCATTAAAACATTCTTAGTCTTGTTAACCATCCCTTTTTTAATAATTCCCAGCATCCTGTTTGTTTTCTTGGCCGCTACCGCACATTGGGTGGAAGGTTTCATCGTATTGTCTACAATGATACCCAGATCCTTTTCTTGGGCCTTAATCCCTAAGGTGGACCCTAGCATCCGGTAACTGTGATGTAATGCATAAAAGCTGTATGTAATTATGTGTGAGATGTGTTCTTGGAATGGCAGTTCTGAATCAAGTATGACTCCCAGATATTTAAAACTTCCAACAGTTTGAATGGGTCTAGTAAATAGTTCTGAGGTTAGCGTAGGATGTGGTAATGGACTGGTAATACAGCTAGCAACTTTTTTCTGGGTTTAACATGAAATAATGATTTTGTAACCATTCTGAAACAGAGATAAGACATGACTGAAGAGGGGTCAGATTTGACTTAAGGGAGAACATGGGAATACAAGAAGAATGTCGTCTGCATAAATGTGAAATTTAATATTAAATTAATCTATCAAAGTGGATTAATAAAAACATTGAGGAGAAATGGAGAAAGTACAACACATGTAAGTAGAAACAGAAATACAAAAAATGGAGTCTTGATAATATTTCAAACGTGACCCTTTGTTGATGTGACCCATCTCATTAAAGCCAAATTTACAAGAACAAAGACTTTGAGATAGCGACTTTATCTATAGACTTTTAGTGCTCTTGACTACCACGTTTGAAATATTATCAAGACTCCATTTTGTGTGATCAAGGAACTGAAAGGGGCTATAGCTGAACTGCTACAACTAATAGCCAATCTGTCGATCAAATCAGGAAGGATTCCGGAAGACTGGAAAGTGGCGAATGTCATGCCGATCTTCAAGAAAGGTTCGTGGGGAGATCCGGGAAACTACAGACTGGTGAGTCTGACTTCGGTATCGGGAAAGATGGTAGAAGCGCTGATAAAGGACCGTATCATTGATCACCTTAACGGGCACGAGCTGATGAGGACCAGCCAGCACGGCTTCAGCACGGGAAGATTTTGCTTGACGAACTCCTGAAAACCCGACTGGATTGCGGCCCTCACGGAGGGACTTTGAGATCCCTGATCTAGATCGTGGGTGGGCAACTGCAGTCCTCGAGGGCCAGAATCCAGTCGGGTTTTCAGGATTTCCCCAATGAATAAGCATTGAAAGCAGTGCATGCAAATAGATCTCATGCATATTCATTGGGGAAATCATGAAAACCCGACTGGAATACGGCTCTCGAGGACCGGAGTTCCCTACCCCTGATATAAAGCAGGGATCTCAAAGTCCGTCCTTGAGGGCCGCATTCCAGCCGGGTTTTCAGGATTTCCCCAATGAATAAGCATTGAAAGCAGTGCATGCAAATAGATCTCATGCATATTCATTGAGGAAATCCTGAAACCCCGACTGGATTCCAGCCCTCAAGAACCAGAGTTGCCCACCCCTGATCTAGATAGTAGTAAATTATGGTTCACTTAGTCAAATGCGACAGATAAATCTAGAAAGATGTCCCCTGAGTCTACAGTAGCATGCAGATCACTCAGCATCAACAGTCTCGGTACTGTGATATGGATGAAAACTTGATAACTATGGGTGAAAAATAAGGGACCACTCACCATGTGTTGAAAGTTGTTGAAAGACCAGTTTTTCAAGTATCTTGGATAGAAAATTGAGAGAGGGAGAGAAAGGACTGAACCCAGGAGTAGAGGGATTGCAAAGTCAGGGGAAGAGAAAAGGCTTTTGCAGTGCTGGTGGGAATGATTGTTCCAGGACTGCTTGGTGCTGGAAAAGACCATTGGCTCTGGATTGGTTCTGTTCTTCTGTTCCTCATGGTCAGCTATAGGCTGGACCAGCCGCTGGCGGCTTGGCAGGCCTGAGGACACCGAGGTGAAATCTGGCACCTGAGTCATGGAAAGAAGGTGTGGAACAGACCCTTAGCCCACAGTCTCAGTTTCATTCTGATTACCTGCCCAGCCAATCTGAAGGAAGGTGAAAAAAGTGTGTTCATCTTATTTCTTAAAGAGCTAAAGGAAACCAACCCTGGGCACCAGCAGTAGGGGAAGGAGAAATGATCTTTGTGCACGGCGGTACCTTGAAGCCCACAGCAACTCACAGTGACAAAAATAGCTTCCAGCGGACCCCAGAGGGCCAATTATTTTTGACAGACTCTCCAAGTTTCTTTTTCATATGCTGTGAAATGCATCTTCAGGTTGAAGAGTTTATTATGTAATTGTCTTAGGATTTTTTTTTTCTCTCCAAGGTGTCACTATTCACTGCCAGCTTTGTTTTCAGTAGAAAGAACAGTAAACTGATTATTTGTTTTCTTGGTTACAATAAATGCCAGGTCTGTGCCACACTGGTGAAGATAAGACAGTGAGTGGTTTGTAATTGACAGCATTCAGCTTGATCTTAGCCATCTCGCTCCCCTTTAAGCCATCTAGAATTCGGCTGCATGACTCATATTCCTTGAGAACCACTATACTCACGTTACCCCTCTCCTAAAGTCACTTAATTGACTTCCCATCCGTTTCCAAATACAATTCAAACTCATCTTACTGCCCTACAAATGCATTCACTCAACTGCCCCTCACTATCTCTGTTCACTTATCACCCCCACCCCCGTGAGCTCCACTCAGCTGGTAAGCCCCTCCTATCTGTACCCTTCTCCTCCTCTGCCAACTCCAGACTCCATCCCTTCCATCTTGCTGCGCCATATGCCTGGCACAAACTGTCCAAATCCCTACAGCGGGCTCCAATTCTTGTAGTGTTCAAGTCCAAGTTGTGAGTGCTTTCAACCCTATATGTCATGTCTGTCTGCCCAATTTTGAATTAAAAAAAGAAATAGAAATGAATAAGAAAACAGATAAATGGGGGTGGGGTATGGGTGGGGCAGGGCCAGCGGAGCCCCAGTATACTTGTGTGCCTAGGGGCCCTCAAAAAATTAATCCTGCCCTGGAGGTAGGATTGATTCTATAGGGGACCCTGTGGCTTGCTGAGCTCCAGGGAAGAAAAGATGGGTAAAGTTAACAGCTTGGGAAGAACAAGCCCAGATGAGGAGAAAATGGCATCTGGGGGGAGGAAAGGCATGAGAAAAGAGGAAAGATAATTAGGAGGGGGTAGGATAAAAAAGCCTTGAGTGTGTGTGTGGGGGGGAGGGGCTTGAGATGTGGGAGTGTCTTCAGAAAGGAGAGGGTGAGAAAGGACATGGCTACCAGGTAAGTGGGCTCTTAGCACCCACAATTTTAAACAGGTAGGAGTAATTTGTGTTGGGTCTAGCACCCCCCATTCATTTTCAAAAGTTAGTTCCTATGTTAGGAAGGAAAGACAAGAGAAGGAGAAAATGTTTCTGGAGGGAGGGGATTTTGTCTATCATTTAACATTATATATTAAACCATACCATACCTGCTGTACACCACCTTGGGTGAACCTCTTAATAAATGCGGTTAATAAATCCTATTAAAGAAAAAAAGGGAATATCTTAAGGAGAGAAGAGGGGAGAGGGAAGAAGAGTCTCCAGTGAGAAGAGGGGGAAAAGGAAAGGGACTTGTATGAGCTGCCTTTTTGTAGATTTACAAACACACTCAAAGCATTTTCCCTGTCTGTCCCGGTGGGCTCACAACCTGTCTAATGTATCTGGGGTAGTGGGGGATTAAGTGACTTGCTCAGGGTCAAAAGGAGCAGCACGGGGTTTGAACCCACCACCTCAGGATGCTGAGACTTTAGAGCTTTTAGTCACAGCAGTAGCTGAAACAGCCCCATGAGATTCAGCCTTGAAAAAAAAAAAGACAGACAGACTTTATGGAAATTTTTGGAAAAATCCAGTGACATGCTCCCAGTGTTCCTAAGGAGCCTGTCAAGATCCTTAGGGAAGCCCCTTTGGCTATTCTCTCTGCAGCTATAGTTCAATGTTGTTTTTATGGACAAGATCAAAAATTTAAGCAGCCCAGATCAGTCCTGCACAAGATGTTCTGGTGGATCAGGACTCCTCCATACCAGCACAAACGCTGACCTGACATCCTCAAGATGCTACATTCTAAAGATGTACTTAATTTGTGAAAACACATTATTTGCAAATAAATTATGGAGTGGTCATGATGGTGAAGATAGCGATGGATAGAAGAACACCAAGACTCTCAAGAAGATACAGAACTGGGTTGACAGTGGTGGGAGGGTGGAGGGCCTGAGTTACAATGACAAGCAGCTACACTCACTAGGAATCACTCAGCAGGTACTATAGGTTAAAGCATCTTGGATCCCTCAAACTTCATATCCCAAGAGTGACGAGATCTGGTATAGTAATTCCAATACATAGGAGTGAAAAATATGTAAAGTTTCTGAGGCCTGTGATAGGTCAGGCCAATGTCATACCAAGGGGGGTCCACCCCATGTGCAGGGAGCTTGGGGGTGCTGGAGTGATCATGGGTCCGTCCGCTCTGATGTCAACTTCCTGCTCTGTGACCAATCCACACACCTTCCCGCTGCCTGGAGGAGGGGTGCTCGATTGTCACAGACATGAAAGTAAATTGTTAATAAGATGTGGTTAGGAAGGAGAACTTTAAAGTTTCAATTCATAGCATGTAGGATCTATTCTCGATCCTAGGCTGAGTAACTATGCACAGTGTGTTATTTCAAGAATTTCTATATAACGTCATTCAACGGGAATGCCAAAGGCAAAAAAGAAACCCACTCATCTGTTGACACAAGCAAGAAAATGTCATTGTAAAATCTCCAGCATGTGCAGCACAGAGGCAGGTGGAGCCAATTTTACGCCCTGGATTGGTGGGGGAGGGAGTTTATTCTACAAACACAAGCTTCTGTTTGGTGCTGGCTGAGTCTATTTATCGACAAACTTGACTGAGCAAATGGAAAGTTGCACGAAGGAAACATTTACACTAGAGGAGATAGCAATGGAGTAACTCTGAGCCCTAAAAGTGGAAATAGGCAGAGGATCATACATTGAAGAGTCTGAAGGACAAACATAGGGTGGAGTCCTCACACCGCCCACAGCTCCCACCCCTGGCATTCCAGCTGTGCCTTATACAAGCACTCCTTGATGTCAATTCAGTTCAAGAACTTGTGCCTAGCATCTTTCATGCAAACGAGACACATACCAGCTTTACAATTCTATTCATTCTGAAAGAGAAAAAGCAGATACTCCTGAGGTGAAAAGTCTGGCTGCCACTTGTAGTCCCCGATCTGTAGAGCACAGCTGAACAGAAAGGTCGGAGCTTCAATACTGCAGACATAAGCAGGACAACCAACTTGATAATTAGGCAGCAGTGGAGCACGAATCTGAATAAGGAGGCCCAAGATCTCTTAGATGCAAAGTTCAGTGGTGTAATCACTGAACCCAATTCCTCCCCAGATGCAATTGCACACCAAGTTTCCTATTGCAGATGCATGCCAAAACTCTACCTTCCTTGAGGGACATTCTAATACCTTCCTCCATAGTAGTGCCACTCGATTTGCTCGGATGAGGGAAAAGCAGTGGTGTGCCTCAAGGACTGGTGTTGGGACCGATTCTATTCAATATGTTTGTGAGCGACATTACTGAAGGGTTAGAAGGTAAGGTTAGCCTTTTTGCAGATTATACCAAGATTTGTAACAGAGTGGACAACCCAGAGGGAGTGAAAAACATGAAACAGGACCTGCAAAAGTTAGAAGAATGGTCTAACGTCTGGCAATTAAAATTCAATGTAAAGAAATGCAGAGTGATGCATTTGGGGAGATAGAAATCTGAGGGAACCGCATGTGCTGGGAGGAGAGAGGCTGATAAGCACAGATGGAGAGAGGGACCTTGGGGTGATTGTGTCTGAGGATCTAAAGGCATCTAAACAGTGTGATAAGACGGTGACT
Organism: Geotrypetes seraphini; assembly: GCF_902459505.1. NCBI lineage: Eukaryota > Metazoa > Chordata > Amphibia > Gymnophiona > Dermophiidae > Geotrypetes > Geotrypetes seraphini. The sequence continues at coordinate 68,474,472 of NC_047095.1, forward strand.
GTAGCCAGATGGATGCTAGACTGTATAGAAAGAGGAGTAATCAGCAGAAGGGAGGTGTTGATGCCCCTGTATAGGTCGTTGGTGAGGTCGCACTTGGAGTATTGTGTTCAGTTTTCAAGGCCGTGTCTGGCAAAGGATATAAAAAGACTTGAAGCGGTCCAGAGGACAGTGACAAAAATGGTAAGGGGTTTGAACCAAAAGAAGTACAAGAAGAGACTGGAAAGCCTAAATATGTATCCTCTAGAGGAGAGGAGAGACAGGGGAGATATGATACAGACATTTAAATACTTGAAAGGTATTAATATAGACCCAAATCTTTTCCAGAGAAGGGAAAATGGTAAAACTAGAGGGCATAACTTGAGGTTGCAGGGAAGAAGACTTAGGAGTAATGTTGGGAAATTCATTTTCACAGAGAGGGTGTATGCCTAGAATGCCCTCCTGAGGGAGGTAGTGGAAAGGAAAACAGTGATGGAATTAAAAAAAAGCATGGGATAAACACAGAGTATCTCTAATTAGAAAAGAAATGGTATAAATTAAGGAACTAAGGCCGGTATTGGACAGAATTGTACGGTTTGTGTCTAAACTAAACCTTAAGCTTATATACTGCATCTTCTCTATAAGAATAAAGCTTGACACGGTTTACAGTAAATTAAAAAAAAAAATACAATAGGGATAGGGATAATATTGAAGGAAACAAAGATCACAATTTTTTTTTAAAAAGCCAAGTTTTCAGATGTCTACGGAATGATTGGAGAGAGGCCAGATCACGCAACTGGACAGGAAAATTATTCCAGAGCTCAGCAATTTTGAAAAGAAGAAACTTCCCTAGTTTTCCAGTATAGATGAAGTCTTTCAGTGTAGGAAAGGATAATTTAAGTTTTTGAGTAGATCTAGTAATCTCAGATCTTGTAGAATTCCAAAATAAAGGAAGGAAGGAAGGAAAAATACCATACAAGATGTTAAATGTAAAGCAAGCACATTTGAAATAGACTCTAGAAATAATTGGAAGCCAGTGAAGTTTTAGCAAAAGTGGAGAAACATGATCAAATTTTCTTTTTGCAAAGATCAGCCTAGCCGCAGTATTCTGGATCAACTGAAGTCTTTGAAAATTTTTCTTAGTCAGGTTTACAATAATCCAACCTCGAAAGAATAATTGATTGTACAAGAACAGAAAAATGTTGTTGATGGAAGCAGGATCTCACTTTCCTCAATATATGGAGACTAAAAAAAACATTTTTCACCAGAGAATTAAGATGGTCATTGAAAGAAAGTGTTGAGTCTAAAATGACACCCAGAACTTTACTTGAGAATTCAATCGGTAGTGAAGATCCTGAAGGCAGTAGAATAAACAAAGGTAGCTGATCTAATTTTGGGCCTAGCCAGAGTAGTTTTGTTTTAGATTCATTCAGATTTATTTGTACAGTAAGGGCCCATCACTGGAGTTTCGTTTTACATTCTGTTATATTACCAACGAGGTTGGTGAGGTTCAAATCTATTTCAAAGAGAACAAAGATGTCATCTGCATACGTATATAGTGTTTCAAAGAGAGAAAGATGGAAAAGCTTCAGAGTGGTCATGTAAATGTTGAAGAGAATAGGAGACAAAGGTGATCGTTGCGGAACTCTGCATAATGGCTTCCAAGAAGATGACATAGTGCTATTCATATTAACAGTGTATGAGCGAGATCGTAAGAATTTCGAGAACCAGTCTAAGGCTATAAAGTCGATATCTATCTCAGAAAGTTGGTGAATCAAAATATCATGGTGAACAATGTCAAAGCTGCAGATAGATCAAATTGATGCAAAATTGCAAACTTATTACACGAATGAAGTTGCTGGACCTTTGAAATTAGTGAAACTAGTAAAGATTCAGTACTGAAGTTAGGTGTAGGATGGGCTGGGGAGGGAATCAATGGGAATGCCACTAACTTGGAACATTAGGATGTTACTGGCCAGACTTTACAGTAGATATCCTGCAAACAACGGGATGGATGGATAGGCTAGAATGAGCTTAAAGATGGCAACTTTAGAAGTTGGAACCTAGGACATTACCAGATGAACTTTAGTCTATGGCCCAAAAATATCAAAGAGGAGACAAGTTAATTTAATCATATATTTTTAATGAGAATAATTAATTGGCAGACTGGATGGACCATTCAGGTTTTTATCTGCTGTCATTTACTATGTTACAAATGAGTGGGGGGAGTAAAGATGTAGTAAAGATGTAGTAGGTGGTGGAATGGGCTTCCCATCTAGTGACCCTCTTAAAGTTTCAAGTTTAATTAATTTTAATATACCGACCATCGACATGCACCTGGCCGGTTTACAATGCTAAAAATGAAAGGTTAAAATAATAAGATGTTATCTTCTAAGAATATGTTGATGGAATGTTATTTTCATTTTACATTGCATTATTTCTTTTTTTTGACTTGTAAGATTGTCAAATGTTAAAACTTATAAATAAAGAAAATATATATATATCAGTGGTCTCAAACTCGTGGCCCAGGGCCACATGCGGCCCACCAGTTACTATTTTGAGGCCCTCAGTATATCACCATTGTTCTGGAATGTTGCCCGCTTCACTGCTGTAACCTCACGCATGCGCTTTCCTGTGTCTGTACGCGATTGTGAGGTGGAGTGGAGAGGACAATCGCATACAGACACAGGAAAGCGCATGCGTGAGGTTACAGCAGTGATGCGGGCAACATTCCAGAACGTAAGGTAACCACTGGAGGCAGTGCAGCTTGTGCATGTGTACAAGTCTGTCTGGTATTTGTCATTTATGTCCCACTTAAATATTTTATCCATTCTTCCCTTTTTACTCCCTCTTTTAAATTATATTGTTAACCGGCCAGATATTTGTTTTATGGTCGGGATATTAAAAACTAATAAACTTGGAAACTTGGATAATCTCGTGAACTCTCATGGAATTCGGCTCCTCTCCTGGCGGTGGCTGCTTGATGTAAGATGGGTCTTGAGGAGGTGAGGGCTGAAGGTGGTTGCGAAGGCACAAGTCGCATATTGATTCTCCTCTAGAGGACTACACCAAAATCTTGTCTCTTGCAGTTAATACTTTAGAATCTAAATCATAATTTTGCGTGAGGTAAAAAAAAACTCTTTAGTTTATAAATCTTTCCTTAATTGTTTCTGAAAATTTAAGCAATACACAGCTGAAAGCAGTGCAACATGCAGAAAGTGAAAAACTATCTAAACTTCACTTTAAGCTGTGTATTGCTTAAATTTTCAGAAGCAATTAAGGAAAGATTTATAAACTATAAAGAGTTTTACCTCATGCAAAGTTGTCATTTCTTTAATAAGACAAACTATTTTTTTCTGTGGCCCTTCAAGTACCTCCCAATCCAAAATGTGGCCCTGCAAAGGGTTTGAGTTTGAGACCGCTGATATATATGCATTGAAATATCTATATTATAGGAAGATGGCAAAAATATATGTTCAATGGGAGAGGCAAACTCTTCAACATAACCAGAAAAGCTAAGGTTTTGCCCCAGTCCCTGACTTCACAGCTACTCAAATATTCAAAAGAATAAAGGAAAATTTCAGGTGAGACCTTGCACTATTCTCCCTACCTGCTTTTTGGCCTTTTGTTTGCGAATGGAGGGGTTTCCGTAGGCTGGGCAAGCTGAATTGCAGTCCATGGACTCTTAAGAGCTAGAATCATAAAGAACTGAACCTGCAAAAGAGCTTACATTTTGAACAGTCGGTGCTGCCGAGTCTTGGCCCTAGCAAGAATGCAATCCGTGGAATGGGGTAAGGTCCTTCCAGATTTTGGGACAACCCTGGAGCTGGGGTGGCAGCAGAGAAGTGGCACCTGAAGAACACATCCCAGAGGTGGAGCTGCAGTGGCATATGGCCTCAGGCAGCTTGGGCAAAGTTGTGGCATCTGACAGCAGAGAGGCAATAAGTACTGCTCCCTCCAAGTAGAATGGAAACTTGGTGACAGTGGCAGAGCAGCCCTTTCCCAGTAGGCAGGAGGGAGATCCAGCAGGGAACCACAGAGGTGGAGCTTTGGGACCAGACAGCTGAGCAGCAGAGGTGGGCCAGTAGTCACCAGTCCAGTTGTACTCCAGCCTATGGGATATGAAGGCATAATATCACAATTCCTTATTTAATTGGTAATGTGTTGGGCTAGGTACTACAAATATCTGAATGGTTACTTGGTATTTTAAGGGAACATGTTATTTAAGAAATGCTTATTGTTCTTTAAATGGTTATGTTTCACAGAGTTAATATTTCCACTGTTAACTGCACCATTGGCACTCACCATAACCCCTAGTTGTATAAATTGAATAAACTTTTAAATATTTTTAGCTAATCTTGTTCACAGACGCTTTTGTGGGAAACCTCACCTGTGAACATCCTTCTCTTGCAGGTATTGGCATCAGGCACCAAGCATTCAGGGGTCGGAGGTTAACTGAGGGGGATTCCAACCACAAAGGGACACTACACTACACAATGAAATAAATTATTAAGTGTCCTTGGCACAAAAGAAATAATAAAATAAAGACTAAAACAATAAAAATCACATGAAAAACTAAACAATAGTTCTATCTAATACAAATTCAAAGAAAGTCTATGAAAACAGAAATGCTTTAACTGCTTTACAGATTTTAAATAATCAGTGTTCATATGCAAAGGGATTGGAAGAATATTCCTTAAAATTGAGCCAGCAATTTTGATAGCATGCCCTCTTATGGAAGTCTTATGAACAACATGTAAACTAAGACCAGGTAATAACCTTTGTCATGAGAAATGAAAAGGATGGTTTGCAATAATATAAAAAGTTTAAAGCCATTTGTAAAGAAAGGGGAGAAGGGTAAAGGAAAATGTTGCCTATTTGGGAGGGAGGGAGGAAGGAATATCAGGGAAGGGAAGGGAGAGGAGAGAGAGAAATGCCAGACTACAGGGAGAGGGGAGAGATGAAAGAGAAGGGAAGGAGGCAGAGATGCTAGACCATGGGATGAGATGGGGTGGAATTGGGAAGAAGGGAAGGAAGGAAAGCAGAGGAGAGAGATACCAGAGCATTTGTGGAAGGAAGGAGACCGATGCCAGACCATGAGGTGGGGCAGTGGTGTTCCAAGAGCAGACACTGGATGGTAGGGGAAGTAAAAGAAAGGGCAGCTGCAGAACCAGCAGCGGCACAGACATGCTGACACCGCTGTCATCACTGTCATCCAGACCCAGAGAAGGCGGATCCTGACACAGACCAGGTAAGTTATGGGAGCAAGGAGGGAGAGAGTTATTTACATTGAGGGGGGCAAGGAGAGAGAGGTGATGCATTGGGCAAGGAAATGGAAAGAAGCGCTGCACTCAGGGCAAGGAAGGGGAGATGTTTTGCATGGGGGGCATGGAAAGGATATGCTGGATGCAGGAGGTATGGAGGGCAAGAGGTGCTGCATCGAGAGAAGGAGGAAAAGGTGCTGCTTTGGGGGGCACGGAAGGAGAGATGCTGGACCCAGGGAGGGGGTGGGGAGGGAAGAGAGAGATCAAATGAGGGGATTGAGGATGAGAAAGGGGAAACTGGATGCACAGAGTTAAGGAGACAGATACTGGATAGCAGGAGTGAGTGGGGAAAAGACAAGAGGAGACACGGCGTGGAGGCAAGAGAAAGGAGAGCCCAGGACTGAGCTGAAAGGGATGAAACATAGGAAAACTACAGATAAACAAGTGGTTTATGCTTGATCTCAGGAATTTTTTTGTTCGTGTTGTATTTTCTTTAAAAAGATCTTACATATTAATCACTATTAATTGCAATTAAATTGTTTAATCTTCCTGCAGCCCTAGTTATTTTACCACTAAATCATGCGATTTTAGCACAGGTCTTATTTTAGTCAACGAGACATAGTTACTAAAAACTGGAGATAGCGGTAAAATAACCCATCTTAAGAGCAGCTAATAACTTCCCCCCTCGATGAGAATCCAATGAAATTCCTAAATCAGGACCACATGATCCTAAATCTTAATAGATGATAATGCTATATCATTCAAAGGCTTAGGACCCAGGCCCATAAGTCACTCTAACCACTGCATTCATGGTGAAACATGTGCACCCACCAAAAAAACCCCAAACCCTATTGTACTGTCATATAGGTGCCACCTGCAGCCATAAGGGCTATAGGGGTGGTAGACAGGTGGGTCTAGTAGGTTTTGGGGGTGTTTGGGGGGCTCACCATGACTTTTAAGGGAGTTGTGGTGATGAGTGTATATGGCACCTTTTCTGAAGTTCACAGCAGTGCCCTGTAAGGTGCCCCACTACTCTAGCCATGTGTGGGTGGCCAGTCCATCATTTTGCTGGCCCCTCCCATGTACAAATTTGACTTGTACAAATTTTTGGATGAGAATGGGGTATAAAGATAGATGACTTAGCGGTCTGGACGATCAAACGGCTGGACGTAGAAGTAGACGATTCTAAAAAATATATATATATTTTGGATGCATTTTTCGAGAATGGATTTTGGACATTTCTAACTTTGGGCGACTAGCGACTTATGCCCAAAACGGACTTAGACGTATTTTTTGATTATGCCCCTCCACGTGTAGAAATTGAGGCATGCCATTCATTTGGCTAGATTTATAAGTCTAATTTAAGTGGCTAATGCTGAAAATCAGTGCTAAGTTCCTAACTATTTCCCCTGTGCTGACTGTGCTCAGCAGTATAGAGGATAACATATGTAAATCAAATCGAATAACCCCTGGCCAAAACCGCATTTGTGGCCTAAATTTGCTGTTGGTTTCAGGCTTCAGCCACAAACGAAACTGACCCAGCCCCTCAAACAGCACCTACTTCCTTCTCCCTGCAACCAGACATATCTCCCTCCCCCCCCCCTAGGCCTACCTTCAATCCCGATGGCCTACTGACCTAACTAGGGTTACCAGATTTTCCAAACGGAAAATTCGGACCAATAGCCATGCACCCCATTCCGCCCCATCCCATCCCCACACCCCGCCCCCTTGACCTGCACGAGCAACGTCGGATAGCATTCACGCGTGCGCTGGTGTGATGTGATGATGTCACCGCGTTGCATCTGCGCATGCCTTCCCAATGTTGCTCACTGCCAGAAGCTTTTCAAAACCCAGACAAAGTGCCAGATTTTGAAAAGCCGTCTGGGGAAATCCGGATGCCTGGTAACCCTAGACCTTGACCATTACAGAAAGTTAAACCAGTCTTTATTATTACTGGTTCTAATAAACTTATATATCAGTATACAGATAGAGAAAATGCATGAAGTACCTGGATGTAAACCGCTTTGAGTCTGGTTGTATAATTAAAAAATCATTGTTATTTGATTTGAAGGATTACCACTACTACTCTTAATTATTTCTATAGAGCTAAAGGACGTGCAATAATTGCTTTTCTATGTGATAGGCCTGGTTTTTTTAAAATTTATTTTTTCTTATATACTTCTTATAAGCCACTGAAGTAGTGTCTCTGGAGGCCTCACAATCTGAGTTTGTACCTGAAGCAAACAGGGAGCTGTGTTTGGACTTTGAACTGGTTCTCAGCCTGCTGCTGTGACAATTAGGCTCTTCCCAAGGTCTACAGACCGAGAACTGAATAGTTAGACTGGAACAAAATCTTGCCTGCATTGAGGGCTTTCTACTTCAGATATTCAACTCTTCGCCTTCCCCTCCCTAAAACTATGCCACTTAAAAAAATTCCTTGACAAAACCTATGCCTTCCAAGCCGCCGAACTAAACCCTTGGCTAGCCCAAATGGTCCTCAAGGCCTACAACTATCTCGACTTTAGAAAATTACTCAAAACTCACCTATTCCGAGACCAAGACCCTTAATGCCCCTTTTCAATCCTCCTCCTCCCCCCTTCTGGTCTACACCCCTCCCCCGTCTCCTCTCCCCCCACCCCTACTTCTCAACTTGCTGTTCGCAACTCCATGATCAATTTGATATATAACCACTTGTAATTTCTGTCTAACTAATGTGAACCGCCTAGAACTCTTCGGGGTATGGCGGTATACAAAAATAAAGTTATTATTATTATTATTATATCCTTTAGAAAATGAGCTGCTTTGAGAGGCACACAAAAGAGTAAATCGCAGCACTCTCTGTTAGCGTAGATTTGCTGGTGGGGTGGGTAGGGAGGCTTCTTCATACCCTCCCGCTTGACCTGTGGCTTGTGCCAGCAACCTCTGAGCATCTGGTTACTAGACTGGTACGCAGTGGCCTGTCAGTAACCTTCACCCATGCTTCTGAGTGGACTCACAATCAGTCTGGGGTCAGGCCAGGCAACACAGAGCGTCAGAGTGAAATCTGATCCTCCTTGGAGAAGTCAGATGCATGAAAGGCACTAGGCTAGGTTAGCTCCAGGCTAGGATGAGTTTTCTCACAACAAACTTCAGGTCTTCTGTCTGGGTGCAGCTGATTTACCTCTGCCTTCCCTGAGTTCTCTACCTTGAAAGCAACCTGAAGATGCCTCAGAAATCCCTCTCTATTCCCTATCAGGCCTTCTTTCCCATTATCCGCAAAGTTTATAATCACACAGCGAGGGTTTCCAGCACAGGCCAGCGCTTTCACACTATAAGTCACTTCAATCAGCTAATGAAGAGAGGGGAGAACTGACACTAATTGTGGCCTTCTAAGAGAGACCTGTGCTCGGAAGCAGCACCAAGCCCGGATTCCGCGTGTCTGTGAGGTAATTGCACGGAAAGGTCGGCAGGGCTCCTCTTGAGCAGCAATTTCAGACGCTAAACGTGGCAGCGCAGCGAAATCACTCACAAGGTGCAATTTGGCGTGTGGGAGCTGCTGAGAGAGAGTGATCTCATCCTGCAGATGTCCACATGCAGTCTGTGCAGGCAGGAAAAGACAGCAAAAAGGAGCGAGAAATGCTCCCTCCCCATCCTCCAGTCTGGGGCTGGGGGAAGGGAGGCCACCAGGGAGAAAATACTTTATTTCAAGGCCCCACCAGGCTGGCATACGGAGGAAGAAAAGCTTTTCAGTAGCTCACAGGGCTGTTCCTGAGAGCAGGGAAGCATTTAAGAACACCTGATTACTATTCAATGCATTATAAACCACTTTGGGTGAATCGCTTCATGAAAAAGCAGTTAATCAATGTAAAATAATAAATATTCTATCTGTCCAAGGACCTGGGCCCAGGCTCCACTTAAGACTGCAGGGTGCTGGCAGCAACACCTAGGGGACGATTATGAGTGTATATTCTGCACCAAAACACAATTCCTTGTGATCCTGGCAAGTCACTTAACAGAGGGCTGCCCAGGTACAGAACTTAGATTGTGAGCCCTCTAAAAGTACCTGCAAATACAGTAGTATATGTAAACCGCTTTGAATGTACTCTCAGAAAGGTGGTATGAGTAGATCAACTCCACGACCCTTTATAACATGCAGGGGGATGTACGAGGGACGGAGCATGAACAGGGCATAGATCGGGTTCCTATTTATGAGCTAACTTACAGAATACTGTAATTTACCCACTTTCCTGACAAATTTAGGCACCTGCATAGCAGCAGTGTCTAAATGTTACTCTAGTATCCCATAGCATTTCTTCAATATTTTATAATGGAACATAATCACCTAGGTTCTGTTATAGAACAGGCTCCCATCATGTGCTTTCAGGGCACCTAACTGGAAGTGCACTGGTATAGCATAAGAAGCAGCACAGGAAGGAGCTCTGAAAGAGCTGCATCCTCCCGACAACCAAAGCCAAGCTTTCTCCAGAACTTAGCTTCACTGGGTACAGTGATATACACTCCCAGGGCAATTTTATAGCCGATCACATTTGCCCAAAATATCTATCTGCCTTGTGTGACACGGACTTTAAAAGGGAAATCATGTTTTGAAAATTGGCTGTTCTGCGCTTTTTGCCAAGCCATCCGGAGTCTTGCGGAGGTGCTCCTGCCACTGCCCGCTGACACCATCCATGTCTACACGAGGTGTTCCGTCCAAGTTCTAGGCTGCTGTATAGTGCTGTGCTATATTTTAAATATGCCTGCTGGTAGTGTACAGATGAGAGAACTAATGGAATTTCCCTACAGCCACAAGATCTCTCTGATTTGAGAGAGGAAAGAAAGGTAAACAGAGCATCTTCTGCTGCACAAATATATTCAAAACTCAATGATGTCTTCTATGATAACAATTCCAGTATCATTGGATTTGAACACTTGACCAAACTCAATAGATAATTCTGGTCCAGATACAATGAGATGGAATCAGAAAATGATTAAACGGGGCAGACCGCAAAAATTGGATACGTTTCACAAGACCATAAGAATTGCCATACTGCAGGGGGGGGGAATTTTTAAAAAGTGGGAGGCAAAAGGGTTAACATGTTTTGGCCAACTAATTGAAGAAGGTGAGGTAAAAGACTTTACAGATATTCAGGAGCATTTTCAATTAGAAAAGAGAGATCTTTCCCCATATCTTCAGATAAGAACAATGGAGTTCTAGAGAAATCTGAATTTGTAAAAAGGTTAGGAGAACCAGTAGCAAAAGGGTGTGTCTCTTGGTCATATAGAATTATAAATGAAGACAAAACAACCAAAACATTATATATGAAAGCATGGGAAAAAGATCTGGGGAAGGAATGGTCCAAAGATGAGTGGGGGGTAATTACATCACATCTTTTTCAGACAGCTAGGGCGGCCATCTTAGTGGAAAATGCAATTAAATTGTTAGTACGTTGGTAAACTACCCCTGTTCTAATTAGCAAATATACCAAGCAGAGTGATACTAGTTACTGGAAAGGATGTGGCCAAAGAGGCTCATTCTATCATATGTGGTGGGAATGTCAAAGGGTCCAGAAATTTTGGGAGCAAGCGTTTGAGTATGTAAGCAAACTTATTCAGACCCCGCTTGAGCTTAATGCGGAAAGGGCTTTGCTGGGAGTAAGACTAGGTTTAACATCTTTTAGATCTAAACTTCTGGATCTGGCATTCATAGCTGCTAGATTAACATTATCCCAGCAATGGCGCAGGTTAAATGTACCTAGTTTAAGAGATGTAAGGGAACGTCTAGGAATAGTATGTGAAAAATATAGACTATCGGCAAAATTTAATGACATATGGGGGAGTTACATTGAATTGGAAAAAGAAGCTTTAAGGAGAACTACCTAATAATCATTGTGGTTTTGGAACCAGGTTTCTTGTAGGGGGGGGGGGGGGGGTGAGACAATGAATGAATGGAAATGCTTTAATTCTAGCATTGATAAGTTGTATTATTTTTATTAGTTTATCAATTTTATGAAGTAACATAGTAACATAGTAGATGACGGCAGATAAAGACCCGAATGGTCCATCCAGTCTGCCCAACCTGATTCAATTTAAATTTTTTAATTTTTTCTTCTTAGCTATTTCTGGACAAGAATCCAAAGCTTTACCCTGTACTGTGCTTGGGTTCCAACTGCCGAAATCTCTGTTAAGACCATCTACACCCTCCCAGCCATTGAAGCCCTCCCCTGCCCATCCTCCACCAAACGGCCAGACACAGACACAGACCGTGCAAGTCTGCCCAGTAACTGGCCTAGTTCAATCTTTAATATTATATTCTGATTCTAGATCTGATAGTAGATCTAGCCCCTCCCCCACCCTCCCCAGCCCATCCTCCCCCAAACGGCCATATACAGACACAGACCGTGCAAGTCTGCCCAGTACTGGCCTTATTTCAATACTTACTATTATTTTCTGATTCTAAATCCTTTGTGTTCATCCCACGCTTCTAATACTAAATGTGCTCCATATTGAGTGTATGGTATTAAAACTATTAAATAAAGATTTAAAAAAAATAAAAAGAATTGCCATACTGGGACAGACTGAAGGTCCATCAAGCCCAGTATCCTGTTTCCAACAGTGGCCAACCCAAGTCCCTAGCTAGATCCCAAGTAGTAAAACAGATTTTATGTTGCTTATCCTAAGAATAAGCAATGGATTTTCCCAAGCCATCTCAATAATGGCCTATGGACTTCTCTTTTAGGAAATTATCCAAACCTTTTTTTAAACCTCGCTAAGCTAACTGATTTCACCACATTCTCCAGCAACAAATTCCAGAGTTTAATTGCACATTGTGTGAAGAAATATTTTCTGTTTTGTTTTAAATCTACTACTTAGTAGCTTCATCGCATGCCCCCAACCCCTAGTTCTAGTATTTTTGGAAAGCGTGAACAATTGTTTCACATCTACCCTTTCCACTCCACTCAGTATTTAAGATAAGAACAACCTTACTGGGTCAGACCAATGATCCATCAAGCCCAGTAGCCTGTTCTCACGATGGTCAATCGTGGTTACTAGTACCTGGCCAAAACCCAAAAAGTAGCAACATTCCATGTTACCAATCCAGGGAAAGCAATGGCTTTCTCCCATCTCTTTTTCAATAACAGACTATGGAATTTTCCTCCAGGAAATTGTCCAAACCTTTCTCTCGTTGTCTAACATCAGCTCTGGCAGGATACACATTTCAAATCACATATTGTAATCACATAACAGAAAATAAAATTATTTTCCAGCATCTCTCCCTCTTTCCCCCAACACCCCAGGGTCCACCATCTTTCCCTTTCTCTTCCCAACTACCCTCCAATCCAGTATCTCTATCCCCCCCTCCACACCATCCCTTGTGTCCAACTTCTCTCCCTTTCTGTTCCTTCCCTCCCTCCATCCCATTGTCCACCATTTCTCTCCCTCTCCTCTGTTTTACTTCTTCCCCACCCTCCCCTCCTCTCCTCACATCTGGACCCCTCCTTCTCTCCCTCCGTGTACCTTATACACCAGGGCCCACCTCCTGTCCCGAAGGCCAGCATGTTTTCCCCTTTCTTCCTTCCGGACTCACCTTCAGATGTGGCCCACCATTCCTACCCTCCCTCCATCCCGGCTTCCTCTTCAAAGCAGCCTGTTGAGGATCGCCGGCTGGCTGTAGCGAACCTTGCAGGCTGCTGTCAACCTTGGTAGCACGTTCCCTCTGCTGCGGTGCTTCCCCTCCTTTGACGTATGGGATCGCATCAGAGGGAACATGCTACCGAGGTCGACGGTAGCCTGCGAGGTTCGCTAAAGCCGGTCGGCAATCCTCAGCAGGCTGCTTTGAAGAGGAGACCAAGTGAAGGCAGACACTTGTGAAGAGCAGCGGCAGCGGTTTGTATCAGCGGGCCAGATTAAAGTTAAAAAAGGTAAATGTCTGGCGGGCCAACTGTTAATACACCATGGGCCAGATTTGGCTCACAGGCCAGAGTTTGACATGTCTGCTCTAAGAGATCCCATGTGACTGTCCCAGGCTTTCTTGAATTCAGACACAGTCTCTGTTTCCATCACCTCTTCTGGGAGACTGTTCCATGCATCTACCACCCCTTCTGTAAAAAACTATTTCCTTAGATTACTCCTGAGCCTATCACCTCTTAACTTCATCCTATGCCCTCTCATTGCAGAGTTTCCTTTCAAATGAAAGAGACTCGACTCGTGCGCATTTACATCACGTAGGTATTTAAACGTCTCTATCATATCTCCCCTCTCCTGCCTTTCCTCTAAAGTATACAGATTGAGATCTTTCATACTGTCCCCGTATGCCCTATGACATACACCACTGACCATTCTAGTAACCTTCCTCTGGACAGACCCCATCCTTTTTATATCTTTTTGAAGGTGCGGCCTCCAGAATTGTACGCAATATTCTAAATGAGGTCTCACCAGAGTTCTATACAGGGGCATCAATACTTTGTTTCCTACTGACCATTCCTCTCCTTATGCACCCTAGCATCCCTCTAGCTTTCGCCATCACCTTTCAACCTGCTTGGCCACCTTAAGATTGTCACATGTGATCACACCCAAGTCCTGTTCTAAAACTGCTCTGCGAAGAATCTCACAGGTATGTTCATCCAGAAAACCTACAGGAAAACAATGCAGGATATTTTAAAGACTGAAATGCAAATCATATTTTTCAATTACCTTATCTAAAGAGAGAAGAATCAAACTAGGCCAGTAACTAGCACAATCCTCAGGACCTAAGTGATGGACATATTTAGAACAGGCAGAGTACACTGTGTTTAGAAAACTCTCCCATTCTCAGTGTCAGGTTCACAATTTGAACAATCTCAGAACACAATCCTCTCTTGAGTGGGAGCATCACAGACATGACATGGATCCAGCAAACACCTGTATATTTCAACAGTACAGCTATAGTACCTTAGACCAGTGTTGTTCAACCTTTTTACACCTATGGACCGGCGGAAATAAAATAATTATTGTGTGGACCGGCACCGGTTGAAGAACACTAGGCTAAGTCGTGGGCCAGACACCACCCATCTCTGCCCAATAATAGTACTAATTGTAACATTATTTTTTCTGTTCACTTTTACATTACATTACATTAGGGATTTCTATTCCGCCTGTGCCTTCATATATACACAATATAATCTTATTAACAACACATAATGGTTAACCACAAAATGAAACTACACAAAGCACACTGTATGCTTCTCAACATTCATTATTCCTATCAGAACACAGATGACCCCTATGCAAATACGGGACCAAAAACTAAAAGTACTAATATGTATAAATTAAACCCTAAGATGCAAGACTCTGCATGCAGTACAATCCCCAGAGAAAAAGAAACAAATGCATTTCTTCCTGAACAGTGCAAAATATAGACAGATGTAAATTCTCAAAATTGGCACAATTCAATCACTAAATTGAAAATAAAATTATTCCCCCTACCTTTGTTAGCTCCCTCCCTCCATGCTGTGCCTTACCTTCTGGCCTGCTCCCGCCTGGACGCTATATGCCACCCCTGGTGTTATCTTCGGGCCGGCTTCCTCTTCCTGACAGTGCACAAAGGCGCGGGCAGCGGCCCACGCCTCATCTGGAACCCTTCCCTCTGATGTTGCGACATCAGACAGGCAGCTTCCGATTCAGGCACAGGACGTGTGTAGGAGCCGCTGCCTGCGGCTTTGTGCACTGCGATAGTGAGGAAGAGGAAGCTGGCCAAAAGATAACACCGTACAGCGGACCGGCGGTTGAAGAACACTGTCTTGGACTTGATGCATGTGGACCGGCACGAAATTTCTGCGGACCGGCACCGGTCCGTGGACCGGCTGTTGAAGAACACTGCCTTAGACTATATCCTGTCTCATGATGAAACTGTTCCACCCCCACAGTTAATTTGAGCATATTTACATAGTTGCAGCAGGTAAATCTAAAGATGACAGCAAGTTCCTGGTAGAGCTTGTAATCTCTGATCTCATAGATCAAACCTTGCATGTGACCCATTTCCTCTAGTCACTGGGAGACCTGCCAGGAGTAGGCTTCAGTCCAAAATACATACTCTGACCCAACTAGTAAATCCAGCCATTTTTCTTATAGATGTTCTTTGTATGCCGAGTTCTCCATCTTGGGCTCAAAAAGCAAGCAGTCTCCACAACCTCTCACCCCCTGGAGCACACATCTTCCTATTATGTTAACGTTCAGCATTCATCTTTACCAGTTAAAGCTCAAAAATCATCACTGCAGCAATTCAGGGAAAGGGATTGGCACTTGTATGAGCTGCCTTTTCAACCACATTCAAATCGGTTTCCATACAGGTGCTTCAAGCATTTTCTCTGTCTGTCCCGGTAGGTTCACAATCTATCTAATGTACCGGGGACACTGGAGGATTAAGCGACTTGCCAGGGTCAGAAGGAGCAGCACGGAGTTTGAACCCACCACCTCAGGGTGCTGAGGCTGCAGCTCTAACCGCTATACCACACTCTCCTCCAACTTCCATCCATTTGGAAATCCAGCATTCATCTCTTCAATCCAACAGTCGGTTAATGCAGCATCCAGGTGTAGTCGTGATTCAACTACTGCAGTAAGCAAGCTTGGGACTGATAGGATCTTTAAGAAAGCGGAAGACATAGTAGATGGCATGAAAGGGTAGCCTGGTAAGCCAGGTGGTCTTCATCTGCCTTTGTTTTCTCTATTTCTGTGTAAGTTACGTCTTACTTGTAGTAAATGGTTGAACATCAAGACAAGTGATCTTTCCTTTTGCATGTTGGAGTCATCGTGCTTAATCATAACAGGAGGGACTCTCTCTCAATCTAGACGTGGGGCCATAGGATAGGTGTCAAGATGCAGTGCACGGCGTGCAAATTCTATACCACCACCTGCTGCCCACTACAGGACTGCACGTTGTCATTTATGCAAGAATATTTAGGCAAGCATACATGGAATGCACCTAAATACTTGCATGGAATTGTTGAACATGTCCAAGCCCCTCCCCCTTAGAAACATAGAAGATGACGGCAGAAAAGGGCCATAGCCCAACAAGTCTGCCCACTCTAATGACCTACCCCCCTTGATTTTACCTCCCTAGAGAACCCACATGTGTATCCCATTTCCTTTTAAAATCTGGCACGCTGCTGGCCTCAATCACCTGAAGTGGAAGTTCATTCCAATGATCAACCACCCTTTCGGTGAAGAACTTCCTGGTGTCGCCTTGTGAACATTCTTCTGCATTTATGGAGCACTGATTAGCCCCCAAGTACCACTTATTATTTATAGTATTTATGTTTAAATGTATTTATTAGAACAAAGTGCAAAAACACAAACAATGGCAAAGTACAACTTTTTCTTAGTATGGCGGCACAATTTAGAAACCCTCTGCCCATCCCCCCAACCCGCCCCTACCAACACAGTCCAAGATAGGCACATAATATAAGTGAACAGGGTAAGTTTCATGTATTCAAGAGACGAGTTTGCGCAGGTGGTGTAAGATGGTGTAGAATATTCGATTAAGCGATTTATCAAGTCCCATAATAAACTTGAAACTTGATCCCTCCAAAAGTGCTCCCAAATCAGACGAAAGCGATCGCCAGCACAAGGCTTATTTATATACCACTTAAAGCCTAAGTGGTTTCCATCATTGGTGCATTTTTCCCCTATCTGTCCCGGTGGGCTCACACTCTTATCTAATCTACCTGGGGCAATGGGGGATTAAGTGACTTGCCCAGGGTCACAAGGGGCAGTGCAGGATTTAAACCCATAACCCCAGGGTGCTGAGGCTGTAACTCTAACCACTGCGCCACACACGCCCCATAACAGCATAACGGTAACAGTCATGCGAGTGCTGAGATTCCATAACTTATGCATATAAATTTAACCTAACTTTAGGTGATCTTTAATAGAATCAGGTTGTATAAGGTCACCTACATGTGTAGGACGTTACATGATGGTCTATTTTGGGGCTATTTTACAAGGGAGGGCTGTAGTTCACTGGTTGAGCTGTTGCCTCCGCACCCAGAGGTTATGAGATCAAATCCCAGTGCTGCTCCTTGTGACCCTGGGCAAGTCACTTAATCCTTCAGTGCCGTCAGCTTTGAAATGCCAAAGTGACAAAAAGGCAGTTTACAAGTCCCCATTCCCTTTCCAACAGGGGTCTACCCAGGTCATAAGTATCAGGCAGAAACCGAAAGAGTAGCAACATTCCAGAGCTGAGATTGTGATGTCATAATGCCTCATTTCAGCAGTGATGTCACAATAGCTTGACTGTCCTATACTTGGCTCACATAAGAATAGCCATATTGGGACAGACTGAAAGTGGGGCTCACTGGTAGAGCTGTTGTCTCGGCACCCAGAGGTTGTGAGATCAAATCCCCGTGACCCTGGGCAAGTCACTCAATCCTCCAGTGCCCACCGCTTTGAATGTCAGCAACAAAAAGGCAATATACAAGTCCCCATGTGGAGCCTCATTTCACACAGAGCATAGAGATCAGAACTGGGACAAGTGCAGTTCACTGTTCAAATTCAGTTACTGTAAGAATTGCAGGAGTGTCGTATCTGACAGCAAAACCAGTGGAAGAAGCCATTTTATAAAATGGTAGGTGGAGAAAAAGAGCATCCTGCTTTCTCCAAATCTTCAAGGGAGCAGCCTTTTAACATTCCTCCACTCCCCTGACATCATCCCCGCTACTGCCATTTTGCTTCCCTAATCCCCGCCCCCAGCATGCCTGGCACTTTCACCTCAACAAAACTAGATTTGGCCAACACCATTTTGAACTCAGGACCTAAGGAAAGGTTGGTTGGTGGTGGCTCTGTCAGGAGCAGGGACTGTGTCTTTCTCAAGGGGTGACAAGGATACCAGATCACCTTTTTAGATGTCATAATGCTTTGTTGGATGGTGTGAAGATGGGGGTTTCTGTCAGTCTGTGCATCTGCTCCTTCAGGCTGACAGCTATATGGAAATGGGACATATAGCGCTTTATTGTAGTTATACTGTCAAAGCGATTTACATATATACAGGACAAGTACTTCTTTTGAACCTGGGTCAATGGGGGATTAAGTGACTTGCCCAGAGTCACAAAGAGCAGCAATGGGATTTGATCCCACGACTTCAAGGATCTTTACTACTAGGACACTCCTCACCTACTTTGCATGCCTTGGGACAATTGTTAAGGTTGACATGGAGACTGATAAGGTTTGTCGTAATTTGTCTCTACCTATGTTGAAATGTGAGTAATGAGTTTATTGTAAAACCAATATGACCTTTAATTGTAAGTTTCCCATGTTCTTACATGGGGTCTCTTGCGAGTGATCCACAAATAAACTATTAGATTAGATTATGTATTTCCCTTGTAAAATGAAGACCGCATATGTAGATGTCCAGTCTGCCCATCCTGCAACCCATTCTATGTACATGATGTGGTCTTCATGTGCAAAGAGCTGCTTTTTACAACCTTTATGTATAAAAACTGCTATTTACATGTAGTCTGGTTTTTGAGATATCCACAATGAATATGCATGAGAAAAATTTGCATGTGCTGCCTCCATTGCATGAAAATCTCTCATGCATATTCACTTGCAACCCACCTAGAACTCTAATGAGGATTTGGCGGGAAATAAGACTGCACGTAACATAACATTGTGGGCATCCTGAAAATCTGACTGCCTGATGTGTCTCAAGGACTAAGTTGAGAACCCCTGTTCCAAAATAAGGACCATACAGAAAAATCTGGACCCCTAGATCCGCCCCCAGGCCTGCCCGGTTCCACCCATCCCCTCCCCCCGCTGCCTGCTCTCATCGGTCAGGAGGGCATCCGTGCATGCCCGGATGCCCTCCAGCCCAACAGCAATTTGTTGGAAGCTTTTCAAAACCCAGACAAAGTGTTGGGTTTGGAAAGCCATCCAGACCCCTGGAGGACGTATCCAGGGAAACCCTAGCCATAGGTATCACCTCCCACTCAGTGCAGTAGCAGAATAGAGCAGGAAACTTTATGCTTCAGAACATAAGAACATAAGAGTTGCCGCTGCTGGGTCAGACCAGTGGTCCATCCTGCCCAGCAGTCCGTTCACGCGGCGGCCCCCAGGTCAAAGACCAGGGCTCTAAATAAGTCAGGCCTCACCTGCGTACGTCCCAGTTTAGCAGGAACTTGTCCAGCTTAGTCTTGAAACCCTGGAGGGTGTTTTCCCCTACAACAGCCTCCGGAAGAGCATTCCAGCTCTCCATCACTCTCTGGGTGAAGAAGAACTTCCTTACGTTTGTACGGAATCTATCCCCTTTTAACTTTAGAGAGTGCCCTCTCGTTCTCCCTACCTTGGAGAGTGTGAACAGTCTGTCTTTATCTATTAACTTCAGTATTTTGAATGTTTTGATCATGTCTCCTCTCAGTCTGGTTACCGACATGCATCACTTTGCACTTATCCACGTTGAACCTCATGTGCCATGTCGATGCCCATTTCTCAAACTTGATTATGTCACTTTGTAGATCTTCGCAATCCTCCTGCGTCTTCACTACTCTGAATAACTTCATATCGTCCGCAAATTTAATCACCTCACTCGTCGTACCAATGTACAACTATGGAAAATGGAAACTGAGTATGGAGAACAGACAAAAGCAAGTTCAAGTTCAACTTAATTAATATATCGCAAATATAAAACCAGAAGGCAAATCTAAGCGGTTTCCAATAAAAAGCAACTAACTAGATGGTCAGAAATATGGAAGTTCACGTCTGGCAACCAACTTTCGAGGCAGAGAACAATTCTTTACAATGCCAGAAACTTTTTCAGGAAGAGACAAATAGAAACATGTGGAGGGGCATTTTCAATACAACGTCTAAATTTGATTTGGGATGTTTGGGGAAAAACGTTCAAAAATCCAGTAGAGAAGATGGCCATTTTCAAACCAGAAAACCATCTATCTTTTTGTACCATTTTCAGAAAAAAAAAGTCCTAATGAAAAACTATCCCTCCCCATCATTGACCAAAACTTCCTGGACCAATGAAAAATGATCAATGAATAAATCCTAAACAAACTTGCCCCATTCAAATGCAGCAAAAAGAATCCAAAGATCATCAGAAAAGTGGTTTGACTTAGCACTTATATCCCTAAAAAGAGCTTGCCGACAAGTCAAGCACTACTGGCATAAACATCTTCCCCAGAAAAGAAGACTAAGTGGCGGCAGAAAATCCTAGAATATAAATCACTACTGACACAAAGGAAGAAAAAGTACTACTATAAACACATCAGCAAAGAAGATCATCTTAAAATCAACAAACTGTTCTCAATATTAGTAAAACTAATCAACCTGAATAAGATAAAAAATGGCAACAACATCTCTATTCCAACAGCTTTATACAGAATTAGCTAATTATTTTAACCCTTTAATTGGCAGCTGCTTTATGTAACTTGGTGTTGAATGAAAGCAACAGTGCGTGCTAAGTAACAGACATTTGGAGATGCAGATCTCCCATAAGAGCCATAGAAGACACATGTTGCTTCTGCGCAACAATAAGAACATAAGAATTGCCGCTGCTGGGTCAGACCAGTGTGTCCAGCAGTGCCCAGCAGTCCACTTCCATGGCAGCCCTTAGGTCAAAGACCAGTGCCCTGAGTCTAGCCATACCTGCGTACGTTCTGGTTCAGCAGGAACTTGTCCAACTTTGTCTTGAATCCCTGGAGGGTGTTTTCCCCTATAACAGACTCTCGAAGAGCGTTCCAGTTTTCTACCACTCTCTGGGTGAAGAAGAACTTCCTTACGTTTGTACAGAATCTATCCCCTTTTAACTTTAGAGTGCCCTCTTGTTCTTTCTACCTTGGAGTGGGTGAACAACCTGTCTTTATCTACTAAATCTATTCCCTTCATTATCTTGAATGTTTCGATCATGTCCCCTCTCAGTCTCCTCTTTTCAGGGGAGAAGAGGCCCAGTTTCTCTAATCTCTCACTGTACAGCAACTCCTCCAGCCCCTTAACCATTTTAGTTGCTCTTCTCTGGACCCTTTCGAGTAGTACTATGTCCTTCTTTATGTACAGCAACCAGTGCTGGAGGCAGTATTCCAGGTAGGGGTGTACCAAGGCTCGGTACAGCGGCATGATAACCTTCTCCCATCTGTTTGTGATCCCTTTCTTAATAATTTCTAGCATTCTGTTTGCCCTTTTTGCCACTGCCACACATTGTGTGGACAGCTTCATTGACTTGTCTACCAGTACTCCCAAGTCTCTTTCTTGGGGGGGGTCTCTCCGAGTACTGCACCGGACATCCTGTATTCGTGTATAAGATTTTTGTTACCGACATGCATCACCTTATACTTATCCATGCTAAACCTCATTTTCCATGTTGAGGCCCATTTCTCGAAGGTGTTTATGTCACGTTGCAGGTTTTTGCAATCCTTCTGTGTCTTCACTACTCTGAATAACTTTGTATCGTCTGCAAATTTAATCACCTTGCTCATCGTACCAATTTCCAGGTCGTTTATAAATATGTTGAAGAGCATGGGTCCAAGCACCAAACCCTGCGGCACTCCACTCGTGATGCTTTTCTAGTCCGAGTATGGTCCATTTACGCCCACTCTCTTTTTCCTATCCGCCAATCAGTTTTTAATCCACATGAGTATCTCACCCTCGATTCCATGGCTCACAATTTTTTGAAGTAGTAGTTCATAGAAACATAGAAAGATGACGGCAGAAAAGGGCTATAGCCCATCAAGTCTGCCCACTCTACTGTCTCACCCCATTAAGTCAGAGTGCTGCTCGACCCACGTAGAGATCCCACGTGGATGTCCCATTTATTCTTAAAGTCGAGCACGCTAGTGGCCTTGATCACCTCACCGGTAGTTTTTTCCAGTGATCCACCACCCTTTCTGTAAAGAAATACTTCCTGGTGTCACCACCAAATCTCCCTCCTCTGAGTTTGAGCGGGTGCCCCCTTGTGACTGAAGGTCCCTTAGGAAAGAATATGTTGTTTTCCACCTCGACACGACCTGTGACGTACTTAAATGTCTCAATCATGTCACCCCTCTCCCTGCGCTCCTCTAGAGAGTAGAGCTGCAACTTGCCCAGTCTTTCCTCGTATGAGAGACCCTTGAGTCCGGAGACTATCCTAGTGGCCATTCGCTGGACTGACTCAGCTCGAAGTACATCTTTACGGTAATGTGGCCTCCAGAATTGCACACAATACTCCAGATGAGGTCTCACCATGGTTCTGTACAGTGGCATTATGACTTCAGGTTTACGGCTGACGAAGCTTCTATTGATACATCCCATCATTCGCCTTGCCTTGGATGAGGCCTTCTCTACCTGTTTGGCAGCCTTCATGTCTGCACTGAAGATTACTCCCAAGTCCCATTCTTCTGAAGTCGTAGCTAGTGTTTCTCCGTTCAAGGTGTATGTTCTGCATGGATTTCTGCTGCCGAGATGCATCACCTTACACTTCTTTGCGTTGAAGCCCAGCTGCCTTGTCGAGGACCAGTTTTCCAACTTGATCAGATCCTGCTTCATACCATCCGTGAGATCGCTTTCACCTACTATATTACACAGTTTGGCGGCGTCGGTAAACAGCGCTACTTTTCCCTGAAGCCCTCGGGTCAAGTCCCTTATAAATATGTTAAAAAGGGATGGTCCCAGGACTGAGCCCTGTGGCCAAGTTTACCCAGATGGATTCCCCAGTATACTTGACATCTGTGATCTTGGTTGTCTTAATGTTCTCTTTGATATAAAGTGCAACCCCACCACCTAACTTACCCTCTCTATCTTGTCTAATCAGGTTGTATCCTGGTATGTTTATATCCCACCCATGAGAGTCTGTGAACCATGTTTCGGATATTGCTACTATGTCTAGGTCATGTGGGATCCTGTCGAACGCCTTCTGAAAATCCAGATATACAATGTCGACCGGGTCATCCTTGTCTATCTGCCTGTGTACTCCCTCGAAGTGCAGTAAGTTCGTCAAGCAAGATCTTCCTTTGCTGAAGCTGTACTGGCTAGTTCTCATCAGATTGTGTCCGTCAAGGTGATCAATGATGTGGTCCTTTAACAGCGCCTCTACCATCTTTCCCGGTACCAAGGTCAGACTCACCAGTCTGTAGTTTCTTGGATCTCCCCTCGAACCTTTCTTGAAGATCGGTGTAATATTCGCCACTTTCCAGTCTTCTGGAATCCTTCCTGATTTGATTGACAGATTGGTTATTAGTTGGAGCAGTTCAGCTATAATCCCTTTCAGTTCCTTGATTACCCTCGGGTGGATGCCTTGATTACCCTCAGATGGATGGGGATTTATCATTTTTAAGCCTATCAATCTGCCTGCATACCTCTTCTAGACTGATCGTCAACCCTGTCATTTTCCTGTCTTCATTTCTTGCGTCGGCTTCTGGTATGTTGTATATATCCTCTTCAGTAAATACAGACACAAAAAAATGTTTTCAGTTTGTTGGCGATGGCTTTGTCATCCAATGGCCCCACCGCTTCCTTCACGGGTCGTTTCCCCTTAATATATCGAAAGAAGGCCTTGAAGTTTTTTGCCTCCTTGGATATTTTTTCCTTGTAGTCTCTTTGGCCCCTCTTACCGCCTTATGGCACCTGCTTTGATGTTGTTTGTGCTTTTTCCAGTTTTCGCCTATTTTTGACCTTTCCATTCCTTAAACGAAGTCTTCTTGTCTCTGATTACTTCCTACACTACAGTGAGTCACGCCGGTTCCTTGTTTTTTTTCCTCTTGGATCCCTTGTTGATATGCGGTATATATAGATTTTGTGCCTTGGTGACTGTGTCCTTAAAAATGGACCATGCTTGCTCTAGCATTTTTACAGTGCTTATCCTTTTCTTAATAATCTTCCCCACCATGAGTCTCATCCTTTTGTAATTCCCTTTTTGGAAATTCAGTGCCGTGGCCGTTGTACTGGATCAATGTTTTGCCCCTGTGTCCAGGTTGAAGTGGATCATATTGTGATCACTGTTTCCCAGCGTTCCTTCTACTTCTTCACCTTGTGCCGGTCCTCATAGTCCATTTAGAATTAAGTCCAGAATTGCATTTCCTCTCGTATTTTCCTTGACAAGTTGTTCCATGAAGCAATCGCATACAGCCAAATAAAGGGTTCAATCCAAGTGAGACCAGCTACTCCCCACCAGTCCAGGTAGACCAACTGCAACAAAACCACCTAAGGAAATAGTTGCAGAAAGATCTTGGAACAATTTTGAAGAGATTAAATTCAAAGACACAAAATGGCTTCTCCTAAAATACTCCAAAGCATTCTGCAGCCTTAAAATACTCCAAAGCATTCTGCCTACCTTACCTGATCAAAGAAGCCACCCAACAACCATAGGAAAAATAACCCAATGGATCACTATCACCTAAGAACTGGCCTTTTCCCAAATCAGGAGGAGGAATTGTCTTAATGCCCATTCCCAATAACCCAAAACTCAGCCCTTCTGATGTGACCAGTAATTGGCAAGTAGCTTCAATCCCCCTATTTATCCAAAGGATATGTCACAGAACAACAGGGATTCAAGACAAAGTTAGACAAGTTCCTGCTGAACCAGAATGTACACAGGTAAGGCTAGACTCAATTAGGGCACTGGTCTTTGACCTAAGGACCGCTGGTCTGACCCAGCAGCGGCAATTCTTATGTTCTTAACATGAATGCTACTTACAACACTTCAACATCCTCCACCCTTCACTATCGGGATTTAAGAAAAAATCATAGCACCAAGACGATGGTTGCAGCACTAGTAATGTAAGGCAAGGAACTACTAAGCAAGGGTTACAGTCACAGCATAATCATAATCCAATTCAACCTAAGCAGTGCATTTGACCTAGTAGACTTTGATCAAATGTCCGAGATCTTCATTGATTTCGGATTTGGTGATCCAGTCATCTCCTGGTTCCAATGCTTCCTAACCACTCAGCACTATGCTATACATAGTGAATTTTCTGATAGCTGGTACCATCCTAGCAAGGTCTGCCAAAGATCCCCATTTTCACCATCAGTGTTCAACCTTCTAAAACAATCCTTGGGAGCCAACCTAAATCTTGCACAAATAAAACATTTCACTTATGCAGATGACATAACAATCATGTTTACCTGTAATGGCTGCATTAGCCAACTCCTTCACCACTGTCAAAAAATGTGTCTACAACATAGAAAACTAGACCTGAACCCACCGCCTCAAACTAAATAAGAACAAAAACAAATTTATTTGACTAGGAGCCTCAACTGACCCATGCTACACTCCAAGGATTATGGTAGACGACACGGATTTCCACTTGAACTACAATCCTGAATCTTTGTAGTAGATATTGATAACTACCTATCCATGAAGAGCAATGTACAATTAATATTTTTTAAAAATATTTATAAACAGCTTTGTACCAAAATGGCTCACAATTCAACATACATAGCTGTTATCAATAATAATAAAACCCTAAGCGCGCATGCGCACTTAGGATTTTGTGATCCCTGCCGCCGTGTTTTCTGTTCCCTGGCCAAATTCTATTATAGAACATGGCAGCAGGGAACACTCCGGAGCTTCCCCCCTCCCGCCCTCACTCACCAACCGTTGCCGACACCTTCAAAGGAGCCTGGTGAGGATCGCGGCCAGCTGTAGCAAACTTCGCAGGTCGCACAGCACCTCGGTAGCACGTTTCCTCTGATGTACGCAATTGCATCAAAGGGAACGTGCTATCGAGATGCAGAGCGGCCTGCGAGGTTCGTAAAAGTCGGCCACGATCCTCACCAGGCTCCTTTGAAGGCGTCGGCAGTGGTTGGTGAGTGAGGGCAGGACCAGGGGAGCAGGGAAGAGGGACAGGGGGAGCAGGGAAGAGATGCTACTGGACCGGGGGGAGCAAGGAAGAAGGACAGGGGGAGCAGGAGCCAGGGGAGCAGGTAAAGGGTGCTGCTGGACCGGGGGAGAAGGGAAGAGGTGCTGCTGGACAGGGGGAGCAAGGAAGAGGGACAGGGGGAGCAGAACCTGGGGGAGCAGGTAAGGGATGCTGCTGGACCGGGGGAGCAGGGAAGAGGGATAGGGGGAGCAGGGAAGAGGGACAGGGGGAGCAGGGAAGAGGGACATGGGGAGCAGGGAAGAGGTGCTACTGGACCGGGGAGAGCAAGGAAGAGGGACAGGGAGCAGGACCCAGGGGAGAAGGGAAGAGGGACAGGGGGAGAAGGGAAGAGGTGCTGCTGGACCAGGGGAGCAAGGAATAGGGACAGGGGGAGCAGAACCTGGGGGAGCAGGTAAGGAGTGCTGCTAGACCGGGGGAGCAGGGAAGAGGGACAGGGGGAGCAGGGAAGAGGGACAGGGGGAGCAAGGAAAAGGTACTGCTGGACCGGGGGAGCAAGGAAGAGGGACAGGGGGAACAGGAAATAGGTGTTGCTGGACAGGGGGAACAAGGAAGAGGGACAGGGGGAGCAGGGAATAGGTGCTGCTGGACAGGGGGAGCAGGGAAGAGGTGCTGCTGCACAGGGAAGTGGGGTGGGGGAGGGAAATGCTGCTGCTACTGCACAGGGAAGTAGGGTGTGGAGGGAAATGCTGCTGGTGAGAAAAGGGGGCTGGGGCTGAAAGGGAAAATATGGGAGAAGGGGGCTGGGGAGGGGGTAAAAATGGGTTTGGAGCTGGGGCTGAAAATAGGGGACATGTGAGGGAAGGAGGCTTTACTAGCACCCGTTAATGTAACGGGCTTAAACACTAGTATAATAATAAAACAATCTTTCCTTGTGATAAGAAAGTTAAGATGCATTAGAAAATACTTCGAGACAGAGGCTTTCTGAATTTTAGGATTAGGGTTTGCACTATCTCAATTAGACTACTTTAATGTAACACTAGTTATTGCTCTAAAACATTGCTATCGCGTCTACAACTAATTCAAAATGCAGCTGTAATATTCCTACATGGACTATGGAAATTGGAACACCTAAAGCCCTAGTATATGAAACTACATTGGCTGCCCATAACTGTAAGGATCAAGTTCAAATTGGGCATCACTGTGTTTAAGATCCTGACAGGCCCCCGACTACCCAACAGAGTTGACCATCCTATTCCAGGGCACCTCCAACAGATGTTCCACCACAAAACATTTTAAAATTCCCAGCATGCAATAATATAAAATTTACCAGGCAAATTACCTTATCAATCCAATATCAAATAACAAGATGTTGGAACCAACTACCAAGTTTCAAGTTTAATAAAAATTTGTATACCACCTATCAGTCTTCTAAGCGGTTTGTACATAATAAAATAGGGTAACATACATTAAAACAAACAGGACCTACTGGAACGACAGGATTAAGGTAAAGAATTACATTACACTATGATCTTGTGACCACTATCTCAGATTCAGAAAACTTTTGAAAGTATTTTTGTACCACGACAGTGAGCCAACCCTGAAGCACATTTCTAGACCTATTTAATACAACTCTTGGGACATAACAATGAGCCAATGATGACCTACTTGAAATTCTAACTATGTTTTTGTAACTATGACCCAACTGTATTAATAACTGGACTGATCTACCTGTACTAGCAGCTCTATTGAACGTCTGTGTCAATCTGTCCATTGCAACTTCCTGGGAAACTGACACAATCTCATGTAATGGAATACAACCTTGAACTTAATAGATAAAGGCGGAATAGAAAACCTGGTTAAAATCTAAATCCGATTTTTGGGGAAAATGTTCAAAAATTCTGTAGAGAAGATGACCATTTTCAAACCAGAAAAATATCCAATACAGTGGAACCTTGGTTTACGAGCATAATTCGTTCCAGAAGTTTGCTCATAAACCAAATTGCTTGTATATCAAAGTGAGTTTCCCCATAGGAATTAATGGAAACTCGCTTGATATGGGGAAACTCGCTTGATTCGTTTCCCCCCCCCCAGGCTACTGGCGCTGCTCCATACCCCCTCGAGAACCAGCATCACATACACCCCCGCCAGCGAACGCCCCCCCCTCCCCCCGATTTGGCATCCCCTGCCGAGCATCCAAACAGCATCCCTTACCCCAATTTGGCACCGGCACCAGCACCAGCTCCAACGCACAGGACATGCCAATGTCGGTGCCCGAAGATCCTCCCTCTTGGCTGGGCTGGGCCCTCAGCATCTGCGCATGCTCAAGGCCTTCTGATCTCGCTCTCTCAGAGATTCTCTGAGAATCTCAGAGAGTGCACCGGTTTGCGAATGTTTTGCAAGACGAGCAAAACATATTTGTTTGTCCTGGGATAATGGCCATTTCCTAGATGTGTTAGTTTTCAGTGTTTCTATCTTTCTGAACCATTTTCAGAAAATAAAGTCCAAATGACAAACACACAATAAACAACTATTGGAACGTGGGGGGAGGGGGCAGCATTCTTAGCAAACTGGCCACACAGACAACCCTGCAGAACAGTGGGGCACCCAACCCAAGAACATAGGAATAGCCTTTCTAGGTCACACCAATGGTCCCATCTACCCTAGTATCCCATCTTTACAGAGGCCAATTCAGGTCACAAGTACCTGGGCAAAACCCAGATAGTAGCAACATTCCTTGACACTGATCCAGGGCATGCAATGGCTTCTCCCATGTCTGTCTCAATAGCAGACTATGGACTTTTCCTCCAGGAACTTGTTCAAACCTTTTTTTAAACCAGCTACGTTAAACACTCGTACCACTTCCCAGTCATTAGTAGCAGTATAGAAGCTTTCAATAAACAACCATCTTTTGGCAATGCGTTCCAGAGTTTAACTATTCTCTAAGTGAAAAAATATATCCTCCTATTGGTTTTAAAAGTATCTCCCTGAAACTTCAAGAGTCCCTTAGTCTTTGTAATTTTTGGTGGAGTATAAAATCGATCCACTTGTGCCCGCTCTACATCACTCAGGACTTTATAGACTTCAATCATATCTCTTTTGCAAGATGAAGAGCCCCAACCTCTTTAGTCTTTCTTCATGTGAATTCCATCCCCTTTATCATCGTGGTCGCTTTTCTTTGAACTGTTTCTAGTTCTGTGATATATTTTTGGAGATAAGGCGACTTTAGTGGGGGGCACTTATTTTTAGATAAGGCGACCCTAAGGGAGGCACTGAAGTGAACTTCACATAAAAGGTCCCAGATATACTTCTTACTATAATTACTTTACATTGTATGGTGAGCCCTCCAAAACTCACAACCTATCATACGCAACCTTATAACACCCCTATATTCCTTATGCCTGTAGGTGTCACTTGTATGTCAGTACAGTAGGTTTTTGATGGGCTCACACTTTCCACAAGTTTACTAGTTTGAGTGGGATTTTTGCCTGGGTTAGGATTACCAGATGTTCAGGAAAACCCAGCAGTTTGTCTGGGTTTTGGAAGGCTCCAAGCTTGGGGCCATGTCTGGATATTGTCTGTGCATGCGCAGATGTTGACATGATGATGTCACATGCATGCACCTGATGTCATTGTGTGAACATCCGCACATGCGCAGAGGACATCTAGGCACGGCCCCAAGCTTGGGGAAGGAGACACACAGTTCATGTGGGTGCAGGGTTGAGGGTGGAATGGGGGCTGGGGTGGGGGACAGGTGTCCTCTTTTTTTAGAGAAAATCTGGTAACCCTAGCCTGGGTTACCTTCTATGCAGTGAACTGCACCAACCATCAGGCTACTCCAGAGATCTAATAAGACTGGCCATAACATCTGAAGCTGTCTTACAGAATGGTATCTACTACTGTTACATCTTTGGGGGGTAGGAGGGGGTCTTTGACCAGTGAGGGAGTAAGGGGGAAGGCCGTATTTTTAATATGTGTGCATGTAATTTTGTAAACCACATAGTATATATGCGGTATATACATTTTTAAATAAATAATAATAAATAAATAAATTTATGCCTCCATTGGTTATCTGGCTACCTTTTTGGCACTTATTCATTATTAAAACAGGTCTAGCTTCAAATGTCCAAGTTTTGCCCTGGACGTTTTCTGCAATGTTCCATTATTGCAGAAAAACATCCAAAATCATAAGTCTGCTCTAATCCTATCCAAAATGCACCTCCAACATGTTCCCTTGAGATTTAGACGCACTTCAGATAACAGCATAGAAAACCATCTAAAAATGTGTTTCAGAGAAGGCAATTTTGGATGTTTTACTCTTTTGAAAATGAGCTCCATTATCAGACAACATGTGCTGAACTAAAAGAAGCTAAGACAAGATGCATCTCGATCCAGAAAAAGAACCACGTCATACAGGATTATACGAAGAAACCAGCATTTACAAAAGAAATAAGATTCAGAGATGTTAAATTTGTTAAGGAACACGCTTTGTCAGCAGCTAATTGATAATCAAACATAAGCCAGAAGATTGATCTCTATTCATAGGAATATACTTAAACAGATGGTCTGTTTAAGAGCCTTCAGAAGCGGCGCTCAAAGAAACATATTTCGCTTCATTTTGAATTATTGCTGCTATACTCTTCGCCCCACAATTTCTTCAAAGAATATTTTTTAAATTGTAAAACTTATCTTTGTCTTTAAATTGATATTCAGACCCATAGCAGACATGCACGTTTCACAACCAAATAAACAGGAGCACGTTACAGGGGTTCAAAGAAGCTTTGGATAGGTACTTGGAAGACAAAGGGATTGAGGGGTACAGATAAGAGTAAAGGTAGATTATAGGGATGGGATTAGAGGTAAGTTACAAAATTAATCAGGGATCACTGTTCAGGCACTAGGCCTGATGGGCCACCGCGGGAGCGAACCGCTGAGCAAGATGGACCTCTGGTCTGACTCAGCGGGGGCAACTTATGTTCTTCTTATGTTCTTATGCATCAGGGCATGGTCTTCTACAAAAGAGCAGAGGGCAGAGTTTTTTCATGACCTTTCTCTTCCTGACTTGACCCAGGCCCAGAGGGATGTGCTTAATGCTCCGGTGCAGGGCATTGAAATTCAGAGAGCTATACGGGCTTTAAAGCTTGTGAAAGCACCCGGCCCTGATGGCCTGGGCCCTGAATACTACAAATTGCTTGGAGATCGGGTGGTAGGTCCTTTCCAGGCTCTATGTCAGGCATTATGTGTGGGGGGGTTTGCCTCCGCATCGACTTACTCATGCTCACATTGTTGTGTTACCGAAGCCGGGGAGAGCGGAGGACCAGCTGGGGTCTTATCGGCCTATATCTTTGTTGAATCAAGATATCAAGCTTTTTGCGGCCCTTATGGCTGCGCGCCTTGGCCAGGTTTTGC
This sequence comes from Geotrypetes seraphini, assembly GCF_902459505.1. Classification (NCBI taxonomy): domain Eukaryota; kingdom Metazoa; phylum Chordata; class Amphibia; order Gymnophiona; family Dermophiidae; genus Geotrypetes; species Geotrypetes seraphini. Next base: position 68,505,865 of record NC_047095.1, read on the forward strand.
CCATTCTGGTTCATCCGGATCAGGCCGGTTTTGTCCCGGATCGGTATTCTTCTGCTAATGTTTTACGAGCGCTTTCTGTGTTGCAGAACCCTGCACTGTTACGGGAACATCCGGGTCAGGAGAATGCCCTTATTGTTAGTCTTGATGCTGAAAAGGCATTTGATAAGGTTCTCTGGGATTATTTGTTTTGGATTTTACCTCAGATGGGTATTATGGGGAGCTTTCTGGCCGGGATCCGCTCGCTTTATGAGCAGCCGACTGCACAGATTTTGGTGAACGGGACGCTTACCTCCTCTTTTTCCTTGGCTCGGGGTACGCGTCAGGGCTGTCCGCTCTTCCCCATGCTGTTTGTGCTGGCCCTTGAACCTCTAGCGGCTAAGATCCGGCACATTAGGGATCTTCGGGGTATACAATTGGGGTCGCAAGAATTTAAAATCAATCTATTTGCAGATGATATGCTTATATTTTTAGGGGATGCAGCTACGGGAGTACCTGTGTTAATTAAGCTTATCCAACAATTTGGTGCGTTCTCTGGTTTGTGTATTAATTTTGATAAGTCGGAGGCTTTAGCGGTCCACTCACAGTGTGCGGCGCATCATGATTCTTCCTTTCCACTAAAATGGTCTGGGGGCACGCTTAAATACCTAGGAGTTTATCTGCATGCGGACCCTCGGGTGGTTTATAGGAAGAATGTGTTGGAAAAATTGGATGCGGTTAGAGTGCTCTGTAAGAGGTGGATGGACTTTCCGATTTCTTTTCTCGGTCGTATTGCTCTTATTAAGATGGTCCTCTTGCCAAAGTTGCTCTACCCTATGCAAATGGTGCCTATGTGGGTCACATGTAGGGATATAAAGGTTTACAAAGGTATTGTCTCTTCTTTCATATGGCGATCTAGACAGGCGCGAATTGGTTATCTTAAGCTTGTTAGAGAGCGGTCCCAGGGGGGTGTAAATCTTCCAGACCTTCGTCTTTATAACGTGGCGGCTCTGCTTCGCTGGGTGCACGAAGTTTACTCGGGTGCGACCAAGTTTGCCCCGCCGGGGTTTTGGTCCTTGTTGGCAGCTCCGGTGTCGGTGTTTAATATCTTGAGACCCGGGGCTGGCTCTTGTGCCTCCCTGTTACGACCTTTGCGCAGTGCTTGGGGTTGGTGGCGCAGGGAACTGGGGGGATCGTCGGGCCCTTCTCCATTCCTGGAGTTTGTGGCTAATCCTGCCTTCCCTGCGGGTAAGCATGCTTTCTTTGCGCGAGCTTGTCAGTCTGGGTGTCGATTTGTCGGTCAGTTTGCCGAGCTGGGTTCGGGATGGCTTCCTAATTTTCTTTCTTGTCGCGATCGCTGGGCATGGAGGGTAGGGTCCGAACTGTTTTATCTACAAATACGTAGTTATTGTTCCTCGCTTCGGTTGCCGACTGGGCAGTTGCCCACTTTTTCCCTGTTGGACAGGGCTTTTCTCTCCCTCTCGCTTGAATTTAATTCATTATGGGCTTGGTTCAAGCTAGGGAGGGACTGGAAATCTGCTGATGTTTTTTTGTCTCGGATGGCGGAGGGCTGGAGCTCCGAGTTGGGAGAGAGGGTTACAGTCGATGAGTTGTCTATGTGTTTTGTAGAAGGTGCTGGGGCGATTCCTAACGTAGCTTTACATGAAATTCATCTTAAGATCTTGCATAGGGCGTATATAACCCGCTGCGCTGGGAACGCTATGGGCCTGTGGCCTGATGCCTTTTGTACCCGGTGCCCTGCTTTTCGAGGGACAATGGTGCATCACTTTTTGGAATGCTCTTTAGAGGGGCCGTTGTGGGTGCGTGTGCTTCGGGAGCTGGAAGATGTTCTGGGCGATCTTTGGAGTGGTCGTACAAGACTCTGCTGCTTGTGTCACGGGTCCCCTGGCTGAGGCTGGTATTAGTGCACCCCTGCGACGCTTTGTGTTATTGGCTCTAGGGATTACTAAGAAGCTTATACTGCAACACTGGGTAGGGGGGGTGTGTCCTATGTTCCAACAATGGAGAGCTAGTATGTCACAGATGGCGGTCTGGGAACGGCAGCGCAAGAAGGGTGCCACTAGCTGGCAATCAGTGGCTTATTTGGAGTGCTGGAACTCTTTCTAGACTGGGTCAGGTTTCTAGGATGCAGGGGGGGAGGGATTTGGGAGGGTGGGAAGGTTGTTCTCTTGTAGTTCTGTCTGAAAAATGAAAATTTTGTACTTTTCACGTGAGATCTTTGCTCGTTTGTTTGATTTTTGCCTAGCTGTATTGCTGTTTCTATTGTGCTGTTTCCTTTTGGCTTGGTTGCTGATTGTGTCTCTTGTGATTTGTTCCTACAATAAAAATATACTAAAAAAAACCAACAACTTCAAAAAGATATAAAGGGCCTGATTCTGCAAATGCACATCCCAATGGTAGGCGGCAGAAGGCATCCTACCGCTATCTCTCAGCCAATCAGGATGCATGTTAAAAAAAAAGGGGGTGGGGGAAAGACACCTACATTGTAGGCGTATGTTGTGCATATACAGAGATACATAGGGACGCTTAAGCATACCCAAGGCGGGATATTTCAGGTATTTCACCTGGCACTGATGTCTGGCTTACCTGTCTCTAGTTTTCCAAATCATTTTTTTAACAATTGGATAGAATCCCGCTACTCATTGGGATTCTTTTATTTATGTTACATTGCCACCCAGTGGTTATATAGAATATTTTAAATCATGTGTTAGATATTTCTAACAGTTACTCTGATTACTTAAATTTAGGTTCTATAGTATTATGGGAGTTCTCCTTTCACTGTATCATAATCTTTCATTTTCAGCCAGCAAATTTCAGCTAAGCTTGGAGCTCCTGGTTACCTGTCAGTCAAATTGTTAGAAAAGCCTTTCACCAGATTCAGTAAAGTATTGCCAGAAAACTTTAATCTAGCTGCAGCAGAGTTCAGAGTCTTCCTTTATCTAGCTGTTCTTACATCAATTTCATCCCCCAATACGTTTTCTATTTCCAGTTTTTTTTTCCCCAATAAAAGTTCACTGAGCTAAAAGTGGATTTTGCTTTCTCTATACCAGTGGGACATGCAACAAAAAAAGAATTGGAAAAAAAAGTTATAATAGTGAATAACCCTCAGTCAAGTTGATTCTTTAACCAAGCAGCACGTTGATGCCGCTCTGGAGAGCCAGTGTCAGTACCACAGGACCTGGTGGCCTTATGCTCAGGCCGGGTCGGTACTAATGGAGTCAATGTCGGGGTAAGGAGTTTAAACATATCACTCACTTGGAAAAGCGCATCGAGCTTTTCACGGAAGGAAAGCACTAGTACCTTTGGCCTTTCTGCCAGTATCATCGGTGCTGCGTCTTGCCATGGAAAGGGTGACCTAGAAGGGGATGCACATCTCACTGTAGGAGAGGCAGGGTGCAAGAGGTCTTCACTTGGTCAGTATTAAGGGACTCGATGCGACACTTGTTGGGAAGCTGGTGACTTCTTAGCTGGCTTAAGATGGAGCGATGCGCCCTGATGCTGGTGTCGATACCTTTGACGTTGAAGGTTGTGACCTCTTCTCTGCATCCATGCTGGTGCTGAACAATTTTTCTTGTTGAAGTTTCCAGCTCTTGATGGTACATTTCTGTAGGGTAAAACACCAAGCACAAGATTCTACACGGTGTTCCAGATCAAGACACTACAAGCATCAACTGTGAGGGTCAGTGATAGAAATTTGCCTTTGGCACCTGCAGCACTATTTAAAACCTGTTAACGGCCGGGACATTGGCGGAAAGATCGCCTCAGCTAATCAAACTTTGTCTGCAATTGCTCTATAGCAAGAACTGCTTATGGCTCATTCAACTGATGCAGCTCCTGACTAGTACTGCATCACAAAAAATTCTTGCCCAGAGTATGTACTGAGGACAAGATAACTTCCAGCCACTAAGGAGAAATAGCTCTCCGGGTTCCTCGAATAAGCAAGGTAATGATACTTTGGGAGCCAAAGTTCCTAGAATTGCAACCTTGGGCGGTATAGATATTCTTGGAGTGGCCCATGAAAAGAAGTGCAGGACAGAGAGTACATCTTATCTCCAGAGATAAGCCCTCTGCCCAAGAAGTATAAAGGAGACACCTAACAATCTTAAGTGGTCTGATCCCTTAGAAAAATGCAACTGAGAAGTGCTCCAGTGCTACTGTAGTTTGTAATGACTGCTGGACTTCCCTCATCCTCATTCTGTTTTGTGGCATCACTTCAGAGTTTTTTGTCAGCCTTACTCCTTTTCTCTGACAGGTTTTATACAACTGTTATTCCTAATGGGGAATCTAGGAGGCAGTTTAAGGCCTGTAGGGTAATTGTATGTTTATTCTGAAGTGTTCATGCAATGGTGCAAAAAGTTTTATTGTATTTTGCTCAGCATCCTAGTTTTTGTTTCTACATCTCACATCCTAATTACACTGTTTTGACCACTTTTGACTGCCACTTGCTTTAAAATAAATTAATTTTATTTCTATAATAATTGGCCTGTTTCATTAACTGTCAGTATGGTTCAGAAGCTAAGAATTCAGATCCAATAATAGGAGAATGTACATAAATAATACATTCAGAGGGCTAAATAAAATTCCATTGCTCAAATTCATATTCCTCATTGTATGCTTCTCCCATAGGAGGCAGTAGCAATGTAAGTTGCTTCTGCACACAATCTCTGATGACTATAACAGTAAGCCTGGCAAAGGTAGGGGAGGGACATTAAGGTGGGCAGACTAGATGGGCCGTGGGCCCTTATCTGCCGTCTATTTCTATGTTTCTATTTATCCTGGACCTCTAACAGAATACAGCTGCCATGGCGGATGTCAATCCTCTGCATGAAATCTTTTGTTACAAGTCCCTGGCTTAATGGTCACCACACATGCATCTACTGTATTTGTAATGCATTTTACCAGGGAACAAGCAGCAAAGTATATTCATAAGTGGAAATCCTGTGAAGAACATATGAATATGAAAAATTAAACAATTACCTTCAGGCTCACCATATCTTTGGGAATCGCATATGGAAGATTCCATACAAGAATGATAGTTCTGTAGGTGTTAAACTGATACTTGATCTCTTTCCTAGATATTTCAATGGCTGGGTTTTCTATTATAGTCCAAATAAAGAGCAGTTAGTGTTAAATAAACTCCAGTGAATTAAGGATATGAGATTGGTCAACTTACAATGCATGCTAATATACATTATTATTTAATAGCCCCCTTGCAAAACATGGGAAGTTGCTGTAAACAACATACATTACCACACATCATTGATTGATAGACCCTCACTGTTTGATTCTGAATAAGTCAACAGTTCATTTGAGCTACAGTTATCCTAGAGCAGGGGTAGGCAATTCCGGTCCTCGAGAGCCACAGACAGGTCAGGTTTTCAGGATATCCACAATAAATATGTATGAAGCTGATTTACATCTCAAGGAGGCAGTGCATGCATCATCATCCACATTTCTACACCATTAATTGTGGATATCCTGAAAATCTGACCTGCCTGTGGCTCTCGAGGATCGGAATTGCCTACCCCTGTCCTAGAGCAACTGGTTTCAGCAGTGGTTAGAGGAAATTGAGTTAAAAATAGACACTAATATCTGAAAGCTCTGATATCATTGCAATGTAAAATGCAGTAAGATAGGGGGCTTTCTGATAATGAAGTGCTAAGTACTCTACATCATCAAACAGACAACTTAAGTTCTATTCCAAAGACCGGGATGGAAATGCTGCTAAAATTCACAATTCCTGAAGAGGGCAGAATAGCATAATTTTCCTCCTTTAATATCCACCAGCTAGGCCATGTGCTTAATTCCATATCAAAGCATTTGTTGTTGAGCTAATGTATCGCAGATGTTTGTATCTACTGTAACTCAGTTGCTGTATTACCTGCTATCCAAATGTGTTTATCTTGTGTATATAATCTTGTAACCCGTTCTGGGTTCTTCTGGGAGGACGGGCTGAAGAAATGAATGAATAAATATAGGTAGTAGCCAAAAAGTAGCTTAACTACTAATGGTTGGAGAAGTGAGTTAAAAACCTGGGGAACGGAGTTTGATTCCCACTGCAGCTTCCTGTGACCCTGGGCAAGACTTTAAACTTTCCACTGCCCCAGGTACAAAACTTAGATTGTGAGCCCACTAGTGATAGACAAACTACCTGCATATAATATATATATATAATCCTGCTTTGGTTATACCAAAAAAAGGCAGTATATCAAATCCATGACCCTACTTTCAAGGGAGTGTCTTTCACTCAGCAGAATGAGACTGCTGCAGTACATGGGTGGCAGATAGTGAAGAATATTGAAGACCACATGTAACAGCTGTCTGATGACAGCCAGACATAAAACAGGGAGGGGAAGAAATGAGACAACATACATATAAATAAAATTTAAAAAATGCCCAAGAGATCACATCATATGTATGTAAAAAAAAACAACTTTATTTTTTTGAGGAAGCAGGGAGTGTTTTAACATCAACATATAGGTACAACGTTAATAAAAAAAAAGTATTGCACCATTATTATGCAGTAGGTTCAAGTCTCTGAATACATATAGAAACTCCATGGTTTGCTCATCTCATTGAATGAACACAACCTGACAATGAATCTTAGCTGTCTAAAGAGGGGCTTTTGCCTACCTGGGAGTCACAAGATGGCTGCACTTGCTATATGTCAGTCCTTTTCTGCTAATACAGTTGAGACAGACCACAAAAAAGGATTCATGTCTCCCTTCCCAAACTACCCAACCAAAAACAGACCAAATTTCTATACCACCTCGACACCAAATTCACAATCACCATATACAGTCACACTGTCCTGTCTGCAGCTGAACATTTAAGCCTCTGGTACTGCTTTCTGAAAGAAACTATTACATTCATTCTACAGAATGCTACTTGCAATAAATAGCAATTGATTTTTTTCCAGATCCAAATGAAAATGAAATAAAAATACAATAATACCCAAGCACCTTATGAAAGAAGTCACTTGGTATTGATGGTATTCCAATTGAATTAATCAAAGGCTCAGAAGGTGCTATTATGGCCCTCACTCGACTTGTGTCAACAGATATGGAAAGAAAAAACAAGGCAAATCGACTGGAGAAGAATCAATGTTCATACCTATACTGAAGAAAGGCAACGCCAAGGACTGTAACAACTACAGAACGATTGCATTAATTCAACATGCCAGCAAAATATTGCTGAAAATAATACAACAAAGGCTACAATCATATGTTGAGCAAGAACTACCCAAAGTTTAGGCTGGTTTCAGAAAAGGTCGAGGAACAAGAGACATTGGTAATGTTAGATGGATACTGGGATAGGCACATGGGATCTCTCAGAGAGCGAAAGAGGTAACGGTTACTGTGGATGGGCAGACTACATGGGCCTTTATCTGCTGTCATGTTTCCAATACCAAAAGCCCCTATACTTTTGCTTCATCAAAGCAAAGCTTTTGACTGTGTGGATAACTATAAACTATTGAGAAGTCTAGCATAAATGGGAATACCCAAACACATAACTCAGCTGATAAAGAGTCTCTACGAAAATCAAGAAGCTGCAGTGATAACAGAATATGGCCAACACTGACTGGTTTCCAATAAAATGTGGTGTCATGCAAGGATGTATCTTGTCACCTTACCTGTTCAACCTTTATGGCAAAGCCATCTTCAAAAAGCACATTTGGAATAGAGCATTGGTGTCAAAGTTGGTGGCCAAAATATAAGCAACCTGCGCTATGCAGATGATACAATGTTTATCACCAGCAGCAAAGAAGGCATGCTGTATCTACTAAGAAAAGTCAAAGCCAAAAGTCATAACATGGGATTAGAACTGAACATGAACAAAATGAAAATCATGAACATGGAAAATGATGAAGATTTTGAGCTTGAAGGTGATAGATCAGACTTGTCCACATACTCATTTTCTCAGTGGTCAATTTTGGATGTGAAAGCTGGACACTACGCAAACAAGACAGAAAGAAGATTGACTCATTTGAGCTTTGGTGCTGGAGGATTTTATGCATGCCAAGGACCACCAGAAGAACTGACAAATCGATTCTGGAAGAGATCAAACTGGCTATGTCACTCGATGCCCAAATGATGAAGTTACGACTATCTTATTTTGGTCACACTGCCAGAAGAGAAAGAAAGATCATTGGAGAAGGACATTATGTTTGGGAAGATCAAAGGAACCAGGCAAAGAGGGTGACCTGCAATCAGATGGCTGGACATGCCAAAAATAAAACCCATGGGTGTGACCCTGGAGGACCTTAATGGACTAGCACAAAAACAATCTCTTGTTAGATATTTAATTCATCAAGTTTCTAGGACTTGAGTATGAGTCGATGGCACCTAACTAACCTTATGAATATATATTGATTGGTAAAGATGAAAAACTAAGACTAACTATAAGAAAGCAAAGTAACCCCCCCAATGTAGAAAGTCTCCTAATCCCCCAAATAATTCAGAGCCTCCCAAATATGAAAGAAACAGGAAGCTTAGATGGGCATTACATAAAGAAAGGTGAACACTATCTTCTCCCTTTCAATTTCTATCTTAACTTTGCTTACATAATTTTGGCTGGCTTGACTGTAATGGACACTTATAGCTAATAATATTGTCCATCAAGGTACAGAGCAAATAGTTCTACTTCCTTTAGAAGTAATTGTTCTTGAGCCGAGAAACTTCAGTGGCATCTTCATAACTTATTAGGCAATACCCTATGCTGTGCAGGCTATTCATATCTATATTTGTTCTATTGTCAAGATGATCATGAGTAAGTCAGTATGAAACTGAAGAAGCATGAAAGCCAAAAGACAATAGTTATATTTTGGACTGGAATGTATGCTTACCCTTAAACACACAGTTCAGCGGCATCACAGACAACTATAATTAATTAACAATCTTTAACACTTTGGAATTTAGTACCGGTAAGGCAGTAATTCTAAAGAATGCATTCAGTGCAGATTTATGTTTGTTACAGAATTGATCATGTTTGGTAAAAAAGTTTGTCTCTTCTTCAACCCTATATTTTCATAAAATACTTGTGGTAGGGGTGGGCCAAAAGTACAAAACCTGCTGCTTAAAATAAGCATGTATCTTCCATACTTTAACTAAAGTACTGGAATTATGCGGTGACAGATCACTCACTCTCTCCTCTCAAAGGTTGCTTGATAGGCCTATTTAATTGTGGCCACAAGGTATTATGGGACAATTTTACTATATATAATATAGTATAAAATAGGTATAAAATAGGCTTCTTAGTATTTAGTGAGCAATAATCTTTAAAGGATCCCTATGGTTTTTTCTACTGCATTTAATTAAAACAAAAATATTTCACTTCACAGTAATGCTGATTTCAAACTGTAATTTTGTCTTGATGGCTTAAATGTTTATTCCTAAAAGCTAACTCCCCCCCAAAAAAAACCAAATAAAAAACAAATGTTTTGCAATAATTGATAAATCAATTTCTAAACATTAGCTCTGGAACAGATCATGGCACTGTGTTTGTCACCGAGAACATGTACTATTATTTAACACAGGTACTCTAATTCTAGAAAGTTGCATGCCCAAATTTGCATGTACAAGTTATAGAATAAGGTCAGTTGCAAGAATAACTTAATTTACAGTAATAATGAGCTGAGAAGGGTGGCACACAGGTCTGCCAAAGTTTCTGTGTGAAGCAGCAGTCCGGCTCCACAGGACTGCACCCTTTCCTCTGACAGAGGACCACCGGAAAGGGGTCTCAAGGCACTCAAGCCACTAAAAAAGACAAACTAAACCCCCCCCCAAAAAAAGAAAAGAAAAGAAAAAGAAGCAGAGCAGAGCAAAAGACTTCTGCACAGATTTCTTGAAGAAATTGTAACTGAGGGGCTCTAACTTTCTCTCTAAGGTGGAAGGAGCATGTGCTCAGAAAAGTGTTCCGATTTCGGGAAGGGATTGAACACCTAGCATACTGAATCTGGAAGGGATGTAACAGAATGAACAATAACAGATACAAATGTTACTGGCCTTAGTTGGTATTCTATAACTTCTGCACTTAAATCCCAGTGCACACAACTTCAAGGAGGCATTGACCTGGGACTGGCATTGGCAGGACAAGTCATACAGATGCACAGGTTATAAAATATTAGCATTTACACACCTAGCAGTTTACAGTTAAGTGTAAGCATTTACTTCAGTCACTGAACCAACGTACATGCTCACACCTAAAGTTCGGCACATAAGTGTGGATTTAAGCTAGTATTCTATAAAGGCAGCTGTGCGCATGACTGCCATTAAAGAATCTGCACTAAACATGCAGCATCTTAGTGCAAAACTTTAGGTGATCTGTAGAGAATTACCCTCAAGGTGTATGCATTTTGTTTTTGGAAAGGTAAAATGGAAAAAAAATCATCATAAGAAAGTCCAGGTTTCCTCAAACAAAACACTTATTCTATGTACTAAATAAGCTTTTTCTAATGGGTATTTACGTACGTACATGCATGCACACCAGCAAGATGACGCACTGCATATAGACATTCCTGGTGAGTGAAGTCTGGGCAGATTTGTGATGTATGCAGGTATTTTTAAAAATATGTGTACTGTACACACAAATACATTTACTCCAACTTTAGACAGGCATTTGCACACTTTGATTTTTCATATCGGTACCCTGTTATAAAATCAAACCTAAAGTGTAATCCACAGTATCAACATTAAGGTAAGACTGTGTGATAGAGGCTTACCAAGAGTGGGGTTAGGAGTACGGTGCAGGCAGTAATGGAGCCAGAGTCTACAGGCATACAACTGTTGGCTCTGTTGGTCCCTGGTCCTCCCCTGATGTCAACTTCCTGTTTAGGGGCAGGGTACAATCCAGACAGTAACCCAATCCAGAGTTATTCAAGTGTTTGCTCTTATGCTTTAATACATAAATACAGTGCCCCATTTTTTCTATTTTCTATGCATTTAAAATTAATAAACATCTCTTCCATTCATAAAGCTATACTTCTTATTTTTTTATTAAATTACAAAATAAAAACATCCAAATATTTAAATGAAAGCAATGCCAAGCATAGTTAAAGAAAATAACAAGAAAAGAAAAGGAATAAAGGAAAGCCAACAATTAAAGAGGAAACACCCATCCCAATCCAATGCGAGTAATATTTCCAATGAAATCAAACCAACTTTCCGGACAATATCACTATTGCTGGACTATCATGAACCTCCTGGAAACAAATAGCATCAGACTTAGGAGGTAGCTTAAAGAAAGATAAACTTTTAAATGCTCCATGTCACAGAAAACATATCAAGCTCCCTAAACTTTCAAGTTAACATTTTCAAGAAGTGTAAAATAAATTGAGCACCAGCGGCCAAAACCTATGGCTTTAGAGTACGAAAAACCTCCCTCCTAACTTGAATGTTCCTTGCAACATCAGAGAATTTCTGAAACCCCAAAAGGGTTTAACCCTATGGTGAAAGAAAGTCCTCTAGAAAAATCCATTGCCCATTTTCAACGTAAACATCACCATTAAAGAAGTTGAAATAGTGAGTATCCTTTGAATTTTTGAAAATTTAGGAAAAATTCAAACTACCTACAGACACCTGGTACGACTGCTGTCCTTCATTAGTAATTGATCCTCTTTTCTTCAGCAGAACATAGTAAATATGTACGATCAATGCTGGTGCCTCCATTTTATAATCCAAATTTTCCAACAAATATCTGTAAAACCTATAGTTTAACATATGAAAGTCATACTTTCTTTGAGATTTCTCAGATTTTCTCATCTGTAAATTTTTCTTCATTCAAGGTTGATTAGTAGCCATTATCTTCCGTTAGCTGCTCTAAAACTTGTCTTGAATGCATGACCAACGTGTTGTTATAAACAGAGCATGTTCTTTGTACTTCCTTATGCTCAGTTGTACTTTCATCTAATCTTTTAGAAACATGTGTCTTAAGGAAACAAGATCATGCCATATAGAAGCCAATGTTCCCTTCTGAAGCATATCTGCTGCAACAGCACTTCTATCAGGGGTTACAGCCAATTACACAGATCCCTGAGACTTGCTGAGAATCAAATATGGCTAGTCCACCTCATCCTCTGAGGTATTCAGACCTCTTTCCCTGGAAAGGCAAATGTTGGAAATCTCCACTATCTTTGTGTTGCTAAACTTCTTCCTCCAGCAGCATTGGTGTCTTCTTGTGTCATACCTCCATCATGCATGGAGGACTCAGCACACTGATTGGGCACTTTTGGGTGGAGTATGCCTTGATACAGGTTCAAAGAATCTTCAAGATCAAGGCAGAATCCCAATCTAACCAGTGAACCATCACTGGAGTCCTGCTCACTGTGCCACACAAATTTACCCATGGGCCCACTGTGTAGGTCTCAAAGATCAGTTAGTGTCATGTTGGAGTCCCCTCTTCATGATGCTGTACTCATCCTCGTAGAACATTATAGAGTTCTACAAAAATGAAATAACTTTAGAAAGTGGCTGCTTAGAATACTAGGAGCACAATACCTTAAAAATCACATCTCTAAATATTCTATTACTGCTTAGTGTTCTGCAATAAACATGGAGATTTTGCAGTAGATATTGTGGTTGACACAGGAAAAAGAACATTACTGATCAGCTCACTTATAGGAATGCAATGTACCTCTAAAATAGTCACCACTGAACTATTAAAGCAGAGATTACTGGAGTGTTGCCAGCGGCTTGTATTGCCAGTTGGCATGGAAATCAGATGTCACTCACAGCTTCAAAGTAAACACACACATACAAGCAATGTAGGTCCACAACAGAAGACTGAAACTTTCAAAATCAGTTAATGGAACAAAAAACTGATAGTGCAGATAAAGAATGTTGAGTAGATAAAGCACCATAGTAATAGATATGCTTCACAAGCACAACTCATCAAATGGGAGTCACTGAACTTTTTATAAAGAGGACAAGTCCAAAACTATGCCCTTGTCAATAGATAGCACAGTAGTAAATGCAGATAATGGCCAGGTATTATACTGTATGCGAGTTGAAGCACAGAGCGCTGTCCGGAGCACAGCTATGTGTGTTAAGCATTTTATTAAACAAGTTAATCTCTTTTTTTGGTACACAGGGTGGGCTTGTTCACAGTACTTAAAAAAAGGTGCAGTACAATCCTGCTTTTTTTCTTGTCTAGATTAGTACATAGCATTTTATACTGCTCCATTCATATAACTTCCTCGTATTTCCAGGGGTCCATTTCAGTACTTAAAGAAAAAGGACATCAAATTTCCCTGAAGACAGCCCTAAAGTTCAGTTCATTTGAGCAGCTATTAAAATTAGATGTTGTTCCCTCCCTTTCTGGCTGCAAATGCAGTTTCTGCTGCATCCACAACTCGTCTAGGAATTCATTGTGATTTCTTTGAATGCAATATCTATGATGGTACTCTGTATATACTGTGGATATAAGAAACCATGCTATCACATTTTATAAAATGGAGAACACAGTTAAAATGATCAATTAAAAATATACTAGGGATTATCATGGATTATGTTGAGATATATCTAAGATTTATCAAACATGTTTCCTCTAGCTATTTCTGGTTGAAAATGGGTTCCTTTGTAAATTTTAAGAAAAAGATGTATTTCCTGTGGTTTTAATACTTGGTCCATTTCTCATTTCAAGTTTGGTCACCAAAGTTTTCCAACTGTACCAGACAAACCACTAGACAAACAAAAGTTAGTGAAATGCTTTAGGCAACACTATGTTTCAATATTTGGGATTCTAAAGTTTTCCATCTAGTCACAATCTGTCAATAGCATCAAATAAGTCCGAATACACCATGAACTGCCTTTTTGGACAAATAGTACTCCAATGTAAAACATTTCCCTAAGAAGAGTACACAAAAAACTGCGTAGGCACAGTAAGAAAAGAGAAGTCAATCCTTTGCTAAATATTCCTTTTTTAAAGGTACCCTGTTTCAAATATATATTAAAAATCAAGTAGGATGTGTATAAAAACAGAAGAGACAGGAAGACAGCAGGTAGCTTGAAAACACAAAATGTACACAAGCATGTTTTTTTTCTGTTAGGGTATATAGGTCATTCAAGTCTGTAGGTTTGTATGATGTAACTGTTATGTTTTCTTTAATACATCCCCATGTGTCAGCTGACAGTCTTGTGTTTTCTGTACTGCACGTTCCTCTTGCCATGGCCTCTCATCTAGTAATGGAGATGCCTGAATAGTCTGTCTCCCAGGAACATGTGTTCCATCTTTTGATAAAATAGTTTTGCTGCTGTCCCCTAAGACCTTTGAAAGACCAAAGCTCAACTCTTTACTTCCTGTAGGGGAACAGCCCAACTTCTGAGAGTTTGTTGGCTTTATCTCACAGAGGGACTCACACATTTTTGCAAGACTGCATGAAGGGAATATTTTACTACTTTCTTGGCCTGACCCAACACTGGAGCCCTCTGGTCTTTTTTCTTTTGTTTCTCTATCATGAGGCAAATCCTTTGCCTGTTCTGAAGATTCTTTACTGCCTGGTATGCTAAGCTTTACAGGGCCCAACATACTTTTAGCTACATAGGCTAGCTGAGACATTAAAGGAGACTTTTCACTGTTTCCAGCAGGCCATACATTTGCAAGGCATGGAATGTTTTTATTGTGCATGGAACTTTCTGCATACAGTGAGTCTGGGTGCTTTTCAGTTTCCTCCTGGATTATCGGAGGTACTTTTTCATTCACATTTATTAGGCACTGTGAATTTCCATTCTGCTCTGTTGTCAAAAGCTTCTGCACATGTTTGTCATCCCTGCAGTCCACTGCATTAACTTTTAATGAACAGGTCAAAATAGCTGGTACACAAAAGGATGAGGAAGTAGGGAGAACTATTGATGACCATTGAGCATCATCCTTTAGTTTATGACATGCAGTAGAGGGAACAAATTCACCAGATCCATGTAAGTGGTTTGCTTGAGTACATGGATCCATGTTCATTTGTTGAACCTCATTATGTTCCTGTGTGCAGACTGATCCTGTTTGGGCACCCAATTTACTAGAAATGTCAATGTTGGCACAACAATGGTCCTCCTGTCTTGCAACTTCACTTCGCATTGTCTCTGTCAAACTACATTCTTTTGCTTTTGTTTCTGAACATTGTGATGGCTTTGAAAGTTCTTTTTTATTAAAGGCTCCTGATTGAATTGTTGTGAGACTTGGCAACTGGCTTGATGCTGAAAAGATAGCAGCTATTTCTGATCTTTCTATGGTGGTCTTGGTTTGATGATCAGCTGTTTTCCATTCTCTTTCACTTTTGTAATTGCCTGGCAAACCAGTCTCTTCCTCTACACTGTGTTTAGTCTCTAATTTAAAAGATATTTTACCTTCCTCATTAAAGTTATCTTGACTTTGGTCTGTACTGTAGGATGACCTTTCCAACCTCCTCCCATCTTGACTGTCTTCCGAACCATCATCAGTTTCATCTTCAGAAGAATCTACTTCTCGAATTGCCTCTTGCTTCTGTAAAGACTCTCTTCGCTCCACTCGATCTTGTCGAATAGCATCCAGTTTCCTGGGAGAAGGTTTGTGTAGAATCCCTTTTTCAGTCAGCCCCAATTTTCCTGCTGGTGCCTCACTCAGAGATTCTTTCAAGCTCTGTAAACTTGAATCCCGCTGTAACATATCTTTTTTAAAGTCTGAGTGGGAGATATCCAAGCTGTGCTTGCGTGAAGAAGTCAATTTCTTCTCAGAGGCGAGAGATGAAGTAAGTTTCTCAGCTGACTGGACTCTCTTTAATAATGGGGACCTTGGCGGTTCAGCACTCTTAGGCCTTGAAATCTGTTTTACCAGGGGAGGAGAAGAGTGCAGTTTGACAGGAAAAGACTGCATAATACTGCAGTTGCCAAGTGAATGTCCTGATAAAGGTGATGGAGAACGTTGAGGGGAGGTAGACTGTGGTGTAGGTGATGGAGTGTGTGCCAGTGGAGACAGAGGGATATTTCCTGCTGATTTCCGCCTGGGAGACCTGTACTGTCTTTGAAGTTTTGGTGCCAATCCATGTAGAGAACTGGGTCGAATATGTCCAGAGCTGGCTGGTGAGTTTGGAACACTAGAACCAGGGGAGCTGGTCTGTGGAGAATTCCCACCAACTAGGAAAAAAGACAGACAAAAGATATTTAGAACTGCATGAACAAACATTCTGCAATGGGCAGTATATTCTGGCAAGCCATTTATGCATACATGCTGCATTTCCCACACTATATTTCATAAGGGCAGCTACTTACTGTATACACTCAAATATAAACTGAGATTTTTGGACCAAATAAATGGCCTAAAAATGGGGATCTTGGTTTATATTCACGTCTCATCCAGTTGCCCCCTCTCCCAGACTCACTGTAGGCCTCGCCACGGGCCTACAGTACTGCCCTGGTGGCCCAGTAGTACGGGAAGCTGGAGCTACCGATCCCTTCCTTCCTCCCTTCCAGGTGATGACTCGCCTCTGCAACCAGCCTGTCTCTTCCCTCCTGGTCTTCTCGCAGGCCTACCTTAGGTTCCTGGTGGTCCAGCAGTGAGCCGAGGCAGGAATGATCCTTCCATGGTCCCGCTCGACAGTATCCATTGTAAAAAAAAAAAAAAGAGGCTGCCACGAGTTCCTGTGGCAATCTTCTTGTGAGGTTGCCGTGGGAACACGAGGAAGCCATTTATTTATTTTTTAAATTACAGATGTTGCTAGGCAGGAGCATAGAAGGATCGCTCCTGCCCTGACTCACTGCTGGATCACCAGGAACCTAAAATAGGCCTACTGAAAAGACCAAGAGGAGAGGGGACAGGCTGGTTGCAGAGGCAAAAGTCACCATGGGGAAGGGAGGGAGGGATCGTTAGCTCTGGCTTCCCACACCACTGGATTGAGACTAGAACTGAGAGGGGGTGGACTGGCTGTCTGTCTACAGAGCTGGTAGACAGGACACTTCAGGGAAGGGAGGGATTGCTTCTGCCCCAGTACTTAAATATAAACCATTGGTTTATATTCTAGTTAACATTTTTCCCCTTAAAAAAAGGGGGGAGGGGGAATGTTATCTCAGTTTATATTAGAGTATATATGAGGGTATAGAAAGTTACTCACCTGTAGCAGGTGTTCTCCAATGACAACAGGCATATATTTTCACGTGAGTGATGTCATTCATGGAACCCAGCACGGACAGTCAAAAAGTGCACAGTCACTTTAAATCTAAGACCACCTATGCTGTGTGCGTGCAGGTGTCTTCCCTCCCAATGTTGGCTCGCGGGACCTGTAGTTCAGTAAGATAGCTAAGAATCCAAGTAGGAACTGGGAAGGTTGTGAGAATATATGCTTGCTATCCTCAGAGAACACCTGCTATAGCAGAGTATCTTTGCTTTCTCCGAGGACAAGCAGGCATTATATTCTCACATATGGGACTCCCAAGCTGCCAGGATCATGAGCTTAGCAAAACTGAAAGGGTTGGAGGATAATTTGGCATTTAAGCAGAGAATAAATTTTGTAGAACTGCTTGGCCAAACCATCTATCCCATCTTGAATGATTCTCCAAACAGTAATGGGATGTGGAAATATAGACTAAGTGGCTGCTTTACATATATATTCAATAGGTATGGGCTACTGAAGTCGCCAATGCTCGAACCTTATGTGCAATGACATGCCTTGAAGCATCAGCCCAGTCCAAGCATAGGCAAAGGAAGATAGTCTGCTAGCCATGTGGAGATTGTTCTCTTTGTGACCAGGAGCTCCAAGCCTGTTAGGATTGAATAACAGGAACAGTTGAGCGGTAGTTCTGTAAGGTTTGGTCTGATTCAAGTAGTAAGCAAGAACACATTTATAGTCTAGTGTGTGGAGTGCTTCTTCAGCAGAGTGAGAACATAGTCTTGGAAAGAAGACAGGTAAAACTATGAACTGGTTTAGATGGAACTTTGAAACGACATTTGGGAAGAACTCGGGATAAGTGTGAAGAACCACCTTGTCCTGGTAGAAAATTGTACAGGGTGGATCTGAAATGAGTGCTTGAAGTTCACTAACCCAGCATGTAAACAGAATAGCTATAAGGAAGAACACTTTCCAAGTGAGATGTTTGAGAGTTGAAGCAAAGGGAGGCTTCATCAGTATGGAAAATATAACGTTAAGGTCCCAGGCAATAGGAGGAGATTTGAGAGGTGACTTGGTACGGTAAAGGCCTTTCACGAATCTGGAAATCAAAGGATGTACAGATAATTTTTTTTTTCTGCCCAATGGTGAATGAAAAGCACTTATTGCACTGAGATGTACTCTGACTGAAGTAGTCTTGAGACCAGAACTGGAAAGGTATAGAAGATAGTCAAGGACTGATAAGAGAGGACAAGTGATTAGATCTAATGAGTGGAGATTACACCAGACTAAGAAGTGAGTCCACTTGAAATGACACAGAGCTGTGTGGAAGGTTTTCTAGATGCTTCAATGATGGCTGACACTGGTGCAGATAGTGCAAAAGCATCTACTTGGTGGAAGAGAGATACCATGCTGTGGGTGCTAATGAACATAGATTGGGATGAAGGAGATAACCCTTGTTCTGTGTCAGTAATGTTGGAAAGATTTCAAATATAATGGGTTCCCATACCCTGAGTTGTAGGAGGAATAGGAACCATGGTTGATATGGCTTGTTCTTGGCAAAGTTTGATTAGAGTCTTCCCGACTAGAGGAGTTGGAGGAAAAGCATAAAGAAACTTGCCCTGCCAGTTGAAGAAGGCGGCATCTGACTCCAGCCAATTGGGAGTGTAGAATCTGGAACAGAATACTGGAAATCTGTGGTTGTGAGGGGAAGCAAAGAGGTCTACATTGGGGGTCCCCCAATCTGACAATATCTGTCATTAGATGGTTGAGTTGAGTGACCACTTGTGAGGCTGAAGTTTTTCCTGCCAGATAAACTGCTTTGAGGAATATGTTGTGAGGAATCACCCAAGTCCAGATTTGGATCACTTCTTGGCAGACTAGAAGAGATCTTGTGCCTCCTTGTTTGTCCATGCAGAACACGGAAACTTGATTATCTGTGCAAATGAGGACTACTTGACTGAGGATGTGATCTTGGAATATGTGAAGAGTATCATGAATTGCTCAAATCAAAGTTCCAGGAGATTGATGTGGAGAGTTTTCTCGTAGAGTCCGGATGTCTTGGGTAAGAAGACCATTGAGGTGGGTTTATCAGCAAAGCAGACACCGAATAGGTAGAGACCCTGCCTACTACCCTAAGCAGGTCATACAGAGCATCAGCCACACAGTCCACTCCTTCCAATAACAGCTGGGATTGTGGCTCTGAAGTCACTCCTCCTGGGTCACATAATTTGGAATGGCATGCTGGAGCAACAAAGGAGGCTGCCGCAGCAGCCTTAACCACCAGTCAAGGCCTCAAACTGCTTCTCGAGCAACATTCCCAGCCTGAAATCTTGTTAATCTTTGAGCACCACCCCTTCCTTGCTGGGTAGGGATGTGAGCTTTGTCACCTGAGCCACTAAAGAATCTACTTTAGGCATAACAAACATTTTCTGGAAGTCCTGGTCCATAGAATATAACTTGGACATTGCTTTTGCCACCTTAAGGGAGCCCTCAGGGTTCTCCCAGTGCTCTGAAATCAAAACTTTCATATCCGGATGCCACAGAAAGGCTGTAGTCTGAGAGTGGATCCTGCTGAGCAGAGAACATTGGGAAGTAGACCGACAAGAATCGATTTTGAGCTCCTTCAGAGACTCAATAAGAAGGTCCATCAGGGCAGCAGACTTGAACAGTCTGCGAACAGAGAGGTCCTTGCCCCAGTCCACTTAGTCCCTGATCTACATAACCCAGCACAGCATCACCTTAGGCTTTATGCTGGAAAAGCGTCCAGGTTATCATCCTCAGTGATCACCATCCGACCAACTGTTAGAGTCCGGGGGAGATGCAGGTCTTCTTAGCAGAATAGATGCAGGACAACATGAAGGCTGTGAAGCTGGTTGCTCTCCAGCTGACCCAGAAGCACCAACATAGGCTTGCCAGAGCAAGTTCACAAAGTCAGGTATAAAGGACACCGAGAACTCCTTTCAAGAGGAGGGTTAGAGTACTTTATTTTCAATTTGGGGCCATCAGCACCCTTACTAGGCACTGGTGCTGCACTCCGGGACTCTGAGAGGATAAAATCATCACTCAACCATCCCAACAATCTTTTGGCAGCCTTAATGAGATGGTCAGAGGCTGAACTTGAGGTCCCCACCTCCCCATCTTGCATACTGGAACACTCATAAGACATAAGAATAGCCTTAATGGGTCAGACCAATGACCAATCTAAGCCAGTAACCTGTCCTCACAGTGATGAATCCAGGTCACTAGTACCTGGCAAAAAGCGAAAGAGTTTTAAGAAAGGTTTGGACAATTTCCTGGAGGAAAAGTCCATAGTCTGTTATTGAGAAAGACATGGGAGAAGCCACTGCTTGCCCTGGATCGGTAGCATGGAATGTTGCTACTCCTTGGGTTTTGGCCAGGTACTAGTGACCTGGATTGGACACCGTGAAAACGGGCTACTGGGCTTGATGGACTATTGGTCTGACCCAGTAAGGCTATTTTTATGTTCTTATTCCATGCTACCGATCCAGGGCAAGCAATGGCTTCCCTTATGTCTTTTTCAATAACAGACTATGGACTTTTCCTCCAGGAAACTGTCCATACCTTTCTTAAAACCAGCTAAGCTATCCGCTCTTACCACAACCTCTGGCAACACGTTCCGAAGCTTAACTATTCTCTGAGTGAAAAAAACAATTTCCTCCTATTGGTTTTAAAATTATTTCCTTGTAACTTCATCAAGTGTTCCCTAGTCTTTGTAATTTTTGACAGAGTGAAAAATAGATCCACTTGTACCCATTCTACTCCACTCATGATTTTGTAGACTTCAATCATATCTTCCCTCAGCCATCTCTTTTCTAAGCTGAAGAACGCTAACCTTTTTAATCTTTCCTCATACGAGAGGAATTCCATCCCCTTTATCATCTTGGTTACTCTTCTTTGAATCTTTTTTAGTGCCGCTATATGTTTCTTGTACCCATCCAGAACACACCTCACATGAATTAATGATATTGGAGCCTGAGGACTCATCCCTGGTGTTTAGAAACAAATATAACAAGTTTTTAAAAAGTTTGAGAACTTAGAATTCAAATCGGGGAAAATCTAAGATGGTCGCCGCCAGGATTTCCAGCTGAAAAAAACGCTATAACTCCAACAAAAGAGAGCCAAACCCAGCAATTTTAGAATTTTTGATGTGGGGGGAAGGAGGAAACAAGGCTAAATCAAAATTATATCCACAAAAAACCCACAAATTTAGATGCCCCCCCCAAAAAAAATTAACCTGTAGGCTGTGACAGCCCTACTCGCAGACCAGACACTGGGAAGGAGTGCTGCAGCCTGCTTCAACTCCTCTAAGGGTAGTTGGAAACCGGAGAGAACTTCTGCCACCAGGAAAGCTGCCTTTTCTGAATCTTCAGCTGCCAGTTGGGCCACTGCTGGACTGAGCGTCAACCCCCAAGATCAGGATCCAAACGCCACGAGGCGGGGGAAGGAAAATGCAGCCGACACCGTGTGCAACTGGTGTCCATACAGCCTGCGCTAGCACTCCTGATCAAGTCAAGGAGTGAGCAAACAGTAGGGGAAAACCCCAAACTTCACAGTTCAAGCAGGCTGGCTGAGCAAGTCCTCACAGGATCCACCTGTCAGCTGCAGACCAAAGTCTCCTCCTCTCACGCAGGTTAGGCAGTCATCAGAGCTTTACATACGAAGTCCTGCAAAATAAATTTGCAAAAACCAAAAAAGAAGACCGAGCAGATCAAAGTTGCTCCTGCAGGCTTGCTTGCAAAGCAATAACTGACAGGGAGCTGCAGAGAGCAGGGAGAAGGTGAAAGTGCTGAAAACAGTGATCAGTATCTCCTGCAATGGACTGGTGGGAGCGGATGGAAGGCCTTTGGTTCAGCATACCGTCCCTATTGTACGAAGTGCAATTTATCGGTGTGTAATAAATAGTTAAAAAAAAAACCAGAAGAAAATTGCTAGGCCACAAATAAAACCAAACAAAACCTCTCCAAAAACAAATGATATGTTCCTCATTCCATAAACATTCAGATAAAAATGCATGCCTCAGTCTGAAAATGCAACTTTCAATTGGTTGTTTCATTGTAAAATATAAGGTACTGCTCTCATTGTAGAAATATTCTTACCTGAGTGCACAGAATCGGGAGTGGATCTGTAACTTTGCGTGGGGGAACGAGAAGACAAGTTATGAGTTGGTGATCCTGGCACACTCTCTCCAGAAGAAAGGGAGCGACTTAGAGAGGAAAGACTGCGACTGGTGTGCAGTAATGATGCTTGCTTGGTGATCTTCCTAAATAAGGAGCTTTTCTTCTTACTATCAAAACCAAATAACGAAAGATTAGGTTTTTACCTCTGCTAATCTTCTTTCCTGTAAATCTGCTTTATTCTGGGAACAGCTGGGTATTATGTACCTTGGGCAGCCAAGGTCTGCAGGAACTTCACTTATTAGAAGTTCTGGCTCCACCTACCATCTCTGCTCTACTGGGCATACTCCCTGGACATCAGTTAGTCGTCAAGCAGGCAGGAACCTCTACATGAGGACAGGAAACAAAAGAAAAAGAAAGAGGGAACGGGGGACTCCCCACCAAACAATCAATTCTGCTCATGTGAACTTATTCAAAACAGCAACAATGCAAATTGGAAAACAGATTATGAAACATGAAAAACCTGAACTATAAAACAGGGTTATCAGGATACACCACCTATACAGTTATAAAGAGGGGGGGGAAGAACCCAGGAACCCCTCAAAACTTATTCTACATGTAAACAGATGACCTTCATGGAAAGGCTGGTCTGAGACAGAAAACTGGCTTACCAGTAATTGGCCAGGCGACCTGCGAATCGGACAGAGATAGGGTGGGCTCGTAGAATAAAGTACGGATTTACAAGAAAGAAGATTAGCAGAGGTAAGAACCTAATCTTTCGTTCTTGTACAATCCCACTTTATTCTGGGAACAGCTGGGACGTAACAGAGCAGTCCCAAAATATCAGGGTAGGACCAATGAGCTCGCTGCCAACACCGATACCCCAAAAGCAGAATCCTGCTTGGCCGCCACATCAATCCGACCAAATGTGGCAACGGAGTGTAGGGAAGACCCCGTATTTGCCCTGCAAATCTCTTCCGGTGAAACTGTTACAGATTCAGCCCAAGAAGACAGACTTCTAGTAGAATGAGCCCGGACCCCCAAGGGGTGACTTTTTCCCTGCGGCCATATAGGCAGCAGAAATGGCTGCACAAATCCATCTGGAAATGGTAGCCTTAGAGGAAGGCCTTACGGGCAGGACCCAAGAGAACAAACAGATGGTCTGAGAGTTGAAATTCGTTGGTGACCTCCAAATAATGCAGGAGGTGGCAAACGTCCAGGGACCGCAAGATCTGGTCCTGGGCCTTGGAAACCGAGGGCATGAACGCCGGAAGATGAACTTCATACTTCACAGGGAAGACAGAAACCACCTTCGGAAGGAAGGAAGGTACCGTCCATAGAAGCACTATGGAATCCGTGAACCACAAGAAAAGGATCCCCGGCCCGAGAGGGCCTGAAGCTCTGAGACTCTATGGACAGACGTGAGCGCAACCAGTAAAACAGTCTTGATTCTGGATCATTCAATGAGGCCTATGCAAGGGGTTCATAGGGAGGACGAGCTAACGAGTGTAGAACTAGATTGAGATTCCACATTGGGCAAGGTAGATGCAAAGGAAGCCACAACCGAACCGCTCCTCTCCAGAAATGGACAACGTCCTGGTAAGACGCTAGTGAGCCTCTGAGCAATACAGGACCCCAAACAAGAAAGATCCACGATCTGCACCCTGAAAGAAGCTATAACAAGGCCTTTTCAGGCCATCCTGCAGAAAATCCAGAACCCACGCTACTGAGGGAACCACGGGATCCACCTAGGAACCTGAACACCAAGCCTGGTATCACGTCCAAGTCTGTGCATAGACCATGACCTTGGACTCCTGCTTGCTAAGCAGCCGTATAGCAACAACTGCGGTCAAGTTGCCCCTTGCTACCAAGGCCGCGCACTCAAGAGCCATGTTGTAAGACCAAAAAGGCACAGAACCTGCAGAGCGATTGGTCCCTGAGTAAGAGACAAGGGTGGCAGGAAAACCGAAGTCCCTGACTGAGCTGGAACTGAACTGGATCGGCATACCAATCTCCTCAGCCAATCTGGGGCCCCAAAAATTATCAGGCCCCTGTGATCTGCAATGTGACGCCAAACATGTCCAATCGTGGTCCCAGGGAGAAAGAGGTAGATATTGCCCTGAGGCCAGGACTGCCCCAGAGTATCCAGGCCTTCGCTGCCAGCATCTCACCGACGGCTGTGAATCCGGTCCGCTTTCCTATTCTTGTCACTCGTCATGAGGTCGACCACTCTCCGGGATCCCGTGTCAGGCAACTGAGGGAATCTGCTGGAACATCTTCTATGTCTACCCTATGGGTCACGGACATATCTACTAGATCAGGGGTCTGCAACCTTTAAGACATAAAGAGCCACTTGGACCCGTTTTCGAAAAGAAAAAAAAACTTGGAGCCGCAAAACCATTATAAAACAAATCTAACACTGCATATATTGTTTCTTATCTTAATGCTATATACAGGATCACTAAATTGAAAATAAAATCATTTTTCCTACCTTTGCTATTTGGTGATTTCATGAGTCTCTGGTTGCACTTTCTTCTTCTGACTGTGCATCCAATCTTTCTTCCTTTCTTTCAGCCTCCTGTATGTTTCCTCTCCTCCAGACCTCATTCTCTCCCCCAACTTTTTCTTTCTGTCTCCCTGTTCCCCCTTCTTTCTGTCTCCGTGCCCTCCCCCAAGCCACTCGGTTTGCTGCCACCGCAATCGGGGAACAGCCCCCAAGCCACCGCCGTCCCAAGCTTTCCCTGCAGAAGTGTTGCACTGACCAGCATTCCGCTCCCTGACGTCAATTCTGACGTAGGAGAGGAAGTTCCGGGCCAACAAGGCATTTCTCCTCATTCCATCCAGCCTGAGCCCCATCTCTCCTTGATCCAGGATTTCCCTTCTGTGTCTGTCAGAATTACCATTCCACCTATTTTCCAGCATCACCCTTCTTTGTGTCCATCTCACCTATATCCCTATCTCACCACTTTTTCAGAATCTTCATTTGTCTCTGTCCTTATCTTTACGCCATGTTCACCATTTGCCCTTTCAATGTCTTTATCTCCCCCCCCCCCCACTTTTTCAGCATTACTTCTATGTCTCTATTTCACCTCCTCTTCATGTCCCCTCTGTATCTCTATCCTTATTCAGTAGGTCCTGCTTACCCTTTCTCTTCTTTGTGTCACTATCTCCATTTTCAGCTTTTCCTTTGTTACTGCACCCTGTAGCTAGAATCTTTCCACCCTCCCTCCACTCCGGTATGAAAGATTTCCTTTTGTTTCCCTCCCCTCTCTCTTTCTCTCTCTCTTCTCCTCCCTCACCCACGAGTCCTGCATCTGGCCCTCTCCCTTCTACCTGCACCTGGCAACACCCCCCTGCTCCGCGGCTCTCTTCAGCAACTCATCAGCAGCAGTGATCAAGACAAGCTGCCGACATCGAGGCCTTCCCTCTACGAGTCCCGCCTTTGTGGAAAAAGGAAGTTGAAACAAGCGGGACTCGCAGAGGGTAGGCCCCGACGTCAGAAGCTTGTGTCGATCGCTGCTGCTGAGTTGCCGAAGAGAGCCGCGGAGCAGGGGATGTGGCCGGAAGCAGGTAGAAGGGAGAGGGAGATAGGAAGGCTGTAGAAGCTCTGGAGCATGACACCGACCCCGGCCAGGATGATTTCTTTTTCAGGCGTGCATCTTACAAGTCCGGCATCGCGGCAGGAAATAGCCATGCTGAGCAGTGAGCTCAGCACTACACAGATGAAAGCCTTGCTTGCTGATTGGTCCGGTGGCACGGCGGGGCGGGGCCGCCGGACCAATCAGCAAGCAAGGCTTTCATCTGTGTATGTGCTGAGCTCACTGCTCAGCATGGCTATTTCCCGCCGCGACGCTGGACTTGTAAGGTGCATGCCTGCGTGACACACTACTGGAGCCGCAGCAAAGGTGGAAAAGAGCCGCATGCGGCTCTGGAGCCGCAGGTTGCCGACCCCCGTACTAGATGCTATTCCGCCCTGGAAAAGAGCAGCCGGTGTTCCATACTCAGAGGTGGACTCCTAGAGCCTCCCTATCAGGAATATGGGTAACCTCTGTTGAAGTGTCCGAGAACACCCAGACAGCTTGGAGATGGAGATACTTTTGGACAAGCAAAAAGAAATGGCAGATCGCCCGCAGTTCCAGGCAATTGAGCAACCACTTGTTCTCCGAGGGCAGCCACCGGCCCTGAACCGGAGCAGACCAACTGACTGCTCCTCAACCGGAAAGACTCTCATCCGTGGAGAGAGTCACCCAGTCTGAGATCCAAAGCAGTAGGCCCATGGACAGTCAGAGGACTTAGCCACCACTGCATGCTGCTTCGCCGCTGCCAATCAGGGTAGCAGTGCAGATAATGAATCCCGTTCTAAGCTCTACTGGAGGTGATGTAGCCGAGCCGTGGCCCATTGATCCACATCAATCAATGCCCCCATGCACCCAAGTACCTGAAGACATTGCCATGCTGTCGGAGCTGAAACGGCTAACATCAAGTTTCAAGTTTATTATGGATTTGATTAATCGCTTATTCAAAATTCTAAGCGATGTACAAAGGAGTAAAATAATGAATTACAATTATCAAGGGGAAACAAACCAGATAAATACGACTGACTTGTCAAAACATATGGTACAAAAGAAAAAAATATGGAAAGAAATACAAGTTAATGATAGTAAGTAAGACGAGTAAGGGAAAAAACAATAGGATGGGGAAAACGGTGAGCTTCAAAGAAATTAAGAACTAAGGTTCAGTTGATGCACCTAATCTGATTTTCTAGTTGGTATACCTAACCTAATTTACTAGTTGTCAAATGCATCTTTAAAAAGAAAGCATGACGAATCTTCCCTCTTTGAGCCAATGAGAGAGATATTTGTTCCAGAACATGTAGAACCAAACCCCCAGGTACTCCAACTCTTTTATAGGGTTGAGGTGGCTCTTTCTCAGCTTGATCACCCGACCCAGGTTTTGCAGCAGATGAACCACCTGCTGCACTGACCGGTTCCCTTCGCCAGGAAGGGAGCTCTGATCAGCCAGTCGTCCCGATATGGATGGACCAGGATACCTGGAGAGCTTAGGTGAGCTGCAACCACCACCATAATCTTGATAAAGATCCTGGGTGCTATCGCCAGACCGAACAGAAGAGCCGTAAACTGGAAGAGAAGATCCAGAACAAGGCGGAAAGATGGGGATATGAAGATAAGCCTCCATGAGATCCAGGGAGGCCAGAAACTCCCCTGGGGTCACTGCAGCAAAAAACGATTGTACAGGTTGTATTCAGAAGTGAGGAACCGTCAGGGTTGCATTGACCGCCTTTAAATCCAGAATTGGTCTCCAAATTTCAGAGTCTTCCTTTAGAACGATGAAGGAAATAGAATATCTCCCCAATCCCAAGTCGACCTTAGGCACGGGTTCGATAGTCACAAGACCCAGCAGTCTTTGAACCATGGCCTGTACCCTGAGCGCCTTTTCAGAGCACCCCGTAGGTGAATCCAGAAAGAAATTCAACTGAAAACGGTAAAATTCCAACTTGAGGGCGTCGTATAGGGCCTCTAGGTCCTAAGGGTCCAAGGTCACTGTCTCCCACTCCACCACAAAAGCCGAGAGTCGCCCTCTGATGCGGAGTCGAGGGACCAGAGGCCTGGTGTCAGAATTGTCTTTGTGGAGGTGGGAGGATGGCTGCATGAGTTTATCAAGTTTATCAAGTTTATTAGCAAAATTTGATTGATCGCCTATTAGAATCACTAAGCGATGTACAAATCAAAAATAAAAGAGGTTCACATTTAACAATTTTATGACATAAACATACAAGAATTTGGGAAGGAATGGATGAAAGTTACAATTTTCAAGTAGAGTAGAAAAGGGAGAGAACAAAAGGAAAAGGGGACTGCTGACGGGCAGGACCTCCAAAGTAGGTGAATCACTGACCTGTTGCTGGAGGACTGGCGCACTGCTAAGGGTGCCAGAAAGAATGAAAATGAGGACACCCTGAACTCCTAATGGGGCGAGGCTTGTTTCCCGGCAGAACCTTAGGCTTACGGTCCTGAACACTAACCATAAGGTCATCTAGACCGTGGTCAAACAAGAGTAGTCCTATGAATGTCAACCTACTCAAAGTGGCCTTAGAGGGGGAACCCCAGACTGCCGTATCCACAGCATTCTCCTGGTGGACATTGAATAAGCTCCCAGTTTGCCAAAGACCCTCATCATGACATATAAGGCGTTCGCTAGATAATCCACTCTGGAAAGCAGAAAATCCAGATCACAGAGGACCACGATATCAGGATCATGGCGAAGATTGGAATGGTACGTCTGGGCGACAAAGGTCATGGCTGTGGTTGCACTGACCCCAGCCACCGCAGAACAAGGAGGCAATTGAGAGAAAATTCTAGCCGCCTGTCTCAACATCTTTCAGACCAACTCCTCCATCCTTGGGATTTGGCCAGGTACTAGTGACCTAGATTGGCCACCGTGAGAACAGGCTACTGGGCTTGATGAACCATTGGTTTAATCCAGTAAGGCTGTTCTTATGTTCTTAAGCAAGGTACACTTGGTGACCTGAGCCACAGTCAAAGTCACCTCTGAAGACGCAAAGCACTGGGAAAACTCTGGCGCCATGGGGTAAAGTTTCACCATGGCTCGAGCGCATTTCAGGGGACTCTCCTGGTTGTCCCAAACATCTAATGAATCTGAACCAAATCTGGATTATCAGGAAAGGAGGCAGAAAGCGGTCTCTGATCACTCAACATTCTGAATGGACCAGCTGATCCGGCTGCAGGCTCAATACTCACAGGGATTCTGAAGTGAGATCCTCAAGGAACTAGGCTCCACACGAATCCTGATCACGAAGGTCAGCTAGGTTAGCCACATCAGCGGATGCCCCCGAAGTACCCTGAGGGAGCAGAGGGATGGAAGGAGATGCGGACGCGAAGGCCAGCATTGACCACCTGCGTTCTGGGGTCCCTGTCAGTGAACACAGAGACAGACTTAAGTCCAATGGAGGGGATGAACCAGCAAGCATGTACTTTTTTTCCCCCAATTATGCCTGATACAGCATATCAAACAAATTCCGGGGGGAAAGACACCCTTCACCCGTGGCAAGTGCTGTTCTGTGCACCTCAGAACTAGAGCGCTTAGATGATTTATGAGGCCTTTTCCCAGAACTACGCTTGCATTTCATTGAAACGCCACCGCCACTCTTTTGAGGGTCTCCCAGCGCAATTTTCATGGCATTTGCAACAGGAGATTCTAGAAGGACCTCATCAGAGGTGGAAGACACTGAATTTGTGCCCACCGTGCCTCCCTCGTGGGCTGCAGCGCACATGGAACACAGCTGCAAAACCAATAGCCATCCGCCACAAACGAGGCATGAATCCATGCCATCATGCCCTGAGAAGTTTGGAATGAAAACAAAGCTCCTAAGTCCAAAAAATATACTTTTAAAAAGTTTGAAAAAAAATCCAAGATGGCCGCTGTGGGTGCTGATTTTGCCCTAAAATAGCCTGGGAAATACACAGGGATCCCTGGAAAATGGCGATATTAGAGGTGGTAGAGGTTGTGGTGATGGTGGGGTTTAGGGCTTGCAGGGAAACCACCCTGAAACCCCTTTTTAGGACCCCCCAAAATCGCTAAATCAGGCACGCAAGCAGCTTGCAGGGAGATCTCAAGCCTCAGGAAGCTGGAAAACTGGATTTCAAATCTGACTGCCTCACCTGCCCGACCACCTCAGTCAGTGAATTCCAACACCTTCAGATTGCTCAGGAGAGGTACACAGTCCAGTCCCAACCCTGCCTCCACAGAACTGCGCAGCCCACGCTTCACCCACTAGCGGACAAACCTGGGGCGAGCTAGCTCCCGATCACGGAGCCTTGATTTGACGTGCAGTATGTCCGGGGAGCTTACTGCAGTGGCAGGTAACCCCCCAAAGGCAGACTCTACTCCAAAGTCTGCGATCTCCCGCAGAAAGGATTTCCCGCAGGGTATTTCCGCAGCAGAAGGGCAAACCCGTAAAAAAAAAAAAGAAGATTAAAATACACAAAAATTCAGCAATAAAACACAACGAGAAGAGAAAAGCTCCAATAGTTTGTAGGAATACAAACTGATATCCAGGGAGCATGCCCAGCAGAGGAGAGATGGTGGGTGGAGCCGGAACTTCTAACAAGTTCCTACAGACCTTGGCTGCCCAAGGTACATAACACCCAGCTGTTCCCAGAATAAAGTGGGATTATACAAGAAAAGCTGATTAGTGTCCTTTCTACCAAATATCACAAATACTACCATTTATCATTTCTATAGTGCTGAAAGGTGTACAAATAATTTTATTCTGTTCAATGGAATTTTTGTTTTCTTGAGCTGGCAACAATATTCCCTCTATGCCAGGGGTGCTCACACTTTTGGGCTTGCGAGCTACTTTTAAAATGACCAAGTCAAAATGATCTACCAACAATAAAATTTTAAAAAACACAAAGCACACTGTACGCAGAAAAAATGTTAATTATCATTTATATTCTGGGTTTTTTTTTCAAAGCGGTCAAGGCGGATGACTTTATGCAAAGTCACCTCAGTAACAATACAAAAATAGACAAATATACCCCCCTTCCTTTTTACTAAACTACGATAGCAGTTTAATAAAAGGGGGCCATAGTGCAAAATTTAGACAGCAGATATAAATTCTCAAAACGGACACATTTTGATCACTAAATTGAAAATAAAATCACTTTTCCTACTTCTGTTGTCTGGTGATTTCATGAGTCTTTGGTTGCACTTTCTTCTTCTGACTGTGCATCCAATATTTCTTCCCTTTTTTCAGCCTCCTGTATGCTTCCTCTCCTCCAGACCTCATTCCCTCCTCCAACTTTTTCTTCCTTTCTCCCTGCCCCCTCCCTTCTTTTTTCTCTCTGTCCCCTTCTTTCTGTCTGTCTTTCTCTCTCCATGCCCCCTCTCTTTCTTTCTGTCTCTCTCTCTCCATGCCCCCTTTATTTCTTTCTGTCTGCCTTTCTCTCTCCATGCCCCCTTTCTTTCTGTTTCCCTTTTTTCTTTCTGTCTCCCTGCCTGCCCCTTTTCTTTCTTTGTCTTTCTTTCTCCCTGCCCTCCCCCAAGTCACTGCTGCTGCCATCAGGGAACAGGCCCCCAGGCCACCACCACCGAGTTCTGCTCTCCCTGCTTCCCGACAGCCTTCCCCACCCGACGTCAATTCTAACGTCGGAGAGGAAGTTCTGGCCCATTCAGGCAGCGATTGGCTAGCCCAGAACTTCCTCTCCGACATCAGAATTGATGTCGGGTGTGGAAGGCTGCTTGGCCTGGCACTTCTGCGTCCTCTTTACGGCGTTGGGAAGCAGGTAGAACGCAAAGTCAACGCGAGTCTATCATGGAGCCCGGGATGGGCTCCGCAATTGACTTGCGTTGCCTTTACGATCTATTGGTTGATCGCGATTGACCTTTTGGGCACCCCTGCTCTATGCTGTATGTGAGTCATCCACCTACCTACCTACTGTTGGGGGGAGGCAATGTATCAAAACTGTGGTTTCAATCATGAGGGAAAGAAAGGTTCTGCTGAACTCCAAGAGGAGCTGCTTGCCTCTCACAATTTAAATCACAGGGCCTCAGATAAGGTGGTATACAAAATGTTATGTTAATCAGGTTTTCTATTCCACCTTTATCTATTCAGTTCAAGGTTGGTTACATTACAAGAGGTTGGGTCTTTTACAGGAAGTTACAATAGACAATTATAAACTATAAATGATAGAAAGCAAAGTTACTTACTTGCAACAGGTGTTCTTCATAGACAGCAAGGGAATGCAGCCACACTTGCTCATAGCTAAGCTAGTGCCATAACTGTCATCAGAGGGGTGTAGTTTCCAGAGGCAAGATAACCCGTACATGCTCAGTAAAAAAAAAAAAAGTCTACTTAATTTAGGAGAGAGCACCGGCTACGAGGAATGCTGTTTTCCCCAAAGGTTCAAAAAGATCTTTCATTAAATGGTCCAAAACAACATTGAGGTCCCAGGTCGAAGGTGGAGTGCAAAGTAGAGGATGGAGGTTGTTAAAACCTCGTAGAAATCGAGAAACTAAAAGGATTTTGTAAAACTGGTTTCTACTCCAGCAAGGAATGGTATGCAGAGATAGCTGAAAGATGGAGTCGCACAGAATTAGTCTTCAGACCCGAATCTGATAAGTATAGCAAGTAGGTTAAAATGTGATCAATTGGGCAATGAAATGGATCTTGAGTTTGAGTGTGTGCCTATATAGAAAAACGCTTCCACTTTAACCGATAAGATTTTCTTGTAGATAGTCTCCTCGCTGCCAGAAGAACCTCCTTTACTGATAAGGAGACTGGGATCTCAGAAAGGATTGACCATTCGATTTCCATGCTGTGAGGTTGAGACTGTGAAGATTGGGATGTAACAGGTGACCTTTGTGCTGGGATAGAAGAGACGGATAATCCCCTAACGGAAATGGGGGAGCCTTGAGAATGTCCGGGAGTATCAGATACCAGATTTGTCTGGGCCAGTGAGGTGCAATGAAAATGAGCTGGGCTTGGTCTCTGATGGTCTTTTGAAGAACCTTGGAGATTAATGGAATCGGTGGGAAAGAATAGAACAGACTGAGCTTCTATAGTTTTGCAAAAGCATTTCTTGTAAAAGCAGGTTGAGCAGGACAGGCGGTGGCAGGTTGGGAACATCTGTACCCCCCTTATCGCCCTCTGATACTCTGTGAAGATCTCTGCACCGAGGAGGGAGAAAACTGTTTGTAGTCCCAAAAGGTCCTTCTGGAGCCATGAAAAGTAGAACACCCAGGCCCCTTAGGTCTGGACCAACTATCCGGCAGAAACTTAGGGCGCCGGACCATCACCGCATCCATGAGATCATCCAACCCTTTGCCAAATAATAACTGCCCCTTAAAAGGCAGACAAGTCAAAGTTGCTTTGGAGGTGGAATCTCCGGCCTACTGCCGAATCCAGAGCATTTGGGCTGAGACCTTTGCCATTACTCTTACAATGTCATATAAGCTATCCGCCAGGTAGTCCATCCCAGCCATAAGAAGCTGAGGAGGAGGATCTACCGCCTCAGTATGTAGCTGAGCTATATAGGCGCGGGCCACAAATGACATAGCCACAGCAGCTTTGACACCAAAATTAGCCGTCTCAAAAATTTTCCTGAGGATCACATCCACCTGGTGATCCTGCATATCTTTTAACACAACACCCCCGTCACTAGGTAGTGAAGTACGCTGGGTCACCTGGGCCACCAAGGAATCCACCTTGGGTTGTCCCAGCAGCTGGTGACACTCCAGCGCCAGAAGATACAAATGAGACATGACACATTGAGCATTCCACAAGGGACCTTCTGGAGAGTCAAACTGTTCTGTGACTAAAAAACTCAAATCTGGATGCCAGGGAAAAATGGCAGATTGGGTGCGTGTACTGCGGAGCCATGGAGAAGAGGGAGAGGCAGCAGTAGACTTGTCATCCAAGCCCAATTCCTGTAAGGATTCAGCAATCAAGTCAGGGAGTGCTGCAACTTTAAACAAGTGCACCCACAGTCGGGTCTTCTCCAGGATCTGGAGCCCCTAAGGGATTCACGGATTCAGTATCCCAATCCGGATCCTCCAATCCGGGGAATAAATGATCAGCGAGATCTGGATCCGCTGCTGCAGTCTCCTAAACAGGCTGTGAAACAGCCGAGGTGGTCTGAGAAACTGACAACCCCGAAGAAATACCGGCACTGTGCGACGGTGGAGGGGCAATAGATGAACATCCAGCAGCTGGACCCCTCAATTGAAACTGGGACCATAAAAATTTTATGAACTCTGAGAAGGCATCTGAGCCCTGGGGCATAGAGTCACTCTTAGATGACTTATACTTGCATTTTTTAGGCTGTGGAGAATCCGTCTCACAGCTGGCCAATAAAAGCGCGGATCTAAGCCCTGAAAATAAAGGTGGCGGCCCCAATGGGCTAGCTGAGCATGTAATCACCTGCTTCTGTGAAGGGGAGGCTGAACCAGTTACCGCCCCCCCTTAACTAGACCATAAACGCAGAAATTTTTCACCAAATTTGGCATGAATCCACACAAGGAGACCCTAAGAACTCCATTATAGCAGTTTTCGTGGCAAAATGCTTGAGTACCTGATTGTAAAAACCGCTTAGATAACCTTGATAGGTGGTATATAAAATCCTAATAAACTTGAAAATTTTGAATTTTACAGAAGCAGGGAAAAGTAAACAGACCAAATTTACTTCAAAAATGACATTTCTGAAATTTTAAAAATTACAAAAATAATAAATTTCAGGTGAGGTAACAGAGGAACACTAGGAAACCTTCAAAACCCCTCGAAATTAACTTTTAAAAGATCAATTTTTTCTGAGCCCGTCAGCTCTAATCACAGACACCATACACAGAGAAGCTCCTGCTGCCTCCAGCCTTTTCACTGGATAAGAACATAAGCATTGCCTCTGCCAGGTCAGACCCGGGGTCCATCGTGTCCAGCAGTCCGCTCCCGCGGTGGCCCCCAGGTTCATGACCTGTAAGTCCTTACCTAAATTTTTTATTCCCTATTCATTAGTACCTGTATAGTTACCCTCTATCTGTACCCTTCAATCCCCTTCTCCTTCAGGAAGTCATCCAATCCTTTTTTGAAGCCCAATATTGTACTCTGCCCTGGGAGCGCATTCCAGGTGTCCACCACCCTCTGAGTGAAGAAGAACTTCCTAGCATTCGTTTTGAATCTGTCTCCCTTCAATTTTTCTGAATGCCCTCTTGTTTTTGTTGGCCCTGTTAGTCTGAAGAATCTGTCCTTCTCCACCTTCTCTATGCCTTTTATGATTTTATAAGTCTCTATCATGTTCCCTCTAAGTCTCCGCTTCTCTAGGGTAACGAGCTCCAGCTTCTCCAACCTTTCAGCATATGAAAGGTTTTCCATAAATGGTTCAGAATTCATTGACAAACTGCTAGAGATTCATCTTTCAAGCTAATCTTCTGGCTGCTAGTCAAACACCCCTGTCTGACTATGTTTCCACCCCTGTGGATCACCGGATGCGCATCTGGAAAGGCGGAGGTGCAAAAACGCAGCCAGCATGCTGCAGAACACCGCTGAGCCTCCTAAGCGCACTACACAGTCTGCGCTCGATTCTCTGCTTAACAGGGAGTGAGACTAGGTCAGGGACGGCCCTGAACTCCAAGAAAGACTAAGCAGATTGGCTAACAGGTACCCCAAAGGGATCGGCCTGTCAGCTACAGACCGAAGTTTGTGAATTCTCAAGCAGGCAGCCGGTTAAAATTGCTTGAAATGTGAAAGAACCGCGAAAGGGAAGGAAACTTCACCGAATTAAAACCAATAAATGTGGGAGAACAGAACTCTAACACCTGCAGCCATACATGCAGAAAAGAAAGACTGATGGGAGGAGCTAAGCTAGCCTGTGAAGTACCCTAGAGGCGGAGTGGAAAACCTGGAATGATTCTCTCTTCTGCAGTCCATGCGGGTAAAGGGAAATAACCCTATGGTCTCTAGAATATCTCACCTATTGCACTGGATTAGCAATAAGTCCATGTCCCAAAGAGCTTACAATCTAAGATAGCATCTGAGGTAATAAGAGATAAAATTACTTGTTCAAAGCCATATAGCATGCCAATGCGCCCATTGATCTAACCACTGGGTCACACCTTCTTCTACAACAGTACTTGTCATTTTTATAGTACTTCTGGGCATAACTAGTGCTGTAAAGTGGTGAGTAATTATGGGGTAAGTATTCAGGTATAACAACTTCTTGTCACTATGGAGCTTACAGTTCTAGAGGATATCTGCAGCAAAGGGAAATAAAAGTGAGAGGTCCAAGGTTACAAGAAGTGTCAGTGAGAGAACTGGAATTTAAACACTAGTTTCACAAAGAGCTACTTGGATAACTAGGAGCTTCCAAAATTGAGATTCAACAAAGTATTAAAATGCAGCATACATGTAGCTCTTTGTATGCGATTTTAGGATATTTATAGGATTTGGAAGAAGATTTTAAAAAACCTACTATAAGAGTTCAATTAGAATATCTTTTTTACTATTATTATTTTTTTTTAGAAAGTGGTATGAACACCCTAATAAAATAAAAATGTTCTGGATAAAAAAGTTGTCATTAAGAAAACAAAATGTTAACAAAGGACAAATGTCAGCACAGAAGCATCAAAACACGTTCAGTGCAATAAGGGAAGACACACTCACCTTTCCTGCCCTTCTTTAGTTTTACTCTTCTTGTTGCGACGAGCCATTTTGGACTTGTAGCTGGCCTTCCGTGCTGGACCCACCTTGATAGATGTGTTCTCAAAGGGAGTGGTAGAGATAGAGACCTTGTTTCCACTCTATCAGATATAGAACAATGCCAAAAGTCACATCTTTAGAGGCAAGCAAGGGCTTATAGTGTGATTAAGCAATGCACAATACATGGATGGACATCATAGAGTCACATTATTTTTTCTAACTAGTTTCTTTAGTGGACAATGGATAGTTTCACAACTCTACCCCAAAGTTTAAATGCTCTTCTTAATATTCATATTACTATATGAGGGTGGTATGAAAAGTTTAGTAAAAAACAAAACAAAAAACCCCAAGATAAACAAATATACAAGGGTCATTTCATAAATAATGCACACTATTTTTTTATTTACATGTTTTGGTTTTTTTTTTTTTTTTTAAATTCTTTATTCATTTTTAATCTTTCATCAAGTGTACAATAAAAATAATACATATATTTACAAACATCACTTGATAAATCTATCAAGATAATAACAATTGTATATATATCTAAGCCCTGTTTCCCCCTTCTTTTCTATATTATTTTTAATTAAATCAATCTTTTTCATATTTTCTTTATACTTATTTCTTCATTTATTCAATCCCTCCCCTTTCCCCTCCTTTCATTAGTTATGTTAAGAAAATGGTGTTTATTCATTACAAAACAATGTCAATGGCTCCCATATTTTATTAAATCTTTTATAATTTCCATTTTGTATTGCTATTGAACGTTCCATTTTGTATGGATGACAAAGTGAATTCCACCAGAAATTAAAGTTAAGTCTTGTGTGATCTTTCCAATTGGTAGTAATATGTTGCATGGCAACTCCTGTCATAATCAATAAAAGTTTGTTATTACTTGCCGATATCTGACTCTTTTTTCTCATAGACATGCCAAATATCACAGTATCATAAGTTAACGCTACAGGATTTTCTAATAAAGAATTTATTTGATCCCAGATCGAATTCCAAAAGGCTAATATATAGGGACAAAAAAATAGAAGATGATCCAAAGTCCCTACATCAAGCTTACAATGAATGCCAGCATCTATTAGACAAAGAACTATTTAATTTTTGTAATCTAACAGGGGTCCAAAATGCTCTATGTAAAAGAAAAAACCAAGTTTGTCTCATAGATGCTGACAATGTACATCTTATTCTCCAAGACCAAATTTGTGGCCATTGAGATGTTGAAATTTGATGCTTGATCTCAATGCTCCAAATATCCCTAAGACCATTTTTAGGTTTTTTGTTAACCAATTCACTAATAACTTTATACCACTGTGCGGCCTGGTGACCCAGAAAATCTGCCTGGAAGCATATAAATTCCATGCTATAATGAGAATTAAGATTTTTCCATTCAGGGAACCCTGCCTGAATTGCCTGCTTCAATTGCAACCATTTATAAAATTGTGATTTATTCAGTCCAAATTTATTTTGAAATTGTGTAAACTCAAGCATATTTCCATTTGAAATAACATCATTTAAAGTTCGTATTCCTGCATTTAACCAATGCTTCCAGACAATCTTAGAACAGCCAATTTGGATCCTGGAGTTTAGCCAAATAGATTGATTTGTTGATTTATTAATAGGAATTTCAGTTAAATTACTTACATACCTCAGAGTTTTCCATGTATCTAATAAAATTTTATTTTCTTTATACAATCTGGGCATCTTGATACTGAGAATGTGACAAAGATGTAAAGGAGACAGGAGTCGCCATTCCAAATATAACCAATCTGTAGTGTATTCAATGAGATCTGGGAGGACCCAATACATACCTTGACGTAAAATATAGGCCTGATGATACCTATAAAAGTTTGGGAAATTTACCCCACCCTCCTTAATTGATTTCTGTAAAGATACTAAAGCAATTCTAGGTGTTTTACCAAGCCAAAGAAATTTAGTAATTATTGAATTCAATTTTTTATAAAAAGAGTTTTGAAAAAATACTGGAATCATACACATTTGATAGCAAACCACAGGCAATATCATCATTTTTACGGTTTGAACTCTCCCCCACCAAGATATATGTAACGGGTTCCATTGTTCACATAATTCCGAGACCTTTTTTAATAAAATTTTTTCATTTTCTTTTACTGTGTCTTCTATTGAATTTTTAATCCAAATTCCTAAATATTTTAATCCATCCTCCTTCCAAACAAAAGGATATGAATCAAACATAGATTTTATGCAATGTACATTAAGCAAAAGTATTTCAGATTTATTCCAATTGATTTTATATCCTGAAATCATTCCAAACTTTTCAATCAATTCTAACAAACACGGTATAGTTGAACCTGGATTGCGCAAATATAATAAAATATCATCTGCATAAGCAGATAATTTGTATTCCCATTCTTTCAGGGGAATATCCTGTATCCCCTTTGTCTGGTTAATAGCTATCAATAAGGGTTCTAACACAATATCAAACAGCAAAGGAGATAATGGACATCCTTGTCTAACTCCTCTATGTAGTTTAAAACTTTCAGATAAATTATTATTAATGTATAATCTTGCCATAGGAGAGCTATACAAAGTTTTAATCATTTGAACAAAAACAGGACCTACACCAAACCAATCCAAAGCCTGATACATGAATGACCATTCTACCCTATCAAAAGCTTTTTCCGCATCTAAAGATAGAGCAAAAGCTGGTTCATTCATTATTTTAGTTAAATTTAAAGTATGAAATGCCAGTCTTGTATTGTTAGAAGAATGTTTGTTAGCAATGAAACCCGTTTGATGTACATCAATTATGTAAGGAAGAGCCTTTGCCAATCTTAATGCCAGTGCTTTAGCCAATAATTTTCCATCTACATTAATTAATGATATTGGCCTGTAATTCGAAACCAAAGTGGGATCTTTATTTGGCTTTGGCAAAACAATCACCACAGATTCTGCCATAGTACTTTTAATACAACCTTTATTAAGTTGAAACTGATATAAATTTAGTAAATATGGTAATAATGAATTTTGAAATGTTTTATAGAATTCCACAGTAAAACCATCCCCACCTGGAGTGGATCCAACTCTAAGAGACTTCAATGCTGTTTCTAATTCTTTTAATGATATAGGTTCTTCTAAACTTCTTTTTATATGATCAGGAAGTTTTGGACCCTCAAGAAGATTTAAAAATTCCATACCTTTTTGAACTTTATCATCAGAAGGCTCAGAAGAATACAACTCTTTGTAAAAAAACAAAAATTGATTTAAAATATTACTAATTTGATTATGTTTATTTCCTTTCTCGTCTTTTATTGCAATTATTTTTATTCTTCTCTTCTTTGCTTTAAGATAATTTGCAAGTAAACTTCCTGCCTTATTGGATTTTCCATAATACAAGGTTTGCGAAGAAAACAAATCTTTCCTTGCCATTTTTGAAGAAATTTCATTATATTTACCCTTAGCCTTTAATAAAGCTTGCAAATTTTCGTGATTCCATTTATCAATTAATTTAGACTCCAGCATTTTAATTTCTTTTTCCAAATTTGAAAATTGTTTAATAAGTTGTTTTTTAATAAATGCAGAATAAGAAATAATATTACCTCTTATAGTAGCTTTAAATGCATCCCATAAAATTTCCGCATTAATATCTGCTGAAGTGTTTATTTGGAAAAAATCCAAAATTTTTAATTTAATTTCTTCAAGAAAAGTTGAATCTGAAACCAATGCATTATCAAATCTCCATAATGATCTATTATATTCACTATTATCTATTGTAAGTGTAATCCACACTCCTCCATGATCAGACAAAATAATTGGATCAATGGAAGCTTGTGTCACTTGTTGCACCATGGAATTTGATATCAATATGTAATCAATTCTTGAAAAAGATTTATGAACTGGTGAGCAAAAAGAGAATTCCTGATCATTAAAATGAAGAATACGCCATATATCTTTCAAATTACATGTATTTACCAAATTATCTAACCCTAATGATTTTATATTTTTGCTTGGCCTTTTATCCAAAAAAGGATCCATAACAGCATTAAAATCTCCAGCTACTATTAAATTAGAAGCAGCCAGTGGGAGTATTAATTTTTGTAAATTTGTAAAAAAATCATTTTGATTTGAATTCGGGGCATAGATATTTAGTAAAGTCAAAGTATTATTTCCCATTCTCATTTCTGCTTGGATCCATCTTCCTAAAGGATCAAAATCTATCATTTTAAATGAAGCTAAACACTTTTTGTTCACTAATATAGCCACTCCCGCCTTTTTCCCCACTGCAGGGGCGAAAAAGCAGTGTTTTACCCAATTATCTTCTAGCTTCCTGGATTCAACCACTGACAAATGCGTCTCTTGAATATAATACACATCAGCCTGTTGCCTTTTTAAAAATGCTAACATTTTTTTCCTCTTTATTGGGTGATTAAGGCCATTAACAGTGAGCGAAAAAATTTTAATCTCCATCAATCCAATTAATTTTTACAAAAGCTCTTTCATTTCTTATATCTGAACAAAAATCTTAAGTTATTTGAAATGAATAAACACCATTTTCATTTATATCCCCCAGTCCAATATCCCTACTCAATTATCAATTCCCCTTAACCCCCCTCCCATTCCTCCCTCTCCCACCCTTAAAATTGACTGATAAAACCTGGAACTGCACATACAAGACCAAGTAAAGCTAAAATAAAAGCTCTATACAGACCTCAATTATAAAACAATATTGTATGTAATAATCATATGTATTACAATATTAAACATCAAAATAAGAAACTAAAGATCTTCCATTCACATTATAAATGACAAAAGAGAATGTTAAACTCTATATATTTGCTAAAAGTATCAGACTCGTAAGAAACCCTGAAATAAAAAGTAATTATTAATAATATGTGTTCCCCCTTTTTTATTATTGTTATTATTTATTTATTTTTTAAATTTATATTTTCCCTTTAAGTATTCTTAATGGAACCCAGTAAACTCTAAAACTAGAGTCCCTTGAAAATCTTTGCTACCAAAAATCATTTGTATTTAAGATTTTTCAAAAATCTCCATTAACTCATCAAAACCTGTGAACTAAATCTGTCACTATATACTCTTATCTTCATGAATATACTAGAATAACATATATCAGAGATTTTAGTATCTTTTCAAGATATGTAACAGCAAAAAGAAAAAATAATTTCAACTTTAAAAAGTCATCTTTTAAGATAAAGAGATTAAAGGCTCATAGAGAAACAAACTGTTTTTTTTTTTTTTTCATCAGTGTTCCATTTCACTGTTGGCATTCAAATTAAAACAGAGCCAAACTGTCATTTAGCATATTCTCAAATATATTAAAGATGAATAATAATTCAAATCAAATAAAAATCAAGATGAATCAATTTCAACTCCATGAAATGAATAAGCCAAATTAAATTGACATCGGTTGCTCCCTTTGATTTAAAAACATTTCCAACTTCACAGGCTCATCAAAGCTCATAGTTTTGTTGTCAATAGTTATTTTCATAATCGCAGGGTATATCAGGCCAAATCTAGCTCCGATGTCTCTTAACTTCGGCCTCATATCTAAAAATTTTTTCCTTTTATCTGCCGCTGTTTTAGCGAAATCAGGAACGATGTGCACTTTGGCATCCTGACATTTTAAATTCGCATGTTCTTTAGCCATTCTTAACACCTCTAAAACTTGTTGGTGTCTTAGCAACTTGAAAATTAGGGGGCGAGGACCTTGTAAAGTATCAGGTCTCCTCATTGGTATGCGATGTGCACGTTCAACTTCTATCGGATATTTGGATTTGAGGGGCAGGACTTTCATCAAGAAGTTTTCAACAAATGAGACCGGGTTATTTTTCTCCACCCCTTCCAGTACACCCAAAAGTCTCAGATTACTCCTCCTCATGCGATTCTGGCAATCCTCGACCTCCCTGGTGAGTGCAAAGATTTTATCTCTGTCCAGTTTATATTGCCTTTTTTCAGCTTCAAAACTGTCCATTCGCATTTCTAATTTTGTTATTTTGATTTCTAGCACTTCAGTTTTTTTATTTAAAGTTGTTACTTCTTCCTGTATTTCATCTAGTTTTTTGGCGTTTTTCAGAAGAATTTCCTTTATTTCTTGTAGTTCTTTCCATAAATCAATGTCACTTTTATCCCTTGACAACGGACATTTCGACGGTGTCGCCGGCTCCGGCTTAGATCTTTTGACACTGCCGGTATTTGAAGTCATCATATCGGATTTATTCTGCTTTCCTGAAGCCATCACGTTGTTGTTTTTCTTCTTTTTATACTTTAAATGAAATTTTTATTTTCGTATTTTATGCCAATAATGTCTGTAAATACAGAGCCTCTGCCTTACCCGTCCATTCTCGTGCACTCTCAGGCCACGCCCCCTCCCATGTTTTGGTTTTTTTTTTTTTTTTTTTCAAGTATTTCTTTACAATTCTTCAATACAGTCTCCCTGCTTTGCAATGACCAAGTCCCAAAGTCCGGGATGCTTCATTATTCCATCCAAGACCCTGTTCTTGTTCAGTTGCCGAATGGATCAGGTAACGGCAGAAGAAAGCTCTTCCAGAGATTCAAGACGATGTCCACGCATAGGTTGTTTCCACTTTGGAAAAAGGTCAAAGTCTGGAGGACTCATGTCTGGACTGTAGGGAGCATGAGGTAATATCTCAACAGTATTTGCGGAGTTTTTCAATGACGACATTCCCTATGTGTGGGCAAGAATTGTCGTGAAGAATGAGTGGCCCAGCCAAGAGTAACTGAGGGTTTTGTGCATTTTTTGCAAAAAATCATGATAATACACTGCTGTGACACTTCTTCCACATGGAACTTTGTCTGTGATGATGATGCCTTCATGTTCATAATCAAAAATCATCATTTGTTTGACTTTTGATTGAGCTCATTGAAATTGTTTTGGTCATGGGGAAGATGGAGCTCTATACTCGCTGGAATGCGATTTCAGTTCCGGCTCAAAGTCCCACGTTTCAGCAATAGCAACAATGCGATTCAAGAATGCCTGACCTTCAATGTCGAATCTTTGTTTCAGCCTGGTTGCATTGTCCAGGTGTCTCAGCTGCTGTTCAGCAGTCAAGAAGTGGGGGACCCATCGTGCAGAAATTTTCTCTTTTTTAAATCATTTGTCAGAATTCGGTATATTGATGTCGGTGGAATCCCTGTGGTTTTAGAAAGTTTCTCGCATGTCGCACGATGATCTTATTCAAGAGCTTCAGCTACGAGTTTCACACATCGTTCATCGGTTGTTGATTTCGGCCTTCCTGGTCTTGCAATATCATCTGTGCTCACACGACCACTCCGAAAACGAGTTGCCCACTGAGAAACTGTACTACGGTCCACTGTTAACTCAAAACAAACTTCATGAAACGCACTGTGGATTTCTGTTGGGTGCTTGCTATGTAGAGTTTCAATCTTGATGTACGATTTCTGATCATCAACAGACACAGTACTCGAGACACCTGCAGCCTCCATTTCCCACACTTGTCCCAGGAGTCATGTGCCTGGGGCTCAAAATTGTCAGGGAGGCCCCAGGGCCGATGATAGGAAGGCGCAAACAGGGCAGCTGCCTTGTCGGGGCCCCTCTGAAAAGGAACATTTAGCTGTTTAAGTTCAGATCCAGGGGGCCCCGCAGTCTGAACTTAAACAGCTAAATGTTCCTTTTCAGAGGGGCCCCGACAAGGCAGCCATTCTCACAAACTGTTGGCGGCTGCCCCGAACCTTTCCCTCTGCAGCGATCTGCCCTGTCGGAAGCAGGAAGTTGTGGCAGAGGGAAAACTTCAGGGCAGCCGCTGGCAGCTTGTGAGAACAGCTACCATGTTGGGGCCCCTCTGAAAAGGCAGGAAACAAAAACCAGTGGCACTGATGTTATAACCGTTCCATCCCGGGTTCCACACGGCATCTTTCTCTCCTTCCTTAGGTAGACTAGCTAGTTTTGGCAGGTATTTTACAAGTTCATGTGTTACATGGAGTGGTATTTGCATAGCCCTTGATGTTTTTAATTCACTTCTTGGTTTTGCATTCAGTATCGCACAATCAGCTAGCATTGCTTTTAAAATGAACTGCCTGCTGTCTTCATAAGGCGCCTCTTTTTATATCAATTACATATATCTTACATATCTCTATGTTCACGTTCTGAGGTGTGTCATATAGCGCTCAGCGGCATACTTTATTCTGGTTAAGTAGATCCACTGTATCCGTTAACTGCTTGTCCTGGCTTTCAGTACGGCATACACCATACGGTTTGTCTCAGAGTCGTTTACTTATTGCTTCATAATTGTTCTTAATCGTAATGTTTTTATGGTGCTCTTTTCAAATGTCTATGATTGACTTTTTTTTTCATATGTAGCGCTCTATATTTACTT
The DNA here is from genome assembly GCF_902459505.1 of Geotrypetes seraphini. Classification (NCBI taxonomy): domain Eukaryota; kingdom Metazoa; phylum Chordata; class Amphibia; order Gymnophiona; family Dermophiidae; genus Geotrypetes; species Geotrypetes seraphini. The sequence continues at coordinate 68,550,649 of NC_047095.1, forward strand.
TTCTTATTTTTATTTATGTATATTACTGTTGCTCCCCATAAGATATACATTGTCTCATTAGGACTAGTTACTCTGAGCATTTTTACTTATTGATATTTCAATCTTTAGAATCTTTAGCTGATATTTCCAATCTGGTCTCAGATTATCATTTTTTACTGACTATATTCTCTTGGGTTATATATTTCTTTTCAATTTCTTGTAGTACACAGTATTCTGTGGTGCTATTTCGCATTTTTCATATTTGCGCTGTATAACATAACATAACATAACTTTATTCTTCTATACCGCCACAATCAAACGATTTCTAGGCGGTTTACACAGAAGAGAGCTGGACAATCAGCGAAGTACAAATAGTTAAAAATATAACATGTTTCCTATGTATACACAATATAAAATTTTTGTTATCAATGAAATTTCAATTAGGAGATGAATTTCTCAAACAGTACAGTCTTAATTTCTTTTCAAAATACACCATAAGACAACATGGCTCCACTAATGTAACTACCCAACCAGGACTGCTGCTTACATGCATGAAATGCAAGAGTCCTATCCAAAAAAGACCTGTATCTTCAATCTCTGCACTGCATCCCTCGGCACCTGCCTAGACAAAATAGACTTAACCTCCTATAGCTATGCAGATGACATCACCATTCTCCTTTCTTTTGATTAGCCAACACCCACCATGACAGACACACTACACAGAACTTTAGAAACAGTGGCAAACTAAAACTAAACAAAATTCATACTTTTCAAAAAAAAATAAAACCCCAACCATAACAAACCTAGTAATAAACTCAATCACATACCCCATTCAAAATGCTGACAGGCCATTGTCGGCTTTTGGCTGATGGGCTTAACAGACTTGGTGTTTTTGAACAAGAGTGTGGAATGCTGATGATACCTTGAGTGTTGTAGCTTAAGGCTTTTGTGCATATTTTATGCTAGCACTCATCTGATCGCAGTTCTTTTTTTAATCTTTATTCATTTTACATCTTACAACAAGTGTAACAATAGATAACAGTTAAATTGAATTGAATATAACACTTGAATCTCTATCATATTCAACATTAAAACATTAAAACTTAACCCATTCACTCCCAATCCAACTATAACCTATGTGTTCACAAAGCTCATATACAATATTCTTTATTATTGATCTAAATATTTAATTAAATTATAAAATCCTTCCCCCCATCCCTTCCTTCTTATTGCATTTATAATAGAAAAATTGTATTTATTCATTACAATATCTTGTCAATGCCCCCAGATTTTATTAAAATTATTATAGTTCCCTCTTTTTATAGCAATTGCTCTTTCCATTTTATAGATGTGACATAATGAATTCCACCAGAAGCAATAATTGAGTCTATTCCAATTCTTCCAATTAAATGTGATTTGTTGTATGGCGACTCCTGTCATGATCAATAAAAGCTTATTATTGTTAGACAAAATTTGACTCTGTGCCCTCATTGATATTCCGAATAGAATTGTATCATAAGATAATGCCACATGGTTTTCCAATAAACAATTTATTTGACCCCCAAATATATTTCCAAAAGGCTAAAATAAAGGGACAATAAATAATAATGTAATGTAATGTAATGTAATTTATTTCTTATATACCGCTACATCCGTTAGGTTCTAAGCGGTTTACAGAAAATATACATTAAGATTAGAAATAATAAATGATCTAGAGTCCCTACTTCGAGATTACAATTCCAGCATCTATTAGACTTAGAGCTATTCAACTTTTGTAATCTAACTGGGGTCCAAAAAGCTCTATGTAAGAGAAAAAAACAAGTTTGTCTAACATACTAGCAGGAAGTGATTTTATGGTCACTCCCGAGTACCTCTGTTAGGCCCCCCTCCAGCTTAAGAAAGTAAGGCTGGAATGTAGTGTTTAGCTCTGAGGAAGTTTTTTTAATATAACAATTTATTTAAAAAATTATAAAATCATTTGTTATTAAATTAAAAATTATAAAATTAATTATTTGATTATGAAATTATAAAATTGATAGGAAGTTATAAATTTAAAGAAACATAGGGAGGAGGAGGTTTTTGAGCCAATGAAGTAGCTCATGAATACAAACTGCTTGAAAGCTAATGAGCAGTAGCAAGCTTGGAGTCTGAGGCTCTTTCCTCCTTTCCTTGTGAACTGAATACTATATTATGATAGCTTAATATTATATTGAAAGTTAATCCCTTTTAATTAGGGAACAAGTGAATATATCCCCTAGGTGTTTGGAAAATTGAACCTGCATCCTTTCCCAGGCAGAGAGCCCCCCAAATAAGAGGTCTCAGGGCACCAAATCCTCAAAAACAAAACTTACAACTGAAAATAATAAAAACTAAACACAGCAGATCACCTCTGCACAGTTCGCTTGCAGAAGGAAAAACTGAAGGGGGCACTCCACTCCACTGGGAATGAGGGAGGGGCTGAAAGCTGTGAGTGATACACTTCTGCAAAGCTGGTCAGTGGCTGGGGATTGATCACCTAACATATAGACTCCTATGTAGATGTAACAGAAACCCATATTAAACCCTGTTCACCAATCTGGGCTTCCTTAGGCTCAGGATCCAGAAGTGGTGTTGGGCTGTTAGCTGTACCCTCTTTTTTCATGGTCTTATGTAGGACTTAGATCTCTGACCCATATGGCACCACAGTATCCAATTAAAGTTCAAAGTACAACACACTAGTACTGTGCTGCTTTGGAAGAGTCCAGAATGAAGCACCACTGACATGCCTTGAGTGTAAGGACAGACAGATCAGAGCAGGGAGTAAGATTATAGTCTGCTTTTACAACTAGCTCACCCTACCTCCTGTAGCAATTATATGGAAAAGGACGAAATTTACAGGAAAGGTCAAGATTATTTTGGCCCCTTTCATAACTATGGAATAGTGGGAGACCAGAGGTGCAGAGTATTACAAGCTCTAGAGTAAAGAAGAGAAGCAGCTGCTTTTCTTCTATATTATTATGAATTTGCAAGCAATGTTCCAAACTTCCAGCACTTAGATATGTGATGTGGTTCTTGCACTGTACAGCAAAATGGTTGAAGCTCCTTACCTTTAGTATGAGTTCCACTACTTCTGTATGGACCAGTCCATGGACAGGTTCTCCATTGACATGGGTGATAAGATCGCCTTCCCGCAGACCTGCCTCATGAGCAGGGCCTTCTTCTTCTACATGCTAACCAAGAGATGAAGAGGTGTTACACTTCTAGTAATTAGTACCCTTGGATGGGTCATCTGTTTCACAATGCATGTCCATGGGAGATAGCTAGGAGCTTTAGAAACATATTCTGACACTGACAAAAGGTGTGTCTATAAGAATAATAATAACTTTATTTTTATATACTGCCATACCATAAACAGTTCAAAGTGGTTTACAGGGGAAGAGACTGTAGACAGACAGTGACATTACAGAGAACTTTCAAAATTACAAGAAGCAATGCACCAAGAATATCATACTAGTCCTAGCAAGCTTATCATTTCTTGGCATGCTTATTCCTATTTAGAAAAATCTATCTTCTAAACTACCCTACTGCTATCATCTAACTAGGGTGGTAGATTCATGGAATAATCGCCCAGTAGAAACAAAGACTGTATCTGAATTCAAGAAAGCATGAGACAGGCAAATAGGATTTCTTAGGGAGAGGAAGAGTGAGATGAAAGACTTTTTACACAGGATGTGATGGACACACTTTTGATTACAGGGTGAGATGAAAAGATCTTTTAGAACACAGGCTGGACATTTACTGCCTTTTTTCAGTGTGAGTCATGGGTATCAGGACTGGTTTTCTCTGGAATGCTACTTATGTATCTTTGTGAGTGCTTATTTTCCAAGGACACTAACCTCTAAAACCTGCAAGTCAGCATAGGAAGCAGAGCACACCAACTATGATAACAGGCATCCGGGAAGTGATAAAAACCCCAGAAGTGGGGACCCATGTGAAGAAAAGAAAGTTCTAGAACAGGAGTGCCCACACTTTTTGTTTTTGATTCTGTTTTAGTTTTTTATTCATTTTTCATATAACAACAAGTGTATCACATAAATTTATACAATTTCATTGAGTACACACTTGATAATCCTTCATTGTAAATACATATATAAAACTGTACTATAATATTGAAAAAGCATATCATACTTAATAAGTATACCAACTATTACTCTAATTATAAACCCACCCCCTCCCCTTCCTTTGAAAATTGCATATAATATGACAAGATATAACGATGAATTGTTTATATTATGATATGAATAAAATAAACCCACCCACACCCCTTTTATCCAATATCTTATTATGGGAAAATTGAATCATTCATTGCAAAAGTCTGTTAATGGTCCCCAAATCTTGCAAGCTACTTTAAAAATGACCAAGTCATATATAATATATAAGTTGAATCAAAATCTATTAATATAGCACATGTATGTTATTTTTTGGATTGCAATATTTGTGAAAAGGGTGGGTGGGGGAGGGAGATAATTTATGTATTTAAGATGACAATAGAAAGAATTTCAAGTGATGTGTTTGATTCAATTGATGTAATATTGTGTACTTGATGGAAAATGAAAAATGAATAAAGAATTGGAAAAAAAAATGACCAAGTCAAAATGATCTACCAACAATAAAATTAATTTATCATTTATATTCTGGTTTTTTTTCAAAGAGGTCAAGGCAGATGACTCTATGAAATCTCACCTCAGTAACAACCATACAAAAATAGACAAATATACCCCCCTCCCTTTTTACTATATTGCGATAGCGGTTTTTAGCACAGGGAGCTGCGCTGAATGCCCTGCACTGCTCTCGATTCTCAAAGGCTCCCTGCGCTAAAAACTGCTATTGCGGTTTAGTAAAAGGGGGCCATAGTGCAAAATATAAACAGCAGATATAAATTCTCAAAACGGACACATTTTGATCACTAAATTGAAAATAAAATCATTTTTCCTACCTTTGTTGTCTGGTGATTTCATGAATCTCTGGTTGCACTTTATTCTTCTGACTGTGCATCCAGTATTTCTTCCCTTCTTTCAGCCTGCTGTATGCTTCCAGACCTCATTCCCTCCACCAACTTTTTCTTCCTCTCTTCCTGCCCCCTCCCCTTTCTTTCCATCTCCCTGCCCCCTTTCCATTCGTTTTTTAAGTTTTGATGCATGGCCTAGCTTTTCTCTCATCCTTCCTTACTCTGTATCTCCCTCTCTGTCCATTTCACCTCCCATTGTGAGTCCAACAGCAGCTCTCCCTACTTACCTCCCTCCTTCCCTGATCTTGCTATTTTTGCCATAGAGGCAGGGTTCCTCAAGGCCAGCCCTAGGGGCCTGTCATAACTTCCTGTCAGGGCCGGCAGTGCTGCTACACAGGACACAAGGAAGGCCTGGCCTTCAAAACTGTGTCTTGCCCATTGCCTTCTCTGCTTGGCTGGGGTGCAGTGGATGGGATGGGGGGAGCGCATGTCATATCGGCCACATTTCCAGCTTGGGACGATCATGCTTCATGTTACTTTGTAGGCAGAAAGGTCCAAGGCCAGCTGGAGGTAGCAAAGACAAAGCGTTTGTTGGCTCATGGAGGGGGTGATGCTGGGCTATAGGAAGCGGGGATCGGATGTCAGGGAAAAGGAACTGGCTCCAAGAGAGTGGAAATGGCAAAGACACAGTAAAGCTGCTGGACTGGGAGGAAGAGGCAATGCGGGATGAAATGTATTTCCATCTCGGTCTCTTTGCTGCTTTTTAAGGGGGGGAGATTGACTGTGGCTTTTGGCAGGGTCTCGCTGCAGCCAGGCAAATGGCACTGAAGTTGCAAAACAACGAGAAGGGCGGAGGCTGCATCTTCGCTGCCATCCACCTGGGATTTGAACATCACTGACAGCCAGAGGGAGGGTGCAAGAGATGCATTGATTGGAGGCCACACCTGTTGCCCCGATGCTCAACTCCGCGTGTGTGTCCTTGAGCTGGGGCTGCAAGTACTCGGGCAAAGCCCCCCGCAAGCCTAGCCCAAAGGAGGAGCTGGCCCAGGGCGATGGCGCGGACAGGGTGGTGTCAGATTTCCTCTCCCCAACATCATTTCTGAAGTCGGAGAGGAAGTTCCAGGCCAGCCAGGCAGCAATTGGCTGGCCTGGAACTTCCTCTCCGACGTCAGAATTGACATCGGGTGGGAGAAATTGGCTGGCTCGGTTGCTTCTGATTGGGAAGCAAGTAGGACGCGAAGGCAACATGATCGACTCGCGTTGCCTTCGCGATCTACCGGTCGATTGGGATCGACCTTTTGGGCACCCCTGTCCTAGAACATTCCTGTCCTGGGCACTGCAGAAAGGATAGAGGCATGGACTGGGGGGTGGGTTAGACAGGAGGCAGATTTTCACCTACAGGGATGGTACACGAACAGAGCTGGAGGTGTGTTTTCACAGCAGCCCTACTTCAAGAGATAGTGGATGCTGCCGATGGGCAGACTGGATGGGCCATTTGGTCTTTATCTGCCATCATGCTTCTATGTATCTACATGGAAATAGATGGATAAGAAAAGACAGCAGCAGAGGATGAGGGATAGGAGATATGTTACAAATTTTTATTTGACTATGTGTTGTGTACTACAAGGGAGTTGACAATCACTTTTAAAACACAACAAAGACCATCCAATAGTAACTGGTGCTACTGTAAATTTCAAGTTATCATGACCAAAGACATAAGTTTCAGCAGTATGTTAGGCAGGGCAACTTGTTATGATTTCATACTACTATTAACTTTTGATGTTGAGAACTCATACAATATGTATGAACTAATACAAATGTACTGACATACCCAAACCATGTGATGTACAGTATAAATATCACTGTCTCCCATGTACACACGAATGGCACGTAGCGTGAAACCATATTTCTTGCCAGCCCTGTGGATGATGAAGGGTGGCTTCAGGTTTGTGATAATGGGGAAAAAATCCCGGCTTGGTGATGAGTCCCTTGAGGATGGATTTGAAGACAGGGAGTGAGGAGACATTGGACTTGCTAATGGGGAACAAATGTAGTGCTCTATGAAACAGAAAAAGAAGTTAAATTACAACATATTCAAACATATTTAAAATCTAAAATTTGCAAAGAGAATTGGTTCTAATCTGAAATAGCTTTTGAACTGGTTAGCACATGTGCTATGAACTCAGTTCTGGACAGTACTAAAATTGCAAAAGCCTATGCCGCTCTTTTTACTTGAGCCATTTATTTCAGCATAGCAGCTTCCAAAGCTTGGATCCAACATCGTGAGCCTTCATTTGTTATAGCTTGGCAATATTTCCTCTATTTGTTTCCTTCCAAGCTCACTGAGCCCAGCAAGGCCTCAACTAGGAGCTAATCAACAGACCCTTGCAATTAAGGGACCGTAATTCGGACAATAGATGTTGGCATTATATAATGGCAATAACTCTTCTTTTCCTCACAAAGCTGAAGTTCACACTCACCTGAGGGAATCAGGAGGGACAATGCAGTAGCAGAAGCTGATTTAATGACTTTATTGACTGGTTTAGAGGTCCGTTTCTCACAGGAGTCCCCAGATAGCAGCCGGTGCCGAGCTCGACGTACTGCCAGGTCACTAATTGCTTTAGGAGTGGTAAAATCGGAGCCATCATTGCTGTTACTGCGAGTGCGTTGATCACCTAAATCAGCAGTGCTTCCAGCTATAGTAAATTAAAGCAGATTAGAGCCATAAAGAATTTCAAACCAGATGTTTGAGACATCAAATGTTCCAAGAAAATCTAGCAGTGTTCTGCTCTGAAATAAATTGTGAGACCTGAGTTCTTATTTTAATTTACTGAATATAGTTTTAAAAGCATAGTAAATATTCAATTTAGATATTTAGGAGGAAATTCTAAAACCAGCACCTAAATTTAGACGTTGGTAGGTGCCCTGCTGGCGCCTAAGTTAACTGAAAAGTACTGTTAGAAATGGCAAAAATCATCAAGTATAAAGTGCCTAACAATGCCTAAATAAAAGGCACCGGAATCACGACTAGTTAGCCACTTTAGGCCATGGAATGCCAAAGTAGGTGTGGCCAATGTCAGATGTGGCATTAGGTGGGTTAAAGTGGCTACCTAGTTGCGATTCACACCAAGATAGTCAGCTGAAATGTAGGCCCGGAAAACCCTGACCTACATTTCAGCTGCCTATCTTTCTGACGGGATCCTAAAACTAAACTGAAGCTCCCATATGCTGATCGTGACAGGGGAATTTCCCCCAATCAGCTGAGCTGGCAGGACTCCCTAAGCTGTGGCTTCTGGGAGTCCTGCTGGCTCAGCTAATTAGGGGGAAACTCCCCTATCACAATCAGCTCAGCCGGCTGCGGTGAAAAGAAGACCCTCCCTCCAATTAGCCGGAGGGATGCCCACTCCTTCATGCCTGACACCCACCCCCACATCCTTAATCGGCAGGAAGGATGCCCACTCCCTCCTGCCTGAGAACCACCAAAATCCCTCCCATATCTGTAATCGGCAGGAGGAATGCCCACTCCCTCCTGCCTGAGAACCACCAAAATCCCTCCCATATCTGTAATCGGCAGGAGGAATGCCCACTCCCTCCTGCCTGAGAACCACCAAAATCCCTCCCATATCTGTAATCGGCAGGAGGAATGCCCACTTCCTCTTGCCTGAGAACACCCTACCCTGATACCCCCTGAACCCCCAACACCGTACCTTAAATGACAATCCAGCAGGAGGGATGCCTATTATCCCTCCTGCCGGCAGGCCTACCTCTTCAAACCCGCAACTTAAATGGATAAAAAGCAACAGCATCGATTTTGCATTGTTGGTTCATTGAAAATATAGGCTGTTGCTTTTTATCCATTTAAATTGCGGGTTGTTGTTAACCTTACTTACCATGGACCCCTGAAGAAGGCGTGTTTTCCGAAACACAGACCGTGTTGGGTCTTTTGGTTTGTAAAAAGGTGGTATCAGTTACCGCATTTAATATTGGATTAATAAACATAGCCTGCATCTTTACATATTGTCTGCATTTTCTGTTTGTGTTGGATGGCTCTCAAAGACATGACCTAAAACTCCAAATGGAATCTCACTAATACATACATGTCACTGCAAATATAACCTGAATTACTACTACATTCTCTGACAACAAACATGCACCCACTTACTAAGAAAGCTATCTTACCTCCATGTGATATCTACACTGAATGTGCTGCAATTAAATCCACCCTATACCCACTAAGTCTGTATTTTAAGTCTGCATGTTATGTCTATACTGTAATCTAAACCCCTTTGTCTATACTGTAAATGCTGTAGAGTCTGTATTTCTCACCAAAGTATGTCCTAACCATACTATGAATGTACTATTGTAACCCGTTCTGGGCTCCTTTGGGAGGACGGGCTAAATAAATAAATAAATAATGTATGGGAGTTGGTGAGGTGTCAGGGATTCGGGGGGGGGGGGTGTCAGGGTGGGGTGTTGGGGGTTCAGAGGGTGTGTCGGGGTGGGGTGTTGGGGGGTGTTCTCGGGCAGGAGGGAGTATGCATCCCTCCTGCCAATTACAAATGACAGGCCATCTTGATGCATCCAGGGATGCACTGGGAGGGGCCAAAGGCTCAAATAGGTCCAGATGCCTAAGGCATCTCCCACCTGGGCCAATCAGAGCCTTAGGCCCCTACCCCATGCATCCCAGGATTCACAGGGAAGGAGAAGGCCCACCATTATGAATAAGTAGGACTGCCGGCAGGAGGAAATGGGCATCCCTCCTACTGGATTGTCATTTAATGAATGTGGTTATGGAGTGGGGGGAGGGGGGAAGTGTCAGGGGTGTCCAGGTGGAGTATTGGAGGTTGAGGAGATGGTAGGGCAAGGTGTTAGGTTGAGGTGTCTGGGGTTTGGGGGGTGTCAAGGTGGGATGTTGGGGTTTCGGAGGGTGTGTCAAGATGGGGTGTCAGGGGGTGTTCTCAGGCAGGAGGGAATGAGCATCTCTCCTGCTGATTATGGATGTTGAGGTAGGGCAGATGGGAGTTTGAAGGATGTGTTGGGGTGGGATGTCTGGAGTGTTTTCAGGCAGGAGGGAATGGAAAACCCTCCTGCCGATTACAGATGTGGGGGCGGGGGGGGCGTTAGAGTCTTCTTGGGTAGGAGGGAGTGAGCATCCCTTCTGCCAAGGGCTTCTTCTGTCCACCGCACCGGCTGAGCTTATCGCGGCAGGGGAATTTCTCCCCGATTAGCTGAGCTGGCAGGACTTCACAAACCGTGGCTTCGGGAAGTCCTGCAGGCTGAGCTGAACAGGGAGAAATTCCCCAGCCAAGATTAACTTATGGCAGCTGTGGTCTGCTTTTGACGGCTGAAACGTAGGCCAGGGTTTTCTAGGCCTACATTTCAGTCACCTACCTTGGTGTAAATCAGGTGCAATTTTGTAACTGTCACTGTCATGTGATTGACACGCAATACGACATGGGCACCGGTTAGAGAATCCAGGGGTAAACAAATATTTGTAAATCTGTCAATTCAAATACATCCTACTAAACTCATAATAAACATGTTCCCATAAAATGCTTATACCATAAGAACATAAGAATAGCTTTACTGGGTCAGACCAAAGGTCCATCAAACACATTAGCCCATACTCACGGTGGCTAATCCAGGTCACTAGTACCTGGCCAAAACCCAAAGAGTAGCAACATTCCATGCTACCAATTCAGGGCAAACAGTGGCTTCCCCCATGTCTTTCTCAATAACAGACTATGGACTTTCCCTCCAGGAAATTGTCCAAACCTTTCTTAAAACCAGCTACACTATCCGCTCTTACAACCTTTGGCAATGCATTCTAGAGCTTAACTATTCTGAGTGAAAAAAAATTTCCTCCTATTGGTTTTAAAAGTATTTCCCTGTAACTTCATCGAGTGTCCCCTAGTCTTTGTAATTTCTGACAGAAAGAAAAATTAATCCACTTGTACCCGTTCTATTCCACTCAGGATTTTGTAGATGTCAATCATTATCTTCCCTCAACCATCTCTTTTCCAAGCTGAAGAGCCCCAACCTTTTCAGCCTTTCCTCATATGAGAGGAGTTTCATCCCATCAATCATCTTAGTCACTCTTTTTTGAACCTTTTATAGTGCTGCTATATCTTTCTTGAGATAAGGAGACCAGAATTGAACACAATACTCCAGGTGAGGTCATACCATGGAGTGATACAGAGGCATTTTAACATTCTTAGTCTTGTTAACCATCCCTTTTTAATAATTCCTAGCATCTTGTTTGCCTTTTCGGCCCCCGCCACACATAGGGTGGAAGGTTTCATCATATTGTCTACGATGACACCCAGATCCTTTCTTGGGCGCTAATCCCCAAGGTGGACCTTAGCATCTGGTTACTATGATTTGGCTTAGTCTTCCCAATGTGCATCATTTGCATTTGTCCACATTAAATTTCATTTGCCACTTGGACATCCAGTCTTCTAATTTCCTAAGGTTTGCCTGCAATTTTTCACAATCTGCATGTGTTTTAACAACTTTGAACAGTTTAGTGTCTTCTGCAAATTTAATCATCTCACTCTGCATTCCAATTTCCAGATCATTTATAAATAAGTTAAATAACAGTGGTCCCAGTACAGATCCCTGCGGCACTCCACTGTTTACTTTCCCTCACTGAGAAAAATGACCATTTAACTCTACCCTATTTTCTATCCGATAACCAATTTCCAATCCAGAACTGAACTTTGCCACCTAGCCCATGACTCTCTAATTTTCTCAGGAGCCTTTCATGAGGAATTTTGTCAAAAGACTTCTGAAAATGTAGATACACTACATCAACCAGCTTTTGAAGCCGGTTGGCCCTGGTGGCTAGTACCTGGCAGCACAAAGAGATGATCTGAGTCGAAACTCTTTTGTCACTTTCAGATAACAAAGCAACACTGTGCAAACATCCAGCAATTTCAGAACTTTGTCACTATTCTTGGCCCCGAGGGATGAAGGCAGGGAACCGTACTTCCTGGTTGATGTAAAAATTCGAGACTACTTTTGGCAAGAAAGAGGGGACTGTACACAGTATTTATTTATTTAGTTTTATAGTCTGTCCTCCCCAGGAGCTTAGAACAGGTTACAATAATATGCATACAGTAGTTTTCAGGATCAATAACACACATATGACATATTGCAGGAACAATAATGAGCTACAGGATCAGTACACATGCGTTACAGAAAATTCAGTTGGGATATGATAATACTGTACACATGTTATGAAGAAGCTAAGAACACACATGCTTTAAGTTCAAGTTCAATTTATTTAATATACCACAAATATAAAACCAGGGTTAAAATCTAAGCAGTTTACAGAGTCATATAAATAAAAAGGAGGGTGGGGGAACAAACTAAGACCAATTACAAGAACAAAGTCAACAAATATCAGTAGGAACATGAGGAGAGAACAAAATAGTTGGTTACAATAAAATCTAAGAGTATACAAGCTAAATAGAGTAATACCCCAGTCTCCTAAAATCTGAGAAAAGGCTTTATGCAGGTAAAGTCTGCAGTTCAGACACCCGACGTGCTGATGTGACCGTCAACAAAAACGGAACTCTAGTGCGAGCCCACAGATTGAGATTAAGACTCCACGTTGGATACTGGAGGATGCAGATGTTAATGCTCCCTTCAAAAATCTGGACACATCTAGGTGAGAGGCCAAAGGTGGTGGAGAGTAAAACTGTGACTGAGTTCAAAGAAGCGTGGGATGAACACAGAAGATTTAGAATCAGAAAATAATATTAAAGATTGAACTAGACCAGTTACTGGGCAGACTTGTACGGACTGTGTCTGTGCATGGCCGTTTGGAGGAGGATGGGCAGGGGAGGACTTCAATGGCTGGGAGGGTGTAGATGGGCTGGAGTAAGTCTTAACAGAGATTTCGGCAGTTGGAACCCAAGCACAGTACCGGGTAAAGCTTTGGATTCTCGCCCAGAAATAGCTAAGAAGAAAAAAAAATAAAATAATAATTTAAATTGAATCAGGTTGGGCAGACTGGATGGACCATTCGGGTCTTTATCTGCCGTCATCTACTATATGTTACTATGTTATTAGTCTGGGATCTGAAGCACAAAAGACCCACTCATTGTACTTTGAAGGAGCCAACCTCTAGGCCTTTATTAAGCCCCTCTTGAAGGAATGCTAGGAATAGAAACATTAGAGCCGTGATCAGTTCCTCACTCTTCTGTGCACACCAGCCCTGGAAGCATTTCCAGATCTTTGCAAAGGTGGCCAATTTTGTCTGCTTCTTGGACTTTAGGAGAGTGGCAATAACCACTTCTGAATAGCCTTTGTGTACTAAGGCTGTGTACTCAAGAGTCATGCTGTAAGACCAAAGTGCTCCAGATGTTCCATTGCGATTGGGCCCTGGGAAAGTAACACCAGATGACAGGGTAGTCTGAAACTCTGGTCCCGCTTTAGATTGACCAGACCTGCAAACCACGGATGTCTTGGCCAGTCTGATGTGACAAGAACTAACAGCCCCGGGTGCTACAATATTTTCCGCATGACTCTGCCTAGCATGGGCCACGGAGAGAACATATAAAGAAGTGCCTACCTGTGGCCACGGCTCCACCAGGGCATCCAAGCTGGTGATTCTTAGCTTGTATCTTTGTCTGAAAAACCGAGCTGTTTTTTTATTGGCCCCTGAAATCAACAGGTCGAGCATTGGGCGCTCCTGACTCACAATGCTGTCAAACGCCACCTGAGACAAGAGTCCATTCTCTGGGATCTAGAGTATGCCGGCTGAGACAATGCACTTGTACATTGTTCACTCCTGCTAAATGTGCCGCTGAGAAAGCCAACAGGTAGAGCTCCTCCCACTGAAACAACATTTGGGCCTCCAAGTGCAATGGAGTACTCTTGGTGCCTCACTGCTGATTGACATAGGCTACTGCTATTGCATTGTCTGAGAAAACTTTTACTGTTTTGTCTGCAGTGAGCTTCCAAGTGCCAGCAGCGCCAGGTGGATGGCTCTCAGCTCCAACTGGTTGATTGAGCACCTCCTCTGTGAGGAGGACCACCGTCCCTGCACTGGACACCCTTCGTAATGCACTACTTAACCAAATAGGCTGGCATCCATCATCAGAATCACCCATATGGAGATGTGAAGCGACATTCACCGGGATAGAGACTGTGGCCACCAGTTCAGACTGCGACACGCTTCTGTGTGGAAACTGGATGTGTTTTCTCATCTATATATTATCAATAGCTGCCTACCCCAAAGATCCTCCCCTACCTTTCTCTGTGAATAGATCCCACGTGTCTGTCCCATTTGGCCTTAAAATCAGGCACGCTGCTGGCCTCAATAACCTGAAGTGGAAGACTATTCCAGGGATCAACCACCCTTTCAGTGAAAAAGAATTTCCTGGTGTCCCCGTGCAGTTTCCCGCCCCTGATTTTCCACGGATGCCCCCTTGTTGCCGCTGGACCCTTGAAAAAGAAGATATCTGCTTCCACCTCAATGCGGCCCGTGAGATACTTGAATGTCTTGATCATGTCACCCCTCTCTCTGCGTTCCTCGAGTGAGTATAGCTTTAATTTATCAAGCTGTTCCTCGTACGGGAGATCCTTAAGTCCCGAGACTATCCTGGTGGCCATTCTCTGGACCGACTCAAGTCTCAGCACATCCTTACGGTAATGCGACCTCCAGAATTGCACACAGTACTCCAGGTGGGGCCTCACCATGGATCTATACAATGGCATAATGACTTCAGGCTTACGGCTGACGAAACTCCTGCATATGCAACCTATGATTTGCCTTGCCTTTGATGAAGCTTGCTCCACTTGATTGGCAGTCTTCATGTTCTCACTGACGATCACCCCTAAGTCTCGTTCTGCTTCAGTTCTTGTTAGGATCTCACCATTAAGGGTGTAAGTCTTGCATGGATTTTGGCTGCCCAGGTGCATGACTTTGCATTTCTTGGCATTGAAGCTGAGTTGCCAGGACCTAGACCAGCGCTCCAGTAGTAGTAGGTCGTGCATCATGTTGTCGGGCATTGAATTTATGTCCGTTGTGCTTTTGCCCACTACATTGCCCAGTTTGGCGTCATCGGCGAATAATGTCATTTTACCTTGCAGCCCTTCTGCTAAGTCTCTTATAAAGATGTTGAAAAGGATCGGGCCCAGGACCGAGCCCTGCGGCACCCCACTGATCACCTCCGTCATTTCGGAGGGGGTGCTGTTCACCACAACCCTCTGTAGCCTACCTCCAAGCCAGTTCCCAACCCATTTCGTCAATGTATCGCCCAATCCCATAGAACTCATCTTGCTCAGCAACCTGCAGTGTGGTACGCTATCGAATGCTTTGCTGAAGTCCAGGTATACGATGTCCAGGGACTCCCCAACATCCAGCTTCCTCGTCACCCAGTCAAAGAAGCTGATCAGGTTGGATTGGCAGGATCTCCCTTTAGTAAATCCAGGTTGACGGGAATCCTGTAGATTCTCCTCGTTCAGGATCGTATCCAATTGGTGTTTGATTAGAGTTTCCATTAGTTTGCTCACTATTGATGTGAGACTCACTGGTCTGTAGTTTGCCGTCTCCAACTTAGAACCTTTCTTGTGGAGTGGAATGACATTACCCGTACTAAGGGAGAGATTGAAGAGCACGGATAGCAGTTCCGCCAAGACATCATACAACTCTCTGAGCACCCTGAGGTGTAGGTTGTCAGGTCCCATTGCCTTGTTAACCTTAAGCTTTGACAGCTCGCAGTAGACACCGCTGGGTGTAAACTTGAAATTACTAAACGGGTCAACTGCGTCAACCTTTGTCTGTAGCTGAGGGCTGAGTCCTGGCGCCTCGCGGGTGAAGACTGAGCAGAAGTATTCATTTAACAGTTGGGCTTTTTCCGAGTCCGTTTCTACAAAGTCTCCGTCTGGTTTCCTAAGACGTACTATCCCGCCTGAGTTCCTATTTCTTTCACTGATATACCTGAAGAAGATTTATCTCCTTTTTGGATGTTCTTCGCTAGAGACTCCTCCATGCGGAATTTGGCCTCCCTAACTGCTGTTTTGACGGCTTTTGAATTGGCCAGATAGACTTCCCTAGAGTCCCGTTTCCCTGATTGTTTGTAAGAGATGAATGCTTTTTTCTTCTCCTTGATGAGGGTCGAAATCTCCGCAGAGAACCATTGAGGCTTATTGTTTATTCGCCTTTTACTTACTGATTTAACATAGCGGATTGTTGCTTCCTGTATGGTGGCTTTCAAAGTCGACCACATTTCTTCCACGTTATCGATTCCTGCTTGGCTTTGTAGTGCCTGGTTAACGAAGTCTCCCATTTCTTTGAAGTTTGTGTCCTTGAATTTGAGGACCTTGGTCAATGTAGATTTAGTGAAACCTTACCTGAGATTGAACCACACCATGTTGTGGTCACTGGAGGCCAATGTATCGCCCACCGAGACCTCTGAGACACTTTCTCCATTGGTAAGTATCAGGTCCAGAATTGCCTGATCCCTTGTTGGTTCCAACACCAATTGCCTGAGTCTTGCTCCCTTCATAGAGTTTAATAGCCTCCTGCTGCTGCCGGAAGCAGAGGAAAGCGTGTCCCAATTCATATCAGGCATGTTGAAGTCACCTAATAATACTGGGTCTCCACGCAAGGTGATATTCTCTATATCTCCGATTAATTCCATATCTAGGTCATCCTGTTGTCTTGGGGGTCTGTATATTACGCCGAGATACAGGCATTTGTCCTTGCCTCTGGCCAAGCTTACCAAAAGGGATTCCCCAGTGTATTGGATATCTGTGATTCTGGTGACTTTAATGTCATCTTTAGTATATAATGCTACACCTCCTCCCATTTTGCCCTCCCTGTCCCGGCGGAGCAAGTTGTAACCCAGTATGACCATATCCCTCCCGTGGGAGTCCGTGAGCCAGGTCTCAGATATCACCACCACATCCAGGTCGGCATTCCTCATTTCTGTTTCTAATTCCAGGGTCTTGTTTCCCAGACTGTGGGCGTTTACGTACATAGCCCTCCATGTTGTATGTTTGTTACGTCTCAGTGGGGATGTTCCCGCTTGAGCTACTTGGACACCTTTAGCATAATTCACATGTTTTGAACTTTCCCTAGACCCAGCTACAAGGTGTTGGAAGCCTGGAACAACACTAAATGATGGCAAGAAGGGGAGGAATGCTTCTTAGCATTTTTAGCTGACTCCCCCGATGAAGGCAGTACTGTGGCAATGGAGAGAATCCCTCATTGTTGAAGACTGTTGGTCATGGGAGCAGAAGACAATCTTTGGGTGTCTGTTTCTGTGGCAACTGAAATCATTGATGTTGCAGAGGTGGAACCAAAGAGCTTTTCATGCTGTAGCTGTCTTGACTTTAGAGATCTTTTCTACAGTGTGGACTCGGGATAGTGGGTAGGTCAAGGTACTGAAGGTGCCAACCATGGGGGTCAGCAGCTAAGATGGTCCTGCTACACCAAGTGCACTGCTTAAAACCACTCGGCGGTTTGGTCATTGATGGGAAGATCATCAATGCAAGGTCAAAGGACTCAATCGTCTGGAGAGATCGAGTAAACAGAAAACTGAAAATTGTCCAAAGCTGTTAGCCTGAAAACAGGCTCCAAGGTGCCTGAAGACCCAAAATCGAAAAAATAAAGAAAAATGAAAAAAAATTTAAACTGGGTAAGAAATAATGGGAGAAACTGAAAAAATATGAGGAAACAATAAGAAAATATGAATGCGAAGATAGAAAATTATTCAATGTCAGCACTCATGGAGGAACTCTAAGCAAAGTTAGCTTTCAGCTCCATGAAAACTGATGGCCCCAAGAGCCAGCATCAGGCAGGAAGCAACAGTGCCTGCATGGTACGGGCCAGTCTCGAGGCTTTGAAAAATTTTGTGACAGTACACTTTTTGCACTGTCGACCTTCTCGCTGGGGCTGTCTGTGTACTGATGACATCATCAGTACACAGAAGGCCCCAGCGAGACGGCCGCGATGCAGCCTGTGAGTGCTGCTGGCTTGACGCTCCTCTGCAGCAAGTTATTTATGGTCGCGGTCGACAGGGATTAGTTTGAAGGGAAGGATGGAGGGTCAGTGGGGGTTCAGCTACGTGGCAGGGGGAAGCACGGCTGCCTTCGACTAAGGCTTATTTTTGGGGGTAGGGCTTATTTTAAGACCTACCCCAAAAATCATGCTAGGGCTTATTTTCAGGGAAACACGGTAGTATATGTTTATTTTTACTTAGTCCAGCTCGTACTCTAGCTACTAGATCTATCAGACATGTTTCTTTGTTGTGTGTTTCTGAAGCCATATTGGGTAGAAAGTAGATTCCATCGCATGAGTTTAGTTGTGATGTGACAGAAAATTCCATCATTTTTGTCATGAATGGAATACTAGCTAGTATATTTTGTTAAGTCTAAGTCTATTCCTTTTGGGATAGGGGTGAGTATATCATTGAATGACTCTGAGAACCATCCTTGTTTCAGAATTTTTTTGACAAGTTGACTAGTCAATTTAGTATGTTTTCTGGCATGTTGTGATATATGTGGGGTGGGCATGTATCTAGTTTACAACCTTTTCCAGATAGCTTGTTTACTATTAATCTAAGTTCTTTATTTGTAGTAGTGTTGAAGGTCAACCATATTCTGTCTATTGGTATGTTGTCTGGATTGTTCTCTGGGTTGGCGTCATTTAATGGATTGTCTAAGTTTTTACTGAAGGATTTAAAAATAGTTTTCAATCTTATTTGAGAAGTGCAGTGCTAGTGTGTTTGGGGTAGGTGTGGATGTATTTAGGGAAATAATGGCTTTGTGCTCAGTCAGCTTAGTTAGGATTTTATACATTTTCTTTAAGTTTGTTTTTCCTCTCCAATCAAGTTAGCGCAGTATTTTCATTTGTATTGCTTGATTTGTTGGTTGTAACGGGAGAATGATTTTCTCCATTTGTCTTTGTCCTTTTTAAGGATTCTCATTCTCAGATCTGTCGCGAACCATAGCTTTTTATCATTTTTGTGTATTGTGTCTTCCATTAGTGGTGCTATGGTGTCTAGTGCAGTCTCCATGGCTTTTTTCCATTTCACAAGGTTTAGGTCTGGGTTGATTGTTTGTAATGGGATTTCTATTTATCCCCAGAGTGTTGTTTATCAATTTTCCTCTAGATATGATTGCTTTGTCTATTGGTTGTGTGTTTCTGTGGGGTGATCTGTAGTTTAGGGAAAATTTGCATAAGTGGTGGACTGACCATATTAGTGGTGAACATTCATTTTTGGATATCATGTTAGTCATTTGTTGTAACCATGTTTAATGTGTGGTCCTTTTCATGGGTGGAGCCTTATATCATGTCTTCATCTTGAGTATTTTCTACAGGTAGACTGAAATAATCTAATAGTTATTAGTTGGGAGCGTTGGAAATAAATTCATATATCTTTGGGGTTCAGCTTAACCAGAATCCTGGAAGTCTGTAGCATATTATGATGCCTATAGGCTGCTGTGCACGATCATTTTTGAATTGGCAAAATAGGAGCTCTGTGTCTGATTCGTTTATGAAATTTACTTTGCTATTTTCAGAGAGTTCTTGTATACTATGGCTATCCCTCTTCTTTTTTTCTTCTGCCTATTTGTCTGTATTATTTTATATCCTGGTGGGCAAATCTCAAGGGTGGTAGGATTGGAGTTGTTTTTTTATCCATGTCTCTCAAATGAATACAATTCCAAAGTCTTGTTGCATACAATCTTGCATTCATGTAATGGTATGTTATGGTTTGTGATTTATGGTGTGGTTTGGTTGTTTCATATATAATGGGTTTCATGTTCCTGTGATTTTTGTTTGTTTGGTTTCTGTTGTGTGCTCTGTAGCTTTGAGGATTGTTTCAATATTGTGGGTCATGTTGTTTGTACTGTCTAGCAGATAACTTTGTTGTGGGTTTGCCAGTGAATTTGATTGTATTTTTTTAATGTCTGATATGATTACTGGAATTGTGTATTTGAGATAAGGAGATTATGTACTTACCCTAGTAAGCTCTTTTCCAGTAGATAGGTGAGACATTCTAGACCATAGGGTTATTTCCGTTTACCCGCATGGGCTGCAGAAAAGAACCATTCCAGGTTTTCCACTCCATCTCTAGAGTACTTCACTGGCTAGCTTAGCTCCTCCCATCAGTCAGTACCCAAACATAGAAAGACACTCACATCTGTGAAGCAGAGGCACCTGTAACGACAGGCTAAAACAGTATTCTGCTCAAAACAACTAAACAGTACTTATAACTTCCAACATAGGCTTCAAAGGAGCTCAGGAACTAATCCCAGAACAGGTTAAACATATTTACAAATACTTCCCAGCCCCTAAGGGCTGACCAGTCTCCCTGAAACAGATTGGCAACATAGAAGGAGACTGAAATGTGACATCAAAATCTGAAAGCATGCACAGCAAGGACAGAGTGGGGGGTTTAGAATGTTTCACCTATCTACTAGAAAAGAGCTTACCCGGGTAAGTACATAATCTCCTTTTTCAGTGCAATAGGTAAGACATTCTAGACCAGGGGTGTCCAACCTTTTGGCTTCCCTGGGCCGCATTGAACACAAAAAATTTTTCTGGGGCCGCATAAATGCTGCATCAAGACAGAGGAGGGAGCCGGCAAGATGGTAAATACCCGGGGGCAGCAGAGGAAAACATTGCATTGCCCTCGACTGGGGCTGCACAAAATACTTCACGGGCTGCATGTTGGACACCCCTAGTGTAGAGTCTTAATCTCATAATAGGGAGAATCATGAAGGAAGGAAACTTTTCTTTTTTTAAAAAAAATTTTTATTTATTCATTTTTGCATTCTTACAACAAGTGAATTATACATATTATAATCAATTATTACATGACATTTGTAATTACAAACAAATCATCTTATCATATGTAATAAATCCCTCCCCTTTTTTCATTTCCTATTTCCATATATTATACATTCCCCATCCCACCCCTATATATTGTGACCAGGCAGATCAGGGCTCTGCCAAGGTCCCAGTCAAACCAAGCAAAAAAGTAAAAGTAAAACCCAGGAAAGAAGATTTCAGGATTTTCAAGGATGTTAGTTTGAGAAATAATGCCACTGACCACCAGGAGGAGCCAGATATATCTGAAGAAGTAGATAGTGAGTTTTGTCCAAACCACCACCAGGGGAGCTCTAGAGGCCCCTGAAGATCTGCTGACACACCCAGAACAGGGCACGCCCCTAGACTAGATAAGCCTGCACTGGCATTCAGACCGGGAAGCCGGTTAGGGAGGAAGTTTAAGCCTTGCCTCCCTAGGGATCCTCCTGAGCCAAACAGGGACAACAGGCCACAACCCATGGAGCTGATCGAGGCTGAACAAGCTGAAGACTTGTCCATCCTGAGGGATGAACCTATGGACTTTCAAGAAGCCTGTTCTGGCAGTGAATCTAATTACCCTGAGCTGATGCAGGTGGACTTGGCTTCCAGCCACAAACAGTGAGTGTGTTTGCTTTTGCTCTGTTTGTGTGCTGTTTTTTTTTTTTCCTTTTTAGTGAATATGATCTTTGAGAAAGCTAGGAGTGTAAAGTGGGGAGAGGTTTTGCTTCCACCTTGGGAGGGAATTTGAAAGCCTATCTTAAGGCCTTTATTTTTGCAAAACCTATTACACTCTCCTATTCCTGGCAGACCTAGATTGTTGCCAGAGGCTTTCTTTTATTTTGGTTTTTGATTGTGAATTGAGGAATTCTGAATGCTGAACTTTATTGCTGATTTACTGAAATACCTGCTTTGGAGCAGGCAGAGCAATCTCTGTATTGAACTGTGATCTAAAGGACAATTGAAAATTAAGAAGCAGAAGAAGAAAGTTTGATTTTGTTTATGAACTGTTTTATTTTCATGCCTTCTTGTTTTTGGCAGTTTTCTTTTCTTTCTTCTTTAATGAGGCATGGAATCTTGACTACTGTGACAAAGAGTGAGGAATTACTTACCTGCTTTATTAAATAAGTAAAATTGACTTATTTTTCCAAAACTGCTTCCTTGTGTGAAGACTTTATTCTTGTGGGAAAATAATTGTGAATGCTTTTGAAGGTTCAGTCCTGCAGGGTGACTCCCTGTTGGGTCACACGCTGGTGCATTGTTGGTGGCTACTTTCAGGATTGTTCCGGAGCCCTGATTTAGGCTATAAGGCCGGCCACAATATCTAGAAAATTTTTCAAAAGTAAATTTAGTGACCTACAGGAAAAAAGAAGGCGATAGTGCCTCTGTATAAGTCTCTGGTAAGATCTCATTTGGAAGGGTAGCTTCCAGAATGCTCTACAACCTTTTGGCTTCCCTGGGCTGCAATGGCCGAAAAAAATGTTTCTGGGGCCGCGCAAACACTGCAGCAAGACAGAGGAGGGAGCCAGCAAGACGGTAAACACTCGGGGGCAGCAGAGGAAAACACTGCATAGCCCTCGACCGGGGCCGCACAAAATACTTCACGGGGTCACATGTGGCCCTCGGGCTGCAGGTTGGACACCCCTGTTCTAGACCATAGGGAAGTACAACAGCAGTCTCCCCAAAGTCAGGGTATACTTGCTGAGCCGGCCTTTAAGACCGAGTACCCGAAAGCCGAGTCCCGACAAGCAGCAACATCCACTCTGTAAAACTTGGCAAACGTGTGAAGAGGAGACCACGTCGCCACCCTGCAAATCTCCTTAGGAGAAACAAATCACACTTCGGCCTACGAAAAAGCCACACTCATGGTAGAATGCGCCTTAACAAAAACAGGAGACTTTTCCTGCAAGAATGTAGGTGGACTAGAGAGCTGCACGAGAACGGGGACAATGGGACCTGCGGTTTCCCCCTTTGGGTCATGGGGATCCTGTGGGGACACCCCCTCGGGTCGCGGGGATCCCATGGGGTTGGAGGCAGCTTGAGCCGAGAAGCTCGTCTTCTTTTCCTGCCTATAGCACACCACATGTGGATGACCCAGAAGTCTTCCCCCGACGTCAGAGCTGATGTCGGAGGGAAGGCTTTGCATCAGTCACGTGCAGCATGCAGGGCCCACTGCCCTGCAAATAAATTAATCATTTATTTGCAGGGCAGCGGGCACTGCAACTGCACGTGACTGATGTGAAGCCTTCCCTCCGACGTCAGCTCTGACGTTGGGGAAGACTTACGGGTTGTGTGGCATGCTGTAGGCAGGAAAAGAAGACGAGCCTCTCGGCTCCAGCTGCCTCCAACTCCTGCTGTTATCGGTATCTGGTCTTGAACATGAGGCAAACGCGGGACACGGAATGGGGGGAGAGGAGTGATTTTTGGACACAAAAGGCATGAACTTGGGACTCCGATGCCTATGACAGGAGGGGTAGAGGGACGCGGGGGTTAAATGTCTTGCGTGGTTGTCCCTGAGAATTAAAACACTGTAAGAACATAAGAAATGCCTGCACCGGATCAGACCTGGGGTCCATCCAGTCCGGTGATCCGCACATGTGGAGGCTCAGCCAGGCGTACCTTGGCAAATACATTAGTCACTCGTATCCCTCAATGTGTCCTGCAAGAAGATGTGCGTCCAATTTTCCCTTAAATCCTAGAATGGTGGTTTCCTCCACCATCTCTTTCGGGAGAGAGTTCCAGGCGTTCATCACTCGCTGTGTGAAGCAGAACTTTCTGACATTTGTCCTGGCTGTCTCTCCTCTCAGCTTCAGGCCATGACCTCTGGTCCGAGTCTGGGTTACATTTGCCAATGTGAATAACGCTGTTTCTTGCTCACACAGTTTACAACCACGTTTACAACTACAGGGTCTAAACGTAGCAATCAATTGGCAGGTCTTCTTTTGATTTAGTACTTCTTGGGCAGTGTTCTATGATTTTTATGGAACATAGGAATTTGTTGAGAGTTTTTAACTTTCTGATATGTCATTTTGTCTCTACTTTAGGTTCACCAGATAAAAGATACTAGCAGGCTGGGTTGGTTTAATTGGCATTGGCTTTCTTCTTTGACATAATTTGTAGAGGGCATCATGGGGCTCTGTTGGAGTGTATGATACCCGGATGTTTACATATGATAGTATTTTGAGTTAAACCGAGGGCGCTTGAATGGTGTAGCACTTAATGCCGGTTTGATTTTCGACTGGATGTGACGTCAGACGCTCTCGTATGGTTTAAATTCAATGTTCTATTCTCAATGATTCGACTAAGCTCCTAGTGGGAGCGGGACATCGTAGTTTCTGTGTTCCTGTAACATGTAGACTCTTTACTAAATCTGTAAATGTGATTTTGCAGCGTCGGCAGTGTGAACAGGTATGCCAGAAGGGCTGTTTCTTGATATGACCTTTACTCGTATTAGGTTCAGATTAGGTCTAACTTTAGAAATGGTTGGGTTTATGATAATCCAACCATTTGTGAAATTCTAATAATATGAATAATACTGTGAGAAATGTTTTGTAATTTTTTATATAAAAAATCTTTTTAGGAAAGTTTAGATTTATATAGATTCAATTATTTGAGAATTTAGGAGTATAACCAGAAGAAATACTGTGAACCCTTTTTTAGCACAAGTATTTATTATATTCTGATTTAATGAACTAGTGATATATTGTGAAATTGTATGCTTTATTTACAGTGCTGCTTGTGGCGCCTGTCCTGATGAAGCTCCTGTATAAGTGATAGGAGTGAAACGGAGATCTTCCGTCGTTCAGAATATATATTGAAGCTAAGGACTTGTATATCAGATCTTATAATGAGAGAGTATTGCATAAGAAATCATTAAATCAGTTTAAAAAAGATATAAGAAAATAAAAAACCCATAAAAATAATTTAAAAGAGAGTGTATGGGTCCGATGAAAGCTCTCTTTGTAGCTGTCAGCCTTGAAAAAAACATCGGACTTATAGCTGTCAGCGCTTGAGACCCCTAGTACCTCTCTATATTACCTATTTTGCGTAATTGTGACTTGTACTTTAGCCAAGTCTTAAAGATTTTAGTGTGTCTCACAATTTCTTGGAGAGTTATACCCTTAACTAAACCAACCTAAAAATTATACAAAATCAGTGTGACTTAATGTTGTTTTTCAAGGCTATACTGTATATCACATCCAAGGTTTAATCTATAGATAAAGTGGAATTGTGGAGCCAGGGAAGGAGACCAGGGGCAGGAGCAATAGCAGAAGGGCTGTATTGGGAACAGAGAGGCTGCTCCTTGCTCTGCTCTAGACTTACCCCTTCTCCTCCTCTTTATTGTGGGATGCCTAAAGCACAAAATCCCTGGAGAAGGAACCGCATTCCAGACTGTTCCCCATGAAATTAAACCCTGATTAACACCCATTTATAATTCTGATGTTGGTCCAATTAAAAAGAAAAATCACAACCTGCAAAGAATCTAGTTTTCCCCAGCATAAGTACAGCTACTATGAAACAAAACAACATGTTGCGCATTACATCAATCCTTTTTTTCAGCTTTTGAAAATTTGGGTCAGTTAGAAGCTCCTATATGAAGGCAATATCAGCGAATATGTGCAGATCTGAGCCTCTCTCTACACTTACCTGTGAGCGTTGTTGAGGTGCTAATGTTAGTAATGGTTGAAGATGGTGTTGCTAATCCAATATCTCCATCTAGTTTCAGCTCCCGCTCCACAGGCTGTTCTGGGATTGACTGTGATGCCCCTTCTCGTAACTCAAATGTAGATGGAATGGCCAAGTCTTGCTGTTTCTTCTGGGTACTGCCCTCGTCCTCTGTAGAGATGGCAAACCGGGGCATATCAACCAATGCTGAGCAGCGTTGCCGGGCAGTTAAAGGAGGACTAGAATCACTCTCTGTATGTGATGATTCAGAGACAGACAATCGTTTGCGAAGACTGAAGAAAGAGAAAACAACATGTTAGCCAAATGATACAATTTCAAACAATTTGATGCTACCTATAATACATGGTAATACAATTGACCACAAAGGAAAAAAAATCTACAGCAGACATCTACTTAACAAAATTATTTGTCTTTCTTTTGAGGGTAAGCAATATTTCACTTTCTTGTTAAATTAGCATCTCAGCTGGAATATGGCTCAGGCCCATGTACTAAAGTGGATATGAGTGATGGAAAGCTAAGGTGCCATGGACTTTCATTCACAACAACAGGCAGGTACCAATTGCCTTTCACGCATTCAAAGCCATCTTTAGTAGACTACAAAACACCTCGGTGGTCTGTATTTTCTATAAATATACAGTACTTGCTTCTAGTTAAGTTCCTTAATTTCACACTAAAAAATACTCATACTTTTGGGGGGGAGAGGGCGGAGAGGCAGAAGTTTCCTACTACTACTTTGGGCTTATACCTCAATCAGAAGTAGCCATGAACCTTCATTCACATCTTTCCAGGGATTTTCCACACATTTTACTTTCTCTTACCAACTCATTTAGCCTAATCTATTCTGTGACAGTTCTCAGCAATGATCCATGTATCAAGGCTCCTTCTTGAGTCTTGCAATTATTGGCTCTTCTGCAGCTTCTCACAATCACCACTGCCACCAGTGAAGGTATCATCACCCTTACTATACAGTTCTGCAGTCTATTTTACACCTAGGAATCTTGCGGTTTTAATCTGTAAGCTTTTGGAGGTCATTTCAGTAGAACGAGGAGATAGTAGCACTTATGCATTTTGACTACATACACATATAAATGGTAATTTCAGAGAGCTGATATTTCTACATCTAGCAATGTACAGTTAACACCACCACAAAAAGTGGCACAAAGTCCTCATGCAAATGTAAACCAGAAGACAAACAAGTGGGAATGATGAGATGTTTCCAAACTGGATCTTTATTGTAATGAAGATTTAATACTATAGTAAAAATAAAGACAATGCTGTAGGCGTTTCGATACTAAGCGAGTACCTTCTTCAGGAGTTTGTAACAAACCAGATAATCCACAAACATAACACAAATATGAAATACCCAATATAAATCATACGAAAACCAAATCCAACTTTTGTGAAAATAAAAATATATAATTTAGTAATACACAAATGAAATTAAAGTAAAACTTTATATACATATATATACAGGTGTTATCCGGTCCGGTACAGCCAGTGCTAAAGTGTACTGTCACTAAGCTTTAGAAAGCTTTTTTTAAAAAAAATCTTTATTCATTTTAAATTGTACAAGTGCACAAAAATACAACATGAAAACAATCATACAACACTTGTACATCTTTCAATAAAATCATAAATACATAAATAAATAAATTTCCCTCCCCCTACCCATCATATTATTACCATTAAACATAGCATTCCCCCACCACCCCCCTCTTCCTCTATATAAATAAAATACCATCAAAGGAAAACAATAGCTATTCATTACAATATTTAACCAATGGCCCCCAAATCTTTATAAAATTATTATAACTACCTTTCTGTAAAGGAAGTACTCTCTCCATCTTATAAATATGACATAAGGAATTCCACCTAAATGTATAATTAAGATTAGTATAATTCTTCCAGTTATTAGTAATATGCTGAATAGCGACTCCCGTCATTATCATTAAAAGTTTGTTGTTATGTGCTGATAGTTGACTTTTTTTTCCCATGGACATACCAAACAAAACAGTATCATAGGATAAAGCAACATGGTTTTCTAATAAGCAATTTATTTGAGACCAAATTGAATTCCAAAAGTTCATAATGCAGGACAATGAAACAGTAGATGATCTAAAGTCCCCACTTATAGATTACAGTGCCAACATCTATTAGACTTAGAGCTATCCAACTTCTGTAAACGAACTGGGGTCCAAAAAGCTCTATGCAACAAAAAGAACCAAGTTTGTCTCATAGATGCTGACACTGTACATCTCATTCTCCAAGACCAAATTTGTGGCCATTGAGAAGCAGAAATTTGATGCTTAATCTCAATGCTCCAAATGTCTCTAAGACCAGTTTTTGGTTTTTTATTAAGAAATCCAGATAATAATTTATACCACTGCGCGGCTTTGTGTCCCAGGAAGTCTGCCTGGAAGCATAGGAACTCCAAACTATATTGACTATTAAGAGTTTTCCATTCAGGGAACCCCACCTGAATAGCCTTGTTCAATTGCAACCATTTAAAATTTTGTGATTTATTAAGACCAAATCTACTTTGCAATTGTGAAAAATCCAGCAGTTTACCTTCTGAAATAACATCATTTAAAGTTCTTATGCCAGCAATAATCCAGTCCTTCCATACGACTTGCTATCCGCCAATTTGAATCTTGTTGTTTATCCATAAAGATTGATTCATTGATTTTTTTATTGGAATAGGTGTTAAATTACTAATGTATCTCAATGTTTTCCATGTATCAACCAAAATTCTGTTCTGTTTATATCTCCTAGGCATTTTAATACTGACCACTTGAACTAGATTTAAAGGAAACAGAAGACGCCACTCCAAGGATAACCAATCCGGAGCATTATCAAAGAGTTCTGGGCGTAAAATATAGGCTTGATGATACCTATAAAAATTTGGAAATTTTACCCCACCCTTCTCAATTGGCTTTTGTAGAGATACTAAAGCAATTCTAGGTCTTTTACCCAGCCAAACAAATTTAGTAAGAATACCATTAAGTTTTTTTATAAAAGGACCCCTGAAAAAAATTCGGTATCATACTCATTTGATAACAAACTACAGGCAAGATGATCATTTTAATAGTTTGGACTCACCCCCACCAAGAAATATGTAAAGGATTCCATTACTCACACGTTTCTTGTGCTTTTTTTAATAAAAGTTTTTCATTCTCTTTTAATGTGTCTTCCAGAGTATTTTTTATCATGATACCTAGATATTTTAATCCATCCTCTTTCCATGTAAATGAGAAGGAATCAAATAACCCTTTATTACAATGTACATTAAGAGGAAGAATTTCTGACTTACTCCAATTTATTTTATAACCTGAAAACTTTCCAAAAGTATCAATCAATTCTAATAAGCATGAAATGGTAGTTTCTGGATTTCTTAAATAAAGCAGAATATCATCTGCATATGCCGAAACTTTGTATTCTCTATCAGAGAAGATAATACCCTGTATCCCCTTTGCTTGTTGAATAGCTAATAACAAGGGTTCTAATACAATATCAAAAAGCAAAGGAGACAGGGGATAACCCTGCCGAACCCCCCTCTGCAAAGTAAAACGATCAGAGAAATTATTATTAATATACAATCTTGCAGAAGGGAAGCTATACAAAGTTTGAATCATTTGTATAAATCCCGAACCTATACCGAACCATTCCAATACATGAAAGACCATTCCACTCGATCAAAAGCTTTTTCTGCATCTAAAGATATAGAAAAAACAGGATCAACGATCTCTTTGGATAAATTTAACATATGAAAGGCCAATCTAGTATTGTTCGAAGACTGTCTCTTTGCAACAAATCCAGTTTGATGCATATCAATAATAAAGGGGAGAGCCTTGGCCAAGAGTAAAGTCAATATCTTAGCCAAAAGTTTACCATCAACATTAATTAATGAAATAGGCCTGTAGTTTGAAACCAAAGTGGGATCTCTGTTTGGCTTTGGCAAGACAATTGTTAATGATTCAGCCATAGTACCTGTAATACATCCCTTAGATAATTGGGACTGAAATAAATTTAGAAAATGAGGTAATAGGGAATTTTGAAATGATTTATAAAATTCTATTGTATAACCATCACCACCTGGAGCGGATCCAACTCTAAGAGACTTCAACGCCGTTTCTAATTCTTTTAGTGATATAGGCTCATCTAAACTCCTTTTTATATGATCAGGAACCTTTGGACCAATAATTAAATTCAAAAAATCTAAGCCATCCTTCTCCCTACCATCATAAGATTCAGAAGAGTATAGATCTTTAAAAAATTTTTAAAATTTACTTAAAATATTACCAATTTGGTTATGCATAACTCCTTTCTCATCTTTTATTGCAATAATTTTTGTTCTTCTCTTCTTTGCTTTAAGGTAATTTGCCAATAACCTACCCGCCTTATTTGAACCTCCATAATACAAAGTTTGTTGAGAAAAAAGATCTTTCCTTATCAATTTTGAAGCTAATTCATTATATTTACCTTTTGCCTTTAAAAGATCTTGTAAAGTACCATGTTCCCACTTATTAAACAATTTAGATTCCAAAATTTTAATTTCTTTTTCCAAATTAGAATATTGATTCTTAATTTGTTTTCTAATATAAGCAGAGTATGAAATAATGTTCCCTCTTATAGTAGCCTTAAAAGCATCCCAAACATTTTCCATAGAAATTTCATCTGATAAATTATACTGAAAAAATTCAGTAATTTTAATTTGCAATTCATCCAAAAATTTTGTATCCACAAGCAATGTATTATCAAATCTCCAAATAGGCCTATTATACTCTTGCTGATCTATTTGAAGTTCAATCCATATACCCGCATGATCAGATAATATAATTGGGTCTATAGAAGCTTTAATCACTTGTTGAACTAATTGAGATGAAATAAGAATATAACCAATTCTAGAAAGACTTGTGAACAAAAGGAAAATTCCTGATCATTAAAATGAAGAATACTTCAAATATCTTTTAAATCACATGAATGTACCAAATTATCCAACCCTAATGATTTTATATTTCTACAAGGCTTTTTATCCAATAATGGATCCATAACAGCGTTAAAATCTCCAGCCACAACTAATTTAGAAGCAACCAGTGGGAGCAATAACTATTGTAATGATTTTAAAAACTCTTTTTGATTCGAATTAAGGGCATACACATTGAACAAAGCCAGGGCATTATTTCCCAAACTCATTTCTACATGCACCCATCTACCCTTTGGATCAGAACCTATTAATTTAAAATTAGCTGTACATTTTTTATTAATAAGGATAGCTACTCCTGCTTTCTTCCCAACTGCCAGGTCGAAAAAACAATGCTTCACCCAACCCCCTTGCAATTTCTTTGATTCTATAATAGACAGGTGAGTCTCTTAAATATAGTAAATATCCACATTCTGCTTTTTCAAAAAAGCTAACGTTTTCTTTCTATTAATCTGATGATTGAGACCATTTACATTCAGAGAGAAAATTTTAACATCCATGCTTAAATTTTAAACTAAATAAACTTTTCAAGAAAGAATACAAAATTCCCAAAATTGATAAATAGGCATCATTTTCCTTTTTTATAAGACTATGAACCTTAACTATACCCCTTTTTTCCCAACCCTCCCTATCCCCCCCTCCCATCAAATAGTGAAAACTTAGAAACGCACATTTGATATCAGGTGATAGAAAATAAAAACTCTACCCAAGCATATAACTAAGCAGAATAGAACATTCTAATAAGCCTCCAAAAGTATAAGTAGGTTAAAGATAAAATACTTTCCCTACTAACAAAATAATTAATAAGAATTCATTAGCATTAAGAATCAAATTAACAAAAAATGTAAACCATTTGACTAAAAAAGAACTTAAATGATTAAAATAAAATCATATATCCCTTGAAGTATTATATAATGTCTAAATTAATTAGATCCCCCATATAGTTTCATATTAATCAATAACATAAAATAATGTAATCACTTTTCAAGAAATATAATCAACCTTAAAAATGATCAAGTATTTTAATATATCAAAATAAAACTTCCTCAATTAAATCCCCATAACTATAGAGTATTAATTAACCATAATATGAATTGCAAATTAATTTCCACTCCATCTGCAATCATTATAAACTTAAATAAATAAATATGATCTGAAGTCATCTTTTAAATTCATAAAATGAATCAGATAATATCCTGTAACCCTGAGTCAAAATAAGCTCATAAAACAAAAGGTAAAGATTCATAAGAGAATAAAACACACAAATCACAAGTTATTATATTATCAAAATTCAACTAAAGTCCCAAAAAGCCGTGCAGTTAAAAAGCTAATTAAATATTTATCAGCATACGATCCCTCCAGCAACCTTCCTTCCAGTTCAAACAAACAATTCTCAGTCATTTAAAACTCTTTATTTCTTCTATCATAGAAATTTCTTCCATGTTTAAACTTTGACCTGGAAGAACAATATCAGATAGAGGAAGAAACCATTAACAAAAATCCACCCTCACAAAATCGTTGACAAAAAAAACAAAAAACAACCCATAAAAGAAGCATATGTTACTAATAACATAGTTCCAGGCCACAGGCAGCCTAACAAAGAGAAGTTCACTTTTGACTTGTATCAGGAAACTGTACCATTAAAATTCAGTCCCCGGAAGTTGAAAAAAAAAAAAATTGATGTGTGTAGACCCCTCACACTTAGACTGTTCCTACACACACACACACACTGCATTTCGAAGAGGAATTTCTGGATCCAAGAAAGAAAGTAAGAATAACACTTGAATTTTCCATATATGTTATTTAAAATAGATCCAATATTGTATCCACGTATTTATTAACATTTCTTTGCTGGAACAAATGTAAAAATCCTTAGCAAATAGAATTTAGAAGTCCAAGTCCACCAGCTAATTTGCATAATTCCACGGAACTCCATTTGAAGAATTCTAAAAAGAATTTATTTTCCAATGCATTGTACCGAAGGCAGTTATTTCAGTTGAATACAAAATAAAATTCAATCTTACAACCGAATCAATTCCTCATATAACATTTACTGCCATGAAAAACTAAAAACAAAAGTAAAACAAAAAGAAAACATTTTAACACAGATTCATACTTCCCTCCTATGATACCATCGGTTGCTCACACGAGTCCAGAAATTCTTTTAACTTGTCCGGATCCTCAAAGCTTAATGTTTTGTTCGCATAAGTTACCCTCATTATAGCAGGATAAAGCAATCCATATTTAATGCCAAGGTGTCTCATTTGGGGTCTTAATTCAAGTAACTTTTTTCTTTTTTCAGCAGTGGATTTTGCGAAATCTGGCACAATGTGTATTTTTGAGTCTTGGCACTTCAGATTTCTGTTTTCTTTTGCCAACCGAATTATTTCCATTACCTGCTGATGCCTCAAAAGTTTAAATATCAATGGACGTGGTCTCAGATCCCTGCCAGTTCTTCTTGTAGGGATCCTATGAGCCCTCTCAAATTCTAGTGGATATTTTGATTTGAGAGGTAGAATTTTAGGGAGAAATTGCTCGAGGAAAGAAATAGGATCATTATTTTCAACTCCCTCCAGGAGCCCAATAATTCTCAAATTGTTCCGTTTCCCCCTATTAATGCAATCCTCTAGATCCTTAGAAAGAGCATCCACTTTATTCCTATATACTTTATCTTTTTTTATTTCCATTTCGTTTGTTGCCATCCTTTTTTCCAAGTGATCCATTTTAAGTTCAAATTGTTCCATACGTGCTGTTATGTTCCTTTTATGCTTTTAACACTTAAATTTTAGATTCGTTTAACATTCTCAGATTTTTAACTATCCCGTTTCCTTTTGTCCTCTCCCTTTTTTTGTCTTTCTTCTAAAAAGAGTTGTAACTTTTCCTCCCATCTCAAGTTTGTCTTGTCTTCAAGAATTTTGTCATTTGGTTTGTCTTTCTGTAATTTTACTTTCTTTTAATTATTTTGTACATCGCTTAGTAAACCGATTAAGCGATCCATCAAATATTAATAAACTTGAACTTGAACTTCTTCTTCCTCTTTCACCTCTTTCAATTTTTGAGAATTGTCAGAAACAATATCTGTAATAATCTGCAGCTTAGCAAAGATATCACTATTATCATCCCTAGGCAATGGCACCTTAGAAGGAGTCACCGGTTCAATTTTGGACCTTTTAGCACTTCCCACTCCTGCAGCAGCCACTTCATTTTTTGCCTGTTTGCTAGAAGCCAAACTAAGATATGAATCCCAAAAATTCTTGAAAAATGAAATGAAATTAGCGGCTTAAAATTGCTTTCAAATGCTTGTAAATGCAGAGCTCAGTCTTTACCCGACCATATAGCTTTGCTCCTAAGCCACGCCCCCCAGCTTTAGAAAGCTTTAAGACTGCTTGCCCTGTGCGTGCGTGAGTGTCATCCCGACTGACGCCGGCTTGCGAGGTTGACAATTCTATGCCCAAGTGAAGAAGCCAATCAGGGGAGGTGGGTGCAATGTGAGAATATCTGCCTGCTATCCCTAGATAATGCCTGTTATGGTAAGTAACTGAGCTTTATCCTAGGACAAACAGGCAGCATATTCTTACATGTGGGACTCCCTGAATGGGATTGAGGGAAAATTGGACTCTAAATAAAACATAAATGTGTAGCGCTCCGCCCAAAAAGCAGATATATTGTCTGGTTCGACCAAGCAAAGCAAGGGAAGGAAAAGAATTGGGAATATTAAGAGGCATACAACCGTCCTCAATAAAAGGAAAGGGTAATAATGTAAGAAAAGCAATGTGCAGGGAGGCTCTAAAATAGGAGATGACCTCATAGCGCCAGATGAATCATAGTATAGGTAAAGGAGACACCACAAAGATTTAAGAAAAAACAGTAGAATGGGTAATAGAAAGTAGCACATATAGGGGTGCCAGATAAAAAAACCAGGCAAAGCCATATTTTTCCCAGATTGAGAAGACAGGAAATGAAAGGGAAAAAATTGGAAAACAAAATGAAAGGGTGGTTCCCATTGAATAGACTAATGTTGCAGGAAAAAACTGGGAACTAAATCATAGAAATGATAGAAACTCCGTACTATGGAAGGTAGAATATAAATGGAATGAAAGACTAGCTGACTGGGGATTAGGTCATATGTCAACAGTCCCCCCCCAAACAGTCCCCCCCCCAAGGGCTGTCTGAGAACTGTGGAATGTCTTGTAGAGTGAACTGAGCCAATGCAAGGAAAGAAGAGAAACAGTTCTTCTCAAGATATATGTTGGAAAGAAAACAAAGGGGAACCAGCTAAGAAGTTACTGAATAAATAAGGAACAGGAAATGGAAATCATTAAATGCTCCCATTTAAGAAGTAAGATTTGAAAGTCCAAAGAGAGGAATATGTGAATTTATGTGTAGAATCTGGCTATAGGATGTACTGAGATAAAGCATTAGAGTACAGAGCTACAGAGCTCAGAAACCTGAGCACTAATGAAGAGAAGTAAAACCGTTTCCTATTCAAAGAATTGGAAGGAAAGGTGCAATAAAGAGGGTAACCATGAAAGTGAGGCAATTGGAAGAGGAGTACATAAAAAAGAAATATACTCCAATTGAAACACTCCAGAGTGACTGGGAAAAATAGTTATGAGAGTAGAAAAGAATCAGACAGGAAAGGTAAAGCCTTTGGGTTGTGAAAATATGTATTTATTAGAAGTGATCTGGAATTTGAACCTTGGACGTTTGGTCCCAATACCAGGACAGTATGTCTGAGTCAAATCTTAGAAATGGAAAGAGACACAAGAAGCCCTAAGTGACTTGTGCATGGTCACAGGGGAAGTGCAGGGCCAGAACTCACAACCCAAGGTGCCGAGGCTGCAGCCCCAACTACTGCACCAAACTCTCTTCGTGTGCTCATGAGTTAAGAGTTGCTTTTTAAGTGGTTGTTTAGAAGCAAGAGAAGAGGTCAAGTCCACCACAGAATAGAGGTGGCTATAAAGAAATAGAAAAGTGAGAATAACCATACAACCAGAAGGGAAATTTGTGGTTAGAGAAGAGATAATATGGCTGTACTCAACCTGGAGGTATAAGGACGTTCCTAAAAGTAGAAGTCTACTAGCCCAGCTGGAAAAAAGTAGAATGTGGAAAGAAAGTATTTTGTCTGTGTGCATAAATACAAAAAAGTACCATGGAAAATAAAATCCAACACAGCAGTTGGAGCTTTGAAAAAGAAGTGCATAGTATTTACTGAATGCATGGCAGGTTGTCTAACTTTGTCTTGAATCCCTGGAGGGTGTTTTCCCCTATAACAGTCTCCTGAAGAGCGTTCCAGTTTTCTACCACTCTCTGGGTGAAGAAGAACTTCCTTACGTTTGTACGGAATCTATCCCCTTTTAATTTCAGAGAGTGCCCTCTCGTTCTCCCTACCTTGGAGAGGGTGAACAATCTGTCTTTATCTGCTAAATCTATTCCCTTCAGTACCTTGAATGTTTTGATCATGTCCCCTCTCAGTCTCCTCTGTTCAAGGGAGAAGAGGCCCAGTTTCTCTAATCTCTCACTGTACGCTCCTCCAGCCCCTTAGCAATTTTAGTCGCTCTTCTCTGGACCATTTCGAGTAGTACCGTGTCCTCCTTCATGTACGGCGACCAGTGTTGGACGCAGTATTCCAGGTGAGGGTGTACCATGGCCCGGTACAGCGGCATGATAAGCTTCTTCGATCTGCTTATGATCCCCTTCTTAATCATTCCTAGCATTCTGTTCGCCCTTTTCACCGCAGCGCATTGCGCAGACGGCTTCATTGACTTGTCAACCAGTACTCCTAAGTCTCTTTCCTGAGTAGATCTCTCTGAGTACCGCACATCCTGTATTCGTGTATAAGATTTTTATTACCGACTTGCATCACCTTACACTTATCCACGTTAAACCTCATTTGTCATATCGCGGCACATTGCTCGAGCATGTTTATGTCATGTTGCAGGTCTTCGCAATCCTTCTGTGTCTTCACTACTCTGAATAACTTCGTATCATCTACAAATTTAATCACTTTGCTCGTCGTAGCAATTTCCAGGTCATTTATAAATATGTTAAAGAGCACGGGTCCAAGCAATGAACCCTGCGGCACTCCACTCGTGATACTTTTCCAGTCCAAGTATTGTACATTTACCCCTACTCTGTTTCCTATCCGCCAACCAGATTTTAATCCACATGAGTATTTCACCCTCAATTCTATGGCTTGCGATTTTTCGAAGTAGTTGTTCATGCGGGACCTTGTTGAACGCCTTCTGAAAATCCAGATATACAACATCGACCGGGTTTCCCTTGTCTATCTGCCTATTTACTCCCTCAAAGAAGTGCAGCAAGCTCATCAAGCAAGATCTTCCTTTGCTGAAGCCGTGCTGGCTGGTCCTCTTCAGATTGTGTCCATCAAGGTGATCAATGATGTGGTCCTTTATCAGCGTCTCTACCATCTTTCCCAGTATCAAGGTCAGATTCTCTGGTCTGTAGTTTTCTGTATCTCCCCTCGAACCTTTCTTGAAGATCGGCGTAACATTCGCCACTTTCCAGTCTTCTGGAATCCTTCCTGATTTGATCGACAGATTGGCTATTAGTTGAAGAAGTTCAGCTATTACCCCTTTCAGTTCCTTGATTACCCTCAGATGGATGCCATCCGGTCCCGGGGATTTATCATTTTTAAGCCTATCCATCTGCCTGCATACCTTTTCTAGACTGACCATCAACCCTGTCAGTTTCCCATCTTTGTTTCCTGTGTATAGCCTGTCAGCTTCCGGTATATTGTGTATATCCTCTTTGGTAAATACAGATGCAAAAAATGTGTTCAGTTTGTCGGTGATGGCTTTGTTCTTCATCCAAATCAAACTGGATTTAGGAAAAATCATTCAACAGAATACTCATTGATTGGATTAACTACAAATATACATTATTATTTAGATCATCACAAGTCCATTATCCTTTTTTCGTTAGATTTGTCTGCCGCATTTGATACCGTTGATCACGAATTACTTCTCAAAAGATTGAAAGCCATTGGAATTTGCGATCAAATATTTGATTGGTTTACATCATTTTTATCTAATCGTTCGTCGACAGTGACTTTGAATAATTGTAATTCTAAACCTTTTACTCTTAATTATGGTATCCCACAAGGATCCATTTTATCACCATTATTATTCAATATTTTTTTATCTCCCTTACTAACGTTATGTCAATCTATAGGATTTACTACTTTTAGTTACACAGATGACATTCAAATTATTCATCCAATAGACCCAAAAAATAAAGAAGAATTACAACAAATTAATTTAAAATTAGAAAAAGTCCAACAATGGCTTACCTCTCATATGTTAGCCTTAAATATTCAAAAAACTAAAGCTTTACTATTTACTTGGAAGCAAGGAATTAATCTTAGTGCTCCTTTCATACTTGACAATACGCCTATTGAGATTGTATCATCTTTAAAAATCCTTGGTGTCATTATTGACAATAACTTTTCCTACCATGATCACATAAATAACACTGTTAAGTCATGCTTCTTTAGATTTCGTCTAATCAGATCAATCTCAAAGTTCTTAGAACCAAAATCTTTAAATATCCTACTTCACTCTTTAATCATCTCTAAACTTGATTATTGCAATTCTCTACTGCTAAATATAACTCAAAAAGAAAAGAAACGTTTACAAATTATACAAAACACTGCCGTTAAGCTAATTTATAAAGCTAAAAAATATGATCACGTCACTCCCTTTCTGATTAAATCCCATTGGCTCCCCATTAATCATCGTATTACTTATAAAATCTTATTATTAACATTCAAAACTCTTGACACCAATGAACCCCAATTCATAAATAAAGTACTTATTCCTTATAGTGCTTCACGTTCTCTACGATCAAACAATCATAAACTCTTAACGGTTCCCTCCCTAAAAGTTATTGGAACCCGCCGACAAGATATGTTCTCTGTATCAGCACCGCAACTTTGGAATTCATTACCTTTACAGTTAAGAAATGAAAATAACTTAAGCGATTTTTTTTATTTTTTATTGATTTTTTCATATAACAAGTGTCATAAATTTTCATACAATTATTTTAACAATACACTTGATATATCTATAATGTACTTTATATAAAACATATCTTATTTTATCTTTATTATGATTTTACATATCACATAAACTGTAATAATTTTATCAATTGTTATTTAATTATGAATCCTCTTCCCTCCCTTCATTTTGTTATTGTCATATAAGAATAACATCTATTATGATAAATTATTTATAATTTATGACAAAGAGAATAAAAACCTTACCCCCTCCCACCCTCCCTCCTTTAACCATTATCTTAATATGGGAAAAATTAAAATTAGTCATTACAAAAATCTGTTAATGGTCCCAAATCCTCTTGAATTTATCTATGTATCCTTTTTGTGTTGCAAATGTACGCTCCATCTTATATATATGGCAAACTGAGTTCCACCAAAAATTATAGTTTAATCTGTCACAATTTTTCCAGTTATGTGTAATTTGTTGAACTGCTACTCCAGTCAATATAAATAAAAGTTTATTGTTATTTGACGAAATTTGACTCCGAGCTCTCATTGCAGTACCAAACAAAATCGTATCATATGTCAAGGTTACCGGATTTTCTAACATCCTATTAATTTGAGGCCAAATTGATTTCCAAAATATTAATATGTATGGACAATAAAATAAAAGATGATCTAATGTCCCTATTTCTAGATGACAATGCCAGCATCTATTAGACTTGGAGCTATCAATTCTATGTAAACGTGTAGGGGTCCATAAAGCTCTATGTAAAATAAAAAACCAAGTTTGTCTCATAGAAGCTGACAATGTACATCTTAACCTCCAAGACCAAAGTCGTGGCCATTGAGATGCATTAATCTGATGCTTAATCTCAATGCTCCAAATATCTCTAAGGCCATTTTTTTTCTTTTTATGTACGAATCCAGATATTAATTTATACCACATTGCGGCCTGGTGACCCATGGAATCTATCTGAAAACATAAGAATTCCATACTATGATAGTTATTAAGGTTTTTCCAGTCAGGGAACCCTACCTGAATGGCCTGCTTCAATTGCATCCATCTGAAATATTGTGATTTATTTAAACCGAATTTATTTTGCAATTGTGAAAACTCAAGCAGTTTACCTTTATTCATTACATCCTCTAAAATCCGAATTCCCGCTATCATCCAATGTTTCCAGATAATTTTAATACCGCCAACTTTGATCTTTGGATTGAGCCATATTGTTTGAGTCGTTGATTTAGTTATTGGAATAGGAGTTAGGTTACTTATATACCTTATAGTTTTCCAAGTATCAACAAATATTTTGTGTTCCTTATATAACCTTGGCATCTGAATACTGATAACATGGCTCAGAAGTAAAGGAAACATTAGTCTCCATTCTAACCAGAACCAATCTGGTATATTTTCAATGGGCTCTGGGAGGATCCAATACATACCTTGACGCATAATATAGGCTTGATGGTACCTATAAAAATTTGGAAAATTTACCCCTCCCTCCGCAATTGGCCTTTGTAAAGATACTAGAGCAATTCCGGGGTTTTTTCCAAGCCAAATAAATTTTGTTAAAATCTTATCCAATTTTTTATAAAAAGACCCCTGAAAAAAAATTGGTATCATACCCATTTGGTAACAAACTACTGGTAAGATCATCATTTTTACAGTTTGGACTCTCCCCCACCAAGATATGCACAAAGGGTTCCATTGCTCACACATTTCTGACACTTTTTGTAATAAATTTTTTTCATTAATTTTCATAGTCTCATCCACAGTTTTTGTAATCCAAATTCCTAAATATTTTAAACCCTCCTCTTTCCAGATAAAAGAAAATGAGTCAAATAGACTTTTTGTACAATGTACATTGAGTGGAAGCACTTCTGATTTATTCCAGTTTATTTTATATCCTGAAAATTTTCCAAATTTTTCAATCAATTTAAGCAAGTGTGGAATGGTTGTTTCCGGATTTCTCAAATAAAGTAAAATATCATCCGCATATGCTGATAATTTATATTCTCTATCCGAATGCGGAATACCCTCTATCTCCTTTACCTGTTCTATAGCTAATAACAAGGGTTCCAAAATGATATCAAAAAGCAAAGGAGATAGTGGACATCCTTGTCTAACCCCCCTCTGTAGAATGAACCGTTCTGAAAAATTATTATTAATATATAATCTAGCAGCAGGGGAGCTATACAATGCTTTTATTATTTGTATAAATCCAGATCCTATACCATACCAAACCATTCCATTGCCTGATACATGAAGGTCCATTCCACTCTATCAAAAGCTTTCTCAGCATCTAATGAAATAGAAAATGCTGGGTCATTAATAGATTTTGTTAAATACAACATGTGATGTGCCAATCTAGTTATTGTGAGATGAGTGTCTTTGAGCTACGAAACCTGTTTGATGCATACCCTGTTTCCCCGATGGTAAGACACTGTCTTATTTTTTTTGGAAGGCCAAAATATGCTCTAGGGCTTATTTTCGGGGGGATGCCTTATTTACCCATGAAGAAGACTACAGTACACAGTTATTGTTGAAAAAAAACAGAATTTTATTACGTTCGCGATAGGTACGTTCGCAATGCGTTCGTTGGAGGAAGAAAACGGTCGGCTGAAGAATCGGTCGGCCGAAAAATCGTACCGTGTATGGCCAGCTTTATCCATCATACCATATATTGTACCATTTAATGTCCCCAATGTTCTCCATCAGGGAAACACAGTAAAGAGATTATTCTGTAGTGCAGCATCAGAGGGGACTTGACAATGTGAAACCATTATTTATATACCGTATGCATTTTAAACAGGCTTTATATACAGTACCGTATTTTCACGTAGATAACGCGCACCCGTGTAAAATGCGCACACGGGTATAGCACGCGGAAAACACAAATTTATGT
Source organism: Geotrypetes seraphini (assembly GCF_902459505.1). Taxonomy (NCBI): domain Eukaryota; kingdom Metazoa; phylum Chordata; class Amphibia; order Gymnophiona; family Dermophiidae; genus Geotrypetes; species Geotrypetes seraphini. Next base: position 68,592,034 of record NC_047095.1, read on the forward strand.
ACAGAAATTTTTGTATACCGCGCACACCCGTATACCGCGCATGCTGCCCGACTCTCCAGTCGCCCGCCCCGACTCTCCTCTGGCCACCCCGACTCTTCTTTCGCCCGCCCCGACTCTCCTCTCCCCCTTGAAGTCCTGTCCCCACCCTGAAAGCCTGATGCCCCCCCCAACGTCCGATTCATCCCCCCCCCGCAGGACCACTCGCACCCCCACCCAAAGGACCGCTCGCACGCACCCCCACCCTGAAGGACCGCTCGCACCCCGACAGCCTCCCGACCCCCCCATCATGTAGAAGCTCCTACCGGTGTCCTGCTGCTTCCCCTCTTGCCCCGCCGACTCCCCGACACGATCGGGGCAAGAGGGAGCTCAAGCCCTCTTGCCCCAGCCAACCGTGGCACCCCCGACACGATCGGGGCAAGAGGGAGCTCAAGCCCTCCTGCCCCCCCGACTCCCCGACACGATCGGGGCAAAAGGGAGCCCAAGCCCTCTTGCCCCGCCGACTCCCCAACTCCCCGACAATATCGGGCCAGGAGGGAGCCCAAGTCCTCCTGGCCCTGGCGACCCCCCCCTAGTTGTTCGGGCCAGGAGGGAGCCCAAATCCTCCTGGCCACGGCGACCCCCTACCCCCACCCCGCACTACATTACGGGCAGGAGGGATCCCAGGCCCCCCTCCCCCCAACGACCGCCCCCCCCAAGAACCTCCGACCGCCCCCCCAGCCGACCCAACCCCCCTGGCCGACCCCCACGACACCCCCACCCCCCTTCCCCGTACCTTTCTGTAGTTGGCCGGACAGACGGGAGCCAAACCCTCCTGTCCGGCAGGCAGCCAACGACGGAATGAGGCCGGATTGGCCCATCCGTCCCAAAGCTCCGCCTACTGGTGGGGCCTAAGGCGCCTGGGCCAATCAGAATAGGCCCGGGAGCCTTAGGTCCCTCCTGGGGGCAGGGCCTGAGGCACATGATCGGGTTGGGCCCATGTGCCTCAGGCCCCGCCCCCAGGAGGGACCTAAGGCTCCCGGGCCTATTCTGATTGGCCCAGGCGCCTTAGGCCCCACCAGTAGGCGGAGCTTTGGGACGGATGGGCCAATCCGGCCTCATTCCATTGTTGGCTGCCTGCCGGACAGGCGGGTTTGGCTCCCGTCTGTCCGGCCAACTACAGAAAGGTACGGGGAAGGGGGTTGGGGGTGTCGTGGGGGTCGGCCAGGGGGGTCGCGTGTCGGCTGGGGGGGCGGCCGGAGGTTCTTGGGGGGGGGGGCGGTCGTTGGGGGGAGGGGGGTTTGCGTCGAGGGCAGGAGGGCCTGGGATCCCTCCTGCCCGTAATGTAGTGCAGGGTGGGGTTAGGGGGTCGCCATGGCCAGGAGGGTTTGGGCTCCCTCCTGGCCCGAACAACTAGCGGGGGGGGGTCACCAGGGTCAGGAGGACTTGGGCTCCCTCCTGGCCCGATATTGTCGGGGAGTTGGGGAATCGGCGGGGCAAGAGGGCTTGGGCTCCTTTTTGCCCCGATCGTGTCGGGGGGGGGGCAAGAGGGCTTGAGCTCCCTCTTGCCCCGATCGTGTCGGGGAGTCGGCGGTCCTTCGGGGTGGAGGTGCGGGTGTGTGCGAGCGGTCCTGCAGGGGGGGTGAATCGGACGTCGGGGGGGGGGGGGGAGAACTATGTAAAAAAAATTTTGTACAACGCGCTCAGCGTTATATGCATGAAAATACGGTAATACGAACCTGTCTGCGTGTCTCACTTTTGGATGTTCTGGCCGTGAACAAACTCCTGCAGTCTCCGTTAGGGAGGGATGAGGGAAGCTGCCTGTGTTTCCTGGCGCGGAGTCACGTGCGCGCGCTGCAGTCCTGTCACTTCCTCCTCTTCACTTCATGATGAGGCGCGGCACGCAGCCATGGAGGCAAATACGGTAGACGGAGGGACCACACGGAGTCACCCACCGTACCACCCGATTCGGGTAAGCGCAGGTATCGGTGGGTGGCTTATTTGCGGGGGGGTGCCTTATTTTACATTTTTTTCTAAAAAGGGGGGCTGTCTTATTTGATGGCCCTGCCTTATCATCGGGGAAACACGGTATCTATAATGAAAGGGAGAGCTTTAGCCAATCTTAGTGCTAATGCCTTAGTTAAAATTTTTCCATCTACATTTATTAAAGAAATAGGTCTATAATTTGAAACCAAAGTGGGATCCTTATTTGGCTTAAGTAAAACTATTGTTATTGATTCAGCCATAGTACCTGTAATACAACCTTTATTTAGTTGTGTCTGATATAAGTTTAATAAATAGGGCATTATGATATTTTGAAATGATTTATAAAACTCCACTGTATAACCATCTCCACCTGGAGCGGATCCAACCCTAAGGGATTTCAAAGCTGTATCTAACTCTTTTAAGGATATTGGCTCCTCTAAACTTCGTTTTATATGTTCAGGAATCTTTGGTCCCTCTAATAACTTTAAAAAAGCTAAACCATCCTTTTCCTTTTCTGAATAAGGCTCAGAAGAATACAAATCTTTATAAAATTTTAAAAATTGTTTTATATTGGGATCAATTTGGGACAACATTTCACCATTCTCATTTTTAATGGCAACTATCTTTGTTTTTCTTTTTTTTGCTTTAAGATAATTTGCCAGCATTCTTCCTGCCTTATTCGAATTTCCATAATACAAAGCTTGCTTTACAAATAAACCTTTTCTAATTATTTTTGAAGAAATTTCATTATATTTACCTTTAGCTTTTAAAAGTTCTTGTTGTGTCAAATAATCCCATTTTTCTATTAATTTTGATTCTAGAGACTTTACCACTTTTTCCAAATCTGTAAATTGCTGTTTTTCCTTTTTTATTTGCAAAGCTGAATAAGAAATAATTTGTCCTCTAATGTATGCTTTAAAAGCATCCCACAAAGTCTCTATTGAAATGCCTCCTGTATCATTAATTTGAAAATAATCTTTCATTTTTTCCAGAAGATTTTCACAAAAGTCATTATTTGCAAGCAATGCATTATTTAATCTCCATATAGGTCTATTTCCATTCTGATCTATTATTTTAATTTCAATCCACACTCCAGCATGATCAGATAGTATAATTGGATCAATTACAGCCTGTGTGACTTGATGTACTAATTGATTAGAAACAAAAATGTAATCTATTCTAGAAAAAGAATTATGAACCTGGGAGCAAAATGAAAATTCCCGACCATCAAAATGAAGTATACGCCAAATATCTTTTAAATCACAAGATTGTACCAAATTATCAAGGCCTAACGATTTTATAAATCTTCTCGGACTTTTATCCATCAGTGGATCTATAACAGCATTGAAATCCCCTGCTACTACTAGATTTGAAGTAGCCAGTGGAAGAATCAATTGTTGTAGAGTTTTAAAAAATTCATTCTGATTCGAATTAGGGGCATATATATTGAAGAGCATCATGGTGGTATTTCCCATGTCCATTTCCACATATACCCACCTTCCAAGAGGATCAGCTGCCTTAAATTTAAATGAAGAAAAAACACAAAAAGGCAACCTAGTCACATCAAGGTTTGTGTGGGGGACGCTCAAGACGCCTAAAATTGGCTCGCAACTAACAAACCAAAATGGGGTAAATATAATATAGGGTGCTCTCAGTGTGAACCCTCAGTGATAGGAGTGATTGTGTGAGTCGGGGGGTCTGGCTGACAGGGTTTGTTTGGGGGTCGCTCAGGTTGTTTGTGTTGAGTTTAATTTACTCACTTTGATTGTTTGATTTGTTTGATTTAGTGGACTCAGGTCCCTTTAATTTCAGCACACTCAGGGTGCTCAATGATGGTGTGTGGGTGGAGGCTTACCGCCTTGACCCAGAAGTGAAGTGTCGGAGCTGTGCTCCTATCACTGAGGGTTCACACTGAGAGCACCCTATATTATATTTACCCCATTTTGGTTTGTTAGTTGCGAGCCAATTTTGGCGTCTTGAGCGTCCCCCACACAAACCTTGATGTGACTAGGTTGCCTTTTTGTGTTTTTTCTACAGTAGGAATTTTGGCAAATTTGGAGTGTATTGTTGTTGTTGTTAAATTTAAATGAAGCAGAACATTTTTTATTTATTAATATAGCGACACCAGCTTTTTTTCCTATTGCCGAAGAAAAATAACATTGTTTGACCCAATCACCTTTTAGCTTTATAGATTCATTATTTGACAGATGGGTCTCTTGTATGCAGCATATATCAGCGTTTTGTCTTTTTAAAAATAATAATGCCTTTTTTCTTTTAATCGGGTGATTGAGACCATTAACGTTTAAAGATATTATCTTAAGATCCATCCTGTACTAATATAATTTGTAATATAACAATCCCATCTTCAATATTCTTTATGAACTCCATTTTCCCATATATAAGATAATTCAAAGAATTGCCTATTTTACCCAAACCCTTAAAGTTTAATACCCACCCATTTCCTCCCTCCCCACCCCATACATATACGAACACTTGGAAACGCAAATTAGATCAGGTCTGACATTACTCCATCACAAGCTAAAAAATTATAATTTTGTAATTATTACTCCATATTAATAACATAACATAACATATTGCTAATAGAATTTAAAATTTCTATATCTTTGCTTTCTTTTCTATTCATTTTCATAATCATATATACTCATATTTTTAAATCAATCACTCTATATATATTCCATAGAATCTTTTAATTAACTTAAATCAATCTTCACATGTATTTTTAATTCCATTCATAAAAATCATTTCTCCAAAGATTCTAAAATTAGAAAATAAGAAAATATTTAAAAATAAAACATAAATAAAAATTTTTATAACTCATTCCCACTATCATACTTATTTGTATTTCCAAATCAATCATACAGAATCTTCGAGAGATATATCAATTGATCTTTCTCTTTTATCCTGTTAAAAACTAATATCTGCAATAAAATGGGTCAAATATACTTCCTAAATCACTCAATTAATATATTTCTTTAAAAATTAAATATTAGTTTTCCCTATACAACCGTTTATTTTATTCTATATATGTTCTTATATATAAGAGTCTTTACGTCCGTTTTCTTCTAATAACATGAACGCCTTATTTTCAACTTCCTTCTCGAGCTCCCTTCTCACTCTCCGTAGACTTAAAACATAGAAGCAACCAATCTTCTTCATTTCCGGTGCGATCATTTATTAAGGAGAAAGACTTCCTGTCTTCGCGCAGATTTTTATCATTGACTCAGCAACTACTGTATTTCTAGCGCACTTTTCTTTTTTTATTATTTTTTTTTTTTTACTTCCCTTTGAGAATAGAGAAGCTATGGCGTTGAGGGATATCTTCCAAAAGGCTGTCCCAGTCTATCTTCCAGTCTCGCATACATATAGAATCTTCTAGGTAAGTCAATGCTTCGTCTTCCCTCCACGTCATTCAGCCATTGACGTGTTTGCATGCACTCCAAGTCCGTTCCATGCTCGTGATTGTAATCATCGTTGTTTTTTAAAGTAAGTTGAAAATTTCAGCATTCTAAACGGTGTATTCATTTTTATATATTTTTCAGAATTCCTTTGTAACTTAAGCGATTTTAAAAAGAATTTAAAATGCTTTTTATTCAAGGATGCCTTTAACTTATAAATTATTTCTGAGCTTTCCCTCATTCTCTTTTTTCTTTTCCATGCATCTTTTCTTAATTTCTTTTTTTTTTTTATTTTTTTTTTCTCTTGATATCTTTTTCATTATTGTATAAATTTATTAGTACATTTGTTAAGTAAATTTTTTTTTTTAAATTGTATTTATTGTATAAATTGTTAGTTTTTAATATCGTATATGTCATTTCCTATTTTAGTATTATGTTTAATTTACATGTTACTTTTATATATTGTAATTCGCTTAGAAACAATTTAATTAAGCGATTAATCGAATATAAATAAAACTTGAAACTTTGTCCTCCTTTAGCACTCCCTTTATTCCATGGTTATTCAACGGCCCCACCGCTTCCTTCACGGGTCGTTTCTCCTTAATATATCAAAAGAACGGCTTGAAGTTTTTTGCCTCCATGGCTATTTTTTTCCTCGTAGTCTCTTTTGCCCCTCTTACTGCCTTATGGCACCTGCTTTGATGTTTGCGCTTTTTCCAATTTTTGTCCGTTTTTGACCTTTTCCATTCTTTAAACAAAGTCTTCTTATCTCTGATCGCTTCTTTCACCGCTACAGTGAGCCTCACCGGTTCCTTGCTCTTTTTCCTCTTGGATCCCTTGTTGATACGCAGTATATATAGATTTTGCGCCTCAGTGACTGTGTTTTTAAAAAGGGACCATGCTTGTTCTAGCGTTTTTCAGTGCTTATCCTCTTCTTAATCTTCTTCCCCACCATGAGTCTCATCCCTTCGTAATTTCCTTTTTGGAAGTTCAGTGCCGTTGTTCTGGATCGATGTTTCGCCCCCGTGTCCAGGTTGAAATGGATCATATTGTGATCACTGTTTCCCAGCGTTCCTTCTACTTCTACACCTTGTGCCAGTCCTCGTAGTCCATTTAGAATTAAGTCCAGAATCACATTTCCTCTTGTATTTTCCTTGACAAGTTGTTCCAGGAAGCAATTGCCTACAGCATCCAGGGACTTGGTCTCCCTACCACAGCCAAAGGTGCCCACGATAACTGTGTTGCCTCCCTTGCAGTTGCGTTTAATCTCATCCGTCATTTCTCCTTCAATTTCTTTGGACTGCCCTGGGGGTCGGTAGTAGGTGCCGATCTTCATTTCCGTTCCATATGTTCCCGGAATCTTGACCCATACAGACTCTAACTTATTTTTCGTTTCCGGCGTGTTCTCTCCGATAGACTCAATTCCCTCTTTCATGTATAGGGCAATACCCCCACCTTTCTGACCCACTCTGTCTCTGCGGTATAGCTTGTATCCTAGTAGCAGTGTCCCAAACGTTTTTCTCGTTCCACCATGTTTCTGTGATGCCGATGATGTCAAGGTTATCTTTTTGTGCCACAGCTTCCAATTCTCCCATCTTATTCCTTAAGCTCCTTGCATTCGTGTACATATACTTGAGATATTGGGAGTTCTTTTTGATTCCTCTCTTTCTTTTAAGGACCAAATAAATTCCTTGGTCAAGAAATGCTTCTATAGTTTGCGAATGCTGAGGAAGGTTAGACATCTTTTTCATCACCGTCATTTTTCTATTTTAGTTCAATCAATTATATTATCTCGTCTTGATTACTGTAATGCTATCTACCTCGTCATTACAAAAATTTGTCACTATAGATTACAATTAATTCATAATACTGCTGCAAAGCTGATCTTTGGAAAACGTAAATTTGACCATGTGACCTCCTTTGCTTCAGAGTCTTCATTGGCTCCTGGTTTATTTTAGAATTCAAATTAAATGCGCTTGAATTTCTTTTAAAATTCTACATGGTATCTTTAATCCTCTTATTCCTTTATTTTGGAATGTTTACCGATTCTCCTTTGCAAGAGGTATCCAGCAATTTAAACTCTCCCTTCCTTCTAAAAAAGGGATTAAAGGAGTCAAGATCTTCAGTCAATCTTTGGTTTTTAAAAACTCTGGAATGATCTCCCCTTTTTTTTTTTCAGGAGTTCCAGTTTGTTTCAATTTTTCCGGAAATTTTTAAAAATTATTCTATTTGCCAAACATTTTGAAAATTAATTATTTTCAAATTTTGCTATTATCTTCTATTTATCATTTGTAAATCATTCCCTGTTTATTTAATTGCTGTAAACCGAGTCGAGCCTTCTCAGAATGATGACTCGGTATACAAAGTTAACCTTTGTTTAGTTTAGTTTGTGGCCTATTACTTTCTTGCATTTCCTTCCCTCTCGTGTCCCTTTGGATCCGTCAGGATTTATATCATGCCTATGATCCGGTGAGTCTTCCCCACAATCTTCCTGTATGGAATCCTCTAGGTATACCGTTTCCCGAACCATCGACTCTTGGTCAACTGTCGGCTTTCCCCTTCTTCCTAGTTTAAAAACTTCTCAATTTCCCGGAAGCCATCTCTCGGGTCAGCCATGTGTGGCATGCAAGAGCCACTGCACACATCCCTGCAAACAAGTGCCGCTGAAGGCAGGAAGGAGCAGCTCAGGTGGAAGGAGGACTGTTGAGGTAACTGGGATCCCAGGCTGACAAGGAAGGCTTCCCTCTGACATCAGAGGGAAGCCTTCCGGGTTGGCTTTGAAAGGCCTGTTTATAAATGGAATCCCTGGTGCCGGTGAACGCACTGGGTGCGAGGGTGGGGGACTGTTCGACCCATGATAGGGAGGGAGTATGGCTGCAGGACTTGCGAGAGGGAGGGCTGCTGCTGCACCCATGATCGTGAGGGGGGGCTGCTAACCCGGAGGTGTGGGAAGGGAGGCAAGTCGCGGCAGATCCTTTAGTGTGGGGACAAGGCCATTCACGCTCCATGGGGTGGTGAATGGCCTTGTCCCCGTATCCACAGCAACTAGTTAATTTTTCCCCCTGTTCTGGCGAGTTCCCGCGAGTAACAGTCATGGTGTTATTCTCTACTTGTTACTTGTACTGATTGCTCATAAATGGAGGGGAGTTCTTTTTTAAGAAGTTTCCAGAGAGGTCATTTTAATATTAAGACCTTGTTAGACTACAGTTTTAATATTAATGACCTCACTGAATTATATTTGCAAAGTACAATCAGAGTCTGCTGAAAAGCACGGAAAAAACCATGGTGAGCCGTTTTAATAATTGGACGGTAAAATCAGTGCATTTAACAATGGTTTAAAGCCATTGTTAAATGCACAGTGATTTTAGAGAATCAGCTTCTAAGTTTTTGCACCAGATTAAAGGCAAAAATAATGTACTCACTGATCAAACTTCTGTGTACTAGTAGCTGCAGCAAAAGCAACAGCAAGCACTTCCTTGTTACACTGATTAGGAGTGAACTCTATCCCACAATTCATTTAAATACCATGGCAACAGGCACTTTGCATTAAATTCCAGGGCCAATGACATAGTAAGGAGGAGAGGTGGTCCTCCCCGGGCGCCATCTTCCTTGGGGTGCCAGCACCCCTCCTCCTCTCTGCCCCCCTTCCCATTCCTCCCCCTGCTGTGCATAAGCCTCTTCCCTTCCCCCATACCTTTTTAACTTCGGCACAAGAAGCCACCAACTTGCTGCCCATGTCGGCTTCAGCACTCTGACATCACTAAACAGATTGGAACTAAAAAAAGAGACCCACATCTAGGAAGTGATATCAAAGAGAGTGCTGAAGCCAATGCGGGCAGTAAGTCAGTGGCTGCTTGAGCTGAAGTTAAAAAGATATGGAGAAGGGGGGTGTACGCGGCAGGGGGAGGGGGCACAACTGCCCCTGGTGCTGCTCACCCTCACTATGCCACTGTCTAGGGCAACAAGCAATACAAATGGAAAAAAGGGGAGCGAACCCTCATTAAAAAAGGGTCTAAAAGTGCACACAAGTACTGAAAAAGTATGAATCCTTCAAAAGTACTAAGTTTTTCCAGTGTAAAAATGGAATGCATTCATTTACCAAACTTATGTTTAACAACCGCAGCATGCAGTTCTATGTTGTACTGATTCATGCCCTGATTCTAAACAGGATACTATCTAGTTTGATAAAAAATGCTGGAGGTAGTGAGTGCATGCACAAAAACTAATACTAATTAAAAAAGGCTGATAAAAAACTAAAACAGAACTGTAAATCCTTATTCTATTTCCTAAAAATAAAATCATTGCAAAGAAAAAACTAAATACTTTTGTGACAGAACCAAAGCAAGAATAGTTAAAGAAATACTGACAGGTCCATACATAATAACATAGTAGATGACAGCAGATAAAGACTTAAATGGTCTATCCCAGGGGTAGGGAACTCCGGTCCTCGAGAGCCGTATTCCAGTCGGGTTTTCAGGATTTCCCCAATGAATATGCATGAGATCTATTTGCATGCACTGCTTTCAATGCATATTCATTGGGGAAATCCTGAAAACCCAACTGGAATACGGCTCTCGAGGACCGGAGTTCCCTACCCTTAGACTCTATCCAGTCTGCCCAACATGATTTGATTTAAATTTTTTAAATTTTTTCTTCTTAGCTATTTCTGGGCAAGAATCCAAAGCTCTACCCGGTACCCATATTCAGTCCTCCAGAAGCTGATTTTAATTTTTTCCCATAATAAGATAATGGTTAAAGAAGGGAGGGAGGGAAGGGGTAAAGAATTTATTCTCTTTATTATACATTATAAAAAATATATCATAATGAGAAATGATATGTGATAAAGAAATTGTCCTATGAGAAATTAATGTGATAAAGGGAGGGAAAAGGGTTCATAATTAAATAATAATTGATAAAATCATTACAATATATATGTTATATAAATTCATAAGAAAAATAATATAAAATATGGTTTATATAAAATACATTATAGAGATATCAAGTGTATTGTTAAGATAAATGTATGAAAAATTTATAACACTTGTTGATATGTGAAAAAATCAATAAAAAACTTAAAACAGAAAAAAAAAAAAAGAAGAACCTCTGCTCAGTTCTAAGTAACAAAGGGATGAAATATGGCCATGTCTGGCTAATGTTGATTTTAAGTATATTTCCTTAATAAATATGGTTAACAATTTCAGGAGTTGACACCGTTTGAGGTCTCCCAGACTTTGCTGGGAGGCCTCAAAATTTCCACACTGAAAGTTTGCACACTATATCTTCATTGTGGAATATGATGAGAATTTGTTATTCAATGTTTGTATCATAATTCATGGATTTCCTTTGGAGATTTCTTCTGTCAAAATTAGCATTATGATTCTGCAAATTGGCACTTTGCAAAATAAAATAATGCTCTTTTCAGCTACAGTGGAAAAATAACACTCAGAATTTAGGAAGTTGGTTGGGCTGAGAACTTTTCACCACTCCCTCATATAGTTACAATGCTAATTGCACATTTTATATACGGTTTTAAAAATATTAAAAGAAAAAATGGATTGAGAACAGATAGCTAAGGAGTGGTCTAATGGAAAGAGTCTTAAAATAGGAACTCTGGTCATAATATATAGTTTAAATGCAACAAGCTATATTAGAAACATACAAGATAATATTTTGTGCACTCTAGGTAGTACTGTAAATTTAGAGAAGCAGATTTGTCTGCTTTGTACTTACATTTCAGGAGATCCAATCATCCAGGAGCGATCACGGTGTTTCAGGCCACTGAGACTATCCAGCTTATCTTCTTTTTCCTCACTTAAGCTGCGTTTCGTTGGAGGAGGAGTTTTCCTCTCTTCATTTAGGGAAAGACGTTCCATGCTACTATAAACCTGTGCATGCAGTACGAAAAGCAGCTAAGATCTCACTGTCCATGCCACATTAAAAAAAATGATGAACAGGATGTACAAATTTACACACAACACTGGTCAACAAAAAAAAAGTGGTTTTCTTTGCTACTGAGAACTTAAGAAGCGATTTTAGTTAATTTAATGACACTAGTTCCAGATCTGTAATTGAAATTCAGCTAGCACATCAGGTTTCTGAGATATACGTTATTGATTTTTAGAGTTTGCCATATCGGCACAATACTGTGAGCATGAACTGTATCCCACCAAACTTGTGTTAAGGAGTTTACTCTGAAAACAAACACGAAGACAATAAGGAGATTGGTTATGCCTCTCTTAACCCACACAAAAGCTATGTCAGCATGTTTAGAAATGTTTGAGACACTTGCTTTTACGTTTGTACTCTATATTTGCCTCTCTCTGCAAGAACCAACAATAGTCTCCCATCATACTGGGATTGAACTTTCTCTATCTGCTTTCCATCACCTTGATATCTTGATGAAATCTTTCCCCATGCTCATCACTGACATCACCAAGACTGGGTGAGAAGAAGTCGAGGTGAGAATGAAAGAAGTGCATTTTAAGTGACATTCTGGCACCCATTAGCTGATATGCTGTCAGCATGTCCTCCACAAGCTCAGCATAATTCTCTGATCTGTGATTACCAAGAAAATTCTGAGCAACCAGCACAAATGCTTCCCATGCTGCTGATTCAGTTGGGTTCAGCCTCTGTTTGAACGCATCAAGGATCAGTTCACAGATTTCGGGTCCAACAAAAACACCTTCTTTGATTTTGGCTTCACTTTTCTCAAAACCAAATGTACTTCTTAAGTGCTGAAACACATCACCATTTCTGTCCATCACTTTGACAAAATTTTTCAGAAGTGCTAGAAGACAGATTTTCTCACGATGGACTAACACCAGGTGCTTCATATTGTATCTCTAGGTATGCAGTCATCTCAGTTTGCCACTGTTTCTGCCTGTAATGGTTGGCATCATCACGACTGTTCTAAAGACATATGCAGCACATATATTTGGTGACCCAGAAGGAGTGACACAACTTTGAGATCACCACAGAGGTTCCACTGGTGTTCTGCATAGCGTGTGAGTTTTAAAAGTGTCTCCATTGACTCGTATGTTTCCTTCAACCCAACTGCATGAGCAATAGGATCAGATGGCTTTTGGTTTCCATTGTGTAAATGTACCGCTTTAAGGCTTGAATAGTTTCCATTTGTCAGAAACATGTTCATATCCCAGTTCACGCATGAGACCATTAATATCAGTACAGAAACAAATGTTTCCTTCCATTTGGTAAAAGGAAGCCAGGATGGTGTGGCAATCACAGAAAAAAAAATATTTTGGTGTCCTGCCTTGAACCCAATAATTCTGCTTTCTCCTTTGACAGTGACAAGTCTCTAACCAGATTATTAAGATCTTCTTGAGTTAGCAAGTGAGGTTGTTTTTCATCCACTTCAGGTTTATACAACTCCTCCACAGCAGCAGTGGCACATTCTTCATCTGAACTTTCGGTACATTGTGCTGAAGGAAGGAGGAATTGGAACTGGTTTCTCCGAGTCATGAGGGATGGGCAATCAGAATACACAATTTTTGATTTATTCCTCTTTGTGAATCCAGCAATTTTTGTTATGCAAAAATAACAGTCTGAGTGATGATTTGTTGGTTCTTGCCACACCATGGGTACAGTGAAAGGCATCTTCTTCCGTTTCCCATTCAGCTACTGTGTTCATCTGGAACAGACAGTGCAGCACACATGAGGTGCCCACGTTTTATCTTGGTTGCCAACTTTACAGCCAAACTAATGCTAAGGTGTTAAGGTGTGAGGGGGAGGGGGTAAAAGCATCAAAATTTTTGAGGATTCCTACAGATCCCTGGTGGGAGGAGGGAAATAACCCACTGGTCCCAGAATAAAGAGAGATTGTACAAGAATAGGACATTGCAGTCTTCCCAGTTAAGGATAGGACACGGCTTCCAGGAAACTCTCAGCATTGTCTTATCCCTAGGTGGAAGACTACAGTGTCAAGAAAGGTTAACATTTGGAATGTATACTTGACCGTGGCCTGTCTGCAAAAGTTCATCATATTACTATTGTTTATCATTTGTTTATTCAGGTTGATATACTACTAAAGTTGCAAAAAAATCAAAGAAATTTACATAAATAAAAACAGTTATTAAATCTCAAATAAACAAACAAGCCAACAAATTTAAAACTCATAAAAGGCACTGAATTTACATTAAGGTCTCAATGGCCATTATTTTAGAAACTTTAACATGTAAGCAGCACCATTTATATGTGTGTATTGAATACAAGTTCAACAACCCATTTCAGAAAGCTGATATTCACATATGGAGGTCCACATTATGCAGAAATTTCAAGGGAATGGTTATGATTATAGTTATCTTTATTTGAAAAACCACCTTTCCTTCACAGATATCAAAGTGGTTTACAATCTAATCTAATATTTGTATGTCATGCACATCTAAACAGACTCTAGGTGACTTAAGGAAGGAGGGAAGTCGGGTAGGGATGGAGGATGGAGCAGAAGGGTGACAGGAAACAAAAATCCTAGGCAAATTAAGTAAAGGTCAGGTGCTTATGACGATCTTAGAAGAATTGTCGAAGAGTGAAGTTTTCAGTTTCTTCCGGAATAGGGTATGGTTGGTTTCAATTCTTATAGTCTTTGTGAGATCATTCCAGATTTCATGGACTGGAAAATTCTTCTGTACTTGAGACTTTTTGTCGAGGGAAGGTTCAATTGGATCCTGTTGGCAGGGGTCCCCAAAGTCCCTCCTTGAGGGCCGAATCCAGTCGGGTTTTCAGGATTTCCCCAATGAATATGCATGAGATCTATGTGCATGCACTGCTTTCAATGCATATTCATTGGGGAAATCCTGAAAACCCAACTGGATTTGGCCCTCAAGGAGGAACTTTGGGGACCCCTGCTGTTGAGAATTCTTTTTTTTTTTTAATCTTTATTCATTTTTGCAACTTACAACAAGTATATCAATAAATGACATGTGAAATTGAATACAACACTTGAATTTCTATCATATATAACATTAATAATAAATGATAAAATTTATTCCCTCCCTCCCATTCCCACCATATCCTATACATTCACATAATGCTTATAAAATGTTCTTTCCTTTTGACTGGAAAGGGGTCACGAGTGGCGTCCCGCAGGGGTCAGTGCTGGGACTGCTGCTGTTCAATATATTCATTAATGATCTGGAATCAGGGAAGAAGTGCGAAGTTATAAAATTCGCGGACGACACAAAACTCTCCAGTAGGGTTAGAACTGTTGAGGAATTTAAAGAACTACAAAGGGATCTGAACAAACTGAGTGAGTGGGCAAATAAATGGCAGATGAGCTTCAATGTAGAGAAATATAAAGTCTTGCACATAGGGAAAGGAAACCCAATGTATAACTACACGATGGGGGAGATGGTACTGGGGGAAGGCAACCTAGAAAAGGACTTGGGGGTTTTGGTGGATAAAACAATGAAGCTGGCGGCATAAAGCGCAGCGGCCTCAAAGAAGGCGAACAGAATGTTGGGCATTATCAAAAAAGGTATCACTACCAGAACGAAGGAAGTTATCCTGCCACTGTATCGGGCATCTGGAGTTCTGCGTTCAATATTTATCGCCGTACCTTAAGAAGGATATGGCGATACTCGAGAGGGTCCAGAGAAGAGCAACAAGGTTGATAAAAGGCATGGAAAACCTTTCATATGCTGAAAGGCTAGAGAAGCTGGGGCTCTTCCCTGGAAAAGCGGAGACTTAGAGGGGACATGATAGAAACTTAAGATCATGAAAGGCATAGAGAGGTAGAGAGGGACAGATTCTTCGACTAGCGGGGCAACAAAAACAAGAGGGCATTCAGAAAAATTGAACGGAGACAGATTCAGAACAGATGCTAGGAAGTTCTTCTTCACTCAGAGGGAGGTGGACACCTGGAATGCGCTTCCAGAGGAGGTAGTAGGAGAGTACGATTTTGGGTTTCAAAATGGGATTGGATGATTTCCTGAAGAAAAAGGGGATTGAAGGGTATAGATAGAGGGTTACTATGCAGGATATTAAATGATTAGGGAATAAAAAGTTTTAGGTAAAGGATCACTTACAGGTCATGGACCTGGGGGGCCGCCACAGGAGCTGACTGCTGGACATGATGGACCCATGGTCTGACTCAGCAGAGGCAATGCTTATGTTCTTATGTTATGTTCTTATACAGCTAATAAAAATTCAGAACCCCCCCTCTCATTTGCATTGAACTTATAATGGAAAAATGGTATCTATTCATTACAATAATTTGTCAATGGCCCCCAGATCTCTTTAGATTTCTTAAAATTCACTTTTTTGTATGGCTATGGTTCTTTCCATTTTATAGATGTGACATAACGAATTCCACCAAAAACTGTAATTGAGTCTACTCCAATTCTTCCAATTACTTGTGATATGTTGTATGGCGACCCCAGTCATAATTAATAAAAGCCTATTATTTTTAGATGAAATTTGGCTCTTTGCTCTCATTTGGCATACCAAATAGAACTGTATCATAAGATAATGCCACAGGATTTTACAATAGACAATTTATTTGGCCCTATATTGATTTCCAAAATGCCAAGATAAATGGACACTAGAATAATAAATGATCTAGAGTCCCTGCTTCAAGATGACAATGCCAGCATCTATTAGACTTAGAGCTATCTAACTTTTGTAATCTAATTGGGGTCCAAAATGCTCTCTGTAGAAGAAAAAAACAAGTTTGTCTCATAGATGCGGACACTGTACATCTCATCCTCCAAGACCAAATTCGTGGCCATTGAGACGCAGAAATTTGATGCTTAATCTCAATGCTCCAAATATCCCTATGACCAGTTTTAGGTTTTTTATTTACAAATCTATTTATCAATTTATACCACTGTGTGGCCTGGTGTCCCAGGAAATCCACCTGAAAACATAAGAATTCCAAACTATATTGCGTATTAAGATTTTTCCATTCAGGGAATCCTACCTGAAAGGCCTGCTTCAGTTGCAACCATCTAAAGCTCTGTGATTTATTAAGAAAATATTTATTTTGCAACTGTGAAAAATTCAGCAGTTTACCATTTGAAATAATATCATCTAAAATGCGTATACTTGCTATCAACCAATGCTTCCAGATGACCTTAAATCCTCCTATTTGAATCTTGGAGTTTAACCATATGGTTTGATTTGTTGATTTATAGATTGGAACAGATGTTAAATTACTTACATATCGTAAGGTTTTCCATGTATCCATTAATATTCTGTTTTCTTTATACAATCTAGGCATTTTAATACTGAGAACATGACATAAACGTAAAGGAAACATGAGTCGCCATTCCAACCACAACCAATCTGGGGTATTATCAATGAGCTCTGGGAGGACCCAAATCATACCCTGGTGCAAAATATAGGCTTGATGATACCTATAAAAATTGTGAAAATTTACTCCACCCTCTGAAATTGGTTTCTGTAAAGATACTAAAGCGATTCTAGGAATTTTACCCAGCCAAATAAATTTTGTAAGAATACGATTTATTTTTTAATAAAAAGACCCCTGAAAAAAAATTGGTATCATACCCATTTGATAACAAACCACAGGCAATATCATCATTTTGATAGTTTGTACTCTCCCCCACCAAGAAAGATGTAAAGGATTCCATTGCTCACACATTTCTGTTACCTTCTGTAATAAAATTTTTTCATTCTCTTTCTTTGTGTCTTCCAGCGTATTTTTTATCCTAAAACTTAAATATTTTATTCCATCCTCCTTCCATAGAAAGGGGAATGAATCGAACAAGCCTTTAGTACAGTGAATATTTAGTGGAAGAACTTCTGATTTACTCCAGTTTATCTTATACCCTGAAAATTTTCCAAATTTCTCTATCAATTCAAGTAAGCATGGAATGGTTGTTTCTGGATTTCTCAAATGAAGTAGTATATCATCTGCAGAGACTTTATATTCCCGATCTGAATAAGGAATACCCTGTATCTCCTTCACTTGCTGAACAGCTAATAACAAGGGTTCTAATACAATATCAAAAAGCAAAGGAGATAGGGGACAACCTTGTCTAACTCCCCTCTGCAGACTAAAATGCTCTGATACATTATTATTAATATATAATCAACAGGGGAACTATACAATGTTTGAATCATTTGTATAAATCCTGAACCTATACTAAACCATTCTAATACTTGATATATGAAAGTCCATTCCATCCAATCAAAGGCTTTTTCTGCATCCAAAGACACACAAAAAGCCGGATCATTAAAGGCTTTGTTTAAATTTAACATATGGAAAGCCAATCTGGTGTTATTAGATGAATGTCTCTTAGCAACAAACCCAGTTTGGTGTATATCAATAATGATAGGGAGAGCCTGAGCCAAGCATACAGCCAATGTCTTAGCTAAAAGTTTTACATCTACACTGATTAAAGAGATAGGCCTGTAGTTTGAAACCAAAGTGGGATCTCTGGCTTTGGCAAAACTATAAAGATTCTGCCAGAGTCTCCGTTATATGTTGAAGGAAAGAAGCGTGAAATTTTCTTCACAAAGATCTTTGTTAAATCTACCCATCCCACTTAACCGAATCGTTCATGCATCTGTTTCATATCGCTCGTGCCAGGATTCAAATATTGTCAAGTTTCAAATGAAGCAGTCATTTCATTAACACTTTCAATTTCCTTCTATTGCATTCCACCACGATATTTCCACATTTTAGCTACCTCACAACTCAAATTTCCAATGTAATAAAATAGTTTACGGTGTACATCAAGAAGAACAAAAATGTAAGCTCCAATGAGGGCATTTATTATGAAGACATAGGCTGCTCACACTGCTCCAAATACTCCTGCAGTTTCCTTGGCTCAACAAAATGTAAAGTTTTGTTAGCATGTGTGACCCTTATTACTGCAGGGTACATCAAGCCTTATCTAGCACCCAATGCCCTCAGTTGTGGACGTAGATCCAACATTTGCTTCCTTTTAATTGCTGTAGCCTTAGTGAAGTCAGGCACTATATGGATTCTTGAGTCCTGACATTTAAGATTTTTATTTTCCTTTGCTAACTTACAGATTTCTACTACATGCTGGTATCGTAGCAGTTTAAAAATTAGTGTCCTGGGTGCTTTTTGACTGTTTGTTTTTTGCACTGGAATCCTGTGCGCTCTCTCGATCTCCAACGGGATTTTTGATTTAATTGGTAACCGTTCAAGAAAAGAAATTGGGTCGCTCTTCTCTACCCCTTTCGATTTTTTAAACCATTTTTTGTATTGTATTCTGTACTCTGAAATGCTGTTAACTTTCCTAGATATATGATCTAGTTACTCTTAATACAATCTACTTAGAAGTCATTAGGTAATTAGCAGAATATAAGACAAATAACTAACTGTTAAGAACAAAAATCTAGAGTAATACCTTTCAGTTTCTGGATAACAGAATTATTCATTCAATCTTTTGTAACTTAACAATTATATAGTAATAGTAGTCTTCTATAAGATATATCAACTTAGAAAATAATGTACTGTATATTCAACTGTTATGATGACACTAGTCAATTGAAGCAGTTCAACTACTGGAATGGCCTGATGCGAGTTTAAGGTTAGGATGATAAAAAAAGCACCTTACCTTACTAAATCGTGGTGAACATGAGGAGAAGTGCCTGATTTCTACCCGGTCATTTGTATCTTCCTCTTCTTCAGAATCAACATGATGATATCGTTCAGAACGAGCTGAAGTCCCAAGACATATTGTACAAATCAGGTAAGACAAAATGCTAGGAATTCATTGTTTCTTTCTAAAACTAAATTTTTTTAAAAAAATTTTTATTTATTAAATTTTGCATTCTTACAATAATTGATTGTACATATTATCTTCAATCAATATATGAAAATTGTGATTACAAATAATTCATCTTATCACATATAATATAACCCTCCCCTTTTTCATTTCTTAATTCCATATAATATACATTCCCCCCCATTCTAATATAACTATTACTAATGTGCTATGAAATCTGATCATTGGAATAACGAGTCAATGGTTCCCAAATTTTCTTAAAATTATGAATATTTCCCTGTTGTAATGCTATTGTTTTTTCCATTTTGTATATATGACAGACTGAATTCCACCAAAATGTAAAATTTAATTTGGTATAGTCCTTCCAATTTTGAGTTATTTGTTGCATGGCGACCCCTGTCAATATTAATAATTTTACGATTTAGGTACTTTTGAGTTTCTTAGATAACTCTTAGTTATTTCCAACAACAAACTAGCTAAAAATCCAAGATGGGCACCATCAAGAAATCAGTGCCAAACTAGCGATATTTTTCACACTTCCCAACCACAAAAAAACGGCAATTTTAGGATTTTTCAGGTGGGGGAACATGCAGACACACTGAAAATCTCACTTTTCCAACCTCTCCCAATTCACCTCACTAGCAGTAACAGCCTGTATTCACTGTGACCCGTCTGAAGATCTGTGCTACAACCCCAACCTGCTGTTCGCGCCAGCGTCGGCTCTTCCTCTGACTTCACTTCCTGGACCCACACCTAGGAAGTGACATCATAGGAAGAGTAGACACTTGCGTGAGCAGCAGATTGAGGTTGCTGCTCACTCTGTGAACGTTAAAGAGTTATGGGGAGGGGAAGGGTGGCATGTGCACGCAGCAGGAGGGGGGCGGGGAAGGAGTAAATGGGGGTGGAGAAGGAGGTGTGGGAGGGGTGCCTCTCACCTATTGCACTGGAAAGTCCTGTTATGGATTGAGAACTGGTTGAAAGGCAGAAAACAGAGAGTGGATTTAAATGGTCAATATTATCAAAGGAGAAGGATAAATAGTGGGGTTCCCCAGGGTTCTCTGCTGGGACCACTGATTTTTAACATATTTATCAATGATCTAGAGATGGGAATAACTAGTGAAATAATTAAATTTACTGATGACACAAAGTTGTTCAATCGCAAGAGGATTGTGAAAAATTGCAGGAGGACCTTGTGAGACTGGAAGACTGGGCATCAAAATGACAGATGACATTTAATGTGAGCAAGTGCAAAGTGATGCATGTGGGAAAGTCGAACCCAAACTATAGCTATGTGATGCTACGTTCTATGTTAGGAGTCACCGCCCAGAAAAAGGGTCTAAGTGTCATTGTTAAGGATATGTTGAAACCCTCAGCTCAATGTGTGGTGGCTACTAAGAAAGCAAATAGAATGTTAGGAATTATCAGGAAAGGAATGGAAAACAAAGATGAAAATTTTAAATGCCCTTGTATCGCTCTATGGCACGGTGCACTTCAAATACTGTGTGCAATTCTGGTCACCATATCTCAAAAAAGATATAGCGGAATTAGAAAAGGTACAGAGAAGGGTGACAAAAATGATTAAAGGGATGGGACAACTTCCCTATAAGGAAAGACTACAGTGGCTTGGGTTCTTCAGCTTGGAGAAGAGACAACTGAGGGGTGATATGATAGAGGTCTATAAAATAATGAGTGGAGTGGAAAGGATAGGTGTGAATTGCTTGATCACTCTTTTCAAAAATACTATGACTAGGGGACATGCAATAAAGCTACTAAGTAGTAGATTTAAAACAAATCGGAGAAAGCATTTCTTCACATAACATGTAATTAAACTCTGGAATTCATTGCTGGAGAATGTGGTGAAATCAGATAGCTTAACGAGGTTTAAAAAAGGTTTGGATAATTTCCTAAAAAAGAAGTCTATAGGCTATTATTGAGATGGCTTGGGGAAATCCACTGCTTATTCCTAGGATAAGGAGCATAAAATCTGTTTTACTACTTGGAATCTAGCTAGGTACTTGGGACCTGGGTTGGCTACTATTAGAAACAGGATACTGGGCTTGATGGACCTTCGGTCTGTCCCAGTATGGCAATTCTTATGTTCTCTGTCTCTTCCCATTTCCAAACAAATAAACAAAAATAAAGGAGAACTCCTTATGTATAGAAGAGAAGACTTTCAACCAGAGAGGTGCTCAGAACCTTGAATAAAGGTGATGAAAAACACTAACTGGGGAAAACCCCTATAAGTGTTTCAATGCTCTATCATTGCATGTCCTCGAACATAGGCACCGAAACCAAAGATGGTTGGGTCTTAGGTGCAGCAGTGCGCTCCTTCGGGGGCGACCTCGAGGAAGAGTATTTCCTACGTGAGGAGGCAAGCTTAGAGTGATGTCTCGAAGATGCCGACGAGGTGACACTGACATGAGACTCGGAGGTAGGCTTCTTTGCCGGCACACCTGAGGAGGAAAGAGGAGACTTACCAGAGGCCAGAGTAGCAGGAGTAGCCGAGGCTGGGGACTTTGAGGCCGAGACGCCCAATGAGGGCGCCAAGGCCGAGCTTGAGGCCAAAGAGTTGGAGAATCTTGGCCACCCTCCTACGAAGAGCCCACGGTTGCAAAGTCACACAATGGGGGCGTGATTCAGTGCGGTGCTCTGCACTCAGACACTCCAAGATGAGGGTCGGTGATGGAGATAACCCGATTGCACTTACTAGTTTTTAAACCTGGAACGAGGCCGGGACATAAGAAAAAAGACGGTCGCAGCCCCGTGAGGCCAGGTGGCCAGAGTAAGACTGGGAACCCGGTCAAAAAGATACGAACTGAAAAAACGAAGAAAAAGAAAGAAAAACACAGACGCAAGCGCAGCGAATCAAGAAACTAACCAAACAAGCCGCGGTGCAAGAGGGACCATGATATCGCGCGAAGCAAGGGAGCAGTGCTTCTGGCTCCGCGGAAAACAGAGAACTGAGGACAAGCTGAGGAGACGCATGCTCTAGACCGGGCGTGGGCCAATTGCAAGCTTGAAGGTCTGCAAGCAAGTCTGCTTGCGAAAACGTCTGCTAGGGGGCTCCGTCGGTGACATCACCCATGTAGAGAATATGCTGCCTGCTTGTCCTGGGATAAAATATGCTTTACACAAAGCAAAAATAAAATGAGGGGGAAAAAAATCCCTGGCGGCCCCATAGGACTCCCTGCCCCAGCAGGGGACCCAGCTGTAACCTGTCCCTGTTATGTCAAAACAATGAGAAGGCATCTGAGGCTAAATACAAGATGGAGGGGCTATCTGAGGAAAACCAGCAAAAACCCCACCAAAAATAGCCCCTCCAGAGAAGACTAAACTGTCTCAGCCACTAAAGCAGGCAAAAGCCGGCATCAGCTGAGAAAAAAAATCAGCTGACAGGAAATCCCCAGTGGTGGCTAAGGAAAACCCTCCATGGGCGGCAGGAAAAGACCGGGCTTCCCTGCAAAGCTCTGTTGGCTCACGAGGCACTAGCGGCAGGGAGCCCTGGACACCGGCAACCGCTGCAGACGAGACTCTTCCACTGTACCGGCCTGAACAGCTCTTTTCAGGCCGGCCGCAAGTGCCTCATGTCTAGACCAAATTGTGCATCTCTCCCCCTGAGAAGTGCTCAATTGCTCCATATGCGACCTAGCTAGAAGAAAGGTGCTGGTTAGTAGAAAATTACTGTAATTTACAGCATATTTAAAGGGAAAGCAACCCTTCAGACCGGAACTCCTCAGGATTTTTTTTTTTTTTTTCACAGAACAGACTCCAATGGCTCTCTAAACCAGTGGTTCTCAACCCTATCCTAGGGAACCCCCAGCCAGTTGGGTTTTCAGGATATCCCTAATGAATACGCATGAGAGAGATTTGCATATAATGGAAGAGACAGGCATGCAAATATGTCTTATGCATATTCATTAGGGATATTTTAAAAATCCAACTGGCTGGGGGTCCCCCAGGACAGGGTTGAGAACCACTGCTCTAAACAATATGCCTTACCACCAGGAGGTGGGGGAAAGGGGGGGGAGGGACCCCACTCGAGTCCCACCAAGTTTGACACCCCCGAGATTGGACGGACCCCCAAACAGGGTCCACCCATGCCCAGTCCGGCAAGAAAAAGGAACAAAAATTCCTAAAGAAATTCCAACAGCCCTACCAAGGGAGATGGGTACAGCTCACCACACCTGCTTGAGACTGAGAGAAGACTGAGGTAATTAGGGAGGGGTCACATGATATGTACAGTTCCAAAGTTTTGTCTCAGTCTCCACCTGTTGGTCATGATGAGATATATGCCCGCTTGTAAGATTAACCTATGCTGGTTTGGAGAGTTGCTAAAGAATGGTCATTTGGGGTATGGGAGCATGGATGCTAGCCAAGCATGAGGCTTCAAACACAGCCACACAGAGGGCTGCAAGTGAGACAAGACACTTCATTCAAAACAAAGTAAAACCTGTTCCTCTCACAGGTAAAATAAGTTGGGGATCAAACTCTCTTGGAAATTCAAAATATAATCTTCCTACAGCCTGTCCTGACAGGCTCTAGTCTTAGTGTGCACTAGTTTCCACAAGTTGCCAAAATCAGGCCAGACTCTAAACAAGCCTCAAGGATTAGTGATTTTCAAGGTTCCAAAGCAAAACTTGGCATACCCGAAATGAAGTTTCTGCTGCTTAGACATATCTGATGAATGCATATGCTGGAGGGCTTCTCTTGTCTTCTTTCAGTCTGCCTGGGCTCTGAATTTTTATCTCACTGCTTGCACCACTCCCTCCATGTTCTGCCTTGCCTGGGCTATGCCCTTTAAGGTAGTTCTGTGAGGGAGTATTGTTAAGGGTAACTGGTAACTTCCTATACAATCCCTCACAGAAGGGAACAATTGTGTTCTGCCCCAGACCCACCCTCAGCTCCGCCTCAGACTCCACCCCCATAATAATACTACTATTTGTAAATGCCATTTCTTCCGTTCATTTTTCATATACACACAATATAATCTTATTAACAGTATAGTAACATAGTAACATAGTAACATAGTAGATGACGGCAGATAAAGACCCGAATGGTCCATCCAGTCTGCCCAACCTGATTCAATTTAAACTACACAAAGCACTTTTCCCCCTCCCCACCTCAATACAGCATTTCTTCTGCATTCTTCCACTTCCATGTGCAATGTCACCCTCTCTCTCACTGTCTACCATCTCTCTCTCTCTCTCTCTGAAAAGGGAGTAGGGAATGAGAGGTAGTGATCCAGGGTGCATCTCTCCAACTCCCTCTACTGCCACATCCAACATTTCTCCATCTCTTATCTCCCAGACTGTGTGCAGCATCTTTCGCCCCTGCCCACCAGCCCCATGCACAACATTTCTCCTTCTAACACCCCTCTCTAGCACCATGCCACATTTCTTCCTCCATTCCCTCCACCACAATGTCCAACATTCTTCCCTCTTGCATCCCTTTCCATCTGTCTCGCTGTTCCCTCTCCACTACCACATCCAACTTGTCTCCCTCTCATCTCTCTCTATCTCACTCCTCTCCCATCACCAGGTCCAACAATTCTCTCCTTTCTTCCTTTCCCCATGTACACCATCTCTTTCTCTCTCACTCACATCCATGCTCAACAATTCTCCCTTTCTATTCCCTACCCCACCTAAGCATCTCTTTCTCTCCCTCCAACCTGTCTCTAGTTAATGCCCCTCCCCTCCTTCCTATCAGCTTTTGTCCCAAGCTTGTGTCCCCTCTCTCCTTCCTTCCGTGTCTCAATGCGCCCCCCTCCCTCTTGTGTCCCAATGCACTCCTCTCCCTCCCTCCCTTCTGTGACCCAACATGCCTCTCTCCTTCTCTCCCTTCTGTGTTCCAAATTCATGCCCCCTCCCAAGGCTATGTACCTGTGTTCTGGCTGGCTCTAAGACATCCAAGTAGGCTGCTTCCTCCTCCTCCTTCTTTCCAGTTACATTTCTTTCTTCACAAAGCCACAGGCAGCAGCAGCAGAATATGGCCAGAAGATCTGGTGCGCTGGCTGCACAGCCTGCTACCAAAAGGTATTAGGCTAGACAGCTTAGAGGGAACATTGCTTTATTCCTTTTCACAATTTATCTAATTAACTTTCTATTTCCTTCTCTCATCCCCTAACTTTACATTTCTCATCCTCCTATTCCCTTTTATCTACTTCCCATTACCACATTTCTACCCTCGATTATTCTGCTCACTCATCTCCTTGACAACTGTCCCTCATTGTTGCTTACTCCACCCTAGAGAATGAAACGGGGACAAATTTTTCCCCGGCCCCGCAGGATATCATTTTCCTGTCCTATCCCAGTGAGTTCTTTTCCTGTCCCTGTCCTATTCATGCAATCGCTGTCCTCATCTGCATAAGCCTCAAACACTTTAAAATCATATGTGTTCGAGGCTTGTGCAATTAAGGCAGCGTTTACAGGAAAGGGAGAGTGATAAACGGAGACGGGATGGGTACAAATTTGTCCCTGTGCCATTCTCTACTCCACCCTTGTAACCCAGCATTTCCCTCTCTTTCTTCCTCTCTCCCTCCCACAAGTGCAAAATCTCTCCTTTCTGCCCTTCCACTCCCTCCTCCCAAGTCTGACATCTCTCCTCCCTCCCCCTTCTGGATCCCAGGCCATTTCCCCTCCGCCTTTCCCTGTCCATCTCTCCTCTCTCTCCTTTGCTCTCTCTGAATCGTCCATCTCTCCCTCCCCCTTCTTCCTCCTGCCCTAATCTTTCCCTTTCCCCATTTTGTCCTCTTCAACAAAGCCATCTATCCCTCTCCCCATTTTGCCTCTCCACATCCATTTCTCCCTTTCACTCCCCTCTGCCTCTCTCTCTTTCACTCCCTTTTACCATCTCTCCCTGACCCCCTCTGCCTTCCCCCTGTTGATCTCTCCCTCTGTTGCTCCCTCTGTCCTCCTCTAAATCCATGTCTCACTGTCCCCCTTCTACCCTCCAGCCACCTCTTCCTGTCCTCTTTGTCATCCCCAAGTCCATCTTTTTCTGTCCCTCACAAATCTGATATTTTTCCCTCCTGAGTCTCACATCTCTTCCTCCTTCCCTCATCTGAATTCAATATCTCTCCTTTTCCTTACTCCTCCTCCCCCCCCAAGTCCTATATCGCTCCCTATCTACCTTTTATCCCTCCCCTGAATCTGAAATGTCTCGGATAGGGCCTTATTTCTAGGTGGCACTCCGGTGGAAGCAGCATCTCGCTGCCTGCTGGTCGGCTCTCTCTGCTGCATCCATTCCTCGCCATCTACTCCTCCCCTGCCGCATGTCTACCTCATATTTCTTGTAAAAGCATAATGCCACTGGCTCCGGCATCTTCTCTCCACTGCAGCAAGCCCCACTGGAAACAGAAAGTTAAGAAATATAAAAACATGATGGCAGATAAAGGCCAAATGGCCCATCTAGTCTGCCCTTCCGCAGGAACCATTATCTCTTTCTCTCTCTGAGAGATCCCACATGCCTATCCCAGGCCCTCTTGAATTCAGACACAGTCTCTGTTTCCACCACCTCTTCAGGGAAACTGTTCCACGCAGTTGTCAGAGAAGGTGGGCCGTAGTGGAGAGAAGACACCAGTGACGGCAGCTGGGCAGAGCTGTGCTCTTACAAGACATCTGAGGTAGATATTTGGCAGGAGAGGAGTAGATGGCAGGGAATGTACATGGCAGAGAGAGTTGACCAGTAGGCACGCTGGCTGGTAGCAAGATGCTGCTACCATGACAGCTGGCTAGGTACACCGTTGCAACCTCACAAGAAGTATATCTAACCCCGCAGGATCCTTGTTGGCCCTGTTAAGAGTACTACTGGCAATTTTGGGGGAGGCCATGGCCCTGTGGCCCCGTCCCAAAATCTATGCTTTAGGACATTCAAAGAAAATTAAAGCATGATACCGTAAATGCTTGTTTCTGGATGTCCTGGAACCAATGAGAAGAGGATCTGGTCCTCACTAGGAGTAACTCTGGTGGGTCCACTTGGTAGTAGTGATCATAACATGATCAAATTTGACCTAATCACTGGAGGCTGGACATTAAAGGCAACTACAGTATTTTTCCTTAACTTTAAAAGGGAGCCTAGGATAAAATAAGGAAATTATTTAGAAACAAATTACACCCCTGTGAATGCCTACGCGCATATTGCATAAAAGTAGGTTCACACTTTCCAAGCACATACATTTTACACCCAATTTTATAAAGCCATTTTCTGCATATAAAGCAAAATTAGCTCCTATAAGATTAAAAACCACTATAATAAAACAAATGTGGATTGAAGCTCTCAGGACACAAGTGAAAGAGTGCTCTATATATGCAAACTTAGAAAACACCTAAGAATAAGCAAATCAAGTTTCAAGTTCAAGTTTCATGATTAATTGATATATTGCCTACTAAAGCAATTATACAAAATATTTAAAATCAGGGTTTACACAACAAAAATACATATTATCAAATACAAAGACAGAACAGACTAACAAGGCACAGAAGGACTAAGGGTGAACTACAATAAGGTATAGTAAAGGCGAGAAAACAAAAAGGATAAAACAATGGGGAGGGGGTAGGAGTTTTATTCAAGCTGTTGATTATCTGCACGGAATGAAGAGAAAGGAAAGTAGAAGATTAGATCATTGTTCAAAGCTTTAAGATCTCCTTTAAATTTATCTAGGCTTGCTTCTTCTCTAATGTAAGGGGGGAGAGCAGTTACGGCGAAACAGGTGATGCGGGGAGTGCCAAATGTTTTAAGAATAGGCATGAAAAGTAAGCTTTGGAAGAGGATCTGAGTGTTCTAAGTGGGGTATGAGGAATAAGTAACTTATCAATGAAGGACAGTTCTCTGGATTGAAGTATTTTAAATGTAAGTAAGGCAACTTTAAAAGTGAGTCTGTGATGGATAGGGAGCCAATGGGCATTTTTCAGTAATGGAGAAAATCTATATGTATATCTACCTAAGAGATTCCAACTATAATGTACAACTGTAAATTGTATCCTGTTTGTCTATGCATTATGGATGGGGAGGATGGGATATAAAATGAACCAACTACATAAATTAATTAATTAAAAAAAAATTGTTAATCATTTGCTAGCTGCCTGTTATCTGAGACAGGCCAGGAATGGACAAATCTCTAAAACACTGTATTTTAAGTTGTTTTTATTTATCATTTTAATGCAGTCACTCAATGAAAAACTGCAATGTTGGGTCTTTTAATATTTTACCCCCTTCCATTTTTTTTTTTTAACTAACTGCGTTAGAGGTTTCTACAATGGCCAGGAGTGCTAAAATACTCTGATGCTCATAGAATTCCTATGAGGGTCGGAGCAGTGTCAGAGCGTTTAGCACCCTGGGCCAAGGTAGAAACCTGTACCGTGGCTTAGTAAAAGAGGGCCATCTTTCAATAAATTATTTATTGTATTTGGTTAACTTTTATCTTATGCTGTGGTTTAAACCGGTACTTAAAAACTTATTTTGCATATTTATTTCCCCTTTCAGATGGGAAATAAGTCCTAATAGATCAACATCAAGATTTACACCTACTACATGTTTAGGTTTAGGTAAACTGTTCCGAGTGAGCAGCACTCCACTGAAGGGAGGCTGCCTCCTTAATCCTCCCAAAAAAGAAATTGGCAAGGGATACCAGTCTTTGTGACACTTTATATTTTTGAACTGGCTAAGATAAATGATTATGTGTTGGTTTCAAAGCCACTCAATTTTTTTTCTAAAATGGATATTTATACTCAGCAGGAGAAATTGCCAGTCCCTCATAAGCACACTACCCCAAATGGTCATCTTAAGAGTGCTCAGCAGGGGAAACAAAAGGCCAGAGCACAGACAAGTTAGGGAGGTCCAGGGAAGATAGGAACAGCCCTTCAGTGTATGTTTTCATAACTTATATATGAAGTACCAGAAGACAAGGCTTGGGTAGGAAACATTTTTCATTGGAAAACAGATTCCTAACCTTTTTGGACAGACTCTAGTTAGGCCTTCCCAGTCTACTCCTGTCCCACTCCCCTCCAATAGACTTCTACCAACTCTCCTGTCTTCTATACTCAATCACAATTACATTCTTGCCAGTAAGTCAAAGCTGCTTTTAACAATGATATATTTATTAGAATAATACTAATAACAGTTTATATACTGCAGGACCGTGAAGTCCTATGCGGTTTACAATGTTTAAAAGATGTTACACAGAGTAGATTTAACAAAGTTAAGGGTTAGTAATTAAGTTCTGGGGATCAGTAGTTGTGGACTAAGATTGTATTGGTCAGTTACCTAAATATACTTCAAGAACAGATGTTTCTAGGTGTTTCCTAAATTCCCCATAAGTAGTATGCATAAGCAGTTGTTCCAGATCTTTACCCCATAATGCTGCTTGATGTGAGAAAAGATGTTGATGATGACACTTAAATTTACATCCTCCAACCAGTGGGGAAACAAAATTTAGATGTGAGCTTCTCTTATGTTTGTTTGTTGTGAAAGAGAAAAGGTCAGTTATATATTTAGGGGCCAAACCGTATAGTACCTTAAAGCAAAAACATCCAAACTTAAACTTCACATGCGCCTCCATCAGCAGCCAGTGTAGAAGTTGGTAGGAAGATGTTAAATGATCCAAGTTCTTCAACCCACAAAGTAGCCTGACCGCCGCATTTTGTACCAGTTACAATCGCCGCATATTCTTCTGGTGAATTGCCAAATAGGCAATGTTACAATAATCAAGTTGGCTCAGTATAAGGGATTGTACCAGAATTCTAAATGATGAAACATCAAAGTATGCTCTAATGGACCAAAGCTTCCAGAGGGTGTGAAAACTCTTTCTAACTAAGGAATCCACCTGGTCTTTCATGGTCAGGCTCTGGTCCAATGTTACTCCCAATACTTTCATACTAGATTGAATAGGATAGCTAAGATTATTGATGCACGTTGATGTTTTAGTGTCAAGCGGGTGTGGCGAAGCTACTAAAAATTTTGTTTTTTCTGGATTAAGCTTTAGTCTGAATTCAATCATCCATTGCTCCATCAACTTTAGTACTTCTGTTGCTTTAGGGGTAGCTTCCGAGAGAGGTAGTGAATGGGATAATGATTGTAAGGTCATCTGCGTAGCTAAATAATTTTATCCCCAGTTGGAACAATTGCACACCTAATGAAGACATGTACACATTGAAAAGTAATGGGGATAGTGGCGACCCCCTATGGCACGCCAGATGGATTGCCAGATGGATTATGATTAAAACGTACTTGATAGGTGCGGGATATAAGGAAACCTCAAAACCAGTTTAACACATCTCCTTTGATTCCAATTGCGTCTAAGAATTGTAACAGTTTCCCATGGTCCACCAAGTCGAAGGCAGAACTCATGTCAAATTGCATGATCAGGGCGTTAAGGCCTTTACTAAACAAGAAACGCAAATTATCCAAGATAGCCACCATTACTGTCTCAGTGCTAAACAAAGGCCTAAAACCGATTGGGTTTCATGCAGAAGAGAGAACTGGTCAAGATATTCCATCAATTGGGTATGTACCAATCCTTCCATGATTTTTACAATAAATGGAATGGATGCTACTGGTTACTGATGCTGGTGATTCTTTACGATTTTTTGGAATTAGGGTTATTATAATATGACCATTATTAGTGAGGAATTTTCCATTTTTTAAGTTATCGGTTAAATAATTCAGCAAGTTTGAATTTTGATGGAGCTGCTTTCATAATTTCTGGGGGACATGAGTCCAGAACACAGTATGATTTAGAGTACTTGTTATATAAGTTGATATAATTATTCCATTCTAAGTCTTGAAAGGAACTCCAAATCACTGGTATTTCATTTCCTTGTATGTTAGTTAGTTGATGTTCGTATATGTCAATTGTCGAACATTTATTTCTTAGGATTTTAATTTTCAATCAAAATGCTGTGCTAATCATTTGCTGAAGGTGGTTTAATATTGTGCATGAGCTGAGTATAACGTGTGGTGTCAAATAAATTAGTAACCAGGTTGAACAGTTCTTTTGTATTGATTCCTTTTGAGCTAGTATTAGATGAGTTAATTTTGGATGAGTAAAAAGCTTTACGTTTTTCTTTTATCAGTTGTTTGTAGAGTTTTATGTTGAATCTCCAGTTGTTCTGGTCTGACAGTTTTCCTGTTTTTTCCCAGATTCTTTCCAATCGTCTTACTGATTGTTTCATTTTTAGGAGTTCGGTGTCGAACCATTTGTTGTATTTATTTGAGCAGCTTTTACTCTTTCATTTAGGGGCAATTTTATCTAAAATGGATGTGCTAGTTTTCATCCAATGATCACAGAAATCAACCCCTTCTCCTGTCTCCACTTGTAATTCATATTGTGACCAATATTCCTCTGGATTGGTATGACCCCTTGTGAGGTGTTCTCTTTT
Organism: Geotrypetes seraphini; assembly: GCF_902459505.1. Classification (NCBI taxonomy): domain Eukaryota; kingdom Metazoa; phylum Chordata; class Amphibia; order Gymnophiona; family Dermophiidae; genus Geotrypetes; species Geotrypetes seraphini. The sequence goes on from NC_047095.1 coordinate 68,623,525, forward strand.
TACCCGTGGATGTGTTTTAGATTTTAAGTGAGTCCATATTAAATTGAAATAATAAGTAAAATGATCAGACCAGATATCATGGCACCAAGTACCATCAGATAGAGAGATGGAGCGGTCTAAAATCTCATTTTCATGTGTTTGTGTGGGTAAAGGGAGATTATAATTAAGCAAGGATAGAAAGTTTTTGAATTCTTTCATATCTGGATTGTCCTTTTCATGTAAGTGTAAGTTTATGTCTCCTGCAATAATATTGTGTGATGAAGTAATTGAATTGAGTAGAACAAATTCGCAAAAGTCCTCTCTAGCTTTTGGCCAATTTTTTGGAGGGACATAAAATAGTATGCAAGAGAGGGAATCTTCTAGTTCCTTATTGCTAATTTTACTGGCTAATATTTCTATTTGATTGGTCATTTTGGAGTCTAATAGTTCAACTTCAAATCCTTCCTTAAAAACAATTGCTAGTCCTCCCCCTCTTCTTCCATCATGATTTAGTATGTGAATTTTAAAGTTATCTGGTAGAAGATCATTTATTATTGGATTATCTTCAGACAATAGCCATGTTTCCATTAGAAAAAGACAGGTTATTTGCTTGCTGATGATCCAATCTATAATTTAAAAAGCTTTATTCCTGACGGATCTTGTGTTAAGATATGCACAGGGAACAGAGGTGGATGTGATAGGTTTGGTAGATATAGTGGTTTTACTTCCCTTATCCTTTTTTTAAGGGTACGTTGATGTCTTCCATTGCTTGAGATAACATTGATATGATTTACTCTATCTTCCTGATGGTTAATTAGAAGCCAGATAGATAGATCAGGATAGTGGACTGAGTGTAATATAAACTAAGATATTTAATTACAGTGGAAACTCTTGGGGGTCTTCAATCCTAGCAGAGAAAAGTTGTTTATTTTTATTAGTTGGTAGATTAGTGATTTCAATAAATGGAATCATAATACCAAATTCTTTGTTACGTCTCAACCTATAATTTTACATGAACCATCAATTACTATAGACTCAACACTCTATAAGATCAATCCAATGAAAAAGCAAGTAGATGCTGTGGTGCAAAAGGGTTATTACACATTGTGGAAGCTGCGTACCATAAAATCATATTTTGGGTTTCCGGCCTTTAAACTTTTAGTTCAGTCGTTACTTCTAAGTCTTTTCGACTATTCCAACAGTGTCTATTTGACATGTACCAAGAAAGAGATGGCTAGGCTTAGACTGATTCAAAATACAGGGGTCAAATTAATTTATGGTCTAAAGAAATATGATCATGCGACTCCTTTCTACCGTGAGTTGCACTGGCTTCCAGTGGAGGCGCGTGTTTTGTTTAAGCTGGGTTGTCTTTGTTGCAAAGTTGCGTATGGTATTGCTCCGAACTATATGACTGATAGATTTCTCATAGCATTCTATAAACATAGGAGAGAATCACATGCATTGTTTAATTTTCCGTCTGTTCAAGGTAGAGCAAGAAATCCTTGGAACATTTCAGGCTGCTTTCTATGACAGGGAATTTAGGCCACTGTTGCATAGTGCTTGCTCTTACAAGCACTTTAGAACTCAATTGAAAACTCATCTTTTTTCAAAATATTTAGCAAACTAATTTAAATCATCCTTAGGTTATGTTATTTTTAATCTTTTATTCACCGCATTGAACTTACGGTTATGCGGTTTATAAGTACAATGTCATGTTATGTTATGGAACACACAGGATAAACAGAGCTTGAAATAAACAGTGATGTTTTGTTCTCTTTGACAAAAGTTGAAGAATTTGTCCTTACTGTCAAAATAGCTAGTATCATCCTCCGACTCCAACTGTGGAATAAATTCTGCTTTCTGACGCAACAGTCCATTCCAGTCCAAATCCTTGAAGAACAGGTGCTGTTTTACTTCAAAGGCACTACCTGAAATGATCCCATCATAAGCTTATGTTAAAAAATAAAAAGTTACCATAATAATATGATGCACTAAATAAGTTACTCTCATTAATAAGAGATCAGATGTAATTTTAAGAATCTATTTACTAGCTGTATTATGGTAATAATGTCCCAACAAATCAACTTAATGCAAGATTTTTGTACAGTAGGCCTAATTTGGGGCCTGCTTTCTTTCCCTTGCTGTGGACCACAACATTGCATGCGCCCAATTGTAGCAACAGAAAAAGATTCAATAGCCTACAATATGAAAGTTATCATGGGTCAGAGAATTCTGCAATAAATTTTCCTGCAGTAAAATAACTCACAAATATATTATGCCTTTTATCTTACGTGGGCTTGGGTGGCAGGGTCTTAGATTAGTTTCAAAATTTTTTGCCTCTTAGGTCATAAGCATAAGCACATAAGCACATAAGCAATGCCTCTGCCGGGTCAGACCTGAGGTCCATCGTGCCCAGCAGTCCGCTCACGCGGCGGCCCAACAGGTCCAGAACCTGATTAATAATCCTCTATCTATACCCCTCTATCCCCTTTTCCAACAGGAAATTGTCCAATCCTTTCTTAAACCCCAGTACCGTACTCTGCCCTATTACATCCTCTGGAAGCGCATTCCAGGTGTCCACCACCCGCTGAGTAAAGAAAAACTTCCTAGCATTTGTTTTGAATCTATCCCCTTCTAATTTTTCCGAATGCCCTCTTGTTCTTTTATGTTTTGAAAGTTTGAAGAATCTGTCTCTCTCCACTTTCTCTATGCCCTTCATGATCTTGTAGGTCTCTATCATGTCTCCTCTGAGTCTCCGCTTTTCCAGGGAGAAGAGCTCCAGCTTCTCCAATCTTTCAGTGTATGAAAGGTTTTCCATGCCCTTAATCATTCGTGTCGCTCTCCTCTGGACCCTTTCAAGTATTGCCATATCCTTCTTAAGGTGCGGTGACCAATACTGAACACAGTACTCCAGGTGTGGGCGCACCATTGCCCGATACAACGGCAGGATGACTTCTTTTGTTCTAGTCGTAATACCATTTTTAATAATACCCAACATTCTGTTCGCCTTCTTCGCGGCTGCTGCGCATTGCGCCGTTGACTTCATTTTTGTATCCACCAGTACACCCAAATCTCTTTCAAGGTTACTTCCCTCTAATACTAATCCCCCCATTTGGTAGCTGAGCATCGGGTTCTTTCTCCCTATATGCATGACCTTGCATTTCTCTACATTGAATTTCATCTGCCATTTATTCGCCCACTCCTCCAGTTTGCTTAGGTCCCTTTGTCATATATGGATATAACACATGGCAATTCTTCTTCTCGGTGTACAGATTATGGCATACTGCAGAGGTCTTCTTTGTCACCTCTGCTCTTTAGTATCTACTGTATGGACTCATTGAAATCATTATGCATGGGTACTGGTGAAAATCCTTTTTCTTACACTGATGCCATCTTCATTCTCTAAGAAGTTTCTTTAGATACAAATTATTTTTCTACAAAGATTTGTGCATGTATTTACAGAGTACAACAATGGGCTACTCAGTACTGGATGAAATTAAACCCTTCAAAAACCAAGATACTTTAGTTTGGTCCAACAAATCAAGTGTGTCTAGATCGCATTACATTAGACTCTGATAAACATCTTTCAGTTGAATATACCAAGAGTTTGGGGTATTTAGATCCCACTCTTACTTTTGGACCTCAAATAAACAATTTGATTTGAAAATGCTTTTTAGTTTATGCTGTTTAAAAACTGTATATCCCTTATTTGATATGCATCATTTTAAGATTTTGGTTCAATCCATTATTTTATCCCAATTAGATTTCTGTAATTTGATACACTGTGGAATAGGGCAGGTTCTTCCAAATATACATAGCTAATTCAAAACACGGCTGCTCTACTAATTTTGGGGAAATTTAAATTTGAACATCAATCCCCTTTTGAAAAGCCTTCATTGGCTGCCATTCCAGGCCAGAGTAGAGTTTAAAGGTCTCATAATCAAAAAATAAAGACGTTCAAAAACTGTCATAAGTCAGCACTTGGATGTCCTAATCGCTGGGATGTCTTGTGAAAAATATGGACCACAGAGGAATTCTCCCCCACCGGAAGGTCCGACATCCAACCCTCGGGTGCCCCGTCTACCTTTACCCCAGAGGGTCTCACCTTTAAAGCTAATTACAGCAGCTTGCAGAGGATCACAGGTAGGTAAAATGATTTTATTTTCAATAAAGTGATTGAAATGTGTCAGTTTTGAGAATGTATATCTGCTGTGTATATGAAAAATGAATGGAAAAAATTGCATTACAATTAGTAAAGGGGATGGGATCTGGAGCAGAGCTTGGGTGGGCCTAGGGAGGTCTGTGGTTGGGTACTTAGTTGATATTTGTTAGACTTAGGGGGTACTTAGCTTGAAGTATTTGAGAAACACTGTAGGCAATCAGCTGGCACCAGTGGTTCTCCTTCTCTCCGGCCCTCTTACCTGCTGGCAATCCCTACTGGCGTTTCAGGGCCCATCTGGAGAGCCACTGCATAAGCGCGGACGTCAACGTGATGATGTCATGCATATGTGATGTCATCATGGCGACGTCCGTGCACTTCTGGGTGCGTGGCCACTACCTTTAGTGTGCCCCGGCTCGAGAAAGTTTGAGAGACACTGCGTTAGAGCATTCACAGCTAGAGAGAGAGCTTTCTCCCTTCCCCCTATCCAGGTTAAGGAGGTGTGGCTTGGATCAAGTTAAAGTGAGACGAGTGAGAGCCTCAGGGCAGTAGGGGCAAAGAGAGCTGCAGGGAGAGCGTCAGAGAAAGCAGTGCTTGTCTCCCCAGCTGAACTCTGATGAGAGAGACTGGAAAATGTTGGACACTTTAGAGGTGCCTTCCACTACAGCTGAGAGGCAGCTTGAAGGTTTTGAAGCAATGGATACTTGTGAGCCGTTTGTTCCAGAATGGAAGTTTTGGCTCTGCTTAATTTTTGTATCCTGGTTTGTTTGACCTACCAAAGCAGGAACATTTAAAAGAGCACAGCAGCCAGCCGGGCCCCCTTTCAGGCCACCAGCGGGAGACAGCGTATCCAGATTGTTCCCGAAGAGAGGCAGCGTGGGAGCCCTGCTCCGCCCCTCTCCCTGACCAAAAGGGAACATTTAAAAGAGCACAGAAGCCAGCCGGGCCCCCTTTCAGGCCACCAGCGGGAGACAGCGTATCCAGATTGTTCCCGAAGAGAGGCAGCGTGGGAGCCCTGCTCCGCCCCTCTCCCTGACCGAAAGGGAACATTTAAAAGAGCACAGCAGCCAGCCGGGCCCCCTTTCAGGCCACCAGCGGGAGACAGCGTATCCAGATTGTTCCCGAAGAGAGGCAGCGTGGGAGCCCTGCTCCGCCCCTCTCCCTGACCGAAAGGGAACATTTAAAAGAGCACAGCGCCAACGGCGCTCAGCCGTTCGGCGCCCCGACAAAAGCGCATGCGCCTTAGTGCACGCCTTTGTGAAGCGCCTGCAGTGACGACAGTTGGATTCTGAAGCTAACAAAATAACAGGCTCCAATCAGCAGGAGCACACCAGCACTTTACGAGAGCGATGGAGGACCCAGGATCCCAGAGGTACTTTCCGGTATACTGCACAGAGTGCAATATGTACGACTACCTCCCCTTGGGAAGGCGGGAGTACATATGCAGTCGGTGTCAGGAACTGGAAAGCCTGAGGATGGAGGTCGGCAGATTGAGGGTCAGGGTCCAGGAACTGGAGGGACTGGAGGGACTGCGCACCACAGAGGAGACGAGCTGGTCAACCCAGAACACAGATGGAGCAGGCCCCATTGTGGACCAGGTGAAGGACCTCGAGAGATTCATCGAGGAGACCTATAGGAAGGTGGAGGAACGGGACCAGCAGCTGCACAGACGGATGTCGGCAGACGAGACCCAGGATCCACAAGGCGACACCGGGGAAGGACCTAGCGGAGGAACCACGCAAGAGGAGGAGATTGCGACTCACTGGGACCCCGAGGGAGAGACACCGCACTACACCAAGGACACGGACCCGAGGCAGAGGAGGTTGCTGAGGAAAGGGAAGTCTGCTATTGTGGTGGGAGACTCGATCTTGAGAGAGGTAGACAGTCACGTAGCTGGAGGAAGGGAGGACCGGCTAGTGACTTGTCTCCCAGGGGCCAAGACACGAGATATCACTGATAGGATCGAGAGGATCCTGGACGGAGCAGAGACAGAGGAGACTGCGGTAATAATCCATGTCGGAACGAATGATGTGAGCCGGAGGAACTTCAGCATGGCCACACTGACTGACCAGTTCAGGGTCCTGGGACGAAAGCTGAAGCGGAGCACACGAAGGATAGCATTCTTGGAGATCCTGCCTGTACCGAGAGCAGATGCAAAGAGGCAGGCAGACCTCCAGGCTGTGAATGCATGGTTGAGGAGATGGTGCCAGGAGGAGGGCTTCCACTTTGTGAGGAACTGGATGTCCTTCTGGGGAAAGAGCAAGCTCTACCGGCAGGATGGCCTGCACCTGAGCACAGCGGGAACTAGACTACTGGCAGCCAATGTGAGGAAGGAGATCGAGAGGGCTTTAAACTGAGGAGAGGGGGAAAGCCGACAGCTGATCTGATGTTGACGCTTCGGACAACAGTATCCAGAACAGATGCTGAACGGGCTGACTGCAGGGAGGAAGCAGAGGGACCGGAGGATCTTATGATCAGACAGCGAGGGAAACATCAGGTAAAGGGAGCTTGCTGGGAGAAGACTAAGGGGCATGGAGACACAGGGGGACTGGGTGGCACGAGGGCGAAAGCTGAGGGCAATATAGAGGTACCACAAGGCGAGGGGGATCAAACAGAGGCTCAAGGGATGATAGCCCAAGAGGGGGCTGGTAGGGCTAGAAAACCCAGAGGAAAAGCGGGGAAGTGGGGTGGCGGGAATGTGGGGAAGCTGAAAGCTAAGAGGGTAAAGGCTGAGGGCAAAGCAGAAGCACAGGGAACGGGAGAACTGCCCAAAATCCAAGGGCAGGCGGCCCAGGTAAATGCAGAGGTGGAGGAAAAACGACGGGACCTATGGGACCTGCGGTGCTTATACGCAAATGCAAGAAGCCTCATGGCCAAGATGGATGAACTAGAAGTCGTGGCCAAGGGGGAGGACCTAGATATAATTGGAATTGCAGAAACCTGGTGGACAGAGGAAAATCAATGGGATGTGGCGCTGCCGGGGTACAAGCTCTACAGGAGGGACAGGACCCACAAGAAGGGGGGAGGCATAGCACTATATATAAAGGACTCTATCCACTCGGTCGGGATGGATATGGCAACGAAGGCAGAGGGGCTGGAATCGCTATGGGTCAAATTACCGGGAAACAAGGGTGCAGGCATAAAACTGGGGCTGTACTATCGCCCACCTGGTACGCCAGAAGGAGTCGGACACGACTTGGAAGCGGAACTGAGACAGGAATGCAGGACTGGAAGTGTAACAGTGATGGGGGACTTCAACTACCCGGGAATAGACTGGAGTACGGGTCACTCCAACTGCACTAGGGAAACAGGATTTGTAGAAGCTGTGAGGTACTGCTTCATGGAGCAACTAGTCAAAGAACCGACGCGAGGGGGTGCTACTCTTGACCTCATCCTAAACGGATTAGGGGGGCCTGCAAGAGGGGTAGAAGTGGGAGGACCACTAGGCAACAGTGATCACAACGTGATCAGATTCACATTAGAAAGGGGGACACCCATAGTAAGGAGGACCGCAACAACTGCGCTCAACTTCAAGAAAGGGAACTATGTTGCTATGAGGGAAATGGTGGGCAGGAAGCTCAGAAACATCTTTAGGATGGAGACTGTGGGAAGCGCCTGGACCCTATTCAGGGACACCCTGCAGGAAGCACAAAGAATGTACGTCCCCAGTTTCAGGAAAGGCTGCAAGAACAAGCGATCAAAGGACCCGGTTTGGATGTCAACTGAAGTAAAGAGGGCAATAAATGACAAAAAAGTATCCTTCCGGAGATGGAAAAAGGACCCAACGGAGGAAAATCACCAGGCGCACAGGAAATGCCAAAAGGAATGCCACCGAGAGGTTAGAAAAGCGAAAGGGGAATACGAAGAGGGGCTGGCCAGGGAGGCGAAAAACTTCAAGGCATTCTTCAGTTATGTAAAGGGGAAGCGACCAGCGAGAGAGGAGGTGGGGCCGTTGGACGATGGGGATAGGAAGGGAGTGATTAAGGAGGATAAAGAGGTAGCTGAGAGGTTGAACATGTTCTTCTCGTCGGTTTTCATGAGCGAAGACACATCTAATATACTGGACTCAGAGGAGCTCATGAGTGGGGAACAGGCCGAAAAATTGGAGCACATAGAGGTAAGTAAGGAGGATGTCCTCAAACAGATAAGACAGGTTAAAATGCGGTAAATCACCGGGCCCGGACAGGATCCACCCAAGGGTTCTGAAGGAACTAAGACAAGAAATAGCGGGCACAATCCAGCATGTTTGCAACCTATCCTTGAAAACTGGTGAGGTACCAGAGGACTGGAAATTGGCGAATGTCACACCTATCTTCAAGAAGGGATCGAGGGGTGACCCCGGGAACTACAGGCCGGTGAGCCTGACTTCAATTATAGGGAAGATGGTGGAAGCTATGATCAAGGACGGCATTTGCGAGCACATCGAGAGGAATGGCCTACTGAGAACAAGCCAGCACGGATTCTGTAAGGGAAGGTCGTGCCTAACGAACCTTCTGTACTTCTTTGAGGGAATAAGCAGTTGGGTGGACAATGGGGAACCCATAGACATCATTTACCTCGATTTTCAAAAGGCTTTCGACAAGGTGCCACATGAAAGGCTGCTTAGGAAGCTGTGGAACCACGGGGTGGGAGGGGATGTGCACAGATGGATCAAGCACTGGTTGTCGAGTAGACTGCAGAGGATCGGAGTGAAGGGCCAATATTCTGACTGGCGGGGAGTCACAAGCGGTGTGCCACAGGGATCGGTGCTGGGGCCGTTACTCTTCAACATATTTATCAATGACCTGGAAAAGGAGGCAAAGTGCGAGGTTATAAAATTTGCAGACGATACCAAACTGTGCGGCAGTGTTAGGTCCAGGGAGGAGTGTGAGGACCTGCAAAGGGACCTGGACAAGCTGGAAGACTGGGCAAACAAATGGCAAATGCGCTTTAATGTGGAAAAATGCAAGGTCATGCATATAGGGAAAAAGAAACCGTTGTTCAACTACAAATTGGGGGGGGCATTGTTGGGAGACAGCAGACTTGAGAGAGACTTGGGTGTGCTGGTGGATGCATCACTGAAGCCATCTGCACAGTGCGCAGCAGCCTCGAAAAAAGCCAACAGGATGCTGGGCATCATAAAGAGGGGCATAGCAACCAGAACACGGGAAGTCATCATGCCATTGTATCGAGCGATGGTGCGTCCACATCTGGAATACTGCGTTCAGTATTGGTCGCCGCACCTCAAGAAGGACATGGCGGTACTTGAGAGAGTCCAAAGGAGAGCAACGAAACTGGTAAAAGGGCTGGAACACTTCCCATACGTCGAGAGGTTGGATAGGCTGGGGCTCTTCTCTCTGGAAAAAAGGAGGCTCAGGGGAGATATGATAGAGACCTTCAAGATCATGAGGGGCATAGAGAGGGTGGATAGGGACAGATTCTTCAGACTGAAGGGGACAACAAGTACGAGGGGGCATTCGGAGAAACTGAAGGGAGATAGGTTCAAAACAAATGCAAGGAAGTTTTTTTTCACCCAAAGGGTCGTGGACACTTGGAATGCGCTACCGGAGGAAGTGATCAGGCAGAGTACGGTACAGGGATTCAAACAGGGATTGGACGGATTCCTGAGGGATAAAGGGATCGTGGGATACTGAGGGAGGAGCTGGGATGTAACACAAGTATAGAAAGCTAACCAGGTAATAAGTATAGAAACCCAACCAGGTCGTGCATGTGCAAGACCGGAGGGTTAGGACTTCGATGGGAAGATAGGACTTCAATGAGAAACCAAGGTGGCAAGGGAGCCCCTTCTGGTGATTCAGACAGGTCGTGACCTGTTTGGGCCACCGCGGGAGCGGACTGCCGGGCAGGATGGACCTATGGTCTGACCCGGTGGAGGCACTGCTTATGTTCTTATGACTCTGAAGAGTTAAAGCTAGATTCATAAAGCAAACTGATCGTGTACCGATCGGTTTGCAACCCGATTTTACTCCGGCCAGATTCACTTACCTCTCTGCCAATCCGATTCCGATCCGCGCATGCAAATGAGGGAAAGAGCATGCAAAGTAGGCAGGGACACGATTCACAAAACAAATTTTGCGAACCAACTGGGCTGGCTAATCAACTCAAGAAGCGATTGCTGGGACCAGTTGCAAACGTCCTTTCCAAATCTCTAGCTCCATTGCCACCCTGCTCTCTGCTGCCTCAATCTCGCTGCCTTTACTCTGCAGAAGCCCTGGGGCCTGATTTGGGGGAGAGCAGTGGCTGTTGGGCGTATTGTTTAGCTCCTCTCGCCGCCCTGCTCTCTGCCCTTCTCCTGCCTTTCAGCCCTGCCTCGCCGCCTTGACTCTCCTCTTGTCACTCTGCTTTCTGCCCCAACTCGCCGCCCTGCTGTCTGTCCCGAATCCAAACTCCCCCTGCTCTCTGCCACCCAGACTGATCTCTGCTGCCCCAACTCTCCTGCTCTCTGCCTCCTTCCGCACAGTGCAAGCCCGCGTGTTTAAAGCGGGGCTGCACTAAACCTGCAGGCTTGAACTGCAGAGAAGGCGGCAGAGAGCAGGAGAGTGAGGCTGCTGCCGCCGAGGATCACCCTTCAAGACAACTTTTTACAGCAGGAGAGTCGGGGCCAGCCCCCCCCCAAAAAAACCAAAACAAAAAAAACTGGAGCAAAAACGAACATAAAAGCATGTGCAGACCATCTGCAGGGAAAGCAGATGGTCTGCACATGTGTCAGGATCGCACACTTGCGATCTGTGTCGGCAGATGGGGGCATTTCTCTGATCACCATTAGAATATTGCTGGTTTCTGAATCCATCGAACCTGCCCGGATCGGACACGGATTGATCACAATCGGGCAGGTTAGTGAATCTAGCCTTTAATTGTATGTACTGTGAAGAAGGACTTCAGCCTTGAACACATTAGCATTTCAAAGAATATGTTTGCTCTGCTAAGCCCAGCGTTTTCAGCACAGCTGGAGGCTTCTTAGCCAGTGAAAAGCAAATGCAGGCTGCAATGCTACTGGAAATGTCCAGTCCTCTAACTTGTAATCCGCTTAGAACCGCAAGGCACAAGCGGAATAGAAATCACTAATGTAATGTAACTAGGGAATGCGCTGTAACAACATTACATTAGTGATTTCTATTCCGCCATTACCTTGCGGTTCAAGGCGGATTACATTATTACAGTTTACAGTATTACATATGAGGTATTAGGTCTTTTGGAGATACATAAGAGTAGTCTGGAAATTTACTAAGATGGTAAGGATCAGGGAGTATTGCAGATGGTGCTTGGGTCAAATCTGGTTGTGTTAGTTTAGTTTTATGTATTTTTTGAATAGTAGGGTTTTTGTTTCTTTTTTGAAGTCTGTGGTCGTGATTACTAGGTTGGACAGTTGGTGGTCCAGTTTTGCAGCTCTAGTGACTAGAAGGTTGTCATGAGTATTCCGTTTGGATGTGTTTTCCACTGTATGAATTCTTTGTGGAAATATTAAAAGTTGGTGAATTATCCTACTTACCAGCTCTCCTGAGGTCTTGCCAGTAAAAAGGGAGAACCTACCTAGGAGTTTCTGGGGCAGATTCCTTTTGTCTTTTGAAAGTTTCATTTTTCTGCAGCATGCATTTGATTGCTCCTTTCTCCTGCTGTTGTGTGATATGAGAGTAATGCCATTGCAATTCTAGCAGTACTGTGCTGGTAAAGTGAAGACTAAAAGTCCAGACACTCTTTTATGGTTTTGTTTTTGAACTAGAGCCAGACTGTGCACTTTGTGAAGTTAGTGTGGCCAGCCAGGTTGGCTCAGAGCTTTGATTTCCATTTTGTGACTGTATTGAAAAGTTATTGCAACCTGCTGACAATATCAGCGCAGGCTGACCAGGGGTCAGAAATAAAAGCACAAATTTTTGCTCATTTCTGGGTGTGTGTTTTCCTTGCCTGTAAGGTCTTGGTCATTTACCTGATATTATACACCCTAGGCTGGTGCCTAGAGAAGAGCCTGAAGGATTCCTTGGTAGGAAGGAATATGCCAAGTCCGTATCCGTCGCAGATAGCCCGGTTCATATCAGGAACCGCGGTTGCGACAAGATGTGCAAGCAACTTAGGCATAGATTCACTAAACTTACTGATCCCGTAACGATGGGCGCAAAACCAGTTTTACTGATTTTGCGATCATTTGTGTTCCCTGACCCGATTCACTGAACTGCTGTCCTATGACTCTCCTCTTCTCTCCGATCCACCCATGCAAATTAGTAAAACCTCAAGCGATTAGTAAAATAGCCAAGCAATTGATTCACTAACAATTGCTTGGCTATTTTGAACCGGGTTTTACTAACCTGCAAACCTGTCGGTAACGGCCAGTCAGGGACTTCCTTAGGCTAAGGAAGTCCCTGATTGGCTTAGGAACCTCAGGCCCCTCCCAAGGGAGGAGCCCGAAGCGCTTGAGCCTCGGCGTCTGCTCTCAGGGAGTGGGCATCCGTTCCACCGCTTGTTTTTTTTTTGGGGGGGGAAGGAAGGAGTGGGCCCGATGGCAGGAGGGAATCAGCATCCTTCCTGCCATATTTTAAAGTGGGTGTTTGGAGGGCAGGCAGGGGGTGTTCGGCTGGCAGTGGGAGGAGGAGGCCAATGGCAGGAGGGACCGGGCATCCTTCCTGCCATAAGTTTGGCGGTGGGAGGGCAACAGAAGCCCTGACAGCAGTGACAAGAGGCTGCTTCTCCTGTCACTACTGTCAGGGCTCTGCCCCGACTCAATTGCTCACTGAGCGATTGAGTCAGGGAGTTTGCATGCAAATGATTTGCACCTCCGTGCAAATCATTTGCATGCAAACAAGATATTGAATCAATCTCTGTTTCAAAATCGGCCAAATATTACATTACATTACATTAGTGATTTCTATTCCGCCATTACCTTGTGGTTCAAGGCGGATTACATTCAAACTAAAAACAAGAATTACATTCAAATTAAAAGGAATAGAATAAGCGATGACATAGAATTTTTTAAGGTAATAAACATTGGATAAAGAGTTACCAAAGAGAAGTGGAGGTCTTAAGGAGATAAGAATAGGGTGAAATTATGGGTTTTAGATAACGTTTGATAGATAAAAGAGTATTAGAGAGATCTAAGGGTAAATAGAGTGTTAGATATTTGGTTGGGATTGGTTGTGCTGGATAGGTTTTATGTGTTTTTTGAAGAGTATGGTTTTAATATCTCTCCTGAAGGCTTTGTCAGTTTAGCTGCTTTGGAGGCCATTAGGTTGTCATAAAGTTTTTTTCGTTTGACATCTTTGGATGATGGGTGAGAGAAAAGTGAGTGGGATCTTCTGTGTCTGATTGAGGAGGACTGATTTAGTCGGCTATTCCAGTAGGTTGGGCCCTCTCCATTGAGAGCCTTGTAAAGTAAGCAGTAGAATTTGAAGTGTACTCTCGCTTCTATTGGAAGCCAGTGCGAGTCATGGTATGCCTCTATTATATGGTCATATTTTTTTAGGAAATATACAAGTCTCAGGGCTGTATTCTGTATTGTCTGCAATTGCTTCATCATGGTCGCGGGACAAGGTAGGTATAGTATGTTGCAGTAGTCTATCATCCCAAGGATAAGAGATTGTACCAATAGTAGGAATTGCTTCTTTTCGAAGAATGTTCGGATTTTTCTTAGATTTTTCATCGTCATGAACAATGCCTTTATTATTTTGTTAATTTGGGGTTGCATGGTGCAGCCTCTGTCAATTGTGATTCCTAGCAATTTTAGTGTAGGTTGTATTGGGTATGAGATCGAGTTTATTACAAGATTAGTTAATGTTGGAGTTTTATTGTTTTCTAGTAGGATGAAATTTGTTTTGTCAGGGTTAAGTTTTAATTTGTGCTCTGTCATCCAAATTTCAACTGATTTTAGAGTTTTGTGTATTATGCTAGTCATGACAGGTTCTGGTTGGTCGAAGGGCAGGAGAATAGTGATGTCATCTGCGTAGCTGTATGAACTTATGCCATGATTATCTAGGTAGTAGCTGAGGGAGGCTATGTATATATTGAATAGTGTGGGTGATAGGGGTGATCCTTGGGGAACTCCGCAGTGGTTAGACCATGGTTCTGATTGAATCGCTATCTTTAGTGAATCTGGACCTTAATTGGCTAGAGAGCTGCTAACCATAACAACTGGATGTCAAAAACCATTATCCCAATTACCATATATACTTGAGTATAAACCGAGATTTCTGGGCCAAAAAAATGGCCCAAAAATAGGAGTCTCTGTTTATATTCGGGTAAGCTCTGACTCGCCTCCTCCAGAACCTGTTGCAGGCCTTTGCTAGGCCTGTGGTAAGACCTGGTGGTCCAGCAGTGGGCCGAGACAGAAGTGATCCCTCCTGTCTCCTGCCCCAAACAACTTTAACAATTTTTATCTCCCCCCACCCATATCTTTTAAATACCTGGTGATCCAGCGATGGGACGGAACAGGAGGGATTCCTTCTGTCTCCTGCCCTGGCCAGGACCGCAAGAACGCACAGCAGCCAATTAGCTAGCGGCTCTGCATGGGCAGGAGTGAAGGTTGCTCCTATCGTGATTCACCACTGGAACACCAGTGCAGAGGGGAGATAAAAGTTGTTTTAAGTTGGCTGGGGCAGAAGATGGGGGAGATCCCTCCTGTTCTGGCCTAACTGGACTTATGATAAGGCATCGGGAAATCTGTAAGGCAACGAGAGGGAGGGGGGGACAGGATACAGAACCTGGCAGGGCAGGAAGGAGGGTGGCTGAGTACAGAGACCGGCAGGGGAGGGAGTGAGGGAGGGGGATGGATGTAGAGTCTGGTGGGGCAGGGAGGGAGGGGGACTGGGTGGAGACTGGTATGGCAGGAGAGGGTGTAAGGGAGGGGGCTGGATGCAGAGCAGGGAGAGAGGGCAAGCAGGGTGCAGAGCCTGGCAGGGCACTACATTTGAATATTAAACCCTGCCCCCGGGTTTATATTTGAGTCAACTTTTTTTCCTTTTTTGGGGGGAAAATGATTACTGTATCTTGGTTTATATTTGGATCGATTTATATTCTATACAGTAGTCAAATTTGTTGATCAGGAACAATGTTTAAATCACTATCAGTTTGGGCTGACAGGCCCATAGTATAGAGTTTTTACTGATGTCTGTGATAGATGCTTTAAGGCAGGGCATGGATAAACATGTAACATACCATATGATTTTGACTGATGTAGATGGTGCATTTGATTCTGTTGACTTAAACCTGTAACTGAGAAAATTAGAAAATGTAGGAATAGGAGGTACTGTACTGCAATGGTTTACATCGTATTTGTTAAACCGTACATTTAGAATGTACAATGGTAGTAAGACATCAAACGAGGCTTCGGTGGGGAGGGATGTACCTCAAGAATCTGCTTTATCAGCGCTTTTAATATTTATGTAGCATCACTGGGGAAAATATTTGAACAATTGCAGGTCTCATACAGACAATATGCTGATGATATGTTATTCTCCTTCCCAGTACATAAGTGGGGGATGGATTTGCAACAGTCCATAAATCATTACATGTTGAAGATAGAAGATTGTATGATAAAGCATGGTTTATGCTGAAATGTGGTAGAAACAGAGCTAATGTTTGTTGGAAGAAGTAGGGAAGAGTTGTGGCCTGATTCCTTAAATGTTTTGGGGGTGACACTACCTGTGAGGAAATAAATTACTGTTCTGGGGTTGTTTTGGATTCAGGCCTGACTATGAAGCTGCAAATAATTAAGACTGTTAAGGCATGTTTTAACCAACTTCATATGCTCCATCATTTGAAATCATTGATCTTGCCTTCTGATTTTCAGACTATTGTGCAGGAGATAGTTCTGTCTAGGTTAGACTATTGTAATGCTCTCTTATCTTGGAATTTCGAAAACAAGAGGGAGAGTGTTACAATTGGTACAAAATGCCACAGTTAGGTTAGTGATGGGAGTTGACAAGATGGCACATATTAAGCCAATTTTGAAGCAATTACATTGGTTACCAGTTGTATTTCGAGTGCAACAAAGTTGTTTCTGTGGTTCACCATCTACCATCAAACACTGTGGTATTTTTGACAAGTTGTGGCACTCTATAAGCTTAATAGATCTTTACGATTTGAAAATCAAAGCTATTAATTCCTATGGCGCAGGGAAATTATGCAGATACTAGAGTGATGATTTTCTGCATTGCTGGTGTTAAAATGTGGAATGCTCTGGTTGGCTAATTGCGAGTGTGTATAAATTGGTTTCGGTTTAAGAAACAGTTAAAAATTCAGCTGTTTGTTACTGCATTTTTGTGACCTATTAGTAGGTATCTGAAGAAAAGAATGTTTGCTATTGTAATCTTACGATTTATTAGGCGACATCTGAAGAAAAGAAATTGTTTAATTATGTAGATTTTATGACATGGTTTGTTTTTATCTTATGTATGTTTTAATTGATGTAAACGGTATAAAAACAAGTTTTAATAAATCTTTATTCATTTTACAAACTTATAATAAGTGTATCAATAAATACAACCATTTGAACTTAGATATAACACTTAATATTCAGCAATAAGTCAAGTTATAAAGTTTATCCCCCTCCCTCCCTCCCAACCCAATCATATTATGTATTAACCACATATACCATTTAATTGATACTTTCTTACCATCCTTACCATTAATAAAAGATCAGAAACTCCCCCCCCCACCCTATCATGATCTTATACTACTAAGTTTTAAATAAATAATGTTAACTAGCGCTAATTAGGATTTGCACTTCCATTTGGCTGCACACTATTCTCTAATACTGGGCACCTCAATCCCATAGCTTACAACTCAAAAGGGGTTTGAACATGGTCAGTTCATAAAGCACAGTTACTTACCGTAACAGGTGTTATCCAGGGACAGCAGGCAGATATTCTTGACTGATGGGTGACGGCACCGACGGAGCCCCGGTACGGACAATTTTAGAGTGATTGCACTCTAAGAACTTGGAAAGTTCTGGTAGGCCGCACCGCGCACGCGTGAGTGCCTTCCCGCCCGACAGAGGCGCGCGGTCCCCAGTTAGGATAAGCCAGCTAAGAAGCCAACCCGGGGAGGTGGGAGGGATGCAAGAATATCTGCCTGCTGTCCCTGGATAACACCTGTTATGGTAAGTAACTGTGCTTTATCCCAGGACAAGCAGGCAGCATATTCTTGACTGATGGGTGATCTCCAAGCTAACAAAAAGAGGGATGGAGGGAAGGTTGGCCATTAGGAAAACAAATTTTGCAAAACAGATTGGCCGAAGTGTCCATCCCGTCTGGAGAATGCATCCAGACAATAGTGAGATGTAAAAGTATGAACTGAGGACCAAGTAGCAGCCTTGCAGATTTCCTCAATAGGAGTGGAACGGAGGAAAGCTACAGATGCTGCCATAGCTCGAACTCTATGGGCCGTAACAGAACCTTCCAGTGTCAGTCCGGTCTGAGCATAACAGAATGAAATGCACGCTGCAAGCCAATTAGACAACGTACGTTTAGAAACAGGACGTCCCAAGTTATTCGGATCGAAGGACAGAAAGAGTTGGGGAACTGATCTGTGTGGTTTCGTACGCTCTAGATAGTAAGCTAGAGCCCTCTTACAATCCAAAGTATGCAGAGCCTGTTCCCCAGAATGAGAGTGAGGTTTCGGAAAGAAGACAGGCAGAACAATGGATTGGTTGAGATGGAATTCAGAGACAACCTTAGGGAGAAACTTTGGATGTGTACGCAGAACCACCTTGTCATGATGAAAGACCGTAAAAGGTGGATCTGCAACTAGTGCATGTAGCTCACTGACCCTCCTGGCAGAGGTAAGAGCAATAAAGAAAAGTACCTTCCAAGTGAGAAACTTGAAAGGAGTGGTAGCCAAAGGTTCAAATGGAGGCTTCATTAAGGCGGAAAGAACCACATTGAGATCCCAGATAACAGGAGGGGCTTTAAGAGGTGGTTTCACATTGAAAAGACCCCGCATGAACCTGGACACTAGGGGATGAGCTGAGAGAAGTTTTCCATGGACCGGCTCATGAAAAGCAGCAATGGCACTGAGGTGGACTCTGATGGAAGAAGACTTAAGGCCAGATTCAGACAAAGAAAGCAAATAATCCAACAATGTCTCCACTGCCAAGGAAGTGAGATCAAGATGATGAAGAAGACACCAGGAAGAAAATCGTGTCCACTTCTGATGGTAACATTGCAGAGTGGCTGGTTTCCTGGAGGCATCTAGAATGGAACGAACAGGCTGAGACAAAAGAGTATCATGAGAGGTCAGCCCGAGAGATACCAAGCTGTCAGGTGCAGAGACTGGAGGTTGGGATGTAGAAGGGTCTCCTGATGCTGTGTAAGCAGAGAAGGAAACAGTGGAAGAAGAAAAGGTTCCCTGGAACTGAGTTGAAGTAGAAGGGAGAACCAATGTTGCCTGGGCCACCTCGGAGCAATCAGAATCATGGTGGTTCGTTCCCTCTTGAGCTTGAACAAGGTTCTTAACATGAGAGGCAGAGGAGGGAAAGCATGCAGGAACAGATTGGACCAGTCGAGGAGAAATGCATCCGCTGCTAGACGGTGAGGAGAGTAGAGTCTGGAGCAGAATAGGGGCAGCTGGTGATTGTGAGGAGCTGCAAAGAGGTCTATCTGAGGAGTGCCCCATTGAGCGAAGATAGACTGTAGAGTGAAAGGATCGAGTGTCCACTCGTGAGGCTGGAGAATTCTGCTGAGCTTGTCCGCTAAGGAATTCTTTTCTCCCTGAATGTAGATAGCTTTCAGAAATAGATGGTGATTTATGGCCCAAGTCCAGATCTTCTGGGCTTCCTGGCACAAGAGGCGAGAGCCTGTCCCACCCTGCTTGTTGATGTAGTACATTGCAACCTGATTGTCTGTGCACAGAAGGAGAACTTGAGGAAAGAGAAGATGTTGGAAGGCCTTGAGGGCATAAAACATCGCTCTGAGTTCCAGGAAATTGATGTGATGCTTCTTTTCCTGGGCTGTCCAAAGGCCTTGAGTTTGGAATTCGTTCAAATGAGCTCCCCAGGCATAAGGGGAGGCGTCGGTGGTGATGACTAGTTGATGAGGAGGTAGATGGAGCAGAAGACCTCTGGAAAGATTTGAGGATATCAACCCCATTGTAGAGACTGACGAAGAGATGATGTGACAGATATGTGACGTGAGCAAGGATCCATCGCTTGGGACCACTGGGTAGCTAGGGTCCATTGAGGAGTGCGCAGGTGAAGACGTGCGAAGGGTGTGACATGAACTGTGGAGGCCATATGACCCAAGAGTATCATCATTTGCTTGGCAGAGATGGAAAGTTGTAGAAGCACCTGCTGACACAGATATTGAAGCGTTTGAAGACGGTTGGATGGCAGGAACGCTCTCATGAGGACTGTGTCCAAGACAGCTCCAATGAATTGAAGTCTCTGAGTGGGGATGAGATGAGATTTGGGTAGATTGATCTCGAACCCCAAAAGTTGAAGAAACCTGATGGTTTGGTTGGTGGCCAGGAGAACAGTCTGAGATGAATTGGCCTTTATCAACCAGTCGTCCAGGTAAGGAAAGACCTGAAGGTGGTGAGATCGTAGAAAGGCAGCCACCACAATCAGACATTTGGTGAATACTCTTGGAGAGGAGGCAAGACCGAAGGGCAGCACCTTGTATTGGTAATGACAACGATTGATCATGAAGCGTAGGTACTGTCTGGAGGCCAGATTGACCGGTATATGAGTGTATGCTTCTTTGAGATCGAGAGAACATAGCCAGTCGCCTTGATTGAGAAGAGGGTAAAGAGTGGCCAGAGAAAGCATTTTGAATTTCTCCTTGACCAAGCATTTGTTTAGATCGCGAAGATCTAGAATGGGTCTTAGATCTCCTGTCTTTTTGGGAACTAGAAAATAACGGGAGTAGAATCCCTGGCCTCTCTGATCTAGAGGAACTTCCTCTATGGCGTTCAGAAGGAGGAGGGATTGAACCTCTTGAAGAAGGAGGGAAGACCGAGGAGTGTTGAAAGCAGACTCTCTTGGCAGACTTTGGGCAGGAGGTGACTGAAAGTTGAGAGAGTAGCCGTGGCGGATGATGTTGAGGACCCACAGGTCCGAGGTGATGATTTCCCAACGGCTTATGAAATGTATAAGGCGTCCTCCTATGGGCTGTGGAAGATGAGTAGAAGGAGGAAGATTGGCTATGTCCAGGAGAACCAAGTCAAAAGGGTTGAGTAGGTTTTTGTGAAGGAGGAGGTTTCACCTGCTGCTGTTGCTGAGCCTGTCTAGCAGCTGGTCTTTGTTGTCTCTGACGTCTAGGCTGTTGTGTAGTCTGTGGCAGAGGACGAGCCACAAATCTTCGTTGGTAGGCCGAGTGCTGACGAAAAGGCCTGGTAGGTGGAGTTGCTTTCTTAGTTTTAAGAAGAGTGTCCCACCGAGTTTCATGAGCCGAGAGCTTTTGAGTAGTGGAATCCATGGAATCTCCAAACAGCTCATCCCCCAAACAAGGTGCGTTGGCTAGCCGGTCCTGATGATTGACATCAAGTTCGGAAACTCGAAGCCAGGCTAGCCGTCGCATGGCTACTGACATAGCTGTGGCTCTGGAGGTCAGTTCAAAAGTGTCATAGATTGATCTAACCATGAACTTACGAAGCTGCAAAAGAGAGGAACAAGTTTGGTGAAAAACAGATTTCTTCCGGTCAGGGAGATATTTCTCGAAAAGAGCCAGATTCTGTATAAGCTGCTTTAGATAGAATGAGAAATGGAATGCGTAATTTCCTGACCGGTTGGCCAACATCGCATTCTGATACAGCCTTTTTCCAAACTTGTCCATGGATTTACCCTCTCTGCCAGGAGGGACTGAGGCATACACACTAGCCCCCTTAGACTTTTTGAGTGTGGACTCAACTAAAAGGGACTCATGAGGTAGTTGGGGCTTGTCAAACCCAGGAATGGGAATGACCTTATACAAAGAGTCCAATTTGCGGGGAGCTCCAGGTACAGTTAAAGGGGATTCTAAATTTTTATAAAAGGTCTCTCTCAAGATATCATGGAGAGGTAACTTAAGATATTCCTTTGGAGGCTGGTCAAAATCCAATGCATCTAGAAAAGCCTTGGATTTCTTTGACTCAGCCTCCAAGGGGATGGAGAGAGAATCACACATTTCCTTCAAAAAGGAAGAAAAAGAGGACACATCTGATCTAGAGGAAGGTCCCAAAGCAGAAGGGTCCTCATCACCAGAGGAGCATTCCCCTTCAGAAAGGAGAGGATCCTCTGAATCACCCCACAAATCAGAATCTCGAACTTGAAAACTCTGGTCCCGAGATTCTGGTGTGGAGGGTTCTAGGTGACGAGATTTGCGAAGCGATTTCCCTGACCTGATCGACTCGGTACCGGGAGATGTCACTGGATGCACCGGAGCCGAAGTCTGTACAGCCTGATGGTGAGCTCTCGGCTCCGGTGCAAGAACCGGCATGGAGACCGAGGAAGCAGATTGTACCGGTACCGACAAAGTGGAAGCGGATAAAATAGGGCGTTTCACTGTCGGTACCGGTGGCTCAGACCGGACCGGGACCGGAAGGCTCGGTGCCAAGAGTGAAGGAAGAAGGTGTTGCAACTGTTCTTTAAGCTGCACTTGCAGAACAGCAGCTATACGTTCTTCAAGTGAGGGCACCGGTACCGCCTTTTTCTTCTGCGGTACCTGCGGTGCTGCTCTACGCCCCGAGGATGAGGAACCCGATGTCGAGGGGCTCACCTCTATTGGGGCGGAGCACTTCCGTGGGCGCCTCGAGGTCGGCAGGATTGGGCTCGCTGCCACCGAGACCGGAGGACGCTCCAACGGGGAAGGCTTCTTAGCCGGCTTACCTGAAGGAGTCGACGCCGACGCGGTATCGCGTGGCGTCGATGAGGTGGGTGCCGACTGCGCCGGAGCCGATGTCGGTGCCGTAGAGTCAGACATTTCGGCACCAAAAAGCAATCTCTGTTGGATTTGATGATTTTTCAGAGTTCGCTTTTTTAAAGTCGCACAGCGGGTGCAGGTAGACGCTCGATGGTCGGGACCAAGACACTGTAGACACCAATTATGTGGGTCGGTGAGTGAAATTGGTCGTGCACACCGCTGGCACTTCTTGAACCCGGGTTGAGGGGGCATGAATGTAAAAACGGCTTCAGCCAAATCGAAGGCCGAGGCCTCGATGGTGGCAAAGGGCCCCGCCGGGGCGAATTCGAAAAAAGAAGAAAAAAACAAATGTTTTTTTTTTTTTTTTAAAGAAAAGAAAAAAGGAAGGAAACAATATTTCCTTCACGAGTTTACGCGAGCGGGAAGAATCAAAAAGATTTTCTCACAACAGCCGTTGAGAGAAACGCGTCTTCTTAGCTCCGCGGAAACTAAGAAACTGGGGACCGCGCGCCTCTGTCGGGCGGGAAGGCACTCGCGCGTGCGCGGTGCGGCCTACCAGAACTTTCCAAGTTCTTAGAGTGCAATCACTGTAAAATTGTCCGTACCGGGGCTCCGTCGGTGCCGTCACCCATCAGTCAAGAATATGCTGCCTGCTTGTCCTGGGATAAAGTAGGGTACAGTGTTATAGAATAATGGGTCTCTGCACCCATCTGGTCACCAAGATTTATACCAGGTTTCAGCAGATGTAAATCTGGTGCCCTGAGCTGGGCACAGAAAACGTCACTAAGTACTATTCTATAACGAGAACACAC
Source organism: Geotrypetes seraphini (assembly GCF_902459505.1). Taxonomy (NCBI): domain Eukaryota; kingdom Metazoa; phylum Chordata; class Amphibia; order Gymnophiona; family Dermophiidae; genus Geotrypetes; species Geotrypetes seraphini. Next base: position 68,646,294 of record NC_047095.1, read on the forward strand.
CCTTTATATAGAAATTAGCACCAAACTTTTCTGGTGCCCATTTTTGGGCACAATTTATAGAACTCCTACCTACGGGCCCCTTTTGCAAAGCTGCAGAAGCAAGCCCCAGTGTAGCAAATGCAACGCAGCCCATAGGAACTGAATGGGCTGTGTCACATTAACAACTCTAAATTTGTAACAGTAATAAAATCATAAGGAGAAGATAAGTAAAAAGGATCAGAGTGTGTGGCACAGTGGTTAAAGCTACAGCTTCAGCACCCTGAGCAAATCACTTAATCTCCCCATTGTCCCAGGTACATTAGATAGATTGTGAGCCCACCGGGACAGACAGGGAAAAATGCTTGAGTACCTGAATAAATTCATGTAAACCGTTCTGAGCTCACCTGGGAGAACGGCATAGAAAATTGAATAAATAAATAAAAATAAACTTTGTTTTATCCATATTAAGTTTCAGATGAATAGAAATAGCCATGTTCACAATGACATCATATCAATCCCAAATACAAGTTGTAACATCAGGCAAAGAGTGACCAAAGGAATCATTAAAGAAATATTAGCAGCATATGTACAAGAATGTATTCCTAAGCATTTAAGTTTTTGATTAAATGTAGCTATCACAAGATTAAAAAGAATTGTAGATAAGGGGAGCCCTGTGGTACTCAACATTCTAGAGCTCATGAACTTGAGATCTCATTTTCCCATTTTGCCCTATATGATCTAACACTAAGAAAATCCTTAAATCAAGTGAGGTCCCTAACTGAGGATTCCACCTGTACTTAGAAGATGAAGCAGTATATTAAGATTTACCAGGCCAAATGAAGCCGATGGATCAAACTATAAAAGCATTACTTGATCGCCAAGGGATAGTTGTTCCCTAATGCCATTTGATAATGCTCACAAGAAGGTTTCTATACTATAACCTTTGCAAAAGGTGGATTGACTGTCAAATAAGACATTAGGTTTTTACCTTGACAATATCTTTCCGAGTAGATAGTGATGGTATGCTGAACCATAGGGTTGCTCATCTATGTTCGCGAGCACAGTATATCTCCTCCTTCTCAGCAATCTCTACTGCCCTCTTCAGTTTGTACCGAAGCTGGTGAAGTCATACAGAAGACAGGAGAAGAAGGGGTACAGGGAATACCCCAAAACCAGGTGTCTGATCTGCTCATATGAATTTAAAACAAACACTGAAATAACCGTTGGTAGTTAAAACATTAACAAGCCTCTGAGAGGAACAATGAATGTGAGAAAATACAAGTTAAACAAGAAACATAAACAGGCTAAACATTTATGGAGCTCAACCATGCCTCATTTGTAATCATAGGTAATGGTGGACTAGAAATCACTAATGTAATATACACAGACTCTTCATAATCCAATAGTCTGACTGACAGTAAAATCCTAGCTATGAAGATGACCTTTAAGTCAGAAAGCAGGCACATCGGATAAATTGCTGGGAAGGGGGTTCAGCATGCTATCTCTATCTATGAAACTCATTGGTTACCTCCAATTGTGGAATGCACTTCCCAATTGTGGAATGCACTTCCAGAAGCAGTTCATCAGATTACAACATTTCTATCTTTTCGTAAGTGCCTGAAGGCACATTTCAAGGAGGCTTTTTGTAGAATATGATGTGATGACATTGTTATGAAAACTGTAGTTTTAATGAGTATGGCCATATATTATGCATATATTTTTTTTGTAATCCACACAGATTTTTGGATGTGCAGGATATAAATGTTTTAAATACATAAATAAATAGGACTCTCCTGACATCCAAAAACCTTTAAGGCCTTGTCTATCTTCTTGGACCCTGTGGGGTGAAATGCTGGCAACCTAACCACTTGGTTGACATGAAACACCGAAACGACCTTAGGTAGGAAGAAGGGAACCATATGCAAGGTTATTCCTGCTTCCCTGAACCTGAGGAATAGCTCTCTGCATGACAAAGCCTGCAATTCTGAGACTCTCCTGGCAGAAGAAATTGCCACCAAAAGACTGCTTTGACCGTCATATCCATGAAGGAGGCCTCTTGTAAAGGCTCAAATGGGGCTCTGCTGAGTTTCTCTAAAACTATACTAAGGTTTCAGGATGGAAACGGGTCTCAAATCGGGGGCCATAGTCTTATAGCGCCCTTCAGGAACCTTACTATTTCAGGATCTTCTAGGGCAAATGGCCCCTGCAAAAGCAAGTCTGAATGTACCTGGAGTCTGAGACTTTCTTCCTTTTGTATTAGTACGAGATCCGCATACCACAGAAGCCTGGGCCAATCTGATGCTGTGTGATGTGCTATTTGACGGATCACCTGGCCTATCTTGGACCAGGGGGGAAACATGTACAGTAGCCCTGTCTCTGGTCATTGTTGAACCAGGGCATCTAGCCCTGCACTTCCAGGGTTATATCTTCAGCTGAAGAACCGATTGCGTTTTTGATTTTTGCAGTCATCATGAGGATTTTTCTTTAATACGAGAGGGGGGGGGAGGGTGTCCAATTGACCCTTTGGGATTTTTGCAGGTAGGGCTCATGATTTCCTGACTTTCCTGTCAGTGCCTGAGCTATCATCTGCTAAAGGGAAATCTTTCCCAATGGTCCTTTTCCAATATTTCTTAAGAAAATACTGAAAAGAACTAGACCAAACATCAATTCCTGTGGCATGTAACTAGTAACTAAATAAATAACTTCACATTTCTCAACATAAATTCTACTCATCAGTATCCTTTGTGCCCCTTCCACTGAAGGGTTTCTAATCCTGTCCCATCTATATCACTCTGATTCAACCCTCTGATCACCCAGTCAAAGAAATTGTTTAGATTAGTCTGACAAGACTTATGTACTAGTAAATTCATGCTAACTCTGATCCTGTAACCCACTGGATTCCAGAAAGTACGCTACCCTCTCTTTTAGCAATAATTCCATTAATTTACTTATCACAGACTCCCGTCTTACTGCCACTTTTCTGGATTTCTGTATTCCAAATGCATGATGATGCAAGGTTTTGTAACAAAAGAAAACTGTCAAGCACTTGACCACTTCTTGTTCTAAGATGACTTTTCAATTTGCTTATCTTTCTCAGGGGTCTCTACAGTTTTCAATAGACAGCCATGAAACACTGAAAACACAATGTAGCCAGAAGATTACCTAGGACCAGAGCTTTTCCCTGTGTGACTGCTGTCAGTTTGGGAAAAGAAATAATAAAACATGCATGTCCTTCCATCATTCCTTTGAAGACCTCCCCCCACCCAATCTTGGTATTCTCATAGTTACTTTTAGATTTGATGACTAAGGAGTCACAATATTTAAACTCACCTAATACAGGCCATAGCTTTAAAATGTAGCTTAGTATATGTTTATCTAAAGCAAAATGTTGTTAATGTGCTTTCAGAAAAGTGTAAAGTATAATCCTCTGGTATCATAACCAAAATCGGTTCCCAGTATTATTCGTACAGAAAAACTTCTCTTTAAATGGAGATAGGTAACCCCAGGAATAAAGAAAAAAATATGAATACCTGTCCCAAGTCTATCTAGAGGGTTCTGGTGGAGAAGTCTGGATATTAGGTCTTGTGCATCTGGAGGTAATGCATCATCACCATCTGGCCATGCAATTTCATCTGCCAAAATAAAAGAAATTTCCTGCACTGGTGGAAAGATATATAAAGATTAAACAACAACAGACCAAAATGCAGCTAACAGATGGAAAAATTATTGTAGGAGGAATATTTTCAACCTGTATTGTATACAAAGCACGTAGGCTATTTAGTCCGCATACACTGCATTAGCTCTGAAAAGGACACATCTTAAGTTCTTTCCCTTCAAAAATGAGCAAGTGTAAAGAGTAAATATCCACATACTTTATGCTTATTATTTGTGTGGGTGGCTGAATGGAAGAAAAAGTAGTATGTGTATTTCCAGAAATTCCATGCATGTGATGTATTTGCTCTTCCAGCCTAAACCCAACTCTTAATGCAGCTAATAAATGTGCATTACAGAAGCTGTGCCTATTTTATCCATATTTTAGTAGGGTAATTTTCAAGATTTAATATTTACACAGGTTAAAAAAAAAGGTTTAACTCACGATCACTAAGGCCTGAAAACTGCTCCTCTGAATGCAACTGTGTTCCTTCACAAAATGCATATTTTTAAAGACAGTCATTTGACTTATGACAGAGGGTGCATCTAGCTTCAGATTACATTTTTACTCGAGGGATTTGGGTTTGTTTTTTTTTAAAAGGCATCTGATTTTAGAGAGCAAGTAGGCATCTACTTAGGTGCCATATCATGAAGGTGCCTATATGTTTATAAAATATTAGCGTAAACATCAGAAGTTTCACCTATCTCTTGATGATGTAGACATTGAAACCTGTTGTCAAGCCTAGTGCATTGCATAATTTGTGCTTGTATTTGTGAATTCCACCAATGATCTGCTCATACTCCACCCCATACATGCCAACTGGCAAAGTATACAGCATCTTTTACACTGGCTGGTGTTTTAAAAGAGGCCACATACATATAAAAATGATTTAAAAAGTACTTCTCTGTGTAGTTTTCCAGAAAACTAGCCACAGAAAGAGCAAGTATATGTGACTGTGTGCACTGTATACTTTCAGCAAAATTCAAAGCGCAGGCATGTATGCACTTTCACTTTTAGAGCAGCAATGGCCACAGGAAAAAGTAGGGTTATCAGATGTCCGGGAAAACTCAGACATGTCCTCTTTTTACAGGACTGTCCGGGTTCCCAGACGGACTTTCCAAAATCTGGCAGTATGTCTGGGTTTTGGAAAGCCCAACCAGCTCCAGCTGCATCTGGAGGGCCTCTGAGCATGCGCGGATGAAGCTTTGAGGGGGTGGAGCTGGAGTGGAATAGGGCAGGACTTGAGGCAGAACTGGGTAAGGCTGGAAGCAGAACAAGGAAAGGATGGGGCAGAACCGGGGGAAGGGGCATGCGTCCAGGTTTGAGAGACTCCAAATATGGTAACCTTAGCAAAAAAAGCCTATTCACTTTGGCTAACACAGAGATTGAACATTTTCTCAGTATGTAAGGAACCAAAAGTCATTATTTTGGACAGGATGTGCCAGATTCTGAAAAGGTTTATTGCAATGATTAAAACTGAAGCATTACTTTTAACTAGAAAGCATTACTTTTAACTAGAAAACAATGAATAAGCATTTCAGTACAGGTTAAACTAAAATTCTAATCTACATACCACTGATCACTTGTCCAAATAGCTCCTCTGGTGTGTCTCCAAAAAAGGGGACACAGCCAACCAAGAATTCATACAGGATAACTCCCATGGCCCACCAGTCTACAGGTTTTCCAAAGCCCTGACGTAGGATCACTTCAGGCGCGATATATTCTGGGGTGCCACAGACCTGAAGAGCAACACAAAGATGTTATAAAGCATAGACTGCAACAAACCTCCTTGTTGCTCTGCTTATTTATTACTTAAGACACTTATGACTTGCTTAAAACTACACAGGTCAAACAAAAAAGTCAAGGAAGGTGTCCTTTCAACCAATAATAAAGTCTTTATTTGAAATGATGGTCCCAACAAGGATCCCTGTTTCGGCGTATAGAAAAACGCCTTCCTCAGGGGACACTTATGCTTGAAAGATGCTGGAAACAAAAAACACTTTCCTTGACTTTTTTGTTTGACTGTCTGTACTTTAAGACAAGGTGTTCCTCTGTCTTTTTGTTTGCTAAAACTACATGGGAAACATAAAACATATACACTAAAATTGACACAGTTGACAAATCAGATGCTTCATTATCATCCCTTCTCACAGCCCAGACAGATGGGAGGCAGAGCAAGAAATGCTAATGAGGCTCTCTAGATAAACTCTCACGGGAACAGACTGACTACCCGAAGGTTCAGGAATGATGTGTCTGTTGCACTAGAAACTTGGTTATTTGTGTGATCTCCATTCTTTCCAGACAAACATTTTTCTAGCAATAGCCATAACATACGCTCCAGGCTTTGTACTTTGCACAGTTGATGAAACTTATCAAATATGAGCACAATCCTCATTATGCACATTGATCCAGCTATGGGAAGACAATCAAATTCTAGACATTTTGATTTTGGTGGACCAGAATGGGACCATTCATCGCAGCCCTTTAAGAGCTGTCAGTTAAGAGTGACCCTTTTACCAGTGCCATTCAGCACAGCCCTTTCATCACGAGATTGGTCAGCATTGCTCTTTCAGCGCAAGACTGTTCAGTGCTGCCCTTCATGCTGGATCGGGAGGGGGGGGGGGGGAGTATTGCTGGATTGAGGTGGAATACTGATAGGGGTGTGGAGGCACTGCACCCCCACCACATATGATGGTTCAAGGGTGTGTGTGTGGGTGCCTCCCCACTACATGCACCACAGAGAAATGCTGATGGGGGTGGGCCATCACCCCTCCCTCTACCACATATTACAGATGAGTGCCGATGGGGGAATTGCCCTCCCATCACACACGCTACAAATGAATCCTGATGGGGGTGTGGGAGGGGTATTGTCCCCCACCACATGCAGACTGGATCTGGGAGAATGGACGCTGTCTGACTACTGAACCGTGAGAAAGAAGGTCTGACTGCACCCACAATCTGAGACCTGCGCCTCTCTGAAAATGCACTAGATTTGCATACCACAATGTGCATGGCCAATCTGGTGCCACAAGAATGACTTTTCCCAGATGGCCTGCAATCCTGTGGAGTATCCACCCTATCATAGGCCATGGAGGAAACACATACAAGAGCTCATTCTTTGGCCATGACTGAACCAGAGCGTCCAGTCCTGCATTTCCAGGCTCAGATCTTCGACTGAAGAAGCAGTCTGCCTTGTTTCTTGCTGACACTATCAGATCAAACACTGGCCAACCCCAGTGATGAGGGGAGATATGACTGAAATCGACAAAATCCTGAGTGGAGTAGAACGGGTACAAGTAGATCGATTTTTCACTCCATCAAAAATGATAAAGACAATGAAGTTACAGGGAAATACTTTTAAAACCAATAGGAGGAAATATTTTTTCACTCAGAGAACAGTTAAGCTCTAAACGCATTGCCAGAGGTTGTGGTAAGAGCAGTTAATGTAGCTGGTTTTAAGTAAGGTTTGGACAAGTTCCTGGAGGAAAAGTCCATAGTCCGCTATTGAGAAAGACATGGGGGATGCCATTGTTTGCCCGGAATCAGCAGGATAGAATATTGCTACTCCTTCGGTTTTGGCCAGGTACTAGGGATCTGGATTAGCCACCGTGAAAACGGGCTACTGGGCTTGATGGACCATTGGTCTGACCCAGTAAGGCTATTCTTATGTTCTTATATAACAAAGTCTTGGCAGGCTGTGGCAAACAGTGCCCATTCTCCCGGATCCAGTCTGCTGAGAAATTAGGTCTGGACGTTGACCACTCCTGCTACATGCACTATCGAAAAAGACTGAAGATGACACTCTGCCCACTGGAAAAGACAGCAGGACTCCAGACTCAGCTGCACTCTTGGTGCCTCCCTTATGATTGACATACAACATCGTGGTAGGACTGTCCGAGAAGACTCGGACTGTTTGTCCCTCCAGAATTCTCCAGAACATGCAAAGCCAATCGAATGGCTTGAAGCTCCAATTTGTTGATCAACCACTTCCTTTGGAAGGCTGATCAATGCCCCAGGATCAGGCATCAGTTGCAGTGAGCCCCCCAGCCAAACAGGCTGGCTTCAGTTGCCACAGAGCTATTCTGAGAGACTTGCCACCAGCTCATATTTGCCCGGGCATCTGGAGTCCAGCAGAGCACTTTGGAGAGGACGCGGGACCACATCTATCATGGCTGCCATGGAGCCAGGATTTGGAGGTAATGCCACGTGGATGGAGCTGGCTTGGCCAAAAAGTTGGTTATCTGGGTACAAAACTTCTGTCTGCATGCCTCTAGAAGAAACACAACCTTCTGTCATGTTGAAGAAAACTCCCAGATATTCCATGGATTGGGACAGAACCAGATGGTTCTTTTGGAAATTCACTATCCAACCCAGGCTCTGCAGGACCCAGACAAGATGAGCCACAGCTTGCTCTTCTTCCAAGAATGACGGAGCTCTGATCAGCCAGTCGTCCAAGTATGGATGCACCTGCAATCCTATCCTGTGTAAATGTGTAACTACCACTACTATCACCTTGGTGAACGTGAAAGGTGCTGTCGCCAGCCCAAAGGAAACAGCGGAAAACTGGCAATGGTTCACCAGGACATGAAATCTCAGGAACTTTCTGTGTTTTGGAAAGATGGGAACATGCAGGTAGGCCTCTGTCAAATCCGGAGAGGCCAGAAATTCCCCTGGCTCCACAGTCACTATAACTGGACTGCACTATCTCCATATGAAAGCATGGAACTTTGAGAGCTACAATGTTTGTAAGAACCATAATGGGTCTCCAATCTTCTGAGCCTTTCTTGAGCACTATGGAGTATTTGGAGTATCTGTCTGAGCCTGAATTCTTGGGTGGCATGGTCTCTATGGACTGAATATCTAACAACCTCTGAACAGTAGCCATGACCTTGCTTGCCTTCTCTGGTTGCCTTGCTATGGAGTCCACAAACCAGTCTGTTAAGAGCTAGCCAAATTTGAACAATCTCCAGCACCCAATGGTCTGATGAGATCTGCACCCAAGCCACCGCATAATCTGAGAGTTGCCCCCTTATCTTCTGGGGAACGACTCCGGACCTGGCATCATTGTGCTTTCTTGGAGGCTGAAGCAGGATGAGAACCAGAGGCTTGGTTCCGCCTGGGTCCTGAGAATCTCTGTCTTGATCCCTGGTAGGATCTCCAAAAGGAGGTTCCTCTTGAGTACTTCCGAAAGCGCCAGGAACCACGAAAATTAGACCATCTGGAGTCTCTCAAGGCTTGTGGTCTGCTGTCAGGTAGAGAATTTGGCCAACAATCTGCTACGCTGGACATGAGATCGTCCAACCCCTTTCAAAACAACATTTGTCCCTTGAAAGGAAGTCTGCAAAGCTTTGGAGGTGGAATCTCCTGCCCATTGCTTGATCCAGTGCATTCTGCGGGCTGAGAAAGAATTAGCCGATACTTTGCTCATTACTCTGATGATATTGTAGAGAACACTGGCCATGTAATTCACTCCTGCTAACAGGGGCTGGGGCAAAGGCTCGCCCTCCGCAAACACAAGCCCCTGTAACTTGGTATGACAGGTGCATGTCACAAACGAAGCAACTGCAGCTACTTTGATTCCCAAGACAAGCACTTCAAATTGTCTTTTAAGGAACACATCTACTCTGTGATCCTGTATATCCTTTAATGCCACGCCTTCCTCACTTGGCAGAGATGTGCATTTGGTTATAATACTAATAATAACTTTATTTTTCTATACCACCATAGTCAAACTAACTTCTAGGCGGTTAACATAGAAAGAAGGCTGGACAATCAGCGAATTACAAAATGCAAGAAGAAGGATGTTACATAGTAAATTGGAGAAGCAGGGGGAAAGAATATATGAGAGAAGAGAGATGTTACATAATACATTGGAGTTGAAAGGGGAAAGAATACCCGAGAGAGGTCATCTGATTAAGTAAGGAATTTGTCAAATAGAGCGGTTTTAATTGATTTTCGGAATGTGTTGTAGGTCTGTCTGGCTTTATTTATGAGGTTTCCCATCCAGGATTGCTGTCTGTTTGCTTGGAACATGAAGGTTCTGTCTAGGAAGGATTTGTGATCTTTGGGTATGCAAAGATGTTTTTGTTTCTGGCTGTACGTGTGGGGTTGTGTAGAGTGAAGTGTGTTTGCAGGTAGGAAGGTGCTAGGTCCCAGACTTGTTTGAAGCAGATACATGCAAATTTGAACAGTATTCATGCCTCCACTGGTAGCCAGTGTAATTTTTTGTAATAGGGGCTAATGTGGTCTTTTTTTCTCAGTCCGAAGATCAAGCGAACTGCAGTGTTTTGTATTAATCTTAATTTTTGTACTGTTTTTTTTGGGATACCCAGGTAGGCAATGTTGCAGTAATCTAGTGTAGATAGAATCAGCAACTGCACCAGTAATCTGAAGGATGTTATGTCAAAGAATTTTTTAATAGTCCTTAGCTTCCACAGCGTGTAAAAGCATTTCTTCACCAGTAGGTTTGTGTGGTCAGTCATGGTTAAGTGAGTATCTAGAGTGATGCCCAGTATTTTTATGGTTTTGGCAATTGGATATTCATAGCCATTTATTTTTAATGATGTTTTCGTTATTTTGTCGTTGCGGCTTGCCAAAAAGACTTTTGTTTTCTCTGTGTTTAGTTTTAGTTTGAAGCTGGTGGTCCATTTTTCGATTTCTATCATTGTGTGTGAGAGATTATCTATAGTTTCATTTGTGATGTCATTTAAGGGGATTAGGATGGATATATCGTCTGCGTATATATAGTGTTTTAAGTTTAATTTTTGTAGTAGGTGACCTAAGGATGCGAGGTAGATGTTGAATAATGTGGGTTAGAGGGGAGCCTTGGGGCACCCCTGATGGGTTTTTCCATGAGTTGGAATAATTTCCGTTGCTGGTTACTCGGTAAGATCTGTTTGTTAGGAATTCTTGGAACCATTTCATTACCTTTCCCGAGATTCCTATTGCGTCCAGTCATAGTAGCATGATTTCGTGGTCTACTAGGTCGAACGCACTGCTAAGGTCAAGTTGCAGAATCAATGCGCTTTTGCTTTTGCTGAAAAGATCATAGAGGTGGTTTAGTATGGAAGCTATGACTTTTTCTGTGCTGTATCCTTTCCTGAAGCCTGATTGGTGTTCACTGAGGGTGTTAAATTTGTCTAGGTAGTCTGTTAGTTGTAGGTTGACCAATCCTTCTTGTAGCTTTGTGAAAAGGGGAATGCTTGCTATGGGTCTGTAATTGGATGTTAGTGCTGTTGAGGTTTTTTGATCTTTGGGTATCGGAGTAACTAGTATGTGTCCCATATCCTTGTTTAATGTTCCATTTGTAAGGGCAGTTGTTAACCATGTGAATAGTTCCATTTTGAAGTCTGGGGGAGCAACTGTCATGATTTTGGGGAGCATTCGTCGAGAAGGCAGTTAGATTTGGAGTAGTTGTTGAATAAACTTAGGAACTGGTGCCAGTTTGGGAATTCGAAGTGATCCCAATTCATGTCTGCTCTGGGAACCTGATCATGGGGTTCAAGGTTGTGGGTGTAGGTAGAGTAGTTCTTAGGTCAGTGATTTTATTTTTAAAAAAGTTAGCTAGGGTTTGAGCGGATGGGGTGCTCTCATTGTCCTTTTTCAGGATTCGTGTTGTGTCTGTTAACGTTTTTACTAGTTTGAATAATTCTTTACTGTTTATTTTTGTTGAACCAATTTTTTGTGCGTAGTGCTTTGTGCGTTATTCTTTGATCAGATTTTTGTATATTTTCATTTTTTGTTTCCAGTTTGTCTTGTCTATTTCTTTGTTTTTTGCCAGATTCTTTCCAATTTTCTTAGTTCCTGTTTGTTGGTTAGTAGTTCTAAGTCGAACCATTCGTTTGGTGGTCTATCTTTCTTTTTGTATGTTTGGTATGGGGCTATTTGGTCTAAGAGGTCTTTACTAAACTTTTCCCATCTTGTTGGGAATTCCTGTATTTCGTTGGTTGTGGGACGTAGCTCATAGTGAGCCCAGAATTCTGTTGGGTTTATGGTACCACGACTGGTAATTGTTTTTGTGTTTCTACTTTTGTATTTCGGTTGAGAGCTCTTTTTTTGCCAGTGTAGGTTGAAATTGCCAATATAGTGGTCTGACCAGATGCATTTTTTTCCAGGTCCCTGTGTAGTATTGTATTTTTGGATCAAGGGTTTCTTTTTGAGAGAAAGTAATTATGTCTAGTTTTTGTCCTTTTTCATGGGTTATCTCTGTGTCTGGAATTGGAAAATTGAGTGACATTAGGAAGTTGGCAATTTTGGTTACTTCTGGTTTTCCCTTTTGTTCTAGGTGTATGTTTATATCCCCAGAAGTAGATTGTATGATCCTTTTAGTGTATTTACGGTTAGGAATTCGATGGCGTTTGACCATTTTTTGGGTGGGATAACCACCCGCGAATACAAGATATTCAGAAAAGAAATAAAAACGATGCTCTTCAAGAAATCACTGAAACACTCTTAACATCTCAATTACCTTCCATCCTCCTGCCTTTACCACGCCCCACAGATAATGTTCTTCTCAACTTCTCTTGAATTTACCAATGATCTTCTATTGTAACCCACCATTTATAACTCTTTGGTAATCCGCCTTCTCAACTTCTCTTGAATTCACCAATGATCTTATATTGTAACCCATCATTTATAACTCTTTGGTAATCCGCCTTTAACCGCAAGGTAATGGCGGAATAGAAATCTCTAATGTAATGTAATATAAAATAGAGTAGTAGTCAGTGATTCTTCTAATTTGGCATTAGTGATTTTACAAGTTAGTATTTCTAGGTTTTCTGATGTTTTGGAGTCTGTCTTACTGTAGTTAAAGGGTTCTTTTAGTATAATCGCTAGGCCGCCTCCTTTTTTCCAGCTTCTTGATAGTGGGAGTATTTTGTATCCCTGTGGTAGAATTTCTTTCATGATAATGTCTGTGTAGAGACAATCCATGTTTCTGTTAGAAATAGGAAATCTGGCTTTGTTTGCAATATCCAGTCGTTTATAACGTGTGCTTTGTTTCTCACGGAGCGGGTATTTAGATAGTATCCCGTGATGTTTTCATAGTTGGATGGGGTGCGAGTTTCAGAATATATTAACTTTTATAGGTTTCTGTTTTTGGTCTGGTTCCTGTATGGTTTGCGGGGTTTGCGGTTGGTGTTTATCACTGGGATTTGGAGTGGGCCTTGCTATGGATAGATTTTTAGTAGTTGGTGAGAGTTTGTTGATTTGGATAGTTTGGCTGGTCTGTGCCAGGAGGGATAGTTGTGAATAGGTTGATGGGATTTGTTTTCAATGGCCCAGTATCTAGAGAAGATTAGGTACAGTATCCCTAGTAGTAGTTGGTTTTTGTTAAAAATTGCCATGTTGTGTGAGGTGTAGTGGAATGTAAGTTGTATCAGGTAGCAGTGGGCAGTACAGGCTACACATGCGGTAGTAGGCTATGCATGCGGTAACAGTCCTGGGCAGTACCGACTATACATGCGGTAGCAGTCTAAACATGCGGTGGCAGGCTCTACATGCGGTAAACAGGCTATACATGCAGTCTATACAAGCTATGCATATAGTCTATGGTGTTGTACAGGCTATATATGCAGGCTATACTGTCTATACAGGCTATACATGCGGTAGTAGGTTATACATGTGGTAACAGGTTGTACATGCAGTCTATAGCCCAAAAGCAGATCCACAATTAGCCCAAAATCTACAAATCTACAATTAGCCCAAAAGCAGATCTAATCAAGGATTGGCTGATTAAAGAACAACTAAGCTGCCTCTTCTTAGTCGAAACCTGGCTAACATCCTACTCAGACCCATGCATAACTGAATTTTGCACCAAAGGATACAAACTAGAGCTGGTTTGTCGAGAAAACAAACGAGGGGGAGGACTAGCTATTCTAGTAAAAAACGACCTCAACCTAAAAGTCCTACACAAACACTCAACCCCTCATTTGGACCTTCTAGCTTGTCAACTCTCCGACAACACACTCAAAGGCATCTTGAATTGCCTGCTATGCTACATCACGCCAGGAAAATGGAACGCCTCAAAACTTGAACTCGAAGAATTCATATTCCAGAACTCTCTAACCTGCACACATAATTTGCTCCTTGGAGACATAAATCTCCACCTCGAGGACCACACTTCCAAACAAGTAGAGGATATACTCTCATACCTCGACGCCCTGTCCTACCAGATTCCCAATCCTGAACCCACGCACGAAAAAGGCCACCAACTTGATATCGCTGCGTTCACGTCTCATAACCTCCACACCCCAAGGAGGTTGTGTGGTGCAGTGGTTGGATCTACAGCCTCAGCACCCTGGGGTTGTGGGTTCAAACCCCGTGCTGCTCCTTGTGACCCTGAGCAAGTCACTCAGTCCTCCATAGCCCCAGGTACGTTAGCTAGATTGTGAGCCCACCAGGACAGATAGGGAAAATGCTTGAGTACCTGATTGTAAAACCGCTTAGATAACCTTGATAGGCGGTATATAAAAATCCTAATAATAATAATAATAAACAAATATCCACATCACCAATGGTACCTGGCATCCCTCTCTTTGGTCAGACCATTACAAATATACTTTCACCATCAACTGGCCTCAAAATAACTTAAAATCCGAGCCCCCAAAAACAACCTTCAAATCTAGACAGAAAATTGAACCTGCCACATTCTGGGATAAAGTGGACCCTGCAATCGTCTCCATTGACCCTACAGATTTTGTAATCCATTGGTGTACCCTAAGTTAAACAACCTTGAATGAGCTAGCCCCAGAAAAAACCAAACACAGAACCTGCAGACCCTCCGTCAAATGATTCGACTCTGAACTTCTCCTATTAAAAAGGCATTGCAGACAACTTGAAAGATCCTGGAGAAAAAAGAAACAAGATCAAACCAAAACTGCTTGGAGAAACCAAATCAAACAATATAACATCAAACTTAAGGAAAAAAGCAAAGCATACTACTCTAAACTAATTGGCACCAACACCCCTGACACAAAAACACTCTTCAACCTAGTAAAAAAACTTACAGATACGGAAACTTACGGATACAGATACGGAAACTTACGGATAGCCACTCAAGGCAATAAACCACCAACAGCTTCCCAACTAGCAGACCACTTCAAACACAAGATCAATTGTTAACCACAACATCTGACCTCAAAGCATTCCGTAAAGAAATCAAAACACTTCTATTCAAAAAGTATATACAATCTACTTAATCTCCCCCGCCTCCTATTCCCCTCTTTAACTTGACCAAGTACAGCCCACTCCCTGGTACCATATCCTCAATCGTCCCAAAAAAAAAAAAAGGGTAACCGGAAACCCAAGTAATCAACCTAAAACCTAATATCTCCTACCGAAACCAGCTATCTACCAATGTAAGGAAGCAGAATATTTTTCTATGTAACGTAACCTGAAATAATTTCCAATGTAATTTAATCTGTATCCTCAATTTGTACCTGTACCAGAAATTTTCCAATGTAATGTATCCTCCTGGAAATATCCAGCTCTCTTTTTATGTAATCCGCTTTGAACCGCAAGGTACAAGCGGAATAGAAATCACTACTGTAATGCAATGTAATCTATACATGCGGTAACAGGTTGTAGATGCAGTCTATACAAGCTATACATGCAGTCTATACATGTTATGCAGTTTATACTTGGTATACAGGCTATACATGCAGTCTATACAAGCTATACAAGCAGTCTATACATGCGGTAGCAAGCTGTACATGTAGGCTATAATTATAGATTATACAGGCTGGTTATTTCTTTGATGGTAAATAAGGAGTCAATAGGGAAGTCCTGACTATTCAAGGAGATCGATGAGTCTTTGATTTTATCGTTAGGGCTTGCCAGGAAAAATTTAGTTTTGTCAGTATTGAGCTTCAATTTGAATTCGGTCATCCATAGTTCGATTTCCTTTAGAATGGATGATAGATGAATCTTTGTCTTGGAGGTCAGAGTAGTAAGGGAAATAACAATGGTGATATCGTCCGCATAGATATAACATTTAACCTTTAAGCTTTGTAATAAGTTCCCCAATGAGGCAAAGTAGATGTTGAACAATGTGGGGGAAAGAGGGGAGCCCTGCGGGACTCCGCAAGAGTTAGCCCAACTATAGGACTTTTTATTGTCACTGTAGACTTGATATGACCGTTTGCTCAAAAAAACCCAAAACCATTTTAACACATTACCTGAAAGACCAATTGACTCCAGACAATCAATCAGAATAGCGTGGTCAACTAGATCGAAGGCACTACTTAAGTCTAGTTGTAGAATAAGAGCACTGGTACCCTGACTGAATAAGGTATGGAGGAAGTCCAGTACTGATGCCAAGACAGTTTCAGTGCTGAATCCAAAATGAAAACCAGACTGTTTGTCATGCAGTATGCTAAATTTGTCCAGATACATTACTAGTTCCTAGTTGACCAGTCCTTCCATTAGCTTGACGAATAAAGGAGTGCTCGCAATTGGTCTGTAATTAGATGTCAGTTTGGTAGATTCTTTAGGGTTTTTTACGATTGGGGTGACCAAAATCTGGCCTAGATCCTCAGGGAAAGTATCGGTTAGTAAGAGAGAAGAGAGCCAGTTGTATAACTTGGCTTTGAAAGAGACTGGAGCGACTTTCATAATGTTTGGGGGGCAGCAGTCTAATCTGCAGTAGGAAATGGCGTATTTCGCGTAATGTTTGGAGAATTGTTGCTAGGATGGTGTAGTGAAGTTATTCCAGGCCATATCTACCCTAGGGTCATCTTTGTGTTGGGCAACCGGTTAGTTCAAGTGTTTGGTTGAGGAGCCTGCTAGTTTGGACCCTTCAGGAGCATTCCAAAGGACTAAAGTGTACAATCTTTGGGCAATCACTAGAGCAATTCCAATTGCCTGCTTACCTGCTTATCCAGGAATTCCCTGGCATCTTTTTCAATATGTCCCTCATATAGGTTAGTGGTCAAACTCATGAGTCCAATTTTAGAGAGCCCAAAGTCTGTTAACTTAATGTGACCCATTGATGTAATCAGTAGACTGGAAAAAGAGAGAAAATATAATGTATTTCACTTCTGGAACAGAAATTACATCTTAATGTAAAATTTAGAAATAAGGGAGAAAGGAAAAGCAAGAAGCAAGGAGAAGGAAAGTGAAAGAGGGGTAAACAACTAGACAAAAAAAGAGAGCATTGGCATTATTTCCTTCAGAAAGAGCGTTGAATCCAATTGTTTTACAAAGAGACAACAAATAGCCTATTTAAAATCAGAAGCAGTGAGGGAGAGATTTGCAATTGCTGCTTTTATAATTGTATTTTAAGTTCTATAATCCTATTTTTTTGTTTTAATTAGAATTTACTCTGTAATTTATTATTTTCTTTGTATTTTTACTTTGTAATTGATGATGGAATTCTTTTCTTTGTTGTTTAGTACTATGTAAACCACTATGATGATATATCAAACAGCGGTCTATATATACTAATAAACAAACAAACATCATCTATGAAGCAGAACTGGTAAAAACCACAGACTACAAAACCTTCAAAAAAGAAACAGAAACCCTACTCTTAAAAAAAAAATATATATATATATATATATCCTATATAATAAAAGGCTAACTCACGCATGCGCACTCCTATTTGCGTGCTTCCATGATCAGTAGTTCCGTGGCCGCATGAGTGCGCATGCGCGAGTCCCCAGCCTTACTTTCCAGCACCTACCACTCGCCGAAGCGCTGGCTCCCATGGAGATGTTGTTTTTCTGTTTGGAGCTGCGGCGGCGTCTTTTCTCGGGAGCCGCACCAGCATCACAGACAAGGCTTCCGACACTGGTGCGCCTCTTGAGGGAGACTGCCGCGGCGGCTTTGGACAGAGAGGTAGCATTTTCGTGGGAGCCGGCCTTCGGAGAGGCTCGAGAGTGTGCATGCGCGGCCGATCAGCGCCCTCACCACCTCTGCAAGTTGAGAGGTATCGTGGCCGGTCAGCGCCCCCACCACCCCGAAGATGCACACAGTAGCAGCAGGGCCATCGTCAAAGGGAACACAAAACATGGCAGAAATTAAGAGTAATCAACAATTCCTCTTGCTTCTCACCTCAGAATCCAGGGTCCCGGTTGATAACGAAAAGGCAGAGCAAGGAGACCACAATCACAGTAAGCACGCGTTCGGGGCATTAGTGAGCAGGGTTGCCATGGAAACCCCGCTCGAGTCAAGTAGAACCCTTAGACTGGAGGAGAAAAAATCTCAAAAGGTACAAAAAGTCTCCCCCACCCCAAAAAAAGATGTTAACAGAATAGGAGGGAAGAGACAACTGGAACTAACCGCCTTAATAAGTGATTAAATGAAGTCCAATGTTATAGTGAAGGAAAGCCCTCAGTCACACAGCTAACCTGGGGAAAAGTAAGAAAACAGCTGTACCCTTGGGGTTTTCTTACTTTTCCCCAGGTTAGCTGTGTGACTGAGGGCTTTCCTTCACTATAACATTGGACTTCATTTACTCACTTATTAAGGGGTTAGTTCCAGTTGTCTCTTCCCTCCTATTCTGTTAACATCTTTTTTGGGGGTGGGGGAGATTTTTTGTACCTATGGAAACCCAGCTGGCATAACAAAAATGATGCAGTCGCAAGGGTCAGTGAAAGGGGATGAGGAGTGACATGCATAGCAGGGGCTTAGAGGGCAAGAGAGCTGCAGTTGGAGAGACTGAGGAAGGGAATGTTCAGATAAAGAAGAACTGAGACTGAAGAAGGAATAAAAATTAAAAAAAAAAGGAAGAGACACCTACAGGGAAACACAGGATCAGGAGCATACAGAGAAAACAGGAGAACGTAGAGGTTTGCAGGAATCAGGAGCATATAGATAAAGGAGAGCAAAAAGAGCAAAGAGACTGGGAATGATAAAGAGCAGAGATGCTTGCAGGGAGAAAAAGCGAGGCAGTAATGTTACAGCTGGAGAGTGCAGAATGAGGAAGAAAGCAGAGACAGCGCTACACAGGGAAATGGAGGGGAGAGAGACAGAAAGAAAAAGACAGACAGACATATATTCTAGCACCCGTTAATGTAACGGGCTTAACGACTAGTATATATATAAAACCAATATAACACAACCAGACATGTCCCAAACTCTTCCTGCAATACTATCTACTTCTTAGCAAATTAGAAAATGTTCAAACTATTCCTTAAGTACTTCTTATTATCTTAACAATATGTAATTCTTAATATCATAACAATTCCTATGTAATCCGCCTTGAACCACAAGGTAAAGGCGGAATAGAAATCACTAATGTATTGTAATGTAAATGCAGTAAATGGTAGAGGATGACAAAATCATTTCACTGTTTTTTGCCCTTCCTCCTTTCCTCTGTGGCCTATTTCTCCTTCCAAGCACCTGCTGTCAAGCTCTATGTCTTCTCTCTCTTTGAAAGCAGCAAAGCAGCCCCAGCTTCTACTGCTTTCTGTGTACTCTGCCTGTGACTACAGCTGCATCATTCCCTTCCTGTGCATGTGGACCATAAAACCAGGGCACATTCACTGTTTGACCAGTCACACAGCACAGTTACTTACCGTAACAGGTGTTATCCAAGGACAGCAGGCAGATATTCTCACATGTGGGTGATGTCATCCAAGGAGCCCCGGTACGGTCAGCTGCAAAAGTTAGCAACTGACTGCACCGCGCAAGCGTCTTCCTGCCCGACACAGGTGCGTGGATCCTCAGTTCAGTAAGCCAGCTAAGAAGCCAACCAGGGGAGGTGGGTGGGATGTGAGAATCTCTGCCTGCTGTCCCTGGATATCACCTGTTACGGTAACTGTGCTTTATCCCAGGACAAGCAGGCAGCATATTCTCACATGTGGGTGACCTCCAAGCTAACCAGAATGGGATGGAGGGGAAAGTTGGCATTTAGGAAAACAAATTTTACATTACTGCTTGGCTGAAGTGCCCAGCCCGTTTGGAAAAAGATTACAGACAGTAATGAGAGGCAAAAGTATGAACCGATGACCAAGTAGCAGCTTTACAGATCTCATCAATAGGGGTAGAGCGAAGAAAAGTTACTGAAGCAGCCACTGCTCGAACCTTATCTGTGACTCGACTCCCCAGTTGTAGCCAAGCCTGAGCATAACAGAACGAGATGCACGCAGCCAACCAATTAGGAATCATTCTCTTGGAAACAGGATAACTCAACTTGTTAGGATCAAAGGAGACAAAAAGTTGAGATGCTGTTCTATGCGGTTTTGTCCTGTTGAGATAGTAGGCCAATGCTCGCTTACAGTCCAGACTGTGAAGAGCCGTTTCTCCCAAATGAGAATGAGGCTTAGGAAAGAATGGAAGAACAATTGATTGATTGAGATGAAATTCAGTGACAACCTTAGGAAGGTACTTCGGATGAGTGCAAAGCACAACCTTGTCATGATGGAACACTGCAAATGGTGGGTCTGCCACTAGCGCTTGAAGTTCACTTACTCTTCTGGCAGAAGTGAGAGAAATGAGAAAGACAACTTTCCAAGTAAGGTATTTGAGATGAGCCATAGACATTGGTTCAAATGGAGGTTTCATCAACTTAGTAAGAACCACATTGAGATCCCAAACCACTAGAGGTGGTTTGATATTGAAAAGTCCTTTCATGAATCTGGAGATAAGAGCATGAGCAGTAAGAGGTTTACCATCCACTGGTTGATGAAAGGCAGTGATAGAACTGAGATTGATGCTAATGGATGTGGATTTGAGGCCAGAGTCAGATAAATGAAGAAGATAATCACAGAATAACTGTCTGCTAACCTAAAGGCCTGGAACAGTTAATTTTCAGCAGAGGCCCTTCCTACTTGCATGTGGTGACTGGAAATCACTGCAGGGAGATCGTTGCTGTAGGCAGGACCAGTGGAGGCATGGTTGATCGCTGCTGGTTGTTGCCTAGGATGGGGCAGAGTCTACTCTCTCATTGGGGAGGAGCTGGTGGTGTCTCTGGATCCGTGGAGTGGGACCGTGCTGTGGACGCCTCCTCCTGGTTGTCTGATAGAGGCAAAGTGCTGTATTCTTCAAGAGCTGCCCATGAGCATCCGCTGCTCACCGAGAGCAGTGCGGACCAGTGTCGCCATGAAATTTCCCACCCCTGATTTTCAACGGATGCCCTCTTGTTGCCGTGGGTCCTTTAAGGAAAAAGAGATCCTCTTCCACCTCAATACGGCCTTTAACATATTTGAACGTCTCGATCATGTCTCCCCTCTCTCTGCATTCCTCGAGTGAGTACAGCTGCAACTTACCCAGTCGTTCCTCATACGGGAGATCCTTGAGTCCTGAGACCATCCGACTTGACTCTCCGCACATCTTTTTGATAATGCGGCCTCCAGAATTGTACACAGTATTCCAGATGGGGTCTCACCATGGATCTGTACAACGGCATTATGTCCTCGGGCTTACGGCTGACGAAACTTTTACGGATATAGCCCATGATTTGTCTAGCCCTGGATGAAGCTTTCTCCACTTGATTGGCAGTCTTCATGTCTTCGCTAATGATCACCCCCAAGTCACGTTCTGCTACAGTCCTTGCTAGGATCTCACCATTTAAGGTGTAAGTCCTGCATGGATTTTTGCCGCCAAGGTGCATGACCTTGCATTTTTTGGCATTGAAACTTAGTTGCCAAGTCTTTGACCAATGCTCCAGCAGGAGTAAGTCCTGCATCATACTGTCTGGCATTGAGTTTTTGTCGGGCACTGTGCTTTCATCTGTTGTGCGGTTGCCTACTATGTTGCAAAGTTTGGCATCATCGGCGAATAATGTAATTTTACCTCGAAGCCCCTCAGCCAAGTCTCTTACAAAGATGTTAAATAGAATCGGGCCCAAGACCGAGCCCTGCAGCACTCTGCTGATCACCTCCGTCGTATCGGAGAGGGTACCGTTTACCACTACCCTCTGAAGTCTACCTTTAAGCCAGTCCCTAACCCATGCGGTTAATGTTTCACCCAGTCCTATCGAACCCATCTTGCTCAATAACCTGCGGTGTGGGACGCTATCAAATGCTTTGCTGAAGTCCAAGTACACGACGTCCAGGGACTCCCCTATATCCAGCTTTCTTGTTACCCAGTCAAAGAAGCCGATCAGATTTGATTGGCAGGACCTTCCCTTCGTAAAACCATGTTGATGGGGATCTCGTAGATTCTCTTCGTTCAGGATCGTATCCAATTGGTATTTGTACAGTCTTCTAATTTAAAAGATATATGGCGTATTCTTCATTTTAATGATCGAGAATTTTCTTTTTGTTCACATGTTCATAAATCATTTTCAAGAATTGATTATGTTTTTATTTCAGATAATTTAGTACATCAAGTTACACAAGACTCCATTGATCCTATCATTTTGTCTGATCATGGGGGGGGGAGTGTGGGTTGAATTTAATGTTATTGGTCAAGATAATAGTAGACCAATATGGAGATTTGATAATGCTTTGCTTGCTGATCAAAAATTTTGTGAGGAATTTCAACTAAAGATGGATGAATATTTTCAAATTAATAATACAGAAGAAATTTCTATGGAAACTTTATGGGATGCTTTTAAGGTAACGATGAGAGGACATATTATTTCATACTCAGCTCATGTTAAAAAGCAAATAAAAAAGCAATTTTTTAGTTTAGAACGGGAAATAAAACTTTTAGAAGCAAAATTGGTTGATAAATGGTAGCATTCCACATTGCAAGCTCTTTTAAAATTTAAATGTTAATTACAATGGGATTTCTTCTAAGTTAATAAGAAATGATATTTTTTCGCAGCAAGCTCTGTATTATGGAAGCTCTAATAAGGCGGGAAGTTTATTGGCTAATTATCTTAAGTAAAGAAAAGGAAAACAAAGATTAGTATAATTAAAGATGAAAAAGGCGATACACATTCTCAAATTGGTCCTATTTTAAAACAATTTTTAAATTTTTATAAAGCCCTTTATTCTTCTGAGCCTTATTTAGATAGGGAAAAGGATGGCTTTGAATTTTTAAATTTAATTGAGGGTCCAAAAGTTCCTGATCATATAAAAAGAAGTTTAGAAGAACCTATATCACTAAAAGAATTACAAACAGCATTGAAGTCTCTTAGAGTTGGGACCATTCCAGGTGGTGATGGCTATACTGTAGAGTTTTATAAGTCTTTTCAAATTATCTTGTTGCCCCATTTATTAAATTTATATTTGACCCAACTGAATAAAGGTTGTATTACAGGTACTATGGCAGAATCATTAACTATTGTTTTACCGAAGCCAAATAAAGATGCCACATTGGTTTCAAATTACAGGCCTATTTCTTTAATTAATGTTGATGGGAAATTAGAAACATAGAACATGACGGCAGAAAAGGGCCTACGGCACAACAAGTCTGCCCACTCAAATAACCCTCCCCTCTAAGTTCCTCTTTGAAGTGAGTCCACATGTTGATCCCATTTGATCTTATAGAAACATAGAATAATTGGCTAAACTTTTAGCCTTACATTTGAAAAAGGCTCTACATAATTGGAATGCACCAAACGGGTTTTGTTGCTCAGAGACACTCTTCTAATAATACTAGATTGGCTCTTCAGATGTTATATTTAACAAAAGACCTAAAAGACCCGGCCTTCTCTTTGTCCTTAGATGCGGAAAAGGCTTTTGATCTGGTAGAATGAGTCTTATGTACCAGGCTATGGAATGGTTTGGTATGGGTTCAGGTTTTATACAAATGATTCAAGCGTTGTATAGCTCCCCTGTTGCTAGATTATATATTAATAATAATTTTTCAGAATCTTTTAAGTTGCAAAGGGGGGTTAGACAAGGTTGTCCTTTGTCTCCTTTGCTTTTTGATACAGTACTTGAACCCTTGTTATTAGCTATTCAACAGGTAGGGGAGATACAAGGTATTCCGTATTCTGGAAAAGAATATAAGGTATCTGCTTATGCAGATGATATACTGCTTCATTTGAGGAATCCTGAAACAACCATTCCATGTTTGCTTGATTTGATTGAGAAGTTTGAGAAATTCTCAGGATATAAAATAAATTGGAATAAGTCAGAAATTTTTCCTTTAAATGTGCATTGTATAAAAAGTTTATTTGATTCATTTCCTTTTATTTGGAAGGAGAAAGGAATAAAATATTTAGGTATCTGAATAAAAAACACATTTGAGGAGACAATGAAAGTGAATGAAAAAACTTTATTACAAAAGGTTACAGAATTGTGTGAACAATGGAATCCGTTGCATCTGTCTTGGTGGGAAGAGTCCAAACTGTAAAGATCATGATATTGCCTGTGGTTTGTTACCAAATGGGTATGATACCAGTTTTTTTTCAGGGGTCTTTTTATAAAAAGTTAAACAGTATTTTGTCTAAATTTATTTGGCTGGGTAAAAGAGTAAGAATTGCTTTAGTGACCTTACAAAAGCCAATTGCAGAGGGTGGGGTAAATTTTCCAAATTTCTATAGGTACCATCAATCCTATATCTTGCGCCAAGGTATGTATTGGGTCCTCCCAGAACTCATGGAAAAGCTACCTGATTGATTATGGTTAGAATGGCAGCTCATGTTTCCTATTAGGCTTCGTCATCTTCTCAGTATTAAAATGCCTAGGTTGCGGAAAAACAATAAGACATGGAAAACTTTAAGATATGTTAATCATTTAACACCTCTTCCAATTCAAAAATCTACATATCAAAATATCTGGCTAAACTCCAGGATCCAAATAGGCGGTTTTAAGATTGTCTGGAAGGATTGGATTAAAGCAGGTATACGAACCTTAAATGATGTTATAACTGATGGTAAACTGCTGGATTTTTCACAGTTGCAAATAAAATTTGGTCTTAATAAAAAACAAAGTTATAAATGGTTGCAACTGAAGCAGGCTATTCAGGCAGGGTTCCCTGAATGGAAATCTCTTAATAATCAATTTAGTTTAGATTTCTTATGCTTTCAGGCAGACTTCTTGGGTCACCAAGCCGCGCAGTGGTATAAATTATTATCTGGCTATATAAATAAGAAACCAAAGACTGGACTTAGAGATATTTGGAGCATTGAGATTAAGCATCAAATTAATGCATCTCAGTGGCTACGTATTTGGTCCTGGAGGATGAAATGTACAATGTCTGCTTCTATGAGGCAAACATGGTTTTTCCTGTTGCATAGAGCACTCTGGACCCTGTTCGTTTACAAAAATTGGACTGCTCTAGGTCTAATAGATGTTGGCATTGTCACCTTGATGCTGGAACTTTAGATCACTTATTGTTTTACTGTCCATTCATTAAAACTTTTGGGATATCTATTTGGGACCAAATAAATCATTTATTGGAAAATTATGTAGCACTATCATACGACACAATTTTATTTGGCATGCTGATGAGAGCTAAGCCTCAAATATCTGCTAATAATAAGCTTTTGATGATATTGACAGGAGTTGCCATTCAACAAATAACGTATAACTGGAAAGATTGTACAAGGCTTAATTACTGTTTCTGGTGGAATTCAGTATGTCATGTGTTTAAAATGGAAAGAGCGTTGGCAGTTCAGAAAGGTTACTATAATAAATTTAAGGATGTGTGGGGGCCATTATTAAATTATTATAATAAATAATTTACACTTTTCCCAATTTTAATTCTTATATAAGGATCGGGGGAGGGAGGGGTTGGATTTTCTATTAATAATATATATGAATGATAAGATATTATATTCATGTGGTATATATATATTTTTTTGTTGTATGTGAAAGTGGGAGGGGGTGGGGGTTAAATCTTTTTATTGAATGATATTGCAGTGTTTCAAGTGATATTATATTATAATTGTTTAATATTTTCTGTACACTAGATGTAAAGTATAAAATGAATAAAGAATTTTAAAAAATAAAAAATAAAAGGAATGTCATGTCTCGTTTAACACAACTGTTGTTGACGTTTCCAGCTGGTTTAAATTGTACTTTCTTGTAAGCCCTCTTGTTGGTAGCGAGACTTTCGGCTGTAGTCGACAACAGTTGTATTAAACGAGACATGACATTCCTTTTTTGAATTTTGGTTTGGTTTTGAATTTTGGTTGAATTTTGGTTGAATTCTTCAAATATTAGCATTCGTGATTCTTAAGACTCCTGAGGCAGACCTGTGGGCCGAAACATGTACATGTCGAGTCATTGAATCATTGAGTCATTGAATGTACCATTGTGACAATGGAGTAATAACGATCTTCACATTATCAGATGAGTTGGAGGACACTTTTTTAGTGCACATCATTCTGAAAAGCTCTGAGAACATATTAAATCGCTCTGAGTTCCAAAAGATTTATGTGACAGCGTTGTTCTCTTGGGGGGGGGGCAGTGACCTTGAGTGCAAAGGCCATCCAGATGAGCTCCCCAAGCATAGGTTGATGAATCCCTGGTCAGAACATTTTGATGAGGAGGCATGTGAAACAAAAGACTTCTGGAAAGATTGGAAGAGTTCATCCACCACTGAAACAACCGTCGGCTCAGGTTGGGTCGGTACTGGAGGAGTCAGTGTCAGGGTCAAGAGATGGAACATATCCCAGTACATCTCATGAAACAGAGCATCGAGCTTCTGTTGAAAAGTAAGCACTGGTACCTTTGGTTAGTTGCCAGTACCAATGGTGCTACAACTCATTCCAGAGAGGATGACTCGGATGACGATGCACCCCTCAATTTGGAAATGAGATGCATAAGGGGTCATCGCTTGGTTGGCATTACTGGACTTGATGCCTTAGTGACTTGCAACCCCATCTGGGAAGCTGTTGGCTTTTTAGCTAGCTTATCAGATGGAGCGACACCGGAGTCCATGTTGGTGCACTGGACAGCGTCGATGCCTTCGACATCAATGGTTGCGATGCCAAATCCCCCTCCATGCTGACACCAAACATTTATTGTTGAACAATGCGGTTTTTAATGGTGCACTTTTGAAGTGTGGAAGAACGCGCACAGACTGAACTCAATGCTCTAGACCAAGGCACTGTAAACACCAGTTGTGGGGGTCTGTGATGGAAATGGTCCTTTGGCACCAGACACACTTTTTAAAACCCGTTAACGGCCAGGACATTGATGGGATCACCGCTGAGGCAATAAAAGAGGCCCCGCTGGTCAAACCACTGAAAAGCAACGAATGGGGAAAAAACTAATC
The DNA here is from genome assembly GCF_902459505.1 of Geotrypetes seraphini. Lineage (NCBI taxonomy): Eukaryota > Metazoa > Chordata > Amphibia > Gymnophiona > Dermophiidae > Geotrypetes > Geotrypetes seraphini. The sequence continues at coordinate 68,672,989 of NC_047095.1, forward strand.
CCGAGTTTGTTTGTTTTTTTAAGAAAAAGAAATAAAGGGAAAAAACCCAAGAAGAATGAAAAAGAACACATGAGCGGGAAGGCAAAGGCAAAAAATGAAGGAACGTTTGAAAACATGACTTCTTAGCTCCGCGGAAAACTAAGAACTGAGGAGCCGCGCACCTACATTGGGCGGGAAGGCACTCGTGCATGTGCAGTGCAGTCAGTCACAAACTTTCTAAAGTTCTTAAAGTGCCAATGCACTTTTGCAGCTGTCCATACCGGGGCTCCATGGATGACGTCTCCCCATATGTGAAAATATGCTGCCTGCTTGTCCTGGGATAAACAATATTACTTTTAATCAGGAACTCATATTAGAGGCAATACTAGATCATAATACTCACAAGAAGGGAGAGGATGATGTTGTTTAAATAGCAGCAGCAGAGCCTGAGCCTTTTCTGTGGTTTGGAAGAACAAGGAGGTAAGTGATGGTGGGTGCTTGGATGGGATGATGGGGGGCAGGGAAGGGGGTAGTGACAATGAAGATCTGAAAATTGGAAGGGTACCAAATTTTGATGCTATCTAGGAGTAGCAATATTCCTTGCTCTACTCTCAATTTCAATGCCAATAAATTATATTTAATGTTCTAGCAAAATGAAGTCATACTTGTCTGGTTTCAGATCACGATGCACAATCCCATAATTGTGGAGATATTCCAATGCCAGAACAGTTTCTGCAAAGTACAACCTTGCCATATCAACAGACAAAGCTCCAATGTTCTTTAATAATGTTGCACAATCTCCTCCTGTAATATGAACCAGCAGAAACAAAAAAATTATGTCCTTACCTTGATAATATCTTTTCCAGTAGATAAGTGTGTCATTCTGGACAAGTGAGCTATCTCCCCATGGTAGCGAGCCATATGCAGAAGGAATCCACTCCAGATTTTTTTCTGTGATCCTCCTACTTCACCAGGAGCTACTGTCACCTGCAGTTAGTACCCAAGAATGCAAAAGCTCCATTGAAATTATGTGAAGAGAAAATGGGAAACTTCCCAAACCAATAAGCTGTTCTGTTTGAACATAATAACAGTTAAAAAAAAAAAAATCAATGAACAGATACTTTGCCTCGAAACCACAAACAGTACATCAGAAGAGGCAAGGGAGAAGTCCAATCAGCCAAGGAAAACTGTCTTTATTCAAAAAATACAAGTCCCAACAAAGATCCTAGTTTCGGCGTCCAAACGATGCCTTCCTCAGGGGACACAACTAAACATTAATAAAAAAAATAAGACAAAAGTGAATATAAAATATAAACAATAAAAGAAATATCAAAATGCATATGAACAGAACCAAAGCAACAAAATAAAAGTGCAAATTAATAAAACATATCACAAAGCATATCATAGAGCAAAGGATCAATTAAAATGCAATAGAACAAGGTCAGATCACCAAACGGAGGAATAATGGAACATTGCGCTATTTATATCCTTTATATTTTTTACATATTTAGTATCTGTTTTATATTATATATCTTATTGTTTATATTTTATATTCACACTTGTCTTATTTTCTATTAATGTTTAGTTGTGTCCCCTGAGGAAGGTGTCATTTGGACACTGAAACTAGGATCCTTGTTGGGACTTGTATTTTTTGAATAAAGACAGTTTTACTTGACTGACTGGACTCCTTCCTTGCCTCTTCTGCTGTACTGTTTGTGGTTTTGAGGCAAAGTGTTTCCTTCTTCCCTTTCAACAGCCAACAGAAGCATCAAAGGAATTCAGGTAGTACACTAAAGCATACTATACAGCATTCTTCAAGCCCAAAGGGCTGATTGGCATCCAAGAGATATACTTAGAGAAGAATAAACAGAATGAAACAAGAGGCAGGCGCAGAAAGCACAGGGTGGGAGTCTAGAACGACACACCTATCTACTGAAAAATATATTTTCAAGGTAAGGAGATAATCTGTTTTCCCAATGCAATAGGTGTTTCATTCTGAACAAGCGGGTCATACAAAAGCAGTCCCAGAAGGCTAGGGCAGGCTGACTGTGCTTAGTCTTATCAGACGCCTGGGAAAATCTAGACATGTCCTCGTTTTAGAGGACTCTCCGTGCTCACAGATGAACTTTCCAAAACCTGGCATTGGTCTGGCTATATCTGGAGGGCCTCTGAGCATGTGCGGATGACGCCACACACATCCACGCATGCTCCAGGACCTCCAGACACAACTAGAGTTCATCCGTAAGAAGATAGGAGGCTTTGTGGGGGCAAGACTTAGGGCAGAAATAGGAGGGGCTAGGGCAGGACTGGAGGTGGAATGGGGTGGGGTCCGGAAAAAATATGACCTTAATTGTGCTGGCCCATAACAGAGAAGCCAAAGGTTGAGTCATCTTGTGCCACAACGTCAGCTCTGTAAAACTTGGAAATGTATGCAGAGGGACCAAGTTGCAACTCTGTAAATCTCATCTGGTGAGACTGCCCTAGCCTCTGCCCATGATAAAGCACACTTCTAGTCAAATGATCCTTAAAAGAAACAGGAGACTTATTCCCACAGATAATGTAGGCTGACAAAATGGCCATATGGATTCATCTGGAAATCGTGGCCCTGGAAGTTGGCGTACCTCACTTAGATGAATGAGTCAGCACAAACAGATGGGCAGAGTCTAAACTTTCTTGTGACATCCACATAACAAAGAAGTACTCTTTTCATGTCTAATCTCTTCAAATGTGGTCCTGTTTCTTAGAACCTATGGATTGGAATACAGGTAAGCGGACTTCCTGATTAACATGAAATGCTGAAACCACCATCAACAGAAAAGAAGGAACAGTGTGTAGGGAGACTCTAGTTCCTGCGATTTTATAATTTAATTGGCAGATGGTGAAACAGCTGCTTTACGTTACTAGATGTTGAATGAGAGCAACATTGCCAAGTAAACAGGCATTTGGAGAGGTAGATCTCCTAAGAGCCATAGAAGACACATGTTGCTTTTGAGCAACAATGCCAAATAAAGGGATTAAGGAAAGAAAGAGGCTGGAGCTCCGAGACTTGTCTTGCTGAGGTCACCGTTACCAGAAAACAAGGTTGCTTACCTGTAACAGGTGTTCTCTGTAGACAGCAAGGGAATGCAGTCACACTTGATGGTGAAGTCTCTGACTGAGCCTAATGAGGTTGGTACTCTCTCCTAGCTATAGTAAGCTTTTGAGCTTACTGAGCATGTGCAGGATTGCCCTACTCCAAGAACCCCCTCCCCTCCTCCTGTCAGTTTCGTTCCTAGCTATAAAAGAGGAGATGAGGGGATGGTGGGCGGGTAAGTGTGACTGCAATCCCCTGCTGTCTACGGAGAACACCTGTTACAGGTAAGCAATCTTGCTTTCTCCGGAGACAGGCAGGGGATATGCTGTCCCACTTGATGTGAGTCCCAAGCTGAAGAAGCATATGGGAGATGGAAACAGTCTATAATGCAAATAGGTTACGTAAAACTGACTGTCCAAAGTGAACATCTTGAGCTAAACTTTGGTCTAAGCCAGGGGTAGGCAATTCCGGTCCTCGAGAGCCGGAGCCTGGTCAGGTTTTCAGGATATCCACAATGAATATGTATGAGATGGATTTGCATGCATTGCCTCCTTGAGATGCAAATCTATCTCATGCATATTTATTGTGGATATCCTGAAAACCTGACCTGACTCCAGCTCTCAAGGACATGAATTGCCTACCACTGGTCTAAGCAGTAGTGTTTGGTAAAAGTACGTACAGATGACCAGGTAGCTGCTTTGCAAATATCCTGGATTGGCATGGACCTCGTTTGCAACTGAGGCTGCTGCAGCTTGGTATAATGCAATAGGGAAGTGCCATCTTCCCCCTCCCCCGAGACCTCCCGCCCCCAAACTCAGATCCAGCCAAATAGGAGTATGATCTGACACAGCTAAGACTCCAATGGCATATTCTTGAACCGTATGAAACGAGGAGCTGGAAAGAAATATATAATCAATCCTCGAGGAAGTGTGATGCACCTTGGAGGTATGCATATAGTCCCACTCCCCTGGATATAAGGTGTGCCACACATCCACAAGATCAAGAGTAGGCAATCCATGATCCAAACGTGAAGATGGAGAGAGGGATCCCCCAGAGCAATCCCACTCATGATGCACCACAGTATTAAAGTCGCCCAAGATAATTTTATGCACTAATGCAGCATCTTGCAAGGGAAGCAATATACCTAGCAGTTTTTTCCAAAAAGGCACGCTGCGTAGTATTAGGTGCATAAATAGAAGCTAGAACTATCTTTTTCTAATATACCTTGTACCACTACATAGCGCCCTTCAGGGTCAGAAATAGCATGGGTCATCTGGAAAGGTATGGATTTATGGATAAAAAGAGCCACCCCTGCTTAAGCTTTAGAGGAAGAGGCAGAATAACATTGCCCCATCCAAGAGCGCTTCAGTTTACCATGTTCCAAGTCAGAAAGCTTGGTCTCTTGAAGTCCCACAATGTCAGCTTTCTGACAGGCTAGACATAGAAGTATCTTGGTATGTTTAACTGGAGAGTTAATCCCCGACACATTCCAAGACATACAACGAAGTCCTCTCTTAGGAATTATGGAACTAATTGAAAGGCAAAAAATGCACAGAATAATCTATATCCCCTGCCAAGGCGCCCAGCCTCACCCCGACAGGTAACCTCCAAAAATGTACACACACACAACATATTCACGTCCATATCAGGCCACACAACACTCCCTCCCGTTCTCCCAATCCCCCTCCCACTCCCATGAAACCCCACCATCCCTTCGTCCGCTCCACTAACCACCAAATCAGCATGGGGACCCCACTCATGCCAATAACCCTCCTTTCCCATTACCCAATATACTGAACCTTTAGCATAAAAATACAAAAGCAGATAACACATAATAGTACCACTTGCATTACAATAATACCAAGAAAGATCAGTGTCTTCTGAAAAAGAAAGCAAAAAGAAAATATAAATGGCAAGCAGCAATGCAGAGAGGCCCATCCAAGGCCAAACCCTGCAAGAATAGAAAAATCATAAAGGAGACAGCTTCCAAAGCATAAGTCTGGGAGCTAGGAGGCTGAAAAGAAAAAAAGCAGGCTTCCAGCCAACTCAGATCCCCACTACTCCAAAGAGGATCCCGGCCTAGGATCATATCACTCATAGCCACCATACCATGTTTAAGCACAAGTTCAAATACTGTCCGTTGGTTCTGGAAACCACTACCGAAGTTGGTCTTTAGCACTATCACAGGTGGCAAACACAAAAGGCTGTCCATTGTACACAACTCGAAGTTTAGGTGGAAATTGCAAAGTAAATCTTAGTTTCTTGTCAGCAAGCTGCTTACAAAATAGGTGAAAAACCCCTCCGCAAAGATGCCACGTGCGTCGAATAGTCTTGAAACAGTAGCACTTTGTGGTTTTGAAAGGTGAGGTCCTTCCTTTGACGATAAGATTTCATAAGCAGAGACGGAAAAAATGGTAGAAGGTATGGCTCCCTACTGCTGAGTTGAAGTAGAAGGGAGTACCAAGGTTGTCTCGGCCACCAAGGAGCTATCAGAATCATGGTGGCATGATCAGTCTTCAGCTTGACTATAGTCTTGAGGATAAGAGGGAATGGAAGAGATTCGTCCATTCATCCATACAGGAAGAGATTCGTCCATTCCAATAGAAAAGCATCTGCCTTGAGGCGATGAGGAGAGTATATCCTGGAGCAGAACTGAGGCAGTTTGTGGTTATGGGAAGATGCAAAGAGATCTATCAGAGGAGTTCCCCACTGAGAAAAAATGTGATGAAGAGGCGAGGAATTGAGTGTCCATTCGTGAGGTTGCAAAAGACGACTCAATTTGTCCACCAAACAGTTTTTCTCTCCTTCAACGTAGACAGCTCTGAGGAAGGTGTTGTGAAGGATTGTCCAATCCCAAACCTTCAGAGCTTCTTGGCAAAGAGGGAGAGATCCCGTTCCTCCCTGCTTGTTGACATAGTACATGGCGACTTGGTTGTCCGTCTGAATGAGGACTACCTGGTCGTGAAGATGTTGATAAGCTTTGAGAGCATTGAAGATCGCTGTGAGTTCCAACAGATTGATATGACACTGACGACCCATGCTGGACCAATGGCCTTGAGTACAGAGACTGTTGAGATGAGACCCCAAGTATAAGTTGAGGAATATGTCGTGAGACCTTCTGATGAGGGGGTGTCTGAAACAGTAAACCTCTGGAGAGATTGGAAGAGAGCATCCACCAGTGGAGAGACTGTCTCAACGAAGGAGTGACTGTAATGTGTTGAGAAAGTGGGTCGCAAGTCTGCGCCCACTGAGATGCCAGAGTCAACTGAGGAATTCTGAGGTGAAGTCTGGCAAAAGGAATCCTAAAGACTCGGCTCCTTGTATGGAGTTTGAGGATTCCACAGCAGACACTCGCAAAGACTCGACTCCTTGCATAGAGTGTGCAGATTCCACACCAGATACCCGCAAAGACTCGACTCCTTGCTTAGAGTGTGTAGACTCAGCTCGAGGCACAGACATGGACTCCACCTCGCAGGAGACTGCTGATTGCCCAGGCTGGACTGCAGGAAGCAGAGTCGAGGCAGAACTGTATTTGCTCAGTAACTGAACAAATTGCTGCTCTAACATGGTCTGGAGAGAAGCCTAAAATTGTGGATTAGAGTCTGAAACTGGACCACTTCCTGAGGCTATAGGTTCCGAGGTGGCAGTAGAAGCATGCTTCAACTTGGAGGATTGATGCTTGGATAGCTTGAGGACCACCGCAGGAACCTTCTGCTTAGGTATCTGACCTGAGGGAAGCTCAGGGGAAGATAAAGCAGGTGTACTCGAGGCCAAAGACGATCCGAACGAGGAAGGTCTGATGAGACTCGAGGTCGGAGTTGTGGAAACAGGAGGACCCCCCGTTGACTGAGTCAGAAGTCGAGGTCGAAGATGTTGTTGAAGAGTTCATCCTGAACAGCTTTTCTACTTGAATCCGACGACGTTTCAGGGCTCGAGGTTGAAGAGTAGCACAGTGCGTGCACGACTTCGGACTATGGTTAGGCCCGAGACAATGAAGACACCAGCGGTGTGGGTCCATGAGGAATATCACATGCTGGCAATGGCTATACTTCTTGAAGCCCATGACTGGCCAGGACATAGGAGGGAAGATAGCCGCTGTGAAGTTGAAGTCCGCAGGCTGCAGGCGCATGACCCGTCCCGCCAGTAAGCCAACGAAAAATTTAAACTTTTTTTTTGAACTAACAGAAAAGAAAGAAAGACACAGCGATTCGCAAAAGAAAATAACACAAACCACAGTGAAGAGAAGGCACAAAGCGAGCGAAGTTCAGTGCAGAGCGACAAAGTACAGACTTCTTGGCTCCGCAGAAAACTGAGAACTGAGGAGACTCGCCCTGTGCTGGGCAGAAAGGCGCATGTGCATGAGTTTCTGCAAGCAAATCTGCTTGCGAGGCTATCCGCATCCGGGCTCCGTGGATGACGACACCCATATGTGAGAATGAGCTGCCTGCTTGTCCTGGGATAATATGCTGCCTGCTTGTCCTGGGAAAAAACATCTTAGCTTTTTTACGAGCTTTCCCTGATGACAATAGCACCGACAAAGAGGAGTTGGAAAAAGTCGTTGATGCCTTTGGTGCTGGTGTTGATGTCTGTGTTGATCGATGTTGGTTATTGGCGTCTCTGGGCAGGTGATGTACTTATAACTGAACCAAAAAGCTTCTCAAATTGCAACTTTCTAGCCTACAAGAGCAGAGGATGCAGGAAATATTTTAATGATCAGGACCTAGGCACTGAATACACCAGTTATGTGGCTCCTTGCCTGAAATGGCACTGTGGCATTGAGTGAACCTTCTGAAATAGCTAGGAGCCTTGGACATCGAAGAAAAAAAACACAGAAGCAAGGTCAAAGGACTCTATAGTCTGGGAAAGTCGAGTAGATGGTATACCAAAGGTCCAAAAGAAAATATATATATATATATATATATATATATATATATATTTTTTTTTTTTTACTAAAGGAAATATAAGGAAAGAAATATGACAAAACGTGAAAGAAAAAATGAATGAGAAGGCATAAAAATATCATAAGTTTGAGGCGCTTAGAGAGATTCTAAGGAACAGCTGCTCAGCTCGACAGAAAACTGATGCCAGGTGGAAAAGCACCAGCATGTATGTGGTATGGGCAGCCTTAAAGTTTTAAAGTGATAGTATACTTTTTAACTGTCCGTGCTGGGTTCCGTAGATGACATCACCCACATGTGAGAATATATTGCCTGCTTGTCCTCAGGATCAAGGGATAGATGCTGGACCTATAGGAGGAAGAGATGCCAGACATTGGGGGAATTGGGAAAGGGGGGGGGGAGAGCTACAGGATGCATAGGGATAGGACATAGAGAGGCAATACTGGACACAAGGGGAGGGACAGAGGGTTATAGTGGATGGGACAAAGAGAAGATACGAACGGGGGGGGGGGAAATAGGGATAAGACACAGAGGAGAGACACTGGACAAGATGGACAGTGATACATAGAAAATATAAATCCTGGACACAGAGAAAGAAAAGTATTAAAATGACAGAAGACTATAAAGAAAACCAGTGAAAAACAGAAGAGACAGTAGGACCAAAGCAATGCTCCAACAACAAATATAGAAGAAATGTTTTGGGGTTTGTTTCCCACTGTAGGATGCTTGTATAAGCTGAAGAAGATTATTTTATTTGCTTCTACTTTATTTTAATTTTATCTGCATATGTGTAATTTTATCTGTAAATGTGTTATCTGTATATATGTTTTTGTAATCAGCTTTGAACATGTGGATAATTAAGTAGATTAGAAATTACCAAATTATGCCCCCTCTTACAAAAGCCTCCCACACTCATTTTCTCATTTTTATTCCTTTCTCCTCTTGTATACAATCTGAGTACCAGAGAAATATCTCTTCATATACCCCACTTTTACAAAACCACACAAGAAGTTTTTAGCACTAGCCAGCGCACTGAATGCCCTTTGCTACTCCGATGGTCATAGAGTTCCTGTGAGTGTATATGAAGAGATATTTCTCTGGTACTCAGATTATATACAAGAGAGGAAATGGATAAAAATGAGAAAAGGAGTGTGGGAGGCTTTACAAAAGAAAATTAACATTAGAATAGACTTTACAAAAAATACCTTCTACATATTCCATAACCATGCAAAGATGACGCTTGGTCTCAAAGGAGCAGAACATGCTGACCACAAAGGGATTCTCTGCAAAGGTAAGGATGTCTCTTTCCACAAATGCCTGCTGGATCTGATTCCTCAAGATCAGGTTCTGTTTGTTGATTTTCTTCATGGCAAAACGCTGACGTGTGTCCTTATGTCGCACCAAATATACAGCTCTAGAAATACAGGATGCATAGCATAATGGAGTCAGCAGTAATAGACAAAATACTTCTGAATTTATTTGCCATGGAAAAATGTGGTCTTATCTCTTAATTTTCTTTCCTTAAGTCCAACCAGACCAGTTTAGAATGCATGGGTTGTGTCCATTAGCCAGCTTATAAAGGCAGAGCCTTAACAGCTGTGAACTAGAGAGCTGCATGGGAACGGGGACAACGGGAATCCCGCGGGTTCCCCCTTCGGGTCACAGGGATCCCGTGGGGACGCCCCCCCTAGGGTCGCGGGGTTCCTGCGGGGTTGGATGTACTCGCGAAGCTTGTCTTCTCCCTATCTGCCCTGCCGCAGCACACAGCCGATCGGAAGTCTTCCACGATGTCAGCGGGAGGGCTTAAGCAAAGCCCTTCCTTCCTCCGACGTCAGCGCTGACATCGGGAAGACTTCCGGTTGGATGTGTGCTGCGGCAGGGCAGGTAGGGAAAGGCAGTGACGTACCAAGGAGGGGGGGGGAGGGTGGTTCGCCCCGGGTGCAGCCTTATGGGGGGTGCACAGCCAGCCAGGTCCCCTTACCTTTGTGGTGCTTCCCCCGACCGACAACAGGCACAGTCCGACACACCTCCCTGCCCTGTAGCCGCGAATCTAAATTACCGTCTTACAGCAGCTTCAATACTCCAGCTGCTGTAAGTAGGTAATTTAGATTTGCGGCTACAGGGCAGGGAGGTTTGTGTGTATATAAGATTTGTAAAGAATTCCATGTAACATGCTTTGCATGTTTTTTTTTTAAACAGCCATTTCCTTCTGTGAGTGACTTGTTGGTTTTTTCACAAAACAATTATTAACACTTAGTATTGTGGGAGCAAGTTTTTTTCAATATTTATTACAACTGATTTACTCTATCAAAAATTTTCTGGCAAAAACCATGACTTTTTTCTCAAATTTCATATTTATTTTATATTTGATACTCAGGGGTGGGAGAGGGGAAGTGTGTGTGTGTGTAGGGGGCGGGGAGTGAGTAAGGGAATAAGACACTCACCATTTCAGTAATGCTGAAACCAAACCAAAACTGGGTGTGTTCTAATGAAGTGAATAGCTAATTCTGTTTGAGCTTAGCTTGTGAGTCCACTAAGGACAGGTACCTGCATATAATGTATACAACACTGCAAACATCTAGTAGCACTATAGAAATGATTAGTACTACTAGTAGTAGTAGTAGTAGTAATACAGTAGTAGTTGTAGTTGAACCAATTGATGGGAAAAATCTAAAGCCATGATAGAGAAGGAGCCTTGCTGTCTAGCAATTTATTAGGTTGGATGAAAATGTTTTATGCTGTGGTCAGAAAACATTACCCATAAGCTCCATTGCTGATGAGTTTAATGTTCTCAAATTCTTCTTCAGATGGTTTTTTTGACTGCACCAAACTCCCTCGGTTCTGAAAAACCAAGGAAAAAATATTTCAAAAAAGATCATGTCAGCTCTCAACATTTTCATAAATCCTATAGTGTAAAAGATATCATGTATATGAATACTTTCTTAAAGGACAATAAACAACCTAATCTAGTTAACAATGAAAAGTTTAAAAATGGTAGTACTAGAAATATATATCTTCCATATAGAGAAGAACAAAAGCTTGGGTAAAGAGCAGTGCAAACTTCCCACAAATTTACACTGCACCAGTACACTTCTCCCTCCATATTCGCGGGGTTAGGGGATTAACATGACCGCAAATATTGGAAAACCACAAATAACTTTTTCATATGTTATTCGCAGTTTTCTTTTAAAAACCCTCCCGCATTTGGTGAAACCGCGAATAACAATCTCGTGTTCCGTTAGCTCAACCTTATTCCAACCTTACTTCATCCCCACTCCCCCTCTGACACAGCCACTTTCCCTGTGCCGCTTTCCGCCTCCCCTCTTGACTCAACTTCCTGTTTCTGGTGGGGCGGGACACAGTAGAGGGAAAGCTCCAGGGCCACTGCAGGCAACCCCATGTAAACTACCGTCGCTGCCGGCAACCTCAGAGACAAGTTTGAAGATAGAACCAGTGGAGTTTGAGAATGAGCGAGAGATGCCAGACCTCAGTCGCAGTAGGATAGTGGAGGGAAAGATACCGGACGGTGGGGGGGGGGGGGCATGCTGACTGGGGAAAGTGCAAAAGTGTGATTCTTGAAAAGAGGCTGGTAATTTTTGATTTTCTCTGTGCACGCTGCGAACTGATGCTTAGAAAAATGCAGCAAAATTTTTCTCTGCAATCATGGATGCCCTAATTCAGGTGGGAGGAGCCAGAAGGCAAAAAAACACGAATAATCGATGCCGCAATTGTGGAAACCGCGAATACGGAGGGAGAAGTGTACAGCAGTTAGCAACGTTGTCACAATACCAGCTTCCTCACCACAGAACAGATTTTAGCACATACAGAAGCAGTTCAAGCTTCCTTCATCCACACAGTGCCTCATCAATGGAGAGATATGACAGTAGCACTGAAAACTGTTCTCACATCCTGCTCCATTAATGTATCTTAATTTGGTTACTAAAGTTTATTCAAAGGGGAGATGTCTATTAATGCTGAAATCATTTTTGTTGAGTGGAGAATACCAGAGAAAGTTTTAATGATATGAACACTTGACTACTTTACTTTTAACTGGAATAAGGCTGCACACATATTTCATATCAAACAAAAAATTAATTATAAAATAAAAAATGTTTTCTTCAACAAGTTGGAAAGGTCCAGTTCCAGATGTATTTCATCGAGAAGAGAGAACAAGACAAAGCAGCCACTGTAGCACAAACTTGCTTTGCTGAGCCAGTTAGCAAAACCAATGCCAGTACAAATGTACTTCAATTACGAAGAATGCAGAATACCGCAGTGCGTTTGATTTTTGACCTGAAAAAGTCAGATCATATCACGTTTTATTACAGGGAGCTTCATTGGCTCCCATTTGAGGCCCGTGTGAAGTTCAAACTGGGAACACTCCGTTATAAAACCTTATATGGTCAAGCACCTGAGAACTGTTAGAATTATTTACTTTATTTACAACAAGCGACTGCGTCATATTACTTTATTTGTCTCCCCCTCGGTTCGAGATTGTGTGTTTAAGAAGTTCCAGCAACATCTAATTGCTTTCCAGGCAGCCAGCTGGGGGATAGGGAGCTACGTTCTTTATTTGTTCTTATTTACATTACAGAAAGTTACTGAAATCAGTCTTGTTTGTAAAATTTTTACAGAATTGAATTGATTGATGTCCACTTTGTAGTTCACTGGGAATGTCCAGTTTTCTATTTTTGTGAACCGCATTGATCTGCGAGGTTTTGCGGTCTAGAAATGTAATGTAATAGCAATAACTCATTGCTCAGTAAATATCTGAATAAACTACCAATCTCAGAGACTTCCTGCTGTAATATTTAACTAGCCCTTGCCTCTACTTGTTTCCTGCTGATTTCTATCCATATTGTCTTTTTTTACATTCTGAGAATAGGCTGAGTAGATAAGTGATAGAAACACCCTGACCAAAAGATATTCTTTTTTTGTTGTTGTTGTTGTTAATATAGGGAAGTAGATAATCTAGCAGGGATGACTGCTTAGGTTCCCAGCACCTACCTAACACAACAGGATTTTACCTCTTCTCTAACCTCAGTAGTAGACAGACAGGAAGGCCGACCAATATTTGACCAACTGGATAGTCTGGACTAGTCTAGAAAGAGAGAGAAGGTCAAAGAACGAAAGAAGGTCAGAGAACGAAAGATTAGGTTTTTACCTGAATAATCTTCTTTCTATTAATACGCAGAGGAATCTGTACATTAGGTGATCGATCCATGCTCATAAACTGTTGCAGATGGATATCTTTCAGCTCCTTCTCCTCCGCCAGTGGAGTATAGTATTCTTTTCAGTTTGTACCAAAGCAATCGATCTCCACTGTAACAGAAGAAAGGAGAAATAGGGGCATGGGGAACTTCCCCAGAGATATCATACATTTCTGTTCTACTCTGTAACTCATGAAAAAGAACAATAATTATGAATTTGCAACAAGGATGTATCAGTGAACCAAACTGCTGTGTGCAACTAGCACTAACACATACAGAGCTCCAAAGCTCATCAAGCTCATTAATTTATTAGTAATTTATTCATACATATTCAACCAACAGTATAGAGTTGTCCGAGGCAGAAAGCAGGTAAATCGCAAAACTCATAGGTGGGTCATTCAGACTCCTGTGTATATTAACAGAAAGAAGATTATCTAGGTTAGAACCTAATCTTTCATTCTGTTACATAAACACAGAAGTCTGAACGTTAGGTGATGTATCAAAGCAGCGTCGGACATCTACGGTAGGACAGATGAGCTTGCCCGCAAAACTGAGAACCCAAAAGCAGCAACCACTCAAGTTGCCATGTCTGCTCTGTAGAACTTAGTAAAGGCATGGAGAGTAGATCAAGTAGCTGCTTTACAGATCTCTTTGGATGGAACTGCCTAGGATTCCACCCATGAAGATGTCATACTTCTGGTCGAATGAGTTCTGACAGAAATAGGCGGCTATTTGCCACAGCCAAAATATGTCAATGAAATTACCCTGCAAAATCCGTCTAGTGATAGAAGCCTTGAAAGCTGGTCTGCCTTATCTTGAGTGGCTGCTTAGAACAAAAAGATGGTAGGAAAGTCAAGAATCATTGGTCCTTTCCAAATAGTGGAATAAAACTCTTCGCACATCCAGCATCTGCAATATCTTATCTTGCTTAGTTGAACCTGTAGGATGAAATGTGGACAAACGAACCTCTTCATTGAAGTGAAAGGCTGACACAACCTTTGATAGAAAGGAAGGTACTGTGCACAGTGAAACCCCTGCCTCTGTGATCCTGAGCAAGGGCTCTCTGTAGGAAAGAGCCTGCAATTCTGAGATCCGTCTCGCTGAGACTATTGCCACCAAAAATACAGTTTTCACTGTGAGATCCAGAAGGGATGCCATTTGGATAGAACATAAGAACATAAGACTTGCTGCTGCTGGGTCAGACCAGTGGTCCATCATGCCCAGCAGTCCACTCATGCGGCAGCCCTTAGGTCAAAGACCAGTGCCCTATTTGAGTCTAGCCTTACTTGCATATGTTCTGTTCCAGTAGGAACTTATCCAACCTTGCCTTGAATCCCTGAAGGATGCTTTCCCCAATAACAGCCTCGGGGAGAGCATTCCAGATCTCCACCACTCTCTTGGTGAAGAAGAACTTCCTTACGCTGGTACGGAATCTTTTCCCTTCTAACTTTAGTGAGTGCCCTCTCGTTCTCTTCACCTTTAAGAAGGTGAACAATCTCTCTGTCTCTACTAAGTCAATTTCCTTCAATATCTTGAATGTTTCAATCATGTCCCCTCTCAATCTTCTCTTTTCAAGGGAGAAGAGGCCCAGTTTCTCTAGCCTCTCGTTGTATGGCAGCTCTCCCAGTCCCTTAACCATTTTTGTCACTCTTCTCTGGACCCTTTCGAGTAGTACTATGTCCTTTTTCATATACGGCGACCAGTGTTGGATACAGTATTCCAAGTGGAGGCGTACCATGGCCCGGTATAACAACATGATAACCTTTTCAGATCTGTTCATGATGGGGCGTGGCTTGGGAGTGCACGAGGATGGTCGGATAGGGCAGAGGCTCTGTACATACAGACATTAATGACATAAAATACTGAAATAAAATTTTCATTTTAACTGAAGAAACGAAGGAAAATACAACGTGATGGCTTCAGGAAAACAAAACAAGTCTGAAATGGGGATTTCTAATACCGGCAGTGTTAAGAGATCTAAGCCAGAGCCGGCAACACCCTCAAAGTGTCCGTTGTCAAGAGAGAAAAGTGACATTGATTTCTGGAAAGAAATACAAGAGATAAAAGAAATTCTTCTAAAAAACGCCAAAAAGCTGGATGAAATACAGGAAGAAGTAATGACTTTAAATAAAAGAACAGAAGTGCTGGAGATTAAAACAACAAAAATGGAAATGAGAATGGACAGTTCTGAAGCAGAAAAAAGGCAATATAAACTGGACAGAGAAAAAATCTTTGCACTCACCAGGGAAGTCGAGGATTGCCAGAATCACATGAGACGGAGTAATTTGAGACTTTTGGGCGTACCGGAAGGGGTGGAGAAAAATAATCCGGTTTCATTTGTGGAAAATTTTTTGATGAAAGTCCTGCCCCTCAAATCTAATTACCCGATAGAAGTTGAACGTGCACATCGCATACCAGTGAAAAGACTGGATACTTTAAAAGGTCCTCGCCCCATAATTTTCAAGTTGCTAAGACACCAGCAAGTTTTAGAGGTGTTAAGAATGGCTAAAGAACATGCAAATTTAAAATGTCAGGATGCCAAAGTTCACATCGTTCCTGATTTCGCTAAAACAACGGCAGATAAAAGGAAAAAATTTCTAGACATGAGGCCGAAGTTAAGAGAAATCGGAGCTAGATTTGGCCTGATATACCCTGCGATTATGAAAATAACTATTGACAACAAAACTATGAGCTTTGATGAGCCTGTGAAGTTGGAAATGTTTTTAAATCAAAGGGAGCAGCCGATGTCAATTTAATTTGACTTATTTACTTCCTGGAGTTGGAGTTGATTCTTCTTGGTTTTTATTTGATTTTATTTGTTATTCATCTTTAATATATTTGAGAATCTGCTAACTGACAGTTTGGCTCTGTTTATTTTGAATGGAAACTGTGAAATGGAATGTTGATGAAAAAGGCAGTTTGTTTCTCTGTGAGCCTTTAATATCTCTTTCTCAAAGGATGACTTTTAAAGTTGAAATGATTTGTTCCTTTGCTGTTACATATCTTATTAAGATATTAGAATCTCTGATATATGTTATTGCAATATATTCATGAAGATAAGATATTAATATACAGAGCTTATAGTGGCAGATTTAGATCATAGGTTATGATGAGTTAATGGAGGTTGTGATAAAAATTCAGTACAAAAGATTTCAGTTAGCAAAGATTTTCAAGGGACTCTAGTTTAAGGTTTAGTAGGCTTCTTTGAGAATATTTAAGGGGAATATATGTATTTAAAAATAAATAATAACAATAATTAAAAAAAAAAAAAGGAAAATATATTATTAATGCTTAATTTTCATTTATAGGTTTCTTACAAGTCTGATACTTTTAACAGACAGAGTTTTACATTCTTTTTTATCATTTATAATGTGAGTGGAAGATCTTTATTTAGTTTCTTATTTTGATTTTTTAATATTTTGAGAATATTACATAAATTATTTATAAAAATACATATGATTATTACATACAATATTGTTTTATAATTGAAGTCTGTATAGAGCTTTTAGTTTAGCTTTACTTGGTCTTGTATGTGCAGTTCCAGGTTTTATCAGCCAATATTAAGGGTGGGAGAGGGAGGGATGGGAGGGGGGTTAAAGGGATTTGATAATTGGGGTAGAGATGTTGGATTGGGAGATATAAATGAAGGTGGTGTTTATTCATTTCAAATGATTTCAGTTTTTTGTTCAGATATAATAATTGGAAGAACTTTTGTAAAAATTATTTGGATTGATGGAGATTAAAATTTTTTCACTCAATGTTAATGGCCTTAATCACCCAGTAAAGAGAAAAAAAATGTTAGCATTTTTAAAAAGGCAACAGGCTGATGTGTATTATATTCAAGAGACACATTTATCAGTGGTTGAATCCAAAAAGCTAGAAGATAATTGGGTGAAACACTGTTTTTTCGCTCCCGCAATAGGGAAAAAGGCAGGAGTGGCTATATTAGTGAACACAAAATGTTTAGCTTCATTTAAAATGATAGATTTTGATCCTTTAGGGAGATGGATACGAGTGGAAATGAGAATGGGAAATAATACTTTGACTTTATTAAATATCTATGCCCCGAACTCGAATCAAAATGATTTTTTTATTAATATACAAAAATTAATACTCCCACTGGCTGCTTCTAATTTAATAGTAGCTGGAGATTTTAATGCTGTTATGGATCCTTTTTTGGATAAAAAACCAAGCAAAAATATAAAATCATTAGGGTTAGATAATTTGGTGAATACTTGTAATTTGAAAGATATATGGCGTATTCTTCATTTTAATAATCAGGAGTTCTCTTTTTGCTCACCAGTTCATAAATCTTTTTCAAGAATTGATTACATATTGGTATCAAATTCCATAATGCAACAAGTGACACAAGCTTCCATTGATCCAATTACTTTGTCTGATCATGGAGGAGTGTGGATTACACTTACACTAGATAATAATGAATACAATAGATCATTATGGAGGTTTGATAATACATTGGTTTCAGATTCAACTTTTCTTGAAGAAATTAAGTTAAAAATTTTGGAATTTTTCCAAATAAATACCTCAGCAGATATTAATGCGGAAATCTTATGGGATGCATTTAAAGCTACTATAAGAGGTAATATTATTTCTTATTCTGCGTATATTAAAAAACAACTTATTAAACAATTTTCAGATTTGGAAAAAGAAATTAAATTGCTGGAATCCAAATTAATAGATGATTGGAATCACGAAAATTTGCAAACTTTATTAAAGGCTAAAGGCAAATATAATGAAATTTCTTCAAAAATGGCAAGGAAAGATTTGTTTTCTCTGCAAACCTTGTATTATGGAAAATCTAATAAGGCAGGAAGTTTACTTGCAAATTATCTTAAAGCAAAAAAGAGAAGAATAAAAATAAGTGCAATAAAAGATGAGAAAGGAAATATGCATAATCAAACTAATAACATTTTAAATCAATTTTTGGCTTTTTACAAAGAGTTGTATTCTTCCGAGTCTTCTATTGATAAAGTTCAAAAAGGTATGGAATTTTTAAATCTTCTTGAGGGTCCAAAGCTTCCTGATCATATAAAAAGAAGTTTAGAAGAACCTATATCATTAAAAGAATTAGAAACAGCATTGAAGTCTCTTAGAGTTGGATCCGCTCCAGGTGGGGATGGTTTTACTGTGGAATTCTATAAAACATTTCAAAATTCTTTATTACCCTATTTACTAAATTTATATCAGTTTCAACTTAATAAAGGTTGTATTAAAAGTACTATGGCAGAATCTATGGTGATTGTTTTGCCAAAGCCAAATAAAGATCCCACTATGGTTTCAAATTACAGGCCAATATCATTAATTAATGTTGATGGAAAATTAATGGCTAAAACACTGGCATTAAGATTGGCAAAGGCTCTTCCTTACATAATTGATGTACATCAAACAGGTTTCATTGCTAATAAACATTCTTCTAACAATACAAGATTGACATTTCATACATTAAATTTAACTAAAATGATGAATGAACCAGCTTTTGCTCTTTCATTAGATGCAGAAAAAGCTTTTGATAGGGTAGAATGGTCATTCATGTATCAGACTTTGGATTGGTTTGGTGTGGGTCCTGGTTTTGTTCAAATGATTAAAACTTTGTATAGCTCCCCTATGGCAAGATTATACATTAATAATAATTTATCTGAGAGTTTTAAATTACATAGAGGAGTTAGACAAGGATGTCCATTATCTCCTTTGCTGTTTGATATTGTTTTAGAACCCTTATTGATAGCTATTAATCAGACAAAGGGGATACAGGGTATTCCCTTGAAAGAATGGGAATACAAATTATCTGCTTATGCGGATGATATTTTATTATATTTGCGCAATCCAGGTTCAACTATACCATGTTTGTTAGAATTGATTGAAAGATTTGGAATGTTTTCAGGATATAAAATCAATTGGAATAAATCTGAAATTCTTTCGCTTAATGTGCATTGCATAAAATCTATGTTTGATTCATTTCCTTTTGTATGGAAAGAGGATGGATTAAAATATTTAGGAATTTGGATTAAAAATTCAATAGAAGATACAGTAAAAGAAAATGAAAAACTTTTATTAAAAAAGGTTTCGGAATTATGTGAACAATGGAACCCATTACATATATCTTGGTGGGGAAGAGTTCAAACCATAAAAATGATGATATTGCCTGTGGTTTGCTATCAAATGTGTATGATTCCGGTATTTTTTCAGAACTCTTTTTATAAAAAATTGAATGCAATAATTATTAAGTTTGTTTGGCTTGGCAAAACACCTAGAATTGCTTTGGTATCTTTACAGAAATCAATTAAGGAGGGTGGGGTAAATTTCCCAAATTTCTATAGGTATCATCAGGCCTATATTTTACGTCAAGGTATGTATTGGGTCCTCCCAGATCTCATTGAATACACTCCAGATTGGTTATACTTGGAATGGCGACTCCTGTCTCCTTTACATCTTTGTCACATTCTCAGTATCAAGATGCCCAGATTGTATAAAGAAAATAAACTTTTATTAGATACATGGAAAACTCTAAGATATGTAAGTAATTTAACTGAAATTCCTATTAGTAAATCGACAAATCAATCTATATGGCTAAACTCCAAGATTCAGATTGGCGGAACTAAGATTGTCTGGAGGCATTGGTTAAATGCAGGAATACGAACTTTAAATGATGTTATTTCAAATGGAAAAATGCTTGAGTTTACACAATTGCAAAATAAATTTGGACTGAATAAATCACAATTTTATAAATGGTTGCAATTGAAGCAGGCCATTCAGGCAGGGTTCCCTGAATGGAAAACTTTAAATTTTCAATACAGCATGGAATTTTTATGCTTCCAGGCAGATTTTCTGGGTCACCAGGCCGCACAGTGGTATAAAGTTATTAGTGAATTGGTTAATAAAAAACCTAAAAATGGTCTTAGGGATATTTGGAGCATTGAGATTAATCATCAAATTTTGGCATCTCAATGGCCACAAATTTGGTCTTGGAGAATAAGATGTACACTGTCAGCATCTATGAGACAAACTTGGTTTTTTCTTTTGCATAGAGCATTTTGGACCCCTGTTAGATTACAAAAATTAAATAGTTCAATGTCTAATAGATGCTGGCATTGTAAGCTTGAAGTAGGGACTTTGGATCATCTTTTATTTTTCTGTCCCTATATATTAGCCTTTTGGAATTCGATCTGGGATCAAATAAATTCTTTATTAGATAATCCTGTAGCATTAACTTATGATACTGTGATATTTGGCATATCTATGAGGAAAAAGAGTCAGATATCGGCAAGTAATAACAAACTTTTATTGATTATGACAGGAGTTGCCATGCAACATATTACTACAAATTGGAAAGATCACACAAGACTTAATTTTAATTTCTGGTGGAATTCACTATGTCACATATATAGAATGGAACGTTCAATAGCAATACAAAATGGAAATTATAAAAGGTTTAATGAAATATGGGGGCCATTGACATTGTTTTGTAATGAATAAACACCATTTTATTAACATTATTTATGATTGGAAGGGAAAGGGGAGGGTTTATATAAATGAAAAAAAAAATAAAAATGTAAAAAAAAGAAATATGACAAAGATTGATTCAATTAAATAATTGTATGGAAAGGGAGGGGGGAAGAAGGGTTTAGATATATATACCTTTGTTATGATCTTGATAGATTTATCAAGTGATGTTAGTAAATCTATGTATTACTTATATTGTACACTTGTTGAAAGTTTAAAAATGAATAAAGAATTATAAAAAAAAAAAAAAAAGATCTGTTCATGATCCCCTTCTTAATCATTCCTAGCATTCTGTTTGCCCTTTTCGCTGCTGCCACACATTGCACAGACGGTTTAATTGACTTGTCTACAAGTACTCCCAAGTCTCTTTCCTAGGGGCTCCTGTATTCATGCATATGATTTTTGTTTGTCTCTTTGTAGGTCTTCGCAATACTTCTGTGTCCTAATCAAGACAAATCAAGATGATATTAAGATTCCATGATGAAAATTCTATCACAACGGAGGCTGCAACCTAAGCGCTCTCTTCAAAAACCAGGTCACATCTGATGAGATAGCTTTTTTTCTTGAGTTCAGAAGCTTGAGAGGTCTGCCACCTGGAATTTGAGAGATGCTGCTAGGCCTTTTTCTATGTTCAGCTTGTAGAAATGGTAGGATCACAGGAACTGGTACCTCAAAAGGCTCTAACAATCTGTACTGTTAGAGATAGGAAAAGAACCCCATGTATGTCAATACACAAGCCAATCAAGCTTCTTACTTACAGCAGTGAAAATAGAGTCTATTACCATTGGAAGGAAAAGAACCTCAGAAACCCGCTCAGAATCTGACACAGGGTAAACTTAGTCTGAGACTTATCGGTTCCGGCTTTCTATTATAGGTTCTGAAAAACCTAACAGTTTTTTAGACTATAACAATGCTGTGAAAATCTACTTCTTTGAGAGGCAGTAACTAAAGCCCACAACCCAAACATTAACATTGTCCTTTACAATACTACTCATTTAAACTGCTTACTGTTATGTTGGTTAAATTAATGCTTGTAATTGCTCTTTCACTGCTGCATACGGGTTCGGAATTGCCAGCGGCACAGCTGAATAATTATTATTATTATTATTATTATTATGTTCTTATATCCCGCCATACCCAAAGAGTTCTAGGCGGTTTACATCCATTACATTAGGATCCGGTCTGAACCCGGATTTACAAAAATTTTGTCGGAATTGCAGGTAGCGTGGAAGGAAGCAAAGTAGTTTTAGCCCAGGTTTATCGTAGTTGGGTGAGAAGATAAAATGGAGGGTGTGGGAAACCAGAGGAGGGGGGGGAGAGGGAGGTGGGGGGTGGGGGGGTTGGAGTGTATGCGGGGAGTGAGGATTAAGGGTCTTGTTCGCGGAAGAGGTGTGTTTTGAGAAGTTTTCTGAAGTCTAGGTAGGTCGGGGCCTCTAGCATCATTTGGGCTAGCCAAGGGTTCAGCTTGGCCGCCTGGAAGGCGAAGGTTTTGTCGATGAATCTTTTGAGCTGGCATGATTTTATGGAGGGGAAGGTAAACAACTGGATTCTGCGGGATTTCTTGTTGGTGCAATACATGTTGAAATGTGGGGAGAGGTATTTTGGTGAGAGACCAAATACTGTCTTGTAACAGATGCAGGCGAACTTGAAGAGGACTCGGGATTCGAAGGGTAGCCAGTGCAGTTGGTGGTAGAAGGGGGTGATGTGTTCCCATTTGTTCAGGCCGAAAATTAGGCGGACAGCTGTGTTTTGAATCAGTTTTAGTCTTCTGGTGATTTTCTTTGTGGAGCTTAGGTAGATGATATTGCAATAATCCAGTATGCTGAGGATAGAGGATTGAACTAATAGTCGAAATGCAGTGTCATCGAAGTATTTCTTTATGGTACGGAGTTTCCAGAGTGCTGAAAGGCCTTTCTTGACAGTGAGGTCTGTGTGATTTTCTAGGGATAGATGTTTGTCAAGCGTGACTCCTAGTATTTTTAATGTTTGTTCGGGGTCAGGAGCTTCACATGACACCGAGGCATGCACAGTATAAATACAGAGACTTGACTGTTGCACTTGCATCAGACTCATTGACAGAAGTTGTAACAATTTGGGAGCGTCTGATTCATCTCAAATCATTAGCGCATGTATATTACTCCCTACAAATGTACCATTCTGATATATCCAATCTAATGACAGAGAGTGTTCAAAGATTGTGCATAAAAACATGTGCATAAAAACCTATGCCCTCTTCAAAATACTTAGATAATACAAAATTTACTATAATGATTAATAATAATCTTAACAAGAAAATTCTTTTTGTTACAAAACCCTGCAAAAGTCTCAAAAGTTTCTCCTTCTCATGGAGTAGTATAGTTAAGCCTTTCAAATGAATACTCTTAGATCAAAATTTTGATTCAATCCATACGGATAAACAGTATAAAGTCTATGAATCCATCTTGTTTCCCTCTGGAGCAGATACTTTTTCCTGTCACCACCCCTCATATTGTTGGACTCAAAGTCAATTGCAAAACATTGCAGCTCATTAAAAAGATGGATCTTCTCTATGCAATGCTCTACCAATGGTTTAGGTGTTCTACTTTTCAGATTTAAGAACATAAGCAGTGCCTCCGCTGGGTCAGACCAGAGGTCCGTCACGCCCAGCAGTCCGCTCACGCGGCGGCCCATCAGGTCCAGGACCTGTATAGTAATCCTCTATCTATGCCCTTCTATCACCTTTTCCTTCATGAAATTATCTAATCCCTTCTTGAACCCCAAAACCGTACTCTGTCCTATCACACCCTCCGGAAGCGCATTCCAGGTGTCCACCACCCTTTGGGTGAAGAAGAACTTCCTAGCATTGGTTCTGGACTGTCCCCCTTTAATTTTTCCGAATGCCCTCTCATTCTTGTAGTTTTCGAAAGTTTGAAGAATCTGTCCCTCTCCACTTTCTCTATGCCCTTCATGATCTTATAAGTCTCTATCATATCCCCTCTAAGTCTCCGCTTTTCCAGGGAAAAGAGCCCCAGTTTCTGTAATCTCTCAGCATATGAAAGGTTTTCCATACCCTTTATCAATCGTGTCGCTCTTTTCTGAACCCTCTCGAGTATCGCCATATCCTTAAGGTACGGCAACCAATATTGGACGCAGTACTCCAGATGCGGGCACACCATCGCCCGATACAACGGCAGGATAACTTCTTTCATTCTGGTTGCAATATCTTTCTTGATAGTACCCAGCATTCTATTCGCCTTCTTAGAGGCCGCTGCGCACTGTGCCGACGGCTTCATTGTGTTGTCCACTATTACCCCCAAGTCCTTTTTCTTGAGTACTTTCACCCATTACCAGCCCTCCCATCATATAGCTGTACTTCGGGTTTCTATTTCCTACACTCAAGACTTTACATTTCTCTACATTAAACTTCATCTGCCATCTCGTCGCCCACTCTTCTAGTTTGTTCAGGTCCCTTTGTAAATCTTTACAGTCCGCTTTAGTCCCAACTCCACTAAATAGTTTGGTGTCGTCTGCGAATTTTATTACTTCGCACTTTGTCCCTGTTTCTAGATCATTTATAAATACATTAAACAGCAGCGGTCCGAGTACTGACCCCTGCGGAACACCACTTGTGACCCTCCTCCAGTCTGAGTAGTGGCCCTTCACTCCCACCCTTTGCTTTCTACCCGCCAACCAATTTTTGATCCATCTATGTACATCTCCTTCCACTCCATGGTTCTTCATTTTCTGTAGTAGGCGTTCATGGGCTACCTTGTCAAAGGCTTTTTGGAAATTTAAGTATACGATGTCTTTGGGGTCCCCTTTGTCTATCCGTTTCTTAATTCCTTCGAAGAAGTGCAATAAGTTCGTTAGGCACGATCTTCCCTTGCAGAAGCCATGTTGGCTTGTTTTCATCAGTTTATTTCTTTCTAGATGCTCGTCAATGCTATCTTTTATCAGCACTTCCGCCATCTTCCCCGGAACCGAAGTCAAACTTACTATTTGATTTGTCCTCAGATAACCTAATCTCGAAAGGTCACGTGGACATGCCAACATACAAAAAATTGCATGGACACTTGATGACAAACGATGTGAGTACAATTACAATCCAGATGCTATCTTATTTGATACTCTTTGCCATCACTGGGATTGATGAAAGATTTTAATTGTACTGAAGCTAGACAAACACTGCAGTGCAAACATTTGTAAAAACCAACTGGCAGTAAAGAAGACTTCTTGTTCCGTGAAGAACTCTGAACCGAAGGACTTAACAAGTTCTTCAAGTTTTTATAGCATGAATAAGCAATTCTAAGGTCAGCTGTAGAAAATACATAATGTTTTATAACAACATTCCGATATTTCTTGATGACATTCGCAGCCGCCGAACCTGTACCATCATATCTTAAAACAGAAGTCATGTTTTCTGAAGCTGTATCTGTTGTCTTTATAAAACAACCAGTCCCGGATGCAATATCTTGCCCTCTTATACTGGTAGACAGTTTACCTTATTCTCAGTTTATACGGATTTGATGGAATTGTTCTTGGATATCCCATTTCAAGAAACAAGTTAAACAAACTGGGATGGTCCATTGACTAGCTAAAGGTGAACCAGCTGATATCGTGTATTTGGATTTTCAAAAGGCATTTGACAAAGTACCTCAAGAAAGACTTCTGAGGAAATTAGAAAGTCATGAGATAGGAGCCAGTATTCTATTATGGATTAAGAACTGGTTGAAAGACAGAAAACAGAGAGTACTCTGTTTCCCCGAAAATAAGACCTATCTCAAAATTAAGCCCTAGTATGATTTTTAAAGATGCTCCTAAAATAAGCCCTAGTTAATATCGACCCCCGAAGCCCCCCCCCAAAAAAAAATGTACCTGACACTCTCTGATTCTATCCCTGACACTAGTGCTGCCTGATTTGCTAAAAAATTGGACTCATCGATTCAGCAATCCTCACCCCTGCTACTTTAGGAGGCCTCAGAGCAGAGGTATATCAGTCTCATGGTGGGAGGGTTGGTGGGGTTCTGCTGCACAGGGGGATGGGAGGGAGGGATAAAAAGATGCTATACAAGAGGATGGGTGAGAGGGGAGGAAAGATGTTGTACATGGGGGGGGGGGGGAGAAAGAAAGAGGAATAAATGGGGTGGAGAAGAGGAAGGGAGAGATGATTTTTGTACATGAAAAAAAAGATAAGATATCCCTGAAAATAAGCCCTAATGCATTTTTTAGACCCAAAATTAATATAAGTCACTGTCTTATTTTCGGGGAAACATGGTAGGTTTAAATGGTCAATATTCTCAACGGAGAAGGGTAAACAGTGCTAGGATCACTGTTTTTTAACATTTATCAATGATCTAGAGATGGGAATAACTAGTGAGATAAATTTGCTGATGATACAAAGTTGTTCAAAAGTTGTTAAATCGCAAGAAGATTGTGAAAAATTGCAAGAGGACCTTCTGAGACTAGAAGACTGGGCATCAAAATGGTAGATGATGTTTAATGTGAGTAAGTGCAAAATGATGCATGTGGGAAAGAGGAACCCGAACTATAGCTATGTGATGCTGGGTTCTATGTTAGGTCACTGCCAAGGAAAAGGATCTAGGTGTCAATGTTGAGGATATGTTGAAACCCTCAGTTCAATGTGCAGCAGTGGCTAAGAACACAAAAAGAATGTTAGGAATTATCAGGAAAGGAATGGAAAACAAAGATGAAAATGTTAAAATGCCCTTGTATCACTCTATGGTATGGCCGCAGCTTGAATACTGTGTGCAGTTCTGGTCGCCATATCTCAAAAAATATATGGCAGAATTAGAGTAGGTACAGAAAAGAGTGAGGAAAATGATAAGTGTTGGGACGACTTCCCTATGAGGAAAGGCTAAAGCGACTAGGGCTCTTCAACCTGGTTTTACCTGCGTACGTTCCAGTTTAGCAGGAACTTGTCTAACTTTGTCTTGAATCCCTGGAGGCTGTTTTCTCCTATAACAGACTCCAGAAGAGTGTTCCAGTTGTCCACCATTCTCTGGATGAAGAAGAACTTCCTTACGTTTGAACGGAATCTATCCCCTTTCAGCTTTAGAGAGTGCCCTCTCGTTCTTCCTACCTTGGAGAGGGCGAACAATCTGTCTTTATCTACTAAGTCTATTCCCTTCAGGATCTTGAACGTTTCGATCATGTCCCCTCAGTCTCCTCTTTTCAAGGGAGAAGAGGCCCAGTTTCTCCAATCTCTCACTGTACGGCAACTCCTCCTGCCCCTTAACCATTTTTGTCGCTCTTCTCGTAGTACCGTGCCCTTCTTCAAGTAGTACCGTGCCCTTCTTCAAGTACAGCGACAAGTGCTGGATGCAGTACTCCAGGTGAGGGCACACCAGGGCCCATGGCGACATGATAACCTTCTCCGATCTGTTTGTGATCCCCTTCTTTATCATTCCTAGCATTCTGTTTGCCCTTTTTGCCGGCACCACACATTGCGCAGACAGCTTCATTGACTTGTCAATCAGAACTTCCAAGTCTCTTTCCTGGGAGATCTCTCCAAGTACCGCCCCGGACATCCTGTATTCGTGCATGAGTTTTTTATTACCGACATGTATCACTTTATACTTATCCACATTGAACCTAATTTGCCACTTCGATGCCCATTTCTCGAGCATGGTTATGTCACGTTGCAGATCTGCGCAATCCCCTTGCGTCCTCACTACTCTGAATAACTTCGTATCGTACGCAAATTTAATGTCCTCACTTGTCGTACCAATGTCCAAGTCGTTTATAAAGATGTTGAAAAGCCACGGGTCCAAGCACCGAGCACTGCGGCACCCCCCTGGTGACGCTCTTCCAGTCCGAATATTGTACATTTACCCCCACTCTCTGTTTCCTAAGCTCCAGCCAGTATTTCACCCTCGATTTCATGGCTTGCAATTTTCCAAAGTAGTCATTCATGTGGAAACTTGTCAAACGCCTTCTGAAAATCCAGATATACAATGTCGACCATGTTGCCCTTGTCTATCTGCCTGTTTACTCCCAAAGAAGTGCAGCAAGTTCATCAAACATGATCTGCCTTTACTGAAACCGTGCTGACTGGTTCTCATCAGCCCGTGTCCATCAAGGTGATCAATGATGCGGTCCTTTATCAGCACCTCTATCATCTTTCCTGGTACCGAGGTCAGACTCACCGATCTGTAGTTACCCAGATTCCCCCTCAAACCTTTCTTGAAGATCGGCGTAACATTCACCACCTTCCAATTTTCCGGAATCTTTCCCGATTTGATCAACAGATAGGCTATTAGTTGAAGCAATTCGGCTATAGTCCCTTTCAGTTCCTTGATGACCCTCAGATAGATGCCATCCAGTCCCTATCAATCTGCCTACATACCTCATCTAGACTGACCGTTAACCCTGTCAGTTTCCCTTCTTCATTTCTAGCATATATCCTGATGGGATGACTGTTGTAGTCACCCCCCCCCCCCAGCAGAACAGGCTGGCGTCTGTTGTTAGGATCACCCATGACGAGATTTAAAATTTTAAATTTACTCTCTTCTCAATCTTCAGCTAATGTAATTGATTCAGAAGAGGAGTAAACTGGTCACACTGGCAGGCTTGACAGTGAGCCAGCATCCCTCCTGCCCTTCTTCCACTTAAGGTAGGAGATTGTCCAGCCAACACAACCAGTTGGGGTGGGGGTCCGGCCTTGGAGTTGGGGGGGGGGGGTAGCTTAGCGGCATCTGGAGAGTGGATAGGGGAGCTATTCTTTTTTTGGGGGGGGCTTCTGGAGTGTTGGGGGGGGACTCTTGCCACTCTCCCAGCCTGCTGATCACCTGAGCTTGCAGGGGAAGCCCTAAAGCCACTGATCAGTGGCCATTTTCATCTTGTCCAGAATTGGATAATTTGGAGGAGGCTTTAAGATTTGTTCAATAAGTAATTATATTAGTGGGTAATTGAGCAGCCAATAATATCTTACAGCTGAATAAACAAAAAACTAAATTAGTTTGTTTTGGTAATCCATGTGGGTTTATTGGCCAGAAAATAGTACTGAGTACGGGAGAAATTCTCATGATAGAAGAAAAATCTAGGGTTTGGGGAATTCTTTTGGATTGTAGTTTAATCAAATAAATGGA
The DNA here is from genome assembly GCF_902459505.1 of Geotrypetes seraphini. NCBI lineage: Eukaryota > Metazoa > Chordata > Amphibia > Gymnophiona > Dermophiidae > Geotrypetes > Geotrypetes seraphini. The sequence continues at coordinate 68,701,757 of NC_047095.1, forward strand.
TTGGTAAAGAGAGTCTCTTTCTGTTTTTGACAATTACGGGCAATACATTCTGTTTTATCTTTAAAGAGCTTTCAGACGGTGGTAGGAGCTATTGTACTGCCTTTTTTGGATTACTTTAATTATTTATATTGTGATGTTACACTGAATAAAAAAATAGGCTGCAATTACTTCAAAATATGGCTATGCATTTGATTTTTAGAGCAAAAAATACAACCAGTTTACTCCTCTTCTGAATCAATTACATTAGATGAACATTGAGAAAAGAGTAAATTTTAAATTGGTTATACTTATATATAAATTGTTGCAGGGAATGGGACCAGAAGGTTTAATGAAGCATATAACTTTCCCAATAAACAGAACTACCTCCTAGTATAAACAGTCATTGAGGCATGGCTATTCTATAAGTTCATATGACCATTTGAAATCTTTGATGAACAAATCTTTTGAGTTTATAGAACAAAGCAAACGGAATAATCTTCCTACTGCACAAAGAAAAATTTATTATATCTTTAGAAAATTGTTAAAAATTATTTATTTTTAATGATTATTAATAATATTGTATAGACAAATATAATATAATATTGTATGGACAAAACATTTATTTAATTGTTATCCGTCTAGAATCTGTTGTGAGAACAGTGCGGAATATAAAAATAGTCAGTGTCTGTCTGACTATCAACATGAAGGTTTCCAGTTGTGGATTCTATTCTGAGGATTCCACCCCACAGTCCCTCATGGCAAGATGGGGAGAGATTAAAACACAGCTGACTCCCTGAAACCCAACGGGATTCACACAGGGACCCCACAGCCTGTGCTCAAACCTCTAATAAATCAGAAGGCAGGCTAGCTTCAAGGGGAATGGACCCCGAGCCTCCAAGAAGCACGAAGCAGGATGGCTCATCATGTACACCTGCAGCCTGCCCTTGTGGAGTCTGCATCATCTCCCAGGCAGAGTAGCCCCAAATATGGTGTCCTCATGGAACCAAAGCCTTATGACATGTAAGAAAAATACCCCAAAATAATAAAACCCAACTGTGTAGATCAGAATACACCTTCTCAGTTCGCTTGCAGAAGGAAAAACTAAAGAGGACACTGTACTCCACTGGTGAAGGAGGAGGAGCTGAAAGATGTGATTGACTTCCTTCTGCAACAGTTCATGAGCACAGATTGATCACCTAATGTACAGACTCCTGTATTTAAGTACCAGAAGCTGAGATTGACATACTATACTCAGAGGAAGGACTAGATTGTAGAAAGAACCTACCCCCCCCCCCCAAAAAAAAAAAAAAAAAAATCCTGACTCTCCGTTGAAACCATCTTTGGCTATTTCGATTCCTCCCTGACCTCCGACCCTAACAACAGGGGACAGTAATAAAGCCTAAGCCTTAGCCATAAAGCCCAGACATTATCGCTTCTTTCTATAAAAGGTCACCTAAATTGAGGTGTCAGATGTGAACCTAGCAGCTAGTTAGGCGCAAAGATGTATTATATTATTAGAGCACACAACTTGCTTAGTACATAAGAGGGCATGCACAAGGGGTAGCTCATAGATGTGTCCCATATGTATGTGTGTAAATTACAAAATACTGTAAGTTATGCGCTAAGGCACCATATTTAGGCACATGTATTTACGCCTGCTATTGACATGATGAGTAAGCCTAAATGCTGGCACATAAATGTTGTCTTATGCTAGTATTTTATAAAGAAACCTGAGCACCCAGCTGCCATTATAGAATTAGCATTAGCACACTGCATCTTGATGTGTAACCGTTGGTGGCCTTTATAGAACTGCCGGCTATATGGACTAATGTGTTACCCAAGCCAGTACAGAAAAGACAAAGGAGTATCCAAGATTATCTAGGTAAAATGAAGGTGCTGAAGTAACTGCCTTAGTGGATGGCTGAGAGAATGGGGAACTCTTACCACCCTCTTATGCTACAAAAAAGAAGAGCCTGGTCTATTTGTGCATCTATTACATCAAGGCAACCTAGGTTTCACTCCAAGCTACTAGTGGTTCAGGAACATCACAGGGCTGAAGGAAATATGCCCACTGCTATATTTATAGGGTTCCTTAGGATCCAAAAAAGCAAGCACCGGATTCCAAGCACAAAGAACCTGCATCTGAGCCTTATGGTGATAATCATCTGAACTGTAAGTGGAACTTCTAATTAAGAACATTACTGCTACCCTCAGTAGCTGGTGCTTATGCTTAAAGGAACTTTATTTTGCAGTGCTACCCACAGTAGTAGACATTTGGCTTAAAGGAACTGTGTTTGCTACCTGCTACCCACAGTAGTAGGAATGGAAGATTAAGATCTTACCTCGATAATCTTCTTTCTAGCAGAAAAGCACATGAGTCCTGAATCTGTGGATAGTATATCTTCACCCACAAGGAATGCAGAAGGCATCATCTACTTTTTCAACTCTGCATCACTGGGCACTGCCCTCTCTCCTCAGTTTGTACCAAAGCAGAGATAACTCCTGAAAGAGAAGAAACAATAAGGAGGCGCATGGGGAATTCTCCAATCACATACTTTTTAATATGCTCTTCAAGAAAACACAATTCATTAATTAATGCAACACAGCATCAACAAAGAGGAATGAAGGAGGTTCCAAGATGGCGGCAGCTGGGTAACAGTGTCTCTGTCCAAATACAGAGAACTTGCGATTATATACCTTCAGTAGCCGATATGCCTCACACAAAATGAAAGGGAAGCATCTGGATAGATCCCTCAATGGCTAGGACAGGGGTGGGCAAACTTTTTGACTTGTGAGCCACAATGGGTTCTTAAATTTGACAGAGGGTCCGGGGAAGAGACGACCAGGGGGGAGGTGAGTGGGGGTGGGGCAATGGGGGGGCAGGGCAACGGGGGCAACCCATGGTATGCAAAGAGTTGCTATGATACTGTCATTTCTGCATGCCTTTCCCTCTCACTTCCCATGCCTCACTATACCACTATCTCTGTAGTTCCTAAAATTCTTTTAATGTTAAACCTTCCTAAACTTTCACTTATATTCCAATTGTATCTTATTTAAAACACATTGGCATAATTTCCCAATTTCAACAGACTTACTTCATTAATTACTTCATGCAGCTTACAAAACTTCCCTGTCACATATACATAATGAATCAAAATTCCCTAGTGGGAGAACTACATAGAATAATATAAGTCAGACAATTCCCACTTGTAATCGAGTGTAAATTCTCTTCTGAATACAAGAGTCGGCCTCAGTAATGGAGCCTACGTGTAGTCGTATTCACTGACTGAGGTATTCAGCGTAGTTATAATAGCTCCTTATTCTCCAATCATTGGCCTTACTCCCGTATCTTTTATTTATTCAAAACCAATAAACTATACCTATTTTATAAAATATTTAAATTAGCTATTTCTTATTTTTAATTATTTTTTCATTTTTTGAAATTTTGTTAAAAGTACAGTGTTCTATTCATTTATAGTGTCTATTTTCATTCCTTTCACTACACTCTTTCATATTTCATGAGACTACAGCATTTATTTCATTCCCTTCACTACACTCTTTCATGTTTCATGAGACTACATTCTTTCATTTATCTCTCATTACCGTTACTATCAGTAGGTCATATTTAGTGCTGTTAAGTTTACTTATCTTTAGTCAGCATTTATATTTCAAATAGCCTACTTATCTTTAGTCAGCGCTTGTATTTCAAGAAAGCCACCGTGGCCACTTGAAATATAACGTGGCTTTCTTGAAATACAAGCGCTGACTAAAGATAAGTAGGCTATTTGAAATATAAATGCTGACTGGATCATGTTGTGATCGCTGTTTCCTAGTGGGGCTAGTACCGCCACCTCCTTAGCGGGTCCCCCTAGTCCGTTGAGGATTAGGTCAAGAGTGGCATCACCCCGTGTTGGTTCCGTGACCAGCTGTTCCATGAAACAATCCCTCGTGACCTCCAGGAATTTGGTCTCCCTCATGCAGTTTGAGTGCCCAATACTCCAGTTTATTCCCGGGTAGTTGAAGTCTCCCATCACCACCACACTTCCGCTTTTGCATACCTGCCTCAGTTCAGCCTCCAGATCCTGGTCGATTTCTTCCGTTTGTCCAGGTGGGCGATAGTACAGACCCAATTTTATGTCTGCTCCAGTTCCTCCTGGTAGCTTAACCCATAGTGATTCCAAGTCGTCCGCCCTTACTGTTGTTTCCATTCTGGTTGAAGGTATGGATTCTTTTATATATAGCGCTATTCCTCCACCCTTTTTGTGTGACCTATCTCTCCTGTAGAGTTTGAATCCTGGTAAAGCCACATCCCATTCATTGTCATCAGTCCACCACGTTTCTGTGACTCCAATTATGTCTAGGCCCTTTTTGCTGGTTGACTTGGAAAGCGGAAACCACTTTCGAAAGAATAATAATAATAATAATAACAGTTTATATACCGCAGGGCTGTGAAGTTCTATGTGGTTTACAATGGTTAAAAAATGTTACAAATTAATTAGAATTAGCAAGGTTAGAAGCTAGTTATTAACAGCACTAGAGATCAGGTATTGTGGAGTAGGATTGTACAGGTTAGTTGCCTAAATAGTTCAGGAACAGGTATGTTTTTAGGTGTTTCCTAAATTTCTCATAAATAGTAGATGACTGAATTAAAACTGAAGCTTAATTCAGAAAAAACAAAATTTTTTGTAGCTTCGCCACACCCACTTGACACTCCTCCAGCGAAAGAACGCTGATCAGCCAATCGTCTAGGAACTCGTCTAGGTTCACTGCCTTCAGGTCCAGAATAGGCCTGCAATCTTCAGAGTCTTTCTTTGGCAAGATGAAGTATATCGAGTATCTTCCGGAGCCCAAGTGTCCGCTTGGAACAGGCTCTATGGCTGCCAGATCCGGCAACCAGTGCACTGTTGCGCGCACCTTTTTGGCTCTGTCCAGGTTTCCCACAGAAGAAGACAGGAAGAAGTCTGGCAGAGGGCTGAAAAACTGAACTCGAAGGTCCTCTCGGAGCACTTCAAGGACCCACTGGTCTGAAGTTATCTTCTACCATTTCAAAAGGAAGGCCAAAAGCTGCCCCCCCCCCCCCCGATCCGAGGGGGGCACTGCAAGAGACCTGGCATCATAATTTTCTCTTGGGAGGGGCGGATGGACAGGAGTTGGAAGACTGTTGGCACGCCACATCACCAAACCGAGGTCTGGAGGGAGTTCCGTAATGCTGTCCCATCGCCGGGGCCCAGCAAACTGTGAATTGTGCTAGTAGGGATGAAAATTCAGTCATCCTGTACCCCTGACTGGGTGAGACATAGGAATTGCCGCTGCTGGGTCAGACCAGTGGTCCACCATGCCCAGCACCCTAATTGAGACTACCCTACCTGGTACGTTCTGGTTCTGGTTCTCCCTACCTTGGAGAGGGTGAACAACCTGTCCTTAACTACAAAGTCTATTACCTTCAGTACCTTGAATGTTTCAATCATGTCCCCTCTCAATCTCCTCTGTTCGAGCCAGGGAGCACCCTAGGCTTACTGTCCTGAACACTGGCCATAAGGTCATCCAGACCCTGGGCAAACAAGAGCGAACCTTTAAAAGGTAACCTGCTCAGCGTAGCCTTAGATGAGGAATCACCCAACCACTGGCGAATCCATAGCATTCGCCTGGCGGATACAGAATAAGCACCCAGCTTAGCAAAAACTTTCAAGATGTCATAGAGTGCCTTGGCCACATAATTCACCCCGGAAACCAGGAAGTCGACGTCACAAAGGATAACCTCCTCGGGATCCTGGCAGAGCTTGATGTGACATGCCCGGGCCACAAAGAAAGTGGCCACCGCAGCTCGCACTCCCACCGCAGCGGAGTTAAAAAGACGCTTGCGAACAAAATCCATTCTTCTGGCCTGAACATCCTTCAGGACAACACCTCCGTCTGAGGGTAAAGAGGTACGCTCAAATCAAAACCTATTAGCTATCCCTTCACTTAGATATATTAACACTATGCATACTAGCATTTTTTTAGTTACAGCCCCTACTATCTGGAATTCTGTACCAAACCATATAAGAGAAATTACATCCCTCAATAAATTTAAAAGTAGCTTAATGACCTTTCTTTTTAAAGATGCATATGATAGTCCTTTTAAGGACGGTAATGGAAACTTTTCTCTTCCATTTGCCTTGTATTTTAGATTATTTGCCTGCTTTTTCCTTTCTTCTTGTTTTTACCCTCTTCCCAGCCTTTCCTATTTAAATTTTGTATTTCTGCCCAGTCACCTTTTGTACCAGTACGTCATTGTTTGTCAATGTTTGTCAATGTTTGTACGTATTAGTTTGTTAATGTTATTTTAATAAAATTTGTTTTTAATATATATTTTTATAATTGCTTGTTTTTTATATATACTATGTAAAACCGCTTTGAATTTTGAAAGGGGTATATCAAATTTTAAATAAACCTGAAACCTAACCTGAGCCACAGCCAAATCCACCTTTGGCGGGACTAAGCACTTGGTGAACTCCGATGCCACGGGATATAACTTTGCCATGCCCCTAGCACACTTCAGGGGACCCTCCAGGGACTCCCAGACTTCCAAGAGCATTTCCGCCAAATCTGCATCGTCCGGAAATGGAGCGGATAGCGGGGGCTTAAAGCTCATGACTGAACATTCTGCCTGCACCGCTTGGTCTAAATCAAGTTTCAGTGTTTGCAGCGATTACAAAATAAGGTCAGGAAGGCGGCTAGACTTGAAGAGCCTGTGCACTGCCTGGTCATCCCCCAGGTCTCGGAACCCACTGTTCTGGGTATCCCCAAGCTCCGCTAAGTTTGCTATGTCTGCAGAGTCTGCCGAGGAAACCTGTGACAGCAAAGGCACAGAAACAGAAGCAATAGCGGGAACTGGCCACTGGCTTTCTGGTGCCCTGGGAAAGGAACAAATAGACATGCTGGACTCCAAAGGCGAAGCAGACTGCTGCACAGGAGCCTGAGGGGGAGAAACAGGTATAGCCCTTTTTTTCGTAAAAGTCTGCTATATCAGATTCACAAATTCCGGCAGAAAAAAATCACCGGCTCTGCGGGACTCAGACTTGGAATGCATAGAATATTTATGAGACTTTGCACTTGCATTTCGCAGAAATGCCCAATGCACCCAAATCAGGCGTCCCTGATGCTGCAATCGCGTCTTCGGTGGAATCGGAAGGTAGAACCTCTCTGAAGGGGGGAATTGCGGGTCCCATGCATGGTTCACACCCCTCGCGGACTGTGGTGCACGTGATATACGGCTGCGAATCCATGCCATCCTGTCCTGAGGAGGCCGTATGTGAAGTTTGGAGCAAAAACAAAGCTTCTAAGTCCAAAAAATACACTTTTGAAAACTTTAAAAGAAAATCCAAGATGCCATGGGTGCTGATTTTGCCTTAAAACAGCCTGGGAAAAATGCAGGGAACTGTGAAAAACGACGATTTTAGGATTTTACAGATGGGGGGGATCAGGGCATGTGGAGAAACCACCCAAAACCCCGATTTTGGCACCCCCTAAAATCGCCAAACTCAAAAGTACACAAACACCTCAGAGATATGTGCTGCAATGCATTTCTATGGTAGCCAGCAACACAGAGTGCAAGCAAGGGAGATCAGTACCTCAGGAGCTGATAAAACTGGATTTTCAGGTCTTCTCACAGCCTCACCTTCCCTGCTACCTCAAATCACGACCACCAGGACCCCTCAGAGGTTTTAGGGAAGATACGCCCCAATCCCGGTGAACCTCCACGGGACCATAGCAGCCTGCGCTCTCACTCCTTAGCAGACAAACCTAGGGAGAGATGGCTCCCGAACTGGAGACCTGATCTGATCTGCAAGCTGTCTGGAGGGCTTACTGCAGATTCTGCTAACAGGGCACCCCCAAAAGCAGACAATCTTTAAGGCAGGGATGCCCACATTTTTTTGACTTGCGAGCTACTTTTAAAATGACCAAGTCAAAATGATCTACCAACAATAAAATTTTAAAAAACACAAAGCATACTGTAAGCAGAGAAAATATTAATTATCATTTGTATTTGGGTTTTTTTTAAGAGGTCAAGGCAGTTGACTTTAAAATATGCAATGTCACCTCAGTAACAACTATACAAAAATACCCCCCTCCCCTTTTACTAAACCGTGATAGCAGTTTTTAGCACAGGGAACTGCGCTAAATGCCCCTTGCAGCTTCTAATGCTCATAGACTCTCTGCGCTAAAAAAACACTATCACGGTTTAGTAAAAGGGAGCCATAGTGCAAAATATAGACAGATATTAATTCTCAAAATGGACACAGTTTGATCACTAAATTGAAAATAAAGTCATTTTTCCTAACTTTTTATCTGGTGATTTCATGAGTCTTTGGTTGAACTTCCTTCTTCTGTAAAGCCAATATTTCTTTCTTTTTACCTTTCTTTCTCTCTCCCTCTGCCTCCCCTCTTTAGATCTGCCTTTCTTTCTCTCTCGCCCTGCCTGCCTGTCTTTCTCTCTCTCCTGCCCCCCCCCCTTCAAGCCATCGTGCCGATTTCTCCACTTCCCCTACCCCCACCACGACAATTTCTCCCTGCTGCTTCCCCGAGCCAGGCCTGGCGCATACAAGTGCCGGGCTCAGAAGACTTCACCTCCAATGTCAATTCTAACGTCGGGGAGGAAGTTCCAGGCCAGCCAGACAGCGATTGGCTGGCCCAGAACTTCCTCTCCGACGTCAGAATTGATGTCGGAGGTGAAGTCTTGCGAGTCCGGTGCTTGTACGCACCAGGCCTGACTTGGAGAAGCAGCAGGGAGAAAAAGATTGCTAAGACAACGCGATCGACTCGCATTGCCTTTGCGATCTACTGGTTGATCGCGATTGACCATTTGGGAAACCCTGCTTTAAGGAAAAGTATGAGATCTCCCGCTGAAGGATCACTTCCTCCAGAGTGAATCTGCAGCACTTGGGCAATACCCATAGCACAGAACAAAATAAAAGACTAGGAATTGAGAAGTTCGCACCAAGGCTGCAGAAACAAACTGAGCTTAGAGGGGAGTGTCCAGAGAGATGACCTAGCAGAGGTGCTTGGATTTATTTGTAAGTTCTGCAGCCAAAGCTGGAATAGATGCAAAACCCTATAGTGAAGCTTTCAGAGGTTACTGTCCAAGTAATGAAAACTAGCAATTTTAGGATTATAGAGGTGGGGGAACCTAACTTTAACCCCAGAACCCTCCCTAAAAAAAATTGATTTTAAAGACTTAACTCTCTCCCCACCCCCCAACCAATTTTGTTTGCCAGGCTGTCACAGCCTGTTACTCACTGTTCAATTCTGTATGCTGGCAGCTGCAAGTGTAGCAGTAGCAAATAGCTCACAGGGATAACCTCTGCCTCAATAAGCCTAGAATCCGGACTGCGGGTGTTTTCTGACTGCCTCACAAGCCCAACGAACTGGCTAGAGACCTCAACCACAACCAGATCACATGCACATAAATGGGGAGAGGAAAGCAGTCAACCTCAATCCTGGAAAAATTGCTGTGGAGTCACTCAACCTGCGCTCAAGCCCACTGCAGATAAACCTGGGGCGAGCCTTGCTCCCAAGAAAATGGGTCCCTGAGCACCCAAACTGGTAGTGCAGGCTGTTCAAGTGAGTGCACTGCAAAGTAGTCTGCCCCTTGGAAGAAGAACCTTGAACTCAGAGTCTATACTCTCACGCAGCCAGAGCTGTCCCAAGAGCGATATCCTCTGTAGAACCGAAAAGCCTTGCAAATGGTCCAAAAAAACTGAATTGAAAAACATGAGCAGAAACGACTGGCTTCTACCATCTTGCTTATAGACAACTAAGGAGGACAGTCCAGAAGGATGGAAGCAAGATCAAAAAAATGCTAATGAAGCTCCCTACAAGAATTCTCATGAGAAGCGATTGACTACCCACATGTTCAGGAATGGAATTTCTGGCGCACTAGAAGTGGCTGACTTTAGTATACATGTATATTGGTTTGAAACAACAGCTGTAGAATCTGAGAGAACTGCTTATTTGACCTCCTGGTGTAAGCCAATCACAGTCCTGATCCCAAAATAAATGAATCTTGTTTATATATTAGGTTCTCATTGCTTCTGGGTACACTCTAGATCAGTGTTCTTCAACTGCCGGTCCGCAGAAATTTCCTGCCGGTCCACAGGGCTGGCACATGCAACAGGCCTGAGACAGTGTTCTTCAGCCACTGGTCCACAGTGCGATCGATGCGGCATTTTCTTCGGGCCGGCTCCCTCTTCCTCAGTGCTGCAGTGCACAAAGACACAGGCAGCTGCTCCTACATGCTTCCCGCGCCTGAACCGGAAGCCTTCTCTTTGATGTCGCAACATCAGGGAGAAGGCTTCTGAATGAGGCATGGGACGCACAAGGAGCCACTGCCCGTGTCTTTGTGTACTGCAGCATTGAGGAAGAGGGAGCCGGCCTGAAGACAACACCACGGGCGGCATAAAATGGCCAGGCGGGAGCAGGCCAGAAGTTATGACACAGCATTGAAGGAGGGAGACAACAAAGGTAGAGGGAATGATTTTAGTTTTGAATTTAGTGATTGATGTACATCTGCTGTCTGTTCAGGAAGAAATGCATTTGTTTCTTTTCCTCTGGGGTTGTACTGCATGCAGAGTCTTGCATCTTAGGGTTTGTTTGTATATATTAGTACTTTTACTTTTTGGTCCCGTATTTGCATAAGGGTTATCTGTGTTCTGGTAGGAATGAATATTGAGAAGCATAGTGTGCCTGTGTAGTTTAATTTTGTGGTTAACCATTATGCGTTGTTAATACGATTATATAGTGTGTGTGTATATATGAAAAATGAATGGAAAAAATGGTGTTACAATTAGTACTATTATGGTGGTGGAGTCTGGGACGGAGAATGAGTGGAGATGGGTGGGGTCTGTTCTTCAACTGCCAGTCCACGGACTAGTGCCAGTCCACAAAATAATTATTTTATTTCTGCTGGCCCACAGGTATCAAAAGGTTGAAGAGCATTGCTCTAGATCACAGTTCTTAAACCGCCGGTCCGCGGACCAGTGTCGGTCCGCAGGAAATTTTTTCTGGTCCGCGCAGGGCCGGCAAGATTGACTCACTTCAACTTCCTGCCGGTCCGCGCAGGGCCGGCAAGATCAACATCTGAAGTCTGCGCTGGGCCGGAGAGATCTTGGGGAGCCTCCGACAGTAGCTTTCTCCCCTCTCTGCAGCTCTCCTTTACTTCCCAGCGCAGCGATTCACAAAGGCAGCCTCGGGGCTTTTGCTGAGTCACGGCTCCCTCTGATGATGCAACTTCCTCTTTCCTCAGAGGCGGCGCGACCCAACAAAGGACCCGAGGCTGCCTTCCTGAATCGCTGCGCTGGGAAGTAAGAAGAGCTGCTGGGAGGGGAGAAAACCACTATCAGAGTCTGGGAAGCTGCTGGGCAAGGGAAAAAATGGGACAGCTGCTACTGGAGAGGGAGAAAGAGAGATGCTTCTGGGAGGGGAGGAGGGAAAGGAATCTGGGAAGCTGCTGGGCAAGGAAAAAAAGGGACAGCTGCTACTGGAGAGGGAGAAGGAGAGATGCTGCTGGGAGGGGAGGAAGGGAAGAGAGTTACTGCTGGACAGTAGGAGGAGGGAAGGGAGAAGGAAAAAAGGAAGGAAACAGCTGGCAGAGAGATTAGAGGAGGGGAAGGGGAGACACAGGCATGAGAAAGTAGAGAGATTGATGATAGGAAGGGGTCAGCAGAAAAATAAGCAGAGAGGGACAACGATGATAGATCTGGTGTAGGAGAGATAAAAATGAAGAAAGCAGTGAAGCTGGAATGAATCATTTAAAAAGGAGAGAGGGGGCACAAGCTTGATGGAAAGGGGAGAGGGGCATAGAAAGAAGACAGATACCATATGGAAGGGGGAGAGGACAGACGGAGTGGATGGAAGGGGCAGATGCTGGATTGAAGAGACAGAGAGGGCAGACGCTGGAAGGAAGAGAGTGAAAAGAAGATTGAAAGCAGAAACCAGAGAAGACAAAAGGTAGAAAAAAATAATTTTATTTCTATTTTGTGATTAGAATATATCAGATTTGAAATATATATCCTGCTAGAACTGGTGTTAGATATAACTGGGGACTGCAAAACCCAGGCAGTGCTTCTTTAGCTTCCAGCAGGCTTAGGGCGCTCTCTGACCAGGGGACAGTTGCCCTAGTTGCACTCCCCTAAAACTATTCCTGTCATGTGTGACTGCAGTATTCTGTTAGCATGATATTTCTGTGTAGCATTCTGTAATAATTTGGCTTGTTCAGTTTTCTTGATAGTAGAGGGGATATATGTGAAGGGGAGAGGAGACAGGGATTTTGTTGATCCTTGCTCTGAATTATTTGTATTTATAAAATGACAATTGTACAGAATATTGTTTCTTTTTATACTTTAATAAAATACATTCAATATAAAATCATAACTGAGGCTTGTGTGGATGGGATCAGATGATTTGTGGGGACCGAGCTCGCGGAGATGGGGCGGAGACGGGGTTTTTTAATTTTAGTCCTAGTAGTTTGCCAGTCCACAAAATAATTCTTTTTTTTCTGCTGGTCCACGGGTGTAAAAAGGTTGAAGAACACTGCTCTAGATGACTACCTACATGACACACAAAAACAAGGTTACATTAACTTGGTAAAGAATGCCTAGAAAATGTAATTTCCTTTTTTTTTTTTAAATAAATCTTTATTCATTTTTGCATCTTACAACAAGTGTATCAATGACATTTGAAATTGAACACAACACTTGAATTTCTATCATATTCCACATTAAATCATAAAATTTAACTCCCTCCATCCCATCCCTAACATAACCTATGTAATCACATATATCATATAAAATTTTCTTTCCTATTGATCTAAACATTTAATAAAAATTCAGAAATACCCCCTCCCACCCCCTCATTTGCATTATACTTATAATGGAAAAATGGTATTTATTCATTACAATAATTTGTCAATGGCCCCAGAAAATGTAATTTCTTACCTCAGCAGGATCATCTCTCTCAGGAGTATCTGGATGGCTGCTGTCATAGCTATTCAGCTGGACCATTTCTAACAAAAACATTTTAAAAATATGGATTATCTGTCTGTGTAGTAGCTTAAATATGCCACTTGATGCTTCTAGGGGAATCCTAGACTAGGGACCAGAAGAGCTCACTATGAGATCATGACACAACATTCACATCAACAAGTGGTTTTAAGATGCAAACAATTAACTACTGTTTAAGTATTTTAGTAATATAGAGGTGAATTTTTAGCATGGGTTGAACATCCAAGGTGGCTGAAATATCTCCTAAATTTGGCTGGCTATATTTAGGCCTATATTTTGTGTGCCACAGTGTTTCTTTGGTTTCTCTTCAATTTAAGTTTAACCACAAATTTGTTAACCTGACTTTCAAGAGAAATACTCAAGTATCTGAATGTAAACCACTTAGGTTATAAGCTGTGTATAAATATAATAAATAAATATCAACAAAACAGAGAATAGCATGATGAGATATAAAAATATAATAATTATATTTGAACACACATAAAGCAAAAAAAAACAAAAAAAACATACCAGTAAAAATTATATAAACCATAAATACAAAAGTTCCTGTTCCTCAGGAACACCTTCAAGACTGTCAGTTTAGGGAAGACTAACCCCCCTCGTCTACAAAGCCGCATGGCAACAGCCCCAAAGACTTTTAAATCTCTATGGGTTCGGGGCTGTTACCACGTGGTAGCCGCTAGCACAGCTTTGTAGAAGAGGGGGTAAGTTTAGTTGCCCATATAGTTAATCAGATCTGATTAACTTTTAAAGAAGAGCAAAGAAGGACAAGGTCCGCACAATGTCAATCAGCCAAAAACAAGCAGAAATGACCAAGCTGGCAAAAACATTAATAGGTAGCTCACATGGAACACACTTCAAACGAAACCAACACAGGCTGTGTTTCAGCAAATGCCTGCTTCAGAGGTTCACAATCTCCTTAAATTGTAATACTATAAGAATAGCTTTACTGGGTCAGACCCATGGTCCATCAAGCCCAGTAGCCCTTTCTCACGGTGGCCAATCCAGGTCACTAGTACCTGGCCAAAACCCAAGGTCTAGCAATATTCCATGCTACCAATACAGGGCAAGCAGTGGCTTTCCCCATGTCTTTCTCAATAACAGACTATGGACTTTTCCTCCAGGAACTTGTCCAAACCTTTCTTAAAACCAGATACGCTATCTGCTCTTTCCACATCCTCTGACAATGCATTCCTGAGCTTAACTATTCTCTGAGTGAAAAAATATTTCCTCCTATTGGTTTTAAAAGTATATCCCTGTAACTTCATCGAGTGTCCCCCTAGTCTTTGTCATTTTTGATGGAGTGAAAAATCGATCCACTTGTACCCGTTCTATTCCACTCAGGATTTTGTAGACTTCAATCCTATCTCCCCTCAGCCGTCTCTTTTCCAAGCTGAAGAGCCCTAACTGTTTTAGTCTTTCCTCATACGAGAGGAGTTCCATCCCCTTTAACATCTTGGTTGCTAATCTTTGAACCTTTTCTAGTGCCACTATATCTTTCTTGAGATAAGGAGAGACCAGAATTGAACGCAATACTACAGATGAGGTCACACCATAGAGCGATACAGGGGCATTATGAAATTCTTAGTCTTTTTTTTTTTTTTTTTAATCTTTATTCCTTTTTATTTCTTTCAACAAGTGTACAATATTATTACAATTAATTCACATAACTCACTTGACATTCTTAAACAATATTATTATACATGTTTTAATACCCCCCATTCACCTCCCATCCCTTCCCATATCAACAAAATATTTCATCCAAACTTATACATACTTGTATATCCCTCTTTCATAATACAATTAATCTTACATTAAATCTGTCCCTCCCCCCACCCTTTCTTCCTCAAACTCTTTATTCATTTTATTATACAAAGTAATGCACAATAATATATATCTCATCATAGTACATATATCCCCTTATATTTCATAACAACATATTTCCAATAAATTTACCCTCTTTCCTTTTCTATTCATACCTATATACCATGTTTCTTATATCCATTAATCAGTTGAAATATACCGCTAGCTAACTAAATTATCCTATCCCCCCCACCCCACCCCATTTCTATAAATTATCCCCTAAGGAAAAAGAATAAATCTTAATCATTATAATAATCAATTAATGGCCTCCACACCTCTTGAAACCTTTTAAAATACCCCCTTTGTATTGCAAGAAATCTTTCCATCTTGTACATATGACAAACTGAGTTCCACCAGAAACTACAATTCAGTCTAGAACAGTCTTTCCAATTAGTTGTTATTTGCTGAATTCCCACACCAGTAAGAATCATCAATAATTTATTGTTTGCTGCAGATATTTGGCATTTGGCCCTCATACACATTCCAAAAACCACTGTGTCATAGGATAATGCCACATGACTCTCCATCAATATGTTGACTTGATCCCAGATTGATATCCAAAATGCCTGAATACATGGACAATAAAATAAAAGATGGTCTAAAGTTCCAACTTCAATTTTACAATGCCAGCATCTATTAGACTTAGAGCAATCTAATTTTTGTATTCTAGTAGGGGTCCAGAATGCTCTATGCAACAAAAAGAACCATCTCTTTTTTAATAATACCCAGCATCCTGGTTGCTTTTTGGCCGCCGGCACACATTGGGCGGAAGGTTTCATCATATTGTCTACAATGATAACCAGATCCTTTTCTTTGGCGCTAACCCCCAAGATGGACCCTAGCATCCAGTAACTGTGATTCAGGTTATTCTTCCCAATGTGCATCACTTTGCATTTGTCCACATTAAATTTCATCTGCCATTTGGATACCCAGTCTTCCAATTTCCTAAGGTCCACCTGCTCAGTGGTATAAATTAATATCTGGATTTTTCAATAAGAAACCAAAAACTGGTCTGCGTGACATTTGGAGCATTGAGATAAAGCATCAAATTACTGCATCTCAATGGCCACAAATTTGGTCTTGGAGGTTGAGATATACAATGTCTGCATCTATGAGACAAACATTTTGTTTTTATTACATAAAGTATTTTGGACCCCAGTTCGGTTGCATAGAGTAGATAGTTCTAAATCTAATAGATGTTGGCATTATCATTTGGAAGTTGGGACGTTAGATCATTTACTATACTATTGTCCTTTGATACTAAAATTCTGGAGATCGATTTGAGATCAGGTTAATAATTTATTAGAAAATCCAGTGGCACTATCATATGATACTATTTTATTTGGAATATCTATGAGGTCAGAAAGTCAAATTTCAGCAAAAAAATAACAAACTTTTGTTTATAATGACGAGAGTTGCAATGCAGCTTATTTTAAAGAATTGGAAAAATTGGGATAGATTAATTATTCATTCTGGTGGGAATCCCTGTTATATCTTTAAAATGGAAAAGTTTATGGCCATTCAGAAGGGTTATTATAAAAAAAATTATGGAAGTTTGGGGACCATTAACTAAATATTGTAAAGATTGATTTATTTGTATAATTTCGGGAAAACATGCACATCCAAGGAGGGGGGAGGGAGATATGTTTTGGCATTTGTTAAGAAATATAAAAGGGTTGATTACAAGTATTTTCTCAGGAGCCTCTTGTGAGGAACTTTATCAAAATCTAGATACACTAGGATTCTGAAACTCTAGATACACTATATCAACTGGCTCACCTTTATCCACATGCTTATTCACACCTTCAAAGAAGTCATAGAAACATAGAAATAGCCAGCAGATAAGGGCCACGGCACATCAAAAATCTGCCCACCCTACTGTCCCTCCCCTACCTTTGCCCTGTGAATAGATCCCATGTGTTGATCCCATTTGGCCTTAAAATCAGGCACGTTACTGGCCTCAATCACCTGCAGTGGAAGACTATTCCAGTGATCAACCACCCTTTCAGTGAAAAAGAATTTCCTGGTGTCACCTCGTAGTTTCCCGCCTCTGATTTTCCACAGATGCCCTCTTGTTGTCGTGGGACCCCTGAAAAAGAAGATATCTTCCTCAGCCTCGATGCGGCCCATGAGATACTTGAACGTCTCGATCATGTCCCCCCTCTCTCTGCGCTCCTCGAGGGAGTACAGCCGCAATTTGTCTAGCCGTTCCTAGTACGGGAGATCCTTGAGTCCCGAGACCATCCGGGTGGCCATTCTCTGAACCGACTCCAGTCTCAGCACATCCTTGCGATAATGCGGCATTCAGAATTGCACACAGTATTCCAGGTGGGGTCTCACCATGGATCTCTACAATGGCATAATGACTTCCGGCTTACGGCTGACGAAACCCCTGTGTATGCAACCTATGATTTATCTTGCCTTGGATGAAGCTTGCTCCACTTGATTGGCAGCCTTCATGTCCTCACCGACGATCACCCCTAAGTCTCGTTCTGCTACCGTTCTTGCTAGGATCTCGCCATTAAGGGTATAGATCTTGCATGGATTTTGGCTGCCCAGGTGCATAACTTTGTATTTTTTGGCATTGAAGCTGAGTTGCCAGGTCCTAGACCAGCGCTCCAGTAGGAGTAGGTCGTGTATCATGTTGTCGGGCGTTGAATCTTCGTCTGTTGTGCATTTGCCCACTACATTATTTAGTTTGGCGTCATCGGCGAATAAATCTTCGTCTGTTGTGCATTTGCCCACTACATTATTTAGTTTGGCGTCATCGGCGAATAAAGTTATTTTCCCTCGAAGCCCTTCTGCCAAGTCCCTTATAAAGATGTTGAATAGGATCGGGCCCAAGACCGAGCCCTGTGGCACTCCACTGATCACCTACGTCATTTCGGAGGGGGTGCCGTTCACCACTACCCTTTGAAGCCTACCTCCAAGCCAGTTCCCAACCCATTTCGTCAATGTGTCTCCTAATCCTATAGAACTCATCTTGCTCAGCAACCTGCGGTGTGGTACGCTATCGAATGCTTTGCTAAAGTCCAGGTACACTATGTCCAGGGACTCCCCAATATCCAGCTTCCCTGTCACCCAGTCAAAGAAGCTGATATGATTGGATTGGCATGATCTTCCCCTAGTAAATCCATGTTGATGGGGATCCCGTAGATTCTCCTCATCCAGGATCTTATCCAACTGGTGTTTGATTAGAGTTTCCATAAGTTTACTCACTATCGATCTTAGACTCACTGGTCTGTAGTTTGCTGTCTCCATCTTTGAGCCTTTTTTGTGGAGTGGAATGACGTTGGCCGTCCTCCAGTCCAACGGGACGCTGCCTGTACTAAGGGAGAGGTTGAAGAGTGCTGACAGTGGCTCTGCCAAGACATTGCTCAACTCCCTAAGCACCCTAGGGTATAGGTTGTCAGGCCCCATTGCCTTGTTAACCTTGAGCTTTGACAGCTCACCGTAGACACTGCTGGGCGTAAACTCGAAGTTACTAAACGGGTCAACTGAGTCAGCCCTTGTCTGTAGCTGAGGGCCAAGCCCCGGCGCTTCTCAGGTGAAGACTGAGCAGAAGTATTCATTTAATAGTTGGGCTTTTTCCGAATCCTTTTCCACATAGTCTCCATCTGGTTTCCTAAGACGTACAATCCCGCCTGAGTTTCTACTTCTGTCAAGCAAATTTGTGAGGCAAGATCTCCCTCGGCTGAACCCTTGCTGACTCCATCTCATTAAACCATGTTTGTCTACGTGTTCCACAATTTTATTTTATTATTCTATTTTTATAATCATTTCTACCTTTTTGGCCAGCACCGAAGTGAGGTTACCGGTCTATAATTTCCCGGATCTCCTCGGGAGCCCTTTTTAAAAATCGGTGTAACATTGGCCACCCTCCAATCTTCAGGTTCTACAGACGATTTTAGCAACAGTTTATAGATCACTAACAGATTTCACCAATTTCATGTTTGAGTTCTTTTAGTACCCTGGGATGTATACCATCCAGTCCAGGTGATTTATCGCTTTTTAACTTGTTGATTTGGCTCAGTACATCTTCCAGATTCACCAAGATTTCTTTCAGTTCCTCCGCATCATCACCCTTGAAAACCATTTCCGGTTCAGATAGATCTCTTACATCTTATTCCGTAAAGACCGAAGCAAAGAATTCATTCAGTCTTTCCACTATGGCCTTATCCTCCCTGAATGCCCCTTTCACTCCTCGATCATCCAACGGTCCCACAGATTCCCTCACAGGTTTTCTGCTTCTGATGTACCTAAAAAAATTGCTATGAGTTTTTGCCTTTTTTTACAATTTTCGCTTCATATTCTTTCTCAGGTATCTTTATCAATGCTTTGCATCTAACTTGCCAGTCCTTGTGTCTCTTCTTATTTTCTTCATTCGGATCCTTTTTCCATTCTTTAAAGGATGGTTTTGTGGCTCTAATAGCTTTTTTCACTTCACCTTTTAACCATGCCGGCTCTCATTTCCTCTTCTTTCCACCTTTGCCGATACATGGAATACATCTGGTGTGGGCTTCCACGACGGTATTTTTAAGTAACATCCACGCCTGGTTTACAGTTCTAACCTTTGCCAACTGATCCTTTTAGCTTCTATTTAACCATTTTCCTCATTTTATCATAGTCGCCCCTTTGAAATTAAATGCCCCTATAGACTTGGGTGTGCTGGTGGATACAACAATGAAATCATCGGCACAATGTGCAGCGGCCTCAAAGAAAGCAAACAGAATGCTGGGCATCATTAAGAAGGGTATCACAACCAGGACGAAGGAAGTCATCATGCCGCTGAATAGTGCGATGGTGCGCCCGCATCTGGAATACTGTGTCCAATATTGGTCGCCGTATCTCAAGAAGGACATGGTGATACTTGAGAGGGTTCAGAGAAGAGCGACAAAAATGATAAAAGGTATGGAAGACTGTTCATACGCTGACAGGCTGGACAAACTGGGGCTCTTCTCCCTGGAGAAGAGGAGACTTAGAGGAGACATGATAGAAACTTTCAAGATCATGAAGGGCATAGAGAAGGAAGACAAGGATAGATTCTTCAGATTATGGGGAACCACAGGTACAAGAGGGCACTCAGAGAAACTGGAAGGGGACAGGTTTAGAACCAATGCCAGGAGGTTTTTCTTCACTCAAAGGGTTGTGGACACATGGAACGCGCTCCCGGAGGAGGTGATCGGGCAGAGTACACTACGGAGATTCAAAGAGGGATTGGATGGATTCATGAAGGATAGGGGGATTGAGGGGTACCGAGAGAGGTAGATAAGGTATAGAAATAATAATAATAATAACTTTATTCTTATATACCGCCAACAATCTTGCGACTTCTAGGCGGTTTACAATAAAGAGAAGTGGTTTACAATAGTATAGATAGAAAAATAAGGGGGCTTTAGGGCTAAATCAAGAAAACCTGACAGGTCATGGACCTGATGGGCCGCCACGGGTGCGGACTGCTGGGCACAATGGACCTCTGGTCTGACCCAGAGGAGACAACTTCTTATATTCTTAGATTTCTTTTGAGAAGTTGCTCCCGGTATCAGCTCAAATTTGATCACGTTATGGTCACTGTTTCCCAGCAGACCAAACACAGTTAACTCCTGTACTATGTCTTGCATTCCACTAAGGACCAAATCTAAAATAGCACCCCTCTTGTTGGTTCCCGGACCAGTTGCAGTCCATTGTTTAGCATGTGTACCAGTGAATAAGCAGAGCCAGCACCTCAGCATTCTCAAAGTGAAAGTGAATGAGAATGCTGAGGTATTGGCTCTGCTTATCTATTAGTACACATGCTAAACAATGGACTGCATACAGTATTACAATTTAAAAAGACTGTGAAACACTGAAGCAGGCATTTACCGATACATGGCCTGTGTCGGGTTCATTTAAAATGTGTTCTACGTGAGCTACCTATTAAAGTTTAACTTTTAAAGAAGCCAACTTAGCTTTTAACATTCAAGATTAAGCAATTAGAGCATCTAAAAAAATCTATATCTACTGGAAAAATCTAGATAGGTATCAGTGCTCTTCCCTTCTCTCTTCTCTGTCTCTCTACTTTTTTCAATCACCAGCAGGCTCCTCCACTAAAGCTGCTGTTCCTGTACCAGCATCAGTTGGGTTCTACTGGCCAGTTCCTATATTCTTCACTGTGGCTGTAGCTCTCTTCTGCTGCTTCTTGTCAATGGGAGTTTGGCTGCTACTAGCTAGCTACCTGTCAAAAAAACATGTGTATTGATGGACTAATATAGAGTTACCAGATTTTAGTTAAATAAAATCTGGACCCATAGCTCTGCTTCACACATGCGTGGATGCAGTCCCAATGTGGTCCCAAAGAAGTAGCTTTTCAAAACCCAGACAAAGTGACAGATTTTGAAAAGCCATCCAGACATGCCCTCTAAAAAGAGAACATATCTGGGTAAATCTGGATGTCTGGTAACCCTAGACTAATAGACAGATGAATATATCTTCTTCAAAAACTGCCACTGCTTAAATTATGGCTACAAAGTATGGACTCTTACTAAAGTGTGGTAAGGTAAGGAACGTCACCTGTAGTATTGCTGTATGTTTCTCTGGTCTGATGGGGATAAAGAGAATTCAGAACTGGCAGGTATATTTCATTTCCTATTTTATTAAAGTATTTTATTAACCAAGTCCTAAATATCACAGGCATATTTCCAACTTAACCCTGGCAAATAAAACTGATACAATTTACACTGAAACAAAAAAAATTCTCACCCTCCAAAGGATCTCGGATGAGTCCCAGCTGACTGATGATGTAGCGGGGAATGTCAGATTTGATTCCTTGTCCTTCTTTGGCATGGCCTTCAGCAGCTTCCAACAAATGATAGAACTCTTCAGGATCAAACTCCTAAAGTAAGAGTCAGAACAAGGTATGTCGTTTCAAAAATATTTTGGAAAATTATCCAATATTGCTTTTTCTTATAGAATGGAAAGAAGGCATTTTTCTGTCTCAAGTCGCTTTTATATCTGAGGCCTCGGTTATTAGAATTAAACTAACATCTGCACAAATCATGGAATCAAATCCTGTAATTTGTCATATACAATGGGTAAACAGACAGTAGTAATAACATTTGCCTTTAAAGCTCTAAGAGAATATTTTTCAAAGTTCCTATCTCAATCCTGTTAAAAGTACATAGCAGATTTCATAGTGCAAATACTTTTAGTCAAACTAGGGGGAGACATTCCTGGGGATGCTTTGGGCAAGATTCAAAAATAACGTGATTATCCTGTATTTTCAAAATTAATGAGCATTATTTTTCAATAATATGAAATATCTCCATGAGAAATTTTTACAGAGAAAGTATATAAATAACCAAGGTCTACACCCAGGCAAACAGTATAAAAAAACTTGCAGCTTTGGCACAAGTCTTAAAAAACACCTAGCAGAAGTTAAAACCAATGTGGTAGATACAGGATCCCTACAATTGGTAGGAAGACAATTTGTAGGATATGACAATTGGTAGGGCAACAATTCATAGGGCAACAATTAGTAGGATCTTCCTAGCAATTGTTTTCCTACCAATTGTCGTACATCTACCAATTGTCGGAATGGAATTGGAGGCATCGGAACAGGAAGGGGTCCTCTTCCACAAGTGTATATCTCTGGTCCGTGTAGGCCTACTCCTTTTCTTCCCGGTTCTAAGACGGTCCGTGTAGGTCTACTCCTTCTTTCCAGGCATACTTCTTCACAAATCCATGGGCAGTGGCTGACCCAGAAGCCTTTCCTCTGATGTCAAAGGGAACTTCCTTCCAATGTAACAGGTTGGCAAGTCAAAACCGCACGAGACTAAAACACGCTGGCAATTCTGCACAGGACTTATGCACTCCACCTTAAAACAGTTCCTGTTAGTGCTCTGATGGAGGGTGTAGGGGAGGGAACTCCCCCACTAAATGTACAAGTGTTCGCGCTCCCGTATGGGAATCCCCCCCCTATTACAATGGAAACTGGCGAATACTCCAAAAATGAAGGAAAATTGCAGTTTCCACTGTAATGGGGGGTTCCCTCCCCCTCCCCCAACGGAAGCACGAACACTTGTAGGTTACTGGAAAGGATCCCCTCCAAATCCCCCCCCTCAGAGCGCTTACAGGAACTGTTATAAGGCCGTGCCCATAAGGCCTGCACGTGATTTTCAGCGTGTTTTTGTCCGGCACACTTTAGTTACGGTACCATGTAACAGGGACTCTCCCTCTGACATTAGAGGGAAGACTTCTGGGTCAGTCGCTGCAAACAGATTTGTGAAGAAGTGCGCCTGGAAGGAAGAATGAGAAGGAAAAGAAATAGGAATACATGGACTGTCTTAGAGCCAGCGAGGAGGAGGAAGATAAGGAGTAGGCTTATATGGATTGTTCTAGAGCTGGCAAAGAGGAGGAAGAGGAGTAGGATTAAGCCTATGTGGACACCTATGGGACAAGGAAGGGAGAGGTGTGCCTTGGGACATGGGGGGAGGGGAGGGAGTGCGTTGAGACAAGGAAGGAAGGGAGGGAGCGTGAACTTGGGACAAAAGATGAAAGGAGGGAGGGAGCGGGCATAAACATAGGAATGAGGTGCTGAGGTGGGGAGGGAATGGAAAGGGAGAATTGATCGGCATAGGTGTTTGAGTGAGAGGGAGGAAGAGAGGAAAAGAAGAAAGGAAGAGGTGAATTGTTGGGCACAGGGAGGGAGAGAAGTGGGTGGGAGAGGAGTGAGGTACACGTGCATGGGGAAGAGAGATATGATTGGGAGAAATATGGCAGTGGAGAGGAAACACTGGGACAAATGGAAATGAATGCAAGAGGGAGGAATGTTGGATATGGTGTTGGAGGGAATAGAAGGAGAGATGTGGCATGGTGTTGGACAGAGGTGATGGTGCACAGCAATGGATGCAGCAGGGAAGAGATAGGAATAAATGCTTCTTATGGATAGATGGGAGTAGGGGAGAAGAAAGAGGGAAGGCATGGTACACATGGATAGATGGGAAGGGAAGACATAGGAATAAATGCTTCTTATGGATAGATGGGAGTAGGGGAGAAGAAAGAGGGAAGGCATGGTACACATGGATAGATGGGAAGGGAAGACATGGAAAAGTAGATAGATTTTGAGAAGAAAGCAGAAGAATTGAAGAAAGTTGAATGTTAAAAGTTAAAGCTAAAGATGGATGTATTTATCCAAAACATAACAGGGAATTTAGGTAGAAAAACTTTTGCTCGGGATAGGTGAAAGAATCAATAGAGAACAAATACAAAATCCCTTACGTCAGACCACCGGACCAATAACTCACCATACTTCAATGACGCACAAACCTGCAAAGCTATTTTACCTTATGTTAGGCTATGTCCATACAGAAAATGGTGTAATTTAAACCACTACAGGCTATAGCTTTTCGGAAAAAGCTGCAATTTGAAACACCCTATGTCCACTAAGTCTATATCTCCAAATCTGTATGGTATGACTATACTGTAAATGCTGAAAGTTTGCCCTGCTTATACTGTGAATGTACTCTTGTAACCCGATCTGGGCTCCTTTGGGAGGACGTGCTAAATAAACAAATAAATAAAAAAAACAAATAAATATTTTCTGTCTCCATTTCTGCCGCCTGGGATCTCTCTCTGCCTACTCCCCTCACTGAAGCCACTGCTGCCACAAATTTCTCCCTGCCTCCCCACCCCTCCATCAAAGCCGACCCAGAACTTCCTCTCCGACGTCAGAATTGATGTCGAGGGTGGGGGAGGCTTGAGGGCTGGCCGCTTGTGCAGTCACTGCACGCACTTGGTTCAGAGAAGGGCAACAAAAATGATAAAAGGATGGGACGACTTCCTAATGAGAAAAGTCTAAAGCGAGTAAGATTCTTCAGCTTGGAGAAGAGATGGCTCAGGGGTGATAGAGGTCTATAAAATGATGAGAAACTTTCAGAAAAGAAATAAAGACTATACTTTTCAAAAAATCACTGAAAAAGTCCTAACCCCTCAAGCTTCCCTCTAACCCCCCGAACCCCCAAATCAACCTGCTCTACTCTTTTTATCCCCCAAAAGGACCAGAAATATTTTTGTAAAACACCCTATTTAACTCTTTTGTAATCCGCCTTGAACCGCAAGGTAATGGCGGAATAGAAATCCCTAATGTAATGTAATGAGTGAGTGGAAAGGATAGATGTGTAACGCTTGTTCACTCTCTCCAAAAATACTATGACTAGGAGACATGCTGTGAATAATAGTTTTTAAAACAAACTGGAGAAAATATTTCTTCACACAATGTGTAATTAAATTCTGGAATCCGTTGCCACAGAATGTGGTGAAATCAGTTAGCGGGGTTTAAAAAAGGTTTTAATAAGGTCCCCTAAAAGAAGTCCATAGGCCATTATTGAAATCCACTGTTTATTCCTAGGATAAGCAGCATAGAATCTGTTTTGCTACTTGGGATCGCATTCATTGGTCCTCAACTTTGGAATGCTTTTCCAAATTACATTTGAACAGAACACAATCTTGAACTTTAAAACATTATTAAAAACTTTCCTGTTTATGGATGCATTTGACCAATGATCTACAAAATGAAATAAGGAGCCTAATGGAGACCAGTTAGAAACAAGGAGCACAAAATCAGTTTTTAACTTTTTAATTCTTTATTTTCTTGCCTTTACTATTGATATTATAGTTCTACTTTTACTTATATTATTTTAACTGTCAATTAGTGGGTAAACTACAGGGTCCAGAATGCATTGAGCTCTGTAGCTCAGAGTTCAACCCTCATCCAGCAAGTGGTGCAGAACTACATGAACAGACTATCCTGCTGAGTCATGGAACCCCAATAGGAAGAGCTTCATATGCCTAGTCTGGGATTCATTCTGGGAGGTCACCGTGAGAAGTCCCTGGGAGAAGGTACCTGTGGGAAGGTGAGAGCCTCCACAAAGAGACTTCCCTGAGCAGAGAAGCCTCAGAATCCGTGGGTTACGGAGAACCCAGGGGCAGGGCTACCAGATTTTCCCCGAAGGAAAATCCAGTCCCATGGCCACGCCCTCAGACACACTCAGTTCCGCCCGCACCCCTGCCCTATAACCTGTTCATGCATCTGGATGACATCTGCGCATGTGACACAATGATGTTGTGTGTGTGCATATATCACATCACCGAGTTGCATCCACGTATTCATGGATGCCGTACCGACATCAGAAGCTTTTAAAAACCCGGACAAAGAGCTAGACCCCTGGACATGTCCTCAAAAGGAGGACATGTCCATGGAAATCCGGACGTCTGGTAATCCTACCCCGGGGGGAAGCTGAAAAGGCTGGAAAGGATTGCTTGAAAGAGCTGGTATTGTAAATGGTGGTGTGCTTTGCTAGATGACAAGCCTGCTGAAGATATTGGAAGCTTGGACAGTAAAGGTGCTGGCTAAGGTAAGCCAATTATTATTTGGTTGAGGCTATGTGCTGGAGAGCCTAACACGCTGGGAAAGAAGCAGCTAATGTCTGGTGTGGCTGAGGTAAGCCACGCAGGTTTTGAAATTGCTGAGAGCTGATTAACTGACTAAACACTGAATGGGAATTGATACTGTCTACAGAACAAACTGTTACACCGGAAAAAGAGATGGAACTTAAAGTATAGAGTTTTGATTTCTCTGAGCTTGTGAAGGAACAAGACTCAGGCTCTGTAAGTTGAACACTATGAGATGTGAAGAATTATGTTATTGAACCAGACTGCTGAATTGAACTAAGAGTGATTTTCCTCCCTGAAGGAACAGACTCAGGTCCTGTAAATCAATAAAAGTGTTCATTATACCTTCAAGAGTGTCTAGAAGTGTATATGTGTGTTAATAGAGTTTGAGCCCACTGGGACAGATAGGGAAATATGATAAAGTACCTGAATGTAAACCACTTAGGATATAAGTGGTATATAAATAAAAATAAAATAAAATACAGAGAAGGTTGTTAGAAAACCTTGCTGGAGCACTGCAGGTCCTGGCAATGTGATGGGAAAATGACCGCTCGGCCCGTCACAGGGAGGAATGGAGCCAGGAGCACATGACCCAGGAAGTACAAAATGCCAGACAAGACCTAGGTTAAGGAGGCTCAGAAGAAAGCAGTGAGATCCACTGTGGATGCCTGCACCCCTTTGAAAATTAGCCCAGGAATAAAAAAAAAGGTTCCTGCACAGATTCGCATCTGCTGATTCTACAAAAGCCTTTATTTGAAAACATGCATAAATTTGAAAATGTGGCTTGTGTGTGTTATTTGCCTCTCCCAAGCTAAATCTACTCCTGAGCCTGCATATATTTTACCTTGCTAAAGTATATACTGTATTTTTCGCTCCATAAGACACACTTTTTCCACCCTCAAAAAGGGGGTGGAAATAAGGGTGCGTCTTATGGAGCGAATACCCAACCCCCCCTACCTTTTTTCACTGTCACCCTCCCTCGTTAGACACGGCTTCCTGCCTGGTCCCGGCAAGCAGCGACGGCTGACATGGCTCAAGTCCTCTTCTTTTCACTTGCAGGCAGCCCCCCCCCCCCCGGTTACCTTTTTATTTTCGTTCTGTCGCCCTCCCTCGTTAGATGCAGCTGCCTGCCTGGTTCCGGCAAGCAGTGATGGCTGACGCGGCTAAAGTCCTCTTCTTTTCCCTTGCAGCGAAGCGGTGCACAGGGCTGTCTGCCTTCCTGGTCCCCCGCCGCTTCCCGCAAAACTGTTCGCGGGAAGCGGCGTGGGACCAGGCAGGCAGCAACGGTGCGCCGCTCTGCTGCAAGGAAAAAGAAGAGGTCTCAAGCTGCGTCAGCCATCACTGCTTGCTGGGACCAGGCAGCTGCATCTAGCAAGAGAGGGTGATAGAATGGAGGGGGAAAAAAAAAGGTAATGGGGGAGGGGGGGAGGTGGCCCTGCCTGCCGAATTAAACATAGGGAGCAGGGAGAAGCTGGGCCTACCTGCCTCCAGGGAGGCCTGGAGGGGGGAGGCCTGCTTGCTTGCCTGGGGGGGCTGCCAGGGAGGGGGAGGCCTGCCTGCCTGGGGGGGCTGCCTGGGAGGGGGAGGCCTGCTTGCTTGCCTGGGAGGGGGGGAAGCCTGCTTGCTTGCCTGGGGGGTCTGCCAGGAAGGGGGAGGCCTGCCTGCCTGGGGGGGCTGCCTGGGAAGGGGGAGGCTTGCTTGCTTGCCTGGGGGGCTGCCTGGGAAGGGGGAGGCCTGCCTGCCAGGGGGGCTGCCTTGGAGGGGGTTGTACTGCCTGCCTGGGGGGGAGGCCTGCCTATGTGCCCTGTCCCTACCTGCCTGCCAGCCAATAGGCCTGCCTGTCCTGTCCCTGTCCCGGCCTACCACTAGACCACCAGAGGCGAGGACAGGGTACAGAGCCTGGCAGGGAGGGGGGGACAGGGTTCAGGTCTTAGCAAGGAGTGTGGGGTTGGGTGCAGAACCTGGCTGGGAGAATTTGATTCAGAATGTTTTTTTTCTTGTTTTCTTCCTCTAAATCTGGGGTGTGTCTTATGGAGCGAAAAATATGGTAAGTGTTTTCAAACAGCCAATTTACCAGGATAAATGCCTTCTCAATAAACAAAAAAACTCATTAGATGATCAATTCACTCTCCTGGTCCCAATAAATAAAATTATTTGTTTCCCCTTCAATCCCTCGTTTCAGGCAGTGACTAGCCCACAATCACGCAGGAGGTTACATCTATTTATATTGTGTATTGTTTTTGCATTTGTGAGACTGTATGGTCTTTTAGAATTTACATTACTTATTTATACATCAATTTTCAACTGTACTTCTTTCAACGTGATTATTTTTATGGGATGTTTTAGAATTCTGAACATTTAATGAAGGCATTATTCCAGAACATGGCATGTGTTAACTCCTAGCGATCTTCTAATGGATTCAATAAAGGAATTTTGAATTAAGCATTTCTGCTTTCCTATTTTGGTTATCCCCACTGTTTCTTTGATATCCTATCCTACCTTGTGTTTTTACATCTCTGTATCTGTAACAGGTGCTACATTATCATCTCCTATACACTCACCAAACATTCTAGCAACCGGGCGGGCCGTGCTATGATGATCATCAGCTTTCTGACCAGCTGGGTTACAAAGGCCACCTCGGAGCTCTCAGACCGCTCATAAGCCTGCGGGAACCAAACAATCACATTACAGATCCAATTCTGAGTTTGAATATCAATGAAAAATATGACTTGATTGGTCAGAACAAAAGTATTAACTGGTCATGTACAAATTTTTCTACATTAGGAAAATGTAAATTCTTACAGCTGCATGAATCGAATTTATACTGATGAAATACTCTGGTTACTGGATAGAAGTGCACTATTTAATTGAGAAGCCAAGTAAAAGCAAGATTTGAAAATGCATCCAAAAAGCACAGTTACTTATCTTAACAGGTGTTATCCTGGGACATCAGGAAGATATTCTCACATGTGGGTGACATCATCCACGGAGCCTCATCATGGACAGTGAAAAGTATAGAATCGCTTTAAGCTTTAACAAGCTTTTAGATTGCACGCACCACGCATGGGTGAGTGCCTTCTCGCCTGACACCAGCTCGCAAGGTCGTTAGTTCTATGCCCAAGCGAAGAAGCCCAACTAGGGGAGGTGGGCAGGTTGTGAGAATATCCGCCTGCTGTCCCAGGATAACACCCGTTACAGTAAGTAATTGTGCTTTATCCTTAGAGAAGCAGGCAGCTTATCTTCACATGTGGGACTCCCTAGCTTTAGAAAGGGGATGGAGGGAGAGTTGGGTTCCAAGAACTCAGAAAAATTTGAGTTACCTTGCAAAACCTATACCCAAAGTCTTATATGAGAGCGCGGAGGCAAGGGAAAAAATAAATAGGGGAATTCCATGTTCTGCTAGAGATAAAAGGAGAATTCCCATAAACCGTCTATTTATGGAGGCTGATAAAATAAGAAAAAGACCTCTTAGAGGCAAGTGAATCTCAACATAGGCAGGCAATGGAGATGCCAAAAAGATTTAAAAATCAAATGCGAAAAGACTACTGGTAGATGCACACATATGGAGCAGGAGACCAAATGAGCCGTTGACACTAGTCATGTCCCACAGTAGATACAGTGAGGGGAAGGGAAGTCAGTCATCCCCCTCACTGCACCCAGACTCCATCTTTGCTTGAGATGATTGATTTTCTTTGGTGGGAAACCCTGCCCCCTTCTTCCCAAGAGCAAAGCCTCTTCATTCATCCCTTTAAAGGGCACTTGTTTTTCAGAATGCAGCCACAGTCTGCAGCACAGTGAGGGGAAGGGAAGCCAGTCGTCCCCCTCACTGCAGCCAGACACTATCTTTGCTTAAGCTGATTGATTTTCTTAGGCAGGAAGCCCCTGCCCCTTCTTCCCAGGAACAAAGCATCTTCATTCAGCCCTTTAAAGGGCTGTCAAGCAGGCGAGTCTTCCCCGTCAGTGGGCCACGCTGAAGGGCCACAACAAAAGGCCATTTGTGCGGCCCTTCATGTGGACCAAGCCATAAAATTCCACAACAAGAAGCACACCACAAAAATCCCCATGAAAAAAATAAAACCACCACACACCACTAAAATCACCAGCGAAATCTCTAAGACAAACATAACTCACTCTAAACCCACCACAAACACAATACCCAGCCCACACCTCCTACTACGCACAATGAAGCCAATAAAACAAAAATAAATGCTCATCATCCTACTGCTCATTTTGATCCTAACAAACCGAAAAGCAACAGGAAACATCTCCCCAATACCAGTTATTGTAACAACCAACAGAAATCAGCACCCAGCTGGAAGAAATCATGCAAACAGAAACCTGGTCGATTGCTCGGTTTGCATGCACCACAACATCTCAACGAAACCCCCTCCGAACTAATCCCATTCCCCAACCAAGCTCTCTCATCTACCCAAAAATGACACACAATAGTAAAACAGAATTTACCTTGATAAAATGTGCATACACGAACATCAGATCCCTAGGTCCAAAAACAGAATATAAGGGACTGGATAAAAACCATTAAGCTAGGACGCCACTTTCTCACCGAAACATGGCTAACCTCGGACAATGACCCATGGATAACTGTAGTCTGTCCACAGAGCTACAAAATACAAGTAGTTTGCAGAGACAAAAAACATGGAGGAGGTCTAGCCATCATAGCCAAAAACACTTTAAATATAAACATAATGAATAAAACCTCCACCTCCCATATGGACTTACTTGCTTGCCAATTATCGAGCTCCACGCTAAAGGGGTCCATGACCTGCCTCCTATGCTACATAACCCCAGGGAAATGGAACACAGCAAAGCCAGAATTTGAAGAATTTATCTTTAGAAACTCCTTTACATCAGCATACAAACTAATCTTAGCAGATCAAAATCTTTACCAGTAGGAAAAAGGAGGTATTGATACCCTTGTATAAGACTCTGATAGGATCTCATTTAGAATATTGTGTACAATTCTAGAGGCCGCACCTTCAAAAAGATATAAAAAGGATGGAGTCTGTCCAGAGGAAGGCTACTAAAATGGTGCGTGGTCTTCGTCATAAAGCATATGGGGACAGACTTAAAGATCTCAATCTGTATACTGTACTTTGGAGGAAAGGCAGGGAGGAAGGATATGATACAGCCATTTAAATACCTACTTGACATAAATGAACATGAGTCAAGTCTCTCATTTGAAAGGAAAGCAATGTTACTTACCGTAACAGTTGTTATCCAGGGACAGCAGGCAGCTATTCTCACTAATGGGTGACGTGATCCAACGGAGCCCCGATGCGGACGCCTCACAAGCAGTTTTGCTTGAGGAAACTCGAAGTTTCGAGTCGCCCGCACCGCGCATGCGCGAGTGCCTTCCTGCCCAGACCAGGGCGTGTCTCCTCAGTTCAGATAGCTAGCAGAGAAGCCAACCAAGGGGAGGTGGGTGGGACGTGAGAATAGCTGCCTGCAGTCCCTGGATAACAACTGTTACGGTAAGTAACATTGCTTTATCCCAGGACAAGCAGACAGATATTCTCACTAGTGGGTGACCTCCAAGCTAACCACAATGGGATGGTGGGAGAGTTAGCAACTTAGGAGAATAAATTTTGTAATACTGTTTGGCCAAACTGTCCATTCCGTCTGGAGAAAGTATCCAGACAATAATAAGAAGTAAAGGTGTGAACCGAGGACCAAGGGGCAGCCTTACAAATCTCCTCAATCGGTGTCGATTGAGGAGACCTTATGGGCTGTGCTCTGACCTTATGGCTGTGACTTTACTGTGAAGGGGTAATCCAGCCTGGGCATAGCAGAAGGAAATACAAGCCGCCATCCAGTTGGAGATGGGACGCCCCAACGTTTGGATCAAAGGAGATGAAAAGTTGAGGAGCAGTTCTGTGTGGCTGTGTGGTGCGTTCCAGGTAGAAAGCCAAAGCACGTTTACAGTCCAGAGTATGAAGAGCTGATTCTCCAGGATGAGAATGAGGCTTTGGAAAAAACACAGGGAGAACAATGGATTGATTCAGATGAAATTCCGAGACCACTTTGGGGAGGAATTTTGGATGAGTGCGGAGGACCACCTTGTCATGGTGGAAAACTGTGAAAGGTGGATCCGCAACCAATGCTTGAAGCTCACTAACTCGACGAGCAGAGGTGAGGCCAATAAGGAACACCACTTTCAAAGTGAGATACTTCAGATGAGCCTTGTGAAGAAGTTCAAATGGAGATTTCATAAGCTGAGAAAGAACAACATTGAGGTCCCAAACCACTGGAGGCGGTTTGAGGGGAGGATTGACATGGAAAAGTCCTTTCATGAATCTGGAAACCACGGATGAGCAGAGAGGTTTCCTTTGGAGCGGCTGATGGAAAGCAGCAATTGCACTAAGATGGACTCGTATCGATGTAGACTTGAGGCCAGAATGAGAAAGGTGCAAAAGATAATCCAAAACCGAAGACAAGGAGGAGTGTTGTGGCTCATGATTATGAGAAAAACACCAAGTAGAAAATCTAGTCCACTTTTGGTGGTAGCATTGTCTAGTAGTAGGCTTCTTTGAAGCTTCTAGGACATCTCAAATGTAGATTAGTCTCTGTTCTGCTGAGAAATTAAAAAATTACCCCATAATTCTTATTTAAAGCTCTAAGAGCTGAAATTCCTAAAAAAAAAAAAAAAAATGTTTAAAAACACAACTTGTAAAAGCCACTCAGCCATAGTCGCTGCACGCTGTTGTTGATCGAGCATCCTCAGGAGCAGTTCCACTTGTTTCCTCCTTTCATGGAACAACCTAGACATCTTGCTTACAGTAAGCCTTGCTTCGAGACTGAATACCACAGTATTAGATCCCAAACTATTGCCCGATACTGCTGCCCAGCATTTCCATATGATCCATGCCATCTAATTTGTTGTTCCCAATGATGCCATGCTTGACTGTCTGATACCAGGGCTCTTTAGGAGCAATTGAGGATTATTTAGATAAACTGGAAATACCAAAGCTGTCCCAATCCATCAGTGAGCACATGGCCTGCCCTGTTACTATGGGAGAGGTAGAAGGTGTCATTAAGGGGTTAAGGAGGGTAAGTCTCCTGGGGTAAATGGTCTTTCTAATATTTTTTATAAACGGTTTGGTGAATAATTATGCCCGTTGTTAGTACATGCTTGCAATGGGGTACAGGCGGGGAGGTCCTTATCACGATCTATAGGGGAAGCTGGTATTTCGTTGTTATTAAAGCCGGGTAAGGACCCAGAAAATTGTGGATCCTACCAGTCCATCTCGTTGCTAAATGTAGATGCAAAGATTCTTGCAAAGGTGCTGGCATTGAGATTGGGCCGGGTGCTCCCTTAGCTAATACATATTGACCAATCCGGCTGCATTATATTGTAAATGCTTTCTGTCTTTATCTGTTTTTAAGTCCATTATTCTGATTTGTATTTTATCTGTATCCCATGTATTAGCTCACTTTGTTGTGAACTGCCTAAAACTTTTTCGGTATGGTGGTATATAAGAATAAAATTATTATTATTATTAATATTTATTCTACGATGCCAGGTGGAAGATAACATACATTGAACGCTCCATTTGTTGTGGGGGGCTCAAAACTTTCAAAGTTCTATGGTATTACTGTCTATTGACGCAGAGAAAGCTTTTGACAAAGTTCGATGGGAGTTTCTATGGTCAGTGCTTGAAAGAATGGGGTTGGGTGGGGGGTTTGGGCAGTGGATTCAGAGTTTTTATATGGAACAGCGTGTCTGTCTCCGTATTAATGGGTATTATACAGATTTCTTCAATATCTATTGTGGTACTCGACAGGGGTGTCCCTAATCGCCACTGCTTTTTGCTTTATATCTGGAACCCTTAGCATGTTATATTAGGGAACATGCGGCTATCAAGGGTTTGCATAGGGGGGAGACGGGAACATAAGCTTTCTCTGTTTGCCGATGATATTCTTCTATATGTTCATGACCCATGTAGTTCATTTCCTGTATTGGTGAAGGTGTTTCAGGAGTTTCATCAGGTATCAGGATTTACCATTAATATGTATAAATCTGAGTTTCGGGGGGTTTATATAGCGGATAAAGTTGAACATAGGTTGGTGACCTATTTCCCGTTTTGGAGAGCACAGACTTGTATTAGATACTTGGGAATACAGCTTTCGCGGAATTTGAGATGTCAGGTGGGGTTAACTAGTTTCTACTTTTTTATGATGTTATCTTGTGCCTACTTAGAGGTATTTGTAGGCACCTTGTAGCATCTTGTGATGCTTTCTCAGTGCTTTATATTGTAACTATGCTTGCTGTTATTGCATATAAAATTTCTAATAAACATTTAAAAAGAAAAAAAAAAGAACATAAGAATTGCCACTGCTGAGTCAGACCAGTGGTCCATCGTGCCCAGAAGTCCATTCACGCAGCAGCCCCCAGATCAAAGACCAGTGCTCTAAATGAGTCCAGCCTCACCTGCGTACGTTCCAGTTTAGCAGGAACTTGTCCAACTTTGTCTTGAATCCCCGGAGGGTGTTTTCCCCTATAACATCCTCCGGAAGAGTGTTCCAGATTTCTACCACTCTCTGGGTGAAGAAGAACTTCCTTATGTTTGTGCGGAATCTATCCCCTTTCAACTTTAGAGAGTGCCCTCTCGTTCTCCCTACCTTGGAGAGGGTGAACAATCTGTCTTTATCTGCTAAGTCTATTCCCTTCAGTATTTTGAATGTTTCGATCATGTCCCTCTCAGTCTCCTCCTTTCAATGGAGAAAAGGCCCAGTTTCTCTAATCTTTCACTGTACAGCAACTCCTTCTGCCCCTTAACCATTTTTGTCACTCTTTTCTGGACCCTTTCGAGTAGTATAGTGTCCTTCTTCATGTATGGCGACCAGTGCTGGATGCAGTACTCCAGGTGAGGGCACACCATGGCCCAGTACAGCGGCATGATAACCTTCTCCAATCTGTTCGTGATCCCCTTCTTTATCATTCCTAGCATTCTGCTGCCAAGTGAGAGAGAGAACTGGAAGGAGGTCAGGAGGAATTTGAAATGAATGAAGTCAGCACGAGTATGGGATCTGAGCCAGAGCTATTCAGCAGACTTGGAGTGTAAGTAGAAGTTTTACCACTTGGGTTCTAGCTAGGTACATGGGACCTAGGTTGGCCACTTTTGGAAACAGGATACTGGACTTGATGGACCTTCGGTCTGTCCCAGTACGGCAATTCTTATGTTCTTAGTTTAAAGTTTAGCCACGCATGGGGGCTGGGGCACCTTACAAAGCATGGGGTAGGGGGAGTGAGGGTATTTGGAACAGAGGAGAGAGTGTTACTTTCCATGGCATTGAATATCAGCCTAGTTTCCTTTACTGGTTTCGCTTTTGTCCTGAGTTTAAACACTGATAACCACTGTACGTTGCTAAAATCCAGATGCTAAACTACTTTCACCTGGTGGGAGAAATAACTTATGTATTAATGCTGAGGCCCTTGGTGCTTTTTTCCTCTTTAATGGTGTTCAGGATATGTTCCTCTTACTAACTGACTCATTGTTTGCGCTATTGAATAGCCTAGCAATCATGCCTACTTGGCTATCCCAGTAGTGGCAGTAAGAAGATCATCAATGGAAGATTTTCCTTATAGATTATAAACAATTTAAACAACTATTTTCTTTCATCTTAAAACTTATGAAGAAAAAAAATGGGGGCAATACCTTTTACTGGACTAACAGTACATTTTTGACTTAACATTTGAGAGCTTTGCTTCCTTCATCAACCTCACAAATAAAAACAATACACACTTGGAACCTTTTACAAAGCTGTGCATGCTAAATCTTGAGCCGTCCATTCTATTCCTTTGTAAAAGCCCACTACTGGATTTAAAAGGATCTCAATTTTAGAAAAGAATGCTAATATTAGGACTTACATCCTGCAGAAGTTTCTCCAGATTCTCCTGAAGCTCATGGAAGTAATGGGACGTAATAAGTCCTTCACGGGATTTATCCAGGCAGTCTCTGGCCAGCTCAATCACCTGATGATGAATGAAGCTTAGAACCCCATCTGCTAGTGGAAGCACATTTTCAGGCGAATTGGAGGCAATGAATTCAGTTAGTCTTTCCTCCATCTGTGCTGTAGCCTAAAGAGAAAATAAAACATATAAATTTAAAAAAGAAATCTAAGTTTATTTCAATTTACCTTTACTTTCCATAAGCCTGGATGATGGTTATTGGTATCAATGGGTGTAATATGACTTTATATTGTCAAATTTCAAATTCCTATGTTCATTTACCAGACCCTAAGAAAGGGACAAAAATCAAAAATCTTTGCAATGTACAGTTTTAAAGTTCTAGAAGGCATTACAAAGGACCAGTGATTTTGGAATAAATTTAAGATGCTTAAATGTCACTGTCATAGTAACATAGTAAATGATGGAAGATAAAGACCTGAACGGTCCATCCAGTCTGCCCATTAGTTATACCCATTAAAAATACATGATTACATTAACTTGTCTCTTCTTTGATATTTCTGGGTCATTGTAAAGTCCACCTGGTATTGTCCTAGGTTCCAAATGCTCAAGTTGACTTCCAAGCTCACTCCAGCCTATCCAACCATCCTGTTTGCAGGACATCTACCATGAAGTCTGACTAGTAACATCCTCATGTTCCAAGTTAGTGAATTCCCATTGATGCCCTCCCCAATGACCAGGATACAAGGAAATGTTAAAACGCTTGGATTATCTACTATCTATGTGGTAGAAAATAAAGGAAATGCATGCAGCCCTGATTCAAGACCACAGCATTTCTATTCTATTCTTTACTTCTTGGTTTGTTTGTTTTTTTTAATCTAGAGTCACCTGTGTCTGAAGCCCATAAATTAATAAACCTTTGTTTTTCCGGTGTGATGAGACAGGTAAAGTGAGAGAGCTGGTAAAAACCATCAGATCAACCACAGGAAAAAAAAAAGTGGGGTAGGACGAAGGCTTGCAATAAAAACCAGAGGACAGTTGAAAAATTGCTTCCAATTTTACTGAAGTCTCCACAAGACAACAACACTAAAACCCAGCACGTGTTTCAGCTACTGGCACCTGCATCTGGTGTCTTGCATTCTGAATGTGCCTGTAAGACACTTAACAGTTGCCAAATTAGTCAATACATCTTCTAAGCAAACCACACTGATCTAAAAGGATCTGAATTAGATGTTAAGGTATTGTAATGAATGTAGAATAGCTGCAATGGTTACCTTTGTCGATGTGTTAATTTCAAATTACATGAAGGGTGCACTCCAACAATTAGTCTTCACATTTAATTTCTGCTGTAAGAATACGCTAAGTAATAATAATAACAACCTTATTTTTGTATACCGCAATACCACAAACAGTTCAGAGCGGTTTACAGTGTAAGAGACTGTACATATACAGCGATGATACAATGTAAGGGAATGTACTATGCAGTTGAGAGCAAGTTACAATGCAGGGGACTGTACATAGTTTAGCATAGGTATTAATACAGTGGAAGACAAAGCAGGATTACAGTGCAGGAGTTTGTACATCTACAGCAGCGATATTTATACAGTGAAAATACTGTTTGAGAGAATTAAAGAGTAAGATAGAGGTGGTAGGGTTAGGTTATTTGGGGGGGAGGGGTTCGAGAAATTTATCATAGAGATAAGATTTGAGGGATTTCCTGAAGTAAGAGTAAGATGGGGCAGATGAGATGAGGGTGGTCAGGCAATCTGTCCATCTGCCAGCTTGGAATGAGAGAGTTCTGTTAAGGAATCTTTTGTAGGTGCATCCCTTTGGGGATGGGTAGGTAAACAGATAGGCATTGCGTGTGCGAGTGGTGCCTGGGAACGCAAAGTGGTGAGAGAGATATATCGGTGACAAGCCAGTTAGGGTTTTGAAGCAGAGGCAGGAGAATTTGAAGATGATTCTCGCTTCTAGTGGCAACTAGTGAAGTTTTCTGTAGTAAGGGCTGATGTGGTCTGATTTTTTGAGGCCACAGATTAATCGGACGGCGGTGTTTTGAATGAGTCTTAGACGTTTGATGGTTTTCTTGTAGGAGCCCAAATATATAATATTACAGTAATCCAGGGTGCTTAAGATTAGGGATTGGACCAGCAGTCTGAAGGAGAGGAAGTCAAAGTAGTGTTTGATGGTGCGGAGTTTCCAGAGGGTATGAAAACATTTTTTGACCTGGGCATTGGTGTGATCTTCGAAGGTCAGGCATCGGTCTAGGATGACTCCAAGGATTTTGATGGTGGGATTAATAAGGTAAGTTAGACCATTGAGTTGTAGGGTGGTGGTCGTTAATTTGTGGTTGGGACTTGCAGGGAAGAGTTTAGTCTTTTCTGGATTTAGTTTCAGTTTGAACCGAGTTGTCCAGTGTTCGACCATGGTGAGAACTGATGAGATGTGCTGTTCTGTTTCTTGTGATAATGAGGAGATGGGGATGACAACTGTAATGTCATCTGCATAAATGTAGGATTTCAGTTTTTGGTCTGACAACATGTGACCCAGTGATGCCATGTAGATATTGAATAGGGAAGGTGATAGGGGGGAGCCTTGTGGGACTCCACAGGGGTTGGAACAGGTATGGGAGTAGGCTCCCTCAGTGTGTACTTGGTAGGTGCGGGTTTTTTAGGAAGTCTGTGAGTCAGGTTAGTACCTGTCCCGAAATGCCTATAGAATCAAGGCAACTAAGCAGAATGTCATGGTCTACCAGGTCAAAGGCACTACTGATGTCAAACTGGAGTAACAGAGCGTTGTTTCTCTGGGAGAATAGTTGGAGGAGGTAGTCGGTTAGTGATGCTATGACGGTTTCCGTGCTGTAGTTAGTGCGGAATCCAGACTGGGAGTCATGCAGGATGTTGAATTTTTCGAGGTGTGACATGAGATCCTGGTTGACAAGGCCTTCCATAATTTTGAGGAAGAATGGTATGTTGGCAATGGATCTGTAGTTGGTGGCTGTGGAGAGTGGTTCTTTGGGGTTTTTGATAGTTGGGGATATGAGGATGTGGCCGAGTTCCAGCGGGAAGTAGCTGGTGGATAGGCAGAGAGTGACCCAGTTGAAGAGCTCCACTTTGAAGGAGGGGGGAGCTATTTTCATAATGGAGGGTGGGCAGTTATCTAGTAGGCAGTTGGATTTGGAGTATTTGGAGTATAGCTCTAGAAATAGGTTCCAGTCTGGGTTTTTAAAGCGATTCCAAGACATGTCGGCGGTAGTACCTTCATTATTTGGGGGGGGGAGGCAGATGGATTAATGGGCTGGTGTTTGTTGTGGCGAGTACAAAAACTTAACACTTAAGTAAAATACCCCTACAAAGTCAAGAAACAGCACAATGTGTTCTGCCTCCGTATTAATGGAAGCAGGTTGTTTGTGTTTAAGGGTATGGTAAACATTGCCTGAAGTAGATTATAGTACCTAGGGGCTTATTTTTAAAAGAGAAAGACATACAAAAGACGGCATAAACCAACACTTGGACATTTTAATCACCAAAATATCCAAGTGCTGATTTTTGAAACTTGCTTCTTAGATATCTTGCTAGGCATTTTGTTCGCAGTTCAAGGGGGCATGTTGGAGGCATGTTATGGGCTGGCTTAGGGCATGCTTAGTGTTTGGATGTCTTTCGGCGATAATTGAACATTTACCATATATATGCAAATATAAACCGACTCGCATATAAAAACTGAGGTAACCTTTTTTCTCCAAAAAAAGGAGGAAAAAAGATTGACTCGAATATAAACCTGGGTGGGGGAATGGGGGGGGGTAATATTCAAGTGCAGTGCCTTGCCTTGCCCAGCTCTGCAGCCTGTTCCCCCTCCCTCATTGCTCTGCCAGACTCTGCATCCAGCCCCCTCACTCACTCCCTTCCCTGCCAGTCTCTGCACCCAGCCCCACTCCTTCCCTGCCAGGTTCTGTACCTTGTCCCCCTCCCTCCTGATGACTTGCAGGCCTCCACCGGGCCTGCCATGATACCTGGTAGTCCAGTGGTGGCAAGGACAGGAGGGATCCCTCCCGCCTCCTGTCCAAGCCAATTCTAAGAATTTTTACCTCCCTCTCACTTCCCCCACGTACCTTTAGTATCACTGGTGGTCCAACAGTGAATCACGGCAGGAGAGACCTTCCTTCACTTCTGCCCGCGCAGAGCCACTAGCTGATTGGCTCCAGTTAATTCAAAATACTGCCGCAAGATTGATCTTTGGTAAAACAAAGTATGACCATGTGTCATCTCTGTTAGGAATTTACATTGGCTTTCTTTTTGATTGAGAGTTCAATTCAAATGTACCTGCATAGTTTTAAAAATCTTTTACGGAATCTTTGATTTGTTGGACCCTCTAGTTTTAAATTCTTTGAAATCCTCAAGTTGCAGAACTATCCATATATTTAAACTTTCTTTTCCCACTGTAAAATGTGCCAGATCTATCAGTAAAACTGTTCATTCCTTCCCCTATTTATTAACAGCAAATAAGATCCTGTCTTTCCTTTCAAGTTTTTTGAAAAATCCTGAAAACTACTCTGTTTCAGCATTTTCTAGCAGATAAGTTTCTATGAGGCTAATTCTCTTTATTAACTACAATTACTGTTAACTGAGTCAAGCCTTGTTTCTCAGGGATAACTCGGCATATAAGTCCAAGATTTAGTTTAGTAACTAACATGTCCAGCCCTAAGATTCCTGGCTCTGCTCTTTGGCTGAAGAAGCACTTAACTTTTGAGTTCTTGGCAAAAGCCAAGAGCATTACTGTTATATCCCAATCACGCACAATGAGCTAGAATGTCTTTTTGGAGCGGGACCATTCCCTGGGTCTAGGACTTGTCAACTGAGAAACTCGGCTTGAATATTTCCTACTCTAGCCACCGGAAGAGCATCTGCACTTCCAAATGCAAGGGAGCCCTTCTGGCGCCCTTCAGTCTGTTCACATACATTACTGCCACTGCGTTGTCGGAAAACACTCTTACCACTTTTCCAAAATTCTTGACGCGAGCTGAATGGTTCAA
Source organism: Geotrypetes seraphini (assembly GCF_902459505.1). Lineage (NCBI taxonomy): Eukaryota > Metazoa > Chordata > Amphibia > Gymnophiona > Dermophiidae > Geotrypetes > Geotrypetes seraphini. The sequence goes on from NC_047095.1 coordinate 68,743,023, forward strand.
CGCACTAGATGGAATATGGATCACCCCTGGCCCTGGATGAAGCAATCTCCACAATGGGCTTTCCAGCCGAAAAGGCTGGCATCGGTCATAAGAATCACCCACTCCAAAATTCGGAGAAGTATGCCCCTCGACAAGGAGATCTCTTGAAATCACCAACGTAAGCTGCTCTTCCCCTGTAGAGGCCGCATATGCACCCTGGCTCAGGGAACAACTTCCAAGGAGGTTGTCATGGAGTACAACACCTGAAGGCAGGCAGTGGGAGTCGGAAGTGTTAAGAGATCCAAGACTTGTTTCTGGAGTTACTGTTTGCATGTCTCAGGAAGAAAAACGTGGCCCCAGGCTGTCAACCTGAATTCCTAGATATTCCAAAGTCTGAGTTGGCTCCAGATGGCTCTTCTTGAAGCTGACTATCCTGCCAAACTTTTTCAGAAGAGTCACACCCTTCTACACTGTCTGCTCTAATGAGCCAATCATCCAGATAGGGGTGTACTTGGACCACCATTTTGCAGAGATGAGTTGTTACTGCCAACATTACTTTGGTGAAAAGCGGGGGGTTTATTTTTTATTTTTTGACAACTCAAAAGGAAAGGTTGCAAACTGGAAATGCTCCAGGAGAACGTGACCTCCCAGATATTTCCTGTGTCCCAAAAGGAGGGAATATGTAGAAATGCCTCTGTTAAATCCATGCATGAAATTCTCTTGGAACCACCACCGCAATGACCAAACAAACTGTTTCCATGTGGAAACGTGAGATCTTCAGAAATGCATTGACTGCATTGAGATCCAATATGGAGTATCTGCCTGGATCTGATTCATCATTGGGAACTGGTTCTATGGCATGAATGTCAAAGAGTCGCTGAAGCATGGCTCGGACCGTTGCCTCCTTTTCAGGTCTCTCATCTGGAGAATCTAGAAACAAACCTGGAGAAGAATGAATGAACTTTATCTTGTGACCCTTGTACGATGTCCAGCATTCACTGATCTACTATTACTATTTATCATTTCTATAAGCGCTGAAAGGCGTACACAGCACTATACATTTAACCAGCCATCTAAACACAGATCATGGACTCAGTCAACCCCCTAGACATGACATCCGGCATATGAGACCTCAACAAAACCTGACCCCAATATCCCCACTCCATTGATCAAGCCGCCTCTACCTGGCACTACGGAATCCAGTCCCTCTATAACAGCCTTGCCCAGAAAAAAAACATAAGGACAATCACCAATAAACCTCCAGCCCCTTGGTTTACTTGGTTTACCTTCAATCACTAAGGAGAGCAGAGAGGAAATGGGTCAAACACCCAAACGAGGAGACAAGGACACACTGGAAAAGCCTGTCAGCCATCTATAAATCCTTTATCCTAAAAGCAAAAAGAACCCACTACTCATAACTACTATAGAGTCCCCAATTAATCCAGACATTTGTTTGCCATGACGAACCATCTCCTCTCTGCTGCCCAAGGAAAAAAAGCACAATAGCCCTACAGACTTCGACAGTAAAGCTCTTTCCAACTTCTTCCAGACAAAAATCGACATCTGCAATAAACTTGATATCACCACCAGCAACAGCCCCCCGAACTCACCTTACACACAATCCCGCAATCCCAGTACCTAGATCTCTATCCCAACTACACCTGGACGCACACGACAAGCTCCTTGAAACACTGAAGGAACTCAGACCCTCTAACACAATCCTGGACCCCTGCCCTTCCAGTCTCCTATCCACTGGAGATGCCTTGGCAGAATCCATTCTACCCATCATCAATTCCTCCTTATCAGTGGGAAAGGTTCCAATCTGCTGGAAATCTGCAATTATCAAGCCCACCCTCAAGAAATCCAAATGACCCATGCAACTATCGTCCAGTCTCCAATCTCCCATTTGTGTCTAAACTCTTGGAATGAATAGTACTCCACCGATTATAACCATTCATAGAAGAACAAAGAGCCCTATCCCCATTTAAATCTGGCTTCCGAGCAGGCCACAGCATGGAGGAGATTCTCCTAAACATCATTGATGACAGCTGGTCAATGATGGACAAAGGCAGCAATAACCTACTAATACTACTAGACCTGAGCGCTGCCTTTGATACCATCGATAACCAGCTCATACTGCGTAAACTCACTGACCTTGGAATCAAGGACTTCGCCCTCCAATGGTTTGTCTCCTTTCTGCATCAAAGAACACAGTCAGTGATATTAGGTCCACACAAATCAAAACCCAAATCTATCAAATACGGAGTCTCCCAGGGTGCCCTGCTGTCCCCTCTTCTATTTAACCTTTACATCAAACCAGTCATTGATATTGCCCAAAACTATAACATCAAAGTCCACTCCTATGCCGATGACATGCAGCTACTAATCCCCCTAGATCTGTCCAACTCACTAACCTTTAATATTGCCTCTCTGATAAGAAAAATTGGATGAGAGACAAGAAACTACAACTGAATGCCTCCAAGACACAGCTCCTATGGATCAGAAAAAAAACACACCAGCTTCACCCATCCTACACTATCATGGGAATCCACATTCCTGGCAGTGAAAGACTAGGTGCACAGCTCTGGGGTAATACCAGATAGCTATCTATCCCTCTCTGCCCACATCTTGCAGGTGGTTTCCATCTCCTTCTACTATCTGCACCAACTGAGAAGAATCAAACCCTACATTTTCAAACCTGACCTAGCTCAGCTTCTCTATGCCTATATACTCTCCAGGACTGCAACTCCATATTTAATTTAGTGACTGCCATAGAACTCAAATGCCTCCAGCGGGTTCAAAATTCAGCAATGCACCTCCTGTACAACTTCAATTATCACAACCCCATCTCCTCAGCCCTCCAGGCAAAACACTGGCTACTGATCAACAAACGCTGCACATTCAAGACCCTGGTAATAGCTCACAAATAATTCCACTTCACCACACCAGCCTACATTACCTCCAAGATCTCTCCAGCTGGTAACCGCCCATAAATGCTCCACTAACCATTTTGTCCCACAGCTATGGAACCAACTACCTGCACAGATCAGATCACTGAACTCGCTGATGGGCTTCCGAAGAGCAGTGAAAACCTTCCTTTTCAACTGAATTACCTTCAGCAAACAGTTACCCTATATTCTCTTTTTCCAATGAACGCTGTTATACAATCAGTCATGTCCTTAATTAACAGGAAACATCTCCTGTGATTGCTATGAACATCTCTCTGCAACCTGTTATGTCCTTAAGCTACCATGGTTGTCCTATGTAATGTACTATGAATGTCTACTATAACTGTTTGTGTCTACTGTAATCTACTGTGAATGTGCTTTTGTAACCCATTCTGAGCTCACGGGAGAACGGGATAGAAATCTAAATTAATTAATATTCAATAGACAGTCTCTGCTCAGAAGAGCTTACAATCTAATTTGGACAGTTAGCAGGGTTGGGGAGTTTCTAGTAGAAGAAACAATATGATGGATATAAGTATCTGAAGATGAGTGAGTTAAGAGTTGAAAGCAGCTTCAAAGTGGGCTTTTAGTTTGGATTTGAATACCACTAGAGACAGAGCACAACTTATTGACTCTGGCAGCTTGTTCCAGGCATACAAAGCGGCAAAAAAGAAGGGATGCAGTCATAGTAACATAGTAGATGATGGCAGATAAAGACCCGAATGATCCATCCAGTTTGCCCAACCTGATTCAATTTAAATTTTTTTTTTTTTTCTTAGCTATTTCTGGGCAAGATTCAAAGCTCTGCCCAGTACTGTGCTTAGGTTCCAACTACTGAGGACTCTGTCAAAGCTCACTCCAGCCCATCTACGCCACCCCAGCCATCGAAGCCGTCCCCAGCTCATCCTCAACCAAACGGCCATATACAGACAGACTGTGTACTGGCCTTAGTTCTTCAATATTTACTATTATTTTCTGATTCTAGATCCTCTGTGTTCATCCCACGCTTTTTTGAATTCTATCACTGTTTTTTTCTCCACCACTTCTCTCAGTAGTGCATTCCAGGCATCCACCACCCTCTCCATATAGAAGAATTTCCTTACATTGATCTTGAGTCTTCCACCCCTCAGCCTCAAATTATGCCCTCTGGTTTTACCATTTTCCTTTCTCTGGAAAAGATTTTGTTCTACATTAATACTTTTCAAGTACTTGAACGTCTGAATCATATCTCCCCTATCTCTCCTTTCCTCTAGAGTATACATATTCAGGGCTTCCAATCTCTCTTTCATATGCCGAAAGGTTAGACAAACTGGGGCTCTTTATCCTGGAAAAGCGGAAACTGAGAGGAGACATGATACAGACGTATAAAATCATGAAAGGCATAGAGAGAGTGGAGAGGGACAGATTCTTCAGACTAGCGGGGACAACAAAAACAAGAGGTCATTCAGAAAAACTGAGAGGGGACAGATTCAAAACGAATGCAAGGAAGTTTTTCTTCACTCAGAGGGTGGTGGACACCTGGAACACGCTTCCAAAGGAGGTAATAGGACAGAGTACAATACTGGGTTTCAAAAAGGGACTGGACGACTTCCTGGAAGCGAAGGGGATTGCAGGGTATAGATAGAAGGTTACTCTACAGGACATAAGCGAAAAGCGTATGTGAGTTTTAGAGTAGGAGCACTATCAGGTCCTGGACCTGAGGGGCCGCCGCGTGAGCGGACTGCCGGGCACGATGGACCTCCGGTCTGACCCGACAGAGGCAATTCTTATGTTCTTATATGTTCTTAACCTCCTATCATTTTCGTCATCCTCCTCTGAACCGCTTCAAGTCTTCTTATGTCCTTTGCCAGATACGGTCTCCAAAACTGAACACAATACTTCAAGTAGGGCCTCACCAATGATCTGTATGGTGGCACCAACACCTTCTTTCTTCTACTGGTTACGCCTCTCTTTATACAGCCCAGCATCCTTCTGGCAGCAGCCACTGCCTTGTTGCACTGTTTTTTCACCTTTAGATCTTCAGACACTATCACCCCAAGGTCCCTCTCCCCATCAGTGGATATCAGCCTCTCACCTCCCAGCACATACGGTTCCTTCCGATTATTAATCCCCAAATGCGTTACTCTGCATTTCTTTGCATTGAATTTTAGTTGCCAGGCATTAGACCATTTCTCTAACTTTTGCAGATTCTTTTTCATATTTTCCACTCCCTCTTCGGTGTCTACTCTGTTACAGATCTTGGTATTATCTGCAAAAAGGCAAACCTTTCCTTCTATCCCTTTAGCAATGTCATTCACAAACATATTGAACAGGATCGGCCCCCAGCACCAAACCCCTGAGGGACTCCACTACTCACCTTTCCTTCCTGCACGCGACTTCCATTAACCACCACCCTCTGGCTTCTGTCCGACAACCAGTTTCTAATCCAGTTCACCACTTTGAGTTTTAACTTCAGCCCTTCAAGTTTGTTCAAGAGCCTCCTATGAGGAACCATGTCAAAGGCTTTGCTGAAATCTAAGTAAATGACATCTAGTATATGTCCTTGATCCAGTTCTCTGGCCACCCAATCAAAAAATTCAATCAGGTTCGTTTGGCAAGATTTACCTTTAGTAAAGCCATATTGTCTCAGATCCTGTAACCCATTAGATTCTAGGAAGTACACTATCCTTTCTTTCAGCAGCACTTCCATTATTTTTTCAACAATCAAAGTGAGGCTTACCGGCCTGTAGTTTCCTGCTTCATCTCTGTGACTACATTTATGAATAGGGACCACACTCGCTCTTATCCAATTCCCAGGAACCAATCCCATCTCCAGAGATTAGTTGAATAAGTCTTTAATAGGGCCCGCCAGAACCTCTCTGAGCTCCTTCAGTATCCTGGGATGGATCCTTATCGGTCCCATCATTTTGTTCATCTTCAATTTTTCAAGTTGCTCATAAACACTTTCCTCCATAAACGGCGCAGAATCTAAACTAAACTAAAACTTAGTTTTATAGACCGAGTCATCAACTAAGAGGAGCTCGACTCGGTTAACAATAATGTAAAACACAATACATAAATTTGACAAGGAAGAGTAGACTGAAGTAGTTAATTTCCAAAATGTTTAATAAACAAAAAAAGTTTTCAGAACTTTCCAGAATAAAGCAAAAGAACCTAAGCTTCTTAATGTAAGCGGTAAAGCTTTCCAGAATTCAGTTAATTTAAAAGCAAAAGAATTACTAAATCTCTTAAAGGTTCTGTTTTTACCAATGAGAGAGGGCAATGTAAGTTTTAATTTTTGAGAACTTCTGACAAGATGAGATGTATGAACATTCCAGTCTAAAGGAATCAAAGTGGCAAAAATGCCAAATAGGATCTTAAATGCAATACAAATGCACTTAAATTTAATTCTGAGATATACTGGAAGCCAATGTAATTCCTTGAGCAGAGGGGTTACGTGATCAAATTTACTCTTACCGAAAATAAGTTTAGCTGTAGTGTTCTGTATTAATTGAAGTCTCTGCAGACTGACCTTTGAAAGACCCAAATACACTGAATTGCCGTAATCCAGCCTTGACAAAATAATTGATTGAACCAATACAGAGAAGTGTTGTTGGTGAAAAAATGCTCTCACTCTTCTCAGAGCACGGAGGCTGAAAAAACACTTTTTAATAAGCGAGTTTAGTTGGTCCATAAATGTAAGTGAAGAATCGATAACAATACCCAGTATTAATGAGGAAAACTCAATTTTCTTGTGTAACTTTGCCAGACAACCTCAGACAACCTTCTCTGGGATTTTCTTCCGTGAACACAGAACAGAAGTATTTGTTTAGAATGTTTGCTTTTTCTCATCACTCTCCACATATTGGTTTCCAGCATCTTTTAGTTTAGCAATTCCATTTTTCATCTTCCTACTTTCACTAATATATCTGAAAAAATATTTGTCTCCCTTTTTTACGTTTTTAGCCATTTGCTCTCTGCCTGCGCTTTCGCCAGATGCATCTCTCTCTTGGCTTCTTTCAGTTTCACCCGGTAGTCCTTTCTATACCGTATTTTCACGCAAATAACACGCACCCGTATAAAACGCGCACACGTGTATAGCGCGCAGAAATCACGATGATAAGCACAAAAACTTTGGTATAACGCGCTCACGATTATACCGCGCATGCTGCCCGACTCTCCGTTCACCCCCCTGACTTCCGTGCACTGCCCCGCCTCTCCGTGCGCTGTCCCGACTCTCCGTTCACCCCCCCTGACTTCCGTGCACTGCCCCGACTTTCCGTGCGCTGTCCCGACTCTCCGTTCACCCCCCCCTGACTTCCGTGCACTGCCCCGCCTCTCCGTGCGCTGTCCCGACTCTCCGTTCACCCCCCCCTGACTTCCGTGCACTGCCCCGCCTCTCCGTGCGCTGTCCCGACTCTCCGTTCACCCCCCCCTGACTTCCGTGCACTGTCCCCCCTTGAAGGTCTGTCCCCATCCTGAAAGCCTGATGCCCCCCCCCCCGACGTCCGATACATCCCTCCCCCCGAAGGACCGCCGACTCCCCAACAATATCGGGCCAGGAGGGAGCCCAAATCCTCCTGGCCACGGCGACCCCCTAACCCCACCCCGCACTACATTACGGGCAGGAGGGATCCCAGGCCCTCCTGCCCTCGACGCAAACCCCCCTCCCCCCAACGACCCCCCCCCCCCAAGAACCTCCGACCGCCCCCCCAGCCGACCCGCGACCCCCCCTGGCGACCCCCACGACCCCCCCACCCCCCTTCCCCGTACCTTTGGTAGTTGGGCCAGAAGGGAGCCCAAACCCTCCTGGCCATGGCGACCCCCTAACCCCACCCCGCACTACATTACGGGCAGGAGGGATCCCAGGCCCTCCTGCCCTCGACGCAAACCCCCCTCCCCCCCACCGCCCGCCCCCCCCAAGATCCTCCGACCGCCCCCCCAGCCGACCCGCGACCCCCCTGGCGACCCCCACGGCCCCCCCCCCCTTCCCCGTACCTTTGGTAGTTGGCCGGACAGACGGGAGCCAAACCCGCCTGTCCGGCAGGCAGCCAACGAAGGAATGAGGCCGGATTGGCCCATCCGTCCTAAAGCTCCGCCTACTGGTGGGGCCTAAGGCGCGTGGGCCAATCAGAATAGGCCCTGGAGCCTTAGGTCCCACCTGGGGGCGCGGCCTGAGGCACATGGTCGGGTTGGGCCCATGTGCCTCAGGCCGCGCCCCCAGGTGGGACCTAAGGCTCCAGGGCCTATTCTGATTGGCCCACGCGCCTTAGGCCCCACCAGTAGGCGGAGCTTTAGGACGGATGGGCCAATCCGGCCTCATTCCTTCGTTGGCTGCCTGCCGGACAGGCGGGTTTGGCTCCCGTCTGTCCGGCCAACTTCCAAAGGTACGGGGAAGGGGGGTGGGGGGGTCGTGGGGGTCGGCCAGGGGGGTCGCGGGTCGGCTGGGGGGGCGGTCGGAGGTTCTTGGGGGGGGGACGGTCGTTGGGGGGGAGGGGGGTTTGCGTCGAGGGCAGGAGGGCCTGGGATCCCTCCTGCCCGTAATGTAGTGCGGGGTGGGGTTAGGGGGTCGCCGTGGCCAGGAGGGTTTGGGCTCCCTTCTGGCCCGATATTGTCGGGAAGTCGGCGGTCCTTCGGGGTGGGGGTGCGAGTGGTCCTGCCGGGGGGGGGGGGATGTATCGGACGTCGGGGAGTCGGCCGGGCAAGAGGGCTTGGGCTCCCTCTTGCTCCGATCGTGGATGCGGGTGCGGGTGGGAGCGCGTGCGAGTGGTCGTTCGGAGTGGGGGTGCGAGTGGTCCTGCTGGGGGGGTGAATCGGGCGGCGGGCGGGGTGGGAACTATGTTTGAAAACTTTTGTATACCGCGCTCACGCATATAACGCGCGAGGGGTATGCGCGGTAGGTAAAAACGCGTATAACGCGCGCGTTATATGCGTGAAAATACGGTACTCCTGTTCTTGGATTTTTAATATTTCAGGAACGCCTATTTTTTGCCTTTATTTCCTCCGCCATTAGTTTGGAGAACCATATCGGTTTCCTTTTTCTCTTGTTTTTATTTATTTTCTTCACATAAAGGTCCATAGCCATTTTTATTGCTCCTTTCAACTTAGACCACTGATTTTCCACTTCTCTTATGTCATCCCATCCTAACAACTCTTTCTTCAGGCACTCTCCCATTTTATTAAAGTACGTACATCTGAAATCTAGGACTTTAAGTACTGTGCGGCCGCTCTCCACTTTAGCTGTTATATCAAACCAAACCGTTTGATGATCGCTACTTCCCAGGTGAACACCCACTCGAACATTAGAGATACTCTCCCCATTTATGAGGACCAGATCCAATATCGCTTTTTCCCTCGTGGGTTCCATCACCATTTGTCTGAGCAGAGCCTCATGAAAGGCATTCACAATCTTCCTACCTCTTTCCATTCCGCATCCACATCCGGCAGGTTGAAATCTCCCAACAGCAGCACCTCCTCTGTCTTTCCAAACTTTTGGATATCCACAATCAGATTGTTATCAATTTGCTGCAAGTAAGTCAGAGGTCTGTAGACTACACCCATGTAGATAGAAGTTCCATCTTCTCTTTTCAGAGCAATCCATATCGCTTCTTCCTCTCCCCAGGTCCCTTACATTTCAGTCACTTGGATATCGTTTTTTACATAGTGAGCTAATCCTCCACCTTTTTGACCATCTCTGTCCTTCCTAAAATGATTATATACCGGTATGTTTGCATCCCATCCATGGGATTCACTGAACCATGTCTCTGTGATAACAACAACATCCAGGTCTGCCTCTAACATCATGAACTTTGTTGCTTAGACTGCGAGCATTTGTGGTCATCGCTTTCCAGCTATTTTTCAGTGGTAATCTCCTTTTTCGCATAGTTTTTTTAAATTTCGTTTCACTTCCCGTTGCAAAGCTCAGAAATGAGTTGCTAATATTGTTTATATTGCAATCTTTACTACCATCACATCTTGTCTTTTGCTGGGGGTGGCCTCTATAATTGTCCTTCATACATATTCCACCCGCACCTTCTAGTTTAAATACCTAGAAACATATTGTCTGAATTTCTCAGCTAGAATTCTTTTTCCTGCAATGGTAAGGTGCAGCCCATCATTACAATATAGTCTCTTGTTGTTCCATGTATTGCCCCATCCTCTTTTGTACCTAAAGCTTTTTTGATGACACCAGGAGTTGGTGATGGAGGCTATAAAAGTGGAACAGCAACTGGGGTTTTTTCTGGGTCTGGTTACTAGAAGAGACGGAGACGGGGCATTCTGGGGTCACAGGGTCTTGAAAAGATTTGAAGTTTTACATCACCAGATGTAATGGCCCTGACCCAAAAACAGACAGTCTGATGTTTAAATCTTGTGGTTAGCATTTTTCTAAACCAATGGCTGTGGTACTTAAGTTATATAAGTATATTCAACATCACTATCCGGAGAGTGTGTGGGGTTGAATATATGTGGAGGGGCATAATTAAAAGAAACGTCTAAGTCCGTTTTGGGCCTAAGTCGCAAGTCACCCAAAGTCGGCAGTGTTAAAAGTCCACAAAGAGGGGGAAGAAAGTGCAGCTGACACCATATGCGCTCTGAAGAAACACAATTGGTGCCTATAAAGCCTGCGCTAGCATTTCTGATCAAGTCAAGGAGTGACTAAACAGCAGGGGAAACAAGCAGGCTGGCTGAGCAGGCCCCGCAGGATCCACCAGTCAACTGAAGACCAAAGTCTGCTCCTCTCTTGCAGGCTAGGAAGTCACTGGAGATGAACAGGAGCACAAAATACCAAGAAAAACTGACAAAAATACGCGAAAACTAAAAAAGAAGATCAAGTAGATCAATGTTGCTCCTTCCAGCTTGCTTACAGATGAAATATCTGACTGGGGGCAGCAGAAGACAGGGAGATGAAGGAGGTATAAATCATTTATACTCACAGTAAAATTTTAGTAACTCACATTTTAAAGAAAAAAGGCAGAGGAGGGTTGACTGCAGCAGTTATGACCCTAACACAATAGGGGGGGGGGGGTTTGACCACACAGAGTCGTAGGTACAAACCTGGCCACATTCTGTATAGTTTGGATGGCTATGCTGGTCTTTATCTGCCATCATATACTATAAGAGAGCAATTTTTAAAGCTAGGGGGGAGGAGGGAATGGGACTTGTATACCGCTTATTTGTGGTTACACATTCAAAGTGGTTTGCATACATACACGTACTTACTTTGTACCCAAAGCAATGGAGGATTGGGTGACTCGCCCAGGGTCACAAGGAGCAGCACTCGTATTTCATCCCACAACCTCAAGGTGCTGAGGCAGCATCTCTACCACTAACCACTCCTCACCATTTAGTGACACATAATGTAAGACTTAAAAAGACAGATCTTAGAATGTAAGCGCATAGGAAGCCAGTGCAAAGCAGAAAGGCAAGGAATGATATTATCAAAGCATCTACAACATGTTAAAAGCCAAGCTCTAGGATTCTGGGTAACCTTTAGAGAATGTAGCATGAGTGCTGGCAAACCAATATATAGTGAATATATGAAGGCAAGAAATATTCTTTATAAAATCCATTTTCTATTTTCCTAGGGAGTACAGAAGATAAGGTAAGGGAGGCAAAGACATAGGCACATTATTTCTTCAGAAATGAATTTAAATCTGTGTGTACTTAAATTAATTTGCAGTGTATATTGCATGCTAATGTAGGACTTACCTTGGGAAATCTTTCTTTGTATACATGATTCATCATCACTATTTCACTATCAAACAAAACAGGAGAACGACCAGGACTGAAAACAAATACAGAGAGATTTATTTATGTGATAGAGAACCATGAATAAGGATATATATTCTGCACATACAGTAGACTCTCTGTTAACCAGAACTCAAGCAACCAGCAAAAAAACAAAAAAAAAAATCAAAGAAATGCTATAATACTTTAAAAATAAAATCAATTACTGGCAGACAGTAATGTGAGGTGAATGTATGAACCGAGGACCATGTAGCAGCTTTACAAATTTCCTCAATAGGGGCAGAGCAAAAAAAAAAGCTACTGAAGCTGCCATAGCTCGAACTTTATGGGCTGTGACCAGTGTTCCCTCTAAGCGGGCGGGTGTTGTGAGCAAACTTTTTTCACCGTGAGCCAAAAATATCGGGCGCCAGCAAGTTATGAGCCAACTCGCCCGATTCTCCTCTCGCCGCCCTGCCATCTGCCGTACGCCTCTTCCGATCGTGCGCTGTGACGAGAAACGTGTGCGCTGCGATGTAATATTTTGTGCGCCAGCGCACGCCAGCGCAGCTTAGCGGGAACACTGGTTCAAATGGTTTTATTTATTTCCCCAAATTTATTTTTGTTATACGCATTGAAAATATTTGATATTGCGTTTAAATCAAAATCTCAATAAACTTGAAATGAGTGCCCGTGAGATTGTGGGAGGGTTAAATACTCAAAACTTAGAAGTTTTTGCTACGCCAGCTTTCTGGTATCTTTACATACAGTGGCGTACCTAGCATATGTAACATCCGGGGCCCATCATTTTTTGGCATCCCCCCCCATCTGTAAGAAAAACATGATTTTTAGTAACAAACCACACGTCACACATGAGTACCTAGGAAAAGGCAGCATCTTACATATTGCAGTGAGCAGTACATCAATACACCCATTGTAAAACTAAACAAGCCAGACCAGCACAGATCAATCCTACACCGTCAATCCTAACAGAAAACCATGTCTTTCGAACACACAGAACACAGAAAACACCTTCGCCTAGTAAGGAATATGTAATCACAAACTAACCCCTCCCTCTTTTACAAAACTGTAGTGTGGATTTTAGCTACGGAGGTAACAGCTCTGATGCTCATAAAATTCTGAGCATCAGAGCTGCTACCACCAAGGCTGGTGCTAAAAACGCTTCACAGTTTTGTAAAAGGGGGGATAAAATAAAAATACATAGACAAAGGTTAAATTGAACCAGCAAGAAGCTGGACTCTGCATACAATGCTTCACAGAAACAGTGACACATGTCTCCTAAAGCAATAAATAAATAGAAATTTTTTTCTACCTTTGTCTTCTGTGGTTTCTCCTTTCCTCATCTTCTTGTAACTCTCTTCCTTCCATTCACTGTCTGCCGTCTCTCTTCCCCTATATGGCATCTTCTCTCCTTCTATGCCCCTTCCAGAAACTGTATGCCTCCCCCTTCCATCTCTCCTTTCACCCCATTGGTCTGGCATCTCTCTCCTCGCCTTCCCTCTCCCACACCTCTCCTCATAGTCTGGTATCTCCCCTTCCCTGATTCTCTGGCATCTCTCTCCTTTCCTTTTCTTCCATCTTTCGCTCCCCCTCCATGCTCTCACATCTCCCCCTTCCTTTTCCCTTAGACTGGCATACCTTCCTCCTATGCTCCAAGCCCTGGCATCTCCTTTAATTCCCTCCCTCATCTTCCTTCTCCCTCCAGCTGGGTACCGCAACACTCTTCCCTGCAGCTCTGCACTTCCCCACAATTGCCATGCTTCGGTTCCTCTTCTTCCTTCCTTCCTCCCCCCCCCCCCCCCGCGGGACCCTGCGGCACCATCAACTCTTACTCCCTCTAATGTCGGCCCTGCAGCTCCAGACTTCCTCGCACCTTCTCCCCTCCCCCTTTGGATCGCTATTATTTTAAATGTTATAGCCGCGGAGCTGTATCCATCAGTGGAGATGTCTAACCTCGGCCTGCCCCGGAACTCTTACTGCAGCAGCCGCCCGTCTAGGCAGGAACAGGAAGTCACTGTTGCAGTAAGAGTTCCGGGGCAGGCCGAGGTTAGACATCTCCACTGATGGATACAGCTCCGCGGCTATAACATTTAAAATAATAGCGATCCAAAGGGGGAGGGGAGAAGGTGCGAGGAAGTCTGGAGCTGCAGGGCCGACATTAGAGGGAGTAAGAGTTGATGGTGCCGCAGGGTCCCGCGGGGGGGGGGGGGGGAGGAAGGAAGGAAGAAGAGGAACCGAAGCATGGCAATTGTGGGGAAGTGCAATCCCCCCAATGCGTCCCCTTACCTTACCTCCCCTTACCTTTGCGACGCGTGTGTGCGCTGTGAAGAGAAACTTTGCGCTGCGATGTAATATTTTGTGCGCGAGCGCAGGCCAGCGCACCTTAGCGGGAACACTGGCTGTGACACGACTCTCTGGTTGCAGCCCAGCCTGAGCATAAAGCACAGCTACTTACCGTAACAAATGCAGCAGGCAGATATTCTCACACATCATTGATGTCACCAACGGAGCCCCGGTATGGACAGTTGAAAAGTGAATCGCAACTTTAAGTTTTGAAAGTTCGCGATTTGTCCGCCCCGCGCATGCGCTAGTGCCTTCCCGCCTGACGGAGGCGCGCAGTCCCCTCAGTTAAGATAAGCCAGCTAAGAAGCCAACTAGGGGAGGTGGGTGGGTTGTGAGAATATCTGCCTGCTGTCCCTGGATAACACCTGTTACAGTAAGTAACTGTGCTTTATCCCAGGACAAGCAGGCAGCATATTCTCACACATGAGTGACTTCCAAGCTAACTACAAAGGGATGGAGGGAGAGAGAGTTGGTCTTTAAGAAAACAAATTTTACACAACTGACTGGCCAAAGTGCCCAACCCGTCTGGAAAAATTTTCCAGACAGTAACGTGAAGTAAAGGTATGAACTGAGGACCAGGTGGCAGCTTTGCAGATTTCTTCAATAGGAGTAGACCTGAGGAAAGCAATAGAAGCTGCCATAGCTCGTTCTTTGTGAGCAGTGACACGACTCTCCAGAGACAGTCCGGTCTGAGTATAGCAGAATGAGATACAAGCAGCCAACCAGTTGGAAATTGTCCTTTTGGTTACAGGATGACCCAACTTGTTAGGATCAAATGAGATGAATAGTTGGGGAGATGTTTTGTGAGGCTTGTCCGATTGATGTAGTAGACCAAAGCACATTTACAGTGCTAAGTATGCAGCGCCATTTCTCCTGGATGAGAATGAGGCTTAGAGGAAAAAACTGGAAGAACAATGGACTGATTAAGATGAAAGTCCGTAACTATTTTCGGTAGAAACTTAGGATGCATACGTGGAACCACTTTATGATGGTGAAAAACTGTGAAAGGTGGATCTGAGACTAACGCCTGTAGCTCACTGACCTTTCTGGCAGAATTGAGCGAGATGAGAAAAACAACTTTCCAGGTGAGAAATATGAGATGAGCTGTTGCCATTGGTTCAAATGGTGGCTTCATCAACCTGGAAAGAACTACATTAAGGTCCCAGACAACAGGTGGAGGTTTAAGATGTGGTTTAACATTGAAAAGACCTTTCATTAATCTGGAGACCAATGGATAAGCAGTGAGAGGCTTTCCCTCTACTAGTATGCGAAAAGCTGTAATAGCGGTGAGATGGACTCTGATAGATGTAGATTTAAGACCACAATGACGAAGACACCAAGAAGAAAACCGAGTCCACTTTTGTTGATAACACTGTTGAGTGGCCGGTTTCCTGGAAGCGTCAATAATAGTTCCGACAGGCTGAGAGAGATGCAGTGATGTCTGCCCGAGAGATACCAAGCTGTCAGGTGTAACGACTGCAGGTTGGAATGAAGAAGAGCTCATTGATTCTGTGTAAGCAGAGTAGGAAATATTGGAAGAAGTATGGGCTCCCTGGTGCTGAGTTGAAGTAGAAGGGAGAACCAATGTTGTCTGGGCCACTGAGGAGTTATGAGCATCATGGTGGCTGACTCCTGCTTGAGTTTGAAAAGAGTTTTCAGGATGAAAGGAGTGGGAGGAACACATAGAGGAACAGTTGCGTCCAATCGAGAAGAAATGCATCTGCTTCCAGGCGGTGAGGAGAGTAAACCCGGGAGCAGAAGCGAGACAGTTTGTGGTTGTGGGGAGCTGCAAATAACTCCACCTTAGGAGTGCCCCATTGTGCAAAAACAAAGAGTTATCGAGTTGAGTGTCCATTCATGAGGCTGGAGAATTCTGCTGAGGTTGTAAGCCAAGGAATTCTGTTCGTCCTGTATGCAGACTTCTCTCAGAAAAAGGTTGCGGTTGGTCGCACAAAGCCAAATCTTTTGAGCCTCTTGACAAAAGGGAAGTGAGACCGTGCCTCCTTGCTTTTTGATGTAGTACATCACTACTTGATTGTCCATACAAAGGAGGAGAACTTGGTCGGTCAGGAGACGTTGAAAAGCTTTTAGTGCATAATACATTGCTCTGAGCTCCAGCAAATTGATGTGAAATTTGCATTCTTTGGAAGTCCAATAAACCTGTGTTTGAAGGCCGCTCATGTGCGCTCCCCAGGCACACGAAGAAGCATCTATCATGAGTAACTGGTGATGCAGAGAAAGATGGAAAAGAAGACCTCTGGATAGATTGGAGGAGGTCATCCACCACTGGAGCGACTGCAAAAGAGATGAGGTTACAGAAATATGTTGTGAGAGTGGATCTGTCGCCTGACAGAAGCGAGGGCCCACTAAAGAGTGCGAAGATGCAATCGGGCTAGTGGGATGACATGAACTGTGGAGGCCATGTGGCCTAGGAGAACCATTAAGCGTCTCGCAGAGATTGTTTGTAGCTGAAACATCTGTTGACAGAGATGAAGCAAAGCAGCTAAGCGATCTGGAGGGAGAAATGCCCTCATGAGAATAGTATCCAGAATAGCCCTGATGAACTGAAGACGCTGAGTTGGTTGGAGGTTGAACATTGAAAAATTGATTTCGCAGCCCAAGGTTTGAAGTAAAGAAATGGTGTGAGTCGTCGTCAGGGTCACTTCCTGAGACGATGAAGCCTTGATCAACCAATAGTCTAGATAAGGAAATACCTGAAGACCCTGGGATCGGAGGGCTACTGCCACAACAATTAAGCACTTCGTGAAGACTCTGGAAGAAGATGCCAGGCCGAACAGAAGAACTTTGTATTGGTAGTAACGATGATTGATTTGAAAGTGAAGATATTTTCTGGAAGCCGGATGAATTGGTATATGCATGTAGGCTTCCTTGAGGTACAGAGAGCATAGCTATTCATTCTGAGCCAATAGGGGATAAAGGAGGATGAGAGAGAGCATTCAAAACTTCTCTTTGACCAGATATTTGTTGGGAGCTCGGAAATCCAGGATAGGTCGCAGACCTCCTGTCTTTTTGGGGACCAAGAAATATCGGGAGTAAAAGCCTTGGTCGTGTTGAGAGGAAGGAACTTCTTCGATGGCACTTAGGAGGAGGGATTGAACCTCCTGGAGTAGAAGAGAGGACTGCATCAGATTTAAAGCAGACTCTTTTGAAGGATAGTAAGGAGGAAGGGTGTGAAAATGGGCGATTTATCAAATGTACTAATAAAACTAAAACTAAAGAATATACCCTTGACAAATGATATTGGGAATCCAAAGATCTGATGTAATGAGCTCCCAGTGATTGATGTAAATCTGAAGACGTCCCCCTATGGTTGAGGTAGAGAAAGTAGCAGAGGAGCACGTCAAAAAGGCTGTGCAGGTTTCTGAGGAGCAGCCAGTTATTTAGGTTGTTGACGTGCCTGTTGTCGTTGTTGACGAGGCTGGATAGGTGCCTGAGGAGTAGGCTTGGCAGTATATCTGTGTTGGTAAGAGGAAGCAGGTTTAAAAGGCCAAGCAGGTGGAGGCTTCTTTTTGGGCTTAACCAACACATCCCATCTGGTCTCATGAGCGAACAGCTTTTGGGTGGCAGTGTCAGTGGAGGCTCCAAAGAGCTCATCACCAAGGCATGGAGCATTAGCCAGATGGTCTTGGTGGTTAATGTCAAGATCTAAAACACGTAACCATGCCAGACATCTCATTGCCACAGACATAGCTGCTGCTCGAAAGTATCATAAACAGATCTCACCATGTATTTTCAAAGTTGCAGAGAGGTAAAGACCAGAGATTGAAATTTTTTGGCTTTACGTGAAGGCAGATATTGATGAAGCGATAAAAGTTGTTTAAAAGAAGATACTTCATATAACAAAAAAGAAAAAGGCATAACTGGATGCTCTGTTTGCCAACATTGAGTTTTGGTACAGACGTCTACCAAACTTGTCCATTGTCCTACTCTCTCTACCAGGAGGAACGGACTTGCCCCAGAGGATTTTTTCAAAGTGGATCCAAACACGAGAGACTCATGGGGTAATTGAGGCTTATCAAAGCCAGGCAAGGGTAACGCTTTATAAAGAGATTCCAAACGTTTAGGAGCCACTAGCATAACGAGAGGAGTCTCAAGGTTTTTATAGAAAGTTTCCCTCAGAATGGCATCGAGTGGAAGCTTTAACAGTTCCTTAGGAGGAAGATCATAATCAAGTGTGTCCAAGTACTCTTAGTTGTATTTGGAATCAGCCTCCAAAGAAACATCCAGATCATGTGCCATCTGTCGCAAAATTCTGGTAATAGAAAGTTTTTCTGAAGGACAAGAAGCTCTGGTAGGTGAACGTCAAGGTGACCCAGAAGCAGAAGAGTCCACATAGGTAGTAGATGGCATTTCAGGCTCAGTATCCACCAATAAATCTGAATCTCTGAAATGATGGGATTGGTGTCGACGTCTCCAAATGTTTAGATTTACTAGAGACTTTTCCTGACCGTGCCGGAGTAGCTTCTCGAGATGTGGCCGAGGAGGATCAGTGCTGAAGTGGAATGCTCGAGTCCTGTGTCGAGGATGTCCGCACCGGTGGAGTAGCAGTAAGAGGGGTGGTCGATGCCGTGAGCAACTCAGACCAGACCAGCTCCTGGAGAGTCGGTGCTGTGCTTGCTAAAAGGTGAGCTACCACCAAGAGGGTAAATAGCTCTCCTAACTCCTCTCAAAGCAGATTGTCAATTTTCTGCTTAAGGGAAAGTGCCAGTTCTATTTACTTCTTTTTGGCCGGTATGGATGGCTGGTCAACACGATCGGGGATGATGAGGCCCTCACCGATATCAGAGCCGTGCATTTACGAGACTTACGTGAGGTTGGCAGGACTTGACTCACTGCAGCTTCGAACTGCATCCCGGAAGGGGTAATGGAAGGCTTCTTAACCGGCTTACCCAGAGACATGGTGAATTGGGACACCGGAGTCAAAGTTGGTGGATCCATCCTCAATGTCGTCTTGGTCGCTGTGGTCTTGGTCGGCGCGGACAGAGTCGTAGATGAACTGGGCTCCGCTTCCACTGCAGCGTCAAATAGATGTTTTTGTTGAAGTAACCGATTTTTGAGAGTGCGCTTCTGAAGGGAAGAGCAGCGGGAGCAGGAGTAGGAATGGTGCTCGGGTCCCAAACACTGCAAGCACCAGCGGTGAGAGTAGGTGACAGAAATGGCCCGAGCACAGCAACTGCACTTTTGAAACCCGCCGGCAGGTGGGACATGGATCAAATAAACTCTCTGGTTAAGAAATATTTTTTCAACTTACAAATGTTGAGGAAGGTCAGATCTCTTTTCCATCAACGTCATTTTTCTGTTTTGGCCCAATCTATTATATTATCCCGGTTAGATTATTGTAACGCCATTTATCTTGGCATCGCTAAGAACTGCCTTCAAAAACTACAATTGATTCAGAATAGCGCCGCAAAGTTGATCTATGGAAAGAACAAATTTGACTATGTTACTCCTTTGTTTTTCTCTCTCCATTGGCTCCCGGTTTATTTTAAAATTCAATTTAAGTGTTTATGTATTGTTTTTAAGATTTTACATGGTATCTTTGCTCCTCTTGTTCCTCTGCTATGGAATGTTTATACATTTTCATATGCAAGAGGCATTCATCGATTTAAACTTTCTCTTCCTTCTAGGAAAGGAATTCAAGGAGTTAAGAATTTTAGCAGCTCTCTGGCGTTTCAATTTCACCAATTATGGAATGAACTTCCACTAATTTTGAGGTGTCCCAGTTCCTTCCAACTCTTTCACAAACTTCTAAAAACTTTTTTATTCGCTAAACATTTTGAAAACTAACTCTCTTGTATTTCAGTTTACTTTATTTTTTAATTTATTGTTAACCGCGTCGAGCTTCCTTTGGTTGAAGACCCAGTATATAAGGTTAGTTGACAAATCGAACTCTATGGCGAAAAGAGTCCATAAGGCCCCGCTGAGCCATAGCCCGCGATGGCAAAGGAAAAAAAAGAAAAGAAAACAAAGATTTTTTTTTTTTTTACTTGATATAGATAAGAAAATTTAAAAAATGAACAAACTGTGACAAAAAAGTCACAATCTGAGAGAGCAGGAAGGCAAGTAAGAGAAAAAATTCAACAGGTGTTGAAAAACGTGTCTTTCTAGCTCTGTGGAAACTAGAAAACTGAGGGAACCGCACGCCTCCGTCGGGCGGTAAGGCACTCGCGCATGCTTGGTGCAGGCTAACAGGAACTTTCTAAACTTAAAGTTGCGATTCACTTTTCAAGTGGACGTACTGGGGCACCATCAGTGACATCACCCATGTGTGAGAATATGCTGCTTTCTTGTCCTGGGAATAACAGAATGATATGCAGGAAGCCAACCAGTTGGAAATCATTCTCTAAGAAACAGGATGCCCCAACGTATTAGGATCAAAACAGCCAAAGAGTTGAGGAGATGATCTGTGCGGCATTGTTCTGCTGAGATAATAGGTCAAAGCCCACTTGCAATCCAGAGTGTGAAGAACCATTTCTCCTGGATGAGAATAAGGCTTGGGAAAAAATACTGGAAACACAATCGATTGATTGAGAAGAAATTCAGTGAAAACATTTAATAAGATCTTTGGATGGGTGTGAAGCACCACCTTGACATGGTGGAACAATGTAAACGATGGGTCCGCCACTAGTGCTTGAAGTTTGCTTACTCTTCTGGCAGAAGTGAGAGTAATGAGAAAAACCAACTTCCAGGTAAGGTATTTGAGATGAGCCATAGACATTGGTTCAAATGGAGACTTCATCAATTTAGCAAGAGCCACACTGAGATCCCAAACCACTGGAGGTGGCTTAAGAGATGGTTTCATATTGAAAAGTCAATTAATGAATCTGGAGATGAGTGAATGAACATTAAGGGGTTCACCCTCTACTGATTGATGAAAGGCTTTGATAGAGTGAGATGGATTCTGATGGATGTAGATTTGAGGATAAAGTCAGATAAATGAAGAAGATAATCCAAAACATGTGAAACAGATGTCGGGTCATGGTGACAAAAACCGTGTCCACTTTTGCTGGTAACACTGCTGTATGGCTGGTTTTCTGGAAGCTTCCAAAATGAGCCTGATCGGTTGGGACAGATGAAGTTTAGTGGAATTCAGCCTGAGAGGTACCAAGCTGTCAGGTGAAAAGACTGAAGGTTGGGATGTAGAAGAGAATCTTGACTCTGCACAAGAAGAGATGGAAATATCGGCAGAGGTATGGGCTCCTTGATTCTGAGTTGAAGTAGAAGGGAGAGCCAAGGCTGCCTGGGCCACCGAGGAGCTATGAAAATCAAGGTGGCCAACTCCTGCTTGGCTTTGACAAGCATCTTAAGTATGAGAGGAATAGGTAGAAACGTGTAAAGGAACTTATGTGTCCAATCCATAAGAAAAGCGTCTGCCTCCAGACGTTGAGGGTAGTAGAATCTGGAGCAGAAGTGAGGAAACTTGTTGTTGTGAAGAGGACACAAACAGATCCACTTGAGGAGTTTCCCATTGAGAAAAGATGGGATGGAGAGCTGTAGAACTGAGCATCCATTCGTAAGGTTGAAGAATTCTGCTGAGTTTGTCTGCTAAGAAATTCTGTTCTCCTTGAATGGAAACAACTTTGAGAAAGATGTTGCAAGCAATCACCCAAAGCCAGATTTTCTGAGCCTCCTGACAGAAGGAGAGAACCTGCACCTCCTTGCTTGTTGATATAGTACATGGCTACTTGATTATCCGTGCGAATCAGAAGGACATTGTTGATTATCAAATGCTGGAAAGCTTTGATGTGAAATTATTGCTCTTTGGATGACCAATGACCCTGAGTTTGAAGGGCATCCAAATGAGCCCCCCAAGAATAAGTTGATGCATCTATGGTCAGAACTTTCTGATGAAGAGATGTGTAGTAGAGAAGACTGCTGGACAGATTGGAAGGGTTCATCCACCACTGAAGCAACTATCAAAGAGAGGAAGTAACAGAAATGTGCTACATTTTTCCCCAGAAAAAGTTACCTTCCTATGCCTAAACGCAGGGGTAAGCAGAGGAGTGTGCTTCCTGCCTCCTCTTACACTTCTCTAACACGGCAAGCGGCAATAACAGCTTATGCTGTTCCAGTTGGAGTGGGCGTTTCCGCTGACCGAGGAGGGCAGACCTCGGTCTTGGAAGGAGAAGTTTCGCTCAGCCCTTTCGGGCCTGGAGTTCCTCCGCGTCCCGGGATGATGTCAGGGACGCCCTCAGCTGCACAGGAAGCGCCGGAATTGATGTCTCCGGCAGCGCTGCAGGTCTCACCCCTGACCCCAGAAGGGAATCATAGCTTGCTGACTCTCTCACAATCAGCATTGGAATTCGGAGGACCTGAATATCAGTGTATAGCAGGGAATGTGGAGATGGAACCTTTGGTGGAGCCTCCCGGAATACCTATCCCTGCTCCACTGATTAAACCAGCGGTGATAGACATGGAGGCGATCTGGAGCGCTTTAGAGACTTTGCACAAGGTATGCTCCCAGTTTGTTGTGTCTGTACAAAATACTAATAATCAATTTAAAACTTTTGAACAGAAATTCCTACAACAGTCTCTTAGAATGGACAAATTAGAGAAATCTGTGGCAGATGTGAAGACTTCTACTAATTTACAACTTAAGGACAAGGCTTTACTTACTAGGAAAATTGAAAATTTGGAGAATGCAAATAGGAATCTGAACTTGAGTCTTTTAAATTTTCCTGTCTCCAAATTTCAGTCTCCTAGGGATCTATTTCATTCCTTTTTAAACACAGTCCTGAAATTTCCTGAAAATAATATGCTACCATTACAAAAGATATATTACCTAAATTTACCAAAGGAGGATAAAGAAAAAAGGAATGCATTACCAGGAGAATTGGATCTCACTGGTATGCTGGAGACATCCCAAGAGGAAATTGTGATTAGAGCCACCTTATTGGTAACTTTTGTCTTTCTTCAAGATAAAGAAGCAATTCTTCGTCTATTTTATAGGACTGAAAAAGTGGAATTTCATGGATTCAAAATTTCCATTTTTCCTGAAGTATCAAAGTGGACGCAAGCCAGACGTAAGAAGTTTCTGGCTTGTCAGTCTGTGTTGAGTTTAGGAGCAACCTTCCAATTACGTTTTCCCTGTAAATGTTGTATTACATATCAGGGTTATAGATATATTTTTTATGAACCCGATCAATTGCAATTCTTTCTTGAAGGTAAAGTAACTACAAGAATTCTGGAGACTTCTATGGAATCAGATAACAAGGCCATTAGTTAATTGACTCCAACTGCACTCTGTAATTTGAATTAATTTAGTTTTATTTCTTGGAATCCAACTACCCTTGGAAGTGATTGATTCTTTCTCTCCTAAAATGTGGACTTTAGTCAGTCACTTTTATGTCTATTATTTCATAATTGGTATTTGTTTCCTGTTTGGATTGTTATATTTCCTTTCAAGTTTTGATTTTTCAACTTGTAAAAGTATAAATAAATAATAATTTATAAAAAAGAAATGTGCTGTGAGAGAGGCTTGATCACTTGAGACCACTGAGAAACTAGAGCCCACTGGGGTATCCTGAGATGAAGTCTCACAAAAGGAGTCATGTAGACTGTGGAGGCCATGTGGCCCAGAAGAACCATCATTCGCCTGGCCGAGGTTGACTGGAGCTGGGCCATTTGATGACAAAGCTGACGTAAAGTGTCCCGACGCTCTTGCGGAAGAAATGCCCTCAGCTGAGATGTATCGAGAAGTGCTCCAATGAATTGGAGCTTCTGAAACGGATGAAGCTGGGAATTTGGAAAGTTGATCTCGAACCCTAAGTTCTGGAGAAACAATATAGTGCAATTCATTGCCAGAATGATATCGTGATAGGAAGGGTCTTTGATAAACCATTCATCTAGATAGGGGAAGACGTGAAGACCCTGAGACCTCAAAGTCATTGTTACTACCACTAGGCATTTGGTGAAAACTCTGGGAAATGATTCCAGGCCAAAAGGTAGGACCTTCTATTGATAGTGGTGATGGCCCACTTGAAATCTGAGGAATTTCTGCAAAGCCGGGTGAAATGGAATATGAATGTAGGCTTCCTTGAGATCTAGAGTAAAGTGGTGATTGTTATGTATCAGTTTTTTCAAATTTACATCAACTGTCTTTACATTTTGCACAGTATTAGGGGACATGTGTCACTGTTTCTGTGGTGTTGCAGAGTCTGGTTTCTTGGCAGTTTAGTTTAACTTTTGTCTACACATTTCTATTTTTAGTTTGTGATTATTCCATATTGGGCGAGGGTGTATCTCTGTTCTGTGTGTATGAAAAGGACATGGTTTTTGTTAGCATCGACTGTACAGGATTAATCGATTGTGCAGGATCTGGCTTGTTTAGTTTTACAATGCATGTGTTGGTGTTCTAGTGCTCACTGCAGTGTTTAAGATGCTGACTTTTCCTAGGTGCACCCTTGTTGTGTGACTCATGGATTATTACTAAAAACTTTTTTATATAGAGGAGGGGGTTGTTAAAAATTATCAGCACTTGCTGTCATATACACTAGGTACGCCACTGGATTTAATGACCCTATTCTAACCACCAAATTTCCCTGTCCCGCCCCACCCCACCTGACTACTTTATCATGCTATCCATGGGGAGAGATGGGGTGGGGGGAAGTTGGAAAGAGAAAGGAGAGAAGTTGGATCTGGGGATGGAAGGGAGGTAGGGAGAAATTTTAGGCCTGTGGATGGAAGGCAGAGAGATGCAGCATCTCTCTTTTTTTTCCTTCCATCTCATTGTTCAGCATCAAAGGGGGAGGGAAGAAGAAAAACAGAAAAGAGAGGGAGCAAAATGTTGGACCATGGGGATAGAGGAGGAGAGATGGGCCCATGGGAGGGCAGGAGGGATGAGATCTGGGATAAGAAAGGGGATGGAAAGAAAGGGACAGGGAGTTATAGCCTGACCAGTGGAGAGAGGGATGGGATTCTGAAAGTGGTAAGCCATATGGATGAGGTTAAAATGGAGATGACAAGATGAGAGAGAGCAGTGAGTGGTAGAAATGTGGTAATGGGGAGTAGATAGAAGGGAATAGAAGGCTGGGAAAGGAGTGAGATGGGAAATGGGAGAGCTAGGGACTGAGAGAAGATGGAGAATAAGATTCCAAGACTCCATGAGTAGACGAAGTTGACGTCGTTCAATTTTACCATAATTCACTCCAATATTAGAATTATCCATCTTCACATTTAAAGTAAGATTAAAGTCACCACCTACTATAATTTTACCTTCTGCATATTGTGTCAATATATTCCTTACTTTATTATAAAAAAAAACACCTTGATTTGCATTAGGGGCGTACAAATTTAATAGGGTGTATAATTGACCATAGATATTTTTAAAAGTAAAAACTGGCCTTCTTTATCACGAACCACCTCTTTAACATCTACTAGTACATAGTTGGCAAATACAATAGCAACTCCATTAGTTTTAGATTTCAGTTTGTTAAAAGCAAAATAAATTTCTTTATAATGAGCATGATGAAAATATTTCTCGAGTTGGTAATAAAAGTATTTCTTGTAAAAAAATTAATTGCTATCTTAACTCTATTTGTCTCCTGGAAATATAGTTGTCGTTTATGCTGAGAGTTTAGTCCCCAAACATTCAAGGACATAAAAACTCGTTCAGCCATGTGTTAAATATAGAATTGCCATAAATATACTCCATACCATATATTTTCCTCAATTACTCATCACATCCAAACAACTTTCCCACCAATCATAACTCATCCTTACCTCTCTCTGCACACATCCTCCTACCCATTTACCCTCTAATCCCCCATCCTAACCTAACCTACTCATCCCCCTACTACTAGACCCAGATCCGGCTTCCAGTCAAAAAACCAGAAGTCAGGTCCACTTCCAGATGTCAGGGGCAGAGAGGGTTAACCCTGTCCCAGTTACTCCACAACTTTATTAATCATCTACTCCATTTCTACTCCTTTTTTCTCTTTAAATCTTACAAATATTATCAAATTTATATCAGTTCCCCCTGATAGGGGTTGTGTTTGTTCCAATTGTTGGTTTTCTCCCTCATTAATCCAAAGTTTGGCCTAAACAACTGTTGGGCCTCTGAGGCTGAGGTTACTTTATGATATTTGTTTTCCAACATAAATGAGATCCCAAATGGGTATAGCGGATATTATTTTGCTGCAGTCATCTGGTGACTTCGCGACAATCTCGTCGACGTTACAAAGTTGCTGAAGAGATGTCTGCAAATAGTTCCACTTTTGCATTATTCCATATTAGATGACCAATTTTTTGTGCTGCCTGCAGCACTCTTTCTTTCTGTGGGTATCTTAAAAAACATACTATTATGTCTCTTGATCTCTCCGCCTTACGTGGTCCCAAAGCCCAATGTATCCATTCGAATTCTATAGTTGACAGATCTGCTTCTTGGTTTTCCGATTGCAAGAACTTATGGCATCAAGTTTATATGAGAGTTGACAGAGCTTTAGTTTCTTCCGATTTAGGAATTTCACTAAATCTCAGATTATTTCGCTTTGCTCTATTTTCACCATCGTCAACCTTGAGGAGTAGTTCTATTGATAAATTTGTTTGTTTGCAGTGCTTTTAAATTTCAGCTATCTCTTGATTGTGTGAAATAATCCTTTCTTCAAATTCCTGAAGATTCTGACTCATATCATCCATTTTTTTGTGTAGACCATCAATGTTTACTTTAATATCTGAGGTAAATACTGCTAGTGAAAGTTTGATATCAGCCATCCACTGTTGTAAATCTCCTTCACTAGCTAATACTGAATCAACCAGAGGAGATTCTAGTGTCTCTGCTGTTTCTTTACCACATGTATTTGGCTCAACTTCTTCCTTTATTGAAATCTACTTAGGAGTTAACATTACCCCTGGTTCTTCTGAACGATAGGCAAATGCTTTAAGATCCGGTCTGGTTTTTTTTATTAGCCATATTTCTAAAGTTTATTTCACATAAAAATAACTAGGCAGTCCAGAAATTTATTTTCTTCTTTTTTTTCCCCCTGATCAGCTTAATCTAAAACCATTACTATACTTATACTTTATTTAACATATATATTCAAATCTTTACCTCCAAGTTATTTCACCAGAGTATAGGATCAGTGTTTTTTAATTGTAAGCCACCTCATTTTCTTAGCAAATTCAATTGAAAGTACTATTAGTTAGTTATCATCATACTTCATTCACTAAATATTATCACAATACTTTTCGCAGATCTTTACTTATAGCAAGCAGAATCTCAAACCTCCTGGCCTCAGGATCTCCAAGATTCCCCCAGCCTCAGATAGCACATGTAAGACTTCTACTCACCACCTCCACAAAAGCTACTGAAAAGCACCATCAGAAGTCCACAGCCCAGTCTGTCACCGATACAGCTTCTTACTGCCTCATAGCAAATCCTTAAGTTTCTCTTTCGGAGGATTATCCCTTCCTCCGCGGCTCACGCTTACAGAAGGAACACCACAGGGGAACCATACCTCTTCGCCCCCGGCTGAGCCCGCCGCAGTTCACAGGCCACCGGGCAATATCCTTGGAGGGATTATATCCTCCTCCGCAGCACACACTTGCGGGAGATTCACCGCAAGATGGTCCCTCCTATCCAGCCCCAGTGGAACTCACCGTCGTTCGCCGGGCCCAAAGCACTCTATTCCACATTTCGTGGTCTCTCGATCTCAGCTCATACAATCATAGTAAGGACACCCGAAGGCAGCTGTCCTGTGCTCTAATGTGGTTAGCGTTTAGTGGAGCGATACGCCAACACTCGACACCATTCACTCCTTACTTCCAATGGAGCCAGATAGGTTCGTTGGGGGGATTATGCTCTCCTCACCTCATTGCCTCCAAGCTAGTTCTCAGGCTCTCAGAGGTCAAACCGCTCCTCCGCTCCTGTACTCCTTTGTTTTCAACAGAAGCTGGCAAAGTTTATTAGAGGGAGCGTATACTCCTCCTCCAAAACTCGCTTTTGCAGCAGAAGCGCCACGGAATGGCCCCTCCTCTTCATCCCAGTGATACTCGCCAGACACGGAGTTCTCTCCTCCACAGCTCACGTTCTCTCCTCACAGCTCAGGCAGAGATATCTCAGAGGCAACTTTCTTGCGCTTCAATGCTACTAACGCTTAGTGAGGTAATATGCTAACTTGTTCCTCGTCAGCGTGGAGTCCAGGCAAGTTTATTTGCTAACTCGCCATTCACGTACGTTTCTGCAATGGGCTTTCTTTTCCATTGTTAGTAGAACCATGCTGCTCAGTATTTGTTTTCCAATTAGAATTGTTATCTGCATTCACGCAAAAAGTGCTTTTGGACAAATTGAATGGGTCATTTTGATCTTTATCTCCCATCAAGAGAACAGGTGTCAAAGTCATTTACTTAACTAAATGACTATGAAAATTCTCCTCCTTTAATAAGCTAAATGTATGATGATGATAATAATAATAATAATAATAACAACAGCTTATATACCGCCAATACCGTGAAGTTCTATGCGGTTTACAAAGATTAAGCAAAGGTACAAATTGATTGACTTTAAGAGGGGAGGAAGAAAGAGGGTTAATAGGACAGGAAATCCATTTTTGAGAAGAGAGTGATCAATAGAACAAGTTAATCACTATAGAGGGGAGAGAGAAGAGAGGATCAGTTGTCTAGATACTTTAGGAACAGGTGTGTTTTCAGACGTTTCCTAAATTCCTCATAAGTAGTAGGCGAAAGCAATTGTTCTAGGTCTTTACCCCATGATGCTGCTTGGTGCGAGAGAAGATGTTCATGGTGTTTTTTCAGTTTACAACCTGGTTTATACACAAGGCCCACTTTTAGATGCTTTCATGGAAAGTGCTCCACTGCCTAGCCGTGACAGACAAGCTCCAAGGACATAGCTGCACAATCTTGAGTGGCCAGGCCTTCAGCCTAGATTGACACAGGAAAATATCCCAATGGGTAGAGCCAACCTCAAGAGGGCCTCCTCCCATGAGGGCTGTAGCAGTGAAGCACAGGAGAGGCAGAAGCCCAATGCTGTTCTCAGTTGTCCACAAAGGGAGTAGCGGTTCACTAACTCAGCTGCCATGACTGCATAGTCTGAGTGAAGGAGGGCTGTGCAGGCAGGAAAAAGCACCGTGGTAACCGCAGACTAGCCAGAATCAGAGGAAGCTGGCAACCCACGGAGTCTCACTACTCGAAGTGGCCCCAGCTCCATCCATCTCTTAGATACTAGAGCAGGGGTGCCCAACGCATCGATCGCGATCGACCAGTAGCTCAGGAAGGCAACGTGAGTCGATCGCGGAGCCCATCCCGGGCTCTGTGATAGACTCGTGTTGCCGTCCTGATCTACGGGCGATCAGCCTTCCTCTCCAGTGTTCTCCCTAGGGCCTTTTAGCTGGGCGGTCCGCCCAGCTGTCATCTGCCGCTGCTGAACATTTAAAAAAAAAACCAAAAAACCGGCTTGGA
Organism: Geotrypetes seraphini; assembly: GCF_902459505.1. NCBI lineage: Eukaryota > Metazoa > Chordata > Amphibia > Gymnophiona > Dermophiidae > Geotrypetes > Geotrypetes seraphini. The sequence continues at coordinate 68,772,452 of NC_047095.1, forward strand.
GATTTCAGCCCGTAGCGAACTTATGCTCCGGGCTCTAACGTGTGCGTGCCGGCTTCTCTTCTCTTCCCTCCGAAACCGGAAGTTATGTCCGGGGGGGAGGGGGAGGAGAAGGGAAGCCGGCACGCACATGTTGAGAGCCCTGAAGCAAGCGTTCGCTACGGGCTAATGCGGGAGACAGGTTAGTGAAGCATTTGTTCTTCTTCCTGCCGGGTCCTGCCTACTTTCTGTTTCCGCGAAGGCAGGACCCGGCAGCATTTCCCCCAGTAGGTTGATCACGATCTTGGGCTGATCAGCCTTCCTCTTCCCGACGGCAGAATTAACGTCGGGGAGAGGAATGCTGGTTGGCCGAAGCAGGGAGAGCTTGGGGCCTGTTATTGGTGGCGTTTGGGTCCTGGTCCCCGATGGCAATGGCAGTGGCAGTGGCTTGGGGGAGGGCAGGGAGAAAGAAAGAAAAATGGCAGGCAGGGAGACAGAAGGAAAGAAGAGAAACAGAAAAAAAGAAAGGGAGGCAGAGAGAAAGAAAGGGCAGGGAAAAGGAAGGAAAAGTTGGGGGAAGGAATGAGGTCTGGAGGAGAGGAAGCATACAGGCTAAAAGAAGGGAAGAAAGATTGTATGCACAGTCAGAAGAAGAAAGTGCAACCAGAGACTCCTGAAATCACCAGACAAGGTAGGAAAAATTATTTTATTTTAAATTTAGTGATCAAAATGTGTCTGAATTTATATCTGCTGTCTATATTTTACACTAAGGTCCCCTTTTACTAAACCGCAATAGAGGTTTTTAGCGCAGGGAGCCTATGAGTGTCGAGAGCAGCGCTGGACATTCAGCGCAGCTCCCTGCGCTAAAAACTGCTATCGTGGTTTAGTAAAAAGGGAGGGGGGTATATTTGACTATTTTTGTATGGTTGTTACTGAGGTGATAGTGCTTAGAGTCATCTGCTTTGACTTCTTTGAAAAACCCTGGAATAGGAATGATGATTAACATTTTCTATGCATACAGTGTGCTTTGTGTTTTTTTTTTATTTTATTGTTGGTAGATCATTTTGACTTGGTCATTTAAAAAGTAGCTCGCAAGCCCTAAAAGTGTGGGCACCCCTGTACTAGAGGTACTTACCATGGTGCAGGGATAGGGCTCTGCACTGCTTCCTCACTGCCTGCCTGCTGCCTCCCCCACCATCGATTTGGCACACCAGGGTATGCAGAGACCTAAAAAGCCCTGACTAGGCAAAGAGTAAAATTGTTTTTCCTGGCTTTAAAACTAATTAGGGAGGGAAGTTATTTATATATACATATATATATTTATTTATACCTTTTCCAAGTAGCAACTTTAAGAAAGGCTGGGAAAGTGGTCAAAGGCCACCTGGAGCACAGAGCCAAAAAAAAGGGAAGGGGGAAGATAGTGCCTGGACCAACCAGGTATACCCTAGAATAGGGATCCAGTCTCCAAAGCCCCGGCTTGACCAAGGTAGGACGCCTACAATGGGAGCTCCCCAACAGACAAATTGAGGAGTATGAGAAGAGCCATCCTCTCACCTGCTGGAGATAGAGAATACTGGGAAACCATGAAGCATGCCATCCAGTATACTTCCAATCATAATTCAGTACTCTCTATCTCCACCTGCTGGTGGATGGACTCAATCCATTTGTCTGGATTCGTCTGCGGATGACACTGGGGAACAGCTTTATCTCTGAAATAAAAAACAGAGGGGTTTTTTCTTTTCCTGATCTCATATAAATGGAGATAATGATTGTAAATGTGTGTCTCTGACAGTGTTAGATACATAAAAAGTCTTAACCTGGAGCCTTGAGGCTCATTTTTTAAATGTAATTAAGTCCCTTGTTCTCTCTTGCTTTCTAGCAAAGATTAGCAAGCAACTGTTTTATATTGGTCATTTAATAGTATATAGCAGTCTCAAGTAAAATTATTTTTCATTAACTATTACTGATTTATTTTTGAATACTTTGCAAGAGGTAAGTTTTGAGAGTTTTTAAGGATTTTAAATTTTTTTTATCTTTTTTGAGTCCACTTGTATTGGACTTACTTGTTTTTAACCCCGTCCTTTTGTTTATACCTTTATACCTTATTTTTCTTTAACCATTGTAGTTCTCCCCTTTTTTCCATTTGTACCTGTTTGTCCAGTCGTGTATGTTAATTTTGTTAAAGTTATGTTAAATTGTATTATCTGTTTTACCCTATTTTAAAATGTATAACTACCTTGAAATAAATGATAAGGCGGTATATGAAATTTTTAATAAACTTGAAACTTGTGTCAAAATATTTATTTTCTACTCATCATCACTGTTACTAGATTGTAATCAAGAACCTCAAAGGGAATGAGCAAAATGCTTACCTGAGACTGCGAGATCGGGGCCGCATGGCAGGAGAATGGCACCCCTCTTCATCTGTGATGTTTTCAGTACTGAAATGCTTTGTCAAAAAATGCAGCTCATCTGCAGTAGGCTGAAATGGTAATTGGTGTAGCTTCTCTTGGGATGAACATGATGACTAGAAAAAGATACAAAACATATAATGAATGCTCTTCATGAATAGAATATTTATTTATTTATTTATTTATTGGGACTTAGCTCACAACTTTTCAGTAGCAGGAGTGAACACATGCATATTTGAACACACAAAATAAAGAACACAGGGCCAGAATCTCAAAACTTAAAGTTGTCGCTAAACCGGTTCCAGCATGTATTTTAGCGGCAGATTTTCAAAATGGCTTACCGTTGTCTTTTCCAAGTTTTCTATCAGTCTCCAATACTGCCATGCAAATGTAGTACAACAAGGTCATTAATATTAAAATGTGCACTACAAGCAATTCTCTATCATCGCAGAGTGATTTCATAACATCATTGTGGCATATCTGCGGCCAACATTTGCCAACAAGTCTGAGCTGTTGAAGCCTTACTTGCTGATCAGTGCCTGAATGTTGACTGCTTCAGGTACAAACAGGAAAGTAAGATTCAATAGCCCACTCTCTCCTGACAGGCTGAAGTACCAGCAGATAAGCCAGAGGTATCGGTGTTTTCCTTTTGGGTACAGCTTGATGCACTGTTCTGAAGGAATTTGGGTGATGCATCTAAACTGCTTACCCCAGTATTGACTCCCTCGGTACTGGTCTAACCTAAGTACATGGCTATCAGATCCAACGGTACTGCAACTGGTTTCTCCAAAGCGACATCGACGTTCTACTCTCACCACCAGTCCAGTTCTACATCGTTCTTTCATGTTCTTCGAAGAGAACAGCTTCACATCATACCTCATTCAATTCATCAAACCAGTACTGCACTCGATGTAAGCATCGATTGTTTCAATGCTTTTCTTCGCCGAGGCCTTCATATCCCTTGGGCTTACAGTTTAATTCAATTGAGGGCTTCACAGAGTCTACAACAAAGTTTCCACTCAAGAATCCAACAGGTAAAAGTGGCCAAAAGAGACTATGAGGAAAAAATAGCCAAGGAGGCGAAAAACTTCAAGCCATTCTTTCGATATATTAAGGAGAAATGACCAGCGAAGGAAGCGGTGGGGCTGTTGGATGACCATGGAATAAAGGGAGTGCTAAAGGAGGACAAGCCATTGCTGACAAACTGAACACATTTATTGTGTCTGTATTTACCGAAGAAGATATACACAGGAAATGAAGACGGGAAACTGACAGGGTTGACGGTCAGTCTAGATTGATAGGCAGATTGATAGGCTTAAAAATGATAAATCCCCAGGACCGGATGGCATCTATCCGAGGGTAATCAAGGAACTGAAAGGGGTAATAGCTGAACTGCTTCAACTAATAGCCAATTTGTCAATCAAATCAGGAAAGATTCCGGAAGACCGGAAAGTGGCAAATGTTATGCCGATCTTTAAGAAAGGTTTGAGGGGAGATCCGGGAAACTACAGACCGGTGAATCTGACCTTGATACCGGGAAAGATGGTAGAGGCGCTGATAAAGGACCGCATCACTGATCACCTTGACGGACACAATCTAATGAGGACCAGCCAGCACGGCTTCAGCAAAGAACGATCTTGCTTGACAAACTTGCTACACTTCTTCGAGGGGGTAAACAAGCAGATAGACAAGGGAGACCCAGTTGACACTGTATATCTGGATTTTCAGAAGGCGTTCGACAAGGTTCCGCACGAACGACTATTTCGAAAAATTGAGAGCCATGGAATAGAGGGTGAAATACTCACGTGGATTAAAAACTGGCTAGTAGATAGAAAACAGAGAGTGAGGGTAAATGGACAATACTAGGATTGGAAGAATGTCACCAGTGGGATGCCGCAGGGCTCGGTACTTGGACCTGTGCTCTTCAACATATTCATAAATAATCTGGAAATGTTTAACGATCTGATGGATGGGAGGGGATGATGTGCCATAATCTGGGTATGAAATGTGAATAAGAGCATTTCCGAGCTGTTTCAGATGTTGAGTGAGCGGCCAGGTGATAGGACCAACCGTTTTTCTGCTTGGGATCTCAGTGGTCGATTGGGGACATAAATTTGTAGGTTTGATGCTATTTAGTTTGGTGTCATCTTGTAGAATGTCTTGAAGGCTAAAACCAAAGCTTTAAAGGCGCATCGTTTTCGGATAGGCAATCAGTGCATGGATATTAGTGCAGGGGCGACGGGGTCACAGAAGTCCAGGTTTTTCAGGAGTCTGATTGCACACACTGGAGACAGGAGACGGTTTTTGCGGGTAAGCCCACTAGTGACGCATTGCAGTAATTTAGGCAGAATAATAGTAGTTGGGCAAAATCGCTTTCTGAAAAGTAAGCAAGGATGCACTTTGGCTGGCATAGGTAACGGAAACATGAAAACACTAATTCTGATGCATGATCTGAGAGCAACAGGTTTGAATCAAGAATCACTCCTAAGCTACGGATGTTGTCTTTGGCTGGAAGGGTGTCATTTCCCCAGGAAAGGGATGGGCAGGAGTATGTGTAGGAATCCTTGTGTATCCAGAGAAATTCAGGTTTTGACATGTTGAGCTTAAGTTTATTTGCAGTCATCCAGTTCTTTATTTCAGTTAGGCAGCAATGAAGTTTTTTGATTTGTGCATCTCGGTGTTGACCTAGGGGGAGGTAGAGCTATATGTCATCCACGCATGAGTGGATTTTGATTTGATATTTTTCTGCGATGCTGAGTACTGGTTTGATGTACAGGTTGAAGAGGAGTGGGGATAGCAATGCACCCTGGGGTACTCCGTAGCAGAGAGGCTTTGGTTCTGATAAGTAGGGTCCTAGTAGTACTTTCTGAGATCTTTCATTTAAGAAGGAGGAGAACCATGCCAGTGTGATATCACAGATTCCGATAGAGTATAATCTGGATAGGAGAAGTGAGTGATCGATAGTATCGAAGGTGGCACTCAGGTCTAATAGTACCAGCAATGCGTTGTTTCCCCCATCGAGGATTTTCCAGCTGTCATCTACGATGTCTAGAAGCACCATTTCTGTGCTGTGGTACTTCCTGAATCCTGATTGGAAGTTGGAGAGGGTGGTATTTGTTTCCATGAAGTCTTGCAGAGAACTATCTTTTCTAGTATTTTTGAGACAAATGGGAGGTTTGAGACTGGTCTATAGCTGCTTAGATTGTCCAGATCTATGGTGGTTTTTTTCAGGAGTGGTCTTACTACGGCAGATTTCTAGCTCTGTGGTATTATGCCTGATCGTAGGGACTCATTGATTAGAGGTAAAATGGAGTTCATGAAAGATTTGTTGGTAGCTAGCAGTGTGGTGGATGGGCACGATCCAGGACTGAGTTTGTGAGGTGTAGAGAGACTACTGTACTTTTTAGGTCATCAATGGAAACTGGATTGAAGCTGTTTAGAGTTTCTATCTTGCATAAGTTAGAAACATAGAAATATAGAAAAAGACGTCAGATAAGGGCCGCGGCCCATCTAGTCTGCCCACCCCAATGACCCTCCCCTATTTATCTCTGTGCAGAGATCCCACGTGACGATCCCATTTCTTCTTAAAATCAGGCACGCTGCTTGCCTCGATCACCTGAAGTGGAAGTCTATTCCAGCGATCAACCACTCTTTCGGTGAAAAAGTATTTCCTGGTGTCACCGTGCAATTTCCCACCCCTGATTTTCCATGGATATCCTCTTGTCGCCGTCGGACCTTTGAAAAAGAAGATATCTTCTTCTACCTCGATACGGCCCGTGAGGTATTTGAACGTCTCTATCATGTCTCCCCTCTCTCTGCGTTCCTCGAGTGAGTATAGCCGTAATTTATCCAGCCGTTCCTCGTACGGGAGATCCTTGAGTCCCGAGACCATCCGGGTGGCCATTCGCTGGACTGACTCAAGCCTCAGTACATCCTTGCGGTAATGAGATCTCCAGAATTGTACGCAGTATTCCAGATGAGGCCTCACCATGGATCTATACAATGGCATAATGACTTCAGGCTTGCGGCTGACAAAACTCCTACGTATACATCCTATGATCTGCCTAGCCTTAGATGAAGCCCGCTCCACTTGATTGGCAGTCTTCATGTCTTCACTGATGATTACCCCCAAGTCCCGTTCTGCAACAGTCCTTGCTAGGATCTCGCCATTTAGGGTGTAAGTCTCGCATGGATTTTGGCTGCCAAGGTGCATGACTTTGCATTTCTTGGCATTGAAGCTCAGTTGCCAGGTCCTAGACCATTGCTCCAATAGGAGTAGGTCGTGTTTCATATTGTCCGTTGTGCTCTTGCTTGTTATGTTACACAGTTTGGCGTCATCGGCGAATAACGTTATTTTACCGCAAAGCCCCTCAGCCAAGTCTCTTATAAAGATATTGAAAAGGATCAGGCCCAAGACCCCTGCGGCACTCCGCTGATCACTGCCGTCGTTACGGAGGGGGTGCCGTTCACCACCACCCTCTGAAGCCTACCACCAAGCCAGTCCCCAACCCATTTAGTCAAAGTGTCACCTAATCCTATAGAACTCATTTTGCACAATAACCTGCGGTGAGGGACACTATCAAATGCTTTGCTGAAGTCCAAGTATACAATGTCCAAGGACTCTCCAACATCGAGCTTCCCCGTCACCCAGTCAAAGAAGCTGATCAAGTTGGATTGGCAGGATTTCCCCTTGGTAAATCCATGCTGACGGGGATCCCGCAGATTCTCCTCATCCAGGATCATATCTAATTGGTGTTTGATTAGAGTTTCCATTAGTTTGCTCACTATTGATGTGAGACTCACTGGTCTGTAGTTCTCAGCCTCTGTCCTGCAACCTTTTTTGTGGAGTGGAATGACGTTAGCCATTTTCCAGTCCAACGGGACTCTACCTGTACTAAGGGAGAGATTGAAGAGCGCGGATAGTGGTTCCGCCAGGACGTCCCTTAACTCCCTGAGCACCCTGGGGTGTAGGTTGTCTGGCCCCATTGCTTTGTTAACCTTGAGTTTTGACAACTCACAGTAGACACTGCTTGTTGTGAACTTGAAGTTACTAAACGGGTCTACCGAGCCATCCTTTTTTTGTAGTTGAGGGCCGGAACCTGGCGCCTCGCGGGTGAAGACCGAGCAGAAGTATTCGTTTAACAGTTCAGCTTTTTCCGAGTCTGCTTCTACATAGGTCCCGTCTGGTTTCTTAAGGCGTACTATCCCGCTTGTGCTGCGGTTTCTGTCGCTAATGTACCTGAAGAAGGATTTATCGCCCTTCTTGATGTTCTTTGCTAAAGATTCCTCCATTCATATTTTGGCCTCTCTAACTGCTGTTTTGACGGCTCTTGCTCTAGTCAAATAGACTTCTCTAGAGTCCTGAGATCCTGTATGTTTGTAGGAGATGAACGCTTTTTCTTCTCTTTTATGAGGTCCGAGATCTCCGCAGAGAACCATTGTGGCTTATTGTTCCTGCACTGTTTACTCCCTGATTTTATGTAGCGATTGATCGCCTCCTGAATGGTAGCTTTCAGAGTCGCCCACAGTTCCTCTACGTTATCTGTTCCTGCAACAGGTTGTTGTGTTGTGTAGTTTTCGGGATGTTTGGTAGGGCTTTGTCTTCTAAGTCTAGGGTTTCTCATATCTTAGATATCTTGTTGTGGAAGAAATTTGAGAGGTGTTCACTGTCTAAGTTTGATTTTTGTTTGTGGTGTGATCCTTGGGAGGAGGAGAACAAGTTTTATGACAGGGAGAATATGGCCTTTGATCTTCTTGGGATCTTTGATATTAGATTTGTGAAATGTGCCTTTTTTGTTTTGAGTATTGCTAGTTTGTATTCTTTCAAGAGGCTTTTCCAGGTAGCTTTGTCTTCAGCGCTGTGTGTTTTGCACCAAGTTTTTTCGGCTTTCCTGACTTTCCTTTTTCGTTCTCTCAGGCTTTCTGTGAACCAGGGTGATGAGAATGATCTTGTGTTTGTTTTGACTTCTTTAACTCTTGCTAATTTTTCATAGAGTGACTTTATGCCCGAATGCCACACCTGTGTCTTTTCCTCTAGTGAGTTCGTCATGGAGCCTGTGTTTAGGTCTAGTGTGGAGATGCCAATGGATAAAATCATGAAGGTTGAGCGACTTTGGGTCAAGTGTGGTTGTTTTTTGTGAGGCTGAGTTTTCTACAGGCCCTCTGGTCTTAATGTATAGGTTGAATGAGATTATGTAGTGGTCAGTCCAGGGGACCAGAAGGTTTGTCAGCGGGGATGATTTGTTATCAAGTAGTGGGCCTTTTGAGTTGAAGGTTGTCAGCACAGCTATTGCTAGCAAACAGCATTTTGGTTACCCTAACCAATATCAGCAAAGGCCTATGGGAAATTATATCAATCTGACTCTGGAATGTTGATGCAGAATTCTGTGCTCCATAGCAGCCCTAGCCAATGATAACAGGGATGTGGAGAGCCATTATGGGAAGTATAAGTGTAATATTTGTGATAGGGCTAGGTGTATTTGACTGTTCGGGGGTTTTGTGGAGAGGTTACGGCATGGTTTAGGCCTGGTCCTACTTGGTTCGAACAAGGAGATAGGCCCGCCTACTCGACAGCCCTTTAAAGGCTGGCTCTGGAGAAGAAGGGGCGGGGCTTCCCACCAAAGAGAAGTTGGAATAATGGAGTCTCGGTGCAGTAAGGGGGACAACTGGCCTCCCTTCCTCTCACTGTGCTGGAGTTTAGCTGCACACTGAGAAACACAAAACCTTTAAAGGGCTGAAGAGGAGAGGCTGGCTCCAGGGAAGAAGGGGGAGGGGCTTCCTGCCAAAGAGAAGTTGGAACAATGGAGTCTCGGTGCAGTGGGGGGAGGGGGGACGACTGGCCTCCCTTCCCCTCACTGAGCTGAAGAGTTTAGCTTGATCCTTTCCCCTACCTAAAATGTATTGGGTTGGATCCACTTATCCATGGTCTAAAGAGGAAAGGAGTGGAGAAGGGACATAGGTCAAACCGCTGTAAGGATATTAAAATATCAACAAATTTCAAATTTAAAGCACAAATATATAATGTATGCATAAAATGTGACAGGCATAAAAAGTCCTTTGTAATGAAATTACATTACATTACATTAGTGATTTTTATTCCGCCGTTACTTTGCGGTTCAAGGCGGATTACAGAAGACGATTTCTGGACATGTCCAGAGGTGTTACAGAGTATAGTAGGCTGCTTCAGAGGAATGAAATGATTCATATGGTGCTAGTTAGTCTTCATGGATTTCTTGAATAGCAAGGTTTTTATTTATTTTCTGAAACTTTTGTAGTCTGGAGTCACAACTAGTAGATTGGAGAGTTGGTGGTTCAGTTTTAGTTTGTGGTCTTTCATCCATGTTGCCACTGTTTCTAGAGTTTTGTGTAGTGTGTCTGTCATGGTGGGCGTTGGCTGATCAAAAGGAAGGAGAATGGTGATGTTGTCTGCATAGTTATAGGAGGTTAAGCCTATTTTGTCTAGGCAGGTGCCGAGGGATGCAATGTAGAGATTGAAGAGTGTTGGGAATAATGGCGATCCTTGGGGTACGCCACAGGGGTTGGACCATGGTTCTGATTTTTCATTGTTTGTCTTTACTCTGTAGGTCCTGGATTGTAGGAATCCTTGAAACCATGTGTGTACTTTGCCTGTGATTCCTATTGTATCTAGTATTTGTAGCAGGATGTCGTGGTCTACCAGGTCAAATGCTGCAGTGAGATCTAATTGTATAATCAGCACTTTTTTGCCTGTGTTGGTGTTGTCTAGCTGTGTCCAGAAGATTTCACAGATTTCCTACTGAAATGTACTTTTCACAGGTCTTCCGCTCAACCATCTCTCCCCTCCACTTCAATCCATTCAAAATACTGCATCACAACTAATATTCTGAGTGAGCTGCCATGCTCTCATTAGCCCTCTCCTCAAGTCACTTCATTGGCTTCCCATCCATTTCCGAATACAGTTCAAACTCCTCTTACTGATTTACAAGTGCATTCACTCTGTAGCCCTTCAATATTTTCCTCACTTATCTCCCCCTCATGAACTCCAGCCAGTGACGTAGTAAGGGTGAGTGATGTCCGGAGTGGTGGCCTCCAACCTACCCTCTTCCCTGCCGCGCACGCCCCCTTCCCTTTCCCCATACCTTTTTAACTTCTCCGGTGTGAGCAGCATGCCCATGTCAGTGTTGCCTTGCCCTTTGACATGACTTCCTAGGTGCAGGTCCAAGAAGTGACATCAGAGAGAGTGCTGATGCCGATTCGGGCAGAAACCTCATGCCAAGGAAATAAAAAAAAGATATGGGGGAAGGCAAGGGGCGCGCAGCAAAGAGAAGAGGAGGGGTGTCGTGCCCTTAGGAAGACCATGCCTAGGGCAGACCACCCACCCTCCCTATGTACCCTCCTTACTATGCCACTGACTCCATTCATCAAGTAAGTCTCTCATCTGTACCCTTCTCCTCCGCTACCAACTCCAGACTCCGTCCCTTCTTTCTTACCACTCCGCATACCAGAGTCAATATGTCATGCTCTGTCTCTAGCAGTATTCAAATCCAAGCTAAAGGACCACTTTTTTCCAAGCTGCTTTCAACTCTTATCTCCCACTCACCGTCAGATACCTATACCCATCGTATCATTCCTTCTGCTAGAAACTCCCCAACCCTGAGATATCCTGACTGCAAAATTAGATTGTAAGCTCTTCTGAGCAGGGACCATCTAGTGAATGTTAAATGTACAGCGCTGTGCAAGCCTTTCAGCGCTATAGAAATGATAAATAGGAGGAGAAGGCTAAGTTATAAAATAGAACAGATGTGATAAATAAAGCTGGTTAATACACTACTTACTGAAACAGTTGAACTGGGAGTATTAGTTCCATATCCTGAAGAAGGAAGTGATGCCAGGGACCAGCGACGTCCATCCGTCCTAGAAAAAGAACAAATTGATTTTTTTCTCAGGTGAATTAAAGCTAACATAAACCATATTAATCTGGATTCCTACACCACTATACATGATGAGTTAAAAATTTTCCCTAGGGTATCTGAGGAAGCTTGTATTTTCAAATGTTTTATAATCCTATCTATATCAAACTCTGAATGGTATAAATGTTTAAAAGGAGTTACTAATAATAATTTAGTTTAGGTAGAACACAAGAACTAGAAGTCACAATCATCTTTCTCATAGCAGTTAAGAATACTGGAGACTGATGTCAAATTTTGCATAAAGCAAAATTTCTACCTGTAAAATGTTTCTTGAAGACAGCAGTTTACTGGTCATATAACTGAGACTGGTACTAAATGGACACTTGTTGCAAAGGATTTGTAAAGATGTGAAGACCTCTATTGTGCATGCATAAGAATCATATTCTTACAGCCCATTGGATTTCTTAACTTTAATTGGAGAACAATCAAAGGTGAGGAGGGTTTGTGGGATTGCTGAATTGATGTCTTCAGAGAACTCTTGTCACAGATTAGCAGTTTTGTTTTGTGTGTGTGTGTGTGGGGAGGGTTAAGACAAGCAGATAAAGCACAGTTACTTACCATAACAGTTGTTATCCAGGGACAGCAGGCAGATATTCCCACACATGGGTGACGTCACCGACGGAGCCCCGCAGCGGACAGCCTCGAAAGCAAACTTGCTTGAAGATCTCGATCTTTCGAGCACTGTACCGCGCATGCGCGTGTGCCATCCCGCCCGAACTAGGGGGCGCATCTCCTGAGAGGATCCTCAGTTCAGATACCTAGCCAAGAAGCCAACCAGGGGAGGTGGGAGGGTTGTGGGAATATCTGCCTGCTGTCCCTGGATAACAACTGTTACGGTAAGTAACTGTGCTTTATCCCAGGACAAGCAGGCAGCATATTCCCACACATGGGTGACCTCCAAGCTAAGTAAAAAGGGATGGAGGGAAGTTGGCAAGTTACGAAAAAAGATTTTGCAAAACAGATTGGCCAAAGTGGCCATCCCTCCTGGATAAGGAATCCAGACAACAATGAGAGGTGAAAGTATGAACCGAGGACCAAGTTGCAGCTTTGCAGATTTCTTCAATAGGAGTTGATCGAAGGAAAGCTACAGATGCCGCCATAGCTCTAACTTTGTGGCCCGTCACTCGACCTTGCAGAGGAAGACCAGCCTGAGTGTAGCAGAAAGAAATACAAGCAGCCATCCAGTTGGAGATTGTGCATTTTGATATAGGACGTCCCAACTTGTTTGGATCAAATGAGATGAAAAGTTGAGGAGATGTTCTTTGAAGTTGAGTGCGTTGGAGGTAGAAAGCCAAAGCACATTTACAGTCCAAGGTATGAAGAGCAGCTTCTCCAGGATGAGAATGAGGCTTTGGAAAAAACACAGGTAGAACAATAGACTGATTGATGTGAAATTCTGAAACAACTTTAGGTAAGAATTTAGGATGAGTACGAAGGACCACCTTGTCATGGTGAAAAACTGTGAAGGGTGGATCTGCAACTAAAGCTTGTAGCTCACTGACTCTTCGAGCAGAAGTGAGAGCAATCAAAAACACAGCTTTCCAAGTGAGATACTTGAGGTGGGCTTTGTCAAGCGGTTCAAAAGGAGGTTTCATAAGTTGAGCTAAAACAACATTGAGATCCCAAACCACTGGAGGTGGTTTAAGCGGTGGATGGAGATTGAGAAGTCCTTTCATAAAGCGAGAAACGATAGGATGTGCAGAAAGGGGTTTTCCATCCAAAGGCTGATGAAAAGCAGCTATAGCACTAAGATGGACTCGAATAGATGTAGTTTGAAGTCCAGATTGTGATAAATGAAGTAAGTAGTCCAGAACGGATGTCAAGGAGGAAGATCTGGGTGGCAAGTGATGTGTAGAACACCAAGCAGAGAATCTAGTCCACTTCTGGCCATAACATTGTCTAGTTGATGGTTTTCTGGAAGCAAGTAAGATATCTTGAATAGACGGAGAGAATTGAGAAAAGTCTGTTATGCAGAAAGGTACCAAGCTGTTAAATGTAGAGACTGCAGATTGGGATGAAGCAAGGATCCTTGACTCTGCGTGAGTAGAGAGGGAAATACTGGTAGAAGAAGAGGCTCCCTGGTGCTGAGTTGAAGTAGAAGGGAGAACCAAGGTTGTCTGGGCCACCGAGGAGCTATCAGAATCATGGTGGCATGTTCTGACTTCAGTTTGACTAGAGTCTTGAGAATCAGAGGAAACGGAGGAAAAGCATAAAGGAACTGATTCCTCCAGTCCAGTAGAAACGCATCCGCTTCGAGACGTTGAGGGGCATAGATGCGGGAGCAAAATTGAGGCAGTTTGAAGTTGAGAGGTGACGCAAACAGATCTATCTGTGGAGTTCCCCAACGGGCAAAGATTTGGCGAAGAGTAGGAGAATTGAGTGTCCATTCGTGAGGCTGTAGAAGACGACTCAATTTGTCCGCCAAATAATTGTGTTGACCCTGAATATAAACAGCTCTGAGGAAGATGTTGTGAAGAATTGCCCAATGCCACAATTTCAGAGCTTCTTGACAGAGGGAGTGAGAGCCCGTCCCTCCCTGTCTGTTGACATAATACATGGCTACCTGGTTGTCGGTACGTACAAGAATCACCATGTCGTGAAGGAGATGTTGAAAAGTTTTGAGAGCATAAAATATCGCTCTGAGTTCCAATAGATTGATATGACACCAACGGTCTGCTTGAGTCCAGAGACCCTGAGTGCGAAGACCGTCCACATGAGCTCCCCATGCGTACATTGATGAGTCGGTTGTGAGGACTTTCTGATGAGGAAGAGGGTGGAACAGCAAGCCTCTGGAAAGATTTAAAGAGAGCATCCACCAACGGAGAGACTTCTGCAATGAAGGAGTTATGGAAATCAGTCGAGTTGGTGGATCCACTGATTGCTGCCATTGGGATGCCAATGTCCTTGAGGAATATGAAGGTGAAGTCTGGCAAAAGGAATCACATGAACTGTAGAAGCCATGTGACCGAGCAGAACCATCATCTTTCGTGCTGGAACAGTTGAAAGTTGGAAGAGTTGTTGAGAAATCTGAAGCAGGGCGGCCTGACGTGGTTGTGGAAGGTATGCTCTCAGATTGATAGTGTCCAGAGTTGCTCCTATGAATTGGAGAGACTGAGAAGGAGTCAACTGAGATTTGGGAAAGTTGATGTGAAATCCCAAACTTTGTAGAAAAAGAATAGTCTGTTGGGTCGCTGCAATAACCCCTGAAAAAGAGGGAGCCTTGATGAGCCAGTCGTCTAGGTATGGAAATACTTGGAGACCCTAGTTGCGAAGAGCTGCAACCATGACCACAAGACATTTTGTGAAAACCCTGGGAGAAGAAGCCAATCCGAAGGGGAGAACTCGGTACTGCAGATGAAGGCTTCCTACTTGGAATCTGAGGTACTTGCGAAATGCTGGATGAATAGGGATATGAGTATACGCCTCTTTGAGATCGAGGGAACACATCCAATCCCCTTGGTCCATTAAGGAATATAAAGTTGGCAGTGTGAGCATTCAAAATTTCTCTTTGACTAGATATTTGTTGAGAGCTCTGAGATCCAGGATCGGTCGCAAATCCCCTGTCTTTTTGGGATGTAGAAAATAACGGGAGTAGAATCCCAAGTTCCTTTGGGAAAGAGGAACTTCCTCCACAGCTCGTAGGAGAAGCAGAGCTAGAGCTTCTTGGAGAAGAAGGGGAAGATGCGACTGATTGGAAGGACACTCTCTTGGATGGCGATCTGGAGGCACCTGAAGGAGCCGAAGAGAGTATCCCTCTCGTAGGATGGTAAGCACCCAGAGATCTGATGTAATGAGCTCCCACTGGTGATAAAATGTGGAAAGGCGACCCCCTATGGGGAGGGGAGAATTTGGAAACAGAGAAATTTGAATGCTCATGTCGAGATTGTCAAAAAGACTGAGCAGGCTTGGTGGCAGCAGGAGTCTGAGATTTTTGTTGTCGCTGTTGTTGAGGAGGACGACGAGGAGGAGGTCTTGAAAAAGCAGGAATCGCTTTCTGAGGATAACGACGTGGAGTCTGTTTGAAACCTCTAGTTGGTGCAGGTTTAGGTTTTGGTCGAATGAGGGAAGCAAAAGAGCGTTCATGTTCTGAAAGACGCTTGGTAGCTGCCTCAATAGAGTCATCAAATAATTCATTTCCCTGACAAGGTAGATTTGCCAATCTATCTTGAAGGTTGGGATCCATGTCCACAATACGTAACCATGCTAAACGACGCATGGCTACAGCAAAGGCCGATACTCGAGACGAGAGTTCAAATGCATCATATGAGGCTTGTAATATGAAGAGTCGTAATTGAGAAAGAGTCTTAAGGATGAGTTTAAATTTTGAAAGACTAGTGGTAGAGATATCCGGGTAAAAAGATGGTAAAATCTTCAGAAAATGGTTGAAGTAGAACGTAAAGATGTAGCTGTAATTAAGAACTCTATTTGCCATCATAGAGTTTTGGTATAAACGGCGACCAAACTTATCCATGGTACGACCTTCTCTACCTGGAGGAACTGAAGCATAGATTTTGGAAGGATGTGCTTTCTTTAAAGAGGATTCTACTACCAGGGATTGATGAGATAGTTGAGACTTTTCATAACCTTTACATGGAACTGTTCGATAACGGGATTCCAATTTAGATGGAATGGCAGTGATGGAATAAGGAGTCTCCATATTACGAACAAAGGTTTGTTTCAGAACAGGAGTCATAGGTAATCTGAGGGACTCTTTCGGTGGATGAGGAAGCTCCATATCTGCTAAATATTCAGGAGTATATTTAGAATCTGAATGAAGATCCAGTTTGAGAGCTTGTCCCATATCAAAAATAAATTTGGCAAAAGAAATGGATTTGGAATCAGACGCTTCCTCAGGAGATACACTGCGAGATTTAGGAAGAGCTGAGTATGAGGGAGAAGCCTCTCTAGAATATGGTGAAAGTGGTTCTGAGTCTAGACGTAGAGTCACAGAAGAAGCTGCACTGTGAGGTGGAGTAAGAGAATGTTTTCTCTTCAGGCTCCTGGATGGAGAAGTACCAGGTGTACGTGGTACAGAATGAGTCGAGGTCTGTGGTGAACTGTCTCGACGGGGTGGCTTCGATGGTGGAGTCTTCGGTCGAGAAGGACTTCGAGTCGATGCGCGATGGTGTCGAGATCTGTGCTTCTGCTTCGAAGAATGAGGCAGAGAAGTCTCGGTATCCAATGCCGAAGACTCCCTCCGAAGCTTGGAAGCAATAGGTCTCGAATGCTTCGACCGGTGCTTCGGAGGAGGCGAGTCTGGAGAAGAATCAGACGAAGAAATTTTCTTCGGTGTCCTGGATCGGCCTCGAGATACTGGAAGCTCTGGTTGTGTGACAGGCTGATCAGTCCGAGGCAAGGTCGAGGACGGGACCAATTGAGCCACTAAGGAGGAAATCTGAGTGATGAGTATAGATTTCAGCATGTCCTCCAGCATCGGCACTGAGACAGAAGATTCTGACCTCGTAGGTGCAGCAGTACGCTCCGAAGAGGGCGACCTCGAAGGTGAGTATTCCCTTATCTTGGAGGTACGCTTGGAAGATGGACGTGCAGAGGAGTCTGGTGGCTTCTTGGGTACGGTACCTGAAAGAGAACCCGGAGACTTACAGAAGACTTCGCAGATGGCACCGTCTTCGAGGGAACCGAAGCAGGTAAGGTCGAGGCCTTCGAGACCGAAGCTCCAGCCGGAGCCTGGGTCGAAGCCTTCGAGACCGTAGTCGTCGATGTCGTCGGAGTCGAAGCCTTCGAGACCGGGGCAGCCGCCGAGGTCGAAGCAGAATCCGAAGGTTGCTCCATGTCTCCGAAAAGTTGAAAAAATTGAGCGCACCGGCGTCGAAAAGCCCGTGGAGTAAGAGTGAAACAACGGTGACAATCTTCTGGGGAATGAGTGGGACCCAGGCACTGTAGACAGTGGCAGTGGGGATCGGTGACCGAAATCACACGATTACACTGGCGACAACGTTTGAACTAGAGAATGACACGGTGAAAAAATTGGTCCCCGTCACCGCCCCGTCCCCGTCTCACCATCCCCGTCACCGCCCCGTCCCCGTCTCACCATCCCCGTCACCACCCCGTCCCCGTCTCACCATCCTCTTCACCGCCCCGTCACCGCCACTGCCACCCCATTCACCGCCCCGTCACCGCCACTGCAATCCCATTCACTTTTCTTTATTTACGTATAAAGGAAACATTCTTTAAAACTTTAAAACTTAGTTAAATATTAGTTAATAACTATACAAAAACAAAACACGCAGAGAAAAAATTAATTAATATAAATTCTCAAAACTGACACATTTTGATCACTAAATTTAAAATAGTTATTTTTCATACAGTTTTTCAATCACTAATCTTCCACCACCCCTGGGGCTAGCAATGCAAAAACAAACACGACATGTACTTTAAATGCTTACAATGTTAGCCTATATGGTAAGTAGACGCGGCCGCTGTACCTAATCGCGGCAAAGATCTCCCTGCCGTGATTAGCATAGTGACCGCGGCTACGGCTGCAAGTCTCCCCTCCCCCCAGCGATCACGGCAGGAGGGCACCCAACCCCTCCTGTAGACCCCCCCAACGGCCCTCCCGACAATCGCAGCAGAAGGGTACCCAACCCCTCCTGCCGGTCCTCCCAATGGCCTCCCCTAAGATCGCCGGCAGGAGGGTACCCAACCCCTCCTGCTGGACCCCCCCCCCCAACGAACCCTCCCACCCCGGAACCCCCTTAGTCTTACTTTCCAAGTTGGACCGGACGGCTCCTCACACGTATGGCCAGCAGGCTTGCCTCCGTCCAAATGAGGCGGGCCCGCCCCTACCCTGCCCAACCCACAGGATCCTAGGGCCTGATTGGTCTAGGCACCTAAAGCCACTCCCGCTATAGGAGGGGCCTAAGGTGCTTGGGCCAATCAGGCCCTAGGATCCTGTGGGTTAGGCAGGGGAGGGGAGGGGCGGGCCCGCCTCATTTGGACGGAGGCAGGCCTGCTGGCCAGACGAGCGAGGAGCTGTCCGGTCCAACTTGGAAAGTAAGACTAAAGGTGGTGTTTCGGGATGGCGGGTTTGTTGGGGGAGGGACCGGCAGGAGGGGTTGGGCACCCTCCTATTGGCGATATAGGGGGCCGTTGGGGGTGCCGGCAGGAGGGGTTGGGCACCCTCCTACCAGTGAGGGCGATCGTCGGGGGGGGGGGGGCGGGTTCTATTGGCAGGAAGGGTTGATCTGACAAATGAGGAGCACAGTGAAAACACAGGTAAATTGCGGTTCCTAGAGGGGGAGACATTGGCCTGCGGGGACAAATCTATTCACCGTTTTTGCGGTCGGTGAAAGGATTTGTCCCCGCGTCTGCGGCGATTTGCTAATGAGGTCACCATAACCCGCAGCCAAACCGCAGCCACGCAGCGGTTCGCTGCGGGGATCGCTCCCCGTGTCATTCTCTAGTTTGAACCCGGTAAGAGGCCGGGACATGGAAAAAATAAAGTCCGTGTCGAACGAAAGGAGCAAATGGGCCTAGGCCCAAGGCTCACCGGCCGGACACGAAATCAAAGAAACAATTGAAACTTTTTTATTTTTTTTATTTTTAGAAAAGAAAACGAAAAAGAAATAGGAGAGCACAGCGACCAAACTTAACTGAAAGAAAAGAAACAGCCGCGGTGAAGAGAAGGCAATGCTGCAGAGATGTAGAAAAACGTGTCTTCTTGTCTCCACGGAATTAAACGAACTGAGGATCCTCTCAGGAGATGCGCCCCCTAGTTCGGGCGGGAAGGCACGCGCGCATGCGCGGTACAGTGCTCGAAAGATCGAGATCTTCAAGCAAGTTTGCTTTCGAGGCTGTCCGCTGCGGGGCTCCGTCAGTGACGTCACCCATGTGTGGGAATATGCTGCCTGCTTGTCCTGGGATAATCAATATATCAACATCACCTAAGTGAACTTCCCTAGCAAAGGGTTACCTGCAATGAAAATACGAAAAAAAACAAGACCAACAGGTAGCTAAATATATTTTACACTTTTAAAAAAAAGGGAGCAACTTAAAATAATATAATAGGTCCTAGGAAAGATGAAGCTGAGTTCTCTCTCTTTTTCAAAATGGACTTGGGGAACACACAAGCATATTATTCTTCCAAGAATCCATACATA
Organism: Geotrypetes seraphini; assembly: GCF_902459505.1. NCBI lineage: Eukaryota > Metazoa > Chordata > Amphibia > Gymnophiona > Dermophiidae > Geotrypetes > Geotrypetes seraphini. The sequence goes on from NC_047095.1 coordinate 68,791,907, forward strand.
GCAGTTTTGGGATTTGAATGCAAGGACCAAATTACAGGTCTCGGCCCTGCAAACATCCATCTGTAGAAGCAAACTTCAGGTGGGCAACCAACATCATTACATCTTTCTAAGGTCAGGTGTGCCTGAGCACAATAAAAGTGATGTAATCTCTCATACTATTCAAAATGTACATTTGTCACTACAGTCCATCCTGGGAATATCTGGATCAAAAGACACAGTCAAGGTTTAACTCCTAGAAATCAGGTCTCATTCGTTTAATATGTCCTATAATGAAATCTCTTTATCTAATTGGTTGGATATTGTATATAGCAGGCTTGTCTAAGTTCAGACCTTGAGGACTGCAAAAGACAAGGTTTTCAGGATTTCCCTAATAAAAAAATACATGAGAAAGATCTGCATGCCTATTACATCCACCGTATGCAGATCTTTCTCATGCATTTTTTATTAGGGGTTTCTTGAAAACCTGGTCTTCCTGCAGTCCTCAAGGAATGAACTTGGACAAGCCTGGTATACAGCATATTTTTACTGTAAAAAATGAATTGCTGCATTAATCTGCTTGTGGTTTTTATCACACTAAATTTTTTTTTATTACATTTCTGACCTTTATCATTAATTATGCTTAATTTGTTATTGTATTTTCTATTGTATATGATTATGTACCAGCACCCTGAGGTCATGAATTTGATTCTCACTGCAGCTCCTTGTAAATCTGGGACAGATAGGGACAGATAAGGAAAAATATATCTGAATGTAAACTGCTTAGGCTAAAAGTAGTGTATACATAAATAAATAAATAAATAAATAAAAATGTAAACCATTTTGATTGTATAAACCACACAAAAAAGCTGTATAAAAATCCCATCCCCCCCCTTATTAAAAAACAAAACAAAACAACTTAATGAACAGAATGATGATACTGACCTGTCTGTATTGCTGGAGAGAAAGAAGGCATACAAAATGGTGCAAACTGAAACTTAAGTCTACAAAATGGCTGTGCATTTCTCAAGCAACTGTTATCATTTCCAGGAAAACAAAACCTTACAGGACTGGACATATGGCAACGTGTCCTTGGCTCACAGCTCAAAGATAGTAGACAGAACAAGATGGCCTTCAACTGCACATGAAAGAAGAAGAGGAGAGGAAGTACACCTTAAACGGACAAGGAATTAACTCAAGCTCATGAGAGCTGGGAAGGGGGGCTTAGTAATAGGACGTGTTCAGGGAAAAGTTAGTTCTGATTTTCAATAAATCAGGTGGTCCTCTAATGATGTCATGAAAAGTATAAGAATGGGGAGAAGGCAGCTTTTTGGTTCAGAGATATTTTCTATACTGATAGAGGCCAGCACTTGGTCATGTCCTAAATCTCTCTCCTGTGTGCTGATTATATGCAAAGAATTTCTTTATAATGCTGTTCACTTGCTAAGAGTATAATTCTGTAGAAATAAAATATCAGCATTATTCTAAAGCACATAGTGCGTGTGTGGCATGGTCATTCTCTCTTAGATCAAGGAGTAAGTGATGGAGCCTAGCAGCGGGTTCTTTCATTAAGCAAACCAAAGTGAACGGAAAAATAATGAACAGACAATTGCTACCTTATTCAAGACCTTTTTATTTATGTATTCTAAAAAATAAATCATAGGTACACAATCCAAAAAGCTGTAAAACAATATAAAAATGGAAGATTAGGTTTATACCTTCGATAATCTTCTGTCAGTCCTTGTAGGATTCCATACGCTAAGGCCCTGATTCTGTATAGGACGCCCGGGAGGGGTGTCCTATACAGAATCGGGCCTATACTAACCCCGATTCTGTAACCGGCGTCCATGTTAAATGCATCTCCCAAGAGTCTCAGTGAAGGATTTAAGTTTCTGTATTGATGTCAATGACACTTCCCATCAGTATGACTAGATTAGTCACAGTCTTCAGTATAAACTGAGTTGGTCAGAAGTCAATTATTTCAATGCAACTTAAGTATCACTAATGTGGACTGAATACCAACATATCAAATAGCACTGTGTGCATATATGAAACAATTTTACAGACCAAAATAAATACTACTATTACTATTTATTATTTCTAAAGCGCTACCAGATACATGCAGCGCTGTACAGAGTCACAAAGCGTAAGAAAACAGTCCCTGCTCGAAAGAGCTTACAATCTAAATAGGCAAGACAGACAAACAGGATGTCATGGATACAGTTAAGGGGAACGGTTAATCAGCTGGCTGGGTTGGAGGGCAGAGGGGAGTTGGGTTAAGGATTGAAAGCTATATCAAAAAGGTGGGTTTTCAGTCTGCTTTTAAACAAGGGAAGGGGCTTGATGGACAAACTTGGGTAATTTATTCCAGGCATAGGGGGCAGCTAGATGAAAGGAACAAAGTCTGGAATTAGCAGTGGAGGAGAAGGGTCATGTTAAGAGTGCTTTATCTGAGGAACGAAGTTCTCTGGGAGGTGTATAAGAAGAGAGAAGTGGGGAGAGATATTGAGGGGCAGCAGAACAAACACACTTGTAGGTCTGTAATAAGATCTTGAATTGTATGCAATGGCAGATAGGGAGCCAGTGAAGTGACTTAAGGAGAGGGGTGACATGAGTGTAGCGAGGTTGGTAGGAGATGAGTCGTGCAGCAAAGTTCTGCACAGATTGCAAGTGGGAGAGGCAACACTGAGGGATACCTGTTAGGAGTAGATTGCAGTAATCTAAGCGTGAGGTTATAAGAGCTTGGACAAGGGTCTGGGAAGTGTGCTCAGAGAGGAAAGGGGCAAATTTTGGTGATATTGAAGAGATGGAAGTGACAGGTGTTAGCAGCTTGTTAGATGTGTGTAGAAATTGAGAGGTCGGAATCGAAGATGACTCCAAGGTTGCGTGCAGAGGAGACTGGAACAATGACAGTATTATTTACTGAGATGGAGGGAGGAGCAGAGGGTTTAAGAGGAAAGAGAAGCAGCTCAGTCTTGGACATATTTAGTTTCAGATGACGGCAGGACATCCAGGCAGCAATGTCAGCCAAACAAGCAGAGGCATTTTCTTGGACTTTAGGTGAAATTTCAAGTGTAGAAAGGTAGATTTAGGAGTCATCAGCATAAAGGTGATACTGGAAGCCATGGAAGGAGATCAGGGCACCGAGGGAAGAGGTTTAGAATTTTCATCATCTCTTATGGTAACAAAAAGATGGGCAAAGTCATAACGGTAGAACAGGCATGGTCCCTGATGAAAAATACTATCACGGAAGCACAAAGCCTCTACATTCCGCGGATGTCCAAAGTAAAGAAAACCAAAGGCAAAAGAGAGACGGCGTGGCTTACCAAAGAGGTGAAGGAAGCCATAAATGAAAAGAAGGACTCCTTTAAGACATGGAAACGCACGAAAACATCCAAAGCTTGGAACAAACATAGAGATGATCAGAAAAAATGTCACAAGGCGGTGAGGATTGCCAAAAAGGTCTACAAGGAGAAAATAGCGCAAGAGGCCAAAAATTTCAAGCCCTCTTTTAGATACGTAAAAGGGAAAAAACCCGCATGGGAGGCGGTGGGACCGCTGGACGACCTAGGAGGAAAAGGGTGCATCAAGGATGACAAACAAATTGCAGACAGACTGAAATCCTTCTTTGCGTCTGACTTTACAAAGGAAGACACCGCAGCAACACCTGACAAAGTGAAAGTGTTCAAGGGAGTCGTACAGGACAGCCTCACCACAGTAGCAGTGGGCTTGGACCAGATTTACCACCAGATCGACAAACTTAAGTGATAAATCTCCTGGACCGGACGGAATTCATCCGAGAGTCCTAAAAGAACTGAAATTTGAAATCAGAGAACTATTGCAAAAACTTGCCAACCTGTCAATCAAAACAGGACAGATACCGGATGACTGGAAGTTAGCGAATGTCACACCGATATTTAAAAAAGGATCGAGAGGAGTGCCAGGCAACTACAGATCTGTAAGTCTCACGTCTGTCCCTGGAAAGATGGTTGAGGCGCTGATCAAAGATAGCATAGTCCGGCACCTAGACACACACAACCTGATGAGAGCCAGTCAACATGGGTTCAGGAAAGGGAAATCATGTTTGCCGAACCTACTTCAATTTTTTGAGACAGTGAACAGACAAATTGATAGTGGAGAACCAGTGGATATTGTATACTTGGACTTTCAGAAAGTGTTCGACAAGGTTCCACATGTAAAACTTCTCAGGAAATTACAAGGCCATGGAATAGAGGGAGATATACTAAGATGGATAGGCAAATGGCTAGAGAACAGAAAACAGAGAGTGGGCATAAATGGGAAGTTCTTAGAATGGGAAAAAGTGATTAGTGGTGTACCCCAGGGCTCAGTACTTAGACCCATCTTATTTAATATTTTCATAAATGACCTGAAAGAAGGAACATCCAGTGAAATCATCAAGTTTGCAGACGACACAAAGCTATGCTGGACAATCAGATTGCAGAAGGACAGCGAGGAACTCCAGAGCGACTTGAATCAATTGGAAAAGTGGGCAGATAAATGGCAGATGAATTTTAATGTGGAAAAATGCAAAGTGATGCATTTAGGCAGAAAAAATAAAGATCACAAGTATAGTATTTCAGGTGTAACTCTGGGAAAGACCGAACAGGAAAAGGACCTGGGTGTACTGATAGACAGGACCCTGAAACCGTCGGCGCAATGTGCGGCAGCAGCAAAGAAAGCAAATAGAATGCTAGACATGATAAAGAAGGGAATTACGAGTAGATCAGAGAAGTTATAATACCGCTCTACAGAGCCATGGTCAGACCGCACCTGGAATACTGCGTCCAGCATTGGTTTCCATACCTAAAGAAGGATATAAAACTGCTAGAGAGGGTGCAGAGACGAGCAACGAAGCTAGTGAAAGGTATGGAGAACCTGGACTACGAGGAACGACTTAGGAGACTGGGGTTGTTCTCCCTTGAGAAAAGGAGACTGCGAGGTGATCTGATCGAGACTTTCAAAATACTGAAAGGATTCGACAAAATGGAGCAGGGAAAGCAGTTATTTACAATGTCCAATGTGACACGGACAAAAGGACATAGACTGAAGCTGAGGGGGGACAGGTCCAGGACGAATATCAGGAAGTTCTGTTTCATGCAGCGAGTGGTGGATACTTGGAATGCTCTCCCAGAGGAAGTAACTGCAGAATCCACCATTCTAGGATTTAAGGGTAAACTAGATGCACATCTCCTTAAGAGTGGCATAGAGTGATACGGGTAAGGGTAAATTAGATGCACATCACCCTTGAGAAGCATACAGTGATATGGGGACTAAAACTATGGCAGGGTACACCTGGCGGGGCCTCTGCGTGTGTGGATCACGGGACTTGATGGACCCAGGGTCTGATCCGGAGATGGCAATTCGGTTCATAGACAAAAGCGCGTGACGACAAAGGCACGCTGACAACCCAGCGCAGACAACTGAGTGCAAGGTGGAAGCGCGCCGAAGAAAAACAGTATTTTAAGGGGCTCCGACGGGGGGGTGTTGGTGGGGAACCCCCCACTTTACTTAACAGAGATCGCGCCGGCGTTGTGGGGGGTTTGGGGGCTTGTAACCCCCCTCATTTACTGGAAACTTAACTTTTTCCCTCTTTTTTAGGGAAAAAGTGAAGTTTTCAGTATAATGTGGGGGGTTACAACCCCCCCAAACCCCCCACAATGCCGGCGCGATCTCTGTTAAGTAAAGTGGGGGGGGGAGGTTTTCCCCACCAACACCCCCCTGTCGGAGCCCCTTAAAATACTGTTTTTCTTCAGCGCGCTTCCACCTTGCGCTCAGTTGTCTGCGCTGGGTTGTCGGCGCCACATCAAAACTCTGTTTAAGGAGAGCCTCCATCTTACGGTCCTGAGGGTCTCTCAAGGCCTAACCACCCTCAGCTGGCACTATATGTCTTCCAGTGATAGCAGAGATCACCACATCAACCACAGAATACTTAAAGGTATCTCTATCCCCATCAGGAATGAGGTAAAGCCTGGTCATGGACTACGCCAAGCGAAAAGGTGCATCTGGAATATTTCACTGAGCGTATAACACATCCCGAATATCCTGATGCATAGGGAAAGAGCGGGATGCTGACCGCATCTCTCACAGCAGAGGGTCTACAACTTAAGGAGGGTCTTTAGCTTCCTCAAAGCGTAAAACCAAAGACACCTGAAGAATAAACTCTTGCAGCTCTTCCCAGTGAAAAATATGCACAACCGACGACACATCTTTCACAAACAGTGCCTCAAAAATCTTCCATAAACATCATCAGACCCCCCCCCCCCTTTAGAGGATCCTGGAGATCCACCCCAAGATCCAAGTCCTCACTCAGAGAAACCGGATCAGCCATAGAAAGATCCTCATCCCAAGCCACCCACAGCCACTTGGATAATGGCTGAAGGGGCTAGACAGAGGCAGCTGGAGAAGGAGACTGAACAAGGGCAGCTGTGGAAGGTAAAAACTCCACAGAGGACCCCAAGACCCCCAGGACAGAAGCAGAACCCCCCAGTTGCCTGTAAATAAACCTTGTACATGGCTAACAATCAGGGCAATAAAAATCCTGGCGGCAATACTTAACATATAATAACATAGCAAATGACGGCAGATAAACAGGCCTGAATGGTATATCCAGTCTGCCCACCAGTTATACCATTAAAAATACATGATTACATGAAGTTGCATTCCAAGCTCACTCTAGCCTATCCAACCATCCTGTTTGCAGGATATCTACCATAAAGTACATCCAGTAACATCTTTATGTTACAAATTAGTGAAGTTCTCGTCGATGCCCTCCCCAGCCCATCCTACTCCAAATCATTTCATACAGGACACAGACTGTGCAAGTCTGTCCAGAACCAGCCATAGCTCTTTAATTTATATTCTTCGTTTTCTAATTAGAGATCCTCTATGTTTATCCCATGCTTTTTTGAATTCCATCACCGTTTTCCTCTCCATCACTTCCCTCAGGAGGGCATCCCAGGCATCTATCACCCTCTCTGTGAAGAATAATTTCCTAACTTTACTCCTAAGTTGTCCTCCCCGCAACCTCAAACTATGCCCTCTAGTTTTACCATTTTCTCTTCTCTGGAAAAGATTTGGTTCTACGTATATTAATACCTTTCAAGTATTTAAACGTCTGTATCATGTTTCCCCTGTCCCTCCTCTCCTCCAGAGTATACATATTTTAGGTCTTCCAATCTCTTCTCATACTTCTTTTAGTTCAAACCCCTTACCATTTTCGTCGCCTTCCTCTGGACCGCTTCTAGTCTTTTTATATCATTCACCAGATATGGCCACAATACTCCAAGTGCAGTCTCACCAATGACCTATACAAGAGCATCAACACCTCCCTTCTTCTATACAGCCTAGCATCCTTCTGGCTATAGCCACTGCCTTATCAGACTGTTTAGATGTCTTTAGATCTTCAGACACAATCACCCCAAGGTCACAGCAGGAGCAGAAAACATATTTAAGACCTGTTCCTGTCATTTTAAGACAGGAGGAAGGTCACCTGAGGCTGCGGGCAAAATGGACGCGCTTCCTGCCAAAACCGAGGGAAGGCAAACCATCTCCTGAGAGAAGAAGCGGCAACGAAGTCTGACTAGACCCCACAGCTAAAGCAGGACCACCTGCAGCCACTGCTGCAGTGGGAAGAGAATCCCTAGCACCCCTAGTGGTCAGCAATGCCAAATCTCTTTGACCGCCAGCAGGTGAGGAAACCCTGGTGTGGGTGGTAGGGGAAGCCCGGGTTTCTCCACCGCCTCCTGACAAGCAGTGCATGCGCAAAGGGGAGCCCTGCACACCTTCACCCAAAGCAGATGCCGGTTCCCCCTCGAAGTGGCCGAACACTTTATGCACACGCCGGCTGCATCCACCACTCAGCGCCCACAAAAAAAACCCCACACTTTTACTGCTTTTTAGAAGTGCTCTTAACAAATGCGCCGAAGACCCACACATACCACCACCATATAAAAACAGCAGCTTCAGGCCCTTTTTATGCGCCTTTTATTATTTCTTCTTTTTTTTTCTCACAGCTCACCAGCTGTCTTAAGAGAGCAAACTCCACAGGCTCTCTAAACTGTAAGTCTGTGTCTAACAGGTGGCCAGGCATACAGTTGAGGCTCCTCTAAAGCAAAGAAATGAGGGGAGGTGGGGGAAATGGGGGAGAGGGACTCGACCCTTCTGAGTGTGGTACTCCTGAGGTTGGTAGGAACCCTAAGAGGATCCCCCAAGTTCTGTCTGGACAGCAAAAGGAACAAGAAAGATTCACTAATCAGATCTAACAGGACCTAACAAACCTCAGCACACCCTGCACAAGCTTACTATTCCATCTGCTTGAGACTGAGAACAGACTAATTGTAGATGGGACTGCATAGCCCATTTGTACTGTAGCCAAAAGTCAATGTCTCAGTCTCCACCTGCTGGAAGAGGAACGTAGGGACACTAAATAAAATAGAATTAGAGGAAGGCAATAGTGCTACAATGATGTCCCTGTGAAGCAGCACATGCACATCGCCCTAAAGTAAGTGGGTGCAGACTTCTCTTTGACAGTATTATTTGGCACCTTCAAATGTCCCTGAAAATTAGGCACTCAAGGCAATTGTCTATGCCTAAATCCAAGTTTATTCTATACTAAACAACTGCATCAGTCTAACATTTTCAGTCATGTTAATCCTGTAAAATCCTAAGGGAATTATAAACGTGCTTTACCTTGAGAAGACTGCTGCCCACATTACATGCAAGGTAAAAGCCATCTGCTTTAACAGGCTTACTACAAAGCATACAGTCAAAAGATAAGAATAGAACAATCATGCAAATGCATCAAGGTGACAAACAGAAGTGATATTATTATAAATATAAGTTGCACTCATTACCTGTCTGCTCGGTGACCATGGCTGCATGGAAAAAAGTGTGTCACAATGAACAAACTTAATCTGATATCCAAACTATCAATAGGAAAGAATGAATACCTTTTTGTATTACTTATGGAAAGATTAGGTTCTTACCTTATTAACCTTCTCTCTTGGAAACTCACACTCTATTCCTGAGCCTTCGGGTTGTCATTTCCTTCTCATAAGAACTCCTGTAGGAAACTTAATTAGCATACTTTTGTTCCTCCTCTCATACATCTGGGCCAGCGGTATCAAACACGCGGCCCACGGGCCACATGCGGCCCCCCCAGGGACTATTTTGCAGCCCACAATCTGTCCTCTCAACTTCACAAGTTTTCCGATTGTGGAGAGGACAATCGCGTACAGACCTCGACTGCTGTAATTGGACTTGCAGAAGTCTCTCTGGAGGGAATGTCGGCAAATGGCTCGTGGCTCGCCTAAAGCAGGGGTTACCAATCTGCTTCCATTCCCGTCTCACTGCCATCCCCTACCCACCGCAATCGGGGAACAGGCCAGCGCCGAGGTCTTAGCTCTCTCTGCTTATCTTTCCCAGCTCGGAGCCGACCACTCCTCACCACCCGACATCAATTCTTCCCACTCAGAGACAAGTACTGAGCCCTAATTATTGGAGGTAGATTTTCTTCTGGAATTAAGAGAATTTATTTTAAGTATTTCCACATCATTGCTAATGGAGCAATTAATGGTAACTTTGGGAAGTTTAATATTCTTTTTTTTTTTTTTAAATCTTTATTGATTTTTAATCTAAAACAGTGTCATACAAATGATCAAACAGTAGGTATTACATACATTCTTAAATTGTTTCTTCTTTGTTTATTTTCTAAATATTCCAATTTTTTCTGTATATAAGATCTTTCTTTAACAATCTATGTCTCCAAAGTTTTTATTTGATTTATTTGTTCTTGATGATTCACAATAGTCTCACTCTGCTCTTTTAAAATAATCCCTTGTGCATTGACCTGAGTACTAATGATAGCACAATCAGCACAAACTAAAGTTAAAGCCTTTTTAAGGTTAGAGTCCATGGTCACTATTGCCTTCCACAGGTCGTCTAAATTGACTTGGGCAGGCTTAGTTAACTCCCCATATTAAACCGGTAAGGATAAACTATTCTCACCAATTTGGGCTGTGGAAGACATCGATGTTGTACTGTCTTCAGTGGGGGCTTGTCTTTCAAAAGACATTCCTACCACCTCTCCGCCAGGGCTCATCAGTTGTCCACTTTCACAGGGTCGCTGAATTGCCTGTTCCACCGCCGTAACACTTCCTTCAGGTTGGGGAGGAGGCGGCCTTGAGATTGAGCTCAGAGAAGCTTGATCAGAGCTAAGGTTTGCCGATGAGATCGGCACTCCTCCCGAGGCCTGGATTGTCCTTGAAGTCTGACCCGTAATTCTGGTGTCCAATGTCATTTGTATCATGGATCTGAAACCACTGACCACCGGAGGTCCTGATCGCGAGGCTTCCTTTCTTTTCCCATTGCGTAACAACAAAGGAGAATCGGTAAATCTTTAAGCAAAACAAAACAAAACACACGCATCCAAATGAACACATAAGTAAAATAATACAGCCGGTGAAGCTCGGAGCTGCGCTTCACGCTTCTGGCTATATGCTGGAAGTGAAAATGGGAAACTGACAGGGTTAACGATCAATCTATAAGAGGAATGCAGGCAGATTGATAGGCTTAAGAGTGATATATCCCCAGGACCAGATGGTATACATCCGAGGGTCATCAAGGAACTGAAAGGGACTATAGCTGAACTGCTTCAGCTAATAGCCAATCTGTCGATCAAATCGGGAAAGATTCCAGAGGACTGGAAGGTGGTGAATGTTACGCCAATCTTAAAAAAAGGTTCGAGGGGAGATCCGGGAAACTACAGAGTCTGACATCGGGAAACTATGGTGAGTTTGACATCGGTACTGGGAAAAATGGTAGACGTGCATCATTGATCACCTTGACTGACACGGTCCGATGAGGGCCAGCCAGCACGGTTTCAGCAAAGGCAGATCTTGTTTGACAAATTTGCTGCACTTCTTCAAGGAAGTAAACAAGCAGATAGTCAAGGGCGACCTGGTCGACATTGTCAAAAGGCGTCTGACAAGGTTCCACATTAACGACTACTTCGGAAAATTGCAAGTCATGAAATCGAGGGTGAAATACTCACATGGATAAAAAACTGGCTGGAGCATAGGAAATAGAGAGTGGGGATAAATGGACATTACTTGTACTGGAAGAGCATCACCAGTGGAGTGCCGCAGGGCTCAGTGCTTGGACCTGTGCTCTTCAACATCTTTATAAACGATCTGTACAAAGATTCGATGAGTGAGGTGATTACATTTGCGGACAATACGAAGTTATTCAGAGTAGTGAAGACGCTAGGGGATTACGAAGATCTGCCACGTGACAATCAGGCTCGAGGAATGGGCACCAACATGGCAAATGAGGTTCAAAGTGGATAAGTGTAAAGTGATGCATGTCGGTAACAAAAATCTCATGCACGAATACAGGATGTCCGGGGCGGTACTTGGAGAAACCTCCCAGGAAAGAGACTTGGGAGTTCTGATCGATAAGTCGATGAAGTCGTCCACGCAATGTGCGGTGGCGGCGAAAAGGGCGAACAGAATGCTAGGAATGATAAAGAAGGGGATCACGAACAGATCGAAGAAGGTTATCATGCCGCTGTACCGGGCCATGGTGCATCCTCACCTGGAGTACTGCGTCCAGCACTGGTCACCGTACATGAAGAAGGACACGGTACTACTCGAAAGGGTCCAAAGAAGAGCAACTAAGATGGTTAAGAGGCTGGAGGAGTTGCCATACAGCGAAAGACTAGAGAAACTGGGCCTCTTCTCCCTCGAGCAGAGGAGATTGAAAGGGGACATGATCGAAACATTCAAGGTACTGAAGGGTATAGACTTAGTAGTTAAGGACAGGTTGTTCACCCTCTCCAAAGTGGGGAGAACAAGAGGGCACTCTCTAAAGTTGAAATGGGGTAGATTCTGTACAAATGTAAGGAAGTTCTTCTTCACCCAGAGAGTGGTGGAAAACTGGAACGCTTCTCCTGAGTCTGTCCTAGGGGAAAACACCCTCCAGCAATTCAAGACAAAGTTAGACAAGTTCCTGCTGAACCAGAACATACGCTGGTATGGCTAGTTTCAGTTAGGGCGCTGGTCTTTGACCAGAAGGCCGCTGCTTGAGCGGACTGCTGGGCACGATGGAACATTGATCTGACCCAGCAGCAGCAATTCTTATGTTCTTATGCCTCAATCGCCATCTTGGATCTCAGCTGAACTCCTGAACTGTTAATGCAGGCTGTTCAAGTGGGTGCACTGCAAAGCAGCCTATCCCATGGAACCTGACCCTCTGCTTCAGAGTCTGAGCTCTCTCGGAGCTAGAGCTGTCCCTCAAGGGGGATCCTGTGCAGCACAAAAAATAAGCCTCGCAAAATAGCGGAAAAAGATTGAATTTAAAGAAAAATAAACATGAGCCGAAAAGACAAGTTTCTAGTGACTTGCTTGTAGAAAAACAACTGAGGAATTGGAGGACAGCCCAGAGATAAGAGAGGAGGAGCAAAAGTATGCAAATTAAGCTTCCTACAAGGGTTCTCGTGAGAAGGTATTGATTACCCAAAGGTTCAGAAATAGAGTAGGGCTGTACAAGAAATAGCCACTCAAAGTTCATGATGAAACAAACTGATCATTAAAACTGTAGAACTGGAAAAAAATCCCATCTTAGAAATATACTTCAAGCTCTAGTTATCAGGCTAGGATTTGAGGATCCACTAAGGTCATTAACTACACTAAACATGACTGTTTTGCTGGATCTGAAATTGCCTCACTATCTTAAATATGTATATACAGAGCCCTTCAGGAAAGGAAAAACACTGAAAGTCAAGGGTGGTGACTATAGCTCTAATAAATAATGGGTAATCAGATGATCAAAGGGTGAAAGAGACTATCATGAAAGACATAAAACATATATGTATATGTATATATATATATATATATATATATATATATATATATATATAAAGTCACTAGTAAACTGACCTATGTACTTGTTATAAATGAATAATTTTTATGTATTCTTTTGATTTTTTGTGATCAAGATGTCATATTCACTATATAAAGAGCTTGCTGCTGACCAGACTTTAGAACATGTGTTGTTTATACGTTAGAATAGTATGTTCTCATATATCAATATATTAATAGCTGTTCTCATACATCAATATAAATAGTAACATAGTAGATGACAGCAGATGAAGACCTGAATCCAGTCTGCCCAACCTGATTCAATTTATATTTTTTAAATTTTTTCTTCTTAGCTATTTCTGGGCAAGAATCCAAAGCTCTACCCAGTACTGTGCTTGGGTTCCCACTGCCGAAATCTCCGTCAAAACCTACTCCAGCCCATCTACACCCTCCCAGCCATTGTAGCCCTCTCCCAAACGGCCATATACAGACCGTGCAAGTCTGCCCAGTAATAACTGAGCACAAGCCAGTGTATATTTATTTTCACAAAACTTCTCCACAGCACACACAACTGGCACAAATCCTAATAGTTGGATGCGGCAACATAATGGTACTCCTAATCTTGCTAACATACGAGGTGCTACCCATAAGTTCAGGGAATTTAACTGTAAAAGAAATTGCTTACTGAAACTCCTAGTTTCCACTGTCTCCTTCAAAGTAGTCCCCTTGAGAATGTATACAGCGATGCCAACATTTTTCCCATGAGTCCATGCATCTATGGAAATCATCTTGGGTGAGTGCCTTGAGGACCTCCTGCGATTCTGCCTAGATCTCTTTAATCATGTTAAAACAGCACCCTTTCAATCGTAATTTCATTTTGAGGAATAGAAAAAGAAAAAAAAAAAAAATCACAGGGGGCAAGGTCAGGTGAATAGGGAGGGTGCTTAATCACTGTAATGTTTCTGGAAGTCAGGAATTGTCGAACGAGTGATGTGTGAGCGGGCACGCGTTGTCATGGTGAAGCAACAAAATTTTGTTTTTCCACTTGTCTGGGCATTTGTGCCAAATTCTGTCGCTCAACCGCTTCCAAACCTTACAGTATGACTGTCCTACTCTCTCATAAACATCGTGGATAGTTTGCCTACGATCTGCAAGGATAGTCTCATGAACTTTTGCTATGGTTTCCGGTGTTGTGCTTGCTGATGGTCATCCAGAACGGTCATCATAGTGAACAGATGTTTGTCCGTCTTTGAAGCATTTGGGAGAACTGGAAGAGCTGGCAAAAAGAAAACAACTGGATATCATAGGAATAACAGAAACATGGTGGAATGAAGAGAATGAATGGGACACGGCATTGAAAAGATATAAACTATACAGAAGAGACAGGATTGGGCAGAAAGGCGGAGGTAATGCCCTGTACGTCCAAGAAGAAATAGAATCTATTAGAGAAGGGGATACGGAAACAAATGGTAAACTAGAGTCCCTCTGGATAAAGATTCCCAGACATAAAGAAACAGACATAAAAATTGGCCTCTATTATCGGCCCCCGGGACAGATTGAGGAAACAGACAAAGAAATGATGGAGGAAATCAACCATGGATGTAAATCAGGAAATGTAACGATCATGGGGGACTTCAACTTTCCGGGGATAAACTGGAAACTGGCAACGTCAATCTGCGGCAGAGAGACAAAATTCCTCGAAATGATAGGAGATTGCTTCCTTGAACAAATGGTGGGAGAACCGACAAGAGGAAACGCAACCCTGGACTTGGTCATGAATGGCATTACTGGAAGGACAACAGATGTAGAAGTTACGGCCCCTCTGGGGACAAGTGATCACAATGTGATCAATTTTTCCATTGGCATCGGAAAAGGGAAACCAATCAAGACTAAAGCCACAACCTTTAACTTCAAAAAAGGGAATTATGACAGCATGAGAACCATGGTTAAAAAACGGATCAAGAAGGGGAAAACACAAATCCAAACAGTTGATCAAGCATGGTCTCTTCTGAAAAACACCATCATAGAAGCACAGAATCTTTACATACCGAAGATATCTAAAGGAAGGCGAAAAAAGGTCAAAGGCGAACCAGCTTGGTTATCCAAAGAGGTGAAGGATGCAGTGCGGGAAAAGAGGAAATCATTTAAAAGATTGAAACGAGAAAAAACGACGGAGGCCTGGAACTGTCACAAAAGCGACCAGAAAAAGTGTCATATAGTGGTAAGAGACGCCAAAAAAATCCATGAAGAAAAGATAGCGAAAGAAGCCAAAAACTTTAAGCCCTTTTTTAGATATATAAAAGGAAAGAAACCAGCAAGAGAGGCAGTGGGCCCTCTCGACGACCAAGGAAGGAAAGGGTCAATTAAAGAAGACAAACAGGTTGCCGATAGGTTAAATTCATTTTTTGCATCTGTCTTCACAAATGAGGACACTGCAACTATGCCAGAAGCAGGAAGGATATTCACCGGAGGCATAGAGGAAAGCCTCGCAACAGTAAATGTGGAGTTGGACATGATATACTTTCAGATTGACAAACTAAAGAATGACAAATCCCCTGGACCGGACGGAATTCACCCAAGAGTATTAAAGGAACTTAAGGTGGAAATTGGGGAACTATTACAATCCTTAGCTAACATGTCAATTAGAGCCGGGCAAATACCAGACGACTGGAGGATAGCAAATGTCATCCCAATTTTCAAGAAAGGATCAAGAGGTGAACCGGGAAACTACAGACCTGTGAGTCTCACATCGGTCCCTGGGAAGCTAATTGAAGCAATAATTAAAGATAACATTGTACAACATCTGGAAGATCACAAACTAATAAGAGCTAGTCAACACGGCTTCAGGAAAGGGAAGTCATGTTTGACTAATTTACTTCAATTTTTTGAGAAGGTGAACAAACACATGGATAGTGGAAAACCAGTGGACATAATTTACTTGGACTTCCAGAAAGCATTTGACAAGGTCCCGCATGCAAGGCTTATGAGTAAATTACTAAGTCATGGAATAGGAGGAGAAGTGCACAGATGGATCGGCAAATGGTTAGAGAACAGAACGCAGAGAGTAAGCATAAATGGGAAATTCTCGGACTGGAAGAAGGTGACTAGCGGCGTGCCCCAGGGCTCTGTTCTTGGGCCCATCTTGTTCAATATTTTTATAAATGACCTGGAAGAGGAGACAACAAGCAATATAATCAAGTTTGCAGATGATACAAAACTATGTCGGGTAGTGGGCTCTCAAAGGGACTGCGAGGATCTTCAGAAGGATCTGAACAAGCTGGAAAAGTGGGCAATAAAGTGGCAGATGAATTTTAACGCAGACAAATGCAAGGTAATGCATCTGGGAAAGAAAAACAAAGAACATGAATATAGGATATTGGGTGTGACATTAGCCAAATGCGAACAAGAAAGGGATTTGGGGGTACTGATAGACAGAACCTTGAAGCCATCAGCTCAATGTGCGGCGGCGGCGAGGAAAGCTAACAGGATGTTAGGCATGATTAAGAAGGGGATCACGAGTAGATCGGAAGACGTCATAATGCCACTTTACAGAGCAATGGTCAGACCACACTTAGAATACTGTGTCCAACACTGGTCTCCATACCTTAAGAAGGATATAACTCTGCTGGAGAATGTGCAGAGGCGAGCCACGAAACTTGTCAGAGGTATGGAGAATTTGAACTACAAAGAACGCCTCAGAAAACTCGGACTGTTCACCCTCGAAAAGAGAAGACTGCGAGGAGATTTGTTAGAGACTTTTAAAATATTAAAAGGATTTGATAACATTGACCAGGAAACAGCATTACTGACATTTTCAGATGTGACACGGACAAGAGCTCATAGCCTGAAACTGAGCGGCAGCAGGTTCAGGACAAATGTCGGGAAGTTCTGTTTCACACAACGAGTGGTGGGTGCTTGGAATGCTCTCCCAGAGGAGGTTGTGGCAGAGACTACTGTTCTGGGTTTCAAGCGCAAGTTGGATTCATACCTTCTTGCAAATCACATCGGGGGATACGGGAAATCCGGGGCTCCAATAAGGAGCACCTAACTGGGCCTCCGCGTGTGCGGATCGCCGGACTAGATGGACCTAGGTCTGATCCGGCGAAGGCGTTTCTTATGTTCTTATGTACCAACGAAAGGTTTTGCTTTGGCACATGGCATTATCTCCAAAGGCTTCCTGGAGCATACAATGGGTTCCTACAGCAGTTTTTTTTAAAGTTTGAAACAAAATTTGATGCAGATTCTTTGCTCAGTAAAATCCGTCATATCGAAAACCGTCAAGTCGCTAAAACACAACCTTACAAAATCGCACAGAATAAAACAACGCGACCACTCAGCTGCACGCCTGTTGGCACATTGATTCACAAAGCATACTACTAGACACCTCTAGTGGCGGAAGGGCATACTATATCCAGTTCACACGCGCTGTTCACATTCCCCAAATTTTTGGGTAGCACCTCATACATAGCCTCTCTTTTATTCCAATCCAAAGCATAATTGGAACAGAAGAGAGGCTGGATATCTTTGTTCAATGCTTAAATTCAAGAGATTCCCACATCAGATTTACAATGCAATTCTCAGATATATCTATTAATTTTTTAGATGTACATAATTTTTTAGATGTACCACAATTATAAGAACTCCCTCAAAATTCAACTCTTCGCCTTCCCCTCCCTAAAACTATGCCACTCAAAAAAATTTCTTGACAAAACCTATGCCTTCCAAGCCGCCAAACTAAACCCTTGGCTGGCCCAAATGGTCCTCAAAGCCCACAACTACCTCGACTTCAGAAAAGCACTTAAAACCCATCTATTCCGAGACCAAGACCCTTAATGTCCCTTCTTCAATCCTCCTCCTCCATCCTACCAAATCCTCCATCCTTCTCCCCCTCCCGTCTCCTTCCTCTCCCCTTCTTCCTCCTTGCTGTTCGCAAATCTATGATCAATTTGGAATGTAACCAAGTTTCAAGTTTCAAGTTTATTAGATTGTTTGATTAAACGCTTTTCCAATTTCAAAGCGTTTTACATAAAATAAAATAGAGTTTAAAATGGACTCACTTATACAATTAATATTCTACTAAACGAACAGGGTTACAACATTAGACAAGAAGACAACTGATAACAATGGGAAGGTGGGGAGGAAATACAATATTTGTTAAAAGAGTACATAAAAAGGGAAACATGTTAGGGGATGAGGGGAAAAAATGAGACTTGTAACTACTTTCTCCTTGCTATTCGCAACTCTATGATCAATTTTGGTATGTAACCACTCGTAACTTCTTTCTCCTTGCTGTTCGCAACTCTATGATCAATTTGGCATGTAACCACTTGTAATTTGTTCTAACCAATGTGAACCGCCTAGAACTCTTCTGGGTATGAGGGTATACAAAAATAAAGTTATTATTATTATATTCAACAACATCAACATTTTTCTATAACAATATATACTGAACCTATGAATAGAAATATCCTGTTGCAATATGGTAGTTGTCGGTCATCTGATATCTCTAAAAAGCACAGTTACTTACTGGCAGATATTACTCTACGCAGGCAGATATTCTCTACAGGCAGATATTCTCTACAGGCAGATATTCTCACATGTGGGTGACGTCATCCATGGAGCCCCGGAACGGACAATATTAAAAGTGTACTGTCACTTTAAGTTTTAAGAAACTTCATGAATGACAGCACTGTGCATGAGCAAGTGCATTCCTGCCCGACGCAGGCTCACAATACCTCAGTTCCATAACCAAGCTAAGAAGCCAACCAGGGGAGGTGGGCGAGTTGTGAGAATATCTGCCTGCTGTCCCTGGATAACTGTGCTTTCTCCCAGGACAAGCAGGCAGCATATTCTCACATGTGGGACTGCCTAGCTTACTACAATGGGATGGAGGGAGTGTTGGCCAGTAAGAGAATAAATTTTATAAAACTGCTTGGCCAAAGTGACCATTCCTTCTGGAAAGAATTCCAGAAAGTAGTGTGAGGTGAATGTGTGAACTGAGGACCAAGTAGCTGCTTTACAGATATGGTGGTGGAATGCAAGGAAGCAACTAAAGCTGCCATAACTCAGATCTTATGCTGCTACACAACCCCCGAGCTGCATCCCAGCCTGAGCATAGAATTCAAATAAAAGAACTGTCTTCTCATTCAAATTGGTAACCAAACTTCAGGATTGCAACCGTCACGTTTGAAAGTCACTCAGAGGTATAGAGTTCTTCAAGAAGAGAGTTGCGCCCTCTAGTGATGAACCAAAGTATATTTTTCAGTCGTTGCAACTTTATTAGTTCTGGTTACGCTTCAAGTTTGATTACAAAAGTAAATAAATAAATAAATAAATGTCTTTACAGTCTTTCAAACACTTGTATGAAAATACTTTGTTTTTTCTTATCTTTACAAATCTTTTCAAATGAACATCGCTCTGTGAGAAAATTGAGAGCAGCTTGATAATTCAGTTTATAACAGGTTCGGGGTCTCTACGTGGCCCCGTTTCGATTCCTTCTTCAGGAGACCCTATTGTATGTAAATTGAAAAACCTTTTCAATGCTGATAGAATGCTTCAAGTTTGCGATGTGGTAACATCTGAAATATAGAGTATATATAAACAGCCGGGTATGAGAGTAGAAATTTCACTATCCTCACTACGGCAAAAATTCTAAATTAATTATAAAGCTACTATAGGAAGCGAGGCACAACAATACATACCGTCAAAAGAACGCTGTCGGTGCTGTGAATTTAAACTGTCAGAGAAAACATAGCATCAGCTGTCTGGTTTAAAAGAGTACAGGGGGAGGAGTTTATTACACGTCAGAATTAGAATTGACGTGATTCCTAGAATGTTGGTGAATAAGTACATAGAGTGATGAGTTACTGTTTAGCATTAAAAAATACTATTTAGCATTAAAAAATACAAGGAAGGTTTTAAATGTTATTGTAAAGACAGTGAAATATGACTGTGTGTAGTCTAAAAGCCTTGTTCATAGGAAAGCAATCCATTCCATATCACTATTTAGGCCATGAGGCTGCAATGTATTTAAAGTGAAAATGCATAGGAGAAGGCAATACAGGCTGCCAACCATGTAAAACAAGTGCTCTTGGTTACAGACCAACCCAAACTGTGAGGGTCCATGAAGAGGAACAATTGAGGAGATGTTGTATGTGACTTACTCCGTTGAAAGTGATAAAGCCACGGCTCGTTTACAGTCTAAGGTATGAAGAGCTGTTTCTCCAGGGTGAGAATGAGGCTTGGGAAGAAAGTAGAAGCACAAATGATTAACTCAAATGAAATTCCGTGATTATATTCAATAGGAATTCAGGATGGGAGCAAAGAACTACCTTATCCTGGTGGAAAGCGTAAAAAGTGGTCCAAGATTAACGCTTGAAGCTCACTCACTCAACGTGCACAAGTGATGGGGATTAAAAAATATCACTGTCAAAGTGAGACAGGCAAGATGAGAAGAAGACATTGACTGAAATGGAAGCTTCATCAGTTTGGTGAGAACAACAGTAAGACTCCAAACCACTGGAAGTGGTTTGAGAGGTGGTAATATATTGAAAATCCTTTCCTAACCCTGGGAAAACAAGGATGAGCAGTCAGCAAATTACATTTGACTGGCATGTAGAAAGCTCTAATGGTACTAAGGTGAACTTTGAATGAAGAGGTTTTAAGACCTGAATTGGATAAGTGGAGAAGGAAATTAAACAATGAATATATGGAAGAGGATGAAGCATCCTGATGATGAAGAGTACACCATGATGAAAATCGTGTCCCCTTCTGTTAGTAGCCTTGCTATGTAGATAGTTTTCTGGATGTGTCCAAAATGATTTTGACAGAATCCGAAGATCAGCAATTGCTGAGGCTATCCAGGAGGTATCAAACTGTCAAATACAATGACTGCAGATTGGGAATCCCAGTAGAAAAGCTTCTACCTCTAGATGATGAAGAGAAGATTGTCTAGAACTGAAGTGAGGCAGTGTATAATTGTGGGGGAATACAAATACATTTATCTAAGAAGTTCCACAGAAGAGACAACCCCCATACATCAAGTTGCAAAAATAAGCATCCACTGATGTGGTGAAGAAATCTGCTGAGAATTCTGCCAGAGTATTCTGTGTTCCTTGAACATAGAGAGCTTTTCAAAATATGTCTGGAGCAACTGCTCAGGTTCAATCCTTTCAGTCTCTCAAAAAAGACTCAGATACCCTGTACTTTCTCCTTGGTATATACAAAAGGGAACTTGAAGGGAAGATACTGTAGTGAAAAAACTGCAGAGTAGAAACATCGCTCTGAGTTCCAAGGGGTGCAAGTGGAACTTCTGCTGCTGAATAGAGATGCTGTGGACAAGTACGAAAAGTACAGCCTCCACTAAAAAATTTGACGAAGTGATAAAAATGAAGCAAGAGCTGCCCAATCCCTCCTGCCGACACCCCCCCCATTCCCCCGAAAGTTCCCCAGCCCCACTTCCCCCTAACCCCACCCAAACCCCCCTCTAACCTGTTTCCGTTGGCCGGACAGACAGCTCCTGTCTGCGTCCTGCCCCTTCTCTGTGCATTGTGGGATGCACCAGGGAAGGGCCTAAGGGCCTGATTGGCCCAGGCGCTTAAGGCCCCTCCTGTAGGAAGGGCCATAAGTGCCTGGGCCAATTAGGCTCTTAGGACCCTCCTTGGTGCATCCCATAATAGGGATGGGGGCGAGCTTTCAGGAGAGGGGTCCGGGGGATCTGCAATTGCATTATGGGCTTCAGAGAGTTTGCGTTTAGCATAACTTAAGGAATTTTGCTTGCTAATCTGTTGTAGTTTTAAGAAGTCTCTTGGCCACGGTTTGTAATCCAAAGCATCCATTCAACTCAGCTCTGGGTTCTGCTTCAGATTCCATTTTAATGGGGAAAGCATGACCCATTTGCTTGATAAAAGTTGTGAAAGATAAACTTTCAGGTGGTGACCTTCTGCGATGGGGAAGTGGAGATGGATCTGATGGTATTCCATACGATTCCTCTGCGTAGAGGTTTGGATAGTCTGAGGAAGAGTGCTTTGACAGGTCAGAGTCATACTCTTCAGTGCCATGTCTTGGAGATGGCAAAAGCCTATAAGGATGTCAAAGTGATCGTCGAGAGATGCTCCAAGTGGGGCGTGGAGAATATCAACTATATCGATGGGAAGATTGATCCCTGGAGGTTGGATATGATGTGTCTCAATATAGAGTCAATGAGTGCCTGGAACAAGAAGTATGCCCTCTAGAAGACAAATATACTCTCCATGTCAAGCATCAATGAAGCAGGGTCTGAGACTGAGC
Organism: Geotrypetes seraphini; assembly: GCF_902459505.1. NCBI lineage: Eukaryota > Metazoa > Chordata > Amphibia > Gymnophiona > Dermophiidae > Geotrypetes > Geotrypetes seraphini. The sequence continues at coordinate 68,814,049 of NC_047095.1, forward strand.
CATAATGAGGGACTGAGACTGAGCCATGATGAGGGTGCAAGACTGAGCCATGAGGGTGTTGCTTGGACTGGGTTGGCATAGAATGAATGGAAGCCAGCACCTGCACCATGTATAACTTCAGCATCACAGCCAATTCTTTTTGTACCAGTTCTTTTATCTGGTCTTGTAAAGACGGTGCTGGTATAGTCAGTACAGAAAGCATTGTCTGAGCCTGGTGTTGAGGCGTTGGTGACCTCCATGTCGAAGCATGCCTCTGAGGTGACAACAGTTGTAGAGTTGATGATCGAGCTTAATTACACCTGTTTTGAATGTGTCAATGGTGTAGATGCTCTGGACAACTCAGAGACATGCCTGGAAGGAGAAAGAGCTTCATAGCCTTTTTGTGAAGCTCCCATAATAAAGGCAAAGGAGACAAAGTAGTGGTTACTTGAGGCATCGATGCTCTCAGTGTCGATGTCAAAGGTGGTTGGTGAGCATAAGCATCGGAGTCTATAGACATGGTTGATATTCCTGGGGTCCCAAAAAGCTTTTCTTATTGGGCTTGTCTGGTTTTCAGCGAACTTTCTGCAGTTTAGAAGAGAGGGTGCAGGAAATATTGCAGACCCTATGCACCATACATACCAGTTGTGTGGATCAGTTACCGATATAGTCTGATTACACTGGAGGCACCACTTAAAGCCACTTGGAGCCCTGAAACAGAGGGGAACACCACCGACACAAGGTCAAAAGACTCAACAGTCAGAGAGGATTCAAGTAAATGTTAAGCTGAAAAGGGATTAACATTCCCAGCATTAAAACAGGCTGAGAAATTAAAAAAAAAATCGAAACCAAATAACAGAAAACACAATAAAAAGTAAAATAATTAACAAAAAATGTAACAAAGGCAAAAATTAAAAGTTTGACATGCTTGGAGAGACTCCAAGAAATACAGCTTCTTAGTTCCGTGCAAAACTAAGAACTGATGGTCCTGGCAAGGCGTTGTTGGGTGAGAAGGCACTAGCACATGCACGGTACGGACAGTCTTCAAACTCTGAAAAAATTTAAAAGTGACAGTACACTTTAATACTCTCTGTACTAGGCTCCATGGATGACGTCACCCATATGTGAAAATATGCTACCTGCTTGTCCTGAAATAATGTTTATGCTTACCTTTTATGCATTTCCAGAGGGAGGCATTTGGGCCCAGTCAAAGTATGTGAGTATATTTACAGTAATTTCCAGGGAGGAGCAAATGTACTTAGGTGCATTTTTTCAACTACAATAGCGGGTTTTATAAGGCTATTTAAAAAAAAACATATAGGCATCTATGTTATCTTTATAAAATACTCTCAAAACAGAAAACCCTTTGGACTTCCTACCTTGGTGACTTATTATAAAATTGCCCCTCTCTGTGCCCATGTTAATACCTATACATCTACTTGCCGTGCATTGTGCTTCATGCATTTTAAAGTATTACATATAGGAACTGCTTTCAACTGCAAAATGCATGCAATACTCTAGACGTCTTCCCTATCCCACTTAAAACTATGTCATGACTCACCTCCGGGCAGGAACAAAAGAAAAGTGAGCAGGAGCATTAGGAGAGAAATTCCGTGGGCTATCCAAAGGACTACTACCTATGTTGATGAAAGAGAAAAAGTAGACTTGGTATAAAGGCAAAAAAAACAAACAAACCAAAAACCTTTGACATGAAAACAAAGCATGTACAGTGAAAACTTTCTGATCAGGAGATATACCACATACTACAAATGAGCGATGATCTCTTAATATCTGAAAACCAAATGATAATCTCAACTCTTTTTAGAATACATGAATGAAAGTAGAATTCAGAAAACATATTTGATCAAAGTGGCTCATAACAGAACTGATTTCAAAACAAAACTACAACCCAACATTCTTACTTCTCTCTTCCCAAATTAGTTGGTTGAACCAAATAGTTTATTTACAGATGGGTCCTAGAGTTGTTACTATAAGCATTAAAAAAACTAATGAAAATATATATTTTTATTTCAATGAGACAAAATATCTCCCGTGCAAATTTGGTGCCACAGAAGCTTTCAAGCATGCAGAGTATGTTCCAACAGTATTACTGTTAATAAATCAAGGACAGTTGATTTCAGATTCATCACCTGAAAAAGGAAAAACTTCAACTGCTAATGGTATTATGATTGGCTCAGTGTTCTACTAATTCAGACAGTACAATCTATTATAATTATGCTAAGCAGGGTTTCCATTTTTCAGGCATTTTCTTTGGCAAAGCTCAGAGTTCCAGCTGCAAGCAATCCTAATGTCCTTCTTGTTCCAGTCACTGTATAAACTGCTCTTCTGTTGCAACAACTAAGCTCAGAAGAACCTAGTACTGGCAGCAGTTTAGGGTCCTGCTTTAGTCTCCAAATAAAAAAAAGAGAAGCCAGAGGCAGCAACAACCTTCTTGTGTTGCTGAACTTATGCACAATTTTTGCCATAGGAGATCATGATCTTCTTCTACAACACATGGATTAAAGAACCAGTGCTACAGTGAGACCAATTGAAGATTAGGATTTTACCTTCGATAATCTTCGTTCTGTTAGTCCCTGTAGGATTCCATATGCTAGGTGTTCAATCCCTTCCTGCAAGCCGGGAGTTGCAGAAATCCAAACACTTTTCTGAACATTTGCTCCTCCCCCTTAGAGTGAGAGCTAAAGCCATCTGTGGTTGAGTCCCACCTCAAAGCAACATACCTGAACAAATCCATGGCAAGGAGGGTATAGGGGAAGATCCCCAGCAACATAAACAATTTCTGAACTGGTCTGTTCTGCAAAACACAAAACAAGTAATAAATAGGCACCAAGGCAACCCAGAAAAACATTGAGAAACAATGTTGAACTAACCTGCTGTGTGCAATGAGCACACTAAGAAACAGTCTTTGGCAATATGCATACTCACAGAAAACTCTCCACAGGATTCGTGAACTAGCTGCAAAATATTCAAGCCTATAAGGAGAATAACTGAGGCAAAAAGAAACAGGCTATTCCAAACAACTGAGGCCTAGAGTTTCAAAAATTTGCGTTAAAAACTGACGGGCCGCTATCGCAGCCATTATAGCAGCAATTTTAAAAAAGCGAGTCATTCTCCAAAAAACACTCATACAAATGAGGTTGGCAGACAGTAGTGAAGATTCGCTAAATATGCATATGCCCATTGCTGGTAATAGCGATTGGCACTTGCGCAAAATAAATTACATTATATTGATGTCTTCTTTCCTGCCAATACCTTTCAGTTCTAGGCGGTTTACAACAAGAAATTAGCCTGGGTATTCCCAGGGAGATTACAAGGTTGATAGCTATAGTATGTGTCGGGATCTGGGAATGGTCAATACGGTTTGGTTAAATCATTTGACAAATTTCTTGAATAGTATGGTTTTCAGTTCTTTCCTGAATGTTTTGTAGTTGGGCATCGAGGTCCGCAGATTTGAGAGATGGTGGTCTATTTTTGCTGCTCTGATGGCTAGTAGACCGTCATATATTTTTTTTTTGCTTTGCATGCCTTTGATTGGGGGATGGGTAAAGTGTGCTTGAGTTCTCCTTGGTCTGGATGTGTTTATCCAGATTAGGCGGTTGTTAGATAGCTTGGTCCATTTCCATTTAGGGCTTTGAATAGGGTGCAGTAGAATTTGTGTTGTATGCATGCTTGTATTGGGAGCCAGTGTGAGTCTTGGAAAGCTGAGGTAATGTGGTCGTACTTTTTTTCAGCGATTAGTCTTAGGGCTGTATTATGAACTGTTTGTAATTGTTTTAGCATGTTGGCGGGGCATGACAGGTAAAGTATGTTACAGTAGTCCAGGAGTCCTAGGATTAGCGCTTGTACTATGAGTTTGAATTGTTCGTTGCTGAAGTATTTTCGGACTTGTCTTAAGTTGCGCATGGTTGTGAATGCCTTCTGAATCATTTTGCTGATTTGAAGTTGCATGATGCAGCCTTTGTCTATCATTATTCCCAGCAGTTTTAGGTTAAGTTGTAAGGGATATGTGACAGAGTTTATTTCTATCTATTTTAGGAAACAGTTATGGCAGTACTTGCTGCATGAGGCCTTTGCTCAGTTATAACTGAAGTTTGGTTTATGAGAACTTTGATGGATTATTGTAAGGAAGCACAATGAAGCACTAGTCTATTTGATAAGTTTTATGTCAAGTTTTAATTATGTATGTATGATTGCTCTCCATTCTGGATAAGGGTGAGCTAAATAACTATAACTATGAACTATAAATGCAAAAAAAAAAACAACAACAAATCCAACCCCAACAGCAACAAATTGAGCCGCCAAAGTAAAGCAAACCTCCACCTGACAGTAGGAGAGATGCCCACTCTCTCATGCTGCCAAGCAACACTCCCCCCAGAACACACCTCTGGGCAGCAGGAGAGATGCCCACTCTCTCTCACTGCCAAGCAACACCCCCCCCCCCCCCGGCAGAGGCCCACTCTTTCCCACCACCTGCTCGGCAGCGGAAGAGATGCCTACTCCCTCTGGCCAGCAGGCCCGCCTCTTCAGAATGGCGGACCTTCCCCTTCCCAGTGCAGAGGAGCATGAGGCTCTTATTGGCCCAGGTTGTTTAAGGCCCTTCCTATGGGTGGGGCCATAGGCATCTGGACCAATCAGAGTTTTAGGCTCTTCTCCTGCGCATCTGAGGAGGGGGGCTTATGGTTCTGACTGAGCCAATCAGAGCTATTCTGAAGAGGCGGACCTGCTGACCGGGTTGGTTGTTTCTCAGCTTTCTGTTCCTGCTCTCAGTATGAGTTCTCATTAAAAAGAGTTTCCTGAAGAAGGATTTTTTTCCGAAACTGAAGATCAGTTGAACCATCTGTTTCTTGAGTTATTTCGAATTTGTCTGCAGCAGAACAACCTTCTTGTATCCTGGCATTTGTTAGAAACGCCTCTGGGAGTCCTAGCTTACATTGGATCTCCCATTGAGATAAGTTAATTTAATTATTTGTGAACAGCTGTGCAGTTTATTTGTTTTTCACACTGGCAGCGTATCACTGATAATTTATACTTTTAAGTCAACTATTAAGTGTGTTTGCACTATTTATTATATTAGATTCACATTGCACACATGAAGACTCAATGATGGTGTGGTGTGCTGGGCTGTTGCCCGTACACGGATTGAAGTATTGAACGTTACTCACGTTTAACTGACTTTTCAATCCACACTGAGGTCTTCTCACAAAATTTAATTTTCTTTTTTTTTTTTTCCAATTCTTTATTCATTTTTCATCTTACTTCAAGTACACAATATTACATCAATTGAATCATAATTATAATTATGGGAAAGGGGTGGTATATAGTTATAATATAGGTTTAATTAATTCTATGAATATAACACATGTATGATATTTTTTGATTACAATATATGTAAAAAGGGAGGGTGGGGGAGGGAGATGACAATTGAAAGAATTTCAAGTGATGTGTACAAAATTTAATTTTCATTTATAGTAATCACATTTTAGATTTATAATTGCAGTGTTTACACTACACAGTTTTCAAAACAGTGACAGTATAGAACTTTTACTGTCTTGACTAGATGGAGTAGGCATCCTTCCGGCCAGCCATCTAAGTAAGGTAAGAGGGAGAAAGCAGTGGTCGCCAGAGGCAAGGGGGGGGAATGTGCAGTGGTGAGAAAGAATGGGCATCTCTCTCACTGCTGTTGGGGGTGCGTTGCTTGGTGGCGGGAGACAGTGGGTGTCTCACTGCCAGGGACAGTGGGGGAGTTGCTTGGCGGCAAGAGACAGTGGGCATCTCTCCTGCTGCCGAGAGGGTTTTATTTTTTGGGGGGGGTCTGCTTGGTGATGGGAGGGGAGATGCAATGTCAGACTTTAACAAGCGTGCATAAGACATGCCTTTTCTCCCACAAAAATTACTATAATTCATAAGACACTGCTATAATACATACACTCAAAGAGTGCTTTTTACCACTCCCACTAAAAAACAAACAAAGCATAATTTATGTAATTTTTATTTTCTTTCATTAGCCACAGTCAAAACACATGCCATGAGATGATGCACTTATCACAGTGCTAGCACTGTATCAGCACCCCCTGGATCAGTCGCTGATTTTTTTGTCGCCAGAACCAACTCGGCGATGTTGAAGAAACCACCGGAATGCTCATTTAAATATTGAAGAGCCCATTTGCATGACAGTGTCAGAGACACTAGAAAGCTCAAAAAAGACGACGGATAAGCTGTTTTGATAATCTGCAGGCTAAACCGGCTGGAACTGGTTTAGAAACTGCGCTAAAGGCAACTTTTAAGTTTAGAGAATCTGGCCCTGAGTGTACACAGAGAGAGCAGGTCATATGGAATCCTACAAGAACCAACAGAAAGAAGATTATCAACGGTAAAAACCTAATCTTCCATTCTGTTACGTTCCTTCCAGATTTCATACGCTAGGTGAGGTACCAAAGCAATGGTAGCAGCTAGGGAAGGACAGAAGAGCCTGCCCTCAAAACCAAGGTCCCAAAAGCAGCATCAGAGCGAGCTGCCACATCCACTCTGCACGGCCGCGGACGATGTAAGTTGTGGAAATTTCCATTCAAATCCATCGAGCGATCAAGGACTTGGACTCCATGTGGCCAACCACGGTGAGGTGCAGCAGTCAGGACAAAGAGGTGATCAGACAGCCGGAAATCATTAGTCCTCATCAAATAGTAGAGCAAGACTCTCCTGACATTCAACTTGTGCAAGATCCAATTCTTTCTCTCAGAGTCTAGGGAATGAAAGGCAGGCAAACGAAACTCCAGGTTGACATGGAAGGCAGAAACCACCTTCGGTACAAAGGAAGGTACAGTACGGAGGACAACTTTTGTGTCCGTAATACAGAAAAAGAGTTCCCTGCACATAAGAGCCTGAAGCTCCAAAATACACCATGACAAGACAATGGTGACAAGAAAGACAGTCTTGCTTATCAGATCCAGAAGAGTAGCATCCTTCAGTGGCTCGAATGGGGCTTCCAAAAGGCCCTGAAGAATAAGATTCCATGAAGGGAAAGGATGATGCAAGGGAGGTGGCAAACGAAGTGCCTCTCTCATAAACCTAGTCACATCTGGATGAACAATAAGTGAAATGGAGCCTCTACATGCTCTGAAGCACGAAAGGTTTGCAACCTGAACTTTAAGAGAGGCCACTGCTAAACCCTTCTCTATACTCCCCTGAAGAAAAGCCAGTACCACCAAAATGGGAACCCATGCAGGCTCCTCCTAGTCCTTAGCACACCACTGTTGGAAAGCCTGCCAGGTTTTGACATAAGAAGCCATAATAGAGGGTTTCTTTGACTGCAAATATGTCAAGATGATTACATCTGAATAACCCCACATCATCAAGGTTGAGTGCTCAAGAGCCATGTTGTAAGACCAAAGCGCTGTAGGTTCTCCATGGGCACCAGACAAGGTAGCAATGAAGAAGGGGTTGGAGCTTCCTGTCCCGCTGAACATGTACAAGATCCACATACCACAGCCAACGAGGTCAGTCCGGAGCTACTAGAATTACGAGGCAGGGATATGTCACTATCCAGTGAATGACCCTATCAACCAGAGGCCATGGAGGGAACATATAAAGCAGCTTATGAGCAAGCCAGGGCTGAACCATGGCATCCAGCCTAGTGCTGCCCGATTCACGATTTGAATCGGTTCACCGATTCACTTCGGGTGAATCGATTCGAATCTATTTAAAAGCACAAAAAATCGGCTTCCCGATTCGGCTGACCCTCCCCCCTCGTCCCCTAAAGCAGGAGTGGCAGCGCTGCTCTTGTTGGCCGGCCGCTTCCTCACCTGCTTTAGAGGGCGAGGGGGGAAGGTCAGTCACGAAGTGCTGCTGTCCGGTACCACCCCCCTGGCGTCGGGTTTCCCTCTGGCGTCTGCTTCGCCCCCCCTTGGCGTCTGACTTCCCCACACCCGTTCATCTTTGAAGAACATCCTGCATAGAAGATCGTGGCGTTAGTGATGTTTGCAAACAGCTTCGAAGCTGTTTCCTCTGCCGCGGTCCCGCCCATCCTCTGACGTCAGGTCTTCAAGGGGAAAACAGGCCTTCAGGGGGGACAGGCAGGCCTTCAGGGGTGAGGTGCAGGCTTTCGGGGGGGGACAGACCTTCAAGGGCGGGGGCCCTGGTGTAGAAGTACACAGAAGGAGGGAGGGAAGGGGGGTTCAAAGAGACGTGCATATGCTGGACTTTGGGGGGAAGAAATAATGGGTCTAAAAATAGAGGAGAAGAAGAGAGATGATGGACAATGGGATTTAGGGAGGGAAGGAACAGAAAGGGAGAGAAGTTGGACACAAGGGATGGTGTGGAGGGGGGATAGAGATACTGGATAGGAGGGTAGTTGAGAAAAGAAAGGGAGAGATGGTGGACCCAGAGGTGGTGGGGAAGGAGGGAGAGATGCTGGATGAAAAGGTAGTTAAGAAAAGGTGGATCTGTGGAGGGAGACGAAAAAAAGGAAAGATGCCAGAGGACAGAGATGGCAGGTGGATGGTTAGCACGGAGAAAGAAGAAAGGAGACCCTAGCAAGCAAGTTATCAGAAGACAACCAGAGCCTGGGACCAACAAGATTTGAATAATGACCAGACAACAAAAGGTAGGAAAAATAATTTTATTTTCTGTTTTGTGATTACAATTGTCAGATTTAAAATGTGTATCCTGCCAGAGCTGGTGTTAGACCACAAACGTGAGCTAGGATTTAACAGAGAGAGGAAAAGTCTTTTTTGTTTGTTGATTTTGTTTACACCACAGCGCCAGTGTGGTTAGGAGAAGGCAAAGGGGGTTAAGAGGCTATAAAATAAACCCACCAGGATGTTTGAAAAAAAACACCCAATTGGGAAAAAAAAATCAAATCGAATCGGAAACCAATTCAATAGGCTGAATCAAATCGAAATTTTTTTTCCTGAATCAGGCAGCACTAATCCAGCCCTAGGTTTCCACGCTTTGTTCTTTGACTGAAGAAGCACCTGACCTTCGAGTTCTCTGCTGAAGCTGTCAAGTCTATCTGGGGCTGACCTCAGCGTTGTATGATCAGATGGAACACTTTCTACAAGAGGGACCATTCTCCCGGGTTCAGGACCTGTCGGCGAGGAAGTCTGCCTGTAAGTTGTCAACACATAAGAACAGCCTTACTGGGTCAGACCAATGGTCCATCAAGCCTAGTAGCCTGTTCTCATGGTGGCCAATCCAGGTCACTAGTACCTGGCCAAAACCCAAGGAGTAGCAATATTCCATGCTACCGATACAGGGCAAGCAATGGCTTCCCCATGCGCCGCCGAGACAGAAGCAACTACGCCCAGTGGAACAGCATGCGAGCTTCCTGGCCCAAGGAGCACTTCTTGTGCCTGCTTGATGATTTACGTACACCACCACTGTGGCGTTGTCAGAGAATACTCACACTGCTTTCCCTTCCAGAAGGAGCTGGAGAGTGAGTAACACCAGTCGAATTGCCCGGAGCTCCAGACAACTGATTGGCCAATGCTTCTGACGAGAAGTCCACTGCCCCTGAATGGAGTGGTTCCCGCAGTTAGCACCTCAACCCGACAGGCTGGCATCCGTCATAGAGTCATCCACTCTGAGATCCTGGACTAATTAGCCTAAGGCCTCTTTCCGGTGCATCTGGGCAGGGGCTTGAGACTCTAATTGGCCCAGGTTGTTTAAGGTTCCTCCCATAGGAGGAGCCTTAAACAACCTGGGCCAATCAGAGCATCAGGCCCCTTCCTGGTGCATCCCAGGATGCACCTGAGAAGGGAATGCCCAACATTTTGAAGAGGCGGACCAGCTGGCTGAAGATAGTATTAGGCATCTCTCAGGCCAGCCATTTAAAAATGGTAAAGGGTAGAGGATAGGAGGTCAGAGGCAACGGGGAGGGGGGTGCATGGTGGTGGGAGTGCATGGGTATCTCTCCTGCAGCAGAGGGGGGTTGGGGGGGTTTTGGTTGACAGCAGGAGAGATTGTCATATGGGAAAACACCCTCCAAGGAATCAAGACCAAGTTCGACAAGTTCCTGCTGAACTAGAAGGTACGCAGGTAGAGCTAGTCTCAGGGTGCTGGTCTTTGACCAGAGGGCCGCCGCATGAGCAGACTGCTGGGCACAATGGACCACTGGTCTGACCCAGCAGCGGCAATTCTTATGTTCTTATGTTCCTGCTGCCAAGGGATGTGTTAGTTGGCAGTGAGAAATATTATGCAACTCTCCTGCTGCTAGGGGGCGAGTTGGTTGGTGGCGGGAGAGACTGAGCATCTCTCCCGTTGCCAAGGGGTGTTTTGGTTGGTGGCAGGAGAGATTAGGTATCTTTCCCGCTGCCGAGGGGTGTGCTGGTTAGCGGCGCTGTATTGATTGGTGGTGGGAGAGATTGGGCATCTCTTCCACTGTTGGGCACATGCAAATTTAGTGAGTCTTCGCTATTCTCTGCCAATCTCATCTGCATGAGCGCTTTTTTGGAGAATGGCTCGCAAGATCACAAGAGTCACTGATTACCTTCTGGAAAACGCTGAAGTTCCTTCTTTTCAACTGAACAGTGCCAACGAATGCCTCCTCGTTCCTCCCCTTCTTTAACTCCTTCTCCCTCCATTCTCATGTTCCATGCCCCCATTCCTGACTCTGACTCCCACTCATCCTCAATCTCTACCCTCCTCCCATTCCGTGCTCGCCTTGCTCCCCCTCCCCTTCACTCTCAACATTTTAACTTCACCTTTCTCCTACAAATGTCAATTGTCAGTGACTTAGTCATCGGTGCCTTCGATGTCGACGGTGTTGATGTCTCTCCCTTCATGCTGACACTGAACAGCGTTTCCTGTTGTAGGATACGTTTTTTTATGGTGCACTTTTTCAGAGTGGAACACCGTGCACAGTTTTGTATCCGGTGCTCCAGGCACTGAAGGCACCAGCTGTGAGAATCCATAAGAGATCCATAAGAGATATAGTGCGAGAACACCGGCTGCACTTTTTAAAACCCATCAACAGGCGTGACATGGACAGGAAGACCGCCTCAACTAAATCGAATTTGATGGATGACGTACTACACAGGGCTCCACTGGTAAACCCGCTAGACAGCTAAAGAAAACTTCAATATTTATTTTTTAGTTTTTGAAGAATAACTATAAAGTAATAAAAACAAAGAACAAGAACTATAAAGTAATAAAAACAAAGAAATAAGCGCGAGAGCAGGAAGGCAAGGAAAAAATTCAACGACTGTTGAAAGACGCGACTTCTTAGCTCCATGGAAAACTAAGAACTGATCAGCCACGCACCTACGATGGGTGGGAAGGCACTCGCACATGCGCAATGTGGGCTATCATGCATGCGCAGTGCGGGCTATCGCAAACTTTCTACGTTTCTTAAAATGGTGATACACTTTTAAAGTGTCCATACCAAGGCTCCGTGGATGACGTCACCCACATGTGAGAATATGCTGCCTTTTTGTCCTGGGATAAGGAACAGTACTGCAGCATGATAATAGCAAAGCAAGAAAATCATTCAAATATTTCAAATGTGTATTTGGTCTGATGGACAAAATTAAAATATGAAAAATATTTAAAAATAGCAGTATTTATTTATTTTGTACTTGTGTACATGCTTGTTTACCCAAATATTCAGAGTCTAGTATAGCAAATGAAAATTTAGAAATCATTAACATTCAAAATACACCAAAAATACGATCATTAAATCTAACGCAAGGCTTGATGTTGTCTTCTAGATCAGCACCTCAAAAAACAACAAAATCAGTAAACAAAATAACTAATTAAAAGCCAAGGTTAATAATCATGCTTATTTGTATGAGCATTATTTTAAAATTCTGTTTTCTAGGAAACAATCCAAATCATATCTGCAACTGCTAAATTTACCCTTCTCTCCCCCACCCCTTTTTTTTTTTTTTTACAATATCACATTAGGCTTTTTTATCACCAGTTGTTGCGGTCTTAGCTCCGACACTCATAAAATTTCTATGCATGTGGGAGCTAATATCACTGCGGCTGGCGATAAAAAAGCCTAATGCAGCTTTGTAAAAGGGGGAGTTAGTAAACCATACCTATGTTCTTGAAACATTTTTATCATAGTCAAAAGATAAAAACAGAGAATGAAGAAATTTATCAGCATACCTCAAAAGATGATTCTATTCAGTCTGCCGTGTAATATATAAATGAAATGACTTCTACATTAGAGAATGACATGGGGACAAGTTTTTCCCCTTCCCCATGGGAACTCATTTTCCTGTCCAGACACCGCAAGTTCTTTTCCTGTCCCTGCCCCATTCCTTTAAAATCATAAGTGTTCGAGACTTATGCGGTTAAAGCAGAGCTTACAGGAATGGGGCAGGGACAGCTACAGCGACAAATTCAAAGGGACGGAGAAATTCAATTCCTGCAGTTCTCTATTCTACATAAAGCCACTTCAAATAAAAATTTAGGCTTACCTGCATGCCCATGTTGAGGAGAATGTGGTCGGGGTAATGTTGGAGATGTGCTAGATGTCACAATCAAGCTTTTTCGGTTACTAGTGCGACAACTGAAATGAAGGATTACACTGAAATTAGATGTTCACAAAACAAGAACTTAAGAACTGTTAACACCAAGAGTCTATTTTGATTTATTGTTACTGTTCATCAAATGAGGTCACTGTATTTTGAGGTATAAAGTCATAAAACTACAAAATAAAGGCAGATAAAAGTCATCAGGCTCTTCCAATCTGCTCCTTTTATTCTGCACTTTTATAGATTCTACAGGAAATTTATTAATACTCTTGGTGCCTAGCTACTATAAATAATATGAATCTGCTTCCTTAAATTGCATTACTATATTTTATGGAAATATCACCATTATGTCTTCTCTACTACTTCATATATGAGGGTTCTTCAAAAGTTTCCGAACGTTCATATTTTAATAGAAAATGTTTAGGCTGGGAGAAATGGTAAGAGGGCGTGATATAGAATGTCATTGTGTCTAGTCAGTCAGGCAAAACAGGATGATTATGTGGAAAAGTGATATACAGTCAAACCTCGGTTTACGAGTGCACCAGTTTGCGAGTGTTTTGCAAGACAAACAAAACATTCGCAAAATCGGCGCCTGGGAAACCGAGTTTGACTCAATTTACGAGCGCCACCCCCCACAATCCAGCATCCCCCCCAGCAATCTGGCATCCCCCCTCCCCCCAGCGATCCTACATCCCCTCCGAGCACCGAAACAACATCCCTTACCCCGAATGACCACCCACCGGAGTTCCTGAAAAGTATGTCCTTTGTCCTTGCAGTGGAGCACCATGGGAGCTGTAGTTATTTGCTTATTGATTCTACTCAGATGTTCCACCAATTTGGTCTTAATTTGGCAAATAGGGCAACCCACATACATAAGTGCACATGGGCAAATAATTACATAAATAACCCATTTAGAGCTACAAGTTGTCTGCTGATACAGCTTATAACTTTTCTTCATTTAGGGATGAACAAAAAACTTGCATTCCAAGGAAGTTGTACACATGGAGCACACACAGCAAGGCTGATACCCCCCACTTACTGTTTGTCCAAAATTCTCCGATGAGGATTTCACTGACGTCAATAAATTTGCCAGATTCTTAGGTCTAGTATAGACTACACAGGGGCCTTCCCGGAAAATCTCATGCATAGACAACACATGCCAATGTTTCCGTATAATACAAGCAATTTGATTTGCCCTGTCAGAATAAATTATAACACAAATATGTTTATCCATAGGTTCCTTTTGTTGCGGTTGTAACAACAGATCTGGGTGAGCATATAAAGCATGCCGATATGCCTGTTGAATTGTTCATTCCGGGAATGTCTACCCCTAAATCGTTGCATTAAAATTTTAGCCTGTTGTTTGAACTCATGGTCCGAGGAGCAAATATGTCTCACTAATAGGGACAGCCTGCTTTAGACGAACTGGATGACAACTCTCATACATGAGATACGTATTTTTGTCTGTGGCTTTACGATATACTGTAGTGTGTAAAAATTCCTTCCTTCTTAATAACTTTGACATCCAAAAAGGTTATCGAGCATCTCTCCCATGTCGTAGTGAATTTGAGATTCTTATCCACACCATGACATGTACAGATGCTCGGTAACCTTTTTGGATATCAAAGTTATACTGTGAATGTACTCTTGTAACCCATTCTGGGCTCCTTTGGGAGGACGGGCTAAAGAAATGAATAAATAAATAAAAATAAAAAATATAGTATTTTGTATTAAAGTTTTGGGGTTATTACACTTGTTGAGAGAAATAAAAAGGAATAAAGATTAAAAAAAAAAAAAAAAAGTTTTTGGGTTGTGGAACGAATCATCTGAGTTTCCATTATTTCTTATGGGGAAATTCGCTTTGATATACAAGTGTTTTGGATTACAAGCATGCTTCTGGAATGAACTATGCTCGCAAACAAGGTTTGACTGTACTTACCTTTGTTCCCAGGCCTAGACAGTTACCTAGGGCCATGTAGAAGAACTGAAGATACCTCTGGTAGTAGGAGACATGTCAGATCATAGTTTTTGTCACTTTTCAACTCCGCTCTGAGAAGTTTGTGACATCGTCTCCATCATTTTATCCACCATATGTTGTGTCCATTGCAGACATGCCCGTGGAGCATAGAAACTGCACATGGCTGCTTGTAATCTAACTACCGCTACTTCAAAGGAAAGCTTAAGGGAAGATTCAATCTTCCTATCCTAGGTGTCTTTCAGCGCTACACCTCCCTCAACCGACAATGTAGTTTTTTTGGTAACCGCGGACACTAAAGTGTCCACCCTCGGGAGCTTAAACTTCTCCAACTCCTCTTGTGCCACTGGGTACAACTGATGCATGGCCTTTGCCACTCAGAGACCTGTCTCTGGAGTGTCCCATTGAGCAAAAATAAGTTCCTGCATGGCCTCATGGACCGGAAATGTCTTAGGTGGTTTTCTCATGCCCGCCATAAGAGGGTTAGCCAACCCTGTTACCTGCGGATCAACCTGAGATATATTTAGACCTTGCAGTGCCTTAGAAATAAAAGAAGATAACTTTTCTTATGGAAAAGACGGAGCGCTGTAGGATCATCCACCTCCTTAGATAGCGCTTCCTCTAACTCCAAATATGCCGTTTCCCCCTCCTCCAGAGCTTCCGGAAGAGCAAGGGATAAACTGGAGTCTGAGGAAGGATCTTTTCCATCCATGGGCACCACTCTGTGCCTTTTTGCCACCAGAGACTCCAGCGGAGGTCTACTGGATGAGAGTAAGGAAAAATTATCCAAATTTAATTCCCTTTGATGTGTAGGCTGAGAGCTCTGCAATAAAAAGGTTTTATGCATTAACATTATAAACTCCAATGAAAATGTCTCCTGACTTAACTCTGCCGGCACTGCTTGTATACTCTCCTGAAGAGAAACCACGGCTCATATAGAAGTTGATGAACCTCCGACTGCCGCTGAAATTTCCCCAGCCGCCAATGTGCAATGAAGCGAAGTGGGCTCCTGCGCGAGTGGAGAACTCGGCCATGCTTCAACTGTGCGGGAAACCAAAGACTCGCTCGCCGCTATATGAATTTCTTCCCCCGCAGCGTCTGAGCAACTGGCAGTACACAGGCCCGATGGTGTTCGGCACTTCCCAAAGCGCAAACACCTCTTAACCTCCTCTGCCGCCATTTGCATGCACACCCCGCGCAAAGAAAAAATACTGCCAAACTGCCTGTAAATCCCACACACAGCACTGCTTAACCCGATTAAATAAATACTCTAACAATAAAAAAATACCCAACCTTAACAGGAAATGTGTTATGGCTGGCAGTTATAAGCTGCCAGAAAAGTACAGCACAGCTAAAGAAATGTGGAACTCTTTTTTTTTTTTTTTTTTTAGGGAAAGAAGAAAAATGTAGAGCCCAAACTAAACCCCTCAAGCCACCAGAGGGGAGGGTGGAGCAGGGACCTGGGGGGGGCCCAGGTGTAACTCCAAAAGCTGGCATCACTCAGTCAGACATCCCTGTCTACCTGAAGAGAAGTCTCAACAGTACAAAAATAATTGTCCTGTCACAGCCAGAATTTAGGAGCTAGTTGAATAGCAACCTTCTGCCTGCTGGAGATAGAGCATATTGAAGATACAGGAGGCGTGCCAGCCAATCAGACCACCTGTTAATCAGTTTCTCTATCTCCACCTGCTGGAATATGTGTGCTATCCCATTAGTCTCTGGATTCATCTGCTGCTGTTGCTAAGGAATGAAGTTGTTGCTATGGTTTATCAAACCTTGGACCCTGTAAATAGAATCCAGCTTTCTTAGAAACATGATGGCCCATCCGCAATAACCATTTTCTCTTTTTCTCTCCGAGAGCTACTGTGATAGTTAAAAGGTCTTTCCCAATTTTTGAGCAGCGTCTCTTTAAGAATGTAATGTAACGGTAACTCGAGGAGCTCTTTGGGAGACTCATCATAGTCCAAGTACTCAGCACTCGGTCCAGTGTCAGCTTCCAATTTGACAGGTAGGGCTTTGCCCAACTGCCTAATATACCTAGTAAAGGAAAGTCTTTCTGGAAGAGATCTTCTTCTGGGAGGCGTTTTCTGTAGACTGTTCTGAAGGTATGCCATAAGACTGTCGCAGATAAAGTAAGTTCACACTCTGAGTCAGATCACAAATCTGAATCATAGAGAAGAGTAGGAGAAGCTATGCGCTGAGAAGAACGATGTCTATGGGAAGGTTTGCGACATCTTCAGTACCAATCCGATGAAGACTATGACAGGATCAATGAGTATCTCGTTTTCGCTTCGAAGCATCAGATCGACGCGATGAGGAATGATGATACCTTGGCATCAAACACTGAGATGAAGAAAAGCACTGATGCTTCGAAGTAGTGGATGAATGCCTCGATGAAGAACGTCGATGAGATGAGCTAGAACATCAATGCGAAGAACGATGCCTAGAGGTAAAACATCGTCGAGATGGGGAATGACAATGCCTTGCAGAAGATCCATGAGAAGTAGCTCGATGCTTTGATGGATAGCTGACATCGGTACCTTGAGGCTTCATAGTGCTATGCTTAGGCTGGGCCAGTAATGAGGGAGTCGATGTTAGCACTTGTAAGCTGTGCAATTTTAACATACAGTATTACCGCGCTCCCTCTGGAAGAACTCATTGAATTTCTCCCTGAAAGTTTACACCGGTACCGATGGTTCATCAGCCAGTACCATCGGTGCAGCAGGTTGACCTTGATGAGGATGCACACCGTGGAGGAGAGACAACCTACAAAGCTAAAGAAAAATGGTGTCGCTGATTGGTCTGCATCAAGAGACTAGATGCTGTTGAGACCTGTAACACTTGCTGGGAAGTTTATGGCTTCTTAGTTGGCCTCCCTGATGCTGTAAGATCTTTCGATGTCGATGCAGGAGTTTTCAATGTCAACGGCTCCAAAGATTTGCCAGTGTCCATGGCCAAGCCAAACAGCTTTTCCTGTTGAATGTGATGGCCTTTGATAGAGTGCTTATGTAAGGTGGAACACCGAGCACAAGATTCGACCCAGTGTTCATGGCCTAAACACTGTAGACAACAACTATGAAGGTCAGTGATAGAAATAGGCCGCTGACACCTATAGCACTTCTTAAAACCTGTTAAAGGTTTTGACATGAATGGAAAAATTTTGTCAGCAAGATTAAACACAATTTTGAAAGAAAACAAGAGACCCGCCGAGGAAAAAAAACCCAAGGTCAAAGCCCGAGTTTAAACAATAAAGGAAAAATAATATATACTTTTTTTTTACTACAGAAGAACAAAAGAAAAGATATTAAAAGAAAAAAACGCTAAGTCAGGAAGGCAATGCAGACTGAACGGAGTCCAGTCAAAAAAGTACTTTGCTCCATGGAAAACGAAGAACTGAAGAATTGCGAGCGGGCATCGAGCAGGAAAGCACTCGCGTATATGCGGTATGAACAGTGGCAAAGTTTCTCAAAACTTAAAGTGACAGGCCTAAGGCTCCCGGGCCTATTCTGATTGGCCCAGGTGCCTTAGGCCCCACCAGTAGGCGGGGCTTTGGGACAGATGGGCCAATCCGGCCTCATTCCATCGTTGGCTGCCTGCCGGACAGGCGGGTTTGGCTCCCATCTGTCCGGCCAACTAAACAAAGGTACGGGTAAGGGGGGTGGGGGTGTCGTGGGGGTCGGCCAAGGGGGTCACGTGTCGGCTGGGGGGTCGGTCGGAGGTTCTTGGGGGGGGGCGGTCATTGGGGGGAGGGGGGTTTGCGTCGAGGGCAGGAGGGCCTGGGATCCCTCCTGCCCGTAATGTAGTGCGGGGTGGGGGTAGGGGGGTCGCCGTGGCCAGGAGGGTTTGGGCTCCCTCCAGGCCCGATATTGTCGGGGAGTTGGCGTGGCAAGAGGGCTTGAGCTCCCTCTTGCCCCGATCGTGTCGTGGAGTCGGGGGGGGGGGGCAAGAGGGCTTGGGCTCCCTCTTGCCCCGATCGTGTCGGGGAGTCGGGGGGGCAAGAGGGCTTGGGCTCCCTCTTGCCCCGATCGTGTCGGGGAGTCGGCGGGGCAAGAGGGCTTGAGCTCCCTCTTGCCCGATGTTGTCGGGAGGGGGAGTAACGGTTTGACGTGGCAGGAGGGCTTGGGCACCCTCCTGCCTGGATCGTTGTGGGGGGGATTCTGTAACCGGTGTTGTTTTTGATAGACACCGGTTACAGAATCCAGCTTTTAGGCGAAGGACTGGCTCCTCCTTCGCCTAAAAGCCCTTCTGTTGGATGTTTGTGGCCTAGGCGTGTTTTTGTTTCATTATGGCTAAAAAGTGTAGACATGCTGTGGGGGTACTTTTAGACGTAGTGGAGATTGGGCGTTTAGGCAGAGGAAGGCCATAATCAAAACATGGACGTTTGTTTTGGTTATGGACACTTTCCCTGCTTCTGGGTTGAACGTTTAGGGACTTAGGCCAAAAGGGGACTTAGATGCTTTTTTTGATTATGCCCCTCCACGGGTCTAAACACTACAGTGGATTGGTGCTCGTTTTTTTGAAAATGTTTTTTTTTTTAATGTTTTTTGCAAAGTTTCCCATTTTATTTATTATTCATCGTAATTTTAGTAACACAAATTGGGTCTTTTTGAATTATTAATTTAGTCTTACAAGATCATTTAAATATTTCATCATATTGGTTGAATACGCATGCACTTTAATAAGAATGACATCACAACAGTAGAGTATAACAGCTAAAGCTTGGCGTTCGGAGTATTCCAGTGCCATTTTGCTTCTTAATGGAAGCTAGCTGCACAGTGAGTATCCTTCGTACAATGTAATAATGATTGTGCGACAATAAGTTATAATATCATCATTTTAAGTATTTTTTTCAATTGTTTCATAGCTTGATTATATGACCCCTGATGAAGCCGCTTTAAAGGCGAAACGGGTTCCATAGGGCTACCAGCTACGTCCTTTGAACAGGTGTACTGGCTAAAGATTACAGTAAAAAGATAAGTGCTGGACTTCTTGTTACATAGTTGCATTATATTTTAGCACTTCAAGATTTAATTTAAGCACAGAGCACTTTACACAAAAAAAACCCCTAAATAATTCTCAGCTCGATGAAAGATACCATCTCCCTGCTTTGACTTATTTACAATCATTGCAGGCATCTGAGAGCTAGAGAAATTTCAATGTGTATTTTTTGACCACAATTATTAGTCATAAGTCCTGTAAGTTTTCATTATAACATACCAAGTAAACAAACACTTGTACAAAAAGTGAATTAGTCTGAGTATAACTTCATAAAGTGTAAATCATACCTTAATACAATTTACAAAGAAAAATTAAAAACTAAGAAAAATTTAACTAAGTCACTTAAGTCCTCAACCTAGGATTCCAAGATTACACATAGACGAAAAATGAAGGAAAAAAATACTACAATATAGCAAGATAAACTACAGATAGTGCTGAGGTAGGAGCATCTTCTATAACTATTGAGCACTTGATTTTCCTTTATCTAGCCGGGACATTGCCAAAAAAGCATTTAATTGTTGAGGTTCAAAGAAAACGTTGGCAAATAATACACGTGCAAGGATATCTCAGATAAAATGTTGCCCCCAGTGAAGTGACTCCTGGTCTCAGGAGAAGAAATTCTCTATGACGCTTTTGAGTTTCCCTTGAAAGATCAAGAAACATTTGAATTTTACATCCAATAAATTCTTTCTGCTTATTTTTGAAGAAAAGCCTCAATAACCACATTTTATCAATTGAAAGAGCTACTGTTAATATCATCATAGATGGTATAGCAATATCTCTGTCTGATGTTTCCAAAATTTCTGATACATTTAATGGTGCTAGATCAGTTATTTTAGTCTGTAGTTGGTTCCCTCCTTTGTTAGGTAAATAATACACTTGGGAAAAAGGTAGCAATGTTTCCTCTGGAATTTGTAGGATCTCCTAAGCATCTCCCTAGGAGTTACCATCGTTAATCTTGGGCAATTAATCTTAAATTATTATTCCTTGCATTGTTCAAGTGTTTCTAACTTCTTCCTAAGATTCACTTGATCTTTAACAAGGGAGTGTTGTACTAATGATTTTGAAACTGTCAGATCCTCTTTTAACGTCTTAAGCTCTTTAGTATGTTGAATCAATTTTGCTTCAACATATTGGAAATTTGGACTGATAGCCTTTGTAAAGTTTGTAATTAAGTCCCATAAAGACTCCAGAGTCACTTGTGCTGGTTTATCCAAAATTAAAAGCCTTTGCTGAGTAAAGAAATGCTCACTGTCTATAGACGCTGATTCTTGTCTTTGTTCCAACTGATTATCTTCACCTCCGGTAAGAACATAAGAACATAAGAAATGCCTGCACCGGATCAGACCTGGGGTCCATCTAGTCCGGTGATCCGCACACACGGAGGCTCAGCCAGGCGTACCCTGGCGAATACCTTAGTCACTCGTATCCCTCAATGTGTCCTGCAAGATGATGTGCGTCCAATTTTCTCTTAAATCCTAGGATGGTGGTTTCCTCCACCATCTCTTCCGGGAGAGAGTTTCAGGCGTTCACCACTCGCTGTGTGAAGCAGAACTTTCTGACATTTGTCCTGGCCGTGTCCCCTCTCAACTTCAGGCCATGACCTCTGGTCTGAGTCTAAGTCACATTTGCCAATGTGAATAAAGCTGTTTCTTGCTCACCATCCTTTCCCCCTGCTGGTGAGTGAGCTTGCTCCATTTTGTCGATTCCTTTTAGTAATTTAAAAGTCTCTATCAGATCCCCTCTCAATCTTCTCTTCTCAAGGGTGAATAATCCCAGTTTTCCGAGGCAATCTTTGTAGCTCAAGTTCTCCATACCTTTTACTAGCTTCGTCGCTCACCTCTGCACCCTCTCCAGCAGTGTTATATCCTTCTTCAGGTATGGAGACCAGTGTTGGACACAGTATTCCAAGTGTGGTCTGACCATTACTCTATAAAGTGGCATTATGACCTCCCTTGATCTACTTATGATTCCCTTCTTTATC
Organism: Geotrypetes seraphini; assembly: GCF_902459505.1. Classification (NCBI taxonomy): domain Eukaryota; kingdom Metazoa; phylum Chordata; class Amphibia; order Gymnophiona; family Dermophiidae; genus Geotrypetes; species Geotrypetes seraphini. The sequence continues at coordinate 68,835,482 of NC_047095.1, forward strand.
ATGCCTAACATCCTGTTAGCTTTCTTTGCCGCCACTGCGCATTGAGCCGACGGCTTCAGGGTCCTGTCTATCAGTACCTCCAAGTCTTTTTCTTGTTCGCTCTTCCCCAATGTTATACCTAACAGTTTATACTCATGCTCCTTGTTTTTGCTGCCCAGGTGCATCACTTTGCATTTTTCTACATTAAAACTCATCTGCCAATTTTCTGCCCACCTCTCAAGTTGTTTCAAATCTCTCTGGAGTTACTCACTGTCTTTTTGTGTCCTGATTGCCCGGCATAACTTTGTGTCATCTGCAAACTTGACGATAACACTGGTCATTTCTTTTTCCAGGTCATTTACGAAGATATTGAATAAGATAGGCTCAAGAACCGAGCCCTGAGGCACACCGCTAGTTACTTTCTTCCAGTCTGAGTACTTCCCATTTATGCCCACTCTCTGTCTTCTGTTTTCCAGCCATTTTCCTATCCATCTTAGTATATCCCCTATAGGGACACCCTGAACCAGGGGCTCTGTCTCCAAACTCTCTGACGGTAAACTTCTTGCCTCAGGGGAGAGTTCCTCCCCCATCTCCGGGGTTTCCTCTTCCCCTGGAGAGCTGGTAACTCGGGGTTGCGGGGGTGGGGCTCTCATGTCAGGGCTAAGCGTGGTGTCTGGCCCAGGAGAAGCGACTCTGGTTTCATCGTGTCCAGGTGCCCTCAGCGGGCTGGCTTCTGGCGTCGCAACTGCAGCTCCCTGCATCCTCCGCAAACACTCTTCAATATTGCCAAAGATCGGGACATCGGGGTGCCACGAGGCGCTAGCGGCACTCCTGCCTCTCCTCTTCGGCATCATTGAAGGTAGGCTACACGAGCCGTCAATAATAAGCAGGAAAAAAGTTCTGAGTGGCGCAGTTCAGATGTGATCCTCTCAGCACTTCTGTACCGTGGCCATCTTGACAGTTTGATAACAATTTGATAACTTTATAGAGCATGTACAATTCTTTATAGCATGTTACAATTCTTTGTAACATGTAGCAATACACTGCTTATAATCCACCTAGAACTCTAATTAATGAGGATTCGGTGAGATATAAGATTGCACATTACCTACTAATAGCCCAACATAAGGCCGTAACCAGAAGTTTATCTTAGCCAAGTTCTGATAGTTTACCAAGATGTTGGTAACTTCTAACTGAACAATCAAGAAAAATAGACAAAACATAATGTTATTACTGAAAGGCATATGCAGTGCTGTACATTTTTAAAAACATAAATGTTGGTAATGCTAAAGTTTCTTAATATCAGTCATGATGTAGGGAAAAATGCTTGAGTACCTGAATGTAAACCATTAAGACAACCTCCACTGATAGGTGGTATACAAATAACTTAAATTTAAAAAATGAAGAAAAGAAAATATACTTACAAACTTCCTCTTCTAGGGAGACTCAGTTCCTTCTGAAAAACAGAAAAAAAATTAACATAATTATCAATAGAAAATTAGGTTCTTACCTTTGGTAATCTTCTTTCTGTCAATCTATAAAGTAGTCTGTACAATAGGTGTTCAATCCATTCCCATAAACCGGGTAATGCAAAAAGCCACACACATTTTCGGCTCCTCCCATAAAGCAAAGGAGCACAGAGTCCACTACAGTTGAGCCCAAAAGCAATTGAATATCACTAGAACAAAACTTATATAGAAGAGGGCATAGGAAACTTCCCCACAAACATAGCAGGACCAGGAAACAAGAAAAACATGCACAAACATGCCAGCAATAAGAACCAACCTGCTATGTGCAATGAGCACAAACTCTAAATTAGCCAGCGGCTGTAGCTTCCCTCAAAGTGTAAGTGTCAAGCCTTTCCTGTTTAAAGGTGCACAGCAGTTCTAGTTCGCTTACGGTGCATCCAGATGCGACCAGATTTCTCAGGGGGTGGTCACTTCTCTTGCGGCCACATTGCTTGTGGTAAGCAGCCACAAGTTTCTCTCAAAGCTCACTCGACCAGGAGTGTCGCAGCTTTGTGGATGGAGTCTCAAGTGGTTCATCCGGCTGAGATTTGTAGAGCGGCTGCTTGGACTTTCCTTCATACCTTTAATTCCTTCACAAGGTTTTACAGAGTGGATATGGTGGCTCGATCTAATACCACTTATGGGTCCTCAGTGTTGAGGGCAGGCTCTTCTGTCCCACCCTAGACATTGGGATGTAACAGAATGGAAGATTAGGTTCTTACCTTTGGTAATCTTTCTGTTAATCCATGGAGGAGTCTATATGGCCCGCCCTCTGTCTATGCTGATTCTTTCTGTATCACCTGCATTTTCTGCCTTAGGTCAAAGTATCTTCCAACCAGCAGATGGGCCTTGTGGGGAATCATTCTACATAAGGCTAAGACCACCAGAATAGGAGCCTGAAATGGCTCTACCTTGTCTCTGGCACACCACTGTTGGAAAGCTCTCCAAGTTTTTGCATAAGCAGCCATAGTTGAAGGCTTCTTGGATCTAAAAAAAGAGTGGCAATGACATCAGAGTAGCCTCTTTGAATCAAGGCCTTGCACTCAAGAGCCGTGCTGTAAGATCAAAGCACTGGGGATTCTCCATAGGAACTGGTCCCTGACCGAAAAGGTTGTGAAAAGAGGAAGCTTGAGGCTCTAGTCCCACTGAAGACGGATGAGATTCACATAACACAGATGGCGAGGCTAGTCTGGGCCCACTAGGATCACCAGGCCTGGATAAGTCACGATCCTGTGGATGACTCAACCCATCACTGAACAAGGCGGAAAGATGTAGAGGAGTTTCCAAGTTGGCCAAGGCTGAACCATTGTGTTAGACCTAAGCTTCCTGGCTCTGATCTGTGACTGAAGAAGCACTTGACTTTTGAGTTCCTAGCAGAAGCCATCAGGTCTATCATTGGTCTGCTCCAATGACGCACAATGAGACAGAATGCTCACTGCAAGAGAGACCACTCTCTAGGATCTAGGTGCTGTGGCTTGCACAATTTCCACTCTAGCCACGTGCACCGCAGAACTTGAAGATGCATGTCCACCCATTGGAAGCATCTGTACCTCCCGACTTATGTGAGCACTTCTGGTGCCTCCCTGCCAATTTACTTATGCCACTGCATTGGGGTTGTCAGAAAACACCTTTACCGCTCTGCCTTCCAGGGTGTTTTCTAGAGCTCTTAACACCAACCGTATGGCTCAAAGCTCCAAATGGTTGATTGACCACCCCACTTGATGGAGAGTCCAGCCAGAAAGACACCTGCCCTTCAGCAGGGCCTCTGCTGTCTCTTTCCAGGGGAGTAGCATCTGAAGGGGATGATGCTGAGGAGACCACCAAGACAAGAGGGACTCCTACAGAAGCCGCATATGTGCCCTGGCACAGGGTGCAACCTCCATGGAGGCTGCCAATGGAACCCAATACTTGAAGGTAATGTCAGCCATTGGGAGTCGGAAGCGCTTAGAGATCCATGATCTGTTTCCAGAGAAATTACAGGCCAGTAAGACTGACTTCTGTGGTAAGCAAATTAATGGAAATGCTTTTAAAACAGACAATGGTCAAGCTTCTGGAATCCGGTGGATTACAGGACCAGAGGCAACATGGATTCACTAGAGGTAGGTCTTGTCAGACAAATCTGATCAATTTCTTTGACTGGGTGACCAGAGAACTGGATAGAGGATGTGCACTAAATGTGATTTTAGCAAAGTCTTTGACAGTGTTCCACACAGTCGGCTAACAAATAAACTGAGTGCTCTTGGCACGTGCCCCAAAGTAACAGGCTGGGTCAGGAACTGGTAAGTGAAGACGACAGAAGTTAGTGGTCAATGGAGATCGCTCTGAGAAAAGGGATGTTACCAGTGGTATGCCACAAGGTTCTGTTCTTGGGCCTATTTTTTTAAACATTTTTATAAATGATATTGCTGAAGGTTTGTCAGGTAAGATTTGCCTCTTTGTGGATGATACCAAAATCTGCAATACAGTAGACATATCGGATGGTGGGAAAGACATGAAGGAAGACCTGGAAAAGCTTGGTCTGAAATTTGGCAACTAAAATTTAATGCTAAGAAATTCAAGGTCATGAATTTGGGCTGCAAAAACCCAGGGGAACGGTACAGTTTAGGGGTGAAGAACTTATGTGCACAACAGAAGGGCGAGACTTGGATGTGATTGTATGTGATGATCTTAAAGGTGACAGCGAAAACTAGAAGGATGCTAGAGTGCATAGGAAGAGGTAGGGCCATTAGGAAAAAGGAGGTACTGATTCTCCTGTATAAGACTCTGGTGAGACCGCATCTTTAGAAGATGCAGGTAATTGAGGACAGCAGCATGCTGGATTTTAAGAGAAAATGGGATAAGCATGTGGGATCACTTCAAGGAAGAAATTAGGGGGTGGGTCATTAGAGTGGGCAGACTTGTTGGGCCGTGGCCCTTTTCTGCCGTCATCTTCTATGTTTCTATGATATAAAAAGGATGGAGTCGGTCCAGAGGAAGGCTACTAAAATGGTGTGTGGTCTTCATCATAAGGCGTATAGGGACAGACTTAAAAGTCTCAAAATGTATACTTTAGAGGAAAAGCGGGAGAGCGGAGATAATTGAGGCCAGCAGCATGCCAGATTTTAAGAAAAGATGGGATTGGCATGTGGGATCTCTTCATGGAGGTAGTTAGGGGGTGGGTCATTAGTGGGCAGACTAGAAGGGCCGTGGCCCTTTTCTGCCGTCATTTTCTATGTTTCTATGATAGAGACATTTAAATACCTGCATGGCATAAATATGCATGAGTCGAGTCTCTTTCAATTGAAATGAAGCTCTAGAATGAGAGGGCATAGGATGAAATTAAGAGGTGATAGGCTCCAATCAAAGGAAATACTTTTTTATAGAAAGGATGGTAGATGTGAGGAACAGTCTCTCGGAAGAAGAAGTGGAGGCAGAGACTGTGTCTGAATTCAAGAAGGCATGGGATAGACACATGGGTTCTCTCAGAGAGAGAGAGAGATCATGGTTACTGCAGATGGGCAGACTAGATGGGCCATTTGGCCTTCATCTTTCATCATGTTTCTATGTTTCACACCCCTTGGGGCTGTATCAGGGGCTGAATTACACCAGAAAATGCTAACTCAAGATCTCATTTATCTAGCAGTTACAAATTGTTGCCAGTCAGATAGGAATGAAGTGATTTGGCCAGAGGGGTGAAAGACTGGCATAAGATAAGTAGAGTAGCAGAATTTTGAAATAAGAGGAGAAATAAAAGCAAAAGTAAAAATCCCAAGTGGTTGTACAAGATGGTTCATAGCAGTACTGCTCAACACAGAGGTCAGTTTCAGAGATAATGCTATAAGATGATCTATTTTTGGCTCAGTAGTTATTAAAAAAAAAATCTGCCAATGGAATGGAGGACATATTTTATGATTTCAGTACAAACTGAATATACAAAAATCTACATCCATGTGCCCTAATGCGCGACTCTAAAAGATTCTCAGTGCTCACATTTTGAATTCTATTAGTATCACAGCTGAACAAAAGTTATTATGTTTTTCTACAACCTAAATCTAAAGAATACATAACAGCTAAACCCCTGCTATCAGAAACAAATTTCAGTTAACACCAACTGCTACTTTAGGCAGTTTAAAAATGGTAAAAAAAAATCACCAGTATAATTTTACAGGTTAAGAATAATACTCCATGGTTTACATTTCTAGTGTAACAGCATCAAATGCCAGGGGGATCCGGAAGGTTCGCCCCCCACATTTCGCCCCCAGCAATTCGCCCCTCACATTTCGCCCCCGCACATTTCGCCCCCCGGATGTTTCGCCCCCACACATTTCGCCCCCGCACATTTCGCCCCCCGGATGTTTCGCCCCCACACATTTCGCCCCCGCACATTTCGCCCCCGCACATTTCGCCCCTTTGGATCTAACGGGAGGACCAGGGACCACCCATTCTACCAACGGAGCGCTCCAGATCCAGCAGGATCCACAGGGAGGACCAGGACCCACCCACAGCCCCCAAGTTGCCACGGTCCCGCCTGGCCATGTGGGGGAAGGGCGCCAAACTCTTCGAGCGAGCGAGCAGCGCCGCCCCCTCTACCGGATCGGCTCCCCTCCCCACGGCGGTCGCGCGGAACGAGAGGGGCAAGGTCCAGCTGCCAGAGCCCAATCATCCATTCAAAAGTGTAGGTTTTTTTTTTGTTTTTTTTGTAGAGGCAGGCGGCACGGAGGCGAAGGCACGCCGCAACCAGGGCGGCGGACATAAACCGGGTTGGTGCGGGCCGCCCCCCCTCCCTCTGTGAAAATCGGAAAATTGTGGCCCTGCAAAGGCTCCGAGTTGGAGACCACCGACCCAGCCATACATACAGCATATTTATACCACAATCATGTTCCTCTGAATACGCCCAAGGAACCACAGCAGGCCACGGTTAGAGTCGAGCGGCCGGCAGCAGCATGGCCTCACAGCACAGAAATCGGGGGAGCTCGCGGCCTGCCGCAGCCGGCCGCCGACCGCGGTCCCCGGATCTGTCCCATCGACCGCGGTCCCTGGATATGTCCCCTCTCAGTGGCCGCGTGCTGAGCGGCCCAAACCCAGCTACCCCACCTCCCAGCGCGCCGCGCAGCCGGAGACGGCGGCGGCACCGCGAAGCCCATGGAGATGGGCCGCAGAAGACAGGCGCAACCCACCCCCCGACCACGTCGGGGCCAGCGGCCCACGGCACAGCCTGCACCGGCCGGCGACTTCCTACCCGGCAGCGGCCCAACTCCCCCATGCAGGCATCCCGCGGGCGGCGGTCCCACACTCCAGCGAGCAGCCGTAGGAGAGGACACAGGACCTGATCGCCGCGGGAGCCGGCGGCCGCAAAGGTGAAGTAACAGTCGAGGGGGGAGGAAGGGAAGCTGCCTCTCTCTTGGGATCGCCATAACGAAAGGGCGACCTCCCTTCCGCTCACCCCTCGAGCAGGTCAAGGTAGCTCCGGGACCAGGCAGCTTGACGGCAGCGGCTGTGGCAGCAGTAGGAGCTGGCGGCGGTGGCAGCCAGGGTTGGGCCGGGGGCCCCGGGGCCAGCATCACATCCATCCCGGACTCGCTGGGAGGCCCCTTTGCCAGCGTGCTGTCCTCGCTGCAGAGACCCGGCATCCCCAAGACGGCACTCGTCAAGAGCAGCATGTTTTGAGGGCCGGCAGCAGGGCTTCGGTGTTGGACTTTGGTTTTTAAACAAAGTATAAATATTAGTTGAATGCAGGGGCGAAATGTGTGGGGGCGAAATGTGCGGGGGCGAAATGTGTGGGGGCAAAACATCCGGGGGGCGAAATGTGTGGGGGCGAAATGTGTGGGGGCGAAATGTGTCTGGGGGCGAAATGTGTCTGGGGGCGAAATGTGGGGGGCGAAATGTGAGGGGCGAATTGCTGGGGGCGAAATGTGGGGGGCGAAACTTCCGTGAACCAATGCCAGGTGCATAGCAATATTTAGTCTTTCCAAAAGCCTCAGAAGGTACCCCCAGCTAGAGGTCTGCACGGGAACGGGGATCGTGGGAATCCCGTGGGGATCCCGAAGGGATCCCCCCCTGGCCCACGGGACTCCCACTGGGACGCCCCCTGGCCTACGGGACTCCCACGGGTAGGCCATGCAGCTGAGAGACAAGTCCGGCGTTGCGGCGGAAACAGCCATGCTGAGCAGTGAGCTCAGCACGTACACAGCTGAAAGCCTTGCTTGCTGATTGGTCCTGCAGCACGGCAGGGCGGGATCAGCAAGCAAGGCTCTCAGCTGTGAACGTGCTGCTTGTTTACTCTATGGCTGCAGGTCTCCTTTCTCTGGGGCACCAGACTTCCCTCATACAAAGGCCAGGAATGCAGTAGGGGATGCCTCGGTAGGCTGGACTGCATCACGGCACTTGCTCACTGCTCAGCCACTGGGAACCCAGATTCGGTCCTGTTCTGGGTGGAGGACACTTGGGGGGAGGGGAGGAGGGGCTTGTTTGCACCATCGTGCTGGCTCACCACTCTGCCGGCAAAAGCACAGAGTCTGTCCCATTCTAGGGAGAGAAAACCTAACAGGGACCTGGCTGCACCACAATTCTGGCTTCTAGAAAGCACAATGGACTTGGGGGGGGGGGGGGGATCTAACAGTGTGTGGCACCATTTGGACCCATGTAGACTTGCACGGCCATTCTGATGCTGACCTGAGGTCCTTTTCTCTCCAGCATCTTCCCACTCCTCCATTTCCATCCAGCATATGCCCTCTCTCTCTCTCTCTCTTTCTCCTTTCCATCCAGCATCTGCCCCTCCCCCTCTTTCCATCCAGCATCTGTCCCTGTCTCCTGCTTCTGCCCAGCATCTGATCTGTCTCCTCTCTTCCTCCTTTCTGCCCCCTGTCATCCCATCCATCATCCACCCTTCTTTCTCCCCCTTCCATCCAGCATTTGCCCATCTTTCCCCCCTTTCAGCCCAGTATCTGCTTCATTTCAGTGTCTGCCCCATCTTTCTCTTTCCTCCCTTCCATCTGTATCCTCCGCCTCTCCTCCTTTCCATTCAATGTCTTCCTCTCCTCTCCTTTTCTTTACATCCATCATCTGTCTTTTTCTCTCTCCCCAGGCATTCCAGCTTATCTTATCTTTCCCCTTTCATCCAGTGTGTCTGATCCCTCCCCCTTTCTATCTACAGTCTTCTCCTCTCACCTCCTACATCCAGTATCTACCCCCTCCCACCTGGCACCTCAGCCGCCGCCAGACTGATGCAAAGCCTTCCCTCCGATGTCAGCTCTGACTTTGGGGGAAGACTTCTGGGTTGGCTACATATGGTGTGCTGCAGGCTGCCTCCAACCCCTGCTGTTATCTGGACTCGAATGAAGTGGTGGGAGGGAGTGCATTTTTGGACACAGAAGTCATGAACTGGGGAGAGAGGAAGGGAGGGAAAGAGATGCTGAGATGGGGGTCAGTGAGCGGGAAAGAGAGATGGTTGTGTACACATGGCAAATGGAAGAAAGAGGAGAATTTTTGGTCGTGGGGAGGGAGGTATAGAACATGATAGGGAAGAAAAAGATGAGAGTGAGAAATGTGGTGTGGCAAGGGAACAATGGGACAGATTGAAAGGGATGCAAGAGGGAGGAATGTTGGACAGTGGTGAAGGGAATGGAGGGAGAGATGTGGCATGGTGCTGAAGGGGTGATAGAAGGAGAAATGTTGGGAATGTGGCTGGTGATGGGCAGGCACGAAAGATGAGAAAGGGATAAATGCTGGACCATGGTAGGAGGAACCAATGGACAGCAACAGAAGAATTTACAGAAGATGGGAAAGTGGAAAAAAGAAACCGGGATCAACTTGATGGAAAAATAAGTTTCCAGACAACAAAGGTAAAAACCAGAATTTATTGACTAAAATATGTTAGCTTTGGGAAATTTATATAGCAGATGTCTTTGTATTTTGTTCAAAAGAAAATGAAATGCATTTCTGGTTTTATTTCTACAGTGTTGAAGTACTTGCTGATCCTTGCTGTGACTGGTGGGGATCCCCAAGCACCGCCAGCAGAGGACTTCCTCTAGAGGCGGCCAGAACTCAACTCCACCAAGCACAGCAGTCGCTGGCAACATCCATGAGCCATTGAGGTGCCAGCATCTGTGACTCAGGGACGCTATTGCTGCCTGCCAAGTTTGGCAAAAGGGACCCCCGGCCAACTGCAAAGGAAGTCCTCAGCTGACAGCTTGGGGGTTCTCATCAGCTGAGTATTTATATTTTATATTTACATTAGAGGTTCTGGTAGAAATGCATTTACAAAGTATGTATTCTTCCCAATTAATATTTCCAAATTAATAAAGTCTCTTTGCTTATTTGTAAATGGGTCTCTACCAGAGCCTTTAATTCAGTAGCATAATTAAATAACTATTTCTGAAGTTTTTAGGGATGGGTGGGGACAGAGGGGATTCCTCGCTGGGACGGAGGGGATTCCTCGCGGGGATGGGTGGGGACGGAGGGATTCCTTGCGGGGACGGGTGGGATTTCTGTCCCCGCGCAACTCTCTACCCCCAGCACAGTTATTGCAAAACAATCTATATGCCATTGTGTTTTACCTCTGTGAGTGATTTTAAATCCATAGTAGTGTATTTCATGAAGGCATTAGACTGATTCATTAAATTCTGCCACTGACTACCCACAGAAATGAATCATCTTATTTTCAAAATACTGTATAACTCTCTTGAACAGAACTGAAAATTAAATGTTTTTAACTTACCTGCAACCCTCTTCTTCGCAAAATACTTGAATCATCCATGTTGTGAAGTTTCAGTTACAAAACACATCAGACATTCTTAGACAGAGTGGTTCTTTTGATGCTCATGTGCTGCTTCATTTAAGTTGAAAACTATAAGCAAAGTCATGAAGCTTGGAACATGATTGGTATGCCTATCAATGTTCCATTATAACATTTAAAGACAAATCAAACTCTGAGTTGTCCATTATGCGAGTCTCATCCATAGCCTCTAACAATTATACTATAACTAATTATCACCTTTCTGGAACTGTATGTTCAGACTGTCACAGAAAGTTAAAAAAAAAAAAAATTCAAATTCTACTGAATTATTTCCCCCCCCCCACCCCCCGTCATTTATTTAAAAAAAAAAACAACAACAAACAAACAACAAAACAAAACCCTGTGTTTTTGTTCACATACAAAACTGTCATAAGGCTTATAGTTTTGCAAATAAATTGCCATGTTACATCTTTGAAAAAAGAAAACAATATCCAATATTCTTCAAACAAATAAATTGATAGTAAATAAAATGAATTTATTTCTATACCAATCAGGATAGCTTCCTTTATAAAAACTAATGTCAAAAGCATTTAGAAGCTGTGATGCTTTTTGTTTGCTTCCTTTGTCGTCAAAATAATCTTCATCTCCTCCTCCATTAAATGGCAAAGAGTAGGGAGTATGGAAGAATACTCTTCCTTGGCACCTTGGATAATTGTTACGGTCTGAAAAATGCCAAGAGATCTGGTGCATGTGTTGCGAGTGTCAGCATTTAAGAATCCAAATCCTCATTCATGTACTAAGCATTCAGAGCAGAATTAATCATACTGTCAAAAAGTAGCACCTTGAAGCACTGCCCACTTGTACATACTATAGAGTATTTCAGAGGGTTTTTTTTCCCAAACTGATTCTTAATATTTGGTATTGTTATAAGGCTTTCTGAAGAGATTCCCAGCACAGGAATATAAATTCTTTGAGTTTGGCTGTATAAATGATTTCCATTTCTCCCCTCCCAATTCTCTTTTCTACTCCAGGTTTGTTTTCTAAACTCACACACCATAAATGGTATAAAAAAAATGTAATATATAAAAGAATTCTTTAAAATACATGAAATGATTGAATGTCCCTTAAGTGTAGAAAAAAAAAAAAAAGCACGCACACACACTACACAATGAAAATAAAGAGAGCAATATTTTTTAGCAAAGCAAGAAGCAGCATGGCTTACCACTGTTTGCAAGATATATTCAATAACTTATTTACAACTTCTGAGGATAAATGCTGCATAAATAATCAATTTTTAAAAAACATCCTTCAAAAATATATGCAAAACGCATTGGAAACAATATTCATCAAATTTTTTAACAAAGGAACACATAGGAAGAGTTTTAATCACCAAGTCTCAATATGAAATATGAGAAAAGACAAGACAACTCCACACCCTAAATGCCTTCCATAATGCCGCTTTTGATTTCCACAGATCTGAGAAAGAAAAAAAAAATCTGAATCAAAAGACCAAAGGCTGAAGCATTTGTAAGGATTTGCCATGTGCAGAGAAATAATTTGACAATATCCAAACATGGTAGCAAAGAATGTCATATAAAAAAGCTACAACTCCATTCCAATCAAAAGCCGTCTTGTGGATGGTTTCCAAAGTCCATAGTGGTACATCCTTGTGAGAGCTAATAAATCCACATCATGTCTGATGAACTTCCTCCATCTGTAGCTGAAACAAGTGTATTATGAATTCAGCTTGCACAGTCTTTGTGAGCCCCACATCAGTGCAACCAACCATACACAGGCTATAAGCAGCTTATTTGCATAGGGCGTTAACAGTAAAAAAGCAAACAGGCAACTCGCTGGTCTTTAAAGCTGAAGCATTCCTATAATGCAACGTAAAACTGAATGCTCAATTGTCAAGACAGAACAACCCCAATGTAATTACTGCATAAAATTCTTCAGACCTGGGACTAAACTATAGCTCTTCTTTTGATGCAAAACTGTAGAATTCATCTGTTACATTCAGAAAACATCTGAATCTCAGTGCAACAGTATTAATTAATTATGCACAGAACTGAAACCCAAAGTGCGCGATGACAAAGGCACAACGACAACCCAGCGCAGACAACTGCTTTGTCATGCAGCTCCTGATTGGGGTAGCCCAACTTTACTACAGGAAGAGGCGGTCAGAGCAGACCCCAAATAAGTGAGTCCGCAATTCGTGAACCGCAAATTTGCGGGGGAACACTGTATAGCAAACAGTAAAAACAACGATTTTAGGACTTTTCAGGTGGGGGAAACACAGGGGGATATGCTGAAACCTTCAAACCTGCAAAATGCAGCGTTCTCCCCCCCCCCTCCCGATTCACCTCACAGGTTAACACAAGAAAAAAAATGTGGAACCAGATCCTGGACTTCCACGAGTATAAAACTGTAACGTTTATTGGTGTATAAGACAAATAAAATGTATCACAATGTACTAAAAGTCATACTCATTTCAACAGTGTAAGAACAATGTTTGCACTGCATTAAAGATGACCAGACCCTAAACGGGCCATGTTTCGGCTTTATCTAGCCTACCTCAGGGGTCCTAAAGGAATATGATAATACATAAACCAGACAAAAAAACATACAAATAATAAAGGAAAATCGCAAAAGAAAAAGCAAGTCAGACTATGACCAAAAACCATCAGTGTATAATCAGTATCCTATATAATAAAACCCTAAGGGGTTTGTGTTCCCTGCCACTGTGGTGTGTGATCCGTGGCCGTGTTCCATTTTAGAACCCGGCAGCAGGGAACACTCTGGCCACTCCCCTCCTCCCGCCCTCACTCACCAACCGCTGCTGCTGGAGGAAGCTGCAGGCAAGCTCCCAGCAGTGCCAAAGCCGCATCATCACCGCCCAGTACCGCTGCCGACGCCGCTCTTCAAAGGAGCCTGGTGAGAATAGCGGCCGCCTGTAACAAACTTCGCAGGCCGCTCAGCACCTCAGTAGCACGTTTCCTCTGACGTACGTGATCGCGTACAATCAATAAATATGTGGATATGGAGATGGTGTGAGGAAGAAGGGTTCCACTTCGTGAGGAACTGGACAACGTTCTGGGGCAAGAGCAAGCTCTACAGGAGAGATGGACTGCACCTGAGCGCGGCGGGAACAAGACTTCTCGTCAAGAGAGGAATAGAACAGGCTTTAAACTAAGAGGAAGGGGAAAGCCGGCAGTCAACCTAGCGTCAACGATTCGGATGACGGTATCCCATGAAGATACTAAGGGGAAAAAAGGCTGGGAAGAAACAAGGGACAAATTACAGGAGTCAACTAACCCAGAAGTGGAGGTTAGAAAGATTGTAGCAAAAGAGAAGAGACCAAAGACCAAAGCACAGGGAAAGGAAATGAGGACGACAAAATGCCAGGATCTAAATTGCATATATGCTAATGCAAGGAGCCTAAGAAACAAAATGGAGGAACTAGAAGCCATGGCCAATGCAGAGGACAGACATCATTGGAATCTCTGAAACGTGAATACAGGAACAAAGTCTACAGCGGCCAAAACAGCAGTCAGGGAGGCTAAGCTTCAAATGGAAGAAACTCTAGTGAAGAACATTAAGAAAGGGGACAAATCCTTCTTCAGGTACATTAGCGACAGGAAAAAGAACACAAACGGAATAACACGCCTTAGAACGCCAGACGGGGATTATGTGGAAACAGATTCCAATAAAGCCAAACTACTGAATGATTACTTCTGTTCAGTCTTTACCTGTGAGGCACCAGGGCACGGGCCACGGCTGGAAACAAAGCAAAGCATGGAAGACCCATTTCAGAATTTTGAGTTCACAACTGCTGATGTTTACAGAGAACTGTCAAGACTCAAGATGAACAAAGCCATGGGACCGGACAATTTGCACCCAAGAGTGCTCAGAGAGCTATGCGATGTTCTGGCAAAACCGTTTGCCATGCTCTTCAATCTCTCCCTAAGTACGGGGAGAGTCCCCCTGGACTGGAAAACAGCTAACGTCGTTCCTCTGCACAAAAAGGGTTGCAGAGCAGAGCCTGCGAATTACAGACCGGTGAGTCTCACATCAATAGTGTGTAAACTCATGGAAACTCTACTTAAAGGTAAATTAGACACGATATTGGATGAGGGGAATCTAAGGGATCCCTGCCAACATGGATTCACTAGGGGCAGGTCATGCCAATCTAATCTTATCAGCTTCTTTGATTGGGTGACAGGAAAGCTAGACTCGGGAGAGTCTCTGGACATAGTGTACTTGGATTTCAGTAAAGCTTTTGACAGTGTCCCACACCGTAGACTATTAAACAAGATGAAATCGATGGGGTTAGGTGAGAAACTAACTGCATGGGTCAATGATTGGCTGAGTGGAAGACTTCAGAGGGTGATGGTCAACGGCACCCTCTCTGAGACTTCGGAGGTGACCAGCGGATTGCCGCAGGGCTCAGTCCTGGGACCATCCCTTTTCAACATATTCATAAGGGACTTGACCCGAGGGCTTCAGGGTAAAGTAGCACTGTTTGCCGACGATGCCAAACTGTGTAATACAGTAAGCGAAAGCAATCTCAAGGATAGCATGACGCATGATCTGATCACGTTGGAAAACTGGTCCTCGATATGGCAGCTGGGCTTCAATGCTAAGAAGTGTAAGGTCATGCATCTCGGCAGCAGAAATCCATGCAGAACATACACCTTGAATGGAGAAACACTAGCTATGACTTCAGAAGAACGGGACTTGGGAGTAATCATCAGTGCAGACATGAAGGCTGCCAAACAAGTAGAGAAGGCCTCATCCAAGGCAAGGCAAATGATGGGATGTATCAATAGAAGCTTCGTTAGCCGCAAACCTGAAGTCATAATGCCACTTTACAGAACCATGGTGAGACCTCATCTGGAATACTGTGTGCAATTCTGGAGGCCACATTACCGTAAAGATGTGCTTCGAGCTGAGTCAGTCCAGCGGATGGCCACTAGAATGGTCTCCGGACTCAAGGGTCTCTCATACGAAGAAAGACTGGGCAAATTGCAGCTCTATACTCTAGAAGAGCGCAGGGAAAGGGGTGACATGATAGAGACATTTAAGTACGTTACAGGTCGTGTCGAGGTGGAAAATGACATATTCTTTCCCAAGGGACCCTCGGTCACAAGGGGGCACCCGCTCAAACTCAGAGGAGGGAAATTTAATGGTGACACCAGGAAGTATTTCTTCACAGAAAGGGTGGTGGATCAGTGGAACAAACTTCCGGAGCAGGTGATCAGAGCCACCAGCGTGCTCGACTTTAAGAATAAATGGGACATCCACGTGGGATCCCTGCGAGGGTCGAGTTAAGGAGCTGGGTCATTAGCACTCAGACTTAATGGGGTGGGTCAGTAGAGTGGGCAGACTTGGTGGGCTGTAGCCCTTTTCTGCCGTCATCTTTCTATGTTTCTATGTTTCTATGTGGTGGAATGAGGAAAACAAATGGGATTCAGCACTGCCGGGATACAAGCTCTATCGCCAGGACAGGTCAGGACAGAAAGGAGGAGGAATAGCCCTATACGTAAAAGAAAGCATACAATCGACAAGAATGGACACAGCGGAGACGACCAACAAACTGGAATCGCTATGGGTTAAAATACCGGGTAGGAAAGGGCATGAAATAAAGATGGGCCTATGCTATCGTCCACCCGGGTACACCAGAGATATTGATAAAGAAATGGATGCCGAGATGATGTGAGAATGCAAAAGAGCTTACACGGTTGTTATGGGAGACTTCAACTACCCCGGGATAGACTGGAGTCTTGGAAGCTCAAGATGCGCTAGGGAGACAGAATTCCTGGAGGCTATACAAGATTGCTTCATGGACTTCTCGAGGACTGGAATTGCCTACCCCTGCCTTAGGCCAACACTGAGATACACAAATCATAAAACTCCATAGCTGTCTAACTGAAATAAAGAACTGGATGACTGCAAACAAACTACAACTTAATGCCTCAAAGACTGAACTCCTCTGGATACACAAAAACACCTGCACATACCCCCGCCCATCCTTTTCCTGGGGAAATGACACACTTACAGCTAAAGATAATGTCTGCAGCCTAGGAGTGATCCTGGACTCAAATCTATCACTCTCAAATCATATATCAAACTTAGTGTCTTCATCCTTCTACTTCCTCCGTCAACTGAAGTGCATCCATCCTTACTTTTCAGAAACCGATTTTGCCCAACTACTGCATGCGTTTGTATTATCCCGTTTAGACTATTGCAACACACTACTAGTGGGCTGGTGGGCAGGGGCAAAAGATATAAATGCTGGACTATGGTAGGAGGAACCAAAGGGCAGCAACAGAAGAATTTATAGAAGACCGGAAAGGGGAAAAAGAAACTGGGACCAACTTGATGGAAAAATAAGTCTCCAGACAACAAAGGTAAAAAAACGGAATTTATTGACTAAAATATGTTAGCTTTGGGAAATGTATATAGCAGATGTCTTTGTATTGTGTTCAAAAGAAAAGGAAATGCATTTCTGGTTTTATTTCTCCAGTGCTGAAGTACTTGCTGACCCTTGCTGTGGCTGGTGGGATCCCCAAACACTGCCAGCAGAGGACCTCCTCTAGAGATGGCCAGAAATCCCCTCCACCTAGCGCAACAGTCACTGGCAGCATCCATGAGCCACTGAGGTGCCAGCATCTGTGACTCAGGGACGTTACTGCTGCCTGCCAAGCTTGGCAAAAGGGATCCCCGGCCAACTGCAAAGGAAGTCCTCAGCTGACAGCTTGGGGGTTCTCATCAGCTGAGTATTTATATTTTATATTTACATTAGAAGTTCTGGTAGAAACGCATTTACAAAGTATGTATTCTTCCCAATTAATATTTCCAAATTAATAAAGTCTCTTTGCTTATTTGTAAATGGGTCTCTACCAGAGCCTTTAATTCAGTAGCATAATTAAATAACTATTTCTGAAGTATATAGGGACGGGCGGGGACGGATTTGATTCCAGCGGGGACAGGTTTGACTCCTAGTGGGGACGGGTTTGATTTCTATCTATTCTGGAGCCACCAATGATTGCAGCGAGCCAAACCCCGCAGAGGGACAAGATGATCCAGTCTGTGCCTCTGAGGTGACCATCTCCGAAGAAGAGCATACCAAAGACAACATATGTGGACACGAGGCGACCTCACTACGTCTAGGGAAGCCGCCATCAACCCCAAGACTTAGAGGAAATCCTGCACCCGAGGACACCAGGATGCCATAAGCAGGCGAATCTGAGACTGCAATTTGCCTACCCGGGCCTCTGGGAGGAAGACCTTCCACAAGGAGCAAGGAGAGGGCTGAGGGAGGAAAGAGGAGACTCACCAAGCAGCGTGTGAGCTGAAAAGCACGAGGCAGGGAGAAAGGACAGCGTGAGGAGAGCTGTAGATCCATTGGGGCAACGGCGAGAGTAACTCCGCCCACCCCCACCGCATCAGCAGTAGGCGCCCGGGCCCCTCCATAAAAGGAGGCGGGCCAACGGTTTCACCACTGCTGCAGGAGCAAGGAGAGGGCTGAGGGAGGAAAGAGGAGACTCACCAAGCAGCGTGTGAACTGAAAAGCACGAGCCAGGGAGAAAGGACAGCGCGAGGAGAGCTGTAGATCCATTGGGGCAACGGCGAGAGTAACTCCGCCCACCCCCACCGCATCAGCAGTAGGCGCCCGGGCCCCTCCATAAAAGGAGGGGGGCCAACGGTTTCACCACTGCTGCAGGAGCAAGGAGAGGGCTGAGGGAGGAAAGAGGAGACTCACCAAGCAGCGTGTGAGCTGAAAAGCACGAGGCAGGGAGAAAGGACAGCGCGAGGAGAGCTGTAGATCCATCGGGGAAGCGGCGAGAGTAACTCCTCCCACCCCTACCGCATCAGCAGTAGGCGCCCAGGCCCCTCCATAAAAGGAGGCGGGCCAACGGCACGCAGCCATTCGGCGCGTGGCAAAGGCGCTCGCCTTAGCGAGATCGCCTTTTCGAAAGGCCTTGAGAAGGGCCTATACAAGGCCTAATCTAACCTCTACATTCTCATTCTCACACTCTTCCCTTTTCTTCTTACATCCATACACTTTTCTTACACACTCTCAATCAGATAGTCAATCTTCCCTTGAACCTCTCAGTCTCTCTAATCTCTCAAACTCTCTAATATCTCAATCTCCATCTTTCTCCTTACCAACTCTCTGATATCTCAACCTTTCTCTTTACAGAAATAAATCCCTCAAACCTGGAAATGGCAGGGAGGACACGGAGTACCAAGGCTACTATAAAGATCTACACTCCAGCGTCCGGAGGGACCCAGGGGATGGCCAAGGTCTGTACTCAGGAGGAAGAGAGTGACACGGATCAGAGGGCAGAGGTCTATGTGCAGACCGAGACCATCCCCCTCCCAGGGTACACCACAGTCTCTACGCAGACAGAAGAACTGAGACAGGGAAACTTAGACGAGGATATCTTGCAGGAACTGCTGAGCCTCAGGGAGGAGGTAAAGCGCCTGAGGAGCATCCGGGATGACGAGGCCTTCATCGACGATGCCATCCTGGAACTGTCACACATCACAGAGAGAACCCACGACAAGTCCATCCTCGTCACGCCTAAACCTACAGCCCTAAATTCAACGATTGGAGTACAGGAGATGATTAGAGATGCCTGCCCCTGGCAACTGGTAACCTCCTCTACGGGCAAGCAAAGAAAACCCACCTCATTCTCACTTTCTTCTCCTTCTTTTTCTTTCCAACAGGATAGTTCTACAACAACCCCACAACTCACTCTCAGAAATAGATTTCAGATCTTACAAGAAGGAACCACCGAGGAAATAGCGGAAGGGGCTCAGGAGGATACCCAGCACATAACGTCAAATCCAGGACTCGCGGATCGGCCCCCCCGAAAGGAACGAAGAGTGGTGGTCATTGGGGACTCCATGCTAAGGGGCACCGAGGGACCAATTTGAAGGCCTAATTTACAGTCAAGAGAGGTCTGCTGTCTCCCCGGAGCCAGAATCTGGGATGTCACCACCAGCTTAGACAAACTTCTAAAGCCCAATGATCATTTTCCCATGTTTTTCATCCATGTAGGCACAAACGACACTGCCAGGAGTACCACGGAGAACATTCCCAAAGACTTTGGAGCCCTGGGAAAAAAGCTGAAGCAGATAGGAGCACAGGTGGTTTTCTCATCGATTCTCCCAGTAAGAAACAAAGGCAGAGCTAGAGAAGAGCGTATCCAACGGACTAACGAATGGCTCCGCGAATGGTGCATAGAAATGAACTTTGGATTCCTAGACCACGGTGAGACGCTCCAGGGACTACAGGGACCAGACAGACTCCACCTAACCAGGAGAGGTAAGAACGTATTCGGACATCGACTGGCCCGCCTACTCCGTAGGGCTTTAAACTAGGTAAGTTGGGGGAGGGTACATACTTATATCCCAGAGCAGTAAAATACCACCCTGAGGAGGCAAGCCGCACCCACACTTCTGAGTCTAAGGTAAGTACCCATGCTATCCACGATAATTTAGGGAAAATTATCAATGATAATTTAGGAGCCACACTAACTCAAAAGGGAATCTCTTCACAGATATGGAGGGCTATGTATGTTAATGCACATAGCTTGGGCAATAAAATTCTAGAATTGGAGACTGAAATAATAAACGCCGACCTAGACGTGGTAGCAATATCTGAAACCTGGTTGACAGACTCGCATGGGTGGGATATGTTTATATCAGGCTACAACCTACTTCGCTGAGACAGAGAGGGTAAGTTAGGAGGAGGAGTAGCACTGTACACGAAGGAAAACATCAAACCTACCAGAATCACAGATGTTAAATACACCGGGGAATCCCTCTGGGTGAACCTGGCCAGAGGGAATGAAAAATGCCTATACCTTGGTGTGATATACAGGCCTTCCAGGCAACAGGAAGACATAGAGAACATCACATTGCGCGGGGACACAGTATTGTTAGGGGACTTCAACATGCCCGATGCAGATTGGAACTCACTCTCTGCGACTACATGTGGCAGCAAAAGAATTTTAACCTCCATAAAGGGTGCACGTCTCAAGCAAATGGTATTAGAACCCACTAGGGACCAGGCGATACTAGACCTGGTACTCACTAACGGTAATAGCGTCTTGGAAGTCTCTGTAGGAGATACACTGGCCTCCAGCGACCATAATATGGTATGGCTTAACCTCAAGAAAGGTTTCTCTAGATCAAACACAGCAACGAGGGTTCTCAACTTTAGGGGCACAGACTTCGACCGTATGGGAGATTTTGTCCATCAGGAGCTACATAAACAAGCAAAATCTGACAATGTGGAGGATATGTGGTCGACTCTAAAGTCCATTCTACATGAAGCAACAAACCGCTACATAGGAACAGTAAGTAAACGCAGGAGAAAGAAAAGACCCCAATGGTTCAGTACAGAAATTTCAGACCTAGTTAAAAAGAAAAAAGAAGCATTTATCACCTACAAACATTTAGGAAAACAGGAGGCGAAAGAAGACTATCTGGACAGATCTAAAGCTGCCAAAAAAGCAGTCAGAGGCCAAACTCCGAATGGAAGAAGATCTAGCGCAGAACATTAAGAAAGGGGATAAATCTTTCTTTAGCTATATTAGTAACAGGAAAAGAAACAAAGATGGGATAGAACGCCTTAAGCAATCGGACGGTAACTTTGCAGAATCAGACTCTGCCAAGGCAGAACTACTAAACGAATACTTCTGCTCAGTCTTCACCTGTGAAGCGCCGGGAGCTGGTCCACAGCTTCAGACAGAAGACAACCAGAAAGACCCGTTTCAAGACTTTGAGTTTACGCCCAGTAGCGTATACTACGAACTATCAAGACTCAAAGTAAACAAAGCCATGGGACCAGACAACCTACACCCCAGGGTGCTCAGGGAGTTGAGTGAATTTCTGACGGAACCATTATCTGGGCTTTTCAATATTTCCCTACGCACAGGAAGAGTCCCCTTGGACTGGAAAACCGCCAACGTTGTCCCACTACACAAAAAGGGCTGCAGGACAGAGACAGCAAACTACAGACCAGTAAGTCTCACGTCTATAGTGTGCAAACTCATGGAAACGCTGATCAAACGAAATCTTGACACAATCCTAGATAAGGAAAACCTTATCAATTTGTTGTCATTTTTTCATTTGTTATTTCTATTAAAGTATTTTTTAGAATAAATAGCTTAAATAAGTGTCTTCAATGTTATAAGTTTTAAATAAGTTTTAAAAGTATAATAAATACTTATTTCAGCCATATTAAAGTTGGAGTCGGATGACGGCGGCAGCCTTGGGAGACCCTTGATAAAGCACTCTTTTGTGCGAAACATGTCGGGTCTGACTCCCAGGTTTGGCTGAGATAAGTATTTATTATACTTTTAAAACTTATTTAAAACTTATAACATTGAAGACACGAAGACACTTATTTAAGCTATTTATTCTAAAAAATACTTTAATAGAAATAACAAATGAAAAAATGACAACAAATTGACAGCCAATGATGAAGCACCACAGTATGCTTCCCGCAGTACAAATTATTACAGCGGAGGAGTGGTGGGGCTGAGGCGTCTTTTTGAAGTAGGTGAGACGTATTAATATCATTTATATTCAGATCCTATTATAATATATTCTTTTAATGAAAGCCAGAATAAAATAGCACTCCTCTTTTGTGACAGTTTCCAACTGTGCCATTCTGTTTGGGGTTGTTTTTGGCAGGATCTTACCCCTTTTTGAGGAAGCACATGAAACTTGTCACCCTGCCAATAGCCTGAGATCCGGCTGTGCCACAAAGGTTACCCTGTTAAGGCAGCTCAGCACTAAGCTCTAAAACCTAGTGCAGTCTGGGACATGAGGACTGCTCAATCTTGGCCTAGCAGCCCCTTATGTATGGAGGTGGAATGGTAGCATTAGCAAGTTAACCCCTTACTCTTCCACACTCTCTTTACAATGTACAAAAAAAAAAAAGAATATATTCAAACACTCACCACGCCAGCAGTCAGAGATGGAGCAGACTGTCCAAGCGATTGGTTTCTCATTCGAACCAGATTTGTAGTTTCTCCAGATGGCTGCCATGTCAGTTGTCCAACACCACTGTGTATACTGTTTGATAAGGGAAGTAGCTGCTTTCCTTTAGAAACAAAAATGAAAGCACAGATGTTATCCAGGGCAAGCAGGCAGATATTCTCAAAGATGGGTGACATCATCCACAGAATCCTGATACCAACAGTGCAAAAGTGTACTGTCACTTTAACTTCTTTAGAAATCTCAAGACTGATCTTGACATGGAGGGGTATGGGTGGATAATAAAGATTAAATCCTATAATGTATAAGAGTATTTAACTGTTTTGATGTATTGGGAATGGAACTTTTGTAAGGGGAGGAAGGGGTTGGGAGGGTTTTCTAACTTGATATCAATTGTTTAGATACTAGGAATAGTTCATAATATTCAAAATATTATAGAATATAGGTATTGGCTGAAAAGTTATATTTTTAATGATATATGAAAGTTAATCAAGTGTATATTTATAAGTTCGAATGATTTTTCTTATACACTTGTTGTAATATGTAAAAATGAATAAAGAATTTAAAAAAAAAAAAAAGAAATCTCAAGACTGCCCATACCACACATGTGCAATTGCCTTTCCACCCAACATCGGTTCACAGGACCATCAGTTCAATAAAAAAAGCTATGAAGTCAACTAGGGGAGCTGGAAAGGTTGTGAGAATATCTGTCTGCTGTCCCTGGATAACACCTGTTACAGGTAAGTAGCTTTGCTTTATCCCAGAACAAGCAGGCAGCATATTCTCATAGATGGGACTCCCTAGCTACTTTGAAAGGGATGGAGTAAAGTTGGCATTTAAAAAAAAAATTAATTCTGTAGAGCTGCTTGGCCGAACAGACTATCCCATCTGGAATCAGTCTCCAGACAGTAATGGGATGTATGTATTGAGGACCAGGTGGCTGCTTCACAAATGTCCTCAATAGGAGTGGAACAGAGATAAGCAACTGAGGCTGCAATTGTTCTAACTTTGTGTGCTGTGACATGATCATCTAACAGTAGCCCAGCCCAAGCATAGCAGAGAAGATACAGTCCACCAACTCATGTAGAGATTGTTCTCTTGGTAACAGGAGTTCCCAGTATGTTAGGATCAAAGAAGAGGAATGGAAGATTAGGTTCTTACCTTTGCTAATTTTCTTTCTTGTAAATCCTCCCTTTATTCCAGGACCAATGGGTTATGCATCCCTTGCCTTCAGGCAATGTAGAAAGCCTCAGATGATTGAAGTCTTAACTCCTCCCTCTGATAGCATAACCTGGAGCATGCCCCTTGGCACCAGTCAGTTTAAAAGCAGTCAGGAACATCTACAGAAGATAAACGAGAAAGGGGAACGGGGAACTCCCCGCCAGACAAATCAATTCTGCTCATATTAACATATGCAAAACAGCAACAACGAAAACATGTTATAAAACATTAGAAACCTGAATGACAAAACAGTGCTATAGGGAGGTGCAGCCTGCACTGTCAGAACGGGGCGCTTAAACTAGGGGTGCCCCCCCCCCCTCCAATTTAGTGCTAGCTCCAGACAGATGGCACTTTTATAAAGGCTGGTCAGAAACTTAAATCCAGCTTACCATTACTTCAAGGCAGGCAATGATCGAATCAGACATAGGGTGGGTTCCTAGAATAAAGGGAGGATTTACAAGAACAAGATTAGCAAAGGTAAGAACCTAATCTTTCATTCTTGTACAATCCCCCTATATTCTGGTACCAGTGGGATGTAACAGAGCAGTCCCGAAAACATGTGTATACACTTCTTTTAGATCCAGTGAGCAAAGCCAGTCATTCTTCTCCAGGAGGGGTAGAGAGTGCCTAGAGACAGCATGCATAACATTTCTTTGACTAAATACTTGTTGAAAGCTCAGAAATCTAGGATTTCGTGTAGACCTCTGGTCTTCTTTGGTATGAGGAAATATTTTGCGTAGAACTCCTGACCCCTCTACTGAGGAGGAACTGCATTGATGGCATTGAGCTGCAGGAGGACCAAGAGTTCTTGAAGGGAGGTTTGTCTGGAGGCAGTTTGCGAAGATGAAGGGAATAGTCCTCTTATTATTTGTAAAACCCAGTTGTTGTTTGTGATGAGAGTCCAACAATGGTAATAACGGGTTAGCTGACCTACGACGAGGTTAAAACAAAAGAACAGTGGTTAGGCTCTGGTTGAGAGAGTCAAAAGGGCTGAGTGGATTTCTGCTGAGGTTGAGACTGAGGTTTCTGAGATCACTGTTGCCTGGGGCAAGTTTTGTGAAGGAGCTCTGGAAGTAGAAGCTGGCTAGGCATAGCACTACTTGTAAAATGACGCCTGGTATCTAGGGTTATTGTACTGAGGTTTAGAAGATTTTGTAGTAGAAAGAGTACTTATACGTTGCTCGTGCTTGGTCATTTTTTGTATTGCCTCTTCAATTTTGTCTCCAAACAATTCATCCCCGAGGCAAGGGATATTTGCTAGACGGTTCTGTACATTAGGGTCTAGATTAGATACTCGCAACCCAGACCTGCCAAAGCATGGCAATAGTCAGTGCTGAAGCCCTAGAGGTGACATCAAATGCATTAAACACTGATCTGGCCATGAATTTTCTAGTCTCAAGCAGATTATGAGTAATATCCTGGAATTGCTCAAGAAAGTTACCGGGAATGTACTGTTCAAAATTTGTCAACTGCTGGACTATTTTAAGTAGAAAGTCATGTAAAAATCGCAACTGAGGATATGACTGGTTAACATTGTGCTCTGGAACAGTCTGCATCCAAATTTGGCTAGGATACATCCCTCTCTCCCAGGAGAAGCACTGGCATACATCCTGGTACTAGATGATCATTTGAGGACAGACTCAACTAAAAGAGAGTGATACTGTAGTTGAGGTTTGTCAAACCCTGGACATGCCTGGACTATATAAAGGGAGTTTAGCTCTCTTGGTGCCACAGGAATAAGAAGAGGTGCCTCCCAATTTTTAACCATAGTATCCTTCATTAGGTATGAATGGAAATTTCATGCAATATTTAGGAATTCATTCAAAGTCCAAGGCATCAAACAACTCGGCTCAGATTCAGATTCCATTTTAACTGGAAAGGCTTGCCCCATTTGATGGACAAATCTGGTAAACGATAAACTCTCTGGCAGAGACCTTCTAGGTGGTAGAATCTGATGTTATAGCATAGGATTCTGGGGCAGAAAGTTCTGGATCCGAGTAAGTTGGATTCGATAGGTCTGAATTAAAATCAGTCCACTTGGGGGATGAGGTTCATCTGGAGCAGTGGTCTTTAGAATTAGACAGACGTCAATGAGAAGACTGCGGTGCCTGGAGGAATTTCTATCCATATCTCGGTGCCAATCTGATGCAGAGTGAGAAGTACTATGATGTCGCTTCCAACAAGATTTTTACCTCAAAGGCAGCATACTACTCAAAAGGTTCATACCAGAGCCCCAGGTGAAGCTCTTTGATTTGCTTCTGTAAAGATTGGATTAATAAGAAAAAGCCAACATGGTTTTAGTCAAAGAAAATCTTGCCTCACCAATCTACTGCATTTCTTTGAAGGGGTGAATGAACATGTGGATAAAGGTGAACCAGCTGATATTGTGTATTTGGATTTTCAAAAGGCATTTGACAAAGTATCTCATGAAAGACTTCTGAGGAAATTAGAAAGTCATGGGATAGAAGGTAAAGTTCTTCTATGGATTAAGAACTGGTTGAAAGACAGAAAACAGAGTAGGTTTAAATGATCAATATTCTCAATGGAGAAGGGTAAATAGTGGGGTTCTCCAGGAGTCTGTGCTGGGACTGCTGCTTTTAAACTAGTGAGATAATTAAATTTGCTGATGACACAAAGTTGTTAAATCGCAAGAGGACTGTGAAAATTTTCAAGAGGACTTTGTGAGACTGGAAGACTGGACGTCAAAATGGCAGACGATGTTTAATGTGAGCAAGTGCAAAGTGATGCATGTGAGAAACAGCCCAAAATATAGCTACATGATGCAGGGTTCTATGTTAGGCGTCACTGCCATATCTCAAAAAAGATATAGTGGAATTAGAAAAGGTACAGAGAAGGGTGACGAAAATGATACAAGGTTTGGGACAACTCACCTTCTTCCTTCTACTGACTACGCCTCTCTTTATACAGCCCAGCATCCTTCTGGCAGCTGCCACTGCCTTGTCACACTGTTTTTTCACCTTTAGATCTTCGTACACTATCACCCCAAGGTCCCTATCCCCGTCCGTGCATATCAGCTTCTCACCTCCCAGCATATAAAGGTTCCTTCCGATTATTAATCCCCAAATACATTACTCTGCATTTCTTTGCATTGAATTGTAGTTGCCAGGCATTAGACTATTCCTCTAACTTTTGCAGATCCTTTTTCATATTTTCCACTCCCTCTTCAGTGTCTACTCTGTTACAAATCTTAATATCATCTGTAAAAAGGCACACTTTTCCTTCTAACCCTTCAGAAATGTCTCTCACAAACATATTGAACAGGAATGGCCCCAGCATCGAACCCTGAGGGACTCCACTACTGACCTTTCCTTCCTCCGAGCGACTTCCATTAACCACCACCCTCTGGCGTCTGTCCAACAGCCAAACCCAGTTCACCACTTTGGGTCCTAACTTCAGCCCTTCAAGTTTATTCAACAGCCTCCTATGAGGAATCATATCAAAGGCTTTGCTGAAATCTAAGTAAATTATATCTAGCATATGTCCTCGATTCAGCACTCTGGTCACCCAATCAAAAAATTAAATCGGGTTCGTTCAGCATGATTTACCTTTAGTAAAGCCATATTGTCTCTGATCCTGTAACCCATTAGATTCAAGGAAGTACACTATCCTTTCTTTCAGCAACACTTCCATTATTTTTTCAATAACCGAAGTGAAGCTCACCGGTCTGTAGTTTTCTGCTTCATCCCTGTGACCACCCCAGGAATCACTCCCATCTCCAGAGATTTGTTGAACAAGTCTTTAATAGGACTCGCCAGAACCTCTCTGAGCTCCCTTAGTATCCTGGGATGGATCCCATCTGGTCCCATCACTTTGTCCACCTTCAGTTTTTCAAGTTGCTCATAAACACCCTCCTCCATGAATGGCGCAGAATCTACTCCATTTTCTTGTGTAACTTTGCCAGACAATCTCGGTCCTTCTCCAGGATTTTCTTCTGTGAACACAGAACAGAAGTATTTGTTTAGCACATTTTCTTTTTCCTCATCATTCTCCACATATCGGTTCCCAGCATCTTTTAGTTTAGCAATTCCATTTTTCATCTTCCTCCTTTCACTAATATATCTGAAAAAATTTTTGTCTCCCTTTTTTATATTTTTAGCCATTTGTTCTTCCGCCTGTGCTTTCGCCAGACGTATCTCTCTCTTGGCTTCTTTCAGTTTCACCCTGTAGTCCTTTCTGCTCTCCTCTTCTTGGGTTTTTTTATATTTCACGAACGCCAACTCTTTCACCTTTATTTTCTCAGCCACTAGGTTGGAGAACCATATCCGCTTCCTTTTTCTCTTGTTTTTATTTTCTTCACATAAAGGTCCGTAGCCATTTTTATCGCTCCTTTCAGCTTAGACCACTGTCTTTCCACTTCTCTTATGTCCTCCCATCCTAACAGCTCTTTCTTCAGGTACTCTCCCATTGCATTAAAATCCGTACGTTTGAAATCTAGGACTTTAAGTATCGTGCAGCCGCTCTCCACTTTAGCCATTATATCAAACCAAACCGTTTGATGATCGCTACTTCCCAGGTGAGCACCCACTCAAACATTAGAGATACTCTCTCCATTTATGAGGACCAGATCCAATATTGCTTTTTCCCTCGTGGGTTCCGTCACCATGAGGTCTTGTCCTGTCATATCCTATTAAGTATTGTCATGCTCCACTATGTATTATCCTATCATGTAATGACCTAAAATTTACTGTCATGCTCTACATTATTATATACCCTGTTCTACTTTATTATATAAACCCTGTTATACCTTAGTATGTATGTAAACTTGTAACCTGTTCTGAGCTCTTCTGGGAGAATGGGGTATAAATCCAAATAAATAAATAAGGTTGCAAAATCTATGAAAGTCCTTAAAAAACAGCTTACCTGTCAGAGAGCTGGCCAAGCTGCCCCTCCGTAGTTTGCAATCATCCTGACTAAGTTGACGGTGCAGTTTTGTTTTCCCAGAAGAAGAAAATAGGTCAGGATTACTGAGTTTTCTGAACAGTAGTGGAGTAGGCCCTGTCATAGCCTCCTAGAAAAATAGAGATAGAAGTGTTTAAAAAAAATCTTTTATATACCATTAAGCTATCTAATGAAAGATGAACTAGATTAATACACTTCTCCCTCCGGATTCGCGGGGGATAGGGGAAGAGCCGGACCGCGAACGGTGAAATACCGCAAATATCTTCTGGTCCGGCTCTGACCCACCCCCCGCCTCCCTCCTGCCTTCCCCCCGGCATCCCGGCCTTACCTGGTGGTCTAGCGGGCTTTCGGGGCAGGAGCGATCTTCCTACGCTCCTGCCCCGTGCAGATCGCCAATAGGAAATAGCTGCCGTGAGTTCCCGTAGTCTCTCGAGACTACGACGGGAACTCCCCACAGCCATTTCCTATTGGCGATCTTTACGGGGCAGGAGTGTAGGAAGTTCGCTCCTGCCCCAAAAGCCCGCTAGACCACCAGGTAAGGTCGGGACGCCAGGGGAAGGCTAAACTGTGGGGGGGTTTTCTTTTTTCCCCCTCCCCCAAAAATCACGAATATGTGAAATCGCGATTGCTGAAACCGCGAATGGGGAAGGGAAAGTATAAAATATATTGTACTTTTTTAAATTAAAACTGAATAAAATTCATTAGTAAAATATACCTAACATTTAAAATTAAAATTAAATCCTATAAATATACCTAACATTTTAAATATACATACTAAATCTAACTTACACACTCATAAAAATAATGGTAGGTAGATCTACCTGTATGATTGTGATAGAACCAAGAACACAGTGTAATCTACTCTTACCTGATTTCCTTTCCTTCACACACACAGAAACAAGTGAAGCTGTATAGCACAATATGTACCACTCCCTGTCATCTCACCTTGCACCCTTTCTTCCCATCATCACTCATCGCTAATTATTTCCTTTACTTGCCCTCAATGTGGTATACAGGCAAGAAAAACGGCACTGTTAATGATGTTGGCCAGTGATCTTTATGTCATTATAAATATTTACATTTGTTCTTTATATCGTATTCATAGTTGTAAATAGTTTTATAATGTATGCATACTAGTGCAGCCTGAGTCAGGGGAAAAAAATTTCCAATTTGATTTTCCCGTGGGTGGACCCAATCAGGCATTTTTTTTCTCAAATGTCCTTGCGGGATTATTTTGTAGCCTTTCCACCCAACCCACTCACCTTTACCCTCTCTAACCCCAAGCCGGCGATGTGGTGTAAACAAAATAAACAAAAAAGGCGTTTCCTCTCTGTTAGGTCCTAGCTCATGCTTGCTAATACCAGCTCTGGCAGGATACACATTTCAAATTACAAAATAAAAAATACCTTCCACTACCAACTCTGTTTATTTCCCACTATCTACCATCTCTCTCCCTGCCTTGTACTCTAGGTCAAACCTCTCTATTCCCCTCCATGCAGCATCTTTCCCTTCCTCCCCTCCATTATCATGTGCAATATTTCTCTCTCCCCATGTACCATCTCTCCCTGCCCTCCAACCTATGTCCAACATTTCTCCCTCTCTCTTCTCCATGCATGTCTCCCTCCCCCAATATATACAGGATTCTCCCTCTGACCCCTTTTTACCTCTTTGTTTCATCTCTCCCTTCTTCTCTTCCACTCCAATTCTTCCTCTCCCCCCTCCGCATGTGCAGCATCTTTCCTCCCTTCCCATACCGCTAAGCAGTTTTTCTCCCCTCCCCATCCCCCTGAGCAGTTTCCTCCCCTCCCACCCATTCCCCTGAGCAGCAGCTTTCCATTCCTCCTTCCCATCCCCCTGTGCAACAGCTTTCCATCCCTCCTACCCATCTCTCTATGCGGTATTTTTCCCTCCCTCCCATCCACCTGTGCAGCAGCATCCCATCGAACCTCCCACCATGAGACCTGACATATCTTCAGGCCTCCCAAAGTAGCAGCAGCATGGCGGTGGCCAGCCTTCAAGAGGCAGCACTGTGAACGGGTTGATTGCGGCCTATCCTGCCTTCCCTCTGCCACATCAACAGTGACGCAGCAGAGGGAAAGTCCCAGTGGGGCAGGCCACAAGCAGCCCATTAATAGTGCTGCCTCTGCTGACTGGCCACCGCCGCTGCTGCTTTAGGAGGCCCGGAGATATGTCGGGTGGGGGGGGGTCTGCTGAATCGACGAATCGATTCACCAAAGTGAATCAGGCAGCACTAATGCATATTTGCATAAAGTTAACTGTTTATTTTCCCTCTATGTCCTTGGCACATGTATACATGCTGATTTATTGATTTTAAATATAACGAAAACAACATAATAGGTTTCTCTTATTTATTTACCCAAAAAATCAGGTCTGCGTTGTGGGTGGCTGGTCTGCTAGTAATAATGACAATCTTGGACACGGTCCAGAAATATACAATCACAATTGTCAGCCTAGCTGTCGCTACCATTCAGCATTTTTAGTTGGCATTACTTATGTCAGCGAAGGCCTATGGGAAATTATATCAATCTGACTCTGGCATGGGAATGCAGATAGACTCTGTAAGGCAGGGAGACTGTGTTAAGTATCCCTGATATGGTTTTAAGCAGCCCTGATTGAATCATGACTAGCTAAAAGGTGTTAATGTCTGATTAAGAGGGTGCTTAGGACAATGGCCTGCTTGAATAGGACAAAGAAGCCAGAGACTAATCCCATCACCATGCTTGCAAGTATCACACCCTCCTTAGCAATTAAATTAACCATTGTTTCAAACAGTTTGCAAGTTCTAAACAGAAAGATACTGGGACATACAATAATTTCTTCTTTATTCAGAATAAGATTCCAAGGTATAAAAGCCTGCTCTCTGCGCTATCAATCTATCTCTCTTTTTCTATGGAGCTATCAATCTATCTATCTATCTCTGGAGGAGAGGGGTCTTGGCCCTCTCTCTCTCTCTTTCTTTCTTTCTCTGGCTCTCCCTAGAACTGCAAACTGCTATGCTTTCTATTTAATTGTAATGCTTAATTGTAATGATTATAAATATTGCTTTTCTGTAAGCCTATTTCTATAATATATTCTTTATATAATCACCTCTGGCTGTGCTCGTTTATTCTACTTCCTGGTGAGTCATCTGTGAGGGAACTGAACCTGGGACCTGGCGTTGGTCAGTGCGCATCTCACTTAACCCCTACCACCATACATTGGGGGGGCCACTAACTGAAACTGACAACAATGTCTTAGTAATATCCAAAAAAATATAAGAGATAAGGAATAGGGACTTTAATAACCACCTTTTTGTAGTTATACAACCACATTCAAAGCAGTTCACATACAGGTACTCAAGCATTTTCCCTACTATCTATCTAATGTACCTGGGCAGTGGAAGATTGACACACGGGGGTAAATCAGTGATTTGCAATACCTCACAATACCTCACCAACTACCTGGAAGACCATAACCTACTTCACCCCTCACAATCAGGATTCTGAACCAACCACAGCACGGAAACACTACTTGTAACACTACTAGACACAGCTCGACAGCAAATTAGCAAAGGCAAAAAGATGATGCTAATCCAACTTGACCTCTCACAGCATTTGACCTGGTCGACCACTCCATACTGCTACAGATACTTGACGCCATTGGGATCTCAGGCAAGGTCTACAATTGGTTCCAAGGATTCCTCAAATCAAGAACCTACAGGGTAAAGTCCAATAATATCAAATCAGAACCATGGTCCAACCCATGCGGAGTTCCATAAGGATCACCTTTATCACCTACGCTCTTCAACCTCTTTATTTCCTCCCTTGGAGCCACTTTAGATAACTTAAATGTTACATCCTTCAGCTACGCAGATGACATCACCATACTCCTCCCCTTCGACCCAACAGAGCCCACCACTACAGCAAAACTGGAAATAACCCTAGATGCAGTGGAAAAATGGATGGTAGACCACAAACTGAAACTAAACTCAGATAAAACAAAATTCCTTCTGCTCGAAAAGGCCAAAACTCCCACCATTACAGAACTGAAAATTAAAAACACCAAATACCCAATTCAGCCCGAACTCAAACTCCTAGGAGTAACGATAGACAGATGCTGCACAATGCAGTCCCAAATCAATAAAACATCCCAGAAAGCTTTTTTAATTATGAGAAATCTACGTAAAATAAGAAAATTCTTCGACCCAGCACAATTCAGGCTAATTGTCCAATCCCTAGTCTTAGGTCTACTGGACTGTTATTGAGAAAGACATGGGGCAAGCCACTGCTTGCCCAGGATTGGTAGCATGGAATGTTGCTACTGTTTGGGTTTTAGCCAGGTACTAGTGACCTGGATTGACCACCATGAGAATGGGCTACTAGGCTTGATGGATGATTGGTCTGACCCAGTAAGGCTATTCTTATGTTCTTAACAGATACAACCCTCAACAAAGGCGAGAGAAAGTAAACCGCATGGAGCATGGAGCACTCAGAGAATAAATAGTTAAGCTCTGGAACGTGTTGCCCGAGGTTGTGTTAAGATTGGATGGCATAGCTGGTTTTAAGAAAGGTTTGGACAAAAGATGCTTATATAGAAAGAAGATGTTTTCTTCCTTTAATTTTCCTTTGAAATAGATTTCTGTTATTAAATAGTGCACTTCTTTTAATGAGGGCTAGATGGAATTTCTGATTTTGTAATGATAATAATTATGTAAAATGATTTTTTATGTTTCCATATTCTGTTACTTTCTTTGTAAACATTATTTGAACTTTCAAAATAAAAAAAAGGTATGGACAATTTCCTGGAGGAAAAGTCCATAATCTGTTATTGAGAAAGACATGGGGGAAGCCACTGCTTGCCCTGGATCGGTAGCATGGAATGTTGCTACTCTTTGGGTTTTGGCCAGGTACTAGGGACCTGGATTGGCCACCGTGAGAATGGGCTACTGGGCTTGATGGACCATTGGTCTGACCCAGTAAGGCTATTCTTATGTTCTTATGACCATTTAATTAAAAGTGAAAGTTATAGCTTAAGAATAGTGTGTGGTTCAGTTGGACCTCCAATAAAGAATGTAATCATTTTTGTTTTGGCACAATAAAGAGAAAGAAAGGTACAATCATTTTTTTTCAAGTAATTCTAAAAGGTTTGGTGTAAACAAAAAGTTTTCAAAAAGTGAAATGCTGCAACAAAAAGTGTGTCTACATTTTATTGAAGGAATCAAATAGATATACAATAAAATAATAGAAAGAGATATTTGCATACATATTTTATCATTCATCCAGAATATATTTTAAATATCTAATCCTTACTTACATACTTAGTCAAATAAAGAAAAATTACAATGTAAACATGAAATATTTTTAGCGAGCATTAACTTCTTGCAGAGAAATTAAACAATGAAAAGTATAATCAGTCCTGAATATTATAGCGTTTTATTGAAGGAATCAAATAGTTATACAATAAAATGATACAAAGAGATATTCATCACAATTAAATTCATTAAAAAAACCAAAAACATTTGCATACATATTTTATAGTCCTGAATAATTGGAGGAGGAGCTGCAGTTAGGCTGAAAGATTAAGATCACTAAAGATATCTTTTTTTTTATTATTTATTCATGTTTGCATATTACAAGTGTATTAGATAAAATCATATGAACTTATAAATACACACTTGAATAACTCTCATATAACACATTAAATATAACATTTCATTACATATTTATATTCTATAATATCTTGAATATTATGTAATACACCTAATATCTAAACAATTATTATTAAATAGAAACCCTCCCATCCCCATCTCCTCCCGTAACAGAATTTCATACAAATATAGTGAGACTATTGATATATTCATATGCATTATGAGATAAATAAAAATAATACCCACCCTTTTCCCTTCTATCAAATATCTTACTTTGGGAAAATGTTATCATTCATTACAAAAGTCTAAAGATATCTTATGTTATTAATCATTGAGAGAAGGGGGGGGGTGAAAATATGGTACCTTTATATTAATTGTACTATATAGTGTAATCTCAGTAATAATCTTTTGTGTTTAATCAAATGTACTACACTGTTTTAGTTTGTAAAACAATAAAATTGTTTAAACAGAAGAGGAAACGCTTGAATGTGCGTCTACTTTTTATATTTTCCAATAAACTGTATTATTGGAATGATTTTAATATATATGTATGGAGTGGGGAGGGGGGATATAGGGGAAAAGTGGTTTAGATATATTAAAATATATTTTAGAGGAATGATAAAATGTTTATGCAAATGTTTTATTGTGAATTTGATTGTAAAGAATGTCTTTTTGTATCATATTTGTTTGATTCCTTCAATAAAATGTTATAACATAGTGCAGCTGGATGCAAGGCAGTGTGCTCACGCGCTCCTGACAGGAGTGGAGCCCTCGAGGCCACGCTCGCGCATTACAGCCGCCTTCACCACACGCGCCAGAACCAAAGCCCCCTTCGCGCATCCCTCACGTCGCGCGCCAGGCAGAGCCCCCTGCCCCTCCCCCCGAGCCTCGCCGCTTCTTACCTGCTCGGTCGCGGGTCGCTCCCGCGCCGCTCTCCGCTTCACCGGCGGGGCTCTGCGCTCCTCCTTCTCCGGCGGCGGCTCTCCCCGATACCTGCCTTGCCTCATCGTCGTCCGCGACGAGCCCCCTCAGGCGGGGAGCGGCTCCCGCTCCCGGAGAGCGTCGTTATGTGGTGGGGCGGACGACGGAGCATCGCCCCGCGCGCTCGCTTTTCTGCTCAGGCCGGCTCGCGAGCGTCCGAGGGCGGCGCGCGCCTAACTGCCCGCGGCGCACGAGCCGGCCGCTCTCGCGAGATTGGGGACTCCGGGCCGCGGAAGCGGCCGGTGGGGCTCGGGCGACGGGCTGCTGCACGCGCGGCTCGAGGGGCGTCCGCGAGTGCTGAACGCGCCGCCTGTCGTTTATTATTGCACGTTACTTAATTCAAAAGAAGAATGCGCATTTTCAGCTAAATTTTGTTTTGGTTTTTGTCGCCTTGAACACTGTTTCTAGCAAAGACTACATTCCCATATGCATTGTATGTGTAAAAATAACTTTCCTTCTTCTCCTCCAGACCAGTCTCGAATAGGATGGATTATGTCCCTCAACCACCAGATGGAGACAAAGTACAAGCCCTTGAGACCTCTACCTTATATAAGGCACCTTGCACCACCTGTTTTGCAGCCATTCGGGGCGGGGTTAGTCAGTTGGAAAACAAGTCACCCAGTTGAGGCATAGTAGGCAAGGTCAGGATTAGGACTATTTCCCCTATTACCCATCTAATACATGGAGGAGTCTAACTCACTTATCTTTTCTCTCTGATATCCATACATTTATATTTCTGCCTTTTGAGGCCTGCTATTCAGCTCCATCCAAGTCTAAAAAAAAACAAAAAACAGACTTTTGTTTTGAAGAGAGAGGCAGCTGTGGTAACAGCTTTCTCTCTCAGGTAACAAATTCCTTTGGTGACATGTCCCATGACAGCAGCAATACCATTTTATGAGTGGGAAGGAGTTCCCATGCTGCTCAGCCTTGAGGGGAATGAGACAAATAGCTACAGCAGTGTTTCTCAACCTGCAGTACACGTACCGGCTGGCCACCGCCTGGGATCTCTCCCTGCCTGCCCCCCTCCGCTGAAGCCGCCACCGATTCCTCCCTGCTCCACCCCAAAGCCAACCCTACCACCTGACATGCTCCATTCCTCCCCGCCACCGCAGCAGCAACAGGGATGGGATGTGCCAAGCGTGTGCAGCGACTGCACGTGGCCAGCCCACCAGCTTTCCCCCTCCCCCATGTCAATTCTGACGTGGGAGAGAAGGTTACGAGCCATCCAATTGCTGCCTGGCTGGCTTGGAACCTTCTCTCTCAGAATTGACATCGGGGGGGAAGACTTGTGGGCAGGCTACATGCAGTCACTGCACGCACCTGGCCTGTCCCTGTTGTTACTACTACAGCAGGGGTGGGAGTGGGGTCAGCTTCAGGGACGGAACAGGAAGGAATTGGCGGTGGTTCAGCGGGGGGGGGGGGGGGTGCAGAGTGTGTCGGTGGCAGAGTTGACTTGGGGAGGCAGGGAGAAATCGGCGGCAGTGGTTCAATGGGGGGAGGGCAGGCAGGGAGAGGAAGAAAAAGTTGGGGGAAATGGGGTGAGGTAGGGAGAAATCAGCGTCAGTGGCTTCAGTGGGGGTTGGCAGGCAGGGAGAGAGGAATAAAAATTGGACTCATGGAGGGACAGAGGAGATGTTCGTTGGGAAATGGAATGAGGTCTGGAGGAGAGGAAGCATGCAGGAGACAGAAAGAAAGAAATATTGACTGCACAGTCAAAAGGAAGAGAAACCAGAGACTCATGAAATCACCAGACAATAAAGGCAGGAAAAATGAAACAGTTAAAAAAAAAAAAAAATTTAGTGATCAAAATGTGTCAGTTTTGAGAATTTATATCTTCTGTCTATATTTTGCTCTATATTTGTCTATTTTTTTCTATAGTTGTTACTGATTGCATATTTTATGTTATAACATTTTATTGAAGGAATCAAACAAATATATAACAATATGATACAAAAAGACATTCTTTACAATCAAATTCACAATAAAACATTTGCATAAACATTTTATCATTCCTCCAAAATATATTTTAATATATCTAAACCACTTTTCCCCTATATCCCCCCTCACCACTCCTTACATATATATTAAAATCATTCCAATTTCCCTCCCTACCCCAGAATGAAAGGCGACACAAAACACCAAATAATCAAAAATATTTAAATAAAAATAAATAAATTTTAAAAAAAACAAACCCCCCCCACATTTTTAAAAATCTAATATAAAGTATTAAGAGTCATACTTCTAGCTTTCGATGATAATTTTTGTATATAAGGATCCCAGATTTTTTAAAATAATCGTGTTCTTTTAGGAAATTTTCGAACCTCAAATAAAATTAAACGATGGAATTGATTCCTCCAATGCCAATAATTTGGAGGATCTTTTTGTAACCAATATTGTAATATGCATTTATGACAAATCATACATGCTTTTTGAAAAAGAATATATCTTTCATGTCCAAAATCCCCACAAGCTGCCTTACCAAACAACACACCTTTTGGAGATTCAACCAATTGACAATTCCATAATGACCCCAAAAATAATAGGATGGCAGACCAGAAAGATTTGATCAGATGACATTTCCAAAATGCATGAGACAAAGTATTGGAATCCTTCTTAATTGTAATGTATTTTATTATTTTATATTTATTTGATTCCTTCAATAAAATGTTATAAATTAAATTTTGTGGCTACCATTATGTATTAATAAGATTATATTGTGTGTATATGAAAAATGAATGGAAGAAATTGCATTGCGATTAGTACTATTATTATGGGGGTGGAATTAGGGGTGGGGTTTGGGCAGGTCTGGGGCGGAGGTTGGGTGAGGGCACTCGGATTTTTTCCCTTGAAGCACAATTGTAACTTTTGATATGTGTTTGCTGAAGTGTAACATCAGCCGTGTCAACAAGACTTTGCTCTTGTTACAAGATTAAGAAAAGCCGAGCAAAATGTTCCCTTTTCCCAAAAGTACAAATTGGATTTAAAATGTAAAGAAACTTTGAGAGCTTCTGAATTTATATTGGATTAATGAGGAGCTCTCATCCAGCTGAAAGAGTCTATAACAGCAGGGTTTATTACACACAGTCCACCTGGGCCAACCTTCTCTATCACTATGAGTCCTAGGTTTCTCTTAAGGTTCTTGTTCTCCTTTAGGTTCTTCCAGGAGCTTGCCTTCACTCTCTCCTTATTCACCTCCCAGAGAACTCCGTTCCTCAGATAAGCCGCTCTTAGCTGTACCCTTCTCCTTCACTGCCAATTCCAGACTTCGTTCCTTTCATCTAGCTGTCCCCTATGCCTGGAATAAATTTCCCGAGTTTGTCCATCAATCCCGTTCCCTTCCCATGTTTAAAAGCAGACTGAAAACCCACCTTTTTGATATAGCCTTCAATCCTTAACCCTACTCCTCTGCCCTCCAACCCAGCCAGCTGATTCCCCTTAACTGTATCCATGACATCCTGTTTGTCCTTCTTGGCTGTTTAGATTGTAAGCGCTGAGCAGGGACTGTTTTCTTCTTCTTTGTGACTCTGTGCAGCACTGTGTGTGGCTGGTAGTGCTATAGAAATAATTAATAGTAGTGGTAGTAGAATTTGGGAAGAGACACAACTTAGCCAGTTTACAGACTACATATTATCTCTATCTAGCTAAGTAAACACACAAAGAACAGCAAAATTATGGTTGGTTTGAATATCACAACAGGATAGGGAGACAACTACCGTATTTTCACTCATATAACGCGCACCTGTGTAAAACGCGCACACGGGTATAGCGTGCGGGAAACCGAAATATATATTAAAAAAATTTTTATATAGCAAGCACACGTGTATACCGCGCATGCTGCTTGCCGCCCCGACTCTCCTTTCCAGCCCTGCCCTGAGTCTCCTCTGGTCCCGACTCTCACTTTCCAGCCCTGCCCCGAGTCTCCTC
This sequence comes from Geotrypetes seraphini, assembly GCF_902459505.1. NCBI lineage: Eukaryota > Metazoa > Chordata > Amphibia > Gymnophiona > Dermophiidae > Geotrypetes > Geotrypetes seraphini. The sequence goes on from NC_047095.1 coordinate 68,874,396, forward strand.
TGGTTCTGACTCTCACTTTCCAGCCCTGCCCCGAGTTTCCTCTGGTCCCGATTCTCACTTTCCAGCCCTGCCCCGAGTCTCCTTTGGTCCCGACTCTCACTCTTGTCCCCCCTTGAAGTCCTGTCCCCACCCTGAAAGCCTGATTGCCCCCCCCCCGACGTCCGATTCATCACCCAGAAGGACCACTCGCACCCCCTCCCCAGCCTCCCCCCCCCCCCGCAAGGAGAAGCTGCCTACCGTTGTTTCCCGATGCCAGTGAGCCCTGCTGCTTCTTCTGCTGGCGGTCCCGCCCCTTCTCTGAGCCCTGCACTGCACTGCTTCCTCTGCAGCGGTCCCGCCCCTTGTCTGACATCAGAGAGACGTGTGGAGAGGGTTACATTTATATGTTTAGATTATAATGTAAGATATGCAAGTGCCTTGTTTCATTGTGTTGATTATGAATATTGTACACTTGATGAAAGATTTTTAAAATGAATAAAGAATTTAAAAATAAAATAATTTTTCCTACCTTGTCTGGTGATTTCATGAGTCTCTGGTTGCACTTTCTTCTTCTGACTGTGCATCCAATCTTTCTTTCAGCCTGTATGCTTCCTCTCCTCCACACCTCATTCCCTCCCCCAACTTTTTCTTCTTCTCTCCCTGACCTTTCTTTCTTTCTCTCTTCATGCCCCCTTTCTTTTTTTCTGTTTCTCTTCTTTCCTTCTGTTTCCCTGCCTGCCCCCTTTCTTTCTTTCTCCCTGCCCTTCCCCAAGCCACTGCCGCTGCCGTTGGGGAACAGGACCCAAACGCCACCAATGGATAGCAGGCCCCGACGCCAACGCCGCACCATGCTCTCTCTGCTTTGGGCTGATCAATCTTCCTCTCCTTGACGTCAATTCTGCCGTCGGAGAGGAAGTTCCGCCCAGCCAGGCAGCGATTGGCTGGCCCGAACTTCCTCTCCGACGGCAGAATTAACGTCGGGGAGAGGAAGATTGATCGGCCCAATAGATCGCCAAGGCAAAGTGAGTCTTGGGATCGACTCACTTTGCCTTGGCGACCTACCGGTCGATCGCGATCGACCTATTGGGCACCCCTGGCTTAGAATTTTGAATAAGCGATCAATCAAATTTATATTAAACTTGAAACTTTAATATCCCCACCTGCCATTATTACCGCATATAAAACAACTTTAAATGAAAGATGAGTTCTTCACACACAATACAGACAGTCCTTCACCAAATACAGAACAAGGGATTAGAAATATGAAGACCAAAATTGACCTGGGAACCCCAAGATATTAAACTCAGCAAGTACTATAACACTAGAGAAACAAAACCAGAAGTGCATTTATTTTTGTACTGAACATAATCAGTTTCGTAGTCATAGGCCCCATCAAAATTTGCCACCTCCTTTACTATGGCTGGTGGGGAACCTGAAACCCTGCCAACTGAATACCACCTTCTCATTCTCCTCCTCCCTGAGTTGCCATCGGTTGCAGAGCTTGGAGAGATCTGGTTGCTGAACTGAAGGAAAAGGACTTCAGCTGGTGGGATTTGGGGATCCCTGCCACATCAGTTATTTATATTTTGCCCTCCTCCCCAATCAGCTGCCTGGCTGTGCAACTGAACACATTACAAAAGACCTGTGATGCAGCTGCCCTGTTTGCCCTTCCCTAATGCCGGCCCTGGCTAGCAGAGGTATAGTAAGGTGTTAAATAAATAATAGCACATCTCTCCACCCACCCCTAGGCTCACATTACCTTTATACAGTACTCCATTTAACTACTCTTAGCAATCCTCCAGTTGATCCTGACAAGGGAAAATCATCACTGATTTAGTTTCCTCTGTCCAGACCTTTCATCAGGAGTCTCTCTTGACTATCAAAGAATCATCCTTTCGTTATAAGCAAACCCACAATTTACTGCTGCATAGTTACTACCTCTAATAAGGAGACTTATCCACCTTCCTTTGATGGAGGCTTTGCAATCCATCTGTAGACTCCCTAGGGTGACTCCCTGGCCCACCTGATCAACCTCACCCCAGAGTTAATTTCCCGCTTCTAGTCTATGGCTCCATTACCCCTTCTTTTGATATAACCCTTCCCAATCTCCTCCTCTAGCTCAAGACCATCCAGTTTCAGTCATACTGCCATTCAGGCATCGGTATAGCCCTTCCTGCTGGGAGAAGTCATTAACTTTTTTCTTTACATTATCTTACAGAATTCACTGGAAGGTGTCTTGTGTGTCCAGCTTGGGACCCTGCGGAGCAGAATTAGATGAGTAAAGAACACATGTTATAGGGGAAAACACCCTCCAGGGATTCAAGACAAAGTTAGACAAGTTCCTGCTGAACCGGAACATATGCAGGTGAGGCTGGACTCAGTTAGGGCTCTAGTCTTTGACCTAAGGGCCACTGCGGGAGCGGACCGCTGGGCACGATGGACCACTGGTCTGACCCAACAACAGCAATTCTTATGTTCTTAAGGACTAAAACAAAAGCTTTCACTTCCGGTCTGAGTAACTTTTATCCTTTTGGTTTTCTTTTCATTATTTTTCTCAGACTTTGTCCTGTATGGCTTTTGGGTTTGTTTGTTTTTAACCAGGGGGGATCTTAATTTCTTTGCCACCCAAAGCCTAATGTTTTAATCTTTATTTTTATTTAACCCTAACTTTTAAACAATATATTGTTTCAACAATACATTCCCCCCAGTCTGGTATAATTGTCTCCTTTTAAGCAGCTGAAACACATATACAGCTTTGATGTATAATCATAACGACTAAACAAAAATCAAATATTTTTGTTATAAGCTTTTAACTTTGTTACTCATGAATAAACCTCTTTCATGAACAAGTGTTGGGTATTTTTCCCTCTTCTTCACTGTCCTGGTAGTTTAGCAGGACTTCCACAGCCTATTACAGCTGGCTCATAGTTTATGGTTTATTGGTATTTAATGTACAGTATACACTAAGAATGGCTAAGAATGCCATATTTATACAGCCAGAAGAAACAAAAGATAAAATAAAATTCTAAAAAAACAGAAGTTCAATGAAAAACCTACCAACTCCCCCACCCCCAGCAAAAGTACCAGGTATTACTCCATTATGTAGGGGCTTCTATCCTTCTTCAATGTGCTGCATTTATTCCTTCCTATTTCACCGATATCGAGTTGGGTCCTGCTACATCGTGCCAAAGCACTACTTAGAGGTCATTGGACTGGGACTATCTGTTGCACAAAAGATCTTTCACATTCTTCCCTCTTTGAAAAGCAAATCATTTCTGTGGATGGACTGACAAAAATATTCCAATACTTTTTGATTACTGAGATGACTAGTGCAGCCCAGATACGACACAATCACTGTTCTTGTGTTTAACAGTTGGACACAACATGGTATTTTCATGATTAAACATTAGATATCAAATAGTAATCATTTCCATATATTCTCTTTTCTACTCTATAGAAAAGTTCATGGATCCATAAAGGCTCCACCTGAGATTTTAATAATGAAACTCACTGTCATGATAATTCCTTGCCTCTTGAGAACAATCCAGAACAGTATGCTGTTGAAATTACTCTGGCCTTGGAAAGTGCGCCAACTACACAGGGTAAACATACTCCTGGGGATCAAAGAAGTAAATGCACAGCATGAAATCAGTCAAACCCACCTCACCCTTTTGATTTAGAGATGTGCAGCATTGCTCTCACATGGGTAGATCTTCATCTCATGCATTGTGCTGCAGGGTTCTCTTTACGCTAGTCTGTCTAACATTTTTCTAGCACCACTGATGACACTGTTTCAGGCTTGTGGTGCTTTTTACTTTGTGAATGATGTGCAGTTGCCAGACTTATTGAAACTGAATGCCAGTCTTGATGCTTTTATAGGCTAAAACTGAATCCCCAAAATGTGAGGCGAGGTGGGTAACACAGGGTCGTATTTCTCCTTTATTGGCCCTCAGTCAGGGGCTGCAAATTCTACTTAAGGAAACAGAATTTGAGGAATGGCATTTAATACTCCTTTCAAGTTTATTGTGGACTTGATATACCATCTATCAGGGTTTCTATACAGTTTACAATAAAGGCAAAGATAAAAACATGTAATTAAAACTTCAGTTAGAACATACAGGGACCTCACAGACTGGGACTGACTAACTTGAGAACAAATCTAGGCCCTCTTTATTCAAGTTGCATTAGGGTTTTTTATCGCACGTCGCTCTGATGTTCATAGGAATTCTACAGACACTGGAGCTTTTACTGCAGCAACTCCCGATAAAAAACCCCTAATGCAGCTTTATTTATGCTTTATCGGGTTTCTTCATCCATATCTGGAGGAAAAGGGGTCTCATTTCCTTATGAAGAAGCTGATACTCATTTTGATTTTGACAATGAAACTCCCTGCCTGCTCAAACATCAGCAATTTCTCCAAAGTGCAACAATTTGGATGGCTTGTAATGCTAAGAGATGTGGAGGGGCATTTTTGAAATTACATCCAAATCTGAGTTTGGACATTTTGTGGAAGACACACAAAATCTAGCATCAAACATGGCCATTTTCAAAACTGCAAAGCATCTATCTAGTACCAGAATTCTATTGCTTCAACGGTTCTCCCTCTGTATCTATTCTTATCTCCCCTCTTTTTTCAACCTTTCAAAGTCCTTTAGATCATTGTAGTCTTATTAGAATGTTTATTTTCTTATTTTTCTCATCTATTCTCTATTTTATTTCTTCATTACTCTACTAATTGTCATTTTTCCAGGTACTTTAGTTAGATTGTGAGCCTTCGGGACAGTAAGGGAATTTCTAAGTACCTATTTTACTTATAATTTTAATGCACCCTATTGTCTATTTTTCTGTAAACCGCTTAGAATCCTAACGGAGTTTAGCGGTATATAAGAAATAAATTACATTACATTACATTACCTGGCCAAAACACAAAGAATAGCAAGATTTCGGAATCCCAGAGAGTAACAAGATTCTAGAATTCCAAAGAGTAGCAACATTCCACGCTACTAATCCAGAGCAAGCAGTGGCTTCCCCCATGTCTTTCTCAATAATAGACTATGGACTTTTCCTCCAGGAACTTGTCCAAATCTTCCTTAAAACCAGCTAAGCTACCCGCTTTTACCACAACCTCTGGCAATGCGTTCCAGAGCTTAACTATTCTCTGAGTGAAAAAAAAATTTCCTTCTATTGGTTTTAAAAGTATTTCCCTGTAACTTCATTGAGTGTCCCCTAATCTTTGTAATTTTTGACAGAGTGAAAAATCGATCCACTTGTACCAATTCTACTCCACTCAGGATTTTATAGACTTCAATCATATCTCCCCCTCAGCCGTCTTTTTGCCAAGTTGAAGAGCCCCAACCTCTTTAGTCTTTCTTCATACATCTTTGGGGTGGGATGGGGTCAGTGATCACTGCAGGAGTGGGGGGGGGGCGTGGGGTCATGCCTTCATCCTTCCAGTGCTCATCTGATCAGTTTGGGCACCTTTTTGGCACTTATTCATTGTTAAAACAGGTCTAACTCCAAACATTAAAATTGTAGCCTGGATGTATTCTAAAGTTATGGTAGAAAAATGTCCAAATCATAAGCCCACCCTAGGCCCACCCACACTATGCCACTAAGATGTCCCCCCTTAAGATTTAGATGAACTGTGGATAAGCAGCACTCTTCAAATTGTAGCTAAAAAGAACTGTGCAGAATCTCTGGCAGAACAGAGACCTTTAAGCTAAAGGATTTGACGTGACTCTGTTTAAAGTCACTTCAGGACTGAGTTTATTTAACATAGTCTAACCTTTGGTTGTATTACTTAAAAGTACATAGTAACTTAATCACTCGAACCATTACAGAAATAAAAGTGGGTTGGCTTTCCAAAAGGGGTCAAGGAAATCAAACAGACCTTGGATACTGCAGAACTGTGATTTATTTAACCAGAAGACATAGAGAAGCTTAACAGCAGAGAGGAGACAGAGGGAAAAGAAGGGACAGAGATTAAAAGAAACTCTAACAGGTAAGGGAGAGAACTGCAAGACCCTGTCATGGGACAGAATTTTCCACAATAGTGCACAGTTATCTATAGTTCGAGCAGGACTTTTGCCATTTACATGTGTCTATCAGCATGCATGTAGAACAGTGATGTTAGTGCAGGTGCAGCTTATCTTAAATGCAGTGGCATGCAGATTTAAAGGAGGCATATTCTGGACATGGTTTGGCATTGCTTCAGAGTACATATGTACTTGAATATAAACCAAGGTAACATTTTTAACTTAAAAAGGGGAGGGGAAGGTTAACTGGAATAAAAACAAGGTAGAAAATTGAATACTCACAAAGTATCAAATAGGTCTCAAGACAGTGAAGACTATCCGATCCTCTCTACACCCCCATGGTATCCAGTGGTTCTTTCCTTCTCCCTCCCCATGTGTCCAACTGTTCTTTCTCCCACCCAGCCCTACCCCACTGTATTCCTTTCTTACCTCCTTGTCCTGGGTCACCACTGGTGTAAGCTGCATAACACCAGATGCATTGCAATTGGCCAACAAGGTTAGATAAAAAAGGAATACCTTGCAGGGGGGTTGGGGAGAAGAAATGCTGGAGACGGAAGGCTCAAGTATAACCCAACATACAATTTTTAATATAGTTTTTTGAAAAAAAAAAAAAAAGCCTCAGTTTATATGTATATTCTGAATTTTCAGAATGGCAATATACAAGGGACAGTCAGGGAAAAATGCTTGAGTACCTGAATAAATTAATGTAAACTGTTCTGAGCTCCCCTGGAAGATTGAATAAATAAAATATATCCTGGAAGGGAAAGATTGCATATATGGCTGTTTGGAGGAGGATGGGCTGGGGAGGGCTTCAATGGCTGGGAGGGTGTAGATGGGCTGGAGTAAGTCTTACCAGAGATTTCGGCAGTTGGAACCCAAGCACAGTACCGGGTAAAGCATTGGATTCTTACCCAGAAATAGCTAAGAAGGAAAAAAATTTAAATTGAATCAGGTTGGGCAGACTGGATGGACCATTCGGGTCTTTATCTGCCGTCATCTACTATGTTACTATATTATATCCAGGTACTGTACTTATTTTATGTGACTTGCCCAGTGTCAAAGGAGCTACAGTGGGAATTGAACCTGGTTCCCAGTTTACTGCACTAGTAGGCTATTCCCCTCGGCCTTTAAACCTGTTACTAGTCATCCCTCCAACCCCTGGATCTGCATAGCACCTTCATTTACAACACATAGCTGTCAGCAGAAGAGCTTGAGTGGGTGGGGGAAGGACAGGGGACTGTGCTGATACCTCTGACATGGAAAAGCACCATAAAGTACTAACGAATTTGAGGGCGGCTCTATCGATCCTACAGGGATGATCACATTTCTACCCCCACCCTGCACTTGCATGTATAAGCAGCAAAACTGTTGTTCCCACTGTATGTGTCAGCAGCACATCTCCATCTTTTTTAGCGGTACAGGAGCCTTTACTAAAACATTGAGGGTTCTTTTGAACATATGGATTTAACCATCCATGACGTCATTAGAGGAAATTAGGCCAGTAGAAGACCCGAAGCAGCGTATTTAGTGTGCCTGGGACGCTGCTGGAGCGGCCAGGTTTGTCAGCCATCTAGCGGTGGGAGGGTCAGCTGGAAGGGTCAACAGGGGTTTCTGTTGTGCTGGGTAGGGTCGGCAGGGGGGGGGAGAATTGCAGCTGTTACCTGGCCGATCCTTACACACGCGCATGCGCACTCCTGCGGCCACAGACCTACAGATCATGGAAGCACGCAGTTAGGAGTGCACATGCACGGCAGGGTTTTATTATATAGGATAACTCATAGTCTGGAGATAGTCTGTTTGGCACCGGCCAAGTAAACGATGTTACAATAATCCAGATGACACAGATCACCTAATCCTCCACTGCCCCAGGTACATTAGATAGAATGTGAGCCCACCAGGACAGACAAGGAAAATGCTTGAGTACCTGATTTGAAACCCATTCTGAGCTCCTTTGGGAGGATGGGCTAAAAAATTGAATGAATGAATAAATGTAATTATCACATGTGAATGCAGTGGCGTACCAAGGGGGGGGGGGGCGGGGGGGCGGTCCGCCCCAGGTACCAAGCCCTGAGGGGGTGCTCCCGGTCCGGTCCAGTTACCCCCCCTGCGCCGGGTGTCGCGTCTGGAAACAGCCTGCAGCAAGATCGCGATGCCAGAGATCTTTGCCTGCTTCGACTGTTTCCTCCGCCACGGTCCTGCCCCTCCTCTGATGTCAGAGGAGGGGCGGGACCGCGGCGGAGGAAACAGCCGAAGCAGGCAAAAATCTCTGGCATCGCGCGATCTTGTTGCAGGCTGTTTCCCCAGGGCAGTAGCGTACCAAGGGGGGCGAGGGGGAGGTCCATCCCGGGTGCCGCCTTAGGGGGGGGTGCACAGCTGGCCCGGTCCCTATCGCGCTCCTACCCTCCCAGCGAAAGCAGCATCGGCGCCATTATCGAAAAAGGTAATGGCGCCAGGCCTTGGAGCACCAAGGCAGACCGCTTCTCCCCCCTCCCAGCCGAAACCCCGCTGACCATCCTATCTCTCTCCCCCCCCCCCAAGTGAACCTTTCTGACCCTCCCAGCGAAAGCAGCAAACCTCCCTCCAGTAGCGTCGGCTTTATCCTCCCTCTGCCGCGTTACTGATGACGTCATCAGTGATGCGGCAGAGGGAGGAGAAAGCCGCGAAGGAGGTTTGCTGCTCTCGCTGGGAAGGTCGGAAAGGTTCACGGGGGGGGGGAGATAGGAGGGTCAGCGGGGGTTCGGCTGGGAGGGGGGGAGAAGCGGACTGCCTCGGTGCTCCATTACCTTCTTCGGGCAGCAGCAGCGTTTACAATTCGCTGCTGTTGCCGGCTTCAGGCCTTGTTATCTGCCGGGTCCTGCCTACTTCCAGTTTTCATGAAGACAGGACCCGACAGAGAGGAAGGCCTGAAGCGGGCAACATCAGTGAATTGTGAATGCTGCTGCTGCCCGATGAAGTTCAGGACATCGGGGAAGGAGCAGGGAGAAATCGGCTGCTGGCTTGGGGGTGAGGGTAGGGAAAGAATCGTGGAAGTGGAGAAATCGGCACGATGGCTTTGTGCAGGCTAGGGGGAGAGAGAAAGAAAGGAAAAAATAAAGAGGGGGGGGCCAGGGGGAGAGAGAAAGAAAGGCAGAAAGAAAGAGGGGGACAAAGGGGAGAGAAAGAAAGGAAGAAATAAAGAGGGGGACCAAGGGGAGAGAAAGAAAGGCAGAAATAAAGAGGGGGTCAAGGGGGAGAGAAAGAAAGGCAGAAAGAAAGAGGAGGGCCAGGGGGAGAGAGAAAGAAAGGCAGAAAGAAAGAGGGGGACCAAGGGGAGAGAAAGAAAGGCAGAAATAAAGAGGGGGGTCAAGGGGGAGAGAAAGAAAGGCAGAAAGAAAGAGGGGGGCCAGGAGGAGAGAGAAAGAAAGGCAGAAATAAAGAGGGGAGCCAGGGGGAGAGAGAAAGAAGAAGGATCAGAAGAAGGACCAGAGACTCATGAAATCACCAGACAAAAAAGTAGGAAAAATGATTTTATTTTCAACTTAGTGATCAAAATGTGTCCGTTTTGAAAATTTATATCTGCTGTCTATATTTTGCACTATGGCCCCCTTTTACTAAACCGCAATAGAGTTTTTTAGCGCAGGGAGCCTATGAGCGTCGAGAGCAGCGTGGGGCATTCAGCGCAGCTCCCTACGCTAAAAACCGCTATCGCAGTTTAGTAAAAAGGGAGGGGGAATATTTGTCTATTTTTGTATAGTTGTTACTGAGGTGACATTGCATAAAGTCATCTGCCTTGACCTCTTTGAAAACCCGCGGAATATAAATGATAATTAACATTTTCTCTGCGTACAGCGTGCTTTGTGTTTTTAAAATTTTATTGTTGGTAGATCATTTTGACTTGGCCACAAAGGTAAGGGGGAGGGAGGGAGGGGAACTGCTGAAAGACATCTAATAATCCTTGCAGGCTTGACTGCAGGGAATTATTTTTGTAAAATCATGTTTTGTTATGTGACTGGCATTATCTAGACTTTAATTTCTATGAATGAATAGAATGAAAATGATATAAAATTACTTGCTTGTTTTTATGTGCGTGCGCTGAAGGAAAGTGGAGAGAGAGTGGGCTGAGGATGCTGAAGGGAAATGGGGAAGAGAGTGGGGAGAAGACGCTGATTTATAAATTGACAATTGTACAGAATATTGTTTCTTTTTATACTTTAATATAAACAATTCAAGGCTTGTGTGGATGGAATCAGGTGGTTTGCGGGGATGGGGACCGAGCTTACGGGGATTAGTCCAATAAAATTGTATTTTTTTATATCTCATTATTTGTTTTATTTTTATTTGTTAATTTATAAAGTGGTGATTGTTATGTATCAGTTTTTTCAAATTTACATCTACTGTCTTTATATTTTGCACTGTATTAGAGGACATGTGTTACTGTTTTTTGTGGTGTTGCATTGTATCCAGGGTCTGGTTTCTTGGAGGATCAGTTTAACTTTTGTCTACATATTTCTATTTTTAGTTTGTGATTATTCCATTTTGGGCGAGGGTGTATCTCTGTTCTGTGTGTATGAAAAAGACATAGTTTTCAGTTGGCATTGACTACAGGACCAATTGACTGTGCGGGATCTGGCTTGTTTAGTTTTACAATGTATGTGTTGGTGTTCTAGTGCTCACTGCAGTGTTTAAGATGCAGCCTTTTCCTAGGTACACTCTTGTGGTGCGATATGTAGATTGGTACTAAAAATCATATTTTTCATATAGATGGGGGGGGTGTCAAAAAATGATGGGCCCTGGGTGCCACATACCCTAGGTACGCCACTGCCTGCAACTACTCCATATGTACTTCTAATGTCATGACAATTTAGACATAATTTATGTTTTGTTATGTTTGGAATAATGGTTACATATATGAGGTTCAATAAAAGAAAATTTTCACTGCCTGTTTCTATTCTGACCATTTATTCCATTTCATGGTTATTGCAAAAAAAAAAAAAAATTTTTTTACATGGGGGGGGGGGGGGGTGTCAAAAAATGATGGGCCCTGGGTGCCACATACCCTAGGTACGCCACTGTGTGAATGCAATGTTAATTGTGAATCAAAATTGGTGTGTCTAGCACAAATCTTACGTCATGTCTCACTCCCTCTCCTCCTGAATTCCTTCCTCCTCTATTCTGCTCCATGTGTCAACCTCCTGAAATTGCAACCTCTCACTACTGAATGTATTCGTTTTAGAACTCTGTAGCCTTCTCCGTTTTAAGTTTGTAAGTCTAGAACTGTATGTCAGTCGGTGCACTAATCAGTACGATGTATGTGTTGTTGCATGTCACCCCTTCTCAGCTCCCCTGGGAGGACAGGCTAAAAAACTAACAATTAGTCAAACTGTGCAAAAGAAAGAAAGGGAAGAGAGACTTAAGAGATAACCAGACTGAAGTGGGAGTCCACCTGTAGTTGATTTTCAGATGCATTTCCTGAAGCTCCAATGCCGCTTGGCTTCATACAGCCCCTTGAATAAGAGGAGCCATGTTCAAGTGATGCTGTAAGCTTTGGCCTGCACAGCTATGATTAATAAGCTCCCAGGCCATGTGGCTGATCGAGGGATGGGAGCCAGCTCTGTTTTTTAATAGGAAACAGAAACACGCTCAGTTTAAGAAGTCTTGTTTGGCAGCATGGGGCTGTACAATGACAACTTCTGAAAAGGCTTCCAAACACTTTCTTTCTTTTATTAAAGGGCCCTGAATGTAGTGTATTGTCACTAGTGAAACTCTGCCCTTGGCTATGGGGCCTGCTTCAAGCAATCCTTGATCTTTAATCTGAGCCTCTTTCTGTGTTGTAGGAGCCGAAGGAAGATGCAGATGTGGGTTACAATTACCATTTTTGCCCTGCTCTCAACAGTCACCTGCCACCACCATCTAAAATGTCTGAAAGGGCCATACCACAAGCCCTTGCCCAGCGTGGAGCTGGACTTACAAGAGTGTCAACTGTACTCTGCATGTATGTGACTCTTCAGTTTTTAGCACCTCTATAACCTTCATTGCAAAAGCACCAAGCATGCAACCTTCTGGGCAACTGTTACAAGTTAGTTAAACTGATTCCCTGTTTATTGAAATTTTATGTAAACCAAGTCAAGCCCCTAATTCAGGAGATGACACGGTTTATAAATCTAAGGCTTAGATTAGACTCCAAACCCTCTTATGCTAAGGAGGGTGCATTCTTTCCTGCAGAGGACCCCCAATGGATGTGCAAGATGAGATCCTTCAATTGTAAGGGGTATCGCTTTCAGTGCCTACTATATAGCCACAGGCACCCTGAATTCTGAGACAGAGCAAAGTTCCCCCTAAAATTGTACTTCAATCTTAGCATGGGAAGTAAAATGTTGTCATGCTCGTTACCAAGTTATGTTCCACAGATTGTTTACAGATGGATTTTTTTTACCACTGATAATAAGAAAGTGTCATCTACACGACGGTATTTAATTTCCAGTTACTTTGTAATTCTTTTAGAAGATAATTTGATAATACTGTACTAAACAGTCAAAAAATAAATAAAAACCCTTCTATTCCTAAAACACATAAAACCAAACTAACACAATCAGAAATGTCCCAAGCATCACCTACAACTACTCCATATGAACTTCTAATATCATGACAACTCAGATGCAATCCTTAACAACTCAAAGAAATGTACAAACTACTCCCTAAATACTTCTAATCTCCGGACAAACCATTTGTAATCCACCTTGAACTGCAAGGTAATGGCGGAATAGAAATCCCTAATGTAATATATACCGTATAGTGTATATCACCTGGCCAAAATGGCATAATGAAGTCTCCACTCTCAAATATTAGAAGCTTATAAATGAATTTCTATTTACTGAGCTGAGTTGATAATCATAAGACTGTCTCCAAAAGAAGGAAGACAAAAGAGAACAGGAGTTGCTTCACTAAGGGATCCTTGTACTAAGGCGCTTTAATGGATTTACTGTGCACTAAAAGCCATGCAGCCAATAGGTATACCACGGGCTGCATGGCATCAAACGCACAATAATTCATTAACGAGTTCTAAATCCATGAAGACTAGCTAACACCTTATGAAACATTTCAATCCTCTGAAGCAACCCGCTCTACTCTGTAACACCTCTGGACATGTCCAGAAATCCTCTTCTGTAATCCGCCTTGAACCGCAAGGTAATGGCGGAATAAAAATCACTAATGTCATGTAAATCCGTCAGTGTACATTAGTAAAAGGGACCACAGCTGGAGAATGGAGGAAGGTTTCATAAATTAGGCCCTCAAGCTGTGTTAAATGGATTTATGCAGTCTCTTGAGGCTGTTTCATGGCATGCATACTGGCAAGGACAGGATTCAGGCAGCAACTTACTTTTTTAAATCCTTTCCTTCAATCTGGGATCAAATAAATTGTTTATTGGAAAACCATGTAGCGTTATCTTATGATACTGTGATATTTGGAATGTCTATGAGAAAAAAGAGTCAGATATCATCGAGTAATAAACTTTTAATGATCATGACTGGAGTTGCCATCCAACATATTACTAATAACTGGAAAGATCATACTAGGTTGAATTTTAATTTTTGGTGGAATTCATTATGTCACATATATAGAATGGAAAGATCAATAGCGATACAAAATGGAAATTATAATAATTTTATTAAAATTTGGGAGCCATTAATGTCTTTTTGTCATGATTAAATGCTATTTTTCTATTAGTTATACACCATATAGTATTGGGAGGGGGGAGGGATACAAATATAGGTTCTTATTATGAATGAAGGGCTTTGAGGGAGGGTGGGGAGAGGGTTACATTTGTATTTTTAGATTATAATGATAAGATATGCAAGTGCTCTGATTAATTGTGTTTATTATGATTGTTGTACACTTGATGAAAGTTTTAAAAATGAATAAAGAATTATAAAAAAAAAAAAATCCTTCCCTGGACATATCTTACTACACGGTTCCTGCCAGCCCTTTTGTAAATATGCTTGCAGCAGGATTTAAAAAGTGTGGAACCAGATTAAATTCCCACTGTGTCTTGCAGTTCTGGCAAGTCACTTGCTCCAGGGATTGCTCAAGGGATCAGAGAAAGTACCTGCATATTATACTGTACATGGAATAGCAGAAAGAAAGGTCGGATTCAGCGCCTCCTATCACAATGACGTTTGCGTTAGAGTTACCAGACGTCCGGATTTCCCCAGACATGTCCTCCTTTTCGAGGACATGTCCAGGGGTCCGGACGGCTTTTCAAAACCCGGCTCTTTGGGCTTTGAAAAGCTTCCCATCAAAGTCGTGTCGGGAAGGGGCATCTGCACATGTGTGCAATGTCATTGTGTCATGTCCGTGCATGCGCGGATGCCGTTTGGGAGCGGGACTGGGGGGTGAAACTTGAGTGTGGCAGGTGGAATAGGACGGAACAGGGCGGACCTGGGGGCGTGGCCATGGGTCCAGATTTTCCTTCGGGAAAATCTGGTGACCCTAGTTTGTGTGTCAATCACAATGGAATCGCGCCTAAGTGAAATGTAGGTGCCGGAAACGTAGGCCAGGGTTTTAAAGGCTACATTTCCAGCGCCTGTCTTTCACAAGAATTGTGTCTAATGAGGCACCTAAGGCCACTTCCGGCATTAACCATGCCCATAGTGGCCTTAAGGTGCTGTGCCTCCTTAGACGGGAGAACGGCGCCAGTTTTGGAGACACCTTAGGCACCTCCATTTTCTGTAATGATCTTTGTTGGGTTTTAACTGGCGCAGTCAATTACTAAGCCAATTAAACCAATAAAATTAGGCGACTTTAGGATTGCCTAATGCCACCTAACATAAGGTGCCGTTATTAGAATCTGGCCCCAAAGGCCTCCAATAGCACACCAGTTCTTTATTGAAAGACCCGTCACAATCTGTGTTTCGGCGTATTCGCCTGCATCAGGGGTCAGCTATTAAAATCCGCTCTGTAATTCTTTTGGCGCACCCCTAAGGAGCTTCCTGTGGTAGTATTTTAGACGTTTTGCTGATGAGGCGACTTTTACTAGTCAGTCCTCAGTACATTGGATCTCATTATGTGCTAGGAAGATTTTATTAAATTATTACAATTTTTTGATATCCTGCCGAAGTTTCAGAAAGCATCTCTCAGTGGTTTACAATACTGTACTCAAAAACAGCAGAAAAAAAAGTCGGAGTAGTCTCCGTGAGTGTGGTCATCTTGTAACTTGACTAAAATCCTGGTTATGAAGCCAATTTTGAGCGCCTCGAACTTTGCCTTAGTTGCTCGAGGATGAGTTCAAATGGCAAAGCATTCCAGAAAAGAGACCTGCCAGGGAATACTGTAACCACTCGGATTTGCTTGCAGGAGAAGAATGGTGTAGAAATTCATAATAAACATAAATATAGAACTTAAAACATTTCTGGAAATGAAGTAACACTTCTCACTCTGCATCCTTCCTTCCTGAAAGCATCCTGCTGCTATGCAAACTTCACCGAGAAGCTGACTCCCTCCCCGATGGTGAAACTAGACAATTTCTACTGGGACAGGTGTGGCACTTTAAGTAAAAAGTAAGTAAATCTTCCAACCTGGCTCATCTGCAACATAAGCTGCTGGCTTTACACTGTATTCCCATAGACCAGTGGTCCCCAACCGTGTCCTGGAGGACCACCAGCCAGTCGAGTTTTCCCGATAGTCCTAATGAATATTCATGAGAGAGATTGACATATAATGAAAGTGACAGGCATGCAAATCTGCCCCATGCATATTCATTTGAGCTATTCTGAAAACCAGACTGGCTGGTGGTCCTCCAGGACAGGGTTGGGGGACCACTGCCATAGTCTACAAGTTGAAACATTAGAGTGTTACAAATGTTATTACTTGGTTTTTTTTGGATGGGGGGCATGAAGGAAGGTTGTGGATGTGCAGTTTCCTCCTGTTTCTTTGGGTGTCCAGCTGAACTGGAACAGGTCTCTGTTGGGCTCTGTCACCATATGCAACTCCTAAAAAACCTTGGCCCTTTCAACCATATCTCCCCAGCACTGAACTAGGTCCACTGGCTCCCAATACAATATCTTCAAACAACTAGTTTAGCATTTAAATACTTCCACGACATGACACCTGACTATGTAGTGGTCCCTCCATTCGCAATGGGAACTCAGACTTTCCAACCCTCCAGCAAACTGCCTTCACCGGAAGACAGCCTGAAAACGATCATATTCCTGCCATTAGGGCAATTGATAACCTACTGACCTAAAGTCGCTTCTTTTCATGGACCGGATCAATTCTGGTCTCAAACTTTAACAGACTTGCTGTGACATACCTTACCTCAGAATACCTGAGCCTGCTAACCAGTTCCTCTACCGTTCACTGCAGACATGTTAATATCCATTCATGACTCTATGGTTTATTTTCTTAGGTTCTGCAAAACATGTGTTTCTTAGTCACATTCTCTATAAGTTGTAAGTTATTGATTCTGTAGCTTTGTGTCTTTGATCCTGTAACACAGTGTATTGCAAACTGTGTGCCAAGGCACACTACTGTGCCTTCTGAGATTTTAAGTGTACCGCGGCTCCGGCGCCTGTGTCAGCTGACTTCTACCGGGACTGACTTTTGGACGCGTGTCTTCCTGCCTCCTGCCTTCTGACGCACGTCTTCCGGGACTTCTGCCTCCTGCTTTCGACTTCTCTCCGCACCCCCAGACCAGCAGCGGCAGCACTGTACGCTTTAACTTCGGCACACAGCTGCTGCTAGCAGTAGTTTAGCCGCGGTTTCATCAGGCAGCCTTGGGGCCTTTGCTAGGCCTCAATCGGGAATGGAAGAGAAGGAGGGGAGTCTGGTAGCACTATAGAAATAATAACAGTAATGGTAGTAGAGAGAGATGCCAGATTATGGGAAGAAGAGGAGAGAGATGCCAGACTGGGAAGGGGGGGGGGAAAGAAGGAGAGAGATGGCAGACCACGGGGGGGGGGGGGGGGAGGAGGGAAGGAGAGAGATGTCAGACCATGGAAATAGGGAGGGAAGGAGAGAGAGATAGGAAGGGAAGGTAAGACATAGAAAAGTAGATTTTAAGAAGAAAGCAGAAAAATGGAAATATTGAATGTTAAGTTAATGCCAAAGATGGATGCAAGGCAGAAAGTGAAGGAGGAGAGAAAAACAGTCAATGGATAAGAAGGCCCTGGAAACAGTTAAAAGCACAGAAAAATAAAGTCACCAGACAACAAAGGTAGGGAAAATGATTTTATTTTCAATATAGTGATTGAAATGTGTCAGTTTTGAGAATTCATATCTGCTGTGTATATTGTGTGAATATAAAAAATGAATGGAAAAAATTGCATTACAATTAGTAAAAGGGGTGGGATCTGGGTAAGAACTTGGGTGGAGTTTGGGAGGTCTGTGGTTAGGGGTACTCAGTTGATATTTGTTAGACTTCCCTGCTGGCACGCCTTCTGGCATTTCAGGGCCTGTCTGGAGGGCCTCTGCGCATGCGTGGATGTCAGCGTGGATGGAAGGCTATATGCCTTCATTTATGCAGAGCTACCCTGGGGGTTCTTGATCAGGGTCTGTAATCACTCTTCTCTCTGGACCTAGATGAACACCAGATGGCAGTAGTGAGACTCCCTCTCCTAGCTTTCCTAGCCCTGGCAGGCCCCAGGAGCAGAAACCAGAGCTGGAAAAGTGAACCCAGATCCTCTGAGGATATCTGGCCTTGCTTAGTTCTGCCTTCAGCCCTGCCCCCACACTAACCTCCGATCTCCTTCCCCGAGCTCAAGGCCACGTCTGGAGGCCCTCTGCGCATGTGTAGGCATCAACATCATGACATCACGCGCCAACATCTGCGCACGTGCAGAGGGCCTCCAGACATGGCCCCGAGTTTGGGGACTTCCAAAATTAGGACAAATTGCTGGGTTTTGGAAATCTCTCCGGGCACCTGGACAGTCCTCTACAAAGAGGACACGTCTGGTAGTCCTAGCTTTGGGCTTTGTTAAGTGAATTTAATGCCGATGGAAAGCTTACAGTCTGATAGCAGCCCCCCCCCCCCCTTTTCTCCACAGGACAGGTACAGCATATGAAGTCCAAAGCAGACTTCACACACACATAGAAATGCATACAATCACACAGACACTGAAAATAATGCACATTACAAAGTTTGTTGAGAAGACATGGGAGGGTCTAGGTCTTGGATCAAATATTGTATTTGTAAGGACAGAGAGGAAGATGATAATCCCTCAGTGGAAGTAGGAGAGGTCAGCACTGCAGTGTAAGAGAATTTAATGTGGCCAGAACTGATAAGGACATTAGGTTAAAAAATGGGAGTGCAGAGGGGATGGGCATGTATTCAAAGTGGAAGAGAACGAGACATGAGTGGACTGCAGGATTTTCATCCACCCTGCTTTGCTATATAACACTAAGGTTTCCCAGCATCAAACATTATCTCTCCATAAAGTGGGTACTCCATTCTCACACCCTCTCAGTCCTTCCTCTTACTGCCCTTTGCTCTGCCACAGTGCATGGTGCTGACAGGTACAACCATAAAAGAGAAATTTAAAAAAAACCTTTAATAGGGAAGTACAATGAACGTGACAGAGTCTTCTCTGCTGTGTGTCAGGCATAAAAATGAGCATCTGTGTGACAGTGGCCGTGTACAAGATTTTTAACACAAACTCCTTTGTGTGGTATAGTTTTAAGCTACAAATTCACTGTAGGGTGAGGGGTCCCATGATTTTGACATCTCTTCATTTCCCAGCACATAGAGCACAATTGTCTGACTGGGCACCTCCATGCCAACTGGTGAGAGCAATACTATAATGGCATTTGAACACCCAGATTCCATTATACTGTAGATAGAATATTAGTGTAACTCAGTGGCACCACACTGGGCATTAACACTCCCGCAGATGCCATAGACATATAATGCAGAAATCCTGAAGGAAATAAAAAAATACTTTACTAATAAGATTGAAAGAAATAATAATAAAGTGGGCTTGTTGCAGGTTTTCGGGTCTCGCTGCAGGCTTCAGAGCATACCCTGAAAAAAGCCACAGCATGGTGGCTGAAACGTCGGTTTCTACCTGACAAAGATGCCGCAAGACCTGCAACAAACACAATGCCAGCTGTGGAAACCCTGAAAGAACAACTAACCCAACTCCACGGGAAGAACACCTTTAAACCTACCAGAGACCTTTTCCATTCTATGGACTTTCCTGCCAAAATTCACATTTCTGGCCAACTGACTTTCCTGCCAAAATTCAAATTGGTGGACTGCCCTGTTTGCAATCAGGTCAGTGAATCCACTATTTCCAAAGTCACTCTGCAGACTTCAGAGCATGGTGGCTGAAACGTTGGTTTCTACCTGCAAGACGCAAAAACCTGCAACAAGCACAATGCCAGCTGCAGAAACCCTGAGAGAACAATAATAAAGTGGGACAAATGTTTTCATTGGTGAAGAAGTTAGTGGGTGATTTGGGAATTTTTTTTTTAAAAAAGTAACATTAGGCCTAAATCAGAAGCCCTGGCTGATTACTTCACTCTTAAAGTGATCAACTTGAGAAACAACATTTCTCTACATAACATACCCTCCCCCCCCCTTATACAAAACCTTTCTCTGCCCTGCTATAAGGTCATTCTTAAAGCTTATTTTTAACAGGTGTTTTTGGCTAGCGGCGAGGTTTGATGGGTGGATGCATCCCCTGATGGACTTTTCAGTCCTAGATGTCCTTTTCCTGTGTGTTTGCTGACCTTTTCTACTATAGTTTTGGCATTGCCTATTTCTTTTAACTTTGTGAACTGCTTTGACCTTCTGCATTAGTAAAGACGGAATGTAAAGCATTCGTAAATGTAGACAAACGAGTGTGCGCTCTTTCCATACATAGTACACACTCTGTAAGCAAAATGAGCCCTCTTTACATACAGGGCCACATTCAGTAATTAGGCACTGTTATGATCCATGGTATTAGTGACCTGGATTGGCTACCAGTCGGGTTTTCAGGATAGTCCTAATGCCAAAGCCATAGGAGTTCAAGGCGGTTTACAATAAGAAGAGCAGGACAATCAGCGAAATAATTACAATGAAAGTCGTCAAATACATGTAGGTGATCAGAGAAAGGGAGAACGTCAGAGAATTATACACAATGTAGGGTCATCAAGTACATGTAGGTAGAAAACAGAGATAAGGCTCTCTACACTAAATGAGGCTCTCTACACTAAATCAGTGTTTCTCAACATGTGGTACACGTATTCTTAGGGGTAAGCGAACCACTTGATGGGGGTCTCCCGCCCCCCTTCCTCCTTAATGGCTGACGCTGCCGAGGATCTCATGCCCTCCTTATTGCTTGCCTGCCCACCCACCCTCTTCACCAAAGCTGTTGCCACTGCCGGGGATCCCATGCCCTTCTTCCTGCCCACCTCCTCCACTGAAGCCGACCCAAAGGGCTTCCCTCCAAAGTCAGAGCAGATGACAGAGGGAAGCCTTCTGGCTCAGCAGGGGATCCCAGTTACCTCCTTCCAGATGGGCTGTTCCTTCCTGCCTTCAGCGGTTACCTAGCATTGTGTAACAAGTCCTGATTAGAGAATGACACGGCAATCTATCTCCATCTCCATTCCGTTCTCTTGAGTTCTGGCTCTGTAGCTCCAACACTTATGATTTTAAAGTCTGGAAGTTTGTGTCATTCCCTAGACAGAAGAGGTCATCCCCTGATCTAGTGGCACATGGATGCAGCAACCTCCACGTGCACTGATCTAGCTGCATGTGAAGGTTGCCATCCGCATGCGCCAGTACATCAGGTGTCCTCTGACGGTGCTGGATCATGCACGTGTCAGTGTGAACCCAGCTGTATCAGTCGGAGCAGACAGCAACAGCACCTGCGCTGAATTAATGAAGGAAGCAGGAGATGGTACTCGGATATCTTGGAGGACCCTGGGTACGTTGTTGATCACTATGAGAGTTTCCACAGAAACTCCTTCCATCCCTGCAGAGCCTGTTCTCTGGCATCTCGCCCTCCTCTGACGCAACTTTTTTTTCCAATTCTTCGGCATTTTTTCTGCCCTCTACGTAATTTCAACAGATTTGCATGCCTGGCACCTCCATTATATGCAGATCTCTGTCATGCATATTCATTAGGAGACATGATCGAGACGTTTAAGTATATTACCGGCCGTATCGAGATGGAAGAAGAGATTCTCTTTCTCAAAGGACCGTCAGCCACAAGAGGGCATCCGCTCAAACTCAGGGGCGGGAAATTTCATGGCGACACCAGGAAATATTTCTTCACCGAGAGAGTGGTTGATCCTTGGAACGAGCTCCCGGTGCAGGTGATCGAGGCAAACAGCGTGCAAGAATTTAAGAGCAAATGGGATGCCCATGTGGGATCCCTTAGAGGGTTAAGCCAAGGGAACCTGTCACCAGGAGTGGGATCCCTAGGATAGTAGACTTGGGGGTGGGTCAGTAGAGTGGGCAGACCTGATGGGCTATGGCCCTTATCTGCCGTCATCTTCTATGTTTCTATGTTTCTATCCTCAGGGCTGGATTAAAGGATAAGCCCAGTAGGCACGTACCTAGGTCCCGAAGATGTCAGAGGGGCCCGCCGGTGTGGTGCTTTAGGGCCATTTGGGTACTCGCAGTCCAGACATTTCTCCCCCACCTTTGCGAACACCTTTCCGATGTTTTGTTTTGTCAAATGGGCCCCGGCATCAACAGCACATGCTATCTTGTGAGCGGTGCTTGGCCCAAAGCTTCCCCTCCAAGGCGGAAACAGGAAACTGCGTCAGACGGAAAGCTTTGGGCCGAGCACCGCTCACAAGATAACATGTGCCGTTGATGCCGGAGCCCACTGTGAGTGCTAAGTCTTTCAGCATCTCTCCCCCCCCCACCCCGAAAGGGTTGGACAAAACAGGCCTTAAGCATGTGTGACGGGATGCTGAAAGGTCCACCAGTGGCAGTGAGACTGGCTTTTAAAGGGCTTCTCTACTTACTGCAACATTTGCAAGCTGGGCTGGTGTTATGCTCCTGTCCTCCGAAGCATATTGCCATAGGTGGATATTCTAAAAACTCCCATCCTGCCTTGCCCTTTGATAGGTCTCACAATCAGGGCCTTCCTGAGGCCTGTGTACAGGGCCCAAGAAAGACAGGGATGCAAAAATCACTCCCCGTCCATTGCCTCCCCTGCATGGATGGGGTAGAAGCACAGAGGCATGTCACCCGAGGCAATTCCATCTCAGGATCCTCTGTTCACATGTGAGTTTCCAGGTGTACTACTCTTCTTTTACCAATCTTTGTTTGTCTACCGTTTCCAAAGCTGTTCCACCAGCCCCAAAAGGTGCCTGATCCCTTGCTGTTTTTGTAGGCTCATTGTGTATTGCTCCTGATTTATTGATGGAAACCTGCTTTGTCTGGCCACATAACTGAGCTTCATTAGTTTGCGAATGCTGAGGAAGGTTAGACATCTTTTTCATCACTGTCATTTTTCTATCTTAGTTCAATCAATTATATTATCTCGTCTTGATTACTGTAACGCTATCTACCTTGGCATTCCAAAAATTTGTCTTCATAGATTACAATTAATTCAGAATACTACTGCGAAGCTGATCTTTGGAAAACATAAATTTGACCATGTGACCCCTCTGCTTCAGAGTCTTCATTGGCTCCCGGTTTATTTTAGAATTCAATTGAAATGCGCTTGTATTTCTTTTAAAATTCTACATGGTATCTTTAATCCTCTTATTCCTTTATTTTGGAATGTTTACCGATTCTCCTTTGCAAGAGGTAGCCAACAATTTAAACTCTCCCTTCCTTCTAAAAAAGGGATTAAAGGAGTCAAGAACTTCAGTCAATCTTTGGTCTTTAAATTCTCTCCACTCTGGAATGATTTCCCCTTTTTTTTTTTTAAGAAGTTCTAGTTCATTTCAATTTTTCTGTAAATCTTTAAAAACTACTCTATTTGCCAAACATTTTGAAAATTAATTCTTTTGAAATTTTGCTATTATTTTCTATTTATCATTTGTAAATCATTCCCTGTTTATTTAATTGCTGTAAACCGTGTCGAGCCTTCTGAGAATGATTACTCGGTATACAAAGTTAAGCTTTAGTTTAGTTTATTTCTGTACTTCTCCAGCCTCTTATCTGGAGACTGGTGATGGAGATTTCCACTAAATTCTGTAAGGACCACTTCCTTCATCTGCCCTTTCTCCCCACTTCCATCATCTGCCCTTTCTCTCTCTTTCCACCACTTCCATCATCTGCCCTCTTCTCTCTCCCCCTTCTCTCCACTTCCATTATCTGCCCCTTCTCTCTCTTTCCCCCACTTCCATCATATGTCCCCTTCTCTCAATCTCTCCATCCACCACAGGCCCATCTTTCTCCCTCACCTTTCCGATTTTGGCAACAAGATCGGAAAGCCCCCCCCCCCCCTGACGGCACTCAGTGGCATCGGTGCCCCCCCCCTCCGCGACAGCACTCAGCCGCATCGGTGCCTCCCGTGCCCTGCGACAGCACTGAAGTTCGGCCTCCTTCTCCCGGTATCAGCAAAACTTCAGATCGGCAACAGGTGCTCAGTCAAAAGCTTCCCCTGACTGAACTGCCTGGGCGGAAACAGGAAGCTGAGTCAGGGGAAGCTTTTGACTGAGCACCTATTGCTGATCTGAAGTTCTGCCGATGCCGGGAGAAGGAGGCCGAACTTGAGTGCTGTCGCGGGGTAGGGGGGTTGGCGATGCTGCTGAGTGTCGCAGAGGGGGGGGGGGGCGCTGATGCCGCTGAGTGCCGTCGCAGCCCAGGAATTTTCCGGACCTGTCCGGCTGTGCACCCCCCTAAGGCTGCACCCGGGACGGACTGCCTCCCCCCCTCCCCCCGCTCCCCTCTTTGTATGCCACTGATCCTGTGCATGCCCTGCAGAGACATATAGAGTCAATGCCCCCGTGTCCCTTCATCACATGTGCTGGAGTTGGAAACCCTAAGGATTGGGGAGACATGGACAGTGGTTCTATGCACATATTG
Source organism: Geotrypetes seraphini (assembly GCF_902459505.1). NCBI lineage: Eukaryota > Metazoa > Chordata > Amphibia > Gymnophiona > Dermophiidae > Geotrypetes > Geotrypetes seraphini. The sequence goes on from NC_047095.1 coordinate 68,898,361, forward strand.
TACACTACTGTGTGTGTGATCATGCATGTGTACTTGCATTGTGTAGGTGAAGTACTGCATTTTGAATGTTTGAAGGGTGGCAGAACCACGGCTGGATTAAAGATCTCTTCCTCTAGGAAGGAAGGGGGGATTTGTTCAGAGATGTTTGGAGGTGGCACTGGTATGATAATCTTTGTTGTTTGCTTTGAATTTTAAAATAAAGTCGAAATAAAAGAAAATGGGTAAATAAATGGGGGCGGGGCAGAGGGGGCCCAGTGGACTTGAGTGCCTAGGGGCCCTCGATGAATTAATCCTACCCTGGCTATCCTGAAAACCCGACTGGCCTGGTGGTCCTCCAGAACAGGATTGGGAACCACTGATTTACCCCTGAAGCAGATGTAAAATCTCCTGTGTTACAGTTGCCACTGATTCTCAGCTTTAGTCCTTTAAGGGGGAGGGGGGAGCTGTTTATTGAAGGTCCCCTCCTATTTTGTGTCTAACAGAGTTCTTAGATTTGGTGAATTCAGGAAATTTAACAGCAGGCCTAACCTTAGGATCCAAAAATTTTATGTGGAAGGGGCCCAGTTGTGGAATAGGCTTCCTTACGCTGTGAAATGTATAGAATTCTTTCCAGTTTTGTAAATCTTTAAAAGCCTTTTTAATATGACAAATAAAATCAATTGTTATCCTGCTGAGGTGGAAGTTAAGAGGAGCCAGAAGGATGTACAGTAAAACCTTGCATTGCAAGTAACTTGGTTTGCAAGCCAAGCAAAACATTTTATTAAATTTTAATTTGACATACAAGCAATGTCTTGCAATACAAATACATACAGTATACACACATCACAACTGAGCCGATGGTTCTTCTCTCTCTGACGCTGAGGGAGTGTAGTGACGGTTCTAAACGAGCGAGGTCTTGCAATACAAGTACGTATAATATTTTGTATTAAAGTTTTTGGGTTTTGGAAGAAATCGTCTGAGTTTCCATTATTTCCTATAGGGAAATTTGCTTTGTTATACAAGTGCTTTGGATTGCAAACATGCTTCCAGAACGAATTATGCTCGCAAACCAAGGTTTTACTGTATATATATTGACAAGGTAAGTTTTAATTTGTACAGTGCTGCGTAGGCCTTTCAATGCTATAGAAATGATAAACAGTAGTAGTAACAATAATATTATGATGGATATGGTGGTGAACTGCCTACAACATGGGATAGATAGTATATAGACTCTAAATAAATACAAATAAAATGGTGGGCACTTTAAATTTAGGTGAACTTTCAACAGAAACTGAAGGATCCTAAACTAGAAGTCTAAATTATAAAGCTGATCTGCTAAATTCAGGGACAAACACATCACAAAGAGCAGTGAGTGAAGAGCTCCACGGTGGTGGTGGTGGTGGTGGTGGTGGAGGAGGGAATTGACCATATCACCATATCAACTCTCAGAATACTCAAAGGGAAACACAGAATGAAGCATAAATGGACTTTATAACAGAGCGCTATCTCCTCACCACTCTGCTAGCGTGTTGATCCCTCCCACTCCCACCCCCTCATCCTTATCATCACTGGAGTTTATTTATTTTGCACTCATCCATCAAAGCAGATGAGTGTGTCATATGGTAGCCAGAAGAGAGCAGAGATTCTGAGTTCATGGGCAGTGTTACAGTCTGAACCAGAGTGGATAAAGCCCTTTTTTTAATGTAATCTGTAAATCATTTGTATATTCTTTTACCTTGACCTGCTGATTTTGGTTTGATCTGCAGAAGGAAGCATAAGTTCCCCCAAGCCAGTCAAGACAAGCATTGAAATTAGTACAATAATTAGGTTATCAGTTATATATTTTTAACTGCTTTTTTCCCCCTAACCTTTGACTAAGAGCTCTGTGTTATATACGGTATTCTCCAATTAGCTAAGATAATTGTTTGGAAGGTCAGGTCAAGCAATGATACAGAGGAGAGAACTTGGAGGAAACAGATGAGAAAAGCAGAAGCTGAAAACAAAGGAAATTTGTAAAAGAACTTTACATTTTATCTGTATTTTATGTCCACTGCCACAAAAAAAGAAAATGATAAATAACCCATAGCAAAGAATGAATCCACAAAGATGAAGTAGTGAAAAATCAAAGGGACTGCTGTAGTTCGAGACCAGCCAATTCAGTGCAGTGTGAATAAAGGCAAATATACTAAAGACGTGGAAAGGACTGACTCCTAAAAGCATTCCAGCCGTTATTTAGCCAGTGGCGATTAGTGTTTTTATACCTGCCGCTGGCTGGATTCCTGGATATTAAATGCCAGACAATGTCCAAGTATCAACATTGAATGCACAGTTGTTTGTTGCTAGCTAAAACCTATGCAATTTTCAACCCTTAGCCACATCCACACTACTGAACCACTTATCACATGGTCCTCCTTTGTTCTCAGAAAGCTGACCCCCATTTTCCATAACACTAATAGCTCTATCTACTATCTTCTCTAGTCCTTGTAATAGCTGACTATATTATGTTTATTAAGATTTGATATACCGCCATAGCATAGAAGTGTTCCATTAAAAGAGAAAAGACCTGCCTTAAATAGAAATATCATTTGACATCACATTGTACTTCTCTTGAATTGTAAGTCGCCTTGAACCTCGTTAGGAAGAGAGTGACCCAGAAATTGCAGATTAGGATTGCCATTTATGCAGCCCAATTTATGTAGTTATCTTTTGCGCTTAAGAGCTTCAGCTCCAAATTAACGCAACGATTTAAGCTAGCCTTCCCCTCACCCTCATGCATACGCCGAAAGAAGTTACATGGATCCACTTTCACCTTGCAAGGCCCCAGAATCTGGAACAGCCTTCCACAACATTTGCATCAACCAGCCACATATCGCAACTTTAGGAAACTACATAAGTGTCAACTCCACCCCTGAAATGTTCACAAATTAGCTGGTTTCACTAACCACAAATATTCAGTGGCACAGATTGCGGTAGCCTGGGTGATAGAAGGATTGACTAGGCACATTCCTCCTATATTACAAATGTTGCATTGACTCCACAGAACACAGAATATTGTATAAGATCGTAATGCTGGTGTTTAAGGTCATAACAAATCCAACATCACCTTTGATTGTGACCTTTCGCCACTTATATCAACATTCAACATTCAAAATACTGAAGGGAATAGACTTAGCAGATAAAGACAGATTATCCACCCTCTCCAAGGTAGGGAGAACGAGAGGGCACTCTCTAAAGTTAAAAGGGGATAGATTCCGTACAAACGTAAGGAAGTTCTTCACCCAGAGAGTGGTAGAAAACTGGAACGCTCTTCCGGAGGCTGTTATTGGGGAAAACACCCTCCAGGGATTCAAGACAAAGTTGGACAAGTTCCTGCTAAACTGGAACGTACGCAGGTGAGGCTGGACTCATTTAGAGCACTGTTCTTTGACCTGAGGGCCGCCGCCTGAGCAGACTGCTGGGCACAATGGACCACTGGTCTGACCCAGCAGCAGCAATTCTTATATTCTCACCTGCTAGCTCCTCAACAGCAACCCTATTGGATGTATCATCCTATAAGTCAATCTATCATGAAGAATATAGGGCATCAATATTCTATGTAGCAGGCCCGATATATTGAAATGCATTGCCTTTAAAGGTCCTCACACTGCGGGACATGAAGAGTATAAAGTAGCACTGAAATCTCTATTTCAGCAAGCATATTGACCGAGTTGAATATGGAGGGCAGGAAGTTTAACATTGGACAGCTCAGATCATGATTTTAATTAGGTGTAATGATGTGGATTTTGAGTTGTGTTATATTGGGATTTATGTATGTTATACTGGGATCTGCCTTGAATGCTAGAGATAGTGTGGAATATAAATTTTGTCAATAAATAAGTACATTTTATACAGCCAGTGGCCTCTCTGGGCCATTTAAACTGCTTTGAATGTCAGGCGGATTGTGTCCATCCAGTGCCCTGAATCCTGCCATTACACTGGATGCAACACAGAGGTGAAGCAGAGCTGCATGACATAGGAAAGAGATGAGATGCAACAAAGACATTAAGTTATCTTTATTGATATGATATTCAACCAATATTTTATTCTAGGTGTGAAACCTACCAGAAACAGATTGAATGCTTCTACGGGTGCTCCCCCCATGCATCACACTGGACACACCCCAATTCCAGTAATTCTATCCTGAATGTGCCATTGTGCCAGAGCTTCTGTGACAATTGGTAGGTTTAAGCTTGACTTATTTTGTTCCTATAATCCAAACTATCTCTGCAGTGTAGTGTCATCTGTTACAGGGGTGGGCAGTTCTTGAGAGCCACAACCCAGTCAGGTTTTCCAGATTTCCTCAACAAATACGCATGAGACCTATTTGCGTACAATGGAGGCAGCACATGCTAATAGATCTCAAACAGATTCGTCAGGAAAAGCCTGAAAACTTGAGCGATTATTATCACGGGAAAGGCTTTCCGTAGAAAGGAGAGACTTCCATTGGTAATTTGTGAGGTCTCTCATGTATGTTTTACAGGAGTCATCCTATCTTTCTGGAGAGTTCACGTGTTCAAGCCAAGTCACATGGTCTATGTTCTATATCGGTGTCTTTCAAACTTTATTAGCTCCGAAACCCTAAGGGCCTCTTTTACGAAGCTGCGTTAATGGCCCCAAAGCCCTTAGAGATTTAAAGGGCTTTGGGGCTGTTGCCACGCAACAGCTGCTAGCACGGCTTTGTAAAAGAGGAAGTAAATGGAGCTAATGTTTTTCACGGCACATTATAATTGAAATTTTAACAAAAAATTAACAGCTGTATTTATCAGCTCTGACGCTCATAGGAATTCTATGCGTGGCGGAGCTAATACCACCGCGGCCAACAACAAAAAAGCCTAATGCGGCTTCATAAAAAGGGGGGGGGGGATTTGAGAGTTACTTATTGAAAGTTCTTTAAGCTATGTATGGGTAATTGTAACAATGGTGAAACTAAAGTAGATAGAATTGCTAATCAATGCAATGGTCCAGGGGGGCTTCCGCAGGCCGGCAGGCCTTGTCCTCTTTTTTCAATGCTGGTCCGATGTCATCCTCACCTTCCCTCACTGACAAACTGACCGCAGCAGCGATTCCGTAACCACTGCCTGTGGCCCCCCTCCACGCTTTCCTTCTGCTGCGGTCTGCCCAAGAGGAAACAGGAAGTTGCATAATTGGGGGCGGACCATGGCAGAAGAAAATGGAGGGAGCTGCAGGCAGTGCTTCAGAATTGCTGTTGTGGTCCGTTTGTCAGCAAGATGGGGAAAATGAGGGTGATGTCGGACCGGCACTGAAAGATGTGGGAAGACATGCCTGCTCACAAGGGGCACAGGACAGTTGCTTGGTTTGCCCTCCCCTAATGCCAAGCGGCAAGCAGCAGTGTGTTTAAAACTTTGTCTTCCAATGAACCACAATTTATCAATAGAATGCTTAACCCTTATAATACACCACGTTCCCTTCGATCTACTGTCCTAAAGCTCTTAGCAGTTCCTTCTTTGAAAGTCAGAAGAACTAGAAGACATGACATGTTTTCGGTGATGGCCCCCCCCAACTTTGGAATACTTTGCCCCAATACATTAGAGAGGAAAAGGATCTCAGCCATTTTAAAAATAATTTAAAAAGCTTCCTTTTTAAAGATGCTTTTAATCTTTAAATTATCCTCAAAAGACCTTCCAGGTTTATACTATTCCCTCCCTAATGTTTTTTTCCATGGCTCTGTTTTCATTTTAAAGCTTTGAATTGTAACTTTACCCCTCCACTCCTTGTGTATCAATTATAAACATGTCTGTCCAACCCATTATTGTTAATTTTAAATAGTATGTCTAAATGTATATTTATTTTATTCCGCTGTAACTCGCTTAGTAATTTGAATAAGCGATTTATCAAATCAAAATAAAACTTGAAACTTGTGAACAGAATAATGAAGGGATAGTTTGCTGCTGCTGCACATTAAAAAGAACATGTTACCAGACATCCGGATTTCCTCTGACATGTCTTTCTTTTGAGGACATGTCCAGGGATCTGGACTGCGTTTCAAAACCCAGCACTTTGTCCAGGTTTTGAAAAGCTTCTAGCAATGAGTGACGTCACACCAGCGCATGTGCGAATGCCGTCTGACGTCGCTCACTGCTCATGCAGGTCAAGGGGGGCAGGCATGGGACGAGGTTATGGACAGGGATGGGCCTGGGGGCAGAACAGGGTGTGGCTGGCTGGAACAGGGTGGGCATGGGGGGTGGGGCCATGGGTGCGGATTTTCTGTTTGGAAAATCTGGTCACCCTATGTGTACGGGGACATAATCTGGTCCCCATCCCTATCCGTTCCTAGTCTGGGGCAGTCAGACCATTGGGATAATAGAGCAGTGTCTGAGGGGGCCCGCTCTCTTCTAGCTTCCATCTAATTTCATCATTTTTGATAGGTGCTTAGAGGCAATTCCTTTCCATCTCTACCACATCCCCATCATATTGCTATCATCTCCTCACCATCCCCAGTTAATTCTTCTCCATTTAAAAGATCTTGTAAATTCAAAGACACCATAAAATGTGTCCTATAACTTGTTAAATTTTAACACAAAACAATAAGCATGATTTTGTTAAATATGCATGCAAAACAGATTGGACCCGATATTTAGCCAGTGGTGGGCAGCACTTTTACTATTCACCTCTGGCATTAAAACCGATTGTATTAAATGTCTGAGATTTTTTTTTAATTTTTAAAAATTAAACCAGTTGTGTCGATATTTAGTGCTAACTGGTTAACTTTCTACTGGTTAAAGATAGGACAACTATTTATGCAGTCCTATTTGAGCACTAAACTTATCCAGTTAGGCACTGAAAATCGCCTCTAACCAGGTATGGAAAAATTATGTCCTTACCTGTTAATTTTCCTTCCTTTAGACGCAGCAGATGAATCCAGAGACTAGTGGGATAGCACACATCCAACAGCAGGTGGAGATAGAGAAACTGATTGGCTGGCACTCCTCCTGTATCTTCAGTATTGCTCCTTGCCCAAGCATCCAGAACCAGTAATATGCTTAGCATGTAAAAAAACCTCTTTCCCATAACAAATTTCAAAGATAATCATATAGAATACAAGAACCAACTATAACAAAACTTCTGAAACTCGCAAAAGATAAACCGACAGACAATATCCAGAAAGGGCGGAGCTCTGGATTCAACTGCTGCATCTAAAGGAAATAAAATTAACAGGTAAGGACATAATTTTTCCTTCCTTAGCAACAGCAGCAGATGAATCCAGAGATTAGTGGGATGTGGCAAAGCAATCCTCAATCTGAGTGGGAAGCAAACACCGCCCCTACAATGACTGAAGCACCAAAAGCAGCTTCTATATTGTGACAGGGAAGCCCCTGTCATGTGGAAAAACCCTGCTCTAAAACCCTCCATCCCTAAAGCTAAGCCAGTTCAGCAGCCAGAGAATAGGGTTTTAGACAGAGTAAAACAAGCAGGGTTAAAACAAGAGAGCCATCCACCAGGTAGCCCAGTGGGGAGGGCTCTCAAACCACAGTCTAATTGCCATTATTCCTTTCCCAAGAGCAGAGAAGTTTCCCTGCAAAAACAAGCTGTGAAACAGAGAATCAACCCATAAGGGGGCGGGGCTACACTGGGGAAACTGCAAGCACGTAAGCCTTCAGACGTGAAGCAGAAGGTCTGAAACTCCTGAAGCGCTAGCCTGATCGTTCACAGCTCTAGAAGAGTGAATGAGCACCGAGTCTCCTCATGAGACCAGCATCCTTGCGCTAAGGATTGAAGGCACTGAGCCCCCCAACCTGACAGCCTGGCATGCTTGGTGACTATGAGCCATTCCAGCAAAGACTAAGGCATGACTTTGAACAGATTGATCTTGCTGAGCCACCAAAATATGCAGAGTGATGCTTGAGGAGCTTATTTGATACTACGGTTGGAGCCTTGAGATACCGGGAATCACCAAAAGACAAGTGGTTGCTGCAGCATTCTCACCTGAAAGCGAGCCGAAGGTCCCAGTGGAGTCACCATCATGGATCCTAGAACCTGTACAATAACCCCATACGTTTGTTCTTGGTAACTGAATAAGAAGGCGAACTTGAGACTGCAACCAGTCGCCCCAGTCATGATGAACAACACTCCCAGAGATTCCAATTATTGGCACGGGCTAATAGATCTCTTTAAAAATTTGAAGATTCACATCCAAAGAATGAAGAAAAGAAATCACCCGTTTGGGTCTGTTAAATTGACCTGGCTGGAAGACATCCGAATCAACCAGTTGTGCAAGAAAGAATGTACTTGAATCTCCACTTTGCAAGAAAACGCTGCCACTACTACCCACATCTTTTAGAATATGTGTTGGACCTTGGCTAAACCAAATGGAATCTGCCAAAACTGAAAGCGCTGCTTGAGAACAGCCAGGCTAAGACACTGCTGATGCGTTATCCATAGGGAATATGTAAATAATCTCACAGTTTTTCATTGGAAATGTCTAACTTTGTGAAAACTAATTGACCCGTAAGAGATCTAGCCCTGGTCTGACCAATTCCCCCTTTGTGGGCATCTATGAAGTAAATGGAATAACTTCCCTTAGTCCCGGAAGAACTAAAACACATAAAAGAGGTGTCGCAGTAACTTAACGTTTGGAAGCTCAATATATGGTGACCCCATGATAGAACCAGAAATGGGAGAATAGGATTCAAAGTTGCAATCATCTTGAATAATGTCCAAAGCCCCCTTGTCTGACATCATCGTGTCGTCCCCTCCATCCATGAGAAAGCCTAAAGAGCTGTCAGAGAAAAACACGACCCCATCAGAGTGAAGCGCAGAAGGTCAGGGAACAGGCTGGACTAGAGTTGTGAGTTCTGTAAGAATAAAGTAACTCTCATGGGAAAAATCCAGTCTTTCGATGTAAGAAGGAACATGTTGGTTCATGCAATGTTTTCGAAAAACTTTCTTTAAAGCTGCACCCACCGCCCTTTGGCATAAGATCTGCCTCTTAATGTCTATAAGACAATGCTTCAATCTCAAATGAGAACTGCAAGGAAGACTCCAAGTAGCACATATTCTTTGCTACCCTGAGACCTGCCAGCTTTGTGGCTCGAAGTGAGAAATAGAGCTAGATTAGTAAAGTGGACAGGGACCAAACTGGGAATGCAATTTGGCCCATGATGCGTACAAGACAGGCTCACAGCCCAAAAGAGAGCTTCAGGGATGATCTAAGTGCCATCTATCCTTTGCCACCCTGAAACCTGTCTACGGCGTGGCTCTTAGCTTAAAAGAGCTAGCCTAGGCAAGTGGACTGAGACCAATATATAAAGAGGAGCTGATATTGCCTTTGCATTGGCTTTGACATTCAAAGTGGTTTTTTTTTAAGAATAAGTGACTTGCCCCCGGGTCACAAGTAGCTTGCCCTGAGTGACAAGCATCTGCGCTGTCCAGCACATGCTATGAGAAAATAGCAGCTGCCAATCCTGCGTGATAGGCCAAGAAATCTAGAGGCTCTAGCAGCCCTGAAATAGAGAAAAAAACAGTGCTGCCCTCAGTAAGAGGAGAAGTGCCATCAGGCCACCTTCCAGGAATTATTTCTATAGTGCTACCAGGCACACGCAGCGCTGCACAGAGGCCCCAAAAAAGAGAACATCCAACCCTGAAAAGCCTCTCCCTAAAGAGACCCTGAGAGATGAGAAGAAACCCCTACAAAGTACCGGGTAATCTCTAGCTGCTGCCATCATCACTCTGCAGCAATGTGTCTTCTGCCGACCCAGATCATAGACAAGCCAAACTGGGTGGTCGAGCACAGAGTCAAGTCTCCCTTTAACACATTGTCAGGCTGATAATGATTAACCCTGTGCCGCAGGAACTCACATACAAGAATCAGCTGAACAAACTCACCGAGCTCAACTGCCGTGTTTACAAATAACTCTGTACCACCGCCGATGTGTCTGCGTCAAAAAACAGATCGGCCATAACAGCTGAGCAATTACTGCTGGTAGCTCGGAAAAGCACGCCATAAATGCTGCGGCTCTGCAGACCAGCGCATGCCTCCTTTGAGCGGGAAGGAACCGTCTCCTTCAACAGAGTTTAAAATAGTAATCCGGAGCCCTGCTAACAAATATTCCCTCACAGGCTCGGCATACGCTGACAAAAGTCAGCTTCGGGCATAAACTTAATGAATGGTGCGGTGCTCCCACCATCAAAGAACAAGCGTGCGCCTCCTGCCCTCAGGAAAGTCCCAATTGCTAGGGTACCTTGTTAATTTTACTCGCAAAGCTCCCCAAAGCAACGAGAGAAACATATGTGAAACTGTAATTGCAGCTCATTACCTCACAAACAACCTAGCTCCACTCTAGGTGACCTAGAAGCAAAAACGACTTGAAACTTAATTTAAATTTCCTAAAAACCCACCGTTTAAATACTGCCTTACAAAAGATACACATGATGACGCTCAGTCCAAACACTTCAATTGCTTTGCTAGTGCCGGTAGCTGCCGGTAAATGCAGGTTGCTCAGCACTGATAAGGCATAGTCCTGTCTAGCATATGGTCTCCCTTTTTTTTTTAAGGGAAAGAAGAAAATATAGAGACCAAGTCAGACCTTCTATCATTGGAGGGAGGGTGAGACAGGGACCTGGGGAGGCTCAAGTGTAACCCCTAAAACCAGCACCATTCAGCCGGACACCCCTGTCTCACTGAAGAGAAACCTCAACAGGAGAAATAGAATTGACCAGGCACAGCCAGAATTCAGGAGCTAGTTGAATAGCGACCTTCTGCCTGCTGGAGATAGAGCATACTAAAGATACAGGAGGAGTGCCAGCCAATAGGACCACCTGTTAATCAGTTTCTCTATCTCCACCTGCTGGTAGATGTGTGCTATCCCACTAGTCTCTGGATTCATCTGCTGCTGTTGCTAAGGAAGGTCTGTTAGCAGCTAGCCGCTAACTGTAGATATTCAGTGGGAGATAACTGTTAATCTCCCTCTGAATATCCACAGTCATGCACTAAAATGCTATTTAACCAGCCAGGAGCTGTTACTGGCAAGTTAAATAATTTTGAATCCCTGCCAGATTTGTATTATTAAAATGGACTTTGCTTTGAATTTAAAATATTTTTAGCTGAGGTGTTGGTGTTTTGAAGTTTCTGAATCAATGTGTGCAAGGGGTTGTAATCTGGTCCCTATTGCCTTCCTGTCCGCTTCACCTTGGATCTGTCTCATCCCATCCCTGCAGAACTAATGACTGTTTTGTTATCAACACTGTGGATTCCTGCAAATTCTCATGGGATTCCCGCTGCCTGTGGGTTATGAGTTGTATGTTCAGTGCTCACCCAGACTGGGATTTATGGTCAAGATTGTGTTGATTCTAAAATTGCCTTGTACCATCCTAATGCTCTGAGACATTCTGCTCTTTCCTTGTATGGTACAGTCTTGATTATCCAACGTAAATGGGACCAAACTGTTGGATAAGTGAAAAGTCTGATAATACAGAAAGCAATGGTAACCTCTCAAACAATGCATAAACAAAAGCAGTAAAAGCAGTGTCCCAGGTCAAAAAAAAATTGTCTCAGGTGTGAAACTTCCCTTTGTGCTACACCGGAAAATGGAAAGAGGTGATGCAATGATGTCAAGGTCAAGGTGAAGGTCAGATACTCAAGACTGTACTGTGTTTCCCATTTCTATTTTGATTGAAGTATATCATTCTTGGCTATTGTCAACTGCTTGACAGATTCATCTCCCAAGCAATTATATCAAATTTTTGAATAAACTTGGAAACATGTCCCCATCCCCGTGCACATCTCTAGTCCACGCTGCAGCCAGTCTTAGAAAAGGCTGTTTCTTTTTTACCTGTGTAAAAATTACCCTCAAATAGCCAGGCTCATTGGCATAAATGCTATTTCCTGCTATCAATGGAAAATTGTTTTCTGTTCCTTCTTAGGTGAGGTGAGGTGGGGTGGAGTGTAACGAGAATGAAGCAAAATAGAGATCCAACAAAATAAAATAATAAACATAGGAGAGAAAATAATAAGGTGGAGCTAAGTGGGACGAGAAGAGCCTGGAAAGACAGATACTTTTCTCATACAGTAAATGAAGCGGAAGCCAGACATTTCAGCATTATAAAACGTTTGCTAGAATCAGTCATGTGCTCTGGCATACAAACAGAGCTTTCTTTTTTCTTTTGCCTATGTAATATCTACCCAGGCTTGAGGCGTGCAGTGATGACTTGACTTGTGTCTACAACCACATAACTGACTGGAAAATGGAAGAGGATGGGAATCACTGTAAAAATGCCTGTATTCCTTACAGGCAGGTAAGAACCTCAACCTGTGGTTACTGAACACTTACAGCAGGAGGAGCTCTTTACCTTAAAGAAGTGGTTCCCAAACCTGTCCTGGGGGACCCCCAGCCAGTCAGGTTTTCAAGATATCCCTAATGAATATGCATGAGAGAGATTTGCATACCTGTCACTTCCATTATATGCAAATCTCTCTCATGCATATTCATTAGGGATATCTTGAAAACCTGACTGGCTGGGGGTCCCCCAGGACAGGTTTGGGAACCACTGCCTTAAAGAATGGCACGGGGAAAAAAAATTATCACCGTTCCCGTTGCCGCAAGCTCAGTCCCCGTTCCTGCAAGTTCAGTCCCCCGGTCCCCATCCCCGCCCTGCAAACTGTCAGATCCCACCCGCACAAGCCTTGAATAGTTATGATTTTATACTGAACTTATTTTATTAAAGTATAAAAAGAGACTATTCTGTACAATTATCATTTTATAAACACAAATAATACAGAGCAAGGATCAACAAAACCCATCTCCCCTCCCTTTCACAAATATCCCCTCCACTATTGTGAAAACTGAACAAACCAAATTACTACAGAATGCTACATAGAAAAATCAGTCACACATGGCAGGAATAGTGTTAGGGGAGAGCAACTAGGGCAACTGCCCCATGGCCAGAGAGAGAGCCCTAAGCCAGCTGGAAGCTAAAAAAGCACAGCCTGGGCTTTGCAGTCCCCAGTTATTTCTAATACCAGCTCTAATAGTATACATATTTCAAATCTGAAATATTCTAATCACAAAATATACAATAAATTTATTTTTTTCTACCTTTTGTTGTCTATTAATTTTATTCTTCAAATCATATTGGTCTCAGGCTTTGGTTTGGGTTCCTTCTGTCTTCACTGTGGCATGGCTGGTTCCTGAAGGTAAAATAGGCCCAAGAGGAGCTGGGGAGGAGATGTCAAGTCTGATACGGGTGCAATTTTTTTACCACAGGAGCAAGACTTTTCACCACTTCCATGGGGCGGTGAAAGATCTTGTCCCCATTCCTTCAGTAAACCAGTTGCAAATGTCCCCATTACTGTGGTGACCATGGTTTACCACGGTAAATGGTCCCTGTGTCATTCTCTGCTTTACCTAATATTATGTAGAGTCCTTAATTAAAACGTTTTTTGCTAGTTCCATGAAGAGAGATGATTAGGGACAGAAATTTCACCTATCTCTGATCCACCCTAATATAAGCTAACTCATATTCACTAAGATCCATTAAATCCTCATCCATTCCCATAATTAATCTCCTCCATCCCCACCCATACCTGCAGGAGTAGATGCTATTATTTGATTGGGGGCAGGACGGGGATGAGTGGAACTAGGCGAGCCTGGGGGCAGGTCTAGGGGGGATCTGGATTTTCCATTTGGAGTCACCAGAGATTTTGACTACACTCCTGTGGGAATTCCACAGCAACTTCTTTCCTCACAGGAATCTTCTTCCATACCTGCGGATTCTATGGGATCCCCACAATTCCCATTCAGCTCTATAGTTCGATGCCCTTGTATAACTGAGTGCAGTGGCGTAGTTAGGACTGAATGAGCCCCAGATAGAAAATTTAAGAAGGATCCCTATGAGATCATCTTTCCTAAGATAACAGAGATGACGGGGAATCCTTCAGAGCTCAAGTAATCCAACCCTCAAAACATCCATTCCAGATCTACAGTAAATAGAAAACCTGTTATAATAAAGCAGCACTAATATCCAGGACTCAAATAACAACAACCCTACCTTTACAAGACAGCAGCCTAGAACAGTGGCTCCCAACCCTGTCCTGGAGGACCACCAGGCCAATCGTATTTTCAGGTTAGCCCTAATGAATATGGATGGAGCAGATTTGCATGCCTGTCACTTCCATTATATGCAAATATCTCTCATGCATATTCATTAGGGCTAGCCTGAAAACCCGATTGGCCTGGGGGTCCTCCGGGTTGGGAGCCACTGGCCTAGAACACCACAGAACCCTAAACAGAAGCTGAATCCTGAGGAGTGGCCTAGTGGTAGAGCTGCTACTTCAACATAGGGTTACCAGATGTTCAGGAAAACCCGGACATGTCTTCTTTTTAGAGGACTGTCTGGGTGCCTGGACAGACTTTCCAAAACTCAGTAGTTTGACAAGGTTTGGATAGCTCTGACTTCCCAGCCGTGTCTGGAGGGCCTCTGAGCATGCGTGATGTCACATGCTCGTAAAACAAAGACGAGGCTTTGCAGGAGTGGGGAACGAGGCAGGGCTGGCGGTGGTACGGGGTAGGGCTTTGTGTCCGGGTTTCTACGGACAAAAATGTGGTAACCCTACCTCAGCACCCTGAGGTTAAGTGATCAAGCCCAGCGCTACTCCTTGTGACCCTGGGCAAGTCATTTAATCCTCTATTGCCCCAGGTACAAAATAAGTACCTGCTTATATGTAAACCACTTTGAATGTATAACCACAAAAAAGCAGGTCCCATCCCCTCTCCCCCTTTCTATCCCTCCTGCAGAATAAAGACAGAGCCTTAAACTAGAAAAAGGAACTCTGAGAAGTCCGGAGAAACATAAATGTACTTCCTGTTTTCCCGGCCCTAGTATAAGCCCCCTATCATCTGCCAAGATCAGCCCCCTACTATCATCTCCAGCTGTGTATCAGTTCCCAGACTCCTGCCATCTTTGGCCCCATTTCACCTCTTTTCCTATCTATAGCCCCCATGTAAACTCTAAGCCCCAGCATCAACTCTAAGCAATAGTTTGGGGACCCCTGGCATAGAGGGGTAACAACCTTGTAACTCCCTTATCCCTCCAGGTACAAGCATTTCTCCCTCCTTCCCTCCCTCTGTCCAGCAACTCTACTTCTCTCTTTCCACCTACAATCTTTCCATTGGTCCAACATCTCTCCTTCCAGCCTCCCTTCCGTTGTATAGCATCATTGCTTTCCTCCCTTCTGTCCCTGGATCCAACACCTCTCCCTCTCTCTTTTCCGTTATATAGCATTTCTCCCTCCCTCCCTTCTGCCGCAGTGATGGAATGTCTTCCTTCTTTTCTCTTCTGCCACAATCTGACATCTCTCTCTTTCTCTAAATCCTATCTCCTCTAATGTACCTTCAGATTGGTCTGCTAGTGGTTGCTGGTACAGATTACTTCTACACCCTGTTTAATGGTCTCAGCAAAAATCCTAAATCGCTTGCAATGGGTACAAAATGCAGCAATCCACATACTAAAGAATCTCAGCTTTCGTGACCCTGTCTCTCCGGCACTACGTTCAGCCCACTGGCTGCCCATCAGTAAACACTGCATCTTTAAGGGCCTTATACTGGCCTATAAAAACTTCCAAAAAGATCAAAAAGCCTGAGGAAGGGTCAGTCTCAAGTACAAATCAATCCCAAAGACCTGCTCCTAGTCCTTTGTGTCCTATCTTTGCACATGCACACCTACCATTCAAAAGGAACAAGTTATATTAAGTTAGATTTAATATGGTTTACACAGGGTGACTAATCAGTTCATGGAAACTTCCTAAAAAAATGTTTATATAAGGAGCTGATAACTGGAGTGACATCGCTAAAGAAATGTAGCGGCATTTAATTTTTGCAAGGGTAACTATGATAAAATAAGGACAATGATTAAAAAGAAGCTAAAAGAGTCTGTAGCAAAGGTCAGAAGTGTAAACCAGATATTGTAGATATCGTTTAAAAATACCATCGTGGAAGCCCAGACCAGATGTATTCCACGTATTACAAAAGGTGGGAAGACGAGAAAATGAGAGCCAGCGTGGTTAAAAGGTGAAGTGAAAGAGGCTATTACAGCCAAGAAACATCCTTTAAAGGATGGAAAAAGGATCCCAGTGAAGAAAATAGGAAGAGGCATAAGCACTGGCAAGTTAGATGCAAAGCATTGATAAAGAAAGCTAAACAAGAATATGAAGAACAACTTGCCAAAGAAGTAAAAACTCAGAGTAACAAATTTTTTTTAGGTACATCAGAAGCAGAAAACCTGTGAGGGAATTCGTGGGACCGTTGGATGATCAAGGAGTAAAATGATATAGTGGCATTAGAAAAGGTTCAAAGAGCGACCAAGATGATAAAGGAGATAGAACTCCTCTTGTATGAGGATAGTAGTGCTGCCCGATTTAGGGGGCGAGGGGAGAGGGTCCAAATCGGGAAGCCGATTTTTTTTAAAATTTAAATCGATTCAAATCAATTCATCCGAAGTGAATCGGTGAACCGATTTGAATCGTGAATTGGGCAGCACTAGAGGAAAGACTAAAGAAGTTAGGGGCTCTTCAGCTTGGAAAAGAGACGGCTGAGGGGAGATACGATTGAAGTCTACAAGATCCAAAGTGGATCAACTTTTTACTGCATCAAGATTTTCAAAGACTAGGAGACACTCAATGAAGTTAGAGAGTAATACTTTTAAAACCATTAGGAGGAAATATTTTTTCAGAGAATAGTTAAGCTCTGGTACGCGTTGGCAGAGGATGTGGTAAAAGCGGTTAATGTAGCTGGTTTTGAAAAAGGTTTAGATAGTTCCTGGAGGAAAAGTCCATAGTCTGTTGTGGAGACAGACATGGGGGAAGCTACTGCTTGCCCTGGATCGGTGGCATAGAATGCTGCTACTATTTGGGTTTTTGCCAGGTACTTGTGACTTGGATTGGCCTCTGTGAAGACGGAATATTGGGCTGGATGGACCATTGGTCTGACCCAGTAAGGCTGGGCCAGCCAAGAGAAACAACAAGCAGACGCCAGCAGAGAAGGATAAAGAGCAAGAGGCGTAGAACAAGTGAGTCTTAAGTTACTCCTGCTACAGTTCACCTGGCTGACAAGGCCTTTGGGGGCAGAAATTGCTCTGTTTGCAAAGGGGTCCGTTTTTCAAATTGATGGTCAGTGTCATTTTAAATATCATCTGTAGTATTTTAAACAATACATACATTTAGCACCATTATACAGGCAGCCACTGACTCCTGGGCAATATCTGTATATAGAGACATTCAGCTCAAATGCACTTACGCTCTTGGTGCATCCTAGTACGGCTGTTCTTATATTCTTATTATATATCTACAGTGTAATACAATAACAAAGCAGTTAAAAGGAAGAGGAAGTACAGTGGAGTGAATTTGGACAGATAAAAAGAAATAAGAAAAATAGAAACCAGAGAGGGAGAAAAAAAATGAAACAGCAAAGACAGCAAGTAAGAGTCAAAGTCAAAGACACACAAAAGTCAGAATTCTTGACTTGGTGTTACAGGCTGTTGGACAGTGACCCAGATGGTATTAACACTATTTACAAACCCAGCTCCTTGAAGATCCCGGATGGATAGAATCCCAAAGATACCACCTAATATACCAAACAGAATCTCGCTAAAACTCGCATGCCACCGCAAATATAACCTGAATTACTACCACATTCTCTGACAACAAAGATGCATCCACCTGCAAAGAAAGCTACTTCACTTCCTAGTATATCCACACTGCAAATGCTGCAATTTAAACCACCCTATGTCCACCAAGTCTGTATTTGTAAGTCTGCATGTTATGTCTATACTGTAATTGCTGTAATCTAAACCCCTTTGTCCATGCTGTAAAGTCTATGTCTCGCTAAACTTTGTCCTACCCATACTATGAATGTACTCCTGTAACCCGTTCTGGGCTCCTTTGGGAGGACGGGCTAAATAAATAAATAAAATAAATAAATAACTTAATTACAAGATGCTCTTTTAATTTTTAAAACTATCTTACCAAACATCATTATTGCTCTTGTTTGTTAAACAGAAACCAGCTTCAAGGATTTGGCAAATTCTCGGGTATGTGTGTGCAAGTTTCCTACCATGGGCTGCAGAGAGACTTGGCTACACTTCCCAGCTAAAGGCAAAAATATTCTTAGTAACAGTGACGTTTTCTGTGATTCAGCCACACAACCCTGTGTACCCAATCATCTGAGCCACAGAAGTCATTTAGCTGCCACCTAAGCTCAAGGAAACAGCTCTAGTGGTAGAAAAAAAAAAATGCCCACCCCCACTGGACCAATAAGAGATGTGTCTAATCAATGATCATATGTAAGGGGAGCCAGACAACACAATCTTGCTGATACAACAGCTCTTAATGGGTCTGCCGTCATTTATTGCAGCCCAGCTCCTCTTTACTGCTTAATGCTGAGGTCTACCCTCATACCTGGTTTCTACTCCACACCTAGTTCCTGCTTAACACCTGCACTGCTCCACTCTACCTTGGGCCTAGTTTAGGGTTACCAGATTTTTGTCCAGAGAAACCGAGCCATATGGCTCCGCCCCATTTCTCCCCTAGCCCGTTCTGCCTCCAGCCTCGCCCCATTCCACCTCTAGCCCCACCCTGTTTTGCCTCTAAACATGCCCCCACACAAAGCCCCATCTTTGTTTTCTGACCTCCAGGCCGTGTCTGGATGGTCTCTGAACATACGCGGATACATGTGATGTCATCTGCACACATTCAAAGGCCCTCTAAACACGGTCAGGTCGGGACTTTCCAAAACCCACACAAACTGCCGGGTTTTGGAAAGTCCATCTGGGCACCCAGAGATTCCTCTAAAAAGACTGGGCAACTAGGCTGGTAACCCTAGCCCAGTTGCAACATCTAAGCTTCTTCCCCTGGGAAGCCTTGACAACATAGATAAAGATAGCAGATAAAGAGCAGTATGGCCCATCTAGCCTGCCCAGTAAGGTGGTTAGGGGTATAAATGCTGCTGCATGCAGATTACTCCCTTCTATGCTTCTTTGAAGTGTGAACATCATTTACTCAGTTTTGCTTTGAGTAGAAATGTTCTGTATTTTGATTCCATCCTTCAAGGGATCCTCTGGGTTTATCCTACATTTTTGTTCCTACCACCTCCAATGGAAGGATAACTTCAAACAATCACCACCCACTTTATCAAAAAATGTCTACAGTTACCACATATCTGGATTTACCTGGACATGTCCCCTTTTTAGAGGACTGTCCAGCTATTTGGATGGATTTTCAAAACATGGCAGTTTGTTCGGATTTTGAAAATCATTGATCTTGGGGCCACGTCTGGAGGGCATCTGTGCGATCTCATCATATGCATGTGACATCATGTCGCATCCACGCGTGATATAGGGACTTGTATGTTTCCTCCTATAATTTTTTTTATCATTTTCCCTCTCAGATGTATGAGAATGGGACTGACTTTTGTCAGAGCAGCTGGGGAGAATCATTCACGGTGAGTAACACCACTGGCCATTGTCTGGAGCTGAATGAGAAGGATGAGCTGGTGATGAAGACCATTACAAATGAAGAGTCAGAGGAGAGCAGACAAGATAATCCTTCAAGCCAGAACAACAAGCAGACGCCAGCAGAGAAGGATAAAGAGCAAGAGGCGTAGAACAAGTGAGTCTTAGGTTACTCCTGCTACAGTTCACCTAGCTGACAAGGCCTTTGGGGGCAGAAATTGCTCTGTTTGCAAAGGGGTCCGTTTTTTTCAAATTGATGGTCAGTGTCATTTTAAATGTCATCTGTAGTGTTTTAAACACTACATACATTCAGCACCATTATACAGGCAGCCACTGATTACTGGGCAATATCTGTATATAGAGATATTCAGCTCAAATGCGCTTACGCTTCTGGTGCTAATCAAAGGGTTTGTCAGGGAACACACACTCCTTGCTCTCCCAGCAAGGAAACTGAGTAACACTACTACTGCTACCACTTATCATTTATATAGCACTATTTGACATACACAGTACTGTACATTAAACATTGAAGAGACAGTCCCTACTCAGTAGAGCTTACAATCTAATCAAGCAGACAAACAAAAAAAGTCCATAGTCTGTTATTGAGAAAGACATGGTGGAAGCCACTGCTTGCCCTGGATCGGTAGCATGGAATATTGCTACTCCTTGGGTTTTGGCCAGGTACTAGTGACCTGGATTGGCTGCCATGAGAGTGGGCTACTGGGCTTGATGGACCATTGGTCTGACCCAGTAAGGCTATTCTTATGTTCTTATGTTAGAACAAATAGGGGTTAGGGAGCTTTTCAGAGAGGGAATGATAAAACAGGCATGGATAGCAAATGGCTTCTGGGATATGCTGGGCCCTAATTCTAGGGGGGGGGGGGGGAAATCTCTTTTTGTAGTGCAATAGATGTGTCATTCTGAACAGTAGGGACGTACAAAAGCAGTTCCAGAAATCTAGGGTGGGACCTCTGTGCCTGCTTGTAACACTGAGGGCCTAAAGATGGTGTCCTCCTGTGCTGTCACATCCACTCTGTAGAACTTGAAGAACATAGGCAGTGTGGACCAGGTCACTGCTCTACAAATCTTGAGTGAAATTGCCTGTACTTCTGCCCACAAAGAAGCCATGCTTCTAGTAAAATGCGCCTTCAAGGAGACCGGCAACTGCTTACCATAGGCCAGGGGTGTCCAATGTTGGTCCTCGAGGGCCGCAATCCAGTAGGGTTTTCAGGATTTCCCCAATGAATATGCATGAGATCTATTTGCATGCACTGCTTTCAATGCATATTCATTGGGGAAATCCTGAAAACCCAACTGGATTGCGGCCCTCGAGGACCGACATTGGACACCCCTGCCATAGGCAATATATGATGACAAGATGGTAATGTATATCCATCTTAATATGGTAGTATTGGATACTTGTCTGCAAAAACAGATGGTCAGAGAGTCGGAACTCATTAGTAACCTCTAGATCAGTGTTTTTCAACCTTTTTATACCCGTGGACCGGCAGAAATAAAATAATTATTTTGTGGACCGGCAAACTACTAGGACTAAAATTTAAAAACCCCGTTTACGCCCCATCTCCGTCAGCTTGGTCCCCGCAAACCATCTGATCCCATCTGCACAAGCCGCAGTTATGATTTTATATTGAACGTATTTTATTAAAGTATAAAAAGAAACAATATTCTAAACAATTGTGATTTTATAAATACAAATAAACAGAGCACGGACCAACAAAACCCCTGTCTCCCCTCCCTTTCAAATATATCCCCTCTACTAGCAAGAAAACTGAACAAGCCAAGTTATTATAGAATGCTACACAGAAATATGCTAACAGAATACTGCAGTCCCCAGTTATGTCTCTAGCAGGATATATATTTCAAATCTGATATATTCTAATGACAAAATAGAAATAAAATTATTTTTTTCTACCTTTTGTTGTCTCTGGTTTCTGCTTTCATCTTCTTTTCACTCTTTTCCTTCCAGTGTCTGCCCTGTCTCTTCAATCCAGCATCTGCGTGTTCCATCCAATGTCTTCCCTCTCCCCCTTCCATATGTATCTGACTTCTTTCTATGCCCCTCTCCCCTGTCCATCCAGCCTGTGCCTCCTCTCTCATTTTTACATCATTCATTTCAGCTTCACTGCCTTCTTCATTTTTATCTATCCTACACCAAATCAAGCATCTTTATCCCTCTCTCATTTCTCTGCTGACCCCCTTTCCAGCATCAATGTCTCTCTACTTTCTCATTCCTCTCTCTCCCCTTTCCCTCATCTGATCTCTCCATTCCCTGACCCCCTTCTCCTCCTGTAATCTCCCTGCCAGCTGTTTCCTTCCTTTTTTTTCTTTCTCCCTTCCCTCCTTCCTTTTTTCCTTCTCCCTTCCCTCCTCCCTCTATCCAATATTAACTCTCTTCCCATCCCTTTCCCTCCTTCCCTCCCAGCAGCATCTCTCCTTCTCCCTCTATCCAACAATAACTCTCTACCCATCCCTTTCCCTTCTCCCCTCCCAGCAGCATCTCTCCTTCTAACTCCCTTCAAGTCCAGTAACAGCTCTCCCTTTATCCAGCAGCTTCCCAGCCTCCTACAGTGACTTCCTCCCCTTCCAGCAGCTCTCAGTACTTGCCTGCAGGAAGTTGCCGGTAAATCACTGCCCTGGCAAGTAGGAGAGCTGGTGGGAGGGGAATTAGCCACTGTGAAGGCTCCCCAGGATCATCTCCCTCCACCTGCACCTGTATCTGCAGCTCTCTCGTTCTAAATGCAACTTCCCCGCAGCCCTCTTCAATAACTCGGCAGGGGCGGCGATCAAGACAGGCTGCTGACGTCGGGACCTTCACTCTCTGAGTCCCGCCTATTTTGCTTCAACTTCCTGTTTCCTAACAGGCGAGACTCACAGAGGGAAGGCCCCGATGTCGGCAGCCTGTCTTGATCGCCTGAGGCTGGCAGGAACCGCAGTCGGGAGGAACCGCAGTCGGCAGGAAATTTAACTGCCGACTTGATCTCGCTGGCTCTGTGCGGACCGGCAGAAATTTTCTGCGGACCGCCATCGGTCCGCAGACCGGCGGTTGAAGAACAATGCTCTAGATAATGTAAGAGAACTCTCCTTCCTTAGAATTTGGTCCTTTTTCTTTGAACCTGTGGATTGTAATGCTGGTAATCTTACTTCTTGATTGACATGGAAAGCAGGTAAAACCTTCGGCTAAAAGAACAGAACTGTGCACAAGGAAACTCCCGCCTCCATGTTCTTGAGCAGGGTCTCAAAGTAATCCAGTTGGGTTTTCAGAATTTCCCCAATGAATATACATGAGATCTATGTGCATGCACTGCTTTCAATGCATATTCATTGGGGAAATCCTGAAAACCCGACTGGATTGCGGCCCTCAAGGAGAGACTTTGAGATTTCTGTTCTTGAGGAAGGGCTATAGCTCCAAGACTCTTCTTGCTGATGTAATGGCTACGAGGAAAACAGTCTTGATGGTAAGATCCTTCAATGATGCCATGATGCCTCTTGTATAGGCTCATACAGAGCCTGAGTCCGTGCAAGACCACGTTAAGGTTCCATGGCAGAAACAGTTGGTCTGAGCCTTAGTGTTCTTTTCAGGAATCTGGCTATGTTGGGATGAGAAGCCAGGACAGCTTTGCGTTCTTGGGCTCTGAAGCACTAAAGGCTTGCCACTTGGACCCTAAGTGATGCTATTGTGAGGTCTTTGTCAAGACCTGCTTGGAGGAAAGCCAGCACCACTGAGATTGGAGCACTAAATGGCTCTACCTTTTCTTTCATGCACCAGTGCTGAAATGTCTCCCAAACTTTCGCGTAAACGGAGACCATCATAGGCTTTTTGGCTCTGATGATCTTCTGTAATGCCAATTGAATGGCCTGAAGCTCCAGCCTGCTGATGGACCAATTTCTCTGGGAGGCCGACCACTGCCCCTGGAATGGACACCCGTTGCAATGACCTTCCCAGCTAAATAGGCAGGCATCTGTCAGAATAACCCAGAATGTTATCCGGAGGGGCATGCTTCTCAATAATGACTGTGGCCAGAGCCACCAAGATATGCTGTTTTGGAATTCCAGGATCCACTGGACTGTCATATGAAGAGAGTCCATTTGCAGAGACCACCGAGACAGCAGTGCATTCTGAAGGGGATGCATGTGAGCTTTTGAGCAATTGGAGGTAGAGCCAAGCTGACAGGGCTGGCCTGGCCATCTCTATAATCTGAGAGCAAATCTTCTGTCTGCGTGCCTCTGGGAGATAAGCATGGCCTTCTGCTGTGTTGAATAGAACTCCCAGGGATTCCAGGGTTTGGGATGGAACCAGTTGGCTCTTGCGAAAATTCTCTATCCAGCCCAGGCTCTACAAGACTTAACCACTGATTTACTTCTCGTTCTTTTACCAAGAATGACAGGTTTCTGATCAGCCAGTCGTCCAGGTATGGATGCACTTGTAATCCTGCCCTGCAAAGATGCATAGCAACCAGCACCATCACCTTGGTGAATGTGCTTGCTGTTACCAGACCAAAGGGTAGCACTGAAAACTGGAAATGTTTCTCCAGGACATGGAATCTTAGAAACTTCCTGTGCTCTGGAAATATGGGAATATGCAGGTAGGCTTCCGTCAACTCTAGAGAAGCCAAAAATTCCCCCGGTGCTACTGCTGCAATGACTGACCATGCTGTTCACATGCGAAAGCATGGAACTTTCAGAGCCATGTTGACATGAGATCCAATATGGGTCTCCAATCTTCTGTGCCTTTCTTGAGCACTATAATGTATATGAAGTATCTGCCGAAGCCCAATTCTTCAGGCAGCACAGGTTCGGAGTTCTACCAGTCTCTGCAATGTTCCTAATACTTTGCTTGCCTTCTCTGGTTGCCCCGCCGGGAAGACCACAAACCAGTCTGTTAAGGAATGGGCAAATTCGTGCTTGTAACCTCCCTGAATGATCTCTAGGATCCAATGGTCTGATGAGATCTGCATCCAGGCCTCCGCATACTCTGAGGGCCTTTCTCCTATTCTCAGGGGAAAGGCTGCAGTCCTGGAGTCATTTTGTACTCTTGGACGCTGGAGTGGGATGAGAACTTGAAGCTTGGTTTTGCCTTGGTCCTGTAAATCTCTGTCTTGATCCCTGATAGGATCTCTGAGATGAGGCTCCTCTTGAATACAGGTGAAAATGCCTGGAACCACAAAAACTAGACTGTGTGGAACCTCTAATGGTTACTGGTCTGCTGTCAGGTAGAGATCATTCAGCCAGACCTTTCTGAACAACATCTATCTGAAGTCTGCTGAGTGTAGCCTTAGGGGTGGAATCTCCTGCCCATTGCCTGATCCTGAGCATTCTGTGGGTAGAGATCAAATTAGCCAAGATTTTGCTCATGTCCCTGATTATGTTGTAGAGAGCATCAACCACATAATTCACCCCTGCTAGCATAAGCTGAAGCAAAGGTTTGCCATCCGCCACGGTAAACCCACACAACTTGCTATGACACATGCGTGCCACAAAAGAGGCTGCCACAGCTGCTTTAATTCCTAAAGTCAGTGCCTTAAATTGTCTTTTCAGGACCACATCCACTCTGTGATCCTGCATATCCTTTAATACTACACCTCATTCACTTGGCAGGGAAATGCACTTCGTCACCTAGGCCACCAAGGAATTCACCTTAGGCTGAGTGAACATCTGCTGACACTCCTGTGCCATAGGATACAGGGAGTTTACATTCAGCATTCCAATGTTGGTGGTGGCTGGTTCCACCCAAGATAAATGTTGCCTTCTTTCTTAAAAGATATTCCATTGATTGAAAATTATTTTTAAAAAAGGGGTTTTTGCATATATATACCACACAAGAAAAAGGTTTTTGCATTTTTTGCACTAGTGGATAATCAATTTAAACAGTGGGAAGGAGGGGTAGAGCATAGATGATTACAACATCAAGTTCAAGATGCAGACCTGGAATGATATATTGATCATAGGAGGTCCTATGATCTGATTCATCCATTATGTTATGATATGCTCACCTCCAACCCCGAGTAAGAAATTCATATAGAAATTTCAGATGGAAACTTTATTCATTTGATAGAAAATGATCTTTTGATAAATTTTGTTAAAATTTGTGTGAAACAGCATAAAAGCAGTAGCTATTTTTTAGCACTTCTGAGAATCTTTAAAATTGTGATATATAGAGGTCTTTCTAAACATCGTGTTACCCATTTTTTTCTATACAGTTTATCTCGGGTAAGATGGAATTTTAGGTCTATCTTTCTAATATCCTATAGCAGTGATTCCCAACCCTGTCCTGGAGGACCACCAGGCCAATCGGGTTTTCAAGCTAGCCCTAATAAATATGCATGAGAGAGATTTACATATAATGGAAGTGACAGGCATGCAAATCTGCTCCATGCATATTCATTAGGGCTATCCTGAAAACCCGATTGGCCTGGTGGTCCACCAGGACAGGGTTGGGGACCACTGTCCTATAGGATACAGCTTTGCCATTGTTTTGGCTACATTTGAAGAGCCCTCAGGAGCATCCCAGTGCTCCGTGACAAAAACACTTGTATCAGGATACCAGGGAAATACCGTAGGTTGCACTCTTACTCCACTCTTACTCCACTGAGCGAACAGTGCCTGCTGGAGATCTAATTGTAACTCACAGAGAGTCAGTAATGAGCTCTAACAGCCCCACAGGCTTTAAGGGCTGGCATACTGTGGGGTCTTCCCCTTGGTCAAGGGCCACCATCATTTCTTGTGTACTTGCCCCAATTTGTGATCCTGTAGATCCCAGCAGGGAAGACTCACTCTGAGAGAGCAAGGGCATACAGTCTGACCCCCCCCCTGTCTTTTGAGTCCATGTCAGAAAGGTCCACGGGATCTCGACCAGCCTCTGTAACTGGGATGGATGTACACTGGGAGCCCATGCCCCACTGCGTGGTCTCTGGTTCGCTTCCAGACATTCTATGAGAATCTTGGCTATCCAAATAAGTTGTCCACCTCAAATTCATAAATTCATGAGAATAGGCTTTACTAGCCAGTGCTGAGTCCTCTTTAGGTAACTCTACCTTATGTCTCTTAGGCTCCATGGTTTCCACACTCCTATGCTTAGGTAAGTCACTGTTCTAGGGCTCTGAAAGAGATTTTCTTCTGGCAGATAGTCCCCCTAATGTCTCCTCAGCCCTAGACCCGAGGAGAGTCTAAGCTCGAAGCTCCTGCCCCCCCCCCCCTTCATGTGCTGCGCTGCACATGGCACATGGGTGCTCTTCCAGTGTCTGTCCAGCACAAATTTGGCATGAATTAGGGGATAAAAGAACCTGAAGACTCCATCCATGCCAGTTTTGAGGCAAAACAATGAGTTCTGAAAGGTCTGAAGAACTTTAAAGAAAAATTGGGACATCCAAGATGGCTGCTGTGGCAGCGTTTTGGCAGCAAAAAATCTCAAAAACACCTTAACTTAAAAAGCTCTGAAAATAGGATTTTAGAGGTGTGGGACCCTAAGGAAGTGGAAGAAACCTTTATAACAGCTTTCAGACCCCCCTCCTGATTTTGTCCATAGGCTGTAATAGTCTTGCTCACTGTGACATATTCTGAAGGTGCTACAGCCTGCCTCAGCTCTAAGAAGTAGCTAGATCTGGGACAAGAATCACTATCTCAGTCAGTCCTCCAAATGCTGAGATCTACAGGCTGCCAGTTGGACTGATATTTGACCTTCATGGAACTGCACACGAAGGGGAGGGGAGGCAAAATCACAGCCAGAATCCTGAAGAGCCCTCTGTGGGAGCCTAACAACCTACACTGCAATTCAGTAGGTGAGCTAAGCTACTAGGGATATGGACCCCGAGTTCCACAAAGTTTTCTGCAGGCTGGCTAAACAGGTCCCCAAGTGATTAACCTGCTGGTTGCAGACACAAGTCTGCTTCTTCTCCACGCAGGCAGAGCTTTTCACCGTACTGAGGAGCTCTGGTGCAATAAAATCTGCAAAAAAGAACCAAAAACAATAAAGAAATTTACAGAGAGGATGAGAAAGACACCTTCTGGCTCAAGTGCAGAAGGAAAAACTGAGGGGGGCAGCCGTCTGGTGAAGGAGGAAGAGTTGAAAACCTGGACTGGATTTCTTCTGCATGGCTCTCGAGCATGGGAAGAATACCCTACTGTCCAGAATGACACACCTAGTGCACTAGAAATAATGTTGAAGTATATTTAATTATACATTTAGCTTAGTTTATTAAATAACGAGGTGAGATCTCAACTTACTTTTGCTTGACACATTATCTTTAGAACCTCCAGGTTCTGGGTGAACTTCTAGATTCACAGAAATATGTGGAAGAGAGCAAGATCTCTCTGTATAATTCATACTGCAAATCTGCTAATTCCCTCTGAGATGCAGATCCTCTCCTGGTATCAGTGGATTGCTACAGATATGTTTGGTGATGGAAGCAGAGCCATGATTTTGCTCATATGTGTCAGTAGTGGATGTATTTTTGTACATCATTTGTAGTGCTTAGATGAGTAGGGGTATTAAGGTGGACATCTGAGCCAGTTTCTCACCTAACCTCTATTTTGAGACTCTTTCTTTTTTTTTTTTAAATGAACTGTTCCAGACTGTGGTGGGCAATTAAAAATGTCCAGCACTGGCTCAGATGACCGAGGCTGTTCTCAGTCAAGTGGCAGCAGCATTAGAGAGAGAAGAAATAGAATGGAACTTATCCATTCCAAAACATGATTCCAAAATACCCATGTGAACCTTGTCTTTTCTTGTTACATAGGTCCCAGGAAACCGTGGTACTGTCCCCGAGAGTCTGGAAAACACTGCATCAGACCTTGTTACCAGTGCATACTCACATCATCCATCTGACATGATTTCCAAAGCATGCACCACATGTAAATTCAGAGCAGGCCATGCCAGAGTGAGACTATATTTCTCCAGACCTGCAGCTCGCTACATAGCACCTGAGCGATGCCTGTAATTCCATATTCGAATGTAACTCCAACAAACCCCAACATTAATAAAGTACTTCCCTCTATGATGCCTGCACCCTTCAAGCATCCACTGATAATGCTCAGATAATTTTATGTATCTTATTATAATGGACTGAAGGCCTCAGAAACACCTCCCTCCACCTTTGATAAAAGTTCATATCCGGTGGGAATCTTGGTGTATGATATTCCTCACTGGCCCAGATTCATTCAACCTATTTTATTTATATTTGTTATTTTTTGTTTTTGTAGAAGATTTCATGCAGTTCTTATTTAGATCTTATGATGAATTTTGGGGCTTCATGATCCCCAGTAGCATGAAAGAATGATGGATTTAAGCTAAGTATAAAAGCGCAAGGTACCTGGCCATATCCAAGGATTATATTATTTCATAAAGGCTCATGATACAGATAATTTGGTTTGTGTCTGAAACCATCAGGGACAATATTACATAAGTAGTCTTTGAATTTATCAGAAAATTTGCATTTTAGATTAAACTAATGCAGTGGAGATCTCATTTTCTACTCTCACTCTATAATGAATACAAAAATCATGCTAGGAGTTTTACAAACTAGGTAGAGCCTGGGAAGGTCAGGTGGTGTTAATCTACATAGCAGAAACAGTACTGGGGGCTTTGGCACAGCATAGACTATTAGAGAATGGGACCCTGTTCTAAACAAAAAAATAAAATAGTATTCAGCAGCCTGCTATTCTCTAAGACTCTGCAAATACTACTATTACTATTATTTCTATAGCGCTACCAGATGCATGCAGTGTTGCACAGAGTCACAAAGAAGACAGTCCCTGCTCCAAAGAGCTTACAATCTAAACAGCCAAGCCAGACAAACAGGATGTCATGGATACAGTTAAGGGGAACGGTTAATCAGCTGGCTGGGTTGGAGGGCAGAGGGAAGTTGAGTTAAGAATTGAAAGCTATATCAAAAAGGTGGGTTTTCAGTCTGCTTTTAAACAAGGGAAGGGGCTTGATGGACAAACTTGGGTAATTTATTCCAGGCACAAGGGGCAGCTAGATGAAAGGAATGAAGTCTGGAATTGGCAGTGAAGGAGAAGGGTAACGCTAAGAGTGATTTATCTGAGGAACGGAGTTCTCTGGGAGGTGGATAAGGAGAGAGAAGGGAGGAGAGATATTGAGGGGCAGCAGAATGAACACACTTGTAGGTCAGCAATAAGATCTTGAACTGTATGCGATGGCAGATAGGAAGCCAGTGAAGTGACTTAAGGAGAGGGGTAACATGAGCGTAGCGAGGTCGGTAGAAGATGAGATGCGCAGCAGAGTTTTGCACAGATTGCAAGAGGAAGAGGCAACACTGATGGATACCAGTTAGGAATAGATTGTAATATTTTAAGAGTGAGGTTACGAGAGCTTGGACAAGGGTCTGGGTAGTGTGCTCAGAGAGGAAGGGGCAAATTTTGGTGATATTGAAGAGATAGAAGCGACAGGTCTTAGTAGCTTGTTGCAGAGGAGACAGTATTATTTACAGAGATGGAGAAAGGAGGAGGAGGAGGAACAGAGGGTTTAGGAGGAAAGAGGAGCAGCTCAGTCATGGACATATTTAGTTTCAGATGACGGCAGGACATCCAGGCAGCAATGTCAGCCAAACAAGCAGAGACTTTTTCTTGGATTTTAGGTGAAATTTCAGGTGTAGAAAAGTAGAGCTGGGAGTCATTAGCATAAAGGTGATACTGGAAACCATGGGAGGAGATCAGGGCACCGAGGGAAGAGGTATAGAAAAAGAAGAGGTCCTAAGACAGAACCCTGGGGTACACCAACTGCTAGCGGGGTAGCAGCAGAAGAGGACTTACCAACATATACACTATAGGTGTGTTGGGTAAGATAGAGATAGGAGGCAAACCAGGAGAGGACAGATTGACGGAATCAACTTTCTAATAAATTCAGACACTGCCTATGTAATATTGTCTTTGGTGGATTCAAACACTCATTTTGGTTTAGGGTCTAGGACAATTTAGTGTGGCCATTTCATTGCGGCTGTTTCAGTGCTGAATCGGCCACAATGAATCTTCCTATACCTGGCTGAAAGTTTGGGGGCATTATAGCAGCACCTGACCTTGTTTGAGGGGGTGTGATGCCCCCCTCTCCCCCAAAATAAGGATGCCCTTACTCTTCCCTGCTGCTCAAGTTTATTAAAATTTGATGAAACGCTAATCATAAATTCTAAGCATTTTAACAATTAAAATGGGGAACAATTAACATACTTGTTAATGACAAGACGTAACATACATAAAAAGAAGAGGAGAGTGCCGCATAACTCTTGAAAAGTTTGCTGGTATGAGCAGCATTTTCCACGTCCTGCTTGCGCTGGTCTCGGCTCCCCTCTGATGTGACGTCCAAGTCCCATGACTAGGAAGTGATGTCAGAAGGGAGCCAAGGCCGGCGTGAGCAAGGGGTGGCGAACGTTTCAAGAGGTATGCGGGGGGGGCAGAGAGGCACCAACACCCCCAACAAGACAGCATCTGAGGGGCAGTTCATACCCCTCTCTCCCCCTTACTATGCCACTGGGGTGGAAAGGAAGAGAGGTACTAACAGAGACTTGGAGAAGACGATTCATCGCGGTGGTTTCGGCGTGGCTGCAATGAAACATCCTGCGCTGAATTCCATTTGGTTTATACCTCAACAGGCTTAACAGTCTGCTCAGCATCAATTTTTTAAAAATACAATTGAACAAGTATTAAAAATGGGGCCAGCAATGATAGTCTCTGGCTAACCATTTGCTGCATTTACCTTTTTCACAGAGTCCATGTAGTAAGGATGCAGTGAATTTCTGTAGTATTTATCCTGCAGGGTTTGATGTGATTAAATCCAAACTGGAAGCTGGGAGAAGTTTGATTCTTTTAGTTCTAACCAAATCTCCCTTGTCTAAAATAAGAGAAAGTGAATCCTCATGTGACCAATCTCCTTCTTGGATTCTAATTTTACCTTCTGAACATCCATGACTGAAGTTTGCCCTACAGCCCATGAGTACATGGGGTTAAATTTAGATCCTTTGTGAACCTGCTTATCATGATCAGTGAGGTATCTTGGCTGGTTGCACAGGAAACATCAATCTGGCTAATATGATTGGCTAATCCACCTATCTGTGAAATTTATCACCGTTGCGTGCGGCTGCATACACAGTATAAATGAGAAAGAGGAAGGGTGGCCAGTGCCTAGAGAATAAATCTAATCGTCCATTTCTGGATCACTCTATGCCTAAATCAGTTCAAAGTGATTTACAAATCAAGTAGCTCCTATTATGTTATGAGGAATTATAGTCCTGAAATACAAAATAAGTGGTGGATAGTGAGGATATCCTTAGAAGTACAAAACTGTTGAATAAGCTATTGAGAACAAGAGACATTGGGTTGTCATTAGAATTACAATACAGCTGAATTAGAAATGCAAAACAGAGGTGAATTGATAAAAATTGCCTCTTGGAAAAAGAAACAGTCCATGATAAAGGAAAAAGACTTAGAAAATTCTATTAAAACATTAGAATTACAACATATGTCTAATCACCTACATGACCCAGCTACTCTCCAACGTATCCAAAAACTTAAATATGAATATAATACTTTAGTTTCATGTACAGCCAGGCGTGATATCTTCATTTCCAATTCTGGTCATTATATGGGAGATAATCTTATGGGTCGCCCTTTGGCCAGATACCTTAAAATTAAATCCAAAAGACTACATATCACGGCTATTTAAGATCCATCAGGTCAATTAGTCAAAACCAGATCTTTAATCTCCTCTCAATTCGAAAATTTTTATGCTTCATTATACCAATCCGAATTTGCTGCTCCTGAATCAGATATAGACTCCTTTCTTTCCTCCTTAACTCATCCGACCATATCGGATTCTGTTAAATTGGAACTAGATTCCCCGATAACTATATCAGAAATAGAAGCTGCCATATCTTCCCTACCTGCTGGGAAAGCCCCCGGCCCGGACGGCTTTACTAACGAATTCTTTAAACAATTTCGCACCATCTTAGCCCCTCATCTCCTTACATATTATGATTTCCTCCATTCCACTCCGGACAAACAATTCAATTTCACTGAAGCCACCATTGTAGTAATTCCTAAACCTGACAGAGACGCCACCTTGGTTAAAAACTTCCGCCCTATCTCTCTCCTTAACTTAGATTACAAGATAATGGCAAAATTACTTGCATTAAGACTTACCAAAGTGATTCCATCTCTTATACATAAAGATCAAACAGGATTCATTAAACAAAGATATATAGGAGATAACCTGCGCCTCTTTCACCATATTAACGCTCACGCTAAAACAATGTCAGACCCTATAATAGGCCTAGCTATTGATGCTGAAAAAGCCTTTGACTGGGTGGAGTGGCCTTTTCTTTTCCGTGTCCTGAAATGGTATAATTTTGGCTCATTCTTCACGAATTGGATAGAAGCGTTATATCACCAACCCACAGCTCGTATTCTGATTAACAACTCTTTATCCAATAAATTTTCCCTTCAAAGAGGCACTCGACAGGGCTGTCCTCTCTCACCATTGCTATTTAATTTAGTGTTGGAGCCTCTTCTTTCTGCTATTAGACAAAGCCCCTTAATTAACGGTATTCCCTCTTCTGATCGAGACTTCAAATTAGCAGCCTATGCTGATGATGTTTTAATTTTTCTTAGGAACCCTCTATCCTCTCTTCCTCATCTTATACATATTGTCAAACATCAATATTCCCTTCTATCCGGATACTCTGTCAATTGGGAGAAATCAGAGATCTTCCCTCTGAATGATAACATTCTTCAATCAGATCTGGCTCATTTTCCCTTCTCATGGTCACATGAAGCTGTGAAATACTTGGGGATTTTAATACATAAGGATCCGGTTCTTGCTCAAGATCTTAATATATCTAAAGTCAAAAATCTAGTTCTAAATACTACATCTCGATGGTCTCCACTTTTTTTGTCTTGGTGGGGTAGAATAGCATCCATCAAAATGGCCCTAGCACCTCAAATTAATTACACTCTCTCTATGCTTCCTCTTCTATGCTTGAAGTCGTTTTTTCATTGGCTAAATAGGAAGCTATCTGAATTCATTTGGAACAAGAAAAAACCTCGAATTGCTCTCGCCAAGCTGAAAGCCTCTAAGATTAACGGTGGTCTTAACTTCCCGGATTTCTATCATTATTATATTGCTTCACTAGCTAAATATGGAGCTTACTAGGTTACTGACTCCTATCCCCAAGATCCTCCTGCTTGGTTTGAAATGGAGTGCTTTTTATGCACGCCTTTACACATCTCCTGCTTACTAACGGTGTCAGTACCCAGACATTTGAGAAGGTACTCTTTGTTGGGTTCAACGCAGCATGCTCTTCATATTTTAGATACATTAGCTGAGATCTCAGTTAATGTTAGCCCACTCATGTCTCTTTGGAATAATCCCAAAATCCAAAACCATGGCAAATCCCTCTCATGGAAACGGTGGCAGTGGGCAGGTATATGGTTTGCCCATCAATTGTCTACTCTTACTGCATCAGTTCCTTTTGATATACTTTGCTCCACATACCTGCTGCCTTCTTCTATTTATTCACAGTGACTCTCACTCATTGGAGTGCTGTCTTCTGTGCATATACGTTTTGACTTCATGACTTCCAAAAATACTATCCGCCATTGGTCTTTATTGACTCTATTAAAAGGCAAGGCTATATCTTTTTTCTATAATATTTTGAGAGATCATTCCTTCACTTTTTCACCTCAATCTATGAAACACTGGGATATTATACTCACCACTCCGCTTTCTGACATTGATTGGGAACTCTTTTGGTCTTCAACAAACCACCCGCTTTTATCTTCTAGAGTTTCACAATCAATGTTCTTTATTATGTGGAATGCAGTATGGACCCCATTTCGCATGTGGAAAGACAACTTAAAGCAAGACTCTGTTTGCTGGAACTGTTTGAAAGAGGAGGGAACTCTTGATCATATGTTTTTTCATTGTACTTTGGTCTGCTCAAATTTGGAACACCATACAATCTATCACTAACTGCTCGGAAGAGATCTCTATGGACATTATAATCCTTCGCTCTCAACATCCCTGTTTCGCACAATCAAACTGTCCTCCTAAGCTCATCAATACCATGTTTGTGACTGCTCTCATGCACATTCTGAAAAATTGGAAATCATCTTCGCTACTAGACTATACTTTTTGGTGGAACTCTCTGTGTATGTATCATAGATTTGAATCCTATGCATATGAGAATAAAATTACACTCCGAACCTCCATGAATTTGAAGAGCAAAAAATCACCCTGGTCATTCCTGGATTCCTATGTACGCTCTGCTTCGTAGACACTCCTGTCTACCCTTCCTTTTCTTCTTTCTTTCCTTTCTCTTTTAATTTCTATTTCTGTTCTCCCTCATCTTTTTCTCATATAGTCTTCACAAGCAGTTCCAATACTTGGAGCTTTTCTTACTGCTATGGTCCTCTACAGTTAAATATATATTTGCAGATTCTTTATACACAAAGCTTTATTTTGTTTTTATGTATTTGAAATGCTCCCTGTATTTTTCAAAATACTCAATAAAAATTATTGAACTAGAAAAAAAAAAGAAAGAAATGCAAAACAGTTAAAATTAGCATCTTATACACTGGGAGCAATTGTGTTATACAATATTTAGAGTAGTAGTTTGTGTGGTCTAGTAAGGTAAGTTTCATTGTCTGAAGAGGTAGATCTTGTGGTGGAATTTGGAGTGTTTCATTGTCAAGGAGTAATAAAGTGCAAAGTGGAATCCTGTGGAGCATATATTGCCAAAAGGAGGGTATTTGTTTTTTTTTTCCCAAATCTAAGGTAGATATGTTCTGTTTTGATGACTATTGGAAGGTCGTTCCAGGTCTTGATGCCTATGTAGGAGAAGGGAGGATTAGTTGAAGTATCTTAAGTTTTCTGGAGGATGAAGACCTGGGGTTGGTGAAAAAGTTATAAGTACTTTAGTTTTTAATTAGTTCTTCCTTGTCCTATGTTTTCTGCTATGTACTCTAGTCTTAATTATATGTGAACCGAGTCGAGCTCCACTGGGAGATGACCCGGTATATAAACCAAAGATTAGATTAGATTAGAAGTGGTTCTGTGGCGTTCGCATGTAATATGTGGAACATTACACATGATAATTTGAAGATTATTTGATATTTAATAGGTAACCAGTGCAGTCTGTTGAAGTAATGAAAAATTGAGTCATATTTTTTTAGTTTGACTATTAGTCTTATTGCCGTTTTGGATCAGTTGAAGTTGATGCCAGCATAAAGGGAATTGCAATAATCTAGCTGGGATAGGATGAGCATCTGTGTTAATATAGCAAATTGATGGTCGTGGAAGAAGGATCTTATCAACCTTAGCTGTAAAAAGTGTTTTTCTATAAATTGGAGATTTGGGGTTTGTAACATAAAGAT
Organism: Geotrypetes seraphini; assembly: GCF_902459505.1. Taxonomy (NCBI): domain Eukaryota; kingdom Metazoa; phylum Chordata; class Amphibia; order Gymnophiona; family Dermophiidae; genus Geotrypetes; species Geotrypetes seraphini. Next base: position 68,934,235 of record NC_047095.1, read on the forward strand.
GAGTCAAGGATAATCCCGAGAACCTTGGAAATTTTGTCCACATTTTGAGTAATTCCCGAAGCCAGAGTGATTTTTGTAGGTACTGTTTGCAAGGTGTTGTGAAACCAAATAATTTTGGGGGTTTTTTTTGTTGCATTTAGTTTAAACTTGCTGAGTGTGGCTCAGGTATGTATTTTGTCTATGCCACTGGATATTTTTGGGAGACATCATCTGCATTTTTTTGATTGGCATTAGTAGAAAGATGTCATCTGCAATCAGTGATAAGAAAATGGAGGAGAATAGCAGCAGAGGGAAAGTGGAGAAATCACAGGATAACACTAGGAAAACGCAACTCTTCAATGTGTGTGCTTTAATAGCACACCATTCATTTAGCAGATGAGAATCCCACAGCCCTGCCAGCTGAAGACATTCAAAATCTACCACCCCTAGTCTTAAAAGTGCAGTAGTCAGAGGCAGCGCTTTCAGCTGCTCAGGGTGGGTAGGTTTATTTCTTGTGCATGGTCAGTCAGTTCATGAGCAAGAATTGCCCAACTTTTCTGTCTGGGAAAGAAAGAGGAAGCGGGTGCTGCTGCTCCCTCTTCCCAAATTCCTTTCTGGCTATATCACTAATTTGTACACTCTTACGTGCCCAAGTAGCTATCCAGCAGCGGCACTGATTATTGGTGGTGCACAGATAACTCCCAGGTCTGCCTTGACTTTGTTCCTGGAATCTGGATGGCCACGGTACTAACATAGGAGTGCCACGGCAGTCTCTCTGGGTGCCACTGCATAGCTGGTGTCACTCAGCACAAGTGAAATCTAAAGTAGGGCTTGCTCAGCCTCAAATTATAATGAATATGAATCCAAAGTAATGGGGCTAAAAAGAAGGCAGAGTGCCCTGTTTCTTTAAGCCTGAAGTTTGTTAGTTGGGCTGTGATCTTGAGATGCCTGTCTGAAGGTAAACAGACCACGCACTTTTCTGCAGGAGTGGAATGAGCCATTTGTAGTTGCGCTGATTTATGAGACTTCAGCAGAGGGTTGTATGAATGAATGTAAGTAATAGACGGGTTTGATAAAGGTGTGGGAAAAACACAGAAGGTCCCTATATAATAAAAAGATAGAATCAAAGCACAATTTAAATTACTTCAAAACTTTACAGAGGAGTGAAATCTTCACAGAGTAGCAGGTACAACACTAATCAAAGGCATTGGGGAGGAGGGTATGGAATTGCACTAAGAAGAGTAAACAGTGGAGTGCCGCAGGGATCTGTACTAGGACCGGTGCTTTTTAACTTATTTATAAATGATCTGAAAATTGGAATGACGAGTGAGGTGATTAAATTTGCAGATGACACTAAACTGTTCAAAGTTGTTAAAACGCATGCGGATTGTGCAAAAATTGCAGGTAGACCTTAGGAAATTGGAAAACTGGGCTTTCAAGTGGCAGATGAAATTTAATGTGGACAAATTCAAAATGATGCACATTGGGAAGAATAACCTGAATCACAGTTACTGGATGCTAGGGTCCACCTTGGAGGTTAGCGTCAAAGAAAAGGATGTGGGTGTCATTTTAGACAATACGATGAAACCTTCTGCTCAATGTGCAGTGGCGGCCAAAAAAGCAAACAGGATGCTAGGAATTATTAAAAAAAGGATGGTAAACAAGACTAAGAATATTATAATGTCTCTGTAATTGCTCCATGGTGTGACTTCACCTAGAATATTGCGTTCAATTCTGGTCTCCTTATCTCAACAAAGATATAGCAGTACTAGAAAAGGTTCAAAGAATAGCGACCAAGATGATAAAGGGGATGGAACTCCTCTCGTATGAGAAAAGACTAAAAAGGTTAGGAGGAGTGTGTGGCACAGTGGATGGAGCTATGGCCTCAGCACCCTGGGGTTGTGGGTTCAAACCCCACCGCTGCTCCTTGTGACCCTGGGCAAGTCACTCAGTCCTCCGTAGTCCCAGGTACGTTAGATAGATTGTGAGCCCACCGGGACAGATAGGGAAAATGCTTGAGTACCTGATTGTAGAACCACTTAGATAACCTTGATAGGCGGTATATAAAAGCTAATAAACTTGAAACTTTAAACTCTTCAGCTTGGAAAAGAGAAGGCTGAGTGGAGATAGTATTGAAGTCTACAAAATCCTGAGTGGAGTAGAACAGGTACAAATGGATCGATTTTCCACTCCATCAAAAATTACAAAGACTAGGGGACATGCGGTGAAGTTACAGGGAATACTTTTAAAACCAATAGGAGGAAATATTTTTTCACTCAGAGAATAGTTAAGCTCTGGAATGCATTGCCAGAGTTTGTGGTAGAAGCGGAGAGCATAGCTGGTTTTAAGAAGGGTCTGGACAATTTCTTGGAAGAAAAGTCAATAGTCTGTTATTGAGAAAGACACGGGGCAAGCCACTGCTTGTCCAGGATTGGTAGCATGGAATGTTGCTACTGTTTGGGTTTTAGCCAGGTACTAGTGACCTGGATTGGCCACCATGAGAATGGGCTACTAGGCTTGATGGATGATTGGTCTGACCCAGTAAGGCTATTCTTATGTTCTTAACAGATACAACCCTAAACAAAGGCGAGAGAGTAAACCGCATGGAGCAGCAGGTACAATCTCAAAACAAGAGAACAGAGGGATATAACCTATGTAGAGCAGCAGGCACAACCCCAGATAGCAGAGGGATTTTACCTGCAGACAGAGACAGGTACAATTCTTGTCACCTTACTAGGGACCATATGCGTCTTTATCTGCCCTCGTTACATTACATTAGCGACTTCTATTCAGCTTATACCTTGCAGTTCTAAGCGGATTACAGAAGAAGATAACTGGACATTTCCAGGAAAAGTTACAGGAAAGGTGCTAATTACATGGTTAAGAATTTGCTTGGAAAATTACAAGGTTGGGAACAATTAAGATGTTTTAGTTTTTCTTGATAAATTTTCTGAATAGCAGGGTTTTAATTTCCCTTTGGAATATTTTGTAGTTGTCAGTAAGTTTGAGAGGCGGTAGTCTAGTTTTGCTGCTTGCGTTGCTAGTAGGCTGTCGTATCTCTTCTTGCACTGTGTGCCTTTGACTGGGGTGTGAGTAAATGGGGTCTGAGTTCTCCTAGGTCTGGTTGATTTGTTCCTGTTTAGGCGATCAATTAAGTAGGAGGGGGCGGTGCCATTCATTACTTTGAATAATATACAGTAAAATTTGAAAAATATTTGCACTTCTTTAGGGAGCCAGTGTGTTACCATGATGCCACATATCAATAAAGTATCAGACAGTAGCATTGTAAATGATGGCACATGAGGACCCGCATGGCCCATCCAGTCTGTCCAACACGGTGCCATAGTGCAGGTTACACTCTTTCATAATCAAATTCTGGCATCACAAATCAGCAATCCCTAATTTGTCACAATCTCGAAGTTATATTTGATAAATCTTGGAAGAATGGTTTTATAATTTTGGCTGCATTGTCAATACTTAATTGAACCAATACTCCACCAATGCTGCAAATTGACATAATTTTACTATCAACCATAAGGTCTTTCCCCTCCCCCTCTAAGTTACACTCATAATATATGACTTGATTGTATTGTAAAATACACATATTTGTTCTTGATCTGACCTTGTATTTTCAGGTTGCAGACTTGTGCCCAGCACTGATCTTCCTAACTGCTGGAGTTGCCTCTTCAACCCATCTAGATCTGTCTTTCTATTAGAACACAGACTGTAAAAGTCTGTCCTGTTTTGCCATATTTGGGACAACACTGGCCTTACTTCTGTACTACTTGAGTTGCCGTCTAATCACTATCGAGTTTTGCTTTGCTTCCATTCTTTTTCCATATAGGGAACCTTTGTGTTTATCCCACACTTTGAATTCCGCCTACATCACTTCTCCCAAGAGGGCATTATAGGCATCCACCACCTTTTCTGTGAAAAAGTACTTTCTGATACTCCTACGTCGACCACTCTGTAACCTTAAGTCACGTCGTCTAGTTCTACCACTTCTCTGTCTCTGAAAAAGATTTGTTTGTAGATTAATTCCTTTCATTTCAATGTCTGTATTATGTCCTTTCCTCTAGGGGAGGGGGTTCTCAAAATCTATAACCCAGCCTGGATTTCCACAATGAATATGTATGAGATCTATTTGCATTTACTGCTTCCATTGCACTAGGGCACAATGCAAGCATGGATGGGATGGAGAATGTTAATAATGGAGGGAGAGAGAAGATCACCAATGGAATGAAACCTTTGGCAACCCAGTAGAAGACAGTAAAAGAGCAGACTGGGTGAACTATCAAACTTTCTAGAAATAGGACTGGACCCAGAAATGATCTCTCATGCTGGCTTTGGAGAGCTAAATGAAAACATATCATGTTAGCTCAATAAAAAGGTATCTTATTTGGTTTTCTTTTAAAAAACTTTAACCCTTTATTTGGCATTCTTGCTCAGAAGCAACATATGTCTTCTATGGTTCTTATGGGAGATCTGCATTAGAGAATGACACGGGGACAAATTTTTCCCCGTGGGAACTCATTTTCCCGTCCCGTCCCTGTGAGTTCTTTGCCTGTCCCTGCACCATTCCTGCAAACTCTGTCTTCAACTGCACAAGCCTCAAACACTTTAATATCATAAGTGTTCAAGGTTTTTGTGGTTAAGGCTGAGCTTACCAGAATGGGGCAGGGACAGGGACAGCGACAAAACTCATGGGGATGGGATGGGGAAATTGAGTTCCTGAGAGGACGGGGAAAAATTTGTCCCCGTGTCATTCTCTAATCTGCATCTCCACATGCCTGTTGCTCTCGTTCAATATCAAGTTACATAATGCAGCCATTTCACCATCTGCCAGTTAAAGAGGTCTAAAAGAGTGGCCTAGTATCAGACTGGAAACTGGAAGGGCCTAAGTTCAAATCCCACAGTGACTCTTTGTGGCCTTGGGCAAGTCACTTAACCCTCCACGTCTCAGAAGAAGGCAACTGCAAACCGCTTTTATATCATGCCAGGAAAACCTCAAGGGCAGTGGCTCTCTCATTGGCTGGTCACCAACAGTCAAACCTGATTTAAGGGCACATCTTGGTTTGGAACATGGGAATTGCACTACTACTTCCTAAAACATTCCAACTATTTTAAAAAGCATAACATCTTTTTTGTTTTGCAAATATCTGAAAATGTTTCTATTTTCATCTAATTTTATTTATGTTAGTTTAGTTTTTATTATTTCTTTTTTTTGTTGTTGCTGTTGTTGTAATTCCCTCTAATTGAAGTCTTCTTGATTATGTGATCTGCTTTGAACCTGGTGAAAATGGCAGAACAAAAGTACCAATAACCTCACCTAAGTTTTCATGCTGCAAAACTTCCAAAATGCAAAAGAAACTGATCTTGAAAATCCTTATGAAAAGAAACCCAGAGACCCCATTAAAAACCTGAGCCAGGAGACAGAAGAAACAGATTCACCCCAAACCACCATTTAATGTTCCCTAGCGATTCAGGTCTTCAAACGAAAATGGGGAAACATGCATTGTGCCCCTCAGGAAGCAGGGCAGCGGTGGACACTGGAATATGGTACTAAGAAAGAAACAGAGAAACAGGAGATGCTTCCAATTTCCTAAAGTTGTAAAGTTCAGGGAACTTTTGTTTCATGTTAATAATGTGCCATATGTGGAAGCTTGGACTGTTCTCATGCACAGCTGTGCTGAAGTCATCTTCCAAATTCCTCTTCAGCTAATCCTCTCTGAGATTCTCTTCCCACTTCTGCAAATGATTATTCCTGATGGGCACATGCAAAAACTTTACTGATATCACACTCCTATTCTCAGAGCAACAGTCAGGATGTTTACAGCTTCAAAACATTCAAACTGGACTCGATCCACGCTCAAGCCTCCAGCACACAAGAAATCATCCAGTCAGCTGACCTTGGAGGCAATGACCATAGAGTTCTGAGTCAAATCCTATAAATCCTGACTCAAACACTATGTCCTGGTCATTAGGGTCCCTTTTTGCAAGGTAAACTTGATTAAAGGACTAAAAGCAGTAATTCATGGATTATTTCTCTTCCTGTTGTACAGTTCCAACTAACAGGGCGCCATTTCTTCCACATGACTAGGGAGGGGAACTGTGTTTCCCTCCAGCTACAGACCATAATGGCAGAGACTCTAAAGTGTACATGTAACTCTTTAAAACTGAATACCATCTTCCTTCACAGGATCCTTAGCAAGATAGAAGGCTGTCACATAAATAGGACAATGTGAAATCTGATACATGGTAAGCATGCCATCCTAATGAGTAGCTATGCACAGCTGGCTCTGAGGTACTCTACAGCTGAATCTGCTTGTGAAACATGATGAGCTGGCGCCCTCTGCTGGAAACACAACTATCTGGCATTCCACTGGCTGCTCTTATGCTCGTATGTTGAACACCATGATGGGAAATTCTTGCATTGGAAAAGCATTTAACAGCTGACTTTGTAACAGATCACTTGGTGTATCAGGCAGTCCTATGTGCTGTGTGTAGTGAGTGCCTAAATTTAATGACTAAGTCAAGGTGTGGGGAATAAGGGTGTCAATGTTTTTAGAAGACTTGGCTGCTAACCCACATTTTTAGGTTCACAGGGCACAACATTTTCTGATTCTTTTCTACATTTGATCTTTTTTTTTTACTTACTTTCCTTTATGTTTTTGCCCTGCGCCTGCTTTTCTGCACTCAGTCCTTTTTTCTTGTTGGCCAGAGGCAGTGGGACAGTTTTAAAAACTGTAGTACATCCTCTCCTGCCTGGAACACAGACTGAAGGTGGGTGCAGGTGTGCCTGGGATTTTCCCAGCATCAGTGATGGACAAACATTACTAATATATAGCTAGATTTAGAAAACCTTTCCCAATGATTATGATAGAAGAAAACTCTTGGTCTATGGACTGAGGGTGATATTGTAGAAAAATCTTCCCCTTTGTGGGATACAGCTACAATATTGCAAGATTTTGCAGAATATCAAATTTTAATAAACATTTATTTGGTTTGTTTTATAGCCCGTCCTCCCCAATGAGCTCAGAACGGGTTACAGGTTGACATACATAATGCATAGACAAACACGATACAATTTGGAGTTGTATATTATAGTTGGAATCTCTTGGGATATACATGAAGAGGGGCATAATCAAAAAAACCGTCTAAGTCCCTTTTTGGCCTAAGTCCTTAAACGTTCAAAGCAGAAGCAGGGAAAGTGTCCATAACCAAACCAAACGTCCTTGTTTTGATTATGGCCTTCCTCTGCCTAAACCCCAATCACCACTACGTCTAAAAGTACACCCACGCGACGTCTACACTTTTTAGCCATAATGAAACAAAAAACGCCTAAGCCCCAAACGTCCAACAGAAGAGCTTTTAGGCGAAGGAGGAGCCAGGCCTTCGTCTAAAAGCTGGATTCTGTAACCGGTGTCTGTCAAAAACAACACCGGTTACAGAATCCCCCCCCCACACAATGATCCAGGCAGGAGGGTGCCCAAGCCCTCCTGCCATGTCAAACTGCCAACCCATGCCCCCACCCCCCGACTCGATATGGCCAGGAGGGAGCCCAAGCCCTCCTGGGCCAGGCGCTCCCCCTCGTCCAATACAACAGGCCAGGAGAGAGCCCAGGCTCTCCTGGCCCGTGGCGACCCCCGACTCGAGTGGGCCTGGAGAGAGCCCAAGCTCTCTTGTCCCCGGCGACCCCCTACCACCCACCCCCCACTACAATATAGGCAGGAGGGATCCCAGGCCCTCCTGCCCTCGATGCAACACCCCTCCCCCCAATGACCGCCCCCCCCAGAACCCCTGATCACCCCCCAGCTGACCCGCGAACCCCCCGGCCGACCCCACGACCCCCCCACCCCCACCCCCCTTCCCTGTACCTTTTTTAAAGTTGGCCGGACAGACGGGTGCCAAACCCGACCGTCTGGCAGGCAGCCGACGCCAGAATGGGGCCGGATTGGCCCAGCCGTCCCAAAGCTGGGAGCAAGACTCAGGCAACTGGTGTTGGAACCAACAAGGGATCAGGCAATACTGGACCTGATACTTACCAATGGAGAAAGTGTCACAGAGGTCTCGGTGGGCGACACATTGGCCTCCAGTGACCACAACAGGGTATGGTTCAACCTCAGGAAAGATTTCACTAAATCTACCACACTGACCAAGGTCCTCAAATTCAAGGACACAAACTTCAAAGAAATGGGAGACTTTGTTCACCAGGCGCTACAAATCCAAGCAGAAACCAATAACGTGGAAGAAATGTGGTCGACTTTGAAAGCCACCATACAAGAAGCAACAAACCGCTATGTTAAATCAGTAAGTAAACGGCGAAGGAACAATAAGCCACAGTGGTTCTCTGCGGAGATTTCGGACTCATCAAGGAAAAGAAAAAAAACATTCATCTCTTACAAACAATCAGGGAAACAGGACTCTAGGGAAGTCTATCTGGCCAAGTCAAAAGCCGTCAAAACAGCAGTTAGGGAGGCCAAATTCCGCATGGAGGAGTCTCTAGCGAAGAACATCCAGAAAGGAGATAAATCCTTCTTCAGGTATATCAGTGACAGAAATAAGAACTCAGACGGGATAGTACGTCTTAGGAAACCAGACGGAGACTATGTAGAAGCGGACTCGGAAAAAGCCCAACTGTTAAATGAATACTTCTGCTCAGTCTTCACCTGTGAGGCACTAGGACTCGGCCCTCAGCTACAGACAAGGGTTGACGCAGATGACCCGTTTAGTAATTTCGAGTTTACACCCAGCAGTGTCTACTGCGAGCTGTCAAAGCTTAAGGTTAACAAGGCAATGGGACCTGACAACCTACATCCCAGGGTGCTCAGGCAGTTGTGTGATGTCTTGGCGGAACCGCTATCCGCGCTCTTCAATCTCTCCCTTAGTACGGGTAACGTCCCGTTAGACTGGAAGACGGCTAACGTCATTCCACTCCACAAGAAAGGCTCCAAGATGGAGACAGCAAACTACAGACTGGTGAGTCAATAGTGTGCAAACTAATGGAAACTAATCAAACGCCAATTGGATACGATCCTGAACGAGGAGAATCTACGGGATCCCCGTCAACATGGATTTACTAAGGGGAGATCCTGCCAATCCAACCTGATCAGCTTCTTTGACTGGGTGACGAAGCTGGATGTTGGGGAGTCCCTGGACATCGTATACCTGGACTTCAGTAAAGCATTCGATAGCGTACCACACCGCAGGATGCTGAGCAAGATGAGTTCTATAGGATTGGGCGACACATTGACGAAATGGGTTGGGAACTGGCTTGGAGGTAGGCTTCAGAGGGTAGTGGTGAACGGCACCCCTTCCGAAATGACGGAGGTAATCAGTGGAGTGCCGCAGGGCTCGGTCCTGGGCCCGATCCTATTCAACATCTTTATAAGAGACTTGTCAGAAGGGCTGCGAGGTAAAATAACATTATTCGCCGATGACGCCAAACTAAGCAATGTAGTGGGCAAAAGCACAACAGACATAAATTCAATGTCCGACAACATGATGCACGACCTACTCCTACTGGAGCGCTGGTCTAGGTCCTGGCAACTCAGCTTCAATGCCAAAAAATGCAAAGTCATGCACCCGGGCAGCCAAAATCCATGCAAGACTTACACCCTTAATGGCGAGATCCTAACAAGAACTGAAGCAGAACGAGACTTAGGGGTGATCGTCAGTGAGAACATGAAGACTGCCAATCAAGTGGGGCAAGCTTCATCCAAGGCAAGGCAAATCATAGGTTGCATACGCAGGAGCTGGACTTGGGAGAGTCTTTGGACGTCGTGTACCTGGACTTCAGTAAAGCTTTTGACAGTGTCCCACACCGCAGGCTGCTAAGCAAGATGGAATCGATGGGGTTAGCAGAGACACTAACTGCATGGGTCAATGATTGGCTGAGTGGCAGACTTCAGAGGGTGGTGGTTAATGGTACCCTCTCTAAAACATCGGAGGTGACCAGTGGAGTGCCGCAGGGCTTGGTCCTGGGTCCACTCCTTTTCAACATATTCATAGGGGATCTGTCTCAAGGGCTTCAAGGTAAAATAACACTATTCGCCGATGACGCCAAACTATGTAATATAGTAAGTGAATGCAGTTTACAGAATTATATGGTGCAGGACCTGCTTACATTGGAAAGTTGGTCCTCAACCTGGCAGCTAGGCTTCAATGCTAAGAAATGTAAGGTCATGCACCTCGGAAGCGGAAATCCATGCAGGACGTACTTCTTGAACGGAGAAACTTTAACTAGGACTTCAGCAGAACGAGATTTAGGAGTAATCATCAGTGCAGACATGAAAACTGCCAATCAAGTGGAGAAGGCTTCATCTAAGGCAAAGCAGATATTGGGTTGTATCAATAGAAGTTTCGTCAGCCGAAAGCCTGAAGTCATAATGCCGTTGTACAGGGCCATGGTGAGATCTCATCTGGAGTACTGTGTGCAATTCTGGAGGCCACATTACAATAAAGATGTGCGCAGAATTGAATCGGTTCAACGGACGGCCACCAGGATGATCTCGGGGCTCAAGGGTCTCTCGTACAAAGAGAGACTGAACAAATTGCAGCTCTACACTCTTGAGGAACGTAGGGAGAGGGGAGACATGATCGAAACATTTAAGTACCTCACGGGACGTGTTGAAGTGGAAGATGATATTTTCTTTCTCAAGGGACCCTCGGCCACAAGAGGGCACCCGCTCAAACTCAGGGGCGGAAAATTTCATGACGACACCAGAAAGTATTTCTTCACAGAGAGAGTGGTTGATCATTGGAACAAGCTTCCAGTGCAGGTGATCGAGGCAGACAGCGTGCCAGACTTTAAGAATAAATGGGATACCCATGTGGGATACCTACGAGGGTCAAGATAAGGAAATTGGGTCATTAGGGCATAGACAGGGGGTGGGTAAGCAGAGTGGGCAGACTTGATGGGCCGTGGCCCTTATCTGCCGTCTATTTCTATGTTTCTAAAGCCCCGCCCACAGGTGGGGCTTAAGGCGCCTAGGCCAATCAGAATAGGCCCGGGAGCCTTAGGCCCCCCTCCTGTGGGCGGGGCCTTAGGCACATGGCCCCTTCACCGCCCTGTCCCCGCAGCATCCATAAAAGCCTCAGTACTGCAATATTTAGGCTTATTCCTTCCTTATAAATCAAAGTTCTGGCTGCTGAACTAAAGAAAGAGATGTTCAGCTGGCAGGGCTTTGTTTATAAATTTTTATCCAACACAACTAATATACTACTTTATCCTAAAGGGAAAAAAAAAATAGAATTTTTTTTCTACCTCTGTTGTCTTGTTTCTGCTTTCCTCATCTTCTCATTCAATTCCTTTCATCCACTGTCTCTCTTCTCTCTGCGTCTTCCATTTGTTCTCTCACTTTGCCTCTCCCTCCCCCACCCAAATTGGTTGGCACCCATCTTCTTCCCTCTGCTCCCCCCATAGTCTGACATCTCTGTCTTCTTCCCTGCCAGCATCTTTTCCCCACTCTCTCTTCCCCATTTCCCTTCAGCGTCTTCTCCCCACTCTCTCTTCCCCATTTCCCTTCAGCGTCTTCCCCCACTCTCTCTTCCCCATTTCCCTTCAGCGTCTTCTCCCCACTGTCTTCCTCACATCCTTTCAGTGTCTTCTCCCCACTGTCTTCCTCATTTCCCTTCAGCGTCTGTTCCTGTCCAACCCACCTTTCCTCCCTGCCCCTAACCTTTGTGGCACTTTAAGCCCCCCCCCCTGCAGCGAGAACATCTCTTAGCCACTTCTGCCATGTACCCGCGCCCCTTCCTCCCGGACAACAGCCCAGGTCCGACAGGCAGAAGGTGTGTTTCCTGCTTGCAGCACACAACTGTGCTGACAGACCTCCCTGCCCCTTACCTTCATGGCCGGCGATTTCTAAACTGCCTTCTTACAGCAGCCGGAGCGGTCGTCTCTGATGCAACTTCCGGTTGTGTCAGAGATAACCTGTACAGCAGCAACATGCAGTTTCAATGCTCCGGCTGCTGTAAGAAGGTAGTTTAGAAATCGCCGACCACGAAGGTAAGGGGCAGGGAGGGAGCAGGGAGATGTTGGGATTGGGCAGCAGCAGCAGCAGCAGCGATCAGTAAGAAGGGAGGGAGTGCGATAGGTGACCGTGCGCGTTCCCTCCCTTAACTGCGGGGACAAGGCCATTCACTGCTCCATGGGGCGGTGAATGGCCTTGTCCCTGTAGCCACGGTGAACACAGTTTTTTTCCCACCGTTTTGGCGGGTTCCCGTGGCTAGCTGTGGGTAACAGCCACCATGTCATTCTCTAATGCTGCAGTCATTTCCTGCTATGTGTGAGCAAAGCATTGTTTGAAATGTAGTCTCAAACATACTGCAGCCACTCTGCTTACTTGTATAAGCTTTGTTTCTAGTGGTCTTTCACCTAAGACCTCCTTCCCTTTTCTCTCATCTAAGCTTGAATCCATTGACAATTATGGCTATTTCCTGGTCACCTCTACAACCTTTACTCTGATGGGTCTGCAAAGGTATGACCTCTCACTGTTACCTATTGCCAAGCTCTCCCCTAGCTTTCTAGGTACTCCCTGAGAATGTAGCTGTAGTTCTCGAACAAAGACCAGTCTTTTTACCTGAAGCTATCTGATGACACGCTTGAATAATTCAGAATTTAATTATGGAACGTCGAATAACTTACTGTCTATTTTCTCACCTTTGCAATAAAGTTGTTCTTCAAATCTTCACCTCCAGCTGCAATATTCAAAAATCTAGCAACTGTGAGTACATCTACTATATTTATTCAATAAAGTATATTTTAGAAAATTATAAGGATTTCTTGCGTTTGCATTGGTGTGCTAAGGTTTAGCTGTCTGTAGAATATACCGCATGTTTGCTGAGAGAGTCCTGGACTGAGGCAGCAAGCTATATGAGAACAGAATAATCATATCTATTAGCTGATCTTGACTGGTACATGTAGGGAGTTTCTTGCAGAGAATGATAGGATGGACATAGGTAATTTTAAGGTGAGTGGGAGTTAGGAGTTATTTATTTATTAATTCATTTTCTATCCCATTGTCCCCAAAGAGCTAAGAATTGGATACGGGTTAAACATACATAATTTCAGTACAAGATTACATACAAGTTTTTATCCTAACTTGGCACATACTAAGGGTCTGATATTAATATACATAATATACAGTTTACCAGTTACGATTTGCCATAGCTATCCTTACAGTACAAATTTTATCCTAATTTGACATATATAAAAAGTTTACAGGTTAGATTTGCCTTAGTTATAGTGCCTTCCCTTTATGTACATTCTACTGTATTTAAAATGTAACTTCATCCCCTTAATTTCCTTTTGTCTCCAGTTTTGTCAAATTTGTTTTTTAACCTTGTTAGTAGTATCTTTTATGATTTTGTTTTTTATATTGTAATTTTATTATATTGTACATCGCTTCGAATTTAGAAGAAGCGATTCATCAAAAACATATTAAACTTGAAACTTGAAACTTGAAGATTTTACAATGTAAGTTTTCCTTACATGACACATACTGATTCTGGTACCAATATACATTTATTTGTAGTCATGGGTCACAGGCAGGGGGTTAGGTGAAGGTTTTTAAAATTGCTTTTCTAAAGTTGAGGAGTCCTTCAAGGATACAGTACTACTCGAAAGGGTCCAAAGAACAGCAACTAAAATGGTTAAGGGGCTGGAGGAGTTGCCATACAGTGAGAGATTAGAGAAACTGGGCCTCTTCTCCCTTGAAAAGAGGAGACTGAGAGGGGACATGATCAAAACATCCAAGATACTGAAGGGAATAGACTTAGTAGATAAAGACAGGTTGTTCACCCTCTCCAAGATAGGGAGAACAAGAGTGCACTCTCTAAAGTTAAAAGGGGATAGATTCCCTTCAAACGTAAGGAAATTCTTCTTCACCCAGAGAGTGGTAGAGAACTGGAATGCTCTTCCAGAGTCTGTTGTATGGGAGAACACCCTCCAGTGATTCAAGACAAAGTTGGACAGGTTCCTGCTGAACCGGAACATACAAAGGTAGGGCTGATCTCAGTTGGAGCGCTGGTCTTTGACCTAGGGGCTGCCGCGTGAGCAGACTGCTGGGCACGATGGACCACCGGTCTGACCCAGCAGCGGCAATTCTTATGTTCTTATCTGTGGTGGTAGGTGATTCCAGTGGCTTGGTATGAAGTGGGAGTAGGACCGTTGTTTGATGGTTTGCAGTTGAAGGGCACAACCAGGGGACAGACCGGTTAGTCACATACGGAGGAAGTTTAGTCATCACGTAGCCCAGCGCCATGTCGTGCAAGGATTTGAACGCTAACATCAGACCCTTGAAGGTGGGGGTCAGGAGCTAGAGGTCATGAGGGGAAGTAGCATTCCTCCCCCCCTGGACTCCATAGTGTTTTTTTGCTACTTCAGCTTGTCTGCGGTGTTCTTTGCTCACATGTTTAAAGACAATAGACTGTTTTCAGTCTAATTCTTTATATGTGAGTTTGCAAACCATTGGACCCCTGAGGAAGGCTTGTAGGGTCCAGTTGGATTTTTATTACTGTATTTTTTTATCATTGTACTTTTTAAATTGAATTTTTATGTTTTTATATGTCAGTGTATCCACAGTTTTTATTTTTGTTTTCACTGTGGATCATTGGGTCTTCCCATTTTTCTTTGTTGGGCTTGTATAGTCCCTATGCATACTCAGAAACTATTACTGCTAGCATATCCACATCAAGGCTATGGAGGTGGAAAAAAAGGTTGGGGCCCATTTGCTATTCCTTTTAGTCTTGGGATGGGGGAATGAAATTTCAGGCCCACTGTAATTTAGCCCTCTGGCTTTTGGATTAGGTACTGTAAACATCTCACTTGCTTTAGGCCTCACCAAAAAGTCTTCTTCCTGGCAAGAGGTAACTTGGGAGTCTTAGGGCTGTAATGACGTCACTTGACGCTGCTACATTAGGTTACAGATCTCCTCTCGTTCCGTGCTCCTGCTTTCCAAGATGGCGAGCACGGTCTAAGCATTCCAGTGAGAGAAAGTGACAGCCAGGCAGAGGTTGTCTCAGCCCCTTCCATAGGCCGCCTCGGTTGCCATGGCGTCCAGCGCCTAGCTCCCCAGCCACGTGACCGCCAGGCGTGCGTTCCAAGCCTCCCTCTCTTTGGCCAGTCAGCGAGGCGTTGTTCCGAACGCGCTCTGCGGAATCACGCGGGCGAGCGCGTCAGTCCTGTCAGGTGACCGGTCCGCGAGCCGCCCCTCGCCCGGAAGCGCTGCGGCCGTGGCCCGTCAGTCAGCGAGAGCGAGCGAGTCCCGGAGGAAGCGGCCGCCGGTTCCCTGCCTGCTCCCCGCTCTCCCAGCGCAGCCATGAACGGACATCTCATGCTCTACTCCGGGGTCACCCTGGCCTTCTGGAGCACCCTGCTGATCGTGGGTAAGGGCAGCGCGAGCCGTTCCCGCCTTGTTAGTGTCGCGCGAGACCCGCTTTCCTCGGCGCGTGACATTTTTTTTTTTTTTTTTTTTGGATAACTGTATTTCCAGCATGGGCCGGTCTTCTTGCTCTTTATCCCTAGCGTGTTCCAGGTTTAAGACGCTGCCCAACACCAACAAGCAGGGCTAATGCCGTTTGCTCTCTTTGATGGCGCTGGGCTTCGAAGCGTTGCCTCCGTTTCACTTGGCCGTGTTAGAAACTCAAAAGGTGACGAGGTCAGTCGGGAGCTGTTAGTGCAGCCTCTGAGACCTAAGGTGCCAAGCCATTATCTTCACTTATAAACCAGGGTAGGTTGGATTAGAGAGACTGAAGGTTGTACATAGTAACATAGTAGATGACGGCAGATAAAGACCCGAATGGTCCATCCAGTCTGCCCAACCTGATTCAATTTTAATTTTTTTTAACTTTTTCTTCTTAGCTATTTCTGGGCGAGAATCCAAAGCTTTACCCTATACTGTGCTTGGGTTCCAACTGCCAAAATCTCCATTAAAACCTACTCCAGCCCATCTACACTCTCCAACCCATCCTCCCCCAAACGGCCATATATAGACACAGACCGTGCAAATATGACCAGTACTGGCCTTAGTTCAATATTTAATCTTATTTTCTGATTCTAGATCCTCTGTGTTCATCCCACACTTCTTTGAACTCAGTCACAGTTTTACTCTCCACCACCTCTCTCGGGAGCGCATTCCAGGCATCCACTTCCCTCTCCGTAAAGTAGAATTTCCTAATATTGCCCCTGAATCTACCACCCCTCAACCTCAACCTACACTGATCTCCTAACAGGCCCACTTGGAAATTTCTTACAATCTGTATACCAGGGCTGCCCAAGTCCGGTCCTTGAGATATACTGGCAGGCCAGGTTTTTGGGATATCTGCAATGAATATGCAAGAGAGAGATTTGCCTGCACTACCTTCTTGGTATGCAAATCTCTCTCTTGCATGTTCATTGTGGATATCCTGAAAACCTGGCCTGCCACTAGATCTCGAGGACCGGACTTGGGCAGCCCTGCCGTATACTCTCGCTCAGCAAATTGTATATCTATAATTTTGCTTCCTTAATGTTTCTGCACTCTGTTGACTATCTGCACATTGTAACTCGCTGAATGTCCAGCTCTCTTGATTGTAAACCGCCTAGAAGTCGCAAGATTGTGGCGGTATAGAAGAATAAAGTTATTATTATTATTATCTAAGTCTTAATACCATCGTGGAAAAGGAATTTCCCTTTCCCCGTGGATGTCGACGCTACCTCTTCAGCACTGTCTGTGCCCAGTGAGCAGAAGTTAGATCCAGGCCACTGGACCAACTTTGCACAGGGTTTTAAATATTTTCCAGTCGGATCCTTAAAATTGCTCATTTATTCACCCACATCTGGCATGATGGTTGACTTATTTAGTATAATTTCCTTACTAGATCTTGTGTTTATTATTATGGTGCCCATGGTGAGAAGTGTAGCATCAAAATCGAGCTCAAAGTAAGCTATATTATGTATGGTAGGTATTTCCCTTTCCCAGGGCTAGCTTTACTAAAGCATGTTATTAATGTCTATTGATAGTAAATTGGTGCTGTTTTACCTGCACTTATGTTAGTGTGTAACTTGATAGTATCCTTTAGTAAATCTAGTCCAAAGTAGAGAATGACACGGTGACGGTTTACCCGCGGCCACCGCATTTAAGCCGCGGGTCACCGCCGAAAACGGGGAAGAAAACTAGCAGTCGCTGCGGTGACAGGGACAAGGCCATTCACCGACCGCGGAAACGGTGAACAGGTTTGTCCCCGCGGGCCAATGTACCCCCTTCTAGGAACCGCTCTTTACCGTATTTTCACGCATGGTATACAAAAGTTTTAAAACATAGTTCCCACCCCGCCCGACGCCCGATTCACCCCCCCAGCAGGACCGCTCGCACCCCCACCCCGAACGACCGCTCGCACGCGCTCCCACCAGCACCCGCGATCGGAGCAAGAGGGAGCCCAAGCCCTCTTGCCCGGCCGACTCCCCGACGTCCGATACATCCCCCCCCCGGCAGGACCACTCGCACCCCCACCCCGAAGGACCGCCGACTTCCCGACAATATCGGGCCAGAAGGGAGCCCAAACCCTCCTGGCCACGGCGACCCCCTAACCCCACCCCGCACTACATTACGGGCAGGAGGGATCCCAGGCCCTCCTGCCCTCGACGCAAACCCCCCTCCCCCCAACGACCGCCCCCCCCAAGAACCTCCGACCGCCCCCCCAGCCGACCCGCGATCCCCCTGGCGACCCCCACGACCCCCCCCCCCCCCCTTCCCCGTACCTTTGGTAGTTGGCCGGACAGACGGGAGCCAAACCCGCCTGTCCGGCAGGCAGCCAACGAAGGAATGAGGCCGGATTGGCCCATCCATCCCAAAGCTCCGCCTACTGGTGGGGCCTAAGGCGCGTGGGCCAATCAGAATAGGCCCTGGAGCCTTAGGTCCCACCTGGGGGCACGGCCTGAGGCACATGGGCCCAACCCGACCATGTGCCTCAGACCGCGCCCCCAGGTGGGACCTAAGGCTCCAGGGCCTATTCTGATTGGCCCACGCGCCTTAGGCCCCACCAGTAGGCGGAGCTTTAGGATGGATGGGCCAATCCGGCCTCATTCCTTCGTTGGCTGCCTGCCGGACAGGCGGGTTTGGCTCCCGTCTGTCCGGCCAACTACCAAAGGTACGGGGAAGGGGGGTGGGGGGGTCGTGGGGGTCGCCAGGGGGATCGAGGGTCGGCTGTGGGGGCGGTCGGAGGTTCTTGGGGGGGCGGTCGTTGGGGGGAGGGGGGTTTGCGTCGAGGGCAGGAGGGCCTGGGATCCCTCCTGCCCGTAATGTAGTGCGGGGTGGGGTTAGGGGGTCGCCGTGGCCAGGAGGATTTGGGCTCCCTCCTGGCCCGATATTGTTGGGGAGTCGGCGGTCCTTCGGGGGGAGGGATGTATCGGACGTCGGGGGGGGGGCATCAGGCTTTCAGGATGGGGACAGACCTTCAAGGGGGGACAGTGCAGGGAAGTCAGGGAATTTATATTAATTAATTTTTTCTCTGCGTGTTTTGTTTTTGTATAGTTATTAACTAATATTTAACTAAGTTTTAAAGAATGTTTCCTTTATACGTAAATAAAGAAAAGTGAATGGGATTGCAGTGGCGGTGACGGGGCGGTGAATGGGGTGGCAGTGGCGGTGACGGGGCGGTGAAGAGGATGGTGAGACGGGGACGGGGCGGTGACGGGGATGGTGAGACGGGGACGGGGCGGTGACGGGGATGGTGAGACGGGGACGGGGCGGTGACGGGGACCAATTTTTTCACCGTGTCATTCTCTAGTCCAAAGTTTGTACCTGAGTAAATGGCTAAGTATGGGTAATTTAGACTATTGTAATTCACTCTTTTTCAATATTAGCTTGAAAGATCTAAAGTGATTAAGGCTTATTCAGAACACAGCTGTGAAGCTGCCACTGGATAGTGCCCATCAGGATCAAGAGCCTGTCTCTAATGAGAAATTTATTTTACAATTTTGTTACTGACATATATTTATTTCAAATTTTTTACTCTGCATCTTACTAATAACATACTGTAATACCATTCCCACATACATCAGAAACATCAGTCAGTACAATATACTCAGATTCTTCAGTTTCTTTATCAGTATCTTGTGTCTTATGTTCCATTGCAATCTCTTCATTTCCAACCTCACAATAGGATTTGCTCTGCCTCCCCCACGGTTCCTTAGTCTTGCCTGGAATGTGTATGCTGTGCTGTTTTTTTGTTTTCTGTTATAGCTCCTTTGTTGTGGAATAAACTTCCCTTGTTTTTTTCATAAAGAGTCATCTATTTATTTTAAATGTGATTTAAAAACCTATTTTTCCTTCCAGTAGTGTTTTTAAGTTTATCCTGCCTACCTTGAGGCCTGGCTTTGGCTGGAGCACAGATGATAGATGATGACTTTTTAATATATTTTTATTGTATTGTGTTTATCTACTTGATGTTTATATAATTACTCTATATTGTAAACTGCTCTGATGACTCTGTCGATGTTTGGTATATCAAATGAAAACTAACCTCACCTTTTATCAAGCTGTGAGCTAAATGCCAAGCTGCCCATTCTAATCCTATGGGTGACTTGACATTTAACTTGCACTGCTCAACAGTTCAGTTTGATAAAAGGGCAGGTAAACTTGCAAAGTTAAGTAACTTGCTCAGGTTTAGAAGGAGCATCAGTGGGGCAAAACAAGTTGAGCCTTGGGTTTCCTAATCAGTCTGCTACTCTAACAGTTAAGCTTCTCCTCTGCTTTTATTGATGCCATCAAGCAGCACTGTAAAGAGGTCTTAGGTGTTCTTTTTACCTTAGTAATAATAATAATTAACTTTTATATACTGCCTAACCAGTATACAATAGGTACTCAGCATACAATATAATAACATCATACATAATAAAATTCTAAGAAACTAATACAAGCATTAAAACTAATGAATAAAAAACCACAATATAAACTAAAATATGTATAGATGAAAGATTAGTACATATAACTACATGATAATATGAAAATCAGTAATGTATACAAAGCAGAATGTCTGCTTTGTATAGGTTACTGTCGGTATGTAAGGTGCTTTTTAAACTGGTTTTGTTCTCCTTTCCTTGTAACAGTAATCAAAGGATATTTTTAAATAGAGATGTGTGCAAACAGTTAATCTCTTCTAATAAGTGGGGGGTTTTCCCAGTTCCTTTTTCTTGGCACTTGTGACAGTGATGCTTGATCTTCCTGAAGATGTCTGTTATTTTCCAGGGTCATTCATAAAGTATAGTGTTGAATGTGTTGATGCTTGTGTTAATAGGAATGGAAAATTACATATAAACAAAAGTTTTGTGGGGTAGAGCTCCAGGCGATAGAAGAGAGTCATATATTGCATCTGGGGGTTTAGTTCTGTTAAAAGCATTGGGTAACCTTCACTAAATTAGCCTGTTTGTGAAATCATGTATTTCCAGTCAGTCTTGTGTAATATTGTTTCTTGCTGTATAAACTAGTTGAAAAGGAAATAATGATGGGTCTGGTTCAGTGGAGCCTTTCAGGATCAATAAGTACTCTTGAATCTATTTATTTGATGTAGTGTCTCAAATTATTCACTTATCTTGTGAAAAAAAAAAGCATTTTCATGGGATACATATTTTTTTCAACCATTTAGTAACTTTTTTTTGTAAATAAACATTTTTAATTTTAGTGTGAGGTTAAATTTAAAGTACAGTTAGAAATATCTATGCCCATGGTGCTTACAGCCTAATAACTATTGTTAATAATGTTTGCTACTGCATATATACACACTAAGACCATCACTATGTGGGTAATTCTATGTCAACTGGTTTAATTTCAACATAAGAATAGCCTTACTGGGTCAGACCAATGGTTCATCAAGCCCAGTAGCCCGTTCTCACGGTGGCCAATCCAGGTCACTAGTACCTGGCCAAAACCCAAAGAGTAGCAACATCCCATGCTACTGATCCAGGGCAAGCAGAGGCTTCCCCCATGTCTTAATAACAGACTATGGACTTTTCCTCCAGGAATTTGTCCAAACCTTTCTTAAAACCACTCAACATCTGCAGATACAAAAACGTGGTCCAAATAAAGGGGCCTCTAATTTTGGACCTAGTTGAGAATATACCCCCAAACTTTGGATATCTTCATTAGAGGTCCCAATCAATTTCTGAGATGGTCGAGTGGGGAATTCTGGACCACTTGACATGGAATGACCCATGTTAGTGTGCTATAGGTCTTATTTTATGCAGTAACACATATTAATGATACTAGCCAAACAATAACTGAAAGACTGTAAGCCCTCTTAAGTGGGGTCATACCTTTTGAGCCTCAAATGTAACCCAGTTTGAGCTTTGGTTTGAAAAAGCAAATAATTTTAAATCCAGTTGTGTATCTTTCTAATCCTGATCAGGACAAGGAACACTACCAGCTGGGGTTGCTGTTGGAAATGTAGTACTCTATATTAAACTACTTTGAGTGTTTTCTGATATCTGCTTTGCTTGACAAATTTTTCTGGATGTAATCTTGGCTGATAGCTTTCTGGAATCAGTGGATATGGTTAAATTACCTGAGCATGATGGCACTCTGCAGCTGTGTGTGTTAGATTAGCTGGTGTGTGCTTACCATGTGGTGCTTTGAAGCAGAACATGTTGCACTCTTAAAACGGTATAAAGACAGTGGCAGCTCCACTATGGCTGACAACTTATTTGAATTTCTTTTTTTTTAAAATTTATAATACTTATTTGAATTTTTTGAATGCTAGCCAGATAGAAAAAAAACAGTGGAACAGCTTGGCTTCATTCATTCCAGGTGATATTTCTGGGTCATTCTCTGTTTGGAGTAGTACAGCATTCTCTTACCTAGAAGCACTCAGGGCTAGATGCAGAAAACACAGTCGTTAAGACCATGTGAATCCCTGTTGGCTGATTTTTTTTGGTCGACTCTGGAACAATGATTGATGCACCAATAAAGCTCCATGCAAATTATTTACACGGAGGTTCGTGGTAAACCCTGTCTAGTCAGTCTCTCTGAGAGCGACTGAAATGTGTAGAGCTGGTTTGGGGAAGACCTAAGAGCTGAGTGGCAGGGGAAGCCCCTCAGCTGTTGAGGCTTTTTTTCTTTTTAATGGCACAGATGATGTGCGTGTGTTACACATCCTCCCCACAGCAGTGAAAATTGACAGGAGGGATGCTCACTCCCTCTTGCCAGTGGAGGCCCCCATGCACCAGGCGCCTCCCTGCGAACCATCCCCTACTCCCCCCCAAAAAAGGCAGGATGGATGCCCACTCCCTCCTGCCACCAGATGCTCCCCTGAACCTCCCCCACCTGCTGAACCCCGCCCCCCATCTGTATGTGAGAAGTTAAGAGCAGGAGGGATGCTTGGTCCTTCCTGCTACGAGGTCTGCCAATCCAAACTGGCGGGCCTTCCTCTCCCCAGTTCATCATGCGATGCAAGAGGAGGGGACTAAGGCATTTGAGCCAATCGGGGCCTTAGGCCCTTGTGCATCACATGATGCACCGGGGAGGGGAAGGCCCACCATTTTGGACTGGTGGGCCTTGGAGCAGGAAGGACCAAACATTCCTCTTGCTCTCAAATTCTCACAAAGGTATGGGGAGTGGGGGGATGATTGGGGGAGCATTCAGTGGCAGGAGGCAATGGGCATCCCACCTGCCATTTTTCATTTGTGTGGGGGGAGAGGGCCTTTGTTGGCAGGAAGGAGTGGGCATCCCTCCTGCCAATTTTTGCTGGCACAAGGGGGGGAGTGAATCTCAGTGCCGCTTATAAATATTAATTTTGGGGGAGTGGCCAAGATGGCGGCGATAGTTTGGTGGCGTTAAGATCACTCCCAACGCTGCTTTTCTTTTCTGCTACTAAGAATGCTGCATACCAAGAGAAAGGGAAGTGTGAGGGCACCTACCTCCTTAACGCCCACACTTACCCCAACGCAGCGAACGATGGAGCTTTACCTGCCAATAGTTTGTTCACGCATGGGCGATTTGAGTCCCGCTACGAGGGAGAGTAGAGAAGGCTCAAACTCGTTGGGGTATGAGACATCGCTTTCGTTCACAACTGTAATCCCGCCTCCCTGTTCGGCCAATGCTGCTGCCCTGGAAGTAGAAGGCAACGGTGCCAAAGTTGCTCCAGATGTTTTCACAGAGGCAGGTTCCTCGGCAGATGAGCTTCTGCCGATGCGAGTCAGCTCTGGGGAGTTCTCTCCCGTCAGTGAGGATACTCTGAAGGTTATTTTGAAGACGCTTCAGAAATTGGATTCAGCAACAGTGAAGACGAATGAAGAGGTAAAGGCCCTAGTGGCAAAATTGGATACCATATCTAAAGTTTTTGAATAGACTAATTTGGAAACCAAAAATTCAATTATGAAAATATAAGATGAGGTGCAATTTCTCCAGGCTCATAGAGCAGTGATAATGAAAGATAGTTAATGTTACACTGGAAAATAGAAAATATTGAGAATTTCAATCGTCGATTAAATGTAAGAGTATTGAACTTTCCTAAATCCTCTGGAATCTCTCCATATGATATGTTGAAAAAGTATTTGATGAAAGTTTTGAGCTATTCCGCAGAATTTATACCTCCATTAAACAAAATGTATTATCTTCCACTTTCCACCCAAAAAATCCAGGGGACTATGGAAGAAGAAAAAAAATGCTCAGTCTTCACAGATTGACTTTAAAAATATCTCTGCAATTCTTGAGGAATCTATTACGGAATCAGCCATAAGAACAACATTACTGATATCTTTTGTTTTTCAACAGGACTTGGACTCATTTATGAAACAATATTTTAAGTTTTCAGAAACTTTATTTTATAGTAAACGAATATGGGCATACTTAGATATCACTAAGACAACTCAAGAAAGGAGGAAACAGTTCTTATCCTTGAGACAAGATGTAATTTCTTTGGGGGCCACTTTCCTATTAGCTTACCCCTGTAAATTTGTTATAAAATATGCACAAATTAAATGTGTCTTTTTTCTTCCTGATCAATTAAAGTCATTTCTGGAACTGAAAAAGATAGCCTAAAGACGCAGTGGATAGATAGAGAGCAAACTTGCGTTATTCCCTTTCCTTTTGACTTTATAGTTAGTTAATGAATAAATGTACTTCTCTTACTTTTGAGCTAAACCCCCTCATTATTTGCGGTCTAAGGAAGGCGTTTCAGTCATATTTTGTATTTGTGAGATGTATACCTAGAATATTTTTCCTGTATTTCTGTAATAAGAAGTTTGTTTTTCTTGTAAGGTTTTTTGAAAAATTAATAATAAAAAAAATTATATATATATATATAAATAAATTTCAGGGCTGAACTATCGGTTAGACATGTAAGCAAATAGTCTTGACCTGTTGCTTTTTTTTCAGATTGCTAAAAGTGTTTGGCTTTTTTGTGCATCGCGAAGTGATTTTAGAGCATCAATCGCTCATTTTATTTGCATTACCGGATCGGAGAATGAGCGATCGTGAAGAAAAACATGCGATAAGCCATTTTCTGCATAGGGTTGGCAAATGCGATAGTCGCTAAACCAGTCAAAGCCGGTTTAGCAATAATTGTCAGATGATCGCTGACTTTAATGCATCTATAGGCCCTGTGTTAGTCAAAATCTGTGGTACTCCTAAAACTGAGGAAGAATGCTGTTGTAGTTTTCAGCTATAGGCCTAAATCTCCTCACTCTGTGTCTGAAAGTGCTAGACAGACTTATCCTACCAAGAGTCAAAGTAGCAGCAGAATCGGTCCTGACCAAGCTAGCTTCGGTAAAGGCTGCAGTACTTGTGATCAGTTGTTGACCTCAACAACATTTATGGGAAACAAATTTCAGGAGGATGTTACAGCATCCTATGACCATCAGGCACACTGGTCCGCTATGAAGCTGGCTGAAATTCTCCTTGTCAGTTTATAAAAGAAGCGGAATTCCTAATTAGCAAATGTCGATTCTCGGTGCATTTTGATGATAAAAGAGTAAAAGTGAGCGTCAGGAAACATCGGAGGAATGGATGGCCTCAAGGTTTGGTGCATTCTTCAGTACTTTTTAAATATATACACTAATGATCTCCCAATTATCCAGTCCCAAAAATTTGTTTATTCATATATAGATGACATGTATCTTGGCTTGCAGGCATGCAGCTTCTTGGATTTGAAGAATGGTTTTAAACGCAATGTGGTCATGATTCAAACCTAGCAACTTTTTCCACGTTCAGTAAATCGGCTTGCTCTGTGTTCCGTTATATCAGGGGTGTCCAACCTTTTGGCTTCCCTGGGCCGCATTGGCCGAAAAAAAATTTTCTGGGGCTGCACAAACACTAACAGTAGCCGATGAGCCATAAAAAGGTTGAGCAGGTCCCAAATTTGCAATCACTAATAAAGAAGATGTACGTATCTAATAATAAACCTTCATTAAAGGGACACTGTGGAGAGGAACCCAAAAAAGCAGTAATACTTACCCTGACTGAGTGATCTCTCCATGTGCACTGCTGACAGTGGGAGCAGCCACAGGCTTCCGCATTCCCACTCTGATGAGCAGGAATGTGTGCTCCTGGTTCTCCCATTCACTTCTATTACAGCTACGGTGAGCCTCTTCAGAGGTGAGCCTCATCAGAGCGGGGATGCTGAATCAGCTGTCAGGAGCGCATGTGGAGGATTGTTTAATCAGGGTAAATATTACTGCTTTTTTGGGCCTCCCACTTTGAGCTTAGGCTCCCTCAAAATAAACATCTCCCCTGTTGTAGCTAGTAGGGATCCCCAAGCCTCACCAACTGACCTCCTCCAACTTCTCAAGTTCTGCAGCTGGCAGCAATATTGCAGAGCTGCTGCCTTCCCTCCTCCCTGCACCCCCCTTTGGCTTTCATGCATGCATGAAAGCAGGGGCAGCTTGAGGATATTGCCATTGGCTGCAAAGCTTGGAGATTTTGAGTTGCCAGACTGGAGGAAGATGTCTTCAGTTGGCAGGGCTTGGGAATCCCCCCTAGCTCAAGTATTTATAAATTGCACTCAGGCAGGGAGAAACTTTGGTGCCCATCCACTAACTTTGGGTTCTTCCCTCCCCAAATCAGCTGTATATGACTAAGCCACTGAATACAAAAATAATTGGGTTCATAGACAGTAACACGGAAGACAAAGGTGCGCGCCGACAACTGAGCACAAGATAGAGGTGCGCGCCGAAGAAAAAGACTGTTTTTAGGGGCTGCGGCGGGGGTTTTGTTGGGGAGCCCCCCCCACTTTACTTAATACATATCGCGGTGGCGTTGTGGGGGGTTTGGGGGGATGTAACCCCCCACATTTTAGTGAAAATGTAACTTTTTCCCTAAAAACAGGGAAAAAGTTAAGTTTTCAGTAAAATGTGGGGGGTTACAACCCCTCAACCCCCCCCAACGCCCCCACAACGCGGCGCAATCTGTATTAAATAAAGTGGGTAGGTTCCCCCCCCCCACACCCCCCGTCGTAGCCCCTAAAAACAGTCTTTTTCTTCGGCGTGCACCTCCACCCTGCGCTCAGTTGTCTGCTCGCGCCTTTGTCCTGGCGCGCTTTTGACCTGACACCAAATAATTGTGATGCACATATCCCAAAACTAACATATTCCAGCTAATAAATTCAAAATAAAACAATTTTTCTACCTTGTTGACTGGATGTTTTGTTTT
Source organism: Geotrypetes seraphini (assembly GCF_902459505.1). Lineage (NCBI taxonomy): Eukaryota > Metazoa > Chordata > Amphibia > Gymnophiona > Dermophiidae > Geotrypetes > Geotrypetes seraphini. Next base: position 68,960,838 of record NC_047095.1, read on the forward strand.
TCCATCATCTTGGTCCCAGTTTCTCTTTCTTTTTTTTCTCTATCTTCAACTAATTCTCTTTCCAGTGTCTGTTGTCCATTTTTTTTCTCCTCGTCTCTCATTCCATTTCCTTCTTATGCCTGTCTCCAACGTATTGATTTTTCCCTTTCAGCTTCCTTAACTTTTTCTTTTCTGCCTCTGTCTACTCAAATCTTGCCTTCTTTCTCACCCTTCTTCTTTTTAAATGTTCAGCTATCTCTCAATTCTCCATCTTCTCTGTCTCTAGCTCTCCCATTTTTCATCTCACTACTTTCCCAGCCTCCTATTCCCTTCTATCTACTTCCCCATTACCACCACTGTACTCACTGCTCTTTCACTCATCTTGTCATCTCCATTTTGACCTCATCCACATGATTCACCACTTTCAGAATCCCCCTCCCTCTCTCCACTGGTCAGGCTATAATGCCGTCCCTTTATTTCAATCCCCTTGCATCATCTTATCCCAGCTCTCTTCCCTCCTGCCCTCCCATGGTTCCCCCTCTCCTCCTCTATCTCCATGGTCCAACAAGTTGCTCCCTCTCTTTTCTGTTTTTCTTCTTCCCTCCCCCCTTGATGCTGAACAATGAAATGAAGGAAAAAAAGAGAGAGATGCTGCATCTCTCTGCCTTCCATCCACAGGCCTATCATTTCTCCCTCCCTCCCATTCCCAGATCCAACTTCTCTCCCTTTCTCTTCCCAACTATCCCCCATCCCATCTCTCCCCCTGCCTTCCTTCTCCAGGTCCACCATTTCTTTCTTTCTCTTCCCAACAGTTCTCTCTTCCTCCACACTACCCCAGGTTTAACTTCTCTCCCCTCATACCATTGCCTACCATCTCTCTCTGTCCTCTGTTTCTGGTCCCATAAGCTCCCACTCCCATGCCCAATCTGGCACTTCTTTTAATACCCTCCCACCCAAAAAAACCCCATCTCTGAACAAATCCCCCTTGCTTTAATCATCTTATCCTTACTCTCTTCTTTCTAGACAGCATCTGTCCTCTTTCTGTCTTCCATGCATCAGCCCCCTCCATCCACTGTCTGCCCTCTGTCTCTCTGCCCCTTCCATTTCTCTGTCTGCTCTCTCCCCGTTCCATATGCTATCTTCCCTCTTTCTATGCTCCTTCCATAAACTATCTATCCTGTACCACTTCTCTCCTTTGTATATAATTCATTTTAGCTTCACCCCCTCTCCATTTCAACAGCCTGGAGCAGAAACAGAATAGGCCTAGGGAGATGAAGTTGGATTCTAGACCTTGAATAGATTCTGTAGACCTGATTGCCCAAACCAGCTGTTGTGTCAAGAATCTTGTTCCAAACAGTAATGAGATGTGAATGTGTGGACTATTTGACCATGTTACAGGCCTGCAAGTCTGAATGGAGGCTGACCTCAAGTGGGCTACTGATGCAGCCATGGCTTGAACAAGACCACCTGGATCTGGTTACAGAATTTAGTGTGTGGCTGCTTTCAAGTGTTACTGGGGGGAGGGGTGCAGGCATGCCAGGTGAAGAGTACAGTGTGCTTATATTTCTAGCTTCTGCTTTAAACAAAGAACATGCTTCCTCTTTGTTGGCTGTTTCTTCTTGTGGGAAAGGAAGGAGCTATAATTGTCAGGTTTGGTAATGGAGAGGTTTCCCAATGCAGCCCCCTATTACATAATTTCGATAATGATTTATTGATCTTCACATTTGCTCTCCTTGGTATTCCTCTTCCAAGCTTGACAGCACCTTTTCTTGTGGGGTGTTTTGTTTTAGGGTTTTTTTTTTGGTTTTTTTTTTAGAAAAAGCTATAAACACTGCATAAAACAAGGTTCATTTTGTAAATAAAAAGCCAGGGTTGGTATTCTGTTCTTTGGCCTGAAAGACATATTCTGGATGTGGCTAGATATTCTTGGGCTTTGTTTTGTATACAGGTTTTGGGTTTCATGTCCTGTACTAGGTAAAGCTGGCTGGACCTGCCTGAGTTTTAGTTTATTCCTCATCAGTCCCACATGAGGAGCGTTAACCAGAGTTTGGGTAAACAGAGATTTGGCTCTGAACCAATAGGTCTGATATGCTGGTGGAGATTTCATTAGCAACTTTGTGTCTTGTCAAACTGTTCAAAAACTGCACGGAGATGAGGAAGAGGAAAGCTCCAGCCATGGCCTGGCTTACCTTTTGCACACCCATGATAAGGAATCTTAAGTGACAGATATTCATCACTTGCACCTTAGGCATTTCAGCTTCTAGGAAACAAGCTAGGAGTTAATAGTGCAAAGTCTGCAACTACACACTGCAAGAAAACTCATGTTTATGCTGCTATCTTTCTTGCATCCCTGTGAAATGTACCCATTTCACTTACATCAGACAAATGTACCCCCTGCATAACGCTATTTGGGTTCAGCATAGAGCAGTGGTCTGAAACTCGCGGCCCGCCAGGTACTATTTTGAGGCCCTCGGTATGTTTATCATAATCACAAAAGTAAAATAAAACAGTTTCTTGATCATATGTCTCTTTAGCTATAAATGACAATATTATTATTAAGACTTAGCCAAAAGGAAAGATTTATAAACTATAAAGAGTTTTATCTCATGCAAAATTGTCATTTCTTTAGTAAGACATTAACTATTTTTTCTGAGGCCCTACAAAACCAAAATGTGGCCCTGCAAAGAGTTTGAGATCACTGGCATAGAGCTTCCAAAACTGTGGGTCAGGACCCCAAACCTAAGTGGCCTCTCCATAGGTGCATCATTATTCTGCACCTCCTAGGGGTCATACAGTTTTATTTGGCTGTGATCATGAGCTTACAAGCAGAAAAAGATTGGGAAGCATTTCTCCAGCATATTGGTTACTATTTGAGCAGCTATTAGAATATGAGGAAGTTCAGCTTGAGCTCGTGCAAGAACCAACCGATCCTAGCCTCCCTCTTCCCCTGTCTAAAATATGTAAGCCACATTGGTTGTGTAAACCACACAGAAGTGGTAAATTGAGATTGGCTGTTGCTTCTGTAATGCTTAGTTATACAACTACCATTGGTGTTATTTTTAAGAATGTAACCCTGTGTTTGTTGTCCTTTTTAATGAATGCCGTAGTACATTGCTTGATTTTAGGATGATTGTGATGGGAAGTCTCTTCACTAAGGCTGAACCCTTTAATGCCGCTCTTGGTAGGAAAGATTACCAATGCTTTTTCGACAGCAATTATGACCCCTGCTCCTCCCTTCCCTAGTCCCTCATTGTGTCTTCACTTAACAGATGAGACTCATGCTATTGAGCTGACCTTATGTGGCTACTTGGTTTTAGTCATATGTACAAGTCTTCAAATTTTACTCATCAAATAATCCTTTAGAAAGCACTAAAATGGGAAACTGGAAGGAAGTTATGGAGCTGGAAAAAATGAATTTAAAGTGCTGCTCATTCTTGCTCAGTTGTCTTCCTGTTGCTTGTGGTCTCATTCTGTAGTTTGTTCCTGGCTGTATCAGTTTTGGTCTGCTGTGAGAATTTCTCATTGCTGATAACTTTCCAGACTGCAACAATGAAAGAAGTTGTATTACTAAGGTGTGTGATCTAGGTTGACATTTGGTGTAGTACCCTGACTTAGGGGGGTATTCTGCTCTACTGCCCATTACACAATTAGCATAGAATTATGAAATTGCTGTGTAGAATTCTTCACAGGGACCAGTGTGACAGCTTTTCAAGCCTGTCCTTGAACAACACCCTGCCAGTCAGGTTTTCAGGATATCCACAAATGAATAATGCATGAGATCTCTGCATACCAAAGAGGCAGTGTTTGCAGATCTATCTTGTGCTTATTCATTGTGGATATTCTGAAAACCTGACTGGCTGGGTATACCCCAAGGACTGGCTTGAGAAGCACTGGCATAGATTATACAGTATTTTGAATGCAATATGTGCCCTTCATGGCATCCTCGCTGCAGGAAAAACTGGTTCTAATATTTTTCTTTACTCCCAGAGTCTAATCTATAACAGAGGAGGAAAGTGGATGCATGTCAGTCAGTCCTTGCCTTTCACCAGCACTTGAGGCTTCAGGGCTCTATGGGAGGAGTTTTCAATCCAGTCAACTGGACTCACGTACTCACTTGGGTTTTCAGTATATCCACAATGATTATGTATATGAGAAATCTGCATATGATGGAGGTACTGCATGCAAACTTCTAATGCATATTCATTGTGAGTATCTGAAAACTTGATGGCTGGGTGTGTCCTGAGGGCTCTAGTAGTAGTAAAAAACCACAGCTTTACAGTATCCCATATGGTGAAATACTACATTCAGCCTCGAGTGCTAGAGCAGGAAAGGGGTTAGGAAAAATGGGTTAAGTTCTGGGCATGTGTGTGCCTTGGGTGGGGTGGGCAAGAGCAGGAGGGGTGTGTACTTGGTGATATGTCAGAAATGGGGCAGGAGGATCAAGCCTTATGGTGAGGCAATTATACACACAGAATTATCAATAAAAAATGCAGAATTTGTATTTATTTTAAAATTTATATACAGCTTTAAACCAAAATAGTGTACAATCAACATACAAAATATAAGACATACAATTTTCAATTGTGCAGAATTCCTTCAGGAGTATTTAATTTTACATATGGCCTACCCTTATATTAGAAACCAGGTACCTCATGTATGAAATTTTAGTGCAGTGATGGATAGAAATATTTGGAAAAGTAACAGAATCATGGTATTGATTGGGTTTAGGCTTGGGCAGCTTCTTCCCAGCTGCACAATCAAGATACAAATAAAGAGCTCCACATTGACCAGAATAGAGCACATCTCCATCCACTTTACAGAATGTCTTGCTGTGATCCTGCAACCAGTGGTGGGAAAACCATTAACTTGGGTTTCAGCCCAGAATTTTTAGGAGCCAGGAACCATTTTTAATTATTTTTAATTGAGTTTTTAATATGTGTAACATTGATTTTCTCTGATTATAATGTTCACAACAGTAGAACATTATAGTCCATTCTCGTTATTCACAGTAGTACGGTTCCTGAAAATGTTTGCAACAACGTAAGTAACGAAATGCTGAGTCTATGGGAAAATAGGTTTGATTCCAAAAGTACACATTGCACCTCAAAACTGTAGAAAATTAACAGTGGATCCTCTTTGGAAAATAGGGTTAGGTTCCTGCATGGGACAGCACTTAAAAGTACCTGCAGATGCTTGTAATTCACTCTCTGAACACTTGGGGCCATATCGACACAAACGGAAGACACTGAAGTGAAAATGAAAGCAAAGAGAGCTGTTTTTTAAGAGGAGGTCTGCAAATACATGAACACAGCGGTGTGAATGGGAAATATCGGTCAAAATGGATGCAACCATGGATATGTGAAATTGTGCATGAATAATAAGAATGGACTATTTTTGACACTTGGATTTACACAGTTTTTATTTCCCTTTTTACTACATTTTTTGGCCATTTTTGTTTTTGCTTGGGGTGAAGATATCATCTGCTTATTGTTTCTCATTCCCTTGTTGCTGTTCCTTTCTCCATTCCTCTCTCCACTTGTTCTTTCATCTCTAGCCTCATTTACATACTGTTGTGGTACCAGGTTTTTTGTTTTGTCTACATTGGGATTATAGTCTTTATCCCAGGACAAGCAGGCAGCCTATTCTCACATATGGGTGACGTCATCCACTGAGCCTGGATGCGGACAGCCTTGCAAGCAGACTTGCTTGGAGAAACGTAGAAGTTTCGAGTCTGCCGCACCGCTCATGTGCGAGTGCCTTCCTGCCCAGCACAGGGCGAATCTTCTCAGTTTTCCACGGAGCCGAGAAGTCTGTCTTTGACACTCTTCTTGAAACTTCATTGCTTCATGCCTTATCTTCACCGTGGTTTGTGTTAGTTATTTCGCGAATCGCTGTGTTAATTTCTTTATTTTCTGTTTTAAAAAAAAGACTTATTTTTTCTTCGTCAACTGACTGTCGGGGCAGGTTGCTCGCCCACAGCCTATGGGCTTCGACTTCACAGCTGCTATCTTTCCTTCTATGTCCCGGCCAAGAAGTGTAGCCAGTGCCAGCGTGCGATTTCCCTCACGGCCCCACACCGCTGGTGTCTTAAGTGTCTTGGACCTGACCATAGTCCGAAGTTGTGCCCGCGCTGTGCTACTTTTCAACCTCAAGCCTTTAAACGTCTTCGGATTCAAGTGGAAAAGCTGTTCAGGATGGACTCTTCAGCTACACCTTCGACCTCGGGTCCTGACTCGGTCCAGACTTCAGCCAGGGGTCCTCCTGCTTCAACGACTCCGATCTTGAGTCTCATCAGACCTTCCTCGTTTGGATCGTCTTTGGCCTTGAGTACACCTGCTTTATCTTCCCCTGAGCTTCCCTCAGGTCAGATACCTAAGCATAAGGTTCCTGCGGTGGTCCCCAAGCTCTCCAAGCATCAGTCCAAGCCAAAGCATGCTTCTACTGCCACTTCGAAGCCTATAGCCTCAGCAAGTGGTCCAGTTTCAGACTCGGATCCACAATTGCAGGCTTCTCTCCAGATCATGTTAGAGCAGAAATTTGTTCAGTTACTAACCAAATACATTCCTGCCTCGACTCTGTTTCCTGCATTCCAGCCTGAGCAATCAGCAGTCTCCCGCGAGGTCAAGTCTTTGCGAGTGTCTGGTCTGGAATCTACACACTCTATGCAAGGAGCCGAGTCTTTGCGAGTGTCTCAACAGGAATCCTTACACTCCAACAAGGACTGAGTCTTTGGGAGTGCTTTGAGATTCCTCGATCCAAACCACTGAGTCTATGGGGTTTCGATCTACAGCTTCTAGCCCTATTCATTCACCAGCGGCACAGCCTTTTTCCAGGCATAGGGCAAACTCTCCTCGATCTCAACCGAGACCTACTTCCAGGCAGCACTCTCGTCATCGAGGTGCAGGTCTTCTTCCACAGAAAAGCCTTCCTTGTCCAGGCCTCCAACCCCTCTATCAAGGTCTCCACTTTCATACCCTGAGGACTCAGTTGATTCCAATGCCTCCTCTAAGTCTGTATATTCTTTGGGTTACCAGTACTCTAGAGCGGCTTCGCCTTCCTTCTCCACTCGAGGCGCCTCGAGGTCATCGAGTCCTTCTCGAGGCCAGACTCTGGCAGAACAATTATCTTTTTCCTCCTTTCTTCGTCAAATGACTGACGACCTGGAAATTAAATTGGACGTTGGTTCTAAATATTCTAAGGAGTATTTAGAGGAAATGCATCTGCCTCAGCCTCCTGCGAAGTCACTCAAGCTTCCTCTTAATAGACTTTTGTCTAAAACTTTCAAAACAAAATCTAGAGACTCCTTATGCTATACCTGCTGTTCCAGGTAAATTGGAATCGAGGTATAGAACACCACATTGCAAGGGATTTGAGAATTCACAGTTATCGCACCAATCCCTTTTTGTGGAATCTTCATTAAAGAGAACCCATCCTTCCAGAGTCTATGCCACAGTACCTCCTGGAAGAGAGGGCAAGACCATGGACAAGTTTGGCCGTCGCCTTTATCGGAATTCCATGATAGGCTCTAGAGTCCTCAATTACAATTTCATCTTCATGACTTATTTAAAGTTCTTGATTGACCATCTTCCAAGTTTTATGAAGAACTTGGATGAATATAGACATGTGGAGTTTCTGGAGCTCTGTGCTACCTTGGCGCAACTCTGGTTACATCTTCTCCAGTCATCTTACAATGCTTTTGAACTTTCTTCCAGGATCACTGCTTTCTCAGTAGCGATATGCCACATGGCCTGGCTTCGCACCATTAATATGGTCCCTAATCTTCAGGATCGTCTGGCTAACATTCCTTGTGAGGGCAATGACCTCTGATGAATCCATAGAGGCCGCCACCAAGAAGTTCTCTGAACATGAAAAATATTTTGTTTCAATTGTCAGACCAAAGCCAAAGGCGTTATCCTCCAAGGGCGGCTCCTTACAATCGAGCACCCCCCAAGAAACAACAGCAGCAGAAGCAATAGAAACCTCAGCCTTCAGCTGCGCCTAAGGCTGTGCAGCCTTTTTGACTGTCTCAAACAGAGCATAATCTCCATCGTTCTGCCTCTGTCCTCCCTTCCCCCCATATTAGGTTGTCTCCATCATTTTTACCAATGATGGGAGATCATTACATCTGACCTCTGGGTGCTGTCAATAATCAGGGAAAGATACTCTTTTCATTTCTCTCAGATTCCACCAGTGCTTCCTCCAGGAGAGTATCCTTCCAATCCATCCCAGACCGCCCTTCTTCAGGAAGCTCAAGGTCTGCTTCATCTCCGTGCCATCAAGGAAATTCCTTTGGAACAGCAGAGCAGGGGGTTTTACTCCCGTTACTTCCTAGTTCCGAAGAAGACGGGCAATCTGCGACCCATTCTGGATCTCAGGGCTCTCAACAAATTTTTAGTCAAAGAAAAATTTTGTATGCTGTCCCTGACGTCCCTTTATCCCCTTCTAGATCAGAACGATTGGTTATGTTCTCTAGATCTAAAGGAGGCTTACACTCACATCCCCATTCATTCGGCCTCCCGTCAGTACTCAGATTTCAGGTGGGGAATCTGCATTATCAATACAGAGTGCTATCCTTTGGCCTGGCATCATCTCCCAGAGTGTTCACCAAGTGCCTCATAGTGGTAGCAGCAGCACTAAGGAACCATGGTCTCCAGGTGTTTCCCTACTTAGACGACTGGCTCATCAAAGATTCAACATCTCAGGGGGTTATTGTAGCATCCCAACGGACTACGTGGTTCCTATAAAGCTTGGGATACGAAATCAACTTTCCTAAATCTCAACTTCAGCCCTCTCGGAATCTACAGTTCATCGGAGCTGTTACAAAGTGTCTTCCCGCTCTTCACTCTCAGCAAGACACATGATGGTACTACTAGATCACGTGGCCTCCACAATACACATGACTCCTTTTGCCAGACTTCACCTCAGAATTCCTCAGTGGATGCAGGCTTGTGATCCACTGTCTTGACACATTACAGTCACTCCTTCGTTGAGACAGTCTCTCCGCTGGTGGATGCTCTCTTCCAATCTCTCCAGAGGTTTGCTGTTTCAGACACCCCCTCATCAGAAGGTCCTTACCACAGATTCCTCGACCTACACTTGGTGGGGGGGCTCACCTCGACGGTTTCCGTACTCAAGGCCACTGGTCCAGCACAAATCGTCAGTGTCACATCAATCTGTTGGAACTCAGAGCGATCTTCAATGCTTTCAAAGCTTTTCAACATCTTCCTCATGACTGGGCAGTCCTCATCTGAACAGACAACCAAGTCGCCATGTACTATGTCAACAAGCAGGGAGGAACAGGATCTCTCCCTTTGTCAAGAAGTTCTGAAGGTTTGAGACTGGGCAATCCTCCACAACACCTTCCTGAAAGCTGTTTACATCCAAGGGGCAAAAAACTGTTTGTTGGACAAGTTGAGTCGTCTTCTGCAACCTCACGAATGGACACTCAATTCTTTGCCTCTTCATTACATTTTTTCTCAGTGGGGGCCTCCTCAGATAGATCTCTTTGCATCTCCCCACAACCACAAACTGCCTCAGTTCTGCTCCAGGATATATCCTCCTCATCACCTCGAGGCAGATGCTTTTCTACTGGAATGGACGAATCTCTTCCTGTATACATTCCTTCCATTCCCTCTCATTCTCAAGTTGAAGAACGATCATGCCACCACGATTCTGATAGCTCCTCTGTAGCTGAGACAATCTTGGTACTCCCTTCTACTTCAACTCAGCAGCAGGGAGCCATACCTTCTACCTTTTCTGTCTCTACTTACACAGAGTCAAGGATCCAAACCTCTCTGCACCTGACAGCTTGGTACCTCTCAACTTAACTCCTCTTCAGTTTTCTCAACCTGTAAGAGGCATTTTAGAGGCTTCCAGAAAGCCTACCACTAGACAATGCCACCACCAAAAATGGACTAGATTTTCTACGTGGTGCATCTCTCATGATAAGGAGCATCAGCATTCTTCCTTATCTTCTGTTCTGGATTATCTTTTGCACTTATCCACCTCTGGCCTCAAGTCTACATCTATCCGAGTCCATCTCAGTGCAATTGCTGCTTTTCATCAGCCTATTGAAGGGAACCCCCCTCTGCTCATCTGGTGGTTTACAAATTTATGAAAGGACTTTTCAATGTCAAACCTCCTTAAACCACCTCCAGTGGTTTGGGATCTCAATGTGGTTCTTGCTCAATTGATGAAGCCTCCATTTGAACCAATGTCTAGGGCTCATCTGAAATATCTCATTGCCCTCACATCTGCTCAAAGAGTCAGTGAGCTGCAAGCTTTAGTTGCTGATCCACCTTTCACTGTGTTCCATCATGATAAGGTGGTCCTTCGTACTCATCCTAAATTCTTACCTAAAGTGGTTTCAGAATTTCATCTCAACCAATCCATTGTTCTTCCAGTGTGTTTTTCCAAAGCCTCATTCTCACCCTAGAGAATCAGCTCTTCATACTCTGGACTGTAAAAGTGCCTTGGCCTTCTACTTGGAATGCACCAAACCACACAGATCTGCTCATCAATTTTTTTGTCTCCTTCGATCCAAACAAGTTGGGGCTTCCATAAAAACTTAAGAATTGCCGCTGCTGGGTCAGACCAGTGGTCCATCGTGCCCAGCAGTCCGCTCATGTGGCGGCCCCCAAGTCAAAGACCAGTGCTCTAAAATGAGTCCAGCCTCATCTCTGTACGTCCCAGTTTAGCAGGAACTTGTCCAGCTTAGTCTTGAAACCCTGGAGGGTGTTTTCCCCTACAACAGACTCTGGAAGAGCATTCTGGCTCTCCACCACTCTCTGGGTGAAGAAGAACTGCCTTACGTTTGTACGGAATCTATCCCCTTTCAACTTTATAGAGTGCCCTCTCGTTCTCCCTACCTTGGAGAGTGTGAACAGTCTGTCTTTATCTACTAAGTCTATTCCCTTTTCAATTTCTAAGCATACCATCTCCAACTGGATGGCTGCTTGTATATCTTTCTGCTATGCCCAGTGTCGAGTCACAGCCCACAAAGTCAGAGCAATGGCGGATTCAGTAGCTTTCCTCAGATCCACTCCTATTGAGGAAATTTGTAACGCTGCCACTTGATCCTCGGTTCATACATTCACTTCTCATTATTGTCTGGATGTTTTCTCCAGATGGGATGGCCATTTTGGCCAGAGAGTATTACAAAATTTATTCTCTTAAGTTGCCAACACTCCCACCATCCCATTCTGGTTGGCTTGGAGGTCACCCATATGTGAGAATAGGCTGCCTGCTTGTCCTGGGATAAAGCACAGTTACTTACTGTAGCAGTTGGTATCCAGGTACAGCAGGCAGCTATTCTTACAACCCACCCATCTCCTCTGGTTGGCTTCTCTGCTAGCTATCTGAACTGAGGAGACTTGCCCAGGGCTGTGCGGGAAGGCACTTGCGCATGAGCAGTGTGACAGAGTCAAAACTTCTACGTTTCTCCAAGCAAGTCTGCTGTGAGGCTGTCCGCAAGCGGGCTCCGTGGATGACATCACCCATATGTGAGAATAGCTGCCTGCTGTCCCTGGATAACAACTGTTACGGTAAGTAACTGTGCTTTTTCTTCAAGGTCTATACAGGGGGTAAAAAAGAGAAGTAAGGTCCAGGGTAGAGAATGACACAGGGAAAAAAAAATTATCACCATTCCCGTGAGCTTGTCCCCGTAACTGCCCTGCAAACTTGCAGATCCCATCTGCACAAGCCTCAAATAATTATGATTTTATACTGAACTTATTTTATTAAAGTATAAAAAGAGACAATATTCTGTACAATTGTCATTTTATAAACACAAATAATACAGAGCAAGGATCAACAAAACCCCTGTCTTCCCTTCCTTTCACAAATATCCTCTCCATTATTGTGAAAACTGAACAAACCAAATTACTACAGAATGCTACATAGAAAAATCAAACTAACAGAATACTTCAGTCACACATGGCAGGAATAGTGTTAGGGGAGTGCAACTAGGGCAACGCCCCCTCCCCCTGGATCAGAGAGAGAGCCCTAAACCAGCTGGAAGCTAAAGAAGCACAGCCTGGGCTTTGCGGTTCTCAGTTATGTCTAATACCAACTCTGTAAAATACAAAAAAATTGGTATTAATGGTGATGATCTGTCCTTGAATGACCCTGGAGGTGATAAAGAAAAGTGTGCTTCCCCAAATTGGAATTAAAGAAAATAAAATGAGTAAAGTAAATAAGATAGATAAAAGGATCAATCAGTACGGGCCCAATACTCTCGTTTCAACCATTGGCCCCGGGCAGGTGTTTATACAGTGTCAAGCACTTAGAAATAAATCTAAATAAACCCTGCCCCGTACATCATATTATCCCTTTAATATATATGATTTATATAGAAGAATATAAATATATATTACCAAATAATTGGAAGCACAATCATCTCCAGATTAAAACAACAGGAGAGAAAATCACCCCAAAGAAAATCTCCCTGAAACCTAATATAAAAAAACACACAAAATGTGAAAAGTGAAAAAACCAAAATATAAAAACTGACAAAAAATCGTCAAAAAACAAATATGTATAACAATACAATATCCTCAGTCTGTTTCAACAAACCACAGGGTTAAAAGCCCTGTGCGCCTGTCACTGATAGTTCGTGAAAATAATAATGAATGGTGAAAAACAGTGAAATACTTAGCTCGGTGAATCAAAAACGGGACGAAGTTCAAAGTTCCTCAATCATAGCTGTTCAATTCCTCTTATTCATCGGTCCCGCTTGCATGAAAAAGTGCTCATTGGAAAATCATGGCTATCAATCCATTCGCCATGACATTTGAATCGCTCAGTCCCATACCATCAAAAGGGCTGTTCAATAATGTTCGCCACAAGTTTTGCTCGTTCTTCAATATGATTCACTACTCATTTTTGCTCACTCGACAGGTCCTGTTTCAATATCCTCTTCAGGAGGGAGCAAGAAAATTAATGAAATGACTGAAAATTTTTTCAAACACGCCAAGTCCTGAAATTGAAAGGACGAAATCGTTCCCAGCAGCGGCACAATCAAGCTGCTTTGACAAATAAATGTCTGAAACAAGGAGTTCTTATAGAATGCTTTAAAGAGCCCCACCTGAAACAACGCATACGTGGTGACGTTTGGGAGATGTCGACAATACATGAGAATCAAAGTAATACGAAAATAACCTTTATGTGAAACATTTATCAACATTCTCATTCAGGCCATGAGGAGAGAATGCTCGTAAGTTGAAAATCCAAAAGTTCTCTCTGACCAATAGATGATTTTGTCTGTCTCCCTTGAAGGTAATAGGAATTTGTTCCAATACACACCACCTGAGTTGGACAAATGTATGGTGGTGTTTTAGATTATGAGCCACCATAGGGGCAGTTAGCTTTTCGGTTTTGAGACAACTCCGATGTTCAATTAATCTAACTCTGATAGCCCGACTAGTACAGCCTACATAGATTAAACCACAAGGGCAGGAAATTACATAGACTACGTATGTGGAAACACACGATGTCACTGCTCTCAATTGATAGTTCCGCAGAGTTTTAGGATGTGTCCATGAATTGCCTTGATGAGAAGTGGTACACACCGAGCAGCGACCACAAGGGCCGTGACTTCCCTCTGTTGTCGATGGAGAATGATAGATGGTAAAGTCCGAGGAAACAAGATGTTCAGATAAATTTCTGCCTCTGGTGAAAGCAATGCATGGGTGATCTTTGAAAGCCGGATGTAGTTGTAAGACATGCCAATGTTTATTTAAACTCTGGGCTACCAGAGCAGAATGAGTTGAATGGGAGATAACACAAACTTGATTAGTAGATGTCTCTTTATTTTTTTGAATAAGAAGAAGGTCTCTGTTGGCATAACAAGCGCGCAAATAGGCTTTCCGGATAACAGATTCAGGATAGCCTCTGTTCAGGAATTTATCTTTTAAAATTCTGTCTTTGATTTGAAAATCGTATAAATTGGTACAAATCCTCCTTGCCCGTAAGAATTGGCCTATCGGAATCGCCGCTTTAAGGCGTCTAGGATGACAACTGGCATAAGATAAAAAGTTGTTTTTTTCAGTATGTTTGTGGTGCATCCTGGTGGAAAGACTGCCCTCTTCACAAATAACCTCAGTATCTAAGAAGGAGATATTATGAGTATGACAGGTGTGAGTGAACTTAAGGTTGGTTGTAAGGGAATTAATCCAAGAAATGAAAAGCTGGAGGGACTCCTTAGATGATGTCCAGATGAAAAAAATATCATCTATAAATCTAAACCAGCAGGCCATCTGTTGAAAATAAGGATGGACATATAAATATTGTTCCTCAAAGTTAGTCATAAATAAGTTAGCTACACTAGGGGCAGCCGTGGTGCCCAGGGCTACCCCTTGATTTTGTTGAAAAAAATCTTGATCGAACTTAAAATAGTTCCTAGTGAGAACTAGGGTAGCTAGGTCCAACAGGAACTTGGTGGAAACTCTGTCTGAAGTGTCCCGTTGATCTAAAGTGGACTCGACGACGTTGAGAGCTTCGGTCTGAGGTATGCTTGTATAGAGGGACACAACGTCCAGAGTTACCAGGATGCAGTTAGAAGGAAGAAGACCAATCCCTTCGATTCTTCGAAGGAAATCTGAAGTATCCTTAATATAGGATCTAGCCTGACAAACAAAGGGTTGCAAAAAATAATCGAGAAATTGGGACAAAGGTTCTAGTATGGTGTTCTTCAGGGAGACTATAGGTCTGCCCGGAGGAGATGTGAGGGATTTATGGATCTTGGGAACAGTATAGAAGACAGGGGTTCTTGGGCTAATAGGTAATAAAAACCGTTTTTCTGCCTTGGTGATCATTCCCTGTGCCCATGCGTTGTCAACTATCTGAATAATAATTTCTTGTAATTCCTTGGTGGGATCACAAGAAAGACGGCTGTAGTTGACAGTGTCCCCTAATTGCCTTTGAACCTCCTTTACCAACTCTAGCAGGATACATATTTCAAATCTGAAATATTCTAATCACAAAATATAAAATCAATTTTTTTCAACCTTTTGTTGTCTGGTAATTTTATTCTTCAAATCACATTGGTCTCAGGCTTTGGTTTTGGGTTCCTTCTGTCTTCATCGTGGCATGGCTGTTTCCTGAAGGTAAAATAGGCACAAGAGGAGCTGGAGAGGAGATGCAGAGTCTGACATGGGCACAATTTTTTTTACCATGGGAGCAAGACTTATCACTGCTACCGCAGGGCGGTGAAAGGTCTTGTCCCCATTCCTGCAGGGCAGTGATAGGTCTTGTCCCCATTCCTGTGGTAAACCAGTTGCAAATGTCTCCATTCCTGCGGATTTACTGTGGTGACCACGGTTTACCACGGTAAACGGTCCTCTCTAGGCCAGGGTTTCTCAACCCAGTTCTTAAGGAATCTCAGTCCACTCTGTTTTCCTAGATCTACACAATTTGCATAAGATATATTTGAATAAAATGGAGGCAGTGCATGCAAATTTAACCTTGTGCATATTCATAGTGTTTTGATTACGGTTCTTGCAGCTGTCCTGGTGGTACCTTGTGCAAGTGTTTCAGCTCTTGCTGTGGCTTTCTTCAGAGCCCTAGTCACGTTAGCCTTTCCTCATGGGTAAGTCGTCCCATCACTTTTATAATTTTTGTCGCCCTTCTCAGTATCTTTTCTAATTCTGCTATATCTTTTTTTGAGATGCGTTGACCAGAACTGCACACCGTATTTGAGTTGCGACCATATTATAGAGCAATACAAGGGTATTATAACATTTTACACAAGAATAGCCCCACTGGGCCAGACCAATGGTCTTTCAAGCCCAGTAGCCCGCCCTCCCGGTGTTTTCCATTCATTTCCTGATAATTTCTAACATTCTATTTACTTTCTTTGCAGCCGCCTCACATTGAGCTGAGGGTTTCAATGTATCCTCAACAATGACACCTAGATCCTTTTCCTAGGCAGTGACTGCAAACCAGCATCACATAGCTGGTTCCTCTTTCCCACATGCATCACTTTGCACTTGCTCACATTAAATATCATCTGCCATTTTGACGCCCAGTCTTCAGTCTCCCAAAGTCCTCTTGCAAATTTTTCACAATCCTCTTGCAATTGAACAACTTTGTGTCATCAGCAAATTTAATTATCTCACTAATTATTCCCATCTCTAGATCATTGATAAATATGTTAAAAGTAGTGGTCCCAGCTCAGACCCCTGGGGAACACCACTATTTGCCCTTCTCCATTGAGAATAGTGATCATTTAAACCTACTCACTGTTTTCTTAATGGCCTCTTTACCATTCATTTTAATGGCAGTATGTGCCTGTATGTACCGCATAGTGCTCAGTCCCTTTCTGCGTTGTGCATCCAGTAACCCTGCAGTAATTGAGCAATTTGGCTTGTGATAGCTTTTTGCATTGGCCCCTCTGTGATAATAGACAAATTCAGTTTTCTAAAAAAATATTTTTGTATAATACTTCTCTTAAAGTATGGTTTGTTGTTTTTGAGAGACAGCTTGACTGTTTGCTTGTTTTTTGGTTGCTGGGTTTTGTTTTGTTTTTTGCAATGATTTTACCTCACTGTTCAGCATAACTTCCAAGTTAAGGATGATGATGTGCAACTAGAACACACAAACATTTTTATCGCTTTTCTGCCACTTTTGACAATGCTGTTGTGTTTAGTAGGTGGTTCACATTTTTTATAGATCTGCCTACAAACTTTATATTACCTCTCAAAGTACCAAGTCATTATAAACAAAATGTTAAAACACAAAGAAGGGTGACTTTGGGAGTAAGACCCAATTCACCCATGAATTGAGTAAGTCGACATTGGTAGGAACTTACCCCCCCCCCCCCCCTTTAACAAAGCTACGTTAGGCTTTTTTATCGCTGTCCGCGGCAGCATTAGCTCCAATACTCATAGAATTCCTATGAACGTCAGAGGTGGCTTTGTAAAAGGGGGGGTTAGTTATTACTGCTGTGTAAAGAAAACACAAATTTGGGTTGTGGATAGTTATTTAATAGATAATGGAGATCAAAATGGCCTATGCACTCTCCCCATTAAAGTGGCTAATTACAACTCTAGCCACTTCATTTTCTGAAGTGCAAAAAGTCATATCGCTGCTTTCTGATGTGCATGAAAAATCCCACCATACTGTGTATACTTTGGAAGAAAGGTGGGAGAGGGGAGTGGGAGAGGGTATTGAAACTTCTTTATCCATGTGTGGCAAAATACACAGGAGAAGTCAAATTTCAGTTGAACGAAGCTCTGGAATTAGGGGATATCATGAAAATGAAAGGGGACAAACTTGGAGAACAAAGGAAATATTTCTATACTGAAAGGATGGTGGGTGTATGGAACAGCCTTTTGGTGGAGGTTGTGGAGAAGAAGACCATATTGGAATTAAAGAAAACATGGGGGATGGGATTTAATATATTGCCTCACAGTGGTTACAATCAGAGCAGTTTACATATTATATACAGGTACTTTAATAGTTACGTAAGTCAATAGAGAGTTAACCCCCCCCCCTTTACAAAAGTGCACTAGCGTTTTTAGTGCCAGCCGCAGCAGTAACAGTTCCAATGCTCATTGGAATTCTATGAGCATCGATGTTGTTACTGGTGCGGCCGGTGCTAAAAACGCTAGTGTACTTTTGTAAAAGGGAAGGGGGGTATAAATGACTTGTTCAGTGTCATAAGGAGCTGCAGTTGGGCTCAAATGCGGTTCCCCTGGATCTCAGGACACTTCACTAACCTGGGACAATTACATAGGATCTCTAAGGGAGAGGAAGGGATAGTAGAGGTATGGGTGGACAGACTGGGTAGGCCATGCTATATAGGCTTTATCTGCCTTCATTTTCTGTTTCTGTGTTTGCAGAGTTGCCAAGCTAATGCTTTGTCAGTTTTAGTTACCTCATGAGCTTGATTTTGGCTGTTTGATTTTTGTTTTTCAGGTACTTGCTACACAATATTTGGCCTTGGCTTCCGTTTCGATGTGGCATGGTGAGACTCCTTTTTCTTTTCTGCTTTTATGATAAATTGCTCAGCAGCAGAAGCATCAGAAATATGTTCTTTCTGCATAATCATCTCTGGCTGTTTCATCCTGCAATTGAAAAGCCTTGAATGTGGTGTGAGCTGTACAGATGTGAGACTAGCATCAGCAGATGTAGCTCAAGCATATCTGAATGATGGGAAATGGTACCTGATGAGGGGGCACAAAACTGAATTTCAGCACTGTTCAGCTGCACTCAAAGTTTTGGGTATTGTTTGCTGTGTGAAAATATTCCTTTAAAGCTCCGGTGAACTGTAGAAATAAGTTTGTGAAAAGCTGTGTGATTCTGGGTCAGATTGTCCTTTGATACATTGCTATGCATAGAAGCTTAAATATTGTTAAAAGAACCTGTGATACACAAAGAATTACTATACAGCTAAAATATTAATCCTATGCAGGTAGAAACAAATCTGAAATGAAACTGGTAAAAGAAGATTATACTTCAATCAATTTTAAATGCTTGATGCTTCAAAAAAAAAAAAAAAAAGACTTTTTATCTAGCGGTGTCCCTGCACTCCCTTGGGTTTTGAGCTCATTTGAAACTCATTCCTGTTTGGCTACCTTGCATTGAGCCTTTATTCAAAATTACCCAGGGTTTTCCCCCCTCCCCCCCCCCCCCCCCCCGATTTTATAAATCTCTTCTATTTAGCATATTTTTCAGCGTACACAAGAAAACTACACAGCTCCATTTTAGCAACGTTCAAACAGGATCAACCTCAAACTGCCAAACTGCCTCCTTTCTTCCCCTCCGCTTAGCCGCCAGCTATAGGACTGGTCACATGTAATCTTTTATGCCCTTCTTGGGTATATGGTGCCATTTCTGCTGAGAAGGATCATCAGATGGAGCCTATGTATCTCTGAAGAACACTAATCAACCTCATCTAATTGGCCGTAAGCTTACTTTGAGCAGAAACTTTGAGAGATCTTTTTCTATCTCCAGTTGACCTGATATAAGAAATGTCTTCCATTTCTTTGCTAACAGGATTTTGGCTACAGTCGTCAAAGTCCTCATCTTACTTTTAGGGTAAAGGTTCATGGATTTGATATACCACTTCTATGGCACATCCAAAAGCAGTTTACCCTAGAGGAAAGGAGAGACAGGGGAGATATGATTCAGACGTTCAAATACTTGAAGGGTATTAACGTAGAACAAAATCTTTTCCAGAGAAAGGAAAATGGTAAAACCAGAGGACATAATTTGAGGTTGAGGGGTGGTAGATTCAAGGGCAATGTTAAGAAATTTTACTTTACGGAGAGGGTGGTGGATGTCTGGAATGCGCTCCCGAGATAGGTGGTGGAGAGTAAAACTGTGACTGAGTTCAAAGAAGTGTGGGATAAACACAGAGGATCTAGAATCAGAAAATAATATTAAATATTGAACTAAGGCCAGTACTGGGCAGACTTGCACGGTCTGTGTCTGTGTATGGATATTTGGTGGGGGATGGGCTGGGGAGGACTTCAGTGGCTGGGAGGGTGTAGATGGGCTGGAGTAGGTTTTAATGGAGATTTCAGCAGTTGGAACCCAAGCACAGTACCGGGTAGAGCTTTGGATTCTTGCCCAGAAATAGCTAAAAATAAAAAAATTTAAATTGAATCAGGTTGGGCAGACTGGATGGACCATTCAGGTCTTTATCTGCTGTCATCTACTATGTTACATTTATTATACATAGGTACTATTTCTCTGTCCCTAGTGAACTCTCACAATTTAAGTTTTATACTTGAGATAGTAGAAGGTCAAGTGGTTGCCCAAGCTCACAAAGAGCCATAGTGGGAATCAAACTCTGTTCCCCAAGTTCTCAGCTCACTGCAGTAATTATTAGATTAAAAACATCCAGGTCAAATTTCAGGATATACTCTGCCTGTGTCTCAAGACCCTTTTTCCTCCAGCTCTTACTAAAGAAGAATGAATGTAAATGTATCACTCCTGTGGTAGCAACTAGAAGAAAAATGCTCTGCCTTTATCCCTCAAGATCTTATTTTAAAATTTGACCCTGACCCTCTGCATTTTTGGACACTTTTACCATATATGCAATACTGATACGACAAAGTAGACAAAATATGGTCTCACCTCGACTCCACTACACCAGTGTTTTTCAACCGCTGTTCCGCGGCACACTAGTGTGCCGCGAGATGTTGCCTGGTGTGCCGTACAGTGCAGACACTGATTAGGCCTCAGGCCGGGTCCCGCACGCGCTCCCATGAGACTCCCCCGGTCCCCGCTGCTGTTCAGTTTCGATCTTCTGCTCTGACGCAACCGGAAATAGGAAGTTGCAGCAGAGCAGAAGATTGAACACTGAGCAGCCGCGCGTGCGCGGCTCTTTGGGAAAGCGTGCATGTCGCCGAAAAACAAAACCTACAAACTAAGGTGAGGTGAAGGGAGAGAGCTGGCTAAACAGTAGGATCGATTGGGCAGGCGAGTGGTGGCTGCGGGGACCGTGCGATCGCTCGTGTTCCCGGCTCAAATTGGAAGGAGGGAGTGAAAGGGAAAAGGATTCTGGGCCAAGGGGATGAAGACGGAAAGAAAAACCCACAGCAGGAAAGAAAGGGAAGGACAGGCAGGTGAGCCAGATGCTAGAAGCAGGGGGGGGGAAGAAAGAGGGAAAAAAGCTAGATGGGGTTGAAAAGAAGAGACACACTGGTATGGAAGAGGAAGATAGGGGAAATCTGGACACAGGAAGGTAACAGAAAGAGGGGAAATTATGTGCATGGGGCATAGGGACAGAGACATAAAGGGGACATGCCATGGGGATGGAATATGGACACAGGGGGGGGGGGCAATGACAGATACATAGGGGAGATATTAGAAATGGAGAAAATAGGAGCACAGAAGCGAGATGGTTTGTGGGGATGGGATAGGGACCGAGCTCGCAGGCTCCAGTGGCTTGCACAAATTACATTGTAACGTGCCATGAAAATAAGAGGGAGGAAGGTAGATAGATAAGCCACGTGAGAGGAGCTGAAGGGTAGTAGAAAGGAACAGATGGTAAAGGAGGGAGGGAAGGGTGGTGGTGGAAAGGAATAGGACAGACATTGAAGGAGGGTGGAGAGGAACAGACCCCGAAGGGAAATGTGGAAGACAGAGTGGGAAGAAGACAGATGCCAGACTATGGGGGAGCGGAGGGAAGAAGATGGGTGCTAGACCAATTGGGGGGGGGGGGGTGAAGGGAGAGGCACAGTAACAGCAAATGGAAGACGTAGAGAGAAGACACACAGTGGATGGAAGGAATTGAATGAGAAGATGTGGAAAGCAGAAACCAGACAACAAAGGTAGAAAAAAAAATTATATTTATTTATTTATTTTTTGCTTTAGGATAAAATAGTATATTAGTTGTGTTGATAAAAATTTATAAACAAAGCCCTGCCAGCTGAACATCTCTTTCTCTAGTTCAGCAGCAGGAACTTTGATTTATAAGAAAGGAATAAGCTAAATATTACAGTACTAAGGCTTATATGGATGCAGCAGGGACGGTGACGGGGCGGTGAATGGGATGGCAGTGGCGGTGACGGGGCGGTGAAAGGGGTGACGGTGACGGGGCGGTGAAGGTAACGGCTGTTGACGAAGAGCTACGTGTGTGTCTTTCTTCGATTCCAGCCAGAATATCAGCTTTGTGTTCAGCCAAACAGGCCCAGGTTTCGCACTGAATAAAGTATTTTATAATTTTTCACTATTCTGTTTACTTAATATTTCATAATAAAGTAATTATAAAATACTTTCTTTGTGTTTATTTGATTCCTATTCAAGAGAATTACTTTATATATAGTCAATATAGGCACAGAGTTAAATTTTTTAACATTTTCTAATGGTGGTGTGCCTCGTGATTTTTTTCATGAAACAAGTGTGCCTTTGCCCAAAAAAGGTTGAAAAACACTGCACTACCCTATAGATATTGTTCTCCTGTGACTCAGACAAGATAATTAAAACTACAACTGGGAACCTAACTCACTTTGAAACTGTCTCCCATGATGACATCGCTGATATACTAGAAACTATTTGCCCTTCTGGCTCCAACCTGGGCTTCTGTCTGCCGTGCCTCCTAGTGGCAGTGAAAGACACCTTTGTGGACTCCATCCTTTCTGTCATCAACACCTCTCTACAAACAGGCATAGTACCCACAAACTGGAAATCAGCGGTCATCAGACCGATCTTGAAAACCCACACTCTCGACCCTAACGTGCCTGGTGTCACTAATCGGTCTAAAAGAAAATGGGATTCGTTATGCAAAATCTAAAAAGTCTATTTTTTCCATCGCTGGTAAAAAAAATCTCTGGAATTCAATTTCAGGTTATTGTTTGTTTTCTGATATTTGATATTAAGAGAAATTTTTTGTATTTTATTATGTTTGTGTTTCCAAAAATGTTGCTTAGTTTTAAGCGTTCCATAATTTTTAAAAATGCCATATATACTTGAATATAGGACGAGATTATGGGGCCAAGAAAATGGCCCAAAAATTGGGGTCTCGTCCTATATTCGGGTCATCACCCAGTGACCACCTGACACCCTCCCGGACTTGCTTCAGGCCTGCCATTAGATCAGGACAGGAAGGGTCCCTCCCATCCTGGCCGATACTAACAATTTCCCCCCTCCCCCCACATACCTGTTCCCTGGTGGTGTATGGGCAGAAGCGAGCTTTCCGCACTTGAGTCCCTCCTTCCGATCTTGCAACCAGTAGCCAACGGCGCACCCAGGCCGGCACACAAGAGTGAGCTTTTTGAGCTCCGGCCCTGCGCTGCTCCCTGAATGGTTACCGCCTGCTCTTGCAGGACTCACGAGAGCTGGCCTATCCTCCATACCTTCACCAGGTTCTACATTACAGGGTGTACGAGACAGCCAGGAAAGATGCTGCTTTTGGGTCCTTTGGCCTGCCCTAGATATTGGGGACTGCTTTGGTATGTCACTATGGTTCAGGACCACTAGACACATTGCACTAGAAAAAAAGATTAGATTCTTACCTCAATAGTCTTCTTTCTTGTAGATGTGTCTGGTTTTCCTGAAGCCCCGCCTTATATGTGGGCTTCACCTGCGTTCTTCCTTGGAATCAGTCTGGTCCTGGAGAAATCTCTGCCTTCCAAGGAGAGCTGGAAAATAAAAGAAAGAGACTTGTTCAAGACGGTGTATAGAATGCTTCAAGTCTCCACTAGATAGCGGGACATGCGAGTAACTATGAGCTTTATATAAGTTTCCCTAGCAACAGCAGCAGATGAATCCAGAGACCAATGGGATAGCTCACATCTACCAGCAGGCGGAGATAGAGAAACTGATTAACAGGTGGTCCTATTGGCTGGCACTCCTCCTGTTTATCCAGTATTCTCTATCTCCCAGCAGGAAAAGGTCGCTATTCAACTAGCTCCTGAATTCTGGCTGTGACTGGAACTTTATTTTCTCTTCAGTGAGGTTTCTCTTCAGTGAGACTGCCATTCTGTTTCTCCTGTTGAGGTTTCTCTTCAGTGAGCTGGCAATGCTATTTCTCCTGTTGAGATTTTCTCTTCAGTGAGACAGGGGTGTCCGGCTGAATGGTGCCGGCTTTAGGGGTTACACCTGGGCCCCCCCAGGTCCCTGCCTCACCCTCCCTCCATTGCTAGAGGGTCTGACTGGGTATCAGTTTTTTTCTTCTTTCCCTTCTCTGTTTAAAAAAAAAAAAAAAAAAAGAGACCACAGTTGCTACATTCTGTCATGCTTTTGCTGCAAACTGGCTTCAACCGGCCCTAACAACAAGCTTGTGAGTATATCTGGCTTTTACGGTTGTTTGAACTTCAGGTTCTGTTTGGGAGTCTTAGTACTGTGGGTTCGGTCATCGTACATTTAAGGTATGGATATTTTATTGAGGCTAAGTTTTATGACTAGAAATCCATGGAGGGAGCCGGAACTTCCCGCCCTTTGCATGGTTTCCCGCGCTTGGTTTCCTTGTTGGTTACAGCGCGGCAGTAGCGATGCGATTTCATGCTCGTACTTGTTCTCATTGTTGGGTTTCAGTGCAGCAGTAGTCCTGTTTATTCTGAGGCTCTCTTTCATCGGTGTTGGTCACGGCCATGTGCAGCTGATTGTGTAGGTGTCGGTTTATAGCAGCGCGCATGAGATGGGACATGTTTTTTCCGGCGCTGTGGGCCGTTCTTCTGGTTATTCCCCGAGTCTGATTTTCTTTCTATGCAAGCCGCAGCAGGGCAAATTTTGCGGGGCTCGAATCCGGCTATGTTTCTAGGAGCGTTGATGCAGCGACCACGTGTCAGCGAGAATCAGGCGTGCACTTGGGTCTCCGGCGATGGCGGGAGAGCTGCAGCGTTCCGGTAGTTTGTTTCCAGCTGTCTTTGGTCAGGGTATGCCGGGGCTTCTCTCCTTTCCGGTTCAGACATGTTGTATGTGTTTCACCAGCTTTGGGACAAGCTTGGGCAGATTTATATGTCTATGTCTGTGTTCCTGCTGTACTCCCTTGAAGGAAGCTGCTTGTTTAATCGGACTCTGGGGTTAGCACTCAAGAGGTTTACCAGAGAGACTCTGACCTGGGCTAGGTCACCCAGTCTCGGTTTGTCCCCGGACTGGGGCGACATACGGCAACTCACGGCACGGTGAGATCAACAGTAAGATAGTGCCCTGTATTTCACACAGGTATCTCATTGTCTCTCTTGGGGTCCCTGCAGATTGAGCCTTTGTCTGTTGGTAACTGTCCATATTTGGGCCTCTGTGCTGAGCTGCATGTGTCTAGTAGTGGCACAGGATATATATGCCTAAAGGTAGTACAAACAGTTTCCAAGTTCGGGCTGTCTCTATGGGCATAATGACACTGCGCATCTTCCTGCGGCCAGGACTCTCTTTCTCTATTTCTGAGGGGGCCTGGACTTCAGATTTCCATGCTTATCACGCTGGTTTCTCCTGTCACCATTTTCTCATGGCACATGCTAGACGGGCCCACCGACCAGACAGGAAGGGCTGTACAGCTCCTTTTAACCAGGAGCCAGTTACCTATTCTATCAAACCCGCGGAGGATCACACGCTATGTGGCTGTTAGCCTCATCCCTGAAGCTCTCATTAGCGATGTGAGCTTTGTCTGATACCTGTAAGGATGCTGTTTTCCACGGGGCGGTAGATGCAGCATCTTGATTGAGTCTAGTACGTATTCTCTTTAAAGGACATAAGTATTTCGCTCATGTTGCATGGGGTTAGTACTGTTTTCATGGTTCCTGTATATTCCTCTTTACATTGTGAAACTTGGTTTTTCCTAGGAGAATTTTCTTGCAGATCCTACAGTCTCATCCTGCCATTCCCTGACCTTCTGCACTTCATTCTGAGGGGATCTTGACTTCTTCCAATGACTCTTCAGGCTTTCTCATGAGGGAGAAGACGCTATAATGTCAGGTCAGGGGGCTGTGAAGATTTTTCAGGATGCTTGCGTCTTTGCATCCTCCTCAGGTTTCCAGTTCGTTCTTGGAGTCTCTATGTTTTATGTTTCCCTTTTCAGTGTTACTGTTCTTCAGGACAGTTCTTGTAGTTCTTCGGGAACTAAAGGACATTGTTCCACTTACTGCATGGTGCCTGAGACGGGGGCATTGGGCAGGCTGGATCCCATTCTGCTGAATTAGTTTCTCGGGGTTACACATTTCTGCAGACAACCTGGGAGTATATTTACATTTTCTCTATGGACTCTGAATCGGCACTTGGTTTGCCTGCCTCTCTTGGAGCAGCGCTTTCGGTTTTGGCACATGCCATTTCGCCTACCCAAGGCTTCACGAACGTTTTAGCTGATGTGGGCGGTGGTACCGTTTTGGCACTACCAGGCGATTCATCTAATTTCTTCTTGACTGCCTGCTTGATTCGGACGACTTCCAGTCGAGCCATTTGACTGACACGAAAAGGGTGGTATCTTTTCCTCAGTTCTTTACACGTGCATCTTCGAATTTGCACAGCGCTCTTTTCTCCTGTACTATTTATAGGTATATCGGGGTAATGTTTTTATTCATATAGGAGAGACATGTGTTTCTTTCTGGAGACTTGGGCGTGGGGGTCTCGGTCTCAGATTGGTATTCTCCTTCGCTTACCATGACCAAGAGTATGGGATTCTGTACAGTTTCTGGGATCCATATTGCTGACTCCACTGGGAACTTCGGCTTGCTTTCCCCTTCTTACGCTACAGCAGTCGCTTTTGTTCCGGTGGTTCCCGGTATCTCATGGCTCCAATTATTTGGTATGCTCCTCCTGCATCGCTCTGTGTGATTTGGTGGCTCAGCGCGATTTCTCTTTTCAAGGCATGCCTCGGTCTTTGCTGGACTAGTTCATGACCACCGACCATCCCGGGCTGTCGGGTTGGGGGGCTCGGTGGCTTCCATCCTCAGCTCCAGGAGTCTGGTCTTCAGAGGCAACTCAGTACTTGTTCATTCTTCTACTCTTGAGCAGGGTCAGGCTACCGTTCTGGAGCTTCAGATCATTCTTCCGGATTGCCGCTGAGGGTCCTTTTGGTCAGTATTAGGATGGGGGTGTTTCTCTACAGCTTGGGCAGTAGGTGTTGTACTCAGTTGGCAGGTGAAGTTGGTATGCTCCAATGGGTGGACTCTCATCTTCGTCTTCTGTTGGCAGATCCTTTTATGGATCAGGATAAGAGTTTGGATAGACTTTCTCTCTGCGGAATCTGAGCATGGCCCATTTCTTGTATGTTAGTGTACAGCGCTGTGTACGCTCTGGAAAGTGTGCATGTTAGTAATAGTGTAATATTCTGCATCCTGGATATTGAGATTTGTGGCTCAGGCGTTCTATCTCTTTTTATGGACGTGAGATCTCCTTGACCTAGACCTCATGGCCTCGTCTCTCAATTCTAAGCTTCCTAGCTTCTTCGGCGGGCCCAGGGAGTGAGAGTTAGAGGGGGTATCTGCATGGCTCCTTTCTCGCCTCTGCCTTCTCTTTTTCAGTGTTTTCCGCTGGCTGATGATGGCTTGGATTTGCCATCTCGAGCTCGCTTTCCGGGCACAGTATTTGTAGAATCTCTGGATTGGCGGCGTCATCCTTACTATGCGGATTTGATGAGCCTTTCGACAGCCGGACTAAGAAGTTTCCTGGTATCTCCGGCTTTGCTCGCCTAGGGTCCGATCGACATGGATATTTGTACTACTTTAGTATTACGACCTAGTTTTTTGAAAAATCTTGGCTGACGTGTAAGGGTTATGCGAAGCAGGTTGTTTCTTCTCTTATCCAGGTGCTACGGAAGTCTTCTCCTGTGGCTTCTGCTTCCTTTTGGAGGTTTTTCCTTTCTTGGGTGCTTCTTAACGTTTGAACCACTCCAGAGTTCCTTTTTGGCACAAGTGTATTGCCGAGGGCTTAGCGTTCAATTCCCTTCAGCTTCTAGTGCCATTCTTGGCTTGTTACAAGGGCTAGGTATGTTGCTCTTCGCTTACTTCTCAGCTTCATGTAGTTCAGTTCCTAAACAGAGTGCGGTATATTCATGCGCCTCTTAGAAAGCCCGGTTTGGAGTACAATCTTCACGTACTTCTTCTCAGTTTACCGAAGGTTTCATTTCGTCCTTGTCTTTTGGGACTCTAAAGGGCTGTGCCGTTGAACATGGGGTTTCTTGTGGCCATGGCTTCAGCTCTGCAGTTTTCTATGTTGCAGGCCTTGTTTAACGGGGATTCCTATTTCTGATTTCTGAAATATGGGTTATCAGTTCGGATGGTACCACTATTTCTTTCTACGGGGGTGTCTTTTCTTTTATGTCATGCTCGCTTTTCCTTCCTTCTTCCTGGGAGGAGAAATTGGGAGCAGTGCTTTTATTCACTGCATTTTTTGATACGTACGTAGCGTTCTCTGCGAGCTCGGTTTCTAACGACTTTTAGTTGTTTATATCTCCTTTTTGTATACTTCAAGGGACGCCTCAAACGTATGGCAGCGTCCGAAGCCTCCATCGCTCAATGGGTCCAGGAGGACATTCTTTATGCTTGCTTGCTGGCAGGGAAGCGGTTGGCGAAAGAACTTCATGACCATTCCGCTGGAGCGATGGCTACTTCTTGGGCTCGGCCCAGAGGTTTTTTCCTTGGAGGAGATTTGTCTCGCGACTCATTGGTCTTCCGAGTGTGCTTTCTCTCCGCATTTCTGCTTGGATGTGGGGGCGCATGCGGTAGGGGCGTTTTGTACTTCGGTTGTTGTGGAGGCGGCGTTTGCTTCCCACCCAGATTGAGGATTGCTTTGCTACATCCCATTGGTCTCTGGATTCATCTGCTGCTGTTGCTAGGGAAGGAAAAATTATGTTCTTACCTGTTAATTTTCTTTCCCTTAGACGCAGCAGATGAATCCAGAGCCCCACCCTTTCTGGATATTGTCTCTCGGTTTTTTCTTTTGCAACTTTCGCAGTTTGTTATTATGGCAGGTTGTTTTCTGTATTATTGCATTTTGAGATTTGTTATGGGAAATAAGTTTTTTACATGCTATGCCTATTGATGGTTATGGATGCTTGGGCAAGGAGCTATACTGGATAAACAGGAGGAGTGCCAGCCAATAGGACCACCTGTAAATCAGTTTCTCTATCTCTGCCTGCTGGTAGATGTGGGCTATCCCATTGGTCTCTGGATTCATCTGCTGCGTCTAAAGGAAAGAAAATTAACAGGTAAGAACATAATTTTTCCTTTGTGGTGGTTGCACACGTTTCTGTATCTGTTTTTATAACAGTTGTTTGTATGTTTATTGGTAATGTTTGTTGCAAAGCAGAACCAAATTGTATTGTCAGGGATTCTTCCCTGTTTCCCTATTTCCAGTTATATCTTTCATTGCAGTGCTACTTGATTGCTTTTGTACAAACTGAAGGGGCAGGAGCAGCTCACTGGGAAGAAGGTGGAGTTGAAAACATGATTGACAGTTTACTGCAAGCAACTTGCTGGTCAGATACAAGACCGTATGGTTCAGGACCACTAGACTCATCTACAAAAAAATATTTCTTTTAGTTTGACATGTTGGAGTTGAGGGGTTTGGCAGTTCTCATCAGCAAATGGGTCCCTTTTTGTTATATATTTGCAAGGGTGTAATATGCAGAGTAGATTGGCATGGGTCACAGGTAAAATAGACATGTGGGAAGTCACTTTAGTAAATATCTATGGGGAAGATTCTCAAAACTTAACATTGCCTTTAACACGGTCGCTAAACCTGCTCCAGCCAGTTTAGCATGCATGCATTTTAGCAGTGGATTATCAAAATGCTTACCATGGTCTTTTCTGAGCTACCTAGCAGTCTCTGATTCTGCCATGCAATATTTAAATGAGCACTCCGGGAGATTCCTCATCATCGCCAAGTGATTCTCTAAGCGTGGCGTTGGCTTTTGGTGACTTGTCCAGGGGTGCTGGTACTGTGCAGGCACCTTGGAAAGTGCATCTCTGGTGTATGTTTTGACTGTAGCTCATGAAAAAAAATTACAAGATTCACATAAATTATAGTTGGGGTTTTTTTGGGGGGAAGGGGGAAACAAAAGCACGCCTGAGCACATGTTTTATAGGAGTGTCATGTGCCCACTCTCTCCCACTGCCAAGCAACCCCACTGACAAACCCCCTTGGCAGTGGGAGGGATGCCCACTCTCTCCCGCCGATGCAGTCAAGCAACCCCTATAACACTCCCCACCCCCCAACTGGCAGCAGTTCAGTACGGGGGGTAATTTTATTAAGCATTTTCTGTGTTTCATATGTGGAAGAATTCTCTCTTTAACAGTGTGTGTTGTGGATCTTAGGGGTGGGACTGCAATGTGCAGGTCTAATTTATAAAATGCTGATGTTCATGCATAGAATGCATGCATTTCTGTTATCAGTTCACTTTTGAGCATCTTTGTAGGTTCAAGGTTTCTAATAGCCCTGTATAACTTGATCTTTGCTGTCTGTTTTTGCTGTGACCACTTCTTCCTCTTTCTGTTAGGCTTGGCCAGAGTTGAACTTCTCTTCCAGTCTGTCATCATTTGTACTGGAAACAGGCTTAATTTCTTGACTGCAGTCTGGAACAAGTTCAGTTCAGTCTTAGCTTGCTAACTCTGAAAGCACTTCTTTAATTTTGATTTAACTTTTTGATAATACTAGTGAATCCTTACAGGAGGGGAAAAAAATAAGTTGAAATGTGATTGCATGAAACATTGTATAAAAACGTGTTTCATTGGGTGAGTAGAAGGGGTTTATGTGTGTGTGTGTGAAGGGGGAAGGCAATCCTCCTCTTTATCCAAGGACAAGTACGCAGCATATTCTCACGTGGGTGGTGTCATCCACGGAGCCCTAGTATGGACAGCTGCTAAAGCGCTCTTGCACTTTAAGAACTTTAGAAAGTTTACGACTGACTGCGCAAACCAGCTGGCAGTGCTTGCGTATAAGGCAAAGCACTGCCGGCTGAGAAGGTAGAAGTGTGGAATGGGAGCAGTGGGGGAGGGAATGAGGAGAAACTGAAGAACACAATTTGAGGGAAGCCTTGGCCCCATGTCCCCCCATTCTGACAACTGTGCCTGCAGCTCATAGCCGCCTGCCTCAGATTGGTGTGGGATTAGCTGCAGGAGCTGATGATTTGCTTCTCGAAGTGGCTGTTTAGCAAGTGGAAGATCTGCTCTTACAGCTGCCTCTTCTGCACCATCATGCCAATTGCGGTCCTGTTGTTGCTGCTGGAGAGCAGGAGCTGAGATCTGACCACTGAATTGGTGAAGCTGAATTTAAAAAAAACAAATAAATTGATTCAGCTGGAGTGAATCAGTGAATTGATTTGAATCGAGAATCGGGCAGTTCTACTATATTGTAACTTATTGCTGACTGTCCAGCGCCTCTTATTTGTACTTGCTTCCAGTGTACTTGTATTCATTGATTCTATTTTGTAACTTTCGCTGACTATCCAGCTCCTCTTGTTGTAAACCGCCTCGAACTACCATGGCTTTGGCGGTATATAAGAAAATAAATTATTATTATTATTATTATTATTACTGCAGAGTGCCTCCCAAGAGTTTGGACAGATACTCAGCAGGCAACGGGTATGAACTCTGCTTTCTCTTAAGGCTGAGTCATCCTGCTGCATGGATGCAGAGAAGAGATGCACCACAAATGTATAACCTTAATGATGGGTGCTATTGCTTTTATGTGAAACACAGCTTTAAAAGAGTATGTTATTGTTCCAGTGTTATCTTCCACATACAACAAATGTTCTCACAAGAGAGTAAGGGCAATGTATTAGCAGGGGGGTGGGGAATCCTTTTTAGAAGACTTTAAAGCCAGCTAGCATTTTTTAGGAAAGGGGGCAGCAAGGCTCTTCATCTCAAGGACAAACTTTCAGTCTTCTATTTACCTATCAGCAGTGGCTATAGCACATAATTCCGTCCTGCCTGCTCTGCTGTCTCTGGTGCAGAGCTTCCTCTCCCAATTACACTCACTCTTTTCCCAGGAACACTGATATAGGGGATTCTCCAGATTCTGATTATGTTGTGTGTTCCCCAGGAATTATTTTGATCACAGTGCTGGTGCTGCCACCATCAGGAATGCAAGCTCTGTCTTTCTCCTTGGTTCTGTTCCTTAGCTTCTAATACCGCCTTCATTTCTGTCTCATCTCTTTTCAGCCCTCCCTGTGTTGTGTATCTTTCAGCTCTTATGTAACCCCTCCGTTCTGTTCTCTGTCTCCCTCCCTTCAGTTCCAACCAGGATGTGAATTCATTAGCATGCCTCTCAAAAATTTAGTCTGCAGAAACTTGATTTGACACTTGTTAAAAAGGAGGGGGGAGGGGTAAAAACGTGAATATGTGAAACAAATTGAAAAAGCCCAAAAATCAGAGAGGGGGGGAGCCAGACTAACACTTTTGTTTTCCTGTGTTTTCTACCTTTCATTTCCTTTATCTTATCTGTTCTATTTCCTCTACATCTTCTTCATCTGTGTAATCCTTCCTTTTCTATTCTACCCCTCACTCAGATCAATGAGTATATTTTTTGCTCACCTACCAGAAGATGGAGACCAAGAATCACTTGTTTGATGATATCACCCTATAAGAATACTTTGCAGTCCACAACTACTCAGTATTTCTCAGTCTCCAGTGGATGGTAGACATGTCAGCCTATGCAATTGGTGCTTCCCAGTATTTATCTTCCTGCCTCTTTTTACCCACCCTCTACCTCGATCTCTCCTTTCATGTATCCCTGTTTTCCAGCTGCTTCTCCTTGCCTCATCCAGGTAAGCTAACCAAGTGGAGGACTTTTTTTTTTTTTTTTTTACCATTCTCAACTGCTGTGGTTTATCCATGTCACTGTCTTGTAGACTAGTACAAATGAGTCTGAGCATCGGTCAATAGCAAGCTATATGCGGGCAGTGCGGATGCACAAGGGAGTTGTGGGCTCCAGAATTGTTTTGTCCTGCTTGGCTGTGATGCAGTGGGCTGGATATGAGCTCTAAGGGGTGCATTTCTGACTTGGTACAGTGCTGCTTGAACCTTCATTAGGTACCGTGTGGTGTGTGGGCTCTACATCTCCACTCAGAACTTGGCCTTCATTACTTGGATAGTAAAGCTCTGGTGCAACACGTGCATGTGTGCCCCTCACCCTCCAATTTTGGCTTTCAAAGCAACTGCCTTATTCATTTAATAGTAATATTAGCCCTGTATAGGACATGAGAAGAAATTATTTATGGCTTTTTATTCTTTCTAACCTATTGGAGGTCTTGGAGGTTACCGTATATGTGAAGTTGCTACTTTCATCCACTTATTTAGATTGTGTTTGCCTTACTTTGGTGCAGCTGTGAAGGTTGGATGGGATTTGGGGAATTTTTGTTTATTATGAAGCTGACGGCACAGTGCGCAGCGGCCGCTAAGAGAGCGAATAGAATGCTAGGTATAATCAAGAAGGGTATTACTACCAGAACGAAAGAAGTTATCCTGCTGTTATATCGGGCGATGTTGCGTCCGCATCTGGAGTATTGCGTCCAATATTGGTCGCCGTACCTTAAGAAGAATATGGCGTTACTCGAGAAGGTTCAGAGGAGAGCAACGTGTCTGATAAAAGGGATGGAAAACCTTTCATACGCTGAGAGATTGGAGAAACTGGGACTCTTTTCCCTGGAGAAGAGGGGATATGATAGAGACTTACAAGATCATGAAGGGCATAGAGAGAGTAGAGAGGGACAGATTCTTCAAACTTTCAAAAAATAAAAGAACAAGAGGACATTCAGAAAAGTTGAAAGGGGACAGATTCAAAATTAATGCTAGGAAATTCTTCTTTACCCAACGTGTGGTGGATACCTGGAATGCGCTTCCAGAGGGCGTAATAGGGCAGAGTACGGTACTGGGGTTCAAGAAAGGATTGGACAATTTCCTGCTGGAAAAGGGGATAGAGGGGTATAGATAGAGGATTACTGCACAGGTCCTGGACCTGTTGTGCTGCCGCATGAGCGGACTGATGGGCACGATGGACCTCAGGTCTGACCCAGCGGAGGCATTGCTTATGTTTGTATATGGATGTTTTATTTGAAGCCGCTGTAGTTTAAGCAGCATATATGTACAGTAAGTAAGTAAATAAGGGCTCCTTTTACTAAACCACAGGCTGCAAGATAAATTATTTTGTTTTTTAATTTACTTAATTTTATTTTAGTTATTTATATACCGCCTATTAATTGTCTAAGCGGTTTACATTCAGGTACTTGGTCAGTTGTCCCTATCTGTCCCAGTGGGCTCACAATCTATCCAACGTACCTCACCAGCTTGCGGTAAGAAGCAGAAAACATAATGGAATGGAATCAAATGTGGAATGGTGAGAATAGGGACAGTGTTAAAAAAAAAAAAAAGTCAGATCAGACAGAATTCTAGAGAAATAGTCTGCTAACAAAATGACCCAGTACTTCATTTATTATTATTATTTAATTTTTAAGCATTGTTTGTCTTCAGGGCAGCATCTCCAATTGGGTTAGTTTTGCACATACTATGATGGTAATGAACCTCACTACTAAGCCAGGGTTTATGGAATATGATCTCAGTCTGAAACTTTAATGATTGCAATAAATGCATGCGTCGTGTCAGAGAGCTTCCTTCTGGAGTTCATAGGGTGTAAAATATAGGCAACCTATCCAGGTAGCACCCAAAACAATGTGAAATAGTTCTTTATCTTTCTGTCACATCCTCATGGTCTCTTGACTGCATTTCTTGGCATCTGGATCTCTTTCCACATATTGCTTGATATGGATACCTCCTGCTATCGGTACAATTCTTGTGTGTGTGTGTGTGTGTGTGTGTGGGGGGGGGGTTCTTCTTCACTATTACCGTATTTTCACGCATATAACGCGCGCGTTATATGCGTTTTTACCTACCGCGCATACCCCTCGCGCGTTATATGCGTGAGCGCGGTATACAAAAGTTTTAAAACATAGTTCCCACCCCGCCCGACGCCCGATTCACCCCCCCAGCAGGACCGCTCGCACCCCCACCCCGAACGACCGCTCGCACGCGCTCCCACCCGCACCCGCATCCACGATCGGAGCAAGAGAGAGCCCAAGCCCTCTTGCCCGGCCGACTCCCCGACGTCCGATACATCCCCCCCCCCCCCCGGCAGGACCACTCGCACCCCCACCCCGAAGGACCGCCGACTTCCCGACAATATCGGGCCAGAAGGGAGCCCAAACCCTCCTGGCCACGGCGACCCCCTAACCCCACCCCGCACTACATTACGGGCAGGAGGGATCCCAGGCCCTCCTGCCCTCGACGCAAACCCCCCTCCCCCCCAACGACCGCCCCCCCAAGAACCTCCGACCGCCCCCCAGCCGACCCGCGATCCCCCTGGCGACCCCCACGACCCCCCCACCCCCCTTCCCCGTACCTTTGGTAGTTGGTCGGACAGATGGGAGCCAAACCCGCCTGTCCGGCAGGCAGCCAACGAAGGAATGAGGCCGGATTGGCCCATCCATCCTAAAGCTCCGCCTACTGGTGGGGCCTAAGGCGCGTGGGCCAATCAGAATAGGCCCTGGAGCCTTAGGTCCCACCTGGGGGCGCGGCCTGAGGCACATGGGCCCAACCCGACCATGTGCCTCAGGCCGCGCCCCCAGGTGGGACCTAAGGCTCCAGGGCCTATTCTGATTGGCCCACGCGCCCTAGGCCCCACCAGTAGGCGGAGCTTTAGGATGGATGGGCCAATCCGGCCTCATTCCTTCGTTGGCTGCCTGCCGGACAGGCGGGTTTGGCTCCCGTCTGTCCGGCCAACTACCAAAGGTACGGGGAAGGGGGGTGGGGGGGTCGTGGGGGTCGCCAGGGGGGTCGCGGTCGGCTGGGGGGGCGGTCGGAGGTTCTTGGGGGGGGCGGTCGTTGGGGGGAGGGGGGTTTGCGTCGACGGCAGGAGGGCCTGGGATCCCTCCTGCCCGTAATGTAGTGCGGGGGGGGGGTTAGGGGGTCGCCGTGGCCAGGAGGATTTGGGCTCCCTCCTGGCCCGATATTGTTGGGGAGTCGGCGGTCCTTCGGGGGGAGGGATGTATCGGACGTCGGGGGGGGGCATCAGACTTTCAGGATGGGGACAGACCTTCAAGGGGGGACAGTGCACGGAAGTCAGGGGGGGTGAACGGAGAATCGGGACAGCGCACGGAAAGTCAGGGCGGGCGAAAGGAGCGTCGGGCAGCATGCGCGGTATACCCGTGAGCGCAGTATACCAAAGTTTTTGTACATATCATCGTGATTTCTGCGCGCTATACCCGTGTGCGCGTTTTATACGGGTGCGCGTTATTTGCGTGAAAATACGGTATATCTGGTTTTCTTGCATCTAGCTTTTATCACTTGGGATGGGGATAAGCTCTTCATTCTCTGTAATTTTCTTTGGGTTTTGAGCCCAGTGCTTTTCAAGTACAGCAGTTTTGTAGGGTCCACAAAGTTTCCAGTGGATGATTTGTGCCACCTTCTTGTGTCTTCCTATGTTGAAATTTCTTGCAGTCAGATCTTCATTGCCAGCTATGAGATGAGTGATCATTTCTAGCTTAATCATACAGAATCTAGAGATATTTGTTCTATCAGTTTTTTCTGTGTGGTGAGTTATATGATCTATAATCAACTCTCCTGGACTATAGCTATTAATTGTCCAACCTTAGTTTTCAATTTAGCTTCCTTAAACATTCATTCTGATCAAGGAATGATTCCTAAAACCAGGGACCTGGACAGACTCTCAATTTTAGGTGGGCAGGTACAAGAACCCCCTCCAAAGTGACTGACTGTTTCTGCATTCCACTCCCTTACCCCAGCCGTTCCCTTCCGTCCATACCTTGTTAACCACAGCGAGTAATGACTCGTACCTGCTGCTTGTACTAGTCCAGATCCTTCCCTCTGGCACAATTTGTTTGCATAGGTGAAACCAGGTCAGAGGGAAGACTCTGGGCCAGCATGAGCAAGTGGGTATGATTTACTGCTTGCTGTTGGCAAACCACTGAAAGGTTGAAAAGATATGGAGGGGGGTTAGGGATAGAGTTGAGAGTAGTGCTACCCAATTCAGGAAAATAAATTTCGATTCGATTCAGCCTATTGAATTGAATTTTCGATTTGATTTTCCTGCCCAAGTGGGTGTGTTTTGTTGTTTTGGGGGTTTTATTTCCAAACATCGTAGTGGATTTATTTTATAGCCTCTTCACCCCCTTTGCCCTCTCCTACCCACACTGGTGCTGTGGTGTAAACAGAATAAACAAGCAAAAAAGATTTTTCCTTTCTCTGTTAAATTCTAGCTCACATTTGCGGTCTAACATCAGCTCTGGCAGGATACACATTTCAAATCTGACATTTCCTTAGAAACAGCAGCAGATGAATCCAGAGACCAATGGGATAGCACACATCTACCAGCAGGCGGAGATAGAGAAACTGATTAACAGGTGGTCCTATTGGCTGGCACTCCTCCTGTATCTTCAGTATGCTCTATCTCCCAGCAGGTGATAGTCGCTATTCAACTAGCTCCTGAATGCTGGCTGTGACTGAAAAATTATTTTCTCTTGTTGAGGTTTCTCTTCAGTGAGACAGGGGTGTCCGGCTGAACGGTGCTGGCTTTAGGGGTTACACCTGGGCCTTCCCAGATCCCTGCCTCACCCTCCCTCCAATGATAGAGGGTCTGATTGGGTCTCCATTTTTTCTTCTTTCCCTTCTCTGTTAAAAAACCCCCACAAAAAACAGGGAGACCACAGATGCTACATTCTACCCTGTTAGTGCTGCATAACCAGCTCTTACTGGCTTCAACCAGCCCTAACAACAAGCTTGTGAATATGTATGTGTGTTTTACTGTTGTTTGAACTTCAGGTTCTGTTTGGGAGTCTTAGTACTGTGGGTTCGGTCAACGTACATTTAAGGAATGGATATTTTATTGAGGCTAAGTTTTATGACTAGAAATCCGTTGAGGGAGCCGGGACTTTCCCGCCCTTTGCATGCACGCGCTTGGTTTCCTTGTTGGTGTACAGCGCGGCAGTAGCGGTGCGATTTCATGCTCGCACTTGTTCTCGTTGGGTTTCAGTGCAGCAGTAGTAGTCCTGTTTATTCTGAGGCTCTCTTTCGTTGGTGTTTGTCGCGGCCATGTGCAGCTGATTGTGCAGGTGCCGGTTTATAGCAGCGCACATGAGATGGGACATGTTTTTTATGGCGCTGTGGGAAGCACCGCACCGTACCTCTAGTTATTCCCCGAGTCTGATTTTCTTTCTATGCAGGCCACAGCAGGGTAAATTTTGCAAGGCTTGAATCTATGTTTCTATAGGCGTTGATGCAGCAGCCACGTGTCGGCGAGAATCAGGCGCGCGCTTGGGTCTCCGGCGATGGCAGGAGAGCTGCAGTGTTCCGGTAGTTTATTTCCAGCTGACTTTGGTCAGGGTATGCTGCGGCTTCTCTCCTTTCTGGTTCAGACAAGTTGTTTGTGTTTCACCAGCTTTGGGACAAGCTTGGGCAGATTTATATGTCTGTGTCTGTGTTCCTGCTGTATTCACTTGAAGGAAGCTGCTAG
Organism: Geotrypetes seraphini; assembly: GCF_902459505.1. Lineage (NCBI taxonomy): Eukaryota > Metazoa > Chordata > Amphibia > Gymnophiona > Dermophiidae > Geotrypetes > Geotrypetes seraphini. Next base: position 68,998,722 of record NC_047095.1, read on the forward strand.
TTTAATCGGACTCTGGAGTTAGCACTCAAGAGGATTACCAGAGAGACTCTGACCTGTGCTAGGTCACCCAGTCTCGGTTTATCTCAAGACTGGGTCGACATACGGCAAATCACGGCACAGTGAGATAATCAGTAAGATAGGGCCCTGTATTTCACACGGGTATCTCATTGTCTCTCTTGGGGTCCCTGCAGATTGAGCCTTTGTCTGTTGGTAACTGTCCTTCTTATTTGGGCCTCTGTTCTGCGCTGCATGTGTGTCTAGTGCTGGCATAGGATATATATGCCTAAAGGTAGTACAAACAGTTTCCAAGTTCGGGCTGTCTCTATGGGCATAATGACACTTCGCATCTTCCTGCGGACAGGGCTCTCTTTCTCTATTTCTGAGGAGGCCTGAACTTCAGATTTCCATGCTTATCATACTGGTTTCTCCTGTTGCCATTTTCTCATGGCACATGCTAGACAGACCCCCCGACCAGACAGGAAGGGCTCCTTCTAACCAGGAGCCAGTTACCTATTCTATCAAACCTGCAGAGGGGCACGTGCTATGTGGCTGTTAGCCTCATCCCTGAAGCTCTCATTAGCGAGCTTTGTCTGATACCTGTTAGGATGCTGTTGTTTTCCATGAGGCAGTAGATGCAGCATCTTGATTGCGTCTAGTACGTATTCACTTTAAAGGACATACGTATTTCGCTCACGTTGCATGGAGTTAGTACTGTTTTTCTGGTTCCAGTATACTCCTCTTTACATTGCGAAACTTGATTTATCCTAGGAGAATTTCTTTCTTCTTACAGATCCTGCCGTTCCCTGACCTTCTGCACTTCATTCTGAGGGGATCTTGACTTCAAATAACTCTTCAGGCTTTCTTATGAGGGGGAAGATGCTATAACTTGGCTCTTTTCAAAAATCTAACACCTCCCGCTCTTTGGTACCCTGTCCCTCTTTATCTTCCTAGCTCCTTTCCTATAACCCTTCATTGTAGCTCCTTTTCAACCTAACCCTATAAACCATGCCGAGCTCTACTCTTGTGGAGATGGCGCGGTATACAAACCTAAAGTTTAGTTTAGTTTATAATGTCAGGTCAGGGGGCTGTGAACATTTTTCAGGATGCTTGCAACTTTGCATCCTCCTCAGGTTTCCGGTTCATTCTTGGAGTGTCTGTGTTTTGTGTTTCCCTTTTAAGTGTTATTGGTCCTCAGAGCAATTCTTGTAGTTCTTCAGGAACTAAGAGACGTTGTTCCGCTTACTGCATGGTGCCCAAGATGGGGGCATTGGGCAGGCTGGATCCCATTCTGCTGAATTAGTTTCTCAGGGTTACACATTTCTGCAGAAAAACTGGGAGAATATTTACATTTTCATTATGGACACCGAATCGGCATTAGATTTGCTTGCCTCTCTTGGAGCAGCGCTTTCGGTTTTGGCACGTGCCATTTCGCCTACCCAAGGCTTCACGAACATTTTAGAAAATGTGGGCAGTGGTACCATTTTGGCACTACCAGGCGATTCACCTACTTTCTTCTTGACTGACTGGTTGATTCAGACGTCTTCCAGTCGGGCCATTTGACTGACACAAAAAGGGTGGTTTCTTTTCCTCAGTTCTTTGGACGTGAATCTTCGAGTTTGCACAGCGCTCTTTTCTCCTGTACTATTTATAAATATATCGGGGAGATGTTTTTATTCATATAGGAGAGAAATGTGTTTCTTCCCAGAGACTAGGGCGATGGGTCACAGTCTCAGGCTTGCATTCTTCTTCGGTCACCATGACCAAGAGTATGGGATTCTGTACAGGTTCTAGGATCCATGTTGCTGACTCCACTGGGAACTTCGGCTTGCTTTCCCATTATAACGCTACAGCAGTCGCTTTTGTTCTGGTGGTCCCTGTTTTCTCAGGGCTCCAATTATTTGGTAGGCTCCTCAAGCATTGCTCTGTATGATTTGGTGGCTCAGCGAGATTTCTCTTTTCAAAGGCATGCCTTGGTCTTTGCTGGACTAGCTCATGGTCACCAAACATCCCGGGCTGTCGGGTTGGGGGGCTCGGTGCCTTCCATCCTCAGCTCCAGGAGTCTGGTCTTAAGAGACGACTCAGTACTTGTTCATTCTTCTACTCTGGAGCATGGTCAGGCTACTGTTTCTGGAGCTTCAGACCATTCTTCCAGAATGACGCTGAAGGTCTTTTCAGTCACTATTATGATGGGGGTATTTCTTTACAGCCTGGGCAGTAGGTGATGTACTCAGTTGGCGGGTAAAGTTGTGGTTCTACTTTAATGGGTGGACCTTCATCTTCCTCTTCTGTTGGCAGATCATTTTACAGGACAGGAAAAGAGTTCGGATAGACTTTCCCTCCGCGAAACCTGAGCATGGCCCATTTATTGTATATTAAAGTGTACAGCGCTGTAAATGTTAGAAATAGAAATGTTAGTAATAGTTTAAATGTTAGTAATAGTGAAATCTTCTACATCCTGGATATTGAGAATTTTGGCTCAGGCGTTCCAGCTCTTTGTATGGAAGTGAGATCTCCTGGAACTAGACCTCATATCCTCGTCTTGAAATTCTAAGCTTCCTAGCTTCTTCGGTGGGCATAGGGAGTGGGAGTCAGAAGGGGTAGCAGCGTGGCTTCTTTCTTGCCTCTGGTTTTTCTTTTTTCAGTGTTTTCCCCTGGCTGATGAATCCAGAGCCCCACCCTTTCTGGATATTGTCTGTCGGTTTTTTCTTTTGCAACTTTCGAAGTTGGTTATTATTGATGGTTGTATTCTGTATGATTGCCTTTTGAGATTTGTTATGGGAAAGAAGTTTTTTACATGCTATGCCAATTGATGGTTACGGATGCTTGGGCAAGGAGCTATAGTGCAGATACAGGAGGAGTGCCAGCCAATAGGACCACCTGTTAATCAGTTTCTCTATCTCCACCTGCTGGTAGATGTGTGCTATCGCATTGGTCTCTGGTTTCATCTGCTGCATCTAAAGGAAAGAAAATTAACAGGTAAGAACATAATTTTTCCATTGTAATCGCAAAACAGAAAATAAAATTATTTTTTCTACCTTTTGTTGTCTGGTCATTATTCAAATCTTGTTGGTCCCAGGCTCTTGTTGTCTTCTGCTAACTCGCTTGCCGGGGTCTCCTTCTTTCTAGGTGCTAACCATCCATCTTCCATCTCTGTCCTCCCCTTCCGTTTCCTTCCCCTCCCCTGGAGGTCTAGCATCTTCCATTTTTTCATCTCCATCCATGCAGCTGCAGCGATGGACCCCACCATCCCCAGATCCAGCGTCTGTCCCTCCTTCCCCAGTGTAACATTTCTCCTTCCCTCCTTTCTGCCTCCCCATCCATCTTGTCCTCTCCATGAGTCCAATACTTTCTGCCTCCTGCACGCTTTCTCTCTCTGTCCTTGCCTCTTCCTTCGAGTGGTAACACTCTTCCCACCCCCCCAACCCAACATGCTCTCTCCCCATGCACCATCTCACCCTCCACTCCAGTGTGTAGCACTGTCCTTTCCCTCCCTTTCTGCCAGGTCCAGCAGCACCTTTTCTTCCTTCTTTTTACCTTCCCCCCTGTCCAGCAGTACCCCTTCTCCCTTCCCTTCCCTTCTCCCCCTGTCTAGCACTACCCCTTCTCCCTTCCCTCCCTCTGTGTACTTCTAGACCAGGGCCCCCCTCCCCAAGAGGCCTGGCCCGCCCCTCCCCCCTTCTTTGCAGCTTCCCCTGGGCCTCCCACTCTTACTGCAGCCTGCAGAGAGGATCGCCGGTGCTCTACGCAATCGTTGTAGGCTGCTACAGTCCTCAGAAGCACATTCTCTCTGACGTCAGTGGCAAGATCGCATCAGAGGGTACGTGCTTCTGAGGACTATGGCAGCCTACAAGGATTGTGTAGAGCACCGGCGATCCTCTCTGCAAGCTGTGGTAAGAGTAGGAGGCCCAGGGAGGAAGCTAGAGGATGCAGGAAAAAGCGCCAAAACAGCCAAAGCATGGAACAAGGTAGAACCAGCATTTTTGCAGCTCTTCCCGACTGACCCTCGCCCCCTAAAGCAGGAATGGCAGCGGCAGGCCAGCAAGAGGCAGCGCTGTCGCTCCTACTTTAGAAAGGCACGGGGAGGAGGGTTGGTCACCAAATTAGCCAGGCCAATTAAAAAAAAATAAAAATAAAATTGATTCGAATCGATTCACCCGAAGTGAATCGGTGAATCGATTTGAATCGGAAATGAGAGATGCCAGAATGTCTGCAGTGGAGAGAAAGGAGAGATGCAGAGTCCCACCAGCCACATCAGAATGCGCCACTGTATTGGTGGGCAGTGCTCACCCAGGCCCACCTGTGGCTACTCCACTGCCTGGAATAGCACTTATATTTCCTACTGTAGTTATACATTTGCAATTTGTTTTTGCTTGTTTGCTGATTAAATTCTTTGAAAATTATGTGTTTTTCCTTCTTCTTTTGCAAATTCTGTTGTTTCCTTCTCTTGCGTATACTGGTGAATTCTCATTCCTTGTTGGAATGCTTGACCAAGTTTGAGTGAGATGGATTCTGGATGCTTAATTTCATATTTCAACACTATTTTCACATTTGCATCTGATAGCACTGTTAAGTAAGCCTGGAGGCCTAAGATAGTAGTTTGATAGGTATAATCTATTTTGTGAGGCCCATATCATCTTCAGCTGGGAGATGTGTACAGCCTTAGCATACACTGATTCTTATAAATTAGTTTTTGGTTGTGGAGGAGTTTTCTTGCTTGTACTGTAGATTGTTTTTCAAGATCTTAAGAGGCCAGTCTATAATTCCAAAGCAGCTGTATATGAGTAAAGGAATTGCCAACTGATTAATGGCCTGTAACTTTTTCTGTGCAGGGGCAATTTCTCCAAATGGTTTCATTTTGTATATACCGTGACAGCAGTGAATCTCATTCCTAAGCCCTATGTGGCATATGATCTCATTCTGTTAAATTTACTGCTAATGCTTATCAAAGAAAACTTTCTTCTGGAAGTCATAGGATAATACCTGCATAGGCAATATATCTGGTTCATAGTCAGTGGCGCACAGGACACCAGCGCGCCGACAATCCAGCGCTGACAAATTGGCGCAAGACAGAAGCGCGCGGGGGAAAAACTAATTTATTGCATAGTGTTTGCGCTGCTGTTGGAGGGGAGTTCAGGGGGGTTGGGACCCTCCATTATAGGGAAAACTGAACTTTCTCCAATTTTGGGGGGGGAAGTTCCGTTTTCTCTATAATGTGGGGGGTTTTACCCCCCACCCCCGCAACGGCAGCGCGAACACTCCCCGTCAGAGCTCTTTAGTTTTTCCCCTGCGCGCTTCTGTCCTTGCGCCGAATTGTCAGCGCTGGATTGTCGGCGCGCTGGTGTCTGGCACGCGATTATCCCGTCACCATATATCCAGATGTGCCTAGAAATTCTTTTTAATGAGGCCTATGGCACTCAAAATGATGGGAAATATGTCTCTATCTTTCTGCCACATTTTCTTGGTCTCAGACTGCATTTCTTAATACTTTTCTCTCTCTCTACAATCAATACCATCCATCCTGGTGGTTTCTCTTTTCACCACTATGTTTGGTTTCTTGACAGCATTTTGGAATAGGGATGTGTACCAGATGATCACAACCTCTTCATTGTCTTTGGTCATAATACCTTTCTGGTACAGAGAGATATTGTGTTTTTGTTTTTTATTTATTTATTTACATTTTTCAATTAAGTACAGAATTGTGCTTAACAGGTAATATAACGATATTAGTACATCCAATCATCTATTGGGTTAAACAGAAATAAACCAAAAAGCAATATTAATTTAAACATAGTTTTCAAATTAAAGAGGATGAGAAAAACAAGAAAGAAACTCTTCCAGGAAAGAGAACATATTGCCATAATATAAGGAAATTAAAGTGAAAACGTCGGCATTAATAATGGATGTGAATTATTCCAGGAATCACTGGGGTGCAAATGAAACTCCTTTCCCTTCTAAAAAGAAACGTAATTGATCTTGGTCATAAAAAATATACTTACTATCTTGAAATACCACAAAACATTTACAAGGAAATCTTAACTGGAAGGAGGCACCCAATAAAGTAACTTTTATCCCGATAAGTAAGAAATTCTTTCCTTCTTGACTGAGTCCATTTAGAGACATCTGGATATATGTATATTCTTTCTCCCAAAAAAGAAACTTGCTTCAAGTTGTAGTAAAGTTTCAGGATCAGTTCTTTATCCTGATAGAATACCAGGGAAACTATTAGTGTAGCTCGTCCTGACAATTCAAGGTTTGATGACTCCAAAAGTGCTTATAGTTCTTGTTCAGTTGTATTAATTTCTTTTTTTGTTCTTTTTAGATAATAAATCTTTTGCAAAGGTGGTATATTCACTTCTGAAATTTTTAATATAGAAGTTAGAAAGTCCTTGAAAATCTCTCTGGGAGTAAATTTGGACATAGGAAAATTTAAAATCCTTAAGTTTAAACTCCGATTTTGATTTTCCAGATTTTCAATCTTCTGTAGAAGAAAAACTTTATCCATTGCTTGCTGTTTATTAACAGTTTTAATCTCTACTATAGATTTTTGAATATCCCTAACTTGCTTCGTTTGGTCTTGGATGTCTATCTCAAATTTTTTAACTTTAGTTGAAACATCAGCCATAAGAGAAATAAATCCCGTACATACCGTCTGTAAATTTTCTATAGCTCCCCATAGTGAGTCCAGAGTAACCACTGCCGGTTTCATGAGTGTCTTGAGCTAAGGTAGCCAAGGATCCCGTTCTCCTTCCCGGGTCTCACTTCCCCCAAGCACACCACCACTCGACTGCATTGCACCTACTCCCATTGCAATCCTTTCCGGGGTCATAGGCAACAGTGTCTCCTTCCCTCCTGGCTGTTCCCGAGGTTCCTCCAAACGAAGGCCGACTTCAGTTGCTACTCCTGGAGGAGGGGGAGGGTCAGGTCCCAAAGGGCTCAGGGAAATCTTGCCTTCCATGCTGAGCTGCTCCTGGGGCTCAGCTGTGGAACACACCAATGTCGTCGGGACTGCAAAAGCTGTAATTGCAGTCTAACGCGGTGTCGAAGTCGCTGACAGAGAAAGAGGGATATTCCTCTGCCTTCCCCTTCTCTTAGGCATCGGAACAATAAGTAGGAAAGAGATTTTAAGGTAAAATTAAGCCTCTAGAGTGGGGGCTTAAACACACATGTTCACCCAGATCACCATCTTGTGTTTTATAAAGCTTCTAGTAGATGAGATGTGCCACCTTATTCTGCCTTTTTATATAGATATTTGTTACCATCAAAATTTCAGAACCCAATGTCAAGGGCAGTTGGTACCAAGTGATGTGTAATCTCTTCCAAGTTAGCATCGGCTTTAACTTTGTAACCTGCCATGTGTTATCAGGACACTGGGTTAAATATCAAAATAAATAAACATTTGACACATTTTAACTTATCAGTTTTGAGAACTGCTTCAGTCAAATCGCAGATTATATTTTTAATTTATTTTTCATCCATTTTTTCCATTGGTTTTCTGCACCAGTGTATCTCAAACTGTGTACCAAGGCACACTAGTGTGCCTCCTAAGATTTCAGGTGTGCCGCGGTACTGGGGAGGAGGAGAGGTGCCAGCTGAATTGTGAGAGGCACATCTTGTAGGCAATCAGTGGGCACCAGCACCTATCCTCCTCTCTGGCCCTCTTCCCTTCTGGCACCCCCACTGGCATCTCAGGGCCCGCCTGGAGGGCCTACACACAAATGCAGACATTGACATAATGATGTCATGCATGCACATGATGTCATCATGGTGATATCCACGCACGTCCAGGTGCCTTGAGCCACAGCCACTACCTCTAGTGTGCCGTGGCTTGAGAAAGTTTGCGGGACACTGTTCTACACCCTACCTCCTTTAACTACCTGCCACCATGTACCTTACCTGCTGCTGGGCTGGCTATTAGTATTCAGATGTATATTTCATTTTCTTTATTGTAAATTCTACTGACACACACTGGCAGAACTGTGTAAATTTATGTACGAATGCCTAGTGGGTGACACTTACTGCTATACCTGTTGCCCAGTAACAGTTGTACCCTGTGGTTAAACAGTAAAATCCATCCTTTGAAATTTGACATTGACCTCTAAAGGTTTACCGGCACCAATGGGGATTGATAGATGCCAGATAAATGTATTTTTGGTTGCTTGAGAGTTACTATTAAAAATAGGCCTAACTAATACTGTACTCCATATGTCATACCATAAACTGTTCTAGACAAACTACTGGACATGTGGTAGGCAAAGCGTGGAAGTACTCAGATGTGGCGTGCCAAGGTTACTTTTAAATTTCTGCCAGAAATTGATTTTATTTAAAGTATTATAGTATTTCTTAGATTTTTTTTTTTCTACTTGATTGAAAGAGCCCTGTTTTCTCCATTTGTTTTGTGTTTTTATTAATCTTGTGGGTTAGTTTGTGCCATTTTTTAAAAATTCTTTTCTCTTTCTATGTTGTTTTTGCTTTTCCAACTGGGTTTTCTTTCCTTCTCCTGCCAGTCTTTCTGACTGCTTGCAGTGAATACCTGTAGGTGCTAGATGAACAGGAAGAAGGAAGCCTCTAATCCCTCTGTTACCATCCCTGGGAAGGCAAAGGACTCTGAATGCATTAGTATATTTTTCCTGTGCTTGATTAAATGTGCATTTTATTTCCTTCACAGGTTCTTAACAGAGACATCGCCCTATATGTGGGCCAACCTCGGCATTGGGCTGGCTATCTCACTTTCTGTGGTGGGTGCTGCCTGGTAAGTAATACAATGCTCCACAGAGCCTCTTCTGGCTTTACAACCTCTTAAAACTGGAATGTGCTGCCTATGTTAGATCCAGCATAGTCAGAGCCTGATAGGTCTAGCAGGGTGGTGTAGCTGGACACATTTTCTACTGTAGTGCAATCACTGTTCAATATTTCATTCTTCATGTTTGTTCAGAACTCGCTGTCTCAGGTAGCTAGTACAAAGTGATGTGTAATCTATGGAAAGTGTTTCCCCTTGGTTTTGTAGTCTTCACTTAGAGGTCCTTTTACTAAGCTGCATTAGGCGCTCTCTTGCATTCTCTTTTTTTTTCCTGCTATGTTAAGGTGCATGTTAGTGCCAAGGTGGGACATGCTAATGTGTTCTGTTTTAGTTTTGGAATGTATGCGTATTAACCACACGCTAAATGTTTAAAAAATATTTTTAGAGGGTGTTTCTGCACTAACCATTTAGTGCATCTGTGTTACCGGGTGCTAACTGGCTAGTGCATGGATAACGCAAAAGCCTTTACTGCATTCAAAATAGGAGGTGCAGTAATTTAAAATAATGGCTGTGCACTAATGACAACATTACTGCTATGCTTAATAGCAAATATGGTGCTGGGGAAGCTGCTCAACTTAGCTTCACCATGACATCAGCAGAGACCCCTCCCAAAGGAGGGTCTGCATTATAAAACAGCAATCTTCTTAACACGTTAATACTCGCACGTTAAATACCTTCTAATAGAACTCTAAACTGACTTTAGAAAGTGCTGCGGACACTTACAGGGGAGCTAAATACAGCAGTTAACCCCTGGGGTGTTGGCAGAATGCACCTACAAGAGAATCACAAATCAAATACAGATAGATCATCCTGCAATATGCTGTTTGTATAACACTAATACATATGTATCGTCCCTAATTAGTATAACACATAACATAATGAACTTCTAATGTGGGTCAAAAAACCACAGACCAGTCTATATTAGTATTCAGACCCCCTGGTTCTACTGAACCTAAGTAGCAGATCCAATGTTGTTCACGTACCAACCTGCTATTGATGTTACCTCCCCATAATAGACGGATTACAAATAAACACACATAAAATGCATAACATACCAAAAATGCAAAATTTAACATATAAGAAATAATCTTAAAATGATACATCAAAGCTTCATTTTAAATTGGTCTTTGTGAGAGAACTACCAACATCTCCTTACTTATAGAAAGCTTTTACAAATAGGTGAGTTTTCAACAGTTTTCTAAATGATCCAATCATTGCGTTCCATAATCTTGGGCTGCCCACCAAGATTGCTGACATTCAGGTCTTTTTATAATGTACATCTTGAACGCATTCAAGGGACAGTCTCATTGCCATTTGTGAACGCAATTTGCAATTTGGCACATATTTTTTCAACGCCTGAATCAAATACAGTGGTGCCTCCCCGTAGAAATATTTGATCAATAATGAAAGAAACTTATCAAATCTGTGCTGAACCTATATACAATGTCCTACAAGAGGAGCACCCACTTTCTTCTGAAGCATTCTAGACTGGGGGACGTTGTGGTTTACCCACATACAACTTAGTATAACAACATCGCAATGCATACACCACATTGTGTGATTTGCACATGGTGTCATGACACAACACATATTCCACAGAGTTAATAAAATGATTTCAACTCATGTCACAGGTTTTACATTCTCACAAGAAAGATACAAAAATGTCATATATAATGTAGACAGTGCTGCTTTAGTTTAAAGGGATGTGTTTCAAAAAAATGGAGGAAAAGCCTCAGACAGAAGCCCTCCCACCGCCACAAAGGTGGATTAAGGTGGTTGGGTGATAACCTCATTGGCAAAAAACCTCCATTTCACTCCCAAGTATAAAAACTTTATCAGGGCTGTCTATGCAAGTTGATAGAAGAAAAGCTTTCAACTTATCTTCAGTTGATCGGTACACCTTTAAACTAAAGCAGCACTGTCTACATTATATATGACATTTTTGTATCTTTCTTGTGAAAGTGTATCTTTAATATCATTGATTTTTCACATATCCGAGTTCTTTCTGCTACAGGTTTTACATTCACCACATCTAAAATATCCAGGTTCACCATTAGATATCTCCACCTTATGAATGGATGAGAATATTGCTGGGCTCAGATGTTCTTTCAAATTTTTATTCCTGGAAAAGGCTATCCATAGCTGGTAATCACTGAATGCTGGCTGAGGTTTCATAATGTTCTGTTCCTTCTCATAATAATCTTATGTTCTTAACATTAGTGCAATAAAAAGGCCTTGGCACATAGGAAAGACTTGTGTAAGGGCACGTTAAGGCTGAGTTTTACTGCAGCTTTGTATAAGTACCCCCAGATGTATTGTTTGAAGGCTAGAATGCTGCTATTCAGTGGATTTAGATGTATATAACCCAGTTTTCCTTTCTCTTTTAAAATTTCATTAGGGGTATTTATGTTACTGGCTCCAGTATTCTTGGCGGTGGTGTGAAAGCTCCCAGAATTAAAACCAAAAACCTTGTCAGGTACATCTTCTTTCTTACTTGAAGCCCTTCAGTGGTAGCAGAATTCTGGGGCTGTAGAACGTATTGTGGGACTACTGAGAACAGTCTTCTGCTATGCAGCTGAACTTTGCATCTGGTTTCTGCAAAAGACAACCCAGTGTGAGTGCAGGCAGATCTGTGGGTGAGCATTCCAAAGCCTCTGCCGTAGAAATGCTGTTCTGTATTCTGTTTAAAATAAACTCTTCTAGGGCAGAATTCCTTAGGGCTTTTCTGATTACAGTTAACTGGGTATCCTAGCAGGTTAAATGCTCACTTAACTAGTTATCCTTTGGAAAACCCTGACTAAAGGGCTATGTTTTGCATTTATTTCATGTAACTTATAAGCCGTAATGGATCCTGCCCAAATTAAATATACATATGCAAAATTTGCCGTCAATCATTTAACTGTTAAGTTTACAGTTTATTAAAATTTGATATAATGCCAAGCCTATGCAGATTTGGGTGAATTACAATAAAACTTTAACAATTAGAAAAGAATGCCATAATCATTTACAACAGGTGTTTTCTCAACCAGACTGAACTTTTTGTAATTGGATAGCGCTAAATAGTATGGCTAACTGCTTCATTCCAATGCATGCCTCTTATCTCCACCTCCCTCTTAAACCATTTAACCCTTTGGCTATGGTGACGTGGCGCTCATGCCTGGATTCTGGCCGTCAAATTTCCTGGTGATCTCTCACCAACGGCTTCATCCTTTTTCATTTGAACTGAGTTCTTTATTTAGAATGGAATAGCTCGGTAACTGTTTCACAGTTCTTACTACATACAAACAAGTAAAAGTACAATGTTTAAGGAACAAATATCAGTAGTTTAAGGAACAAATATCAGTAGGACAAATATCAGTAATATTTCTGAAACTGTAGTATAATGTAGTGGAAAGGAGTAACATGGTAAATGATGGCAGATAAAGAAATGAATGATACATTCAGTCTGCCCATAAGTTATACCCATTAAAAAATACATGAGTAAATTAATTTCTTTGTTCTTTGATATTTCTGGGCCACATGGTATTGTCCATGGTTCCAAATGCTGAAGTTGCCATCTAAGCTCACTACAGCCTTTCCAACCATCCTGTTGGTTGCAGGATATCTACTGTAAAGTCTGGCCAGTAAAATCCTTATGTTCCAAGTTACTGGAGTTCCCATTGATGCCCTCCCCAGCCCACCCTACATCAAATCACCACATATGGGACATAGACCATGCAAGTCTGTACAATACCAGCCTTAGTTCTTTAATTTACATCCTTCGTTTTCTAATTAGAGATTTATGTAATGTAATGTAATGTAATTTATTTCTTATATACCGCTACATCCGTTAGGTTCTAAGCGGTTTACAGAAAATATACATTAAGATTAGAAATAAGAAAGGTACTTGAAAAATTCCCTTACTGTCCCGAAGGCTCACAATCTAACTAAAGTACCTGGAGGGTAATAGAGAAGTGAAAAGTAGAGTTAGAGGAAAAATTATGTGAAGTCTGTAGTCATAAGTCCTGTCTGTTAAATCTTTCTTTTTCATTGTGTTAAGTTGATTATTCCCAGATTGGGATCCTTGAGCTTTTTTCAGGGGTTCCTCAAGAAATCAGACTATAGAATCTGTTTGAACTTATACTGCATATGTTTACATAAGTTGAGAGTTCCTCTCTGTATGGAAAAAATATTTTAGGGGTTCCGCTATAGTAAAAAGTTTGGGAATCACTGTGTTAGGAGATAGAAGTGTTCTAAACAAACTGACGACACATGCTCTGTGTTGGTTTTTTTTTCTAGTATCATTTTTTGTGAAGCTGTGGCAATCTATGGTATTATCATGGCTATTGTCATCAGTAACATGGCTGAGGTAAGTAAGCTTTTTGGGACCATTTATAGATTTTAGATTGTCATGTGAGCTGCTTCATAGGATTAAAGTTACAAAGTAGTAATATCAAATGTTGAAAATATTATGGATTTTCTCTGACCAGACACAAGTTCAAGTTCAATTTATTTGATATATCACAAATATAAAACTGAAGTTAAAATCTCAGCGCTTTACAATAAAAAAGGGGAGGGAGGACAAAGGCAAGCAAGTAAACGATATACCAACTGGATAGACATGTCTTGAAACATTAGGAAAGGGAAGAAGAGTGAGTTACATTTGAGCAGTGGAATAGGGACGTATTTTGTTCACTCATATCCTCTAACCAGATATACTGATGCCTCAGGCAGTCCATGAAGGGTTTGCTCCCCCTCACATATTCGGCTGTGATCTAGTTGCAATGAAAGAGTTTTTGTTGGTAGCTCTTTGAACTCTATCTGATGAAGTAAGGATTGTGTATAGCTGGATACACAAAGACACCGATAGCAGTTAAAGTTGGCAGTGGGGTCGTGTCTTTTGCAAAGTCCTATTCCTCTGTCCATGGCCAGTTTGTTATTAGATAAATATGAAGCCTTTTGTCTTCCACAGAGAGGTGCCCGTCTCTTTATGAGGAAGGTTGCTATATTTGGCAAGAAGGAAATATTAGCAGTTTGGGTGGGGGAAACTCTGCCCTCATTTTGGGCATGGAGGAACCGTCTGCATGCTTTGTTGCTACTTGAACATCGGATGGCGGGAATTACTCTAAAGAGGAAGAAGTACTTTCTTCAAATCCGGAGGGCTTACATATCTTCTCGTAGTCATAAAGCTCGCAGTGATGTTTTGAATGGATTGTAGGGATAGCATTCACGATTTGCTGATGTTTGGTGTCCCATTGTGAGTCTCATCCACTGCTGTTTGTTTTTTTTCTTCTTTTCTCTCTCTTCTTTTCTTTCCTTTTCACTTCTTGCTTTTTCTTTCCTTTTCTTCGCTTTTGAGGGTTTTGGGGTTCTTGGGGGATATTGAGGGGTGGGGGGTTCATTATCATTGCTCCTTTCTATTTACTTGCCTACGGCATAATATTTAGGTTCACTGCTTTGTTGTTCTTTTTGGGGGAACTACATTTGTTTTCTCCCATACAATGTAGGTGGCAATAGGGGTTGGGGAGGTGGGGGGTTTGGAATTATTTCTCCTTATACTCTGCTGCTTTCTCTATTTTTGAGGGAAGGGGGTTTCTTGAAGAGTTTGGTTACTAATGGAGTTGCGGCTCTGTTGATCAGTTTATTGTTGTTGGGAGAGGGGAGTTGGGGAGAAAATGTAAATTGTGGGACAAGTGTTCATCTTTGTTTTGCTTTGTTGATTGTTGTTTGTATGATGTCCTCAATAAAAACTTTTTGAACATAAAGTTGGCAGTGGGGTGAGGCAGCCTTAGACAACTCCAGTCTGTTGCATGAGACTAATACCATACATAATGGGGCGGTCTGTCTACATTTTCAGGAGGTGGGCCTTGCGTTTCACTCCTACTACTTGAACAGGATGGCATACTGGTAATTTTAAAGCCTGCCTTTCATGTATCTACGAGTAGGTGATGGTTGTTTTGTTAGCGCATGACTGATTTGCTTTTGGTTCTTCTCCTTAACCTTGGGACGTGTGCTTAACTGTCTGTGTTTCCATTTTCCTGACTAGGATGGACCTCTGCAGTAATTCTGCTACAGTTAGGTTTAGTAATCAAAATACTACGGATAATTTCAGGTCATATGTGTGTTATTTTTTCCAGATGTTCAAGGGCACAACCCCTGAGACTATTGGAAACAGGAACTACCATGCAGGTATGTACACAGTGCGGGTACAAGCACTTAGTGCAGAGTGGCTCGGTATGGTGTCAGAAGTGAATAATTATTCATAATGACAACTCGGAAGGAAAAATGTCAGTAGTACTGCTGATGAAGATTGCACCCAAACTTAACATGTCTTGCTTTACATTGTGACACTGATTCACGGCAAGCAGCTAACCATGTTCATGGAGCTCTCCTTGTATGATTATCAGTGCTACAGTCTCCATGTTGGAGGCATCTTCAGTGCAAGGAAGCATAGGGTTCAATATACCCTTGAAATGGACACTTAGGGTGAAGGAGAGAGTTGGGACTTAGAGATTCAGGTAGTTGCATATTGTGCAACAAACCATGCAAGCAACTGGTCCTGTGTAACTGTGCACTTTTCACATTTTCTCTGAGTTAATGAGTATTTCCAGGGGGTTGTTATGCTTCCTGTTCCAGCACAGTTTCTTGATGCTCCCCTGAGTTTTTTAGCATTGTATTAATGCAGTAACAGTACATTTCATGTTTAGAAATACAGTATTTATTAACTTATATAGTGGCCAACATAGTGCCTCACTTCAATGCAATTTTCTTTACATTTTCAAATAAAAGCCCCCATTGACTATTTTGTATTAAGTTAATAACTAATGAATCTGTTCTAATTTAATTAATTCTTTTTCACAATGTATGATCTCTAGGGGCCCAGCATTTAAATATTAAAAACAGACCTTTGCGTTTTCTGGGACAATGTATATATCAATGGCTCTGTATTTGTTCAAGCTGTCTTGAGTTTCCATTTTCATATAAGTATGCATGTCCGGGCCAATTTTCAATTTGAGGTAGTTGGGGTTTTTTTTTAACCCTAGCCACCACAGGCAAAATTAGACCTGAATATTTAGTGCTGGCCCATATTCAGGTACCAGAACTAGATATTGACAATGCTTGGATAACTTTTGACACTGCCCCGGACCATCCCAACACTTAACTGGATAATGCTATAGTAGTCACACATAATATTCAGAATCACTGTCTGGTTAAGTGCTGCTGAGTATCATGTGGGGGGCTGATTCTTTGTCGAGTCAGTCAACATACCAGTATAAAAGTGTGCAATCAAGCATCATATGTAAAATCTGTATCATTATATGAAAGATTATCCCAGGACAAGCAGGCAGCATATTCTCACATGTGGGTGATGTCATCCACGGAGCCCCGACGCGGACAGCTTTTCAAGCAAACTTGATTGAAGATTTCAAGTTTGCTAGTGCTGCACCACGCATGTGTGTGCCTTCCTGATCCACTAGAGGGCGCATACCCTCCTCATGGTCCTCAGTTCTTAGTTTTCCGCTGAGCCAGAAAGCCCTGTCTCTCTTCTCTGCGTTCTTCTAAGTGCCTTTCTGGCACCGCGGCTTCTTTATTTTGTTAGGGAGTCGCTGTGCGTTTGTTAATTGATCATGTATTTTCTTTGTATCAAAAAAAAAAAACAACTAAAAAAAGGACTTTTTATTGTGTTTCTGCTGGTTCCATCGGCAGTCCCTTCTTGGGCCTCAGCCATGCTGCTAGGCCTCATTTTGCTGCACTGAATCCCTTCTGCCTTGGTGGTTTGGACTCCTTCTCCGGAGGGGCCCTCCGGATACCTTTCTTGTGTTATCTCGGCCTCCTTCGCAGCAGCCGCAATAGCTGCAGCAGCGCCGGGTTATGGTCCAGCCACCGGCTTCGGCGACTCCTGGCCGTCTTTTTGACTATTCTCGCATAGCCTCCGGGCTGCTCTCTTTCTGGGGATTCCTCCCCTCCCTTCGGGAGGGGTGTCACCGTGTCTACGCACCTAGAGTATAGCCTCGCCTCTGTCGGTTGGGCGTTCCCATCCTCCCATCTGCGTCTGGTCCTGGCCCTTCGTGACCTGCACTAGTTTCTAGTCTGGGAGCGGTTCAGACTCTGTCCGCCCCAGTCTCGGGAGTCCGTCGGGGGGGACCTGGACCCAGTTTGTCTGCGCTCCTTCTTGTCTCGGCCTCAGGGGGAGGGCCTTGTTTGTTTATACCGGACGATGGCCCCTCTGTCCTCGGTCCGCCTCCAGTCTTTTCTGCCTCTGCCTCGGCAGGCCGCCTGTCTGCGCCTTAGTCAGCTGGTGTCTCAGCGGTCTTCGGCCTCGGCCGAGCTGATGCTGATGCTTTGGGATCATGGGTCTCCACGGTTCATGTCCTGATGTTCGCCTGGTTTCCTCTTCGTGTTCCCCGCTGGACCCGAGCATCTCAGTGATGGCAGGATCGGGATCCCGCTTCCCAGCGCTTTTGTGGTGCGCTGGTTTCGTTGGTGGGCCACCTCTTCGTATCCCCGCATCAGAAGGTTTTGCCGATGGACTCCTCGGCATCGGCTTAGGGGCGCAACACGACTGCCTTCGGACTCGGGGTCTTTGGTCGGGTGCGGACCGTCGCAGCCGCATCAATCTGCTGAAGCTCCGGGCCATTTACAATGTCGTGGTGGATTTTCGTTATTGGTTGCTGGATTGCAGGGTCCTGGTGCGTCCCGACATCCCGGTGGCGATGTATTCTGTGACCAAGCCAGGGTGTACAGGTTCCCTGTTACTTTGCAGGGAAGCCCTTCGTCATTGGAGGGGGAGTTACACCACTACTTCTTTCTTTGGGCGGTGTATTTCCGGGGCGAGCAGCATTGTCTGGTGGACACGTTGAGTCGCCCTTTTCGGCCGCATGAATGGTCGCTCCATTCTCAGACTCTGCGGCATGTGGTTGTTTGGTGGGGAACCCCACAGGTAGTTCTGTTCGCTTTGCCCCTCACTCACTGGTTGCCTCGATATTGCTCGAGGATGTTCTCCCGGGTTCGCATCGAGGTGGATGCTTTCCTTCTCGATTGGATGGGCAGGTTCCTCTATGTGTTCCCTCCCTTTATTCTGATTCTCAGGTCTTTGATACATCTCCTGTCAGTCTGCGCCACCATGATCTTGATGGCTCCTCTGTGGCCCTGGCAGCTGTGGTTCTCCCTGCTCCTACAGCATGTCAGGGAGCCTCTGTTCCTACCTATGCTCCCTTCTCTGCTGTCTCAGTGTTGAGGTTTCTGTTGCATTCCAATCTGCAGTCTCTACACTTATCAGCTTAGTTCCTCGCAACGTGCCTCCCTCCTTCTGTTTCTCTCAAGTCGGTGGGGGTGTTTTAGAGGCCTCTCGAAAGATCTCCACTCGGCAATGCTATTCCCAGAAATGGTCCTGATTTGCTGCGTGGTGTGCTGAGCACCGCATGGATCCGCTCTCTGCCTCCTTGCCTTCAGTGCTGGTTTATCTTTTCACTTGTCTCGGTCTGGTCTCAAATCGACATCTATTCGAGCCCACCTCTGTGCTTTTGCTGCCTTTCATCGGCCGCTTGATGGGACGCTGCTCTCCGTCCATCCGACGGTTTCCCGCTTTATGAGGGATCTCTTCAATGTACATCCTCCGCTCAAAGCCTCTCCGGTGGTTTGGGATCTTTGTGTGGTCCTGACTCAATTGGTGATACCTCTATTTGATTCCATTGATAAAGCTCTTTTGAATTACTTCACCTGGCAGGTGGTATTCCTGGTTGCTCTCACGTCTGCTCGCAGAGTCAGTGAGCTGCAAGCTCTGGTTGCGGACCCGTCTTTTCCTGTATTTCTTCATGACACGGTGGTCCTGCGTACTCAACCCCAGTTCTTGCCCAAGGTGGTTTCAGACTTTCCTCTCAATCATTCCATTGTTCTTCTGGTCTCTTTTCCGAAGCCCCACTCGCCTCCTGGCGAGGTGGCGCTTTACACACTTGACTGTAAGAGGGCGTTGGCTTTTTATCTTCAACACACTCAGTCTCCTCAGACGGTTCCTCAATTGTTTTTGTCCCTCGACCCTAATCAGTTAGGATGCCCAGTTTCCAAGCGCAACTTGTCCAACTGGTTGGCTGCTTGTATTTCCTTTTGCTACGCTCAGGCTGGTCTCGCGCTGCATGGTCGAGTCGCGGGACATAAGTCCGAGCGATGGCGGCTTCTGTAGCATTCCTCAGGTCGACACCTATCGAGGAGATTTGCAAGGCTGCCACTTGGTCTTCAGTTCATACTTTCACCTCCCACTACTGCCTGGATACTCTGTCCAGGAGCGACGGCCGGTTGGGCCAGTCGGTTTTGCGTAATCTGTTTTCTTGAATTGCCAACTTCCCTCCGTCCCTTTTTTGGTTAGCTTGGAGGTCACCCACATGTGAGACTATGCTGCCTGCTTGTCCTTGGATAAAGCATAGTTACTTACCGTAACGGGTGTTATCCAGGGACAGCAGGCAGATATTCTCACAACCCGCCCGCCTCCCCGAGGTTGGCTTCTTTGCTAGCTATCTGAACTGAGGACCATGAGGAGGGTATGCGCCCTCTAGTGGATCAGGAAGGCACACACATGCATGGTGCAGCACTAGCAAACTTGAAATCTTCAATCAAGTTTGCTTGAAAAGCTGTCCGCGTCGGGGCTCCGTGGATGACGTCACCCACATGTGAGAATATCTGCCTGCTGTCCCTGGATAACACCCGTTACGGCAAGTAACTGTGCTTTATTGTATGTTAATGGCAGTATAGTCTAAGAAAGACGCAGATAAGATTTTAACAGTCCATATGGTGGAAAATCCCCCCCCCCCCAAAAAAAAAAAAAGGAGAACAAGTGTTGACTCAAACATAATCAACCATTCAATTCAACATGTATTGTGGGTTATAACAGATAAAAGGGACCTCGTACACCCAGACATTATTTTCTTCTTTCATGTCCTTACTCTGGGGTAGTGTATTTCATCATTGGTCCTGTGAGGAAATATGCCTATATGTTTTGTGCCGTTTTTTTATTTAAACGTAATATTTTCAACTGCACATATCAAAAAAAAGAATAAGGAATAAAAGAAGCACTTGCCCGATGGTGACTCAGCTGTTTCACATTACTGTTTCCTCAGGGGCAGTGCTTCTTTATCCGTGTTTATTTATTAAACACTTATTCAAATGACACAATCAGCGATCTGTTAAATCATTTTCTGTGTGTTACCTACAAATATATGAGGGAAAAAGGGAAAGAAGGTGCCAATCCTTGAACTACAATAGAGCAAACAACAAAAAAGAGGCACTGGAGATGTCAAATCCAACTAATGGTCACAATATCTTTTATTAATAATAATCACATAAAAATGTTTAAAACATACAGAGTCCCAACTAGGATCCAAGTTTTGGCGATGACGTTGCCTTCCTCAGAGGACAATAATGAACTCAAGACGTGCTGTGTTGGCGTCTCTGCTTCACAATACACCATGTTGTGAATATATTCATTAAAAAATAATTTATGCATATCTTACTTTTTTCAAGCTGAGCAACTTCTAAAAACTCAGTATGTAATAAAGAACAAAATGGTGCCGCTATTTAAACAAGACGCTGTCATTGGTAACCAATTGCATCAACCCAAAGTTGATTGGTTCACAATTCTTTCAATCAAAACATTTATCTTTCATTGGGCATTGTTTTCTTGAATACATTTAAACTCACACGATAAAGTCATACATAAAAAAGTTCAACTAGCAGCACAGTTTAAAACAGCACTTACTCTGCTAGGAATAAATGGCGCAAACAATGATCACAAGATTTTCAGGCATAAAATACCTTCTACTCTAAAGAGCTGTTCAAACCCACTAGTTCCAAAGATTGCAGTCTGTTTATCCATCTTTGCTCTCGCCAGTGGCGTACCTAGCATATGTGACACCCGGGGCCCATCATTTTTTGACACCCCCTTCCCATCTGTATCAAAAATATGATTTTTAGTAACAGTCCACATATCGCACAAGAGTGTACCTAGGAAAAGGCAGCATCTTAAACACTGCAGTGAGCACTAGAACACCAACACATACATTGTAAAACTAAACAAGCCAGATCCTGCACAGTCAATTGATCCTGTAGTCAATGCCAACTGAAAACTATGTCCTTTTCATACACACAGAACAGAGATACACCCTCGCCCAATATGGAATAATCACAAACTAAAAATAGAAATATGTAGACAAAAGTTAAACTGAACCACCAAGAAACCAGACTCTGCATACAATGCAACACCACAAAAACAGTGACACATGTCCCCTAATACTGTGCAAAATATAAAGACAGTAGATGTAAATTTGAAAAAACTGATACATAACAATCACCACTTTACAAATTAACAAATAAAAATAAAACAAATAATGAGAAATAAGAAAATACCATTTTATTGGACTAATCCATTTTTCAATTACCTTTCAGAGGCCAAATCTATCTTCAGAACAGTATAGTATACTGCTGTTATGGTATCTTGGCCTGAGGAAAGGGGTTTAGTCCAAAAAATTGCCTTTTTTCCATTTCCTATTTACAAACTTTTATCAATACAGTAACAATACTACTTGATTCTAAGTAAAGCAACAAAAAAATCTTTCTACCTTTTGTCAGTTCTGCTTTAATCATCTTCTTTGCTGTCTTCTTTCTATATAGCATTTGTCCTCTCTCCCTTCCATGCAACATCTGCCCTCTTTTTGCCCCTTCCACCCAGCTTCTGCCCTCTCTCTCTACCACTTACATCTACTGCCCACACTCTCTCTGCCCCTTCCATCTACTGTCCACCCTCTCTCTTCCATATGGCATCTTCCCTCTTTCTATGTCCCTTCAATAAACTGTATATCTGGGGTCCCTTCTCTCCTTTGCACATGATTCATTTCAGCTTCACCCCTCTCCATTTTCCCCTATACTTTGGCATCTCTCTCTTTCTCTTCTCCTTTCCTTCCTTCCTTCCCACTACACCCACTACACACCATGGTGTTTTATCTCTATCTCCTTCCCTTCCCTCATGCCATGGCATCTCTTCCTTCCCCTCCATGGTCTGGTATCTCCTTTCCTTTTTTCCTTTCCCTCCCTCACATGGACTTGGCATCTCTGGTTCCTCTCCCTTCTCCCTCCTTCCCTCTCTCTCCCCAATTGGGTTCTGCAGCAGCAGCATGTCTCCCCCCCCTTGCCTGTGTAGTATTTCTACCCTCCTCCCTTCCCTGTGCAGCAGCAGCATGTCTCCCCGCTTGCCTTTGTAGCATTTCTCCCCCCTTGCCTGTGCAGTATTTCTACCCTCCCCCCTTCCCTGTGCAGCATTTCTACCCTTCCCTGTGCAGCATTTCTACCCTCTCTCCTTCCCTGCCCAGCATGTCTACCCTCCCCCTACTTCTCTGCCCAGCATGTCTGGCCAGCTCCCCTACTGAAAGCTGCGGGTGTCCGCTCCTCGCGCGATCCACAGCTGCGTCGGAAGCCTTCTCTTTGACGTCGTGACGTCAGAGGGACGCAGCTGCGGATCATATGAGGAGCAGACGCCTGCGGCTTTCAGCAGGAGAGCCGGCCAGAAGATGAGCAACGCCAGTGAGCACCCGCAGACACTCCTGTTTACTGCTGCTGCTGGTTAAGGAAAGCAGCAGTGGCAGAATAGGGAGGGTGGCCGGCTGTGCACTAGAGAGTTGTGCAGGGACAGAAGTCCCACTCGTCCCTGTGAGGAATCTCTCCGAACCCGTGAGGAATCCCTCCGTTCATTTAATTATGCTACTGAATTAAAGGCTCTGGTAGAGACCCATTTACATATTATTAAAAACACTTTATTAATTTGGAAATATTAATTGGGAAGAATACATACTTTTTAAATGGGTTTCTACCAGAGCCTCTAATGTAAATATAAATACACAGCTGATGAGTACCCCCAAGTTGTCAGCTGAGGATTTCCTTTGCAGTTGGCCGGGGGTCCCTTTTACCAAGCTTGGCAGGCAGCAGTAGCATCTCTGAGTCACAGATGCTGGCACCTCAGTGGCTCATGGATGTTGCCAGCGACTGCTGTGCTTGGTGGAGGGGAGTTCTGGCCATCTTTAGAGGAGATCCTCTGCTGGCAGTGCTTGGGGATCCCCACCAGTCACAGCAAGGGTCAGCAAGTAGTTCAACACTGTAGAAATAAAACCAGAAATGCATTTCCTTTTCTTTTGAACACAATACAAAGACATCTGCTATATACATTTCCCAAAGCTAACATATTTTAGTCAATAAATTCTGTTTTTTTACCTTTGTTATCTGGAGACTTATTTTTCCATAAAGTTGGTCCCAGTTTCTTTTTTCCGCTTTCTCATCTTCTGTAAATTCTTCTGTTGCTGTCCATTGGTTCCTTCTACCATGGTCCAGCATTTATCGCTTTCTCATCTTTCGCCCTGTCCACCAGTCTCATGCCCAACATTTCTCCTTCTATCACCCCTCTCCAGCACCATGACACATCTCTCCCTCCATTCCCTTCACCACTATGTCCAACAATCCTCCCTCTTGCATCCATTTCAATCTGTCCGTTCCACCACAATATTTCTCCCTCTCATCTGTACCTCACTCCCTCCCTATGACCAAAAATTCTCCTTTCTTCCATTCCACGTGTACACAACCATCTCTTTCCCTCCCTTCCTCTCTCCCAAGTCCATGCCTTCTGTGTCCAAAAACGCGCTCCCTCCCTCACCACTTCCCCTCCCTTCCTCCATCCTCTTTCCCAAGTTCATGCCTTGTATCCAAAAATGCACTCCCTCCCCCACCTCTTTCCCTCCCTTCCTCCATCCTCTCTCCCAAGTTAATGCCTTGTGTCCAAAAACGCACTCCTTCTACCTCAGCATCTCTTTCCCTCCCTTCCTCTCTCCCAAATTCATGCCTTCTGTGTCCAAAATTGCACTTCCTCCCCCCCTTTTGTGTTCCGCGTTTGCCTCCCAGCCCTTAGCAACTTTCCTTATCAAATGGAGCTTCAGCCACGAGGCTTGTCTTCCATTTCCTGCCTGCCCTGCTGCGCACACATAGCCGACCGGAAGTCTTCCCCGATGTCAGCGCTGACGTTGAAGGGCAGGCTTTGCTTAAGCCCTTCCTCCGACGTCAGCGCTGACATCTGGGAAGACTTCCGGTCTGTACGATCGGAGTGTACGATCTTACGATCGGCCTCCTGCAAGGTCCCCTGATGGCGCCTTCGCAGCTGTTGGAACTCGCCCGACAGCAGCATCAATTCCGCTTCCAGTTTCTTTTTCTTCCCTGTGACATAAGCGATAACAAATCCCCATAGTACTGCCTTGGATGCCTCCCAGAATAGCCCCGGATCAAGGTCGGGAGTAGAATTGGTGCTACAATAATCCAGCCACTTTTCCCTAAGGTATCTACGGAAGGCAAGATCTTTAAATAGGTATCCTGGAAAGCGCCACGTCTGAGTCGAAGAGTCAGCGGTAATTTGAAGGGATAATGTCACAGGGGAATGATCAGAAAGAGGAACTTCCATTATCTCTACAGCACTAACCATGGGGAGCAGTGCGGGAGAGAGCAATATGTAGTCAAGACGGGTATAGAGATTATGGGGATTGGAGTAAAACGTATAAGTACGTTCCGTGGGATGGGATAGGCGCCAAATATCTAGGAGCCCCAGCTGCGTGGTCAGAAAGTTAACTCCTTTACCCATGTGATCCTTAGGGAAGCGCTTGGCGGGGGCACAGTCTTGAGAAGGATCCGCTGTGATGTTAAAGTCGCCCCCCATAAGGACGTGGTATCCCGGGTACTGCGCCAGCCACGACATCAACCCCGAGAAATAGCTGTGATTATAGATGTTAGGGGCGTAAACATTACAAAGTAGATAAAGCCGTCCCCAAAGCTCTCCCAGCACTATGACATATCGGCCCTCTTTGTCCTGTATAACCTTATGCAATTGAAACGGGAGTTGCTTATGGACCAGAACTGCTACCCCCCTTTGACGAGTGTTATAGGAAGAATAGTATATCTCCCCCACCCAGTCCCTCCTAAGTTTCTCATGTTCTATAGATGTGAGATGGGTCTCTTGTAGGAAGGCAATGTCAATATGTTCCCTGCGAAACCAGGAGAGTATTTTCGTCCGTTTGACCGGGGAATGGATCCCATCCACATTAAGGGAGGAAAGTTTTAAATTAACCATGGTCCACCCACCAAGGAACAATTGAAGCAGAAATGTCAGTCAAATAAGAAAAGAGGAAGAGCCCCCCAGCAAGGCCCTCTCTCAGTAAACCACCAAAGATGGTATGTACCGGCAAATTAGAAAAAACTGGTGCTCTCGAAATTCCATTCATACTTCCCCTTACATACCCCTCCCAACACACTCCCCCCCACCCCCCTTCTTCCCGACCACCCTCCCTCAAAATACTCTAACCTTCCATTACCCAACCCAACCAGAAAACCATGGTGTAACCAGAACCCCTTACCCCCTCCCCCCCAGAAAACAAAGTGCAGCATGATGTCCGTACAGTCAGCACAAGAATAATAAATGTAAACAAACACGCTCCAGCAGGTATAGGGCAAACATAAAACCTAGCAAGGACTCCCCAGCAAGCTGCAGAGCAAGAGAGTCAGACCCCTTGCAATATGGGAACAAATCCGGAGCCCACTTAGAGGACTCCCCATGTACAGGCAACAGGAAGATAGCCGCTGGTGTGGTTCTGTCCATAAGCCCGGAGCAAGGAGCGAAGAGAAACCTCCATCAGCCAACACTCCGCAAGCTCAACTCAAAGGAGTCCATCTCTCTCTGTCCCAGCAGCAGGTATAGAGCCCGCAGTCTCCCACAGGTTCGAGGCGACAGATCAATCAGGCCTACAACGCCCCATTCCCCTCAAGGGCTGGCAGTCCCTCCAAATAAGAACGGAGCGCTGCTGGAGTGTCCATCAGGACTACACCGGTGTTGGTTTGGATGCGCACCTTAGCAGGATATTGGAAAGTGAATTTAATCCCTCTGGCATGAAGCTGTGTGCAGTAGGGCGCCAAAGCCCTTCTCTTCTCCGAGAGCCTGATGGGAGAAATCCTGAAAAAGCAAGATCTTAGTAATCCAGGGAGCGGGCTCGCCGGTACGCCTCCAGAATGCGAGCCTTAACAGCATAATTGAGGAAGCGAGCTATAACTGGACGTGGCCGGTTTCCTTCAGCGCGTGGTGCCCCTATCCTATGTACCCTTTCCACGTGCACTGGGCCTATTGAAGATGGAAGTCCGAGGGTTTGAGGCAGCCACGTGGCCACCAAATCTCCCAGCTCAGCATCACGGACTGACTCCGGTACCCCTATTAGCCGCAAGTTGTTTCGGCGGCTACGGTTCTCTGCCTCCTCAGCCCGATCGTCCAGCTGCTGAATTTTTGTTTCTAAGACCGCCAGACGTCCATCCGCTGTTTCTGCCCTGTCCTCCTGTGCTGAGATCCGTTCCTCTGCCTACTGGAGGCGCGCAGCGTGTCCCGCAATGCTGTCCTTCACCTCCTCCAGAACTGCGTGTAATTTGGATAGTTTTTCATCCAATAGTTTTGAGAGGTGGCAGACCGAAACCTGCATGTCTGCATCGTGCTGGGCCGTACCTGCATGGATCGGGCTGGGGGCCACCATTTTTAGGGGCTGAACAGACTTCGCAGACTTCACTTTGCCAGGCCTCGGGGTCCGAATCGGCATACCGGCCGTCCCCAGCAAATCTGCACTCTTCTGAGACGCCCCAGAGAAGCAGGAGAGAACCCGACACCGGAGGAAGCAAAATTAAGGGCAGACTGCGCCGACTGTAAGTTTGTTCGGGGGTATTTCTGCGGGGTAAAGCGGAGCTTGGCTCACCGGTGTCTGATCAGCGCGCGAGCATCACGTGACCCCCAGTAAGGCTATTCTTATGTTAATTATCTGCCTCAAGCAGTCCAGTCAGCTACACAGGCGACCATAACTCTTCTAGAACTTCTAGGATTCGAAGTAAATTATCAAAAGTCTCATCTCCAGCTGACTCAAATATTGGAGTTTATAGGAACCATTCTCAACACCAATCTTTTACGAGCTTACTTGCCCACAGAGATAAGACACCTTGCTTCAACTTTGCAATCATGTGTCTACTCTTCAAAACATTTCAGCAAGACAAATGATACGGTTCCTGGGTCATATGGCATCCACAGTTCATGTGATCCCCTTTGCTCGGCTCCATCTCATACCAGCTCAGTGGTATCAAGCAACAGATTCACTATCCCAGTGGATCAGGGTCTCCTTGCCTGTTTGTCAATATCTCCAATGGTATTTGCGACCAGCAAATCTATCCAGAGGTTTGCTGTTTCACATCCCTCCACATCAGCAAGTACTCATGACGGACGTGTCCATGGAGAGCTCACCTAGATGGTCTGTGGACTCAGAGTGTGGTCTACTTGGAAGAGAGCATTCCACATCAACCTGTTAGAGCTTCGGGCAATTTGCAATGCTCCTAAGAATGTTTCAAGATCATCTTCTCAACTAAGTCCTCCTTGTCAGAACAGACAATCAGGTGGCAATGTACTATATCAACAAACATTGGTAACGGACTCTCTTCTTCTATGTCAGGAAGCCCTTCATATGTGGAAATTGATGATTTCTTGAAATATGCGTAAGGAAAGCAGAATGCTCTGTCCGACAGGCTCAGCAGGTTTCTTCAGCCGCATGAGTGGACTCTCAACTCCAAGGTCTTGTGTCACATAATCTTAATTTGGGGGACTCCTCAGATAGACCTGTTTGTGTCTTCCTGCAATCACAAGTTACCTCAATTCTGCTCCAGACAGTTCTCTCCTCATCGCCTGGAATTGGATACATTTCTCCTGGATTGGTCACACAAGTTCCTATATGCGTTTCTGCTAATCCCTCTTGTTCTAAAGACATTATTCAAACTCAGTCGAGAACCAGTCACTATGATTCTCATAGCTCCTTGGTGGCCCAGACAACCTTGGTTCTTCCTTCTATTTCAACTGAATGTCAAGGATCCTATTCCATTACAGATCTTTCCATCACTGCTCACTCAGAGTCAAGGTTCTCTTTTACATCCCAACCTGCATTCTCTACGCCTAACAGCTTGGTACCTCTCAATTTGAGCTCAGAATATTTTAATCTCTCTGCTCCAGTTCAAGCCATTATAGTTGCTTCCAGAAAACCTTCTACTCAGCAATGCTATCAGTTCAAGTGGACACGTTTTACCACATGGTATAATCTGCATCACTTGGATCCTACAACATCCTCCATTCCTTCGGTGTCAAACTACCTTTTGCAACTTTCCAATTCTGGGCTTAAAACCACCTCTTCTGTGCTCTTAGTGCATGCCATACTCCTTTCAATAATAAACCTTTAGCTACTCATCTGCTAATTTCCCAGTTTATGAAAGGACTCTTGAACTGAACATCTCCACTCAAACCGCCTCCAGTTGTTTGGGATCTGAATGTAATTCTCACCATTCTGATGAAGCCTCCATTTGAACCTCTTGCAACTACTCATCTTAAGTACTTTATTTGGAAAGTAGTCTTGATCTGTATCACCTCAGCTCATTGAGTGAGAGAACTTCAAGTGCTAGTTTCTGACCCACCTTATACAGTTTTTCATCATGACAAGGGGGTCCTCAGAACTCATCCTAAATTCCTTCCAAAAGAAGTCATGGAATTTCACCTGAATCAATCCATTGTACTACCTGTTTTCTTTCCAAAGCCTCATTCTCATCCTGGGGAAACGGCTCTTCACACCTTGTACTGTAAATGTGCATTGTCTTACTACTTACAAAGGACTAAGCCACACAGGTCTTCACCTCAACTGTTCATCTCTTTCAACCCTGTAATCAATCGAACTATTTCCACATGGTTAGTGGCCTGCATTTCTTTTTGTTATGCTCAAGTTGGGCTGTCACTCGAGGGACATGTTATAGCACACAATTCAAACTATGGCAACTTCGGCGGCCTTTTTGCGTTCCACTGCCAGCTGCTTGGTCTTCACACCTTTACATATCACTACTGTCTGGATGGTTGGTTCAGCCACGTAGTACTACAGAGTTTTATTTTCTTCCTGAAGGCCAACTCTCTCTCCATCCCTTTTCAGTTAAGCTAGGAGTCCCACATGAGAATATGCTGCTTGCTTGTCCTAGGATAAAAAAAAAGTTACTTACCCCGTAGCAGGTGTTATCTGGGGACAGCAGGCAGATAGTCTCCCTCCTCCCCTGGTTGACTGCTTAGCTTGCTTATGGAACTGAGGAGCCACTAGCGAATGTTAGGCGGGAAGGCATTCACGTGTGCGCGGTGTAGGCAGTCTCAAAGCTTCACTAAAGCTTAAAATGACAGTACACTTTATCACTGTCCGCACTGGGCTTGTCACACCTGTGCTCTTGAGCTGTGTTGCGAGCCCACAGGATCGTGACAAAGTTCTCTGGCCCGGTGTGTCCCTTACCACCAAGGGACCCTTCAGGAATCTACCTGGCTTACTATTAGCCTAATAAGGGCATGCAAGGAAAGAGTCCAAGTCAGAATGCATCAAATCTTAGCTTTATTATGGTTACTGGTTCCACAAAGCAAAAATGCAGGCTTCAGCTTAGCAGTTTCAAAAAACCAACCATTCACCTGTGGCAAACATAAGCTTCTCATCCAGAGACAAAACCCTCAAATCCAGTGTCCAGGTTTTGTAAGTAAAGCATTATAATTCAGTCCCCTTCTGGATTTTCTCAGTATCCTAAAACACAGTCCTCTTCACCAGAGCAGGTAGTTTTAAGAATATAAGTTTAGAACATTTACTAAGCTGCTTATTCCCCAGCAGCTCTGCCAGTTCGTGGACATGTAAAGCACGGAAGAAAAAACTCCAAACAAAAACTGAGCAACAAAAGCAGGCCACATGGTTTCCCTTCAGCTCAACGTTTCCCCAAACAAACTGTTGTTCTGTAAGTAGGCATAACATTCAGAAGCACAGGTTTTATAAGGAAAACTTAGCACAGCCATGTCTATGGAGAAGTTTTACTTTGGTAGCCTTGGCTCTGGGAACGTGCAGGGCTCTCAGAACGTTTCCCTGCTGAGACGTTATTGTGATCAATTATGCACAGCTGTGGGGGAGGAACGTACTTTGCTCAGCCTAGCTGCTAACAGGGAAACCTCCAAACATTTTTTAGGCTCAAAATTAAAACTCTCAGGCACAAACTCAAAGTTCAATGTAAAAGGAGAAAGATACTAATCTTCTTCAAGGGCAAAACACTGTCTTCTCTGGAGGCTCAGAGATTGTAGGCAAAGACACAGTACATATCTTTCACTTCATTTCTATTTCTATATCCATTGGAAAAGCCTCAGGTCCTACCAGACTCTCATGCGTGTCCATGGCTTCCCCTGGGTTTTGTTCCCAACTCTGAGGCAGAAGCCAGCTCCTCTGGCAGTCAGTTTCCCTAGCCTCCTTAGGCTGGGGAGAGAAAATCTCCCTTTCTCTCAGGCTCCTGCCAGCTTCCGTTTCCCTTATCCAGCTTGATCCTCTCCTGCTGGTCTCTACTCGGCTTGCCTCCCTACTGTTCTGCACTGCCTCGTTTTAAGCTGTGGAGAGCTACTCCCCCTGAGTCTAGATGAGGGAAGGTCCTTCCACACACTAGCTTGTTCCATCTGACTAAGTGCAGGTTCCTTTCCAGCCCTGGCTCTTACAGAGACAGGCTGCTGGAAAGGTAATAATTTCCTGGCAGGGTGAGGGACAGGATTAAATTGTGTGCAGCTTTCATGCCTGTCCTTTTCCTGCCATACCTCATCTGTTGCCAACTCTCTGTCCCAGCAGTAGTCAGCTACTTCTGTAGTCTGTGATTCTACTTGGTCAGCCCTCTTGCATAGGGGTATAGTGTATTTCTTCCTTATCTCTGGGACAAAATCTGGAACGGACTTGGGTTTGTCATAGACAAAACCCGAAACTGACTTGGGTATGTCACAGGCTCCATGGGTGATGTCAACCACATGTGAGAAATCTGCCTGCTGTCTCAGGATAACACCTGGTACGGTAAGTACCGTATTTTTCGTTCCATAAGACGCACTTTTTCCACCCCCAAAAAGGGGGGTGCATCTTATGGAGCGAATACACCGCCTCCCCCTCCCCTCCCCCAGCGTTCTGCTGCTGCTCGTGCTGCCCCCGCCGGTGCTGCTCACCACCCTCTTACCCACTCGCCGCCACAGGAAAGGAAGAGAAGGGCTGGCAGCGTGCAGTCGGGCCTACAAGTCTTGCCCCAAACACCTTAATTTGTTCCAAAATAGTCCAGATAGACTCCTCAGGCCAGGATGCTAAGGATTGTCGTAGTATCATCAAGGAAATCATAATTACACAGAAAAATACTAAGAGCCAACTTGGAAGACACATTGTGAGAGGCAGCGTATTTACAAATCCCCCGAAGAAGAGCTGATATGGATTGAAACGTCCACATATGGGAGGATGTCAAGAGTTTGTACTATCAAATCATGTACTATATTTGTCTTCGTAAGTCTCACATCAAGGGCTGACAGAGAGTAAATTCATCAACCCACTTGGGGTATATTTATCATATGTATGGACCTTCAGATAGCAATCGGGTACATAACACCTGTTGCTTAACTCTTTGTCGGTCCAACCTTTATTAATTATTTGTATTCAACTCAAAGAGCAGAAATGGATTTTCAAGTTCAAATCCCTGGCTCCTTTAGGTTTAAATGAGGAGATTGAGTGGTTATCTATCCTATGAGAGCCCGACAATACTTAGTCCGGTCCTGCCGTAGCTGAGCCTCGCACTGAGAGTATGATGATGTCATACGTTCTAGGATGTGCATCTGGCCAGCTGTATTTAATGACCAAAATTGCAAATCGCGGCCATGTTACAAAGTTATCTGCAGCTCCCTCAAATTGATAAGCGCCGGGTTCTTTTTATTGAATGAATGTACTCTATTTAGGAAAGGCATTATCTGTTGTAGGTTGTCTTAGACATATGAGAAAGCAAGGTATTCTTTTACTATTTTACAGTGTCCCTTGACCTTGAAGAAAGGTTTCTTTTGAAACATGCATGTCGGGAGAGGTGAAGTCAGAACAGACTCACTATAAGCTAAGTGATGTTCCGTTGTTGTTATAATATAGGAAATTTCAAAAAAATTATCAATAATGAAAAAACTTCAAATGAGTTGAATACAAATAATTAATAAAGGTTGGACCGACGAAGAGTTAAGCAACCAGTGTTAAGTACCCGATTGCTATCTGAAGGTCCATACATATGATAAATATACCCCAAGTGGGTTGATGAATTTACTCTCTGTCAGCCCTTGACGTGAGACTTACGAAGACAAATATAGTACATGATTTGATTGATTTAACAACAGTGGCTCTTGCACACTATTGAAGGAGTTTGTACTATACATCGGCACTGGTTGTGGCTGGATCCACTAGAGATAAGTGTTGCCTTTCTGTCTGTTTAGAGATGTTTAGTCTCCAGGGGTAGGTGTGCAAACATTGTGATAGCTCCTTTTATTAGGATTTGAAAAGGGTTTATGCAATAGAAACATAGAAACATAGAAATAGACGGCAGATAAGGGCCAAGGCCCATCCAGTCTGCCCACCCTAATGTCCCTCCCCTACCATTGCCCTGTGAATAGATCCCTCCTCTTCCTTTGCCCTGTGAATAGATCCCACGTGACGATCCCATCTGGCCTTAAAATCAGGCACGCTGCTGGCCTCGATCACATGTAGTGGAAGACTATTCCAGCGATCAACCACCCTTTCTGTGAAAAAGAATTTCCTGGTGTCAGCTCGTAGTTTCCCTCCCCTAATTTTCCATGGATGCCCTCTTGTTGTCGTGGGACCCTTGAAGAGGAAGATATCTTCCTCCGTCTCTATGCGGCCCGAGAGATACTTGAACGTCTCGATCATGTCCCCCCTCTCTCTGCGCTCCTCGAGTGAGTATAGCTGCAATTTGTTTAACCGTTCCTCGTATGGGAGATCCTTGAGTCCTGAGACCATCCGAGTGGCCATTCGCTGAACCGACTCCAGTCTCAGCACATCCTTGCGATAATGCGGTCTCCAGAATTGCACACAGTATTCCAGGTGGGGCCTCACCATGGATCTATACAATGGCATAATGACTTCCGGCTTTCGGCTGACGAAGCCTCTGCGTATGCAACCTATGACTTGTCTTGCTTTGGATGAAGCTTGCTCCACTTGATTGGCAGCCTTCATGTCCTCACTGACGATCACCCCTAGGTCACATTCTGCTTCAGTTCTTGTTAGGATCTCGCCATTTAGGGTGTAAGTCTTGCATGGATTTTGGCTGCCCAGGTGCATAACTTTGCATTTTTTGGCATTGAAGCTGAGTTGCCAGGACCTAGACCAGCGCTCCAGTGTTGCTTTGTGTGAGGGATCAGTGTTTAGGCAGTATTTATGGACAATTTAGCAAGGTAGGGGAAGGAGGAGGGAGCATAATTGATTTTGAAATAAAAGTACAGGGTGTGGACATGAAATGATATCTAAATCATAAGTTTCAAGTTTTATTTTAGTTTGATGAATCGCTTATTTAGTTTGACTAAGTGAGATACAACATTAATAAAAAAATATAAGCATATATTTAGACATTTAAAATTTAAAATAGTGGGTTAGACAAATAGACTTACAGACCAATCAATACACAAGGTAAGAAGGAACAGAACTACAATTCAATGCTTTAAAGTACAGTTGAGAACCATAAATGGAAAGAACATTAGGGAGGAAAGAGTGGAAACCAAGAAGAAAACTAGTATAAAATTTGAGCACAATTTAAAGATTAAAAGCATCTTTAAAAAGGAAGCTCTTTGTTACTTTTAAAACGACTCAGATAATTTTCCTCTCTTAAATGCTGAGGCAAAATGTTCCAAAGCTGCAGAGCCATCACTGAAAACATATCATGTCGTCGAGTTCCAATAACTTTCAAAGAGGGGACCACTATGAGCTTTTGATTAGTGGACCGGAGAGAATGCGAAGTGTTATAAGGGATAAGTCATTAGTGGAAAGGGATAATTCATTAGTGGAAAGGGTTTTAAATACTAAAAGTAAAATTTTAAAAGTAATGCGATGGTTAATTGGGAGCCAGTGAGATTTAATCAGAAAAGGAGTTACATGATCATATTTTTTACCGTTATGAATGAGTTAACGGCAGTATTCTGAATTATCTGAAAGCACTTCTTTTCTTTTTGCGTGATATTTATTAATAAAGAGTTACAGTAATCGAATTTTGCAATAATTAACGAATTTGGCTCCAGAAACTTAGAAATCGAGCAAATCATTTGCAGCCTATAAAAGCAAGATTTGACGGTATTACTTAAGTGTTCATGATAGGAAAATTTATCATCGATGATGACTCCCAGTATTTTTAACTAAGTTACCAAATCCAAGTGAATATTATCAATGGTAAAAGGGGCACTCAAGCTTATTCCCTTTTCCATGGAAAAAGTAAAGCTTTTGTTTTCTGTATGTTTAAAGCTAACATGTTGGAATTTAGCCATTGTTTAATCCTCTCAAGCTTTTTATTAATCTCGAGTATTTCCTCTTTATTTTCCGGATTTAGGGGGTATGAAAGTTGAATATCGTCGGCGTATGTAAAGGTGGTGAGGCCTATAGACTGACATAGATTTAGTAGAGGTGACAGAAAAATGTTGAACAATAATGGAGATAGAATGGATCCTTTAGGAATACCATAGTTAAGAGTATAAGGTTTGGAGACAGTGCCATTAAAGATAACTTTAGATGATCAATTGGAAAGAAAAGAGCTGAACCATTCTAGTATTTGGTCACAGATGCCTATGGACGTCAGTCTATCAAGAAGTAAAACATGATCAATAGTGTCAAATACTGCTGACAAATCTAAGGAAAAGAGGATGGCAGAGTTATGATGATCTAGGTGATAAAGTATATTTGTGGTCAGATCGATCAGTGAGTACTCTGTAGAGTGATTTTTTCCTGAACCCTGTCTGATTTGGATGTAAAGCATTAGTTGATTCGACAAAATCTGATAGTTGATCAAATACTATTCTTTCTGTTAGTTTAGCTAAAAACGGAATATTAGCAATAGGGCAATAATTTGAAGTTAGATTTATAATCATTTACTATTGGGAAGATTGTGACAGTTTTCCATGACAGCGGTAGTATATCAGATTTAAGGCTATTTAGGATAAAAGTATGTATAAAGGGGCCGAAGCATGGAAATAATTTTTTTAAGATGAACGGTCCTATGATCTGAGTTACTAGTACGTTATGATATGTTCACCTTCCATGATAAGTGAAGTGTTTAATGAGAATTCCATGTATAACTGGAGAGTGAAAGGTGTTGAAGGGTTTGATTCTAAATTGTTGTGGAACCAATATTGATCAGCAGGTTTCAGCGATTATAATGAAATAGTTAAAAAGTTAGCTGTAAACATGGTGATCTTGAACGTTGGAGGAGATTTCGGGCTATTTGGGCACCTGTTTGGGACAATTTATCCCATAGAGCCCAAAGTACTCTCCTGAACTTTTGACACTGGAGTGCTGGGGGTGGGGGGTGGGTTGGGAAGAGGATGGGGGGTAGTTGCGGTCTGTTTTGGAGTCTTTAAGATCTGCGCAAAGAACAACGCAATAGACTTTTTTATCACTTGTTTTCTATTTGGGCTCTCTTTCTGAATGTTGTGGTTTTGTTTTGTGTTCAGCCATTTCTAAATAAAAAAAATTTTAAAAAAAAAAGTTAGCTGTAAAATAAAATTTTGACCATCTTGTTACCCACCTGTTCTATTAAGCTTTTGATATGGGTAGGATATTACTTTGAGGCCTGGACTTGATAGCATCTTAATATGTTATGATATGAGTAGAACAGACTTGTTTTTTATTTGTATGGGTTATCAGATTTTATGTATGTATGTTTTATTGTAATCCGCTTAGGTTTTAAACCGACTAAAAGTTTTTAGAGTAAATACTGTGAGAGTATGCTTTTGAATAATTTAGTTCTACTCAGTTTACAACTTGTCCCATAGACTAGAACAGGCTAATTAGATGTGACTGTTTCTTGTTATCTGACTGGTTGAAGATGTTTAAGTTTTGTGCTATCTTTCTGCTGCTGGAGAGTAATTGAACCCAGCTGACTGATCTTTAGGAAATGCTGCTCTTGTGATTGTGCTCAGGTCTTTTCTCTGACATTCCCTTTATGGTTCATCCTCTTGCTGACTGTTTCTCTCTTGGCTTACACAGGGTTCTCGATGTTTGGAGCAGGCCTGACCGTGGGCTTCTCGAATCTCTTCTGTGGCGTGTGTGTGGGCATCGTGGGCAGTGGCGCCGCACTGGCTGATGCTCAGAATGCCAGTCTTTTTGTGAAGATCCTGATTGTAGAAATCTTTGGAAGTGCCATTGGCTTGTTTGGTGTCATTGTTGCCATCCTTCAGGTGTGTAAAGAAGAGTGGAACAGTCTTATAAACATTTGTCAAAGTCTGAGCAGGAATCTCTGGACCAAAGATCATTTTTTATAATACATTTTTGGATTTCTTGATGATTTAATAGCATATAGTATAGGATTATATGGCATCTTTAGCGGGCCATCGGCATAGTAGACAGTGATGCAAATCTATTCAGTATCCCCAGCCTTGACAAAGAGTGGCGAAACGCGTTGGCAATTGGGGAGCATTTGTTAAATGCGGTGGATATGTGCTGGAAGCATGAATTTAGACTATTTAAAAGCTAAGTTATTTAAAAATATTTAAAATATTTACAATTACATTCAATGATAAAATGAAATAATGAAAAAATAAGAAAATTAAGATAAGGGATGAATGAGGATTGACAGACCTGACAAGTTAAAATGCTTGAAAGGTCATTCTGATATCCCATAATAAGTTATCAATACAACTGTCTTGTTTTTGCTACTTCACTGAACTAGTGTATTTCATGGCATTGTTCAGTCATTATTGCCCCAAAGAACCTTCCTGTCCCTTCCTCTGTGCCCCTGCCCTATGCATCGGATATTAATAAATACAGAGTGATTCCTTTCACTGTACATCTAATTTCTAGTTACCCTATTGAGGGTAGGGTTTATACACTGTGGACTAATATTGCCATCACTTGTGACCATTGGCTCATGATACCTGGCTGTAGCAGGCTGGAATTAACAAAGTGATGAACTGGCTGTCAAATGAATAATGCAGGATAGTTAGATCTGGCTGTATGTGAATCTGGGGAGAGAATCCAAGATAAGGTCCAAGTTGAGAGGTGCCCTCCTATAGCTTTTGGATGAAGGACTGGTGGAAAGACTTATAATATGAGGGTAGGGTTAGTTTCCAGTAATGATTTATTTACTGTCTGTATTTTGTATGGGTTTTTTTTTCTTTTCAGACATCGAAAGTGAAAATGGGAGATTCGTAGCTGCTGGATATAAGTATAATTCCTAGAACAGATGTATTCTGCCCCATATCGTGGAAATCAGGAGGAGATAACTTGTATTTATTGAATGTTTTGTTTTCTGATGGGTCCAATGCTGATTTTTAACCTTTCCTTTGCTGAAGAGTAATGTAAAGATGGTGTATATAATTGTATTCATTCTTTGTGAACAGCAGATACCTTTTATGAAGTTTTTGTGAGAAAGGTGTAAAGAGATATATATTACTTGTGAATTTTGGTTTCTTTGACTGTTAAAAAAAACAAAAACATTTTTGTGTCCTTTTTGTTTCTCTTCCCTTGCTCAGATTTTAAAATGAGAATATGAAAAGGAAATTAGCATAACATCTTGAAAACCCAATGGTATATGTTCTAAAAAGTTATCTGAAATGTAATCTGAAATAAAACTTGAATATTGGCCCCTGTAAGTGTGTGTGCACCAGTCAGAGCGTGGATTGAAGATAACAATAAAATCATGTCACAATGCAGTTTAAGGTGACTGAATTTGGTGGTTCTTAAGTTGAAATAGCTTTATTTTTAATACTTTTAAGCCACAGCCCAGGTATGTTGAAAAGGGATTTTTTCTTTTCCTAGCCTAACACTCTTGACACAAATGAAACCAGAAAACAATCCATTGGCAGTTTAATCTCTTCTGTGTGTGCAAAAGTGCTTAAACATGAAATAAATACCAAGTACCAAGTCAGAATCTTAAAAGAAAACATGTTTGGTGGCTTTTCAGTGTTTGCTAGGGTTCTGATTTAGTGTTGCCAAGATATCAGCCACGCCTTCTCAGTTAACATTTGTCAATTTTGCAGGTGCGCACTCTGCCGGACTGTCACTGAGTGAGACTTGGGTGCGTGCTGAGCAAGGGACATTTGACGCCGGCGCACTCATAAGCTCAAGGTGTGAAAAATAGTAAAAAACATTCAAATTGATGCTAAATGCAAAGGTTTTGTTACCAAAATATAATTATTGTTTTTATT
Organism: Geotrypetes seraphini; assembly: GCF_902459505.1. NCBI lineage: Eukaryota > Metazoa > Chordata > Amphibia > Gymnophiona > Dermophiidae > Geotrypetes > Geotrypetes seraphini. The sequence goes on from NC_047095.1 coordinate 69,036,821, forward strand.
TGTTCAATCATGACACCAAAAGAATAAAGCATAATTGCATTAGCCGTTGCATTAGCGAGAGAACATTATAGTTGCCAAAAATGCTGGCGTTCTGATAACATGTTCAGCTTAATATCTTAAGACACTCTCATTATATACTTTTGACTCAGCGTGACATCATCAGTTTCTCAACCAATAAAAATCAACAAAGGAGGTGTTTAAAATTAGACAAAGAAAAAAGTTTCAAAGGTGCTGAAAAGTTGTCAGCCTTAGAGGAAAAGAGGGCTCTCCCTAAGCTGACAGTTTCAAATTTCATGGATCTAGCCCACAGAAGCCTTCCTATGTTAGAGAAGGAGTCTATGACTTAATTATTTCCAGATGTTGTTTTAGAATTTCTTTAGGTTGCAAATATATATAATATGTTTTTTCAAAACCCATTCTTTTGTTCAATACAGTCATACAATCATTCCAGGGGCCCCCATTCATTCATTCATAACTCATTCATATTTAATACCTGTTATGTCATAGTTTGGGATACTTAATCCTAGCTAGTCTAAGGCACATCTGGTATCAATTAACACCACGATGCTGAGAACAAAGACTTGGACACAACTGACCACAAAATGGATTCCAAAGACAGAGAAGATATAGAAAAGACAGCAATCAAAATGGAGTCCATGTATCTCTGTTTTCCTTCATGATCTAGCCTAATAGCAAAGTACATAAAAAGAATATTATTATACCTTCCATTATATTAATCTGTAGTGTGTTTTTCTGACCTTGGCTACATTTATATTCAGATTTTTATTCACCCGTTTTTCGTACGCTTCTATTTGGGCGTGGCCCTAACTGACACATATGCTTGTATCTAACTAGAGTTACCCAGAATCATACGAAAAACAGGCACTTAATACTGCACTATCATGTTCTGATATCCATTCCACTACCGTCCCATAAACATCACCCCCTACTGGCCACGAGCCACTACTCCTCAGTGCCCACACACACTGCTTGTCTGTTGCTGAGAGAGTCTGGCGCATGCACACACTCTACTGGGCTATCATTGAGACTCTCTCACACACGCTTCTGAGAGAGACTTGTACATTCTGCATATCTCCCTATATCATAGCCCTCCTCTCCCTCCATATAATTATCTATAAAAGATACACAAAAAAGGTTCTCTATTTTATGTATAAAGAAACCTCCACTCAGTGAAACCATTATCTAATTCAGCGGTAGGGAATTCCAGTCCTCAAGAGCCATATTCCAGTCGGGTCTTCAGGATTTCCCCAATGAATATGCATTGAAAGCAGTACATGCAAATAGATCTCATGCATATTCATTGGGGAAATCCTGAAAACCCAACTGGAATACAGCTCTCAAGGACCGGAGTTCCCTACCCCTGATCTAATTGTTTGGAATCTATATAGAACAGGGCAGAATCTTGATATAAACATCTCAACTCTTAGTTCTGTAATGCATTCTCCATATGCAAACAGCCCTGAAATAGAATTCCCAAAAATCCAGACTCTAAGCAGTGCAAGATTGAAAAGAAAAGCAGAAATGTGTTATTCTTTGCTTTGCAAAATAAAAAAAAGAGAGAAAGGAGGCATATTTCCCCAAAGCTGAGATATTTCAAGTATTAAAAAATTGAAAATACTGTTTTTTCTTTTCTACCTTTGTTGTCTGGGCACTTTTCTAATTGTCAGTCCTAGTCTGTTCTACTTTTCTTACGTTGGTCTTATACATTTGACAATTTTGCCTTTTTTCCTCTTGCCTTCTTCCCTTCTTTCTCTATATCTCTCTGGCACTGATCTTTCTTTTTTGTTTGTTTTTTCACTTCTCCACCTTTATATCCATTCATATGTGATTGCTAGAGGAATTGGGAGGCTGGAAGATTGAGCATCCAAATGGCAAGTGAAATTTAATATGGACATGTGCAAAGTAATACACATTGGGTATTAACGTAGAACAAAATCTTTTCCAGAGAAAGGAAAATGGTAAAACCAGAGGACATAATTTGAGGTTGAGGGGTGGTAGATTCAAGAGCAATGTTAGGAAATTCTACTTTATGGAGAGGGTAGTGGATGCCTGGAATGCGCTCCCAAGAGAGGTGGTGGAGAGGAAAACGGTGACTGAGTTCAAAGAAGCATGGGATGAACACAGAAGGTCTAGAATCAGAAAATAATATTAAATATTGAACTAAGGCTAGTACTGGGCAGACTTGCACGGTTTCTGTCTGTATATGGCCGTTTGGGGGAGGATGGGCTGGAGAGGGCTTCAATGACTGGGAAGGTGTAGATGGGCTGGTGTAGGTTTAGATGAAGATTTCAGCAGTTGGAACCCAATCACAGTACCGGGTAGAGCAATGGATTCTTGCCCAGAAATAGCTAAGAAGAAAAAATTTAAAAAAATTTAAATTGAATCAGGTTGGGCAGACTAGATGGACCATTCGGGTCTTTATCTGCCGTCATCTACTATGTTACTATGTTACCTGGACGACTGGCTCATCAAAGATTCAACATCTCAGGGGGTTATTGTAGCGACCCAACGGAGTATGTGGTTTCTACAAAGCTTGGGATTCGAAATCAACTTTCACAAATTCCACCTTCAGCCCTCTCAGAATCCACAGTTCCATCAGAGCTATCCTGGATACTATCCAGCTCAGAGCATTCCTTCCTCAACATCATCTGGATGTTCCTCTTCAGCTGTGTCACAAAGTGTCTTCCCTTTCTTCACTCTCAGTGAGACACATGATGGTACTACTCGGTTACATGGCCTCGACCGTTCACATGACTCCTTTTGCCAGACTTCACCTCAGAATTCCTCAGTGGACTGTGGCATCTCAGTGGACACAGGCTTGCAAACCACTCTCTCGACACATTACAGTTACTCCTTCGTTGAGACAGTTTCTCTGCTGGTGGATGCTCTCTTCCAATCACTCCAGAAGTTTACTATTTCAGACGCCCCCTCATCAGAAGGTCCTCACGACAGATTCCTCGACCTACGCCTGTGGGCTCACCTCGACAGTCTCCGTATTCAAGGCCATTGGTCCAACACGGATCGTCAATGTCATATTACATTACATTACATTAGAGATTTCTATTAAGAACATAAGAAGTTGCCTCCACTGGGTCAGACCAGAGGTCCATCGCGCCCAGCGGCCCGCTCCCGCGGCGGCCCATCAGGTCCGTGACCTGTGAAGTGGTTTCTGTCTAATCCTATAACCTACCTCTACTTCTTTCTGTTCCCCTCAATCCCCTTATCTTTTATGAACTTATCTAGACCTTCCTTGAACCCCTTTAGCGTGCTCTGGCCTATTACAGCCTCCGGGAGCGCGTTCCATGTGTCCACCACCCTCTGAGTGAAAAAGAACCTCCTAACATTTGTTCTAAACCTGTCCTTTTTCAATTTCTCCGAGTGCCCCCTTGTGCTTGTGGCTCCCCACAGCCTGAAGAATTTGTCCCTGTCTACCTTCTCTATACCCTTCATGATTTTGAAGGTTTCTATCATATCTCCCCTAAGTCTCCGCTTTTCCAGAGAGAATAGCCCCAGCATTTCCAATCTGTCCGCATATGAGAAGTTTTCCATACCCTTTATCAACTTTGTCGCTCTTCTCTGGACTCCCTCAAGTACCGCCATGTCCTTTTTGAGGTATGGCGACCAGTACTGGACACAGTACTCCAGATGTGGGCGCACCATCGCCCGATATAGTGGCAAAATGACTTCCTTCGTCCTGGTCGTGATACCCTTTTTGATGATACCCAACATTCTGTTCGCTTTCTTTGAGGCTGTCGCACACTGTGCTGATGCTTTCAATGTTGTGTCTAACATCACCCCCAGGTCTCTTTCAAGTTTGCTCACCCCCAGCAACGATCCCCCCATTTTATAGTTGAACATCGGGTTCTTTTTCCCTACATGCATGATTTTGCATTTCTCAGTGTTAAAACTCATTTGCCATTTTTTTGCCCAGTCTTCCAATCTCGTTAAGTCCCTTTGCAGGTTTTCACAGTCTTCCTTGGTTCTAACCTTGCTGTAGAGTTTTGGTGTCGTCCACAAATTTAATGACCTCACAGTTCGTCCCTGTCTCCAAGTCGTTAATAAATATATTGAACAGGAGCGGTCCCAGCACCGACCCCTGTGGGACTCCACTCGTGACCCATTGCCATTCTGAGTAATGGCCCTTTACTCCAACCCTTTGTTTCCTGCCTGCCAACCAATGTTTGATCCATCGGTGGATATCCCCTTGCACCCCGTGATTCCACAGCTTCTTAAACAGCCGTTCATGGGGTACCTTGTCGAAGGCTTTTTGGAAGTCAAGGTAAATGATGTCAATGGATTCCCCTTTATCCATCTGTCTGTTTATTCCCTCAAAGAAGTACAGCAAGTTCGTGAGGCATGACTTTCCCTTGCAGAAGCCGTGCTGGCTTGCCTTCAGCTGCCCATTTTTTTCTATGTGGCCGCAGATGGTGTCCTTAATCAGTGCTTCCATCATCTTTCCCGGAACCGAGGTCAAACTCACCGGCCTGTAGTTTCCCGGGTCACCCCTTGATCCTTTCTTGAAGATGGGCGTGACATTTGCTATTTTCCAGTCCTCTGGGATCTCCCCTGTTTCTAAGGAAAGGTTACATATTTTGCGAAAAGTTTCTGCTATTTCGTTTCTCAGCTCTTTTAGTACCCTTGGGTGGACCTGGTGATTTGTCGCTTTTTAGTCTGTCTATCTGACGGAGGACTTCCTCCCGGCTTACTTCTAGTTTGACCAGTTTCCCATCCTGGTCTCCATGTAAGATCTCTTCGGGTTCTGGAATATTGGATGTGTCCTCTCTCGTGAAGACTGACGAGAAGAACTTGTTTAACCTTTCAGCTATCTCTGTTTCTTCCTTTACCACTCCCTTCTTGTCTCCATCATCCAATGGTCCCACTTCCTCCCTGGCCGGTTGTCTCCCTTTCACATACTTGAAGAATGGTTTGAAATTTCCTGCTTTCTCTGCTAGTCTCTCCTCATATTCTCTTTTTGCTTTCTTTACCACTCGGTGACATTCCTTATCCCAGGATAAGCAGGCAGCATATTCTTGACTGATGGGTGACGGCACCGACGGAGCCCCGGTACGGACAATTTTAGAGTGATTGCACTCTAAGAACTTTAGAAAGTTCTAGCTAGGCCGCACCACGCGTGCGCGAGTGCCTTCCCGCCCGACGGAGGCGCGCGGTCCCCAGTTTCTTAGTTTCCGCGGAGCTAAGAAGACGCGTGTTTCCAACGGCTGTTGGAAATTTTTTTCAAGTATTTTCGCCTTCCCGCTCGCGCGTTTTTTCTCTTCGAGAATTTTTTTCCTTTTCTCATTCTAATTTGTTCGTGTAAAAAAAAAAGAAAAATTACTTTTTTCTTTCGTTTTTTGCGGTCGGCCCCAGCGGGGCCTGTTGGCACCATCGAAGCCTCGGGCTTCGATTTTGCTACAGCCGTTTTTCCATTCATGCCCCCGTCACCGGGTTTTAAAAAGTGCCAACGGTGTGCACGCCCTATATCTCTTTCCGACCCGCACAAGTGGTGCCTTCAGTGTCTGGGTCCGGACCACAGGGCTGAAACCTGCACCCGCTGTAGTTCTCTTCAAAAGAGGACTTTGAAAAACCAGCAAATACAACAGCGGATCCTGTTCGGTACCGCTATGGAAGTTCCTCCGGTATCGACGTCGGCAACTTCCTCTAAACCAACACTGACAGTTTCGGCACCGCAAACTACATCACCGGTATCGCAACCAGTAGGTAAGCCGGCTAAGAAGCCTTCCCCTACTGTCCTCGGGCCGCCAGTCGAACAAGCAGTGAGCCAAGTCCTGCAGACTGCGCGCCGACCCCGTAAGCGCTCCGCTCCCATCGAAGTTACTGCCTCTTCATCGGCATCGACTTCACCGGAGCGTCGAGCTGCACCGCAGGTACCGAGCAAGAAAAAACCGGTACCGGTGCTATTGGGACCAACGTTGGATGAGCGTATTGCCTCTATCCTTCAGGTCCAACTTAAGGAGCAACTGCAACAATTGCTCCCGGCTCTATTGACTCTGACCCTTCCAGTGTCGGTACCCACTGAGCCTTCGGTGCCGATTGTCAATCAGCCTCTATTATCGGCATCGGCATTATCGGCACCGCAGAAATCTTTATCCATGCCTATTCTATCAGCAGAACCAAGGTCTCATCGACGCACTGTTCTTTCAGTTTCTGATCCGGTACCGGTCTCTGAATCCCGTACCGCTGTGCAGTCACCAGGTACCGTATCAACCCGTTCAGGGAAGTCGGTACGCAAGACAAAACATACTGAGACATCCACTCCACTCTCTCAGGGCCTCCTTCAATCGGTACGGGACCCTGACTTGTGGGATGACTCTGATGATCCCCTCGGTACCGAGAAGGATTATTCGTCTGAAGAGGATGACCCATCGGTGCAGGATCCTGCTGCTAAACCAGAGCACTCCTCCTTCACCAAATTCTTAAAGGAGATGTCAGACTCTCTTTCTATTCCTCTAGAGTCTGACTCTAAAAAATCCAAATCATTTCTCGATGCTTTGGATTTTGACCAACCTCCCAAAGAGTTTTTAAAGTTGCCCCTCCATGACATCTTGAGGGAAACTTTCTATAAAAATTTGGAAACTCCTTTGACAATATCAGGAGCCCCGAGAAAACTTGAATCTCTTTATAAAGTGATTCCTATTCCAGGGTTCGACAAACACCAACTCCCCCATGAGTCTCTGCTGGTGGAGTCGACCCTGAAGAAATCTGCAGGAGCTAGTGTTTATGCCTCTGTCCCTCCTGGCAGAGAGGGCAGGGCCATGGACAAATTTGGGAAACACCTTTACCAAAATGCGATGTTGGCCAACCGTTCAGGTAACTACGCGTTCCACTTCTCTTTTTACCTAAAGCATCTCATCCAACAGGTGACTTCTTTTCAAAAGTATATACCGGACCGTAAACTTCCTGCTTTTCAGCAATGCACCTCTAGCCTTTTGCAACTCAGAAAGTTTATGGTCCGTTCAATTTATGATACTTTTGAACTGACATCACGGGCCACTGCTATGTCTGTGGCAATGAGAAGGTTGGCATGGCTTCGAGTCTCAGACCTGGATGTAAACCACCAGGATCGACTTGCCAATGCGCCCTGCCTAGGGGATGAGCTGTTTGGGGACTCCATGGATACCATCACCCAAAAGTTATCTGCCCATGAAACTAGGTGGGACACCTTGTTGAAAAACAAGAAGAAACCTCCTCCTCCTCGTCCATTTAGACAACAATCTTCCTATCAGAGGAGATTTTCGGCTCGGCCGGCTCAACCTCATCCTCCCCAACCTAGGAGACAACGTCAACAGCAACAACAGGCTCGTCAGCAGCAACAGCCTAATGTTAAACCTGCTCCTCAACCTAAGCCGACACAGCCCTTTTGACTCCCTTCTCCAGGGCATAGCCAGTCTTCCTCCCTCCTGTTCTCTTCCACAGCCTATAGGAGGTCGACTTCGAATTTTCCTCTCTTGCTGGGAGGTAATCACCTCCGACCAGTGGGTTCTTTCAATCATAGCCCACGGCTACTCTCTAAATTTCCAGACTCCTCCACCTTTAGGCCTGCCAAAAGAGTCTGCTTCCAACCACTCTCAGTCCCTCCTACTGGCTCAGGAGGTTCACTCCCTCCTCCTTCTCAATGCCATCAAACCAGTTCCTCAAGACCAGCGAGGCCTGGGATTTTACTCCCGGTACTTTCTAGTACCCAAAAAAACCGGAGACCTCAGACCTATATTAGATCTCAGAGATCTCAACAAGTGTCTGGTCAAGGAGAAGTTCAAAATGTTATCTCTTGCAACCCTATATCCTCTTCTCTCTCAGGGCGACTGGCTATGCTCTCTCGATCTCAAGGAGGCGTACACTCACATTCCTATCCATCTAACGTCCAGGCAATATCTACGCTTCCTCGTCAACCAGCATCATTACCAGTACAAGGTGTTACCCTTCGGTCTAGCCTCCTCCCCCAGGATATTCACCAAATGTCTGATTGTGGTCGTGGCTTATCTCCGCTCTCACAATTTTCAAGTCTTCCCTTATCTGGACGACTGGCTGATCAAGGCTCATTCTCCTCAGACCGTTCAACTTGCTACCAATCAGACCATTCTCTTCCTTCAACTGATAGGGTTCGAAATCAATCGACCCAAGTCGCATCTAATTCCAACTCAACGACTTCAATTCATTGGAGCCATTCTGGACACACTTCAGATGAGGGCATTTCTTCCAACAAATCGCCTTCACAACATACTGCATCTCTGTCAACGGGTGTTGCAGCAAACGTCCATCTCTGCAAACCACATGATGATACTCTTGGGCCACATGGCCTCCACAGTGCATGTCACTCCCTTCGCACGTCTCCACCTACGTACTCCTCAATGGACCTTAGCGAACCAGTGGTCTCAAGCAACGGATCCTTGCTCACAACTCATATCTGTGACCTCGTCTCTTCGGCAGTCGCTTCTTTGGTGGTTGACATCTTCAAATCTATCCAGAGGTCTGCTGTTCCATCTACCTCCTCATCAACTGGTCATCACCACGGATTCCTCCCCCTATGCATGGGGAGCTCACTTGAACGAGTTCCAAACTCAGGGGTTTTGGACTGCCCAGGAAAAGAAACACCACATCAATTTCCTGGAACTCAGAGCGATGTTTTACGCCCTCAAGGCTTTTCAACATCTTCTTTTTCCTCAGGTACTACTCATTTGCACAGACAACCAAGTTGCAATGTACTACATCAACAAACAGGGAGGGACGGGATCCCGTCTCTTGTGTCAGGAAGCTCAAAGGATTTGGACCTGGGCGACTGCTCGTCACCTATTCCTGAAGGCAGTCTACATCCAAGGGGAACAGAATTGCTTAGCAGACAATCTCAGCAGAATTCTTCAACCTCACGAATGGACTCTCGACCCCTCGACTCTCCAGTCCATTTTCTCTCAATGGGGCACACCTCAAGTGGATCTTTTTGCAGCTCCCCACAACCATCAACTGCCCCTGTTTTGCTCCAGACTTTACTCTCCTAACCGTCTGGAACCCGATGCATTTCTCCTGGATTGGACCAATCTCTTCCTTTATGCATTTCCTCCTCTTCCGCTCATGCTGCGCACATTATTCAAGCTCAAGAGGGAACAAGCCACCATGATTCTCATCGCTCTACGGTGGCCCAGACAGCATTGGTTCTCCCTTCTGCTTCAACTCAGTTCCAGGGAACCCATACCTCTTCCACTGTTTCCTTCACTACTTACACAGCATCAGCAAACTCTACTTCATCCCAGCTTACAGTCTCTGCACCTGACAGCTTGGTATCTCTCGGGCTGACTTCGGCTCACTCTCTCCTTTCTCAGCCTGTCCGTTCTATTATTGATGCCTCCAGGAAACCGTCTACTCTTCAATGTTACCAACAAAAGTGGTCTCGGTTTTCTTCCTGGTGCCTTTTACATCACCATAATCCCATGTCTACAGCAGTGGGACTGGTGTTGGACTATCTTTTGTCCTTATCTGACTCTGGTCTTAAATCCTCTTCGATAAGAGTTCACCTTAGAGCTATTGCAGCTTTTCATGAGCCGATTCATGGAAAACCCCTCTCAGCTCATCCCTTGGTTTCAAGGTTCATGAAGGGCCTTTTCAATGTGAAGCCACCTCTTAAGGCCCTCCTGTTGTATGGGATCTTAATGTGGTTCTTTCTGCGTTAATGAAGCCTCCTTTCGAGCCTTTGGCCACAACGCATTTTAAATTTCTAACTTGGAAAGTGGTCTTTCTTATAGCTCTCACTTCTGCCAGGAGGATCAGTGAGCTCCATGCACTGGTGGCTGATCCACCTTTCACTGTTTTTCACCATGATAAGGTCGTCCTCCGTACACATCCAAAATTCCTTCCTAAGGTTGTGTCTGAGTTTCATCTTAACCAATCCATCGTTCTACCTGTTTTTTTCCCAAAGCCTCATTCTAATCCAGGTGAACAGGCTTTGCACACCTTGGATTGTAAACGTGCTCTGGCTTACTATCTTGAACGCACCAAACCTCACAGATCATCTCCTCAACTGTTTTTGTCCTTTGATCCTAACAAGTTGGGTCATCCTGTATCCAATTGGCTTGCTGCTTGCGTTTCATTCTGTTATGCTCAGTCGGGCCTGACACTGGAAGGTTCTGTCACGGGCCACAAGATTAGAGCTATGGCAGCGTCTGTAGCTTTCCTCCGTTCCACTTCCATTGAGGAAATCTGCAAGGCTGCTACTTGGTCCTCAGTTCATACTTTTACATCTCACTATTGTCTGGATGCATTCTCCAGACGGGATAGACACTTCGGCCAATCTGTTTTACAAAATTTGTTTTCCTAATGGCCAACCTTCCCTCCGTCCCTCTTCTTGTTAGCTTGGAGGTCACCCATCAGTCAAGAATATGCTGCCTGCTTGTCCTGGGATAAAGCACAGTTACTTACCGTAACAGGTGTTATCCAGGGACAGCAGGCAGATATTCTTGCGTCCCTCCCACCTCCCCGGGTTGGCTTCTTAGCTGGCTTATCCTAACTGGGGACCGTGCACCTCCGTCGGGCGGGAAGGCACTCGCGCACGCGCAGTGCGGCCTAGCTAGAACTTTCTAAAGTTCTTAGAGTGCAATCACTCTAAAATTGTCCGTACCGGGGCTCCGTCGGTGCCGTCACCCATCAGTCAAGAATATCTGCCTGCTGTCCCTGGATAACACCTGTTACGGTAAGTAACTGTGCTTTTTGGTACCTTTTGTGTTCATCTTGTTTGTCCTTGGTTTGGTCCTTTTTCCATTTTCTGAACGATGCTTTCTTGTCACTTATCGCCTTTCTTACTGAATTTGTTATCCACACTGGGTTCTTTGTTCGATTCTTCTTGCACCCTTTCCTAAACCTGGGGACGTACAGGTTCTGTGCTTCGTGTACCGTGTCCTTGAGCAGGGACCAGGCTTCTTCTACGGTCTCCATCTTCCCTGAGCTCTTGCTGAGTTTCTTTCCTACCATTTTCCTCATACCTTGCGGTTCAAGGCAGATTACAAAAGATTTATGTAGGGGGTTACAATGGAAGAATATTTGTCATTACTAAAGTTGTAAAGAGTAGATCAATTGTCATTTCAAGAGTTGTATGGAGTAGAACATTTGTTAGTATTTGAATGGTAAAAAGTGTAGGTAGAAATTTAGGAAGAAAGGGAAACTAGGGAAAATCATTTGTTTTTCAGGTTGTACGATGGAAGAACATTTGTCCTTTCTATAGTTGTAAAGAGTAGATCATTTGTCAATTCAAGAGTTGTAAAGAGTGGATCATGTCAGGATTGTTTCAGGAATTTCTTGAAACAATCATGACATGATCAATCTGTTGGAATTCAGAGCGATCTTCAATGCTCTCAAAGCATTTCAACATCTTCTTCATGACCAAGTAGTCCTTATTCGGACAGACAACCACGTCGCCCTGTACTATGTCAATAAGCAGGGAGGAACAGGATCTCTCCCTCTTTGCCAAGAAGCTCTGAAGGTTTGGGATTGGGGACTCCTTCACAACATCTTCCTCAAAGCTGTCTACATTCAAGGAGAGAAAAACTGTCTGGTGGACAAGTTGAGTCGTCTTCTGCAACCTCACAAATGAACACTCAATTCTTTGCCTCTTCATCACATATTTTCTCAGTGGGGAGCTCCGCAGATAGATCTCTTTGCATCTCCCCACAATCACAAACTGCCTTAGTTCTGCTACAGGATATACTCTCATCATTGCCTCAAGGCAGATGCTTTTCTGTTGGAATGAACAAATCTCTTCCTGTATGGTTGAAGAGATGGTGCCAGGAAGAGGGCTTCCGCTTTGTGAGGAACTGGACGTCCTTCTGGGGAAAGAGCAAGCTCTACCGGCGGGACGGCCTGCACCTGAGCACAGCGGGAACCAGACTACTGGCAACCAATTTGAGGAAGGAGATCGAGAGGGCTTTAAACTGAAGAGAGGGGGGAAGCCGACAGCAGATCTGATGTTGACGCTTCGGACAACAGCATCCAGAACAGATGCTGAACGGGCTGACTGCAGGGAGGAAACAGAGGGACCGGAAGATCTACAGATCAGACAGCGAGGGAATCATCAGGTAAAGGGAGCTTGCTGGGAGAAGACTAAGGGGCATGGGGACACAGGGGGACTGGGTGGCACAAGGGCGAAAGCCGAGGGTAATATAGAAGCACCACAAGGCAAGGGGGATCAAACAGAGGCTCAAGGGATGACAGCCCAGGAGGGGGCCGGTAGGGCTAAAAATCCCAGAGGAAAAGCGGGAAAGTGGGGTGGCAGGAATGTGGGGAAGCTGAAAGCTAAGAGGGTAAAGGCTGAGGGTAAAACAGAAACACAGAGAGCGGGAAAATTGCCAGAAATCCAAGGGCAAGTGGACCAGGTAAATGCAGAAGTGGAAGAAAAACGACGGGACCTGCGGTGCTTATACGCAAATGCAAGAAGCCTCACGGCCAAGATGGGTGAACTAGAAGTCGTCGCCAAGGGGGAGGACCTGGATATAATTGGAATTGTAGAAACCTGGTGGACAGAGGAAAATCAATGGGATATAGCGCTGCCAGGGTACAAGCTCTATAGGAGGGACAGGACCCACAAAAAGGGGGGAGGCATAGCACTATATATAAAGGAATCTATCCACTCGGTCGGAATGGATATGGCAACGAAGGCAGAGGGGCTGGAATCGCTGTGGGTCAAATTACCAGGAAACAAGGGTGCGAGCATTAAACTGGGGCTGTACTATCGACCACCTGGTACGCCAGAAGGAGTCGGACACGATTTGGAAGCGGAATTGAGACAGGAGTGCAGGACTGGAAGTGTAACAGTGATGGGGGACTTCAACTACCCAGGGATAGACTGGAGTACGGGTCACTCCAACTGCACTAGGGAGACAGGATTTGTAGAAGCTGTGAAGGACTGCTTCATGGAGCAACTAGTCAAAGAACCGACGCGAGGGGGTGCTACTCTTGACCTCATCCTAAACGGATTAGGGGGGCCTGCAAGAGGGGTAGAAGTGGGAGGACCACTAGGCAACAGTGATCACAACACGATCAGATTCACATTAGAAAGAGGGACACCCATAGTTAGGAGGACCGCAACAACTGCGTTGAACTTCAAGAAAGGGAACTACGATGCTATGAGGGAAATGGTGGGGAGGAAGCTCAGAAACATCTTTAGGATGGAGACTGTGGGAAGCGCCTGGACCCTATTTAGGGACACCCTGCAGGAAGCACAGAGAATGTACATCCCCAATTTCAGGAAAGGCTGCAAGAACAAGCGATCAAAGGACCCGGTTTGGATGTCAATAGAAGTAAAGAGGGCGATAAAGGACAAAAAAGTATCTTTCCGGAGATGGAAAGAGGACCCAACAGAGGAAAATCGCCAGGCGCACAGGAAATGCCAAAAGGAATGCCACCGGGAGGTTAGAAAAGCAAAAGAGAAATACGAAGAGGGGCTGGCCAAGGAGGCGAAAAACTTCAAGGCATTCTTCAGTTACGTTAAAGGGAAGCGACCAGCGAGAGAGGAGGTAGGGCCGTTGGACGATGGGGACAGGAAGGGAGTGATTAAGGAGGATAAAGAGGTAGCTGAGAGGTTGAACACGTTCTTCTCGTCGGTTTTCACGAGCGAAGACACATCTAATATACCGGACTCAGAGGAGCTCATGAGTGGGGAACAGGCTGAAAAATTAGAGCACATAGAGGTAAGTAGGGAGGATGTCCTCAAACAGATAGACAGGTTAAAATGCGGCAAATCACCGGGCCCGGACGGGATCCACCCAAGGGTGCTGAAAGAACTAAGACAGGAAATAGCGGGCACAATCCAACATGTTTGCAACCTATCCTTGAAAACTGGTGAGGTGCCAGAGGACTGGAAATTGGCAAATGTCACACCGATCTTCAAGAAGGGATCGAGGGGTGACCCCGGGAACTACAGGCCGGTGAGCCTGACTTCAATAATAGGGAAGATGGTGGAAGCTATGATCAAGGACGGCATTTGTGAGCACATCGAGAGGAATGGCCTACTGAGAACAAGCCAGCACGGATTCTGTAAGGGAAGGTCGTGCCTAACGAACCTTCTGTACTTCTTTGAGGGAATAAGCAGTCGGATGGACAATGGGGAGCCCATAGACATCATTTACCTCGACTTTCAAAAGGCTTTCGACAAGGTGCCACATGAAAGGCTACTTAAGAAACTGTGGAGCCACGGGGTGGGAGGGGATGTGCACAGATGGATCAAGCACTGGCTGTCTGGTAGACTGCAGAGGGTTGGAGTAAAGGGCCAATATTCTGACTGGCGGGGAGTCACGAGCGGTGTGCCACAGGGATCGGTGCTGGGGCCTTTACTCTTTAACATATTCATCAATGACCTGGAAAAGGAGGCAAAGTGTGAGATTATAAAATTCGCAGATGATACCAAAATGTGCGGCAGAGTTAGGACCAGGGAGGAGTGTGAGGACCTACAAAGGGACCTGGACAAGCTGGAAGACTGGGCAAACAAATGGCAAATGCGCTTCAACGTGGACAAATGCAAGGTCATGCATATAGGGAAAAAGAACCCGTTGTTCAACTACAAATTGGGGGGGGGTATTGTTGGGAGACAGCAGACTCGAGAGAGACTTGGGTGTGCTGGTGGATGCATCACTGAAGCCATCTGCACAGTGCGCAGCAGCCTCGAAAAAAGCCAACAGGATGCTGGGCATCATAAAGAAGGGCATAACAACCAGAACACGGGAAGTCATCATGCCATTGTATCGAGCGATGGTACGTCCGCATCTGGAATACTGCGTTCAGTATTGGTCACCGCACCTCAAGAAGGACATGGCGGTACTTGAGAGAGTCCAAAGGAGAGCAACAAAAATGGTAAAAGGGCTGGAACACTGCTCGTACGCCGAGAGGCTGGATAGGCTGGGGCTCTTCTCTCTGGAGAAAAGGAGACTCAGGGGAGATATGATAGAGACCTTCAAGATCATGAGGGGCATAGAGAGGGTGGATAGGGACAGATTCTTCAGACTGAAGGGGACAGCAAATACGAGGGGGCATTCTGAGAAACTGAAGGGAAACAGGTTCAAAACAAATGCAAGGAAGTTCTTTTTCACCCAAAGGGTAGTGGACACTTGGAATGCGCTACCGGAGGAAGTGATCAGGCAGAGTACGGTACAGGGATTCAAGCAGGGATTGGATGGATTCCTGAGGGATAGAGGGATCGTGGGGTACTGAGTAAACCAACCTGGTCGTGCATGTGCAAGACCGGAGGGCTAGGACTTCGATAGGAGGGCAGAACTTAAATGGGAAACCAAGGTGGCAGGGGAGCCCCTTCTGATGATTCAGACAGGCCTTGACCTGTTTTTGGCCACCGCGGGAGCGGACTGCTGGGCAGGATGGACCTGTGGTCTGACCCGGCAGAGGCACTGCTTATGTGCTTATGTATGCATTTCCTCCATTCCCTCTCATTCTCAAGACTCTTGTCAAGCTCAAGAACGATCATGCCACCATGATTCTGATAGCTCCTCAGTGGCCCAGGCAACCTTGGTACTCCCTTCTACTTCAGCTTAGCAGCAGGGAGCCATACCTTCTACCAGTTTTTCTGTCTCTGCTTACACAGAGTCAAGTATCTCTACTTCATCCCAACCTTCAGTCTCTATACTTGACAGCTTGGTACCTCTCAACGTGACTCCTCTTCAGTTTTCTCAACCTGTACGAGACATTTTAGAGGCTTTCAGAAAGCCTGCCACTAGACAATGCTACCACAAAAAATGGACCAGGTTTTCTACGTGGTGCATCTCTCATAACAAGGAGCCTCAAGATGCCTCCTTGTCTTTCATCTGGCCTCAAGTTCGAGTCCATCTCAGTGCAATTGCTGCTTTTCATCAGCCTCTTGATGGGAAACCCCTCTCTGCTCATCCGGTGGTTTCCAAATTTATGATAGGACTTTTCAATGGCAAACCGCCTCCAGTGGTTTGGGATCTCTATGTCGTTCTTGCTCAATTGATGAAGCCCCCATTTGAACCAATGTCTACGGCTCATCTGAAGTATCTCACTTGGAAAGTGGTGCTTCTCATTGCCCTCACATCTTCTCGAAGAGTTAGTAAGCTGCAAGCTTTAGTTGCTGATCCACCTTTCACAGTTTTCCATCATGATAAGGTGGTCCTTCGTACTCATCCTAAATTCATACCTAAAGTGATTTCAGAATTTCATTTCAACCAATCCATTGTTCTTCCAGTGTTTTTTCCAAAGCCCTCCTTCTCACCCTGGAGAATCAGCTCTTTATACTCTGGATTGTAAACGTGCTTTGGCCTTCTACTTGGAACGCATGAAACCACACAGAACTGCTCCTCAACTTTTTGTCTCCTTCAATCCAAACAAGTTGGGACATCCGATCTCTAAGCGTACCATCTCCAACTGGATGGCTGCTTGTATCTCTTTCTACTATGCCTAGGCTGGACTACATCTACAGAGTCGAGTCACAGCCCATAAAGTCAGAGCCATGGCGGCTTCAGTAGCTTTCCTCAGATCCACTCTTATTGAGGAAATTTGCAAAGCTGCCACCTGGTCCTCGGTTCATATTTTCACCTCTCACTATTGTCTGGATGTTTTCTCCAGACGGGATGGCCATTTTGGCCAGAGAGTATTACAAAATTTATTCTCCTAAGTTGCCAACGCTCCCACCATCCCATTCTGGTTAGCTTGGAGGTCACCCATATGTGAGAATAGGCTGTCTGCTTGTCCTAGGATAGAGCACAATTACTTACTGTAACAGTCCCTGGATAACAACTGTTACAGTAAGTAACTGTGCTTTCTGTCCCTTTGGATATTCTTGGCTACCTTTCATCCAGGCCGAGTCCTTGGCCTACAGTTCCTTGCTAGTTTCTCATCCAATATGACAAAAGTCAGCTGAGACTTAGAGCCTGCCTTATATTGTTTTCCAAGGCTTCAGCTTTTACACCTCTGCTTTCGTTAAAGAGGAGCTGTGTTTTCCCCTCAGGTTGTTCTCTGCGAGTGCTGTCATTCAGTGCCAATAAGCATTATTCACTGCAGTGCCAATTCACCTCCGTTTTTCAGGGTTTGCTAGTCCCGTTATGTAAAATAGCTGATGTTCATTTAAAAAAAAAAAATCTTTATTAATTTTTCAGTCTAAAAACAGTGCACAAAGGAATACATACAAGTAATTTGAAAAACAGCACTTAGATCCATCCATAAATATCTGAGAAACCAATTTCACCCCCTCTCCCACCCACCCTGATTCCAATGTATCCAAATAAACCATAGAACAATACATACATACAGGTACTCGTCAACTTACGACCGTAATTGGTTCTGACTGGCAAAGTTGTAAGTTGATCGGGACGTAAGTCAGCCTATGTTAGATTAAGGTAAGAATACTGTATTAGACTGGGTAATGATATTGTAATCATCTTAAAGTAATATTTTATCAACATTTTCTTACTTTCTAAGTCAAGCACAGCACAATCCCTTTGTGGTGAACATTTGTTGTGGCACCTCCTCTGTATATTATTACTGCTGCGTAGTGAGACTTGGGAGTGCAGGAGACTGGGGTTGCTAACAGCTGGCGGGGAAACTGTAGTAAACGCATCGAACAGTAGTAACTTGAATAGGTCGTAAGTCGACGAGTACCTATACATATAATTAATAAGCAAATCCTAATTTAATATCCCTCTCCCTCCCACCCACCCCCTCTCTTGGATGTGCAAATCAAACCAGAAATTGGGAAATAAACCATTTAATTAGAATTGATAAAATTGGTCAATGGACCCCACGTCAATTTAAACAACTTATTACCCGATTATTCAGAATTCATTTTCTTGTACTTATAACACAAACATAATGAATTCCACCAAAAGGTGAAATTTAATCTATCAAAATTCTTCCAATTTGTAGTCACCATTTGCATGACTACCCCGGTCATTATACCGAGTAATCTGCTCTTATGTCTATCCATTGGAGGAGTAGGAGATAATGTCCCACAGATTACCACTTCATACGACAGCGGAACCGTACTCTCCGGAATAAAATTAATATGTCCCCATATAGATTTCCAAAAATTGAGTATCAAAGGACAATAGAACAACAGATGATCCAGTGTCCCTATGTCAAGATGACAGTGCCAGCATCTATTAGATTTTGAACTATCTACTTTTTGTAATCTAACAGGGGTTCAAAAACTTCTATGCAACAAAAAACCACGTTTGTCTCATAGATGCTGACGCTGTTCATCTCATCCTCCAAGTCCAAATTTGTGACCATTGAGACGCAGAAATGTGCTGTTTTATCTCAATGCTCCAAATGCTTTAAGACTAGTTTTTGGTTTCTTATTAAAAAATTCAGATATTAATTTACACCACTTGGCTGCCTGTTGTCCTAGCAAATATGTCTGGAAGCATAGGCCCGGAAAGCTATACTGATCCTTTAAATTTTGCCAATCAGGGAACCCTTTCTGAATGGCCTGCTTCAACTGCAACCACTTATATGCTTGAGACTTTGTAATGCCAAATGATTGTTGCAGTCGTGAAAAATCAAGCATTTTCCCGTTTGATAATGTGCGTATACCTGCCTGCATCCAATGCTTCCAGAGGATCTTAGACTCGCCAATTTGAATCTTGGAGTTCAACCATAAGGATTGACACGTGGACTGTTGTACCGGTACAGATGTTAAGTTGTTGATGAATTTTAAGGTTTCCATGTAGCTAGCAAAATATTATTGTACATATAAATACATGGTAATTTGATACTCAAAACATGACACAATCTCAGTGGAGACATATGTTGCCATTCTAGGTAAAGCCAGTCCGGAAGATGCTCCAAGACTTCAGGAAGGATCCAATACATACCCTGTCGCATAATAGGTATCTATTGAAATTTTGAAAATTTACCCCACCAGCCACAATTGGTTTTTGCAAAGATACTAAAGCAATTCTAGTAGTTTTACCCAGCCAAATAAATTTAATGAGAATTCCATTTAATTTCTTATAAAAGGACCCCTAAAAATAAACTGGCAACTCATTTGGTAGCAAACTACAGGCAAAATCATCACTGTGACAGTTTGGACTCTCCCCCCACCAAGAGAGATGTAGTGGATTCAAATGCTCACACATTTCTTTGACTGTCATTGAGTCTTCCAGAGTTTTTTGAATCATGATACCTAAATATTTTATACCCTCTTCCTTCCAGAGGAATGGGAATGAATCAAGTAGTCCTTTTGCACAATGCACGTTTAACGGAAGAACCTCCGATTTGCTTCAATTTATTTTCTATCCTGAGAATTTACCAAATCGATCAATCAATTCCAGTAAAAGCGGGATGGTAGATTCAGGATTCTTCAAATGAAGCAAGATGTCATCTGCATAAGCAGAGACCTTATATTCCCGACTTGCATAAGGAATACCCTGTATCTCCTTTGCCTGCCGAATAGCCAACAACAAGGGTTCCAGAACAAAATCAAAAAGAAATGGAGATAAGGGACATCCTTGTCTAACTGCTCTCCCCAGACAAAAACATTCAGAAAATGTATCATTAATATATAGCCTGGCTGAAGGGGAACTATACAAGGCTTGAATCATTTGAATAAATTCGGATCCTATACCAAACCAATCCATCGCTTGATACATGAAAGTCCATTCCACATGATCAAAGGCCTTCTCTGCATCCAAAGAGACAGAAAGCCGGATCATTCATTGTTTTTGATAAACTTAGCATATGAAATACCAATCTAGTATTATTTAAAGAATGTCTTTGAGCAACGAAACCAGTTTGGTGCATACAGATCATATAAGGGAAAGCCTTGGCAGTTTGAAACCAACATAGGATCTTTATTTGGCTTTGGCAAAATGATAGTTAAAAATTCTGCCCTAGTACCTGAAATACAACCTTTAGTTAATTGTGATTGTTAGTCTCCCCATAATTTGTTTTTAATTGTACATCGCTTAGAATGTTTTATATAGGCGATTTATCAAATAAACGTGAACTTGAACTTGATTGATATAAATTTAGAAGATGAGTTAAAAGTATAATTTGAAAAACTCATAGTAACATAGTAGATGACGGCAGATAAAGACCCGAATGGTCCATCCAGTCTGCCCAACCTGATTCAATTTAAATTTTTTAATTTTTTCTTCTTAGCTATTTCTGGGCAAGAATCACAAGCTTTACCCGGTACTGTGCTTGGGTTCCAACTGCCGAAATCTCTGTTAAGACCTAGCCCAGCCCATCTACACCCTCCCAGCCATTGAAGCCCTCCCCAGCCCATCCTCCACCAAACGGCCATATATAGACACAGGCCGTGCAAGTCTGCCCAGTACTGGCCTTAGTTCAATATTTAATATTATTTTCTGATTCCAAATCCTCTGTGTTCATCCCACGCTTCTTTGAACTCAGTCACAGTTTTACTCTCCACCACCTCTCTCGGGAGCGCATTCCAGGCATCCACTACACTCTCCGTAAAGTAGAATTTCCTAACATTGCCCCTGAATCTACCACCCCTCAACCTCAAATTATGTCCTCTGGTTTTACCATTTTCCTTTCTCTGGAAAAGATTTTGTTCTACGTTAATACCCTTCAAGTATTTGAACGTCTGAATCATATCTCCCCTGTCTCTCCTTTCCTCTAGGGTATACATATACAGGGCTTCCAGTCTCTCCTCATACGTCTTTTGGCGCAAGCCTCCTATCATTTTGTCACCCTCCTCTGGACCGCCTCAAGTCTTCTTACATCCTTCGCCAGATACGGTCTCCAAAACTGAACACAATACTCCAAGTGGGGCCTTACCAATGACCTGTACAGGGGCATCAACACCTTCTTCCTTCTACTGACTACAGCCCAGCATCCTTCTGGCAGCAGCCACTGCCTTGTCACACTGTTTTTTCACCTTTAGATCTTCGTTCACTATAACCCCAAGGTCCCTCTCCCCGTCCGTGCATATAAGCTTCTCTCCTCCCAGCATATACGGTTCCTTCCTATTATTAATCCCCAAATGCATTACTCTGCATTTCTTTGCATTGAATTTTAGTTGCCAGGCATTAGACCATTCCTCTAACTTTTGCAGATCCTTTTTCATATTTTCCACTCCCTCCGGTGTCTACTCTGTTACAAATCTTGGTATCATCTGCAAAAAGGCACACTTTTCCTTCTAACCCTTCAGCAATGTCACTCACAAACATATTGAACTCCACAGTGAATCCATCACTACCCGGAGCGGATCCAACTCTAAGGGATTTCAATGGTGTCTGGAATTCCTTAAGTGATATAGGCATTTCTAGATTTCCTTTTATATGCTCAGGAATTTTTGGCCAATTAATTGACTTCAAAAATTCTAAACCCTCACTTTCTATATTTGAATAAAGCTCAGAAGAAAATAAAGCTTTATAATACTCCAAAAACTGTTTCAAAATATTTCTAATTTGAGAATAAATTTTACCTTTCTCATCTTTTATAGCAGCAATCTTTACTTTTCTTTTTTTTGGCTTTGAGATAATTAGCCAATAATCTTCCCGCTTTATTCGAGTTTCCATAATACAGAGCTTGCTGAGAAAACAAATCTTTCCTAGCCATATATGAGGAGATCTCATTATATTTATATTTAGCTTTCAACAGGGCCTGCAAAGTATTTTGTTCCCATTTTGAGGCCAATTGTGACTCTAAAGTCAAAATAGTTTGTTCCAAATTAGAAAATTCCAATTTTAGTTGTTTCCTAATATACGCCAAATATGAAATAATTTGCCCTCTCATTGTAGCTTTTAAAAGCATCCCATATAATTTCCAAAGAGATCTCCTCCGAGGTATTGAGTTGAAAATACTCATTCATTTTTATTTGAATATCCTCAAGAAAGTTTGAATCTGCAAGCAATGTATTATTAAATCTCCAAACAGGTCTAGTATAATCTTTTTCAGTAAACTGAAATTCAATCCAAATTCCAGCATGATCCAAAGGATCCAAGGATGTCAAAAGGATTGGGTCTATGCTGGCTTTTATAACCTGTTGAATTAAATGATCTGACACAAAAATGTAATCAATTCTTGAAAATGATTTATGAACATGTGAGCAGAAAGAAAATTTGTGAGCATTAAAATGAAGAATCCGTCATATATCCTGCAATCCACAGGCTTGTACAAGATTGTCTAGACCACTGTTCTTCAAACGCCGGTCTGCAGAAAATTCTTGCTGATCCGCGCAGGACCGGCAAGATCGACATCTGCAATTTCCTGCTGGTCCCGGTAGGGCCGGCAAGATCGACAGCTGAAGTCCGCGCAGGGCTGGAGAGATCATGGGGAGCCTCCGACAGTGTGCTTTCTCCCCTCCCAGTGGCTCTCCTTACTTACCAGCGCAGTGATTCAGGAAGGCAGCCTTGGGGCTTTTTCTGAGTTGTGGCCACCTCTGATGATGCAACTTTCTCTTTCCTCAGAGGCGGCGCAACCCAACAAAGGACCCGAGGCTGCCTTCCTGAATCGCTGCGCTGGTAAGTAAGGAGAGCTGCTGGGAGGGGAGAAAGACACTGTTAGAGGCTGGGAAGCTGCTGGGCATGGTAAAAAAAAAAAAAAAAAGGGACAGCTGTTACTGGACCTGGAGGGAAGGATAAGGAGAGATGCTACTGGGAGGGGAGGAGGCAAAGGAGTCTGGAAGCTGCTGGGCAAGGGAAAAAAAGGGACAGCTGCTACTGGACCTTGAGAGGGAGAAGGAGAGATGCTGCTGGGAGGGGAGGAGGGAAAGGAGTCTGGGAAGCTGCTGGGCAAGAGAAAAAAAGGGACAGCTGCTACTGGACCTGGAGGAAGGGAGAAGGAGAGATGCTGCTGGGAGGGGAGGAGGGAAAGGAGTCTGGGAAGCTGCTGGGCAAGGGAAAAAAGGGACAGCTGCTACTGGACCTGGAGAGAAAAAGGAGAGATGCTTCTGAGAGGGGAGGAGGGAAAGGGAAGGGAAGATAGTTACTTCTAGACAAAGGGAGGAGGGAAGGGAGAAGAAAAAAGGAAGGAAACAGCTGGCAGGGAGATTAGAGGAGGGGAAGGGGAGAGACAGGAATGAGATGGGAAGGGGGTCAGCAGAGAAATTGAGAGGGACAAAGATGCTAGATCTGCTGTAGGAGAGATAAAAATGAAGAGAGCAGTGAAGCTGGAATGAATCATGTAAAAAGGAGACAGGGCATAGGCTGGATGGAAAGGGGAGAGGGGCATAGAAAGAAGACAAATACTATATGGAAGGGGGAGAGGTCGGATAGTAGATGGAAGGGGCAGATGCTGGATTGAAGAGACAGAGAGGGCAGACGCTGGAAGGAAGAGAGTGAAAAGAAGATGAAAGCAGAAACCAGAGACAACAAATAATTTTATTTCTATTTTGTGATTAGAATATATCAGATTTGAAATATATATCCTGCTAGAGTTGGTGTTAGATGTAACTGGGGACTGCAAAGTCCAGGCAGTGGCTTAGGGCTCTCTCTGACCAGGGGGGCAGTTGCCCTAGTTGCACTTCCCTAACCCTATTCCTGCTATGTGTGACTGCTGTATTCTGTTAGCATGATATTTCTGTGTAGCATTCTGTAATAATTTGGTTTATTCAGTTTTCTTGATAGAAGAGGGGATATATGTGAAGGGGAGGGGAGACAGGGGTTTTGTTGATCCTTGCTCTGTATTATTTGTATTTATAAAATGACAATTGTACAGATTATTGTTTCTTTTTATACTTTAATAAAATACATTCAATATAAAATCATAACTGAGGCTTGTGCGGATGGGATCAGATGGTTTGCGAGGACCGAGCTCACAGAGATGGGGCGGAAACGGGGTTTTAAAATTTCAGTCCTAGTAGTTTGCTGGTCCACAAAATAATTTTTTTTTCCGCCGGTCCATAGGTGTAAAAAGGTTGAAGAACACTGGTCTAGACCTAGTGATTTTATCGACTTACTAGGTTGTTTGTCCAACAATGGATCCATGACAGCATTGAAACCTCCAGCTACAATTAAATTAGATGTAGCCAGTGACAGAATTTTTTGTTGGAGTTTTAAAAAATAATTCGACCTGATTTGATTTAGGAGCGTAAATATTAAATAGCGACAGGGCGGGGGCATGGCTTGGCAGTGCACTGTAATGGACGGCTGATCGTTAAGCTCCTCAGCTTTGGGTGTTTTGAATGAATTTTTTACAGTTACTCACAGCTTTTCCTCTTCTATCAAACGTAAGTAGTAAGATGGCTACTACCAGGCAATCGAAACTAGAAACAGCTTTCATGGCAGGAGGCAATGCTAAAAGGATGAAAGCTGATCTACTGACTCCCTCGAAAATCCCGCTGCCTAAAGAAGCTGCAGATAATGCCTTTGACAGCTCTGAGCTTCTTGCGGAACTGAGAAACATTAAACAGATGGTGTCAGCAGTAAAAGAAGAAGTTGTTGATCTGGCTATGCAAATGGAAATTGCAAACGTTTGGGTAAAACAGCTGGAAAATAGGATGGAGAAAGTGGAAGATGGAGTCATACAATGCAGGAAGGATCATAAAATTTTAACCAGTATGACAACAACTGGAGGAATATGAGAACCGGGCTAGAAGGAATAATGTACGGATATTGTGTCTTAAAGAGTGATTGGAAGGGTCTGATGCTATTGCTTTTTTAGAAGAGATTTTACCGAAATTGCTGCCATTGACTTCAAAATTTCTGTTGGAAATTGAATGCGCCCACAGAATTCCAATAAGGAGAACCAACAGTCAAGTGGGCCCAAGACCGCTGATATTTAGAGTACTGCGGTTTCAACAGGCACTTGAAATACTCAAATTGGTAAAGGCAGACAGAAGTTTACGATATAAAGATTCTAAATTAATTTTTGTTCCCGACTTTGCTACGATGACAGCTAACCTGAGGAGACAATTCCAAAGCTAAGGAAACTCAATATCAAATATGGTCTCTTTTATCCTGCAGTAATGAGGATTACACATGTGAACTAAATTATAAACTTTGAAGACCCAGATAAACTGAGTGATTATATACCTCAGCAAACAGAACAGATGTCTACTTAATAATAATAAAGTTCACACCATACCTTAGATTGAGAAAAGGACAAGGGTTGAATGAGGTAGAAGTTTTATAATTTATTTTATCATAGGTTCCTGGTTTAGTTGTGACAAAACATATTGAGTACGTACTGATATAATTATTGATGTGAAGCCATATAGGGTTGGAGGAATTATATTCTACCAGCAGATGGCATCGTCTCATAGTTGTTCAGCTTATAAGGAATCCAGCTTTTTCTCTTTGATTCAACGGACAGATGATGTCACCATAATTTATGTGGAGATCAGCATTGGAATTTCAAGGAGAATATAAACAATTAATGGCAATTTATGGAAGAGGTCACCATATTTTACGTGGAGCTTTATAAAAGTTATGTAATACGAGCTGAGATCAGCGTTTGAATTTCAAGGAGAATATAAGCAATTAATGGCACATGAAAGAGAGGAAAATTGACACGATGAAGGTTTGTGACTGTCTGGATCTTTAAGTAGTAAAGTAGTAAAGTGGTCTTTGAAAGGGAGCTGAGATTTGCATGAGATTCAAGGGATCAGTCTGAGGAATCACATGTAACAAGAGGCGCTGTCAAGGTTCCTCTCGAAATATCCAATCTATAAGTGCTGGAAGATCTCTGCTGGTTAATGAAGGTGTAAAATTCTGAAACTGCACAGCATAGAGATGAGAAAATTGTAGGACATTTAATGAGTCTGTTTTGTGTTAGATGGAAAGATAGATAAAGGCAGTCTGAATACCTCAAATCACTAAAGATAAGTAAATGCGGCATCTATGCAAAGGGCCTAAGCTCCATGTTTTGTAATAGTACTCAATATGTCAATATAGGATTTTATTAATATGCTAATACTATTCCTTATGTACCTATAAATGTTAATGAAGTTTCACATCCCTTATTTGAATTTATGAACTATGATTTTAGATTTATAATTTAATAATTTAATATATTTATTTTATATATCATTCATCTTATACATATATATATATTGATTCTTATAAAGAGATAGTTTTCTTTTTTTTTTGTCTTTTATTATTGAATAATATGGGGAAGATGAATTAAACCATTCTATTGGGTTTAAAATTTAATTTATAGGTTAGTTTATTAATAGTCAAAATGTAGATTAGATATTCTTAATTTAGATAGGATAATCTAATTTTATGAATTTTTCAAGGTAATTGATATAATTTACTTGATTATAGGGTCTTGGTGTTTTGTCAATTTCATCATTAAGTAAGATTGTAACTCCATCAAATCTTAGGGGGAAATTTGTGTGGTGCCTGTTTTAAGCAATATATTTGATTTATAAAATTGTTTAGCAGGTGTATTTTGAAATGTTATATTCATTTTGTGATTTAGTTATAAATTACAATACTTATTTTATAATCTTCATGAATTAAAATTAATTATTTGTTTATTTTATGCTTGCTATACTTATTAGTTGTAGTCATCTTGATTTAGGCTCTCATTAAATTTTAGTATTATATTAAATATCTTTATCTTCATTTAATTCAGGATGTAGAATATTGATATTTTTCTGCTTTTAAGAGGAAACATTAAAAACATTTGGTGGGAGCTTGAGATTGCTAGTCTATATGGGCGCTCTTAAGCAATTGTATTATTTATTGGGTGGGGTGGAGGGAGGGATAGAGGGGGGATATTTTTCGGAGGACTGGATATGTGAGGTTTTAGTGTCACAGTCATATATTAGTGATTTTTTGGTCTATATTTTATGGATCCTTATTATTAAAATTATATAATGGAGTTGAAACTGTTTTTGCTAAACGTTAATGGACTCAATCACCCAATTAAGAGGGAAAAAACCCCTTAATTTCTTAAAGAAGCAGGAGGTGGATATATATTTTCTCCAGGAAACACACTTATCTGCTGGCGAATTGGCTAAATTGGAAGGGGGGTGGGTCAAGCACAGTTTTTTCACTCCTGCAGTGGGAAAGAGGCGGGGGTGGCTATCCTTATCCTAATAAGTAGAAAATACTCAGCGGCATTTAAAGTAATATCTGCAGATCCCATGGGAAGGTGGATTCAGGTGCACATGAGCTTAGGAAAAGATAGTCTGATGCTTTTTAATACATATGCCCCTAATTCAAATCAGGCAGAATTTTTTCAGAAGTCTTCAACAGTTGATTTTACCACTGGCTTCTTCTAATCTAGTAGTAGCTGGGGACTTTAATGCTGTTATGGACCCATTGTTGGACAAGCAACCCAGTAAGCTAATTAAGTCAATGGGCTTAGATAATTTGGTACAATCCTGTAGTCCTTTCTGCACTCCTCTTCTTGGGTTTTTTTATATTTCACGAACTCCGGGAGTCACGTGATGTGTTGAGCCGAGTGAGACGTGCTTACCTCGTGCTTCGGGGCCTGAGTCCCTCTGTGCCTTGCCTACCTTCTTTTGCTGGTCCTGCACTTTCCTTGACCATCGGGGTGGTGCATGGACAAATTTCTTCTGACTTGCAGCCCTGCCATGAGCGGAAAATCGACTCGCACTATCAAAGAACGGGAGACCAGAACATCGCGGCCCAAACCTAAAATGGCAGCGGCGGAGTCAGGTTCCGCGCTCCCCTTATTGGAGGCCCATATCGCCACCTTGTCCGCGTCGGTGGTGCGGCGTTGGATGCCCGGTTTGATCAGCTGTCGGGCCAACTTACTTCGCTCTAGTCCCTACTGACGGAGACCACCAGGCGCACGGGTGAGCTGGAGAACCGAGTAGCGTTGGTGGAGGATGCTCACTCTGTTTCTGCTGCGGATCTGGCGTCTCTGAAAGAGCAACTCCAGCTTCAGGGGGACAAACTTGAGGATCTCGAGAACCACTCGAGACGGGATAATCTACGTCTTGTTGGTCTCCCCGAAGCAATTCCGGACTCTCGCCTACTTTCTATTTTGGAGTCCTGGCTCCAGACCGCATTGCCCCTTCCTGCTGGTGTGGGGCCTCTGAGGCTGGATCGAGTGCACCGCCTAGGCCGGCGCTCTGAAGACCATACTCGCGCTCGGGTTACCATTTTCAAAGTCTATAACTCAGCTACCAAGGCAGAACTGATGCGACAGTATCAGCAAAAACGCAACACTCTCTCCTATGAGGGAGCTCCAGTTCGCCTATTTCAGGA
Source organism: Geotrypetes seraphini (assembly GCF_902459505.1). Classification (NCBI taxonomy): domain Eukaryota; kingdom Metazoa; phylum Chordata; class Amphibia; order Gymnophiona; family Dermophiidae; genus Geotrypetes; species Geotrypetes seraphini. The sequence goes on from NC_047095.1 coordinate 69,064,957, forward strand.
CTATTCCCCTGCACTACAAGAACGGCAGCGGCGCTTCTCCCACATGTGCTCGGCACTTTTTGATAGGAAACAGCGGTCCAAGTTACTTTATCCAGCGCTGCTGAAAATTTGGACCCCCACAGGATGGCAGAGCTATACCTCGACGGAGGCTGCACAGGCCTATTTGGATGCTCTCTCTGGAGAGTCTGGGCCTTCTTTGGCCTCCTGAGATCTCTGCCACGGCAAGCGCATTGGCCTTGTACTCTTCTGAGGAGGAGTTTCATCTTCCCTGCTTTTCTTAGGATTTTGGGGACATGAAGATCCACTGTTCCTGCTATGACCCCCTTGCGGACTGGTTCTGAGTGGGGGGGTGGCTGGGGGGGTTCTGCTCCTACCCTAATACTGAACCCACCAGCTGATTTTGTTGTGCATTTGGCTGTGTTTTTCACTTGTTACAGGTTTTTGTTGGTTGTGAGTTTGAGTGCTTGGTGTTTGGTGTGAATGGGGACTGGGATTTTTGGTGGGTATGTCTGCCTGGGGGGGGAGGGAGGCGAGGGATGGATCCCACACGGACTGTCTTGTGGCTGTGGTTGTGCTTGGTGGACTTCTCGTGGTTAGGATCCTTCCCTCCTCCCTTGCTCGAGACCTGGAGCCCTTGCTGACCCGCGTTGTTTGGGTGATTTGTCATTTTCTGAGTGCTTGAGGTATGTATGTGGGGTTTCTGATTCAGTCTGGGGTTGCTTGTGTGGATGTACAAGGTAGGGTTTGGTTTTGCTGGGGGGGGGGGGCGTGACTGTCTCTTTGTTTGATTGGAGCTCTATTCCTGACTCCGGGTTGGATTTACTTTTATGGAGTTGGGTCTGTATGAATAGTCAGTGTGTGTAAGTGGATTTTGAAGGGTGGTTGTGTGTGAGTCTTGGAGATCATGTTAGGAGGGAATTCTGGAAGGTTCTGGTACTCTTAAAGGCCATGTGGTGCTGCTGCGTCTATGTTCCTCATGTCTCTTTGGCTTTTTGCGGTCTGGAAATTCTTCTTGGGTGGTTGTATGGATGAGTGTGGGGAGTGGTTAGTTTGGTGTGGGTGAAACTGGGGGTGTCTGGCGTGGGTGGGGTTCGGGGGACTGGGGGCCCTGTTTACATCCTAGCGTGACTCCTTCTCCGCTCCACATGGGTGGGACGGGGTGCGAGATTGTGGTTGGGATTATAGAGGGATTGGTTGGGGTGGGTTGTGTTTGTGGGGGTGGGGGGTCCTCCTTCAGTATGTATAATCCGTTTTTTCAGTATTTGTATTATTCATGTTTCATTTTTCAGGTTATGCCACTTGTTTGGCGCCTCTACTCTGGGAGGTGGCTGGGCCCCTGGGGTAGTCTACACCTTTTTTTTCTTTCTTATCTATGTTGTTCTTATCTTGATTTTCTGACCTGAGTACCCCTTTTAGACTTACATCTTGGAATGTTGGGGGCATTACGTCACCGATTAAGCGGTCCAAAATATTAGCTGCTCTGCAGTGTTATTGCATGGATATTGCTTGCTTACAGGAAACTTGTCTGACTGACGCGGAACATCTCAAGTTGGGGCATTCCTGGGTGGGTGAGGTCTTTTTTGCTTCCATGGTGGCATTGCTGTGTTGGTCCGCAAATCTTCGCCTCTTGGAGTGCAGTTTCTTGACAAAGCTCTTGATGGTAGATCTTTGATTTTGCGTCTTACCTTGGGTGCTCGATCCTACCTTTTACTAGGGTCTATGGCCCTAACTTGAGGGAATCGGCCTTTTTGCAATGGTTGCTTCAGCTTTGCTCTCGTTTTTCAGGAGATCCACTTCTTATATTGGGAGACTTTAATTTGGTACTGCACCCTGACTTAGATAAGTCCGGAACCTCTATTGCATCTTTGGGGGCTAAGGGTCGACTTCTGTCTGATTTTTGTGATACTCTTTCTGTGGTAGACCCTTGGCAACTTCTTCAACCTGAAGTTTGTGACTATACACATCTTTCTCGGGCCCATGGTACCTGGTCTCGGATAGACCATATTTTTCTGTCTTCGACATTGTTCCCTTCAGTCCAGTCGGCCGAGATCAGTCCCTTGAGCATTTTGGACCATACCCCGATTTGGGTAGATATTCATCTGGATGCCACATATTTTCGGACCCCATCCTGGCGGTTTCCGTTCTATCTTGCTCAAGACAGAGAATTCCAAACCTTTTTGCAGGCCCAATGGGAGGATTACTCCACCAATAATGCTCCCCACATGGATGATCCTATTTTGTTTTGGGAGGCAGCTAAGACAGTGATTCGGGGACATATTATTTCTTTTCTGAGTGTTCGTAACAAGTGTATTAACAGAGGAATGCTGCTATTGCTCAGGGCTCTTTTCCGCGTTATGCTAACGAGGCCCTTATCTCTTTATTGTTGAAGCCTAGTAAGGAGGCTGACTTACCAGGATCCTATCGTCCCATCTCCATCTTCGGCCTAAAAAAATGGGAACACGTCACCCCCTTTTACCACCAACTTCACTGGCTGCCATTTGAATCCAGAGTTATTTTTAAATTCGCTTGCTTCTGCTACAAATCGGTAAATGGTTCCTCTCCAAACTACATCAATCCTCTTTTTAACCAGTACTACACAAACAAGAAATCCCGTAGAATTCAGCGGTTTGCCTTCCCCTCGCTAAAACTTTGTCACCTCAAAAGATTCCTAGACAAAACCTTCACCTTCCAAGCAGTCAAGCTGAACTCATGGCTTGCCCAAATGATTCTCGAGGCCCCCACTTACCTCGGCTTCAGAAAATCACTTAAAACTTACCTTTTTAGTGAACATGACCCCTAAGGAACCCCATTCTTCTTTACTTTTCGCCCCCCCAATTAGCCCCTTCTCCTCTACGATAGCTGCTCCTTTCCCGACCTCCCCCATTCCCCCTCCCTCCTCTATCAAGTTCGGTTAAATTTGTTATATAGCCGATAAATTGCTGTAAATCTGCTGTCAACCCAGAGGGGAATCCCTCTGGGTAAACCTGGCAAGAGGCAGAGAAAAGTGCCTGTATCTTGGTGTGGTATACAGACCCCCTAGACAACTGGATGACATGGACACAGACCTAATTGAAGACATTGAGAATATCACTCTAAGGGGAGACACTGTACTACTCGGGGACTTCAATATGCCTGATACAGACTGGGGCACACTTTCAGCGACAACCAGCGCTAGTAGGAGATTATTAAACTCCATAAAGGGAGCCAGTCTCAAACAAATGGTGATGGAGCCCACTAGGGCCCAGGCGATCCTCGACCTGGTACTCACCAACGGGGAAAGCGTTTCAAAGGTCTCAGTAGGAGATACGCTAGCCTCCAGTGACCACAACATAATATGGTTCAACCTTAGGAAAGGCTTCCCTAGATCAAACACGAAAACAAAGGTACTCCATTTCCGCGGCACAGACTTCGCACGCATGGGAGATTTCGTACATCGGACGCTGCAGGACCAAGTGGAGACCGATAATGTAGAAGATAAGTGGTTAACACTGAAATCAACCATACATGAAGCAACTAGCCGCTTCATAAAATCAGTAAATAAACGACAAAGAAACAATAAACCCCAATGGTTCACTGCAGAGATCTCACACCTTGTTAAGGAGAAGAAAAAAGCATTTCTTTCCTACAAGAGTACGGAAACAAGAGAAGCCATCATGGAATATAGGACCAGATCTACAGCGGTCAAAACAGCAATTAGGGAGGCCAAACTTCGTGTGGAGGAAACTCTAGCAAAGAACATTAAGAAGGGGGACAAATCCTTCTTCAGGTATATTAGTGATAGGAAAAAGAACACAGACGGAATAGTACGCCTTATCAAACGGGATGGGAATTACGTGGAAGCAGATTCAGATAAAGCCGAACTACTGAACGAATACTTCTGCTCGGTCTTCACTTGCGAGGCACCAGGACACGGTCCTCAGTTAGAGGCTAAGTCAAATGCGAACGACCCATTTCAGAATTTTGAGTTTACACCAGGTGAAGTTTACAGTGAACTGTCAAGACTAAAGGTAAATAAGGCCATGGGACCAGACAATCTGCACCCAAGAGTGCTCAAGGAGTTGTGCGATGTCCTGGCGATACCGCTAGCTGCACTCTTCAATCTCTCCCTAAGCACGGGGAGAGTACCCTTGGACTGGAAAACAGCCAACGTCATTCCTCTACACAAAAAGGGTTGCAGGGCAGAGGCTGCGAATTACAGGCCGGTGAGTCTCACATCAATAGTGTGTAAACTCATGGAAACTTTAATTAAACGCAAATTAGACACGATCCTGTCTGAGGGAAATCTACGGGATCCTAATCAACATGGATTCACCGGGGGTAGGTCCTGCCAATCTAATCTCATCAGCTTCTTTGACTGGGTGACAAGGAAGCTAGACTTGGGAGAGTCTATGGACATCGTGTACCTGGATTTCAGTAAAGCATTTGATAGCGTCCCACACCGCAGGCTGTTGAGCAAAATGAAATCGATGGGGTTAGGAGAAACACTAACTACTTGGGTCAATGATTGGCTAAGTGGAAGATTACAAAGGGTAATGGTAAACGGTACCCTCTCTAAAACATCGGAGGTGACCAGCGGAGTACCGCAGGGTTCAGTCCTGGGCCCACTCCTTTTCAACATATTCATAGGGGATCTGACTCAGGGGCTTCATGGTAAAATAACATTATTCGCCGACGACGCTAAACTATGCAATATAGTAAGGGAATGTACTTTACAGGATAGTATGGCACAGGACCTGCTTACATTGGAAAGATGGTCCTCGACCTGGCAGTTGGGCTTTAACGCTGGGAAATGTAAGGTTATGCACCTCGGTAGCGGTAATCCATGCAGAAATTACACCTTGAATGGAGAAACTTTAACTTGTACTTCGGCGGAATGAGACCTAGGAGTAATCATCAGTGCAGACATGAAAACTGCCAATCAAGTGGAGAAGGCTTCATCTAAAGCAAGGCAGATGATGGGATGTATCAGTAGAAGCTTTGTCAGCAGGAAGCCTGAAGTCATAATGCCATTGTACAGAACCATGGTGAGACCTCATCTGGAATACTGTGTACAATTCTGGAGGCCACATTACCGTAAAGATGTGCTTAGAATCGAATCGGTTCAACGGATGGCCACCAGGAGGATCTCGGGGCTAAAGGGTCTCTCGTACGAGGAGAGACTAAACAAACTACAGCTCTACACTCTAGAAGAACGTAGGGAGAGAGGAGACATGATTGAAACATTTAAATACATCACGGGACGTATCGAGGTGGAAGATGATATCTTCTTTCTCAGGGGACCCTCTGCCACTAGAGGGCATGCGCTCAAACTCAGAGGCGGGAAATTTCATGGCGACATCAGGAAGTATTTCTTCACAGAAAGAGTGGTTGACCGTTGGAATGAGCTTCCAGCGCAGGTGATCGAGGCCAGCAGCGTGCTGGACTTTAAGAATAAATGGGATACCTATGTGGGATCCCTACGAGGGTCGAACTGGAATATCGGTCGCTAGGTATAGACTTAAGAGGATGGGTCAGTAGGGTGGGCAGACTTGATGGGCTATAGCCCTTTTCTGCCGTCATCTTCTATGTTTCTATGTTTCTATCCTAATCTAACTGATGTAAACCGCCTAGAACTCGCTGGGTATGGCGGTATATAAGAATAAAATTATTATTATTATTATCTCCTTGATCAACGTGGATCTAAAGCTTTTTGCCCGTATGTTGGCTGATCGTCTGGCTCCACATCTCCCTAAGACTATTCATGAGGATCAAGTCGGATTTGTCCGGGGACGCCAATCAGTTTGTAATGTCCGTAAGGTTCTCTTTGCACTTGCCCATTGTCATTCTCACCAGATTCCAGCTTTGTTTGTCAGTTTAGACGCTTCCAAGGCATTTGATAGTGTCCATTGGTCTTTCTTGTTTCGTACTCTAGAACATGTTGAGTTGGGCGGTTTTTATCTTGATGAAATACGATCTCTCTACTCTAACCCGAGGGCTTCGCTTCTCGTCAACGGGACCCGCACGGACTCTTATCCCATCCTTCGTGGTACCCGGTAGGGTTGCTCCCTTTCCCCTTTGCTGTTTCTCCTTTCTTTAGAATCTTTGCTTTGTCCTCTTCGGGGGTTTGCGGCGGTGCAGGGCCTTCAGGTTGATGGGATTGAGTTAAAACTCTTGCATTTGCAGATGACATGTTTTTGATTCTTACTAGGCCTGAAGATTCTCTACCGACAGCATTGGACCTCATTTCTGAATTTGGCTTTTATTCAGGCCTGTCTCTTAATCTGGATAAGTACTTGGCCTTGCCTTTTCCTCCTGAGTTACGTGCCACATGGAGGGGTGTTTCCTCTTCGTTGGGCTGGTTCTACTTTGAAATATTTGGGGGGTTGTATTCCTCAGGACTTATCTAGTCTTTATTGCTTGAATGTGGAACCACTGTTCCAGGCTTTTCAGAATAAATTACAGTTATGGGGAACTCTTCCTTTTTCACTTTTAGGTCGGGTGCATCTTTATAACATGCTCATTGTCCCCTGTTGGCTATATGTCTTTCAGGTCCTTCCTCTTTATTTTATTTCTCGAGATGAGTGACGATTGGAACGCTTGGTTCAGAGATTTCTTTGGACTGGGAAGCGGCCTTGCCTGCCTTATAAATGGGCAGCAACTCCATGGTACAGGGCTGGATTGGGTTTATTGAACCTTAGATATTTGACTGTTGGATGTGGCATGCGCCACATTAATGATCTTTTTAGGGGTACTTCAGCGTTCACCAACACTTCTTTGGAACTCTCCTGTTTTCAATCTACTCCCTTTCTGCCTATCCACTTTAATAGCTCCTTCCTCCCTGGGATAGATGGGCCGAGTTTTGCTCGGTGGGAAACGAGGGGTATTCACTATGTATTTCACTTGGTTGATGATGATGGCAAAATTAAGTCTTTTGCACAGTTGCGAGACGAGTTTGATCTCCCACCCACTGATTATTTTGCTTATATGCAAATTCAACATTACATTTCTTCTCTACCCTCTGGTTCTTTGCAAGCCTCCTGCCAAGAGCTGCTGTCTACAGCTTTCACCATTGGTTCCCAACTTCTGGTCCCCCTTAAGTTTCATCATCGCCTTTTGAAGGACGAATCCCCCTTGTTTGACCATTCTAAATTACGGGATGCTTGGGCTCGTGACTTTGCAGTAGAGTTGCCGGATGATGTGCTTTTGCAGGCTGTTCGTAGGCTGCCTGCTTTTCGAAAGTATACCACCTTTTGGAAGCAACACTATAAGATGGTCTTTCGTTTGTACATTTCTCCTAAGAGGGCTTATTTATCACGATTGCGTGAGACTGCTGCCTGTCTTCGTTGTCAGACTTCAGAAGTGGGCTTGGGACACATGTTTTAGACTTGCCCTAATGTTCAAGATTTTTGGACTGCTATTTTTGTTTTTGTGGAGAACATTTGGAAAATTACCATTTGTTGTTCCCCTTTGCTCTTATTTGGAGCTGTTCCCCACTATTTCCCTCTTACAAAGGGGGTTGCAGCTTTCCTCAAGTGGACTGTCCTCGTTGCACTGAAATGTATTTTGTTGAAATGGCTTGAGGCTGATGCTCCGGACTACTCCCTATGGCGATGTCGGATGATTACTCTCCTGATGTGGGAAAGGAGGGATGTGGCGGACCTTTCGTCTCTCCCAGGCCGCATCTTTCAGCACACTTGGGAACCATTTTGGACAATCATGACTCCTCTGGCTCGCAGCCATTTGCTTAATTGTTGAATCTTTGTTTTTGTCCCCTCTTGATGTACTTGGTATGCCTGTTTCTTTTGTGTTTTCATTGGCACTGTTATCTCTGGATGGAGGACCCGGGGGGGTGTTTTGTGAGGGTTTGTTTGGGGCGGGGTGGGGCTGTTCGGGAGGGTTGAGATCTGTGGGGATTGGGTTTTATCCACTAAAAATTTTGAGCTTGCTTGTACTTCATCTCATTACCCTGTTGGTGTTTTTGTTTGCTCAATAAAATATATTTGCATATTTCACGAACACCAACTCTTTCGCCTTTATTTTCTCCGCCACTAGTTTGGAGAACCATGTCGGCTTCCTTTTTCTCTTGTTTTTATTGATTTTCTTCACATAAAGGTCCTTAGCCATTTTTATCGCTCCTTTCAGCTTAGACCACTGTCTTTCCACTTCTCTTATGTCCTCCCATCCTAACAGCTCTTTCTTCAGGTACTCTCCCATTGCATTAAAGTCCGTACGTTTGAAATCTAGGACTTTAAATAACATGCGGCCTCTCTCCACTTTAGCTGTTATATCAAACCAAACTGTTTGATGATCGCTACTTCCCAGGTGAGCACCCACTCGAACATTAGAGATTCTCTCTCCATTTGTGAGGACCAGATCCAATATCGTTTTTTCCCTTGTGGGTTCCGTCACCATTTGTCTGAGCAGAGCCTCTTGAAAGGCATCCACAATCTCCCTACTTCTTTCCGATTCCGCAGACAGAATATTCCAGTTTGCATCCAGCAGGTTGAAATCTCCCAACAGCAGAACCTCCTCTTTCCTTTCAAACTTTTGGATATCCACAATCAGATCCTTATCAATTTGCTGCGATTGAATCGGAGGTCTGTAGACTACACCCACGCAGATAAAAGTTCCATCTTCTCTTTTCAGAGCGATCCATATCGCTTCTTCCTCTCCCCAGGTCCCTTGCATTTCGGTCGCTTGGATATTGATCTTTACATAGAGAGCTACTCCTCCACCTTTATGACCATCTCTGTCCTTCCTACAAAAATTATATCCCGGTATGTTTGCATCCCATCCATAGGATTCTCTGAACCATGTCTCTGTGATAGCGACAATATCTAGATCTGCCTCTAACATCAGGGCTTGCAGATCATGAACTTTGTTGCTTAGACTGTGAGCATTTGTGGTCATCGCTTTCCAGCTATTTTTCAGCGGTAATCTCCTTTTTCGTATGGATTTTTGTTTTGTTTCACTTTCTGTTGCAATCACATCTTTTCTTTTGCCGGGGGTGGTCTCTATAATTATTCTTCATACATACACCACCTCCACCTTCTAGTTTAAATGCCTAGAAACATATTATCTAAATTTCTCTGCAAGGTTTCTTTTTCTTGCTGTAGTAATATGTAGCCCATCAGTGCAATATAGCTTCTTGTCCTTCCACGTATTTCCCCATCCTCCTATGTACCTGAAGCCTTCTTGCTGACACCAGGCTTTGAGCCATTTATTAAAGTCCTCTGTGTTTTTCACTCTTTGCTCTCCCTTTCCATATGTAGGCAGTATTTCAGAAAAAGCTAAAGTCTTTACAAAAGGTTTCAAGCTCTCACCAAGCTCCTGAAAAGCTTTCTGTGCTGCAAGTGTGGAATTGTTGGCCAAGTCATTTGTTTCCAGATGGATAACCACATCAGTGTTAAAATCCTTAGTTTCTTCCTTAATTATAGTCAGTATTTCCTTGGAACTCCTGGTAGCTGAGGATCCTGGAACACATTTCACTATTTTGGTCTCCTCGCCTTGTGTTCCAAGGTTAATGCCTCTGATGATGGAATCCCCCAACAGTAATATTTTCTGTTTTTGACTTTTTTATTTGTGCTTAGAGTGCGCTTGTTCTCTTGAGTTACCTTCATTGGTTCCAGTCCCACCTCCCTTCTGTTTTCTTAAGTATCGCAGTGCACTAGTGGAGCGAAGGAATTCTGTAGAGGTAATATTTGTGAAGGTGGATGTTTCTGTGTTATATGTCGCAGTCTTCCTGAGCCTACTGTGACCCATTTATTTCTGGGCTTATTGAAAGAATCTGTGTATTTGTGTTTTATTGATTAATCATTGGGTGGGTGGTATCACAGGATCGCCCCTGTTCTTAGTGAGGAAGGCTTGCCAGAGAAGGGAAATGGGGTTAAAACCCTTGCAAGTATTCCTAAACCAGCTAGGGAGTCCCAAAACAGCCCCCAGGAACACTTATAAGCCAAGCCTTCCAACACTGAAACCTCCTAAAGCCCTGCCTAAAGTGGGCAGATCTGGTTTAGCTTTACCTAAGCCAGGTATAAAGAAACAAGTGGAAAGACTGCATTTCCCAGCAGGCCTAGAGCCAGGGGAAGGAAAGAGCAGGGCTAGAATACAAGCCACTTCCAATCAGTCCTAAATTGGTTTAGGCCAGGTGAGGAGCTCTGTGAGAGCAGGCAACACCAACACACCTGCAGGAAAGATTAATCAGCTTCCTGCAGTGAGAGAAAAGGGAGTAATTTTCTCAAAGCAGGGAGCCAGCTCCAGAAGCAGTGGGAGCACCAGCCTCAGAGTACACACTGGCTAGCAACCCAGCATGCCAGAGCCAGTCAGCCGGTTGCAAGTCATAAATTGCCAGCCCAAGGAATTAAGAAGCCAGTCTTCCTCCTGGCTACCAGACCAGGCAGAGGGGGGTGATACAGAAGTCAGAGAGAGTGGTGAAACTGTGTTTGGGCAGGACATTGAGTTAGCTGATGAAGACTTTGCACATGTTATGGAGATAGAGGAAACCGAGCAGCCCATTGTTGAAAGTATGGAAACAAGCTGATCTTTTCCTGTTATGGCAGCTGGGAGAAAATGTGGAATGTGTACTACCTTAAGACAAGGCTGGAAAGTTTTTGGGTTTGAAGAAAGCTTTACATTAAGAACCAGTTTGTTTGGTTTTCTCTTTTGGAGACAGTAAGCTGGGAACTGACTATTGTTTGTGCTCTAAATGCTGCCAGTAGACCAGGTGATACAAACCTGAAGGAGCCTATTGAAGATTTTGTTTTGATTATTTTTTTTTCCCCTAATTATTTTTACATTTTTTCATCTTACATCAAGTACACAATATTGCATCAATTGAATTATACACATCACTTTGAATTTTTTCTATTATCATCTTAAATGATGCAGAATATACCTGACCCACCCAGCCCCTACGCAGTTTCCCATGCTCCGTAGTGCTCAGGTGGGTTTCCTGCAAGAATGCTATGTCTGTGTGTTCACGCTTGAGATATGCTAAAATTTTTGTGCGTTTGATGGGAGAATGTATCCCATCAACATTTAAAGATTTAACATGCAGTTGCACCATTTAACAGAGCAGTGATACAGAGAAAAATCAAGGGATATAACCAGAACAAAAGTGGGGGAGGCCGTCCCAGCCAGTGCCTCCGCCCACTCAGAAAATACAGTAATACATCGCCCTGAAGTAAAGGTAAGGTCTGTAAGGAAAGACTCATACATGCAGACATACATACCCCAGTCAAACACCCCATACATACCCCAGTCATACCAACGTTCGTGCACCCATTCTGTCTCTTCCAACCCCCCCTCCCAGGTCCCTCCCCATTCCCAATCCCAGCACAGAAACCCCATGCTAACCCAAAAGTACAAAAGACAAAGTACAACTAAGTACAACTGAGTACAACTCCGGGCCAGGCCCTCATAATACATTACAACAACATCAGAGAATGCACATTAAGCAAGGCTCACAGTGTAGTGGTGTATATACTACAGGGGGAAGAAAGCAACAACCCGCCGGTAGCTCTCCAGCCCCAGCTGTTCCCCAAGCCACTCGGTCTTCAGGCCGAGGGGATTCGAAGCCTAAGGGCCCAAGGTGTCAGGGGTCAAAATAGGCCAAGGGTACTGGTTTCTAAAGCAGACCGGTAGACTGGCTGCAAAGGGGCACCACTGGGCTCCAGCACGCCAGCACCCTCCACCCCCGGAGTTCAGATGGATCCTCTCCACGATCAATGAGATAGGAAGAGTGGGTGAGGCTCCCTGAGCAACCAACACCTGTGCTCACCTACGCCTGGTTCACAAGCGATGAAACTCCATTAAACCATCGTGCAGCAGGGCGCGGGTATGCGAGAGGAGAAAGTGCCCCCTCACTCAACACTGGTCCCCCCGAGTCCCCCACAACAAAGTAGAGAAATCCGGGAGGAACTACATCAGATGAAATGAGATGAAATGGGGGACACTCAGTGGTTGTAGAAGATAGTTCCAGAGAAAAACAACGGTCAGGCACCTCAAATCACTGTCACTCAGTACGCTTTACACACTGTCCCCATCAAGAGCCAGAATACTGAAGGTAGAGCAGAAGGTTGGTAGTCAGACGTTCCCAGGTCCCGCTCTCGGGGGCGCCGGCAGGTCTTGAATAAAGCGCTCAAGCTCGCCTGGGGTGTCAAAATAGTGGACCTTGTTGTTAAAGGACACCCGAGCTCTGGCGGGATACAGCAGGGACACCCGAATGTTCCGCTGGTAAAGGGTGTTACAGTGAGGCGCCATGGCCTTGCGCTTGGATGATACCTGGGGTGAAAAGTCCTGGAAGACTAAGATCTTCTGCCCCTCATATTGGAAGCCAGTCCCCTGCCGAAATTGAGCGAGAACCCGCTCTTTCATGGCGAAGTTCAAAAATCGGGCAAGGACTGGTAGGGGCCGCTGTTCATTTTCTCTCCGGAGTCCCACACGGTGAGCGCGTTCAATGAGGACCCTCTCCTCCGAGGCGCCCAGCTCCAGGATATCTGGCAACCATTTTTCGAGGCAGGCCCGCAGGTCAACGTCCCGGATAGTGCTTGGCAGTCCAATAAATCGTAAATTATTTCTGCGGTTTCTATTCTCATGGTCGTCCAAGCGGTCGAGGCAGGCAGTTTTAGCGGTCTCCAGGTCACGGAGACGTTCTTCAAAGTTTGCTGCTCGGTCTTCCTGCTGGGCCACACGGTCTTCCACTCTCTGCAGCCTGCCTGCATGAGTCTCCAGCGTCTCCCTAAAGTCTTCCATGAAGGCTTGTATTTTTGCCAATTTGCCCTCATAGTCTTAAGGCAAGGGTGAGGGACACTATTACTGCTTAAATTTATGGTGGGAAATGTATGATCTATATGAAATCAGGTTCCTGTTATAGATGATATGATAAATGATTAAACCACTGATATTCTTTGCATTAAGGAGTCACAGTTAACAGAATGTGATACATTATTAGTTAATCAATTGTGTAGATGGGATTATTAAGGCTGTACTGAATATTCGTATTCAATTCGGCCCGAATAGTGCCTCAAATACATTATTTATATTAGGCCAAATAGTGATGACTAGGGTTAGGGACTTGGTGAGCTCTTGAATCGCTGCTGCCTGAATGGTGAATACAGGCACCTCGTAGCCCTCCGCCATCTTGGACTCAGTGTTCTTCACTTTCCCTCGTGCGTCCCGCTGCGGTCTCGCCGACATACCGCATGCAGGACCCGGTGAAAAGGAGCTCCGTTTACGCTCTGCAGCCTCGGTAGGACAGCGGTGAAAGTTTCAGAGGCGCCCGACAAAGTTTTTGTGCATAACAGCAGATTTTATCGCCGCCCGGCCCGGAGCTGTGCAGAGGCACGTCCGCTCAGTAGCGCGGCATCAAGTGACCCCCCCAGTACACATTTCTGACATAATTTTTTAAATACATTCAGTACAGAATTATGGTCTCTCTGAATTGCCATAATAGTTATATGCAGCACACAAAAACATATCTCTTTGGAATGTCTGATTAAGAACCTTAAGTACTTGAATATTGTCTCTCTTTTGCCATAACTATAACAAGTAAATGTATTAATATTGTCACATGTTGCCACATTCAGTATAGGCAACCTGGTCTCTCTCTCTCTCTCTCTCTCCATTCAGTACAGGCAACATGGTTTCTCTCCCATTTTCTATCTCTTATTTGGATCACACTGAAGCACAGCTGCTGAATGATATCGGGACTCTTTTCAAATCCCTCCCTGTATGCACAGATATCATTTCATCTCAAGGGTGAACACCACTAGTTTCCAGTGACTTGACAGATCCTGTGCACATTTCATCCCAAGCGTGCATCTCACCAGTTTAAAGAGACTGTAATTCATCTTCCTGTACCCTGACTGCAAATACTTTTACCCAATGTTTCCTGTTCATCGGATATAGCCACCTTCCTAAGAACGCTTTGCTGTACAATTCCACCTATTTAACCTATTCTACGGACATTCCAGACTTTATTTCATATGCTGTACATCTACTACCTCTTGGTATGGGCAATGAGACATTTCATAAGCTGCTGAACTTTATTGAACAACTTAAGAAAATCTCCAAAGAAGTGAATCTTACTATCACTTTTGAAAATGAACAGCTTGCACAAAATTTGCTCCGAGATGCTCATGTCTCAAGTTTGGGAACTTTTCTTTGAGTATTCGTCCACTGCAAACCATGTATTTAATGTTTTAATTCACCCTATCATTATCTTAATTATTGTACAAATTTTGCTATGTATTATTATGATTTTCCTTTGCTGTAAAGTGAAACACATGTACATTTCTTTTCTTACAAGGTTCCTTCTAGCTTTTAAGGCAGTTATACATGAATTTCCAGTATCTTCTCTGACACTTGCTAATTTGGTTCTAATTTGGTTTTAATTTGGCATGGCCTATTGCATTACCATTACCAGGGTCAGAGATAATATTATCCCATATCCCATACTTACATACTCTCTTATGACATCTTTGTACCTTTTTGCCTGGGCCTCCTGAGAAAGTTTCCTGCATCCCTTATGCACTGTTCATTCGCTCAACGACGGGTAAGATATAGATACAACCTATGCAACCTAAGACAGAGGTTTGAACTCATAATGGGAACTGTTCATCTTCATAGCTTGGAGGACAGGGGACGTGCTGATATACTGTTAGAGATTGGCAAGGCATAAGCGAGGCAAGCTGGCTAAGGGTACCACAAGTTTGCTTTCATTTCAAAGAATATGGAAGATGTCAGCATAGCTGTTGCAGGCGTTCAGCATTTTGGTTGGCATAGCTGGTGTCAGCCAAGGCCTATGGGAAATTGTATCAAACTAACTCTGGCATGGGGATGCAGATAGACCCTGAGGGCAGGAAGACGGTTTCAAGTAGTCCTGATTAAATCATGATTAGCTAAAATGTGTTAATGTATTAATCAGAAACTATTGTCCGAGGCATACTGGAAATTTAACTACAGCCTAGTATTCTTTTTTGGAAATTATAGGTATGCTTCACTGTTGCAGCATTAGATTTTGCTTTAGGTGATATTTACTGGCTCTTTGGAGACCTCCGGCTCCGTGTTAAACTACCCAGCCAGTAGATAGGCCAGTGCGCTTTAGCTATACATAGATGAGATAGGGGTCCCAAGAGGGGTCCCAGATGAATTCAAGGCCCAAGACCAGGTTTAGGCTAGGTTTGAGTCCCTTATTCCCTTTATTACTATCAATAAGAATGTTGATTGGATTAATTACATTTATTATAATCAGCAACACTTTGTTGGGTGTCTGTAAAATTCTCCCCAGTACTTTATCCTGTTGCATCTTTATTCCTGACAATGCAGGTCCCACGGGTAAGGTTACTATGGCCATTAAAAAATTAGAAGACCTCTCTGCTGAACTTAAACGTAATTCTGGTTTATCTAATCCTTGGGATCTGTATTTTAGTTGGATGCAGTGGTGGGTGAAAGACCTTCTTATTGTTATATCTGCACTCTTGTTGCTTATGTAATTTTTAGACTGTTCCTGCGCTGTTTGACTCATATTACAGCCCCTAAAACCCCTCCTCAAGAGACATATCTAGAATATCTCTCCCTCCACGCTCATGCTGTGCATTTATGACGTCATTTTCATGACGTAAGAGGGGATTGAAAGGAAAGGATAAGTTTTCTGTCTCTGTCTATGCTCGAAGTAATCAAATGTAGAATGTTCGTGTTTACTCTCTTAATGGTTTGGGAAGAGGTCATTTAATCATGTTAACGAAGTTTCGTCTTTAAGACAATAAAGGCTCAAACCCCCCTGCCATGTACATATCCTGCTCACACACACCCCTCCCCTTTCTTGTCCATCCCCCTTTTCCTGTGATGGTTACCACTGACCCATGTGAAAGATATATAACTGAATGTACTCTGAAAATAAAAGAGGCTATCCCTTTAGAACTCTGTCTGCGTATCTTTCTTTCTAAGGGGAATTGCCTCCAGACGTCTGAAATAGATGATAGAATGTTTGCAGGACAATTTCGGGACCAAGAAACGGATCTTGTTCGTTTCAGATGGGAGGGTCAATGGGGGTTCAGGTGTGGCGAGGAGGTTTGTGTGGTGTTGTGGGGAGGAGGGTTGCAATGACAAACTGGCTTACTGTGAGTGAGGGGGAAGCGTGAAGAGTAAGGGAGCCGGCAAGACCGCAGGGACCATTTTATGCGTGCATGTATACTTCTGACCTACGTTTCAGAGAATACGCAGGTAAGAGTGCGCATGTACGATTTGCGTTTTATTATAGTAGATTTTGCATGTTCAGGCATGGAATGTAAAACTGTGTATGTGTAGTTAAGGGTTTTATTTATCTATAAAATGTCCTTATAAACAATATTCCTTGTGAAGATTTTGTTTTCCTGGGTTAGGGCCGTCTACAATTGTCATCGTAATGTCTGAAAAACTTCTAACTCTAGAAAAAGCTACATATAAATGGCCATGGCTGAATACTGGTTTTTTGTAAGTAAAGGCCCACTTTTTCTAAAGTTTGGCCCTGAGCTTTATTGATTGTCATGGCGAAGGCTAATGTGACTGGAAATTGTCGCCTTCGTAATGTAAAGGGCAAATCAGTGGATGTTGGAGCCAAATCAATACGTGGAATAAAAACTAATTCTTCTTCTAAACCGGTTATTACTTGAGCAATGATAAGGTTGTTTTTTAAGTCATTAATGATGAGGCGGGTTCCATTGCACAATCCTCTTTTAGTGTTTAGATTTCTAAGCAGCATAATGATTGCTCCTTTTTTAAGGTTGAGTTTATGTTTTGGCATTCCTGTTGGAGTTAGTTCATTGAGGAACTCTATGGGATAGTTTTGATTGTCTTCCTGAGTGGAGTCATCAATTGAGGTGAGCTGAGATATGTTACAGTTTGTCCTTCCAAAATGTTGAGTACCTCTTCATTTATGGAGTTGACATCAGAGTTTTTTGGGCAAAGTATAGATTTTTTAGTTAATTTTGAAATATCTGTAACAGTTATTTTTTCTCTAAAAAAGTCTTTGATGATATTTTCTGTGATAAAAATTTGGGAAGAGATTTCAATAATGTCATCAGGCAAGAGGAAAAAAATTTAGATAAATTCAAAACCAAACTTAAAATTTTTCTCTTCAAAGATGCTTTTAGTGAATAAATAATTCTATTAACTCTTTTTTTCTAATATTTATTTTTTAATCATTTTTGTCTCCCCTCCCAATGTTTTTACCTTAATATATTGAATTTAATAATGATTGTAACCACTAAACAATTTTCCTTTTGTCTCGATATTGTATGTATAAATTATTTAACTCAAATGTTTTAATTTCTGTATAAGAATGTTTTTTTTTTCTTTTAATTTAATATGATATATTGTATGTTTGTGTAATATGTTAATTTCAATAATCACAGCTCTTATAGCAAATAAATAATATATGAATAATACTCTTATTAGAATGTGAAGTGCTCAGACCTTATAACCTGTGTTTTTAGTGTTATCACCAAAAGAACAGTCGAGTAAAGGTTCATATTCTGATTTCAATACCTTATCGGAATCTTTTTTAAGACTTCCGTCGAAAGAAGGTCCCCCTCAAGAATCGCATCGAATAGAAACTCGGAGCTTGAACAAGAACAAAAAAGCTCTAGTATAATTCCCAAAGGAATCTTTAACTTATCATCACGGACACTAAATAGCCAAGAAGAAGATCTTCTATCCAAAGGTCTATCATTTGTACCTAGTGTAAAGTATGACGGTTTTGACATCAGAACCCATCTTCAAAGGTTTTTTAGATCACCGAAATTGAAAGTATTCTTTCAAGATAAAGAGAATGTCATGACCGACTCTTCCTTACCAGCAGGTCTGAAGTGTAAGTCAACATGGTTGCCACCAGGCCCTCAAGACCCATCAGTTACTACATTCGAACGTCTTGTACTCAGGGACGTACAGACCCTTGAATTAAATCATAACACCAACACACGCTCGAACATATCAACAGAACAGTGGAAGATAATCCAAAATTTACAGAGGGACTCTTCTATAATTATATCGAGAGCTGATAAGGGGGGTGGCATCGTCATTCAAGATTATTTTGATTATCGTAATGAAGCAATGCGTCAGTTAAACGATACTACTTACTATAGTTTGATGTCATATGATCCTACCAATGAGATCAAGCAGAAAATTGATGAGATCTTACATTCAGCCAAGGACGAGCAAGTCATTACACCTAAAGAATTTAAGTTCCTTAAAAGTGATTTTCCCAGAGTACCCACAAGCTATTTCATACCGAAAATCCATAAAACATTGATTAAGCCACCAGGTCGGCCCATTGTAGTAGGCATTGGCTCTGTTTTAGAGCCAATGTCTCAATACATTGATAGTTATTTAAAACCATTTGTTCCGCAGGCTAAATCATACATTAAGGATTCATCTCATTTTTTACAAATTATAGATCAAATAGCTCAACAAATATCAACTGAGCATCTCTTCTTAGTAACAGCCGATGTTGTGGCCTTGTATACTAATGTACCACAACAGGCGGCTGTTACATTAGTAGAATCCTTCCTACCAAAATTAGATGTAACCGATAAGAAAAGATCTATGCTGAAAAAAATGGCTACTATTGTCATAGGTAACAATTACTTTAATTTTGAAAATTCGATATACCTTCAAACAACAGGAGTAGCCATGGGAGCCACAGTTGCTCCCACGTTAGCCTGTTTATACATGACCCAGTTTGAAGAGTTATTTGTGTATAAATCTCCATTCTTCAAGTATGTTTCTTGTTGGAAAAGATTCGTAGATGATGTGTTTTTTGTATGGGGAGGTAACATTGATGAATTGAAAAGTTTTTTGGGAGATATTAATCATAAAGATCCCAATATTACATTTACATACCAATACAATCAACATCAGATATCATTTCTGGATATCATGGTGTATAAATATGGTAATCAAATTTCTACCTCCTTGTACAAAAAACCGTCTGATAGAAACTCGTTGTTACAATATGGAAGTTTTCATCCAAGAGCTTTAAGGAATGGTATTCCGGTAGGTCAATTCTTACGTTTAAGAAGAATATGCTCAAGTGAAGATGATTTTAATAAACAAGCAACCGAGTTATATGAAAAATTTAGAGATCGTGGGTACCCTGGAAAAATAATAAGAAGAGCGTGGAAGAGGGCGAAAAACTGCCACCGTCCTTGGTTGATCAATTAAGAACATAAGAACATAAGAAGTTGCCTCCACTGGGTCAGACCGAGGTCCATCTCGCCCAGCGGTCCGCTCCCGCGGCGGCCCATCAGGTCTGCGACCTGTGAAGTGGTTTCTGACCACTTTTATAACCTACCTCAAGTTCTATCTGTACCCCTCTATCCCTTTATCCTCCAGGAACCTATCCAAACCCTTCTTGAACCCCTGTACAGAGTTCTGGCCTATCACTTCCTCCGGAAGCGCGTTCCATGTGTCCACCACCCTCTGCGTAAAAAAGAATTTTCTAGCATTTGTTCTAAACCTGTCCCCTTTCAATTTCTCCGAGTGACCCCTAGTGCTTGTGGCTCCCCTCAGTTTGAAGAATCTGTCCTTATTTACTCTCTCTATGCCCTTAAGGATTTTGAAGGTTTCTATCATGTCCCCTCTAAGTCTCCTCTTCTCCAGGGAGAACAGCCCCAGCATTTTTAACCTGTCAGTGTATGGAAAATTTTATCAAAAATGTTATCAAATAATAGAGAAAGATCGGAGTCAGATACTGTTTGTGTTATGCCATATACTGGTAGTAGTAATGCGATCAAACACATTATTTTAAAATATTGGCCAATACTTCAAAGTCATCCTTCGCTCACCCAAAGACCTAAATTTGCTTTCTCTAGAGGCCCTAATTTGGGCGAAAAATTAAAATATAAGAATTTTGACATATCTACCACACGGAAGTTGCCTCACCAACCATGTGGCAAATGTAAAGTTTGTAATCATGTTATGAATGCTGCTCAAGTGACAATCCCTTTTTCGGGTGGTCGTAAGTTTATATTAAACACTGACACCACATGCGACTCCAAAGGAGTGATCTATTACATTCGGTGTTCTTGTTCCAAAATATACATAGGACAAACATCCCGTAAAATCAAAACTCGTATCATAGAACACTTGAGCAGCATTCGTACAAAGCGTATTACCGCCCCTTTAGTCCCTCATTGGTTGAGCGAAGCACACACGCTGGAAGATATTCAATACACGGTGTTGATACATATAAAACATTACCAAGGTGATCTTTCTGGATTATTGATCCAGAAGGAACAGCGTTTTATTTATAATTGGCACACTCTTACTCCTGATGGTCTAAATTCAGATATTGAATGGCTATTAATATAAAGCAATGGCGAGCGCTATGATATTTTCTGTTTGATCTCATTTCCGGTTGGATCCATTTCATTAGTTCCGGTTTCTTTACCTATAAAAATCAAAACCTGGTCTCTGGAATTCAGTTCTCCCAACTCTTTGGTCTGGTCTAATCCTAGTGAGCCAGTAATAGGTATGTAGATTTATAGGTACTTTTTATATAATACTTATATAATATTTATCACTGCAAGATTACGAGTAATCTTTAAGACACTAATTTAGATCTTTTAACATTAGTTGACATAATAAAGAAGTTCATTGTTTTTATTGATTTTCTCTAGCATCAATGTCCCTCCCTGACGAAGAGACGAAACCTGGGTCGGGGGGACAGGGACCATAAATTGAAACGCACACATAGAGAGAGAAAAAATTTTTTAAAGTCACATCACTTGGTTTACGTTTGTTTGAACGAGGTTTAACATCATCAACTACCACCTGGCAGAGATAAGTACATTATTCATTATGAACAAATCACGTTGAGAGTTTGTTTATAGAATGCAGGTGGTCAGGGGACAGTGAAGGCAATGATGGTCCCCTTGTTAACCTCGTTTTGGTGATAACACTAAAAACACAGGTTATAAGGTCTGAGCACTTCACATTCTAATAAGAGTATTATTCATATATTATTTATTTGCTATAAGAGCTGTGATTATTGAAATTGCCATAGATCATCATCACAGAGTATAATTATCTATTCCTCCAGAGATAAGTTTATTGTGTAATATGTTACCCATATTTTAGATATTTTTAACAATTTGTACATCGCCTAGAACTCTGAATAGGCGATTAATCAAATTATATAATAAACTTGGAAACTTGGAATTCATTACCAACTTTGATGAGCCAAATGCTAAAATCATTGTCTATTGATCTAATATTTTTTTTTAAGGTTTAAGACTTTGAACTTTAACCAGAGTTCGTTATTCTTTATACATGCCTCTACAATTTTTGACGGAAATCTCCTCCAAGTAGGAAAACTTTTCCTCGAAAGGTTTTTTGTTATCCATTATTTCTTGTAATAGTTTGTCAACCACTTTAAGAGCTATAGAGGGGGCCATAGTACATTCGTCCCAAATGATTAGTTTAGCAAATCGTAAATTGTCAGCATCAGTTGAATTTATACGCATATTTGATATTGAGTTTTCAAGTATAGGTACAGGTAATTTGAATTGGGAGTGGTATGTTCTCCCACCCTTAAGAACATTTGCTGCTATATCTGTGGAAGCTACAGGAAGTGCAATGTTACCTCGTGCACGAAATGTGCAGAGAAATGTTGTGTAAAGGTAGGTTTTACCACTGCCTCCTGGGCAGTGGCGTACCTAGCATATGTGACATCCGGGGCCCATCATTTTTTGACACCCCATCTATATGAAAAATATGATTTTTAGTAACAATCTACATATCGAACAACAAGAGTGTACCTAGGAAAAGGCAGCATCTTAAACACTGCAGTGAGCACTAGAACACCAACACATACATTGTAAAACTAAACAAGCCAGATCCTGCACAGTCAATTGATCCTGTACAGTCAATGCTATCAGAAAGCCATGTCCCTTTCATACACACAGACAGATACACCTTTGCCCAATATGGAATAATCACAAACTAAAAATAGAAATATGTAGACAAAAGTTAAACTGAACTGCCAAGAAACCAGACTCTGCATACAATGCAACACTACAACACCACAAAAAAGTAATACATGTCCTCTAATACTGTGCAAAATATAAAGACAGTAGATGCAAATTTGAAAAAACTGATACATAACAATCACCACTACAAATTAACAAATAAAAATAAAACAAATAATGAGAAATAAGAAAATACCATTTTATTGGACTAATCCCCGTAAGCTCGGTCCTCATCCCCACAAACCACCTGATTCCATCCACACAAGCCTTGAATTGTTTTATATTGAATTTATTATATTAAAGTATAAAAAGAAACAATATTCTGTACAATTGTCAATTTATAAATCAGCGTCTTCTCTCCACTCTCTCTTCCCCATTTCCCTTCAGCGTCCTCAGCCCATTTTAAACTAAACTAAGCCTTAAGTTTATATACCGCATCATCTCCATGGAAATGGAGCTCGGCACGGTTTACAAAGCTTAAAAATATAAGAAGAGAGGAGAAAGATTTACAAGAGTATATGAATAGAGGGAGTATAAACAGGAGAGTAAAAGGTTTTATGATAGAAAAAGTGATTATATGTTAGAAAAGAGCCAGGTTTTCAATTGTTTGCGGAATAATTGGAGGGAGCCCAGGTTCCGCAGTGGGAAAATGAGATCATTCCAGAGGCCTGTGATTTTGGAGAGGAGGGATTTTCCCAGTTTGCCTGTGTGGAGAACACCGTGTAGAGAGGGGAAGGACAGTTTATGTCTGTGGGCGGATCTGGTGGTAGCTGGCCTCGAGGCGTTAAAAGATAGTGGGATTAGGGGTGGAAAGATGCCGTGAATGATCTTGAAAGCCAGGCAAGAGCATTTGAAATGAATTCTGGAAAGCACTGGGAGCCAGTGAAGATTGGTAAGTAGTGAGGATACATGGTCGAATTTGCGTTTTGCAAAAATCAGCTTGGCTGCGGTATTTTGGATAAGTTGGAGTCTATGGAGACTTTTTTTTGTTAGGCATAAATAAATGGTATTACAGTAGTCGAGTTTGGAGAGGATGGTGGATTGTACAAAGATGGCGAAATGTTTTTGGTGAAAGTAGGATCTTACTTTCCTCAGCATGTGGAGGCTGAAAAAGCATGATTTTGCCAAGGAATTAAGGTGGTTGTTGAGGGAGAGAGAAGAATCGATAATGATGCCAAGGACCTTGCTTGAGAACTCAAGGTGCAGAGCAGAGCCTATGGGTAGTGTGAAAAGGGTGGGCAGGTATTCTAATTTTGGACCGAGCCAGAGTAATTTTGTTTTTGATTCGTTTAATTTCATCTGTACCGAGAGGGACCAGGCGTGAAGTCTCATTATGCATGAAGTAATGTTCTCTTGGAGGTTTGTGAGGTACTGGTCTGTTTTGAGGAGGATAAAGATATCGTCAGCGTATGTGTATATTGTTTCAAGGGAGGATAGTTTGAGGAGCTTCAGGGAGGTCATATACATGTTGAATAGAATAGGGGATAGGGGAGAACCCTGTGGGACACCGCAAGATGGTGTCCACGGAGCAGATCTGGAGCCGTTTGTGTTGACAATGTAGGAACGAGAGCGAAGGAAGTTTGAGAGCCATTTTAGGATGAAGGAGTCTATTCCTATCTCAGAAAGTTGGTAAATTAGTATGTCATGGTGCACGACGTCAAAAGCCGCGGAAAGATCGAATTGTAGTAGAACAGCAAATTTGTTTCGAGAGTGTAGTTGTTGCACCTTTCAAATTAAGGAAACTAGGAGGGACTCGGTGCTGAAATTGGGTCTAAATCCGTATTGGAAGTGTTGGAGAATGGAGAATCTCTCTAGATAAGAGGAGAGCTGAGTGGCGACTATGGTCTCTAGCAGTTTAGTTAAAAGGGGGATATTTGCTATGGGGCGGTAGTTCGATGGTAAGGAAGGGTCGAGATCGGCTTTTTTCAGAAGAGGGGATAAGGCAATGTGTCCCATTTCTGTGGAGAACAGGCCCGATAGTAAAGCTTTATTTATAAGGCTGGTAAGGGAAGAGATGGCCTGTGCAGGAATGTGTTCGTAAAGGTAGGATGGGAACGGATCAAGGATGCATTTGCAGGATTTAAGTTTGAGGCAAAGTTTAGCGACCTGGGGTTCGGATATGAGTTCGAAGGAAGTCCATGATCTGTCAGCAGGGATAGGGTTGGAGTCATTGGGAGGGAGAGAGTTGTAAGAGACAGCTGGGGGGATTGAACTTTTTATGGTGGTGATCTTCTCGTTGAAAAATTTGGCTAGGTCATTTGGAGATGGGAGGGAGGGGGAGGAGGTGGAGATGTTTTTTGAAATTAGGTTGCGCCAAATGTGGAACAGTGCACTGTTTTGGTTTTTTGACCTGGAGATTTTATCTCCATAGAAATTCTTCCTAGCTTTTTTTAATACGGTGTTATAGAACTTGATGTTGTCTCTCCAAGATTGTCTGTCTGAGGGGGATTTCGATTTTTTCCATTTTCGCTCCAAGGCTCGACATTTCTGTTTTAATTCCCTGTGGTATGGGAGATACCAGGGAGCCTTGTGGGAGTAGGAGATGGTTTTTGTGGATAGAGGGGCTAGGGCATGGTACGTGGTCCCGGAAAGAGTTACCCAGTTATGCCAATTTGAGCCTGGGTCCGCGTGTTTGGGAAGAGGAGGAAGTTTGTTGAGAAACTGGGACCAGAACAGTTCACTTGTGATTTTTTTGCGGTAGGTGATAAGAGTTTGTGGCTCGGGTTGGGTTACCAAGGTTTGACATGAAGATGGGGAGGCAGAAAGAGCCTAGGAGGTGATCAGACCAGGGGACATGTTCCCATCGGGTCTCATCAATAGAAGTTTTGTGTTCAGTCAGGTCAAGAAAGCTGATGATGTCAAGAGAGTGCCCCTTTTCGTGGGTAGGGGTGGGCGGAGGAGCAATGAAGCCTAGGGAAGTGAGGAAGTCTTTGAAGTCAGTTGTGTCCTTGTTTGTGTTGTCATCTAGGTGAAGGTTTATGTCGCCAATGATCAGTAGTCTATGGAATTTTAAGTAGGCCCTTGTTATGGTTTCAATAACTAATTCAGAGGAATTAGTCCAGGGGGTGGGTGGACGGTAAAGTAGTAGAATGCCTAATGGGTGGGGATGAAGTTCGTCATTTATTGAAGCTAGCATGAATTCTAAGGAAGAGTGGTTGCCCTTTTCGAGGAGATCAACGTTAAAGAATGATTTGTAGAGAAGGGCCAGACCTCCTCCTTTCCGGTTTATTCTGGGAGAGAAAAGGCCATGGTAGCCTGGGGGACAGAGTTCGTTTTGAGTGAGTAAGTCATCTTTTTCGATCCAAGATTCAGTGATGCACAAAAAACCCGGATCAAAATCTTCGAGTAAGTCTTTTAATATTTGGGTTTTGTTTCAGACTGATCTGGCGTTACAGTAGAGTGTAGGAACTGGGGTGAGAGAGTCAGAGGTAAGGTTGGGTAGGTTTGCTAGGGGAACTGGCTTTAAGGCAGTGAGGTTGACTCCTCAGTGCTTTTTGAAAGGGTAGGTTCTGGTGAGTATTAATGTGGGGATTCTGAGGCCGGGGCAGATGTTATTAGTGTGTGAAGAATCGGGAGAGTTTGGGGGGAGAGGTTTTTGGCAATGGGAAGTGTTAGAGAAGGAGCAGAGGAGGAGAATAAGGGGCCAGATCGATGGCTTCATGGTGGGAGTCAGAAGGGCCAATGAGAGTGGGTTGGTCAGAGATTTGTCAGGAGGGAGGGGGGAGAGAGAGAGTTCGGGAGGGCTGGTAGCAAATAGGAGAGGAACAATAAACTGAAGAAGAATTTGTGTCCAGCAGATTCTAGTGAGATACTGGACTGGAGAGGAATTTGTGTCCAGCAGATTCTAGTGTGATACTGGACAGGTTGGAACTTAAAACAATTGCTAATAGAGTGATGTAATTTGAGGTGGGCTTGGCTAAGTATGCAGGCTAAGTAAGCAGGCTAAGCTAAAACAGGCTAAGTAAGCAGGCTAAAACAATTGCTAATAGAGCAATGTAATTTGAGGTGGGCTTGGCTAAGTATGCAGGCTAAGTAAGCAGGCTAAGCAAGCAGGCTAAAAACGTATGGTAGCTGGATTATGTATGCAGCTAACCAATAATACAGTCTAAAACGTGCGATAGCAGACTTTTTCATGCAGTAACAGGCTATAGATGTAGATTTTGCAAGGTTTGAACAGGCTATAGAAGAATTTTAACAGGCTATAACAAACTGTAGGTTGTGCAAGATTTAACAGGATTTTAGATGCAGTGTGGAAGAACAAGTAGTGGATAGATCTTGCGGCTGATAGTAAGTCAAGGGGTATATTCGGAGGACTGGCCCCGGATTCAAAATAAACGCTGCGGTTTGCAGCTGAAGAGAGCCCGAATGGTTCAGCGCAGGAGCAAGAGAGAGACCTTCCTGCTTGAAATACGGCGTCGGGCGGAGAGAGAATTGAGCGGGTAGTCGCAGGGGGATTCGAAGGCGGAGCAGGGCTCCCACGTGGCCCAAAGACGCAGGGTCAGAGGGAACAGCTCCCGATGCCAGCTGCCTGACTGGCCCGGAACGTCCTTTCCGACATTAGAATTGATGTCGGACGGCTAGAGTTGCTCGGCTCGGGGAAGAGAAGCAGGGAGGGAGAATTCGGCGCCAGCTTCTTTCTGATGATGGCAATGGCAGCCTTTCCCCGGCGGCAGCCCATTCCCCGGTAAGTGGCCAGCTGCACACCCCCTCGGGCCTTGCACCCGGGGCGGACCGCCCCCCCTCCCCCCCCTTGGTATGCCACTGCTCCTGGGCCATCCAAGAAGAAACAACGATGGGAGAGGTTGTTATTTTGGGTTGCTGACAATATTTCTTGTAAAGCTGTTTTTTGATCTACGTTTAAGTTTGTAATCATTTGTTCAGCTATTTGTTTGTCAAAGTTTTGGTCGTAGGTATTTGTCGCTATGTTAGTATTTGGTAGTGTGTATGGTAATCCAAAATCTTTACACTTTTTTCCATGGAGTATTAAAATGTTGGATATGTCTTTGAGTGCTATGTTATGGCATAGAGTGCATTTATTATTGTGAGTGATATGTGTTTGAACTAAATCTTCAATAAGATATTGCTCGTATTTTAGGAAAAAGTCATTCATATTTTGTAGAGAAGCAAATATGGAGATGTATGCAAATAATTCCCTTAGTTGTTTAGGCATGCTGTATTGCACTGCATCTTCCAGAGTACTGTCCCATACTTTATCATCGTATAACTGACCCATTGGAAGTCTCCAACGGGTACTGAGCAAAATACTCTTTCAGATGAAGTTTTCTGAAGAAGCGCTCAATATCAATCCTAAGTTTAAATGTCTGTAGGGGTTGGACCGGGACAAAAGTAAGCCCTCGTGACAAATCAGATAACTGTCTGACTCAAAGGGTAAGATGACAAATTAAACACTATTTGTTCTTGGTTTTGTTGGTATTGCGTTGTGCTCAGTGGCTTACCAAGGGGGGGGCGGGAGGGGCGGTCCGCCCTGGGTGCCAGCCCTGAGGGGGTGCTCCCGGCCTTGCCGTTCATTCCCCCCCCCCACCCCCGAAGGACCGCTCGCCCCACTGACCTTCCTGCACCACCTGTGAAGCAGCCCGCAGCAGGATTGCGACGTCAGTGATCCCTGAGCTGCTTGGGCGCTGCTTCCTGCACCGCGGTCCCGCCCCTCCTCTGACACCCTTCGGGGGTGGTGGTGGGGGGATTGAACGGCAAGGTCGGGAGCATAGGTAGTGCTGCTTCATAGGTGGTGCAGGGAGGCCAGGGGGGCGAGCGGTCCTTCGGGGTGGGGCAGGCGGGCAGGCAGGCAGGCTTTTAAGGGGGAGGGGGGTGACAGGCAGGCAGGCAGGCCTTCAAGGGGGACAGGCCTTCAAGGGGGGGGGGAACAGGCAGGCATTCAAGGGGGGAGGCAGGCCTTCATGGGGGGGACAGGCCTTCAAGGGGGGGACAGGCAGGCCTTCTAGGGGGGGCAGGCAGGCCTTCAAGGGGGGCAGGCAGGCCTTCAAGGGGGGAGCAGGTCTACAAGGGGGGGGACAGGCCTACAAGGGGGGGGACAGGCCTACAAGGGGGGGGACAGGTCTACAAGGGGGTGGGACAGGCCTTCAAGGGGGGTTCAGGCCTTCAAGGGGGACAGGCAGACCTTTAAGGGGGGACAGGCCTTTGGGGGGGACCCTGGTTTAGAAGTACACGGAGGGAAGGGGGTGTTCAAAGAGACGTGCATATGCCAAACTTTGGGGTGGGTGAGGAAGAAATAATGGGTCTGAAAATAGAGGAGAGGGAGAGAGATGATTGACCATGGGATTTAGGGAGGGAAGGAACAGAAAGGGAGAGAAATTGGACACAAGGGATGGTGTGGAGGAGGGATAGAGATACTGGATAGGAGGGTAATTGGGAAAATAAAGGGAGAGATGGTGGACTCTGGGGTGGTGGGGAAGGAGGGAGAGATGCCGGATGAAAGGGTAGTTAAGAAAAGGTGGATCTGTGGAGGGAGATGAACAAAAGGAAAGATACCAGACTTCCTGGGGAGGGAAGGGAAATGGAAAGGGAGGACAGAGTTGGCAGATGGATGGTTAGCATGCAGAAAGAAGAAAGAAGGAGACCCTGGCAAGCAAGTTATCAGAAGAAAACCAGAGCCTTGGACCAACAAGATTTGAAATATAACCAGACAACAAAAGGTAGAAAAATTAATTTTATTTTCTGTTTTGTGATTATAATATGTCAGATTTGAAATGTGTATCCTGCCAGAGCTGGTGTTGGACTGCAAACGTGAGCTAGGATTTAACAGAGAGAGGAAAAGTCCTTTTTGTTTCTTTATTTTATTTACACCATAGCACCAGTGTGGTTAGGAGAAAGGGGGTGAAAAAGCTATAAAACCCACCAGGTGTTTTGAAAAAAATCACCCAACTGGGCAGGAAAATTGAATTGAAAAACTAATTCAATAGGCTGAATCAAATCGAAATTTTTTTTCCTGAATCTGGCAGCATTAGTTTGCGCTACTGTCTTAGACTTTAAGACCTGGGATTGGGGAGAGATGGCATCCTCAGTACTTTATAATGCAAGTGAAATGAGGATTTGGTCAGACTTTTGAAGGGTCTGCAGAAAAAAAATATTGTATAGGCCGGGGACATGAGATAGCAGGAAATGGGAACTTTTCTTCCTTCTATTTTTGTGAATGGAAAGGCTGAGGATGTCAGAGAGTTCAGTTAAAATAAGTGCTTTATAAGAAAATATAATAATGAGTTTTATAAAGTTTATAGCATAGCTGGCCTACCCAGTGAGGTGTTCCTAGTGGTGGTGGTGGCAGCGTGTCAATGTGTTGAGAGGAAAAGGTGGTCTGGGAAATTCTGCTGAGCAAACTCCGGGCCCATTTCCACCCCCCAGTTAGTCCACTCCACTCAACTGGTTCACACACTGAGTGGGTCTTTGGGTGTTGTTTTGGGATCTCTTCCAGTGGTTTATCAGTATCTCCTTCTGGTCCAAGGAAGGAAACTTTGTTATCCTTAGCATTGACCTACAGAATATGTTTGTAACAGCGCTGCTTGTGTGGCATTAGGCTATGTAGTGATCGAAAGAAAAAAACAGACCTTTGCACATTTTTGCACTATATGGTGGGTGTATGAGGAGATTCACATTTCCTGCACAGCTAAGTCCATGTGAAGTTACCTTGTGCTGTATTTGACATCTAGCAAGGTCTCTGTTTGAAAGGAAAGATCTAAACTTAAAAATGAAGTGGCCAGAAGTTATGGTAAAAGCAGATAGTGTAGCTGGTTTTAAGAAAGATTTGGACAAATTCCTGGAGGAAAAGTCCATAATCTGTTATTAAGACATGGGGGAAGTGTCTGCTTGCCCTGGATCGGTAGCATGGAATGTTGCTACTCTTTGGGTTTTGACCAGGTATTAGTGTCCTGGATTGGCTACCATGAGAATGGGCTACTGGGCATGATGGACCATTGGTCTGACCCAGTTAGGCTATTCTTATGTTATGTTCTCATCTGTAGGGGCCTTTGTTTTCACTTCTTATTTTAATGTAATTTTTTTCTGGGAACTTATCAGTGTTTTTTATAATGGGAACAAAAATGGAAGAGAATTAATGTGTGTGGGATGAGGGGGTAACTAATTTCTTCAGCTAAATAATTCAATCCACTTCAAACAGACATAGGAGAACTCACGCACCATTCACACACCCTCCAACCAAAAACGTCAAAAGAAAAAAACTGTTCGACAACCTCCTAGCCATTCGAGCTGCAGCACTCGACCCCCAACTCTACAACCAATTGACATCGACCACAGACTGGAAAACCTTCAAAAAGAAATAAAAACCCTTCTATTCAAAAAACACATAAAACCGAACTAACACAATCAGAACTGTCCCAAGCATCACCTGCAACTACCCCATATGTACTTCTGATGTCATGACAATTCAGACATAATTTATGTTATGTTATGTTTGGAATATAAGAAAATTTTCACTGCCTGTTTCTATTCTGACCATTTATTCCGTTTCATGGTCATTACAAAAAATATTTTTTACATGGGGGGGGTGTCAAAAAATGATGGGCCCCGGGTGCCACATACCCTAGGTATGCCACTGGTTGTGCCCGTGTTTGTGGGCGTCCGGTGTTTCGCCCCCTCTGCTTCCCTCATGTTCGGTTTTGTCCGGACACGCCGGACTGACCCTGGTCTAAAAAATTCTCTTCTGAGGTAGACAGGGACCCCCCTTCCGATGGGTCAGAGGAGTCAAATTCCCTGGGTTTCTGCTTAGATGGATTAGTGAGCATAGTCATCCTCGTCCCTTTTAAATTTTGTTTTTCTGCAAGTTAGCTTTAAAAGCCTCAATCTTTTTCTGTGTCTCAGCTAGATCTTTTTCAAAGACTTGAGCGACTAAACTACTTTTGAGCTCACCAAGTTTTGTGTCTAACTCAAATTGTATAGACTCAGTGGTGACCCTAGTTTTTTTCAATTATGAGCACCATAAAATCTAAAGAGCATTTGTTTAAAATGCTGGCCCATTGTGAAAGAAATGTGGGGTCACCTATCGTCATGTAACATGTAGTATTTAATTTTCGTTGGCACATTACAGCACAGCATAAGACTTTATCATATAACTAGTTTTTTAGCCCGTTACATTAACGGGTGCTAGAATAGATGTGTAGACTTAGGCATTTCTTTCTTTCTTTCTGTCTCTCTCCCTGCCCCCTTTCTTTCTTTCTGTCTGTCTTTCTGTCTCTTTCTCCGGCCCCCTGTCTGTCTTTCTTTCTGTCGCTCTCCCTTCCCCCCTGTCTGTCTTTCTTTCTTTCTGTCTCTCTCCCACCTGTCTGTCTTTCTTTCTGTTGCTGCACTGACCGTGTGGAGTGTCCTAAGGAGTAGCACTATGTGAAAAGGGAAGATGTAAGAACTTCATAATTCCAAAAATAGGAGAGGCACAGAAGCTATTGTCTTGAAACAGTCTCACACACTTATCAGGTGTTCTTTTCAGTCCTGGCATATGAGGTTTCTATCATTGCACTGAGTTTTGTATAAGGCAACAGTTCCAAAACGAAATATAATAACAATGTTAGGAAACATTGGGCAACAGCCAGTTATTATATTTCGCTGTTGCCTAATTTTGAGCCTTATACAAAACTCAGGCAATGATAGAAACCTGTTTCGGAGCACTGCTTGCTAATTCATGATGTGTGTGAGACTGTTTCAAGACAATATTTTCTCTGCGTGTCCTAAGGAGTGACAGCTTTCCAGGTGCTGGGTCCATTTGGCCTTGTGTAGACCCCAATTAAACACCATAAGTTTTCTGTGGGATATGATAATTTAATATACTGTCTTCCACCATAGTTTCAAGGTAATTTACAATAAAACAACTGTTTACAAATATATAAGAACAACAAAAAAAAAAAATCAGACCCCTGCTCATCTTTTCTTATTCTCCTCCCTTACGTTTATTGTGGTCTGCTGGAAGAACTTGTATTTCATTCATGTAATTTCCTTTTCATCTGATGCCTTCGGTCTTATTTATTTATTTATTTTTTTGGAAAAGCAAGCCCTGTGTTTAACTTGTCATTATTGCTAATATAATAAAAATTAAAAAAAACCAATCGGACCCCGAGTCCTTCGTAGCCTGAGCCAGAGCCAATGCAGCAACCCAGAAGAAATGGCATCCTTGAAAGGTCTCTGGCCCAGCCCCAGGGCCCCACCGTGGATCAGGCATCGAGAGACCATCTCGTTACCTGAGCCGCTGCTGGTCCCCTTTCAGCGAAAGCCATGCCGTCCATCACCCCACGCAGCGCAAGCAGAGGGGGGAAGGTCCACTTACGCTGTGGGGTGGGCGGGGCTGCGCTCACACCTCTCCCGCGCTGGCCACGGCTCACGCTGGACACGGCTGTTACTCAGGGTGCCTGGAATTCCCGCGCGGAACAAAGAGCAAGAGACTTGCAGAGGTGGTGGGGGCGCTGACCGCCCGCGATCCCTCTCCTCCGAGACATCCCCTCCCCCCCCCCCGCTGCCGCAGCATTCCGGAGGAGCGGAGCAGGCTTGTGGAGGCAATCGGCAGCTGGCTGCGGTCCCGGGTTGTGGAGGCGATCGGCGGCTGGCTGCGGTCCCGGCTGGAGTCCTGGTGACCTAGTAAGCATGCATGCGCACTCTCGCCGGCACATCCCGACAGATCAGATCTCAGGGAACATGTGGCGAGAGTGCGCTTGCGTGCTTAGCATATTATTATCATAGATGAAGGGTTTTTTGCCAGTGAGGTGAACGCTCGACCACCTCTTTGAGGGAAGGGGTAAAACGCGGACCTCATGGACCTTACGGACCTCACGGATCTAAAACTGCACGTCCTTAAAAATCCGAGGTCCGTAAGTCCGCCTTCGCTTTCCCTGCAGCTCAGCTCAGACCCCCGGATCCCTCATGGACCTCACGGTTCTGAACTGCACGTCACATCCTTAAAAATCCGAAGTCCGCACCACTTTTGAGGTCCGTGCCACTTTTAGTCTGGCTCTGACAGAGCTCTATGACAATTTAACTCTGACGGATCCTAGCATAGGGAGGGAAAAGCATTAGGATCCGTGAGAATTAAATTGTCATAGAGCTCTGTCAGAGCCAGACTAAAAGTGGCATGGACCTCAAAAGTGGCGCGGATCTCGCATTTTTAAGGATGTGCGGTTTAGATCCACGACGTCCGCGTTTTACCCCTTCCCCTCTTTGAGCCGTTTTGGTGAGGTGGGAGGGCCCTTTCTGAGGATTTTTCCTTCATTTTTTGGATTGAGTTAGGTCTATGCTGTTCCTGTCTTACATTTTTGGACATCTTCACACTCAGTGTTGAAAGTGTTTACTCTATTGTACCTAGCATATGTGACACCCGGGGCCCCTTCATTTTTTGACACCCCCCTCCCTCATCTATATGAAAAATATGATTTTTAGTAACAATCCACATATCGTACAACAAGAGTGTACCTAGGAAAAGGCAGCATCTTAAACACTGCAGTGAGCACTAGAACACCAACACATACAT
The DNA here is from genome assembly GCF_902459505.1 of Geotrypetes seraphini. Classification (NCBI taxonomy): domain Eukaryota; kingdom Metazoa; phylum Chordata; class Amphibia; order Gymnophiona; family Dermophiidae; genus Geotrypetes; species Geotrypetes seraphini. The sequence continues at coordinate 69,098,440 of NC_047095.1, forward strand.
TGTAAAACTAAACAAGCCAGATCCTGCACAGTCAATTGATCCTGTAGTCAATGCCAACTGAAAACTATGACCTTTTCATACACACAGAAAAGAGATACACCCTTGCCCAATATGGAATAATCACAAACTAAAAATAGAAATATGTAGACAAAAGTTAAACTGAACCGCCAAGAAACCAGACTCTGCATACAATGCAACACCACAACACCACAAAAACAGTGACACATGTCCCCTAATACTGTGCAAAATATAAAGCCAGTAGATGTAAATTTGAAAAAACTAATACATAACAATCACCACTTTACGAATTAACAAATAAAAATCAAACAAATAATGAGAAATAAGAAAATACCATTTTATTGGACTAATCCATTTTTCAATTACCTTTCAGAGGCCAAATCTTTCTTCAGAACAGTACAGTATACTGCTGTTATGGTATCTTGGCCTGAGGAAAGGGGTTTAGTCCAAAAAATTGCCTTATTTCCATTTCCTATTTATTAACTTTTATCAATACAGTTACAGTACTACTTGATTCTAAGTAAAGCAACAAAATAAATCTTTCTACCTTTTGTCATTTCTGCTTTAATCATCTTCTCTTTGCTCTCTTCTTTCTATACAGCGTTTGTCCTCTCTCCCTTCCATGCAACATCTGCTCTCTCTTTGCCCCTTCCACCCAGCTTCTGCCCTCTCTCTCTACCCCTTCCATCTACTGTCCAACTTCTCTTCCATATGGCATCTTCCCTCTTTCTATGTCCCTTCAATAAACTATATATCCTATGTCCCTTCTCTCCTTTGCACATGATTCATTTCAGCTTCACCCCCTCTCTATTTTTCTGTCTCCACCCCTCCCCTATGTTTTGGCATCTCTCTTTCTCTTCTCCTTTCCTTCCTTCCTTCCCACTCCACACCATGGTCTGGTATCTCTATCTCCTTCCCTTCCCTCCCCCCATGCCATGGCACCTATTCCTCCCCCTCCATGGTCTGGTATCTGCCTTCCTTTCCCTCCCTCCCATGGACTTGGCATCTCTGGTTCCTCTCCCTTGTCTTCCTTCTCCCTCTTTCCCTCTCTCCCCCCAATTGGGTGCTGCAGCAGCATTTCTCTCCCCCTTGCCTGTGCAGCATTTCTCTCCCCCCCTTCCCTGTGCAGCAGCAGCAGCATTTCTCTCCCTCTTGCCTGTGTAGCAGCAACATTTCTATGCCCCCCCCCCTCCCTGTGCAGCAACAACATTTCTCTTCCCTGCCCAGCATTTTTGGCCGGTTCCCCTGCTCAAAGCCGCAGGTGTCTACACCTCACGCGATCCGCGACTGCGTTGGAAGCCTCTCTGATATCAGAGGGACCGCTTCCGACACAGCCGCAGATCGCGTGAGGAGCCGATACCCACGGCTTTGAGCAGGGGAGCTGGCCAGAAGCTGAACAACCGCCAGACACAGTTTACAGTTTACTGCCGCCGCTGCTGCTGGTTAAGGAAAGCAGCAGTGGCAGAACAGGGAGGGTGGACGGCTGTGCACTCCCTTGGGGCGTGCATCAGGGCAGATTACCCCCCCCCCCTTGGCACGCCACTGTGTCACACTAATACATATAACACATGAATGCAGCAAAGCCCCATGCAGACACCACCCTGATAAATGAAAGGTAGATAAAGCTGCTGGGTCAGACCAGTGGTCCATTGTGCCCAGCATCGCACCCAGCTCACGCGGCGGCCCTCTGGTCAAAGACCAGCGCCCAACACCCTGTTCCTCTTTAGTGCTTATCCGGCTTGATGAAGCTTTATGGCACAGCCAAAGGATCTGTTCTGAACTTAAAGGCCCCCTCCTCACATCGTTTCCAAATTTGGCTTGCAGAGAGTCTTTATGCACCTAAATGTGGAGGTGGAAATAGTTTCCCCCCAAGCTGTCTCCTTGGATCAGGCTGATACAATTTCAGCAGCTCATATTTTAGAGTTTCACCGTTGAGTCCTGAGCGAGAGAGATAAGGGAGGAGGAGCGGGGCTGGTGGTGGAAGGGGGCAGTGAGGAGAGGGAGGCAGGAGCGAGCGCCCTTCCAGCTGTTTTGATTGCAGCATCGCTCCGTAGCTGCTTTTTCTCTCATTTGTCTCTTTCTTTTGGGGAGGGAGAGGGGGAGCAGGGGAAGGGGAGGGGGGAGGAAAGGAACACAACGGCAGGCAAGAGCAGCAGAGGAAGGGGATCGGGGGAGGAGAGGAGCAGATCGACAGGGAGGAGCAGCAGGGGAAGGAGAAGAGCAGATCGACAGGGAGGAGCAGCAGAGGAAGGGGATCGGGAGAGGAGAGGAGCAGATCGACAGGGAGGAGCAGCAGGGGAAGAGGATCGGGGAGGAGAGGAGCAGATCGACAGGGAGGAGCAGCAGGGGAAGAGGATCGGGGAGGAGAGGAGCAGATCGACAGGGAGGAGTAGCAGGGGATCGGGGGAGGGGGCAGCCTCTGCCCGACGGGATGTGAAGCGGCGCTGGCGGCTGCCGGGCGGAGGGAGGCTGGAGTGACCGGACAGCAGCATGGTGCGAGCGGCTGAGAACGAGGCACCGGAGCCGGCCCTGGGGAACCGGAGGAGGAGCGGCGGGCGCCCAGCCGCTCCCGCAGCCAGGCAGCGCAGCAGCCGCGGCGGCTAGGAGCCGGCAGGTGTCCCGGTGAGTACCGATCCCCATCCGGCCACATCTGCCCGCATCCGGGGCCCTGGCAGCTGCAGCATCTGGGCGCCCTGGCTGGCTGAATCCGCCCATTTCCTTCTGGGCTCCGGGGACAGGGTGGGTGGATTTGCTACTCTTGTCTTTCAGAGGCAGCTTTCAGGGTTGGGAAGAATCCAGGGGAATCCCTTGGCCAAGGTTGAGTCTTGGGTTCCTCTCATTGTCCTTTCTATTCAGGTGGGGCCTTGCAGTTGCTGCCATAGCCCCTCCCCCCTCCCCATTCATTCTGTACACTTGTCTTCATAAGTTCATGCTTGGGGTGCAAAGGTCCAGCACAGGTTATAGAATGGGAGTTCACACCCAACATACATTGTTGGCTGCAAATGGACTTATTGGTGTTAATTCAACTTACTGGCCCTGATGAGCAAAGCAATGCAGATTGACTTTGTATCCAAGACCTCAGACACTACTTAAATATATTTCCTGGCCTGTTCATCATTGGTCATTATTTGTGTAGTGCCTAATTGATATTAAGAAGAGTACTTAACTGGTGGCCCCACGGCTTCCTCAGGGGCCCCACGGTGGTACTTAACAGGTGGCCCCAGGGCTTCCCAGCCGTTTCCTCAGGGGCTGTGGCTCTTCAAAATCTCATTTATATCATTTTTAACATTTAAAGTCCGCACTCTCGGAGGCTCTCCTGGCACCACTCAGATTAAGATTTTGAGGAGCATCAGCCCCTGAGGAAACTCTTTTTCCATTGACAATTAGCATTAGACATGTTACGTTAATCAGGTTTTCTATGCCGCCTTCACCTAATCCGTTCAAGGTTCGATTACATTACAAGAGGTTGGGTCACTTACCCAGGAAGTTTCAACAGCCAGTTTGACACGGACATTCCGTAGAGTTGCTAGTGCAACTGCAGGGAGGGTGTGGACCGGAGAGGAACATGGCATATCAAGAGCATGTCCAGCACTTACACACACAGATTACAGAGTATTAGTACTATGTAACATTTCTATAGCACTGATAGGCATATGTAGTGCTCTACAACAGTGTTCTTCAACCACCGGTCAACGGACCAGTGCCGGTCCACAGAAATTTCCTGCCAATCCACAGGGCCGGCATGTGCATCAGGCCCAAAACTGTTCTTCAACTGCCAGTCTCCGGTGCGATCGATGCGTTGTTAATAAGATTATATTGTGTGTGTATATGAAAAATGAATGGAAAAAATAGTGTTACGATTAAGACTATGGGGGCAGGGTCTGGCCCACGACTTAGCCCCGTGTTCTTCAACCGCCGGTCTGCGGACCGATGCCGGTCCACAAAACAATTCTTTTATTTCTGCCGGTCCGTAGGTGTAAAAAGGTTGAAGAATACTGGTCTACAACATATTTATGAGACTGTCCCGGCTCAGTAGAGCTTACAATCTATATTAACAGACAACAGGACAAGTAGAGGATTAGGGAGTTTCTCGGGGTGCTTAGGGTGAGGGGGTTATGAGTTAAATGTATTCTCAAAGAGGTGGGCTTTAACTCTGGATTTGAATAGTTCCAGGGACAGAGTGTGACGTACTGACTCAGGCAGTTTGCTCCAGGTGTAAGGTGCGGCAAGAGAGAAAGGGTGAGTCGAGTTGGCAGTAGAAGAGAAGGGTACATGAACAGACTTCCCAGGGAGGAGTGTAGGGAGAGGCAAGAGAGGACAGAGACCAGCAGTTATGTATCTAAGTGTCTACAATTAGGTGTGTAAGTGCAGGCTAGTGCTCTATAAGGGCAATAGTGCAAGCAGCTTCCATTATGAAATTCTCACTTAACATGTATCATCCTGGCACCTAATTGTACGAAATCCATAGAGCATCGCGTCCTTTGTGTGTGCGGGGGATGCTGAGTAAATTAGTACCTGAGGCAGTGGCAGGTGAAGCAACTTGTTCAGAAGGAGCGTTTATGTGCACCGCGTTTGTGTTCTCGACCGCCTGCTCCTGTTTCATAAAGTAAACAGATGTAGGAATTCAAGGGTTGGAACTGGATCACAGTGCCATAGACAGGTGGCAAATTCATGCCAGAGTTAATATCTGCTGCTGAGCTGTCGGTTGTTTTGCTCCTTGTCTTCATTCTCTGGTTTCCAAAAATGAGCGTGTGGTGCAGTGGTTAAAGCTACAGCCTCTGCACCCTGAGGTTGTGGGTTCAAACCCACGCTGCTCCTTGTGACCTTGGGTAAGTAACTTAATCCCCCCATTGCCCCAGGTACATTAGATAGTGTGAGACCCCCAAGACAGACAGGGAAAAATGCTTGAGTACCTGAATAAATTCATGTAAACCGTTCTGGGCTCCCCTGGGAGAACGGTATAGAAAACTGAATAAATAAATAGTGTGAAAAGCTTCAGCCTCTGATAACCAAAGCTGGTATTGTGACATCATAATGCCTCATTCCACCAATGACTATGAGCCAACCTCATGAGTGATGTCACAATGGCTTCACTGTTCTATACTTGGCTCATTTTGCTACATTTTGATTTCTAGAGTGGCTCAGTGGTTAAAGCTACAGCCTCGGCACCCTGAGGTTGTGGGTTCAAACCCACGCTGCTCCTTGTGACCTTGGGCAAGTCACTTAATCCCCCCATTGCCCCAGGTACATTAGATAGATTGGGAGGGGAAAATGCTTGAGTACCTGAATAAATGTAAACCGTTCTAAGCTCCCCTGGGAGAAAGGTATAGAAAATTAAATAAATAAATAAAATTGACTCAGAGTTTTTAATTCCTTCCAAAGTAAATTGTACCGAAATCCCTTCATTACCACCCGATTAGAAGACTTTCTTCCTCCTCCTCTTTTTTTTCCCTTCTTTATTGATTTTTGTTACTAAGGGCTCTTTTTACGAATTTGCGGTAGCGGCTTTAATGCGCGCGACTTTTAATCACGCACTAATCCCCGCGCTAGCCGAAAAACTACTGCCTGCTCAAGAGGAGGCGGTAGCGGCTAGCGCGTCCGGCAGTTTAGCGCACGCTATTATGCACGTTAAATCGCTAACGTGCCTTCGTAAAAGGAGCCCTAAAAGATAACAAAATACAGGAAAATAAACAATGTCATACATAAAACAAATCTAAACAGGCAAAAATAAACATCAATTCCAGTCCACATTAATGGAGCCTAATACTACAGTGGTACCTTGGATTACGAGCATAATCCGGTCCAGGAGCATGCTCGTAATCCAAAATGCTCGTTTATCAAAGCAAGTTTCCCCATAGGAAATAATGGAAACTCGCTTTGATACGTTCCCCTCCCCCCCCCCCCCCCCGAGGCTAGGGCGCTGCTTCCCCCCCCGCTCACAAAGTCCCCCCCCCCCCCGTGTGATCTGGCACCCCCCGTGAGAACAGGCACCCCCCACCCGACCAACTTTAACTCAAACCCCCCCCCGTCTGGAACCGGCACGAGAACCGCTCCCCCCGCTCGCAAAGGCCCTCCCCCGCGTGAATCGGCACTCCCCCCACGAGAACAGGAACCCCCTGCCCGACCAACTTTAACTCACCCCCCCTTTGGCACCGGCGAGAGGGAGAATTAGAAGGGCTTGAGCATGCGCAGATGCATGCTCAAAGCCGGCAGAGACTGGGAAGAAGAAGATCTTCAAGCGGCACCGGCACTTGTGGGCTGCGTGCCGGTGCCAAAGGGGGGGTGAGTTAAAGTTGGTCGGGCGGGGGGTTCCTGTGAGTGGGGGGGAGCGATGCCGGTTATCGGGGGGTGCTCGCAAATCGAGTCAACACTCGGTTTGCGAGACACGTTTTGCGCGAATGTTTTGCTCGTCTTGCAAAACACTCGCAAACCGGGTTACTCGCAAACCGAGGTTTGACTGTACTACACTTTAGTTTTATAATGAGAAATAAATTAAAACAAATTAGAGTATTCTTGGCAGGCAAAATAGGCCTCAATTAAATATGTCACTTTTTATCTTCAAAAAAAAAGCACAGCTGCAACCAATAAACAACGGGATTCAAAAGTAAATCTCAAAGATAAAAAAAGGAATCCCTAAAGAGTATATACCACAGAAAAATACTATAATATCAGAGCAATGTACTCAAACTACAAAGTTAGAAATATTGTACATATTTATTAATTTAAAATTTGCATAAATATCACCAAATTTTCATAGAATAGCATCCACAGAACACCATACAAACACTACAAACAAACCAGACAAGATATAACAACATATAACATATAACAAGCACTATCAAACCAAGCTGGAGAAGGCCACACAAAAGATCATACAATGATATATAAATATAGCTGTGTTCAAAAGTTCATAAATCACTTAGCTTGAAGGTTCAAAGTCTTCCTGGAACAATGTCCACGAGGAGTAAAGCAAGCAAGATGCATTTCATCTCTGCTTGTGAAGACTTTGAAAATGCTCTCTGTCCTCTTGGTTTGAGACCTTCTTGATTATCTAACTAATTATACTGTTCACTGACAGCACGTTTGCACTTGCACCTGCACTTTGTGATAAGGAGGTTGGATTTAAACTCTAATCTACCTGGGTTGTTGGTTTTTTGATTTTTTCCTTTCTGGATGGCCCCAAATCATCTTGCTTGCTTTACTCCTCGTGGACATTGTTCCAGGAAGACTTTGAACCTTCAAGCTAAGTGATTTATGAACTTTTGAACACAGCTATATTTATATATCATTGTATGATCTTTTGTGTGGCCTTCTCCAGCTTGGTTTGATAGTGCTTGTTATATGTTATATGTTGTTATATCTTGTTTGGTTTTTTTGTAGTGTTTGTATGGTGTTCTGTGGATGCTATTCTATGAAAATTTTGTGATATTTGTGCAAATTTTAAATTAATAAATATGTACAATATTTCTAACTTTGTAATTTGAGTACATTGCTCTGATATTATAGTATTTTTCTGTGGTATATACTCTTTAGGGATTCCTTTTTTATCTTTGAGATTTACTTTTTATCTTCAATCAAATTAGTATCTGAAACTTTCTGCACAGGTTTATCTTTCAGAAAATTTTCCAACTGTAATGGATCTACAAAAATAAATTTTTCATTCCCATATGTTACAAGGCACGCAAAGAAATTTTAGGAAAAATGCAGCTTCCACAGCCAAAACTTGAGGTTTAAGCTGTAGAAATTGCCTTCTTCTAAATCGTGTCTATCTGGACACATCCGGAAAAATATTTAATTGTTGTCCACAAAACAGTGCTTTCTTATTTACAAAGTATAATTTAAGAATTTGTTGTTTTTCCATCTTAGATTTAAAAGTTACCAATAATGTAGCAAGTTTAGTTATCAAATCTTTAGAAGATTCCAGAAATTTGGAGATGTTCAAGCTGTCTGGTGAGACAAGCCTATTCCTCCCCCTCCTCTTGCTTCTATCTCCTCTCCCTTCTCTCTTTCTCCACCTTCCCTCGCCTTGAATCTGCTTAGGCAAAGAGCAATTCACAAATTGTTGCCAGGAAGTGATGGAACACCAGAAACTTTCATACAGTAATGTTTGACAGAGTGGCATAGCCAGGACTGATGTGTGATGGGGCCTGAGGTTAACACGGGCAAGCATTAGGCAGTGTGGATGCTGACACTAGAGAATGACAAGGGGACAAATTTTTCTGTGTCCCCGCAGGAACTCTTTTTCCCACCCCGTCCCTGTGAGTTCTTTTCCTGTCCCTGCCCCATTCCTGCAAGCTCCATCCTCATCCGCACAAGCCTCAAACCCTTTAAAATCCTAAGTAGCAACATTCTAGAGCTCAGATTGTGATGTCATAATGCCTCATTCCACCAACGCCTAAGCTCCGTCCTCATCCGCGCAAGCCTCAAACCCTTTAAAATCATACGTAGCAACATTCTAGAGCTGAGATTGTGATGTCATAATGCCTCTTTCCACCAATGCCTAAGTTCCGTCCTCATCCACGCAAGCCTAAAACACTTTAAAATCATAAGGGTTCGAGGCTTGTGCAGTTAAGGCAGAGCTTACAGGAATGGGGCAGAGACAGCGACAGTGACAAAACTCACAGGAACAGGAACAGGACAGGGAAATTGAGTTTCTGCGGGCACAGGGAAAAATTTGTCCCCGTGCCATTCTCTATTATATGCCTCTAGTGTGAACAGGATTTGTGTGGTTGTAGAGAAATCTGTGTCAGAGCAGCAGTTAGAATCGAGACACAGGAATATCAAGAGACTTCTCTAATGTCACAGCCAGCCAGGAGCTGAATCTGAGATTCTTGGCGGCTGATAATCTACTGTTTTAACTCCTCTCCACCCTTCGCCCCACTTACTGTTTTATCAGCCCTGGAGAAAGATGAGATCACTTCTAAGTTTGGATGCAACTGGCTTTTCAGAAAACAGAACTGCAGAACCTGCTGCGTTCAGGGTGGCATGGCAGGAAGTTCATTTTACTGCTCTGTTAGTTAGAAAAGTAGGGTGTCCTAATTATCCAGGATCATAATTCACCCCCCACCCCTCCAGTTTCTCTAATAACAAGGGGGGGGGTTTCCCCCTGGGAAATGAGTTCCTGGAAGCAAGGCAGTGTGGCCTGACTTCCTAGTGGGAATTCTTGAACTTACATAGGCCGCAGAATTCACTAGGGTCAGATAAACCCTTCAAAGGAATTCCCCGAAAGCCTCAAATAACATCTGCAATGTTGAATGGCTTTTACGTGGCTGGAACAGAAGGGAGCATAGCTGGAACTTGCTTGTGGTTTGCAATAAAACACTATTGTATGCACTTTATTTATTTTTTTTTTTTTTAGATAAGAGAATAAATCTGACAGGCATTTTGCCCAGATGTGGCACCTTAATCAGCATCAGTAAAATGTGCCTGGGTGAGTGTGCTCATAATCCATAGTTGTCTGATCTCTAATCTGAGTCTGTTACTCTTTATTTTACTCTGAAATTCGTATTCTAAGTGGGACTCTCTTAATCCTTCCTCCTTCCCCATCCCAAGTAGCCAAGAACGGCATGTTGGCTACTTACACATGTCCCGAATGTGCTCCCAACTACCAGGTGATTTGTGTTCGGACAGGGAGCAGTTGTTCATATGCACAATTCTCCATGCGGTGGAGTTTGTTTAGTTGCATGTGATAGTCAAAGGTCCTCGATATGCTTATGTGGCATTGCTCCTCTGATCTCACTGGTCTCTATGGTGCAAAAAGCAGAAGTGTGCAAAAAAAATCATGCACAGAGTAAATCCCCGCGTCTCAGCTGAGGACAGATGATCATGGACCAAAATGTATTTACGGTGCTTGGAAACTGGGGGAATGAGAGGAGGGCTTCTTCTCAAGCACTCGATTCACCCAGTTCAGGACTTTGAAAAGTTCCTGGGAGAAAGCTGTGTGCTGCCTTCAGTGACTTGGTTGTGATTATTTCAAAGTACAAAGAATAGCCACTGCATCCGGTTTTATGGGACTGTGTTTGACAAGCCCTCTCCGTTTCTGTGCCCCCTCCTCCGTGCTCATCCCATGTACCTCCATCCAGCTTTCCCTTTCCTTTCCCATCCATTCCCAATTGTTCCAGTTTTACTGCTGTTTATTTTATTTATTTTTAAAATTTCTAAACTTAATCCCACTATCTTATAACTCCTCGAGTCCTGACTCTACCAGACCCGCCCAAAGGTATAAACGATCCTTCCCCTCTCTACACGGTATTCGCTATGCAGGCAAACTGGGAAAATCCCTTCTCTTCAGAATCACAGGTCTTTGGAACGACCTCACTACCCCTCTGCGGAACCTGGGCTCCCTCCAATTATTCCGCAAGCAACTGAAAACCTGGCTTTTCACTAAAATGTAATTCTATCCCCCCTTACTCTTCTCTTCTATATATAAGTTCATGTAAACCTTTTTTTTCCTTCTCTTCCTATATTTTAAGTTCTTGTAAACCGTGCCGAGCTCCACATCCGTGGAGATGATGCGGTATATAAACTTAAGGTTTGGTTTAGTTTAGTTTAGTTTTTATCCCACACAGTTTACAAGGATCACTTGAGGAACGCAGAGAGAGGGGAGACATGATTGAGATGTTCAAATATGTCACAGGCCGTATTGAAGTAGAAGAAGATATCTTTTTTCCTTAAAGGACCTATGGCAACAAGAGGGCACCTGTTGAAAATCAGGGATGGGAGATTTCATAGCGACACCAGGAAGTATTTCTTCACCGAAAGGGTGGTTGATCATTGGAATGATCTTTCACTGCAGGTAATTGAGGCCAGCAGCGTGCTAGATTTTAAGAAAAAATGGGGTAAGCATGTGGGATCACTTCAAGGAAGAACTTAGGGGGCTGGGTCATTAGAGTGGGCAGACTTGATGGGCCTTGGCCCTTTTCTGCCGTCATATTCTATGTTTCTATTGAAGGGAAACCTCTCTCTGCTCACCAGGTGGTTTCCAGATTCATGAAAGGACTTTTTCATGTCAACCCTCCTCTCAAACTGCCTCCAGTGGTTTGGGATCTTAATGTTCTTGCTCAATTGATGAAGCCTCCATTTGAACCAATGTCTACGGCTCATCTGAAGTATCAAATTACTGCATCTCAATGGCCACATATTTGGCCTAATCAGATGGTGAGATAAGGAATTTATTATCTTTAAACTGGGGATAGATAAGTGCATCCGATTGTGATATAGGATAAGGTTTGGAAAGCTACCTTGGTGATAACTGTAATCAATTGCTGCTAATCAGGGATTATTATTATTATAAGGAATTGTTTAGTGTGTGTAAGAATTAGTTTTACTTAGTTATCTAACAAGTGTATTGTGATAATTATGTACTGAGTTTCATTTATGTAATCAGATATTTTGTGAACAATATTTAGATATTGCAGCTGGCTTGTGAATTATATTTTCCTATTTTCATAATAAAAGTATTTCTCATTAGCCTGGGTCTTGTGTCGTGTAAATAGGCAAGGAAGCTGAACCTGGCAGAGAGTTTATGGTTTTCCCTAGACAAAACTAACAGACACGTAATTTGTTTATGCAACTGATTAGTGTACCATAAATCTTGCTACACCACCCTCCGTAATTTGCTTTTGTAGAGATACTAGAGCAATTCTTGGAATTTTACCTAGCCAAATAAATTTTGTAAGAATACTATTTAATTTTTTATAAAAGGACCCCAGAACAAAAACTGGCGACATACACAGGCAAAATCATCATTTTAATAGTTTGAACTCTTCCCCACCAAGACAGATGTAATGGATTCCAATGCTCACACATTTCTGTGACCTTCTGCAATAAAGATTTTTCATTTACTTTCATTGTCTCTTCCAGCATATTTTTTATCCAAATACCTAGATATTTTATACCTTTCTTCCTTCCAAAGAAAGGGGAATGAATCGAATAAACCTTTTGTACAATGTACATTAAGCGGAAGAACCTCTGATTTACTCCAATTTATTTTATATCCTGAAATTTTCCCAAATTTCTCTATCAAATCCAGTAAATGTGGAATGGTTGTTTCAGGATTCCTCAAAAGAAGCAAAATGTCATCCGCATTAGCAGATACCTTGTATTCTCGACCTGTGTAAGGAATAGCCTGGATCTCCTCTGCCTGTTGAAAAGCTAATAACAACGATGTCCAGGACGATGTCAAAAAGCAAAGGAGATAAAGGACATCCTTGTCTAACACCCCTCTGCAAAGAGAAATGCTCTGAGAAATTATTATTAATATACAATCTAGCAGCAGGGGAGCTATACAAAGTTTGAATCCCTCCCTCGACCCACCCCATTATCTCATACGAAAGCTTGTATGCTAACATTTGGACAAGTGAAAACTCCCCTCCCCAAACATTCAATTTTTAAGAAACAGCGCTAAAACGTAAAAAAATATATCCTTTCCAAATGAACATATTAAATCTATTGTAAAATCATCAATAAAACATCAATTAATATCCCTCTTTATATTTAAGTCATATTATATTTAAGCCATTTTTAATCAATTAGATAAATAAACTATTAAAAGTTCCCCTTCCCCATTCCTATATCTAACATTTAATGATAGATCTTTGAAATGTATCAGTCCTAAAATAATAATTAAAAATCAATTGAAAGTCCCCTGTAATAGCTCTCTAACATACTTAACCTTATTACCCATTCTTTCATTTCGTTAATAATAAAATATCAATTTGAATAAATAAACTCACAAAATTAAAAATAGCATATATCAGATAAGACTGCCATATTTAATTCCACCATCCCATCCCCAATAAAACGATCAAGAAATCATGAACTTTCCAATGAACAAACAGTTAATTCCCTGAATTCAGTAATCGACTAATCTAATAGTCAATCATCAGATATATTTCTATGTCTGTATCACATAAATTAAAGATGCCCATTCCCCAGGAATATATCATCAACATTATGTCTGTGTCTGGTTGGAGGCCTAACCTAAAAGAAATCATCAGATCTTTTAGTGGAATTAGTATTTAAAAACAGAGTCCACAGATTCTGGATCAACTTTACACCTTTTTCTTTTGACCTTCTTAACCCAGATCTGCAGTGATCTTGCAGACTCCTCCGTTTTTAGTGCAGAAATTACATCTTGGAATCTTCTTAATTTCTCAAAGACAATCTCTTCATCCTAAGCACTTTGGTAATTAATTTCCTCTCGTTTTGATTTTTTTTTCTTTCTCTTCAGTCCTTATTGGCCTAAACTAACTACTGTAAACCGAGACGAGCTTTCCTGGATTGAAGTTTTGGTATATAAAGCCAAGCATTAGATTAGATTAGATTAGAAGAAATGTAAAGAGGGCCTTCATTTCCTGTTTTGCATTAACGCGTGTTTCAAAGCAGTAATTTGAGTTAAGTTCATAGATGGGATATGTGGCCCCGGTCGAGGGCGATGCAGTGTTTTCCTCTGCTGCCCCCGGATGTTTACCGTCTTGCCGGCTCCCTCCTCTGTCTTGCTGCAGCATGTGTGCATTTGTGTGGCCCCAGAAACATTTTTTTCGGCCAGTGCGGCCCAGGGAAGCCAAAAGATTGGACAGCCCTGGGATATAGGCTTCTTTGAGAATAATGGGGCTTGAATTATTTATGAGGTGTTAAATTGTTCACATACAAGTTTTAATGTTGTATGTGTTGTTGTTTGCATCAATAAAAATTGTTTGAACTTAAATGACACCCAGATCCCTTTCTCCTTTTTTTTTCTTGGCCTCGTCTTACTTAACCCCAGCATTGCACATCCAGGAGGAATTGCTACTCTGAAGCCTGGTCTCCATTCCACTTCTCCTAGGGTAGCATCGCAGGAATGGTAGGAAGACATTATTCCCCCAAATTCCAAGTTGATTAAAAATTTGTTATACCGCCAAATCAAACTTCTTGGCGGTTTACAATATATTAAAAGGTAATAAATTGGTAATACCAAGGCTAAAAACAGAGTAAAACCAGCAAATTAGTAACAAAACAGAACTGGAACAAAAAGGAATTAAGGTAGAACTACAGAACATAATTGATAGGAAAGAACAGAGAAGGGGAATCACAATAATAATAATAATAATAACAGGGGAAATATAAATTCTTTCGAAAAGAAAAAGAACCAGAATTCAGTACTGAATGAAAAATAAAAAGAGATTGTCCTTACAAGGACAGCTAGAGCCCAAAGGCATCTTTAAACAAGAATGCTTTTAAGTTGGACTTAAAGTAAATTCAAGAGGAAGCTTCTCTTAAATGGCTCGGAGTAGAGTTCCAAAGAGATGGGGCAGTAACCGAGAAAATATAAGCAAGTAAGGTGTTAATGGTGTCTTAAAGATGGAATAGAAAGCAAATTCTAAGAGACTGACCGAATATGGAATCAGTAGTCTGTTAATGAATTCAGGTTGATTACTTTCAAGAGTTTTATAGCAGAATTTTATATGTAATTCTGTACTCGATGGGTAACCAGTGGGCTGCGATCAACAAGGGGGTTACATGGTCGAATTTTCTTGCATGAGCTATAATTTTGACCGTTGTATTCTGGATTATCTGTAACTGTCTAATTTCTTTTTTAGTTATCCCTTTATGTAAGGCATTACTGTAATCCAGGCATGCAATCACAAATGAATAGATTAAAATATTTAATGAAGATGAGTTGAGCAATTTAGATAATGAGCAAATCATGTGCAATCGGTGGAAACATTTCTTTACCACTGAACTAATGTGGTAATGGAAGGATAGTTTTCTATCAAAGATTATGCCCAGCAATTTAAGATTTGGAATGATTTGTACCAGGGAAGAACTAATTTTTATTGGACTGGCCAAAGATAACCCATCTTTAATTGGGAAAATCATTGCTTTTGGTTTGTTTAATTTCCCATCTGCGCAAGGTTGTAAGAGCAAGAAATCCTTGGAACATACACTTGAATTTCAGGCTGCCTACTATGACAAGGAATTTAGGCCACTGTTGCGTAGTTAAGAGAGATTACAACCCTCTCTAAAGACATTTCTTTTTAAAGATGCTTTCCAAGTTTAGCTGTCCTTGTAAGGATTTTCAAACTTTTTTTAGTCCTTTTGCATTGGGCCTACTTGTTACATCCCCGCCCTGTTGTCCTTTTCCGAGTATCCTGTCTTTTCTTTAAATATTATTGTAGTTCTCCCTTTATTCCTTTAGTATCTAACTCCTTGGGGAGGTATCCTGAGCACAAACAACAGTTAGCGGGCCTCTGGCTTTCTGGGCCAAAAAACAAAAGGGGGACATAGAGATTTTCAAGTGTCTCATCTTTTCCTGCAGCTTGTGTGGAAACCACACATCTTGCTTTGAGACCCTTCAAAACAAATGACAACACACCCTTCCAATTAAATCAGCAACATTTGAAGGGTAGAAAAAGGGAAGGAGCTTAACAATGGCTATCCCTGAAGCCGCTCCAGCAATGACATCATCTGACCTGCCCTACGTGAAGGAAAAAGCCTATGAACACCACCCACAACACCTTGAAAAGGTCAAAGTGAGTACAGTATGCTTGAGTGGGTTACCTGGTCGGCATAAAAAACTTTCATGCTTGGCACATGTCAGAGCAGTGGAATTTAGGATGGGTAGGGGGTCAGTGGAGGGCTTCAGGGAAACTCCTGGGGGAGGTATCCTGAGCACAACAGTTAGCGGGCCTCTGGCTTTCTGGGCCATCAAACAAAAGGGGGACATAGAGATTTTCAAGTGTCTCATCTTTTCCTGCAGCATGTGTGGTTGGGAAGACCGTATGGACATGTCAAAGCAAAATTCATGTCACTGAGTGAACACAACTGTAGTATAGCAACAGGAAAACCTGAACTTCAATATCAAACTCTAAAGTTCCAGATTATGTGCTATATCTCTGAGATATTGAAAAAGAGGTCTCTGTCCGTATGTTGGGAGCAGTGTTGTTAGTCTTTGAGTCACTCTCACATACGTGCTCTTACTGCTGGCTGCTGCGTGGTTACCAGTATGGAATCGAGCAACCAGCTGTTCTGTGTGATCTTGCTCACGCTGTATATGCTCCAGGAGTTTAAAGATGTTTGGATGATTCCATGACACCGAAGATTGAAATGTATGGTGCCAACCTTCCACTGAATTGTTGGTCCGAGGCAGTCCATCTTCAACACGGGAGCTCATATTCCACAGAGGAATAGGAAAAGGTGGGACACAACTCCCATTTTGCCACAATTTACCGATGTAATTGCCTTCCCAATAGTCATACACCAGGATCAGCTCATCTGGTCGAGTCTCCTCCAAAGTCTCAAAACATTCAGTAACGTCTTCTACAGGAACAAAACTTAATGCTAACAGCATTTTGGTGAACAATCTTATTCTCTCATTATCCCTATAGTTGGCGGTCAATCCCTCATGTTGAATTTTGCGCCACAATGATTGCCCCAGATGGAACTGGCAGCCAAAAACTGCAGCATTTGGAAATATTCTGCTGGCAGCTTGCAGGCTTGCTATCTCAAAGTCCATCAAAATAGTCAGTGGTGCCAACGTGTTTCTGGTTTCTACCAGTTTCCTTAACACACGTTCATAGTCCTCCTCCCTTTTACTATTCAACAACACATACATCATGGGAAGTGCACGATTGTCTACAAATGCATGGATGGTAAACACTTGTACAAACAAATGGGGGCAACTTTAAATGTCCCATCCATGAACCAATGTCCATGTTGCTCCAACACCTCAAGATTTGCTTGGGTTGTGAAAATGAAAATGCGTCTTTCATCATTTTCACTAGAATCCCACAAAAGTAATTGTTCACCACGCGTGGTTCTTTGAAGCTGCTCAGGAAAAGACTGGAAGTATATCAATGAAACCCTCAGGACTTGTAGTCAACCTTTGACCCTGAACCAGTACCTGCAAGAGTTATAACATGCACGTAAACTTCATGTTGCCCCCCCCCCCTCTCCCCAACCTCCAGCACATAAAAACACCTGCAAGGGTAAAATAGGTGAGGTTAGGCCATAGATATGTAGAGTTCAGCGCTATGGCACAACACATTATACCTGCAAGGGTGCGATCCCTGACAGGAAAAGACTGAAGATGTCTGTCGTCTGTTGATTGTAGTCTGTTGATTGTAGTCACCTTCAATAGTAGATTATATGAAGTTATTACATACATATGACATACAAATCCCTAAATGTAGAGTTCAGCACTATGGCATCACACATTATACCTGCAAGGGTGCAATCCCTGACAGGAAAAGACTGAAGATGTCTGTCGTCTATTGATTGTAGTCTGTTGATTGTAGTCACCTTCAATAGTAGATTATATGAAGTTATTACATACATATGACATACAAATCCCTAAATGTAGAGTTCAGCACTATGGCATAACACATTATACCTGAAAGGGTTCGATCCCTGGAAGGAAAACACTGATGATGTCTGTCATCTCTTGCTTGTTGTCCGCTTCAATAGTACATTATATGAAGTTATTACATACATATGAAATACAAATCCCTATACCTCTGTACTTACCTTGAATATAATACCTCCAAGATTGAACTGCTTCACAACACTCAGGTTTCAGGAACACTGCAAGACTAGAATTTATACAGTTAGCACATCGATATGACAAACAGGACACAATATGTCTGTACTTACCTTTCAAATCATACCTCCAATAGTAGAATTATGGCTTGACAATCATCATGGATTAACAACGTCATTATACCTAAGCACAGACAGAAGGAAGGCAGAGAGGCCCAAAAAAAGGACCCACTACAATGGTAGACAATCACCCTCACTACACACCCAAGGCAAAAAGTTTACACCAATAAGCCCCACCATCAGACTACTGATCCTATCCTACTGTTCTGATTTAGCAAAACAAAGAAATGAAGCGATGCATATACCTGTAAATGTGAATCTCCTCTTATGAACGATACCTGCAACAGACAATGGTACCCAATGCTTTTATAAAGCTATAAACCATAAGCACACTCAAATTAAAAATATTCAGATACTAGTCTTGCTGGCATAAGTTTTTACCTCATGCAAACATGTTTCTTTACATCTTTATTACTTTTCAATTCTATAACCGCAGCCAATTATACATACAATTAATATCAGACATCCAATGATACATATTATTAATATCATAAATTACCCTTCTCGAGCTTTTACTATGCGGGAGCGCAAGACGGGTGCAAGAATAACGAAACTTTGATCCGTGCGCTAAGCATTCCATGATAACCATCAAAACTTTAATTTGAACACTCAGAGTTTTATTATTATACCCTCGGTTTTCTTGCAATTGTGTAGCGCGCATCTTATATAGCTTTCAAAAGAAGCGACATAAAAATATATGGTCCGCGTGCGCGTGAACCGAAAATATAAACATACCGAAAATATGAACATACCTGGAAATTAAGAAATCTGAAATGTGGAAGTGCTGTTGCTCTCACCAGAGGCGAGTAAAATCCGCGCAAGACAAATATTCGTTATAGAGCAAGTTCTAGCAAAACCAGAGCTTTACCTATAACGGACACGGTCAGGCAGCGAAAGGAAGGCGGGCTGTTCTGAGCACATATATAAAGAGGAAACGTAACCATAGTAACGAAAATGCATTCACGTGACTTATATTCAAAGCACAAAGAGGCAAGGGAACCATACTGATAACATGGTGACATGATCACGTGTTAACGTGCTGAACGTACACGTGCCCTTCCTTTGCCACGCGCCATTTTGAGGCGCGCTGAATTGTCATTGCGCCGAGGTATCGTTGTGCTCAATTGTATTGCGCTGAGTTATTGTTGCGCTCAATTGTCTCTCGTGCTATTATCTTTGCGCTGATTTGTCTTGGCATTTTTGTCTGCGCGCTGTTGTCTTGCGCGCATTTGACCTGTCACCGTGTGTGTGTGTGTGTGTGTGGTGAGAGAGAGAGAGAGAGGGTAAAAATGTGAATGAACAGAAAAACTAGCTGATATTAGGATGAAAAGGTTAATAGGAATATTGTATAGGGTAGGGAGAAATGCTGCATTGTGGGTATAATTCACTCCCTATACTGGCCTGGCTCTTTGGAAAGAACTCACACTCTACCTGCACCTTCCTGACGGCTGCTTGGAATGACTGGCTTGATATTTTAAGTGGTTTGGAAATGGTTCAGTTAGTGAATTATGGAGTTGGTCTGACAGAAGCGTTCAGCTGTTCTTGATGTAATATGCTCCATAGACTGTATCCTGACCTGACCTCTTCCCCCAGTTGAAAACAAGTTTCCCCTTGCTAACAGATGTTTCTTTTCTGTTATTGGACTAGTTGTTTGTCTTATTCCTTTTGGTTTCTAGCTTAGTTGAAGCCAGCTTCTGTTCAGCAGTAATGGCATAAATCTTTCTTTGCGGCTATTTTTATAAACCGCAGCATGCAGTGAGAGCCTTTTGCCAGAGACCAATAGGAGTCGCTGTTCAGTAATGGCTGAGATTCCCTCTCCCTCAGGGGCTCTGAAAGCTGCTTCAGTGGCATACTTAGCCCACCTAGTACAGATTAACTCGGGAATCGAATCAAAGTCCTCTGCATGGCAGCCCTGCCACTGGGCCCACCACAGCGCAACAGATTTAAAATTCAGTAAATAAAGCCTGCAGAGCTTCCTGATTAATCTCAACACTGGAAAATTTTAGACACTGTTTATAACTAGGGGACAAATGTAACATTTTGGTGTATGCTGTATATATGTGTTAATTGATAGTGTGGAAGGAGAGGGACTCATTCTTACAGCTCTTCTGTTGTCCAAAAAGTAGTTTTCCAGGTAGCAAAACTGTGCAAATGAACTTGAATTGTTCTCTGTTACTCTCCTGAGAGGTCATTTTTCTATGTTTTTATATCTGTGTATTGCTCTGGAGGGCAAAGTCAGGGAAGGTGACCTTGGGTGCTCAGTTGCTTTATAATATATTGAGACTCTGGAGGGCACATCTCTAGAAATGGGAACTGCAAATTTGGAGCCATGCTCAGTGCTGGAATAAATATATTTGAGTACTAGGCAGGGCCTTGGGCAGGAATCTGAGAGAGGAGCTCAAACCCCCACCAGCGGTCTGTGCCTTCAGTTTCAGACAGGCTCAGGGCAACTACCCATAACACCGGCCCTGGCCCTCAGCCTCCCCGAGGAGTCTGGACGCTTTATGAATGACATGCAGATCAGCTCATTTGACTAGTTAATGCGTACGAGCCTTGATTGTTCCACCTTGAGACAGATGTAGTAAATATTCATTCTGTAGACTTACAAGGGGTAACTTTTGTAAAGGGATTTTTTGCCCATAAAGCTTTTTTACACGCTCCTAAAGGCTATGCGTGGTGACAAGAAAGTGTCAAGTTTTATGTGACAAAGTAAAGGGAACAGAAACCCCACGTAAAACTAAGAAAGAGAGAACGAGTAGGGAGTGGGATAGAACACGTCAACTTTGGAACAAACAATCTTTTATTTCTATACATTCAAAATAAATGCAGAAACGCATGAATAAAAACACGTGTATAAAAGTCCTATGAACGCAATGTCCTTATATTGAAAGGATCCAACCGATGACTTGATGCGGTCCGTGTTTTGGCCTCCAGGCGGAGGAGGCCTGTCTCAGGGGTGTGTCTATTAGTCCACTAGGTGTCACTCCAGTGCTGGAAATACAAACTTTAAAAAAATCTTTAAAAAGACTGAGAGCATGTACAAGGCTTGTAGAAAAGCCCAAGGACAGAATTCAATCAATAGGGTACAAAATGGTCTCTGTCTTTGGGCTTTTCTACAAGCCTTGTACATGTTCTCAGTCTTTTTTAAAAGTTTGTATTCCCAGCACTGGAGTGACACCTAGTGGACTAATAGACACACCCCTGAGGCAGGCCTCCTCCGCCTGGGGGCCAAAATACAGACCGCGTCGGGTCATCGGTTGGATCCTTTCAATATAAGGACATTACGTTCATAGGACTTTTATACATGTGTTTTTATTGATGAGTTTTATGTGACCCCTTTGTAGGTATGTTCAGGGGTGGAGTTTGGGTACAGTGTGCCTGGCGTCATGATTTATAAAATAAGGAGAAAATTCTATAAGAGGTGTCTAATTCAATTAGTAAATTGGCTTCAATTAAACACAGGCCAACAAAAAACCCATTTTTTTTCTTGGTGCCTTGGGATTTTTGACCTGTTGCTGAGGCTATTTGGGGAGCTGATTCAGAAAATTGCATTGGATAGACCGCATCAGCTCTGGTTTCTTAGATATGGTATCCTTGTTTTTTATGCCTTTGGGATGGTAGAGGCAAACATGAACACTGGGCAAAAAAAGATTGACCTCCGAGGGATTTATATGGTGGTTGGAGGGCAAAATGTAATCAATGCTGCCACCGCTACATATAAAGCTAGGCCTGATGAAACAATTTGGAAAGGCTTTGAATAAAGACGGTTCATGCATTGAATACGTGGAGGGGCATAATAATAATTTTTTTTAAAAACACGTCTAAGTCCCTTTTTGGTCTAAGGCGCAAGGCGCCCAAAGTCAGCAGCAGGGAAATGTCCATTCTCAAATATGGGGTTTTCCGAAAATTCAGGCGTTTAATTGCCCAGACCGCCACTCCATCTATCTTGAGCCCGTATTCCCCGACTAAAAATTCACCCACGTTTACGAGGAGGGATGTAGGTCAAGATGACACAGCAGAACTTTAGAACGAATGCATTAAGACAAGAGAAGCTGAAGTGGCTGTGCATATAAAAAGAGGGGCTTGCCTGGTTATAAGGATGTTAGAGCTGTGGTTTGGGCTTTCAGAATATCTGCAATGAATATGCATGAATAGATCTCCAAACAAAGGGAGGCAGGGCATGCAAAGCTCTCGCATGCTGGCTGGGGGTGGACCTAAGGACTTAGCCAAGGACCAAATCATTAGAGGGAGAGAAGTTACACAGCTCAATTGTGAATACATTGTGGTGGTTACTGTGAGAACCAGGCCTCTGAAATTTAAATGGGAACGGAGGGAAGGAATGCATTTTGAGAAATGGCATGATTTAACAGTGTTTTGAATGATAGGGAACATAATTGCTGTTTGTGATTGTGATAAATTACATCTGTTATCCCACTCTTATTAGATGGAAAAGCTCCAGGGGAATACGATCCAGGTTGTGTTAAGCACTTTACTGTATTTGGCTAAGGATTTTTCTGGATATTGTTCTTGTGATTTGGGACTGCTATCAAGAAGCTGTTCAGTCAGGTAGGGTGTTTGGGGTTTGTTTGGTTTTTTTTTGCTTTTGCCCAGATATTTCTAGCAGCTCACTTGGTATTAGGTGTACAGAATCTATGCTAGGAATCTCCATTCATTTTGTCCTGTTTTGCTTCGGTCTAGAGCAGTGGTTCCCAACCCTGTCCTGGAGGACCACCAGCCAGTCGGAGTTCTCGGGATAGCTCTAATGAATATACATGGGGCAGATTTGTATCCCTATCACCTCCATTATATGCAAATCTCTCTCATGCATATTCATTAGGGCTATCCCAAAAACCCAACTGCCTGGTGATACTCCAGGACAGGGTTGGGAACCACTGGTCTAGAGAATGACACCGGGACAAATTTTTCCCCATCTCTGCGGGAACTCATTTTTTCTTCCCATCCCGTCTCCTGCAAGCCTCAAACACTTTAAAACCATAAGTAGCACCATTCTAGAGCTCAGACTGTGATGTCATAATACCTCATTCTATCAATGCCTAAGCTCCGTCCTCATCCGCACAAGCCTCAAACCCTTTAAAATCCTAAGTGGCAACATTCTAGAGCTCAGATTGTGATGTCATAATGCCTCATTCCACCAATGCCTGAGCTCCGTCCTCATCCGCACAAGCCTCAAACCCTTTAAAATCCTAAGTGGCAACATTCTAGAGCTCAGATTGTGATGTCATAATGCCTCATTCCACCAATGCCTAAGCTCTGTCCTCATCCACGCAAGCCTAAAACACTTTAAAATCATAAGTGTTCGAGGCTTTTGTGGTTAAGGCAGAGCTTACAGGAATGGGGCAGGGACAGTGACAGAACTCATGGAGGCGGGATGGGGAAATGAAGTTCCTGCAGGAATGGGGATAAATTTGTTCCCATGCCAATCTCTGCTTCATTCCCTGATCAGATTCACACCCCCATGTGTTGTAGTCTCTGACTTGCTAAGTGTTATTGCTGAGCAATGATTAAAGGCTTTGCTCGCCTGGGGCCGTGAGCGTTGCCACTGTATTTTCTCCTTTCTCAGATAAGGAAAGGGGTTGGTTACACATTCAAAATAGTTTACATATATACAGGTATTTATTGTTCTGATTCAGGAAACAAACTTAGATCCCTCTGCTTGGCACTATGCAATAGATAATGACATGGTGACAGAATTCATCCTCATCTTCGCAGATAACCTTGGGAAACCATCCCTTGTCATTTTTTTTGTGTCTCTCACAACTTCATCCTTCTACACCAGCATTCTTCAATGCAAGGCTTGAGGGTCAGTGGCTGAGTCCATTCAGACTCTGATTCTTATGCGAGCCAAGTCTAGGACAATCCAGCCATTGTGACATCACTGATGAAGTTGGCTCAATCGGCATTATGACATCACAATATCTGCTCTGGATACAGAGACTGTCATTCTTTAATGTCTCTCTCAACCTCAGTCCTTCTACACCAGCAGTCTTCAATGCAAGGCTTGAGGGTCAGTGGCTGGGCCCATTCAGACTCTGATTCTTATGTGAGCCAAGTCTAGGACAATCCAGCCATTGTGACATCACTGATGAAGTTGGCTCAATCGGCATTATGACATCACAATATCTGCTCTGGATACAGAGACTGTCATTCTTTAATGTCTCTCTCAACCTCAGTCCTTCTACACCAGCAGTCTTCAATGCAAGGCTTGAGGGTCAGTGGCTGGGCCCATTCAGACTCTGATTCTTATGTGAGCCAAGTCTAGGACAATCCAGCCATTGTGACATCACTGATGAAATTGGCTCAATCGGCATTATGACATCACAATATCTGCTCTGGATACAGAGACTGTCATTCTTTAATGTCTCTCTCAACCTCAGTCCTTCTACACCAGCAGTCTTCAATGCAAGGCTTGAGGGTCAGTGGCTGAGTTCATTCAGACTCTGATTCTTATGTGAGCCAAGTCTAGGACAATCCAGCCATTGTGACATCACTGATGAAGTTGGCTCAATCGGCATTATGACATCACAATATCTGCTCTGGATACAGAGACTGTCATTTTTTTTGTGTCTCTCACAACCTCAGTCCTTCTACACCAGCAGTCTTCAATGCAAGGCTTGAGGGTCAGTGGCTGAGTCCATTCAGACTCTGATTCTTATGTGAGCCAAGTCTAGGACAATCCAGCCATTGTGACATCACTGATGAAGTTGGCTCAATCGGCATTATGACATCACAATATCTGCTCTGGATACAGAGACTGTCATTCTTTAATGTCTCTCTCAACCTCAGTCCTTCTACACCAGCAGTCTTCAATGCAAGGCAGGAAGGTCAGTGGCTGAGTCCATTCAGACTCTGATTCTTATGTGAGCCAAGTCTAGGACAATCCAGCCATTGTGACATCACTGATGAAGTTGGCTCAATCGGCATTATGACATCACAATATCTGCTCTGGATACCAGAGACTGTCATTCTTTACTGTCTTTCTCAACCTCAGTCCTTCTACACCAGCATTCTTCAATGCAAGGCTTGAGGGTCAGTGGCTGGGCCCATTCAGACTCTGATTCTTATGTGAGCCAAGTCTAGGACAATCCAGCCATTGTGACATCACTGATGAAGTTGGCTCAATCGGCATTATGACATCACAATATCTGCTCTGGATACAGAGACTGTCATTCTTTAATGTCTCTCTCAACCTCAGTCCTTCTACACCAGCAGTCTTCAATGCAAGGCTTGAGGGTCAGTGGCTGGGCCCATTCAGACTCTGATTCTTATGTGAGCCAAGTCTAGGACAATCCAGCCATTGTGACATCACTGATGAAATTGGCTCAATCGGCATTATGACATCACAATATCTGCTCTGGATACAGAGACTGTCATTCTTTAATGTCTCTCTCAACCTCAGTCCTTCTACACCAGCAGTCTTCAATGCAAGGCTTGAGGGTCAGTGGCTGAGTTCATTCAGACTCTGATTCTTATGTGAGCCAAGTCTAGGACAATCCAGCCATTGTGACATCACTGATGAAGTTGGCTCAATCGGCATTATGACATCACAATATCTGCTCTGGATACAGAGACTGTCATTCTTTAATGTCTCTCTCAACCTCAGTCCTTCTCCACCAGCAGTCTTCAATGCAAGGCTTGAGGGTCAGTGGCTGAGTCCATTCAGACTCTGATTCTTATGTGAGCCAAGTCTAGGACAATCCAGCCATTGTGACATCACTGATGAAGTTGGCTCAATCGGCATTATGACATCACAATATCTGCTCTGGATACAGAGACTGTCATTCTTTAATGTCTCTCTCAACCTCAGTCCTTCTACACCAGCAGTCTTCAATGCAAGGCTTGAAGGTCAGTGGCTGAGTCCATTCAGACTCTGATTCTTATGTGAGCCAAGTCTAGGACAATCCAGCCATTGTGACATCACTGATGAAGTTGGCTCAATCGGCATTATGACATCACAATATCTGCTCTGGATACCAGAGACTGTCATTCTTTACTGTCTTTCTCAACCTCAGTCCTTCTACACCAGCATTCTTCAATGCAAGGCTTGAGGGTCAGTGGCTGGGCCCTTTCAGACTCTGATTCTTATGTGAGCCAAGTCTAGGACAATCCAGCCATTGTGACATCACTGATGAAGTTGGCTCAATCGGCATTATGACATCACAATATCTGCTCTGGATACCAGAGACTGTCATTCTTTACTGTCTTTCTCAACCTCAGTCCTTCTACGTCAGCAGTCTTCAATGCAAGGCTTGAGGGTCAGTGGCTGAGTTCATTCAGACTCTGATTCTTATGTGAGCCAAGTCTAGGACAATCCAGGCATTGTGACATCACTGATGAAGTTGGCTCAATCGGCATTATGACATCACAATATCTGTTCTGGATACAGAGACTGTCATTCTTTAATGTCTCTCTCAACCTCAGTCCTTCTACACCAGCAGTCTTCAATGCAAGGCTTGAGGGTCAGTGGCTGAGTCCATTCAGACTCTGATTCTTATGTGAGCCAAGTCTAGGACAATCCAGCCATTGTGACATCACTGATGAAGTTGGCTCAATCGGCATTATGACATCACAATATCTGCTCTGGATACCAGAGACTGTCATTCTTTACTGTCTTTCTCAACCTCAGTCCTTCTACACCAGCATTCTTCAATGCAAGGCTTGAGGGTCAGTGGCTGGGCCCTTTCAGACTCTGATTCTTATGTGAGCCAAGTCTAGGACAAACCAGCCATTGTGACATCACTGATGAAGTTGGCTCAATCGGCATTATGACATCACAATATCTGCTCTGGATACCAGAGACTGTCATTCTTTACTGTCTTTCTCAACCTCAGTCCTTCTACGTCAGCATTCTTCAATGCTAGGCTTGAGGATCATTGGCTGTTCCCATTCATACTCTGATTCTTCTCTCTCTCCTTAAAGAATAACATGGAGATGGTTTCCCACGGTTATCAGTGATGAATTCTGTCAATGTGTCATTCTGTACTATGCTGTACTAGTGCTGAGCCACACAGGCCTGTCTTGTTGGTCTGTGATTGTGGACTGTGGTTTTATCACCCATTTCCAGTGCAGTGTGTTTTGAAATGTGGCCTCTTTGAAAAGAAAATCATGGAGCAGCTACAACTACCACACTCAGATCCTTTTCAATATGTGAACAGATCATGCAACAGGATAAGATTTATGGAATAAGAGTGTAGAATCATTTGATTATCCCAGGACAAGCAGGCAGGTATTCTCACATATGGGTGACGTCATCGACGGAGCCCAGATGTGGATGCCTCACAAGCAGACTTGCTTGAAGAAACTCGGAAGTTTCGAGTTCCCCGCACCGCGCATGCGCGAGTGCCTTCCCACCCAGCGCAGGGCGCGTCTCCTCAGTTCTCAGTTTTCCGCGGAGCCGAGAAGTCCGTCTTTGACTCTCTGTGTGAACTTTGTTACTTAGTGCCTTCTCTGAACTAGAGAATGACACGGGGAAAAAATCTGTCCCCGTCACTGCCCTGTCCCTGGCCCACCGTCCCCTTCACCGCCCCGTCACCGCCATTCCCTTCACCGCCCCATCACCGCCATCCCATTCACCGCCCCGTCACCATCCCTGCAGCATCCATATAAGCCTTAGTACTGCAATATTTAGCTTATTCCTTCCTTATAAATCAAAGTTCTGGCTGCTGAACTAGAGAAAGAGATGTTCAGCTGGCAGGGCATTGTTTATAAATTTTTATCAATACAACTAATATACTACTTTATCCTAAAGCAAAAAAAAAAAATAAAAATAAATAAATAGAATTTTTTTTTCTACCTTTGTTGTCTGGTTTCTGCTTTCCTCATCTTCTCATTCAATTCCTTCCATCCACTGTCTGTCTTCTCTCTGCGTCTTCCATTTGCTATTACTGTGCCTCTCCCTTCACCCCCCCAATTGGTCTAGCACCCATCTTCTTCCCTCCGCTCCCCCATAGTCTGGCATCTGTCTTCTTCCCTTCCAGCGTCTTCTCCCCACTCTGTCTTCCACATTTAACTTCAGGGTCTGTTCCTCTCTACCCTCCTTCAATGTTTGTTCTATTCCTTTCCACCACTACCCTTCCCTCCCTCCTTTACCATCTATTCCTTTCTACCACCCTTCAGCTCCTCTCATGCGGCCTGCCTATCTACCTACCTCCCTCCCTCTTACTTTCGTGGCACGTTACAATGTAATTTGTGCAAGCCGCTGGAGCCTGCGAGCTTGGTCCCCAAACAATCTCGCTTCTGTGTTCCTATTTTCCCCATTTCTAATATCTCCCCTATGTATCTGGCATTGCCCCCCCCCCCCCGTGTCCATATACCATCCCCATGGCATGTCCCCTTTATGTCTCTGTCCCTCTGCCCCATGCATATAATTTCCCCTCTTTCTGTTACCTTCCTGTGTCCAGATTTCCCCTATCTTCCTCTTCCACACCAATGTGTCTCTTCTCTTCAACCCCATCTAGCTTCTTTCCCTCTTTCTTCCCCCCCTGCTTTCAGCATCTGGCTCACCTGCTTGTCCTCCCCTTTCTTTCCTGCTGTGGGTTTATTTCTCTTCCTCTTCATCCCCTTGGCCCAGAATCTCTTTCCCTTTCACTCCCTCCTTCCTAGTGTGAGCTGGGAACACGCGCGATCGCACGGTCCAGCAGCCCCCTCTCGCCCGATTGCAGCGTTCCGTCAGCTCCCTCCCTCCACCTCACCTTAGATGCCGAGTTTGCCGCATGCGCGGTTGCTCATAAGAACATAAGAATTGCCGCTGCTAGGTCAGACCAGTGGTCCATCATGACCAGAAGTCCGCTCATGCGGCGGCCGTTAGGTCAAAGACCAGTGCCCTAACTGAGACTAGCCTTACCTGCATATGTTCTAGTTCAGCAGTAACTTGTCTAACTTTGTCTTGAAGGACCTGGCTAGGCATGTCTGAAGAAAGCAAACTTATAGGTAATGGTTGGATGCTGGCCAAAGGATCTCAGAAACTTTAAGAACCATAGTTTGTACTTTCTAAAGTAGGGGACAGTGGAAGCAAGGACTCTCATATCATCACAGGAGAGATGCATTAAGCTTACGGAGTTCTTCCAGACCAAGAGAAGATTACCAGGATCACAAATTAATGAAACAGAAAGACACACAGACAGCGGCCAAGGAGAGAGAGAGTTTCAAGTTTCAAGTTTTATTTATATTTGATTAATCGCTTAATTAGATTATTTCTAAGCGAATTACAGTTTGTAAGTAAACATAATATTGAAACAGTAAATAACATAAAATATTAAAGACAGAAAGACACACAGACAGCGGCCAAGGAGTGAGAGAGAGAAAGAGACAGAAAGACACACAGACAGCAGCCAAGGAGAGAGAGAGAGAGAGAGAGAAAGACAGACAGACAGCGGCCAACGAGAGAGAGAGAAAGAAACAGAAAGACACACAGACAGCGGCCAAGGAGAGAGAGAGAGACAGAAAGAAAGACAGACAGCGGCCAAGGAGAGAGAGAGACAGAAAGACAGACAGACAGACACATCTAGCACCCGTTAATGTAACAGGCTTAATATATAAACCACTTTAATTTAACCATAAAAAGGCACTATATCCATCCCTCCCCCACCCCTTGTTCTCCATCCTGGCAGAACCATTATCTGTTTTTTTCAATCTTTCCCTAAGCACAGGAAGGGTCCCCTTGGACTGGAAAACCGCCAACGTAATCCCACTCCACAAAAAGGGCTGCAGGACAGAGACAGCAAACTACAGACCAGTGAGTCTCATGTCTATAGTGTGTAAACTCATGGAAACACTGATCAAACAGAATCTTGACACAATCCTAGATGAAGAAAAACTGCGTGATCCACACCAACACGGGTTCACCCAGGGTAGATCATGCCAATCTAATCTGATTAGCTTTTTTGACTGGGTTACTAGACAACTGGATGCCGGAGAGTCGCTGGACGTGGTATATTTGGACTTCAGTAAAGCATTTGATAGCGTCCCTCATCGAAGATTACTGAACAAGCTGAAATCGATAGGATTAGGAGACACTCTAACTACATGGGTTGGGGATTGGCTGAGCGGTAGACTTCAGAAGGTGGTGGTGAACGGTACCCCATCCGAAGCATCGGATGTGATCAGTGGAGTGCCGCAGGGCTCGGTCCTGGGCCCGATTCTATTTAACTTATTCATAAGAGATATGACGCAAGGACTTAGAGGAAGGGTATCACTGTTCGCCGACGACGCCAAACTTTGCAACATAGTAGGCAAAAGCTTATCACCTGATAATATGACACACGACCTACTGTTGCTGGAACAATGGTCAACTACTTGGCAGCTAGGCTTCAATGCTAAAAAATGCAAGATAATGCACCTGGGTATGAGAAACCTGCATAGAACTTATGTATGGTGAGACCTTGGTTAGGACCACGGCGGAACGCGACCTAGGGTTGATCATTAGTGAGGACATGAAGGTTGCCAATCAAGTGGAGAAGGCTTCCTCCAGGGCAAGACAAATGATGGGGTGTATCCGCAGAGGTTTCGTCAGCAGGAGACCTGAAGTTATGATGCCATTGTACAGAGCCATGGTGAGGCCTCACTTGGAGTACTGTGTTCAGTTTTGGAGACCACACTACCGAAAGGACATGCTGAGGATTGAGTCGGTTCAGCGAACGGCCACCAGGATGGTCTTGGGGCTCAAGGATCTCACGTATGAAGAAAGATTAAAAAAATTGTGGCTGTACTCACTTGAGGAAAGAAGAGAACAGGGAGATATGATTGAAACATATAAGTACATCACGGGACGCATCAAGTCAGAAGATGATATCTTCTGGCTCAAGGGACCCTCGACCACCAGAGGGCATCCGCTGAAAATCAGGGGAGGGAAGTTTCATGGCGACTCCAGGAAGTACTTCTTCACCGAAAGAGTAGTGGATCATTGGAACAGACTCCCACTCCAGGTGATAAAGGCAAGCAGCGTGACAGATTTTAAGAGAAAATGGGATACTCACGTGGGATCTTTAAGGGAGTAAATTCAGGGGAGGGGATACTTGGAATGGGCAGACTTGGTGGGCTATAGCCCTTTTCTGCTGCTTTTTTCTATGTTTCTATGTTTCTATGGTAGCCATACTGTGGCCTCGATCCCTTAAACTGTGAGTTTCTAAATGTCTGGGTGATTATGTGGCTTTGTCAAAATGGAAAATTCAAACACCTTCTTGACCATGCAGATGAAAGACCCCCTTTGGCTGAACAATGTGGTTTAGAGCCGGATGACCTGTGAGCAGGGCTGTGGAGTCGGAGTCGAGGAGTCAGAGATAATTTTGGGTACTGGAGTTGGAGTTGTGGGTAACAGAAACTGAGGAGTCGCAGTCGAAGGATATATCTACTGACTAGTCTTTAACCCCGTTACATTAACGGGTGATGAAATAGATGTGGCTGTCTGTCTTTCTTTCTTTCTGTCTCTTTCTCTCCTTGGCCACTGTCTGTCTTTCATTAAATAGATTAAACATTAAACTCAAACTATCTTTCCCCTTGTTATGTATGCAGGTAAATTAGGGAAATCCCTTTTCTTCAAATTCACTGAGCTTTGGAATAACCTCCCTGCTCCGCTGCGGAAACTAGGCTCATTCCAATTATTCCGAAAGCATCTGAAAACCTGGCTTTTCTCCAAAACGTAAAGCTATCTATTTAAAATGTAAAGCTAGCTATCCTTTTCATAACCTCTAATTTCTTATTATGTCCTTCCCTCATTTATTGAATTACTTGTAAACCGTGTCTAGCTCTATCTTTATGGAAATGATGCGGTATACAAACTTAAGGTTTAGTTTAGTTTAGTTTATATGGTGTCAGAAGTAAAAGAAGAAGTTGTTAATCTGGCTAAGCAAATGGAAATTGCAAACGTTCGGGTAACACAGCTGGAAAATAGGATGGAGAAAGTGGAAGACGGAGTCATACAATGCAGGAAGGATCATAAATTTTAAACGGTATGACAAAACAACTGGAGGAATATGAGAACCGGGCTAGAAGGAATAATGTATGGATACTGGGTGTTAAAGAGGGATTGGAAGGGTCTGATGCTATTGCCATTTTAGAAGAGAGTTTACAGAAATTGCTGCCATTGACTTCAAATTTCCATTGGAAATTGAATGCGCCCACAGAATTCCAGTAAGGAGAACCAACAGTCAAGTGGGCCCAAGACCACTGATATTTAGAGTACTGTGGTTTCAACAGGCACTTGAAATACTCAGATTGGCAAAGGCAGACAGGAATTTACGATATAAAGATTCTAAATTAATTTTTGTTCCCGACTTTGCTAAGATGACACCTAACCTGAGGAGACAATACCTGCTTTTGAGACCAAAGCTAAGGGAACTTGATATCAAATATGGTCTCTTTTATCCTGCAGTAATGAGGATTACATATGTGAACAAAATTATAAACTTTGAAGACCCAGATAAACTGAGTGATTATATATCTCAGCAAACAGAACAGATGTCTACTTAATAATAATAAAGTTCACACCATACCTTAGTTTTTCATTGATTGATTGAGGAAAGGACAAGGATTGAATGAGGTAGAAGTTTTATAATTTACTAGCTGATTACCCGGCGTTGCCCGGATATTTATTTATCCCAAAATGTCCAACCCCCTACATGTCCCACCCCACTATGTCCCACATGTCCCACCCCCCATGTTACCCCCCACATGTCCCATATGCCCCACCCCCATGTCCCAACCCCCTACCCTCCACATGTCCCAAAGGAATGTCCCTCTCTATGGGGCTGAACTTAGACTTAAACGGCATCGGGAGTGTCGGTATTCATCTCTGGGAGCCCGTAAACTATGGGTTGGACATTAATATCTGTCACTTTTGATAATTTTAACATATCACCCCATCCCACCCCCACAGTATTTTACCCCGTCCCACCTGCACAATATTTTTCCCCAGATAGTAAGTCATATGTGTACCAAGGTTGGTTGAAATCTCTCCATGCGTTTCAGAGTTATGCTGAGTATTCATCTGTGAGCCTGAAAACACTATGGGGTAGATACTAAAATCTGTCATTTTCAATCATTTTTACATATCCCCCCTTCTCACCCCCACAGTGTTTGTCCTCAGATAGTAAGTAATGTGTATGTCAAGTTTGGTTGAAATCTGTCCATGCATTGAAGAGTTATGCTGGAACATACATACATACACACACACACATATATTCAAATTATAATGTGAAATATTTGACAAAATGAATACAATACAACTAACGCAAAACTTGATTATAAACAACATTTTTAGTTTCACCTCCAGGAGCAAGAACATATAAATTCTTGGGTGAACCCACCCTTGAGCAAGCAACATAGAGTTGTGGGCCGCGAGACCCCCAGAACATATCACCCCAGGTAGTGAGGGATCTGCATACCAAGTTTCGTTCAAATCAGTCAAGCCGTTTTTGAATTACTGTGAGAATGGCAGCTTTTTACATTTTTTCCATTGACATGAATGGGTGAAATCTGATTTTCTGTTTGTAGCTCCGCCCACGTGTGCAGGTGGGCCGCGAGACCCCCAGAACATATCATCCCAGGTAGTGAGGGATCTGCATACCAAGTTTCGTTCAAATCGGTCAAGCCGTTTTTGCATGATCGCGGCACATACACACATACATACCTCCGATTTTATATTTATAGATTTTATCTTAGGTTCATGGTTTAGTTGTGACAAAACATATTGAGTACGTACTGATATAATTACTGATGTGAAGGCATATGGGGTTGGAGGAATTATATTCTACCAGCATATGGCATTGTCTCATAGTTGTTCGGCTTATAAGGGATCCAGCTTTTTCTTTTTGATTCAATGGACAGAAGACACGCTCAACATATGGAAAAGGTCACCATATTTTACGTGGAGCTTTATAAAAGTTACATAATACGAGCTGAGATCAGCGTTGGAATTTCAAGGAGAATATAAGCAATTAATGACACATTAAAGAGAGGAAAATTGACATGACAAAAGTTTGTGACTGTCTGGATCTTTAAGTAAAGTAGACTTCCTCTACGTAGTAAAGTGGTCTTTGAAAAGGGTATATGCTTAAAGGAGCTGAGATTTGCATGGGATTCAAGGGATCAATCTGAGGAATCACATGTAACAAGAGGCGCTGTCAAGGTTCCTCTCGAAATATCCAGTCTATAAGTGCTAGAAGATCTCTGCTGGTTAATGAAGGTGTAAAATTCTGAAACTGCACGGCAAAGAGATGAGAAAATTGTAGGACATTTAATGAGTCTGTTTTCTGTTAGATGGAAAGATAAATAAAGGCAGTCTGAATACCTCAAATCTATAAAGATAAGTAAATGCGGCGTCTATGCAAAGGGCCTATTGTAATAGTACTCAGTATGTCAATATAGGATTTTAATATGCTAATACTATTCCTTATGTGCCTATAAATGTTAATGAAGTTTCACATCCCTTATTTGAAGTTATGAACTCTGATTTTAGATTTTAGATTTATAATTTAATATTTTAATATATTTATTTTATATATTATTCATCTTATACATATATATATATTGATTCTTATAAAGAAATAGTTTTCTTTTTATTGTCTTTTATTATTGATTAATATGGGGAAGATGAATTAAACCATTCTATTGAGTTTAAAATTTACCCCTCTAGGTAGTAATTTATAGGTTAGTTTATTAATAGTCAAAATGTAGATTAGATATTCTTTATTTAGCTAGGATAATCTAATTTTATGAATTTTTTGAGGTAATTGATTTAATTTACTTGATTATAGGGTCTTGGTGTTTTGTCAATTTCATCATTAAGTAAGATTGTAACTCCATCAAATCTTAGGGGAACCTAAGGAAGATTTGTTAAGTCCTATTGATATATCTAGGATATTGGAGACCTCAGAAGATGAAGTGGTAGTTTGTTCAACACTTCTAGTTACATTTTGTTTTCTTACAATATAAGAAAGCGCTTCTTCGCCTATTTTTTTAGGCTTAAAGAAGTCTCCTTTATGGATGGAAAGATTTCTTTATTTTCAGATGTCTCTAGAACAACACAAACAAGAAGGAAAAGATTCCTAGAACTGAAAGATAATGTTAAGTCATTGGGTGCGAAATTTCAATTGCGTTATCCCTGTAAATGTGTAATTTACTTGGATCAGAATAGTTATGTTTTTTATGAACCTTCCCAATTGCAGTTTTATTTGGAAGGGAAAGAAGTTTCAATGCAAAGTCTCAATTGATCCCAATTCTACTGGTCTGAAGCAAGAAAGTAGATGAGCTACTAATGTGATTTATTGGTTAATTTCAATTCCTTGATTTTCCATTCCCAGTGATCTGTTTCTCCCTTGAAAAGTTTGATGTATTAACTTGTAAATGAGATACTTTTCTTTTGTTTTATGAATGGAGAAAACTTTTGTTTTGTTCAATGAACTTATATTGTTGAAATTATGATAAATGCTTAAATAAATTAAAAAAAAAAAAATCTTAGGGGGGAAATTTGTGTTGTCTGTTTTAAGCAATATATTTGATTTAGAAAATTGCTTAGCAGGTACTTTGAAAGGTTATTATATTCATTTTGTGATTTAGTTATGAGATGAGCAGTCTTCCTGACGAGACTGAATTGGAAGAGGGCATGGATATAGGAGGGAGTGAAACCTGAAAGGTCTTTTCCTGTCCTAGGAGAAATCCAGTCCTGGTTAATTAAAACCCTGAACTAAAGCAGGGCTTGGAGCAGGGCAGAAGTAGCTCTGTCCAATTAAGTGAAGATATTTTGGGAAGTTTGTTTTGCCATACTTCTGGGGGACTTATAAAAGAAAAGTTAATAGTTTTGTTTTCCTCTTGAACTGAAGCAACATATGAGGAACCGGAGAGCTGGCACAGGTGGTGCTCAGCTGTATAAAGGAACTCAGGACACACTTGAATTATTGCTTTGGGGAGCAGGACTTTTTTCTATTAACTAGCACTGTTTGTTTTCTGACCCTAAAACCCAGTACAAAGTAGTTTTGGACTGTGATACTGGTAATTGTACCAAAGGACATTGGTGAAAGTCCCTACCCATTTTAATGGTTTTTTCCCCCATTATTCTGAGAGCAGTAATAAACTTGGTGGATTTTACTCAAGATCCGGCATCCTGGTTTTCCTTTCAACCAGCCACATAAAAGGCGCTACAAAGAATCTAACTGTGGTCCGAGCCGGGCTTCCCACCTACTCAGGAACCGGCCCGGCCACAGGCCGGGCCAGTCCCTGAGTACATGGGAAACCTGCCCCGTCCCCGTCCCACCATCCCCTTCACCGCCCCGTCACCGCCATTCCCTTCATCGCCCTGTCACCGTCTCCGCCATCCCCTTCACCGCCCCGTCACCGTCACTGCCATCCCATTCACCGCCCCGTCACCGTCCCCGCAGCATCCATATAAGCCTCAGTACTGCAATATTTAGCTTATTCCTTCCTTATAAATCAAAGTTCTGGCTGCTGAACTAGAGAAAGAGATGTTCTGCTGGCAGGGCTTTGTTTATAAATTTTTATCAACACAACTAATATACAACTTTATCCTAAAGCAAAAAAAAAAAAAAGAAAAGAAATATAATATTTTTTCTACCTTTGTTGTCTGGTTTCTGCTTTCCTCATCTTCTCATTCAATTCCTTCCATCCACTGTGTGTCTTCTTTCTGCGTCTTCCATTTGCTCGGTTACTGTGCCTCTCCCTTCACCCCCCCCCCCCAATTGGTCTGGCACCCATCTTCTTCCCTCCGCTCCCCCATAGTCTGGCATCTGTCTTCTTCCCTTCCAGCGTCTTCTCCCCACTCTGTCTTCCACAGTTCCCTTCAGGGTCTGTTCCTCTCCACCCTCCTTCAATTCTGTTCTATTTCTTTCTACCACCATACTTCCCTCTCTTCTTCAGCATCTGTTTCTTTCTACTACCCTTCAGCTCCTCTTGTGCGGCCTATCTATCTACCTCCCTCCCTCCCTCTTACTTTCGTGGCACGTTACAATGTAATTTGTGCAAGCAGCTGGAGCCTGTGAGCTCAGTCCCCAAACAATTTTCCCCATTTCTAATATCTCCCCTATGTATCTGGCATTGCCCCCCCCACCCCGTGTCCATATAACATCCCCATGGCATGTATGTCCACTTCAGAGGCAGTTACAAAATTAGTCAGGGACACTGTTCAGGCAATAAGGCCTGATGGGCCGCCGCGGGAGCAGACCGCTGGGCAGGATGGACCTCTGGTCTGCCTCAGCAGAGGCAACTTCTTATGTTCTTATGTCCCTATGCCCCCATGCACATAATTTCCCCTGTTTCTGTTACCTTCCTGTGTCCAGATTTCCCCTCTCTTCCTCTTCCACACCAATGTGTCTCTTCTCTTCAACCCCATCTAGCATTTTTCCCTCTTTGCCCCCCCCCTGCTTCCAGCATCTGGCTCACCTACCTGTCCTCTCCTTTCTTTCCTGCTGTGGGTTTCTTTCTCTCCTTCTTCATCCCCTTGGCCCAGAATCTCTTTCCCTTTCACTCACTCCTTCCTAATGTGAGCCGGGAACACGCGCGATTGCGCGGTCCAGCAGCCCCCTTCCGCCCAAATGCAGCGTTCCGTCATGTCCCTCCACCTCACCTTAGATGCCGAGTTTGCTGGCTTTCTTTTTCGCCCAGCCGCATGCGCGGCTACTCTGTTGTTCAATCTTCTCCTCTGACGCAACTGGAAACAGGAAGTTGCAGGAGAGGAGAAGATTGATCAACTCCAGCGTACGTGCGCAGATTTTTGAAAGCGTGCGGCTGGGCGAAAAAGAAAGCCGGCAAACTCTGCATATAAGGTGAGGTGGAGGGAGGGAAATGGCGGAACGCTGCGATCGGGCGGGTGGGGCTGATGGACCGCGCGATCTGTGATTGCCTCACTGCGGAGACAAGACCATTCACCACTCCATGGGGTGGTGAAGGGCCTTATCCCCGCCCCGCAGAGACCACTATTTTTTCTTCCCCGTTTCGGCGGGTTACCCGCGGCTAGCCTCAGGTAACAACCACCGTGTCATTCTCTAATAATAATGTTCCGAGAAAATAATAGTCAGAATGGCAATTGTTCTACCAACACAATAAGGCTACTGTTCAGCCACTGTTCAAATAAGGAAGGCTTTATTTAGTAATGTAGCCATTGTTCAAAATATATCCAAAATAAGAAAAAAATCAACTCAAACATTACTGCTCTGGTGAAGAGGACAATGATTCTTACCTGATTAAAGTCCAGAAGCAGAGGACTGCATATCATTTAGTTTGAACCAAACTCTAGTTTACTGAGTGCATTATCAGAACTGTTTTATTATGATTTCG
This sequence comes from Geotrypetes seraphini, assembly GCF_902459505.1. NCBI lineage: Eukaryota > Metazoa > Chordata > Amphibia > Gymnophiona > Dermophiidae > Geotrypetes > Geotrypetes seraphini. The sequence goes on from NC_047095.1 coordinate 69,136,396, forward strand.
TGCAATGCAAGTTCATCCTGAGTTACAAGGCTGAAGTCTGTATTTTTGGTTTATTCAACCGGTGGTTGAAAATAAAGCTATTTTGTTTTTGCCATTTCTGATTGAGATTCTTTTTACCTTGCCTGCTCATGAGACTGTTAATGTGCCTGATTTAAGACCTAAGTGGAAAGGGACACGTCGGATCTGAGCTTTGGTCACGTCCCCGTGTGCTCGCAGCGCCTTACAGGAGCACGGGTGGTGACACTGCAATACTTACCCATTTTTTATGTTTTTCTTTTTGTTTGAAAGAAGCCGGTGAGGAACCTCCAGGACTTACCCTGAGGCAAGGGTGTGGCCAGCCTTGTGCTGACCTGGCAGTCAGAAGGACCTGGAACGTCCTCTCCAACGTCAAAATTGACGTCGGAAAGAAGACTTCTTGTAGGCAATTAGCAGGAGCAGCGGGGAGGTAAGAATGCAGTGGCGCAGACAGGGGGAAAGGAAGGAAATGCAGGACCAGTTGCACAGTAGGGCAGGAGGACCCGGACCTGGCCGGCTGTGCACCCCCCAAGGCGTGCACCCAGGGCGGACCGCCCCCCCCCCCCTTTGGTACACCACTGGGTGGAGGGAGGGATAGAGGGGGGATATTTTTCGGGGGACTGGATGTGTTAGGTTTTAATGTCACAGTCATATATTAATGATTTTTGGTCTATATTTTATGGATCCTTATTTTTAAAATTATAATGGAGTTGAAACTGTTTTCGCTAAACGTTAATGGACTCAATCACCCAATTAAGAGGAAAAAAACCTTAATTTCTTAAAGAAGCAGGAGGCGGATATATATTTTCTCCAGGAAACACACTTATCTGCGGGTGAATCGGCTAAATTGGAAGGTGGGGTGGGTCAAGCACAGTTTTTTCACTCATGCAGTGAGAAAGAAGGCGGGGGTGGCTATCCTAGTAAGTAGAAAATGCTCAGTGGCATTTAAAGTAATATCTGCAGATCCCATGGGAAGGTGGATTCAAGTGCACATGAGCTTAGTAAAAGATATTCTGACACTTCTTAATACTTATGCCCCTAATTCAAATCAGGCTGAATTTTTCAAAACTCTTCAACAGTTGATTTTACCACTGGCTTCTTCTAATCTAGTAGTAGCTGGGGACTTTAATGCTGTTATGGACCCATTGTTGGATAAGCAACCCAGTAAGCTAATAAAGCTAATAAAGTCAATGGGCTTAGATAATTTGGTACAGTCCTGTGGATTGAAAGATATATGGCGGATCCTTCATTTCGATGCTCAGGAATTTTCTTTTTGCTCCCAATTTCATAAATCATTCTTACGAATAGATTATGTTTTTGTTTCAGATCAATTAGTACAGCAGGTAACAAAAGCCACCATTGATCCTATTGTTTTGTCAGATCATGGTGGAGTTTGGATTGAGTTTAAGTTTGCTGAAACAGATTGTGGTAGACCTGTGTGAAGATTTAATAATACATTGCTTGCTGACTCAAACTTTCTGGAAGAATTTCAATTAAAAATGAATGAATATTTCCAAATCAATGCCTCAGAGAAAATCTCTTTAGAAACATTGTGGGATGCCTTCAAAGCTACCATGAAGGGGCAAATCATATCATATTCGGCACATATTAGGAAACAATTTACAATGGAATTTTCTAATTTGGAACAAAATATTAAGGATTTAGAATCAAAATTGGCTGTAAAATGGGAACAAAGTACTTTACAGGCCCTCTTAAAAGCTAAATATAAATACAATGAGATCTCCTCACAATTGGCCAGGAAAGATTTGTTTTCTCAACAGGCTCTGTATTATGGAAATTTGAATAAAGCGGGAAGATTATTAGCTAATTACCTTAAAGCTAAAAAACGAAAAGTAAAGATTGTGGTGATTAAAGATGAGAAGGGTGAAACTCATTCTCAAATTGGAAATATTTTAAAACAATTTCTGAACTTTTATAAAGCTTTATATTCTTCTGAGCCTTATTCAAATAAAGAACTTGAAGGTTTAGAGTTTTTAAAGTTGATCAGGCATATAATTCCCAAGCATATAAAATAAAATCTTGAGATACCTATATCACTGAAAGAATTACAAGCGGTGTTGAAGTCCCTTAGGGTTGGATCCACTCCAGGTGGTGATGGTTTTACTGTAGAGTTTTACAAATCATTCCAAATTACCCTATTACCTCATTTTTAAAATTTATATCAGGCTCAACTATCTAAAGGTTGCATTTCAGGTACGATGGCAGAATCTCGAACTATTGTTTTGCCAAAGCCAAATAAAGATCCCATGTTGGTTTCAAATTACAGGCCTATTTCTTTGATTAATGTAGATGGAAAACTGTTGGCTAAGTTATTGGCTTTGCGCTTGGCTAAGGTTCTCCCTTATGTTATCGGTATACGTCAAACAGGGTTCGTTGGTCAAAGACATTCTTCAAACAACACTAGTTTTTCATATGTTAAATTTAACAAAAGCTATGGAAGATCCAGCTTTCTCTGTATCTTTGGATGCAGAGAAGGCCTTTGATCGTGTGGAATGGACTTGTATGTATCAAGCAATGGATTGGTTTGGTATTGGTTCTGGATTTATACAAATGTTTAGTTCCCCTTATACCAGATTATATATATAAATAATACTTTTTCAGAACATTTTCGTCTGGAGAGGGGAGTTAGACAAGGGTGTCCATTATCTCCTTTACTGTTTGATATTGTTCTGGAACCCTTGCTACTGGCTATTCAACAGGCAGAGGAGATTCAGTATATTCCTTATGCAGGTCGGGAATATAAGGTCTCTGCGTATGCAGATGATATTTTACTTCATTTGAGGAATCCTGAAACTACCATTCCACATTTACTAGGTTTGATTGATAGATTGGGGAAATTTTCAGGGTATAAAATAAATTGGAGTAAATCAGAGGTTCTTCCGCTAAATGTACATTGTCCAAAAGGATTATTCAATTCATTCCCCTTTTTTTGGAAGGAAGAGGGTATAAAATATTTAGGTATTTGGATTCATAAAACGCTGGAAGAGACAGTCAAAGTAAATGAAAGATCTTTATTGCTGAAGGTCACAGAAATATGTGAGCAATGGAACCCCTTACATCTGTCTTGGGGGAGAGTTCAAATGGTTAAGATGATAATTTTGCCTGTGGTTTGCTACCAAATGGGTATGTTGCCAGTTTATTTCCAAGGGTCCTTTTATAAGAAGTTAAAAAGTACTCTTACTAAATTTATTTTGCTGGGTAAAACTGCTAGAATTGCTTTAGTATCTTTACAAAAACCAATTGCGGCAGGTGGGGTAAATTTAAATTTTTATAGGCATCAGGGTATGTATTGGATCCTTCCTGAGCTCATGGGACATCTTCCTGATTGGTTATATTTAGAGTAGCAATTGATGTCCCCATTAAGATTGTTTCATGTGTTGAGTATCAAGTTACCCAGATATGTTAAGGACAATAGTATTTTATTTCACACCTGGAAAACCTTGAAATATATTAACAAATTAACAGATATTCCAATGGAGAATTCTACTTTTCAATCCTTATGGCTAAACTCCAAGATTCAAATTGGCGAGTCTAAGATTGCCTGGAAGCATTGGATGCAGGCAGGCATACGTACATTAGATGTTGTAATATCAAATGGGAAAATGCTTGATTTTTCATGACTGCAACAATCATTCGGTATTTCAAAATCTCCAAATTATAAGTGGTTGCAGTTGAAGCAAGCCATTCGGAAGGGATTCCCTGATTGGCAAAATCTAAAAACTCATTATAGCTTGCAGGTCCTATGCTTCCAGACAGATTTCCTAGGACATCAGGCCACCAAGTGGTATAAATTAATATCTGAATTCTTGAATAAAAATCCAAAATCTAGTCTTAGAGACATTTGGAGCATTGAGATAAAGCAGCATATTTCTGCGTCTCAATGGCTACGAATTTGGACTTGGAGGATGAGATGTACAGCGTCAGCATCTATGAGACAAACATGGTTTTTCTTCTTACTTAGATCTTTTTGGACCCCTGTTAGGTTACAAAAGTTAGACCGTTCTAAATCTAATAGATGCTGGCACTGTCATCTAGACATTGGGACACTGGATCATCTTTTTTTTTTTTCCAATTCTTTATTCATTTTAATATCTCATAACAAGTATACAATAATCATTCAATATTCATACAATTCACTTGTATACTTCATATAATATTAAATCTTATATTATCCCCCCTCCCCCCTTCCCTTCCACATATATCAACATTTTATTTGAATCTCACACATTATACACTGGATCATCTGTTGTTTTATTGTCCTTTAATACTCAACTTTTGGAAGTCAATATGGAGACAGATTAATACTGTACTGGAATCATCAATTCCATTGACATATGAAGTAGTCATATGTGGAACATTATTGCATATTAAGCCCCCCATAGACCATTATAAATGCCAGCTTTTTCTAATTATGACCGGAATAGCCAAGCAGATGGTAACTCTTAATTGGAAAAAATTATGATCGCCTCAATTTTCCTTTTTGGTGGGCGAATTTATGCTCCAGTTATAGGTAAGAAAAAATGAATACTGACATGTTGGGGCATAATAATGTATTTAAATTGGTTTGGGGTCCGTTAACGTCTTTTATTACTTCATTAAAGTTGTCTTTTGTTTTCAGTTTTTGTCTTTCCACACACATTCAGGGAAGGGGGGGTTATTTCTATCTTAATTTTATCCTTTTGAATATATACATTCAGGGTGGGTGGGAGGAGGATGGGATTACGTTACTATTTTAAATAGGGAAAGGTTATTGAAAGAATCTGTGTATTTGTGTTTTATTGATTAATCATTGGGTGGGTGGTATCACAGGGTCGCCCCCTTTCTTAGTGAGGAAGGCTTGCCAAAGAAGGGAAATAGGGATAAAACCCTTGCAAGTATTCCTAAACCAGCTAGGGAGAGTCCCAAAGCAGCCCCTAGGAACACTTATAAGCCAAGCCTTCCAACACTGAAATCTCCTAAAGCCCTGCCTAAAGTGGGCAGATCTGGTTTAGCTTTACCTAAGCCAGGTATAAAGAAACAAGTGGAAAGACTACATTTCCCAGCAGGCCTAGAGCCAGGGGAAGGAAAGAGCAGGGCTGGAATACAAGCCACTTCCAATCAGTCCCAAATTGGTTTAGGCCAGGTGAGGAGCTCAGTGAGAGCAGGGTACACCAACACACCTGCAGGAAGGATTAATCAGCTTCCTGCAGTGAGAGAAAAGGGAGTAATTTTCTCAAAGCAGGGAGCCAGCTCCAGAAGCAGTGGGAGCACCAGCCTCAGAGTACACACTGGCTAGCAACCCAGCATGCCAGAGCCAGTCAGCCGGTTGCAAGTCACAAATTGCCAGCCCAAGGAATTAAGAAGCCAGTCTTCCTCCTGGCTACCAGACCAGGCAGAGGGGGGTGATACAGAAGTCAGAGAGAGTGGTGAAACTGTGTTTGGGTAGGACATTGAGTTAGCTGATGAAGACTTTGCACATGTTATGGAGATAGAGGAAACCGAGCAGCCCATTGTTGAAAGTATGGAAACAAGCTGATCTTTTCCTGTTATGGCAGCTGGGAGAAAATGTGGAATGTGTACTACCTTAAGACAAGGCTGGAAAGTTTTTGGGTTTGAAGAAAGCTTTACATTAAGAACCAGTTTTTTTGGTTTTCTCTTTTGGAGACAGTAAGCTGGGAACTGACTATTGTTTTTGTTCTAAATGCTGGCAGGAGACCAGGTGATACTAACCTGAAGGAGCCTATTGAAGGTTTTATTTTGATTTTTTGTTCAATGAAGTACTCTTGAGAAATTGCACCTCTGACTCTGAACTGGTTTTTTTTCCTTTATTCCAATACCAAGCTACCATTAGAACCTCGCTTAACCGCTCAGCTGAGGTTTATGTGCACTGGGTAAAGCCACTTGCTGAGCCCAGCTTGGCCACGCAGGTCACATTATTGATTTAGCCCTTTGATTGTATACGTCCAGGGTGGGGAAATACCTTTAATTTAATTTATGGTTTTGTTTTGTTTTTTATTTATCACTTTCAAATTACAAATCAAGTATCTGCTTGTACAGAAAGATAAAGATAAGCCAATAAAGTATTCATTCTAACATCTCAAACATCAAAGTAAGGAAGAAAATCAATACTGCTTAACTTCAGCTCAAGTCCACAATTAGGATCCAAGGTATACATTGCGAACAATTAAAGGAAATTTAACAAACTAAGTTGCTATATGAAGAAAAAACAGGCCCTTTAGACTGAGACAGGATAACAAATAATCAGTATAGCCCTCCTAATTCCCCTTAAGCCTGAGGTGCTGTTATCAGCTGGCTTGGATCAAAGATAACATATTTTTTCATATGATACTGTATCACACATTTACAAGGATGTTGAAGAAAAAAGGTCATCCCCAAACCGATAACTCCTGGTTTTAAAAGAAGAAATTCACGTCTCCTTTTTTGCGTATCTCAAGCCAGATTTGGAAAAATCAATATCTTAAGTCGAATAAATTTTTGTCTATTTTTAAAGAAAAGCCTGAGCAACCAGTTTTTATCTGGTGCTAAGGTTACTGTGATAAGAAGTGTCGCCGGCTTAGCCATTTCTATGTCGGAAAGTTCCAATATTGCTGTAACATCAAGTGATTTCTGATCCCCTTCTTGTGGTTGTAGTTGTTCATCTCTTTTAATTTGTAAATAGTAGACCTGAGTGAGTGGTGGAAACATCCTCTATAATAAAATCCTTACCCGCGCATGCGCAGTTGAAACGGCGTGATCCCTGCCACCGTGATTTGTGCTTCCGTGCCGTGTTCCATTTGCGGTGCGCGTCGGCTTACAACGCATGCGGTGGTGAGAGCAACGGCAGGAAGGTGTCCTTCGAGGTGCTGCGAGACATCCGACCGCTACAGCTGCACAGGGAAGTGGAGGGGGAGAGGGAAAAGGGGCTGCTTTGGGGAGAGGGGTGTGCTGGGGGCAGGCAGCAATCTTGGTTTGCTCAGGGGGGAGGGGGCAGAGAGAGATAGGCAAGGGGCCAGGGAGAGAGACAGACAGAAAGAAGTGGAGGGGGAGAGGGAAAAGGGGCTGCTTTGGGGGGGAGGGGTATGCTGGGGGGCAGGCAGCAATCTTAGTTTGCTCGGGGGGCCAGAAAGAGATAGGCAGGGGACCAGGGAGAGGGACAGACAGAAAGAAAGAAAGACAGACAGGGGGCCAGAGAGACAGCCAGCCAGCCAGCCAGCGGCTAAGGAGACAGAGAGACAGAAAGAAAGACAGATAGACACATCTATTCTAGCACCTGTTAATATAACGGGCTTAAAGACTAGTATCTAAAGAAATTTCCAAGATTTCCATCATATAGCGTTTCACTATATCTCTTGGAGATATTGTTGCAACCCTCGGAAAATTAATCAATCTGAGATTATTATTTTGAGAAGTATTTTCTAAGGATTCCAGCTTCCTTCTCAAATTAATATTGTCCTTAATTAGTGTTACTCTAATCTGTTTAGATACTTTCAATTCTTGGTGGATATTTTCTATATTACTTTTTGCATCATCTATTTCAACTTTCATATTTTCCACTAAAGTTTCTTGGGCTTTAAATCTTTCTTCCAACTGTTCCAATTGGGGGTTTAACTGGGTTTGTCAAGTCTGCCACAAGATCCCAAAGGGAATCCAGAGTTACCTCTCTGGGCTTAACAATTGTATAGGAAACACTTGTAGAATGAGAAATCTCACCAGTTGGCGTCCCCTCTTGAACAGCACAACTCAGGGTTCGGTTTACCCCTACAGCTGTTGAACTCTCAGTCTCCTCCAAACTCTCCTGCAAACGTAGGGAGTTCGTCTCCATTCTCCCCTTTCTGCCCTCTGTGGCCTCTGAGGGAGAATACTGCCCATGCTCCGGAAGTACCTCCTTTTGTGGGGAGCTGGTAATCTGAGGAAGAGGGGGAGGTGCTCTGGCGTCGGGTTTCAGCGTTGTTTCCAAGCCTAAGGAGATTGCATCCGTTTCACCTCTCCGGAGCATCTCCAGAGGGTCTACTGACGCCCGGGGTGTCTCCTGCATACGCCGAAGAAACTCCTCAATGTTGCCGAACGCTGTCGCTCCAGACTTCCGCGACGCTCCAGTGGCACTGCGACCTCTTCGCTCCGGCATTGAAGAGGATGCAACAATCCGGGGCAGTGGGTTAAAAGTTGTTTGAGGTAAACCTCTGCAGCGTGCTGCTCAGCCAAGAGGGTCGGCGGCCATCTTGGATCCCTCAATTTAATGTATTGTTTATTGTCATTTTTGTGTGTATAAAAGGGGGAAGAGATATGTATTTGTTATGAATTTAAGTGATGTTTAAAGTGTAAAATGTTTGTATGATATGTTGCACTTATTGTTAGCTTTAAAATGAATAAAGATTTTTTAAAAACCCAAACAATGGTGTGTCCAGGAGGCCTCATGCATTCCAGGGAACAGTTTTTATTATTTCAACACCCACCTGCCTTCATTGCTTCTCAACCTTCTCTGCCTTCATCCCCACCCCTACCCCCTTGCTACCAGGCCCCTGCAGTTCTATTATTGAATAACTAGTCTTTAAGCCCGTTACATTAACGGGTGCTAGAATAGATGTGTGTGGCTGTCTTTCTTTCTTTCTCTCCTTGGCCGCTTTCTGTCTGTCTGTCTCTCTATCTCCTTGGCCTTCTTCCTTCCTTTTACCTCCCCCCCACCCAGCAGCATCTCTTGCCTGCTCCTGCTGTCCAGCAGTAGGCCTTCTCCCTTCCTTTTACCTCCCCCCTGTCCAGCAGTAGGCCTTTTCTTTCCCTGCTCCCCCTGTCCAGCATCTGTTAGCCCAGGCAGCCTCGGGGCTTTTGCTAGGCCGGCTCACCTCGCATTATCGAACTGGGCCAGCCTAGCAAATGCCCTGCGGCTACTGTGTTTGCTAGTCCGGGGTTGAGAAGAGGCGTCCCAGCAGCGCAGGAGTAAAACCGCCACCACCGCTCAAATCGCTGCATGGCCGCAAGTCACCCCATGCACCTGAAATCGAATTTGGCACGGAGACACACATCACGCTGTCAGGGAGCCCTAAGCGCGCATGCGCACTTAGGACGGTGTGTTCCCTGACATCATGATGTGTCCCTCCGTGCTAAATTCTATTTTCAAACATGGACGCAGGGAACAGGCCAGCGACTCCCCCCCTCCCGCCCTCACTCACTGTAAGGCCTGCTACCACTGCTGCTGCTCTTCGTTATCTGCCCTCCTCTTCAAAGCAGCCTGCTGAGGATTGCCGGCCGGCTGTAGTGAACCTTGCAGGCTGCTCTCCACCTCGGTAGCACGTTCTCTCTGATGCAATCCTGAGGGGCAGGATTGCGTCAGAGGGAACGTGCTACTGAGGTGGAAAGCGACCTGCGAGGTTCGCTACAGCCGGCCAGTGATCCTCAGCAGGCTGCTTTGAAGAGGAGCAGCAGCAGCGGTAGCGATTCGTGCTGGTGGGCCAGAAGAGACCAGGAAGCCTAGTTTGGGAACATCACAGAGCCTGCGTGGGGTTGGAGAAGTTGTAACCCTATACTTCTGCTAAGACATTTTATTAAGGTGTGCATTTAGTGCACGCTTAATCTGTTAGCGTACCTGAATAAAAAGACCCCTAAGTATCTAAAAAAAAGAAAATTTGGCCTGCGACTTAGCCTTTTTTTCAGATTACGGCCCCTTATGTGATTGAGTTTGACACCCCTGCTCTAAAATCTCTCCTGAGTCCTTCGGGAGAAGTATTTTTGACAGCATGGATGAGTATCAAGTCTGGTTTGCCTTCCAGACGTCATGAAGATCAATATTAATCCAGATCTTGTATTTTTAGGGGAAAATTCTGTCTAAAATGCTGATAAATTAGTCAGTTTGTGCACTTGAGGGAAGAGCTATGAGTTTACCCGCCCATTTTGCTCTGCAGCCAAGCCATGGTCCCTGTGTCTGTTGCTTTTAAGAATTCTTGTGTCACCTTTAGAATTGTGAACAGCACAGCTCTGTCCAAGAAGCCAGCAGGACTGGGCTGTGGAGTCATGAAGGTTTTAGCTGTTTCTGAGAAAATTCTGTGCAACGTGCCCGTAAGAATTGATTCATTGAAGGTAAGACCCTGTTCAGAGTGATATTTAATTGATTCTGAAGGTATTACGTATTTTTGTTTTAAAATTGCTAACTTTACTTGGGGATTTGAGGTTCCACATTTTGGTGTGGTGGAATTTTGTTCTTTTTGAAAAGAAGAACTAAACTAAATTAAACTAAACCTTAGGTTTGTATACCTCATCATCTCTACATTCGCAAAGCTCAACACAGTTAACAGGAGTTAGGGTAGAAAGGAACTCCAGAGGAGGGAAGGATGAAGAGGAAATTTAGAGGACTAGAATAATCAGAGAGGGAGGAAGAGTTACATTTTTGAGAATAACCAGGTTTTCAGATGTTTACGGAAGAGTTGGAGGGAGCTCAGATTCCTAAGTGGGGAGGTAAGGTTGTTCCAGAGCTCAGTGATTCTAAAAGGGAGGGAGGAACCTAGTTTTCCTACAAGGGAAAGGAGGGTTTCAGAGCCTTTTAGAGAGGGAAAGGAGAGTTTCAGTTTTTGGGTGGATCTGGTGGAATTGGGGTTAGAGGAATTCCAAGAAAGAGGAATAAAGGGGGGGGGGGGGGGGAGGAGGCCGTATAGGATCTTGAAAGTAAGGCAGGCACATTTGAAGTGGACTCTGGAGATTATCGGAAGCCAGTGGAGCTTGGACAAAAGCGATGAATGTTATTAACCAAAGTGTGAGAGGTTTAAGGTGCTTCAAAGCAATTGTCCTATAGCTGTTCGCTCACTCTTTCGATGGTATTCTCCTACCCGTGAATTGCGGTCTGCTGACATTTTGAGATTGGAAATTCCATCCTTAGTAACCGTGAAACTTGCTGGTAATAGGAATTCCAGGTTGTCGGTTTGGGGCCCGGTTCCGTGGAATGCCCTGTCGATTTCTATGTGTCAATTGACTGTGCTTTTGTCACCAGCTGTGTAGGTGTATGAGATTCTATCTTTTAGTGTTAGGCTGTGGTTGGTACCAGCTTTGAACTCTCTTTTTGAAGATGTATTTTATGATTGTGTAAAGATGTTCAGATGTTTTATTGGCTAAGGCTCTTCGCATTTGCATCTCCTCTTCCTATAGGCTAAGGCTCTTTACATGCATTGTGAGGTCATAGAGCTCTTTATGGTTATAGAAACATGATGGCAGATAAAGGCCAAATGGCCTATCCAGTCTGCCCCTCCACAGTAACCGTTATCTCTTTCTCTCTCTGTCTATCCCAGACTTTCTTGAAATTAGACACAGTCTCTGTCTCCACCACCTCTTCCGGGAGACTGTTCCACGCATCTACCACCCTTTCTGTAAAAAAAAAAAAAAAAAGTCCACACCAGGTTATATCTTGAAACATAACTTTACTAGTGCTTTCAAATGATGTAACAAACTCCAAAACAGTTCTTTACATGTGATCAACTATTTAAACCAGTTCTCCTCCGTCTCTCCTCCATCTAAAGCAGTGGTCTCCAACTCAGGGCCACATTTTGGATTTGTAGGTACTTGGAGGGCCTCAGAAAAAATAGTTAATGTCTTATTAAAAAAATGACATGAGGTAAAACTCTTTATAGTTTATAAATCTTTCTTTTTGGCTAAGTCTTAATAATAATATTGTCATTTATAGCTAAAGAGACATATGATCAAGAAACTTTTATTTTACTTTTGTGATTATGATAAACATGCCAAGGGCCTCAAAATAGTACCTGGCGGACCGCATGTGGCCCCCGGGCCGCATGTTTGAGACCACTAATCTAAAGAGTGATTAGTATTTTATGTATGTAATCAGTATGTTAACCGCATAGTTCTATACGGTATATACATTTTTAAATAAATAACATAAAAATTACTTTTAAAAGATGTTATAAGACTGTTCCCTTAGTTACAGATGTTACAGTTCTGCATTGTAGTACCTTGATGTAAATGAAATTCCCCCTCTGCCTCAGATGTAACCAGTCCCTTGGGGTGATATGGAACTGTAGTGCACTGCTTAAATAAATCTCCTCCGTCCCTTGGGTTTCTCTGGATGCAGACATTTCCGCATATTGTTACACAATGCCAGGCAGCAACTTGGCTAGTTCCCAGGAACTCCTGAATCATTGATCCAAAAACAAGTGCAGACTGATTCTTAAAACTGCCAAACCGTGGCAGTGGGATCCCTACAGGGGTCGAGCTAAGGAACTGGGTCATTAGCACTCAGACTTGATGGGATGGGTCAGAAGAGTGGGCAGACTTGATGGGCTATAGCCCTTTTCTGCCGTCATCTTTCTATGTTTCTATGTCCTGGCAGAAAATAAAAACGCTCTCCCTTTCAGATGTAAGGCCAGTGAAAATTTGCATAAATGCTTAAAGCCATATTTTTTGGATGGTCATATCTTCAGCATCACTTGACTTTAAAAGCTCATATTGCAAATCTTGGAAGTACTTCATGGTACATGTCTGCTGGTAAAGTTGTCCCCTCAGCTGACTTACTTACCAGCAGAAGTATGGAACCAAACTTTGCGAAATATTTTCATTCGTGAATTTTTTTTGCCTACTTTGTTGACCTATAGAAATGGAAGCACATTCGCAAAAGATTTCAAACTTGGCACAGAAATTTGCCCCAAGGTGTTGTACCAAACTGCCCAGCGAGCCCGTGGTTTTAACCCACTTAAATCCGTGGGTTAAAATCACAGGCTTGCAAAGCGGGGAAGGGCAGGAGAGATTTGGGGCGGCAGGCAGGAGAAAATCGGGTGGAGATTCGGGGCAGAGCAGGCAGGAGAGATCCGGGGAAGAGCATCGGGGCCCCAGGCAGGAGAGATTCAGGGCAGCAGAGAGCAAGGCGGGCAGAGAGCAGGGCTTCTATGGAGCTGGAGAGTCAGAAGATGTTTTCGACTGGTCCCCAGCAGACGCTTCTTGGGTTGATCGGCCAACCCAGCCGGTTTCCAAAATTTGGTTGGTGAATCGCGTCCCTGTCTACTTTGCATGCGTTTCTCCTCATTTGCATGAATGGATTCAAAGCGGATCGCAGGAGAGGTTAGTGAATGGTGCCCGAGGGAAATCTGGTCGCAAAGGGGTTGCAAACCGATCGGTACACGATCAGTTTGCTTTGTGAATGTAAACCACTGTTAAATAAACAAAGGTCTGGCTTCAGCATAACAGAAGCTAAAAATCTCACAAGGACAATCTTTTCCTACATTTGAAGGAGTCTGGCACTGGTTTTCCTGAGTTTTAAATTAAGTTTTCTCTTTAACATCACCTCTTCAACATCACCTAAACTCTCCCCCTACCAGTTATAACCCTCCTCGAAAGTCCTCCCCCTTCCTTCTCCCTCCCCACAATGCTTAATGCTATGCACCTCTCTTACGCACTTTATACATATCCAGCTGTAAACAGCATTGATCTCTAGTAACTGTTCATACTGTACCAGCCTATAACTTACTATAACACCCTGTATCCTATCGTAAACATCCTGTAACTGTTCTCTTGTTATTATCTTGTATCTTATTGTAAACATCCTGTAACTGCTTTCTTGTTATTACCTATTGTAATCACCCAGTACCTGCTCACTTTGTATTATCCTGTATCCTACTGGTAACACTGTACTCTCTCTAGACATGACTTTTACTGTAAACTGCTTTGAACTTAGGGTATAGCGGTATATAAGAAATAAAATTATTATTATTATTATTTAATAAAATGCTGAATTATGTTTATCTGATGTTCTAGCCTGCCTGAACTGGGTGTTTTAGCTTGGGCATTTTAGCTTCTTATGGTTATCTCAGCATACACGATATTGTATTCTGCCCTCCTGGACGTGTAACAGAAAGAATGCAGGGCTTAGATAAGTGACCTGCTAGTAGTGACCTGTTAGTGTGAGCTTAGGACCAATGATTGTTAAGAAAAGTAACGTGTGAAAAGTTTTTTCTAGAATTCAGTTGTATAGGCAGAAAAATGAATAAATATCTCTGTAACTTCCTGGTTTTGGTACTTCTGAAGCTACCAGCTTGGGGCTCAGGGGTCCGCCTATGCTGAATAAAATATACCTGTCGCTTTCTTCAAGTCTCTAAGTTTTGTGGCTGACCAAAGTGACCTTTCACATTAGCAAGTCTTCTGATACTTGGGCCAGATTCACTAACCTCACTCCCTGTGCCCGATCCGTGCAGGCCCAACCAATTCACAAAACAACAAAATTAAAATGAGGGCGCTGGGAGGAAAGCCCCCCTCCAACCGCACGGATCGCTAGTGTGCGATCCTTGAGCATGCACAGACCATCTTCCTTGCATGTAGATGGTCTGCGCATGCTCTCAGCAGTAGAAACTTTTTTTTTTTTTTGCAAGCCCTTGGTTTTAACCCGCTTTAAGCCTGCAGGTTAAAACCAAGGACTTGCACTGCAGGGAAGGGCAGGAGAGTCGGGGCTGAGAGCAGGAGATCAGAGCAGAGAAGCAGGGCGGCAGGCAGGAGAATCGGAGCAGGAAGCAGAGAGCAGGGCGGCAAGCAGGAGAATCAGGGTAGAGAGCAAGGCGGCAAGCAGGAAAATCAGGGTAGAGAACAGAGAGCAGGGCGGCAAGCAGGAGAATCAGGGTAGAGAGCAGAGAACAGGGCGGCAAGCAGGAGAATCAGGGTAGAGAGCAGAGAGCAGGGCGGTAAGCAGGAGAATCAGGGTAGAGAACAGAGAGCAGGGCGGCAAGCAGGAGAATCAGGGTAGAGAGCAGAGAGCAGGGCGGCAAGCAGGAAAATCAGGGTAGAGAACAGAGAGCAGGGCGGCAAGCAGGAGAATCAGGGTAGAGAGCAGAGAGCAGGGCGGCAAGCAGGAGAATCAGGGTAGAGAGCAGGGCGGCAAGCAGGAGAACCAGGGTAGAGAGCAGAGAGCAGGGCGGCAAGCAGGAGAATCAGGGTAGAGAGCAGAGAGCAGGGCGGCAAGCAGGAGAATCAGGGTAGAGAGCAAGGCGGCAAGCAGGAAAATCAGGGTAGAGAACAGAGAGCAGGGCGGCAAGCAGGAGAATCAGGGTAGAGAGCAGAGAGCAGGGCGGCAAGCAGGAGAATCAGGGTAGAGAGCAGGGCGGCAAGCAGGAGAACCAGGGTAGAGAGCAGGGCGGCAAGCAGGAGAACCAGGGTAGAGAGCAGAGAGCAGGGCGGCAAGCAGGAGAATCAGGGTAGAGAGCAGAGAGCAGGGCGGCAAGCAGGAGAATCAGAGTAGAGAGCAGAGAGCAGGGCGGCAAGCAGGAGAATCAGGGTAGAGAGCAGGGCGGCAAGCAGGAGAACCAGGGTAGAGAGCAGAGAGCAGGGCGGCAAGCAGGAGAATCAGGGTAGAGAGCAGAGAGCAGGGCGGCAAGCAGGAGAATCAGGGTAGAGAGCAAGGCGGCAAGCAGGAAAATCAGGGTAGAGAACAGAGAGCAGGGCGGCAAGCAGGAGAATCAGGGTAGAGAGCAGAGAGCAGGGCGGCAAGCAGGAGAATCAGGGTAGAGAGCAGGGCGGCAAGCAGGAGAATCAGGGTAGAGAGCAGAGAGCAGGGCGGCAAGCAGGAGAATCAGGGTAGAGAGCAGAGAGCAGGGCGGCAAGCAGGAGAATCAGGGTAGAGAGCAGGGCGGCAAGCAGGAGAACCAGGGTAGAGAGCAGAGAGCAGGGCGGCAAGCAGGAGAATCAGGGTAGAGAGCAGAGAGCAGGGCGGCAAGCAGGAGAATCAGGGTAGAGAGCAAGGCGGCAAGCAGGAAAATCAGGGTAGAGAACAGAGAGCAGGGCGGCAAGCAGGAGAATCAGGGTAGAGAGCAGAGAGCAGGGCGGCAAGCAGGAGAATCAGGGTAGAGAGCAAGGCGGCAAGCAGGAAACTCAGGGTAGAGAACAGAGAGCAGGGCGGCAAGCAGGAGAATCAGGGTAGAGAGCAGAGAGCAGGCCGGCAAGCAGGAGAATCAGGGTAGAGAGCAGAGAGCAGGGCGGCAAGCAGGAAAATCAGGGTAGAGAACAGAGAGCAGGGCGGCAAGCAGGAGAATCAGGGTAGAGAGCAGAGAGCAGGGCGGCAAGCAGGAGAATCAGGGTAGAGAGCAGGGCGGCAAGCAGGAGAATCAGGGTAGAGAGCAGAGAGCAGGGCGGCAAGCAGGAGAATCAGGGTAGAGAGCAGAGAGCAGGGCGGCAAGCAGGAGAATCAGGGTAGAGAGCAAGGCGGCAAGCAGGAAAATCAGGGTAGAGAACAGAGAGCAGGGCGGCAAGCAGGAGAATCAGGGTAGAGAGCAGAGAGCAGGGCGGCAAGCAGGAGAATCAGGGTAGAGAGCAGGGCGGCAAGCAGGAGAACCAGGGTAGAGAGCAGAGAGCAGGGCGGCAAGCAGGAGAATCAGGGTAGAGAGCAGAGAGCAGGGCGGCAAGCAGGAGAATCAGGGTAGAGAGCAGGGCGGCAAGCAGGAGAACCAGGGTAGAGAGCAGAGAGCAGGGCGGCAAGCAGGAGAATCAGGGTAGAGAGCAGAGAGCAGGGCGGCAAGCAGGAGAATCAGGGTAGAGAGCAAGGCGGCAAGCAGGAAAATCAGGGTAGAGAATAGAGAGCAGGGCGGCAAGCAGGAGAATCAGGGTAGAGAGCAGAGAGCAGGGCGGCAAGCAGGAGAATCAGGGTAGAGAGCAGAGAGCAGGGCGGCAAGCAGGAGAATCAGGGTAGAGAGCAAGGCGGCAAGCAGGAAACTCAGGGTAGAGAACAGAGAGCAGGGCGGCAAGCAGGAGAATCAGGGTAGAGAGCAGAGAGCAGGGCGGCAAGCAGGAGAATCAGGGTAGAGAGCAGAGAGCAGGGCGGCAAGCAGGAAAATCAGGGTAGAGAACAGAGAGCAGGGCGGCAAGCAGGAGAATCAGGGTAGAGAGCAGAGAGCAGGGCGGCAAGCAGGAGAATCAGGGTAGAGAGCAGGGCGGCAAGCAGGAGAACCAGGGTAGAGAGCAGAGAGCAGGGCGGCAAGCAGGAGAATCAGGGTAGAGAGCAGAGAGCAGGGCGGCAAGCAGGAGAATCAGGGTAGAGAGCAAGGCGGCAAGCAGGAAAATCAGGGTAGAGAGCAGGGCGGCAAGCAGGAGAATCAGGGTAGAGAGCAGGGCGGCAAGCAGGAGAACCAGAGCAGAGAGCAGGGCGGCAAGCAGGAGAATCAGGGTAGAGAGCAGGGCGGCAAGCAGGAGAACCAGGGTAGAGAGCAGAGAGCAGGGCGGCAAGCAGGAGAATCAGGGTAGAGAGCAGAGAGCAGGGCGGCAAGCAGGAGAATCAGGGTAGAGAGCAGGGCGGCAAGCAGGAGAACCAGGGTAGAGAGCAGAGAGCAGGGCGGCAAGCAGGAGAATCAGGGTAGAGAGCAAGGCGGCAAGCAGGAAAATCAGGGTAGAGAACAGAGAGCAGGGCGGCAAGCAGGAGAATCAGGGTAGAGAGCAGGGCGGCAAGCAGGAGAATCAGGGTAGAGAGCAGAGAGCAGGGCGGCAAGCAGGAGAATCAGGGTAGAGAGCAAGGCGGCAAGCAGGAAAATCAGGGTAGAGAACAGAGAGCAGGGCGGCAAGCAGGAGAATCAGGGTAGAGAGCAGGGCGGCAAGCAGGAGAACCAGGGTAGAGAGCAGAGAGCAGGGCGGCAAGCAGGAGAATCAGGGTAGAGAGCAGGGCGGCAAGCAGGAGAACCAGGGTAGAGAGCAGAGAGCAGGGCGGCAAGCAGGAGAATCAGGGTAGAGAGCAAGGCGGCAAGCAGGAAAATCAGGGCAGAGAACAGAGAGCAGGGCGGCAAGCAGGAGAATCAGGGTAGAGAGCAGAGATCAGGGCGGCAAGCAGGAGAATCAGGGTAGAGAGCAGAGAGCAGGGCGGCAAGCAGGAAAATCAGGGTAGAGAGCAGAGATCAGGGCGGCAAGCAGGAGAATCAGGGTAGAGAGCAGGGCGGCAAGCAGGAGAATCAGGGTAGAGAGCAAGGCGGCAAGCAGGAAAATCAGGGTAGAGAACAGAGAGCAGGGCGGCAAGCAGGAGAATCAGGGTAGAGAGCAGGGCGGCAAGCAGGAGAATCAGGGTAGAGAGCAGAGAGCAGGGCGGCAAGCAGGAGAATCAGGGTAGAGAGCAAGGCGGCAAGCAGGAAAATCAGGGTAGAGAACAGAGAGCAGGGCGGCAAGCAGGAGAATCAGGGTAGAGAGCAGAGAGCAGGGCGGCAAGCAGGAGAATCAGGGTAGAGAGCAGAGAGCAGGGCGCCAAGCAGGAGAATCAGGGTAGAGAGCAAGGCGGCAAGCAGGAAACTCAGGGTAGAGAACAGAGAGCAGGGCGGCAAGCAGGAGAATCAGGGTAGAGAGCAGAGAGCAGGCCGGCAAGCAGGAGAATCAGGGTAGAGAGCAGAGAGCAGGGCGGCAAGCAGGAAAATCAGGGTAGAGAACAGAGAGCAGGGCGGCAAGCATGAGAATCAGGGTAGAGAGCAGAGAGCAGGGCGGCAAGCAGGTGAATCAGGGTAGAGAGCAGGGCGGCAAGCAGGAGAACCAGGGTAGAGAACAGAGAGCAGGGCGGCAAGCAGGAGAATCAGGGTAGAGAGCAGAGAGCAGGGCGGCAAGCAGGAGAATCAGGGTAGAGAGCAAGGCGGCAAGCAGGAAAATCAGGGTAGAGAACAGAGAGCAGGGCGGCAAGCAGGAGAATCAGGGTAGAGAGCAGAGAGCAGGGCGGCAAGCAGGAGAATCAGGGTAGAGAGCAGGGCGGCAAGCAGGAGAACCAGGGTAGAGAGCAGAGAGCAGGGCGGCAAGCAGGAGAATCAGGGTAGAGAGCAGAGAGCAGGGCGGCAAGCAGGAGAATCAG
Organism: Geotrypetes seraphini; assembly: GCF_902459505.1. Lineage (NCBI taxonomy): Eukaryota > Metazoa > Chordata > Amphibia > Gymnophiona > Dermophiidae > Geotrypetes > Geotrypetes seraphini. Next base: position 69,155,189 of record NC_047095.1, read on the forward strand.
GGTAGAGAGCAAGGCGGCAAGCAGGAAAATCAGGGTAGAGAACAGAGAGCAGGGCGGCAAGCAGGAGAATCAGGGTAGAGAGCAGAGAGCAGGGCGGCAAGCAGGAGAATCAGGGTAGAGAGCAGAGAGCAGGGCGGCAAGCAGGAGAATCAGGGTAGAGAGCAAGGCGGCAAGCAGGAAACTCAGGGTAGAGAACAGAGAGCAGGGCGGCAAGCAGGAGAATCAGGGTAGAGAGCAAGGAGCAGGGCGGCAAGCAGGAGAATCAGGGTAGAGAGCAGAGAGCAGGGCGGCAAGCAGGAAAATCAGGGTAGAGAACAGAGAGCAGGGCGGCAAGCAGGAGAATCAGGGTAGAGAGCAGAGAGCAGGGCGGCAAGCAGGAGAATCAGGGTAGAGAGCAGGGCGGCAAGCAGGAGAACCAGGGTAGAGAGCAGAGAGCAGGGCGGCAAGCAGGAGAATCAGGGTAGAGAGCAGAGAGCAGGGCGGCAAGCAGGAGAATCAGGGTAGAGAGCAAGGCGGCAAGCAGGAAAATCAGGGTAGAGAACAGAGAGCAGGGCGGCAAGCAGGAGAATCAGGGTAGAGAGCAGGGCGGCAAGCAGGAGAACCAGGGTAGAGAGCAGAGAGCAGGGCGGCAAGCAGGAGAATCAGGGTAGAGAGCAGGGCGGCAAGCAGGAGAACCAGGGTAGAGAGCAGAGAGCAGGGCGGCAAGCAGGAGAATCAGGGTAGAGAGCAGAGAGCAGGGCGGCAAGCAGGAGAATCAGGGTAGAGAGCAGGGCGGCAAGCAGGAGAATCAGGGTAGAGAGCAGAGAGCAGGGCGGCAAGCAGGAGAATCAGGGTAGAGAGCAAGGCGGCAAGCAGGAAAATCAGGGTAGAGAACAGAGAGCAGGGCGGCAAGCAGGAGAATCAGGGTAGAGAGCAGGGCGGCAAGCAGGAGAACCAGGGTAGAGAGCAGAGAGCAGGGCGGCAAGCAGGAGAATCAGGGTAGAGAGCAGGGCGGCAAGCAGGAGAACCAGGGTAGAGAGCTGAGAGCAGGGCGGCAAGCAGGAGAATCAGGGTAGAGAGCAAGGCGGCAAGCAGGAAAATCAGGGTAGAGAACAGAGAGCAGGGCGGCAAGCAGGAGAATCAGGGTAGAGAGCAGAGATCAGGGCGGCAAGCAGGAGAATCAGGGTAGAGAGCAGAGAGCAGGGCGGCAAGCAGGAAAATCAGGGTAGAGAGCAGAGATCAGGGCGGCAAGCAGGAGAATCAGGGTAGAGAGCAGGGCGGCAAGCAGGAGAATCAGGGTAGAGAGCAAGGCGGCAAGCAGGAAAATCAGGGTAGAGAACAGAGAGCAGGGCGGCAAGCAGGAGAATCAGGGTAGAGAGCAGGGCGGCAAGCAGGAGAATCAGGGTAGAGAGCAGAGAGCAGGGCGGCAAGCAGGAGAATCAGGGTAGAGAGCAAGGCGGCAAGCAGGAAAATCAGGGTAGAGAACAGAGAGCAGGGCGGCAAGCAGGAGAATCAGGGTAGAGAGCAGAGAGCAGGGCGGCAAGCAGGAGAATCAGGGTAGAGAGCAGAGAGCAGGGCGGCAAGCAGGAGAATCAGGGTAGAGAGCAAGGCGGCAAGCAGGAAACTCAGGGTAGAGAACAGAGAGCAGGGCGACAAGCAGGAGAATCAGGGTAGAGAGCAGAGAGCAGGCCGGCAAGCAGGAGAATCAGGGTAGAGAGCAGAGAGCAGGGCGGCAAGCAGGAAAATCAGGGTAGAGAACAGAGAGCAGGGCGGCAAGCAGGAGAATCAGGGTAGAGAGCAGAGAGCAGGGCGGCAAGCAGGAGAATCAGGGTAGAGAGCAGGGCGGCAAGCAGGAGAACCAGGGTAGAGAGCAGAGAGCAGGGCGGCAAGCAGGAGAATCAGGGTAGAGAGCAGAGAGCAGGGCGGTAAGCAGGAGAATCAGGGTAGAGAGCAAGGCGGCAAGCAGGAAAATCAGGGTAGAGAACAGAGAGCAGGGCGGCAAGCAGGAGAATCAGGGTAGAGAGCAGAGAGCAGGGCGGCAAGCAGGAGAATCAGGGTAGAGAGCAAGGCGGCAAGCAGGAAAATCAGGGTAGAGAACAGAGAGCAGGGCGGCAAGCAGGAGAATCAGGGTAGAGAGCAGAGAGCAGGGCGGCAAGCAGGAGAATCAGGGTAGAGAGCAGGGCGGCAAGCAGGAGAACCAGGGTAGAGAGCAGAGAGCAGGGCGGCAAGCAGGAGAATCAGGGTAGAGAGCAGAGAGCAGGGCGGCAAGCAGGAGAATCAGGGTAGAGAGCAAGGCGGCAAGCAGGAAAATCAGGGTAGAGAACAGAGAGCAGGGCGGCAAGCAGGAGAATCAGGGTAGAGAGCAGAGAGCAGGGCGGCAAGCAGGAGAATCAGGGTAGAGAGCAGAGAGCAGGGCGGCAAGCAGGAGAATCAGGGTAGAGAGCAAGGCGGCAAGCAGGAAACTCAGGGTAGAGAACAGAGAGCAGGGCGGCAAGCAGGAGAATCAGGGTAGAGAGCAAGGCGGCAAGCAGGAAACTCAGGGTAGAGAACAGAGAGCAGGGCGGCAAGCAGGAGAATCAGGGTAGAGAGCAGAGAGCAGGGCGGCAAGCAGGAGAATCAGGGTAGAGAGCAGAGAGCAGGGCGGCAAGCAGGAAAATCAGGGTAGAGAACAGAGAGCAGGGCGGCAAGCAGGAGAATCAGGGTAGAGAGCAGAGAGCAGGGCGGCAAGCAGGAGAATCAGGGTAGAGAGCAGAGAACAGGGCGGCAAGCAGGAGAATCAGGGTAGAGAGCAGAGAGCAGGGCGGTAAGCAGGAGAATCAGGGTAGAGAACAGAGAGCAGGGCGGCAAGCAGGAGAATCAGGGTAGAGAGCAGAGAGCAGGGCGGCAAGCAGGAAAATCAGGGTAGAGAACAGAGAGCAGGGCGGCAAGCAGGAGAATCAGGGTAGAGAGCAGAGAGCAGGGCGGCAAGCAGGAGAATCAGGGTAGAGAGCAGGGCGGCAAGCAGGAGAATCAGGGTAGAGAGCAGAGAGCAGGGCGGCAAGCAGGAGAATCAGGGTAGAGAGCAGAGAGCAGGGCGGCAAGCAGGAGAATCAGGGTAGAGAGCAAGGCGGCAAGCAGGAAAATCAGTGTAGAGAACAGAGAGCAGGGCGGCAAGCAGGAGAATCAGGGTAGAGAGCAGGGCGGCAAGCAGGAGAACCAGGGTAGAGAGCAGAGAGCAGGGCGGCAAGCAGGAGAATCAGGGTAGAGAGCAGGGCGGCAAGCAGGAGAACCAGGGTAGAGAGCAGAGAGCAGGGCGGCAAGCAGGAGAATCAGGGTAGAGAGCAGAGAGCAGGGCGGCAAGCAGGAGAATCAGGGTAGAGAGCAGGGCGGCAAGCAGGAGAACCAGGGTAGAGAGCAGAGAGCAGGGCGGCAAGCAGGAGAATCAGGGTAGAGAGCAAGGCGGCAAGCAGGAAAATCAGGGTAGAGAACAGAGAGCAGGGCGGCAAGCAGGAGAATCAGGGTAGAGAGCAGGGCGGCAAGCAGGAGAATCAGGGTAGAGAGCAGAGAGCAGGGCGGCAAGCAGGAGAATCAGGGTAGAGAGCAAGGCGGCAAGCAGGAAAATCAGGGTAGAGAACAGAGAGCAGGGCGGCAAGCAGGAGAATCAGGGTAGAGAGCAGGGCGGCAAGCAGGAGAACCAGGGTAGAGAGCAGAGAGCAGGGCGGCAAGCAGGAGAATCAGGGTAGAGAGCAGGGCGGCAAGCAGGAGAACCAGGGTAGAGAGCAGAGAGCAGGGCGGCAAGCAGGAGAATCAGGGTAGAGAGCAAGGCGGCAAGCAGGAAAATCAGGGTAGAGAACAGAGAGCAGGGCGGCAAGCAGGAGAATCAGGGTAGAGAGCAGAGAGCAGGGCGGCAAGCAGGAGAATCAGGGTAGAGAGCCGAGAGCAGGGCGGCAAGCAGGAAAATCAGGGTAGAGAGCAGAGATCAGGGCGGCAAGCAGGAGAATCAGGGTAGAGGGCAGGGCGGCAAGCAGGAGAATCAGGGTAGAGAGCAAGGCGGCAAGCAGGAAAATCAGGGTAGAGAACAGAGAGCAGGGCGGCAAGCAGGAGAATCAGGGTAGAGAGCAGGGCGGCAAGCAGGAGAATCAGGGTAGAGAGCAGAGAGCAGGGCGGCAAGCAGGAGAATCAGGGTAGAGAGCAGGGCGGCAAGCAGGAAAATCAGGGTAGAGAGCAGAGAGCAGGGCGGCAAGCAGGAGAATCAGGGTAGAGAGCAGGGCGGCAAGCAGGAGAACCAGGGTAGAGAGCAGAGAGCAGGGCGGCAAGCAGGAGAATCAGGGTAGAGAGCAGGGCGGCAAGCAGGAGAACCAGGGTAGAGAGCAGAGAGCAGGGCGGCAAGCAGGAGAATCAGGGTAGAGAGCAAGGCGGCAAGCAGGAAAATCAGGGTAGAGAACAGAGAGCAGGGCGGCAAGCAGGAGAATCAGGGTAGAGAGCAGAGATCAGGGCGGCAAGCAGGAGAATCAGGGTAGAGAGCAGAGAGCAGGGCGGCAAGCAGGAGAATCGAGGCAGAGAGCAGGGTTTTAGCACAAGCGACTGGTCCTCACCAGTCGCTTGTTTTTTGATCGGCCAGCCAGTCAAAAAGTGTAGTGAATTGCATTCTTCCTGCTTTGCACGCTGATTCCCCTCATTTGCATGCACGGATCGGGATCGGATCACTACACAGGTTAGTGAATCGGGTCGGAGAGAAATTGGGTCGCAAAGGGCTCAGAAACCGATTGGTACACGATAGGTTTGCTTAGTGAATCTATACATAACTTGAGCACTGTTCCTGTCTTCCTTGAGCCTCTCTGGCTTGTCTTTGCTCTGGGGTTTTATCTGCCTTGGAAGAATCATACCCTACTTGCTGAGTACTCTAAAATAGGCTCTTAAAGTGGCCTTATAAGGGAGTGTGTTTAAAGAGGACTGGAGACTTCCTATACCCTCTATCACTGAAAGGTGCAGTTCCTTAAACACTATGTTATAGTGATTCAGTGTATGTATACTGCAGCTGGCTGGAACTGCTGCTGTACAGCACAGAAACTTTCTCCAGATCAGCAGCCTTCCAGTGGCTGGACCTGTAATTACACTCTCTATGAATGGAGATTTGTTCCAGTGCTCCGCCTCCACTGCCTTCCCGTGGACTGAATCCTATCTCTAGCCCCTGCTGCTAGTTACAGTGGAAGCAGGCTCACTCACTTGGGAGGGGCACTGTTCCTTCTAAGCCAGTGTATCTCAAACTGTGTGCCTCCTGAGATTTCAGGTGTACCGTGGCACACTGGGGAAGAGGAAAGGCTCCGGCCAGCTGCCTACAGGATGTGCCTTTCGCGGCGAGAGGCCTGTCCTCTCTGGCACCCCTACTGGTGTTTCAGGGCCCGTCTGGAGGGACGTCATCACGGTGACATCTGTTCACTTCCGAATGCTTCGCGCCGTGGCCACTGTGTTTAGTGTGCCGCGTCTCGAGAAGGTTTGTGGGACACTGGTCTAAGCTGAGCAGGAATCCTCCACCTGCTCAGCTGACAGTGTGAGATGCTGTTTCACTATTGTGATTTCTTTAGGGAGGGACAGGCAAGTTCTGTAGGAGTCCTTGGAACCTGCCTGTTCCTGGTGAATGAAGACAGTGTTAAAGAGCCACGCCATACTGGTAGCAATGCAGTTGGAGGTGGGGATGAGGGTAAATAGAAGTTAGATTGTAAGCTCTTCCGAGCAGGGACCATCTATTAAACGTCAAAATGTATAGCGCTGCATACGCCTTTTATCGCTATATAAGTGATAAATAGTAGCAGTAGGAGGGAGTATTGGAAAAATACTGATAGAGATTTTAAACTCGAAAAAATGTCCAGACACATTACCCATGTCGTAAAATTCTGCTGACTTAAGACAAAAAAGAAAAAAACCTCCCAAACCCCAAGACTAGAAAATGATTAGGGGAAAGAGACAAAGACCAACTAAAACTTGAACAATAACCAAGATTAATAAATGTTAATTAAAGCAGGAGAGCCCTCAGTCACACAGCCACCGCTGGAAAATCCAGAGTGTAGCTGTCGCGGGGTTACACCCAAAAGAGTGTTAACTGCGGAACATCCCTGGGCTCTCTCCGCGTGAGAAGTGATTAACTAGTGCAACAAAAAAGTGCAATGCGTGTGAAAAATAATCATAAAAAACACACACCTTCTTAAAGTTAAGTTGAAATTTGTCTCTGTCCCCCAAGCATGGGGCCAAAAGGAAAAAAGAGTCATTTTCTACCTCGCTTTTCTAGCTGTGTCGGACAATCTGAAAGACCCAGCGCAGTCAAGTTCCTGAAGAAGGGGGTGTGCACCCCCGAAACGGAGTCCCGTAGGACGAAGGACGAAGTTACCATTCACGGACTGCTCACACACGGAGAAGCTAAGTTCTTCCAGTTTGTGTTTGGCTTGGTGTGATTTGGACACTCTTTTTTCCTTTTGGCCCCATGCTTGGGGGACAGAGACAAATTTCAACTTAACTTTAAGAAGGTGTGCGTTTTTTATTATTATTTTTCACACGCATTGCACTTTTTTGTTGCACTAGTTAATCACTTCTCACGCGGAGAGAGCCCAGGGATGTTCCTTCACAAGCACACTTTGAGAAATACAAACTGTCACAGAGGTTTATCAGTACAATATAGTAGCTTCACTTAGGTAATGTGTGTGAAAGGCAAGCCCTTTTCCAATGCTGGAGAGCCATGCAAACATAGTAAGTCTCTTAGGGCTAGATTCACGAACCTGCCCGATCCGGGCAGGTCTGGTGGATTCTTGAAAGTTGAATGTGTAGATGGGGGCGATCGGAGGAATGCCTCCATCTGCCAACACGGATCGCTGTTGTGCGATCCCCATGCATGCACCGATCATCTGTAGCTGGTCTGCGCATGCCCGTCCAAGCCGTGACTTTTTTTAAAAACTTTTTTTAAATTAGTTTTTAGCCCAGTGAGCTCGTAGTTTTAACCCGCTTTAGACCCCCGGGTAAAACCACAGGCTCGCAGGGCAGGGGAAGGGAAGGAGAGATTCGGGGAAGGGCAGGAGAAAACTGGGGCGGCGATTCGGGGTGAGCAGACAGGAGAGATCTGGGCAGAGCAGGGCAGAGAGCAGGGCTTCTATGGAGCTGGAGAGTTGGAAAGACTAGTCTCCAGCAGTCGCTTCTTGGGTTGATCAGCCAGCCCAGTCGGTTTGAAAAATTTGGTTGATGAATCGCGTCCCTGTACACTTTGCATGCGTTTCTCCTCATTTGAATGCACGGATTCGATGCGGATCACAGGACAGGTTAATGAATAGTGGAGGGAAATCTGGTCACACAAGGGTCGCAAACCGATCAGTACATGATTGGTTTGCTTTGTGAATCTAGCCCTTAATCTAAACAAAGAAAGCAGCCTCACTTTATAGGTTTTCTCCAGCATGGGCCTCTGCCCTTCACAATGCATGCAATGGTTATATATTTGTAGAGCACAACCCAATCTACACTGCCCTGTATGGTTGTATAGTCAGGGCCATTTGTAATTCGCGACCTTTTCCTAACAGGTCCTCTCAAAAATATCTTAGCGTACTATACACTTTATACTTTCACATTCTTAAAGTTGATGTACTCTGTATTTCCTCTAACTATCTGCATATTGTAACTTGCTGAATGTCCAGCTCTCTTGAATGTAAACCGCCTAGAAGTCGCAAGATTGTGGCGGTATAGAAAAATAAAGTTATTATTATTATTATTAAAAACCAATTTAAAAAAAGGTAAAAGCTTAAAAAAAAAGTTTTGGCTCGGACGGGCATGCGCAGACCAGCTACAGATGGTCTGCACATGCGTGGGGATCGCACAACAGCGATCCATGCCGGCAGATGAAGGCGTTCCGCCGATCGCCCCTAACTGCAGATTCAACTTTCAAGAATCCATCGGACCTGTCCGGATCGGGCAGGTTCGTGAATCTAGCTCTAAGAGACTTACTATGTTTGCATGGCTCTCCAGCATTGGAAAAGGGCTTGCCTTTCACACACATTACCTAAGTGAAGCTACTATTGTACTGATAAACCTCTGTGACAGTTTGTATTTCTCAAAGTGTGCTTGTGAAGGAACATTTCCCCAGTTAGCCCGGTTCACTGATTTGATTGCAAAATGTCTTTCTGAAACAATTCTGGTGCCTACCTGGAAAGGGCCAGCTGGACCCTAGACAACATTAAGACAAGCTTTAGATGTCTCTGGGTGAGAAGCAGGGGCTACCCAATGGGAGAGTGCCCCAGGGGAGCTCCTTCCTCCTCGGAAGGTCCTTCCTCCCCCGCACTCTCTTTCACTTCATCCAGTGCTGTTCTTTTCCTTTTCTTTCCAAGGTTTTCTCTGACTGTAAACTCACCTATTGCTTTCTCTGTTTTTTGGCATAGGTTGCCCACTGCTGCTGACATTCCATGCTGGTGTACTCAATGCGCACATGATTGCCTGCCTGCGCCCGGAAGATGAGCAGGCTGCTTCTGGGAGTGACCCTGGAGAGGATTTGCAAAGCCATCCTCCTGCTGTGCCTGATACACTTTCTTATATTAATGATTCTCTACTTCAATGTCTACGCACAACACCTGGACTTCTTCAGCCGTTTGGGCACCAAGAACTCCACACGCCCTCACCCATATTACAATTTTTCACGGCCCAATGGGACTGCTCCTAGCTACACTGCCCCTGCTGGCAGCACTGGTGAGCTGCTGCCCCCCAGCACTGGACCGGAATCCAACCAGTCCATCTCTGAGAAGCCCTTGCCGCCGTGTCCAGAGGACCCTCCTGCCCTAGGTAAGCGCAACACTGGGAAGGGTGGATTACAAAAAAGTCTCTGAAGGTGCATAAGAACATAAGAATTGCCGCTGCTGGATCACACCAGTGGTCCGTCGTCCCAGCAGTCTGCTCCCACGGCAGTCCCCAGGTCAAAGACCAGTGCTCTAAATGAGCCCAGCCTCACTTGCGTACTTTCCAGTTGAGAAAGGAACTTGTCCAACTTTGTCTTGAATCCCTGGAGGATGTTTTCCCCTACGACAGACTCTGAAAGAGTGTTCCAGTTTTCTATCACTCTCTGGGTGAATATGTTCTTACGGAATCTATCCCCTTTCAACTTTAGAGAGTGCCCTCTCGTTCTTCCTTCCTTGGAGAGGGTGAACAACCTGTCTTTATCTACTAAGTCTATCCCCTTCAATATCTTGAATGTTTTGATTATGTCCCCTCTCAATCTCCTCTTTTCAAGTGAGAAGAGGCCCAGTTTCTCTAATCTCTCAATGTACGGCAACTCCTCCAACCCCTTAACCATTTTAGTTGCTCTTCTCTGGACCCTTTCGAGTAGTACTGTGTCCTTCTTCATGTACGGCGACCAGTGCTGGACGCAGTACTCCAGGTGAGGGCGCACCATGGCCCGGTACAGCGGCATGATAACCTTCTCTGATCTGCTCGTGATCCCCTTCTTTATCATTCCTAGCATTCTATTCACCCTTTTCGCTGCCACCGCACATTGCGTAGCATCGACTTATCGATTAGAACTCCCAAGTCTCTTTCCTGAGAGGTGTCTCTAAGTACCGCTCCGGACATCCTGTATTCGTGCATGAGATTTTTGTTACCGACATGCATCACTTTACACTTATCCACGTTGAACCTCATCTGCCATGTCGATGCCCATTTCTCAAGCCTGATTATGTCATGCTGCAGATCTTCGCAATCCCCCTGTGTCTTCACTACTCTGAATAACTTCGTATCATCCGCAAATCTCATCTGTTTCTTTGAAGATATCTCTCACCACAATATGTGCTTTAGGTACTTTAATTAGTTATTGAATTAATTTGAAAGATCAAACAGTTGAATGTTTTTTAAATAGGTGCGAATTTGATGAGAGTGGGTTCTTCAAAGCACAGGCAGCAGGAAAGCCTGGATAAAGTGTAGCCTACAGATCCTTAAGAGCAGTGGTGTCAAACTCAAACCCTTTGCAGGGTCACATTTTGGATTTGGAGGGCCGCAGAAAAAATAGTTAATGTCTCTTTAAAGAAATGACAACTTTGCATGAGGTCAAACTCATTAGAGTTCATAAATCTTTCCTTAATTGCTTCTGATAATTTCAGCTATACACAACTGAAAGCAATGCAACATGTAGAAAGTGAAGTCTAGATAGTTTTTCAATTTCCGAATGTTGCACTGCTTTCAGCTGTGTATAGCGGAAATTATCAGAAGCAATTAAGGAAAGATTTATAAATGATAAAGAGTTTTACCTCCTACAAAACTGTGATTTAGATTCTAAAGTATCAACTGCAAGAGACAAGATTTTGGTGGAGTCCTCTAGGCTTTTTTGTAAAGGGGAGAATCAATATCTGACTTGTGCCTTAAGTATCCTGTGGTCGCGTCTGCAACCGCCTTCAGCTCTCACCTCCTTCAGCACCGGACACAACCGCCATCTTACCTCAAGTAGTCACCGCCAGGAGAGGTGCCGAATTTCACAAGTTCACGAGATTACGTACAAGCACAAGCTGCACTGCCTCCGATGGTTACCTTAAGTTTTGGAATGTTGTCTGCCTCACTGTTGTAACCTCACTCAAGCGCTTTCCTGCATCTGTACGCGATTATCCTCTCCACTCCATCTCACAATCGCGTACAGATGCAGGAAAGCGCTTGCGTGAGGTTATAGCAGTGAGGTGGGCAACATTCCAGAACAATGGTAACATACCGAGGGCCTCAAAATAGTACCTGGTGTGCCGCGAGTTTGAGACCACTGTTTAAGAGCTTGGCTTCCGCTGTGATCGATGAGATAAAAAAAAAATTTCTTCTCCTTTGTTTTAAAGTATTACCATGTAGCTTCTTGGAGTACCCTTTTGAAACAGTAAAATGTCGATCCACTTTCATCAACTCTATACCACTCAGGATTTTGTAGTCTCAATCATATCTCCCCTCAATTGTTTCTTTTCCAAGCTGAGAGCCCTAACCTCTCCAGTCTGCCCTCAAATGAATGTCCTTCCATCACCTTAATCATTTTGCTCACCCTTCTTTGTACATTTTCCAGTTCCACTACGAGATGTGGTGATGAAAATTCCACATAATACCCAAGGTGAGATTGCACATTGGAAAGATACAGGGGCAATATGATATTCTTTGCTTTATCCTTTATTCCTTTCCATAATAATTCCTAGTGAGTGCCTTGCTTCAGTTCAGCTTGATTGTGTGCATGTTTTCCATAAAATTTGGAACTGCACAAAAGGTAGTAATTGATGGGAGAGTTCCGTTGCTATTTATAAATTGTAAGAACATAAGAATAGCCTTACTGGGTCAGACCAAAGGTCCATCAAGCCCAGTAGCCCATTCTCACGGTGGCCAATCCAGGTCCCTAGTACCTGGCCAAAACCCTAAGAGTAGCAACATTCCATACAGAATCTCAAAGAATAGCAAGATTCCGGAATCCCAGAGAGTAACGAGATTCTAGAACCCCAAAGAGTAGCAACATTCCATGCTACCGATCCAGGGCAAGCAGTGGCTTCCCCATGTCTTTCTCAATAACAGACTATGGACTTTTCCTCCAGGAAATTGTCCATATCGTTCTTAAAACCAGCTATGCTATCTGCTCTTACCACAACCTCTGGCATTGCGTTCCAGAGCTTAACTATTCTCTGAGTGAAAAAATATTTCTTCCTATTGGTTTTAAAAGTATTCCTTGTAACTTCATCGAGTGTCCCCTAGTCCTTGTAATTTTTGACAAAGTGAAAAATCGTTCCACTTGTACCCGTTCTACTTCACTCATATCTCCCCTCAGCCGTCTCTTTTCCAAGCTGAAAATCCCTAACCTTTAGTCTTTCCTCATATGAAAGGAGTTCCATCCCCTTTATCATCTTGGTCGTTCTTCTTTGAATCTTTTCTAGTGTCGCTATATCTTTCTTGATAAAGGAGACCAGAATTGAATGCAGTACTATTGGTGAAGTTGCACCATGGAGTGATACAGGGGCATTATAACATTCTTAGTCTTGTTAACCATTCCTTTTTCAATAATTCCTAGCACATTGGGCGGAAGGTTTCATCATATTGTCTACGATGATACCCAGATCCTTTTCTTGGGCGCTAATCCCCAAGGTGGACCCTAGCAATAAGAGCAAACATAATCAATAATGCTAGCTCACCCCTAACCGATGATTTAACGGGAAATCTAGATGACGACAAAAAATCAAATAATATGTCACTACATGCTACATGTTCAAACTTCACCCTTCCATCCTTAACTGAAATAAAACAGCTACTTCAAGGATTAAACCTCAAAGGGTCAAAATTAGAATACTTTCCGCCTTTTCTTCTCAAACGATATTTCTCAGTATTTGGTCCAGCTATTCTTCAAATTATTCATACGAGTCTGTCCACTTCATCAATTCCAACTGATTGGAAGCATTCTGTTCTTCTTCCTATCATTAAGGATACTAAATCAAGTTTGTCAGAATGCTCAAATTATCGTCCTATCTCGAGTTTACCATTTTTAGCCAAAATTACAGAAAAGGTAGTATTCCAGCAATTATCAGACTTCATTGACAAAACTCAGGTTTTACATCCTAATCAAACTGGATTTCGGAAAAATCATTCTACTGAACATTCATTACTAGGTCTTGTTACAACTATTCAATATTTTCTGGACCAACATAAATCGGATATACTCATTTCTCTAGATTTAGCTGCAGCTTTTGATACTATCGATCACTATTTACTACTACAGCGCCTTTCATCCATTGGCATTAAAGATCAAGTATTAGATTGGTTTCGATCTTACTTTTCTGAAAGATCTTCCACTGTGTTTTTCAACAATGCTTTTTCAAAGCCGTACCAAAACAATTATGGAATACCTCAAGGATCCATACTTTCACCATTACTGTTCAATATTTACTTGGCCCCACTTTTAACACTCTGTCAATCCATAGGCTTTACAGTATATGCCTATGCAGATGATTTTCAACTTTTGCACACTATTGATCCCAACAGTTCACATGACATATCAGAAATCAATCATAAGTTAGCCAAAATTCACGAATGGTTAAATAACAATCAATTATCTCTAAGTATAACTAAAACTTCCACTGTGCTTTTCTCAGGGAAAGAAGGAGTTCAACTTACCAGTCCAATAATAATTGACAATAAGCCCCTCAATCAAACAACTAACACAAAAATTTTGGGAGTCTTAATAGACAACAATCTCACTTTTCAAGCACACATCAGCGCTCTCGTTAAAAATTGTTTCTACAGGTTAAAGATGATCCGTTCGCTTGCCCCACTTCTCGATTCATTTTCCCTTAATACATTAATTCACTCCTTAGTTATCGCAAAATTAGATTATTGTAACTCCTTATTAAAAGGAGCTTACCAAAAGGACATAAGACGTCTTCAACTCATTCAAAATATTGCAATAAAGATTATTACAGGTTCCAAAAAGTTTGATCATGTCACACCTCTATTACAAAATGCTCATTGGCTGCCTATATCTTACAGGATTAATTATAAATTAGCTCTTCTAGTTCATAACACATTAAAAACCAATACTCCTGCTTTTATAGATAGGCTCCTGATTCCTTACAGTTCATCCAGAGTTCTCAGATCAGCCTCTCAATCTACCCTTAATGTTCCTTCACTGAAAATTATTGGAACCCGCCGTGCTTCAATTTTCTCTGTTACTGCCCCAATGTTATGGAATTCTCTCCCTTTGTATTTAAGATTAGAACAAGATTTGCAAACTTTTAAAAAGAACTTAAAATGTCTTCTTTTTAAAGAAGCATTTAACTGATAGTTCTCTTTCTTAATTATATCAGTTAATTCCTGAGCAATAATATCAGTTAACTTCTTTTCCCTTAAATATATACCTTTATACTTCTATAATGACATTTTTTAGGCCTTTTTATATTCCCTACCTCCCTAATGTGTTTTCCTTATATGTTCTCTTTAAACAAAAATTGTATTTCTTCCCTATTTTCCCACTGTTTCCAGTTTTCTTTTGTCCAAAGGATGTTACCCTAGTTTGTGTAGTATAACATTATGTATAAGTTAGTTTTGTTTTTAAACTCTGTTTTTAATTTTGTAAAACGCTTTGAAATTGGAAAAGCGTTTAATCAAACAATTTAATAAACTTGAAACTTGAAACTTGTTATTCAGGTTATTCTTCCCAATGTGCATCAGTTTGCATTTGTCCACATTAAATTTCATCTGCCATTTGGACGCCCAGTCTTCCAATTTTTCACAATCCGCATGCGTTTTAACAACTTTGAGCAGTTTAGTGTCATCTGCAAATTTAATCACCTAACTCGTCGTTCCAGTTTCCAGGTCATTTATAAATCAAATAGCACCGGTCCTAGTACAGATCCATTTATCCCTACCCTCTGTTTTCTATCCAATAACCAATTCCTAATCCACAACTGAACTTTGCCTCCTATTCCATGACTTTAATTTTCTCAGGAGCTTCTCATGAGGAACTTTGTCAAAAGCTTTCTGAAAATCTAGATATATTATATCAACCGGCCAGTGGCGTACCTAGGGTATGTGGCACCCGGGGCCCATCATTTTTTGACACCCCCCCCCCCCCCTCATGGAAAAATTTTTTTTTTTTTTTGCAATAACCATGAAATGGAATAAATGGTCAGAATAGAAACAGGCAGTGAAAATTTTCTTTTATTGAACCTCATTTATGTAACCATTATTCCAAACATAACATAACATAAATTATGTCGGAATTGTCATGACATCAGAAGTACATATGGAGTAGTTGCAGGTGATGCTTGGGACAGTTCTGATTGTGTTAGTTCGGTTTTATGTGTTTTTTGAATAGAAGGGTTTTTATTTCTTTTTTTAAGGTTTTGTAGTTTGTGGTCGAGGTCAATAGGTTGTAGAGTTGGGGGTCAAGTGTTGCAGCTCGAATGGCTAGGAGGTTGTCGAACAGTTTTTTTCTTTTGACGTTTTTGGTTGGAGGGTGTGTGAATGGTGCGTGAGTTCTCCTATGTCTGTGGATTGAATTATTTAGCTGAAGAAATTAGTTACCCCCCCATTCCACACACATTAATTCTCTTCCATTTTTGTTCCCATTATAAAAAAACACTGATAAGTTCCCAGGAAAAAAATACATTAAAATAAGAAGTGAAAACAAAGGCCCCTACAGATGAGAACATAACATAAGAATAGCCTAACTGGGTCACACCAATGGTCCATCATGCCCAGTAGCCCATTCTCATGGTAGCCAATAGTGCTGCCCGATTCAGAGAAAAATATTTCATTCGATTCGATTCACCCTGTTGAATCGATTTTTCGATTAGATTCACTGTTAATGACACCGCTTTTTAAGTTTAAACAAAGTATAACAATAAATTTCACAACAACAATAAATTTCACAAAGTACTTAAAAAAAAAAAATCACATTTTTCCATTAAAGCAGTTCTGGAGACATTTGCTTGAACAGTCTTTTTTCCCAGTCCATAAGCAAGCAATATGAAAAAGATTTCCTTAATTATCTACTCAAACATTTTTGCTATTTACTTTCATTGTACCTAGACTATTATTCAGTAGAAAAAAATTTAGTTTGTTCAATCAAGCAGAACATTCACTCATAGAAGTCCAATGTCCACACAGGATTTGATTGAACAAACCATATTTTTTCTAATGAATAATAGTTTAGGTATACTGAATAGCAAAAATGTTAAAGCCACACAGAAAAGCAGTAAAAGTCAATAGGTTCTCCAAGTGGGAACAACCTGATGTCTCAGCACTTGAGGAAAAGACCACGTAATAATGTTTATAAGATAAATCATATAAATGATTATACTGAAGCAGGGTGTCCTCAGCGTGAGAGGTAAGCGAGAGGAGAGAATTCTCCAGTGCTTTACACAATAAGGCTCCTCTGCCTGCAGTGCACACCATCATAGGACACCTCAGGTGTGCTCAAATTAATCAATGTGATAAATTAAACAGTGATAAACAATTGGTCAATCACAAGAGTGCAAGATCAAACAGGTTGTTCCCACTCAGAGAACCTATTGACTTTACTGCTTTTCTGTGTGAGTAGATAATTAAGCAAATTTCTGATAGCCTACAGAACTGATTCTCACCTTCCATCCCCAGCCCCCAAGACTTACCAGACCCCCCCTGCCGATGCATTTACTTACTGCCTGAACTGGATATTAAATCGTGGGGAAGAGAGGAGAAATGCGGGGAAAGAGCCAGCCAAAACTAGTATTTGTTGCTGCTGAGTGCACCAATCCAGGGCAAGCAGACGCTTCCCCCATGTCTTAATAACAGACAATGGACTTTTCCTCCAGGAATTTGTCCAAACCTTTCTTAAAACCAGCTACGCTATCTACTTTTAACATGACTTCTGGCCACTTCATTTTTAAGCTTAGATCTTTCCTTCCAAACAGAGACCTTGCTAGATGTCAAATACAGCACAAGGTAACTTCACATGGACTTAACTGTGCAGGAAATGAATCTCCTCATACACCCACCATATAGTGCAAAAATGTGCAAAGGTCTGTTTTTTTCTTTCGATCACTACATAGCCTAATGCCACACAAGCAGCGCTGTTACAAACATATTCTGAAGGTCAATGCTAAGGTTGACAAAGTTTCCTTCCTTGGACCAGAAGGAGATACTGACAAACCACTGGAAGAGATTCTAAAACAACTACCCAGAAATAACACCCAAAGACCCACTCAGTGTGTGAACCAGTTGAGTGGAGTGGACTAACTGGGGGTGGAAATGGGCCCAGAGTTTGCTCAGCAGAATTTCCCAGACTACCTCTTCCTCTCAACACACTGACATGCTACCACCACCACCAACACTAGGAACACCTCACCGAGTATGCCAGCAATGCTTATAAACTTTATAAAACACATTATTATATTTTCTTATAAAGCATATATTTTAACTGAACTCAGCCTTGCCATTCACAAAAATAGAAAAGTTCCCATTTCAAGCTGTCTCATGTACACTTTTCAAATCTAACATATTGTAATCACAAAACAGAAAATAAAATTATTTTTTCTACCTTTTGTTCTCTGATCAATATTCAAATCTTGTTGGTCCCAGGCTCTTGTTGTCTTGCTTGCCAGGGTCTCCTTTCTCCGTGCTAACCATCCGTCTGCCATCTCTGTTCTCCCCTTCCGTTTCCCTTCCCTCTCCCGGAGATCTGGCATCTTTCCTTTTTTTTGTCTCCATCCACAGATTCACCTTTTCTCAACTCCCCACCACCCCAGGATCCACCATCTCTCCCTTTCTGTTCCCAACTATCCTCCTATCCAGTATCTCTATCCCCCCTCCACACCATCCCCTGTTTCCAAGTTCTCTCCCTTTCTGTTCCTTCCCTCCCTAAATCCCATTATGCACCATCTCTCTCCCACTCCTCTGTTTTTAGACCCATTATTTCTAACCCCCAAAGTCTGGCATATGCACGTATCTTTGAACCCCCCCTTCCCTCTCTCCCTCTGTGTACTTTTACACCAGGACCCCCCTCCCCCGAAGGTCTGTCCCCCCTCAGAAGGGCTACACCCCACCCCTGAAGACCTGCACCCCCCGAAGGACTTTACCTCCCACCCGAAGGTCTGTCCCCCTCTGAACGCCTAAACCCCACCCCTGAAGGCCTGCACCCTCCCCGAAGGATTGTACCCCCCACCCGAAGGTCTGTCCCCCCCTGAAGGCCTGCACCCATCCCGAAGGCCTGCACCCACCCCGAATGCCTGCACCCACCCCGAATGCCTGCACCCACCCCGAAGGCCTGCACCCACCCCGAAGGCCTGCACCCCCGAAGGCCTGTCCCCCCCCCTTGAAGGCCTGACCCCCCCTTGAAGGCCTGCCTGCTTGTCCCCCCTTGAAGGCCTATCCCCCCTTAAAGGTCTGCCTGTCCCCCCCCCTTGTAGGCCTGTCCCCCCTTAAAGGTCTGCCTGTCCCACCCCCTTGTAGGCCTGTCCCCCCCTTGAAGGCCTGACCCCCCCTTGAAGGCCTGCCTGCTTGTCCCCCCTTGAAGGCCTGTCCCCCCCTTGAAGGTTGGCACCCCCCCAAAGGCCTGCACCCCCTTGAAGGCCTGTCCCACCCCCTTGTAGGCCTGTCCCCCCCTTGAAGGCCTGCCTGCTTGTCCCCCCTTGAAGGCCTGTCCCCCCCCTTGAAGGCCTGCACCCCCCCTTGAAGGTTGGCACCCCCCCAAAGGCCTGCACCCCCTTGAAGGCCTGTCCCACCCCCTTGTAGGCCTGTCCCCCCCTTGAAGGCCTGCCTGCCTGTCCCCCCCTTGAAGGCCTGCACCCCCTTGAAGGTCTGCACCCCCCCCGAAGGCCTGCACCCCCCCGAAGGCCTGTCCCCCCACTTGAAGGCCTGCCTGCCTGTCCCCCCCTTGAAGGCCTGCACCCCCTTGAAGGTCGGCACCCCCCCCTGAAGGCATGCACCCCCCCTGAAGGCCTGTCCCCCCTTGAAGGCCTGTCCCCCCCCCCCCCTTGTAGGCCTGCACCCCCTTGTAGGCCTGTCCCCCCCCCTTGTAGGCCTGTCCCCCCCTTGAAGGCCTGCCTGCCTGTCCCCCCCTTGAAGGCCTGCACCCCCTTGAAGGTCTGCACCCCCCCCCGAAGACCTGCACCCCCCCTTGAAGGCCTGCCTGCCTGCCTGTCACCCCCCCTCCCCCTTGAAAGTCTGCCTGCCCGCCCACCCGCCCCACCCTGAAGGCCTGATGCCCCGACCCACCCCGAAGGACCATTCGCCCCCCTGGCCTCCCCGCACTACCTATGAAGCAGCCGCAGCAGGATCGCGACGTCAGCTATCTTTGCGCTGCTTAGGAGCTGCTTCCTGCGCCGGGCTACCTTAAGCTACTGCCCCCCCCACGCCCGAAGGACCGCTCGCCCCACTGACCTTCCAGCACACCTATGAAGCAGCCCGCAGCAGGATCGCGATGTCAGCAATCCCTCAGCTGCTTGGGCGCTGCTTCCTGCGCCGCGGTCCCGCCCCCTCCTCTGACGTCAGAGGAGGGACGGGACCGTGGCGCAGGAAGCAGCGCCCAAGCAGCTGAGGGATTGCTGACGTCGCGATCCTGCTGCGGGCTGCTTCATAGGTGTGCTGGAAGGTCAGTGGGGCGAGCGGTCCTTCGGGCGTGGGGGGGACTGAGCGGCAAGGCCGGGAACACCCCCTCAGGGCTGGTACCCGGGGCGGCCCCCCCCCCCCCCCCCCCCTAGGTACGCCACTGCAACCGGCTCACCTTTATCCACATGTTTATTCACACCTTCAAAGAAGTCAAGCAAATTGGTGAGGCAAAATCTCCCTTGGCTGAACCCATGCTGACTCTGTCTCATTAAATCATATTTGTCTACGTGTTCCACAATTTTATTTTTTATAATTGTTTCCACCATTTTGCCCAGCATTGAAGTCAGGCTTACAAGTCTATAATTTCCTGGTTCTCCTCTGGAACCCTTTCAAAAAATCGACGTAACATTGGCTACCCACCAATCATCAGGTACTATAGACTATTTTAGTGACAGATTACAGATCACTAACAGCAGGTCAGCAATTTCTTGTTTGAGTTCTTTTAGCACCCTGGGATGTATACCATCCGGCCCAGGTGATTTGTCACTTTTTACTTTGTCGATTTAGCTCAGTACATCTTCCAGATTCACTGAGATTTCTTTCAGTCAAGATCTTGCTTGACGAACTTGCTGCACTTCTTCGAGGGAGTAAACAGGCAGATAGACAAGGGAAAGCCGGTTGACATTGCATATCTGGATTTTTAGAAGGCGTTAGACAAGGTCCCGCATGAATGACTACTTTGAAAAATTGCGAGCCATGGTTTAGAGCAGGGATGTCCAACCTTTTGGCTTCCCTGGGCCGCATTGGCCGAAAAAAATGTTTTTGGGGCCACACAAATGTGCAAACGCTGCAGCAAGACAGAGGAGGGAGCCGGCAAGACAGTAAACACCCGGGGACAGCAGAAAAAAAATACTGCATCGCCCTCAACCAGGGCCACACAAAATACTTCACGGGGCCACATGTGGCCCTTGGGCCGCAGGTTGGACACCCCTGGTTTAGAGGGTGAAATACTCATGTGGATTAAAAACTGGTTGGCGGATAGGAAACAGAGAGTGGGAGGTAAATGGACAATACTCGGACTGGAAAAGCATCATGCGTGGAGTGTCGCAGGGTTCGGTGCTTGGACCCGTGCTCTTCAACATATTTATAAATGACCTGAATATTGGAGCAAAGTGATTAAATTTGCGGACGATACAAAGTTATTCAGAGTAGTGAAGACGCAGAAGGATTGCGAAGACCTGCAACACGACATAAACACGCTTGAGAAATGGGCCACGACATGGCAA
The DNA here is from genome assembly GCF_902459505.1 of Geotrypetes seraphini. NCBI lineage: Eukaryota > Metazoa > Chordata > Amphibia > Gymnophiona > Dermophiidae > Geotrypetes > Geotrypetes seraphini. The sequence goes on from NC_047095.1 coordinate 69,175,474, forward strand.
ATGAGGTTTAACGTGGATAAGTGTAAGGTGATGCATGTTGGTAACAAATACAGGATGTCTGGTGCAGTACTCGGAGAGACCCCCCAGGAAAGAGACCTGGGAGTACTGGTCGACAAGTCAATGAAGCCATCCGCGCAATGTGCGGCGGCTGCGAAATGGGCGAATAGAATGTTAGAAATGATTAAAAAGGGGATCACAAGCAGATCGGAGAAGGTTATCATGCTGCTGTACCGGGCCATGGTATGCCCCCACCTGGAATACTGCATCCAGCATTGGTCACCGTATATGAAGAAGGACATAGTACTACTCAAAAGGGTCCAGAGCAGAGAAGAGCGACTAAAATGGTTAAGGGGCTGGAGGAGTTGCTGTACAATGAGAGATTAGAGAAACTGGGCCTCTTTCCCTTGAAAAGAGGAGACTGAGAGGGACATGATTGAAACATTCAAGATAATGAAGGGAATAGACTTAGTAGATAAAGACAGGTTGTTCACCCTCTCCAAGGTAGGGAGAATGAGAGGGCACTCTCTAAAGTTAAAAGGGAATAGATTCCGTACAAACGTAAGGAAGTTCTTCTTCACTCAGAGAGTGGTAGAAAACTGGAACGCTCTTCCGGGGGTTGTTATAGGGGAAAACACCCTCCAGGGATTCAAGACAAAGTTAGACAAGTTCCTGCTGAACTGAAACGTACGTAGGTAGGGTAGACTCAGTTAGGGTGCTGGTCTTTGACCTAAGGGCTGCGGCGGGAGCGGATTGCTGGGCACGATGGACCATGGTCTGAGCCAGCAGCGGCAATTCTTATGTTCTTAGGTATATTCCCTTCACGTATGGAATTTCTATCCATAAGGATTCCACACTGCTTTCTATGTCATGCAGAATGTTTATTTGATTTGATTCAATTCCCTCTTTAACATATAGCGCAACCCCTCCTCCAATTTGATCCACTCTAATTTGTACCCAGGTAACAGTGTCCCATTGATTGTCCTCCTTCCACCAGGTCTCCAAGATGCCTATTATATCTATCTCATCATTCAGTGCTATATAACTCTCCTATTTTATTTTTTAGGCTTCTAGCATTTGTATACAGACACTTCAAATTGTGGATTTTCCTTGTAACTACAGTCTGCTGAGAAGACAGGGAAAATTTGAGTCTTTTACTCTGCTTTCCTCTTAAACCCTTTTAAGCCCTCTTAAGCTAATTAGGTGCTATAGGAGGGTTCTAAAAATATGCCTGTCTCAACAGTTTTATATTGCAAAATTTGAAGGTGGATTCCACTTTGTACATGGCTCTGTGGTTAAAAGCTGTAACTTATAAATACTCGCTCTTCTTCGAGTTCCCTTGTCATCCCCAGCAGTCACTTCCCCACCCAATCTCTCTCACCTTTATCCCACAATGTGCTCATCTAATCTTTCTTTCTCTCTCTTTCTTCCCCCTACCTTATCCTAAGCAGAGGCCATTCTGAATGCCCTATCTCAAATCTGTCTCTCTTCATAAAGCATATCACCCGGCCTGGGGGTGGAATAGGGTAACCGTAGCTACCGGATGCTAGGGTCCACCTTGGGGATCAGCACTCAAGAAAAAGATCTGGGTGTCATCGTGGACAACACGCTGAAACCTTCCACCTAATGTGCGGCGGTGGCCAAGAAAGCAAAAAAAAAAAAGATGCTAGGAATTATTAAAAAAAGGGATGGTAAACAAGACTAAGAATGTTATAATGCCTCTGTATCGCTCAATGGTGCGACCTCATCTGGAGTACTGCGTTCAGTTTTGGTCACCGTATCTCAAAAAACATACAGTGGAACTAGAAAAGGTTCAAAGAAGAGTGACCAAGAGGATAAAGGGGATGGAACTCCTCTCGTATGAGGAAAGGCCTAAAGAGGTTAGGGCTCTTCAGCTTGGAAAAGAGACGGCTGATTGAAGTCTACAAAATCCTGAGTGGAGTAGAATAGGTGCAAATGGATCGGTTTTTTTTTTTTACTGCATCAAGATTTACAAAGACTAGGGGACACGCGATGAAGTTACAGGGGAAGAATTTTAAAACCAATGGGAGGAAATATATTTTTCCATAAACTGCTGTTGAGACAGACATGGGAGAAGCCACTGCTTGTCCTGGATTGGTGGCATAGATTGCTGCTACTATTTGGGTTTTTAAACTGGCCAAACGGGGGTCTAAAGGATAACTTATAATACCTTTATTCAACAGTTTCTCTTTTGCACAAAGGGTGCTTTGAATTATAAATGGTCTAATATATTAACACTTATTTTGAGCATATAAACAATAACCGAAATTTGAAGATAGAACTTATCCCCAAAATCTATGATGAGGTTGAAGTATCATAAATCTGCATAATTCTCAGTAAAGAGACCTCTTATAACTTAGATGTTATTTCAAGTCCTCATTCTGAATGCATGTGATATAATCATTTACTTTACAACCTCCTTCCTACCCACAAATTTAATTGTTTCCTTATAAATTTATTTATTAAAGTCTTTATTAGCAAAAAAATTAAAAACTATCTAACTAGGGAGTGCTTTTTTTTAAAAAAAAAAAATTTTTTGTTAATTATTTAACTTCATTAGTTGTATACAAGAGTAACAACACTTATCCTAGTGGCTTTCCAGCCGGAGCTAACGTTGGGGGACCATGAACTGCCAGTTTATATATATATAAGTGTGGGTTGGATAATCTATAAATTGATCCGTGTATGTAGTTTGACTATTTGGGTTTTTGCCAGGTACTTGTGACTTGGATTGGCCTCCGTGAAGACGGGATACTGGGCTAGACGGACCATTCTTATGTTAGTTATAATAGAAGCAGCCATATTCCCTCCTGGAGGTTTTCACAGTTATAACAGAAATTCAGGAGCCTTGGATATACTTGATTTCAATTAATAGAATAAGCACGTGATTCCAGATTCAGTCAATGGACATGATTCCAGCTGGTGATCTTTCCACTTAGTAAAAACTGTACCAAATGTACTAGTGAGTTTTCCATTTGGTCTCTATGGAAAACTGTCTGGTACATTTGTTCTCTGTAACGACAGCAGCCCTGCTACCTCTGGACATCTCTGCTTGCACTAATGGATTCTCCGTCTTTCCTCTCTCTCCCCATTTACTCTTGGGACTTCTTTGCATTTGTACATCATTGTTATTGTCATCAGCTGATGAGCAGTGTTGCAGTTTCTGTCCTCTGGTGGATCCACAGTGGAGTTTGTGTTTGCATGTTCAAGAAAGTGGAAAAATCTAAGTTGTTAAAAAAAACCCAATTATAAACTCTCAGATAACAAACTTGTATATAGTATAATCTCGTTATAACGGATTCGCATATGGTGAAATAATTTTTATTAGAGCAAACAGTAAAAACACAGATACAGAGATTCATCCAATCAAGCAGTGCTCCAAAACACATGATAGAAAAATAACACCCCCCTCCTCCACCCACCCCCCATGCCCCAAGACCGGATTCCCCATCAGCAAGCACAGAAAGTAGCATCACAGAGAAAACAGAAAAAGGCAAAATCAACAGTTCAAAACACAACTTATGGCCACTGAAGTCATAGTATTTCAGAAAGGCTCCCAGGTAGCCGTGAAGTGCTCCCCTTGCACGGTGGAAAGATTGGGAACATCTCTGCGCTCCCAAGCCAGCAGGAGAATCATCTGAGAGCGCCACATAGAAGTGGTAGGAGCGTCAGGGTCCAGCCATTTAAGAAAAATACATTTTAAAGGCACATAATATGGACCAGCGAAGAAAGGCACTCAACCCTGACGGCCTCGGATGATGAGATGGAGAGAGTCCAAAAAGTAGCAGAGGCGACAATCGTATGGTCACATTCCAAATAGTCCCAATAAAAGGAAAGAGTCCTGTCCAATAGGCTTGAACAGCCGGGCAAGACCACAACATGTGACCCAAAGTAGCAATCAGATACCCACATTTATCACACAAGGCTGTGAGCCGATACTTAGCGCAGTAGGCCCTGTGAGGTGATACATAAATTCGAAATAACAATTTATAGTGCACTTCCCAAAAGTCCTCATACTTTCTCAAAGCTAATTTCACCACAAGACCTCAAACACCCATCGATCTTTGTTTAAGGCATATACACAAAGTAATATTATTTTTAACAGGCTCAAGAATGATAGCTAAGTGCCCTTCCTTTATAAATTCAGTAACACACTATCATTCTGGAGCCTGTTAAAAATAATATTACTTTGTGTATATGCCTTAAACAAAGATCGATGGGTGTTTGAGGTCTTGTGGTGAAATTAGCTTGATACTATACAAGTTTGTTCGCTGAGAGTTTATGCATGCTCAAGAAAGCCATGGTGTGATTATCAGTCCAGTGGACTATGGTGTGTAGAGCAGCTGTCTGGAATTCAGGGGTATGGAAACAGCTGGAACATGTGTTTTGGTGCTGCTGGTATGCACAGTCTGTTTATTTGCTTTTAGAGCTAGTACACTGGAGACCTGAATTCTGTTTCCTTATCCATCACTTACAAATACTTAACTCTTAGGGGCTTTGTTATCAATATGGCCTACCATTTACACATATTATTTTTCCGCTAACGTATGCTATTTCAGCAAAGGCTCCATTTTTGCTGTGAGACCTAGTTAACAGTTAAATAACACATCTTGACAGCAGCCCACATCGATAACGTTCTCTATTAATTACATAAAAAAGAAATGCCTGTAGGAATTGAAATCACTTCTCTATGTAATGATAGTAGCCAAGTACAGGACAATCTAGCCATTGTGACATCACTGATGAGGTTGGCTCTTATTGGTGGAAAGAGGCATTATGACATCACAATCTCAGTTCTGGTAACCAGAGACTGAAACTCTTCACACTAAGGGGGGAAGTTATTAACATGAGCTACTGTTATTATGTGTCATTTTACCACTAACTCATGTTATTTTAGATCAGGTCTAATTTTACTAATAACCCAGGTTAACAGTAAAATCACACATCTTAGCAGTGGCCCACATTGCTAACCTCCCCCTTAATCCCTCATAATCAGACTAAGATATTAAGAACAAGAAAGTTGTTGATTTTCCCCTAAAATTCATATACTTCTCCCCCTTTACAAAAGCGTAGTGCGGTTTTTAGCGTCAGCCCCAGCAGTAACAGCTCCGATGCAGTGGCGTACCATCATTTTTTGGCACCCCCCCCATCTGTACGAAAAACATGATTTTTAGTAACAAGCCACACGTCACACATGAGTACCTAGGAAAAGGCAGCATCTTACATACTGCAGTGAGCAGTACAACATCAATACACCCATTGTAAAATTAAACAAGCCAGACTAGTACAGATCAATCCTACACCGTCAATCCTAACAGAAAATCATGTCTTTCGAACACACAGAACACAGAAAACACCTTCGCTTAGTATGGCATGTCATCACAAACTAACCCCTCCCCCTTTTACAAAACTGTAGTGTGGATTTTAGCCACGGTGGTAACAGCTCTGATGCTCATGGAATTCTGAGCATCAGAGCTGCTACCACCACGGCTGGCGCTAAAAAAAGCTCCACAGTTTTGTAAAAGGGGGGATAAAATAGAAATACATAGACAAAGGTTAAATTGAACCAGCAAGAAGCTGGACTCTGCATATAATGCACCACAGAAAGAGTGACACATGTCTCCTAAAGCAATAAATAAATAGAAAATTTTTGTTCTACCTTTGTGTTCTCTGGTTTCTGCTTTCCTTATCTTCTTGTTACTCTCTTCCTTCCATCCACTGCCATCTCTCTGCCCCTATATGACATCTTCTCTCCTTCTATGCTCCTTCCAGAAACTGTATGCCTCCCCCTTCCATCTCTCCTTTCACCCCCATTGGTCTGGCATCTCTCTCCTCTCCTTCCCTCTCCCACACCTCTCTTCTGCAATCCTTTTCTTCCCTCATTTTCCTTTTCAATTTATTTTCTGCATCCATCTAGATTACGTTCTTACTACCCTCTCATCAATTTCCTTTTTTACTGTCTACCTACAGCTCGCCACCTCTATCCCTCAACCCTTCCAGTATCTAACTCTATTCTCTTCTCTCAATCCAGCATGTACCCTTTTTTCTTTCTCCTCCCGACTTCCTTCCAGCGTCTCCTCCCCCTCTCCCTCTACTTCCATTCAGTCTGCCCCCTCTCCCCCACACTTTCATTCCATGTCTGTCCCTCCTATCCCCCCTTCCATTCAGTGTTTGTCCCTCCTCTCCTCCACACTTCCATTCAGCGTCTGCCCTCCTATCCCCCACACTTCCATTCAGCATCTGTACCTCCTATCCCCCACACTTCCATTCAGCGTCTGTCCCTCCTCTTCCCCACACTTCCATTCAGTGTCTGTCCCTCCTCTCTTCCACACTTCCATTAAGTGTCTGTCTCCCTCTCTCTACCCCTTCCATCTACTGTTCACCCTCAGTCTCGCCCCTTCTATTCTCTGCCCTTTCCATCCAGTGTCCCTGCCCACTCTCTCTTCCATATGGTATCCTCCCTCTTTCTATGCTCCTTCCATAAACTGTCTCCTTTGTACATGATTAATTTCAGCTTCACCCCCTCTCCATTTTTCTGTCTCCCTATGCTCTGGAATTTCTCTCTTCTCCTTTCTTTCCTTCCTTCCCACTCCACCCCATGGTCTAGCATCTCTATCTCCTTTCCTCCCCCATGCCTTGGCATCTCTTTCCCTCCATGCTCTGGCACCTCTTCTCCCTCTGGTCTGACATTTGTTTCCTGTCTCTCCCCCATGCCCTTGCATATTTCTCCTCTCCTTCCAACTCCCCCCTCCCCCTCCAATATCTAGCATCTCCTTTCCTTCCTTTCTCTCCCTCCCTCCTTCCTTCCTTTCCCAAGGTCTGGCATCTGTCTCCTTCTCCCCCCATGCCCTGGCATCTATCCCTCCCCATCCATGGTCTGGTATCTCCTTTCCTTCCCTCCCATGGACTTGGCATCTCTTGTTCCTCTCCCTTTTCCTTCTCCCTCCTTCTGTGTTAGCATACCCCCTATCTACCTATTACTCCAATATCCAGAACCTCCTTTATCTTCTTATTGCATCCAGCCCATGTCCAGCATCTCCCACCTGTCTTTCTACTCACATCATGTCTGGTTTTTTCCCTTCACCCTACAAACTCCATGTCCAGCATCTTCCTGTGTTCCTTTTTTTCTTCCTTATCTGATTTAGCGGCTTTCTTCCCTTTCCTGAGCCAACCAACCTACCTTCTTCCCACATCCCATTCCAGTACCTCCCCTCTTTTCCCCAACTTAATAGGCCTGAATGGTATAGAAGTCCCTCAGAGTGTTCCAGTGCTGTTGCGAGACTGGAGGCGATTCTTAGCTGCCATCAGCCCTGCCTTCGGCTGCGCCGGTAACCAGCGATCGCTTCCCCTCCTGCGCTAAAGCTTTGCCTCCCTCCTTCCCTCCCCTACAGCGCCAAAATGGTTGAGAGGGGGGCCTGCCAGGTCCGGAATCACCCTCCCTATTCTTAGGGCCAGCATTAGGGGATGGCAAGGGGGCCCCGCGATCCAGGCAGCTCTCTTAGCTGCCATCAGCCCTGCCTTTGGCTGTGCCGGTAAAGCTAAACTGGACGGTAAAAGCAAAGAGAGACGCCACGGGACTTTTCCACTTGCCTGCATCGCTCGAAGTTCTGCCGCTCTCAATCCCACCCCCTCTGTTTTGGATTCCTGTTTTTGAGGGGCGGGATTGAGAGCGGCAGAACTTCGAGCGATGCAGGCAAGTGGGAAAGTCCCGTGGCGTCTCTCTTTGGTTTTACCGTGCAGATTAGCATTACCGGCGCAGCCGAAGGCAGGGCTGATGGCAGCTAAGAGAGCTGCCAGGATCGCGGGGCTCCCTTGCCATCCCCTAATGCCGTCCCTGAGAATAGGGAGGGTGATTCCGGACCTGGCGGTCCCTTCTGACCATTTCAGTGCTGTAGGGAGGGAAGGAGGGAGGCAGGCTTTAGTGCGGGAGGGGAAGTGATCACCGATCCCTTGTCCTCTCGCACAGCTTCGGGACGCTGTCCCTGAAAACGGGACATTTTGGCGTCCCAAAGCGGTGGGTCGGGACAACAGGACAGTCGGTCACCTTAAATAAGGAGGGCGGCAGTAAGGAGGGAGGAAGCGCAATAGGGCTGTGCACCCCCCCTAAAGCTACACCCGGGGCGGACCTCCTCCCCCCCTTGGTACGCCACTGCTCTGATGCTCATTGAATTCCTATGAGCGTCTGTGCTGTTACCGCTGCTGACGCTAAAAACTGCGCTACGCTTTTGTAAAAGGAGGGGATAGTTAATTTCCAATTTTAACTCCAGGGAATTCCATAAGCAGGCTGCCTGGTAGGAAAAGGTTAAAGAATGCATTATTTTTAAGCTAACACTAAATCTAAGGGCCCTAAGAGAGGAACATGGAATTATCAGCTGGGGTGAAAATAACAGCAATCCCGGGTAATATATTTTGGAGTTTTTCTTCAAAGCATATGGATGTCTCAAAAAGCCCAAATGAATGTCTGTGTGTTCGAAATGTCCAAATCCCGGTTTTGCAAAGGGAGAAAATGGATGTTCAACACTGAAGTATGTCCAAATAGCAACCAGGACCCAGATGCATTTGTGCTAAGATTAGTCAAAAATGAATTGAATTTTAGCGGCACTGCTCACGCCTTCCTTGTTTTATAGAGGGAAAAATTCAACCTTTATGTTTTCTGAGATACCGCACAGTTATAATGCTTCTTTATGTGTGGGCTGCATTTCCACTGCTCGTGACATCAGACCGTGACCAAGAGCTCTGTACAGTGGGCGATGTACAGGCTTCACTCTCATCACATTAACCCCCTCTTCTACGAAACTGTGCTAGCAGTTTCTAGCGCGGGGAGCTGTGCTGAATGGCCCGCGCTGCTCCCGACGCTCATAGGAACTCCGCTAAAAACCGCTAGTGCAGTTTCTTTTTTAATTTCATTATTTTTGTGGCTGACCAGGGACACCGGTGTTCCTTTTCTTATACCTTCCCCACCGAGTGATAAGCAGAGTGAAAAAAAACATGGCTGCTACACAGATGAACACACAGAAAACTACCTTGCCTTTCCTTTTCACAATGATCACCAGCTGCTTACCTCTGAGTTTTGTCCCATCTGCCTGGAGACATTCCTCAATGTGGTCTGTTCTTAAAAATTATTTTCTAAATGTTTTACACATTACCGCTATCCTTCCAAGCTCTTTGAAAAGATTGTACATGCATAGCTTTTCAACAAATGCTTTCTACCCCAGGCCAGCTGGCAGCAGGTTGGTCTTTTTAAAAAAAAAAATAAGATAATGTTTCAAAGTAGAACTTCTTGTCTGTTTATATCTTGGTGTGTACTTTAATCTGGTCAATCTGTCTCTGCTCTTACACTCTCTTTCTTATTATGGAATTAAAGACCTCTCCCTCTTTTATGAAAGCATAGCGTGGGTTTTAACGCCAGCAGCAGCAGTAACTGCTCCAACGCTCAGAGGAATTCTACGAGCATCGGAGAAGTTACTGCCGCTGCCGGCGCTAAAACCTGCGCTACGTATTCATAAAAGAGGGGGACCATTTTAGCTCCCCTTATCTTAAATCAGACATCCATTCCCTCCTTCTCTCAAATCCATCTCGGTGCTACCAGTCATACTGCACCTTCTTATTGGAGAAGGAAATGGGGGAAGCTGCTGATGTCCCTGGGATTAGTAGCATGGAATCGTGCTCCTCTCTGGGATTCTGGAATCTTGTTATTCTCTGGCTGGAGTAAGTCTTAACAGAGATTTCTGCAGTTGGAACCCAAGCACAGTACCGGGTAAAGCTTTGGATTCTCGCCCAGAAATAGCTAAGAAGAAAAAAAAAAAAAAATAATAATAATAATAATTTAAATTGAATCAGGTTGGGCAGACTGGATGGACCATTCGGGTCTTTATCTGCCGTCATCTACTATGTTACTATGTATGTTACTATATGTCACTTTTTGAAGGAGGATACTGTGCTAGATGGACCACTGAACTCATCCTGTAAGGCTCTTCTTATGTTCTTATGGAATGACTTCTGTCTACTTTGTGGGGAGAAAACGGTCTTCATCCATTTCGTACACTAGATAATCAAGTTGCCTCTGTTGTACAATTGTCATTATATCTGCTGAGGTTTAAAAATCCATGTCTTTGTTTTACTGTTTAGTTGTCTTGACTGCTTTAACTTCCCATAGTCGGAACTCAACCAATTATCTGCAGGATCCAAGAGGCAGGTCTTCTCAGGCAAATCTGATCAATATCCAGAGAATTGGATAGAGGATGAACACTAGATGTGGTGTATTTAGATTTTAGCAAAGCCTTTGACAGTGTTCCACATAGACTTCTAATAAATAAACTGTGTGCCCTCAGGATGGGCTCCAAAGTGATGGATTAGGTCAGGAACTGGTCAATGGAGATCTACTCTGAGGAAAGGGCTGCAACCAGTGGTGTACCTCATGGTTCAGTTCTAGAGCCTGTTCTTTTATAAATATTTTTGTAAGTGTATTGCTGAAGGGCTGACTGGTAAGATTTGCCTCTTTTATCGGATGATGCCAAAATCTGCACGAGTTGTTACGTCTGATGGTGTGGATAGCATGAGGAAGGATCTAGTGAAGCTTTAGGAATGGTCCAGAATTTGACAGCTAAGATTTAATGCTAAGAAATGCATCTGGGCTGCAAAAACACAAGGGAACAGTACAGTTTAGGGGATGAAGAACTTTTGTGCCCAAAAGAGGAGCAGGACTTGGGTGTGATAGTATATGATGATCTTAAGTTGGTCAAAAAGGTTGAAAAAGCAATGGCGAAAGCTAGAATGATGTTTGGGTGCATAGGGAGAGGAATGGCCAGTAGGAAAAAGGAGGTATTGGTACCCCATAAGATTCTGATGAAACTTCATGTAGAATACCGTGTACAATTCTGGAGACCTCACCTTCAAAAAGATATAAACAGGATGGAGTTGGTCCAGAGGAAGGATACTACAATGGTTTGTGGTCTACGTCAGTGTTCTTCAACCACCGGTCCATGGACCGGTGCCGTTTCAAGTTTAATATAAATTTGATTGATTCAAAGTTCTGAGTGATGTACAAATCAGTAAAATTACAAAATTTGCTCTTAAATCTGTCTAAATCACGTTCTTCCCTCAAAAAGTTAGGGAGTGAGTTCCATGTTTGGGGAGCTGTGACAGAAAAAAATAAATTGCCGCCGTGTATTAATGATTTTAAGTGAGGGAATTATTAATAAATAATTTGATCTCAATAATCTATTTGAGATGTAGGGAATCAGTAATTTATAAATAAAAGCAGGAGTTTTGTATAGCAAAGATTTGAAAGTAAGCAGACTTAGTTTATACATTATACGATGAACTACCGGGAGCCAATGCGCTTTCTTAAGGAGAGGTGTCAAGTGATCAAATTTCTTAGATTTCGTTATAAGTTTAATAGAAGCATTTTGAATAATCTGTAAACCTACCCCTCCTTAAAAGGCATCTCCCTCATTGGTAAACTCGGGTCCTCCCTCCCCTTCAGAATCACTCAGCTCTGGAATAGTCTCTCTTCTCCTCTTTGTAACTTGAGCTCCCTTCTACTATTCCGTAAGCATCTGAAGACCTGGCTCTTCTCCAAAATGTAACCTCTTCCCCTCCCTGGTACTCTTAGCCCTAACCTCTCTTCTTACTTACTTATATAATTCCTTTGGAGTTCCGTTCTATCCCAATCCTTGTAAACCGTGTCGAGCTCCACTTGTGGAGATGATGCGGTATATAAACCCAAGGTTTAGTTTAGTTTAAACGTCTGATTTCATTTTGGGCTATTCCCTTGAATAAAGCATTGCAATAATCAATTTTAGAGATTACCAAGGAATGAATTAAAATGTTGAGTGATTTGGGACATAAAAATTTTGAAACTCAACGGATTTGACGAAGTCTGAAAAATGTTGATTTAACAATACTACTAATGTGGTCGTGATAGGTTAATTTATAGTCAAAGATGACCCATAGGATCTTAATGTTATTTATTGACTATAGAGTAGTACCTTTGATAGTAATTGGGAAAATAAGCTTAGAGCCGTCTTTCCAGGGAAATAGCATAACATTTGATTTATTAACATTAAGAGCCAATCTGTTAGAGTCAAGCCATTGATGAATCTGTTCGAGTTTCTTATTGATTGCTATTGTTTCAAGGGGATTATTGGAATCTAGCGGATGTAAAAGCTGAATGTCATCTGTGTAAGCAAACACATTAAAGCCAATGGATTGGCAGAGAGTCATAGGTGATAGGTGATAATCTAAGGAAATACTGTTTTAGAGGAAGGGTGGTAGATGTGTGGAATAGTCTCCTGGTAGAGGGGCCCAAAAAAAAAAAAAAAAGACTGTGTCTGAATTCAAGAAAGTGGGAGACAGGCAAGTAGGATCTCTTAGGGAGAAGAGGAGATATTAGATGCTGCAGATGGGCAGACTGGATGAGTCATTTGGCCTTTATCTGTCGTCGTGTTTCTATGTTTCTACAATGCCTTCAACTACTACAGAATACTTCAGTGTCAATGCTTAGTAGGGGTGGCTTTATATTACTTCCTTCCCTAAGCTTCCTCATTGGCTGTTTGTTTCCAAGAATACATGATCTTACCCACAAATCATTGTATACAAATGCCACCACTTATATACTGTATATAGAAGGGGGACACACCATTTGGTTCAGAAATTTTTTTCCTTGGGTTTTCCTCCTCTAAATGTAGGTGCATCTTATGGTCAGGTGCGTCTTATAGAGCGAAAAATACAGTATTTAATACCCTGGAGATTAATGATACATTTGCAGGGCTATCTAAGGGTAAAGGTAGCCCCTAACTTTATGACCTGGGGTCGTAGAAGCAAAAATTGCTTCCTCTTTTTCTAGGTAGTTCTTGGCATGTCAGGAAACATTCCAATTTTTTGATTTATAAACAATTTATCCTGATGTTTGAAAAACATTTTTAACATATTCTCTGTTTGAATCCAATGCAAACTGGACGCTGGCAGGATTATTAAACTTCAGGAAAGCGGTAAAACCCCACCTTTTTACTTAATTACCGCCCAAAATGATAACTTCTAACCCTACACCAACCTTGACTAAATCGCCTATATGCTATCCTGGAATCCTCCCCCGATGATATATAAAGAATTGCTAAAACCCTCTTACTGTTGTAATAAGTTGTTTTGCTGATGCAAGTAGTTCAAACCCGTATGTTAAATTTCATTCAACTGTAAAAAATCTGTGCCCATATCGATAAAACTAGGGTTACCATATGGCTCCAGAAAATGGAGGACGGACTGAGACATTTGGGTTCTATTTCCCCTGAAAGCAATGGAAGTAATGAGGATGGACTGTAGGTAGATTTATGGTTGTAATAAAGTAGCACTAAATAAACAAGTTACATGTCTAGTTTTCTCTAGGGGAAACCATAAACTCCTTACCCAAGGTTCGTTATCTTGCCAGTTTATACTTAGAATAGAGACCAAGGCTATATAAATTATTTTTATTATGGAAATAGAAAAATATAATTCACAAGCCAGCAGTAAATAATAAATTAATTATTTGTTCACAATCTCTCTGAATACATCTAATATAATAAAACGCTAGGCCGCGCATGCGCAGTTCCATCGCGTGCGTCCGTTTTCTGTGAGATGTACAGAATCTCAGATAGGAGTGCGCATGCGTCCAAAACACTCTCTCTCCTCCCCCGAGATGGATATCGGACACGGCGGCTGTCTCCCCTGAGGCGGATGTCGGACGCGGCGGCTGTCAGCCATGCTGTTCTTCGGTCTGCCCTGCTCCTTGCCTGAAGTCCTGTCTCCTCCCCCGAGGCTGATGTCGGACGCGGCGGCTGTGAAACAGAGGCACCTTCGTTAGATAAGAACATCACAGGGCAATGCCTCCCCTAAGATTCACACAGGCTGAGCATATAGGCATAGCTGGATGTCCTTGACTAGAATACAGTTCTGGTACATACCCAGAATGCATCCGGCAGGCATAAACAGCAAAGATGTTTTCTTCTTTTTCTCTTCTTGCATGGTTCATGCAGGAAAGATATCTTGCAGACAATGGTTCAGGCTTTATGACGTCAGAGAGGCCTAACCTTCAGGTGTGAATAAGGAAACATCCCTACAGGACTGAGACATCCAGGTTTTACTTTCCCTGAAAGCAATGGAAGTAAAATCCGGATGTCTCAATCCATCCCCCTTTTTCTGGAGTCATATGGTAACCCTAGGTAAAACTGTCTTGTCAATCATCTTGTTGCTGTAATTAGTCCCAACGCATGTGCTAGATTTTTCATCCTGTGTATAGAAATTGTCCTAGTACTGTATGAAGACTGTACCCCATATTGTTATAATTGCTTTATCCTCATTTAAAGCCCTTACTCCAGCCACCTTATTTCTAACTCAAAATATATATGTCTTATCTTGAATGAAGACCTTACTCCAACTATCTTATCGCTAACCTATATTATGTAAGTAAACTTGTAATGCGTTCTGGGCTCTTTTGGGAGGATGGCCTAAAAAAAATCAAAGAAAGAAATACATTGTTCAAAACCCTTAGAGCAGTGTTCTCAAACTCGTGGCCCGGGGGTCACATGCTGCCCACCAGGTACTATTTTGAGGCCCTCAGTATTAAAAAGAATGATTCTTTGTGGAAAAATTGTGCCTTCAATGTCCAGTGGTCGTGTCTGGCAGTCGTGTACTGGAATGTTGCCTGCCTCAAACTTTCCAGAATGTAAGGTAACCATTGGAGGCAGTGCAGCTCATGCGTGTGTCCGGTGCTGGAGGAGGTGAGAACTGAAGGCGGTTCAGATGCACAAATTTATCATAAAGAATCATTCTTTATAATACCAAGGGCCTCAAAATACTTGGTTCAAAATCTTGTCTCTTGCAGTTGATACTTTGATAGTTTTTCACTTTCTGCATGTTGCCTTCTTTCAGCTGTGTATAGCTGAAATTATCAGTAGTCATTAAGGAAAGATTTATAAACTATAGTTTATGAATATTTCCTTAATTGCTTCTGATAATTTCAGATAATCCACATTTTGGATTTGTAGGTACTTAACCTCATTCAAATTTGTCATTTCTTTAATAAGACATTAACTATTTTTTCTGCGGCCCTCCAAGTACCTACAAATCCAAAATGTGGCCCTGCAAAGGGTTTGAGTTTGAGACCATTGCCTTAGAGATTTAGGGCTTTGGTTTATTTTTTTTCTGCTTGGAAAGCCTAAAAGCAGATGATAAACCAAAGTGTTCTGAACAGGGGGAGCCAGTCCTGGATTCTCTGCTCTTTTGGGCCACAGAGTACTAGTGTACTTGTGAAACTGGTAGTGTACGTGGTTCCTGTGGAGTTCTGCTGGGGAATAACGGGCAAGGAAGGGTTAATACCAGCCTTGGCCATGGGATTCATCACCAGCGCAGATGCATCCAAGGTGCTAATCAGGAGGCCAGCAGCCCATCATTATAGCCTAATCCACTAATTACTGTCATTAGTGCAGCATGGGAGAATGGCGTTCTGTAGGCCACAGCCTCAGGATTTCAAGTATCAGAAATGGAAATATTCCAGCCATCTATTTATTTTGTTAATACTGTATAATTAAAATACAGCATTTGCATTCCATGTTTATATAGGAAACTCTAAAACCACTGCCCTAAGCACTTACAACAAAATAAATATCAGAAGATATTTAAAACAGATAAAAGCTAAAAATTAAAAATCCAGTGTAAATCTGTGACATGGGACAACTTCTCTATTAGGAAAGGCTAAAGCGGCTCTTCAGCTTAGAGAAGAGACGGCTCAGGGGTGATATGATGGAGGTCTTTAAAATAATGAGTTCCCAAAGTGTGTTACAAAGCTAAAGAATTGAGGACATGGCAGCCCAATCCTGGTTTTCCATCAGCCAACTCCAGGGCCACTGAGAGACAAGGCCAGGCCCAGGGTAAACAATCACATCTTCCCACACCCCGCTGCTTAATTGAAGCAGTGGTTTGAGTACTCCTGCTTGCTCGGTGTCCTGCTCCTGCATGAAGGGTTATGCGCTATCGCGTCAGCTCTGCCGCTTCCCCTCCTGTATATGCGGAAAGAGGAGGTACTTTACACAGGAGGCAGGATGGGACGCAACAAGAAGAAAGACCCCCGGTTGGCAGAGCAGAATTAACGCATTACATAAAAAGAAAGAAACATGATGGCAGATAAAAGCCAAATGGCCCATTCAGTAGGGCGTTATCTCTTCCTTTCTCTAAGAAATCCCACCCGTGCCTATCCCAGGCTTTCTTGAATTCAGCCACAGTCTCGGCCTCCACACATCTACCACCCTTTTTAGATTACTCCTGAGCCTATCCCTCTCATTCCAAAGCTTCCTTTTAAATGAAAGAGACTCGACTCATGCGTATTTACGCCATGTAGGTATTTAAATGTCTCTATCATATCTCCCCTCTCCCGCTTTTCCTCTAAAGTAGGGGTGTCAAACTCAATCACATAAGAGGCCGAAATCTAAAACATAGGCTAAATCGTGGGCCAAATTTTTTATTAAGATACTTAGGGGGTCCTTTTATTAAGGCACGCTAAGCGATTTAGCGTGCGCTAAATGCGCACCTTAATAAAAGGACCCCCTAGTATTAGTAGAAGTATAGGGTTGCAACCTCTCCAGCTCCACGCCGGCTCTGTGATGTAAACAAAATAAATAAAAGAGTTTTCCTCTTTTCTGCACTACCGTATTTTCACGTAGATAACGCGCACCCGTGTAAAACGCGCACACAGGTATAGCGCGCGGAAAACACAAATTTATGTACAGAAATTTTTATATACCGCGCACACCCGTATACCGCGCATGCTGCCCAACTCTCCTTTCGCCCGCCCCAACTCTCCTCTGGAGACCCCGACTCTCTTTTCGCCCGCCCCGACTCTCCTTTCCCCCTTGAAGTCCTGTCCCTACCCTGAAAGCCTGATGCCCCCCCCCGCCGTCCGATTCACCCCCCCGCAGGACCGCTCACACGCACCCGCACCCCCACCCTAAAGGATCGCTCGCACCCCCACCCCAAAGGAGCGCTTGCACTCCCACCCCGAAGGACCGCTCGCACCCCCACAGCCTCCCCCCATGGAGAAGCTGTCTACCTTGTTTCCGGATGCCAGCGAGCCCAGCTGTTTCCTCTGCCGGCTGTCCCGCCCCTTCTCTGAGCCCTGCTGCGCTGCTTTTTCTTCCGGCGGTCCCACCCTTTCTCTGATGTCAGAGAAGGGGCAGGACCGCCGGCAGAGGAAGCAGCTGGGCTGGCATCCGGAAACAAGGTAGACAGCTTCTCCATGGGGGAGTGGGGGAGGCTGTGGGGGTGCGAGCGGTCCTTCGGGGTGGGAGTGTGAGCGCTCCTTCCGGGTGATGAATCGGGCGTCGGGGGGGGGGGGGAACTATGTAAAAAAAATTTTGTATAATGCGCAAGGTTATGCGCGGTTTGTAAAAACCACGTATAACGCGCGCGTTATATGCGTGAAAATACGGTAATTCATACCTATTTCAAATCATTCATATTTCTGTACAGCTCTTCCTAAAATGTATTTTCCATATAATTTTCTCCAAATTTTTAAAACTTATTTTTAAATCAAAGCTTAAATGTCACAAACAGCAGGTTTAGTAAATCGAGCCCTGCCGTCTTTTACGTTTGGCAAAACTTCTTAAGAAAGGATGCATCGCAAGGAGAATCAGATTCATTGTTATCCAGTAAAAGTCAGCCAGGAGATACCCCCTGTATAGCATCCAGGCCCAGTTCTCTTCATTTTCCAACGAGGACCAACAGGGAGGTGAGACAGTGTCACAAGACGCATTTATTCGCACAAACTAGCTGCTGCCACTGAAAGGAGATAAGGCAGTGCATCCTGATACGGGGCAGCCTCACGGTCCCTCATTGGCTGCACTGAATTTTTTTTCTCTTTTAAATTGCCACCACTTTGGGGAGCCAATGGGCCGCGCAGGGAGTGTGGGGGACGGGTAGCTTATGCCGGTTTCTATGGCAACGAGGGCAGCGAGTTGGGAGCTTTCCTTTCTCTTGGGCTTGCTGGCTGCGAGCACCTCCGCCTCCCCCCCCCCCCCGTCTCTTTCACCAGCCCGCCGCCCAGGGAGATGGGCTGCGACTGCTCCACGGCTGCCACCGGCGCCTCCAGGGGAGGTAAGTCAAGGGATCAAGTCAAGGGACAAGATCTACCTCTAGTAAATCCATGTTGCCTCTGGTCATGTAATCCACAGGATTCCAGAAATGTCACCATTCTCTGTTTTAAAAGCATTTCCATTACCGTATTTGCCGGCGTATAAGACGACTTTTCAGTACCTTAAAATCCTCCCCAAAGTCGGGGGTCGTCTTATACGCCGGGTACTGTTTACATGCCCTTACTTTACATGCCCTAACATCTCCTTCCTTACCTCCTTACGGTGCTTACGGTACTAGTAAACCTGCCGGGACATCAGCGGGGCCATGGCGGGACATCAGTGTGACAAGGGTGCCAGCTCCTTCATCCTGCGCAGCGGGAAGCAGCGGCGCTCTGGCCCCACCCCTTTTCTCTTTACTACGTCTCTCGCACATGCGGCCGTGTGTGGAGTCTAGCCCTTAAGGAAGTTGCGGGGGCGAACAGGAGGCTTTTGAAGGCTTTTAAAGGGAAACTGTCATGCCAGCAAACTTGCTAGGGACTTGCCCGGCACTTGCTCTCTCCCTCTATGTGTTATCTTCCTTCTATCATTGACAGTTTCAGTTTGGTTAACAGTTTAGAAAACAAATAGCATGGCAGCTCCCATGGGTTTATTGTTCTATTCAGCTTTAGTGAATTAATTAAAATTGTTGAAATAAATTCTGATGTTCTTTTAAGTTTTATTTGTTGTGCAGAAGGTGTGCGGAAGAAGGGGTAGTCTTATATGGCGAGTATATAACAAACTCTATATTTTAACTGTAAAAGTTGGGGGGTCGTCTTATACGCCGGCAAATACGGTAATTTGCTTACCACAGAAGTCACTTTTGTGTAGAGAGACCACATCCACCTCTTCACCAGTCCTCCAGTTCCACTCCCAACTCTAGAGAAGCATTGAAAAGGTCAGTCAGCAGAGCCACCAGAACTTCCCTAAGTTCCTTCAGCACCCTCGGATGTACACCATCCGGCCCCATTGCTTTGTCTACCTTTAATTTAGCTAACTCCTCAGTAACACAACCCTCTGAAAATCAATCAGGGTCTATCACTCTTCAGTCCCTATCTGTGTATGTCTTCTGTGGCCCTGCTCCCAGCACTTCAGCCGTGAACACAAAACAGAAATATTTGTTAAGCAATTCAGCCTTTTCTTTATCAGCTTCTACATATTCATCACCATCACTTTTTGAGTCTCACAATGCCACTTTTGCACTTCTTCCTATTACTGATATATCTAAAAAATGTCTTGTTTCCCCGTTTTACCTTGTGTGCTATTTTTCTTCCATTTGTATCTTTGCTTTCCTGACTTCTTGACCAGCCTCTCTTAACTTTTCCAGATATTTTTGCTTGCTTTCTTTTTCTGCGATCTTTTGTAGTTTGTGAAATCTGCTACTTTTGAGAACCAAAGTGGCCTTCTTTTCCTCTTACTTTTACAACAATGTTCCAGGCGCGAGCAGCAACCCTCCAACCTGCCGCTGCGCCTGGACCCGTGCCTAGGAAGTGAGTCAGAGGAAGAACCAACGCTGGCGCGACAGCAAGTTGGGGGATTGCTGCTCGCGCCCGGAACGTTCCAGAGGTGCGGGGGAAGGGAAGCAGTGTGGATGTGGCGGGCGTGGAAGGAGAATGTGGTGGTGAGGATGGAGAGAAGAGGGCGGGGGAGGGGCGCCATAGCCCCCGAGCATCTCTCACCCTTGCTACGCCACTGCCTGGAGCTATTGGTCACCTCAGGCCAGGGGTTCTTGATGTGGCTCGGTGCTATTCTGTAAGCAGACACCAGGAAGTACAATGCAGATGGGGGTTCACATGGACAGAGCATAGCTGGGGTGCACAGTTCCACATATGATGCAGTGGTTGAAGCTACAGCCTCAGCACCCTGAGGTTGTGAGTTCAGATCCCACGCTGCTCCTTGTGACCCTGGGCAAGTCACTCAATGCTCCATTGCCCCAGGTGCTTTAGATAGATTGTGAGCCCACCAGGACAGATAGGGAAAATGCTTGAGTACCTGAATAAATTCATGTAAACCATTCTGAGCTCCCCTGGGAGAACAGTAGAGAAAATGAAATAAATAAATAGTGTGACAAATTTCAGCCTCTGATAACCAGAGCTGGTATTGTGACATCATAATACCTCATTCCACAAATAAGAGCCAACCTCATCAGTGATGTCACAATGGCTTCATTGTCCTATACTTGGCTCACTTTCACTACATTTTGATTTCTAGAGTGGCGCAGTGGTTAAAGCTACAGCCTCAGCACCCTGAGGTTGTGGGTTCAAACCCCACGCTGCTCCTTATGACCCTGGGCAAGTCACTTAATCCCCCCCATTACCCCAGGAACATTAGATAGATTGTGAGCCCACCGGGACAGAGAGGACAAATGCTTGTGTACCCGATTGTAAACTGCTTAGACAACCTTTGTAGGTGGTATATAAATAACAAGTTAAGTTAGTTACTGTATGAATAATAGGATTGGCATCTTATCTTGAGTATTTACACTGGCTATATGGCTGGTATAAGGAACTCTGCACCCCCATCTGTCTGTTCTGATTAGATTGTAAGCTCTGTGGAGCAGGGATTGTCTAATTGCCTGTTTAATGTACAGCGATACATATAGAAATAAGTAGTAGTAAGTGCTCATACCTAAAATTAGAAACATATTTGACCTGTTCCTTTCATATTCTATGAAGAAAAGACTCTAAATAGATGGGTTCCTTTACTACTACTATGAATTATTTCTATAGCGCGACCAGACGCACGCAGCGCTGCACAGAGTCACAAAGAAGAGAACAGTCTCTGCTCGAAAGAGAATTACTGGCCGAATGTCAGAGATGCACAAACAGTAATTAGAAGGAAAATGTTCTCATTCCAGAGGGCTGATACTCACGTATGTCATTGGAGTCATCACTGACACCAGGGGGTAAAATCTTGAATCTTGAGGACACTGAAAAAAAAAAAATGATACCTAGTTGAAGATGATTTTACAGCTTCCTGTCGCTGTGGCTTTTCTCAATAAACACAATTGCACTTATTAAGCACTGGAATTTCTCATTTCAAGGGTAGCGGTAGCATCCAGGAGCCCGCTAATGGCATTTCATTTCTTCAATTTCAATTACTCCTCTCATGCAATGTCTCAGAGAATGGAAAGGTTAGTGAAAGTGTAATTAGTTAAATGGAAAGCTGCCTTGCAGTTTCTCACAGAGGTGTCCCCTCGGGACCTACTGCATCTGAAGTAAGGCTTTCACCTAGCACAGCCATCGGCTTCTTGCTCTGTTTGGCAAGTGCCTCCTCGGAGCCTGTGACTGAATTTTCCTTCTCCAGCATGGTGGTGGGGTTAATGAAACATAGAAACATGATGGCAGATAAAGTCCAAATGGCCTATCCAGTCTGCTCATCCGCAGTAACCATTATTAGCAAAGTTCTGGAACGCATTGCCAGAGGTTGTGGTAAGAGTAGATAGCGTCAGTGGCGTACCTAGCATATGTGACACCCGGGGCCCATCATTTTTTGGCACCCCCCCCCATCTGTACGAAAAACATGATTTTTAGTAACAAGCCACACGTCACACATGAGTACCTAGGAAAAGGCAGCATCTTACATATTGCAGTGAGCAGTACATCAATACACCCATTGAAAACTAAACAAGCCAGACCAGCACAGATCAATCCTACACCGTCAATCCTAACAGAAAACCATGTCTTTTGAACACACAGATCACAGAAAACACCTTCGCCTAGTATGGAATATGTCATCACAAACTAACCCCTCCCCCTTTTACAAAACTGAAGTGTGGATTTTAGCCACGGTAGTAACAGCTCTGACACTCATGGAATTCTGAGCATCAGAGCTGCTACCACCACGGCTGGCGCTAAAAAACACTCCACAGCCTTGTAAAAGGGGGGATAAAATAGAAATACATAGACAAAGGTTAAATTGAACCAGCAAGAAGCTGGACTCTGGATACAATGCAACACTACAGAAACAGTGATACATGTCTCCTAAAGCAATAAATAAATAGAAAATTTTTGTTCTACCTTTGTCTTCTCTGGTTTCTGCTTTCCTCATCTTCTTGTTACTCTCTTCCTTCCATCCACTGTCTGCCATCTCTCTGCCCCTATATGGCATCTTCTCTCCTTCTAAGCCCCTTCCAGGGCTCGGTTCTTGGGCCCATCTTGTTCAATATTTTTATAAATGACCTAGAGGAGGGAACGACATGCAATATAATCAAGTTTGCAGATGATACAAAGTTATGTCGGGGGGTTGGCTCTCCAAGGGACTGCGAGGATCTTCAGAAGGATCTGAATCAGCTGGAAAAATGGGCGATAAAGTGGCAAATGAATTTCAATAAAGACAAATGCAAGGTGATGCATCTGGGAAAGAAGAACAAAGAACATGAATATAGATTATTGGGAGTGACATTAACCGAATGCGAACAAGAAAGGGACTTGGGGGTCCTGATAGACAGAACCCTAAAACCATCGGCTCAATGTGCGGCGGCAGCAAAGAAAGCAAACAGGATGTTGGGCATGATTAAAAAGGGGATTACGAGTAGGTCGGAGGACGTCATAATGCCACTTTACAGAGCAATGGTCAGACCACACTTAGAATACTGTGTCCAGTACTGATCTCCATACCTCAAGAAAGATATAACTCTGCTGGAGAGGGTGCAGAGGCGAGACACAAAACTAGTCAAAGGTATGGAGAATTTGAGCTACCAGGAACACCTCAGAAAACTGGGACTGTTCACCCTCGAAGAGAGAAGATTGAGAGGGGATTTGATAGAGACTTTTAAAATATTAAAAGGATTTGACATAATAGACCAGGAAGAAGCATTACTGACATTTTCAGACGTGACACGGACAAGAGGTCATAGCCTGAAACTGTGTGGCAGCAGGTTCAGGACAAATGTCAGGAAGTTCTTTTTCACACAGCGAGTGGTGAGCGCTTGGAATGCTCTCCCAGAGGAGCTTGTGGCGGAGACTAGTGTTCAGGGTTTCAAGCGCAAGTTGGATGCACACCTTCTTGCAAATCATATCCGGGGATACGGGAAACCCGGGTCTCCAACAAGGAGCACCTAACTGGGCCTCCGCGTGTGCGGATCACCGGACAAGATGGACCTAGGTCTGATCCGGTGAAGGCGTTTCTTATGTATGGCTCCCCCTTCCATCTCTCCTTCCACCCCCATTGGTCTGGCATCTTTCTCCTCTCCTTCCCTCTCCCACACCTCTCTTCTGCAATCCCTTTCTTCCCTCATTTTCCTTTTCAATTTATTTTCTGCATCCCTCTAGGTTACGTTCTTATTACCCTCTCATCAATTTCCTTTTTTACTGTCTACCTACAGCTCGCCACCTCTTTCCCTCAACCCTTCCTAACTCTATCCTCTTCCCTCAATCCAGCATGTTCCTTTTTTCTTTCTCCTCCCCACTTCCTTCCAGCATCTTCTCCACCTCTCCCTCCACTTCCATTCAGTCTGCCCCTCTCCCCCACACTTTCATTCAGTGTCTATCCCTCCTCTCCCCCCACTTCTATTCAGCGTCTGTCCCTCCTCTCCCCCACACTTCCATTCAGTGTCTGTCCCCCTCTCTCTACCCCTTCCATCTACTGTTCACCCTCTGTCTCGCCCCTTCCATTCTCTGCCCTTTCCATCCAGTGTCCCTGTCCACTCTCTCTTCCATATGGTATCTTTCCTCTTTCTATGCTCCTTCCATAAACTGTCTCCTTTGTACATGATTCATTTCAGCCTCACCCCACTCTCCATTTTTCTGTCTCCCTATGCTCTGGAATCTCTCTTTTCTCCTTTCCTTCCTTCCCACTCCACCCCATGGTCTGGCATCTCTATCTCCTTCCCTCCCCCATGCCCTGGCATCTCTTTCTCTCCATGCTCTGGCACCTCTTCTCCCTCTGGTCTGGCATTTGTTTCCTTTTTCTCCCCCATGCCCTGGCATATTTCTCCTCTCCTTCCAACTCCCCCTTCCCCTCCATTATCTGGCATCTCCTCTCCTTCCTTTCTCTCCCTCACTCCTTCCTTCCTTTCCCATGGTCTGGCATCTGTCTCCTTCTCCCCCCCCATGCCCTGGCATCTCTCCCTCCCCCTTCATGGTCTGATATCTCCTTTCCTTTCCTTCCCTCCCTCCCATGGACTTGGCATTTCTTGTTCCTCTCCCTTTTACTTCTCCCTCCTTCTGTGTCAGCATGCCCCCTATCTACCTACTACTCCAATATCCAGAACCTCCTTTTTCTTCTTATTGCATCCACCCCATGTCCAGCATCTCCCACCTGTCTTTCTACTCACATCATGTCTGTTTTTTCCCTTCACCCTACAACCTCCATGTCCAGCATCTTCCTGTGTTCCTTTTTTTCTTCCTTATCTGATTTACCAGCTTTCTTCCCTTTCCTTACCTTACCTCCCCTCTTAGGAATCTGAGCTCCCTCCAACTCTTCCGTAAACATCTGAAAACCTGGTTATTCTCAAAACTGTAACTCCTCCTCCCTCTCTGGTTATTCTAGTCTTCTAAATTTTCTCTTCATTTTGCCTCTTCCCTCCACTGGAGTTCCTTTCTACCCTAACTCTTGTTAACCGTGTCGAGCTTTACGAATGTAGAGATGATGCGGTATACAAACCTAAGGTTTAGATTTAGATTTAGATTCCTGAGCCAGCCAACCCACCATCTTCCCACATCCTATTTCAGTACCTCCCCTCTTTTCCCCACTTAATAGGCCTTAATAGTATAGAAGTCCCTCAGAGTGTTCCAATGCTGCTGCAAGACTGGAGGCGATTCTTAGCTACCTTCAGGCCTGCCTTCGGCTCTGCCGGTAACGGGCGATCGCTTCTCCTCCCATGCGAAGACCTGCCTCCCTCCTTCCCTCACTACAGCGCCGAATGGTCAGGGGGGCCGCCAGGTCCGGAATCACCTTCCCTATTCTCATGGCCAGCATTAGAGGATGGCAAGGGGGCCCCACGATCCAGGCAGTTCTCTTTGCTGCCATCAGCCCTGCCTTTGGCTGCGCCAGTAAAGCTAAACTGGATGGTAAAAGCAAAGAGAGACGCCGCGGGACTTTTCCACTTGCCTGCATCGCTCAAAGTACTGCCGCTCTCGATCCCGCCCCTCAAAAACAGGAAGTCACTTCAGAGGGGGCGGGATGAGAGCGGCAGAACTTCGAGTGATGCAGGCAAGTGGAAAAGTCCCGCGGCATCTCTCTTTGCTTTTACCGTGCAGTTTAACTTTACCGGCGCAGCCGAAGGCAGGGCTGATGGCAGCTAAGAGAGCTGCCTGGATCGCGGAGCCCCATTGCCATCACCTAATGCCGCCCTGAGAATAGGGAGGGTGATTCCGGACCTGACGGCCCCCCCTGACCATTTTGGCGTTGTAGGGAAGGAAGGAGGGAGGCAGGCTTTAGCGCGGGAGGGGAAGCAATCCCCTCGCACAGCTTCGGGATGCTGTCCCTGAAAACGGGACATTTCGGCATCCCGAAGCGGTGGGTCGGGACAACGGGTCGGTCGGTCACCTTAAGTAAGAAGGGCGGCAGTAAGGAGGGAGGAAGCGCAATAGGGACCGGGCCCCCTAAGGTTGCACCCGGGGTGGACCCCCCCCCCTTGGTACGCCACTGGATAGCGTAGCTGGTTTTAAGAAAGGTTTGGACAGTTTCCTGGAGGAAAAGTCTATAGTTTGTTATTGAGAAAGACATGGGGGAAGCCTCTGCTTGCCCTGGATCGGTAGCGTGGAATGTTGCTACTCTTTGGATTTTGGCCAGATACTGGTGACCTGGATTGGCCACCGTGAGAATGGTCTACTGGGCTTAATGGACCATTGGTTTGACCCAGTAAGGTTATTCTTATATTCTTATGTTCTTAGCAGCAAATTGATAAAGATCTGATTACAGATATCCAAAAGTTTGGAAAGAAAGAGAAGGTGCTGCTGTTGGGTGATTTCATTCTGCCGAATGCAGACTGGAAAGTTCCATTTGTGGAATCAGAAAGAAATAGGGAGATTGTGGATGCCTTTCAAGAGACTCTGCTCAGACAAATGGTGATGGAACCCACAAGGGAAAAAGCGATACTAGATCTGGTCCTCACAAATGGGGAGAGTATCTCTAATGTTCGAATGGGTGCCCACCTGGGAAATAGCGATCATCTGGTTTGATATAACAGTTAAAGTGAAGGGCGGCCACACAAAACTCAAAGTCCTAGATTTTAAACGTACGGACTGTAGTTAAATGGGAGCGTACCTGATGAAAGAGGTGTTAGGATGGGAGGGCATAAGGGAAGTGGAAAAACTGGTCTAAGCTGAAAGGAGAAATAAAAATGGTCACTGACCTTTACGTGAGAAAAATAAATAAAAACAAGAGAAAAAGGAAACTGATATGCTTCTCTAAACTAGTGGCGGAGAAAATAAGAACATAAGAATTTGCCTCCGCTTGGTCAGACCATAGGTCCATCGCACCCAGCAGTCCGCTCCCGCGGCAGCCCATCAGGTCCATGACCTGCAAGTGATCCTTTATATCCTTCAATCCCTTTTATCCCTTATCTATATCCTTCTAACTGTACCCTTTCTTTATCCTATATCTTCCCTAGCTATATCCTTTGATAACTTTTTCTTTCAAACCATGTAAAGTTCGCTGTCCTATCACACCCTCCGGAAGCGCATTTCAGGTATCCACCACCCTCTGAGTGAAGAAGTACTTCCTAGCATTGGTTCTAAACCTGTTCCCTTTTAGTTTCTCCGAGTGCCTTCTTGTTCTTGTAGTTCCCCTTAGGCTGAAGAATCTGTCCCTCTCCACATTCTCAATGCCCTTCATGATCTTATATGTCTCTATCAAGTCTCCTCTGAGTCTCCGCTTCTCCCAGTTTCTCTAGCCTGTCTGCATATGAAAGGTTTTCCATACCCTTTATCATACGTGTAGCTCCTCTCTGGACCCTCTCAAGTATCGCCATATCCTTCTTCAGATACGGTGACCAGTACTGGACACAGTACTCCAGATGCGGGCGCACCATCGCTCGATACAGCAGCAAGATAACTTCCTTCGTTCTGGTTGTAATGCCCTTCTTCATAATACCCAACATTCTGTTTGCTTTCCTTGAGGCCGCTGCGCATTGTGCCGTTGGCTTCATTGTGGTGTCCACCAGCACTCCCAATTCCTTTTCAAGGTTATTTTCCCCCAGTACTAACCCTCCCATTTTGTAGCTGAACCTCGGGTTCCTTTTCCCTACATACATGACCTTGCATTTCTCCACATTGAAGCTCATCTGCCATTTATTTGTCCACTCCTCCAGCTTGTTCAGGTCCCTTTGTAATTCTTCGCATTCCTCTACTGTTCTAACCCTGCTACAGAGTTTAGTGTCATCCGCAAATTTTATAACTTCACACTTCATCCCTGTTTCTAGGTCATTAATAAACACATTGAACAGCAGCGGTCCGAGTACTGACCCCTGCGGAACACCGCTCGTGACCTCTCTCCAGTCTGAGTAGTGGCCCTTCACTCCCACCCTCTGCTTCCTGCCTGCCAACCAGTGCTTAACCCATCTGTGTACATCGCCTTCCACCCCGTGGTTCCACAGCTTCCTAAGAAGCCGCTCATGGGGTACCTTGTCAAAGGCTTTTTGGAAGTCAAGATAAATGATGTCTATGGGATCTCCTCTGTCCATCTGTCTGTTTAACTCTTCAAAGAAGTGACACGATCTTCCTTTGCAGAAGCTGTGATGGATCGTTTTCAGTAACCTATTTCTATCTATGTGCTCACTGATGCTGTTTTTTATCAGTGCTTCCACCATCTTGCCCGGTAAAAGATTTGGCATTTGTGAAATATAAAAAAAACTCAAGAGGAGTCCAGAAAGGACTACAGGGTGAAACTGAAAGAAGCTAAGAGAGAGATACGTCTGGTGAAGGCACAAGCAGAAGAGCAAATGGCTAGAAATGTAAAAAAGGGAGACAAACATTTTTTCAGCTATATTAGTGAAAGGAAGAAGATGAAAAATGGAATTGTGAGACTAAAAGATGATATGTATCGCTATTTGGAGAGTGATGAGAAAAAAAGCAAACATGCTAAACAAATACTTCTGTTCTGTGTTCATGGAAGAAGATCCTGGAGAAGGAACAAGATTGTCTGGCAAAGTTACACACAAGAATAGAGTAGATATCGTACCATTCATGGAAGAAAATGTTTATGAACAACTTGAAAAATTGAAGGTGGATAAAGCAATGGGGCTGGATGGATCCATCCCAGGGTATTGAGGGAGCTCAGAGAGGTTCTGGCGGGTCCTATTAAAGATTTGTTCAACAAATCTTTGGAGACGGGAGTGGTTCCTGGGGATTGGAGTAGACCGGATGTGGTTCCTATTCATAAAAGTTTGTAAGCTTTTGGCAGCTTCCAACGGAACTATGCCTGCATGCTTTTGCCTATGGCCCTGAAGCAGTGGACCGAGTGATATGTCCACGAAACGCTGGCCACGTCGGCAACTTTTGGCAACTTACAGGCAACATTTGAATTAACTATGACAACGTTCAAGATAAGTACTTAGTTGTCAAATTCCTTTGCAAACTAATAGAGAGATGTACCTATAGTTTACCAATAGGTTATAGTTTACATAAAGGTCTTAAAAAAAGTTTTAAAAAAGTAAAAAATTATATTTATTCAAACTTGAAGTAAACTATATAGAATATATCCTCAGGTTTTTTGGGCCAGTGATTGGAGCAAGGAGCAGTTACGCTGAAGTTTCAGTCCATGATAGGACTTTGCGTAAGCTCCTATTCTGAGGCCTTTTCCTGAGTAGTTATAACCATTATAGAATTAATTTTGGTTACATACTCTCTAGAAGTGGTATTTGGTATCATTTTACTAAAGGTAAATCATGCCAAACAAATCTGATTGAATTTTTTGATTGGGTGACCAGAGAATTGGATCAAGTGCATATGCTACATGTAATTTACTTAGATTTCAGCAAAGCCTTTGACATGGTTCCTCATAGGAGGCTCTTGAACATACTTGTCAGACTGAAGTTAGGACCCAAAGTGGTGAACTGAATTAGAAACTGGTAGACGGACAGACACCAGAGGATTGTAGTTAATGGTAGTCGCTCGGAGGAAGGAAAGGTGAGTAGTGGAGAACCTCAAGGATCAGTGCTGGGGCCGATCCTGTTCAATATGTTTGTGAGCGACATCGCTGAAGGGTTAGAAGACAGAAAAGGTTTGCCTTTTTGTGGATGATAATCAAGATTTGTAACAGAGTAGACACCAAGGAGGGAATGGAAAACATGAAAAAGGATCTGCAAAAGTTAGAGGAATGATCTAATATCTGGCAACTAAAATTCAATGCAAAGAAGTGCAGAGTAATGCATTTAGGGATTAGAAAAAGGAAGGAGCTGTATGTGCGGGAGGTGAGAGGCTGATATGCACGGATGGGGAGAGGGACCTTGGGGTGATAGTGTCTGAAGATCTAAAGGCAAAGAAACAGTGTGACAAGGTGGTGGCTGTTGCCAGAAGTATGCTAGGCTGTATAGAGAGAGGCGTAACCAGTAAAAGAAAGAAGGTATTGAGTATTTTGAAGACTGTATCTGGCAAAAGACATAAGAAGACTCGAAGCAGCCCAGAGAAAGGCAATTAAAATGGTAGGAAGTTTGCGCCAGAAGACGTATGAGGAAAGACTGGAAGCAATGAATATGTATTCCCTAGAGGAAAGAAGGGACAGGGGAGATATGATTCAGATATTCAAATACTTGAAAGGTATTAGCGTAGAACAAAATTTTTTCCAGAGAAAGGAAAATGGTAAAATCAGAGGACTTAATTTGAGGTTGAGGGGTAATAGATTTAAGAGTAATGTTAGGAAATTCGTCTTTATGGAGAGGGTGGTTGAAATGCGCTTCCAAGGGAGGTGATGGAGAAGAAAATGGTGACAGAGTTCAAACAAGCGTGGGATGAACATAGAAGATCTCTAATCAGAAAATAATGAAGGACAGGCAGGATAAAGAATATATCAGCTCTGAACTGCCTGCTCACCAGGCCCATTCCTCTCCATTTCTCACTGTTAGATATATGCAAAGTAGCCTAGGCTATTAAATAGCTTTACAAGTCCATCAGAACGCTTTTTCCTCTGTGTCCTAGAAAGTCTGATTTTTAACTGCTCTTTCTTCTAAAACTTAGCCTGCTCAGACCGAGTCACTGAATTCCTGCACTGCCACTGTTTCTAGGGTTTGGAAAGCACCATGGATTAGAGAGCTGTAATAGCAAAATTAATTATTATCATTATAATAATTATCTGATTTCTTTGTAGTGAGAGATGCTCCCTAAAACCATGCGTTTCTCAGCACAAGCTGATCTCGCTAGAGTTGTTCCGGATTGGTTGTCTTGGGAGGGGGTGTCTTCCCCCATTTTTAATCTTACAGAGATTTAAACACTTTGGGGTAGATATTCATCTGGCAGCAGTCTGCATTTTTGTTTGCCGCCAACAGGATCAATTTCCGCTGTTTAAATTACTTTGAATATCAAACACCTTCATTCCTTCTTCCTATTGTCATCTTGTGTTTCATTACCAAATCTAGATATCCAGGAGCAGTGTGATAAATGACAGCTTCACTGCTGTACACACCAAGGTTTGTCTCCCCACTGGGGATATATTTCATGCATGCACACACACTCCCTTGTCCCCAATTCTGTGAAGAAATACTTCTGAGTCTCCTCCGTCCTTTCTGAGTCTCCATTAACGTGCAATCAGTCAAACTAGTTCCTAAAACAGGCTTCTTCTTAAATGGAGATATTCCAGGGAATTCTGCCCCATTACATAGTAAATGATGGCAGATAAAGACCCGAATGGTCCATCCAGTCTGCCCAACCGTACACTCTATATAAATAAATTAATTTAATTTAAATGGTCCTTTTTCATAGATATTTCTGGGCCAGAAATCCAGAGCTCTTCCCGGTACTGTGCTTAGGTTCCATCTACTGGAGTCTCCCATCAAAACTCACTCCAACCCATCTTAACCATCCCAGCCATCGAAACCCTCCCCAGCCCGTCCTCAACTGAATGTCCATATACGGGACATAGGCTGTGCAAGTCTGCCCAGTGCTGGCCTTGGTTCCTTCAATATATACCCATTATTTTCAGATTAGAGATCCTCTGTGTTCATCCCATACTTGTTTGAACTCCATCACCATTTTCCTCTCCACCACCTCCCTCAGGAGCGCATTCCACATATCAATCACCCTCTCCGTAAAGAAGAATTTTCTACCATTGTCCTCCTGTCCTGGGTTGCTTGGCCTCTGAGGGAGATGGTCTGCTCTTCCTCACTCGCATTAAAAGCTAAATTGTTCTGCTGGAAGCCACGGCAGCCTCCCAGGGCTGGTACCAAAGGCAGCCGTTTTAATTGCATTTTCATTGCAGGGGACATTAATGTTGTGTAATTACTTTAGATTTAACTGGAAATCACATTCTATGGATCCTTCTAAAATGCTGATTGTGGCAGCCAATATTGCTTTGGTAATTAGAAATTTTTTTTTCTCCTTCATTAGCTGGGGAAAGAGAATTGAAGTCAGCGCACTTCATCTGCCTCATCTCGAGCCCCTGTACCTTACGGCAGCAATCAGTCGAACGGTGCAGGCTGCGGAAGTAGAGGGAGGGAGCGGAAAGAAAGTGCTGGGTGAGACCATCCACAGTTGGAGGATTGGAAGATAGCCAATGTTACGCTTTCAGAGGACATAATAGGGCAGAGTACGGTGCTGGGGTTTAAGAAAGGATTGGACAATTTCCTGCTGGAAAAGGGGATAGAAGGGTATAGATAGAGGATTACTACACAGGTCCTGGACCTGTTGGGCTGCCGCATGAGCGGGCTGCTGGGCGCGATGGACCTCAGGTCTGACCCAGGGGAGGCATTGCTTATGTTCTTGCGGCTATCTTGGATAACTTACGCCTCCTGTTCAGTAAGGGACTTAACGCCCTGATCATTCAATTCGATATGAGCTCTGCGTTTGACTTAGTAAACCATGGGAAACTGCAACAATGATTAGATGCAATTGGTATCAGAGAAGCGTGCTAGACTGGTTTCGAGGTTTCCTTATGTCTCGCACCTATCAAGTATGTTTTAATTAAGATCTTTCTGATACCTGGAGCAATCCATCTGGCGTGCCGCAAGGGTCACCACTATCCCCATTGCTTTTCAATGTCTACATGTCTTCATTAGGTGCGCAATTGTCCCAGCTGGGGATAAAATTATTTAGCTACGCAGATGACTTCACGATCATTATCCCATTCACTAACTCTCTCTCGGAAGTCACTCCCAAAGCAACAGAAGTACTAAATTTGATGGAGCAATGGATGACAGAATTCAGACTGAAACTTAACTCAGAAAAAAAACAAAATTTTTTTGTTGCATCGCCACACTCGTTTGATACCAAAACATCACTGCGCATCAATAAATTCAGTTAACATATAAGAACATAAGCATTGCCCCTGCGGGGTCAGACCAGGGGGTCCATCGCGCCCAGCAGTCGCTCCTGTAGTGGCCCCCCAGATCCATGACCTGTAAGTGCTCCTTACCTAAAACGTTTATACCCTATTTATTTAATATCCTGTAAGTAACCCTCTATCTGTACCCTGCAATCCCCTTCTCTTTCAGGAAGTCATCCAATCCCTTTTTGAAACCCAATATTGTACTCTGTCCTATCACCTCTCCTGGAAGTGCATTCCAGGTGTCCACCACCCTCTGAGTGAAGAAGAACTTCCTAGCATTCGTTTTGAATCTGTCTCCTCTCAATTTTTCTGGATGACCTCTTGTTTTTGTTGTCCCCGCTAGTCTGAAGAATCTGTCCCTCTCCACCTTCTCTATGCCTTTCATAATTTTAAAAGTCTCTATCATGTCCCCTCTAAGTCTCCACTTTTCCAGGGTAAAGAGCCCCAGCTTGTCCAACTTTTCGGCATATGAAAGGCTCTCCATGCCCTTTATCATCCTTGTTGCACTCCTCTGTACCCTCTCGAGTATTGCCATATCCTTCTTAAGGTACGGCGACCAGTATTAGACGCAGTACTCCAGATGCAGGCGCACCATCGCTCAATACAGTGGCAGGATAACTTCCTTCGTTCTGGTAGTGATATCTTTTTTGATAATGCCCAACATTCTGTTTGCTTTCTTTGAGGCCGCTGCACATTGTGCCGCCGGCTTCATTGTTTTATCCACCAATACCCCCAGGTCTTTTTCTAGGTTGCCTTCCCCCAGTGCCCTCCCTCCCATCGTATAGCTGTACATGGGGTTCCCTTTCCCTATGTGCAAGACCTTACATTTCTCTACATTGAAGCTCATCTGCCATCTATTTGCCCACTCACTCAGTTTGTTCAAGTCTCTCTGCAGTTCTTAGCATTCCTCAACAGTTCTGACCCTGCTGGAGAGTTTTGTGTCATCCGTGAATTTGATAACTTCGCACTTCATCTAATCTAATCTAATCTAAACCTTAAGTTTATATACCGCATCATCTCCATGAGAATGGAGCTCGACACGGTTTACAAGAACTTAAAATAGTGGGTAGAGAAGAAGAAAAAGGATTACATGAACTTATGTGTAGAAGGGGGGAGAGAAAGGGGGGAAGGATAGAGCTACAATTTGCTGAAAAGCCAGGTTTTCAGTTGTTTGCGGAATAACTGAAGGGAGCTCAGGTTCCGCAGCGGGGTGGTGAGGTCGTTCCAAAGACCTGTGATTTTGAAGAGAAGGGATTTTCCCAGTTTGCCTGAATAGTGGATGCCGCGTGGAGAGGGGAAGGCTAGTTTAAGCCTTTGGGCAGTTCTGGAGGAGTCGGGACTGGAGGAGTTGAAAGACAGTGGGATAAGAGGAGGCAGGATTCCGTGAATGATCTTGAAAGCCAGGCAGGAACATTTGAAATGGATTCTGGAGATTATTGGGAGCCAATGAAGTTTGGCAAGGAGTTTCCAGATCATTAATGAATATATTGAACAGCAGCAGTCCCAGCACTAACCCCTGTGGGACACCACTCGTGGCCCCTTTCCAGTCAGAGTAGTATCCCTTTACTCCTATCCTCTGCTTCCTGTCTGGCAGCCAATTTTTGATCCATCTGTGCACGTCCCCTTCCACCCTGTGGCTCCACAGTTTCTTCAGTAGGCGCTCATGGGGTACCTTGTCGAAGACTTTCTGGAAATCCAGATATATGATGTCTATGGGGTTACCTTTGTCCAATTGTTTGCTTATCCCCTCAGTTATCCTATTCAATCTACTATGAAGGTACTGGGTGTAACACTGGACCAGAGCCTAACCATGAAAGACCAGGTGGACTCCATAATCAGAAAGGGTCTCTTCACTCTCTGGAAGCTTTGGTCCATTAGAGCATATTTTGATGTGTCATCATTCAGAATTCTGGTACAATCCCTCATATTGAGTCAACTTGATTACTGTAATATCGCCTACTTGGCAATTTCCCTGAAGAACATACGGCGATTACAACTGGTACAAAATACAGTGATCAGACTGATCTTTGGGTTGAAGAAGTTTGACCGTATTACACCTTCCTACCGACTTCTGCATTGGCTGCCGATGGAGGCAAGTGTGAAGTTCAAGTTTGGTTGTTTCTGTTTTAAGGTACATAAGAACATAAGAAGTTGCCTCCACTGGGTCAGACCGAGGTCCATCTCGCCCAGCGGTCCGCTCCCGCGGTGGCCCATCAGGTCTGTGACCTGTGAAGTGGTTTCTGACCACTTCTATAACCTACCTCAAGTTCTATCTGTACCCCTCTATCAGTTTATCCTCCAGGAACCTATCCAAACCCTTCTTGAATCCCTGTACAGAGTTCTGGCCTATCACTTCCTCCGGAAGCGCGTTCCATGTGTCTACCACCCTCTGCGTAAAAAAGAATTTTCTAGCATTTGTTCTAAACCTGTCCCCTTTCAACTTCTCCGAGTGACCCCTAGTGCTTGTGGCTCCTCTCAGTTTGAAGAATCTGTCCTTATTTACTCTCTCTATGCCCTTAAGGATTTTTAAGGTTTCTATCATGTCCCCTCTAAGTCTCCTCTTCTCCAGGGAGAACAGCCCCAGCATTTTTAACCTGTCAGCGTATGGAAAATTTTCCATACCTTTTATCAGCTTAGTCGCCCTCCTCTGCACTCCCTCGAGTATTGAACACAGTACTCCAGGTGCGGGCGCACCATTGCGCGATACAGCGGCATGATGACTTCCTTCGTCCGGGTTGTGATACCCTTTTTGATGATGCCCAGCATTCTGTTTGCTTTCTTTGAGGCTGTCGCACATTGCGCCGATGGTTTCAGTGATGAGTCGACCATCACCCCCAGGTCCCTTTCTAGGTTACTCACCCCTAGCAGTGTTCCCCCCATTTTGTAGTTGAACATCGGGTTCTTTTTCCCTACATGCATGACCTTGCATTTCTCTACGTTAAAATTCATTTGCCACTTTTTTGCCCAGTCTTCCAGTCTCGTTAGGTCCTTTTGTAGGTCTTCGCAGTCTTCCGTGTTTCTAACCCTGCTGCAGAGTTTGGTGTCATCAGCAAATTTAATAACCTCACATTTCGTCCCCGTCTCCAGGTCGTTGATAAATATATTGAACAGGAGTGGTCCCAGCACTGACCCCTGTGGAACTCCGCTCGTGACCCATTGCCAGTCTGAGTAATGGCCCTTTACTCCAACCCTCTGTTTCCTGCCTGCCAGCCAGTGTTTGATCCATCGGTAGATATCCCCTTGCACCCCGTGGTTCCACAGTTTTTTAAGTAGCCGTTCGTGAGGTACCTTGTCGAAGGCTTTTTGGAAGTCAAGGTAAATGATGTCTATGGATTCACCCTTATCCATCTGACTGTTTATTCCCTCAAAGAAGTACAGCAAGTTCGTGAGGCACGACCTTCCCTTGCAGAAGCCATGCTGGCTCGCCTTCAGTTGTCCATTGTTTTCTATGTGTTCGCAGATTGTGTCCTTTACCATTGCTTCCATCATCTTTCCAGGAACCGAGGTCAAGCTCACAGGCCTGTAGTTTCCCGGGTCACCCCTTGATCCCTTCTTAAAGATGGGCGTGACATTTGCTATTTTCCAGTCCTCTGGGATCTCCCCAGTTTTTAGGGAGAGGTTACATATTTGGCGAAGTGTCTCTGCTATTTCGTTTCTCAGTTCTTTTAGTACCCTTGGGTGGATGCCGTCCGGGCCTGGTGATTTGTCGCTCTTTAGTCTGTCTATCTGTCTGAGGACATCCTCTTTGCTTACCTCTAGTTGTACCAGCCTTTCGTCGTGTTCTCCGTTTATAATCACCTCGGGTTCTGGGATATTGGATGTGTCCTCTCTGGTGAAGACCGACGAGAAGAATTTGTTTAACCTTTCAGCTATCTCTTTTTCCTCCTTTATCGCTCCTTTCCTGTCTCCGTCGTCCAGTGGTCCCACTTCCTCTCTGGCTGGTTGTTTCCCTTTCACATACCTGAAGAAGGGTTTGAAGTTTCTTGCTTCTCCTGCCAGTCTTTCCTCATATTCTCTCTTTGCCTTCCTGACCTCTCTATGACATTCTTTCTGGTGTCTTTTGTGCTCTTCCTGGTTTTCCTTTGTTGGATCCTTTTTCCATTTCTTGAAGGATGATTTCTTGTCGCTTGTCGCCTTTTTAACCGCAGATGTTATCCATGCTGAGTTTCTAGTTCGATTTTTTTTTTTGCACCCTTTCCTAAACCTTGGGACGCACAGGTACTATTCGGTTTAGCCCCTAAATACATAACTGACCTTTTCTCTTTCTCAGCCAACAGACATAAGAGAAGCTCACACTTGAATTTTGTTTCCCTTCCGGTTAGAGGATGTAAATTTAAAAGACATCAACATCTCCTCTCACATCAGGCAGCATTATGGGGTAAAGATCTAGTACAATTGCTTACGTCTACCACTTATGGGGAATTTAGGAAACGCCTAAAAACATACCTGTTCCTGAAGTATTTAGGCAACTAACCTGCACAATCTCATTCCACAATAACTGATCCCTAGAGACGTTAATCACTAGCTTTTAACTTTGCTAATTCCACTCAATTTGTAGCATCTTTCAATCATTGTTAACCGGCAGAACATTGCTGAGAGGGGACATGATCAAAACATTCAAGATACTGAAGGGAATAGACTTAGTAGATAAAGACAGGTTGTTCACTCTTTCCCAATATGCCCTCTGAAATCCTAATCGAACAGTATTTGTAATTTCGGAACCTTTCTTCTAATATGTCCCCTCTGAAATTCTAAACAAACTGTATATTGTAATTTTCGCTGTTTTTGAAATTCGCAACCTTTCTTTAACAGGTCCTCTCTGAAATTCTTAGCAAACAGTATATTTTGTAATTTCGCTCTTAAAGTCTCTGTACTCTGTACTTCCATCTGCCTATCTGCATATTGTAAATCGCTGAATGTCCAGCTCTCTTGAACGTAAACCGCCTAGAAGTCGCAAGATTGTGGTGGTATAGAAGAATAAAGTTATTATTATTATTATTAAAGTTAAAAGGGGATAGATTCCGTACAAACAAAGGAAGTTCTTCTTCACTCAGAGAGTGGTAGAAAACTGGAACGCTCTTCCGGAGGCTGTTATAAGGTAAAAACACCCTCCAGGGATTTAAGACAAAGTTAGACAAGTTCCTGCTAGACCAGAACGTACGCAGGTAAGGCTAGACTCAGCTATGGCACTGGTCTTTGACCTAAGGGCCACCGTGGGAGTGGACTTCTGGGAATGATGGACCACTGGTCTGACCCAGCAGCGGCAATTCTTATGTTCTTATGTTCCACTGAGTGTAAAACTATTTCCCTCCTATTTGTTTTAAAGGTATTTCCATGTAACTTCAAGGGGTGGCCCTTAGTTTTTGTAATTTTTGAAAGATTAAAAAATTGATTTAAGGAATTCCTTTTTTAAAATATTTAATTAAATTTGGGGTCTCCCCGAAGAAGCTTTGGTGAAACATGGTCCATGTTGGGGAAGGGGAACCTCTACAACCTCCAGCCAATGTTTTCACTGTTATTGTAGATAAGAAGTGATCTTGCGGATTTATAATGTAATTCATGAACTGTTTTTTTTTATTTTGCAGTTCTTTCTTTGTGATTCTGTTTGTATATTTTTGACATAAATAAAAAATTTTGAATGCAGTGATTAGAATTTTAAAAAGGTGGGACTTCTTGGCCCCAATATTGTGTCATTGCCATCTCTGTATTTCTGAGCACAGGTCTAACAGTTTATAGTTTTACTAACTCTACATATCCAATCCAATCTAATCTTTGGTTTTATATCCTGATTCATCCCTACAACAGGGCTCGGCTTGGTTAACAAAATATATAGGGAAACGGACAAGACCGTAGCTTTTATAGTCATTAATTTGAAGCAAGGGTATCAGTCAGAAATTTCTGAAATAAGTAGGTTTTCAGCACTTTCTGAAAAATTGGTAAATGAGAGAGGTCTGACTGCAGAAGGAAGCTCATTCCAAATTTACGAATAAAAATGTAAATGATCGACAGAAACTAAACTAAACCTTAAGTTTGTATACCGCATCATCTCCACACTCGTAGAGTTCAGTACGGTTTACAGGGAATGGTATAGAGTAGGAAATCCAATGAGGGATACAGGACAGTATAGAGAAAGTTTAAAGGGACTTAGTATAATAAAGGGGAGTAAATATTACATTTTTGAGAATAGCCAAGTTTTCAGATGTTTTCAGAAAAGTTGGAGAGCGCCCAGACCCTGAAGGAGAGGGATGTCCCTAGTTTTCCTGGATGGGATATGCCTTTTAATGAGGGGAAGGATAGTTTGAATTTTTGGGTGGATCTGGTGTTAGGATTCGAGGAATTCCAAGATAGTGGGATGAGGGGAGGAAGGATGCCGTGTAGGATCTTGAAAGTTAGGCAAGCGCATTTAAAGTGGACCCTAGAGACTACTGGAAGCCAGTGAAGTTTGGACAGGAGTGGGGAGACATGGTCGAATTTACTTTTTGCGAAGATTAATTTAGCCGCGGTATTCTGAATCCGCTGAAGTCTTTGAAGGCTTTTCTTTGTTAGGCATAAGTAGATGGAATTACAATAGTCTAGTCTGGAAAGGATGATGGATTGTACGAGGACAGCAAAGTGTTGTTGATGGAAGCAGGATCTCGCTTTCCTCAGCATGTGAAGGCTGAAAAATAATTTTTTTACCAAGGAGTTGAGGTGATCATAGAAGAATAGTGTAGAGTCAATGATGATGCTCAGAACTTTGTTAGATAACTCAAGCTGCAATGTGGTGCCAGAGGACAGTGGGATGAGGGTGGGTAGCTGATCTAATTTTGGGCCGAGCCAAAGTAGTTTTGTTTTGGACTCGTTCAATTTCATTTGCACGATCTCCCCCTGCAGAAACCATGTTGGCTTGTTTTCAGAAGTTCATTTATTTCCAAATGTTCATCGATGTTTTCTTTTATCAGTGCTTCCGCTATTTTCCCCAGAACCGAGGTCACCCAGGTCACCTCTTGATCCCTTTTTAAAGATGGGCATGAAGTTGGCTATCTTCCAATCCTCCGGAATCACTCCTGTTTTCAGGGATAGGTTACAAATTTGCTGCAGTAGTTCCGCTATCTCCTCCTTTAATTCTTTCAGAACCCTTGGATGGATTCCGTCCGGACCCGGATATTTGTCAGTTTTTAGTTTTTCTATATGCCTGTGCACATCTTCAAGGCTCACTTCCATGGATGTTAATTTTTCTGCTTGATTTCCATTGAAGAATTGCTCAGGTTCCAGTATGTTGGTTGTGTCTTCATTCGTAAATACAGACGAAAAGAACATGTTAAGTCTTTCCGCGACTTCTTTCTCCTTCTTCACTACTCCCTTCCTGTCTCCGTCATCCACCTCCTCCCTAGCCGGCTGCTTCCCTTTAACATATCTGAAGAATGGTTTGAAATTTTGTGCCTCCCTGGCTAGCCTCTCTTCATACTCTCTTTTGACTTTTCGAACCACACGGTGACATTCTTTTTGATACTTCCTGTGCTCTTTCCAGTTCTCCTCAGTTTTGTCCTTTTCCCATTTCCTGAATGAATTTTTCTTAATGCCTATCGCTTCCTTCACTATTTTAGTGATCCATCCATATTTTAGTGATCTATTGGTTTTGTGAGAGAGCAAGAGCAATGGTGGAACCTAGCATCTAAACAAGGAGAGAACTTAGCACTGAGCCCCATCCTTAGCAGTGTCCAACTTGATGTCTAAATAGTTTCATGTAAGATCTTAAACTGGGCATCTGATTAGGATAAAACTAGGCACTGTGCTCAACTAACATCTATTAGTTTCGTAAGAGAGCAAAAACAGAGGTGGAACTTTGCATCAGAGCAAGGAAAAAGTAAGAAAAAAGTTTGGCGCTGAGCCTGATCCTTAACATTGACCACAGTTTAACATCTAAATAGTTTCATGTGAGAACTTAAACTGGGTTTCTAATCGGGATAGGGCTTAGCGCTGTGCCCATCTAACATCTGTTAGTTTCGTGAGAGAGCAAACTCAGGGATGAAACTTAGCATTTGAATAGGGGAAACTTAGTGCTGAGCCTGGTCCTTAGTATTGAGAACAATTTAATGTCTAAATAGTTCCAAGTAAGAACTAAGCAAGGTAAAGCTTAGCATTGAGACTAATCAAGGTAAGACATGACCAATTCTTCATAAATAAGTGGTGTCAGGTGGAGGAGGAAAGGACAAAATGGAGGGAAGCTTCCTCCTTCCTCTGCCCGGAAGAATCGCTGGGGGGAGAAATCTTTTGGCAGCCCTCAATGGGCTGAAGAGCAGGATGCTAAAGTGGGCACAGTTAAGCCCGATCGATCTGGCGGCCCTTGAATGGGCTGAAGAGAAGCAGGGGTAGAGCCAGTCCTTCCTGCTTGTGCGGCATCGGGCGGAGGAAGCCATCGTTTTAATACTCTTACAGTGGGAAAACCAAGTTTATATTTATGAGCACTTCTAAAGTTAGAATGTTTACGTGAATTGAGGGAAGCACGGACCTAAGGGGTAAAGATCCCATACAGAATTTTAAATATCACAGTAGCACATTTGAACTGAATCCTCCAATAGATTGGATGCCAGGGGAGACATGATAGAAACCTTCAAGATCCTGAAAGGCATAGAGAAAGTAGACAGGGACAGATTTTTCAAATTAAGGGGAACCACAAGTACAAGGGGGCACTCGGAGAAATTGAAAGGGGACAGGTTTAGAACAAACGCTAGGAAGTTCTTTTTCACCCAGAGGGTGGTGGATACATGGAATGTGCTTCCAGAGGCTGTGGTAGACAGGAGCACATTACAGGGCTTCAAAGAAGATTTGGATAGGTTCCTAGAGGACAAAGGGATTGAGGGGTATAGATAGGTGTAGAGATGGGTTATAGGGATAGGAGTAGAGGTAAGTTATAGGAATAGGAGTAGAGATAGGTTATAGAGCTAGTCAGGGACCTGCTCAGGCAATGGGCCTGATGGGCCGCCGCGGGAGCGGACCGCTTGGCGAGATGGACCTCTGGTCTGCCTCAGCGAAGGCAACTTCTTATGTTCTTATTTCAACAAAGGTGTAACATAATCAAATTTATGTTTACCAAATATCAATGTAGACATAAGAACATAAGCATCGCCTCTGCCAAGTCAGACCATAGGTCCATCGTGCCCAGCAGTCTGCTGCTGCCGCGTTCCCCCAGATCAGTGACCTGTAAGTGATCCTTTACTTAAGACATTTTATCCTATATAGTACCCCTCTAACTATATCCCTCAATCCCCTTTTCCTTCAGGAACTTTTCCAACCCCCTTTTGAAACCCAAAATCGTACTCTGCTCTACCACCTCCTCCGGAAGCGCATTCCAGGTATCCACCATCCTCTGAGTGAAGAAGAACTTCCTAGCATTTGTTCTGAATCTGTCTCCCTTCAATTTTCTTGAGTGCCCTCTTGTTCTTGTTGCCTCTGCCAGTCTGAAGAGTCTGTCCCTCTCTACCTTCTTTATACCCTTTATGATCTTGTAAGTTTCTATCATATCCCCTCTAAGTCTCCGTTTTTCCAGGGAAAAGAGCCCCAGTTTCTCCAGCCTCTCAGCATATGAAAGGTCAGTATTCCAGATGCGGGCGTACCATCGCCCGATATAGCGGCAGGATAACTTCTTTGGTTCTGGTAGTGATTCCTTTTTTGATAATGCCCAACATTATGTTTGCCTTCTTTGAGGCCGCTGCGCATTGTGCTCCCGTCTTCATTGATTGGTCCACTAAAACCCCCAAGTCCCTTTCTAGGTTGCTTTTCCCCAATACCATCCCCCCCATCTTGTAGTTGTACATCGTGTTTCCTTTCCCTATGTGCAAGACTTTGCATTTCTCTACATTGAAGCACATTTGCCATTTATTTGCCCATTCACTCAGTTTGTTCAAATCCCTTTGTAGTTTTTTACATTCTTCAACAGTTCTAACCCTACTGGAGAGTTTTGTGTTGTCCGCAAATTTTATAACTTCGCACTTCGTCCCCACTTCCAGGTCTTTAATGAATATATTGAACAGCAGTGGTCCCAGCACTGACCCCTGCGGGACACCGCTTGTGACTGCTTCCCAATCAGAGTAGTGTCCTTTTACTCCTACTCTCTGCTTCCTGTCCGCCAGCCAATTTCTGATCCATTTGTGCACCTCCCCTTCCACCCCGTGGTTCCACAGTTTCCTTAGCAGGCGCTCATGGGGTACCTTGTCGAAGGCTTTTTGGAAGTCCAGATATATGATGTCTATGGGGTCACCTTAGTCCAATTGTTCGCCGTGTTCTGAATGAGTTGTAGCCTTTTCAAATTACATTTGCTTAAGCAGACACAAAGCAAGTTGCCATAGTCTAATTGAAATAAGATAATTAGCCTGAACTAAGACAATAAAGATTTGCTGAAAAAATAAATAGCAAACTCGTCTAAGGGTTGGATTCACTAAGCTCACCGAACCGATCCGTGGGCGATCTGTGGCCGGGCGACCGATTATCTACCATTCCTTATGCAAATGAACACAATTGGAGGCACGCCCCACACCGACCTCACGGATCACTGCAGAGCGATCCCGACGCATGCGCAGACCAGCAAGGTCAAAACAAGGGGGTGGGGCGAACAGAACACGCTTTTAACCCGTGGGTTCGCACTGCAGGGAAGGGTGGCAGAGAGCAGGAGATATGTTTAAAATATTTTTTTTTTTGTTGGTTTTATTTTTTTTAATACTGGGATTTCCAGGTGACAGAGAGCAAGACAGTCGGCAAGGACGTGAGCGACTGGTCCTCAGCGGTCGCTTCTTTTAGTGAATCGCAGCCTTCCTACTTTGCATGCCATTTCCATGGGCGGATCGGGTCGAGTCGGAGACTAATCGGCCACAAGGTTAGTGAATCGGGTCGGGAAATGCTCGCAAACACGATTGGTGTGCTTCGTGAATCTCAGCATCTTTTCGATGAAGCTTTGTATTTTTGGGTGGTGATTTCACTTTACGCCTCCCCAATTCTGAGAAAATGTCTCTGTCCTAAGATGCTGTCTCTGCAGTTGTCCTGCCCCGTGTGTCTGTCGGCCACTCCCCCGTCCTACCGTGCTATGTTTCTGAGCTCCTCCGTCCTGCACCAGTGTTCCCCTGTGACTGCCCTGTTCCCGTCTCTTTCTTAGAATTAGTGGATCCAGCTGTTGGACGCCACGCTGTGATGTTTATGCTACAAACCAATTTTTATGAGAGAAGAAATGTGAATGGAATGACAGGTTGTGAGGAGATAATAGTCTCCTGCTTTGACATTTACTTAAAATAGAAATGTTGACATTTCTACTGTAGCAGGACACCAGAGTCTGCTCTCACCCCTGACGTTACAGACTCCTCCCTGAAGGGAGATAATAAGCAGGTCAGAGGCATGTCACTGCTGGATCCCATCACCCTGCTTCTCTACCATTAGGGTTTATTGTTAAGTTTGCATAAAATTTAAAATATGCACTCGAGAAAAATGCAAAGCACGATTTCAGTGCTTCAAATTCTTTCCCTTAGATTTTTTTTACAACAGATTGTGCAGTGGGCATCTGAAGGCCTGGAGAAGCACTGTGCTGAATTGTCCCTGGGGTGGGGGTTGGAAGGCTTGATAGGAATCCAGTGCTGGCAAGGAGCTTTCTCTGAGGGTCTGGGGGTGGCTGAGCCTGCAGGATGCTGGAGCTGAAACTGCAGACACAGATGCAGCAGAAAAGAAATACCAGAAAGAGCTTTCTTTCTTCCAAACTTTCTTTCCCTTCTCGTTGCGTCGGGTCCTTGTCAGATCCTTTACATATATGATACTTTTCTTGGCATGGCCAAGGTCTATGGCTGCCTCCAGAGCCACTTCTTCTGCTGTTCAGTAATAGCCCACTAGGTGTCAGTACATCTCTTTGCATATAGAAATGTCTGTTTTACATACAACCAAGCCACTTGGTACCACTCACTATCTATGCTCTAATCCAGTGTATTGCAAACTGTGTGCCGCACGAGATTTCAGGTGTGCCGCGAGACGCCAGGGAGAAAGGGACATGACAGCTCCAGCTGACTGCCTACAGGAGTGCCTCTTGCGGCGAGAGGCACATTCTGTAGGCAGTCAGCCACTGCCAACGCCTTTCCTCCTCCCTGGCATCTCTCCTCCTCTACACGCCTCTTTGATAGCACCTCCCACTCAGGGCCCCATCTGGAGG
Organism: Geotrypetes seraphini; assembly: GCF_902459505.1. NCBI lineage: Eukaryota > Metazoa > Chordata > Amphibia > Gymnophiona > Dermophiidae > Geotrypetes > Geotrypetes seraphini. The sequence goes on from NC_047095.1 coordinate 69,220,213, forward strand.
GCCTACTATTACTACTTACCACTTATATAGCGCTCAAAAGTATACGCAGTATAGGCAGTCCCTGCACAGAAGAGCTTACAACCTAACTTGGATAGATAGACATGACATAGAGAGTTGGGGAGTTAGGAGTCGAAAGCACTCTCAAAGAGGTGGGCTTTTAATTGGGCCTTGAACACTGCCAGAGACGGAACCCGCCGGTCTGAGAAATTTCAAGAATCACTGACTAGTGTGGCAAAAGAATTTAGTGCAGAAAAAATAGCCATAAATACCCCAATTTCAGCCAGTGATACAAATATAACAGCAGTCAATGATTCTGACATGAAACCTGAGCAACCTGAAACCTTAACTCTTAATTATGATACAGAAAATTATGGCAAAAACACAACTGGGTGCCCTCGAGCCTAATCTAAAAGATGGCACTAAGCACCTCAAAGCACAAAGTGAATCTGTCTAACTCAGGCCCTGATAAGGTTCACGTTAAAATCCTGTGGGCTGCCACAGCGCCGGTAAATTTTCTGATTTCAAAACGGCAAGCGATGCTCAGAGAGCCTTACGTGCAAACGAGGTCTGCGAAAGTCCCATCCGATCAGTCATTAGAGAAAGCGATTGACACGTGCGCAGAATAGCTCACGATAGGAGGCATAAATGCGCACATGTGCCAGGAGATGTTACATCATGGGTGAGGCAGCGTGAATCATAGGCATGCTTTATTGTAGCGCATCCTAGGCTCATGTGATAAGTATCCATCGATCCCATTGGAGGGAGGGATAGGAGGGGGCAGAGAACTACCTACCAGCAAGTTTCAAGTTTTATCAAGTTTATTATGTAATTTGATTAATCGCCTATTCCAAATTCTAAGCGATGTACAAGTCAGTAAAAGTACACAGTTAAAGGGAACACAAGTAAATAACAAAGGGACTAAGTCTACTAAACATAATAAAAACCACTTATTCAAGCATAATGAGACACTAGGAAAGGCAAGGAAAGAGATACAATCTCATTAATATAGGAGTAAACAATTAAGGGTTAAGAACAGCGGGATGGGAAAGACAAAACTGATTAAAAGGTTTAAAAATAAACAAAAGAGCAATACCAAGCCATACCAATGTGAATATACAAGATATGTATGCTTTTTTTCTACACTGCTTCAGCAGGACATGGTGCCTGTACCCCGTATTTTTTGTTTTTGAACTTTTAGCGAACACGCATGAGACACATCTTTGACACAGGCACCTGAGACGTGCTTCTAACACATGCGTATCAACGTTACCGGTGCCTCCAGACATGCCATTAAATTTGAAGCGTTAAAGGCCGGCGCTTCATTTTTTTGCATCATCAGGCAATGTTTGGGCATCGCCGGGGGGGGGGGGGGCTCATTTTAATACATTTTGAAACAATTATTGGAGGCTGCTACAAAGCACAGAAAAGACCACAATTAGCCCATTTGTGCATCAGTAGCTGAAATAACTTTGACGCTAAACTGGTTAGATCTGGTTTAGCGTCGGTGGCGAAGTAAGGAGGTGGGGGTTGGGGGCAGACCGCCCGGGCAGCCGTCTTCGCAGGGGCACTTCTCCTCTGCCCCCTCTTGTGCACCTCTTGAAAAGTACACCTGCGTGGACAACATCCTCCACCCGCTGCTCATGCCGGCCTCGACTCCCTCCTGATATCACTTCCTGGTCGTGGGACCAGGATATGATGTCAGAAGGGAGCAGCAGATGGAATACGCTGCTCGTGCCGGTGAACATTTTAAGAGGTATGCAGGGGGTGGGGCAGGCGTTCAAATGGTGAGGGATGGGGGTGCACAAAGTGGCAGCGAGAGCAGGGAGCGCCTGGCGCAGTGATGCCGGGTGCCACCCCCACCCCGGGTGCCAACCTCCCCAGCTACGCCACTGATTAGCGCCGATTGTTAAAGGCACAGAGCATGGGGGCCTTAGAGTGTGCAATTGGGCTCTGATATATCTTTATTCCTTGGTGTTCTCTAATCAAGGCATCTGCCCTGTCAAAGTAGTTGTAAATTACATTACATTACATTACATTACAGATTTCTATTCCGCTTGTGCCTTGCGGTTCTAAGCGGATTACAATTTAAGAGACTGGACAAATTCAGGAATATTACAGTACATAGAATCAGGAATATATCAAGTTACAATTGTTAGTCTGGAAGTTTCCAGGAGAAATTTGGAGCACGTAGTAGATAAATCGTAGGTTGATGAAGTGAGTTGTACAATGTTTAGGTATATTTATGGAGGGGTGTTCGTGTGTGTAATTTCTAGTGCTATGTTGAGGTTAAGATGAAGGAAAGTGTTTTTTGAAGAGATGAGTTTTGATTTCTTTTCGGAATTCTTTTATGTCTATTGATTTGATCAGTAGATTGGAAATGGTAGTGTCAATTCTTGCTGCCTGAGTGGCTAAAAGGCTGTCGTATAGTTTCTTACGTCGTGTACCTTTGAGAGGAGGGTAAGTGAATAGGTTTTGAGTTCTCCTTAGTCTGTGTGAGCGATTACGGTGTAGTCTTTTGTTTAGGTAGCTGGGTGCCGTTCCGTGTGTTACTTTGTATAGTAGACAGTAGAATTTGAACTGGGATCTTGCTTTTATTGGTAGCCAGTGTGAGTCAAGGTAAGCATTTGTGATGTGGTCAGATTTGCTGAGGGAGTAGATGAGTCTGAGGGCTGTGTTCTGAACTGTCTGTAATTGTTTTATCATGTAGTTTGGGCATGATAGGTAAAGGCTGTTGCAGTAATCTACTATGCTTAGTACTAGGGATTGTACTACTATCTTGTATTGATCCTTGATGAAGAATTTTCTTATTTTTCGTAGATTACGCATTGTGAAGAATGCTCTTTGGATGATTTTGTGGATTTGGGTCTGCATTGTGCAATTTCTGTCTAGTTGAATTCCTAGGATCTTGAGTGTGCTTTGCATTGGGTACTTGATTGTGTTTAATTCCAGTTCTGTGCATGATGGGTTTTTTTCCTTCTCTAATAGTAGGAATTTAGTTTTTTCCGAGTTCAGTTTCAGTTTATGACTTGACATCCATATTTCTATCGTTTCCATTATTATTTTCAGGTGGTTTGTTGATAAGGGGTCTTGTATGTTGAAGGGGATGAGAATTGTTATATCATCCGCATAGCTGAATGATATTGTGTTTAGGGCGTCTAGGATAATGCCGAGGGATGCTATGAAGAGGTTGAATAATATAGGAGATAGTGGCGATCCTTGTGGTACTCCACATGGGTTTGACCATGGGTCGGATAGATGTTCTTTTGACTTGACTCTGTATGTTCGAGTTTTAAGGAAGCCTTGGAACCAGTTGTGAACATTACCAGAGATTCCTATTGCGTCTAATGTCTGGAGTAGTGTGGGGTGGTCAACTAGGTCAAATGCGGCAGAGAGATCGAGTTGAATGAGAAGTAGTTTGTTTCCTTTGCTAAGGTGTTGTCGGGCTGTGTCTAATAGTGATATCAGTAGAGTTTCTGTGCTATGGTTAGATCTGAATCCAGATTGGGATGGATGCAGTATGTGATGGTCTTCAAGGAAGTTGGAGAGATATTGTGCTACTAGGCCTTCTGTTAGTTTGATGTATAGTGGGATTGAGGCGATTGGTCTGTAGTTTGTAGGATTGTCTGTAGGACCTTTGGGATCTTTTAGGATAGGAGTAATTATGATTTCTCCTAGTTCTGGTGGGAAGTGACCTTCCCTTAGTGTAGTTTGTCCTTCTTATCTTTTTGGGGATATTCCTTCACAAGCTATTACATGGCTGACTTTACTATTAAACCATTTTCTTGAAAACGTTCATTTCTCGCTGAGTATGGGGAAGATAATTTTGACACCTCTATTGAAAAGTGCCGATCTGGACCCTACAGCTCCCTCCCATTATCGCCCAATCGCAAATATACCCTTTCTGACAAAAATGATGGAGTCAATTATTTCTAGCTAACTCTCTAACTACTTGGAGAAATATTCTATTTTATTACCATTTCAACATGGATTTAGCCCAGGGGTGGGCAATGCCGGAATCCAGTTGGGTTTTTAGGATTTCCCTAATGAATATGTCGCCAATCTTGTTTAATGTACCGTATTTGCCGGCGTATAAGACGACTGGGCGTATAAGACGACCCCCCAACTTTTACAGTTAAAATATAGAGTTTGTTATATACTCGCCATATAAGACTACCCCTTCTTCCGCACACCTTCTGCACAACAAATAAAACTTAAAAGAACATCAGAATTTATTTCAACAATTTTAATTAATTCACTAAAGCTGAATAGAACAATAAACCCATGGGAGCTGCCATGCTATTTGTTTTCTAAACTGTTAACCAAACTGAAACTGTCAATGATAGAAGGAAGATAACACATAGAGGGAGAGAGCAAGTGCCGGGCAAGTCCCTAGCAAGTTTGCTGGCATGACAGTTTCCCTTTAAAAGCCTTCAAAAGCCTCCTGTTCGCCCCCGCAACTTCCTTAAGGGCTAGACTCCACACACGGCCGCATGTGCGAGAGACGTAGTAAAGAGAAAAGGGGTGGGGCCAGAGCGCCGCTGCTTCCCGCTGCGCAGGATGAAGGAGATGGCACCCTTGTCACACTGATGTCCCGCCATGGCCCCGCTGATGTCCCGGCAGGTTTACTAGTACCGTAAGCACTGTAAGGAGGTAAGGAAGGAGATGTTAGGGCATGTAAAGTAAGGGCATGTAAACAGTACCCGGCGTATAAGACGACCCCCGACTTTGGGGAGGATTTTAAGGTACTGAAAAGTCGTCTTATACGCCGGCAAATACGGTATATATGATTTCTCTGAAAAATTTTTGTCTCACATCAGCAGAGACTATATTCACTTACGCAGATGATATTTTTATTTTATTAGAAGTCAACCCCGATCTTAGCAATTTGGTTTCTAGTATAGATTGCTGCATTTCTAAACTTCAAATGTGGGCATTGTCCATCCAAATGAAATTGAACGCTGTGAAAACCAAATTGCTCTGGGTTGGGCCAAGATTAGAAAAACTCCCTTCCTATGTTATACTGAAAGCAGGCATTTCATTACATATAGATTTTTCTTCCAGAGTCCTGGGTATCATCCTGGACTCATTACTTACATTTAACAAACAGATAAATTCTTTAACAAAAAAGTGTTTTTTTTAGTTTGCGTATGTTGAGGAAAGTTAGATCATTATTCCATCAAGCATATTTTTCAAAATTGGTACAATCCTCTGTGCTTGCCCAGCTAGACTACTGCAATTCAGTTTAACTGGGCATTAAGCAGGGCAGTCTAAACAACTTCAAAATACAGCACCTAAGCTCATTTATGGGAAACGAAAGTACGATCATGTTTCACCCTCTCTAAGGTAGAGAGAACGAGAGGGCATTTTCTAAAGATTCCGTACAAACATAAGGAAGTTCTTCTTCACCCAGAGAATGGTAGAGAACTGGAATGCTCTTCCGGAATCTGTTATAGGAGAAAACACCATCCAGGAATTCAAGACAAAGTTGGACATGTTCCTGCTGAACCAGAATGAACGCAGGTAGGGCTGGTCTCGGTTAGGGCACTGGTCTTTGACCTGGGGGCCACCGCATGAGCGGACTGCTGGGTGCGATGGACCACTGGTCTGACTCAGCAGCTGCAATTCTTATGTTCTTATGCTATGTTCTTATGAATATTTGACTCCTTATATTGGAATACCTTTAGATCTTGTCATTCGAGGAATACACAGATATAAGTTATCTTTCCCTTCCTTTAAGGGAATTAAATCTGTTGGGAAGCTTAGTCAATCTCTTGTCTTCAAGTTAGTAGAGATCTGGAATGGACTTCCTGACTCTATTAGACTGATAGGCCAGCTACAACTATTTCATAAAGCCCTGAAAACTTTACTGTTCTCTCAATATATAAACGGCTTAACTACAGTGTCAACGAAATGACAATAATACAGCTATTTTTCCCATGTTTTTCTTTTTATGCACTCTAGTCTTAATTGCATGTGAACTGGGTCGAGCTCCGTTGGGAGATGACCCGATATATAAACCGAAGACTAGATTAGATTAGATTATATGCACAATGTTGATAGGTGACTAGAACGACCTTCGTCAGTTATACCTGTTCTTTCTGCTTTAAGGTTTTTATCCACTCATAAACCTTGTGTTGATTCATGGTGCCATGTCCGCCCTAGGTCAATATCCGACGGTGAATTTCCCTCTGCCCAAAGAAAGCGCACTACTGCACGTTGTTCTTCGACGGTGCAGTCTTGCAATGGAGCGTCCATGTTTCTGACCTCATGGCTGCCAAACGACAAAAGGCCAAGTGCTACACTGTGCATGGACAAACTATCCAACAGGCAATGTACGAGTACATATGTTGTATTTCACTAGCTCTGTTCTGGTTATCGCGTAATTTAGAAATTGCCTTTAATTTTTGATTCGCCCTCGTGTATTCCTATTGATGTATTTTAGTGATAGAATATTAAATGATATAAATTACAAGATAAGTTTTGCATATTTTGAGATAACAATTTTTTTTGTTTTGTTTAAATTGTATGTTTATTATTATGTGTGTAAATTTTGTAACCCACCCTTATAAATTACAATATAGGCAACAAGATTGGTGAAATTACAATATAGGCAAAGGGAATGGGATACAGCAAGAAAGACTGGGCTGTTCCAGTAGATTTACAATTTGTGGTATTGTACAGATAGGGGATGGTGCAGTTCCTGTATATATACAATTGGGGAAGCGGCAGTTTTCGTGCTTGAGGCTTTGGTGAGTAAGTGGTGAGGGGGAGGGGTTGGGGGAGTTACCCGGAGGGGAATCCAGGGTTGGATTTATGACATCTGTATAAATTTTTCCAATCTTGTGGTATTAAGGTGTGCGCCCCAGCCAGGGTTTCAAATAACCCGGCTGTGAAATTACTTCTTAAACCTGTCTCTGAAATAGATTTACGAATTTCTCACAACATTCCAAAGGATAATGGTTGATAAGTAGCTATCTGTCCTGGGCCATTGGGATCTGGGGCATATGTGACTGGGTAGGCTTGAATTAAATCTTTCATGTCCTCTGCTTCTAATTGCCCTTCCTCTCTGGCCTTTTTCATCATTGCTTGAAATGCACTTAAAGGGTGCGCTAATGTTTCTTCCTTTTTTGCACTTAATGGAGCTGGAGGTAACTGTGCGGGAGGTATGATTTTTGGATATGTGTTCTGACTGGAATAGTCAGGGGGGAATGGTTAAAGAGACCATTGACACCTTGGAGGACGCCTCTGTCCCTACCTTCTCCAAGGCACATTTGCACTTATGCCATACAATTAAGATGGCTGCCGACGCCCTAGGCTCAGCATACAATACTTTCCCGACTCTAATCCAGTCTTCTACTTTTAGAGATCCCTCTTCTGGATACCAGGGGCAGTGCTCTCCTATCTCTTGTACTAAACATTTTAACTGTGAATCAGAGACCTCTCTATCTGTATGTCTCAGAATATACTTCAATTCTTTCACATGAACACGCTGTAAATCTGACAAGGAATTTCCCATACTTACTAGCGAGGATCCCGGAGGATGAGGTGCACCTAGTCTTATTGTCAGACGGAGCAAGCAGGGCAAAGGGTCCCTGTTCCGGGCACCACTTGTAGGGATGGGACACAGCAAACACTCACACACAGGCTAAGAGACGAGTGGAGGTGCTGCCATGGCAAGTTCCGGAGCTCCTTTTATTATGCCTCTATGCTAATGACATCATAGTAACTCTCTCGATTACATGTCTAATGATTGGTGGATACAAAGGTACATGCTTTTACATCGTGATCACCCTCCCTTTACCTCGTGCTTTACCTCGTGATCACCCTTCAACTCAGCACTTAGACAATATCTGATTAGCACGTGGTCAATGTCTGAGTTTCTGCACGTACTTAATGCCTGTCAGCTGATGTCCTTTCCAAATAAGGACTGCTTAATTAAAATAATGGTTAATTTGTGACAGGTAAGGGGCAGAGAGGGAATATTCAGTATTCATTCAAAGGGGCTTAAGATCAGTGTGCTGATCTTGCCTTGTATCAGAACTGCGTCCCTTCACTCTGGTATGAGATGAAGTTGGTTTGCACACTTTGTGTAGGTGGGAAGTGACATTCCTGTTCTGAAATCTTTCCCTTATAAAAACTCTCTCCATTCCTTTTTTCCCTCTGATGGGCTTCAGCAAAGGCACTGAAAATTTGCAGAAACCTCAACTCAGACTTGTGGAAACCTTCCATATTTTTATCTGTCATAAAGCATTTTCATTTCTCTGGATTTCTCCCTTGGGGCTTAGCCTTATTCACACTCTTGGCAAATGTGGTAAGCCTATGTAAAAGAAACTCCAACTCAAGATCTGGTTGCTATAGCCCTTTTAGTAAGAGGCAAGAGTCTTTGTCTTTTCTTTGGGGTTTTTGCAGTTCAAATTTCTCTCTGGCCTTCTTACTGTTCCCGAGCAGCCCCTTCCCTTGTAGCCTCCATAAATTAAAGCTCTTTCTCTGGGCTGAAACCCCAAATCTTTTCAAAATAAGAACATAAGAATAGCCTTACTGGGTCAGACCAATGGTCCATCAAGCCCAATAGCCCGTTCTCACGGTGGCCAATTCAGGTCACTAATACCTGGCCAAAACCCAAGGAGTGGCAACATTCCATTCAAAATCTCAAATAATAGTAAGATTCCGGAACCCCAATAAGAGCAACATTCCAGAGCTGAGATTGTGATGTCATAATGCCTCATTCCACAGTGCCTCAGAGCCAACCTCATCAGTGATGTTACAATGGCTTGATTGTCCTTACTTGGTACATGTAAGATGATAAGAATAGCCTTACTGAGTCAGACCAATGGTCCATCAAGCCCAGTAGCCCGTTCTCACAGTGGCCAATCCAGGTCACTAGTACCTGGCCAAAACCCAAAGAGTAGCAACATTCCATGCTACCAATCCAGGGTAAGCAGAAGCTTTCCCCATGTCTTAATAACAGACTATGAACTTTCCTCCAGGAACTTGTCCAAACCTTTCTTAAAACCAGCTACGCTATCCGTTCTTACCACAACCTCTGGCAACGCGTTCCAGAGCTTAACTATTCTCTGAGTGGAAAAATATTTCCTCCTATTGGTTTTTGAAGTATTTCCCTATAACTTCATTGGGTGTCCCCTAGTCTTTGTAATTTTTGATGGAGTGAAAAATCGATCCACTTGTACCCGTTCTAAGCAATTACAAGGACTTCTGTTTCTGCTGCAGGCAGAGCAGCCAATTTATTCACTTTCCTAGGTCTTCCGTGCCCTGTGCAGAGGCATCTATGCCTGGTTTGTTGGCTTGCCTTCTGACCTTGTGAGGGAAAGGGAATGGAACTTGAGATACTGCCTTTCTGTTGTTACAAAGCGGTTTACATATTATATACAGGTACTTAATTTGAACCTGATGAGGCAAAGGGTTGTTAAATGACTTATCCAGAGTCACAAAGAGCTGAAGCGGGAATCGAACCCCATCCCCCAGGTTCTCAGGCTGCTGCATTAATCCTCCACTCAGCAAAAAGAAAGTTTTGAGTACTTCTCAGTTCCATATTCAAATTCCTTTCACGCAATGAAAAAGGTATCGCCTTATTTTCTTCTTTCTTTTGCTTGAGTACTTGAATAAATCCATGTAAACCATTCTGAGCCACTTCCTTTTCCTCCTCCTTATCCACTTCTCCGGGTAGAGAGATGGATGAGGAGGAGGCGCTGCAGACACAGGGATGCTGTGTCAGTGGGTCTCCTTCCTTCAGTACTTGCAATAAGCGTTTTCTTTCTCTTTGCAGTTGGTCCCATGCTGATTGAGTTCAAGTCGGCTATAAACTTGGAGCGTGTGAAGAAGGAGAACCCTGATGTGAGGGAAGGTGGGAAGTATATTCCCTCAGACTGCAAAGCCAAGCAGAGAGTAGCCATCATCATTCCCTTCCGCTACCGTGAACATCACCTGAATTACTGGCTCCACTACCTGCATCCCATCCTCCGCCGGCAGAGGGCCAATTACGGCATCTATATCATTATCCAGGTAAGTGTCCAGCTTTATGCTGCTGAGGTGAGGACTCTCAAACATTGGTAAATACAATGAGAGAAGAATATGGATAAGAACAGCCTTACTGGGTCAGACTAATGGTCCATCCAGCCCAGTATCCCGTCTTCACGGAGGCCAATTCAAGTCAAAGTACATGGCAAAAACCCAAATATTAGCAGCATTCCATGCTACCGGTCCAGGGCAGGCAGTGGCTAAGTACATAGTCTGACTAAGGACTTTTCCTCCAGGAACTTGCCCAAACCTTTGTAGAAACTACATTAACCACTCTTATCACATCCTTTGGCAATGCGTTCCAGAGCTTAACTATTCTTTGAGTGATAAAATCTTTCCTCTTATTGGTTTTAAAAGTATTACTCTGTAACTTCATTCAGTGTCCCCTAGTCTTTGTAAATCTTGATGCAGTAAAATAAATTGATCCCCTTGTACCCGTTCTACATCACTCAGGATTTTGTAGACTTCAATCCTATCTCCCCTCAGCCGACTCTTTTCCAAGCTGAAGAGCCCTAACCGTTTTAGTCTTTCCTCATACGAGAGGAGTTCCATCCACTTTGGTTGCCCTTCTTTGAACCTTTCTAATGCCACTCTATCTCTTTTGAGATAATGAGACCAAAACTGAATGCAATACTCAAGGTGAGGTTTCACCATTGAGCAATACAGAGGAATTATAACATTCTTAGTCTTGTTTATCATCCCTTTTCTAATAATTCCTACATCTTGTTAACTTTTTGGCCACTGCCGCACATTGGGTTAGTTACCCTAGTATCCGGTAACTATGATTTGGATTATTCTTCCCAATGTGCATCACTTTGCATTTGTCCACACTAAATTTCATCTGCCATTTGGACGCCCAGTCTTCCAATTTCCCAAGGTCCGCCTGCAATTTTTCACAATCCGCATGCGTTTTAACAAATTTGAACAGTTTAATGTCATCTGCAAATTTAATCACCTCACTCATCGTTCCAATTTCAAGATCATTTATAAATAAGTTAAACGCGGTCTCAGTAAGATCTCTGCAGCATATCACTATTTACCCTCCTCTATTGAGAAAAATGGCCATTTAACGCTACCTTCTGTTTTCTGTCCAAAAACCAATTCTTAACCCACAATTGAACTTTGCCACCTATCCCATGACTCTTTAATTTTTTCAGGAGCCTCTCATGAGGAACTTTGTCAAAAGCTTTCTGGAAATCTACATACACTACATCAACTGGCTTGCCTTTATCCACATGTTTATGCTATCATTTAATGACTAGAAGAAATGTTTGGGGTGTGCTGTCATTTTTTGTACCTTTTGTTGTTTTTCTAATTTTCTACCTATATGGTCTGGTGACTTCATTGGTCACAGTCTCTGGTTCTTCTTTCCTCATCCTCTTTGCGTACCATCCAGGACCTCCTGTCTATTTACCATTTATTTTTTCTCCTGTCTTCTTCACTTTCTCATCTCTGAGATTGATCATTCATAGCTTTCTTCAGCTTAATTTTCTGTTTTTCAATCTAACTAAATTTCATCCCTTTTTCTCATCATCCAATATTTAAGCTCTCTTTTTACTGCTTTTATCTGGAGCTATCTATCACCCTTCCCTTTCCTTCTCTATCCATGTCAGCCATCTTTTCAAGGCCTGAATTGCCATTTTTGTCTGCTGCCTCTTTATCCCATTCAGTGGGTGAGGAGTTGGAGAATGAGTTCTTCTCTTCTACTTCACTGCACAAATTCCAAGTTAACCATAATTGTTTTGGACTTAAAGAAGAATTTCTGTACTAAAAACTTGAATTATGGAATACTACCTCAGATCTGGAGTGTCTTTAGAATTTGGGAACCTTGCCTGGAGCCTTGAGGTTGAGAAATCATTCCTGTTGTTAGAGAATGCACACACCAGATTTCCCCAGTGTAGCTCATGGGAGTGGAGACCTGGAACTCAGCCCTCTAATTAATGGGTATCAAGAATAAGAGACTGCCTTTATCTTAAGGAAAATATTTTTTCCATTAACTGTTTATATCGTTCAGATTTTTAATCTCTGCCATAGAGCCAAGAAGTAATCAGAAAAATCATAGGGTGTCCGTATGGGTTAGATCATTTGTCCATGTGAAGAGAAGAATAATATATAGAATATAAATAGGGGTTAATTTGAGGAAGAGCACTACCTCTCCTCACCAGATATCTCTCTACTGAAACCCAGACCCAAGTCTCAGCCTGCCTGTCCAACGTTGCTGCCTGGATGTCTCACCGCCTTCTCAAACTAAATATGGCTAAAATGGAGGTGCTCACCTTCCCACCTCTCCACTTCCCCCATTCTCTGCCTCTGTGGACAACATTCTCATCCTCCCTGTCTTGTCTGCTCGCAATCATCTTTGACTCCTCTCTCTCCTCCGCCCTGATGCCACATATCACTAAAACCTGCCACTTTTTCCTCTAGTCTATAATATTACCAAAATCTGACCCCTCCTCTCCAAGCACACTACCAAAACCCTTATCCACGCCCTCATCACCTCACGCTTAGATTATGGCAACTTGCTACTCTCAGGTCTTCTGCTCAGCCATCTTTCTCTCCTTCAATCCATTCAAAATTCAGCTGCATGACTCATATTCTGCAAGAGCCGCTATACTCACATTACCCATCTCTTAAAGTCACTTCATTGAATCCAAATACATTCCCGAATACAATTCAAACTCCTCAGATTGACCTACAAATGCATTCACTCGGCAGCCCCTCACTATCTCTCTTCCTGTGTTCCCCCCAGGAGCTCTGTTCAACTGGCAGATCCTCCTATCTATGCCCTTTTCCTTCACTGCCAACTCCAGACTCCGTCCCTTCTGTCTTGCTGCACTGTATGCCTGGGACAGACTGCCTGAATCCCTATGGCAGGCTCCATCTCTGGCAGTGTTCAAGTCCAAGTTAAAAGCCTACCTGTTTGAGACTGCTTTCAACTCCTAATTCCTCTCACCTTGAGTTCTGTATCCCCAACCCTATATGTCATGTCTGTCTGTCCAAGTTAGATGTAAGCTCTTCCAAGAAGGGACTGTCTATTAAATGTCAAAATGTACAGCACTGCATACACCTTTCAGCACTATAGAAGTGATAAATAGTAGTACTATAGTAATAGTACTCTGTAATATTCAAGAATATACGCTTAGAACATTAAGGAATAATTCGAATTTTATTTTTCCAGAGCAAGTGTACTTACAAGATTATGCAGGCAATGCAGTAATTTTGAAGGAGTCTGAGACTGATTTTCCTGAGTCTTGAACTAAGTTTTCTCCTTAATAAAATGCTGAATTATGTTTAATTGCAGACCTGACTTATCTAATGTACTAGCCTGCCTGCACTGGGTGTTGTAGCTTGTAGCTTCTTATGGTTATCTCAGCATATACAGTATTGTATTCTGCCCTCCTGGACATGTAACACAAAGACTGCAGGGCTTAGATAGGTGACCTGCTAGTGACCTGCTCAGGATCAATGATTGTTATGAAAAGTAACACGTGAGAAGTTTTTTCTAACATTCAGTTGCATAGCCAGAAAATGTATAAATATCACTGTAACTTCCTGGTTTCAGGACTTCTGAAGCTGCCAGCTTGGGGGTTCAGGAGTCCTGCATATGCTGAATAAAATATACCTGTCACTTTCTTCACGTGTCTCTGATTATTGTGGCTGACCAAAGTGACCTTTCATTTGGCGCTTGAACAGGGACTTGAAGGTCATTTGACCACCGGTCACTCGATCAGTCACTTGTGTGGTCTAAGAGCCAATACATCCGCCTAGCTGGCTTGGTCCTCTCTTGGATCGGTGGAACTCAGACACTTCAACCAGCTCAATTGATTAATACAGTCCTGGTTTAAAGTGCAGGAACTGATATCTGTCCAAATTTTGAGTGGCCACTCATCTGGTAAGTGCAGAAATTGACCACTTCTGTCCTGTCTCTCTTCTTTTGCCTAGTAAAGCTACTTGATTTTGTCACTGAAGTCGCGGGGAGGGATTCTAGGAACTGTTATTTTCTGATTGGGTAACCAAACTGAAGTCTGTTGTGTTTTGTGTGTTTGAGAGTATCTGAGACTTCCTTGTGGACGAAGCAAGTTCGGACCTGTTAGTACTGCGTTTCCCTAGTCCGGAGACGGACAGGGCCAGGAATACAGGGAAGTGTTTTTGTCCTCCATTGCACAATGGGGGGATGTCAGTCTACAATGTTAGTTAATTTTAATACAATGTTAGTTAATTTTGATACAATGTTAGTTAATTTTAAAAAGGGATTTGGCTCTGATTATGGGACTACACTTAAAAGATCAACCCTTATTCGTCTGTGCTAGTTAGAATGGCCAACGTTTGGTGTGGGCTGGCCCCCGTCTGGCTCCCTGGAAGAGGACATAACCCGTCAGGTTTTTAACATAGGAACCCACCCTAAGACTGGCCATCCTGATCAATTCCCCTTTATAGATAGTTGGTTAGACTTAGTCCGCAGCAAGGCTTCTTGGCTTTTCCCTCCTGTACCCAAGAAACTCCAGGCCCAAGTCCTCGCCCTCAGGCCCTCATACCTTTCACTAGCTTCGTTGCTCGTCTCTGCACCCTCTCTACCAGTTTTATATCCTTCTTTAGATACGGAGACCAATGCTGGACACAGTATTCCAGGTGCGGTTTGACCATGGCTCTGTAGAGCGATATTATAACTTTCCCTGATCTACTCGTAATTCCCTTCTTTATCATGCCTAGCAGTCTAATTGCTTTCTTCGCCGCTGCTGCCACCCATTGCTCCGACGGTTTCAGGATCCTATCTATCAGTACACCCAGGTCCTTTTCCTGTTCGGTCTTTCCCAGAGTTACACCTGACATATGAAGCTGATGACGCCAAACTATGTAATATAGTAAGTGAATGCAGTTTACAGAATTATATGACGCAGGACCTGCTTACATTGGAAAGTTGGTCCTCAACCTGGCAGCTAGGCTTCAATGCTAAGAAATGTAAGGTCATGCACCTCGGAAGCGGAAATCCATGCAGGACGTACTTCTTGAACGGAGAAACTTTAACTAGGACTTCAGCAGAACGAGATTTAGGAGTAATCATCAGTGCAGACATGAAAACTGCCAATCAAGTGGAGAAGGTTTCATCTAAGGCAAGGCAGATATTGGGTTGTATTAATAGAAGTTTCGTCAGTCGAAAGCCTGAAGTCATAATGCCGTTGTACAGGGCCATGGTGAGACCTCATCTGGATTTCTGTGTGCAATTCTGGAGGCCACATTACAGTAAAGATGTGCGCAGAATTGAATCGGTTCAGCGGACGGCCACCAGGATGATCTCGGGGCTCAAGGGTCTCTCGTATGAAGAGAGACTGAACAAATTGCAGCTCTACACTCTCGAGGAAAGTAGGGAGAGGGGAGACATGATCAAAACATTTAAGTACCTCACGGGACATGTCGAAGTGGAAGATGATATTTTCTTTCTCAAGGGACCCTCGGCCACAAGAGGGCACCCGCTCAAACTCAGGGGCGGAAAATTTCATGGCGACACCAGAAAGTATTTCTTCACAGAGAGAGTGGTTGATCATTGGAACAAGCTTCCAGTGCAGGTGATTGAGGCAGACAGCGTGCCAGACTTTAAGAATAAATGGGATACCCATGTGGGATCCCTACGAGGGTCAAGATAAGGAAATTGGGTCATTAGGGCATAGACAGGGGGTGGGTAAGCAGAGTGGGCAGACTTGATGGGCTGTAGCCCTTTTCTGCCGTCATCTTCTATGTTTCTATGTTTGTTTCTATGACATACTATACTTGTGATCTTTATTTTTCCTGCCTAAATGCATCACTTTGCATTTTTCCACATTATACTTCATCTGCCATTTATCTGCCCACTTCTCCAATTGATTCAAGTCGCTCTGGAGTTCCTCGCTGTCCTTCTGTGATCTGATTGCCCGGCATAGCTTTGTGTCATCTGCAAACTTGATGATTTCACTGGATGTTCCTTCTTCTAGGTCATTGATGAAAATATTAAATAAGATGGGCCCAAGTACCGAGCCCTGGGGTACTAGCGGTTTATCCCAGGGCTTGGTACTTGGGCCCACTCTCTGCTTTCTGTTCTCCAGCCATTTGCCTATCCATCTTAGTATATTTCCCTCTATTCTATGGCCTTATAGTTTCCTGAGAAGTCTTACATGTGGAACCTTGTTGAACGCTTTCTGGAAGTCCAAGTATATAATATCCACCAGTTCTCCACCATCAATATGTTTGTTCACTATCTCAAAAAATTGAAGTAGGTTCGTCAAACATGATTTCCCTTTCCTGAATCCATGTTGGATGGCTCTCATTAGGTCATGCGTGTCTAAGTGTCTTTGATCAGCACCTCAACCATCTTTCCAGGAACAGACGTGAGACTCACAAGTCTGTAGTTGCCTGGCACTCCTCTCAATCCTTTTTTAAATATCGGCGTGACGTTCGCGATCTTCCAGTCATCCGTTATCTGTCCTGTTCTAATTGACAGGTTGGCAAGTTTTTGCAATAGTTCTCTGATTTCAACTTTCAGTTCTTTTAAGATTCTCGGGTGAATTCTGTCTGGTCCAGGAGATTTATCACTTTTAAGTTTGTCGATCTGGTGGTAAATCTGGTCCAAGTCCACTTCTACTGTGGTGAGGCTGTCCTTTACGACCCCCTTGAACACTCTCACTGTTTCAGGTATTGTAGCGGTGTCCTCCTTTGTAAAGACAAACACAAAGTAGGAATTCAATCTTTCTGCAATTTATTTGTCATCCTTGATGCACCCTTTTCCTCCCAGGTCGTCCAGCGGTCCCACCGCCTTTTTTGTGGGTTTTTTCCCTTTTACGTATCTAAAGAAGAGTTACCTCTGTTCAGTTGCAGGCAGCAGCTAAAACATTCTGTCTTTCTTTTATGTAAATGGTTAAGTGAGTGAAGGGACAGACACAACGGAATTGATTTCCTTTAAAGCCAAAGGATCTGTGTTTTCTAAAGCAGGCATTTGAAATGTTAACAATTTCCTGGCGGAGATGATTAATGAGCAAAAGCGTCACCTTGGTGTGCCTGGTGCTGAGACAGTCTTCCAGAGCAGGGACTGGACCAACCTAAGTATAAATGCTAATTAAGGTTTTCCTTGGATGGGCTAGCTGGGATTTATTTGTTTATTGTGCTGAGGGCTGTTTGCATTTAAATATTCATAGGCCACTTATTTGCATATGTGCAAATAGGCAAGGGATGTGACAAGTGGTTATTTTCTGTTCTACAGTCTCTGGGGTGGGCTGAACAGGTTCGCCTTCTTGCTATACGTACATCCAGTTTCTCTGCTTTTATGTTTTTTTTTCCAAAGAATTTATTCATTTATCTTATTCACCGCTTACTTCAATAAGGTTACAAAGCAGTTGGCAGTAACTATTGGAAAGATGAAGTTAAGATAAGGGGTAAAAACAACATGAACAATTCATATGGTACGATAAAGAGCTGGGATGTACAAAGCTTTTGAAAAGGACTCAACACCTCTCACAGCTTAACCTTGTCTGTAGTAACCCCCGACATACCAGTGGGAAGACTCAAGTGCGTAGCGCTGCCAATGCGTCCCAGACCTCCTACACAGCACCCCTGCTGTGCCAAGAGTGAGGCCCTCAAACACAGAACACTATCATTGCACCCCACACCTGCTCGTCAACAACCTCTGCTATGCCGGTAAAAAAATCCATGCGCAGGCTTTTTCAATAAGCATTGGTGGGATGCTGTATTGGTAAGTGACAATGGGCCTGATGGGAACTGAAGTATATCTGGGCTGTCTTTTGTATTTATGTTATGTGATGTTTGATTTTATATATATGTCATGGTTCGGGAACCGCCTAGACTCTTGGGATAAGTATTTTAAATAAATAACACTGCCAATGTACCACAAACCTGCCCTGCAGCATCCCTGATATTCTAGTAGTGAGACCCGCTCACTGCCAATGTACCCCAGTCTTACCCTACTGCATCCCTGATAGGCCATTACCGTGAACCCCCTCCAAAAAAAAAAGTTCTGCCATTGTGCCTCAATCCTGGTTTGTAAGGTGCGACCTAATACAACCACAGGTATTGTTGATGACATAAGCGCCGCCTCTGTAGGTCCTTTAGTATCTACTACTAATCATTTCTATAGCACTACTAGACATACGCAGCCCGGTGCATATTAGACAGAGGCACTTTTTCTGTCCCTAGTGGGCTCACAATCAACTAATGTCTCCTACAGTCCCCTGGGTTTGAAACAGGGGTGTAGCTATGAGTCTGACCTGGTTGGGCCCAGCCCGCCCACACAGCAGCCACAGGTTGCCAGCAGCAGTTCCTACAATCTGTTGGCAGCTGACCCGGAAGCCTTCCCTTTGACACATTTATGTTTTGCGTCAGAGGGAAGACTTCTGGGCCAGTCACCAGCAGCATATAGGAACCACTGCCAGTGAACTGAAGAGAAACAGAAATTCGGCATAGGCTGGGTTGGGCAGGAAGGGAAGGAACAAGAGAGGCTGCTTCACAGGCTGGGGGAAGGGAGGGAACAAGAGAGGTTGCTGCAGAGGCTGGGATGGGTTGGAAGGGAGGGAGGGAAAGAGGCTGCTGAACAGATTGGGGTGGGTAGGAAGGGAGGGAAAGAGAGAGGCTGCTGCACAAATTGGTGTGGGTGGGAAGGGAGGGAAAGAGAAAGAGGCTGCTGCACAGATTGGTGTGGGTGGTAAGGGAGGGAAAGAGAAAGAGGCTGCTGCACAGATTGGGGTGGGTGGTAAGGGAGGGAAAGAGAAAGAGGCTAGTGCACAGATTGGGGTGGGTGGTAAGGGAGGGAAAGACAGAGGCTGCTGCACAGGCTGGAGGGGAGAGAGGGAAAGAGAGAAGCTACTGCACAGGTTGGGGTGAGTGAGAAGGGATGGAAAGAAATAGACTGCTGCTTAAGCTGGGGTGGGTGGGTGGGAAGGGAGAGAGGGAAAGAGAAAGGCTGCTGCATAGACTTGGGGGGGGGAGGAGGGAAAGAGAGAGGCTGCTGTTTGGGGTGGGGTGTGGGTGTGATGGGAGTGGAAGAGAGATGCCCACCCACTTTGGGCTCAAGTCTGCCCAAAATTAGATATCTGCCTATGCCACTGGTGTGGAACTGAGGGCTCAGTGTTGGAGGGGAGAGTAAGAAGGAAGGCTGGTCTCACCTTTGCTACTTCTCCTGACTTATTTGACCAATGGGCTGCAAGGAAAGGAGAGGGCAGTGCAGCAGTGTTGGATAGACAGGTTTTGGTCTGCCGTGCCTTGAAAATGGACACGGGAGTGGGAGTGGGAGGCAGGATGAAGGTGGGAGAGGAGGGAGAGAGCCAAGAGAGGGCAAGAGCAGAAGAAAGAAGGTGTGGGGAAGAATATAGGAGCAGATGAGAGATGGGCAGAGGGGTGAGTGGGTGGAGGAGCAGTGAGTTAACAGAGGTGCTTTTATGGCACAGTATGGACCAGCAGCACCAGAATCTGGCAACTGTCCTAGTCATGGTCCAGTCTCTACCCTGTTATTAGCATTATTATATATATAGTTTTCTCTATTAAAATCATTTTATTTATTACAAATTGGCGTGCCCATGAAGTGTGGTGAAGCTGAGTGTCCCCTTTGTGCTGTTTTGAGGCAGATGCTAATGAAGGCTGAGGAGCTGGCAGACAGAACGAAGCAGGAGATGGAAGCCCAGAGCGGCCAAACATCCCCGGCATGGATGTGAGGAGCAGGAGAGCCCCTTCTTCACAATGGTGTCACACTGCCACCTTGCTTCCTATTGCAGCGTCGGGAGGGTGGTGTCTTGGCTTTTAAAGGGATGTTACTCTTGCTTCCCAGTCCTACCCTAGCTGTCGCTGCTGCCACACGTCCTTCCCAATCCATTGCTCTACCCCACTACCACCAACCAATCATCCACCCCCACCCCATTTTCCCTGCTCATCTCCTTTCTGAAGTGATTCCTTCTGACAGGGTGCGGTGTGTAATCAGTTACAGCCTGTCAACTTTCTGCTGGGGGGAGGAAACATACTAGTGATCAATCCAGTTTTATAAAATTTCCAAATGATTTATTTTGTCTGAGAAAAGGCTGAATCATAGAGGGAAGTGATAAACGACATCCACAAATGCCAAATGTGAGAGCTTAGCAGGAGGAGGAGGAGAGGTAGGGAGGAAATGGCTGCCAGCAGGACAGGTGGGTATGGGAGGGAGGAGAGACAGTGATGCAGATGGCTTGGGGAGATTTCTTTTCTTGCTTCGGTTTGGATTTATATTTTGCCCACTTTCAAAATAGATTTGAGGCAGAAGTAAAATAAAATAAAATAAAAATCAATTAACTCATTAATACAGACTGAAAAGAAATAAGTCTTCAACGCCTTACAAAAGAGAAAATAGATTTGTTTGATGTGTATAGGAACATCAGTCAGGATTTTTGCACCTTGGAAGGAAAAGAGAATGTCCTATCACTGATTTTAAGTGGACTTTCTTCATCGTGGCATATCCTAATCTTAGGGTTGTCTGAGAACAGGAATTGACATGATTACGCTACAAATTCAGTGTCTGAATAAGACTAATTGAACTTAAACCATTCTGTGATAGGGCCCATGCATCTGTCTGCTCTGGTCACTATAGAAGGCCTGGATGGCGCAAATTGCGCAGAAGAAGCAATAGCAGGGCATGACAGAGACCTGTCCTGATCAGAGGGTCTTATATACATGCAAACACATTTAAAACTTTGAAAAGTCAGGATAATAAACAAAAGACCAGGAAACCAATATATAGCATAGGAAAAAGGGAATACATTATTTCTGTGAGGTGTTAGGTGGGGCAGGATCATATGGAAATCAGGATGTGTATAAATAATAATACATAGAAGTATTAATGACTCCATTCTGTATTACTGAACAAACTTAAGGAGCAGCTGTTGTAATTACTTGTGTTAAAAAAATAATGATCACAAAAACTATCTCCACAAGTTTACTTCAATAACTTAATTAAATAAATAACTACAAAATTACTGGATAAAGTGCATAACGTGCTTTCAAAGTGCTGTGAAAATATCATAAAGTGCTCAGTCATCAACCAAAAAGTGCATTAGCACCATCAAATACCAGCTTAGGTTGAAATGAGGGACCATCATTGCATTTCAAAGTCCCTCTTGCTGCCTTCCAAAAAAACAATAAATATACTGTACTACAATGTTAAAAGACACTTTCGTTACTTATCTGCTCAAAACAGACAGCATTCAGGATTGGAGGCAGGGCAATAGCCGTGGTACACCATTGAAATCCATTCATTCAATTCATAATAATGTGAACGCTCTAAACAGCCCCCGTGTTCTATTAAAAGCTGGCCTCCCTTCGACTCGAGTTTCGCAACAGCGTCGTCAGGAAAGGGGCACTAAAAGAAATAAAAAAACAAAAAAACGTTAGCTATGAGCTCTAACACTTTAAATCTAAACTTATAAACTTTTCAATTTTTCTATCATAACAATCTTATATTGATTCTCTGTCATAACGATTTTAATCTGTGTCAGTCTGACTGAAAAAAATCAATACATCAACCAGAAGTATATTATGGTATGCAGCCTATGCCTGCAAGGAGTGTCCCTAGAGCAGTGCACAGGTCTAAAGCAGGCTCTACACAAATAGCCTCATTTAAACCACAATCTGAGTCTGTAGATGATTTTCCCTCCTTGACCTGTAGAGGGAGTGGGAGAGCAGAAGTGCAGGTTTCCCATCCCCCCCACAATCCTAGGATAATTGCCCGGAAATCATTTCCACCTGAGGGTTTGGGGTAGGGCTGCAGACTGCTATCCTAAGAACTAAACTATTAGAGAGTCAGGAGCAGCAGGGACAGCCAGAGGACAGGCCACAGCGCTCAGGGCTGAGAGCTCTAGATAACAGTCAACCTCCAGAATGCATGGAGCTGACAGAGGCTGGAGAGGAAGTGCCTCTTAGTATGCTGGAGGAGTCCCATGATATGGAGTTGCCAAATGAGGACCTACCGATGGAAGTGTGCTGTATTAAAAGCAAGTAACTGATTCTGCATGGGTTAGTACCTGAAAGGGGACAGATTCAAAACGAATGCTAGGAAGTTTTTCTTTACCCAGCGTGTTGTGGACATCTGGAATGCACTTCTATAGGGCGTAATAGGGCAGAGTACGGTGCAGGGGTTCAAGAAAGGATTGGACAATTTCCTACTGGAAAAAGGGATAGAGGGGTATAGATAGAGGGCTACTGCACAGGTCCTAGACCTGTTGGGCCACCGCGTGGGTGGACTGCTGGGCACGTTGGACATCTGGTCTGACCCAGTGGAGGCATTTCTTATGTTCTTATGAGTCTGTAGATGATTTTCCCTCCTTGACCTGTAGAGGGAGCGGGAGAGCAGAAGTGCAGGTTTCCCATCCCCCACACAATCCTAGGATAATTGCCCGGAAATCATTTCCACCTGAGGGTTTGGGGCGAGGTAAAGTTAGGGGGTGGGTCTTCAGTGTTGGCAGACTTGATGGGTTATGGCCGTTTCTGCCGTCATTTTTCTATGTTTTTTTCTATGTTTCTATCCCTAAGAACTAAACTATTATAAAGTCAGAAGCAGCAGGGACAGCCCGAGGACAGGCCATAGCGCTCAGGGCTGAGAGCTCTAGATAACAGTCAACCTCCAGAATGCATGGAGCTGACAGAGGCTGGAGAGGAAGTGCCTCTTAGTATGCCGTCCAAACCTTCTGGTACAAGACCATACATAGGCCCGGCCGACTACACACTAATGCAGATGCATTATCTCGTGTTGGGGAAAAGGACCCGGAGAGGTCTAGGTCCACCTCTAGCAGTCAGTTAAGGGGGGGTATGTGGTATGCAGCCTATGCCTGCTAGGAGTGTCCCTAGAGCAGTGCACAGGTCTAAAGCAGGCTCTACACAAATAGCCTCATTTAAATCAGACTCACAAGAGCTTTTCTTGTCCCGGTGGCCCAAGACCCATTGCCTTGAGGCTGCCGGTTACAATATGTAATAAACTTACTAATGCGGCCAGAGGAACCGAAACAACCTCGAAAGGGGGAACACAGGCAGAGCGGAGAGACGCCATCAGAAACTGGGTTGATATAAGAGCTCTGGCTAAGACACATCACATAGGACAATAATTCCTTCATCAGCCTATCACAGAGGGGAATTCCTAAACCCACCCAAAATATTTCAAACTAACCTATCACAGTTGGAACCATTCTATTTCCTCGTTCAAGCCTCCCGGACTTAGTGTCTGCCACTCGTATATGCCAAGCCTCCCGGACTTAGTGTCTGCCACTCGTATATGAATCTAAGTTTTTCCATTAACAATCTATGTGAAATGTCACCCCCTCTTGAAAGATATATTTGTGTTAAAACAGTGTATTTGAAATCACTGATCTGATGACCCACTTCCACCCAATGTGAAACAATAGGAGCTTGAAGTTGTTTTCGCCTTATATTGGAAAGATGTTTGCCCATCCTTATTCTTACTTTTCTTTTGGTATATCCTATGTAAAGTTTATTACAAGGGCAAATAATGCTATAAACAACTTCAGACGAATCACAGTTGCTATTTGTCTTTAGAAATAACTTTTTATTCGTTCGGTGGATTACTACATGATTATTCTGCCAGTATACGCAGCGATTGCAAGCAGTATGGGGCATGCTTATACTGGCACTTGTTTTGTGAAGATTATAGTTGTGTTTAATCATTTCCCTAATATTTCTACCTCTTCTAAAGGCAAATTTGGGGAACTCTTTAAAGGGAGGGTGTATACTAAGAATAGCCCAATGCTTGCAGATGATATTGCAAATCTGATGACTACAGGAAGAAAAAGGGAGCACACAAACTAAAGGTTTATATTGATCTTTTGGAGAAGATTGTAAGAGCCAATCACGATGACAAAAAAAGTCTCTTTTCCATGCTTTTACAAAATTTTTTTGGATAACCCTTTTGTCTAAATTTTTCATAAAGGGTATTGGCCTGCACTTGAAAATCTTGTTCATCTGAACAGAAACGTCTAATTCTAAGAAATTGCCCCCATCGGAATACCCTCCTTTAATTTGGTGGGATGATGACTACTATATTCTAATTAAGTGTTCCGGTCAGAGGGTTTATTATAGAGTGTTGCTTGTAGACCGTTGGATTGCTTATAAATCAATATGTACAAGAAAGAAATATTATCTGTCTGAATGTTAACAGTGAATTTGATATTTACATCAAAACTGTTAAGATCATTAATAAACAGGTTAAACTCCTCCTCAGAACCTTTCCATATAAAGAAAACGTCATCAATAAATCTTTTCCAAATCAAAATTTTAAAAAATTCAATTTGATTCGAATTAGGTGCATTGAATAGCGCCATGGTAGTATTTCCCAGATTCATGTCTACATGTATCCACCTTCCTAAGGGATCAGCAGCAATTAATTTGAACGTAGCATTACATCTCTTATTCACCAATATAGCAACACCTGCTTTTTTCTTTACAGCTGGGGCATAAAAGCAATGTTTCACCCAGCCTCCATGAAGCTTTTGAGACTCTAAAACTGATAAGTGAGACTCCTGGATGCAACATATATCAATATTCTGTTGTTTTAAGAATAAAAGTACCCTCTTTCTTTTTAGAGTCTCAAAAGCTTCAAGGAGACTGGGTGAAACATTGCTTTTATGCCCCAGTGTAAAGAAAAAAGCAGATGTTGCTATATTGGTGAATAAGAGATGTAATGCTACGTTCAAATTAATTGCTGCTGATCCCTTAGGAAGGTGGATACATGTAGACATGAATCTGGGAAATACTACTATGGTGCTATTCAATGTATATGTACCTAATTTGAATCAAATTGAATTTTTCAAATCTCTACAACAATTATTGTTACGACTGGCTGCTTCTAATTTAGTTGTGGCAGGGGATTTTAATGCTGTTATAGATCCTTTAATGGACAAAAAAAACTAGTAGAATTATGAAATCATTAGGGTTGGATAATCTGGTTCAAAATTGTGATTTAAAAGATATATGGCGAATATTTCATTTTAATGATCGGGAATTTTCGTTCTGCTCCCATGTCCACAAATCATTTTCAAGAATAGATTATATATTTATTTCAAATGCATTAGTTCAGCAAGTAACACAAGCCTCCATTGTTCCAATTATTTTATCTGATCATGGTGGGGGTGTGGATTAAAATAAGTGATCAGGAGGTTAGAAGATCTGTGTGGAGATTTGATAATGCTTTGCTTGTAGAACCTAATTTTATTGAGAAAATTCAGTTAAAAATAAGATTACTTTCAAATAAATAATACGGAAGATATCTCAGTGGAGATGTTATGGGATGCTTTTAAGGCAACCATAAGAGGCCAAATTATTTCTTTTTCGGCGTATACTAAAAAACAAATTAAATATCAATTTTCTAGGTTAGAACAAGAAATTAAGATATTGGAATCAAAATTAAAGGATAAATGGGAATATTCTATTTTACAAGATCTTTTGAAAGCTAAAGGGAAATATAATGAGATTTCTTCTAAAATGATAAGGAAAGATTTATTTTCTCAACAAGCATTGTATTATGCAAATTCAAATAAGGCGGGAAGATTACTGGCAAATTATTTAAAAGCAAAAAAACGAAAAACAAATGTAGTGGCGATAAAAGATGAAAATGGATTGATTCTATTTTAAAACAATTTTTACAATTTTATAAAGATCTGTATTCTTCTGAGCCTTATTTAATAATAATAATAATAATAACAGCTTATATACCGCAATACCATGAAGTTCTATGTGGTTTACAAAGATTAAGCAAAGGCACAAATTGATTGACTTTAAGAGGGGAGGAAGAAAGAGGGTTAATAGGACAGGAAATCCATTTTTGAGGAGAGAGTGATCAATAGAACAAGTTAATCGCTATAGAGGGGAGAGAGAAGAGAGGATCAGTTGTCTAGATACTTTAGGAACAGGTGTGTTTTCAGACGTTTCCTAAATTCCTCATAAGTAGTTAAAGAAAAAGATGGATTGGAATTTTTAAATTTAATCAAGTGGCCGAAAGTTCCTGAGCATATAAAAGAAAGTTTAGAAAAGCCAATATCAATTAAGGAATTGCAAGCAGCATTGAAGTCCCTTAGAGTTGGATCCGCTCCAGGTGGAGATGGTTTTACAGTAGAGTTTTATAAATCATTCCAAATTACTCTATTACCATATTTACTAAATTTATATCAGAATCAACTAACTAATGGTTGTATTACAGGTACCATGGCGGAATCATTAACTATAGTCTTGCCAAAGCCAAATAAAGATCCCACTCTGGTTTCAAATTACAGGCCTATTTCTTTAATTAATGTTGATGGAAAACTTTTAGCTAAAACTTTAGCAATACGTTTGGGTAAAGCTCTCCCTTTTATTATTGGAATGCACCAAACTGGATTTGTTGCTCAAAGACATTCTTCTAATAACACTAGGCTTGTCTTGCATATGTTGAATTTATCAAAAGCCTTAAATGATCTGGCTTTTTCTGTATCCCTTGATGCAGAGAAGGCCTTTGATCGTGTTGAATGGACCTTCATGTATCAAGCGTTGGAATGGTTTGGTATTGGTTCAGGATTTATACAAATGGTTCAAACATTGTATATTAATAATAATTTCTCAGATGGCTTTAGGTTTCAGATGGGGGTTAGACAAGGCTGTTCTTTATCTCCTCTGCTTTTTGATATTGTATTGGAACCCCTGTTACTAGCTATTCAGCAAGCAGATGAGATTCAGGGTATTCTTCGTAGAGATCGGGAATATAAGGTCTTGGCTTACGCAGATGATATATTGCTCTATTTGAGAAATCCTGAGACAACCATTCCTTGCTTACTTGAAATGATTGAGAAATTTGGAAAATTTTCAGGTTACAAGATAAATTGGAGTAAAACAGAAATTTTTCCACTCAATGTCCATTGTACAAAAGGTTTGTTTGATTCATTTCCCTTTCTATGGAGGGAAAATGGAATAAAATATTTAGGCATTTGGATTAAAAATACAATGGAAGAAACAATAAAAATAAATGAAAAATCGTTATTACAGAAGGTCACAGAAATGTGTGAGCAATGGAATCCTTTACATCTTTCATGGTGGGGGAGAGTCCAAACTATTAAGATGATGATCTTGCCTGTGGTTTGTTATCAGATGGGTATGTTGCCGGTTTATTTTCAAAGGTCCTTTTATAAAAAATTAAATACTATTCTCATAAAATTTATTTGGCTGGGTAAAACTCCTAGAGTAGCCTTGGTATCTTTACAAAGGCCAATTTCAGAGGGAGGGGTAAATTTTCCCAATTTTTATAGGTATCATCAAGCTTATATTTTGCGCCAGGGTATGTATTGGGTCCTCCCAGAGCTCATGGAAAAACTCCCAGATTGGTTGTGGCTTGAATGGCTCCTGGAGGGAGCTGAGACAGAGGAGACAGCAGTGATAATCCACGTTGGAACCAACAACGTCAGCAGAGGGAACTACAACAGGACTACACTGACCGAGCAGTTTAAGATCCTGGGGAGGAAACTGAAGCTGAGGACAAGGAAGATAGCCTTCTCAGAGATCCTGCCAGTACCGAGGGTGGATGCAAGGAGGCAGACCGAGCTGCAAGCAATAAACGGTTGGCTGAGGAGATGGTGCGATGAGGAGGGTTTCCACTTTGTACAGAACTGGACAACCTTCCTGGGGAAAAGCAAGCTCTACAGGAGAGACGGACTGCACCTGAGCACGGCTAGGACGAGGATGCTGGCATGCAACATCCAGAACGGCATAGACATGGCTTTAAACTGAGGACAAGGGGAAAGCCGATAGTTGATCCGACATCAACACATGGGACTAGAGCAGGGGTGCCCACACTTTTTGGGCTTGCGAGCTACTTTTAAAATGACCAAGTCAAAATGATCTACCAACAATAAAATTTAAAAAAAACACAACGCACACTGTACGCATAGAAAATGTTAATTATCATTCCTATTCCAGGGTTTTTCAAAGAGGTCAAAGCAGATGACTCTATGCACTATCACCTCAGTAAGAACCATACAAAAATAGACAAATATACCCCCCTCCCTTTTTACTAAACCACGATAGCAGTTTTTAGAGCGCAGGGAGCTGCGCTGAATGCCCAGCGCTGCTCTCGACACTCATAGGCTCCCTGCGCTAAAAAACTCTATTGCGGTTTAGTAAAAGGGGACCTTAGTGTAAAATATAGACAGCAGATATAAATTGAGACACATTTCGATCACTAAATTTAAAATAAAATCATTTTTCCTACCTTGTCTGGTGATTTCATGAGTCTCTGGTTGCACTTTCTTCTTCTGACTGTGCATCCAGTCTTTCTTCCCTTCTTTCAGCCTGTATGCTTCCTCTCCTCCACACCTCATTCCCTCCCCCAACTTTTCCTTCCTCTCTCCCTGCCCTTTCTTTCTCTCTGCCTCCCTTTCCTTTTTTTCTGTTTCTCTTCTTTCCTTCTGTCTCCCTGCCTGCCCTTTTTCTTTCTTTCTCCCTGCCCTCCCCCAAGACACTGCAACTGCCATCGGGGACCCAAACTGCCATCGGGGACCAGGACCCAAACCGCCACCAATAACAGGCCCGAAAGCCGACGCCAATAACACGCCCAAAAGCCGACGCCGCCCCAACCTCTCCCTGCTTCGGCCGACCAGCATCGCGAGGAACTGTTGGGGGAAATGCTGCCGGGTCCTGCCTTCGCGGAAACAGAAAGTAGGCAGGACCCGGCAGCAAGAAGAGGAAATGCTTCACTGACCTGTCTCCCGCCTTAGCCCGTAGCGAACGCTTGCTTCAGGGCTCTCAACATGTGCGTGCAGGCTTCCCTTCTCCCCCCCCCCCCCCGGACATAACTTCCGGTTTCGGAGGGAAGAGAAGAGAAGCCTGCACGCACACGTTAGAGCCCGGAGCATAAGTTCGCTAGGGGCTGAAATCTCCAAGCCGGTTTTTTTTGGGTTTTTTTTAATGTTCAGCAGCGGCAGATGACAGCTGGGCGGACCGCCCAGCTAAAAGGCCCTAGGGAGAGCACTGGAGAGGAAGGCTGATCGGCCCGTAGATCAGGACGGCAACACGAGTGCGATCGACTCGAGTTGCCTTCCTGAGCTACTGGTCGATCGCGATCGACGCGTTGGGCACCCCTGGACTAGAGTATCAAACAAGGATACTGAACCGGGAAAAGGAGATAGAGGACTCGAGACGGAGTGGACATTTTTTTTTTAAAAACCCAAAGACGCGATGCAAGGGCCCAAGGAACTAATGAAACTAAGGAGTGCAAAAAGGAGGAAACAGCTGGAGCCAGAGGGATGTCCAAAAATGGGGAAGCATGCTGAGGACGAGATAGACGCACCACAGGAGGGGGATGAGGACGAAACAGACACACCGCAGGAGGAGGATGGACGGAATGAGGCTCGGGGACTGGCAGCCCATGAAGGGGTCGGCAGGAGCACCAAACCACGAGGAAAACAAACAGAGAAAGTAAATAAAAGGGACTTAAATTGCCTATACACTAATGCTAGGAGCCTAAGAACCAAAATGGGGGAGCTAGAAGTTATAGCCAGTAAGGAGGACCTAGACATAATTGGATGTGGTCCTACCAGGGTACAAACTCTATAGGAGGGACAGGGTGGAGGAACAGCGCTATATATAAAGGACTCCATTCCTTCAACCAGGATGGAAACAACAGTAAGGGCGGACAGCTTGGAATCACTATGGGTAAAGCTGACAGGAGGAAATGGAGCAGACATAAAATTGGGACTGTACTATCGCCCACCAGGACAACTGGAGGCAACGACCAGGACCTGGAGGCTGAATTGAGGCAGGTATGTAAAAGCGGAAGTGTGGTAGTGATGGGGGATTTCAACTACCCTGGGATAGACTGGAGCATTGGACACTCAAATTGCACAAGAGAAACAAAGTTTCTGGAGGCAGTGAGGGACTGTTTCATGGAGCAGCTGGTCATGGAACCAACAAGAGGAGATGCCACCCTTGACCTAATCCTCAACGGGCTAGGGGGACCCGCAAAGGAGGTGGTAGTACTAGAGCCACTAGGAAACAGCGATCACAACATGATCCAGTGCAAGCTAGAAATGGGAACATCAAAAGTGAAAAGAACTACAACAACAGCACTCAATTTTAGAAAAGGAAATTACGAGGCCATGAGGAAAATGATGGGAAAGAAACTCAGCAACAGCTCAGGGAAGATGGCGACCGTAGAGGAAGCCTGGGCCCTATTCAAGGGCACGGTGCACGAAGCACAAAACCTGTATGTCCTCAGGTTTAGGAAAGGGTGCAAAAAAAATCAAACCAAAAATCCGGCGTGGATAACAAATGCAGTGAGAAAGGCGATAAGTGACAAGAAAGCATCATTTAGAAAATGGAAAAAGGACCAAACTAAGGACAACTAGAAGGAGCACAAAAGGCACCAAAAGGACTGTCACCGAGTGGTTAGGAAAGCAAAAAGAGAATATGAGAAGAGACTGGCGGGGGAAGCAAAAAACTTCAAACCATTCTTCAGATATGTGAAGGGGAAACAACCAGCCAGGGAGGAAGTGGGACCTTTGGACGATGGAGACAGGAAGGGAGTGGTTAAGGAGGAAAAAGAGATAGCTGACAGGTTAAACAAGTTCTTCTCGTCAGTCTTCACAAGAGAGGACACATCCAATATCCCAGAACCCGAGGAGAACATAAACGGAGACCATGATGAAAAGCTGGTCCAACTAGAAGTAAGCAAAGAGGATGTTCTCAGACAGATAGACAGGCTGAAGAGCGACAAATCACCAGGTCCGGACGGCATCCACCCAAGGGTATTAAAGGAACTGAGAAACGAAATAGCGGAAACACTACGCCAAATTTGTAACCTATCCTTGAAAACTGGGGAGATCCCAGAGGACTGGAAAATAGCCAATGTCATGCCCATCTTTAAGAAGGGATCAAAAGGTGTCCCGGGAAACTACAGGCCGGTGAGCTTGACCTCGGTTCTGGGAAAAATGATGGAAGCACTGGTCAAGGACACAATCTACGAACACATAGAAAACAATGGACAACTGAAGGCGAGCCAGCACGGCTTCTGCAAGGGAAGGTCATGCCTCACGAACTTACTGTATTTCTTTGAGGGAATAAACAGCCAGGTGGATAAAGGGGAATCCATAGACATAATTTACCTTGACTTCCAAAAGGCCTTCGACAAGGTACCTCACAAAAGACTGCTTAGGAAGCTGTGGAGCCACGGGGTGCAGGGGGATGTCCACCGATGGATCAAACACTGGCTGGCAGGCAGGAAACAGAGGGTTGGAGTAAAGGGCCATTACTCAGACTGGCAATGGGTCACGAGCGGAGTTCCACAGGGGTCAGTGCTGGGACCACTCCTGTTCAATATATTTATCAACGACCTGGAGACGGGGACGAAATGTGAGGTTATTAAATTTGCTGATGACACCAAACTCTGCAGCAGAGTTAGAAACACAGAAGACTGCGAAGACCTGCAAAGAGACCTAACGAGACTGGAAGAGTGGGCAAAAAAGTGGCAGATGAGTTTTAACATAGAGAAATGCAAGGTCATGCATGTAGGGAAAAAGAACCCGATGTTCAGCTACAAAATGGGAGGATCACTGGTAGGGGTGAGCAACCTTGAAAGAGACCTGGGGGTGATGGTGGACACAACATTGAAAGCATCAGCACAATGTGCGACAGCCTCAAAGAAAGAGAACAGAATGTTGGGTATCATTAAAAATGTTGGGTATCACGACCAGGACGAAGGAAGTCATCATACCGCTATATCGTGCAATGGTGCGCCCACATCTGGAGTACTGTGTCCAGCACTGGTTGCAGTACCTCAAGAAGGACATGGCAGTACTTGAGGGGGTCCAGAGGAGAGCAACTAAACTGGTAAATGATATGGAAAACTTTCATACGCTGACAGGTTGAAAATGCTGGGGCTGTTCTCCCTGGAAAAGCGGAGACTTAGAGGAGACATGATAGAAACCTTCAAAATCCTGAGGGGCATAGAGAAGGTGGACAGGGACAGATTCTTCAGACTGTGGGGAACCACAAGTACAAGGGGGTCACTCGGAGAAATTGAGAGGGGACAGGTTTAGAACAAATGCGAGGAAGTTCTTTTTTACCCAGAGGGTGGTGGACACATGGAACGCGCTTCCGGAGGTTGTGATAGGCCAGAGCACACTACAGGGTTTCAAGGAAGGTTTAGATAGGTTCCTAAAGGATGAGTTGATTGAGGGTTACAGATAGATGTAGAGGTAGGTTACAGAAATGGTCAGGAACCATTTCACAGGTCACAGACCTGATGGGCCGCCACGGGAGCGGACCGCTGGGCTAAATGGACCTCTGGTCTGACCCAGTGGTGGCAACTTCTTATGTTCTTATGAATGGTCACTTTGGCCAAGCAGTTTTATAAAATTTATTCTCTTACTGGCCAACACTCCCTCCATCCCATTATAGTAAGCTAGGCAGTCCCACATGTGAGAATATGCTGCCTGCTTGTCCTGGGAGAAAGCACAGTTATCCAGGGACAGCAGGCAGATATTCTCACAACTCGCCCACCTCCCCTGGTTGGCTTCTTAGCTTGGTTATGGAACTGAGGTATCGCGAGCCTGCGTCGGTCCATCCAGGTAAGTCAAGGCAACAAAGAAGTTCTTCCTGAAAGTCTTCCTCTCCCCTATACCTCATGAAGCACAGTAGGATAGCATGGCTACTCACGTCAGTAGACTCATCAAGTTGAATTGAGAAATATCTCGATTTCTTTATCCCCTCTACAATTTGCATTTCAATATCCGTGGCCATATCAACAATTTTCTGAATTGTGGTGTCCGACATAGGTATAGCCCAGTGGTCTCAAACTCGCGGCCTGGGGACCACATGCAGCCCTCCAGGTACTATTTTGAGGCCCTCGGTATGTTTATCATAATCACAAAACAGTTTCTTGATCATATGTCTTTTTAGCTATAAATTATAATATTATTATTAAGACTTAGCCAAAAGGAAAGATTTATAAACTATAAAGAGTTTTACCTCAAGCAAAATTGTCATTTCTTTAATAAGACATTCACTATTTTTTCTGAGGCCCTCCAAGTACCCACAAATCCAAAATGTGGCCCTGCAAAGGGTTTGAGTTTGAGACCACTGGTATAGCCTGTAGCTTTTTAGTGGCTTGAGGTCCCAAAATCTCTTGTACGACATCTAAGAGGCAGGGTGCAGTGATTTGTCAGTAGTTGTCATCATTTCATTACACTTTTCTGCTTTGTCATTTGATCACGTAATCTTTCAAAAAAAGTCCAGTGGCTTATCAATAAAATCTTTATGCTTCAAATGCAAATGACGAGCAAGTTTGGA
This sequence comes from Geotrypetes seraphini, assembly GCF_902459505.1. Lineage (NCBI taxonomy): Eukaryota > Metazoa > Chordata > Amphibia > Gymnophiona > Dermophiidae > Geotrypetes > Geotrypetes seraphini. Next base: position 69,253,561 of record NC_047095.1, read on the forward strand.
AGGTTTCAATGCATCATTTGACAGAATTTCGGAACACACTACACACAAAGGCCCTGGCGATAGTTCACTGCCAGGTGCTAATATGAAACCAAGCTTTAAATACTCCTTATTGTAATATCTAACATTTTCCTTTTTGGGTTTTTTGGGTTGGTATTGCACATTCCGAAGTATCAACAGATTTCTTTTTCTTCATTTGTTCTGAACTTGTACTTGGCACATTTTCAGAAGTATCACTACTTTTCTCTTGACTATTGTCTTTGCCTCTATTAAAAAGGTTAAAAGGTTTTGCTGTTTGGTTTTCTTTATTTCCATTTTGCTTTCCCACCCAAACGTAGACCTAAATAAATAATATATGTGTTATTAAAAGTACACTACCCACATCCTGTGTCAATTACTGCAGCAAAGCATTGTTTTAACTCCTGCAGACCTCATGGTTCCTGCTCACCCCAAGTATCCTCATCTTACTCCCCTCTCGGCAGCATATCTGCTTCTCCCTCCCTCTCAGTCCAGTAGCAGCTCTCCCTTTATTTTCCTTTGTCCAGCAGCTTCCCACCCTGCAACAGTGGCTTCCTTCCCTCCACGCAGCTCTCAGTACTTGCCTGCAGCAGCAGCACCAGTAGTCACTGCAGTGATTCAGTTAGGCAGCCTTGGGTCCTTTGATGTGTCACGCCTGCGTCTGAGGAAAGATCTCTATTTTATATATGAACATTTATGAAAAGTACACAATAAGCAAAAATATTTGATAGAAGCTTTAACAATTTCAAATAGCACTAATTTCAAATTGGGCCCTGGGTCTCTGGCCCAGAAATATCTAAGAAAAAGGACAATTTTAATTAAATGATTGATTTTTATGGAGCATGTAGGGTTGGGCAGACTGATTGGACCATTCAGGTCTTTTATCTGCCGTCATTTACTATTTTACATAGTAGATGACAGCAGATAAAAGACCCGAATGGTCCATTCAGTCTGCCCAACCTGATTCAATTTAAATTTTTTCTTCTTAGCTATTTCTGGGCAAGAATCCAAAGCTCTACCCGGTACTGTGCTTGGGTTCCAACTGCCGAAATCTCCGTTAAAACCTACTCCAGCCCATCTACACCTTCCTAGCCATTGAAGCCCTCCCCAGCCCATCCTCAACCAAACGGCCATATACAGACACAGATCGTGCAAGTCTGCCCAGTACTGGCCTTAGTTCTTCAATATTTACTATTATTTTCTGATTCTAGATCCTCTGTGTTCATCCCACGCTTCTTTGAACTCTCACCGTTTTCCTCTCCGCCACCTCTGTCGGGAGCGCATTCCAGGCATCCACCACCCTCTCCGTAAAGTAGAATTTCCTAACTCTACCACCCCTCAACCTCAAATTAAGTCCTCTGGTTTGACCATTTTCCTTTCTCTGGAAAAGATTTTGTTCTACACTAATTTAAGTTCCTTGTACCTCTAAAAGGAAAGGGGCTGCCCCTATGAAGTGCACAAAAGTAATCTTGACCCACCAGAATACAATGAAAACAGCTTCAGGATCAAACAAAAAAAGGTAGCACTATAAGCCTTATTTTCTATTGCACGGTCCAATTTCATTTAATTAAGAGGGAAAGACCCTAATCTGAATGGAAACACATTTTTGCTTATTACTAACTAAAGAATATATATTACTAAAAAAGAAACCCCAACCAACACTTATTCTTCTAGCATTTTTCGGGACTACCTGAGTAGCTTTCAGGAGCTAAACAGTCCCCCAACCTCACTCAAACATGCAACATAAATAATACACCAACCCACATTTCAAGTTTAATTAATTTTAATATACCGACCATCGACGTGCACCTGGCCGGTTTACAATACTAAAAATGAAAGGTTAAAATAAATTTTTGTAGGGGGGGGGAATGTGAGCATTAAATAGACAAATTACAACATAAATAATACACCAACCCAATTTCTGCCTTTTGATAGGGTCAGAATTAAGATGTTGGCACCTATAAACAGGGCTAGGCAACGAAGACCATACATAAACCACTGTCCTGACCTAAACCAACAAAATGGACTCCATTCACCCTATTCCTGCCTTTTCAAATGCTGTTGCCTGCAGTTTTTTAAAGTAGAAATCAATGAGCAGAAAATAGCAACTGAACTACACTAAAGTGTTAACTTAAAAAAAAGTTGTACAACAACCACTGAGAGAGAAAAATAATAGCCAAATACTTACTCCACTTACAGCCAACGGCCCACAAGAACTCCCCCGTGGAAACTAGACTCCTTCTCCCAGAGCATGGAAAACATCACAACTCCCACTCCTGTCTCCTCATTGGCTCCTTCTCCTTCCAGCCCATCCAATACCATAAAAAACTCCCACTCCTGTCTTCTCATTGGTTGATCCGCGGTCTCACAACCAATCAGCAACTAAAAAACGCTGATCCACAGTCCCATAACCAATCTCTCTCTCGCCCCAAACCCTCCAGGGGAAAAGGAATATTTTGGATTTCGCCGGCCCTGTGCAGACCGGCAAGAAATTTTGATGGCGCTCTGTTTCACTTGATCTTGCTGGCCCTGTGCAGACCGGCAAGAAATTTTGGTGGCGTTCTGTTTCATTTGCCAGTCCTGCGCAGGCCAGCAGGAAATTTTTGCAGACCAGCACCGGTCCGCAGACCGGCGGTTGAAGAACTGTGTACTAATGCACTTTTTGGTTGGTGACTGAGCACTTTATGATCCATTCTGTATTAATCTGACTCCATCTTGTTTTCTGTCTTTCTGTGTGTCTCTTCCTGGTGTAAACCATACTGAAATTTTCCCGCTTAAAAAAAGCCCGGGATTCTAGTGTTCTTTGTCTGGATTGTCATGAAACCTCATGGCCCAAGTGAAAACAGATGTGCCTGGCATTCCAATGCTGGGTATAGAAGAAAAGCTTTCTTGTATTAAATATAAATGAAATATGTCGTATGGATTTATGAATGTTTGGGCCCCGAATGTGTATGAGAATATGTTTGATTATGTGTGTGAATTTTGGTTGTGTCTTTACATATGAAATATGCATATAAATTACTATAAAATTTAGGTTTTGAAAATTCCAGAGAAAACATCTGGAAATAGTTAAGTTAAAGCCAGGGACACTGTTACCATGGAACCCCCTAAAGCAGTGATTCCCAACCCTGTCCTGGAGGAACACCAGGCCAATCGGGTTTTCAGGCTAGCCCTAATGAATATGCATGAGAGAGATTTGCATATGATGGAAGTGATAGGCATGCAAATTTGCTTCATGCATATTCATTAGGGCTAGCCTGAAAACCCAATTGGCCTGGTGTTCCTCCAGGACAGGGTTGGGAACCACTGCCCTAAAGGCCCAGTATAGGAATTCTCATTAAGGGGAGCTCAAAACCCAAGGCTGTCAGTGTTTCATGTAAAAGGGTCAGAGAACTGTTTTGATTTAAACTTTTAAAGAATACGGGGAGATGAAGTTTTCTGTGGGTATATTATAATGTTTTATGCATATTCAGAAATTGATGTAAACAAAAATATGATTTTTAAAACTTTTCTTTGAGCTTGTAACTATGTAAAAGGAATTTTCTCTGTTGGCTGATTGGTTGACAGGTGTGATGTCATGCATCGTAAAAGTATATAAGTGAACCTGGTGGCAGGAGTTTTTGGGGGGCCATGTATGCTTCAGGAGAGGTGCAAATTTCACGCCTGACGGGAGTCCCCCATTGCACCAATGCCTAACAAAAGATGTTCCTGATAAAACTAATAAAAAAATAACTGATTGGAAAATATTTGTGCAAGGGCCATTATTCCCGGGAAACTAAGGGCAGGGTTTGGTAAGTTCCCTGCTCATCACTCCGACCACTCTGGTCGACTTTGCTCACCAACAGGTTTACCAGGGGTTAGGCAATAACCAGCATTCATCCAGACCCCTAGACCTGCTCCGCTTCTGCCTTGTCACACCCAAAGCCCGCTCCATCCCCACCTCCAATCCTGCCCCACCCCTGATGCCTTCTCTCATCAGACAGGACATCCACACAGGTGCAGATGCAACGTAATGACGTCACACAAACGCATGATATTATTGCATCGTATGCACAGATGCCCTCCTACACAAAGGAAAACTTTTCAAAATCCGGACAAAGTGCCAGATTTTGAAAAGCCGTCAGGACCCCTGGACACATCCCCAAAAGGAGGATATGTCCGGGGAAATCCGGACATCTGGTAACCCTACGGGAGTGCTTCTCTCTCTCTCCCCTTTCCACTCCTCTCCTGTTGTTTCTGCCTTTCCCTTCCTATCCAGCATTCTCCTTTCCATAATGCTTCCCCAGCCCTTCCTCCCTCCAAGCTACTTCTCCCTCCCTCCATGCTGTTTCTCCAACCCCCTCCCTCCCTCCCTTCATTCTGTTTCTCCAGCCCCCTCCCTCCCTCTCTTCCCCCTCTATGATGTTTCTCCAGACCCTCTCCTCCCCTCCCTCCCTCCCCCTATGCTTCTCTATAGCTCCCAACTCCCCCACCTGCCTCTCCCCCAGCCTGGCCTCTGTAATTAATCTTCGGGCAGCTGGCAGCAGCAACAAGGTAAGCCTAATGCCACTGGCCTGCCCCAGAAGCTGCCTCTCTGGAAGTCTCACCTACACAGGAATAGGAAGTCGCTGCAGAAAGGCAACTTCCAGGACAGGCTCGCAGCAGCAGGCCTGTGTTGCTGCTGAAGGGCGTGCGACATCATTACATCACATCGTGCATGCGCGGAGCTCCTCCAGATATGGCCCTGAGCTTGAAAACACAAACAAACTTCTGCTTTTCAAGAATCCGTCCTGACAGCCAGACAGTCCTCTGAAAAGAGGACATTTCAGGGCAAATCCAGCCATCTGGTAACCCTAGGTACAACCCTACTCTTTGACAGAGGGCTAATGTTTTTAGGTTTCTGCTGTGCTTATCTTGATGCCTTTAGACATGAAGGTTCAGCTCCCTCCCTCTTTTGTTCTGCGAGGCCCCTCCAAAAGATGTCTTTATTTCTCCTCTCTCTCAGAATGGCGACGATACCTTTAATAAAGGCAAGCTCATGAATATTGGCTTCCTGGAGGCGCTGAAGGAGGAGCCCTATGACTGCTTCATATTCAGTGACATTGACTTGGTTCCCATGGATGACAGGAACCTCTACCGTTGCTATAACCAGCCGCGGCACTACATCACCGCTATGGACAAATTTGGCTTCAGGTGAGGTGGGGCAGAGGCCATTTTAAACTGCAGCTGCCAGTATGGGGCAAGAATGGTCCAGAGATGGAGATGAAACAGCAGAAAACAAGAAGGAAAAGTGGCTAGTGGTTTCTGGAAAGAGGATATGAAGCCTTTACTAAGAAATTCTGTGCTTGTGTCATGTGTAGATGCACTACGGGAAGCTCTGGACCTGTTACTGATTGGACTTTCCTAAGGTTACCAGAGTTCCATATTTCCCCGGACATGCCCTCCTTATCCAGGGGTCCAGACAGCTTTTCAAAACCCGGCACTTTGTCCTGGTTTTGAAAAGCCTCCTCAAATCGCGTCGGGCAGGGAAGAAGTGCACGCATGCGTGGACTTCCTGCCCAACAAGAGCAGTCAGTGGGGGCAGGGCTAGGGCGGAACGAGGGTGTTACAGGGTGGGAATGGGCATAACTGATCGGGCCTGGGGGCGGGTCTAGGGTCCAGATTTTCCAATTGAAAAATCTGGCAACCCTAGACTTTCTTTCTCTAAATAAGCCTCAGAGTGTTAGAGCGGGGTTTCTCAACCCAGTCCTTGAGTCACACCTAGTCCTATAAGGGTTTCGGGATATCCAGAATGAATATGCAATAACCAGTTAAGTGCAGCTGAAAATTAGCAATGTAACCATTTCTGGCCAGTAAATCATGTTGCATATCGACCCCTCTGTGTTTGACTTTCATTATAATATAATTGGATGGTTGGAGGGGCATCCTGTTATGGTTATAGAGTTCCAAATGGTCAGGGGTTAATCAGATGGTATAGTACAGTGTTTCTCGACTTGGTCCTGGAGTACCCCCTTGACAGTTGGGTTTTCAGGATATTCACAATGAATATGTATTAACTTGATTTGCATATATTGCCTCCCATTATATGAAGGCCTTCCTAAAACATCATCTCCTCCTGCTTCTAGTCCCGTGGGACATTTTAGGAAGGCCTCTCCTACTTTTGAAGGAAGGGGAGGCTTCTGCCGTGCCACTGTGGCCAGGGGTAGGTGAAGTTGTAGGTGGGGCTGGGTGGAGAAGATGGGGTGGGGTGGAGGAGGCCCTAAATCTCCTGCATAAGAGGTCAGCCCCCTTAGCAGCACAGCTGTTGGAAACAGGATACTGGGCTTGATGGACCTTTGGTCTGTCCTGGTATAGCAGTGCTTATGTTATGTTATGTAACACTGCAGAGACCATTCACAAAAGTCACACAGAAGCTTAACTTGTGCTTCCAAAGCAGTTTGGATTTATCTTTAGGTCAGAGAGAAAGAAGTCCACCTCCACCTCCACGTCCACAGAGACTACGGGAAGTCCACACTATTACATATAATAGCAGATATGTTGCAGCAATGGCAGAGATCCTTCATTTCAGAAACAGAGAGATAATTCTAGATGAATTCTGGTCCTTTGGATATAATTATTGGGTTTAATTCCAGTCCAGAAGATAAATTGTCAGGACTTAGAATGGTTTCTTTGTCAGAGAAATCCACTTCCAGCACCAAAATCCTTACCAAGTGCCAAATTGACAGTTTGTTCCTGGACAGGAGTACACCCAGTTGGGTTCGGTTGCATTCCCTTCCCACGCCCCCCCAGGGGGGTCATGGAATGGGCCCAGACTAGGAGACAAAAAGTCTCCATGGTGTAACTAGGCCTCATTAGGCTGCTGCTAGATTCTCTCAGACCTGCTGGGTCTGGCTTGTCCTGACAGGATCTGATTCATTCGATATACAGTACGTCAGACATTGGTAGAGTTCTCAGACCAGCAGGAGCATCCAGACTGAGATGGCAGCGGTTCTACGAGGACTAAGATTTATAATATCTGCATTAAATTCAAATTTAGAACCTAGGCCACTGAGGCACTTATGTAGCAAATGCACACATAAAAATTCAGCTGGGTGTCTTATGTGGGTCCATATCAGCACTGGCAGCATTCTTATCCTGAATTAGGCCTGAGTATTTAATTCCAGTGCCCAGAGATGGCTCGACAATGAATATCTGGAGCTAATTCTGCTCGTAGTGGTCAGTGTTTAAAAAAACTCTGACTGCCGTGGGCGGAATAATGATCATATGATTATCTAATATAATAAAACGCTAGATGCGCATGCGCACTCAGATCTGCGTGATATGAAATCCCTGATCTGTGAGATGTATGTCCGTGGCTTTGCAGACGTGTGCATGCGTGAGTCCCCAGCCTTACTGCTTCCCAGCCGCATTGCTTGCCAGCCGCAACTGTTGCACTCCCTGCTCTCCAGATCGCGGTGTACAGACCGGTAGGGCATTGGGAGCTAGGGAGAAAGCAAGGACTCAGTCTTCGTCGTCGTCTTCGCCCCTCCCCCCCATCCCTGTTGAGCCTCCCACCCGATTTTCTCTTCTCGCGGTCTGGCCGGCTACCTTAGTCCCTTGCCGCCACCCCCTTCCCGCGGTCGACAAACCTCTTGGCTCGAGCAGCAGCCGCAGCACTGTAAACACGTTGCTTTGCGGCCTCTACTGCCTTGATTTGCTCTTCCGTGTCCCTGATGACATCATCAGATACGCGGCAGAGCAAATCGGGGCAATAGAGGCCGCAAAACAGCGTGTTTACAGTGCTGCGGCCGCTGCTCGAGCCAAGAGGTTTGTCGACCACGGGAAGGGAAGGGGGTGGCGGCAGCGGCAAGGGACTAGGGGAGCTGGCCAGACCGCGAGAAGAGAAAATCGGGTGGGCCACGAAGAGACAGGGAGGAACTGGAGCTGGAGAGGGAAAGGGGCCTACTTTGGGGAAGGGCTGTGCTTGGAGGCAGACAGCTTTGCTTGGGGGGGAGACAGAAGGGGGGCCATGGAGACACAGTCAGGGAGAACTGGAGGGGCAAATGGAAAGGGGTCTGCTTTGGGGGAGGGGTGTGCTGGGAGGTAGATAGCTTTGCTTGGGGGGGGAGACAAAATAGGGGGCCACGGAGAGACAGTCAGGGAGGAATTGGAGGGGTAGAGGGAAAGGGGTCTGCTTTGGGGGGGAGGGTTGTGCTGGGAGGCAGACAGCTTTGCTTGGGAGGGGAGACAGAAGGGGGGCCACGGAGACACTGTCAGGGAGGAATTGGAGGGGTAGAGGGAAAGGGGGCTGCTTCGGGGGGAGGGGTGTGCTGGGAGGCAGATCATTTTGCTTAGGGGGAAAGACAGAAGGGGGGGCTACGGAGAGACAGTTAGGGAGGAACTGGAGGGGGAGAGGGAAAGGGGGCTGCTTTCTAGCACCCGTTAATGTAACGGGCTTAAAGACTAGTTTATTAAATATTTCGGCAAATCTTCTTGATCTCTGTTTTCTATCCCATATAATTTCTATTTGTGCCATATTTAGTATGCATTTTACTGTATAATCTTTTACTTGTACTTTGAGCTTAAGGTTGAGGTGGTATATAAGCTTGAATTGTTCTTGTAAATATTATTGTGCCCTGTCTTTGAGCCTGTTGTTTCCAGATTTATGACAGGCTTTCAGAGCAGCCTGCATGTGAACTGCCATGTCTCTGGGGTTAGTATTCTCTTATGACCCAGTTCCAGTCCACTCCCCTTAGCAGACAGTTGGTCTGGCGAAACGCGTCAGAACCCGGAGGATTTGGAATTCTCATTGATATAAGTGCTGTCATACAACTGTCAGTAATGAAATGTGAATTCTAACGATTATGGCCAGAAAGAGTGATAGTTAAGTGCAGTGACTGAAAGAAAAAGGCACAGCTTTCAGGGTGTTACCCCGCCTGTGATCCTTTTTACGAGGCAAGCTTTGGGGAGGGGGGTGCCGGCAGGAGGGACTGGGCATCCCTCCTACCGCATTCGTTCGGTGGGGGACTGGTGGCCGCTAAACTTATCACAGCAGGGAGATCCCTTGCCACAATAAGCTTAGCGGCTGCGTCTATAATAACCTGATTCTCTAACCGGCATCTGTAACATGGACGTCAGTTAGAGAATTGGGTTTACCTTAGGCGGCCTTAGGCCTGATTCTATATAGGATGCCCGTCGGTTTCTGAGACCGGGCATCCTATACAGAATCTGGGCCTAAATTTATAAATTTTAGGAGCCCACTGAAATGTGCTTTAAAGAAGCAGAGCTCTAAGACAACATATCTGGGAATATTCCTGACATCTTCTTTAATCTTTAAGGATTACGGAACAGGGCTGGGAATCGGACCTTCTTTCAAGGTTCTAATCCCAGTTCTCTTACTAGCACTCTCTGTGTCCTTTAGAGAATGGCATCATGTCCTGCAGCTCAGTTTCCTTGTGTCTACATAAGTAAATGAGTCTTAATATGTCACAGTGAATTACCAGCTTGACCTAACTAACTCTGTGAATCCTATAGGCTTATATCAGCAGAACCATGTGGAATTCCAGGCAACCAAGACCTATGTGGAAGACCTTATTGCTTTCGTGCAGCCCTGACCCTTGTGTGTTTGATGTAGAGTGTGATGAGTGATTTTGTGACATTATCTTTGTCATTTTGTCCATTGTAGGCTTCCGTATGTAAATTACTTTGGTGGAGTAACCGGCTTGAGCAAAGCTCAGTTCTTAAAGATCAATGGCTTCTCGAATGAATTCTGGGGCTGGGGAGGAGAAGATGATGACTTTTACAGTAGGTAGGTGATAAAATGGTAAGGTGCAATGTTTGGGGCGGGGCAAAGATGATAATCTTTTGCAGATGGGTGACACAGATAATACGGTCCAGAAGTACAACGTGGTTTTGAGTAAGGCCAATAAAAGCCAGGTGATAAGGTGCAAGGATACAGAGCTGGGGATGTGGAAGGGCAGGGTGGGGAACAAGATAATATCAAGAAAAAAGAGGGGAGTGATGAGGTGACAGAGTCAAGGATTCAGCGATAGAGGAAGGGGTAGAGGTGGGGGAGGGCAGGAAAAGACATGATACCAAGTGCCAGAGTTGAGTGAAGAGATGATAAAGAGTCCAGGATAAGGAGAGGGGTGGGAAGACAAGATAATACCATGTTGGTTGATGCAGATGGTAAGTTTCAAGATACAGAGGGATGAAGACCCTTCATCTGCAGAACTTCCAGTCAGTTGATTCGATGGGGTGTAACAAACAGCATCATCTGATATGACAATTGTCTTTATGAAGTGAACCACAATCAACAAGGAAGAAATGTCTGTAATATATATTATATTACTAACAGAATAGATACAGCATTGAGTATACAAAAGAAAGCAAAAGTTAAAATGTATCTGCTTCCAATCAAATAAGTTAAGTCCTAATATATTAGCTGAATTATGTCTGACAACCTAAAGAAATTATAGCTACAGTGGCATATGATGTAAAAGTATGTCAAAATATAGCAAGGAATCTGACCTAAGTAAAAGAATGGCAATGTTATAAATTTAAACATATTAACACATAGGTTATATTGAAACATATTAAAGTGAAGATGATAAAAAACTAAAAATTAAAATAAAATGTACAGGGAAGTCTATGAATTTATGGGAGAATTGTCCTTCCCATGGAGTTCTAGCAAAATCATGGGTATAATTTTTGCTTGGCTCATAATATACGTCACTAAGAAAACCAAACAGGATAATACATATTGCTTAAAGCTAGACAAACAATATTTCTAACAAGAAGTGAACAGCATATACCGGTAATGGGTTAACAGTATAGTGTATGTCTCTCTATTGAAACACTCAAAAATCTTAGCTTGGGAGGGTTATTTTTCATCTGCGACATAGGAAATGAAATGAAATGAAAAGCAGAAGTTACTTTCACTTTGATATATGGCACAATGTTAATTAATATTACTATTTGGGAAAGGAAAGGGCCATGGGAACTCCATGGAATGTATTCCAGTTATTATAGAGACATGAATAATGAAAAAACAAAAAGAAAATAGCTGCAGACAATCTCAAGGTAAAGAAATATAGTACTAAACACAAAGACATATCAACCAGTAAGTAGCTATGTGTGTGTGTAACAGGATAAAGAGGAAATAACTCATATCTTAAACTCTGATCAAAGACAAAGAAAAAGGACTTCTAAAAGAGACTGTTGTGGTGAGTAGGGGGAAAATAATTTTTCTTTATATTGGTAATTATATTGAGCACTCATAAATGGAAATCCACTCGTATTTCCAAAAACACTGAATTTGACGTATGGCATAATAAAAAAAGATGACTTACTGTAACATGAAGGACTATAGTTCTGAAAAATAAACAGACATTAATTGCTAGCAAGTATTAGGGGGCACCCCTCTGTTTAAACTAATCAAGTTAAAGTGCACTGTATTAAAAAATATATAGTTGTAAAAAGGATGTAAGACCAAGTACTTTGTGGGAGACTACAGGTTTCTCCTAACTCTAGAAAACAAATAGTCATTAGTAACGGGGAAAAAAAGAATCCCGGACCTTTAAAGACAAAGGGTTTTTATTTTTACATTGCCAGTTATCATACTCAATGCCTGGCAGTTATCTTAGTTAGATGCAATCATGGCATATATTCTCATTTTACAATCACTGTGCAAACAGTTAACACAAATTCTTCTTATCCACATGCGCTATCTTTTTCTGACCTTCAGTAATCTGCTTACATCTTCCCTTTATTGCCATTCCTATGTGATACTTTCTATTGACTTCCGGTGCGTGTTCAAATCACGTTGGGGTCACAACTGAAGACTACCTGTTATGGCTTTCACCATTGAACTCATGACACTCAATATGCTGGTATAAGTATAATATATATATTTTATTAATAAACAATAACAGGTTACAAGAACAAGCCTTTCAGCATATGGAGCCGACAGATAATATACATCAAGTGCTTGAGTATAGCTGGGTGTCTGTCTTAAAAACAGGTCTAAAAGAACTTTCCTTATATATATTTTTGACAGCCTGAGACCACGTTGGTACATAGTACATTTTTAGTTTCTATTGGTTACTTACTATCATCATTTCACTTATCAGTTTATTAATTGGTCAACATTTTTACTTTTCTTGAGTCATACTGTGCGTAACACCCTGTTCACTAAAAATGCTACCTATTCCTGACATATGCCATTTTAATATCAAGGTAATCAATTTTTCCAGTAAGCCTGCCCATTCCGGGACTTTTCTCGTAAGAACATAAGAAGTGCCTCTGCTGGGTCATAGTATAATAGTTAATTTTATATTCTCCAGGGAAATATCTAACGTGCCCAAATGTAACTTGTGAATTGACAGTCTCAACAAGATGGCATAAAAGGCGCATTCTAACTAATAATTCCAACCTATCAGTTCAGACCTCTCGCTTGGCAATGATCCCACTTGTAGTATGAAAAGAACCAAGACTTCAGTAAGTGTCACGACTGCGATCTGACATCTTCATATTTTGCACAGCATAGGAGGAAATGTCTTTCTCTTTCTGCAGTGTCTGGTGTTTCCAGCTTAGTTTCTTTTTCTAATCTGTGGGTTTTCTTCTCCTTCCCATATCTTGCCAACTCTCTCAGGGTAACCTTGACTGGAATGAAAGTGGCTCGGCCTCACATTCAAATTGGGAAGTATCGGATGATCAAACATGCACGGGACAAACACAATGAGGACAACCCTCAAAGGTGAGTTTCTGCCCCATCCTGCCTGTAAACACATGTACGGATGCCTGACAGGGATTTGTTGGAAGCTTTTCAAAACCTGGACAAAGTGCTGGGTTTTGCAAAGCCGTCTGGACCCCTAGACATATTCTCAAAAGGAGGACATATCTGGGAAATCCGGATGTCTGCTAACCCTAATCAGGTGGCCCACGGTAACAGTGGCTTACCTGCATTGGTTGCCACAAGGAAAGGAGCACCCCCGTGTGCGTGGAGCAGTCACAGGGCTGTGGTCTGGTATGTGCTGCTGTCATTTCTGCCGGTCACCTGCCCCAGAATAGGAAGTTGATATCAGAGGGAGCAGAGGCCAGTGGAGCCAACAGCTGTGCACACCAGACTGCAGCACCGTGGGTTCTCCCTGCACCTCCTTGGTACACACTGCAAGTTAGGGACGATTTTCCAAATCTCAGACTGGCATGCAAGACATGTTAAAGGTGTATATTTGTTTGTGCAGATAAGGGCGGAGCCGTAGTTGTCCAAACCAAGGCCCAGTATCTAGCTCAGATTCAGTCCCATATTTATAACAATGCATGGTATACTAAACTTGATTCTGATCCCTCTCCTGGTCTACAATCTACCATTATGAATGTTGTTCAAGCTACCCTCACAAAAGGGGAAACTAAATTTCTCACTCAAGTCCCCAGCCATACTCCAACTTTTTACATTGTTCCAAAAATACATAAAACACTTGAAAACCCTCCGGGGAAACCAATTGTGTCCCTATGGGGTACTGTATTGGAACCTCTCTCAAAAATAGTGGATCATTTTCTTAAACCTGAAGTGGCTAAGGCCAAATCCTTTGTTTTGGACACTACACATTTTTTGAACCGTATTAAATCGGTTTGTGTACCCCTGGATAGCGCTGTGGGCCTGTGACTAATGAATACTGAGCTGGCGTGGTCCCCACTGACTTAGGGAACCCTTCAGGTTTAAAGTCTGTTGTCTGTTGCCCGCAATAGGGCTGCAGGTGAGTATTCCCTTTCCTTCTGAAAGAATAAGGACTCAGACAACAAAGCAGGTTTCCAGTTTTTATTCTGGCCAAAAGCCAGATTGTGGTTAAAGCTCACAACTATCTTGCAATGCAAAAATACTTCAAAATAATTTCCAGAAAAAAACAAGAAGCACAAAAGAACAATAGTCAGTAAACACAGGCTCTCAGTAAAAGTCAAAATAATAGAAAGTTCAATTGCTGGTTCCTCTTCACCAGGACAGCCTTGTGTACAGGTTAATTAAGTAACTTGTAAGTCCCACAGAAAAAGGTTTCAAAATGGAGTTCTTCCCCAAGCAGCATAAGTAAATGTCACAAACAGTTTTGCATTCATTATGCCCTGAATTCTCCCATAGACCTCAGAGCAGGATTACTATCCCCAGAGCTCAGAGCACTTCAGTAAGAACTGTGCTGGTCTAAACAAGCAGCCTTTCTTCAGCTGTTGCCAAGCCAACCACTTTGCAGCTGGTTCAGCTCAGAACGTAATGCAGTGCAATCCCAGGAAAAATATATTTTCTCTTATGCAGTTTAAGCAGCCTCCAAGTTCCATTACTGGTTTTAACTGAAACACTCTCCTAGCAGGCAATTTTCCACCGCAGAAATTTTCAAATACAAAAATTCAAAACCTACATTAGCACAAACACTGGCAGCTTCAAAATCCATGGCCTCAGCATAAGTTCATGGCTCTGTTGCCCTGACTGGAGTATTCACAAACCCCATGGGTTCAAGCTGCTGATCCACTGGAAAGGAAGGGCTTTCTTCCATCTCCCAATCTCCATTCATGCTGCTATTGTCTGTCTGGGGTAAGGACTCAGGTTGCTGCTTGTACAGCTGCTGCCCTGCCTGCTTCCCCCCCTGTTCTCTCACTCTCTGTTCTTTGCGGAGCTCATAGCCCCACCCTCTCAGCCTTGATATGGGGATGGGACTGCTCTCTCGCCTCAGCTGTGTGTGTTTCTCAGGGACAGTGTTTCTCTTCTCTGCCTTACAGGAGCAGAGTGCACTCTGGGATTTAACCCTTTGACTGGATTGGCAAAAGCTCTAGGCTGAACAAAGTCTTCCTGCATGTCATGTACTGACTCACTCTGGCTACACTGGTGGTAGTCAGTGATATCAGGTTCTAGCTTGCTGATCTGGTCAGCTCTTCTGCATAAGGGCAAGACATTCCTATCACTTTTCTTAGGGACAAATCGTTTATTAGCAGCTGATTTGTCACAGTATAGCAATCTGACCTTTTGATCACCCTTGACTTGGAAGCTCTATATAGTAATATCTCTCAACAGGAAGCACTCAGGGTCGTGAACTGTACCCTATCTTCTTTGCCTGATGATACTCGCATATTCAAATCTTTTCTTATGACCTTATCTTCTCTGGTTCGTCCACCCAAATTTTTGAGGTCCAAGGTGAATTTTTTCTCCAAACCCATGGAGTTGCCATGGGCACTGCCATGGCACCTAGCGTTGCTAACCTCTATGTTACAGCTTTCGAGGAAAAGCATCTTTATCCATCTGCTTCGGCTGTGTCAGTTACCTCATGGTTGAGGTATATTGACGATGTCTTTTTGATTTGATCGGACTCTGCTGTGAATTTTCAGGAATTTTTAACATGGCTTAATTCCTTAGACTCTCATTTGAAATTCTCTACGGTGGTTAACAGTCATACTGTTACTTACCTTGACACTGTGGTCACTAAGACATCGCATATATTGACCACCACGGTCTATAGGAAATCAACTGACCGTAACACTTACTTACACTATTCCAGCTGTCATCCCACCAGATTAAAACAATCATTGCCAGTGAGTCAATTTCTAAGGATCCGTCGTATATGTCTACCACCGCCAGTTCCAGTGTGATTATGCTGCTACTAGCGGAGCAGGATTGATTGTTCACTTGCTCCTACTTTACAAGACTGGTTCTTTCGTCTCTCCAGCACTCCCCACTCCTGACGAAGATTTCGAAACAGGGCCTTGTCAAGTGGAGATATAGCAGCGATATGAACCTGAGAGGATCCAGCTAAGCTGAACTGTACCTTGGCTGTTTGTTAATTAATTGTGACTTTTTTTCTACACGTTGTTTATGATGACTTTTGCTTGATTGATCACTTCTTTAGATTTTGGGAGGGATTCCAAGTCTTTTATTGAATGTACACCTGCACTTTATATTTATACTAGAAATTTCATTGTAAATAAGGGAACAGATGATGTACGGGGCAGGATTCATTTAGACTTAGGTCTGGTGCTAGTCACCTATGAACACCTGCCCGGGGCTTTCTTGTGATTCGGAGGGTTAATTGGCCCGTACTGAAATCCCATTATTATTTATTTATTTGTTTACTTCATTGTATACCTTGAATTCTGTTGAAGCTAAATTGCAGGGAACTTGTTGGAAACTTGTAGGGGGTTGTTTACCAATTTTTTAGCTCAGTTATTCACTATATTGGTAACATTTTTGGCTTTTTGAAGCCTTCAATGTCTCAGAGCCAGAGGGTACCCAGAATGAGCTATTAAAAATGCTTATCGCAGAGCCCGTAATGCCATCCCAGAGTTACTACTTACTCCTCCAGGAAAGAAAACTACAGACCAAAAAATCTGTGTTATTTCTTTTTCTGATCAAGCTCAAAAGGTAGCTAAGATTGTTAATAAGCCCTGGTATATTTTGGACTTCCATCCCATTTTCAAGGATCAGGCTAAGTCTGAGTTTACTTTTAGGAGTTGGCTGTGGGGCTCTTTTAGCAGGACGTCCTGCTTTACCTTTGCACTTGTGTGATTGATGAATTTTGTCACACGTGAGGTGTCCAGTGATGGTGTGTGGGCAGAGGGTGTTTCACCTGTGCCTTGTTGTGTAAAGCGCTGGAGAATTCCCTCCCTCGTTGACCTCTCACACTAAGGTCACCCTGTTTCACATATTAAATAATTAAATTAATTATTGCCTTTTCACAAGTTCTTATGTACGCAGGTTGGTCCCCTTTAAGAACCCATTGAGTTCTACTGCTTTTTTTGTGTATCTTTTGAAGTATCTATAGCAGTTACATTTTTGGAGAACGTGTGTTGTGGTTGTGATCATGCTCTAAGCTGAGCAAGAATCTGCCACCTACAGTCCTGCCAGTGGATGGTGCTGTTTCACTATCACATTTTGAAACTGCATTTTTAGGCTTCTCCTTCCCAGCTTTATAGGATCATGATGCAATCTGGATGTCTAAATGCTATTTTACAGATGTCCAAAATATAAACAGATCTTCTAAAATAAGAGCATTTATGTTAAATGTTACTGTAAATCAATTCCTAATCACTTACCAGAGGACAATGTGATGTTGGGAAAATTTTAAAAATCATTTTTTCCATTTCTGTATTTTTTAACATACCACTGCAGAAAAGCGTCTACATGAGATGGTAGTGATGTCACTGAGAGAGGTAATACCAAATGTGGAAATACAGTGATGCAGTGGTTGGACGAACAGAAGTGATGTCACTGGGAGACTGTTCAGGGCTGGAGTTAGGCACAGATAACACAGGCCTGGGCCAGCAAATTCTGAAGGCACAAAATACCTGGGCTAAGCAGGAGCTTGATTCTACTCAATTTAAGACTCTGCTCTATGATTGCTGGGGAAGAAACGTCCTGCTCTCTAGTTCTGCCTATGAGTGCCAACATCTTTAGTTCAGTCCTAGGATTATGGCTGAATGCGTGGAAATCCAGTAATGTCATGGCTGCAGTGACATTATTGGGTGTGGAGGCACCTTATATGCTGCTTCACTGGTGTTTTCACATCTGCACTGATGTTAAAAGCCAGCTGCCAGTTCTGTATGAGCGCTAAAAGTGGCCGCTGTTCCCCTCTGGGAAGGGATCAGCCAGCGCTAATCATTTCATGTCACGTAATCACTGAAATTACCAGACAAAAACTAAATTCACTAGAAAAGGAGGTGCTACTCAGAATGGTCAGTGGTAAAAGGAATCAGGGGAGACCAAAGGCCCGTTGGCTGGATACCGTCAAGAATGACACAGGAATGAACATCAAACAGTTGAAAGAAGCCGTGGAAAACAGGGAAGCATGGCGAAGCCTGGCCTACAGAGTATCCAAAGGTCAGACACCACTGAATGGATAGAAGTAGTAATAATCACTGAAATTAGATATTTTTGTTATAAGTAATACCTCTTAAACTGAGGGGTTTGGAGGGTAGAGCAGTGGGCTGAGAAGCAAAAAAGTGAGGCGAGATCCCACTCGCCCTGCTGACATTGCCTGCTCTGACCTTGGGCAAGTCACTCTGCCTCCTGTAGCCTCTGCTAGTCACCTGAAAGGCCATTCTGTAAGGTGTAGTTAAATTTAAGATGCCAGCTAAGGCACTGATTTATAGAATAGGTGCAGTAATTCAGAAAATGATGTTGCTAATTAGCATTTACATATGTAAGTGTATTTTTAGCATAGATGCCAAAATTGCTTACCCTTGGATTCTGTATATGGAGCCCACGTTGGGGCCTCTTAGGGCTAGATTCACAAACTATTTAAGGCCAGTCAAGGACTTCCTTAGACTCCTCCCTAAGGAAGTCCCTGATTGGCTGAGGCGCCCCAGGCCCCTCCCAAGGGAGGAGCTCGAGGTGCCTCAGCCAATCAGGGCCTTAGGCCCCTTCCTGTGCATCACATGATGCACCAGGGCATGGCCTAAGGCCCATACTGCGTAGCGTCCCCTGAGAGCAGCAAGAGTAGGAGGACTTTGTGCTTCCTCCTGCTTCCGAAGACGGTGCTATCACTGAGGGAGGCCTATGGAGCAGGAGGGACCGGCCACCCCTCCTCCCCCCAACTATTTTAGAGTAAATCATGTTTTATTGATGTATAATCAGCAAATACACCATACAAAACATTAGGACAATAAGGTCGAGAGTACCAAAAGTACAACAAAACAATTGCTTAAATAAACCCCCGTTCCAACCCCCACCCCCACCCAAGTGCTAACGCACCCTCCACCCCGGAAGCCCACCCCGCAAACCCCTCCCCACTCCCAACTATTTTAAAGGTACGGGGAGGGGGGCGGGTGTAGGCAGGCCGGCCCGACCAGGGATGGGCTGGTCGGGGGAGGCCTACAGAGCAGGAGGGACTGAGCACTCCTCCTGCTCCCAACTTTTGGTGCATGGGAAAAAATGAATGAAAAAGACAGGCAGGCCTTCATTGCTGCTCCTTCTTTTCGCCCTGCCTCCCTAGCTGTTCTGCTCTCTGGAGTAAAAGCCTGCAGCCACGCCCCAAACCCCCAGGTGCAAAGGCTTTCCTGTTGGTTCTAGCACGTCACTGCTGGGAACCAAGCTGTGTGTGTGTTGTGGAACAGGCAAATCTGCTCTCCTGCTCCCTCTAGAGGCCAAAGAAGAAAAGTCCTCAAAATGGTCAGTTACAGGTTTAAAGTGAACTGTTTCTAGTGCATCTGCTTCTGGTTTGTACACTGCTCTTAGGACAGACCTAGCAGGTATAGGCTGAATACCACAATATTCAGGTTTACATGTGAATAAATAGCCTTTATTGTATAATAATGGGCTGGTCTCATTGCTTGTCAGTATTGTGTGGGAGCTAAGAATTCAGATCCAATCACATGGTGAACAGAAATGAATAAATGATAAACTCAAAGTTCTAAATAAAATATATTACACACACTTTCTTTCCCTTGCAACGTTTCCAGTAAGAGGCAATTGCCTGTGAGCAGCTCCTGTAGAACTAATTAATCCCATTTTATGAATACAGATGGAGGTTCTACTAAGATAGCTCAGATTGCTGGATTCAATGTCCAACCATAACACATACTTTGTTCCCCTTTCATTGTTTCCAATAGGAGGCAGTTGCCTGTGCGTGGCTTCTGTACAACTAATTATGGACATAGTAATGGATGGGTCAAGGGCATGCCTCCAAGATATACCTGTAACTTATACACAGTTCAGGGTCACAGTGCTAGCAGTTATGACTGTCATTGACTTGGCTTAACTGTTGGTGTCTAACTAAAATTTAGGTGAACCAATGCCATTTTATGCTCTTATTCTATAACGGAATCTTGGTGCCCAGATGCCGTTATAAAATTGGTGCTCAGTGCATGGGATCGGGATGTAACTACCTATTGAAGTGCCTTTATAGTCTTTATTTTGCTGTGAAATTTGTGCTTTCACAAAAATGCTAACTCCTCCATTTAGAAGCTGCTGGGTTCTTGCCACTTGATATTCTATTCCAGCTGGTATAAGGAAAGTGGTGATAAGCCACATGCTCCTTGCCCACAACTGTCTGCTTGCTTCTCTTCCGGCTTCAATATGAAGCTCAGCCCTACACATGGCCTTGCAGAACTTGACAGACTTAGTCAAAAAATATATATCAGGGCAAGAAAATAATATCAAACAATATATTAATATGGTGTGAAAATATTCAATATAAATATATCCAAAAATACTACCCACAAAGAAATAGAAAAGTCTATCAATACCAGCTTTACATATGATAGGATAGCTCAGAGACACTTCCTCCAGGTGCCATCATATAAGGAAGAAATTGAGTTAATCTGATTAGTTCACTGGTATGCATCTCAGGCTCGGTAGCAGAACAATGTAGAGCATAGGTTAAATATGCCTGATAGGATGTTTCGTTTCCTAGGGTTCAGCCAGAAGATTCATTTTTCAATAAGGAAAATGAGCAACTCTTTCCTTTTTTTGTTTTAGTTTTATTGTATTTCTTAAAATTAATAAAATATTTGAAAAGCCACCTGAACAGCTATACATATGAGGATGCAGGGTCAGGTCTCTCCATGTCAAGCTGAGCTAGATCTGGGTTTACCTCGAATGCATCTATGAACTATTTGCAGATTAGTGGCTCAGCCCAGAGATGCCAAGTTACCTGGTTTCAGATTGGAGATGTTAGGTCAATCCTGGATTTCTGACCAGCCCATCCTGCTGCATTATTGGACTTGCAGTACTGATTTCAACAGGCAGGATCAGGTACTACAAGTTCAAAACCAGGACTAGCCAAAAATCTCCAGCCTGGAACTGGGTATCTTGGCTTACCTAGGAGCCTCCTGAACACTACACAGATCCAGACATAGTATCCCCTAGATCAGGGGTAGGGAACTCCGGTCCTCGAGAGCCGTATTCCAGTCAGGTTTTCAGGATTTCCCCAAAGAATATGCATTGAAAGCAGTGCATGCAAATAGATCTCATGCATATTCATTGGGGAAATCCTGAAAACCCAACTGGAATACAGCTCTCGAGGACCGGAGTTCCCTACCCCTGCCCTAGATGTAGCACTTGTGACCAAGTAAAGGTAAACACTCCAGAATGAGCATTGAAAAAGTAAATTGAAGAATACTAAAATCAGTTTATGGCTGAAGGAAAGACATCTGAACAAATGTTTTAAGTGTTTTACCCCCTCTTTTTAACTAAGGTGCGCTATGCTTTTTAGTATGCACTTAATATGAGCGCGCGTGCTAAACGCTAACACGTGCATGTTATCCTATGGACGTGTTAGCAGTTAGCGCATGCGTTGATTTAGCGTGCGCTAAACGCGTGCTAAAACATTTAGTGCACCTTAGTAAACGAGGGCCTTAGTTTTACAGTATCCCCCCCCCACACACACACACATACCCCCACCAAGTCTGAGAACCTTTAGAAGTTAATGCTTTAATTCTGTCCATTGAAAGGGATCTGGCTAAAACAACAGATTGCTGTCACTCGTGGTTTGAGCTTCCCTGCAGGTTTCTGCCCATGTTGAGGAATTTCAGTCACTGTTACCCAACCGAAGCAGGGAAGCCTCATTAAAGATCTCCTTTCTCCTTGCCCAGGTTTGTGAAAATAAGGAACACGAAAATGACCATGTTGAAGGATGGCCTCAACTCCCTGCAGTACCAAGTGATCAACAAAGTCAAATACCCCTTGTATACGAACATCACCGTGGACGTTGGCAAATCTCCACCTATGTCGGCACAGGGATAGGACCGGTTGCCCGCTGTTGTTCCAGATTCAGGAGCTTAGTACCACATGACCACACTGGAGCCCCGCTTGCCTTCCTCGCTGTCTGTTTCCCAGCGATCAGAGTTTGAAAAGATGGACAGAATATTTGAAGAGAGGAGCTGAAGCCCTCTTTGCTCCCTGACACACAGTCACAACCCATGCACACCCGCTGGCGGACTTCCATTTTCTCCTGGCCTTTTCAGTGGGGCTACAGATTTTTACAGTTTGGAACTGAGTGACAGGCATTGTTTAAATTGAAAATAGACTGTAACAAGAGGGAAATGATGACACCAACTCGTTGGTCGTGATGCATCCACCCCCTCTTCTACTGAACCGCGCTAGTGGTTTTAGCGTGAGGAGCCGCGCTGAATGGCCCACGCTGTTCCCGACACTCATAGAGTTCTTATGAGCATCGGGAGCAGCACGGGCCATTCAGCGCAGCTCCCCGCACTAAAACCACTAGCACGGTTTAGTAGAACAGGGGGTTACTCTGGCTTAGATTTCCCACTACAAGCCCCAAACTCAGACCATATTACCAAGTACACAGTTTTTTTTCTTATGGACCCTGTTAGAGTATGAGAAATGTGTTGTTCAGAGGGATTTTGAGACAATTAACACTTTTTAGAGAGGGAACGTGACTCGCCTCTGAATTGTTACACAGCTTTGAGAAGAAAGCGAGGGATTGTTGTAATTTCCGGGATACTCTGTATTTTAAAATGTAACTTTAAGTTGGGAAGGTCCAGCTATCAGAACGTTCTATAATCTGTGGTGGGGGAATGTGCCAATGAAAAGCTCCGTTAAGGAGCCCTTTGAGCTATTGGAGGGACCCTTTGCCCTGCTCAGCCACAGACAGTTGTTCCCAGATGTGACTGCTTGAACAAGTTTTAGGTGGAAGCATGTGGCTAAGGGATGCCATATGAGAAGGCTGGAAGAGTAAGGGGTTATTTTCTTTTAAAGAGTTCCTGGCTGGACTGAGGAGCAGCTCTGTGGCACACTGAGTGCAATGAACATAAGAACATAAGAATTGCTGCTGCTGGGTCAGACCAGTGATCCATCGTGCCCAGCAGTCCGCTCACGCAGCAGCCCCCAGGTCAAAGACCAGTGCCCTAACTGAGTCTAGCCTTACCTGCGTATGTTCTGGTTCAGCAGGAACTTGTCTAACTTTGTCTTGAATCTCTGGAGGGTGTTTTCCCCTATAATAACTTCCGGAAGAACGTTCCAGTTTTCTACCACTCTCTGGGTGAAGAAGAACTTCCTTATATTTGTACGGAATCTATCCCCTTTTAACTTTAGAGAGTGCCATTTCGTTCTCTCTACCTTGGAGTGGGTGAACAACCTGTCTTTATCTACTAAGTCTATTCCCTTCATTATCTTTAATGTTTTGATCATGTCCCCTCTCAGTCTTCTCTTTTTGAGGGAGAAGAGGCCCAGTTTCTCTAATCTCTCATTGTATGGCAACTCCTCCAGCCCCTTAACCATTTTAGTCGCTCTTCCCTGGACCCTTTCTTGTGTCCTTCTTCATGTTCGGCAATCAGTGCTAGATGCAGTATTCCAGGTGGGGGGCGTACCATGGCCCGGTACAGCAGCCATGATAACCTTCTTTGATCTGTTTGTGATCCCCTTCTTAATCATTCCCAGCATTCTGTGTGCCCTTTTCGCTGCCGCGCATTACACGGACAGCTTCATTGACTTGTCTACAAGTATTCCCAAGTCTCTTTCCTGCACCGGAGTACTGCACCCAACATCCTGTATTTGTGTATAAGATTTTTGTTACCGACATGCATCACCTTACACTTATCCACGTTAAACCTCATTTGCCATGTCGCAGCTCATTTCTCGAGTGTGTTTATGTCACGTTGCAGGTCTCCACAATCTTTCTGTGTCTTTAATATTCTGAATAACTTCGTATCGTCTGCAAATTTAATCACCTCGCTTGTCGTACCAATTTCCAGGTCGTTTATAAATATGTTGAAGAACACGGGTCCAAGCACCGAACCCTGCAGCACTCCAGTCGTGACGCTTTTCCAGTCCATTTACCCCCACTCTCTGTTTCCTATCCGCCAACCAGTTTTTAATCCACGTGAGTATTTCACCCTTAATTCCATGGCTCACAATTTTTCAAAGTACTTGTTCATGTGGGACCTTGTTGAACGCCTTCTGAAAATCCAGATATATAGTGTCGACCAGGTCACCCTTATCTATTTGCCTGTTTACTCCCTCGAAGAAGTACAGCAAGTTCATCAAGCAAGATCTTCCTTTGCTGAAGCCGTGCTGGCTGGTCCTCATCAGATTGTGTCCGTGAAGGTGATCAATGATGCTGTCCTTTATCAGCTCCTCTACCATCTTTCCCGGTACCGAGGTCAGACTCCCTGGACAGCTGAGCTCAGCAGAGAATGTGCCACAGACACACAGAGAGGCTACGTGCCTTAATCTGTCACTGGGAAAAAGCGTCAAGAAGAGGGAATCGTCTCTGCAAGCTAGACCTCTGGAGCTGGGCCAAGTTGGTCTGAGTAGTATTAGAGTTGTTGTTAGCAGGCCACCTCATCCCAAGCTTTTGTCCCAAATCTGTAGTTCTGATTCACTAACACGATCTGAATTACAAATGAGCAGATGAAATAGTAGGGGGAAAAACGGTTCTGCAGCAGCTTGAGGGAGTATCAACCCTCATTTCTAGGTTCCTACAGTCTAACACAGCTGCTTTACCAAATCTGATTTAAAAAAAGGACTATTAAAGGTTCCAGTTTTGTGGATTTTTCTATTGATGTGGTTATTGTGGGACCTTTTGGATTCTGTTTCTAGGGTGGGTTGATTTGTGCTTTCTACTGGAGGGGGAGGAGGAGGAACATATGGGGAGGGTGGTGATCTGACTTCCATAGAGACTATAATAAAGGATAGGCAGTGGCAGTTCGTCATCAGAGGTCCACGTGAGCAGGGCCAGTGCAAGGCCTTAATTATCCTGGGAGAATGTTCATCCTTCCTCCTCCCCCCTTCAATGTCTCACCTCCCAGAACAATTCCTATAAAAATGTATAAACGGACATCATGCCGTTTAATATTAAACCTTGTTTAGTATATGCCCAAGAAGGGAATTCCCGAAAGCGTGTTTACCTGAAAAATTCCTGTGCTTAAAAGTCCATGGTTCTGTGAGTTTATTACTTTCCTTTCTGCTGGCACTCTAGATGATCACCTAGTTTTACCTAATGGTTGGGCTGGCCCTGCACATGGACAATCCCTCTGGTTTCTGCTTTCCCACACAGCTAGGCCTGCACTCCCTTTGCCTGGCTCTGCCATCCTGGACAGTGCTGTCCAGATGTAGGGCCGGCACTGGAAGCCCCCTCTTAGGTTTCAGGTTTGCTCAGTTGATGGTTCCTTGAAGAGAAAAATTCTATCATGTGCATGTTAAGTTTGAATTATTTTTTTTAAGGTTGAAATTAAGATTTATTCCAGGGAAGGGTGTCAGAAGGCCCCATGTTGCTCTAGAACAGGGCTGCCCAAGTCCGGTCCTCGAGATCTACTGGCAGGCCAGGTTTTCAGGATATCCACAATGAATATGCATGAGAAAGATTTGCATACCAAGAAGGCAGTGCATGCAAATCTCTCTCATACATATTCATTGTGGATATCCTGAAAACCTGGCCTGCCAGTAGATCTTGAGGACCAGATTTGGGCAGCTCTGCTCTAGAAAGTTCTGCTTTGTTTTTAAAGAAGCAAGCCCTGTCTCTGGGCTTCAAGGTCCAAACCCGAAACAGGGGTGAGACTTTCCAACATTCCTCCTTTCGCTTTATTACAGGATCCTTTTAGAAATTATTCTGATTTCCTTTCCCCTTTTTACTTTTGACTAGGGTTACCAGGTTTTAGATCGGGAAAAATGCTTGAGTACATGAATAAATTAATGTAAACCATTCTGGGCTTCCCTGGGAGAACGGTATAGAAAATAAATAGTGTGAAACATTTCAGCCTCTGATAACCAGAGCTGGTATTGTGATGTCATAATGCTTCATTCCACCAATAAGAGCCAACCAACCTCATCAGTGATGTCACAATGGCTTCATTTCACTACATTTTGATTTCTAGAATGGCGCAGTGGTTAAAGCTACAGCCTCAGCACCCTGAGGTTGTGGGTTCAAACACACACTGACCCTGGGCAAGTCACTTAATCCCCCCATTGCCTCAGGTACATTAAATAGAGTGTGAGCCCACCAGGACAGATGGAAAAATTCATGTAAAGTGTCCTGAGCTCCCCTGGGAGAACGTTAATTTGAGGTTGAGGGGTGGTAGATTCAGGGGCAATGTTAGGAAATTCTACTTTACGGAGAGGGTGGTGGATGCCTGGAATGCGCTCCCGAGAGAGGTGGTGGAGAGTAAAACTGTGACTGAGTTCAAAGAAGCGTGGGATGAACACAGAAGATTTAGAATCAGAAAATAATATTAAAGATTGAACTAGGCCAGTTACTGGGCAGACTTGTACGGTCTGTGTCTGTGTATGGCCGTTTGGAGGAGGATGGGCAGGGGAGGGCTTCAATGGCTGGGAGGGTGTAGATGGGCTGGAGTAAGTCTTAACAGAGATTTCGGAAGTTGGAACCCAAGCACAGTACAGGGTAAAGCTTTGGATTCTCGCCCAGAAATAGCTAAGAAGAAAAAAAATTGAACTATGTTATAGAATAAATAAATAATACCAATGAAACACTGTAAGAGGCACATATTAGAACAGCGTCTCGCAAACTCTGTGCCACGGCAGAATGGTGAGCTGTGAGAGATTCCAGAATTTATTTTAAAAATTCTCTTCATAAGAAATAATTCATAAAATAAATACACGCTAGAATAGATGATGTGCACATTGGGGGTCATTTTATCAAGGCGTGGTAGGAGTTTAACGCGCGGAATACTGCGGGTTAAACTGCCTGCCGCGCTAGTCGCTGACATCTCCATTGACGAGGCGTTAGTATTTTGGCTTGCCGCGGGGATTAGCGCGTGATGAAATGTCCGACACGCTAACCTCCGTAGCGCACTTTGATAAAAGGAGCCCACCGCGTACGCAAGAGTCTGCCGCACCACCTCTGTAAATATTTGCCGGCACTAGCAGCCTCTTCCACTGCTGCTCGCACCAGCCTTGGCTCCCTTTCCTGTCGTGGGACCAGGACGTAACGTCAAAAGGGAGCCAAGGGCGGCCACCATGTCCAGAGGTTTCCGGGTCTCGCCGCGTCTGTGTAGAAAGAGCTTATGCTTATGGGGAATTTAGAAAACATTTAAAAACACGTCTGGTTTTGAAATATTTAGGTAGTTAATTTGTAAAAGTTTTATTATGTAATAATCGGATCTGTTAGGATTTTTTACTTATTGGTTTTACCTTTTTACATAAGAACATAAGAATTGCCGCTGCTGGGTCAGACCAGCGGTCCATCGCGCCCAGCAGTCCGCTCACACAGCGGCCCCCAGGTCAAAGACCTGTGCCCTAACCGAGACCAACCCTACCTGCGTTCGTTCTGGTTCAGCAAGAACTTGTCCAACCTTGTCTTGAATCCCTGGAGGGTGTTTTCCCCTATAACAGCCTCTGGAAGAGCATTCCAGCTCTCCACCATTCTCTGGGTGAAGAAGAACTTCCTTACGTTTGTATGGAATCTATCCCCTTTTAACTTTAGAGTGCCCTCTCGTCCTCTCTACCTTGGAGAGGGTGAACAATCTGTCTTTATCTACTGAATCTAATCCCTTCATTATCTTGAATGTTTCGATCATATCCCCTCTCAATCTCCTCTTTTCAAGGGAGAATAGGCCCAGCTTCTCTAATCTCTCATTGTACGGCAGCTCCTCCAACCCCTTAACCATTTTAGTTGCTCTTCTCTGGACCCTTTCGAGTAGTGCCATGTCCTTCTTCATGTACGGCGACCAGTGCTGGACACAGTATTCCAGGTGAGGGCGTACCATGGCCCGGTACAGCGGCATGATTACCTTCTCCGATCTATTCGTGATTCCCTTCTTAATCATTCCTAGCATTCTGTTCGCCCTTTTCGCCGCCGACGCACATTGTGCAGACGGCTTCATCGACTTGTCAATCAGTACTCCCAAGTCCCTTTCCTGGGGGGTTTCCCCAAGTACCGCCCCGGACATCCTGTATTCGTGCATGGGATTTTTGATACCAACATGCATTACTTTACACTTATCCACGTTGAACCTCATTTGCTATGTTGTTGCCCATTTCTCGAGCATGGTTATGTCGTGTTGCAGATCTTCACAGTCCCCCTGCGTCTTCACTACTCTGAATAACTTTGTATCATCCGCAAATTTAATCACCTCACTCATCGTACCTATTTCCAGATCATTTATGAATATGTTGAAGAGCACGGGTCCAAGCACCGAGCCCAGCGACACCCCACTGGTGACGTTCTTCCAGTCTGAGTATTGTCCATTTACCCCCACTCTCTGTTTCCTATCCGTTAGCCAGTTTCTAATCCATGTGAGTAGTTCACCCTCTATTCCATGGCTCTCAATTTTCCGAAGAAGTCGTTCATGCGGAACCTTGTCGAACGCCTTATGAAAATCCAGATATATAATGTCGACTGGGTCAGCCTTGTCTATCTGCCTGTTGACTCCCTCGAAGAAGTGCAGCAGGTTCGTCAAGCAAGATCGTCCTTTGCTGAAGCCGTGCTGACTGGTCCTCATCAGATTGTGTCCGTCTAGGTGATCAATGATGCGGTCTTTTATCAGCACCTCTACCATCTTTCCCGGTACCGAGGTCAGACTCACCGGTCTGTAGTTTCCCGGATCTCTCCTTGAACCTTTTTTGAAGATTGGCGTAACATTCGCCACCTTCCAGTCTTCCGGAATCTTTTAATTCTCTTCAATTCTATTGTATTGTATTTTATTTTATTTTTTTGAAATCTATTCATTTTCAATCTTACATCAAGTGTACATACATCATGACAATAAAATTAAACATATCACTTGACAATCTTTCTATTTTATCTTATAAAACATAAAATTACCAGCCTCCCCTCCCATCATTCCCTCTATTATTTTCCCAATATGAATACTAATATATAAATATGTATTTTAAACAATGCATTTGTAAATGCTGTAAACCGTATAGAACTTCATGGTTTTGCGGTATATAAATAAATTGTTATTATAGTTTCAGCCATAATACTGAGGCTTTCTTCAGGGTATGCCACTGCATGATGGCTGAAACATCGGCTCTTTCTACACGGATGTGACGAGACCCGGAAACCTGCTACAATCATGATGCCAGCCGTGGAAGCCTAAGAGAAAAAGGAATAGTCAGGGACCACTTGACAGGTCATAGGCCTGATTGGCCGCCACGGGAGCGTATCGCTGGGCGCGATGGACTTCTGGTCTGACCCAGTGGAGGCAACTTCTTATGTTCTTAGAACATTTACAGAGGTATAATTTCAATTATAATGTGCCGTGAAAAACATTTGCTCCGTTTGCTGTGCTGGAGCTAAAATTACATTTACGAGACATTGTATTAGAACATTCAAATAGCAGATATGATGCTAATGTTCCATTTTATCTGAGGACAAAGAAAATCGAACAAGAGTTTTAAGTTTGGCCCTGTAAGTTTATCAAGTTTCAAGTTTATTTTAGCTCTTGATGAATCGCCTATTTTGAATTTTCTAGGCGATGTACATAATATAATAAAGCAATTTTAAACATAATAACATCAAATTCCAGTAATAACTAACATGAAAACAAGGAAAGGAGGTAAAGTTACAATAAGGGCACAGAAAAAAAGGGAAAAACAAAAGGTTGGGTAAATAATTTCAAGACACACTTTGTGGATATTAATTAAAGCAAAATAGATAATTTTAGAATTTTTAAAGGTCATAAGCATCCTTAAACAAATAAGTTTTTAAGAAATTTTTAAAAGCTGAAATATCTTGTTCTATTCTAATGTACTGAGGAAGGGAGTTCCACCATTGTGGACCTGCGACAGTGAAAATATCTGCTCTTCTCGTTCCGATGATTTTTAAAGAAGGGACAGATAGTAAATTTAATTCAGATGAACGTAAAGATCGTTGGGGTTTGTATGGGATCAGCGATTTAGATATGAATTGTGGCTCACTAGATATTAGAGTCTTGAAGATTAAAAACATCAGTTTGTACATAATCCTATGGTTAATTGGTAACCAATGCGCGTCTATCATCAATGGGGATACATGGTCAAATTTTTTGGCATTGTAGATAAGTTTTATAGCCGTGTTTTGGACAATTTGGAGTCTCCTTTTTTCTTTTTGAGTAATGTTTAAAAATAGGGCATTACAATAGTCAATTTTTGCGATGATGAATGAGTGTATTAGGATTTTTAAAGAGGAAGGATTAAGGTACCTGTAGCCAATGTAGGTTTTGCAGGAAGGGTGTGATGTGGTTGTGCCTCTTGCAACCGTCTATCAGTCTATGAATTAGTTGGACCTGGCACAAACTCTTTGGTTAGAGCTAGGGTTACCGCATGGCCACGCCCCCAGGACCGCCCAGTTCCGCTTCTTTCCCACCTTGTTCTGCACCCCTGCCCCACCCCCAGACAGCATCCACGCATGTGCGGACGTGATGCAATGACATCACACGCATGCGTGTTGCGCCCGCGTGGGCACAGATGCCCCTTCCCGATGTGATTACTTTGGGAAGCTTTTCAAAACCGGGACAAAGTGCCGGGTTTTGAAAAGTCATCCGGACCCCTGGAAATCCCTGTCAAGGGAAATCCGAACATCTGGTAACCCTAGTTAGACCAGTGTTCAAGGCGTTACAGTAGCTCAGTCATAACGTTATCATGGCATGGACCACTGCGGTCAGATTTGCCTTTTCAATTTACGGAGACAGGTGATAAGAAACAATTTTGAAATGTTTGAATTTACAGGTTAAAGTAAGTGATGAATCTGGAAGTATCCCAGGATTCCTGGCCTGTGATTTGGGGTATTTTGAAGACAGGTAGTTCATTTGCATTCTTAAACTTTCCCATCGTGATGGTTTGTTGACCGTTTGGATAAGGGGTTACAGCAGGGGATATTTAGAGTTAGTGGGCTTGTTTTCCAGGACAGAAACCACGTATCCCCTCGTGAAAATCCCTGCACTGTTCAGTCCTCCCGAAAGGATTTCCTTGGTCCCAAAAGTCATACATTTGGCCCTTCTTTTGCTGCTAATTGAAAAGGTGCAACAGCACATAACCCTTCGAGATGCTGCCAGTGTTCCCCTTCTCAGGTGAGAAATGTTTTAAAATGTTTCCTAATTTTTTCTTTGTCTTTATCCTAAAATCTCCCAGTTCTTTTGGAAGAATTAAGACAGCAGATCTCCCATGTTCTGAGTTTCTGAAAGCCCGAAGTGGTAATGCCGCTTTACAGGTCCATGGTGAGACATCTGGAATACTGTGTTCAATTTTGGAGGTCACATTATCAAAAGGATGTGCTGAGAATAGAGTCGGTTCAGAGGTTGGCCACTAGGATGGTCTCAGGATTCAAGGATCTCCCATATGAAGAACGTCTAGGTAAGTTGCAGCTATACTCTCTCGAGGATCACAGAGAGAGGGGAGACATGATAGAGACGTTCAAATATGTCACTGGCCGTATGGAGGTGGAAGAAGACATCTTTTTCCTTACAGGACCTATGGCAACAAGAGGGCATCCGCTAAAAATCAGGGGTGGGAGATTTCATTGTGACACTAGGAAGTATTTCTTCAACGAAAGGGTGGTTGATCATTGGAATGATCTTCCACTTCAGGTAGCAGAGGCCAACAACGTGCTCGATTTTAAGAATAAATGGGATAAACATGTGGGTTCACTTCAAGGAAGTGCTTAGGGGGGTGAGTTATTCGAGTGGGCAGACGTTGGGCCGACGGCCCTTTTCTGCCGTCATACTCTATGTTTCTATGAAATTGTGAAGGGGTAACAGTGTATGAAATTTCAGAGGCTTTGTGCGGTGGGATTCTGTATCTTGACGCTGTGTTTCACTAGTGCAGGGCTTCCCAAACCTGACCTGGGCAGCTGCCTCCATTGGACTGTCGGAGAGGGCCCCTGGACAGGTGAGGGAAGCTGTGCCCTGAGACAAGAAAATGTCTGATCTCTAAGTTACTAATGAGCGCCATGTCAACAACAAGGACTGGCTGATCCACTCCTGGCTTTAACCCATTAATGTAATATTTATTAATAATTAACATATTCTGCGTGCGTCTGGTAGCGCTATAGACATAGTTAATAGTAGTAGTAATATCATCAGTCTGAGAGAATGCACAAGGTGGATTACATTATACAGATGTTATAACAAAGACAGGGAATAACAAGTCCAGCGATGCACTGGGGTAGAACCAGAACTATCCAGAGCTTGAAGCTACTCTGCCTTCTGCTTCCTCTTGCGACACCAGTTTTTGTGCCTATGGAGTTGGGAAAGGCTGTTTTTGCTGTCCTTACAAACCATATAAATATAACTAAGACTTGTGTAGGTGCTCAGGATCATCACACACATACATGCATGCCTAGGGTTACCAGACATCTGGGTTTTGGAAAGCCATGACGAGTTCCGGCCGCACCCAGGTCTCTGGGCCTGCGCGGGTCACACACATCTGCGCATGCTCCAGACCCTCCAGATGTGGCTAGAGCTTGTCTGGAAGAAGAGAGGAGGCTATGGGGGCAGGGCTGGAGGTTGGAACTGACCAGGGCTGCGGAGGGTGGGGCTGGAGGTGAACAGGGCATGGTCGTGTATCCTGGGTTTCCTGGAGAAAAATATAAGAACATAAGCAATGCCTCCGCTGGGTCAGACCTGAGGTCCATCATGCCCAGCAGTCCGCTCACGCAGTGGCCCAACAAGTCCAGGACCTGTGCAGTAATCCTCTATCTATACAACTCTATCCCCTTTTCCAGCAGGAAATTGTCCAATCCTTTCTTGAACTCCAGTACCGTACTCTGGAAGCGCATTGCAAGTGTCCACCACACATTGGGTAAAGAAGAACTTCCTAGCATTCGTTTTGAATCTGTCCCCTTTCAACTTTTCCGAATGTCCTCTTGTTCTTTTATTATTTGAAAGTTTGAAGAATCTATCACTCTCTACTCTCTCTATGCCCTTCATGATCTTGTAAGTCTCTATCATATCCCCTCTAAGTCTCCTCTTCTCCAGGGAAAAGAGCCCCAATTTCTCCAATCTTTCTCTATCTATCTCTCTCTATTTCTGTCTCTCTCTCTCTCTGTCTCCCTTTCTCTCTCTCTTTCTGTCCCTCTCTACTCTCTCTATGCCCTTCATGATCTTGTAAGTCTCTATCATATACCCTCTAAGTCTCCTCTTCTCCAGGGAAAAGAGACCCAGTTTCTCCAATCTCTCAGCGTATGAAAGGTTTTCCATCCCTTTTATCAGACGTGTCGCTCTCCTCTGAACCCTCTCGAGTAATGCCATGTCCTTCTTAAGGTACGGCGACCAATATTGGACGCAGTACTCCAGATACAGACGCACATCGCCCAATACAACAGCAGGATAACTTCTTTCGTTCTGGTAGTAATACCATTCTTGATTATACCTAGCATCTATTCGCTCTCTTAGCAGCCGCTGCGCACTGTGCCGTCAGCTTCATTGTCATGTCCACCATTACCCCTAAGTTCCTTTCTTTGGTACTCTCCTTCAATAACATCCCTCCCATTGTATAGTTGTACCTCGGATTTCTGCTTCCCACATGCAATACTTTACATTTCTCAACGTTGAACTTCATCTGCCATCTCGTCGCCAATTCCTCTAGTTTGTTCAAGTCCCTTTGCAATTCTTCGCATCCTCTTTAGTCCCAGCTCCACTAAATAGTTTTGTATCTTCCGCAAATTTTATTATCTCACACTTCGTCCCTGTTTCTAGATCATTTATGAATATATTAAATAGCAGTGGCCCGAGCACCGAGCCCTGCGGGACACCACTCGTGACCCTCCTCCAGTCCGAGTAGTGGCCCTTTACTCCTACCCTCTGTTTCCTGCCCCTCTAACCAGTTTCTGATCCATCTATGTACGTCTCCGTCCATCCCATGGTTCTTCATGCTACCAATGTAAAACGGTGACCCATCAAATGAGTGTAGGACAATTGCGCTCTGACAAATGCGCCCCAACAAGTGGGCGCATGGACAATTGCGTCGGTGGATACTATTTTGTATTTTTGAGGGTTACAAAGTAACCCTCTTTTTTGAGGGGGTGGAGGGACCCCCCACTACACTTTAAAGATTCACTTGCTATCTAGTGTTAAGGTAAGGTTTATGTCATGATTATGAGAACCCTAATCGTGTTATAAACCTTACCATAACACAAAGGCCCTGATTTGCTGACACTCCTTAGGCCCTGTCCCTTTAGAGAGTCTTGAGGCGCCTCAAGCCCCTCCCAAGGGGCAGGGCCTGAGGAGCGACAGCAAATCATCGCCTTCCACTTACAGGCCGCACTGGTCTGTGCGTGCAATTGTGCTGCGCAGATGTGTCGGTGTACCATGTAAATCAGTTGCAAAAGTCAGGAGTGATGGTGAGGCCAAGGCTATCGCAGGTGGACACTGGGCAGTGTGAGTGTTGACATCTCCCATTCTTCTCTCACTGGGCTTGGCTGCCTTCACCGACTAGGTGGGCGAAAAGCGAATCCTCAGAGTCTTAAGCAATCCCCACTGATGTAGTGGTTAAAGCTGCGGCCTCAGTACCCTGAGGTTGTGAGCTCGATTCCCACTACAGCTCCTTGTGACTCTGGGCAAGTCACTTAACACTTCATTGCCTGTCCAAAATATGTAAACCGCACCCAGAAAAAACGTTATATCAATTCCAATCCCCTTTACATGAACACATCACAGCTTAGGTGTGGACTCAGGGAAGGAGAGTTTGCGAAAGATGAATGTTATTGGAATAAAGCTGCATACTCTTTATTCTACGAACAGGTGAAAGAGTCCCTAAAAATGGACCAATAAACAGTGTACATATGCTGCCCAATTCCCCCCCAGGGACTGCACTATCTTCAGCTCAATTAGATTAAATGTGCCCTAGGTGCGCCCAGTCCCCAGGACACAACACCTGCTATTACAGAGCACACATGCACATATACTCCAATTCATAACTACAGGAAGCACCTGGACCAGATGGTTTGCGCTCCAGAGTACTCAAAAATGAAGCTGCAGATCTATCAATACATAAAAGGTAATTTCCTGCTGCCGTGAGAATAAGGGCAACAGGAAATATTATGGAAGCCTTTCCTACTGCTACACCCAGGGACAACGGTGTGGGAGATCCCAGCCCATTGGCTGAAAATGACAGGTCTGTAACTGCACTAGGAAGTTCTCCAGAGCCATGTCCCTTTGACCCAGACCTTTAACAGGAAATTACTCCTGAGAATGTTATCTGGATCATTTCCTGTTACCCATCATTCCTCCTAACGGACTGCTTGCATTAACAAGGGCCTGCGGTCAAAACCTAACCCTGCCAATGAATGATTTTCAGGAGATCTACCAATTGAATCAGAGGGCATTAAAGATGGTCAGGAAAGTGCTGGTGACTTGCCCTCTAATTCTACAAATGCAAAATTGGGCACACTTTTTATAGAATAAGTTTAATTGCACGACAATAAATTAATTAGCTGCTTATTAGCCTTAACACCACTTATTGGCTATATTTGGTGTAAATTTACAGTCTTTTCCCTTAACCCCTTCATGACTGCTGATGAATATGGATCATTGAGAGATTTCATAGGAATTGATTTCAAAATGGCAAGTTTATCCAACCTCGTACTGAACCTCTTTTCCCAATACTCTCCCGAAGCCCACTGAAATGGATGTCTTTCCTCCAACATATGACATTGGGTAAATTCAAGAAAAGGCGTCCAAAATTAGGTGCTCTGATAGAATGCTCCCAGTGTGAATGCTATAATGGCAATTACGCATGGAAGCATCCATTTATGCATGTAACTAGAGACGTGAGAACTCATGCCCGCTCAATACTGTACTTAAGTTTTTGCTCTGCTCAGTGTCATGGTTGTGTCTGGTTGGTTCAAGCTCACAGGGATTAGTAGGAAAATATTATCTGCTACTTCTCAGGTTTTGGCCAGATACTAGTGGCCTGGATTGGCCACCATGAGAACAGGCTATTGGGCTTGATGGACCATTGGTCTGCCCTAGTAAGGCTGTTCTTATGTTAGCCAAGTATAGGACAATGAAGCCATTGTAACATCACTGATGAGGATGGCTCTGAAGCACTGTGGAACAAGGCATGATGACATCACAATCTGAGCTCTGGAATGTTGCTCTCATTGGGGTTCCGGAATCTTGCTATTCTTTGAGAAGCTGGAATGTTGCTACTCCTTGCGTTTTGGCCAGGTACTAGGGATCTGGATTGGCCACCATGAGAACGGGCTACTGGGCTAGATGGACCATTGGTCTGACCCAGTAAGGCTAGTCTTATGTTCTTATGAAAATAACCATTCCCCAAGGCTGACTATTGAATTCAGTGCAAGTTTTCAAGTTTTATTAAAATTTTGATGTTTCGCAGTATCATGAATTCAAAGTGATTTACAATTAAAAACAGAGTCTTAATTATTAACTACAACAAACACACGAACATGACGAACTGATACATAAGGGAAGTAGGGAGAACTACAATAAGCCTAGTAAAGGACACATGAAAGGAAAGTACAAAAGGAGGGTAAAAAAATTTTAAAAGTATTGAGAAAAATTGAAAAGAAAATTAAGAACTTTTTTTTTTTAAATTCAATTTCTCGGAGCCTAAAACAAGACAAGTGAATTTAAGTAGTGAATGGGATCAAAAGACTCCGATGATTAGGTCTCAAAAGCATCCTCGTACAACCAGAATTTTACCAGTCCTTTAAATTTATTTAGTGATTTTTCTTCCTTAATAAATGATGGTAAGAAGTTCCATATTCTGGGTGCTGTAACAGCAAAGATCGTATCTTGTCTTGTATTTATTATACTAAGCGATGGAATTACTAGAAGGTTTTTGTCCTCCGATCTCAAACTTCTAGTAGGAATATATGGAATAATGTATCTTTCTTGGAATGATGGCGCTTTAGTTAATATTTTGAATGTTAATATTGCTAATTTATAGAGACTAGTCTTTAAGCCCGTTACATTAACGGGTGCTAGAATAGATGTGTGTCTGTCTTTCTCTCTCCTTGGCCGCTTTCTGTCTGTCTTTCTTTCTGTCTCTCTCTTTCCTCAGCTGTCCACCACCACCCCTTGCCTGCTCCCCCTGTCCAGCAGTAGCCCTTCTTGCTTCCTTTTACCTCCCCCATGTCCAGCAGCACCCCTTCCCTGCTTCCCCTGTCCAGCAGCAGCCCTTCTCCCTTCGTTTAACCTTCCCCCTGTCTAACAGCACCTCTTCCCTGCTCCCCCTGTCCAGCAGTAGGCCTTCTCCCTTTTGCCTCCCCCCTATCCAGCAGCACCTCTTCCCTGCTCCCCCTGTCCAGCAGTAGGCCTTCTCCCTTTTGCCTCCCCCATATCCAGCAGCACCTCTTCTCTGATCCCCCCGTCCAGCAGTAGGCCTTCTTTCCCTGCTCCCCCTGTCCATTCGCTAGCCCGAGCAGCCTCGGGGCTTTTGCTAGGCCGGTCCACCTCGCATTTTTCCCATGATAAGCAGCATAAAATCTGTTTTATTCTTTTGGGATCTTGCCAGCTTCTTGTGACCTGGGTTGGTCACTATTGGAAACTAGGCTTGATGGACCTTTGAGCTGTTGCAATATGGTAATGTTTTTTTTCTTATGTGGCAATACCCCGAAATTCTCAGCTCAGAGTGTGGCAAATGGAACTCATAAATTCAAATGGAATGTAAAGAATTATTAGGAAGGGATGAAAATAAAATGGAGACTATCGTAATGCCTCTGTATTAATCTATCATGAGTCTACAGAAAGTAGAAAAGATCCAGAGAAGGGCAAAGAAAAAATGATTTAAACTGCTGAAACAGCTCCCTTGCTCTATGAAGGGAGGTTAAACAGGGTTAGGGCTCTTCAACCTGAAGAAGAGAAAGCCAAAGGTCTACAAAATCATGAATAGGTTGGAGCAACTCTTTTTCCTTTTAGAAAAGTAGCAGGACTAAGGGACACTGCAGGAAACTAGCTGGTAACAGCCCGAAAATAAATTATAGCCGAGTTTAAGAGAGTTCCACAAATAATTATTATTCAGGTGGACTTCCATGTCTCCATTCAACACGGAATGAATTTTCCTACCGGGATCGGTTGGCCACTATCAACGACAGGATCCTGGGCTTGATGGACACTAGCATGGCCGAGCATAGTGCTGTTTAGCTGATGGGGGAGCCGCAGCGGGGTCAGCTTGGGGTCAACCTGGTTCTCTGGTTGACGAAGGGCCGCAGTGGAGTCAGCAAATGTAACTACTAAACCCTAGGCAAAAACTGAGTCCACTGAAACGCTTTGCTCACTGCATTCAAGTGGACTAACTTTGTTCCAACCATTTGACACTACATTGTCTCTTTCTTTTTATCTTGGTTGGTTTAAAAAAAAAATTTTTTTTTTTTTAAGGAATTTGGTTTGGGGGGTTGTTTTTTTTTTTTTCCTAGTAAAGCAATTTGATTATCACTGCTGCTCCCATGACTCATTTCTTGAATAAGAAAGCGATTTTGTACATTTCACTGTTATTCTGTCATATTGTATTCAAAGTTTTCCTCGTTTTCAATGGTTATTTTAAGAGGGAAGGGAAGGAAGAGGGTTCAACTAACCCACTCGCTTATAAACTCATCTCACAGGTTTTAGCGCTGGCACCGGCGGTAACTGCTCCGACGCTCATAGGAATTCTATGAGTGTCAGAGCAGTTACCGCCACTGCTGGCGCTAAAACCCACGCCATGTGTTCGTAAAAGAGGGGGGTAAGAGTGCGTAAATTAGAATCTGGGACTTGGCCTCCAGGTGGTGGGGTAGAGTGGTATTAGCAAGGAATCCTTTTCCTCTGGTTATGAAGGGCGGGGGGAGTGCCTTAGGGCTAATGTCTACTGCACCTGAGGGTTAACCCTCTACTGAAAAATATGTGAAACGAGGTTAGAGAAGTTCTGGCGGCTCCTCCAGCTGACTTTGTCAATGCTTCTCTAGAGTCAAGACTGGTATCGGAGGACTGGAGAAGAGCAAATGTGATCCCTCTCCACAAAAGTGGAAGTAAGGAAGAAGTAGGGAACTACAGGCCAGGAAATCCGACTTCTGAGATAAGTAAATTAATAAAAACGCTTTTAAAACAGAGAATAGTGAAATTTCTGGAATCCAATGGTCCTGAGGCAATATAGATTCACTAGAGACAGGTCTTGTCAGATAAATCTGATCAATTTCTTTGGGTAATCAGAGAATGGGATAGAGCAATGCATCACAAACTGTGTGCCACCTGAGATTTCTGGTGTGCCACGGTATACGGGGAAGAGGAGAGATGCTGGCACCAGCTGTCTACAGGACGTGCCTCTCGCAAAGAGAGGCACGACCTGTAAGTAATCTCCCGACGCCAGCACCTCTTCTCTCTGGCAACCCTTTTTTCCAACTCTTCTCTCCTTCTCTCTGCTGTCCCTTCTCTCTTCTAGGCGTAAGGCCCATTTGAAGGGCCTTTACGCATGCGCGTAATGTCCACGCCGACACCAGCGCACTTCTGGGTGTCTCGAGCCGGGGACAGTAGGTTTAGTGTGTCCCGGCTTGAAAAAGTTTGCAAGACACTGGGATAGAGGGAGAGTGCTAGATTAGAGAATGAGACGAGGATAAATTTCTCCCTGTCCCGTTGCCCCTGCCCCATTCCTGTAAGCTCTGCCTTAACTGCACTAGGCTTGAACACTTACGATTTTAGAGGCTTGTGCAGATAAGGATGGAGCTTGCAGGAATGAGGCAGGGACAGGAAAATAACTCACGGGACCGGGGAAAATTTTATAGGCATGTCATTCTCTATACTAATGTGATGTATTTAGATTTTAGCAAAGCCTTGACACTGTTCCACACAGGTATCTAATAAAACCATAAAACTGGGTGCCCCAAAGTGACATACTGGGACAGGAACTGGATGAGTGGGAGGTGATAGAGTAGTGGTCAATGGAGACCGCTCTTAGGAAAGGGATGTTACAAGTGGTTGTGCTGTAAGGTTCAGTTCTTGGACCTGTTCTATTTAACATTTCTGTGAGTGATATTGTTGAAGGGTTGTCTGGTAAGATTTGCCTCTTTGCCTCTACAATCAAGTAGACACCCATGATGGTGTGAATAACATGAGGAAGGACCCACCAAAACTTGAGGAATGGTCCGGAATTTGGCAGCTAAGATTTAATGCTAAGAAATGCAAGGACGTGCGTTTGAACTGCAAAAAACCTGAGGGAATAGTACATTAAATGCTGTAGACATTTCTCCAGTCAGAACACTGCAGAAAACAGTAGCCATTTACACAGTATGATGTCCCACCTGAAACCATTTTATTTCTGTAAGAGGTCAACAAGGTCACAGTTGACTTAAAGGATGGTAGAACGTGTGAAAGATGAATGGCAGTCCAGAACCCCCTTTAAAGGTAGAAAAGTGGGCCTCAATTGAATTCTAGATATTGGAACTGCTCAATGTCGCCCTTCCTCCATTGCAGGAAAGTTGTTGAAATCCCACTTGATAGCAGTTAGTTATCCTTGTGCCCCTGTAACATTCAAATTGATCAGTTCTGGTGGAGGAGCAGGTTTTGCTGCTACAGAAGATACAGCTTCTGACTCTACCACTGGATGTGACATCCAATGAACACCTTGAGGTCCATCTTGTCTGCCCACGTCTCTTCCTGTTATAACACCATTCCCCTTAGGAGTACTCCAGCTTCACCCCTCAAGTTCTCCTAGGCAAAGCTCAGGAGTTCTTCAGTATCTCCATCCCCTCCCCTACTCTCTTAACACAATCTGGCACTTTGCATAATTAAACATAGAGAATTCATTTAAGCTAAACCCCTAATCAAATGATCAAGAAATGTAAGAAAGGAAGGTCAGGTAATTGAGTTGGTCATACTGCAGGCTCTGACAGATCCTGAAGGGGAACGGGAGAGGGGTGGGACTCGCTGAGAAGATAGGGACTGCGGCCTGGTTTGGAGAGGTTCTCAAGTCAAGGTACCCCTCCCCCTCAGGAATTATTCACCCCCTCCTCAGGGGTGCAGTTCTGGAATGTTTCGCACTTGGCCACACGATTCCCCTCCCAGTAACCAACGTCTTGGCCATCGTGACAGCGGCATTTGGTGCATGAATCCAACCAGACATATTCACCCCCGGGAATGATCCGGCTCTGGGAGGCATCCGAGTAACAGTTAGGACCTGGGGAGACATAGCAAAGGGGGAGAGGGAATGAGTAAAGAGAGAGAGAGGAATGAAGAAGATTAAAGGGGGACAGAAGGGAAAGGCAGAAGGATGGTGAGGGAGAGAAGAAATGAGAGGGAGGGGAAGAGGTAGCAAAGAAGATGAAAGAGAAATGGAAGAAGAGTAAGAAAAGCATGGGGGGGGAGAGAGAGAAAGAAAATATTTACTTCAAGGAAAAATCTTAGAATAAAATTTGTTCTA
This sequence comes from Geotrypetes seraphini, assembly GCF_902459505.1. Taxonomy (NCBI): domain Eukaryota; kingdom Metazoa; phylum Chordata; class Amphibia; order Gymnophiona; family Dermophiidae; genus Geotrypetes; species Geotrypetes seraphini. The sequence continues at coordinate 69,294,758 of NC_047095.1, forward strand.
CTCAGTTCTTCCCTGAGCTTTGATTTTCAAGTGTCAACAATGCTGGACGCTGTAGCAGGCTGTGTCGTTAGGTTTAGTCTCATTCGCAGTCTGGTGCTCGGGGACTCACCTTGGGTGCACTTGGGACAGCATTCTCCTGTCTTGTATTTGGCATTCACGCAAGGCGGGGGGGCGCAGTCTGCCACCAGGCAGCGGGCAATCCCATCCAGTTCACACGTGCATTGCTCACATTCGGAGGGCTGGGGAGAGAAGAGAGCTAGTGTGAGTGATGGAGAGAGTGAGGCAGGAAGAGAGAAAACTTGAAAATACATCAAATAGAGGGGAGAAGAAAACTGAAGAAGAAATTAAAACACAATTGTGTAATACAGTTCTGCCCCTCCCTGGTGTTACCACTGCAGTGTACTCTTTTGTTAAACTGGCCCCTCCCCAGTCGGTGTATGCTGCTCCAATAAATCATCCCCTTCCATGTATTATACTTCAGTGTGCACTCCTCTAGTATATCAGTCTCTATGCAGTCTTATTGTTGCAGTGTGCACTCCCCTAGTAAACCAGCCTCTGCCCGGGTGTTATCACTGCAGTGTACTCTCCCTTCCCCAGGGTCAGAAACTGGCTGTCGGACAGACGTCAAAGGGTGGTGGTTAATGGAAGTCGTTCGAAGGAAGGAAAGGTGAGTAGTGGAGTCCCTCAGGGATCAGTGCTGGGGCCAATCCTGTTCAATATGTTTGTGAGTGACATTGCTGAAGGGATAGAAGGCAAAGTGTGCCTTTTTGCAGATGATACCAAGATTTGTAACAGAGTAGACACCGAAGAGGGAGTGGAAAAGATGAAAGAGGATCTGCAAAAGTTAGAGGAATGGTCTAATGAATGGCAACTAAAATTCAATGCAAAGAAATGCAGAGTAATGCATTTGGGGATTAATAATAGGAAGGAACCGTATATGCTGGGAGGAGAGAAGCTGATATGCACGGACGGGGAGAGGGACCTTGGGGTGATAGTGTCCGAAGATCTAAAGGTGAAAAAACAGTTTGACAAGGCAGTGGCTGCTGCCAGAAGGATGCTGGGCTGTATAAAGAGAGGCGTAGTCAGTAGAAGGAAGAAGGTGTTGATGCCCCTGTACAGGTCATTGGTAAGGCCCCACTTGGAATATTGTGTTCAATTTTGGAGACCATATCTGGCGAAGGACGTAAGAAGACTTGAGGCGGTCCAGAGGAGGGCAACGAAAATGATAGGAGGCTTGCGCCAGAAGACGTATGAGGAGAGACTGGAAGCCCTGAATATGTATACCCTAGAGGAAAGGAGAGACAGGGGAGATATGATTCAGACGTTCAAATACTTGAAGGGTATTAAGGTAGAACAAAATCTTTTTCAGAGAAAGGAAAATGGTAAAACCAGAGGACATAATTTGAGGTTGAGGGGTGGTAGATTCAAGAACAATGTTAGGAAATTCTACGTTACGGAGAGGGTGGTGGATGCCTGGAATACGCTCCCGAGAGAGGTGGTGGAGAGTAAAACTGTGACTGAGTTCAAAGAAGCGTGGGATGAACACAGAAGATTTAGAATCAGAAAATAATATTAAATATTGAACTAGGCCAGTTACTGGGCAGACTTGCATGGTCTGTGTCTGTGTATGGCCGTTTGGTGGAGGATGGGCAGGGGAGGGCTTCAATGGCTGGGAGGGTGTAGATGGGCTGGAGTAAGTCTTAACAGAGATTTCGGCAGTTGGAACCCAAGCATAGTACCGGGTAAAGCTTTGGATTCTTGCCCAGAAATAGCTAAGAAGAAAAAAAAAAAAAATTTAAATTGAATCAGGTTGGGCAGACTGGATGGACCATTCGGGTCTTTATCTGCCGTCATCTACTATGTTACTATGTTACTATGTATAACTACGGCACCATTGGAAAAAGAGAAACAGATACGTATTTTCCCCTGTACTTTGCAAAATGAAAACAGAAAAAAATATATACATTTCACAAAGAAGACATATCTGTCCTTAAAACGTAGGGGGCATTTAGGGGTGTATAGGCGTATAGGGGTGTATAGGCGTGTATAGACACAGATCCCGTGGGGACAGGTACAAATTTCTCCTCATGTTCGAGTACAACAGTAGACAACGTTAACTGTAGTGAAAGAGAGTGAGCACTAGAGGGCACCATTACTACACAAATGCAACTCCTGATATGTTTGGGCCCTGCAGTTTCACTGACTGTCCTGCTGCTACCTGCAGGCCTGACAGTGGGACTTTAAAGTGCAAATTCAGCATCTTGAAGTCAGGAAAAGCAACACATTGTTGAAGTGGTTCCCTGTGGTTGATTAGTGCTTCTCTTGGACAATCAGCTTTCTGTCTTGTTATTAATGATTTGCTGATAACTTTAGCAAAAATAATCAGATGAGTTTCTATTTCCTGGTGCATGGGGCAATCGATGCATGTATTAGCAAAAACACCGCCATAATGGGTCTTCTATGTGAATAATGTACTTTGCATCTATCCTGGATGTTTTTGAAAGCCCAGATTTCATCTTCCTGGCTTTTGCACTTCTGCAGCTGATCCGAGCAAGAATTTGTTGGGACACCCTGAGCAGTGCATACAAACTGAGATTAAAGAAATTGGCACAACCGTGTGTGTATGTTCCCAGAGTAATGTATAACCTGGTTAAAACACTGAACTGCATACACTGCCCAGTAGAGAAGAGCTGACAACCAAAAGCATGCTCTTTCACACCCCACTCAGCCCTATTACTATGCTGCTTCCGTTCCCATCCCCCATTATCTTGTACCTTGGTCATCTTCTTACCTCTTTCCCCCACCAATCTACATTCCTGGCCTTTCCCCGCATCCCTTCTCCTGCAGTGGCTTGGGGGAACTACAAGGGAGGATTCTGGATATGGTGGTATCTGCCAGAAAGTTCTGTTCACAGGTGGGAGACCTGGCAAGTCTGCAGGTCCCCTCTTGACTTGCTATAGCCTACCAGTGTGTCCTTAAACCTCTTCAGTCCCCCCTCCCCCTTCCACATGATGCTGAGGCTGGACTACACGGCCAGAGTCCCTCAGGCATTCCTTCAGCCTTGCTGACATAGAAACCTAATAGCAGATAAAGGCCAAATGGTCCATCCCATCTGCCCAGCTGCAATAACCATTGTTTCTTCCTCTCTCTAAGAGATCCCAAGTGCCTATCCCAGGCTTTCTTGAAATCAGACACAGTCTCTGTCTCCACCACCACCAGGGCAGGATTAATTCTTCGAGGGCCCTAGGCACACAAGTACACTGGGCCCCCCTGGCCTTGCCCCACCCCCATTTATCTGTTTTCTTATTTACTTCTTTACTTCCACTTGTATTTCTTTTTTTAAAATTCAAAACAAACACAGATTAAGCATACCAGTGCAGTTTTTCTTCTATGCCACCCCCAAACATTTCTGAACAAATTCCCCTTCCCACCTACTTACCCAGGACTTTAACTCTGAACCCTTTCTGTACATATATAAATGTGTTCAAGTATATTGTAGAGCAGCAATACTATCCGAAATATAAGTCTATATTAATGACCAAGTTTACAACGCCTCTCAACTGCCTCAATCTACGTCAACCAACTGTAACCCATATGTATGTATAAACAACCAAATCTGTAACTCCTCTAGTAAGTTCCACTTCATGTATGTTAACTTGTAATGAAACAAGGCAAGCGGTCCACCAAAGAATCCAACATGAAACAAAAGAAGATCGGCAGAAAATAAGGAGATTCAAATCAGGTTTATTCAAGGTGCTCCCAAGAACCATGCCCGATGCATTTCGCCAAACAAGACTAGTCAACGCAAACAGAACACAGATACACCCCTCACCAGCATGGAATAAGTAATCACAAACTAAAAACAGAAATATGTAGATAAAGGTTAAATTGAACCGTCTAGAAGCCAAACTGCATACAGTGAAACACCACAGAAACAATGACACATAACCCTCTAATACTCTGCAAAATATAAATATACCAGATGTAAATTTGAAGAAACTGACACATTTTGATCACTATTGAAAATAAAATCATTTTTCCTACCTTTGTTGTCTGGTGATTTCATGAGTCTCTGGTTGCACTTCCTTCTGACTGTGCATCCTTTCTTTCTTCCTTCTGCATGCTTCCTCTCCTCCAGACCTCATCCCAACATACATCTCTCTTTCTGTCCCTCCATGAGTCCAACTTTTTCTTCCTCTCTCCCTGCCTGCCCCCCAACACACTCAATTCCCTCCTCCAACTTTAAACTTTTTCTTCCTCTCTCCCTGCCCCCTGCCCCCTTCCCTTTCTTTTTCTTTCTCCATATCCCCTTTCTTTCTTTCTCTGTATCCGCGCCACCCCCCCCCTCCCGCGGCCACCACTGCTGCTGCTGATTTCGCCAAGTCACTGCCATGATTTCTCCCTGCTTCCTCGATGCGACGGACAACAAGCCTTCCTGCCCAACGTCAATTCTGACGTCAGAGAGGAAGTTCCTGGCCTGGCCTGGAACTTCCTCTCCGACGTCAGAATTGATGTCGGCAGGGGGGTGGGGAGGGAGGTTTGTGGGCCACCATGTCGGGGAAGCAGGGAGAAAGCAGTCAACCATTGCGGCCCAAAACAGAAGGCAAGGGCCCAGAGCAGCTGCTCTCCTTGCTCCCCCAAAAGCTGGCCCTGCCTGCTAATACAGTCGAGAGATGGGAAAGATGAGGAGTTCTGGCCAGCAGGAGAGGGAAAGCTGAAGAGTATGGGGGAGGAGGCAAGTCAAGAGATCGCTTCTCCCCCAAAGCCAAAATTGTCCTTTTCAGAGGGGCCCCAACATGGCAGTTGTTCTCACAAGCTGCCTGCGGCTGCCCCGAAGTTTTCCCTCTGCCGCAACTTCCCGTTTCTGACAGGGCAGAAAGCTGCAGTGGGAAAGCTTCGGGGCAGCCACCGGCAGCTTGTGAGGACAGCTGCCATGTCGGGGCCCCTCTGAAAAGGACAATTTAGGAGTTTAACAAAGAAGTTCAGACCGCGGGGCCCCCCTGGATCTGTTGGGCCCAGTGCAGCTGCCCTGTTTGCTTCCCCCTAATGCTGGCCCTGGGGCCCCCCTGACAATTCTGGGTCCTAGGCACATGCCTCCTGGGCCTACCCTTGAATCTGGCCCTGACCACCACCACCCTTTCTGTAAAAAATTATTTCCTTAGATTACTCCTGAGCCTATCACCTCTTAACTTCATCCTATGCCCTCTCATTGCAGAGTTTCCTTTTTAATGAAAGAGACTTGACTCATGCGCATTTACATCACGTAGGTATTTAAACATCTCTATCATATCTCCCCTCCCGACTCCATCCTTTTTATATCTTTTTGAAGGTGCGGCCTCCAGAATTATACACAATATTCTAAATGAGGTCTCACCAGAGTCTTATACAGGGGCACCAAACGGAAGCCTGGAATCCTACACAACATCATATCGCAATGGAGAGAGAAAGTCCCACTGGAGTAAGAGAGAACACTCCAGCTCCAAGCAGAAATGTCTCAAACTGTTTTGGTTCATCCTTTGTATCATTCTCGCCTGTCACCTGCACACTCTGCCTAGTTTCACATCTCCTATCTCAATAAGGACAGACTTCAAGATCTCACTATAATTATAAATATATTTTACATAAATACTGCACATACTTTGGAAGAAAGGAGGGAGCGAGGAGATACAACAGAAACATTTAAATACTTCTGTAGCATAAATGCACAAGACATAAGTCTCTGCCAGTTGAAAAGACGAGGCATAGGATGAAGGTGAAAAACACAAAAGTAACCTGAGGAAATGCTTCTTACAGACTGTATCTGAGGTCAAAGAAAGCTTGGGACAAGTACACTGGATCTCTAAGGGAGAGGAAGGAAGAGACCATATGATAAGCCATGTGTCTTTATTTGTCTCTGTTTCAACCAGACATTTTTATTTATTCTCCTTGAGAAAGGAGGTCTGCAGCTGGAAACATTTAGGGCAGCATTCCCAGGAAGAGCAGGAAATCCCATTAAGTGAGTGTTGGCCATCAGCACAGTGCAGTCGCCGCCCCCCCCCCCCCCCCCCCGATCAAAGCTCAGCTGTACCCAGGTGCACAGGGAAACCCCTCCTTTACTCCTTTCTATGCAGGGGTCACAGGACAGATTACATAAAAGTGAAATACAGAAAGAACATTAAGCACAACGAGAGGAATTCAGCTAAACAATAGCCAGGGGCAGGGAGGGCTCTGGCTGGAAGAGTTGGGGGAGGGGAGGGGAGGCTCTGGCTCTCATCAGGGGGCAATCTGTAGCCCTGCTATTTAGCCGTGCAAGATTAGTACTGCTACTGTTCATTATTATTTCTGTAGTACTAGCACAGCGCTGTACATATAACAAGCAAGAGATGGTCCCCGCTCAGAAGAGCTTACAATCTAATTATGAAAGAGACAAATGGTAAATCAATATATGTGCTATTCGCAGGGTATGGGGGCTACAGAGGGGGTTGTGAGCAAGAGAGGGGTCTGGCCGAGCTGGAAATCCTAATCTGACCTGTGTCCCCCCCTCCCTCCTCAGTCAGCAACTTGAACGGGAGAATTGCCAAAGGAGCAAATGGGGGTGCTGGGGAAGTGCCTACCTGGAAGTGTTGCCCCAGCTCGTAGACCTCTCCTCGGTGCTCGCAGCCGATCTTCTCGCAGCGGGGGCAGCAGTCCCCGGGGTAGTGGCTGACGTGAATGCAGGCGGGGGGCAGAGCCGAGCACTCGGTCTGGCCACAAGCCGCCCCCTCGGCTGTGCACTTGCACTGGGTGCACGGATCCGAGTCCAGGAAGTACCACTCGCCCTCGTAGTACATGCTGCCGTTGGCTTCGCAGGTGCCCGCCTGGCTGGTCAGGGCCCGGCCCCCGGGCCCCCCCAGCAGCAGGCACAACGCGAGGAGCCAGCTCTCTCTCATCCTGACTGAGGGCTGGAGAAACAAGGTAAAAGCCAGGACTCTCAGCTCTTCATTCTCCCGCACACTTTGGGAAGCTCAGTGGCACTGCTCCTCCCTAAATAGGGGGCTCCGGACCTCCCTTCTGCAATTGCAGCTGGAGCCTGGCAGTGTCCCTCCCCCCATTCACCGCCTAGGGGGGGAGCAGACTTTTGTAACATTGGTGGCAATGATGCTGCCTCCTCCTGCCTAAGGGAAACTGGAAATTAGCTCCGGATGGGGGGGACACAGCAGGGGTTTCAGGACCCGACAGAGTAATCTGTCTTCTTAACATGTATAAATAGTGGGCAGTCCCCCCCACTCCTTCTACTGCTAGATTTAACTCGGGCCAAGTGGTTAGCCCTTTCAGGACCATAAGGATCGTAGGCCAATTTTTGTGGTTTTGATGACATTTTTATGGTAAAAAGGGCTTGCAGATGCCAAAAAATTGATTTTTTTTTGTGAAATATCATTATTTTTATTTAAAAAAATCACACTTCTGGCTTATGGACAGTGTGGCAAGTGAATCTTCTCGTCAATCTGGCAACGACGCTAATGAATGAATGTCGGAACCAGTTTGTTTACATAAAGGCAGTATCCTATGGAATCCGTACATATCAAATTTAGAACTGTAGACTATCCCAATCAAAATTTATAGGATTTTAAAGTTATGGGACAAATAGGTCCCTTGGTCCTGAAAGGGCTACAGCAGCTGCCTCAGCACCCTGCGGTTGTGAGTTCGATTCCCACTGCAGCTCCTTGTGACTCTCACATAACATTTGAATGTCTTCCTGTTTTACTGTTGTTGAAATTGGACTTGTTCAGGCTTTCCTGAAATGTTGTGATCCAGTGTGGGGAGGATGTTAAAAAATGTGTCTCACTAGTTTGTCTGCCTGTGTTACACTTGTAGTGACCGTAGGGACTTGGGAGCTCAAGATAATGTGTAGGTAATTTGTAAACGGCATAGCCAATATGTGGTATATACATTTTTAAATAAATAGCCCTGAGCAGAGTGTGGTGCAAGCTGTAGCCTCAGCACCCTGAGTTGTGGGTTCAAATCCCCACTGCTCCTTGTGACTAATCCTCCCAGTGCCCCAGGGACATTAGACAGGGCAGACAGGGGAAATACTTGAGTACCTGAATACGTTTTTATTTATTGTAGGCATTTATATACCACCTATCAGAGTTATCTAAGCAGTTTAGTCAGGTACTCAAGCATTTTCCCTGTCTCTCCCGGTGGGCTCACAATCTATCTAACATACCTGGGGCAATGAGTGACTTGCCCAGGGTCACAAGGAGCAGTGCAGGATGAACCCACAACATCAGGCTGCAGTTCTAACCACTAGACCACTCTTTCCTCCATGTAAACCATTCTGAGCTCTCCTGGGAGAACAGTATAGAAAACTGAATAAATGTTTACTTTGGGTAACTTGCTCCACAGCCTACTTTCAAATAGGGCCTGACACTTTAAGAATACACTTGGAGCCAGATGTTCTAACATCACTGTTAAAATCCTTTGGGATACTACTATTATTAATTATTTTCATAGTGCTGAAAGGCGTACACAGTGCTGTACATTTTAACATAATACAATAGACAGTCCCTGCTCAAAAGAGCTTACAATCTAATTTAGACAGGGCATTTCCAGGTGGGGGAGGTTATAGTGGGTCTAGGTATATGACAGCAGTAAGGGGGAGTTTAAGAGTTGAAAGCAGTTTCAAAAAAGTGGGCATTTAGCCCATTGTACTATTACAGATTTTTGCACACACCACAAGGTAGCAGAATCGTTCACCTCAGTCACGTAGGCAGAATACGGACAGAACCTCACTTGATGAAAAAGAGGGGATCACAAAATCTGAAATAGAGACCCCACTCCTCTCCTCCCAAGAAAACCAGATTCTATAACTACGGCACCATTGGAAAAAGAGAAACAGATACGTATTTTCCACTGTACTTTGCAAAATGAAAACAGAAAAAAATATATACATTTCACAAAGAAGACATATCTGTCCTTAAAACGTAGGGGGGATTTTTGCATAGGGTTTGTGGGGGGGGGGGGGTTGTCGGGGAACATGGGGGACTGACGGGGGAGTGTTGGGGGTGGGGGTTTACAGGTGGCCTAGATACACAACTGGGTTGCTGAGGCAGGAGGGAGTGGGCATATCTCCTATTTTGCGGGGGCAGCCGTCATCATAAGAATACTGGGTCAGACTAATGGTCCATCAAGGCCAGTAGCCTATTCTCACGGTGGCCAATCCAGGTCCCTAGTACCTGGCCAAAACCCAAGGATTAGCAACATTCCATGCTACCAACCCAGGACAAGCAGTGGCTTCCCCCGTGTCTTTCTCAATAACAGACTATGGAATTTTCCTCCAGGAACTTGTCCAAACCTTTCTTAAAACCAGCTACGCTATCCACTCTTACCACAACCTCTGAAAATGCGTTCCAGAGGTTAACTATTCTCTGAGTGAAAAAATATTTCCTCCTATTGGTTGGGGGGTTCAGTGACCTGTGGTTGTCGTTGCGGTGGGGACAATGGCTATGGTTATGGTCAAGAGGGGGGACTGGCACAACTTTTTTTTTTTTTTAATGGAGCCAGATTTTGTGCATGTGTAACACGCACATTTGTGTCCATTACAAAGAAAAAATAAGATTTCCTGCCTCTCAGTTGTTTGGGCTTTCCCTGCCAGCTCTGCACGTGTGAGAGTTGCTCTTAAAGTGATTCATCGGCAGGATCAGACGAGGACTATGAAGAACCTCCACTCAAATAATTTGCAAACTTGTTTGAGCATCAGTGGCTCTTTTGTAATTGGCCCAAAAAATTGGACCGCAGCGGACCCATGCGGACTTATCGACCCAGGGCAGTGCATCTAGGCCTCCCTTAATCAGTAAAGCCATTTAAAAGCAAATTAAAAACCCTTTTAAAACAAAAATGTAGGTGCCTACCGATGCCTAGAAAAATGGCACCTTCATTGCGTCTATGGAGGCGCCTTAGAATGCCTGTCAAAGTAGGTGTGGTTAATGCTGGACATGAAGCGCCTATGTAGACACGATTCTTGTTAAAGGTAGACGCCAGAAATGTAGGTCTTTAAAACCCAGGCCTACATTCCCAGTGCCTACCTTTTGACAAACGCTGAGTCTCTGTAAACGGTGCCATTGTGTGATTGACATGCGATTGGTGGCAGTTTTTTAGGTGGCCACCGATAACAGCGCCATTACAAAATCCAGTCTTTAGTGCGGCGTTTCAATTTTTTAATATCGTAGGAAAAATAGATTACAGAAAACTTGGAAACTTGCTGGACTATGCAGGGCTGGATTAATGGGTAGGCCTAGTAGGCATGTGCCTATGGCGTGAAATAGTTAGGGGGCCCCACTGAAGGGTGACTTACCATGCCAATTTTATTTTTTGAGACGGCGATGGGCCCACCCCAACAATAGGGGCACACACACACGTCAACAACATTGGTCCTCACCCCCCCCCCCCCGACATTGATGAATGGCAACGCGGCCTCGCCCCGGCACCAACAGCAACATGGCCGGCTCTGCTCCAGGAAAGTCCCGCGATGACTGCGTCTGCCGGTCCAACCCCTTTGACGTCATGTTAGTTTGTGATTACATATTCCATACTAGATGAAGGTAATTTCTGTGTTCTGTGTGCATGAAAGACCTGTTTTTCGGTTAGCGTTGACTAGCCTTGTTTGGCGAAATGCATCAGGCATGGTTCTTGGGAGCACCTTGAATAAACCTGATTTGAATCTCCTTATTTTCTGCCAATCTTCTTTTGTTTCACGTTGGATTCTTTGGTGGACCGCTTGCCTTGTTGTTTCATTGCAAGTTAGCATAGATGAAGTGGAACGTACTAGAGGAGTTACAGATTTGGTTGTTTATACATACATATGGGTTACAGTTGGTTGACGTAGATTGAGGCAATTGAGAGGCGTTGCAAACTTGGTTATTAATATAGATTTATATTTCGGATAGTATTGCTGCTCTACAATATACTTGAACACATTTATTTATGTACAGAAAGGGTTCAGAGTTAAAGTCCTGGGTAAGTAGGTGGGAAGGGGGAATTTGTTCAGAGATGTTTGGGGGTGGCATAGAAGAAAAACTGCACTGGTATGCTTAATCTGTGTTTGTTTTGAATTTAAAAAAAAGAAATACAAGTGGAAGTAAAGAAGTAAATAAGAAAACAGATAAATGGGGACGAGACATGGGCGGGGCAGGACCAGCAGGGCCAAGTGTACTTGTGTGTCTAGGGGCCCTCAAAGAATTAATCCTGCCTTGGGACTATGTGTTTAGCCCTCAATGAAGACTACTGTTGCTTTTTTAGCAAACTTTTCATACCACCCTGTATTTATTTAGGCTCTGTGGCCAGTGGTGCAGCAACGGTGAGTGGCGCTGCTCCCCAATCCTTCCCAGCCCCACTTTCCTTCCCCAATTCCTTTTTTTAATTTTCCAGGCACCAGCAACCTCACAAACTTGCTGCCTGCATTGCGTTGGCTATCCCCCTGATATCACTTCCTAGGCTGGGACCCGGAGGTGACGTCATTAAGAGGCGACACCGATGCGGGCAGCAAGTTCGTAATGCTACTCGCACAAGGGAAATTATAGAGGTAGAGGGAAGGGGCGCACGTGCGTGGCGTGGAGGGGTGGCGGAGAGGAGGACGGGTACACTCCCTCCCCTTTACCACAGCCACTGTTTGCTCCCCGGGCTGAACTGCAGATTGTGTGGTGGTGGCTTCTAAGGGGCGGGGTCAGACCAAAGGGCAGCCTAAACTCCCGGCAGAGACCCGCCCCCTGTGACGCCTGCGAACGCCAGATGACGTCACTCGGGGCTGCGGCAGTTGCGAAGTTAAAGCAGGGCTAAAGGCGTAGCGGAAGCCGCTTGAAGAGGCGGGGTCAGGAGGCCGTTGCCGCGGAGACAGAAATGTTTATCCCCCGCATCCCCGCCCCGCCCCCTCCTCTCCTCGTTCCCACCAGGCTTTGGAACGGGAGAAGTGCGCGCGTGGGCCGCTGCTGCTGTCTAGGATGCGCGTGGCGATGCCACTTCAGGAGGGCACGTGCCGGCGGTGTGTTTGCGCGCCGAAACCCTTCGAGGTGGCGGTTCCCGATAGCTGAAGAGCAACAAAGGACCCAATAGTGGCAAGTTCTGTTTCTCAAAAACACCAAACAAGTCCTTAAAACTGTATTAGAAACAATATCAACCAGAAGTAAATAGTCATTAGCCATTCAATCATTTAGCATTCTTCCTGCACTTCTTTCAAAAGTGTCTTCGTGTAGCCGTTCCAAGTTTTTAGAAAATACCACAGTTTACCCCAGGTTTCAGGAATCTTCTCCAAGCATGAGTCTATAAAGGGTGCTGAGTTTGGGAGTGCCCTTTATAGGCGAGCGCTTAATAGAGTAACAGAGAGGGACATAGTCAAAATAGGCATCTAAATACGCATGCTAATTGGTTAGCGCACCTTAGTAAAAGAGGGGGTAGATCTAGGTCGACCCACATCCCGCCCTAACCACTCCTCCAAAAACGCCCCTTTCGGCTCTGTGCTGTATAGCGGGATTCAGAGGCCTAAAATGTCTCTGGATATGTCAAAAAAGCCATTTTGATTATCAGCACTTGGATGGACCTGTCTTTAGATCTTTAGATTTCTGTTAAATTGCTGTACATTTTCCCTTCGTTGCAGACTACTGTAAACTGCTGTAACTTCCTTGCTGACTTCTATAAATTGTTGTAATCTATCGTAAATCTGATTGTAATTTGTTGTAAATCTGCTTGTCAATGCAGATCATTTGTTAATTGATGTAAACCGCCTAGAACTCGCTGGGTATGGCGGTATATAAGAATAAAGTTATTATTATTATTATTATCCAAGTGCTAACGTGGGTGGGGTTTTAGACTTTATTTAAGTTTTGATTACAGCCCCATAGTAAATGATGGCAGATAAAGACCTGAATAGTCCATCCAGCCTGCCCAATAGTTACACGCATTATAAATTCATGATTACATTAAATTGTCTTTTTTTCTTTTCTATTTCTGGGCCATAGACCACAGAAGTCTGCCCGGTAGGTTCCAACTACTGGAGCTGCCATCGAAGGTCACTCCAGCCATCTTGTCTTTTGAGGGATCCAGACCATAAAGTCTGCCCTGCACCATCCTCGTGTTCCAAATTACTGGAGTTGCCATCAAAGCCCTTCTCAGCCTGTCTTAAACCAAATTGCAATTCACAGGACACAGTGCAAGTCTGCCTAGTCCCAACCTTAGTTCTTCTTAGTGTGGATTTTGCATGGTGCTCAAATTAAAAAATTTGGCCCTGTGTGTATAATTTCTCAGGGGTGTTCAGCCTGGTTGACAGGATCCCTGCCTTTAAGTTTCACACAGTTTAGATGTGCAGAGCCCATTTTTAAAAGCAAACCAAGTTTTGATAAAGCAGCTTTCAATTTATTATAACATGGCACTAGGGAATGTCTCTTATTAAATGAGTGTCACTTGTCTATTGCCTAATAACATTTATTCTGTATGTGCCTGTCCTAACACTCTTACATGACTGAAACAGGCAGCACACACTAACCTACGGTATATAGTACCCTCCTCCCCCCCCCCCAAAAAAAAATGCCCATAGTATTTATTTATTTATTCAGTTTTCTATACCTTTTTCTCAGGGGAGCTCAGAACGGTTTACATCAATTTATTCAGGTACTCAAGCCAAATGCTAGTAGATGACAGATGGCAAACAGAGACCTGGAAGCTGGGCGCCCTAGTAAGACAAATAGAAGCCATTTTAATTTTAGATGTGAATTTGTTGGGTATGAGCAGATGGAGGAGCAGGTGTAATGGCTGACTCTACATCTGGGAGTGGCTCAACTTGCATCTCTGGGGTGATTGCCCTACAGCTCTGTTGTAGCTTTCTCATCTGCTATATATGGAGATTTCTTTAGGAAAACTGCATGGAAAAGTCTCTCGACTGCTCTACTGACTCTAGACAACACAACGAACCCAGGAGAAATCACCTTCTCACAATGGATAGGCAAAAAGAACAGTGGAGGCGACCTCAAGGTGCTGTAAAACTTTATTTGTTCAAATACACGACATGAAGGTGTTTTGGCTAAAACAGCCTGTATCAGAAGTCTTGATGTAATGTGACTCTGATCTTGCCAGCACTATGTGTCACCTCAAATATTACATTCACTATTGTCTCTTAAAATTCAACTCTTATGAATAATGTTTTCAGCACCTTGAGGTCACCTTGACTGTTCTTTTTGCCTACTGACCCTAGATCCTCATGTGAAGGTTACCAGTGTAACTAAAATGTGGTATGAGTAAATGGTCAGCAATATACCTACTCTAAAATGTCCTGTTACAGCTTAATTAAGTAAATGTAGTTTTATTTTTGAGTAATTAGACATCTACCCCCCTCTTTTACCAAGGTGCACTAACCGTTACGTGTCCATAAACTAACATGCACGCGTTAGCGTTTAGCGCACACTAAATCGATTAGCGTGCACTAATCAGTTAGCATACCCTAGTAAAAGAGGGCATTAGCCTTGTAATTGTGTTGTACCTGTTAAGCACTGCAAGTGTTTCTATAAGATAATTCTGGTTTTTGGTTGAATTAACAATCTATCCCCAGGATCAATAAAGTTGCATTTTCAAATTTCTGATTAGCATTCACATGTTGGTATGCAAGCTATAGAACAGTGCCAGTTGTATGCATAACTTTTAATTGTTAAATTAACTACCAGTTGCCTTAAATAATTGGCATTAGTTGGTAACTATATGTGTAACTATACTGAGGTGCTATTAAACCTAACACCTCAGTGCTATATTGCACAACTACAAAGGGGGCAGATCTTACATTTGCACACATAGGTTATAGAAACCATTAAGTGCATAGCTCCTAACTGCAGGCCAACATACACTCTGTTCAATAATGTCAGTTATGCACATAATATAGAAACATGACAGCAGATAAAGGCCAAATGGCTCATCTACAACATCCATTATCTCCTCCTCTCCTTAAGAGATCCCAAGTGCCTATCCCACACTTTCTTGAATTCAGTCACAGTCTCTGTCTTCACCACCTGTTCCGGGAGACTGTTCCATGCATCTACCACCCTTTCTGTAAAAATGTATTTCCTAAGATTACTCCTGAGCCTATCACCACTTAACTTCATTATCCCAGGACAAGCAGGCAGCCTATTCTCACAGGTGGGTGACGTCATCCACGGAGCCC
Organism: Geotrypetes seraphini; assembly: GCF_902459505.1. NCBI lineage: Eukaryota > Metazoa > Chordata > Amphibia > Gymnophiona > Dermophiidae > Geotrypetes > Geotrypetes seraphini. The sequence goes on from NC_047095.1 coordinate 69,309,912, forward strand.
GGATGCGGACAGCCTCGCAAGCAGACTTGCTTGTAGAAATGTAGAAGTTTCGAGTCTGCCGCACCGCGCATGTGCGAGTGCTTTCCCGTCCTGCACAGGGCGAGTCTCCTCAGTTCTCAGTTTTCCGCGGAGCCGAGAACTCTGTCTTTGATACTCTTCGTGAAACTTCATTGCTTCGTGCCTTCTCTTCACCGTGGTTTGTCTTAGTTCTTTTGCGAATCGCTGTGTTCTTTTCTGTTAAAAAAAAAAAAAGACTTATTTTTTTAATTGACTGACTGGCGGGGCAGGTCGCTCGCCCACTGCCTGTTGGCTTTGACTTTGCAGCGGCTATCTTCCTTTCTATGTCCCGGCCAGCAACGGACTTCAAGAAGTGTAGCCAGTACCAGCGTGCGATTTCCCTCACGGACCCACACCGCTGGCATCTTCAGTCTCGGTCCTGACCACAGTCCGAAGTCGTGCCCGCGCTGTGCTACTCTTCAACCTCAAGCCCTTAAATGTCGTCGAGTTCAAGTGGAAAAGCTGTTCAGGATGGACTCATCGGCTACACCCTCGACCTCGGCTCCTGACTCGGTCCAGACTTCAACTGGAGGTCCTCCTGCTTCGACGACTCCGGCCTCGAGTCTCATCAGACCTTCCTCATTTGGATCGTCTTTGGCCTCGAGTACACCTGCTTTATCTTCCCCTGAGCTTCCCTCAGGTCAGATACCTAAGCAGAAAGTTCCTGCGGTGTTCCTCAAATTATCCAAGCACAAGTCTAAGCATGCTTCTACTGCCACCTCGGAGCCTATAGCCTCAGCAAGTGGTCCAGTTTCAGACTCGGATCCACAATTGCAGGCTTCTCTCCAGACCATATTAGAGCAGCAATTTGTTCAGTTACTGACCAAATACATGCCTGCCTCGATTCTGTTTCCTACAGTCCAGCCTAGGCAATCAGCAGTCTCCCGCAAGGTCGAGTCCCTGCCTATGCAAGGAGCCGAGTCTTTGCGAGTGTCTCGATTGGAATTTTCGCACTCTATGCAAGGAGTTGAGTCTTTGCGAGTGCCTCGACAGGAATCCTCACACTCCATACAAGGAGCCGAGTCTTTGGGAGTGCGTCGAGACTCCTCGATCCAAACCACTGAGTCTGTGGAGTTTCGATCTACAGCTTCTAGCCCTATTCATTCACCAACAGCACTGCCCGTCTCCAGGTATAGGGTGACCTCTCCTCGACCGAGACCTACTTCCAGGCATCACTCTTGTCATAGATCGAGGCCCTCATCGAGGCATCCATCGAAGCGCAGGTCTTCTGCAGAAAAGCCTTCTTCGTCCAGGCTTCCATCCAGACCTTCCAGCTCTTCGAGGCCTCCAACTCCTCGACTGAGGTCTCCGATTCCAGACCCCGAGGACTCAGCTGATTCCAATGCCTCCTCCAAGTCTGTGTATTCATTGGGATACCAGTACTCTAGAGCGGCTTCGCCTTCCTTCTCCACTTGAGGCGCTTCAAGGTCATCGAGTCCTGCACGAGGCCAGGCTATAGCAGATCAATTATCTTTTTCCTCCTTTCTTCATCAAATGGCTGACGACATGGAAATTAAATTGGCACTGGTTCTAAATATTCTAAGGAGTATTTAGAGGAAATGCATCTGCCTCAGCCTCCTGTGGAGTCCCTCAAACTTCCTCTTAATAGGCTTTTGTCTCAAACTTTCAAAAGAAATTTAGATTCCTTATGCTATACTTGCTGTTCCAGGTAAATTGGAATCGAGGTATAGTACACTACATTGCAAGGGATTTGAAAATTCACAGTTATCTCATCAATCCCTTCTTGTGAAATCTTCATTAAAGAGGACCCATCCTTCCAGAGTCTATGCCACGGTACCTCCTGGAAGAGAGGGCAAGACCATGGACAAGTTTGGCTGTCGCCTTTACCAGAATTCCATGATGGCCTCTAGAGTCCTAAATTACAAGGTTATCTTCACCACTTATTTGAAATTTCTGATTGACTGTCTTCCAAGTTTCATGAAGAACTTTGATGAACATAGGCATGTGGAGTTTCTGGAGCTGGGTGCTAGCTTGGTGCAACTCCGACTACATCTTCTCCAGTCATCTTACGATGCTTTTGAACTTTCTTCCAGTGTCACTGCTTTCTCAATAGTGATGCGCCACGTGACCTAGCCTCGCACCATTTATATGGACCCTAATCTTCAGGATAGTCTGGCTAATATTCCTGGTGCAGGCAATGACCTCTTTGAGTCCATAGAGGCCGCCACCAAGAAGTTGTCTGAGCATGAAAAATCTTTTGCTTCCATTGTCAGACCAAAGCCTAAGCCAGCTCCTGCAAAGCCTTCTCGACCTCTTCCAACTTTCCAGAAGCGTTATCCCCCAAGGGCGGCTCCTTATACTCGAGCACCCGCCAAGAAACAACAACAGCAGAAGCAACAGAAACCTCAACCTTCTGTTGCACCTAAGACTACTCAGCCTTTTTGACTGTCTCACACAGAACATAACCTCCATCGTTCTGCCTCTGTCCTCCCTTCCCCCCATAGAAGGTCATCTCCATCATTTTTACCATCGATAGGAGACCATTACATCCGACCTCTGGGTGTTGTCAATAATCATGGAAGGATACTGTCTTCATTTCTCTCAGATTCCACCAAAGCTTCCTCCAAGAAAGTATCCTTCCAATCCATCCCAGACCGCCCTTCTTCTTCAGGAAGCTCAAGCTCTGCTTCATCTCCGTGCCATCGAGGAAATTCCATTGGAACAGCAGAGCAGGGGGTTTTACTCCCGTTACTTCTTAGTTCCAAAGAAGACGGGTGATCTGCGTCCCATTCTGGATCTCAGGGCTCTCAACAATTTTTTAAATCAAAGAAAAATTTTATATGTTGTCCCTGGCATCCCTTTAGCCCCTTCTAGATCAGAACAATTGGTTGTGTTCTCTAGATCTCAAGGAAGTTTACACTCGCATCCCCATTCATCCGACCTCACGTCGGTACCTCAGATTTCGGGTGGATGCTTTTATTCAGCTCTGTCACAAAGTGTTTTCCCGCTCTTCACTCTCAGCTAGACACATGATGGTACTACTAGGTCACATGGCCTCCACAGTACATGTGACTCCTTTTGTCAGACTTCATCTCTGAATTCCTCAGTGGACCCTGGCATCTCAGTGGATGCAGGCTTGCGATCCACTATCTCGACACATTACAATCACTCCTTCGTCTCTTCACTGGTGGATGCTCTCTTCCAATCTCTCCAGAGGTTTACTGTTTCAGACGCCATCTCATCAGAAGGTCCTCACGACAGATTCTTCAACCTACACCTCACCTCGATGGTCTCCTTACTCAAGGCCATTGGACCAGCACAGATTGTCAGTGTCATATCAATCTGTTGGAACTCAGAGCGATCTTCAATGCTCTCAAAGCTTTCAACATCTTCTTCACGACCAGGTAGTCCTCATACGAACGAACAACCATGTCGCCATGTACTATGTCAACAAGCAGGGAGGAACGGGATCTCTCTCCCTTTGTCAAGAAGCTCTGAAGGTTTGGGACTGGGCAATCCTCCACAACACCTTCCTGAAAGCTGTTTACATCCAAGGGGTGAAAAACTGTTTGGCGGACAAATTGAGTCATCTTCTGCAACCTCACGAATGGACACTCAATTCCTCGCCTCTTCATCACATTTTTTCTCAGTGGGGAACTCCTCAGATAGATCTCTTTGCATCTCCCCACAACAAAAAAATGCCTCAGTTCTACTCCGGGATATATTCTCATCGCCTTGAGGCAGATGCTTTTCTACTGGAATGGATGAATCTCTTCTTATATGCATTCCATCCATTCCCAAAACTAGTCAAGTTGAAGAATGATCATGCCACCATGATTCTGAGAGCTCTGCGGTGGCCGAGACAACCTTGGTACTCCCTTCTACTTCAACTCAGCAGCAGGAAGCCATACCCTCTACCAGATTTTCCATCTCTGCTTACACAGAGTCAAGGATCTCTACTTCATCCCAACCTGCAGTCTCTACACTTGACAGCTTAGTACCTCTCAACATAACTCTAGAAATCAAAATGTAGTAAAAATGAGCCAAGTATAGGACAATCAAGCCATTTGTGACATCACTGATAAGGGTGGCTCTTATTGGTGGAATGAGGCATTATGATGTCACAATACCAGCTCTGGTTAACAGAGGCTGAAGCTTTTCACACTATCAAAAGGATGTGAAGAGGATGGAGTCGATTCAGAGAATGGCCACTAGGATGGTCTCGGGACTTAAAGACATCCCATATGAAGAACGCCTGATCAGACTGCGCTTATATTCTCTGGAGGAGCGCAGAGAAAGGGGGGACATGATAGAAACATTTAAATACATCATGGGTCACATCAAAGTGGAGGAGGAAATCTTTTTTCTGAAGGGTCCCACGGCGACAAGAGGGCATCCACTGAAACTTAAGGGGGGAAGATTTCATGGTGACACCAGGAAATACTTCTTCACCGAACGGGTGATTGATCGATGGAATGATCTTCCCCGCCAGGTGGTCGAGGCCTGTAGCGGGCTCGACTTCAAGAGACGATGGGACAAACAGGTGGGAGTACTACGGAGTTATGCTCAAACGATAGATACTCCAGGGAAGAAGGGTTCTTGAGTGGGAAGAAGTGTTCTTGAGTAGGCAGACTAGTTGGGAGGGAGGGTTCTTGAGTGTGCAGACTTGTTGGGCCATTGGCCCTTTTCTGCCGTCATATTCTATGTTTCTCTGTTTCTAACTCCTCTCCAGTTTTCTCAACCTGTAAGAGACATTTTGGAGGCTTCTAGAAAGCCTGCCATTAGAGAATGCTACCACCAAAAATGGACTAGATACCTCCTTGGCTTCTGTCTTGGATTATCTTTTGCACTTGACTACTTCGGGCCCATCTCAGTGCAATTGCTGCTTTTCATCAGCCTATTGAAGGGAAACCCCTCTCTGCTCATCCGATGGTTTCCAAATTTATGAAAGGACTTTTCAATGTCAAACCTCCTCTCATACCGCCTCCAGTGGTTTAAGATCTCAAAGTTGTTCTTGCTCAATTGATGAAGCCTCCATTTGAACCAATGTCTACGGCTCATCTGAAGTATCTCACTTGGACAGTGGTGTTTCTCATTGCCCTCACATCTGTTCAAAGAGTCAGTGAGCTGCAAGCTTTAGTTGTTAATCCACCTTTCAGTTTTCCATCATGACAAGGTGGTTCTCTGTACTCATCCTAAATTCTTACCTAAAGTCAATTCAGAATTTCATCTTAACCAATCTATTCTACTTCCAATGTTTTTTTCCAAGGCCTTATTCTCATCCTGTAGAAACAGCTCTTTATACTCTGGACTGTAAACGTGCTTTGTCCTTCTACTTGGAATGCACCAAACCACACAGAACTGCTCCTCAACTTTTTGTCTCCTTCAATCCAAACAAGTTGGGACATCCAATTTCTAAGTGTACCATTTCCAACTGGATGACTGTTTATATATCTTTCTGCTATGCCCAGGCTGGACAGAGTCGAGTCACAGCCCACAAAGTCAGAGCCATGACGGCTTCAGTAGCTTTCCTCAGATCCACTCCTATTGAGGACATTTGCAAAGCTGCCACCTGGTCCTCGGTTCATACTTTCACCTCTCACTATTGTCTGGATGTCTTCTCCAGATGGGATGGCCATTTTGGACAGAGAGAATTACAAAACGTATTCTCCTAAGTTGCCAACACTCCCACCATCCCATTATGGTTAGCTTGGAGGTCACCCACATGTGAGAATAGGCTGCGTGGTTGTCCAGGGACAGCAGGCAGCTATTCTCACAACCCACCCACCTCCCCTGGTTAGCTTGCCAGATTTTAAGGCCAGATGGGATAGACATGTGGGATCTATCCGCAAAGATAGATAAGGAGGGTCACTGGAGTGGGCAGACTTGATGGGCTGTGGCCCTTATCTGCCGTCTATTTCTATGTTTCTATGTTCTTAGCTAGCTATCTAAACTGAGGAGACGTGCGCCCTGACTCGGGCAGGAAGGTACTCGCGAATGCGCAGTGCAGCACTCGCAAACTGTTTCAAAGTTCTTCAAGCAAGTCTGCTTGCGAGGCTGCCCGCTGCGGGGCTCCGTGGATGATGTCACCCATATGTTGAGAATATCTGACTGCTGTCCCTGGATAACAACTGTTACGGTAAGTAACTGTGCTTTCTATGCCCTCTCATTCCAGAGCTTCCTTTCCAATAAAAGAGACTTGACTCCTGCACATTTATATGACGTAGGTATTTAAATGTCTCTATCAAATCTCCCCTCTCCCGCTTTTCCTCCAAAGTATACATATTGAAATCTTTAAATCTATCCCTGTACGCCTTATGGTGTTTCTCCACTCGGTCCTGGTGTCCCCCCCTGCCAGTCAGGTTTTCAGGATATCCACAATGAATAGTCATAAACTTCATTTGCATACACAGCCTCCATTATATGCAAATTTCTTTCATGCATATTCATTGTGGATATTCTGAAAACCTGACTGGCAAGGGGGGACTCCAGGACCGAGTGGAGAAACACTGATGTAGACCACAAACCATTATAGAATTGATGTTTAAAACCCAAATTTTCCATGCCTAATTTTCGGTGCTCTTTTTTGAATCTATTCCTTAGAATGTGAATCTGATTTAATTTTCAAGTAGTTCTATATTGAATGGCACATGGGATGACCAGGACCTTTTCCATTGGCAGGTTGTATCTAGAAGAGCCAGTGCCTCAGAGCGCATTACTGCTAGTCTTTATGTCTCCTGATGACAAGGACAGCGGCTTTGGGGAGGTCTTTGAGCCTCCTTTGTCCCTGTGGAAATTGGTAGAGGAGCATGTGCCAGCCAGTGAGAGGCTGGAGATCAGGAAGATACTGGGAGAACACGCCATTGACCTGAGCCTGGAGTTACACAGAGAGGTAATGCACAGGGCTTCATTATTATACTTAAGTCTTGTAGATTTTACATGGCATCTTCAAAACCCTATTTATTAAATAGCTTAAAAGCAAATTACATCACTTCCTGCAAGGTCCTGCTTCCTGCTTCCTGCTTGCCTCACTGACTAGTCACATGACATTCTAAGACACACCCTCTTACCACTTCTCCCACCCAACCATTTCCTGTGAAAATGTGGAAACTTTTTGAAGAGCCCTTATATAAACTTTTCAATCTGGTCCTCGTTTCCCTTCCTAGGTTCGTACTGTAGATTCTGCTTGTTCTACACTACTTTTGTTTATCTGAGCTGAGGATCCCTGGTGCTTATCGCATGTGTGCTTGAATTTTGGATGGGTATAAGCCAGGGATCTCAAAGTCCCTCCTTGAGGGCCGCAATCCAGTTGAGTTTTCAGGATTTCCCCAATGAATATGCATTGAAAGCAGTGCATATACATAGATCTCATGCATATTCATTGGGGAAATCCTGAAAACCCGACTGGATTGCGGCCCTCAAGGAGGGACTTTGAGACCCCTGGTATAAGTAGTTGCTGTTTTGGTTTGATACTTGGTGGAAGAGGAAAGCGTCTGGCAGGTGCTGGGGTTGTGAAGGTTATAGAGGAGACTGGGGTACTCCAAAGGTGAAACTGCTTTTATATGAGAAAGCAGAATAGATAGTGAGCAGTGGGGGAGGTTGTCTCAAGAAAATGCATCTTTATAATGGATTAAGGGATAATAATAATAACAGTTTATATACCGCAGGACCGTGAAGTTCTGTGCAGTTTAGAATGATTAAAAAATGTTACAGATTGAGTAGTACTAACAGAGTTAAAGTTTAGCGGTCAGTTGTTGTGGGGAAAGATTGTGTAGTGCAGCTGCCTACGTACTTTAGGAACAAATATGTTTTTAGGTGTTTCCTAAATTCCCCATAAGTATTTGCAAGCATGAGTTATTGTTTCAGATCTTTATCCCATAATGCTGCCTGATATGAGAAGAGATGTTGATAATGTCTTTTTTAAATTTACATCCTCTAACTGGTGGGGAGACAAAATTCAAGTTTGAGCTTCTCATATGTTGATTGGTTGAAAAAGAGAAAAGGTCAGTTATATATCTGGGGGCTAGGCCAAAAAGTACCTTAAAGCAGAAACATCCAAACTTAAACTTCACATGTGCCTCCATCGGCAGCCAGTGCAGGAGTCGGTAGGAAGGAGTTACATGATTGAACCTCTTCAGCTGAAAAATCAGCCCGACCGCTGCATTTTGCAATAGTTGTAATCGCTGCAAGTTCTAGGTAATTGCCAGATAAGCAATATTGCAATAGTCAAGTTGGCTTAGTATAAGGGATTGTACCATAATTCTGAATGATGAAGCATCAAAATAGAAACATAGAAACATAGAAAGATGACGGCAGAAAAGGGCCAAGGCCCATCAAGTCTGCCCACTCTATAGACCCTCCCCTTAAGATTAGCCAATGTTTTGCCCTGACCCACGTAGTGATCCCACATGGGCGTCCCATTTATTCTTAAAATCTGGCACGCTGCTGGCCTCGATTACCTGTACTGGAAGCTTGTTCCATTGATCAATCACTCGCTCCGTGAAGAAATACTTCCTGGTGTCGCCGTGAAATTTCCCGCCCTTGAGTTTGAGCGGGTGCCCCCTTGTGGTTGAGGGGCCTCTGAGAAGGAAAATGTTATCTTCCACTTCTATACGTCCGGTGACATATTTAAACGTCTCAATCATGTCTCCCCTCTCCCTGCGTTCCTCGAGAGTGTAGAGCTGCAAATTGTTTAGTCTTGCTTCGTACGAGAGACCTTTAAGCCCTGAGACCATTCTGGTGGCCATCCTTTGGACCGACTCAACCCTCTGCACGTCTTTGCGGTAATGTGGCTTCCAGAATTGCACGCAGTATTCTAGATGAGGTCTCACCATGGTCCTGTACAGTGGCATTATGACAGCAGGCTTTCTGCTGACGAAACTTCTACGGATGCAACCCAGCATCTGCCTTGCCCTTGAGGAAGCCTTCTCCACCTGATTGGCAGATTTCACGTCTGCACTAATGATTACTCCTAAATCTCGTTCCGCTGAAGTCCTGGTCAAGGTCTCCCCGTTTAAAGTATAAGTTCTGCACGGGTTTCTGCTACCTAGGTGCATGACCTTACACTTCCCAGCATTGAAGCCCAGCTGCCAGGTTGAGGACCAGCATTCCAATGCACGCAGGTCCTGCGCCATACTATCTTGTAAATTGCTCTCGCTTACCATATTACATAGTTTGGCGTCGTTGGCGAATAATGTTACTTTACCTTGAAGCCCTTGAGTCAGATCTCCTATGAATATGTTGAAGAGGAGCGGACCCAAGACCGAGCCCTGCGGCACCCCGCTGGTCACCTCCGATGTCTCAGAGAAAGTACCGTTAACCATCACCCTCTGAAGTCTGCCACTCAGCCAATCATTCACCCATGCCGTTAGAGTCTCTCCTAACCCCATCGATTTCATCTTGTTTAACAGTCTGCGATGTGGGACGCTGTCAAAAGCTTTACTGAAGTCTAGGTACACTGTGTCCAGTGAATCTCCTTCGTCCAGTCTTTTTGTTACCCAGTCAAAGAAGCTGATGAGGTTTGATTGGCAGGACCTACCCTTGGTGAATCCATGTTGATTGGGGTCCCGTAGATTCCCTTTGTCCAAGACCGTGTCCAATTGGCGTTTGATCAGTGTTTCCATAAGTTTGCATACTATCGATGTCAGACTCACCGGTCTGTAATTTGCAGCCTCTGTCCTGCAACCCTTTTGTGCAGAGGAACGATGTTAGCTGTTTTCCAGTCCAAGGGGACTATCCCTGTACTCAGTGAGAGATTGAATAGCTCGGCCAACGGTTCTGCAAGGACATCACCTATCTCCATGAGCACTCTGGGGTGCAGATTGTCCGGTCCCATGGCTTTGTCCACCTTGAGTTTTGTTAGCTCAAAGTAAACCTCGCTGGGTGTGAATTTAAAATTCCGAAACGGGTCTTTTGTGTTTGACTGTGGCTTCAATTGAGGGCCGGACCCTGGCGCCTCGCAGGTGAAGACCGAGCAGAAGTATTCATTCAGTAGTTCAGCTTTTTCGGGATCCGATTCTGCGTAATTCCCGTCCGTTTTTCTCAGGCGTACTATCCCGTCTGTGTTTTTTTCCTGTCACTGATATACCGGAAGAAGGATTTGTCCCCTTTCTTAATGTTGTTTGCTAGAGTTTCTTCCACTCGAAGTTTGGCCTCCCTGACTGCCGTTTTGACCTCTGTGGACTTGATCCTGTGTAGCAGTTGATCTTCGCTTTTCCCCGTGCGTTTGAAGGAAGCAAATGCGTTTTTCTTCTCCTTAACGAGACGTGAGATCTCTGTGGTGAACCACTGGGGTTTGTCGTTTCTTCGCCGTTTATGTGATGATTTTATGTAAAGGCCGGTTGCCTCATGTATGACAGATTTCAGGGATGACCACATATCCTCCACATTCCCTGTCTTAGTTTGGTCCTGGAGCGCCTGATGGACGAAAACTCCCATGCGTGCAAAGTCTGTTCCTCGGAAGTTGAGTACCTTTGTTTTAGTGTTTGATCTATGGAAACCTTTCCTCAGGTGGAACCATACCATGTTATGATCGCTGGAGGCTAGCTTATCTCCCACGAAGACTTCTGAGACGCTTTCCCCATTGGTGAGTACTAGGTCAAGGATCGTTTGGGCCCTGGTGGGCTCCATTACCATTTGATTGAGGAGTGCTCCCCTTATGGAGGCTAATAGCCTCTTGCTGCCGCTGGTTGTTGCTGAAGGTGTGCTCCAGTCTACATCCGGCATATTGAAGTCTCCCATTAGTACAACGTCCCCCCGTAGAGCGATATTTTCTATGTCTTCGATTAGTTCCGTGTCCTTGTCTTCCGGTTGTCTTGGAGGTCTATATACTACACCAAGATACAGGCATTTCTCTCTCCCTCTGGCCAGGTTCACCCAGAGGGATTCCCCGGTGTACTTAACGTCCGTGATTCTGGTGGTTTTGATGCCTTCTTTAATGTATAGTGCTACCCCTCCGCCTAACCTGCCCTCTCTGTCTCAACGAAGTAAACTGTAACCCGGTATAGCCATATCCCACCCATGAGAGTCCGTGAACCAGGTCTCGGATATCGCCACCACATCTAGGTCGGCATTCACTATCTCGGTCTCCAATTGCAGAATTTTATTTCCTAAACTGTGTGCATTGACATACATGGCCCTCCATCCCTTGTGTTTGCTAGGGCTGTCATGCGTATTATGGGTGCTTACCTTGGGCTCAGAAGAGCGGTTGTGTCTCGCCTCCACAGGATGATTCCTTACTGCTCTGGAATGTGAGTGGATACCCTCCCCCAACTTACCTAGTTTAAAGCCCTGCAAAGTAGGCGGGCTAGACGGTGGCCAAGTACGTTTTTACCTCTTCTGGTCAGGTGAAATCCGTCCGGTCCCTGCAGTCCCTGGAGTGCCTTTCCATGGTCTAGGAATCCAAAGTTCATCTCTATGCACCAGTTGCGAAGCCACTCGTTGGTACGTTGGATGCGTTCTTCCCTGGCTCTTCCTCTGTCTCTAACTGGGAGGATGGATGAGAAGACCACCTGTGCACCTGTTTGCTTCAGCTTCCTACCCAGGGCTCTGAAGTAATCGGGTATGTTCTCTGAGGTGTTCCTTGCAGTGTCGTTCGTACATGGATAAGAAGCATAGGGAAATGGTCATTAGGTTTTAGTAGTTTATCGAGACAGGTGGTGACGTCACGAATCCTGGCTCCAGGGAGACAGCAGACCTCCCTTGACTGCAAATCTGGTCTGCAAATTGGACCCTTGGTTCCTCGCAGCATGGAGTCCCCAATGACTACCACTCTGCGCTCCTTCCGGGGGGGCTGATCAGCGTGTTTTGGAGTCCAAGTTGTGTGCTGGGTGTCTACTCGAGCCTCTTCCGCTATCTCCTCGGTAGTAATGTCCTGCAAGATGTGATATCTGTTTTTCAGGCTAAGTTGTTGTGAAGAAGTAGAGCTACCCTGTTTGGGACAAGAAGAAGAAAAAGGAAGTGAGAAAAGGGGGGGGGGGGGTTTCTGTGTTTTCCCGTGGAGGAGGTTACCAGCTGCCAGGGGCCGGCATCCCCTATCATTTCTTGCACCCCAATCGTGGAATTTAAAACTGGAGACTTGGGTGTCTCGAGGATGGATCCGTCATGGGTCAGCTCTGCCAAATGGGAAATCTCCTTGATGGCTCCGTCGATGAAGGCCTCGTCCTCCCTGATGCTCCTTAAGCGCTGCACCTCCTCCCTGAGGCTCCATAGTTCCTGTAGGATGTCTTTGTTCAGCTGCTCCATTAGCGCAAAATATGCGCTAATGGACCGAAGCTTCTGACCAAAGAGTCCACCTGGTCTTTCATGGTTAGGCCCTTGTCTAGTATTACTCCCAGTACCTTCATAGTAGATTGGATAGGGTAACTAAGTTTGTTGATGCGCAGTGATGTTTTAGTATCAAGTGGGTGTGGCGAGGCTTCGAAGAATTTTGTTTTTCTGAGTTTAGCTTCAGTCTAAATTCCGTCATCCATTGTTCATCGCATTTAGTACTTCTGTTGCCATAGGAGTAACTTCGGAGAGAGAGGTAGTGAATGGGATAATGATCGTGAAGTCATCTGCGTAACTAAAAAATTTTATCCCTAGTTGGGACAATTGCGCACCTAGTGATGACATGTAAACATTGATAATGGGATAATGGGAACTCCTGTGGAACGCCAGATGGATTATTCCAAGTGTCAGAGAGATTGTAGTTAAAGCGTACTTGAAAGGTGCGGGACGTAAGGAAACCTCGGAACCAGTCTAACACCTCATCTTTGATACCAATTACATCTAAGCATTGTAACAGTTTCCCATGGTTCACTAAGTCAAAGGCGGAGCTCATATCAAATTGCATAATCAGAGCATTAAGGCCTGGTATAGAATAGAGAGTTGCGCGGGGACAGAAATCTCACCCGTCCCCGTGAGGAATCCCTCCGTCCCCACACGTCCCCATGAGGAATCCCTCCGTCCCCTCTTGTCCCCGTGAGGAATCCCCTTCGTCCTCGCCCATCCCTATAAACTTCAGAAATAGTTATTTCATTTAATTATGCTACTGAATTAAAGGCTCTGGTAGAGACCCATTTTCAAATAAGCAAAAACACTTTATTAATTTGGAAAAATACATACTTTGTAAACGGGTTTCTACCAGAGCCTCTAATGTAAATATAAAATATAAATACTCAGCTGATGAGAACCCCCAAGCTGTCAGCTGAGGACTTCCTTTGCAGTTGGCCGAGGGTCCCTTTTGCCAATCTTGGCAGGCAGCAGTAGTGTCCGAGTCACAGATGCTGACACCTCAGTGGCTCATGGATGCTGCTAGCGACTGCTGTGCTTGGTGGAAGGGAGTTCTGGCTGTCTCTAGAGGAAGTACTCTGCTGGCAGTGCTTGGGGATCCCCACTAGCCATAGCAAGGGTCAGCAAGTACTTCAACACTGTAGAAATAAAACCAGAAATGCATTTCCTTTTCTATTGAACACAATACAAAAACATCTGCTATATACATTTCCCAAAGCTAACATATTTTAGTCGATAAATTCAGTTTTTTACCTTTGTTGTCTGGAAATTTATTTTTCCATCAAATTGGTCCCAGTTTCTTATTTCTGCTTTCCAATCTTCTGTAAATTCTTGTCCAGCATTTATCCCTTTCTCATCTTTTGTGCCTGCCCACCAGCCCCATGCTCAACATTTCTCCTTCTGTTCTATCACCCCTCTCCAGCACCATGCCACATCTCTCCCTCCATTCCCTTCACCACTGTCCAACATTCCTCCCTCTTGCATTTCTTTCAGTGTGTCCCACTGTTCCCTTGCCACCACGTTTCTCACTCTCTTCTTTCTCTTTCCTATCATATTCTGTACCTCACTCCTTTCCTATGACCAAAAATTCTCCTCTTTCTTCCATTCCCCCTGTGTATACAATCATCTCTCTTTCCCGCTCACTGACACACCCACACCCAATGCTCCCTTTCTATTCCCTCACCCACCTCAGCTTCTCTTTCCCTCCCTTCCTCTCTCCCCAGTTCATGCCTTCTGTGTTCAAAAACACAATCCCTCCCCCACTTCAGCAACTCTTTCCCTCCCTTCCTCCATCCTCTTCATCCCACCCCTTCATTCGAGTCCAGATAACAGCAGGGTTGGTGGCAGCCTGCAGCATGCTATATGTAGCCGACCTGGACGTTTTCCCCCGAAGTCAGAGCAGACATCAGAGGGAAGGCTTCATGTCAGTCTGGTGACTGCTGAGGTGTCAGGTGGGAGGGGGTAGAAGTAGGAGGTGAGAGGAGACAGATTGTAGATAGAAAGGGGGAGGGATCAGACACACTGGATGAATAGGAAAAGATAACAGACAAGCTGGAATGCCTGGTGAGAGAAAAAAAGACAAATGATGGATGTAAAGGAGAGGGGAGGAAGACACTGAATGGAAGGGAGGAGAAGGGGAGGATGCGGATGGAAGGGAGGAAATAGAAAAATGGGGCAGACACTGAATAGAAGGGACAGCAATGTTCTCCCTAGGGCCTTTTAGCCGGGCGGTCCGCCCAGCTAATTTAGATGAGCGCATGGCTATCTTCCGCTCGTGAATTCTGCTGCTGCCTGCTGCTCAACATTAAAAAACAAATAAAAACCGCTTGGAGATTTCACGCCTTAGCCCATAGCGAACTTATGCTCCAGGGCTCTAACGTGTGCGTGCCGGCTTTCCTTCTCTTCCCTCCGAAACCGGAAGTTATGTCCATGGGGGGGGGAAGAGAAGGGAAGCCGGCACGCACACGTTAGAGCCCCAGAGCATGCGATCGCTATGGGCTAAGCCGGCACTAGCCTGCAATTTGTATTTGGTGTGTGTATGCGATGGGCGGCTCCCGTTCCCGATCAGGAAGACGGGCCTGGGGAGGTAAAAAATTGCTTTGGGGAAATGCAGCGCCGGCATGCTTCCTGCCTTCCTGCTGCCGCTGTCATTTTCTATGCTCTATATCTTGGACTAGCAGCAGCACCGCTCTCTCCTAATAAAGAAAGTAACACCCCCCCCCCCCCGACAAAAACAGGCGATTTTCAAACCCTCCCCGTAACACTAGCCTGCAATTTATATTTTGTGGGTGTATGCGCTGGGCGGCTCCCATTCCCGATCAGGAAGATGAGCCTGGGGAGGTAGAAAATTGCTTTGGGGAAACTTGTTTCAAGGTAAAAGAATGTGAAAACGTCACTTATCAACTCGAGGATATTTCCGTAAAGGAAATTAAATGTTTCCAGTGTGGTGCCAAGCTGATTTGGATCGCCTCTCTTCACGTCTTGAGAGGCGAAACGTTTTTCACCCGCCCTGGTTTTTTTGCGTTACCTGCTTGTGAAGTAAATCTTAAAAGTAGTGCCCCTTGCTTTCCCAGGCAGGGGAAAAAGTTATAAACCAATGATGAGGAACTGTTTGTATGTTCATTTTCAGTCCCTTAGTACAGAGGTTCCCAACACATGATATGTAGCACTGGCAAGCTTCCTGCCTTCTTGCTGCCACTGTTATTTTCTATTCTCTATACCCTGGACTAGTAGCAGCACCGCTTTCTTCTTATTCTAATTTGCCTGAAAGCTGCAGTAGTGTTATCGAATCGATTCTCTTCTGCAGCCTTGGGGATTTTGCTAGGCCGCTCCACCTCCAATGATGTAACTTCCTTCTTCCTCGGAGGCCCCGAGGCTGCTGGAGGGAATTTACTCGCTAAAGCTACGGCAGCAGTCAGGCAAGTTACAATAGAGAGCCTGTTAATCGGGAGGGGGGAGTGGTGCCAATGGACCTGAGAGATAAGAGGGAGGGGTGCTGATAGAAGGAGACGAAAAGAGGAGAGGAGGGAGTGGTGCTTCTAGACCTGGGAGGTGAATGGGTAAGGGAAGGGAGAGGAGCCCTGCTAGTCATAGAAGAGAGGTGCTGCTGGCCCTGGGGGTGGAAAGGAGAGGTGTTGCAGCTAGTCAGTGGGGGAAACGGAAGTAGAGGGGAGGGGGAGGTTTTGTTGGAGCTGAGTGGTGGAGGGAGGTGAGAGGGAGAGGTGCTGCTGGATTGGGAACAGAAGAGAGTGCTGCTGGACTTAAAATGGAAGAGTGAAAGCTGCAGCAGGACTGAGGGGAGAGCAGTGGAGGAGGAGAGTGGATAGGGGAAGGGGGAAGAGCAGTGGAGGAGGAGAGTGAGAGGGAAGGGGGAAGAAAAATGCTGCTGCTGCACCCAACTGGGGAGAGAGAGGGAAGGAAGGAGAAGAAAGACCAGGAAGGGAGAGGAGAGGAAAGAGAGATGCCAAAACCATGGGAAGGAGGGAAAGGAAAGGCGATACTAGACAATGGAGGGAGAGATGTCAGGGCATGGGGGGAAGAGGGAGATGCCAGACCAGGGGAAAGGAAGGAGGGAGGTTGAGAAAGGAAGGAGAGGAGATGCCAGATAATGAAGGGGGAGAGGAGAGAGATGCTAGAGCAAGGATGAGGGAAGGGAAACTAAGGAGACAAATGTCAGACCAGAGGGAAAGGAAGGAGAGGAGGTGCCAGAGCAGAGAGGGAGAGATAGGAGAGGGAGAGATGCCAGAGCATGGGGGGGAGGGAAGGGAAGGAGATAGAGATGCCAGACCATGGGGTGGAGTGGACAGGAAGGACGGAAAGTAGAAGAGAGAGATGCCAGAGCATAGGGGAGGGAGTGGAGACAGAAAAATGGAGAGGGGATGAAGCTGAAATGAATCATGTATAAAGGAGAGAAAGGGCACAGGATATACAGCTTATTGAAGGGACATAAAAAGAGGGAAGATGCCGTATGGAAGAGAGAGAGGGCGGACACTAGATGGAAAGGGCAGAGAGAGGGTGGACAGTGGATGGAAGGGGCAGAGAGAGGGTGGACAGTAGATGGAAGAGGTAGAGAGAGCAAAGGCTGGGTGGAAGGGGCAAAGGTAGAGGGCAGATGTTGCATCAAAGGGAGAGAGGACAAATGCTGTATAGAAAGAAAAGAGCGAAGAGAAGATGATTAAAGCAGAAACTACAAAAGGTAGAAAGAGATATTTTTTGTTGCTTTACATAGAATCAAGTAGTATTGTAACTGTATTGATAAAATTTTATAAATAGGAAATGGAAATAAGGCTATTTCTTTTGGACTAAACCCCTTTCCTCAGGTCAGGACAGGATATCATAACAGCTGCATATTGTACTGTCTTGAAGAAAGATTTGGCCTCTGAAAGCTAACTGAAAAATGCATTAGTCCAATAAAATTGTATTTTCTTATTTCTTGTTATTTGTTTTATTTCTATTTGTTTTTAAAGTGGTGATTGTTATGTATCAGTTTTTTTCAAATTTACATCTACTGTCTTTATATTTTGTACAGTATTAGGGGACATATGTCACTGTTTCTGTGGTGTTGCATTAATTTAACTTTTGTCTACATATTTCTATTTTTAAATTGTGATTATTCCATATTGGGTGAGAGTGTTTCTCTGTTCTGTGTGTATGAAAAGGACATGGTTTTCTGTTAGCACTGACTACAAAATCAATTGACTGTGCAGGATCTGACTTGTTTAGTTTTACAATTCGTGTGTTGGTGCTCTAGTGCAGTGTTCTTCAACCGCCAGTCTGTGGAATGGTGCCGGTCTGCAGAAATTTTCTGCCAGTCCGCAGGGCTGGCACCTCCATCGGGCCCAAGACAGTGTTTTGCAGTGATCAACGCAGCGTCTTCGGGCTGGCTCCCTTGGTGCTGCAGTGCACAAAGCCGTGGGAAAAGGTTCCTACCCACATCCTACACCTCAACCAGAAGCCTTCTCTCTTGTCATATACTAGGTACACCACTGGATTTAATGACCCTATTCTAACCACCAAATTTCCCTGTCCCACCCCACCCGGCTACTTTTTCATACCACCCGGCTGGAAAAAAATTCTGGGGAGAACACTGGGACAGAAAGAGAAATGAAGCAGATGCTGGGCTGAAAGGGGGGAGAGAAAGATGGGCAGATGCTGGATGGAAGGGGGAGGGAGAAGGGTGGATGATGGATGGGGTGACAGAGGGGGCAGAAAGGAGGAAGAGAGGAGACAGATCAGATGCTGGGCAGAAGCAGGAGAGCGAGGGGCAGATGCTGGATGGAAAAAGGGGGAAGGGCAGATGCTGGATGGAAAGGATAAAGAGAGAGAGGACATATGCTGGATGGAAATGGAGGAGCGGGAAGTTCTGGAGAGAAAGGAACCTCAGGTCAGCATCTGAATGGCCGTGCAAGTCTACATGGATCCAAATGGTGCCATATGCGGCTAAACACCCCCCACTGTCCATTGTGCCTTCTGGAAGCCAGTATTGTGGTTTTCTCCCTCTAGAATGGGACAGACTCCGTGCTTTGCCGGCAGAGTGGTGAGCCAGCACGATGGCGCAATCAACCCCCCCTCCCAAGTGTCCTCCACCCAGAACAGTCCCGAATCTGGGTTCCCAGTAGCTGAGCGGTGAGCCGGTGCTGTGAGGGAGTCCGGCCTACCAAGGCATCCCCTACTAAGAACGGAACCAACTCTGCATTCCCGGCCTTTGTGTGAGGAAGGTCTGGTGCCCCAGAGAAAGGAGACCTGCAGCCATAGAGCAAACAGGCAGCACGTACATAGCTGAGAGCTTTGCTTGCTGATCTCGCCCCGCCGTGCCACTGGAACAATCAGCAAGCAAGGCATTCAGCTGTGTACTGCTGAGCTCATTGCTGAGCATGGCTGTTTCCGCCGTGGCACCGGACTTGTCTCTCAGCTGCATCGCCAGAATTTAGGTAGGCCTCAGTAAATCAAATCCTGTTTCCGTCCCCGTGGGAATCTCGTGGGCCGGGAAGCATCTGCGCACAATCCCCGTTCCCGTGCAGACCTCTAGTATAGAATTCGTGGATGGGACGGAAGGATGCCCTTTACTGATAGCGGCAGGTAGGAGACTCTCATTTGGTGTGGCACCTAGAGTGTTTGCCAGGGCTGGAACATCTTGAGCATTATTAGATGCCATGAACTTACTGTATTTTTCGCTCTGTAAGACGCAACTGACTATAAGACACACCCACATATAGAGGAAGAAAACCCAAGAAAAAAAATTCTGTCTCCCCTCTGATGGTCTAGTGTTAGGCCTGGACAGGGTACAGGGCACGTCTAGTGGTGGGCATGTGCAATGCCAGCCAGCCCCCCCTCCCCATACCTTTTTTTTCATAGCGGCTTTTTTTTCATAGCGCGCTTTTTGCGCTCCTGCCTTGCTGGACGGCTGCCTCCTGATCGGTTCCCCTGCTCTCTTCTGGCAGAGGCAGAGCGGTGCACGAGGCAGGTGCATGCTTTTTGCGTGCCTGCCTGGTTCCGCACCACACTCTGAATGGCTGCTGTTAGTTCTCGTGGGACTCGTGACAACTGACGGCACAAAAGCCCTCCAGATGGACCCTGAGACGTCAGTCCCCACTGCCAGCAGGGAAGAGGGCCGGAGAGGAGAGGCGCTGACGCCAACTGATTGCCTACAGGAAATGCCTTTCACCATGAGAGTCACGTCCTGTAGGCAGTAAGCCGGTGCCTCTTCTCCTCCCCAGTGTGCCGTGGCACACCTGAAATCTCAGGAGGCACACAATTTGCGATACACTGCTTTAAACAGCTGTACCCCTCCGATTCAAGACCAATAGCAATAATATGAACATGGAGGTGAGCGTGACCAGCACCAGTACAGGACCACTTGCACAAAGGCTGGAAGGACTTTGGATAGTGTCTGTGTGTTCTTCTGCTGTCTATGAAGATCCTTTGTTACCGGTAAGCAACTCTACTTTCTCGGGTCATAACTCACCAGGGAGCTGCTGAACCCCAAAATAACCAGCTAGTTCTAGTCTGTTACCTGTGGATGAACTTACTGTTATGTATGTTGTAGTTCTCTACCAACATTCCTTATGCCATAATTTGACTCTAGATGGTATACAAAGTAATTAAATACATGAACTCATTTTGTGCCAGACCTAACTGAAAGTTTGCTTAAATCCAGCCAGTCATGCAACTAACTTCTCCTCCTTGTCCCTCCATGTGTGCATACTGCAATTTTGTTGGCACTGCACGAGTGATAAGCGAATGACCTCTCTTTCAGGTAGACACCTGGTTAAAGGTGCGGCATGAACTGCGGTCAGGTACATTCTATGGAGATCGGCTTCCTGGGCCAAGTAGCAGACCTGCCTTAGCTGATCCGCCGCTGATCAAGGACATGTTGAAAGAAGAGATCCGGCTGCTGTTGATGAGTGTTCGGCAGAGGGCTCACAGTGAGGGCAGGTAAGAACAAAGAAGGGGTAAAGAGAGCACCACAAACCAGCACATTAGCCAAATTGAGGGTACAAGAGAACGCCACAGGGGAGAGCTGGTGCAAGGATGGTGGGGGACCTAGCCTTTTAGATTCTTCCTTGACATTTGATCTTCAGGTTAGTAAATTTGTATAAAAATACTTTTTTAAGCTTAAGCCAATGAGAGCTATTCACTTTTATTTTATTTGAAGTCTGTTTTCTGTATTGGCACAAGCATTGATTTGTCTCGATTTGACTACTGCAATGCACTCTGCATTGGTGTTTCTAATACACTTGGGAAGAAGTTCCAACAGTTACTATATTATACTATAGGTTACAATGTAATTTTATAAATCTAAGTGTTTTGAAAATACACCTCTAAAGTCTTATATTCTGCTTTTATGCCTTTAGAATGCATAGTGGACCACAGTAAGGGAATTACAAATAATTTCATTCAAGAAGCTTGCATTATCTTAGCCTTTTGGAACTCAATTTGGGATCAAGTAAATTGTTTATTGGAAAAGCATGTGGCATTATCTTATGATACAGCATTATTTGGTATGTCTATGAGGAAAAAGAGCCAAATATCATCACATAACAATAAACTTTTATTGATAATGACAAGAGTCGCCATTCAGCATATCACAAGTAATTGGAAAAATTACAGTAGACTCAATTACAATTTCTGGTGGAACTCATTATATCACATATATAAAATGGAAAGAGAAATAGCTATACAACAAGGAAGCTATAAGAAATTTCATAAAATTTGGGAGCCATTAACTTCTTATTGTATTGAGTAAACACCATTTTCTATTGTAATATACACCGTCTAATGATTGGGGGGAGGGGGTAGTATATTTTACATTTTTCTTATTGGGGAAATAATAGAGGAATGATGGGAGGGGAGGGTGGTAATTTTATGCATTGTAAGATAAATCAGAAAGATTGTCAAGTGATGTGTTTAATTTTTTTGTTTTATTGTTTGTGCACTTGATGTAAGTTTCTCCCTTCTTGTCCTTCGTCCCTTCAGTTGGTCTCTGTTCCCTCCCCTCTCCCTCCTCGAGTTCAGCATCTCTTTCCCTCCTTGCCACCAATGCAGGACCTCTATCCTTCCTTCCTCCATGCCCCACCCATCCAGTTCTTCTTTTTTTCTCCATGCCCCCATGCCCAACCTCCTTCCCTCCCCTTGATGCAGCACCTCGCTCCCTCATTGTTCCAAGTCCATTGCTTCATTCCCTCTCCTTACCCCCTCCCCATGTATCTCCTATTTCTCTCCTTGCCCCCCTCAAGGTAGCAACTCTTTTCCTCCATCCATTATCTTCCCTCTTTCTCTGCCCTTCCATCAAGCATCTGCCCTTTTTCTCTCCACTCCTTCCATCCAGTGTTTGCCCTTCGTACACCACTGCCCCACCCCATGGTCTGGCATCTGTTTCCTTACCTTCCATCTGTTCTTCCCTTTTTCTTCCTCCCATGCTCTGGCATCTCTGCTTTCTTTCCTTTTTTCCCTCTCAACTCCACCCCATCCTATTGTCTGGAATCCCTATTTCCTTCCCTTCCATCTCTGTCTCCCCTCCCTCTATAGTTTGACATCTCTCTCTTCTCTGCTTCCCTTCCCGCCATCCTCCATGGTCTGGCATCTCTCTCTCTTCTCCCTTCCTTTCCCTGGTCTTTCTTCTTCCTTCCTCCCTCCCTCCCTCCCAATTTGATGGCTTTCTCCTTTACCCTAGCCTCACCCCAGTCAAATGTGACATTTCTTCCCCCCTCCCCCCTTGGGATGGGTACCTCTTTCTCTCTCTTTTGAGCTACTGACAGCATCAGTCAGTTGTTCATGCTGTCTTCGTTGGCCCTGGAATCAATCCCTCTGCTTCATCTTCCTGTCCTGCAGAGGGAAAGCTTCCAGGGCTGCCAAAGGCAGCGTGTTCATCTAATTGATGCTGCTGGTGGCTTGAAGATTGCAGGCAGCAGAACGGGAAGGGACCAAAGCACCCCCAGAGATGAGGTAATTGCATTAATTGCAATTAATTTTATCAATTGGCATTAAAGATACCCCTCATCGGAAGGTCCTCACGACAGATTCCTCGACCTACGCTTGGGGAGCTCATCTTGACGGTCACTGTACTCGAGGCCACTGGTCCAGCATGGATCATCAGTATCATATCAATCTGTTGGCACTCAGAGCGATCTTCAATGCACTCAATGCTTTTTAGGATCTTCTTTGGATAATCAAGTTGTCATGTACTTCGTCAACAAGCAGGGAGGAACAGGATTTCTTCCTCTTTGTCAGGAAGCTCAAAGGGTATGGGACTGGAAGATCCATCACAACACCTTGCTGAAAGCTGTTTACATTCAAGGAGAGAAAAACTGTCTGGTGGACAACTTGAGTCGTCTTCTGCAACCTCACAAATGGACACTCAATTCCTTGCCTCTTCATCACATTTTTTCTCAGTGGGGAACTCCTCAGATAAATTTCTTTGCATCTCCCCACAACCACAAACTGCATCAGTTCTGCTCCAGGATATATTCTTCTCATCGCCTCGAGGCAGATGCTTTCCTTCTGGAATGGATGAATCTCTACCTGTATGCGTTCCCTCCATTCCCTCTTATTCTCAAGACTCTTGTCAAGCTCAAGAACGATCATGCTACCATGATTCTAATAGCTCCTCGGTGGCCCAGGCAACCCTGGTTCTCCCTTCTTCTTCAACTCAGCAGCAGGGAGCCATACCTTCTACCAGTTTTTCCATCTCTGCTTACACAGAGTCAAGGATCTCTACTTAATCCCAACCTGCAGTCTCTACACTTGACAGCTTGGTATCTCTCAACATAAGTCCCCTTCAGTTTTCTCAACCTGTTCGGGACATTTTAGAGGCTTCCAGAAAACCTGCCACTAGACAATGCTACCACCAAAAATGGACTAGATTTTCTACGTGGTGCATCTCTCATGACAAGAAGCCTCGAGATACCTCAAGTCTACATCCGTTTGAGTCCATCTTAGTGCAATTGCTGCGTTCCATCAGCCTATCGAAGGGAAACCCCTTTCTGCTCATCCCATGGTTTTCAGATTCAAGAAAGGACTTTTCAATGTCAAACCTCCTCTCAAACCGCTCCAGTGGTTTGGGATCTCAATGTTGTTCTTGCTCAATTGATGAAGCCTCCTTTTGAGCCAATGCATACAGCTCATCTGAAATATATCACTTGCGAGGCTGTCTGCATCCGGGCTCCGTGGATGATGTTTGCTTGTAGGCCGTTCTGAGCTCTGGGAGAATGGGATATAAATCGAAATAAATAAATGTGAGAATAGCTGCCTGCTGTCCCTAGATAACAACTGTTACGGTAAGTAACTGTGCTTTATGGTATGCTAAACAGCTTTAGACCAATTTCTGGGATTAAACGGTTTATAAGAGGTTAGATTAGATTAGAATCAGACTTAACTTCCCCTAAACATTAAGCTGAACTGTTATGATCATCACACAAATGGGCTGTGGCTCACTTGTTGAGTGGCTGCCTCTGCACCCAGAGGTTGTGAGATCAAATCCCAGTGCCAGATGTTGTGAGATCAAATCCCAGTGCTGCTCCTTGTGACCCTGGGCAAGTTACTTAATCCTATAGTGCCCACTGCTTTGAATTCTAAAGTCATAAAAAGGTGGTATACAAGTCCCCATTCCCTTTCATCAAGCCCAGCATCCTGTTTCCAACAGTGGCCAACCCAGATCCCAAGTACCTGGCAGAAACCCAAAGAACAGCAACATTCCAGAGCTGAGATTGTGATGTCCTAATGCCTCATTCCACCAATGCCTAAGAGCCAAACCCAGTGATGTCACAATGGCTCAGTTGTCCTATACTTGGTTCACATAAGAATATAAGAGTTGCCATACTGAGACAGATTGAAGGTGTGGCTCACTGGTAGAGCTGCTGCCTCTGCACCTAGAGGCTGTGAGATCAAATCCCGGTGCTGCTCCTTCTGACCCTGGGCGAGTCACTTAATCCTCCAGTGCCCACCACTTTGAATGTCAGCTTTGAAATGCCAAAGTCATAAAAAGGCAGTTTACAAGTCCCCATTCCCTTTCCCTGTACAATTGCAAAGTTAAAGTCTGTGCTGATGGAGTTTGTGTGGCTGTCAGGATCTTGACCGAAGCTTTTCTTTGCTGCTCCTGAGAAGCTGTTGCCCTAGGTGACCGCCTGGTCCTTCCTAATGACCTTCAACAGTAATGAACCGTAATGGCTGGGGCAGGTGAGCCATGAGAAGTAGGCTGAATTAGTCTAAGCAGGTGGTGATGAGAAAAGAAGGAACAACAAGTTTTAACACAGGTTTAGATTGTATCGAGGAGCATTAAAGATGACCCCCCTGGAGCAGTTGTAAATCTATGCGAGAGGACTTGCACACTATTGAGGGTAATTCTGAGAGTTTGTTTTATAAAACCTTATGTTCTCATGTTGCCTTTTTAAAATAAATGATGCATGAATGTGCTCAGAAATCATAATTACAAGAGACCTTTTGGCTCAAAGGTGAGAGTTATTGCTGGCCACAGTTTGACCTGTCTTTACAAAGGACTGCCTCTGAGGGTACATTGTCAGTGTATGAAGATCACTTCCTCCTTTTAACCCACTAATCTCATCTCCAGTATAATGGGGGCCTTAATGTCCCATTCTGCCCTTTCTCAGCAACCCTGCTGGGTTGGAAGGCAGCAGCTGGGGATGATAAATGTTGCAGCATCCTCCATTAACTTTCTTTTGTCCAGTGAGGTTACATCCTCTGTGACCTTTCCCATTGAGCCCCCCTGGAAGTGGGGCCAGAGGAAGGGACTGTTTATGGCCTCCTGATTGTCATCTTGGTGTGAGATGGCCTTATGCCTTTGTGCTGCCTCTATCTGAAGCTCTTGACACTGAAATGCAGAAAGACATGAAGAGAGGCCAAGGCGGCAGAGAAAAAGGAAAATGCCAAGGCTTCCATTCCTGCTTGATTTCCGATCTGTAGAAAAGAGCCTTGCACAGGCTCAATCAGAGTGATTCTCATTTATCTCGTAGAGAGAAGGTGTCAGCCCATCTGATGGCTTCATTGCCTGGTACATGGCACCTATTTTTCCGCCAGAGGAATTGAAAAGGACAAAGCTCCTGTAAACCTCACATCCTGCAGAGGGGAATTCTGTCAGACCCTCTTGCTTGGCCAGGAATGCTCTGACATTAGAGGTGTATCTAGGTGAAGGGTACAAGGGGAGTGAAATGGTGGCTGTGGGAACTGGGCCTGCAGCCTCGCACTGACAAGAATTTGAAAAATATAAACTACTCCTCTCCCCATGTCTCACCCAACCCCTTAGAAACCCCCCTCCCTTCCCCCAAATGAAAACCAAAAGAATATACAGTTATATGATCCAAGAAAGAACCTGGTGGACTCTTATCCAGGTCTGGAGAATAAATAAGAACTAAAAAAGTAGAAAACCTTAAATTAACAAGAAGGATCCAGCTATGTGCATGACGAGGCATGACTCTCATCCTGGGTGATTACAACCCACCTTATGGGGTTGAGCCACTTAGTCATATTTATTTATTTATTTTGTTTTCAATCCCATTGTCCCCCAAAGAGCTCAGAATGGCTTACAGGTTAAACACACATATTATATAGTTGACAGTGTAGGCAACGGAACACTTTTTTGTTTGGGGAGGCCCAAAAGCTCCATGGTAGGAGGAACCAATGGACAGCAACAGAAGAATTTACAGAAGATAGGAAAGCGGAAAAAAGAAACTGGGACCAACTTTATGGAAAAATAAGTCTCCAGACAACAAAGGTAAAACACGGAATTTATTGACTAAAATATGTTAGCTTTGGGAAATGTATATAGCAGATGTCTTTGTATTGTGTTCAAAAGAAAAGGAAATGCATTTCTGGTTTTATTTCTACAGTGTTGAAGTACTTGCTGACCCTTGCTGTGACTGGTGGGGATCCCCAAGCACCGCCAGCAGAGGACCTCCTTTAGAGACGGCCAGAACTCCCCTCCACCAAGCACAGCAGTCGCTGGCAACATCCATGAGGTGCCAGCATCTGTGACTCAGGGACGCTACTGCTGCCTGGCAAGCTTGGCAAAAGGGACCCCCGGCCAACTGCAAAGGAAGTCCTCAGCTGACAGCTTGGGGGTTCTCATCAGCTGAGTATTTATATTTTATATTTACATTAGAGGCTCTGGTAGAAACCCGTTTACAAAGTATGTATTCTTCCCAATTAATATTTCCAAATTAATAAAGTCTCTTTGCTCATTTGTAAATGGGTTTCTACCAGAGCCTTTAATTCAGTAGCATAATTAAATGAAATAACTATTTCTGTAGTTTATAGGGATGGGCGGGGACGGAGGGGATTCTTCACGGGGATGGGTGGGGATGGAGGGAATTCCTAATGGGGACGGGTGTGGACAGAGGATTCCTCGCGGGGACGGGTGGGATTCCTTATGGGGACGGGTGGGATTTTGGCGGGGACAGGTGGGATTTCTGTCCCCGCGCAACTCTCTACCTTCCAGTGGTCTGACAACTCTCTCCTTCCATCACCCTTCTCCAGAATCTGACATCTCTCACTTCTTTGAGTTATCTGTCCTCAATCCCAGTGTAATATTTTTCTTTCCCTCTTCTCCACCACTATCATGTCTAACAATTCTCCCTCTTCTTCTTTTCCCCATGTATACCATCTCTCTTTCCTTCCCTCTCCATGCACCTGTGTACAACAATTTGATATTCTGCCTTTTTTTAATCCTTCCATCACAATTCCCAATTTCAATTCACCCGAAGAACAATTACTAACTTGGAATTCTTCTTTACAATCTCTTCTAGATAACAAAGCACCAATAATTTCCAAAACTCTTCCCCTCCGCAGACTCTCTAACCCCTGGTATATGGAAGAACTCTCCCTCTTGAAAAAACAACTACGTTCATTAGAAAGAAAATGGCGACTTTGTACCAAATCCTATACAAATTTGCAACACTACAGAGAAAAGGCTTCTCTCTATAAAAATAAAATTAATCTTGCTAAAAACAATTACTATTCCAACAAAATTTATAAAGCAAAAAATCCTTCCATCTTATATACTATTCTAAAATCCATTACCCCTGAGACCAAAAGAAGCAACACTAATCAAAAGTCCACTCTCAAAGCCCAGGAATTGGCAGATTATTTCTGCCAAAAAATCAGCACCATTCGAAATATTTTCTATCCTAACACATTAGGTAACCCTATGAACAACTGCGAAATTGAACCTATACCTACAGCCAAATGTACTAATTTTAAGATCCCTTCCTTAAGACATAGAATCCCTTTTTCAAAAAATCAATATAAAAGGTTCATGTTCTGAAATTATTCCCCCGTTTTATCTAAAAAAATTATTCTCCTGCTTTGGTACTTTCATTCATTCTCTTGTCCTAAAAAGTTTACTTACTGCATCTGTTCCTCTTCTTTGGAAAACCGCCATTATCACCCCAATATTAAAAGACTACAAAATCAGCCCAGATGAGGTGTCAAATTATCGTCCAATTGCCAATATACCTTTCCTTGCCAAATTAACTGAAAAACTGGTATTCGATCAACTTTCAGATTTTGTTGAATCCACAAATGCACTTCACCCAAATCAAACTGGTTTTTGAAAATTTCACAATACAGAATACTCAATGATAGGACTAATAAACAATATTCACTACTATTTAGGTCATCACAAATCAGTAGTTCTTTTCTCATTAGACCTATCTGTAGCCTTTGATACAATTGATCATGATTTATTACTCATACGACTAAAATCCTTAGGTATCGACGACCAAGTTTTAAATTGGTTTATCTCATTTCTTTCCAACCGTTCTTCAATTGTCAGGTACAATGACGAAAATTCCAAAGCCTATTCCTTAACCTGTCTAATCAGCCAATCGGGATGCACGTTTTTAAAAAAAAAAATGCTCCCCAGGCAGGCTGCCCGGGAGAGGCGTCCTATACTAAACGCCGATTCTGTAACCGGCGTCTTTAGAGAATCAGGTTAAATTAGACGCGGCCGCTATACTTATGGCAGCAAGGGATCTCCCTGCTGCAATATGTATAGCGGCCGCGGTTGTTGCGGCCGCTTGTCCCATCACCGACAGGAGAATGCCTAACTCCTCCTGTCGGAACCCCGAGCCCCCTCCCCCCCCAAACTCGTAATCGCCGACAGGAGGATGCCCAACTCCTCCTGTCGGAACCCCAGAACCCCCTCCCCCCCAAACTCGTAATCGCCGACAGGACAGTATGCCTCCCTTCCTTTTCCCCCCTATCCATCAGCACCTCTTCCTGCTCCCCCTGTCCAGCAGTAGACCTCCCTTCCTTCCTTTCCCCCCCACCCCCTGTCCATCAGCACCTCTTCCTGATCCCCCTGTCCAGCAGTAGGCTTTCCTTCCTTTTTCCCCCCTGTCCATTAGCACCTCTTCCTGCTCCCCTTGTGCAGCAGTAGGCCTCCCTTCCTTTCCCCAACCCCCACCAAAGCAGAATCTCCCCTCTGTCTATCCCCCCCAACAGTCCAGCATCTCCCATCAATCCATCCTCACCTCTGTCTGCCGTTCGCCATGTGGTCGATCCGCTGCCGACAGGCGGGGTCCAGCTCCGGTGCGTCGCTCGCACACTACAGCGGGAGCAGCGCCACCAGCAGCAGTGCCCTTTTCGAGGGAGCGGGACAGGCTTCTGAGGAGCTTCGGGGGCTGCTGAGACGGCAGAGACGGAGCGGCCGAGCTGAACTGGCGTCCCCCAACCCTCCCCGGTGCCAGCGACGCTCTCCCTCTCAGCGAGCCGGGCTGTAAAAAAAGGAGACTGTGACGTATAAGCGCGCATGCGCACTCGTGCCGTCGCAACGGAACAGGGAACACGCGGCACGAGTGCGCATGCGCGCTTAACATTTTATTATTATTGATTCCCTGGTTATAGCCAAAATTGATTATTGCAATTCTCTTTTACTCAATATCACACAAAAGGAAAAAAAAAGACTCCAAATAATTCAAAATACGGCTGTTAAACTTATCCATAATGCCAAAAAATATGACCACGTCACACCCTTAATGATTGATTCCCATTGGCTCCCAATTAGTCACTGCATCACCTTCAAGGTATTATTTTTAGTATATAAAACGTTAATTTTTAACGAACCTCAATTTGTAACTAAAATGCTCATCCCTCATAATACCCCCGATCTCTTCGGTCGACTTCTCAAAACCTCTTAACCATCCCTTCCCTGAAAATTGTAGGCACTAGGAGACACGATATGTTTTCGGTAATGGCCCCTCAACTTTGGAACTCACTACCTCAGTATATTAGAGAAGAAAAAGATCTTACTTCCTTTAAAAAATCTTTAAAAACTTATCTTTTTAAAGATGCATTCAACATTTGATTTCTAGACCTACGACCATATGCTTTAGGTCTTAAATTTATTACCCCCCTCTCGCTTTTTTCCTTTTTGTTTATTCTCTCTAACAAAAAATTGTAACTTTCTCCCCCTACCCTCCATGACTCATGTCTGTTTAAATTTGTAAATTTTATGTTATTTTGTCTGTGTTCACAATTATGTTTTTAGGAAGTTGTACATCACTTAGCAAATTGAATAAGCGATTCATCAAATATTAATAAAAACTTGAAACTTGAACTTGAAACTTTTTCTCTTCCCAGCACCCCATCCATGCATCATCTGTCCTTCCCAACCTCCTCCCAGCCTATGCAACATCTATCCTTCCCTGTCTCCCCCCAGGCAGTGCAAAATCTGTCCTTCTAACCTCCTCCCAGCCCATGCAACATCTGTCCTTCCCTGTTTCCCCCAGCCTATGCAGAATCTGTCCTTCCCAACCCCCTCCCAGCCTGAGCAACATATGTTCTTGCCTGCCTTCCCAGCTGCCCTCCCATGCCATATCCCTTTCCAACTATCCTATCCTATTCTATATATTTTATTTATTTAAAAATTTATATACACATAAAACTATGCGGTTTACAAAATTACATGCATACATATATATCTCTGCCTTTCTTTTTGCTTCTTCCCTTTTAGTATCTCATTTCCCTTTCCTTCACAGCACCCCATGTCCAACTACACTCTTTTTCTATCCCTTCAGACCATCACTAGTTCCCCATTGTTTCTGACCCTATAAGTCCTTCCCCTTCACTCCCCACCTGGCACGTCTTTGAAACAACTCCCCGATTCTACTTAAAAAAACAACAACCCCAAAACACAGTCCTGGAGGCTTTTTGGCCCAGCATGTCTTCCCTCTTCACCTCCATTTGCATTTTTGTTACAGGGGAATGCCGGCTGTGGCAGCGACTTTGAAACGCAGCCTGCGGCCTTCCTCATCGCGTTCCTTGTGCCATGGGCCGTCCAGGCTGAAAAAAGAAGTTGTGTCATTGGGGTGGAACACGGCACAAGGAACTCGGGGAGGGAGGCCGCAGGCTGTGTTTCAGAGGCACTGCTGCAGCTGACATTCCCCTGTAACAAAAATGACAGCGATTTAGGACCGGCATGCTTAGCTGCCCTTTTCGAACCCCCTCTTCTAATGCCGGCCCTGCAGCTCCGGACTTCCCCATCCCCACACCAGCTCTGCAGCTCCACCACCAACCAGCTCCTCACACTTCCTCTTCATGATGTCATGCGGGGTCGCTATTATTTTAAAGGCAGCCGTGGCACAGCATCCACCAAATGAGACTTCTAAAGTCGACCTGCCCCAGAACTGTTGATTCAACAGCCCCCTCCTAGGCGGGAACAGGAAGATGCTGCTGAATCAAGAGTTCCGGGGCAGGCCGACGGCAGAAGTCTCATCTAGTGAAAGCTGGGCCGTGGTTGCCTTTATAATAATAGCGATGGTGGAGTGGCCGGGCAGGAAGGAAGGAAGAGGAGGAGGAAAGCGTGGGGATATCCCCAGATTCAGGAAGGGGTGCAAAAAGAATCGA
Organism: Geotrypetes seraphini; assembly: GCF_902459505.1. Taxonomy (NCBI): domain Eukaryota; kingdom Metazoa; phylum Chordata; class Amphibia; order Gymnophiona; family Dermophiidae; genus Geotrypetes; species Geotrypetes seraphini. The sequence continues at coordinate 69,341,058 of NC_047095.1, forward strand.
ACAAAAGACCCGGCGTGGATAACCAAAACAGTGAAGGAAGCGATAGGCAATAAGAAAAATTCATTCAAGAAATGGAAAAAGGACAAAACTGAGGGGAACTGGAAAGAGCACAAGAAGCATCAAAAAGAATGTCACCGTGAGGTTCGGAAAGCCAAAAGAGAGTATGAAGAGAGGCTAGCCAGGGAAGCAAGAAATTTCAAACCATTCTTCAGATATGTTAAAGGGAAGCAGCCGGCTAGAGAGGAAGTGGGACCGCTGGATGACGGAGACAGGAAGGGAGTGGTGAAGGAGGAGAAGGTAGTGGCAGAAAGGCTTAACATGTTCTTCTCGTCTGTATTTACAAACGAAAACACGTCCAACATACCGGATCCTGAGCAATTCTTCAACGGAAGTCAAGCAGAAAAATTAACATCCATAGAAGTGAGCCTTGAGGACGTTCATAGGCAGATAGAAAAACTAAAAACTGACAAATCCCCGGGTCCGGATGGCATACATCCTAGGGTTCTGAAGGAATTAAAGGAGGAGATAGCAGAACTACTGCAGCAAATTTGCAACTTATCCCTGAAAACAGGCGAGATCCCGGAAGATTGGAAGATAGCCAACGTTACGCCCATCTTTAAAAAGGGATCAAGAGGTGACCCGGGAAACTACAGGCCGGTGAGCCTGACTTCGGTTCCAGGGAAAATGGCAGAAGCACTGATAAAAGAAAACATCGATCAACATTTTGAAAAACATGAACTTCTGATAACCAGCCAGCATGGTTTCTGCAAGGGAAGATCGTGCCTAACAAACTTATTGCACTTCTTCGAAGGAATCAACAAACGGATGGACAAAGGAGACCCCATAGACATCATATATCTAGATTTCCAAAAAGCCTTTGACAAGGTGCCCCATGAACGTCTACTCCGGAAATTGAAGAACCATGGGGTGGAAGGAGACGTACATAGATGGATCAGAAACTGGTTGGAGGGTAGAAAACAAAGGGTAGGAGTGAAGGGTCACTACTCCGACTGGAGGAGGGTCACGAGTGGTGTCCCGCAGGGCTCGGTGCTCGGGCCACTGCTATTTAATATCTTCATAAATGATCTAGAAACAGGGACGAAGTGCGAGATAATAAAATTTGCGGACGACACCAAACTATTTAATGGAGCTCAGACTACAGGACTGCGAAGAATTGCAAAGGGACTTGAACAAACTAGAAGAATGGGCGGCGAAATGGCAGATGAAGTTCAACATTGAGAAATGTAAAGTATTACATGTGGGGAGCAGAAACTCGAGGTACAACTATACAATGGGAGGGATGTTATTGAATAAGAGTACCCAGGAAAGGGACTTGGGGGTAATGGTGGACATGACAATGAAGCCGTCGGCACAGTGTGCAGCGGCCGCTAAGAGAGCGAATAGAATGCTTGGTATAATCAAAAAGGGTATTATAGCCAGAACGAAAGAAGTTATCCTGCCGTTGTATCGGGCGATGGTGCGCCCGCATTTGGAGTACTGCGTCCAATATTGGTCGCCGTACCTTAAGAAGGATATGGCGTTAGTCGAGAGGGTTCAGAGGAGAGCGACACGTCTGATAAAAGGTATGGAAAACCTGTCATATTCTGAGAGATTGGAGAAGCTGGGTCTCTTTTCCCTGGAGAAGAGGAGACTTAGAGGAGATATGATAGAGACTTATAAGATCATGAAGGGCATAGAGAGAGTAAAGAGGGACAGATTCTTCAAACTTTCTAATAACAAAAGAACAAGAGGGCATTCGGAAAAGCTGATAGGAGACAGATTCAAAACAAATGCTAGGAAGTTCTTCTTTACCCAACGTGTGGTGGACACCTGGAATGCGCTTCCAGAGGACATAATAGGGCAGAGTACGGTACTGGGATTCAAGAAAGGATTGGATAAATTCCTACTGGAAATGGGGATAGAGGGGTATAGATAGAAGATTACTACACAGGTCCGGGACCTGTTGGGCCACCGCGTGAGCGGACTGCTGGGCATGATGGACCTCGGGTCTGACCCAGCAGAGGCATTTCTTATGTTCTTATGTTCTTATGGAACCGAAGCATCAGGAATTTTTGGGGAGGCCACGGTCCCTGTGGTCCCCCCCATTCTGACTCCTATGGTTGACAGGTTATAATTTGATATAATTACAGAACAAGTTTTACTATACAAGGTTGTATCCTAACTTGATACAAACTAGGGGTCTAAAACCAACAAATACAGAGTTTACAGGTTACCATTTGCCATAGTTATCCTTTATCCCAGGACAAGCAGGCAGCCTATTCTCACATATGGGTGATGTCATCCACGGAGCCCGGATGCGGACAGCCTCGCAAGCAGACTTGCTTGTAGAAAACTTAGAAGTTTCAAGTCTGCCGCACTGCGCATGTGCGAGTGCCTTCCTGCCCAGCACAGGGTGAGTCTCCTCGGTTCTCAGTTTTTAGCGTGCCTTCTCTTCACCGCGGTTTGTGTTAGTTATTTTCGCGAATCACTGTGCTCATTTCTTTATTTTCTGTTACTTTAAAAATAAAAAAAGTTTTATTTTTTTCCTCAACTGACTGGTGGGCTGGGTCGCGCGCCCGCAACCTGCGGGCTTCGACTTCGCAGCAGCTATTTTTTCTCTTATGTCCCGGCCAGTCACAGGCTTCAAGAAGTGTACCCAGTGCCATCGTGTGATTTCCCTCACAGACCCACGCCGCTGGTATCTTCGCTGTCTCGGGCCAGACCATAGTCCGAAGTCGTGCCTGCGCTGTGCTACTCTTCAACCTCGAGCCCTTAAACGTCATCGGGTTCAAGTGGAAAAGCTGTTCAAGATGGACTCTTCAGCTACACCCTTGACCTCTGACTCGGTTCAGGCTTCAGCTGGAGTTCCAGCAGCCTCGGGGCCTCTGCTAGGCTGACCTGCCTCCGAGGAAGAAGGAAGTTGCATCATCGGAGGTGGGGCAGCCTAGCAAAATCCCCAAAGCTGCAGAAGGGAATTGACTCGCTAAAGCTATGGAAGCTGTCAGGCAAATTATAATAAGGAGAGAGCGATGCAGCTGCTACTCCAGGCTAGTGTTATGGGGAGGGTTTGAAAAATCGCCTGGTTTTTTGGGAGGGGAGGTTCTTTTTTTTTTACTTTTTTTGGCTGGAGTCGAACACGGAACTTCAGGCTGTGCCAAGTCAGGCTGGGGAATCCCCAAGCCGGTGAGAGGGGTTTTTAAAAATGCTTGAGTGGCGTCAGCGGGAGCAGCAGGATTCGCACCCGGCTAAAAAGCGCTAGGGAGAACATTGCAGTCTCCTGCCTCAGAGATAGAAAATGTCCAAGAGCCGGAGCTGCAGCTTTAGGTTAGCGGCGTGGGGAGGAGGGTTGGGCCCCGAATCAAAGATGCCGATTTTTAAAAAATACACATCGATTTGAATCAGAAATCGGGCAGCACTACTGCAGACCATCCTCAAAATAACTGGTTTTGCGTTTTGCAATTAGTTCTGATACTCAGGGGCACTAAGGCCATGATTCTAGGAATGGCGCTCTAAGTTAGGCAGACAAGGGATGCGTCCTTCCAGCCTGTAAAACAAAGATCCTAGCTTTGGCATGTAAACAACGCCTTCCTCAGGGGACACTAAGGGCTCTTTTTATGAAGGTGCACTAGCGGTTTTAGTGCACGTTACAATGCCACGTGCGTGAGGCGCTAACGCCGCCATAGAGCTGGTGTTAGTATTTTCCGTGTAGCGTGGGGCATTGTAGCACGCGCAAAAAATGCTAGCACACCTTTGTTAAAGGAGCCCTAAATGGACATATAAAACAAATATAAAAATAAAATACATGTAAAATGTATCTAGAAATATAATGACATGAACATATAAACTATAGCATAAAGTAAATATGTGTTATAACAAAACCATTAAGAAATAAATATACATTTGAAAATAATGGGGTGAATAATGTTGGAATCCTCAATGAAGGAGGTAGCTAGGCCAGCTTCCTTATTAGCTACGGTGGTTTTGTCACCCGATAAGAACTGGATATTAAAGTTGTACTTCAAGAAGAGACATAAAGAATTTCTAGGACTCAAAGTTCAGAAATTTCCTGATGTGACAAAAGAAACTCAGAAACGTAGGAAGGAATTTTTGCTTCTTAAGCCAGGGGTCATTACAATGGGGGCATTATTCTTATTACGATACCCATGCAAATGTATTGTAAAGTATAAGTCCTGTAATTACATTTTCTTTGAACCTTCGCTGTCGACGGGATTTCTCTCCAGGAAACGCCTTGAAGGGGAGATAGTAATCTATTAGACACTCTTGTATCATTCTCAGCTATCCGCCTAATTGGTAATTGGATATTCTCTTTTCTCTTTATTTTGTTTTCTCACTCATACATAACATAGTAGATGACGCAGATAAAGACCCGAATGGTCCATCCAGTCTGCCCAACCTGATTCAATTTAAATTTTTTCTTCTTAGCTATTTCTCGGCAGATTGCATCTTGGATCTCTACATTAGGGACTTTAAAGTGATTAAGTGAATAATTCTGCATCTAATTATTTTTCTTTTGGTTTATATTAATGATGTCTTAATTATGTTCTGTACAAGAAGTTTATTCTTGATAATTTGTTTAAATTAAAAAAAATAAATGATTAAAACAAAACCCCAACACATATTGAATAAAGCAAACAATAAATGCAAGTGAAAACTAAAAGCATACGCGAATACCCTCCTGCTCGACGAGAGCAGGCAGCAGGGGGTGAGGATGGGTGGAACTGGGCGGACCTGGGGGGCAGTCTAGGGGTCCGTATTTTACTAAAGTAAAATCTGGTAACCCTACTTGTGGACAAATGTGAGGTTGAGAGAGGGAAAGTATGTGCAGGCGTTTCATTCTCCACTGCATGCTTGAGCCTGTGTGCTTGCAAGCTTTTTGTGCATTTTGAAAAGCACTTGCAAGAGGAGCAATTTGATTGCCACGGCAGCTTCCTGTGACTCTGGGCAAGTCACTTAACCCTCCATTGCCCCCAGGTACAAAATAAGGACCTGCATATAATATGTTAACTGCTTTGACTTTAATCACAGAAAGGTGATATATCGAATCCCATCCCCCACCTGCACTAGCTTTTGGCATTGGCCTTCAGTCTCTCTTTCACAGCAACCCTCCTATGTAGAGCGAAGAGAGCTAACCTGTGAGTGGTTCTGTGTTGCTCTTCTAGAGATGAAAACAAGGCCATCGCTAAGTACAACCCCAAGGTTGTTCATTTTGTGATGAGCTCCAGTCGATCTGGAAGCAGAATTTGTCAACTCGGAAGTGCAATAGGAAAACATGGTGTGGAGGAAGTTCCCAGCAGGATCCAGACTGCAAGAGACAGTAAGGACGAAAGGTTGGTATTATTTATTAATTTGTATACCATACTGGGACAGACCAAAGGTCCATCAAGCCCAGTATCCTGTTTCCAACAGTGACCCAGCCAGATCCCATGTAGCAAAACAAATTCCATGCTGCTTATCCTAGGAACAAGCAGTGAATTTCTCCAAGCCATCTCAATAATGGTCTATGGACTTCCCTTTTAGGAAATTATCCAAACCTTTTTTAAACCCCGCAAAGCTAACTGATTTTACCACATTCTACAGCAAGAAATTCCAGAGTTTAATTACACGTTGTGTGAAAAAATATTTTCTCTGGTTTCTTTTAAATCTACTACTTAGTAGCTTCATCGCATGTCCCCTAGCATTTTTGGAAGAGTGAACAAGCAATTCACATCTACCCTTTCCATTCCACTTAGTATTTTACAAACCTCTATCATATCACCTCTGATCCGTCCTCTTCTCCGAGCTGAAGAGCCATAGTTAATTTAGCCTTTCCTCATAGGGAACGCATCCCAAACCTTTTATTATTTTCATTGCCCTTCTCTGTACCTTTTCTAATTCCGCTATATCTTTTTTGAGATACGGTGACCGGAACTGCACACAGTATTCGAGGTGCGGCCATACCATAGAGCAATACAAGGGCATTATAACATTTTCTTCTTTTGTTTTTCATTCCTTTTCTGATAATTCCTAACATTCGATTTGCTTATCTGTCCCAAGGGCTCACAATCTAATGATGGTATTATGTTGTGGGGATCTGAGACAATTTTCTCTACTTAGCCAAATGCAAGTCTCAGCTTAGTTTTTCACAGATCAGAAGCGTGTTGTCAGCTGAATCTCTCACATGTAGGCTATGTAAAACATTTTCACTTATTCACCATTATTCTTACTTCACATCCTAAAATCAGCTAACTGTTCATTTTAGTGGCCTGAATACCTCCTCCCTACAGGAATTCCTCTGAAAATCACGATGTAATATATTGCCATAGATTCTTACATAGTTTGGATCAAGCCTCCAACTCCAACATTCAGCTCTAGACCAAGGTGCAGTGGCCGAAATGTGTATAACTGAAGTAATATGGGATGCTGAAGGCTAGAAGTGAAATGAGTTAGCAGATGTGGGGTGTGATATGTGCATGTATGAACATGTATAACCGCACTTCTTAATGGGTTCACCACTAGGGTTACCAGACGTCCGGATTTCTCTGGACATGTCCTTTTTGAAGACATGTCCAGGGGTCCTGACGGCTTTTAAGTTAGGCGCCGAAATAGGCACTGTTCAGCCCGATTCAAAGTCAAATTGGGCACTGTTTAGTGAATCACACTGAGCAGCACCTATTTTGGAGGCGCCCAATAAATAGGCCAGCTCTAGGCACAACTAAAAGTTAGGCGCCCCTGCGAGCGCTTAAGCACGCTTAGCAGCGATTCTGTAATAAGGCACCTAACAGGTAGCCACGCCCATGCCAAACATGAAGAGCGCCTATTTTTATGAAGGCCGCCTAAATTTTTAGAGGCACCTTATTACAGAATTGCTCTTTCTTGATAGGCACCTAAGTTTCAATTATTGCTGATTTAAAAAGCTTAATTGAGCTTATTATTTAATTTAGACAGGCGCCTATCTAGTTGGGCGCCTCAAAGTAAACATAATTAAGACATAAAACAACCAGTTTCAAGTGGACACATAAGGAAATAATGGTGCTCCTGTTGAGAAGAAACACAGAGACAGTTCAGGTTTTTGTACCATATGAAATACCAGGGGTCATCATCCCACGAGAATGAAGGTACAGAGTCAGGAGTTAGAATTTCTTTAAGCTAGAGGCTCTAATTTTTGCTCAGTATATCTTGCAATTGCAAAGATATTACACAGCCTGAGAATGTATGTTTTGTATTTTTTTCTGTGGAACCAAGGATCTGGATGAAGGCAAATTTATTCAGTGGACAATGTGAGCAATCCCAGAAATAGTCCCAAACAGAAGTATAGCATAATCCAAAAGGGATTCCACGAGCAATATAAGCAATCCCAAATGAAAATGGCATTCATTGAGTCCTTCTGGATTATACTTGAGACTTGGATTTGCTCTGTGAAGATGGGATACTGGGCTAGATGGACCATTTGTCTGATCCAGTAAGGCTATTCTTATGTTCTTATTTCTGGGATTTGCCTTCATCCAGAGATTGTTTCTTTTGCTTTTTTGTGGAACATATTGGTCATTGTTTTTTGCTGTACAATTCTTTTCTCATGTGCTCTGCCCCTTTTGCAAAAACACTCTATGGAAGTTAAGTCATAGAGTGATATGGCTTCAAATATATGCATATAAACTGGCATTCTAATCTTTTACATGATAATGAGTGCATAAACGTGAGCTCCTGGATTATAGAATTGTCTCCATCATTTCGACAACAAGAATGTGTGAAAATCACCAAAATATTGGCTTATGTGTGCAAGTGTAAATGCCAGCATTCCACTTTTGTATTATTTTGTAACCTAATGCCTAAATGTAATAGGGTGGAGTCTGAAGGCAGGCTTATGCATGGGTGGAGTCTAGGCAGGTTGTGGGCACCCAGTTACATACAAAATATTTCAGCACTATAATTTACACATGGCACCAGCTCAAGTAGTTATAAAATGACTGATCCTATCATAGAAAAGGGCAGTGCCATATCTAGACCTGGTATTTTGGGTGGACCCAGAGTTAATCAACTTCCCTCCTCTTTCTAGTAGCTCAGTATCTCCCCTGCCCTTCCCAGCCACCTCATAGATATAGAAAATAAACTTAGACCTTTCCTTCAGCGCCTCTTCTTCTTGGATCCATCCAACATCTCTTCCTCTCTCTTCTCTCCCACCCCTTTGTCCTGGTCCTAACATGTCTGTATCTCTCTCCCCACTCCCAGATCAGATCTGCTCCCATCCCACCACTGGCAAATAAGCAACTGCCCCTTCTCTGGTCACCCATATGTGCCACATACACACATATATGCTGATATTTTGGTCATTTTTGTGTGTCCTTGGTGGACATCTTCATTTAAAAAAGCCAGCGCACAGCACCTACATTGCCCAGCCAGATCGGGCCGGCGTGGGAGCCCTGCTCCGCCCCCCCCGATCCAGCAGGAGGACATCTTCATTTAAAAAAGCCAGCGCACAGCACCTACATTGCCCAGCCAGATCGGGCCGGCGTGGGAGCCCTGCTCCGCCCCCCCCCCCCCCGATCCAGCAGGAGGACATCTTCATTTAAAAAAGCCAGCGCACAGCACCTACATTGCCCAGCCAGATCGGGCCGGCGTGGGAGCCCTGCTCCGCCCCCTCCGATCCAGCAGGAGGACATCTTCATTTAAAAAAGCCAGCGCACAGCACCTACATTGCCCAGCCAGATCGGGCCGGCGTGGGAGCCCTGCGCCGCCCCCCCCGATCCAGCAGGAGGACATCTTCATTTAAAAAAGCCAGCGCACAGCACCTACATTGCCCAGCCAGATCGGGCCGGCGTGGGAGCCCTGCTCCGCCTCCCCCGATCCAGCAGGAGGACATCTTCATTTAAAAAAGCCAGCGCACAGCACCTACATTGCCCAGCCAGATCGGGCCGGCGTGGGAGCCCTGCTCCGCCTCCCCCGATCCAGCAGGAGGACATCTTCATTTAAAAAAGCCAGCGCACAGCACCTACATTGCCCAGCCAGATCGGGCCGGCGTGGGAGCCCTGCTCCGCCCCCCCGATCCAGCAGGAGGACATCTTCATTTAAAAAAGCCAGCGCACAGCACCTACATTGCCCAGCCAGATCGGGCCGGCGTGGGAGCCCTGCTCTGCCCCCCCCCCCGATCCAGCAGGAGGACATCTTCATTTAAAAAAGCCAGCGCACAGCACCTACATTGCCCAGCCAGATCGGGCCGGCGTGGGAGCCCTGCTCCGCCTCCCCCGATCCAGCAGGAGGACATCTTCATTTAAAAAAGCCAGCGCACAGCACCTACATTGCCCAGCCAGATCGGGCCGGCGTGGGAGCCCTGCTCCGCCCCCCCCGATCCAGCAGGAGGACATCTTCATTTTAAAAAGCCAGCGCACAGCACCTACATTGTCCAGCCAGATCGGGCCGGCGTGGGAGCCCTGCTCCGCCCCCCCCGATCCAGCAGGAGGACATCTTCATTTAAAAAAGCCAGCGCACAGCACCTACATTGCCCAGCCAGATCGGGCCGGCGTGGGAGCCCTGCTCCGCCCCCCCCCCGATCCAGCAGGAGGACATCTTCATTTAAAAAAGCCAGCGCCAACGGCGCACCACCGTTCGGCGCGCCGACGTGGAGCACCTGAGGGAAGCACTAGCGAGGAACACCTACGCCCCAAAGACCGCTCCACCGGATCACCTACCGACTACCAACACAAGGTAAGGAGCGTGAAACCCGCTCCTCCCCCCTCCCAGCACGGGAAAAAACCACACCACTCAAACCCTACACAGTCCTATTATAATATATTCGCAATCTTTTGCAAATGTATTATTAACAAAGACAGAAAACCTACTTGGACAGATAACCAACAAAAAATCAATACCAGTATAACTTCAACAGCAAACATGAAGCTCCTATCAATCCTACTGATATATTTGCTATGTAATAAAGTTAAAAATGTTATATCACTCCATCCAAAGCCTCACTCAGCTCACGAACCTGACACACCCATTAGGCACCTAATTAACCAACAGGTAGAAAGAGTAAATCATATTAAAATAATCACAAGTAACAATAGACCCCGCCGTACCTTCAAAAAAAGACCAAGAGAGATAAAACTCATCAAAAGCAATACACCCACCACACCTATCACAACTACCTCCATTCCCTGCGCCTACCTCAACACTAGATCAGTAAGGAACAAAGCTTTCTTAATCAAAGACTGGATCGAATGCAAGAAGCTAGCCTGCCTCTTTCTAACGGAAACATGGTTACTATCCGAAGAGGATCCAATACTAAATGACCTAATACCAGATAACTACAAAATCCACATGTTAAATCGTGAAGAGCGTAGAGGGGGAGGACTAGCAGTCATTCACAAGGAAGAACTCGAACTTAAATTAGTAGACTCCAAGATAACCAACCAACTGGAAACACTAGCATGCAAAATTAGCAACAAAGACCTAGAAGAATACCTCTCCTGTATCCTATTTTATGTACCGCCAAAATGCTGGTCAAAGGCCAGAGAAGACCTCTATGAATTCATCCTACATAACTCAATCACTCCGTCTTACAATATTATAGCAGGAGACGTAAACCTACACTTAGAAAATGAGGACAATCCTGACGCAAAAGAGTTTAAAAACTTCCTATCCTCACTCAACTTCATTCCCCCTTCATCCACACAAACCCATGAAAAAGGTCACCAGCTAGATTTGGTAACTATGTCCTCTAAAGAAATCCTAAACCCCGCTATTTCCATATCGAATGGCATCTGGATCCACGACATCTGGTCCGACCATTTCACCTATTACTTCAATTTAATCTGGAACCAACCAAAAGAAAAAAACTCACCCAAAGATAAGAAAAGAACATCTCACAAGGGGCCACATTAACCCAGAGGAATACTGGGCCCACTACGAAGCGCTCGAGGAAACAAACGAAGAGGGTGAATTCTGGGAACAGTGGTCAAAAACAAGCACATCCATCTTAGACAAAATAGCTCCTAAACGAAACAGAACAAACCGCTCAAATAAATATAACAACTGGTTCGACTCCAAATTACTAAAAATGAAACAATCAATACGACGACTAGAAAGGATCTGGAACAAATCAGACGATATATCCGACAGGAACAATTGGAGATCAAACATAAAGGAATACAAACAACTGATAAAAGAAAAAAGGAAAACATTCTACTCATCCATAATACACATATCCAATACAAGTCCAAAAGGAACTAACACTCCTGAATTGTTCAAACTAGTAAAAAATTTATTTGACACCACACGCCACAGTCAATCCCCGCACGACAAAAAACTTCCAACAGCAGACGATCTAGCACAACACTTTGACTCAAAAATTGTGAACCTAAGGAACAACTGCCCAACAAACAACACAGATGAACAGCAAATAGCCAACATACACGAAAATGAAACACCAGCTGACATGTTTTGGAACTCCTTTCAGGACCTAGAATGGAATAACTTCATAAAACTCTATATCAAATACACTAAATCAAACTGCATCCTAGACCCCTGTCCTCCCAACATAATGAAAGCAGCCCCTTTAGACTTTAAAATAACACTATGGACTCACATGTCTAATAATTTCAAAAACAGAAAATTCCTATCAAAAAATGGTCACATCATAATCACCCCAATTCCAAAAAAACGTAAACTACCCCTAACATCAGTAACTAACTATAGACCAGTAGCATCCATCCCATTTTTCGTAAAAATAATGGAAGGTTTGGTACAAACCCAATTGATGAACTACCTGGATCAGTTCTCGTTGCTACATGAAACCCAGTCAGGCTTCAGACCGCTGTTTAGTACGGAGACGGTGATTGCAGCGATCCTAGATTACATACGCAACTTATTCAGCAAGGGCCACAAAGCTTTAGTCATGCAATTCGACATGAGCTCGGCCTTCGACTTAGTGGATCACAAAAAATTACTACAATGCTTAGACGCAATCGGCATCGGAGGCGAGGTGCTGGACTGGTTTCGAGGATTCCTTACGACCCGCACCTATCAAGTGCGCTTCAATTGTAACCTCTCCAAAATATGGAGAAACCCATCAGGCGTACCACAGGGGTCCCCACTATCCCCACTCCTCTTCAACGTCTACATAGCTTCACTGGGTACGCAGCTGACACAGCGAGGCGTAAAAGTATTTAGTTATGCAGACGACTTCACAATCATTATCCCGTTTACTACCTCGCCCTCCGAAGTCACCCCCACAGCAACTGAAGCGCTAAACATGATGGAACAATGGACCACAGATTTCAAACTAAAGCTCAATGCAGAGAAAACTAAATTCTTTATAGCCTCGCCACACGTACATAACACGACAAAATCACTACACATTAACAATCTCAACTACCCTATTCAACCAACGATGAAGATTCTAGGAGTAATACTAGACCAAGAACTAACCATGAAAGACCATATAGACTCCCTAATCAAAAGAGGGTTTTTCACTCTCTGGAAACTTAGGTCCATTAAGGCGTACTTCCACACTTCAGCCTTCAGAATTCTAGTACAATCCCTAATATTAAGCCACCTAGATTATTTCAACATCACCCATCTGACAATCCCCCAGAAGCAAATGCAAAGACTACAACTGATACAAAACGCAGCAGTCAGGATGATTCTCGGGTTGAAGAAGTCCGACCATATAACCCCTTCCTACAGACTCCTACACTGGCTGCCGATGAAGGCACGCACGAAGTTCAAGCTAGGATGTCTCTGCTTCAAGGTATTAAACGGTCTAGCCCCTAAATATATTACAGACCTCTTCTCATTCCCAACCAACAGACACAAAAGAAAAACACACCTGGAATTTGTCTCCCCTCCGGCTAGAGGGTGTAAATATAAGAGATACCATCAACAACTACTATCGTACCAGGCAGCCACATGGGGTAAAGACTTAGAAAAACTAATTGCACACACAAACAACTATGGCGAATTCAGGAAACACCTAAAAACCTACCTGTTCTTGAAATACCTAGGTAACGAACCAGAACATCAGCCCCCCTCATAATACCACCACATACCCGACCCTGTAAATTGTAAACCCCAACCCTAATCACTAACCATGAACACACCATTCAATTCATGGAATATTTCTAAATTTTGTGTTAGCAGCATGGCACTTCCTAGTCTTGCAGCACACAAACTGTTGTTAATATTACTAATGTTGGAATTACCAGATGTACAATGCTATACCCTTTAATTCCCTGTATGTACAGTTTCTCTTTATTGTATTTACAGTTTCTCTTGATTGTAAACCGCCTAGAAGTCGCAAGATTGTTGGCGGTATATAAGAATAAAGTTATTATTATTATTATTATTTTTATTATTATTAAATGTTGGCCCTCTCCCATTTTAGCAGAACTATCACCTTTCTTCTCTAGTTTGTAGGCGACCAGGCCTAGCTTTCCTTACAGCCTTTCCAGTGACTGAAAATGTTTCCTAAAGCTCCGTGTCCACTTGCTTGTGCTCCCATAGCCTCTGGTAATGGCATGCTTTTCTTTCCTCCTGCCAGAACAGGCTCCAGCTTAGAAGACACCCTGGAGACCATCAAAGAGAAGCTGAACATTTCTTCTATAGATGAGGTTGTGGCTCACCTCCGGTGAGTATGTGATAAATATGTTGTACTAGCAGGGTTACCTGGTGTGTTATTGGGAATGAATGACAAACAAAGTCATAAACTCTGTAAAATATATGTCTGTCTGTCCAAATTAGATTGTAAGCTCTTCTGAGCAGGGATTTTCTATTAAATGTTAAATGTACAGTGCTGCATATGCTTTTCATTGCTATATAAATGATAAATAGTAATGCTAGTAGATTGGGGAAAATTAAGAAACCTCGAATGGAACCTGTAGGGCTCATAATAAAAACAGAAATACGCAAGTCTAAAATCCCACCCAAATCGGCACTTGGACGACCTTAAAGACAGGTCATCCAATTGCTGATAATCGAAATAGGTTTTAGATGTATCTAAAAACAGCTTAGGCCTTTTCAGTGCCACTATACATCCAGAGCTGAAAGGGGCATTTTAGGAGGAGTAGTGAAGGCAGGACATGGGCTGACCTAGACTTAGTCTTACTGCAAGTATAACCGAAAGTTTAACAAAACTGCCTAGACGGAACTTAACAGGTCTAAGTGCCCAGAAGGTATCCAAAGTGACCAGATAACCACTGCAGACACACACTGCCATAAAAATCGGAATAAAAACGTACATAATTGCTTCCAGAACATCAGCACCTGGCATAGGAAAGCCTAGTAGAGCTGCACAGAGGTGGCTTAAGTAGTCTGGGGGGTGGGCTAGTGAACCATAGAGAGGAGGACCCAGGCACATAAGCCACTCTTACTACTGCATTCATGGTGAAATATGTGCACCCTCCAAAACCTCCCCATACCCTATTGTACTGCTATATAGGTGGTACCTGCAGCCATAATTTATAATAATAATAATAATTTATATTTTTGTATACCGCCCAACCAATAGTTCTGGGCGGTTCACATCAAGAGAACTGAGACATTTCAATAAAAACACAATAGTAAAAATTATCTTACAAATTTTCCAAACAAATGGGTTTTCATTGACTTCCTAAAAGCATAATAGGAATGTGAGTGAGCAATCAAAATAAAGTTTTATTTTATTTTTCTTTCCAGCTTATGATTTATCTTTAATCTTATCTATTGTTTTGCCTTTTGTCTTTGTTTTGTTCTATTTCTATCATTTAAATTTCTCCAGAATTCTACTGTTCAACGGCTCCCCCTTCTGCTTCTATTCCTTTCTCTCCTCTCTTCTACCTTCCAAAGTATTTAGATCAATGCTGTCTTGTTAAAATGTTTATTTTATTTTTATTTTTCCTCTAACTCTACTTTTCACTTCTCTATTACCCTCCAGGTACTTTAGTTAGATTGTGAGCCTTCGGGACAGTAAGGGAATTTTTCAAGTACCTTTCTTATTTCTAATCTTAATGTATATTTTCTGTAAACCGCTTAGAACCTAACGGATGTAGCGGTATATAAGAAATAAATTACATTACATTACATTACATTACATCCAAGAATTCATTCTTCCAGCTTGAAAAGCCAGTGTCTTATTCAAAAAACTTTTAAAATGACAGGCTTTGGGAGTAGGATACATAAACATACCAGAATTTCTTGAATAATTTCAATTGAGAAGCTAAAAATGATGGTAATAAACCAGAGTGCTTTAAAACAGATGCTACCAAAATTAAAAATGACTCTGATCTCAAAAGGGATTTGCAAATAGAATGAACTTACATGATCATACTTTCTCAGACTGAAGATTAAACGTACTGCTGTGTTTTGTACCAAGCGCAGTCTAGATTGTATTTTCTTGGTTGACCCCCCAGATAGATGATATTAGAATAATCTAAGGTAGATAAAATGGTGGATTGTACTAGTATCCTAAAAGAAGCCTATTCAAAATACTTTTTTATAGTTCTTAATTTCTAGGTGGGTGTAGTAGGTTTTGGGGGGCTCACCATGACCTATAAGGGAGTTGTGGTGAGATGTTTATGTGGCACCTGTAAGGTGCCCCACTACTGTGTTGCCATGTCTGGGTGTCCAGTCCATCACTTTGCTGGCCCCTCCCACGTCCAAAAGGTCTTGTTCTAGGTGTTTTTGACTTGGACAAATTTTTGGATGAGAATGGGTATAAAGATAGACAACTTAGTGATCTGGACGATCAAACGACTGGATGTAGAAGTAGACAATTCTTGAAAACAAAAAAAAAATATTTTGGACGTATTTTTCGAGAATGGACTTTGGACATGTCTGACTTTGGGCGACTAGCAACTTAGGCCCAAAATGGACTTAGAAGTATTTTTTGATTATGCCTCTCTGTGCTTCTAATTTTCCAAATTCTTAATCTTTTCTTAAAAATAAACTTTTATCCTGGGAAGCTATAGTTATAGTGTAGATTTTTCTAGGTTATCAATTCTAATAGTTTGTCATTTTATGCTTTAAGTTTTGCAGCTTGTTCACAGAATTCTTGAGCCTGTTGAGGAAAGGGTACAGTTTAGGGCAGTGGTCTCAAGCTCACGGCCTGGAGGCCACATGTGGCCCGCCAGGTACTATTTTGAGGCCCTCGATATGTTTATCATAATCACAAAAGTAAAATAAAACAGTTGATCATATGTCTCTTTAGCTATAAATGACAATATTAGTATTAAGATTTATAAACTATAAAGAGTTTTACCTCATGTAAAATTGTCATTTCTTTAATAAGACATTAGCTATTTTTTTCTGAGGCCCTCCAAGTACCAACAAATCCAAAATATGGCCCTTCAAACGGTTTGAGTTTGAGACCACTGATTTAGGGGATGAAGAACATTTGTGCACAAAAGAGGAGCAGGACTTGGGTGTGATAGTATGTGATGATGTGAAGGTGATCTAAACCTCAGACAATGGGGAAATATACACATTATCTGCCATTGTGCTTCTATAACCATAGAGCTCTATGACCTCACAATGCAGATGTAAAGAGCTTTAGCCAATAGGAAGAAGAGGAGATAGTAGATACAGCAGATAGTCAGACTGGATGGGTCATTTGGCCTCTTATCTGCCATCATGTTTCTGTTTCACCTTTTGAGGTGCCTTTTCCACCAGTGGCTTCTTTTAACTCAGTTTCTGTGTGATATTTTTCTTCTAACCCCATGTTTTAAAGAAAAAGTCTCCAAGTGTACAATCTTTCCTCCCTTACTGCCTTCAGCCCCTTTTTCAGCATTGTTAGATTTCTGGTTATATTGCTGTTTGGTTTGCCAACTCTAACCAGCCTTAAAAAAAAATCAATCCGTGCACAATTTTGTGGACAATAAAAAGCGAGACTGCAGACATTCCCTGAAAAGCCCCCGGCAGACACATATGTTTTTGGACTTAATTTTGGCTTACCACAGGAGCTGAAGTTGCATATTTGTAAGATATCGTAAATGAGAGAAATTTGGCAGCTCTTCTGATGAACAATACCCACAGCACTGTGAATTTGAATCGGGGCCCAGGAAAGACTTTGCTTCTGTTGTGTAAAGCAAAGCTAGCCAGCATGTCCTGTGCAAATGAAAATGTATGCCATCTTATTTATTTAAAATATTTATATTCTGTGCTACCAAATCTTCTAAGTGGATGACATCAATTACATATGAGCATACTCATAACATACAAGAACAAATTCATACAAAACAAATAATCATCTAAACCACTGTTTTTCAACTTATTCAAGCCAAGTACCCCCTAAAGCTAACAAATATCAACAGAGTCCCACCCCTGACCCCACCCCCACAATAATAGTACTAATTTTAATGTAATTTCTTCCATTCATTTTTCATAACATATAATATAATCTTATTAATTCATAATGGTTGCCACAAATTTTTTTTTAAAAACCCAATACAAAGCACACTATAAACAGAGAAAATGTTAATTATCAATTATATTTGGGGGAGTTTCAAAGAGATCAAGACAGATGACTTTACAATATGCAATGTCACCTCAGTAACAACTTTAGAAAAATAGACAAATATAGTGCAAAATAAAGACAGCAGATATAAATTTTCAAAACTGACACATTTTGATCACTAAATCGAACATTCTTAGTCTTAACCATCCCTTTTTTAATAATTCCCAGCATCCTGTTTGCTTTTTTGGCCGCCGCTGCACATTACATGGAAGGTTTCATTGTATTGTCTACAATGACACCCAGATCTTTTTCTTGGGCACCAACTCCCAAGGTGGACCCTAGCATCTGGTAGCTGTGATTCAGGTTATTCTTCCCAATGTGCATCACTTTGCATTTGTCCACATTAAATTTCATCTGCCATTTGGACGCCCAGTCTTCCAATTTCCTAAGGTCTGCCTGCATTTTTTCACAATCCGCATGCGTTTTAACAACTTTGAACAGTTTAGTATCATCTGCAAATTTAATCACCTCACTCATCTTTCCAATTTCCAGATCACTTATAAATAAGTTAAATAGCACCAGTCCCAGTACAGGCCCCTGTGGCACTCCACATTTAATCCTACCCTCTGTTTTCTATCCGATAACCAATTCCTAATCCACAACTGACTCTTTAATTTTCTCAGGAGCCTTTCATGGTGAACTTTATCAAAAACATTCTGAAAATCTAAATTCACTATATCAACCGGCTCACCTTTATCCACATATTTATTCACACCTTCAAAGAAGTCAAGCAAATTGGTGAGGCAAGATCTCCCTTGGCTGAACCCATGCTGACTCTGTCTCATTAAATCATGTTTGTCTATGTGTTCCACAATTTTATTTTTTATAATTGTTTCCACTATTTTGCCCGGCACCGAAGTGAGGCTTACTGGTCTGTAATTTCTCGGATCTCCCCTGGAGCCATTTTAAAAAATCAGCATAACATTGGCCACCCTACAGTCTTCAGGTACTACAGATGATTTTATCAACAGGTTACAGATCACTAACAGCAGGTCAGCAATTTCATGTTTGAGTTCTTTTAGTACCCTGTAATGTATACCTTCCAGTCCAGGTGATTTATCACTTTTTAACTTGTCGTGGCTTAGCACATCTTCCAGATTCACTGAGATTTCTTTCAATTTCTCCACATCACCCTTGAAAACCATTTCCGGTTCAGGGTTGATATCTTATATCTTCCGTAAAGACCGAAACAAAGAATTCATTCAATTTCTCCGCAATGGCCTTATCCTTCCTGAATGCCCCTTTTGCTCCTTGATCATCCAACGGTTCCACAGATTCCCTCACAGGTTTTCTGCTTTCTGATGCACCTAAAAAAATTGCTTTGAGTTTTTGCCTCTTTTGCAAGTTTTTCTTCATATTCTTTCTTAGCTGTCTTTATCAATGCTTTGCATCTAACGTGCCAGTGCTTGTGTCTCTTCTTATTTTCTTCATTAGGATCCTTTTTCCATTCTTTAAATTATTATTATTATTTTTTTTTGCTCTAATAGCCTCTCTCACTTCACCTTTTAACCACGTGTGTGCTAAGCTCTCTCCCTGATAGAAATTTGGAGAGACAATGTGATTCCCCTTGGCATTGTTTTTGGCCATGGGTAAGCGGAAAAAGACTTTGTGGACTGGTCCTCCAGTGGCTGCACCCCTGACGTGCCTCATTCAAACTACTATTTCAGGGATAGTTTCTTGCCATATGACGGAGGTGCTTCTGGCTTCAGGGGAATTCCGGATCTAGTGGTGGACCTTAGTGCTGATTGGGCTTTGTTAAGCCCAGAATTGAGACAGGCCCCTCTCCAACCCGGAAGGATGAGCCCAGCAGGAGTGGAGGTTTGTTTATCTTCCCAAGGGGAGTTGGCAATGCGTAGCTCTGGAGGAGCAGCAAAGGGAAACTCGTTGGAGGATTGCCCTGCTGTGGCCCTGAGACCGGCAACCTGCATGGGAGCTAAGGAAGGAAATTCTTCTGGGAGTGAGAGCTTGCAGTCTGGAGAGATGGTGAAATCTGCCATAATTAATATGGATGTGCTGTGGAGGGCTATTGAAGTTATGGACTCCAGCCTTAAAAACAACATATCTATGTTGAGGAATGATTGCGGTAATATCAACTCTATGGTAAATACTCAAAGTGAAATTCTGCGGGAACATGGTGAGAGTATTAAAAAACATGAACAATTTAATCAAATTAAAATGTTAGAAGTAGATATCATTAAGGAGAAGTTTTATATACAGAAAAAGTTGGAATATATGGAAAATAATCAGAGGAAAAATAATTTGAGAATTTTGAATTCTCCAAGATCTCCAGTAGTGCCACCAATTCTGAGAGCCCAATATCTCACTATTAAGTATAAACCAGAAAATTCTCCAACTGGCAATACTGGAGAAGTTTGTGGAGAGATGAACTTAACTAACTTCCTGGAAAATTCTGTGGAAGTGATTACTGGGAGAACAACTCTTATCGTGATGTTTGCTTTGGCGTATGATATTTAATTCTTCGTACTTATTTCAGGCATAGTAATGAGCAATTTCTCGATTTGTCAATCTGTTTGTTTCCTGATATATCACAAGTATCACTTTTTGGCTTAGAGTTCTCGCTCTGGGGAGCCACTTTTATATTAACACTTCCTATAAAATGCTGTGCTTTGTTGGTAAAAATTTTCTTTTTTTGAACTGAAGCAATTACTGGACTTTATTGTGGCAAAAGAGGGGGGGGGTGGAGTAGTGATTAGATCAGTAACTTCATGCACAGATTAACATGAACTGGCTGCTGGTTTAGCACTTCCGATGCTGTCTTCTTTGAAAATGTAAAAGAATTTGCTTCTGTATTGTTACTTTTCTTGGCCCCTAAGAGATAGTGGACTAAATAATGGAAAAATTTCTGTTTTTTGGGTGATTTCCCCCCCCCCCCCTTTTCACCATATATAATTTCCTTGATATTCCTGAATCTGTATTCAAGTATTGATAAGCTTGTCTTTAACCCCCTCTTTTATGAACGCATAGCGCGGGTTTTAGCACCAGCAGTGGCGGTAACTGCTCCGATGCTCATAGGAATTCTATGCGTGTTGGAGCAGTTACCACCGCTGCCTAATACCTTGCTGGATGAAGCAGCCAGCAAGCAAAGGAGGGTGCCATGACTTGCCCAAAGTTAGAAAGCAGGATTTGAGCCCTGGGTTCTCAGGCTTCTGCTCTAATCCATAGGCTCCACTCTTCTGTATAAGATAAGCCCAATGAACCTGAACATCCCAGTGATCATTCAGGTTTCATGACCATATGAGTGAAGGAGGAGGCTCATGATTAGAACAGTGTAGTGGAGACCAGAGAAATCCATTTCAAAAGTCATTTAAACCCCTATTGTCTCAGGAACAAGTTTTAGACTGTAATCCTCCAGGGAAGGGAATGTAACTCGCCTTGAACTACACTGAAAAGGCCTGAACTAAATCCAAAATAAATACACCTGAGAATCATGGAAGAGAGCTCAGTGTCTGTATGAGTTGATGACTTCTCCTTACAATTTCATGAAGAAATTCCCTTTCCACATTCCATGGCACCTTGTTTTTCTGAACACAAACATATCTATAAGAGCTCCACACCCAAGGTACCTGACCCTTCCAGAGACAGGATAACATGCCAACATCATGGAGATGTGAACTGTATTAAATACTCTGAAAACTTTCAGAAACTGAATGACCAACACAGCACCTTAGTTCAGGTAGTCATATATTACCTGACTCAGCAAGAAAGTGTGGTTTCCTACTATTTATGTTGGGAAGACACAAGCTTCTGGGTCCTCCTGAACAGACCTAAGATCAAGACATGGGAGATGGAATCTTCCTGGAGTGGTGAAAGCACTTGGTTGATCTATTTTTGATAGCCCTTAATTAACAGGAAAGTACTAGTATTCTCCATGACTTTGAAGGACATAACCTCCTGTAGCCAAGATCCCAATAGCACTGTTTTGGCTGAGACAGATGTGTATTATAGGGCCCATCAGATTAGGATCTACTCTTAGCCTAACGAGAGAGAACCAAGATTTGTAACGCCATGGAGAGAGTCATTCTATGGCCCTCACAGCTGGGATATGGAATAAGCCAGATAGAGGTGAATAAGAGAGAGGAGGATTGGTAGATGCCTGGACATGGATAAAAGAGTGAAAAAGGTAGACAGATGAGCTAAAGAGGGGCAGACTAGAGAATGACATGGGAACAAATTTTTCCCCATCTCCGCAGGAACTCAATTACCCCGTCCTGTCCCCGCTGGTTTTGTCACTCTTCTTGCCCCATTCATGTAAATCTGCCTTAACCGCACAAGCCGGACACTTATGACTTTAAAGTGTTTGAGGCTTGTGCGGATGAGGACGGAGCTTAGGCATTGGTGAGATGAGGCATTATGACATCACAATCTGAGCTCTAGAATGTTGCTACTTAATGATTTGAAAGTTTTGAGCTTGTGCAGATGAGGATGGCGCTCAGGCATTGGTGGGATGAAGCATTATGACATCACAATCTGAGCTCTAAAATGTTGCTACTTAGGATTTTAAAGGGTTTGAGGCTCGTGCAGATGAGGATGGAACTTGCAGGAATGGGGCAGGGACTAGAAAAGAACTTGTTGGGATGGGAAAATGAGTTCCTACGGGGACGGGGAAAAATTTGGCCCTGTGTCATTGTCTAGTGCAGACGTGCAGTATAATAATCATTTTGGCTTTTTTATGGTGCTCTGCCTTTCCTGATAGTGAATTGATGGGTTAAGGTACATGGAAGACAGCCAGGCAGTGACAGTATAGATGAGGGTTAGAAGAGCAGAGAAAGGCCGCTGTGTCTGTTTGCATTCCCATTGGTCCTCTGCCAAGTGCAGTCATCTTGTTTTGCATCGTTCAGCCTAATTTCTACCTGGGGTGGCCTTGTCCTTCCAGTCCTGTCTAGATCCCTTTCCTCCTCCCCCTTCCATAAACAGGGCTGCAGTGGAATGTGGAGCCTACTCACCCAAGTCCAACTCTACAGGGAATGACTGTATGGGGAAATGGGGGGGGGGAGGTTGGAAAGAGCCTTTTTGGGGAGTAAAGAACAAAGAAGGAATTGTTCAAAAATGAGGACCAGATTCAGGGAGTTCCTTATAGTAATTGAACCAGGGGAAAAAAGGAATCTGACCCCAACTCCTCTCTGCTATTAACCCCAGATTACCCTGGGCTGACTGAGTTAGGAAATGGAATTGGTATTCATAGTGGAGCTGAGTTGACTATAGATATTCATTGTTTATTTCCTTCTTTCACTGAATCATTGTGTAGCTAGAAGGGAATCATAACGGGGCTGTGCCTGACCATCATTAAACCTAGTCTGTTATTTGTGGAGCGGTGATTGAAATGAAATGCTCCCTAGGGATGGAAGCTAGGGTATGCATTCCTCAGTCTGCATTTGGTTTGCTTTCACCTTAAATCATGTGGAATGCACACTAAGCTACAATTGAACATGAATTCAAGTTCATTTGATATTTGATAGACCACCCATCGGTACAGCCATTGGAGTGGTTCACAGTCAATTCACAATCTAATCGGTATTTTCCCTATTTGTCCCAGTGGGCTCACAATCTATTGATCAACGTGAGCTAAAAAGTTCAAATGTGCATTATCCTTTTTTAAAAAAATTGAAGCCAATATGTAAAATGAACAGAATAAAAATTGAAGAATTGTGGGAAAAGTTTGAAATGGCCTAAGAAAGAACTGAAAATTTTTCAACCCACATTCCCAGTGGAAGAGTATACCTGTCTGACAAGCAAATGCTTCCTCTGATGAGAAAGATGATTAACCCTTTGAGATCTACTCCCACATCTAGCTTTTGTGATCACTAAATGAACTCTGTCTTTGTATTCCTTCTCTCCTAGTTTTCTGTTCCCTCCTTTTCTCTCTGATTTTCTTGTTTGTGTATATACTTATCTAGTAAAGCCCAGTGCTCAGCTTTCAAGGCAGTAAGTTGGATGACCCCTCACCTGTGGGGCTGGCTGAGTGGGTGAAAGAAGTACCCAGAGTTAATGCTTTCAGTCCGATGTTTTTGAAGATGTTCCTTGGTGACATAGACAATCTGGCATCTCTCTCCCCTCTTTCCTCTCCCCCCACTTTGTGGTCTGGCATCTCTCTGTATTTCCCTTCCCCTCCCCCCTGCCTTAGTCTGGAATCCCTCTCTCCCTCCTTCTTCCTTTCCTGGTCTGACATCTCTCTCTTCTACCTCCTCCCCATCCACTTTCTCCATCCAGTGATCTGATATCACTCTCCTTCCCTTCTCACCCCTCTCCTGTGGTCTGGCATCTTTACCTGCCCCTTCCATTCCCTCACCTGGAGGTCTGGCATCTTTTCTTCCCATCCCTGCGGTTTAGCATCTCTTACCCTTCCCATGCTATTCTTCCCCCCTCCCCCCGGGATCTGGTGCTTGCTCATCCGGCACTGCTGTAAGTCTTCGGGCTGTTGGCAGTGTAACTTAACATGCTGCCTTTGGTGACCCAGAAGCTTTCTTTCAAACATATGTGGACTATTATTTGTCAATTTTTTTTATAGTGGAAATCAACCAATAAATCATCATTATCCCAGGACAAGCAGGCAGCCTGTTCTCACATATGGGTGATGTCACCGACGGAGCTTCGATGTGGTAGCCTCACAAGCAGACTTGCTTGAAGAAACCAGAAGTTTTGAGTCAGCCGCACTGCGCAAGTGCGAGTGCCTTCCCGCCCAGCACAGAGCGCGTCTCCTCAGTTCTCAGTTTTCCACGGAGCCGAGAAGTCCGTCTTTGACTCTCTGCGTTTAATTTTATTATTTTGTGCCTTCTCTCACCGCGAGAATCACTGTGTTACTTTCTTTACAGTTTAAAAAAACAAAAAGAAAGAAGACTTATTTTACTTTTTATTTTTCTTCAATGACTGACTGGCGGGCCAGGCCCCACAACCGCAGCCTTCAGGCTTCAACTTTATTGCAACTCTCTTTCCTTCTATGTTCCGGCGGGTCACGGGGTTCAAGAGGTGTAGCCACTACCACCGTGTCATTTCTCTCACGAATAGGGCCTGTACATCATCTGAAGTCGTGTGAGCGCTGGGCTATCTTTCAACCTCGAGTCCTTCAACGTCATCGAGTTTTCTTGGAGAAATTCTTCAGCATAAACTCCTCGGTGACATCCTTCTCGATCAGCCCATCCTCGTTTGGACATTGCCACTTTGGAGTCTTTAGCCTCAGCAAGTGGTCCGGTTTCAGACGCGGATCCACCTTTGCAGGCTTCTCTCCAGACCATGTTGGAGCAGCAATTTGTTCAGTTATTGAGCAAATATGGATCTGCCTCGACAATGCCTCTTCTAATTCAGCCCGGGCAATCGAGGTTGAGTCCCTGCTTGTGTCCCGAGCTGAAGCTTTGCACTCTATGCAAGGAGTAGAGTCTTTGCGAGTGTCTGGTCTGGCATATACACACTCGATGTAAGGAGCAGAGTCTTTGCGAGTGTCTGGTCTGGCATATACACACTCGATGCAAGGAGCAGAGTCTTTGCGAGTGTCTGGTCTAGCATATACACACTCGATGCAAGGAGCAGAGTCTTTGTGAGTGTCTGGTCTGGCATATACACACTCGATGCAAGGAGCAGAGTCTTTGCGAGTGTCTCGATTGGAACCTCCACATTCTATGCAAGGAGCAGAGTCTTTGCAAGTGTCTGGTTTGGCATCTATACACTTGATGCAAGGAGTAGATTCTTTGCGAGTGTCTCAAGTGGAACCTTCACACTCTATGCAAGGAGTAGATTTTTTGCGAGTGTCTCGATTGGAACTTTCACACTCCATACAAGGAACAGAGTCTTTGGGAGTGCTTCGAGATTTCTTGATCCAAACTACTGAGTTTCGATCTATAGCTTCGAGCCCTATCTATTCACCAGCAGCGTTGCCTGTTTCCATACATAGGGCGAAGTTTCCTCGATCCTCGAGCTTTGCTTTCAAGCATCACTCTCGTTGCCGATCGAAGCCTTCATTGAGACATCTCTCGAGGTGCAAATCTTCTAAGGGCAGCCTTCTTCGTTTGGGCTTCATGCCAGACTTTTCAGTTCTTCGAGGCCCCCAACTCCTCAATCCAGGGCACCGCTTCGGACCCTGAGGAATCAGCTGCTTCCATTGCCTCCTCCAAGTCTTCATATTCTTTGGATTGTCACTTCTCCAGAGAGGCTTTACCTTTGTTCTCCGCTCGAGGCATCTCGAGGTCATCGAGCCCTTATCGAGCCAAGGCCTTAGCGGATCAGCTGATGATGTGAAAATTCAGTTCGATGCTGGTTCTAAATACTCTAAGGAGTATTTCCAGGTCCTGCATCTACCTCACCCTCCTGCAGAATCATTTAAGCTTCCTCTTGACAAGCTTTTATCTCAAGCTTTCAACCGTTGTCTGTAGACTCCTTCTATACCTGCTGTTCCAGGCATCCTGGTCTCGAGGTATAGATCTCTGTATTGCAAAGGGTTTGGGAATTCACAATTATCTCTCCAATCCCTCCTTCTGGAGTTCCTTTTGAATGGAACCCATCATTCCAAGGTCTATCCTACTGTTCCTTCTGAAAGGGCGGGTCAGACTATAGACAAGTTTGGACGCCGTCTTTATCAAGATCCTTCTTGATCTTCTTCCAGGTTTCCTGAAGCACCTGGATTTACATACACATTTCGAGTTCCAAGACATAAGAACATAAGCACTGCATCCGCTGGGTCAGACCCAAGGTCCATCATGCCCAGCAGTCCGCTCAAGCGGCGGCCCAACAGGTCCAGGACCTGCACAGTAATCTTCTATCTATACCCTTCTATCCCATTTTCCAGCAGGAAATTGTCCAATCCTTTCTTGAACCCCAGTACCGTACTCTGCCCTATTACGTCCTCTGGAAGCGCATTCCAGG
This sequence comes from Geotrypetes seraphini, assembly GCF_902459505.1. Classification (NCBI taxonomy): domain Eukaryota; kingdom Metazoa; phylum Chordata; class Amphibia; order Gymnophiona; family Dermophiidae; genus Geotrypetes; species Geotrypetes seraphini. The sequence continues at coordinate 69,367,408 of NC_047095.1, forward strand.
TGTCTAGTCTACCACACGTTGGGTAAAGAAGAACTTCCTAGCATTTGTTTTAAATCTGTCCCCTTTCAACTTCTCCGAATGCCCTCTTGTTTTTTTATTTTTTGAAAGTTTGAAGAATCTGTCCCTCTCCACTCTCTCTGTGCCCTTCAAGATCTTGTAAGTCTCTATCATATCCCCTCTAAGTCTCCTCTTCTCCAGGGAAAAGAGTACCAGTTTCTCCAATCTCTCAGCGTATGAAAGGTTTTCCATCCCTTTTATCAGACGTGTCGCTCTCCTCTGAACCCTCTCTAGTAACGCGATGTCTTTCTTAAGGTACGGCGACCAATATTGGATGCAGTACTCCAGATGCAGGCGCACCATCGCCCGATACAACAGCAGGATAACTTCTTTCGTTCTGGTAGCGATGCCCTTCTTGATTATACCTAGCATTCTATTCGCTCTCTTAGCGGCCGCTGCGCACTGTGCCATCGGCTTCATTGTCATGTTCACCATTACCCCCAAGTCCCTTTCTTGGGTACTCTCTTTCACTAACATCCCTACCATCATATAGTTGTACCTCGGGTTTCTGCTTCCCACAGGTAATACTTTACATTTCTCAACGTTGAACTTCATCTGCCATCTCGTTGCCCATTCTCCTAGTTTGTTCAAGTCCTTTTGCAATTCTTCGTAGTCCTCTTTAGTCCAAGCTCTACTAAATAGTTTGGTGTCGTCCGCAAATTTTACTATCTCACACTTCGTCCCTGATTCTAGATCATTTATGAATATATTAAATAGCAGCGGCCCGAGCACCAAGCCCTGCGGGACCCCACTCGTTACCCTCCTCCAGTCCGAGTAGTGGCCCTTCATTCCTACCCTCTGTTTCCTACCCGCCAACTAGTTTCTGATCCATCTATGTACGTCTCCTTCCACCCCATGGTTCTTCAGTTTCCGGAGTAGGCGTTCATGGGGCACCTTGTCAAAGGCTTTTTGGAAATCTAGATATATGAAACATAGAAATGACGGCAGAAAAGGGCCATGGCCACACCAAAACCCACCCCCTATCTACCTCCCTGAAGAGATCCGACATGCCAATCCCATTTTTTCTTAAAATCTGGCACGCTGTTGGCCTCAATTACCTGTTGTGGTAGACTATTCCAGCGATCAACCACCCTTTCGGTGAAGAAGTATTTTCTTGTATCGCCATGAAATTTCTCACCCTTGATTTTCCATGGATGCCATCTAGTCGCCGTGGGTCCTTTAAGAAAAAAAGAGATCTTCTTCTACCTCGATACGGCCCGTGATATATTTGAACGTCTCGATCATGTCTCCCCTCTCTCTGCAACTTATCCAGCCGTTCCTCATACGGGAGATCCTTGAGACCTGAAACCATTCTGGTGGCCATTCGCTGAACCGACTTAACTCTCCGCACATCCTTTTGATAATGCGGCCTCCAGAATTGCACACAGTATTCCAGATGGGGTCTCACCATAGATCTGTACAATGGCATAGTAACCTGGGGCTTACAGCTGATGAAAACTTCTACGGATACAACCCATGATTTGCCTAGCCTTGGAGGAAGCTTTCTTCACTTGATTGGCAGTCTTCATGTCTTCGCTAATGATCACGCCCAAGTTGCGTTCTGCTACAGTCCTTGCTAGGATCTCGTCATTTAGGGTGTAAGTCCTGCATGGATTTTTGCCACCAAGGTGCATGACCTTGCATTTTTTGGCATTGAAACTTAGTTGCCAAGTCTTTGACCAATGTTCAAGCAGGAGTAGGTCATGCATCATACTGTCAGGCATTTTGTCGGGCATTGTGCTAACGACCGATGAGCTTTTGCCTACAATGTTGCATAGTTTGGCGTCATCGGCAAATAATGTAATTTTACCTCGAAGCCCCTCAGTCAAGTCACTTATGAAGATGTTAAATAGGATCGGGCCCAAGACCGAGCCCTGCGGCACTCCGCTGATCACCTCCGTCGTTTCGGAGAGGGTACCATTAACCACTACCCTCTGTTGTCTACCCCCAAGCTAGTCCCTAACCCATGCGATTAATGTTACACCCAATCCCATCGAACTCATCTTGCTCAGTAACCTGCGGTGTGGGGCGCTATCAAACGCTTTGCTGAAGTCCAAGTATACGATGTCCAGGGATTCCCCTATATCCAACTTCCTTGTTACTCAGTCAAAGAAGCTGATCAGATTTGATTGACAGGACCTTCCTTTCGTAAAACCATGTTGATGGGGATCCTGTAGTTTCTCCTCGTTCAGGATTATATCCAATTTGCGATTGATTAGCGTTTCCATAAGTTTACTTATTATTGATGTGAGGCTCACCGGTCTGTAATTCTCAGCCTCTGTCCTGCTTCCCTTTTTGTGGAGTGGAATGACATTAGCTGTCTTCCAATCCAACGGAACTCTTCCTGTACTTAGGGAAAGATTAAAGAGGTCTCCTTTGTCCATCCGTTTGTTAATTCCTTCGAAGAAGTGCAATAAGTTCGTTAGGCATGATCTCCCCTTGCAGAAACCATGTTGGCTGGTTATCGGAAGTTTGCTTCTTTCAAAATGTTCATCGATGTTTTCTTTTATTAGTGCTTCCGCCATTTTCCCCGGAACAGAGGTCAAACTCACCGGTCTGTAGTTTCCCGGGTCACCTCTTGATCCCTTTTTAAAGATGGGCGTAACGTTGGCTATCTTCCACTCCTCCGGGATCACGCCCGTTTTCAGGGATAGATTGTAAATTTGCTGCAGTAGTTCCACTATTTCCTCCTTTAGTTCCTTCAGAACCCTTGGATGGATTCCATCCGGACCCGGGGATTTGTCAGTTTTTAATTTTTCTATCTGCCTGCGTAGGTCCTCAAGGCTCACTTCCATGGATGTTAATTTTTCTGCTTGATCTCCATTGAAGAATTGATCGGGTTCCGGTATGTTGGATGTGTCTTCATTTGTAAATACAGACGAAAAGAACATGTTAAGTCTTTCTGCTACTTCTTTCTCCTCCTTCACCACACCCTTCCTGTCTCCGTCGTCCAGCGGTCCCACCTCCTCCCTAGCCAGCTTCTTCCCTTTAACATATCTAAAGAACGGTTTAAATTTCGTGCTTCCCTGGCTAGCCTCTCTTCATACTCTCTTTTGGCTTTTCGAACCACACAGTAACATTCTTTTTGATACTTCCTGTGCTCTTTCCAGTTCTCCTCAGTTTTGTCCTTTTTCCATTTCTTGAATGAATTTTTCTTATTTCCTATCGCTTCCATCACTATTTTAGTTATCCACGCCAGGTCCTTTGTTCGACTTTTTTTGCACCTCTTTCTGAATCTAGGGATATACAGATTTTGTGCTTCGCTCACCATGTCCCTGAAATAAAGACCAGGCATGTTCTACCGTTTTCCAGTTCCTGGAAGTGTTCCTAAGTTTCTTCCTTACCATTTCCCTCATTGCTTCTTAGTTTCCTTTCCTGAAGTTAAAGGTTGTCACTATGGTTCTCTTTCCTTTTGGTATTCCAACCTCAACCTTGAACTTGATCATATTGTGATCGCTTTTTCCCAACGGTCCCACTACTTTTACTTCCTTTGCAGGTCCTCTTAACCCATTTAGGATTAAATCCAGAGTGGCATTTCCTCTCGTAGGTTCTCTAACAAGCTGCTCCATGAAGCAATCTTGTGTAGCCTCCAGAAATTCTGTCTCCCTAGCGCATCTTGAGTTTCCAAGACTCCAGTCTATCCCGGGGTAGTTGAAATCTCCCATAATAACTGTGCTACTCTGTCACAACTCAGATTGCATCTTCTCCAGTCATCTTATGATGCCTTGAACTGTCGGTTAGGGCCACTGTTTCTCTGTAGCACTGCGCCGCTGGGCCTTGCTTCGCACCATTACCATAGTTCCTAATCTTCAGGTCTGTCTGGCTAACATTCCTTGTCAGAGCCATGGCTTCTTTCATGAATCTATAGAGGCTGCCACCAGGAAGTGTGGGACAATAAAAAATCTTTTTCTTCCATTGTCAGACCATAACCACTGTCAGCTCCTGCAAAACAAGCCCCTTCCAAGGAACCGCAGCAACAGAAGCAACAGAAACCTCAACCTTCTGCTGCACCTAAGGCTTTGCAGCCTTTTTTGACTGTCTTAACAGAGCATACCCTTCATCGTTCTGCCTCTGTCCTTTTTCAATAATCAAGATTGGACACTCTCTTCCTTTCCCTCAGGTTCCACCAGAGCTTCCTCTAAGAGAGTATCCTTCCATTCCATTCCGGACCGCCCTTCTTCTTTAGGAAGTTACAGCTCTGCTTCGTCTCTGTGCCATCGAGGAAGTTCCCTCGAACAGCCAAGCAGAGGTTTTTACTCCCGTTTCTTCCTAAGTTCCAACGAAGACAGGTGATCTGAGAACCTTTTTCAATATAGATCAGAATGATTGCTTCTGTTCTCTGGATCTCAAGGAGGTTTCTACTCACATCCTCTCTCATCCATCCTCCCGTCAGTATCTTAGATTTTGGGTGGAGCGTCTGCATTCTCAATACAGAGTGCTACCCTTTGGCCTGGAATCATCTCCTAGCACTTGAGCAGGAGGGACTGGGCCCTGCATCCGCTCTCTTTCAGCCTGCCTCCCTCCTGACCACCGGGGATCGCCGGTAAGCTCCCTGCCTGTGCAGGGTTGATCGGGATGACTTTGCCCACTCTGCCTCGGATCTCCCAGCGTCGGTTTGCCTCAGTCCGTTGTGGGCTGTCGAAAGTCTTCCCAGCGTTTCTTCAGGCAGAGGAAGGAAGAAGCCTCCTCCATTTTGTCCCTCCTTCCTCCACCCGACAACACTTGAGCAGGAGGGACCGGGCCCTGCATCCGCTCTCTTTGAGCGTACCTCCCTCCTGACCACCGGGAATCGCCAGTAAGCTCCCTGCCTGTGCAGGGTTGATCAGGCTAACTTTGCCCACTCTGCCTCGGATCTCCCAGCGTCGGATTGCCTCAGCCTGTTGTGGGCTGTCGAAAGTCTCCCCAGCGTTTCTTCAGGCAGAGGAAGGAGGAAGCCTTCTCCATTTTGTCCCTCCTTCCTCCGTCCCTCATCCCAATTCAGAAAAGACCGTTCTGACTTACCTACCAGGTGCTACTCCCCTCTCTTACCCCATTCAAACCTCTTACAGGACAGTATCCAGCTGTTTAATATTATCCAGTCGCCTACTTATCCAGTTTATCTAGATCTCCAGCTGTTCTGATTTTTACCCTACCTATTATATTGTAAATGTCACTTATTACTCCTACATGTTACTATCTTGCTGCCAAGTTGAATCTCCAGCTGCTCTGATTCCTACCCTACCTATTGTTGATCATCCAGTTTATAATCTAGCTGACTACCCAGTTTACTATCCAGCCGATTATCCAGTTTAGATATCATAGTTCACCCACCGCCAAGGATCGGGCTCCATGCCATCCCTCTTCCTCTTCTGACTCAAAACTGCTCAACTCTTTCCCCGATCAAGCTCTCAAAAAAAAATCCCAAAAAAACAAAAAACCTTAAGGTTCACCTTCCCTCTTGTATCTCCTGCCTCTACTAGATACCATCTTTCTCTCCCGCCTTAAACCTTCTCAAAGGTTAAATTAGCCCCAAACTCTTCCCAGTACTGACACCTCCTCTCTCTGAAACTCCCACACGCGAATCCAAACCAGCACTACCTCCCAGCCCCCCAAAGACTCCCAACTCTCATCATGAAGCCGCCTTCATGGCTCTTTTTCCTCCTACTCTGCTCTTCTCCCTACACCACCCCCTCCTTGAAACCTCCTTCTCCCAACCTTCCCGACCTCTCAATTGACTCTAACATCTGCCCTGGCCTCAGATTCCCCACGTTATTACGCACCAGAAACCATCCCTCCAAAAAAAAAAACCTTGAAGAGTCAACCACGTATCTTTAAAGACTGTTCCCCCTGCCAATCTCCCCAACCTTACCTCTGACTCGCTCACCCCAGTCCCAACACTCTATTACAATGCCAGATCCGTTTGCAACAAGATTCAAATCCTGAAGGATCTACTCGAGGATTCTGACCCGGGATTCCTGTGCATTACGGAAACATGGATCACAAAAGATGACATATTTACACAAAATGAACTCTGCTCCCACGGTTACCAAGGTCTCTTCTCCCCCAGAACTAACCGAAAAGGAGGCGGCCTGGCACTACTTTACAAATCATTCTTCAATGTCCAGCTCATCGAAAAGAGCAGCCACACCTCTCTAGAATACATGCTTGCTTCAGTCAATGACGAACTCCAACCTCACCCACTGGGTATCCTACTTCTATATCGCCCACCCACCCCTTGGAACAAATTCTCTGATCTCATTCTCGACACCATCTCAAACGCCTTCCTCAAATTCCAAAAATTATTGATCATTGGGGACATCAATCTCCACCTCGACGACAACACCAGCAAGGATACGATTGAACTGAAAAGCTTCCTCACCTCTCTTGGTTCCCCCCCCCCTTCACCATCCCCAACCCACGAAAGGGACACACTCTAGACCTCATTAGTTTCCTGGATCTTACGCCTACAAAACCTCAGCCGATGACACTCGCTGGGAACATGTCCCCTGGTCCGACCACTTCCTTGGGACCTTCTGTCTCCCCATTTTCATGTCGCATCTTGGGGCTCCACCCCACCCCTCTAATTCCATTACCTTTCTGAGGAGTAGTGGCTCGTGGCCAGTAGGGGGTGATGTTTATGGGACGGTAATGGAATGGATATCAGAACATGATAGTGCAGTATTAAGTGCAGTATTATGTGTCAGTTAAGGCCACGCCCAAAGAGAAGTGTACGAAAAACGGGTGAATAAAAATCTGAATATAAATGTAGCCAAGGCCAGAAAAACACACTACAGATTAATATAAGGGAAGGTATAATAATATTCTTTTTATGTACTTTGCTATTAGGCTAGATCATGAAGGAAATTAAGAGATACATGGACTCCATTTTGATTGCTGTCTTTTCTATATCTTCTCTGTCTTTGGAATCCATTTTGTGGTCAGTTGTGTCCAAGTCTTTGTTCTTAGCATCGTGGTGTTAATTGATATCAGATGTAGGCTAACTAGGAAAAAATATCCCAAACTAAGATATAACAGGTATTAAATATGAATGAATCAAGTTATGAATGAGGGGCCCCAAAAGTGTGTGATTATGTGTATTGTGTGACTGTATTGAACAAAAGAATGGGTTTTGAAAAAACATATATATATTTGCAACCTAAAGAAATTCAAAGGGCACAACATCTGGAAATTAGCAGTCTCTAGTATAGAGAGGGGGAAACCAGCCCCTCCTCCTCCTTTTCTAGGAAGGCTTCTGTGTAAAGACAATGAAATTTGAAACTGTCAGCTCATGGAGAGGACTGAGAACATTTCAGCACCTATTCAAATTTCTCTTAATACACTTTTTTTGGAAAGGATAAAAAGAATATTGATTGAAAATGTTATAAAATGTAAATGTATATTCAGAAATGAATATAAGCAAACAAATGTAATTTTCTGAAACTTTTGAACGTAGAGGAATTTCTTTGTTTAACTTTAAACACCACCTATGATATTTTATTGGTTGTCAAACTGATGATGTCACACTGAGCCAAAAGTATATAATAGAGTGACTTGAGATCTTAAACTGAGCACGTTATCAGAACGCCAGCATTTTGGCAACTATAATGTTCTCCCGCTAATGCAACGGCTAACGCAATTATGCTTTATTCTTTTGGTGTCATGATTGAACAAATAAAAACAATAATTATATTTTGGTAACAAAACCTTTGCGTTTAGCGTCAATTTGCATGTTTTTTATTATTTTTCACACCTTGAGCTTATGAGTGCGCGGGCGTCAAATGTCCCTTGCTCACTTTCGCAAAAAAATTTCAAGCGACCTGTTCTGGACTGAATTTCTCAAACAATTCTCCTCTGCCCCTAAGCCTGCAGACTCAGAAACTGACTGGCACAACTGGATCGCCCTCTCCGAGTCCACCTACCACTCCCTTGCCCCCCGTTCTACCAAATCCATCTCCTATCCTCACAAAGCCCCTTGGTACCTCCCATATCACAGAGAACTAAAGCAGAAATGCCGAGCCCTGGAGCGCAAATGGAAAAAAGCAAGGAAGAACTTCTACGGTGATAAAATCTCCAGATCCAACAACCAGAGTAGTACACTTTTCAACATCTGGCGCTCCCTAACTTCCAAAAAAGACTCCACCTCTCTCCCCTCCTCTCCCTCAGCCGAAGTCCTAGCAAAATTCTTCAATGAAAAGGTCACTACCTTACGATGCTCCTTCCCACCTGCAGTCTCCTACAACTCCCTGGTGCTCACTGACTCCAACCCTACTCCAACGGTCTCTAGCCTTATCCCACCTGACAGATCCTGGACTGCCTTTGAGCACGTATCCGATTCCCTCATCCTTAAACTCTGCCTCAAATTGAAATCTTGCAATTGCTCTTTAGACCCTTTCCCTTCCTATCTCTATGAAGAAATACCCACTCAGGCCATCTCTTCCATTACCAAACTCTTAAACTCCGCCCTACATTCGGGCCTTTTCTCCCCAGAAATGGGCCATATCGCCTTAACCCCTCTACTGAAAAAAACAGACCTCGACCCTTCCACACCATCCAGCTATTGCCCAATAGCAAATATCCCTCTCCTTACCAAGATGCTCGAATCCATCATATCGACCCAACTCTCATCTTATCTTGAGAGATTCTCCATTCTCCTACCTTACCAATTTGGCTTTCATCCCAACTTCAGCACCGAATCCCTATTGACCTCCCTAATTTCTAAAGTTCAGCATCTTCACTCTCGCAACAAGTTTGCCGTCCTCCTGCAATTTGACCTCTGCTGCTTTAGACGTTGTCCACCACGATATTCTAATTTACTAACTCTCCGAGATTGGCATCTCCTCTACTGTCCTTGAATGGTTCTCAAAATTCCTTCGTTCCCGATCCTACATTGTCAACATGAATGGCACCTCATCCTCCCCCTGGAAACCAATCTGTGGAGTCCCGCAAGGCTCACCTCTATCTCCTATCCTTTTCAACATCTATATGTCCTCTCTAAAACTCTTCCACCTATCCCCCCTCGAAACAATTTACACTTATGCTGATGACAACCGACTCGAACCTTACTAATCTCTCAGAGAACATATCCTCTTGTATTTCGAACCTCCAATCTTGGGCCCACACCGTCCAAATGAAATTGAATGAATCCAAGACAAAACTACTCTGGCTCGGCCCAAAATTAGCTCAGCTACCCTCCTCAATCCCACTGTCCTCCGGCCCCACTCTGCAGCTCGAATTCTCCAGCAAGGTCCTGAGCATCATCATTGACTCTTCATTGTCCTTCAATGACCACCTCAACTCCCTGGTAAAAAAAAATGCTTTTTCAGCCTACACATACTGAGGAAAGTAAGATCCTACTTCCAGCAAAAGCATTTTACCGTTCTCGTCCAATCCATCATCCTCTCTAGACTGGATTATTGGAATTCTATCTTCATAAGCCTAACGAAGAAAAACCTTCACAGACTCCAACGGATTCAGAATGCCGCGGCTAAGCTTATCTTTGCAAAAAGCAAATTTGATCACGTCTCACCGCTCCTGTTCAAGCTTCATTGGCTTCCGATAATTTCCAGAGTCCACTTCAAATGCATCTGCCTAACTTTCAAGATCCTCCACGGCATTCTTCCTCCATTTATTCCACTTTCTTGGAACTCCTCAAAACTTAATATCACCAGAACTACCCAAAAGTTGAAACTATCCTTCCCTTCATCAAAAGGCATTTCCCACCCAGGAAAGCTGGGGATTTCCCTCCCCTTCAGATTCACCGAGCTCCGGAACAACCTTACCTCCCCTCTTCAGAACCTGAGCTCTCTCCAACTTTTCCGTAAACATCTGAAAACCTGGCTTTTCTCAAAAATGTAACACTCTCCCCTCCTTTGATATCCTAGTCCTTTGATATCTTAGTCCTCCAAACTCTCTTCTTTCCTCCTATCCTCTTCCTTTCCCCGAAGTTCCTTTTTCATCTCAATTCCTGTAAACCGTGCTGAGCTCTATGACTGTGGAGATGGTGTGGTACATAAACCTAAGGTTTAGTTTAGTTTAGTTAGTTCAGAGTCTTCACCAAGTGCCTGGTGGTGGTAGCAGCAGCTCTAACGAACCATGGTCTTCAGGTGTTTCCTTACCTAGCTGACTGGCTCATCAAGGATTCCACATCTCAGGAGGTTATTGTAGCGACCCAATGGACTAAGTGGTTCCTACACAGTTTGGGATTCAAAATCAACTTTCCCAAATCCCAACTTGAGCCCTCACAGAATCTACAATTCATCGAAGCTATTCTGGATGCTATCCAACTCGGAGCATTCCTTCCGCAACAACGTCTGGAAGCTCTCCTTCAACTCTGTCATACAGTGTCTTCCCGCTCTTCCATCTCAGCGAGACACATGATGGTACTACTAGGTCACATGGCCTCCACAGTACACGTGACTCCTTTTGCCAGACTTCACCTCACAATTCCTCAGTGGACCCTGGCATCTCAATGGACGCAGGCTTGCGACCCACTTTCTTGACACATATCAGTCATTCCTTCATTGAAGTAGTCTCTCTGTTGGTGGATGCTCTCTTCCGATCTCTCCAGAGGCTTGCTTTTTCAAAAGCCCCCCCCCCCCCCATCAGAAGGTCTTCATGACAGATTCTTCGACCTACGCTTGGGGCGCTCATCTCGATGGTTTCTGTACGCAAGGTCATTGGACCAGTACGGATCGTCACTATTCAATCAATCTGTTGGAACTCAGAGTGATTTTCAAGACTCTCAACGCTTTTCACCATCTTCTCCACGACCAGGTAGTCCTCATTCGGACAGACATCCAAGTCGCCATATACTATGTCAACAAACAGGGAGGGACAGTTCTTCCTCCCTTTTTCAAGAAGTTCTGAAGGTTTGGGACTGGGCAATCCACCACAACACCTTCCTCAAAGCTGCCTACATCCAAGGGGCGAAAAATTGCTTGGCAGACAACTTGAGTCGTCTTCTACAACCTTACGAATGGACACTCCATTCCTCGCCTCTTCATCACATTTTTTCTCAGTGAGGAATGCCTCAGATAGATCTCTTTGCAGCTCCCCACAACCACAAACTGCCTCAGTTCTGCTGCAGGATATATTCTCCTCATCGCCTCGAGACAGATGCTTTTCTTTTGAAATGGACAAATCTCTTCCTCTATGCATTCCCTCCATTCCCTCTCATTCTCAAGACTCTGGTCAAGTTGAACAACGATCATGCCACCATGATTCTGATTGCTCCTTGGTGGCCGACAACCTTGGTACTCCCTTCTACTTCAACTCAGCAGCAGGGAGCCATGCCTTCTACCAGTTTTTCCATCTCTGCTTACACAGAGTCAAGGATCTCTGCTTCATCCCAACCTGCAGTCTCTACACCTGACAGCTGGGTACCTCTCAACATAACTCCTCTTCAGGTTTCTCAACCTGTAAGAGACATTTTAGAGGCTTCTAGGAATCCTACCACTAGACAATGCTATTACCAAAAATGGACTAGATTTTCTATGCGTTGTTTTTTCCAAAATAAGGAGTCTCAACATTCCTCCTTATCTTCTGTTTTGGACTACCTTTTGCACTTATCCACCTCTGGCCTCAAGTCTACATCGATCCGAGTCCATCTCAGTGCAATTGCAGCTTTCCATCAGCCTATTGAAGGGAAACCCCTCTCTGCTCATCCAGTGGTTTCCAGATTCATGAAAGGACCTTCAATGTCAATCCTCCTCTCAAATCGCCTCCTGTGGTTTGGGACCTCAATGTTGTTCTTGCTCAATCGATGAAGCCTCCATTTGAACCAATGCTACGGCTCATCTCAAGTCTCTCACTTGGAAAGTGGTGTTTCTCATTGCTCTCACTTCTGCTTGAAGAGTCAGTGAGCTGCAAGCTTTAGTTGCTGATCCACCTTTCACTGTCTTCCATCCTGACAAGGTGGTCCTACGTACTCATCCTAAATTCCTCCCTAAAGTGGTATTGGAATTTCATCTCAACCAATCCATTATTCTTCCAGTGTTCTTTCCAAAGTCTTATTCTTATCCTGGAGAATCACACAGAACTACTCCTCAACTTTTTGTCTCTTTCGATCCAAACAAGTTGGGACATCCTCTCTCTCAACGTACCATCTCCAACTGGATGGCTGCTTGTATCTCTTTCTACTATGCCCAGGCTGGATTACTCTTACACAGTAGAGTCACAGCCCATAAGGTCAGAGCAATGGCAGCTTCAGTAGCTTTCCTCAGATCTACACCTGTTGAGGAAATTTGCAAGGCTGCCACTTGGTCCTTGGTTCATACTTTAACTTCTCACTATTGTCTGGATGTTTTCTCCAGACGGGATGGCCATTTTGGCCAGGCAGTGTTACAAAATTTATTCTCCTGAATTGCCAACACTCCCACCATCCCATTCTGGTTAGCTTGGAGGTCACCCATATGTGAGAATAGGCTGCCTGCTTGTCCTGGGATAAAGCACAGTTACTTACCGTAACAGGTGTTATCCAGGGACAACAGGCAGCTATTCTCACAACCCACCCATTCTGGTTGGCTTCTCTACTAGCTATCTGAACTGAGGAGACGCGCCCTGTGCTGGGCGGGAAGGCACTCGCGCATGCGCGGTGCGGCTGACTCGAAACTTCTGGTTTCTTCAAGCAAGTCTGCTTGTGAGGCTTCTGCATCGAGGCTCTGTCGGTGACATCACCCATATGTGAGAATAGCTGCCTGCTGTCCCTGGATAACACCTGTTATGGTTAAGTAACTGTGCTTTAAGAACATCTCCCTCCACAGTCTTTTGTTTTGGTTCTCGGTTTATCCCACATTCTCTCAAAGGCTAAGGCTGTCGTACATTTCTCTGAGTCCGCTTGGGTCATGCCACCTCCCTTTTATGTGTGCAGGGACTGAAGTGTTCGAGAGCGGGTACTTCTCCTCTACAAGTGACCGTGGTTGCTTGATTGCTTTCTTAATCATGTGCTGTTACAGGGCAATAGCTGGTACATTTTGTCACCTTGCCAAGTTCACAAGAGGCAGTGATGGGATTTGTACTGGGCTTCCCTGGCTGTCAGTCTGCTACTATAACCACTAGGCTACTCCTCCATACATGAGGAAAATAACCTGCACCGAACGGCAAAACGCGAGGAGGTTGTGGAAATGCTGAGTTGGTAGTGGCTAGTGTGACTGAACTTTTGAAGACACAATTAATGTCAACACATACACACACACCCCTACTCATAATCTATTTGCAACTTCCATTAGTCTTGATATTGGCTCCTCATTCTCCTGAAGAAATTACATTTAGGCACTCTTATCTTGGTGGCTTTCATTTCAAATATGACAAACCTTCAGTCTCTAGTGGTATTCTTGTGGCTCTACCACAGGGGTGTTGACTGCAAAATACATGAATATTTCTCTGACAATTTTATAGAAGAATCATGAACAAGTTCCTGGAGGAAAAGTCCATAGTCCGCTATTGAGACAGACATGGGGGGAGCCATTGCTTGTCCTGCATCAGTAGCATGGAATGTTGCTACTAGTTGGGATTCTAGAATCTTCTTGTTCTCTGGGATTCTGCATGGAATTTTGATATTCTTTGGGATTCTGTATAGAATGTTACGTCTATTAGGGCTTCTGCAAGGTGCTTGCAACCTGGATTGTCTTCTGTGGAAACTGGGAAGATGGACCTTCGGTCTGTCCCATTATGGCTATTCTAATGTTCTTATATTCACAACCCTGATAACACATGGGGAAAGTGACCTGCAGTATGCGGCAGGTACAATGCAACAATATAAGCATGGGGAAAGAAATCCTCAAGAACATGTGAGGAAAATAAACCACATTAAGTGGCAGGTACAATTCCAGAAATCTTCCTGGGCAGACCTGAAAGGTCATGCTGATAATTTTTTGCCATTATGTATTATGTTACTGTTATTTGATGGGGAATTGGAACAGACTGGAAAATGCTTCAGGCAATGCTTCAGTTCCTTGGGTTTTGTTGCTTTCCCAAATCTCCAGTGTTCCATCCCAGATGGACCCCACTGTGAAAGTGAAGCCTCTGGCAATGGTTAACTATTTTGGGCAATGATTCATGGTTGACTCTGAAACAATAGACTGTGTACAGCCCACACATCTAAATAATCCTAAAGCCAAAATAGAAAACACACAGAAATATCATTTTCTATGAATATTTGGTGCTCTCTAGAGTTAGATGTTAAATCTGATAACAAAGAAAATGAGCACTAAGGTAAGACCCCCCCCCTTTTTTTACAAAACCACGCAAGAGGTTTTTAGCACCCGCCAGCATGTTGAATGTTCTGCGCTCTCCAACGCTCATAGGAACTTTATGACTGTTGGAGCAGCACAGAGCATTCAGCACGGGCGGTATGTGAGGGGCTCACTAAAAGGTGACTCCCATCCCCTTCAGCTTATAAAGAACCAAGTATTGATCCTACCATAAGAACATAAAAATTGTCATACTGGGACAGACTGAAGGTCCATCATGCCCAGTATCCTGTTTTCCAACAGTGGCCAACCCAGGTCCCAAGTTCTTAGCTAGATCCCAAATAGTAAAACAGATTTGATGCAACTTATCCTAGGAATAAGCAGTGGATTTCTCCAAGCCATCTCAATAATGGTCTATGGACTTCTCTTATAGGAAATTATCCAAGCCTTTTTAAACCCCACTAAGCTAACTGATTTCACCACATTCTCCACCAAAAAATTCTAGAGTTTAATTGCACATTATGTGAAGAAATATTTTCTCTGGTTTGTTTTAAATCTACTACTTAGTAGCCTCATCATATTCATATGCCCCCTAGTCCTGGTATTTTTGGAAAGAGTGAACAAGCGATTCACATCTACCCTTTCCACTCCACTCAGTATTTTATAGACTTCTATCATATCACTCCTGAGACGTCTCTTCTCCAAACTTAAGAGCCCTAGCCACTTTAGCCTCTCCTCATAGGGAAGTCATCCCATCCCTTTTATAATTTTCATCGCCCTTCTCTGTACCTTTTTTCTAATGCCGCTATATTTTTTTTTGAGTTACGGCGACCAGAACTACACATAGTATTCAAGTTGCAGCCATACCATAGAGCCCTTATGATCTGCTTTTTGTCTCTTCCATCCCTCCTCCCCTCTTCTGGTGGTCCTTCAACCTTCCTGTGGGGCCTGATGGAAGCAGACTGCCTTGATTGTAGATGTATTGGAGGACCACTAGGGAGTGGGCGGAGGGGGAGGAAGAAAGGGAGAGAGATGCTAGAATCTGTGGGAAGAGAGGGTAAGGTGGTTGGACAAGGAGTGAAGCGTCCTGTTGTGCTGCATTCCCCTGAACTACAAACAAGCTGAAGCTAGATTGGGTAGACTTACCAGATGTTCAGATTTACCTGGACATGTCCTCTTTTTAGAAGATTGTCCAGGTGTCTGGATGGATTTAGAAAACCCAGCACTTTGTCTGGGTTTTGGATGGCCCCAACTCTGCCAGAGCTTGGGCCATGCGAAGATGCAATGCGATGATGTCACATGCATGTGCACATGCATGTGACATCGCGTCATATCTGCACATGCTTGGAGGCCTTTTAGACATGGTCCCGAGCTCCAGCAAGATGAGGAGCTGTGGTTGTATGGGGTGGGGCTGGGGTAGAATAGGTTGGGCCAGGGGTGGAATGGGGCGGGGCTAGTGGTGCAGTGGGGCGGGACTACATGTTTATTGTGTTTGTCTTGGTGAAACATGTCTAGCATTTTAAAATATGTATCCATGTAATTTTGTAAACCACATAGTTTTTATGTGGTATATAAATTTTTAAATAAATAAAATAATATGGTAACCCTAGGAATGGAGAAAGGATGGTAACCCTTTTTGGGGGGATGGCAGTTGCCATCCCTTAGTGATACCTATGTTAAAAATACCTGTGGTCCCAGAAAGCAAGAGCCAATGGAGCGGGCAAGAATGCCAGTGATTAGGATGAGCTTGGGAAGAGTGCTGGAGGAGGGAATAGTTTTGGGGAAACATCCTGTGGTGAATCTGGCCTGTTTGACACGAGCAGTTGGAAAGGAATGGCCTTGCTGTTAAAGAGCTTTGTTTGCTTTGTCCTACAGTGTGAAATATGGGTCTAGATTTCCAACCGGATACTCAACAATCATCCTTTCTAATCTACATAATCCATACAGCTCATTTTCTCTTGGACAATTGAGTTTGACAAACTTTTTAAAGCAGAATGGTTACCTATAAAAGATTATATTTTGATTGCTTCTGAGCGAGTACAAGTATTTTCCTAACTTTTTAGTAACAAGAGCATATAGGTATAGGGTGTGCAACAGAGTCTTCTTCTCTTTCTTTAATAAGGTTTGTTTTTAAAAATTGAAGTTCACTCATCACAAAACACTGGAAAAGAGACAAACATGCGCCTACAGAAGCACAAGAACCACATAAAACAACAGAGTACAGTGTTCTCACAAAGCAACAAGCAATATATCAGTGCAAATATAGCAACTCAGTATAACCTCACTTTATACACTTTTTAATAACAACAACTCCCTCCCCCATCAGCCCACCAGCACAACAAAGCTCCAGAATACATAAAGCTCATATGTTTCAACTCCAAGAAAGGTAGAGGCTTTCTCTAACATGGAATATGATGTCTTCAGCCTATACAACATATGACTGGAAGATATTTGATATAAAGTGAAACTGTAACCCTGTGGTTTGCCTTGATTTCATCTAGAGAATGACACGGGGAAAAATTTGTCCCTGTCTCTGCTCTGTCCCCGTGAGCTCGTCCCTGTCCTGTCCCCGCGATCTCAGTCCCTGTCCCCGTCCCATCCCTGCAAACCATCTGATCCCATCTGCACAAGCCTCGAATAGTTTTATACTGAACTTATTTTATTAAAGTATAAAAAGAAACAATATTCTGTACAATTGTCATTTTATAAATCAAAGTTCTGGCTGCTGAACTAGAGAAAGAGATCTTCAGCTGGCAGAGCTTTGTTTATAAATGTTTATCAACACAACTAATATACTACTTTATCCTAAAGCAAAAAAAGAAAAGAAATAGAAATGTTTTTTCTACCTTTGTTGTCTGGTTTCTGCTTTCTTCATCTTCTCGTCATTCTGTTCCTTCCATCCACTGTCTGCCTTCTCTCTGCCTCTTCCATATGGCATCTGTTCTGTTACTATGCCTCTCCCTTCCACTCCCCCATTGGTCTAGCACCCATCTCCTTCAGAGTCTTCTCCCCTCTCCTAACCATTAACATGCAGTATCTGCTCCTCCCTCCTCTTCCTCTCTCTCTCCACTTCTTTCCAGCGTTTTCCCCTCTCCTCTCTCCTATCCATTTCCATGCAGCGTGTTCCCCCCTCTCTCTCCTACCCATTTCCATGCAGCGTCTGTTCCTTTCTCTCCTCCCCCTCTATCTCCACTTCCCTTTGCACGGTCCAGCAGCCCCCTTCTTCCTTCCTCCCTCCCTTCCCCTTCATGACAATTTTAATTTTTCTTGTCTCCCAGCGGCACGAGCCTTTCAATAAGTCGTGGGCGGCTGCCTGAAAGTTCTTCTCTGACGCAACTTCCTGTTTACAGTTGCGTCAGAGGAGAAGATTCAAGCACCCGTACGCGACTTGTTGAAAGGCTCATGCCACTGGGAGACAAGAAAAATTAAAATTGCCACAAAGGTGAGGGGAAGGGAGGAAGAGAGATGCCCGGATGGCGGCGATCAGAAGGAAGGAGAGAGGGGGCTGCTGGACTGCACGATCAGTGACCGTGTGTGTTCCCTCACTTCACTGCAGAGACAAGGCCATTCACCATTCCATAGGGCGGTGAATGGCCTTGTCCCCGTACCCATGGCGACTACTTTTTTTCTCTTCTCATTTCGGCGGGTTTCCCACGGCTAGCTGCAGGTAACAGCCACCGTGTCATTCTCTAATTTAATCAACTGCTCTGATAGTTTCAGGTCCAAGGCACTGTAAACAGTCAGACAGGCTGGGAAGCTGCTGAAATATTCTTTCAGTGTATTTTACCTGTAGGTTTTCTAATGCTTTCTGAGCCGATAGACAGGCTTCCACAATCACCATTAAAGCCATATCATCTTCTCTTCCCAGATCTGTTTTGGAGGAGGAGTGCCAATCTCTGAAGAGAGAGATCGCTTTCCTGCAGGTAAGGGAATCATCACAGAAAGAAAGGTCATGGTCCTGTTGCTATTGTAGGTACTTGGGATCTAGCTAGGTATTTGGGACTTGGGTCAGCCACTGTTGGAAACAGGATACTGGGTTTGATGGACCTTCGGTCTGTTCCAGTACTGCAATTCTTATGTTCTTATGTGAGCCAAGTAATAATAATCAGTTTATATACCGCAAGGCCGTAAAGTTCTATGCGGTTTACAATAGCTAAAAAAAAACCCCAAACAATAAAAGAAGTTGAATAGAACTAAAAAAGTTAAAAGCCAATAATTAGAGACACTAAAATGATCAAAATAGTGCATAATAAAATTTTTACAAATTAGCTGCCTAAATACTACGAAAACAGATATGTTTTTAGATGTTTCCTAAATTCCCCATAAGTGTCAGTAAGCAAAAGCAATTGTTCTAAATCCTTACCCCAATCAAGCCATTGTGACATCACTGATGAGTTTGGCTCTTAGGCATTGGTGGAATGAGGCATTATGACATCACAATATGAGCTCTGGAATGTTGCTACTCTTTGGGTTTCTACCAAGTACTTGGGACCTGGATTGGTCACTGTTGGAAACAGGATACTGGGCTTGAGGGACCTTCGGTCTGTCCAAGTATGGCAATTCTTAAGTTCTTACTTTACCATAGATGCACCTGAAACACACTGCAGATGTTTTGCAGTTGGGTAGGCCAAGCCCTGGTCTGGTCTGGGAGTGTATTTGTGAAAAGTACCAGCTTCATATTAAGGAACCCAGGCCATCTTTTGCTCATTTAAACTTTTGGAGTCGGATGACGGCGGCGACCTCGGGAGACCCTTGAGAAAGCACAGTTTATGTGCGAAACATGTCGGGTCTGGCTCCCCAGGTTTGGCTGAGATAAGTACTATCCCAAAGTTTGATCACTATCAATAAGTATAATATAATAGTGGTGTATTTAAGAGATGACCAGATCAAAATTATAACAACGAAGTTAAAAAATGCAAAAATAAAGTAAAAACACTTAAGCTGGTTAAACTCAGAAAAGACAGCCAATGATGAAGCACCACACAATGCTTCCCGCGATCTAAATAATTTTTGCGGTGGAGTGGTGGGGCTGAGGCGTCCTTTCCAATACTATATAGACACGAGCAACAAAATAATATCCAGCCCACTTAGGGTAATGCAGCTTTATTAAACACTGGCACCAGTGATGGTGCTGATTGCTGGAAGTCACGGCAGCCACTTTGACATGGGAGTCACTCCTGCTGCAACTAGGGCTAGACCACCAGGCCAATATGGTAGGCCTGGGAGGGAAGGGTTATGGGAGGATCTGAGAGAAGGGCTTCTTCTGATTAGGGGATGAAGGACTGAGGAAGGGAGACCTCTTTCGGTTCAGTAGTTAGGAGGAGAACCACAGGGCATAGGAAAAGAGTTTTGGTTTCCTGGCCTAAATTTAATAAGTCCAAAGGTGAATTTTGAGCCGGTTTTGGTGCTGGATGCTGTTAAAGAATCATCTTTCAGCACACATCCTCAGGGTGTTTAAATGAAGGTGCCCAGTTGTAGAATTTCTCCCTATGTGCATTGCCGTAGAGCAGTTTCATCAGCAGTGCTCTAAAGGCAAAACAGTACCCTCACCCTGACAACTCCCCCATATTCCTTTAAGAACCTGTCTATGACCTCCCCTAGCTCTTATTGGGGGGGGGGAGGGTGTCCCTGTCATCTAGTGGAGAAAGTTAAGATCTCTAGATACAGGCAATCCCTGAGTTACAGACGCCCGACTTAAGTACGACTCATATACTTAAGAACGCAGTTGCGACTTCATTTGATTTCACTGAGAAATTTCCAGTGGCAGAGACTCCTCCACTTCTGAAAAAGATTCAGGAATGATGCATGGCCACATTAAGAACAGTGTGAGGTTGTTTATGCTGTACCTTAGAGGGAACACTGGGACAGTTGGCCCTTTTGTCAGCTGGGAGCAGAGGTAAGCAGCAAGAACCTTAAAATCTACCAGTTCTGAGTTACATACAAATCTGACATAACTGGTTCTTAACCTGGGGACTGCCTGCACTCCTGCCCTTTTGCTGGCCTGAGTTCAAAATGGCATTTCTGACCCCTTGTGGTTGTCTTGCGATATTACCGCTAGGGCCAAGCAGCCAAATAAACTTCATTTGCTTAGTTTGATTCTCTTGAACTGCAAGCAGCACTTGCCATTCGTCATGCTCTAGCACCTCAGGGTTCAGTCTCATGCTGGAGTGGGCCTACAACATGCATAATGGAATTATGATGTATAGGATGGTGCCGCAGTGTGCAGTAAGGGGCTTTGGTGTGGTTACAGTGTGGGGTGTATTAAGGAGCTGGTGGATGGACAGGACTAGGATGCCCTTTCCTTCTTCTTTCCCATCCTGAGTTAATCTCTTATAATGTCCTGCTAAACATCTGCAGCCTCCCCCCCTTCCTCCCTCCAGGGATTTTTTAATGAGTTGTGAGAGTTGAAATCATTCTTTTCAGCTTTGCTTTTGGCCATCTGCTGTATTTCATTGTCTCTCTCAATCTTTCTTTCAAAGAGAGATAAAACTGCTGACAATTTTCTCTTTCTCTTTCTCCCCCCTTCTTTCCCAGATTCAGTTAACCCCTTCTTGGCTGTTCTATTATCCATGGCTTACCTTTGTCTTATCTCTTCCTGAGTGATGTCTCTCTGGGTTATTGGATTTGCCTAAGAGTGTGGATTGCAGCTGCTGCCATGGGGGGCTCCTCTAAGGCTAATGCTGTAGTCCTGTTTGTGGTGGTGGTGGGGCATAAGAATAGCCCTACTGGGTCAGATCAGTGGTCCATCAAGCCCAGTAACCTGTTCTCACAGTGGTCAATCCAGGTCACTAGTACCTGGCCTAAACCCAATGTGTAGCAATATTCTATGCTACCAATTCAGGGCAAGCAGTGGCTTCCCCCTTGTCTTTGTCAATAACAGACTATGGATTTTTCCTCCAGGAACTTGTCCAAACCTTTCTTAAAATCAGCTACGCTATCTGCTCTTACCACAACCTCTGGCAACGCATTCTAGAGCTTAACTATTCTCCGAGTGAAAAAATATTTCCTCCTATTGGTTTTAAAAAGTATTTCCCTGTAACTTCAAGCGTCCCTTAGTCTTTTCACCCCCCTCTCACTGCAAATGAGAAGTTTTTTTTTACCTCTCTCTTCTGACAGTATGTACTTCTCCCTTTGGAAACAGTTTTTACTTTTAAAACCACAAATAAAGGACCATCTAGGCAGCTGAAGAGTTTGGTGAAGTAACAGAGGTCTCTCTGTAGGACAAATGAGCGCTCATAAGGACAGCAGAATAGCTGGCATGATATATCGAATCACATACAGACTCATGTGCAAACTCAGTTTGGTTATATACCTTCTGAAGACCACATTTCCATCAAGTCATACCCTTGGCTCAGACTGCCTGATAACTTTCAGGGGAAGACAGAAAAGTGCTGTGCATTTGAAGCATGGTCTACAGCAGAGAAAACACAATCCTCACTACAGTTATGACAATGAACCCTATTCCTATAGCGTCAAAACAAATCCATCAGTTTTTAAATCAGCTAAAAGCTTCCAAGGACAAGGGAACCGATCTTCTCTCCAAACCATATGTCATAATCATAAATCTACACGAACGCAAGCCAAGATATCTGTGTCATGAACCCTAATGAAATAATGTGAATCCTGGATATGGCCCGGGTCTTCTAAATTGTAAATCGCATTGAACTTCTAGGGCATATTAGCGAGCCATAAATACTCATGTAATGTAGTACTGGCTTTCTCTGTTGCCAAACGTTTGTGTAAGGAATCCTTTGTACTAATGACAGTATCGAATGCATTATCCTTCCCCCCTCTCTTTATTTCTGAAGGAGGGTAGATCAGTTTCCTCCTCGTTGCTTTTGGAGAATAGAGATCATCTGTGAGATAAAGTCTCTCAGTAGACTAGTGTGGGTAAACATTTTTGAGCAGTATTTGCCTTAAAGTTGATAGTCTTGGTCCGAAAAGTCTCTTGGCACACATTAGACACAGAGAGGTTACGTGTAAAAGCCATCGTATTTGTGCAAATGACTAGAAAACAGCTTTCTCTCCAGATAGCCAAAACTATACTGTATTTAGGGAGGAGGCCTTCAGAAGTGGGACTGACCCAGCAGCAGCAATTCTTATATCCCGCGTTATACAAAGCGAGTTAGAACTGATCCATACACAGTTAAAACAACTTTGCATACAGTACAAACAGATCAGACAAGCAAAACCTATCAGCGACCAGTGCTTGCATTTATCAAAAAAACTTAACTCCCATATCTCTTCATAACTCCCCCATAACTTCTTCAATAATTTTAGAATTATGCAAATTAGGGATAACAAATCAAGACAGCAATGTTAAAAATAGGTAAGGTGACAGTGGTCAGAAAATATTATTATTGTAAAGCAATGCTACCCTCTGCTGGTGTCCTTCAGAACTGCAAATTACCTTCCATCTAGTCTTTTGTGTTTGTGGATGACAAAGATGTTAACATACATAATAGATTGCAAACAATTTTTATTGACTGAAAAACAGGCGGAACCATAGGAAAACAGTAGTATACAAAAGACCGCGAACAGAGGCGGGAGATCCGCTAATACAAAGCATAACATTAGTTTCAAGTTTTATTAAAATTTGATAAATTGCTTAATCTTAATACAAAGCGATGAACAAGTCTAAAACCATGTAATACATCTCTCAATACAAGGAGACAGCATCATTAACATAGACCAATTATTAGACATAAACAAAACCAAAAGGGAAATGGGGGAAGAAATACAATATGTGACGGTAAATGAGACGCATAAGGAATAAACGATAGGGGAGGAAATAACATCAACTAAAAATCTGGCTGAGATTAAAATGGCAATGAAGTTCTAAAAAAGTTAGCAGTTAAAAGCATCTTTAAAAAGAAAGCATTTCAACTTGCTTTTAAATCTATCAATAACATTACAAAGTCATGTGTCATTTGCATCCACCCACTAACCCCAGAAAACCCAGAACTCACCTTCAATCCTCCCCCCCCTCTCCAAGCATGGAGGGGGTTGCAAAGATATCACCTGGGTGCACGGGAGTCCGAGGATCCCCAGAGCCTGAAAAGCCCATGGAAGGTCCAGACAAGCCAGTCCTAAGAAGAGAAAAAAAACCCTACGCAAGGTTCCCCCAGGGTCTAGACTCTGATGACCCCAGGGCACTCGGCAGGGCTGGGCACCTCCTCCAAAAAAACAGACCTCCCCCCATCTTCCCCCCTCAGAGCAGAGAGATACAAAGATCCAGAACAGACTAAGGTACACCCAACAGTTAAGCTAGGGTATTGATTATAAGGCTGCACCCCCCTAGGAGACAAGGAGCGCAAGGAAAAAGCCACAATAACCCTTGATAGTGAGACTCTCTTGGACTTCTTCCAATCCAAAGTACAAACCATCTGCAATAATCTTGACACCAACACCAACCCCCATCCAGCTTACCCCCAGCACCCCCAGCCTAACCCCCAAGTACCTCATCCTCTACCACTCTCCCCCAACTTCATATGGCCATCCATGCTGAGGTTCATGAAACCCCAAGAGAACTCAAGCTCTCCAGCATCATCCTCGACCCCTGCCCATCCAGCCTCCTACTGTCCACAGAAGACGCCATGGCAGAATCTATCCTCCCCATCATTAACTTCTCCCTCTCCACAGGAACAGTACCTCTCAGCTGGAAATTGGCTATTATCAAACCCACTCTCAAAAAACCTACCCTCGACCCTAACAAACCCAGCAACTACCGCCCAGTCTCCAACATCCCATTTGTCTCCAAACTCCTAGAACGAATAGAATTCCAAACTATATTGATTATTTAAATTTTTCCATTCAGGGAACCCTACCTGAATGGCCTGCTTCAGTTCTATAACTTTGTGATTTATTAAGTCCAAATTTATGTTGCAACTGTGAAAAGTCAAGCAGCTTACCATTAGATATAACATCATCTTAAAAAAAATTAAAAAAAAATTCGTCTTGACGCTATGGTGGCTGAATGTGTATGAGCGGGAGTTGGAGCCTTGAGAAAGCCCATCATTTCATACGGGCGAAACATGTCGGTGTCTTTACATAAACTCCCCCGCACAGCGTCTTGCTAACAAGCTAACAGCTTTAAGCTAAGTATTCTTAGTATTGAATTATTTATATATTAAATTGCATTAAAAAGTATAATATCAAAAACTAATCGGTTCCTATGAGGAGTGGGAGCGTAAAGCCACTCACTATGAGAATAATTGAGTGTGTGGTGGCCCGCTGAGGAACGGTGAATAATTAATGAGTTAAATTACTGAATGAAGATAGTTAATACAGCGAGATAATTTCCCTCTGTTGAACCATATCTATAATCGCAGAGGAAACATGAGTCGCCATTCCAACCATAACCAATCTGGGATATTTTCAATGAGCTCTGGGAGGATCCAATACATACCTTGGTGCAAAATATAGGCTTGATGATACCTATAAAAATTGGGAAAATTTACCCGTTCCTCTGTAATTGGTTTTTGTAAAGATACTAAAGCAACTCTAGGAGTTTTACCCAGCCAAATAAATTTTGTAAGAATACTATTTAACTTTTAATAGAAGGACCCCTTAAAGAAAACTGGTAACATACCCATTTGATAACAAATCACAGGCAATATCATCATTTTAATAAAAACATTGCAACTACTGTATAGTCCAAATGCACTCCATTGTGTATGTGAGCTTGTACACCGTTCTGAGCTACTGGGAGTTCGGGATAAAAATCTAAATAAATAAATAAAAAAGAAGCAGAAAACAACGGTGACGTTTAAGAGAGCCCTCAACCTCCCAAAGAACTAACGCATGGAGGTGGGATCTCCACTGCCAAAAAGACGGGTGGTTCGAAGAGGTCCATTGTTGCATTATACACCCAATAGTTACACAGTAAATTCATGATTAAATAAAATAGTCTTTTTGCTTTGATATTAAAAAAAAAACAAACTATTAAAAACACAAAGTCTCTACCTCCTTCTACTACCTCTGCCAACTGAGAAGGATCAAACCCTACATCTCCACACCTGACCTAGCCCAACTCCTCTATGCCTATGTCCTCTCCAGGATGGATTACTGCAACTCCCTATTTAATTGAGTAGCCAAAAAAGATCTCAAGCACCTCCAGCATGTACAAAATGCAGCAATCCGCCTCCTACATAGCCTCAACTACCACGATCCCATCTCCCCAGTCCTCCGTACTGAACACTGGCTTCCAATTAACCAACGCTGTGCATTCAAGGCCCTGGTAATAGCGCATAAAAGAATTTACTCCACCACCCCTACCTTCCTAAAATCCAAGCTAACCCTGTACACCCCCACCTGCCCCCTCCTCTCAGAAATGAGAAACGCCTATGCATCCCCCCAGGAAGGTCCCTCCTGTCAGAAACCGCCCGCAAATACTCCTATAGCCACTTCATCCCCCAACTCTGGAACCAACTCCCCCCACAAATCAGACTACAGAACTCATTGATGACCTTCTGGAAAGTGGTAAAGACCCTCCTCTTCAACTAAAATTCCACCACAGTCTACGCCTCACCCCCTTAAACCCCCTCCCCTCTCTTCTCCACTCGAAACTTCTACTTAAATTGCTGTACAGTCCATTGCTTTACTTATATTACTATATAGTCCTTGTATTTAAACTACTGTATAGTCTTTGTACTGTCCAAATGTACTCCACTGTGTATGTGAGCTTGTAGACCGTTCTGAGCTACTGGGAGAACGGGAAAAAAATCTAAATAAATAAATAAAAAAGAAGCAGAAAACAACGGTGACGTTTAAGAGAGCCCTCCACCTCCCAAAGAACTAACGCATGGAGGTGGGATCTCCACTGCCAAAAAGACGGGGGGGGGGGGGGGGGTGTTTCGAAGAGGCCCATTGTTGCATTATACACCTGCAAGCCAGGAGCCACAGATGTTAATAAGAATCCATCCAGTCTGCCCAATAGTTACATAGTAAGTTCATGATTAAATAAAATTGTCTTTTTGCTTTGATATTTCTGGGTCATAGATTGTAAAATCCACCCAGTTAGGGTTGCCAGATTTTCCAATTGGAACGGACCCCCTAGGCCCGCCCAGTCCCGCCCCCACTGCCTGCTCTTGTTGGGCAGGGAGGAAGTCTGTGCATGCGCAGATGCCATGTGATGATGTCATTCGCGGACTTCCTCCCTGCCTGACACGATTTGAGGAGGCTTTTCAAAACCCGGACAAAGTGCCAGGTTTTGAAAAGCTATCCGGACCCCCAGGACATGTCTGGAGAAATCCGGACGTCTGGTACTGTCCTTAGCTTCCAACTACTGGAGTTGCCATCAGAGCTCACTACAGCCTATCCAACTATCTCATTGTTTGTGGGATACGTATCGTAAGTGTTTCAAGTTACTGGAGTTGCCATCAATGTTCTCCCTTGTCCAATTGCCATATACAGGACACAGACCTGCCTTAGTTCTTCAATAAACACCATTCATTTTCTAATTCAAGATCTTTCTGAATTTTAACACCATTTTCCTCTTCACCACCTCCTTCAAGAGGACGTTCCAGGCATCCACCACCCTCTCTATGAAAAAGAATTTCCTAACATTACTCCTGAGTCTACCATCCCACAACCTCAAGTTATGCCCTCTAGTTTGACCATTTCCCTTTTCTGGAGAAGATTTGGTTCTATATTAATACCTTTTAAGTACTTAAATGTCTGTATCGTATCACCCCCGTCCCACCTCTCCTCTTCTCTAGAGTATACTGTACATCAGTGTGTCGCTAACTGTATGCCTCCTGAGATTTCAGGTGTGACGTGATACACTGGGGAAGAGGAGAGGTGCTGGTGCCGGATGACTGTCTACAGGACGTGCCTCTTGCAAAGAGAGGCACGACCTGTAAGTGATTTCCCGACGCCAGCACCTCTTCTCTCTGCTGGCCCTTCTCTCCAACGCAGGTCCTTTTCTCGGTTCAAGGCCCGTTTGAAGGGCCTTTGCGTATGTGCGCTCACATCATCACGCCAACACTTCCAGGTGTCTCGAGCCGGGGACACTAGCCCTGGTTCAAAAAAGTTTGCGAGACACTGGTGTACATATTTAGGTCTTCCAGTCTTTTCTCATACATCCTTTGGTGCAAACCCCTTTGCCATTTTTGTCACCTTCCTCTGTTGTTATATTTGAACTTTTCTTCAGATGCGTGGACTTCATATACCAAAAAGTATATATATTTTTTCTTATAATAAGAATTTGTATTAATGTGAATCTTCTGTTCTCTTGACTTTATTTCTTGTTCTTTGGTTCTGCTTCATAGATTTCCTTTCATGTTGGTAAAATCCCAAGCAATATCCCCCTAATTTTATAAAAGTGTTGAAAATTGTGTGTGGAAATTTGAGCCCATGTTCAATTTGCACATGCAATAATTAAGATTGTAAGAAGCAATTACTGGTGCTAAATTTAGGCGGGGGATCTGCACCTACATTTTACATGTGAGTTAAAAAATAAAAGGGGTCCCAGGCACATTGGGGGCATTTCTTTAAGTCACTCACGTAGTTATAGAATAAGGGTATCTGTGCTTACGCCATGTTTTCATTGGTGCAGTTGGATGTGATTTCTGGGCTGCAACACTAATTCTATAAGCTGCACCTAACTTTAAGCGCTTTTTTCGGACCCTGGTTCTTAATGTTGCAGGCTGGGGGGATGGGGATCAGAAGGAGAGGGACTGTGTTGAGGGTGGCTGGGAAGCAATATATTTAAGTTAATGTGAGTGCTGGCCAGTGCCAGTTCATTTACCACTGGCTATTCAGTCAGGTGCCCAGACCACTACTATTGGTTGAAATTAGCTCTTTTCTTTAGTATCATGTTGAATTATTGAACTATCTGTCTTGTGTAATTTGCAAGATAAAGGTAGCCTGATAATCTTGACTTACGATGTATCACAAAGATCTCTGGGACAGAGAAGAAAGATATGTGACCTGGCTGTCTTTTGTAGAGCTTTATTATGCGGGAGAAGGATTATACAGATCTGATGGCCCCAGACCCTACACTGACAGGTGAGTCAGGGAGAGGGATTTACTCTGTACCTGAATGAATGCTTGAATGGCTAAGGTCAGCTTGACACCAGACTGAGTGACTGTACACTTCACTTTACCAGGACCAGGGTTCTCTACCTTGGCTTTCTTTGAGTTTCTCATTTTCACTCCAGGTTTCTAGATTCAAATCTTCACAACTGGAGTTCCAGTAAGGCTAGTCTGCTACCCCCAGCTATTTGTTTTCATGTGACCCGTTTCCTACAGTCTTGACTCAGTGTTTTCTTATATCTCAGTGTTCAGCCCTTACGCTAATGAAGGGCACTCTGACCATGGCTGTAAATGATGAAGCTGAGCTGTTCAGTATCATGAGAGGCACTTCTTTGCTTGGCTAGGATGTTCCCAATCAAGAGCAGACTTGCTTCACAAGCACAGATTGGAAGAAAACCATGATGCTGAGCATCGTGAGGGTTTAATGTGCAGATATATTCTTTTTATAAACTGCTTGTATGCACATAAATTAACCTGGACCAAATATAGCTCTTTCCAATGCAGGCTGGGGAAGAATTAGTAATTTATAAACTACATGAAAATTAAGCAAAAAAAGCATGTATACCAAGGATCTGTTGTCAATATATGTACATAAATTCCCTGGAGTAATGTTCAGATGTGTTATTGAAAATTAACTGCTACGTACACATGCATGGCAAAGCATGCAAAACCCAATTTTAAAATTATCCATTGTGAGATCAAGTTCCACACTTGTTTGCCTGAATAAATACTAATTTATCTGAGTAAAATGAGGTATCTGGAAATTGCTCAATTTATCTGGGTTCAGAAGAAGAGCAGATTTAAATTAGATTAGAGGGGAGGAAGAGCTTATGCACCTGGGATTTTCTTTCTCAGCTATCTGCACAACCGCTGCAGGCTGGGCCCTTATTGTTAGTGTTTGTGCATTAGTTGGAGTGCAAGAGTAGTCTGGTGATTACTGCTGCAGCCCGAGGACTTGGGGAATTGGGTTCGATTCTCGCTGCAGCTCCTTGTGACCCTGGGCAAGTCCCAGGTACAAAATAAATGCATATATATGATATACAAACTGCTTTCATTATAACCACAGAAAGGTGGCATATCAAGTCCCTTCCCTTACCATAACTAAAGCTTAAGCGAACATGGTAAACTCACCTGCCAGATTTGCTACTACATTACAACCCCAAATTACCCCCCTCTCTGTTGAGCTTTTTGTGAGGTGAATGAATCTTTTCCTAGCTATGGCTGAACTTCATGAAGCGTTGGCTGCTAGTGCAGGAAAAGCAAATGGGAAAAGTAGCAATGTAGCTCTTTAATAAGCTCTGTGTTCTGCTGCTTTCTGTGAGCATGGGACGAGGCTATCTCTCATTCCTGAGTGGATGGTGAATTCCTGAGTACTCTGCTTTCTTTTTTTCCTGCTTAGAACTGAAGGAGGAGAGGCGAGTGATTAAACAGGACCTGCAGTTGAAGCCATGGGTAAGAAGCTCTCGCCCATCACACAAGGCAGTGTTACCCAAGAATGCAGATGAGAGTATCAGGTAATGCATTCAGAGGGGGGATCCAGAAAGATAAGCAAAATCCTCTAGGACACAGGTGCTGGTCAAATCCGGCCTGCCTGGTCATTTTAAGCAGCCCACGGTCTGATGCCCCCAGTTTTACCTTGTGGCCGGCACCCTCCTCCTCATAGACATAATGTGCACGGAGCTGCATGCAACAGCTCCTCGTGCGTCCCACACCTCATTCAGAAGCATTCCCTATGACTTTGCAATGTCAGAGAGAAGGCTTCCTGTTCAGGTGCAGGACGCACGAGGAGCCGCTGCATGTGGCTCCGTGCATACTACGGCTTTGAGGAGGGAGCCGGCCACAAGGTAAAACTGGGGGCATCGGACCGTGGGCCGCATAAAACGACCAGGTTGGAGCTGGTCAGAAGGTTAGATACCCGCCGGAGGGAGGCACAGCATGGAGGGAGGGAGACAACAAAGGTAGGGGGAATGGTTTTATTTTCAAGTTAGTGTCAGAATTGTGTCAATTTTGAGCATTTTAATCTGCTGTCTATCTTTTGCACTGCTCAGGAAGAAATACATTTGTTTCTTTTTCTCTGGGGGTTGTACTGCGTGCAGAATCTTGAATCTTAAAAAATATATTAGTACTCTTAGTTTTTGGTCCCATATTTGCATAGGGGTTATCTGTGTTCTGGTAGGAATGAATGTTGAGAAGCCTACAGTGTGTTTTGTGGTTAACCATTATCATTATAGAAACATAGAAGATGACTACAGATAAGGGCCATAGCCCATCAGGTCTGCCTACTCTACTGACCCACCCCCAAGTCTACTATCCTAGGGATCCCACTCCTGGTGACAGGTTACCTTGTTTTAACCCTCTAAGGGATCCCACATGGGCATCCCATTTGCTCTTAAATTCTTGCACGCTGTTTGCCTCGATCACCTGCACGGGGAGCTCGTTCCAAGGATCAACCACTCTCTCGGTGAAGAAATATTTCCTGGTGTCGCCATGAAATTTCCCGCCCCTGAGTTTGAGCGGATGCCCTCTTGTGGCTGAGGGTCCTTTGAGAAAGAGAATCTCTTCTTCCATCTCGATACGGCCGGTAATATACTTAAACGTCTCGATCATGTCTCCTCTCTCCCTACGTTCCTCGAGTGAGTACAGCCGCAAATTTTTCAGCCTTTCCTCGTACGATAGATCCTTGAGCCCTGAGACCATCCTGGTGGCCATCCGTTGCACCGACTCTACTCTCAGCACATCTTTTCGGTAGTGTTAATAAGATTATATTGTGTGTGTATATATGTGTATATATGAAAAATGAATGGAAAAAATGGTGTTATAATTAGTATTATTATCCCAGGACAAGCAGGCATGATATTCTCACATGTGGGTGACGTCATCTACGGAGCCCCGATGCGGAAGCATTTTCAAGCAAACTTGATTGAAGATTTAAGTTTGCTCTGCTGCTCCACGCATGCGTGCCTTCCTGCTCCACTAGGGGGTGCATCCCCTCGTGGTCTCCAGTTCAAAATTTTCCGCTGAGCCTAGAAGTTGTGTTTTTTCAGGCTCTGCCCCAACTGCCTTCTAGCACCGCGATTTTCTTGTTTTTTCATCGTTTAAGTCGCTGTGCGCAAAAGTTTTACCTTCTTCAACTTGATTCCTGCTTCGTTTGATCGACCCGGAGGCTTCCGGGTCCCCGTGGCCGCGTGGCTACTCGAGCCGCGGCCACTTTCGATTCTATGTCCCGGCCCTTGTCCGGCTTTAAAAAGTGCACCCGGTGCGAGCGGCTTCTTTCCATCACAGACCCGCATCGCCGGTGCATCCTCTGCCTGGGGGCCGCTCATCCAACCGACTCCTGCCCCCAGTGCGCTACTTTCCAGAACCGGGCCCTCCGTCGAAGGAAAGCCCACATGGCGGATCTTTTCGCCCCAGACCAACCCTCTACCTCGGCCTCGAGGTCGGCCCCGGCCTCGGCCCCGGCCTTGACCTCGGCATTGCCTCGAGACTCGACTCCGAAGTCCTCGGGACAACAGAAAGCCTCGGCTCCGGGTAAGTCCCCTCTTCAGGTTCTGTACCAGTGAAGAAACCAACCTCGGGGACACCGGCGACGCATGGCGGAAGTCCCATGCTTACAGTCCCGACGAAGCCCTCCAAGCCTTCGGGCCGTGCCTCCACCACACGGGAATACTCTGATACGAGGTCGCCCCCGGTGGAGTGCACCGAGGCAGGGGACATGCCTTCGATGCTGTCCGTGCCCGTCTTCCAGGACCTACTCCGAGCAATGATCTCGTCGGAGCTGTCCGCTGCAATGGCCCATCTACAACCGGCCTCTGCCTCGACCTCGACCCCGCATGTGCCAGACCAGCCTGAGCCTCGCGTCGAGCCACCTCGGGGAAAAGTGCGCAAACTTCGCCACATCTCATCCTCCTCGGACTCCTCGCCGAGGCACCCGAGGCGCTCTCCCTCCACAGACCGCCACAGGGCAAAACGTCGGGCCAAACTGACAGAAACCTCGAACCGCCGTACCTCTAAGAAGGCCCGGGGTTCTCCTACTCTACGAGGACGTTCACATACACCTCGTACGGGACCGCTGAGGGTGGCAGAGTTATCACTCTCCAACCCACGCATCCTCCGAACTCCCCCTCGGACCGGGGCTCCGATCCGAGGTCTCGGGCTTTCACCGAGGGAGTCCGGGTCGAGGTCACCGATCCGACATCGATCGGTACCCCGAACCCCGGCATCGTCTCCGAGGGGCTCCTCGAGACGTCGGAGATCCACGACCCCGGAACACTTTCACAGTGCTTCCCCGGCCTCGGAGCTTGGATCGGAGCAGGAACCTTGCTACTCGAGGGAAGCCTCCCCTTCCTTCTCCACCCGACGGAGGTCTCGTTCATCAACCCCGCACGGGGCCTCGGGAACATCCCGACCATCCTTCTCACGCTTTGTCCAGGACATGGGCCACGCTTTGAATTTAGACCTCCAGTCCGACTCCAGATACTCTAAAGAATACCTAGCGGAACTGGATATGCCATCACTGCCCAGAGAGTCCCTTCGCTTGCCGCCTAACCCAATACTCCAACAGGCTCTCTTCAGGAACCTGGAGACCCCCTATATGGTCACAGCTGTGTCCTCCAAAATGGAGGCCAAATACCGCACAGTACCCTTTCCGGGATTTGAACAACCGCAGCTCTCCCACCAGTCGCTGTTAGTAGAATCCTCCCTAAAAAAGGCCCACCCCTCTCGGGTCTCAGCGGCGGTCCCCCCAGGCCGAAAAGGCCGAACCCTAGACAAGTTCGGCAGGAGACTATACCATAATGCGATGATGGCCTCTAGGGTGCAAAGCTACACTTTCACCTTCACATCCTACCTCAAACACCTCATTGGACTACTGAGAGCCTTTGAGACTGACCTACCGGCCTCCCGCCAAGGAGCGTTTAGCCTGCTCTTAGAATCCCTCTCCAACCTACGCCTCCATCTATTCCACGCGGCCTACGATGGCTTCGAACTCTCCTCCAGAGAGGCAGCCTTTGCTATCGCCATGCGCCGACTAGCTTGGCTACGCCTGGTCGACATGGACCCCAACTTACAGGACCGGTTGGCTAATCTCCCCTGCGTGGGAAAAGAACTGTTCGATGACACTATCGAGGCGGCTACAAAACGCCTCTCCGAACATGAACGCTCGTTTGCCTCCCTTGTCCGACAAAAGCCCAAACCACCCGCGTCCAGGCCGTATAGGGCCCCTCCGCGCCGCTACCCACAAAAATCCACCCCTGCCTTCTCGCGGCCCCCACCCAGGCGTCCGCAAGCCCACCACCGGGCCATGCCCAAGTCCCAACCGCCTGCGACTACCAAACCATCCCCGTCCTTTTGACGGGATACGCGGAAGGGGGCGGGCCCCCTCCGCCATAGTCCCAGGCCTCCTTCCCATCGGGGGTCGGCTCAAAGCCTTTTACCCTCGCTGGGAACAAGTCACGTCGGACGCATGGGTCCTTGGCGTGATCTCATCAGGATACTCTCTCAACTTTCGGGCCATTCCTCCGGACAACCCCCCAAGGAATTGCCCTCCCAACCGGACACAGCTACCCCTACTCCTCTCCGAAGCTCGAGACCTGCTTCGCCTGAGAGCAGTGGAGGAGGTTCCCCCCGATCAACGGGGGAAGGGCTTCTACTCCCGTTACTTCCTGGTACCGAAAAAAACGGGAGACCTACGCCCAATACTAGACTTGAGACGCCTCAACAAATTTCTGGTAAGGGAAAAATTTCGGATGCTCTCCCTACCGACACTCTACCCCCTGATCGACGAGGGCGACTGGCTCTGCTCCCTCGATCTCAAGGAGGTGTACACACATGTCCCAGTGCACCCTGCTCACCGCAAGTTCTTGCGTTTTCAGGTAGGGGACTGGCACCTACAATACCGTGTCCTCCCCTTCGTCCTAGCATCGTCACCTCGGGTTTTCACCAAGTGCCTCGTGGTAGTCGCAGCAACCTTACACTCCCAGGGCCTCCAGGTATTCCCCTACCTGGACAACTGGCTGATCAAAGCCCCGTCCAGGGAAGCGGTTATCTCAGCGACCCAACAGACTATTACCTATCTACAAAGTCTGGGGTTCGAGATAAACTACACAGTCTGGCCTCCAGTCTACATCTATCTGAGTCCATCTTAGTGTGATTACTGCTTTCCATCAGCCTCTTGAGGGGAAACCTCTGTCTGCACATCCTGTGGTTTCCCGCTTCATGAAAGGACTTTTCAATGTTAACCCACCACTCAAACCGCCTCCAGTAGTCTGGGATCTCAGTGTCATTCTGGCTCAATTGATGAAGCCTCCATTTGAAGCAATTGATAAGGCTTATCTCAAATATCTCACTTGGAAAGTCGTCTTTCTCATTGCTCTCACATCTGCTCGAAGAGTCAGTGAGTTACAAGCTTTGGTTGCAGATCCACCTTTCACAGTTTTCCACTATGACAAGGTGGTCCTTCGCACTCATCCAAAATTCTTGCCTAAAGTTGTCTCCAAATTTCATATTAATCAATCTATTGTTCTTCCAGTATTTTTTCAAAAGCCTCATTCTCACCCTGGAGAAGTTGCACTTCATACTTTGGACTGTAAACGTGCCTTGGCTTTCTACTTGCAACACACTCAATCTCACAGAACAGCCCCACAACTTTTCATCTCCTTCGATCCAAATAAGTTGGGGCATCCTGTCTTGAAGCGAACCATATCCAACTGGATGGCTGGTTGCATCTCCTTCTGCTACGCTCAGGCTGGTCTCCCTCTGCAGGGTTGAGTCACGGGCCACAAAGTTAGAGCAATGACGGTGTCTGTAGCTTTCCTCAGATCAACTCCTATTGAGGAAATCTGCAAGGCTGCCACTTGGTCCTTGGTTCATACTTTCACCTCTCATTATTGTCTGGATACTTTCTCCAGAAGGGATGGCCATTTTGGTCAGTCTGTTTTACAAAATTTGTTTTCTTAATTTGCCAACTCTCCCTCCATCCCATTATGCTTAGGTTGGAGGTCACCCACATGTTGAGAATATGCTGCCTGCTTGTCCTGGGATAAAGCACAGTTACTTACCGTAACAGTTGTTATCCAGGGACAGCAGGTAGATAATCTCACAACCCTCCCACCTCCCCTGGTTGGCTTCCTAGTTAGTTATCTGAACTGAGGTACCTCACAGGAGATGCGCGCCCTAACTCGGGCGTGAGGGCACTCACGCATGTGTGGTGCAGCACTCGTAAGCTCTTAAAAGATCTTCAAGCAAGTCCGCTTGCGAGGCTGTCCGCTGCGGGGCTCCGTTGGTGACATCACCCACATGTTGAGAATATCTGCCTGCTGTCCCTGGATAACAACTGTTACAGTAAGTAACTGTGCTTTCTCCTCCATATCAAAATCTAAAACTGAGTGGCTTTAAGACCATTTCAGGCTCTGATCCGCATAATTGGTGCATCCAGTGTCTGGGTCCTGAACATCAAGACATTACCTGTGTCCTCTGCTCCTGTATGCAAAAGAGGTCAATTAAAGCACGCAAACTACAACTCTGGTCTTTGTTACACCTTCCTTCTGCTCTTTTATATCTTAGCAGTCTGATTATTCCTTACCTTCACATTAGAGAATGACATGAAGACAAATTTTTCCCCATTCCTGCGGGACCTCATTATCCTGTTCCCATGAGTTTTTTTTCCTACTCCTGCCTCATTCTTGCAAGCTCCGTCCTCATCTGCACAAGCCTCAAACGCTTTAAAATCCTAAGTAGCAACATTCTAGAGCTCAGATTGTGATGTCATAATGCCTCATTCCACCAATGCCTAAGCTCCGTCCTCATCTGAACAAGCCTCAAATGCTTTAAAATCCTAAGTAGCAACATTCTAGAGCTCAGATTGTGATGTCATAATGCCTCATTCCACCAATGCCTAAGCTCCGTCCTCATCTGCACAAGCCTCAAACACTTTAAAATCCTAAGTATCAACATTCTAGAGCTCAGATTGTGATGTCATAATGCCTCATTCCACCAATGCCTAAGCTTCGTCCTCATCTGCACAAGCCTCAAACACTTTAAAATCATAAGTAGCAACATTCTAGAGCTCAGATTGTGATGTCATAATGCCTCATTCCACCAATGCCTAAGCTCCGTCCTCATCTGCACAAGCCTCAAACACTTTAAAATCATAAGTAGCAACATTCTAGAGCTCAGATTGTGATGTCATAATG
The DNA here is from genome assembly GCF_902459505.1 of Geotrypetes seraphini. Taxonomy (NCBI): domain Eukaryota; kingdom Metazoa; phylum Chordata; class Amphibia; order Gymnophiona; family Dermophiidae; genus Geotrypetes; species Geotrypetes seraphini. Next base: position 69,403,859 of record NC_047095.1, read on the forward strand.
CCTCATTCCACCAATGTCTAAGCTCCGTCCTCATCTGCATAAGACACAAACACTTTAAAATCATAAGGGTTTGAGGCTTGTGTGGTTAAGGCAGAGCTTACAGGATTGGGACAGTGACAAAACTCATGGGGACGGGTGGGGAAATTGAGTTCCTACAAAGACGGGGAACAATTTGTCCCCATGCCATTCTCTACTTCACATTCTCTCTATTCGGCAAACAGCAATCTACTCTACCTTCCACCTCTCTCCTTTCTTCCTCACAAAACTCTGGAACAACCACCCACCACAGATCAGGAACCTTCCCATCCTGGCTGAATTTAAGAAATGCCTTAAAAGTCATATATTCACACAGGTGATTAGGATGTCATGTCATTGTGGGTGTTTTCTTATTTAATATTAATTCCTATGTACACTGTTTTGTTACTATGGGTATCTTTGACATTTATAATTGTTATAACAGCTGTGTAAATTATTCTGTTGTTTACTTCCGCTATATTTACCTCTCTCTCTTTGTTATTTGTGTATTATGGTCTAAACCACAGTTCTTCAACCGCTGGTCCGCGGACCGGTGCCGGTCCGCAGAAAATTCCTGCCGGTCTGCGCAGGGCCGGCGAGATGGACGTTGTTAAATTTCCTGCCCTGGTGGTCTTCGCGGAAATTTTGTTCCTCCCAGCCTCGGGCGATCAAGACAGGCTGCCGACGTCGGGCATTCCCTCTGAGTCTCGCCTATGCGAAAACAGAAAGTTGAAACAAAATAGGCGGGACTCAGAGAGGAAAGATCCCGACGTCGGCAGCCTGTCTTGATCGCTGCCCCTGCCGAGTTGCCGAAGAGGGCTGCAGGGAAAGTGTAGGTAGGAAGGAGATGGTCAGCGTGCGCGGGGGGTGTCAGGGGGGTCAGCGTGGTCAGCGTGTGGATTGGGGCCATCAGCAGCGTCTGTGCTGAAAGCCTGCCCATGTGCAGAATGCGGCGGATAGGGGCCTCTGGCTCATCTTGGGCGGCAGGGCCTGTGGTGCAAAGCTGTTTTTGCCGGCTTGAGGGGGGGTCACGAATGTGCAGGGAGCCTTCAACAGTGGCTGTCTCCTCTCCTAGCAGCTCTGTACTTACCAAGGCAGTGATTCACTTTGGCAACTTCCCCTTTCCTCAGAGGCGGCAACAGACCCAAGGCTGCCTAAGTAAATCACTGCTGCAGGCAAGTACTGAGAGCTGCTGGAAGGAGAGGAAGCCACTGTTGGAGGCTGGGAAGCTGATGGATAAAGGGAGAGCTGCTACTGCACCTGGAGGAAGGTAGAAAGAGAGATGCTGCTGGGAGGGGAAGAGGGAAAGGGATGGGAAGAGAGCTACTGTTGGATAGGAGGGAGGAGGAAGGGAGAAGGAAAAAAGGAAGGAAACAGCTGGCAGGGAGATTAGAGGAGGGAAAGGGGAGAGACAGGAATGAGAAAGTAGAGAGAGATTGATGCTGGAAAGGGGGTTAGCAGAGAAATGAGACAGGGATAAAGATGCTAGATCTAGTGTAGGAGAGATAAAAATGAAGAAAACAGTGAAGCTGGAATGAATGATGTAAAAAGGAGAGAGGAGGCACAGGCTGGATGGAAATGGGAGAGGGGCATAGAAAGAAGTCAGATACATATGGAAGGGGGACAGTGGATGGAACGGGCAGACGCTGGAAGGAAGAGTGGAAAGAAGATGAAAGCAGAGACCACAAAAGGTAGAAAAAATCATTTTATTTCTATTTTGTCATTAGAATATATCAGATTTGAAATATATATCCTGCTAGAGACATAACTGGGGACTGCAAAGCCTAACACTATTCCTGTCATGTGTGACTGCAGTATTCTGTTAGCATGATATTTCTGTGTAGCATTCTGTAATAATTTGGCTTGTTCAGTTTTCTTGATAGTAGAGGGGATATATGTGAAGGGGAGGGGAGACGGGTTTTGTTGGTCCTTGCTCTGAATATTTATAAAATGACAATTGTACAGAATATTGTTTCTTTTTATACTTTAATAAAATACGTTCAATATAAAATCATAACTGAGGCTTGTGCAGATGGGATCAGATGGTTTGTGGGGACCGAGCTTGCGGAGACGGGGCGAAAATGTGTTTTTTTATTTCGGTCTTAGTAGTTTGCCGGTCCACAAAATAATTCTTTTATTTCTGCCGGTCCACGGATGTAAAAAGGTTGAAGAACACTGGTCTAAACCACTGTGGTGTCATTGTGACCACCAGCGGTATATCAAATTTTAATAAAGATAATGCACCCTGAGCTCCAAGTAAAAAGGCATGAACTAAATATGGCTCATGCATTGAAATTTGTTTCTGGACAGACCTGTTTTCTTAGGTTACCAGATGTCTGGGGAAACCCGGACAGATTTTCCAAAGCCCATCATTTGTCCAGGTTTTGGAAAGCCCCAACAAGCTCCGGAGAACCTCTGAGCATTTGCGGATGACATCACACACATCCGCTCATTCTCCAGGCCCTCCAAACATGGCTGGAACTCGTCTGGAAGAAAAGACTTTGTGAGGGCTGGGCAGGGCTGGAGTGGAATGGGGTGGGGCTAGATGTGGAACTGGGCGGAGTCATGTGTCCGGGGTTTACTGGTGAAAAATGTTTTCTTATAGCGCTTCTCTTCTTGCTCCTCTTTCCTTTCAGGCATCATTTCTTTCCCATCCTGTCCCTGCCTTCTCCTGGCTGCATAGATATCGGCAGTGGCAGGAGCTGTCAGAAAGCTCCCCCTAATCCCCTCATAGCAGCAGATGCACTTTTGACATAAATTCTGAAGTGCCCCCCATCTCCTTATCCCCTCCCCTCTCCCTTCATCCAGCAAAACAGCCAGAGGAAAGTAACTGGGCATTCAGCTGAGCCCCAAACATGTCCTATATCAAATCCCTGGAGACCACAGCTGTGAAGATAATCCCTTAAAGATGCGACACAGGCTAGAAGTGTGTAAGGGGCAGATTCTCAAAACTCACCGTGCCTTTAATGGTGGTTGCTAAACTGGTTCTAGCCAGTTTAGCCTGCTAGTATTTTATCTCCTGATTCTCAGAACAGCTCACCATGGTTTTTTCCAAGTTTCCGCGCAGCCTTCAACTCTGCCATGCAAATGAGGGCATTAATATTAAAACAAGCACTCAGGGCAATGCTTTATCTTTGCCGGATGATTCTCCAAACGAGGCACCGAATGTTAATGACCCCAAATCACCACTGCTGTGGGAGTGCTGGTACTGTGAAGCACGCATCTGAGGCTGTGGCTCATGATAAAAATGAAAAGAAAGCACACTATTAAGATAAATTTATAGTAATGGGTAAGAAATTTCAAAAGGAAGCATCTCTAGCATGTGAATTAGAAGTGCTTCTCGAGCACGTGTATTAAAGGCATATCTTATGCGTGAACTTGTTGAAAGCTAACGTAAATGCGCTGGGCTTTTATCTCTTTTACGATATGAGTACCTAGCAGCTACAGCGTAGCGTTTCCTGATAAGTGCACACATTTACGCCTCTTTATGTGGACTATTCTGCATGTGTTCCAATCGCTATCACCAGAGAGTGGTAGAGAACTGGAATGCTCTTCCGGAGTCTATTATAAGGGAAAACACCCTCCAGGGATTCAAGACAAGGTTGGACAAGTTCCTGCTGAACAGAACGAACGAAGGTAGGGCTGGTCTCGGTTAGGGCACTGGTCTTTGACCTGGGGGCTGCTGCATGAGCGGACTGCTGGGCGCGATGGACCACTGGTCTGACCCAGCAGCAGCTGTTCTTATGATTGATCTCATGGAAATTATTCAACCCTCCGCAAACCTCATTCGCATGCGAGGTTCTTTCAGAATCGCTCATCTTTTTCTGAATTGTTAGATTTATGGTCACTACAGTGACCTGGCGGATTTTACTGGTGCGTTTTGAGAATCCAGCCCTAAGTCTAGAAAGAAATTAATAGGCTGATATTCAGTAGGAGTTGACCAGGTCCAGCCCATAAGAACATAAGAATAGCCTTGAAATTGGGACATTAGACCATCTTTTATTCTTTTGTCCATTCATCTTAACATTCTGGAAATCAATCTGGCCCCAAATTAATAGGATGTTAGAAAATCCAGTAGCCTTGACATATGATACTATATTATTTGGAACAACAATGAGAACAAGAAGTCAAATCTCATCAAGTAATAATAAACTTCTATTTATTTTAACTGGAATAGCAATACAACAAATCACATTCAATTGGAAAAAGCATGACAGGTTAAATTACACTTTCTGGTGGAATTCTGTTTGCCATATATACAAAATGGAACTCACCATAGCAACACAAAAAGGATATATTAATAAATTTCAAAAAATATGGAGACCATTAACAGAATTTTGTAAAGAATAATAATTTTCCCATGTTTAGAATTTGATTAGAAGGGAAAGGGGGGAACATATTATTGAATAATATACAATATATAAAAATTTAAATGTATAATATAACTAATGGAATTCTGATTGAAAGGGAGGGGGAGGGATGGGATATTATTATTATAATTAAAAAGAAAAATGTAACTTTAATATTCTGATATATTAATTGCATCTATTTTTAAAAAAAAAAAAGTTTTAAAGAATTTATCAATATGTAAGCTTATCAAGTGTATATATATAAGTTTATATAAAGAATATGTAATTCACTTGTTGTAAAATAAGAAAATGAATAAAAAAATTCAAATGAAAGAATAGCCTTACTGGGTCAGACCAATGGTCCATCAAGCCCAGTAGCCCGTTCTCACGGTGGCCAATCCAGGTCACTAGTATCTAGCCAAAATCCAAGGAGTAGCAATATTCCGTGCTACTGATCCAGGGCAAGCAATGGCTTCCCCTATGTCTTTCTTAACAGACTGTGGACTTTTCCTCTAGGAAATTGGCTAAACCTTTCTTAAAACCAGCTACGCTCTCCGTTCTTACCACAACCTCTGGCAATGCGTTCCAGATCTTAACTATTCTCTGAGTGAAAAAAAAGTTTCCTCCTATTGGTTTAAAAGTATTTCCCTGTAACTTCATCGAGTGTTCCCTAGTCTTTGTAATTTTTGACAGAGTGAAAAATCGATACACTTGTATCCGTTCTACTCCACTCAGGACTTTTTAGACTTCAATCATATCTCCCCTCAGCCATCTCTTTTCCAAGCTAAAGAGCCCTAACTGTTTTAGTCTTTCCTCATACTAGAGGAGTTCCATCCCCTTTATCATCTTGGTCACTCTTCTTTGAACCTTTTCTAGTGCCACTATATCTTTCTTGAAATAAGGAGACCAGATGAGGTTGCACCATGGAGCAATATAGAGGCATTATGACATTCTTAGTCTTGTTAACCATCCCTTTTTTAATAATTCCTAGCATCCCGTTTGCTTTTTTGGCCACCATCGCACATTGGGCGGAAGGTTTCATTGTATTGTCTACAATGACACCCAGATCCTTTTCGTGGCGCTAATTCCCAAGGTGGACCCTAGCATCTAGTAACTGCCCAGATGTTCAGCAGCATGTAATTGGTAAGCAGCACTGGATATCTGCTCTAAGCACTGTGGCACTATCCACTTAGTTCTGGAGTGGTCCTGGGCAAAGCTGTATTCTGAATATATATCAGCAATACCCAGATAACTTCTGGGGGCCACCAATGACCCAAATCTTCTGCACCAATATCTAGGTATGATCTGATGCTGAACATTTGCTTCTAGATAAGTCTATAGTGGCCAGCATTTCACAATATCGACCTTCAGTTTTTGAACCCTCTTCACACTGGTTTCTTAGAAGGAGCTATTTTATGCACACAGTCACACCATCGGATCCATCAAAAAAGAACTGCGATTCAAATGTGAGTTGCCCCACAAGATGCAATCCTGAGTGATCTCTTACTGTCGGCTCCTATGGGCTTCAGGTCTTTTGTTTTTCCTGGCTGCTGCCATCAACCTGAAGCCTGAGGAGACACCAGGTGGAAGCAATACAGGAAGTAAGAGCAAGGGGAGAGATAGAGATAGGGATAATAAGAACGGATGTGGGGATAAGGGAGGAAAGGAAGGGAACTGAGTGACTTGGGATTAAGAGTGAGAGATACTTGGGGATGGGTCAGAGGAGAGAGAGAGAGAGAAGGGTGGTAAAAGGGAAGGAGAAGATAGGAGAAAGAGAGAGAGACTGGGCAGAGCATGGAGTGAAAGGGAGGCTTAGTAGAGTATGAAAAGGTGAAGACAAAAGGGTAAGACTGAGAGAAGTTTCACTCAATGTCTTTGTTCTGGCCTCCCACATTTCACCTCTTGTCTTGCTCTTTGTGCTACACCCTTCCCCCTAGTGAACCCCACTACTACTGTTCATTCTGGTTCTGTCCTCGAGGTAGTAAGGAACCTCAGCCCATCGTAGAGTTGCTGTAATTCTCCCTGTTAGCTCAGGAACTGTGGTGGCGAGATGTTCTCTCTGCAGTGACTGCAGTTACAAGATCTTGAACCTCTAGCAGAGTCTAACACCTGTCTTATACCTCTCTCTTTATTTTTATTCACAGGCCAGTTGATTTGATGTTTCAATCCTCAGCAGCAGAAATGTTTCATGGTGGAATTTCCTGTTCTCACCCAGACTCGGTTTCCTTAAAAAATACTAGAGGGTCTAAAGTGTCATCCTGCCTAGTAGGTTTGAAGTTTAAAAATCATACATTTAAAGCATCAAGAGCCTCGATTTGCAGTGGTGCCCATGGACATAGACCTAAGGTGATCCCACTGAAATGTGCACCTCCTACATCAGACAAGGCCAGAGGACAAGAACAGGTGGCTGCTGAGGTGGTCTGTGTACTCCCAGGAAATTCTGGCTATAGTGCAATTACTCTGGACTCCAGGACATCTTCAAATGAGTCTTTCCAAATGCGAGCATCATCATGTCCGTCAGCAGACTCCATTCTTGGCCAACTGCCTCATATCAGGTTGAAGCTCTCAGGTGTGAAGACAGCTATAGTTCCTACACCTCCCTCCAACCAGCGATCATCTTTCTCGTCCTCCGCTATAGCTTATCGTAAAATGAGGTGTTTACAGTCAAATAGTGCCACCTAGTAGAAAATAGGTTCACAGGAAACAGAGCAAGAAGAGAAATATCACATTTAGTACCAATCTCTGCATCTTATTCTTGTTTGTAAGTCTGAGTGTGAAAGGAAATAATATGTCATCCATCAACTGAAACAGTCTAGCACAAGCGTAGTCATAATTGTTCTGGGTCTTGCACTATAAACATTATTCAAGTGTTGGATTTGTTGATCAGAAGCATCATTGCTCCTGTGTTGGATTCTCCCACTGTAAGCGTCACTCATTCATGTGCTGGTCCTTGTCACTGAAGGCATCATCATTCACGCGCTTATCCCTTCCACTGCTAGTGCCATCGTTCATGTGCCAGACTTTGCCATGGGGGGGGGGACAATTTATCAAAGGGTGCTAAGCGCTAAAGTCACCCATAGAAATATAATGGGCATCTTTAGCTGTTAGCTCACACTAACGCACTTGGTGCCATTTGATAAATTCCCACCTTAATGTCTCATCATCCATGCCTTAGGCTTTTACATTGCAACTGTTTTAATTAACACCTGGGCTGTTTCTCAGAAAACATTATTATTGAAGTGTTGGCCTTTTCCATTTCAAACATCATCATCCATGCACTGAGTTCTTCCATCATTAATCTATATGCTGTAATTTTTCACTGTAAGCATTGTCATTCAAGTACTGCAAGCGTCTTCGTCTCTATTTCAGGGCTCATTGTCCAAATGTTAGGCTCCTCTACTGCAAGCATCATTGTCCAAGTACTTGTCTCTTCCGCTTCAAATTTTGTTATTGTCTAAATACCAAGTTCTTCCACTGCAGTCATCATTGTCTACGGCTAGATTTTTCCACTGCACGCACTGCACGCACTGCACGCAGTAGGATCTGCATGTAAGGCTCTTCCATTGCCAGCCTCACTATCCATGTACTCATTTCATCTATATAAAAATTTTTCATTGATTGCAAATGCGATCATCCATATATTGAGGCTTTTCCACAAGGCTTATCCTTGTACTTTGAGGTCTAGCATACAGTCTATGCTTTGTTCACACCCTGAGCTCAGGCCAAGCCTCCTTAATGATGTCTATCTATCTCCTCTCTACACAACATTCCTTAATGATGTCTATTTATCTCCTCTCTACACAACATCCAGCATTGGCCAGAGAATTAATTATGCATCAAAGAGAGAAATAGTCTGGTTCTATGTGCTCCACAATATCTAATTGAACCGTTGTTATTCAGTAATATGACATGGGCAGAATTGTCCTGGAAATGGAGAAAATTTCTGACCTAATAAATGCAACAGAACTTCCAGTGTCCCTCAGACTTACTTTCATTTGTGAAGTAGTGTTAAATGACTCACATGGATGATGCCATCGACAAGGGAAATGTTCCATGCCAGCTAGCCACTGTTTTTTTTTTTTGGTTTGTTTTTTAACGTTCAAGCATAAACCTTTTTATTTATATGTTATAGCAGAGCCTTTAACTTCATGAAGAAAATGTTTCTAATACATCATCACTTTGAATGCTCATCAATTTTATTTCTTACACAAACTTAAAAGCCATATGTAGTGGTTCTTCGAAAGTATCTGCTTCCTCAAGGACTGCATATCATAAGCCCAAACCTGGTCCATGCCACACCCTTCAGAACATGTTGGTAACCAATGAGGAAAGGGGAAGCGACAGACAATCACTCTAGCATCATAAGGCAATTCAGTAGATAATTTATCTTCTAGTGTTTCCATCACATTTGGAGCCAGAAAAACGGTCACATTGTTATAACTTGACAAATTTGCCTTCCAAAAGTCTTCTTCGCAAAGCTTGCTTATGTCGAAGACAGACCCTTCAGCCACAGTTTTGATGACTTCCTAGGTGTCATTTCTATGGTGCTGTTGGACAGTGTTTTCTATGTGACCGTAAAGTGTCCTGTGAGTACCATATAATGGGTTACCCCCAGCTTTGATCAATTAAAGTCTGTGAGAGAGAGGCTTTCCAAAGCGTTCATGAGTCATAAGTCAGGGAAAAGTAGATAACTTTAGGAACACACAGCTGTGTAGGGTCTGTAATGCACAGGAGCTATAACCTGGCAAAATTGTGTTCACATGTGCCACTGTTCTAAGCACAGCAGCTGCAATAAGTCAAAGAACTAACAGTGCTTCAGAACTGTTTCATATCTATCGTGTAAAAATAAACAGCTGCACCATGTCCTACATTACATCATGGAGTTATTTTCATGTTTTAGGGACATGGTCATTTTTTTTAAGTCATTTGACAAGAGTGCTTCTAAACATCTGACAAGACCCACATTGGGAAGTTTCCTTTGTAGTTCTGTGCTGTTCTTACTGCTGAGAACTTGGTAGAGATGCCCAATCTCTCCTGCCGCGATCTCCCGAACCCTCCTACAATGTTTCCCAGTAGGACCCCTGAGACTCAGTGGCCTAGTGACTGCGCCGTGCACCCTGTCACTCTTCCCTGCTACGCTGTGCGCCCCCCCCTTTTTTTCACTGATGCTCAAGCTCCACCCCCCCCCTTCCCCTGTGTACCTCGTGACATGTTTTTCTGGCACAAGCAGCATTGTCCACCTCATGTTGGCTTTGGCTCCCTTCTGATGTCACATTCTGGTTCTATGAACTGGAAGTGACATCAGAAGGGAGCTGAGGCTGGCATGAGCAGCAAGTGGAAGATGCTCATGCCAACAAACATTTAAAGAGGTATGCGGGGGGGGGGGGGAGGAAGGAGGAAAAGCACCAGCACACACACCCTGAAACATCCTCCCCCTTACTATGCCATTGCTGAGACTTTTATGCCTACCCTCTACAAACCCATTGAATGTCTCCTGAGCTTATGGCCTGTTCTTGCAGAGGTTTCTGTGAGTGCAAATGATATAAGAACATAAGAATTGCCGCTGCTGGGTCAGACCAGTGGTCCATTGTGCCCAGCAGTCCGCTCCCGCGGCGGCCCTTAGGTCAAAGACCAGTGCTCTAACTGAGGCCCTACCTGCGTACGTTCTGGCTCAGCAGGAACTTGTCTAACTTGTCTTGAATCCCTGAAGGGTGTTTTCCCCTATAACAGCCTCCGGAAGAGTGTTCCAGTTTTCTACCACTCACAGGGTGAAGAAGAACTTCTTTATGTTTGTATGGAATCTATCCCCTTTAAACTTTAGAGTGCTCTCTTGTTCTCTCTACCTTGGAGAGGGTGAACAATCTATCTTTATCTACTAAGTATTCCCTTCATTATCTTGAATGTTTCGATCATGTCCCCTCTCAGTCTCCTCTTTTCAAGGGAGAAGAGGCCCAGTTTCTCTAATCTCTCACTGTACCTTGTGGAAAACGTTTGCAAGAAATTGAGCAATGGAAACCCTGCAGGAAAGATATCTACAGTTATCCCAGGACAAGCAGGCAGCATATTCTCACAGTGGGTGACGTCACCGACTGTTCTGCCACATGTTTATCTAGCAAGGGTATGTAGAAGTCACCTCCACCAAAGCTTCAGAGTAATATGATTCTTTATTGCATAAACATCAGATAATATACAAATAATGCAGATAGACATCAGATATTATACAAGATATCAGAAGAGAATATCTATATACACCAAATAGAATACTTCACCATGTCTGGCACACCCCCTTCCATTACTGATCGGGAATCTGATTGATCAAGGGAAAGGACCCAATCCACAGCACTCCCGAGGCTGCAGCAAGATTCAAAGTCCATTCTGTGACTCTCAGTCTTATATAGCACAGAAAGTGCTGAATATCTTACCCACACAGACACTGCTGTTTCTGCAGTAACAACAGGTGTCTCCCTTATCTCCTAACTTTCACAGATGGAATATTAACCGCTGCTCAAACCTTCCCTTACCATGAGAACTCTTCCTCGGCAAGACATGAAACAGTATAAGATATATGACACAGGCTGATAACAACTTGCTCTCAAGAAAAGGCTGCCTAATTGTCTGGCACAGATGTAAGGCAAGGATTGCAGCTAAAAAGCAAGCAGACATGAAGATTCACACCTATTAGCCAAAGTGGCCACATATAACTGCCAAAGGCTGCCCTGGCCAGCCATGGCATAACACCAATGGAGCCCCGCGGCGGATAGCCTCGAAAGCTTGAAAATCTTTATAAGAGCTTCCGAGTACTGCAGTGCGCATGCACGAGTGCCTTCCCGCCCGAGTTAGGGCATGCGTCTCCTGTGAGGTACCTCAGTTCAACATTTTCCGTAGAGCCGAGAAGTCCTCTTCTTTTCAGCTCTGCAGCCTTCATTGCCTTCTCTCACCGCGGCTTTTTATTATTTTTATTATGTTGCTTTGCTTGCGTTTTCCATTCGAATTCTTTTATTTAAAAAAAACTTTTATTTTTGTTTTTTTGGTTTTTCTTCCGGCCTAGGCCTAGCTGCTCACCTCATTTGATACGTCGGACTTTGTTTTTTCTGTGTCTCGGCCTCTTACCGGGTTCAAAAAGTGTAAAACCATTTCAATCACCGATCCTCACAGTCGGTGTATTGCTTGTTTGGGTCCTGAACATTGCCCCTTCATCGATGCCCTGCCAAGCTTTTCAAACTTTTTGCCACTATGGACCAACCGCCTGAGAAGGTCTCGACCTTGGCTGCGGGGACGGCCTCGACATCTAAGTCCTCGACCTCAATTCCAGCTTCTGCCTCCACCAAGGCCTCGACCTCGACATCTTCGGTCTCGAAGACCTCGATGGCAGCTCCTATGAAGTCTTCCTCGACGGGTAAGTCTCCTGTCTCTCCTTCAGGTACTTCTAAGAAGCCTCCAGAGTCTCAGGCATCCCAGGCCGTATCTACGGTCTTGCCAGCCTCTTCTAGACCTCCAGCTAAGCGTGCCTCCAAGCATCGGGAATACTCATCCTCGAGGTTGCCCTCCTTGGAGCGCACTGCTGCACCTTCGAGACCTGATCCCTTTGTCTCAGTGCCTATGTTCGAGGACATGTAAAAAGCCATTCTGACCACTCAGATCTCCTTGGTCATGGCTCAATTCCTCCTGTCCTCGACCCTGCTTCCTACGAGCCAGCCTGAACAGCAGTCTGAGACTCCTGTAGCAGCATCTCGAGGCAAGCCTCGGAAGTCTTGCCGGTTCTCATCTAGTGACTCTTCACCTACTCCTCGGACACAGTCTCCTCCACCTTAACCGAAGCATCACTCGAGGATTCGAGGCATCTCGCTTCCAAGCGTCCTCAGGAGACATCTCTACAGCAGAAACCCTCTCCTCCTCTGGATACTGAGTCTTCTATGCCTCGTTTATCCAAGGCTACTGAGGCTTCTTCCAAATCTAAACATAAGTCTCGCAAGCCTATTACACCGGCTGCTTCTCCTCGCACTCCATCGAGGTCGAAAACTCTTCCATCGAGATCACCTCCGAGGGAGACTTCTCCTCCTGCCTTGATCCACTCTGTCCCTCGAACCCCAGAGACTTCACCATCGAGGTTTTTGAAGCGCAAACACTCAGTGACTCCTCCTCAAGCAGGTAGTGACTCCTTCCTCAATCACTGTGCGCCTGGACTCTAAGCCTCTGTCTCAATATTCCAAAGAGGTTTCTCCTTCCTATTCAGTTGTCCCTCGATCTCACTCTCCTTCTCCTGAAGGTGCCTCGACCTCGAAGTCTGCCTCTTTTGTCAGGTTCGTCTTCGACATGGGAAAAACTCTTCAACTGGATCTCCACTCTGATTCCAAGTATATCCCGGAATACTTGGCCCACATGGAGTTGCCTCATCCACCCAAGGAGACATTGAGACTTCCTATGACTTCAGTATTGAAGCAAACTTTCTTAAGGAATATGGAAACTACTTGTTCCATTACAGCCATTCTATCTAAGCTGGAATCCAGGTATCGCACAGTACCTTGCAAAGGCTTCGAGAAATCTCAATTGTCCCACCAGTCTTTGGTTGTGGAATCTTCTTTAAACTAAACCTTAAGTTTATATACCGCATCATCTCCACGGATGTTGTGGAGCTCGGCACGGTTTACAAGAACTTAAAATATAGGAAGAGAAGGAAAAAAAAGGTTTAAAGAAAACTCATCCATCTAAGCTTTATGCTGCGGTCCCTCCAGGCAGGGAGGGCCGTACCATGGACAAGTTTGGCCGCAGATTATACCAGAATTCCATGACGGCTAACAGAATTCTCAATTATAACTACATTTTCACGGCTTATTTTAATCATTTCCTCAAATTGATGTTTAAGTTCTACCCATCTCTTGAGGAGCAGTGTCTTCCAGAATTCAAACAGATTATCAAAACTCTTTCTCAACTTCGGCTCTTCATGCTGCAAGCCACATATGATGCCTTTGAGCTCTCTTCCAGAGTTTCTGCTTTTGCAGTTGCCATGCGTCACCTAGGTTGGCTTCGCATTGTTGATATGGATCCCAATTTGCAAGACCATCTAGCCAACTTACCTTGCCAGGGAAATGAACTTTTTGATGATTCTATTGAAGCTGCTACAAAGCGTCTCCCTGAACATGAGCGCTCTTTCGCTTCCTTGATTCAGCCGAAGCCTAAGATTCCTCCTGCTCGGCCATACAAACAACCACCACGTTGTTATCCTCAAAAAACGACACCAGCTTTCTCCAGGCCTCCACCTAGAAGACTTTCACAGCAGCAACGACAGCAGAAAGCTCAGACTCCTGCTGCGGCTAAACCAGCTCAGTCTTTTTGACATTCCCAGTCTGAGCATACCAACCTCCCTCAGTCAGACTTCTCTTCTGCCCATAGGAGGTCGACTTCACCATTTTTATCACCAGTGGGAGATGATCACCTCAGATCTCTGGGTTCTCACCATCCTTCGGGAGGGATACTCACCACTTCCTTCAGGTGCCTCTAGATCACCCTCCAAGAGAGTGTCCTTCCAATTTGTCGCAACTTCCCCTTCTTCAGAAAGCTCAGGCTCTCCTTCGCCTTTGAGCTGTCAAGGAAGTTCTTTTGAACCAACGGGACATGGGCTTTTACTCCCTTTATTTTCTAGTCCCAAAGAAGACGGGGGATTTACGACCTATTCTGGCCTTAGAGCTCTCAACAAATTTTTAGTCAAAGAGAAGTTTCGGATGCTTTCTTTACCAACCTTATATTCACTGATGGATCAGGGAGATTGGCTATGCTCTCTGGATCTCAAAGAGGCTTACACTCGTATCCCCATTCATCCAGCCTCTCGCAAATATCTTCGATTCCGGGTGGGGAATCTTCATCTACAATACAGAGTTCTTCCTTTCGGACTCGCCTCATCCCCCAGAGTCTTCAGGAAGTGTCTGGTGGTGGCTGCTGCTCTTCGTGCCTAGGGTCTTCAAGTTTTTCCATACCTGGACGACTGGCTCATCATAGCCCCCTCTCAACAAGGGGTTATTGCAGCGACCCAACAGACTATTATGTTCCTCCAATGTCTGGGATTCGAAGTCAACTTTCCAAAATCCCAGTTGACCCCCATCTCAGTCTCTTCAATTCATTGGGGCCACTCTGGACACTATCCGACTCAGAGCGTTTCTTCCTCCTCCACGTCGAGATACCCTCATTCGCCTTTGTCATCAAGTGTCTCATCTCACATCAATTTCAGCAAGACAAATGATGGTTCTGCTCGGTCACATGGCTTCTACAGTTCACTTGACACCTTTTGCCAGACTTCACCTTCGCATGCCTCAGTGGACCCTGCCCTCTCAGTGGCAACAGGCTACCGATCCGCTTTCTCAACAAATTACATTAACTCCTTTGTTGAAGCAGTCTCTCCACTGGTGGATGCTCTCTGCCAATCTTTCCAGAGGTTTGCTGTTCCACACTCCCCCCTCATCAGAAGGTTCTCACAACAGACTCGTCAACCTACGCATGGGGAGCCCATCTCGACGGTCTCTGTATTCAAGGCCATTGGTCTCCCACAGACCGTCTGTGTAACATCAATCTGTTAGAACTCAGAGCGATTTTCAATGCTCTCAAAGCTTTTCAACACCTTCTTCACGACCAGGTAGTCCTTGTCCAGTCAGACAACCAAGTCGCCATGTACTATGTCAACAAACAGGGAGGGACGGGATCTTACTCCCTTTGTCAAGAAGCTCTGAGATTGGGCAATCCATCACAACATCTTTCTCATAGCTGTCTACATTCAAGGTCAGCACTACTGTCTGGCGGACAAATTGAGTCGTCTTATGCAACCACACGAATGGACACTCAATTCCTCGCCTCTACATCAGGTGTTTGCTCACTGGGGACTCCTCAAATAGACCTCTTTGCCTCCCCCCTCAACAACAAGCTGCCTCAGTTCTGCTCTCAAATATACTCTCCCCAGCGTTTCAAGGCAGATGCTTTCCTTCTGGATTGGACAGGTCAGTTTCTTTATGCCTTCCCTCTAATTCTCAAGACTCTCATCAAACTCAAGACAGACCATGCCACCATGATTCTGACAGACAACCGTGGTACTCCCTTCTACTTCAACTCAGCACCAGTGAGCCTCTACTTCTACCAGTTTTTCCCTCTCTGCTTACTCAGAGTCAAGGATCCTTGCTACATCCCAACCTGCAGTCTCTACACTTAACAGCTTAGTACCTTTTCACCTAACAGACTCTACAGTTTTCTCAGTCTGTAGAGTCTGTATTTTGGTTGCTTCCAGAAAGCCATCCACTAGGCAGTGTTACGGCCAGAAATGGACTAGATTTTCTGCTTGGTGTTCCACTCGCCATATGGAGCCAATGCCTACCTCCTTGGCTTCTGTTTTGGATTATTTACTTCACTTATCACAGTCTGGCCTCCAGTCTACATCTATCCGAGTCCATCTCAGTGCGATTGCTGCTTTTCATAAGCCTCTTCATGGGAAACCTCTGTCTGCACACCCTGTGATTTCCCACTTTATGAAAGGACTTTTTAATGTTCATCCACCACTCAAACCACCTCCAGTGGTCTGGGATCTCAATGTTGTCCTGGCTCAATTGATGAAGCCTCCATTTGACCAATTTATAAGGTTCATCTCAAGTATCTTACTTGGAAGGTAGTTTTCCTGATTGCCCTCACGTCTGCTCGAAGAATCAGTGAGTTACAAGCTTTCGTTGCGGATCCACCTTTCACAGTTTTCCATCATGACAAGGTGGTCCTCCGTACTAATCCAAAATTCTTGCCTAAAAGTTGTTTCAGAATTTCACATCAATCAATCTATTGTTCTTCCAGTATTTTTTCCAAAGCCTCATTCCCACCCTGGAGAAGTGGTGCTCTATACTATGGACTGTAAGCGTGCCTTGGCTTTCTACTTGCAACGCACTCAACTTCACAGAACAGCCCAACTTTTCATCTCCTTCGATCCAAATAAGTTGGGGCATCCTGTCTCGAAGCGAACCATATCCAACTGGATGGCTGCTTGCATCTCTTTCTGCTATGCTCAGGCTGGTCTCCCTCTGCAGGGCGAGTCACGAACCACAGAGTTCGAGCAACAGCGGCGTCTGTAGCTTTCCTCAGATCAACTCCTATTGAGGAAATCTGCAAGGCTGCCACTTGGTCCTCAGTTCATACATTCACCTCTCATTACTGTCTGGATACTTTCTCCAGAAGTGATGGCCATTTTGGCCAATCTGTTTTGCAGAATCTTTTCTCTTAACTTGCCAACTCTCCCTCCTTCCCTTTTTTGCTTAGCTTGGAGGTCACCCACTATTGAGAATATGTTGCCTGCTTGTCCTGGGATAAAGCACAGTTACTTACCGTAACAGTTGTTATCCAGGGACAGCAGGCAGATATTCTCACAACCCACCCTTCTCCCCTGGTTGGCTTCTTAGCTAGATATCTGAACTGAGGTACCTCACAGGAGACGCGCGCCCTAACTTGGACAGGAAGGCACTCGCGCATGCGCACTGCAGCACTCGGAAGCTCTTATAAAGATCTTCAAGCAAGTCTGCTTTTGAGGCAGTCCGCTGCGGGGCTCTGTCGGTGATGTCACCCACTGTGAGAATATCTGCCTGCTGTCCCTGGATAACAACTGTTACGGTAAGTAACTGTGCTTTCTCTCCCTATTGTAAACTGGCCCATGGAAATGTCTGCTTTGCTGGTTTGCGCTCTATTCTGATAATGAGATGGCTTTGGATGATATGCCCTCATAGCAGCTGAATAAGTTAGGATGCAGGGAAATATTGGGTGTGGCAGACTGCCTGGAATTTTACTCTTTATAAATTCCAGAACTTGTGCCTTTCCTTTTGTTTCAAAAAATTGTACAATCCATGAATGCTTTGACATGTTTGCCTGAACTGGAGCATTTACCCCCTAATTTTATAATTTAGACACTTAATTTTGAAGCCAATGGATGTTTCAAAATGGCCAAAAAAACCTGAATGAGCAGTGGACCAGTGGATGCTGTCTCCCTTCTATCCCCCTAAGAAGTGAAACTGAAAAGGGAATACCAGGTTTTCAGCTTTGGGCTTTATGGGCATACCCAACAGAGCAGCAAGTAGGTCCCAGGAGTAACCTAATGGTCAGGCCAGTGGACTGTACACAAGGGACCCAGGTCCAAATCCCACTTAACTAATTTTGTTTTGGTGGAAATTATGAGCCATCCAAATACAACAAAATACCTACTGTACCTACATATAGGAGACAGCTGCAGGCTTGAAGGCTATTGTACTACTGTATGTAATGTAAATGCACAAGTTGAGTCTCATTTGAAAGGAAGCTCTGCAATGAGAGGACATAGGATGAAGTTAAGAGGGGGTAGATGCATGGAACAGTCTCCCAGAAGAGGTGGAGAGACAGAGACTGTGTCTGAATTCAAGAAGGCATGAGCTAAGCATGTGGATCTCTTAGTGAGACGAAGAGATAATAGTTACTGCGGATGGGCAGACTGGATGGGCCATTTGGCCTTTATTTGCCTGCATGTTTGTATGTAATAAGGTGGGATTCATAGCTGGGTGCCTTTTTTTTTAAGTCCTTTGCATTGACCAATAGGCTGCCTCTCTGCTCTATAGAGATGCCTGTATGGCCATTTTGGTACAAATGTTGTCAGACATTCTTGTCTGTTTTTTTTTGCCACTCATATGTTGGATGTTTCATTATAGATACTGGTGTAGTAAGAGGGGGAGGGGGCAGCCTGCCCTGGGTGCTGTCACCTCTCTGTCCCCCCGCTGTGCGTGCACCTTCACGTGCCCCCCCACCATACCTCTACCTTTTTACCAGCACAAGTAGCTACTCCAACCTGTTCTTGGCACTGTTGGCTCTCCCTCTGATGTCACTTCCGGGTCCTGCACCTAGAGGGAGAGACGACGTTGATGTGGCAGCAAGTTGGTGATGCTGCTCACACTGAGGAAGTTAAAATAGGTACAGGGTAGGAAAGGGGTGCTTGAGGGGGTGGAGAAAAAGACAGGGGAGGGGCACCTTTCACCCTTGCTACGCCACTGATTATGGAAAATGGCTGTTTACGTTGGATGCTTCCAGGCCCAAAACATCCTCATGTATTTTTGAACAGGAACATATGAACTTAAGAATAGCCTTTCTGGGTCAGACCAATGGTCCATCTAGCTCAGTAGCCCAATAATAATAATTTATTCTTATATACCGCCAAACCAAAAAGGTTCTAGCTGGTTCCCAACAAATAGAACTAATACATACACTGCAGATAAAATACATCAATTATGAATGAAAAAGAACTTATTAAAAGTTAAAACAGGATGCATTAAGATACCAACCTATCAAATAGTTGTCTTTAGTCTTCACGGTGGCCAATCCAGGTCACTAGTACTTTGCAAAAACCCATTTATTAGCAACATTCCATGTCCTTTGAGAGGATGTTTTTTAGATTAATTCAGCTTGACACTTTTTTTTTTCACTTGGACATTCTTTTGAAAATCCCCTTCTATGTATATAATGAAAGCATGGTTGTACCCTAAAATGATAGAAAAGTAGCATTCGTGTGCTGGCGTGTTATGTGCATGATCTGAACGCACAAGTCTCACGGTGGGAATTCAGCAAAGGTTGCCTACCATCGAGCGCTGAGATGATGCATCTAAGCGCACATTCGATAAAGGCAGTTCCATGGAGCTATCTTAGCAGAAATCTAGCTTAGCACACAATGTTCACGTGGTGATATAAATTCTCATGCCTAACTGCAAATTCAAAGATTCTGTAAGCACATGCCTAAAACCTGGGAACACCCTTAACCCACCTATCCCCTTGGCCATACCCCCTTTGGCGTTACAGAACAGGGACATAAGTCAGATCCAGTTCCACACACTACTACTACTGTCCAGTTAGCACTATTAACTGTTATAACCCAATTAGCCATTAGTTTATGTGTGGGTCTGCGATCTGGTACCCCCAAATTGCATACTCGACTTTGGGCGACCTATACAGAATGTGATGTAATGAGCACAACTGCAAGGGGGAGGCACACAGGTGGGCATGGGTATGTCAAACAATTGCATATGTTGATTATAGAATATTACAATTGTAAATATAGGCAGAACGAGTTACATTTTTAAAACTGTTTTTAAGTCAGATTTGTATGTAACTTGGAACTTGTAGATTTTAAGATTCTTGCTGCTTACCTCTGCCATTTTGAACTCAGGCCAGCAAAAGGGCAGGAGTGCAGGCAGTCCCCAGGTTAAGAACCAGTTATGATTTTAAAGCTGTTCTTAAGTCAGATTTGTATGTAACTCAGAACAGGTAGATTTTAAGGTTCTTGTTGCTTACCTCTGCTTCCAGCTGATAAAAGGACCAACTGTCTCTACCAATGTTTTCTCTAAGGTACAGCATAAACAACTTCACACTGTTCTTAATGTGGCCATGCATCAATCCTGAATCTGCTGTAGGAGAAGTGGAGGAATCTCTGCCACTGAAAATATTGCTCAGTGAAATTAAATGAAGCCGCAACTGCATTCTTAAGTATGAGTCGTACTTAAGTCGGGTGTCTATAACTCAGGGACTGCCTGTACTTGACTCACATAAGAACATAAAAGTTGCTATACTGGAACAGACTTAAGGTCCCTCAAGCCCAGTATCCTTTTCCAACAGTAGCCAACCCAGGTCACAAGTGCCTGGCAAGATCCCAAGGAGTAGCAACATTCCAGAGCTCATATTGTGATGTCATAATGCCTCATTCCACCAATACGTAAGAACCAACTTCAGCAGTGATGTCACAATGACTTGATTATTCCTATAAAGGCAGTCCCCAGGTTAAGAACGAGTTATGTTTTTAAACCTGTTTTTGAAGTCGGATTTGTATATAACTCAGAAGCTGTAGATTTTAAGATTCTTGCTGCTTACCTCTGCTTCTAGCTAACAAAAGGGTCAAGTGTTCCTTCCAGGGTACAGCATGCATAACCATACACTGTTCTTAATGTGGCCATGCATCATTCCTGAATCTGCTACAGGAGAAGTGTAGGCGTCTAAGCCATTGGAAGTACTGATCGGTGAAATAAATGGAAGCCATAACTGGGTTCTTAAGTACAAGTTGTACTTAAGTCAGGCATCTGTAACTTGGGGACTCCCTGTATACTAAGGGAACACACCAATATCAAATAGCTTTAAATGTCACAAATAGTGTGTTGACCCGTACTGGGAGAAGATGATGTACCATAATCAGTAATAAACGAGCCTCAAAGACTCAACAAGCACAGACTTTGGCAGCTAGCACCACACAACTATGCTTTCATGGATTACAGATAACTCTCATTGGCTCACAGACAAAAACCTAACAGGCAAAAAAACTGGCTCTGACACAAATTATTTTTCAAATTATGCCTTTTTTGTGTTTTTGGGAACATTTTGTATTTATTTTTTATTGGGATATTTTCTTGGAACTGAGAGGTTTGTATGTAAAATTATTAGTTGTATATGTAATAGAATTGAAATGATATACATTTATATATTCTAGTCTTTTTTTGTATCATTATATGCATTCAGGGTTTAAAAAAAAAAAAAGATATTTTGTCTAATTATTTTGAATCGTGTCATATTTACCACATGCGATGTGAATTTGGGTTGGCATCTGGGATTTGGAAGAAGGAATGCTGATGTCCAATTTCTAGACCTGCTTTTCCAGTTTTGCATTTACCCAGGTTTAGCAGCCAGAGCTATATCTTTAAAGTTCATGAATACCAGATAAAAGAAGACACAGAAAACATAATATCAATTTCATTTAAAATCTATCAACTTGAAAAATCTATAGATCAGTGTTGTTTGTACAGTATGGTAACAGTAACATCATACTTTTCCACTATTATTGCTATTGACAATTAGACATTATTGGATAACGTTTCAGAGTGAACAACACAAAGGCTGTACAGTTCCATCCATACTTGAAATATTGCATTTGTTTTTGAGTCTGGCCATTTTGTTGTCAAATGGGAGAAACCCACAGTTAATGGAAAAGGGAAATGGATAAATGCAACATCCAGGTATAGGCCTGCTTTTCCAATAGCTGGGGCTCTAGTACCCTCAGCAACAGTATCCCCAGATTTCACTGACCATGGCTCTGGCTGGTAACGTGGGCCAAGGCTGAAGGTGGAGCAGTGTCCTCTCCAGGATCATTACATTACATTACATTACAGATTTCTATTCCGCCATTGCCTTTCGGTTCAAAGCAGATTACAAAAAGAGTTATGGAAGAAGGGTTACAACGTTAGATCAGAGAAGGTTTCCAAGAGAGGGAAAAGTAGGATCATGGAGCTTAGAAGACTCAGTACACTTTGGTAGGTTCCTACTGATCAACACTCCACAGTATAGCTTTCAGCACCAGTGGCAGAACACCAGCAAGTGGGGAGCATGTTCTCCAGCTTACATATAGATCTGGACTCCACTGTATGAAGCACATCTCAGTGACATACTGAAGACTTCCCATTAAAATTCTGAGATGGATACAAGAGGATAGGATCATTTGCCTAATGCTTCAGACTGTAAAAATTCTGTGACAGGAAACCACTGAGATAGAACTGGAATGCCACAGTTGCAGGGCAGCCATCTTGGAAATTCAGCTCTACTCTGCTGCCTCTGTTCCCATACTTCCACCAATACCAGTAATGCTTGTAATAATGTTCAGACGAGAAGGACCAATCAGCACAACGCATCCTAAGCAGCTACAGGGATCCTTTGTTTCTTTCTCTATAGAATTTATAGATGGAAATGTTTTTTTAAAGTTTCAAAAGGAAATTTATGGAGAAAGAAATGCATTTTTACTCTCCATCCAGGACAGATCAGGAAGCAACTAATAGTTTCAACCCACAGAGAGATCCTCTTAAATAAACAGCTGACACTGGTGCTGATTGTACATGGAAGCCATGCTGGACACCTGACGCTTGCAAAGCGCTGACTGGATTTGTCCGGTTATCTGACTTGGATCAGTCTAGATAGCTAGTGACAGCCAGTCCCAGAGAATTAGTACTGTTGAAGGCAGAGGTCACCCTTGGAAGAAACAAGGCCCGAGCTGATGTATACAACAATTAGAATGCACAATGCACTTTAAAAAATAAAACAGCTATACATTTCCTAATGAATTAAAACATTAGCTTGCCAAGAAGAATACATTTCGTCTTAAAATAATTACAAACACACTTACCTAGTCACGTTGAAGATTGTAATACTGTTTCACTGGTGGTTCACACTACAGTAAGAAAATAATATACAAACATCTCCACTATTTTAGTCTACTTCAGTCACCAGTGGGCATAACTTTACAACTGTACAGAACACAAGATAATATCAACATAAGCTATACAGACCATGGAACAAGGAGTCAGCATGGGGGAAGATGTTCATGGAACACCTGGATGTGATGTAAGAGCCAGGCTTTAGCAGATCCCCTACTGGTGCATATGTGAACGCTTTCTAACACCACAAGGAAAGGGGATGTGAAGAGTTGTGCTGTAGTTTCCTAAGTATAATGTTCATTGGAAAATGTGTTTAATGAATGGATAACCTCTTTCCTAGTTTCTTGGACCACTAACCACCCTCTGCTCTCTGGCAATGTGGAATGTGTAGCACCTGAAAGACCACTGAATTTGTCCTTTTCAACCTGTTCATTGAGGCCTATAGGTGAGTTTTCAGGATATCCACTATTAATATGCATGAAAAAAGATATGCATTTGATGGAGGGAATATATGCATGTGGTTATCCTGAAAACCTGACTGGCCAGGTAGGCCTTGAGAAGCATGTTGAGAATCACTGATCTAATTTATGAAGTCCTGAGCCAAACTGGAAGACCTCTGGCAGAGATACATGAAACCTCATCACCCCAGAGCTAGAAACCCTAGCACCAATTGAGGCCAAAGCTCTCTGGGAGCTAGAATGTTGAAATGTAGCCCAGATTGAACCTTAGTGTCAGTCTTCAGCAAGCTGTGCAGGCATTCCCCATCCATTAAAAATTCTAAAAGGAAGAGGCAGCTGAACTCCATTCAGCTGTCTATTGAGGCCTGATCTGCTTTCATCACTTGAGAAATATAGGAGCTTGGCAAATGATTCCCATTTCAACCTGTGAATTACAACACTCAGAGCTCTGGTCTCAAAGGGTAGTTGGGCATATTACACAGAATTCAGATATACAGATAAATCTGACCCTTTCACAATCTGTATAGTCCCCCTCAGCACATCTGCTTACTTTACCAAGGTATAGAAATAACCTATTTTCAGCATAGCTTGCACAGAGAGCTATAAAGAGCACCCACACCAAGGAGGCAGAGGCAGAGTATTCAAAAGCTCTTCAGATCTGGACAGTGTTTCACAGAAATTTAGAGATTACGTCCCATAATCCAACATCGGCAATTCTGGTCTTTGAGTGCCCAAAACAGCTGAGGTTACCCGCAATGATAATGCATGAGGTATGCAAGTACCACCTTCGTTGTATACAGATATATCTATCTCATGTAGATTCATTGTGGAGATCCTGGAAACTAGACGTGTTGCATGCACTCCAGGACTCTAGTTGCTTATTTCTGCTACCGCCAGCATGTGCCACATGACAGGAGCCGCTAGGACCTGTCTCATAAAACCTCTAAACTGTGTCCTGCAAACTGTCAGTCTAAGATTCAGTGCTGACCTTCCCTTCAGTTTGCTTTAATTTAATGGAAACACTGGCACGATGTACAACCTGGTCTCCGAAGCACAGGGTCGCAGAGTGATAGCTAAAGGGCTGGGACATAACTTTCTAGAATTGATCACAGGACTGGAAGAAGAATGCAAAGCTGGTGATATTTCTTGCAGGAGAGTAAAGGCACTGGACTCATGGTTTCGGAATCAAACAGCAGCAACAAAAAACACCCCCCTCCCCACAGAAGAGGTAGATTCCCTGTGGAAATAAAGTCCAAACCACACAAAGGGAGTAGAGGAGGACCAATAGGCTTCCGATAATAATAAAAGGAAAATCCCAAAATTAAAAATAAAAACTTCATCGATAGGCCACTGTGACTAAGACTCAACACAGAGTCGTGTTTCAGCAATCCAATGCCTGCTTCAGGGAATCGATGTATTTGATGAGCACTGTGCATTGAACACTGTGATCCTTATGATCCTCAAATACCACCAAGTTTAAAGAGCTAAAAAGTCCACTAAACACTGCTATGAAAGATGTGGAATCAAAGGATATAGTCAACAACTGGTGCTTTAAAGCCTCGAGACGTCCCTCTAGTGTTACACTATGTTCTTGTAGTAAAGTGCCCTGATGCTATAAAACATACAGAAATAATACTATGAACAGCAAGTAGTAAGG
Source organism: Geotrypetes seraphini (assembly GCF_902459505.1). Classification (NCBI taxonomy): domain Eukaryota; kingdom Metazoa; phylum Chordata; class Amphibia; order Gymnophiona; family Dermophiidae; genus Geotrypetes; species Geotrypetes seraphini. Next base: position 69,428,547 of record NC_047095.1, read on the forward strand.
GAAAGGGGGGACTTGTATAGTTGGTAAAACTGCCCTAAAAGTAGGATTTGAACACGTCTTCCCATGGTATACAACACGTGCTAGGATGGTTACAATAACACCCAAATCGACAGCACGTCAGACTTCGCTCAGCAAGCTGATAGCTATGAGAGCCCATCTACACCACGTACCAGGAAGTCATCACCAATCTCAAACACAACCTCATAGATGTCCTCTTTACATTTTATGACCAGAACAATGGAAAAGCACCTTAAGCCTCTTTTTTAAGGCTCTGCATGTGTTCAAACCAATTCTTCCAAAAGAAGGCTGTCTTTCTGCATACTTCCCTCCTTTGGTGTTAATTTGGCTAATGCACAATGTTCCAGCTAGAAGCACTGAGTGAACTCTGATGCTTTGATTTCTCTCTGTTCTACACCATATCTGGGGAAGTAACATAGTTGAGCTTCACTGATTTGTATCAAAATTCCTAGGGAAATGATATCCCTCCATTAAACCTTCTCACCCCCCCCCCCCCCCATACACACACAATTATCTGCTTTTTCAGTTCATTGAGGTAAAAAAAAAGTCATGTCTTCTTGATATCAGAACCCCTCAGTCTGTATCAATGAGATAGTTTATTAGACCACTTCCTTCATTTTTTTATAGACTTTTCTAGTGTAATTTCTCTTATTTTGTCCTTTTCTGGTATATGTTGCTATGCAAGGGATAAATGTGGGAAGAACAGGATGGGGCAAAGCTTGTTTAAAAAACAAACAAACCCAAAACAGTTTCTCAATCTCAGTTCACCAGTAAACTCAATTTTTTACTTACTTACCTTCAACAGGCAAGAGTATGTGTATGTCTGATGTATAAATGCATTTCTATCATTGCTATATAGGATACATCCTGATACACAATCAGGATTTAAAAACAAATTTAAGTAAAAGATGGTTCTCTATCAATTTACAAAGCTGTGAGGATTGAAAGTTCTTCTGGACTGGTCCATACACGTTGGATAAAGTATGTCCTGAGTGTGAGCAGTTATCATTTGAGACTTCATACCTGGGATTCATTACCATCCCTGGCATGGGAACATTCCTCCCCAGAATGTTCAGCTTTTACTGCCTGAGACTAGAATCCTCCTGTCACTGCCATCTTTTTTAGACTTGCCCATTCCTTACTCTGCTATCCAGGGCAGTGGAGGGATAGCGTTAACCATGTTCACCAAGAAATACGCAAGCATTAAATAGCAACATCTTCAGGAGACTATGGACATTCTTACACTTACTGAAAATGACTAAAGTACTCTAGAAATTATAAATGACAGTCAGTCATACAAAAATTTATAGAAAAGCTGTTCCTGACCTAGACTCAAACCTGTGGTTTCCAAATGCTATGACTTTTCCATGATTTGGCTATAACCAATAAAAGACAAACTACATCAGACTGTCATCAAAAGATAAACATCAAAAAGTGGAGCGGGTATACAATCTTTCCAAAATTATTATAAATTCATTATAGATATACTTGATAGAAATTTCAAATACATAAAACCTGGGTTGGCTGTAAGATATCTTTTCAATCATCAATCTACCCCCCTCCCCCTCCATATTATAACTTAGGTATGCAAGGGGTTGAGGGATGGATGGATCCGGGGGAACGAAGCTATTGGGCAGAACTTACCAAGTTTCCAAGTTTATTAAAATTTGATATACTTACCATGTATTGGCTGGTCTGGTGGTCTTTATACTTCAATTTTATCTCTGCAGCTTGGAAGAGTGTGTAGCGCGGTGGTTGGAGTTACAGCCTCAGCACCCTGGGGTTGTGGGTTCAAACCCTGTGCTGCTCCTTGTGACCCTGGGCAAGTCACTCAGTCCTCCATAGTCCCAGGTACATTAGATAGATTGTGAGCCCACCGGGACAGATAGGGAAAATGCCTGAGTACCTGATTAAACTGCTTAGATAACCCTAATAGGCAGTACTAGAGTGTAATTTTCCTGGAAATGTCCAATTATCTTCTGATGTAATCCGCCTAGAACTGCAAGGTACAGGTGGAATAGAAGTCACTATTGTAATGTAATAAACACCTAATCAAGTTGAAACCTCCTTTTATTACGATGTTCGCTCTATGTTTATTGGGCTTGGGTATTAGGCTTCCTTTTGATTCTCTGTTTGTACTCTTTCTATGCCGCCTAGCTTGCTTTCTTCTATCTGGGGTATTGGTTTCAAGTGTCTGGAGGGGAAAGGAGGGGCGTAGAGAATATTACTTTTAAAGCCCATGCTCTGTACGGTTTTGCTGTTGTTCTATAGCTATTATGTCCTCAATGACTTTCTTTTACTTCACAATACCTGTTCCTAAGAGAGGGATGGGGGAGTATGGGTTACCCGTGAGGTCTACATGGCTATTATATGTAGAGGGATTTTTGTTTTGATTTTTCTTATTTTGGTATTACTGGAGTCTATAGGTGTGCTCTTTCCCTTTGGGGGAGGGGGCACGATAATATGTGCTGTCCAGGGCTCTGGAATGCTATGTTCTTTATTCAAGAGTGGTTCAGATATTGGGAGGAAGGAGGTAGATATGAGTTGTGGTTATAGTTGTATTTATCAGAAAATGATGAATATATTGTTATGACCCTATTGATTCTATGCTTGTTCTTTCTGCATTGTTATTTTGTCATCAATAAAAATGTTTGTACATAAAAATAAGTCAGGGGAAGTGTGTGTGTGTGTGTGTGTGAGGGGGGGGGGGGTTGCAACCCTGATCCTCAGGGCCCATAAGAGTCCAGGGCCCTGAGACAGATGTGACTGCATTCTTATTTTGTAGTTGGGATTGGGGATGGTTGTAACCTACTAGTCACTTTGTTTGAAAACTGATGATCATACTTTATTACTTGGTTAGTTAAGGCTCTGTTTTTGTAGCTTTTACCATTGTATGGATGACCGCATGTATATTGTTTGATTTTTATTATCATCAATAAAAAAGTTTAAACCTGAATAGACCAGCATCGGCTGCTCTGTTGTGGATAGAGAAGGGGTGACTGAGGTCCTTCCACTCTCTTTAGAGATTCTAAAAATTATTTGAGATATTTGAAAGATATCTTACAGCCAACCCAGGTTTTATGTATTTGAAATTTCTATCAAGTATATTTATAATGGATTTATGATAATTTTGGAAAGATTGTGTACCTGTTCCACTTTTTGATGTTTGGCTATAAAAAGATCTCACTTAGCCATCACAGCCTCAATATAGCTGCTACATTTATAGTCTAGATGCTGATGGTATAATCTTTATCAGCAAAAAATTTGTTCAGTAATAAGTCAAGAAGTCTTGGAAGCTGAGATGGACAAATACTGGCTCAGAGTTTCTGTCTATTTAGTGACATATCTTTGTGGGGAAAATTAAATTTGGTGTTCTGACTTTATCTTGGTTCCAGGTGGAGATCTTTTGATGGGCTTGTATTGATTGGCTTGCTTCCTTATTCCTTCTGTCATTCTTTCCAAAGATTCAGTCAATTGGAGACATTCTCTACTGGAAGAAGACCAAAGGATGAGACCTGTTCCTTTCCCAACAGAGGGATAAACAGATAAATAGGTACCTGCTTAATTCAGTTTCTTCTTCTGAGGTTTAAGCAGCTTCAATCTACCATATTGAGGAGTACTTTCTACGCAGCTGGTTACTCTCATCTACACATATTTAATGGGCGCTGCGTACAGCAGTAGATTGACTAAGCTCTAAGATCATCCACCCACCACCTTTCATTGGAATGCCTGGCCTGGCACGTGAATATGAGCAATGTCCTGGAATGCAGTTTAGGGTTCTCCTTAACCTATATATCACATAGACACTTAAGACATGCCGTTATTACCCATAGGACTTCCTACATGTAGAGCTGTACAAACAGCAAGTGTGTACCTGGCCCCAGACCTGTTGTATGTTTTCAAGCATAACTTTGCATGCTACCCTTGATCCTCATATAAAGACAAATGAGTTAACAGGTTTTTTCATTTGTTATCTCACATTGGCACATTTAGTGGAACTAGAGTTTCATCTTCCAGATGTACAAAATGCTGGTGACATCATGCCATGGCAACTGGTCCTTCAGAACAGGCAGCCTCATGCAGAGCTTGACTGTTTTGGATTTTTTAAAAATTCCATTGTAAACTGAGGGTTAAGGAAAACACTGTGCGTATAGAGATTATTTTCTAAGATGATGCTGTCTGCCCTTGGAAAAATGGAGACATTAAATATTCTCAGTCCAAGAAATGGAGAAGAGAAATCTTCCCAAGAGAGCTTGTTTCCTGGTGTGCAAAAAAAAAGCTGGTGTCTCTCAAGACATGGTCTTTGTTGTGTTCCATTGAGTGCTCTTGAGTGGCAGGTTTGGAGACTCCGTCGGAGGGGAAGATTGGGGTTTTTTCTCCTGCTCCAGGTTCCCCTGGCCTTGAGCTTACACTTTTGAGTCCTTGCTATGTGCGGAGCCGTTGCTTCCATGGATGGCTAGGTTCAGCTCTTCACACTTTGATTTCTCTTGGTGCAGTGGTTGCACCTCTAAGTTGACTTCGGTGGAGGAACCTCTTATAGGAGTGTATCGTCCTATCCGGTGTTCTGATAAGGCAGGGCCCCAGTCCATGCTTGGCTTGGTTGCATTCTTCAAACGCTAATGACAAAAATGATTAGATTATTGAGTTGGTTTTACCATCTTTCTATAGCATGTCTCTATTATGCAGTGTTTATGATGGAAATGTATCAGCCCGATATTTGGCTGCAGTTATCTGGTTAATAATAACCCCTGACCAAATAACTGCCACTGACTGGGATATTCAGTGACAGTATTTGGATAGTGCCAGGGTGGTCCATAAGCAGTTGTCTGGGTGGTAGCAGTATTCAGTCCACTAACCAGATAATTGTCCAAATAACGTCAAGGTTAAAATGTATTTCTATTCTTCCTTAAGCAAGGCAGAGTACAATAACAACATATATAATCATAGGTTAGCCTATTTTATGTAGTTAGCTATCTCAATAACGGGCTGAATATCGTTGCGCTCTGGGTAGTCTCAGCACTAGCCACTCTTTGGATACCAACATTGAAATGTCCATATTTTTATGCCGTTGCAGCTGGTGTCTAAAAACAGTGATGACCACTGTGGCTCCATTTTGACCCAGTATACGAGGGGGCTGCTGAAAATTCTCAGCCCAACCAACAAAGTTGAGGCAGTCTCCATCGAGGGTTACACACTTAGTCCAGTTAGTTTCAACTTTTTTTTGTTCTGTTGGAAAAATACAGATCGAAGAAAGTGGAAAATCACTGGACTAAGTATATAGCCCTTTATGGAGACTGCCCCAACTTTGTTGGTTGGGCTGAGAACTTTTCAGCAGCCCCTCATATAATTATGCAATATGGGCGGGGGGTGTTATTTTCAGAGGGTTTCTGCAGGTAAATGGGTGTTTATCTGAAGAACATGCCCTTTGAAATTTGCACATATTTTCCCAGGAGAAAAGAGGGGGTGGGATTAATTTCATTTTCCTTCAGAACTAGGGAACCATCGAGCCCAAGATAAATAAATAAATCTTCATGTCTTTGGCCCTGCTGGACTAGGCTGTTCCCTAATAGTCCGGGGCTTAGATCTCCTTGAATTCGCCAAAGCATTACTGACCTGGAGAAATGTGGCCCCATCAGACCTCCAGATTCTGAAGAAGGCATAACCTGGAATGCAAATGACTGAAGAAAGTGCCATGAGGAAGCCCAGGGTGATGGCCCATGGGGGGTAAATGTAGTCGTTGTAGTTGATGGGTTTGTACTGGATGACAGTGAAGATCAAAATAAACTGTGACAGGAATAAACAAGGCTGGGATTAGGAGGTGCCCTATTGAGCATCAGTAAACTTCTAGAATACAAAGAACACTAGGGTGCAAAGTTCAGAGAGAAATTCATCTCTAATTGGTTCCTTGGTTCATGACATATTGTGCATGAAGATAATTTTTGAGTTATTTCTGTAAGTTCTATCAGTTCTATATATAGTAGATCTCTAACATCAACACCTACGTATCAGTAAATATTTCCTGTCCTTAGACAAAAGCATCAATTTATCATTTCATGTGAATTATCTGTCCATGTACTGTAACCATCCTGTTATCCATTTTATATATTCCTCCATCCATCCTATCCCCTGTCATAACAACACCCACCCACTCCTTGTTCCAATCACCTCCATAGGCATTGCTACGGAGTGGCACTGGGTGGCAAGGGCCCTAAAAATGGCTTGTCATCTCTAAGCCATTCCAACTAAAACCAGTATTCTGCCTCTCTCTGGCTTCCAGGCTGTACCATTTAAACATTTGCTTGAAATGTCGGGCTCTGTATCAATGGAAACATTGATGGCATTTTATAAATTTAGGCCAGGCCCAGTTAATTTGCCTTATAAAGGTAGGACAGCTTAGGCTGACTTGCATAAGATCTGTAGCACTTTTAGTGGAAGGTCCATGAATTTAGAATTCCATTGGCCCTTGCATAAGCTTAACTCAAGATGCTCTGTGATTAGAAAATTCTGCATTATATGAGTATCAAAATGGTAAATTGATAATGCCATTTTACAGGTATTTAGTTTTTGTAAATTGTGAAAATTAGCTGTTCCTTGCAGCTACCATTTTAATTTGTTGTCTATTAATTTAGGTAGATTTAGGTCTTGTGGTTTGTGTCTGAAGGTCCACAATGGGACTAGGAGTGGGCAATGGGTTTACATGGTTGAGGACATCTATCTCTTCTAACTGACATGTAGCTATTATCCAGGTACAGATAGCTGTTCAGCTGTTCAAAATCCACAGCACCGTACAAGAAGTTCCTTCTTGGATGCTGTCTCCCACCCAATAACTCTGGATCATTAGCATTTCTTGAAATGTTAAGAAAGTCTCAAACTGATCATTGTAGATGAAATAATGAATATTATTCTTTCCTTTTAATATTTTTTGGGGATGGGGGTTACCATCCATGGTTTCTTATATTGTAATTCTAATCCATATTCAAGTTGAAGTGCTTGTTTAAAATGTAAAATTTGAATTTTTTTTTAAAAAAGAAAGCTGTTGAAACATGTTTTAGTAATTTTAATATGTATGCATGTAATTTTGTAAACTGCATAGTTTTTATGCGATATATACATTTTTAAATAAATAAGCCTCAAACTGGCCGGCAAAGAGGAGCATACACCCACCCTCTTGACTGTGCGCTGGATAACAGTTGCTCTTACTGCTTATATGCTGTAAAAGAGAGAACAACTCAAACTGATATCACGGGAACCCCAACTCTGTATCACAGCCCTGTTTAGGAGACGAATAATTCCTAAAGTCTTATTTACACAGAGATTTTTCTGTTCTACTCTTCCAGCACATCCAGTCTCAAATCTTATTCAGATTTTACTCAAAGGTGAAAAACAATGTGCACAAGATTCTCGGCGCTCACTATAGTGTAGTTGGTGAACAGGATATGGGTGTTAATCTGTAAAATCTTCATTAGAACATCATCGATTAGTTAGACCAGGGGTGCCCAATATGTCGATCGCAATCGACAGGTTGCTCGCTCAGGCGACCCCAGTCGATCGCAGAGCGGGTTCCCTTCTCTTTTTTCCCCTCCTGACTGGCCCGCTCCTGAATTCTGCTGCTGCCGCCGCTGTTCAACATTTTTAAAAAAACCGGCTTGGAGAACTTATACTCTGGGGGCTAATGTGTGCTTGTACTGGCTTCCCTTCTCTTCCCTCTGAAACCGGAAGTTATGTCGGGGGGTGTGGGAGAGAAGGGAAGCCGGCACACACATGTTAGAGCCCCGTTCGCGGGCTAAAGCGGGAGACAGGTCAGTGAAGCTTGCGATTTGCTCTTCTTGCTGCCAGGTCCTGCCTATTTTCTGTTTCCTCAAAGGCAAGACCCGTCAGCATTTCTCCCAATAGATCGATCTTGGGCCGATCAGCCTTCCTCTCCCCGACGTCAATTCTGCCGTCAGAGAGGAAGTTCTGGCCAGCGGAACTTCCTCTCCGACGGCAGAATTGACGTCGGGGAGAGGAATGCTGGTAGGCCCGAAGCAGGGAGAGCTTGGCCGGCGGCGGGCAGCTTTGGGGGCCTGTTATCCGATGGCAGCGGCAGTGGCTTGGGGGAGGGCAGGGAGGGAGAAAGAGAGCAGGCAGGGAGACAGAAGGAAAGAAGAGAAACAGAAAAAAAGAAAGGGGGCATGAAGAGAGAAAGAAATAGAGGGCAGGGAGAGAGGAAGAAAACATTGGGGGGGGGGGGAAATGAGGTCAGGAGGAGAGGAAGCATACAGGCTAAAAGAAGGGAAGAAAGATTGGATGCACAGTCAGAAGAAGAAGAAAGTGCAACCAGAGACTCATGAAATCACCAGACAACAAAGGTAGGAAAAATGATTTTATTTTAAATTTAGTGATCAAAATGTGTCTGAATTTATATCTGCTGTCTATATTTTACAATATGGTCCCCTTTTACTAAACCGCAATAGTGGTTTTTAGCGCAGGGAGCCTATGAGCGTCAAGAGCAGCGCTGGGCATTCAGCGCAGCTCCCTGCGCTAAAAACTGTTATCGTGGTTTAGTAAAAAGGGAGGGGGTATTTGTCTGTTTTTGTATGGTTGTTAGTGAGGTGACAGTGCATAGAGTCATCTGCTTTGACCTCTTTGAAAAACCCTGGAGTAGGAATGATGATTAACATTTTCTATGCGTACAGTGTGCTTTGTGTTTTTTTTTTTATTTTATTGTTGGTAGATCATTTTGACTTGGTCATTTTAAAAGTAGCTCGCGAGTCAAAAAAGTGTGGGCACCCCTGAGTTAGACCATCTGTTTCCCAGTCTTTGCTGCGTTGCCACTCAGAGTTCCACCCATGAATCTTCTGCTTACAAAAGTAAGATTACTTACGAAAATGATGATAGGAGAGAAGAATCGCCAACAGATCTGGAAGAAGAGAGGAGGGGGAAAACCAAGCATCATCTCAATGTCCTTAAAGTAGTTCCTGTGTCCTGTGAAATATCCAAAGGAAACAGAAACCATTAAGGGATGGGATTATACAAGCAAGAAAAAAATGAAGAAAAGAAAATCATTTATACATTGACTGTGAATTCCTAAATTCTGTCTCCAAAAATGATTTTCTTCCCAAAGAAAAATGCTTTCTCCCTGTTGCCAGCTGACAAATGGAATTAGATAGAAAAGCTTATTCATATGCCAGGCCACAGTTTGGCATAAAGATTCACGCTGGACCACCAAGTACCTGAGGCAGCAGCAAAAAAATATTTCTTAAAGTTTTACAACAACGGCAATTTATTATTTCTGTAGTGCTACCATACGCACGCAACAATGTACATTGTACACAAAAGAGACGGTCCCTGCTCAGAAGAGCTTACAATCTAATTATGACAGACACACAGGGCAAAAGAGCAATCAGAACCTAGTCCTCATAAAGGGAATTAGAGGGAGCTGAAGAGGTGGAAGGAGGATTATTGAGGGGATGACAGACAGATACATTGGTAGGGGTAGGATTTAAATGCAGCTTCCAAGGCGTTTAGTGCTTGGTGGGAGTTTTCTGGTCCACTTTAACTCCCAGGGCACGAAATCATCTGTTAAATGTCTGATCTTTTTGAGTTGTGACACACTGGAGCTAGATTGCATTTTTGGTTGGGTGGGGGGTTGTGAGGGTGGTGGGGCTTGCTCGTTATATATTTTGGTATTTTTCTGTGCTTTTTTTGTTCTGTATTGAAATTTAATAAAACACATTTTGAAAAAAATGCAGCTTCAAATAAGTGGGCTTTCAGTCAGTTTAGCCACTTGTAGTCCAGCTTGTCAAGCCTCAGTCCCTTAAGCAAACCCTTCCCATACTGCCCCGAGAAAGAAACAAAAATCCATGACAGAGCAGCCAGGGTACATGTGAAGGAGGCATCTGGGCTACTTGCAGTGGACATCTGGTGCCACTTTGGACTACTGCACACAGTCACTCACCATAAATGTACATGATGGCCACACACATGATGCAGGAGATGATGACGAGGGAGAAGCTGGCAGCGTAGTTATCCATCAGGAGAAGCCAATAAATACCAGCCTGTACAGAAGAGGGGGCATGAAAATCAGGAGGAAAGAGGGAAAAGTCAAGAGGAGAGAAGGGAGAGAGAGAAAGAGCACAGGTACGAAGGTAAAAAAAAAAAAAGGTGTAGGGATGAAGGCAGGGAGTTGGGAGGAAGGGGTTAGGGATAAGTTCAGGGTTGAGGAGTGAATGTGGAGGATGAAGGGAGAAAGAACATGAAAGTGAAGTACAGGGGTGTGGCGGGAAGGAGGAGAAAGCACGCAGAATGGAAGAGAGAGACAAGAAGCAGCAATGTGTAAGAAAAAAAAAGAATGGGAAGAGAGAGATAGAGACGAGAAGCAGGGATTGAGGGTGAAAGAGAGGGAGTGTTATAAAAGAACAGGGAAGGGAGAGTCAGAAGAGGAAGGAGAGTGAGGAAAGGAGAGAGAGAGAGAGAGAGAAAGCACAGAGTGACAGACCCATAATGGAAAATGAGAGGGAGGTGTGAGAGAGCAGTGGCAGAGAGAGAGGGGAAGGAAGTCAAGGAACAACAAGATGGAAGAGAGAAGAGAGGATGTGGGAAAGTAAGGAGAGGAAGGGGGAGGAAAGAGAAACAAGAGAGAGACCAACGTGTGGCAGAAAGAGGGAAGGGAAACGAAAAACAGAGAGGAGAGGAAAGTGTGAGAGTAGTGCATGGGGAAAGAAAGAGACGGAAACAGAGAAGAAGAAAAAAAAAAGGAGCGTGAACAGTGAGGAGAACCAAAAAGCAGTAAGAGGCAGAGAAAACAGAAGATGTGATAAAGATGTGAGGTAAAGACAACATAGATGAAGAGGGGAGAGTCAAGAAAGTAAACCATGGGAAGAAGCGGAGAAATGGCGAGAAAAACAGGGAGTATATAGGTTGGTTAGGAAGCAGAAAGGGGTGGGAGAGATAAGAGAGAGAAAAAAGGTTACAGGAAATAATGATGTTCAATTGGTTCCAAGGTTGAACCTCAATTTATGTGACCCAAGTTGGATCGTCACCTCTGCTGTTGCCTAAGATAAAGGGGCTTACAAGCCCACGATGGGTAAGTATGGGCAGTGAAGAGCATGCTCAACCATGTTAGCTGCCGGAAGGCTCCCTAAAGAGCATGTTCAGAAACCTCCGCTAACTAAAAGCTCCCCACAGAGCATGCTCAGAAACTTCCACTATCTGATGGTTACCTAGAGCCTAGCGAATATGTTCAGAAAATTCTGTAAAATGCTTTCAGAAAAAAAAGAAAGAAAGAATGCAAGGCATCAAACTGTCCATACCTGAGTGGTGAGAGGAATTCCTAGGAGGAAACCCACCACAGCTACGCCCAGAGTCACACATGTTTTCCATCGGATGATCCAGTCACTCCCAATCTCATCCACAATGGCTGTGACAAGCGTCTCCAGCAAACAGAACTGCCAGATAAAGCAAAGTGGGATTAAAAATGGTAAGGATCCAAAGAAAATATTGCGTAAAGATCAAAACATAAATCAAGTGATGGATATCTGGCACACACCATCAGCCCCACAGGACGTTAAAACAGAGGGGTCAGGAAGGCCTGGGAATATGGAGCAATCCTAAAAACACGCAAGGGGGTACGAGGTAACTGAGTTTGGTCTTCATCTGCCATTATATGAGTATACTATCTGCCTGCTATTTAGTGGCCAAGGACAGCTCTTGGCTGGTTAAATAACACATAGCCATCTAGGCTCTAATATTCAGCGCATGATGGCTGCTGAATATCAGCTGTTAGTAGCATTACAAGACGTCCGGATTTCCCCAGACATGTCCTCCTTTTGAGGACACATCCAGGGGTCCGGACAGCTTTTCAAAACCTGACTAGAGCAGGCAGCGGGGACGGGGCTGGGGTGGAGCTAGGGCAAGATTGGGGGCAGGCCTGGGGCAAGAAAGGGTAGGGATGGGTGGAACTGGGCAGGCCTGGGGGGCAGGTCTAGGGGGTCTGGATTTTCCAGATGGAAAATCTGGTAACCCTAGCTGATAGCTGGCTATTTGCAAAATTCAGACCGCTGGCCTACTAAGTCGAGGGGCCAAATTGGGCCACTTACATAGCTGGTCTGTGTTTGGCTGCTATAAACTGAGCCAGCCAGTGCTGAATATCGTTATGGCTGGTTAAGGTTTTAGTGGAACCAAATGAAAAAAAAAAAAGACTTACCTTACAACATATAGAGAGCAAACAAAAGGCAAATGAGATTTATACTTACAGTTTGGGGAGTTTATTTCTTTGTCCCCTGAGAAAGGCATTCCAGATTGCCAAAACTGGGATCCTAGTTGGGACTATATATGAGTTTTTATATATTACACAATTGAGACTGTATATCAAAGACTATACAAGTCACCGTGGTCTTAGATTTGACAACTCACTTGCCTTTTATTTGCTTTCTAAGTTTATAACGGCCAAAAATAGACCTTATGTTACTATATTAAGAGGGAAAATACAACCAAGGTACAGGAAGCAACAAACTCTGCACCACATCACAAAGAAACACAAAAAGGGCAGAGAAGAACAGACCTTCATGCTTGAAAAGTCACTTTAATGGTAACCATACAGAGTAAAAACTGAAAATGGACCCAACACAGACTGTATTTCGGCTAAAAATCCTGCATCAGGGGTCCTAGAAAAGAATCCACTGTTTACTATAGCTCTGTTCTGCTGTTCAGATGTTCCACAAGCTCTTCTTTATACCAGGTTTTAACATAAGAACATAAGAAAGGTCCATCAAGCCTAGTATCCTGTTTCCAACAGTGGCCAACCCAGGTTGCAAGTACCTGGCAGAGACCCAAAGAAGAGCAACATTCCAGAGCTCAGATTGTGATGTCATAATGCCTCATTCCACCAATGCCTAAGAGCCAAACTCATCAGTGATGTCACAATGGCGTGACTGTTCTATACTTGATTCACATAAGAACATAAAAATTGCCATACTGGACAGATCGAAGGTCCATCATGCTCAGTATCCTGTTTCCAACAGTGGCCAACTCAGATTCCAAGTACCTAGCTAAATCCCAAGTAGTAAAACAGATTTTATGCTGCTTATCCTAGCAGTAGTTTTCCCCACACCATCTCAATAAAGGCTTATAGACTTCTCTTATAGGAAATTATCCAAACCTTTTATAAACCCCGCTCTACTAACTGATTTCACCACATTCTGCAGCAACGAATTCAAGAGTTCAATTACAGTACACGTTCTGTGAAGAAATATTTTCTCCAGTTTGTTTTAAATCTACTACTTAGTAGCTTCATCACATGCCCCCTAGTCCTAGTATTTTTGGAAAGAGTAAACAAGCAATTCACATCTACCCTTTCCACTCCACTTAGTATTTTATAGATCTAAGAACATAAGAATTGCCATACTGGAAGAGACTGAAGGTTCATCAAGCCCAGTATCCTGTTTCCAACAGTAGCCAACCCTGAGCCATGTCTTCTCCAAGCTGAAGACCCTATCCACTTTAACTTTCCATCGCATTTATCATTTTCATTGCCCTTCTCTTTACCTTTTCTAATTCCACTATATCTTTTTTGAGATGAGGTGACCAGAATTGCACACAGTATTCAAGGTGGAATCGTACCATAGAGCAATAAGAGTGCATTATAAGATTTTCATCTTTGTTTTCCATTCCTTTCCTGATAATTCCTAACATTCTATTAGCTTTCTAGTTGCACATTGAGCTGAGGATTTCAACATATCCTCAACAATGACACCTAGATCCTCATGGGCAGTGACTTCTAACATAAAACCCAGCATCACGTAGCTATGGTTTGGGTTCCTCTTTCCCACATGCATCACTTTGCACTTGCTCACATTAAACGTCATCTACCAGTCTTCCAGTCTCACAAGGTCCTCTTGCAATTTTTCAAAATCCTCTTTCAATTTAACAACTTTGTGTCATCAGCAAATTTAAATTATCTCACTAGTTATTCCTGTCTCTAGATCATTGATAAATATGTTAAAAAGCAGCAGTCCCAGCACAGACCTCTGGGAAACCCCACTATTTAGAGACAAAAGAAACAGTGGAGAAGGATGTTCTTGATGCAGGCTTTATTTCATCGAAAATTAAACAATAAGAATCCACATGTGTCTTGAAAGAGGAGGACCCAACACGGTCCATAACAGGACATGACTTTCTAATTTCCTCAGAAGTTTTTCATGAGGTACTTTCTCAAATGCCTTTTGAAAATCCAAATACACAATATCAGCCGGTTCACCTTTATCCACATGTTCATTCACCCCTTCAAAGAAATGCAGGAGATTGGTGAGGCAAGATTTTCCTTGACTAAATCCATGTTGGCTTTCTATCGTTAATCCATGCTTACGTATATGCTCTGTCATTTTGTTCTTTGTAATAGTCTCTACCATTTTGCCCGGCACTGTTGTTTGACCATTTATCAAGTGGATTGTTTTTGAGGACCCCTGATGCAGACTTTTTAGCCAAAACACGGTCCTTGTCGGGTCCGTTTTTACTCTGGTTGCCATTAAAGTGACTTTTCAAGCTTAAAGGTCTGGTCAACTATATTAGAAGGGATCATTAGCAGTTTACATATTACTGGCAGATATTTTCTCTGTCCCTATTGGGCTAATAATCTAAGTTTTGTACCTGGGGCAACGGAGGGTTAAGTGACTTGCCCAAGTTTACAAGGAATTGCAGTGGGAATTGAACCAAGTTCACCAGGCACTAGCCATAGGCTAACCCAGTTACAGGCTAACAGAGCAGTTTTCAAACTGTCTTTTTTGAAGACAAACTCTATCCATATGCAGGTACAGGCTCCCCTTTCATATAGATGAGTTCATATGCTGATAGCTGCACTAGCAGAGGGCTATTTTCAGATGGCGGTTTTGTGAATCTTTATTGATTTTCAAACTTTGATAGTGCAATACAAATGGTAAATCAGAAAAACTGCATGAAAAACACTATTAACTATACAATTATTACATTAAACAATCATTTTCTCCCCTCCTTATCTTAATTATTAAAACTTTGACTAAATCACTGTTTACCTGCCTAAATAACTTTAGAAATTGTCTTCAATGGAACTAACTAGCCAGTGTGCAGAGAAGAATATCCACCTCCATGAGTCTAGTTGACGAGATGTGTTTGAGAATCAATCCCTGCATGCAGTGGCCTAGTAAACGGGAGGGCAGTCTGCCCTGGGCACCATGTTGGTTGGGGCGCTTGCATCCTTCCTCCCATTCCTCCCCTCCATACGCGCACACCCCTTCCCTTTCCCCGTACCTCTAATTGAAGTTGTTGTTGACGGTGGTCAACAACGTGCTCTTTGCGACCCCCTCGGCTCTCCCGCTGACATTACTTCCGGGTGCCGCGCATAGGAAGTGATGTCAGAGGGAGAGCTGACAGGGTCATGAGGAGCACGTTGTTGACTGCTGCGAGCAACAACTTCAACTAGAGGTACAAAGGAAAGGAGGGCGGGCGCACAGCAGGTGAGATCGGGGAAGGAGTGGGGGGCAGAGATGTGAGCGAGGGAGGGGTGTTACCGCCCTGGGCGCCTCTCACTCTCGCTACACCACTGCCTGCATGTAAGGATCTCCCCCTTAAACTGTCTTCCTTTCCAACCTGAACTTTCCAGCCCCCCATTATCTCTCCATCTCCTCTTTCTTTTCATATCCTAATGTTTCCTTTTCTTCCTCCCTTGCCAGTTTCCCTCTGTCGCTCTGGTTGCTGGAGACTATTTAGGATTCTATAAACTCATCCAATGGGCTGACAGGAAGACAAAGAATAAAGCAACAGACTCTGATCAGTATAAGAAGGGTGACATGTTTACAGCTGGTGACTGAGGTATATCCCTGGCTTCATGGGCTGGTTGGCCATCATTTGTCTTCGTCTACGTACACTCTCTGCCATTCTTCAACCAGTTCTTTTGTGCTTCCCCAAGTTGCCCTCCTTCTTTCCTATCATTTGTTGCTCTCTGTACCCAAGTTCCCTGCAGCTCCCCTCCCCTCATCCTCACTTTTACCTTCCTTGCTCCCTCCCTGTCTCCCATAGGTTTCAAACCCTTGTCCGTGTCTTAACCATCCCCCTGCCTCCCTTATCACCCCTACTCCTGTACTTGTCCTCCCCATATCTTCTCACTTCTCCTTCCCATCCTCCATACCTGTGTTCCTAGTCCAAGAAGAATGAGCATGAAGAAGAAGAGGACAGACCACAATGGTGAAACTGGCAGGAGAGTGAGGGCCTCTGGGTATGCCACAAAGGCTAGTCCGGGGCCATGGTCTGCCACCTTGGACACATCAACTCCCATGTTGCTTGCCATGAAGCCGAGGATGGAGAAGATGACAAAGCCAGCATATACGCTTGTCGCACAGTTGGTGATGCTTATGATGATACTGTCCCTGTGCAAAGAAATAGAAATAGATAAGTGGGTAGACGAGAACCATCAAGTGCTATTAGTGAAATATGAGGGTGGGGTGAGGGGAGACTGAGAGCCACCAGGTACTGCTAGTGAAACACAGCGGGTATGAGGTTGGGAGGGAGATGGGGTGGACTGCAAGTCATGATGACTAATCCCTGTGGGAAAGTCTCTGAGTGCCTCACCTGTAACAGTTGTTATGGAATTTGTTGTAGGAAGCCATGGTAATGAGCCCACCCCAAGCACAGCCCAAGGAGTAAAATATCTGAGAGGCAGCATCTCCCCAAACCTGTAGGAAGTAAGAGGGGAGGGTGAGATACAGAGATCAGACTTGACTTGGTGTATTCATCTTCCACCGTCTCATTTTTTTTAAAGGAGAAGCATTTTTAGTCATTTGGAGATACACAAATGAAATATTTTAGGGTTATAAGTTGTCTCAGCTCTTACATGGGAGGAAATGTCAACTTTACACCATCAAAAATTCTGATTCCTCCCTCCAACCACTCAACCAACCCCCAAGGCAGAGGCTTGAGTAAGACTGCTCTAAATTCAACTAAGTCCTCTCATGCACTAGATTAGAGACATGGAGGAATTGAGCCTGGGTCTTCAGCACTGACTCTGCTATGAACTAAAGCAACACAATTCAGTCCACTTCCAGGTATTACTTACAAACAGGAAATTAGAATGTTATCAATGAAAAACTGAACAGTCTTGGTTCTCTTCTTATCTTGGCTTCTGTTTGTTAGGAATAAGAACATAAGAAGTTGCCTCCGCTGGTGTCAGACCAGAGGTCCATCGCGCCCAGCAATCTGCACCCGCGGCGGCCCATCAGGCCCATGACCTGTAAGGTGATCCTTTTTTAACCCCTTTAATCCCTCTTATCTTTCTATCTATACTCTTTCTATAACCTATCTCTACCTCTATCTGTATCCCTCAATCCTCCTATCCTTCAGGAATTTATCCAATCCTTCTTTGAACCCCCGTAGTGTACTCTGTCCTATCACAACCTCTGGAATGTTAGATGCAGCTCAAGAACATGGGGAATTTAATGTCTAGAACTAAACTGGACATCCAAAGTGTAGTATCCTTGATGCAGGACAGTCAAGGATCTTGGATAGGACAGCTCTCACCACCGATTTCAATGATGATGATGAAGAACTTGGGTATGCTGTTCAGCAAATGGATTTCAAATTTCTGTGTTTGACAATAGCCATTGCAGATATTTTTAACATGTACAAAATAAATATTTCTCTATTGCTACTTGTTTTAATTTTTAACATGAGTTTTATATGTAGAAATGTGCTATAGCAAAACTAAATAATCTGTAAACTGTAGGCCCTGAGCTTACCTGTTGAAGCCTACAGGCCCAGCCATGTGAAGGAGCCTGAGAAACCTTGAAACATCACATTTTCATTTAGTGTATTAGGACTAGAGGAAAAGTCCATAGTCTGCTATTGAGTAAGACACGGGGGAAGCCACTGCTTGCCCTGGCAACGATAGAATGGTATGTTCCTACTATCTGGGTTTCTGCCAGGTACTTGTCATGGAGTGACCATAGTTGGAAGCAGGACACTGGGCTAGATGAGCCATCAGTCTGACCCAGTATGGCTATTCTTATGTTCTTAAGACCCAAATGAGACTGTGTCCATTAATTGCACAGAAAGAGAAGGTGATATACTGCTCTGTGTACTCCTTACAAATCTCTGATGTTAGGCCCAGAAATCTGAAGTCTGAAGATGGCTCTGTTGAATGAGTTGTCTCAGAATTCCCTAATAATGAGAAGCTTCAAGTTCAAGTGTATTGGCTGACTCATGAAGGAGAGTGTGGCTGCAATAACAGGGTGTCATCATGTTTCCTGTACCCACAGCAAAATGTAAGGAATTCAAACTCCACATTTGTTATTTTATGTATTATTTGGATTCTTCTCACACCTTTTCAGTAGTAGCTCATTATAAGTTACATCCGGGTACAGAGGATCTGTATTTAGAAAATGAATGGTATAAATTGAACTAAGGCCGGCACTGGCAGACTTGCACGGTCTGTGTCCCATATATGGCAATTAGGATTAGGATGGGCTGGGGAAGGCTTCAATGGGAACTTCAGTAATTTGGAACATGAGGACAGAGCTGGGCAGACTTTTACAGTCTGTATTCTGCAAATGAGGTTGTTTGAGTAGGTGGGAGTGAGCTTGGACGTTCCAGTAGTTGGAACCTAAGGACAGTACTGGACGGACATCTACGGTCTATGGCCCAGAGATATCAAAGAAAAATGACAATTTAATGCAATCATGAATTTATAATGTGTGTAACTATTGGGGAGACTGGATGGACTGTTCAGGTCTTTGCTGTCGTTTACTATGTTACTAGGTATTTCCCTGTCCCTAGAGGGCTAACAATATCATAATGAAACCAAAAGCCATATTGATTATGTGCAACTGTGTCTCATGATTGCCCCGAATAATACATATGAAACAACAAATAATCATTTTAGACTCATCTGTCCATATGAATAAAACAAAATACACAACCGTTAAAACCGGAACTAGATACAAATAAAGTGAATAATAAAATGATCATAAATAGTTACAATAATATATTATCTTGATAAAATATTATAATAAAAGCTAACCCACATGGGTTGTGTGCAAATAGATCTCATGTTGACACTGAGTGGTGCATACAAAGCATCAAAAGTATATTTTGGATTGATTTAACCTAATATGGAAGGTCACTTTTATTTGAACTTAATCCAGAAGTGTCATAAATAGGATACTGATGAGTGTGTATGCTGAGCATCAGATGAATGTGGATCGTGCTATCAGGAATGCATCAGGGGTTATGGCTTATAAACAAAGAATATAATCGACTTCTGAATTGAGGCCTGCAAGAGTTACAGTGTTGATTACAGATGGGCTGGAGTGAGCTTTGATGGAGACTTCAGTAGGTGGAACCTAAGCACTGTACCAGGCAGAGCTTTGGGTTATGGCCCAACAATAGCTAAGAAGAAGGAAAATTTAAATGAAATCAGTAATTTAAAGAGTGGGTAAGTTTTGAGCAGACTGGATGGACCACTCGGGTCTTTATCTGCCGTGATCTACTATGTTACTATGATTGCCCTCTGTTCAGCCTGAAGAAGTAGACGATTAATGTCCTACGTCTCCAGCGTTGTTTAAAAGTCTTGAAGACAAAGAATTTAAGCTCCTAAATATTGTGACTGAGTGCCTACCAATGCTTGACTAGCGGAGCAGACATTACCTTCTTTAAAATACAGCTTCTATGTTCAATAATACGGGTTTTGATTTTTCTTTTGGTTTTGCCAATGCATAACAATCTGTAGGGGTAAATGATGATATAAATAACGTTTTCAGTATTACAAGTGCTGCTAAAGTTCAATTTGTATTGTTTGCCAGTCCTGGGATGCATGAATCACAAGGATGGTGTCCGCTATGGTTTTAATCATTGGAAGTGTCAAGGGTACAAGCTTGTCTCTTAAATTCTATTGCGTGATAATGCAACAGTTGGTTTGACATTCTTAATGCATTTATGTAACTCAAGGATATGCCAATGTTTATGAATGATATTGTGGATGTCCTGGGAAAATGGGAATATTTTAAAGATAAGACTAAATCTAATGCTATTTTCGGCTTATTGCCTGTTCTTAAGAGGTCCTCTCGTGATGTAAATTTTTATTATAAGTTTTCATAGAAATAGTCAGTAATACAAAAAACAATTCAAAACATCCACTCACAGAAGAAAATACCCCCAATACAATATTGCTATCCAAAAAACTGCTAATACATAGGGTTCCCTTGCTAAACTCCCACCAAACAAACCAAACACCAATCAGAAGAAAACCCCCATATCACACAACCCCCCTATTGTCAAACCATATTCCAAAATTCCCCCCCCCCCTCCTTCTACCCAGAAGATCAGCGAACTCCATGAAACGAGCCCTCTGTGGTTCATTCAGAGAGCCATCAACATATTCCCCTCTCCCCTCGGTGATGTAATTTTGATCAATGATATCCCCAGTAGATATGCTCTGAAGGATACCTTCTCTATATGAATCTGTTGGCCATCGTGATTGCTTGTTAAATGGGTCACCAGGAGCTGCAGCAAGAATTGAACTCAATTCCCCAGGTTCTTGGTGAGAAACTAACTGCATGGGTCAACGATTGGCTAAGTGGAAGACTTCAGAAAGTGGTGGTCAATGGCACCCTCTCTGAGACATCGGAGGTGACTGGCGGAGTGCCGCAGGGCTTAGTCCTGGGACCATCCCTTTTAAACATATTCATAAGGGACTTGACCCGAGGGCTTCAGGGAAAAATAACGCTGTTTGCTGACGACGCCAAACTGTGTAATATAGTAGGTGAAAGCGATCTCAAGGATAGTATGGCGCAGGATCTGATCAAGTTGGAAAACTGGTCCTCAACATGGCAGCTGGGCTTCAACGCAAAGAAGTGTAAGGTGATGCATCTCGGCAGCAGAAATCCATGCAGAACATACACCTTGAATGGAGAAACACTAGCTATGACCTCAGAAGAACGGGACTTGGGAGTAATCATCAGTGCAGACATGAAGGCTGCCAAACAGGTAGAGAAGGCCTCATCCAAGGCAAGGCGGATGATGGGATGTATCAATAGAAGTATCGTCAGCCGTAAACCTGAAGTCATAATGCCACTGTACAGAACCATGGTGAGACCTCATCTGGAGTACTGTGTGCAATTCTGGAGGCCACATTACCGTAAAGATGTACTTCGAGTTGAGTCAGTCCAGTGAATGGCCACTAGGATGGTCTCCGGACTCAAGGGTCTCTCATTCGAGGAAAGACTGGGCAAGTTGCAGCTCTACTCTCTAGAGGAGCGCAGGGAGAGGGGTGACATGATTGAGACATTTAAGTACGTCACGGGTCGTGTCGAGGTGGAAAACAACATATTCTTTCCTAAGGGACCTTCAGTCACAAGGGGGCACCCGCTCAAACTCAGAGGAGGGAGATTTGGTGGTGACACCAGGAAGTATTTCTTTACAGAAAGGGTGGTGGATCACACTACCGGTGCAGGTGATCAAGGCCACTAGCGTGCTCGACTTTAAGAATAAATGGGACATCCACGTGGGATCTCTACGTGGGTCGAGCAGCACTCTGACTTAATGGGGTGGGACAGTAGAGTGGGCAGACTTGATGGGCTATAGCCCTTTTCTGCCGTCATCTTTCTATGTTTCTATGTTACTGTAGTAACCATTAGGCTGAACCAATGGATTTTCAGTGCCTTTTGCCTGCCAGCTTGCTGGTCCCTGACCTGGCCTCACAAACCAGTTCCATAAATTACTTATAGTAACCTGTTCTGATGCTCACCAGGCAAGAAAGGTTTACACTACTATAAACACTTGTCTGTGCTTAATCCTGTTTCTGCATATGAACTGGGTAGGAATGGAGCAAAACAAAGATAAAATGATAAGGGACAAACCTTAGCATCCAGAATCTTGTCCCACTGAGGTGTCAGATAATACGTGATCCCATCCACTGCTCCCTCCAGAGTGATCCCTCGTACAAAGAGAATTGTCAGGACTACGTAGGGGAATGTGGCAGTGAAATAAACCACCTGCGAAGGAGAGAGGGAGAGAAATAAAGAGAGAGGAAGGAGGGATGGAAGGAAAAAGGAGAAAAACATAAAAACAGTGAAAGAAAGAGTGAGAAAAAGGGAAGAAGAAAGAAAAATAGAAAAATCAGAAAAGGGAAAAGAAAGTAAATAAAGGGGAACAAGGAAGATAAAAAAAACCAGTGAATAGGGGAAGGAGAGAGTAAGAAACGAGGGGGAAGAAAGACAAGAGTTAACGAAGAAGAAAATAGGAAAAGAGAAAAGAAAGTAAATAAAGGGGAACAAGGAAGATTTTAAAAAAACAGTGAATAGAGGAAGGAGAGAGTAAGAAACGAAGGGGAAGAAAGGCAAGAGTTAACAAAGAAGAAAATAGGAAAATCAGAAAAGAGAAAAGAAAGTAAATAAAGGGGAACAAGGAAGATTTAAAAAAAAACAGTGAATAGGGGAAGTAGAGAGTAAGAAATGAGGGGGAAGAAAGGCAAGAGTTAATGAAGAAGAAAATAGGAAAATCAGAAAAGAGAAAAAGTAGATGGAAGACAAACAAATGAGAGGAAAGGAATGAGACAGTGAGAAATAAGGAATGGGAGAGAGGAAAGAAGGAACAGAATGGAAAGAAAAACATGTCAGATTTGTCTTTAGTTTGATTTTACATGTATTTATCTAGTTTTACAACCCGTCCTCCCAAAAAGCTCAGAATGGGTTACAAGTTAACTTACATAACATCAACCTGGTGGAGGGGATGTAGTTAACAAACTGTGTTGGGGGGGTAAGGTAACATATTGGAGGGGATATCAACTAGAGGGGAGACAATTTAACGTACATACCCTGTTTCCATGAAAATAAGACCTATCCTGAAAATAAGCCTTAGCATGATTCTTAAAGATGCTTCTAATATAAGCCCTATCCCCAAAATAAGCCCTAGTTAAGATTGACCCCCGAAGTACCCCCCTCCCCGAATGTCCCCGATATTCCCTGACTCCATTCCTGACACTAGTGCTGCCTGATTTGCAGAAAAAATCAGATTCATTGATTCAGCAACCCCCACCTCTGCTGCTTTAGAAGGCCTCAGAGTGGAGGTATGTCAGTCTCACGGTGGGAGGGTCGGTGGGGTTCTGCTGCACAAGGGATGGGTAAGAGGGGAGAAATGATGTGCACATGGTGGGGGGGGGGGGGGAGAAAGGAAAAAGGAAGAATTGGGGTGCAGGAGAGGAAGGGAGAGATGATTGTTGTGCATGAAAAAATTAAGACATACCCAAAAATAAGCCCTAGTGCATTTTTTGGACCCAAAATTAATGACACTCTTATTTTTGAGGAAAAACGGTAGAATGATATGTACTAGAGGGGTTACGTATTTAGGTGTTTATATGGAGGAAGTGGGGAGAAGTGACCTGAATACAGTTTGCACAACAATTAGTTTGTATTGTCAAATGGACCGTTGACTTTGGTTTATAGAATGTTGGTTCATCATAGGTTTATGTAGAAGTGAATGTATTGAAAACACTTACATATGTGTGTAGATACACATGTGCTAAGTGTGGTTATGCAGATGTGTATGATCTTATATGTATGTACAATTCCATTTTGGTTTTTCTGCTTATATGTATGTAAGCAGCTTTCAAGTTTATCGAACAATCTTCTTGTTTGTACGATACTCAATTTGGGTTTCGTCCCAAACATTGCACTGAATTGTTATTATTAACATTGACTCCATGTCAACCGCCCATGTAATTAGCTCTATTTTGTTACACCACTACAGAAGCCCATGCTTTATGACACCATTGGAAAGCTAATGTAAACCGCTCAGATTTGACTGTTCCAGTCATTAGTAACGGTCTATAAGCTTGAATAAACAAGTAAAGTTAAACAATGGTTGAGTCATGGTCGTCAGTCTATTTTGTCAGAATTCGAAATTAGTGCAGCTTTTGACTCAGTTAGTCAAACTTTATTGATCAATAAACTCTGTGAGTTGGGTATAGGAGGATCAGTTCTTAATCCGTTTAAAGAATTTTTAGTAAACCAGAATTATAGTGTGCTGAAGGATGGGACTTTTGCTAGGAGTTGGACTTCTTTTTGTGGCGTGCCACAGGGCTCATCTATCTCTCCTATGCTTTGTAATATCTTTATGAACACTCTGCAAAAAGTATGTTTACCAGTTGAGACTTGTATGTCTTCCTATTAATTCCATTGAGTCTAAATACGGTAGATATTACTACTAAGGTTTCTGATTCCAGGAACAGAATCGGAGATTGGGCTTCTACTAATAAGTTGAAATTGAATGCAAGTAAGACAAAGGTTCTTTGGTTTCATAATTCAGTATCTTCTGTTCCTTCATCCATTGCGTTACAATCAGGTACAAGTAGATAAAACATCTAAAGTCTTAGGGTGTTCTTTTGCATTCCTTTCTTTCATCTGAAGATCAAATTTCCAATTTATGGAGGAAGATTTTATATATTATGAGAAAACTTAGGATACTGAAATCTTATTTATTTTAACATTGTTTTGCACTATTGCTTCAAATGTTATCGTTATCTCAACTTGATTACCGGAATTCTTTATACTTGAATTTAACATCAAAACTGGTTAAAAAATTACAGCTGCTCCAAAATACTGCAGCGAGGTTGATATTTGGTCTAAAAAGATTTGAAAGCCCTGATCGGTATGGCTTAGCGTATAATATTCTTCACTGGTTATTGGTTCTTTCAAGTCTTATTCAGATATAATATGTTCAAGTTTCACTTGATCTTTAAATATTGAAGAGAAGAATTGTTGAATGAAGAAGCCGTCCTATAGATATTAAGGAATTAAGAAAAATTTAATAATTAATTGCAATATAGGAAAAAGAGAGGTTTTTATGTCTATGACTGAATAGAGGGCTAATAATATACCTGTCTATGAGACCCCCATAATTCTGAAGCTTTTCCTCTGTCCTCCTACAGATGCCAGCATTATATGGTGGGTTTGTGATAATACTTTGCTCTAGTTCAGTTTTGACCACTGACCTCATTAATTCTTGCATGTATGTTGATACACATGTGTGGTTATGCAGATATGTATGATTATATATGTATATTAGGGCTGTACCAAATATTTGCATTCAATTAGATTCAGCCCCCAATACCTTATTCATAGTCGGCTGAGAAGATCCGACTGCTTCTGGATAGGGAGGAAGACCAATAGAGCAGAGGCCAACGAAAGAATATCTGGATAATTGGCTTACTGGAAAGTGTTAAAGATGTGGTTGCTTTCCTTTGCTGAATCCTGGCTTCCTCAGATTTTGGGCCTGCCGAGCACTGTGGGTCAGGTTGTTGTGGAGCGTGTGCACCGCGTGAGTCCACGACATGAACACGAGAAAGAGACCAAAACCTAGGTGGTGCTGGCCAGATTTCACAACTATGTGATTAAAGCTCAGCTTCTGGACTTATATACGAAGTCTTGCTCTTTGGATTACTCTGGTTCCCTAAGAGATCTCATATGCCTGTCCCACGCTTTCTTGAATTCAGACACAATCTCTGTCTCCACCACCCCTTCCATGCATCTACTACCCTTTCTGTAAAAAAAGTATTTCCTCAGATTACTCCTGAGCTTATCACCTTTTAACTTCATCCTATGCCCTCTCATTCCAGAGCTTCCTTTCAAATTAAAGAGACTCGACTCGTGCATTTATGCCATGTAGGTATTTAAACATCTCCCCTCTCCCGCCTTTCCTCCAAAGCATACAGATTGAGATCTTTAAGTCTGTCCCCATACGCCTTATGACGAAGACCACATACCATTTTAGTAGCCTTCCTCTGGACCAACTCCATCCTTTATATATCTTTTTAAAGGTGTGGCCTCCAGAATTGTACACAATATTCTAAATGAGGTTTCACCAGAGTCTTATCCAGGGGCATCAATACCTCCTTTTTCCTACTGGCTATACCTCTCCCTATGCAACCTAGCATCCTTCTAGCTTTCGCTATCACCTTTTCAACCTGTTTGGCCACCTTAAGATCATCACATACCATCACACCTATGTTCCGCTCTTCTGTCGGGCACAAAATTTCTTTACCCCCTAAACAGCATTGTTCCCTGGGGTTTTTGCAGCCCAAGTGCATAACCTTGCATTTCTTAGCATTAAATCTTAGCTACCAAATTTCAGACCATTCTTCAAACTTCACTAGGTCCTTCCTCATGTTATTCACACCATCGGGGGTATCTACAGTATTGCAGATTTTAATATCATCTATAAAGAGGCAAATCTTATCTGACCAGCCCTCCACCAATATCGCTTATAAAAATGTTAAAACGAACAGGCCCAAGAACCGAACCTCGAGGAAGGGAAGCAAAGGCCAGTGATCAAGCTGGAACCAGCTAGACCTGGTTATCTCTATTCTATGCTGTTATATGTATGTTTGTGGTTCTGTGTATATTTGCATTTGCACATAGCTGTGAGGGTAAGTGTGGGTATACTGTATATGTGAATGCTTAGGTGCTGGTAGGGTTACCAGCAGTGTTCCCGCTAAGCTGCGCTGGCGTGCGCTGGCGCACAAAATATTACATCGCAGCGCACAAGTTTCTCGTCACAGCGCACGGCGTACGGCAGATGGCAGGGCGGCGAGAGGAGAATCGGGCGAGTTGGCTCATAACTTGCTGGCGCCCGATATTTTTAGCTCACAGCGAAAAAAGTTTGCTCACAACACCCGCCCGCTTAGAGGGAGCACTGGTTACCAGACATCCTCCTTTTCGAGGTGGGGATAGGTGGAACTGGGTGGGCCTGGGAGTGGGTCTAGGGGTCTGTATTTTACTAAAGTAAAATCTGGTAACCCTAGTGCTGGGGATTCCTGGTAGGCTAACAAGTCACATATGATAAAAAGGAGATGTCAGAAGGACTTACCTTTCCTGAAGACTTTACTCCTTTAATGAGACAGAGGAAGACAACGACCCAGGAGACTCCCAGGCAGCCCAGAAGGGGTAAGCGCACTTCCCCAAAGCTCCCAATGTCATTCGATAGTTTCAGGACATATCGTCTGCAAACAAAAACATCCACAGAGACATTAAAACCGTGCTTCCCCCCCGCAAATAAGCCCTAATATGATTTTCGGGGTAGGTCATAATATAATCCCTACCCCCGAAAATAAGCCCTAGTCCCTGGATTCACCGGCAGCAACGCTTCCCCTCCCTCCCCATCTCTCCCTCCCATCCGAACCACGAGATAGAAATAAATACCTTATAACAAACCGGCAGCATCGGCAGCAATCTAGACAGGCTGCTTCGCGGCCTTCTATATTCTGGGCATCCCTCTGACTCATTGCTGATGACGTCATCAGTGATGCAGCAGAGGAACGGCCCTGGCTGTCTAGATCACAGTTCTTCAACCGCCGGTCCGCGGACCGGTGCCGGTCCATAGAAAATTTCTGCCGGTCCACGCAGGGCCGGCGAGATCTACAAATTAAATTTCCTGTCGGCATCTGTTCCCCTTTCCCTTCCAGGGTTGGAGTTAAGATCAGCTGCGGTACTGCTACAAATGGCCAGCAAAAAGAAAGACAGATGCCGCGGGACTTTTGCTCTTGCCTGCATCGCTATAGGCTCTGCCGATCTTGATCCTGCCCCCTTCTGAAGTGACTTCCTATTTTTGAGGGGCAGGATTGAGACCGGCAGAGCTTGTAGCGAATAGCAATTCAGGCAAGAGGAAAGGTCCCGCAGCTTCTGTCTTCATTCTAGCCGTCTGATTTAGCGGGACCATAATTGAATGTAGGGCAGGGTTTGTCTTTGTTTTTGCTGCCAAGTTTAGCAGAACCGGGGTCGAAGGCAGGGCTAATAGCAATTGAGTGCTGGAAGAGTGGATCAGGGCCAGCAGCCAAGGGAGGAAATAAGAGATGCTGGATTATGAGGAGAGGGAAAAATGTGATATAGGTGTTGTTGGAAGGGGATGGTAGACCCAGGAGGGGGGATTGGTGTGACAGAAGGAAGATGGTGGATCCCCTTGGGGGAGGATAGTTATTGGAACTAGGTGGGAATTGGAAGAATAGGGACACAGAGATAGATGTTGGACCTTGCAGGGGGCAGAGAGACATGGAAAATGCTGAACATGAGGATGGAGTATGAAGACAGAAGTCAGATATTGGACATGGGTAGAGGGAGTAGGGAGACAGAGGGGATATGCTGGACATGATGAAGGGGGAATAGGGAGACAAGGAGAAGATGCTGAATAAGGAATGGAGGGAGTAGAGTGATGGAAGGTATCTGCTGGATTAAGATGGGGAAAAGAGGGGAGGCACTGGGATGGGGAAAGATGGTGGTTGGCTGGATGGCTCAGCAATGAGAAGAAAAAAAGAACACAGGAAGATGCTGGACATGGAGGTTGTAGGGTGAAGGAAAAAAGCAGACTTGACTGAGTAGGTGGGTGGATGCAGTAAGAAGAAAAAGGAGGTTCTGGATATTGGAATAATAGGTAGAAGACAGGAAGGGACAGAAGTGGCAGATAGACTTGAAGACCTTGGAAAGAAATTTAAGAAAAGACAGAACAAAATGGGTAGAAAAAAATCATTTTATTTCTATTTTGTCATTAGAATATATCAGATTTGAAATATATATCCTGCTAGAGACATAACTGGGGACTGCAAAGCCTAACACTATTCCTGTCATGTGTGATTGCAGTATTCTG
Organism: Geotrypetes seraphini; assembly: GCF_902459505.1. Lineage (NCBI taxonomy): Eukaryota > Metazoa > Chordata > Amphibia > Gymnophiona > Dermophiidae > Geotrypetes > Geotrypetes seraphini. The sequence continues at coordinate 69,457,197 of NC_047095.1, forward strand.
TTAGCATGATATTTCTGTGAAGCATTCTGTAATAATTTGGCTTGTTCAGTTTTCTTGATAGTAGAGGGGATATATGTGAAGGGGAGGGGAGACAGGGGTTTTGTTGGTCCTTGCTCTGAATATTTATATTTATAAAATGACAATTGTGCAGAATATTGTTTCTTTTTATACTTTAATAAAATATGTTCAATATAAAATCATAACTGAGGCTTGTGCAGATGGGATCAGATGGTTTGCGGGGACCGAACTCGCGGAGACGGGGTGAAAATGTTTTTTAAAATTTCAGTCTTAGTAGTTTGCCGGTCCACAAAATAATTCTTTTATTTCCGCCGGTCCATAGGTGTAAAAAGGTTGAAGAACACTGGTCTAGATTGCTGCTGAGGCTGCCGGTTTGTTATAAGGAATTTATTTCTGTCTGGCGGTTCAGATGGGAGGAAGAGATGGGTTGGGGGGAGGTGGTGGACAGGGGGATAGAAAGATGTTACATGAGGGGGATGGGAGGAATGGAGGGATAGAATCTGCAAGGGTTCTGCTGCATAAGGGATGGATGAGAAGGGAGGAAAGATGCTGCACATGTGGGGGAGAGAAAGGAAAAAGGAAGAATTGGGATGAAGGAGAGGAAGGTCCAAAGGATGGCCCAAAGGATGGTCCAAAGGATGGCCACCAGAATGGTCTCAGGGCTTAAAGGTCTCTCGTACGAAGCAAGACTAAACAATTTGCAGCTCTACACTCTCGAGGAATGCAGGGAGAGGGGAGACATGATTGAGACGTTTAAATACGTCACCGGACGTATAGAAGTGGAAGATAACATTTTCCTTCTCAGAGGCCCCTCAACCACAAGGGTGCATCCGCTCAAACTCAAGGGTGGGAAATTTCACGGCGACACCAGGAAGTATTTCTTCATGGAGCGAGTGATTGATCAATGGAACAAGCTTCCAGTACAGGTAATCGAGGCCAGCAGCGTGCCAGATTTTAAGAATAAATGGGACGCCCATGTGGGATCCCTACGTGGGTCAGGGCAAAACATTGGCTAATCTTAAGGGGAGGGTCTATAGAGTGGGCAGACTTGATGGGCCTTGACCCTTTTCTGCCGTCATCTTTCTATGTTTCTATGAAGGGGAGATCACGTACATGAAAAAAATAAGCCCTACCTGGACCTAGTGCCTTTTTTGGGCCCAAAATTAATATAAGACAGTGTCTTATTTTCAGGGCAACAACGTACCCTCCTATTGGGTATACCACATCCACAGGGATCACAAAATACTCATTACCCATGTGGGCACAGACAACACACAAGCTACCTTAACATAGTAACATAGTAGATGACGGCAGATAAAGACCCGAATGGTCCATCCAGTCTGCCCAACCTGATTCAATTTAAAAATTTTTTTTTTTTTTTTTTTTTTTTCTTCTTAGCTATTTCTGGGCGAGAATCCATTTCTGGGCGAGAATCCCCTTAAATAACAGTTTGATCATCTTGAAGACAGTCCCTTGCACTGGTACCCAGCACTTTAAGCCTCTTTACCAGACCAAACATTACACTTTTTATGTTGGTATTGAGTGAAATTTCTCTCCTCATTATTGTTAAGTGCCACCATTCATATCTAGGCCCCAGATTGGACACACACTCGTTCAGCAACAAACCGTTGCTGACAGTGAAAAATCGTGTGCAGGCCCCAAACAGCTGGAAGAGCCCCAGGAGCTGTTCCAACTTGGCCTTGTTCTCCCTTCCCCTTCATTCCACCTAGCTCCTTGCTCGGTTGCATAACCCAGTTCTTACTCCACCCTAGAATATGAAACACAATTGAACATCTCTCGGTTTGCTTATGAACAGACTGTATCTCTAGTGGGGCTGGATGGCAGGCCCTTAACCCTCCATATGGTATACCTTCTCAAATTCACTCAGAAGGTCAAGAAGGGTCATGTGTTCCAAGCTCAGCTGTACCAACCTTCATTTGATTCTTGGGGTTAAGAGTCATGGATCCGATATACTGCTGCTCTGTGGGTACCTTTCCTGTCCCTAGTAGGGGCAATAGAGGGATAAGTGATTTGTCCTGAGTCAGAAAGAGCTGCAGTAGGACATGAACCCAGCTCCCCAGGTTCTCAGGCCACTGCACTAACCATTAGGGCTAATCCTCTTAACTAAAACCAGGTCAGGACACAGCCTAGTTGCACTTATTTCAACTTTAGGTAGGCTAAATGCCTTACTGTCATGTCGAACTATGTTAGCCACGTTTTTCCATGCTAGGTCAATATATATAATAAATTCACCATATATAATACAATGTCTGCCATGCTAGGCTGCTATCCTATGTTTGTCGTGCAATGCTCGTCATGCTGTGTCACATTGTGCCATGCTTGTCGTGTTATATTGTACCAGGCTTTGTTATATATGTAAACTTGTAACCCGTTCTGAGTTCTCCTAGGAGGACGGGATATAAAACTAAATAAATAACCCTCACCTTTTACAAAACCATGCTAGCAGTTTTTAGGGCAGGACAGCGTGCTGAATGTTCTGCACTGCTCATAAGAACTCTTATCTGGATAAGTTATACAGAGAGCAAACTGAAAATTGCCCTTTCCAGATATGTTCTAGGACCACCCTGATTCTGCCTGTGGTCCACCTAGTCCCATGGCGTGCTAGAAGGATTTTCAGTGCCACTATCTGGATAGTACAGAGGGGGTCTGTAAGGATATTCAAAGGCAGGGTTTGGATAGTGCCTCTGAATATCTGGTCAGTTGCACTGATCTGGGTGACTTGCGATGAGGGCTTTCAGGGGATCCCCAACTCTACAACCCGGCTTTTTTATTTTGTTGTTTACTTTTTCCTTGATGCAGTTTGATTTGTTGAGTAGACAGCCTGCTCAACCAGTCAAACTGCATCAAAAAAGTACCCCCCCCCCCTAAAAAAATAAAATAAAAAAGCAGAACTCTTGGGCTGGGGATTCTATCAACTCTCTGAAGGCCCTGACAGTTCTGATCTGAATTTGATTGGCTGAGCAGCATCTGCCTGTTGCCTACTCAACCAGTCAAATTCACAGCACTGTCCTCAGGGCCTTTAGGGGGTGGGGCAAATCCCCTGAAGGCCCTGCAGTTGCTGTTATCTGGACCAATACACTTCTCTCTTTACCAGAATCTCCTCTGAAGAGGATCATCAAGAAAAGGCCGACAAAGAGCACACGTCTTTACTTGCTTCCTAAAGTCCTGATAATATGTTTCTGAACAGATTTTCCAATAGACTGAATTTCAGAGAACCTGGGACAGACATGGCGACTTCTAGTTTGGACCTAAGAATGTGTTATCAACAGTGGTATTGAGGAAAGAAGTTTAATATCAATGTTGTTTTAATTATTCCCAGGGAAGCTTAGCAAATCTATGGCGTTTAAACTGGTAGAAACTCGGAATAGACTTCCTGATTCTATTAGATTGATAGGTCCGGAAAGATTTAAAAACTTGTCTGTTCACACAATATCTTAAAGGTTTACCTATTGAAGTGTCGCAATAATAGTATATTTTATTCTTTCAGTTTCATTCAATTTTACAACTTAATCCAACTATCAGTGTTTTCCTGGAAATGATGCATTAATAGCATTTTCTTTAGGTTCATATTCTATGTCACTCTGATCTTAACCATTTGTGAACCGAGTCGAGCTCCCTTGGGAGATGACCCGGTATATAAACTGAAGGTTAGATTAGATAAATGAAACGCCCCAATCTCTTACCTCCTCTTCTACAAAGCCGCACAAAGCCCTTTAAATCTCTGTGGGCTTCGGGGCCGTTACCACGGCATCCCACGCTAAACGGCTTCGTAAAAGAGGCCCGTAGTTTTCCTGTTTGTCTGCCTTGTATAGATAGTATTGGTCAATTAGACAAAAATAGGGCAAAAAGACTCTCTAAACTGCTGAGAGTAGAGTGATTAGAAGGATATCCAAAATACAATAACGTAATCACTCACTAAAGCTCACAATAGCTTGGTTTCAACTGCCTACAACTGTTAGTGAATTAAATGCTCAGAGAAATGGAGGAAACACACCATCTCACCGTCCAATCATCGCATGTTCAAAAACTTGTCAGTTGTGCAACTATTTGAGATATTTTTCGTTTGTGCTCTAAGGCTACACTTTTCACTCTTAGAAGCTTTAAATTGGAAATCAGAACAACAAACTTATCTTATAGCTTGATTTCCAATTTAAAGCTTGTAAGAGTGAAAAGTGTAGCCTTAGAGCACAAACGAAAAATATCTCAAATAGTTGCACAACTGACAAGTTTTTGAACATGTGATGATTGGGCGGTGAGGTGGTGTGTTTCCTCCATTTCTCTGAGCATTTAATTCACTAACAGTTGTAGGCAGTTGAAACCAAGCTATTGTGAGCTTTAGTGAGTGATTACGTTATTGTATTTTGGATAGGGAAAGTATCTTACTTGTTTGTGTACACCCAGTAGCACTATAAGAACAGAAGCCCAATAGCCTGTACTTGTAATAGTAGCAATGGTGCTAATGGTAGATTAGTAAGCTCTTCCCTCAGTGCCCTGATTTCCTCCCATGGCTTCCAGTATCACCTATATGCTGATGATTCCCAGATCTACCTCTCTACACCTGATGGTCTCGGGGCTAAAGGGTCTCCCGTACGAAGAAAGATTGAGCAAATTGCAGCTCTACACTCTCGAAGAGCGTAGGGAGAGGGGAGACATGATTGAGACTTTTAAGTACATCACGGGACGGGTCGAGGTGGAAGAGGATATCTTTCTTCTCAAGGGACCCTCGACCACAAGAGGACATCCGCTCAAACTCAAGGGAGGGAAGTTTCGTGGAGACGCCAGGAAGTACTTCTTCACGGAGAGAGTGATTGAGCATTGGAACAAGCTTCCAGTGCAGGTGGTCGAGGCACGCAGCATCCCAGACTTCAAGAACAAATGGGATACCTATGTGGGATCCCTGCGAGGTCATGCCAAGGGATAGGGTCACTAGGACTGAATGAGCGGGTCAGTAGAGTGACAGTATAATCACAATTATACTTTCAGGAGTCAGTAGACTTAAGAGGGTGGGTAAATGGTGTGGGCAGACTTGATGGGCTATGGCCCTTATCTGCCGTCATCTTTCTATGTTTCTATGATATTTCAGTTAAAATCCAAGAAAAAGTCTCTGCCTGTCTGGCTGACATTGCTGCCACCCCCTGAAACTAAACATGTCCATGACTGAGCTGCTCCTCAACCCTCCATTCTCCAGTCTTCTTTGCTTGTGACCTTGTTCATTTTCGACTCTGACCTCTGCTACAGCCTATCACTTCTGTCTCGACAACATCAGCAAAATTCGCTCCTTCCTCTCTGAGCACACTACCTGAACCCTTGTCTACACTCTCATGACCTGACGCTTACACTACTGCAATTTACTTCTAACAGGTCTCCCACCTCTACCCCTTACAATTTGTACAAAACTCTGCTGCATGACTTATCATCTAGCCTCACTACAGTCCCTCACTCCTCTCCTCATATTACTCCACTTGCTTCCTATCTGCCTTCGCATACAGTTCAAACTCCTATTAGTAACCTACAAGCGTGTTCATGCCACAGTCCCTCAGTATCTCTCCTTATATGCCTCCCCGGGAACTCTTTTCCTCAGATCAGCTGCTCTTACCTGTGCCCTTCTCCTCCACTGCCAATTCCAGACTTCGTTCCTTTCAACTTGCTGCCCATATGCCTGGAATAAACTACCTGAGTCCCTGTGTCACACCCCTTCCCTCATTCATAAGTAGGCTGAAAACCCACCTTTTTGAGATGACAGCCTTCAACTTTGCCCTCTGCTCACCACCTCAGCCATCAGTTTTACCATCCCCTTTATTTGTAACCCCTACCCTGGTATCCTGTTTGTCTATCTTGATTGATTAGATTGTAAGCTCTTTCGAGCAGGGACTGTGTTCTTTGTGACTCTGTACAGCACTGTGTATGTCCAGTAGTGCTATAGAAATAATTCATAGTAGTAGTGGTAGTGTGAAAAGTTTCAGTCTTTGGGAAGCAGAGCTGAGATGGTGATGTCATAATGCCTCATTCCACCAATAAGAGCCAACCTCATCAGTGATGTCACAATGGCTCAGTTGTCCAGTACTCCCCTCTGCCCTCCAGCCCAGCCAGCAGATTAACCTTTCCCCTTAACTGGATCCATGACATCCTGTTTGTTTTGGCTGTTTAGATTGTAAGCTCTTTGGAGCAGGGATTGTCTTCTTTGTGACACTGTACAGCGCTGCATACGTCTGGTAGCGCTATAGAAATAATTCATAGTAGTAGTAATAGTAAGGGTGACATTAAGAGTAATGGACCCATGGCCATGCCCCAGGGCCGCCTGTATCATGTCCTGTTCCGCCCTCAGCCCCGCCCCCCAGATGGCATCTGGACATGACGCAATGATGTCACACACACGCGATTTTGATAAGGCATCCGGACCCCCGGACATGTCCTCGAAAAGGAGGTCGTCTGGTACCCTAAGTAGTCGTATTGTCATCTCCCTCCTCAGCAAGGAAGGTCTTTCTGCATCTGAAGCACAGCACAATAACCAGCTCCTGATGTTCGCCAAATTCCTGCACACAAACTTTGATTTAATTGTAAAAGCTCATATTAAATTCACGGGCAGACATATACTGGACCACCCCCCAGCTCTCGCTCTCTATCTCACATCCACAGCTGGAAATTTGCTCATTGTTTGAAAAGCAAACCGTCTGAATGTATTAGGTAGGAATTCCTCCAGCTATTCCTGGGAGAGGAACAATGGCTTTGTGTAGTTGTTATTATAGTCAGATGGCGGTCCTTTTTATCAGAGGGGCTGTCAGGGTCTGTGCCAGGGCGGTGGACTCTCCCTGAAGCCTGAATTCCACTGGGGGGTCTGGAGCTCATTGCAGGAAGTCGTTTGCATTCAGAGAGTTTCCTGCCAGGCCGAAATGGCTGAATGGGGAGCTTTTCAATAGCTCTGGCAAACCCCCCTCCCGGTCCTCCACCCTCGAAGTAGATCTATCAGAAGTACAAATCAAGAGCTGCAACATATGAATTTGGAGAACAAGAAGGGTAGGGCTAGTCCCCCAGCAGTTCACGTGGCACCACGTTCATGCGCCAATGAGTGTGAGCTAAGTAGCCATATGAAGCTTTCAAAGGGAAAACACATGGGCCTTTTTGCCTTTGAAAACTAGTGAGAAGGTGGGGACCGTTGGAAGACTGTCCTCGGCAAGGTCATTTTTAAGCTTTACCTGTGAAAATGTATGTGTTTTTTTGTTTTAATAAAATTGTCCACTATATAAATGGACAATTTTATAATTTCAATAGATTTAAAACAAATCGGAGAAAATATTTATTCACACAACGTGTAATTAAACTCTGGAATTCATTAACAAAAGAATGCGGTGAAATCAGTTAGCTTAGCAGGGTTTAAAAAAGGTTTGAACAATTTCCTACAAGATAAGTCCATGGGCCATTATTGAGATGGCTTGGGGGAAATCTCAGACTATTTCTTAAGAGCTAATTACTAGCTAATAGAGAATAACTAATTACTTTTTTTTTTAGTCTTCTAATTGGTTCACACCAGGAGTGGTTGGGGAAAAAATGAAAGTCTAAACTGAAGCTGCCTGTCCCTATTAGCTGTGCTTTATACAATTTTATAATAGTCCCTTGAAATGATAGCCTAGATACACCAAGAGACTTCCTGTGCTAAGTAAAGAAAACCTATCCCTAAAACTCCCTTGCTAGGTGAGCAAGTACTTTAAATAAAATAATGTACTAATCTATTCTAGACTAAAACACTTTTTATATAAAAACCATAAAAGACTCTAAAGGCTACACTATGACCTAAAATGACTTTGCTGAAAAGCAGAGTACACTTCTCCCTCCATATTCGCAGGGGTTAGGGGCTGAGCTGGCCCGTGAATATAGAAAAATTGCGAATAACTTTAGGGCCATCCCCGTCTCCCGGACCTGTTCACTGTACTTCCTTTTTAAAGCCTGGTGGTCTAGCAGTGAAGCAGGGCAGGAGTGATCTTCCTACACTCCTGCTCCGTGCAGAGCCGGGAACAAAAATGGTTGCCACGAGTTCCTGCAAGACCACCAGGTTTTAAAAAGCAAGTAAGTGGCGAGGTCCGGGAGGTGGGGGTGAATCACCCAGACTAAAACCGCAAATAACTGAAGTCATGAATATGGAGGGGGTGTGTACTGAACTAAAAAAGTAAAAGAGAAGAACAATAAAGTAACCTACTAAAGCCCCAGTTTTACCTTTTCCCAAGTTTGGATACCAGCAGGAGTTTTTCTTCCCCTTGACAGATCCTCACTCGGCACCCCTTATTCAGTTAACTGCATAAGTTACACTGGACAAAGACAGGACAGTACTTTATGTGGGTATTTAGTGCAAGACTGTGGGAGAGTAGCACCACTGATGTACTCGGCATGAAATTCTGGCATAGTAAGGGGAGGGTCCAGGGGGCGGACCACTCCAGGCGCTGTTTTGTGGGGGCACCTCTCCACCTTCCACGCCACACTTGTACTCTCCCTTCTCCTTCCCCGTACCGCTTTAAACAGTCGCCAGAGCAAGCAACTTCTCTGGCTGGCTGCTTGTGCCGGCCCGGCTCCCCTTTGAAATCACTTCCAGGTCGCGAGGCCAGGAAGTGACATCAGAGGGAAAGCCAACACTGGCGTGAGCGGCAGGCCAGAGAAGCAGTTCACACTGGCGGAGGTTTAAAGAGGTACAGGTGGAAGGGAGGGAGCGAGTGTGGCGTGGGGGCAGGGAAGGAGAGGGGGCGGAAGGAGCGGGATGGGGGCCAGAGAGGAGGGCACAGGGATGCCACTGTCCCGGGCACCTCCTACCCTAGCTAAGCCACTGCACCAGTGAGAGTGCGTTGATATGCTTCGTATGAGATCTCTGGATCGGCAGACTACTCCTAGAGAGGCCATGTGGTCTTTCTCTGCCTTCATTTTTCTATGCAATTTTGGGACACAGTGGCACAGGTGTACTCTTTGTGAGACTGTGTGACACTACTGGTATTAGTATACTAAGCAAGAGACTGTGGGGCAATGGCATTAGTTGGCTCATTGTGAGCCATGGGACGGTGGTGCACTGGTGTCGTCAGTGTGAAAATCTGGGACTTTGGTGGCATGCTCTAGTCAGTCTGAGACTGTGGAATGATGTCATTGGTGCAGAGAGAGTGTGACCTTGGACTAGTGGCATGGTGTAATCAGTGTGAGCTACTATAGCAAACCATGTGGGTTGATCGCTTGGAGACTGTGTATCCTAGGGGCTTGAATACAATTATGGAATTGCAACCTTTTTTTTTTTTTTAACCAATCAGAGTGAATGGCGCAGAAAGATGATGTCATCAGCAGGTGCTCTTAAAGGCTAGTGCCTGTCACTACAGCTGCGGCTAGTTTGAAAGAATTGAAAAGTGGGGTTAACAGTATGTGGGAAGAGATTATTTTTAAGATCTCCTGATGTAGCTTATGATATAAGCAAAAACAGGAGCTTTCAACAACATAAAAACAAGAAGTGAAGTGAGAGAGAAAGAATCCTGACAAAGGAAGATGTGTAAGAAGATTATGAAGTGAAGATAAGTTTATATGTTTTAACCCATATAGACATATGAAAATTTTGTATTTGAGAAAACTGAAGTCATTTATAATGGACTCACATCAGTGTAATATTACATTATACACATCAATAATAATAAAAAGCTAAGCGCGCATGCGCACTCGCGTCGCGTGTTCCCTGATCTGTCGCAGCAGCACGAGTGCGCATGCGCGCGTATTACGTCACCACAGCCTCCCTGCTCTCCACCTCGCACCGCTGCTTTCAAAATTCCCTGCTGGGAGGGCACGGATGTGGGAGTGTGAGCTACTGGAGGGCCCGGTAGAGGTCGGAGTCGCTCCGGGGGAGGGGGTGGCTGCCGAAGTAACAAGATGAAGCGGGTGCGCTTTCCTTGAATGCGCGGCTCGCGCCTCTTTCCCTCCGTCGATGGCGCCGAAGCCCCGGGTCGACGAGAGCCCTGTGCGCGTGGCGGTGCGCATCCGAACCTTGCTACCATTCGTGCCTGCGGGAGGACCCCCGGGGCCAGCGGGTTGAGCCTACCATCCAACCATCCCACCGCGAGATGAACACAAACCTCCGGCCTGCAGCAGTTCCACAGCACTGTAAACATTCTGCTTCCAGCCTTCTACTCTCTTGATTTTCACTGCCGAGGAAATCAGGACAGTAGAGTGCTGTGGAGCTGCTGCAGGCCGGAGGTTTGTGTTCGTCTCACGATGGGAGGGTCAGTGGGGTCGGCTGCATGGCAGCGGTAGTGGCGTGGGGGGGGCGGGGGGGGATAGATAGAAACACGCTGCAAATGCCGAATTCTACTGTATGGGAGAATTGGGGGGGTAGAAATTAAAGGTTATACTGCACAGGGGGATGGGAGGCAGGCAGGCTGGCTTCGGGGGGAGGGTGTGGCTGGAAAAAAGTCTAAAAGGCATTGAGGGGGGGCATTGGAAGGAGGCACTGGGGGCACTAAGGACAGAGGAAAGGGCACTAAGGACATGGGAAGGAGGCACTGGGGGCACTGAGGGCACTAAGGATATAGGAAGGAGGCACTGAGGGTACTAAGGACATTGAATGGGACATTAAGGACATGGAAGGCGGCACTGGGGCCACTAAGGGAAGACAGAAGGGGCCATGGAGAGACAGGGAGAGGGAAAGGGGGCTGCTTCGGGGGGGGGGGGGAAAGTGTCCTGGGGACAGACAGCTTTGCTGTGGGGGGAAGACAGAAGGGGCCATGGAGAGACAGTTAGGGAAAGGGGGCTGCTTTGGGGGGAGGTCTGTGCTGGGGGCAAACAGCTTTGCTCTGGGGTGAATACAGAAGGGGGCCACGGATAGACAGTCAGAGAGAGGGAAAGGGGGCTGCTTTGGGTGGAGGGGTGTGCTGGGGGCAGACAGTTTTGCTTGGGGGGGGGGAAGATAGAAGGACACAGACAGTGGCCAAGGAGAGAGAGAGAGAAAGAAACACAGACAGACAGACACATCTATTCTAGCACCCGTTAATGTAACGGGCTTAAAGACTAGTGAGTTAATAATAATGGAGACAAATGGATGAAAGTGAATGATTTAAGTGGAGTTTTTTCAGCATTGGCCTATGATAAGTGCTCTTATAGATTGATTCAAAGCTGAAGAGCCACATTATTGAGGTCTGCTTTTTTTCTCCACACTTTTTTGACGGATGGAGGTCCTAGTAATAGCTCAGAAGTAGCCTGTAGTTTGATATAGTACTTGGTATTTGTAACGTTTACATTCAGTTGGATATAGTGCAATCGGTATGAGACCATGGACAATGCTGGCACTTGTATAATCAGAATGAAACTGGGGGAAAGTGGCACTGATGTAGTCATAAGAACATAAGCAATGCCTCTGCTGGGTCAGACCTGAGGTCCATCATGCCCAGCAGTCCGCTCACGCGGCGGCCCAACAAGTCCAGGACCTGTGCAGTAATCCTCTATCTATACCCCTCTATCCCCTTTTCCAGCAGGAAATTGTCCAATCCTTTCTTAAACCCCTGTACTGTACTCTGCCCTATTACGCCCTCTGGAAGCGCATTCCAGGTGTCCACCACACGTTGGGTAAAGAAGAATTTCCTAGCCATTGTATCGGGCGATGGCGATGGTGCGCCCGCATCTGGAATACTGCGTCCAATATTGGTCTCCGTACCTTAGGAAGGATATGGCGTTACTCGAGAGGGTTCAGAGGAGAGCGACACGCTTGATAAAAGGGATGGAAAACCTCTCATACGCTGAGAGATTGGAGAAACTGGGTCTCTTTTCCCTGGAGAAGAGGAGACTTAGAGGGGATATGATAGAGACTTATAAAATCATGAAGGGCATAGAGAGAGTAGAGAAGGACAGATTCTTCAAACTTTCGAAAAATAAAAGAACAAGAGGACACTTGGAAAAGTTGAAAGGGGACAGATTTAAAACGAATGCTAGGAAGTTCTTCTTTACCCAACGAGTGGTGGACACCTGGAATGCGCTTCCAGAGGGAGTAATAGGGCAGAGTACAGTACAGGGGTTTAAGAAAGGATTGGACAATTTCCTGCTGGAAAAGGGGATAGAGGGGTATAAATAGAGGATTACTGCACAGGTCCTGGACCTGTTGGGCCGCCGCGTGAGCGGACTGCTGGGCATGATGGACCTCAGGTCTGACCCAGCAGAGGCATTGCTTATGTTCTTATGTTCTTATGTAGCATTCGTTTTGAATCTGTCCCATTTCAACTTTTCTGAATGTCCACTTGTTCTTTTATTTTTTGAAAGTTTGAAGAATCTGTCCCTCTCTACTCTCTCTATGCCCTTCATGATCTTATAAGTCTCTATCATATCCCCTCTAAGTCTCCTCTAGTCAATGTGAAACTCATTGATGGAAATGGGGACTTGTATACCGCCTTTTTATAACTTTGGCATTCACTCTAGGATTAAGTGACTTGCCCAGGGTTAGTTGGTATGAGAGTGTGGGACAGTGGCATTATTTCAGATCATGTGACAATGGCACTGGTGTACTCAGTGTGAGACCATGGATCAGTGGCACCAGTATATTCAGTGTGGATTCATGTGCCACTTAGTGTGAGAATGTGGTAGAACACAGCTGAAGTAGTGGAAGTGAGACAGCAGGCAGATGTACTTTGAAGAAGGCTCTCTCTTACCTCCAGTACTCTTCACTGGGGCTCGTCCTTTTTAGGGTCTGGTTCACTATCTGAGACAGACTGAGTGTTGCCTGAGCTGAGTGCTGGAGCCCAGAGGTGTTGGTGGTGTTTGATGGGGGGCTCAGTACACTGATACAATCACACGTGTTCCAGGTGTTGTTGCAGTACGTCCATGGCAAAACCCGAGTCATAGAGGTGAAGAAGTAATAGAAGGCAATGCTGATCACCACGTTATAATAAATACCGATGTACGTGGACACCACCATCATGCCATAACCGATTCCTGCGAGAGAGGAGAAAATTATGAGGGAGAGGGAGTTGACAGCAGAAGGAAACCCTATCAAGGGCTGTAGCCATTTGCCTACATCAGTGACGCAGTAAGGGGGGTCAGACCGCCCCAGGTGCCGTCTTGGCGGGGGGCACCGGTGCCTCTCCTCCTCTCTGCCCCTCTCATTGACCTCTTGAAATGTTCACTGGCACAAGCAACATCTTCCACCTCCTCCTTGTGCCAGCCTTGGCTTCCTTCTGACTTCACTTCCTGGTCATGGGACCAGGATATGATGTCATCAGGGAACCGAGGCCGGCATGAGCAGAAGATGAAAGATGCTGCTCATGCAGGTACACATTTCAAGAGGTACACGGGAGGGGAGGCACGTGAGTATCAGGAAAATGTAGGGGGTGCATGGCATGGCATCCTGGGCAACTCCCTCCCTCCCTCATTACGCCACTGACCTACATAAATTAGTTTGGCTGACAATTACCCTCCTTTACCCAGATAAAAGTACAGTTTGCATAGCGCGTTGCTTTTTAACCAGAATGAAGCACAAGAAACAGCACCCAGAGATTTTCCCATATTTCCCCCCTATTTCCCATAATTCACTTCCAAGGAAGAACAATGACTCGCCCAAGTCTATACAGCTTATATTTTTGAATGGACTTTTTCCTCCAAGAACTTGTCCAAACCTCTTTTGAATCCCACTATCAGCCAGCCTGACCACATCCTCGGATTCCACAGTTTAATTCTGTGCTATGTTGAAAAAGCTTCCTACGGTTTGTTTTCAATCTGCTCAGAGAGACCCCCCAGGAAAGAGACTTGGGAGTACTTGTAGACAAGTCAATGAAACCATCCGCGCAATGTGTGGCGGCGGCGAAAAGGGCAAACAGAATGCTAGGAATGATTGAGAAGGGGGATCACAAACAGATCTGAGAAGGTTATCATGCCGCTGTACTGGGCCATGTTATGCTCCCACCTGGTCACCGTACATGAAAAAGGACATAGTTCTACTCGTAAGGGTCCAGAAAAGGGCAACAAAAATGATTAAGGGGCTGGGGGAGTTGCCGTACAATGAGAGGCTAGAGAAACTGGGCCTCTTCTCCCTTGAAAAGAGGAGATTGAGAGGGAACATGATCGAAACATTCAAGATATTGAAGGGGATTGACTTAGCAGATAAAGAGAATGAGAGGGCACTCGCTAAAGTTAGAAGGGAAAAGATTCCGTACAAACGTAAGGAAGTTCTTCTTCACCCAGAGAGTGGTAGAAATCTGGAATGCTCTTCCGGAGGCTGTTATAGGGGAAAACATCCTCCAGGGATTCAAAAAAAGGTTGGATAAGTTCCTACTGGAATAGAATATACGCAGGTAAGGCTAGACTCAGTTAGGGCACTGGTCTTTGACCTAAGGGCTGCCGCGTGAGCGGACTGCTGGGCACGATGGACTACTGGTCTGACCCAGCAGCGGCAAATCTTATGTTCTTATGCTACTCATCAGTTTCACGGAGTGTCCTCTTGTTTTTATGTTGTCGAAAGCGAAACAATTGTTCCTATTTCAATGGTTCTATCCAGGTAATAATTTCATAAACTTCTAGAACACCCCCCTCTCAGTCTTTTCTCCAAGCTGAGAAGCCCTAACCAATTTAGTCTCTTCATGGGGGCCCAGCTCTTTTAACAGCTTATTGAAACGGAGGGAGAAGAAACCGATTACTCAAGAACGGACTCTCCCGAGGAGAATTTGCTTCAAATCTCAGGATTCGCCACACAGTCACCAAATGCAGCAGGGAAAGTGTTACACAACATAGCTCTGGTCCGGAGAGAAAGCTGAGTGACACCAGCTCCAGAAAGCACAAAGGAAGGGCTCTTGTTGGCAGAGAGTCCACAAGGGGAACAAAAGGCAGACAGAATTCTGAAGACACGGTTAGGTATTGAAGCTTCTCTCTGCCAACAGTTTCTACGGGAGCTGGATGACTGCTAACGCTCAAGCTGGAGACTCTTTTCAAACTTCCTTTGTGAAATCAGAAGACACCTTGGCAGAGAATATCATGTTATGAACTGAAATGGAAAGAGGTTAGATTTGAGGAGTCCCTGGAGAGACATGATCCCTTAGTGCAGGGATGTCAAAGTCCCTCCTTGAGGGCCACAAGCCAGTCGGGTTTTCAGGATTTCCCCAATGAATATGCATGAGATCTATTAGCATACAATGAAAGCAGTGAGTGCAAATAGATCTCATGTATATTCATTGTGGAAATCCTGAAGACTCGACTGGATTGCGGCCCTCAAGGACACTTTAGTGACACTCGGATTTAGGCAGCGGGAAAAACCCGCTCTAAGTCCGGTTCTATAGAGCAGATTCTCGCACTCGTGACAGCTAAAACCTGGTGTAAATCTTGGAATGCAAGTTGAGCAAGTAACCCTGACCTGGCCACACCCCCTTCTGGGCCTGATTCTATAAATGGCGCCTAGATTGGCGACACCTAGCTGATTTCAGCGTGGAACTTAACATTTTCTAAATGGCTTAATTAATTAATTCAATTTGCTATAATGTTCAGAATGGTTTACGTGAATTTATTCAGACACTCAAGCATTTTCCCTGTTTGTCTAGCTGGGCTCAAAATTGGCGTAACAATTTAAAATGTCAATAAAAAACAATTAAAAACGATTGTTTATTTAATTTAGTTATTTATTTCTAAAATTTATAGACTGCTTATCCCTAAGTGGTTCCAGACAAAATACATAAAAGACATTTTTAATTGCATATTAACAGGGTCCCTCAAATACTGAAAGGACAATATTTTAGCAAACTAAGCTATATTAAATCACCTTAATTACATTCTGAATATCATGACCAATTAGCAGCAGAATATGAAAAAAAAGCCTCAACATATAATTCAGTCTTTAGCATTTTTCTAACATGAAAAGTAAGTGTGATTAGGGGTGAAATTTGGGCCTGGAAAACCTGGCCTAATATACTGGTGCCTATGTTGGAGATGCCTACCAGTGCCTAACTCGATTTTCAGTGCCGCTAGGCGCCATTTATAGAGTCAGGGCAAATGCAAATGTAGAGTAAATCCAAATTAGTGCCAATTAAGTCTAACATCAATAATTGATTGTTACCACCAAACTGATTAATTAGTTTACATGCGTATCTGGCCTCTATACCCAAATCTGTGCATCCAACTTTGGGGAGTGTGGCACAATGGTTAAAGGTACAGCTTCAGCACCCTGAATTTGGGTTCAAACCCATGCTGCTCCTTGTGACCCTGAGCAAGTCACTAAATCCCCCATTGCCCCAGGTACATTAGATAGATTGTGAGCCCTCCACTATAGATAGGGAAAATGCTTCAGTACCTGAATAAATTCATGTAAACCGTTCTGAACTCCCCTGGGAGAACAGTATAGAAAATTTGAATAAATAAATTATATAGAATCTGGGGTTGGCTACTTGTCTCTTTCTCAATTGACAGTTCTTTTTGCCTTGGAGATGTAAATGTACACCTACATATAGGAAACATCAAAGACATTTGAATTTATATTAATTACTTAATTAAGAAGGTGGGAGATTAATGTGCCTCATCCCTACTCATGTTTCTAGAGTTATAGAGGAAGAAAAGTGTATTCTGCTAGTGTTGACATTAAAATTCCAGGTGCTAATGGTTCAATACACACTCCTCCAAAATGGCTGTCCTAAACCTATTAGCACCAGTTTATTGCATTTTAGTTTAACTGGATATTCCCCATGACCAGGAAGTGATGTCAGAAAGGAGCCGAGGCCAGTGCGAGATGCTGCTCATGCCGGCAAACGTTTCAAGAAGGAAGCGGGAGAGGTGCTGGTGCAGTCACCGCCATGAAGACACACCCAGGGTGGTCCGCACTCCCCCCCACCTCTCTCCTTACTATGCCACTGAGTGTACATGAGGGATTGTGAAACGGTTTCACAGTCTATGTTCTGGAATGCAGGAGTGCAGCACACTGAGATCCTGGGGAACGGGGTTCGATTCCCACTGCAGCTCCCTGTGACTCTGGGCGGGTCACTTATCCCTCTGTTGCCCCAGGTACAAAATAAGTACCTATATAGAGATTGTGATGTCATAATGCCTCATTCCAACAATGCGTAAGAGCCAAACTCAGCATTGATGTCACAATGGCTCAGTTGTCCTGTCGTTTCAAGTTTCTTTATTTTTGATGGTGTACAATATAATGAGATTAAAAAAAAGAAATAAAAAGGTAAATAAAAGCAATATCTTATCAAATATTAAAAATACTAGATGGGTTCACATTGATGTACAAGGAACAAAAGGGAAGTTGGAGAGGGGAAGTTTTTAAATACATCGAAGTAAAATTAATTAAAAAAGGGAGTTAAATGGGGAATGGTAATACATTAGGGTGGGGTTCGCTTCAAAAGAAGCGTTTTTGGTGTTTCAAAGCTTCACAGAAGTTGAGGGTTTGAGAAACGAGCTGGTACTAAAGAGTATAGGCGTCTTTAAAGAGAAAAGTTTTAAGTTTAGCTTTAAATTTTTCAGGAGAGTTCTCTAATCGAAGATCTAATGGAAGGGCATTCCACAGAGAGGGGGCGGGGATTGAAAAACTGGATTTGCGAGTGGTATCGTAAAACAGTTCGCGTATTGATGGTATGGAGAGGAGGTTTTGATTGTTAGATTGGAGGGCCCTGGATGATGAGTATGGGAACAAAAGTTTATCTATGAACGCCGGTTGGTTAAAGTTTTTTGTTTTAAAGATGAGGAGGAGTATTTTATAGGTGAGGCGATGAGTGATGGGTAGCCAATGTGTTTTGCGGAGGAGAGGAGTAACATAAGAACATAAGAGTTGCCATACTGGGACACACTGAAGGTGGGGCTGACTAGTAGAGCTGCCGCCTCTGTACCCAGAGGTTGTGAGATCAAATCCCAGTGCTGCTACTTGTGACCCTGAGCCTTTGGGATATTTGGAGCATTGAGATTAAGCAACAGATTTCTGCTACTCAATGGCCACGTATTTGATCTTGGAGGATGAGATATACAGTGTCAGCATCTATGAGACAAACATGTTTTTTTTTGTTACATAGAAGTTTTTGGACCCCTGCTCGTTTACAGAAATTAGATAGTTCTAAGTCAAATAGATGCTGGCACTGTCATCTTGAGACTGGTCACTGGATCATCTGCTCTTTTATTGTCCGCTGCAAGGACTACAGGGACCAGACGGACTCCATTTGACCAGCAGAGGTAAGAACATCTTCGGACACCGACTAGCCCGCCTACTTCGCAGGGCTTTAAACTAGGTAAGTTGGGGGAGGGGGCCTACTCATATACTGGGGTGGAAAGGAACTATCCTGATGGGACGAGTCGACACTCAGATTCCGAGGTAAGGACCCAATATGCAAACAGTTCTCTTGGAGCCACACAGACTCAGTCAGGAATAGCCTTACAGGGACTCAGCAAACACAAAGTGTGGAGGGCCATGTATGTTAATGCACACAGTTTAGGCAATAAAATTCTAGAACTAGAAACTGAAATAAGGGATGCCAACCTGGACGTGGTGGCAATATCCGAGACTTGGTTCACTGACGCACATGGGTGGGATATGGCTATACCGGGGTACAATCTACTTCGTCAGGACAGAGAGGGCAGGTTAGGTGGAGGGGTAGCACTATACATTAAAGAAGACATCAAAACTACCAGGATCACTGATGTCAAGTATACCGGGGAATCCCTCTGGGTTAACCTGGCACGAGGTAGTAAAAAATGCCTGTATCTTGGTGTGGTATACAGACCTCCAAGACAACCGGAAAACATGGACGCAGAATTAATTGAAGACATAGAGAATATAACTCTACGGGGTGACACTGTGCTGCTAGGGGACTTCAACATGCCTGATGCAGACTGGAAGACATTTTCAGCAGCAACCAGCAGCAGCAGGAGGCTTCTGAACTCCATAAAAGGAGTACATCTCAGACAGATGGTAACGGAGCCCACTAGGGCCCAGACGATCCTAGACCTGGTACTCACAAACGGGGAAAGCATCTCAGAGGTCTCGGTAGGAGATACGCTAGCCTCCAGCGACCATAACATGGTATGGTTCAACATTGGGAAAGGATCCCCTAAATCAATTACAAAAACAAAGGTGCTCAAATTTCGGGGCGCCGACTTCGCACGTATGGGAGATCATGTTCATCAGACGCTACAGGACCAAGCAGAGACCGGCAATGTGGAAACTATGTGGTCGTACCTGAAATCATCCATACACGAAGCAACTAATCGCTACATAAAATCAGTAGATAAACGGCAAAGAAACAACAAACCCCAATGGTTCACTGAAGAGATCTCACTCCTCATTAAGGAGAAGAAAAAAGCATTTCTTTCCTACAAACGCACCCAGAGAAGAGAAACTAAAGTAGAATATAAGACCAGATCTGCAGCGGTCAAAACAGCAGTTAGGGAGGCCAAACGTCGAGTGGAAGAAACTCTGGCAAAAAACATTAAAAAAGGGGACAAATCCTTCTTTAGGTATATCAGCGATAGGAAAAGGAACACAGACGGTATAGTACGCCTTAGACAACCGGACGGAAACTACGCGGTGGCGGATTCAGAAAAAGCAGAACTACTAAATGAATATTTCTGCTCAGTCTTCACCTGCGAAGCACCGGGACACGGACCACAGTTGATAATAATACAAGACGTGGATGACCCGTTTCAGAATTTTGAGTTCACTCCTGGGGACGTCTACAACGAACTGGCAAGGCTAAAGGTAAACAAGGCCATGGGACCGGACAATTTACACCCAAGAGTGCTCAGAGAATTGAGAGATGTCCTGGCAGAACCGTTGGCGGTGCTCTTCAATCTCTCACTAAGTACGGGGAAAGTTCCGTTGGACTGGAAAACAGCCAACGTCGTTCCTCTACATAAAAAGGGTTGCAAGGCTGAGGCTGCGAACTATAGACCGGTAAGCCTCACCTCAATAGTGTGCAAACTCATGGAAACACTAATTAAGTACAAATTAGATACGATCCTGAACGAGGGTAATCTCCGGGATCCCAGCCAACATGGATTCACCAAGGGTAGGTCATGCCAGTCCAATCTAATAAGCTTCTTTGACTGGGTAACAAGAAGACTAGACTCAGGAGAGTCCTTGGACGTCGTGTACCTGGACTTCAGCAAAGCGTTTGACAGCGTCCCACACCGCAGGCTGCTGAACAAGATGAAATCTATGGGATTAGGAGAGACTCTAACTGCATGGGTTAAAGATTGGCTTAGTGGCAGACTTCAGAGGGTGGTGGTCAACGGTACCCTTTCTAAAATGTCAGAGGTGACCAGCGGAGTGCCACAGGGTTCGGTCCTGGGCCCACTCCTCTTCAACATATTCATTAGGGATCTGACTCAAGGGCTCCAAGGCAAGGTAACCTTATTTGCTGATGACGCCAAACTATGCAATGTAGTAAACGGCTGTAATCTTCAGGATGCTATGGAGCAAGACCTGCGTACTTTAGAAAGTTGGTCCTTGATCTGGCAGCTGGGCTTCAACGCCAAGAAATGTAAGGTCATGCATCTCGGCAACGGAAATCCTTGCAGAACTTACACCCTGAATGGAGAAACTTTAGCCAGGACTACGGCAGAACGAGACTTAGGAGTAATCATCAGTGCTGACATGAAAGCAGCCACTCAAGTGGAGAAGGCTTCATCTAAAGCACGGCAAATGATAGGTTGTATCAAGAGAAGCTTCGTCAACAGGAAACCTGAAGTCATGATGCCACTGTACAGAGCCATGGTGAGACCGCATCTGGAATACTGTGTTCAATTCTGGAGGCCACATTACCGTAAGGATGTGCTCAGAGTTGAATCGGTTCAGCGGATGGCCACCAGGATGGTCTCGGGGCTAAAGGGTCTCCCGTACGAAGAAAGACTGAGCAAATTGCAGCTCTACACTCTCGAGGAGCGTAGGGAGAGGGGAGACATGATTGAGACATTTAAGTACATCACGGGACGGGTAGAGGTGGAAGATGATATCTTTCTTCTCAGGGGACCCTCGACCACAAGAGGACATCCGCTCAAGCTCAGGGGAGGGAAGTTTCGTGGAGACACCAGGAAATACTTCTTCACGGAGAGAGTGATTGAGCATTGGAACGAGCTTCCAGTGCAGGTGGTCGAGGCACGCAGCATCTCAGACTTCAAGAACAAATGGGATACCTATGTGGGATCCCTACGAGGTCATGCCAAGGGATAGGGTCACTAGGACTGAATGAGCGGGTCAGTAGAGTGACAGTATAATTACAATTATTCTTTAGGGGGTCAGTAGACTTAAGAGGGTGGGTAAATAGTGTGGGCAGACTTGATGGGCTATGGCCCTTATCTGCCGTCATCTTTCTATGTTTCTATGTTTCTATACTTACCTTCTGGCATTCTTTTTGGGGTCATATTAATATGATTTTGGAGACTTATGATATGGTAATTTGTGGCACATTATTATCCCCTAAGCCTCTACTTGATAAATATAAAAATAGATTGTTGGGAATCATGACTGGGATAGCCATCCAATTGGAAAAACTATGATCATCTAAATTTTACTTTTTGGTGGCACATGTTATGTTTGAGTTATAGGTTCGAGAGAACGTTTTCTGATCAAAGGGGTAACAATAAATTATTTAAATTGACATGGGGTCCGTTGACTAATTTTATTGATAATTGAATTATACTTCCCTATACTTTTGTTCATTCCTTACACATCCAGGGAGGGGGAAGGGTGGAAGAAAATGTATTGGGATTGTTGTAAAAGATGGATGTAATATTGTTTGATTACTTGATTATATTGAAACTAGTCTTTAAGCCCGTTACATTAATGGGTGCCAGAATATGTCTGTCTGTCTTTCTTTCTGTCTCTCTCCCTACCCCTGTCTCTTTCTTTCTGTCTGTCTCTCTCCCTGGCCTCTTTTGTCTGTCTGTCTTTCTGTCTCTCTCCCTGCTCCTGTGTCTTTCTTCCTTTCTGTCTCCCTCCTGTTGTCTATCTTTATTTCTTTCTCCCTCCCTCCCACTGTCTGTCTATATTTCTTTCTATCTGTGTCTCTCCCTGCCCCTTATGCAGCAGCAGCATTTCCCTCCCCTCCACTTCCCAGTGCAACAGCTGCAGCAGCATTCCCTCCCCCACCATTTCCCTGTGCAGCAGCATTCCCTCCCCCC
The DNA here is from genome assembly GCF_902459505.1 of Geotrypetes seraphini. Classification (NCBI taxonomy): domain Eukaryota; kingdom Metazoa; phylum Chordata; class Amphibia; order Gymnophiona; family Dermophiidae; genus Geotrypetes; species Geotrypetes seraphini. The sequence goes on from NC_047095.1 coordinate 69,479,316, forward strand.
ACTTCCCTGTGCAGCAGCCGCAGCAACATTCCTACCCCTCCATTTCCCTGTGCAGCAGCATTTCCCTCCCCCACCCCCACTTCCCTGTGCAGCAGCAGCAGCATTTCCCTCTCCCCCACTTCCCTGTGCAGTAGCCGCAGCAGCATTCCCTCCCCATCCATTTCCCTGTGCAGCAGCATTTCCCTCCCCCACCCCACTTCCCTGTGCAGCAGCAGCAGCAGCAGTAGTAGTAGTATTTCCCTCCCCCTCCACTTCTCTGTGGTGCAGCAGCAGCGGTATTTCCCTCCCCCTCCACGTCCCTGTGCAGCAGCAGCAGCATTCCCTCCCCCTCCATTTCCCTGTGTAGCAGCATTTCCCTCCCCCACCCCACTTCCCTGTGCAGCAGCATTTCCCTCCCCCCCCACTTCTCTGTGCAGCAGCTGCAGCAGCATTCCCTCCCTCAACAAAAACGCAGCTAAAACGGCTCCCTTAGTTCCTTGCTGGAGTTATTTTTAAGTTTAAAGCTGCCGCGGTGGCTCCTCTCTCGATCCCCGCCTATATCGTTAGCCTTCTCCGACACAGGTGCGGCTTGTGAGAGGAGCAGCTGCGGCGGCTTTGAACTTAAAAATAATTTCAGCCAGGGAGTGTAAGGGAGGCGGTCAGACCACAGAACATTGCCTTGGGGTCAGCGAGTGTGGGGCCATTGTCAAGCTAATAGAACCCTAAGCGCACATGCGCACTCCTACCTGCCACGGACCTATGGATCACGGATTATGCAGGTAGGAGTGCGCATGCGCGCTTAAGGTTTTATTATATTAGATAAGGGGGGGAGAGGGGTGAAAATAATTTTTATGGTATTTATTGAAAGTTGTAAGTGTTGTCTTTAAGATATTTTGTAATGTACTCCTGTATAACACTGTTTAAGTTTGAAAATGAATAATGAATAATAAATAAAAAAATTCCGGTGCTGCTCTTTGTGACCCTGGGCCAGTCACTTAATTAGGGTTAACAGACGTCCGGATTTTCCCAGGCATGTCCTCCTTTTGAGGACATGTCCGGGGATCCGGGCCACTTTTCAAAACCCAGCACTTTGTCCAGGTTTTGAAAAGCTTCTGGCAAAGAGCGACATCGGGACGGCATTCGCGCATGTGTGGATGCAATGCAGTGACATCACGCACATGCGCATGACATTATCGCCTCACACCAGCGTTGCTTGTGTAGTTCGAGGGGGCAGAGCATAGAGCGGAGATGGGGGCGGGCTTGAGGGCGGGGCCATGGGTCCAGATTTTCTATTTAGAAAATCTGGCAACCCTACACTTAATCCTCCAATGCCCACAGCCTTGAAATGCCAAAGCTATAAAAAGGCGTTATACAAGTCCCCATTCCCTTTTGATTGTATCTACAGAAAGGCGGTATATCAAATCCCAAGCCCTTTCTCTTGGCAAAATAACCAAATACAAGTCCAAGAAAAAACTGTTTAAAAATGATATGAGGGACATGCAAGTCAGAATTGGGAGGTCCTGCTCATAATGACAAAAGACCCTCATCTATCTCACAGCCATTTTCAAACAGGAAATATGTTGCGATTTCCTGACACTTTGCCTAGAATGCATTTGCACTGCTCCTGCTTCTGAAAGACGCCCAGTGGTAACTTTATAACTTACAGAATTCCCAAATGCATGGAGCAAAGGCTAGGTCAATATTCCTGGAGTTTTTCTTGCTAAAAGCATACCTACTCCCACCTCACCTTTGAATATGGGGCTGACCTTCCAGACTCCAAGGCATCCTTGACTGGCAAACTGCCCAAAGGAGAGCTCCATGAAGAAGAGAGGGATTCCACAGAACACCAACATGATGAAATAAGGGAACATGAAAGCACCTGAAGGCAGAAAGAAGAGACATTGAATCAGATCCTTGTGCTATGAGCAACTGCTTCTAAACATGATGACTTGCTTTCTCCCAGTTAATTCTCTGGAATACAGTCCCCTGCCCTCTTCTTTCTCATCCCAGCAATTTTAAAATTCACCATGCACAAGTTTCTCTGTCAAGTGAATAAACTAGTAGCTAAGGGTGTACATTGAGTAGTGCAAATTCAGTTTGCTAATGTGTCTTTAAAAACTTAGGCCTCCTTTTACAAAACTGCGATAGCAGTTTCTAGCGTGGGGAGCCGCGCTGAATAGCCCATGCTGCTCCCTATGCTCATTGGGTTCCTGTGATCATTGGGAGCAGTGCGGGCCATTCAGCGTGGCTCCCCGCGCTAGAAACTGCTATCGCAGTTTCGTAAAAGAGGGGGTTAGTGGTCCTTCTACTAAACTGCATTTAGCACAGAAAAAAATAGCCTAATCTTTTCCACATAAAATTCCCAGCATGCAACAATGTAAAGTCTACCAGGCAAATTACCTTATCCATCCAATATCAATTAGCAAAATGCTGGAACACTACAATCTCGTGACCGTTATCTCAGGTTCAGGAAACTTTTAAAAGCATTTCTCTACCATGACAGGGAGCTAACCCCTGAATTAACTGAATAACAGTTGTAAAAGCCCATTCCTAAACTGTCTAATGCAACTCATGGGACAAAATGAACAGCCAACAATGACCTTGTAACTATGTGTTTGTAACTACAGCCTAATTAATAGTATTAATAGTTGCACTTAGGGATGGGTTACCAAACATCCGTTAAAACCCAGACAGGTCTTCTTTTTAGAGGACTGTCCAAGTGTCCGGACGGACTTTCCAAAACCCAGCAGGAACTCATGGCAGCCATTTTTTTTTCAGAAAGACTGCACAGGCAGGTGCGTAAGAGGATCACTCCTGCCCCAACTCACTCTGCTGGACCACCGGTGATTAAGGTAGGACCGGGGGGAGGCCTACGCTGCTTCTCTAAGGGAGGGAAGGATGGAGGGAACACATGGTGATTCTACAGCAGGGAGGGAGGAAGGAGGTATGCATTGATTCTACAGGAAGGAAGGAGGAAAGGAAGGGGCGGGCGGCAATTCTACAGCCAACCGAGAGCAGGGACAGGACCTGACATCTCACCTGGGGGAAGGGAGGGATCGTTCCCCTCCCGGTTTCACTCACCACACCATTGGACCCAAGGAGAGACCATGTTAGGTTCAGGAGGGGGAGGTAGGTGTACATCTAAGCGGCACTTGAATATAAATCCTTGGTTTATATCTGAGTTAACATTTTCCCCCTAAAAGGGTGGGGGGTAGGGTTACTAGACGTCCGGATTTCCCCGAACATGTCCTCCTTTTGAAGACATATCCAGGATCCGGACGGCTTTTCAAAACCCGGCACTTTGTCCAGGTTTTGAAAAGCTTTCCTTTGCACAGTAGAGCATCCGCGCATGTGCTGATGTCCTGCCTGATGAAAGCAGGCAGTGGGGGCAGGGCTGGGGCGGGATTGGAGGCAGAGCTGGGGCAGGATTGGAGGCGGGGCTGGGGCAGGATTGAGGGCGTGACAGGGTAGAGATGGATGGAACTGGGTGGGCCTGGAGACAGGTCTAGGGGTCCGGATTTTCCAGACAGAAAATCTGGTAACTCTAATGGGGGGGGATATTATCTCAGTTTATATTTGGATCTGTTTATATCTGAGTAAATATGATAGTCTCCTCTCTTTCTCTGTTCTCTGCTTCCTTTTCCACTCCAAAACTAGTTTCTTAGCTCAATTTTCATAACCTTCAAGCTGATCTGATTTTTAAATGTACCATTTAGCCAGTTTATCTGATCATTGCATGCCGATATATCTTCTGGACATTCCCTGTTTCACTATTGAGGAGTGGACGCTACTGTGGTGTGCGCAGTTCCTCTCCATTACGTCCCCCACTTCCTCTTCCTATTCCACCCACCCACTCGGTTTTAAACAATGTTACTTACCTCCTCCATTCCTGTAACAGAGATATGGGAACCGCCAGACGTTGCCCAGCCCCACAGCGTAGCCGACGCTGGTTAACACAAACTCAATTTGGTTCCCCCAGTTCCCTCGCTTCACATTTTCGTCTCGCTTTCTTGCCTCGCCAGGAACTGAGCCGTTCTGGAAGAGAAAAAACATGATCACCAATCGCTTGCCTCTGCACCTTACGTCAGCACGACAGAGTTCTGTAGGCCAATATTGGTTTTGGTGGAAACTAGGGGGTCCTTTTACTAAAGCTACCTGTCTTAGCGGGCGCTAAATGCTAACGCGACCATTATAGTCTATGGACGCGTTAGCATTTAGCGTGCGCTAAAACAGCTAGCACGCCTTAATAAAAGGACCCCTATACGCTTTGTAGACTGGTTTCCTTTCTGGGAATAACAGCAAAATAAACGAGAGATAATGTTCAGCATTCAAGATTCCATTGATCCATTTTTCAGATGTGAAGACAAAAGGTGCCTATGTGAAACCTAGACTCTAGAGAAGTGTTTCTCAACTCGGTCCTGGAGTACCCCCTTGCCAGTCAGGTTTTCAAGATATCCACAATGAATATGCATCAACTTGATTTGCATACAGTGCCTCCATTATATGCAAATTTCTTTCATGCATATTCATTGTGGATACCCTGAAAACCTGACTGGCAAAGGGGTACTCCAAGGGGGTACTCCCAGGACCGAGTTGAGAAACACTACTCTAGAGCAGGGGTCTCCAAACTTTTTGCCACGAGGGCCACATCGGGTACTTCAGCACTTTTCAGCGGGCCGTAGTAAAAAAAAAAAAAAGATAAATAACTCTAGATCTATGAGTTTTATTGAAAGCAGAAAATTTCATAAACTAATTACAGAGTATGTGAGATTAAATTATCGTATATTAAAGACAATGAACACGACCAGCAAATTCTCATGTTTTCATCAGAAATGATAATAAAACCATTAATGTGAATGATGGAACTGGTTTTGTGTTTTTAAAATCTTATTAACCTGAGGTGCGCATTTTGAAACGCTAATTACAAGTAGCGACTTCAAATGTTCGTCAGATATATTTCATTCGGGAAAAAGTTTGTTCGCAAAGATACGTTGTCCCAAAAATGGAGATAAATTTACAAGCAAATTTCTTCAAATTTGGAAACGGCTCAGGGTTCATTAAACACACTACATTCATGATCGACTTTTCTGTACTTTTTCCTAAAACTGTAAAAGAGAATAAATGTATAAATAATTATGAAATAATTAAAATCACGAGAACTCCATACAAGCAAATATGTCAATAAGTGAATACGCACCTTTAAATATAAATTTATGCAATTACAAATTGAGTATTACGTTGCGCCACTGCAAGTATTCTTATGGACAATTAACCGTCCCAAATTATTGTAGTTCCCATCAAAGCCCTCCCCAGCTCATCCCAAACTGTATAGCATAGTAAGAAAGTAAATGACAGCAGATACAGACCCGTAAATTGTTCTCTGTTCAGCCATCTCAGATCAGAGAGGGGGAGGGGCCCTCTTAAGAGGAGCAGCTCTGCGTGGGAAGCTTCCCCCTCTTTACGTCCTCCGTTCCCCGCCATACTTAACGCACTCTGCTGGGGCCACAGCTGTAGAAGCAGAGTCAGCAACTTGCGCATGGCACGGGACGAAATACTAGGAGCTTGATCAAGTCCAAAGCAATATGGGAGACAATTTTCAAAGAGTTTGCACTTACATTCTCTGTGAAAATTGCCCGAGGATACAAAGAAATAGTGAGCTTTCCATTGGCAGTGTTTTGCTACAATAGAGCATATCTTGATTTGAAAATCCTATTTGCGTGTATTGTACAACACCCCCTCTCCCACCCCCATGAATGTCTTCGTCACTTCAGCTAGAGGCACATGTGCTGTGAACCCTCAGCAGTCACTTTTGGACAGACAGTAAATTATTTTGAGGCTTTTTGAAGACTATCGTGTTGTAATGCATCCAGTCCAGGCCATTAGCGCAGGAGCACTACATTGGAATATGCAAATTTAACTACTTCGGCATCAAGAAAGGGACCTGGGGGCCGTCGGCTCAATGCACAGCGGCGGTAAAGAAAGCAAACAGGATGTTGGGCATGATAAAGAAGGGGATCACGAGTAGATAGCGGACGTCATCATGCCGCTTTACAGAGCAATGGTCAGACCGCACTTGGAATACTGTATCCAACACTGGTCTCCCTACCTAAAGAAGGATATAACACTGCTGGAGAGGGTGCAGAGACGAGCCACGAAGCTAGTAAAAGGTATGGAGAACTTGAGCTACCAGGAACGCCTCGGAAAACTGGGACTGTTCACCCTCGAGAAGAGAAGACTGCGAGGGGATATGATAGAGACTTTTAAAATACTAAAAGGATTCGACAAAATAGAGCAAGAAACATCGTTATTCACATTGTCAAATGTGACATGGACAAGAGGTCATGGACTGAAACTGAGGGGCAGCAGGCCCACGACAAATGTCAAGAAGTTCTGTTTCGCACAGCGAGTGGTGGATGCTTGGAATGCTCTCCCGGAGGAGGTTGTGACGGAGACCACCATTCTGGGATTCAAGGGCAAGTTGGATGCACACCTTCTTGCGAATCACATTGAGGGATACGGGTAAACAAGGTCTCCATCAGGGAACACCTAGCTTGGCCTCTGTGTGTGCGGGTCACCGGACTAGATGGACCTAAGGTCTGATCCGGTGAAGGCGTTTCTTATGTTCTTATGCAAAGTCTCATCATAAGAAGGTCTATGGTTTATGGGTTTTATTTATATCCCACTGTATACAAAGTGGATTCCATAAACACATACTTCAAAGATAAACACAAAACACGATACCAATACATGTATATAGACTCTATTTAGGTTGAATAGGCCAAACTCCTTAGGAGTTGTACTTAGCTGCAATAGTAAAGCTAATATTAGAAGTGTAGGAAGATTGATTTGGTATGAACGAATGCAAATAAGGAGGATGATCAACGTGCCGGTAACATAAGTAGGAGGATTGATTATGCCATAATTATGCCGGTCTTAATAACTTTGTATTGTAACACCTTTTACAGAAGGTCATGCAAACCACTCTGAATTGACTCCCCAGTTATTGGTAGTGGTAGAGAAGCTCACAATAACCATTGTAAAAAACACATATTACAAAACACATACATGCAGGCATGAACTTGCCTTAACTGCCTTGTCCTACATAAAATACATATCAAAAACAATCCACCCCACCCTCACATTCAATACTCACCTACACGCCACAAATAGCCACCCCCGTCTGTTTGTATTATTTATACATTCAAGTTGAAACACTATACACTTCCCCCTCAATATTCACGGGGGTTAGAAGCAGAGCCAACCCGCGAATATTAAAAAACTACAAATAACTTTTAGGGCTGGCTCTGACCCACCCCCGCCTCCCTCCTGCATCCCCGACCTTCCCCAGACCTTACCTGGTGGTCTAGCGGCGACGCAGGGCAGCATCGATCTTCCTACGCTTCTGTCTTGTGCAGAGTCATCATCAAAATGGCTGCCGTGAGCCTCGAGATTACAATGGGAACTCTCGGCAGCCATTTTGATGATGGCTCTGCATGGGGCAGAAGCGTAGAAAGATCGATGCTGCCCCACGTCGCCGCTAGACCACCAGGTAAGTTGTGGGGAAGGTCTGGGATACAGCGTTTCTTTTCCCCCCCAAAAAATCATGAATAACCGAATCCAGGGGTACTGAAACTGTGGATTCGGAGGGAAAAGTGTATTTCCTTCTCTCTTAGCACACATATTTCATCTGACAGAACAGGTGATGTTTCAACAAACGCTTAAATGACGTGAGATTCCCTTGCTGATGTATGTAACCGGGGAGTTTATTCCACTCTGCTGGACCCACACATGAAAATGTCGCAGCCCTCATGGTTTGCAACCGCAACTCCTTTCTAGATGGTATCACCAAATCACCGTTACCAGCAGAACGTAGAGTGAAGTCTGGTTTGCGATTGCCTCTTACAGGTACCGCGGTGACATTCTATGTAGTGCTAAATAGGTTAGCAACAACAATTTATACCTCACTCTGTACTCTACCTTAAGCCAGTACTGCTTAATATAAAACTCTGATACCTGATCGCACCTTGATAGTCTAAATAATGTGCAGATGACAGAGTTCTGTGTTGTTAATACAGAGGCCAGAACACCCAGTAGGTCAGATCTATTGTAACAAAATGACAGTACCTCCAAAGGAATCCCACAAGACAGCGTATCAAATGCACTCTGAAGGTGTATGGAAGGTAGTATATGACTCATTTCAAACCAGAAACAATAAAACACACCAACTTCAGTAAAAGGCTTCTTTAAGCTCAGTGTACTTAACAGGGCTGTGATTCGCCCTCTGTAGCTGTTCCTGTGGTGATGACTTGGGATGTTTTCTGATCCTTTGACATTGGGGAAAGAAGGGAGGGGGGGAATGGAGGCTGCCCTTCCACTGCAGTGTTCCCAGAGCTGTTCAAAGGCTCTCGGTGTTCTATCAGGATAATTCAGTCGGTCACCCTCTTCTCCACCGCATGAAGCTCTGAAGGCTTCAATACCATCACTTTTAGGAACACCATAATTGCAGTACTCAACAACGTCATCTTTCTTTGTGGCTGAGAGAATCACATAAAAACAGGCCTCGTTAATGACTCAGCTAGTAGGGAGGTTTGGGTCGACTTCCTTTCAATGAATTGGCCTTACTTATCCTTGTTCTCCAAGTTCCCACCCTCGTCACAGGCCCCATGTTGCAAGGACTATCAAGAGGCTCTCTTGAACAATGTGTCGCAGAGAGGGTTTTCCCACTGGGGCTCAGCAGGAGGAATGAGCCTGGGCCTTATCCATAAAAGTCTTCAGAAGAGGCTTGTTTTTTGACGATACAAAGACTCTTCTGTTACAGCGATTCCTTCAAATCTGCAGATAGACACAGAGCACAAGAAAAACCCGGGTGGCAGAGTCTTTTGACAAGAATGGGGTGGAGATATATTATTGTTTCTATTCTATCTGAAGAGAAAAAAACCCAATGTAGACACACTTGGGGGCACAGAGCTGAGTCATGCTTCTTAAGAACTTGCAGGTATCTGACGTTACTGCAGTTGCTTAGCTGGGAAGAAGTCCATAGGTTCTTTGAGTTCACACCATTGATTTGCCTCCTGCGCTTGTCAAACAGGAATCCAGGGGAAGACGACGAAAACAGCAGACACTCAGGAGGCTCTGTGGCCATTTGGTGATCTATCTGTATGCAGCTCGCCAGGAAAAGGGAAACAAATATTTTTTTCCACTTTCGAAATAGCAATCAGGCGAAGTCGCTGGATCTGTTCCTTTCCCCACAATCTAATTACGTTGCTCACTTTGTAATTCTGGTTTCTTCCATGGTGTGTCCAATTTGACTTTTTAGCTAGTTATGAAAATCTAAACATAATTAGGGCAAAAGAGATATTGAAAATGCATCACACTTTTGAAAAAGTGCAGCTTGTACCCAGAGCTGGACAATAGTGGAAGCCGAGTGTTCTTGGCGCTCTTTGTGCATTTTCTAATATCCAGGCAGCATAAACCTCTCGCATCAGCACACACAAGAAGTCTCTGTTATTAAAAATATATATATATTTTTGTAGTAAGGAATTCAGAAGGCTGTCTCCCTGAGACAAAAGACTTTGTCGTTCTGAAGGCTGCAGCTGGAGGTAGAGGTGCAATTTTGAAGAGAAAATGCTTTATGGTAGAGGTGGGAAGGCTAGGAGTCAGATGGAAGTAGTTTCAGGGGCAAAATGCTGGGTAGTGGATAAAAAGAGAAGTTCATTTCAGGGAATGCTTCTAAGGCAAGATGACCATGACTAACGCAGGGTCAGAAGAGAACAAGAAGAACGCCCACAAGGCCAGAGGGCAAGGCGAAGGGTCCAATAGGAGCAGGACCTGAGGCCAGGTCACAGAGAAGGTCATACCCTGGCTGACCCATCAGAACAAAGATGATCAGGAAATAGCAGGAGTCCTTCCTACCACTCACAATATCCTCTGCACGTTAGGCAAATATAAGTGCTAGTGGCATTAAACCTTCAATAAGCAAAATCTCCCAAGACTCCTCAGAAATCTCCTTTGGGATTTCTCTTCCCTAAAGGCAAAAATGCTATAGATCTCTCAGAACACGTCTTCCTCCCTGGATTAGGGATAGAATGGGGTTCAGTGTCTCACATGCAGACAGAACTTCTCAGAGGCTAAGATGGAATGCACCATGTTCGTCCCACTCACCTTCTGAGGTATACACTAGAGAATGACACGGGGACATATTTTTCCCCGTTCTGTCCCCGCGAGTTCTTTTCCTGCGCCATTCCTGCAAACTCCGTCCTCATCTGCACAAGGCTTGTGCGGTTAAGGCAGAGTTTATAGGAATGGGGACAGCGACAAAACTCACGGGGAAGGGACGGGGAAAAATTTGTCTCCGTGTCATTCTCTAGTATACACAAAAGTCCACTAGCTAGACTTTTCCAGGTGGTATTCTCTGCTGCTTTCAGTTGATAAAGATTCAGTGACTCCTTCTCCAAGTCCTGCCCCAGCCAGTAATTCTTTCCTCCTCTTCTCTTTGATTAGGCCTAGCCAGTCAAGAGGAATTGTTCTCTTCTTTTCACGGAAGCCAAGCTGATCATCTTAGATAGGCTGCTCCTCCTGAGCTCTCTCCAGCACAATCCGAGTGCTGGGATTCCCATTTGTCCCCCTCCTAACCACTTAATGAAGGTTAGGGTCAGTGCTAAGGTACCTCATGCCACAAGGGACCCTAAATCTGCCTGAAACTGAAGAAAGCACACAGTATGCAGGTAGGCTTTGGAGTCCCTTTCCAAATTTCTCTCAATAGAAGCAGTGCATACAAATAGATCTCTTGAAAACCCAAATGGATTGTGGCCCTCGAGGACTGATTATAAGAACTCAAGCCTTGATCAATCTTGTTTAAAAAGTGACCCTGACTGAGCCATCATCAAAATGGCTGCCATGAGTTCCCGTTGTAGACTACAATGGGAACTCACGGCAGCCATTTTGATGACAGCTCTGCACCGGGACAGGAGCGTAGGAAGATCGATCCTGCCCAGCGTCACCGCAAGACCACCAAGTAAGGGCTGGGGAAGGTCCGGGATGCAGGAGTGAGGCGGGATGGGTCAGAGCCGGCCCTAAAAGTTATTCACGTTCTTTTAATATTCACGGGCCGGCTCTGCTCCTAACCCCCGCAAATGTAGAGAGGGAAGTGTACAGTGAATGTATAAATAATACAAACAAACAGGAGTGGCTATTTGTGGCGTGTAGGTGAATATTCTATGTGATGGTGGGATGGATTGTTTTTGATATGTATTTTATGTAGGACAAGGCAGTTAAGGCAAGTATGTGTTTTGTGTGTTTCTTACTATGTATGTGTTTTTGGAACCTGCTTTGTATAAAGCAGGATATAAATAAAAACCATAAACCATAGCAAACTGGTTAGGAAATTGGAAGACTGGGCATCCAAATGGTAGATGAAATTTAATGTGGCAAATGTTAAGTGATGCACATTGAGAAAAATAAACCAAAATATAGTTACCTGGGTAAGGGTGGGCTATAAATAAATAAACCGAACCAAATTAGATGCTAGGATCCACCTCAGGGTTTTACGCCCAAGAAAAAGTGTCATTGTAGATAATACGATGAAACCTTCCGCCCAACATGCGGTGGTGGCCTAGAAAGCAAACAAGATGCTAGGAATTATTAAAAAGGGATGGTAAACAAGACTAAGAATTTTATAATGCCTCTGAATTGCTCCAAGGTGAGCGGAACTGGAAAAGGTTCAAAGGAGAGCGACCAGGATGATTAAGGGGAAGGAACTCCTCTCATATGAGGAAAGACTAAAACGGTTAGAGCTCTTCAGCTTGGAAAAGAGACGGCTGAGGGGAGATATGATTGAAGTCTACAAAATCCTGAGTGGAATAGAACGGATACAAGTGGATCAATTTTTCACTGCGTCAAAAATTACAAAGAGTAGAGGACACTCGATGAAGTTATAGGGAAATACTTTTAAAACTAATAGGAATATTTTTTTACTCAGAGAATAGTTAAACTCTGGAACGAACGTGTTGCCAGAGGTTGTGGTAAGAGCAGTTAATGTAGCTGTTTTTTTTTTAAAAAAAGGTTTGAACAAGTTCCTGGAGGAAAAGTGCATAGTCTGCTATTGAGACAGACTTGGGGGAAGCCACTGCATGCCCTTGATCGGTAGTATGGAATTTTGCTACTATTTGGATTTTTGCAAGTACTAGTGACCTGGATTGGCCATCATGAAGATGGGCTTCTGGGCTAGATGGACCATTAGTCTGACCTAGTAAGGCTATTCTTATGTTCATAGCCTGGCATCCTTCATCTCACTTATCACTTGCTTTTAAAAGCACTACAGTTGAGCATTGAAGATTGCATCCTTGACTTTTTAAAGTTTTGTTCATATTAATGCACATATATATATCTGGACCACCAGCTCTTAACGTACCAGATTGATGTTCAAAGGCTTATCTTCCAGAGGCTGTGGCAAGTCTTGTATCCAACCGTGATGTTCTTCCAGATAAATCCTGGCCAATTGCAAACCTGTCATCTTTCTGGAATTGGGAATCCAGCTCTCAAAAACTACACTTCAAAATCCATGAACAAGACCAATAGATATCCAACACACAGGGCCACATTCCAAGTACAAAACCAAAGAGAGAAGGAAGAGCCCCTGAAAGAATCTAGATGCAGGAAGATCAGTGCTCATGTCAGACATGCCTCTGTTACCACACCTCTATCAGCAAAGTCTAGATTTTTTCCATGTCAATCCAGCACGGACTTGAGAACATTTCATGATCTCCAGTGACCACAGTGTGAAATTTCTTTCCAGTCCAACAAATACCACCACTTTCCCTTCCCATGGCAACGTGCTGTGATGTCACAGAGATTCCACAAGTTCTCTCTGTCCTCAGTTTTATGGCTTTGATCAAAGCATGCATGCAATGCATATAAAGGTGCAATATTCCATCTCTTTAATAGATATGTCATGCAAAATATCTTAATTGGAGCAGCAGCAGTCTTGCCCTCATTAATTAATGTCTATGGTTGACATTCCAAAATTAAGGCTGACCATCCTTAAACAGTAGAAGAGGGTCTCACACAACAGTGTTAGAATGTTTTAGATTACAGAATGACATGGGGACTAATTTTTCCCCGCCCCCCCATAGGAACTCATTTTCCCATCCCGGCGAGTTCTTTTCCTGTCCCTGCCCCATTCCTGCAAGCTCTGTCCTCATCTGCATAAGCCTCAAACACATTAAAATCATAAGTGTTTGAGGATTGTGCGGTTAAGGCATAAGAACCTAAGAATAGCCTTACTGGGTCAGACCAATGGTCCATCAAGCCCATCAGGTCCATTCTCACGGTGGCCAATCCAGGTCACTAGTACCTGGCCAAAACCCAAGAAGTAGCAGAACTTACAGAAATGGGGCAAGGAGAGGGTCAGTGACAAAACTCGTGGGGACAGGGAAATTGAGTTCCTGCAGGGACGGGGAGAAATTTTCTATTTTCGATCTAAAGGGGTAAAATATAAACCCAATAAAATCACTTCAGTGTCTATAGCAGTAGGTCATTATTTTTTTCCTACTGCTTTTTTAATGCAATGAATATGAAAATGTGCTACCATGGCAAAATATGAGATTTATAGATAACGTTTGGATTTACATCTCACATACTTCTAGGCTTGGGATCTTGAGCACTTTCATCCCTAATACTGCTATTTATTATTTCTATAGCACTGAAAGGCGTACGTAGCACTGTACATTTTAACATGCAATAGACAGTCCCTGCTCAGAGAAGCTTACAATCTAATTTAGACGGGACATTTCAGGAGTGATTATAGTGGATCTAGGTATCTTGACAGCAGTGAGTGGGAGTTAAGAGTTGAAAGCAGTTTCAAAAAAGTGGGCTTTTATCTTGGATTTGAACACTGCCAGGGATGGAGCATGACATATTGATTCAGGCAGCCTGTTCCAGGCATACGGTGCCACAATAAAGAAGGACGGAGTCTGGAGTTGGTGGTGGAAGAGAAGGGTACAGATAAAAGGGGCTTGCCTGATGAGCAGAAATCACGGTGGGGGGGGAGGGAGCATAGGGGGAGATAAGTGAGGAGAGATATTGGGGGGCTTCAGAGCGAATGCACTTGTAAGTCAGCAAGAGGAGTTTAAACTGTATTCGGAAATGGATAGGGAACCAATGAAGCGACTTGAGGAGAGGGGTAATGTGAGAAGAGTGTCTCTCACGGAATATGAGTCGTGCAGCAGAATTTTGAACAGATTGAAGAGGTGAGAGATGGGTGCGTGGGAGGCCCGAGAGAAGTACATTGCAGTAGTCTAAGCGCAAGGTGATGAGAGCATGGACAAGGGTTTTGGTAGTGTGCTCAGAGAGACAAGGACGGATTTTGGTAATGTTATAGAGGAGGAAGTGACAAGTTTTGGCGGTTTGTTGGATCTGATCAGAGAAGGAAAGAGAGGAGTCAAAGATCATTCTGAGGTTGTGAGCCGACGAGACAGGGAGGAGGATCGTGTTATTCACAGAAATAGAGAACGGCGAGAGGGGGAGGTGGGTTTAGGCAGAAAGATAAGGAGTTCAGTTTGAGATGGTGGTGAGACATCCGAGTGGCAATATCGAACGGGCAGGCTGAAATTCAGGCCTGAACTCCTATAGAGATATCTGGTGTGGAGAAGTAGATCTGGGAGTCCTCGGCATAGAGGTGATATTGAAAACCATGAGAGGAGATCAGTGTACCAAGAGAGCGGGTATATATGGAAAAGAGGAGAGGGCCCAGGAGAGAGCCATGAGGTATGTCAATAGACAGCAGGATGGTGGTGGAGGAGGATCTACCATAACATACGCTGAAGGTACGACTAGAGAGATAGGAAGAGAACCAGGAGAGAGCGGAACCCTAAAATCCCAGCGAAGTCAACGTGTCAAGAAGGAGGTGGTGATCAACAGTGTCAAAGGCAGCAGACAGATCGAGAAGTATGAGGATAGAGTCCATTGGATTTGGCTAGGAACAGGTCATTAGAGACTTTAGCAAGGGCAGTTTCTGTAGAGTGGAGAGGGAGAAAGTCCGATTAAAGCGGGTCAAGAATATTATGAGAAGAAAGGAAGTCTAGGCAACAGTGGTGAACAGCACATTCGAGTAGTTTGGATAGGAAGGGGAGGAGGGAGATAGGGCGGTAGTTGGAGGGGGATGTAGGGTCTAGTGAGGGCTTTTTGAGGAGGGGTGTAACTACAGCATGTTTGAAGATATCAGGAACTGTAGCAGTGGAGAACGAAAGGTTGAGAATGTGACAGATGGGAGGGATTACAGCGGGAGCGATGGATCTGAGTAGGCAGGTAGGAATCGGATCAGAGGAACAGGTGGTGGGCTTGGAGGAGGAGAGAAGGTGAGCAGTTTCCTCTTCCGTAACTTCAGAAAAGGAAGAAAGGGTCTTAAGAGTTGTTGAAAGGAGGTTATCAGAGTAGACAGTCAGAAGGGGTGGTAGGGGAGGTGACATTGTTGAGAATTGAAGGAAGAACTCTGCCATCGTCTGGGGGGAGAGTGAAGAGGGGATAGGAGGCGGGGGCACTTTGAGTAGAGAGTTGAGCAGTTAGTTAAATGGTTGTAGTAGTCCTGTTTGGCAAGTGAGAGGGTAGATTGGAAGGACATCAGCAACCCCAACCCCAACCTTCTCCTCCTCAAAACTCCCCATACAGTGGAGGAGCAGCTGAATGGTAAAAGCATGAGGCTGAAGCCTGTGGAAGCAAATGTTCAAATCTCACTGCCGCTCCTTGTGATTTTAGGCAAGTCACTTAACCCTCCACTTCCTGTGAGCCTTCCAAGCACAAGAAAATAGCTACTGTATCTAAATGTAACTCACCTTAAACTGCTAGTGAAAAGGTGTAAACTAATCCAAAGAACAACAACAAAAAATTTCAGGCCAATATTGAGCTGTCAGCATTTTTTAAAATGCGTTGACTGCCACCTTCTACCTTAGATCTGGAAGTTATGCCGGTATAGTCAATATTCTGTGCCACACCTAGACTCATAGCTAACCAGACATTGCCCAGTTAAGTGCCACTGAATATCCCCTCCTGGCCTACTTGGGTCAATTTAACTGAACAGGAAACCACCCTACCTGTCCAATATGTCTAATGGGCCTGTATATTTGTCTATTTTAATTAGATTGTACACTCTTATGAGCAGGGATTGTCTCTTGCATGTTTAATGTATGACGCTGTGCAGAATAAGTCTGTGGCATACCAAGGGGAGGGCTGTCCGACCCAGGTGCACAGCTTCGGGGGGTGCACAGCCGGCCAGGATCGGGTCCTCATGCCCTTCCTTTCCCCCGGCCCGCACCGCTGCAATCTTACCTTCCACTGCCAACAAGAAGTCTTTCCAACGTCAATTCTGACGTCGGAGAGGACGTTACAGGCCAGCCAGGCAGTGATTGGCTGGCCCAGAACGTCCTCTCCGACATCAGAATTGATGTCGGAAAGACTTCTTGTCGGCAGAGGGAGGTAAGATTGCAGCAGCGCAGACCCGTGGAAAGGAAGGAGAGAGGCGCTTTTTTTTTTTCCGCGGCAGGATGTAGGCAGGCATGCTGGCTGGCTTTAGCGTAGCAGGGAGGGAGGGAGATAGGTAGGCAGGCAAGCAGGCTGGCTTTGGGGGTGGACAAAATCTGGAAGGTAGTGGGGGGACATAAGGAGGCTCTGGGGGCACTAAGGACACGGGAAGGAGGCACTGGGGGCACTATGGACACAGGACGGAGGCACTTAGGACATTAAGGGCACAGGATGGGGCACTGGGGGCACTATGGACACAGGAAGGAGACACTGGGGGCACCTTGGACATGGGAAGGAGGCACTGGGGGCACTAAGGACACAGGAAGGAGGCACTGGGGGCACTATGGACACGGGAAGAAGGCACTGGGGGCACTATGGACACAGGATGGAGGCACTGGGAGATCTAAGGACACAGGACAGGGTACTGGGGGCACTATGGACACAGGAAGGAGGCACTGGGGGCACCATGGACACGGGAAGGAGGCACTGGGAGCACTAAGGACACAGGAAGGAGGCACTGGGGGCACTATGGACACGGGAAGAAGGCACTGGGGGCACTATGGACACAGGACGGAGGCACTGGGGGCACTATGGACACAGGACGGAGGCACTGGGGGCACTATGGACACAGGAAGGAGGCACTGGGGGCACTAAGGACACAGGAAGGAGGCACTGGGAGCACTATGGACACGGGAAGAAGGCACTGGGGGCACTATGGACACAGGACGGAGGCACTGGGGGCACTAAGGACACAGGACAGAGCACTGGGGGCACTATGGACACAGGAAGGAGGCACTGGGGGCACCATGGACATGGGACGGAGGCACTGGGGGCACCATGGACACGGGAAAGAGGCACTGGAGGCACTAAGGACATGGGAAGGAGGCACTGGGGGCACTATGGACATGGGAAGGTGGCACTGGGGGCACTATGGACACAGGACAGAGGCACTGGGGGCACTAAGGACACAGGACAGAGGCACAGGGGGCACTATGGACACAAGACGGAGGCACTGTGGGCACTAAGGACACAGGATGGAGGCACTAAGGACATGAGAAGGAGGCACTGGGGGCACTAAGGACACAGGACGGAGCACTGGGGGAACTAAGGACACGGGAAGGAGGCACTAAAGACATGGGAAGAAAGGAGGGAGGGAATAGAAAGGGACAATTGTTGGGCCTGAGTGCAGAAAGAAAGAAATGAAAGAAAGGATACACAGTCAATTAATAGATGTCCCCTTTTGATTAAAAAAATAAATGGTCACGTTACCTCTGACTTTCTTTCTCTGCAGCAGAGTCGGCAGCTGTGCTGAGGTGCAGGAAGGTCCCGCGATGACTCATCTGCCGGCTCTCCTTCGGAAGAAGTAAGTTACATCGGAGGGGGTGGACCCGGCAGACGCAGTCATTTGCTACAACTCCCTGCGTCTGCCGGGTCCACCCCCTCTGACGTAACTTACTTCTTCCGGAGCAGAGCCAGCAGACGAGTCATCGCGGGACCTTCCAGCATGCGGCTGCTGAGTCCACTCCAGAGTAAGTACGTCGGAGTGGGGTGGACTGGCAGCCGGCAGCTACAGTCATCGTGGGACCTTGCTGCATGAAGGGAGAGAAAGGAGCAGGATTGCTGGAATGGAAGAGTGGTGGAGGGAAAGAAAGGGGGCAGGGTGGTATGGAAGGGTGGTGCTGATAGAATTGATGTACAGAGAAAGGGGAGAGACATAAGGGGGAAGAATATTGGAGGGAAAGAAAGGGGGAAGATGCTGATTGAAGAGGGGTGGATGGCGAGAGAAAGGGCAGACATTGGATGGTAGTGGGGAGCCTATGCTGGGTGAAGTGCAGATGGGAGAGATAAGGGAGCAAATGCAGGAAGGAAATGGGAGGAGAGAAAGAGGGGAGCAGACGCTGGATGGAAGTGGACAGAGAGAGGAGAAGGTACTAGATGGAAGGGTTGGAGAAAGGGTACATGATGGAAGGAGGGAATAAATAAAAGGAGGGCACATGATGGAGAGGAAAAGATTGAGTTAGGGAAACACTGGAGGGGTGAGGGAAAGAGGTGGCAAGCTTTAGGTAGACAGTAAAAAAGGACATTGATGAGAGGGTAGTAAGAATGTAATCTAGACATGCAGAAAATAAACTGAAAAGGAAAATGAGGGAAAAAAGGGAAAGGGATTGCAGAGGAGAGGTGTGGGAGAGGGAAGGAGAGGAGAGAGATGCTAGACCAAAGGGGGTGAAAGGAGAGATGGAAGGGGGAGGCATACAGTTTCTGGAAGGAGCATAAAAGGAGAGAAGATACCATATAGGGGAAGAGAGACGGCAGACAGTGGATGGAAGGAAGAGAGTTACAAGAAGATGAGGAAAGCAGAAACCAGAGAAGACAAAGGTAGAATAAAAATTTTCTATTTATTTATTGCTTTAGGAGACATGTGTCACTGTTTCTGTGGTGTTGCATTTTATGCAGAGTCCAGCTTCTTGCTGGTTCAATTTAACCTTTGTCTATGTATTTCTATTTTATCCCCCCTTTTACAAAACTGTGGAGCGTTTTTTAGCGCCAGCCATGGTGGTAGCAGCTCTGATGCTCAGAATTCTATGAGCGTCAGAGCTGTTACCACCGTGACTAAATTCCATACTACAGTTTTGTAAAAGAGGGAGGGTTTAGTTTGTGATGACATATTCCATACTAGGCGAAGGTGTTTTCTGTGTTCTGTGTGTTCAAAAGACATGGTTTTTTGTTAGGATTGACGGTGTAGGATTGATCTGTACTAGTCTGGCTTGTTTAGTTTTACAATGGGTGTATTGATGTACTGCTCACTGCAATATGTAAGATGCTGCCTTTTCCTAGGTACTCATGTGTGACATGTGGCTTGTTACTAGAAATCATGTTTTTCGTACAGATTGGGGGGGGGGTCAAAAAATGATGGGCCCCGGGTGTCACATATGCTAGGTACGCCACTGGAATAAGTAGCTCATTTATTTGGAAAGGGAAACACTACACAATTTTACACTACTCTGTGGCCCAATGGCAGGGTACAGGAAAGATAAGGAAATGTATATTTAATTTAGGTGTCTATATACCGCCTATCAAAGTTATCAAAGCGGTTTACAATCAGGTACTCAAGCATTTTCCCTATCTGTCCCAGTGGGCTCACAGTCTATCTAATGTACCTGGGGCAATGGAGGATTGAGTGACATGCCCAGGGTCAGAAGGAGAAGTGTGGGATCTGAACCCAGAACTTCAGAGTGCTGAGGCTGTCGCTGCAACGGTACGCCACTCCTCCTACAATGGCCCTCCTCCCAGTTCTACCAGAAATATGAATCAGGGGAAGTGGATATTTGCTATTTTGAGACAGTGTGGAATTCTGGAAGACTGGAAAACCAGTGAGTCTGACCTCGGTACTGGGAAAGATGGTAGAGGCGCTGATAAAGGACCGCATCATTGATCACCTTGACGAACACGGTCTGATAAGGACCAGTCAGCACGGTTTCAGGAAAGGCAAATCTTGTTTGACGAACTTGCTGCACTTCTTCGAGGGAGTAAACAGGCAGATAGACAAGAGCGACCCGGTCAACATTGTATATCTGGATTTTCAGAAGGTGTTCGAAAAGGTTCCACATGAACGACTACTTCAGAAAATTGCGAGCCATGGAATTGAGGGTGAAATACTCACGTGGATTAAAAACTGGCTGGAGCATAGGAAACAGAGAGTGGGGGTAAATGGACAATATTCAGACTGGAACAGCATCACCAGTGGGGTGCCACAGGGCTCAGTGCTTGGACCCATGCTCTTCAACATCTTTATAAATGATGTAGACATTGATACGATGAGTGAGGTGATTAAATTTGCGGACAATACAAAGTTATTCAGAGTAATGAAGACACAGGGGGATTGCGAAGATCTGCAACGTGACATAATCAAGCTTGAGAAATGGGCATCAACATGGCAAATGAGGTTCAACGTGGATAAGTGTAAAGTGATGCATGTTGGTAACAAAAATCTCATGCATGAATACAGGATGTTCGGGGCGGTACTTGGAGAGACCTCCCAGGAAAGAGACTTGGGAGTTCTGATCGACAAGTCGATGAAGCCGTCTGCACAATGTGCGGCGGCGGCAAAAAGGGCGAACAGAATGCTAGGAATGATAAAGAAGGGGATCACAAACAAATCGAAGAAGGTTATCATGCTGCTATTCCAGGCCATGGTGCGCCCTCACCTGGAGTACTGCGTCCAACACTGGTCGCCATACATGAAGAAGGACACGGTACTACTCGAAAGGGTCCAGAGAAGAGCGACTAAAATGGTAAAGGGGCTGGAGGAGTTGCCGTTCAGTGAGAGATTGGAGAAATAGCTTCTTCTCTCTTGAAAAGAGTTGACTGAGAGGGGACATGATCGAAACATTCAAAATGCTGAAGGGAATAGAATTAGCAGATAAAGTCAGATTGTTCACCCTCTCCAAGGTGAAGAGAACAAGAGGACACTCTCCAAAGTTGAAAGGGGATAAATTTTCTGTACAAACGTAAGGAAGTTCTTCTTCACCCAGAGAGTGGTAGAAAACTGGAACACTCTTCCAGAGTCTGTCATAGGGGAAAACACCCTCCAGGGATTCAAGACAAGGTTGGACAAGTTCCTGCTAAACTGGAACGTACGCAGGTGAGGCTGGACTCATTTAGAGCACTGGTCTTTGACCTGGGAGCCGCCATGTGAGCGGACTGCTGGGCACGATGGACCACTGGTCTGACCCAGCAGTGGCAATTCTTATGTTCTTATGTTCTTACTGACGTATGAGCTCTGTGTTGGGCCAGAGGCTACAATGTCTCTGAGATGCTGTTTCTTGCTGTCCTTGTAGAAGCTGCTCCATGTTTTTCCATTTTTGCTCCCTTCAGTTCTCCAGGTCACTCTGAACCAAGCTGGGATCTGGTGCCCTGGGCCTTCATTTGCAGCTACTGGAGTCATCAGAGCACGTTTCCTGATGCCACATAGCCTGGATTCTTTCAGGCTCTGACTCTAAACATCTACATGCTACTCTCAATGACCACAACTCCCCCCCACCGACCTTGCAGTACCCCAGCCTTGAGCAACCTAGGAAGCAGAAGCCCCAGCCGTAGGGGCCATCTGAGCCAGCAGGTCAGCCTGCTGGTCTTGCTTTCTAGAAGTCAAGAAGAGAGAGACACTACTTTATCTTGTTATTTCTCTACACAGCTGTCTTGTGACCTCAGCTATTGTTTCAGGACAAGAACTGGCCCTTTTGTTCATTTTTCTTCCTTGGCATCTGATGTTCTCCTTGCTTCTCAGCTCTCTAGTTGTGGCAGGCTTCCAGAACTGATCTACCTCTTTCACATACAATAAGGCCTTTTTGAAAACAGAGAAACAAAACACAAAAGAACGAACAACAGTTTATATTTCAGCTCAGAGTTTTCCATCCAGAAGCCAAAGAGTGCTCTTTCCAAGCTTACAGAGTATTAGTATCTTTGCAAGGGGCTTAAGCAAAGCAAAATCAGATTTCTTCAGCATTTCACCATCCAGATTCTGTGTGGGGTAATTTCATAACAGGCCACCTATCACTTTTATTAAAATGTGATAAAACTTGCAGTTACTGCAGCTTATTATGGGACTTTGTAGGGTCTCATCTGAAAGAAAAATCCAAACTGTCTCCTAAGCCCCGACATTGACTCTTCAGGACCAATCAGGTGCCATATCCATTTGTCCAGCAGATGATATACAGTCTTGGATAATGAGGGGCCCTTGGCCTTGTAGATGGTCCTTCTCCTTATCAGCTGGTACAGGGTGCATTGCTAAAGAGGATTACCTCATTCCAGTGTGTCTGTCAAACTCTCTCCTCCGAGCTTCACACAGGATAGGCTGGAGAGCCAGTGCAGAATTGGACAGCATGTGCTTGGATGAGGTCAGCTAGCTCAGTGCTTGCAGAAAATCAAGCAGCATCTATGTTAGTACATCTCAGAAAAACTGGTTTATGGTCTAGTCAGGCCTCAAGCCTCCAAACGGGAACTATGAAGGGATGAGAGTCATGGTGAGGAAGAAGATTAGGAAGAGGATAAGCACTATAAATACGCTAGAGCAAGCATGGTCCCTTTTTAAGGACACAGTCACAGAGGCGCAAAATCTATATATACCACATATCAACAAGGGTTCCAATAAGAAGAAGAACAAGGAACCGGTGTGGCTCATTGTAGCAGTGAAGGAAGTGATTAGAGACAAGAAGACTTCGTTTAAGGAATGGAAAAGGACAAAAACAGAAAAAAACTGGAAAAAGTACAAACAACATCAAAGCAAGTGCCATAAGGCGGTAAGAGGGGCCAAAATAGACTACAAGGAAAAAATAGCCAAGGAGGCCAAAAACTTTAAGCCGTTCTTTTGATATATTAAGGGGAAACAACCCGCGAAGGAAGCAGTGGGGCCGTTAGATGACCATTGAATAATGGAAGTACCAAAGGAGGACAAAGCCATTGTCAACAAACTGAACACATTTTGCGTCGGTATTTACCAAAAAGGATATATCCAATATAACAGAAACTCACAGGAAATGAAGACAGGAAACCGACAGGGACGACGGTCAGTCTAGAAGAGGTATGCAGACAGATTGCTAGGCTTAAAAACAATAAATCCCTGGGACCGAACGGCATCCACCCGAGGGTAATCAAGGAACTGAAAGGGGTTATAGATGAAATGCTTCAACTAATAATCAATCTGTCAATCAAATCGGGAAAGATTCCGGAAAACTGGAAAGTGGCGAATGTTACGCCGATCTTCAAGAAAGGTTCAAAAGGAGATCCGAGAAACTACAAACCAGTGAGTCTGACTTCAGTACCGGGAAAGATGGTAGAGGCACTGATAAAGGACCACATCATCGATCACCTTGACGGACACAAACTGATGAGGACCAGCCAGCACAGCTTCAGCAAAGGAAGATCTTGCTTGACAAACTTACTGCACTTCTTCGAAAGAGTAAATGGGCAGATAGACAAGGGTGACCCGGTCGACATCGTATATCTAGATTTTCAGAAGGCGTTCGATAAGGTTCCGCATGAACGTCTACTTTGAAAAATTGAGAGCCATGGAATCGAGGGTGCTATACTAATGTGGATTAAAAACTGGTTGGCGGATAGGAAATACAGAGTGGGGGTGAATGGACAATACTCGGACTGGAAAACATCACGAGTGGAGTACCGCAGGGTTTGGTGCTCAGGCCTGTGCTCTTCAACATATTTATAAACGATCTAGAAATTGGCGCGACTAGTGAGGTGATTAAATTTGCAGACGATACAAAGTTATTCAGAGTAGTGAGGACACAGAAGGATTGCGAAGACCTACAAAGAGACATAAATACACTCAAGGAATGGGCCGCAAAATGGCAAATGAGGTTCAATGTGGATAAGTGCAAGGTGATGCATGTCGGTAACAAAAATCATATGCATGAATACAGGATGTCTGGTGCTATACTTGGAGAGAGCCCCCAGGAAAGAGACTTGGGAGTACTTGTAGACAAGTCAATGAAACCATCTGTGCAATGTGTGGTGGCGGCCAAAAGGGCAAACAGAATGCTAGGAATGATTAAGAAGGGGATCACAAATAGATCTGAAAAGGCTATCATGCCGTTATACCGGGCCATGGAATACTGCGTCCCCACCTGGAATACTGCGTCCAACACTGGTCGCCATACATGAAAAAGGACATAGTACTCGAAAGGGTCCAGAGAAGAACGACCAAAATGGTTAAGGGACTGGGTGAGTTGCCGTACAATGAGAGGCTAGAGAAACTGGGCCTCTTCTCCCTTGAAAAGAGGAGACTGAGAGGGAACCTGATCGAAACATTCAAGATATCAAAGGGAATTGACTTAGTAGAGAAAGAGAGATTGTTCACTCTCTCCAAGGTGAAGAGAATGAGAGGGCACTCACTAAAGTTAGAAGGGAATAGATTCTGTATAAACGTAAGAAAGTTCTTCTTCACCCAGAGATCCAGAGATCCAGAGACCCAGAAATCTTCAACGCTCTTCTGGAGGCTGTTATAGGGAAAAGCACCCTTCAGGGATTCAAGAAAAGGTTGGATAAGTTCCTACTGGAACAGAACACACGCAGGTAGGGCACTGGTCTTTGACCAAAGGGCCGCCGCATGAGCGGACTACTTGACGCGATGGACCACTGGTCTGATCCAGCAGTGGCAAATCTTATGTTCTTATACCTGATAGTTGCAAATTTTAGGCAGCAGCCAGTGCAGACGGAACTATTATTTTCATCTGCAGGTCCCACATTAAGGAGGCCAATTAACATATAGTATCTGGGAACACTAAGGCCTGGATTCTGTATAGAACATCCAGTCTCAGAAGCAGCCTAAGCGGCTTTTGAGAATCGCACACTGGCGTCCTATACAGAATCACGCCTAAGGCCGCCTAAAAGAACCCAATTCTCTAACCGACGTCCAAGTTACAGACACTGGTTAGAGAATCGGGTTGCCGCTGGGCTTATCGCGGCAAGGGATCTCCCTTTTTGCTGAGCTACATTGTACAAGTCTCCCGCTGGCCTAGGGAGACACATATGGCCACCTAGGTCCACCTAAGGTTACTTCCGGGCCAAACCACGCCCATGCCTAGCCTTAGGTGGGCTTGCGCACCTCCCTAGACTTCCGGAGGTGCCTCTAAAGTAGACAGCCTGCCTTGGGAGGTTTTTAATAGGAAACGTGCATCCCGATTGGCTAGTTAGGCAGCAGTTGGCCACCTACAATCGGGATGCCATTTATAGAATCCGGGGCTAAGTGTACCTGGCTAATGCTTCCATGTCCTTTCTCTACCCATGCCATGCCCATGACATGAAAAGTACTTCTACCTACCATTCCGGGCAATGACTAGACAGTTGCCTAGCTCACTATAACAAAGGGGGGGGGGGAGTGTTTACACAAGGAAGCAGTGCTTGCAAATCTCTCTCATACATAATCATTGTGGGTACCCTGAAAACCCGACTGGCTGAGTGTGTTCGGAGACCTGGGTTGAGAGGCAGAAGCCTACACCATATGTCACAAGAATATAAAAACATAAGAATAGCCTTACTGGCCCAGACCAATGGTCCATCTAGCCCAGTATCCCGTCTTCACGGAGACCAATCCAAGTCACAAGTACCTGGCAAAAACCCAAATAGTAGCAGCATTCCAGAACCCCAAAGAGTATCAAGATTCCATGTAGAATCTCAAAGAGTAGCAAGATTCCAGAACCCCAGATAGTAGCAGCATTCTATACCACTGACCCAGGGCAAGCAGTGGCTTCTCCCATGTCTGTCTCAATAGCCCAAATCTTTCTTAAAACCAACTAGTATGCCTGGAATATCTTCTATTAAAATCAAAACCAGCTGATATTACTCTGAGGCAGAGCTTTTATGTTTGCGTTTTGTTTTAGATTTCATTATTATTGTGTATTTGGTTCATGATAATGATTTTATAGGTGTTATTTTGTGCTCCGCCCAGAAGGTTTGATAGGCAGATTAGAAACACTGTAAATAAATAAATAAAATACATGGCAATGCCCAGGTATTTGGGGCAGGAGAAGAAGCCTTCGTTAGCTGTTTCTCCTTTGACTAAAGCGGAAACTTGGCTCACTTTGGGATACCCTCCAAGTGCTGCCTAATTCCATTTCAGTTCTGAAGACGTAAACAGGATGGAGTCGATCCAGAGGAAGGCTACTAAAATGGTTGGTGGTCTTCATCATAAGGGGTATGGGGACAGACTTAAAGATCTCAGTCTGTATACTTTGGAGGAATGGGCATGGTAGCCATGATCGTCAGATGATACGGTTCGATGTAAGAGCTTGAGCGGACAGTGGGCACACAAAACCCAAAGTCTTGGATTTCAAGCGTGCAGATTTCAGTAAAATGAGAGTGTTCCTGGTAGGATGGAAGGATATAAAGGAAGTGGAAAGACAGTGGTCCAAGCTGAAAGGAGCTATAAAAATGGCTACTGAACTCTATGGAAAAGCATGTTAATGAAAGCAAGAGGAAAAGGAAACCGTTATGGTTCTCTAAACAGGTGGCTGAAATATAACAGCAAAAGAAACATAGGAACCCAAGAAGAAAATACCAGATAAAACTCACAGAAGTAAAGAGAGAAATACGATTGGCAAAAGTGCTGGCGGAAGAAAAAATGGCTAGAGAGATAAAAAGTGGAGCCAAGACTTTTTCGGGCATATTGGAGAAAAGAGGAAGACTAGAAGTAGAATTGTGAGACTAAAAGATGCTGAGAACTGCTATGTGGAAATCAATGAAGAAAAAGTGGACGCACGAAACAAATACTTCTGTTCTGTGTTCATGGGAGAAAAGTCTGGAGAAGGACTGCTATTGTCTGGCAAAGTTACACATGAGAATGGAGTAGATACCATGCTGTTCATGGAAGAAAGTATGAACAACTTGAAAAATGGAAGGTGGACAAAGCCATCCCAGGATATTGAGGGAGCTCCGAGAAGTTCTTAAAGATTTGTTCAATAAATTCTTGGAGATGGGAGAGTTTCCATGGGATTGGAGAAGAATGATGAGGTCCCTCTTCTGGTCACTGACATGAAGCAGGAAACTAAGCCTCACTTCAGTTATTGGAAAAATAATGGAAGTGTTGATGAAGGAAAGGATAGTGAATTTTCTCGAATCTAATGAGTTACAAGATCTGAGGCAACATAGTTTTACTAAAGGGAAATCGTGCCAAACAGATCTGATCGAAATCTTTGACTGGGCGACCAGAGAACTGAGGATGTGCGCTAGATGTAATTTACTTAGATTTCAGCATAGACTGACAAAGTTTCTCAAAGGAGGCTCTTGAATAAACTTGATTGGCTGAAGTTAGGACCCAAAGTGGTGAATTGGATTAGAAACTGGTTGACAGTCAGACGCCTGGCTGGCCCAGGACTTTCTCTTCAGTGTCAGAATTGATGTCGTGGGGAAGTCTCTTGGGCCGGCCGCTACATGCGGCCATGGCCAATCCCTGCTCTGGAGTTTCTGCTGGGGGAGGGATGGAGCGTGTCGACTTCAGGACGGCTTTAAAGGTGGAGGTTTGTGCAGAAGGAGTGCAGACGGAGGTAGGGAGGCATCCTGATGGTGACGGCTTCAGCAGGGGAGGGTGGACAGGCAGGGATTCCCGGTAAAAGGCAGGGAGAGATCCCTGGTGGCGACCAGGCCATGTACCCCCAATAGGCGGCCTGCGTATCCCCTGGGATACACATACCGCAAGTTGAGAAACACTGCTCTAGAGGAGAGGAGGGCTAGAGGTGATATGATTTAAGTACTTGAAAGGTATTAATATAGAACCAAATTTTTTCCAGAGAAGGGAAAATGGTAAAACTAGAGGACATAAATTGAGGTTTGCAGGGTGGTAGACTAAAGAGTAATGTTAGGAAATTCTTTTTCATGGAGAAGGTGTTTGATGCCTGGAATGCCTTCCTGAGGTAGGTGGTAGAGATGAAAATAGTGACTGAATTCAAAAAAGCTTGGGATGAACACAATGGATCTCTAATTAGAAAATGAATGGTATAAATTGAAGAACAAAGGCAGACTTGCATGGTCTGTGTACCATATATGGAAATTCGGTTTAGGATGGGCTGAGGAAGGCTTCAACGGGAACTCCAGTAATTTGTGATGACTGGGATGGGGGAATACATGCTGGTAAGGAAGGTTAAGAGTTAAGAGAGTAGAATTTGCAACATAGGTGTTAAAAAGGTAGTGTGGAGATGGACTATAGCAGCAGGTTTGGGTTACAGAACTTTGGATCTGCATCTCTGTTGAGCTCTCCTAGAGCTGTATCATCTATATCTGTTATAGCATGATTGGGTGCCCTTTAAGTAACATAGTAACATAGTACATGACAGCAGATAAAGACCTGAGTGGTCCATCAAGTCTGCCCAACCATACATGTTATATAAATTAATTTAGTTTAAATGATCCTTTTTCTTAGATATTTCTGGGCCAGAAACTCAGAGCCCTGCCCGGTTCCATCTACTGGAGTCTCCATCAAAGCTCACTCCAGCTCATCTGAATCAACCCAGCCATTGAAATCCTCCCCAGCCCGTCCTCAACTGAATGTCCATATACAGGACACAGACGGTGCAAGCCTGCCCAGTCCTGGCCTTAGTTCCTTCCATGTAAACCCATTATTTTCTGATTAGTACCTGCTTCAAGTTGTGTGTCCCATGCCCTTTTCAGCTGATCCCATCTTCTGGGTTTCTAGGTTAAAGGTCACTTGTTTTCCAGTTCTCTGTCTTCCTGTCACTTAAGCCAAATGTGTGTACACAGCTGGTTATGTGTTTTGCCGGAATATGGAAGTAAGTATGAAGAACTGGTGGCATGAGGAGCACAGCTAGAACTACAGCTGCGCTGAAGCCAAGGCCTCTCTGGCGCCCCTTGAAGGTCACTGCTTAGCTGGGCTCCATTGCTGTTAAGGATTTATCACTGTTTGCTTTGGATCAACTGACATAAAGATGAAGGGACAACTACTGGGGTTTGCCTTTATCGAGACATAAACAGAAATAGATTTACACTTTGAAGTCTATGAGCCCTTTTGGACTCAGGGCTGCATTCTCAAAACTTACCATGCCTTTAACGATGGTCGCTAAACCGAGTCATTAATATTTAGACGACCACTCCGGGCAATTCTCTATCATCACTGGATGATTCTCTAACCTCATTGTGCTACATTTGCAGGCAAAATTTTCTAGCAGAGTCTGAGCTGTCGTAGACTTACTTTCTGGTCAGCGTCCAAGTACTGATTGGCTCAGGCACTGACAGAAAAGTAAGGCATGATAGCTCAGACACCCCCCTGACCAATTAGAGAAAAAAGACCCCAGATTCCTCCCTACCTCCCACCAATCCTCCCCCAGGGCTGTTTGATGCCCCCCATTCGGCATCCTGCCTCCTGTGTCTCCAACACCCCCCTAACAACCCCCTACAGTCCCCGTACCTTTAAATTGAAGGAGGGCAGGAGGAATGTCCACTCCCGTGTGTGGCCGGGGTCTCTACCCCCCTGACAACATCCCAACCCCTCGAGAGCCCGCACCTTTAAGATGAAGGACGTCAGAAGGGATACCCATTTCCTCCTGCCACACCCCCCTCGACAACCCCCCAACAGCCCCACACTCTCTGTAACTTTAAGACAAAGACCGAAAGGAGAGATGCCTACTTCCTCTGGCTAGCAGGCCCACCTCTTCAAAATGGCGGGCATTCCCCTTCCTGGTGCGTCCTGGGATGCACCAGGGAGGAGCCTAAAGCTCTGATTGGCCCAGGTGCCTAAGGCCAAGTATATCCCCAAATAACGAAAGGAAAAAACTGTGTTAATTAGGGTTACCATGTGGCTCCCGAAAAAAGAGGACAGATCAAGACATCCGGATTTTACTTCTATTGAATGCAATGGAAAAAAACCCAGATGTCTCAATCCGTCCTCCTTTTTCTGGAGCCATATGGTAACCCTATACCTATCTTTAATTCTCTAAAGTCTTTATGTTGGAGAAATGAGAGAGGAGCACATGACATCTCTCAGGAAAGAAAAGATTTGGATTTACGAGCTGAAACACAGTTTTTACAGAGCTTAAAGAGTCTGTATCATGACTTTCCAGTCGGTGTGAACCTGCTGGCAGAAAGATAGCACATAGTTTGGGAGATAGCAGTGCTAAGCTGGAGCATCAGAGGAGAGACCCCGTGAAGTACGGAGAAGCGAGGAACCTGTGGGTCACGATCAGGGAATCCCAAAAGAGACGGATTGAGACCCTAAGAAGCAGGAAGCAGGCTCCCTCCAAGTGAAGATGCTTTTTACATAATTGTCACATCTAATTTTGGAAACATTTATGCTTGGAATTTCATATTGATAGACGTGCGAATAATCAGCATTCTAGTTGGTCACATCCAAAAGGCCTGGTATTATACCTTTCCCCCCCCCAGCCCACTTACTCAGTGAGGACATGGTGGGGGGTGGGGGTGAGGTTACATGTTCAGTATGGTTGGCCTGGGTTACTACATAATTTGGTTTCACCTACATTCTTAGAAATATTATAACCAGAAACAGGGCCGGAGCATGGAACAATGTGTTCAGATTCCTGCTTTTCTTTTGCTTTCTGGATGCGTTGGTGTGAGTTTGGGCTCTGCTTCTGGTTCCTTTCAGCCAAAAGGAGTGAGAAACCTGGCAGGGGGGGGCTGAGTCTGCAAATAAGTTTTGTGCTTCTCCCATTATGAATAACAGTATTTTCTTGCCAGTCTTTCGATTATTCCTTGAAAGACTATCGTACCATATTATTCCAAGAAATGATTTTAAAACGGGGGAGAGTATAAATAACAAACATTCATGCTCCGTGTATAAATAAGGCCCTGGGACAGAGATAAATTTCCTTTGAACTGGCCTTAACATCTACTTCATAACCTGTGTAAGAGAGAATTTTCGGGTGACCTGATGGCCCGGTCATAGTGCTGTGTCCTGTGGGAGACCTGAGGTTGTTTCCCGAGCCTGTGTTCTGCTTTATGAGCCAAAAAGGTGACCAGGCCATTCCCCCACACTGACCTCTGGAGAGAGCAGCCATTGCGTTTTGGGCAGCATTGCCCAGAGCACTAGAATAAGGGTCTAATATTTGATCAGTGGCATCACGAGGGTAAGAGGTGCCCGGGGCAGTGGCGCCCCCGTGCCCTCCTCACGCCACACTCGCGCTCTCCCTTCCTCCCCCCACCTCTGTAAATCTTCACCAGCGCAAGTGGGTTCTCCAGCATGCCATTTGCACCAGTGTTGGGTTTCCCTCTGATGTCACTTCCTGGCCCCGCAATTCAGAGGGGAACCAGGCTGGTGCGAGCGACAGGCAGGAGAAGTTGCTTAGCAATCGATGATCTACAGAGGAGTGGGGAGGAGGGATGACGCAAGCGTGGCGGGGATGGGACATAGAGGTACCAGCGCCCCCATCCAGACGGTGAGCCCAAGGCGGTCTGCACCCCCTCCCCCCCTTAGTATTTGATATATTATCACCTAGTTCTTGCGCTGTGGGCCAGCCAGAACATTAAGGATGATGCAGAGATGGCATTCACAGCCCACAGTAGGCATGGAAGGGGGGATTGGAGGGAAGGAAGGGTTCTAAGCATCATGTGATGGTGACAGCTAGAGGCAATAGAAGTCCTAATGCCGTCACACCAGCCAATCGGGTCGCATGTTAAAAAAAAAAATCCATGCCATGAAGGACATCTACAATATAGGTGTCTGACTCGAGCCTACAGAGGTGTCTAGGCATGCCTACTGACGCCAAGGCCAGCGTGGGTGTGGTTTCTACCGGAAGTGGCCTGCGGCATCCATAAGCATCTCTATGCGTCTTCTGAGGCGCGAGACAGACGCCTTAAACGTAAGCCTGTGAAATGCTGGCCTACATTGAAGGCATCTGTTCGAAAATAAAGACACAATTCTCTAAAGGACGCAGATGCACGATTGACATGCGATTGGCAGCCACTTCTTAAGCAGCCGCCGAGATCGGTGTCCTTTAGAGAATCAGGCCCCCTAGCAGACAAACTCTCCTCAAGTCACTTCACTGGCCCCCATCCGAGTTCAAACTCCTCTTACTATCTTACAAGTGCATCCACTCTGTAGCCTCTGAAAATCTCTCCTTATCTCCCCCTATGCTCCCTTCCCCCCCCTGAACTCTGTTCATCAGGTAAGCCCCTCTGATCTGTACCCTTCTCCTCCACCGCCTTTCTTTCTTGCTATGCCTGGAACAGGCTGCCAGAGTCAATACGTCGTGCTCCGTCCCTAGCAGTCTTCAAATCCAAGCTAAAAGCCCACTTTTTTTGAAACTCCCACTTACTATCAGATACCTTTACCCATCGTATCACTCTTTCGACTGAAAACCCCCCAACCTTGAAATGTCCTGTCTGTCCGTCCAAATTAGATTGTAAGCTCTTCTTAGCAGGGACCGTCTATTGAATGTTAAATGTACAGTGCTGGTACGCCTTTCAGCGCTATAGAAATGATTAGTAGTGGTAGTAGATTCAGAAGGCATCCTGCTCTATGAACCCTATCACTAAGCAAAAAATTTAAAACAAAAAGGAGGAAATATGTCTTCACCCAACGTGTAATTAAACTCTGGAATTCATTGTCAGAGAATGTGATGAAAGCAGTTAGCTTAGCAGGGTTTAAACAAGATTTGGCTGAGTGCCTATCAGAAAAGTCCAAAAGCCATTATTAGATTAGATATTTTTTTACATTTCATTAACAATTTATAGTCTGCTTTTATTGAAGGCAGATAAACATCCACATAATCAAGATGCACTTGGGAAAATCCTGCGATAAGCAGCATGAAATCTGTTTTTCACTCTTTCACGATCTTGCCAGGTTTAAGCATGGATGACTGAGGCCACACGGAGTGGCGGGCGCAGCTCTGGCCACCTTGCTCGGCAGACTGGATGGACTGTGTGGGTCTTTATCTGCCATCGTTTATTGTGTCACTTGTCACCTGTTGGAAACAGGATACTGGTCTTGATGGATCTGTGGTCTGTCCCAGTGTGGCAACTCTTATGTTCTTATGTGAGCCAAGTCTAGGACAACTGAGCCATTGTGACATCACTGATGATCTTGGCTCTTAGACACCGGTGGAATGAGGCATTATGACATCACAATCTCAGCTCTGGAATGTTGCTACTCTTTGGGTTTCTACTTGGGACCTAGATTGGTCATTGTTGGAAACCGGATACTGGGCTCGATGGACCTTTGGTTTGTTCCAGCGTGGTAACTCTTTAGGTTCCTATGTTTTTAACAGTCGCTGAGATGCCTGGATAGAATAGTGAGTGGAGGAATTGGTAAACATGAGAAAAGTTCGAGTTAGTTTCAAATGAAGGCTAATGATATCTTAGCCTCCCTCCTCCCCCCCCCCCCCCCCAATTAAGCTGGAAGTGCAAAGCAATAGGCTACAGTCGTATGAGTATTGTGGTAGAAAACCAGACTGGTATAGGGTCAGCTTGCAGGGCAGCCTGAGCTAAACGCGTGGCAGGGAAGGGAATGGGGGTCTCTAAGTGTAGGAGAGGAGTTTTAGGTTGGATGTGAAGACACAATTTGCAATTCAGAAGGCGGTTAACACATAGATGGAGTCCTAAGAGTGGGTGAGACTCTTATCTGTCCAGCGACAAACTGTGGTCCTCAAGGGGATCTCCAGAATACATACATTAAATCAGAATCTAGTCACTGCATGGAACATGTTCTAGGAATAGTCCTTTCTGAAATCCTCTATCCCGCTGAATCCTCACCAATCAGAGTTCTAGGCGGGTAATAAGCAGCATATCGCTACATAGAATAATCTATATATTGAATTATACAGATTGATCAGAAATATAGATGAATAGCTTCAACTTAATAGCATTTTTATCCTATTCAACAATGTCAGTTCTCTCCAGTATCCCTTCGAGTATTTAGAAAAATCTTATTCACTCTGGATTTCAATCATTGAGCTTAGTTTAATAGATTTTAAACATTTTTGGAGTAGAGCCAAACCTCAGCGGCTACCTCTGAACAGAGTATTTCATTCAAGCTCAGGCTTAATGGAGCTAGTCTCCTCATCGGGTTTCCTCCCGATATATTTTTTTGATATTCTTTCAATAGATTTTCAATGGCAAGGGTGGTCTCATACCCAAGCGTGAGATGTTTGAGTGAGGGTTTTCTCGAAGTGCATGTGGGGTATAAATTTGGAAAGATCTGCACCTCGTATTTGCTTTGTGAGTGAAAGGAGAACCGCAAAACGATCCTTAGTATGCTTCTGTTTGTTTTGCAGTCGGTTCGGATGTTGGTGTTGCCTCAACTTGATTACTGTAATTCTTTCTATTTGAGCTTAACATCAAAACTGATCCAAAAATTGCCGCTGCTCCAGAATACTGCGGTTAGATTCATTTTTGGTCTAAAAAGCCGTGAAAGTGTTGCTTTAGCGTAGAAGAAACTTCCCCCCTCTCTTTTACTAAGGCGTGCTAGCCGATTTAGCGTGCGTTAAACGCTAACGCGCCCAATCTATTCTATGGACGCGTTAGTGTTGAGCGCATGCCAATATGTAGCGTGCGCTAAATGGGCGAGCGGGCTGTGGTTATCAGTTGAGAGGTGAATTAAGTTGGAATCAGCTTGCGTCGTTCATTGTATATTACAGACGGACTCTTCAGATCATCTCATTTTGCTTTTTTTCTCATTTGCGTTATTCTTTCACCAGATTAGAGAAGTACGATATAAACATGCCATTACAATTTGGAATAATCTACCTGTTGACATTCGGGCAGATATCAATTACTTAAGGTTTCATGTAAACTTGAAAACTTTCTTATATGACTTGTTATAATATTCATGGTATAATGATATTTTAATTATTGATTGCTTTTATATTTTCCCGTAGATTTTATGGTCTCTTTAAATGTGGTTAAGCTCTGGAACGCGCTACCAGAGGATGTGGTAAGAGCGGTTAATGTAGCTGGTATTAAGAAAGGTTTGGACAAGTTCCTGGAGGAAAAGTCCATAGTCTGCTATTGAGACAGACATGGGGGAAGCCATTGCTTGTCCTGGGATCGGTAGCATGGAATGTTGCTACTCTTTGGGGATTCTGCATAGAACTTTGCTCCTATTTGGGGTTCCAGAATCTTGCTATTCTTTGAGATGCTGGAATGTTGCTACTCTTTGGGTTTTGGCCAGGTACTAGGGACCTTGATTGGCCACTGTGAGAAAAGGGCTACTGGGCTCGATGGACCATTGGTCTGACCCAGTATGGCTTTGGGCCCTTCACTTCTTTGCAGCAGAGGAGAAGCACCAGCAGCAGCATAAGGGACCCGACTGCGGAAGCCACGGGGTAGAAAGAAGGATCTGCAGAGCCTTGTGCAGGGGAGAGAAGTGATGCATGATTGAGTCACCAGAGTCCTGGTGTGAATGAGTTAAAAAAAGGCCCCAAAAGGTTAAGCAGTCGGGAGCCCTCACGGTTTGCAGGACATGGATCAGGGCCCTTCACACAGCCAAGCTGGGAGGGGCCTCTGCTCTGCATGACATCAGCAGGACTCAGGAGCCAGTAGCAACAGGGCAGCACCACCAGTGGAGGGACTGAGGGAGGGCTGCTGGCCCCGGTGCTCTGATGCGAGATGTAGCATTAAGAAGCAGCAGAGCCTCAAAATCACACTCCTGTGGTAACTTAACAAAGTGGCAGCTGGCAGGTTGGGTGGTGGAGGCCTGGGATTGGGTGTGTCAGCGCCAGGGGCAGAGCCTCACAGCCCACACTGCTTTGGTAACACTCTTAGCTCTGTACTCGCACCCACGTGACGCACCTTCACCCCAAGAGCTCATTTGGCAGAGAGCTCGGAGCGCAATCCGTCATCCTGAGCTAAATGGGTGAAAGGAGGGGCCCTTGGCGTGAGAGCAGGAAAACTGGGCCAAATGCGTACATCACATGCCCAAGTACGGGTGACTTGGAACTGAGGCATTATCACAGACACAAACAGCTCACCATGCTGAAACTGGGGACAGGCAGGAGGTGGGCATCATTTACGATAAACTAATCCGAAACTAAATGAATGCAAGGGTAAGAAATGATTTCTCCTCACTGCACTTGAATGGAACTTACCTCGAACTATCAATCAAAGAAACTGAAGCACATTTCTATAAATCAGTTACGTATAGAAGGCAAGCTAGTGGTTTGGGTTTCGCCAGCACTTTACTGTGGTGAAGTAGGGAGTGCCACCCTCATAACATACAGAGACGCAATGGCAGATAGAGGCCGCAGGGGCGCTGTAGTGGTGAAATAATACTGCATAATAATAATACATCAGGTAAGTCCCCCTTCTCTGCGAACTCCAGACTCCATCCTTTCTGCCTTGCTGCACCGTCTGCCTGGAACAGGCTGCCTGAGTCAATACGTCAAGCTCCGTCTCTAGCAGTCTTCAAATCCAAGCTGAAAGCCCACTTTCTCAAGGCGGCTTTCAGCTCCCAACTCCCACTCACCTTTAAGATACCTGGGTCTCTCTTTTCATTCCCTCTGCAAGAAACTCTCTAACCTCTATCTGTCCCATTTCTTCAGTCTGTCTGTCCTAATTAGATTGTAAGCTCTTCAGAGCAGGGACCATCCACGAGGGTGGTTTGAAAAATTTGGTAAAAAAAAAGCAAGTTAAAACAACATAGCATCCATTGAAGGCTATATACTTAGTCCAGTGAGTTTCCAGTTTTTTTGTTCCTTTGGAAATTTAGGTTTTCTAAAACTGTGCCCAAATCACTCATTCACAGCATCGATGACTTTGTGGGCTGTGGCAACTTCTCATGGAAATTTAACAAACCTCGTATTACATGTCGAATGTAGAGCGCTGCATACGCCTTTCAGCGCTATAGAAATGATAAATCGTAGTAATACAGCCTGCCCTGTCTCAGGCTTTAACCTCACATCTAAGGATCCTCTTATCCCCTTCTGTCTTGGCCTCCTCAGTCTTCACTGGGAGACTGTTTGATGCATTTCGGTGAAGAAATGTTCTTTTTAATGTTACTCCCTGTTTGAGCACCGTTTGCTCTGAAACTTTCTTTCCACTGAGAAAGGTTTGCTTCCTGTGCATTATTTATACCTTTGAGGCATCTGAATACCTCCATCATCTTTTTCGCTTCCAGGTATGCCTGTTTTATGCCTTTAAGAGAGTGTGGCGCAGTGGTTAAAGCTACAGCCTCAGCACTCTGAGGTTGTGGGTTCAAACCCACGCTGCTCCTTGTGACCCTGGGCAAATCACTTAATCCCCCCCTCCATTGCCCCAGGTACATTAGATCAGTGGTTCCCAACCCTGTCCTGGAGGACTACCAGCCAGTCAGGTTTTCAGGATAGCCCTAATGAATATGCATGGAGCAGATTTGCATGCCTGTCACCTCTATTATATGCAAATCTCTCTCATGCATATTCATTAGAGTTATCCCAGAAACCCAACTGGCTGGTGGTCCTCCAGGACAGGGTTGAGAAACACTGCATTAGATAGATTGTGAGTCTGCTGGCCCAAACAGGGAAAAATGCTTGAGTATCTGAATAAATTCATGTAAACCAGGGATCTCAAAGTCCCTCCTTGAGGGCCGCAATCCAGTCGGGTTTTCAGGATTTCCCCAAAGAATATGCATTGAAAGCAGTGCATGCACATAGATCTCATGCATATTCATGGGGGAAATCCTGAAAACCCGACTGGGCTGCGGCCCTCAAGGAGGGACTTTGAGACCCCTGATGTAAACCATTCTGAGCTCCCTTGGAAGAACAGTATAGGAAATTCAATCAATCAGCCATTGTGTAGGGCAGGGGTGTCCAATGTCGGTCCTCGAGGGCCGCAATCCAGTCGGGTTTTCAGGATTTCCCCAATGAAATATGCATGAGATCTATTAGCATACAATGAAAGCAGTGCACGCAAATAGATCTCATGAATATTCATTGGGGAAATCTTGAAAACCCGACTGGACTGCGGCCCTCGAGGACCGACATTGGACACCCCTAGTGTAGGGCTTATATATTGCAGACTCTGCATTTTCTCTGTCTATTTCCATTTTCAAAGCACTCTTAGACACACAAAGTATCTTAGGTTACTATCGTACTTTATGTGCCTAAGTGCTTTGAAAATAAGCCTAATTGTGTCTCACAGCTGACAATAGTTTGCTCACTCTTGAACTGTTGCCCTGTTTTGCTAACATGGGCTCATCGTTCCTATGTAGTGCAGATCCAAGCTTCATCTTCCCACCATGCACTGCTTCCTGTCCCTTCTGCTCCCTGCCTGTGGGCTGCCTCCAACCCCTTCCAAAGAACACTTGCTCAGTCTTTTCCTGCGCTTTCCTTTTGTCTCTCAGTCATACCTGGACTTTTAGCACTGGTTTCCCTAATACAAAAATGAGGTGTGACAAAATGAAAAATTGAAGTGACCGGCAGCTTTCCTGAGAGGCTCTGCGGCAAGAGGTCCTGACCAAGAGAGCTCTCCGTCTCGCACACCTTCTCATTCCTGCAGTAATCCAGAGCATAAAACTGATCGGCAACTTTCAGAGCCATTTCCCTGGAAACTGCCCTTCTCAATGCTGGTAAAAAGGATGTGAGGGTTAGGGATTCACATTCGCAGCCAGCATCTAATACCCGCACCAAGAGCAGGGATAGTACGCAAATCACCCTAGCTAGTTCCAAAAGAACATGCAGCCCAGTGTCTGCATGTTTTACAATGAAAAATCATGCCCAAGAATGATTTCTTAACATGATGTTTGCATCTGCACACAGCTGTTCCTTCTAAACAGTGCAAACTCCAAGAAAACTAAACAGATTGCATATTGCAGGTGAGCAAAACAGCTTGTGAAAGATAATGCAGACTTGTTTGAATCGATAGAGACTTTGCTTCTCCTAGGACAAGCAGGATGAGTCAGCCACATATCGGTTGTGTGGCTGACTATCCTGCTGTCCACGGAGAACCTACGTTACAGGTAAGTAACTACACTTTCTCCGTGGACAGCAGGATAGTCAGCCACACAACCCATATGTGGCTGACTATCCTGCTGTCCACGGAGAACCTACGTTACAGGTAACTAACTACACTTTTCTGCCAGCAGGAGTCTGAGAGTCATTCAGATACGTTCAGAGTTGACTGACTCTGGGATCTCCCAAACCTACCCTGGGTAGAACCTTTGCCCAGTTTGTTATTTGCGAATTGATGTAGTATATTTAATTTTATGATTAGGTGCGTATTTTTGTTATCCGCCCAGATCTGTGGATGGTGCGGGTTATAAAAATATTTTTAAAGAAATAAATAGCATCTCCAGTGGAGCATCAGCCAAATGCACGGAGATGACCCACAGAATTACAGACTGGTAACCTCTAGTGACAGCGAGTCCAAGCCGAAAATATAATTTGGCAACTCACCACGCATAATCCCATCGCCTGTTCTTGACAGCCCGGCTAGGAGGAATGAACGTTTCTCTGTAAACCAGCCACAAAAGCAAATTCGAGCAATCTTCCCTTCCTTTCTCGCTGTTCTTCTCTCTTCTCGGAAGGGGCAGTGGGAGTGGAGGCGCTGCTTGGGTGCTTGCTGGGAATTGGGTCCCTCTATTGAGATGGGAAACTGCAGAGTTTTGCAGAGCACAAGAGAGGAAGGTCTGAAGTTTTCTGGTCCCTGAAATAAATTCCTGCTGGGAAGCAACCCATTACAAAAACAGGTTTGGAATTTGTGGGGGATAGGGGATGGTTAAGTTATCCTCTTTCCCCCTTTCTGTGTCTCCTTTATAAAAATTCTCTGTAGGACCTGTCGAGCTCGGCAACTTATTAAGAAGTAGCTGATGAGCTGAAGATATTCTGAGGGAGGAGAAGGCAGTGGAGGAGGGATGGAGGAACCTGTCAGTCACTGACAGCTTCTTGCTCCCCCTCCTTCTCCCTCTCTGGTTCATTCACAGAAACAAGCCTCAGAACTCATAGAAATTCAGCCTAGTGCTGCCAAAGAGGACTTCCGACCCATTTTCTCAGAGCCCCAACTCCTGTGGAAGCTACCAAGATACTTAGAGGTGGAACCAGGAGGAAAGCTCCCATCGCTCTGAAAAAGGTTGCAATTCCCCACCCTCCTACCCTACACGCGCCTCATGGAACAAGAGAGTCCCTCTGCCCGGCCCCCTCCTGAATAGCAGCTCTCGGGGAGAGGAACAATGAGGCCATATTGATTAATCCAATTCCAGAGCACCTCCACTTGGTCTCCCTGGGAGCCCGGGACAATGAGTCTTTAGTATTCAGGAGAAACACTCTCTCAGGATCTGTACCAGGAATTTTCCCTCTTGTAGCCTTCTCTTCTCTGTGGCTTTAGCAGTCCTTTGGATTCAGCAAGCTACAATGGCATGGCATTTTCTACATGTGATGCCAAAGTACTACAGAAAGAGGCATTAACCATACTGGCTGCACTTCTGCAAACCCCACGTGGCTGCTGAGCTGTGCCGGTCACCCCACAGAGTGGGGCCCTTGCAATTCTGTGCCTACATTCTGCGCAGGTAATGTTAAGGTTAAACTATCCACACAGGTAACCTCTGCCAAGGTAAAAGCCCCCTCATGACTGCTCGCTTAATTGGGAATAGGGCAGTGTTCAGTTCCACCACCAGGACAGTATTTTACCCACTGTTAACATCCATGCATTAAAAAAAAACAAACCCCAACATAATGAAGGGAAAATATAATACTCATAATACCAAAGATAAAAATGACAAGTTCAGAAGCGGCAAGAAGAAATAATCCAGGATGCTGGTCCTTATAATCTCTGGATAGGTTTATGTTTCTGGCCTGGTGATGACGTACAAGATATTTTGCTTCTCTAATTGCTCTCTTGACCCTTCCCCCCCTCCCCCGGATTATACACAGCTCTCCCTGCTCAATCTATTTTGGGAATTCATTGGCATTCTCTGTTCGTTTTGGGAATGTTTATCTTCGGTATCATGTAGTCAGATGAGTCGATTTTCTACTGCCCCATCAACGGTTTTCTTAAGCTCCAGCCTTGGTGCTTACCAAATCGGTATATTCAGGGATGGTATCTGATAGTGGCCAGTGCTGAATATCTGTAGGGAGCAGTGACATAACTAACCGGCTAATTTAGAGCAGACGGTCTGCTGACCTTAGTCATCTGAGGAGTCACTGAGTATCATCACCTCTCTATCCTCACCCAAGAATAAGATGCTCTGTGCCTCAAAATATGAATGCATAGCCCTGGCCAGCACCATGTGTCCAGAAAGCACCACCTAGGCCATAAGAATAGATCAATCAAGCCCAGTAGCTCATTCTCATGGTGGCCAATCCAGGTCCCTAGTACCTGGCAAAAACCCAAGGAGTAGCAATATTCCATGCTACCGATCCAGGGCAAGCAGTG
Organism: Geotrypetes seraphini; assembly: GCF_902459505.1. NCBI lineage: Eukaryota > Metazoa > Chordata > Amphibia > Gymnophiona > Dermophiidae > Geotrypetes > Geotrypetes seraphini. Next base: position 69,520,623 of record NC_047095.1, read on the forward strand.
GCTTCCCCCGTGTCTTCGTATTTTGCACGGTACAGGAAGAAATGCATTTCTATTGCACTGAAGGCAGAGTTTGGCCTCTTGGGGTTTCCGGGTCACTTTCTGTCTACATCTTTCTTTTTCTAATGTGTAGTCACTTATTGTTTTTTCCAACACAACATGGAATGTTGAAATGAAATTAGACATAAGGAGTTGAGAATATCCATCAGTCTGGAAGCAGAATAATGCTTTGAAAATAAAATGCAACAGGATCAAAGTTGGCATGATGGGAAAAGATATCAAAGTTGAAAATGGGCCAGATTGGATTAGGGATTCCAGAGATACAAAGTCCCTCGTAAACATCCAGTGCCTTTCTATAGGAGAGGTAGTTCAAGCTTCACAGTACAGAAACTTACAGTCTCATATATACATACACACAACAGACAACGCACACACAAACTTACAGAGACGCACACATGCATATATATAACCATTTGGACAACACTCTGCTAGTACTTTCTTCAGGATGCAGCAGTCATCGTTAACAATTCAGTTTGGGTTCTAGGTGTCTCTATCGATAACCAGTTGACCTTAACTGGCCTCTTTGGTTCAAGACTCATTTTTGTCCCTTTGGACTACTCTACCAAGATCTCCAAATCATTCACAATATGGCAGTCGAGTTTCTTTTCAATGCAAAGAAGTTTGATTGTGCTACACATCTACTGAAGGACTAACAGTGGCTTCCAATCACTTTTTAGTCTTAATTCAAACCTCTTGTCGTAATAGTCTTTACTGATGGTTTTTTTCTTTGGTTTTATATTCCATCCTCCGAGGAGAGCTCAGAACATAGTAACATAGAAGATGATGGCAGATAAAGACCCAAATGGTCCATCCAATCTGCCCAACCAGATTCAATTTAAATTTTTTTAATTTTTTCTTCTTAGCTATTTCTGGATGAGAATCCAAAGCTCTGCCCGGTACTGTTCTTAGGTTCCAACTACTGAAGCTCACTCTAGTCCATCTACACCTTCCCAGCCATTGAAGCCCTCCCCAGCCCATCCTCCCCCAAATGGCAATATACAGACACAGACCGTGCAAGCCTGCCCAGTAGTGGCCTTAGCACTTCAATATTTACTATGATTTTCTGATTCTAGATCCTCTGTGTTCATCCCATGCTGTTTTGAACACATGTATTCCCAGTCTACATAGCAACTCTGCAACAACTGCAAGACATTTTATGAAGACCCTGGGAGCAGATGCGAGGCCAAATGGCAGGACCCAATACTGGTAGTGTTGCTTCCCTACTTGAAAATCTTAAGATACCTCCCTGTGACTAGTTAAACTTTGGAACGCATTGCCAGAGGATTTGGGCGGAGCGGGGGGTGCGGACCACCCCAAGTGCCATCCATGGGGGGTGCACAGCTGGTCGGCTGAGTCCAGAACCTCCCGTGCTGCTCTAAACAGCACCTGCACCTCAGCATGGCTGCCGTACTTATTCTGAAGCAGAGTCAGCAACAGGAAGGTCCCGCGATGACTGATGTCTGCTGCCTTTGCTCCAGAAGACGTAAGTGACGTCGGAGGGAGTGGACCGGCAGCCGCAGTCATCGCGGGACCGTGCCGCAACTCCCTGCGTCTGCCAGCCCACCCCTCCAACGTCATTTATCTCTTCCAGAGCAGAGGCAGCGGAAGCAGTCATCGCAGGACCTTGCTGGTTTAGAGGGAGAGAGGAGCATAGAAGGGTGGTGGAGGGAGAGAAAGGGGGTCAGGGTGGTATGGAAGGGTGGTGGAAGGAGAGAAAGGGGGCAGATGCTGATGAAATTGGTGTGCAGGGAAAGGAGAGAGAGGCATAAGGGGGAAGAATACTGGATGGAATTGAGTTGGAGGGAAAGAAAGGTGGCAGATACTAATGGAAGTGGGGGGGAAGGGAGAGGAGACAGTGAAATGCCAGACCATGGGGCTGTGGGAGAGGTAAGGGAAGAAGGGGAGAGGAGAGATGCCAGACCATTGGAGGAGGGAATGGAAGAAGATGGATGCCAAACCAATGGGGGTGAAGGGAGAAATGGAAGGGGGAGGCATAAAGTTTCTGGAAGGGGAATAGAAGGAAAGAAGATGCCCTATAGAAGGGGCAGAGAGAGGGAATACAGTGGATGAAAGGAAGAGAGTGACAAGAAGATGAGGAAAGCAGAAACCAGAGAAGATAAGGTAGAAAAAAAATTCTATTTATTTATTTTTTTGCTTTAGGGAAGATGCATCACAGTTTCTGTGGTGTTGCATTGTATGCAGATTCCAGCTTCTTGGTGGTTCAATTTAACCTTTGTCTATGTATTTCTATTTTATCCTCCCTTTTACAAAACTGTAGAGTGTTTTTTTAGTGCCGGCCGTGGTAGTAGCAGCTCTGATGCTCAGAATTCCATGAGTGTCAGAGCTGTTACCATCGTGGCTAAAATCCACACTACAGTTTTGTAAAAGGGGGAGGGGTTAGTTTGTGATGACATATTCCATACTATGTGAAGGTGTTTTCTGTGTTCTGTGTGTTCGAAAGACATGGTTTTCTGTTAGGATTGATCTGTGCTGGTCTGGCTTGTTTAGTTTTACAATGGGTTTATTGATGTACTGCTCCCTGCAGTATGTAAGATGCTGCCTTTTCCTAGGTACTCATGTGTGACATGTGGATTGTTACTAAAAATCATGTTTTTCATACAGATGGGGAGGTGTCAAAAAATGATGGGCCCCAGGTGTCACATAGGCGAGGTATGCCACTGCGTTAATAGAATGTAATGGATGCCTTAGCATTTAGCATACACTAATCTTTAGTGTGAGCTAAATTGGTTAGTGTGCCTTCAAGGACCCCAGGGTTATTTCTGTGACCCATCAAACACCATGGTATTTTCAACAAGTCATTGCGAACTATAAAGCAGGCAGATCTTTTCGATCTGAAAATGAAACTCTATTAACCTCGAGGAAGCAAAGTTCAGAGCAATGACGTTCAGTTGCGACAATGGATCGATGGGTTTCAATTCAAGAAACAGCTAAAACCCCAATTGTTTGTCTTAAGACTTAACAGTTCTTTTGGAAAGGAAAGAGAGTTCTCCCCTGTTAATTTTAAGATTTTAGCTTGTCATAATTATTATGTTTGTTTTCATTCATGTGAACCATTTAGAAAAAATGTTTAAATAAAACAATAGTACAACTTGACAATCATCACAAACCCAATAAATCCACGTTCTAAACCAAAAGTTAACTTTTCGCCAACATTAACCCATCGGTTGACACATGAATGAAATAAGTTCCGTCCTCTCCCTCCTCCTTGTCCAGCTCAACCCACTGCTATTTTTAGATTGATTTAAGAACATAAGAATTGCCGCTGCTGGGTCAGACCAATGGTCCATCGTGCCCAGCAGTCCGCTCACATGGTGGCCTCCAAGTCAAAGACCAGTGCAGAGAAAGGGGGGACATGATAGAAACATTCAAATATATCACAGGTCGTATTAAGGTGGAGGAATAAATCTTTTTTCTTACAGGTCCCACGGCGACAAGAGGGCATCCCCTAAAACCTAAGGGGGGAAGATTTCATAGTGACACCAAGAAATACTTCTTCACCGAACGGGTGATTGATCGTTGGAATAAACTTCCACGCCAGGTGGTCAAGACCAGTAGTGTACCAGACTTCAAAAGTCGCTGGGACAAACAGGTGGGAGTGCTACAAAGTCATGCATGAAAGAGCGGTACACCAGGGAGGGAGGGTTCTTTGAGAGCAGACTTGTTGGGCCGTCAGCCCTCTTCTGCCGTCACACTCTATGTTTCTATGTTTCTAAATGAGTCCAGCCTCACCTGCATACGTTCCAGTTTAGCAGGAACTTGTCCAACTTTGTCTTGAATCCCTGGAGGGTGTTTTCCCCTATAACAGACTCCGGAAAAGCATTCCAAATTTCTACCACTCTCTGGGTGAAGAAGAACTTCCTTACGTTTGTACATAATTTATCCCCTTTCAACTTTAGAGAGTGCCCTCTCGTTCTCCCTTCCTTGGAAAGGGTGAACAACCTGTCTTTATCTACCAAGTCTATTCCCTTCATTATCTTGAATGTTTAATCATGTCCCCTCTCAATCTCCTCTGTTCAAGGGAGAAGAGGCCCAGTTTCTCTAATCTCTCACTGTACGGCAACTCCTCCAGCCCCTTAACCATCTTAGTCGCTCTTCTCTGGACCCTTTCGAGTAGTACTGTGTCATAAGAACATAAGAATTGCCACTGTTGGGCCAGACCAGTGGTCCATTATGCCCAGCACTCCACTCCCACAGCGGCCCTTAGGTCAAAGATCAGCACCCTAACTGAGACTAGCCTTAACTGCGTATGTTCTTGTTCAGCAGGAACTTGTCTAATTTTGTCTTGAATCCCTGAAGGGTGTTTCCCCCTAAAACAGCCTCCGGAAGAACGTTCCAGTTCTCTACCACTGGGTGAAGAACTTTGTTATGCTTGTACAGAATCTATCCCTTTTAACTTTAGAGAATGCCCTCTCATTCTCTCTACCTTGGAGAGGGTGAACAAACTGTCTTTATCTACTAAGTCTATCCCCTTCATTATATAATCAACTTATATTCTGCTTATAATCTAAGCGGGTTATTAGAATACATATATAAGATACGAATAAAAAGAATAATATAACAGACAGTGACATCATATAAAGTACTTAGCCTGCGTTTTCTGCCTACGTGTTTTGGTAGGAGAGATTAGCCACGATTCTCTAAACGGTGCCGAAGTGTGATTGACTTGTGGCCAGCGTTGGTTTGTTTTAGGTGGCTGCAAATTTAGGCACTGCTTATCGAATCTGGCCCTTAATGACTCATTTGGATATAGCTCGAGCTGAGTTACTTTCATGTAGTCCAGGTACTTCCCTGTCCCCAGAGGGCTTACAATCCCAATTTGTAACTGACGATTTGCCCAAGGAGCAGTAGCGGGATTTGAACCGGGGTCGCATATCTCCACCAATTAATAATAATAATCAATTTATATACCGCAGGGTCATGAAGTTCTAAGTGGTAAGGCTAGTCCCAGTTAGGGCATGAGCGGACTGCTGGGCGCGATGGACCACTGGTCTGACCCAGCAGCGGCATCTCTTATGTTCTTATGATTAAAAAAATACAATTAAAAGAAATGCTACTATAGTGGCCTAAATGGTTCATTAGGCTTACAATATCCGAGCCAGCTAATTACCTAGATATTTCAAGAACAAATATGTCTTTAAGGCTCCTTTTACTAAGGTGCGCTAGTGTTTTTAATGCACGCACAAGATTAGCATGCAGTAGGTGAAAAATTACTGTCTGCTTAAAATAAGGCGATAGCAGCTAGTTTGCCTTTGTAAAAGGAACCCTAAATGTCTCCTAAATTCCACCTAGGAATTATAAAGCATGATCAGATATTCCAGGTCCTTACCCCATAGTGCCGCTTGGATTACATATGTAAGAGATTTTTTATATATATACAGTGGTGCCTCGCATAAAGAACGCCTCGCACAGCGGACGCTGCACACAACGAACTTCATGTCATGATTCATACAACGAACTTCGTTTCACACAACGAAGTCGCCCGAGCTTCCACGATCGCTGCCGATGTATTGCATCCTTCCGCGCAGGCACTGCAGGCAGTCGTTAGTCACTGCGCTTAACTTAAGCACGTATCGCGGCAATCGTTCTTCATTACGAATTAAATCACGCACGCACGCACGTATCACGGCAGTCGTCCTTTTAAGATAAACTCAATATTTTTTATATATCATGGCTTCTAAAAAAAGCAGGAAGGTGATTTCTGTTGAAATGAAACGGGAAATAATTAGAAGGAGTGAATGTGGGGTAAAACAGTGTGACCTCGTCAAAGAGTTTGGCCTCAGCAAGACCACCATTTTCACCATTTTGACAAATTTATCTTTTTTTATGTCATCTTAGCATATTTTATGCTGCAGAACGAATTATTTTTTTTAACATGTATTGTTATGGGAAAACGCGTTTCACATAACGAACTTTTCGCATAACAAACTTGCTCCTGGAACGAATTAAGTTCGTTGTGTGAGGCACCACTGTATATATATATATGTCTAGGGCAGTGTTTTTGAACCTTTTTACACCTATGGACCGGCATCGGTCAGAGGAACACTGGGCTAAGTCGTGGGCCAGACCCCGCCCATCTCTACCCAATCTCCACCCCAGACCCCGCCCCCATAATAGTACTAATTGCACCTTGCTCGTCCTGTGCCTCATCTGGAAGCCTTCCCTCTGACGTTGCAACGTCAGAGAGAAGGCTTCCGGTTCAGGCGCAGGATGCCCGTAGGAGCCACTGCCCGTGGCTTTGTGCACTGAATCAGTTAGGAAGAGGGAGCCGGCTCGAAGATAACGCCGCATCGATCGCACTGAGAGAGGGGAGACATGATCGAGACGTTCAAATACCTCACGGGCCGTATCGAGGTAGAAGAGGATATCTTCTTTTTTAAAGGTCCGACGGCGACAAGAGGACATCCATGGAAAATCAGGGGCGGGAAATTGCACGGCGACACCAGGAAGTACTTTTTCACCGAAAGAGTGGTTGATCGCTGGAATAGACTTCCACCTCAGGTGATTGAGGCAAGCAGCGTGCCTGATTTTAAGAAGAAATGGGTTCGTCATGGATCTCTGCACAGAATTAAATAGGGGAGGGTCATTAGGGTGGGTAGACTAGATGGGCCGCGGCCCTTATCTGCCGTCTTTTTCTATGTTTCTATGGACCGGTGGTTGAAGAACACTGTTTTGGGCCTGATGCACGTGCTGGCCCTGTGGACTGGCAGGAAATTTCTGTGGACCGGCACTAGTCCATGGACCGGTGGTTGAAGAACACTGGTCTAGAGGATAAACACTAACCTTCCCTGAATCCTGCACTGTAAATATTCAACAATAAAATTAACCTCAGAAAGTTAAGGAAGGACGAGGCTCCTAGCCAGATCAGGAGGCATTCTGACAGACAGGCGGGGGATGGCCAGTAAGGGGCAGAGAGTGGGGGTCGTCTGAGGCACGGGGGGAGGCGAGTTGCATGGTGGCAGAAGACAGTGGGCATCTCTTCTGCTGCTTGGCAAAGTTGGCTGTTAACAAGCAGGCATAAGACATACCTTTTCTCCCACAAAAACTACTATAATTCATAAGACACGCGCTCAAGAAGTGTGCTTTTACCACTCCCCCTAAAAAAAAAAACCTGATTTTTTTTTTTGCACCAAAAGCCGACGCCGCACTTGGAGAATGACTTGGCACTGTTTAAGTGCTCGTTTCAATATTCAAGAGCATGGCAGTGTCAGAGACTGTAAGACCGCAATAAGCCATTTTGATAATCCGACGCTAAAATGTATGCAGGCTAAACCGGCTGGAATCAGTTTAGCAGCCGCGTTCAAGGCAACCTTCAGTTTTGAGAATCTGGCCCTCAGAGAGTGTCTCACAGGGGTTGTCGGTTTCTGATTTGTGGGGGGACTAGAATATTGGTTTAATAAATAATCTTCTCTTTGCTTTCCCTATTTAGCTTACATCTAAGACACAATTGTCAATATGTCGGTAGACTCTGAGGCTTTTTCTTTCCCATTTTTGAGAATAACGAGCTTAGCTTAGTGGGGTATTTGGGGTTTATATCACTGTCATTGTGCTTCTGAGGATGCCTCAAAACTGAACAGAAAAGCTGCTACAAGAAGTTTCCAGCACTCTCCTACGTAACACTGCCCCACTTTATCATTGCCTGCTTGTTTACATCATGCCTGTGATATGCAGGCACCAATTGAAAGAGAGCTTGATTAAGATGTGATGACATCATACTGTGCTCCTGCTTTGCTGATATTACAAGAAAGGTTTGCACATTTTTTTTTTACATTTCCTAAACTGAGATTTGTGGTCCCAGAGATTTTCACAATGTGCCTTCCACAATCCACATGAAGGACATTTCTAGATCTGCAGAAAGGGTGGTAGATGTGTGAAACAGTCTCCAGGCAGCACCCGATAACATTTTGTTAAGTGTTCAGATTTTTCCAGATTAAAAATTAATCGGATGGATGTATTCTGGATAAGCTGCAGCCTTTTAATATTCTTTTTTAGAGAGGCTAAATCAGGGGTCCCCCAAAGTCCCTCCTTGAGGGCCGAATCCAGTCGGGTTTTCAGGATTTCCCCAATGAATATGCATGAGATCTATGTGCATGCACTGCTTTCAATGCATATTCATTGGGGAAATCCTTAAAACCCGACTGGATTCGGTCCTCAAGGAGGAACTTTAGGGAACCCTGGGCTAAATAGATATTGCTGCTGTCAGACTAATCTTCAACCTGAGAAAATATGACTCGATTACAGCCTTCATCAGCCAACTGCACTGGCTACCCATCCCATCATGAATAACCTTCAAAACTTCATGCATCATTCACTGCATACTTTACGGAAACTCTGCGGCTCCTCTCATCCAGCTTTTCTCCAAGGCATGGTCTACTTCCCGCAGAACCCTCAACAGAATACTTCTAAATCTCCCTTCCACAAAAAATCTGCAATACAAACGTGTTTTCCACTCCATGCTCACCTTTCTAGGCGTAAAAACTTGGAATGACCTTACTGAAATGACCAGGATGGAACCTAACTACGAGCAACAAAAAGAAATCCAACCAAATCTGCAGGAAAACCACCGAAACAGGGAAACCAAACAAAAACTGCAGACAATGTACACGATGCAGGCAAAAATTTATTGTACCAAAGTTAAAATGCAGTAATATAAAAACATTTTTACCAACCAAGGGACCCAACACGGTCCGGGTTTCAGACAACACGCCTTCGTCAGGGGTCAATGGTAAATAAGGTATAAAATGTACCGCAAAAAATGAAGATAACAACAAATGCCTGTCTGTTGAATACGCCAAAAACGCTGCCAAAAATGAAGCCACTCGAAAAGTGAAAATACAACCTAACTACACCATATTCCGGAAGAAACTATTAGGTGTCTATTTGACACCTAATCACTTGCATCCTCTTCTCCTCCTGTATCTTCCTGCCCTCCATTGTCCTCCCTACTCTCTTCTAACCCCTTCCTCTGTAATGTCGCCAAGAGCTTGTATAGGTATGGGTAACGCACAAATGGAAGAAATGATAATAAATAAATAAAATATTACCACAGTCTAAAAGGCTCAAAATCAGAGACTGTACGAGAAATCAAAATAAGTCCTGATTGTCCGAAACTTTCAAAGCACAAGAAAGCCTTTCTTTACCAACAGGACACCTAAGATTTTAATTTCAGGGATAATGAGATAAACAATCCCTTTCAAAATTTAATGTGTCCTCCTGGATTTTATTTTGAGGGGAAGCCAAAAAGAATTTTGTTTTTTCTGTATTAAGTTTTAGTTTAAAATCTCACATCCATATCTCCACTGGTTCCATAATACCTGTTAGAGATTGCAAACTGTCAGAGGACAGGGAAATAATAGGAACGGCTCTAGTAATATCATCTGCTTAGCTATAGAATTTAGTTTCAAGAGGAGTATAGGTTAAAAAGGGAGGGAACCCTGTGGGACACCACATATGTTGGACCTGATGGCTTCTACTAGTCAAAAAAACCACTAAACCAAGAAAAAACATGCCCTGAGATTCCATGAATTTCAATAAGATTTTGTGATCGACTAAATCAAAAGCACTGCTAAGTTGCAAAATCATGGCACTCGTCCCCTTACAAAGTAACTGACGCAGATGATCAAAAAGAGATAAAAGAACAGTCTCTGTACTGTGACAAGAGCAAAATCCCGATTGGGATGTATGTAAAATACCAAATTGTTTGAGATAGTTTGGAAGTTCAGTGTTCACTAGTCCTTCCATTAATTTTGTGAAAAAAAGAATGGTCGTTATAGGCCTATAATTGCTTGTAGAGCTGATAGATTCTTTAGAGTTTTAGTCTATAGGGGTTATTATAATATGCCCCAAATCAATAGGGAATGTTCCTTTTGTAATAATAGACTGATCCAGTCAAAGACTTCTTTTTGAAGCAACTTTCATAATAGCGGGAGAGCAATTATCCAAAGGGCTCCCCTGATGGTGTGAATAACATAAGGAAGGACCTAGTGAAGCTTGAAGAATGGTCTGACATTTGGGCTGCAAAAACCGGAGGGAACCATATAAGGGTGAAGAACTTTTGTACATGAAAGAAGAGTGGGACTTGGGTATGGTAGTATGTGATAAAGGCAACGGTGAAAGCTAGAAGGATGCTAGGTTGCTTAGGAAAAAGGAGGTATTGATGCCTCTGTATAAGACTCCGGTGAGACCTCATTTTGAGTATTGTGTACAATTCTGGAGGCCACACCTTCAAAAAGATATAAAAAGGATGAAGTCGGTCCAGAGGAAGGCTACTAAAATGGTTGATACTCTATCTATGTCATAAGACATACGGGGACAAACTTAAAGATTTCAATATATATACTTTGGAGGAAAGGAGGGTGCAGGGAGATACGATAGAGATGTTTAAATACCTACGTGGCATAAATGCACAAGAGGTGAGTCTCTTTCAATTGAAAGGAAACTCCAGAGTGAGAAGGCATGGGTTGAAGTTGAGGAGTGAAAGAGTGATTGGCTCAGGAGTAATCTAAGGAAATACTTAATTACTTTTTTACAGAAAGAGTGGTAGATATGTGGAATGCCTGAGCTGGCTTCCCTTCTGAAGGTCCATCGCACTCATTCCTTTGCACAGTCACCTACCAGAAAATATTCCACCTCTCAAAGGCCTTCATCAGTATCTGTTTTACTTCCAGTGCATTTCTGGAGCCGAGTCTTGGCCTCCGAGCTAATCCCCTCCCTCTCTCATCCTCCTCTCCCCCCTCCTCCGTCACCCAGGCAATTCAATTATTTGGTTGTTTTCCTTTGAGCATGCAGAAAACACAGCTGAGAACACAAGTGTCTGCTTCCTGCCAGGACCACCTTTGCAATGGGAGGGAAGCCCAGACAGCGGCAGGAGGGCATCTCTTCTACAGTGCCTGTGGGACAGGGACCCGGGAGTGCTCAGCAGACATGCAGCCTGGAGGCTGAAATCAGAATATTTCTCTTTATAGAAATAGTGAGAAGAGAAGGGTGCAACAGCAACACATTAGAAAAGTCACAAAGAGCCAGGCCAAGAGGCCAGCATTCTTTCTCTGAGAACAGCCACAAGTGCTTGGAGAATGGATCGGAACCTGGACCTCTTTTACTAATTAGTTTTGTAAATTAAATACCACTGTGCTTTCAATGAACCATAAGCTTTGAGAGGTTGTGGTAAGAGCGGATAGCGTAGCTGGTTTTAAGAAAGGTTTGGACAAGTTCCTGGAAGAAAAGTCCATAGTCTGTTACTGAGAAAGACACGGGGGAAGCCACTGCTTGCCCTGGATTGGTAGCATGGAATATTGCTACACCTTAGGTTTTGGCCAGGTACTAGGATTGGCCACCGTGAGAACGGGCTATTGGGCTTGATGGACCATTGGTCTGACCCAGTATGGCAATTCCTATGTTCTTATCAATCTTCTGCAGCAGAATTATTTCAATTACGCAATGGATGTGTTGCTGCCATGTGGCAAGCAAGATGAAGCTTCTCCCAACATCAGTTTCTTACTGATGGGGGAGGGGAAGTAGGCATAGTTCTCAGGTGCCAGCCTGATGGGGGTGCTGAAAAAGGAGAAAGAAGGCCAAAAGAACATAAGTGCAGGGCCTTTGCGGTGAGGTGTGTGAACATCAGCTCTGGAACACTGGAGACTCATGGTACACCAATGGGTTCTAAGTACCACCTTGACAGAATTCGAACAACAGGAAGCCACACTGCAACTGACCCAGAGCTGCCATTTTGGTAAGAAGTGGGGTGTCTGTCCGTAAGCATCCCCCCTCTCTGTCCTGCTTTCAGACTCTAAAATGCAATGGAGAAAACTCTTTTTTTTTTAACTTTATTAATTTTCAAAGCTAATACAAAGTGCCATAAATTATACAGACATTAATAACAAAATAAGCACTTAAATTTCATTAATAACAATGCAGAAGATAAATATCCCTCCCCTCCCATCCACCAATTTAATCAAGAAATAAACCATAAAGATATCCCCCCCCGCCCGCCCACCCCGTCCTGGATCTGTATAAAAATAAACAAAAAATTTAAACCAAGACAACTATGTCAATGGGCCCCAAACCAAATTAAATAATTTGCTATGCCCCAACATATCCGCATTCATCTTTCATCAATGGAGAATACTCTTAGCTACCCAGGTTGTGATATAGGCTAAGAAATGTAAGGTCATGCATTTGGGCTGCAAAATCCCGACAGAATGGTACAGTTTAGGGGGGTGAAGAACTTTTGTGTATGACAGAAGAGCGAGAATGGGTGTGATAGTATGTGATAAGAATATAAGAATAGCCATACTGGGTCAGACCAATGATCCATCAAGCCCAGTAGCCTGTTCTCACGGTGGCCAATCCAGGTCACTAGTACCTGGCCAAAACCCAAGGAGTACCAATAGTCCATGCTACCAATCTTAAGGTGACCATACAGGTCAAAAAGGTGATGGCGAAAGCTAGAAGTATGGTTCGGTGCATAGGGAGAGGAAAAAGGAGATATTGATGCCCCCGTATAAGACTCTGATGAGGCTTCATTTAGAATATTGTGTACAATTCTGGAGGCCGCTCCTTCAAAAAGATATAAAAAGGATGGAGTCGGTCCAGAGGAAGGCTACTAAAATGGTGTGTGGTCTTCTTGATAAGGCGTATGGGGACAGACTTAAAGATCTCAATCTGTATACTTTGGAGGAAAGGCGCATGAGTCGAGTCTCTTTCATTTGAAAGGAAACTCTGCAATGAGAGGGCATAGGATGAAGTAAGGTGATAGGCTCCGGAATAATCTAAGGAAATACATTTTTACAAAAGGGGTAGTAGATGTATGGAACAGTCTCCCAGAAGAGGTTGTGGAGACAGAGACTGTGCGTAATTTCAAGAAAGTGTGGGATAGTCACGTAGGACCTCTTAGGGAGAAGAAGAGATAGTGGATGTTGCAGAGACTGGGCAGACTGGATGGGCCATTTGGCCTTTATCTGCCATCATATTTCTATGTTTTCCGAACATCTCATCAGTTCCTGAATCTGCTGTTATAGGGAAAAATACCCTCTAGGGATTCAAGACTTGCATGCTCTGTATATGGCCGTTTGGAGGAGGATGGGCTGGAGAGGGCTTCAATGGCTGGGAGGGTATAGATAGGCTGGAGTAGGTTTTGACGGAGATTTCGGCAGATGGAACCCAAGCACAGTACTGGGTAGAGCTTTGAATTCTTGCCCAGAAATAGCTAAGAAGAAAAAAATTGTAAAAATTTTAATTGAATCAGGTTGGGCAGACTGGATGGACCATTTGGGTCTTTATCTGCCGTCATCTACTATGTTACTATGTTAAGACAAAGTTAGACAAGTTCCTGCTGAACTGGAACGTACGCAGGTAAGACTAGTCTGTTAGGGCAATGGTCTTTGACCTAAGGGCCACCGCGGGAGCGGACTGCTGGGCACGATGGACCATTGGTTTGACCCAACAGCGGCAGTTCTTATGTTCCTCTGGCACGAGACTCTACGATGCAGCCTATGTGTCCTCTAACTAAAGCCACATTTAATTAAATTTCATTTCATAATCTCTGACTCACAATTTCATTGGAAAAGCTGAACAAGCATCCGTCAAAGCTAGTAAAACACAATTTAAGCATCCTTCTAAAAAGAGCTCATCCTTACCTAAAGCAATCAGTGAGCAAAATGCCTTTCAAATCTCATATGATGTAAAAATACACTCCAGTATTCTCATAAAGCCATTAAACGACCCAGAAACGTTGTTTTGTTTTAATGTAGCTGCTCCAAGCTTATGACATTCATGACCCTCCCAAATTAGATGGGAAAAGAATTATTTATACACCAGAAAACTTTTTAAAACCTGGATTATTTACCATTACCCAGCAATCGTGTCATCTTAGACTTTTGGGGCCAGATTCTGCAAACTGCGCCATAAGTTAGGCGGCTGTAGGCGCCTTTCCACCATCTAACTTAATTCTTGTAATTGGCTTTTAGCAACGCGGTAATTAACTGCACTGATAAAAAACCAATTAAAAGCTTGTTTAGAAAGTAAGCATCCTAATTGCATCTACAGCGAGATGCTTAACAGCGCCTAAGGTCAAACCAGGTGTGGTCAGAGGGGGGGGATCATAGGCCATGTAGGCCAGTAGAACTCTGGCACTTAAGTTTTGGGATAGGCGCAGTTAGGTGCAGGGCAGGATTAACGCATAGGTAAATTAGGCATGGGCCTAGGGCCCAAATATTTAGGAGGGGCCCTCTCAAATGTGTAAGCCAAGGCAGAATTTTGCCCTGGTACGTTAGCTGCTGCCACAGAGAAGAGAATCAGGAGGGCGCAGAGCCATTGTTTACCACAGAGGTCTGTCTATTCTTCCTCCTTCCCTGTGTACTGCCTTCTAGTCAGCAGAGGGAGCCAGCGAGCAAGGCCTCTTTTCTGCTGTTTCCTCCTCTGCAGTTAGACTCATGCAAGGCTCCATTTGTGGGAGCTTTAAAATACTGTATATTTAAATTACAATGAGGGGCCCCAACATACCTAATTGCTTTGGGCCCAACAAAGAGTTAATTCTGCCCTGGTTAGCTGTGATTTTTTAAACGGCACCTAAGCATGATTGCCGTTTTTGTAGGCAGCTGCTGATTTAGGCACTATTTACAGAATCAGGCCCTTTATATATATCCAGTTAATGAGCTCACTGGCTTAGTAAGGGTGGGGAGGTCCACCCTTGGCACGGTCTTTGTAAAGGGAGCTGCCCCCTTCCCTTTCCTCATCTCTTTAATATTTCCTTCACGAGCAGCATTACAAACTCGCTGCCCTTGTTGGTGTCGTCTCTCTCTGATGTCACTTCCAGACCCCGCGTCCAGGAAGTGACGTCAGAGGGAGAGCCGACACGACACAGGGGCAGCAAGTTCGTGCTGTTGCTCTCGCCTAGAAAATCAAAAAGGTACGGGGAAAGGAAAGGAGGGCGCACGCGTGGTCAGGAAGGAGCAGGGGAAGGAAGAGGGCAGGGGAGGGGTGCCACCGACCCGGCCACCACTTCCCCTTGCTAAGCCACTGAGTGAGCTCAGTATTAACCTCTTCGCTGTGAACCTTTGGCAAGTACGGTTGTGGTAGCTGGTTTTAAGAAAGGTTTGGACAAGTTCCTGGAGGAAAAGTCCATAGTCTGTTATTGAGAAAGCCATGGGGGAAGCCACTGCTTGCCCTGGATCGGTAGCATGGGGATTTTGGAATCTTGCTATTCTTTGAGATGCTGAAATGTTGCTAGAAAGATTTGACGGTTATTCACCAGAGACTGCCTGGCTCCTTATAAGAAGCGAACTGCATAATTACAGGACCTAAGACTGGTTGTACAGACAAATCCTTCTATTATTTGCTATGATAATCTATCATAGACTCTGCTTCCTCGCTGCGCCCCTCTTTCCCGTCTCCGTCCCCCCTTTCAGTTAACAGTCAACTTCCCACATGTGCGATATGTCCTGGGAACTTCTAGAGCCCCGCTGGGCGCTGTGGGGATACCAGCCGGCCTTGACCTTCCCCGGGGCTAGTGCAGCTGTGATGTTTCAGGACGGCAGCCCAGGTACATAAACCGCAAGGAAAAGGGGCCATTCTGTTCTGATGTTACTGCTGCCCCCCCCCCCCGTCCCTCCCCCATTCCATCTGGAAAGCACTTGACAGTACATTCCTTACACAGCAGTCCCTGAGCCTGTACATACAGCTCTGTTTTGGCTTTAATTAAGCCCTCATTAGGGAAATCCAGCTGCTCCAGGCCTCTTGCTTGACCAAACAGCCTTTCCCTGCTCCCGCTGTGGAGGTCTTCATGCTCACATGAAATCATATCCCCACTGAGTCACAATTATAAAGTCTTCACAGATGGCACGCACCTCCAGCCCTCCAAAGAAATTCATTACGCCAGCTCTGGGAAGGAACGGATCAGGGATACACAGCACTGAGGGTCAGGCAGGACACAGGCTATGTCTGCTTAGGTAACAGCGTGGAGGGGGGACCATAAGAATCGCCTTACTGGGTCAGACCAATGGTCCTGTTCTCACGGTGGCCAATCCAGGTCCCTAGCACCTGGCCAAAACAAAAGAGTAGCAACATTCCATGCTACCGACCCAGGACAAGCAGTGTTCAGGTGTCAGGAGATAGGGGGACACTTTAATACAACGAGGCATTTTTAAGAGCTTCACAAGCCTGTCCTACGGACCCTATAGTGGTTGGATTTTTCAGAAATCCATAAAGAATCTGCATGAAATAAAACTGCCTATACAGAGCTTTTCACTTGTGGATATTCTGGCTGGGGGTCTCCAGGACAGATTTAGGAAGCCCTGAAAGGTGGACATTTGGAGGAAGATCTGGCACATGGAAAGTCCCTGGTGCGAAGGGTCAGGAACCATTTTCACGTACCCTGTGTTTACCTGTAATGCAGAACACAGAGTAAAGGCAAAGCTTGTGTGTAGATGCAGGGATTGTGCCCAGCATCTGCCCTGCATATACTGCATTTACCATCCTCAGTGAAGAGATACACCCTGGAACCCCTAAACCTCATGTCACCCCCTTCTGGGTGGCCTCTGACAATTCAAAGTTCCATCCTAACTAGGGTTACTATATTTAGCGACGTAAACACCCGGACACGTGGCCCCGCCACATTCTGCCCCCAGCCCCTCCTTCCCTGAGCTCCAGGCCGCGTCTGGAGGGCCTCCGAGCATGTGCAGACATGTGCGACATCATCCGTGAATGCTCAGAGGTCCTCCAGAGGCAGCTGGAACTCGGGGCTTTCCAAAAGCTGGACAAACTGCTGGGTTTTGGAAAGTCTGTCCGAGCACCCGTTCAGTCCTCTATAATGAGGATATGTCTGGTAACCCTAGTCCTAACCCCTGTCATGCTCTTAGCGCCCTTCCAGGCCCACCCCTTGTGTTCTAGCGCCTTCCCGATTCCCTCCTGAGGTCTGATCCTACCCAACCTCTCCCTTGGCTCCAATGTCCTTCATCTTCCCATTGAAATCCTTACCCCTGAACAGAAAGTCCAGCCCTCCCTAAAAATGTGCCACCCCCAAATTTTACCTGCTTCCGATGAGGATTGTGGTCCCGGGCTATAGGCACCAGCTCTGGGAGTGCTGTGGGTGCTTGAGCACCCCCCCGATATTTTGGGGACCTCATGTGACCAGGGCCAGTGTTTGGTCCAGGCATATCTTCCCCTTCTGTCCATCTCCCTCCCTTCCCCTCACCTCCCAGTCTCCTTTCAAAATAAAAATTTTCTTTCTCAGAGGGGCAGCAGAACGGCAGCCATTCTCATATGCTACCAGTGCTGCCTCGAAGCACTGGTAGCATATGAGAATGCTGTTCCGTCTGACACGATCCACCTCCCTCTGATGCAACTTCCTGTTTCCGCCTGGGAGAATCACAACAGATGGAAAGCTTCAGGGCAGAGCTTTGCACTGTTCAGGAAGAAATTCTTTTCTTTCTATTTCTCTGGTGTTGTACTGCGTGTAGAGCAGGGGTGCCCACACTTTTGGGGCTTACGAGCTACTTTTAACATGATCAAGTCAAAATGATCTACCAACAATATAATTTTTTAAAAACACAAAGCACACTATACGCAGAGAAAACGTTAATTATCATTTGTATTCGGAGGTTTTTTCAGAGGTCAAGGCAGATGACTCTATGCAATGTGACCTCAGTAACAACTATACAAAAATAGACAAATATATATACCCCCCTCCCCTTTTACTAAACCACAATAGTGTTTTTTAGAGTAGGGAGCTGCGCTGAATGCTCTGCGCTGCTTCCAACACTCATAGGCTCCCTGCGCTAAAAACCACTATTGTGGTTTAGTAAAAGGGAACCATAGTGCAAAATATATACAGCAGATATAAATTCTCAAAACAGACACATTTTGATCACGAAATAGAAAATAAAATAATTTCTCCTACCTCTTTGTCTGGTGATTTCATGAGTCTCTGGTTGCACTTCCTTTTTCTAACTGTAAATCCAATATTTCTTTCTTTCTGCCCCCCCCCCCTTTTCTTTCTGTCTCTTTCTTTCTCTCTCCCCCTGCCCCCCTCTTTCTTTCTGTCTTTCTTTCTCTCTCCCCGTCTACCTGTCTTTCTTTCTATCTCCCCCCTGCCCCCTCTTTATTTCTGTTTTTCTTTCTCTCTCCCGCTGCCTGCCTGTCTTTCTTTCACTCTCCCTGCCTGGCATGTAAAAGCGCCGGGCCCACAAGCCTCCCCCCCTTCCTGATGTCAATTTTGATGTCGAGAGGAAGTTCCAGGCCAGCCAGGCAGCGATTGGCTGGCCCAGAACTTCCTATCCGACGTCAGAATTGATGTTGGAGGTAAAGGCTTGTGGGTCCGGCGCTTGTACGTGCCTGGCCTGGCTCAGGGAGGCAGGAAGAACAAGATCGCAAAGACAATGCAATCAACTCGCGTTGCCTTTGCGATCTACTGGGCGATTGTGATCGACCATTTGGGCACCCCTGGTGTAGTCTGGCATCTTAGGATTTCGTTTGTGTATATTAGGACTTTTAGTTTGTGGTCCTGTATTTGCATAGGGGTTATCTGTGTTCTGCATGTGTGACCAGGGCCAGGTGTTCTGGTAGGAATGAATGTTGAGAAGCATAAGGTGTAGTTTAATTATGTGGTTAACCATTATGTGTCATTAATAAGATTATATTGTGTGTATATATGAAAAATGAATGGAAAAAATGGCATTACAATTAGTACTATTATTTGGGGGATGGAGCTTGGGTGGGGTTAGGAACGGGGCTTTTCAGCATCCTCTATCAGCAGTGCTGGAAGGTAGAGACGCCAGGATCAACGGCAACGCTGGTGGCAATGGATGGTTTGCCTCAGAGCTGACCCACATACCTACACACCCATGCAAAAACTCAGAGACACATACAAACCATGCAGACCTCTAGCCAGAAGCCATTTCTGGCCATTTAAATCACTTTGAATGTTAACCTGATTAAAGCTAAAACAGTAGACGGCATCTTGATATCAACAGGCTAGGTTTTTTTGCAAGCTTTGAGTAGAGTGTAGGGTTACTAGGTTGTCCCAAAGGAAAATCCGGACCCATGGCCATGCCCGCAGGCCTGTCCCTCCCCCAAGCCCCCACTCCCTTAACCTGTTTGTGCGTTATGATGGCATCTGCGCCTGCGCGGATGTGATGCGACATCACCGCGTTACCGTCCTGACGTTGGAAGCTTTTCAAAACCCGGACAAAGTGCCGGGTTTTAAAAAGACATCAGGGGAAATCAAGACATCCGGCAACACTAGTAGAGTGGATTATATACATGTCTAGGGTTCCCAGATGGCTCCAGAAAAAGGAGGACAGACAGACATCCGGGTTTTATTTTCATTGAAAGCAGTGGAAGTAAAACCCGGATGTCTCAATCCATCCTCCTTTTTCTGGAGCCATATGGTAATCCTGTAACATGCCCTTTCTGAGATCTGAAGTCCCTCCTTTAACTACCCTGTACTATCGCCAGGGCAGGTTTAACCCTGTAGTGGGCCCTTAGCAAACAAGCACATTGGACTCCTCCTCCATCAATCATAATAAAACCCTTAGCAGGCATGCGCACTTTAAATGCCGTGCCTCCATGTGTCCGTGTCTTCGTGCTTCCGTGCCTCCGCATATGTAGTAGAATAATCTCACCTTCTGCCGCCTATCACCCGTGCCTGCGTCAGTTGATTTCCTCAGCCCCAGTTGACGATGCCAGCTGACTTCCTGCCTTCTGCCGGCTAGATGCTGTCGGGACTCCTCTTCTTCTCACCCCTGGACCAGCAGCGGCAGCTCAGTGTGATTTTAACTTAGTGGCCAAATACAAAGTGATGCACATTGGGACGATGCTAGGGTCCACCTCAGGTGCCAGGGCCCAAGAAAAGGTTCTGGGTGTCATCGTAGACAATGCGATGAAACCTTCCGCCCAATGTGTGGCAGCGGCCAAAAAAGCAAACAAGATGGTAGGAATTATTTTAAAGGGGATGGTTAATCAGACTACGACCTCACCTGGAGTATTGCGTTTTAAGTGACTACCCTGGCCGGCTGAATATTGGCACTTAGCCATCCGAGAGCCAACTCAATAACCAGTGGCTGTTTCTGACTGCTATTCCTTTTTAATATTGACCAGGTCGCATTTATATCCAGTACCTATATTGCCACTTTCAGCCACTAGATGGCACTTGCAGTCTCAGGAAGAAGACAAGCTGCTGTGATGGCATCTGTTGTCTGTAACCCAGAGACAGTTTAACCCTTTACATGCCTCTAGGCTGGGGAAGGAGGAGAATGATGGCAATTTGTCCTCCAAGGTGCAAGACTAAAGTGGCACCTCCAGCCGGGGTCCCTGTCCTAGACAGTCAGTTCAGCCACAGACAGAAGGTGGCTTTGGAACTAGCCCGTAAAATCAGGCTCGTCTGGTCTCGCTTCTCCCTTCCCAGTTCTCGTCCCTTGGTCACAGACGCAGCACATATCCCCCGGCTAGAGAGGCCAGCTGACAAGACAAAACCTGGCCTGACTGCACAGAGCAGCTGAGACAAGCTCTTCTTCCTGGTACCTAAGGGGACCAGTTCCATAGATAGGCACCCACCCCTCTTTTAGGCTCCCCTGATGCCAGATTCCATTACAGAAAGCCAGCATAACCCAGCAATGGCACCTCTAAAATCTCTGAGCCTGTAGTTACACCAACCACTGACCTGTAACTGCATAAATGCAACAAGACTGCTTACAACGAGAGAATGACACAAGGACACATTTTTCCCTGTCCCCGCAGGAACTCATTTTCCCATCCTGTCCCTGCGAGTTCTTTTCCTGTCCCTGCCCCATCCCTGCAAGCTCCGTCCTCATCTGCACAAGCCTCAAACACTTTCAAATCTTAAGTTGTAACATTCTAGAGCTCAGATTGTGATGTCATAATGCCTCATTCCACCAATGCCTAAGCTCCGTCCTCATCTGCACAAGCCTCAAACACTTTCAAATCCAAAGTAGCAACATTCTAGAGCTCAGATTGTGATGTCATAATGCCTCATTCCACCAATGCCTAAGCTCCGTCCTCATTTGCACAAGCCTCAAACACTTTCAAATCCTAAGTTGTAACATTCTAGAGCTCAGATTGTGATGTCATAATGCCTCATTCCACCAATGCCTGAGCTCCGTCCTCATTTGCACAAGCCTCAAACACTTTCAAATCCTAAGTTGTAACATTCTAGAGCTCAGATTGTGATGTCATAATGCCTCATTCCACCAATGCCTAAGCTCCGTCCTCATCTGCACAAGCCTCAAACACTTTCAAATCCAAAGTAGCAACATTCTAGAGCTCAGATTGTGATGTCATAATGCTTCATTCCACCAATGCCTGAGCTCCATCCTCATTTGCACAAGCCTCAAACACTTTCAAATCTTAAGTTGTAACATTCTAGAGCTCAGATTGTGATGTCATAATGCCTCATTCCACCAATGCCTAAGCTCCGTCCTCATCTGCACAAGCCTCAAACACTTGAAAATCCTAAGTAGCAACATTCTAGAGCTCAGATTGTGATGTCATAATGCCTCATTCCACCAGTGCCTAAGCTCCGTCCTCATCTGCACAAGCCTCAAACACTTTCAAATCCAAAGTAGCAACATTCTAGAGCTCAGATTGTGATGTCATAATGCCTCATTCCACCAATGCCTGAGCTCCATCCTCATTTGCACAAGCCTCAAACACTTTCAAATCTTAAGTTGTAACATTCTAGAGCTCAGATTGTGATGTCATAATGCCTCATTCCACCAATGCCTAAGCTCCGTCCTCATCTGCACAAGCCTCAAACACTTGAAAATCCTAAGTAGCAACATTCTAGAGCTCAGATTGTGATGTCATAATGCCTCATTCCACCAGTGCCTAAGCTCCGTCCTCATCTGCACAAGCCTCAAACACTTTCAAATCCAAAGTAGCAACATTCTAGAGCTCAGATTGTGATGTCATAATGCCTCATTCCACCAATGCCTGAGCTCCGTCCTCATTTGCACAAGCCTCAAACACTTTCAAATCCTAAGTTGTAACATTCTAGAGCTCAGATTGTGATGTCATAATGCCTCATTCCACCAATGCCTAAGCTCCGTCCTCATCTGCACAAGCCTCAAACACTTGAAAATCCTAAGTAGCAACATTCTAGAGCTCAGATTGTGATGTCATAATGCCTCATTCCACCAATGCCTAAGCTCCGTCCTCATTTGCACAAGCCTCAAACACTTTCAAATCCTAAGTTGTAACATTCTAGAGCTCAGATTGTGATGTCATAATGCCTCATTCCACCAATGCCTGAGCTCCGTCCTCATTTGCACAAGCCTCAAACACTTTCAAATCCTAAGTTGTAACATTCTAGAGCTCAGATTGTGATGTCATAATGCCTCATTCCACCAATGCCTAAGCTCCGTCCTCATCTGCACAAGCCTCAAACACTTTCAAATCCAAAGTAGCAACATTCTAGAGCTCAGATTGTGATGTCATAATGCTTCATTCCACCAATGCCTGAGCTCCATCCTCATTTGCACAAGCCTCAAACACTTTCAAATCTTAAGTTGTAACATTCTAGAGCTCAGATTGTGATGTCATAATGCCTCATTCCACCAATGCCTAAGCTCCGTCCTCATCTGCACAAGCCTCAAACACTTGAAAATCCTAAGTAGCAACATTCTAGAGCTCAGATTGTGATGTCATAATGCCTCATTCCACCAGTGCCTAAGCTCCGTCCTCATCTGCACAAGCCTCAAACACTTTCAAATCCAAAGTAGCAACATTCTAGAGCTCAGATTGTGATGTCATAATGCCTCATTCCACCAATGCCTGAGCTCCGTCCTCATTTGCACAAGCCTCAAACACTTTCAAATCCTAAGTTGTAACATTCTAGAGCTCAGATTGTGATGTCATAATGCCTCATTCCACCAATGCCTAAGCTCCGTCCTCATCTGCACAAGCCTCAAACACTTGAAAATCCTAAGTAGCAACATTCTAGAGCTCAGATTGTGATGTCATAATGCCTCATTCCACCAATGCCTAAGCTCCGTCCTCATTTGCACAAGCCTCAAACACTTTCAAATCCTAAGTTGTAACATTCTAGAGCTTAGATTGTGATGTCATAATGCCTCATTCCACCAATGCCTAAGCTCCGTCCTCATCTGCACAAGCCTCAAACACTTGAAAATCCTAAGTAGCAACATTCTAGAGCTCAGATTGTGATGTCATAATGCCTCATTCCACCAATGCCTAAGCTCCGTCCTCATCTGCACAAGCCTCAAACACTTGAAAATCCTAAGTAGCAACATTCTAGAGCTCAGATTGTGATGTCATAATGCCTCATTCCACCAATGCCTAAGCTCCGTCCTCATCTGCACAAGCCTCAAACACTTGAAAATCCTAAGTAGCAACATTCTAGAGCTCAGATTGTGATGTCATAATGCCTCATTCCACCAATGCCTAAGCTCCGTTTTCATCTGCTCAAGCCTCAAACACTTTAAAATCATAAGTGTTCGAGGCTTGTGCAGTTAAGGCAGAGCTTACAGGAATGGGACAGGAACAGAGACAAAACTCACGGGGACGGGGCGAGGGAAATTGAGTTCCTGCAGGGACGGGAACAAATTTGCAACTCACTGTATTCTGTACCCTCCTAAGTTCCCCCTTGTGAATACTCCTTGAATATATGCTCTGTGCCATCTATGTGACCCTTAGAGAATAACAGTGAGTTGCTCTTTACTTGAGCACTTAACCCATCCCATCCTTAGTCCTATATACTGGGTCATTCCCAAATGGGACTCGAACCGGTTAACAAAGTTAGCTCAAAAGTACATAGGAAACATATGCTACAGTCTCTTATTTGTCAAACAAATACGTCTTCAGAGATTTCCTAAAACATGTCATCATGCCATTGTATCGAGCGATGGTGCGTCCACATCTGGAATACTGCGTTCAGTATTGGTCGCCACACCTCAAGAAGGACATGGCGGTACTTGAGAGTCCAAAGGAGAGCAACGAAACTGGTAAAAGGGCTGGAACACTGCCCATACGCCGAGAGGTTGGATAGGCTGGGGCTCTTCTCTCTGGAAAAAAGGAGGCTCAGGGGAGATATGATAGAGACCTTCAAGATCATGAGGGGCATGGAGAGGGTGGATAGGGACAGATTCTTCAGACTGAAGGGGACAACAAGTACGAGGGGGCATTCGGAGAAACTGAAGGGAGATAGGTTCAAAACAAATGCAAGGAAGTGTTTTTTCACCCAAAGGGTCGTGGACACTTGGAATGCGCTACCGGAGGAAGTGATCAGGCAGAGTACGGTACAGGGATTCAAACAGGGATTGGACGGATTCCTGAAGGATAAAGGGATTGTGGGATATTGAGAGAGGTGCTGGGATGTAATACAAGTATAGAAAGCTAACCAGGTAATAAGTATGGAAACCCAACCAAGTCGTGAATGTGCAAGACCGGAGGGTTAGGACTACGAAGGGAAGATAGGACTTCAATGAGAAACCAAGGTGGCAAGGGAGCCCCTTCTGGTGATTCAGACAGGTCGTGACCTGTTTGGGCCGCCGCGGGAGCGGACTGCCGAGCAGGATGGACCTATGGTCTGACCCGGTGGAGGCACTGCTTATGTTCTTATGTTTTTATGTCAAGGAGTTTAATTTCTGAAGGGAGGTCATTCCAAATTTTTACCAAGGCAAATGCCATAGAGTGTGAAAGCCTGCCCAAAGCTTGAGTACGTCCAATTGAAGGAAATATTAATTTAAATTTATGTATTCCTCTGGTTGAAAGAGGTCATTGAGAATTAAAACAAAGAGTGAGCAATGGGGGAAAAAATCCCATAGAAACATACAACACTAGCACATTTGAACTGAACCCTCCAATATACCGGGAGCCAATGGAGTAATGTGATCAGATCTGCTCTTTAGCGGCTGTATTCTGAATCAGCTGTAATCTCTAAGTGCTAAGAACATATGAACAGCCATACTGGGTCAGACCAACAGTCCATCAAGCCCAGTAGGCCGTTCTCACGGTGGCCAATCCAGGTCCCTAGTATCTGGACAAAATCCAGTCAGAATCCTAAAGACTAAGAAAAGATTCTGGAACCCCAAAAAGTAGCAACATTCCACGCTACCAATCCAGGGCAAGCAGTGACTTCCCCCATATAAGAACATAAGAATCGCTTTACTTGGTCAAACCAATGGTCTATCGAGCCCAGTAGCCCATTCTCATGGTGGCCAATCCAGGTCACTAGTACCTGGCCAAAACCCAAGGAGTAGCAACATTCCAGCATCTCAAAGAATTACAAGAACCTCAATGAAAGCAACATTCCATTCAGAATCCAAAAGAGTAGCAACATTCCAAGCTACCGATTCAGGGCAAGCAGTGGCTTCCCCCACGTCTTTCTCAATAACAGACTATGGACTTTTCCTCCAGGAACTTGTCCAAACCTTTCTTAAAACCAGCTACACTATCCACTCTTACCACATCCTCTGGCAGCGCATTCTCTGAGTGACAAAATATTTCCTCCTATTGGTTTTAAAAGTATTTCCCTGTTGGTATTCCGTGGATTCGTGTGCACAAAAGGTGGGCAAATATTGACCCTTTAAGAGAGGAACGGTCTGTCAGACAGGATAGTCTGGCTAGCATATTCTTAGTTGCTCTGAGACCACTCAGCTCTCTTGGGCTTCTGTGACTAGTCTTTCTGCTGCCAAGCTTCTGATATATCCCACCGGATGTGAGATTGTTCTTATCCTCGGGGGACAGAGACCAGACGAGCGCATCTCAGACACACCCGTCAATGTCAGGACTACTCCTGCAAGTGGTATTTGGATAATCGTCAGCTGAGCTGTCCCTTGGCACGGAGCTGGCATTACATGTGTGGATCTTTTGAAAAGAAGCCGTAATCTTCCTTGATCACAGTTCATGAGAAGTGTCAGTCAAAGCCTTCTCTCTAAAATGCCTCTCGTATTCCATTACAAATTCCATTATTCAGAATAAAACTGTTCGGCTAAAATCCCAAAACTGTCACAGCAGAGATTCTGAGCAGAAAGAAAGAGTCATTTTTTAGAGGAAAGAACAATCTTTTTGAAACCTGCCATTCCTACATGTTACTGTCTGGTGACTTATCCATCAAACCAAATCTGACCTTCTGCTGCTTCAGTGATCAGTATAGAGGCTGTTTTTTTCACAGTATTTATTTTTACCCCACTTATAGTCTAAGTCAGGGATCTCAAAGTCCCTCCTCAAGGGCTGCAATCCAGTCGGGTTTTCAGGATTTCCCCAATGAATATGCATGAGATCTATGTGCATGCACTGCTTTCAATGCATATTCATTGGGGAAATCCAACTGGATTCCAGCCCTCGAGGACCGGAGTTGCCCACCCCTGCTCTAGAGTCTAGACTGAAAATCCTGTTAATTCAGGGATCTCAAAGTCCCTCCTTGAGGGCCGCAATCCAGTCGGGTTTTCAGGATTTCCCCAATGAATATGCATGAGATCTATTTGCATACAATGGAAGCAGCACATGCAAATTCATTGGGGAAATCCTGAAAACCCGACTGGATTGCGGCCCTTGAGGACCGACGTTGGACAACCTTCATCTATAGCCAAAACCAAAGCACATTCTTAACTTGGATTTTGTGGGAAAGAGAGTGCCAAGCCAGCTTTCGAGTAAGTGGACATCCACTCCGATGCTGGCTTTTTGTCACCCTAGTACTCTTTAGTTCTCAGATACACTAAATGTATCAAAGATGAAAATGTTATAATGCCCTTGTATCGCTCTATGATATAGCCACACCTCGAATACTGTCTGCAGTTCTGGTCACCATATCTCAAAAAAGATGTAGCAGAATTAGAAAAGATACAGAGAAGGACAATGAAAATGATAAAAGGGATGGGATGACTTCCCTATGAGGAAAGGTTAAAGTGGCTAAGGCTCTTCAGCTTGGAGAAGAGATGGCTCGGGGGGGATATAATAGAAGTCTATAAAATACTGAGTAGAGTGGAAAGGGTAGATGTGAATCGCTTGTTCACTCTTTCCAAAAATACTAGGACTAGGGGGGCATATGATGAGGCTACTAAGTAGTAGATTTAAAACAAACCAGAGAAAATATTTCTTCACATAATGTGTAATTAAACTCTGGAATTTGTCACTGGAGAATGTGGTGAAATCAGTTAGCTTAGCGGGGTTTAAAAAAGGTTTGGATAATTTCCTAAAGGAGATGTCCATAGGCCATTATTGAGATGACTTGGGAAAATCCATTGCTTATTCTCAGGATAATAAGCATAAAATCTGTTTTACTACTTGGGATCTAGCTAGGACCTAGGTACTTGGGACCTGGGTTGGCCACTGTTGAAAATACGATACTGGGCTTGATGGACCTTCGATCTGTCCCAGTACGGCAATTCTTATCACATGAAAATATCTTAACAGAATGTAAGATACAGTAAAGTAATGGTTGTTAAATAGAAATAAGGGTGATTAATTTAAGGAAAAAAGTGCTTATGAAGTCAAAAAAGTGCAGAAAAAAAGATTTCAACTAGAGTAGGAGAGGAGAAGCAAGTCCTGCTATAGTATCTTCAGCTGGTGTTACCTTCCATATCTACTAAAGAAAATCTTCACTGTGTTTCCAACTGCCTTCTTGGCAGAGAGCTACATTAAGCTACAAAGGAAATCATTCAGTTGACTAATTAAACTTCAAATCCAAATCTAATTCAATTGGAAATGCCAGGAGAAGAAGTATGGAACCTCACCCTAAGTATTGCATTCAATTCTGCTCACCATATCTGAAAAAAGATCTAGTGGCACTGGAAAAAGTTAAAAGAAGAGCGACCAAGATGATAAAGGGGATGAAACTCCTCTGGTATGTGGAAAGACCCCAAAAAGTTAGAGTTCTTCAGCTTGGAAAAGAAACGGCTGAGGGGAGATAAGATTGAAGTCTACAAAATCCTGAGTGGAGTAGAATGGGTACAAGTAGATCAAGTTTTTACTCCATCAAAGACTAGGAAGCACTCAAAGAAGTTAAAAGGCAAAAGATTCCTTACAAACACAAGGAAGTTCTTCTTCACCCAGACAGTGGAAGAAAACCGGAACGCTCTTCCGGAGGCTGTTATAGGGGAAAACACCCTCCAGGGATTCAAGACAAAGTTGGACAAGTTCCTGCTAAACTGGGACGTACACAGGTGAGGCTGGACGCATTTTAGAGCACTGGTCTTTGACCTGGGGGCCGCCGTGGGAGCGGACTGCTGGGCACGATGGACCATGGTCTGACCCAGCAGCAGCAATTCTTAAGTTCTTATGCTCTTATCAGCGAGAGAAGACCCTAACCTGGGGCCTGTTCATCTGCCTGTGGAGCTCATAGTATAAGCACTAAGAACAAATTATGCTCGTAAACCAAGGTTCCACTATATTCCTTTTTTCTACATACTGCCCAAAATACATAAGAGCCTTGTCTCACCCCCTGGACGTCCAATAGTATCAGCATGTGGTTCCCTACTGGAACGAGTGAATCAATATGTTGATGTATTTTTGAAACCACTAGTACCATTGACAAAATCTTTTGTTCAAGATATGACTCACTTTTTGCGATTGTTATCGCAACATCATCCCACTAGTAATACCTTATTGGTGACCCTGAATGTGCAATCATTGTATACAAACATTCCACAAGATGCAGCTTTGAATATTTGGGAAGAATGTTTGAACCATCGGATGCGTCTCCATCAAGAACCTTCGGATTTTTGATTCAATTATTGTCTGTTTCTCTTAAGAAGAATTATTTTATTTTTCAAGGGACATTCTACCAGCAGTTATATGGAACAGCTATGGGGGCTACATGTGCCCCCTCTTTAGCCAATCTTTTTATGGCAGACTTCGAAGAGAAATTTGTTTATAGTTCCAAATGGTTTTCAAAAGCTGTCCTATGGTGTAGATACATTGACGACATCTTCCTGATATGGGAAGATTCATTGTCTAAATTGCAATCTTTTGTTGCGTTTTTGAATATCTGTTTACCTACAATCAAGTTTGTCACGCTACATGACATACAGCGGATCTCATTTTTAGACGTGTTAATAGAGATTAAGGATGAGGCTTTTTTCACTTCTGTTTTCCGTAAAGATATGGATAGGAATACCTTTTTAGATTTTTCTAGTTCACATCCACAACATCTTAAAGAAAGCCTCCAGAACTCCCAATTTCTCCGATATTGTAGACTTTTGTTCTACACAACAGGAATTTAAGGATCAAGCTAAGATTTTGGGAGAAAAGCTATTAGAACGAGGTTATCCGGAGAACTGTATTAAAAAATCATATACGAGAGCACTGCATAATCCAAGAGATCTACTGTTGCAATATACAGAACCTAGATCAGAGACAGACCAATTAATGTGTGTTTTACGACACTCGCAACAAGCCAGATTCTTTGGGAATTTTTTTTTTAAAACATTTGAATTGCTTATCCATTCATCCATGCTTTAGGGAGATACACATAACAAGTTTCAAGTTTATTAAAATATTTTTTAGACCGCTTATTCTGGTTTCTAAGCGGTTAACAATATAAAAATTACATAAAAACAAATAATAAATTACATAGAAACTTATAAAAATGGGATAATGGATAAAAGTCAACTGCTTACTCTAGAAATAAAAATTTACAAGCGATTATTTGTCCAACAAATAGAGGAGCTTTGATATGCAATAATTTACAGGAAAATCAGGGTGGGCCGGTGGGTCATCACTTATGTGGACATTGCTCTATTTGCCAAGTCTCTCAACCTGATGGACAATAGAGAGTATGTACTGAAAACTTTTACTACATGTGATACAAGTGGAGTGATCTATGCCATTAGATGTCCTTGTAATAAGATCTATACTGGACAGACATCTCGACCTTTTAAAACTAGAATAATTGAACATAGTCCTGCCTTACATGCTACAAAGTTGAAGCACCTATGGTGCAACATTGCCTTGATTTGAACCATTCTTTTTCTGAGATGCGATGTTGGATTATAGAACATCTTTTTCCATCAAGTAAAGGAGGGGACTTTAAAACGTTTTTGAGACAGCGTGAACAAAAATGGATTTTTAAATTGCACTTGTGTCCCTAGTGGTTTGAATGCAAGAGTTGAATGGTGCACCTTTTTTTGAAGCCCTTACTCTGTATAACAACCCGAGATTGTGGATTGGTTTACTTTTCCTTTACTATAATCCTATTGGTTGGTGGTGACGCCATCACGTATCTTTTTAAGCCCTACCAGACGCCGAGTCGCCATTTTCTTGAAGAGAATCTTTGAAGCGGTAGTTCGTTTTTTCAATGTAGGTGAAGTGAAAATGTTTTGCCTGCTGAATTTCCCCTGAAACAGGGCCTTGTCGGGAATTCTACGTTTTTTGTTCTTCTCCCATGCGTTTCAATTATAGCAGTATTGGGAGACAAGTATCTGAAACTGCGGAGATTTTTTCCAACACCAGAGGAAAGAGTGTCTCTAATAAGATAAGTTTTGGTTTCCTATTCTTATAAGAAAATTTATAGAAACTGACAATTTAAACTGAGTTTTTCTAGACCAAGGATGTATTTTCCTGTGGCAGCTGTATAGCTCAACAAAGACCAATGATCCACAGATTTTTGTTTTCATCGCAGCTGTATAGCTGTCATAGAGTTTTCCCAGGTGACAATAATCCCTGGAAAATACTGAGGTCTTTTCTCCGTAATTACTAGGAAGCCTTGTCTAAATAATCTCTGGTATGGTTTGTTTTGTGAATATCTTTTTGGTGATTCTATATAATTTTGTATACCTTTATTTTTGACAAACAATGACACATAAAATCCAAATTGTATCATAAAATTCTTCCTGACTCAATCATTTACCAAAAAGCATTTCTGAAATAACAGAGAGTTTTAACCATTTTCCTAAATTGAAGTCCTTATTTCCAGTGGTAATGCATTCTACAATATTACTCCCTGCGCAGTTAATAAAACATGACGAATGCCGGCTAACTTTACTTGTTTAAACAGAGTTTATTTTCAGATCGTAACGTCTGCAAAAGAGAACTAAGCAGTGTTGGACAACATTAAACAAACCCTTTTAAAACTCTGTTTGATAGGCAATAGGCAGGCGATGAAGGTCACGCAAAATGGGTGTAATGTGTCCAAACTTCGAAGCACCCACAATCACACGCGCAGCAGCGTTTTGCGCCAACTGTAATGCTTGAGTCAGATTCTTTGGCAAACCCAAGTAAAGAGAGTTACAGTAATCAAACAAGGGAGTCAACATTGCACCGATGACTGTTCGAAAATTATCCAACGATAAATAGTCCCTTAACTTTCTAAAGTAATGTTTAAAATAAAAAAAACACCTCAGAAACTACTTTCCTAACCTGTGGCTTAAATGATAACGTCAAATCCAGCAAAACGTCCAGGTAGTTCTACTGACTTGACACGAGTATTATCCAACACAATCTCTGATGGAAATACATGTAGATGTTTTTCTCAACCTACACACAGAATTTCAGATTTAATAATAATAATTTTATTCTTATATACCACCAAAGCCATAATGGTTTGAGGCAGTTTACAACAAGAAGTGCTGGACAATCAGGGAATAAAACACAATATAATAAAATAAAATAAACAGTAAAACCTTAACTTACAAATCAATTAAATAATTTTGCTTTTACTAATTTTCTAAAACTGAAGTAGGATGAGGAATGCGTAATGATATTACCCAACATAAGAACATAAGAACATAAGCAGTGCCTCCGCTGGGTCAGACCACAGGTCCATCCCGCCCAGCAGTCCGCTCCCGCGGCGGCCCAAAACAGGTCAAGACCTGTCTGAATCATCAGAAGGGGCTCCCTTGCCACCTTGGTTTCCCATTTAAGTCCTGCCTTCCTATCGAAGTCCTAGCCCTCCGGTCTTGCACATGCACGACCAGGTTAGTTTATATTCATTACCTGATTTACTTCCTATACTTGTGTTACCTCCCAGCTCCTCCCTCAGTATCCCACGATCCCTTTATCCCTCAGGAATCCATCCAATCCCTGTTTGAATCCTTGTACCGTATTCTGTCTGATCACTTCCTCCGGTAGCGCATTCCAAGTGTCCACTACCCTTTGGGTGAAAAAAAACTTCCTTGCATTTGTTTTGAACCTATCTCCCTTCAGTTTCTCAGAATGTCCCCTCGTATTTGCTGTCCCCTTCAGTCTAAAGAATCTGTCCCTATCCACCTTCTCTATGCCCCTCATGATCTTGAAAGTCTCTATCATATCTCCCCTGAGCCTCCTTTTCTCCAGAGAGAAGAGCCCCAGCCTATCCAGCCTCTCGGCATATGAGCAGTGTTCCAGCCCTCTTACCAATTTCGTTGCTCTCCTTTGGACTCTCTCAAGTACCGCCATGTCCTTCCTGAGGTGCGGCGACCAATACTGAACGCAGTACTCCAGATGTGGACGTACCATCGCTCGATACAAAGGCATGATGACTTCCCGTGTTCTGGTTGCTATGCCCTTCTTTATGATGCCCAGCATCCTGTTGGCTTTTTTCGAGGCTGCTGCGCACTGTGCAGATGGCTTCAGTGATGCATCCACCAGCACACCCAAGTCTCTCTCGAGTCTGCGGTCTCCCAACAATACCCCCCCTAATTTGTAGCTGAACAACGGGTTCTTTTTCCCTATATGCATGACCTTGCATTTGTCCACGTTGAAGCGCATTTGCCATTTGTTTGCCCAGTCTTCCAGCTTGTCCAGGTCCCTTTGTAGGTCCTCACACTCCTCCCTGGTCGTAACTCTGCCGCACAGTTTGGTATCGTCTGCGAATTTTATAACCTCGCACTTTGCTTCCTTTTCCAGGTCATTGATGAATATGTTGAAGAGTAAAGGCCCCAGCACCGATCCCTGTGGCACACCGCTCGTGACTCCCCGCCAGTCAGAATATTGACCCTTTACTCCAACCCTCTGCAGTCTTCCCGACAACCAGTGCTTGATCCATCTGTGCACATCCCCTCCCACCCCGTGGTTCCACAGCTTCCTAAGTAGCCTTTCATGTGGCACCTTGTCGAAAGCCTTTTGAAAGTCGAGGTAAATGATGTCTATGGGCTCCCCATTGTCCACCCGACTGCTTATTCCCTCAAAGAAGTACAGAAGGTTCGTTAGGCACGACCTTCCCTTACAGAATCCGTGCTGGCTTGTTCTCAGTAGGCCATTTCTCTCGATGTGCTCGCAAATGCCGTCCTTGATCATAGCTTCAACAATCTTCCCTATAATTGAAGTCAGGCTCACCGGCCTGTAGTTCCCGGGGTCACCCCTCGATCCTTTCTTGAAGATGGGTGTGACATTTGCCAATTTCCAGTCCTCCGGCACCTCACCAGTTTTCAAGGATAGGTTGCAAACATGTTGTATTGTGCCCGCTATTTCCTGTCTTAGTTCCTTCAGAACCCTTGGATGGATCCCGTCCGGGCCCGGTGATTTGCCGCATTTTAACCTGTCTATCTGTTTGAGGACATCCTCCCTACTTACCTCTATGTGCTCTAATTTTTCAGTCTGTTCCCCACTCATGAGTTCCTCTGAGTCTGGTATATTAGATTTGTCTTCGCTCGTGAAAACCGACGAGAAGAACGTGTTCAACCTCTCAGCTACCTCTTTATCCTCCTTAATCACTCCCTTCCTGTCCCCATCGTCCAACGGCCCTACTTCCTCTCTCGCTGGTCGCTTCCCCTTAACGTAACTGAAGAATGCCTTGAAGTTTTTCGCCTCCTTGGCCAGCCCCTCTTCGTATTTCCCTTTTGCTTTTCTAACCTCCCGGTGGCATTCCTTTTGGCATTTCCTGTGCGCCTGGTGATTTTCCTCTGTTGGGTCCTTTTTCCATCTCCGGAAAGATACTTTTTTGTCCTTTATCGCCCTCTTAACTTCTATTGACATCCAAACCGGGTCCTTTGATCGCTTGTTCTTGCAGCCTTTCCTGAAGTTGGGGACGTACATTCTCTGTGCTTCTTGCAGGGTGTCCCTGAATAGGGTCCAGGCGCTTCCCACAGTCTCCATCCTAAAGATGTTTCTGAGCTTCCTCCCCACCATTTCCCTCATAGCAACGTAATTCCCTTTCTTGAAGTTCAGCGCAGTTGTTGCGGTCCTCCTAACTATGGGTGTCCCTCTTTCTAATGTGAATCTGATCGTGTTGTGATCACTGTTGCCTAGTGGTCCTCCCACTTCTACCCCTCTTGCAGGCCCCCCTAATCCGTTTAGGATGAGGTCAAGAGTAGTACCCCCTCGCGTCGGTTCTTTGACTAGTTGCTCCATGAAGCAGTCCTTCACAGCTTCTACAAATCCTATCTCCCTATTGCAGTTGGAGTGACCCGTACTCCAGTCTATCCCTGGGTAGTTGAAGTCCCCCATCACTGTTACATTTCCAGTCCTGCACTCCTGTCTCAATTCCGCTTCCAAGTCGTGTCCGACTCCCTCTGGTGTACCAGGTGGTCGATAGTACAGCCCCAGTTTTATGCCCGCACCCTTGTTTCCCGGTAATTTGACCCACATCGACTCCAGCCCCTCTGCCTTCGTTGCCATATCCATCCCGACCGAGTGGATAGAGTCCTTTATATATAGTGCTATGCCTCCCCCCTTTTTGTAGGTCCTGTCCCTCCTATAGAGCTTGTACCCCGGCAGCGCTACATCCCATTGATTTTCCTCTGTCCACCAGGTTTCTACAATTCCAATTATATCCAAGTCCTCCCCATTTGCCATGACTTCTAATTCACCCATCTTGGCCGTGAGGCTTCTTGCATTTGCGTATAAGCACCGCAGGTCCCGTCGTTTTTCTCCCAACTCTGCATTTACTTGGGCCACTTGCCCTTGGATTTCGGGCAGTTTTCCCGCTCTCTGTGTTTCTGCTTTACCCTCAGCCTTTACCCTCTTAGCTTTCAGCTTCCCCACATTCCTGCCACCCCACTTTCCCGCTTTTCCTCTGGGATTTCTAGCCCTACCGGCCCCCTCCTGGGCTATCATCCCTTGAGTCTCTGTTTGATCCCCCTCGCCTTGTGGTGCCTCTATATTACCCTCGGCTTTCGCCCTAATGCCACCCAGTCCCCCTGTGTCCACAAGCCCCTTAGTCTTCTCCCAGCAAGCTCCCATTACCTGATGTTTCCTTCGCTGTCTGATTTGGAGATCTTCCGGTCCCCCTGTTTCCTCCCTGCAGTCAGCCCGTTCAGCATCTGTTCTGGATACTGTTGTCCGAAGCGTCAACATCAGATCAGCTGTCGGCTTTCCCCCTCTCCTCAGTTTAAAGCCCTCTCGATCTCCTTCCTCAAATTGGTTGCCAGTAGTCAATTTACCTGACTGAACAGGAAGGAAAATACAGTATAATCTCGTTATAAGGGACTCGCTTATAACGGAACCTCGCCTATAGTGGACAAGGTCCGCTGGTCCCGGCCGTGAACCATTATAAACATACAGAAAATCATCGCATATAGCAGACTCGCATATAACGGACAACCAATTTGGTCCCCAGAGCCGCTTTTAGCTGTAGTTTTGTTGGGTTATAATGGACATGCAGGCTCCGCCTACAAGGCACGTGGCGTGCCGGTAATATAGTATCAAAATGCAGCCCAGAAGAAAATGACAGAGTATTTTTCTTTCCAGTACAGTACGACATAATGCTTTAGAACACAGGTGTCAAAGTCGGTCCTCGAGGGCCGGAATCCAGTCGGGTTTTCAGGATTTCCCCAATGAATATGCATGAGATCTATGTACATGCACTGCTTTCAATGCATATTCATTGGGGAAATCCTGAAAACCCGACTGGATTACGGCCCTCGAGGAGGGACTTTGACACCCCTGCTTTAGAACATCTTATAGTGTTCTGGTTTTTCAATCATTTCGAGCCATACCAATGTTTTGATGAGTTTTGTTCTTGATGTTGCTGATACGGTTGTGCAGTGACTGTTGTTCATTGATTGAACGTTGTTCCAAGTTGACCTAAATAAAGTTTTTAAAAAATGGAACACTGGATATAACAGACTCTGGATATAACGAACTGTTTTGCCAGGTCCCTTGAAGTCCGTTATAACGAGATTATACTGTACAGTAAAACCTTGGATTGCAAGTAACTTGGTTTGCAAGACAAGTAAAACATTTGATTAAATTTTAACTTGATAAACAAGCAAGGTCTTGCAATACAAGTACATACATATAGTATACACGCGTCCCATCATCACAACTGAGCCGATGGTTCTTCTCTCTCTGACACTGCAAAAGTGTAGTGACTGTTTTAAATGAGCGAGATCTTGCAATACAAGTACATATAGTATTTTGTATTAAAGTTTTCGGGTTGTGGAATGAATCATCTGAGTTTCCATTATTTCTTATGGGGAAATTCGCTTTGATATACGAGTGTTTTGGATTACAAGCATGTTTTCGGAACAAATTATGCTTTTAAACCGAGGTTTCATTGTAAATTTTCAAAAAGAAAGACATGCAAAATAGTGACAATGTTTTTGTTATACTGAGCAGAAGATGCCATCTTGGAAACAGGCCACTGGGATCTCTCTTCCTTAACAGACCATGGGCATATAGGGCACTACAGAAGGAGTCCATGCTCTACAGCAAAGTAATAGTGGAAGAGACAAAATCCCATTCAGCTCTAGGTACTGGGACAGGGTGAGGAAATATACTTAGGTTTCACGAGGAAGGTCTGATGAAAGAAAGGAAAAGCCAGCCGTGAATCGCTGTGTCTGGAGAACATCTGCCAGTGAGGGGTCAGTGGTGTCACGTTGTCCAGTAAATGTGCTTCAAAAGCAGACAGGAGAATTCCTGTGGGGAGGACTGTTTAAATACCACAGGGTCACTCCGTACACAAAGATCGAAGTCTCAGAACTTCTTCTGGATAAATATTTGCGATATGTAGAGGAAGGCAGACCAATGGGGAGTCCCCCATCAAGAAGGACAGAATATGGCAGCTCACGTCCCTCACTGAGAGGACCCTGCTGGGAGCCCTGGAGAAACAGAGCTGCTCGTTTTCTTTAAAGAAATAACGTTTATGTGTTTGCCTGGTCTGTTATCTCTTTTATTGAAAAGAAATCCCATTGTGTGTTTTCTGACTCTCAAGCTGTTTCGTCCTTTTGGCCCAGGTGTTTCAGCTATATTCAGCCCTCAGCCTTCCCACAGTCCTGGGGATGAAAGATAATGGCCACCCCAGAGTTACTGAGCCACAGTGGACTGCTGGAGAGAGGAGCACAGAGCAGGAGAAACCTCTGTCTCTTTCACCCAGCTGGGGGCAACAGAGATAGCTGACAGCACACAGAGAGGAAAGAAATCCAGAACCGGACCCTAATGTCACAGCGACATGGGGTTAGGATGGCATAGCAGTCACAGTACAATCTGAAGAAGAACCGGAATGTATTAGGATGGGAACCCCCAGGGCTGAAGCACAAGGGTGCCCAGTTGGTAGGATCGCTTTAAGGAGCGGCTTGAGATCCAGCTAGTAGTAGAGTAGGGCGTGACATTTCTGGGAATGTTGGAGTTATTCATGGTTTGGGGGGGGCATTTTTTGGTTACAAGGTAGAGAATGACATGGTGACAAAATTCATCACCGTTCCCGTCCCCGCGGATAACCGCGGGAAACCATCTTCATGTCATTCTTTAAGGAAAGAGGGAAGAATCAGAGTATGAATGGCCACAACCACTGACCCTCAAGCTTTTGCTTTGAAGAATGCTGGTGTAGAAGGACAGAGGATGAAATAGACACTAGAAAATGACATGGGTTTATTTCCTGTGGTTATCCGCAAGGACGGGAACGGTGATGAATTTTGTCACCATGTCATTCTCTATTACAAGGGTTGTGCTGTGCATTTGTGTGCATGCAGGCTGGTTTGCACACCTGTAATGGTTTTCACATGATTGCACACCTGTAATGGTTTTCACGTGCACGCCCTATCCAGAGACGACTGTACGCTATTGTTGACAAATGAAAAAACATAACATGTTATGGGTTTTCTACTTGGTTTTGTTTGTTAATGACGATCAGACACATAAAGCTTAGGGCAATGAAAGTCTGAGCCCGGAGTGGTGTCGCTGAGGTTCTGTAGTTAGAAATAAAATACACTTGGAATTATTTCATGGAGTTAATGTTTCCCCCGTGGTTGCAAATGTCAGTGTGGCATAGAGGTTAAAGCTACAGCCTGAGTGCCTTGAGACTGTGGGTTTAAATCTCACGTTGCTCCGTGTGACCTTGGGCAAGTCACTTAATCTTCCACTGCCCCAGGTATATTAGACAGACTGTGAGCCTGCTGGGGCAGACATGGAAAAATGCTCCGTTACCTGTTTGCAAACCGCTTAATACACCTTGTCCAAACAAGTAAAATTAAACTTTTAGGGGTTATTATTGATAGAGATCTCACTTACCATGATCATATCAGTTCAATCGTTAAAGTCTGCTTCTTCAAAATGCGCATTATTCGATCCCTACTTTCTATCTTGGACACTGATTCTATTACAGTATTGACTCATTCTTTAGTAATCTCCCACCTAGATTATTGTAACTCCCTTCTCAATGGCCTTCCCCAAAAAGAATTACGTCGCCTTCAATTATTACAAAATACTGCAATAAAACTTATTTATAAAAAAGGCCGATTTGACCATGTTACTCCACTCTTAAAAGAAGCTCACTGGCTCCCTATCACCCACCGTATCACCTATAAAATCATCTTACTCTGCTTTAAAATTAAACAATCTCATCAACCTTCATTCCTCGACAAACTCCTGATACCTCAATGCTCCTC
Source organism: Geotrypetes seraphini (assembly GCF_902459505.1). Taxonomy (NCBI): domain Eukaryota; kingdom Metazoa; phylum Chordata; class Amphibia; order Gymnophiona; family Dermophiidae; genus Geotrypetes; species Geotrypetes seraphini. Next base: position 69,559,409 of record NC_047095.1, read on the forward strand.
CCGCACTCTAAGATCTTCTGATCAAAAACTTCTTTTCATCCCCCCTCTAAAAGATTTCTATTATACTCGCAAAACAAATTTTGCCGTAACTGCTCCTACATTATGGAACTCCTTGCCACAATACCTCCGCGACGAACAACAACTTGTTAAATTTAAATCTTGTCTAAAGACTTTCTTATTTCATGACGCTTATAACCGAACCTAGATCTTCTTCTATCCATTTTCTCTCTCTTCTCTTTTATTTCTATTCTCTCTCCTCTTGCAAGCAATTATCACTACAATATGCCCTTACCTTCACGTTTTTTCCCCTACCCATTCTTCCCTTTTCTTCTTATTAAATGTAACTTTTTCCCCTCCTCCCTTACTATCCTCACAGTCAAGTCTGTCTTGTTTTGTCATTCATGTCTCACTTAAATATTTTATCCATTCTCCCCTTTTACCCCCTTTTTTTTAAACTATATTGTTAACCGGCCAGATATTTGGTTTATGGTCGGGATATTAAAAATTAATAAACTTGGAAACTTGGAATAGATCCCTTTCCCATCCGTAGTTTGCAGTAGAGAATGACACGGGGACAAATTTTTCCCCGTCCCTGCGGGAACTCATTTTCCCGTTCCTGAAAGCTCCGTCCTCGTCTGCACAAGCCTCAAACATTTTAAAATCATAAGTGTTCAAGTCTTGTGTAATTAAGACAGAGCTTACAGGAACGGGGCAGGGACAGCGACAGTGACAAAATTGCAGGGACGGAGCGGGTAAATTGAGTTCCTGCGGAGACGGGGAAATATTTGTCATCGTGTCATTCTCTTTTGCAGTAGCACTTTAAGGAGTAGCTCCAGGCCTAGTCTCCTGTCTCCTGAGCATCGGGAAGGAAGCTCTGTCTTCCAGACCTTATGACAACATCAGTGTGACCCTCCCAGGACAATTCTGCTACCTGCAGAGAGCCAGAGGTCAAGCATGCAACTGGTGTCCCAACACAGAGCTTGGGAGGAGCAAAGAAAGAAGAAAATATGAGATCTAACCTTCCTGGTCCTTTAGCCTAGAGCAGGGGTGCCCAAAAGGTCGATCGCGATGGCAACGCGAATTGATCGCAGGATCCAATTCAGGCTCTGTGCTAGAATTGCATTCCCTTCGCATTCTCCCTGCTTCCCGATGCCGTAAACAGTATAGCAGAAGCACCAGGCCCACCAGCCTTCCCTCGCCCCCCCCCCCTGATGTACATTCTGACATCAGAGAGGAATTCCAGGCCAGCCAATCACTGCCTGGCTGGCCCGTAACTTCCTCTCTGATGTCAGAATTGACGTCGGGGGGAAGGCTGGTGGACCCAGCGCTTCTGCTGTCCTGTTTACGGCGCTGGGAAGCAAGGAGAACTCAGAACTCAGCAGTGGTGGCTTGGGGGCCTGTTCCCTGATTTTGGTGGCGGTGGCTTCGGGGGGAGGGGGAGCATGGAGAAAGAAAGGCAAAGAAACAAAGGGGACAGGCAGGGAGACAGAAAGAAAGGGGGGACAGGGAGACAGAAAGAAAGAAGGGAAACAGAAAGAAAGAAAGGGAGATCAGAAAGAAAGAAAGAGGGCATGGAGAGAGAAAGACAGAAAGAAAGGGGGCAGGGAGACAGAAAGAAAGAAGGGGTCAGGGAGAAAGAAAGAAAGGAGAGGGGAGTAGGGAGAGAGGAAGAAAAAGTTGGGGGAGGGAATGAGGTCTGGAGGAGAGGAAGCATACAGGAGGCTGAAAGAAGGGAAGAAATATTGAATGCACAGTCAGAAGAAGAAAGTGCAACCAGAGACTCATGAAATCACCAGACAACAAAGGTAGGAAAAATGATTTTAGTTTCATTTAGTGATCAAAATGTGCCCGTTTTGAGAATTTATGTCTGCTGTCTATATTTTGCACTATGGCCCCCTTTTACTAAACTACGATAGCGGTTTTTAGTGTCGGAAGCTGCGAGGGGCATTCAGCGCAGCTCCCTGTGCTAAAAACCGCTATTGTGGTTTAGTAAAAGGGGAGGGGGTATTTTTGTCTAGTTGTTCCTGAGGTGACATTGCATAAAGTCATCTGCCTTGACCTCTGAAAACCCCCCGAATACAAATGATAATTAATATTTTCTCTGCATACAGTGTGCTTTGTGTTTTTAAAAATTTTATTGTTGGTATCATTTTGTCTTGGATTTTAAAAGTAGCTCACAAGCCCAAAAAATGTGGGCCCCCTGGCCTAGAGCAATGAAAATGCAGCAGAAGGAAAACCATTGATGGTCTCTGCAAGATGTGGAATATGGAGGTACCAGATGGTTACAGGAGACCCAAACCACTGACCTCATCCTGTTTTACTCATATCACATAGTGGACATTGCAGCTCTGATTATGATTCCGGATGATTTATTTATTTAAAACATTTAGAGACTGCTTAATATCTACGCGGTTTCCAGCAACAAACATTCATAAAATTAACTAAGACATATTAACATAAAACAACAATTTATATTATCCCATTTTATACGGTGGCGGTATGTCAAGGCAGTTGAAGAACAAATTTCATTCTCATTCCAGCTGAGGGGAGATACGATTGCAGTCTACAAAATCCTGAGTGGAGTAGAACGGGTACAAATGGATCGATTTTTCACGCCGTCAAAAATGACAAAGACTAGGGGACACTCGATGAAGTTACAGGGAAATACTTTTAAAACCAATAGGAGGAATTTTTTTCACTCAGAGAATAGTTAAGCTCTGAAACGCATTGCCAGAGGTTGTGGTAAGAGCGGATGGCATAGCTGGTTTTAAGAAAGGTTTGGACAAGTTCCTGGAGGAAAAGTCCATAGTCCGTTATTGAGAAGGACATGCTTGCCCTGGATTGGTAGCATGGAATGTTGCTACTCTTTGGGTTTTGGCCAGGTACTAGGGACCTGGATTGGCCACCATGAGATCAGGGTACTGGGCTTGATGGATCATAGGTCTGGCCCAGTAAGCCTATTCTCATGTTCTTAAAGTTAGCACAATTTGTGTATAATCTGAGATGTCCAGGTAAGTTATTCCACAAATGTACCCCAGCAATACAAAACATTCTTGTTTTTGAAAGAATATATCGTACACCTCTTTCCTTAATCGCTGACACTGTTAATCTCATTGTTCCCTCAGATCTCAACGTCCTACCAGGTCAATAAATCTCCCACAGTGTGCCAAAACAAGCTGGTGCTGATCTACATAGAACCTGGTGGATCAGAGTGTAATGTACTCTCCGTTTAATTAGTAACCAGTAAAGTTGTCTCAAAACTGGTGACATGAAATGGGAATGAAAACAAGATGTGTATAGTTTTTCTGGGATGTCCTCGCTCCTCTGGCAAACTCTCTGACTGTACAAGCGCACAGACCCCACGCTGGGCATTGCCAAAGAGAGAGAAAGCTCTGGGTTGTGAGATGCATTCAGTCAGAAGCTACGATTAGCCTAAGACCTGTTTTATAGAAAATTCACTGTGTGTCGAGTGACTCAGATTCTCTACCTGGTTCAGAATCACCAGAAGGGTTAAAATTTAGGGTGGCACCAGACACTGAAAAATAAAAGGCCGGATCAGTTGCCTAAGCTCTTAATGAAAGGATTCATTGGAAGAATTTGCACCTGTGTTATTCCTCGCTTCCCCCTCGATCTCCAGCCCTGACCAGAAGAGAACCTTTTAATTAGCATCTACAAGACATGATTCTGCCAGCAGAGGGCAGTCTCACCAGATAACTGTTTACAAGTGATGGTAAATGCTCCAAGCTGAAAGATAATTCCTCTAGTCAAGCAGTGGCTCTTAACCCTGTCCTGGGAGACTCCTCAACCAGTCTAGTTTTCAGGATATCCCTAGTAAATATGCATGAGAGAGATCTGTATATAGTGGAGGAAAGAAGGAAAAGCGGGGAAGGGGCTATACATATCAACCTGGGACAATATACTCTTGTATATTAAAACATCAATTCAAGTTTATTAAGGCAGTAAATAAATAAACTGAATTTAAAAACTGTAAAAGTCTAAATCTCTAATTGGATCAAAGAGTCCTAAAAAGCGCTGAAGCCAGTCTGTTTGGTGGACACTGTGTTGTAGACCTGGCACGGTCTTTGTTTCGGCACAATTGCCTGCCTCAGGGGCACAGTTAATGTCCAGCAGATGGCAGTCTTGTAACATCAACCATCAGACAAACGCATATGTCATGGAGGACTCTAACGTCTCTCCAGCATAAAACACTTGTTCAGCACGAAAGATTATTTATGCAGAATTTCTGTTGAAGGTAGACAGTAATGCTTTCGCTTGGCAGTATTGGAGGAGACAGGCATGCAACTATGTCTCATGCATATTCATTATCATTCACACTTGGGGGGGAGGGGGGAGCACATTCGATATTCTATATGAGTGTTCTTTAACCTTTTGACACCTATGGACCGGTGGAAATAAAATAATTATTTTGTGGACCGGCACCAGTCCACGGACCGGCAGTTGAAGAACACTGGGCTAAGTCATGGGCCAGACCCCGCCCATCTCCACCCAATCTCCGCCCCAGACCCTGCCCACATAATAGTACTAATTGTAACACCATTTTTTCCATCCATTTTTCATATATATATATAACTATTAACCACTACATCAGACCTAAAAACATTCTGAAAAGAAATCAAAATACTTCTATTCAAAAAGTATATTCAATCAACTTAATCTCCCCCTCTTTCTCATCCCATCTTTATCCTTTTTTCTTCCCATGTATAGCTCACTTCTTCAACGTCCCAAAAAGTACCGGATACCCAAGTAATCAACCAGTATCCTAATATCTCCAGATATCTACCAATATAAGGAAGCTGGATATTCATCAATGTAACGCAACCTGAAATTGTCTCCAATGTAATGCTAATCTGAATTAAGCACAGTTACTTACCGTAACAGGTGTTATCCAGGGACAGCAGGCAGATATTCTTGACTGATGGGTGACGGCACCGACGAGCCCCGGTACGGACAATTTTAGAGTGATTGCACTCTAAGAACTTGGAAAGTTCTAGCTAGGCCGCACCGCGCACGCGCGAGTGCCTTCCCGCCCGACAGAGGCGCGCGGTCCCCAGTTAGGATAAGCCAGCTAAGAAGCCAACCCGGGGAGGTGGGAGGGACGCAAGAATATCTGCCTGCTGTCCCTGGATAACACCTGTTACGGTAAGTAACTGTGCTTTATCCCAGGACAAGCAGGCAGCATATTCTTGACTGATGGGTGACCTCCAAGCTAACAAAAAGAGGGATGGAGGGATGGTTGGCCATTAGGAAAACAAATTTTGCAAAACAGATTGGCCGAAGTGTCCATCCCGTCTGGAGAATGCATCCAGACAATAATGAGATGTAAAAGTATGAACTGAGGTCCAAGTAGCAGCCTTGCAGATTTCCTCAATAAGAGTGGAACGGAGGAAAGCCACAGATGCTGCCATAGCTCGAACTCTATGGGCCGTGACAGAACCTTCCAGTGTCAGTCTGGACTGAGCATAACAAAATGAAATGCACGCTGCAAGCCAATTTGACAACGTACGTTTAGAAACAGGACGTCCCAATTTATTCAGATCAAAGGACAGAAAGAGTTGGGGAGATGATCTGTGTGGCTTAGTACGCTCTAAATAGTAAGCTAAAGCCCGCTTACAGTCCAAAGTATGCAGAGCCTGTTCTCCAGAATGAGAGTGAGGTTTCGGAAAGAAGACAGGCAGAACAATGGATTGGTTGAGATGGAATTCAGAGACAACCTTAGGGAGAAACTTTGGATGTGTACGCAGAACCACCTTGTCATGATGAAAGACTGTAAAAGGTGGATCCGCAACTAGTGCATGTAGCTCACTGACCCTCCTGGCAGAGGTTAGAGCAATAAGGAAGACCACTTTCCAAGTGAGGAACTTGAAAGGAGTCGTAGCCAAAGGTTCAAACGGAGGCTTCATTAAGGCGGAGAGAACCACATTAAGGTCCCAGACTACAGGAGGTACTTTAAGAGGTGGTTTCACATTGAAAAGACCCCGCATGAATCTGGAAACCAAAGGATGAGCTGAAAGGAGTTTTCCATGAACTGGCTCATGAAAAGCAGAAATAGCACTGAGGTGGACTCTGATGGAAGTAGACTTGAGACCAGAGTCAGACAAAGAAAGAAGGTAATCTAACAAGGTCTCCACAGCAAGGGATGTAAGATTATGATGATGAAGAAGACACCAGGAAGAAAATCTTGTCCACTTCTGATGGTAACATTGCAGAGTGGCCGGTTTCCTGGAGGCATCCAGAATAGAACGAACAGGCTGAGACAAAAGAGTATAATTCGAAGTCAGCCCGAGAGATACCAAGCTGTCAGGTGCAGAGACTGGAGGTTGGGATGCAGAAGGGTCTCCTGATGCTGTGTAAGCAGAGAAGGAAACAATGGAAGAAGAATAGGCTCCCTGGAACTGAGTTGAAGTAGAAGGGAGAACCAATGTTGCCTGGGCCATCGTGAAGCGATGAGAATCATGGTGGCCTGTTCCCTCTTGAGCTTGAACAAGGTTCGCAACATGAGAGGTAGCGGAGGGAAAGCATACAGGAACAGATTGGACCAGTCCAGGAGAAATGCATCCGCTGCCAGACGGTGAGGAGAGGAGAGTCTGGAGCAGAAGAGGGGCAGCTGGTGATTGTGAGGAGCTGCAAAGAGGTCTATCCGAGGAGTGCCCCACTGAGCGAAGATGGACTGTAGAGTTAAAGGATCGAGAGTCCACTCGTGAGGCTGGAGAATTCTGCTGAATTTGTCCGCTAAGGAATTCTGTTCTCCCTGAATGTAGATCGCTTTTAAGAATAGGTGGTGATCTGTGGCCCAAGCCCAAATCTTCTGGGCTTCCTGGCACAAGTGGCGAGAGCCTGTCCCACCCTGCTTGTTGATGTAGTACATTGCAACTTGATTGTCTGTGCACAGCAGGAGGATTTGAGGAAAGAGAAGATGTTGGAAGGCCTTGAGGGCATAAAACATCGCTCTGAGTTCCAGGAAATTGATGTGATGTCTCATTTCCTGGGCTGTCCAAAGACCTTGAGTTTGGAAGTCGTTCAAATGAGCTCCCCAGGCATAAGGGGAGACGTCGGTGGTGATGACAAGCTGATGAGGAGGTAGATGGAACAAAAGACCTCTGGAGAGATTTGAGGACATCAACCACCATTGTAGAGACTGACGAAGAGATGATGTCACAAATATGTGTCGTGAGCAAGGATCCGTCACTTGGGACCACTGGGTAGCTAGGGTCCATTGAGGAGTGCACAGGTGAAGACGTGCGAAGGGTGTGACATGAACTGTGGAGGCCATGTGACCCAAGAGTATCATCATTTGCTTGGCAGAGATGGAATGTTGTGGAAGTACCTGCTGACATAGAGATTGAAGAGTTTGAAGACGGTTGGACGGCAGGAACGCTCTCATGAGGACTGTGTCCAACACCGCTCCAATGAATTGAAGTCTCTGAGTGGGAATGAGATGAGATTTGGGTAGATTGATCTCGAACCCCAGAAGTTGTAGAAATAGGATGGTTTGGTTGGTGGCCAGGAGTACTGTCTGAGATGAATTGGCCTTGATTAACCAATCGTCCAGGTAAGGAAAGACCTGAAGGTGGTGAGAGCGTAGAAAGGCAGCCACCACAATCAGACATTTGGTGAACACTCTTGGAGAGGAGGCAAGACCGAAGGGCAGCACCTTGTATTGGTAATGACAATGATTGATCATGAAGCGGAGGTACTGTCTGGAGGCCGGATTGACCGGTATGTGAGTATATGCCTCTTTGAGATCGAGGGAGCATAGTCAGTCGCCTTGATTGAGAAAAGGGTAAAGAGTGGCCAGAGAAAGCATCCTGAATTTCTCTTTGACCAAGCATTTGTTGAGATCGCGAAGATCTAGAATGGGTCTGAGATCTCCTGTTTTTTTGGGGACTAGAAAATAACGGGAGTAGAATCCCTGCCCCTTTTGATCTAGAGGAACTTCCTCTATGGCGTTCAAAAGGAGGAGGGATTGAACCTCCTGCAGGAGGAGGGAAGATTGAGGAGTGTTCAAAGCAGACTCTCTTGGCAGACTTTGGGCAGGAAGTGTCTGAAAGTTGAGAGAGTAGCCGTGACGGATGATGTTGAGGACCCATTGATCCGAGGTGATGATTTCCCAATGGCTGAGGAAAAAAGTAAGACGGCCACCTATAGGTTGAGGCAGGTGGGCAGATGGCAGAAAACTGGCTATGCCCTGGAGAACTAAGTCAAAAGGGCTGAGTAGATTTTTGCTGTGGAGGTGGCTTCGCAGGTTGCTGCTGTGGTGGCCTAGGGGTTTGTCGTTGTTGCTGACGTTGACGCCTAGGTTGTTGGGGAGCTGATGGCAAAGGGCGAGCCACATAACGGCATTGATAGGCCAATTGTTGTCTAAAAGGCCGGGCAGGTGGAATCTTCTTCTTTGTTTTTAGAAGAGTATCCCAGCGAGTCTCATGGGCGGAGAGCTTTTGGGTGGTAGAGTCCATGGATTCACCAAAGAGTTCATCCCCTAGGCATGGAGCATTAGCCAGTCGATCTTGATGGTTGACATCAAGCTCCGACACCCTGAGCCAAGCAAGGCGGCGCATGGCCACAGACATGGCCGTTGCTCTGGTGGTAAGTTTGAACGTGTCATAAATTGATCGAACCATAAACTTGCGTAGTTGGAAAAGAGAGGACGAGCACTGGTGAAAAGCCTGTCGTTTGCGCTCAGGAAGGTACTTTTCAAAGGAAGCCATGGTGGTGAGAAGATGCTTGAGATAGAAAGAGAAATGGAAAGCATAATTACCAGATCTGTTAGCCAGCATGGCATTCTGGTATAACCTTTTACCAAACTTATCCATGGCTTTACCTTCTCTGCCAGGAGGGACAGAAGCATATACACTAGCTCCGGCAGACTTTTTAAGCGTAAATTCCACTAGAAGAGATTCATGTGGAAGCTGTGGCTTATCAAATCCAGGGATAGGGATCACTTTATACAAAGAATCCAATTTACGAGGGGCTCCTGGAATGGTCAAAGGAGTCTCCAGATTTTTATAAAAGGTTTCCCTCAAGATATCATGGAGGGGTAATTTGAGAAATTCCTTTGGAGGCTGGTCAAAATCCAGTGCATCAAGGAAGGCTTTGGATTTTTTAGACTCAGCCTCCAAAGGAATAGAAAGAGATTCACACATGTCTTTCAGAAAGGAAGTGAAAGATGTGGAATCTGGTCTGGAGGATGGATCAGGGACAGCAGGATCATCCTCATCCGATGAACACTCACCCTCAGAAAGAAAAGGCTCTTCGGAGTCACCCCACAGATCAGGGTCCCTAATGTGGGAGCTACGGTCTCGAGACTCCGGTGTGGAGGGTTCCAGGTGTCAGGATTTGCATGCCGACTTTCCTGATCTCATAGACACGGTACCGGGAGACGTTACAGGCTGCATCGGTGCCGAAGTCTGAACAGCCTGGTGTTGAGCTCCCGGTTCCGGTGCGAGGACTGGCATGGAGACCGATGAAGCAGAGTGGACCGGTACCGACAAAGTGGACGCAGACAATAGAGGCTGCTCCACTGCCGGTACCGGTGGCTCAGACCGGACCGGGACTGGAAGGCTCGGTGCCAAGAGAGCAGGAAGGATCTGTTGTAACTGCTCTTTGAGCTACACCTGTAGGACGGCTGCAATGCGCTCGTCCAGAGAAGGCACCGGTACCGCTTTTTTCTTCTGCGGTACCTGCGGTGCCGCTCTACGCCCCGAGGATAAGGAGCCCGAGGTCGAGGGACTCACCTCAATAGGGGCGGAGCGCTTCCGCGGGCGCCTCGCGGTCGGCAGGACTGGGCTCGCTGCTATCGAGACCGAAGGACGCTCCAGCGGGGAAGGCTTCTTAGCCGGCTTACCTGGGTGTTGCGACGCCGACGCGGTGTCGACGAAGTGGGTGCCGACTGAGATGGGGCCGATGCCGGTGTCGATGCCGCAGGGTCAGACATGTCGGCACCGAAAAGCAACCGTTGCTGAATTTGACGGTTTTTTAATGTTCGTTTTTTTAATGTGGCACAGCGGGTGCAGGTGGAAGCCTGATGCTCGGGACCCAGGCACTGTAAGCACCAGTTGTGCGGGTCTGTGAGAGAAATAGGCCGTGCACACCGCTGGCACTTCTTAAACCCTGGCTGGGGGGGCATGAAAGTAAAAACGGCTTCTGCCAAATCGAAGGCCGAGGCCTCGATGGTGGCAGCAGGCCCCGCCAGGGCAAAACCGACGAAAGAAAAGAAAAAAGAAACTTTTTTTTTTTTTTTTTTTAAAGAGAAAATAATAAAAGAAAAAAGGAAATACAATTTCCGAAGAAGATTTCACGAGCGGGAAGGTGATCAGGAAAAATCTTTTCAACAGCCGTTGAAAAGTGTGTCTTCTTAACTCCGCGGAAACTAAGAAACTGGGGACTGCGCGCCTCTGTCGGGCGGGAAGGCACTCGCGCGTGCGCGGTGCGGCCTACTAGAACTTTCCAAGTTCTTAGAGTGCAATCACTCTAAAATTGTCCGTACCGGGGCTCCGTCGGTGCCGTCACCCATCAGTCAAGAATATGCTGCCTGCTTGTCCTGGGATAATCTTTGTAATGTAACCTGAAATTGTCTCCAATGTAATATAATATGAATCCTCAATTTGTAACCTGTACCAGCAATTTTCCAATGTAATGCAACCTCCTGGAAATGTCCAGCTCTCTTCCAATGTAATCCGCTTTGAACCGCAAGGTACAAGCGGAATAGAAATCACCAATGTAATGTAATATACACACACAATATAAACGTATTAACAACATATAATGGTTATCCACAAAATTAAACTACACAAAGCACACTGTAAGCTTTTCAACATTCATTCCTACCAGAAACCATGCAAATGCAGGACCAAAAACTAAAAGTACTAATATATACAAACAAACCCTAAGATGCAAGACTCTGCATGCAGTACAACCCCAGAGGAAAAGATAAATGCATTTCTTCCTCAACAGACAATTAGAGCAGATGTAAAATCACTAAATAAAAAATAAAAGCATTTCCCCTACTGTTGTTGTCTCTCTCTCCCTTCTGGCCTGCCCCCCGGTGTTAGCTTTAGGCCGGTCCACGGTGCGATCAACGCAGGGTCTTCGGGCCGACTGCCTGAGTTCTACATTACACAAAACTGTGGGAAGCGGCTCCTCGCCTGTGTCCCATGCCTCATCTGAAAGTCTTTCCTCTGACGTTGCAATGTCAGAGAGAAGGCTTCCGGGTCAGGCGCAGGCCGCGGGTAGGAGCCTTTGTGCACTGGAGCACTCAGGGAGCCAGCCTGAAGACGCCGCATTGATCATACCGAGGACTGGTGGCTACAGAACAATCTCTTGGGCCCGATGGAGGTGCCGGCCCTGCGGACTGGCAGAAAATTTCTGTGGACTGACACCAGTCCACGGACCGGCGGTTAAAGAACACTGTTCTGTATTATCAGCTAGTTTGTGATGAAAGTCTTTGTAGTTTGATATATGATTTGAGAGATGTGTACAGCCACTTATGATAATATATATCCTATCTCTTTATCTTATCTCTAATGGAGTTCCTTTCCTAATTTATCTCTATTTTACTGGAAACCGCTTAGATCTCAAAATGTTAATATAAGCAAAACATAAACTATGAGAACACTGGAAAATTACTGCGTGTGTGTAGAAACGTTCCACCCCAAAAACCCACGTCTACTCCTCATTCAAAATTTTTTTAAAAAAAAATATAGGGGTCATTTTACTAAGGCGCGCGAGACGTTTTATTGCCCGCTAAAAATTAGCACACGGTAAACACTAACGCGTGCCAACGCATCCATTTTATCCTATGGACGCATTGGTGCGCGTTAGCTTTTAGCGCGTGCTAAATCAGCTACCGCACCTTCGTAGAAGGACTACGTGATATGCTCAGACCCAGAACCAAAATGACACAGAGTAGGATTATTCTCCTAAGGCAATTCCAGTCCTCAAGAGCCAGAGCCAGGTCAGGTTTTCAGGATCTCCACAATAAATATGCATGAGATAGATTTGCATCTCAAGGAGGCAGTGCATGCAAATTCATCTCATACATATTCATGGTGGAGATCCTGAAAACCTGACCTGGCTCCGGCTCTCGAGGACCGGAATTGCCTACCGCTGTCCTAAGGTAATAGCTAGATCAGTAGTATTTAATTTATAACATTTTATTGAAGGAATATACAAGTATACAAAAATATAATACAAATGAAACTCATAACAATTATATTCATAAAAATATTTGTCAAACATAGTTCTATTATTCCTCCAAAATATATTTCCATATTATCTACAATAAACCTTAATATATTTTCAAGTTCAAACCCCCTTTTTCAATTCCTCAATTCCCTCCTCCTCCTCCCATCCCTACCCCTTTTAATTATATGTAAATCTTTAATTAAAGAAATAAAATAACCCAAAAACTAACCCCCCCAAACCAAATGGAAGTTGACAAAAATAAAGAATAATAAAAATAAAGAACTGGAATTTTAAGTAAATAATCATAGCTTCAATGTAAATCATTAAAAATTAAACTTCTTGCCTTTGTTGAAAGATTCTGAATATACAGATCCCAAATTTCCATAAACATACGAATTTTCCTAGCCGAACGCCTAACTTCCCAAGTCTCAAATAACAACAGACGATGAAACTGGTTCCTCCAATACCAGAATCTAGGTGCTTCTTTCGATAACCAAAATTGCATAATGCACTTATGTCCAATCATAAACGCCTTACCAAAAACCCCACAAGCCGCAGCTTTACCAAAAATTACTCCCCTTGATAAATCTACAGCAGAACTAACCCATATCAGTAGTATTTAAATGTATTGTGCTAGATAGAATTGATCATTAAGGGGTTTTATAGGGTTATTTCCAATTTGATTTTAACGTGGGTGTGTTTGGGTACTGCAGTGGGTGCCCCATCCTGAAGACGCCAAACAGTGACACTCGAGTCGAGGGGGGGGGGGGGGGGGAGCAGAGTCCTTGAGTTTGTGTTGAAAGTTAATAGAAAGGTGTTAGTGTCCAGGTGGGAAAGCGTGCCGTCGCACTTTAAAGATAAGTACATTGGTGAGAAAAATATTAGAAATGTGTGACAAGGTATAGGCGGTTGGGACATTGATGTGGCTAAGATGGTCCTGGGCTAACCCTGTGGCATTTTGGTTATGGTTTTTCTAAAAACATTATTATTTCAAGGTATGATTTTGAAGACGTGGACTTGTGTTTTGGGGGGATGGGATGCAAATTCATTAGGGATATCTGGGGTGGGGGGGTTTCCCAGGACAGGGCTGCGAACCACTGCTTGAGACTGTAAGTGTGCTCTTGATTCATTTTAATATTCATCATAATTGTAGGGGCTGGTACTCGCTTGGGTTTAGGTTACAGAACTCCCCCCGATATTCACGGAGGTTCCGTTCCAGGAACCCCCGCGAATATCAAAAAAACGCAAATACGTTTTTTTGTCTGGGGAGACAGGAGAGGGCAGCTGGAGTGCCAGCGAGCGAAGGAAATCGCATGCGGTATGCTCCGACCGCCTCTTCCGTACTAAAGTCGGGCCTCACCAATCAGGAGCTGCATTGAGACATTGCTTTCAGTGGAAGTAAAACCCGGATGCTTCAATCCGTCCTTTTTTGTCTGGAGCCACACGGGAACCCTACCTTTTACGCTCAGTGGCATAGTAAGGGGGAGGGCAAGGAGGGGCGGGCCGCCCTGGGTGCCATGTTGGTGGGGGCGTTGGCACCCCTCCTCCTCTTCCTGCACCCCCATACCTCTAGTTGAAGGTGTTGTTTGCGGAGGTCAACAGCGTGCTCTTTGCGACCCTGTCGGTTCTCCCGCTGACGTCACTTCCGGGTGACATCAGAGGGAAAGCTGATGGGGGTCACGAGGAGCAAATGGTTGACCGCCGCGAGCAACACCTTCAACTGGTGGTACAAGGGAAGGAGGGGGGGGGGTGCACGCAGCAGGCGGATCGGGGAAGGAGCGGGAGGGCGGGGGAGGGGCACCTCTCAGCCTCGCTATGCCACTGCACAAAGTAAGCTCACTTTCAATGCTCCTAAACTTGAATTTGAACATTGGGTAAGGGAAGGGGGAAAGCACCCCAAAATGGCTCTTTTCAGGGCTGAAAATCCAACTCCTCTTTTTAAACAAATCCTACATCCTAGTGACGCTCTGGGAACCTCATCCTGTGGTCTGTAGTTTTTCACTCAATGAATCTGGACTGCAAATCCCACAAGGCTTCAAACTGAGCATGAAAGAGTTGGAAGCACATTAGGGCATGTCTGAGGCCCAGCACAGGCCACACACAGAAAGGTAGAGATAGAACGCAATGCAAGCAGCATCCTCCCCTCCCGGGTCAGAGAACCTCCCCCACTCCTCTGAGACAGACTCTTAGCCATGATAATGGTGAAGAAAGAGCTGGAAGGGCTGATTAGAACCTGAAGAAATCCAGCGTCTGCACCACGCCCACCCCTTAGCCTGGCTCTTACACGCCAGCTCGTGTGCAGATAAGTCACGAGGATCTGGCTCAGGCCAGGATTTATGATTTTCCTTCCTGATGAATTGTGGTACTTGTGGTGCTGATTTTAAAAGGAGGAAGTGGGGGACTCCAGCCATCAAAAGGATATTCCAGTTGGAGCAGGGTTCATTTTCTGCTAACAACCTCTCTGCAGACAGCAGTTATGCATTGTATGTAAAAATATGTCCTGCATATTTATTGTGGATATTCTGAAATTTTGCCTCACCCATCTACTGCATTTTCATAATAACTTTCCTACTGGGACAGACCACAGATCCATCAAGCCCGGTATCCTATTTCCAGCAATGGCCAACCCAGGTCCCAAGTACCTGGTAGAAACCTACAGAGTAGCAACATTCCAAAGCTGTTATTGTGATGTCATAATGCTTCATTCCACCAATGCCTAAGAGCCAACCTCATCAGTGATGTCACAATGGCTCGATCGTCCTACACATAAGAACTGGCATATTGGGACAGACCAAAGGTCCATCAAGCCCAGTATCCGATTTCCAATAGTGGCCAACCCAAGTCCCAAGTAAATTATTTATAATTGGAAGGATTGGAGGAGATTAAATTACAACTTTTGGTGGAACTCTTTATGCCATATCTATAAAATGGAAAGATTTATTGCCTTACAACGGGGATATTTTAAGAAATTTCAGGATGTGTGGAAACCATTAACAAAATATTGTAAGGATTAAGTAAAATGGTTTCCCTTATATTTATCAGTTTAAGGTGTAGGGAGGGGGGTATTTTATTATCACATATTTTATATGATAATGTAATATATGGTTGGGAGGGATGGGAAAGGGGAAGAGATAAGAATTTATGTAATGTACCAATGATTGTTTATAAGTGATGTGATGTATTTATTGCTACTGTGAATGAATATATTTAACACTTAATGTAATTTTGAGAATGAATAAAGAATTAAAAAAAAAAAAGAGATTGTGATGTCATAATGCTTCATTCCACCAATGCCTAAGAGCCAACCTCAGCAGTGATGTCACAATGGCTCGATTGCCCTATACATAAGAACATAAGAATTGACATTTTGGGACAGACCAAAGGTCCAGCAAGCCCAATATCCTGTTTCCAACAGTGGCCAACCCAGGTCTCAAGTACCTAGCTATTTGATTTCATGCTGCTTATCCTAGGAATAAGCAGTGAATTTCCCCAAGCCATCTCAGTAATGGCCTATAGACTCCCCTATTGGGAATTTATCCAAACCTTTTTTGAACCCTGCTAAGCTAACTGATTTCACCACATTCTCCAGCGACAAATTCCAGAGTTTAATTACACGTTGTGTGAAGAAATATTTTCTCCGGTTTGTTTTAAATCTACTACCTCGTAGCTTCATCGCATGTCCCCTAGTCCTAGTATTTCTGAAAAGAGTGAACAAGCGATTCGCATCTACCCTTTCCACTTCACTCACTATTTTATAGACCTCTATCATATCACCCTTGAGCCGTCTCTTCTCCAAACTGAAGAGCCCTAGCCGCTTTAGCCTCTCCTAATAGGACTACAGGAAGAGAGTATGGAAATTAGAGCGGGCATAGAATAAAAAAAGGAACACTATGTCAGTTGGAGATGAAAAGTTAAGTTTATTATGATACCTTGATTAACCAATCAAATAACTCATCCAAATGTCTATTCAAGATCTTTACCTCGTTAATTTCCACTAAAGATGTGACCTCAAATTCCTGTGTGCAACATCCTGATGAAATTAGCCTAGCCCAGGGGTAGGCAATTCCGGTCCTCGAGAGCCGGAGCCAGGTCAGGTTTTCAGGATATTCACAATGAATATGTATGAGATGGATTTGCATGCACTGTCTCCTTGAGATGCAAATCTATCTCATGAATATTCATTGTGGATATCCTGAAAACCTGACCTGGCTCCGGCTCTCGAGGACCTGAATTGCCTACCTATGGCCTAGCCAATTACTTCCAAAATCAAAATCATAAGAGAATCCTTTTCCCATACACTTGAAGACTATATGGAGATGAACTCGGTACCAATAGATAAGAAAGAAGGGATTCCAGAAGATAGGTGCTGGAAACAATTCTCTACGGATACCACTAGCTAAAAAGTGTTGTCACCTTGATATCTGTTCTACTAACTTACTGGACCAAGCACCTGCTGAGTTTATAACTTGGCTGACGGAGCTTGTTAACAGGTGCCTGTCAAAAGAAATCGATCCTGATCCATCATTGGCCATTTCACTCATTCCCAAAGCTGCAGGCTTAGATCTATCTAAGGGAGAACACTACAGGCCAGTACCACAAGAACCTAAGAATCGCCTTACTGGGTCAGACCAATGGTCCATCAAGCCCAGTAGCCTGTTCTCCCGGTGGCCAATCCAGGTCACTAGTACCTGGCCAAAATTCAAGGAGTAGCAACATTCCAGCAACTCAAAGAATAGCAAGATTCCGGAACCCTAATGAGATCAACATTCCAGAGCTGAGATTGTGATGTCATAATGCCTCATTCCACAGAGCCTCAGAGCCAACCTCATCCAGTTTTGGAGGCTACATTATCAAAAGGATGTGAAGAGAATAGAGTCAATCCAGAGAATGGCCACTAGGAAGGTCTCAGGATTTAAAGACATCCCATATGAAGAACGTCTGACCAGACTGCGCTTATATTCTCTCGAGGAGCGCAGAGAAAAGGGGGACATGATAGAAACATTCAAATACATCACAGGTCGCATTGAAGTGGAGGAAAAAATATTTTTTCTTATGGGTCGCATGGCAACAAGAGGGCATCCGCTAAAACTTAAGGGGGGAAGATTTCATGGTGACACCAGGAAATACTTCTTCACCGAATGGGTGATTGATCGATGGAATAAACTTCCACGCCAGGTGGTCGAGGCTAGTAGCGTGCTTGACTTCAAAAGTCGATGGGACAAACAGGTGGGGGCGCTACAGAGTTATGTATAAAAGATGGGTACTCCAGAGCGGGAGGATTCTTGAGTGGGCAGACTCGTTGGGCCGCCAGCCCTCTTCTGCCGTCATACTCTATGTTTCTATGTCCTATACTTGGCTCACGTAAGAACATAAGAATAGCCTTACTGGGTCAGACCAATGGTCCATCAAGCTCAGTAGCCCGTTCTCCCAGTGGCCAATCCAGGTCACTAGTAACTGGCCAAAACCAAGGAGTAGCAATATTCCATGCTACCAATCCAGGGCAAGCAGTGGCTTCCACTTTCTCAATAACAGACTATGGACTTTTCCTCCAGGAACTTGTCCAAACCTTTCTTAAAACCAGCTACACTATCCGCTCTTACCACCTTCTCTGGCAACGCGTTCCAGAGCTTAACTATTCTCTGAGTGAAAAAATATTTCCTCCTATTGGTTTTCAAAGTATTTCCCTGTAACTTCATCGAGTGTCCCCCTAGTCTTTGTAATTTTTGACAGAGTGAAAAATCGATCCACTTGTACCCGTTCTACTCCACTCAGGATTTTGTAGACTTCAATCATATCTCCCCTCAGCCGAATCTTTTCCAAGCCGAAAAGCTATGGTTAGCTAAGCTGGTAGAATTCTGTGTTAATACACAACTTTCTGAATTTCTAAGCCTGGTAGATGGCTATCATACCTCTGAACATGGCTTCAGTCTGATGCACAGTACTGAATTCCTTCTCCTAGAGTTAACATCTAAAGCAAAGACCTCTCTTAGTGTTGAAATGGTTCACAAAATTCCTTAGCAAGAGAACATATGACCTGAGGCAAGATCATAAGAAATCTCAAATCTGGGATGCTTCCTGTGGGGTTCTACAAGGCTCCCCTCTTGTCGCCATCACTATATGCATGAACACCTTGGGCAGGCGGTTCTCCTCCATCCAAGTCCACACGTTTTCTTATGCAGGTGATCCCTTTCTCAATACATATCTATTCTGATTGAAGATCTAAGTATATGGCCACAGCAGAAGTTCCTTAAATTAAACAAGCAGAAGACGAAGATGCTACGGTTTGGTGATCACAACTGAAATACCTCACTCAGAGTTAACCCTATTCTCAGGGGAGAAGCTCATGATTAATCAAACATCAAAAGTATCAGGAGTAATTCTAGATTCCAATCTCACTATGGGCGAGCAGATTACCTCATTGTTCCCCCTCCGAGCAATTCAACCTTTAGAAACAGTAACATATAGGATATGAAAGAACTGTCCACTTACCAGCAGCCCATCTGTGTATTTCTCCACCATGACTGACCAAAGGGTTAGAGAGGTAGATTTAAGAGTCCCTGAGGTCTTTCGCGGCCAACAGCACCTCCTGCAGGCCTTTCCTCATATATAATCTGGGATATACAGTGTTCCTGGGCAGCTGACTTCTTGAGCCTGGGCTTGGTCAACACTAGAAATCAGAAGCAGATAACAGGTTTTAATATAATCTGGGTTTTGATATACCATCAAAATGCATAATTAACACACACAAAAAAAATTCAAAGAATAGAAATTATACAAACAGGGGGTAATTTCCCACAGGTTGTCCACAGCTAAGCACTGGGATTCTGCGTGCTAAAGGGGAATTGCTCTCATGGAATATTGGCCTAACTCTGCAGTTATGCATCTAACTTTACGTGCGATCACTTGTTGTAGCTCAGTGGCTGGAGTAAATGGCTGTCAGGCGAGTACATTAAGTTCTGGACACACCCCTGATTCACCCATGCCCCCCCCCCCCGATCCATGTCCCCTTGCAGTGGCATGCTATGGATTATGGCTGCTCAAGTTCTAAATCCCCCATGAAGGACAGTTATGCGTGTATATGTTAATTAATGCAAATTATTGGTTGTTAAAGCCAACTAGGAGCTAATTATTACATTAAGTAATGCATTAGAACTTGCGTGTGCAAATTTGTAAAATGATATGCACAAATCTACAGAACTCGGCACTCAAGAGAAAAGCGACCCAAGTCTAAGCTCCAGGACTGGAAGGGTGAGGACAGAGGCAATAAGAGTGACCCGATGGGGACCAGGATTGCCACTAAGGGCATCCCTCAGAGATTTCAGCCTCTTTTCACGCTGAAAGAAGTCCACAGGTACTTTGAACAAGTTCTGCTGAGGAAAAAAAAAAATCTATCTGATGTTTTCTGCAGCTCTCCTTAGACTCTGCTAATGACTGTGACTGTGATTTTCATTCTTGCACAAAATGCACAAGCCTAGTAAAAATGTGTGCATTTTCATGGCTTTGCTGAGGTTCCCTAGAGCTGGGCGGGGTGCTTTCTCCTCACTCATTCCACTCCAGTTTGGGGGAGCAGAAGCTGAGCACTATGCATTGTTAGTAACACTAGACAAGCACTAGAGGTAGTTCTCCTGAGGTTCTCATCTGAACTCATTGAATTAGTAGATAAAGACAGGTTGTTCACCCTCTCCAAGGTAGGAAGAACGAGAGGGCAATCTCTAAAGTTAAAGGGGATAGATTCCGTACAAACATAAGGAAGTTCTTATTCATCTAGAGAGTGGTGGAAAACTGGATCACTCTTCCAGAGGTTGTTATAGGGGAAAACACCCTCCAGGGATTCAAGACAAGGTTGGACCAAGTTCCTGCTGAACCGTAACGTACGCAGGTAGGGTTGATCTCAGGGCTCTGGTTTTTGACCTGGGGGCCGCCGCGGGAGTGGACTGCTGGGCGCGATGGACCACTGGTCTGACCCATCAGTGATAATTCTTATATTCTTATATGTGACACTGACAAGTCCACCTCCCAGGCCTGGCAGTGCAGGAACCTGGCTGCTCACACCCGGGGCACTTTCACTGCGCTCAGCTTCCTCATACTAGTGGTCAGTGGAACTACATACATCCAGCTTTCAAGTTTCAAGTTTTATTCGGTTGTGATGAATCGCTTTTTTAGTTTTACTAAGCGAGATACAAGAATTCATAAAACATAAACATATATTTTTACACACAATTTTAAAAATTTAAAATAATGGGGCAGATAACTGGACATACAGACCAACTAATACAAGAGGGGAGAGGGGATAGAACTACAATTTGAGTATTTTTAAAGTTCAGAGGAGAGACATATAGGACCGGGAATCTGAAAACGAAAGAAAAGAAAAAGGAGGAAGAGGAAAAAAAAGAGTGGAATTAGAAAAATAATTTTATATAAGAACCAAACATATTATAAAGGAAGCTTTTTAAATTACTTTTAAAACGGGCCAGATTGTTTTCCTCTCTTAAATGTTGTGGCATAGCGTTCCAAAGCTGCGGTGCCATCACTGAGAATATATCGTGTCGTCGCGTCCCAATAACTTTCAAAGAGGGGACTGTGAGGAGCTTTTGATTTATGGACCAAAAATTGCAAAAATTGCAAAGGGATGAGTAATTTGTCAATGAATTGTGGTCCAGTATTGCCTGATCCCTTGTTGGTTCCAACACCAGTTGCCTGAGTCTTGCTCCCTTCATAGTGTTTAATAGCCTCCTGCTGCTGTCGGAAGCAGAGGTAAGTGTAACCCAATCCACATCAGGCATGTTGAAGTCAGTCTACGGTGAGCTGTCAAAGCTCAAGGTTAACAAAGCAATGGGGCCGGACAACCTGCACCCCAGGGTGCTTAGGGAACTGAGTGATGTCTTGGCAGAGCCACTGTCCGCGCTCTTCAACCTCTCCCTTAGTACAGGCAGCGTCCCGTTGGACTGGAGGACGGCTAACGTCATTCCACTCCACAAGAAAGGCTCAAAGATGGAGACAGAAAACTACAGACCAGTGAGTCTAACATCGATAGTGAGCAAACTAATGGAAACTCTAATCAAACACCAATTGGATAAAATCCTGGATGAAAAGAATCTACGGGATCCCCGACAACATGGATTTACTAAGGGGAGATCCTGCCAATCCAACCTGATCAGCTTCTTTGATTGGGTGATGGAGAAGCTGGATATTGGGGAGTCCCTAGACATCGTGTACCTGGACTTTAGCAAAGCATTCGATAGTGTACCACACCGCAGGTTGCTGGGCAAGATGAGTTCTATAGGATTAGGTGACACATTGACGCAATGGGTTGGGAACTGGCTTGGAGGTAGGCTTCAAAGGGTGGTGGTGAATGGCACCCCCTCCGAAATGACGGAGGTGATCAGTGGAGTGCCACAGGGCTCAGTCTTGGGCCCAATCCTATTCAACATCTTTATAAGGGACTTGGCAGAAGGGCTTCGAGGTAAAATAACATTATTCGCCGATGACGCCAAACTAAGTAATGTAGTGGGCAAATGCACAACAGACGAAGATTCAATGCCCGACAACATGATGCACGACCTACTCCTGCTGGAGCGCTGGTCTAGGACATGGCAACTCAACTTCAATGCCAAAAAATGCAAAATTATGCACCTGGGCAGCCAAAATCCATGCAAGTCTTATACCCTTAATGGCGAGATCCTAGCAAAAACGGTAGCAGAATGAGACTTGGGGGTAATCGTCAGTGAGGACATGAAGTCTGCCAATCAAGTGGAGCAGGCTTCATCCAAGGCAAGACAAATAATGGGTTGCATACGAAGGGGTTTCGTCAGCCGTAAGGAGGAAGTCATTTTGCCATTGTATAGATCCATGGTGAGTATTCCATCCTGGAATACTGTGTGCAATTTTGGAGGCCACATTATCGCAAGGATGTGCTGAGACTGGAGTCGGTGCAGAGAATGGCCACCCGGATGGTCTCGGGACTCAAGGATCTTCCATATGAAGAACGGCTTGACAAATTACAGCTATACTCGCTCGAGGAGCGCAGAGAGAGGGGAGACATGATCGAGACGTTCAAGTATCTTACGGGCCGCATCGAGGCGGAGGAAGATATCTTCTTTTTCAAGGGTCCCACGACAACAAGAGGGCATCCGTGGAAAATCAGGGGCGGGAAACTGCGAGGTGACACCAGGAAATTCTTTTTCACTGAAAGAGTGGTTGATCGCTGGAACAGTCTTCCACTACAGGTGATTGAGGCCAGCAGCGTGCCTGATTTTAAGGCCAAATGGGATAGACACGTGGGATCTATTCACAGAGAAAGGTAGGGGAGGGTCATTAGGGTGGGCAGACTAGATGGGCCGTGGCCCTTATCTGCCGTCTATTTCTATGTTTCTATGTTTCATTTGTTGAGAGGAATTTAAATGACAAAAGTAAAATAATTCGATGATTAGTTGGAAGCCAGTGAGATTTAACTAGAAAGGTCGTATTTTTTACCATTATGGATCAGTTTGATTTAGATGCACTGAAGACAACCACCATAGAAATTGGTTTACAACAGTGGTTCCCAACCCTGTTCTGGAGGTAATGACGCCAGTTGCCTCTTCGTATATGTGTAGAATGGATGGCCTTCTTCTGAGCACTAAGGGGCAAATTCTGTAAAGGACGTCTAAAGTTAGGTGTCTACAATGTGGACATGCAGCAACTTAGACGTCCAAATAAATTAGATAATAAGCCCAATCAACGACTTTAACAAGCAATGTCGCCCCTCTTCTGAAAAACTAAACTAAACCTTAAGCTTATACACCGCAGAAAATTAAAGAAAGAGAAAAAAAAAATACAATAGGGATAGGGATAATATAGAAGGAAACGAAGATCACAATTTTGAAAAAAGCCAAGTTTTCAGATGTTTACGGAATGATTGGAGAGAGGCCAGATCACGCAACTGGACAGGAAAATTATTCCAGAGCTCAGGAATTTTGAAAAGAAGAGACTTCCCTAGTTTCCAATATAGATGACGCCTTTCAACGTAGGAAAGGATAATTTAAGTTTTTGAGTAGATCTAGTAATCTCAGATCTTGTAGAATTCCAAAATAGAGGAAGGATGGAAGGAAAATGCCATCCAAGATCTTAAATGTAAAGCAAGCACATTTGAAATAGACTCTAGAAATAATTGGAAGTCACTGGCTACCAATTTCCCACAGGACTACTTTCAAAACCCCTCATTTATAGACAGATTGCTGATCCCCTATGAATCCCAACCTTCACTATGTTCTTCTCAACACAATCTTCTTGCAGTTCCTTCCATTCGTCAGTTGTTTTATGATACGACAAGCAAAGCTATCTTCTCAGTAGTCGCCCCCACGTTGTGGAATGCCCTACCTTTGGCTCTGAGACAAGAAACAACCCTTAAACACTTTAAATCTAACCTTAAAACATTTCTCTTTAAAGACACTTATGAGATCTATTCATAGGACCCACAGTTCATGAGACTCAGACAATAGGCCATACATTAAAGACCCCTTTTATCCCTTTCGTTTTTCCCTTTCCTTTCTTTTTAAATTCTTGCAATTGTATCCTACCCTCTTCCCTTGTTATGTACCATGTTTGTCTATGTTGTTCACATAGTCTGTTTTTTCCCCATTTTTAAAATGTTTTTACGTACTCTTATGTATAATTGTAAACCGCTTTGTATTTAAAAGTGGTATATCAAGACTAAATAAACTTAACACTTCAATAATTGAAAGTTAAACGTCCAAAGGCTGTGCGTGATTCACAAAATAGGCGTCCACAATTTTGTGGACGCCCATCGGAAAACGCTGCGCCTAATGGAATAGGTGTGGGTGTGGCTTTGATATATACGTCCATTTAAAGAATCGCATGCTGTTCAGCGGTCTAGTGCGTCTACATTCTCGCCTAAAATATAGTCGTTGCAAACGCAGGTCTATTTTTGAGTGTTAGTTGGGCACAAGTTAGAAGGACGCGACTTAGGTTTCATTTAGGCGTGCTGTAGGTGTCCACATATAGGTGAACAGGACTTTTATTTGGTGGGTAAAGAGGACTCGATTTTGATATTAAGGTCAAAAGATGTTTAATAATGCATTACTTAGAGCACATGAAAAAACATATAAATTGCATACTAAACCTTCTATTTTTGAGGGTAAAGAGGACTCATCTTTGATAATAATGGAAAATGAAGTTCAATAATGCATTACTCAAGCAAAGCACATGAAAAAAAAAAAAAATATATATATATATAGCATACTAAACCTCATTTTCAAAAGGTTAAGAAATTAAAAAGAGAAACCCTACTTACAATGGCTGTGGTTCAGAGCAAGTGGACATGTCTGATGCACAATTTTGACATCATTGTGACATCATCAATATGCACCTAGCTGGCAGACTGTCACTAAAAAATAATAGGAACCCCTGTCTAAAAGGAAATATCTATGGCTCAGTGGTTAAAGGCATTTCTTCCACCTTCCACGGGTCATGGGTTCAAATCCCTAGTATGGTCAGGTACCGCAGCACATATTCCTATTATTTTCAGTGATAGTCTGCCATCTAGGACATGTCCGGGAAAATCCAGACATCTGGTAACCCTATATATGGGGCTACCTGCACATGCTCAGAGGAGGCTCTCCAAAGCCTTCCTCTGAGCTCTGAGAGATTTGGGAGTGTTGGATGATGTCACCAGATGTGGCTGACTGATCCTGCTTGCCATTGGAGAAAGTGACTTGCCTAGGGTCACAGGGAGTAGTGCAGGGTTTGAACCCACAGCCGCTTCGGTTTTCAGCGGTATATTAAGTATTAAAATCAAATCAGTGGGAGAGCAATATAAAAAACAGAAATCATGCCAACAAATTAAACCATTTGAACACCTGAAGTAAAAATAATCAAATGCTTTTTCAGCATCTTATGACATGACGCAAGTGGACATAGGTAGAGTTTTTGCAGCTTGAAGTACATGGGCTAAACACTCCAGTGATATCCTTTGCGAAGAAGCCATTTCCAGAACCACTCTGATCAGGAGCAGTCAGAGAACCAACCACTGAGACCACTTGTAATTTAAAACAGATATTGGTCATAGTAACATAGTAGATGATGGCAGATAAAGAGCCAACGGTCCATCCAGTCTGCCCAACCTGATTCAATTTAAATTTTCTTCTTAGCTATTTCTGGGCAAGCTCTACCCAGTACTGTGCTTGGGTTCCAACTGCCGAAATCTCTGTTAAAACCTACTCCAGCCCATCTACACCCTCCCAGCCACTGAAGTCCTCCCCAGCCCATCCCCCACCAAACGGCCATACACAGATACAGACTGTGCAAGTCTGCCCAGTTCTGGCCTTAGTTCAATTTTTAACATTATTTTCTGATTCTAGATCCTCTGTTTCATCCCACGCTTCTTTGAACTCAGTCACAGTTTTACTCTCCACCACCTCTCTCGGGAGCGCATTCCAGGCATCCACTACCCTCTCCGTAAAGTAGAATTTCCTAACATTGCCCCTGAATCTACCACCCCTCAACCTCAAATTATGTCCTCTGGTCTGTAATTGCTTGCAAAGACCAGATCTCTTCCTGGTTTAGCAAGTAAAACCACAACAGTTTCCGCCATGGACTGAGATCCTCAAGTGCCATGAAAATGTGGAAGAAATATTTCCCATCATTTTGAGTGTCATCATAGGCCTCAATAAAAAGAATCTCCAGGAAGAAGTTCTCTTTGGCATAATGCAAGTTCTTCAGTTGAGCATTTGCCCTACATGTAAGAGTCAGAACTTATGCTCCACGTACCCTGGCTTAGGAGGAAGGTTCATTATGGTCTTGGCATGGGCAAAACTCACTTATCTTGAGATGCTGCTCCCCAGAAGTCGGTCATAGCCTGAGCAAAGAGCAAGAGGGGGATGGGAGGCGGAGGCACGGCAAGAAGGGAGGTGAGTGTGCTAAAGAGATAATAGGGTTGGAGACAAGGCTGTCTGTCCTGATTATTCCCCTGCCTTAAAAGGTTGATTTGTAAATAGAAAGAAAGAATAGTCTTGCTTGGTGGGTGTCGTAGCAGACCGGAAGGAGGGGAGCATGTGTTTTAAATGTGTGATATCAGGTGGCAGCAGGACTTCTACCACCTCTAATCATTTCTATAGCACTGAAAGGCATACGTAGCGCTGTACATTTAACATTCAATAGACGGTCCCTGCTAAGAAGAACTTACAATCTAATTTGGACAGACAGACAGGACATTTCAAGGTTGGGGGGTTTTCATTCGAAAGAGTGATACGACGGGTAAAGGTATCTGATAGTGAGTGGGAGTTTCAAAAAAAGTGGGCTTTTAGCTTGGATTTGAAGACTGCTAGGGACGGAGCACGATGTATTGACTCTGGCAGCCTGTTCCAGGCATAGCAAGAAAGAAAGGCGGTGGAGGAGAAGGGTACAGATCAGAGGGGCTTACCTGATGAACAGAGTTCAGGGGGGAAGGGAGCACAAGGGGAGATGAGGAGAGATTTTCAGAGGCTACAGAGTGGATGCACTTGTAAGTCAGTAAGAGGAGTTTGAACTCGGATGGGGGGCCAGTGAAGTGACTTGAGGAGAGGGGTAATGTGAGAATAGGGGAGTTTGTGGCACAGTGGTTAGAGCTGCAACCTCCGCACCCTGAGGCTGTGGGTTCAAATCCCTTGAAACATAGAACATGACGGCAGAAAAGGGCCACTGGCCCAACAAGTCTGCCCACTCTAAGGACCCTCCTCCCTAAGCACTTCCACAAAGTGAACCCACATGCTTATCCCATTTTTTCTTAAAAAATGCTTGCCTTAATTACCTGAAGTGGAAGATCATTCCAACGATCAACCACCCCTTCCTATTGTTGCTCCTTGTGACCCTGGGCAAGTCACTTAATCCCCCCATTGCCCAAGGTAAATTAGATAGAGTGTGAGGCCACCGGGACCGATAGGGAAAAATACTTGCGCGCCTGAATATAAACCACTTAGGCTATAAGTGGTATATAAATAGTAAAAATAAATACAAAAATTAATAGCAGCTCTCATGGAATATGAGTCAGGCAACAGCATTTTGAGTGGATCGAAGGGGAGCGAAAGACGAAAGGGAAAATGGTTCGCGCCTAGTCCATAACCGTGCACTATCCTATCTTTCACCACTAAAGTGTTAACCAGTTAGTGCTGAATAATGGCATAACTGGTTAACTTTTTAGCAGTTAACACCCCCCCCCCCCCTGGGACATTCAATGCCAGTTGCCAGAAATGGTCCAGCCTCGTATATCCAGGTAGGGTTACCAGATGTCTGGGAAAACCCGATCAAGTCCTCTTTTTAGAGGACTGTCCAGGCTCCCGGATGGACTTTCTGAAACCCGGCATTTGTCTGGGTTTTGCAATGGCCCCATGAGCTCCGGCCGTATCTGGAGGGCTTCTGAGCATGCGCCGATGACATCACACCTATCCGCCCATGCTCCAGGCCCTCCAGATGCGGCTGGAGCTTGTCTGGAAGAAGCGAGGAGGCTTGGGGGGGGGAAGGGGGCGGGGCTAGAGGAGGAACTAGGCAGGGCTGGGGCTGGAGGTGGAATGGGGTGGGGCATGTGTCCAGGATTTCCTGTGAAAAATATGGTAACCTTATATCCAGGTTTGCCAGCGGTGGACAGCGCAAGCACTGCCTGCCACTGGCTGACTATCAAAGGGATAATGCCTAGCTTAACAGAATTTACTCCCTAACATTTTAATAGAGACTAATGAGAGGAAGTGTGAAGGTCATTAGAGGTCAGAAAGGCTAAGGAGTGGTGGAGAATCCCAAGTGCTGGCAGGCCTCGAGAGGGGTGTAATAGAGTTACCCTCCTGTCCTTATTATCCCCCAGGCAGGGCAGGATTAATTCGTCGAGGGCCCCTAGGCACACAAGTACACTGGACCCCCCTGCCCTGCCCCACCCCACCATGCGCCAGGCGGAAACAGGAAGCTGCGTCAGAGGGAAGCTTTGGGCAAGCAGCACCGCTTGCACAATTACAGTTCCCGTTGCCTTTCTTACCCGCGTTGCTTGCTTGTCTTACTTTACGTCGATGGGGAAGGAGGCCGCGTTGTCAATCGGGGTGGGGTCCGCGTTATCGATCGGGGGGGGGGGGGCCTGCGTTGCCGATCAGTGCTGGAGGGGCCCATCGCCGTTTGGAAAAAACAATGTTGATGCCTTCCTTCATCGGGCCCCCCTGACCATTTCGGGCCCTAGGCACATGCCTACTTGGCCTATTGATTAATCCTGCCCTGCCCCCAGGGATTAGATCAGCATCTGAATTTCGAAGGGCTGTGAACTTGGAAGCTCACTTTGATTTTTTTAACCTTTAACTGCTTTGTCCACTTTCTCACCAGTACAGCTGCTCCGAGAACAGCAGATTATACAGTTACAAGGAGGCAGAATACAAAAGGGCTTTTGTCTGCGCTTTGCCATGGAGTGAAATCACTTGAGATGTTTCTCAGCCCTTGTAACTAGGACTCCGCTGGCAGCGGACGGAGCTGGGACCTTATGAACCCCAGGACCATTTTACTGTGCCCGACCCAAGGCCAGATGGACTAACTGCTTCTCCCCATTATATCAGAGAGTGTGTGTGGAGCAGAAAGAGTGTGCAAGCTTGTCTCTCTTCATGGACTCATCCAAAACGTACCCAGAAAACGATGTGCTCACAATTATACCTCATCTTTGGGGCACACACAGTTTTAGGGTTTACTTTATTTATTGGGATTTATTAACTGGCTTCATGAAGAAATTAACCCAAGTAAGTGTGGATAACGCTGGAAATGACCTTAGGCGTTCTAAGGTGCCGCCGTACACGCGGTTCTTGTCAGAGGTAGGTGCCAGAAATGTAGGCCTACGTTTGAGAAACGACACAATTCTCTAAATGGTACTGTTGCATCGGTGGCCGACGGCATCATTTACAGAATCCAGCCCTCAGGGCCTGATTCTATATTAGTTGCCTAAAAAACAGCATGACCTAGTGCAGTGCTACGCAAGATTGTACACTTCTCCCTCCGTATTCGCTGTGATAGGGGATTAACAGACCCGCAAATAACTTTTTCATAGGTTATTCGCTGTTTTCTATTAAAAACCATCGTGAATATGGTGAAACCGCGAATAACATGGTGGGAGGCCTGGCCTGTTCCTGAAGGAGAGGCAAAACACGGTGAAGAAAGAGCCGGGAATCAGCGATTTTCTCTGTAAACGCTTGGAATCAGCGATTTCTCTATGCAAGCTGATGTAATTTGGGGGGAGGAGCCAGCAAGCTAAAAACCGGGAATAACTGAAACCGCCAATGCTGAAACCGCGAATACGGAGGGAGACATCACAAATGAAATTGTAGACAACCTCTCAAACATAATGACCGAAATCGAAAAATGGACCACCAATTTCAAACTGAAACTAAACGCAGAGAAAACAAAAGTCTTTCTGGCAAGCCCTAATGACAAAATTACGAGAAGATTGATAAAAATAAACAACCACGAATACCCAATACCCAATATCCAAAACCATAAAAATACTCGGTATCACTCTAGATACACACCTAACCATGGCTGACCACACAAACTTACTGGTGAAAAAATGTATCTTCACGCTGTGGAAGTTAAGGACCATTAAAAAATACTTCAACCCAACATCCTTCAGGTTGCTGGTGCAGTCGCTGATCCTATCCATTCTTGACTACTGCAACATCATCTACCTGGGTATCCCTCAAAAAACAGTAAAAAAACTGAGATTAGTACAAAACACCGCCGTTCGCCTAATCTTCGGACTGAGAAAAAAAGACCACATTAGCCCCTACTACAAAAAATTGCACTGGCTACCAGTGGAGGCGCGAATACTGTTCAAATTTGCTTGTATCTGGGGCCTAGCACCTTCCTACCTGCAAACACACTTCACTCTACACAACCCCACACGAACAACCAGAAACAAAAACATCTTTGTATACCCAAAGATCACAAATCCTTCCTAGACAGAACCTTCATGTTCCAAGCAAACAGACAGCGATCCTGGCTGAAAAACTACATAAATAAAGCCAGACAGACCTACAACGCATTCTGAAAATCAATTAAAACCGCCCTATTCGACAAATTCATTGACTAAATCAGTCCTCTCCCTCTCACTAGGATTTCCCCCCTTTTCTTTCTTCCTGTCTCCCTGTCATGTATTCTTTACCCATGGAACTCCAAGTAGTATGTAAGCTTTCTATTTAGACTTATTGTTATTCGCTGACTGTCCAGCCTTCTTTCAATGTGAACCGCCTAGAAGTCGCCTGACTATGGCGGTATAGAAAAATAAAGTTATTATTATGTGTATTAAAAGTAAGGTTGTCAGGATTTCCCCAATAAAAATGCATGAGATCTATTTACATGCACTGCTTTCATTGTATGCTAATAGATCTCATGCATATTCATTGAGGAAATCCTGAAAACCCGACTGGATTGGGATAGAGAAAAGTTAATCAAACAATGCACTAAGTTAGTCCAGCAAAAATGGAAAACTGGACCAGGAGAAGCCGGGCGTTGGACTAGGAGCCCACCCGGGCCATTTAAAGAGCCTCGGGAGGCGGAGTCTCGGGGAAGGGGCGGGGCCTGTGCGACTTCCCCTAACACATGGCTCAAACCCCGCCGGACGGGCGCATGGGGATTGAAACTCCGGAACCGGGACCCTCAGCCCATTCACTGGGCGACGGAGCTTCGGAACCTAGGATTGCCCCCTTCCCCCGACCCCCCTAGAGACAAGACATGAACCTTAGAAGATCGGGGCAAGCCCTGTCCCTGGAGGGGGGCAGGCGGCTTCCGTCGTCTTACCATGCCGCCTTGCAAGCTCTGCTGCCGGGGCTCCGGAGCTGTCAGTGAGTTTCCTTGGAGCCAAAGTTGCATCAGCCTGGTAGCCGGAGCTACTTGCCGGGGGCTGGCCCCGCCCCCTCAGAGGAAGACTCCTCCCTCTTGTCTCGGGGTGGGGGGAGGGGTCCAGCCTCAGGGTGTGCACGGAATCAAAGGACATTTCCCTTAGTCCAGGTGGAGGGGGTTCGGGAATCTCCTTGGGATCAGCATAACCGCAGCGGGACCCCCTCCCCCACCCAAGGGGGCGGGGCTTGGTGTGACAACGAAACAGGAGCGAAGTGTGTGTGGGGGAGGGGAGGGTCCTGACTTGAGAACTCCCCAAAGCTAGTTCAAGAATGCATTAGGTTAGCGCAAGAAAAAGTACCACTTTTAATTCGTGGTTTCGTTTTTGCATTTCGTTAGTTCTCTAAAGGATTCACGAAAGCCAAAGGATTCTTATGCCCTGCAATCGATTCCTAAGCTCCCGATGTGAATGGATCCTCCGTGTCTACCTTAAACTGCAGGGGTTTGACTTCCATTAAATTCGTCTTTCTGTGAGGTTCTGGGAATTGTTGGCACTAGAGAAGGTGGGGGACATGGGGCTAGCTGATTGCCCCCTCCATGCTTCCAGACAACAAATCCCCCCATCTAGGACTCACTGAGACGAGCCCCCCTCCCCCCTCCCGGTTGATGAGCTCAGCTCCTATTACATTGGTTCACATCCTTTTTGAAAAGAGGATTTCACCGACATGAACAGTGGAAATCTTTAGTCCTTATCGACTAAATTAAAACCTTGGACTTTATGATTACCATTGCTTTGAATCTGATCATAAATAATTGGAAGGATGATGTGGTGGAATCGGGTTCTGGTGTATTAAGCATATGAACAAGTTTTCAGGATAGCCCTAATGAATATGCATGAGAGAGATCTGCATATAATGGAGGTGCCAGGCATGCAAATCTGCTCCATGCATATTCATTAGTGCTGTCCTGGGAACCTCTGGTCTATTCCCTTTGTAGAAGTGATCCGACACATGGAAAATCCTTGTTACTGGACTTTGGAAGAAGTTGAGCGACCTGCAAGAACATCGCTTGTCCCATTTTAGGATTAAAGATACAGTGGTGCCTCACACAACGAACTTAATTCGTTCCAGGAGCAAGTTTGTTATGCGAAAAGTTCGTTATGTGAAACGCGTTTTCCCATAACAATACATGTTAAAAAAAATAATTTGTTCTGCAGCATAAAATATGCTAAGATGACATAAAAAAAGATAAATTTGTCAAAATGGTGAAAATGGTGGTCTTGCTGAGGCCAAACTCTTTGACGAGGTCACACTGTTTTACCCCACATTCACTCCTTCTAATTATTTCCCGTTTCATTTCAACAGAAATCACCTTCCTGCTTTTTTTAGAAGCCATGATATATAAAAAATATTGAGTTTATCTTAAAAGGACGACTGCCGTGATACGTGCGTGCGTGATTTAGTTCATAATGAAGAACGATTGCCGCGATACGTGCTTAAGTTAAGTGCAGTGACTAACGACTGCCTGCAGCGCCTGCGCGGAAGGATGCAATACATCGGCAGCGATCGTGGAAGCTCGGGCGACTTCGTTGTGTGAAACGAAGTTCGTTGTATGAATCATGACATGAAGTTCGTTGTGTGCAGCGTTCGCTGTGCGAGGCGTTCTTTATGCGAGGCACCACTGTACTTTCAACCATGTTCCCTGCACAGAGCTCTGAAATAACATGGCACAGGCAGAAGGAACCCATATGTGTCTAAGCCGGTGATCTCTGCACTCTATTATATGCGTTTAGAGCAGGGGTGTCCAACCTGCGGCCCCAGTCGAGGACGATGCCGTGTTTTCCTCTGCTGCCCCCGGGTGTTTACCGTCTTGCCGGCTCCCTCCTCTGTCTTGCTGCAGCGTTTCTGCGGCCCCAGAAACATTTTTTTCAGCCAATGCGGCCCAGGGAAGCCAAAAGGTTGGACACCCCTGGTTTAGAGATTATCGTCAGGTCATTATGCTCGTGTTACTCCTCTCCTCAGGTCGCTTCATTGGCTCCTTGTCCACTTCCACATACTGACCTACAAGTGTGCTCACTCTGGCGCTCCTCAATCTCTCTCCTCGCTTATCTCTGCCTGCACCCCGCCCTGGGAGCTCCGTTCTTCATGTAAGTCTCTCTTGTCTGTACCCGTCTCCTCTACTGCCAACTCCTGACTCAGCCCCTTCTGCATTGCTGCGCCAGATGCCTGGAACAACCTGTCTGAATCGGTACGCCAGGCTCCATCCCTGGCTCTATTGAAATCCAGGCTCAAAGACCACTTTTTTTGAAGCTGCGTTTAAGGTCCTAACTCCTGCAGCGCTCTCATTCCTTCTGTAGCCCCTCCCCTCACTACCTTGCCTTCCCTTGTTTGGCCCTTCAGGAGCACCGTATGTCCTGCATAGAAGACTCAACTCCTTCTCCATGTTCTCCTCCTAGCTTACTATCTCCTTACTCCTTTACTCTTCTCTACATTTTGTTTATCACTTGAATTGTACGTCGCCTTGAACCTAATTACACATAGAGCAACTCATAAATTGCAGCTTAGATAATTTAGAATGTAAGCTCTTTTCACCAGGAACCGACTCTTGCATGTTTAATGTACAGCGCTGCATGCGTTAGTGCTATAGAAATAATTAGTAGTTCTATTCCAAGTACTGGTCCCTCTCCCCTCCCCCTCCCTCCTCTTGATACATGGGTGTGCAAGCACAGAGCTACCATCTCCCATCTATTGCACACCTGATACCTAGGTTAGAGTTTCTCAACTTCCTGAAGTCAAGTACCCCCTAAGTCTAACAAATATCAACTGAGTACCCCTGCCCCAGATCTACCCAAGCAGTGAGCCGCCGGTCGAGGAGGCGGGAGTAGGGAGGCTGGGGAGAGAAGACGAGAAAGGCAGGAGATACACAACGGCAGAAGGAAGTTGGGAGACATAGGAAGGCTGGTGTTGCGACAGCAGAAGGAGTTGGGAGTCATACAGCGCTGGCGCCGCGTACCCCCTGCCAATGGTGCGTGTACCCCTGGGGTACGCGTACCACGTGTTGAGAACCTCTGCCCTAGGTCACAGATTGATTGGTTTAGCTCAATACTGTCATTCAATGTGGATTTTTTTTTTTCCTTAGTGAAATTATTACAGTTTCCGACGTTGCAGAAAGTGAGATCCTTGGCGAGAGATGCTTTTCAAAGTTCTTACAAAAAAAGGGACCTGGTGCACTTGTACGCTCGGTCTGCCTGAGCCTCATTTGCACGTGTCATAGTTACCCTGCGCTTTCTCCTGAAACAGAGGGGGGTTTACGTGATTTGCCTGACACTGGATAGGGTAGAGATGGGAAACCCAGGGTATGAATGCCAGATGCAGTTACTGGCACTGTTCTAGAAAGCACAACTCACACCTGAGGATGAAAAATGGTTTATTGATACCAGTACCTGCCAGGTCCCTTTTTTTCCATTTTATGCACCTGAATTCAAACTTTCTCCATGTCTGTGATCAAGGAATCTGCAGGTTTGTGACTTTATGCTGTGAGCGCCACCTAGGGGCGTGCTGAATGATATGCTTATTATTACACCATTTGATTCCTTCCCATGATTTGCTTTTAATAACAAGTCCAGGGACACAGATCTTCTCTAGTCCAGAACTACACTTCTCCCTGGCTGTTAAGAATCAGCAGACAGACTGGTTAATCATTGGCTCGAAGCTGGTCAGATTACTGAGGAGGTTTTGTTCAGACCTCAGTAATCCAGTTTTTGTTCAATCGTGAGCTTAGATTTATATTTGTTTGGCACACTTTGGCTCCAGAAGGATTAAAAGAAGAAATAGGATGGTTTCAGCTGTGAATGTGAGTCATTGGTTCAGCTTCGCACCCTCTACTGTGGCTCTGCCTAGTTATTTAGCGTTACAGCTGTCAATGTGTACCTGGAAGTCATTTGTCGTCATGGCTGTCTGCTGGTCCAAGATGAGGAGTTCTGTGAACGGGTCAGTCTAGTAGGATTACATAGATAGGTCTGACAACAGGTTTTAGATATGAGGGTTTTGTGAGAGAGTGGATGCACACTTGTGAGTAAAGTATTATTGTATATCTGTTTTTATAGTATCCCTTCCTGAGGAAGCACCATTTGCGAAACTCAAGTCTGTGGGAGGGGGGAGGGGTCGAGGATATTAAGACAGCACTTTATTACTAGTTTCATTATGAATTAAGTCATTCCGGTGCGGGTGTCTGGATCTGCCACCACCACCAAGAAGTCGTTACCACATGTTTATCAAATCAAAGCTGGTGGTAAGAGACAGTGAAGGCGGTTTGGTTGTGGGTCTGAACTTTTCACAAAAACACTCATAAATATTTTATTTATATCTTTTTATTTAACAAGTAGATTATATGTTGATGATATGATGTTGATCCACGAGGCACTGAGCACATTCTCAGCTCTCCTCAACAGGCAGACTTTTGGCTGGTTTTAGTAATTCAAAATGTCTGAACATCTCCCCTGTATTCTGTGACTGAAAATTAGCTGAGAGGTTTGAGAAGTTGTAGACGTCATCTGTCCAAGCCAGGAAAGGAATAAACCATTTACAGCTGAGGGTCCTACGCCTTGTGCCATTGAATGCAAATGCTACTTAACCAGTTGTCTCTTGATCCGCTGGACAATCTCTGAAACTGTCACTCTGTAGGATGAAGAAAATTAGGAGTTCCAGAAGGAAACAGAGTGTGAGGGCAGAATTGAAGTTCAGGATCTGGAGACTGTAACAAGAAGAGGTTGAGATTTATTGATGGTCACAGAAAACCATGACTGGAAAATTGAATGCGACCAAACAGTGTGACAAGGTGGTAGCTGTAGCCAGAAGGATGCTAGGCCGTATAGAAAGAGGTGTAACCAGCAGAAGAAGGGAGGAGTTGATGCCCCTGTACAGGTCATTGGTGTTCAGTTTTGGAGGCCGTATCTGGCCAAGGATGTAAGAAGACTTGAGGTAGTTCAGAGGAAAGCAACGAAAATGGTAGGAGGTCTTCTCCAAAAGACATATGAGAAGAAATTGGAAAACCTCAATATATATACTCTAGAGGAGAGGAGGGATGATACAGACGTTGAAATACTTGAAAGGTATTAATATAGAATCAATTTCCAGAGAAGCGAAAATGGTAAAACTAGGGGACATAAATTGAGGTTGTGGGGTGGTAGATGTTGGAAATTCTTTTTCAAGTTTCAAGTTTATTATAAAATTTGATTAATCGCTTATTCCAAATTCTAAGCGATGAAAAAATCGATAAAATTACAAAGTTAGGG
The DNA here is from genome assembly GCF_902459505.1 of Geotrypetes seraphini. NCBI lineage: Eukaryota > Metazoa > Chordata > Amphibia > Gymnophiona > Dermophiidae > Geotrypetes > Geotrypetes seraphini. Next base: position 69,595,728 of record NC_047095.1, read on the forward strand.
GAGACAAACATAACTAACAAAAAAGACTAACAAAAAAGACTACGAAACATAATAAAAACCGACTTTGCAAACATAATAAAACACAAGGAAAGAATAGGAAAGAAATACAATCTGATTAATAAAAAGAAAGACAATTAAGGTCAAAAAATCAATAGGAAGGGGAAGGACAAAAACTCTCAAAAGATATAAAGATAAACTGAAATTCCTGAGCAATTCATTTAGTCATTAAATGCATCTTTAAAAAGAAAGCTTTTGAGTTTGCTCTTAAATTTTTCCAAATTTTTTTCCTCTCTTAAGTAAATTGGAAGGGAATTCCATGTTTGAGGAGCTTTAACGGAAAAGATGAATTGCCGTCGTGTGTCAATAATTTTAAGGGAGGGAATGATTAATAAGTGGTTGATGCCTGGAATCCTCTCCCGAGGGAGGTGGTGGAGAGGAAATCAGTGACGGAATTCCAAAAAGTGTGGGTATAAATTGAAGAACGAGGGCTGGTACTAGGTAGAGTGGGAATTCCAGTCATTTGGAACATGGGGATGGTGCTGGGCCAACTTTTACAGTCTGTATCCCGCCAATTTATTTATTAAAATATATATATACCGCGTATAACTATGCGATTTCCATATCACATACAAAAAATCTTGTTTCCCTGCGATTACCACATATAACGTAGACATGTCTAAACAACATCATAATCGTCCCTTTGAGGAACAGTGATAAAATGCAAATTCAGTCAATTCAGAAATACAAGCAAGCTTTAAATCATACGTTGCTGTCAAAAAAAGAAAAATCTAGAAAGGAGATTATCAGCTGAAATAAGTCTTGGCAAATAAATGAGTTTCCAGCAAAATACCAGGCAAGGCGTTCCATAGTTCTACGCCAGCCCCAGATAGCATTGATGCTCTGATCTTAGCGTGCATAATCGACATTGGAAAGGCTGGAATGAGCTTCAACACCTAAGGCACTGGGCTTCAACTGTAACTCCAGTAGTTGGACCCTATGGACAGCATGGGGAGGTCTATGTGGAAATCCTGAAACCCAGGCTGGGTTGTGGACCTCGAGGACTGGATTTGAGGAGCCCTGCAATAAAGCATTCACTGAACATCCACGTCCCTCCCCTGCGAACAGTTGCATGCTAAAATCCTCAGACCATCAAGTTACAGGATAACTTCTAAGTGACACATTACCTTGTTTTGGTGATTAACTGCTGTTTGAACCCCAAAGTTTGGTTCTGTATAGAAGTACCCCATATATACCTAGTTACATCAGACCTGTGCGATTGGGAAGAAGGCAGCAGATTTCTGCTACTGTATCACTACCATTATCAACCACTAAGTCATTCCCCATCCAGAAAATTAAGAGTGACAACAATGTTCCATTGAAAAGCACCTAAAACTGACAGAGCCACGAAATCGTCATCTTTTGCCTTCTCTGGTGCTGACAAAATTAACTTGCTCAGCCCTCTGAGCTGCAGTGGGCTGTAACATGGACAGCTGTATCCTGGCCTTTGACCCCCAGTCACCCATATTTAGCTGGAGCAGAGAGGCTTTATTACGTGAACGGAGATACATTTGGGATACAGCTTGCCTGACACAGTGGTACAGTGCTTGGTGGGTGCCCTCGACCACGTTGCTTGGCATGCAATAGTAACAGACTTTTGTGGAGCTTTCACAAGTGTCCACAACTGGGCAATCATGTATTTAGAAGCAACCTAGAAGGTACAAGAAATCAGTAGAGCAGGAATCAAGGAATCACTTGTTTACTCTTTCCAAAAATGCGAGAACCAGGGGACATGCAATGAAGTTACTAAGTAGTAGATATAAAACAAATCAGAGAAAATATTTCTTCACACAGCGTATAATTAAACTCTGGAATCTGTTGCTGAAGAATGTGGTGAAATCAGTTAGCTTAGAGGGGTTTAAAAAAGGCTTGGATAATTTCCTGAAAAAGACGTACATAGGCCTTTATTGAGATGGCTTGGGGAAATCCTAGGATAAGCAGCATAAAATCTGTTTTACTACTTGGGACCTGGGTTGACCACTGTTGGAAAGAGGATGCTGGGCTTGATGGATCTATGATCTGTCCCAGTATGGCAATTTTTATGTTCTTATGTGAGCCAAGTACAGGACAGTTGAGCCATTGTGACATCACTGATGAGGTTGGCTCTTAGGCATTGGTGGAATGAGGTATTATGACATCACAATCTCAGCTCTGGAATGTTGTTACTCTTTGGGTTTCTGTCAGGTAGTTTGGACCTGGGTTGGCCACTGTTGGAAACAAGATAGTGGACTTGATGGACTTTCAGTCTGTCCCAGGATGGCAATTCTTATGTGAGCCAAGTCTAGGACAATCAAGCCATTGTGACCTCACTGATGAGGTTGGCTCTTAGGCATTAGTGATATGGGGCGTTATGACATCACAATCTGAGCTCTGGAATGTTGCTACTCTTTGGGTTTCTGTTAGGTATTTGGGATCTGAGTCGGCCACTGTTGGAAATAGGATTCTGGGCTTGATGGACCTTCAGTCTTTCCCAGGATGGCAATTCTTATGTGAGCCAAGTCTAGGACAATCAAGCCATTGTGACCTCACTGATGAGGTTGGCTCTTAGGCATTAGTGGTATGGGGCGTTATGACATCACAATCTGAGCTCTGGAATGTTGCTACTCTTTGGGTTTCTGTTAGGTATTTGGGATCTGAGTCGGCCACTGTTGGAAATAGGATTGATGGACCTTCGGTCTGTCCCAGTAGGGCAGTTCTTATGTTCTGAAGCCTGTCTAGAAAAGCAGAGTAATGTAGGAGAGGCAGTTACAGAAGAAAAGTAACGAGGAAAAGACACCAGCTTAGTCAGTGAAGACTGAAACAATGTTTACATGTTGTCAAGAGGTTAGAAGTGAGACCAAAATTTGTTTGTGTTTCTTCAGGATTTCATATACCTCCTTCCTAGCAGTATATCAAGGTGGTTTACAGAGTACTTCAAAGCTGTGAGCTGAGAACCTGGAAACTGGGCCACTGCAGCGCTGGGTGACCCTGGGCAAGGCACTTAACCTTGCCCCAGGTACACAACTTAAGATTGTGAACCCACTAGGAACAGAAAAAAAGTGCCTGCATTTAGAACATGTAAACTGCTTTGATTGTACCTATAGAAATAATTGGTGTATCAAATCCATGAGCCTTTACCTTTTATATGGGCCCTGGCAGAACATTGCCCGGGACCTGCGTAAGCTCTGGTGACCAGACCGACCCAAATTCGGCCTAAATATTCAGTGCTGGTGTCTTACAGGGCTAATCTAACAGCGGTTTTTTTTTGTTTTTTTTTTTTTTTTAAAACCACTTGACCCTCACCAGCTGGTTATCAGGGACAGTATGTCTAATGTCTGGGTGGGGGCCCATGTAGACAGCAGTGATCATCCCACGGCATGGTTTGATACAAGAGATAAAGCGGGGAAAGCAGTTAAGGAGGTGGACAGGCAGGGTGGCATGCTGAAAGGTCCATAAAAAGGTCAGCAGAGGAAAGGGAACGTGATAGGGTTCTCCGCAGAAGTGGCTGAAACAAAGGCAAAATGTTACATTCAAAAATACAGAAGAATGCAAGAAGATAAAATTAAAAAAATCTGCGGTGGAAATTTTGTCCTACTCTTCAGAACATATTCCCCCATTGAATAAAATGTATTATCTTCCACCGCTTAAAAAGTTGCCCAAGAGGTTATGGAAGGAGAGAAGATACACGTTCCACAGACAGACCGAAATAACATATCTGCAATTCTAGAAGAATCTATTTTGGATACGGCGGAGAGAACTACCCTCCTGATCTCCTTTGGTTTTCAACAGGACTTGGACTCATTGATGAAATTATATTTTAGGTTCTCAAAATCTTTGTTTTATGGGAAAAGAATGTGGGCATATATGGATGTCACGAAGATCACTCAGGAGAGAAGGAAACGGTTTTTGTCTTTGAGGCAGGAAACAATAGCTTTGGGGGCCTCCGTCTTATTAGCATAGCCCTGTAAGGGCATTATAAAATATGCACAACTTAAATATGTATTCTTTCTTCCTGATCAGTTAAAATCCTTCCTGGAGCTGAAAAAGATGGCTTGAAGTTGACCCAGTGTGAAAAGAGAGAGTGTTGCGTTATAGCCTTTCTTGAAATATTTTTCTTTTTATAAGCCTCTAGTTGTTGTTTTTTTTTTTTTTGCTTAACCCCCCTCTGTACCTGTGATCTAAGGAGGGATAATAAATTATGCCACTGTTTATTTTTGGTTGTATAAGTAACAAAATTCATGCTGTATTTCTTTGACAAGAAGTTTATTTTCTTGTAAAATTGTTGGAAATTATAAATAAAGAATTAAAACAAAGAATACCAGATAAAACTCAGAGAAGCAAAGGGAGAATTGCAGACGGAACGGCCTATAAAGAGAGGCGACAAGGCTTTTTTTCTGGTATGTTGGAAAGAGGAGGAAGACCAGAGGATGGAACTGAGACTGTGTGGAGAGTGGAAAAGAAACCGTGGGAATACTACACAAAGGGCTCCTTTTACGAAGGTGCGTTAGGGCCTTAACGCGCGGAATAGCGTTCGCTAAAATGCCGCTATGCTTCCTCTTGTGCAGGCGGTAGTTTTTTAGCGTGTGCTAATCCGGTGTGTGCGCTAAAAACGCTAGCACACCTTTGTAAAAGGAGCCCAAGTACTTAAAAAAAAATTTAAATTTTTTTTTTATTGATTATACATTTTTTTTACAAGTGTAACAACTTGTTTAAGAAAATACAGAGCCATAATCCAACATAAAATAAATCAAAGTACCAAACCTAAAAGTAATAACAATCTTATGGCACTAGTTCTTTCTTAGACCACAAATACAACCAGAAGGAAGTTTCAAGTTTCATTTGAGTTTGATGAATCACTTATTTTAGTTTTACTAAGCGAAGTACAACACTGGTAAAAGTATAAACATATATATATATACTAGTGTTTAAGCCCGTTAAATTAACGGGTGCTAGAATATATGTCTTTCTTTCTGTGTGTCTCCCTGCCCCTGTCTCTTTCTTCCTTTCTTTCTGTCTCTTTCCTTCCCTCTGTCTGTCTTTCTTTCTGTCTCTTTCCTTCCCTCTGTTGGTCTTTTTTTCTGTCTGTCTCTCTCCATCTGGTCCCCTGTCTGTCTGTCTTTCTTTCTTTCTGTCTCTCTCCGTGCCCACTGTCTTTCGTTCTCGTGCGCTGTCTGGCTTTATGTCTCCATGGCCACTTGCCTGCCTTTCTTTGTCTTTCTCTATGGCCCCCTTCTATATCCTCCCCAAAGCAAATAAAGATTGCTCCCTGCACCCAGCACACCCCTCCCCCCAAAGCAAAGCAAGTTCACTCCCTGGCCCCCTTTTGCTACTGAAAAGGAAACTTTAAAATAATACATTTAAAATGATCAGATACTTGGAAACTGCAAAGAAAGGACTTAAGTAAAGTTCAGGATTTTTAAATCATAATAAAAGTCATAAAATTCTGCAGCTTCCCTGCTTTCTATCTTGAAAGTTGTTTAATGATAGAGAAATTGATAGAGAGAGAGATTTCTGCAGCTTCTCTGCTTTCTATCTCTCCACCTTTTCCCTTCACACTTTCACTGAAATAACCTGAGTTACAGCTTCGGGAGCAGCATGCAGGCTACTTGCTAGGGGATCGGCCGTTTTTGCTGCATCGGATCCGTTGCTTTGGCTGGCCGACTTAGGCCTGTGAGCGTCGTTGGCCTGGAGGAGCCGGTCGGGGCGGGGCTTCCGTGCTGGTCGGCTGCGTGTGAGTTTAGGGGTATGGGTGATTATTGAACATACCCCGCGCATCCCTGAACCTACCCAGAGACTCCCCGCGCGGGAGGAATCGCCGCCATCACCGCCCCCCCTGAGCCGCCACTACTGCTGCATCCGTCGCCGGGCCCCGCTCCCAACGCTGCGCACCTAGGCCGGGGAGGAGGAGGTGGCGGCAATGGCAACAACAGTGGATTCCGGGAGCAGCGGCTGCCTTCCCCGCCTCCCTCACCGCCCGACTGCAGAGGCGAGATTGAGGAGCCGCCACTGACAGGCAGACTGTGAGTGCGCGGTCTGGCTGGCTCCTCTACCAAAGCCCTTCCGGCGGCAGCCCCTCTCGCATCCGTCTCCACGTTGCAAGCCTCTCCGAAGGCCGGCTCCCACAAAAATGCTGCCCCTCTGCCCAAAGCTGCGGCCGGACGCAAGATTGGTTTTAAAGTTAGGCGGCCAGGCCAGGTCTTCAAAGCAGCTGCAGCCGCGGTTTTAAAGTTAGCCGGTCAGGTATTCAGAGCGGCAGGGGGAGGCAACCTTTTATTCAATGTCTGCCGGGTAAAGCGCCGTGCCGAGTAGAGGAAGCAAACGCCGTGGCAGGAGAGCAGGGAGTGAGTTTTTCCTATGCGGTTGTTTTGGGGGGTGGGGGGGTTGTGAACAGGAAGTCGAGCAGAGGCGGGAGTGAGCTGTTCAGCTTCCCCTATCTGGGCAAACCGCTCTGGCGAAAATGGAGTGAAGTGCCGCGTGGGGCCGTAGAAAGAGCGGGGCATGCTGCAGTCTTGGCGGCCACGGACATACGGATCACGGAAGCACGCCGATAAGACTGCGCATGCGCCGCCTACGGTTTTATTATATAGATATATATATATATTTTTTTTTTTTTACGTTCAAATCTTTTTATTAGAAGGAATAGGAAACATCAAACAACAAAGACAACAATGGCAATGAATAAGCTTCCAGGAATACAAAAGTCAATGCGTTGAGAGGTAAAACAGAAGAAACAACCCCCCAGCCCTGAACTCCCCCCCCCCAAACATCCCGTTCCACCCGTACAATAAACATACAATTTAAAATTTAAAATAATGGGTTAGACAAATAGACTTACAGACTGACTAATACACGAGGTAAGAGGGATCAGAACTACAATTCAGTGTTTTAAAGTACAGAGGAGAACAATAGGGAGGGAAAAGTGCAATCAAAGAAGAAAACTAATATAAAGTTTGAACATAATTTAAAAATTAAAAGCATCTTTAAAAAGAAAACTTTTTAAATTACTTTTAAAACGACTCAGATAATTTTCCTCTCTTAAATGCTGAGGCAAAATGTTCCAAAGCTGCAGAGCCATCACTGAAAACATATCATGTCGTCGAGTTCCAATAACTTTCAAAGAGGGGACCACTATGAGCTTTTGATTAGTGGACCGGAGAGAATGCGAAGTGTTATAAGGGATAAGTCATTAGTGGAAAGGGATAATTCATTAGTGGAAAGGGTTCCTAAAGTATCTAGACAACTGATCCTCTCTTCTCTCTCTCCTCTATAGCGATTAACTTGTTCTATTGATCACTCTCTCCTCAAAAATGGATTTCCTGTCCTATTAACCCTCTTTCTTCCTCCCCTCTTAAAGTCAATCAATTTGTACCTTTGCTTAATCTTTGTAAACCGCATAGAACTTCATGGTATTGCGGTATATAAGCTGTTATTATTATTATTATTATTATTAAATACTAAAAGTAAAATTTTAAAAGTAATGCGATGGTTAATTGGGAGCCAGTGAGATTTAATCAGAAAAGGAGTTACATGATCATATTTTTTACTGTTATGAATGAGTTAACGGCAGTATTCTGAATTATCTGAAAGCACGTCTTTTCTTTTTGCGTGATATTTATTAATATAGAGTTACAGTAATCGAATTTTGCAATAATTAAAGAGTGAATTAATATATTTAATGATTCAGGCTCCAGAAACTTGGAAATTGAGCGAATCATTCTCAGCCTATAAAAGCAGGATTTAATAATATTACTTATGTGTTTGTGATAGGAGAGTTTGTCGTCAATGATGACTCCAAGTGAATATTATCCAGAGTAAAAGAGGCACTCAAGTTTATTCCAGAAAGATAAGCTACAAAAATCTATTTAGGGAAAAGGCTTAATACGTCAAACCCCCAATTACTAATTATTAGAGCCAGACACTCCATTCTGGATCTTAGTTGATCGGGCGCATAAAATATATTTGAATCCCAGATACTTAGGGCTCAGGTAAACTGACCTCAATGCTGGGGGCAGGTGAACGTGAAAGGAGCACCTAATTTCTTTGTCTCATCCCTCATTGTCAGAAATAATTTACAGGAGGATCGGCTGGATAAGTTGCAGCTGTACTCACTCGAGGAACGCAGAGAGAGGGGTGACATGATCGAGACATTCAAGTATCTCACAGGCCGCATCGAGGTGGAAGAAGATATCTTTTTTTTCAAGGGTCCCGCGGCAACAAGGGGGCATCCGTGGAAAATCAGGGGCGGGAAACTGCACGGGGACACCAGGAAATTCTTTTTCACTGAAAGGGTGGTTGATCGCTGGAATAGTCTTCCACTTCAGGTTATTGAGGCCAGCAGTGTGCCTGATTTTAAGGCCAAATGGGATAGACACGTGGGATCTATTCACAGAGAAAGGTAGGGGAGGGTCATTGGGGTGGGCAGACTGGATGGGCCGTGGCCCTTATCTGCCGTCTATTTCTATGTGATAAAGCCCACAAAATAGTGAAACAGAACTTTTGAAAAATAATCTCCTAATCGAGTTGAGATCTTGCTCAAATATGAAACTGACCATCAGTGTAGCGCTCTCTTTAATATCGGAATACGAGCTTTCCAGAACTGCCGTTATATTCTGTAAATCAGTGTCGGCAGACAAAGGGCGCTAGCAGTTTTAGTGCGTGCGCTCAATGCTAACGCCTCCATAGAGCTTATATTAGTATTTTTCATTTAGCGCGTGGTTAACGTACGCTAAAAACGCTACCGCAGCTTAGTAAAATGAACCCTTAGTCTTCCTGCAGGGATAATTGAACGTTTCACGAGACTTCCTGGACGAAACTTATACGTTCTCACGTAGACAATGTAAAAGCAGGAATAATTGCCAAAAAGGTATCCACACTCACTGATTCGTATACCTGGGTGTGGACCTAAGGGTTGTGGGGAGAATAGAGACTTCATGATTTACAGATTGAAAGGAGTGAAATGGGCTCAAAATATGATTTGGTGAACGTGTGTTTATGTTACCGTTTCAGCATGGCAAGTTCCCCCTCCTCATGATGCTTTCCGCAAAACTCAGAGGGGTTTAAAGAGGCATGATTATCACGCAAGTAACACAGGGTGCTTCACACAGATTTGTCCACCTGCAGAGCCGCCGAAAAATTATACAAGATCTAAGAAGTTCGGCTGGGCTAAGCAGATAAGTGCATTATGCTCAATGTTTACGTGGGGGGGGGGGGTAAGGGGACTTGGGAGTGTCATGATGGTCCCCAGTAACAACTAGCAGCGGCTCGCATGCAGTTGGAATGGTACCGAACACATCATATGTTTAAAAACATAAGGTTGCATATAGAAACCTAAGATAAAATAGTGTTTATTGAAGTATATCCTATATACTATGAAAAATATAGAGATTCTAAATGTATAGGATTTATTGAAACTGGATTCGTATTGTTTGGAATAGTTGAATAAAGAAAGACATCCTGGCGGTCTTGTCGATTAATGGCCTGGACGTCCAGATAGACGATTAAAAACAAAACAAAAAAAATTCTAGACGTATTTTTCAAAAATGGCCATTTTGGCCGTCTAGTGCCATACGTATCTTTTGATTATGACCCTCCAGTTATTTTGATATAAAGAGATTAGTTTTCACAGCTTTCTGAAAACATAATAATCCTTCCAATGCTCTAATGGACGGTGAGGTTTGATTCCATGATGTAGGAATGAAATGGCAGGAAGCACGCCTTTTCTCTCCTTGACATCTTAGAGATCAACCAGGAACATAAACTGGTAATTCTGTGGCACTCTTCCCACACCAGCATAACATACTACTGAAAATATATCCCCAACACCCCCCCCCCCAACACACATTCCCAGCACTCTCGCTCGTACGCACACAGACGTCACTCCAGGCCCTGACATCCAACTAACTTAGGGGGTCTTTTACTAAGGCGTGCTAGACGATTTAGCAAGCGTCTATAGAATATAATGGGTGTAAATCGGCTAGTACGCTATAGTCTGCGTAATCTAATATAATAAAACCCTAAGCCGCGCATGCGCACTCCCACCTGCGTGCTCCCGTTTTCCATGCGCTGTAGGAGTGCGCATGCACGCGAATCTCTCTCTCTCTCTTTCTCTCTTCCCCCGAGGCGGATGTCGGCCGCGGTGGCTCCCGGCTGCAGGCCGTGGCGGCTGTCAGCTGCCGGTGATTGCAGACCGCAGCGGGCGAGCACGGAGCCACCAGCAGCAGGTGGCAGTCAGCCCGAGAAACCCCCGACCTACAGGCCGGGCCAAAGTTTCTGTTTTAACTTAAAAGATGCCGCAGCGGCTCCTCTCACAAGCCGCTCCTGCGTCAGAGAAGGCAGCGATCGTGAGAGGAGCCGCCGGAAAGTTACACTGGTCGGGGCTCGGGCTGTTCGGTCCGTGCACGCTCCTCTTGCAGTAAATGGAGGGAGAGGGAATGCTGCGGCTGCTGGACAGGGAAGTAGGGAAGGAGATAGGAAGAAAGACACAGGGACAGGGGCAAGGAGAGAAACAGAAAGACAGACAGACAAAGGGGGCCAGGGAGGGAGAGAGACAGAAAGAAAGACAGCGGGAGGAAGAGAGACAGAAAGAAAAAGACAGGAGTAGGGAGAGAAACAGAAAGAAAGACACATATATTCTACCACCAGCGGGAGGAAGGGAGACAGAAAGAAAAGAAGAAAGACACAGGGACAGGGAGAGACACAGAAAGACAGACAGACAAAGGGGGCCAGGGAGAGAGACAGACAGAAAGAAAGACAGCGGGACAGAGAGAGAGACAGAAATAAAGACAGATAGCACCTGTTAATGTAACGGGCTAAAATACTAGTTAAATATACATTTCATATCATTGATACAATGAGACCTCTCATATACTCAGCGGCGTAGTAAGGGGTGGGCTGGGGATGGTCCGCCCCAGGCCCCTGCTCTTTCCACACCCCGTACTGCCGCATGTGTGTCGCTTCCCTCGTACCTCATGAGCAGCAACCCCCAATCCGCCGTCGCGCCAGCGTCGGGTCTTCCTCTGACGTCACTTCTTGTACTCACGCCTAAGAAATGATGTCAGAGGAATAATAATAATAATAACTTTATTTTTATATACCGCCAACTATCTTGCGACTTCTAGGCGGTTTACAATAAAGAGAAGTGGTTTACAATATAGAGAAACTGTAGTTACAATATAGATAAACTGTAGTTACAATAAAGAGAGACTGTACATACAGCGGATTAAAGGGTATAACATTGTACATCTGGTAGTTCCAACATTAATAAATATTAACAGCAGTTTGTGTGCCGTGCTGCTTACACATGATTAGAAATGTTCCTTAAATTGAATATAGTGTTCATGGTTGGTGATTGGGTTGGGGTTTATAATTTAATGATTTGGGTATGTTGTGGTATTATAAAGGGGGCTGATGTTCTGGTTCGTTATCTAAGTATTTCAAGAACAGGTATGTTTTTAGGTGTTTCCTAAACTCACCATAGTTGGTTGTATGTGCAATTAGTTTTTCTAAGTCTTTGCCCCATGTGGCTGCCTGGTACGATAACAGTTGTTGATGGTATCTCTTATATTTACACCCTCTAGCCGGTGGGGAGACAAATTTCAGGTGTGTTTTTCTTTCATGTCTGTTGGTTGGGAATGAGAAGAGGTCTGTGATGTATTTAGGGGCTAGACCGTTTAATACCTTGAAACAGAGACATCCTAGCTTGAACTTCGTGCGTGCCTTCATCGGCAGCCAGTGTAGGAGTCTGTAGGAAGGGGTTATGTGGTCGTACTTCTTCAACCCAAAAATCATCCTGACTGCTGCGTTTTGTATGAGTTGTAGTCTTTGCATTTGCTTCTGGGGGATTGTCAGATGGGTGATGTTGCAATAATCCAGGTGGCTTAGTATAAGGGATTGTACTAGAATTCTGAAGGCTGAAGTGTGGAAGTAAGCCTTAATAGACCTAAGTTTCCAGAGGGTGAAAAACCCTTTTTTGATTAGGGAGTCTATATGGTCTTTCATGGTTAGACCTTGGTCCAGCATTACTCCCAGGATCTTCATCGTTGGTTGAATAGGGTAGTTAAGATTGTTAATGTGTAGTGATTTTGTCGTGTTATGTGCCTGTGGCGAGGCTATAAAGAATTTAGTTTTCTCTGAATTGAGCTTCAGTTTGAAGTCTGTGGTCCATTGTTCCATCATGTTTAGTGCTTCAGTTGCTGTTGGGGTGATTTCGGAGGGCGATGTATTAAACGGGATAATGATTGTGAAGTCGTCTGCATAACTAAATACTTTTACACCTCGCTGTGTCAGCTGCGTACCCAGTGAAGCTATGTAGACGTTGAAGAGTAGTGGGGATAGTGGGGACCCCTGTGGAACGCCTGATGGATTTCTCCATATTTTGGAGAGGTTACAATTGGAGCGCACTTGATAGGTGCGGGTCGTAAGGAATCCTCGAAACCAGTCCAGCACCTCGCCTCCGATGCCGATTGCGTCTAGGCATTGTAGTAATTTTTCGTGGTCTACCAAGTCGAAGGCCGAGCTCATGTCGAATTGCATGACTAAGGCTTTGTGGCCTTTGCTGAATAGGTTGCGTATGTAATCTAGGATCGCTGCAATCACCGTCTCCGTGCTAAACAGCGGTCTGAAGCCTGATTGGGTTTCATGTAACAGCGAGAACTTATCTAGGTAGTTCATCAGTTGGATTTGTACTAAACCTTCCATTATTTTTACGAAAAATGGGATGGATGCTACTGGTCTATAGTTAGTTGCTGATGTTAGAGGTAGTTTATGATTTTTTGGAATTGGGGTGATTATGATGTGACCATTTTTTGATGGGAATTTTCCGTTTTTGAAATTGTTAGATATGTGAGTCCATAGTGTTATTTTAAAGTCTAATGGGGCTGCTTTCATTATGTTGGGAGGACAGGGGTCTAGGATGCAGTTTGATTTAGTGTATTTGTGATAGAGTTTTGTGAAGTTATTCCATTCTGGGTCCTGAAAGGAGTTCCAAAACATGTCAACTGGTGTTTCATTTTCATGTAGGTTGGCTATTTGCTGTTCATCTGTGTTGTTTGTTGGGAAGAGCCGCCGCTGGCACGATGGCAGGTTGAGGGTTGCTGCTCGCGCCAGGAGCGTTACAGAAGTGCAGGGGAAGGGAAGCGGCGCAGGCGGGGAAGGAGCGGTTGGGGGGGGCGGGGTTCCTTTCACCCTCGCTATGCCACTGCATATATACTGTCTGTCACCACTCACACAAAATGCCGCTATCCCTACCAACCCACCCCCATTAACATTGGCTGCGTCAACTGAGCCTTCAGGGCAGATGTGTCCAAGTGTGTGCCCGGAGGAAGAGGGATGTGCTCTGGGGTCACACGGCTACTTTTCCACCTGTTTTCATTTCTGCTAAAAGAAACTTGATTGTACTTAAAACAGGGTTTTTTTTTGGAAAGATGGTATTTCCCAAAGGCGGAGCCTACGAAGCATAATGGTGTGTTCCTGTGATGGTTAAATCCACAGTTTAGAGTTGATGAAAGAAATGCAGAAAAGTCATCAGCTCATCTCACCTAAACCAGTGTTCATTTATTAATTAAAAAAATTATAGACCGCATACAACTATGCGGTTTCCACATCACCTACATAAAATCTTGTTTCCCTCCGATTACCACATGTCTAAACAACATCGTTAATCGTCCCTGTTATAAACAGGGATGGAGCGCAAATTCAATCAATTCAGAAACACAAGCAAGCTTTAAATCGTACATTGCTGTCAAAAAAAATTCTAAAAGATGATTCTAAAAGCTGAAATAGACCTAATTGAGTTTTCAGCATTTTCATACAAAACTGCAGGATTCCATAGTTCTACGCCAGCCCCAAATATCATTCATGCTCCGATCCTTGTATGCATAATCGACATTCTACCCTCCAAACTTAATTTCATCCTGGAGTACTCCCTTGCCAGACAGGTTTTCAGGATATCCACAATGAATATGCACAAGATTAATTTGCATATACTGCCTTCATTGTATGCAAATCTGTTTATGCATATTCATAGCAGATATCTGGAAAACCTGACTTGCCAGGAAGTATCCCAGGACTGACTTGGTAAACACTTGTCTAGACCAGGAGTAGGCAATTCTGGTCCTCGAAAGCCACAGAAAGGTCAGGTTTTCAGGATATCCACAATAAATATGCATGAGAGAAATCTGCACCTCAAGGAGGCTGTGAATGCAAATCCATCTCACTGTGGATATCCTGAAAACCTGACCGACCTGTGGCTCTCGAGTACCGGAATTGCCTACCCCTGGGCTAGAGCAGTGTTTCTCAACTCAGTCCTGGAGTACCCCCTTGCCAGTCAGGTTTTCAGGATATCCACATTGAATTTGCATAAACTTGATTTGAATGCACTGCCTCCATTATATGCAGATTTCTTTCATGCATATTCAAGAAAACCTGACTGGCAAGGGGGTACTCCAGGACCGAGTTCAGAAACACTGCTTTAGACCATCAAATGCTTGCAGATACTAATGGGTTGAGGGAGCTGTCAAGTCATCCAGTTCCAAAAGAGAGATTTTGGCCAGCCCTGGCTTTGTGACAGGCCTATCCTGATGCATCAGGGGACTTGCTGCACTGATTTCAACGGGTAGAATCAGGGATTATAAACCCCACAATTCTCTGGCCAAAAAAGTCTCCCTGCTGGACGCAGATAACTTGGCAGCCCTGGAGTTGGGCCATTCAGAGCAAAGATAAGACAGAGGCCCGACCTTCTGCAGACATCGCCAGCAACGAGACCTGACTTCAGCTGGCCTGGTGTTGTCCACATTCCATCCATTCCTCTCCTGGAGGTTCCTACCACTCTCGGGCCAGGGGGAATGTGTACAAACAAGTCCTCCTGTCTCCAGGGCCCACTCAGTGCATTGTGGTCACATTCTTGCTCTGCCTCTCAGGTTTCCTACCAGATAACAGCCCCTCTCCCCATTCTGCTACTAAGATAGCAAATATTTCTATCAAATTGAGAGCGAAAAGCACTCACCGCCCACAGATGGATAGACTTGACTTGCATGCGCAGCTGTTTATGGCTCTTTTGACTACAGTCAACAGACTCTCTTATAAAGGAACCTCGCCTATGACGAGGTCCAATGGTCCCGGCCATGCGCCTTTGTAAACATACAGAAAATCATTGCATATAGCGGACTTGCATATAATGGATTTTCGGATATAACGGACAACCAATTTGGTCCCCAGAGCTGCTTTTAGCTGTAGTTTTGTTGGGTTATAAAGGACATGCAGGCTCCGCCTACAAGGCGCATGGCATGCCGGTGATATAGTATCAAAATGCAGCCCAGAAGAACATGACAGAGTATTTTTCTTTTCAGAACAGTACGACATAATGCTTTAGAACAGTGGTTCCCAACCCTGTCCTGGAGGACCTCCCAGGCCAATCGGGTTTTAAGGATAGCTCTAATGAATATGCATGAGAGAGATCTGCATATAATGGAGGTGCCATGCATGCAAATCTGCTCCATGCCTATTCATTAGGGCTGGCCTGAAAACCCGGCTGGCCTGGGGGTCCTCCAGGACAGGGTTGGGAACCACTGCTTTAGAACATCTTTTAGGGTTGTGGTTTTGCAATCATTTCGTGCCGTACCAATGTTATGCTCAGTTTTGTTTTTTGATATTGCTCATATGCTTGTGCAGTGAGTGTTGTTCATTGATTGAACGTTGCTTCAAGTTGATCTAAATAAAGTTTTTAAAAAATGCAACTCTGGCTATAACGGTCTCTGGATATAACGGACTATTTTTCCAGGTCCCTTGAAGTCCGTTATAATGAGATTATACTGTATTTACATCTTGTTCATTTGCTTTCTCCCGCTCCATTGCCACTGTGTTTATACCGCTCGCTGCCGTGAGTCTTTGGACACTGACTTTTTTTGAATTGTACAGCAGCGACTTAATACCACTTTTGATTTTTTTTGGGGGGGGGAGTTTATTTAATATTAGACTTATTTACACAGTCATTTTTGACTCACTCGTTCAATTTCTTCACGGGAAGGTTCCAGGGATGTTTCCACATTTACCCTTGTGGGTTTATTGTGTGTCAACTCTGAATTAAGGGGTTTTCCAAACTTTCCCCAATTTTCGAGTTGTGTCTTTTGAGATTACGTGGGATTTTTTTTGCTGCTGTTACAATTCTTGCTAGGGAGAGATCCCACGCATTTCGGTATTTTATTTATTTATTTTAAAAATTTATATACCATTTAAACCTAACGGTTTAGATATCGTTACATACATAATTCAGTATGACAAATAAAATCAAACAAACATTAGCATATAATCATCGTAAAATCAAAAGAACAATCACAAAGATCAGTTCCTAGAAAAATGCATAATTGGTAATTGGTTACCTTTTCCTTTTGGGTTCAAATTAGTTAAAATCAGATGGAGGAATAAATATGCAGGTATGTGTGGTTTCTTATTTACAAAAGAGGGTGGGAATGTTGAAAAAGATGGACACATACCTATGGGGTATTAAAACACACCTTCCCCTTAAAAACACTGGGAGTCACACTAGACAAACATCTATCCCTAGAGAAACACACTGATCTTACAGTCAGGAAAAGCATCTCAATACTCTGGAAACTCCGCACCATAAAAAAACACTTTCACGACTCCTCTTTCCGACTGCTGGTACAATCCTCCATTCTCAGCATCCTGGACTACTGCAATATTATCTACCTGGGCGCCACAAAAAAACCCATCAGGAGACTAAAACTAATTCAAAACACCGCCGTCCGCCTTATATTTGGCCAGAATAAATGGGAACACATCACCCCTTTCTATCTCAAACTAACCCTAACCCTAACCCTAACCCTAAGATCAGACCAACAGCACTTATTAATGATTCCATCATTAAAAATAATAAATACGCGCCGTCAGTATATTTTCTCAGTAACGGCTCCCCAAACTTGGAACTCTCTTCCCATCTATTTACGTGAAGAACTTAATCTAGACAAATTTAAAAACAAACTGAAAACTTTTTTATTTAACGATGCATTTGTTATCTGATTTATAGTTTTTAACATCATCCAACTACATTTGTTTCTATTTCTCTTTTCTCCACATCTTCAACTATTTTTATTCCATCCTTCTTGTGTTTTCCTTATTTGGTTCCCCACTTTGCTCAATTACATTGTAACTTCTTCCCCTACCTTCCTTTTGTTTCTAGTTTGTTCAGTTATCGTCTAGTCTTGTCAGTTTTTAATTATTTTAAAATTATTTTATTTTGTAACTTTATTAATGTGTAAATCACCTTGAATACTGAAAAGGCGATTAAACAAATAAATAATAAACTTGAAATAATAATAAACTTGAAACTTGAAACTTCATTGGCTACCGTTTGAATCCAGAGTCATATTCAAGTTTGCCTGCTTCTGCTACAAAACAGTACTCGGTTTATCCCCAACCTACCTCAACCCTCACTTCTACCTGAGTTGCAACACTAAGAACTCCCGCAGAATTCATCTGTTCGCCTTCCCCCCTGTAAAACTCTGTCACCTCAAAAGGTTCTTCGACAAAACCTTCGCCTTTCAAGCAGCTAAACTGAACCCATGGCTAGCCCAGATGGTGCTCGAGGCCCCCACCTACCTCAACTTCAGAAAGCTACTCAAAACTCACCTTTTCCACGGACACAACCCCTGACACCCCATCCTCTACAATGCACTGAATCTCCCCTCTCTACTATGCACTGAAATCCCCTCTCTCTCCTTCTTACTGTAATATCCCTCCCCCCTACCCTCAACCTTTTCTTCCCTTCTCCAGCTAACCTTAACGACATCATTCTATGTCAATTGTTCTTTATTGTTGTTATCTGTAAACTCTGATATGTTGATAATTTGATAAATCGCTGTGAACCGCCTAGAACTCCCTGGGTATGGCGGTATACAAGAATAAAGTTATTATTATTATTGTAGTATAAATGTACCTACAAGCCTAAAAATAATGTACAAAAAATAACTGGTTTTCAAAACAGGCTCACTTTTTATTTATTTATTTTCTTTTTATTTATTCATCATTTCAAGTTATCATTCCATTACAATGATAAGGAAATACTGAAATACTATACAATCAGTACTTGCTGATAAGCAAAAGTTAACATAAGGTAATATTACATTCAAGATAGTCCACAATAGGAGAAGGAGAAAAGAAAAAGAAAACATACCCTTGTGGCAGAGACATTAACCTAAATTAGAGTTCTAGAAAAAAAAAAAAAAAAGAGCAGTTACAACCTTCCATTAATTAACACCACAACCATCCTGATCAATCCGGATTGAAGTAGGCCGCTGTCGAAGCCTACACCGAGATAGAGACCTCACACTCTATATACTGGTATCAAGCAATAGGTATATTTATTAATAAATCATTAACAGCTTACAAGAATAAATCATTCAGCATATAGAGTAACAGAATATGATTGTCAGGCCTGAGGATCCTCTGATGTCTGTTCTAATTACTTCCTCTTAAAGGCCTGTTTTTATATCTTTCTTGGTGGTCAACACCACGTTGGTCTAAGTTACATGATAAATCTTTATTGGTTCCTTTCTTACATGTCATTACATCTGTAAATTCATTTATTGGTTTATACATTTGTGTCACGCTATACGTCTGTTCAGTTTACCGTAAGGCCTATCCTTTTCCCGCAAGTGTCTCTTTAATCTACCATATAAGCAACTTCTGAGCCTGATCCCTCCGCCCTGTTATCACAAGCCCCTAATGAAATCACTTTCGTACGGTATGATAGGAATTCTTAATAGGGATTGTCCTGCCTCACGCTGCCATATTGGGGGTGTGGGGGGGGGTGTAACCCCCCACATTATACTGAAAACTTAACTTTTTCCCTAAAAAAACAGGGAAAAAGTTAAGTTTTCAGTATAATGAGGGGGTTTACAACTCCCCAAACCCCCCACAACACCAGCGCGATCTCTATTAAGTAAAATGTGTGTGTGTGTGGGGGCTCCCCACCAACACCCCCCGTCGGAGCCTTTTAAAATACGTTTTTTCTTCAGCGCAATTAAGTCCTGCGCTCAGTTGTCTGTGCTCGGTTGTCGGCACGCCTTTGTCCTCGTGCGCTTTAGACTATGAACCCTTAAAAACATAGGGGTTTCTTTTACTAAGGTGCGCTAGCCGATTTAGCTTTAGTAAAAGATCCCCCCTAGCTAAAAAGAGAATTTGCTCACAGTTACCTACTCAGCACTGAGACCTACCAGAGAGAGAAGAGACTTTGGAGAAAGAGACAGTAAGGGAGAGAGAGAGAATGGAGACAGGTCATATTCCCTATAACCTGGCCCTAAAAAAAAATTGCCTATACATGAGAGAAAGTGGGAAAAGGCATTTACAAAGAAGCAGAGAGGGCTCAAAAACCTGCCCGTCAGTGATGTAGAGGAATAAAGGAGAGAACACACCTCTGATAAGATCGCTTCACTTTGTTTTTATGGGCTATGGGCCTAAAAAAACAACAACACACAGCACCTATTTATAAACCACGTCTGGAGTTGGGCACAGTTTATAGAATAAGCGTAGTGGCCATTTATGCCGACTAAAATGTGCGCCTAACCTTTAGGAATGCCCCTGAGCTGCCCATGCCCCTGCCCTGGCCACAGCCCCTTTTGAGATCCGGGCCACCACTTTGTCAAATAGGCTTAGAAAGTTGCGCGCGTAAATTCTAATTAGTTCCAATAGTTGTTTGTTGATTGGACTTGTTCACTAATGAAGTTATGCATGCAAATTGGGAATACACACAGATTTCTGCTCGCTACTTCGCCCACGGTTTCTAGAATTTGGGGGTTACTACAGTGGTGACATTTTGACGTCATCGAGGACATTTTCTAGAACAAATAATAGGACATCTACTGCCGACGTCTAGCGGGCCGTAAAATCAGAGCTGGCTTTAGATGGCGAATTTTCAGACGCTTAGCTATTTCATTTTTGAGACGTCCTGTTCTTCCTGCCTTTTGGATGTCCAGTTCTGGACGTCCGGAGTCGGACTTGGACATCCTATCGAAAATGGCCCTCCACCCCTTACCAACACCTTCCAGCATGCCCCCTCAATCTCAGCAGTCAGCATGGGAGCAGACTGACTTGCACTTCCTGTCTAAATGCCAAATGACCTTTACTGGCAACTTGTACTACGGCACTTGTGACACCCCTGAAGAAACCTTTCATGGGCTGAAATTGTGTGCTGTGGATCCATCTTCTGATCCAATCATCCATCATATTCCAAAACTGTAGACAAATCCATTAGGCATTTCAGCCATATTAGTGTTGTAGCATAAGACTTTTAAAAAGGAGTAAAACACTTGTTTTAGTTTTTTTATTATCTACGGCATATTATTATTGCACCTTTGATAATTAATATTGCACCTTTCTTTGATATAATGCCATTGCAAGGTAGTTATGTAAACACAAATAATTGAAAGTACATTTTTATCTGGGTAGTTTCTGACACTAGTGAAGTGTGTATTCGACAAGCACTGATAGCTTCAAGAGGTCACATTTGAGAGGCTAATTTAATGGCATGAGGTTCGTTTGCGGTGAACTGATGGCACTTTGCAGCATTTTTTTTGTAATGCGCTTGCAGGGAATTCCAACCAGCTGTGGATTATGAAGGTTAATGTCTCCCTCTAATGGACATGTCATGAATGGCAGCAGTTAAAGTATGGGAGAAACGACTGTGCCTGGCAGTGGATTAGGGGGGGCCATGGGAGCCATGATTCTACCAATTCCACCCCCCACACACACACACCACGAGCAGCCAGGATGATGTGAGGACAAAGAGAGAGTATTTAGTTTGTTTGACCTTTCAAATGAAAAGATGGTCTGCTTACACTAAAATGTTTTTCATTTTCTTTGGCTGCAAGGGAGACAGGGTTCTTTGGAGGTTACAATATCTTTAATAGGAGTAAAGTAAATGGTCAAAGTTATTACACTTCTCCCTCCGTATTGGCTGTGATAGGGGATTAACAGAACCGCAAATACAGAAAAAACACAAATAACTTTTTCATATGTTATTTGCTGTTTTCTTTAGAAAACCATCGTGAATATGGTGAAACCGTGAATAACATGGTGGGAGACCTGGTCTGTTCCTGAAGGAGAGGCAAAACACGGTGAAGAAAGTGCTGGAAATCAGTGATTTTCTCTGTAAACGCTTGGAATCAGCGATTTCTCTATGCAAGCTGACGTAATTGGGGGGGGGGGGGTAGGGGAGGAGCCAGCAAGCTAAAAACCGTGAATAATCGAAACTGCGATTGCTGAAACCGCACATACGGAGGGAGAAGTATATCTCGTAGGTAAGAATGTGTGAACCGGTTGGTTTTAAACTCAGACCTGATGGGGGGGTCTTCAGTCTGGTTCAACACCAAAAAGTTCACAGGTTTTCCTGAGGTCCATGAGAAATATCGATCAGATTTTATGACACGGCTCTCAGAAAAATATGTACAGAAATCCTGAGCAGAGCTTTGGAAACCGAAATCGACAGTGGGAGTTTGACAGTTTGCAGGGGGATTTTCAGAAACCTGCTCTGGAGTATATGAAAATGGCCACAGAGGCTTTGGGTTTTGTGTCTTCATTCCTTCTTTTGGGATTATTTGACGAAGATTGCAAGTGAGTACATTTGTAGATTTCATTCGGGAGGCTGCCACCAGCAGAGCCATAACCAAGAATGGGCAAGAGTGCAGTCACCTAAGGCCCAAAGCCCCTTGAAATGCAAGCGAGGGATGGCAACGGTTGGAAGGCAAGAAAGAGTTCCAATCTGGACAGGAAAGATAGAAAGAGGAGTGAGGGTAATGGAGGATGAGGTAGAGGAAGAATGAAAGGAGGATTGGCAGGCACAAATGTTGGTATTTAATAATTTTATTCTTATATATCGCCAAAGCCGTGGTAGTTCGAGAAGAGCTGGACAATCAGCGACATAGTTACAATGTAGAATCAACGAATACAAGTATACAGAATAGGAGAGATAATGAACAAAAAAATTCTTAGGTAACAAATCGGTTAACCAGTTTTGTTTTTACTAATTTTCTAAAACTAAAGTAGGATGAGGAGAGCATGATAGTGTTACCCAGCCAATCGTTCGGTTTACCTGCCTGGAAAGCTAGAGTTCTGTCCAGGAATCTTTTGTAACGGCAGGTAAGGCCTAAATTCTGTTATTGCACCCAAAAAAATCAGTGCAGAAAAAGTGCTGTTCTAGAAACCATGCTTAAAGTAAGGCACGGTTTTTAGAATAGCACTTATGCCCAGGAACCATGACAACATTTACACCAATGACTCCTGAGGGAGGCCCTTTTGGGCCGAAACATGTACATTTTGAGTCGTTGAATGTTTTATTGAAGACATAAAGGGTGTTCGTGAATATATAATGAGTCCATCAGTCTTCTTCAGACCTGTCCACTCCTTTGCGTTTGCATCAGGGGATTCACTACAGAAGCTGAATCCCATGAGGCTGACCAATCCCAGGCCAGTACAGCACTTGGGCTCCTCCTTCATAGTGTCCTTCTGTCCTCAGAACATGGGAGTGTGTAATGCCACTGGGGGATTCAGCACCTTGAGAGACTATCCTAAAAGCTTTTTTTTTGTTTTGTTTTAATTTGATTGGTTGACGGGCAGAACTTCTGAGCCTGCCCAACCAATCAAATTAAAACACAACAAAAGCCCTTAGGGTATTCTCTCAAGGTGTTGAATCCCGTGATGCCATTCTGGTTTGCACCTTGCTGCCTTCCCTGCCTAAAATCCCCACCATGGGACTGTTTGGTTTGATGCCACTCTCCAGCCTTTTGGAAAACCTTTAAAATAAGGTAAATTTGCTCTCTTGAGTGTCTTTATATGCCTGCCTTTCATGCCCTCTGTAAATTAAACTCCTTATCTCTATACTAATTATAAATTAAATTTGAACCTCACTTTGTTGCTTAGGGGCATGAAGCTATTGCTCTTTCTCCAGCTGCTCTCCCTTGCTCGTGCTGGCACTCTGTAAAGTGTACAGGGGGGAAAACACCTTCATATCATTTTCATATTTGAAATTTGGATAACAAACCAGATTCCATTGATGGCTGCAGGAGAATTTAGCTGTAAAACTGTGCATGGACTTTCAGATCTATTGATAGGACAGGCTTAATGAGAAAAGGGTCTCCTGGTTGATTCTCTCCCTCCTGGAAGTTGAGAAGCAATATTTAGAAGACAGTACCATTTATTTTAAAAATTTATACACTGCCTAAACAAAGAACATGTCGAGTTCTAGCGACTTGATGGCCCTCATCAAGTTTTTGTGACAAAATACAAAAGTATATTGCCTGGTCTTTCTTCTGCGCAGCATAAATTTGATGTTGTTACCGTTGTTGCATCATACACGATCCTCCGCCTACAACACCGCTCGCCTGCTGCTGCCCAGATGGGTGGTATATCGCTAGCCTGACATCTCCACTGAAACTCGTCTGCCTCCGGAGGTCCTGCTGATAGTGAAACTACCGACAGCATAGCTCTCAGCTTCTCAGATGCACGCAAGCCCCAGCGGCACGACAAACCCATGTACCACGACCGGAGACAATGAACAATACATCAAAACATAACACATTAAATGTCACTGCAAAACCCTCACAATCTAGATACAATTCCATATTTAACTAGTTGGGCAGCAAAAATGCTATTACAAATTGTAACTTGTTAACCTGTGTTGTTAACATTTCTAGGCCATCAGACATGCAATGGTGTTTTTCTAGTACTGTTGAAGGACTTACAGTAGGTGGCGCTCACCTTCAACAACTTCCGTAGTGACAGTATGAAATGAGAGGTTGTGAATCTTCATTTGTGATTTATTTGCTAGTGGGACCCCACCCTTTAATTTATGTTGGCAGAACAAAAAAAATTAGTTCAATTACACTTAAATGAACAAGTACTGTTTCCAGTAAGCCTTATCTCTATTCTGATCTCTCCCTGGGGATAATCAGGCAAATTAAATTCAAGTAGTGTAAGCATATGACATCACTAGAATGGACTCTCAATTCTTAAGCAAATCTTTAATGTAGAAAAAAACAACAACCCACAAGGGTAGAAATAACGTACAAAGAATTGTAGCCTCTGCTATCAGTCAACACTCAACCAGCGTACTCTGGGTTCAGGGAACTGTGAGAGTAAGTTCAGCACTTCCTGGTTCTTTTTGATACATAGAATTTTTGGGACCCCAGTTCGTTTACAAAAGTTGGACAGTTCAAAGTCTAATAGATGCTGGCACTGTCATCTTGACGTAGGGACACTGGATCATCTGTTGTTCTATTGTCCCTTGATACTCAATTTTTGGAAATCAATATGGGGACAAATTAATTTGATACTGGAATCTTCGATTCCGTTGACCTATGAGGTGGTCATCTGTGGGACATTGTTGTCAACTCAACCTCCGTTAGAAAGGGATCGCCATGCAAATGATTACCAAGAACTGGAAAAATTGGGACAGAATTAATTTTTTCTTTTGGTGGGAAACTTTATGTTTATGTTATAAATATGAAAAAATGAATTCAGAAATATTATGTCATAATAAACTATTTAAATTAACATGGGGGTCCATTGACGAATGCTGTTAACTCTGATTATGCCTTTATTTCCTATTTGATTTGCACATCCAGGGAGGGGGGGTAATATATTTTCTTGTATTCATAGTAACATAGTAACATAGTAGATGACGGCAGATAAAGACCCGAATGGTCCATCCAGTCTGCCCAACCTGATTCAATTTTAATTTTTTTTTTTTTTTTCTTCTTAGCTATTTCTGGGCAAGAATCCAAAGCTTTACCCGGTACTGTGCTTGGGTTCCAATTGCCGAAATCTCTGTTAAGACTTACTCCAGCCCATCTACACCCTCCCAGCCATTGAAGCCCTCCCCTGCCCATCCTCCACCAAACGGCCATACACAGACACAGACCGTGCAAGTCTGCCCAGTACTGGCCTAGTTCAATATTTAATATTATTTTCTGATTCTAAATCTTCTGTGATCTTCATTAATCGATTTAAGTGCTGTCTATGACATTAATTGTATGTATATATTTAATGTACTCTTCTCGAATTGAAAATGAATAAAGATTTATTTAAAAAAAAAAAAAAAAAGAAAGAAAAAGAAATAGCAGTTCCCAAAGGACAGGCAGGGATGGCTACAGTAGGAGTGGCAGTACTGCTGGGTGAAAACCCTTGATGGAATACAGTGATTTCTGCATGCATGCATTGGCTAGATCAGAGAGCTACTGACTCAGGGCAGAGAGGGAAGAGGAAAATGGGGATGGGGCTACTAGTCCAGCATGCATAGAAGCCCAGCAACCAATATGAAGTGTCCCATAAGCCACAAAGCTGTACATGTGATCTGAAGAAGTAGGGTCACCAGATTGCCTCTAAAAACAAAAGACACCTGGCCCTGCCCCCAGCCGAACCTCCTGTCTCCTTCCCTGAGGTCTGGAGGGCTGATCTCAACACAATGACCTAATGTGCATGCCTGCTTGTATATGATGTCATTGCATTGATGGCCGGGCATGAGCAGAGGGACTCTAGACATGGCCTCAAGCTCAGGGACGTCCATAACGCAGACAAATTGCCGGGTTTTAGAAATCCCTCCGGTTTTCCTGGTCGTCAAGTAAACCCTATGAAGAAAGTTATTACAGAGAACTACAGTTACACAATTTTGTAGTCCAAGAGCACAATTTCACCTCTTAAAGGCAAAGGAAAGGGATAGTCTATATCAGTGGCGTACCTAGGGTATGTGACACCCTGGGCCCATCATTTTTTGACACTCCCCCAGCCCTTGGTACACCACTGTTCTATATATATTTTATGTTTATTTTATTATATGTCTTCAATTATTCATCTGTTTTACTATGTGTCTATTTTAAATATTATGTATGTAAACCTTATTAACCGTTTTAAACGGTTTATAAATTTTTTAAATAAATAAATAAGCAGCCTGGGGCCGTACATATGAGGGCAGAATAGAAGAATTGCAATTTAGACGATGTCTGAAAACTTATTTATATACCAGGTTTAATGATTCTGTTTGGTGGTCTATTAAGGGGAGCAGTGGGGAGCGGTCCGCCCTGAGCGCTGAGCCCTCCCCTCTTCTTGCCACTCGCGCATACCACTTGTCTTCCCCTTACCTTTTTTGCTTCCCCGGTGCAAGGTTGCTGCGCGCATTGGCATCGGCGATCTGACATCACTTCCGGGACCCGCACCTAAGAAGTTTCGTCAAAGGGCGAGTATGAAGAAAAGGAAGGGGCAAGGGGGTGGCAGGCGGGCGGGGAGCGGTGCCGCTTACCCTTACTACGTCACTGCTTCTTGAGCCGTTAACCGCTTTGAACTGTGAGGTTTTGCGGTATATAAATAAGATGTTATGTTATAATAGCAGTTGCCAGAGCTTGTGGTAAGAGCGGAGAGCGTAGCTGGGGTTTGTGGTTTTTTAAAATAAATCTTTATTAATTTTCAAGTAGTAACAGTGCAATACATATGAATCTGAAAGCAGTTTGAACTTACATATATAGGAAAGGTTTTGGACAAGTTCCTGGAGGAAAAGCCCATAGTCTGTTATTGAGAAAGACATGATGGAAGCCATTGCTTGCCTGCATCGGTAGCATGGAATGTTGCCACTCTTTGAGATTCTAGAATCTTGTTACTCTCTGGGATTCCGGAATCTTGCTATTCTTTGAGATTCTGGATGGAATGTTGCCACTCCTTGGGTTTTGGCCAGATACTAGTGACCTGAATTGGCCACAGTGAAAATGGGCTACTGGGCTTGATGGACCATTGATCTGACCCAGTAAGGCGATTCTTATGTTCTTACGTGAGCCAAGTATAGGACAATCAAGGCATTGTTACATCACTGATGATGTTGGCTCTGAGGCACTGTGGAATGAGGCATTATGACATCACAATCTCAGCTCTGGAATGTTGTTCTCATTGGGGTTCCGGAATCTTGCTATTCTTTGAGTTGCTGGAATGTTGCTACTCTTTGGGTTTTGGCCAGGTACTAGGGACCTGGATTGGCCACCGTGAGAAAGGGCTACTGGGCTTGATGGACCATTGGTCTAACCCAGTATGGCTTTTCTTATGTTCTTAAGAAATGGTAAGTACTTGTGATAAAAGTGTCAAAGGGCTTTAACAGCCACCATGTTTCAAATATCTGCCAAATTTTGACTGACTGATACAAACCATGCAAAGGACTTTGACTGGCTCATGAAGTAAAAGTGTGACTTTATACCAAGGGTCGTTTTGAAAATCTTTAATGCTTTGAGTCATCAAGATGAAGTCACGAAGTGATGGAGACAAGCTGAAGGTTTGGCGTACTGATCGCATTATGATATGCCCAGAAATAATTGCATTTTTTGTGCTGCCTCATTCAAAGTAACACACCCAGATACTGTTCTGCGGCCCGTGGTCTGGCCAGCTCCCTTACCCTTGAGTTTAAAACTACTGCAGCGGCTCTACTCACGATCTGCGCCTGCATCAGAAGCCTTCTCTCTGACATAACATCAGAGAGGCTTCCGACACAGGTGCGGCTCGTGAGAGGAGCCGTCGTGGCGGCTTTGAACTTAAAAATAACTTCAGCAAGGCTATGGGAGCTGGCCAGACCGCGGGCCGCAGAACAGTACCTGGGGGGGCCGCAAAGGGCATGAGGGGGGAGTTGCCTCCATGCGTCCCTGCTTCACGAGCCTCCGCATGCTCAGAAAAAACCACCACTGACTCCTTCTACTGCACATGCAAAGCCACAGAGCTACGGATGCACGGAGCCACCAGGTTTGAAGTGCACATGTGCACTAAGGGAATTATTATAGCGGATATTGTATTACCTGCTGATTTTTAAAAGTGTGGATTATATAGAGAAGTTAAATAACAACAACTAGTGTGAGCACCTTGTGGGGAGGGGAGAAATGCGTGTGTGTGAGAAGTGTGTGCATTTGTATGTGTGTGATGGAAGAGGGAGGACAGAAAGGTGCAGGATTTCCTTCTGACCAGCAGAGGGTAGTAAAGACCATAGTACAGTACAATATTACTTGGTTTAGCTCCTCACTAAAATCTCAGACTTATCTCTTGTCTGTCACCCATCAGTCCACATCCTTCACTTTCAGACCGTCCTGAGTCTGACTCTGTGAATCATGCAAGAGAGGGAAGATCCGAGATCAAGCAATTGTGGCAGCAAGATTTATATATTTACATTCCCAACTTCATATCAACAATTTCGACGTGCCTTAAAATTGTATCTTTTCAGGGAACACTTCGGAAGTTAGAAATCGGATGTCTATTCATTTGTATTACTAGTCTTTGTGAACCGCCTAGAACTTAATGGTATTTGCAGTATACAAGTGAGTTTATGTTATGTTAGGTTATGTTTCCCATCGTTTTGGGTGCCACAGGTTTGATAAACAAGAACACCTGGATAAGTTGCCAGATCTTATGAGCTCCAGAAAGATGATCTCTGGCACAATGCAAGTAGTATGGCGAGTGTTAGCAGTACATTCGAGAGACTGGGATCATAATCCACGCACACTGTGTGCATCCTTTGGAATATCTTGCTAAACAGGATTTCATCTCTAGCAAGCAGTCACTCACAGCTGAAGAGAGGAAGAAAAGCATAGAAGCAAGTGCTTACTATGAGGAGGTGATGTGGTCAGTGCTTCCCAATCTTTTTGGCTCTGACCCCCATGATTTAGGCCAAAAAGACATGGGGGAAGCCACTGCTTGCCCTGGATCGGTAGCACGGAATGTTGCTATACTTTGGGTTTCTAGAATCTTGTTACCCTCTGGGATTCCGGAATCTTGCTATTCTTTGGGATCCTGTATGGAATGTTGCTACTCTTTGAGATTCTAGAATTTTGTTACTCTCTGGGATTCCGGAATTTTGCTATTCTTTGGGATCCTGTATGGAATGTTGCTACTCTTTGAGATTCTAGAATCTTGTTACTCTCTGGGATTCCGGAATTTTGCTATTCTTTGGGATCCTGTATGGAATGTTGCTACTCTTTGAGATTCTAGAATCTTGTTACTCTCCGGGATTCTGGAATCTTGCTATTCTTTGAGATCCTGTATGGAATGTTGTCACTCTTTGAGATTCTAGTATCTTGTTATTCTCTGGAATTCTGGAATCTTGCTATTCTTTGGGATCCTGTATGGAATGTTGCTACTCTTTGAGATTCTAGAATCTTGTTACTCTTTGGGATTCTGGAATCTTGCTTTTCTTTGGGATTCTGTATGGAATGTTGCTACTCTTTGGGTTTTGGCCAAAGATTTGCATAAAATAGAGGTGACAGGCATGCAAATCTATCTCATGCATATTCCCTCTGGATATCCTGAAAGCCCAGCTGACTAGGGTTCAGAATCACTACTTTAAGGTGTTCTTCCGTCTGCTTTTCCCACCAAGTGAAAATGGAATTAACTACGCATGGGAGTGCTGAAAAGTTCTCAGCCTAACCAAGAAGAGAACGAGGTGGATCTGGTTCAATCAATGACCTGAAACAATGTCAAAACATAGAATTTTGTTTCTGCAATTGGCCCTTAATGAAATAAAACGACTCTTTTCAGCTCCAGTGGCAAAATAATGAGAACTTTTCAGCCCCTCCTCAAGTATGTAATAAAAGTGAACCAAGTATAGGACAATCCGGCCATTGTGACGTCACTGATGAGGTTGACTTTCATTGGTGGAATGAGGCATTATGACATCACAATCTCAGCTCTGGCTACCAGACACTGAAACTCTTCACACTACCAGGGGGTCTTGAAAAGTTCTCAGCCCCACCAAGAAGAGAATGAGGTGGATCTGGTTCAATCAATGATCTGAAACAATGTCAAAATAGAGAATTTCGTTTCTGCAATAAGATAAAGACTCTTTTCAGCTACAGCTGGTTGGTTGGGCTGAGAACTTCTCAGCATCCCCTAGTATGTAATAAAAGTGAGCCAAGTACAGGACAATCGAACCATTGTGACATCACTGGTGAGGTTGGCTCCCATTGGTGGAATGAGGCATTATGGCTTCATCGACTTGTCGACCAGCACTCCCAAGTCTCTTTCCTGGGGGGTCTCTCTGAGTACTGTCTACAGCTGATATTTCCAATGTCTTCAGGAAATTCAAGAAATGCAAATTAAGTCTTCTGTTACAGTTTTCTAACTGTTCAATTTTTCTATGGACCACCAGTTTGTCTTTAATCAAACTATCAACTGCTGTTTTCAATATTTTTTATGTCTTCATTTACTACTTGGAATTTGACTTCATTGACAGCTTTAACATTTTCAACAGTTTTAGACAAAGAATCCATTTTTCTCACCAATTCTGATGTTTTTGGGCCGTCTTCAGTACTGTTCCTTCCATTTTATGGAGAACTCCCTAAACATCCAGCAGGGTAACCTCCGAAGGGGTTGAGGTACAAAGCCCAACACCAGTTGGCTTCACCGCGGGATCTCTTATCACCTGATTAGCCTCCAAAGACTACAGACTCTGAATCTCAGGCGATTGCACCATGGGATGAGCTGGAGGCGATAGTGAAACTTCCGGTTCAAGCGCTGGTACTGAGTCCCCAAGTGCCGGTGCAAGCAAGCCTCGCTCTCCAGTCTCTAGAGGGGCTCTGACGGTAAAGTCAAGTACAGTCTGGCGCATAAGAGTTGATGAGTCCGTTGGTGGAGGTCCCATCCGGACAGCACCTTTCCGTTTAATATGAGGCATCACTGAGGAAAATCTAGCAGAACGCTAGCGAGGTAACCGCTTACCCGACTACAACACACAAGCCGCCGCCATCTTGGCCACCCCCCGCAGCCCTTCGGCTTCACTGTTCTATACTTGGCTTACTTCTGATATTGTATTGAAAGAGAGTATGACACAGTGATCAGAGCTGCAGCCTCAGTGCCCTGAGGTTGTGGGTTCAAATCCTGTACTGCTCCCTGTGACCCTGGGCAAGTCACTTAATCCTCCACTGCCCCAGGTACATTAGATAGATTGTGAGCCCAATGGGACAGATGGGGAAAATGCTTGAAGTACCTGTATGGAAACCGCTTTGAGTGTGGTTGAAAATACTCTAATCTAATCTAATCTAAACCTTAAGTTTATATACCGCATCATCTCCATGAGAATGGAGCTCGACACGGTTTACAAGAACTTAAAATAGTAGGTAGAGAAGAAGAAAAAGGATTACATGAACTTATGTGAAGAAGGGGGGAGAAAAAAAGGGGGGGAAGGATAGAGCTACAATTTGCTGAAAAGCCAGGTTTTCAGTTGTTTGCGGAATAACTGAAGGGAGCTCAGGTTCCGCAACGGGGAGGTGAGGTCGTTCCAAAGACCTGTGATTTTGAAGAGAAGGGATTTTCCCAGTTTGCCTGCAAAGTGGATGCCGCGTAGGGAGGGGAAGGCTAGTTTATACCTTTGGGTAGTTCTGGAGGAGTCAGGACTGGAGGAGTTGAAAGACAGTGGGATAAGAGGAGGGAGGATGCCATGAATGATCTTAAAAGCCAGGCAGGAACATTTGAAATGGATTCTGGAGATTATTGGGAGCCAGTGAAGTTTGGCAAGGAGTGGGGAGGCATGGTCAGATTTGCGTTTTGAGAAGATCAGTTTGGCTGCAGTATTCTGGATTAGCTGGAGTCTTAGAAGACTTTTTTTTGATAGATTTAAGTAGATGGCGTTGCAGTAATCTAGTTTGGAGAGGATGATGGATTGGACAAGGATGGCAAAGTGTTGTTGGCTGAAGTAGGATCTAGCTTTCCTCAGCATGTGGAGGCTGAAAAAGCATGATTTTGCCAAGGAGTTGAGGTGGTCATTGAGGGAGAGAGAGGAATCGATAATGCTAACAGTACATCAAAAGCTTCCTCTCTGCATTGCTGTGTAATACCCAATGGCCTCATTAGCATTCATATTAATTAATTTGTTTAAGTCACATTTAATTGCAATAGTACAGCAAGGCGATGTACAACATTCATTAACACCCATGCGCAATCTCTCTCTGCATTATTTGTCATGTAGAACCACGTTCAGAGTTCTGCGCTATCGAGTTACTAGTAATTAGTTACTGTAGTTCTTGCGGTAATTAATAAAGTAGTTAACTACTTGTTTTGCTATTCCAGTAACTGTACTTTTGAAGAGTAACATAGCATGGCATGGCAGAGAATGTGGTTGGCATGAGTTGGTCAAACCCCTTTGAAATAAGCATCAAGAGCTGAAGTTATTGTTAAGGAAATATTTTAAAGAAATACTGGGATTACCCAATGCGGAAAATTTCCCAATAAATAATTGTTATTATATTCCGCAAAAGAAAATGAAATCTGACCAGGAGGTGGACAACCTGGTAACAGATGAAGTAAATTTGACAAAGTTTTTGGAAGATACTCAGGATGTTATCCAGAGTAGGTCCACCATGGTAATAACATGCATGAGTGAGACAGATAAAATGCTGATAATGAAACTTTACTTTAAAAATAGGCTGACCAAATTCTGTGGAGATTTGGTTAGAATTTTTCCTGATGTCTCAAGAGCTACGCAGTTAAGAAGGAAAGAATTTTTGAAATTAAGAATAAGAGTTTTAGCCCTTGAGGCATCTTTCTTTTTAAAATTTCCATGCAAATGTCTTGTTAAGATACAAGACATTGAATATGTCTTTTGGGATCCCATTCAATTGCAAAAATTTTTGTTAGCTCGAGAACAGAAGTGAGTTTTCTTTTTTCCTTCTTTTTTTTTTCTTTAATGATTCATTACTGAGAAAAAGGTAGGATGTCAGAGTCCTATATAGTAGGGAATGATTAGGATTCATATGAATTCAACCCATTTCTTTGTTTTCCTGTATAATATGTAGTAGAAAAGCAGTATGTCTCCCCAAATATTGTGGGCTTGAAAAGGATTGTTTTGTGTCATATAAGTATTTAAAACTTTGTATAAGAAACCTTTTTCTTTGATATCATCTGATATTGTTAAGTATTAAATTGATAATAAAAAAAAAGAGCTGAAGTTATGCGATAATCACGGTGGCAAGTCAAATGCATGCAAGACAAAAGCACGCAGACAACTGAGCGCAAGACAACATAGCTCAGGACAATTGAGTGCAGCGAACTACAACACTTGCGCCCATGCGGAGGAAATTTTAACAACACAATCACGCACAGGACGTTGACATAAGGATGTAAGGAACGTCATTGTCATACATGACTACGTTTTGCAAGTGCATTTTTATCATTATGGTTACCTAGCCTCTTTGTGCTGAGAATATGAGTCACATGAATGCATTTTCATTGGCTCTGAATGAGTCACACGAATGCATTTTCATTGGCTCTGAATATGAGTCACGTGAATGCATTTTTATTGGCTCTGAATGAGTCACGCAAATGCATTTTCATTGGCTCTGAATGAGTCACGTGAATGCATTTTCATTGGCTCTGAATGAGTCACACGAATGCATTTTCATTGGCTCTGAATATGAGTCAAATGAATGCATTTTCATTGGCTCTGAATATGAGTCACGTGAATGCATTTTCATTGGCTCTGAATGAGTCACACGAATGCATTTTCATTGGCTCTGAATGAGTCACACGAATGCATTTTCATTGGCTCTGAATATGAGTCACGTGAATGCATTTTTATTGGCTCTGAATGAGTCACGCAAATGCATTTTCATTGGCTCTGAATGAGTCACGTGAATGCATTTTCATTGGCTCTGAATGAGTCACACGAATGCATTTTCATTGGCTCTGAATATGAGTCAAATGAATGCATTTTCATTGGCTCTGAATATGAGTCACGTGAATGCATTTTTATTGGCTCTGAATGAGTCACGTGAATGCATTTTCATTGGCTCTGAATGAGTCACGTGAATGCATTTTCATTGGCTCTGAATGAGTCACACGAATGCATTTTCATTGGCTCTGAATATGAGTCAAATGAATGCATTTTCATTGGCTCTGAATATGAGTCACGTGAATGCATTTTTATTGGCTCTGAATGAGTCACGCGAATGCATTTTCATTGGCTCTGAATGAGTCACGTGAATGCATTTTCATTGGCTCTGAATGAGTCACACGAATGCATTTTCATTGGCTCTGAATATGAGTCAAATGAATGCATTTTCATTGGCTCTGAATATGAGTCACGTGAATGCATTTTTATTGGCTCTGAATGAGTCACGCAAATGCATTTTCATTGGCTCTGAATGAGTCACGTGAATGCATTTTCATTGGCTCTGAATGAGTCACACGAATGCATTTTCATTGGCTCTGAATATGAGTCAAATGAATGCATTTTCATTGGCTCTGAATATGAGTCACGTGAATGCATTTTTATTGGCTCTGAATGAGTCACGCAAATGCATTTTCATTGGCTCTGAATGAGTCACGTGAATGCATTTTCATTGGCTCTGAATGAGTCACACGAATGCATTTTCATTGGCTCTGAATGAGTCACACGAATGCATTTTCATTGGCTCTGAATATGAGTCACGTGAATGCATTTTCATTGGCTCTGAATGAGTCACACGAATGCATTTTCATTGGCTCTGAATGAGTCACACGAATGCATTTTCATTGGCTCTGAATATGAGTCACGTGAATGCATTTTTATTGGCTCTGAATGAGTCACGCAAATGCATTTTCATTGGCTCTGAATGAGTCACGTGAATGCATTTTCATTGGCTCTGAATGAGTCACACGAATGCATTTTCATTGGCTCTGAATATGAGTCAAATGAATGCATTTTCATTGGCTCTGAATATGAGTCACGCAAATGCATTTTCATTGGCTCTGAATGAGTCACGTGAATGCATTTTCATTGGCTCTGAATGAGTCACGTGAATGCATTTTCATTGGCTCTGAATGAGTCAAATGAATGCATTTTCATTGGCTCTGAATATGAGTCACGTGAATGCATTTTTATTGGCTCTGAATGAGTCACGCAAATGCATTTTCATTGGCTCTGAATGAGTCACGTGAATGCATTTTCATTGGCTCTGAATGAGTCACACGAATGCATTTTCATTGGCTCTGAATATGAGTCAAATGAATGCATTTTCATTGGCTCTGAATATGAGTCACGTGAATGCATTTTTATTGGCTCTGAATGAGTCACGCAAATGCATTTTCATTGGCTCTGAATGAGTCACGTGAATGCATTTTCATTGGCTCTGAATGAGTCACACGAATGCATTTTCATTGGCTCTGAATATGAGTCAAATGAATGCATTTTCATTGGCTCTGAATATGAGTCACGTGAATGCATTTTTATTGGCTCTGAATGAGTCACGCAAATGCATTTTCATTGGCTCTGAATGAGTCACGTGAATGCATTTTCATTGGCTCTGAATGAGTCACACGAATGCATTTTCATTGGCTCTGAATATGAGTCAAATGAATGCATTTTCATTGGCTCTGAATATGAGTCACGTGAATGCATTTTTATTGGCTCTGAATGAGTCACGCAAATGCATTTTCATTGGCTCTGAATGAGTCACGTGAATGCATTTTCATTGGCTCTGAATGAGTCACACGAATGCATTTTCATTGGCTCTGAATATGAGTCAAATGAATGCATTTTCATTGGCTCTGAATATGAGTCACGTGAATGCATTTTTATTGGCTCTGAATGAGTCACGCAAATGCATTTTCATTGGCTCTGAATGAGTCACGCGAGTGCACTCCGCTTTTCCCACCACCCGACGAGACTACTCTTATAACAACAGGATTTTATGGCAGGACAGGTAAACAAGTGTACTCCACGTGTGATCTTGTTGGCGTGCCTCTCTCATAGGGTTGTCAGATTTTCTGATTGTAAAATCCGGACACCCTAGACCCGCCCCCCCCAGGCCCGCCCATCTCCATCTCAGTCTTGCCCTAGTTCCGCCCCCCGCTGCCTGCTTTGGTCGAGCAGGAGGCAATCTGAGCATGCGCGAATTGCCTCCTGCCCAACACGATTGAGAGGAGGCTTTATAAAACCTGGACAAAGTGCCAGGTATTGAAAAGCCATCCGGACCTCCAGACATGTTCTCAAAAGGAGCGCATGTCTGGGGAAATCTCTCTCATTTCCACCATCCCTCTCTTTCTTCCCTAACAGATGAAACCTGCCTCTCTGACCCACACATAGGCCCCTCCTGGGCCCACTGCACAGCCCTGTTGCTCCAGTACATGTGTATGCACAGTTACAAAAGGGTGTCCTACCAATGTCTGGCAGCCAATTGGGATGCAGGTTTATAGGACGCTTACAGTGTAGGCATTTGTCAAGGGTCTAGGGTCATGGGTAGGGACACCTAAGCTTGCCCACAGCTGGGCGTGGGTGTGGTTTCATCTGGAAGTGACCTTGGGCGAGTTTAAATGGTCTTAGGTGTCTCCCTAGAGCCGCCACAGACACTTGAAATGTAGGCCAGCAAAATGTTGGCCTACATTTCACATGTTAAAAGTTGATGTGGCCGGCTGAGCTGATCAAAAGTAGGGTTACCAGACATGCGGATTTCCCTGAACATATCCTCTTTTTGAGGACATGTCCGGGGGTCCGGATGGCTTTTCAAAACCAAGAACTTTGAAAAGCCTCCTCTCAATCTTGACCAAAGCATGCAGTTGGGGATGGAGCTAGGGCAGGACTGGGATGAAGATGGGTGGGACTATGAGTGAGTCTAGGGTGTCCAGATTTGACAACTGTACCATCTTTCCTTCCTCTTGTGTCACCAACTTTCCTTCTTCTTCCCTCCCTCTATGTCACCAACTTTCCTTCCTCTTTCCTCCCCGTGTCACCAACTTTCCTTCCTCTTCCCTCCCCCTGTGTCACCAACTTTCCTTCCTCTTCCCTCCCCCTGTGTCACCAACTTTCCTTCTTCTTCCCTCCCCCTGTGTCACCAACTTTCCTTCTTCTTCCCTCCCCCTGTGTCACCAACTTTCCTTCCTCTTTCCTCCCCGTGTCACCAACTTTCCTTCCTCTTCCCTCCCCCTGTGTCACCAACTTTCCTTCCTCTTCCCTCCCCCTGTGTCACCAACTTTCCTTCTTCTTCCCTCCCCCTGTCACCAACTTTCCTTCTTCTTCCCTCCCCCTGTGTCACCAACTTTCCTTCCTCTTCCCTCCCCCTGTGTCACCAACTTTCCTTCCTCTTTCCTCCCCGTGTCACCAACTTTCCTTCTTCTTCCCTCCCCCTGTGTCACCAACTTTCCTTCCTCTTCCCTCCCCCTGTGTCACCAACTTTCCTTCCTCTTTCCTCCCCGTGTCACCAACTTTCCTTCTTCTTCCCTCCCCCTGTGTCACCAACTTTCCTTCCTCTTCCCTCCCCCCGTGTCACCAACTTTCCTTCCTCTTCCCTCCCCCTGTGTCACCAGCTTTCCTTCCTCTTCCCTCCCCCTGTGTCACCAACTTTCCTTCCTCTTCCCTCCCCCCGTGTCACCAACTTTCCTTCTTCTTCCCTCCCCCTGTGTCACCAACTTTCCTTCTTCTTCCCTCCCCCTGTGTCACCAACTTTCCTTCCTCTTCCCTCCCCCTGTGTCACCAACTTTCCTTCCTCTTTCCTCCCCGTGTCACCAACTTTCCTTCTTCTTCCCTCCCCCTGTGTCACCAACTTTCCTTCCTCTTCCCTCCCCCTGTGTCACCAACTTTCCTTCTTCTTCCCTCCCCCTGTGTCACCAACTTTCCTTCCTCTTCCCTCCCCCTGTGTCACCAACTTTCCTTCCTCTTCCCTCCCCCTGTGTCACCAACTTTCCTTCTTCTTCCCTCCCCCTGTGTCACCAACTTTCCTTCCTCTTCCCTCCCCCTGTGTCACCAACTTTCCTTCCTCTTCCCTCCCCCTGTGTCACCAACTTTCCTTCTTCTTCCCTCCCCCTGTGTCACCAACTTTCCTTCCTCTTTCCTCCCCATGTCACCAACTTTCCTTCTTCTTCCCTCCCCCTGTGTCACCAACTTTCCTTCCTCTTCCCTCCCCCTGTGTCACCAACTTTCCTTCCTCTTTCCTCCCCGTGTCACCAACTTTCCTTCTTCTTCCCTCCCCCTGTGTCACCAACTTTCCTTCCTCTTCCCTCCCCTGTGTCACCAGCTTTCCTTCCTCTTCCCTCCCCCTGTGTCACCAACTTTCCTTCCTCTTCCCTCCCCCTGTGTCACCAACTATCCTTCTTCTTCCCTCCCCCTGTGTCACCAACTTTCCTTCTTCTTCCCTCCCCCTGTGTCACCAACTTTCCTTCTTCTTCCCTCCCCCTGTGTCACCAACTTTCCTTCCTCTTCCCTCCCCCTGTGTCACCAACTTTCCTTCCTCTTTCCTCCCCGTGTCACCAACTTTCCTTCTTCTTCCCTCCCCCTGTGTCACCAACTTTCCTTCTTCTTCCCTCCCCCTGTGTCACCAATTTTCCTTCTTCTTCCCTCCCCCTGTGTCACCAACTTTCCTTCCTCTTTCCTCCCCGTGTCACCAACTTTCCTTCTTCTTCCCTCCCCCTGTGTCACCAACTTTCCTTCCTCTTCCCTCCCCCTGTGTCACCAACTTTCCTTCCTCTTTCCTCCCCGTGTCACCAACTTTCCTTCTTCTTCCCTCCCCCTGTATCACCAACTTTCCTTCCTCTTCCCTCCCCCTGTGTCACCAACTTTCCTTCCTCTTTCCTCCCCCTGTGTCACCAACTTTCCTTCCTCTTTCCTCCCCGTGTCACCAACTTTCCTTCTTCTTCCCTCCCCCTGTGTCACCAACTTTCCTTCTTCTTCCCTCCCCCTGTGTCACCAACTTTCCTTCCTCTTCCCTCCCCCTGTGTCACCAACTTTCCTTCCTCTTCCCTCCCCCTGTGTCACCAACTTTCCTTCCTCTTCCCTCTTCCCTCCCCCTTGGCCAGGGTTCTTGAGATAGCTTATAGCAGTTTTTATCACGAACACGTTTGAGCACCAGCACCTCAATTGCACCATCCGTGGCAGCTGAATTAATAACCAACACGCCACCCGCACTGCATTTAAGATAAGTAATTCCATTTTTTACCAATATAGTGGAAGCGGGTGGTATTGGGACTGTAAAGGCGATGATGGTCCCATCGGCAGCCATAGTTTAGTGTTATCACTAACAATATGGTTGAAGGGTCTGAGCACTTTACATAATTAATTAATGTATATATTTATTTATTTAATATTTATAATAATTTAAGAGCTGTGATATAGGAGTATTTTGTTCAAAACATTATCACAGAATACTATAATATATCTCCCTAGAAGATTGTGTGGGCACATATTTAGAGCAATTTTCAAAGCAGTTTCCTTGGATAAAACAGTGCTTTCAAAATGGGCTTTTTAAAAATTCTCCGTTCTACATATGAGTAACAGTAAATTCTGTGCATCCTTTTACTTGCTGTGGGGAAAGACATTCCCAAGGTGGCGTTTGGAGCAGTGGCATAGCTATGGGTAGGCCTGGTGGGCACAGGCCCATCCTATCAGCCCACCCCAACACACTTCATAGAAACATAGAAAGATGACGGCAGAAAAGGGCTATAGCCCATCAAGGCGAATGTCACACCCATCTTCAAGAAGGGATCGAGGGGTGACCCTGGGAACTACAGGCCGGTGAGCCTGACTTCAATTATAAGGAAGATGGTGGAAGCTATGATCAAGGATGGCATTTGCGCGCACATCGAGAGGAATGGCCTACTGAGAACAAGCCAGCACGGATTCTGTAAGGGAAGGTCGTGCCTAACGAACCTTCTGTACTTCTTTGAGGGAATAAGCAGTCGGGTGTACAATGGGGAACCCATAGACATCATTTATCTCGATTTTCAAAAGGCTTTCGACAAGGTGCCACATGAAAGGCTGCTTAGGAAGCTGTGGAACCACGGGGTGGGAGGGGATGTGCACAGATGGATCAAGCACTGGTTGTCGGGTAGACTGCAGAGGGTCGGAGTGAAGGGCCAATATTCTGACTGGCGGGGAGTCACGAGCGGTGTGCCACAGGGATCGGTGCTGGGGCCGTTACTCTTCAACATATTTATCAATGACCTGGAAAAGGAGGCAAAGTGCGAGGTTATAAAATTTGCAGACGATACCAAACTGTGCGGCAGAGTTAGGTCCAGGGAGGAGTGTGAGGACCTGCAAAGGGACCTGGACAAGCTGGAAGACTGGGCAAACAAATGGCAAATGCGCTTTAACGTGGAAAAATGCAAGGTCATGCATATAGGGAAAAAGAACCCGTTGTTCAATTACAAATTGGGGGGGGGGGGCATTGTTGGGAGACAGCAGACTTGAGAGAGACTTGGGTGTGCTGGTGGATGCATCACTGAAGCCATCTGCACAGTGCGCAGCAGCCTCGAAAAAAGCCAACAGGATGCTGGGCATCATAAAGAGGGGCATAACAACCAGGACGCGGGAAGTCATCATGCCATTGTATCGAGCGATGGTGTGTCCACATCTGGAATACTGCGTTCAGTATTGGTCGCCACACCTCAAGAAGGACATGGCGGTACTTGAGAGTCCAAAGGAGAGCAACGAAACTGGTAAAAGGGCTGGACCACTGCTCATACGCCGAGAGGCTGGATAGGCTGGGGCTCTTCTCTCTGGAAAAAAGGAGGCTCAGGGGAGATATGATAGAGACCTTCAAGATCATGAGGGGCATAGAGAGGGTGGATAGGGACAGATTCTTCAGACTGAAGGGGACAACAAGTACGAGGGGGCATTCGGAGAAACTGAAGGGAGATAGGTTCAAAACAAATGCAAGGAAGTGTTTTTTCACCCAAAGGGTCGTGGACACTTGGAATGCGCTACCGGAGGAAGTGATCAGGCAGAGTATGGTACAGGGATTCAAACAGGGATTGGACGGATTCCTGAGGGATAAAGGGATCGTGGGATACTGAGAGAGGTGCTGGGATGTAACACAGGTATAGAAAGCTAACCAGGTAATAAGTATAGAAACCCAACAGGTCGTGCATGTGCAAGACCGGAGGGTTAGGACTACGATGGGAAGATAGGACTTCAATGAGAAACCAAGGTGGCAAGGGAGCCCCTTCTGGTGATTCAGACAGGTCGTGACCTGTTTTGGCCGCCGCGGGAGCGGACTGCCGGGCAGGATGGACCTATGGTCTGACCCAGCGGAGGCACTGCTTATGTTCTTATGTTCTAAGTCTGCCCACTCTTCTGACCCACCCCATTAAGTCTGAGTGCTAATGACCTAGTTCCTTAACTCTACCCTTGTAGTGATCCCACGTGGATGTCCCATTTATTCTTAAAGTCAAGCACGCTGGTGGCCTTGATCACCTGCATTGGAAGCTTGTTCCAGTGATCTACTACCCTTTCTGTGAAGAAATACTTCCTGGTGTCACCATTAAATTTCCCTCCTCTGAGTTTGAGCGGGTGCCCCCTTGTGACCGAGGGTCCTTTGGGAAAGAAGATGTCGTCTTCCACCTCGACACGTCCTGTGATGTATTTAAATGTCTCAATCATGTCCCCCCTTTCCCTGCGTTCCTCTAGTGTGTAGAGCTGCAATTTGTTTAGTCTTTCTTCGTACGAGAGACCCTTGAGCCCGGAGATCATCCTAGTGGCCATCCGCTGAACCGACTCAACTCTAAGCACGTCTTTATGGTAATGTGGCCTCCAGAATTGCACACAGTATTTCAGATGAGGTCTCACCATGGTTCTGTATAGTGGCATTATGACTTCAGGTTTGCAGCTGATGAAGCTTCTACTGATACATCCCATCATTTGCCTTGCCTTGGATGAGGCCTTCTCTACTTATTTGGCAGCCTTCATGTCTGCACTGATGAT
Organism: Geotrypetes seraphini; assembly: GCF_902459505.1. NCBI lineage: Eukaryota > Metazoa > Chordata > Amphibia > Gymnophiona > Dermophiidae > Geotrypetes > Geotrypetes seraphini. Next base: position 69,637,447 of record NC_047095.1, read on the forward strand.
TACTCCCAAGTCTCGTTCTTCTGAAGTCCTAGCTAGTGTTTCTTCATTTAAGGTGTAAGTTTTGCATGGATTTCCGCTGCCGAGATGCATGACCTTACATTTCTTAGCGTTGAAGCCCAGCTGCCATGTCGAGGACCAGTTTTCCAACGTAAGCAGATCCTGCGTCATATTATCCTGCCGACTGCTTTCACTTACTATATTACATAGTTTGGCGTCATCGGCGAATAGTGTTACTTTACCCTGAAGCCCTCGGGACAAGTCCCTTATGAATATGTTAAAAAGGGATGGACCCAGGACTGAGCCCTGTGGCACTCCGCTAGTCACATCCGATGTCTCAGAAAGGGTGCCGTTGACCACCACCCTCTAAAGTCTACCACTCAGCCAATCATTAACCCATGCAGTTAGTGTCTCACCTAACCCCATCGATTCATCTTGCTTAACAGTCTACGGTGTTGGACGCTGTCAAAAGCTTTACTGAAATCCAAGTACACTATGTCCAGAGATTCTCCCGAGTCTAGCTTTCCTGTTACCCAATCAAAGAAGCTGCCTCACTCCCCCCTCTCCTTCTCTTCCACCCCAGTTCCACTCATGGCCCAGGAACTTCCCCCCCTTCAGGATCTCCTACGGCATATTGGTGGACAGCAGCAGCGACTGCATCCGTTGTCTGCACCAGTCTTCCCTCTGCCATGTCTCACCTTCGCTGGCATCACTTCAAGGGTTAAATTGATGGGCTTCGGGCAGAGGAAAAATGTCACATCTTGGGACAGAGCAGATGGAGAGAGATACAGGATAAAAGAACCCATACAAAATGAAAGACTAGGGGACACTCGATGAAGTTACAGGGAAATACTTTTGAAACCAATAAGTGGAAAACATTTTTCACTCAGAGAATGGTTAAGCTCTGGAACGTATTGCCAGAGGTTGTGGTAAGAGCGGATAGCGTAGCTGGTTTTAAGAAAGGTTTGGACAAGTTCCTGGAGGAAAAGTCCATAGTCTGTTATTGAGAAAGATATGGGGGAAGCCACTGCTTGCTCTGGATCGGTAGCATGGAATGTTGCTACTCTGGGGATTCTGGAATCTTGCTACTCTTTGAGATTCTAGAATCTTGTCTCTCTCTGAGATTCCGGAATCTTGCTATTCTTTGAGATTCTGAATGGAATGTTGCTACTCCTTGGGTTTTGGCTAGATACTAAGGACCTGGATTGGCCACCGTGAGAACGGGCTACTGGGCATGATCGACCATGGGTCTGACCCAGTAAAGCTACACCACTGGTTTGGAGCTACAGTATATTCAGAAAATGTATGCAGACAAGTTAGGTACCTTCCTGGTTAATTTTTTTTTTTTTTTTTGGGAGGGGAGAAAACAATAGAGATGGAAAGATTTCCAGCAAATACTTCTGGTTTGGATGGCAGCCAAAACAATTTTTGGAATCCCATCCTGGCATTTAAGTTATCGAGAACATTCATCCCTTAATAACTGTACGTCCAGGAATCCGTTGAGTCCCACCTGATCTTACATCCATTTGATGGAGATACGCAAGCGATGAGCACTGTTGGGAAGGGGGTTGCTGGTTCATTTTTAAACCTAGAAGTAGGTGCATCCTCTTCCACATAGCCCTCAGTTACCTCTGCTGGTCTGGTATAGGCACACCGATGCTTTGGTAGCTTAGATCTCCCATATCTAAAAACATCTAACAATGCTTTTCTGGGCCTCCTCTCTAGCTCTTAGAATTGGTAACTCGCCTCCTTTTGCAGAGTTGCCCATTCATTCCAGTTTCAGGAAAGCATCTTTGCGTATAGTGGATATTTCTGAGCTCCAAATCCTGTCGTTTCCTCCTCTATAACATTACCAAAATCCGCCCTCTTCTCTCCGAACACACGACCAAAACTCTTGTTCACGCTCTCATCACCTCGTGCTTAGACTACTGCAATATACTTCTCTCGGGCTTCCCGCGCACCCATCTCTCGCCTCTTTAATCAGTTCAAAATGCTGCTGCGCGACTCATATTCCATGAGAGCCGCTCTTCTCACATGACCCCTCTCCTCAAGACACTTCATTGGCTCCCTGTCCATTTCTGAATACAGTTTAAACTCCTCTTGCTGACCTACAAGTGCGTTCACTCTGAAGCTCCCCGATATTTCTCATCATTCATCTCCCCCTATGCTCTTCTCCCACCTGATCTCCAGACCAGTGCCCTATTTGAGTCTAGCCTTACTTGCGTATGTTCTGCTCCAGTAGGAACTTATCCAACCTTGTCTTGAATCCCTGAAGGGTGTTTTCCCCTATAACAGCCTCCGGAAGAGTGTTCCAAGTTTCTACCACTCTCTGAAGTTCCTTACGATTGTATGAAATCTTTTCCCTTCTAACTTTAGCGAGTGCCCTCTCGTTCTCTTCACCTTGGAGAGGGTGAACAATCTCTCTTTTTCTACTAAGTCAATTCCCTTCAATATCTTGAATGTTTCGATCATGTCTCCTCTCAGTCTTCTCTTTTCAAGGGAGAAGAGGCCCAGTTTCTCTAACCTCTCGTTGTACCCTTCTCGTCCACTGCCAACTCCAGGCTCCGTCCCTTCTTTCTTGCGGCGCTGTATGCCTGGAACAGGCTTCCTGAATCAATATGTCGTGCTCCGTCCCTGGCAGTGTTCAAATCCAAGCTAAAGGCCCACTTTTTTGAAACTGCTTTCAACTCTTAAACTCCCCCTCACTGCTGTCAAATAACTAGACCCACTATAATCTCCCCAACCATGAAATGTCCTGTCTAAATTAGATTGTAAGCTCTTCTGAGCAGGGACCATCTATTGTATGTTAAAATGTAGAGCCTTTCAGTGCTATAGAAATAATAAATAGTAGTAGTCCTTACAGGTCACTCCCAGAGCCCAGGATTCACACATTTTGTCACTTAAGGGGGTTAATCTTGCAATATGCCAGAGAAACAAGGTAGATAACTACATTTTAAGCCCCATACAGTATTTGCTGTTGAGCTCTGTCGAGCATGTTTCAGCTTTGTAGACTTCTGTCTTGACAATAATAGCAGACTGATTGCATATTTCTGTTTGACTGGTCACTACAGCCAACTGCCCGAATGAGCTTGTCTTCCTGCCTCAGGTCACCAGTTTGTGTCTCTGATAGGACGTATTTCCACAAGGAAGCCACAATCTGTGGCTCTGCAGTGAGTGTTATAGACCAGTGTTTTTCAACCTTTTTACACCTATGGACCGGCAGAAATAAAAGAATTATTCTGTGGACCGGCAGTTGAAGAACATGGGGCTAAGTCATGGGCCAGACCCCGCCCATCTCTACCCAATCTCCACCCCTGACCCCGCCCCCCTAATAGTACTAATTGCACCTTGCACATCCCATGCCTCATCTGGAAGCCTTCCCTCTGACATTGCAACGTCAGAGAGAAGGCTTCCGGTTCAGGCGCAGGATGCCCGTAGGAGCCACTGCCCGTGGCTTTGTGCACTGAATCAGGAAGAGGGAGCTGGCTCGAAGATAACGCCGCATCGATTGCACCGTGGACTGGTGGTTGAAGAACACTGTTTTGGGCCTGATGCATGTGCTGGCCCTGTGGACCGGCACTGGTCCATGGACCGGTGGTTGAAGAACACTGTTATAGACCACACAGCCTGCTCCTTAGGGTCTTACTGGTACACGCTATCCCAAGTCACCTGGCTCTGGCCCTGAGGAGGTTTCCCCATTACTCTGCTACTAGTCATCATTTCTATACCACTGAAAGGCTTACACAGCGCTGTACATTTAACATTCAATAGATGGTCCCTGCTCAGAAGAGCTTACAATCTAATTTGGACAGACAGGATATCTTAGGGTTGGGGAGTTACCACTGCAATATCGTTTATCTAGGTATCCCAAAGAAAACAGTACAATAATTGAGAATAGTGCAAAACACAGCAGTTTGTTTGATCTTCAGATTGAGGAAAAACGACCACATCAGCCCTTACTACAGAAGGTTGCACTGGTTGCAAAATGGAGGCGCGAATAATGTTCAAGTTTGCCTGTATTTGTTTCAAGCAGGTCTAGGGCCTAGCGCCGTCTTACCTACTGCCACATTTCATACTACACAACCCCACACGGTCAACCAGAAACCGTAACATATTTACATACCCAAGGATCACCGGCTGCAAATACAAATCCTTCTTGGACAGGTCCTTCATGTTCCAAGCAAGCAAACAGCAGTCCTGGCTGGGTAATTACATCAATGGAGCCAGTCTGACCTAGGGCGCCTTTCGGAGAGTAATTAAAACCGTACTGTTTGACAAATTCATCTCCTAAACAGTAGCCTCACTACCTACAAAGTTATATTTTCCCTCGGTCTATTTCTCGGGTAATATGTTGTTCCCTCACTTTCTGCATTCCACAATTCGCTGATTGTCCAGTTTCATTCCTTGGGTTGCATACATGAGACCTATATTACATACTTAAGATTCATATTTTCCTTTTAACTATTTCTTGTTAATAAGTTGTACCCTCACTATCTGCATTCTGTAATTCGCCGATTGTCCAGCTTTATTCTGTAATTCACTTTATTCTGTAATTCGCTTCATCCTGCAATTCGCCGCCTTATCCAGCTCTGTTCTGAAATTCGCAGATTGTCCAGCTTTATTCCTTGGGTTGCATACATGAGATCTATATTACATACTCAAGATGCATATTTTCATTTTATCTATTTCGTGTGTTAATAAGTTGTACCCTCACTTCTTGCATTCTGTAATTCGCTGATTGTCCAGCCTTCTTCAATGTGAACCGCCTAGAAGTCATTTGACCATGGCGGTATAGAAGAATAAAGTTATTATTATAATTATTATTATATATTATCCGTCAAATGCACGCAGGACAATGTGCCAGCGTGCGTTGCAATGAGACCCAACAATTTTTTATTTTTGAGGGTTACGAAGTAACCTTCTTTTTTGAGGGGGGGGGGACCCCCCTACACCTAAAACACTCAGTTGCTATCTAGTGATGATTATGGGAACTCTGATCATCATGTAAACCTTACCATAACACTAGATAGCAACTGAATGTTTTAAGTGTAGTCGGGTCTCAGTGTTCGCCATTGTCCTGCGCAATTGTCGGTGTACCGATATTATCATGTCCCCCGCCTCCCCCTTCACTTTTTTCCTGTCACCATCACTTCCACTTGCATCTCACCATCAGAGGAACATAAGATGTGCCATGTTGAGTCAGACCAAGGTTTATCGAACCCAGCATCCGGCCTCCAGCCGTGGTCAAGAACCCAACAATTGCATGCATTCCTCATGACTCATTTCCAGGGATAAGCCACGGCTTTCTTGAGTCTACCTGGCTAGTCATTTTTATGGAGCAGGAACTTATCTAAAGCTCTTTTCAATCCCTGACCACATCCTCAGCCACAGATTCCACAGTTTAATTATTTGCAATGAGGGAAATGCTGTCTACGGTTTGTTTTCAAGCTCCTGCTCATCGGTTCACAAAGTGTCCTCTAGATTTTATGCTGTTTGACAGGTTAAACAATTGTTTCCTATTTAACTGCTCCAGCCTCTCTCTGATTTTATGAACTTACTGTCACATCCTCTCAGTCGCCTTTTCTCCAAGCTGAAGAGCCCCCACCTGCTTAGCCTCTCTCTCCATTTGGTCCCAGCCCATTTTCTCAATTCCACTGCTCTTCTCTGAACCTTTCCTAGGTCTGCCATATCTGTTCTGAGATGGCGTGACCAGGAACATAACCCTTTCTGAAGAGGTGGACACACCAGGGACTGATACAGAGGCAGAATGGGAGGGTGTGGCGCAGTGGTTAAAGTCACAGCCTCAGCACCCTGGGGTTGTGGGTTCAAATCTGCGCTGCTCCTTGTGATCCTAGGCAAGTCACTTAATCCCCCCATTGCCCCAGGTACATTAGATAGATTGTGAGCCTGCCGGGATAGACAAGGAAAATGTTTGAGTACCTGAATAAATTCATGTAAACTATTTTGAGCTCCTCTGGGAGAACGGTATAGAAAATTGAATAAATAAATAGTGTGAAAAGTTTCAGTCTTTGATAACCAGAGCTGGTATTGTGACATCATAATGTCTCATTCCACCAATGCCTAAGAGCCAACCTCATCAGTGATGTCACAATGGCTTGACTATCCTATACTTGACTCACTTTTACGACATTTCAGTTTCTAGAGTGGCGCAGTGGTTAAAGCTACAGCCTGCAAATATCAAACACAGACCCACTCCACTGCAACCACACCTGTCCCTCGCTACGCTGGGACTTGACAACCATAACTGTGAAAGACCAAGCGCGCAGCCTAGGAATTCTTCCAACCATACCTCTCAGGTGGTATCTTCCTCATTTTTCTACCTGCGACAACTCTGAAAAATAAGGAACTACTTCTCAGAGTCTGACTTCACTCAACTACTCTATGCCTTCGTGCGCTCCCGCGTGGATTACTTCAATGCGCTAGTCAATGGTCTAACAGTAAAGAACATACAACGTCTCCGGCGTGTACAAAACATGGAAATCTAAGGTGTGCTAGTGTTTTTAGCACACGCAGCAGATTAACGTGTGCTAGAACCAACCCCAGCTCAATGCTGGTGTTAGCGTCTACCACACGCTCTTCCGTGCGTTAAAGCCCTAACGCAGCTTAGTAAAAGGAGCCCTTTATGTTATATATATATAAATGATAAATAATGACTTGAAAAGAACCTCGATTGTTGCTCCTCTTACTCTGTTCTCAACTTGCCCCTAACCTTGCCAGATAGGGGATGTCTGGTTAGCGGGAGTATTCAGCTGCACTGTCCGGTTAAGAGCCCTGAATATCCGCATTTAGCAGGACCAGGAGTTGCTTTGAATTCCGGAAAGAACCCACTTTTCTTTGCGCATCTTGAATTCTCCCCTCGACTTTTGTGATTTTTCTTCTCGGATGACTCTTGTACTACACAAATGTGTGTATTTCATTGAACGGGAAAAGGCACTAAAAACCTATTTTGTACTCTCAGGGAACACCTCATTAGCTGGAATGAAACCCATCTAAATCTGCATTTTTTAAATGCCAAATAATGAAAGCCCTAGTTATGGATTTCTGAGTGCTATTTCCATGCGATTCAGTCTACGGAACAGTTTTGTAGATTTTAATGACCCTGAAAACCACATGGCTTGGGAGTCTCCCGGAACTACTGCGTTCAGCGATGGACCAGGGAATGCATTGTTACGTTAGTATTTTTAACTCCAAATATTTGTTGTACCCATAACATTCATTTGAAGGACACAGGTGATGAAGTAAGCTGTTAGACCTCTTTCTCTAGTTAATTCCTGACATTTATAGCAGCCATTAGCTCGAAAATTGCATAAGCTAAATGTTTAATTACACCTTGTATGATATGAAATAATGGCAATGGAATTCTAGACTTCTGAAAGGCAGCTTTAAGTGATTCTGATGTTAAAATTTCCTCCAAAAACATAGTAGATTAAGAAACAAACGCAGCTGACTACATGGGAAACAATGTCAGAGGATCTGGATTTATGTAATGAGGAAGAACCAGTCTCAGAAATGCAGATTACGGTAAATACGCAGCCACCCCACCTTTCAGGGAGCTTCGAAGCTTGCAGCAGACTCTGACTGAAAAGTTTGCTCTGAAATGTAGCTGATGAAAAAATATTTACAAATTCCAAAGGGAGACAGCTTAGCACAGGAGGGCGGAGATGGGTTTGAAAACGTCTCTGACTTTTCACGATAGGATTAATGGGGCAAAACTGTGCTCAGTTGTGCAAAAATGGACAGAGTTAAATGTGATGTCTTTGCAATAACAGGAAGTTGCATCATGAGGACGAGACCCAGCAGAGGGAAGGCCTGTGTGGGATCAGCTGGTTCTGGAAGGTATGTCTCAGCAGGTGGGAGGGAGGAAAATAAGTGCTAAGCACAGGGGGTTTTTTCCCTCCACAGAAGCTCCCGCGGTAAACGGCTCAAGTTTTTCCCATTCTTGTGGCTTTACCAAGGTTTACCATGGGAATGGGTCACCGTGTCATTCTCTAGTACGGGATGGGCAATTCCGGTCCTCGAGGGCCGGAATCCAGTCAGGTTTTCAGGATTTCCCCCAATGAATATGCATGAGATCTATTTGCATGCACTGCTTTTCATGCATATTCATTGGGGGAAATCCTGAAAACCCGACTGGATTCTGGCCCTCAAGGACTGGAGTTGCCCACCCCTGCTCTAGTAGCAATATTCCATGCTACTGAACCCAGAGCAAGCAGTGGCTTCCCCCAAACATTTTTTAAACCCATCTATGTTAACTGCTTTTACCACATCCTCTGGCAACGTGTTCCAGAGCTTAACTATTCTTTGAGCGAGAAAAAAAAAAAATTTCCTCCTATTTCCCTATAACTTCATCGAGTGCCCCCCTAGTCTTTGTAATTTTTGACGGAGTGAAAAATCAATCCACTTGTACCCGTTCTTTTTTTTTTTTTTTTTTTAATTCTTTATTCAGTTTTAACTCTTGCAACAAGTGTACAAAATTCAATCAAATAATTCGTACAAATCACTTGACATTCCAACAATTATTGTCAAATGCATATAAAAAAGACCCCTCCCCCACCCATCCCATTCATCAGGAATAAACCCATTAAATCACATAACATACCTCCCCATCCCCACATTAAATATAGTCCTATGTAATAAAAAGGTGTCTAATCATTAGAATATGCCCATTCTACTCCACTCAGGATTTTGTAGACTTTGATCCTATCTCCCCTCAGCCGTCTCTTTTCCAAGCTGAAGAGCCCTAATTTTTTTGGGTCTTTCCTCATACCAGAGGAGTTCCATCCCCTTTATCATCTTGGTCGCTCTTCTTTGAATCTTTTCTAGTGCCGCTATATCTTTTGAAATACGGTGACCAGAACTGAACACAATACTCAAGTTGAAGTCGCACCATGAAGCGATTCAGAGGCATTATAATATTCTTAGTCTTATGTACCGTCCCTTTTTGAATAATTCTTAGCATCTTCTTTGCTTTTTTGGCCGCCATCGCACTTTGGGCGGAAGGTTTCAGCGTATTGTCTACAATACCTAAACTCTAGCGGCCTCTGGCATCTGGTGTAGCAATTAGAAATGGTTCTTAAGTTTTCCAAACAAGGACATTTCCCATTTCCTTTTCAACCAGAGCACTTCCCTTAATGAACTAACATGATAAGCATAATATTCTGCTTAGGACGCATATTTATTTCAAATGACATTTCCCACATTGTCTTGTGTCATTTTTTCCCCAAACTGGCCAGAAATGATGTTTTCTAGTGCGCACTTTTTGCAACCAGGACACACTCTTTCCTGATCAAACACACCTGGGCGAACCGGTGATTGAATGATTCGGACTAGAGCAGCTGGACTTTTCTCCTCCGTCTTTCTCTGTTTTATACTGCGTTCTGTAACCCTCCTGCTTTTCTATTTCACACTATCGAGACTTATTTTAAATGTAATGTAAACTGCTCAAATGTTCAAGTGCTAAACAAACTTGAAATTATTGCTCCTGTAACAAAAACAAGATAAATTCAAAACCCAAAAAATTACCTTAAACACCACAGAAAACAATATGAAACGAACATTTTAGGGCATCACATCCATTACTCTGCTCCTTAAAATCCCCTAAAATCTTTGGTTTATGAGTTCTGCATACCCACATAGATGCAAACTATAGGTAGTTTCATCTGCAATGATCGGGTGGCAAACTCCTTACTCTGAGCATATCAACTATTATAGGAGAATTTGAGAATTCAATCTAGCTTGAGGGAGTATTGGCAGTTATTCCTTAAAATCCCTCAGCGTCAAATGCGCTCCGATATGCTAAGATTATTTGCCCTCCAAATCACACACTTGATAGCACAAAATGACAGCATCAACGCTTCAAACGCGCTGGGAATTCAATGAAGATCTAACAGCTATGCGGAAACAGAGACTCTTGGCTGGTGGAAGACACGGAACTTCAGAAGGTCTGAGTTATATGTTGTGATCACACATCCCATCATAAGAACATAAGAATTTGCCGCTGCTGGGTCAGACCGGTGGTCCATCGTGCCCAGCAGTCCGCTCACGCGGCAGCCCCCAGGTCAAGGACCATTGCCCTAACTGAGACCAGCCCTATCTGCGTAGGTTCTTGTTCAGCAGGAACTTGTCTAACCTTATCTTGAATTCCTGGAGGGTGTTTTCCCCTATAACAGCCTCCGGAAGAGCGTTCCAGTTTTCTATCACTCTCTGGGTGAAGAACTTCTTCCACTTTTTGCAACCAGGACACACTCTTTCCTGATCACACACCTGGGCGAACCGGTGATTGAATGATTCGGACTAGAGCAGCTGGACTATTCTGGATGCTGGGCTGTATAAAGAGAGGCGTAGTCAGTAGAAGGAAGAAGGTGTTGATGCCCCTGTACAGGTCATTGGTGAGGCCCCACTTGGAGTATTGTGTTCAGTTTTGGAGACCGTATCTGGCGAAAGACGTAAGAAGACTTGAGGCGGTCCAGAGGAGGGCGACGAAAATGATAGGAGGCTTGCGCCAGAAGACATATGAGGAGAGACTGGAAGCCCTGAATATGTATACCCTAGAGGAAAGGAGAGACAGGGGAGATATGATTCAGACGTTCAAATACTTGAAGGGTATTAACGTAGAACAAAATCTTTTCCAGAGAAAGGAAAATGGTAAAACCAGAGGACATAATTTGAGGTTGAGGGGTGGTAGATTCAAAGGCAAAGTTAGGAAATTCTACTTTACGGAGAGGGTGGTGGATGCCTGGAATGCGCTCCCGAGAGAGGTGGTGGAGAGTAAAACTGTGACTGAGTTCAAAGAAGCGTGGGATGAACACAGAGGATCTAGAATCAGAAAATAATAGTAAATATTGAACTAAGGCCAGTACTGGGCAGACTTGCACGGTCTGTGTCTGTATATGGCCGTTTGGTGGAGGATGGGCTGGGGAGGGCTTCAATGGCTGGGAGGGTGTAGATGGGCTGGAGTAAGTCTTAACTGAGATTTCGGCAGTTGGAACCCAAGCACAGTACAAGGTAAAGCTTTGGATTCTTGCCCAGAAATAGCTAAGAAGAAAAATTTAAAAAATTTAAATTGAATCAGGTTGGGCAGACTGGATGGACCATTCGGGTCTTTATCTGCCGTCATCTACTATGTTACTTACGTTTGTACGGAATCTATCCCCTTTCAGCTTTAGAGAGTATCCTCTCGTTCTCTCTACCTTGGAGAGGGTGAACAACCTGTCTTTATCTACTAAGTCTATTCCCTTCATTATCTTGAATGTTTCGATCATGTCCCCTCTCAATCTCCTCTGTTCAAGGGAGAAGAGGCCTAGTTTCTCTAATCTCTCATTGTACGGCAACTTAGTCGCTCTTCTCTGGACCCTTTCAAGTAGTACTGTGTCCTTCTTCATGTATGGTGACCAGTGCTGGACGCAGTATTCCATGTGTTATGTTAGTCTTTGAACTGAGTGTACGGCTTTAGAATGAGGTGACAGTTCATCCCAGGGCGCCAGTTCGTCCCAGGGCGCCAGAGGCGTCACAAAAGTGCTCTGACGGTTACACTGAAAGCAAAAGATCTGGTCACTGTGAGATGTTCACACTGCATGTGTGCAGACATTATGTCAACCGTATTGGGGGGAGGGAGTAACTCTCAAAAGGTCATTAAAATTTAGGCCCTGGGATGATGTGCGCTAAGCGTGAATTCTATAATAGAAGCTGTGCACGTTTTGCCAATATAGAGAACTAGCGTAAGTCCTGCATTTACACGCCAAACTTTACGCATGAGTACTTACACCAGATAATGCTGGCGAAATGCTTGCGCTTAACCAGCAACTGGTTAACTCACCCGGTTGTGGCTCTCTTGTCATTTTCAGCAGTAACATAGTAAATGACAGCAGATAAAGACCTGAACAGTCCATCCAGTCTGCCCAATGGTCACACACATTATACAGTACATTCAGGGTTAAATTGCTTCAATAGCACACTATGGACTTTTCCTCCAAGAACTTGTCCAAACCTTTTTTAAAAGCAGCAACCTTAACCATTTGTCCCCGTGACATTCTCTACCCCGGACTGGCAGGAGTTACAACTGGAATAGGTGAAATTAAGAGTTCTCAGTCTTTAGAAGGATCATAAGACCTAGAGAGAATATAAAACTCTCATGCATATTAGCAAAAGTGTAAATTAAGGACCCCACCTTCATCAAGTGATAATTTCAACTTGGCCCCCACAGCAGGTACTTCACCCCAGGAGATCTCTGATTTGCAGCACATGGCCTCTTTCTTCCATAGTCTCCCCTCAGGAAAGAGACTTGGGAGTTCATAGAAACATAGAAAATGACGGCAGAAAAGGGCCACAGCCCATCAAGTCTGCCCATACCAACGACCCACCCCCCTGACTTTACTCCCCTAGAGATCCCACGTGAATATCCCATTTTCTCTTAAAATCTGACACGCTGTTGGCCTCAATCACCTGCTGAGGTAGCTCGTTCCAATGATCGACCACCCTTTCAGTGAAGAAGTACTTCCTGGCATCACCATGAAATTTCCCTCCCCTGACTTTCAGTGAGTGACCTCTGGTGGCCGAGGGCCCTGTAAGACAGAAGATATCATCTTCCACCAGATCAACAAGTTGATGAAGCCATCCGAGCAATGTGTGGTGGCAGCGAAAAGGGTGAACAGAATGCTAGGAATGATAAAAAAGGGGATCACGATCAGATTGGAGAAGGTTATCATGCCACTGTACCGGGCCATGGTGCGCTCTCACCTGGAATATTGCGTCCAGCACTGGTCACCGTACATGAAGAAGGACACGGTACTACTCGAAAGGGTCCAGAGAAGAGTGACTGAAATGGTTAAGGGGTTGGAGGAGTTGCCGTACAGCGAGAGATTAGAGAAACTGGGCCTCTTTACCCTCGAAAAGAGGAGACTGAGAAGGGACATGATCGAAACCTTCAAGATACTGAAGGAAAATAGACTTAGTAGATAAGGACAGATTGTTTACCCTCTCCCTTATGTTCTTATACCCCGATGTCCATGCTTTCATTACCTTGGCAGGGACGCTCTATGTTGCACAAAGGGGGCAGATGGGAAAGGCGTGTTGTTTTCCACAATTTTCTTCAGCAGTGTCCATGAAATGAAATATTGCTTACTGTCTATAAAAGACTGAAGAGTAATCAAGTGTCTTTTAGACAGCTCTGTGAACCACTACACAGCTGCAAGTCAGTACAGGCTGAAGGTGCTGGTTGACAAGATGAAAAGACATTACAACATGTATTATGAACAAACTGGTTGGGCTGCTCCAATAATAATACTTGCGTTTGCAAAAGAGATGAAGAAAGAGTTTGAGTATCTCGATGTCAGAGACCTCTCCTGGGTTTTGAGATCTTTCTCCAGTTGATCATATTTCCCTATGGGTGGGATGGTATTAGAAGCCCTCTTTTCTTAGTAAATACAAGAGGATGCTGAAGAGTCCTCAGTCCAACATACCAGCTTCCTAAATTTGGAGCGTTATTTTGCCAGTGTTATCTTATTTTCTTAAGTGCTAATTTGCAGAAAAGAAATTCTATATTTTCACATTATTTCAGATCATCGATTGAACCATGTTCACGTCATTCTCTTCTTGGTTGGGCTAAGAACTTGTCGGCACCCTCTGGTAGTGTGAAGCGTTTCAGTCTCTGAGATTGTGATGTCATAATGCCTCGTTCCACCAACCTCATCAGTGATGTCACAATGGCTTGATTGTCCTGTACTTGGTTCACTTTTATTACATACTTGAGGGGATGCTGAAAAGTTCTCAGCCCAACCAACCCTCACCTAAATTTTGAGCATTATTTTTCCACTGTAGCTGAAAAGAGGGTTAACTTATTTCATTAAGGGACAATTTGCAGAAACAAAATTCTATGTTTTAACGTTGTTTCAGATCATTGATTGAACCATATCTACGTCAGTCTCGGTTGGGCTGAGAACTTTTCAGCACCCCCTCATACAGAAACAGAGAAAAACGAAGGCAGATAAAGGCCATATGGTCTGTCAAAGTCTGCCTAACCATGCCATCAACGTACTTGGCCCAAACATGATGTCCTTCTCCAGTTCTAAGTCAATAGTTGATTAGTGGTAGTTCAAAATTGCCAACATGAGGAGACAGACTTGTGCCATTTCCATACCATCTTTCTATTGGGCATTTCTATTTCCAAGTGCCCTTTGGGTAATCCAAAAGAAATACACAGATGTAGCATGAGGAATCTCCTATTCTGCCGTGTCCACTCCTATCTTCCCAAGACTGCGTCCAGCAAATTAGCTGAGCTGCTAGACCAGGTGCATGGACATATATTTGATGATTACTGACTTTGCTTACTCTCAAATTTTGTGCTCTTTGTGTCTGTTGAGGACAAAAGTCTTCAAATATAATTCTAGACACTTGATCTAGCAGCACAGCTAATTTGCATATTCAGGTTGCCCTGAAAAGCAAACCTTGCCTATGGGAAGTGGTGTTGATGGGCGACTGGATGCTGGATGAAGTCTTGGAAACAGGAGGGCAGCAGGTGGTATCATAGTTGACAAATTAAGTTTTCAGCAACCGATCAGCTGAGTAGTTAGGAAAAGTTTCTTTAAGCTAAAAATGATTAGAGCAGTTCCAAGCTTATTAGAACCATCATCTCTCAACATCTTCTTACACTCCCTGGAGATCTCACAACTCAACTATTGTAACTCCTTATATCAAGGCATAATCCAAAAAGAACGAAAGAGGTTACAAATCATCCAAAACACTACAATCAAATTAATATATTATATTAAATAAAGATAGACAACCAAGTCTCCTACCTGTTGACAACAACCCCAGACTACAAGATGTTCAGAAAGGAAATCAAAACTATACTCTTCAAGAAATCCCTTAATAAAGCTTAATACCATGATAAAGCTTAACTCAACCTCTTACCATCCCCTCCCTAACCCCAGATCCTACTTTTCCCTCTCTTGGAAACCTTCTCTGATCTAACGTTGTAACCCTCCTTCCATAACTCTTTTTGTAATCCGCTTTGAACCGAAAGGTAATGGCGGAATAGAAATCTGTAATGTAATGTAATGTAATAAAGCTAAAGGGGGCGTTTTTTTCTGTTACATAGATCTTTTTGGACCCCTGTTAGGTTACATAAGTTAGATCTAAATCTAATAGATACTGGCACTGTCATTTAGACACTGGGACACTGGATCATCTGTTCTATTGTCCTTTGATACTCAACTTCTGGAAGTCAATATGGTGACAGATTAACCTCATACTGGAATCAACAATCCCTTTGACGTATGAGGCAATTATATGTGGAACATTGTTGCATATCAGACTTCCCATGGATCGCTACAAAGGCAGGCTTTTCTTGATTATGACAGGGATCGCTATGCAAATGATAACCCGCAATTGGAAAAATTGCAACCGCCTCAACTTTCCGTTTTGGTGGACCAGTTAATGTTAGGGTACAAATACGAAAAGATGAATGCGGATATGTTGGGGCATAGCAAATTATTTAAATTGGTTTGGAGCCCGTTGACATCCTTTGTTACTTCAACATAGTTTGGTAATTTTTTTTTTCTATTTATACACATCCAGGATGGGGGGTGGGGGGGGGGAAGGATATCCTTTTGGTTATTCTTTGATTAATTTGTTGGATGAGAGGGGAGGGATATTTTTCTTCTGTATGATTATTGTTTGAATTTAAGTGCTTTTGTTGTTCTTTAATGTCAATATATTTCCTGGCACTTTGTATTAGTTTGGAAAATTAATAAAGATTTATTTAAAAAAAAAATAAAAAAAATAATTATGTATATATATAAAGCTAAAAAATTTGACCATGTTATGCCCCTATTGATAAAATCACACTGGCTACCAATCACTTATAAAATTCTACTGCTTACATTTAAAACAAAAATCACACCCACCCCACCTTTCATTGACAGACTTCTCATCCCTTCCTGCTCATCTAGAATCCATTGCTCCAGTAACCGTCTCCTAAATATCCCTTTCACTACGACATACATTCTATGACTCCATCAGGAAAAAAATATTTTCTGTTATAGCACCAATTCTCTGGAACTCATTACCCTTGCACTTACGTGAAGAGACCCATACTGACAGATTTTAAATAATCTGAAAAACATTTTTATTTAAGGACACCTATAATATGTAACTTAAATCCATGGAACGATATGAAGGAAGGAAGAGCATTCTCCCCACCTCCTCGTCTACTAACCTTTTACATACATCTTTCCTATTCTATATTGTACTTCTCCCCCCCCCCCCACCAACTTCCCTGCTCGTTTCTATGAGTCCTATTAGTGTTCGGTCTTAATTATGTTCCCCCTACATTTTAGAAATTTTGAAATATAATCGATGTTAACTGCATAGGCAATTTTTAGGCGGTTTAAATAAAACTTGGAAACTTGGCATAAGAAGAGTTTATTTCAATTTTTGCTAATCAGCTTGTTTGGATAAGTTCCTGGAGGAAATGTCCATAGTCTGTTATTGAGGAAGACATGGGGGAAGCCACTGCTTGCCCTGGATCGGTAGTATGGAATCTTGCTACTCTTTGGGGATTCTTCATGGAATGTTGCTCCTATTTGGGGTTCCGGAATCTTGCTAATCTTTGAGATTCTGGAATGTTGCTACTCCTTGGGTTTTGGCCAGGTACTAGGGACCTGGATTGGCCAGAATGGGTTACTGGGCTTGATGGACCTTTGGTCTGACCCAGTACGGCTATTCTTATGTTCTTATGAGTTTCGGCAGCAGCCACTGTTATCTGATGGTTAGAGGCTCAGTCTGGGAACCAGGGAAGCCAGTGGTCAAGGTTCAAAGGTACAAGGACACATTTATTTCATATACTGCTCTATAGGTCAGGCTAGCCAAGAGGTTTACAATATAAACTACAGAGAACAGAAAGAGGAAGGATCTCCGATAAAATAGTAAAGAAAGAGAATATCACTTCACCAAAGGTCTCGGACTCAACTGTCCCATAACCTCCAAAGTGAACCGAGAGGGGCAAGAGAAAATCATTCACACTGTGAAAGTTTTTTTTAATCCTATTTTAAAGCTTGAGAGATCCAGAGGGAGCCCATGCCATAAAGTGAGCCCTACAACAATG
Organism: Geotrypetes seraphini; assembly: GCF_902459505.1. Classification (NCBI taxonomy): domain Eukaryota; kingdom Metazoa; phylum Chordata; class Amphibia; order Gymnophiona; family Dermophiidae; genus Geotrypetes; species Geotrypetes seraphini. The sequence goes on from NC_047095.1 coordinate 69,654,566, forward strand.
AACATAGACTTCAAAATGGGTTATGAAAAATCTGATGGAAAGAGGGAATAGCTAACAAAGTCTGACTGGATGAACAAAGGGTACGAGAGGTAACGTCGGGGTTTCAGAATTCCAAGAAAAATAAAGGTAAATCTGTGTGTAGGATTCTGAGTTTCAGAAGTAAAATTTTATATTCTAGGCTGTAAGGCATAAACATGAAAATACATGGTCTTCAAATTCCGCTTCTCTTTGGGTCCTTGGGCAAATCACTTAACTTCCTTTGCACTGAGGTATGAATTGCCAAAAGCTTTTAACATATATTACCTGGAGAAGTTTCACTGAATTGGGTCATTTCATGATTTCCAACGGTATGATCTAGACCAGTGGTTCCCAACCCTGTTCTAGAGGACCACCAGGCCAGTTGGGTTTTCAGGATAACCCTAATGAATATGCATGAGAGAGATCTGCATATAATTGAGGTGCCAGGAATGCAAATCTGCTCCATGCATATTCATTAGGGCTATCCTGAAAACCCAAATGACCTGGTGGTCCTCCAGGACAGGGTTGGGAACCACTGATCTAGACAGTGCCTCTGAATATCTTTGCAGACCACTCCAGTGATACCTGTATACAACTGGGGTGTAGAGCTCTCTGAATCAGGAAAAAATTTTCAATTTGATTCAATTTTGCCAATTGAACTGATTTTTCAATTCGATACAATTTGATTCATTTTCTATGATATAGCTTTAAAATTAGCTGGCAAGTTTATTTTGTAGCATCTTTATCCACCCCAATCCCTTTTGCCCTCTCCAACCCCCCGCTGGCGCTGTCAAGGGTAAACAAAGCAAACACTTTTAGGTCCTATCTCGCGCTCGCTGTCTACCACCAGCTCTGACAGGATACACAGTTCAAATCTTACCTATTGTAATCACAAAATAGAAAATAAAATTATTTTTTTTACCTTTAATTGTCCGGTCATTTTATTATTCAAATCATGCTGGTCCCAGGCTCTGGTTTCTGTTTTGTCTTCTATTAACTTGCTCACCAGGGTCTCCTGCCCATTTGACATTTTCTTCTTGCTCTGTGCTCACCGTCCATTTTCCATCTCTGGACTTTCCCATCCCTTCTCTCTCCTCCTCCCTTCATGTCCAGCTCCCGCTAAGGGTCAGTCAAGAAAAAATTTCTGCCTGTTCCCTCTTCTCATGTTCTCCTGTCCCCAGCTACCCCTGGCAATTTATGAGAGTCCAGCACCCTCTCTCTCTTCCCTTCCCTCCAGCCCCTTCCATCCTTTGTGGCCAGTATCCTCTCTTTCTTCCCTTCCCTTCAGCCCTCCCATCCATGAGGCTAGCACCCTATTTCTCTTCCCTTCCCTCCAGCCACCGACACTACCACCACCCCACCCCTTTACTCTCAGCACCCTCTCTTTCCATTTCTTCCAGTCCTTCCACCACATATGGTTAGCACCCTCTCTCTTCCCTTCCCACCAGCTCCAGCCTCAGCTAATCAAACCGCCTTCCCCTCTGCGGGTCCAGCATTCTCTCTCCCTTCTGGGCCTTCCCTCTAGCTTCCAGCTTTCCCCATCAGTAGGAGAAAGTTACATCAAAAGGAAGGACTCTGGCAGAGAGAAAATCCCAAATCAAGCCTGAATCGATGAGTTCAATTTTTTTTCCAAAACAAATCGATTTGAATCAATTCAGCCAAACTGAGTTGGTGAGGTGGTCTATTTTGGAGTGAGAGTGGTCCTAGGAGTTTTCTGGTTAGGGTTGATACACCTGTTCTACCGAAAAGGTTTGAACACTAAAAAGGCAGAGCAAACTTTATCTACCTTGGAATGCCCTCTCGAGGGAGGTGGTGGAGAGGAAAACGGTGACGGAATTCAAAAAAGAGTGGGATGAACACAGAGAATCTCTAACTGGGCAAACTTTCACAATCTGAATCCTGCAAAGGAGATGCTTTGGATAGGCTGGAGTGACTCCAGTAGTTGGAACCTAAGGACAGTATCGGTTGAACAGGTTGTTCACCCTCTCCAAAGTAGGGAGAACGATAGGGCACTCTCTAAAATTGAAAGGGGATAGATTCCGTATGAACAAAAGGAAGTTCTTCTTCACCCAGAGAGTGGTAGAAAAATGGAACGCTCTTCTGGAGTCTGTCATAGGGGAAAACACCCTCCAGGGATTCAAGACAAAGTTAGATAAGTTCCTGCTGAACCAGAACGTACGCAGGTAGGACTAGTCTCAGTGCGCTGGTCTTTGACCTGGGGGCCGCCGCGTGAGCAGACTTCTTGGCAAGATGGACCACGGGTCTGACCCAGCAGTGGCAATTCTTATGTTCTAAGATTTGTGGCCCAGAAGAAACAAACAAACAAAATAAAAGACAATTCAGTCCTGAAATGGTAATGCATGTAGTTACAGGGCAGACTGGATGGACCATTCAAGTCTCTATCTGCCATCATTTACTATGTTCCTATGAATAATGACTGCATTATCCATCTGCTTGACACTGGCCACTATCCACAAAACAAAGAAAAATCCAACGGGTCTACAGTGAAAGGCGAACACCAAAAACAAGAAAAAAAACTGTAGATAGGAATATACAAAGTGCAGGAATCTTTATTAAAAGTCTATACAAAATTGTAATCCATAAAAATAGCGCTCAAATGCATGGAGCACGGACCCAACACGGTCCATGTTTCGGAAAAAAAACTCCTTCCTCAGGGGTACAGGATATTTGATGTATCACATATAGAGAGTCATATGGAGAACAATGTTGTACCATATTTTTTAAATTGGAAGCAAGAAATTCTCCTTCTGAGCAAACGCACAGCAATACTTAACCTGTGCGTTTGCTCAGAAGGAGAATTTCTTGCCTCCGATTTAAAAATTTTGATGTTTTTTTGGTACAACATTGTTCTCCGTATGACTCTCTATAAGTGTTACGTCGAATATTGCGGACCCCCGAGGAAGGAGGTTTTTTTCTGAAACACAGACCTGTGCTCCATGTATTTGGGAGCCGTTTTCACTATCCACATAACAGCATTGAGCGTCTGTCAGCAATTAAAAGAAAACACGGATTACCCCAGCTGAATATTAACCCATTAGATAGAATGTAAGCTCTCTGCAGTAGGTGCTTACTTATTGTGCCTCAGCTGTAACTTGCCTTGAGCACTGATTTGAAAAGTGCATAATTGATTAAAATTAAACTTAATGGGTCCAATATCACTGCACAACAAAGTTTTTGCTTCCTGAACACTGCTGGGTGTTTCTTATAGAATTTTGGGTGCTGATCATGAATATTACATCAAAAATTACCCATCACGTACCATTTCAGAGAAATCTTCAATTTTGTCGTGATTTTTTCTTATATTTGGATGCAAACAATTTTTTCTCCCATAAGTGTCTTATCAACAACGGTTTGTGCCGCCTGGGTATGTCCATGCATAAAATCTAGCCAGGTTGGAAGCTGTTTTATGGAAGATGACATCCTGGGCATGTCTGGGCAGGTCTGAACGAGCTTGCGCTGTCTCACCATGCTATAATGGTGGCTTCCATACACCGATCCTGCTCATTTGGTTAATATAGATAGTCCGTGTGTGTATATAGTATCAGTATAGTAAAGTATAGTAGTATAGTAGCTGTAGCAATATAACAGTAAGTAAGCTTGATGCTATAGACGTTTTGGTGTCGGGCAATATGTCTCGTCGGTGTCGTAACAGCCGCGACACATTCTGCTATATCTGTGGGGAATATACACTTACGCCTCAGAGACGTTCGATGACTGCCCTTGTAAAGAAAGCCTATCATCTGTATTTTGGCTGCAAAATAGGTGATCAAGACAAGCAATGGGCGCCTCACATTTGCTGTGCGACATGTGCTGTTAGTCTGAGAGCCTGGCTCAGAGGTACTCGAAAGACGATGCCATTTGCTGTTCCGATGATATGGCGAGAACAGAAAGACCATGTGACGGACTGTTATTTCTGTTTGACTAATGTGTCTGGTTTCTCTGCCAAAAACAAGAAGTCAATTGAATATCCTAATCTGCCTTCAGCAATGAGACCCATGCCACATGATGACAGTCTTCCAGTTCCGAAACCACCAGAGGATTGGACCTTAGACGAACCAGATGAAGAAACTGCAGTGCAGGGTTCTAACAGTGACATTGACCCGGATTTTGAACCATCCTCATCAGGCGATCCACATCTGATAACACAGTCCGAATTGAACGATTTGGTCAGAGATTTGGGTCTGTCAAAAGCAAAAGCTGAGCTGCTAGGTTCGAGACTGCAGGAATGGTGTTTGCTATCACCAGGTACGAAAATTTCTGTGTTTCGAGACCGGCATCATGATATAACCAAATTTTTTGCACAAGTCGACAGTCTCTGTTTCTGTTGTGACATTGAAGGATTGTTCTCGGTCTTTGGTTGTGATCACAACCCGGAAGAGTGGCGTCTTTTCATTGATTCGTCAATGTTAAGCCTGAAAGCTGTTCTGTTGCACAATGGCAACGTTTATCCTTCAGTACCTGTTGGCTATGCAGCACATATGAAAGAAACATATGAGAATATGGAAATGTTACTAAAGTATGTCCAGTATACCAGGTATAACTGGAATATCTGTGGAGACCTCAAAGTCGTTGCTCTGTTACTAGGACTGCAGCTTGGCTATACAAAGTACTGCTGTTTCATCTGCGAATGGGACAGCCGAGACAGAGAGTCGCACTATTCTAGAAAGAACTGGCCACTCCGTAAAAAGTTAGTTCCAGGACAGAAAAATGTAGCACATGAATCGCTTGTTGACCCGACAAAGATATTTTTGCCTCCTCTTCACATTAAACTGGGACTCATGAAGAATTTTGTGAAAGCAATGAACAAGGAAGGGGAAGGTTTTCGTTATTTAAGACAGATGTTCCCAAGAATAACTGATGCCAAGATCAAAGAGGGTATTTTTGTTGGCCCCCAGATCAGACATGTTATGAGTGACAAGCGATTTGAAGATCTGTTAGTTGGGCCGGAAAAAATTGGCTGGAAAGCCTTGAAAGACGTTGTTGACAATTTTCTGGGCAATTACAGAGCCCCAAACTACATTCAGCTGGTAGACAAACTTCTCAAAGCATACAAGAGAATGAAGTGCAATATGTCACTCAAGATTCATTTCCTCCATTCACACTTGGACTTCTTCCCCGCAAATCTCGGTGCTGTGAGTGACGAGCACGGTGAAAGGTTTCATCAAGACATAGCTACGATGGAGAAACGATACCAGGGCAATTGGAATCCGTCAATGCTTGCCGACTATTGTTGGATGCTACAACGTGATGCACCAGACACTGAATATAAAAGAAACTGGGGAGCAAAACACTTTTAATTCTGTTTCATTTAGTCGCTTGTGCGAAACGTAAACTTGACTATATATTTTATTGTCAGTAAACATAAAAATGTCTATTTCTCATAGTTCTTACGTGATGCAGTAAAACCAAAACCATATTTGAGCATACCAAGTTGGTACCTGTCATAATCACCAAAAACTTTTCAGGAATCAAGACTTAACCAAAAAATTGTTGTGCAGTGTATTCAATCTCTGATGTTAAACTCTGAAACTCAAAGTCAGGTCATATCCAGGCTCCAACATTGAATGTCCAGGTTTGCTGAGCCATCTAAAGCAGTGTTCTTCAACTGCTGGTCCGCAGAAATTTCCTGCCGGTCCACAGGGCTGGCATGTGCCATCAGGCCTGAGACAGTGTTCTTCAGCCACCCGTCCATGGTGCAATCGATGTGGCATTGTCTTCGGGCCGGCTCCCTCTTCCTCTGTGCTGCAGTGCACAAAGCTGTGGGTCAGAGGCTCCTAAGCGCATCCTGCGCCTGAACCGGAAGCCTTCTCTCTGACATCACAACGTTAGAGGGAAGGTTTCCAGATGAGGCGCGGGACGCGCGAGGAGCCGCTACCTTCGGCTTTGTGCACTGCAGTACTGAGAAAGAGGGAACCGGGGGGCGGCTTGAAACAGCCAAGCGGGAGCAGGCCAGAAGGCAAGGCATAGCATGGGGGAGGGAGACAACAATGGAGGGGGAATGATTTTAGTTTTGAATTTAGCAACTGATTTACATCTGCTGTCTGTTCAGGAAGAAATGCATTTGTTTCTATTTCTCTGGGGTTGTACTGCATGCAGAGTCTTGAATCTTAGGGTTTCTTTGTATAAATTAGTACTTTTTGTTTTTGGTCCAGTATCTGTGTTCTGGTAGGAGTGAATAGTGAGAAGCATACAGTGTGCTTTGTGTGGTTTAATTTTGTGGTTAACCATTTTGTGTTGTTAATATGATTATATTGTGTGTGTGAAAAATGAATGGAAAATATGGTGTTACAATTAGTACTATTATGGGGGCGGGGTCTGGGGCGGAGATTGGCTGGAGATGAGCGGGGTCTGGCCCACAACTCAGCCTAGTGTTCTTCAACTTCCGATCTGCGGGCCGGTGCCGATCCACAAAATAATTCTTTTATTTCCACCGGTCCATAGGTGTCAAAAGGTTGAAGAACACTGATCTAAAGCATAGCTGGTTAAGTGTGATATTTAGCATTTGACCGGCTATGGCGTTCCACATAAAGATAGGACGGAATTTTAGGTGATCCTAAAATTTTAGGTGGTTGTTTAAATGCTGAATCCACTCCAGAACACCCTTAAAATAGCCAATTTCGAGATAAGCACTAAGCACCAAATTCTGTAATTGACGCATGAAATGATAGGGCATGTATCGCATGCCAATCACTCTAAGGCGCCCATTACAGAATCGCGCTTAGCGGCACCTAATTTAAAACTTAGGCGTCTGTAGTATAGGTAACATGACCATACGTCCCGTTTTGAATGGGACCATCGTGTTGTTAGGTAGCCTGTCCCGTTGTCCCCAAGCCTGGTCCCACGCTGCTCACTGAATGGCTGCCATCAATTCTCGCGAATCCTGAGAGAACTGACGGCAGCCATTCTATGTTTCTATAACCATAAAGCTCTGTGACCTCACAATGCAGGTGTAAAGAGCCTTAGCCTATAGGAAGAGGAGATGCAAATGTGAAGAGCCTTAGCCAATAGAGAAAGGAGGACATAGTGGATGGGCCATTTGGCCTTTATCTGCCATCATGTTTCTCTAACCATAAAGCTCTATGACCTCACAATGCAGGTGTAAAGAGCCTTAGCCAATAGGAAGAGGAGATGCAAATGTGAAGAGCCTTAGCCTATAGGGAGAGGAGGAGATAGTGGATGCTGTGGATGGGCCATTTGGCCTTTATCTGCCATCATGTTTCTCTAACCATAAAGCTCTATGACCTCACAATGCAGGTGTAAAGAGCCTTAGCCTATAGGAAGAGGAGATGCAAATGTGAAGAGCCTTAGCCAATAGAAAGAGGAGGAGATAGTGGATGCTGTGGTTGGGCCATTTGGCCTTTATCTGCCATCATGTTTCTAATCATGGACACCGAGCAACGCCTCACTAGAATCTGCATGCGTGGCGTGGTAATTGACCACACCATTGAAAACCAATTAAAAACAACAAATTTTTGTATTACTAATTAAGGGTGCACACAGATATCTGCGCAGCGCCTAGTGATGCCTAAGTTGAGGGGCCCTCTGATGCCTATCTGAAAAGTAGGGCTGGTTAGGGACAGAGAATAGGCATGGTAAATGGGCGTCCCTAGGCATGCGAATTAGGCACCAGTAAAACCTGGCCTAATATACCGGCGCTTACTTCAATGACACCCAGTGATGTCTAGGGACACCCAGGCGCCGCTAAGCATGATTCTATAAAGGACACCAGGCGGCTGATTGACAATCATGCAGATGGCGCCTACAAGTTAGTCATGGTTAGGCCCTGACCAGACATTTTCAGGGGCACTAACTTGTTAACTGTTGCTGAAAATGACTGGTTAGCCCCAAACAGGTGATCTGACCAGCCAAGAGCAATTTCTGGCCAGTTAAATTGGTTTACCGATTGACTTGAACGTTGAAATTCATTTTCCAGTCTTCCACCGGTTGAGGCAGCGATTGTGCTTTCAATTAAAAGAGCTTTCAATTAAACCAACCGTTTTTATTGGAAATTCCAGATTGGAATACAACAGGGCCATGTAAAGTCCCTTTTTTAAATAACATCTTTAAATAATATTTAAATAACTTAGAAAGTGTCTTAACTGCAAACTGAAAACACTGCTTCATGTAAACATATGCATTGGGCATGCTCTGAAAAAAATTAATGTGATTTTTGTTGTTGCATGCATGCTGATAACTTGTCAATCCTTGGCTCATAGTGCGTTAATTTCAGAGCAACACATGCAGCACTCATGTCATCCGTTAATCTGTTTCTAGCATCAGATTTTATATGATTCAAAGCCGAAAACAGCTGCTCATAAGCATAGGATGACCCAAACAAAGTAAGAAGAGCAATCCCAAGTGCTTTCATGGACTTAAAATTGTCTGGCAGAGAATTCCACGCTTTTAGGATTTCATTTTCAGAACTGCTAGCAGTGATTTCATTTGTCACCCTTTCATACTCAATACATTCAAGAGCCGCACGCAGGTCATTGAATTTACTTTTCCAGATAGAGCTTTCTTGAAATTCCAGTAGCTCCATTTCCAAATTTTGAATATCCAACCACTGTAAGCAGGAAAGATCAAGATCTTCAAATGTGGACTTTTCTGGGGAAGTTATAAATGAAAGGGTTGTCTCCATCTTACGGAACTGAGAAAATCTTTTACTAAAATTCTCCTTTGCTTCGGCTACAATGGTGGAATATGCTTTGTGGATTTCCTGGTGTTTTTTATGACTGTCCACAAATGTTGTAGAATTATCCAAATGTATTTTTAGGTTGGGAAAATATTTTAGCTGTCCACTCTCAAGGTCTTTTTCAAAAACATGCAATTTTCTCTCAAAAGCTTTGATGTCACTAAACATGCTTTCTGCTGTTTTTCCCATGCCTTGTAATTTTTTGTTTAGTACATTAAAGTGGTTAGTAAAATCTGTAAAGAACATGAGGTTGGTAAGCCAGGCCATGTTGGTGAGTTGAGGATAGTCTTCCCCCTTTTCGTTCATAAATAGCCTAACTTCTTCCAAGCAGGCCACAAATCTCTCTAACACTCGTCCTCTGCTCAGCCACCGGACATTATTGTATATCAGTAAAGTGTTATATTGTGCCTGAACCTCATCAAGAAGGGCTTGAAATTGTCAAAAATTAAGAGCACGCGCCATGATGAAGTTCACCATTTTTGTTACATCTTTGAGGACATCGTCAAGTTTTTTGCTGCTTTCTTTGGCGCAGAGAGCCTCTTGATGTATTATGCAGTGAAATTGAATCAGTGGATGTTTTGCTTCCTTAGCAAAGAAATGAATGAATCCTGATGTTGTCCCCACCATGCTAGGTGCTCCATCGCTAGTATCTGAAACTACTTTTTCTGGACTTATGTCTAGTGATGAAAAAGCCCTCATCACAGCATTGTGGATATCTATCCCTTGTGTTCTTCCAGGCAAAGACAGCAGTTTTACCAGCTCTTCTCTCATGATGTCACCAGTAGCATAACACAAAATGAGCGCTAGTCTTGCATGGTTAGTAATATCTGTACTTTCATCCAAGCACATGGAGTAGAAGGGTGCTTTTTGTAAGTCGCAAGTAAGCCGTTGACTAACATCAGCAGCCATTTGCAGAACCCTATCTTTTGCAGTATTTCTGCTTAGCGGCATCTCAGAGATGCGCTGCACAATTTTATCCTTGTTTTGGAAATCATGGAAGAGTGAATTACTCCCAGCCAAAATTGCCTTTTTGATAAAATCTCCATCAGAGAGGGGCTTACCATGTTTTGCCATGCACAGTGAAATTTGAAAGCTGGCAACTGTAAGATGATTAGTTTTTGAAAGATAGTTGCTAAAACTAAGAGACTGGGAGTGATATTTCTTTAATTTTCCTACAAGGAACTCTTTTCTTTGAGCTAAACCAAGTTCAGCAACACTGTTATGGTTGGTCTCAAAGTGACGTTTGACACTTGATGTGCGAGACACAACACTTTCATTACACATAATACACAATGCTTTCCCACTGCGTTCAATCACTCCATATGTACTCTGTCCAGGCCTCTTGGAATGGTCTTCCACTATCTGTTTGTGCTTTTTTTGCTGTACTCATTTTCTTTGTTCAAGACTTCAAGTCTACAAAAAGATAAAATTTGTATAATAAAAAAAATCTAATGAAGTGCTGTGTACAAATCCGTCCCCATAAAAAAATATGTGATTGGGGAATTTTACTAATTGTAGACATCCGTTTTGGTCAAAAAAATATACTGTCCGGGTGAAAACCGGACTTGTGCAACCTGAGTGTATGGGAAAAGGTCTTTTATTTTTCATTATTGGAGCCTTTGTTATTTTATTATGATGTTTACAAAAGCACTGTGAAGGGCCACATATACACTTTACTGTGTTTTGCTATATTGAGTTTTCCATAAGGTACAGCGCAGAGGATTAGTGTGTTGGTTGTTCACAGAGAGCCCAGCCCTCCTCTCAGCTTACTGAACTTCTCTATGCAATCATCATAAGCAGCTTTTTTATTTCCTCGAATTTAGCATGTCCCCCATGGAAGATACAGAGGTTTTTACAGAGGAGCACATTATTAGACACATTAACTTCCCCCCATATCCTCACCTCTCTAGCATGGGAGCACTAGGAACTGTTCCTGATTACAGATGTCACATGTGGAGTCACACTACAGCCTCACTGAGTTCCTGTGACAGACTCAGTGTGAAGCTTCTCTTCCTCCCCCCACTTCCCCCTCACACACTGCCTGGCTCATAGGATACTAAGGGGAAGACAGGCAGGCTAAACATCCACTCACAGGACTGCAGCCAGCACAGGAGGATGGGCCGCAGCCCACCGGGACAATGCCCGGTCCTCCCAATGGCCAGTCTGGCCCTGTTGCCAGGTGAGCTGCAAAGCAGACACCGGCACACTCGCCTCCCGTCGCGCCGCATATCTTAATTGCGGACTAGAGAGTTGCGCGGGGACAGAAATCCCACCCGTCCCCACCCGTCCCCGCCAAAGTCTCACCCGTCCCCGTGAGGAATCCCACCCGTCCCCGTGAGGAATCCCTCCATCCCCACCCGTCCCCGCGAGGAATGTCCTCCGTCCCCGCCCGTCCCCGTGAGGAATCCCCTCCGTCTTACAGCTGCTGTAAAAAGGTAATTTAGATTCGCGGTTAAGGGCAGGGAGGTTTGTCAGACCGGGGCTGTTGTCGGTCTGTTGGTCGCGGAAGCGCCACAAAAGTAAGGGGACCTGGCCGGCTGTGCTGCACACGGGGCGGGGCGGACCGCCCCCTCCCTTGGTAGCCACTCGAGCCGCGAGGCTACTCCTCCTTACCTACCCTGCCTGCAGCACAGAGCCGAACGGAAGTGTTCCCAACGTCAGCGCTGACGTCGGGAAGACTTCTGTTCGGCTCTGTGCTGCAAGCAGAGCAGGTAGGGAGAAAAGCCGCGCGACTTAGTACATCCAGCCCCGCAGGAACCCCGCGACCCTCGGAGGCGTCCCCACGGGATCCCCGCGACCCGTGCAGCTCTCTATTGCGGACCTTCCCGCGTGCCAGCTGCAAGGCCTTCGCGTGCCACAGCTGGCACGCGTGCCATAGGTTCGCCATCGCTGTCCTAGGTCTTGAGCAGTACCTGAGTCTCCCTCACTATGGTCTTGGATCTTGGGTCCATTACATGATCCAAATTCATCAGCTTCGCTTCAGTCATTCCTTCCGTTATTGCCGCTCACAGGGATCCTCTACTCTGACACCTTATCCAAAGCAGCAAACAGTACAACATACTTCATTTACTTCCTGCCTAAGACATTACAAGGTAATCACTCTCCATTAAAGTTGGAGCATGGGTCCCCCCACCACCCCCTCCTGTCCCCTGAAAGCCGTAAATGATCATGGCCAGAGGCAGACCAGGAGGTTGTTGGTCTTCCACATGCCATTAGAGACTCTTATGGCCACATTTTACTGCCTCAATCAATGAAATTGAAACGTGGGATTGGAATTTTGATGGGCAGAGAACTGAGGGCAGGGCGAGGCTTTACCTTATATTACCTGTATTAAAGGTGAGATCCATGCATTCCTTTGAAATCTCATTAAACAACTATTGCCTTTCAGTCACTAGAATGGTCATGGAGACCCTCTTGTAACATGAATGAGATAATGAGACTGTAGAATAAGTCTCCCGGACAATTAACCCCTCACCCAGGCTTCACAGCTGAGCAGATATCCTGTAACTTGCAATTAAGGGAGATGGCAGATTTAGTTTTGGAAACTGTAGAGTCACAATGTAGATGACGGCAGATAAAGTCCCGAATGGTCCACCTTGTCTGCCCGACCTGATTCAATCTAAAAATTTGTTGGCTTTTTTCTTCTTCCTCTTAGCTATTTCTGGTCTTCCATGCAGAACACTTGGTGTAGAATGGTTTGCATATGTACAGGAGAGAATTCTAGAAATGTTGCTCATATTTCAGAGCTGTAGAAAATCTGCATGTGCTCTTTATTGAATCGTGCATAGAGTCAATTCCAGTCTCTAACTTTAGACGTCATGATTTACGTCTGCCTAAGCCTGAGGCTGTAATCTATAATTCCACGTATAACTTTTCAGCACACCCCAAAATATCCATGACAGTGTCTCCTTTTGAGCTACACACTATCCCCTGGATTCTATGTATCATGACAGAAATCACCTGATGAATTTTGGACCCATGCCGAAGATACACCAGTGGAGTAGTCAGAGCCAATTTTGGGCGGGCCTGAGCCTAAAGTGGGCATCTCTTTCTTTTTCCCTCCCCCCTCTCACTTTCCCTCCCTTCCCCCCCACAGCATGTGCATCCTTTCTCTTTCCCTCCCTCCCACCCCCCATCAAATGCGCTATCGAGCCCTGCCAGCCTTGTACCTCTGGAAAAGGGACTGCAGAGGGCGGGAGTCATCGTTCACTGGAGGCAGAGTACATGGAGGCGCGGCATATCTGCAAGTGGGACTGGCACTGCAGCCTGACCCAGATGTAGTGCCTGAGTCGCTGCGACAAGCTCTTCCATGGCCTGCACTGTATGGGCATGTGCCAGGCCATTATCCCCCACATGCTCACCCTGCCACCATAGGAGTCGAGATTGGGTGGGCAGAGCCTATCCAAGCCGGCCCTTAGCTACACCCCCGAGATGCATGTGCAACTAAATTGATTAACAAACTCTTTGCTAGCAATAGTTGGGTGCCATAGTGGCATAGTAAGGGTGTGTGTGTGTGTGGGGGGGGAGGTTGGACTGCCCTAGGTGCCGTCTTGGTGGGGGTAGGGTTACTAGACGTCCAGATTTACCCGGACATGTCCTCTTTTCAGAGGACTGTCCGGGCGACCAGACGGCTTTTCTAAATCCGGCGTTTTGTCCGGGTTTTGAAAAGCTGGTAAGATCGGGGCCGAGTCTGGCATGTGTCCGCGCATATATGGATGTGACGTGGTGACATCACATTCATACATGCGTGTGACATCATTCCAGACCCAGCCTGAAGACACAAGGTTTGCATGGGGCCTGGGTTGGGAGGGGGGACGGGGTGGAGCCGCGTGTCCTTTATCAGATGCAAAATCTGGTAACCCTAGGTGGGGCATCAGCACCTCTCCACCCTCATGCCACGCTCGCACCCTTCCTTCCCTGCCAGTGCGAGTGACTCCTCTAGCCTGCTGCTTGTGCTGGCCTGGCTCCCTCTGAGATCACTTCCGGGTGGAATGGCAGTTGGGCACTTATCTTTCTACATGCTTTCTTTATTGAAAGCTTCGATGGCGCTACTAATGAGCGGTTTTTAGAGACATCTGGAATGGATTTTAAATACAGATTCAGATGATTCCACTGTCAGCTTAGTATTTGCATTATTGCACTATTATATATGTATGTATCGTATGTATACTATGTTTACACAGGATTGCAATAAGCATTCTAAGTCTCCTAGTCTGTAAAGATCTACATTCATATTCTTTAGCCTGTATCTGAAAAGGGAGTATGGCAAGGGGTGTGTCGGAGGTATTGCCAAAAACTGTGCATGGAATCGGGGTAGGATTAATTCTTCGAGGGCCCTTAGGCACACAAGTACACTGGGCCCCCCTGGCCCTGCTCCGCCCACCCCCATTCATTTACCTGTTTTCTTATTCACTTCTTTATTTCCACTTGTATTTCTTTTTTCTTTTATTTTAAAATTCAAAACAAACAACAAAGATTACCATACTAGTGCCAGTGTAGTTTTAGTTCTATGCAAGCCCCAAACAAATCCCCCTTTCCTTCCCTTCCCACCTACTTACCCAGGACTTTAACTCTGAACCCTTTCCATACGTATATAAAAGTGTTCAAATGCATTATATAGCAGTAGTACTATCCGAAATATAAGTCTATATTAATAACCAAGTTTGCAACTCGTCTCAACTGCCTCACTCTACGTCAACCAACTGTAATCCATATGTATGGATAAACTACCAAATCTGTAACTCCTCTGGTACGTTCCACTCCATGTATGTTAATTTGTAACAAAACAACAAGGCAAGTGGTCCACCAAAGAATCCAACGTGGAAGAAAAGAAGATCGGCAGACAATAAGGAGATTCAAATCAGGTTTATTCAAGGTGCTCCCAGGAACCATGCCTGATGCATTTCGCCAAACAAGGCTGGTCAACGCTAACACGTCCAATATTGGTCGTCGTACCTTAAGAAGGACATGGCGTTACTCGAAAGGATTCAGAGGAGAGCGACACGTCTGATAAAAGGGATGGAAAACCTTTCATACGCTGAGAGATTGGAGAAACTGGGTCTCTTTTCCCTGGAGAAGAGGAGACTTAGAGGGGATATGACAGAGACTTATAAGATCATGAAGGGCATAGAGAGAGAGTAGAGAGGGACAGAGTTTTCAAACTTTCAAAAAGTAAAAGAACAAGAGGGCATTTGGAAAAATTGAAAGGGGACAGATTCAAAACGAATGCTAGGAAGTTCTTCTTTACCCAACGTGTGGTGGACACCTGGAATGCGCTTCCAGAGAGCGTAATAGGGCAGAGTATAGTACTGGGGTTTAAGAAAGGAGTGGACAATTTCCTGCTGGAAAAGAGGATAGAAGGGTATAAATAGAGGATTACTGCACAGGTCCTGGACCTGTTGGGCTGCCGCGTGAGTGGACTGCTGGACACGATGGACCTCAGGTCTGACCCAGCAGAGGCATTGCTTATGTTCTTATCAGAAAACCATGTCTTTCATACACACAGAACCACCCTCACCCAGTATGGAATAAGTAATCCCAAACAAACCCCCCACCCCCTTTTACAAAAGCATGGAAGAGGTTTTTAGCGTTGACTGGCGGGCTGAATGTTTTGCGCTGCTCTGATGCTCATAGGAATTCTATGACTGTCGCTGCAGTGCAGAGCATTCATAATGCTGGCTGGTGTTATAGGCCGAAGGAACGATACAGTTTAGGGGGTGAAGAATTTATGTGCACAACAGAAGAGCAGGACATAGGTGTGAATGTTTGTGAGGATCTTAAGGTGGCCAAACAGGTTGAAAAGGTGATGGTGAAAGCTAGAAGGATGCTAGGTTGTATAGGGAGAGGAATGGCCAGTAGGAAAAAGGAGGTATTGATGCCCCTGTATAAGACTCTGGTGAGACCTCATTTAGAATATTGTGTAGAATTCGGGAGGCCGCACCTTCAAAAAGATCTAAAAAGGATGGAGTCGGTCCAGAGGAAGGTTACTAAAATGGTATGTGGTCTTCATCATAAGGCATATGGGGACAGAATTAAAGGTCTCAATATGTATACTTTGGAGAAAAGGCAGGAAAGGGGAGATATGATAGAGACGTTTAAATACCTACATAATGTTACTGCGGATGGGCAGACTGGATGGGCCATTTGGCCTTTATCTGCCATCATGTTTCTATGTTTCATCCACTCTTTTGTAAAGGGGAGGGGAATAGAAACATGTATACAAAAACCATATTAATTGTGGAAATCCTGAAAGCCTGACTGGCTGGGTGTGTTCCAAGGACTGGGTTGAGACCCCTGCCTTCGATTGACCTTTACTAAATATTGACATTGTAAAAGAGGGCTCGGGACTGAGTGGGAATTTTTGGAAAAAGGACGTAAGGATGCAATACAGGGGCCCAGGGCCAAGGACATTGAGCAAGGACATTATAAAAAAGGGATCGGGACTGAGTGGGAATTTTTGGGAAAAGGACCTAAGGACGCAATGCAGAGGACCAGGGCCAAGGATATTGAACAAGGCCACTGTAAAAGAGGGCACAGGAGTGAGCGGGAATTTTTTGAAGAAGGACCCAAGGACAAATTGCAGGGGTCTAGGGCACAATTGAAATTGGCAAGCAGGACTAACAGAGAACAACGGAATCCAGAGGGACAACCAAAAATGGGGAAACAGGCTGAGGACGAAACAGACACACCACAGGAGGAGGATGACCGAGACGAGAGGGTCGCCAGGAGTGACAAACCACGAGGAAAACCAGCAAGAAAAGTGAACAACCGGGACTTACATTGCCTATACACTAATGCTAGGAGCCTAAGGGCTAAAATGGGGGAGAGCTGGAAGTCTTAGCCAGCAAAAAGGGCCTAGACATAATTGGAGTCACAGAAACGTGGTGGACTGATGACAGTAAATGGGATGTGGCTTTACCAGGGTTCAAACTCTACAGGAGAGATAGGTCACACAAAAAGGGTGGAGGAATAGCGTTATATATAAAAGATTCCATATCTTCGACCAGGATGGAAACATCAGTAAGGATGAATGACTTGGAATCACTATGGGTTAAGCTACCAGGAGGAACTGGAACAGACATAAAATTGGGTCTGTACTACCGCCCACCTGGACAAACGGAGGAAATCAACCAGGATCTGGAGGCTGAACTGAGGCAGATATGCAAAAGCGGAAGTGTGGTGGTGATGGGGGACTTCAACTACCCGGGAATAGACTGGAGTATCGGGCACTCAAGCTGCATGAGGGAGACCAAATTCCTGGAGGTCACAAGGGACTGTTTCATGGAACAGCTGGTCACGGAACCAACATGGGGAGATGCCACTCTTGACCTAATCTTTAACGGACTAGGGGGACCCGCCAAGGAGGTGGCAGTACTAGCCCCATTAGGAAACAGCGATCACAACACGATCCAGTACAGGCTAGAAATTGGATCATCAAAGGTGAAAAGAACTACAACAACAGCACTGAACTTCAAAAAAGGGAATTATGATGACATGAGGAAAATGGTGGGAAAGAAAATCAACGACACCGCAAGGAAGATGAAGTCCATGGAAAAAGCCTGGACCCTACTCAAAAGCACGGTGCACGAAGCACAAAACCTGTGCGTCCCAAAGTTCAGGAAAGAGTGCAAAAAAAATAGAACAAAAAACCCAGTGTGAAAAAGGCGATAAGTGACAAGAAGGCATCATTCAAAAAATGGAAAAAGGACCAAACAGAGGACAACCAAAAGGAGCATAAAAAACACCAAAAGGAGTGTCACCGAGTAGTTAGGAAAGCAAAAAGAGAATATGAAGAGAGACTGGCGGGGGAAGCAATAAACTTCAATAAACTTCAGGTACGTCAAGGGGAAGCAACCAGCAAGGGAGGAAGTGGGACCCTTGGATGATGGAGACAGAAAGGGAGTGGTAAATGAGGAAAAGGAGATAGCTGACAGGATAAACGAGTTCTTTATGTCAGTTTTCACGAGGGAGGACAAAAACCAACATTCCGGAACCCGAGGAGATCATAAAAGGAGATCAGCGTGAAAATCTGGTCCAACTAGAGGTGAGCAAGGAGGATGTCCTCAGGCAGAAAGACAGGCTAAAGAGTGACAAATCGCCAGGTCCGGACGGCATTCACCCAAGGGTACTCAAGGAACTAAGGAACGAAATAGCTGAGCCACTTCGACAAATATGCAACCTATCCTTGAAAACTGGAGAGATTCCGGAGGACTGGAAAATAGCAAATGTCACGCCCATCTTCAAGAAAGGCTCAAGGGGAGACCCAGGAAACTACAGGCCGGTGAGCTTGACCTCGGTCCCAGGAAAGATGATGGAAGCGCTGATTAAAGACAGCATCTGGGAACACATTGAAAACAATGCGCAGCTAAAGTCGAGCCAGCATGGCTTCTGCAAGGGCAGGTCATGCCTCACAAACTTATTATACTTCTTTGAGGGGGGTAAACAGCCAGATGGATAAAGAGGAATCCATAGACATCATTTACCTTGACTTCCAAAAAGCCTTCGACAAGGTACCACACGAAAGACTGCTAAGGAAGCTATGGAACCACGGGGTGCAAGGGGAGGTCCACCGATGGATCAAAAACTGGCTGGCGGACAGGAAACAAAGGGTTGGAGTAAAGGGCCATTACTCAGACTGGAAATGGGTCACGAGCGGAGTTCCACAGGGGTCGGTGCTGGGACCGCTCCTGTTTAATATATTTAGTAACGACCTGGAGGCAGGAACAAAATGTGAAGTTATTAAATTTGCGGATGACACCAAACTATACAGCAGGGTCAAAAACATGGAGGACTGCAAAGATCTCCAAAAAGATCTGTCAACACTGGAAGAGTGGGCCAAAAAGTGGCAAATGAGCTTCAACATAGGGAAATGCAAGGTCATGCATGTAGGGAAGAAGAACCCGATGTTCACTTACAAAATGGGGGGATCACCGCTGGGGGTGAGCAACCTTGAAAGAGACCTGGGAGTGATGGTAGACACAACATTGAAGGCGTCGGCACAGTGTGCCACAGCCTCAAGGAAAGCAAACAAAATGTTGGGTATCATTAAGAAGGGTATTACAACCAGGACGAAGGAAGCCATCCTGCCACTGTATCGTGCAGTGGTGCGCCCGCACCTGGAGTACTGTGTCCAGTACTGGTCGCCGTACCTCAAGAAGGACATGGCAGTACTTGAGAGAGTCCAGAGAAGAGCAACTAAGCTAATAAGGGGTATGGAGGACCTCTCATATACTGACAGACTGAAAAAGCTGGGGCTTTTCTCCCTGGAAAAGCGGAGACTTAGAGGAGACATAATAGAAACCTTCAAGATCATGAAGGGCATAGAAAAAGTAGACAGGGACAGATTTTTCAAATTATGGGGAACCACAAGTACAAGGGGGCACTTGGAGAAATTGAAAGGGGAAAGGTTTAGAACAAACGCCAGGAAGTTCTTTTTCACCCAGAGGGTGGTGGATACATGGAACGCACTACCGGAGGATGTGATAAGCAGGAGCACGCTACAGGGATTCAAAGAAGGTTTGGATAGGTACCTGGAGGACAAAGGGATAGAGGGGTACAGATAGGAGTAGAGGTAGGTTATAGGGATAGGATTAGAGGATTAGAGGTAAATTACAAAATTAGTTAGGGACCACTGTTTCAGGCAATAGGCCTGATGGGCCACCGCGGGAGCGGACCGCAGGGCAAGATGGACCTCTGGTCTGCCTCAGCGGAGGCAACTTCTTATGTTCTTATGCTTGTCTCTTCAACCCGCTTTGACTTCCTTCAGAGAAAAGCTGACTATAAGGCCCCGATTCTATAAAATCCACCTAATTTAATTCAGCATATAGGCTCAATCAGTGCCGATACTGACACTCAACATCTCGTAATCAGCTTGAATTGGACTTAATTGAAAAAAACTCAATTATTTAAAAAGTAGGCGTCAAGCCCAAAGCGTCTACACTAGAAGTGGACATGGTTAGGGGGAAGATCATAGGCGTGTTTTCGAGTTAGGCGCTTCTTTGTGAATCAGATGCCATTAGGCTCCGATATCAGCGCCTACCTTTAGGAAAACCCTGGCGTAAATTGAGGACGCTTAAATGTTAAGACGCTGAGCGCCACCTTTCCTATATTGGAATGTAATTCTGTACCTTAATCCTATCGTTCCAGTAGGTCCAGTATGTTTTAGGGCTCCTTTTACGAAGCTGCGTTAGTGGTTTAACGCACGTAATAGCGTGTGCTAATTTTCTGGCCATGCTAGCCGCTACTGCCTCCTCTTGAGCAGGCGATAGTTTTTCGGCTAGCGCGGGGGTTAGATTATTAAGTGTTTTATTTCATGCTAAAATGTTTTAACTCACTGTCACACTTATTGTAAGTTTTTAAACGAATAAAGATTTTATCAGAAAGCCGCTAACGTGGCTTCGTAAAGGAGCCCTTAATGTACGTTACTCCATTTTATTATGTACAAACTGCTTAGAAGACTGATAGGTGATATACAAATTTTTATTACACTTGAAACTTACCTCCTCTTCTACGAAACCGCGCTAGGGGTTTTTAGCGCACAGAGCTGCGCTGAATGGCCCGTGCTGCTCCCAATAGGGTTCCTATGAGAGTCGGGAGCAGCGCGGCTTCCTTAGGCGGATTTTATAGAATCAGGGCCTAAATGCCTTTTAAATGAATTAAAATTCAGTTATCCAAAGAAAAGATTGCATATTAATTTTGGGAATCACATAGGGTCCTTTCTTCAGATGCGCAATTGCATATCATGGAATCGTGATGGTTCCCTGATGAGAGCCAGACAGGAAAGTCATAATGGGGGAGCCCAGTGGGATGTGAAATTAAAGTAACTTTAATGCCTGATAATCTTGGATTGGCCCTTGGCTTTGCATGCTGTGGCACCGGACACCTGTCAGCAATGTCCAGCTGCAATAACCGGATGCCAAAGCAGGGAAGCCAGCTGGCTTAATCACACTTCTTATATCTTTTTGTAATAACAATGCTAACGTGCCATTATACTCTATGGATGCGTTAGCGTTTAGTGTGCACTAAATCAACTAGCATGCCGTAGTAGAAGATTGGGCCAACTGGTTTCCCTGCTGCTCTTCCCGGACTTGATTCAGACAGTAAGGTTGCCAAGTGACTCCAGAATTTCTGCATGGATTGATCCAGCCCTAGCTGTGCCCCATTGCATGCAGGGACTTGGAGTCCTGATTTCCTTAACACAAGCAACTCTACTGTATCAGTTCCTGCAGGCAGTGGGTAAAACCGGGACGGGATCAGTTGGCAACCCTATGCAGTTCAGTGCGTGAGACTCTGGTATGAAGCTCCTGTCCAATGAGGCTGTTTATCAGGGGGCAGGTGTGAAGTGCTCCATCCTAAGAAGGAAGGGTGGTACTGAAGGATGGTCTTAAAAGGAGACGCCTACCCAGCCATGGATCCATTGCACTACCCAGAGATGCGGTCTTCATCAAGACGAGAATATGAAAGGCTTGGGAACGATAGAAAGAGAAGGAGAATATCAGAGATTTATTGTGCTGATGAGTTCTGCACAATTCAAGGCGTGGTATGTTCCTTCAAGGGGATTCCAAACTCGTTTTTCCACAAGGCTGCGAACCTTAATAAATGTTTCGTCCTGATTTCATTAATTGCCAACACTGCATTGCATAACACGGGAGTGAGGAGCCCTGGGTACGGCTCATCTTGGCATCACTCACTGTTCTCGGCAAGATTAATCGCCTGGAACTGTCACTAATCCCCATGGTTACTTTCCAATTAATCGTGAACTGCTTTGATTACCAAAGACAGAGGATCAAAAGAAACAAACAACAAAAAATTACCTGTAATTATCATTCCCAAAATTCAGTATGTGGTTCTCTGTGGGTATAAAAATAGCTTCTTTTTTTTTTCTGCGGGTAAGTTTAAAAAAAAAATAAGAGAGAATAATTACCATTTCAAGAAGGTTTCTGGTAATACATTCTGAGATCTGTTTGCACTTGTTCCTTAGCACCACTATGTTTACTGTTTGTTTTTAAGATCTCTTTCATCTAATTATAGAGTTCATCAGTACCAGATACCTCCTTTTACTCTGGTGCAGTACGCAGGGATACCCAGCCTTGATGGCTTTTGTTCAGCTTGCTCTTTTTCAATAAGTGAATAATCTATTTTCTACCCCTTCTTGCCCCTTTGTTTACTCTCTGTGCTCTGGACTCTTCTCCAGAGAGAACCTGCATTTGGGTTCCCAGGCTCCTGATCCTACTTCTGTGATTATTTCTACTGTGCTAGGGCAGGGGTAGGCCATTCCGGTCCTCGAGAGCCGGAGCCAAGGTCAGGTTTTCAAGATATCCACAATAAATATGCATGAAACAGATTTGCATCTCAAGGAGGCAGTGAACTGCAAATCCATCTCGTACATATTCATTGTGGATATCCTGAAAACCTGACCTGGCTCTGGCTCTTGAGGACTGGAATTGCCTACCCATGTGCTAGGGTAAGTCTCTATTATCGTCACTTCCTCCCTTCCATGTCGCCTCAAATCATTGGCCAAATTACTCTTATCTATGCTCATGTCTGCCAATGCCAGCTTCTGATTCTGCATTGTCCATGTCATATCCCTTCTCACCACACTGAAGAACTGCCTACAATTCTAGCTTTATGAAGCTGCCTTCAGATCTTAATCCCTGACTATTTCCAATCAATATACCTAAAAGGTTCTCCCCCCCTGTTTGTTGTTTGTCCATTTTATTTTTCCAATCATCTCACTCCCAGGCTCTGGTTTCTGTTTTCCTCTGTTTGTCGTCTCTTAACTCTCTTCCCAGGGTCTCCTGTCCGTTTGCCATTTTTTTCTCTCCTCCTGCCTTCACTTCTTCCCCTACATCCATGGCTAACATTTTTAATGTTACATTTGTGTAAAATTCATCAACCCAGCCTTAAGCCCTTGATAAAGTGAGGAAACCTGTCATGAAATGATGAAAAGCAGATGTCATGATACAAATGTGAAAGACCATTGTATAACTGGGCACATTCAGTTATGCAAATACAGGAGTCATGAGGAAAAGATGTCGCTCACACACCAGGGAAATTGTCCAAAGTGAACTTTATTGGTCGACAGCACGATATGAATTGTACAGACTCAGTCCCAAGGATGTATAAATTGTGAGCATAAAACTTTAGTAAAAATGAAAACACATAAAAATTAAAAATTAACAGCAGACCACCAAATATATCAAAGAAATCATGTGTACGTGAAATGTCAACATATTGGACGAACATAAGTAAATGAACTAAAGTCATAGACTGACCATATAAAACTGAATAGAAATGTAGCACAGAGACCATAATCATGATAAAAAAAGCAAAGCCATAGATTGCCCTTTTGGATGCCAGAGACTAAGTCAATGAAACTGTAAATTCATTTCTCGGAATAACAGAAACAGAAATGCTTTACTAGTAAACTTTGCAGTAATATGAATTGTACAAATACCAATTCAATTAAAACACAAAAGACCAATTATATTTTTTAAAAAACACCGATAATGAGCAGATGATCCCAAAATTCATAAAATTCTCTGAATAGCCTATTTGTTTTGTGGAATTTCAGCAAATACCCTATTCAGATAATTTTATGAATTTTATGATCATCTCATTATCTAATCTAATCTAATCCTTAGGTTTGTATACCGCATCATCTCCACGTTTGTAGAGCTCGACGCGGTTTACAGTAGGATAAATAGGAAGGAACTACAACAGAGGGTTAGAGGTAGAAGTGTGAAGAAAATTTAGAGGACTTGGGATGCCAAGATATAAGAGTTTCCTTGATTCCTAAGTTGGAGGGAGACTTACATTTTTTGAGAAAAGCCAGGTTTTCAGATGTTTGTGGAAAACTTGGAGAGAGCTCAAGTTCCGAAGAGGGGAGGTAAGGTTGTTCCAGAGCTCAGTGATTTTGAAGTGGAGGGAGGTCCCTAGTTTTCCTGTGTGGGAAATGCCTTTTAGCAAGGGGAAGGATAGTTTTAATTTGTGGGAGGATCTGGTGGTATTAGGGTTTGAGGAATTCCAAGAAAGAGGGATAAAGGGAGGGAGGATACCGTGTAGGATTCTGAAAGCTAAACAGGAGCATTTATAGTGGACCCTGGCGATTATTGGAAGCCAGTGGAGCTTGGCCAGGAGTGGGGAGACATGGTCAAATTTACTTTTAGCGAAGATGAGCTTGGCCATGGCATTCTGAATCTGTTGGAGTCTGTGGAGGTTTTTCTTAGTTAGGCTTAAGTAGATAGAGTTGCAATAGTCCAATCTGGAGATGATGATGGATTGGACAAGGAGGGTAAAATGTTTTTGATGGAAGCAGGATCTAACTTTCCTCAGCATGTGAAGGCTGAAAAAGCATTTTTTTTTACCAAGGATTGAAGGTGGTCATTGAAGGACAATGTGGAATCAATGATGATGCCCAGAGGAGCCAGAGGGTAGTGGGATGGAGGTGGGTAGGTGATCTAGTTTTGGACCGAGCCAAAGAAGTCTTGTTTTGGACTCATTCAATTTCATTTGCACAGTGTGGGCCCAGGATTGTAGGTTCATTATACAAGAGGATATGTTCTTAGACAGGTCGGTGAGGTTCGAATCGGTCTCGAGGAGGACGAGGATGTCGTCTGCATAAGTGTAAATTGTTTCAAGGGGGGTTAGGTGGAGGAGTTTTAGGGAGGACATATAAATGTTGAAAAGGATAGGGGATAGTGGAGAGCCTTGCGGGACTCCACAATTCGGTTTCCAGGGAGAGGATGAGGTGCCATTCATGTTAATTATCCGCAGCATCCACTATCTTCTCCTCTCCCTATTGACTAAGGCTCTTCACATTTGCATCTCCTCTCCCTATAGGCTAAGGCTCTTTACACCTGCATTGTGAGGTCATAGAGCTTTATGCTTATAGAAACATGATGGCAGATAAAGGCCCAATGGCCCATCCGCAGCATCCACTATCTCCGCCTCTCCCTATTGGTTAAGGCTCTTCACATTTGCATCTCCTCTCCCTATAGGCTAAGGCTCTTTACACCTGCATTGTGAGGTCATAGAGCTTTATGCTTATAGAAACATGATGGCAGATAAAGGCCCAATGGCCCATCCGCAGCATCCACTATCTCCTCCTCTCCCTAAGAGATCCCACGTTCCTATCCCAGGCTTTCTTAAATTCAGACACAGTCTCTGTCTCCACTACCTCTTTCGGGAGACTGTTCCACGCATCTATCACCCTTTCTGTAAAGAAGTATTTTCTTACCTTACTCCTAAGCCTGTCACCTCTTAACTTCATCCTATGCTCTCTCTTTCTACAATTTTCCTTAATTTGTAAAAGACTTACCTTTTTGTACATTAACGCCAAGGAGATATTTAAACGTCTCTATACTTTCCATGACAGCATGGAAAGTCTCTATCGTATCCCTTCTCTCTTGTCTTTCCTCCAGAGTATACATATTAAGATCTCTAAATCTGTCCCCATACGATTTATGACAAAGACCAATTTTATATCAACCCTCTGGGCCAATTCCATTCCATATATATCTTTTTGAAGGTGGGTCTTCAGAATTGCACACAGTATTCCAAATGAGGCCTCACCAGAGACTTATACAACGGCATTATCACCTCCCTTTTCCTACTGGCCATTCCTCTCCTTATACACCCAAACATCCTCCTAGCTTTGACCATTGCCTTTTCTACCTGTTTTGCCATCTTGAAATCATCAGATACAATCACTCCCAAGTCCCGTTCTTCTTCCGCACACAGACTGTGATCCTGGGGAATTAGGCTCAATTCAGCTATAGCTCCTTGTGACCTTGGGCAAATCACTTAAACCCCCCCCCCCCCAAAAAAAAAAAAAGGAATTGACCCCAAAATATCCACAAAGAAGAAAATCCAGAGAAAACCAAATGCAAGCAGTGTCTCACTTCCGGCTCACCACACAATTGTTTCCCACGTACTCACCTTTATAGGACCCCCAGGGACCCCTGAAGAAGACTTTTTGTCGAAACATGGACTGTGTTGGGTCCTGTATCCCTAGTGGACTAGGTCCTTTAAGGCTCTTATGTGGATGATTTACTTTTATGTGGATGGAATTATTTTATGTGGATGATTTACTTTTATGTGGATGATTTCAGTGTTCCTTTGGAACTTTGATACTTTCAAATAAAGTCCATTTAGGAACATCGCCACTCCATGAAATCACTTAACCCTCCATTATCTCAGGTACAAAACAGATTGTAAGCCCACTAGGGACAGAGAAAATGCCTGCATACAATGTGTATAGCACTGCATGTGTCTAGCATTGCTGTAGAAATGATTAGCAGTAGGCATCCATGCCTCATGCTGATTTCTGCTGGTTGTGCATGTTCAGTGACCAGCAAGGCCAGTTACCCACACCTCACAGCTGATTTCTGCCTCTGGTATATCTTCAATGATCAGCAGGGCCTGTGTTACCACCAGTTGCTCTGTTAAGTGCCATAGTCACAGCTCAGTATACCCTCTCTCCAAACATTGCCAGACGGCGGAACAGCCATTTTATGAAGAGGAAGACAAAATTCAAATTCAAAATACATAAGAAGGAAGAAGCTAAAAGACGGAGGATGACCATCTGATTTCTCTTCCTTGCTCAGACTATGTGGAGAAACAACCCAGGAAAGGGTCAGCTCGGTAGTTGGGATGAAATATGCATATGCCGTTAAGGTTTACCAGGCCACAGGAAGATACGCTGGGCCAGTGCTGGCTCTGTCTCATTTCATGCATGAACACGTGGATCTGCTTTTCATAGGCACAACAAAAATGCATGTAAGCACCTGTCACAGGGTGAAACCAGAACTAGCTCAGCCTGTTCTCTGTGACCTGAATCCGATTACCCTACATGCCCCGGAGAGAGAAACCGGTCCCAGAAGAAAAAGGACATTGCAAAGAGGGTCTAGACCAGTGGTTCCCAACTCTGTCCTGGGGGGCCCCCAGCCATTCGGGTTTTCAAGCTATCCCTAATGAATATGTATAAAAGAGATTTACATACCTGTCACTTCCATTATAAGCAAATCTCTCTCATGCATATTCATTAGGGATACTGGGCTTAATGGACCATTGGTCTTAGGTTCTTATCTACTGATCACCTTTTTGAAGAAATTCATCTAAGGTGGCGCACAGCAAGTGTTGCAGTTCAGGAAAATGGTGAAAACTGTTTTATTTGAGTGACTATTTTGCTCATAAGTTGGTTTTCTCAGTTGTAAATTCAGCTTAGTTTTGTCTATTTGTTTTAGGTATTTTAGTTTTTCGTTTTAAGGTGTACCAGTTGGTCTGTGCTACGTTTTAGGTGTTTTATTACTGTAAGTCTAAGATGTATGTTTTTTGTTACCTGCCTAGAATTGTAGGATAAACGGGATATAAATTATTTACATAAATAAATAAGGCGTGCTAGAGTGAATAGTTTTGCATTCGATTCTGATCAGAAACCCTGTGAGAATAAGATGCCCAAATTCTAAAGGAATCAATGTGTTAATCTAATAACTGATCCCAAATTATATTGTAAGCCGTAATGATCACTTGTTGAAAATTGCGAGATATAAGAAACTATATGATAATGGTATAAGAATTATGAAATCTGCTGGAGCAGTGAAACTTCTAGAACTGCTGGAGTGTTCGAAGATTTAAAGAATTGAAGATTTTGTGAACAATTGGGGAATATAAACTGAGGGCTCCTTTTACTAAAGTTATCATGCCGCTGTACCGGGCCATGGTGCGTCCTCACCTGGAGTACTGCGTCCAGCACTGGTCGCCATACATGAAGAAGGGCACGGTACTACTTGAAAGGGTCCAGAGAAGAGCGACTAAGATGGTTAAGGGGCTGGAGGAGTTGCCGTACAGTGAGATTAAAGAAACTGGGCCTCTTCTCCCTCAAACAGAAGAGATTGAGAAGGGACATGATCGAAAACATTCAAGGTATTGAAGGGAATAGACTTAGTAGATAAAGACAGGTTGTTCACCCTCTCCAAGGTAGGGAGAACAAGAGGACACTCTAAAGTTGAAAGGGGATAGATTCCGTACAAACGTAAGGAAGTTCTTCTTCACCCAGAGAGTATAATGGCTAGTGTTGCCATTCAGCAAATAACATATAATTGGAAGGATTGGAGGAGATTAAATTACAACTTTTGGTGGAACTCTTTATGCCATATCTATAAAATGGAAAGATTTATTGCATTACAAAGGGGATATTTCAAGAAATTTCAGGATGTGTGGAAACCATTAACAAAATATTGTACGGATTAGTTGAAACTGTTTCCCTTAAATTTATCAGTTTTAATAGGGTAGGGTGGGGGATATTTTAATAATATGTATGTATGTGATTATGGAATACATTGGTAGGGAGGGATGGGAAGGGGGAGGGATAAGAATTTATGTAATGTACAAACGAAAGACTGTAAGTGATATTTTTATTGTTAATGTGATTGAATATACGTATACAATTAATGTAATTTTGAAAATGAATAAAGAATTTTTTTTTAAAAAAGGAAGTTCTTCTTCACCCAGAGAGTGGTAGAAAACTAGAACGTTCTTCCAGAGTCTGCCATAGGGGAAAACACTCTCCAGGGATTCAAGACAAGATTAGACAAGTTCCTACTGAACAAGGACGTACACAGGTAAGGCTAGACTCAGTTAGGGCACTGGTCTTTGACCAAAAGACTGCAATGGGAGCGGACTGCTGGGCACGATGAACCACTGGTCTGACCCAGCAGCAGCAATTCTTATGTTCTTACACGAAAAATACTAACGCAAGCTCTATGGAAGTGTTAGCGTGTAGCACACACTAAAACCGCTAGCACACCTTCATAAAAGGAGCTCTGAGTGTTTGATTCTCCAGCTAAAGAGAAGTGTTTTTCTAATTCTCCTGTACACAGACAGTGGTTTGGACTAGAGAATGACACGGGGAACGTTTACCGTGGTAAACCGTGGGTCACCGCAGTAAATCTGCAGGAATGGAGACATGTGCAACTGGTTTACCACAGGAATGGGGACAAGACCTTTCACCGCCCCGCAGGAATGGGAACAAGATCTTTTACTGCCCCGTGGGTGCGGTGAAAAGTCTTACTCCTGTGGTAAAAAAAATTGTGCCTGTGTCAGACTTGTCATCTCCTCTTGCGCCTATTTTACCTCCAGGAGCCAGCCATGCCACGATGAAGACAGAAGGAACCTAAAGCCAAAGCCTGAGCCCAATGTGATTTGAAGAATAAAATTATCAGACATGAAAAAGAAAAAAAATAAATTTATTTTATATTTTGTGATTAGAATATTTCAGATTTGAAATATGTATCCTGCTAGAGCTGGTATTAGACATAACCAGGCTGTGCTTCTTTAGCTTCCAGCTGGCTTAGGGCTCTCTCTCTGACCAGGGGGCAGTTGCCCTCCCCAACACTATTCCTGCCATGTGTGACTGAAGTATTCCGATAGCTTGATTTTCCTATGTAGCATTCTGTAGTAATTTGGTTTGTTCAGTTTTCACAATAGTGAAGGGGATATTTGTGAAAGGGAGGGGAGATGGGTTTTATTATTTGTGTTTATAAAATGATAATTGTACAGTATAGTCTCTTTTTATACTTTAATAAAATAAGTTCAGTATAAAATTCAAGGCTTATGCGAATGGGATCTAACAGTTTGCAGGGCGGGGACAGGGACTGAGCTCATGGGGATGGGGCAGGGACGGTGATAAATTTTTCCCCCTTGTCATTCTCTAATTTGGACCTTTATGAGATATGGAGCAAGTTCTCTGTGGTGATAAGATTGAAGGCAGCTAGAAGTTTCTGTATTTATGCTGCTACTTAAGTTTGAGGCTTTTTTCTCCATATGTTTGTGACTGTTAGATACTCTATAGCAGTGGTTCCCAAACCCTGTCCTGGGGGACCCTCTTCCAGTCGGGTTTTCAAGATATCCCTAATGAATATGCATGAGAGAGATTTGCATATAATGGAAGCGACAGGTATGCAAATCTCTCTCATGCATATTCATTAGGGATATCTTGAAAACCCGACTGGCTGGGGGTCCCCCCAGGACAGGGTTTGGGAACCACTGCTCTATAGCAAGGATGTCAAAGATCCTCCTCGAGGGTCACAATCCAGTCGGGGTTTCCCCAATGAATATGCATGAGATCTATTAGCATACAATGAAAGCTGTGCATGCAAATAGATCTCACGCATATTTATTAGGGAAATCCTGAAAACCTGACTGGCTTGCGGCCCTCAAGGATGGACTTTGACACTCCTGCCCTATAGGTTCCTTCC
The DNA here is from genome assembly GCF_902459505.1 of Geotrypetes seraphini. Taxonomy (NCBI): domain Eukaryota; kingdom Metazoa; phylum Chordata; class Amphibia; order Gymnophiona; family Dermophiidae; genus Geotrypetes; species Geotrypetes seraphini. The sequence goes on from NC_047095.1 coordinate 69,684,554, forward strand.
ACTGTCTGACTTGGTAACAATTGAATATAGCTGTGACATTAGTTTTTGCTACCTCTTATATTGGAGACTAGCTTTATAGCCCGTTACATTAACGGGTGCTAGAATATATGTGTGTGTCTGTCTTTATTTCTTTCTCTCTCTGTCTCCTTAGCCGCTTTTTCCTGTCCATTCTCCCATCTTTTTACCTCCCCTGTGTCCACCACCACCCCTTCACTGCTCCCCTTATCCAGCAGCAGCCCTTCTCCCTTTGTTTTACCTCCCCCCTGTGCATCAGCACCTCTTCCTGCTCCCCCTGTCCAGCAGTAGGCCTCTCTTCATTTCCTCCGCCCCCCCCCCCCCGTGTCCATCATCACCTCTTCCTGTTCCCCATGTCCAGCAATAAGCCTCCCTTCCTTTTTTCCCCCCTGTCCATTATCACCTCTTCCTGCTCGCATTTCCCTCCCCCTCCAGGTCCCTGTGCAGCAGTAGCAGCATTTTCCGCCACCCCCTTCCCTACTCTTACCACGATGTGGCCTGCTCCTTTTGGCCCCTCCGCCTTCCATTCCCGCGGTCTAGCCTGCTCCAAGGGCCCCCCCCCCTTTCTCTTATTGTGTTCCCCGCAGGCAGGCCCAGTTTCTCCCTGCACGTTACCTTTTTTTCATTCTGTTGCCCTCCCTTGCGTGGCTGCCTGCCTGGTCCCATTGACGGGTCGCGGCTGAAGTCTTTTTTTTTTGGCGCTTCCCTGCCCTGTTTTTGTTTTGGTGTTTGTCTCTTTGGCTGATATATGTGGATTTTTTTTTTTCTGTGTCTCTCTCTCCTTTTATTTTTTTCTTTCTTTCAATCTTTCTCTATTGCTCCTTGTCTTTAAGGGTTTTTTTTCCTGTGTGTGTCTCTCTCTCTGTTTGTATATGGAGGTGTCATATGTCACCTATTTTTTTTTTTTTGTAATAACTGAAGTTTCACAGAGTAAGTTTTTTTTTTTTTTTTAATGTATATTACCAGCATTCCCTCCCTCTCCATTTCCCTCCCCCCACACTACTTTCCTGTGCAGCAGCAGCATTTCCCCTACCCTCCCCCTTTCCCTTCCCGCGGTCTGGTTGGCTCCCTTAGTCCCTTTCCGCCCCCCACCCCCTTCCCTTCCCGCGGTCCGACAAACATGCTACACCAGCAGCGTCTGCAGCACTGTATACACGCTGCTTCGGGGCCTTCTACTGCCCTGATTTGCGTGTGTACAGTGCTGCTGGAGTCAGGAAGGTTTCTAGAGAGTAGCTGAACAGGTCACCGGCAGTCAATGAAGGGCTGCTGTCCTCGGGGGCAGAGCTGCGGCAGGAGTTTGAATTTACTGTTTGTGGTCGGGCGGCCGTCCTCGCGCTCCGTCCACCGTGCGCGTGGGCTGCCTCTGCCCTCAGATGCGCTCGGCGGCGATGCTTGTGGCAGCCGTTGTGAAGGGGAAGCGTGGTGTGGTCTGTATTGTGAGGTGGAGAGCAGCGAAGGGCGCGCATGCGCACTTGTCTTGCCACATCCCGACAGAAAAGGGATCAGGGAACACGCGAGGCAAGTGCGCATGCGCGGCTAGCATTTTATTATTTAAGATGGTATGGTATGGTATTTACCATTGGGCGGTATTTCTATTAAATTCAACATGTAGTCTGGTGCTTCGCCATGGAAGATTAAAGAGATCAGTGTAGATAGTTTAAAAATACACCTTGCTTCGAAGGGGAGTCCATGTAGTTTGAGGTAATACATGCAAATGTATCTTTTGCATATTCATTGTAGAATTCTGAAAGCCTGACTGGCTGGGTGTGTTCCAAGGACTGAACCCCTGAGGTAGGGTAATAGGGGATAGGCAAGTCCTGCTGCAGTAAGAGCGCCCAGTGCTATCCAGTTTTCCATCATTGGGCTTAATTTCCATCCCCGAAGGTGCCAAGAGGGAGCAATGTGGTTTTCTAATCCTGAACAAACTACTATTATATATCATTTCTATAGCACTGCTAAACATAGTGTATGCAGTGCTGTACATTAAAACATTGAAGAGACAGTCCCTGCTCAGTAGAGCTTACAATCTAATCAAACAAACAGGACAAATGGGGGGGGGGGGGGGGTCGAGTAGGTCAGATGCATCAGATTACCCAGGCCTCCCCTATAACCTTGTATAGAAAGCCCCCTCCCCTCTTTGCTTACCATCAAGTTTTGACCCAAGGAGTGTCACCCTCTAGCCTGCTAAAAGTACTTTCATCATCAGGGGCAAGGGGGTCACCTATGATTGGGGGGGCATGCTCCACCCCAAAACCCACCTCATCATCTCCATCCCAGAACCCATCCCTAGTTCTACCCCAGGCTCCACCTCCAAGACAGTACCATTGATTTTAATGTCATTAATTTTTCCTTTCATTCTTACATATTCTGTCCCCTCTGTCTCTTTACTTTTCTCAGTCCAAGTCCAGCATCCTAACCCATCCGTGTTTCTAGTCCCGCTTTGACCAAGTGGTTTAGCATCTCTCACCTTAGACTACCTATTTCCCTTTCCTCCATGTGCAACATCTCCATTCATCCTGTCCAGTGTCCCCCCCATCCCTTCTCTCCCCTCCCCCTCCAAGTGATCCAACATCTCTCTTCTTCCATTCCAAAAATCATTCATCATCATCCTCCCCCTATCTCCAATCCTGTGTGGTCCATCATTACTTATATCTTCTTCCCCCTCCAGCTCCAGTCTGATCTCCCAGTTCCAGTGTGGTCCAGCATCTCCCTCCTTTGCCATAGCTCCTTCTGCTCCTTACCTTTATCAGGCAGCAGGTGGAGAAGACACAACTGGTAGCAGTCTAAAACAGGACCATGCACCATTAGCCTCACTACAAAAACCTCTTCCACTCTGAGTGGTAGAACCCTCTGACACAACCCACTCTTGAGGTACACTTCCTTTGGGGATGGGGCTCTCAGGACCAGAAGAGGTTACCATGGCAAGCCTGGTGGTGTGCAATCTCATTTTGTACAGCAGTGTCCGCTATCGTCTGCCATCATAGTAACATAGTAGATGACAGCAGATAAATGGTCCATCCAGTCTGCCCAACCTGATTCAATTTAAATTGTTTTAATTTTTTTTCTTCCTAGCTATTATCTTCTCATTAAGTTAAAGAACAGGAGGTGCTGGATCTGGAGGGCAGCAAGTGACAGGCAAAACCACTATGAAATCCAGGGATAGATGCTGGATCATGTGCTCAATATTTTGGTGGTGCCATGGCACCTCTAACTCCTGATCTGACACCTAAGCACACCGTACCACTCCAGGCTTATTTATACTTGGACTGCATGAGCTCGATTTGCAGTCAGCCAAATTTACTTAAATAAATGGGCTTTGAAAAAAGTGCTCTAAAGGAATTGAGACATGGGTTTCCTCAACCATTATCAGACAATCCTAATGTCTTCCTGGCACTCATCTTACCACCCTGCTCTCCTCGCTTTCTCCTCCACATCACCGTTGTTATGAGATCAGTGAATCACATCAATTTACCTACTCAGTCTGTTTTGATCGGATGAAAGGTGTGTCAAGAAAGCTAATACGTTAGTTCAGTGAAAAGGTATCAGCTTAGGTTTTTCGTGGACCATTATTTCCAGCCGTTCAAGTGGACTAACACGGCAACCTCCCTACTTAAGCCAGAATAAGGAAGGGAAAAGCTTTCTGTTTTTATAGCTCAACAATCTGTCACACACTGTAGGCAAACAAATATTTGCAGCTCCAGTGATACAGTTTCAAAGAGTTCTGCTACCCACATCAAGAGAAAAGCAGAATTTTTGCGTGCTGGCTTGGAATGCCTGTTCGTAGGTATAAACAGCCACCATGGTTACTTTTAGCCAAGTATATCATCTAAGTGAACCAGTAGCTCACAGCATCGGAATGGGGGGGGGGGGCTCCCCCAAAATTGGTGATGGCTCGGCTCCCCCACCTTACCTCCTCTTCTGGTGGCTGTAATTATAAATCTTTGGCGTATACCCTATGTTCTTCTTTCTTTCCTTCCTTCCTCCCTCCCCCGCAGTGAGACCCTGCGGCATGACCTCTTCAGCACCGGGTCACTTCCCGGGTCGCTGTTATTTTAAATGTTCTGGTAGCCATGGCACAGCGTCCATGAAAACATAAGAACATAAGAATTGCCTTACTGGGTCAGACCAATGGTCCATTGAGCCCAGTATCCCGTTCTCACGATGGCCATCCAGGTCCCTAGTACCTGGCCAAAACCCAAGGTGTAGCAATATTCCATGCTACCAATACAGGGCAAGCAGTGGCTTCCCCCTTGTCTTTCTCAATAACAGACTATGGACTTTTCCTCAAGGAACTTGTCCAAACATTTCTTAAAACCAGCTACGCTATCTGCTCTTACCACATCCTCTGGTAACGCATTACACAGCTTAACTATTCTCAGTGAAAAAAAATTTCCTCCTGTTGGTTTTAACTTCATCGAGTGTCCCCTAGTCTTTGTCATTTCTGACAGAGCGAAAAATTGATCCACTTGTACCTGTTCTATTCAACGAGATGAGCCTTCTGCCGTTGGCCTGCCCCGAAAGTCTTCATTCAGCAGCGACTTCCTGTTCCTTCAGCTGCCAGAACATTTAAAATAACAGTGACTCAGGAGTGCAGGTGTGGGGGAGTCCAGAGCTGAAGAGAGAGGTTGTGCCACAGGGTCCTGCTGGGGGGGGATGGATGGAAGGAAAGAAGAAAACATACGCTACATGCCATGGGCTGGGGATAGGGCATTGAGAAAACAGGGAGGACAGATGCTGCATGGGCTGGGGGTGGGTGAGAAGGCAGGGAAGAACAGATGTTGCTCGGGCTGGGAGAGGTCTAGGAAGGACAGATGCTGTACGGGCTGGGGGACAGATGCTGCATGGATGGGGTGCTGGAAAGGGAGGGAAAGAGATGCTGTCAGTGGAAGTCTGATCTCTGTTTGGAGAGTTATTTCCTTGCTTTTGAATACTTTCTCGAGAGCCTTCATTGAAGAGTGACCAGGTGCTATTCTGCAGACCCATGACACTTGAATTTATTTATTTTAAAATTTTCTACACTTCTCCCTCCGTATTTGTGGTTTCAGCAATCACGGTTTCAATTATTCACAGTTTTTAGCTTGTTGGCTCCTCCCCCCCCAATTACATCAGCTTGCATAGAGAAATCGCTGATTCCAAGCGTTTACAGAAAAAAAAATTGCTGATTCCCAGTACTTTCTTCACCGTGTTTTGCCTCTTCTTCGGGAACAGGCCAGGTCTCCCACCATGTTATTCGCGATTTCACCATATTCATGATGGTTTTTAACAGAAAACAGCAAATAACATATGCGGTTTTTCTGTATTTGCTGTTCTGTTAATCCCCTATCACAGCGAATACGGAGGGAGAAGTGTATACCATTTAAACCTAAACGGTTTACATAATTTACATACATAATTCTATAAAACAAATAAGATCAGGCAAAACAAAGAGAACCAACAAGCAACCTGCAGGAAAATGTATAGGGGCAAGAAAATTTATTAAAATTACAAAAAATTTAACAAATTGGCTCTATAAAACACATAAAAATATGCCCTTTGTATTTCATAGTGCTGCGCTAACTTAGGAAATTTCCACGCTCATTTTTTGATCACGATTTTCATTCAATCTAGTTCCATGATCATTTACATACCATCGATCGGGACCCCTGAGGAAGAAATGTTTCTTCAAAACACGGACCCTGTCGGGACTGGTCCACCTGCACCATAGGACTAGTTTTTTAATGTGTTTTATGTAGCCATTTTGTTTTTACATTTTTTGTCATTTTAATACATGATCTTGTCCCTGTACATTTTCCTGCAGTTTTTGCTTTGTTTTACAAATAATTTTCAGAAAATCAAATGAAAGCCTAAAAGGCTTATGTAAAGAATCATATGAAAATTCTTCAACATGTAACCCGCTTGAGGACAGGATACAAATAGAATTAAATAAATATATCCTCCCCTTCAATTTATACTTGAGATAATAGTTTTCCACCTTTTTTTGGGGGGGGAACTTATCTTGGTTTATACTTGAATAGGCTTATATTCGAGTACATACAGTATGTTTCCCTTATAGTATGAATTATATCTCTCTCGTCTGAATTTCAGTGCTGTTAATAAGTATATTTTTTAAACAGTTTCATAGTAGTCCTATTATTTTTAATTAGATTTTTTTTATTAGATTTATAATAACATAAAGATTTATAATACAGTGGTGCCTCGCATAACGGACGCCTCGCACAGCGAACGCTGCGCACAACGAACTTCAGGTCTTGCTTCCCACAATGAACTTTGTTTCACACAACGAAGTCGCCCGAGCTGCATCGCTTAACTGCCCTCTCTCCGCCTGGCTCCCTGTGCAGTGGCGCTACATATTTTAAACCCCCCTGCCGCCGCTGCTGCATATTTTAAACCCCCCTGCCGCCGCTGCTGCATATTTTAAACCCCCCTGCCGCCGCCGCTGCATATTTTTAAACCTCCCCCCGCCGCCACATATTTTTTTTAAAAAGCCACCACTGCTGCAACTTTAATCTCACCCGCTCACTCGAACTGGTGGTCTATCAAATTTCCCAGCCAGAAGCGCAGACAGAGATCAAGAGCAAGCCTTCTGTGCTACTGCCTGGGCCTGCGCTGATCTCTGAATGGCTGCAGTCAGCTCTCGCGGGACTCACAAGAACTAACTGCAGCCATTCGGAGATCGGCATGGGCCCACACAGGCGTGCAGAGGAATTGTTCCTGATCTCTGCGCTTCTGGCCTGTACGCCACTGGCTGGGAAAGATGGGAGGAATTAAAAAAGGTACTGGGGAGTATGTGGGGGGTGATTATAATACACAGCAAGGATCAACAAAACCCCTGTCTCCCCTCCCCTTCACATATATCCCCTCTATATCATGCTAACAGCTCTAACAAGATAAATTTATCTTTTTTTATGTCATCTTAGCATATTTTATGCTACAGAACGAATTATTTTTTTTAACATGTATTGTTATGGGAAAACGCGTTTCACATAACGAACTTTTCGCATAACAAACTTGCTCCTGGAACGAATTAAGTTCGTTGTGTGAGGCACCACTGTAATAACATATGAAGAGGAACCCCCCCAGGTATACAAGTATTAATTATGACATGATATGTTCCAGCTATACAAGCCAAACAGAATATATGAGGAGAATAACATGAACAAGATAGTACAATACAACTAGGTACATCGTTAAACAAATATAACAGTTCATAACACATTTTATTTAACGATGCACATGCAAAGCATGGAAGAAGTTCTCAACGAGCATCACAGCATAGCATAGATTAAGCGAACTAATATACAATATGTCAACGGTCTAAAGTACAGTAAGTTTCTACAGGCCTCCATATTTTGAGCCATGAATTAGTAGAATCATGTTTTCCCGCAATGGCGCTTTCAATTTGATGGTTATACAAACTGTGTTCCACCGTACCATATAGTCCACTTCTGATAAGTCCTTCCAACAATGCAAAATGTTTTTGATGGCCAAAAATAGTCAGATGTTGAGCAAGTGTGCATTATGTTCAGATAGGGAGTGCTTAAGGCCCTTTAGACCTAGAATAAGGTTCACAAATGTTCAATATAGAAGAAATGGTGTTCCAGATTCTCGTTTACTGATTTTAACTCTCTCATTCGTTGCACGCTCCTACCAGATTACAGTTCAGGAAGGGATTAAAATCTGCACTATTTACACGCACTTTTTCACGTTAAGTATGTGCACGCTGCTTTTAGTCAGTCCTCAAAAGATGTGAATCTAAAGGTCAGTGCAAAGCGTTAAACAGCATACAGTGCTTCCCCGCTCATCGGCGATTCGCGGTCCCAGTCATTTGCGGTATTTTCCGAGGGAGCACTGTATGCTGTTTAACGCTTTGGTGAGGCCCGAATTTAGTGCAGGAAGAGGCGGTCGGAGCATACCGCGAGTGATTTCCTTCACTCGCCGGCACTCTGGCTGCTCTCTTGTGCCTCTCTGGTTGCCCTTTCCTGTCTCCCCCGCTATAAACTGTATTCGTGGTTTTTCAAGATTCACGAGGGTTGCTTTTTGTTTTAATGAGTTTTAGATTTTATTTTCTAATAGGTTTGTTGTTTTGTGTTTTGGGATTAGTTTGTGTATGTGGTCTTGTTTTTATTATGTATGTTTGGCTGCAATCCGCATACAATTGTCAGATGGGCGAACTATAAATATATGCGTGAGGGCTCTTCAAAATGTTTCTGCGCTTTCATATTTTCATGAGAAATGGTGAAGTGGTGAGAGGGTGTCAGTAGGACGCTGGAGAAATATATCGCATGACAGGGTGATTACGGGGAAAAGTAATAATACTAACAGTTTATATACAAAAGTGATGTAATCTGCTTTTGAGATATTTAAGAATAAATAGTATTTCAAAAATAAGTGTGGAAACTTTTGGAAGATCCCTCTTATATATTTGGTCTTTTTACCACTGTTATGCTATAAATTTTATGATGAATTATACCTGCTATACAATAGAAACATAGAAATATGATAGCAGATATAGGCAATATGGCCCATCCAGTTTGCCCATCCGCAATAACCATTATCTCTTCCTCTCTCTAAGAGATCCAACGTGACTATCCCAGGCTTTCTTAAATTCAGACACAGTTTCTATCTCCATCACCTCTTCCAGGAGACTGTTCCATGCATCTACCACCCTTTCTGTAAAAAAGCATTTCCTTAGATTACTCCGGAGCCTCTTTATCCTATTTCCTCTCATTCCAGAGCTTCCTTTCAAATGAAAGACTCGACTCATGTGCATTTATAGTACGTAGGTATTTAAACGTCTCTATCATATCTCCCTCTCACGCCTTTTCTCCAAAGTATACAAATTGAGATCCTTAAGTCTGTCCCCATACGCCTTATGATGAAGACCACATTCCATTTTAGTAGCCTTCCTCTGAACCAACGCCATCCTTTTTATATCTTTTTGAAGGCCTCCAGAATTGTACACAATATTCTAAATGAGGTCTCACCAGAGCCTTATATAGGGGCATCAATACCTCGTTTTCCCTACTGGCCATACCTCTCCCTATGCAACCTAGCATCCTTCTAGCTTTCGCCGTCACCTTTTCAACCTGTTTGGGCATTTTAAGATCATCACATACAATCATACCCAAGCCCCGCTCTTCTGTTGTGCGGTTAATAAATCCCAAGTCCATCTTAATAATGGCTTATGCACTATTAGGAAATTATCCAGATCTTTTGAAACCCTTATAAATGTACTACGTCCATGCTAAGTAGCTGAAATCATAAGCTGTGCAGTGCTTACACTAGCGCCTTGCCCTGCTCACTGTGCCAAGGTCTCCGCGGGGAGGGCAGTGGATATGGACCAATGTCTGCACCTTGTCTCCCTTGCACCCCGGGTGACCACACTGGTTCCAAAGCCCTCGGGATGGCCCTCCTCTGCTTGCAACCCAGTTTCTTCAGGTTTTCTAGCTTTGGCTCTTGTTTTTCGGTGGCACCTTTTCATGTCTGCATACCCCAGCGTGTTGCTGCTGTGGGATTGTGATGCACAATATGTGCTGGATACGGCAATGTGCCAGCAAGAGACAAACCTGAAAGAGCCTCCGGCAAGTAAGACTTGGCAAGCGAAAGCCCTTCCCCGCCCACCCCAATGAGCAAACTTCCATAAATCACTCTGAACTCTAGAGGGAGGCAGACACTGCTCCAGTCCTTACTTCTGGGTTTGCCTTTGCAAGAGGAAGGAATGCCTGGGAGCCCCTCCCCCTTGCTTTTGGCAGGACCGCATTTCCATGCAGAATTTTCCTGCTTTCTCCCTTCCACCACGGATTATCAGCAGAATCTTAACACATTGTCCTGTATCTATCGCCAAATCTCTTTCGTAAGAGCTTTCAAATCCTGGTAGGAATTAGTGCTAATCTAACAGGAGTTGAACACACAATACTCTCCCTTCTGTTCAAGGTCTCGAAAGGAAGAGGAGGGTTAAAATACACCAGTGCGTGCACGTGTGTATGCATGCTAATGCATGTTCATACATGCTGATGTTTGTATACAAAGGCATGCTCTTGTGCGTGCGTGGGTTTTTGATCTAATTACGTCCATATTTCCTCTTCTCTGCTCGCTAGTCTCTGAGGACATGTCGGTGGCGGGGAGGAAGGGCCACATGGTGACTCAGAGGGAGGTGGTCTCTTCGTCCACTGGTTGATGCTTCTGGTTTGGCTGATCTCGGACTCTGGGCCTGTAATGCTGAGGATCTTCAGAAAGAGGTGGGTCTGTGAGCTGCTGCACACTGACTGGCCCTGCATGGGCCGCACCACGCACGTGTATGCTCAGTACCAGGAAGCCAAATTAAAAGAGCAGCCTCATACTTCCCCAGACATGTTCTCCTTACAAAGAAACATAGAAGATGACGGCAGAAAAGGGCCATAGCCCATCAAGTCTGCCCATTCCAATGACCTACCCCCCCTTGATTTTAACCCCCTAGAGATCCCACATGTATATCCCATTTCCTCTTAAAATCCGGCACATTGCTGTCCTCAATCACCTGACGCGGAAGATCATTCCAATGATCAACCACCCGTTTTGGCGGTCTATCAGGGTGTCCAGGCGGCTTTCCTATTTGCCCTCATTTGCCTGGGGTTCCAATGTTTAGGGGGTGGCAGTGGTGGAGGGCGGCTGTGTGGTTGGCCGTGACCCAGCAATTGACACCCTACCCTCCAATCTCAATTTTTGTGCCTCCTAAAATCAGCGGTGGGGCCTTCCCTCTGCCACATCACTGATGACACGGTAGAGAGAAGCCCTAGTGGGCAGTTCAGGAGCAGCCTGATCTTACCGTGTAGGGGTATAAGCAGCAATTCTCACACTCTGCATGCTGCAGATCCGGAAGTCTCTCTGCAGCAGAGGGGAGACTTCTGGGTTAGCGGAGGGCAGCATGTGAGAGTCAATGCCGATACTGCGACCTGAAGAAGCAAACCTGGAGTACAGGGGAAGCGAGAAAGGAAAGCTGGTGGCACAGGGGGAGAGAAAGGGTAAGAGGAAAGAAAGTTGGTGGCACAGGGGGAGGAGAGGCTGAGAGGTAGGGTTACCAGACATCCAGATTTCCCCAGACATGTTCTCCTTTTGAGGACATGTCTGGGGGTCCAGACGGCTTTCCAAAACCCGGAGCTATGTCGGATTGAAGGGGAGAAAGATGGCAGAGCAGAAAACCTGAGAGTAGCGAGTTGCAGTAATCTAAACGCGAGGTGATGAGGGCATGGGGGGAGAGAAAGGACATGCGGGATGGAACGGCATAGAGGCTTGCGCCAGAAGACGTATGAGGAGAGACTGGAAGCCCTGAATATGTATACCCTAGAGGAAAGGAGAGACAGGGGAGATATGATTCAGACGTTCAAATACTTAAAGGGTATTAACGTAGAACAAAATCTTTTCCAGAGAAAGGAAAATGGTAAAACCAGAGGACATAATTTGAGGTTGAGGGGTGGTAGATTCAGGGGCAATGTTAGGAAATTCTACTTTACGGAGAGGGTGGTGGATGCCTGGAATGCGCTCCCGAGAGAGGTGGTGGAGAGTAAAACTGTGACTGAGTTCAAAGAAGCGTGGGATGAACACAGAAGATTTAGAATCAGAAAATAATATTAAAGATTGAACTAGGCCAGTTACTGGGCAGACTTGTACGGTCTGTGTCTGTGCATGGCCGTTTGGAGGAGGATGGGCAGGGGAGGGCTTCAATGGCTGGGAGGGTGTAGATGGGCTGGAGTAAGTCTTAACAGAGATTTCGGCAGTTGGAACCCAAGCACAGTACCGGGAAAAGATTTGGATTCTCGCCCAGAAATAGCTAAGAAGAAAAAAAAAAAAATTTAAATTGAATCAGGTTGGGCAGACTGGATGGACCATTCGGGTCTTTATCTGCCGTCATCTACTATGTTACTATGTTACTATGTTACTATGAGTTAGGGAAAGACTGGGGAATAAGAGGAAGGGAAGTGAGAAGTGTGGTGTGAGAGACAAGAGATAGAAAGCTGTAGGTAGACAGTAAAAAGAGGGAATGAATGAAGAGAGGGAGAAAAATAAACTGAAGAACACAGAGCAAAAAAAACAGTGTTAGAGGTGGATGTAGCAGAGGAGATGAAGAAGGCAGGAGAAAAATGACAAATGAACACAAAACCCTGGTACGAGAGTTAAGAGAAGAAAGAGGAAAGCAGAAAGTAGAGACTGAGACCAACATGATTAGAAAAGTAGAAAAAAAGGATTGTCTTTTCAATTTTGAATAAAGTACAAAACTCACAACTGGAAGTCTGATATATCATAGGGAAGAGGGTGGGGGTAGTCAAGAAAGGAAGGGGTACAATTATTGCTTGCTACGGCGCTGACAGCACACAGCAGGCAACCGCCTAGGGCAGGGGCGAAGCTAGGGGTGGGCTGGGGTAGAACCGGGGGCGTGGCTAGGGGGCATGGCCTTCTGTCCTCTATTTTTGTCTTCACAAGTATGGTAACCCTATTTCTGAGCATGCTACCAAGACCATTATTCACGCCCTCATCACCTTTCACCTGGATTACTGCAATGTGCTTCTCGCGGGCCTCCTGTTAACCCATCTTTCCCCCCTTCAATCTGTTCAGAATTCTTCTGCGCACCTTGTATTCTGCCAGGGTCGTTATGCTCGTGTTACTCCTCTCCTCAGGTGGCTTCATTGGCTCCTTGTCCACTTCCACATACTGACCTACAAGTGTGCTCACTCTGGCGCTCCTCAATCTCTCTCCTCGCTTATCTCTGCCTGCACCCCGCCCTGGGAGCTCCGTTCTTCATGTAAGTCTCTCTTGTCTGTACCCGTCTCCTCTACTGCCAACTCCTGACTCAGCCCCTTCTGCATTGCTGCGCCAGATGCCTGGAACAACCTGTCTGAATCGGTACGCCAGGCTCCATCCCTGGCGCTATTGAAATCCAGGCTCAAAGACCACTTTTTTGAAGCTGCGTATAAGGTCCTAACTCCTGCAGCGCTCTCATTCCTTCTGTAGCCCCTCCCCTCACTACCTCTTTTCCCCTTGTTTGACCCTTCAGGAGCACCGTATATTGATCCACCCTATGCCCTGTGTGTCTGTTATAACTTAGAATGTAAGCTCTTTCAAGCAGGGACCCGCTTTTGTGTGTTTAATGTACAGCAGTGTGTGCATCTGGTAGCACTATAGAAATAATAGTCCAGTAGAGTCTCCATTAACTGGGACTCTCACACAATTGGCAAAAAAAAATCACTAGAAAAAAAAATGTCCCCCAAAGCACCAGCTGCATTATCCTGAGAAGCAAATCCTCCCTCCCCCAAGCAGCTACGAACTCCCCACCCTGAAGCAGAAGCGCGGCAGCGGTCCCGGGCCGCAAAGTTTCAAATGTATTTAAATTTTGATATACGGCTCATCAAATGTCTGAGCAGTTTACATAAAAATAAGTAAATCGATTAAAAATTCCAATCCAAGTACAGTCTATATCCACATGGACGATCAACAAGATACATAAGGGATAATGGAAAGAAATTGAACATATTAATATGAAAGAATATAAAGATTAGACACAGAAAGGGGTAAAAAAGAAAAAGATTAAAAAAAGGCCCACCCAAGGCTGGCCACGAACAGGGCAGGATTAATCAATAGGCCCAGAAGGCAAGTGCCTAGGGCCCGAAATGGTCAGGGGGGCCCGATGAAGGAAGGCATCAACATTGTTTTTTCCAAATGGCGATGGGCCCCTCCAGCATCGATTGGCAATGTAGGCCCCCCCCCCCCGATTGGCAATGCGGGCTCCACCCCGATTGGCAACACGCCCCCCCAATCGACGGAAAGTAAGACAAGCAAGCAACGCGGGTAAGAAAGGCAACGGGAACTGTAATTGTGCAAGCGGTGCTGCTTACCCAAAGCTTCCCTCTGACGCAGCTTCCTGTTTCCGCCTGGGCGCATTGTGGGGTGGGGTGGGGCAGGGGGGCCCAGTGTACTTGTGTGCCTAGGGGCCCTCGACAAATTAATCCTGCCCTGGCCACGAACAGCCTGTTTTGAGGCTGCCTCCTGCTGACCAGCTGTGCTCGGGTAAGGAAGGGAGAGAAGGAGGGAGGGGGCGAGGGAGGGGGCGAGGGAGTTCACGGCTCAGGACCGCCGCCTGCTTCTGCCACTTTCAAGCTTGAGGGAGGAGGGCTTTGTGGCTCAAGACCACTGCCGTGCTGATGCTTCAGGGGGGGGGGGGTGGACGTTAACTGAGAGTGTGTTAGACAAGGTTTCTAAGACACTCTCAATTAACCAGAAAAACAGTTATCCGGTATCCCCCAATCCTCCTGGGTGCCGGAAACGGTTCCCATATGGCTCCAGAAAAAGGAGGATGGATTGAGACATCCGGGTTTTACTTCCATTGAAAGCAATGGAAGTAAAACCTGGATGTCTTAACCCGTTTGGGAACCCTAGTGAAGGCTAACCTACCAAACCATCACTAACACACCCAAATGGCCATTTTCTTGTCATATTGTTTAGCGATAAAAATTCAATACCTTTATTTTAATTGTATAATGTCACATCCATACTATTCTTATTGAGTCTCAATAGACGAGAACCTGCGTTCATGGCCGAAACCAATTATATAAGGTGCTAGTCCTGCTAAACAATATTCCCAACTGTTCAAAATTCTATTTCTACAAAGACTTCTTGGAACCACACATCCATTGAGGAGACTTTTTTGCCTGGATCTTCAGAACTCCCGACTGCTTAAGTCTCCATCGATCCAGTTATCACTAGTTTTTCTATTATACATATATTGCCTTTTCTTTGAGCAAAAAAAAAACAACAACTGCTACACCATTTTACACTCAACTGTTCCTAAAGTATCTAGACAACTGACCCACTCATCTTCTTTCTCCTCCATAGTGATTCCTCTGTCCTATTAATCTCTTTCTCCTCAACAACGCATTTCCGGTCCTATTAACTCTCCTCTTCCCCCCTCTTAAATTCAATCAATTTGTACCTCGCTTAATCTATTGTAAACCGCATAGAACTTAACGGTATTGCGGTATATAAGCTGTTATTATTATTATTTTATCTTGTGCATTTTTCAGGTGTGTTAAATCTTCAAATTGACACCTCTCCCAACTCTTTATGGCTCTGTTCACACAACTGTACCTGAGTACACAACAAATTCTTCCTCTCAGTGCTTTCAGTTGCATGGACAACTGTTGACTACCAAGTTTTGCCAGGGACAAATGTCCGATTCCGACATACCCTTATCCCTTTGCCATTCTGCTGAGGCATCCAAACTACTTTCCCTTAATAATTCTTGCAAACTGAAGCAAATTCATTTCAGGCTCCCTGGAATCCTTCCAGCAGAGAACATGCCCTGCTGAAATGAGGTACATTTTGCCACAGGTGGTGGGGGTGGCGGCAGAGTTCTGAACGTCTTTGAAAAGTTCAGTTATTATCAGTGCTGGGGATCCAGTGTTGTTCTTACTGTACACCCACGTCAACCCAATAGAAACAGGTAACACGGGGATGTCATTCCCATCAGACCAATTCAAAGGCTTGGCAAAGCCACCACACCCACTGCAATGCACAGTCACTCTGAGCCAACGTTGTTACCATGCTCTTTCACATCATTAATGTTATTGCTTTCCAAAGAACTGTGTTTAACAAATTGACGTCTCTGTCATGGTGATTTCAAGAAAGGTTTGGACAATTTCCCCCATATCTGTCTGTTATCAAGACAGATATGGGGGAAGCCACTGCTTGGCCTGGGATCACTAGCATGGAATGTTTGGGATTCTAGAATCTTGTTACTTTCTGGGATTCCGGAATCTTGCTATTCTTTGAGATTCTGTATGGAATGTTGCTACTCTTTGGGATTCTAGAATCTTGTTACTCTCTGGGATTCCGGAATCTTGCTATTCTTTGAGATTCTGCATGAAATGTTGCTACTCTTTGGGATTCTAGAATCTTGTTACTCTCTGGGATTCCAGAATCTTGCTATTCTTTGAGATTCTGTATGGAATGTTGCTACTATTTGGGATTCTAGAATCTTGCTATTCTTTAGGATTCTGTTTTGGAATGTAGCTACTTTATGGGTTTTGGCCAGGTACTAGTGACATGGATTGGCCATGGTGAGGACGGGCTATTGGGCTTGATGGACCATTGGTCTGACCCAGTAGGGCTATTCGTATGTTCTTACCTTCTTTAATAATGATGGATGGTGTGGTGGGATTTTCAGGAGACCGAGAGCTGGAAGGAAAGGCTTAGAGTGGAGGACGAAGGAAGCCAAGGGTCAAATCTCACTATATTCGCTGTGACTTTGGGTAGGTCACTTAAACCTCCATTGCTTCCGATACAAACAAAGGTTTAGGTTTACTCAAGTGCATTAACTTGTTAATGTGTAACCACAAAAAGGCGGTCTACAAGTTCCATTCTCTTTCCCCTTTATTTTGAATATCGAGCTGCTATTTCTTTTGCTTTGGGGAGTTTGATCGCGATTTATTGTATTTCCTAATTAACAGTCAGATCCAGCCATCTTCTTTTCTCCCATCAAACCTCTCCAGTCCTCTTAATGCCTCACTTATAGGAGCATTTTCAAAACACCAAGACGTCCCAAAAATGGCATTACTCAGCACTTGGATGTTTTTCTCGTCAAAATGTCCAAGTGCCAATTTTTGAAGCTGAAATTCTGGACGTCTTACTAGGCATAAGAACATAAGAATTGCCGCTGCTGGGTCAGACCAGTGGTCCATCGCGCCCAGCAGTCCGCTCACGCGGCGGCCCCCAGGTCAAAGACCTGTGCCCTAACCGAGACCAGCGTGCAAAGTTTGAAGGGATGTGTTGGAGTAGGGCTACCAGATGTCCGGATATCCCCAGACATGTCCGGGGGTCCATCCGGATTTTGAAAAGAAATCGCATCGGGAGGGGGCGTCTGTGCCCATGGGAATGCAACGCGGTGATGTCACATGCATGTGGGCATGCATGTGATGTCATCGTGTTGCATCCACGCAGACGTGGATGCCTTCCTGCTCGACGAACAGGCAGTGAGGGGGTGTGGCTGGGGGGTAGAGCTGGAGCATAATGGGGGTATGGGTGGAACTGGGCAGGCCTGGGGGTGGGTCTAGGGGTCCAGATTTTACAGATGTAAAATCTGGTAACCCTATGTTGGAGGCTTGTTATGAGTGGGCTTTGGTGTGCTTAGAACTTGGACATCTTGCGATGATAATCAAACATTTCCCAAGATGTCCAGGATGGAACTTAGATGTCCAGAGATGATAAACCTATTTTAAAAGCATCAAAATACCAAAAATGTACCCAAACTAACCAGAAGACCACTGGAGGGATTCAGTAATGAGTCCCTTACTCCCCCAAGTGGTCACTGACTCTCTCCCACCCAACAATGATCTGAATGAAACAGTTCATACCTATCCATAGAACATCAGTACCTGATAAGGGAAAGCCTAGTAGAGCTGCACACGTGTCTTAAATAGCCTGGGGGAAGGGGGCTAGTGAACCATCGAGAGGAGGACCCAGGCCCATAAGCCACTCTAAATACTCCATTTATGGTGGGAAGTGTGAGGCCACCAAAACCCTACTCTACTGCCAGTTGGGTCTAGTAGGTTTGGGAGGACTCACTATACATAAAGGGGTTATGGTGAGATTTACAACTGGCACCCTTTTTTGTGAAGTTCATAGCAGTGCCCTCTAAGGTGACCCACTGCTCTGTTGGCATGTCTGTGTGGCCAGTCCATTACAATGTTGGCTTCTCCCATGGAAAAAATCCATTATTATACCAATTTTGAAAGATCATAAAATTAGTTCAGGCGAAATCTCCAATTATCGTCCCATCGCTAATACACCTTTCCTCGCCAAATTAACTGAAAGATTGGTTTTTGAGCAGGTTTCAGATTTCAAAGTGTATAAAGTCACTAGTCCAGGATATTAAGAAAAGGCCAGATGAAGGAGAAACCGCCCTGAGCTCCTGCAGGATCCTAGTAAACTCCATTATGGCAGATTAAAGAAGCAGCATAAGCTCGACTATATCCTAGACCATCTGCATTTGTAAAGGTTTCTGTTTACTAACACTAGTTCTTATTTCTTATGTAGCACTGTACAGGGTGCCCCCAAAAACAATCCTTGATTTTAAATGGTTACAAGCCCCCAAATTTATTGAAATATTCTTTCACTTTTGAGGCTACAGTTTTATCAACTCTTAAAGTTTCATATGGATCTGTTGATTACATACACCTGTTACTCGGCAAACATCAATGCGATAATAGAGCTTTAACCAGACCTTTCCGAAGCATAATCGGCGTGATCGTGTTTATAGCTGTAATAATGCATTCCTGCAGATCATCCATAATTACAGATAGTGGAGGTACACAGTGGCTTACCTCGCCTATGTGACACCTAGGGCCCATCATTTTTTCACACCCACCCATCTACATTACATTACATTACAGATTTCTTTTCCGCCTATACCTTGCAGTTCAAGGCGGATTACAAAAGATTTGACTGGACATTTTCCAGTGAAGATACAATTTTTTTTTAGTAACAACCCACACGTCACACAAGAGTGTAGCTGGGAAAAGGCAGCATCTTACATACTGCAGGAAGCAGTACATCAATACAGCCATTGTAAAACTAAACAAGCCAGACTAGTACTGATTAATCTTACACCATCAATCCTAACAGAAAACCATGTCTTTCGAAAACATAGAACACAGAAAACGCATCTGCCTAGTTTGGAATATGTAATCACAAACTAACCCCTCTCCCTTTTATAAAACTGTAGTGTGGATTTTAGCCACGGTGGTAACAACTCAGACTCTCGTAGAATTCTGAGCATTAGAGCTGTTATCACCACAGCCAGAACTAAAAAATACTCTATGGTTTTGTAAAAGGGGGGATAAAATAGAAATACGGAGACAAAGGTTAAATTGAACCACCAAGAAGCTGGGCTCTGCATACAATGCAATACCACAGAAACAGCGATGCATCTCCCCTAAAGCAAAAAAATTAATAAATAGAATTTTTTTCTACCTTGTCTTATGCTTTTCTCATCTTCTTGTCACTCTCATCCTTTCATCCACTATCTACCCTCTCTCTGCCCCTTCTATAGGGCATCTTCACTCCTTCTATTCCCCTTCCAGAAAATTTATGCCTCCCCCTTCCATTTCTTCCTTTACCCCCATTGGTCTGGCATCCATCTTTTTCCATTCCCTCCTCCAATGGTCTGGCATCTCTCATAGAAACATAGAAACATAGAAGATGACGGCAGAAAAGGGCTACAGCCCATCAAGTCTGCCCACTCTGCTTACCCACCCCCTGTCTATGCCCTAATGACCCAATTTCCTTATCTTGACCCTCGTAGGGATCCCACATGGGTATCCCATTTATTCTTAAAGTCTGGCACGCTGTCTGCCTCGATCACCTGCACTGGAAGCTTGTTCCAATGATCAACCACTCTCTCTGTGAAGAAATACTTTCTGGTGTCACCATGAAATTTTCCGCCCCTGAGTTTGAGTGGGTGCCCTCTTGTGGCCGAGGGTCCCTTGAGAAAGAAAATATCATCTTCCACTTCGACACGTCCCGTGAGGTACTTAAATGTTTCGATCATGTCTCCCCTCTTCCTACGTTCCTCAAGAGTGTAGAGCTGCAATTTGTTCAGTCTCTCTTCGTACGAGAGACCCTTGAGCCCCGAGATCATTCTGGTGGCCGTCCGTTGAACCGATTCAATTCTGCGCACATCTTTACTGTAATGTGGCCTCCAGAATTGCACACAGTACTCCAGATGAGGTCTCACCATGGCCCTGTACAACGGCATTATGACTTCAGGCTTTCGGCTGACGAAACTTCTATTGATACAACCCAATATCTGCCTTGCCTTAGATGAAGCCTTCTCCACTTGATTGGCAGTTTTCATGTCTGCACTGATGATTACTCCTAAATCTTGTTCTGCTGAAGTCCTAGTTAAAGTTTCTCCGTTCAAGAAGTACGTCCTGCATGGATTTCCGCTTCCGAGGTGCATGACCTTACATTTCTTAGCATTGAAGCCTAGCTGCCAGGTTGAGGACCAACTTTCCAATGTAAGCAGGTCCTGCGCCATATAATTCTGTAAACTGCATTCACTTACTATATTACATAGTTTGGCGTCATCGGCGAATAGTGTTATTTTACCTTGAAGCCCTTGAGTCAGATCCCCTATGAATATGTTGAAAAGGAGTGGACCCAGGACCGAGCCCTGCGGCACTCCACTGGTCACCTCCGATGTTTTAGAGAGGGTACCATTAACCACCACCCTCTGAAGTCTGCCACTCAGCCAATCATTGACCCATGCAGTTAGTGTCTCTCCTAACCCCATCGATTCCATCTTGCTTAGCAGCCTGCGGTGTGGGACACTGTCAAAAGCTTTCCTGAAGTCCAGGTACACGACGTCCAAAGACTCTCCCAAGTCCAACTTTCTTGTTACCCAGTCAAAGAAGCTGATGAGATTGGATTGGCAGGACCTACCCTTGGTGAATCCATGCTGACTGGGATCCCGAAGATTCCCTTCATTCAAGATTGTGTCCAATTTGCTTTTAATTAGTGTTTCCATGAGTTTGCACACTATTGATGTGAGACTCACCAGTCTATTTTCTACTCTCCTCTACTCTTCTTCCCTTACCGCTCCCACAGACCCATGATCTGTACCACTTCACTGTCTCCTCTCCCTTCCCCCACTTCCATCAGCATCTGCCCCCTTTCTTTCCCTCCAACTCAATTCCATCCAATATCCTTCCCCCTTATGTCTCTCTCTCCTTTCCCTGCACACCAATTTCATCAGTATCTGCCCCCTTTCTCTCCCTCCACCACCCTTCTATGCTCCTCTCTCTCTCTCTCTAAACCAGCAAGGTCCCATCTTTCTCTGTGTAATTTTACCCTTTAGGAAAGAGGAATCTTCACATTGGCCAAATTCCTTACCAGTTTTCAACTGGATTCCATTTGCGGGAGTCCAAGGGGAAGGCCGCCATATCTCCTCTCGCCTACCAGAGATACAGTATATTGGATGTCACATTGCAGTTTGGGGATAAAGCTACAAGTCCCTGTTGTAGTGACACATAATCCCAAACTGGAAAACCAGAAAAGTCATAGAAAGTCCTACAGCCACAGGAAGTCGAATCGCTGCCTTCCAACAAACGCTTAATCCACAGCAAAGCAAGATCAACCAGAAGCTCAGAAAGAAATTCCTAAGCTACTACCTTCCTGTTTGCCTTTGCAAGTATAACCGTTAAATCCACAGGATCTCAGGATTGCATCCAGATACAAACTATACGGATGCATTGCACCTGCTATGCTGTTCCTATGTCTGTATCTTTTATGCCTTGTGGTAGAGGTAATGCCTTTTCACTTTTGAATTAAAATGTGTCATAATTAGGGTTACTAGACGTCTGGATTTCCACCGACATATCCGGGGGTCTGGATTAGACAGCTGCACGGGAACGGGAACAACGGGAATCCCACGGGACCCGTGGGGATCCCATGGGGATGCCCCCTAAGGTCCTGGGGTCCCGTGGGGACACCCCCTAGGGTCACGGGGATCCTGTGGGGATGCCCCCTAGGGTCGCGGAGTTCCTCCGGGGTTGGATGCGAAGGCTCGTCTTCTCCCTACCTGCCCTGCCGCAGCACACAGCCAATCGGAACGGAAGTCTTCCACGATGTCAGCGCTGAAGTCGGAGAGAGGGCTTAAGCAAAGCCCTCCCTCCCTCTGACGTCAGCGCTGACATTGGGAAGACTTCCGTAATGATTGGCTGTGTGCTGCGATCGGCAGTGGCGTACCAAGGGGGGGTGGGGAGGGAGGTCCACCCCGGGTGCAGCCATAGGGGGGGGGTGCACAGCCAGCCAGGTCCCCTTACCTTTGTGGCGCTTCCACCGACCGACCGACAACAGGCCCGGTCCGACAAACCTCCCTGCCCTGTAGCCGCGAATCTAAATTACTTTCTTACAGCAGCTTCAATACTCCAGCTGCTGTAAGAAGATAATTTAGATTCGCGGCTACAGGGCAGGAAGGTTTGTCGGACCGGGCCTGTTCTGTTGTCAGTCGGGCGGGGAAGCACCACAAAGGTAAGGGGCAAGGAGGGAGAAAAGGAGGAAAGGTGGAGTGGAGAGGAAAAGACGCTTAAGGTAAAACTGAGGGGGGAGAAGGACGCTGAAAGCACTGGGGAAGACAAAGGGGTGGAGAAGGATGCTGAAAGGACATGGGGAAGACAGAGGGGGGAGAAGCACACTGAAAGCACATGGGGAAGACAAAGGGGTGGAGAAGGACACTGAAAAGACATGGGGAAGACAGAGGGGAGAGAAGGACACTGAAAGGACATGGGGAAGACAAAGGGGTGGAGAAGGACGTTGAAAGGACATGGGGAAGACAGAGGGGGAGAAGGACGTTGAAAGGACATGGGGAAGACAGAGGGGGAGAAGGATGTTGAAAGGACATGGGGAAGACAGAGGGTGGAGAAGGATGCTGACAGGACATGGGGAAGATGGAGGGGAGAAGGACGCTGAAAGGAAATGGGGAAGAGAGAGTGGGGAGAAGATGCTGACAGGGAAGAAGACAGAGATGCCAGAGACTATGGGGGGAGCGGAGGGAAGAAGATGGGTGCCAGACCAATTTGGAAGAGGGGAGAAAGGGAGAGGCACAGTAACAGAGAAAATGGAAGACGCAGAGAGAAGAGAGACAGTGGATGGAAGGAATTGAATGAGAAAAGCAGAAACCAGGCAACAAAGGTAGGAAAAAAATTCTATTTCTTTTTTTTTTTTTTGCTTTAGGATAAAGTAGTATATTGTGTTGATAAAAATTTATAAACATTAGAGGCTCTGGTAGAAACCCATTTATTCTTCCCAATTAATATTTCCAAATTAATAAAGTGTCTTTGCTTATTTGTAAATGGATTTCTACCAGAGCCTTTAATTCAGTAGCATAATTAAATGAAATAACTATTTCTGAAGTTTATAGGGATGGGTGGGGATGGAGGGTTTCCTCACTGGGACGGGTGGGGGACGGGTGGGACTTTGGCGGGGACGGGTGGGATTTTTGTCCCCGCGCAACTCTCTAGTCTGGATGGCTTTTCAGAACTCGGCACTTTGTCTGGGTTTTGAAAAGCTTCCCGACCAAATCAAATCGGGAAGGGGCATCGGCGCGTGGACGGACGCAACGCGGTGACATCATGCGCATGTGCGGATGCCAGTTGGGAGCGGAACTGGGCAGTCCTGGGGGGGCGTGGCCATGGGTCCTGATTTTCCCGAAGGAAAATCTGTTAACCCTAGTCATAATCCAAGAAAAGGGACCAAGTCTTAGAAATTGAGTTATTCAGCTGGGCTAAGTAATGAAGAAAATGCCGATTCAAATGCAACAAACAAACCACATCTTTCTCTCGTTTCAATGATAACTAGAAGCCAACTGACATTGTTGCCTTGTTTCTCACGTAAGCGTGCACGAAGATTTGGTACCTTTTCTTAGATCAGGGGTGGGGAACTCCGGTCCTCGAGAGCCGTATTCCAGCCGGGTTTTCAGGATTTCCCCAATGAATATGCATGAGATCTATTTGCATGCACTGCTTACAATGCATATTCTTTGGGGAAATCCTGAAAACCCGACTGGAATACGGCTCTCGAGGACCGGAGTTCCCTACCCCTGTCTTAGATGATGCTGTCAATATTTAAAATGCATTCTCCTCGGTTTAGACTCTTAATTATTGTCCTTTTTATGCTATATTTATGACTTATGTCTTATGAGGACTACATTTGCCACCATCTAATATGGTTTAATTGGTTTTATTATTCCGTTTTGATGTGTATTTTAGAGTTCATGTGTTTCATTTTGATGCTTCCAGATTTCTGAAACACGGCTGTAATGCGGCTTTTTCAAAGCTGAATTTTTAATAAACTAGATTGATCTTTACATCTGGGACTTTTTGCTTTGTTCAACCTCACTTCTTTTATCCTTCGCTCTCGCTTATCCTTCCTCCTGGTTTGCCTTCGCACGCACATGTATAATCTTTACAATTTTCAGTGGCTACATTCTGGAGTACTTGCTTGGCCTTTTTTCATTTGCTTCTCAAGCCAAAGATTCTTTCTCTGGAGTTCGATTTAAAAAAGTTTTGGAGAGCTTAATCTGTTACCAAAAGACCATAAGAATCGTCTTACTGGGTCAGACCAATGCTCCATCTAGCCCAGTAGCCTGTTTTCGCAGTGGCCAATCCAGGTCACAAGTACCTGGCAGAACCCCAAATGGTACCAACATTCCAGAATCCCAAAGAGTAACAAGATTCTGGAACCCCAAAGAGTGGCAACATTTCATGTTATCAATCCCAGGCTCTCAAAACAACATCCTACCCATATCAAAAGTTTACTAGAAAACGGATTACAGTACTTCCCCGATATTCGCGGGGGTTCCGTTTCAGGAACCCCCGCGAAGCTTAAAAAAACGCAAAATACGGTTTTTCGGGGGGGGGGGGGAGGAGACAGGAGAGAGCAGCCGGAGTGAAGGAAATCACTCGCTGTATGCTCCGACCGCCTCTTCCTGCATTACCAATCAGGAGCTACGAATCAAAGCAGGAAGAGGCGGTCAGAGCATACAGCGAGTAATTTCCTTCATTCACCGGTGCTCCGGCTGCTCTTTCCTGCCTCTCCAGCTGTCCTCTCCTGGTTGGCGGCTCGCGGTCGGAAAATACTGTGAATGACCGGGACCGCCAACCGCGAATGACCGGGGGAACACTGTATATTTTAATTACTCCAAGAATAATGATAATTGATGAAAATAGCTGATCAAATATATCTCATCACTTTAAGGCAAATCTTTATAACCTTTCACTGTAATCTCATGAAAAAATCTCATTAAACATGTAATATATGAGATACTATGGGAAATTAGCATATCAGAAAAATCGGTACCAATTACCACCAATTACAGTCAATTATTGAACTGCTTTGCACGTGCAAACGACCCGATTCTGTAATAGTGTTGTATTAATTTGCACGCCCTATTTTAAAGAATTTGAGGGCTAACCATCGGAGGGTGGGAGAGTCCCAGTCGTTATGCAGTGGTGACACCTAGTGGCCAGGTTTCGTGTGCACACTTACTGGATTCTTGAAGAAGTTGAGGTCTGAGAGGGTTGCCCAATTGTAACCATTAGGCAAAGGAGGCCGCAGTTCTGGGAGGTCCTGGCAACCGGACAAACTCAAGGAGCCATCAAAGAGGTTGGGCAATGTTCAAATAGCCAATTTATCCAGATCAATAATTTTGGAAATCACATGCATTAAGCAGGTGCATATGCATATAGAAGTTTCAAGTTTTATTTGAGTTTGATGAATCGCTTATTTAGTTTTACTAAGTGAGGTACAAAATTGGTAAAAGTATAAACATATATTTAAACATACAATTTAAAATTTGAAATAATGGCTTAGACAAATAGACTTACAGACTGACTAATACACGAGGTAAGAGGGAACAGAACTACAATTCAGTGTTTTAAAGTACAGAGGAGAACCATAAAGCCATGAGGTCCAATTATGAATTTTTACAGATTTATTTTTGGAGGAACGATCATGATTGTTTATTGAAACTACTATACCGCTGCTAATGACTGGGGAGTCAATCCAGAGAGGTTTACAGCGGCTTCTATAATGGTGTTATAATACATGAGTGGATCGATTTTTCACTCCGTCAAAAATTGCAAAGACTAGGAAACACTCGATGAAGTTACAGGGAAATAGTTTTAAAACCAATAGGAGGAAATATTTTTTCACTCAGAGAATAGTTAAACTCTGGAACGCATTGCCAGAGGTTGTGGTAAGAGCGGATAGCGTAGCTGGTTTTAAGAAAGATTTGGACAAGTTCCTGGAGGAAAAATCCATAGTCTGTTATTGAGAAAAACATGGGGGAAGCCACTACTTGCCTTGGATCGGTAGCATGAAATATTGCTACTCCTTGGGTTTTGGCCAGGTACTAGTGACCTGGATTGGCCACCGTGTGAACGGGCTACTGGGCGTGATGGACCATTGGTCTGACCCAGTAAGGCTATTCTTATGTTCTATAAAAGGCGTTATAATACAAAGTCAGCGTTTTTTGAAAGGCTAGTTCTGATTCAATGTCATTCCCAAAACAGCAGGAGAGAAATCCTCCCCCAAAACTCTTTGTAACTTAAAGCGTGGGACTCCCCTGGCCCCAATGCCTCCTTTTACTTTTCTTGTTCCTGGACAGCTGCTGCTGGGTGTCGTCCGCCTCCAGCTCCTGCTTCGTGCTTTGTTCGATGCCTACAGTCTCCTTTTCCTGGGGAGATGCTATTTGGGGCCAGATTTTATATACAGCGCCTAGACTGCGCTTGACGCAGTTGTCAATCAAGCGCTAGGTGCCAGTGGCCATGCCTATTCTCTGCCCCTAACCACACCTACTGTCAGAAAGCGCCTCGACAAACTCTAAATTGGTCATTTAAATTTTGTTTTTGATTGACGGAAAACTGGCGCAGTCAATTGCCATGCCGATTAAGCTAATTAAAAAAAGAAAGGTACGCGCGGATGCCGAAGTTCGGCATCACCAGGCAAACGCGACTAGGGCGCCTTGAGGCATCTAATGCAAGCATCCGCTCCAGAATCTGGCCCTTGGTGTCTTCTGCCTCCAGCTCCTGCTTCGTGCTCTGCACAGCGTATATGCACCAGGTTTTGGCATGGCCTTATCTTCTGACTCACTGCCATATCATTCACTGACGTGCTGTACCTGGTGCCTGGGAGGGATGCACAAGTTATGCTATCCAGGGAAGACACCTGGGTTGTGTTTGCGTTAATTGTGTCAATAAAACCCCAAATCAAAGTCACATTTTCCATGAGAAAAGATTCAGGGGAACCAGAGGAGGAGGTGGAAAGCTGGCACTTTTTGCCCAAGGGAAGAAAGATCTGACAGCTCAAGGAAAAGATGCCAGAGAGTGACATGTACATACACAGCTGTGAGTTAGGTCTTGCACAGAGGTCACACCTGGAACAGAGACAGAGGCAGCTCTGGAGGGAAGGAACTCTAAAGTGTGCCAAAAGCAAGGTGCCATGGCCTAGTTCCAAGCGTATCTCTCTCAGCGATCGTATATAGTCACTTCACTTGGCACTGGCAGAGTCAAACAGGGTTCAATATTAGCACCTACACAATTCAATATCTTTCTTGGGCCCCCACTAGTGCTGATTCAATCCATTGATTTAAACTTCCTTTGTGTACAGGGTTACCAGATGTCTGGATTTCGCCGGACATGTTATCCTTTTGAGGACACGTCCAGGGGTCCAGACGGCTTTTCAAAACCCAGCACTTTGTTTGGGTTTTGAAAAGAAATTGCATTGGAAGGGGGCACCCACGCATGTGCGGATGTAACGCAGTGACATCACATATGCATGCATGCAACATCATCGCATTGTATGCGCGGATGCCTTCCTGTCTGAAGAACAGACTGCAGGGGGCAGGGCTGGGGGTGGAGCTGAGGGCGGAGCTGGATCATAATGGGGCAGAGATGGTTGGAACTGGGCGGGCCTGGGAAGGCGGGTCTAGGGGTCCGGATTTTGAATATAATGGAGCTGTCCTCACCGTTGGCTATATAGGAATTAAATAGACCATTTGCTCAGATTGTTACCTGAATGTCAGAAAAGCCAAAGCCATTTGAATCTGCCACACAGCAACGAACGTCAATGGCTATCACTATGGCAGCCATTCACATTTGGTTGGTGTCATCTCTGGAGATCCTGTGAATTCATATTGACAGTCAACCCAATTTCAATTCGGTCTCTTGACCAGTAAGGCACTCAGAAAACTCCTCCATTCATTTAACATAGGAAGCTTGAATTAATGCAATTCACTTTTTGCAGGTCTCCAATTGCTGGTCAATAAATGATTACAACGTACAAAACGTAGCCATAAACTTCCTTAAGAACATAACATAAGAACATAAGAATTGTCATAATGGGACAGATCGAAGACCCATCAAGCCCAGTATCCTGTTTCCAACAGTGGTTAACAACATAAGAATTGCTGCTGCTGGGTCAGACCAGTGGTCCATCCTGCCCAGTAGTCCACTCACGCAACGGCTCCCACGTCAAAGACCAGTGCTCTAGTCTCACCTGCGTACGTTCCAGTTTAACAGGAACTTGTCCAACTTTGTCTTGAATCCCTAGAGGGTGTTTTCCCCTATAACAACCTCCGGAAGAGCGTTCCAGCTTTCTACCACTCTCTGGGTGAAGAAGAACTTCCTTACGTTTGTACGGAATCTATCCCCTTTTAACTTTAGAGAGTGCCCTCTTGTTCTCTCTACCTTGGAGAGGGTGAACAACCTGTCCTTATCTACTAAGTCTATTCCCTTCAGTATCGTGAATGTTTCGATCATGTCTCCTCTCGGTCTCCTCTTTTCAAGGGAGAAGAGGCCCAATTTCTCTAATCTCTCACTGTACAGCAACTCCTCCAGCCCCTTAACCATTTTAGTCACTCTTCTCTGGACCCTTTCAAATAGTACTGTGCCCTTCTTCGTGAACGATGACCAGTGCTGGACGCATTACTCCAGGTGAGGGCGTACCATGGCCCGGTACAGAGGCATAATAACCCTCTCCGATCTGTTCGTGATCCCCTTTTTAATCATTCCTAGCATTCTGTTTGCCCTTTTTGCCGCCGCCACGCATTGTGCAGACGGCTTCATCGACTTGTCGATCAGAACTCCCAAGTCCCTTTCCTGGGAGGTCTCTCTAAGTACCGCCCCGGACATCCTGTATTTGTGCATGAGATTTGTTACCGATATGCATCACTTTACACTTATCCACGTTGAACCTCATTTGCCATGTCAATGCCCATTTCTCAAGCTTGATTATGTCACGTTGCAGATCTTCGCAATCCCCCTGTGTCTTCACTACTCTGAATAACTATGTATCATCTGCAAATTTAATCACCTCACTCATCGTACCAATGTCCAGATCATTTATAAAGATGTTGAAAAGCATGGATCCAAGCTCTGAGCCCTGCGGCACCCCTCTGGTGACGCTCTTTCAGTCCGAGTATTGGCCATTTACCCCCCACTCTCTGTTTCCTATGCTCCAGCCAGTTTTTAATCCACGTGAGTATTTCACCCTCGATTCCAATTTTCCAAAGTAGTCGTTCATGCGGAACCTTGTCGAACGCTTTCTGAAAATCCAGATATACAATGTCGACTGGGTCGTCCTTGTCTATCCGCCTGTTTACTCCCTCGAAGAAGTGCAGCAAGTTTGTCAAACAAGATCTGAGATTGTGATGTCATAATGCCTAATTCCATCAATGCCTAAGAGTCAAACTCAGTGATGTCACAATGCTTGATTGTCCTATACTTGGCTTACATAACATAAAAACTGCCATACTGGGACAGACCGAAGATTCATCAAGCCTAGTATCCTGTTTCCAACAGTGGCCAACCAAGATCACAAGTGCCTGGCAAGATCCCAAAGAGTAGCAACATTCCAGAGTTCATACTGTGATGTTATAATGCCTAAGAGCCAAACTCTAACAAAAAGGAACCCAATAAGAAAGAATGGCTAAGTAGGTTCAGGAAATAATTCTTTCAAATAAAACCTCTGGGGACAATCTGGGGAGCCAAACTCAACAGTGATGTAACAATGGCTTGATCGCCCTATACTTGGCTCACATAAGAACATAAGAATTGACGTATCTATCAAGCCCAGTATCCTTCTAAGCTAATATTTTGGTGCCACTTGTTGGGATCATGTTATACCCTTTCCCCCCCCCCCCCCCCCCCATTAAGGCAGGAACATTCACTCCTGATATCAGCAAGGATTCCTTTTAAAATCCTTATGGGTCATCCAGAATACTCAGTCCTCTGAAACAGGGACAAGAATCAGAATGAAAATTTATGACCGTTAGTTCCCAAGAAGGAGAAGCAAAAATAATGGGATTTTTCCAAAATGAATAGAAAATGTACTGTCCTAAATAGAATAAGAACCATAAATGACATTTTAAAAATAAAAATGGCTTAAGAGGAACAAAACCTTCACATATATATATATGTATGAACTGAAGATCTGAATAAAAACTGGAACATGTTCAGCCAGCAGAGGGCAGTGCTTTGACTTCCTGCAGCCGGCGTTTATCCCTAATAGCTGGTCAATAGCACTGAATATCCATCTTCACTTTTACCGTAGCAGCTTAACCAGTTAAGTTAATGTTCAGTGTGAACCAGTTAAGTGCTTCGTGGGTGAAGATAGTCTGCTATGTGGCCTATTTTATTTATTTAGGTCCTCTTTTATCAAGCCGCATTAGGGTTTGTTTGTTTTTTGGTTTTTGTAAATTGCCGGCCGCTATGGTAAAAGCGCCAACGCTCTTAGGAATTCTGTGAGCGTTGGAACTTTCACTGTAGCGGCCAGCGATAAAAAACCCTAATGTGACTTGATAAAAGGAGGCCTTATTTATTTTAAAAGTTTATAGCTCACCTAAACCTAAGCAGGTTCTAAAATATATACAACTATTACAACAAAAAAAATATAAAGCATAAGAACATAAGAAGTTGCCCCCACTGAATCAGACCAGAGGTCCATCCTGCCCAGCGGTCCGCTCCCGCGGCGGCCCATCAGGCCTAGTGCCTGAACAGTGGTCCCTGATTAATTTTGTAATTTACCTATAATCCTATCCCTATAATCTACCTTTACTCTTATCTGTACCCCTCAATCCCTTTGTCTTCCAAGTACCTATCCAAAGCTTCTTTGAACCCCTGTAGTGTGCTCCTGTTTATCACATCCTCTGGTAGCGCGTTCCATGTATCTACCACCCTCTGTGTGAAGAAGAACTTCCTGGCGTTTGTTCTAAACCTCTCCCCTTTCAATTTCTCTGAGTGCACCCTTGTACTTATTGATCCCCTTAATTTGAAAAATCTGTCCCTGTCTACTCTTTCTATGCCCTTCATGATCTTGAAGGTTTCTATCATGTCTCCTCTAAGTCTCTGCTTTTCCAGGGAGAAAAGCCCTAGCTTTTTCAGTCTGTCAGTATATGAGAGGTCCTCCATGCCCTTTATTAGCTTAGTTGCTCTTCTCTGGACCCTCTCAAGTACCTCCATGTCCTTCTTGAGGTATGGCGACCAGAACTGAACACATTTTACATTTCATCTCATAAACACTAGTTCTAACTTACATCATTAAAATCTTCTACATAAATAATAATTTTAAAAACAGTAACACAGCATACTACTCGAAAGGGTCCAGAAAAGAGCAACTAAGATGGTTAAGGGGCTGGAAAGATTAGAGAAACTGGGCCTTTTCTCCCTCGAACAGAGGAGATTGAGAGGGGACATGATCGAAACAGTCAAGATACTGAAAGGAATAGACTTAGTGGATAAAGACAGGTTGTTCACCCTCTCCAAGATAGGGAAAACGAGAAGGCACTCTCTAAAGTTAAAAGGGGATAGATTCCGTACAAACGTAAGGAAGTTCTTCTTCACCCAGAGAGTGGTAGAAAACTGGAATGCTCTTCCAGAGGCTGTTATAGGGAAAATCCCTCCAGGGATTCAAGACAATGTTGGACAAGTTCCTGCTGAACCAGAATGAACGCAGGTAGTGCTGGTCTCGGTTAGGGCACAGGTCTTTGACCTGGGGGCCACCGCGTGAGCGGACTGCTGGACGCAATGGACCACTGGTCTGACCCAGCAGCGGCAATTCTTATGTTCTTATATACTTCATCTCTTAACCACTGGTTCCTCCTCTCATCAATAAAATGTTTCTACAAAAAGAGAAGTTTTTAAAGGTTTTATAAAATATCTGTATATCAGTGACCATTCTCAACTGGCCAATCAAATTATTCCAGTTAGCTTTGCAGGGTTTAAAAGACGTCTGGACAATTTCCTAAAAGAAAAGTCCGTAGGCCATTATTAAGATGGCTTGGGGAAATCCACTGCTTATTCCTAGGATAAGCAGCATAAAATCTGTTGTATTACTTGGGATCTAGCTAGGTACTTAGGACCTGGGTTGGCCACTGTTGAAAACAGGATATTGAACTTGATGGACCTTCGGTCTATTCCAGGATGGCAACTCTAATGTTCTTATGCGAGTCAAGCCATTGTGACATCACTGATGAGATTGACTCTTAGGCATTGGTGGAATGAGGCATTATGACATCACAATCTCAGCTCTGGAATATTGTTATTGCATCGAGGAGGGGAAGGTCTGCCATTTTGAAGAGGCAGGCCAACGGGCCAGAGGAAGTAGGCATCCCTCCGCCAGCCATCTGAAAATAAGTTAAAGGGGAGAGGGCGGGGGGTCATCAGAGGCATGGGGGTGGGGGTGGATGGGTTGCATGGCAGCTACTATAATCGCTATTATAATGGCTGTGACAGAGGCCTGTAGGTTTTTAACACAACATTTTGAGAATCTAGGCCTAAGCCGGTACTTGGACGTCCTAATTGCTGGTTCATCCAAGTGCTTGTTTCCTGGACGTCTAGCGAGATGTTTCGTCTGCTGTGCATCCAGAGTTCCAAGGGGCATGTTGGAAGGCATGTTATGGGCGGGCTTAACTTGGACATCTTGTAGTGACAATCAAACCTTTTCCAAGACATTCTGGACAGAACTTAGATGTTCAGAGCTAGACCTATTTTAGAAGCATCTAAGTGCCACAAAAGGACCCAAACTGACCAGATGACCACTAGATATATTAAAGTATGACCCCCACCCCACCCCCACTCCACCACTGCTCACTAACCCCCTCTCAACCTCCAAAAATCTGAATGAAAGAGTACATACATGTCTGCAGAACAGCAGCACTTGGTATGGGAAAGTTAGTAGAGCATCACAAAGGTGTCTTAAGTAACCTTATGGGTGGTCTAGTGAATCGTAGAGACCCAGGCCCATAAGCCACACTAACCATTACATTTATGGTAGACAGTGTGAGCCCACTAAAGCCCACCAAAACCATTCTCTACTGCCATATAGGCTCCACCTGCAGCCATGATGGCTATTGGCGTGGTAGGAAGGTGGGCTTAGTAGGTTTGGGGAGCTCAGCCTAAATTATAAAGGGGTATATGGCATGATGTACTTCTGGCACACTACATGTGAAGTTCACAGCACTGTTCTTTCTCTAAGGTGTCCCACTGCTCTGTTGGCATGTCTGTATGGCCAGTCCTTGACAATGATGGCCATTCCCATGTCCAAATAGTCTGGATTTAGACATTTTCAACATCCCACAGGTTGGACGTCCTGTCGACCAAGATATTCATGTAGGTAATTTTCCCCCAAAAAATATATATATATTTTTTAATGTCTAGTGGTTCAGTTTTCAAAAATAGACGTTTCTGTGCTTCCAACTTTGGATGTTTAGCAGGAAACATCCAAGTCAGACTTAGATGTCCCTCTGAGGTTACAGAATTAGGGGAAATGTGTATTTCATGGCGAGTGATGTCATGAAGTGATGCATTCAAAGGAGGCAAAGGGCCAGGTCATTTCAGCCCATACAGGGAAGGTCATGGCAGATCCTAAGTCACTTTCAGTTTGTCCTTGATGGCAAGAAAAGCAAAGAAAATGACCCAGCTATTTCTTGCCTTTGCCAGTGATGGTCCGTAGCCCTTGGAACTTATTGGCCCAACTGTTTCTCAAATACCTGGAAACAAAGAAAAAAAAGAAGAGGGATTTTTTCCCCTCACTTTTGTAAACAAACCTACTGCCTGAAATCTTAAAACACACAGTTCTTAGCAAGCTGAACCTGTTTCATAAACTGGGTAAATATTAGTTATCACACCAAAATATTGACTTTAGATTTTTTTAATAGAATTATTTCTTATCCTTCCTCTGCTTGTTGTAGGGTAAGTCCAGGTTAACTATGAGCAGAAAACATATTTGCTCACTTATCTAGGAGTAAAATGTGTTATCATGGTGCGTACTTTCAGCTATATGGGCCAGCGTATGATGGAAACACAGATCCTCCTGCTTAGGTCTTGGTACTATAGTGGATATTGACAGATAAACACTGTCTCTCCATCCCAGTCTGTCCAGTTGTGTCCCCTGTTTACATTGCTTTAGCCAAGAATATCTCCCACTTGGGTCGGTGACACAAGCTTCACCATCTCCACTGTTCTGTAGCCTTCTTTCTCCTTACCTTCACCCTCTGTGCTGAGGACATCTTCCCGCTGATCACGAGACTTAACTGCCCCGAGGATATTACGCCTTCTCTCTAGCTGGCACGTGTCACCAAATCAACCTGCAACCCCTAGGGTAATTCTCACTGGATCCCTCCCCTCCCCCCCCCCCCCCAATTAAGTCTGAAACTGTATCAAAACTCTGCCGTCACCTTTCCTTCTCTTCTTGGCAGTCTGATGGAGAAGTATTGCTACCTGCACAAACCAACTATCATTCCAGAAAGATCTTCCATTACCCCAGGTAAATTAAATAGAGTTAGGTAAAAATGCATCAGTCCCTGAATGTAAGCTGCTTAGACAACCTCCATTGATAGGAATATGTAAATAATTCATAATGAGTACATAGGTTCCCCTCTCTAGTGCCTCTCCCAGGCACTCAGTTTCCTTTCATCTATTGCGTCCCCCACCCCAATTTTTCTAATTATAAAAGGATAGACTTGTGGGTGAAAATAGGAACAACTTTTCCTGAGAATGAAAATGAGACCAATGGTATGATAGGAGGGGCATAATCAAAACATACGTCTGTCCAATATGGGCATATGGTGCTAGACACCCAAAGTTGGCAGTGGGAAAATGCCCATTTTTGAAAAATACATCTAGAATTTTTTTTTTTAATCATCTATCTGGACGTCCAGACCATTGGGATGCCCAGACCACCCATCTATCTTTATGCCACATTTTTGACCAAAATTTTGTCCAAGTCCCAAATGCCCAGAAAGACCATTTGGATGTGGGAGGGGTCAATCGTGTAATGGACTGGCCACCCAGACATGGTAACAGAGCAATGGGGCACCTGACAGGGCACTGCTGTGAATTTCACATAAAGGGTGCCATACGTACATCTCAGCAGAACTCCCAAAACACCCCCAAAATCCACTATA
This sequence comes from Geotrypetes seraphini, assembly GCF_902459505.1. Taxonomy (NCBI): domain Eukaryota; kingdom Metazoa; phylum Chordata; class Amphibia; order Gymnophiona; family Dermophiidae; genus Geotrypetes; species Geotrypetes seraphini. The sequence goes on from NC_047095.1 coordinate 69,719,556, forward strand.
CCCACCTGTCTACAACCCCAATAGTCCTTATGGCTGCAGGTGACACCTATATGGCAGTAGAGTAGAGTTTTTTGGGGAGGCATACATGTTCTACCATAAATGTAGTGGTTAGAGTGGCTGATGGGCCTGGGTCCTCCTCTCTATGGTTCACTAGCCCCTCCCCCAGGCTATTTAAGACACTTGTGGCAGCTCTACTAGGCTTTCCTATACCAGGTGCTGATGTGTTGGAAACAGGTATGTACTTTTTTTGTTCTGATCTTTGTGTGGGTGTGAGGAGGTCAGTGAACACTGGGGGGGAGTGGGGGGGGTTCTTTACCTGGTTTCTGCAGTGGTTATCTGGTCACTGTGGATACCTTTTTGGCACTTATACCTGTTTCTACATCGTCTAACTCACAACGTTTTACGTTTTGACCAGGATGTCTAGTAAAACATTCTACTAAGTCTAGGTCGACCCCCCCTCCCGCCCACGTACTGCCCTAACTACTCCTCCAGATACGCCCCTTTCAGCTCTGGGTACACAGCGGCATTCAGAGGCATCAAAAGTCCCGCGACATCCAGAAAGTCAGTTTGATTATTGCCACTTGGACGACCTGTCTTAAGACGTCCAAGTGCCGACTTGGGCGGATTTTTAGAGGTGTTTAAGTTTTGATTATGAGCCTCTATGCAACCCTCGGTTCAAAATGTTACAGGAATAAAGGTGAAGACCTCTTTGTACTTTTTGGGGAATGGGGTTATGATTTGTAAGTCCTTTCTAAAATCCACCTCTATACGTAGAGTTTTGGGGGGATTTTTTTTGGTGGGGTGGAATTTTATGTGCATTTATGCTAAGCCCTCACACACCCCATCTAGGAATGCTTTGTCTTGGTCTAGGTAAATGTAATAGCCAATCAAATTGAACATACATAAGGTTGCATGTTGCATGTTTACTGGAGAGGCAGTGATTTAAAAGCCCATTTTCAGAGAGTGAGCGAGCACTGTTTTACCGATGGAAATGCTTTTGAAAGTCTCGTCCCTGCACATTCTGAGGCTGATTGAGCATTGGTTCCCCATCCATTTCTGAATACAGTTCAAACTCCTCTTCCTGACTTACAAATGTATCTGCTTTGTAGCCGCTGAATATCTCTCCTCATCTCCCTCTATGGTCCCTCTTATCTGTACCCTTCTCCTCTACTGCCAACTCCAGACTCCGTCCCTTCTTTCTTGCTGCGCCATATGCCAGAGTCAATATGTCGTGCTCCGTCTCTAGCAATATTCAAATCCAAGCTAACTCCAACTTACTGTCAGATACCTTAACCCATCGTATCATTCCTTCTGCTAGAAACACCCCAACCCTGAGATGTCCTGTCTGTCCAAATTAGATTGTAAGCTCTTCTGAGCAGGGACCGTCTATTGAATGTTGAACATAGAGCACTGCGTACGTCTTTTGGCACTATAGATATGATAAACAGTAGTAGCAGTATGCCACAGGCTTTCTTCCCTGCAAAATCCTTTAAGTAGAATTTATATTATAAAATGTCATTTGCTAAATGCCCCAACTTGGGCGTGTCTGTTTATAGGACTTACAGATGAAATCTGCTGAGTTGTTAAATTACTTTTCACTTCTTAATTAGTGCACAGTAACACAATAACTCTCAAGGTTTAAGCTGTGATCTCCCTGTCCCTAATCACCATCAGAGCAATCCGCTTTCATTCAGAGGGCAGAGACGGGTTTGGCGCTCATAACCTGAGCAGCTGTGTCCTAAAAGTCTTAGACAACAAACCAAGGAGCTAAGTCAATCATTTTGACCCAGTGAGTTTAGCAGGGCCAACATCCTGTACACTGTTATTGTTTGTGGATTGTACATCCTGTCGTGAATTATTGCTTGCTTTCTACATCATTTTTTTTTTTGGGCTGGGTCACGCCCTGTTTGGTATGATTGCATCCTTTGTATGTTCTTCTTTGAATGTTATTGTTTACATGTCGCTCATCCAGTTTGAACGTGCTGTTATTAGTGACGAGTGCACGTCAGAAGCCAGTGGGAAGAACAACTCCTGGGACAGAAGCGCAGAGCCAAGTCACTGTGCAAGGGAAAATCGTCAATCTGTCCCACCAGTAACCCTTGTTGTATTCCACTAGTCACTGAACAATTTTATTTGCTTTTTAACTATAGACTGCGCTTATGCGGACAAAAGCCTCAGATCCCCGCACATAGGGTTACCATATAACTCCAGAAAAAAGGAGGACGGATTGAGACATCCTGGTTTTGTGTCCATTGAAAGCAACGGAAGTAAGGAGGACAGATTGAGCCATCTGGGTTCTCTTTTCTTTTTAAAAAAATTTATATATTTATTGATTTTCAAATCAAACAACCAAGAATAACTTGTACAGAAAGCAAGATTGGCTACTATATATACATCAAGAAATTCATACAATAACATAAGAATAAATCTTAGCTAATTATGCTCAAGTCCTCAATTATAAGATCCAAGATGTTACAATTGGCGAGAAACAGTGGTGTACCAAGGGGGTGGGCGGTCTACCCAGGTGCACACCCCAAGGGAGTGCACAGCTGGCCACCCACCGGGGAATAGGCTGCCACCGGGGAAAGGCTTCCACTGTCGTCGTCGGGAACAAGCCAGCCGAGTTCTCCCTTCTTTTCTTCCCTGCAGGGCCGACCAACTCTCGCCGCCCGACGTCAATTCTGACATCGAAGAGGACGTTCTGGGCCAGCCAATCGCTGCCTGGCTGGCCCAGAACGTCCTCTCCGACATTAGAATTGACATCGGGCAGCGAGAGTTAGTCGGCCCCGCGGGAAAGAGAAGCAGGGCAAACTCGGAGCTGGCCTGTTCCCGATGGCAGCAGTGGCAGCCTATTCCCCAGCGGCGGTGGCAGCATTTTCCCAATGGCAGTGGCATGGGGGAGGGGAGGGGAGGGAGAAAGAAAGAAACGGGGGGGGTACAGGGAGCCAGAAACAAAGGGGGCAGGGTGAAACAAAGAAAAATAAAAAAATGGGGCATGGAGAGAGAGAGAAAGAAAGACAGAGAGAGAGAGAAAGAAAGGGGGCATGGAGAGAGAAAGAAAGAAGGGGGCAGGGTGAAATAAAGAAAAAGTTTGGGGAGGGAATGAGGTCTGGAGGAGAGGAAGCATACAGGAGGCTGAAAGAAGGGAAAAAAATATTGGATGCACAGTCAGAAGAATAAAGTGCAACCAGAGACTGATGAAATTACCAAACAATGGTAGGAAAAATGATTTTATTTTCAATTTAGTAATCAAAATGTGTCCGTTTTGAGAATTTATATATGCTGTCTATATTTTGCACTATGGCCCCATTTTACTAAACCGTAATAGCAGTTTTTAGCGCAGAGAGCCTATGAGTGTTGAGAGCAGCGTGGGGCATTCAGCGCAGCTCCCTGTGCTATAAACCGCTATCGTGGTTTAGTAAAAAGGGAGGGGGTATATTTGTCTATTTTTGTATAGTTGTTACTGAGGTGACATTGCATAAAGTCATCTGCCTTGACCTCTTTGAAAACCCGCGGAATATAAATGATAATTAACATATTCTCTGCGTACAGTGTGCTTTGTGTTTTTAAAATTTTAATGCTGGTAGATCATTTTGACTTGGCCACGAAGATAAGGGGGAGGGAGGGAGGGGAGCTGCTGAAAGACATCTAGTAATCCTTGCAGGCTTGACTGTGCAGGGAATTATTTTTGTAAAATCATGTTTTGTTATGTGACTGGCATTATTTAATTTCTATGAATGAATAGAATGGAAATGATATAAAATTACTTGCTTGTTTTTATGTGCATGCGCTGAAGGAAAGTGGGGAGAGAGTGGGCTGAGGACACTGAAGGGAAATGGGGAAGAGCGAGCGGGGAGAAGAAGCTGATTTATAAATTGACAATTGTACAGAATATTGTTTCTTTTTATACTTTAATATAATAAGTTCAATATAAAACAATTCAAGGCTTGTGTGGATGGAATCAGGTGGTTTGTGGGGATGAGGACCGAGCTTACGGGGATTAGTTCAATAAAATGGTATTTTCTTATTTCTCATTATTTGTTTTATTTTTATTTGTTAATTTGTAAAGTGGCGATTGTTATGTATCAGTTTTTTCAAATTTACATCCACTGTCTTTATATTTTGCACAGTATTAGAGGACATGCATTACTGTTTTTGTGGTGTTGTAGTGTTGCATTGTATGCAGAGTCTGGTTTCTTGGCGGTTCAGTTTAACTTTTTCTACATATTTCTATTTTTAGTTTGTGATTATTCCATATTGAGCGAGGGTGTATCTGTGTGTATGAAAGGGACATGGATTTCTGATAGCATCGACTGTACTGGATCAATTGACTATGCAGGATCTGGCTTGTTTAGTTTTACAATGTATGTGTTGGTGTTCTAGTGCTCACTGCAGTGTTTAAGATGCTGCCTTTTCCTAGGTACACTCTTGTTGTGCGATATGTAGATTGTTACTAAAAATCATATTTTTCATATAGATGTGGGGGAGGGGTCAAAAAATGATGGGCCCCGGGTGTCATATATGCTAGGTACGCCACTGGCGAGAAATAAGAAGAAAAAAATGAACTAAGGGCCTGTTTTACAAAGCCGCGCGGTAATGGCCCCGAATTCCCCCACTTTCACTTTGATTTAAGATTTAACTTAAGATTTAAGTGGGCTTTTAGCTTATTGAAAATGAGGGAATTCAATCAAGGGGATTTTGTAAGCCAGTGGAACAACCTCCCTTTCAAGATTTGCTCTGGTGGTGTGTGGGTAGAGTTACCATACGACTCCAGAAAAGGGAGGATGGATCGAGATGTCCGGGTTTTACTTCCATTGCTTTCCATGAAAAGAAAACCCAATTAAGATTGATCAATTTCCCTAGGTTAACGTTGGTAACACCTAGGGAAATGTTTAAGAGGTACCTTCTTGAAGTTTTGGGGGTTTCGGAAGACTCGTTACCCCCTTATCAAGAGTGAAAAAATCAATTTCAAAAAAGGTCCTCAGACCAAGAATTATTGAATGTATCGGAGCTATTGGCGAAATCAGATAAAGAGGCAGCCGTGCCCAGTACTTTTATTATGGGCTCCTTTTACTAAGGTGCGCTAGCGGTTTTAGAGAGCGCTACAATGCCGCGTGCACTAAACGCCAACGCCTCCATAGAGCTTGCGTTAGTATTTTTCGTTTAGCGCATGGTTTGCGTGCGCTAAAAACGCGAACGCCCCTTGGTATAAGGAGCCCTATGTCTGTAGCTCTTTCTCTTGATAAAGTCTGGTTGCTAAAGCTTTTCTTTAAAAATAGATAGAAAGAATTTATGGGATTTAAAATACAGATGTTCGCTGATCTTTCACGGGAGACCCAGAAGCGTCACCGTGAATTTCTCTTGATGAAACCTGGGCTGTATCTTTAGGTGCCACATTTTACTTACGGCATCTTTGTAAGTGTAAACTGTTAAATATGTTTTCTTTGAGCCTACTGTTATTTATTTATTTATCCCGTTTGGAAGTAGAAAAATCTTAAGCCCTAAGGATTCAAGAATTTAACTCCTGGACTCAGCCTTATAGCCATTATCGTGTATTAGAATGTACATTTAGGGCCTGTTTTACAAAGCCGCTTGGCAAAAGCCCCGAAGCCCTTTAAATCTCTATGGGCTTCGGAGCCGCTAGAGTGGCTTTGTAAAACAGGCCCTTAGTTCATTTCTTTTTCTTATTTCTCGCCAATTGTAACATCTTGGATCTTATAATTGAGGACTTGAGCATAATTAGCTAAGATTTATTCTTATATTATTGTATGAATTTCTTGATGTATATATAGTAGCCAATCTTGCTTTCTGTACAAGTTATTCTTGGTTGTTTGATTTGAAAATCAATAAATATATAAATAAAAAAAAAAGAAAAGAGAACCCAGATGGCTCAATCTGTCCTCCTTACTTCTGTTGCTTTCAATCGATGTAAAACTCGGATGTCTCAATCCGTCCTTCTTTTTTCTGGAGTCATATGGTAACCCTATGCACGGGGATCTGAGGCTTTTTCCCCTTGTATCTAGACAAGTTAAAAAGCAAATAAAATTGTTCAGTGACTAGTGGAATCCAACAAGGGTTACAGGTGGGATAGACAGAAGCGTTGAGTTAATGCAATCCTGAAGCTCTTATGTCCTATGCGTATTTATTGACCGGACTTGACTTCTTCTTCCTACGGCCTCTATCACACCACGTCTATGACTGCCACAGATGTCTTCCAGTGGTAGGACATGTGATAATGATTCTCCTGAAAGAGGAGGACAGATTGAGACGTCCGGGTTGTGCTTCCAAAACCCAGATGTCTCAATCCGACCTCCTTTTTCGGGAGTGATATGGCAACTCTAATCATGAAGTTAAGACCCTCCTAACCTGTCACTGTAAGATTCATGGCAGGCAGGGCCCAGGGCTTTCACAACACAATTCTTTTCATTTTTAAAGCTGTGAGGGGCAATGGACTAGATATGTCTGTATTTATCCCCTCTAGGCACTTTCCTTTGATAAGAAGGCTTTTTTTTTTTTTTTTTTTTTACTTTCTTCCCTGCTCAGGATGAGGCTACTTTGAACTAGGTTTAAAGGCTAACACCTAACTTGTTAAAGAGATTGCTTTAAAGAGGTTTGATTACTAGATAACTGAGGTTTTCTGCAAGAAAGTTAAGACATGGGTTATTTACATAAGCAATGCCTCTGCTGGGTCAGACTTGAGGTCCATCGTGCCCAGCAGTCCGCTCACGCGGCGGCCCAACAGGTCCAGGACCTGTGCAGTAATCCTCTATCTATACCCCTCTATCCCCTTTTCCAGCAGGAAATTGTCCAATCCTTTCTTAAACCCCAGTACCGTACTCTGCCCTATTACGCCCTCTGGAAGCGCATTCCAGGTGTCCACCACACGTTGGGTAAAGAAGAACTTCCTAGCATTCGTTTTGAATCTGTCCCCTTTCAACTTTTCCGAATGCCCTCTTGTTCTTTTATTTATCGAAAGTTTGAAGAATCTGTCCCTCTCTACTCTCTCTATGCCCTTCATGATCTTGTAAGTCTCTATCATATCCCCTCTAAGTCTCCTCTTCTCCAGGGAAAAGAGTCCCAGTTTCTCCAATCTTTCTCTATCTCTCTCTTTCTATTTCTGTCTCTCTCCCTTTCTTTCTATCTCTCTCTCTCTCTCTCTCTCTGTTTCTCTCTGTCTCCCTTTCTCTCTGTCCCTCTCTACTCTCTCTATGCCCTTCATGATCTTGTAAGTCTCTATCATATCCCCTCTAAGTCTCCTCTTCTCCAGGGAAAAGAGACCCAGCTTCTCCAATCTCTCAGAATATGACAGGTTTTCCATACCTTTTATCAGACGTGTCGCTCTCCTCTGAACCCTCTCGAGTAACGCCATGTCCTTCTTAAGGTACGGTGACCAATATTGGATGCAGTATTCCAGGTGCGGGTGCACCATCGCCCGATACAACGGCAGGATAACCTCTTTCGTCCTGGTTGTAATACCCTTCTTGATTATGCCTAGCATTCTATTCGCTCTCTTAGCTGCCGCTGCGCATTGTGCCGTCGGCTTCATTGTCATGTCCACCATTACCCCCAAGTCCTTTTCTTGGGTACTCTCATTTAATAACATCCCTCCCATCGTATAGTTGTACCTCGGGTTTCTGTTTCCCACATGTAATACTTTACATTTCTCAACGTTGAACTTCATCTGCCATCTCATCGCCCATTCCCCTAGTTTGTCCAAGTCCCTCTGCAATTCTTCGCAGTCCTCCTTAGTCCGAGCTCCACTAAATAGTTTGGTGTTGTCTGCAAATTTTATTAATTCGAACTTCGTCCCTGTTTCTAGATCATTTATGAATATATTAAATAGCAGCGCCCCGAGCACCAAGCCCTGCGGGACCCCTCTCGTGGCCCTCCTCCAGTCCGAGTAGTGGCCCTTCACTCCTACCCTCTGTTTCCTACCCAGAGCGTTTGGTTCTGTGCTAAAAAGCTTGGAATTTTGTAAGCAGTGTTATACTCTGCTATTTTAGAAGTATTTTGTTTAAAATGGTTTTGATTATTTATTGCTGAAGCAGGTTTCTCAGTGGACTATGTGATCTGGCAGTTCCAACGTTACAGGAATGAAGGTGGAGACCTTTCTTAACCTTCTGTTCAGGGGTCATGAGCGATGCACTTTTTAGGGGGTTCATGGCATCACTATCTTCGCTCTCCTGGATTCTACACACCTCAAAATGGTTAAATGTCCACTCCGGTAGGCTGTGTAAAAGACACAGAAAATCAAAATATACAGAAAACACAAAATGACTTCAAGATTTTATCTAACTTTGGTTCTCTTCTCCTCCTTGGACGCCTTCTTGCTGTTTGGGTTGTTTTTTTTTGGATTAAGTTCACACCTTTGTTCAGTAGAACAGTGTTGCTTAGATAGGACCCCAAAGTTCTAAAACTTACCGTTAAAATCCTGTGGGTTGTTGTTTTGCCGGTAAATTTTCTGATTTCAAAGAGACAAGCAATGCTGCAAAAACTTTGCATGCAAATGAGCTCCGTGAAGGTCCATTGGAGAAAGCAACTGACATATGCTCAGAGTAGTCCATGGAAAGAGGCATACATGTGTGTATGTGCCAGGAAATGCTACGTTGTAGGCACATATGAGCATCAACCATAGGTGTGCCTTATCGTAGTGCATCATGGGCGCATGTCATAAGCAGAGGGGAGGGGCGGAGAACTACCAGTAGCCATGCAAATGCTTTTTTCTGCGGGACATACTGCATATGCTGACCCCGTATTTTTTTTGGAACTTCCGTCTCTCATGCAATCGGCAGCCCCAGACCTGCTGGCGTATGCTTTTAACAAAACACGTATGAGATACGCCTTTAAGATACATGCATGAGATGCACTGTTAACACACACATATATGGCATTTCCTCCCATCAAAGATGTTAAATCTTATCTTCATCTCCCATGCAATCAGCAGCCCAGACCTGCCGGTGTACAATTTTGCCGCATGCACATGTGAACTGTGAAAAATTGCAGACAGAGCTTAGAAATTTGGAAGACTGGGCGTCCAAATGGCAGATGAAATTTAATGTGGACAAATGCAAAGTGATGCCCATTGGGAAAAATAACCTGAATCACAGTCACTGGATGCTAGGGTCCACCTTGGGGATTAATGCCCAAGAAAGGGATCTGGGTGTCAATGTAGACAATATGATGAAACCGTCTGCCCAATGTGTGGTGGTGACAAAAAAATCAAACAAGATGCTAGGATTTTTTTAAAAAAGGGATGGTCAACAAGACTAAGAATGTCATAATGCCCATGTATCACTCCATGGTGTGACCTCATCTGGAGTATTGCGTTCAATTCTGGTCTCCTTATCTCAAGAAAGATATAGCGGCGCTAGAAAAGGTTCAAAGAAGAGCGACCAAGATGGTAAAGGGGATGGAACTCCTCTCGTATAAGGAAAGACTGAAAAGGTTAGGGCTCTTCAGCTTGGAAAAGAGATGGCTGAGGGGGAGATATGATTGACGTCTACAAAATCCTGAGTGGAATAGAACTGGGTACAAGTGGATCGATTTTTCACTCCGTCAGAAATTACAAAGACTAGGGGGACACTTGATGAAGTTACAGGGAAATGCTTTGAAAACCAATAGGAGGAAATATTTTTTCACTCGGAGAATAGTTAAGCTCTGAAATGCATTGCCAGAGGTTGTGGTAAGAGCAGTTAATGTAGCTGTTTAAGAAAGATTTGGACAATTTCTTGGAGGAAAAGTCTTCTGCTGTTGAGACAGACATGGGGGAAACCACTGCTTTGGGATTCTGTATGGGATGATGCTATTATCTGCGTTTTTGCCATGTACTTGTGACTTGGATTGGCTTGGCGTCCGCAAAAATGAGATACTGGGCTAGATGGACCATTGGTTTGACCCAATAAGGCTATTCTTATGTTCTTAATATAGAAAAAAGGAGACAAAGATTTCCTCAGTTCTTTCCCTGACCAGCAAAGAAAGCATGTTCGCTCTTCCTATGCTTCAACATCGTACATACAAGGAACGACCAGCAATACCCTCTGCTTACTCAATTGTACAGAACTGGGAATATACTGGCACCGAGATCCGAAGACATGTGTGACCTATTTTACCCTGTTATTAGTGTATTGTGTGTGTGTTTATTATTTTCATGACTTCTTTTTTGACATTTATAGTCACTGTGTTTGTTTGTAACTGTTGCTCGTTGTGTTATTTGATGACTCTGTACATTGTCTTGAACAAAGGAAAGGAGGTTTATAAATGAAGGTGAATAAAATCTTCTCTTGATTCCCCATTTTTCTCCTCATTGCTCCTACCCAGCTCTCCCCCCCCATTAGGGGTCACCAGTACTAGTGCTGGCCTCTGAGACTGACTCTCAGCAGCAGATTCATGTCAGGAGGGGTCAGAGAGATGTCTTCTTTTCTACCCTGGGACCGAGAGCCTCCCCTCGGCAACACGCAGAAGCCTTTAGGCCCCTGTTAAGCAAGAGTTTCCCATGGTGCAACATCAAGTGTTCTAGGCGCATCATGGTGGTGACTTGCCACACCCAGCTTACTTCTTGCATTCATTTATTCATTTACACCTGATGATCCCTTTAGAAATGTAAATAAAACTTCACAAGACTGATGAATCGACACATTACTAAGAACTAGGGTTACCAATTGAGACATCCAAGTTTTACTTCTATTGCTTTCAATGGAAGTAAAGCCCGGATGTCTCAATCCGTCCTCCTTTTTCTGGAGCCATATGGGAACTCGACTAAGAACCACAGAATAGGATAGCAGATAAAAGCCTTCAGGCCCATCTTATCTGTCCAATTTCCTTCCCCGTTGTCATACTAGTTGGTCTTCAACGGGCTACTGGGCTTGATGGACTATTGGTCTGACCTAATAAGACTATTCTTATGTGCTTAAGTCCTGATTTTTAAAGATCCTCCATGCTTATCCCGCTTCTGCTGGGAGGGTGTGTCATGCGTCTGCCAGTTTTTCCCTTAAAAGGCTCTCTGGCCCCCTTGAGATAGCCTAAGCCTCTTGCCCTGGATGTTTCTTTCCACTGAAGAACCCTTGCTTGTCTCTGACATAATAATCAGTGATGGAGAGCAATGCTCCCTCTAAACCAGTGGTCACAAATTCGCGGCCCGCCAGGTCCTATTTTGAGGCCCTCGGTATGTTTATCATAATCACAAAAGTAAAATAAAACAGTTTCTTGATCATATGTCTCTTTAGCTATAAATGACAATTAGCCAAAAGGAAAGATTTATAAACTATAAAGAGTTTTATCTCATGCAAAATTGTCATTTCTTTAAGACATTAACTATTTTTTCTGAGGCCCTCCAAATCCAAAATGTGGCCCTGCAAAGGGTTTGAGTTGGAGACCACTGCTCTAAACTGTGTTCCTGCCAGTGAGGGGCGCTGTTTCAGGATCATAGTTTAAATTATAAGGGACAGGCAAATTCCCAGACATTCTGCAGAGCTTGCCTGTCCCTCAATATTAAAAATGTGATACTAAAACAAACGTTTCCCACTGACAGGAACATAGGAAGTGCCCAGGTTAGAGGGAATGCTGACGGAGAAGATACTACTCATGTGTTTATACAAATAATTTCTTCCCTCCCGATCACCCCCAACTGACTCGAATCCTGTCATTGCAATGATGCTGTTCAGTCAGGGGCCGTGTGCCAGAGCGCCTTCCAGAATTTTCCAGTCAGGGACGTTGAAGTCCACGACCGTGTGTCACCATTGCCCAATGAGAATGGCTCCCTTCACCCAGGAAGTGGGAGCTCTACCTCTGCAACGTTCACAGTACCAGATGAGTCAGGAATTGAAAAGCCTGAGCTGGGAATTGAGCCCAGATCTTCCCTGATCCACTGGGTCAACCCTGTACAGATCAGATTTGCTTCTTATTTGAGGCACCTTGCTGACAAGGGAATGAGTCATCCCTACAAAGCAAACATGTCCATTAATAGCGCTGGGAGGAACAGGCTTCCTACCCAAACCTAGGCACATACTTCCTTATTAACTCTAACTGCTAAAACCCTGCAGATTTTTTTTTTCTTTCTACACAGCTTTGGTGCTTGAGAACAACAGACACAGGGCAGGATTAAGCATTTGGTAGGCCCTAGGCCATGGGTCCCCAAAGTCCCTCCTTGAGGGCCGAATCCAGTTGGGTTTTCAGGATTTCCCCAATGAATATGCTTTGAAAGCAGTGCATGCACATAGATCTCATGCATATTCATTGGGGAAATCCTGAAAACCCGACTGGATTCGGCCCTCAAGGAGGGACTTTGGGGACCCCTGCATTAGGCAAATAAGTTTTTTGGCCTCCTTATCATAATATAAATATATTTTAAAACTCCCACAAACTGGAAACCATGTGGAAAACTAAGTAGCAGGTATGAAGCAGGACCAGCTCAAGGGTAGCTAGGGCTACCAGATGTCCGAATGTTCCCAAACATGTCCTCTTTTTAGAGGACATATCCGGGCGTCCAAACGGCTTTTCAAAACCTGGCACTTTGTCTGGGTTTTGAAAAGCTTCCACCTCAGGACCACGCCAGGAGGGAATCTGTGCATGCGCGGTCATGAGGTCACAACAGGTTGAGGGGCGGGGCTTGGACATAATAGGGCGGGGCTGGGACAGGGCTTTGAGTCTGGATTTTACAGGGCATTTCAAAACAGCTATAAACAAAACATCACCATCAATGCTAATGCCCCACAATTGTAAAAAGGTGGCAATTATGAGCTATAGAAAATTGTTCTAAAAATGTTCCAGCAGAGAGTGTCGACAGATCAGAAAGGCTGCAACTAAAGGCAGGATCTGGTACTCATCAAAATGGACTAAGCTATCAAGGCTTAGAGATCACGAGACGGCAGAGGGGAGATAGGACGGAAGTCTCCAAAATCCTGAGTGGAGTAGAATGGGTACAAAGACTAGGGGACACTCAATGAAGTTACAGGGAAATACTTTTAAAACTAATAGGAGGAAATATTTTTTCACTCAGATAATAGTTAAGCTCTGGAATGCGTTGCCAGAGGTTGTGGTAAGAGCGGATAGCATAGCTGGTTTTAAGACAGGTTTGGACAAGTTCCTGGAGGAAAAGTCCATAGTCTGTTATTGAGAAAGACGTGGGGGAAGCCACTGTTTGCCCTGGATCGGTAGCATGGAATGTTGCTACTCCTTGGGTTTTGGCCAGGTACTGGGGACCTGGATTGGCCACCGTGAGAAAGGGCTACTGGGCTTGATGGACCATTGGTCTGACCCAGTAAGGCGATTCTTAGGTTCTTCTGATTAATAAAAGCTATGCACCACCAGCAATACTGACTGATTAGAAAGATAGTGGCTTCAAGTCCACGTCATCCAGTTAGTGTCTGAATGAAAAAATGAGAATAGAAGTGTCATTTAAGCGCACAAAAAAACATAACCCAAACCAAACTTATGAATGGATTGTGGCACATAACCAATGCGGATTCTGTTTTCAACCTGTTCAATGCATCCCGAATCCTTGGTGTAGAACATTTCCAATTACTGGTGGGTTACGCAGGACGTATAAATGCTCCTCTGCCTTACTGTTCAGGACGCAATTAATATGCATCTTAATGTGTCTGTTCATTTCTTTGATTGGCGTTTGTTTTGTTTATAAGTGATGCTATTTTCAGTCATCATTGTTATTTTTTTAGCTTTTTGAAACTCTGCCATTCCACTAACCAGCACTGTTTATTAGTTGGTTTGTCATTTGCAAGGTATGTTTGTCAATTATTAGTATGTTTATTGAATATCTTTTGAGCATTTTATTATACGTGTTCCATGGCATGCAATGTGGACCATATTCTATAAACAGCATCCTGATTGTTGCCGGCATTAGGCATCCTACCGTAGTCTAACCAGCCAATCAGCATGCACATAAAGAAAATCAGAAAACCAACCTGAGGCAGGTCGCCTGCGCTTTAGGCATCTGTTGCAGGTGCAGGGAGGTGCCTAGGGACGCTGAGGCTTGTCCAAGGCTGGATGTGGGTGTGATTTTGCACGAAAGTGGCCTTAAGCGAGCTTAAGCGGCTCTAGGCATCTCCCTAGGGCTGTGATAGGCACCAGAAATGTACAGGCACTGGGAAGAGGCCTAAGACTCTGGTTGACCCAGGTGCTTAAAGCCACTCCTATAAGAGGGGCCTTAGGCCCCTCCCCAGTGCATCCCAGGATGCACTGGGAAGGGGAAGGCCTGCCATTCTAAAGAGGCAGGCCTTCTGGCCGAAGGGAGTAAGTATCCCTCTGGCTGGCCTTTTTGTTAAAGGTACAGGGGGGGAGAGGTGCCAGCAGGAAGTAGTGGGCATCCCTCCTGCCAGGGATGTTAGGGGGGTGCCAGCAAGAGGGATGCCCAGTCTACTCTTCAGCGGCAGCAGATAATCCCTAATCCCCCCCCCCCACACACACACATACTGTCCGCGGCTGGAGGGATTCTCACTTCCTCCTGCTGGCACCCCCACCCCCCAACATCCCCGGCAGGAGGGATGCTTATTCCTTCCTGCTGGCACCCCCAAACACCCATCGTCCAAAGCCCACCTAGACTAGAGGTCTGCACGGGAACGGGGATCGTGGGAATCCCGCGGATCCTGTGGGGATCCCACAGGGATCCCCCCTGGCCCACAGGACTCCCACGGGGATGGCCCCTTGGCCCATGGGACTCCCACAGGGATGCCCCCCTGGCCCACAGGACTCCCACAGGGATGAAAACAGGATTCCATTTACTGAGGTCTACCTAAATTCTGGCGATGCAGCTGAGAGACAAGTCCGGTGCCACGGCGGAAACAGCCATGCTCCGCAGTGAGCTCAGCACGTACACAGCTGAAAGCCTTGCTTGCTGATTGGCCCTGCGGCACGGCGGGGCGGGATCAGCAAGCAAGGCTCTCAGCTATGTATGTGCTGCTTGTTTGCTCTATGGCTGCAGGTCTCTTTTCTCTGGGGCACCCCTTGTATCCTCCCTCAAACAAAGGCCGGGAATGCAGAGTTGGTTCCGTTCTTAGTAGGGGATGCCTCGGTAGGGCGGTAGGGCATCACAGCACCGGCTCACCGCTCAGCCACTGGGAACCCAGATTCGGTCCTGTTCTGGGTGGAGGACACTTGGGGGAAGGGGAGGGGGGCTTGTTTGCGCCGTCGTGTTGGCTCACCACTCTGCCAGCAAAAGCAGAGTCTGTCCCATTCTAGGGGGTGAAAACCTAGCAGGGACCTGGCTGCACCACAATACTGGCTTCTAGAAAGTACAATGGGCTGGGGGGGGGGGGGGGTCTAGCAGTGTGTGGCACCATTTGGACCCATGTAGACTTGCACGGCCATTCTGATGCTGACCTGAGGTCCCTTTCTCTCCAGCATCTTCCCTCTCCTTCATTTCCATCCAGCATCTGCCCCTTCCCCTCTTTCCATCCAGCATCTGCCCTTCTCTCTCCTGCTTCTGCCCAGAATCTGATCTGTCTCCTCTCTTCCTCCTTTCTGCCCCGTCATCCCATCCATCATCCACCCTTCTTTCTCCCCCTTCCATCTAGCATCTGCCCATCTTCCCCCCCCTTTCAGCCCAGCATCTGCTTTATTTCTCTTTCTCCCCTTCTATTCAGTGTCTGCCCCATCTTTCTCTTTCCTCACTTCCATATGCATCCTCCCCCTCTCCTCCCTTCCATTCAATGTCTTCCTCCTCTCTAATTTTCTTTACATCCATCATCTGTCTTTTTCTCTCTCCCCAGGCATTTCAGCTTGTCTTATCTTTCCCCTTTCATCCAGTGTGTCTGATCCCTCCCCCTTTCTATCTACAGTCTGTCTCCTCTCACCTCCTACATCCAGTATCTACCCCCTCCCACCTGACACCTCAGCCGCCACCAGACTGATGCAAAGCCTTCCCTCCGATGTCAGCTCTGACTTCGGGGGAAGACTTCTGGGTTGGCTACATATGGCGTGCTGCAAGCTGCCTCCAACCCCTGCTGTTATCTGTATTTGAATGAAGGGGTGGGAGGGAGTGCATTTTTGGACACAGAAGGCATGAACTGGGGAGAGAGGAAGGGAGGGAAAGAGATGCTGAGGTGGGGGAGGGAATAGAAAGGGAGAATTGGGTGTGGGTGTGTCAGTGAGCGGGAAAGAGAGATGGGTGTGTACACATGGGGAATGGAAGAAAGAGGAGAATTTTTGGTCGTAGGGAGGAAGGTATAGAATATGATAGGGAAGAAAAAGATGAATGAGAAATGTGGTGGCAAGGGAACAGTAGGACAGATTGAAAGGGATGCAAGAGGGAGGAATGTTGGACAGTGGTGAAGGGAATGGAGGGAGAGATGTGGCATGGTGCTGGAGAGGGGTGATAGAAGGAGAAATGTTGGGCATGGGGCTGGTGGTGAGCAGGCACGAAAGATGAGAAAGGGATAAATGCTGGACTTTGATAGGAGGAACCAATGGACAGCAACAGAATAATTTACAGAAGATGGGAAAGCGGAAAAAAGAAACTGGGACCAACTTAATGGAAAAATAAGTCTCCAGACAACAAAGGTAAAAACCTGAATTTATTGACTAAAATATGTTAGCTTTGGGAAATGTATATAGCAGATGTCTTTGTATTGTGTTCAACAGTAAAGGAAATGCATTTCTGGTTTTATTTCTACAGTGTTGAAGTACTTGCTGACCCTTGCTGTGACTGGTGGGGATCCCCAAGCACCGCCAGCAGAAGACCTCCTCTAGAGACGGCCAGAACTCCCCTCCACCAAACACAGCAGTCACTGGCAGCATCCATGAGCCACTGAGGTGCCAGCATCTGTGACTCAGGGACGCTACTGCTGCCTGCCAAGCTTAGCAAAAGGGACCCCTGGCCAACTGCAAAGGAAGTCCTCAGCTGACATCTTGGGGGTTCTCATCAGCTGAGTATATTTTATATTTACATTAGAGGCTCTGGTAGAAACTCGTTTACAAAGTATGCATTCTTCCCAATTAATATTTCCAAATTAATAAAGTCCCTTTGCTTATTTGTAAATGGGTTTCTACCAGAGCCTTTAATTCAGTAGCATAATTAAATGAAATAACTATTTCTGAAGTTTATAGGGATGGGCGGGGACGGAGGGGATTCTTCACGGGGACGGGTGGGATTTCTGTCCCCGCGCAACTCTCTAGGACCTCCCCATACCTTCAAGGTAATATGGAGAAATAAAACATCCCCCGGCACCCCCAACATCCCCTACAGGAGGGATGTCCACTCCTTCCTGCTGGCACCCCCCACCTGAACTGCCCCCCTCCAAAGCCCACCCAACCTTCTCTGTACCTTCAAGGTAATATGTAGAACGAAAAGAATATCTTTTTTAGTGAACTAACTTACCCCCTCCCTCCCCTTTTACCAAACTGTAACACGGTTTTTAGCGCTGGCCATGGTGGTAACAGCTCCAGCACTAATAGGAATTCTTTGAGCATCGGAGGTGCTACCGCCTCAGCCAGCACTAAACACCTCACTATGGTTTTGTAAAGGGGGAGGTTAATTTACTTTATGAATTGTATCATATTAGATCAAAAATGTATAAACCACCAGTAGCCAAAATGACACTGAGCCTCAGATCATGGATTACACCCATTTCGGGTTTTCTCAAAGAGACAAGTCCAATCGTTCTCTTGCTCCTACTTACATCACTGGCTTGAACCTGTGCTACCTACCTTTTAAACTACAACACTTTAATTCATTTCTCTCATAACTTCTTATTTAAAAAGAATTTTGTAGCTTAAAATTCATTTGATGTAAGTCTTCTAATTCATACTAGATTCAAGCAATCCTTACACTGGGTGGAAAGCGAACGCCGCCTACGCAATGACCGAAGCGCCAAAAGAAGCTTCCGCCTGCACCGCCACAGCCCTACAAATCTCCGAAAATCCCCCGGACTCAGCCCACAAAGTAGCCACTGCCTGAGTCGAATGAGCATGTAGAACCGCCGGCAACTGCTTCCCTGCCCCCGAGTAGGTGGACGCAATAGCCTCTCTGACCCCAGTGAGCAATCGAAGCCTTGGGACTCCGCCCAGCGAACAAGACAAAGAGGTGATCCGAATGACGAAAATCCTTCGTAACCTGAAGATTGTGGAGAAGCATCCTACGCACATTGAGCAAACGCAAAGAATTGAAACGTGAATTATACTTCTTCTCCTGCAGTGGGTGGCACAGTGGTTAAAGCTACAGCCTCGAAACCCCAAGGTTGTGGGTTCAAATCCACACTGGGCAAGTCACTTAATCCCCCCATTGCCCCAGGTACATTAGATAAATTGTGAACCCACCAGGACAGACAGGGAAAAATGCTAGAGTACCTGAATAAATTCATGTAAACCGTTCTGAACTCCCTTGGGAGAACGGTATAGAAAACTGAATAAATCATCAATTTTGGAACACAGAACCGACAGAAAAAGTACTGATCTTAGGAAAGTGCATTCGTGCTGTAAACTTGTAGCTTCTTTAATTCCTTTCTGCTTATAAAGCTTAAAGTGCATAACTCCTGCTCTGGACAACCAAGGCCGTTGCTGATCTCTTTTTAAACATCCGACGCGGCCTGCGTTTCACGGGATACACTAACTCCCCGCTGCGTCAGGGAAAATATCTCTCGCAATGCTTCTTTTTGGCTACAAACAAACTCCTGGCGTTCTGGGTTTTTCTTTTTATTGTAGTATCATATTAGGCAATAACTTTGTACTTTTACTTAAATATTTTAATGTCTTCCTCACTGTACTTATACATTAGGTGTTAAAAGTCAGCTGTATTTTTACTTAGTCACTACAGTCGTGCAACCTCGCACTAGCACCCTGCTCACTTCAAATCAGAGGAGATACAATACAGTTCTTGTATCCTGCAATTTTCTGCCTGGAATCAACAGGGCTTAACAGCAGGAGGGTTTTACATTAGTGACTCTAGGTCAGAAATAAGCGAATCTAACATGGATCTCTCAGGTTTAAGAACATAAGAAGTTGCCTCCACTGGGTCAGACCAGAGGTCCATTGCGCCGAGCGGTCCGCTCCCACGTGGCCCAACAGGTCTATGACTTGTGAAGTGGTTCCTGACCATTTCTATAACCTACCTCTACTTCTATCTGTACCCCTCAATCCCCTTATCCTTTAGGAACCTATATAAACCTTCCTTGAACCCCTGTAATGTGCTCTGGCCTATCACAACTTCCGGAAGCGCGTTCCATGTGTCCACCACCCTCTGGGTAAAAAAGAACCTCCTAGCATTTGTTCTAAACCTGTCCCCTCTCAATTTCTCCGAGTGACCCCTTGTGTTAGTGGTTCCCCAAAGTCTGAAGAATCTGTCCTTAGCTACCTTCTCTATGCCCTTCAGGATTTTGAAGGTTTCTATCATGTGTCCGCTTTTCTAGGGAGAACAGCCCCAGCATTTTCAACCTGTCAGCGTATGAAAAGTTTTCCATACCTTTTATCAGTTTAGTCGCTCTTCTCTGGACCCCCTCAAGTACTGCCATGTCCTTCTTGAGGTACGGCGACCAGTACTGGACACAGTACTCCAGATGTGGGCGCACCATTGCACGATACAGCAGCATGATGACTTCCTTTGTCCTGGTTGTGATACCCTTTTTAATATACCCAACATTCTGTTTGCTTTCTTTGAGGCTGTTGCACACTGTGCCGATGCTTTCAATGTTGAGTCCACCATCACCCCCAGGTCTCTTTCAAGGTTGCTCACCCCTAGCAATGATCCCCCCATTTTGTAGCTGAACATTGGGTTCTTTTTCCCTACATGCATGACCTTGCATTTCTCTATGTTAAAACTCATTTGCCACTTTTTTGCCCACTCTTCCAGTCTCGTTAGGTCCCTTTGTAGGTCTTCACAGTCTTCCGTGGTTCTAACTCTGCCGCAGAGTTTGGTGTCATCAGCAAATTTAATAACCTCACATTTCGTCCCCGTCTCCAGGTCGTTAATAAATATATTGAACAGGAGCGGTCCCAGCACCGACCCCAGTGGAACTCTGATGGGATGAGGATGACATTTTCAAGGGGCTGGGAAGAATTGTTGTGCCCCTCTGTAGAGCCCTTGCATTGCCCTTGGCACAGAGCTGCTTGCTGGACACGTATCTTCCACTGGACCCAATTTCTACTAAACCTGGATTTGCAGAGTTGCATTTAACCTTCCCTATGTGTGGCTGAGAGGTTGTGTTTGTCTGTGTGGGTACCAGATGTCTGGAGTTCCCCGGACTTCTCCTCCTTTGGGGGTCCGGATGGCTTTTCAAAACCCGACACTTTGTCCAGGTTTTGGAAAAACCTCCTCAAATCGGGTCAGGCAGGGAGGAGATGGCACGCGATGACATCCGCGCTTGCACGGACTTCCTCCCTGCCCGACCCGATTTGCGGACAAGAGCGGGCAGCGGTGGACAAGAGCAGGCAGCAGGGAGCGGGGCTGGGTGGGCCGATTGGAAAATCTGGCCACCCTACATGGAAGCATAACCTGCAGTAATGGTGTTACTTAACGACATAGTAGATGACGACGAATAAAGACCTGCAGGGTCCATCCAGTCTGCCCAGCAACAGAAATATACACATATTTGGCCATGAGCTGCCATTTTCAGGGCACAGACCTGGCACTGGCTTTATTTTCAGCTGCTGGAGTTGCTGCCAGAGCCGCTTCCAATCCAACCAGATCAAGCGAGCCATAATCGGGACACAGGGCTGTCGAGGTCTGCCTGGTATGATTTGCCATCTCTCATAATACTATCAAACCCTCTTTAACGGTTCCCTTATCTCCATATGACAGCAAAGCAATGGGCGAACAGCTAAGTCAGACCATACATTAGGTGATTTTCTTATTGTGCTTTAAATTTTTTTAAAAAATTGAAATTGCTTTGACAGCCAGGATGGGGGAGGAGCTGTGCTTAATGATTTCTCTTCTGAACAAACGCCAGGCATAGCTCCTCCCCCTTTTCTGGTGCTACTCAGCGTGCATATGATTTGCATGCTAGTTTGTGCTAAGCATCACCAGCAAAAAAAAAATTTGTTTCCACTATGGTATTTTTTTTACCATGATGTCATAGCTTTCCACATCCAGCCCCCAGTCCTTGGGGTACAACTAGTCCCATTGGGTTTTCAGGATATCCACAATGAATATGCATGAGATAGATTTGCAAACTTGGCTTCAATTTGCATGCATGTACGTTAGATAGATTGTGAACCCACCGGGACAGAGAGGGAAAACTGCTTGAGTACCTGAATAAATGCATGTAAACCGTTCTGAGCTCCCCTGGGAGAACGGTATAGAAAATGGAATAAATAAAAAAAAAAATAAAAAAGTAACTCATGCATATTCCAAGTTTTGCATTTTCGCTATTCTTTGATATACTGCTTATCAAACAGATACCTAAATGGTTTACAATGGATTGAGTAATTTGAGTCTATAAAAAGAATTTAAAATTTAAAATAAAACATATCTAAAATTAGAAATAAGGGGAAAAGTAATTTTTTAAAAGGGGGCATAAACAGACTGATGTACTGTAAACGAGATGGGAGGACAAATTAGGTAAGTTAATGCAGGTAATTACATCGAGATTGAAAATCAAAATAAAAGGGTGGAAGGTGGAGGGAGGGAGATACGTTAATTATGGTATGGCTTGCTTCAAAATAAGTGTTTTTTCCCCCAAAAAGTCCATCAAGAAACAACGTGAATTTTATTTGAAAGAAATGAGTTCAGAGATTGTAGGCATCTTTAAAAAGAAAAGTCTTAAGTTTGGACTTGAATTTTTCTAAAGAATCTTCTAGGCGAAGATCCACTGGGAGGGCATTCCACAGAGAGGGGGCAGGAGCTGAGAAAATAGTTCATCGCAGATATCCTGAAACCCAACGGGGCTAGGTGTGCCCCAAGGACTGGTTTGGGAATGGCCGACCTAAGCTATGCGTGGTCTCAGGGCAGAGTCAGCACGTATGAGGTTACGTGCCATATTCAGCACATAACTCTATGAGGTCATCAGGCCACAGAAAATAGTCCTGTGCCCGATTTCACCTATTTGCTTAGGAGCTGAACACTGGCATTGAATACCGAGGCATTAAATACGCACTCACCCAAGGCGCCGTCTTCACGGGGGGAAGGAGGAGTGCCGCTGCCCCCCCCCACCCCCTTGTGTACCTCTTTAAACATGCGCCAATCTTCAACATGACGCGCGCACCGGCTGCGATTCCTTTCCGACGTCACTTCCTGCTCGCGGGACCAGGACGTGACGTCAGAAGGGAGCCGAGGCCGCTCATGCCAGTGAACATTTCAAGAGGTACGCGGTAATGCTGGGCGCCATTTCCCCGGGAGCTAACCTCCCTCGCTACGCCACCGACTCGCCACCAGCAGCTGAATTTTTACCCCTTCGATTGTAAGCTCTCTGGAAAAGAATTGCCCGCAACTTACTTTGAGCTCTCTTTGAAAAGGTGTGAGCTAAGTAATAGGCAGCACGAACGGAGGGGGAGGGAAGGGCTATGCTTTTCTATCGCACTTTCAGCTAGTAAAACCTTATCACTCTGTAAAGGTTAGTCAGAACTTATCCTAAGGCTGCATTCACAGCCTGTTCCTCAGCAGCCCCGTGCGCTCCAAACCATCTGTAGCTGGAAGTTAATGAATAGCTCCACGGTACACAGCTCTGGGGGGTCATTAACCACCAGTATGCCAAGCCAGGGCTGCCAGGGCTTATATCAGAAAGGGCAGGCCAATAGAGATTCACCCTGTTTGCATAGCACTAGTATGTACAGTTTCTATAACTGAGGGAATGTTTGCCCAGAAAGCCGACAGGGAAGTCTGTTTTCCAGCTGTACGCACAATGCACCGAAGTTAATCTCTTCCTTGAAGAGGGGAACCTAATCTGCAGGTGTTAATTGTATCCAAAAGATGAAGGAGATTGCGCAGTATGCACCCCAGTTTCTAGCATTACTCAGCATTTGTACACATTCCCTCCCCCCTTTTTATGAAGCCGCGTTAGTGGGGGGGGGGGGAGGTTCCGCCAGCCACGGTGGTAAGAGCTCCGACAATCATAGAATTCCTATGAGCCCTGGAACTTTTACCGCCATGACCAGCGATAAAAAAGCCTAATGCAGCCTCATAAATGTTACTCATACAACTCGATCTAGTAGATCACAACATCCTACTACAAACATTGGAGGCAATAGGAATCACAGGCAAAGTCTACAATTGGTTTGAAGGATTCCTCCGCTCAAGAAGATACAGAGTAAAAGCAAACAATGAACAATCAGAATCCTGGAACAACCCTTGTGGAGTCCCCCATGACTCCCCACTATCGCCAACACTCTTCAACCTTTACATAGCCACACTTGGCACATGCTTAGACAAACAAGGTATAACGTCATACAGCTACATAGACGATATCACCATCCTCCTGCCTTTCGACCAAACCACCCCCAACACAACAAACAAACTACACATTGCACTAGAAACAGTGTCAAAATGGATGAGAGACCACAAATTAAAACTGAACCAAGACAAAACCAAATTCTTACTTCTAGAAAGAAACAAAACCCCAACCATAACAAACCTAGAAATACATCACATATCCCTTACAACCCAACCTAAAACTGCTGGGAATAATGATAGACAAAGGCTGCATCATGCAACTTCAAAACAGCAAAACGGTTCAGAAGGCATTCGCAACCATGCGCAACTTAAGACAAGTCCGAAAATACTTCAGCAACGAACAATTCAAACTCATAGTACAAGCGCTAATCCTAGGACTCCTGGACTACTGTAACATACTTTACCTGTCATGCCCCGCCAACATGCTAAAACAATTATAAACAGTCCAAAATACAACCCTAAGACTAATATACTCGTTGAAAAATACGACCACATTACCTCAACTTTCCAAGACTCACACTGGCTCCCAGTACAAGCACGCATACAATACAAATTCTACTGCACCCTATTCAAAGCCCTAAATGGAAATGGATCAAACTATCTGAACAACCGCCTAATCTGGAAAAACACATCCAGACCAAGGAGAACTCAAGCACACTATACCCACCCCCCAATCAAAGGCATGCAAAGCATAAAAATATATGACGTTCTACTAGCCACCAGAGCAGCAAAAATAGACCACCACCTCTCCAATCTGCTGACCACGACGCCCAACTAGAAAACATTCAGGAAAGAACTGAAAACCATACTATTCAAGAAATTTGTCAAATGATCTAACCAAACCGAATCGACCATTCCCAGATCCCGACACATACTATAGCTATCAACCTTGTAATCTCCCTGGGAATGCCCAGGATCATTTCTTGTTGTAAACTGCCTAGAGCTGAAAAGTATTGGCGGGAAAGAAGACATTAATGTAATGTAATATAATAAAAAGGAGCCATAGTTTTGCATTGCTTCCCAATCGTAGTTCTTAAAGTTAATCACTGAAAATATTTATCAGCCTTTTTCCCCTCCCCCATCATCTCTTTCTTGATCCCACATATCTCCCCCCTTCCAAAAGTTCCTCTTTTCTATCCTCATCATCTCCTTCCCAGGTCCTCTTCCCCCTCTCAGTCTCTCCTGTACATCTCACTTCTCTGTGCTTCTCTCCTTTATTCCTCCAGGATATCTTCCACCCTTTTTCTCTTTTCCTTCCAGATTTCCATCTGCCTACCTTTTTCTCCAATTTCCCCTCAAATCCTCTACCCCATCCATCCTGCTCAACAATCTGCCTGCTTTAAACACACTGAGGCTTATTAAAAACAAAACAAAAAATCCAAAAAACAGCATAAACCAGCACTTAGGACGTTTTCTTAGAACATAAGAACATAAGCAGTGCCTCCGCCGGGTCAGACCATAGGTCCATCCTGCCCGGCAGTCCGCTCCCGCAGCGGCCCAAACAGGTCACGACCTGTCTGAATCACCAGAAGGGGCTCCCTTGCCACCTTGGTTTCTCATTGAAGTCCTATCTTCCCATCGTAGTCCTAACCCTCCGGTCTTGCACATACACGACCTGTTGGGTTTCTATACTTATTACCTGGTTAGCTTTCTATACCTGTGTTACATCCCAGCACCTCTCTCAGTATCCCACGATCCCTTTATCCCTCAGGAATCCGTCCAATCCCTGTTTGAATCCCTGTACCATACTCTGCCTGATCACTTCCTCCGGTAGCGCATTCCAAGTGTCCACGACCCTTTGGGTGAAAAAACACTTCCTTGCATTTGTTTTGAACCTATCTCCCTTCAGTTTCTCCGAATGCCCCCTCGTACTTGTTGTCCCCTTCAGTCTGAAGAATCTGTCCCTATCCACCCTCTCTATGCCCCTCATGATCTTGAAGGTCTCTATCATATCTCCCCTGAGCCTCCTTTTTTCCAGAGAGAAGAGCCCCAGCCTATCCAACCTTTCGGCGTATGGGCAGTGTTCCAGCCCTTTTACCAGTTTCGTTGCTCTCCTTTGGACTCTCTCAAGTACCGCCATGTCCTTCTTGAGGTGTGGCGACCAATACTGAACGCAGTATTCCAGATGTGGACGCACCATCGCTCGATACAATGGCATGATGACTTCCCGCGTCCTGGTTGTTATGCCCCTCTTTATGATGCCCAGCATCCTGTTGGCTTTTTTCGAGGCTGCTGCGCACTGTGCAGATGGCTTCAGTGATGCATCCACCAGCACACCCAAGTCTCTCTCAAGTCTGCTGTCTCCCAACAATGCCCCCCCCCAATTTGTAGTTGAACAACGGGTTCTTTTTCCCTATATGCATGACCTTGCATTTTTCCACGTTAAAGCGCATTTGCCATTTGTTTGCCCAGTCTTCCAGCTTGTCCAGGTCCCTTTGCAGGTCCTCACACTCCTCCCTGGACCTAACTCTACCGCACAATTTGGTATCGTCTGCAAATTTTATAACCTCGCACTTTGCCTCCTTTTCCAGGTCATTGATAAATATGTTGAAGAGTAACGGCCCCAGCACCGATCCCTGTGGCACACCGCTCGTGACTCCCCGCCAGTCAGAATATTGGCCCTTCACTCCGACCCTCTGCAGTCTACCCGACAACCAGTGCTTGATCCATCTGTGCACATCCCCTTCCACCCCATGGTTCCACAGCTTCCTAAGCAGCCTTTCATGTGGCACCTTGTCGAAAGCCTTTTGAAAATCGAGGTAAATGATGTCTATGGGTTCCCCATTGTCCACCCGACTGCTTATTCCCTCAAAGAAGTACAGAAGGTTCGTTAGGCACGACCTTCCCTTACAGAATCCGTGCTGGCTTGTTCTCAGTAGGCCATTCCTCTCGATGTGCTCACAAATGCTGTCCTTGATCATAGCTTCCACCATCTTCCCTATAATTGAAGTCAGGCTCACCGGCCTGTAGTTCCCGGGGTCACCCCTCGATCCCTTCTTGAAGATAGGTGTGACATTCGCCAATTTCCAGTCCTCTGGTACCTCACCAGTTTTCAAGGATAGGTTGCAAACATGCTGGATTGTGCCCGCTATTTCTTGTCTTAGTTCCTTCAGAACCTTTGGGTGGATCCCGTCCGGGCCCGGTGATTTACCGCATTTTAACCTGTCTATCTGTTTGAGGACATCCTCCTTACTTACCTCTATGTGCTCCAATTTTTCGGCCTGTTCCCCACTCATGAGTTGTTGCCAAAACGTTCAAGTGCTGATTTTCACAACTGACTTTCTGGACGCCTTGCTAGGCTTCTTGACTGCTGAGCACCCAAAGTTCCAAGGGGGAGTGTTGTAGGTGGGCTTTGGGTGTGCACTTACAATGATAATCAAACCTTTCCCAAGATGTCCAGGACACAACTTTGACGACCAGAGCTAGACCTGTTTTAAAAGAATTTAAGTGCCAAAAAGGTACCCAAACTAACCAGATGACCACTGGAGGGATGAAAGCATGGTCACTCCACACTCCCCCAGTGGTTACTGACCACTCCCACCCCCTAAAGATGTAAAAGGAATAGTACCAGCCTCTATGACAGCTGAAGATATTATGGGACATCCTAGCATAGCAGCAAGCAGGTGTCTTGAGTAGCTTGGTGGGCAGTGTAGTGAACCATAGAGAGGGGGATCCAGGCTCATGTCCCATCCTACCCACTACATTTATTGTGTAAAGTATGAGCCCACCAAAACCCACCCCAAACCATATACTGCCATAAAGGTGACACCTGCAGCCATAAGGGCTATTGGGGTGGTAGACAGGTGGTATATAGTGGGTTTGGGGGGAATTCTGGAGGACTCACCATATACTATAAGGGGTTCTGGTGAAATATGAAGTTCACAGCAGTGCCCCCTAAAGTGTCTCACTGCCCTGTTGGCATGTCTGAGTGTCTAATCTATTAAGGTGCTGGTCCCTCCCATATACAAATGGACATTTTGAGCTTGGATGCTTTTGTATTTGAAAATGGCCAAAAAGTTAAACGTCCTAAGGACCAAGATGTCTAAATAGGTTATTTTAGTAAAAAAAAAGAAAAAAGAAAAAGATAAATACCAAACAAACAATTGGACATTTAACGGTTTAGAAAATGGATATTTCCCTGTTACGACTTTTGGACATCTTGTGGGAAATGTTCAAAGTTGGACTTAGATGTTCTATCGAAAATGCCCTTCTCTGTCCCACCGATGGCAGAAGAGGGCTCAAAAAAAAAAAAAAAAGTTGAGTGTAGCTTGGAAAAGGGTAATGGACAAAAAAGGAATAAGAAAAAGAGCTAGTGAATGTAATGGTGAGTGGGCAGAAGAGTAGGAGTAAAAAAAAGGAAGAATGGATGAGAGGTGAGGAGAGAGTCTAGGAATAGGACGAAGAAAGGGAGAGTGTAATGTGAGGAGAGAATAGTGAAAACAGAATAAGAAAGAGAAAGTTGGTAAAATGGTCTGAACTTTGCCAGCTAAAATTTAATGCTAAGAAATGCAAAGTCATGCATTTGGGCTGTAAAAACCCAAGGGAACGGTACAGTTAAGGGGGTGAAGAACTTATGTGCACGACGGAAGAGTGGAACTTGGGTGTGATTATATGTGATGATCTTAAGGTGGCCAAACAGGTTGAAAAGGTGACGGCGAAAACTAGAAGGATGCTAGGTTGGCCAGTAGGAAAAAGGAGGTATTTATGCCTCTCTATAAGACTCCGGCGAGACCTCATTTTGAGTATTGTGTACAATTCTGGAGGCCAAACCTTTAAAAAGATATAAAAAAGATGAAGTCAGTCCTTAGGAAGGCTACTAAAATGGTGTGTGGTCTTCGTTATAAGGCATAAGGGGACAGACTTAAAGATCTCAAAGATCTCAATCTGCATACTTTGGAGGAAAGGCAGGAGAGGGGAGATATGATAAAGACGTTTAAATACCTACGTGGCATAAATGTGCATGAGTCGATTCGCTTTCATTTGAAAGGAAGCTCTGGAATGAAAAAGACATAGGATGAAGAGAGGCAAACTGCCCTTAAAGAGAATTACAGTAGTTTAACTGAAAGATTGCTAAAGTCAAAATCTAAATCGCACAGAAGAAAACACCCGATGGCATAAGTATAACATAAGGCATAGAAAAAAGCATGCACAAATCATCAATTTGGGGTCTGATCATAAATTTAGGGGTCTTTTTACCAAGGCGCACTAACTGATTTAGCGTGCTAAGGCGCTCATTATATTCTATGGGTTCCTTAGCATTTTGTGTGCGCTAAATTGATTGGCATGTGCTAAAATCGGTTAGCGCGCCATAGAATTTGGAGGTGTTGGTTCCTTATAGATGGTGATGAAGGGCAAATATTCCATGGGTCAAGGAAGTGGACAGCCTCCCATTTCATGGTGTTCCAAAAAAGAGTCAATTTCCTTGAAGCCACGTTGAGTGTAAAGTAGAACAGAAATCTTTATTTATATACCACAAAAGCCTTTCGCTTCGAGGAGGTTTACAGGAAAAAGTATCTCCGTGTCAGCTGCAGAGCAGTTTGGGCTGTGGGACCCTCCGATTGGATAACGAGTGGAAGAGGGGACAGAAAAATATAAACGAGCCTGGGAGCAAGAATGGAGCCCAAAGAGATGCCACAAGAAGACAGGTTGTTCACCCTCTCCAAGGTAGGGAGAACGAGAGGGCACTCTCTAAAGTTAAAGGGGATCGATTCCGTACAAATGTAAGGAAGTTCTTCTTCACCCAGAGAGTGGTAGAAAGCTGGAACGCTCTTCTGGAGGCTGTTATAGGGGAAAACACCCTCCAGGAATTCAAGACAAAGTTGGACAAGTTCCTGCTGAACCAGAGCGTACGCAGGTAGGGCTGGTCTCGGTTAGGGCGCTGGTCTTTGACCTGGGGGCTGCCGAGTGAGCGGACTGCTGGGCACGATGGACCACGGGTCTGACCCAGCAGCAGCAATTCTTATGTTCTAAAAGTTTAAAAAGTGGATGAATTGGAAAGGAACAGTCAGTCAGATAAGACTCAAACATGGCGTAGAGCGTTCCAGAAATACCAGGACTACGCAATCATTGAAGAATAGAGAACAGTTGATTTGATTAAAGCAGAGGACAGTATTACCAAAAGGTCGACCGATAGAACATCTGATGTTGTTATAAAGTGCAATCAATGGATTTTCAGGGCTGTGCCCCTGGCAAAAACCTGGCTTAGTATAAAAACAAACACTTGTTAAAAAAAAAAAAAAAAGAAGCTGATAAGACAATCTTCAAGATTTTTTCAGAGGAAAGAGAAATTAGAAACAGTGGCATAGTAACAGGGGTGCGGTCTGCCCCATGAGTGGTCTTTGTAAGGGGCCAGGCACCCCCCCTCTCTCTCCATCCCCAACCTCTCCATGCATGCCCCTTCCCTTGTACCTCTTTGATTTTTATGAACTTTCTGCCTGCGTCGGGGTTGCCTCTATCTGACATCACTTCCGGGCCCCGCACCTAGGAAATGACATCAGAGAGATAGCCAACGTGACGCGGGCAGCAAGTTTGTGCTTTTAGTGGTACGGAGAAGAGCACGGGGGAGGGGCTCCACTCACCCTCGCTGCACCACTGATTAGAAATTGGCCTAAAATTAGTGGAGTCCCAGTTCCAAGTTATGAGGGGTGGATTCAAAGGTAAACGATGAAATAGGTAGGCGGGAATCAGAGGAAAGATGACTTCATTGATAGTAGGCAAAGTCAGATTTTGAAGAGAAAACCAAACTGAAAAGTGCTGTAGAAGATGAACATTTTGGGACGGGGCCCAGGCAGAGAATTACAAACAAGGAAAACATTTGCAGTGCAGACAGACTGGTGGAACAAAACGTTTTAGCCTATCTGGGGGAAGGAGATAAGGAGAGGAGGAATAGAGAGAAATCGTCCCTAGATTTTGGAAGAGTTTTTTAGGCTTCTTATTGAAGAATGAGACCTGAGAAGCAAGATCTTTTAGTCCTTCGTTATAACTTCGTGAAACTCCTTCTACATCATGAAAGCTGCAAGGTTTGGGGACTGGGTAAAACGAGGATCTCGCAAACCCCACAGATCTCAACCGCACGTCCTTAAAAATCTGGTTACCTCAGGGGTGAGCAGGATTCATGAGGTCCGTGGGAGTTTCAAGTTTATATAAATTTTTGATTAAACACAAATCATGGTTTCTAAGCGTTTTACAAATTATATTTTTTTAAAAAGGGAGCCATAATAGACAAATATCCACTTAACAACACTAGACCAACAAAGACATTAGGAAAATTGGGAGAACTACAATTTAAAAGTAAAGAATGCATGAAAGGAAGACCACAGTAAGGAGGAAAGACAATCAGGATTATCAAGTAGCTCTGGCTAAGATTTGAAATCTATTTAAGGGTCATATGCATCATGGAAAAGGTAAGTCTAGATTTCCCATAAATTTGGCTAAGTTTTTCTCCGTTCTGATATACAGCGGTAAAGAATTCCATATCATGGGGGCTGTAACTGCGAAGGAAGTAGCACGACACGAGTCAATTTTTGATGATGGTGTATGAAGAAGGTACTGAGAGGAGGATCTTAAAACTCGTGTAAGTTCATGTGGAATAAGAAGTTTATGAATAAAGGCCGGTTCTTTAGTGTCTTGCAACATAAACGAGAGAAGAGCTATTTTATATATGACACGATCTGGAATTGGTAGCCAATGAGCGGATTTTATCAGAGCAAACTTTTTCTTATTTGTGATCATTTTTATGGCAGTGTTTCGTATCAGTTGTAACCGAAGGATATCTTTTTGATAAATACCCTTATTCGGTGCATTACAATAGTCGAGTTTAGATATAATAAGAGAATGAATTAAAGTGTTGAGAGATAGAGGGTCCAGAATCTTCGCCAGTTGCAATGAGCATCCCTGCGGGCCCCACACCACGGCCGCTTTCTTTTTAAGGCCGCGCAGGATCCGTGGGGCCCCCAGGTAGAAGGCATTTAAGGCACTGGGATGCAGAAAAGCAGAGCACCACCAAAGGGAGAGCTAGGAAGAGAGAGGAGGAAATTCATGCAGTACTCAGTACCCGCAATCCCAACCACAAACCGAAAAGAAAGTAGCATGGGACCCCATAGAACTAAAAGCACAAGGCCTTATGGTGTGGGGTCCCCAGGATCCTTGTTTTAACTCCTGCAGACCTCACGGATCTCGCTCACTCTGCAAATCCTCGTTTTAATTCCTGTGGACCTCGCGGATCCTGTGTGTGTGTGTGTGGGGGGGGGGGTCAGATGAGGATATGCGGGATGAGTGGGATCCATAGGCTCCACGGGAGTTAAACAAGGCTTCCTTGGCCACTTTCTTTGTAAAGCTGTGCGGTAGAGAACCGCAAGGTCCTTGGGGTCTGCAGGATCCTTGTTTTACCCAGTCCCCACGGTTTGTAAAGTAATGATGTTACACATGCTGAATTTGGTACTTAAAGTATGTATAACCCAGGATTGAGCCAGGGAGTGTTTCTCCTCAGTAACCATGGCATGTTTAATCAGAGCAACCGTGTACTCTGTGCTTCATTATATCCAAATATAATCTGGAGAAAACCAAAACTATACAGCAAACTCTCTCGTTCCTTTCAAATACATTTTAAGCAGGGTCACTTGAAAGCCATTGTAATACTTTAATCTTTCTAACAATAGCTTTTCTCCCTTGGGCAAACATTCTTACAAAACCCCATGACGTGTATTTCTGGTACGTTCCTCCTCTTATGTTATAGAGGGACGTTCAATTAACGGACGCTCGACTTTCTGCTGGCTAGAAATGTCAATATAGATCTCTTGCAAACAGACAGGTAACAGGACACACAAACCTAAAGCATGCATGATATAAATACACTAAACAAAACTCCAGAGCAATGACTTAATCTCTGGCTTCACTCGTCATCCCATTCCACCATGGAATCTATATATTTGGAGACGTATAGTGGTATAGAGGCTATAGGTCTATAATTGGATGGCTGATCTGTAGCTCTTTTTGGGTCTTTCAGGATAGGGGTTATGATGATTTTGGATAGGTCTTGTGGAAATTGGCCCTCTGTGAGCGTGTAACTGATCCACCGCATGAGTTGGGTGTGGAATTTAGTGCTGGCTGCTCTTAACAGATATGGAGGATAGTGGTTGAGGTCGCAGGCTGCATGATTGTATTTGTTATAGGTGAGAGTTACCAATGAGTGGAGTGCTCGGGGAGAATGTGGGGAAAGATACTGAGGAGCTATGGAGTAAATACACTTCTAGATCAGTAAGAGGAGTTTGAACTGTAGCAGAAATGGATAGGAGGCCAATGAAGTGACTTGAGGAGAGGGGTATGGCAACATTGATGGAATATGAGGCTTGCAGCAGAGTTCTGAACAGATTGATGGGGCAATATGGTTTAGCAGAAGGCTAGTGAGAAGCAGATTGCAGTAGTCTAGGAGAAAGGTGATAAGGATCAGAATCAGAAAATAATATTAAATACTGAACTAAGGCCAGTACTGGGCAGACTTGCACGGTCTGTGTCTGTATATGGCCGTTTGGTGGAGGATGGGCTGGGGAGGGCTTCAATGGCTGGGAGGGTGTAGATGGGCTGGAGTAAGTCTTAACAGAGATTTTGGCAGTTGGAACCCAAGCACAGTACCGGGTAAAGCTTTGGATTCTTGTCCAGAAATAGCTAAGAAGAAAAAATTAAAAAATTTAAATTGAATCAAGTTGGGCAGACTGGATGGACCATTCGGGTCTTTATCTGCCGTCATCTACTATGTTACTATGTTACTATGATATGGATGAAAGTCTTGGCAGTGTGCTCAGAAAGGAAGGGTCTGATTTTAGGGATGTTGTAGAGAAAGAAATAACAGGTTTTGATAGTCAGATATGTGAAGAAAAGGAGAGAGATGAGTCAAACATTACCCCAACGTTGCGAGTCGACGAGACAGGGAGGATCAGGCTGGAGAAGCTGCTTGTGCTGGTGACGATTTTAAGAGGTACAAGGATGGGAAGGGAGGGCATAAGTGTGTTGCGGAAGATGCTACCTCCAGTGCCTCCTCCCTTCGCTATGCTACTGATAACAATAGACTTCCTCCCACAGGCTAACAGTTTTTCCAGTAACATCGATCGTTTTCTGCCCTTTGCTGAAGGAAAACCACAAACAAAATGGATTCTTCAGTCTTCTACTTCTATTATTCTTTTAAAAAAAAAAAAAAAAAAGTGAAAGAGAGACACCTGAAAAACTGAATAGTTTTCTTGTCTAACTTTATAAATAAGACCTGCAAAATCAAGTGTCCTAGGATTTCAGATGAATTTTTGTCTATATATTTCTGCTTTTAGCTTATGGTCTCTTTTCCTGTATTTACACAAAATCTATCATGTGTAACTAAGACCATATATTCTATTAGCACTAAGTGTTTGTTGAGATCTATAGTAATCCATCTCGTTCAGTTTTCCAGGGCGGGTTCAACCTATGAACCAGGTAAGAACTAGCTCAAGGTGTCATAATCCAGGTCCTGCATTACTCCCTCCACTGCCTTCCCCTCAACTCATGATCCGGTATCTCCGCTTCTTCCTCAAATCTGTCCACCCCTGGCCTACCTTCACAATCTGCACATGCTGCCTGAGCTTAGCCCAGAGCATCCCCTCTGCCTCTTCCTGCTCTCTCTGAAATAACTTCCTGTTTCCAGTGGAGCTGGATGTGGCAGAGGGAAGGCTCTACACTGCTGCCTTAGAGTGTGAAGGTACATGGAGGTGGTTGAGAGAGGAGATACTGGATTGCGGGTCCGGGAGGGGGGAGGGTGAGGGAGGGAGTGAAGAGAGCTACTGTTTCATGAGCAGGGGAATAAAATGATGCAAAATTTGACTAAGGGCACTACAGTCTTTTTCTGGAGCCATATGGTAACCCTACTCGAGCCAGGTCAGCAATTCTCCCACCAGGTGTTATGAGATATATCCTAAAACTTACCACAATATTGACAGTGCTGCCTTTACCTAGGAAAGTCCTACCCAATTTACAGTTTCCGAGTGATTGTTGTAGAGTTGTGTATTAATATAGCTCTTACTGGAGAGGGGTTATGTTGCTTTTATTGAGAAGAAACCAGAATCACACTTTATGTTTGGGGAATTGAGGGAAATGCTCTAGTTCTGCTCTGCACCCATTGTTGTATGAGGAAGGCGTCTAAGGTATCTCACCCACAGCAGACATCCCCACCTACTCTATTGTCTTAGGTACCACCTTCAAATCCTACGTGTACACTCGTTCCCTACAAATAAACCCCCAGACTCACACACATTTCTATCTCCGATGCCCACCCACACTTTATCCCAATGGCCCTCAATTTTCAAATATTCCCACCCTTGCTCCCTGACTGGAGTGCTGAAGGTGACTAGCCCCTGCTAACTTGCCAAATATGGGTGTTATGGGGGGGGGTGTCTATTTTAATAATCACCCCTCCCCTCGGCTCATTCAACTCAAGCTACACCACTGGAGATGATGAAATGATAACAGTAATAAATCAATTGAGGCGGGTGGGGTAAGTTTTCCAAATTTTTAAAGATACCATCAAGCATTTATTCTGCGTCAGGATATGTACTGGATCCTTCCTGAAGTCTTGGAGCATCTTCCAGATTGGCTGAACCTAGAATGGCAACTGATGTCCCTTAAATTACCACGAATTTATAAGGACAATAGTATTTTATTCGATACATGGAAAACCTTAAAATTCATCAACAACTTAACATCTGTGCCAGTACAACAGTCCATGTGTCAATCCTTATGGTTAAACTCCAAGATTCAAATTGGCGAGTCTAAAATTATTTGGAATCATTGGCTGCAGGCAGGCATACACG
This sequence comes from Geotrypetes seraphini, assembly GCF_902459505.1. Lineage (NCBI taxonomy): Eukaryota > Metazoa > Chordata > Amphibia > Gymnophiona > Dermophiidae > Geotrypetes > Geotrypetes seraphini. Next base: position 69,754,710 of record NC_047095.1, read on the forward strand.
TATGTTAGATGATGTAATATCAAATGGGAAAATGCTTGATTTTTCACAACTGCAAAATGATTCTGTGAAAGTAAACTTTGAAATGTCAAGCATGTCCTGATCTAACTATGGATAAGGAGACTAATTCTCGCAGATACGATGGTCCTTGACCATATAAAATATTAAAAACCATCACACAAAGCTTAAAAATGTATCCTTGTGTGTATTGGCAGCCAATATAATTCTGTCATATTTAGAAATCGAAAAGACCACCTTAACTGCAGTATTCTGTAGTGTCTCTAGTCTCATCAAACAGGCTCTTTGCACATCCCAGATTTATTTTCCATCAAAGTGTAAGTGACTGAACTATAATTTAAAAACACAGCTGTATCAAAATATCTACGCACTACCTGGATTTTCCTTAAAAGGCCAAAAGCTTTCCTACTAATCATTTTAATCTGATGTTCCATAGTTAATATATTATCCAATTGTACTCCCAAAACTCTAGTTTGCATATCAAAAACATAATTATTCTGACCTATAATTGACAGCTGATCTTATCTGGCTAGATCCTGAGAACCCAGCCAGAGAAATCCTGAGAACCTTACCACCACCACCACCACCACCCCTTTTATGAAGCCGTGTTAGGCTTTTTTATCGCCACTCTGATGCTCAGAGAATTGCTACGAGCATCGAAGCTAATACCGCCTAGGTTGGCCTTATGTTTTTCGATATTTATTTTCAATTTGTGGGTTGATACCCATTGTTGTACAGTGTACATTATTTCTCAATTGGACTGTTAGTCCAAAACACAAAAGAAGAACAGACTGTGGAAAACAATGATCTTGATTAGGCATTTATTATGATGAATCAAATAAAAGTACAAATCCAAAATGAAATCATCTCCACTTCATGAATAACTGACGTGTCTTGCGATATGGACCCTACACAATCCGTGTTTCGGCAAAAAGCCTTCTTCAGGGGTCCTAGGTGGGGGGTAAAGATGTGAAGTATGAGATTAAATGTAAAAAAAAGTGATAATAGTGACCAATATCATAGGTGCAAAGTGTCAGTCAATTAAATGAATCGAGAAAGATCCTGTGAAGAGGTGCGTGAGGGATCAGACCTGAAAAAAGAAGGAAGGGCACAGAGGCTTGGAGAACACGGGGAAGAGAGAAGTCCAAAAACCAATGCGAAGACCATACTGATGGAAATGATGAAGGCACTCAAAAATCAAACACAAAAGGGGTCATACATACCAGGTGAGTATTCACTCAATGATATAAAAATAAATAGATAAAACCTACAAAAGGTCACAGTCATCGGCAAAAGAAGATCTAGCTAATAAGTTAGATTTCAAAATTAACTAATATGTCAGAGGAGTCTGAGAGATGAATACGGTGGCATAAAAAATACATACCCATGGCATACCCTAGTATTTAGAAGTGAAAACAATGAATACATTTACATAAAATCCAGAGGAACAAAACCTGACATTTTGTATATGTACAAAGAAGTCAAAACCTGGGATGTTGCATGAAATACATAAAATATGATATGACATGAGGACATCAAAATGCAACGTAATAAAAACACAATGCAATGAATCAAAAACATTGAAAAATCAGAACTCATGCAGCAAATCTCCAGTCTACCGATAACAACTCCAGACTACAAAACATTCAGCAAAGACATAAAGACTATACTTTTCAAGAAATCCCTGAAAAAGACTTACCACCACAAGTTCCTTCTTTCCTCCCACTAACTCCCCGACCCCCCAAAACAACCTGCTCTACTCTTTTATCTTCCCCAGAAAAGACCAGATAAATCTCCCTAGCCCAGCTAAGAATGACCAGATATCTTTTTGTAATCCGCCTTGAACCGCAAGGTAATGGCGGAATAGAAATCCCTAATTTAATGTAATAACATAAGGCACATAAATGTGGCATGAAGAAGGGTATTAAAAATGTCTTAAAATGCACATTGGGAATTAATAAAATAAGGAGAACTACATAATAACGTGGAGAAAGAGGAATCATGTGAGCTAGCCCGGCGGACCGAGAACTATGGTGAAACATAGGATGAAGAGGCTATGAAAAAGGAAGGAAGGAATGAAAGTCTGGCTGCCCTGAGAAAGTAAGGAGACAGTTACAGACAATGCTGGGGGGTGGTCTAGGAGCCGGTTCTCAGTCCGGCTTTTGGGATACACCTATCCAGTCAGGTTCTCAGGATACCCACCGTGAACACGCCTGAGATGGATTGGCATACAATGGAGGTCATGCATGTAAATTTATCTCAGACTGGCTGAATTTAAAGGATGCCGGATGTATTGAGCATCTTTTGGGGGGGCAGAGAGAGGCATAAAACTTGGGTATCATAATGAAAAAATGCATAAAATAGACAGGCGAGGGAAGAGGGTTAAAGTCACAGCCATGGAGACTGCAGTACAGGGCCTGCAAAAAAAAAAGTGTGCTCAAACCCCACCCAGAGCCTGGGGATGGTTTATTGGATCACAATTACAGGTCAAGAGCACCAAGACCAGGAAGCTGAAAGAAAAGAAAAATAACCAAGTCTAGTTAAGTGACAATCATCTGATTTCACAGATTTGCAGCTAGTCGACTGGATCCAATAAAAGCCTGCTCCAGTGCAGATGCCCCGATTAGCAGCTTCCATGAGCCAGGCGCGACTGGCATCACAACAGAACTCAATGCCACCTCACGCCCATGTATCCCGTAGTCTCAGATGGGCAGCACAGTCATGCAGAACTGATCTAAGATGCTTCCAATTCATTTTGCACTCCATCTGGCCATAACGTGCTCATGTCTTTCTCCGAGATTTGTTGGGTTTTTGCCGACAATAAATTGAAATAAAACAAACCATGGGTCGACCTTTTTTATTGGACTAACTAACACATGGCTTTTACAAAGCAAGGCAAATGCTCCGACATTCATAGGAATTTCATGAGCGTCTGCAAAAGGAGCCCTAATGTATTTAGTTTAAGGCATTCTTGATGCCTGGAATGTGCTCCCGAGGGAGATGGTGGAAATGAAAATGGTGACGGAGTACAAAACAACATGGGATGAACACAGAGGATCTCGAATCAGAAAATAATAGGCATATATTGGAGGAACTGTGTCCTGTATATGGCCATTCAGTTGAGGCTGGGATGGTTAAGATGGGCTGGAGTGAGCTTTGGCAGAGTCTCCAGTAGATGGAACCTAAGCGCACTACCAAGCCTAGCTCTGGGTTTCTGGTTCAGAAATAGTGAAGAAAAAAAAGAACAATTTCAATTAAACCATGACTTTATAGAGTGTGTACGGTTGGGCAGACTGGATGGACCATTCGGGTCTTTACAAGTCCTCTAAAAAGAAGGAATCACTTTTTTTTTCTATTTCTGTTCTAATTTTATTACCTTAAAGTGGATTCACAGGGTGACAACACCTCCTTTATCTTTTTTTTTTTTTTGTGTTACTGGGTCTTTATCTGATCAAGTTTGCCGGTAACAAGAGGGCATCCTTGGAAAATCAGAGGCGGGAAACTACGAGGTGACACCAGGAAGTTATTTTTCACTGAAAGGGTGGTTGATCGCTGGAATAGTCTTCCACTGTAGGTGATTGAGGCCAGCAGCGTGCCTGATTTTAAGGCCAAATGGGATCGACACGTGGGATCTATTCACAGGGTAAAGGTAGGGGAGGGTCATTAGGGTGGGCAGACTAGATGGGCCGTGGCCCTTATCTGCCGTCTATTTCTATGTTTAAGTTTATGAAAATTTTATATACTTCACCCCCGATTCCGTCTTCGATCTGTTCCCGATTGTATGCAGGCTGACGAATTCACAAAAGGCCTGCATGCAAATGGGGACGATCATTGACACGCCTTCCACCCACGGCATAGATTGCTAGAGAGCGATCCTGGAGCATGCGCAGACCCTGACAGTAGTGACAGGAGAAGCAGCCTCCTGTCAGGGCTTCTGCCGGCTTTTTCAATTTTTTTTTTTTTTAAATTGTGCAGATAGTTTGCGTGTATTACACAAGCAAAATAACTGCTCAGTTAAAATAAAATAAAGCCACCCCCCCATGAAGTGTCTCCTCAAACTCCTAAAAAAAAAATGCCCCCCACGCAGATGCCCCACCGAATTACAAAAGGCAGGAGGGATGCCAACTTTCTCCTGCCATCTCAACCCCATCCTGGCCGGGCCCAGCCCACATCCCTCCCTGTAGCTTAAGCTAGGCCTGCCGGCTGGCCAGGCCAGAGGCACCCCCTCCCCGTACCTTTAAAATCATTGGGAGCCAAATTATACTTGATAATTAAATTGAAAGGGTCTAGAGAAGAGGGACTAAGATGGTTAAGGGGCTGGAGAAGTTGCCGTACAGTGAGAGATTAGAGAAACTGGGCCTCTTCTTCATCGAACAGAGGAGATTGAGAGGGGACATAATTGAAACATTCAAGATAATGAAGGGAATAGACTTAGTAGATAAAGACAGGTTGTTCACCCTCTCCAAGGTAGAGAGAACGAGAGGGCACTCTCTAAAGTTGAAAGGGGATAGATTCCGTATTAACATTAGGAAGTTCTTCTTCACCCAGAGAGTGGTAGAAAACTGGAACGCTCTTCCGGAGGCTGTTATAGGGGAAAACACTCTCCAGGGATTCAAGACAAAGTTAGACAAGTTCCTGCTGAACAAGAACGTACGCAGGTAGGGTTGATCTCAGTTAGGGCTCTAGTCTTTGACCAGAAGGCCACCGCGTGAGCGGACTGCTGGGCACGATGGACCACTGGTCTGACCCAGCAGCGGCAATTCTTATGTTCTTAAAATCGGAAAGAACAAAAGGTGGGGAAAAGCAGGAGATCAGCCAAAGTGGCCGGTCTCGCGTAAACTTAAAACATCCTTAAAAGGACAATCAGGATTCAAAAGCATCTTGAAAAAGAAATGTCATCTCCCTTTTTCAGTTTTCTCTTGCTAGAGCAGCTCCTGAAATCTCACAGGGGTGCTCGGGGGCTAATTTTATAGCAGGTCACCTCGGTCAAAGCTGGGCAAACACACCCTAGGCACCGCTCTTCATTTATCACAGGGGCTCTCCAATCCAGTCCTTGGGGCCCGTCAGGTTTTCAGGATATCCACAATGAATATGCATGACATAAATTTGCATGCATTACCTCCACTGAATGGAATCCTATCTCATGCGTATTCGTTTTGGGCATCTTGAAAACCAGACTGGGCTTAGAACCCCTGCTCTAATTCTGTGACCTGAAAGAAAATGCAGAATTATTGATTTAACCTGGGGGGGGGGGGGGGGGGGGGAATGCATCAATAACATTGTTTGAATCTCAAATATGAATGAATAACCTTAATGATATTACACAAAACCATGCTTTTCTAAAGAAGAGAATAGTTTATCCTATTTGATTAAGAAAATTATTTCTCTCATGCATCTGTTGTTTATGTGTTTTGAACCTACCATTTCATTCTCTAGTCAAACAAGGCCCTGGATTTCGACCAGGTGAGCAAACTTCAAACCAGGATGTCTCCAAGTGCCAACACTAGATTCCTTTACAGAAGACAGGCCACGGGCTCCAGTCAAGCAAAGCCAGACAGTATTAGCTCAACGACGGCTCTGCAAACCAGGATGGAAGAAATTAGATCTGATGTTAGAAAAAGCTTCGTACACGGAAAAGACTTTCAGTTTGTTTTAGGGTTAATTTGGGACTTTGCTCAAGATTTGTGTTGTTTTATTTTCTCGGTTCATTTCCAACTTTTTGCTAACCCCTCCTCCCCCCAGGAGCGCTATGAGTGTCAGAGCATCATTGGAGCATTTTGCGTTCCAGGCTATGCCAGAAACCTCTACTGTGGCTTAGCAAAAGAGTGGGTAATTCTTTTTCATGCTGTTTAGATTTCCTGTTTTGATTATTGCAATGCGCTCTACAAGGGCATAACTAAAAAAGAAATAAGAAGACTCCAAATTATACAGAACATGGCAGTAAAAATTATAGTTAATGCAAAGAAGTTAGACTATGGGCTCCTTTTATCAATGCACGCAACTTTTCATCACGCGCTAACCCCCACGCTGGCTAAAAACTACCGCCTGCTCAAGAATTACAAGGCCCCACTACGGAATCAGGGCTCCTTCCAACTATTCCGTAAGCACCTGAAAACTGTAATGCTCCCCTCCCCCCTGTACTCAACCTCCAAACCCAATATGTTATTCCTTCCTATATTAAGCTCTTGTAAACCGTGCCGAGCTCTATAATTATGGAGAGGATGCGGTATATAAACTTAAGGTTTCGTTTAAGATCATCTTCTAAAAATCTTTTATCTGCTCCGTCTCTGAAGTTTACGAACACAATGAAGTCTACCATCTTCTCTGTCGGCGCTCCATCTCTTTGGAATAATATTCCGGCCCACTTACGGGAAGAATCAACCCTTCACTATTTAAGACGAAATTAGAAACATTTCTTTTTCTTGATGCTTTCGAGACCTAAACGTCCTTTTCAAGGCTACATGTCTTTTCCCTATATGTTCTTTCTTTTTACTTGAAAATTGTAGTTCTACCCTGTTTCCCTTTTGGTTTGTTTTTAAATTGTTTTTAATAACTATTATTGTTTTAAATGATGTATTGTTATCTCATATATGTTTTTAAGACAGTGTACACCACCTAGAAGGCTTATTGTCCGGTATATGAAATTTAAAATAAACTTGGAACATTTTATTATGTGCATATTGACTTTCCGTATGACAAATTGTAGGTTAAAACAAGCAGCAAAAGTCCAACAGGACAAGAACCCATGGGAACGCAACACCGCAGAAAAGAGTGGGAACAGACAATGAGCACTCCAATGGAAAACACCGATACAAAACAAACATTCCAGTCAAGGACACGTATAAAAGCTGTGGACCCAACACAGCGCTGTGTTTCGGTGTCTGAAAACGCCTGCATCAGGGGTCACTGTGCAGCTGTGATTCACGGATAACAGGTCCTTTGATAAAACAAGGCTGGGTAAAACAATCGTACACCTTTTGAATCGCTCCGACAGCTTTTCAGCATTTTGGCTTTTCATGTACGATTGTTTTACCCAGCCTTGTTTTATCAAACGACCTGTTATCCGTGAATCACAGCGGCGGCGAAAAGGGCGAACAGAATGCTAGGAATGATAAAGAAGGGGATCACCAACAGATTGGAGAAGGTTATCATGCCACTGTACCAGGCCATGGTGTGCCATCAGATGGAGTACTGCGTCCAGCACTGGTCGCCATACATGAAGAAGGACACAGTACTACTCGAAAGGGTCCAGAGAAGAGCAACTAAGATGGTTAAGGGGCTGGAGGAGCTGCCGTACAGCGAAAGATTAGAGAAACTGGACCTCTTCTCTCTCGAGCAGAGGAGACTGAGAGGGGACATGATCGAAACATTCAAGGTACTGAAGGGAATAGACTTAGCAAATAAAGACAGGGAGAACGAGAGGGCACTCTCTAAATTTGAAAGGGGATAGATTCCGTACAAACGTAAGGAAGTTCTTCACCCAGAGAGTGGTAGAAAACTGGAACGTTCTTCCGGAGTCTGCCATAGGGGGAAACACCCTCCAGGGATTCAAGACAAGGTTAGACAAGTTCCTGCTGAACTGGAATGTACGCAGGTAAGGCTAGATTCGGGGCACTGGTCTTTGACCTAAGGACCGCCACAGAAGACTGCTGGGTACGATGGACCACTGGTCTGACCCAGCAGCGGCAATTTTTATGTTCTTATTTTTGGAAAGAGTGAACGAGCGATTCACATCTAGCCTTTCCACTCCACTCATTATTTTATAGACCTGTATCATATCCCCTGTGCCATTTCTTCTCCATGCTGAAGAGCCCTAGGGAAGTTCTCCCATCTCTTTTATATTTTTGTCAGCCTTCTCTGTACCTTTTCCAATTCCGCTATATCTTTTTTGAGATGCGATGTCCAGAACTGCACACAATATTCGAGATACGGCTGTATCATAGAGGGATACAGGGGCATTATAACATTTTCTTCTTTGGTTTCCATTCCTTTACCGATAAGGCTGAGGCACCTACCAGCGCGTAAGGGCTAGATTCACTAAGCAAACCGATCGTGTACCAATCGGTTTGCAACCTCTTTGCGATCCGATTTTACTCTGGCCCTATTCACTTGCCTCTGTGCCGATCCAATTCCGATCCATGCATGCAAATGAGGGGGAACGGCATGCAAAGTAGGCAGGGACGTGATTCACTAAAGAAATCTTGCAAACTGACTTGGCTGACCGATCAACACAAGAAGCAACTGCTAGGGACCAGTTGCAAACGTCGTTTCCCCACTGTCCTTGGCCTGAAATCCCAGCCCTGCAGCCCATCTCTGCTGCTCTGCCCCTTCTATCCGAGCCCGACTCTCCTGCTCTCTGCCGCCCTTCCCTGTCATGCGAGCCTGTGATTTTAAAGCGGGGCTGCACTGCGGGGAAGGGCGGCAGAGAGCAGGAGAGTCGGGACAAGAGGAGGCAAGGTCTTCCGCGGCCAGGCCACTTTAATGCTGCTCCAGCTTCAAAATATCCTTCACCGAGAAAGGCGTGGAGGTCACAGGACTGGGAAACATGGTGGGGAGCAGATAAAACCACAGTTTATAGGATGGAAGAGCCTCATTAAACGCACACGTTTCTGAAGAGATGCATAGCAATTCCGCATGGTGAAGGGGCCTCTCAGGTAGACCAGATCATATGGAAAAAAGAAAGGCAGGAGCTGAAAGACATGCACAGACCATCTACAGGGAAAGCAGATGGTCTGCACATGTGTCAGGATCGCACGCTAGCGATCCGTGCGGTCGGAGGGGGGCGTTCCTCCGATCGCCCTCATTTTAATTTTTTTGCGAATTGGTCGGGCCATGGACCGGGCATGGAAAGGAGGTTAGTGAATCTAGCCCTAAGTCCACGTTAGGTGCGATTCTCTGTACGACGCCTAACTAAAGATTGAGAGGCGCTCCGAGCTGCATTCCCTCGGCACCTCTGTTTTACGCACCCTTTATAGAATCAGGGTCTTACTGCTTCCCAAGTAGGAGGTGGTACGTGATCCTGAATTAAATTTTTGTAGGTCGTGTGCATTAATTTAGAAATTTGCATGAAATCTGCAAACAACAATTTCAGTCTTTCAAAATTTGGTCTTAAGGGTTTAACTCAGCTCTTAGCATGTTTTAAGAAAAGGACCCCCAAGTTGCCATCAATTAGCTTTCCTGGCCGGGGGGGGGGGGGGGGAGAGAATTCCTTTTCAACACTATTCTGTATTTAGAAACCAGTCTTTTCCTTCTTTATTCAACTGGTCCAGTGACCAAAGGTCAAGTTGGCTGCTTCAAAAATGACCCTTGAGCTTGGCTGTGAGTCTGGGCTCCTTCTAGTAAGCGAACCTAATACTTTTCTGTTGTTGAACCGAGCAAACCTAGCCATACATAAAGCTTTTTTGCCAACACTCCCCACTGTGGTATGTTCAACTGTAGACGGAGCCCATTGCAAATGTTTCTCTCTTCACACACATTTGACAGCAGAGAGACTGAATTCAGGTCGGGAACACACCTGCCCTCAGGTAAAACAGCATGCTCCAGACAGATTAGGCCCTGATGTTCACTCTGATCTCCATGCCTTCTGTCTATCTTCTTTTCTTAATGAGTTATGGATATGTCCTTCGGCATTTTCAAAAATTCATCTGACAACTAAGAAGATGGTTTTAACTGGACGGGGGACAAGAGTGGATCCAAGGTCAAATGAGAACCAAGGGGTACCTGCAGGTTTGAGCGTCTCTCTCTCTCTCTTCAGTTTCTAGAGCTGTCCATCCCCCCATTGTTTTCCTTTGTCTCAACTGTAATATTTGTTTCTGAGCCTGGGTATTCATTCACAAGTGGCGCATGCCACCTTCTAGGGCATCGGGCCAGCTTGCCTTGTTCTTTTAATCAAACCACATCAACAGGGAAATTTGTGCCAACAACCCTGTTTAGCCATGCTTAAGAGCACAGAAATATGTTTTCTCCCTTTGCATACATGCATGTGAGCAGTGGCATTCCCTGAATTACTACTAACATTACGCCAACCCGAGTCCACACCTGGACAATCCCGGCACTACCCAGATAGTGTGGAGGTGGTCGGAGCTCATATGCACTAGTTGTGGGCCGACCAGCTAAGTGGCTCAACAGACTTCAGCAGGTACAAAATGCTGCCACTAAACTTTGATCTAATTCTAATATGTTATGAGGGGCATTTTTGATGTGAGGTCTAAATCCAATTTTGGACGTTGTGGGAAAAACGTTCAAAAATCCAGTAGAGAAAATTACCATTTTCAAACCAGGAAAAAAAAGTCTACTTTTTTTTTTTTAAACTTTATTAATTTTTCAAGCCAACAAAAGTACAGAACAATATATATACAATCATTAATCCATCACAGTAAGCACTTATAATCTGTCAAATAATACATAAAGAATAACCCCCCTCCCTTCCATAACTCCCCCCAACCTCCCACCCTACCCTGGATGTGTGTATAATTCCACAAAAAACTAAAGATAAAAGACAATTGTAACGAAGACATCATTGGGCCCCAAATCAAATTAAATAATTTGCTATGCCTCAACATATCAGCATTCGTTTTCTCATACCTGTAGCAGAGGCATAAATTTGCCCACCAAAAAGAAAAATTAAGGCGATCGCAATTTTTCCCATTACGAGTAACCAAGTCTACTTTTTTCTTGAAAATGACCATTGCTTAGATGTGTTTGTCCTCAGCGTGTCTATCTTTTTGAACTATTTTTGGAAAAAGGAAGTCCACATGGAAAATGCACAAAAACCAACCATTGGGACGCAGGAGGAGCCAGCATTCTTAGCAGACTGGCCACATACTGTGGACATCTCAGCAGAGCCGTGGGGCATCCTAGGGAGCACTGAAGTAAACTCACGATTCAGGTGGCCCAGAATTCAGTGGTACACTCTCCATTTCAATTGGACAGACGTGAGCATGTGACGGAATATTTTATACGGTTGTATTGGCTGAATGTAAAGGACAAGATACGTTACAAGCTCTTGCTACATGTTTTCATGTGCTTACAGATGTTGACCCCCCAAACACCTGGTCCAGAGCATCTTGCCGCGTGAGCTGGCTCGACTGCTTCGCTCAATTGAGCATGGCGATCTGTTTGTTCCATCCGTGCGGGACTTAAGGTTTTCCTCTTCCAGAAACAGTGTCTTTCACTGTATCGGCCCCAGGCATTGTAGCGCCTTTGCAGAGGCTCATGTAGTCCACTCTGAATTGACTTCCCAGTCATTGTTAGCAGTATAGAAGCTCTCAGTCAATAAGATCGCTGGTATCTGGATAAGTGCTAGCTCTGCCCTGACCATCCTAGCCTGCTCTGGCATTACCCAGATACTACAGGGGGAACTGGTGCTCACATGCAGCGGCCCTGCCTGGTTAAATGCTTTGAATATTGCTCCCAACATAGGCATGAACAGGGAAAGAAGGGGGTAAAGATTTCAAAGCAGCCTCGAAAAGGTGAGCTTTTAGCCAGGCTTTGAATAGGGTTAGAGAGAGAGCAATGCACACCGAGTCAGGAAGGTTACTCCTGAATCAGTTGGCTGTGCCCACACCTTGCAAAATCACCATTGCCTTGTGCATAGATTGGCAACTTAGCTGGCAGTTTTGGCAAAGAAGAAAACACCAGAATTAACAAAGAGACTGGAATATGTTCTTGCCCCAAATGTTGGCTCCTCCAGAACTCTATGTGGCTACGTATATAATGATTCCATATTGGCCTTTTCCTTTCCTTCCACTCTTCCCACTCTTTTCTGATCTTGCATTTGTGCAGTGCATTCTTTTTAAACTACTGGTGGCCATTTTGCAAGGGCAGATGCATCTGAGCGATCTGTGATTATTTTATGGTGCATTTAGTGGAAAGGTGGGTCATTTCACTTTATCCTTTGCATTGAACATTTGGCTTCCTCAAACATCCCTCCTGCCACTGGTGGGCAGTCATTTCTGCTTGTTCTCCCAGGGTTTCCACAGCTGGCATTGTGCTTGTTGCAGGTTTCCGGGTCTCGTCGAGTCTCGTCAGGTAGAAACTGTGCTGTGGCTTTCAACCTGAAAAAAGCATGGTGGCTGAAATGTCGGGGGGAGAGTGTGGCACAGTGGTTAAAGCTGCAGCCTCAGCACCCTGTGGTTGTGGGTTTAAATCCTCATTGCTCCTTGTGACCTTGGGCAAGTCACCTAATCCCCCCATTGCCCCAAATACATTAGATAGATTGTGAGCCCACTGGCACAGACAGGGAAAAATGCTTGAGTACCTGAATAAATGAATGTAAACCATTCTGAGTTCTCATGGGGGAATAGTATAGAAAATTGAGTAAATAAATAAATTCTACCTGCTAACTTGCAACAGTCATTTCTGCTGTTTGTGTTTTGCATCTTGTCATTCTCTGTGTGCCATTCTCCATGCACACTGTCAGTCAAGAATTTATAAGCCAGGCCTAAGAACATAAGACTAGTCTTACTGGGTCAGACCAATGGTCCATCAAGCCTAGTAGCCTGTTCTCACGGTGGCCAATCCAAGGAGTAGCAACAATCCATACAGAATCTCAAAGAATAGCAAGATTCCGGAATCCAAGTGTAACAAGATTCTAGAATCCCAAAGAGCAGCAACATTCCATGCTACCGACCCAGGGGAAGCAGTGGCTTCCCCATGTCTTTCTCAATAACAGACTTTTCCTCCAGGAACTTGTTCAAACTTTTATTTCCTTTTTTTACCTTAATGGAATTCTTTGCATATATCTGTTGGATCTCCATTATTGGGGACTGCTAAATATTTAAGTTTAAGGAGTGATTTTTCTGTGAGCTTTTTCCTGTTTCTGGACAAGTATTATTTGCTTGTATATAATTTGGAAATTTTTAATATAAAGAAAAGAGCTTATAAGCAAGACATTGCCCCCAAATAGGGACAGTCAAAGACCAACCAGGATCTGAGGTTATCTCAAGCGCTAACAATGGGTGGTTGATTTGAATCCATATCTTTACCAAGAGCGCTAATTCTTAACATGCAGAACAAATGAATACAAAATGCAAGTTTTCAGCTGACACAATGTTTTGATTGATAGGCTCGAGTTTAGGTCAAAGAAGGGTGTTCATTTCATGGAAAAAGAAGAAACCAAGAGTATTTTTCCTATTGTAGAAAAACATGCTCTAATATCATTAACCTCGTGTTATCCTGCACCTCGCCCAGCTGTGTTTTGGCAGGGACTCAGAACGGAATAGCACGTGGCCGCCAGTGATAGCTCAGCTCTCTGGTCCTCTCGCTCGAAGGGTATATTTAGACAGATGGCTTGCAGTATATCCTGGGGCTGAGAAAAGAAATTGCCTACTGATTTTACATAGATGCTACTGAACCCCATTGCAAATTCACCATCCGATAGAGGCACGTGTGAAGTTCAAGTTTGGATGTTTTTGCTTTAAGGTACTATTCGGTTTAGCCCCTAAATATATGTAACTGACCTTCTCTCTTTCTCAGCCAACAGACATAAGAGAAGCTCACACTTGAATTTTGTTTCCCCTCCGGTTAGAGGATGTAAATTTAAGACATCATCAACATCTTCTCTCACATCAGGCAGCATTACGGGGTAAAGATCTGGGACAATTGCTTACGCCTACTACTTATGGGGAATTTAGGAAATGCTTAAAAACATATCTGTTCCTGAAGTATTTAGGCAACTGACCTGCACAATCTTATTCCACAATAACTGATCCCTAGAGACGGTAATCACTAGCTTTAAACTTTGTTAATTCCACTCAATCTGTAGCATCTTTTAATTATTGTAAACCACATAGAACTTCACAGTCCTGCGGTATATAAACTGTTATTATTATTATTCATCCGACCTTACCTGTCGCCCTTGTTTAACCAATGGCTTTTGGAAGCCCTTGTCAAAATGGGGGAAATGCCAAGATGTTGAACCAGTTTCTTATCAAGGGACTGGAGCTGACTCTGATTGAGACATTCTTTGCTTTCCTATGTGACCCCCTGAAAAATGCCTCTGTCGTAAAGGCAGAGACAGTGGATTTTTCAGAGGGTCACTGAGACTAAGTTGAAACGGGTACTGGGTAGAGTAGGAAGAGTGAGAAGACCCTTTTTCCCAGTGGGAGGGGTGGAGTATAAAAGGAGAGGAAAGAGTGAGTTCCTGGCTTCTGGTGATCCGATTTCTCCCGCCAGAGCCCCAGGGCTGAGGGAGATTCCTGGAGTACTGATCACCTATGAGGAGAAAGTACTCCAGGTGAGGGCGCACCATGGCCTGGTACTTGTCGATCAGAACTCCCAAGTCTCTTTCTTGGGAGGTCTCTCCAAATACCGCCCTGGACATCCTGTATTCGTGCATGAGATTTTTGTTTCTAGCATGCATCACTTATCCACGCTGAACCTCATTTGCCATGTCGATGCCCATTTCTCAAGCTTGATTATATCACGTTGCAGATCTTCACAATCCCCCTGTGTCTTCACTACTCTGAATAATTTCGTATCGTCCACAAATTTAATCACCTCACTCGTCGTACTTATGTCCAGATCATTTATAAAGATGTTGAAGAGCACAGGTCCAAGCACAGAGCCCTGCAGCACCCCACTGGTGATGCTCTTCCAGTCCGAATATTGTCCATTTACCCCCCACCCAGTTTTTAATCCACATGAGTATTTCACCCTCGATTCCATGACTCAAAATTTTCCGAAGTAGTCGTTCATGCGGAACCTTGTCGAACGCCTTCTGAAAGTCCAGATAAACAATGTCGACAGGGTCACCCTTGTCTATCTGCCTGTTCACTCCCTCGAAGAAGTGCATACTATTACACCGAAGTCCTGCTCCTCTTTCGTGCACAAAAGTTCTTCACCCCTTAAACTGTACGATTACCAAGGGTTTTTGTAGCCCAAATGCATTGCATAGCATTAAATCTTAGCTGCCAAATTTCAGACCGTTCTTCAAGCTCTGCTAGATCCTTCCGCATGGTGGAGAGGAAAACGGTGATGGAGTTCAAAAAAACGTGGGATGAACACGGAGGATGTAGAATCAGAAAATAATAGTAAAGATTGAAGAACTAAGGCCAGGACTGGGCAGACTTGCACGGTCTGTGTCTGTATATGGCCGTTTGGTGGAGGATGGGCTGGGGAGGGCTTCAATGGCTGGGAGGGCGGAGAAGAGGGTGGGGGAGGGGCTAGATCTACTGTCAGATCTAGAATCAGAAAATAATAGTAAATATTGAACTAAGGCCAGTACTGGGAAGACTTGCACGGTCTGTGTCTGGCCGTTTGGTGGGGGATGGGCTGGGGAGGGCTTCAATGGCTGGGAGGGCGGAGAAGAGGGTGGGGGAGGGGCTAGATCTACTGTCAGATCTAGAATCAGAAAATAATAGTAAATATTGAACTAAGGCCAGTACTGGGCAGACTTGCACGGTCTGTGTCTGTATATGGCCGTTTGGTGGAGGATGGGCTGGGGAGGGTGGGGGTGGGGCTAGATCTACTGTCAGATCTAGAATCAGAAAATAATAGTAAGTATTGAACTAAGGCCAGGACTGGGCAGACTTGCACGGTCTGTGTCTGTATATGGCCGTTTGGTGGAGGATGGGCTGGGGAGGGCTTCAATGGCTGGGAGGGTGGAGAAGAGGGTGGGGGAGGGGCTAGATCTACTGTCAGATCTAGAATCAGAAAATAATAGTAAATATTGAACTAAGGCCAGTACTGGGCAGACTTGCACAATCTGTGTCTGTGTATGGCCATTTGGTGGGGGAGGGGCTGGGGAGGGCTTCAATGGCTGGGAGGGCGGAGAAGAGGGTGGGGGAGGGGCTAGATCTACTGTCAGATCTAGAATCAGAAAATAATAGTAAATATTGAACTAAGGCCAGTACTGGGCAGACTTGCACGGTCTGTGTCTGTATATGGCCGTTTGGTGGAGGATGGGCTGGGTAGGGTGGGGGTGGGGCTAGATTTACTGTCAGATCTAGAATCAGAAAATAATAGTAAGTATTGAACTAAGGCCAGTACTGGGCAGACTTGCACAATCTGTGTCTGTGTATGGCCATTTGGTGGGGGATGGGCTAGGGAGGGCTTCAATGGCTGGGAGGGTGGAGAAGAGGGTGGGGGAGGGGCTAGATCTACTGTCAGATCTAGAATCAGAAAATAATAGTAAAGATTGAAGAACTAAGGCCAGGACTGGGCAGACTTGCACAATCTGTGTCTGTGTATGGCCATTTGGTGGGGGATGGGCTGGGGAGGGCTTCAATGGCTGGGAGGGTGGAGAAGAGGGTGGGGGAGGGGCTAGATCTACTGTCAGATCTAGAATCAGAAAATAATAGTAAAGATTGAAGAACTAAGGCCAGTACTGGGCAGACTTGCACAATCTGTGTCTGTGTATGGCCATTTGGTGGGGGATGGGCTGGGGAGGGCTTCAATGGCTGGGAGGGTGGAGAAGAGGGTGGGGGAGGGGCTAGATCTACTATCAGATCTAGAATCAGAAAATAATAGTAAATATTGAACTAAGGCCAGTACTGGGCAGACTTGCACGGTCTGTGTCTGTGTATGGCCTTTTGGTGGGGGATGGGCTGGTGAGGGCTTCAATGGCTGGGAGGGCGGAGAAGAGGGTGGGTGAGGGGCTAGATCTACTGTCAGATCTAGAATCAGAAAATAATAGTAAAGATTGAAGAACTAAGGCCAGGACTGGGCAGACTTGCACAATCTGTGTCTGTGTATGGCCATTTGGTGGGGGATGGGCTGGGGAGGGCTTCAATGGCTGGGAGGGCGGAGAAGAGGGTGGGGGAGGGGCTAGATCTACTGTCAGATCTAGAATCAGAAAATAATAGTAAGTATTGAACTAAGGCCAGTACTGGGCAGACTTGCACGGTCTGTGTCTGTATATGGCCGTTTGGTGGAGGATGGGCTGGGGAGGGTGGGGGTGGGGCTAGATCTACTGTCAGATCTAGAATCAGAAAATAATAGTAAATATTGAACTAAGGCCAGTACTGGGCAGACTTGCACGGTCTGTGTCTGTATATGGCCGTTTGGTGGAGGATGGGCTGGGGAGGGCGGGGGTGGGGCTAGATCTACTGTCAGATCTAGAATCAGAAAATAAAAGTAAGTATTGAACTAAGGCCAGTACTGGGCAGACTTGCACAATCTGTGTCTGTGTATGGCCATTTGGTGGGGGATGGGCTGGGGAGGGCTTCAATGGCTGGGAGGGTGGAGAAGAGGGTGGGGGAGGGGCTAGATCTACAATCAGAAAATAATAGTAAATATTGAACTAAGGCCAGTACTGGGCAGACTTGCACGGTCTGTGTCTTTATATGGCCGTTTGGTGGAGGATGGGCTGGGGAGGGTGGGGGTGGGGCTAGATCTACTGTCAGATCTAGAATCAGAAAATAAAAGTAAGTATTGAACTAAGGCCAGTACTGGGCAGACTTGCACAATCTGTGTCTGTGTATGGCCATTTGGTGGGGGATGGGCTGGGGAGGGCTTCAATGGCTGGGAGGGTGGAGAAGAGGGTGGGGGAGGGGCTAGATCTACTGTCAGATCTAGAATCAGAAAATAATAGTAAAGATTGAAGAACTAAGGCCAGGACTGGGCAGACTTGCACAATCTGTGTCTGTGTATGGCCATTTGGTGGGGGATGGGCTGGGGAGGGCTTCAATGGCTGGGAGGGTGGAGAAGAGGGTGGGGGAGGGGCTAGATCTACTGTCAGATCTAGAATCAGAAAATAATAGTAAAGATTGAAGAACTAAGGCCAGGACTGGGCAGACTTGCACAATCTGTGTCTGTGTATGGCCATTTGGTGGGGGATGGGCTGGGGAGGGCTTCAATGGCTGGGAGGGTGGAGAAGAGGGTGGGGGAGGGGCTAGATCTACTATCAGATCTAGAATCAGAAAATAATAGTAAATATTGAACTAAGGCCAGTACTGGGCAGACTTGCACGGTCTGTGTCTGTGTATGGCCTTTTGGTGGGGGATGGGCTGGTGAGGGCTTCAATGGCTGGGAGGGCGGAGAAGAGGGTGGGTGAGGGGCTAGATCTACTGTCAGATCTAGAATCAGAAAATAATAGTAAAGATTGAAGAACTAAGGCCAGGACTGGGCAGACTTGCACAATCTGTGTCTGTGTATGGCCATTTGGTGGGGGATGGGCTGGGGAGGGCTTCAATGGCTGGGAGGGCGGAGAAGAGGGTGGGGGAGGGGCTAGATCTACTGTCAGATCTAGAATCAGAAAATAATAGTAAGTATTGAACTAAGGCCAGTACTGGGCAGACTTGCACGGTCTGTGTCTGTATATGGCCGTTTGGTGGAGGATGGGCTGGGGAGGGTGGGGGTGGGGCTAGATCTACTGTCAGATCTAGAATCAGAAAATAATAGTAAGTATTGAACTAAGGCCAGTACTGGGCAGACTTGCACAATCTGTGTCTGTGTATGGCCATTTGGTGGGGGAGGGGCTGGGGAGGGCTTCAATGGCTGGGAGGGCGGAGAAGAGGGTGGGGGAGGGGCTAGATCTACTGTCAGATCTAGAATCAGAAAATAATAGTAAATA
The DNA here is from genome assembly GCF_902459505.1 of Geotrypetes seraphini. Taxonomy (NCBI): domain Eukaryota; kingdom Metazoa; phylum Chordata; class Amphibia; order Gymnophiona; family Dermophiidae; genus Geotrypetes; species Geotrypetes seraphini. The sequence continues at coordinate 69,773,239 of NC_047095.1, forward strand.
TTGAACTAAGGCCAGTACTGGGCAGACTTGCACGGTCTGTGTCTGTATATGGCCGTTTGGTGGAGGATGGGCTGGGGAGGGTGGGGGAGGGGCTAGATCTACTATCAGATCTAGAATCAGAAAATAATAGTAAGTATTGAACTAAGGCCAGTACTGGGCAGACTTGCACAATCTGTGTCTGTGTATGGCCATTTGGTGGGGGATGGGCTGGGGAGGGCTTCAATGGCTGGGAGGGCGGAGAAGAGGGTGGGGGAGGGGCTAGATCTACTGTCAGATCTAGAATCAGAAAATAATAGTAAATATTGAACTAAGGCCAGTACTGGGCAGACTTGCACGGTCTGTGTCTGTATATGGCCGTTTGGTGGAGGATGGGCTGGGGAGGGTGGGGGTGGGGCTAGATCTACTGTCAGATCTAGAATCAGAAAATAAAAGTAAGTATTGAACTAAGGCCAGTACTGGGCAGACTTGCACAATCTGTGTCTGTGTATGGCCATTTGGGGGGGGATGGGCTGGGGAGGGCTTCAATGGCTGGGAGGGTGGAGAAGAGGGTGGGGGAGGGGCTAGATCTACTGTCAGATCTAGAATCAGAAAATAATAGTAAAGATTGAAGAACTAAGGCCAGTACTGGGCAGACTTGCACAATCTGTGTCTGTGTATGGCCATTTGGTGGGGGATGGGCTGGGGAGGGCTTCAATGGCTGGGAGGGTGGAGAAGAGGGTGGGGGAGGGGCTAGATCTACTGTCAGATCTAGAATCAGAAAATAATAGTAAAGATTGAAGAACTAAGGCCAGTACTGGGCAGACTTGCACAATCTGTGTCTGTGTATGGCCATTTGGTGGGGGATGGGCTGGGGAGGGCTTCAATGGCTGGGAGGGTGGAGAAGAGGGTGGGGGAGGGGCTAGATCTACTGTCAGATCTAGAATCAGAAAATAATAGTAAAGATTGAAGAACTAAGGCCAGGACTGGGCAGACTTGCACAATCTGTGTCTGTGTATGGCCATTTGGTGGGGGATGGGCTGGGGAGGGCTTCAATGGCTGGGAGGGTGGAGAAGAGGGTGGGGGAGGGGCTAGATCTACTGTCAGATCTAGAATCAGAAAATAATAGTAAAGATTGAAGAACTAAGGCCAGGACTGGGCAGGCTTGCACAGTCTGTGGCTGTATATGGCCGTTTGGGGGAGGATGGGCTGGGGAGGGCTTCAATGGCTGGGAGGGTGGAGAAGAGGGTGGGGGAGGGGCTAGATCTACTGTCAGATCTAGAATCAGAAAATAATAGTAAAGATTGAAGAACTAAGGCCAGTACTGGGCAGACTTGCACAATCTGTGTCTGTGTATGGCCATTTGGTGGGGGATGGGCTGGGGAGGGCTTCAATGGCTGGGAGGGTGGAGAAGAGGGTGGGGGAGGGGCTAGATCTACTGTCAGATCTAGAATCAGAAAATAATAGTAAAGATTGAAGAACTAAGGCCAGGACTGGGCAGACTTGCACAATCTGTGTCTGTGTATGGCCATTTGGTGGGGGATGGGCTGGGGAGGGCTTCAATGGCTGGGAGGGTGGAGAAGAGGGTGGGGGAGGGGCTAGATCTACTGTCAGATCTAGAATTAGAAAATAATAGTAAAGATTGAAGAACTAAGGCCAGGACTGGGCAGGCTTGCACAGTCTGTGGCTGTATATGGCCGTTTGGGGGAGGATGGGCTGGGGAGGGCTTCAATGGCTGGGAGGATATAGACGGAGACTTCAGGAGTTGGAACCTAAGAACAGTACCGGGCAGAGCTTTGGATTCTTGCCCAGAAATATCTAAGGAGACTCCCCCAAAAAACGTTTAGATTGAATCTAAAAGTTACTCGCTTAGTATGTAATAAGCGATTTATCAAATTTAAATAAACTTGAAACTTGAAATCAGGTTGGGCAGACTAGATGGACCATTCAGGTCTTTATCTGCCATCATCTACTACATTACTATGTTTTTTTTAATGTCATCCACACCATCAAGGGGGTCTGCTCTGTTGGAAATTTTGGTATCATCCGCAAAGAAGCGAATCTACCTGACAGCTCTTCAGGCCCAAGAACCGACCCTTGAGGTACACCGCTGGTAACATCCCTTTCCTGAGAGCGATCTCCATTGACCACTACCCTCTGTCGCCTTCCATTCAACCAGCTCCTGACTCGGTCCATCAGTTTGGGGCCCATGCTGAGAATATTCCGTTTATTTTTTAGACGCCTGCGTATTTACCTTTCTGATGACTTTGACGTTTCCTTTACAGTGAGATCCCAATTCTCAGCATAGCACAGGATGGCATTCAAGCCATTCATTTTGGTGTCTCTCAGCTTCTGGGGATGCATTCCATGCTGTCCCTGTTATTCCAAACCTACAAGCTATATTCAATGTCCTTTCCTATCTGAACAATGAGCGCATGGGTCTCTAAACTGTCAGGAACAATGGTGTCAATAGAACGTCATTAAGAATTTTAAAATCCAGACCTCAAAGCCATCAATTATTCTGTTCTGAAATTTGAAATTTATTATATAGGGGCTGGTTAGGTTGGAGTGTAGGAGGAGGGATTGATATTATTATGGGAAATTATATTGTTGTTTTCGCATTTTTGTAAAAATAAATTAATACTAATGATAATAAAAAGTGGGCATCCCTCCTGCCATATTTCAGTTCGGGGGGGAGGCATCTGGTGGCAGGAGGGAGTGGGTCATTTTGGGGGGTTCAGGGGGGGGGCACTGTTGGGAGGCTTTTTCTCATTTTTTTTTAATTGGGCAGATATTTTGCGTGTGTAATACCCACAAACTATCTCTGCCATTGCAAAAAAATGAAAAAAAAACCCTGGCAGACCTGTTAGTAACACATTTACCGACAGGTCTACAGCAATTGAGTTTCAGGATCAGTAAAACCCGAAGCTAAATAGCCAATCAATGTATGTGAATCAATCGCTTGGCTATTTTGCATGGACGGATTGGAAAATAGGCAATTGAGGGGAAAAACGGATGGTGGGCCATTTCGGGAATCGGGTCGGTTACACGATCGCTGACTTTAGCGAATCTAGGCCTGAATCTCCTGTTTGTCAGGGCCTGTGAGATATCTGTCAAGTCTCCGGGTCATCTCCCACAATCCTAATGATGATGCTGAGAGTTCAACTCAGCAGGTCTGATGTGTTGTATCAGTCTCCCACTCCGTCAGCAGCAGGAGAAGAGTTAATAAGACGCCATGTGCTGCTGCAAGGGGACCAGTTGTGTGATAACATAGTAACATAGTAGATGACGGCAGATAAAAACCCGAATGGTCCATCTAGTCTTCACAACCTAATTCAATTTAAAAATTTGTTGGGGTTTTTTTTTCCTTGATAAGAGCTGCAAAATCTCACAGCTCCTATGTTTATGTATAACTTATACTTTCTATACTGTCTTTTGTTTAATACATCAAAGTGTTTTTCAAATAAATAATCATTGGAACATCGTAACCATAGACCTCTTTAAAAAAAAAAAAAAATTTATTCATTTCTATTTGTTTCATTAATAACAAATTCCAAAAAATTTATATTAAAAAATGAAAAGATATGTAAGAAGAAAATACACCCATAAGTCACCATATAGTCCACATTATCGGAGCTGTCTTGTTCCTAAGAAGGCGAAGAAAATATATCTAAGAAAATCAATCTTGAATTTTACAATCGTGGTATGCATAAAAAAATGTTTTTCTTTAATTCACATATCATCTTTAACCACAACATTAGTTTCTGACACTTTCTCAAGTAAAGGTTTATATTTAAGAAATAACTCTAGTTGGGATGGATCCACAAATATGTCCTTATTATTCCCATGGGATGCTAAATGCCTACAAGGAAATCTAAGGAAGAAAGTAGCTCCCCCAGCCAACACTTTAGGTTTACGCTAGAGGAACGGTCTCCTCCAAGATTGTGTCTGCTTGGCCAGGAAACACTTTTAATTGCTGACCAGAAAACATGGCCTGGTTCTTAGCAAAGTACAATTTAAGAATAGCCTGCTTTTTTAACTCTGTGTTATAAGGAACCAACAATGTTGCACGCTTTGCAATATAATCCTTAGAGGATTCCAGAAATTGAGATATATTTAAACTATCAAGAGATACTAGCTGATCCATTTTCCATTCCTCCGTCACACTCTTGGAACTCCTATGGATGTAATAAACCATGGACCTCTTTGATACAGAGTGCAATACCAAATGTCCTCTTTTCTTCTCCAAGCACCCCTTTTTACTCAGATTTGTTCCAGATGTATTTTCAACCCACTAGGAGAACCAACTACCCATCCACACCTTTGTTAGCCAAGATCTTGCAGAAGATATGACAGAACAAAGCAACCGTCATCCATGTTGCCCCCACGCTCAAAATCCCTAATCCCCTCTCTTCCACTTCTCTCACCCCTCGCTCAAATGACCCAACTCTCCCGGTACCCCCCCCTTTTTGATCTCCCCCATCTCACTACCTCCAATGACCTGTACAGTCCCCCCCTCTCATGCTCACCTTAACCACCTCATTGCTTGTAATTATGATCAATTGTAAGTTCTTGTTAAATTTTGTTTATCTGTTGTGAAAACTCCCCTCCTCATGCTCACCTCAATATCTACATTACTTGTAAATCTAGTTTATTGTAAATTCTTATTAAACTTTGTTTAATTGATGTGAACTGCCTAGAACTCCCTGGGTATGGCGGTATACAAGAATAAAGTTATTATTATTATTCTTATTATTCTAGCCAGGACAAATATGGTTCCCATACCTTTGACACTTGGCCATCTAACCACTATCTCAGACTTGATCTCACAGGATGAAGGGGTCACCCTTCAACCCAATCTTCCAACACCTTAGGGGGTGGAGCAGTGGTGTGGGGCTTGGTGGCATGTGTTAAATTCTTCCTCTTGAAAATGGCTCCACCTTGGGATGGCTTTGAAGGATCAATTTGTAGGAAACTTTAGCTCTTGGGGCTGGGAGCTTTTGACAGTCACCCAAGCTTGCCACATGGTGGGTGGGATGAAGAAGACATACATGAAACTATGAGGATGTTACTGGCTAGATTTAACACCTAAGTAGCAGCAAGACCAGCTGCCTATAATAGGAGCCCTTGCCCCGATCCAACCAGGCATGTGAGCTCCTCCCCCTATATCCCGTTTAAGAGATCAATCTACCTGCTTTAAATATCAGCAGCAGTAGAAAAACAACTGCTTTTACATACAAGCAGCAGCGAGACCTACCGCAACCACCAAGAGCCCACAGACCCGATCCTGCCAGGAGTGTGAACTCCTCCCCCTGCAGTCCATTGGAGAGATCAATCTGCCTGCTTTTAAATATCAGCAGCAGTGGAGATCAACTGCTTTTACACCTAAGCAGCAACGAGACCAGCCACAACCACCGAGAGCACACAGACCCGATCCTACCAAGAGTGTGAACTCTTCCCCCCATGCAATCCGCTAAGAAGATCGACTGTCGGCTCCGGGCGGCTTTCCCGCAGAGGAGAGAATCCTGCATTCACCGTGGGCCTCATCTGGGGCAGCCTCCTTGGAGCGGCTGGGGCACGGGCAGTGTGTCTGGGAGGGAATGCATGGATGGGAGAACATCGCAGGGGAGGAGACATAGGCATCCTGGGACTGTCTGCCAAGTCTCTTCCCTGAAGAAGCCCTTTCTGGAAACGTCAATCGCTCCTCCTAAACTTACTTGCTCCACTTCATCACTGACGCTGAAACCGTGGATTGAAGACAAAGTTTTATTTTATTTTTCTTTCCAGCTTATGATTTATCTTTAATCTTATCTATTGTTTTGCCTTTTGTCTTTGTTTTGTTCTATTTCTATCATTTAAATTTCTCCAGAATTCTACTGTTCAACGGCTCCCCCTTCTGCTTCTATTCCTTTCTCTCCTCTCTTCTACCTTCCAAAGTATTTAGATCAATGCTGTCTTGTTAAAATGTTTATTTTATTTTTATTTTTCCTCTAACTCTACTTTTCACTTCTCTATTACCCTCCAGGTACTTTAGTTAGATTGTGAGCCTTCGGGACAGTAAGGGAATTTTTCAAGTACCTTTCTTATTTCTAATCTTAATGTATATTTTCTGTAAACCGCTTAGAACCTAACGGATGTAGCGGTATATAAGAAATAAATTACATTACATTACATTACATTTTACGGTAGATGTCCTGCAAACAATGGGATGGTTGGATAGGCTGGAGTGAGCTTGGACGGCAACTTCAGCATTTGGAAGCTAGGACAATACCAGGTGGACTTTAGTCTATGGCCCAGAAATATCAAAGAAGAGACAAGTTAATCTAATCATGTATTTTTTAATGGGTATAACTTATGGGCAGACTGGATGGACCGTCGTAGGGGGTGGACCCAGCAGACGCAGGGAGTTGTGATGAGTGCATTTGCCGGGTCCACCCCCCTCAGACGTAACTTAAATCCTCCGGAGCAGAGCCGGCAGACATACTCATCGCGAGACCTTGCTGCATGAAGGGAGCAGGACTTCAAGAGTGGTGGAGAGAGAGAAAGGGGGAAGGATGGTACTGATAGAATTGGTGTGCAGGGAAAGGGAAGAGAGGCATAAGGGGAAAGGATACTGGATGGAATTGGATTGGAGGGAAAGAAAGGGGGTAGATGCTAATTGAAGAGGGGTGGATGGAGAGAGAAAGGGCAGGCATTGGATGGTAGTGGGGAGGGTAGAGGGGGAGCCTATGCTAGATGGAAGTGCGGATGGGAGAGATAAGGGAGCAAATGCAGGAAGGAAATGGGAGGGGAGAAAGAGGGGAGCAGATGCTGGATGGAACATGAGAACATAAGCATTGCCTCTGCCGGGTCAGACCAGGGGTCCATCGTGCCCAGCAGTCCACTCCCGCGGCGGCCCCCAGGTTCGTGACCTGTAAGCCCTTACCTAAATTCTTTATTCCCTATTCATTAGTACCCGTATAGTTACCCTCTATCTGTACCCTTCAATCCCCTTCTCCTTCAAGAAGTCATCCAATCCTTTTTTGAAGCCCAATATTGTACTCTGCCCTATCACCTCCACTGGGAGCGTATTCCATGTGTCCACCACCCTCTGAGTGAAGAAGAACTTCCTAGCATTCGTTTTGAATCTGTCTCCCTTCAATTTTTCTGAATGCCCTCTTGTTTTTGTTGGCCCTGTTAGTCTGAAGAATCTGTCCTTCTCCAGATGGAAGGGGTAGAGAAAGAGAGAACATGATAGAAGGAGGGGATAAATAAAAGGAGGGCACATGATGGGGGGAAAAGAATTGAATTAGTGAAATACTGGAGGGGGTGAGGGAAAGAGGGGACGAGCTGTAGGTAGACAGTAAAAAAGGAAATTGATGAGAGGGTAGTAAGAACGTAATCTAGGCGGGTGCAGAAAATAAATTGAAAAGGAAAATGAGGGAAAAAAGGGAAAGGGATTACAGAGGAGAGGTGTGGGAGAGGGAAGGAGAGGAGAGAGATGCCAGACCAATGGGGGTGAAAGGAGAGATGGAAGGGGGAGGCATACAGTTTCTGGAAGGGGCATAGAAGGAGAGAAGATGCCATATAGGGGAAGAGAAACGGCAGACAGTGGATGGAAGGAAGAGAGTAACAAGAAGATGAGGAAAGCAGAAACCAGAGAAGACAAAGCTAGAACAAAAATTTTCTATATATTTGTTGCTTTAGGAGACATGTGTCACTGTTTCTGTGTCATTTTATGCAGAGTCCAGCTTCTTGCTGGTTCAATTTAACCTTTGTCTATGTATTTCTATCTTATCCCCCCTTTTACAAAACTGTGGAGCGTTTTTTAGCGCCAGCCATGGTGGTAGCAGCTCTGATGCTCAGAATTCTATGAGTGTCAGAGCTGTTACCACCGTGGCTAAAATCCACACTACAGTTTTGTAAAAGGGGGAGGGGTTAGTTTGTGATGACATATTCCATACTAGGCAAAGGTATTTTCTGTGTTCTGTGTGTTCAAAAGACATGGTTTTCTGTTAGGATTGACGGTGTAGGATTGATCTGTACTAGTCTGGCTTGTTTAGTTTTACAATGGGTGTATTGATGTACTGCTCACTGCAATATGTAAGATGCTGCCTTTTCCTAGGTACTCATGTGTGACGTGTGGCTTGTTACTAAAAATCATGTTTTTCATACAAATGGGGGGGGGAGGTCAAAAAACGATAGGCCCCGGGTGCCACATATGCTAGGTACGCCACTGCATGGGAGGCCTGTTCACAAGGTGTTGTACTCCAGATACTCCAGTACACAGCACATGTGCTATGTTTAGAAATGTCAGGAAGTACCTGTCCCATGCCCTTAGGCTGCTCTCATGAGTCAGGACAGTTATTGCTCTGGGATAATTAACACTGTGACCCTTTGGCCTACTGCAGTTATTACAGAGCTTCGATTTATCATCTAAATAACCACTTCCGAAAGTTATTGCTCCTGCAAAGGAGATATGCAAGAGTTTATAAAACTGGGATTATCTCCATTGATAAAAGCCTCGGCAGCTGGGGGGCAGCCGGCTCAGGTTGCTTTTACTAGCCAGGCTACCTGTCATATTCAAGATGTCATTTTATGAGTCTTCTATTGTAGCTCACACTCGTTTTCAGGCCAAGACTTCCCTTCATATCCTTGTGGGCTGTTTATTGCTTGTAGCTGAATCTGGTTGCTAAGCAGGTTGACACAGAGAACCAGAGATGGAACCGGATGCCAGGCAAAACGCTCTTTTTCATGATTATCCTCTCTTCGCAGGACCTCCACTCAACACCTTTCAGCATTGCAGTTTATTCAGAATTCAGCTGCATGACCTAAAATGGGGGCAGAACAATGACATAACATTAAAAAAGGACATGTACAGGTAAGTCTGGACATATGGTAATAAGAACATAAGAATTTCTGCTGCTGGGTCAGACCAGTGGTCCATCGTGTCCAGCAGTCCGCTCATGCGGCAGCCCCCAGGTCAAAGACCAGTGCTCTGAAGGAGTCCAGCCTCACCTGCGTATGTTCCAGTTCAGCAGGAACTTGTCCAACTTTGTCTTGAATCCCTGGAGGGTGTTCTCCCCTATAATAGACTCTGAAAGAGTGTTCCAGTTTTCTACTACTCTCTGGGTGAAGAAGAACTTCCTTACGTTTGTACGGAATCTATCCCCTTTCAACTTTAGAGAGTGAACATAAGAAGTTGCCTCCACTGGGTCAGACCAGAGGTCCATCGCGCCCAGCGGTCCGCTCCTGCGGCAGCCCATCAGGCCTATGACCTGTGAAGTGGTCCCTGACTATTCCTATACCTACCTCTACTTCTATCTGTACCCCTCAATCCCCTTATCCTTTAGGAACCTATCTAAACCTTCCTTGAACCCCTGTAGCGTGCTCTGGCCTATCACAACCTCCGGAAGTGCCCTCTCGTTCTCCCTACCTTGGAGAGTGTGAACAACCTGTCTTTATCTACTAAGTCAATTCCCTTCATTATATTGAATGTTTCGATCATGTCCCCTCTCAGTCTCCTCTTTTCAAGGGAGAAGAGGCCCGGCTTCTTCAGTCTCTCACTGTACGGCAACTCCTCCAGCCCCTTAACCATTTTAGTCGCTCTTCTCTGGACCCTTTCGAGTAGTACTGTGTCCTTCATGTACGGCGACCAGTGCTGGACGCAGTACTCTAGGTAGGGGCGTACCATGGCCCGGTACAGCAGCATGATAACCTTTCACAGTAGACCACCCACTTATCCAGATTTGATTTGAACCTTTCCGGAGAAGGGCCCAGAATGTTCTTCCTGCTATTGCATTGCTAAGTGCATTTTGACAGCCTACTACACAAGGATGATGTTATTACCCTGTAAAGTTGAGAAAAGAGCACATGGAACTCAAATGGAGCCTTTCATGCACTGAACATTCAGAAGTGTGACCTTTGTGTAACAGCACCACCCTTAGAATCAGAATGGAGGGCCCAGGTTCTACGGTTGGTAAAGCTCTTACAGCAATATTGCTACTCTTGGAAGAAATCTCAGATCTTCCTACATGTGTTCTGTCATTTCACACATTTCTGAGCAAGTGAGCACCAACATGCTGCTCTGTACAGCCCTGGGGCATCTCAGGCAGAAAGGAGAGCCAACTGAGTCCCAAATGAATGTTTAGGACTTGGCTTCTGGACAAGAACAGAAAGAGCAGCTCTCGGTGTTTGATATCAATAGAACATGACAGAGCCATCTGCTGAGAGTAATCACGGATGACATGCTCTGAGAATGGGTGTTATTTTGGGAAATTTGAGGGGCTGCAGGCAGTCATGTGAGCTTGTGGTCTTGCATCATAGGGAAAAGAGCACCTGAAGAGGTGCGTTAAAACATGTTCTGAATCTAATTAGAGATTTTTTTTTTACATATAGATAATTGTTTAATTTTTATGTCAGTGAAGGGAACCAGACTGGCAGGACTGAAGATCCATTCTGCATGTTTCTACACAACAAGAACAAGACATGGAGGGCTGATGTGGTAGAGTCAGTCCTGGTGTTTTCTCATGATGTCTAGGGACCTAGTTTCCTGGAGAACCAAGCATTACAGTATCATGGATACAGTAGAGTGACACCAAGGCGTGGTGTCCTAGAGAAATCTGCTAAACTTGGGTTCACGCATGGATGTGCAGAACAAGCTCCACTAAGCTAGTTTTAGTTGCAATTTCATGGTATTCAGAGGGGAGGCTATACCAAAAACCCACAAATATGATATGAAAAAGTTATTTTGTTTTGTATTCGTGGTTGTTTTGTATTCGTGGTTGTTTTGTATTCGTGGACCGTCTTTGAACATATCCCCCACGAATATAGAGGGAGAAATGTAATACAAATCATAACACGTAAAAAATTAAGCAGTGGGGTCACAACCATCATTCTCGGTTAGACACCGACTGCAGTCCTACACAAAGAAATCTCCTGTGCTTTGGTTCTCTGATCTTTCTTGTAGTATCAGTCTTCTAAATACTTCTATGTTATATTATGTTAATCAGATTTTATATTCCTGCTTCACCTATTCAGTTCAAGGTCATAAGAACATAAGAATTGCCGCTGCTGGGTCAGACCAGTGGTCCATCCTGCCCAACAGTTCGCTCAAGCAGTGGTCCTCTGGTCAAAGACCAGCGCCCTAACTGAGACTAGCCCTACCTGCGTACGTTCTGGTTCAGCAGGAACTTGTCTAACTTTGTCTTGAATCCCTGGAGGGTGTTTTCCCCTATGACAGACTCCAGTTTTCTACCACTCTCTGGGTGAAGAAGAACTTTCTTACGTTCGTACGGAATCTATCCCCTTTCAGCTTTAGAGAGTATCCTCTCGTTCTCTCTACCTTGGAGAGGGTGAACAACCTGTCTTTATCTACTAAGTCTATTCCCTTCAGTATCTTGAATGTTTCGATCATGTCCCCTCTCAATCTCCTCTGTTCAAGGGAGAAGAGACCCAGTTTCTCTAATCTTTCGCTGTACGGCAGCTCCTCCAACCCCTTAGACGCTCTTCTCTGGACCCTTTCGAGTAGTATTGTGTCCTTCTTCATGTACGGTGACCAGGTGCTGAACGCAGTACTCCGGGTGCAGCAAGTTTGTCAGACAAGATCTGCCTTTGCTGAAACCGTGCTGGATGGTCCTCATTAGACCGTGCCCGTCAAGGTGATCAGTGATGCGGTCCTCTATCAGCGCCTCTACCATCTTTCCCGGTACCGAGGTCAGACTCACCGGTCTGTAGTTTCCTGGGTCTCCCCTCGAACCTTTTTTGAAGATCAGCGTAACATTTACCACATTCCTCTGGAATCTTTCCCGTTTTGATCGACAGATTGGCTATTAGTTGAAGCAGTTCAGCTATGGTCCCTTTCAGTTCCTTGATGACCCTTGGATGGATGCCATCCGGTCCCTAGGAATTTATCGCTCTTGAGCCTATCAATCTGCCTGCATACCTCTTCTAAACTGACTGTTAACCCTGTCAGTTTCCCATTTTCAATTCCAGCATATAGTCTGAAGGGTTCCGGTATGCTGTGTATATCCTCTTCGGTAAATACAGACGCAAAAAACGTGTTCAGTCTGTCGGGGATTGCTCAGATAGTCTTTCATCTGTGGACACTGCAAACTGAGAGAATGGGCATCTCATCCTGCTGCATCACAATACAGGGGCCGTGGGAGAGTATATTTTTGTTTTTACGGAAACCTTCTCTGCTGTCCGACGATCTTATTTGCACGTGCAATTTTTAAAGAATGTCTGGGGTTTGTAGATTCGGTCTGAAAACGGCTGCCTTAGCAGACCGTTGCTTTTTAGCGTGGGTTTTTGAAAATCCTGGCCTGAATGACGTGTCACTGGAAGCTGCATTATTTAAAAAAAAAAAAAAAAAATCACTTTTTCTGCTACAACATTACAACTTAGAACAGCAGCTTAATTGCAGTTAGGTTTTAACTAATAAATAGAGATGCATAAAACCAAAATGATAAAACATATGTTTATATAAGAAACACCAGAACTACACAGGGGCTTTTGTGGCATATGGTGACGGGACAAAAGTGCGCGAGACAAACGCGTGCCGACATTTGAGAGCAGACAATTGAGCGCAAGACTTCAGCGTGCCACTCTAAAAGCTTATTGTAAAGGGCTCCGATGGGGGTGTGGGGGGGGGAAGAAATCCCACTTTACTTAATACTGTTCATGCTGCCATGTTGGGGGGGGCGGGGGGGGTGTAACCCCCCCATTCTACAGAAAACTTAACTTTTTACCTATTTGGGGGGGAAAGTTAAGTTTCTGTTTAATGGGGGGGGGGGTTACAACCCCTCTAAACCACCCCCAATGGCAGCGCCAACACTATTAAGTAAAGGGAGGGGGTTCCCCCCCACGCCCCCCGTCGGAGCTCTTTAAAATAAGCTTTTAGAGTGTCGCGCTGAAGTCTTGCGCTCAATTGTCCACTCTCAAATGTCGGCGCATGTTTGTCTCGAGCGCTTATGACTGTGAACCGTGAATATTATATGTGAGGGTGGGGTGGATTGTTTTTGATGTGTATTTTATGTAGGACAAGGCAGTTAAGTAAAGTCTGTTCTTGCTTGAATGTGTTTTTGTAAGAAGTGTGTGTGGGGGAGGGGTGGGGGGTTGTGATTTTTACTATGTATGTTTTTGGAATCCGCTTTGTATAAAGTGGGATATAAATAAAACCCATAAACCATACACCAACCCCCCTGCTATTCTCTCAGCCTTCCCCTCCATTCAATTTTGGGCCTTTTCTGCACCGACCACTCCTAAGTGGCAAAAGGACACACATTTCATCTCGCTTGAAAACATTTGAATCTCTGATTGATTGGAGTCCATTAGCTAGAGAGGCACAGTGGTTAAAGCAACAGCCTCAGCACCTGGGGTTGTGGGTTCAAACCCCACGCTGCTCCTTCTGACCCTGGGCAAGTCACTCCAGAGACATCCGGACTTTGCTTTCAGTGGAAGTAAAACCCGGATGTCTCCATCCGTCCTCCTTTTTCTGGAGTCTACACTCCGGGCTCATTTTACTAAGGTGCGCTAGGAAATTACCGCGCGCTACGCGGAAAAACTAACGCCGGCTCAATGCTGGCGTTAAGGTCTAGTGCACGGGGCAATGTAGCGTGTGCTATTCCGCGCTTTAAATCCCTAACGCAGCTTAGTAAAAGGAGACCTTAATCCCCCCATTGCCCCAGGTACATTAGAGAATGTGAGGGCAAAAATGCTTGAGTACCTGAACAAATTCATGTAAACCATTTCGTGCTCCCCTGAATAAATAGTGTGACAAGCTTCAGCCTCTGGTAACCAGAGCTGGTATTGTGACATCATAATGCCTCATTCCACCAATAAGAGCCAACCTCATCAGTGATGTCACAATGGCTTCATTGTCCTATACTTGGCTCACTTTCACTACATTTTGATTTCTAGAATGGCGCAGTGGTTAAAGCTCCAGCCTCAACACCCTGAGGTTGTGGGTTCAAACCCTCACTGCTCCTTGTGACCTTGGGCAAGTCACTTAATCCCCCCATTGTCCCAGGTATATTGGATAGATTGTGAGCCCACCGGGACAGACAGGGAAAACTGCTCGAGTACCTGAATAAATGCATGTAAACCGTTCTGAGCCCCCCTGAGAGAACAGAATAGAAAATTGAATATCTAAAGTACCGTGGCTATTTTCAAGGACACTCGTGCTTCCTCCCCGAAGGAATGTCAGAACTTGCTTGCTTTAAGAGCTCTGGTGCTAAGGACATAACAAGGATAGAGAGTGAAGCAGGGTGAGGGTGTGGTGCCTTTCATATGGAAAATATCATCTTAAAGGTGTAATTATATATTACACATTTTTGTTTTTTGTTTTATTTTTTGGCAGAAGATCAGAGGACATCCTCCACCTATGGAACCGAGGCTGATTTACAATATACTGACTGTATAAACTGGTTTTTCTTTTTTCTTTTTACAAGACAATTCATTTAAAAACAGTCCTAAAAGAGTTCCAAATAGCTAAACAGAGCAGAAAAGTCCACGCGTGGTGTGGGGCACTTCCTGAACGGAGTCTGAGAGAATTATGGGCTGCACAAATCCCAACGGCTTCTTGTTTTGGTAGGACATGAAAGATGACGTAGGACTGGCCTACGATGTTTCTGTGTAGGTGGGGGTCATTTTTGGCACCCTCCACCTGGCTCTGGTCCCATTTTCATTTCTGTTGCCGCAGCTGGGGTGAAAATGAGCTTCACTCGGCTTAACAAAGCATCAGCTCCTCTCAGGTATTTGGGACACATGAGTTTAGCCTTACTTCCAATCTGAATGCTTTTAAAGAATGTAAGGAAGGACTTCACGCCAGTGGAGTAAAAACATTTGGATTCTTCATAACTATTTATGTACATAATTACAGTCAGTGTCTTAGTAAGGGGAAGGGGGGCAGACTGCCCCTGGCATCGTCGTGGTGGAGGGCGCTGGCACCCCTTCTCTGCACCCCCCAATCCCACTTCTTCTCATTCCTCTCCCGCCACGCCACCGTACCTCTGGCTCTTCGCCAGAGCGAGCAGCACTGCCAACTTGCTTCTAGCGCCAGTCTCGGCGCTCACCTCTGAGGTTGCTTCCGGGTCCCGTGACTGGAAGTGATGTCAGACGGAGAGCTGGCACCAGCGCGGACAGAAAGTTGGAGATGCTACTTGCGCCGGGAAAGCAAAACTGGTACAGGGGAAGGGAAGGGGCATACGCACGGCGGGAAGGAAACCTCACACCCTCACTACACCAGAGATCACAGTTCTCTACAAATGACACTACAGAGCAAAACACCTTCATTGCTGGCATCATTGCAACAATGTTCCTATGCCCACCCTCACGTCAGCATTTCGATCGGATAGATCTTCCTCAGAGGAATTCCACCCGTGCTGCCAATCTGTAAAAAAATCAATCAGCACCTATTTCTTTATTGTTTTTTATCATTTCTATTCCGCATATCTAGGGTTGCCAGAATTTCCTTCCGGAATATCTGGACCCCTAGCTCCACCCCCCAGGCCTGCCCATCCCTACCTCCAAGCCCCTCCCCCTGCTTCCTGCTTTTGTCGAGCAGGGAGGAAGTCCGTGCGTGCGTGGCCGTCACTCAATGATGTCACACGCAAATGGCTGCGCACGCGCAGACTCCCTCCCTGTCCGACACAGCTTTTCAAAACCCAAAGTGCCAGGTTTTGAAAAGCCGTCCAGACACCCGGACATAGAAACATGATGGCAGATAAAGGCCAAATGGACCATCTAGTCGGCCCATCCGCATATCCTACAATTCTATGCAGTTTACAAATTATTCAGGTACTCATGCATTATTCCCTAACTGTCCCGATGGGCTCCCACTCTATCTAATGTGCCTGGGTCAATGGGGATTAAGTGACTTGCCCAGGGTCGCAAAGAGTAGTGCGGGATTTGAACCCACAAGCTCAGGGTGCCAAGGCTGTAGCTCTAATCACTTCTCCACACACTCCCAATCACATGTCCACAATTAATAATATGGCTAGTCTGCTAGATTCACCGGAGGGTCCCTAATATCGAGGCCTTTTTGCATCTGTTATTATGAACACGCACAATCCACTTGACGTGCATCAGGGCTGTCCCCTTGCTTATGAATAAGGTGGAAAACATACGACTGATGTAATAAACAGTCAAAAAACCTAGCTGTGAAAAACCTCCTATCTATCAAACAATCCCTACTTTAGTTCAAAAGAACAAGACGATGCCTTGTAACGTCAAAAATCAGTGTGTGTGAGCACCTAAGCGTGCTTTAAGTATTACCACTGAGGGAAACGCCTCCGTTGAGATCATGACGCACTCAAAGGGGGAAGGAACTGAAGTCTTAAAGGGACAGGGCCAAAGACACCCTTCAAATGACATCATATTTTGCTTGTAGCCCGTCAATAGCGGCACCGCTTTATGGCACATAAAAATGATGAAAAATAGTCCCAAAGCAAAAGGAGAAAGAAATGCAGACAATAAAGCACCCAAAAAGAACCCATCTGCTAAGTGGGGAATTGACCCATTTAAGAATTCAAACAATTTATAGTTTTATAGAAAGAAGGCAGCAAAAATGAGTGGGGGGGAAAATGATTAAGTCAGAAAATGATGTCAAATCAAATAAAAGTAAACCTGTAGATGAGATGGGCAGCACAAGATGATTAGGCCCTTGGATGCATAAGAACCAAGAATAGCTGTACTGGGTCAGACCAATGGCCAATCCAGGTCCCTAGTACCTGGCCAAAACCCAAGGAGTAGCAACATTCCATTCAGAATCCTAAAGAGTAACAAAAGATTCCGGAACCCCAAAGAGTAGCAACATTCCACAATGAATCCCAAGGAATAGCAAGATTTTGGAACCCCAAAGAGTAGAAGAAAGTGTAGTTACTTACCTGTAACGTAGGTTCTCCGTGGACAGCAGGATAGTCAGCCACATATGGGTGTTGTCCCAACACCTCCCAATTTGCGGATAAGCTCTCCAATAGCTCAGAGAGATTTTTTTTTTTTTTCTCTGAGCATGTGCAGTGCCCGGGCCCCACTGGGCATGCCCGAGCCCTACCCATTTCCCCCTGCTTCCCCCTAATCCCCAGGATGTTCCTAGCTGTGGCCGGGTC
Organism: Geotrypetes seraphini; assembly: GCF_902459505.1. Taxonomy (NCBI): domain Eukaryota; kingdom Metazoa; phylum Chordata; class Amphibia; order Gymnophiona; family Dermophiidae; genus Geotrypetes; species Geotrypetes seraphini. The sequence goes on from NC_047095.1 coordinate 69,790,302, forward strand.
GGCCGTATGGGGAGGCGGGTGGGTTGTGTGGCTGACTATCCTGCTGTCCACGGAGAACCTACGTTACAGGTAAGTAACTACACTTTCTCCTAGGACAAGCAGGATGAGTCAGCCACATATGGGTGACTCCCTAGCCGAGGGATGTACCGACTGGACCTGCGCCTTAGCGCTTTGTGCATCCCTCGCCTGGCTGTGGAGGCCGAGCCGGGCAGGGTAATCAGGCAAAGCAGGTAAGGTTGTGGAAACAAGGTTTTAGATAAAGTGCTGTGTTAACTGAGCAATAATACTCACAGAACAGTGAACTGGTCAATGACAATCAATGAACAGTGAGAGACCAACTGGTCCAAAGTGACAATTCGTACTTGCATGTGAGAATTCATACTTGCCTATTCCACATTCAGTCTAGACAGGAGTGCTGGAAGACCTACTTAACTCACAGAACAGCGAAACTGGTCAATGACAATCAATGAACAGTGAGAAAACCAACTGGTCAACAGTGACAATTCTTAACTGGTCAACAGTGACAATTCGTACTTGCATATGAGAATTCATACTTGCCTATTCCACATTCAGACTAGACAGGAGTGCTGGAAGACCTACTTAACTCACAGAACGGCGAAAACTGGTCAATGACAATGAATGAACAGTGAGAAAACCAACTGGTCAACGGTGACAATTCATAACTGGTCAATAGTGACAATTCGTACTTGCATATGAGAATTCATACTTGCCTATTCCACCTTCAGACTAGACAGGATTGCTGGAAGACCTACTTAACTCACAGAACAGTGAAATTGGTCAATGACAATCAATGAACAGTGAGAAACCAACTGGTCAACAGTGACAAATCGTACTTGCATGTGAGAATTCATACTTGCCTATTACACATTCAGTCTAGAAGGAGTGCTGGAAGACCTACTTAATCAATATCTATAACACCCTACTTGAACAGTGTTTGTCGATATTTATAACACCCTACTTGATCAGTGTTTGTCAAGGCTGTGCTAGTGGTTGCTGTCCCTCCTGGGAGGGAACCTGTGCATGGTGAAGGTGTGCATGGAGGACCATGTGGCTGCATCGCAGATGTCCCCTATTGGTGTGTGGTGCAGATGTGCCGTTGTGTTGGCTATGGTTCTGCGCTGGTGGGCGTTGGCTCCCACCTGCGGTTGATGCTGCGCTTTTCTATAGGTGAAGGGGATGCACTCTTATATCCAGCGCGCGCGCCTGCATTTGGTGGCCGGAAGTCCCGATCTGTTTTGGTCGTAGGAGACGAACAATTGAGGCTTGTCTAATCTGCTGCATAGTCAGGGCCCGCACACAGTCCAGGAGGTGTTGCTGAGGTGGCAGTGTGCCTCCCTGTGGGGAGATGTAGAGTGCCGGGAGGCCCGTTGAAGCCGCCTTCGGCAAGAATCGGGGATGGATACTGGGTACCACCCTGTTCTCATGAGGGAGTGTGTCGGTAGACACGATGATCAGGGTTTTCCCAGCCAGGAATACGGGATCTGCCTCCCCAAAAGGTTTGAAGGGGTCGAGGTGAGATGATGCGGCACCAAGTTGAGGTCCCATCTGGGCGGTGGTGGTCTGACCGGTGGGTGCAGATTGGACAGTCCCTTCATGAAATTTTGTGATTACTGGATGCCTCGACACTGGTTTGCTGTCTAGGCCAGCGTGGTATGCCGTGATTGCACTTAGGTGAACCTTGATGGAAGTGGGTTTTAGGTCCCCCTGAGATAAGCTCAGTATGTACTGCAGGATGTCCGGTATGGGGCAGTTGTAGGGGTCTCGCTGCGTGTCTGTGCACTGGTAGCGGAACCTTCTCCCTTTCAACCCATAGCGTTTTCTGGTTGAAGGTCTTCTGGCTGCCATAAGAGTGTGCTCCACGTCTTGTGGTAGGTTCATCCTCTCATCATCCATGCGGTCAGGGCTAAGGAACGCAGGTCGTGGTGGAGGGGGTAATGAGAACTGCACTGATCTGGAGCGGGGAGAGGTGGGTGAACCGCTATCCCTTGCCAGAACGGGAACCATGGTTGCAGGAGCCCGATCAGGGCAATCATGATCACCGTTGCTCTGTCCTGAAGAATCTTCTGCAGGACTTAGGGTGTTCAAACTCACAGACAGACCGTCGGGGCTGAGATGGCGATGGGTTGATCTTTTTGCGCAGAAGGTCGAGTATTTTGAGTTTGGTTCGGTTGCAAACAGGTCGATGCTCGGTGTGCTCCAGGTGCTGAAGATCTTCTTAATCGCCGCTGGGTTGAGACACCACTCATCGGGATCCAGCTGGTGGCTGAGTCTTTCTGCCAGGTCGTTCTGCTCCCACAGGAAGTAAGTTGCCTGGATGGTGCATTGAATGGAGTTGGAGAACTCCCACATGTGGCAAGCTTCCTTGCATAGCGAGGTTGACCCTGTCCCTCCCTGTTTGCTGATATAGTGCGAGGCCACCTGGTTTTCTGTTTGGGTGAGGACTGCCCTGCCTGTTTGAAGGTTTCGAGGGCATTCCCTAAGGCCCTGAGCTCCAGTGGGTGGGTGGTCAGAGGTTGGGTACACTGGTCTCAGTGATGTCTGAGGTGCCCTTTCAGGGATCACATGAGTAGTCTGGTGTGCTGCACAACAAAGACCGGAGCGTGCTGACGATGAGCTGCTGGCAGGGAAGCACTGGGCCAGGGATGTCCTGGCGTCGATCTGGTAGTCCCGTAGGACGGCCTTGGTCTGCGTGGTGTCGATGACTGCCCAGATGAACGATATCCCCTGGGTGGGTATCAGGTTGGGCTTCATGTAGTTGATGAGGAACCCCAGTTCTTGGAGGAGGGTTATGGTGGTTAACGGGGCTGCCAGCTGTCGAGATAAGATAGGACGCGCACCCCTTGAAGGCGAGGATGTGCCACTGCCACGCACTTTGTGAACGCTCTTGGAGCCGTTGAGAGTCCAAGGGGCAGGACCTTGTACTGGAGGCGTCTGTCTTGGCTTTAGAAGCGACGATGCCTCCTGTGGGCTGGGTGCATGGGATACTAGCCAATACTCGGGCTGTAACAGGGCCAAGACTGTACCCAGAGAGTGCATCTGGACCTTGTGTATGTATCTGTTGAGCTTACAGAGATCCAGGGATGAGCGTTGTCCTTGTCCATGGTGACGCGGGGGTTCCCGGAGTAGAAACCCCTTGGTGATCTCCTCTGTTCGTCACCGCATCTATTGATTCTGCCGAAGCAGGTCCTCTCCTTGCTGCAGGAAAGTTGGGTCGTCAGATGGAGGGTGCCCCGCCCACTTTGGGGGGGGGCGGGAGTGGAGACGAATTCGGAATCCCTGCTTGATGATGCTGAGGGCCCACTGGTCGATGGTGATCCTGGGCCAAGTCTTCGCAGACAATCTGATCCTGCTGGGCCGGAGGGTGGTCAAGGTTCTATTTTTGTCTTGGGGAGAGGGCTGCCCTTGGATGCCCCTGCCCCTCGGGCGGTGCTTGTTTGCGTAGCAGTTATGTTACTGTTGCGAGTGCTGGGGCACAGACTGCTGTCAGTGTGGACTGGCTCAGTTGTGAGCTGGAGTCTCTATTTTATTTTATTTATTTATTTCCTCTCACTGGCCTCCTGATAAAGCCGCATCTGGAACTGGAGCGCAGCAATTCATGCGCTCAGCATTGCGCCCTCGAAGGTCTTTTTCCCCGTGGAAACCAGGGTTTTTCAGGTCCTTCCCTGACGGGGGTTGGAGGGGGGGGGGGGGTCGTGCTGCCCTGTTTCTCTTAAGCTACCGCAATGTCCATGTATGGCTGCTGCGGGTTGTCGAATCCCTGGGCTGGAAAGATCTGGTACTTCAATCCCAGTCTCCTTGATGTTGGTTGCCCTGAGGAGGGAGTCAGCCAAATCTTGTCTCTGCAGTCCAGGAGGTTCTTGTGGACTGGAATTGCCACTGCCTGCGTGAAGTACTGGTACTGGTAGTTCAGGCCTTGTAGTACTCTGTCTTGGGTACTTGTTGTCCCCCCATGTGGATTTTTTAGTAAATATTTATTTATTTTTGTGGGTGGTGACTCGGGGCGTGGCTGGAGGCTGGTGTGTAGCTTGTTCCTCCGTTGCTTGGGTGCATGGCCTGCCGCTGAACCGCGCCATGTTGTTGTGCGTGGCTCCCTCTAAAGGGGGGCATTGTGGGGAGTGTAGCCCGCTGAGAGAGGAGTGGGTCAGCAGGAGGATTAACTGTGGCTGCTGGTCCCACCCCTGGTGGTTCGCAGGTTCATGTGCTGCTCCACTTGACTGGTTGGGTGGCTCCATGTACCCCACCACCCTTCTCTGTCCTTCTTGAGAGGGGGGGGAGAGCCTGCAGAGAGGGGGCAGGATGCACCCCTTCATCTGTGCCAGTGCTCCTGGCTGCGTTTCCCACTGTGCCTGGAGGCAGAGAAAGAGGAGTGATAATGCCTCTTGAGTGGGCTTCTGCTGCTGTACTGCCTATTGTATATTAAACTGTACAGCGCTGCATATGCCTTTCAGTGCTATAGAAATCATGAATAGTACAGAGTCCCTCATGCTAGCTGGAAAAACACTCTGCCTAGGTTTTATGAAGAGCAAACAGCTTTTAGACTGAGGAGTTTCAAACCCCCACCCTTGGAGAGGCATGGTCTGACATGCCGCATCTCTGAAGATATCAGCACCCTGCTGAGAAAGGCAGACTCCTCGTTCCCAACCTGAGAGGGGGAGGGGGGAGGGGTGGGAAAGGTGTGAATTGTAGACTCTGCAGGACCCCAAGAGGGAAAGAAACATCGAGTTGTTTTTTTTTTTGTTTTTGTTTTTCAGCATGTCCTTTATAAGCTGAACTCTGGGGCAGCATGTCTCCTACTGGGGGGAGAGGTCTGCAGGTCCCCTCCAAGGGAAAGAAGCATGGGAGATTCTTTCTCCTTAAATTCAGATTGGGAGGAGGGTGGGGCAGAGCCCTCGGGGCTGCAACAGATTATCAGAGGTTTTCCCAAAAACAAGCAGATAGGACTTACCTTTGAACCCCAATCGGCTCCCTTCAGAGGCCGGCTGTAAGAGGCAGCATGCCGTCTGGAGGGTGAAAGCCCCAATCTGTTGCTTGCAGAGGCTGTGGATTTACGCAGCAGCATGCAAGACTCCTATCGGCTGCCCTGCAGAGGATGGCTGCGTGGCAACATGCAAGGATTCCTGGAGAGATCTCTCGGTCTGGCGAGACTCCTATCGGCTGCCCTGCAGAGGTTGGTTCTAAGCGGCAACATGCAGGGACTCCGGGAGATATTTCTCTACCGGGCCAAGTGCAGGTGGGGGGATTAGCTGAGCCAGGGCATCCTGGAGGCTCCTTGCCACTGTAGCATGTGGATCCCCCGCTGCTGCATTCTGATGAGGATGGCTGCTGGAGAAAGATTCTCGGGCCTCACTTCTCTTCATGCCCTGCGGAGGCTGGCTGTCAGCAGCAACATGCAAGAACTCCTGGAGAGATCTCTCGGTCTGGTGAGACTCCTATCGGCTTCCTGCAGGGGCCGACGGCTAGCGACAGCATGCAGGACTTCCGGGAGAGATTTCTCGACCGGGCAAGTTGCAGTCGGGGGGGTTGACTAAGCCAGGACATCCTGGAGGCTCCTCACCGGATTCGTCTGTGGATCCCCCGCTGCTACACTCCGATGAGGATGGCTGCTGGAGGGAGATTCTCGGGCCTCACTTCTCTTCATGAAGTCTGTCAGTGCCCTCTTCCTTAGCTTGCGTGCACGTGGTGACATGTGCGCACAATGCAAGCCACACGGAAACCTCGAGCGCCGGATCCAATCAGTGGGCGCACAATTCGTGAGGATCCAGTGTGTTCATCCTCCTCCTGCATCCCAGTTGTTTCTTTAGATGATTCAGGCATCTTCAAGTTGATGAGTAGAAAAGTTGTAATGGAGAGCTGTAGAAAATCCGACCGATGGGAACGGGCGGAAACTAAAGACTGGGGATTAGGGGGAAGCAGGGGGAAATGGGTAGGGCTCGGGCATGCCCAGTGGAGCCCGGGCACTGCACATGCTCAGAGAAAAAAAAAAAAAAATCTCTCTCTGAGCTATTGGAGAGCTTATCCGCAAATTGGGAGGTGTTGGGACAACACCCATATGTGGCTGACTCATCCTGCTTGTCCTAGGAGAACTTCCTTACGTTTGTACAGAATTGATCCCCTTTCCACTTTAATGTTATAACTTAGCTTTCCAGCCATCACTGTTCGTCCCCTCAACCAACGCGTTTCGCTCTCTTTGTCAAGGCAGTGGGGAAACGATGCACTTTTCACAATACCCATACAGCCGTCGTTATAAAGGCAGGATACTTTCGAAATTACATTTGCATGTTGAGGTTAGTCAAACCTGTTAGAGTTTTAGAACTACATCAAGGCTGAAGAGAAATTTGTCAAAGAGATAAGTTTTGATTGACTTCCTAAAAGTTAGATATGAAAGTGCGTTCGAGATAGAGTTGGTTAGACATTTATTCCATTTGCCTGCTTGGAATCCTAATGTTCAATGGAGGAATCTCTTGTAGGTACAGCCCTTCAAGGATGGGAAAGCGAACAAGTAGGCACTACGTGTACAAGTTGTGCCTGGAAATTCAAACTGATGAGACAGATAGATTGGGGATGAACCTGTTATGGTTTCCAAGCAAACTTGAAGATGACCCTTGCTTCCACAGGCAGCCAGTGTAGTTTTTTTGTAGCACGGGCTTACATGATTCGATTTCATGTGGCCAAAAATGAGACAGACTGCAGCATTCTGGACAATTCTCAGTCGTTTGATTGTTTTCTTAAAAGATCCCAATAGTCTAAGGCAGTGTTCTTCAACCACCGGTCCGCAGACATTTCTTGCCGATCCACAGGGCCGGCACGTGCATCGGGCCCAAGACAGTGTTCTTCACCGCTGGTCTGCAGTTCGATCGATGCGGCGTTATCTCCAGGCCGGCTCCCTTTTCCTCACTGCCACAGTGCACAAAGCCGCGGGCAGCGGCTCCTACACACAGCCTGTACCTGAAGCGGAAGCCTTCTCTCTGATGTCGTAACGTCAGAGGGAAGGCTTCCAGATGAGGCGCGGGACGCACGAGGGGCTGCTGCCCATTGCTTTGTGCACTGCATCAGAAAGGAAGAGGGAGCCGGCCCGAAGATAACACCAGGGGTGGCAGGCCAGAAGGTAAGGCACAGCATGGAGGGAGGGAGACAACAAAGGTAGGGGGAATGATTTTCATTTTGAATTTAGTGATTGAATTGTGTCAATTTTGAGAATTTACATCTGCTGTCTGTATTTTGCACTGTTCAGGAAGAAATACATTTGTTTCTTTTCCTCTAGGGTTGTACTGCATGCAGAGTCTTGCATCTTAGGGTTTCTTTGTATATATTAGTACTTTTAGTTTTTGGTCCCATATTTGCATAGGGGTTATCTGTGTTCTGGTAGGAATGAATAGTGAGAAGCATACAGTGTGCTTTGTATAGTTTAATTTTGTGGTTAACCATTATGTGTTGTTAATACAATTATAGTGTGTGTATGTGTATATATGAAAAATGAATGAAAAAAATAGGGTTACAATTAGTACTATTATGGGGGCGGGGTCTGAGGCGTAGATGGGCGGGGTCTGGCCTGCGACTTAGCCCAGTGTTCTTCAGCCACTGGTGCCGGTCCACAAAATAATTCTTTTATTTTCGCCGGTCCATAGGTGTAAAAAAGTTGAAGAACACTGGTCTAAGGTACTTAAGATCAAAGATTGTATCAGCAGTCGAAAGCAGGAGAAATCGAAGTGATGTTTAATGGTGCGAAGTTTCCATAAAGTGAGAAAACATTTTTTGACCAGAGTGTTAGCGTGATCTTCAAACGTCAGGCTTCGGTCCAAGATGACTCCACGGATTTTGATTGTAGAATTAATTGGGTAATCTCAAGGAGGTGTTCATGATCTTGTTATTAGGACTTGCCACGAAAATCTTAGGTTTTTCCCGATTCAGTTCTAATTTAGATTGCGTAGTCCATTGTTCTACTTTGGGAAACACAGATGAGATGAAGTTGTTTGCAAAATCCAGAAAACTGACAAGCCTGAAACCAGAAAATGTATGCTTAAAATATTACCCAAACTCATTACGTGTGTAGCCATTTTAAACGTACAAATGAAAGTAATTCCACCTCTCGAACATTTAGATAAATCTGATTTTTAAAAACTGCATGAAATTTTCAAAGCCACTCCAAAATTCTGAACTTTTGTGTGGCCCCTGCAGTTTATAGGTCAATCCGTTATTGAGGCCACTCCTTCTCTAGAAATGCTTTCCTAAGAAAGGGAAAAGATCCAGAGCCCTTGCACTGCTTGAATGTATTTCTTGAACTCTTGGGGACAATTTCTCCAAATAGCTTAGTTTGGTACTCTGTGGGTCCCTTGTGAGCTCTGCCTCTGTCCTGATGGTATTTTGCAACACTGAAGTGTGTCTTGAGTTTCTAGAGCAGGGGTGTCCAACCTTTTGGCTTCCCTGGGCCACATTGGCCGAAAAAAAATGTTTCTGGGGCCGCCAAACGCTGCAGCAAGACAGAGGAGGGAGCCGGCAAGACGGTAAACACCCAGGGGCAGCAGAGGAAAACACTGCGTCACCCTCGACCGGGGCCACACAAAATACTTCACGGGGCCGCAGGTTGGACACCCCTGTTCTAGAGCAACCAAACCCTCCCCTCACCAGCCACAGTATCCAAACCCCCATTGTAAGTATCTTCTGTCACACTCTGCTCACCAAGAATGCTTTTGAACATAGTGTGTCTGAGGGTGACTGTCACTGCAGCTTTATGGCGAGTCTGTCTTTCTGACTTTGGGCTGGTACCGTGGAATTTGCTCTTCTGTTTTCGCTTATACTTTTGTGCTGTCTTTGGCATGACAAACATCTTTGCAAATGTGTGCAGAGCTCTGCAGGCAAAACTTGCTGGTCTGACCGGTTTTCAGAAGCCGATATCCCGACAAGACAAACTGGGGCATTTTGTACTGCTATATTTATCTTTTCAAATGCAGCTCATCAAGATGGAGAATGTGGGGCTCCCCAGAATGTACACGAGCAAAGAGGTACATGCAAGAGCCGTGGATTTGGGATGGAGATTATGGGATGGGATGTTGTGTGCTAGAGACATCCTGATGGCTGAAGGCTTAATCCCTGTGTCTCAGGTCAGCTGAAGATGAGAAGGCCCAGGAGCAGACCAGCTGTGCCATCTCAATACCTTGAAACCTAGAATGAGACAAGTTTGTAAAACAGAAATAAGGTGGTAGGAAGGATTGTTGCGATTTTATAGAGCATCTTTTAAGCAGAAATATTCCACAGTGCATTTTGCAATCTGAAATAATGGCGTGGTGTTTCAGAAGGGTCTCTCAGGATAACTTTGGGATTTCCCTGGTTAAAAAAAAAAAAAAATGTAAAATTGAAACTTTGAGCCTAGTTAAATTGTGGCTGAGCAGCTTCTGGGCTGGCCGTTATCAGACACACGATGCTAGAGGATTTTGAAAGGAAAGAGGGCAGTTTTGCACCTCTATGTCCTTGATAAGCAGTTACGGGATTTCCCAGCTATTTTCAGGATATCCACAATGAATACGCTTGAGAGATCTGCATCCCAATGAGGAAGGAAGATCTCATGCATATTCACTGTGCAAATCCTGAAAATCTGAGTAGTTGGGTGTAGAAAGAATGGCTGAGAAGGGCTGGACTTTTCATTGCTGCCTCTTTTCAATGGTAACTTCTTTGGGAGAGCATTTGCCTTGAGGGATAAGATTTTTGCTTGTGAAGACCAAGAAAGTGTTGCCTTATTATCAGGTGCTGTAAACTTGACCTTTTTTTTTGGAAAATACTGCAGGGAGGATCATTTTGGACCATGGCCCACAGGCTGTGAGCCTGAGTCTCTCTCTAACATATCTCTCACACACAGTTACACCTGTGCCAACACAGTATAAAGGGGAGAATGTGGTGTAGTGGTTAAAGCTAAAGCCTCAGCACCCTGAGGTTGTGGGTTCAAATCCACATTGTTCCTTGTGACCTTGGGCATGTCACCTAATCCCCCCATTGTCCCAGGTATATTGGATAGATTGTGAGCCCACCAGGACAGGGAAAATGCTTGAGAACCTGAATAAATTCATAGACCATTCTGAGCCCCCCTGGGAGAACAGTATAGAAAACTGAATAAATAAATAAATAAATAGTGTGAAACGTTTCAGCCTCTGATAACCAGAGTTGGTATTGTGACATCATAATGCCTCCTTCCACCAATAAGAGCCAACCTCATCAGTGATGTCACAATGGCTTCATTGTCCTATACTTGGCTCACTTTCACTACATTTTGATTTCTAGAGTGGCGCAGTGGTTAAAGCTACAGCCTCAGCACCATGAGGTTGTGGGTTCAAATCCCACACTGCTCCTTGTGACCCTAGGCAAAGTCACTTTATTTAGCCCATCCTCCCAAAAGAGCCCAGAAGGGTTACAGGAGTACATTCATAGTATGACTAGGACAAAGTTTAGTGAGACATAGACTTTACAGCATGGACAAAGGGGTTTAGATTACAGCAATTACAGTATAGACATAACGTGCAGACTTACAAACACAGACTTAGTGGACATTGCAACATTTTCAGTGAAGATATACTAGGAAGTGAAGTAGTTTCCCCTATCTGATCTGGTGGGCTCACACTCTATCTAGTATACCTGGGCCAATGGGGGATTAAGTGACTTGTCCAGGGTCCCAAGGAGCAGCATGGGATTTGAACCCACAACGCCAGGGTGCTGAGGATATAGCTCTAACCACTGTGCCACACATTCCCCATGTGCATGGGCAGAATTACGATAGCACATGAATTTTTGAATGCTATGATTTATACCCATTCATACCAGTAGGGGGCTCATGCAGTAAGCAACCGCAGGCTGAATATAGAGAAGTAGCCTATTCGTGCAGTGGGCTACTATGCTAGGGTTACCATATTTGAAAAAAGAGAACCCCGACTCCGAAGACCTACAACAAGACATAAACACACTCGAGGAATGGGCCACGAAATGGCAAATGAGGTTCAACGTGGATAAGTGCAAGGTAATGCATGTCGGTAACAAAAATCATATGCACGAATACTGGATGCCCGGTGCAGTTCTTGGAGAGACCCCCCAGGAAAGAGACTTGGGAGTACTGGTCGACAAGTCAATGAAGCCGTCCGCACAATGTGTGGCGGCGGCGAAAAGGGCGAACAGAATGCTAGGAATGATTAAGAAGAGGATCAGAGAAGGTTATCATGCCACTATATCGGGCCATGGTATGCCCCCACCTGGAATACTGCGTCCAGCACTGGTCGCCGTACATGAAGAAGGACACGGTACTACTCGAAAGGGTCCAGAGAAGAGCGACTAAGATGGTTAAGGGGCTGGAGGAGTTGCCGTACAGTGAGAGATTAGAGAAACTGGGCTCTTTCCCTTGAAAAGAGGAGACTGAGAGGGGACATGATCAAAACATTCAAGATATTGAAGGGAATTGACTTAGTAGATAAAGACAGATTGTTCACCCTCTCCAAGGTAGGGAGAACGAAAGGGCACTCTCTAAAGTCAAAAGGGGATAGATTCCATACAAACGTAAGGAAGTTCTTCTTTACCCAGAGAGTGATAGAAATCTGGAACACTCTTCCAGAGGCTGTTATAGGGGAAAACACTCTCCAGGGATTCAAGACAAAGTTAGATAAGTTCCTGCTGAACCAGAACATACGCAGGTTAGGGCACTTGGTCTTTGCCCTAAGGGCCGCCGCGTGAGCGGACTGCTGGGCACGATGGCCCACTGGTCTGACCCAGCAATGGCAATTCTTATGTTCTTATGTTCCATGAAGCTTTTTCTCCACTTTATTTTTCTTTCCTGGTTCTCTTGTGCTCCTTTTCCCTCTGTTTCTGTTTTGAATTTAGTGTGTGGTGTATGATTGCGGTGGTGTATTTCCTCTATCTGTGAGTGATTATTTGGCAGTACTGAATGGAATTGTAGGGGGTTCTATAGATATATTTGTTTATAGAGTATGAGCTTTGTTACTTGCTGATTTCAATTACCCCAACATTGACTGGTTAAACGTTACATCAGGGAGTGCTAGGGAGATAAAATTCCTAGATGTCATAAACGACTGCTTCTTGGAGCAACTGGTCCAGGAACCGACAAGAGGGGGAGCTATTTTAGATTTGGTGCTTAGAGGAATGCAAGGGATAGTACAGGAGTTAACTGTGTTGGGACAGCTGGGAAACTGATCATAACATGATCAAATCTGAGCTGATACTGGGAGTGATGTCGCTAAAGAAATCTACTGTAGAGGCATTTAATTTTCAAAAGGGTGACTATGATAAAATGAGGAAAATAGTTAAAAAGAAGCTAATAGGATCAGTTGCAAAGGTTAGGACTGTAAACCAGGCATGGATTTTATTTAAAATACCATTGTGGAAGCCCAGACAAGAGGTATTCCACATATCAGCAAAGGTGAAAAGCGGAGAAAAGGAGAGCCAGCATGGTTAAAAGGTGAAGTGAAAGAGGCTAATAGAGCCAAAAAACATCCTTTAAAGAATGGAAAAAGGATCCGAATGAAGAAAATAAGAAGAGACACAAGCACTGGCAAGTTAGATGCAAAGCATTGATAATGAAAGCTAAGAAAGAATATGAAGAGAAACTTGCAAAAGAGGCAAAAACTCATAGCAATTTTTTTAGGTGCATCAGAAAGCAGAAAACCTGTGAGGGAATCTGTGGAACCGTTGGATGATCAAGGAGCAAAAGGGGCGCTCAGGGAGGATAAGGCCATAGTGGAGAGACTGAATGAATTCTTTGCTTTGGTCTTTACGGAAAAAGATGTACGAGATCTACCTGAATTGGAAATGGTTTTCAAGGGTGATGATGCAGAGGAACTGAAAGAAATCTCAGTGAATCTGGAAGATGTATTGAGCCAAATCGACAAGTTGAAAAGTGATAAATTACAAAGCCAAAGGGACACTGGATGAAGTTACAGGGAAATACTTTTAAAACCAATAGGAGGAAATATTTTTTCACTCAAGAGAATAGTTCCTCTGGAACGCATTGACAGAGGTTGTGGTAAAAGTGGATAGCATAGCTTGTTTTAAGAAAGGTGTGGACAATTTCCTGGAGGAAAGGTCCATAGTCTATTATTGCCCTAGATCGATAGCATAGAATATTGCTACTTCTTGGGTTTTGGCCTGGTGTTAGTGACCTGGATTGGCCACCGTGAGAACGGGCTACTGGGCATGATGGACCATTGGTTTGACCCAGTAAGGCTAATCTTCTGACCTTTCTCCTTCACCTCTTTTCTTTCATCTCTTTGGTAGAGGATGAGGACCTCAAGAAGGACATGGCGGTACTTGAGAGAGTCCAAAGGAGAGCAACGAAACTGGTAAGAGGGCTGGAACACTGCCCATACGCCGAGAGGTTGGATAGGCTGGGGCTCTTCTCTCTGGAAAAAAGGAGGCTCAGGGGAGATATGATAGAGACCTTCAAGATCATGAGGGGCATAGAGAGGGTGGATAGGGACAGATTCTTCAGGCTGAAGGGGACAACAGGTACGAGGGGGCATTCGGAGAAACTGAAGGGAGATAGGTTCAAAACAAATGCAAGGAAGTTTTTTTTCACCCAAAGGGTCGTGGACACTTGGAATGCGCTACTGGAGGAAGTGATCAGGCAGAGTACGGTACAGGGATTCAAACAGGGATTGGACGGATTCCTGAGGGATAAAGGGATCGTGGGATACTGAGGGAGGAGCTGGGATGTAACACAAGTATAGAAAGCTAACCAGGTAATAAGTATAGAAACCCAACCAGGTCGTGCATGTGCAAGACCGGAGGGTTAGGACTTCGATGGGAAGATAGGACTTCAATGAGAAACCAAGGTGGCAAGGGAGCCCCTTCTGGTGATTCAGACAGGTCATGACCTGTTTGGGCCGCCGCGGAAGCGGACTGCCGGGCAGGATGGACCTATGGTCTGACCCGGCAGAGGCACTGCTTATGTTCTTAGGACCAAGGTACTTCATGGGCCTCTGGGCAGGAAGCCAACCACTTTACCTTACATTTCTTTGGAGAAGGACACTGGGCATCTCCCTAGACCCAAGTCTTCTACTTCAGAACACCTACTACTAGGCTTTTTACTGACTAGACCACCTCTTCAGTAGATTGAATGAACCTGCTCTGGAGCAGAGACCCAGACTGCTCTTCCAATTACCGCAAGGAAGGCACATTATGGCATCCTGCTCCATACAGTATATATTTATACAATTACGTCACAGAATACCAAGAGACTATTGTTGCTTGTTCTGCCTGAGAAAGCAGAGGTGTATAGGGGGAGCAGACATGATGTATAATGTTCTCCGTGTCGTGCAATTGAAGCAGGATTCATGGGAGTGCCAGTGTGGGCATATACAAGTGTTTTGCTGAAGTGTGCAAGCCACAATAACTTCATATTACTTCATCCTCCAGTAGTAAACTTAAAATAGGTCAAAGCTTTGTTACTGACATGCAAAGAAGCAACACAAATTCCAAGGAACTGGGAAGTGTAATGGGCCAGATAAACTGGTTTCACCAGCACAGGACTGATCAGCTTCTCTCCTTCTGTGTAGTTCTTGCCAGTGAATCACCACTGGAATTTTCCAGGGCCAGCACCGGAAGTGCTAATGACACGAAAAGAGAGAAGAATTCAAAACAACAGCAGCTGATCTCCGGTACTGGGATCAATACAAATCGATATCAGTGTCACATTTGTCATTTACCATGTAGTCATATCCCCCACTATCTCACAATCTAGGCAGGTTCCAGAAAAAGATCTAAAAAGAGAGGAAACTTTATACAGACCATTGAGGGGAGAAGTTATCGATGGCTTATTTCACCACTAACTCACGCTATTTTAACCCTGGTCCCCTTTTATACAATGAGGCCAAAACTTAAGTGCCTGTAGGCGTCCTACCGACGCCTAAGTTAATTGAGAGATGCCGTTTACAATGGCGAAAAATGGTAAAAATAAAGCTCCTACTGCCTCCTAAATAAAAGGCACCAGAATCGTGGCTATGCAGGCACTTTACGGCTCCTAACGCCACTGTGGGTGTGGCTAACACCGGAAGTGGCGTTAGGCGCCATAAAGCGCCCACGTAAGTGCGATTCACAGCACAGATAGGCGCCTACATTTCCAGCACCTGCCTTTCGCTGAGGCATGATTCTCTATAGGGCGCCGTCACGTGATTGAGACGCGGTCGATGGCTGCTATTTAGGGAGCCGCCAATGTCGGCACCCTATAGAGAATCTGGGTCCTAGTTACTAATGACTGAGATTAGCAGTAAAATAACACTTCTTCAAGGTAGCCCACATTGATAACTTTCCCCCTTACTTACAGAAACAGAAATCAAAATTGCTGCTATATGTAATGAAAGTGAGCCAAATAGAGGACATTGAAACCGTTGTGACATCACTAACGACGTTGTCTCTTATTGGTGGAATGAGGCATTATGACATCACAATCTCAGCTCTGGTCTCCTGTACTGTTAACACACAATAACTATCTCCACAACTCTACAAGTGACGGCCAGGTGGGGCAGTGGGAGTCTATGTATGGCTCTTCTTCGTTATCAGGAAGGGCCAGCCCTATGACCACACCCTTTAAATACACTCACAAGACACAAGGTGGGGTGGGCACAAGGCTGATTTCCCTAGGGCAGTGGTTCCCAACCCTGTCCTGGAGGAACACCAGGCCAATTGGGTTTTCAGGCTAGCCCTAATGAATATGCATGAAACAAATTTGCATGCCTATCACTTCCATCATATGCAAATCTCTCTCATGCATATTCATTAGGGCTAGCCTGAAAACCCGATTGGCCTGGTGTTCCTCCAGGACAGGGTTGGGAATCACTGCCCTAGGGTACCCTAACAAGCTGGCACTAGCCTAGGTGAGAGCCTCAGAAGGTACATATTGCAGTCTCTTCACGACCCCATTTGCTTGCATACACTCCCAGGCGTCATCCCTTTGCACAGATTCCTTACAGCTATATGAAAACGAAATAATTTTGGAGAAATCACTGCTGCCCGGTGACTTTCCTTGAATTCTTTCTCCCTGACATTTAATGCCAAACATTTTCCTCAAAGCTTGTCTTGTGAATGATGGCTCCGTCTGCCATTGTCCAGATAGAGGCTATTTCTGTGTTTCCTTGGAGCTCACAGACACATAAAGAAAGTGGGGGATGAGCAGAAAACCAGAAAGCAACACGAAAATCCAGCAGGCTAGTTGTGAAATAACGCTACTTCACAATTGATAGTGCAACTGGAGGCACACAGTGTTGTATCATGGCAATACATATTCGGGCATAAAAGCCCCATCCCTAAAGAACTTAAGAAGGTCAGCGAGGAGAGGATGTGAAACTTGTACCCTGGCTTCCCCTGGTCCTCCTGTTACTGCCGAGGGCTACAGCTGAGTGCTCACATAACATTCAGGACCTCCTGTCGATAGTCAGTTGCTGGCAATCAGCATTTCTATAAATGCTTTCTCTGTCTGGTATTAGCACCAAGTGTCTGTGGCACTGGGGCAGCTACAGGGAGTTAGCCAGATACCCTAGATCGGTGGTTCTCAACCCTGTCCCTGTCGGGTTTTCAAGATATCCCTAATGAATATGCATGAGAGAGATTTGCATACCTGTCACTTCCATTATAAGCAAATCTCTCTCATGCATATTCATTAGGTATATCTTGAAACCCGACTGGCTGGGGGGTCCTCTAGGACAGGATTGAGAATCACTGCCCTAGACCCTCAGTGCAGTGCAGACATGAAGGCTGCCAAACAAGTAGAGAAGGCCTCATCCAAGACAAGGCAAATGATGGGATGTATCAATAGAAGCTTCGTCAGCCGCAAACCTGAAGTCATAATGCCACTGTACAGAACCATGGTGAGACCTCATCTGGAATACTGTGTGCAATTCTGGAGGCCACATTACCGTAAAGACATGCTTAGAGTTGAGTCGGTTCAGCGGATGGCCACTAGGATGATCTCGGGGCTCAAAGGTCTCTCGTATGAAGAAAGACTAAACAAATTGCAGCTCTACACTCTAGAGGAACGCAGGGAAAGGGGTGACATGATTGAGACATTTAAGTTTGTCACAGGTCGTGTCGAGGTGGAAAACGACATATTCGTTCCCAAGGGACCCTCGGTCACAAGGGGGCACCCGCTCAAACTCAGAGGAGGGAAATTTAGTGGTGACACCAGGAAGTACTTCTTCACAGAAAGGGTGGTAGATCACTGGAACAAACTTCCGGTGCAGGTGATCAAGGCCACCAGCATGCTCGACTTTAAGAATAAATGGGACATCCATGTGGGATCCCTACGAGGGTCGAGATAAGGAACTAGGACATTAGCACCCAGACCTAATGGGGGGGGGGGGGGGTCAGTAGAGTGGGCAGACTTGGTGGGCTGTGGCCCTTTTCTGCCGTCATCTTTCTATCTATCTTTCTATGTTTCAGTGGCGGTACCTCAGTTACTTAGGGCAGTCTCTTTGCTAAATATCAGTGGTGCACAGATTACTCCCAGGTCACCCCGACTCTTTGCTCAGACTGCCCCAGCCATTGCGGTCTGCCCAAACATTCAGCACCTGTGTTCCCTCTAAGCCAGGGATCTCAAAGTCCCTCCTCGAGGGCCACAATCCAGTGGGGTTTTCAGGATTTCCCCAATGAATATGCATTGAAAGCAGTGCATGCACATGGATCTCATGCATATTCATTGGGGAAATCCTGAAAACCCCACTGGATTGTGGCCCTCGAGGAGGGACTTTGAGATCCCTGCGTAAGCGGAGCGTATGAGAAATTGCTTACATGGCCGTTACGTGGTCACTCACAGAAATACTGACCCGACCTGACTTTCAAACAAATTTAAAAGAAACTAAATCAATTGCCTTAAGTATGGTGGTTTTTTGCATGATTATATAGACATTTCTAGAGATTCTAGTTTTTCAGACATGGCCCCAAAGCTCTGGAACTCCCTTCCGCTATATCTGCACACAGAAAAATCTCTTAAATCACATTTGAAAGCCTATTATTTCAAGCTGGCGTTTGACCCTAGTTCTTCCTTTGCTTCCTTCTTCTCGCATTCCCCCTCTTGGTTTTATCTTATTTGTTCTTACCTCTTGATATCGTAAACCTTTCCTGCCCTTGATTGTCATTTTGTGTCTAGTATCGTTAATTGTACAGTATACATTTCCCTTTGATTTTTATCTATTGTTAACCGCTTTGATTTGACTTTTTAAAATGAATATTGGTGATATGTCAAGTACAATAACTGTAAAACTGTAACTGATCCTGGGATCAAAGATTGTTGCATTTTAGAATCTATTGCTCACACAGAAAAATTACATGCACTCAGCCATTCCTTAGAGGGAGCTCTGGTTAGTGCTATCTGCGTATGTTGCCACCTCACATCTAGGTTGGGTCTGGTCAGCAGGAATTATCCAGGTAGAGCAGCTCCAACCTTGATAAACACCCTTTATAAATGGAACAGCCCAAAATGCAAGATTTTGTAAACCGCATAGAACTTCACGGTATTGCGGTATATAAGCTGTTATTATTATTTTGACCATAGAGAAGAACGAGACACTCACCTGTGTCCCCACCATAATCCACCACGGAGGGTAAGGGACACAGGTGAGTGTCTCGTTCTTCTCTATGGTCAAAATCTTGCATTTTGGGCTGTTCCATTTATAAAGGGTGTTTATCAAGGTTGGAGCTGCTCTGCCTGGATAATTCCTGCTGACCAGACCCAACCTTGATAAACAACCTTTATAAATGGAACAGCCCAAAATGCAAGATTTTGACCATAGAGAAGAACGAGACACTCACCTGTATCCCTTACCCTCCGTGGTGGATTATGGTGGGGTGTATGGGGCAGTCATCCAGGGTCCAAGCCGAAAGGGGACTGATATAATGTGAATTAAAGCACAAGTAAGTTGGGGCTGGCAAGGTAGGGTGGGCAGAAGGGATACAGTTAGAATGAGGCAATACAGACGGCAGGCCAAAGCCACTCAACCCCAGTAAACATTTTGGCCCTGGGTTGGCCACTGTTAGAAGCCGGACCTTCGATCTGTCCCAGTATGGTAACTCTTATGTTCAATGGTTCTTTTTGGAGACTATTTGCAGACATCTCTAGGCTTTGGTTCCCTTCCTGACTTCCACCTCTTCTGACTAGACCCCATGGGAACGAGGGCTTGCTTGAGGTTACATAGAAGTGGATAACAGTGTCCCAATGCTTGGCAGGAAGTCACATCACATGATGGCCCTCGAGTCTGTGAAACCTGTGTTCCGCTGCCATAAAACTCACTTAAGGACCTGATTCATTTCTTAGCCAGTTTTCTTATGTCTTGCCATGCCACTAATCTTGAAACCAGTAAGGTCAGACTATCTTCCACCACATATTGCAAGAAAACCGGTTTTTGGAAAGACCTAAAGGTAAGAACAGTTCTTCAAAGCAAGCCGAGGATGGAGGACCAGAAGACTTGTCTTTGGCAGGGGAACATTACGGGAGAGAAGCCAGTCATTCCTCTCGAAGCTCCGGCATTTGCTTCTCTCTTGTGGTAAGGAACACTGGGCTTTGCTCCAAAAGACCAGTTGCACAATTTGTGTCCATGCAAATCAGCTTTGTTGAATAAGGCTCGCTCTTTCTACCCAGAAACGGCATCAGACTAACTGTGTTAATAATCTTGTCTTTGATATTATCTGTGTTTGTGGGCCTGGTCAATTTGTTTCATATCACTTTATTGTAAACTGTTTGTTGTAACTTGCAAAAGGCAGAACAGTAAATCTTTAATAAACTAACCTAAAATGGTAGGCAGTGGAGGCTAGAACAGTTTTAAAATCCTGCACTTTGGCTTTTTCTATTATTCATTGTGGAGCATCAGAATATATGAATAATTTAATTCTATTATCTATTCATAATAAGTTGGGTACAGCCAGACAATATTTAAAACTATCCCAGCCCAGCACATGTAAACTATAAAACCATTTTTACTAACATTTGAATTTAATGAAAGGAGGCTGTATTCCTTCTATGGGTCTCTAAGATGTTTTAATGGGGCTTTTCTTTGGAGGGTCTTTATCTCTCTGTATCATGGCGTTCCTTTCTTATTATAATTTATTTTAATGTTCTAAACTGCTGATATTCTCTGTAAAGTGACAGAGCGGTATATTAAGTAAATAAACCAGTAAACCTTATGGTTGTTAAATGGTGAAATCAGCTGCCCTTAAAACTCAGGAAATTGACGCATGGTGGACTATTTTGTAAATTCTTATTATACAATAAAGTTGTAATGGCAAATATCCAGTTTACTCTCTTAGCATTTAATTATCTCTGTGTATTCCTTAATATGCCCAGCACTGTTCCCTCTAAGCCAGGAGTAGGCAATTCCGGTCCTCGGGAGCCGGAGCCAGGTCAGGTTTTCAGGATCGCCACAATGAATATGTATGAGATGGATTTGCATGCACTGCCTCCTTGAGATGCAAATCTATCTCATGCATATTTATTGTGGCTATCCTGAAAACCTGACCTGGCTCCGGCTCTCGAGGACCGGCATTGCCTACCCCTGCTCTAAGCTGAGCAGAAGTCCTCCATCTGCAGTCCTGCCAGTGGGGGGTGCTGTTTCACCATCACTTTTTCAATTGTGGGGTACAGGCAAGCTCTGCAAAACTCCAGGGAGCCTGCCTGTCTCTAGTGATCGAAAACATAGTATCGAAACATAACCCCCCTCCCCCGGCAGCATAGCACTTGGAGGGCTCCTGCTCAGCTGGAGGGAACATAGTGGCGTAGTGAGAGTGAGAGGCGGCCGGGGCCCTCCTGCCACACACACGTGCGCCCCTTCCCTTTCCACATACCTCTTAATATTCCCAGCGCGACCAGCAACCTCAACCTGCTGTTTGCATCAGTGTTGGCTCTTCCTCTGACATCACTTCCTAGGTGTGGGTCCAGGAAGTGACATCGGAGGAAGAGCCGTGAACAGCAGCTTGGGGTTGCTGCTCATGCCGGGAACATTAAAGAGGGACTGGGGAAAGAAAGAGGCAGGCATGTGTGCTAGTGGGGAGGCCGAGAGGGGAGCGCCTGTGGTGGACTTACTACGCCACTGAGGTGACTAGTATTGATTCTCTAAATGAGAAGCTTGCAGATAGAAGAACCAATGTAATGGGAATTTAGGGTTACCATATGGCTCCAGAAAAAGAAGGACAAATTGAGATATCTAGGTTTCACTTCCATTGAAAGCAATGATCCAAAGGGCCAGTGGTGCAATTGTGCACCCCCTGGTGGTGGAGTGGTGCAACTACCTCTAAATATAAGTTGGTGAACGTGTCAAGGTGTCTAACAGGGTTCCTAAATTCTGACTTCCAAAAGCAAATAAAAGGCATTTCGTCAAATATGAGAGGAAAAAGAATCTCAGAAACTGATGAAATAGTCTGAGACTTATCACTTCCAGATTTCAATCACTAATCCTATATATATATAAAAAACCCTCTCATATTATCAAACGCCCTATTTTGTGTGTGTTAATAATTTTAGAAGTTTGGAGGTTCTTTATTTTCAAGTCAGCTGTCACTATTTCTCATCCAGTGTGCATCCGATCATATTCCAGAAATATTTCATTCACTAGACACGTAAGGATTTAAGGAAAGCAAGTAGTGTTTGAAGATAGTCATTTTTTAAATAACTTCTGGTCTAACTTGGATAGCCTATAGCCCATTTTGGATGCTTACACCCAAAATTTAATTATTGCTTCATTCCCTTCAGTAATTCAACTACTGGAGCTCAACTGTGGGACTAAGAATCTGTAAAGAACATAACATCAGATAAGTGCTAAGAGCAGATAGTTTGGACAAGTTCCTGGAGGAAAAATCCATAGTCTGTTATTGAGAAAGACATGGGGGAAGCCACTGTTTGCCCTGGATCCTGCAGGCGGGAAGGAGCGCCTTAAGATAGAGATCTTATCATTGAAGAATTTTGCTAGGACCTCGGCTGAAGGAGATGAGGGAAGAAGGGTGGAGTCATTTTTAGTGGTTAGGGAGCGCCAAATGTTGAACAATGTGCCATTCTGGTTTTTGGATTTGGAGATCTTGTCTCCATAGAAGTTCTTCCTTGCTTTTTTTAATATTGAGTTGTAGAGTTTGATATTGACTCTCCAGGCCTGACTGTCAGATGAGGATTTGGATTTTTTCCATTTTCGCTCTAAGGCTCGACATTTTTGTTTCAGGTCTCTATGGAGTGGAAGGTACCAAGGGGCTTTATGGGGATAGGTGATGGATTTAGTGGTTTGGGGGGCGAGGGAGTGGTAGGTGGACTTGGAAAGGGCGATCCAGTTGTGCCAATTGTTTTCAGAGTCTGCAAGCTTGGGAATGGAGGGGAGGAGGTTGAGGAATTTGGTCCAGAACAGATCGCTCGAAATTTTTTTCCGGAAGGTAATAGAATTGGGGGATCGGGGTGGGGATCCGAGATGAGACATGAAGATGGGGAGGCAGAAGGCCCCTAGGAGATGGTCTGACCACGGGATGTGTTCCCAACGGGTGTCTTCGGCAGACGTTTTATAAGCGGTGAGGTCGAGGAACTGGATGAGGTCTAGGGTGTGCCCTTTTTCATGGGTAGGAGCGAATTTGGGGGGGGAGAAACCTAGGGAGATGAGGAAGTCATTGAATTCTATCGTGTCCTTGCTGGTGGAGTCGTCAAGGTGGAGATTAACGTCTCCGATGATTAGTAATCTTTGGAATTTGAGAAAGGCATTAGTTATGGTCTCGAAGGACCAAGGGATAGGTGGACGGTATAGTAACAGGATGCCCAGTGGGTGAGGACGGAGCTCATCATTGATTGAGGCTAGCATATATTCTAATGAAGCGTGGGTGCCTCTCTCGAGGAGCTGGACATCAAAGAAGGATTTGTAGAGGAGTGCCAGGCCACCTCCTTTGTGGTTGATTCTGGGTGAAAAGAGGCCTTGGTAGCCATGGGTGCAGAGTTCGTTTTGTGTGAAGAGGTCGTCTTTTGAGATCCATGATTCTGTGATGCACAGGAATCCAGGATCAAGGTCCTCAAGGAGGTCCTTCAGAATTTGAATTTTATTGCATGCGGATCTGGCGTTGCAGTAAAGGGTCGGGACAGGGGTGAGAGAGTTAGAGGCATGGCAGGGGAGGTTAGCTTGGGGGACTGGCTTTAGAGAGGTGGGATTGACTTTGCGGGGGGTTTTTCTGGTGGGGTGATTCCTGGGGTGCGTCAGGGTGGGGATTCTGGTGCCAGGGCCAGAATTGTGACTATTTGAGGAGTCGAGCAGGTTGGGAGAGGGAGGGTTCAGGCAGAGGGAGGTGTTGAGAGATGAGCAGAGCAGGAGTATAAGGACCCAAAGGGGTGGCTTCATGGTGGGTTTTGGTTTTTTTTTGGTCAGAAAAGGGCCTTAGCAATGGGCAGAGACTAGTAACTGGACAAATTCCTTCTCCCGTGTGGACTTTCAATTTCCCCCACTTAAGGCCTCGGTTTTCAAATTCTTCTATGTTTTGCTTTACAGGTGTCAACAGATTCACATTTAACTGGGATTCCTTCAGGTAAGTATATCACAAATGCTTTAAATACTCAGCTATGAGGTGTGTCATTTGCATAAATGGAATCTACTGCAATAAATTTGAAAGTCTCAGTCTTGCGTTGGGTACCGTGTTCTTCTGGCAGTTGAAGTCAGCTCTCCAGTTCAGGAACTCCGGGGTACCTACTAATCTGACGGAAACAAATGAATAAATGAAAACCGTGACTCACTGTCCTCAGTCAGTGAAGGGTGGGGTTTCAAGAAGAAAGGATGGTGGGTACTATAATACAAAAGAAAATATGCTAGCCCTCCTTTCCAGACTGGCTCCTCCCACCCATCCTAGGCTAACTGCAATCACTGGCTGACTACCACTATCCCAGAGACAGGTTCTTGGAGGCAGGCTTTAAGTGCAATTCTCAGAGGGATGGGCTGCGGCTGCTTGGGGCTTGCTCTCATTTTTTCTCAGGAGTCCCACACGCAGCTCTCCTCCCTGATTCCAGCCTGGCTCTCTCTGTCTCTCCTGTAGCGGCCAGCCTCTCTCCCTCCCGCAGACCCCTTAGGGCTTGCAAGTAGTTTTCTTCCAAAAGCAGTTCAGTCAACAACATCAAGCTTTCCTTAGGCTCCATTACTTACCTATTCCAAGAATCTCTGTCCACCATTTTCACATGGACCATGAAGGAGCATATTTTGCAGAATTACTTATACCACAAATCCAACTGATGACTTTATGCTTCTACATCTTAATCCGCATTTTCAGGAGATGTGAGAGATCCAAGAGAATTGTGCTACGGAAATGGAGTTCCCACATATTCCATGACTACACAAGTGCAATTTTGCCACTTAATAACCTCTGCATTTTGCATTCGATTCACACCAAATTTTCTGGTGCCCGGGGGGGGGGGGGGGAGGAGGGAGGGAAGGAGACACACAAGAGCCAAAAACAGATTTAATTTTTTTTTTTGCTAAATCCACACTGACACATTCTGGAAAGTGGACTCCATTAGTCCTGTGTGCGAACACCCTATTTGTATATAATTTCATTTTTGGAGACATAATGCAGCACAAAATTATAGAAGTCAATGAAATAACCAGGGGAGCGTGATATTTCTAGATAGCTTGCCCCATTTGCATGCAATGTTGCCAACCCATGTAGAAAATGTACTTGAAGCTCTTAACATGAAACCAATTTGAAAGACTCTGGAATGCAAAACAGCAAAGTCAATCGTTCTGAAAACCAAGACGTATCTTCATACTTTGGATTATTTTCAGATGCTCAAATTACAGCAAACATTCACCACGCCCTGAGGAACTACCAACATTTCAGTCATTCCAGTCAAAGACCATTGGAGCCAATGGCGAGATGTAACATTTTTGGACAATCAGATATAATACAATGACGTTGCTTCCCATGAATTTATTCTTGGGGAACGTTCAAGTTAGTCTTCTTGTGCCTCTCCCCCAATCGCTTATGGTTTTTTTCAAAAGTATAAAAATTAAATCTCACCAGTTGGACTTGCTATATACTAAATTTGATTCAGAAAAATCAAATCATTGTCAACATATGCATGGTAAGAAATGTTGCCTTGCGAGATGAACCGCTGATGATCCTAAGGTCTGACCATAGTTTCACTGTACAAAAGCAATTCCTTATACCTTAGGTCAGCGGTCTCCAACCTTTTTCATGTAAAGGGTCGCAATGTGAATACAAGAAAGCTCCAAGAGCCACCAAAAAGATTTCAAGCTTACACATCCTACTAATTTTGTAAACCGCCGTGACCTGCTGGGTATTCATTCCAACATTGATTCTACAACACTTCAAGGATATAGTTTAAAAGCTCACTTTATTTTGGATTGCCAAGAGTAGCACCTGAGTAAGACACTTAAGAGATTGTTTGCAGTTACACTATCAAGTGGCAAGATTGAAATGAAAACAATACTGGCGAACCAAATACTTTGGTCTAGTATCGCTGGGAGTAATTAAAGGGAGGTATATAAAGACTGCAAAGAATCACTCTCCTATCAAACATTCAAACTTCTTAGAGACAGGGAGGCAAAAACAAGGGGCGAACCCCAAGGAATATCACCTCACCACCCAATCATTGCATATATTTGAGTAGACTTCAAAAAGCGTTCTTTCTTCGCTGCTTATGAAGTCTAAATATTAGTATATGTAAATAGTTGAAAAAGAACGTATCTTTTATCGGGGGTTCCGACGTGGCCCGTTTCGTTCCTGCATCAGGGAACCGATATGCAAGATTCAAAAGTTTGTAAAAGTGGCATCTGTCTCTGAAAACATAAGTAAAAGTAATTAATATACATAGTAACATAGTAGATGACGGCAGATAAAGACCCGAATGGTCCATCCAGTCTGCCCAACCTGATTCAATTTAAATTTTTTCTTCTTAGCTATTTCTGGGCAAGAATCCAAAACTTTACCCGGTACTGTGCTTGGGTTCCAACTGCTGAAATCTCCATTAAAACCTACTCCAGCCCATCTACACCCTCCCAGCCATTGAAGCCCTCCCCAGCCCATCCTCCACCAAACGGCCGTATACAGACACAGACCATGCAAGTCTACCCAGTACTGGCCTTAGTTCAATATTTACTATTATTTTCTGATTCTAAATCCTCTGTGTTCATCCCACGCTTCTTTGAACTCAGTCACAGTTTTACTCTCCACCACCTCTCTCGGGAGCACATTCCAGGCATCCACTACCCTCTCCGTAAAGTAGAATTTCCTAACATTGCCCCTGAATCTCCCTCTTCTTGTATATCTCTCCTTTCCTCTCCTCCAATACAATGTCCAACATCTCTCCCCTCCTTCCTCTCTCCTGTCTACCATCTCTCTGTCTGTCTGTCTCTCCCCCCATCTTGCGCACCTAATCTAACATCTCTCCCACTCCCCTCTCACAGCATCTCTCCATCCCTTCTCCACTTCCTCACCATGTTCAACATTTCCCCCTCTCTAATCTGTCCCTCCCTGCTATATTCAACATTTCCCACCTTTTATCCCTCCCTCCCTTCCACAGCCATGTCCAATATTTTATCCTCTATTGTCCTTTATCATTCCTGTGCAGCTTCTCTTTCCCTCCCTCTCCCTCTTCCCTCCCCTCCCCACCCCACCGTGCAGTATTTCTCCCTCCCTTCCCCTCATATCTAATAATTATTCTTGCATCCCACCTAGCATTAGCCCATCTCACTTCCCCACAGCAAACGTGCTCCTGTCCTTCTCCCTATCTCCCTGCCCTCTCCCCCACTTGCATGTTGCAGATTTTTGTTCCCCCTCCTAGACCATCTCTACTGGGCCACGGTTTTAATTCTACAGCAAGGCCATTCCAGACTGCACTGTCTGCATGCTGCAGCTGCTTGCTGTAGTCTGGCCCTACCTTCTCAGATATAACTTCCTCTTTCAGAGGAGGTGGGGCTGGCCCAGAGAAAGCAGGCACAGCGTATAGAGAGCCAGTCTTGTGCATCTTTGCTGTGAAATTAACACCACAGACCAGCAGAGATGATAAGGGAACAAGGGAACAAAACAGGCACCCCTAAGGGATGCATTATTCCTATGTAGGCCTGAACACAAAATGGGTGGGCCCAAGCTCACCCATGGCTACACCCCTGACATCAACAGGCTGGAAAAGAAGTACAATCGAAACAGGAAAAAGGACATTCATCTATCCAAGAAGAGAGAGGGAAGTAGATAGGGGGAGAAACAATAAAATATGTTTGTGATCCCCCTGAGTTACAGACAAGTTCCATCCTTATTATGTGCATGTTAATAGATTGAGGCCACCTTTATATAATAAGATTTCAATTGTTTTTTAAAAGCTTGAACAGTCAGTTCATATTTAAAAACAGCTGGTAGACTATTCAAGGGGCGAGAGGGGGGGAGGTCAAAAAAAGACGGCAGAATCTTGAGTAGATTCATAATGGGCAAACTTGGACAAAGGAAGTCAGTTGGTGAGAATCCAAGGATTGAAGGGCTCGTGTTAGGGTACAGGGAATAACTAAAGAAGCTAGATAAGCTGGACTACCTGGAATGCTTTACCAGACTATTTGCACCTGTGTACGATTATGATCTTGAAGGTGATAGAATAGAAGTTGTAAAGTATTTCAATCTCCTGGTCTCTTATGTAAACAAAGAAGCAACTAGCATAGATACTGATTGATTATAAGTGCTTGGTTGATTATCATTATTTGTATATAAATTGTATTGCACTTTATGTTGGCATTAAAAACTAAATAAAGTTAAAAATAAAAATAAAAAACTAAATAAAGTTTTTTTAAAAAAAGAAGCAACTAGCAGGGAAGAAATACTCCACAGAATAGCACTTGGTCCCTAAAGTATTCAAAGATAACACTCCAAACGGAGATCAGACTTGTCTACGACCTCATTTTCTAAGTGGTCAGTTATGGATGCGAAAGCTGGACACAACAGAAAGAAGATGGACTCATTTGAGCTTTGGTCCTGGAGAAGGATATTAAGCCAACATGGTTTCTGCAGGGGAAGATCGTGCCTGACTAACTTACTGCACTTCTTCGAAGGAATTAACAAACAAATGGACAGAGGAGACCCCATAGACATCATATACCTAGATTTCCAGAAAGCCTTTGACAAGGTGCCTCATGAACGTCTACTCCGGAAACTGAAGAACCATGGGGTGGACGGAGACGTGCATAGATGGATCAGAAACTGGTTAGAAGGTAGGAAACAGAGGGTAGGGGTGAAGGGCCACTACTCAGACTGGAGAAAGGTCACGAGTGGTGTTCCGCAGGGCTCGGTGCTCGGGCCACTGCTTTTTAACATATTCATAAATGATCTAGAAACAGGGACGAAGTGTGAGATAATAAAATTTGTGGACGACACCAAACTATTTAGTAGAGCTCGGACAAAGGAGGACTGCGAAGAATTGCAAAGAGACTTGGACAAACTAGGGGAATGGGCAGAGAGATGGCAGATGAAATTCAATGTTGGGAAGTGTAAAGTATTGCATGTGGGAAGCAAAAACTCGAGGTATAATTATGTGATGGGAGGGAAGTTTTTGAATGAGAGTGCACAAGAAAGGGACTTGGGGGTGATGGTGGACATGACAATGAAGCCGACAGCACAGTGCGCAGCTGCCGCTAAGAGAGCGAATAGAATGCTAGGTATAATCAAGAAAGGTATTACAACCAGAACGAAAGAAGTTATCCTACCGCTGTATCGGGCAATGGTGCGTCCACATCTTGAGTACTGCGTCCAGTATTGGTCACCGTACCTTAAAAAGGATATGGCATTGCTCGAGAGAGTTCAGAGGAGAGCAACACGACTGATTAAGGGGATGGAAAGCCTTTCATATGCTGAGAGATTGGAAAAACTGGGACTCTTTTCCCTAGAAAAGAGAAGATTAAGAGGGGATATGATAGAGACTTACAAGATCATGAAGGGCATAGAGAGAGTAGAGAGGGACAGATTCTTCAAACTTTCAGAAAATAAAAAAACAAGAGGGCATTCGGAAAAGTTGAAAGGAGGCAAATTCAAAACTAATGCTAGGAAGTTCTTCTTTACACAACGTGTGGTGGACACCTGGAATACAATTCCAGAGGAAGTTATAGGGCAGAGTACAGTACTGGGGTTTAAGAAAGGTTTGGACAAATTCCTGCTGGAAAAGGGGATAGAGGGGTATAGATAGAAATTTACTGCACAGGTCCTGGACCTGTTGGGCCGCCGCGTGAGCGGACTGCTGGGCGCGATGGACCTCGGGTCTGACCCAGCGGAGGCATTTCTTATGTTCTTATGTTCTTATGTGCCGTGGACCGCCAGAAGAACTAACAAATCGATTCGGGATGAGATCAAACCGACTATGTCACTCGAAGCCCAAATGATGATGTTACAACTGTCTTATTATGGCGCACCGTCAGAAGAGAGAGATCACTGGAGAAGGACCTCATGTTTGGGAAGATCAAAGGAACCGGGCGAAGAGGGCGACCTGCAGTCAGATGGCTGGACATGTTGAAGACGCTGGAAGACCTTTCTGGCCTAGCACAAAAACGGTTTCTTTTTAGATCCGCAAATCAACAAGTCGCTAGAACTCGAGCCCGAGTTATGGCACCAAACATCAAGAATATAGTCCAATTCTGGAAACTATTAACAATGTACCTGTTTGTTCAGGTGTTTTTCAATATCTCCCTTATTAGAGATGAGCAACATGTCAGCAGCAAATTAGTATATTTGTATGATAGATGTTGTTTGGAAATGTTTTCTTATTGTTTCTGTTTGTTTTAAGTTTATTATGTGTGTTTTTAATTTGTGACCCACCTAGGATGTAACATAGAAACATAGAAACATGGAAAAAAGCAGCAGAAAAGGGCTATAGCCCACCAAGTCTGCCCATTCCAAGTATCCCCTCCCCTGAATTTACTCCCTTAAAGATCCCACGTGAGTATCCAATTTTCTCTTAAAATCCGTCACGCTGCTGGCCTTTATCACCTGGAGTGGGAGTCTGTTCCAATGATCCACTACTCTTTCAGTGAAGAAGTACTTCCTGGAGTCGCCATGAAACTTCCCTCCCCTGATCTTCAGCAGATGCCCTCTGGTGGTCAAGGGTCCCATGAGCCAGAAGATATCATCTTCTGACTCGATGCGTCCCGTGATGTACTTATATGTTTCAATCATATCTCCCCATTCTCTTCTTTCCTCAAGTGAGTACAGCCGCAATTTTTTAAATCTTTCTTCATACGTGAGATCCTTGAGACCCAAGACCATCCTGGTGGCCGTTCACTGAACCGACTCGATCCTCAGCACGTCCTTTCGGTAGTGTGGTCTCCAAAACTGAACACAGTACTCCAAGTGAGGCCTCACCATGGTTCTGTACAACGGCATCATAACTTCAGGTCTCCTGCTGACGAAACCTCTGCAGATACACCACATCATTTGTCTTGCCCTGGAGGAAGCCTTCTCCACTTGATTGGCAACCTTCATGTCCTCACTAATGATCACCCCTAGGTCGCGTTCCGCCGTGGTCCTAACCAAGGTCTCACCATTTAGTACATAAGTTCTACGCGGGTTTCTCTTACCCAAGTGCATTATCTTGCATTTTTTAGCATTGAAGCCTAGCTGCCATGTAGGCAGGATAAAAAATTTTTTTAATAAATGAATAAAACTAGCTTTCCTGTAATGAGTAAAAGCACTAGAGTTATGTACTTGAAGGGAGTTGTCACTTCTATTTCTTTTTGGGCTTCCTCGGAAGCCTTTTTGTTGTTAATATTCTATCTATGAAATCGATAAAAATATTTTGAACTAAAAAAAAATCATCTTTGATTTCCGATTAATTCAGCAGCCAACAATCATTTCAGTCTGCTTTGGCTCCTCATCAACCATTAGTAACACAGAATATCTCTTAAATCGACCAACAACTTCTCCAGGGATATATCTCAGTGCCACTACTAAAACTGCCTGTTTTAGGTCTGTCAACCCCCAAGTGGAGGAATATGGCTAGTGCAGTGGGTTTTGATCCTGGGAATTATTAGAACAGGGATGGTCAACAAGACTAAGAATGTTATAATGCCCCTGTATCATTCCATGGTGCACCTTATCTGGAGTATTGCGTTCAATTCTGGTCTCCTTATCTCAAGAAAGATATAGCGGCGCTAGAAAAGGTTCAAAGAAGAGCGACCAAGATGATAAAGGGGATGGAACTGCTCTCGTATGAGGGAAGACTAAAACGGTTCTGGGCTCTACTGCTTGGAAAAGAGACGACTGAGGGGAGATAGGATTGAAGTCTACAAAATCCTGAGTGGAGTAGAATGGGTACAATCGGATCGATTTTTCACTCCGTCAAAAATTACAAAGACTAGAGGACACTCGATGAAGTTACAGGGAAATAATTTTTAAAACCAATAGGAGGAAATTTTTTTTCACTGAGAAAATAGTTAAGCTCTGGAACGCATTGCCAGAGGATGTGGTAAGAGCGGTTTAATGTAGTTTAAAAAAAAAAAAGGTTTGGACAAGTTCCTGGAGAAAAAGTCCATAAACTGTTGTTGAGACAGACATTTTTCACTCCGTCAAAAATGACAAAGACTAGAGGACACTCGATGAAGTTACAGGGAAATAATTTTTAAAACCAATAGGAGGAAATTTTTTTTCACTGAGAAAATAGTTAAGCTCTGGAACACATTGCCAGAGGATGTGGTAAGAGCGGTTTAATGTAGTTTTAAAAAAAAAAAAAAAGGTTTGGACAAGTTCCTGGAGAAAAAGTCCATAAACTGCTGTTGAGACAGACATGGGAGAAGCCACTGCTTGCCCTGGATCGGTGGCTTGGAATGCTGCTACTATTTGGGTTTTTGCCAGGTACTCGTGACTTGGATTGGCCTCCGTGAAGTCGGGATGCTGGGCCAGATGGACCATTGGTCTGACCCAGTAAGGCTGTTCCTATGTAATTCCTTGTGACCTCAGGCAAGTCACGTAACAAAATTTAGATTGTCAGTCCAGTAGAGACTAGATATGTACATCTAGTAGGTTTTTACAAGAAATTATTATTAGTAGAAACATTCATCAGTATGACCATTTCTTCTTTGTCCCTTAAAATGCACCTCAGTGCCTGCATAGGTTTGGAGAGGTTGTAACCCATTCTGAGCTCTCTGGGGAGGACAGATATAAAAACTCATAGGATGCATTGATTACGTACATAGGAGCTGGCTCCATAGGTGCTGTGCACCCCAATAATGAGCAAACTCCTTCACTGAGTCCAGGGAGGAATCATTTGCATTGTGTCAACCATTTGAAATGTTGGCACCTTTAACTAACACTTTTTCAATCCAGAGAGCCATTGGCTTGTTTCCAAAAATGAATTCCACATCTGTCACACAACCTAGGAAAGTGTTAACATGGCAAAAAGGGTTTGAACATTTCAGGAAGATTGTATTTTTAGCCCGACTCCCGTCTGTTTAAACTGGTTTAAGGCTGCTGCTTCTGATTAGAAAAAAACAATGGGCCATGTGGGATTTTCCTAACAATACTGAGTGAGTTCGTACCAAGCAAAAAGCACATCATGTGCTAGGCAGCCCCTTCCTGAAAATGCCTGATCCGCTAGGAGAGAAGAACATCATTGGGGTGTGGGAAATGACAGCTCTCATAGCAGGGTAGAAAAATACCAGGCAAGGGGGATATTATCTTCCATGCTGACACTCGCTGTTTAATCATTCCAAATTCACAAAAATGGTAGCTTGCAAATTACTCCCCAAAAATCTTTACTGTTGTGTTGGTGACTGTCCCAGTGGGTGGGGAACCAAGCTTACAGAAGAGATCAACAATAGGTGGCTTGTTTTTGGTTGTTTTTTTTCAGAACAGGTTGATCTGGTCCTTACGTTGTCCCATGGATGTAATTGGGGTGTCCCCTATGAAACACAGGGTTACAAGACCATGCATGCACACCAGCCTGAATCAGCCTGTCCCAAGCCAAATGCTGTCAGCTGGTAATGTGCAATCAAAGAGTTCATTCGTTTTTAAGATACTGCGTTCATGCTAGCTGAAACTGCTTTAACTCCTAATCTTTTCATCCACTAGACAAGATGATATCTTGATATTTGATGGAGTTTGTTGACCAGTTGGAAGGATATGTCTTGTTCATTGTCCAATGTTGCCTACTGGGTGACTGAAGAATTGGATAGTGGACATGCGCTGGATGTTGTCTACTTGGATTTCAGTAAGGTTTTTACAGGTGGCTCATAAATAAACTCAGTGGGCTACAGTTAGGACATACAGTAGTGAACTGGATTGAAACCTGGTTGACTGACAGATGGTAGAGAGTAGTAGTTAATGGAGTTTTCTCAGAGCATAGAAATGTAAGCAATGGAGAGGCCTCGGGGATCTGTAGTGGGGCCCATCCTGTTTAACATATTGGTGGGCAACATTGCTGAAGAATTGGAAGGTAATGTTGGCCTTTTTGTGGATGGCATCAAGATTTGGAACAGAGTGTGGACAATATGAGAAGGGATCTAAAAAATGAAATGGTCAATGCGACCCTCTTCCTCCCTTTCATGTGCCAACGCAACCCTTATCATCCTCCTCCGTTCTGCGTCCCAAATTCGTGCCTCCCGCGTTTACCTCCTCTGGTCAGCTTCCTCCTCCCAGCCGCACTTCTCTTGGCAAAGCCATGAGCGGCGGCTTCTGCCCGCAATCCACTGGTCTTGGCAAAGCCAACTCCAGCATGCCGTCCACTGACTCAGAAGCCATCCCTTTGCTGTCCTCTGACATTGGTTGTCCCTTCTCCCAAATGTGCCTATTATGAGTCTAACCATGCCGTGGCTTAACTTTTTCTATCTCCATGGTTATGGAACAATCTTCCGCGCTGAAGAGGCCTTTCCAAAATTTAAATCATTATTGAAGGCACTTTTGTTTCAGCTAACCTTTAATATCCCATTGGCATAGAATTTCTCAGCTTGGACTGGGATATTCTCGAGAGGACTGTCATACTCGGTACAGTGTTGAAATCTTATGAGTGTTTTCGTTTGTATTGGCGTTCCCTTCCACACTTCGATTTTATAGATTTGGGGGGGGGGGGGGGGTTAAGCCGCTTTAACCTTTTGCATTTGCAGGATATCTGTCCCAGTACGGCAAAGCTTATGGGCTTATTTCCAAGTTTTATTAAAATTTGTTATCCCGCTTATCAGATTTCTAAGCAGTTTTACTATAATAAAATTATAAAAAATGGGGGATGTACAAACATTCATCATTAACGAGATAATGTAGATGTTTACATGGACAATATGGACTAACAGCAATTACAAGAGGTAAGAGGAAAGAAATACAATTTTAATAGGATAGGAAGAAGGGGTATTCACTTCAGAAATTATAAGTCAAATGCGTTTTTGAATAGAAAGAACTTTAGGTTTGATTTGAATCTCTCGAGGTTGGATTCTTCCCGAAGGTGATTAGGCATTGAATTCCACAGTTGAAGGAGTAATGGAGAATATAGATGAGCATGTGGTGTCGTGTATTATCTGCTGTGGTGATGTTATAACTAATAGATGTTGATTTTGAGATCAGAGTACTTTGATAGCTGTGTTGGGAATTAGTAATTTATTTATGAATTCTGGTTTATTGGAGATTTTAGATTTAAATGTCAGTAATAGAATTATGTAGGTGATTCGGTATGAAATTGGAAACCAATGGGCTTTTATTCGTAATGGTGTTACATGGTCATATTTTCTTGACTTGGTTAGTAATTTAATTTTCGTGTTCTGTATTATCTGTAATCTTCTTAATTCTTTCTGAGAAATTCCTTTATAAAGCGCATTACAGTAATCTAGTCTTCATATGATGGTTTATGGGAGAGAGAGAGAGACTTGAGCTTAGTCAAGGAGGGAGAGTCTGGCAAGATTCTTTTTTATAGTTGAAAATTATATTATCATGATCAGGTGACACTTTAATTTCAGCAAAGAAACAAGGAATTAACAGTTATACAATTCCTTGCTTCTCTGGGCACCGTTCACACACATTGATGGAATGAGGTAGCAGCTGGTTCTACTCTGATAAATGGAAAATATCCATTTCTAAGAACATAAGAATAGCCTTACTGGGTCAGACCAATGGTCTAGCAAGCCCAGTAGCCCATTCTTATGGCGGCCAATCCAGGTCCCTAGTACCTGGCCAAACCCCAAAGAGTAGCAACATTCCATTCAGAATCCTAAAGAATAGCAAGATTCCGAAATCCCAAAGAGTAATAAAAGATTCCAGAACCCCAAGGAGTAGCAACATTCCGATCCAGGGCAAGCAGTGGCTTCCTCCATGCCTTTCTCAATAACAGGCTATGGACTTTTCCTCCAGGAAATTGTACAAACCCTTCTTAAAACCAGCTACGCTATCCGCTCTTACCACAATCTCTGTTACCTCTGATCTGTCGCTGGAAATTTGCTAACAAAGGGCCTGAAACATGTTGCTATCTCCAGCCTCATGCATGGAATAAGCCAAGATCAAGCTGGATCACAGGACAACTGAGGGGGTTTTGGCAAACAATAACTGAGTAAGAGCCAGAATAAAGGTTTGAATTGGCAAGTTAATAAGAGTTACTCGGAGTGACAATATTGCGTGTTCCAGTTATCTTTTCTAGAACTGGCTTTTCCCGTTGTTTGATCTTTCCCCCTTTTTCTGTTCCTTTAGGGTATGGTAATATTTTATTGCTTATTTATTCATTTATTGAGATTTGTTAACCGCAGGGATTCACCCAGTGCAACATTCAACAGGTATAGCTTGATATATATGACTTACATTGTGTTAAAATTGACAGTTGGGGGCAATTCTATAAGTTGGCACCTCCATTCAGATGCTCTGAGGCCGTGGATGGCGGCCTATTTTCTAAGGGTATGGGGATGCCCAGATTCCATTACAGAACCGGCAGTGTTGTAGAGGATGGGTCCTGGGTCAGGCCCAAACCAGCAGTGGTGCATCTCTGATGTAGGGGCTGGGGCTCCCCAAGCCCCGCCAGCTGAAGACTCCTGCCCTCTCTCCATCTCCCCCCTCTCAAGCATTTTGGCATCTCTCAACTCCACCACCCCTCATACATTTTAAAGCCTTCATTTCTTTGCTAACTGCAGCGGCAGCAGCAGCAGTGAGTTGTACCGGTTGCTCACGCCAGCCCTGAATCTCCCATCTGATGCAATTTCCTGTTTCTGCATAGGCAAGGCCACGTCAGAGGGAAGGCTTGGGGCTGGTGTGAGCACAAGTCATTGTTCATTACCATAGAAGAATTGAAGGGGGGGGGTACGGGGGGAGGGAGGGAGAGGTATGGGGGAAGGGAGAGGGTATGAGGGGAGGGAGGGGAGTTGAGAGACACCTGGTGTCTAAGGGCTGAGGCATAACGGGGCTTGGATGGGTGGAACTGGGCGGGCCTGGGGGGCGGGTCTAGTAAACTCTGGCAAACCTACTTGAGGCTGGTGTGAAGGCCAATAATTTTTGGTATACTTGTGTATTCCTGTGAGGCAAATCATCAGCTACATAGTTTATGGCTGTCTATTTTCCCATCTTTCACACAAGTAACTTCCATTAAGTGGCCCTAAACCCCATTCAAGAAACTAATAGTTCCACGTGTATAATTTTAAGCTCTGTCCAAATCATGCCCAGAACATGCCTCATTCAAATATAAGAACATAAGAATTGCCGCTGCTGGGTCAGACCAGTGGTCCATCGTGCTCCCACAGCGGCCCTTAGGCCAGACACCAGTGCTCTAAATGAGTCCAGCCTCACCTGCATACATTCCAGTTTAGCAGCAACTTGTCCAACTTTGTCTTGAATCCCTGGAGGGTGTTTTCCCCTATAACAGCCTCCGGAAGAGCGTTCCAGTTTTCTACCACTCTCTGGGTGAAGAAGAACTTCCTTACATTTGTACGGAATCTATCCCCTTTCAACTTTAGAGAGTGCCCTCTCGTTCTCCCTACCTTGGAGAGGGTGAACAACCTGTCTTTATCTACTAAGTCTATCCCCTTCAGTACCTTGAATGTTTCGATCATGTCCCCTCTCAATCTCCTCTGTTCGAATCCCTGGAGGGTGTTTCCCCTATAACAGTCTCCGGAAGAGCGTTCCAGTTTTCTACCACTCTCTGGGTGAAGAAGAACTTCCTTACGTTCGTACGAAATCTATCCCCTTTCAGCTTTAGAGAGTGCCCTCTCGTTCTCTTATCACCTATTAGTTGCAGCTTTTCTAAAATTGGCACTTAGAATACATCAACATTTTACATGTGAAAAGGCCTGAACCTTCTGAAATCACCCCAAGTTTTATTTTCATACCACAGAGCCAGAAGCTTTAATGCAGTTGGCTGAAAATAATTCAGTATTCCCTTTGATCATTTGAGTAAAGATGACAGACGGTTGCTAGAAAACGTAGATAGATCAAAATGCTTTTATTGTTTGGTGGTTTATTTTCATTCTAAACATTTTTGTTGGGCACAAACGGAGCGAAAACCTTCAAAGCCATACTCCGGTGGTTTCAAAACAGCAAGGCAGCCAAAACGTGACAAAGAATCTTACAGAAAAGTCGAGCCCCCGCCACCCCTTCCCCAGTTCTGGGACTGTGGTTTAGAAAGCCGTAACAGTTCTCTGCTTGAGCAATGGTAAAGCTGAATTTATTGAGAGATGATTAGTGGAAATTACACAAGAATTATTAGTGGTTGGAGTGGGCGGCTGGAGAAGCTGCTATATTAACCCATTTTCAAAGTCTGCCTCCCTTCACTCATGTCTGTCAGGAATTTATAATGCACAAGTGTAATGTTAATATAGAAATTTCATTTTATGTCTTATCATTTATGTTTTTAGATGAATTCTTATTTTACAGTGTGTGATGATTAATATTTTAAGAACATAAGAAATGCCGCTGCTGGGTCAGACCAGTGGTCCATCATGCCCAGCAGTCCGCTCACGTGGCAGCCCTTTGGTCAAAGATCAGCGCACGTCCTTGTTCAGTAGGAACTTGTCTAACTTTGTCTTGAATCCCTGGAAGGTGTTTTTCCCTATGACAGCCTCCGGGAGAGCGTTCCAGTTTTCCACCACTCTCTGGGTGAAGAAAAACTTCCTTACATTTGTACGGAATCTATCCCCTTTCAACTTTAGAGAGTGGCCTCTCGTTCTCCCTACCTTGGAGAGGGTGGACAACCTGTCCTTATCTACTAAGTCTATTCCCTTCAGTACCTTGAATGTTTTGATTATGTCCCTTCTCAGACTCCTCTGTTTGAGGGAGAAGAGGCCCAGGTTCTGTAATCTTTCGCTGTACGGCAGCTCCTTCAGCCCCTTAACCATCTTAGTCGCTCTTCTCTGGACCCTTTCGAGTAGTACCGTGTCCTTTTGTTAATGTACTGTGAAGGTTTTAGGGATGTTTTGCTGCAAACTGCATGGAAGGGTCTCGAACTGATGTTGAGGAGTAGAAATGGAATAAATGCACACTCGAACTGGTTTTATGAAGATAGAAAGTAACTAGACCGTACCTTGGAAACCATCACCATAAGAACATAAGAACATAAGAAGTTGCCTCTGCTGAGTCAGACCAGAGGTCCATCGCGCCCAGCAGTCCGCACCCGCGGTGGCCCATCAGGCCCATGACCTGTACGGTGATCATTGTCTGAACCCTTAAATCCCCTTGGTCTATATCTAAACTCTCTCTATATCCCATCTCTACCTCTATCTGTATCCCTCAATCCCCCTATCTTTCAGGAATTTATCTAATCCTTCTTTAAAACCCTGGAGTGTACTCTGTCCTATCACAGCCTCCGGCAGTGTGTTCCATGTGTCCACTACCCTCTGAGTGAAAAAGAACTTCCTAGCATTGGTTCTAAACCTGTCCCCTTTCAGCTTCTCCGAGTGCCCCCTTGTAATTGTGGGCCCCATTAGTCTGAAGAATCTTTCTCTGTCTACCTTCTCGATACCTCTCATGATCTTGAAAGTCACTATCATGTCTCCTCTGAGTCTCCGCTTTTCCAGGGAGAAGAGCCCCAGCCTTTCTAACCTATCTGCATATGAAAGGTTTTCCATGCCTTTTATCATTTTCGTCGCTCTTCTCTGGACCCTCTCAAGCATCGCCATGTCCTTCTTGAG
This sequence comes from Geotrypetes seraphini, assembly GCF_902459505.1. Classification (NCBI taxonomy): domain Eukaryota; kingdom Metazoa; phylum Chordata; class Amphibia; order Gymnophiona; family Dermophiidae; genus Geotrypetes; species Geotrypetes seraphini. Next base: position 69,829,361 of record NC_047095.1, read on the forward strand.
GTACGGTGACCAATATTGGACACAGTACTCCAGGTGCGGGCGCACCATTGCTCGATACAGCGGCATGATGACTTCCTTCGTCCTGGTTGTGATACCCTTCTTAATAATACCCAACATTCTATTTGCTTTCTTTGAGGCTGCTGCACATTGTGCCGTTGATTTCATTGTTGTATCCACTAGCACACCCAAGTCCTTTTCAAGGTTGCTTTCCCCTAGCACCGATCCCCCCATTTTGTAGCTGAACATCGGGTTCTTTTTCCCTATATGCATGACCTTGCATTTCTCTGTATTAAATCGCATTTGCCATTTGTTTGCCCACTCTTCCAGTTTGTTTAGGTCTCTTTGTAGGTCTTCGCATTCCTCCGCGGTCCTAACCCTGCTGCAGAGTTTGGTGTCATCTGCAAATTTTATAACCTCACACTTCGTCCCCGTTTCCAGGTCATTTATAAACACATTGAACAGCAGCGGTCCGAGCACTGACCCCTGTGGAACACCGCTCGTGACACTCCGCCAGCCTGAGTATTGTCCCTTCACCCCAACCCTTTGTTTTCTGCCTGCCAACCAGTGTTTAATCCATCTGTATATATCTCCTTCCACCCCGTGGTTTTGCAGTTTCCTAAGTAGTCGCTCATGGGGCACCTTGTCAAAGGCTTTCTGGAAGTCGAGGTAAATGATGTCTATGGGTTCCCCTTTGTCCAACTCGCTGTTTATACCTTCAAAGAAGTGCAGTAAGTTTGTTTGGCACGACCTTCCCCTGCAGAAGCCATGTTGGCTCTCTTTCAGTTGTCCGTTTGTTTCCATGTGCTCACAGATGCTGTCCTTTATCAGTGCTTCCATCATCTTGCCCGGAACTGAAGTCAAGCTCACCGGCCTGTAGTTCCCGGGGTCACCCCTTGATCCCTTTTTAAAAATAGGTGTGACGTTAGCTATTTTCCAGTCCTCTGGGATCTGCCCCGTTTTCAAGGATAGGTCAAAAATTTGTCGGAGTGTTTCCGCTATTTCGTTTCTTAGCTCTTTTAGAACCCTTGGGTGGATTCCATCCGGGCCCGGCGATTTGTCGCTTTTCAGTCTATCTATCTGCTGGAGGACATCCTCATGGCTTATCTCTATTTGCGCCAGTTTTTCTTCTTCTCGATCTCCACTTATGGTCTCTTCGGGTTCTGGTATATAGGATGTGTCCTCGCTTGTGAAGACCGACGAGAAGAATTTGTTCAACCTGTCAGCTACCTCTTTTTCCTCCTTTACCACTCCCTTTCTGTCTCCATCATCCAACGGTCCTACTTCCTCCCTCGCCGGTTGCCTCCCTTTAACGTATCTGAAGAACGTTTTGAAGTTTTTTGCTTCCCCAGCCAGCCTTGTGCAACTCTGAAGAGGAAGTCATCCGCAGTCCTGCATTTTGATATTGAAGCCTCTCGTTAGCAGCAGGGGGACCTTGAAACCAGGAGCTCTCTCTCTCTCTGTTTCGTATAGACTTAGTGGTAGATTCTCAAAATTTAACGTCGCCTTTAACGCGGTCACTATACTGGTTGCCGACGGTTTAGCGTGCATGTATTTTAGTGGCAGATCAAAACAGCTTACCGTGGTCTTTTCCAAGCTTCCTTGCAGCCTCTGATTCTGCCATGCAAACGGGCGCATCTATATTTAAACGAGCACTCCAGTTGATTCTTCATCATCACCGAGTGGTTCTCCAAGTGCAGCGTTGGCTTTTGGCGAGCACAAATCAGCGACTGGTCTGGGGAGCTGGTGCTGTACCAGCACTGTGAAAAGCGCATCTCTGGCGTGTGTTTTTACTGTGGCTAATGAAATAAAAAAATAAAAATGACAAGATTCATATAAATTATATTTCAGTGTTCCCCTACGAATTCGCGGTTTGCAGTTCATGGTTTCACTCATTTGCGGTATTCTCCAACTGCCTCTTCCTGTACTAAAGTCGAGCTCACCAATCAGGAACTGAGTGTGAAAGCAGCTCCTGATTGGTGTAGCCCAACTTTCGTACAGGAAGAGGCGGTCGGAGCACGCCTTCACTCGCCGGCGCTCCAGCTGCCCTCTCCTGCCTCTCCAGCTGTGTTTTTTTTATATTTGCGGGGGTTCCTGGAATGGAACCCTCGGGAATATCGGGGGAGCCTTTAGTTATTTTTGAGGGGGTTAGAAAAAGCACGTTTCTTATGTGTTCCTGGCTATGGCTCATGTTGGATGATGGCAGTGGTCTAAGTTTGGAGCTATAAGCAGTAAGGGATTATCGCCTTGAAAAAAATGTTTCAGGTGAAACATTTTGGCTTAAAACATCCCTATATCTCGACCACAAGGTTAAGTACTTTTAAAGTATAAATAATTCATTCAAAATTAAATACTTTTTGAATAGGGTTCAATGAAGAGTTGACACATAAAGCCTCGGACTATGAAAGTTTTTTGAGTCCCAGGTGGTGCTGCTGAGAACCAAAGTAATCATATGTTGAGAGGTTAATGAGGAACTTTGGAGACACTGTTTTTGAGTTGATAACAGTTCTCATATGATCATGATAAAATTTGACATTAAAAACAAATGACAAGATTTACATAAATTATAGTAGTTGAACACTGACATTATTTTGCATCTGCCAAGGGAACCTGTCACCAGGAGTGGGATCCCTAGGATAGTAGACTTGGGGATGGGTCAGTAGAGTGGGCAGACCTGATGGACTATGGCCCTTATCTGCTGTCATCTTCTATGTTTTTTCCCCTTCCCCTTCATCCAATAGCACTGGCACGCCTATTATGCTCCAATAAGGCGCGCCCACAATATGTGTGCTTACGGCGTTGCTTTTCCCGGCCCATGCGCACATTTACGCCTCTTTCATGGTGTATTCTGTGCACGAACCAATTGCAATCACCAGCGACTCATCTCAAGTAAATTTAGCGAACCTTTGCTACTCTCCGCTAACCTCATTTGCATGCGCAGTTTTTGAGAACGACTCACCTTTTTTAAAATTGCTACAATAACGGCCGCAACAGCGGTGTGTCGGTTTTTACTGCAAAGATTTGAGAATTTTCCCCTTAGTGTACGACGGGACAAATTTTCACAGGTGGACATTCCGGCTTTGGCATTGTACACCCTGTGAGCTTGGGTGGTAAGGTCATTGGTAAGACCCCATTTGGAATATTGTGTTCAGTTTTGGAGACTGTATCTGGTGAAGGACGTAAGAAGACTTGAAGCGGTCCAGAGGAGGGCGATGAAAATGATAGGAGTCTTGCACCAGAAGATGTATGAGGAGAGACTGGAAGCCCTGAATATGTATACCCTAGAGGAAAGGAGAGACAGAGGAGATATGATCCAGACGTTCAGATACTTGAAGGGTATTAACGTAGAACAAAATATTTTCCAGAGAAAGGAAAATGGTAAAACCTGAGGACATAATTTGAAGTTGAGGGGAAATTCTACTTTACGGAGAGGATGGTGGATGCCTGGAATGCGCTCCCGAGAGAGGTGACGGAGTTCAATGAAGCGTGGGATGAACACAGAGGATCTAGAATCAAAAAATAATATTAAATATTGAACTAAGGCCAGTACTGGGCAGACTTGCTATGGCCCTTTGAGGGAGGATGGGCTGGAGAGGGCTTCAATGGCTGGGAGGGTGTAGATGGGCTGAAGTAGGTTTTGACGGAGATTTTGGCACAGTATCGGGTAGAGCTTTGGATTCTTGCCCAGAAATAGCTAAGAAGAAAAAATTTAAATTAAATCAGGTTGGGCAGACTGGATGGACCATTCAGGTCTTTATCTGCCGTCATCTGCAAATTACAGACCAGTGAGTCTCACATCAATAGTGTGTAAACTCATGGAAACTCTACTTAAAGGTAAATTAGACACGATAATGGATGAAGGGAATCTAAGGAATCCCTGTCAACATGGATTCACCAGAGGCAGGTCATGCCAATCCAATCTTATAAGCTTCTTCGATTGGGTGACAGGAAAGCTAGACTCTGGAGAGTCTCTGGACATAGTGTACTTGGATTTCAGTAAAGCTTTCGACAGTGTCCCACACCGTAGACTATTAAACAAGATGAAATCGATAGGTTTGGGTGAGAAACTAACTGCATGGGTCAGTGATTGGCTGAGTGGAAGACTTCAGAGGGTGGTGGTCAACGGCACCCTCTCTGAGACATCGGAGGTGACTAGCGGAGTGCCGCAGGGCTCAGTCCTGGGACCATCCCTTTTCAACATATTCATAGGGGACTTGACCCGGGGGCTTCAGGGTAAAGTAGCACTGTTCGCCGACGCCGCCATACTGTGTAACATAGTAAGTGAAAGCAACCTCAAGGATAGTATGACACAAGATCTGATCACGTTGGAAAACTGGTCCTCGACATGGCAGCTAGGCTTCAATGCTAAAAAATGTAAGGTCATGCATCTCGGCAGCGGAAATCCATGCAGAACATACTCCTTGAATGGAGAAACGCTAGCTAGGACTTCAGAGGAACGGGACTTGGGGGTAATCATCAGTGCAGACATGAAGGCTGCCAAACAAGTAGAGAAGGCCTCATCAAAGGCAAGGCAAATGATGGGATGTATCAATAGAAGCTTCGTCAGCCGTAAACCTGAAGTCATAATGCCACTCTACAGAACCATGGTGAGACTCCATCTGGAATACTGTGTGCAATTCTGGAGGCCACATTACTGGAAAGATGTGCTTCGAGCTGAGTCGGTCCAGCGGATGGCCACTAGGATGGTCGTGGGGCTCAAGGGTCTCTCATACGAAGAAAGACTGGGCAAACTGCAGCTCTATACCCTAGAGGAGCGCAGGGAAAGGGGTGACATGATTGAGACATTTAAGTACGTCACGGGTCGTGTCGAGGTGGAAAACGATATATTCTTTCCCAAGGGACCCTCGGTCACAAGGGGGCACCCACTCAAACTCAGAGGAGGGAAATTTAGTGGTGACACCAGGAAGTATTTCTTCACAGAAAGGGTGGTAGATCACTGGAACAGACTTCCGGTGCAGGTGATCAAGGCCACCAGCGTGCTCGACTTCAAGAATAAATGGGACATCCACGTGGGATCCCTACGAGGGTCGAGTTAAGGAACTAGGTCATTAGCATTCAGACTTAATGGGGTGGGTCAATAGAGTGGACAGACTTGATGGGCTGTAGCCCTTTTCTGCCATCATCTTTCTATGTTTCTATGTTTCTATCTACTATGTTACTATTTAATCCTCCATATTCAACAGGTTCTCAACTTCGGCAAAAAGGCCAGAAAGGGGCCATGATCAACTGAAAAATAAGAAAACATTCATCTGCCAGACAGCTTTTTATTATGAGGTTTAAGTCTTCTTGCTTTGACTTGGGTCCAGACCTTTTCATTTCAGGGTCCCAGTGGAACCTTGTGGTTGGGTATCCCCTCCCCCCTCCCCCTCAATATCATACAGCGAGCCATGTACGGACTGTTCTTAATTCCTAGAACAAGTCTTGGCACCAAGATGTAAGGACCACAATGGGGGGTGCATAGCACCAGTTCTGTAATGGTTGGAGGGTGTACCTAAGCTGCACAAAGACATACCCACTTATGACAGGTCAACGGCGGCCATAAGATGCCATGCCTAAGTGTTCCATGCAACACATGCAACTAATAGTATTCTGTAAGTTTATTGCAATCTATTAACCGCCTTTACGAAGAGATTCACTCAAGTCTTCGCGATATGCCCATGGCCACCATGCTCCACCCACACCTACACCTCATTTGCACTAACCCCCCCAATTCTATATATGGTGCCTTAAGTTGTTCATGCACACAACTTAATTGTTTAATTGGCCCTTATAATTGGCAACTAACACCTCCTAATTGCCACCAATTACAAGTTATGCACGCAATTTGGACGGTGTGATTCTCTAAAAAGTTTGCGAATTTGAAAAGGAGGCATCATCGGGGGAGGGGGAGGGGCGGATTGCGGGCATTGTTATGGAATAGGCCCGAACCGCACACAACTTAGGTGCAGACATTTATGCTTGGTTTTAGCTGACCTAAATGTGGCAACCTATGAGTTATGAGGCGCACTGCGCTTAGCGTGATACTATAAAAGGTACGTGCGCCTTGTGGGATCATGCTAAGTGCTGTTCTCGTTGGCACCGATTATTTTTTTCTCATATATAGCTGGTTTTAAGAAGGTTTGGACAAGTTCCTGGAGGAAAAGTCCATAGAATGCTATTGAAACAAACATGGGGGAAGCTACTGGTTGCCCTGGATTGGTAGCATAAGAACAAAAGAATAGCCTTACTGGGTCAGACCAGTGGTCCATCTAGCCCAGTATCATGTCTTTATAGTGGCCAATCCAGAAGCCAAATGGTAGCAACATTCTACGCTATTGCCGATCCAGGGCAAGCATGGAATGTTGCTACTCTTTGGGTTTTTGTCAGGTACTTGTGGCCTGAATTGGCCACTATAAAGACAAGATGGACCACTGGTCTGACCCTGCGATGCCATTCTTTTGTTCTTGTGTTACGACACCTGAGGCTGGCAGAGTGCCGCTGAAACATGGCTTTGTGTCGAATCTTTTACTTATAAGAACATAAGAATTGCAGCCCAAATAATCTTAAACTCCTACTGCCTCATTTCACTGTTGAGAACATTTTTGCTTTCAATTTCTTTTTATCTGGGCTTTTCATCATATAGTTTTCCAATGAATACTGAAACTATTTACCTCTGGGACCTAGTTTCATCTTTTTTGGGAAGTCCATCGAGTCATCCCTACTCTTTTCTGTCTCGGTGGCCCACCCCATGTTTGCAGGCTGACAGAAAAGGTGTCATGGTGCCCATCCATTCCCTCCTCTCAACGTAATTGCCCTGTTTGCGTATCCCCCGCCCTCACTTTGTCCTGTTCTATTGAGAAATAGTGTTCTTTATTGACTGTAAACTGCTTCAATGTATTTTGTAAGACTGTGGTATTTAAAGTCTAATAAACCATATATCGACATCACTGGCTTTTTTTGCTCGGAGCTGTAGGACATGTATTCGTCACTGAGATTTTTGGTGAGCGAATGGAGCAGGATCCAGAAGGTTAAGGAGGTTAATGTATTTACATAGTAACATCCAGTCTATATTTTTGCCTGGCACTGTCATTAGGTTCCAACTACTGGAGTTGCCGTCCAAGCTGACTTCAGCCTTTCTAAACCATCCAAAATTATTGTAGTTCCCGTCGAAGCCCTCCCCAGCCCATCCCAAAACATATAGACATATACGGTACACAGATCGTGCAAGTCTGCCCTAGTTCTTGAATGTACACCCTTCACTTTCTGATTAGAGATCCTCTCTTTGGCCCATGTCACCGTTTTGCTCTCCACCACCTCTCTGTGAAATTTTTTTTTCTAACATTACTTTTAAGTCTACCATCCCGTAACCAGATTCTCTTCTCTGGAAAAGAATAGTAACGTGGTAACACTTATCCGAGATTCTTGTGGGTATATTGAAAGTCTTCCCATGCTGCCGCAAATTAGAGTATGACACAGGGACAAATTTTCCCCTGTCCCTGCAGAAACTCATTTTTCCATCCTGTCCTGGGAGTTATTTTTCCTATCCATGCCCCCTTTAAAATCCTAAGTGTTCGAGGCTTGTGCAGTTAAGGCAGAGCTTACAGGAATGGGGCAGGGACAGCGACAAAACGCGTGGGGATGGGACAGGGAAATTGAGTTCCTGCGGGGAAAAATTTGTCCCCGTGTCATTCTCTCCTGCAAATGTCCCATGCAATGCACGGGTCTTATCTGCCCTTAGTTCACTGTTCACCACTAGCTTTAAGAAAGTGTGTAACTCCTGGCATGCAGTATTTTGTTCTCTTTGATTAATTTATTCTTCTTATTAATAAGCATCTCCAATTAACCCAGAGCAATATTCAAGTTATACAAGCACTTACAAATATCAATATGAGCTCACTAATTACATCCTCTACCATAATCTCTTACAAATAAACATAAAACCCATCCTTGTACGTAACTAAGCCACTTCAAAGGAGCGTAATCATAAACCCGTATAAAATAGAAAAGTTCAGACAAGATCATCCTTTATCAAAGCTTAAGCTTGTATCTCAGACTACACAGCCCTGTGTCTCTAACAACAAATGTTGGAAGTGATTCAGACACTCTTAAGGTTCCAGGAGATGAAAATGCTGGAGACGTAGAGCCGCAGCAAAAGGCAGTAGATTTCACTTTCATTTCATTGATTATGCTTTTATATGTCATTATGTCTCTAGTTCTGCTTGACTTGGAACCAAAACATACCTAAAGACTGCAAGGCCCATCCAGTTTGCCCAGTTGTTCAGTCTCCAGGACCGCGTACCAAGCAATACTGGATAGTATTAGTTTTTGTAAGTTCATCCCATCTGTGGTTCTAATTTCTAAACCGTCCCCTTGTTAGGTTCTGCCACCAGCCTGCCGGGGACTCAGATCCTGTGAGAATTTTGTTCGCACTTTGGCTGCTGACCGTCTTGTTCCCATACAAACCCAGTCACTGATTTGGTCTGCACTGTTTGATGTTGTCATGTGCTTTGGGTGCCTTCTTCTAAATGGCTCCTTAAGAATATAAGTCTAGTCTTCCTGGGTCAGACCAATGGTCCGTCAAGCCCAGTAGCCCATTCTCAGGATCACTAGTAACCCAAAGAGTAGCAACATTCCACGCTACCCATCCAGGGCAAGCAGTGGCTTCCCCATGTCTTCCTCAATAACTGACATGGACTTTTCCTCCAGGAAATTGTCCAAATCTTTCTTAAAACCAGCTCTTACAACAACCTCTGGCAATGTTTTCCAGATCTTAACTATTCTTAACTATACTTATCTTGTTAGACACTTCTTGATCCTAATCTAGTCCCTGCTGGACCTTAACCTTTCCCCTCATTAATAACTGTCCTGTGCTTGTACAAATTCATTGAGTTGCAACCGCTTTCGGGTTTTCTCTCCTTGAGTAGTTGGATTCAAGCAACAAAGACCAGTTGGCCATCAGAACTAGAGACTCCACCCGAAGGGAAGGTGAGCACCAAAAGTGGAAGACCCCCTGTCCTTCCCCAGTTTCCATTGGATCTTGGGAAACCAAGCCCTGTGGGGAATCTATTTATAGAGATCTGGTCTTCTCGTCGTTCATGGGTCTGGTCTACTAAGAACTGTCACACCCACCTATCCAATTTATATGGCTGCTTCTTCTTTGTATCATACTGTGATACCAATATGTTAGATCATCTGGCTGAACTTTCAAAGACACCACATTTTCAACTGCTTGGAGAAAGGTGCCACAGAATGGAATTATGTGTTCAAATATAGCATGCTTGGAAGGTGCCATCAATCACACAGTCTAGTTGGCTGACCTGCATTACAGGAATAGCCTTCAGCAACTGTTTTTTCTGGGTGATACACTAGGGATTATGAAAGATGCCTTTGTATCAGCCTTGGCCAAGTGTATGGATACAGTTCAGTCGCTAGGTCGAACTTACAACCAAGAGGTGGAGCAAACCACAAACCAAAATGACTGCATTGTTGCTTGGAAGAAGCAGTGAGGAATGTTTTGACTGGAAGGCATCATGAAAGGAAACGAGACCACACTGTCTTCGCTGACGTCCAAGTGTGATGAAGGTAAACTGCTCTCTTTGGATGCTTTCATCCCTAGTGTAATAATACAAGGTAGTTTTCTGAGCCAAGGGCATGCTGAGAAATCCCTGCTATCCAGGAAATCGGCCACACTGCCATCCAGAACATCCTGGAAAGTATGAAAACGAGGAAGAAGGGCAGGAGAGCTGCTCCTGTTGCCAGCACAGTGAAGCAAATTAGAAGAGTCCAGTTTCACAATCAGGTCAGACTTGCGCAAGAGGTCAGCAAATTGGTCTACTGGCATGAGTCTCAAAATGTACAGTAGGTCTGTTGTGCAGAGGGTTTAATCTCCCATGGCTTCTGGAATGGAAGAGAAGTCCACACAGTCAAGTCACCTGTCAAGGAGGGTGACCCGACAAATATGCGCATCACAAATGCGTGCAGACAATCGTACACGGACAAAAGCGCGCATGACATGTGCGTACCGCGCACGTCATATACGCGCAGCGACAATTGAACAAATGCCTCGAGCAAAGCAACGAATGAATAGCGGGACAAAAATGTGCACTTTTTCTCGTGCGCATGTGCCATGCGGGCAGCATGCGCACAAATGCGAAACGCTCATTTGATGCCTCACGCTGTACACATTATGTGGCAGTATTCATTTTGTTTCACGCTCATCCGGTGGTGCGCATACGTTGTGCGCTCATTTGACATGTTGCTCGCATAGGCTGTATGCATATGACGCCGCGTATTTATCGGCGTGCTTTTGTCTGCGCGCATTATACATGTGCATATTTCTCCACGTACCGTCAAAGAGCCCTGTCTCTTGCACAGAGGAGTCGGCGCACTGACCCCGTGTTAGAGCTGTGAACTAAAGCTCATTATGAGGTTCCCTAATGCAAGCGTGATGCAAACATCTTGCCCCTTGATGCTGTAAAGCAGAAATCACCTAAATTGATAAGGGCAGACTTTCTGCACTTGTACATAAGACGCAGCAGAAGGAAAAGCTAAGCAAGCCAATAAAAGCCCATTAAAGCTGATATTAAAAGACTTGATGTGGCCATGTTTCATCAAATGACTGTGTCAGGGGTGATAGAATCACTTAAAGATGCACTTGAAGAATACAGTATTCTCCTAGATCTTGCAGGGATCTAAGAAAAACCCCCAAAAAGATCAAAATAAAACTTGAAACGTCCTAAGGTGAATATGGATGATTATTTTTTTACACTACACTCAGGATTCCAGGCTAGCCCTAATGAATATGCATGGGGCAGATATACATGCCTGCCATCTCCATTGTATGCAAATCTCTCTCATGCTATCACGAAAACCCGACTGGCTGGTGGTCCTCCAGGACAGGGTTGGGGATCACTGGTTTATATGAATATATTCCTGTACTCAAGCATTTCCCCCTGTCTGTCCTGGTGGGATCACAATCTATGCAATGGAGGGAGCAGCATGGGTTTGAACCCACAACCACTACACCACACACTCTATGGCTGGCCAGCTCAATAGGGTTTACGCGAGCCCTTAACCTCTTTTTGCTCAAATTTTTATTTTCCCCCTAGATTTAACAGTTGTGGAACACTGAGCCAAAGCAGGCTAATGTTAATCCCACTTTCTGATGGCATTTAAGTCCTGTGCAAAGGTATTCCAGCTATGAGACACTAAAAAAGACTTTACTGCACAACCTACAGGAATAATAAAAACTTTTCCACCTCAAGCACAAAAGACCCCAAAAAGTATGATCACATTAAGACCTAATTTTAAAAAACACACATTTGTACAAAACATGTAGCCAATGTTTAAGAGCTATGGGGCTCATAATCGAAAGAGAAAAACGTCCAAAAACCAGCCTAAGTCGGCACTTGGACGAACATTTCTCAAAAACATCCAAGCGCCAAAAATAAAAACGGGTTTTGGACGTATTTCTAAACGACCTAGGCCTTCATAGTGCCGCTCAACGTCCAAAGCTAAACGGGGCATTTCGGGAGGCGTGTCAAGGGCGGGAGTTGGGCGGGATGTGGGCCGGCTTAGACGTAGTCGTACAGCATGTATAACTGAAATTTATACAGCCCAGGATCAACGAAACTTGGACATTGTGACTTAGACCATTTAAAACATGGTCTAAGTCACAAAAACCCACCTAAACTCACCAGATAAGCACTGCAAACACATAACACAGACCCCCACACACTACCCCCGTTATCCCATGCCCATAAGCCCCTGTAATCACTGCATTGATACTTAAACATGTGCACTGCCCTATACACCCCCAAAACCCTTTTTGACTGGCATATAAGTGGCTCCTGCAGCCATAAGGGCTATTGGGCTGCTAGATAAGTGGGTCTAGGGGATTCTGGAGGTGGTTTGGGGGGCTTACCAGTTACCATGACCTATAAGGGAGCTGTAGGAAGAAGAAGACATGGCACCCTTTCTGTGAAGTTTACAGCAGTGCCCTGTAAGGTACCCCACTATTTAGGTGGCATGTCTGGGTGTTCAATCCATCACTTTGCAGACGCCTCCCACGTCCAACAGGGCTTATTCTAGGCGTTTTGGACTTGGACGGAAAGTTGGACGGAAATGTGGTATAAAGATAGACGATTTAGCGGTTTGGACGATCAGATCGGCAGGACGTATAATTAGACGATTTTCTAAAAGTAAAAAAAAGTTGGATGTCTCTTTTCAAAATGTGTCTTAGGCTCTTTTTAAGTTTGGACGACTTGCGAGATGGACGTAAACGGACTTAGACGTCCCTTTCAATTATGCCCCTCCACATATACTCAGGAGTAATCTAAGGAAATAGTGTTTTACAGAAAGGGTGGTAGATGCGTAGAATAGTCTCCCAGAAGAGGTGATAGAGACAGAGACTGTGTCTGAATTCAAGAAAGCCTGGGAGAGGCACGTGGGATCTTTTAGAGAGATGATGGTTACTGTGGATGGGCAGACTGGATGGGCCATTTGGCCTTTATCTTCCATCATGTTTCTATAACCATAAAGCTTTATGACCTCGCAATGCAGGGGTAAAGAGCCTTAGGCAATAGGAAGAGGAGATGCAAATGTGAAGAGCCTTAGCCAATAGGAAGAGGAGGAAATAGTGGATTCTGTGGATGGGCCATTTGGCCTTTATCTGCCATCATGTTTCTATGTTTTAGATTGAGCCAGGAACTGCTATAAATTGAGCAGTGACCACAACTATGGTTTAGACCTCATCTGATTTTCCCACCAAGATCTGGCGTTGTAGGCAGCATTTCCAATGATGTACATAATGTTTGTTAGGCGTTGGCTGGTCATTAGTTTCGATGTATGTATTCTTAGATTTTCTTTATCTAAACCACTTTAAAACCCTGGTTGTGTTAAGAGATAGATTGAATTAACAAATCAAATCAAACGGTGGAGGAGTGTTAGCAATCATATTCTTTCAGATCACAAGTGGAGGGTTAAGTGTTATTTTATCTTGCAGATCAGTTCTTGCTTGGGGTGACACAGGGCTCGTGCAGACAGCATATTGGTCAGGAGGAAGGGTGAAGAGGGCACAGGGAAAGTAGTAGGGTCAGAGGTGGAAAGTTCACAGAGGTCCAGGAAAGGACAGAAAGAAGGTGGATCCTAGGATGAAGGACCTCGGACACATGAAGGGCCTCAGGCAGCTGATGTGGTATTTTGGTGAGTCACTGACAAACTTCTTTGCTTCAGATTATCATCATCTGGGGGATGTCTTTTTACCAGGGATTCTTACCAAATGAATTGCCCGACTCTGTGCTTATGTTAATTACAAAGGATGGAGAAGCTCCTCGGCATTGTCCATTACCTTTACTTAATACCATGTATAGCATTTGTACTAAAATTATCTGTGCTAGAATTGAAAATTATACAGTAAACCCCTGTGGACTCAGGAGCTACTTTGACACGCTATCTGGCATGTTGAAGCAGCTCCTGATTGGTGTAGCCTGACTTTAGTACCAGGAAGAGGTGGTCGGAAAATGCTGAGAATAATTTTCAGCACCCACCGGCATCCCAGCTGCCCTCTCCTGCCTTCGATCAGCTCCTAAACTGCATTTGCTGTTTTTCGAAATTTGCAGGTGTTCCTGGAACGGAACCCCCATGAATTTCGGGGGAGTACTGTATTCCAAGCATTTATACTCCCAGATCAAACATGCTTTGTGGAAGATTTATAGAAACATACTGTATTACATTAGATTACATTGATGTCTTCTATCCCACCAATACCTTTCAGTTCTTGGTGGTTTACAACAAGAAATGAGCCTGGGCATTCCCAGGGAGATTACAAGGTTGATAGCTATAGTCTGCGTCGGGATCTGGGCATGGTCGATATGGTTTGGTTAGATCATTTGACAAATTTCTTGAATAGTATGGTTTTCAGTTCTTTCCTGAATGTTTTCTAGTTGGGCGTCGTGGTCAGCAGATTGGAGAGGTGGTGGTCTATTTTTGCTGCTCTGGTGGCTAGTAGAACGTCATATATTTTTATGCTTTGCATGCCTTTGATTGGGGGGTGGGTAAAGTGTGCTTGAGTTCTCCTTGGTCTGGATGAGTTTTTCCAGATTAGGCGGTTGTTCAGATAGCTTGGTCCGTTTCCATTTAGGGCTTTGAATAGGGTGCAGTAGAATTTGTATTGTATGCGTGCTTGTACTGATATCGCAAACTGTGTGCATCCTGAAATTTCAGGTGTGCCGCAACGCACTGGGGAGGAGAGGCACGTCCTTTAGGCAATCAGTCTGCGCCAGCACCTCGCTATCTCTCCGGCCCTCTTCTCTGCTGGCATCCCCCCCACTGGTGGCTCAAGGCCCATCTGGAGGCCTCTGCACATGCAAGGGACATCATCACGGTGACATCTGCGCACTTCCGGATGACTCAAACCGCAGCCACTACGTTTAGTGTGCCACGGCTCGACAAAGTTTGTGGGACACCGCTTTAGATGCTGAAAAACTATTTGATAAAATTGAAGGGCTTTATTTGATTTAGAGATAATTTTGCTGCTTGGATTAAAGCTTTGTAGCAAAAGTCATTGCAATGATTTTGGTCAGACTCATTTCCTGTATACCATGGTACAAACAAGGATGTCCTCTCTCTCCTACAAAGTTAGAAGCCCTTTTAATAAAATGCGTTAAAACATTAGTGACATGTTTTAACGCGAGACTTTCCTGTGCGCTAAGCAAATTAGGCCTTTTTTTTTTTTTTTTTCCAGTTTGCAGATCATGTACTAATGCTGTCAGTACTCTACAACTGCTAATAATTATGAGAGCAAGCAGAAAAATTCTCAGCCCAGCCATCCAACTTCCTCAATTCTGAGCGTTATTTTGCCGCTGTAGTTGAAAAAGTGTTACACCCTTAATGGCGAGATCCTAGCAAGGACTGTAGCAGAACGGGACTTAGGGGTGATCATCAGTGAAGACATGAAGACTGCCAATCAAGTGGAGCAGGCTTCATCTAAGGCTAGACAAATCATAGGGTGTATACGTAGGGGTTTCGTCAATCATAAGCCTGAAGTCATTATGCCATTGTATAGATCCATGGTGAGACCCCATCTGGAATACTGTGTACAATTCTGGAGGCCTCATTACCGAAAAGATGTGCTGAGACTAGAGTCGGTCCAGCGAATGGCCACCCGGATGGTCTCAGGACTCAAGGACCTCCCATACGAGGAACGGCTGGATAAGTTGCGGCTATACTCACTCGAGGAACGCAGAGAGAGGGGAGACATGATCGAGACGTTCAAATATCTCATGGGCCGCATCAAGGTGGAAGAAGATATCTTCTTTTTCAAAGGTCCCACGGCTACAAGAGGGCATCCGTGGAAAATCAGAGGAGGGAAGCTGCACAGTGACACCAGAAAATACTTTTTCACCGAAAGAGTGGTAGATCGCTGGAATGGTCTTCCACTTCAGGTGATTGAGGCCAGCAGCGTGCCTGATTTTAAGACAAAATGGGATCGTCACGTGGGTTCTCTTCACAGAGAAAGGTAGGGGTGGGTCATTAAGGTGGGCAGACTAGATGGGCCGTGGCCCTTATCTGCCGTCTATTTCTATGTTTCTTTTGTTAAGTGCCAATCTGCAGAAACGAGATTCTATATTTTGATATCATATCAGATCATTGAAACATGACGGCAGATAAAGGCCAAATGGCCCATCTAGTCTGCCCATCCGAGTAACCATGATCTCTTTCTGCTATCCCAGACACTCTTGAATTCAGACATTCTATTTCTTTGTTGGGCTGAGAACTTTTCAGCACCCCCTCCTATTGTGATACTGTGATGTCATAATGCCTCATTCCACCAATAAGAGCCTACCTCATCAGTGATGTCACAATGGCTTGATTGTCCTATACTTGGCTCACTTCTATTACATAGGGCCCAACCAACCAACTTCCTAAACTGGATTAGATTGGATTGGATTTATTACATTTGATATACTGCTAGTACATGAGTATTAAAGCTGTTTACAATAGAACTACAATAGAAGTGGAAATTACAAAAAAAAACAACCCCAAAAAACCCCTAAAATACATTAGGGAAAGGAGTTACATGTTTACAAACCATCAGACTGTAGAAGAAAGGCAAAAAGGTCAACAGAGGGCATGAAAGCACAGGAGATGAGAAAGAGGACGGGGGGGGGGGGGGTTGGGGGGTAATGAAGATATGAGAATCAGAGACACAAACTATGGTGAGTCATCGCATAGGGTTCCATAGTGTTGGCGGAACAGAGTTGATTTCAATTGTTTCCGGAAGGAAAGGTAGGGGATTTCTTCAATGAATCCTTGACGTATGGAGTTCCTTAGATTAATACCCGCATACGAAAAGGCTCTCTTTCTAGTTGATTGTAGTTCTATACCTCTCAGGCCTGGGATTTCAAATCGGTCATGTTGAGATGATCTTAGAGCTCGGTTAGGTTGATATCCGACCAGTTTCTTGTACAGATATTCTGGAAGATGAAGATGCCAGGCTTTGAAGACTAGACAAAGCAGTTTAAATTCAATTTCTCTACTAGATTTTGGACAATTTTCCCCAAACATCTTAGATTTAGACATATTACTGAAAATGCTCATGTTAATATACCGGTAAATCTAATAATAATAATAACTATTTTTCTATACCCCACAATCTTACAACTTCTAGGCGGTTTACACTGACGAGAACTGGACAATCAGCGAATTATAGAATACAAATAGCAAAATACAACATATTTCTCAAAAATAATCCGTATAGAATTATTAATTTTAAAATGATTTCTGATTAGGAGATAAATCTGTCAAACAATGCAGACTTAATTTCTTTCCGAAATGTGCCTTAAGTCAACCTGGCTCCATTGATGGAATTGCCAAACCAAGACTGCTGTTTGCTTGCTTGAAACTTGAACATTCTATCCAGAAAGGACCTGGATTTAGGCAAAAAGATTATAATTTCTGGTTATCCTAGTGGGGATGTATAGCACGAAATGAGGTAAGAGATAGGTAGGGGCCCTTCTCCAAACCAGAATTTGAACATTAGTCGTGCATCCACTGTCAACCAGTGCAGCTTTTGATGAGTTTACCATGACTTTCATGAATATCAACATATAAAATAATAAATGTTTGTGTTTAGTCTCATCCTCTTTTCTATGTAGTTTTTGTATTTGCAACAAGAATGAATCAGTCTCGTTTAGATCTGTTTATGTTTTCTTGTGACAAGCTGTTTATGAGAGATTTACTACAGATCTAAAATTGATCGGTTTACAATAAAAAGATGTAAAATGAAATAAAGAAAGCGACTGGCAGTCTGGTACTTTTCTTTCCATGGCAGAACCAGATGGTTTCAGACATTTACTGGAATGAGCTACTGGTCTCTGAGAACGGAGAAGTTTCAAGTTTCTTTTTTATGTAGTCCAATCTTTATTAAGTTTTAACATCTTACAGAAAAATGCAACATACAAAAGTATTATCCAAGTTTTGATAAAACGCCAATCATAAATTCTAAGGGGCTCATAATCAAAAGAGAAAGATGTCCAAAAACTGGCCTAAGTCGGCACTTGGACGAACATTTCTCAAAAACGTCCAAGTGCCGATAATAAAAACGGGTTTTGGACGTATTTCTAAACAACCTAGGCCTTAATAGTGCCGCTGAACGGCCATAGCTAAACGGGGCGTTTTGGGAGGCGTGTCGAGGGCGGGAATTGGGCAGGACGTGGGCCGGCTTAGACTTAATCATACAGCATGTATAACCGAAAGTTTTACAACAGAGCCTAGACGGAACTTGGACGTTGTGACTTAGACCATTTAAAACATGGTCTAAGTCACAAAAACCCACCTAAAGTCACCAGATAAGCACTTAAAACACATAAAACAGACCCCCCACACACTACCCCAGTGATCACCAACCCCCCACCCCCATAAAAATTTTTAATAATAACTTTAAAATTCAGCCTCCAGACCATCATCACCTGGCCGCCTGGCATAGGAAAGCCTAGTCGTCCAGCCCAGAGGCAGCTTAAGTCGTTTTGGGGGTGGGTTAGGGACCCTTAGAGAGAAGGACCCATACCCATAAGCCCTTGTAATCACTGCATTGATACTTAAACATGTGCACTGCCCTATACACCCTAAAACCCTTTTTGACTGGCATATAAGTGGCTCCTGCAGCCATAAGGGCTATTGGGGTGGTAGATAAGTGGGTCTAGGGGATTCTGGAGGTGGTTTGGGGGGCTCACCGTAACCTATAAGGGAGCTGTAGGGAGGAGAAGACATGGCACCCTTTTTGTGAAGTTCACAGCAGTGTCCTGTAAGGTACCCCACTATTTAGGTGGCATGTCTGGGTATTCAGTCCATCACTTTGCAAACCCCTCCCACGTCCAACAGGGCTTGTTCTAGGCATTTTGGACTTGGACGGAAAGTTGGACAAAAATGTGGTATAAAGATCGACGATTTAGTGGCTTGGACGATCAGAATGGCAGGACATATAATTAGATGATTTTCGAAATGAAAAAAAAAGTTGGACGTATCTTTTGAAAATGTGTCTTAAGCTGTATTTTTACTTTGGACGACTTGCGAGATGGACATAAACGTTCTTAGAGTCCCTTTCGATTATGCCCCTCCACGTGTTTTACAGTAAAATATGGGGGAAACAATCAAGAGTCTAATTGAACACAATACAGACAAGAGGAAAGTGGGGAGAACATACAGTAAGAAATTCTTAACAAACAAGTCATTGTCTTCCCATCCCTCCCTCCCTCCCTAACCCAAACGCCCACCCTACCGCCCTCCCATATGTCTGGCAAGTCAATCATAAAGCAAACCAAGACAGGGAAGAACCAACAAAGTCTGCAGTGAAGGATACAAAGGCAAAACAAAGAAAAACTGCAGACACACGTACAATGATGCAGGCTAAACTTATTATATCAAATAAATGCGGTTAAAAATATCTTAAAACAAACCACAGGAGCCATCCGTGTTTCGGAAAACACGCCTTCATCAGGGGTCCCAGGATGAAAAGGGATCAAATAAAACCGCAATCAAACTACAGCCTGTAAAACAATGGAGATAAATCTGTCGGTGAGCTGCTCACCCCTGATGAAGACGTGTTTTCCGAAACACGGACTGTATTGGGTTTGTTTTAAAGTATTTTTAACTGCATTTATTTGATATAATAAATTTAGCCAGCATCATTGTATGTGTGTCTGCAGTTTTTCCTTGTTTTGGCAAGTCAATCATTTCAAGTTTCAAGTTTATTAACAAATTTGATGAAAATCGCTTTTTCGGAATTTCAAAGCGATGTACAATACAAGGGGGAAGACAGACGAATTATTTGGAAGCCTGTTTCCGTATATTTCTAACTGATGGGGAAGAAGTTAACTAGCACTGAGAGAAACATGAGCAAAAGGAGTAACTTTCTAAAAAGAAAAAGTACCAGATGAAGGCCAGTGATGGCCGCTATCTTCAACTGCAAAGGTCAATGACAAGTTCAAAAAAGGATCCAGGTCAGTGACCTGGCAGAACATCACCACTGGAGTAAAGGCAAGAAGGAAAAGCAAGGGAACCTGAAAGAGCTGTCATTAACCTCTTCTTTCTCTTTCTGATTGTGAATCGAGTGTCTTCAGTTCTTTACTTTCAGGAAAACATTATTGTTTGTGCGTTGACCTAATCAACCCTCCTCAGAACAGGAGCTCTCCTCAAAGAGAATCCAATCAGGAGCCTTTGTCAATCAGAGGACACATTTTAAAGTATGACCTACTAAATCCACCTGGAGTGTCCTAGTGATTAGAGCCACAGCCTCAGAACCTTGAAGTTGTGGGTTCAAGCCCCTGCTTCTCCTTGGGCGAGTCACTCAATCCTCCATTGTCCCAGGTACATTAGAAAGGTTGTGAGCCCACCAGGACAGATATGGACAAATGACTGAGTACCTGAATGTAAACCACTTAGACAATTATTAGGTGCTATATAAATAACTAAAATAAAATTAATAAAGACTCAGGGGACCGTGAAATAAAACAAGGAAGTCCATAGTCTGTTATTGAGAAAGACATGGGGGAAGCCACTGTTTGCCCTGGATCAGTAGCATGGAATGTTGCTACTCTTTGGGATTCTAGAATCTTGTTACACTCTGGGATTCCGGAATCTTGCTATTCTTTGAGATTCTGCATGGAATGTTGCCACTCCTTGGGTTTTGGCCAGGTACTAGTGACCTGGATTGGCCACCGTGAAAACGGGCTACTGGGCTTGATGGACCATTGGTCTGACCCAGTAAGGCTATTCTTATGTTCAAACATGAGCCAAGTTTAGGGCAATCAAGCCATTGTATCATCACTGATGAGGTTGGCTCTGTGGAATGAGGCATTATGACATCATAATCTCAGCTCTGGAATGTTGCTCTCATTGGGGTTCCGGAATCTTGCTATTCTTTGAGATGCTGGAATGTTGCTACTCTTTGGGTTTTGGCCAGGTACTAGGGACCTGAATTGGCCACCGTGAGAACAGGCTACTGGACTTGATGGACCATTGGTCTGACCCAGTATGGCTGTTCTTATGCTCTTATTTGTGCCAAGTATAGGACAATCAAGCCATTGTAACATCACTGATGAGGTTGGCTCTGAGGCACTGTGGAATGAGGCATTATGACATCACAATCTCAGCTCTAGAATGTTGCTTTCATTGGGGTTCCGGAATCTTGCTATTCTGTGAGTTGCTGGAATGTTGCTACTCCTTGGGTTTTGGCCAGGTACTAGTGACCTAGATTGGCCATCGTGAGAATGGGCTACCATTGGTCTGACCCAGTATGGCTATTCTTATGTTCTGCTACTGCACCTGCCCATTGCTACAAGGTGTTTTGCACAAGCAAACTGTACACAACTACTCATGCTCATAGATCATTCAGATCCCAGGGTAACGAAGGTATTAGCTATTAAACTCAGAGGCAAAGAACTGCACAAAAGACATGAGAGCTGAATACATTGTTTTCTAAGGCCAAGTCCTTGGAGCAGTAAAAGGCATTTCTTTGTTTCCTGTGATCATGAAGCATTAGCAATTTTTTTCTCAAATTGTTGAAGCAGTCATGTAGCCAAACCTTAACTTTTTTTTTTTTTTGGTGGGGGGGGAGGAATTATAAATTTACCCCACCCCATAATCTCTGCTTTCGTTCTCTTCTATTCCCCCCCCCCACACACACTCTCTTTATGCATACGCATGTAAACCTATATGTTGAGGGGGGGGGGGGCGGTGAAGTAGCAGCAGCCCATAGAAAGTACTATTGACCACCTGTCCATCTTTGGAGGACCTTCTACTGGCAGGGCTTGGAGATCCTCCCCAGCCATAGCAGACAGTGCTACAATTTTGGGAGGTCTGAATGCAAAGAGGTGGCGTCCAGATCCTCCACCCATTTTGCTCTTTTGAAATAGTGGCTTATATATAAAAGGTTGCTAGTTTTATAGAACAGCTTCTCGGGAGAGGTAGTGAAGGCCACAGAATTGGAGAAGGCTGTGGAAACCAAAGAGAAACTTGAGCAGTGGGAACTGGAGAAGAAAACCTGAGATTGGGTAGGGTGGGTGGGTGGGATTCTGAATGAGTGGTCAGGCCTTGCCGTCTGTATCTATGTTTCTGCTTCCTGTGTTCCTAGTAAATAAAGATTCCTGTTCTATGCCTGTCACTCACAAAGACCCTCTTGACAGCTTTCGCTTCCTGCTCTGTTTCCACAACACATCCCAACATTTCACTGCTGAAGTAAAAAAAAAAGAGGCAACAAAGATCCGGGATTAAACATGAAAGAGCGAGGTGGTGCCCGCAGTGCTGATGGTGAAACAGAAGCACGTGTCAAAGAGTTTTGCTGTTTGTCATGATCCTCCCTCTTTTGCTCGGAGCTCAGGGTTCTGTGCATAGTACTTGCTGGCTTGGCATGCAAATGCTCACTCCAGTCACTAGGTGGCAGCCATGACAGCCACACTGTTTCCATCTGTACAGGGCTCTATGCTCTCTGGGAGTAATTTTAGAAAGCATTTTCCATGAGGCAAACTATGGGGTCCTTTTACAAGGCGTACTAGCCGATTTAGCACGTGCTAAACACTAACGCGTCCATAGACTAACGCTAAGTTGGCTAGTTCCTTAGTAAAAGGACCCCTATGTTTTATTTGCAGGAACTAGATCATATAACAGAAAGAGTCTTATATGCTGCATCTTACAGACCTCAGTGGTACCACCTGTATGAATTCCAACTTGAATCATACAAGTATCTGGCACCAGTCGTCATTGGTCTCAATAAATACTTTAAATATTTTTAATATATTTTATATTTTAAATAGAAAAATACTGATTTTTATCTACGTGGGTGGAGGTAGGCGCTCCGACATAGAACTATGTTTCACCCACAAGGGCTTCATCAAGGAATTTCCCCTTAGGTCAACCGACTCATGCTTCCCGCGTTTAGCCGTTTTATCCAGGAAACTAGAGCATATCCACTCTCATAGGCTCTTCTATTCTTTGTATTTATAAACTGCTAAATCCCAGAACAGGTCCAAAGCGGAATACAATTAAAACAGCCAATACAAAATAATCAGCATGATCTGACACCAAACGTCATAAAATAATCTCATTTACAAACCAAATACCTCGGAAATAGATGGGGTTTTAAATATTTTCAAAACAACAATATGGGATCTTCCTACTATTTGGGTTTTTGCCAGGTATTGTGACCTGGATTGGCCACTGTAGAAACAGGATTTGGGTGGGAGGAGCCAGCAAGCTATAAACCGTGAATAATCGAAACCGCAAATGCTGAAACCGCGAATACGGAGGGAGAAGTGTAATCAACAACCTTAAGAACATAAGACTAGCCATAAAGAGGAAGACCACAGGTGCACCTGTAAGAACATAAGAAGTTGCCTCCACTGGGGCAGACCAGAGGTCCATCGTGCCCAGCGGTCCGCTCCCGCCGCGGCCCGTCAGGTCCACGACCTGTGAAGTGGTTTCTGACTCTGTATGGCTAGTCTTATGTTCTTAAGGTTGTTGATTACACTTCTCCCTCCGTATTTGCGTTTTCAGCATTTGCGGTTTCGATTATTCACGGTTTATAGCTTGCTGGCTCCTCCCCCCCCCCCCAAATTACATCAGCTTGCATAGAGAAAATCACTGATTCCCAGCACTCTCTTCACTGTTTTGCCTCTCCTTCAGGAACAGGCCAGGTCTCCCACCATATTATTCGCGGTTTCACCCTATTGACGATGGTTTTTAATAGAAAACAGCAAATAACATATGAAAAAGTTATTTGCGGTTTTTCTGTATTTGCGGTTCTGTTAATCCCCTATCACAGCGAATACGGAGGGAGAAGTGTATTCCACACTAAAACAGCCTGAAAAAGAGAAGAATTTTCTCTAGAGTTTTCCTAAAACATACACCATTAAAAGTGAAAAAAGGGGAGGAAGAAAACCACGTTTGGTAAACTTGGCAGAGTCAGCAGAATTAAGATGAGTTTCCTGTAGCAGAATAACATCAGATTTAATATCATCCAAATATGACATTAACTTCCGTTGTTTTATTACATTATTAAGACCCTTGACATTCAAAGATGTTATTGATAATATACTGAATGGGTGTCATCACCCGGTTTATAACCTGTACTTCCTTGGAAGCTCTTCTTTTTGTACTTATGTTTTTTATGTTTTCCAAAAACCAATAAAAAAAATTTTTGAACTAAAAAAAAAAAAAAAGTGAAAAAAATAAGCTTGCTTTATTACTTATCGAGAAGTTCATTCAATATGCTTAAGAGAGGCTGCTGAAAAGTTCTCAGCCCAACCAACAAAGTTGGGGCAGTCTCCATCGAGCGCTATACACTTAGGCTCCGATTCTATAACGGGTGCCTAAGTCATGCTTAAAGTTAGGCGTCCACTCTAAATGGTTAATGAGCCAATTAAGGGTCCTAACAAGCGATAATTGGTACTGTGGTGTCCAGATGCCACTTTGTAGGCAGCCACAATTTCATGGACGCCCATGTGTACAACTCACGCCTAACTCAATAGGTGTGGGCGTGGTTTGGGCAATGATTCCATTTCGGCGTCCTTCGATTCATGTACATAACACTGAGTGACCTAGGGCGTCCATATCATGCCTATATTGTAGGCGAATGAAAATCAGGTCTACTTTTGAGCTTAGTTTGGGCTTCAAATAGATCTGAGTCCTATGGACGAAACGGAGGCACTCTTTGGACGTTCTTAATGTGATCTGCTAAATAGCTCTCTGGGATTTATTTTTGCTTTATTAAGCTGAAAATACATTTAATAAGGCACCACATAAACGGGGCACATCAAAACAGATATATTGCATGCAAAATCTTCTATTTTTGTGGACAAATAGCAATGCTATTTGCTAATTAGAGGAAAAGATCCATTAACTGAAGCACAGCACATGAAAAACATCGCTTTAGTTTTCTTGCTAAAAAGCTACCCTTTTTTCTGACTAAACAGTGCTCCAATCAGCTCATTCCTGAAAGCAAAGAAAGCACATGACAAAAATATATAGATTGCATGCATAACTTTATTTGCAAAAGGTTAAAAACAGAAATGGACTTTAGCATGGCTTCTACTTCATTGCAAATGGAGGTTTGCAGCTACACAATGGTGACCTCATTGTGAGATCATCAAGGTGCACCTGCAAGGTGAAATGCCACAATTAAAATATGTGCTGGGGGAGCTGAACCCATGACCTCTGGAAGATGAGCACAGGGCTTTTACTTATTGACCTATAGCAGCTTCCAAGCAGGTGTCTCTGACTGCCCTGTGATATGATAGCTTAGCAGATCCATAAACTATCATCTCACAGGGTAGTCAGAGACACCTGTCTGGAAGCTGCTTTAGCTCAATAAGTAAAAGCCTTGTGCTCATCTTCCAGAGGTCATGGGTTCAGGTGCACCTTGATGGTCTCAGGGCCAAAGTCTAATGATTTTCCAGTTTTTTCGTTCTGTTGGAAAAATACAAAACAAAAAAAGTGGAAAATCACTAGACTAAGGGGCAGATTCTATAAACGACGTCCCAATTGTAGGCAGTGGTAGGCATCCTGCCGCTGTCTAACCTTCCAATCAGGAGGCATGTTTAAAAAAAACCCCAAAAACCCAACCAAGGCAGGCTACCTACACTATAGGCGTCTTTCTCATGCAAGCAGACACGTCAGGACACTGAAGGGCAGATTCTGTATAAGCCGCCTAAGCAGCTGCTGAGAATCACACACCAGCATCCCATATAGAATCATGTCTGTCCTAATGGACAGACACCTAACCCTTTCAAACTGGCCCGATTCGCTAACTGGTACTATGTCACAGATGCCGGTTAGAGAATCGCTGATGGATCCCTTGCCATTAGCTGATCATGGCAAGGGAATCCCCTTGCTGCAATCAGCTGAGCAGCTGTGGAACGGGGAAACCCTCCGTGAAGTCAGGAGGGAAGCCCATTCCCTCCTGCCCCTGACCCCCCACCCCCACAGAACTGGCCAGGCAGGAGAGATCATGGATTACAACTGAATGTCGGGAAATCTGAAGTGATGATAGTGAGTAATGATCAGGCTGAAAACCTTCCTGCCGAAATTCAGGTTCAAGGTGTGAACCTGAAAGTAAAAAGGGAGATGGTGATCTTGGGTGTATCTTTAGATTATACACTCTCAATGGGGAATCAGCTCCTCAGGGTGATCCAGGGTGGATACTCACAGCTGCGGACACTCTATCGATTGATGCCAATGCTCCTTCCATATGATTTCTGATCAGCAGTACAAGCATTGATCCTGACCCGGTTGGATTACTGTAATGCGCTCTACCTGGGATTGGTGAAGATCAAATGGAAAGCCTTGCAGCAATTGATGAACTCTGCAGCAAGGCTGATTTCAGGAATCCCACGTAGAGAGCATAGTACTCCGGTATTGAAGCAGTTGCACTGACTCTCAGTGGCACAAAGGATCTGCTTCAAGGTCCTATCAGTGGTGCATCAGAGTTTGTATGGTTTTTTTCCTCTGAATTTTCAAACTCTATGGGAGGTATATCAACCGAGGAGATGCTTAAGGTCTGAAGGCACAGCGAGATTAATTTTGAGGAAGTAGAATACTGTCCGGTATGAAAAAACAAGAATAGCACTGATGTCTGTGGTAGGAGTAAAACAATGGAATCTCCTCCCTGGCATCCTGAGGACCTGTTTGGATCGATTACAGTTTAAGCGAATGTTAAAAACTCAACTGATGCTATGTGGAAGGGAGATGTTCCAAGAGGAATCTGAACCATGAATAATGCTCTTGAGCCCTTAACGATTGATGATATATAATCCTACTATAGTTCCCTGCTGTTTTTAGTGGGTTAAATGTGTGTACTGAAAGTATCGTTATATGTTGTTCTTTGAATCATTGCGAATGTTTTACGCTGTAAACCGCTTAGTTATAGGTGGTTAAGAAATTTTAGAAATAAATAAAATAAAAACTCCCTCGTGCACCCAAATCCTGCCTAGTTGAATTAGCCTGGCAGGAGGGATGCCCACTCCATCCCTCCACCGAACTCCCCTCCCCCCATTGAATCGACCGAGCAGGAGGAATACCCACTCTCTCCTGTCCCCGAACCCTTCCCTCCCCATTGAAGTGGCTGGGCAGGAGGGATGCCCACTCCCTCGTGTCACCACTGCCCCTCGGAACCCCTCAGAGCTCTTGATACCTCTCAAAACAGAACAGCCAATGCCCTCCCAGGACTGCAGGCCCCCTACTCCGTACCCCTACCCCTACTCACCCCCCAAGCCCCCCCCTCCCATCTGAAGGTCCGGCTGGAGGGATGCTCACACTCTCCGGCCTTCAGACTCTGCCACTCCAAAATGACAGGCCTCCCCTTCCCAGTGCATTTTAGGGGAGAGGCCTAAGGCTCTGATTGGCTCAGATGCCTAAGTGCCCTACTCCTTGCTCACTTTTTGTTGAACACAGATAGGTTGCGGGTCTTAGCACTGCACATAATTTATTTTATAAATTTATATACTGTGATTTTGTTTTGGAAAATTTGTAATCACAGCTATTAAATATTTGTACATCCACAACATATTGAGTTGCCCAGACATAGTACATAAAACGGAGGGTTCTTGCTCTATATTATGCCACCGGAGGGGACTTGGTAGGGTAGAGCATTATATGATGGGCAACAGTACATGGGCAGGGTAGGATGAAGCACCTCAGCATTTGAGACTCGGGACGGCAAAGGCCTGGGGAATTTAGGTTCATAGAGCGCCAAGGGAGGAGGTGGGTTTTTATTGCTTTCCTGCTTGTTTACACCTTTCTCCTCTCCTGTCAACTCCTAACTCTGCCCCTTCTGCCTTGCTGCACCGTATGCCTGGAAGAAGCTGCCGGAATCAATCTGCTAGGCTCCATCTCTGGCGGTATTCAAACCCAGGCTCAAAGCCCACTTCTTCAAAGCTGCATTTAGGTCCAACTTCTAATACACTATCACATCTGTTTCTCATTCTCTCTGCAGCCCCCCACCCTCTCCGCCTCTTCATCCCTTTGTATCCCCCTTCATGAATAGTATATATTGACCCTCCCTGTGTGTCGGTCATAATTAGCTTGTAAGCTCTTTCGGGCGGGTTTAATGTACAGTGCTGTATGTGTCTGGTCACTAAACTCACCGATCGTGTCCCGACCAGTTTGCGATGGTTCCCCGACCCGGTTCACTCATTTCGTGCCCGATCATTCTCCCACCCGATCCGATCCAGCCATGCAAATGAGGGGATTCACTAAGCAGAAGAAGAAACACCGATCGGGGTTCCCGATCCGACATGAAGCGACTGCTGAGGAGCAGTCTCTTACGGTCCTTGCCAACTCTCCTGCTCTCTGCCACCCTGAAATCCCAGGATCGAGGTTACAACCCCAGTCATCAAAATATAAAACTGTAAAATATCCGTACATATGCATACAAACTCCCTTCTATTCTGCAAAAAGCGCAGTGCTAGCCTGTGGTTTTAACCCGCGGGTTTAAAGCGTGTTCTGTTCCATAATCTGGCTGCACAAAAATCATTCCTTTTGAAATGTCCACTCGAAGGGCCAGCAAGTAAACTGCAGCCACCCCTCCCCCTTTATTTTGAGCTCGCTTGTGCGAACAGCAAGCGCATGCGCAAATGGCCTCTACAACCAACAAGGATAATCTGCGCACGCGTCTCGATCGCTTGTGGGTGGGTGCATGCTGAAGCTGTAGTGAATCGGTCGCTCGGCCACTAAGTGCAGTCACCTGGTAGTCTCCTTTCCCACATTAACAGCCTTTAGTAGGAGAACTCAACAGGCTCTGAGACACAGGGAGCCTCTCGGCTTTCCCTAAATGAGGCCGAGCAAGAGCTGGAGGATGGACTTGCTAGGCCTCAGGTCTTCTTTCAACCCCAGGCAGCCATGGAAATAACTGATCTCATTTTCAGTCCTATTGGTCTGGATACCGACGGTGTGATAGACAGAATGATCAAATCCAGAGTCGGAGAAATACAATTGTATAACATTTCACATGGTGCATTTTAAAAACTCTCTGGATTTTATTTACCAGAAACCAAACTGTCCCCCTCCCCCCTCAATATAAAAGTCATTAAAAAGGGATTCTATTGTACTTAAGCATTGATGTAAAGGGCTTTATCACCTTTTACTGTGTACATTCCTTCCTTATCTTCCCTCTGAATCTCAGTACCAGGGATGACCTTTGGCTATGCTACAGCAGCATAGTGAAGTGAAAATCTCTTAGCTAGCTTTTTGTCTCTTGCCAGTTGGGGGTGAGGGGGAGACACTTCTCTAAGGGACAGGTTTGAACCATCCTTTTGTTGATGGCTATCTCTGAAAGAAGAAGTGATTCACTGAAGACCTGCCAGATGAGACTTTTTGACTGCAATGTGCAACATCTAATTAGCTTCCTGAAATAACGATCCCCTTGACCTGATGGTTTCTGTCTCCCTTCTCCCTCCCCACGCTGCCCGCTCATCTCTGCTTTCTTTTGTGCATTTCCATTCAGACCCATGCAAATATCCCAAATGGCCCCATGACTAGGTTTCATTGACATGAGGGTCTTTTGTCTTTTACTTTTCTCCTTAGGTGGGGGGATTTATGGCTCCATGAAGATAAGGACTGGTGCAGGTAAATACCATCTCAAATCCAGGATGGCCTCAGCCTGAGGGGGCTGCAATGGGCATTGACTAATATCCCAGCAGATCTCTAGTGACATACCGGTGTCGTCCAGGAGAAGCTCGCTAGAAAAAAAATACATACTAAGAACTTTAGTACTCTTGAAAAATAGGAAATACAAGTATTTTTTTTAGGATGGGGTCAAAGTAAAACAAAATTTCACACTTCAAAAAGCAGAGGGAACTGTTTGTCGCAGACCCAAATATACGAGGGATCTCAAAATCCAATGACATCACTTTTCAACATAATCGCCCTGTTTAATGATTCCATTTTCCCATGACATTCTACGACTCGCCCTCTTACCACTTCTCCCGCCCCAATCATTTCCTACGAAAATATGAAGGTGCCAAGACTTTTTGAAGAAACTAGATTAGTAGTCTAAGAAAGATACAATCAATAATTAAAAGTAATTACAAATACATATATCATTATCATTCACTTATATTACTCCTAAATATACCAATGTCATCAGTTAAAATGCTAAAAAATATCCCTCCCTTAATGAGATACGATGGGGTCTTGAAAAGTCCTCAGCCCAACCAAGTGATGTGGATATGGTTCAATGATCTGAAACAATGTGAAAAAACATAGAATTTCGTTTTTGCAAATTGGCCCTTAACGAAATAAGGTAACTCTCTTTTCAGCCACAATAGCAAAATAACGCTTAGAATTTTGGAAGTGGGTTGGTTGGGCTGAGAACTTTTCAGCATCCCCTAGTATGTAATAAAAGTGAGCCAAGTAGAGGACAATCAAGCCATTGTGACATCACTGATGAGGTTGGCTCTCATTGGTGGAATGAGGCATTATGACATCACAGTCTCAGCTCTGGCTACCAGACACTGAAACTCTTCACACTCTCAGGGATCTCTGTGTGAGGTCTAACTGATGAGCACGAAGAAGCACTACTACTAATCATTTCTATAGCACTACTAGACGTCCGCAATGCTGTAGATCAAAACACAGAGACAGTCCCTGCTCAAAAGAGCTTAAAATCTGGACAAGAAGGTGCCTCGATACTGTGTTCAGGTGGGGGAATTAGAGAGGGAATAAGACAGATATTGGTGCTTAGAAAGTGGGTTGGAGTCTGCACTTGAGCACTGCCAGAGATGGAGCTTAATGTACTGAGTCAGGAAGTTTGCTCCAGGCATACGGTGCAGCAGGCAGAACGGACGGAGTCTGGAGTTGGCCTTAGAGGAGAAGGGTACAGATAAGAGAGACTTACCTGATAAGTGTTGGGAGAAGGGATACTGAGGAGCGAAGGAGAAAGCATGTAAATGAAAATAAGTATGAACTTAGAATAGGGAGAGAGAGGAAGAGGGAGAGGAGGAGATAGGGAGAGAGAGAGAGAGAGGGAGGGGCAGAGAGGGAGAGAGGGAGGTGGAGAAGGAGAGAGAGGGAGAGAGAGAGAGAGAGAAAGGGAGCGAGAGGGAGAGAGAGAGAGAGAGAGAGAGAAAGGGAGCGAGAGGGAGAGAGAGAGAGAGGGAGAGCGAGCGAGCACCTGTTCCATAGGCTAATACTCCAGGCCAATTTATTAGCTATTGTCTTGGACTGTAATCAAACTATGGAAATGCAGACTACACAATGGTATGAGGAACTTAAGAAGAGTTAGTAAATACCGTATATACAGTTAAATCATTTTAGATCAGTAGTCCAATTTCTAATTTTAAGTAGATTATTGTAATATTGTCTGTTTGGGCACTTCTAAAATTTTGCAGGAAAAATTGCAAACGGTGCAAAATGTAGCAGTAATTATGATTAATTTGTGGTTCAGAAAAATTGAATAGGAGAACTCCATTTTGGGTAATATTGCATTTGCTTCCAGTAGCACCTGCTATAATTGATTTGTAGACCAAGGATGAACCTGTTCTATTCTTGCTGTGATCCAGTATCTCCTCCTCCTTTCTCCATCTCGGTAAATAATACTGTCATTGTTCCAGTCTCCTCTGCTCGCAATCTTGGAGTCGTCTTCGATTCTGACCTCTCATTTTCTACGTATATCTGCTAAGACCTGTCACTTCTCTCTCTTCAATATCACCACTACCCGGACCCTTGGCCAAGCTCTCGTAACCTCACGCTTAGATTACTGCAATCTACTCCTAACTGGTCTCCCGCAGTGTCGCCTCTCCCCTTTACAATCTGTGCAAAACTCTGCTGCGCGACTCATCTTCTACCAACTTCGCTACGCTCATGTCACCCCTCTCCTTAAGTCACTTCACTGCCTCCCCATCTGCCATTGCATACAGTTCAAGCTCCTATTGCTGACCTACAAGTGCGTTCAATCTGCTGCCCCCCAAATCTCTCCTCGCTTCTCTCTCCTTATACACCTCCTAGAGAACTCTGTTCCTCAGATAAGTCACTCTTAGCTTTAACCTTATCCTCCACTGCCAATTCCAGACTTCGTTCCTTTCATTTACCTGCCTCCTATGCCTGGAATAAATTACCCGAGTTTGTCCATGAAGCCCCTTCCCTTCTTTAAAAGCAGACTGAAAACCCACCTTTTTGATATAACCTTCAATCCTTAACCCTACTCTGATGTCATAATGGCTCATTCCACCAATAAGAGCCAACCTCATCAGTGATGTCATAATGGCTTGATTGTCATGTTCTCCCCCTCTGCCCTCCAACCCAGCCAGCAGATTAACCCTTCCCCTGAACTGTATCCATGACATCCTGTTTGTCTGTCTTGACTGTTTAGATAGTAAGCTCTTTGGAACAGGGACTGTCTTCTATGTGACTCTATACAGTGCTGTGTACGTCTGGTAGCGCTATAGAAATAATTCATTGTATAAGTAGTAGTGTGAAGAGTTTCAGTCTTTGGGAAGCAGAGCTGAGGTTGTGATGTCATAATGCCTCATTCCACCAATAAGAGCCAACCTCATCAGTGATGTCACAATGGCTTGATTGTCCTGTTCTCCCCCCTCTGCCCTCCAACCCTTCCCCTTAACTGTATCCATGACATCTTGTTTGTCTGTCTTGACTGTTTAGATTGTAAGCTCTTTGGAACAGGGACTGTTTCTTCTTGTTTGTGACATTGCGCAGCGCTGCGTGCGTCTGGTAGCGCAATAGAAATAATTAATCGTAGTAGTATAAGTATCTCGTATATCATTTCCTTAACCCAAAGGTACTCATTTGTGGAAATTATTCTCAACTTGACTTTCTTATCAAGCTGCAAAAAATTGATCTAGTTTATCTAAAGAAATCAAGCTTTTAACTAATAAAAATGTATTTATACAAGTAATCAAAATATATCTATGTGCTTCCAGGATATATCTAACATTTTGCGAGGGGGTGCTGAAAAGTTCTCAGCCTATCCAACCAGCTTCCTAAATTCTGAGCACTAATTTTACCAGTTATCTTATTTTGTTAATTGCCAATTTGCAGAAGCATTGATTGATTAGTGACTAGCAAAGCCTTTTACTGCATATACTTTTTGGGTGGAACCATCGATTGGCGGTCTTTTGTATATTTGTATATTGGAGATCGTTGATTGAACCCTATCCACGTCATTCTCTTCTTGGTTGGGCTGAGAACTTTTCAACACCCCCTAGTAGTGTGAAGAGATTCAGCCTCTGATAACCAGAGCTGAGATTGTGATGTCATAATGCATCTTTCCACCAATAAGAGCCAACCTCATCGGTGATGTCACAATGGCTTGATTATCCTGTCCTTGAGTTGGTGGTGGTACTGGACAGACTTTACGATATGTAACCCACAAGCGATGAGATGGTTGGGCAGACTGGAGTGAGCTTTGATGGCAACTCTTGGAGCTGGAACCTAAGGATGGTGCCGGGTGGACTTTATGATCTATGGCCCGGAAAAAAAGACAATTTAGGTTAATCATGAATTTATAATGCAAGTAACTAACGAGCAGATTGGATAGACTGTTCAGATCTTTATCTGCTGTCATTTACCATGTTACAATGTGGTAAAACTGCGGGAATATGATCTTGCTTCCTGCACCTGTTTTCCTTGGGTTGCTTGTTCCTTGCTATGAAGGGCTAGATTCACTAAGCAAACCGATCGTGTACCGATCGTTTGTGACCACTTAACTATCAA
Organism: Geotrypetes seraphini; assembly: GCF_902459505.1. Lineage (NCBI taxonomy): Eukaryota > Metazoa > Chordata > Amphibia > Gymnophiona > Dermophiidae > Geotrypetes > Geotrypetes seraphini. The sequence continues at coordinate 69,862,577 of NC_047095.1, forward strand.
ATTTCCATCCGGCCTGATTCACTTACCTCTCCTTCGATCCGCTTGGAATCCTTGCATGCAAATGAGGTGAAACGCATGCAAATTCGACAGCGACCCGATTCACTACACCAAATTTCCGATCCGACTGGGCTGTCCGATCACCTGAAGAAGCGACTGCTGGGGACCAGTCGAAAACGTCTTTCCAACTGGAAACCCTGCTCTCTGCCCTGCAATCTCTCCTGCCAGCTCGCCCCAAATGCTGCCCTGTTCTGCCCTGCTATCTCCGCTGCTCGCCCTCATGCCGCCCTGCTCTGCGTCGATCTTCCCCTGCCACATTGCCGTTCTCCTGCCCTTCCCTGCCAGCGAGCCCATGGTTTTAACCCACGGGCTCCATTTATCTTTTTGTGAGGGCGGCAACTGGCAAGAGCGGCACCAGCTTTTAGGAGCCACGCGGGTTGGGGGTCAGTGGAGGTGGCGGCGTTTCCCCGAAGTCAAAAGTTTAAAGAGTAAAAAAAACCAGATCGCTGCTCCTATGGTCTGCGCATGCGCGAGCCGTGCGTTCCTCCAATTGCCCTCATCTGCATGTTTAAGTTTACTGAATCAGTCGGACCTGCCAGGATCGGGACCCGATTGGGCAGGTGAATCCAGCCCAATGTCTTGTGCTAATGTGCTTTAAGTGTGACACATTTTGGCAGGTGTTCGAATGCCGCCTCTGTTAAAAGTGTGACAAAGCTCTTCTAAATTAGCTGAGGACACAAACCTTTCTTCTATTTGGATAACTATACGTTTCTGTGTCTTTTATGTTACTATGAGATCATTTCATGGCATACTTAATGAATTCCCCTCCCCCCCCCCCCAAGTCACCTGCTTCAACCAACGGCTGATGGAAATTCCACCACAGTAAATGCTAAATTGCTGGAAATGGGAATCACTGAAACAGCAAAATTACAGGCTGTGGGTTTGGCGGGGCCTTGCTCTACCTGTCCTGCCCACAGGTGAGAGGGTATATTAAAGGCCGTCTCCTGCAGAGCTGTGCATTGCTTGGTTGTTAGACCCCTGCTGGGGTCCAGAGTGCCCTGACTGGCAGGCCAAAGGCTAAGGCAGGTCTGGCATTGTAAAGCCTGCTGGGGCTCTGTTAATAGCCACTGTGCTTGGATAAACAGAGGAGGATTTCAGCAGGTTCCCTGGGGTAAAGAATAGAAGGAAACAGACTTTACAGGTAGTCAGAAAAATGGTCTGTAGAGAGTAAACTTTGGGGGTAACCTTTCCAGCTAAGGCCTTATGTTACACCTTTCCTTATAATGAGGACCCCTGAAGAAGGGACAGGGCCTTGAAATATTGCGTATCGGTCTATATATGAGTAGCAATTTAGGGTCCAATATTCAGCTGGTGTAGGGTTACCATATGGCTCCAGAAAAAGGAGGACAGATTCCATTGGAAGTAAAACCCAGATGGCTCAATCCATCCTCCTTTTTCTAGAGCCATATTGTAACTCTAAGTTTGCAGAAATCAGTATATTGCTGACCACCTGGAGTGCCGGGCCATGGATGGGCATCAGTATTGAATATTCAGGTCCAGAGGTAGCTAATGTAGGATTGCCAGATGTCCAAATTTATCCAGACATGTGATATCATAAGGCCTCATTCCACCAATGCCTAAGAGCTAACCTCATCGGTGATGTCACAATGGCTTGGTTTCCCTCTACTTGGGCCCACTTACTAGATTCATTTGCCTCATTGAAATGGAAAGTGTGGAATAACTTGTAAGTTTCCTGGCTCCACATCATTGTCTTCTTGGTTGGGCTGAGAACTTTTCATTGGCCCCTTGTATTGTGATGTCATAATGCCTCATTCCACCAATGCCTAAGAGCCAACCTCATCGGTGATGTCACAATGGCTTGGTTTCCCTCTACTTGGGCCCATTTACTAGATGCATTTCCTCATTGAAACGAAGTGTCCAGAAAAGTGTGGAATAACTTCTACATAAGTTTCCTGGCTCCACATCATTCTCTTCTTGGGTGAGCTGAGAACTTTTCAGCAGCCCCTCTACAGAATTCGCTCAAAGTAGGTGTCCTCTAATTGGAGTATATGCTCAGAAATGCCAAAATTCCACCTAAGTGCCATTCTCATATCTTTAGTAGCGTCTGCCGTGGCAGGTGTCAATCACCGACAGGTGCTGCTTCCAGGATCATATCTTCACGGGACCCTAGGTGTCGGTAATGTAGGCCAGCGCCTAGGCTCCAGACAGCAGTGCCTACGATGCTGCCCCTGACCATGTCCACTTCTGGGCTTCGCCTTCACTATGCTCCACTAGCCACCAGGGACCTAGGTGTGTTTTTTTGTAATTACCTTTTAATTGGTATTGCACGGCATGGTCAATTACCACATCGTTTAGCATCAATTAAAACAATTAAGTTAGGCAGCGGTAGGACGTCTGCACCTGCCTAAATTTCTTTTTTTTTTTTTTTTAAATTCTTTATTAATTTTCAAACTTTGACAGTGTATTACAATTAATATAACTTTAACAGATTGCATAAAATACACCATATTACACACATCCATTTTCCCCCCTCCTCCCAATGATTAATATATTAAATCATATTATTTGTTACAATATTATATTTTCATATTTTTAAACTCTTCCAAATACTTTCCCCTCCCCTCCCCCCACCCTGGATGTGTAAGGAAATCTATCTCTATTATTGTATGTTAACAAATGCAGTCAATGGGCTCCATTCTTTATTAAATGGATTGGTAAGACCCAAGTGTTCCCCATTCATTCTTTCACACTTGCCCACCAGAACGTGTCGTTAAGTCCGTCATGACATTTCCAGTTCCTCCTGATCATTTGGATGGCTCTTCCTGCCTTGATCAATAAAAGACGGCGCTTGTATTTATCCAGAACAGGCTTTACCTGTAACAACGTACCACAAATTATGGTTTCATAAGATAAAGGAATAGATGATTCAAGAATAAGATTTATCTGTCCCCAAATTGACCTCCAGAAATTAAGTATCAGTGGACAAAAATATAAGATATGATCAAGAGTCCCAATATTAAGATGACAATTGCAGCATCTATTAGACTTAGAACTGTCTAGTTTTTGTAAACGAACTGGGGTCCAAAAAATCCTACTTAATAAAAATGACCATGTTTGTCTCATAGATGCTGACGCTGTACATTTCAACCTCCAAGTCCAAATTGGTGGCCATCGAGATACAGAAATGTACTATTTTATCTTAATACTCCAAATATCTTTAAGACTATTTTTTGGTTTTTTATTCAAAAATTCAGAAATTAATTTATACCACTGGGCAGCCTGATGTCCTACTAAATCTGTCTGGTAGGAAAGGATCTGCAAGCTGTAATAATTTTTAAAATTTTTCCATTCAGAGAACCCACTCCGAATGGCCTGCTTCAACTGCAGCCACCTATATTGTTGAGATTTTAAAATGCCAAATGATTGCTGCAGCCGTGAAAAATCAAGCAATTTCCCATTAGATATAACATCATCTAATGTCCGAATTCCTACCTACATCCAATTCTTCCAAGCGATCCCAGCACCGCCTATTTGAATCTTGGAGTTTAACCATAAGGACTGTAAAGTAGATTTAATTATAGGAACATCTGTAAGTTTGTCAATAAATATAATTGTTTTCCATGTATCCAATAGAATTACATTGTCCTTAGCATAGCTGGGTAATCTGATACTTATGACATGGGATAATCGCATAGGGGACATAATTTTCCATTCCAAATATAGCCAGTCTGGGAGATGCTCCATGCCTAACTTTCAACGTCCCGATGAGCATCTGGTGGGAATGCACATAGCCTATAGGAAGAGGAGATGCAAATGTTAAGAGCCTTAGCCAATAGGGAGAGGAGGAGATAGTGGATGCTGTGGATGGGCCATTTGGCCTTTATCTGCCATCATGTTTCTATAACCATAAAGCTCTATGACCTCACAATGCAGGTGTAAAGAGCCTTAGCCTATAGGAAGAGGAGATGCAAATGTGAAGAGCCTTAGCCAATAGGGAAAGGAGGACATAGTGGATGGGCCATTTGGCCTTTATCTGCTATCATGTTTCTCTAACCATAAAGCTCTATGACCTCACAATGGAGGTGTAAAGAGCCTTAGCCTATAGGAAGAGGAGATGCAAATGTGAAGAGCCTTAGCCAATGGAGAAAAGAGGAGATAGTGGATGGGCCATTTGACCTTTATCTGCCGTCATGTTTCTATGTTTCTTGCGTAAACTGGACCCCTCCCCCCAAGCACCTCCCATGGCTGTACCTCCTTTGCAGATCTGCTTGAAAACACTTATTTGCTATCCTATAAAAGGCGCACTCCACGCCTAGGGACTGTCTATTGTATGTTAAAATGTACAGTGCTGTGTACGCCTTTCAGCGCTTTAGAAATAATAAATAGAAACATAGAAACATAGAAATAGACGGCAGATAAGGGCCCACGGCCCATCTAGTCTGCCCACCTTAATGTCCCTCCCCTACCTTTGCCCTGTGAATAGATCCCATGTGCCGATCCCATTTGGCCTTAAAATCAGGCACGCTGCTGGCCTCAATCACCTGTAGTGGAAGACTATTCCAGCGATCAACCACTCTTTCAGTGAAAAAGAATTTCCTGGTGTCACCTCGTAGTTTCCCGCCCCTGATTTTCAACGGATGCCCTCTTGTTGTCGTGGGACCCTTGAAAAAGAAGATATCTTCCTCCGCCTCGATGCGGCCCGTAAGATACTTGAACGTCTCGATCATGTCCCCCCTCTCTCTGCGCTCCTCGAGCGAGTATAGCTGTAATTTGTCAAGCCGTTTTTCGTATGGTAGATCCTTGAGTCCAGAGACCATCCGGGTGGCCATTCTTTGCACCGACTCCAGTCTCAGCACATCCTTGCGATAATGCGGCCTCCAGAATTGCACACAGTATTCCAGGTGGGGCCTCACCATGGATCTATACAATGGCATAATGACTTCCGCCTTACGACTGACGAAACCCCTTCGTATGCAGCCCATGATTTGTCTTGCCTTGGACAAAGCCTGCTCCACTTGATTGGCAGACTTCATGTCCTCACTGACGATTACCCCCAAGTTTCGTTCTGCTACCGTTTTTGCTAGGCTCTCGCCATTAAGGGTATAAGACTTGCATGGATTCTGGCTGCCCAGGTGCATAACTTTGCATTTTTTGGCATTGAAGTTGAGTTGCCATGTCCTAGACCATCGCTCCAATAGGAGTAGGTCGTGCATCATGTTGTCGGGCACTGAATCTTCGTCTGTTGTGCATTTGCCCACTACATTACTCAGTTTGGCGTCATCGGCGAATAATGTTATTTTACCTCGAAGCCCTTCTGCCAAGTCTCTTATAAAGATGTTGAATAGGATTGGGCCCAAGACTGAGCCCTGTGGTACTCCACTAATCACCTCCGTCATTTCGGAGGGGGTGCCGTTCACCACCACCCTTTGGAGCTTACCTCCAAGCCAGCTCCCAACCCATTTCGTCAATGTGTTACCTAATCCTATAGAACTCATCTTGCTCAGTAACCTGCGGTGTGGTACGCTATCGAATGCTTTGCTAAAGTCCAGGTACACGATGTCCAGGGACTCCCCAATATCCAGCTTCCCCGTTACCCAGTCAAAGAAGCTGATCAGGTTGGATTGGCAGGATCTCCCCTTAGTAAATCCATGTTGTCGGGGATCCCGTAGATTCTCCTCATCCAGGATCTTATCTAATTGGTGTTTGATTAGAGTTTCCATTAGTTTGCTCACTATCGATGTTAGACTCAGTGGTCTGTAGTTTGCTGTCTCCATTTTTGAGCCTTTCTTGTGGAGTGGAATGACGTTAGCCGTCCTCCAGACCAACGGGACGCTGCCTGTACTAAGGGAGAGGTTGAAGAGCGCGGACAGTGGCTCCGCCAAGACATCACTCAGCTCCCTAAGCACCCTGAGGTGCAGGTTGTCCGGCCCCATTGCTTTGTTAACCTTGAGCTTTGACAGCTCACCGTAGACACTGCTGGGCGTAAACTCAAAGTTACTAAACGGGTCAAATGAGCCAACCCTTGTCTGTAGCTGAGGGCCGAGCCCTGGCGCTTCTCGGGTGAAGACTGAGCAGAAGTATTCATTTAATAGTTGGGCTTTTTCCGAATCCTTTTCCACATAGTCTCCGTCTGGTTTCCTAAGACGTACAATCCCGCCTGAGTTTTTTCTTCTATCACTGATATACCTGAAGAAGGATTTATCTCCCTTCTGGATGTTCTTTGCTAGAGACTCCTCCATGAGGAATTTAGCCTCCCTGACTGCTGTTTTGACGGCTTTTGATTTGGCCAGGTAGTCTGCTCTAGAGTCCTGCTTCCCTGATTGTTTGTAAGAGATGAATGCTTTTTTCTTCTCCTTGATCAGGTCTGAGATCTCCGCAGTAAACCACTGTGGCTTATAGTTCCTTCGCCGTTTACTTACTGATTTTACATAGCGGTTTGTTGCTTCTTGTATAGTTGCTTTCAAAGTCGACCACATGTCTTCCACGTTATCGGTTTCTTCTTGGCTTTGTAGCGCCTGGTGAACGAAGTCTCCCATTTCTTTGAAATTTGTGTCCTTGAATTTGAGGACTTTGGTTAGTGTAGTAGATTTAGTGAAACCTTTCCTGATATTGAACCATACCATGTTGTGGTCACTGGAGGCCAATGTGTCGCCCACCGAGACCTCTGTGACACTTTCTCCATTGGTAAGTATCAGGTCCAGCAGTAGGAGTAGTTCCGGTGCCACACTTTGACATTCTTTCCTGTAACAGCACTTGGTTGCTCAGATTCTATTGTACGTCACTAGCGTAATTTATATGTCTCAGTTACCACAGCCAGAAAGTGTCGGGTTGCCAGATGACATGTCCTCTGGGTGTCTGGACAGATTTTGAAAAACATGGCAGTTTGTCCGGGTTTTGGAAGGCCCCGCTCTGACAAGAGGTCAGGTCCGCATCTGGAGGGCCTTCGAGCATGCATGGATGTGATTTCATTGTGTCGCATCCGCACATGCTCAGAAGCACTCTAGATGCGGCTCCAGGCTCAGGGAAGAAGAGACGAGGTTTGTAAGGGGGCAGGGCTTGGGTGGAACGGGATGGGCCATGTGTCCTCTAGCAACCTTATGCAAGTGGTGCGTGCAAGGGTATACCGTTGAAAGTGAGCAGGACATTGGCGCACCAACAATCCTGCCCTGACACTGGCATGCAGGACAAATGTGCGCCACCGCTTCCGCCAGTTTTAGGCCTTCACGTTGCATTCTGAGGGCGGGGGGTTGGGGAACCCCCCACTACGCTTACAACTCCTTGGGAGGGTTGGGGAGAATGTTGCTACTTAGGATTGTAAAGTGGTTGAGGCTTGTGCGGATGAGGACAGAGTTTGCAGGAATAGAGCAGGGACAGGAAAAGAACTCACGGGAACGGGATAATGAGTTCCCGCGGGGACAGGGACAAATTTATCCCCGTGTCATTCTCTAGTCTTTAGTAAAGATATGACAGTGAGAGGAGACAGATTCATAACGAATGCAAGGAAGTTCTTCTTCACTCAACGGGTGGTAGACACCTGGAACGCGCTTCCCAGAGAGGTGATAAGACAGAGTACAATTCTGGGGTTCAAAAAGGGACTGGATGACTTCCTGGAAGCGAAGGGGATAACAGGGTACAGATAGAGGTTTACCTTACAGGACATTGAGCGAACAGGGTATGGACATTTTAGGTTAGGTAGGGAACACTTACAGGTCATGGACCTGGGGGGCCGCCGCGAGAGTGGACTGCCAGGCACGATGGACCCCTGGTCTGACCCGGCAGAGGCAGTGCTTATGTTCTTATCATGCAGTTGATGATCGTTCATTTTAAACATTAACAAAAGGAAAGTTGAAAGATCTAAGATGCACGTTCAAAGGCCATGTCCCATCCTCTGGTTTCCTCATTACAAGGAAAGGTGTAACATAAGGCCTTAGCTGGAAAGGTTACCCCCAAGTTCCCTTCTATTCTTTACCCCAGGGAACCTGCTGAAATCCTCCTCTGTTTATCCAAGCACAGTGGCTATTAACAGAGCCCCAGCAGGCTTTACAATGCCAGACCTGCCTTAGCCTTTGGCCTGCCAGTCAGGGCACTCTGGACCCCAGCAGGGGTCTAACAACCAAGCAATGCACAGCTCTGCAGGAGACGGCCTTTAATATACCCTCTCACCTGTGGGCAGGACAGGTAGAGCAAGGCCCCGCCAAACCCACAGCCTGTAATTTTGCTGTTTCAGTGATTCCCATTTCCAGCAATTTCGCATTGATGAAGCAGGTGACTTGGGGGGATTCATTAAGTATGCCATGAAATGAATTTTAACGAGCAGAACAGTTAATGACAGGCCTTTCGGCCACCTAATTATAGCCTATGGCATGTCATTGCGCCCCCAGACTTTATGAACATGTCATCTCCATCTAAGGCTAGCAAGAAAGATCATGATGACCAGCTGTCTATTCATCGTGCTCTTCCTTAGCCAGTGAGCTCCAGTTCCAGGTAGGAGCAGGTGCCTTTAGAAACGGTTTTCTCTGCAGAATGCTGTCATCTTTCTGAAATAAGTTCCAGGTCCTAGAGAAGATCAAAATATCAGAGATCAGGGTTCAAGTTATTCACTCCATGTATCGTTAATTTCTGACTCCTACTCCCATACCTGCTTACCCTACTGATACTTATTATTTCTATAGCACTGAAAGGCATATGCAGCACTGTACATTTTAATATACAATAGACAGTTCCTGCTCAGAAGAACTTACAATCTAATTTAGACAGGACATTTCAGGGTTGAGGAGATAACAGTAGAGGAAATGATACAGTGAGTATCCCAAGCATTGATGCCTTCAAACCCAGAAAATAACTCAATCCATACATCACGACCCTCAGAGACAGACCTGCTCACTCCATGCATCGCTTGCTAACAGATTCATACACCTCTCATTCTGTGCATCACTGTCCTCAAATTCATAAACCCACTCACTCCATGCATGGCTGCCCCCAGATTGGTAAACTTCCTGTATCAATGCCCGATTCATAAGTGTCTTCAGAGCCATACAAACACCCACTCCATGCAGCACTGCTTTCAGATTCACAAACTGCATTACGCCAAACATTGCTGCCCTGAGATTTATAAACCCTCTCACTCCATACTTCGTTGTCCTCAGATTCATAAATCTGCTTGTTCCATGCATCCCAGATCCACTCACTCCCTGTTTTATTAGGATTCAGATTTTGCCTTTAACTGGTTGATCGATGGAATGGTCTTCCACGTCAGGTAGTTGAGGCCAGTAACGCACTCGACTTCAAGGGACGATGGGATAAACATGTAGGTTCGCTCTGGGAAATGCTTAAAAAGAGGAAGGAAGTCATCATGCCGCTGTATCGTGCAATGGTGCGCCCACATCTGGAGTACTGTGTCCAATACTGGTCGCCGTACCTCAAGAAGGACATGGCAGTACTCGAGGGGGTCCAGAGGAGAGCAACTAAATTGATAAAAGGTATGGAAAACTATTCGTATGCTGACAGGTTGAAGATGCTGGGGCTCTTCTCCCTGGAAAAGCGGAGACTTAGAGGAGACATGATAGAAACCTTCAAAATCCTGAGGGGCATAGAGAAAGTGGACGGGGACAGATTTTTCAGACTTTGGGGAACCACAAGTACAAGGGGTCACTCGGAGAAATTGAGAGGGGACAGGTTTAGAACAAATGCTAGGAGGTTCTTTTTTACCCAGAGGGTGGTGGACACATGGAACGTGCTTCCGGAGGTTGTGATAGCCCAGAGCACATTGCAGGGTTTCAAGGAAGGTTTAGACAAGTTCCTAAAAGAAAAGGGGATTGAGGGTTACAGATAAAAAAGAAGAGGTAGGTTACAGAAACGGACAGGAACCACATTACAGGTCATGGACCTGACCGGCCGCCGCGAGAGCGGACCGCTGGGCGCGATGGACCAATGGTCTGACCCAGTGGTGGCAACTTCTTATGTTCTTATGTTCTTAAGAGGGTTCTTGTTGAGGGAGGGTTCTTGGAGAGGGTTCGCTCCGGGAAATTCTTAGAGGGAGGGTTCTTGGAGTGGGCAGACTTGTTGGGCCGACGGCCCTTTTCTGCCGTCATACTCTATGTTTCTATGTATACGTAAATATGAAACTGAATAGTACATGTGGAGGGGTATTTTTGATATGACATCCAAATTTGAGTTTGGACATTTTGCAAAAGATGCACAAAAATCCAGTACCAAACATACCCTTTTCAAAACTGCAAAACGTCTATCCTGGTTTTTTAAAATAGCTATTTTTCAAATGTGCATCTAGCTTTTTAAACCTTTTTTTTTTTTTTTTTTAAGAAAAGTCCAAAAGAAAAATAACAATAGCCCATACTAATTCCAACCAATGGTCCATCTAGCCCAGTTTCCTATTTCCACAGTGGCCAATTCAGGTCAAAAGTACCTGGTAGAAACCCAAAGAGTAGCAACTTTCCATGCTACCGATCCAGGGCAAGTAGAAGCTTCCCCCATGTCTGTCTGAATAACAGATGTTGCACATTTCCTCCAGGAACCTATCCACCTACATTAACTGCTCTTGCCACATCCTCTGGCAACATGTTCCAGAGCTTAACGATTCTCTGAGTGAAAAAATATCTCCTCCTAGTCCGTTGTGATTTTGCTGGGCTTTGGATATTGTGTGAAGCTAGTGTCTGTGCCATTCCCCTGATGTAGCCTACGTGAGAGGCGTGAGAGGCGAAACAGGCGGGATTATTTAGCAACACAAGTTGGTGAAGCCAGCGATGAAGATAAGTAATCAATCTTTTTTGTCTACATGCTTCTCAGTGTGATATAATGCTCTTGGAAGATTACAATACAGCGTTTTGCACTTTCTTATTCATCTAGAGTAGGGGAAGGGAACTCCAGTCCTCGAGAGCCGTATTCCAGTTGGGTTTTCAGGATTTCACCAATGCATATGCACTGAAAGCAGTGCATGCAAATAGATCTCATGCATATTCATTGGGGAAAACCTGGAAACCCGACTGGAATACGGCTCTCGAGGACTGGAGTTCCCTACCCTTGATCTAGAGTGAAAAATGTACAACTGTTGCCATTTCACATTCATAAGTTAGTTGCTTGTGGACTTTCATTAGGGAACAAAGAGATAATGTTGACATCATAGGCATCACAGAAACATGGTGGACTGAGGAAAACATCTGGGACACTGTACTACTGGGATACAAACTATACCGCAGAGACAGAGTGGCTCAAAAAGGTGAGGGCGTTGCCATATACGTCAAAGAGGGAATTGAATCTCCTGGAGAGAACACGCCACAACTGACGGATAAGTTAAGAGTCTCTATGGGTCAAAATTCCGGGAACAAATGGACTGGAAACAAAGATCGGCATCTACTACCGACCCCCAGGGCAGTCCGAAGAAATTGACGGAGAAATGACGGACGTGATTAAACGCAACTGCAAGGGAAGCAACGCAGTTATCATGGGTGACTTCAACTATCCAGGAATAGACTGGAACCTAGGCACCTCTGGCTGCATTAGAGAGACCAAGTTCTTGGATGCTGTAGGCAATTGCTTCCTGGAACAACTTGTCAAGGAAAATACTAGAGGAAATGCAATTCTGGACTTAATTCTAAATGGTCTACAAGGACCAGCACAAGATGTAGCAGTAGAAGGGATGCTAGGAAACAGTGATCACAATATGATCCGCTTCGATCTGGATACAGGGGAGAAACATCAGTCCAAAACGACAGCCAAGGCACCGAACTTACTAAAAGGGAATTACGAAGGAATAAGACTCATGTAGGGAAGAAGATTAAGAAGAGGATAAGCACTGTACAAACGCTAGAGCAAGCTTGGTCCCTTTTTAAGGACACAGTCACTGAGGTGCAAAATCTATATATACCGCGTATCAACAAGGGATCAAAATGGAAAAAGAACAAAGAACCGGCATGGTTCACTGTAGAGGTGAAGGAAGTGATGAGACAAGAAAACTTTGTTTAAGGAAAGGAAAAGGTCAAAAAGGATAAAAACTGGAACAAGCACAAACAACATCAACGCAAGTGCCACAAGGCGGTAAAAGGGGCCAAAAGAGACTACTTTGGCTGAACCCATGCTGACTCTATCTCATTAAATCATGTTTGTCTATGTGTTCCACAATTTTATTTTTTATAATTGTTTCCACTATTTTGCTGGCACTGAAGTCAGGCTTACCGTAAGAACATAAGAATTGCCGCTGTTGGGTCAGACTAGTGGTCCATCGTGCCCAGCAGTCTGCTCACGCGGTGGCCCTTGGTCAAAGACCAGCGCCCTAACTGAGACTAGCCCTACCTGCGTACGTTCTGGTTCAGCAGGAACTTGTCTAACTTTGTCTTGAATCCCTGGAGGGTGTTTTCCCCTATGACAGACTCCGGAAGAGCGTTCCAGTTTTCTACCACTCTCTGAATGAAGAAGAACTTTCTTACATTCGTACGGAATCTATCCCCTTTCAATTTTAGAGAGTGCCCTCTCGTTCTCCCTACCTTGGAGAGTGTGAACAACCTGTCCTTATCTACTAAGTCTATTCCCTTCAGTACCTTGAATGTTTCGATCATGTCCCCTCTCAATCTCCTCTGTTCGAGGGATAAAAGCCCAGTTTCTCTAATCTTTCATTATATGGCAACTCCTCCAGCCCCTTAACCATCTTAGTTGCCCTTCTGTGGATCCTTTCAAGTAGCATTATGTCCTTCTTCATGTATGGCGACCAGTGCTGGACGCAGTACTCTAGGTGAGGGCACACCATGACCCGGTACAGCGGCATGATAACCTTCTCCGATCTGTTTGTGATCCCTTTCTTCATCATTCCTAGCATTCTGTTTGCCCTTTTTGCCGCCGCCGCACATTGCATGGACGACTTCATCGACTTGTCAATCATAACTCCCAAATCTCTTTCCTGGGAGGTCTCTCCAAGTACCGTCCCAGATATCCTGTATTCGTGCATGAGATTTTTGTTATCTACATGCATCACTTTACACTTATCCATGTTAAACCTCATCTGCCATGTTAATGCCCATTCCTCAGATTGCAGATCTTCGCAATCCCCCTGTGTCTTCACTACTCTGAATAACATTGTATCATCTGAAAATTTAATCACCTCACTCGTCGTACCAGTGTCTAGATCATTTATAAAGATGTTGAAGAGCACGGGTCCAAGCACCGAGCCCTGCAGCACCCCACTGGTGACGCTCTTCCAGTCCGAGTATTGTCCATTTACCCCCACTCTCTGTGTCCTATGATCCAGCAAGTTTTTAATCCACATGAGTATTTCACCCTCGATTCCACGGCTCGCAATTTTCCGAAGTAGTTGTTCATGCGAAACCTTGTCAAACGCCTTCTGAAAATCCAGATATACAATGTCCACCAGGTCACCCTTGTCTATCTGTCTGTTTACTCTCTCAAAGAAGTGCAGCAAGTTCGTCAAACAAGTTCATCACTAATTTGCTTGACTTCTTTAAAGGTGTGAATAAACATGTGGATAAAGGTGAGCTGGTTGATGTAGTGTATCTAGATTTTCAGAAAGCTTTTGATAAGTTCCTCATTAGAGGATCCTGAGAAAAAAATGGGATAGGAGCAAAGTTCAGTTGTGGATTAGGAATTGGTTATCAGATAGAAAACAGAGGGCAGGGTTAAATGTTCATTTTTCTCAATGGAGGAGAGTAAACAGTGGAGTGCCACAGGGGTCTGTAGTGGGACCGGTGCTATTTAACTTATTTATAAATGATATAGAAATTGGAACAATGAGTGAGGTGATTAAATTTGCAGATGACACTAAACTGTTCCAGAGCTTAACTATTCTCTGAGTGAAAAAATATTTCCTCCTATTGGTTTTAAAAGTATTTCCCTGTAACTTCATCGAGTGTCCCCTAGTCTTTGTCATTTTTGACAAAGTGAAAAATCGATCCACTTGTACCTTTTCTACTCCACTCAGGATTTTGTATAAGTCAATCCTATCTCCCCTAAGCCGTCTCTTTTCCAAGCTGAAGAGCTCTAACCGTTTTAGTCTTTCCTTATACGAGAGGAGTTCCATCCCCTTTACCATCTTGGTCGCTCTTCTTTGAACCTTTTCTAGCGCCACTATATCTTTCTTGAGGTAAAGAGGCCAGAATTGAATGCAATACTCCAGATGAGGTTGCATCATGGATACAGGGGCATTAGGACATTCTTAGTCTTATTAACCATCCCTTTTTTAATCATTCCTAGCATCTTGTTTGCTTTTTTGGTCGCCGCCATACATTGGGTGGAAGGATTAATCGCATTGTGTACGATGACACCCAGATCCTTTTCTTCGGCACTAACCCAAGATAGACCCTAGCATCCAGTAGCTGTGATTCAGGTTATTCTTCACAATGTGCATCACTCTGCATTTGTCCACATTAAATTTCATCTGCCAATTGGACGCCCAGTCTTCCAATTTCCTACGGTCCGCCTGCAATTTTTCACAATCCGAATGCATTTTAACAACTTTGAATAGTTTAGTGCCATCTGCAAATTTAATCACCTCACTCATGGTTCCAATTTCCAGATCATTTATAAATAAGTTAAACAGACCCCTGCTTTCTATCTGAAAACCAGTTCCTAATCCACTTATCCCATGGGTGTAAAGAAGTCAGAAAAAGTGTAGATATATATCTAAGCTGAGGCATTCAGGCAAATACTGTATATCCAAATTTTCTCCACAGAAAATTCTCATTTGGGGTATTTTTTCCTTACAGTTTAAAAAAAAATTAAAAAGCAATTACTTAGCACCTCTCTGGAAATGTTTTATTCCTTTGCCTGTTTGGATCCATAATTACAAGGCTGAGAGGATGTGTTTATATTTGAACTCGGGGCTGCTACAAAAGCAAATAATGTTTGGGAATTAAATTTGATCCAAACAATGCCTTAAATAAAGGGGAAGAAAGGGAGAGAAGGCAGGAACGGCAAAGTGTTGAGAAGGCCGAACAATGGCACAGTTCTAAGCTCAAAGCCATGGAGTATTTCGATAGCAGAACTATTATGAATTTACTTTCATTTTAATGGATCTATAGAAGATAGGAACAAAGTGCGGTGCAGTTGCTACAGTACCATGATCGCAGGTGTTTGAGTACCAAGCTGATTAAATTTGCCCAGAGTTTGGCATGGATAAAATTAGACAACGGCTCTACTGATAAAAAGACAGAAATGAAAGCGGTTATGTGCGTCTTTCACATGGGGCTTGAAGGACCATCTGCATATTCAAAGAAGTCATTTTCAGGCCCAATTAATTCACCTTAATGAAGCCCAAACACAGAAGTCGTAAGGAAGAGATGTCACCAACCAGGCTATTGTTCAACAAAGAAGCTCTTCATTAGTATTCATCTTAATGAAGTCAGACGGAGGGGCTGGCAGTGACACAGTGCCCGATCCAGAAACCTTCACGGGAAGCTCTCTCCAGATATGACTGAGAACGGGAAGGAGGTTCACTGCCCTGAACAGGTAACTCACCTAATACTGAGGTACCGATCGGAACAACAAGGCTAGCAAAACTGCATTAATTTGACAGATCGAACTTCACTGAAAAGACCCAATTGTATGCTCTGAATTGTTTTTGATTTGGGAGACAAATGTGTCAAACTCAATATAAGAACCTAAGAATCGCCTTACTGGGTCAGTCCAATGGTCCATCGAGCCCAGTAGCCTGATCTCATGGTGGCCAATCCAGGTCACTAGTACCTGACCAAAACCCAAGGTGTAGCAATTTTCCATACTGAATCTCAAAGAATAGCAAGATTCCGGAATCCCAGAGAGAGACAAGATTCTAGAACCCCAAAGAGTAGCAACATTCCATACAGAATCTCAAAGAATAGCAAGATTCCGGAATCCCAGAGAGTAACAAGATTCTAGAACCCCAAAGAGTAGCAACATTCCATACAGAATCTCAAAGAATAACAAGATTCCGGAATCCCAGAGAGAGACAAGATTCTAGAACCCCAAAGAGTAGCAACATTCCATTCAGAATCTCAAAGAATAGCAAGATTCCAGAATCCCAGAGAGAGACAAGATTCTAGAACCCCAAAGAGTAGCAACATTCCATACAGAATCTCAAAGAATAGCAAGATTCCAGAATCCCAGAGAGAGACAAGATTCTAGAACCCCAAAGAGTAGCAACATTCCATACAGAATCTCAAAGAATAGCAAGATTCCGGAATCCCAGAGAGAGACAAGATTCTAGAACCCCAAAGAGTAGCAACATTCCATACAGAATCTCAAAGAATAGCAAGATTCCAGAATCCCAGAGAGAGACAAGATTCTAGAACCCCAAAGAGTAGCAACATTCCATACAGAATCTCAAAGAATAGCAAGATTCCAGAATCCCAGAGAGAGACAAGATTCTAGAACCCCAAAGAGTAGCAACATTCCATACAGAATCTCAAAGAATAGCAAGATTCCGGAATCCCAGAGAGTAACAAGATTCTAGAACCCCAAAGAGTAGCAACATTCCATACAGAATTTCAAAGAATAGCAAGATTCCGGAATCCCAGAGAGAGACAAGATTCTAGAACCCCAAAGAGTAGCAACATTCCATACAGAATCTCAAAGAATAGCAAGATTCCGGAATCCCAGAGAGAGACAAGATTCTAGAATCCCAAAGAGTAGCAACATTCCATACAGAATCTCAAAGAATAGCAAGATTCCGGAATCCCAGAGAGAGACAAGATTCTAGAACCCCAAAGAGTAGCAACATTCCATACAGAATCTCAAAGAATAGCAAGATTCCAGAATCCCAGAGAGAGACAAGATTCTAGAACCCCAAAGAGTAGCAACATTCCATACAGAATCTCAAAGAATAGCAAGATTCCGGAATCCCAGAGAGTAACAAGATTCTAGAACCCCAAAGAGTAGCAACATTCCATACAGAATCTCAAAGAATAGCAAGATTCCGGAATCCCAGAGAGAGACAAGATTCTAGAATCCCAAAGAGTAGCAACATTCCATACAGAATCTCAAAGAATAGCAAGATTCCGGAATCCCAGAGAGAGACAAGATTCTAGAATCCCAAAGAGTAGCAACATTCCATGCTACCGATCCAGGGCAAGCAGTGGCTTCCCCCATGTCTTTCTCAATAACAGACTTTTACATGTGCAGGAGTTAAGCTATGGAACGGCCTTGTTGGCCAGATTCGAAAATATGGAGAGAGGAGTTCTTTTAGGAAAATGTTGAAGACTCAGCTATTGGTTAATGCATTTTTCTGAGCAATTGATTTATACTACACTGAATTTATGCCACATTCAATATGTCTATTATATCTTCTTATTTTATACAGATTTTAACATTTTATGTATGTAACTCCTTGTGAACCGTTTTGGATAAAAAGGTATAGAACTTTTAAAATATAAATAAATCAATAAACACCATGTCATACCGTCATCTTTCAAAAGACATAGATGTCCAAAAAGCATCCTAAATCGCCAGAACGTCCAAGTGCCGAAAATCAAAACCATCTTTCTGTACGTCTAGCAAGGTGTTTCAGCCTCTGTACGTTCAGAGCATGAGACGGGCGTGGTGCAGGCATGTTATGGGCAGTCTCAAGGTATCTCACAGGGAGAATTGAGACAGTTACAGATAATCCAGAACACAGCAATAAAAATCAGTACAAATTCAAAAAAAATTCAACCACGTTACACCTCTTTTGAAAAACGCATATTGGCTCCCGATCGCACTTAGAATCACATATAAAATACCCTTACAATCTTCAAAATCAGAGCTTCAAATCAATCTGCCAGCCTTTCTAGATAGGTTATTAATTCCTTACAGTCCGTTGAAGTCTCTGAGATTGAACAAACAACCCCTATTGTCTCTATCCCCTCTTTGAAGGTTATTAACACACGGCTAAGGCTCCTCAAATCTGGAATTGGTTACCTATCTACTTATGAGAGGAATCCTTATTAGAAAGATTTAAAAGTTCACTGAAGAGTTTTCTCTTCAGAGACGCTTTCGGAGACTAATAAGTTAGCCCAGGGGTAGGAAACTCCGTTCCTTGAGAGCCGTATTCCAGTCGGGTTTTCAGGATTTCCCCATTGAAAGCAATGCATGCAAATAGATCATTGGGGAAATCCTGAAAACCCGACTGGAATATGGCTCTCGAGGACCGGAGTTCCCTACCCCTGAGTTAGCCAATCGGCAAGTGTTCTTATGATTTTAAACTTAGCCCACATTTTTCTCTCCCCATTCCGATGTTATTACCTTATGTGTTTTCTGTCCTATTATGAGCTATAGTTCCTCCCTCTTTTCCTTTTGTTTTGGTTAGCCATTTTTATTCTGTTTTGTATATGTGATATTAATTATTTATATTATTGTATGCCCTATTTTTATTTGTAAATTGCTTAGAAATACTGATAAGCGTGCAATCAAATTTTATTAAAACTTGAAGGATGGGTTTCATAGAAATAGGTTATAGAAACATCGAAACACAATAGCCAATAAAAGCCAAATGGCTCATCTAGTCTGCCCATCCAGTATCTCCTCTTCTTCCTGGAAGACTGCTTGTCACACACTTTCTTAAATTCAGATACAGTCTAGATCAGTGGTCTCAAACTCAAACCCTTTGCAGGGCCACATTTTGGATCTGTCGGTACTTGGAGGCCTCAGAAAAAATAGTTAGTGTCTTATTAAAGAAATAACAATTTTGCATGAGGTAAAACTCTTTATAGTTTATAAATATTTCCTTTTGGCTAAGTCTTAATCATAATATTGTCATTTATAGCTACAGAGACATATGATCAAGAAACCTGTTTTATTTGACTTTTGTGATTATGATTATGAGGGCCTCAAAATAGTACCTGGCAGGCCGCAAGTTTGAGACCACTGAGTTAAGGGGAACGGTTAATCTGCTGGCTGGGTTGGAGGGCAGAGGGAAGAACAGAAAAATCAAGCCATTGTGACATCACTGATGAGACTGGCTCTTATTGGTGGAATGAGGCATTATGACATCACAATCTCAGCTCTGCTTCCCAAAGACAAACAGGATGTCATGGTTACAGTTTAGCCAGTGGTCTCAAACTCCAACTCTTTGCAGGGCCACATTTTGGATTTGGAGGTACTTGGAGGACCTCAGAAAAAAAACAGTTAATGTGTTATTAAAGAAATGACAATTTTGCACGAGGTAAATCTCTTTCTAGTTTATAAATTTTTCCTTTTGGCTAAGTCTTAATAATAATATTGTCATTTATAGCTAAAGAGACAGATGATCAAGAAATGGTTTTATTTTACTTTTGTGATTATGATAAACATACCGAAGGCCTCAAAATAGTACCTGGTGGCCGCATGTGGCCCCCGGGCCACGAGTTTGAGACCAGTGGTCTAGAGCTACCTTCATAGGCCTCCAGGCTTATTTAACATCGGCAATGGATCCAAATGCAGAGAAAGTATTGAATTATGAAAGCAGCCATCCAGAATTCAGTTAAATCATTCAACTTATGATAGGCATTCTGATCAGCAGAAGAAACGAGTGATAATCCACTTCTCGGCGCAGGAAAGGAACCAACAAAATATGCAAAGCAAGAGAAAAAGCTGTCAAAAAATTACGAGGGACCGTTGAAAATGATTTCCCACTTTTTTCGTTCCACACTTTTCCAACAGAACAAAAAAAGTGGAAAATCACTGGACTAAGTGTATAGCCCTCAATGGAGACTGCCCCAGCTTTGTTGGCTGGGCTGAGAACTTTTCAGTGGCCCCTTGTAGAGCCGCACAGAAAGCAATGCAAATGGAAAATGCATAAACACAGTGGGTAGTATCAAGATTTACTCCAGGATGTCATACATGGATTAAGCGCAGATGCATGAATGGTTAAGGAAAGAAGTACTAAAGCCTAAAAATGAAAGATCAATATTTGCAGCCCAGGACAGTAGATTATAGATGAGATGGTTCACAGTGAGCACAGAAAAATTGGTACAACAGACATTTGTAAATTCTGTAAAAAAAACAAACAAAAACCTGGAAATAGTTACTCATCTTGTAGCTGACTGCAAAGTCCTGATGGTGGAAAATTTCTGTATGGAAAGACACACAACGAGGTGGCACATGTCATTCATTGGAAATTTTGTACCAAAAAAGCATTGGAACCATGACCCTAAAGGAAAACAAAGAGATTATGGATGCAATGAAGCCAGACATAGAGGCATTGATCATAGAGGTCTAAGTCCCAGGTGGATCGTGCGGAGAGTAAGAAGATCCAATGTAGTCTAAGGCCAAGAAAATGGGACAGAAAGGTACCTACATATTTCCCATTGTTTCAGGTGCCACAGATTTGATTCAAAAGAATTTCCAGGCTCTTTGGATAGGTTGTTTTTATTCATGTTGCATCTTACAAATTCTGGAGGGAAGCTTTTATGCAATTATGACAATGCACATTAGCAGTAAGCTTGAGAGACTACGATGGAGATGGTATTTATGTATTCTTATATTTTTTATTTTCATTTATTTTTAATGAATATTTAATTTAATCTTATTAATTTAGATTCTTATATAATATTATGTATTAGGAATGTTACTTTTATCTTATTTTCCTTTTCTTTTCTATTTAAATGGAGTTCTTTTCATAATTTTGATTGAATCATATTGTAAACCGCGTTGATCCTTTTTTGGCTGTATCTGCGGCATATAAAGATTTTAATAAACATAAACCCATACTGTGGCTTAAGAGTGAGGTTCATGACTGTCATGGTATGTGCCCAACTAACCCTTTTGGAGAAATTAATCTCATGACAATGCAAAAGGAGACTGGGTTAAGTTATCAGAGGCTGCTATAAGGGGTCAGAGAGGAAATGCCACTGAACCGGATTTTGCAAATGCTTATCAAGCAGAAGACTGATCCCCTGACACGGGACGGATGATGATCAGAGAGTGGTATCTTCAATTTGTGTGAAATCAGGTGCTGTACAGAGAAAAGAGTCACAGGAATTTCATAAAATTGTACTGCACTTTGTCCATGTTGATACGGGACACAAGGGGACTGAGAGGGTCCTAGGGCTAGTTAGGCAGGCTTCATTGGCCTAAGCAAAGCACAAGATGTTGAAAGATATGCACTCTCCACCTTGAGAATGCTCGAAAAAGATCTTACACATACTGCCTACCACGCCTCTGGAACAAGCTACCTACCCAAGGAAACTCATTAGAACCTAAGAATAGCCTTAATGGTCCATCAAGTCCAGTAGCCCATTCTCATGGTAGCCAAACCAGGTCACTAGCACCTGGCCAAAACCCAAAGAGTAGCAACATTCCATGCTACTGATACAGGGCAAGCAGTGGCTTCCCCCATGTCTTTCTCAATAACAGACTATGGACTTTTCCTCCAGGAACTTGTCCAAATCTTTCTTAAAACCAGCTACGCTATCCGCTCTTACCACATCCTCTGGCAACGCGTTCCAGAGCTTAACTAGTCTCTGAGTGAAAAAAAATTTCCTCCTATTGGTTTTAAAAGTATTTCCCTGTAACTTCATCGAGTGTCCCCCTTCGTCTTTGTAATTTCTGATGGAGTGAAAAATCGATTCACTTGTACCCGTTCTACTCCACTCAGGATTTTGTAGACTTCAATCTTATCTCCTCTCAGCTGTCTCTTTTCCAAGCTGAAGAGCCCTAACCGTTTTAGTCTTTCCTCATATGAGAGGAATTCCATCCCCTTTACCATCTTGGTTGCTCTTCTTTGAACCTTTTCTAGTGCCACTATATCTTTCTTGAGATAAGGAGACCAGAATTGAAAGCAATACTCTAGATGAGGTCACACCATGGAGCGATACAGGGGCATTATAACATTCTTAGTCTTATTAACCATCCCTTTTTTAATAATTCCTAGCATCCTGTTTGCTTTTTGGACTGCCCCCGCACTTTGGGCGGAAGGTTTCATCATATTGTCTACGATGACACCCAGATCCTTTTCTTGGGCACTAACCCATGGAGGACCCTAGCATCCAGTAACTGTGATTCAGGTTATTCTTCCCAATATGCATCACTTTGCATTTGTCCACATTAAATTTCATCTGCCACTTGGACGCCCAGTCTTACAATTTCCTAAGGTCCACCTGCAATCTTTCACAATCCGCATACGTTTTAACAAGTTTGAACAGTTTAGTGTCATCTGCAAATTTAATCACCTCACTCGTCATTCTAATTTCCAGTTCATTTATAAATAAGTTAAATAGCACCTGTCCCAGTATAGACCCCTGTGGCACTCCACTGTTTACTCTTCTCCATTGAGAAAAATGACCATTTAACCCTACCCTCTGTTTTCTATCAGATAACCAATTCCTAATCCACAACTGAATTTTGCCTCCTATTTCATGATGCTTGCAATAATGTCGATCAACGAGTGTATACGGTTCTCTTGTATGTCCTCTTAATAACTGATGTAGGGTAACCATGTCGGGACCCAGGAGTATTTGGAAGATAAGTTTTTGCTTTATATTTTTTGAAATTGTAGAACCTTTTGAGTTATACACTGAGAAGCGATTATAAGAGCTAAAAATAAATGTAATGATTGGATGCTGAGACTTACTTTGGGGGATTGTTTCCTCAAGAGGTCTCGGGGTCTCAGAGCACATATCACATTTAAATACCATTGACAGAGACATTGTTTATTAGAAATCACAGTTATATCTGGGAATATCAGGTTTTTGTTGCAAAATTTATGCACCAGGATGATGCGGTTGAGCATGAATTCTAGAATGGCAGCTCCACGTGGAACTCTCATTGTAGAATACTAGAGTATGTTCACAGTTTTGTGCCTAACATTAAGTGGGAGAAATTAACATAATATCAAATGGTATAAGTGCTCAGGCCTAGCACTTGGCATTTAGGCGTGTAACCCCTAGTATTCTATAACATGTGCTTGAAACTACTAAGCACGCCCCTGTCCTGTATAGGCCCCTCCCACAGCCACACCCCCAGAAGTTGGGCATGACAGGAAATGAGTGCACTGATTCGAGAATAGCGACTAAAGTCAGTTGCAAGCTCAACTGTCAGGTATTGCCCACTAATGCCAATGAACTGCCCTCTATGTTACTGACATGGTAGAAACATAGAAATAGACGGCAGATAAGGGCCACGTCCTATCTAGTCCGCCCACCTCAATGAGCCTCCTTCTACCTTTCTCTGTGAATAGATCCCACGTGTCTATCCCATTTGGCCTTAAAATCAGGCACGCTGCTGGCCTCAATAACCTGTAGTGGTAGACCTACACTTCTCCCTTCGTATTTGCGGTTTCGATTATTCACGGTTTTTAGCTTGCTGGCTCCTCCTTCCAAATGACATCAGCTTGCATAGAGGAATCGCTGATTCCCAGCACTTTCTTCACTGTTTTGGCTCTCCTTCAGGAACAGGCCAGATCTCCCACCATGTTATTTGCGGTTTCACCATATTCACGATGGTTTTTAACAGAAAACAGTGAATAACATAGGAAAAAGTTATTCGTGGCTCTGTTAATCCCCTATCACAGCGAATACAGAGGGAGAAGTGTATAGCACAAATTGATATGCGCCTAGTCCAAAATGCCTCCCTAAAAGTGGGTGTGTTTAAGAGGCAGATCATGGCTGTGTTTTGAGGTTATCTACCTATTCTTGACTTGGGCATCATTAAGTACACATTTAGGCCAATAAAACCCTGGCGACGCCTAACACTGCATGATTCTGTACAGTGGACCTGATGTTTATAGCATCATACTTAGCGCCGCAGTAGTCGGCACTGATTTTTTAGGCCACATATATAGAATCGGACCCTAAGCGCAAAGTTAGGCGCCCAAGTTTATCCCATTAGAGGGGGACACCATGTATTTCATAGTGTTAAAAAGCCAAAGCTAGATCAAGGTCAAAGATGTTTGACTCTTTAAATCAGAGCTCGAAGGGCTTAAATGAGGCAGACACATTTGCTGCTACATGGGTCTCCATATCCATGTTGGGTCTCCATATCCATGTTGGGTCTCCATATCCATGTTGGGTCTCCATATTCATGTTGGGTCTCCATATCCATGTTGGGTCTCCATTTTCATGTTGCTGAGAGCTTCATTGAATTGCTGATGGACTCGTGTCTTCTTTGACCATCTCTGCTTTTTCTATGACTTGTGCATCGCTGTGGAGGGTGAGTCTGTGTTTCCTTTACAGTAGCAAGAGGCTATTAGGATGCCCCAAAGTGCCTGACGGTGAGGAATTAGGGCCGTCTCCCAGCATGCTTAACCCCAGCCCTGATTCTAGAGCGAGCAGCCCAATTCCCATCTTTTAGCCTGCAGATGTACCCCCCAGTTTGTATGTGTGTTTCTCCCCCAGGGGGGCTATGCTAATGTCTTTAGCCCTCCGTTGCTTCTAAAGTCACTCACACGCCATCCTGGCTTCCCTTCTCTCTGCAGGGTCTTAAATGAAACAGTACATAGCTCATCTGTTCCCGCCAAACACCTGTGGCTCAGGCTTTGATTAATTTTATATGAACATCTCTTTATGGAGGTCTTCAAAGTTTGTATCTCTTTTATCCTATTATTATTTTGGGCTATTGTTATTTCTGAAGGGCAGAGGGAGAATGAAAAACCCAGACCTCACTAGGACAGAAGACAGTTAATTACCTACAACTTCTCTGGCGAGAAGAGCAACTGAGCATTGTCACTGGAGAGGAGCTCTTCACCAACGCCCAGGTTTCTTAAACTCTTGCCCCCTTTCCCCAGGTCATTATTTGTCTCATTAACATGAGGTGAAGTGAGGAGAGGACCACTTGAAGAAACAATCAGCTTGTGCTGCAGAGCTGGGTTGTCGCATCAATCCCTGCACAATTAACCATGTGCTAATAATGTGTTCCCTGCCAGAATACCTTTTAAGACGTTAGCATCAGAACTGGGGGGGGGGGGGGCACAGGGGCCATGGCCTCCCCCCAAATTCCCGGTGGTAAAGGGCCGACAGTGTATCTACACATGCAACACTCTCCTGGGGGGAGGGAGGGAGAAGAACTAATGTCGTGGAAGGTTCGGGGCAGAGAGATATGACCAGCAGGTATGGTAAATGGTAGCAAGATGCCGCTTCCAGCAGAGTGCTGCCAGATTTGGGGGAGGGGTCGAAGGTAAAGAGGAAGCGATATAGGATATGGGAGAGGGAGTGGGGGAGGGGGAGGGAGAGATGTTGGATTTCAAATGAGGGAAGGAGGGAGAGATGTGACACTCAGGAATGGAGTAAAGGGAGGAGGGAAAGATGTCAGATTTGAGAGGGACAGGGAGAGATGGACATGGGGATGGCAGAGAGAGTAAAAGTATCACAGGGAGAGGTGGCAGAGGGGAATAGAAGGGGTATAGTGAGAGATGGATTTGGAGGAGGACAGAGGGAGCAAGAGAGGGAGATAAGGGGAAGGCAGAGGGGGTCAGGGAGACATGATAGAAAGGGGTGAAAGGGAGGGAGACATGGAAGTGGGGGGGACAAAATGGGAAGAGGGAGAGATGGATAAGGAGGAGGAAAGATGGACTACTCAGGGAGAACAGAGGAAGAAGAAGAGAGATGGACAGGGAAAGGCAGTGGGAATATGTCGGGGTCGGAAGGAGAGATGTCAGACTTGGGAGGAGGGAGTTGAAGGGCAGAAAGGATAGATGTTGGTTTTGTGGGAGGGAGAGAGAAAGAAAGAAAGAAAAAGAGGAAGGAAATGCTGGGCTACCAGAGTGGAATAAGCAAAAAGGAAGTGGTGGATCCATATGGGAGAGTTGTCAAGAGGATGAATGAGCAGAATGAGTATACGATGGTAGAAATATTGTAATGGGAAGCAGATAAAAGGGAATAGGAGGATGAGAAATGTGAAAGCCAGGGGATGAGAAAAGGAGATAGAAAGTTGATTAGATTAAAAGTGAAAAGGAATGTTCCCTCTAAGCTGCCTAGCCACACACCTCTTGGTATCAGGCCGCGTAACCAGCACACCAGGACCTCTGGCCATACTCTGTTGCTGCTGCCTGTTGCTCTGTGAAGAAAGAAGTGTGGCTGGAAAGAAGGAGGAGGAGGAGGCCTACTTGGATGTCTTAGAGCTGGCCAGAACACAGGTACACATCCTTGAGAGGGGGATGAACGTGTGACATGGGAGGGAGATACACAAGAATGCATGCGGATGCCCAAAGCCACGTCCAGTGGAAACCACGATCATGCCAGCCTTGGGCATCCATGAGCATCCCTGTATGTCTCTATAGGCATGAGACAGACGCAAACAATGTAAGTATCGTTTGCTGCATCTATTTTTTTTTTTTAAACATGCATCCCAATTGGCTGATGAGACAGCGGTAGGATGTCTACCACCGCCTACAATTGGGGCACCGTTTGTAGAATCAACCCCTGAT
The DNA here is from genome assembly GCF_902459505.1 of Geotrypetes seraphini. Lineage (NCBI taxonomy): Eukaryota > Metazoa > Chordata > Amphibia > Gymnophiona > Dermophiidae > Geotrypetes > Geotrypetes seraphini. Next base: position 69,888,906 of record NC_047095.1, read on the forward strand.
TGTTTTGGGCCAGTTCTTTCTTCTGCTCCATCTAATTATGTAGAGCAGTTGTCTTCTTTAGTTGGGTTCCACTCATTACTTAGACTCCAAACACTCTTCTAAAATACTACACTTCCCCCTCAATATTCACGGGGGTTAGGGGGGAGAGCCGGCCCACGAATATTGAAAAAATGTGAATAATTTTTAGGACTGACTCTGACCTACCCCCACCTCCCTCCTGCCTCGACGTCTCCACACCTTACCTGGTGGTCTAGTGGTAAAGCGGGGCAGGAGCGATTGTCCTACGCTCCTGCCCCTTGTAGAGCCATGCACAAAAATGGCTGCCGTGAGTTTCCACTGTAGTCTCGCGAGACCACAGAAACTCACAGCAGCCATTTTTGTGGACGGCTCTGCACGGGGCAGGAGTGTAGGACAATCACTCCTGCCCCGCTTTACCGCTAGACCACCAGGTAAGGTGTGGAGAGGGCCGGGAGGCAGGAGGAAGGCGGGGGTGGTTTAGGGTTTAGAATCTCGCAAATAACTGAAGTCGCAAGTCCTAATATAAGTCCTAATGTAAGTATTTCAACTTGTATCTTCACTAATAGACACCCAGTTTATACTTCAGTTAAGCCTTCTATTAAAGATATTCTCTAATATGCTTGACCGCGGGGGGTACTGCGCAATTGGCAGAGTACTTTAATAATAACATTTTACATATTAGGAAACAATCTGAAGACAAGGATAAAAACTTGAACAGTGATATTTCATTTAAAGAGCCACCATATCCTGTAACTAGATTTTAGACAGACTTGTCTATGAAACAATGGGATACGGTTAATTCCTTCTTTCATAAATATACTTATAATATTTCATAAATATTCATAAATATAGGGATAGGAGTAAGAGTAAGTTATAGAAATAGGCAGGGACCACTGCTCAGGCAATAGGCCTGACGGGCCGCCGCGGGAGCGGACCGCTGGGCGAGATGGACCTCTGGTCTGCCTCAGCGGAGGCAACTTCTTATGTTTTTATGTTCTTATATACTCACTCATATTGTATGGATAACTGCCCTTCTTATATAATGCAGGCAGCACTTTTAGTTTTTAAAATTCATTTATTTGATTGGATTCAAGGCATGCTGGCCGGTAGCAAAATGCCTCTCCCAGCCTCTACAAGGTGCTTCTTTCCTCACAGGATCCCCGTCAGGCCCTGTTATAATACCACCGGCAATTTTTTGGGAGGTCATGGCCCCTGTGGCTTCCCCCATTCCAACGCCTATGCACCGCAACCTGAATAGATGCAAAGGCACCCATTAAAATATGAGAGGTCTCTGGAAAGTTCTCAGCCCTACCAAGAAGAGAATGATGTGGAGCCAGGAAACTTACAAGTTATTCCATACTTTTCATTTCAATGATATCAAGTGAAACAAAAAGTGTCCAGAAAAGTGTGAAATAACTTCTACATAAGTTTCCTGGCTCCACATCATTCTCTTCTTGGGTGGGCTGAGAACTTTTCAGTAGCTCCTCGTATTGTGATGTCATAATGCCTCATTCCACCAATGCCTAAGAGCCAACCTCATCGGTGATGTCACAATGGCTTGGTTTCCCTATACTAGATTCATTTGTCTCATTGAAATGAAAAGTTTGGAATAACATGGAAGTTTCCTGGCTCCACATCATTCTCTTCTTGGTTGGGCTGAGAACTTTTCATCAGCCCCTCGCATTGTGATGTCATAATGCCTCATTCCACCAATGCCTAAGAGCCAGCCTTATCGGTGATGTCACAATGGCTTGGTTTCCCTCTACTTGGGCCCACTTACTAGATTCATTTGCCTCATTGAAATAAAAATTGCGGAACAACTTGTAAGTTTCCTGGCTCCACATCATTCTCTTCTTGGGTGGGCTGAGAACTTTTCAGCAGCTCCTCGTATGCATGTTCACAGGCACAGCCAGGCAACACACTAGGAAGGTCACAGAAACTCTCACCCCTTGTAAACATATAGGTAGTATTTACTCTGCCCAGACTTAGAGCTCTGTGTATTCTCATATTGACCAAGAGCTTTTCCCAGGTCCTTGATTGTGAATGAATAAACTCCAATGGTAACTCAGCACAAGGTCAGCCCTGCTCCCTCCAGAAGTGATGGATGCCATCACAAAGTGTGTGTGAGAAATCTCTGCTCAAGTAAATGAGATAAAGCAAATCACTAGACAATTGGATTTGCTGCAAGGGAAAAGGGACCTTGGTAGCCAGTACTTCAGCCCATGGTTCAAGAACTACACTTTTTGCAATGAATGATGATTCTGGTTTATTTGGATTGATCTATAATGGAGCGCTCTCAATTCATTGTTTTCACAGGATGATCTGAAAAGTTTGTTGTTTGTATAAATTTGGGATTTTTGTATGTTGCTATTTGTAAAGCCATCTAGCTTGCGTGAGGTTACAGCAGTGAGGCGGGCAACGTTCCAGAACACGACCGCCGGACATGACCGCTGGACACTTAAGGCAGAAGTTTTCCCTAAAGAATCATTCTTTATAATACCAAGGGCCTCAAAATAGTACCTGGCGGGCCGCATGTGGCTCCCAGGCCGTGAGTTTGAGATCACTGAAATAGACTGAGGGGCAGGTGCATGAGCGGCAGTTACCACAAGGGGGACTGGTTTAAGCATGCTCAGAAAGGTCTTCCAGACTTTTCTCAGCTATGTGGAGCAAGTCTGAGCTGGTGCCGTCAAGCGATGACATCACCTACATCACCTACATGGCTGCCTTATCCTTCTTGTGCATGGAGTATGGTCCTTCCTCCATCAGGAGTGGCTCTTTTTCTGGATCATCTGGAAAAGATAAAACCTTTATTCTAGAAGCTGGTCAGGAATTCCCGTGCAGTTGTGACGTGACTCAAGCACATCCTCCATGGTTGTGGCTTCGGACAGTGATGCAGAAACCCGGCTGGACCAGCAGATCAAACGTCCCTCTCAAGCTCTCGGATATGCTTCATTGTTTAGTCACAAAAGGGGAAAGTGAAGGAACATAGCAGTAGCTACTTTCTATGTTAGAGGAACAATTATTTTCTATTCCTGGAAAATAAAATCCCTGAAAGGTCACGTTTGTTGATTGCACATGCCCAGAAACTTCACCAAAGGCAAGCCAAATTTTGCAAGTCTAGCAGAGGACGAAGGTACTGGATAATTTTATCCTCTCTCCCTCATCTCAAGTTGGGGATCACTCCTGATGCCTTTCCCAGGACTGGGTGATTGGCCGCACATGATCCCTGGTTAATTCAGTGTGATTTCAAAAGAGCCAAGATTCAGCAGTGAGAATTCTGCCTCAAGTGAACTGGATGACTTATCTGGTTAACTCAAAGTAGATTGAGCATTTAGTAGACAGTCCTAAATATAAATGGATGTAAACGAAGTTAGAAGGGCTATTTCTGTCTGCCATCACCTTGTATAAATACACTTTAATATGTCTGTAAACTTGTAACCCGTTCTGAGTTCTCCCGGGAGGACAGGATGTAAAACCAAATAAATAAACAGGTTCCTGTTTAGTGAGTGGTCATTGCTTGGTGGCGGGAGGGAGGGGGCATCTCTCCCGCTGCTGGGGGGGTGTTGGGAGGCCATTTCTTGGCAGCGGGAGGGAGTGGGCATCTCTCCTGCTGCTGGGAGGTGTCAGGGAGTCCATTTCTTGGCAGCGGGAGGGAGTGGGCATCTCTCCCGCTGTTGGGGGTTATCGGGGGCAGCTTTGCTTGGTGGCGGGAGGAAGTGGGCATCTATCCCACTGCCATTGGAGGGTGTGAGGGGGCTGTTTAAAGCGGCAAAAGTTTCTGACAGGTCTGAGCTGTCGAGGCTTACTTTCCTGTGAGTGCTTGAGCCAATCAGCGCTCAGGCACTGATGGGAAAATAAGGCAACAACAACTCAGCAAATAACTAGGTCAGGGAATCGCTCGGCGTGCTCATTGTAATATTACATTGGCACGGCAGTATTGGAGACCGCTAGAAAACTCGGAAAAGACCTCGGTAAGCCTTTTGATAATCCGCCTCTAAAATGCATGCATCCTAAACCGGCTGGAACTGGTTTTCGGTCTGGCACTCCTTTGGCATCGTGGTGTGGTGCATTCACAGATCTTTTTAATAGCTCACAGTATTTACACACCATCCTGTGCATAGGCCACTCTTGCCTATTGTATATTTCTCCATGGACAAGCAGTATAAGTCAGCCCCACTTTTGGTGACGTCATCTACATTCCCAATTCGGATTTGCTCTCCCAGAGCTCAGGTGAGGCTTTAGGAGCCTCATCTGAGCATGTGCAGGTAGCCCTATATATACCTGTGCTGTCCCTCACTAATCCAGTTTAGTTAATCCGCCCTTCCCAAACGGACGGATCACAGCTCTCCATTCAAAAAAAAAAAACAACAACAAAAAACCCAGGAAGAAAGAAAAGAAGAAGAATGGCAAAACAAAAACAAAAAAACGAAAAGCCTGCAGGAAAACCAGGTTTCAAGAAGTGCCCGGACTGCAAACGAAAAAGGAGCTCCTTGGACCCCCATGAGGTGTGTGTCCATTGCCTAGGAGAAGCACACCTCATGGCAGCCTGCCCTCAGTGCCTAAAAATGTCTCAGAGGGCTAGAAGAAATCGGCTCCAAAAGCTGCACACCATGGGGGAAGACCAGCGAAGGAAGAGAGAAAAAATAAAATAAAATAAAATGCAGCCAAAAAGCAGCCCCTGCTTACCTGATGCCTCAGGAAGCCCAGCAAAAGCTTGCATAGGCCCCATATTACAGGATATGGAGGAATGCGAAAAACACATGATAAAAGCGACTTTTGATGCATTTGAAACATCTGCCCGCACGGCCGGAGTGGCCATAGCATCCAGACGCCTGGCATGGCTGCAGGCATTGGGCCTATGCAAGGACACCCATGAGCGTATCGCAGATGCACCCTGCTCAGGGGAGAACTTATTCGGAGACAAAGTCACGGAAACAGTGGACATAATGAAAGCCAATTGCACAACTCTCCAAACCCTCTTCTCAGATGGCTTCGTAAAAACCCCCGGCATCAAGGCGGCTTAGCACCAACCACTGTCGCCGACAAAATAACACCGTAAGGCGCTTCGACAACCAGACAAGAGGGTCGTCCCACAGAAAGCACAACCCTGCAGCGCCCCTTACCAGCAAAGGCAGGGCCAGAGGGAGGGAAATCAGCAGAAGCCAGCTACTTCCACCACCGCTTTTGACTCATCAACAAGGCCCTCCACCCCTGTTGGGGGGCCGCCTCTCCGCATTCAACAAAGCCTGGGAGAAGATAACAACAGAAAAATGGGTGCTACACACCCGCCAGCCAACCCACCAAAGAACTCATCCTCAGAGAAATCAAAGCTCTCCTTCAAGCAAGAGCAATAGAACCAGTATCCAAGTCACAGCACAACCAAGAGTTCTACTCCCACTATTTTCTCATCCCCAAAAAGACAGGAGGGTTCAGACCCATCCTAGACCTATGAGGCCTAAACAAGTATGTAACCAAGGAGAAATTTTGTATGGACTCCTTAAGAACAATCCTACCACTAATTCAAAAGGACGACTGGCTGGCTTCACTGGACCTCCAAGATGCGTATTCACACATCCCTATGCACTCCTCCCAAGGAATGGTTCTGCGGTTCAGGATCCAAACCCAGTACTTCCAATACAGGGTCCTGCCCCTTTGGACTCTCCTCTGCACCGAGAGTCTTCACAAAATATGTCATGGTAGCAGCGGCACACCTCCGCAAGAGCGCCATATGCGTGTTCCCTTACCTGGACGACTGGCTGCTGGGGGGTCCATCAGCCTGGAAAACGACAACAGCAGTCAATACAACGATGTCACTCCTGCAATCCCAGGGGTAAACACCAAAAAAATCTGTGCTACAACCAGCATAATCAATAGAATTCATTGGGGCAAGGATCTGCACGCCCCTGAATGCAGCTTTTCTGTCCCACTCAAGGGGACAAGCAATACAAAAAACTGGTTCAGCAAATATCAGAGACACACACATTCACAGCAAGAACAATACTACGCCTCCTGGGCCATCAAGCAGCCTCCATGCATGTTGTCCCACGCACCAAACTCCACATGCGACCCCTTCAGTGGTTCCTCAGAAAGAATTGGAACCAACACACACAGCCTCTGTCTCAGAGTCCCAATGGATCAGAAAATTCGCAACAACCTCAAGTGTTGGACACAACAACAGAATTTGTACACGGGCAAGCTTTTCCAGCAGCCACAACACCAACGACATTCACCACAGATGCCTCAAAACAGGGGTGGGGAGCCCACCTCCTCCATCTGAGAACCCCTGGTCACCCTCCGAGGCCAAACAACACATCAACCCGCTAGAACTCAGGGCAATTGGGAATGCCCTACAAGCCTTTGCTCCCTGGATCTCCAACAAGACCTTACTGATCCAGACAGACAATCAGGTGGCAATGTTCTATATCAACAAGCAGGGAGGCATGGGCTCACTCACCCTCTGCAGGGAAGCCCAAAAAAAATCTGGACATTTGCTTTACCAACCAATATTCTCATCCATGCCACCTACCTCCCGAGCCTGAACAACGCCCTGGCGGACAGCCTCAGCAGAAAGCTGGATCCCCACGAATGGTCCCTCCATCTGGAGGTAGCCCAGGATCTCTTCCACAAATGGGGCCTCCCAACAAGGGACCTCCTCGCCGCAGAGGACAACAAGAAGTGCCCTCAATTCTGCTCCAAAAGACCGGCACAATACCAGTCAAACCAGGGACGCTTTTCTCCATACATTGGGGGGAATGCCTGCTCTATGCTTTTCCCCCCCATACCACTCATCCACAGAGTGCTACAGAAGATCAGGCAGGAAGCAGCCACAGTGATCTTCATTGCGCCCCACTGGCCGAGACAGGTGTGGTTCCCCTGCCTATACCAGATGTCGGCACACAGCCGCCAATCAGTCTACCGCTGCGACCGGACCTCATCACCCAGGACCAGGGACAAACTCTGCATCCCAGATTGAAAGCACTAACACTGACAACATGGATGTTGAAAAGCTAATCCTGGACCCTTTCCACATGTCAACCGGGGTGACCGAGGTACTGTGAGCAGCCAGACGCTCGGCAACCAGGAAATCATACAGGCACAAGTGGAAAAGATTCCACATATGGTGTGTCTCGAAAGGAGAAGATCCACTCACCTGCCAGGTCCCAGTAGTATTCCAATACTTACTTGACTTATCTACAGCAGGCCTGAAAACATCCTCCATAAGAGTCCACTTGAGCGCTATATCAGCGTTCCGCAACCGCATTGAGGACAGGACCCTAGCCACACACCCACTAGTGTCCAAATTCATGAAAGGGCTTATAAACCTGCACCCCCCGCCCATCGCCAGCGTGGGACCTGGGCATCATCCTCCGCAGGGTAACAACGCATCCCTTCGAGCCATTGGAGGATGCGCCAATCAAATTCATCACCTGGAAAGTAGTCTTGCTCATTGCCATCACATCAGCAAGGCGTATCAGCAAGCTACAGGCCCTGGTGACATACCCACCAGACACACAGATCCTTCATGATCATGCAGTGCTGAGAACTCATCCAAAGTTCCTACCTAAGGTAGTCTCATCTTTCCATGTAAACCAAATTGATAGTGCTCCCCTCCTTCTGCCCGGGACCACATACCAACAGCACGGAACAACTCCTACACATCTTGGACTGCACCCGTGCACTTCGCCTATACATTTAACGAACGCAACACTGGCGAAAGGCAGTACAACTATTTGTCTTCTTTGACCCCAACAAGCCAGGAACACCAGTGGCACTATATCCAACTGGATCTCAAACTGCATTGCCTCCTGCTACGAGCAAGAGGGAGTGTCCCTTGAGAGAAAGACCACAGCACACCAACTAAGAGCCATGGCCGCAACATTGGCAAACCTCAGCAACATGCCACTTCAGGACATTTGCAGAGCAGCCACATGGTCTACCCCACACACCCTCACCAGACACTATTGCCTGGAACGCCCGGAAACAGACCTCCAGTGACTTTGGTCTCAACACACTACGAATGGTGACCAAAACAGACACAGCAAAAGACACCAATACTTGGACTAGATGAACAGGACTATCTGATCTGTCTGAATCAGACAGAAAAGATTGTTATTTTTCATACAGTTCTTCACTGTCAGTTTAATTTCCATCCTATAAATTCACATAGAATTTTTCTTTTTTCAACCATCTTTATTAATTTCCAGGTACTTTAGTTAGATTGTGAGCCTTTGGGACAGTAAGGGAATTTTTTAAGTACCTTCTTACTTCTCATTTATAATCTTAATGTATATTTTCTTCAAACCGCTTAGAACCTAACGGATGTAGCGGTATATAAGAAATAAATTACATTACATTACATTACATTATATTCTGCTATGTTGGCACAATTTGCACAATCAAAAAAAAAAAAAAAAAAAAAGTGTTACTCAAACACCACGTTATTGATATATATTTGTTATAATCGCTATCTGTTATTGAGATACATACTCTACCATATTGGTAGATTAAAAAAAAAAAAAAGAAAGGGAGTGTTGGTCCAGTTCTAAGGACCAACATAAAGTTCCTATTGTTTACAATGCATAACCTCTGACTGGTCTCAGTAACTGGGGCTTTGTCTCTGTCCCTCACCTGACATTTATGCAGCCTCACCCTACCGCAGCGAGGTCGCGGGGACGCAGAGGGGACCATCCCCGACGGGGACCCCGTCCTCTTACACCCTCCGCACCCCGCAGCTGGAGAGTCACCAAAAGCGGGGCTGACTTATACTGCTTGTCCATGGAGAAAGCGAAGTTACTTACCTGTAACGGGAGTTCTCCGTGGACAGCAGGATAAGTCAGCCACACTGACCCTCCCTCCTCCCCTATGGGTGACACTGCAATAAGACTCAAGCTAGGGGAATCACTGGATTAGTGAGGGACAGCACAGGTATATATAGGGCTACCTGCACATGCTCAGATGAGGCTCCTAAAGCCTCACCTGAGCTCTGGGAGAGCAAATCCGAATTGGGAACGTAGATGACGTCACCAAAAGTGGGGCTGACTTATCCTGCTGTCCACGGAGAACTCCCATTACAGGTAAGTAACTTCGCTTTATACTATATTTATACCGTCCTACTAGGTTAACCCTTTCAACTAAGCACATGTATTTACATGCATCCTAAATGAGCTCTAGTATTGCCTATGTTTAGCTCTATGTTACCACCTCCCCCGTTCCTTTCCAACTCCCCCGCCACGTGCGTGCACCCCTTCCCTCGTACTTCTGTCATTTTTTTCCTGCCGCGAGCAGCATTACAAACTTGCTGCCCGCGTTGGTGTCGCCTCTCTCTGACGTCACGTCCGGGCCCCACCCCTAGGGAGTGACGTCAGAGAGACAGCCAACATGACTTGGGCATCTTAGTGTTTTGAAAATGCCCCTAATAGTGTAGTTAGACATTTATACCTGCTAATTCCGGTCACCGCATCGCAAAAAATATATGGCAGATTTAGAAAAGGTACAGAGATGAGCGACAAAAATTATATAAGGGATGGGATGACTTCCCTGTGCGGAAAGGCTAAAGCGGCCAGGGCTCTTCAGCTTGGAGAAGAGACGGCTCGAGGGGGATTCGATAGAGGTCTATAAAACACTGAGTGGCGCAGAAAGGGTAGAAGTGAATCGCTTGTTTACTCTTTCCAACAATACTAGGACTAGGGGACATTCGATGAAGCTACTAAGTAGTAGATTTACAACAAACCGGAGAAAATATTTCTTCACACAATGTATAAACTCTGCAATTTGTTGCCGGAGAATGTCTCAATCCATCCTCCTGTTTCAAGAGTCAGATGGTAACTCTATCTTAAGTGTATTACTCAGGTGTCTCATTTATGGAATTTGCTAAATAAACTCAGCTTTTAAAATATATCCTAGAAGTATTGTCGAATCAAATGTAGCATTAATTTGAATGTCGTATTACCAGTCTGAACAAGAGGTCACAGCGGTTTACCAAATTAGCGTTAAGTGTAAGCTTGAAATCTTCTGGTGGCCCTCAGCACTTTCTCGTACTCACACTGCGACCCTTTACACGAAAAAGGTTGGCGACCACTGCCCTATAGCTTCATGTAAGGATGGAACAGCGGCTCCGGGCAGGTCACCTCCCCTTCGTGGCTTTACTTAAGGCTGTATGTGTTGCTTTGTGCAGTTTAAAATGAATGTTTCATTTATAATTATTGCACATCTCAAAAAAGTGTTCAACGCAGGGAGTATAGGCCTTCTCTGGCCTGTGTCCTCCCTTTTTCATACTGGTTAGGTCTCTGGCTATCTAACTCATCATCCTCCTGCCTCTCTCTCCCTGTCCAGCCAAATCATACATCTGCCAGGTACAGCTCTGCTCTTCTGGGTGAGTCACATACTGTAAGCTCTCTGGAGCAGGGATTTATACCTGAGTGTAGATTAGTGTAAAGTGCCCTTGGGTAATGCATTATAGAAATATCCAAATAAATAGATAACAAAAAAAACATATTTCATCTTGGCACAGAAAGGCTCCTGGGTGGGGGGACTTTCACATCCAGTTTCCACATTAGATGGGAATTGTTTCGATAAACCTCCCGTCATCCATAAACCCTTCTCCCCCCTTAGAATACAACTTTCCTCTGTGAATGACTTGAAAACTGCCCAGAGCACCAGATACTATTTCCCTGTCAGCAATATTGTGCACACAAAGATGCTCTTAACGACTTGATGGGCATTTGGAGATGTATTACCTGATGGCTCTTTGGCATCGCCTCTGATCTCTCTTTAATGACATGCAGATAGCCTGTGATATGTGGGGTCACAAGTGCCCCAGAGCATTTAGCTACTTTTTTCATCAAAGCTCATTACAAAGAATAAAGGGGAAGCACTCCAAATCTGTCGCCTTCAACCCCCAGACTAACAGGTAGGAGCTCTGATGTCAATTCAGAGGCCCAGACATCAGAAAAGCGTAAATGAGGTGACTGAGCTGATAAACTCACTAAGGTGCACTGTCCTGGTTATAAGCCCAGCATTCCTCTGTAAAGGGGACATGGAAATTGCTGGCATGTATCGTACATCACAGGGGTCTGACGTTTAAAGTGATTTAAATGGGCAGAAGAGGCTCCTGGTCCTTCAAACAGCACTTAACTGGACAGTGCCACTGAAAATGTCCAGTTATCGCCCAGCCCAAAACCAGCTATTTTGGGGGGGGGGGGGGGACATTCCAGGAGCAGAATCAGCACTTAACCAGCCAAGGTGTCAGTATTGAGGATACGTTGAAACCCTGAGCTCAGTGTGCAGCAGCGGCTAAGAAAGCAAATAGAATGTTAAGAATTATTAGGACAGGAACAGGAAACAAAGATGAAAACGTTATAATGCCCTTGTATGCGCAGTTCTGGTCACTGTATCTCCAAAAAGATATAGCGAAATGATAAAAGGTTTGGGATGACTTCCCTATGAGGAGAGGCTAAAATGGCTAGGGCTCTTCAGCTTGGAGAAGAGACGGCTCAGGGGGGATATGATAGAGGTCTATAAAATATGGCGTGGAGTGGAAAGGATAGATGCAAATCGCTTGTTCACTCTTTCCAAGGGACATGCGATGAAGCTACTAAGCGGTAGATTTAAAACAAACCAGAGAAAATATTTCTTTACTCAATGTGTAATTAAAGTCTGGAATTCTTTGCCAGAGAATGTGGTAAAATCAGTTAGCTTAGCGGGGTTTAAAAAAGGCCTACCGTAAGTGGTTTATATTCAGGTACTCAGGCCTTTTTCCCTGTCTGTCAAACTCTATCTAATTTACCTGGGGCAATGGGGGGATTAAGTGATACTTTCAATAAATTTCACTAATTTCAAAAGGCATAAGTTCATATAGATTAATCACTGTCATTTTAAACAAAGGAAAAATCCTCAGGGCACGGTTCGGGACCCATCTGTCCTCACAAACCTTTTCAGTGCTTTCTCATTGGCATAAAAAACCTTTGTTCTGTTCCTAAATTTATACTACAAGTGGCTTATTTGAAATTTGTAATGAATTAAATTTTAACTTAGCTCAAAAAGTGACTTGCTCAGGAGCAGCGTGGGATTTGAACCCACCACCTCAGGGTGCTGAGGCTGTGGCTCTAACCACTGTGCCAATGAAAATGGTATAGGGAGCCATTTGTCGGACAGTTCTTCAGGTGGCTCTCACCTCAAAAAGCCCTCAGATCATTATTTTTCCTGGTCCACTCCCCAGCTTCACTCAACACACACACACTTCTCTCCAGGGAGCAGGTTCTCTCTGAAGGGAAGAGATTTCCTCTAAGGCCCAGGCATAGATTCCCCTTTTTCACAAATGCTCACACACATATGGGATGCTTCGACTAACTTTATTGTAGGCAGGAATGCAAGTATGCAAAAGGAAGAAAAAATAGAAAACACATCAAAACAGAGGGGACAAGACATTTTTTAGATATATTAGTGATAGGAAGAAGTGCAAAGAGGCATCGTGAATCTCAAAGGGGAAGGGAAGGCATATGTAGGAGCTGATAAAGATAAGGTAGAATTGTTTAACAGAGATTTCTTTTCTGTGTTCACAGGTGAAGTGCCCAGGAGCAGGACCACAGAAAACAAAAGCAAATAGGGTGGTAGACCCTGATCGATTTTTAGAGGAGCTAGCTAAACTAACGGTGGATACAGCGATGGGGCCGGATGGCGTACTTACGAGGGTACTGAAGGAATTTTAGGGAAGTTCTGGTGGCTCTTTTGGCTGACCTTTTCAATGCTTCTCTAGAGATGGGAGTGGTACCGGAGGACTGGAGAAGGGCAGATGTGATTCCTGTCCACAAAAGTGGAAGTAAGGAAGAAGTAGGGAACTATAGGCAGGTAAATCTGACTTCTGTGGTAAGCAAATTAATGGAAAAGCTTTTAAAATAGAGAATGGTGAAGTTTCTGGAATCTGATAGATTACAGGACCGAAGGCAACATGGATTCACTAGAGGTAGATCTGGTCAGACATATCTGATCAATTTCTTTGACTGAATGACCAGAGAGTTGGATAGAGGATGTGCGACAGATGTGGTGTATTTAGATTTTAGCAAAGTCTTTGACAGTGTTCCACCAAGGAGCCTAATAAATAAACTGAGTGCCTTCAGGATGGTCCTAAAGTGACACACTAGGTTAATCAGTTCTGGTTCTGGGCTTTCTAAACGCTGGGCCAACCTATTCCTCTGTAATTAACTCCATGGTTTCTCCTCTCTGGGATCTCTTCTACCTAGCCAGTTTCCAGCTGAGAATATCTCCCCAAATACCTTCACCTGTAGTGCAATTCCTGGTCCGGGCCTATGTCACTTTTCTCACTATCTTCAATTTGTAGGTCAAGCTGTTCAATTCACTCCATGTTTCTATAGTCAGGCTCTAGTTGTGGCCTGTATTACTCCTTTTTCTCTCTTTCTTCACCTCTCAAATCTTGCTCTTCAGTTCACTTCTTGTTTCTGTAGTCAGGCAGAGGTATGGGCTAAAACTCTAACTAGTGTATGCACTTCACACAATGACTATAACATAAAACTCAAGGGAGGCTTCATACTCAACATGAACTGACTAGGCCCAAAGGCTAAGATTTAAACAGAACGATATTTCATCTCTAGAATCGACATAACAATCCACCACAGGAATCCATATACACCCTAGGATCTCTAGCTTATAAATGGGCAGACTGAATCATGCAACTATCCCAGATGGAGATGTAGTAACAAATGTTATACAGCAACTTTCTATTTTAATATGGTGTGGCCCTGAAACTAGCAATTTACTGGACTGAACTGGACTGCTCTATCAATCTGTAATTAAATCCTAATGAGATACAGAACAGTGTAATAAGTAGAACTAGCTTCTAGTGAGTGAAATCCTTTCAAAATAAATGAGGTTTGCCTGATCAAACTATAAAATCAGGCTTCAAGTATGTGAGCAGGTCCAACATGGCCACCTCTCAATTACATCAAGCATCAAGAGCCCTGTCACTGACAAGCTTAGGCTATGGTCCATTTCAGCTCTATAGGACCTGAAAGCAAGGAGGAAAAAGAAATGAGCCCAGTAGAATAACAGAGTGGAGGTAGTTACCAGAATCCACTCTTAAGGTCCTGAATCACAAAGACTTGACTCCCATTTTATTTCTAGGGGTCAAAAGCTTAATGAATATTTGTAAATATTTACAGAGAACTAATTACCTGGAGCAGAGCTGTCACGGGCTGTCTCATTTATCACAGAAGCATTATGGCTCTTAAGGACCCGTTTTCTGCCCCATCCATAGCTACAGAGACAGCTAAGGCTGCTTTACCTGCTCAATGGGAATTTCTTTTGTAACTTGTGCATTGTTAAAAGTGACAGGGTGCCTGTAAGACTGATCTGTCTGGCAGGTAATTAAAGATAAATATGAAGTTAATGTGCTTAAGGTACAATCACTGTCCAGAACCACAGACACAAACTAAGCAACACTGCCACACAAATGGCAAAGGAATGCAGTGAAAGCCCTTTCCATCCTATCCACCAGTGGCCATTGATAGCTATTCTTTCAGCAATACCTGGTAAACACAGTGCTTTTACACTGATCTGGTGAAAGGAGCAGAGTCTGAGAACTCATCACACATGTTTTCGCCTAGTCCAGGGCCGGATTAAAGGGTAGGCCCAGTAGGCATGTGCTTCGGGCCCAAAAACATCATTAGGGGAAGGCAAACGGGGCAGCTGCCCTGGGCCTCTCTGGGCATCTCTTCCCTTTCCCCTCACCTTCACGACGCTTTTGCAAACCAGTTTTCTCTCTCAGAGGGGCCCTGATGCGGCAGCCATTCTCATTAGTTGCACGCGCACGGCTGCCGAAAAGCTTCTCCTCTGATGCAATCTGGCAGAAATGGGAAGTTGTGTCAGAGGAAAAGCTTTGGGGGAACTGCGTGTGTGCAACTTGTGAGAACAGCTTCCGTCAGGGCCCGTCTGAGAGAGAAATTTGGGTTTAGAAAAGCGTACACGAAGGTGAGGAGAAGGGAGGGAGATGGCCCAATAAGAGGAAGAGGTTGAGTGGCGTTTTAGGTTTAGGGGGACAAATACTGAATGGAAGTGTGGGGGAGGGGGTGAGAAAGGGGGACAGACACTGAATGGAAGTAGGGGGGGAGGTGAGAGATACTGAATGGACTGGGGATTAGGGGGAAGCAGGGGGAAATGGGTAGGGCTCAGGCATGCCCAGTGGGGCCCGGGCACTGCACGTGCTCAGAGAGAGAGAGAGAGAAAAAAAAAACACACAATCTCTCTGAGCTATTGGAGAGCTTATCCGCAAATTGGGAGCTGTTGGGACAACACCCATATGTGGCTGACTCATCCTGCTTGTCCTAGGAGAACTAGAAATGATCCAATAATTTAAGGAGATATATGGTACCCTCAGTGCAAAGGGTATAAAGGCTCGGTTCTTGGGCCCATCTTATTCAATATCTTCATAAATGACCTGGAGGAGGAAACAACAAGCAACATAATCAAGTTTGCAGATGACACAAAAATATGTTGGGCAGTTGGGTCACAAAAGGACAGAGAAGATCTCCAGAAGGATCTAAACCAGCTGGAGGAATGGGCGGAAAAGTGGCAAATGAAGTTTAACATAGACAAATGCAAGGTGATGCACCTGGGTAGGAAAAATAGGGAACATGAATATAAAATGTTAGGTGCAACATTGGGCACAAGCAAACAAGAAAGGGACCTGGGGCTGCTGATAGACAGGAACCTGAAGCCGTCGGCTCAATGTGCAGCAGCGGCAAAGAAAGCAAACAGAATGTTGGGCATGATAAAGAAGGGGATCACGAGTAGATCGGCGGCCGTTATAATGCCGCTTTACAGAGTGATGGTCAGACCACACTTGGAATACTGTGTCCAACACTGGTCTCCATACCTAAAGAAGGATGTGACCCTGCTGGAGAGGGTGCAGAGGCGAGCCACAAAAGCTAGTAAAAGGTATGGAAAATTTGAGCTACAAAGAACGCCTCGGAAAACTGGGTTTGTTCACCCTCGAAAAGAGACTGCGAGGGGATATGATAGAGACTTTTAAAATACTAAAAGGATTTGACATAATAGAGCAAGAAACATCGTTATTCACTTTGTCAAATGTGACACGGACAAGAGGTCATGGACTGAAACTGAGAGGCAGCAGGCTCAGGACAAATGTCAGGAAGTTCTGTTTCGCACAGCGAGTGGTGGACGCTTGGAATGCTCTCCCGGAGGAGGTTGTGACGGAGACCACCATTCTGGGTTTCAAGCGCAAGTTGGATGCACACCTCCTTGCAAAACACATTGAGGGATACGGGTAAACAAGGTCTCCATCTGGGAGCACCTGACTTGGCCTCCGCGTGTGCAGGTCGCCAGACTAGATGGACCTAGGGTCTGATCCGGTGAAGGCGTTCTTATGTTATGTTATGTAATACCAGTGTGTGTTAACTGCGTGTACTTTGGCCTGCTCTTACAACAGCACCGTCCAACATCTCTCCCAAGACAAGGGAAATCTCTTCTGGCATTCCTTATATTGCATTTATGACAACAATGTTTTGCGACCGATGCCCTTGACGCGTGCTGATGACGCACGCAAATAAACCACGCCTATGACTGGCGTACAACAGGCACATGTGTACATTGCATCAAGAACCAACAGGACTATTCTGCGCATGCGTTTAAATCGCTCTCACAGCAATCGATCAAATGAGATTAGGGTGAGCCTCTGCTCGGCCCAAATCAGCCAGAGAATGGTCCAACAGTGATCCAGTCGGTATTACCACACCCACCCGCAAAGCACCTGCCATCATTGCAAAGAGTGCACGTTTATGAGAATTTATCTACACATGCACGAGTTCACATCTGCACAGTGGGTGAATAACTTTACTCCTGCCCCCTTATATTATTTTCCTCAAATGCCCATGAGGAAAGGTTTCATCACGGCTCAGTGTTGGCAAGCAGGGTTAACACATCTTGAACTCGCACTGCAAGTACATCCCCTTGAGAAGGGCCACTACTAACAAGTGTAGTGACGGTCAACACTTTCCTATTCCACTAGTGCAGGGGTGTCAAAGTCCCTCCTCGAGGGCCGCAATCCAGTCGGGTTTTCAGGATTTCCCCAATGAATATGCTTGAAATCTTTGCACGCACTGCTTTCATTGTATGCTAATAGATCTCATGCATATTCATTGGGGAAATCCCGAAAACCCGACTGGATTACGGTCCTGCAGGAGGGACTTTGACACCCCTGCACTAGTATATCCTGGAGAGGCTGAAAGCTTTTCTTTCAAGCGGTTAAATCTGGAACTCTAATGCACATCGCTGAAAAACTTGTTTATGAACGTACATGTTTGTATTTGTGACGTGAGGCTGGTTGTGTGGGAGGTTCTTGGGATGTGTGACGGATCTTTCCTGTTTTTAATGGCGTTCTGTATCCTTTAATTTTTAATTACAGTATAATTTATGAATTGTACATCATTTTGACAGTTACTTGAAGGGTGGTATATTAAGTGCAGAAAGCATAAGAGCTCCCAGTCCCTCCCCAAACTCTGCCTAACATAATCACACCTTGTATCTAACTCAACTGTATTGTACTTCAAACTGCTGTACTATAATTCTAATGAGAGCTCCATGTTCCCCTCTATTGAAGGAATACTACACCTCATAGTATCTTCCTTGTTGTAACTCCGAAACATAATGTAAACTTCTTGATTTGTAAGTCACCTTGAACCTAGATTTCTTTGGGTGTCTTCATAGACAATAAGCTGAAGCCTTTTGCCCAATGTGCGGCAGCGGCCAAAAAAGCAAACAGGATGCCAGGAATTATTAATAAAGGGATGGTTAACAAGACTATAATGCCCTTGTATCACTCCATGGTGCGACCTCATCTGGAGTATTGCATTCAATTCTGGTCTCCTTATCTCAAGAAAGCTATAGTGGTGCTAGAAAAGGTTCAAAGAAGAGCGACCAAGATGATAAAGGGGATGGAACTCTTCTCGTATGAAGTTAGGGCTCTTCAGCTTGGAAAAGAGACGGCTGAGGGGAGATACGATTGAAGTCTACAAAATCCTGAGTGGAGTACAAGCGGATCAATTTTTTACTTCGTCAAAAATTACAAAGACTAGAGGGCACTAGATGAAGTTACAGGGAAATGCTTTTTAAAATCAATGGGAGGAAATTATTTTTCACTCAGAGAATAGTTAAGCTCTGGAACACGTTGCCAGAGGATGTGGTAAGAGCGGATAGAGTAGCTGGTTTTAAGAAAGGTTTGAACAAGTTCCTGGAGGAAAAGTCCATAGTCTGTTATTGAGAAAAACATGAGGGAAGCCACTGTTTGCCCTGGATTGGTAGCATGGAATGTTGCTACTCCTTGGGTTTTGGCCAGGTACTAGGGACCTGGATTGGCCACCGTGAGAACGGGCTACTGGGCTTGATGGACCATTGGTCTGACCCTGTAAGGCTATTCTTATGTTCCCCCCCCCCCCCCAGCCTCTTTAAAATCTTCGCCAGCGCGAGTAACTTTTCTAGCCTGGCTCCCTCTGAAATCAATTCCGGAACGCAGGGCCAGGAAGTCACGTCAGAGGGAAAACCAACACCGGCGCAAGCAGTATGCCGGTGAAGTGTGATGGAGCATGAGGGAGGGGGGTTAGGGTGGAGAGGGCAGGAGGGTGCCATTACCCCAGGCGCCTCCTACCTTTGCTAAGCCACTGCAACCTACACTGAATGCCCAGAACCTGAGAGGATCACACCAGTGCCACAAAGGGATTGTGTGTGTCTGTGTGTCTACACATGGTGCATGGTGTATAATGAACATATGTGTGTCTGCATGTGTATGTGTTCATGTGGGCATGTGTGCTTGTATCTGTGTATGTGTGTGCTTGTGTGTGGGTGGGTGTCTGCTTGTCCAACCTGTTAATTAAAGAAGTCAGGGGGCAAAAGCTTATAAGTTGAGTTGTATAATTTATATTGAAGGTGGGAACTATTACTCGCTGTGGCAGCCTTAATTTAATAGCCTATAAAAACAGCTTTCTCCTCCATATGAAACAGCAATTAGAGAAGCATTCCATGTTTTATGGGGAAAGGTGACATATTTGGACGTTAATATATCACTTGACAATTCACCCCACCTCGGTAAGTCTGGTAGTCTGCAGGGCTCTCCCTCTGCCCTTACGTCACTCTGTCATCTTGGAAAGAGAGGCTGATTTGATGAAAGCAGGTCAAGCTAATTAAGGAAGAGTTTGAACTTGCAGTCTTCAGCTCTGGAAACCTCTCATTAACCTATCAAAAGGCCTTGTCACCTTCAGTCACCCAGAATGGTCTATAGGAGACTTGAGCTCCTACTGTTTGGGCTGCTAAGAGTTAAATGCTAGATTCCACGCTGAAGCCCTGAGCAGTTCACATTAAACACAGAAGTACAGAAACTCAGTGTCAGGCTTACTTCTATTGGGTCCTGCTGGCCCACTGGCTTTTTTCGTTTTTTGCAAACTCACTTTCAAATCCCATTTTTTGCTCTCTATATGGGAGGATTCATTTAAAAACGGAAATGTTAATTTTTAATGGCAGTCTTGCAATGTTATACTAGTATTAATCATTTCCACAGCACTGTTCATCAAAACATAG
Source organism: Geotrypetes seraphini (assembly GCF_902459505.1). Lineage (NCBI taxonomy): Eukaryota > Metazoa > Chordata > Amphibia > Gymnophiona > Dermophiidae > Geotrypetes > Geotrypetes seraphini. Next base: position 69,908,523 of record NC_047095.1, read on the forward strand.
AAGAGACAGTGGCCTGCTCAGAAGAGCTTACAATCTAGTCAAGACAGACAAACCGGACAAGAAGGTGCATCTATACACTGTGCTCATATGGGGGTACAAGTGAATCAATTTTTTACTCCATTAAAAATTGTAAAGTCTAGGGGACACTCAGTGAAGTTACAGGGAAATACTTTTAAAACCAGTAGGAGGAATACGAGTATACAATGTCAGGTGCAATGTCAGGTGCAACTCTGGGAAAAAGTGAACAAGAAAGGGATCTGGGTGTACTGATAGATAGGACCCTGAAGCCGTCGGCACAATGCGCAGCAGCGGCAAAGAAGGCAAATAGAATGTTGGGCATGATAAAGAAAGGAATCTCGAGTAGATCGGAGAAAGTTATAATGCCGCTTTATAGGGCAATGGTCAGACCCCACTTGGAATACTGCGTCCAACATTGGTCTCCCTACCTAAAGAAGGATATAAAACTGCTGGAGAGGGTGCAGAGACGAGCAACAAAACTGGTGAAGGGTATGGAGAAACTGGAATATGAGGATCGACTTAAAACACTGGGATTGTTCTCCCTTGAGAAAAGGAGACTGCGTGGGGATATGATCGAGACCTTCAAAATACTGAAAGGAATCGACAAAATAGAGCAGAGAAGATTATTTACATTGTCCAATTTGACACGGACTAGAGGACATGTAATGAAGCTAAGGAGGGACAGGTTCAGGACTAATGTCAGGAAGTTCTGCTTCACTCAGAGAGTGGTTGACACCTGGAATGCCCTCCCAGAGGAGATTATGACGGAATCGACCGTCCTAGGCTTCAAGAGCAAACTAGATGCATATCTCCTTAAGAGAGGCATATAAAGATATGGTGGACTATAAATTACGCCAGGTGTACACCTGGCAGGGCCTCCGCGTGTGCGGATCGCCGGACTTGATGGACCGAAGGTCTGATCCGGAGATGGCAGTTCTTATGTTCTTATGTTCTTATGTTCACTCAGAGAATAGTTAAGCTCTGGAACGCGTTGCCAGAGATTGTGGTAAGAGCGGATAGCGTAGCTGGTTTTAAGAAAGCTTTGGACAAATTCCTGGAGGAAAAGTCCATAGTCTGTTATTGAGAAAGACGTGGGGGAAACTACTGCTTGCCCTGAATCGGTAGCATGGAATGTTGCTACTTTTGGGTGTTTGGCCAGGTGACCTGGATTGGCCACTGTGAGGACGGTCCACTGGGCCAGATGGAGCATCGGTCTGACCCAGTGAGGCTATTCTTATGTTCTTATTGGTACTTAGAAGGTAGGTTGGAGTTTAGAATTGAAAGCATCTTCAAAGCACTGCCTGTTGGTATGCAAATCTAACTAATGCATATTCATTGTGGATATCTCCACTGTAACTATGATAAATTTAACCTGGATATTGGTATTAGATCCCTAGTATGTGTCAAGTTAGGATAAAAACTTGTACCAGAAAAAAACTGTAACTATGGCACATTGTAGCCTGTTAACTGCATATTATATATGTTAAGCTGTAACCCGTCCTGAGCTCCTTGGGAAAGATGGGATAGAAAAAGAAAGAAAGAGAGAAAGAGAAAGAAAGAGAGAGAGAGAGAGAGAAAGAAAGAAAGTGAGAGAGAGAAAGAAAGAGAGAGAGAGAGAGAAAGAGAGAAAGAGAAAAAGAAAGAAAGAGAAAGAGAGAGAGAAAGAAAAAGAGAGAACGAAAGAAAGAGAGGAAGAGAAAGAGAGAACTAAAGAAAGAGGAAGAGAAAGAGAGAAAGAAAGAGAGAATGAAAGAAAGAGAGAAAGAAATAGAGAAAGAAAGAGAGAGAGAGAAAGAAAGAAAGAGAAAGAGAGAACTAATGGAAGAGAAAGAGAGAAAGAAAGAAAGAGAGAATGAAAGAGAGGAAGAGAGAGAAAGAAAGAAAGAAAGAGAGAGAGAGAGTGAAAGGGAGAGAGAAAAAAAGGAGAGAAAAAGAGAGAGAGAGGAAAAAAAAGAAAGAGAGAGAGAGAGAGAAAGAAAGATAGAAAGAAAGTGACTTTAAGTCTGAATTTGAATACTTCCAGAGAGCCTAGTTTGTGAATAGCAGATAAGCAAGGAACCTCATTATATACTAAACATGTGTGGTCCAGTTTAAGGGAAGGGATTTGTTATTCTGCCTTTCTGTAGATTGTATATTAAATCGAGGTACTTACTTTGTACAAAGGGCAGCAAAGGGATGAGTATCGTACCCTGAGTCACAAGGAACAGCAGTGGGAAGTGAACCCAGTTCCCCCAGGTTCTCAAATCACTGCGCTAACTACTTGGCTACTCCTCCACTTATATCAAACAGCAACGCACCTACATATGGTGCTTTAAACGATTTATAACAAAAAGCTTTAAACAGTTTGTCGTTTAGGACTGGAATTTGGCAAATGTTATGCCGATCTTCAAAAAAGGTTCAAGGGGAGACCCGGGATACTACAGACCAGTGAGTCTAACCTCAGTACCGGGAAAGATGGTAGAGGCGCTGATAAAGGACAGCATCATTGATCACCTTGAAGGACACGGTCTAATGAGGACCAGCCAGCACGGTTTTAGCAAAAGCAGATCTTGTTTGACGAACTTGCTGCACTTCTTCGAGGGAGTAAACAAGCAGATAGACAAGGGCGACCTGGTTGACATTGTATATCTGGATTTTCAGAAGGTGTTCGACAAAGTTCCACATGAACGACTACTTTGGAAAATTGCATGCCATGGAATCGAGGGTGAAATACTTACGTAGATTAAAAACTGGCTGGATCATAGGAAATAAAGAGTGGGGGTAAATGGACAATTCTCAGACTGGAAGAGCGTCACCAGTGGGTGCCACAGGGCTCAGTGCTTGGACCTGTGCTCTTCAACATCTTTATAAATGATCTGGACATAGATATGACGAGCAAGATGATTAAATTTGTGGACGATATGAAGTTATTCAGAGTAGTGAAGACGCAGGGGGACTTGCGAAGATCGAGGAATGGGCATCTACATGGCAAATGAGGTTCAACGTGGATAAGTGTAAAATGATGCATATTGGTAACAAAAATCTCATGCACGAATACAGGAGGTTGTCCGGGGCGATACTTAGAGAGACCTCCCAGGAAAGAGACTTGGGAGTTCTTATTGACAAGTTGATGAAGCCGTCCACGCAATGTGCGGTGGCGGCAAAAAGGGCGAACAGAATGCTAGGAATGTTAAAGAAGGGGATCTCAAACAGATCGAAGAAGGTTATCATGCCGCTGTACCAGGCCATGGAGTGCCCTCACCTGGAGTACTGCGTTCAGCACTGGTCGCCGTACATGAAGAAGGACGCGGTACTACTCGAAAGGGTCCAGAGAAGAGCGACTAAAATGGTTAAGGGGCTGGAGGAGTTGCCGTACAGTGAGAGATTGGAGAAACTGGGCCTCTTCTCCCTTGAAAAGACGAGACTAAGAGGGGACATGATCGAAACATTCAAGGTACTGAAGTGCATAGACTTAGTAGATAAAGACAGGTTGTTCACCCTCTCCAAGGTAGGGAGAACGAGAGCGCACTCTCTAAAGTTAAAAGGGGATAGATTCCGTACGAACGTAAGGAAGTTCTTCTTCACCCAGAGAGTGGTGGAAAACTGGAACACTCTTCCGGAGTCTGTCGTAGGGGAAAACACCCTCCAGGGATTCAAGACAAAGTTAGACAAGTTCCTGCTGAACCAGAACATACGCAGGTAGGGCTGGTCTCAGTTAGAGCGCTGTTCTTTGACCAGAGGGCCGCCACGTGAGTGGACTGCTGAGCACAATGGACCACTGGTCTGATCCAGCAGCGGCAATTCTTATGCTCTTATGTTTTATCAAGCTGCGATAGAGGTTTTTTAGCATGAGCCAGCGTGGTAAATGCTCCAACGCTCGTAGAATTCCTATGAGCATCAGACAACTTACCTCTAGCGCAGCTTAGGCAGGGATAGTCCATTGAAATTTGTTAGACTTAGGGGGTACTTGGCTTGAAGAAGTTGAGAAACTCTGGACTAGCATGTAGCAGATGTGCCCTCAGATCCAAATTGGTGCCAGTTATAGTTCAATTATTGGTGCTAATTGCTCATTAGCCAGTTACTTGGGCATACATCTTGGATCGGCACCACATATAGAATGGGTTAGTATATAGTAGAAGGGTAGTTTGAAAAGTTTGGTAAAAAAGCAAGTCAAGCTACGCAGTCTCCATCAAGGACTATACACGCGAGTCTTGCGAGTTTCCCGGTTTATCGTATCACAGGAAAAACTGCATTGTTTAACTTTGCTGCTTTTTTTTTTTTTTTTATCTTTATTGATTTTGTAAAAGATACAAACGAATGAACAGTAAGATGTCCAATAACAGGTTAAAATACCTGTTCAACTTGCTTCTTTTTTTTACCAGATGTTTCAAACCACCCTGCTACATTAGCACATTTAAATGTTTCTGTGATATTTTCAAAGAGAAAGTATGCCCAGACTTCCTGAGAGGAAATGTGCAAAGTGCTGCCTCCTCCCATTTATGTCTGCTGGGAGCCCAGCAATAGTGTCAGCCAATGCCTGTGAAATTCTTCTTCTGAACTTTCTCTCGAATGCTTCTTCTGCCGAGCAGGGCCCATCACCTGCATTGCTCTGACTTCTGGGTGTTTCTAAATTTCTTTTTGAGTCATCCTTCCTTTTACTCGGTGAAAACAAAGCATAAAACCACCACTGGTTTCCCTTTGGAGCAGTCAACTGGCCACATCTTTTCCAGAGTTCAAGAACGGGCAAAATGCAGGTCGTTGGGCTGTGCCCGAGGCCCTAATAGCCTTTGAAAGCTTCCTCCAGAAAACCTGCACCTGTGCTTTCATTAGCATACGATTAAAGCACAGGAGGACACGACAGAAAAAGGATCCTTCAAAATGGCACAAAACTGGTTGCAGCTTGAAAGAGAACAGGATCAAGACATGCACCATAGAAGAAAGGTGCTGGAACAGAGCCACCGGAATTGTACTAGGGTTTCCCTGGAACTGTCCTCCTTTTCAGGACATGTCCGGGGCTCCAGATGGATGTAAAAAACCCATCACTTTGTCCAGGTTTTGAAAAGCGGTGTCGGGCAGGGAGGAAGTCTGCGCATGAATAGGCAGCGGGGGGGCGGGGCTAGGGTGGGATTAGGGCGGGGATGGGCAGAACTAGGCGGGGCTAGGGGATCCGGATTTTCCAAAAGGAAAATCTGGCAACCCTAAGTTGTTCTCCTGCCTTAAACATGAACCACTTTATACCAGGGCTACTCAATTCTGGTCCTTGAGGTCCACAGCCAGGCCAGGTTTTTAGGATATCCAGAATGAATATGTTATAGGGTTGAACCAAAGTTCTTGATGCTGCTTTTATTCAGTAAATCCTTTTAAAATACAAACTCCATCACGGGCCGTGGTTCGGCAAAACATGCCTTCAGGGATCCAAGATATTGATAATATAACCTTTGCAAATGTGGAATATCATTAAAAGCTTGACCAGCCCAAATAAAACTGCCAGAAAGGCCTGAAATCTGAACTGTCCAGGTACCTGAAGGGATTTTCAAAACCCGGCAGTTTGGGTTTTGGAAGTCCCTGAGCTTGGGGCCGCGTCTGGAGGGCCTCTGTGCGTGTGCACATGTTGACTCAATGACATCGCATGCACGCACACGCAGGGGCCCTCCAGATGCGGCCTCCAGCTCGGGGCTAGAGTAAAAGATGGCGAAGCTGGAGGTGACTGGGGGTGAAACGGAACAGGGCCAGGGTCCTTTTTTTGGTTTTAAAGAGGAAATCTGGCAACCCTAAATATCTATGAGAGAGGTTTCCATACCAACGAGTCAGTGCATGCAAATCTCTCTCATGCATATTCATTGTGGATATCCTGAAAACTTGGCCTACCTGTGGACCTCGAGGACTGAAATTGAGCGGCACCTGCCATAGACATCTGTGTGCAACACTGTCAAAGGCTTTGCTAAAATCTAAATACACCACATCTAGCGCACTTCCTCTATCCAATTCTCTGGTCAGATTTGATCCATGTTGCCTCCGGTCCTGTGATCCACCCGATTCCAGAAACGTCATGATTTATTTATTTAAAATTCGTTGTAGCCCGCCTATCTACAAATCTAGGCGGGGAACAATGTAAACATAGAAAATCAGCACATGACAAACAAAATGCAATAGCAATACACATTTTAAAAAATCATAAAACAGCCGAACATCTTTACTCAGTCATAAAATACATCTTCAAAAAGACATGCAATAGGCACCTATCTTTATTGGGTGCCAATTACAGAATCCAGCCCTCAGTGACCACTGTGGGTTTAAGGGGGGGGGGGGGTGTTCATGCCTTTATTCTTCCAGTAGTCATCTGGCACCTTTTTGGCACTTAGGGGGAATTCATCAAATGTGTGCTACTGTTAAAACTGATATCGGGATTGTCTCCAGCTTACCTTTTGCCTCATTTTGTGTTGTGTAGACCATCAAGAGAAACTAGACACTTCTACTTATTTGCTTATCCAAAAATTAATGGGTGTAGATGTAAGACCTTCTTAGATAGGACCCTAGCAACAATCTTGGTTAGGGAAATGTATTCAGCAAGCTATGTTATCGGAAATTAATTAAGACCACTTAGTTCGATAAGTTTTATTATTGAAATTCTATTTTACAAATATTTGTATTTTTTTACTATATTTTTGTATTTCGCTGATTGTCCAGCTCTTTTTAGTGTAAACCACCTAGAACTTTTCGTTATGGCGGTATAAAAGAATAAAGTTATTATTAGTATTATTATTATTTACCACGTCATGTTATTTTAGTACAAGGCCTCATTGGAAGAAAGAGCCCCTGTGCCAAAATAGCATGACTTGTGGCAAAATAACCTGACCTAACGGTAGCACACTTTGATGATATCCCTCATTGAAACTCAGAAAAACGGCCAAATCATAAGCATGCCCTAGTTCCACCTAAAACACGCCTTCCAAATGCCCCCTTTAAATTTAGACAAACTGCATAGAAAACCATCTTAAAAGTCAGTTTTGAAAATAGAGATTTGGACATTTTGGGGAAAACAAACAAAATCCATCGGCCGCTTTGGGCCATTTTGGGGACATTCTGTTTCAAAAACGAGCCCCATGTCCTCCTAGCTGCAGTGTTGTTCCAGGAGGGAACCAGCTTCTTCCATTAGAACCAACCTAGCAAAACGAAAAGTGACCGCTAGGGCTTCCCTTCAGAAACCCACTTTGCTCTGTTGGACTGTTGCTGCTCCCTGGGCAGGAGACACAAGAGTGAGTCAGTGGTAACTAACACACATAGACAGATCTAATTGCCACAAACTGATCCGTGAATCTGAGTCAGAGAAAATAGTTAACATATAACGTGCTAATATATTTCTCTCATGCAACAAAAACAAAACTATCCAAATTAAACATTCATGTGATTAATGTGTAGAAGGTTCCAGGGTGAGGCAACACCTGGACTAATTGTCAGTCATGTGTGGTTTTCTTTCCTTACCATCTAATCACAGCTTGCCCAGATTTCCGGTAGAGAGAAAGTATAAGAATGAACATCAGCCATGAGTCCATAATAACCTAATAATTGCAAAAATGTCATTAATTGACTGGGGGAAATGTAGGTTGCTTTGAACTGAAAACATGAACACGATATTCACTGATGGCCCTCAAGAATTTCCCATAGAGAAGAAGGATTCAAAGTACAAACCACAAAGGAACAAATTTAAAAAAAGCACAAAGGGCCGTCAAGTACTGGGTAATCTTACTTTAATGATGGACCCGACACGGGCCGTGTTTCGATGTCTCCGCCTGCGTCAGGGTTTTGTACTAAGATTAGATATACAAATTTTAAATGCAAATAATTAGACATAAGATGATTAAACAAACAAATTATAAATGCATGTCTGATATGCATAAAGATTACAATATATATAATTTAAAAAGGCATCTAAAAAAACATTTATTAAAAAGCATGTTTAAAAGCATCTAAACATATTTTTTGATGCTTTTTAATCTTTTATAAATGCCTTTTTTAATTTTTTTATCATGTTGCATGCTTCGTACATACCTGTCAACTTTATAAGTTGCAATTTTGATGCATATCAATCCATTGTGCTACCTGGGTTCTTCCCGAAGCCTCATTCTCACCCTTGAGAAACTGCTCTCCATACATTGGACTGTAAACGTGCCTTGACTTACGACATACAGAAATCGAAATAGAGTCGATAGGAGTCTTGAAGCTATGTCTCAGATCCTCTGCTATAAAGAGTCTAATAAGAATAGCAATTGAATTGCTAGTGTACTCAGAGCATTGCACAGTGGGGATTAGAACCCATGTCTCCACTGTGTATTCCTGCCCCAAAGTGTCAGCTTACTACTGATGAATCCTTATGCTACCTCCTCAGTTAACTAGAGATATAGATAGAAGCCATCTATAGCTTCAGCATACGCTTTTTTTAATAGGTCATCAGATGTGCTTTCCGCATTTGATCACTTTTAATCAACGGAAATATGTGCACAGCTTAGGTAATGATTTCATTGGTTTAATCATTACTTAGCAGTCCTCATTGACCCCATTTTATGTGTTTTGTTCATACGCTTTATATGCACGCTATATGTCACAAATTCTCACCACTCTTGTGCACTCTGGTCTACTGGGTCGGCTGGGGAGTATTGGTTACCTGTGCTGTACTTCCTATAAAGTGACTTCATAAAACTGCTGCGGCCATTTGGAACGGTGAGAAGTGGACCAAATGGCATTCATGGGTAAATAGAAGAAAGGGTCGATAAGTTTTTACAGGAATTATATAATGTGTGCCGTTTTGGGTGATAAAATAAATAAATAAATAAGTAAGTTAATCTTTATTAATTTTCCAAAACTAATACAAAGTGCCAAGATTTATACAAACATGAATAATCAAAATAAGCACTTATATTCAATCAATAACAATGCAGAAGAAAAATATCCCTCCCATCCCTTCCAACACATTTGATCAAAGAATAACCCAAAGAGATATCCCCCCCCCCCCCCCGTCCTGGATGTGTATGGAAATAAATACAAATTAAAATTAAAAGACAACTATAACAAAGTTTTTTTTAATCATATCTTGTATGTTTTGCAGAGGACAACCTTGAAAAAGTCATTGGACGAAACATGGCAGGAAAATAATCCCCAGCCGACCCAGGAGACCAGAGTGCACGAGAAATGAGAATTTCCTGTCTTGGTCTAAAGGGCCTTTTTCTTCTTTTATAGAGCAATTTACTTTGATAATATTACTTTAATTCTCCGCTAAGTATATCTTGGATCCTTATTGTGGACTTCAGCTATAATGATTTTCTTTTCACTGATGTTTGAGATGTTAGAGTGAATATATTATTGCCTTATTGGCTTACCTTTATCTTTCTGTACAAGTGACACTTGATTTGTAATTTGAAAATGATAACTAAATAAAGAAAAAAAAAAAAAAAGAAGAGAATTTGTGCTACTATTTAACATATAGCGTGCATATAAAGCGTAAAAATAAAGGGGGCCTTTAACTAAAGCACGCTACCCGATTTAGCACACGCTAAATGCTAACGTGCCCATAGGATATAATAGGCGCATTAGCATTTAGCTTTATCGAATGCACGCCTTAGTAAAAGCGGAGGAAGCGTGTGAAGAAACCGCATTAAAAAAAGCTTATCAGATTGGGTCAGAGAGGAGTGTCACGTAACGATTAAACGTATGAAATCGTTGCCTAAGCTGTGCACATATTTCCGTTGATTAAAAGTGATCAAATGCGGAAAGCACATCTGATGACCTATTAAAAAAAAGCGTACGCTGATGCTATTGATGGTTTCTATGGCCTCACGTCTATCTCTCTCTATAATGAGCGAGGTATTAATATTATAAGAGCTGAGGATTCAGCCTCACCAGTCAATGCATGCGATACTTATAGGACAAGCCTGGATCAGGGGCGCAGGACTATCTAGACGCGTCTGAAAGGGAGTCTGCATTCCCCAGCAGACAGAATGGGGGTCCCACAAACCAATATTCACGGTGGGGCTTAGTACAAGGGGCCGCTGCAAAGTTCTCAGCCCAACCAACAAAGCTGGGGCGTTGAGGGCTCTTCACTTAAGGCTCCTTTTCCTAAGTTTTTAGCGCACGCAGTGTTTTTAGCGCACGCAGAATTGCTGCATGCATTAGAAGCTAACGCCAGCATTGAGCCGGCGTTAGTTCTAGCCGCGTAGCGGGGGGTTTAACGTGCATGGCAATTAGGCACGCGCTAAAAACGCTATCGCAGCTTAGGAAAAGGAGCTCTTAGTCCAGCGATTTTCCAACGGAATAAAAAAAGTGGAAAATCACTGGACTAAGTGTAAAGTCCTCGATGAAGACTGTCCCAACTTTGTTGATAGGGCTGAGAACTTTTCAGCAAACCCTTGTAGACTGAAATATATATTTAGCTTCACGAAAACCAAAAGTCGATCTAATAAATATACCGTAACTTGACTTATTCCCTAGTAAAATTAGTTCAATGTGGATAATGATCGAAGAACATAAGCATCACCTCTGCCGGGTCAGACCAGGGGTCCATCGTGCCCAGCAGTCCGCTCCCGTGGCGGCCCCCCAGGACCATGACCTGTAAGTGATCCTTTACCTAAACCTTTTATTCCCTAATCATTTAATATTCTGTATAGTAACCCTCTATCTGCACCCTTCAATCCCCTTCTCCTTCAGGAAATCATCCAATCCCTTTTTGAAACCCAATATCGTACTCTGTCCTATCACATCTACTGAGTAACAAGAAATTTTTGAAACCAAGAAGTTTTCAGTTTCTTTTAAAGTCTCATAAAGTCCGATTCTAATCTGAGCTGCAGAGGGAAAGAATTCCAAATGAGGGCAGAGTATATTCGTTTTCATTTGCTTCCCTGTATCAGTGGAAAGCTCCTTTTGCTAGCGTCTTTAGCGTGCGCAAACCACGTGCTATATGAAAAATACTAACACAAGCTCTATGGAGGCGTTAGCGTTTAGCGTGTGCACTAAAACCGCTAGCGCACCTTAGCAAAAGCAGCCCTAAATTTCTTTGACATTGTAACACTTTACACCTGGGGAGAAGCAATATTATACTCTCCATATAAAGTGGCGTTAATCTTTGGAGAAACATAAAAATAAATGTATGCATTTTAAACAAAACACAGACCTGAGAACCAGGAGAGTTGCCCATTTAAATTTATAGAATAATATAGTAGATGATGGCAGATGAAGACTTGTGTTACCAGATGCTAGGGTCCACCTTGGGGATTAGCGCCCAAGAAAAGGATCTGGGTGTCTTCATAGACAATATGTGAGGTGTGAGGCGGCAGCCAAAAAAGCAAACAGGATGCTGGGAATTATTAAAAAAGGGATGGTTAACAAGACTATGAATGTTATAATGCCCCTATATCGCTCGTTCAATTCTGGTCTCCTTATCTCAAGAAAGATATAGCGGCGCTAGAAAAGGTTCAAAGAAGAGCGACCAAGATGATAAAGGGGATGGAACTGCTCTCGTATGAGGAAAGATTAAAACGGTTAGAGGGGCATAATCGAAAGGGATGTCTAAGTCCATTTACGTCCATCTCACAAGTCATCCAAAGTAAAAAAAACAGCTTAAGACACATTTTCAAAAAATACGTCCAACTTTTTTTTTGTTTTGAAAATCGTCTAATTATACGTCCTGCCAATTTGATCATCCAAGTCGCTAAATCGTCCATCTTTATACCACATTTTTGTCCAAGTCCAAAACGCCTAGAACAAGCCCTGTTGGACGTGGGAGGGGTCTGCAAAGTGATGGACTGAACACCCAGACATGGCACTTAAATAGTGGGGTACCTTACAGGGCACTGCTGTGAACTTCACAAAAAGGGTGCCATGGCTTCTCCTCACTACAGCTCCCTTATAGGTGTCAGTGAGCCCCCCAAACCACCTCCAGAATCCCGTAGACCCACTTATCTATCACCCCAATAGCCCTTATGGCTGCAGGAGCCACTTATATGCCAGTACAAAAGGGTTTTGGGGGTGTATAGGGGAGTGCACATGTTTCAGTATCAATGCAGTGATTACAGGGGCTTATGGGCATGGGTCCTCCTCTCTATGGGTTCCTAACAACTTAAGCCACCTCAGTGCAAGTCGACTAGGCTTTCCTATGCCAGGCGCAAGTTTGAGCCTACTTTTTTCATTACTGCCTATTAAGACCCCTGTGGATGTTCATATGTGGGCTGAAATCAGAGCTTCAAAGGTGCCCGATTCCAGGAGAGAGACCTTTTAGCCATTCCTGGTTTTGAACTTACTTATTTATTTAATTTTCTCTATCGTTCTCCCAGGAGAGCTCAGATACTGAAGCATTTTTCCCTGTCTGTCCCGGTGGGCTCACACTCTATCTAATGTACCTGGGGCAATGGAGGGGGGGGATTAAGTGACTTGCCCAGGGTCACAAGGAGCAGCGTGGGTTTAAACTCACAGCCTCAGGGTAGCTTTAACCACTGCACCACAAGCACATGGGATTTGTTGTTTCTGATTTCTACCCATTGAAACCAGCACTTCAGGTCCCATAATGCATCAGGACTGGAGGTGTATAACAGGGCAGCTCTGTGACATTTTCCCACTACACCAAGCTCTGCATCTGAGCAGCTCCTCTGCATAGACAAAGTGTTTCTACAGGTTACCATTTTGTAGAACCACAACCGATCCGGTCTTAAGAGTAACTCCACAAACACCTGCTGTAAGCCAATGAAATGTGACCAGAGCCCATCCCTGTTTCCTCTGAAGTGAAAATACCACAGACAATTTGCCTTGGGCATGAACTAACCTTAATCATATTGTGTCAGGCATGGAGGAGAAAGTGCCACCAGAGAAGCAGATTATTTAGGTGGCATTAAACAGTCCCTGCCTTTTCTTTTAAAATGACCCACATTAATCACAAACGTGTCCAGCACACCTCTGTGGAGAAAGTTACAAGGATGCGGTGATCCTTCAATTAATGGCTGCTAGTTTAAGGTCACAGCTACATAACACAACCCATCAAGGTTTAGGAAGACAGTGCCAAAGGTGGAGCCAATGGCTACCACTCCTTACCACCAACTGTAATTACAGCCCATTTGACCATGCCATAGGAAGAAAACGGAGCAGTGACTTTCCAGTGCCTCTCCTCCAGGGTGACCTAATTTAATTGTATCCAGGAGGACCTTGTCACAAGAAAAGCAACATCTGGGTTATTTGGCAGATAGAACCCAATGTTCATTTTTTTTCAAAACTGCAGGCAGGTGCAGGGCTGGGTTTTGTACTAGTTCTGAAAGAGAAAGTACACATACACTGCCCAGGGGGAAGGTGTTCGCAGAGACTTTTTCCGGTCAAAACAATGCAAATGCAAAGACTACAGGCACCTTTGCCTTCCCTGGTTAAACGTCACTAAGGGAACACCTCCATAATAATGCAGGGGAAAAATATGTTTTTTATTCCACAAGGTACATAGGTGGACAAATTTCCAAAATCTTTTTTCTAGAGATAAACAGTTTGGGGAAATCACCCTGCCCAGTGGCAGCATACTCTGAATTCCTGTGGTAAGGAAAGTATCATGGCTTGGCCTGTGCTGTGACCCACAGATCTAAAGCCTCATATTTTCAGCCAGTCTCTCACCTGCATCCTTCATAAGAACATAAGCAATGCCTCCGCTGGGCCAGACCTGAGGTCCATCGTACCCAGCAGTCATGTTTATTAATTTATACATAAACTTAACTCTGTTGTTTTTTGTGTGCAAAAATCACATATATTGACAATAGAACTGAAAACAGATTATAGTAGACTCTCAGTTAACCGGCACCCATGGGGCTTGATAGATGCCGGATAAATGGAGTTTCTGGTTGCTTGAGAGTTACTGTTAAAAACAGGCCTAACTAAACTAAACTAAACTAAACCTTGGGTTTATATACCGCACCATCTCCACGGATGCAGAGCTCGGCACGGTTTACAGGAAGTAGGATGAGAGAGGAACTACAGTGGAGAGATTAAGAGTTAGGTGTAAAAGGGTGGGGGAAGGGGTAGAGGCCTAAGAGGGGGGAAGTGTTACAGTTTTGAGAATAGCCAGGTTTTTAGGTGTTTACGGAAAAGTTGGAGGGAGCTTGAGGTTCGGAGCGGGGAGGTGAGGTTATTCCAGATCTCAGTGATTCTAAAGGGGAGGGATGAACCAAGTTTGCCTGCATGGGAGATACCTTTTGTGGAAGGGAAGGATAGTTTAAAAATTTGGGACGATCTGGAGGAGGTAGGGGTTGGGGAGTTCCAGGATAGAGGGATTACGGCAGGAAGGATGCCATGTAGGATCTTGTAGGCTAGGCACGCACATTTGAAGTGGATCCTGGGGATTACTGGGAGCCAATGGAGCTTAGATAGGACGTGATCGAATTTGCCTTTCGCGAAAATAAGCTTAGCTGTGGCGTTCTGAATCTGCTGAAGTCTGTGGAGGCTTTTCTTGGTTAGGCTGAGGTAGATAGAATTGCAATAGTCCAATCTGGAGAGGATGATGGATTGTACTAGGACTGCGAAGTGTTTTTGGTGAAAATAGGGTCTGACTTTCCTTAGCATGTGAAGGCTAAAGAAGCATTTTTTTACCAAGGATTGGAGATGATCGTTGAAGGATAGAGAAGAGTCTAAGGTGACACCCAGGACTTTGCTTGAGAACTCGAGCTGTAATGAGGAGCAGGAGGACAATGGGATGGAGGAGGGTAAATGGACTAATTTTGGGCCGAGCCAAAGGAGTTTTGTTTTGGACTCGTTCAGTTTCATTTGCATTGTGAATGCCCAGGATTGGAGGTTCGTTATGCATGAGGATATGTTCGTAGAGAGGTTAGTGAGGTTCGAGTCGGTCTCAAGGAGGACGAGGATGTCATCAGCATAAGTGTAAAGAGTTTCAAGGGGGGATAGTTGGAGTAGTTTCAGGGAGAACATGTAAATGTTAAAGAGGATTGGGGAGAGGGGTGAACCTTGTGGGACACCACAAGTCGGGGTCCAGGGGGAGGATGAGGTGCCGCTCATGTTAACCATGTAAGAGCGGGAGCGCAAGAATTTGGAGAACCAATCAAGAACTATGGAGCTAATGCCTATCTCGGAGAGTTGGAAAATTAGAATGTCGTGGTGGACAACGTCAAAAGCTGCGGAGAGGTCGAATTGTAGAAGAACAGCAAACTTGTTACGAGAATGCAGTTGCTGAACCTTAGAGATTAGAGAGGCCAATAGGGATTCAGTGCAGAAGTTGGATCTGAAGCCATATTGGTAAGGTAGGAGGATAGAGAATCTTTCTAAGTAGGAAGAGAGCTGGGTAGATATGATGGACTCGAGCAGCTTGGTGAGGAGAGGGATATTTGCTATTGGACGATAGCTGGATGGTATGGAGGGGTCGAGGTCAGCTTTTTTCAGTAAAGGGGTCAGTGCGATGTGTCCCATTTCAGTGGAGAATAGGCCTGATAATAGGGCAGAATTTATGAGTTTGGTAAGAGATGTGATGGCCTGTGTGGGGATTTTCTCAAATAGATAGCAAGGAAATGGGTCCAGGATGCAGTTGCATGATTTTAACTTGAGGCAGAGTTTAAGGGTCTGAGAATCAGATATGAGCTCGAAGGCAGTCCAGGATCTGTCGGCAGGGATGGGGTTGAGAGCAGCTAGGGTGGGGTTGGGTTCGGGGGGCACCAGAGAGTTGTAGGAGACTGCGGGCGGGAAGGAGCACCTTAAGATAGAGATCTTATCATTGAAGAATTTTGCTAAGACCTCGGCTGAAGGAGATGAGGGGAGAAGGGTGGAGTCATTTTTAGTGGTTAGGGAGCGCCAAATGTTGAACAGTGTGCTATTCTGGTTGTTGGATTTGGAGATCTTGTCTCCATAGAAGTTCTTCCTTGCTTTTTTTAATATTGAGTTGTAGAGCTTGATATTGACTCTCCAGGCCTGTCTGTCAGATGGGGATAAACTGTTCCAGACAAACTACCAGACATGTGGTAGCCAAAGCGTGGGTGTGCCAAGTTTACATTTCAATTTCCACGAGAAATTGATTTTATTTTCATTTTTATTTAAAGTTTACAGTATTTCTTAGATTTTTTTTCTGGTTGCTTGAGCATTCTGGTTAATTGAGTTCTGGTTACCAGTCTATTGTATCTCCATTCCTTTTCTGCCTTCTTCAGCTGAATTAAATCATCTTTAGGAAGCAAATGTGAGTGGCTCCTTCCGATCACTCCCTTCCCCATGACCCAATCCCCCTTCCTCCGACATAGAAAAATTAATTCCCTTCTCCTCCCAAATCCCACGGATCCACCCCACCCACCTTATAAAACTGAAAGATGGAGCACTGCCTCCAGTTCAACTGTCATTCAGAATGGCAGCACCTGACCCCCCCCCCCCTAGCAGGGCTTCCTGATTATAGGATGACCAAAACCAGGATTTTTGGAATCTCTAGACAAAATTTGCTGATTAGTATGAGCTACAATTAAAACCAAAACCAGCCCGTTCTAGCCCCACTCCAAAACAATATAGAAACATGATGGCAGATAAAGGCCAAATGGCCCATCTAATCTGCCCCGCATCCAGACAAATACTTCCTCCCTCCCTCCCTCCCAGACCCACCCATGAGCCTCCCCCTCCCCCAGGGCCTATCTTAAACCCTAGTGGTCTAGTAACCTAACCGGGGTAGTAGTGATCCCCAGTTGTGGCACTATTCAGTTGGTGCTCGGGTGGTCTGGCAACAGAGACAGGGTAGCGCTGTATTTACCTGCTGAGGAGAGGTCTTGAGCCTGCCAACCGGGTGAGTATCCGGATAAGTTCTGTTGACCACCTATGACTTGGACGTTCAATGTCATTTGCTTAGATTAAACCCAGCACTGCTCAAATTCAGCCGGCACCTTTGAAAACACTGCCAGCTGCCTATTAGAGTGGGAGGGGGATGTTTGCAACATGATCAATATTGTAAATTAAAGCCTCTGGTCTTGCAGTGAATAGTAATACAGTGGGCTGAGAGCCTCTGAGTCCCACTTAACCCTTCATTGCCCCAGGTACAGACATTATAAGCCTACCAGGGACAGGGAAACTGCCTGCATATAATAAATGTAAATTGCTCTAGTTGTACCACAGAAAGGCAATATATAAAAAAAAATAACAATGATGAATCACGCTCTCAGGGTTCACAGGAACATTGTACTGTCTCGTCTTCAGTGCCGGATTTACCTATAATCTAAATAAGCTACAGCTTATGGCCTCACAATCTGCAGGGCCTTACAAAAGTTCAGAATTTGGGGGGAGGGCTCTGAAAATCTTGTGTGGCTTTTAATCAAACTTATTTAAATGATCAAGAGGTGAAATTGCTTTCATTTGTACTTTTAAAATGGCTATATACGTAATGAACTTAGGTAATATTTTAAGGATAAATTTTCTGTTTTCAGGCTTACCAGTTTTCTGCTTTTGTAAACAAATTCATTATTACATATATTAATAAAAGTGATCCAAATTACTAATTTTGAAAGCATTGTATATCTATACGAGATATCTATATCTATACATTATATATATATATCCTATATAATAAAAGCTTACCGGCACATGTGCTGTTAAAACAGCGTGATCCCTACCACTGTGGTATGTGATCCGTGGCCATGTTCCATTTTAGAACCTGGCGGCAGGGAACATTCTGACCACTCCTCTCCTCCTGCCCTCACTCACCAACCGGAAGCGCAGGCAAGCTCTCTTCCTGCCCACATCCTCGGCAGGGAACACACCTCCCGCCCTCGCTCACCGCTGCTGCTGCTGCCGCCACCGCCACCGCTGATCCTCCTCTTCAGAGCAGCCTGCGATCGTGGCCAGCTTTAAAGAAACTCGCAGGCCGCTCTCCAACCTCAGTAGCACGTTCCCTCTGACGCACGGGATTGCGTCAGAGGGAACGTGCTACCGAGTTGGAGAGCGGCCTGCGAGGTTCGCTAAAGCCAGCCACCACGATGAAGAGGAGCAGGCCAGAAGACGCCGGGATGGAGGGAGGGTAAGAAGGGGATCAATACAGGGGGCCAGGGGGAGAGGGAAAGGGGGCTGCTTTGGGGGGAGGGGTGTGCTGGGGGGAGATAAAAGGGGCCATGGAGAGATAGGGAGAGGGAAAGGGGGCTGCTTTGGGGGTAGGTGTGCTGGGGACAGACAGCTTTGCTCTGGGGGGGAAGACAGAAGGGGCCATGGAGAGACAGGGAGAAGGAAAGGGGGCTGCTTTGGGGGGAGGGATGGGCTGGGGGGAGACAGAAGAGATAGGGAGAGGGAAAGGAGAGATAGGGAGAGGGAAAGGGGACTGCTTTGGTGGGGAAGACAGAAGAGGGCCATGGAGAGACAGTTAGGGAGAGGAAAAGGGGACTGCTTTAGGGGGGGAGGTGTGTGCTGGGGGCAGACAGCTTTGCTCGGGGGGGGGGGGGGTTGAAAGACAGAAGGACACAGACAGCAGCCAAGGAGAGAGAGATAAAGAAACAATGAACAGACAGACACATCTATTCTAGCACCCGTTAATGTAACGGGCTTAAAGACTAGTACTGTATGTATATATCAACGTATGCAAAAATTAGAAATGGGAAAGCAACTGCTTGCCTGGGATGTTGTTACTATTTGGGATTCCGTAATCTTGCTATTCTGTAAGATTCTGTATGGAATGTTGCTACTACTGTGTTTCCACGAAAATTAGCCCTAGCATGATTTTCGGGGTAGAACCTAATATATGCCCTACCCAAAAAATAAGCCCTAGCTGGATCGACTCTCGAAGCCCCTCCTGAATGTCTCTTACACTCCCTGATTCGCTGGCAGCAGCGCTTTCTCCCTCCTCCTCCCCATGCGAAGCATCTTTCCTCCCCTCCCACCCATCCCCTTATGCAGCATCTTTCCATCCCTCCTTCCCATCCCACGCAGCAGAACCCCACTGACCCTCCCACCATGAGGCTGACATACCTCCGTTCCAAGCAGTAGTGGCAGCAGCACTGAACTGGCTGCTATGTGGCCTTCCCCATCAGGACCCTCCCTCTGCCGCATCATTGATGATGTCAGGTGTAATTAAACTCTTGAATTTGTTGCCAGAGAATGTGGTGAAATTAATTAGCTTAGCGGGGTTTAAAAAAGGTTTGGACAATTATTGTAAATAATTGGCAGTTATTAGATTTTGCAAGGTCATCTTCCTGCATGCTATTCTATATCCCATGCACCTAAATACATTAGTGCCCACTCAAAGGGGGATGTGGTCGGGGTGGGGCAGGGCCATATCCGTGGAATCAATTTAAGATATCCTGTTTGGTCTATAAATCATTTTATTACTTTTCTTCTGATCGATTAACAAACAGATTTCAGCAAAATTTGCTACATCAAGAAGTTTTTGTTGCTGATTTTGCTAGATCTGGAACAAATAGTATTCTATCCCCTTTAAAGAATGGTTTTTTTAATTCTGACTGATTGCAGTGTAAACAGAGCTTGATTAAAATGAACAAACTTTATTATTATAGGTCTTGGATAAGCTTTACCTGTCAGCATTTTTGAAAGAGAGTGATGCACTCATTCTAATTCCAACAGCTGATTATATTGAACATTTAAAACCTGCAGTATAAAAGTAGTGAAACACTCAGTAATATTATCACCCTCTGCCGCTTCGGGCATCCCTAATATCCTGACATTATTTCGCCGCATCCTATTTGCCAGTCTTTAACATTGCCAGGCTGTTTAGCCGTCGCTGAAACTCCATGGCCTGTGAATCAAGGGACAAGATGTTTGCATCACGCTTGCATTAGGGAGCCTCGTAATGAGCTTTAGGTCACAGCTCTAACACAGGGTAAGTGCACTGACTCCTCTGTGCAAGAGACATGGATCCACTGATTGTCCTGCATCAGTAGCATGGAATGTTGCTACTCTTTGGAATTCCAGAATCTTGATACTCTCTGGCATTCTGCATGGAATTTTGATATTCTTTGGGGTTCTGGAATGTTGCTACTATTTGGGATTCTAGAATCTTATTACTCTCTGGGATTCCAGAATCTTCGTATTCTTTGGGATTTTCTATGGAATGTTGCTACTATTTGGGTTTCTGCCAGGTATTTGTGATCTGGATTGGCCACTGTGGAAACAGGATACTGAGCTAGTGGGCCATTGGTCTGACTCACTATGGCTAGTCTTATGTTCTTAAGTAGAACTACACATGTAATATTAACCCCTGGATTCTATATATGGCTCAGATATGTGGGCGCTTGTCCAATGTGTGCATGCAATTCAATTGAGTAATGAGACATTTAACACCAATAATTGGATACTAGCAATCAATTGAATTTGAGTGCACATTTCTGAGTGCTTTTCTATAAAGATGAGAGTGCAAATCTGTTAACCCTCCCCCTTTTACAAAACCGCAATAGCAGTTTTTAGTGCAGTCTGGCGTGTTGAATGCTCTGTGCTGCTCTATGAGTGTTGGGAGCAGTACAGAGCATTCTTTGTGCCGGCCTGCGCTAAAAACCGCTATCGCGCTTTTGTAAAAGGGGGGGGGGGGTTAATGCACAACTGTAAAGGGGGATGGCTATGGGAAGGGCCTGCATGGGTCAGGAGCTTTCACTACAGAGGTGCTCAGTGGTATAGAACTGGGGGGGATCTGCACCCAATTTATGCCCAAGGGCTCTCACCGGGTTTCAGTTGGTGGAAATCGTCATGCCCAAGGTTGAATGTGGATCCCGGTGAAGGGTTACCAGATATCGTAATTAAAAAGAGAAGACATGTGGCCCTGCTCCGTTTCACCCCCCAGCCCCATTCCCATACAAATCTCATCTTCCCCGAGTCTAGGCCCTGTCTGGAGGGCCTCCGAGCATGCGCGGATGTGACTTGATGATGTTGCATGCTGTGTGACATCATCATTCGCATCCACGCTCGCTCAGAGGCCCTGCAGATGAGGCCACAAGCCCGGGACCGTCCAAAACCCGGATAAACTGCCGAGCTTTAGAAATCCATCCAGACATCCAGGCATTCCTCTTAAAAGAGGACAGGTCCAGATTTTCCCGGACATCTGGTAACCCTATCCCAGTGCTATGCACTCTTCTGTGCAACTCAGAGCACCTTTTGATGCACATTTCTTTTGGTCTCCAAATTTGGACACCATTTACTCGAATCTAGTCCTATAGGGGTACCTCCCCCAGATTTTGGAAAGAAAGTACAGTAGTTCTGTTTGTCATGGCACAAAACGCATGACTGCTGTTGACTCCTATATTGCTACTTGAGTACAATTATTTATTAGTTTACTACTTCCCAGTTTCCCCATTTCGTCCCATTTTTCCCTTCAGTTCAAAGTTTCTGAGACATTTAAATCTCCAGAATCCAGTTGAGAGAAAAAAATCCAATGGATATTCTGAGTGGATGTGGGGGGAAATCTGATCTCTGAAGAACCCAGACCAGGCCGAAAGCCATGCTAGACTGAGTTCAGTGAGAAATGGTTCATTTATCTGGGCACGTAATGATGAGTTAACTTTAGGATGGGGGTCAGACGCCTTATGCCCAAACAGATCACATCTGTGTCTTTTCTGTACTCAAGTCTGCCCAACAGCTATGAATCATACGATTCCTTAACTCTCTTTTTAAGGGTAAATCAATATAAAAAAACCAACAACCCATAAAATGCCAGAAATCCATGCTTAAACATGTGGAACTGCCTTACTCACTCTAGTTTGGGTAAGAGGTGCCAAATAAAATATATCAAAGCATTCATAAAATGACACAAAGACCTGACAAAAGTTTCTTCCGCCTCCGCAGGTCTGTGTCATCTATTTGTACCACTATCTCATTGGTGCATAGGCGGGAGAGGCCCCTGAGGCCTCAAGCAGGTGCAAGACCGGCTCGGAATCCCAATCGGAAAGTTTTGGCCAAGAAAATTCTGTGGCACGTGCACTCCCAGCCGTCATGAAAGGCTCTGGCGCCGGCTCTAGGGGCTTCTGAAGCCTGACTAGGCAACCTGCAGTGATGAGTCAAGAGCCAGGCCACACCCCGTGTGAATGCAGCCAAGGAGGAAAACAGGAACATTTCAAGAAAGCGCTGCCAATTGTTTTATATATTAAAAAAACCTCGGGCCATCCAAGTTATGCCTTCTTGCTTGTGTTATGAAAAATGCATATAGAGAAAGTTACAAAAAAACCTCAAGCCTGTCCACACTATAGCTGTTTTGTGTTTTATGAGCTCTTTTTCATGCTAATAAAAGAGAGAGAGAGGAGAAAAAGAAACTGGATAAATCATGTACCTTAGCTTGTTTCTCAATTTAGACATGGAGTAGGGCCAACAATAACTGGTTTACTGAGTATCTGCAGTTCTTGCACCAGTGTTGCTTTTTTTTTTACAAGTAGGCAAGATGCCTTGAACAGCTGTTCTCATTAAACTGGGGAATGACTCCATCGGAACTGCCCCAACTCACTGATTTATGCACAGAGGCCTGCAGTTCCGATGGAGGTTGTGGATGCTGCTCCTTGTGACCCTGGGCAAGTCACTGAATCCCCCCATTGAATGGACAATTGCTTTTAGTTAGTGAAGGCCTTAGGGGACTTTACCTACCCTCTGTCCATTAGGACCCAATTTTTTGTGTACTCCCTTGGGCTGGCAGCCCAAAGCACCATCCCAATGGACTCAGCTTCCAGGAGTCCCTAAATTAAGACCTGCAATCCAGTTGCGTATACTGTAGGAGTCCAGACTAGAACTTCTCTTACGTTGTTCATCCAGGCCCTGGCTCTCACCCTCCCAGCTGAAATTTGGACGTCCGTGGAATCAAGTATCCCACCAGGCTACACACTTCAAATTACAGGAGTAAAACTAACCCCTTGAGCTTTAGAAAGATGGCCAGATTATGGACACTAGATTTCAGAACTCAAGAACTTTAGTTTATCATCACACAGCCAGGCTACAATTGCTCTCAAGCACTGATAGATGTTATTCATTAATTCAATGTCTTTGTAACTGACTGAGTTATGGAGCTGCACATTGCCTACATGAGAGATTGAGATTAGAGAATGACACGGTGACAAAATTCATCACCGTTCCCGTCCCCGCGGATAACCGCAGGAAATAATCCCATGTCATTTTCTAGTGTCTATTTCAGCCTCAGTCCTTCTACACCAGCATTCTTCAAAGCAAAGCTTGCGGGTCAGTGGTTGTGGCCATTCATACTCTGATTCTTCCCTCTCTCCTTAAAGAATGACATGAAGATGGTTTACCGCGGTTATCCGCGGGGACGGGGACGGTGATGCATTTTGTCACCGTGTCATTCTCTAATTGAGATCATGCTCCACATAGCCCTGCATAGAAGTGAGGTCCCTTTCTACAACTACTAATACTATTATTATTTCTATACTGTTACCAGATGCACACAGCGCTGCACATTGAACATGCAAGAGACTGTCAAGTTTCAAGTTTATTTAAAATTTGATATTCCCTTAGAAACATGACGGCAGATAAAGGCCAAATGGCCCATCAGCAGCATCCACTATCTCCTCCTCTCCCTAAGAGATCTCACATGCCTGTCCCACGCTTTTTCAAATTCAGATAGTCTTTATCTCCACCACTTCTTCCAGGAGACAGTTCCACGCATCTACCACCCTTTCTGTAAAAAAAGTATTTCCTTAGATTACTCCTGAGCCTATCATCGCTTAACTTCATTCCAGAGCCTCCTTTCAACTGATAGAAACTCTCCTCATGTGTATTTATGCCACATAGGTGTTTAAATATCTCCCCTCTCCCACTTTTCCTCCAAAGTACATTACATTACATTACATTACTGACTTCTATTCCGCCTGTACCTTGCAGTTCTAAGCGGATTAGATCAGAAGATAACTGGACATTTCCAGAAACGAAAGTTACAATTAAGATAACTGGACATTTCCAGGAAAAAAGTTACAATTAAGGAGTTGGTTACATTATACAATTAAGGAGCTGGTTTCATAATAAAGTTTTGAGAAGAGGGTACAAGATAGGTAGAAAAATTAGGAAAACGTCAGATGAAGCTGGAAGATTATGAGGAAGTTAAAGAGTAGAAGCTGGTTACATTGTTGAGTCTTAGGGGAATAATGCAGGTAGAGAAGGTGAGAGGGGGGGAGATTGCAAGGGGGGAGGGGGAGGGGGGTTAAGCTATCTGGATAAATTTTTTGAATAGCAGGGTTTTGATTTCTTTTCGGAACGTTTTGAAGTCAGTTGTTGCTTTGAGCAGGTTGGAGATGTAGGGGTCCAATTTTGCTGCCTGTGTTGCTAGTAGGTGGTCATACATCTTTTTATGCTGAGTTCCTTTGAAAGGGGGGGTAGGAGAATGGGGACTGGGTTCTCCTTTGCCTGGATGAGTATTGAGATCTTTAACTCTATCCCCGTATGCCTTATTACGTAGACCACTGACCATTCTTGCGGCCTTCCTGTGGACCAACTCCATCCTGTTTAGATCTTTATCAAAGTGTGGTTAGGAAGTCCTTAGTACTCCTACTAGTCCTGCCTCTCTTCACATCCCCAGATCAACGCTGTGTCTTCTGGCCATTTGTAGAGCTGTGTAAATGGCCATCCCAAGTTGTTCTTTCATCTCATTGACCCATAGAATTCCAGCTCTACTCTCATGCATGACCTGAGTCCCCCTCCTCACATTCTTCCTCTACTGGACCATGCAGGCAGGTCTTCTCAGACTCAGAGTGATATCAGGCAAAGCAGCTGTATTCTCTTTAATGTCCCGATGTAGTGCCTCCTTCAGGCTGTTCTGAGCTCCTCCAGTTCTAGATTCAAACAATTTTATCGATGCAAACATCATCAAATACAACATCAAAGCACATAAATAATGCATCAACTATAATAATATAATATACATAATAAAAGACAAATTCCACTTTCAATAAACCCCCACTTTACCTATATGTAACTATGTGTTTGAACCTTTCAATAACCTCTACCATCCCTCTCCACACCCACCCCTCCCCACCCAATAGTACTCTCTTCCCCATGATACTCTCTTCATTTAACTAAATAAAATCCCAATTAAGAGATCCAACTTAAAATCGCACTATGTCCCTTAGGATGCAAATCTTGCAAATATGAATCCCAGGTTTGTATAAACAACATCTTTCGCTTTTTTATAATTCCAGCATCTCTAGCTTCCCAAATGGCCAACTGATGTAATTGGTTCCGCCAATGCCAAAAAAACGACCCCTTAGCAATTGTCCATTAATCAAATCAACCCATAGTATACCAAACCCTAGATGGACAAATTTGCAAATTCTGTCTAGAGATTGGCCAGTTCTGCACAAAAAAGGAGGAATTCTTGCACCTGAAAAATTGCAGTCTTTTCACAATCATTCCCAAGGAGGGATGCTTGACAAAATTATCCAAGAAAGTCCAGAAAGGAGATCAACGTCCAATAGGAACACAAAACAACCAAAATAGCAAAGAAGGATGTTTGAAAAGGATTCACTCACAGTCTTTCTACTAGTTTCAAATTTATTAAAGTTTTGTTATCCCGCCTTATCAAATTTCAAGGTAGCTTACATTCAAAATACATTAAGTAAGGGTAAAAACCAAAGAAGTCTAAATAACAAATTAGCATCAAAAATTAAAACCAAAACAACAACAGAACTACCAAAAATAACCCTTAAACTTTTAGACAGACGTATAGACTGGAATGAAAGGAAGGGGGAGAACTACAATGATTTGAAAGAAAGGACAGAAGGTTGAGAGGACACTGCATTTTGCTGAGCAGAAAGACTGATCATAAAAGAGAGAAAAGAAGAAAAAAAAGAAAAATTCTAATGTTTGATTAAAAGAAGAGGACATCCTTAAAAGGACGGTCGTGCTGCAAACGCTTCTTCAAAAAGCATGGTTGGACTTTATTTCCCATGCGTTTCAGCTAAACCAGCCTTCATCAGAAGTGCATAACCCTTTGTATAATACGCTGGACATTGAACAAACAATGAGAATCGATTGTAAAAAATGCATCATATATACTGCTCTGGAACGCTGGGAACGAAAATGATCGAACAGCAGAGGATCTAGAGAGGGTGCTTTTTTTTTTTTTTTTTTAAATAGTGGACATCTGCTATAATGCCTTCTGTCATGGAGGTATTGCCATAGTTAAGCCTTTTAAGCAAACTATTTCTGATCTGGTAGACTTGATTAACCATGAAGGCAAGGATGCATTTTTCTTTGCAGGGGGTTGTGATACAGCAGCAAATCTGATGTGCCATCTGCGGCCATAGCAAAAGGGCTTCTCCTTTATAAGGAGACAATTGGGACAAAGGAGCTGCAAGATAGGCTAGTACAGAATTAGCATTTTGAGTAGGTAACAGAAACTCTCCACTTAAATACAGTTCACAGTTTATTTAAAATTTGATAAAAAACGCTTATAAGCGCTGTACAAACTAAATCAGGGTACAGAGCATTCACAAAAAAGTACATTAATACAAATAAAATATTCAATAGATAGATAAATCTAACTCAGGACTTCCAAAACCTGTCCCAGAATCCCTCAAGAAGTCAGGGATCCTGCATGGGATAAATTTGCATATATTAGAACCTCAGTATATGCAAATTGATCTCCTGACCATTCATCCTATAGATCCTGAAAAACTTATTGGCGGTGGGGTCTTTAGGGCAGGTTTGGGAAGCCCCAATCCAATTCTTGCTTGTTGTAGAAGATTTTAGCAGAAAACATTTGACAAACTGACCATGTTGCGATTTTGCGCAAAAGGGGTCTTAAGATTCTTTTCCCCTTTAACAAGGGCTTTGGCTCTGAGCTCACCTATCATTCTCCATTTCATTTGTGTTTGTTAGTTGAATAGCTGCCCAGCTGTGGACACAGCAGCCTTGCCAACACCACCTGAAGGCAAGGCATATCTCTAGCTGAGGGTGAGGCCCGCAATTCCAGGTACTATGATTAGAAAGTGACAGGGCAAGATTATGTAGGAAGTAAAGATCATTTGGAGTGAGTGTTTTTGTCAGAGAAGCCATTAAGTGAACTGCCCAGATCTACTTTTCCTGCAGCACAGAGGTTAAGACACGTGAATGGGTCAAGCAGCCCAGTTTACCAACCTGCTGTTCAAGTCTTGCCCACTTCAGCAAAACAAAGCAATACTTTGTTCTTCCACTCTGCTGGAAAGAATGCTTAGCATATCAAGGCTGGTTTTCTAAACTAAACTAAATCTTAGTTTTATACACCCGGTCATCAACCAATTTGTAGCTCGACTCGGTTAACATTAAAGAATAGAGTAATGCAAAAGAACAGAAGAAAAGAAATCTAATTTGGAAAAAATAGAATAATTAATTTCCAAAATGTTTGGCAAACAAGACTGTCTTCAGAGCCTTCCTGAAAGATAAGAAGGGGCTTAAGCTTCTTAGCGAGAGTGGCAAGTTACTCCAAAGCTCGGTTGGTTTGTAGGAGAAAGAATGGCTAAGTTTTCTGATACATTTGATTTTGCCCTTAAGGGAAGGAAAGTTTTAATAATAATAATAATAATCAGTTTATATACCGCAAGGCCGTAAAGTTCTATGCGGTTTACAATAGTTAAAAAAACAATAATCTCTGAGAGCTCCTAGCCAGATGAGATCTGCCCACATTCCAGTCCAAAGGGACAAGAGCAAATAAGATCTTGCGTGCAATACAAATGGACCGGAAGTCAATGTAGTTCTCTAAGGAGAGGGGACACTGCAACCTACTCTACAGGAGTGGTGCAAACTCACTACGTAAAGATGAATGAAAATAAAACACTGGGTTTCAGCAGTGGAGAAGTAGCCTAGAGAAAGGGATTGGGACTTGGTAGTTTTTCAACCACACTCAAAGTGGTTTACACACAGGTACTTCAAGCATTATTGCTATCTGTCCTGGTGGCCTCACAGTCTACGTAATGTATCTGGGGCAGTGGAGGATTAAGTGACTTGCCCAGGGTCACAAGGAGTGGGGGGGGGGGGGTTTGAACCCACCACCTCAGGGTAGCTCCAGCCACACCCCTGCATGGTTAATGCAGCAGCTTGCGCTTCTTTGGGAACTGGGTTCAATTCCCACTGTAGTTACTCGTGACCCTGGGCAGTCACTTCACCCTCCATTGCCCCAAGTACAAAAAACACCTTAGACTGGGGAGTCAATTCAGAGCTCCTGTAAAGGTGTTACAATACAGAGTTAGCGTTTTCTGAGATGGTTTTCAAGCAAAAAATTGACCCTTTAAACGCCACAGAAAATGCAAGTCCAGCAGAAACCTAAAACGCTGTGGAGTTCAAGATGCAGGCTTTATTAAAAATATGATTGAATAATCCACATAAACTATATCTAAAATATGGGAGCTATGGATCCAACATGGTCCGTGTTTCGAAGATGATGTCTTCCTCAGGGGGCCCTAAAGATCTAGTTATAAAAGCTCATAGACTAATAACTAAAAACAAACTAAATCATGACTCTGCACAGAGAAAACAATTTAGTTTGTTTTTAGTTATTAATCCACAAGCTTTTATAACTGGATCTTTAGGGCCCCCTGAGGAAGACATCATCTTCGAAACATGGACCATGTTGGATCCATAGCTCCCATATTTTGGGTCTTAGATATAGTTTATGTGGATTATTCAATCGTATTTTTAATAAAGCCTGCATCTTGAACATCACCATCTCCACAGTGTTTTTTGTTTCCGATGGTTTTCAATACAGACATATTTAAATCATAATCAATCATCCTATATATATGTACACATGTATACCATAGTCAATAATCCTACATATACTGTATAGACATATAACAATAGTATCAATGCCAAGAAATGCAAAGTCATGCACCTTGGCAGTCAAAATCCATGCGAGACTTACACCCTAAATGGCGAGATCCTAGCAAGGACTGTTGCGGAACGGGACTTGGGGGTAATCATCAGTGAAGACATGAAGACTGCCAATCAAGTGGAGCGGGCTTCATCTAAGGCTAGGCAGATCATAGGATGTATACATAGGAGTTTCGTCAGCCGCAAGCCTGAAGTCATTATGCCGTTGTATAGATCCATGGTGAGGCCCCATCTGGAATACTGCGTACAATTCTGGAGGCCTCATTACCGCAAGGATGTACTGAGGCTTGAGTCAGTCTAGCGAATGGCCACCCGGATGGTCTCGGGACTCAAGGATCTCCCGTACGAGGAACGGCTGGATAAATTACGGCTATACTCACTCGAGGAACGCAGAGAGAGGGGAGACATGATCGAGATGTTCAAATACCTCACGGGCCGTATCGAGGTAGAAGAAGATATCTTCTTTTTCAAAGGTCCGACAGCGACAAGAGGACATCCATGGAAAATCAGGGGCGGGAAATTGCACTGCAACACCAGGAAATACTTTTTCACCGAAAGAGTGGTTGATCGCTGGAATAGACTTCCACTTCAGGTGATCGAGGCAAGCACGTGCCTGATTTTAAGAAGAAATGGGATTCGTCACGTGGGATCTCTGCACAGAAATAAATAGGGGAGGGTCATTAGGGTGGGCAGACTAGATGGGCCGCGGCCCTTATCTGCCGTCTTTTTCTATGTTTCTATGTTTCTATGTTCATACTAAAGCCTACTTATTTGCACACATAATACCTGTATCGTGTTCTATGTTGTGTTTCTAATGGGGACTAGCCAGATATCTCCTCTATGTTGCTTTATTAATTAAAGTAGTCTGTGAATGGGATGGTCTTTATCCCTTTCTTGAACTTTCCAGTGACCTTTTCCAGTTTTATTTCCTTCGGAAGGGAGTTCCACCACCTTGTAGCCAAGACCAAGAACATTCTTGTTCTGACGCTTTTGTATTTGATGTCTCTGAAGGAGGGTATTTCCAGCAGGATGTGTGCCGGTGTATGGTAATGTAGTCTGGCTGTTAGATATTGTGGTTCTGAGATATGAATGATTTTGTGCATTAGCAACAAGATCTTGAATTTCACCCTGCTTTTAATTGAGAGCCAATATAATGCTTTCAGTAGTGGGGCGGCACTCGTCTGCCTCGATTTTCCCAGCAGAAATTTTGTTGCTGCGTCTTGCACCATGTGAATCTGCTTGATCATGTACTTCAGAATGCCCAGCTAGTTTGCATTGCAGTAGTCATAGATTGAGAGTACCAGGGTTAATATTACGTTAGACGCTGCTTGATGGGTAAGGTAGGGTTTAAGTCCAGTAGAATTTGCCATAAGCGTTTTTCATGAATCCTTTGATCTGTAGCATCATGTCTAGGTTTGGGTTCAAGAACAAAAACGGCATTGGAAATTCATTTAACCTTATCATAAATACAATTTTTAAACCATTAACTTAAAGTCTTCAGATTGTGCCAACTTGAAACCATCCGAAGATTTTCTCTAGGCCTGTCTTGATCCACCATTTAGTCTTCGTGACCCATTTCTTCAGCAGGATGAGCAGTTGGACGTCGTCCGCATAGATGTAGCAGTCCCATCCCAGTTTTCTGATGAATTTTCCCAGCGGTTGGAGAAAGTCGTTGAACAGCATGGGTGACATAGCGGATCTCTCTGGTACCCCTACATCTGTTTCTTTCCAGTTGCTTGTGTTCCCCTGCCATTCTACCTTTCTTAGTCTTTTGGATATAAAGGACTCTATCCATGCCAGGACTTTTCCTTTGAGGCACAATTCTTTGCATCTTGATTTTAGCAGTGTGTGTTGGACTAGGTCCAGGAACCCCAGCAGCACATCTTCTCCTTTTCCATGGTGTTGAGGACTGCTACTAGCATGATTTCTGTACTCAGGTGTCCTCTGAACCCTGATTGGGCCTGGTCTAGCTTCAATGAGTTTTCCAAGAAATCTGATATTTGTTGGCAGGCTAGTTTGTCTATTAGTTTAGATATCCACGGTTGGTTGGTTACTGGTCTGTAGTTGAAGGGATCTTCTAGGTCTTTTTCTTTACTCTTCAGGATGGGCCTGATGACCGAGAGTTTCCATTTAAGTGGAACATGTCCGGACTGTAATGATTCATTGAAAAGGTCTGTGAGGTAGGAGAGTCCCAGGCCTTCAAGCTCTCTTACCGGATGTATTGGGCATGTGTCGAGGGATGGTGGGCCCAGTAACACTCTTAGAAGTTTGTTCACCTGGATCCCTGTGACAGGTTCAAACTCTTCCATTGGGTCTCCCATTTCCCCTGTCTCTTTATCTAGTAATATGTTGTTATTTAGGCCTTTCTCTTTCTGTAGCTTCATTATTTTCTCTGTGAAGCATATAATGTGTACAGCACTAGGTGTATTTAGCAGCACTCTAGCAATGATTAGTAGCAGATAAAGGGCGTTAGCTATGAGATGGAGCACAGCAGACTGAAGTTTTTCAGCTTTGCAAATAAAACATTTTCACTGTTAGCTTTATGTGTGTTTAAGATAATGCACAGTTTGTGAGTTGCTGTGATGCCAGATAGTGTAACGAGCTTGCTTCAAAAAAGCCAGCGCTTCAGCTGGTTCAGTTAAAAGTTGTGTTGAGAAACTCAATGCACGCCATTTTTCTACTGAACTCATTTGCATGGTAGTTCTGTGCAAAGAAAGAAAATGTGCTATTTTGCAAATGCTATGCAAAAGTTTTCACAGTCTTACATGCATCTGGCTCGGTGCCCCATCCAGTCCAATACAACCTCATGTTGCAGCATTTTTAATCTATGCCTTATAGTAAAATGTAAAAAAGAGAAAGCACCTTTTGAAAACTCTTTCAAGAGGTAAGTTGGATGATAAATTTCTCTGTATATTTACACCTACTCTCTCTTTGAAACAACAGGTCCTAAACAGCATATATAGCTTTGGAAAATAAATCTTTGCTTTTTTTTCCTACCTCTTTCTGACTTCTCTACCCATTTCAAGAGTTCTCGTACTTCTTTATGGCTTCTTCTCCAACCTCACGATTTTCGTCACCTCTTTCTGACTTCTGTACTCATCTCATGAGCTCTCTGTGGTTTCTTTTCCAGTCTCGTGATTTTTCCCTACATCTTTTCTCTACCTACTGTATCTCATGAGCTCTCACACATCTTTATGATTTCTTCTCCAATCTCACAATGTTTTCACCTCTTTCTGACTTCTCTACCCAGCTCAAGAGCTCTCACAGTACGTTGTGGCTTATTCTCGAATCTCTTGATTTTTCCCACATCTTTTCTCTACCCAGCTCATGAGCTCTCAGATTTCTTTGTGGCTTCTTCTCCAATCTCATGATTTCCCACCTCTTCTGACTTCTCTACCCATCTCATAAGTCTCACACTTCTCTGTGGTTTCTCCCCTAAGCTAACCATTTTTCACACCTCTAACCATCTTATCAGCTCACTCATCTTTTTGTATCTTCTCCCAGCTCATGAGCTCTACCCATCTCACAAAATCTCCTATGTCATCATGGCTTGTTTCCCTTCACCTGAGCTCTTTCATTTCTTTGCCCATATCAGAAATTCTTTCATTTGCACTTTGCTTGCTCCCCTTCTCACGGACTCATCAACCTCTATTATAGCCTTCACACATAACCCAGATGAACCAAAATGGTTAAGGTGTGCAGGTGAAAAACAATGTGCAACCTGAGTCATGACATCAGAGGGTAATGTGCCCAGAGGTGCTCCTTTCCAATATTATTCTGTCTGGTGGGAGAAAGATGCTGAAGATTGCCTCACCTAGGAGCTTCTGGGATATAAATCTGGCCCTAGCTTCCACAACAGTTTGAGATTTCTCCCTCATCTCATGAGTTCTCCTACTTCTTCTTAGCTTGTACCTCACCTCTTGAGATGTCCTGCCTCTTTGGGATCTTCCCGCTACCTATAGGCATTGCTACTTCTTTGTCATTTCTTTCCTGTCTTCTGAGCTCTCTCACCTCTTCGACATTGTGCTTTCATCTCACGAGTCCCTTATTCACCATTGTCTCTCCTATTGAACAAAAAATGAATATCTATATCTGTGTGTCTAAGTAAAGAGCACTGGTGGTATTTAAATTGAGATTTTTCTAAATGGAACATGATCTCCTCCTGAGGTTCTTGTCATGCTCCAGATTTGGTCACTTCCCTAGTGGATTAGCCTCCCCCATCTACCAAAAGTAGGTTGCTTGTGGTTCTTTGCAATCAGCTTGGGATGCACAAATAGACAGATTAAATGCCTCCCCATCCATCCATCCCTATTATTCTGCTCTTTGCCCTCAGGCAGAGCTAAAGACCATGCCCATACCAGCTGAGCTGAAATAAACAATTATTGTTGATGTTGGTTTTGCAATCGGAGTCTGCACCAACTCAAATTTCTGCTGCATAGTGAGGAAGAATGTTGAAAATGCGGTGGAGGTGGAAAAAGAGAAGCCACGTGAGCTGCAAACAGCATGAAACATGTTGCGGCTTATTGTCTCCCTCTGTACTTATGCAAATGAGCAGCCACTTGGCAGAGAGCTGGTGGGAAGTAGCAAGATGACAATATATAGAAGGCCTTGCATATCTGGTGCAGCTTGTGCTAACCCTAATCCTACACCGAAAGGTATTAATTTAATGCGTGGGTGAATTTATTCCAAGCGGTAATAATAAGGTAATTTATGTTGCCATTAGGCAATCTGTTGTTATGAGAAGAAGAAGCTGGGATCAACTTGTCTCTCTGGTCTCTGCTTGCATGACAGACAAGAGCAGAACACAGAGCTTTTTCTTGAGGTTGCGTGGCTCCAGTGGTTCACTTGAAGCATCTTTTCAAAGGTGATGAGTGTTTGCTGTGCCCAGATTCCAACATCCCACTCACACTCCACCCTTGTCTCTTAACCGGCAGGTCCATCTCTAGTTTCTTCCATATTTGAAGGAGCTTGTTTCAACTTGACTGAAATGTATCTGAATGGCCTCAATTTTCAGTGTAGCCCTGTGCAAAAATGCCCCTGGCATACACAAAAGTCCCTCCATGGCTCTAGTTCTCCTTAACAGTACTAACCTGCTAAGAGCGTAAGTAAAAAAAAAAAAAATGTATTCCAATGGATTGAACATATGATTTTGGATATATGACTCCCCTGTGTAAAGCTCTGGATGAAGCAAGCACTCTTTTATAATCCATGCGTCCTCTGAGCTGGTGCAAAACCTCACAGGGAAATGTAGATGAGCATTTCCTAGGGAAGAGATGAAACAAATGTGTAGATTTTTGGCCCATTGCAGCCAGGCTCCCTTGAAGTCTCTGTCATGCAGACCTCCACATGTAAACAGAAGCTTTCAGAAATCTCTATTTACATATGTATGGCTCAATACGTGCAACTGTGCACATGGAAATGCTTTTAAAATGATGTCCTATACGGTATGTCCAAATACAAGTACGTGAGAAGGCTTTTGAAATGATGGCCAAACACATGTACGTGAAAAGGCGTGGGATTTGAGGCATTCTAGGAGCAGTACCACTCAGATATATAAGAAGTGTTTTTATAAGACCTTTCTACATGTCATGCCTCTATCTGCTGGGACATCGCGCAGCCACGTGCAGCGTGCAAGAGCCATTGTGCGCTGTCCCAGCAAGCAAGTGCAGCTGTCGCTGAAGATAAGGAGCAGCCAAGTCGGAAGGAAGATGGACACACGCTTGCAGGGGACACTATTTCTTCACAGACCGGCAGGAAATTTTTACGGACCGGCAGCTGAAGAACACTGATTTAGATTGATTATACAAACTCTCTGCCCACTAATCAGCCAGAAACTGCTCCCAGCCAACTAAGTAGCACTAAGCTGGCTAACCACTGATATTCAATGGGAAGTAGCCAGTTATCGGCAATATTCATCATCTGACCCGCTAAGACACAAAACCAGGCCTATATTTTTCTGCTAGGCCACAGCATCTAACTTTTACTAGGAAATTCAGTGCCGGTGGCCAGATATGGCCTCAGCATTGAATATCCGGGATTGCCACTGACCATGGGAGGTAGCCGGACTGCCTCCCGCGGTCTGAGTAACGAGTCGTATCTTATTACTCCATCCTGCTTATTGCAACATTTTTCATGTGGGATGCAAAGAGTCAGTTTGGACAAAGTTACAAAGATTACAAAATTTAGCAACGCATTTAATATTTAGGATTTCCAAATTTGAAAAAAGTGACCCCATTATTCTTGAGGTTGCTCTGGCTCCCGGTTGAAGCCCTAGCTATTTTCAGACTGCTTCCTTTGACGTTCCTTTTTTTTCATGGCTGAGCACTTAGCTATATGTCTCATCTTATGGAAATACCAATCGGAAACTTTGATACTCTCTCAAGATCTTATTTAGTTTTCCACTATCTTAATCCTGGAAGGAGAGTGTATAAATGTAACTATTTTCATACTGTTGTCCCCTTATTTACTGTATTTTTTGGACAATAAGACGCGCCCACCTGTAGAGGAGGAAGAACCAAGAAAAAAAAACTTGGTTCAGAATTTTTTTCATCTTGGTCTTTTCTCCTCTACACATAGGTGCATCTGGTGGTCTAGTACTGGGAAGCCTAAAGCCCAAAGCTGCCCAAAGCCCGAAGCAACCCGCAGCCGCCCAAAGCCCAAAGCCACCCGCAGCCTCCTGAAGCCTCCCACAGTCCCCTCCCCCCGTACTGTTTTTAGTGGCGGTGGTCCAGAGCGGTCTCCTGGACAGCTTAGAAGAGCAACACACAACACAGGAGTGCGACCTTTGCGCTTCCTGCTTGGTCCTGCGCCTCTCTGTGATTGGCTGCAGTCAGTAACTGCGGGCTTTGGGAAGCTTTGGGCTTCCCAGCACCAAACCACCAGATGCACCTACGTGTAGAGGAGTAAAAACCAAGAAGAAAAAAAATTCTGAACCAATCATAGAGTGGCGCGACCAGGCAGGAAGCACAAAGGTCGCGCTTCTGCATTGTGCGTCACTCTTCTAAAACAAAGGCAGCCATTCAGGAGACCGCGCTGGACCACCACCACTAAACAAGGTACCAGGGGTGTGTGTGTAGTGTACAGTATTCGGTCCATAAGACGCATCTCCTTTTCAACCCCCATTTTGCATCTTATGATCCAAAAAATATGGTATTTATTGAATTTGTTTTCTATCACATTCTCCCAAAACAGCTCAGAATGGGTAACAGGTTGACATACATAATACACAGTTAACAGGTTACAATTTGCCCTAGTTACACTACAACTTTGTTTGTTTTTTTATACAAGTTTTTATCCTAATTCGACACATACTAGGGATCTATTACCAATATATATAATAGGCTGTGAGATGGTAGAGTTCTTTACCCAAAGTCTCTGAGACAAACAACAAATTATAAATTATTTAGAAAGTTGTTTGCCATGGATTGATGAACTGAATATACCCCCCCCCCCATGAAAGCGGTTATTAGCGCAGGGAGCCACGCTGAATAACCGCTATTGAGTTTTAATAAAAGGGGGAATAGTTTGGCGATATATTGTGATCATCCTGTCAATGCCTAGTTCTTCTTTTCGTTAACTGCACTGAATCATGAGATTTATAGTGTCTGATGTAATTTTTGTAACGTAATGTGTGCGTGTGAGTGTTCACTAAAGCATGGAAATATCACTGTTCTGTATTTACGTGTTGCAATGGGTGTGTAAATTTAAACCATGCGTTACAGAATTTTCCTTAGAGTGCATGCACACTTTCACACCTGAGTTAGTCTGTGCAAATATATTTGTGCGTGACTGATCTCTGCACTTATTTTAAAAAAAGCTTGGAAAAGAGACGGCTGAGGGGAGATATGATTGAAGTCTACAAAATCCTGAGTGGAGTAGAATGGGTACAAGTGGATCGATTACAAAGACTAGGGGACACTCGATGAAGTTACAGGGAAATACTTTGAAAACCAATAGGAGGAAATTTTTTTTCACTCACAGAATCTTTAAGCTCTGGAACGCGTTGCCAGAGGAGGTGGTAAGAGCGGATAGCGTAACTGGTTTTAACAAAGGTTTGGACAAGTTCCTGGAAGAAAAGTCCATAGTCTGTTATTGAGAAAGACATGGGGAAAGCCATTGCTTGCCCTGGATCGGTAGCATGGAATATAGCTATTCATTGGGTTTTGGCCAGGTACTAGTGACCGTGGGTCTGACCCAGTAAGGCTATTCTTATGTTCTTGTGACCAAACTAGAGGGGTATTTAAAACCAGGCTTTACTAGGGGTGTTTTTGACCTGTTACGCATAAAATAAGTGTCATGTTCAAAGGTTTTTTTTAGGCTCCCCATAATCAAATTTTCATCATAGGCCCATATTCTTGAACCGGCGCTGAAATCAGCAACCACCTTACTACCGTAATATATACCTAGGAGCCTATAAAAACACCATCAAACGTCTAAGAATAGTACAAAATGCCGCCGTCCGCCTCATCTTCGGCCTCAAAAAATACAACCACGTTAGCCCCTATTACGCCAAACTCCACTGGCTGCCGGTGGAGGCAAGAATCACCTTTAAATTCGCTTGCCTTTGCTTCAAAACCTTAGCAGGCACTTCACCAATCTACCTATCCGAGCACCTTGAAATTACTGGCCCCTCTCGTACTCGAAATACCTACCTGTTCTCCTTTCCCTCCCTAAAGGGCTGCCTCTACAAAAAATTCCTTGACCAATCACTAGCATTCCAAGCGGGCAAATGGAACAAATGCCTCTCTACTCTCATCTCCAATTCCCCCCACTATCAAACATTCAGGAAGTTAACTAAAACCTACCTTTTTGATAAATTCCTCTGATTTATCCTCCCTCCTCCTCCCTCCTCCCTCCTCTTCTGACCTCTCCCCCCTAGACCCTTACCCTAGACCCTTACCGCCTCATGTTACAACGCCATCTATAACTACTCCGAACATATAACCTAGCTGCCAAAATAACTTCACCGTATATTTATTGTCTAGAATGTAAAGGTAACTTGACCGAATATGTATCGTCTAAAATTGTAAATGTAACATTAACGAAATTGTAACTTCGCTGTAAATGTATAGTCTCTTCATCTGTTAACCGCATAGAACTTCCATGGTAATGCGGTATACAAGAATAAAGTTATTATTATTAAAAGCAGCCGCCAATCGTGCGTCAATCACGCATTGGTGCCGGTTTTGGAACAAGGGCGATGCAAAAGATAGGCACCAGAAATGTCGGCCGGGGTTTTCTGGGCCTACATTTCCGGCACCTGTCTTCGCATGAATTGCACCTACATAGCTATTTTAGGCAGCCTAACGCAACTTCCGGCATTGGCCACGCCCACCTTGGTGTTCAGCAGCCTGAAGCAATTTTCATAGGCACAATTCTGGCACCGATTTTTCTAGGCATTGGTATGTGCCTCTAATCCATTCAAAACGCCGTTTGGATGACATTTTAAATGGAGATCTGGGCGCCACCGGCACCTAGAAAATCAGCGCCAATTTGGGAATCCTGGTCATAGGGCCTGTGTACCGATCACATAAAAGCAGATGCCGTCATTCGGGGAGTCTACTTTCTGTTCATATGCTTCTTTTCATAAAATCTGTTTTCACATGCAAAACATACTTTACTTGTGGAAAATGATAATTAAATGTGTCCCCTGAAGTACTATAAGAAAATAAGAATTGCCACTGCTGAGTCTGACCAGTGGTCCATCCTGCCCAGCAGTCCACTCATATGGAGGCCCCCAGGTCAAAGACCAGTGCCCTAAATGAGTCCAGCCTCACCTGCCTACGTCCCAGTTTAGCAGGAACGTATCCAGCTTAGTCTTGAAACCCTGGAGGGTGCTTTCCCCTACAACAGACTCCGGAAGAGCGTTCCAGATTTCTACCACTCTCTGGTTGAAGAAGAACTTCCTTACGTTTGTACAGAATCTATCCCCTTTCAACTTTAGAGAGTGCCCTCTCGTTCTCTCTACCTTGGAGAGGGTGAACAACCTGTCCTTATCTACTAAGTCTATTCCCTTCAGTATTTTGAACGTTTCGATCATGTCTCCTTGCGCATTTCAGCTTGAAGGACTCTTTGAGTCGGTTTGGTCAGAATGTTGATTTAAGACAGATCCTTCCGTTTACAAAAGTGACCACTTCCAGTATGACAGCAGATCTTGGAAAACTCTTAGCAATAAGCCTCACCCCAACTGGAAAATGCTGCCTATGGGGGCAGCTGTTCCACGCTATGAAGCTTTTCTACAAGCCTATGTCGAAATCAAACTCGAACAGAGGAACAAGAGGAAAAAAAAACAGTATTATCAGTGCTGCAAAATGGAATCTTGCGATTAGCACCTGAAGTGACTTATGATCCCAAGCAGTGTACTGTAAGATTTGATTAAATGTGCAACCATGACGGGGCACAGAATGCTGAATAGTTTTTAAGTGTGATAAAGGTTAAATTCTCACCTTAAGTGATATTTCATTGTACAGTCAACACTCTCTATTTAAGTCTGTTATATGTAGATATTTATTTACACACATGCAGAGCTATATATAACCACATATCTCTTATGAGTAATTCATCGCCTTCCACTTACATAGCAAGGATGTACTTGCTTTCAGTGGGTTCTGCTGGTCTGCCTCTGTTATGTCAATTATAAACAAATAGGGTTATGGGAAATTATTGAATTATTTTTTCATGTATTTATAGTAGTCACATACGTACTTTGTACCATTCACTTCATTGGGGGAACAAATGTATTGTTGCTGCCATTCATATAATCCTCAGCCAAGCAGAGTATTTGGATGTTGGGGCCACTTCTTCTTCCTATTCCCATACATTTGTTCCCCCGATGAAGGTCTTTGACTGAAACGTTCACGTAAAAATCGAGCGTCGGGCAGTTATGATTCAATAAAGCCAACGTTGGACCAGCAGTTTGCTGTGAAGAGATAAGTGTTGCTGACATATATAAAAGTTTATAAAAGACTTTTTTTGATAGATATAGTTACGATAAATGAATTGAATAATGATTGAATAATGTTAGATTCATGAATTGTCCATCATAAAGAAATGATTTTTTAAATGAAATACAATATAAAATAAATTAAATTAAATAAAGATACTAATCAATTAATTAAGGGAAGGAGGTTTTGGTATAAATGATTATTGAAATTTAACAGAATACGGACCTGGGATAACGTATGTTATGGGAGGTCCTATGCACTGAGATCTGTTATAAGGTATGATATACCATCCTCCTAGTTTATTGAGAGGCTTTTAATTCTCTTTTTGCTCTTCTAACCACGAGGTGACATTCTTTTTGATGCTTTCTATGCTATTTCCAGTTTTCTTCGGTTTTGTCCTTTTTCCATTTCTGGAATGAATTCTTCTTATCCCCTATCACTTTCTTTTCTTCTTTAGTTATCCACGCCGGGTCATTTGTTCGGCTCTTTTTGCATCCTTTTCTAAATCTGGGGATATACAGATTTTGTGCCTCGTTCACTGTGTCCTTGAATAAAGACCAGGCTTGCTCTACAGTCTGCGATTTCTTTGAGCTGTTCCTAAGTTTCTTCCTTACTATTACTCTCATCGCTTCGTAGTTTCCTCTCTTGAAATTAAAAGTTGTTGCTGTGATTCTCTTCCCCTTCGATACTCCTACTTCAACTTTGAACTTGATCATATTGTGATCGCTGTTTCCCAACGGCCCCACTATTTTCACTTCTTTTGCAGGTCCTCTTAGCCCATTGAGGATTAGATCCAAAGTGGCATTCCCTCTCGTCGGTTCTCTGACAAGCTGCTCCATGAAGCAGTCCTGTATAGCCTCCAGGAATCCGGTCTCCCTAGCGCATTTCGAGTTTCCAAGACTCCAGTCTATCCCGGGATAGTTGAAGTCTCCCATAACAATCGTGTTACCACTTTTGCATTCTCGCTTCATCTCTGCTTTCATTTCTTCATCGTTTGCTTCAATTTGCCCAGATGGACGATAGTACAGGCCCATCTTTATCTCGGGCCCATTCCTTCCTGGTATTTTAACCCATAGTGATTCCAATTTGTTGGTCATCACTGCTGTGTCCACTCTGGTCGAGTGTATGTTATCCTTTATGTATAGGGCTATTCCTCCTCCTTTCTGACCTGACCTGTCTTCGCGATAGAGTTTGTACCCCGGCAGTGCTTTGTCCCATTTGTTTCTTCATTCCACCATGTTTCAGAGACCCCAATGATGTCTAGGTTCTCTTTTTTGGCCATGACTTCTAGTTCTCCCATTTTGTTCCTTAGGCTCCTTGCATTAGTACACATGCAATTTAAGTCCTGGTATTTTTTTGCCTTCATTTTCTTTTCCTGTGCTACAATCTTCCTATCATCCTCTTCTTGATCTGTCAACTCTTGTTGTTTGCCCGTTGTCTCTTCCCAGCATTTTTCCCACTCAGTATCCTCTCGGGATACCTTCTTCCGAATCGTCGACACTTGGTCGACTGTCGGCTTTCCCCTTCTTCTTAGTTTAAAGCCTGCTCTATTCCTCTCCTGACGTTGTTTGCTAGAAGTCTAGTTCCCGCCGCGCTCAGGTGCAGTCCATCTCTCCTGAAGAGCTTGCTCTTGCCCCAAAACATTGTCCAGTTCCTCACAAAGTTGAACCCCTCTTCCTATCCATTCTGCGCTGTATCGTCATAGAAACATAGAAATAGACGGCAGATAAGGGCCACGGCCCATCCAGTCTGCCCACTCCAATGACCCTCCCTATCTATCTTTGCGGATAGATCCCATATGTCTGTCCCATCTGGTCTTAAAATCTGGCACGCTGCTGGCCTCAATAACCTGAAGTGGAAGACTATTCCAGTGATCAACCACCCTTTCAGTGAAGAAGAACTTCCTAGTGTCACCCATTGCACACACAGGTGGTTGTTTTTTATCCATTTTAATTGCAGTTTGTTATTTACCTAAAGAAGGCGTGTTTTCCGAAACACAGACCGTGTTGGGTCTTTTGGTTTGTGAAAAGGTAGCATTAGTTAGCGCATTTAACATTGGGTAAAATAAATATAGCCTGCATCTTGTACATATCAGTCTGCAGTTTCTTTTTTGTTATAATTGGAGAGGAAATTCAGTATAGGGGTTCCAGTGCCCTAATTGGATTCACCTCAGTGGGATCTTGTATTGGCTATGGATGACAAACTCCCTCTACAAAGTGTAATCATTCTTCAGTTGTGCTCACGTTACCCCCTCCTCAAGTCACTTTACTGGCTCCCTGTTTCCACATATGGTTCAAACGCTTCTTACCTACAAGTGTATCATTTCTGCAGCCTCTCAGTATCTCTCCTCTTTTGTCTTTCCCCATACTCCGCCCCAGCAACTCTGTTCATCAGGTGAGTCTCTCGTCAGTACCCTTCTCTTCTACTGCCAACTCCCGACTCCATCCCTGAAATCGTGCTGTGCCGAAGGCCTGGAGCAACATGCGTGACTCAGTGTGTCCAGCCCCGTCTCTGGTAATCTTCAAGTCCAGGCTGAGTGCCCACTTTTTGGAACTTGCAATTAAGTCTTGCCCATATCTGTTGTCATTCCCTCTTACTACCTCTTAAGTCCCTTTTAATTCACATCTATGTATCATGTATAAATTCACCCTTAGTCCTCTATGTCTGTCATAATTAGATTGTAAGCTCTTTCAAGCAGGGACCGTCTCTTGTGTGTTTAATGTACAGTGCTGCGTGCATCTTTTAGTGCTTTAGAAATAATAAATAGTAGTAATTCACATGGGGTCTATGGTATACAGCAAGAAGTAAGCTGGGAGATGATGGGTTAGTGATGTGTCTAGGGTTACCCGATTTTCCGGAACGCAAACCTGGACCCACGGTTCCGCCCTCAGGCTTGCCCAAGTCACGCCCCATTTTGCTGCCTTGACCTTTTCGCCTGTTGGAACAGTATCTGCGCATGCGCTGGTGTGATGCGATGACATCCTATACATGTGTGCATGTGCGTGACATCACCGCATTGCATTTTTGCTGATGCAGATACTGTCCCGACGCCACTGCTAGCTGGAAGCTTTTCAAAATCTGGACTAAGTGCCGGGTTTTGAAAAGCCGTCTGGACCCCCTGACATGTCCTCGAAAAGGAAGACATGTCCTTAGGTTCCAGTAGCACCAGAGGAAGAGAGCTGGTCCAGAAAGTATACCCTAGGGAAAAGCATTCAACACGAGGAGATCCGGCTCGTGTTTCTCCTCTAGCAGTGAGGAAAATGCGATCCAGCAAATGAAAAAGTCAAGAATCATCCTTCACAGACGTAAGTTCAGTAGCAAACAAGGTGATGGACCACAGCATTGCATCAATGACCTTTCGTAGCAGGATAACGAAAATATTGCTGAGAAATGGGAAAGATAAGTACATGCGGAAAAAGAAGAGACATTAGTGTGAATACAGTAAGTGGAAAGCTGTTGGGATGAAGGATGAGCTCAGCCTAGGAACCCAATACACTTTGAAATAACCAAAATATTCAATCTTCGTAAAAGTTAAGTGATCTTTTATTACAGTGACATTAAGATGCCACTGGAAGAGTAGCGGTATTTTGAGTCTGCAACTGATACACCATATTATCAGTCAGAAGTATCCACCAACACATGCACTCAGCGATGAACACAGAGAGTCACTTTAGGCCCATGTAAAGCCTTTCCTTGACAATGTACTGCAGTCTGAATGGATACCATAGGTCGACCATTTAGAAATAAAACTGCATATCCTGGTTGCTGTATTTGCACTCCACTGAGATCGTGCAAAATTCAAACTGTACCACTCTCTGGGAGGTTGACATCTATTCTATATAACCATGAATTGTGTTCTTTACCTCTGTCCAGGACTCTACCAACTGACTCCATCAGAGGAGTCTATGCTCCATATTACCTTTTATGCAAGTATCTGAGCTTGCATTGGGATTCTAACTTCAGTGTTTGGTTCAACCGAATGTACCTTCCAGAAAAGCAGTCTGCACCGACTCTGGCCCAACTCATGGTGGGGCAGGCTGATCTGTAAGGGAGTGTTTAACCAGTTTGAGGGGGGTAAACACAGGCAGAGCATGGGAAGGCCTGGGAGTGTCTCCACCTTACATTACACCTGCTATGGGCATGATAAAAGTGAGCATACCAAAAGGTGGGCGTGCGGATGTCTACGTATGCTTTCATTGGAGGAAAGC
The DNA here is from genome assembly GCF_902459505.1 of Geotrypetes seraphini. Classification (NCBI taxonomy): domain Eukaryota; kingdom Metazoa; phylum Chordata; class Amphibia; order Gymnophiona; family Dermophiidae; genus Geotrypetes; species Geotrypetes seraphini. Next base: position 69,952,441 of record NC_047095.1, read on the forward strand.
GTGGCCTAGTGGTTAGAGCTAAAGCCTCAGTGCCACCTTGTGACTCTTAATCCTCCACTGCCCCAGGTACATTAGATAGATTGTCAGCCCACCGAGACAGATAGGGAAAATGCTTGAAGTACCTGTATGTAAACCGCTTTGAGTGTGGTTGGAAAACTACAAAAAGGCTGTATATACCGGTAAGTCCCAATCCCATCCCCATCTCATTTTTAAGAACATAAGATTTGCCACTGCTGGGTAAGACTAGTGGTCCATCGTGCCCAGCAGTCTGCTCACGCGGCACCCCTTAGGTCAAAGACCAGTGCCCTATTTGAGTCTAGCCTTACTTGCGTATGTTCTGTTCCAGTAGGAACTTATCCAACCTTGTCTTGAATCCCTGAAGAGTGCTTTCCCCTATAACAGCCTCCGGAAGAGCGTTCCAGATTTCTACCACTCTCTGGGTGAAGAAGAACTTCCTTACATTTGTACAGAATCTATCCCCTTTCAACTTTAGAGTGCCCTCTCGTTCTCTCCACCTTGGAGAGGGTGAACAATCTCTCTTTCTCTACTAAGTCAAATCTCTTCAATATCTTGAATGTTTCGATCATGTTCCCTCTCAGTCTCCTCTTTTCAAGGGAGTTTCTCTTGGCGCTCCAGATGCCATTATGGAATTAGGACTCAAAACATAGCTTCAAGAATTAAAAGTCTCCATTCCGTTTGTTTCAAAATCGGTGGAAGCTTTGAAAAGTCATATGTCAGGTCAGAAAATGCGAACAGCAATTATCTGTGTAATCATGAGCAGAGTAAGAGGTAGGGAGCAATAGGAAACACAGTTGTAATGGAGAAACTGCACTCGAGCAGGACAGAGAATATTTTGCGCATGTTGTCCCCTGAGGAAGGCAAGTTCATTTGCCGAAACCCAGATCCTGGTTGGGACTTTTCTTAGGATTCCATTCATCTGGGACTTAAAATGGTCTTTCTAAAGACCTTTATACTGTTCTTTTTTATTTTTAATAAACTTGACCTATGGTTGGTTCAGACATCTCTCTTGCCTCTGTGTTGTTTTATGTGTTAACTTTTCAAACATTTTGCGAGCCAGTTTTTTAATTCAGGTGGCGGCAAAAGCCGCGCTTCCTTAAGCAACTTCTTGGCCAACTCTGTCAGCAGCAATTGCAACAGGGTCGCCCCAGCCAGCCCCAGGATCCTTCCTCTGTTGCAACTTCCTATTGCCACGTGGGAAAGATGCAGCAGAGGGAACGATTTGGAAAGAGCCTGATGTAATGCTGTCAAAGCCAGTGAATGCTGCAAGTCCCAAGGTGAGGACAAAGGAAGGCAAGACAAGATACCCAACACACAGGAAGGGCAGAGGACAAAGTGCACTGGGATATACTCTGTTTAGAGGGTTTTTTGTGGAGAGAGAGCCCGTTGTTAAACATTTACCAGTACACCACTGAGGAAACCTAGCGTGCATTTCGTAAGTGAGACTGGAAGACCAGGCGTCAAAATGGCAGATGACGTTTAATGTGAGCAAGTGCAAAGTGATGCATGTGGGAATGAGGAATCCAAACTATAGCTATGTGATGCTGGGTTTTATGTTAGGAGTCACTGCCCAGGAAAAGGATCCAGGTGTCATCATTGAGCATACGTTGAAACCCTCAGCTCAATGTGCGGCAGCTGCTAAGAAAGCAAATACAATGTTAGGAATGATCAGGAAAGGAATGGAAAACAAAGAGGAAAATCTTACAGTGCCCTCGTATCGGTCCATGCTACAGCTGCATCTCAAATACTGTGTGCAATTCTAGGTGCCGTATCTCAAAAAAGATATAGTGGAACTAGAAAAGCTATAGAGAAGGGCAACAAATAGGATAAAAGGTTTGGGATGACTTCCCTATCAGGAAAGGCTAAAGTGGTTAGGGCTCTTCAGCTTGGAGAAGAGATGATAAGATAGAAGTCTATAAAATACTGAGTGGGGTAGATGGGACTCGCTTGTTTATTAGGATTAGGGGACATGCGATGAAGCTACTAAGGGTCTGTTTTATAAAGCCACGCTACCGGCTGCTGCGCGGTAACGGCCCCGAAGCCCATAGAGATTGAAAGGGCTTTGGGGCTGTTGCCATGCGGCAGCCGCTAGAGTGGCTTTGTAAAACAGGCTGTAAGTAGTAGATTAAAAACAAACCAGAGAAAATATTTCTTCACACAACGTGTAATTCAACTCTGGAATTCGTTGTCGGAGAATGTGGTGAAATCAGTTAGCTCAGCAGGGTTTAAAAAAGGCTTGGATAATTTCCTAAAAGAGGCATCCATAATCCATTATTAAGATGGTTTGGGGAAATCCATTGCTTATTTCTAGGATTTGCAGCATAAAATCTGTTTTACTACTTAGGATCTAGCTAGGCATTTAGGACCTGGGTTGGTCACTGGTGGAAACAGGATTTTAGGTTTCATGGGCCTTTGGTATGTCCCAGTGTAGCAATTCTTATGTTCTTATACATTAAAAAGAAGTTAGCTTATAACGCTATGAGCGCAGTATTCAAATGCATCACAAATGTAAAAATCACTCTATTAAAAAAGCACATAAAACTGTAAGAAGGGGAGCTGCACTTAGGATGCCCTTTTATATTGGAAGGTGAGCTAACATGGGAGGTAGATGGAAGCTAAGGGGCTCATAATCAAAACAAAAACACGTCCAAAAACCGGCCTAAGACAGGTCGTCCAAGTGGTGATATAATCGAAGCCAGTTTTTGGACGTATCCAGAGACTTTTTAAGCCTGTGAATCCCAGAGCACAAAGGGGTGGTTTTGGAGGTGTGGTTAGGGCGGGAGGTAGGCAGGACGTGGGACAACCTAGACTTAGTCATCCTGCAGCGATAATCAAAAGTTTGACGAGGTTGCTTAGATGGAACTTATACGTTTTGACTTAGATGAAGTTAAAACAGGTATAAGTTCTGGATCAGCTTGCCGCTGAGCTAATCATGGCAAGGGATCTCCCTGCCGCGATCAGTTTAGTAGCCCAGGCAACCCTTTCCCCCACCCCCCACCCCCAAGAAGACTATTGGCAGGAAGGATGCCCAATTCCTCCTGCCGAAACCCCCCAGCCCCTAGAAAGTTAGGTTGCCAGCCCCCCCACAAAGCCCACCTGGCCGGACCACCCCAAGAACAACTGTACGCCAGTTGGAAGAATGTTTCCTCCGGCCGGCAGGCCCGCTTTCATCAGAATGGCAGGCCTGCCCCTTCACAGTGCATCATTGGATGCACCACAATCTTAGACCTGTCTCCCAGTGCATTCTGGGATATGCTGGGAGTAGCCTAAGATTCCAATTGGTCAGATCCCTTAGGCCACCTTCCCATGGCCATGGGTCAGTGATGTTGTAAGGGTATGCAGCGCCCAGGGCAGTGGTACCTCTCCCCTTTCCCCGTACCTTTTTATTGTCTCCGGTGTGAGCAGCATGCCCACATCGGTGTTGGCTCGCCCTTTGACGTCACTTCCTAGGCATTGGTCCCAGAAGTGACACCAAAGAGAGCGCCGATGCCAACTCAGGGGGGATGGCAAGAGGCGGGCATGTGGCAAGGAGAGGGGTGGAGCAGAAAGGAGGAGGGTCAGACTACGCTACTGGGTGGGGCATTACCTTCTCTTCAAGGCTTGAGTGCCTGCCCCGCTGTCACCTCCACCCCCACATACCTCTTGAAAAGTTCACCAGAACAAGCAGCATCTTCCATCTCCTGCTCACGCCAGTCTAGGCTCCCCTATGGTGTGATGTCCTGGTCCCGGAAATAGGAAGTGATGTCATAAAGGGAGCTAAGGCCGGCGCGAGCAAGGGGCAAGAGATGCTGCTCGCTCCGACGAACTTATCAAGAGGAATGTGGGGAAGCAGAGAGGAGGAGAGGCACCAATGCCTCCGGCATGACAGAACCTTGGGGGAAAGGCGGCCCATACCCCCACCTCAACTCCCCCTTAGTATTGCACTGGGGCGGAGAGAACAATTGAGCCCAGCTGATTCAGTGTGGCAGTGATAAAATGGCCCACGCTGCAATGATTGTGATGAATTCCGAGTCTAACTGCCTGGAACTCGAAGGCCCTTTTGTGCTTGTTACGTTTGCTCCTAAAATTCAGGATTGCCTGGGTCCTTTCTAGCAGAGGTCAACAGCATCGTTCCTTAATATCCTTCCAACTAGGGTTACCAGATGGCTCCAGAGAAAAGAGGACGGAATGAGACATCCGGGTTTTACTTCCATTGCTTTCCAGGAAAATAAAACCCGGATCTCTCAATCCATCCTTCTTTTTCTTGAGCCATCTGGTAACCCTACTTCCAACACCATCCTTCCAACCGTCCCTTGAGATTAAACCTCCTGAACTGAAGACTCCTGGGCCCAGACAGAAATATCACTAACAGTAAAACTGTTTAGGTGGAAGCGCTGGTCGCTTATTTGTGTGAATATTTTTATATGCATTTTATGTAATTTTTATTATGTATCTTTATACTTGTGAGCTGCTATGGGAAAATCTTTCCTCTAGAGCAGTGGTCCCCAACCCTATCCTGGAGGACCACAAGGCCAATCGGGTTTTCAGGCTAGCCCTAATGAATATGCATGGAGCAGATTTGCATGCTTGCCACTTCCATTATCTCTCTCATGTATATTCATTAGGGCTAGCCTGAAAACCCGATTGGCCTGGTGGTCCTCCAGGACAGGGTTGGGGACCACTGCTCTAGAGCACGAAGTATGATTGTTAATATTTTACATTGAAGCTTTGGAAACATTTATAACTTTGTAATCCCTGGTAATATGTGTCATCTTCCAGTTAAAAGGAGGGTGGGGAATTGGGGTGGGGTGGGGGTAGGATGAAATAGGTCATATTGAAATGTATATTGAAGGAATGATAAATTTTATTTTATATTATAGTTTTATTAATTATTCAATAAAATGTGAATTGGAGGGGGAAGGGGAGGGGGAAGTAGGGGGAAGGGAGGTGGGGGGTAGTAGGGGGGTAGATTTGGGTCATATGGAAATATATTTTGAAGGAATGATAGAAATATGTATGTAAATATTATAATTGTGAATCTATTTGAAATGAAATCTTTTGTATTATATTATATTATTTCCTTCAATAAAATGTTATAAATTAAAAAAAAAAAAAACCGAACCGAAGCAAAAACTCAAAGTTACCACCGCTCTAATTGGACCAGGTCAGTAATGACCAAAAGGCAAGATCTGATAACCACTGCATGAGCCACGTGAACAGGGTCAACCGTAGGCAGAGCTGGAACCTTCACCTCCAAAGTCAAATGCATTAACTAATTAGCACTCAATTGGTAATAAATACTAAGAATTGATATTAAGAAGCTCTAATTAGCATGAATTTGCCATCATGTATGTACCATGCTGTCAACAAAAGCAAGGGAGTATTAACGTGAGAGGAGTGTGGATGTGTCATGGCCTTCACACCACCCCTGCATGCACGTTAGAGAACCGCTCCATTTATATGGCCAGCTGCCACAATTAAGTGCCACCATTTACGCCAGCCATAAGTGGCGTGCAACTATAGACTTATGCTCGGCTTCTATAACAGATTTAGCGCACAACCTTGCTTTATCGAATACGGCAGATAAAGACCCGAGTGGTCCATCCAGTCTGCCCAACCATACATGCTCCAAATGGTCCTTTCTCTTAGATATTTCTGGGCCAGAAACCCAGAGCTCTGCCCGGTCCTGTGTTTAGGTTCCATCTACTGGAGTCTCCCATCAAAGCTCACTCCAGCCCATCTGAATCATCCCAGCCATCAAAACCCTCCCCAGCCTGTCCTCAACCGAATGCCCATATACAGGATCCAGACCGTGCAAGCCTGCCCAGTCCTGGCCTTAGTTCCTTCAATGTATATTCATTATTTTCTGATTCAAGATCCTCTGTGTTCAATCCCACGCTCGTTTGAACTCTGTCGCCGTTTTCTTTTCCACCACCTCCCTCGGGAGCGCATTCCACGCATCAACCACCCTCTCCGTAAAGAAGAATTTCCTAACATTACGCTTGAATCTACCACCCCTCAACCTCAAATTATGCCCACTGGTTTTACCGTTTTCCTTTCTCTAGCTTAGATTTAACGACTTGTACAGAATAAAGCAGTTCTGACCTTTTTCTGCTAGAGGTGTGCTGAGCATGTGGATTTTGTGCCATCCAACCTCCTAGCTGTGCCCTCAACCAGCTGTGCCCTCAAAAATAGGTTTGTGTCGGCCACCTTGCTGCTCACCCACAACCCAGAGTTACATTTAAATTAGCGGCTCTCCCTCTCTGATTCTCTCATCTGACACAATAGTGATTGGCTTCATAGTCGACAACCAATAGATCAAAGCAAGACTTTGATGGATGGATGTGTAAGTGTGAGCAAGATTTTCATTGCGTGAGAAGTCAGACCGCTCAGGCTCTTATTCAAAGCCAACCTTGAATTTAAGGAATATTGTCATGAAAAGTCATGCTTTCCTGGAGTTTTGGTTGCTTGTGGTGGCCTGTAGCTTTCTTCTGGTTACACAACAAGTTGTTACTGTGCCGTGAGTCAGCCCTGAAAACACAGCAAAAACCAGAAGATGAAAAAGAAATCCACTCACCAAAGAAACTAACCTGCAGTAATGGCATGACTCACCCTGGCAAGAGTTACCTATAAGGTGTTATGTTATGTGCAATCTTCTATCCCATCGAATCCTCACAAATCGATGTTCTAGGTGGGTTACAAGCAGCATAGTGCTACATAGAATTATACATAGAATCGTACATGTTCCATGAAATTATACATGTAATAAAAGGTAAGGCATCTAAAACAGTAAATAACTACTACCACTATTTATTATTTCTATAGCGCTGAAAGGCGTACACAGTGCTGTACATTTTAACATACAATAGACAGCCCCTGCTCAGAAGAGCTTACAATCTAATTTAGACAGGACATTACAGAGTTAGGGAGATTATGGTAGAGGACATGATACAGAGGGTCTAGGTACCTGACTGCAGTGAGAGTTGAAAGCAGTTTCAAAAAAGTGGACCTCTAGCTTGGATTTGAGCACTGCCAGGGACGGAGCATGACATATTGATTCAAGCAGCCTGTTCCAGCCATACGGTGCTGAAAGAAAGAAGGGATGAAGTCTGGAGTTGGCAGTGGAGGAGGAAGGGTACAGATAAGAGGAGCTTGCCTGATGAGCAGAGATCACCGGGGGGGGGGGGGGGAGCATAGGGGGAGATAAGTGAGGAGAGATATTGGGAGCTTCAGAGCGAATTCACTTGTAAGTCAGCAAGAGGAGTTTAAACTGTATTCGGAAATGGACGGGGAGCCAATGAAGCGACTTGAGGAGAGGGGTAATGTGAGAAGAGTGGCTCTCATGGAATATGAGTCATGCAGCAGAATTTTGAACGGATTGAAGAGACGAGAGACAGGTGTGGAGGCCCAAGAGAAGTACGTTGCAGTAGTCTAAGTGTGAGATGACTAGAGTGTAGACAAGGGTTTTGGTGGTGTGTTCAGAGAGAAGAGGACGAATTTTGGTAATATTATAGAGGAGGAAGCGACAGGATTTGGCGGTTTGTTGGATCTGAGCAGAGGAGAGAGAGGAGTCAAAGATCACCCCAAGGTTGCGAGCTGACGAGACAGGGATAGTGTTATTCACAGAAATAGAGAATGGCGAGAGGGAGGAGTAGAATTTAGGTGGAAAGATAAGGAGTTCAGTTTTAGACATATTCAGTTGTCAGGTAAACATTTATTACAAAGTCTGAGTCTCCTTAGGCCCCTAACAGGGACGTATTAAAAAGCCAGTGTTTTCAGACTTTTGTGGAACAGTGGTTCTGAAAAAGAGAAGGCTGACAGCAGGGAAATGGGGGGAAAGAAAGCCTGCTCCAGTCAATACCTCGATTGAAACCTCAATAATTCTAGTGCTACATTGTGCTCACAGGGTCACCCCCTTGGTTGAATTCCCTCATTTTCAATAAGTTAAAAGCCCACTTAAATCTTAAGTTAAATCTTAAATCAAAGTGAAAGTGGGGGAATTCGGGGCCGTTACTGTGCGGCTTTGTAAAACAGGCCCTTAGTTCATTTTTTTCTTCTTATTTCTCGCCAGTGGCGTACCTAAGATATGTGACATCCGGGACCCATCATTTTTTGACACCCCCCCCCCATCTATATGAAAAATATGATTTTTAGTAACAATCTACATATCGCACAACAAGAGTGTACCTAGGAAAAGGCAGCATCTTAAACACTGCAGTGAGCACTAGAACACCAACACATACATTGTAAAACTAAACAAGCCAGATCCTGCACAGTCAATTGATCCTGTAGTCAATGCCAACTGAAAACTATGACCTTTTCATACACACAGAACAGAGATACACCCTTGCCCAATATGGAATAATCACAAACTAAAAATAGAAATATGTAGACAAAAGTTAAACTGAACCGCCAAGAAACCAGACTCTGCATACAATGCAACACCACAACACCACAAAAACAGTAATGCATGTCCTCTAATACTGTGCAAAATATAAAGATAGTAGATGTAAATTTGAAAAAACTGATACATAACAATCACCACTACAAATTAACAAATAAAAATAAAACAAATAATGAGAAATAAGAAAATACCATTTTATTGGACTAATCCCTGTAAGCTTGGTCCCCATCCCCACAAACCACCTGATTCCATCCACACAAGCCTTGAATTGTTTTATATTGAACTTATTATATTAAAGTATAAAAAGAAACAATATTCTGTACAATTGTCAATTTATAAATCAGCGTCTTCTCCCCACTCTCTGTTTCTCATTTCCTTTCAGCGTCCTCAGCCCACTCTCTCCCCACTTTCCTTCAGCGCACGCACATAAAAACAAGCAAGTAATTTTATATCATTTTCATTCTATTCATTCATAGAAATTAAAGTCTAAATAATGCTAATCACATAACAAAACATGATTTTACAAAAATAATTCCCTGCACAGTCAAGCCTGCAAGGATTACTAGATGTCTTTCAGCAGCTCCCCTCCCTCCCTCCCCCTTACCTTCGTGGCCAAGTCAAAATGATCTACCAGCAATAAAATTTTAAAAACACAAAGCACACTGTACGCAGAGAAAATGTTAATTAACATTTATATTCCGCGGGTTTTCAAAGAGGTCAAGGCAGATGACTTTATGCAATGTCACCTCAGTAACAACTATACAAAAATAGACAAATATACTCCCTCCCTTTTTACTAAACCGCGATAGCGTTTTTTAGCGCAGGGAGCTGCGCTGAATGCCCCACGCTGCTCTCGACGCTCCCTGCGCTAAAAACTGCTATTGCAGTTTAGTAAAAGGGGCCCATAGTGCAAAATATAGACAGCATATATAAATTCTCAAAACGGACACATTTTGATCACTAAATTGAAAATAAAATCATTTTTCCTACCTTTGTTTGGTAATTTCATCAGTCTCTGGTTGCACTTTATTCTTCTGACTGTGCATCCAATATTTCTTCCCTTCTTTCAGCCTCCTGTATGCTTCCTCTCCTCCAGACCTCATTCCCTCCCCCAACTTTTTCTTTGTTTCATCCTGTCCCCTTCTTTCTTTCTCTCTCCATGCCCCCTTTCTTTCTGTATGTCTGGTTTTCTCTCTCTCTCCCCATGCCCCATTTTTTTCTTTCTTTCACCCTGCCCCATTTCTTTCTTTCTGGTTCCCTGTTTCCCCCCCCTTTCTTTCTTTCTCCCTGCCCTCCTCATGCCACCGCTGGGGAAAGGCTGCCACTGGCCATCGGAAACAGGTCGGCGCCGAATTCGCCCTGCTTGTTTCCCGCGGGACGACCAACTCTGGCTGTCCGATGTCAATTCTAACGTCGGGGAGGACGTTCCGGGCCAGCTAGGCAGCGATTGGCTGGCCCAGAACGTCCTCTCCGACGTCAGAATTGACGTCGGATGGCTAAAGTTGGTCGGCCCGTGGGAAAAGAAGCAGGGTGAATTTGGAGGGAGGGAGAACTGGCGCCGGCTTCTTTCGCGGCAATGGCAGCCTTTCCCCTGTGGCAGGCCAGCTGTGCACCCCCTTGGGCCCGTGCACCCGGAGCGGACCGCCTCCCACGCCCCCCCCTAGGTACGCCACTGGTTACCTCCTTGCCTTTGAATACTTTGTCGAGAGCCTTCACTGAAGAGTGACCAAGTGCTATTCTGCAGAGTATTTCCTCCCTGCTAGTTGCTTCTTTGTTTACAAAAGAGCCCAGGAGACTGAAATCCTTTACAACTTCTATTCTGTCACCTTCAAGTTCAAAATCCTCATCATTTTCTGTGTTCGTGATCTTCAACTTGTTTATGTTCAGTTCTAATCCCATTTATGGCTTTCAGCTTTGGCTTTTCTCAGTAGATTCAGGTACTCAAGCATTTTTCCCTATCTGTCCCAATGGGCTCACAATCTATCTAACGTACTTGGAGCAATGGAGGACTAAGTGGCTTGCCCAAACTTGGGCACCGATAAAAATTAGTGCTCAGAGTTGGGCACTCTTTATGCAATATCATTTGGCGTTGGGATCCATGCCCACGTTTGAGCATGAGGATTTACACCACATAAAAACCTGATTTAAATTAGCTTGCCTAAATTATGTACAGATCTCCCTTATTCTATAAAATTGGGCATGAATTGTAGAAACACCCCAGATCTGCTCACTCCCCTCCCATGGCCACTCCCCCTTTTCAGATCTCCACGTACAATTTACGTGCCTATCAAAGAGCCTAAAGATGTGGGTGTAAATTTCAATTAATACCAATTAACCCAATTATTGGACCTAATTGGCTCATTAATCACTTAAATTGTACACACAGTTGGGTACGCAGCCATATTTACTTACACGCACAGTTTTGAGCACCATATAATGAATAAGAGCAATGGTGTCCCCTATAGCTGCTATCTCACCAGATGTGGAAAAAGCTTTTGATGGCGTCACATGGGACCTCTTCTTTCACATATGGATTGGATCAATGAGTTTTGGGTTTTCTATATATCTCCCAAGGGTAGACTGCTTGTCAATGGGTATCCTTCCACTAAGCTTTTCATCACCACAGATTCAAGACAAGGGTGTCCCCTTTCATCATTATTATTTAATCCAGTGATTCCCAACCCTGTCCTGGAGGAACACCAGGCCAATCGGGTTTTCAGGCTAGCCCTAATGAATATGCATGAGAGAGATTTGCATATGATGGAAGTGATAGGCATGCAAATTTTCTTCATGCATATTCATTAGGGCTAGCCTGAAAACCCAATTGGCCTGGTGTTCCTCCAGGACAGGGTTGGGAACCACTGATTTAATCTACCCTTGGAGCCATTGGCCATTGCAATCCATCAGAACTTGAACGTGGGAGGCTCCTATTTGCACTCAGGAAACTGTGAATTGTCAATATATGCAAAAGATATTTTAGTATATGCTACAATTGAATTGGATTCTCCTCTTCTAAAACCGATCACAGAACGCTCTCAGATTTCCAGTTGTAAAGTTAACAATTTCAAGAAAGCCTGGGATAGGCACGTGGAATCTCTTAGAGAGAGGAAGAAATAATGGTTACTGCGAATGGGCAGACTAGATGGGCCATTTGGCCTTTATCTGCCATCATGTTTCTATGTTTCTATTGCTATAAAGCTCTATGACCTCACAATGCAGGTGTAAAGAGCCTTAGCCAATAGGGAGAGGAGATGCAAATGTTAAGAGCCTTAGCCAATAGGGAGAGGAGGAGATAGTGGATGCTGCGGTTGGGCCATTTGGCCTTTATCTGCCATCAGGTTTCTATGTTTCTGAAAGTAATACCTGAAGCTGAAGAGGGCAGCGTGGATTTGAACCCACAACCTCAGAGTACACAATGCACAAATGTGTGCTGGTACTTTCATTTTCATTGGACTCTTGCACAGTGAAGGAAAGATTAGATTCTTCACTCAGTAATCTTCTTTCTAGTAGGCAGACACATTATTCTTCAACCTGTGAAGCCACGTTATTCTGAGGTTTGATTCTCCACCCTTTAGGTTTTCAGTAGTGACTGGCACGTTCTTACTCTGTGGTTTATTCTCCCTTCAACACTAGTGTATGAGCATTGAAATTTGTTCTATTCAATCCCTGTTCTGTTGAATGACCATTTAAAAAAAACCAGGATAGACGTTTTACAGTTTTGGAAATGGGCTTGTTTGGGACTGGATTTTTGTGCATCTTCCACAAAATGTCCAAACTCATAAGAACATAAGAATAGCCGCGGCCCTCAGGTCAAAAACCAGTGCTCTAAATGAGTCCAGCCTCACCTCACTCGGATTTGGACGTCACATTGAAAGTGGAACTCTTTATCTCTGTCTATTTTAACTCTTAAATAAGAGCATAAGGAAAGTATTAAAGAGGGGAATTGTTATAAGTTCTTTTGTCTACGAAAAGCACATTTGATATGTGGACTGATATTATAACATGAAATCTAATCTAATCTTTGATTTCATATACCAATTCATCCCAAGAGGGCTCAACTCGGTTAACAAAATATTAATGAAATATACAAGAGATTAGAGCAGAAACGGTATCTTTTATGCCAAAACATTTTATCTTTTATGATCGATTATTTAAGGAAGAGTCATTAGTGAATTTCTGAAATATGCCTTCAATGCTTTATGAAAAATGGGTAAATGAGAGAGAACCCTATAGAAGGAAGGTCATTCCAAATTTTTACGAATAAAACAGAAAATGATCGACCAAAATTGGCCATAGTGTTTTTTTCTCTTAACAGTGGGAAAGCCAAGTTTAAGTTTCTGAGAGCTCCTAGAATTACAGATTTCGTGTGAATTAAACGAAACGGAGACCAAAGGAGAAAAAATACCATATAGGATTTTGAAAATTACAGTTGCACACTTAAATGGAATTAAATTAAATACAAATAGACATGCTTTTATGCAAATTGTGTGTAGGCATTTGGGCAAACCTGGAGGATAGGGGTAGAATGGTTGTGTGTTTCATGTACAGCGCTGTAGTGCTATAGAAATACACTTTTGTTGTTATGTGACCACGCATAGAATAGGTGAGGGGTGTAACTGCGCCTCTCTGGGAATTATTTCCTGAAATGTAATGACTCCCACGGGGTCCTTGCAAAGTAATATACATCAGATGCTTCCATCTGATGGGATCTACCGTAAATCTCAGTCTGTCAACCGGTGTCTAATGATTAATGTCATGCCTTGAAGCCTTAGCAGGCAGAGGAGTTTGAAGTCTTCAAGAGTGTTAAAAGCCTCTTGTCTGCATGGACAGGGCTGTCTTTTACAGCGAATTTGCATAGCAATGTAATTAAAAAAGCAAGTTCAATCAGATCAGGGACAGCATTGTCAAGTGCAATTAAGCCAATACACTACACCTCTCCCCTTTGCAGAGTCCAGGGGACAATTGGGGTAAGGAAGGATGAATAAAGAGCCCCCTATAAATGCATGTCGCACGCTGACACTGGTGGCACAATGGGACCTGGATGGGACCCTTAGACGGGGGCCGCAGGAACATGACCTTCTCTCCTAGCCTTGACGGATTCACAGGACCGGGGAAGCAGCTCAGATAAAAGTCATTAGCTAAAGTTGCTGATTCTTTTCAAGCCCTTTCTAAGTAGTCACAGTTGCCAGTTATGGGGCAAGACAAAGCTGGCTAATTAAGCTGGAAGTGCTCTGCAGTTTCTCAGGCTCCTGGGCACTAGCCCATGAGCCACACTCATTAGCGCAAAGCCTTTGAATTGCAAAAAGCAGTCCCTGAAGTGCCACTTCACAAAATGGGCCGTGGAGGGAAACGTGCAGGAAAAGCTTTCCATTTTCTGCCACTTCTGAAACATTCGGGGCCACCAGATATGGAGCTTTTCATGAGAGAGAGAGATGCTCGGATACCACTATTGATCATTTCCATAGCGCTGAAAGGCGTACACAGCACTGTACATTTAACATTCAATAGATGGGCCCTGCTGAGAAGAGCTTACAATCTAATTTGGACAGACAGACAGGACATCTCAAGGTTGTATCTGACAGTAAGTGGGAGTTAAGAGTTGAAAGCAGTTTCAAAAAAGTGGGCTTTTAGCTTGGATTTGAATTCTGCTACAGAAGGAGCAGGACATATTGGCTCTGGCAGCCTGTTCCAGGCATAAGGTGTGGCAAGAAAGAAGGGACGGAGTCTGGAGTTGGCAGTGAAGGAGAAGGGTACAGATAAGAGGGACTTACCTGACAAACAGAGTTCACGGGGGGGGGGGGGGAGATAAGTGAGGAGAGATATATTGGGGGGCTACAAGTAGAGAATGACACAGTGATAAAATTCATCACCATTCTCGTCCCCATGGATAACCTTGGGAAAACCATCCCGTGTCATTCTTTAGTGTCTATCTCAACCTCAGTCCTTCTAAACCAGCAGTCTTCAATGCAAGGCTTGAGGGTCAGTGGCTGTGTCCAATCATACTCTGATTCTTATGTGAGCCAAGTCTAGGACAATCAAGCCATTGTGACATCACTGATAAGGCTGGCTCTTATTGGTGGAATGAGGCATTATGACATCACCATATCTGCTCTGGATACCAGAGACTGTCATTCTTTAGTGACTCTCTCAACCTCAGTCCTTCTACACCAGCAGTCTTCAATGCAAGGCTTGAGGGTCAGTGGTTGGGCCCATTCAGACTCTGGTTCTTATGTGAGCCAAGTATAAGATAATTAACCCATTGTGACATCACTAATAATAACTTTATTTTTGTATACAGCAATACCACAAGCAGTTCAGAGTGGTTTACAGAGGAAGAGACTGTACATAGACAGCGATGTTACAGAAAAAGACTTTCACATTTCGTTAGCAAGCCAAGAGTGGTCAAGGTTTCAGAGATACAAGGCAGGAAAGGAGTCTGAGAAATTTATCAAAGAGATAGGTTTTAATTGATTTCCTGAAGGTTTGGTAAGAGGGTGCATTTGAAATGAAGGTGGTTAGACATTTATTCCATTTGCCTACTTGGAATGATAGTGATCTATCAAGGAATCTCTTGTAGATACAGCCCTTCAATGATGGAAAAGCAGATAGGCACTATGTGTGCAAATGGTGCCTCGAAATTCAAAACGGTGCAACAGGTAGATTGGGGATGAACCTGTTATGGTTTTGAAGCAGAGATAGGCAAACTTGAAAATGACCCTTGCTTCCATCAGCAGCCAGTGTAGTTTTTTGTAATACGGGCTCACATGATCCGATTTTTTGAGACCATAAATAGACGGACGGCAGCATTCTGAATGACTCTCAATCGTTTGATGGTTTTCTTAAAGGATCCCTAGTATATAATATTGCAGTAATCTAAGATGCTTAAGATTAGGGATTGAACCAGCAGTCAAAAAGAGAGGAAGTCAAAGTAGTGTTTGATGGTACAAAGTTTCCATAGGGTGCAAAAGCATTTTTTAACCTGAGCATTAGTATGGTCTTCAAAAGTCAGGCATCGGACAAAGATATAAACATGATGGAGTTGGTCCAGAGGAAGGCAACTAAAATGGCTGGTGGTCTACGTCCTAATGCGTACAGGGATCTCAATCTGTATACTTTGGAGAAAAGGCGGGAGAGGGGAGATATCATAGAAACATTTAAATACCTACGTGATGTAAACGCGTATGAGTCGAGTCTCTTTCAGTTGAAAGGAAACTCTGCAATGAGAGAGCAAAGGATGAAGTTAACAGGTGATAGGCTCAGGAGTAATCTTAGGAAATAAGGTACTTTTTTACAGAAAGGGTGGTAGATGCATGGAACAGTCTCCTGGAAGAGTTGGTGGAGATAGAGACTGTGTCTGAATTCAGGAAAGCATGAGATAGGCACGTGGGATCTCTCGGAGAGAGAAAGAGATAATGGTTACTGCGGATGGGCAGACTGGATGGGCCATTTGCCCTTATCTGCCGTTTTCCCCATCTCCCTGTCAGGCCTTTCCCCATTGCATTGAAAGATGTGTTCCCTCAACCATTCTTTTATGACCATGCTCTCTGGTTTTCTAGCATAGGGTCAAACAGCTGACAAAATGCTCCTCTTGTGTCACTCAGAGCAGGTTGTGTAACTTGTTGAGCCGCTGCTCTGCCTTTCATCTGAAGGAAGAGGTTGATGGTGGGGTGAGTCATCAGGGATGGGACATATACAATAATATACCTTACTACATAAATATTGTTTTCTTTAGACTCGGAAGCTTCTCCTAGGAAGTGTCTCCCTTCCTGTAAATAAACAGTTTTTTCTGATTTTTTTTTTTTTTTTTAACCAGCACCCCGATAATATCAATATGGCTGGTGCTGAGGGGTAGCTGATAGGAACATAGTAAATGACGGCAGATAAAGACCTGAACGGTCCATTACAAATACACGATTAAATTAACTTGTCTCTTCTTTGCTATTTCTGGGTCATAGACTGTAAAGTCCACCTGGTATTGTCTTAGGTTCCGTCCAAGTTCACTCCAGCCTATCCAACCATCCCGTTTGCAGGATATTTACTGTAAAGTCTGGCCAGTAACATCCTCGTGTTCCAAGTTAGTGGAGTTCCCATTGATGCCAGTAAGTCAAGCATCTTCTGGGAAGATGGATAAGGAGAGAGTGTGGCACAGTGGTTAAATCTACAGCCTCAGCACACCCACACTGCTTCTTGTAACCCTGGGCAAGTTACTTAATCCCCCCACCCCCCTGCTTCAGGTCCATTAGATAGATTGTGAGCCCTCCAGGACAGACAGGAGAAAATGCTTAAGTACCTGAATAAATTCATGTAAACTGTTTTGAGCTCCCCTGGCAGAAATAAATAAAATAAATACAAGTTACACATCTGAATGACTTTATAGAACCAGAGAGGGTATTATTTGGTTGTTGGGGGTTTTTTTTGTTGTTAGGGGGGCGGGTTTGTAGTGTGTATGTGTTGATATGTTGTGTATTTGTGTCTTAACAATATGAATCAATAAATAAGGAAAATCTGTAGACACCTAGAAGACTCCCAAGTTGGCTACAATTTCAGTGAATGAGAAAGAGCTAAAACCAGTTCCGATAAGAAGTCATGTCTTGCAGGTGGACCAGCTGAATCTGAGCAGGAATAAGCAGCCGACTGGTGGGCCAAATGTTCCTCATCTGTGAACATCCGTGAGATTATTGTGCATGTTAGACACAGAACAATTCACCTCTGAAGTGCCAGTGGGTGCAGGAGGATTCGGGATCGGATCTTCCTCTGAATGGTGAAGTAGGTGCCTCCTGCTCGATGCCGGTGGCTTCAACATCTGTGTCCCATCACCCATCCTCTCAAAGGTGCAGGAGAGGATCTTGCCACTCAGTGGGGTGTTTGTGAGAAACAGCTAACGGGACAGACATGAGCTGAATGCAGAGGAGAAAAGAAAAGAGATCATAAAATGAAAAAAAAAGAACTGAGAGATTGCGACGAGGCAGAGCAAAACCTGTGAGAGGGGAAGGAAGAAAGTGCGTCAACCCTCAGAGATCCTCACAGTCCGTCTGATCTTTGCATTTTCCCCCCTTTTCTTTCAGTCCGTTGCTCAGCTGTCTATCAACGGCTACGACTGCTTCATATTTTGTTGACACTAAGGGCTCCTTTTACTAAGGTGTGCTAGCGTTTTTAGCGCAGGCATGAAATTTCCGCGTGGTACGCTTCTAGAATAGCGCACTTTAGTAAAAGGAGCCCTAAGAGACATACAAAACACCAAATCGGATTCAACCAAACCTTATTGCTCCTGCTCGGCATTTGGTAAATTGGAGCCCCAGTTTACACAGCATGTAGGGATCAGTCCCTTGGGTTACTGATATGTCCATTTACCCCTTCTATATGTCACTGCCCCATTTGTAAAGAGCCAAGCAGTCGCCTGATCTGGCCTACTTATTTCGAATTTACACTTATAGCCTAAGCGGTTTCTTCTGGTGGACTCACAATCTGACGACTTGCCCAGGGAGCAGCGCTGGGCTCGAACCCGCCATCTCAGAGTGCTGAAGCTGCAGGCCACTCTTCCACCTATATTTAGGCTGCGTGGGGGGCTGCCGCGTGAGCAAACTGCTGGGCGCGATGGACCACTGGTCTGACCCAGCAGCGGCATTTCTTATGTTCTTATGTAATTAAAAGGGATCTAAAATCATAAAGAGTATAACAAAATTCATAAATGGCACCTTAAAAGCAGAAAAACCAACAAAGGTGACTGAATGGTCTTCAATCTCGTTTATTGAATTGAAAGATTCGACACTTAAAAGCAGAAACATGAGTCGGCAACAGCTTATTATTTCTATAGCGCTATCGGATGCACGCAGCGCTGTCCACTAAACACGCAAGAGACAGAACATAAATGGTGAACTCGCCACACTAGCTTTACAAGGAAATGCCAAACCAATGGATGCAACAGTGCCACCATCCGCAGCCAACCTATACGTTGCTGATTTTGAAAATAAATCTCGAAAAGCACATCTAGCACTTTGGCAGAGGTACACTGATGACTTGGCATGATTTTCTTTGATTGATTAAATTCCAGAGGATGTTTGATAAAGAAGCAGTACCCATCAAATAAAATGCCAACGGCTTCCACTACTTGGCGTATTTGGTCTCTTGGTTTGTTTGGACGTTGTCAATCTGAGGAAGATGCATTATGCTTTCACTCCCACTGGCTCGCTAACAAGACGTGCTCATGGGGAAGGGGTAAAACGCGGACCTCACGGATCTAAAACCGCACGACCTTAAAAATCCGAGGTCCGTGCATTGACAAGTCCGCCTTCGCTTTCCCTGCAGCTCAGGTCAGGCCCCCGGCTCCCTCGCGGACCTCACGGGTCTGAACTGCACATCACATCCTTAAAAATCTGAGGTCCGTGCCACTTTTGAGGTCCGTGACACTTTTAGTCTCTGGCTCTGACAGAGCTCTATGACAATTTAACTCGGACGGATTCTAATGCTTTTCCCTCCCTATGTTAAGATCCGTCAGAGTTAAATTGTCATGGAGCTCTGTCAGAGCCAGAGACTAAAAGTGTCACGGACCTCAAAAGTGGCGCGGACCTCGGATTTTTAAGGATGCGACGTGCAGTTCAGATCCATGAGGTCTGCGAGGGAGCTGGGGGCCTGAGCTGAGCTGCAGGGAAAGCAAAGGCGGACTTACGGACCTCGGATTTTAAAGGACGTGCGGTTTTAGATCCGCGAGGTCCGTAAGGTCTGCGTTTTACCCCTTCCCGTGTTCATTTCTTATTCTCATTTCTTCGATGATTTGGTTTTAATTCAGTATTTTGTTTTGCTTATTTGTAATCCATTGCCTGTGGTATATAGAAGCACCACTATGTTGACTTTAAATATAATAATCAGAAAAAGCTCCTCCCTTGTAAATATAAACCCTCATAAGAGAAAGCTTTACATATGGTAGGGTTTAGCTCAGAGACACGGAGGGGCTATGAGGGGGGAAACCCCCAACCACCTCACCACCCAATCATCACTTAGCCCTCCAAACTTTTAGCTTTTTCTTTGCTTATTTTTGATCAGATTTTAAATTGTGAAAAATGTTTAAAAGTCAATAGAACTTATGAATAAACCACTTAGCTATGTAGTGGTTCTTTGGTTTCAAAGTGAACCCGTTTCGATATCTGCATCAGGAAACCAAATAACTAATCTTTAAATCACGCTTCATACCAAGCAGCAGGAAAAAAGTGAAAATCTGAAAGCCAAACATTCTCAAAGGACGCTTCAAATTGCTGCTGAGTGGTGAGGTGGTTGGGGACTTTCCCCCCTTATAGCCCCTCTGTGTCTCTGATCTAAACCCTACCATATGTAAAGCTTTCTTTTAAGAGTGTTTATATTTACAAGAATCTTTCACTCCCTCTTTGGTATTTTTTCCTGCTATACAGTATATTGATATTTTTAACTTTGGTACTTTTCAATATGCATGGTCATTCATCACACACTCGATGTCTTACCGCTCCCAACACACAGTACCAGTTTGATTTTTCCATTTTACGTCACATGTTATGCATACAAACTTCACTATATTCATTCTTCATGTCGGTTTCCTCTTGGCACAGCAGAACTTACTGCCTGTTTCATAGACATTCACCTTTTTTGCCTGTTCTTACACATTTATGTGAATGTTCCTGCTCACCTTCGTGCTCGGCATTACACCCTATTTCTCCTCCTTTATTAGATTCATAGCCGCACGCCTAAAATTGGTTCACAGCTTGTTACACAGTCACGTATGTCTTTTGCACGATATCCATCCTTGATCTTTTCCTTATTCTTCCACATTTTTTCTATTTCATACATCCGCATAGGACCCCGGAAGAAGGTCTTTTATGACCGAAACACGGCCCGTGTCGGGTCTATGCCACTATTCATTTACTGTGTATTCTTATGTTGGATTTTTTGAACTGCACCATCTACACCAAGATTGTTTGAATAAAAGACTTTATCATGATTTTCACTTCCACAGTTGTTCTCCTTGTCATTTTTTTCCACTGCGGGACCGTGTTTCCGCAATCAACTGCCCGGATATTTATGTCTTTCTATGCATGTAGTTCAGTTTAAGAGACTGATGAAGACTTATTTGCTTATCTTATTTGCAAATCTCATTGGCTTCCCATTGCTCACCGAATCACTTTCAAAATTCTATTTCTGGTTTTCAAAACACTAATTTCCAACGAACCTTCATTTATATCAAAAATGATTATTCCATATAATTCTGCACGTACTCTAAGATCATCTTCATCGAACTTACTTTCAATCCCCTCACTGAAAATTATCGGTACCAGACGGAATGATATTTTCTCCGTAATGGCCCCTACATTGTGGAACTCCCTTCCTAATTTTATTAAAAGCGAAAAAGATCTAGTCTCTTTTAAGAAAATTTTAAAAACATATCTATTTCAAGACGCATTTGATACATGATACGATATACTCTAAATTTTTACATTTTACAATAATTATAAAATTTTACCTTACCCCTTTAATTCCTATTGTTCTTTCCCTTATATGTCATTTCTAACAAACAACAAAATTGTAACTTTCCCCTTTCCCCCTACTCATTCATGTCTGTCTAAAAATCGTCTGTCTAATGTCTGACCTATTTATATTTTATGTAATACCAACTTCTAATGGTTTTTAAATTGTACATCGCTTAGATATTGTAATAAGCGATTCATCAAATGTGATTAAACTTGAAACTTATGGCAGAGAATCAGCTGGGGTGATGGATGGAGCAGCTATAGTGAAGAAAGTTTTTCAGCACATTTCTTTGCTGTGTTTTAACGGATGTTTTCAAAGCTTTTAATAAATGCTTTATTGTAATCTGCCTAGTATTTTTAGGCAGAATATAAATTGAAGAATTAATAATTTTACAAACTGACACGTGCAAATGCCACCAATTAAGTAGTGAAGCCACAATTTTAACTCGGTTTCATATAAGAGGTGGAAATAAACTACATGGGATTAAGGAGAGTGACACCCTTAATCCTTTGTGTAAAGCCCTGGCCGAAACGAGTGCATTTAAAAAAACAATCTGTGCCTTTGAGCTGGTGCGAATTTTCCCCAGATATGTTCATTCCCTTTGTAAAATGGAACTTTAGCCATGTCCAAATCACGTCCCCGTGGCAATTCAGTGTGGTAAGTGTAAATATCAGCTTTCTGAAACGGGTAGGTACAATGTAAAAGCTGGTATTTACACGTAGCTGTGTTTGTACAATAAATGGCCTTGATATGAATGCTTATATTTCACGGTTTCAGTCACCAGGGACACTACAGGCTAGATGACAATAGGAAAATACATCCTCAAAAATTCAACCAATAAAAGAAAATCAAATTGAAGGCAATTGCAGCTTCCTCAAACCGTTTCCCTCGACCCTGAAGAAAGGTTTCTTTTTTGAAACATGGATGTCGGGAGAGGTGAAGACAGCACAGGCTCACTATAAGCTAAGGGATGGTCTGTTATTGAAAAAATGATAGCTTTTACATAGACAAAAATACATTAGAGTGACATATTGAATTAATAAAGGTTAGACCGATGAAGCATTAAGCAACTGGTGGTATGTGCCCGATTGCTGCCTGAAGGTCCAAACATATGACAGATGCATTCAATACTAGCTTGTCTTTAAAGTTAGTTGGATTAGACAAACCAATATATGACTTGTCAGACCTATAAGTCAACACGGAAACATTAAAATAACCTCAAAGGAATTGCTGAGTTTACATCCTAAAATAATTATCAAGCAGCCAGGGCTTCAATAATTCCCGATCACCTAAAAGAACTATTCAGAATATGTTGATGAAGTATTTTGTCACAAAAATACAGCCAAAAGCAAAACCTAAAATTACCAAAACTCAAATTCCCCAAAAGATTTGGTAAAATGTATGTAGATGGAAATAGGAAAGTGAAAAGGCCAATAAACCCAAACACTAAGACCTCTTTTTACGAAAGTGCAATAGCAGATGCTAGCGCAGGGAGCCGCGCTGGATGGCCCGCACTGCTCCCAACGCTCATTCAAGCTTGGCTCCCCGTGCTAGAAATTGCCATCGCCGTTTCGTAAAAGAGGGGGTAAATCTGAAAAGAGGAAGGATTGAATACAGTTTTATAAAAGAGTATCATATCCGAGAGAGCAACAAAGACCTCGTATACCCCATGGGCAGGCAACTCCTATTCTTTATAAAAGACAAAGCCTGACATGAGTTCGCCCCGTACATCAGAATGTCCCCTCTGAGTGCAAGATAATGTTAAGTACGAAAACTAAAGTGAAAAAAATACACACATGATAATACAAACAGGCACCGTTCAGGTCAAACATAGAAATAACTGATCAACAACCATATTTCAGTTTAGAAAAAAAAATGTTGTCTAATGTAATCTGCATTTGTGTTGATACTTTAAAGCAATGGATTGGTTCTTCTGCATCGGATGATAAACGAGGTAGGTTTAGAAACATCCGCACACGTTAACAGCGGTGTTGCACATCTAGGTCGGCATACACTTATGCAAATAAGATTTCAGAAAGATGCCATTTTCATGGGTAGATTTTCTAGGAAGCAGAGATTTCAAGAGGGTTCAATTGGGCAAGAAAGAGATTGTACATACACTTCTCCCTCCATATCTGCGGTTTCCGTATCTGCGGATTCGCTTATTCGCGATTTTTCAGCTGCTGACTCCGCCCCTAATTTTCATCACTGAACCCAGCATTTCACATTGGAAATTGGTGCTCCCGAAATTGTACGGAGCAAATCACAGGTCGGGTTATTCACGGTTTATTATCTTTTTCAGGTCTATTTTACTGAAAAACCGCGAATAACATGCAAAAAGTTATTTGCGGTTTTTCGGTATTCACAGCTATGTTCTGCCCGCATCCCCCGCAAATACGGAGGGAGAAGTGTATAGGGCTATGCATTCAGCAGCTGGAGTTTAGCATTTTGCTGACCCAGAAATTCCGATTATGGAGCAGACTAACACATCCAGTTAAGTCTGATATTCGGCATTTAACTGGCTATGGGTTAGGCATAAAGATACGACTGACTTTTATGCATTCCTGGCCGGTTTGGTGCTGAATAGAGGCACTTAACTGGCCTAGTGCCGACTCCACCCTGGAATGCCCCCAAAAGATATACCGGTAGGCACTAACCAAACATTTTCAGCAGCCCTAATTGATTAATGATCGGCTATCCTCATTTCTGCTTGGTTGATTCATTTTGAATATCAAGCCAATAGCCCTCACATGACAACGGAAATATACATTAGGGTGGTCCGAAAAAATTAATTAACACATTTCATTTGCCCACTAGGCTAATTTTATTCCTATATATAAAAATGAGAACAAAGAAAGTATAGGGTCACCCCACCTCGCTGTTTTTTTAAACTATCGCTACGCTTTTGGTGATTCTCCTTCAATCAAGAGATCAAAAAATGACCATGTTCTCTGGGTTACAAAACGTTCAAAGGTCACAGGTTCAGTTTCATCTGTACGCATGAGACATCATGGAATGTTTGGCAATGGTGGACGCTGTAAGTTTTGCACCATTTTGACAAGGTTGATTTTTTTGCATACTACCATGGACCACCCTCCTACGCAGGGAATAAAACTTGTGATCTGATACATTTTCACGTTGCTAATCTATTTATGTATGCATATATTTAGAGACTCCTGAAGCAGGCCTGTGTGGCCGAAACATGTACATGTCGAGTTACTGAGCTGTTGGATGAATAAAGTCATTTGAACATCAGACATCTTTATAATAATTTGTAGTCATCAGTCTTATTAGGACAATTCCACCCTAATACGCATACATTTTTCTATGTTCTGAGGCATGAAGTGCAAGCTTCCTCCTCATTTGGACATGGGGGTCTAAAAATCACGTCAAAATTCATTGAAAAGAGTTATTTCATCTGGCTCCTTAATCAGTTCCTCTTGTATTTGAAGCTTTGGAAGATACCAGTAGATGCAGACTGCAGCAGCCCAGCCATGAGGCAAGATTAAGAAGTCACTTAGGGCAGTAGTGAAATACGATTACAGTCAATGCAGAGCAACAGCTTCTGAGCCACACAGGCTCATAGAACCGCAGTACGTGCTTTACGTCCAATACAAAGTTTAATGTTTTAAAGTAAGATGTCCTATATAGAATGATACGAGGACAAAGTTTGGCCCCGTCCCCGTGAGTTCAGTTTGATCCCATCCACACAAGCCCATAGTTCTGATTTTATATTTAAATCATTTTATTAAAGTATTCTGTACAACTGTCATTGTATTAATCACAAATACAGAAAAAGGATCAACAAAACCCCTCTCACCTCACATAAGTCATGATATTCTAGTCATTGATGGACCTCATCTAATATTGACTAGCAAGAAGTACACCATGATCGGATGCTAGATTGCATAGAGAGAGGTATGGCCAGTAGGAAAAAGAAGGTATTGATGCCTCTGTATAAGACTCTGGTGAGACCTCATTTAGAATATTGTGTAGAATTCAGGAGGCTGCACCTTCAAAAAGATCTAAAAAGGATGGAGTCGGTCCAGAGGAAGGCTACTAAAATGGTGCGTGGTCTTCGTGATAAGGCGTATGGGGACAGACTTAAAGATCTCAATACTCAATCTCAGTATACTTTGGAGGAAAGGCGGGAGAGGGGAGATATGAAAGAGACGTTTAAATACCTACATAGCGTAAATGCGCATGAGTCAAGTCTTTCATTTGAATGAGAGGTCATAGGATTACTCTGGAGCCTATCACCTGTAAGAGGTGATAGGCTCCAGAGTAATCTAAGGAAATAGTTTTTTACAGAAAGGGTGGTAGATGTGTGGAATAGTCTCCCGGAAGAGGTGGTAGAAGCCAGTAGCGTACCAAGGGGGGGGCGGAGGGGGCGGTCCGCCCCGGGTACCAAGCCCTGAGGGGGTGCTCCCGGTCCGGTCCAGTTCCCCCCTTGCGCCGGGTGTCGCGTCTGGAAACAGCCTGCAGCAAGATCGCGATGCCAGAGATCTTTGCCTGCTTCGACTGTTTCCTCCGCCACGGTCCTGCCCCTCCTCTGATGACCGCGGCGGAGGAAACAGCCGAAGCAGGCAAAGATCTCTGGCATCGCGCGATCTTGTTGCAGGCTGTTTCCCCAGGGCAGTAGCGTACCAAGGGGGGCGAGGGGGAGGTCCATCCCGGGTGCCGCCTTAGGGGGGGGGGTGCACAGCTGGCCCGGTCCCTATCGCGCTCCTACCCTCCCAGCGAAAGCAGCATCGGCGCCATTATCGAAAAAGGTAATGGCGCCAGGCCTTGGAGCACCAAGGCAGACCGCTTCTCCCCCCTCCCAGCCGAAACCCCGCTGACCATCCTATCTCTCCCCCCCCCAAGTGAACCTTTCCGACCCTCCCAGCGAAAGCAGCAAACCTCCCTCCAATAGCGTCGGCTTTATCCTCCCTCTGCCGCATCACTGATGACGTCATCAGTAACGCGGCAGAGGGAGGTGAAAGCCGCGAAGGAGGTTTGCTGCTCTCGCTGGGAAGGTCGGAAAGGTTCACGGGGGGGAGAGATAGGAGGGTCAGCGGGGGTTCGGCTGGGAGGGGGGAGAAGCGGACTGCCTCGGTGCTCCATTACCTTCTTCGGGCAGCAGCAGCGTTTACAATTCGCTGCTGTTGCCGGCTTCAGGCCTTGTTCTCTGCCGGGTCCTGCCTACTTCCAGTTTTCATGAAGACAGGACCCGACAGAGAGGAAGGCCTGAAGCGGGCAACAGCAGTGAATTGTGAATGCTGCTGCTGCCCGATGAAGTTCAGGACATCAGGACATCGGGGAAGGAGCAGGGAGAAATCGGCTGCTGGCTTGGGGGTGAGGGTAGGGAAAGAATCGTGGAAGTGGAGAAATCGGCACGATGGCTTTGTGCGGGCTAGGGGGAGAGAGAAAGAAAGGAAAAAATAAAGAGGGGGCCAGGGGGAGAGAGAAAGAAAGGCAGAAAGAAAGAGGGGTCAGGGGGAGAGAGAAAGAAAGGCAGAAAGAAAGAGGGGGACCAAGGGGAGAGAAAGAAAGGCAGAAATAAAGAGGGGGTCAAGGGGGAGAGAAAGAAAGGCAGAAAGAAAGAGGGGGGCCAGGAGGAGAGAGAAAGAAAGGCAGAAATAAAGAGGGGAGCCAGGGGGAGAGAGAAAGAAGAAGGACCAGAAGAAGGACCAGAGACTCATGAAATCACCAGACAAAAAAGTAGGAAAAATGATTTTATTTTCAACTTAGTGATCAAAATGTGTCCGTTTTGAAAATTTATATCTGCTGTCTATATTTTGCACTATGGCCCCCTTTTACTAAACCGCAATAGAGTTTTTTAGCGCAGGGAGCCTATGAGCGTTGAGAGCAGCGTGGGGCATTCAGCGCAGCTCCCTACGCTAAAAACCGCAATCGCAGTTTAGTAAAAAGGGAGGGGGAATATTTGTCTATTTTTGTATAGTTGTTACTGAGGTGACATTGCATAAAGTCATCTGCCTTGACCTCTTTGAAAACCCGCGGAATATAAATGATAATTAACATTTTCTCTGCGTACAGCGTGCTTTGTGTTTTTAAAATTTTATTGTTGGTAGATCATTTTGACTTGGCCACAAAGGTAAGGGGGAGGGAGGGGAACTGCTGAAAGACATCTAGTAATCCTTGCAGGCTTGACTGCAGGGAATTATTTTTGTAAAATCATGTTTTGTTATGTGACTGGCATTATCTAGACTTTAATTTCTATGAATGAATAGAATGAAAATGATATAAAATTACTTGCTTGTTTTTATGTGCGTGCGCTGAAGGAAAGTGGAGAGAGAGTGGGCTGAGGATGCTGAAGGGAAACGGGGAAGAAAGTGGGGAAAAGACGCTGATTTATAAATTGACAATTGTACAGAATATTGTTTCTTTTTATACTTTAATATAAACAATTCAAGGCTTGTGTGGATGGAATCAGGTGGTTTGCGGGGATGGGGACCGAGCTTACGGGGATTAGTCCAATAAAATGGTATTTTTTTATTTCTCATTATTTGTTTTATTTTTATTTGTTAATTTATAAAGTGGTGATTGTTATGTATCAGTTTTTTCAAATTTACATCTACTGTCTTTATATTTTGCACTGTATTAGAGGACATGTGTTACTGTTTTTTGTGGTGTTGCATTGTATCCAGGGTCTGGTTTCTTGGCGGATCAGTTTAACTTTTGTCTACATATTTCTATTTTTAGTTTGTGATTATTCCATTTTGGGCAAGGGTGTATCTCTGTTCTGTGTGTATGAAAAAGACATAGTTTTCAGTTGGCATTGACTACAGGACCAATTGACTGTGCGGGATCTGGCTTGTTTAGTTTTACAATGTATGTGTTGGTGTTCTAGTGCTCACTGCAGTGTTTGATGCAGCCTTTTCCTAGGTACACTCTTGTGGTGCGATATGTAGATTGGTACTAAAAATCATATTTTTCATATAGATGGGGGGGGGGGGTGTCAAAAAATGATGGGCCCCGGGTGCCACATACCCTAGGTACGCCACTGGTAGAAGCAGAGACTGTATCTGCATTCAAGAGGTCTGGGAGAGGCATGTGGGATCTCTCAGAGAGAGAAAGAGATAATGTCTACTGTGGATGGGCAGACTAGATGGGCCATTTGGCCTTTATCTGCCGTCATGTTTCTATGTTTCTATGGATGGCACATTATTTTCCCATGGTCATGCACATGGATGGGATTCGGGAAGAGTACACAAGTAGACATGTAGAACTACAGAATACTATCATTCATGCACATCTATGCTAGCATCTAGGTGGGGGCATTTGCACAAATAAATGATCATGCCTTCTTGTAAGCGTATGTTTCGTTTATTCCATTTAAACTTTAAAAATGTATAAACCACCTTATTCCAAGGTGGTGTGCATAAACACCTACATGATTTTAAAAGACAACAACAAATACACAATGGAGAGTTCAGATTACAAGTCCCCTTACATCATCTGTCTCAGATAAGCAGATATTGCTTCACTAGCCGCTTAAACTGATTTAATTGGCAGCGAAGTCCTCTTGGTAACGCATTCAAGACATGCATCCCAGACTGTTGGTATTACCAACTGACATGAAGTTGCAGAGCGGAGAGATCTCCTTGGGTCATACCAATGGATACAACCCTTCAAATACTGATAAGATTGTTGGTATAAACATTTATGGACCATCATCAATAACTTGACTTGAATTCTATCGTCAACAGTCAGCCATTGCAACCATTCAGCCATTTGTGTTATTATTTGATAAAGAGACATAGATGGCTACTTTTTTAAATATAGAATAGGCTAAATGGGCACCATAACCAGCACCTATAGTGAGTCCTTGTTGTAGAATTACCTTCCACGTGTGGAAAAACCTTTCTAAAATTATCTCTACATGTGCACGCCTTCACTGTACA
Source organism: Geotrypetes seraphini (assembly GCF_902459505.1). Classification (NCBI taxonomy): domain Eukaryota; kingdom Metazoa; phylum Chordata; class Amphibia; order Gymnophiona; family Dermophiidae; genus Geotrypetes; species Geotrypetes seraphini. Next base: position 69,981,241 of record NC_047095.1, read on the forward strand.
ATCAACCTGTGCAGAGCACAGGGACTATGGCAATAATGAACCATTTCATGATTGAAGATCTTTACACACATTGAGAAAGCCAAGCTCATGAACTGGAGTGGTAGATTCTACAGAGGAAAGAGGTGTCCTTTGCTTTCACACTCTTCCCATTGATGATAGACTGGTTTTCTACCTATAGTTAATATACCTGTCCTGAAAGGGTTTCTTTTGAAATGATGTCCGGACAAGTGATTTCTACTTGCACAGAAACAACTGAGGCTCTGATCATGTTGGGATTCGCCCATCATTTATAGGAAATTGGATTAGTCTTAACTCTTGGTCGACTTTATACATAAAATTGTGTGTTTTTTTCCTAACTACCTGCTGGAAACTGCTCATTGAGCCATTAGGAGAGTGAAGGAGATTCAGGCTTGTAATGAGTCACTCCAATGAAACACATCCCAAGAATGTGCTAAGCAGGATCAGCAAAGAGTAAAAACCTATTAGTATCGCTCTCTAAGGCAACTCCACCCTGCAGAAGATACACATCATACAGGCTCAACAGAAACTGAAATTTGCATCCCAGGCAGCTTCTCCAGTCTTTTGTGGCATTGAATAACCTTTTTTTTTTTCCACTTGGGAATCACTTTCTTCCCTCTTTTGTAATGGATTTTCAGAGACAGGATAGTCTTCTACATCAAACATAAATGGGGGTCAGGATTCCAGGGTTCATGACTCAGTTCTGCTAATAGTTCTTGAACTTACATAGTAACATAGTAAATGACGGCAGATAAAGACCCGAGTGGTCCATCCAGTCTGCCCAACTATACATGCTCCATAAATTAATTTAGTTTAAATGGTCCTTTTTCTTAGATATTTCTGGGCCAGAAACCCAGAGCCCTGCCCGATCGTGTGCTTAGGCTCCATCTGCTCGAGACTCCATCAAAGCTTACTCCAGCACATCTGAACCATCCCAGGCATCTGAAGCCCTCCTCAGCCCGTCCTGAAATGAATGTCCATATATGATATTACAATTCCTTGTATCTCAATTTAATTGATTGAATAAAAATTCCAATGTCTTCATAGTGTATGCCAATACTTGAGAGCCCTAGAGAAGTAGGGTCCTTATGAATCAGTGAGCCCAGAACTCAAGCGCTAAGCAGGGCGAACCAAGGTTCTGCACCGAGGGTCTGAGCAAATTGAAGGTGTCAACGCACGTCTGTGCATGCGGAATAATGCTATCCTGTGGATACATATCAGCCTTGCAAAAAAATGTTTGCGCCTAACTTTGATTGCCCAATGCTTAAGCACAGGACAATATTCCACCACATCTGCAGATGCAGGGTTTTTTCTGCTCAGACCTTACCTCCCGTCGGCCTTAAAAGCTACAAGGTACTGTTATGCTGACAAGCCAAAAGGCTGTCATTAAATCCTCTCTGCCATCTGGAATACTGTTTTGGGGTTTCTGTTTGTAATGCTTGTTCAGGGTCGCCAACAAGGAGTGGGGTAAAATGTCTTAAACGGCTAGGGTGAGAAGCGAGACCACCTTATCATTTTTGCAGAAGGTGAGATTATGCACAAGTTTGGTTGTCATACTTGACTATCTTGGTACCTCGAAGTGTAGTCAAGGCTTGCGTAGATTATAATTGTACATGTACCTACTTGGAGACATTGTACCTTGTGTTGGGAGAGTTAGGGAAGGGGGTTGGGGATTCCAAAGGGGGAATAGCACTGTAAAATCCCCCATGGATCACAGAATAATTTGGAAAAGTATTGAGCTGCTCTGTCTGTATCAGTTGTGTTTGCTTTTACTAAGCAGAGATTTACATAAATCCTCTCTGATTCAACTACAGAAGAATAAACTAACCCTTTGGGGTTCACGTTCTAACCTTGTGCCCACCTTGCTGAATAACTAATGGTGTGAGTGTTTTTCACATATTTGCACCATGAAATACTTCTCTGCGTTGCACAGACATATAAGGTGCGCTAATGTCTCACTAACTGCGCACTTCCATCCATGTTAGCTTTCTGTATCAGCCCCTCGGTGACCAAGGAGCTCTGTGGACCCGGTGACCCAATCTTGTTTTCAGAAATCTCATTCATTAAGATCCTGGGAGTGGTGTAACTGCTTTTCCTACCCCAAAAAGCTGAACCACAGATCCCGTCAGATTCTGAGACCCAGGACTGATCTAGACCAATCTGAATATCTGTGATGCTCTATTGCCCTTCATCTCTCCTTCAGACCCACAGACTCTCCTCGGTAGCTGCTGAGGTCTCCAATCATGAGCAGTGACTCAGCTTCAGAAATCCCTGGAGGAAAATGGTGGATCCAGAAAGAACTTGATTTATTTGTCATGAAATGAATTTCATCAAACTGGAAAGACAGGGACTTGGAAGAGTAATTATTATTACATTCATGCATGCCATTTTAGGAAGGATTGTGAAATTACCTCGTATCAGTGTGGCAGGTACACACAGAGACCGGTTAGGAGGCCTGGTGAACCTCGGTGAAAAACACCAATGTTAAAGTTATGGATTGGGTACCTGAGGAATCCCTGTTAGCATAACAAACCAGATCTGGACTATTAGAAATGCCAAGTCAATTTAACAACTAAGGAGAGAAATGTTAGAGCAAACATTTGATCTTGTTAAGCATTTGTTGAGTAGCTGAGCTGGTGAATTGATCTGCATGAAATGACATGCTCTTTGCAAACAAAAAAATCTGTGTATTAGTTATAGAGAGCAAGCAGCCCGGAGCCCATCTCATGCATGGATAGTACAGGAGGAACCCCTGGAGGGTTTGGGGTTTGGTTTTTTTCCATTTTCTCAGCAACCACTTTAAATTTCAGTGAGAAATTTTGCACACTTAAGTATTGCTATTAAAAACAGCATTTCATTATCTTAAGCTTTGTTGATGTTACTGGCATTTTAGCATTATCACCTCGCAATTTTTGCACGTTAAAATGCAATCAAATATCAGAATTCTCAAAGGCAAATTCTGTAAGAGGCGCGTAAATTGGCTTCAATTATGAGCTTTAACAAGCTAATAATTGAAAAAATAATAATGAATGGGGTGCTAGGCACCTATATTTTTAGGCGTGATTCTACAAAAGATAGGCGCCCATTGCATGGCGCACAGCAACGCCTAACACCAAAGTAGGTGTGTTTAGAGGCGGAGAAGGACTTGGGCGTCTTCGTCTGGAGTTGAAGGGTACAGATAAGAGAGACTTGCCCAGGGAGGAGAGACTCATTCCAGTCTCTTGATTCTTTTCATCACTCTTTTTGTATTTTTCTAGTTCTCTTATATCTTTTTTGAGATGGATTGACAGATACTCAAGGTGCAGTCTCCCCTTAGAACCATACAGAGGTGTCCTCACATTGTGTTTGCTGTTTTGGCTGCCACACACTGAGCCGATTTCCACCTATTGTCCAAGATGATGCCAGATTTGGGTTATTCTTCCTAAAGTGAATCCCTTTGCAGTTGTCCACATTAACGGCTTCTTTTACAAAGCCACGCTGCACTAACGGCCCCAAAACCCATAGAGATTTTCCGCGCGGCTTTGTACAAGAGGCCGTAAATTTCACTGGAATATGGATGCCCTGTTTTCCAGCCTCCTGTAATTTCTTATAATTCAAATGCGAGTTAACAGCTTTGAAAAATGTTATGTCATTTGCAAATTTAATCACTTTACTAGTCTTTCCAAGTTCAAGATCATTTATAAATATAATTAGCGCCACTCCCAGTACTGATCTCTGTGGCACTTCACTATTCATTCTCCTTCATTGAGAGAAATGGCTATTTAACCCGACGTTTGGGGGGAGGGGGGTCCCAATAACCAATTCCTAATCCACCTGAGAAGATTGGTGAATTGGGATCCTGTTTTTTGGCAACTATTTAAGCACGATTTAAACAAAATTATTTTTATTGCAGATTATTTAGATTGAATTGATTTTCCTTTTTGATTTTTGATGGCGTTCTTTGCATTTCTTCTTTTTATATATTTTGTACACCGTGCTGTTGATACACCGCAGTGCGGTTAAAACTTTTAATAAACATAAACACAACAGAATTTATTTATTTACAAATTTAGATACCACATAAAAACTATGCGGTTTACAAAATTGCATGCATACATATTTAAGAAATGCTCAACAAGTTTCAACAAGACAAACACAAAAGACATTAACTAACGGTATCATTATTAACATTTTCTCAGATACGCTTTGGGGGTATGTCGCCTAACGGGCTCTAGCAAGTGGGTTTGGCACTTCCTCATGTGTTAAGCCCTTTTCTAGTGCACCCAGGACCTAGGCATTTTCCACCATTTTTTAGGTCATGTTCTAATGTTTGCATTAGCGCATGTTACCTGGAAAATAAATAAATAACAAAGGAATATGCAATTTAAAAACGGCTCATGCATTAAGTAAGCATTAACCAGGTAGTGTGCGCTACTGAGAATGCGATATCTGGCTAATGCTTCCCTGCCCATGTTAAAATAAATCAGAAAAATAAATAACACATTCTTAGCACACGCTAAACAGCTATTTGTCCCATTAGACCATGCTTGTCTATACATGTTCAGCAATTTTATTCTTTAAAAGAGTTTCTATTTTGCCTGGCACTGATATCAGGCTTATTGGACTGTAATTTCCTGGATCACCCCTGGAACCCTTTTTAAAAATCAGCATTACATTGGCTATCTTTCAATCTTCAAGTACCAAGGACAATTTTAATAACAGGTCACAGATTATCAGTAGTAGATAGGTGATTTCTTATTTAATTCTTTCAGCATTCTAGAGTGTAGACAATCTGGTCCAGGTAATTTGCTGCTGCTTAGTTTGTCTATCTGGATTTAAGTTGTACCTTTTTTTAGCTCTAGGTCAGTAGGTATTTTCCTTCCCCTGGAGGGCTTACACTCTAAAGGCCCAATATTCAAAGGATTTTGTTCTTAACTTTTGCTGGGTTTTACTAAACGACGCTAGAGGTTTTGAATGTGGGCCAATGAGGTAAATGTGCCAACGCTCATAGAAATTCTACGCGCGTCAGAGCATTTACCTCACCAGCCCGTGCTAAAAACCTATAGCGCTGTTTAGTAAAAGGAGCCCTTTGAGAGCTGGCCTCTTTGAAAATATTAGGGCTGAATTCCTAAATTTAAACTTAAAATTTCACTAAACTCCTAAATTTAGAAGCATAAAATAGGTGGCAACAGGGGCTAACCCTAAACCCGTCCATAATCAACATATACTATATGTTGAAGATAAATATTAAATAATGATGCCAATAAAGAAGATCCCTGAGACCCTCCCATTAACGAAGGCATCTAGGAGAGCATGTCACCACATAGAGAACCATCCTTTAAAAATGAATGAATCCCCTTCTCAAGACCTCCTTACAGGACACTCTAGAGATGTTTCCCTAAAATCCCTGGTTCTTAAAATGTAGATATCTCTAGCTCAGAAGGAGTCTCCTACACAGACAGAAATGAGCTCTGAGACACGGATCAGTTCGGACAATCTTCTCTGCCTCCAGCAAGAGCTCTACTAATGACATAACCTCTTGGTCCTTCTTAAGTCTCTTTAGTCTGAAAGAGAACCCAAGACATCTCCCTAATCCAGAACCCTAAATATATAATAGCATAGTGGGGTTGAGGAGGAGGGCGTAAGCTGTATGAAATGGCAATTACAACCCCAATCACCTTAATGGACAAACTAGAGGGACTTCTTTGGTCTCTACTTGCCATCACTTACTCTGTTACTATGAAGACGTGGTCATTCAGACTTTGGTTCCCATGCACCCTGTCAGGACAGGAAATAAAAGGCAAAGGACATGAGTCCAGACGGACTTAGCACCTGTTCCTAGCACGGAGAACCACCACATAGTCTGTTATTGAGAAAGACATGAGGGAAGCCACTGCTTGGCCTGGATCGGTGGCATGGAATGTTGCTACTCTTTGGGATTCTAGAATCTTGTTACTCTTTGGGATTCCTGAATCTTGCTATTCCTTAGGATTCATTGTGGAATGTTGCTACTCTTTGGGTTTTGTCCAGGTACTAGTGACCTGGATTGGCCACCGTGAGAACGGACTACTGGGCTTGATGGACCATTGGTCTGACCCAGTAAAGGCTATTCTTATGTTCTTACGTGAGCCAAGTATAGGACAATCAAGGCATTGTTACATCACTGATGATGTTGGCTCTGAGGCACTGTGGAATGAGGCATTAATGACATCACAATCTCAGCTCTGGAATGTTGCTCTCATCGGGGTTCCGGAATCTTGCTATTCTTTCAGATGCTGGAATGTTGCTACTCCTTGGGTTTTGGCCAGGTACTAGGGATCTGGATTGGCCACCGTGAGAACGGACTACTGGGCTTGATGGACCATTGGTCTGATCCAGTAAGGCTAATCTTAGGTTCTTAATTAGCACTCAAGCTGCCATAAAGTTTCTTTCTGACTTTTCTTTTTAACACACCAGGGATCTTCAAAATACCACCCAATCAAGTAGATCAATCAGATCAGTGTGGCAGCACTCCTCACTGGTTCCCCTTTTATTTGGTGTGTAATTTACTGCTCTCTTTTATACTTTACATTCTTTCTATGTTTTTTATATAAACAGTGTTTAACTATATTTCATGATTTCAAACATGTGCATTCTATATAATCATCTAACATAGACTTAGCGTAGTCAAAATCGTTGCTGCACCAGTTCCCCTCCGACGCGTTTCATACTTCTTCAGGGTCGGGGTTACTGGAAGTGCAGAATTCATAAGCTACTCGCTTATTCCATTAAATCATGTCTCCACGACACTGACATCGTCTGACCTCGTGGAATCAGCAGCTGCCAGACACCTAACATTACTAGTAAAGGACCTCTTGGTGGCATCTGACATTTCCTATACCTGATGTAGGCACAGCAGGCTCTAACTTGAGCTGATAACTGCACGAGGACTGCAACATGTTTTATTTTGATGATATGAGCCTTGTGTTTGTGTGTTCTGTGGTTTTTCTAAGTGACCACTTTGCACACGGGCTTTCTGAAGCTCTGCAACTCCAAAGGTCCAAGGTGTGGACCTTCTGCATTGGGCGTATCACAAGATGCTTCTTCGGGACTTTCTGTGAGCAATCATAGGTGGCATTATAACCATTAGAAAAGAGAATGTTAAAACCAGGTAATGTTGGCAGCGCTGGACGTCATTGGCAGAAACACGCTTGGCTGTAAAAGTAGAAGGGTGTTATCCAAGCAGGGGAACTCCAGGGTCACGAGTATGAATTATCTCCCGTTGCCTCAGTTGAATGCCAGTGTCGCTGTGCTACTGACTCCTGTCTTTTACTTCCTTGTGGCTTCTGAAATAATAAGCCACAGAATATGCGGGGATCCTCTCTGGACAGGAAATGCTACAGTATATCAGATGCTTATTAATAGAGCTATTAATTCACTGATGGGCTTTGTGGTTGTTAGGGTTTGCGTTCATTCTCATCACAGCTTGTGAAATCCCTGGCTTTGTTCTCTGGGGATCCAGCATTATTTCCATTGTCTGCACCCAAAAGTACCAGTACAACAGCCCAATAGCCCTCCCACCCCCCTCATCTCTCAGACAGAACACACAAAATAAACCTATATTTATTTTTTCCAGAATGTTTGGCCAGCTTGTTCTGCTTCCTGTGATTCCTATCACCTCTCTCCGTACTGGAATAACAGTGATAAAAATACATCACGTTAGAGGTTATACAGGACTTTTCATCTCAACAGACAGGTTCCAAGGTCAAGCACATGCACAGCCACCACTGGGGTGGAGAGTCCAAATTCCACAAAAACAGTAATCCTGTGTAAGGGGTGTAAAGTAGGAACTGAACTTGATTTCTTCTGCAGCTCTCTGGGACCCTGAGCAAGTCAGTTAACCCTCAACCACCCCAAGTACAAAATAAGTGTAAACCTGATCCCGCTCACACACAGCCCGAGGGCACCGGCCAGCTTGTCGGGTCGGGCACCCGCGACCAGGGATTACAAAAAGAATTTACTTGGAACAGTTTTAAAGTCAATGAACTGGGCACATGCCAGGCCTGGCCTTACTCTGGTAGGCTGAAGGGATCACAATCTTGGGCTCCAATCATCACATATCAAGAAATGAAGCTAAGACCAGGGTGCAATTGATAACTAGAACATTTTACCTGAACTTGATTGTAGCATCATTTACAGTTTCTTCTGGTGTGAATACTGAAACTGGTTTTATAAGCTGTTTACGATAAAGTCACTTCAGCAATGCATCTCCTCCAGCATCTCGCCCTCTTTCCTCAGCCCGAGACCACTCTATCTTTCCCGCCAAGATGAAACACGCCATACAGGCTCTGCAAGAAACAGGGTCTTTTTTTCACTCATGGTTTCCCTTTGGAGATGGGTCTCCACACACTCTTTATTAATTAAAAGTTTTTTTAAAAAATGGGTAGTGTCTAAAAACACAACATGAATATGTGGAAAGAAAGAAATACATTAGTAGATAGTAAAGATTTTTAAAAACACATATCGGAAAACACTTAAGGAGAGGGTAGGTCTTAAAGCTCAATCCAACTAGTTGAGTTCAACTTGCGAGCAACCTTTAAGATAAGTGTGGACTGTTCCATGGAGTTATAATTACACTGCACAACAATTTTTTGGTTAAGTCTTGATTCCTGAAAAGTTTTTGGTGATTATGACAGGTACCAACTTGGTATGCTCAAATATGGTTTTGGTTTTACTGCATCACGTAAGAACTATGAGAAATAGACATTTTTATGTTTACTGACAATAAAATATATAGTCAAGTTTACGTTTCGCACAAGCGACTAAATGAAACAGAATTAAAAGTGTTTTGCTCCCGAGTTTCTTTTATATTCAGTGTCTGGTGCATCACGTTGTAGCATCCAACAATAGTCGGCAAGCATTGACGGATTCCAATTGCCCTGGTATCGTTTCTCCATCGTAGCTATGTCTTGATGAAACCTTTCACCGTGCTCGTCACTCACAGCACCGAGATTTGCGGGGAAGAAGTCCAAGTGTGAATGGAGGAAATGAATCTTGAGTGACATATTGCACTTCATTCTCTTGTATGCTTTGAGAAGTTTGTCTACCAGCTGAATGTAGTTTGGGGCTCTGTAATTGCCCAGAAAATTGTCAACAACGTCTTTCAAGGCTTTCCAGCCAATTTTTTCCGGCCCAACTAACAGATCTTCAAATCGCTTGTCACTCATAACATGTCTGATCTGGGGGCCAACAAAAATACCCTCTTTGATCTTGGCATCAGTTATTCTTGGGAACATCTGTCTTAAATAACGAAAACCTTCCCCTTCCTTGTTCATTGCTTTCACAAAATTCTTCATGAGTCCCAGTTTAATGTGAAGAGGAGGCAAAAATATCTTTGTCGGGTCAACAAGCGATTCATGTGCTACATTTTTCTGTCCTGGAACTAACTTTTTACGGAGTGGCCAGTTCTTTCTAGAATAGTGCGACTCTCTGTCTCGGCTGTCCCATTCGCAGATGAAACAGCAGTACTTTGTATAGCCAAGCTGCAGTCCTAGTAACAGAGCAACGACTTTGAGGTCTCCACAGATATTCCAGTTATACCTGGTATACTGGACATACTTTAGTAACATTTCCATATTCTCATATGTTTCTTTCATATGTGCTGCATAGCCAACAGGTACTGAAGGATAAACGTTGCCATTGTGCAACAGAACAGCTTTCAGGCTTAACATTGACGAATCAATGAAAAGACGCCACTCTTCCGGGTTGTGATCACAACCAAAGACCGAGAACAATCCTTCAATGTCACAACAGAAACAGAGACTGTCGACTTGTGCAAAAAATTTGGTTATATCATGATGCCGGTCTCGAAACACAGAAATTTTCGTACCTGGTGATAGCAAACACCATTCCTGCAGTCTCGAACCTAGCAGCTCAGCTTTTGCTTTTGACAGACCCAAATCTCTGACCAAATCGTTCAATTCGGACTGTGTTATCAGATGTGGATCGCCTGATGAGGATGGTTCAAAATCCGGGTCAATGTCACTGTTAGAACCCTGCACTGCAGTTTCTTCATCTGGTTCGTCTAAGGTCCAATCCTCTGGTGGTTTCGGAACTGGAAGACTGTCATCATGTGGCATGGGTCTCATTGCTGAAGGCAGATTAGGATATTCAATTGACTTCTTGTTTTTGGCAGAGAAACCAGACACATTAGTCAAACAGAAATAACAGTCCGTCACATGGTCTTTCTGTTCTCGCCATATCATCGGAACAGCAAATGGCATCGTCTTTCGAGTACCTCTGAGCCAGGCTCTCAGACTAACAGCACATGTCGCACAGCAAATGTGAGGCGCCCATTGCTTGTCTTGATCACCTATTTTGCAGCCAAAATACAGATGATAGGCTTTCTTTACAAGGGCAGTCATCGAACGTCTCTGAGGCGTAAGTGTATATTCCCCACAGATATAGCAGAATGTGTCGCGGCTGTTACGACACCGACGAGACATATTGCCCGACACCAAAACGTCTATAGCATCAAGCTTACTTACTGTTATATTGCTACAGCTACTATACTACTATACTTTACTATACTGATACTATATACACACACGGACTATCTATATTAACCAAATGAGCAGGATCGGTGTATGGAAGCCACCATTATAGCATGGTGAGACAGCGCAAGCTCGTTCAGACCTGCCCAGACATGCCCAGGATGTCATCTTCCATAAAACAGCTTCCAACCTGGCTAGATTTTATGCATGGACATACCCAGGCGGCACAAACCGTTGTTGATAAGACACTTATGGGAGAAAAAATTGTTTGCATCCAAATATAAGAAAAAATCACGACAAAATTGAAGATTTCTCTGAAATGGTACGTGATGGGTAATTTTTGATGTAATATTCATGATCAGCACCCAAAATTCTATAAGAAACACCCAGCAGTGTTCAGGAAGCAAAAACTTTGTTGTGCAGTGTTATTTAAGCTTGCCGTTTTAAATTTTGCATGGAATTGATTGAACATTATCAAAATGTTTAAAAAGAGAGGTTTTTTTAGGATCGATGAACCTTGTAAGACTTGGTTGAGGTTTATTCCTGAATATCAAGCAGGTTTCTGAGATCCTTTTCCTCTCATATGAACACTTATTACACTGCTATAGGCGGGATTTTGCATATTTTTGCCAGATGGTATACATCCCCGCATACAGATAGAATTGAAAAATGAATTTGCAGAGTTAGGAATTTGTAATTTATGTTTAAAATCCAGCATCGTACTGGAAGACTGGAGGGTGGCAAATGTAATGCTAATTTTTTTTTAAAGTCAAGAGGTGATCTTGGAAATTATAAACTGGTGAGTGTGATGTAGGAGCCAGGCATAATGGCAGAGACTATTATAAGGAACAAAATGACAGAGCATATGCGTATATAAAGATTAATGAAACAAAGCCAAGGGAAATCTTTCCTCACCAATCTAATACATTTCTTTGAAGGTATTGAATAAACATGTGGATAAACGTGAGCCAGCTCACATTGGACAAAGTACCTCATGAAAGACTCCTGAGGAGATTATAAAGTCATGAAATAGTAGGTATATTTCTTCACTCACCCCTAATGTTCTGTGTGTTAATTAATTGGCCTAATCGGTGCCGATAACTGGAAATTAACAACTTATAACAGATGCTAATACAAACCCCTCTGCTCCTCCTTCTCCATTCTCCATTTCAGTATATAATACTGTCATCATTCTAATCTCATCTGCTGCAACCTTGGAGTTGTCTTTGATTCCGACCTCTCATTTTCGACACACATCCAACAAAGTGCTAAGGCCTGTCGCTTCTATCTCTACCGTAACTAAGGTTCTAATTCAAACTCATTCTTATCACATATACAGGCAAATGAATATCAATTTCAAATAATGTGCAGGCAGCAAATTGAAGAGGATCCTCAGAAAGCTCATTACAGTGCTAATCCTCATTGATCCAATTTTCTTATGTATGATGATGTCTTATTACAGTTTTTTTATATAGACATATTTTTTAAAATTATTTCTTCAAAACTAATGATCAAAAAATGTATCTGATTTTAAAGAAAAGAGCCGTGTTCACCACGCTTCCCAACATGCATGTTTCAGTTTCTTCTTCGGGGTCAAGGTGTCATCACTCAACGCCTACAACAAGCAATCCATATGTAGTACAATATTTTCATTTCCAACTGCCCATATCTGTGAGAACATTTCAATTTACATTTACTAATAAAAGAATATCTCTAAAGTGTATAGGCTCCTTTTACTAAAGTGCGCTAGCGTTTTTAACCCACGCTAAGCACGCGTTAAATGAAAAATACTCACGCAAGCTCTATGGAGGCGTTAGCGTTTAGCATGTGCGGTATTGTAGCGCGCACTAAAACCGCTAGAGCGCCTTAGTAAAAGGAGCCCTATAAACGCTTACCTATACTCATTGCTCTAATGCTCAATGCATAATGGTGGCAGCGTTCTCCGACCACAAATTTAAACACACAGCTGATTACACGCCGTGCATGCTGACATAAATTAAAAATTTGCATAAAAAGTACTCTTTTGTGGGGACTACTCCTCTGTATACCATGCTGATTTCAACTCTCCCCCTTGCTTGTGTGTAAAAATATTTACCGGATGTCTAGTAGAAACAAATAGTAACAGGGTTTTTCAATATCCAAAAATTAAACCTTTGATTTCTTCATTGAGGCCCGTAGGAGTCAGTGAATTCAACTTGAATATCCAATGTCGTTCTTTTATATCCATAATGGAATCGATAATACGCCATCTAATATCAGACCATGAATGGCCCATTAATTGCCAGTGTCTGGCAAGAGGTGCTGTATCTCTTTCAGTACAAACTCGAGATTTGTGCTCATTCAGGAGTACCTTAACAGAACAAATTGTACGGTCCACCTAGATGTTACAACATTGACACTGAATCAAATAAATGGCATGTGTGGAATCACAATTTGTAATCTCAAGCCCGTATCTGGATGTTGCCAACTGTCACCCATCATAGATAGCTCACACCATCGACACTCTCCACACACAGTACGATAACCCTTAATCTTTCGTGATGGAGGTTGAATGTTGATCTTAACTAGTTCCCCCACATTCTTAGTGCGTTTACATGAAAATATGAGGTTTTCAGGGAATTTTGAACTGGCCAATCAAGCCACATGCCAATGCTGCAAAATTAGACGATTAATCTGGGTAGAGAGTGGAATGTATTTCTGAACAAAAATCAAATTGGGAGTTGCCTTCTCCTCATGATAATTCAAAAGCAACTCTGTGCGTATTTGGTCCATAAATATGCATGCGGAATGACTTGTTTTGGGTAACCACTTAAGCTAAATCTTTGCATCATCAGTTCTGCATGACGACGGAATTCATCAGATGACGAGCAAAATAATCGTAAGCGTAAAAATTGGCTTATAGGTAGACTCTTTCTTAGATGATACAGATGAAAACTATGAAACCATAGCAAATTGTTTCTATCTATTATTTTCCGATATAAAGTTGTGACAAATCTATCATTGTTCCTCTTAATATACAAATCCAAAAAGGTAATTCTCTCAGTATTCACAGTAGCTGAAAAGTGAACACATGGGTCAAGAGTATTCGACCAATCAATAAATTGATTTAACACATGTCTACTTGACATCCAGATAAAGAAAAAATCATCCAGGAACCTCTTCTAGAGAACTACAATATTAAACCAGGTAGAAATGTAATGTAGATATGTTTTTCTTCAAGATCGGCCATGTGGCAAGAGATGAGACTAACGATACCCCTATTGCTATACCATTAAACCAAAAATAACTTTGCAACAAAACCAATTCAGCCAATTTCAGAAGAAGTCTGAGATTCTTGGATGAGTCATACCTCAAAAAAAATTCCTTCTAATAATTTCAGTTCTTTATCAGATACGTTTTTTGTTCAATATTTTTGAAGAAATAATTTTTTCAAATATATCTATATTTACAAATGTAATAAGACGCCATCACACATAATAAAGTTGGATCGATGAGGATGAGCGCTGTAAGGAGCTATTGACCCTGACAATTTTCTGATGACCCACTTCAATTTGCTGCCTGCACATTATTTGATATTGATAATCATTTGTTTTGTTTTTTTTAATTAATCTTTATTCATTTTGAAAGCTCACAATAAGTGTAACATATAATACAATCATTTATACTTCAACATCACTTAATATATCATCAAATTCTAACTCACATCAAATAACCCCCCTCCCTTATACCCAACAATTATTCCTAAGCAAAAGAAATCATAAAATATTCCCACCCCCCACCCCACCCTGCACGTATATGAACAAAAGGGAAAAAATTAATATTTATTCTATGCAATAATTTCAATCTTTACAGTATCTTGTTAATGGCTCCAAAATAACCTGAAATTTCTTAAAATTTCCCTGCTGCATGGCAATTATCCTTTCCATTTTGAATATGTGGCATAAAGAGTTCCACCAAAAGCTATAATTCAGCCTATCCCAATTTTTCCAGTTATTCGTAATCTGTCGTATGGCAACTCCTGTCATAATGAGTAGAAGCTTATTGTTATTAGAGGATATTTGGCTTTTAGCCCTCATTGACATACCAAACAATACGGTGTCATAGGATAATGCCACTGGATTTGACCCCATATTGATTTCCAAAAAGCAAGAATCAATGGACAATAGAATAACAAATGATCTAATGTCCCAGCTTCAAGATGACAGTGCCAGCATCTAACTTCTGTAAACGATCCGGGGTCCAAAATGCTCAATGTAACAGAAAAAAACAAGTTTGCCTCATAGATACCGACACTGTACATCTCATCCTCCAAGCCCAAATATGTGGCCATTGAGATGCAGTAATTTGATGCTTGATCTCAGTGCTCCAAATGTCCCGAAGACCAGTCTGTGGCTTCTTATTTAAAAATCCAGATATTAATTTACACCACTGAGCGGCCTGGTGTCCCACGAAGTCCACCTGAAAGCATAAGAGCGGCAAACTATACTGATTACTGAGATTTTTCCATTCAGGGAACCCAACCTGAATGGCCTGCTTCAACTGCATATATAAGGCAATAGTATATATCTTTATAAGACCAAAAATCTAAGAAGCTTCAAAGCATATAGCCTCAATTAGGATTAAAGTATATTCATTTATGACCTAATTGAGGCTATATGCTTTGAAGCTGCTTCAACTGCAACCATCTATAATTTTGTGATTTATTAAGACCAAATTTGTGTTGCAACTGTGAAAATTCAAGCAGCTTACCATCTGAAATAACATCATCCAAAGTACATATACCTGCATTCATCCAATATTTCCAGATGACCTTAAATAATAATCATTTGCCTGTACATATGACAAGAACGAGTTTGAATTAGCACCTTAGTGACATTGGAATTATTCTTGTGCTAATTATAGTAGCCTATTGGTATCTTTTGAGGGCTTCTATCTTTACAACATCATCAAAATTCGCCCCTTCCTCTCCGAGCACACTAGCCGGACTCTTGTCCACACTCTCGTAACCTCACACTTAGATTACTGCAATCTACTTCTAACTGGTCTCCAGCAGTGCTGCCTCTCCCCCCTGCAATCTGTGCAAAACTCTGCTGCACGAGTCATCTTCTTCCTACCTTGCTTCACTCATGTCACCCCTCTCCTTAAATCACTTCACTGGCTCCCTATCCGCCTTCGTGAACAGTTCAAGCTCCTATTGCTGACCTACAAGTGTGTTCAATCAGCTGCCCCTCAATATCTCTTCTCTCCTTTTACACCTCCCAGAGAACTCCGTTCCTCAGATAAGCCGCTCTTAGCTGTACCCTTCTCCTCCACTGCCAAGTCCAGACTTTGTTCCTTTCATCTAGCTGCCCCCTATGCCTGGAATAAATTACCTGAGTTTGTCCGTGAAGCCCCTTCCTTTCCCTTGTTTAAAAGCCACCTTTTTGATATAGCCTTCAATCCATAACCCTACTCCCCACTTCCCACCAACCCAGCCAGCTGATTAACCCTTCCCCTTAACTGTTTGTCTGTTTGTCTGTCTTGTCTGTTTAGACTGTAAGCTCTTTGGAGCAGGGACTGTCTTTGTGACTCTGTACAGCACTGCGTACGTCTGGTAGCGCTATAAAAATAATTCATAGTAGTAATAATTAAAAGTTAGGCACACAACTTGGAAAATGCAATTTTGTAAAAAGTATGCGCCAGTTACAGTGCACATATTTGAAAAGTGGGCCTGGCTAGAGGTAGATCAGAGGCATTCCTAAAAGTTAGAATATGACCGATGCGCACAAGCATTTACGCCTGGTTTTAGCTGCCCTAAATGCCTTCACCTAGGTTATGTGCTGCACACCAGCTAAGCCCGATTCTACGGTGCTGTCTAGTCAGCGCCAACTTTTAAGCATGATATAGAGAATCAGGCCCTCAACATGCAATTAAACGCTGGAATTCATTGCCAGAGAATGTGGTGAAAGCAGTTAGCGTCGATCATTTCCGAAATAAGAAGTCCATAAGCCATTATTAGGACGGACTTGGGAAATTCTGCTGTTATTTCTAGAATAAGCAGCATAAAAAGTGTTTTACTCTTTTGGGATCTTGCCAGGTACTTGTGATCTGAATTGTCCACTGTTGGAAACAGAATACTGGGCTTGATGGTCCTTCGGTCTGTCCCAGTATGGCAATTCTTCTGCTCTTATGTAACCCAAGTATAGGACAATCAAGCACTGTGACATCACTGATGAGTTTGACTTTTTGGCATTGGTGGAATGAGGCATTATGACATCACAATAACAGCTCTGGAATGTTGCTACTCTTTGGGTTTCTGCCAGGTACTTATGACCTGGATTGGCCGCTGTTGAAAACAGGATATTCGGGCTTGATAGACCTTCGGTCTTATGGTCTTATGTGAGTCAAGTATAGGACAACTGAGCCATTGTGACTTCACTGTTGAGTTTGGCTCTTAGGCATTATGACATCACAATCTGAGCTCTGGAATGTTGCTATTCTTTGGATTTCTGCCAGGTACTTGGGACCTAGGTTGGCCACTGTTGGAAACGATACTGGGCTTGATGGTCCTTCGGTCTGTCCCAGTATGGCAATTCTTCTGCTCTTATGTAACCCAAGTATAGGACAATCAAGCACTGTGACATCACTGATGAGTTTGGCTCTTAGGCATTGGTGGAATGAGGCATTATGACATCACAATAACAGCTCTGGAATGTTGCTACTCTTTGGGTTTCTGCCAGGTACTTATGACCTGGATTGGCCGCTGTTGAAAACAGGATATTCGGGCTTGATAGACCTTCGGTCTTATGGTCTTATGTGAGTCAAGTATAGGACAACTGAGCCATTGTGACTTCACTGTTGAGTTTGGCTCTTAGGCATTATGACATCACAATCTGAGCTCTGGAATGTTGCTATTCTTTGGATTTCTGCCAGGTACTTGGGACCTAGGTTGGCCACTGTTGGAAACGATACTGGGCTTGATGGTCCTTCGGTCTGTCCCAGTATGGCAATTCTTCTGCTCTTATGTAACCCAAGTATAGGACAATCAAGCACTGTGACATCACTGATGAGTTTGGCTCTTAGGCATTGGTGGAATGAGGCATTATGACATCACAATAACAGCTCTGGAATGTTGCTACTCTTTGGGTTTCTGCCAGGTACTTATGACCTGGATTGGCCGCTGTTGAAAACAGGATATTCGGGCTTGATAGACCTTCGGTCTTATGGTCTTATGTGAGTCAAGTATAGGACAACTGAGCCATTGTGACTTCACTGTTGAGTTTGGCTCTTAGGCATTATGACATCACAATCTGAGCTCTGGAATGTTGCTATTCTTTGGATTTCTGCCAGGTACTTGGGACCTAGGTTGGCCACTGTTGGAAACGATACTGGGCTTGATGGTCCTTCGGTCTGTCCCAGTATGGCAATTCTTCTGCTCTTATGTAACCCAAGTATAGGACAATCAAGCACTGTGACATCACTGATGAGTTTGACTTTTTGGCATTGGTGGAATGAGGCATTATGACATCACAATAACAGCTCTGGAATGTTGCTACTCTTTGGGTTTCTGCCAGGTACTTGGGACCTAGGTTGGCCACTGTTAAAAACGATACTGGGCTTGATGGTTCTTTGGTCTGTCCCAGTATGGCAACTCTTATGTTCTTATATACACAGATGAAATTAAAATGAGATCTGTTCTAAGAAATGAGAACTAAAGCCAAATGTCAAACATAACTTTCATATTTCCAGGAACTTTTCCTGGCTGGGCAGCCAGTGTGGGCGACAGGTGCCAGGTTTTTCAATTGAAGCAGCTCTGCCCTTCCTCCCACCCCACTGCCTGGCGCACACATCCGCAAATCACACTCAGATTCCTAAGTTAGGCCCTTCGTCTCGTGTTGGTTTTCATAAACCCCAGAACCTTTCCTCGGTCTTCTCTGGTAACAAACTTTTATTAACTTTGGCGAGTTTGCAGGGATCACACCTGCTCTTTAAACACCACAGCAAAAGTTTCAATAAAAAACAAAAAAGACATTTGTTGCAGTTTTAGCAAACAAGCAAAGAATCCATGTGAAGACTTTTGCTGACAGCTGTTCTGTGTACAACCACATTCTTAAACTCCTGAAAACAAATAGAACTAATTTTGTTAAAAAGAATATTCCTTGCTATGAGGAGAACAATGAACAGTGGCACAGAAAGTGCTCTTACCCCAAGCAACCAGCTCCAGCTCCAACACCTTCTGTTAATTGTATTAATTTAATAAGAACATAAGAATTGCTGCTGCTGGGTCAGACCAGTGGTCCATTGCACCCAGAAGTCCACTCACACGGCGGACCTTAGGTCAAAGACCAGCGCCCTAACTGAGACCATTCCCTTTATCATCCTAGTTGCTCTCCTCTGGACCCTCTCAAGTATCGCCATGTCCTTCTTAAGGTACGGCGACCAGTATTAGACACAGTACTCCAGATATGGGCGCACCATTGCTCGATACAATGGCAGGATAACTTCCTTCACTCTGGTAGTGATACCTTTTTTGATAATGCCCAACATTCTGTTCGCTTTCTTTGAGACCGCTGGCTTCATTGAAATCTATACTCTTGCTCTAAATATAACAAAATATGTCCATAGCATTAGCCCTTACCTTTAAAGATCCCAACGGGTACCCGTTTTGCCAGCCGCGTCCTCAGATCACTGTGTGCTGTACATATCTGTAAAGATAAATCAACATGTTACAGTCTGTCATTACAATCTGGTAAGAATACAAAAGTTTCAGCAAAAAAATTCACTTGTGACTGTTGCTACTGTTGTGGGTGGTTTTGTGGCTTTGTGTTACACACACAACGTCTGTGCCCATAGGAAAAAAAAAATGAAAAAACATGACAGATCACAGGTCTAACCTGTTGTTTTTGGGGGGTTGGTATTAGCGGTCGCTTATGGCTTTGCAATCTTAGGCCATCGATCGGATGGCTCATTTTTAAAGTAATGACCTCATTTTAATAGTAAATGAGGTCGCTTGCATGTACAAATGCACGGAAAACCACACGGTTTGAACATCGGGTCGGTCACTAAACCAGTCAAACGGGTTTAGCAACCATCAGTACACGATCAGAGTGTTTTGTGCTTAGGCCGAGGTGATCTCTCTGAATACTTTTGTATTCCAGCAAGATAAAGAGGCATTGTTAAGACTTTTCTTTAAAATTAAAGATTGCAGTTTTGGGGGAGGGAAGGTAAATATTTTTCCTGATGTATCTAAGTGGACTCAATCTCGTCAGAAAATGGTTCTTTCTTTTAGACAACATGGTGCCAGGAGGTGCCCTACTGGTGTCTAACTTAAGTGAAAAACGCTGTTTAAAAACAAAACCATTTTAAAACAAAAAACGTAGGTCTTAGAAAACGGTGCCTTGCATCTCAGCTACAAAAGCGCTTTACACTACCTAACGCCACCATAGGCGTGGCTAATGTCGGAAGTGGCATTAGGCATTGTAAAGCGCCACCGTAGCCGCGATTCATGTAGAAAGGTAAGTGCTGGAAATGTAGGCCATGAAATCCCTGGTCTACATTCCCGGCGCTTACCTTTCACAAAGCTGCGATTCTACAAACAGCCCCAGTGCGTGATTGACATGTGATTGTGGCCATTTTTCAAGCAACCGCCAATAACGGTGCTGTTTGTAGAATCCAGCCCCAAGCCACTTTTAAATTAAGATATCCTTGTAAACGTAGCATTTCCTTGAATCAGGGGTGTCCAATCTGAGGCCTGAGGGCCGCATACGGCCCCGTGAAGTATTTTGTGCGGCCCCGGTCAAGGGCGATGCAGTGTTTTCCTCTGCTGCCCCCGGGTGTTTACCATCTTGCTGGTTCCCTCCTCTGTCTTGCTGCAGCGTTTGGGCATTGGTGCGGCCCCCAGAAACCTTTTTTTCGGCCAATGCGGCCCAGGGAAGCCAAAAAGTTGGACACCCCTGCCTTAAATGATGTTAAATATATCTTTTTGGAACCCTCTCAATTGCAATATTTTCTTGAAGGTGTGGAGGGGCGTCATCAAAACAAACCTCTAAGCTAATTTTGGGCCTAGGGCGCTAGTCGGCCAAAGTTGGCAATGTCCAAAGTCCATTCTCGAAAAAATGTCCAAAATTTTATTTATTTTTTTTTTTTAAATCGTCTACTTCTAATAATAATAATAATAACTTTATTCTTCTATACCGCCATAATCGAAAGACTTCTAGGCGGTTCACATTCGAAGAAGGCTGAACAATCCAGCGAGTTACAGGATGCCAGAAGTGAGGGTTACATAAGAAATAGGTAAAGGACAGCAAATTACATCGAGGTTGGTAGAGAGAAAATATATCATTGTCAATGGAGAGGCTTCTGTTTAGGAGATGAATTTGTCAAACAGAAAGGTTTTCATTGATTTTCGGTCTATTGATGTAGTTTCCCAGCCAGGACTGCTGTCTGCTTGCTTGGAACTTGAAGGTCCTGTCCAGAAAGGATTTGCATTTGCAGCCTGTGATCTTTGGGTATGTAAAGATGTTTCGGTTTCTGGTCGTGTGGGGAAGGCAAATTTGAACAGTATTCGTGCTTCCATTGGCAACCACTGCAGCCTTCTGTAGTAAGGGCTAATGTGGTCGTTTTTCCTCCATCCGAAGATCATGCGAACTGCCGTGTTCTGCACTATTCTTAGTTTTTGTCCTGGTTTATTTTTTTAGGATACCTAGATTAACAATGTTGCAGTAGTCTAGCATTGATAGCCTTAGAGACTGCGCCAGTAGTCTAAAGGACTTAGCGTCAAAGTATTTTTTAATGGTCCTTAGTTTCCAAAAGCATCTCTTCACCACTAAATTCTACTTCTACATCCTGCCGTTTGATCGTCTAGACGCCAAGTCGTCTATCTTTATACCGCATTCTCGTCCAGAAAATCATCCAAGTCCCAAACACCTAGAACAAGACCTTTTGAATGTGGGAGGGGCCAACAAAGTGATGGCAACAGAACAGTAGGGCACTGCTGTGAACTTCACAAAAAGGGTGCCACATTAACATCTCACTGCAACTCCCTTGCAGGTCATGGTGAGCCCCCCAAAACCCACTATACCCACCTGTCTACAACCCCAATACCCCTTATGGCTGCAGGTGCCATCTATCTGGCAGTACAGTAGGGTTTCTTGGAGGACTCACATTTTCCATCATGAATGCAGTGGTTGGAATGGCTTATGGGCCTGGGTCCTCCTCTCTATGGTTCACTAGCCCACCCTCAGTCTACTTAAGCCACCTCTGTGCAGCTCTACTAGGCTTTCCTATGCCAGGTGCTGATGTTCTGGATGTAGGTATGTACGTTTTTATTCCGGTGGGGGGGTGGGTCATCAGTGATCACTGGGGGAGTGTGAGGGGGTCTGTACTTTGTCCTTGCAGAGGTTATCTGGTCACTTCGGATACCTTCTGGGCAATTAGACCTGTTTTTAGATCGCCTAAGTCACAACGTATAAGTTCCGTCCAGGCAACCTTGTCAAACTTTCAATTATCCCTGCAGAACGAAAAAGTCTAGGTCGTCCCACATCCCGCCCATACCACTCCTTCAAAAATGCCCCTTTCAGCAATCAGAGGCCTATAAAGTCTCTGGATACGTCTAAAAACCTGTTTTGAATATCAGCACTTGGACGACCTGTCTTTTAGATTGTCCAAGCTCCAATTTGGGCAGCTTTTTAGACATATTTCCGTTTCGATTATGAGCCCCAAAGGGTCTAGTTTAGGTTAGCTTAGATCAGTGGTCTCATACCCAAACCCTTTGCAGGGCCACATTTTGGATTTGGAGGTACTTGGAAAAAGTTAATGTCTTATTAAAGAAATGACTATTTTGCATGAGGTAAAACTCTATATAGTTTATAAATCTTTCCTTTTAGTTAAGTCTTAATAATAATATTGTAATTTATAGCTAATGAACCATATGATCAAGAAACTCTTTTATTTTACTTTTGTGATTATGATAAACATACCGAAGGCCTCAAAATAGGACCTGGCGGGCCGTACGTGGCCCCCGGGCCGTACGTTTGAGACCACTGGCTTAGATGTTTGTACCTCACTGTTATTGTAGAATTAATTCATTTTCCTTTTAAGTATCTATCTTCTAGATTTTCCTCCTTGGTCTCCCATATTTGTGAGCTGGAAGCAAAGCAGAATTCTATACGTATTTTTTGGGTTTTGGAATGATTTGATTGTCCTGTATATTTTCTCCTAATTCCACATTGCAAGTATGTTTGTTTACTTTTGGCAATTTGCTTTCAAGCCATGACGGCGTTCATTTACTTCAAGTTGTTACATGCACCTCATCGCTTAAAGATCAGGTGATAAAGAATTTCGATTGTTGTTGCTTACATCTTGTTCTTATCAACATTTTAGAACGCGGAGTGTTTGGGATTTAGTAATACATTTCATAGGGTGTGACGCCCATCGACTGTCATGTATTTTTCCTTTTATTAGATTTCCTTACACATCCGGGGTGGGAAATGTATTCTGGTTACTAAAATGACTTAACTATAATATTGTAGGGGGGGGAGAAAAAGTTTGTTTATGTATTAATGATGTATTGAAAGTGCCTTCTTTATAGTGTTTATGTTTAAATTAACTGTATTGCACTGTCAAAGTTTGAAAATTAATAAAGATTTAAAAAACAAAACAAAACCCCAAAACCAACACATTTTAGAACCCAATTGAAAACTTATCTCTTTTTAAAATATTTGGTTAAATAGTTCTACTGTATTTCCTTTTGCTATTTTTATTTATAATCTTTTATAAACCTCGTTGAACTTATGGTTATGCTGTCTAGAAGCACGATGTTGGACGAGAAGGGGGTATAAAGATAGACGACTTAGCGGTCTGGGTGATCAAACAGCTGGACGTACAGTTAGACAACTCTCAAAAAACAAAATATTTTGGATGTATTTTTCGAGAATGGACTTTGGGCGACTAGCGATGTAGGCCAAGAACGGAGTTAGATGTTTCTTTCGATTATGCCCCTCTGTGCGTCTATCTTTTTAAACCATTTAAAAAAAACAACCCCCACCACCCATACAAAAACACACTGAACAAGCATTTTTAGTAGACTGTCGACACAGAGCAGTGGGGTACCCTAGAGCAGTGGTTCCCAACCCTGTCCTGGAGGACCACCAGGCCAATCGGGTTTTCAGGCTAGCCTTAATGAATATGCATGAGCAAATTTGCATGCCTCTCACTTCCATTATATGCAAATCTCTCTCATGCATATTCATTAGGGCTAGCCTGAAAACCCGACTGGCCTGGTGGTCCTCCAGGACAGGGTTGGGAATCACTGCCCTAGAGGGCACAGCAGTGAACCTCTCATAAAAAGTGCCAGGTACATATGTCACCATAGCCCTCCAAGACCCACTCAAAATCCTCTGTACCAACTGTACAACATCCCAGCAGCCCTTATGTCTGCAGGTATATGTTTGGGTGGATTTTGGAAGGCTCACATCTCTATACTCCCCTGCCCCATCCACTAGGCTACTCTCGGAAGCTGCTTGTTGTTCTACTAGGACTGGCCATAACATCTGACGCTATCATAGAGGCAGGTATGTACACTTCCCGCTCCCCATTCGGGTTTTGGCAATCGCGATTTCACATATTCGCGATTTTTGGGGGAGGGGGGAAAAAACCCTCATAGTTTAGCCTTCCCCCCGGTGTCCCGGCCTTACCTGGTGGTCTAGCGGGCTTTCGGGGCAAGAGCAATCTTCCTACGCTCCTGCCCCGTGTAGATCGCCAATAGGAAATGGCTGTGGGGATTTCCCATCGTAGTCTCGAGAGACTAAGGGAACACACGGGGCAGGAGCGTAGGAAGCTCGCTCCTGCCCCGAAAGTCCACTAGACCACCAGTTAAGGCTGGGATGCCGGGGGGGAAGGCGGGAGGGAGGCGGGGGTGGGTCAGAGCAGGACCAGAAGATATTTGCGGTATTTCACCAATCGCGGTCCGGCTCTGCCCCTATCCCCCGCGAATCCGGAGGGAGAAGTGTACTCTTTCATTCACATCTTTAGGGGGTGAGGGGTGGTCAGTGTGTGGGGGAGGGGGATCATACTTTCAACCTTCCAATGGCCATCTGGTCATTTAGGCACCTTTTGGTAAAGCAGGTCTAGCCCCTGAAGTCCAAATGGTGCCCTGAATGTATTCTTAAATGTTCAATTATGGCAGAAAAATGTCCAAATCATAGGCCCGCCTTAAGCCCCTCCCCCTTGAGATTTAGACGAACCGCAGATGAACACGGCATAGAAATCCTTCTAGAACATGAGTTTTGAAAATAGCGAATTGGAAGGGTTTGGCAAGAAAAATGTCCATTTGGCCCTTTAAGCCACTTTTTGGATATTTGTCTGTTTTGAAATTGAGCCCCATAGATGATCCCCCCCCAGTAATGAAATGATCCAAATGGGAGAAAGACAGAAACGACAATGGGAAATACTCCACAGCAGTGAAAATAAAGGCTCAAGACGCTAGATCCCTGCTTAGATCTAATGGAGCAGGAGAGAATTACTGGGGGGGAGGGGGTGGCGGATCCACCTTGGACGCCATCTTGATGAGGGCACATGTGCCCTTTTTCCTCTCTGCCCCCCACCCGCCCCCCACCCCCGCTCCCGTTTGTCATGTCCCTTCCCCCATATCTCTGTAACGTTTCTGGCCCGAGCAGCAACCCTCCAACCTTCTGTCACACCAGTGTCAGCTCTTCCTCAGAGGAAGGGAAGCGGTGTGCGAGGGGGAGGTGGGGGAGGGGCTCCCCCTTTCCAAGAAGGTAGCCCAGTTCCTAACAAATCTAAATCCCTCAACCACACATTGAGACTTCGGAGCTCTGTCCTGTGCGTGGAGTGGAGGATCTGGATTTCAACTTTCTAGCTTAGAGCCTAAATTTGTCTTCCAGAACCTCCCTCCCATATTTTCCTATGTCATTAGTACATTCATAGTCATTAGTGGTGTGCAAGTCATTTGAGACTCAGTTAACATAATTTAAGCTACTAACTGAACATAATTTTGCCTGAAAAGCACTATTTATTTATTTAAAGAATTTATTATCCGCTTATCTCCTAAGCGGCTTTCAAGTAAACATACACAGTAGAGGTCAAATTTTGCCATACATTTTCCAATACATTACAAACATCAATCAGGGCTAACTATAGAAATAGAAGTAAAACGAATAGTAATGGAACACAATCTGTGACGACAATTTAATCTCATACAACCATACGAGCACAATCCATTATCACTGCCAATGTTCAACAAACTTTCTCTGGATCTTTCTAGAAAGGGCCTGGAAGGGAAGGGGGCAGTAGATTAGAGACAGGGAGTTTTAGCGTGCGGGCTCAAAGGGGGTGGGTAATCTGTGAGGAGGTGGGGTATGCTAGAGGACTCATGGCTTCCCGCCTGGAAACCTTCAATTTGATTGGGCAGAGGCAGAGGAGGAGGGGCTATAAAGGTTGTTGCTTCCTTGCCTGTTCCTCGGAGGTGGCTTTTCCTCCCTGTAATTTGAGGTTGGGATTGTTGCCATGGTGGCAGTAATCCCGAGCTCCTGGGTATTGGGCTCGTCGGGTGATGTGGAGCAGATGCAGTTTGGGTCAGGTGAACTGGAAATGGGACATGGAGGTTCATTCATGCCACCTCCATGCCCTAGCTGATATTGCGGGCTCAGGGCACTATAATTTGGAGTCTTTTATATTATACATGTTGGTAGCTTGGGAGGTGTGTTTTTTGTTAATTGCACAATTATGTTTTCCAATAAACAGAGCTGCAGCCTGTCTGTTGTCTGATTTACTGTAATCGATATGTTTAGAAGTACACCAATGCTTTTCTGAAATGGGTGTGAGGATGGAACGGTAAAGAGATGAGGGGTGGGTGGGGTCCAAGTGGGTCTTTCCAGATCCAAGGGTTAATGAAAAAAGTCTTTGGATAGGAAGTGATGTTCTATGGTATAAAATGTTTTCTAAACAAAAAGATAAAATTCTGAACTGGAAACCAGCACAACTGGAGTGCCCCAGGGATTGATACCAGGTCCTGGGCTTTTCACCATAGTCATATTTATAAAGTTAGAAGAAACCTGATAGGGGCAAAAGAAGCCAAATTACAGGCCCAAGACACTGTGTTTCATATTAGGAGGAAAAGCCTTTGGCAGTTGTGGACGATTTGGAAAGATGTGTCATTCCGCCTCCACGGAGTGGCTATACCTTGAGTATTGTCTGCAGGTCTGCTCGCCACCAATGATATGGTGGAACTAGAAAATGTAGAGAAGGGTGACATAGACTCCGAGTTATTCAAAATTTGGCAGTTCGACTGAGTTTTGGCTTGAAAAAATGGGAACATATAACTACACTGGCTGCCCCTGGAAGCCCAAGTTTTGTTTACATTTTTTTGTCTGTTTTAAATCAATATTTGGTTTGGCCCCTAAGTACTTGGTTTCTCATTTTAATTTGGATAGTTCTATTAGGTCTACACGTAGAATTCATATGTTCACCTATCCAACAATAAAGGCCTGTTGTTAGAAAAGATTCCTGGACAGAACTCTCGCTTTCCAGGCAGGGAAATGGAACGATTGGCTGGGTAACATTATTATGCACTCCTCAACCTATTTTAGTTTTAGAAAATCGGTAAAAATGAAACTGTTTAATCGATTTGTGACCTAAGAATTATAGTTTTTACTCCTTCTATTCTGTATGCTTGTATTTGATGACTTTACATTGTAACTTTTCTCTGATTGTCCAAAACCTCTTATTGTAAACCGCCTCGAACTATTATGGCTTTGGCGGTATATAAGAAATGGGTTAAAATCAGGGGATATGATAACGGTCTGTACGCTCCTGAGAGGAGTGAACCACATAAACTGGCAAAATTACTTACGTCGAAAGGGGAAGGATTGATGCATTCAGAATTGTTGAATTTGCTGCCGAAGGTTTCAAAGGAAAAGAAATATTGATTTGAAAAAACTATTAGCCAAATAAGCGTGGGGCATTGCATCAACAACCCTGGGGAGTGAGCAGCAAGGAACTGGTTTTATTACAATTTGATTTAATCGCTTATCTAATTTCTAAGCGAGTTTACAATATATATATAAAAAGAAGAGCATGAACATAATAAAAATGCCATTAACAATACCATTAATACTTACAAAAAGAAAGCAATTACAAAGAAACATCAACTAATAATTGGCATATTAAAAAGGGATAAATGAGACAGACAGACAGGAGACAAAAGGAAATAGGGATCTGCTGCATTCTTCCTTGTGTCCAGGACTGGCCACCTGGACCCTCAGTCTGACCTGCATGGCGCACCTTGTGGTCTTATATATTCACAGATAGAGACAGAAAAGTGGCCCTCACTGCTTGAAAGTCTGTCTGTTCCCCTCTCCTCAGCAGCGCTAAGACAGGATACAATGCCACTCCCTTTCTGGCATCTTTTTTTTTGGGGGGGGAGGGTCATTTTTTATATATACCATCTGCAAGCGCGAAAGCTATCATCTGTGATACGTTGCAAACCCAGCAGCTCGTTTGAGGATGGCATAACTGAAATGCCACTTCCCAGTGTGGGAGTTTAAAAATAGCTCATCTGTTATGTAAGTTGGAGGAAACTGTCGGAAAGGCTGACCTTCTCTGTTTATGCATACCAAGGTGCAAGGTCTGGTCTAGGAGGCTTGTCCAGGTGTGGAATGTACCTGCAGAGCTGATAATTACATTTCTAGGATTTGGCTTTGCCTCTATACTGTGGTACAGCTACCAGAGAGTGAGGTAAGGTCACCGTAGTAATGCCTTTATTCTGGAGCTTCTTCCCCTGCTCCTGGTTGTAATATAACCAGATCACCCATCACATTATGTAGAGGATGAGAGCAACCTAAGATTGGTCAGTTAGTTTTCTAGACTGATCTCCCACGGGAGCTCAAAACAGTTTACGTGAATTTATTCAGGTACTCAAATATTTCCCCCCGTCTGTCCTGGTGGGTTTACAATCTATCTAATGTACCTGAGGCAATGGGGGGATTAAGTGACTTGCCCAGGGTCACAAGGAGCAGTATGTGCCACTCTAAAAATCAAAATGTAGTGAGAGTGAGCCAAGTACAGGACAATCAATCCCAGAAAGTAACAAGATTCCATGCAGCATTTCAAAGAGTAGCAACATTCCATACAGAAATCCAAAGAATAGCAAAATTCTGGAATCCTGGAGAATAACAAGATTCTTGAATCCCAAATAGTGCAACATTCCATTCTAGTAGTTACTATTGACGAAACATAGTTACACTGCTATGATCCTGAGACAAAAACAGTGGCACTCAGGTTCTCCAAGGCCAAGGAAATTGAAGACCCAAAAGTCGTCATGGCCACAGCGTTTTGGGATCTTCCAAGGGGCCAAACAGTTAATGCAGAATACCTCAGTAACTTGCTGTTCCAATTAAGGGAGGCATTGAAAGAAAAAAGGAGAAGGAAGCTGCAGAAAGGAATTCTCTCTTTGCAAGACCTCACACCTGCTCACAAGGCTGGCAAACGGTGGATGTTTTGACGCAGTTGGGGGTTTCAGTGCATAGACCATCCACCCTATTCACCAGATCTTGCTTCAGCTGACTATTTTCTGTTTGCAAACCTTAAAAAGAGTTTGAAAGGACAAGTAATTCAGAGATGATTGCAGAAATATATAAGAGCTGGAGAGCTTGTCTCGGCTGGCGTCAATAATACAGGGCTGGAAGGCCTCATTGGCACTGGTTGAGATGTGGCATAGGGACCTCTGTGGTGGGGGAGGGGTGATTGGTAAACTGTAGGAGGCATCGTTTAAGGAGTGGAGGGTAGGGAAGGGTTCAAACAGGAAGACTGACTCTAAATTGATTGGTTAGGGCAGGGTCTCTCAAATTGTGTGCCCCAAAGAGATTCCGGAATTTTACTCTATTTTTAAAAATTCCCTTCATAAGTACTAGATGACATGTACGTCACGTACGCCAGAGTCTGTCAAGGATACATCCGCCCAGACAAGCATCTCCTTGAAAACTAACGGCAAGTAATTGTAGTTTCATTTTATTTTTTATTCAGTAGTTATCGTTTGGATTTTGCAGATGGTGGATGATGAAATGTGTGTCTGCTGGTCGGCTATCCAGTCGCGCTTTGAATTAATTTGCACTCCAAAACATTCACATCCACCACATTGATTAGCAATTCTATTCTATCTACTGTAGTTTCACCGTTGTTACAATTACTCATATTTAGCTTAAAGAATTTTAAATAAATAATTCTCAAATTTAATTTTTCGATGGGTTTGCAATTTTATAATTTCAATTATAATGTGATGTAACAAAATTTGCTCCTTTTAGTTGCCAGAGCTAAAAAAAAAGTTTGAGAGATACTGGGTTAGGGGGTAGAATGGGAGCGGTGGGTCCTGGGAGGGGAATAAAAGGCCAGGACTCTGATGATCAGAGGCGGCTTTCCCTCCCTCCCGCCCTTCTTTCTGTGTGGGGCGGTGTGAAGGGCAATGGGAGCCTGGGATGTCGAGCTACCGGGTGCTGGGCTCATCCGGCAATGAGCGGTTGGCTGGCAGGAAGCTCGGGGAGCTGATGCCATGGGTCATGGAGGTCCATGCCACCCCCCAGGCCCTAGCTGACATGGCAGGGCAGGGGGCTATATTTTGGTTTCTTAAGACACATGTTGTAGCTCCAATGTTCATACCATATTTGGTTTCCAATAAACAGAGCTTCAGCCTAGCTTTTACCCAACAGGAAGTGTCTGTGCCTTGGCTCTGACATATATGTTGTCAAGTAATACATATATTTATCCTAGTGGGGTGGGCGGGGTAGGAGGAGAAAAGAGGAGAGGCCCAGTGAGGACAAGAATGCAAGGGGTGGTATGTGGTGGCCAACGGGGCCTTTTTTGGAATGGCTACAGAAACTTCAGACATGAGGTGCCAACTTAGGGGTGAATATGTGGAATAAGTTGGAAATTTCATGGCTGAGAACTTTCCAACACACACCCCCCCCTAGAGTATATGTTGTAATCATGTATTGTAAACATCAAGTCTTTTAATAACCCTACGATGCTCAAGTTCCTTATAAAATCATCCATTCACAGTAAATACCAGCAGGTAAAGGACCAAATAAATGGTCCAGCCAGTCTGCCCAGTACTCTGCATGGAAGGAAGTAAAGATCCAAGAGAAGCAAGCATGGCTGATGTCCTGTTTCAACCAAGGTTGTAAAAGGACATCAAAATCCCAATAAAGAAAATATAAACTGATATCTTTTGACTGGAGGTAAAAAAAAGTCTTTCCTTGCATCACAATAGAACAAGCCTAGGATGGCAATGCTAGAAAATATCAGTCCCAGTGATAATCAGGAGGGAAAAGTCAAAGCCCAGATCTTTTTCCAAAGTGTCTGGTCATTTCAAGGCAAAAGTCTAACAGCTCTAGATTGTCTTGTGAGCATTTAGTTATTTATACCGTTTAAAGAAAACCCCAAATCTCCTGATGACAGGTGCATTGAGGTCCTGAGCTTTCTAGTTGAAAACCATATGAGACGCGTGCACAGAATCCATGCTGTTCCCCGGGGGTGGGGGGAGCTGTTCTCTGCTGTGCTCAAGCCGCCTCGTTAAGGTAACTAGTTTAAGAGCAGGCAGAGAGCTTGTAAAGACAGCTTTAGATTAGGGGTGACGCTCTTCTCTCCCCAGATTTGGGTTGCTCCGTTATACCCTAACTCTTCTGTTGTCTTTTTTTCCTATTCTATTTCTTACCCTTTTTCCCTTTTGTAGGGAATGTCTTGTATGTCCCCCTGAAAGGTGTAAAAAATTGAGCTATGTACATCACTTAGAAGTGTGATTAAGTGATTAATCAAATTTTAAATAAAACTTTTTGCTGGGCGAGCTTATGTTTAACTTATAAATATGAGAAAATGCATGCTGACATGCTGGGGCATAATAAGATATTGAAATTAGTTTGGGGTCCATTGACATCTTTTGTAGATTTGCTATAGTTGTCCTTTATCTTTATTTCCCGTTGTTTTTTCAGCCACACATCCGGGGGGGGGGGGGGGGGGGGAGGTATATCTTTTGCTTTGGTATTATTCCTGATGGTTATGATGGATGGGGGAGGGAATTTTTATCTTTTCTATAGATACTGATTGATTATAAATGCTTGGTTGATTATCATTATTAGTATATAAATTGTATTGCACTTTTTGTTGGCATTAAAAACTAAATAAAGTTCAAAAACATAATAATTTTAAATAAAACGTAAACTTTGGGGGTTGGTTGTTTGGTTTTTCCATCTTCCTAAACATTACACTAATGTTCTTAGATTGGAAGAAAATGGATTTTCCCGCAGCCCTGTTACTTTTCCTAAACTCCAGCTTCTCTCTCCCAGTGAAAGTCAAAGGGAAGAGAGGCGAGTTTGGCGCGAGGCATAGGAAGAGGGGTAAAAAGTCCAAAAGCTTTTTGGCTCCGGAAATTTGTAGCATTTCCATTTCCCCTCTGGCTCTGGGCTCCTGGTCATTCCGGATTTGGGATTTGCGTAGGCAGGGTTAAAAATAACAGGGGTATATAAGCAGGGAAGGTGGCTGTGCACAACAAAAGATTTCACTCCTCTGCAGGCCCTTCCATATACCTAGAGAGAAGCAGAAAAGTGAAATCCCCCCCACCCTCCAAAGGGGTTCAGGTCTGCGCACACACACAAGAAAACCCTTTTAAGACACTCTCTATTGTGGGACAAAAATCCCCCCAGCTCCTCTGGGACAACTCAGGATTTCACTTGGAACAACATTCTCTAGAAAAAAAGATCAGCTCCCTCTTAGCACTTGTGTCTCTGGCTTTCTATCTTGCAAAGCAGAAACAATCAAGTGTGAAGCAGGTGAGAAGCTTGTCCGGGGGTGTTAAGCTGAAATGGCTCAGGTGTTTGTACTTTTGGGGCCCATTGAGTAGGTGCAAATCTTCTCTGAATGTGTTACGTTCCTGGCTTCGGTCTCTCTTTCTGCCTCGATTGGAAGAATTTCTCGCACAGCCCATCTGATAACAGGGGAGGGGATTTAACATGCCTTGGAATTAATTTCCAAGTGGATGGTAGCCCTTGTTCTGATAACATTGTTTGCCTTCTAGAGAGGGAGCAGTGCAAGACATGATAACGAGTTTACCCTGGCCTTTTGTTCAATTTTGAAACAAATCCTGGGCTGTAAGGAGTGGATCTTGGAGACAAAAGAAGGGGGCTGAAAAGTTCTCTGAAACAATGTAATAATCATCAGAACACGGAATTTCGTTTTTGCAAATTGGCAGGTAACGAAATAAGAGAGGTTGGCCTGAGAACTTTTCATCCCCTTGCTTGTAACCTGGACTGGAGACAGGACTATTGGTCTGACCCACTATGGCTGTTTTTATATGAGCCAACTATAGGAGAATCAAGCCATTGTGACATCACTCGTGAGGTTGGCTCTTATTGGTGGAATGAGGCATTATGACATCACCATCTCAGCTCTGGTTGGGGTGCTGAAAAGTTCTCAGCCCAACGATCTGAAAATGTAAAAAAAAACCCATAGAATTTCGTTTCTGAAAATTGGCACTTAACGAAATAAGAAAACTCTTTCCAGCTACAGTGGCAAAATAAGGCTCAGCATTTAGGAAGTGGGTCGGTTGGGCTGAGAACTTTTCACCCACCCATCTTCGGGTTAGATAAGCCTCAAAGTGGCAAATGCAATCAAAGCCCAGTTCCCACCATCCCTGCTCCTTCCACCTAAGTCCCAAACAGCGATTCTGATATTCAATTTGGCGTTTGGATAAGAAACTCAGATTGCTTAAGGCACTACTTCCTAAAAATGTACAACGAACTAAACCAAACATCCCTAGCAAAGCAAACAAAGACGATGGCAGGCAGGCAGCTAAGAAGACCAACTGTTGCACAAGGCACCACAGTAATAAAGCTTCTGGAAATGAGGCCTGTTGACTTAAGTCGAAGGGGATTAGCAAATCCTCGAAGATGCAAAACAGAGAGATTCGAATTCTTTCGAATGACAATGAAAAGCCCCATTGGAAAATACACTCATGCGTGCAGAAAAAGGTATTTCACCTCCTCCCCCCAATTGCTGTTAAATTTGTGGCCGCCCAAAAAAAAAAAGAAATTCAAAACAGTGCTTCAAGATATGCTCGATTTGGGTTTTCTGCTGAAGGATTAGTTGCATTCGATTCGGCCAAATCTATAGACATTTCATGTGGCTTTCACCCAGAAATGAGGGGGAAAATCCAGTTTCCCTTAGCAGATTGCCACTTTCCTAGAGGGGTTTTCTTATTATTTGTGAATATCCCCCAGTTGTGAACCTTAAGGCATTCATCTATCTACGTGCGGAGAGGGGGGGGGGGTATTTCTAAGTGGTGGTTCAACAGTGGCACGCAAGATCAGTGGATGCCACCAATGTGGATTCATTCGCTTGCTTTCATGAGCGCGACTGTTGCAGGAACAGCTCTGGAGAATTATTAACTCTTTCCTCTGTTTGTCTTTTCAATTTGATTAGTATTTGAGCTGGTCTAATGGTCCCAGGCTTTTTCAAAGGGGATCCCCAGGAGGGGCTGGGCAGAGGGAAGGGGCAAAACGCGGACCTCACCCTCTTGGATGAAGGGGGAGTTTGAAAAAGACAGACCCCCTCCCCCAACCTTCTTGCGAACCTCCTAGAAGATTTGAGGACAATTTTTATACGTATTGCCGTCAGAAATCTTTCCATTATTCAATGTATAGGTTATGCAAAAAGAATGAAAATAACCTGACACTTGTACATCAATAAAAAATAAAGAATCATTTATGCACTAGAACATGAAAGCAAAGCAAGTTGATGGGGGAGGGTAACTGGTCTTTCTTGCTTTCGTTTAATCTATCAACGAAAATCAACGAATGAGCTGAGTCACGTTCTGGTATTAAATCTCAATACAATTTTCCAACAACGAAAGATTGACTATTCATTGATGCTTTAATCCACAATTGCGAGAGAAAGATGAAGGGAGGGGGGAGGATTTAAGTGACGACTTTTCACCCTAAGTGTGGATTGCTGTTCGTGGCGTGAAGAGATGCCTTAAACTCAGCAGCCCGCCCAGCCCTTAATCCCTTGGCTTTGTAGAAAGTAGATTGCAACTGGGGGTTCCGGCTACCAACGAAAAGGGTAGTTACTTACCTGTAACGTAGGTTCTCCGTGGACAGCGGGACATATGTGGCTGACTCATCCTGCTTGTCCTAGGAGAACCTGTGTATCAATAAAAAGCATGTGGAAAGAAATTGTGCAGGGTCTGAGGAGAGATCTGGCTCCCCTTTTCAGTAAAGCAAAGTTTTCATGTACAAGATTTCTTTTGGGCGGCTGCAAACATTGATTGGCAACGGTGACGAAAGTTTGTTTAGGTTAAGAATATGTTGGGGGGATTTTTGTGACAGGAACTCCCCTCCCCCACGTCCCACCACCACTGAGAAGGGAGAGTGGACCCCCTCTAGTGTTAGTGCAAAGGTGTAGCAGGCAGGAAGCTCTTTTGCTGGTTTGGGGGATCGTAACCTCAGCGCCCCTTCAGGCGTGGGCAGGTTCTGTCGGTGCCATGGTTTCAGTTGCCCTGTCAGGTTGAGCACATCTGCAGTCCCTGCTCAGAAGAGCTTACAATCTCTCTGCAAGGATTTTTCATTGCTGCAGCTATTTAGAGAGAAAAGCTGCGGAAAATCTACGGTTCCCTCACTGCCACTCCCGCCCTGAAGTGCTGAATCAATAGCAAACTGACCTAAATAGAAACAAATTCACCGTCTAAACAGGTGCGCGTGGAGGCGGGGGTTACTTTCTCTTTAGCCAACCAGAGGCTGGGGGCGGCGCCCCGGCATGAGTTCTGTGTACAAATGTTCGCAGCCAATCAGAAAAAGAGCCTCATATAAATATGAATAGAGCGGCTGAGCCAATCGGAGCGCAGTGGGGAGATTAACAGGCTCGCGGCTGGCGTGGACTCGGGACTCGTGGAGGAAGTTTGGGGCGAGTGGAGCTCTGTTTTGGAGGGGGGGCAGCAGGATGACCGGGGCCGTGGATGAAGCCGTCCTGCCTTCCTTTGCCAATATCTTACCTGGGGAGGACAAGCTAAAGGTGAGTGTCGGGGCTTGGGCTGGGCTCGCTTAGGCGCAGCTTCCTTTCTCGTTCCTAATCTTGGCCGTCTCTCGTCTGCTTCTCTTTCCACAGAGGATGGCCGAGCCCCGGGACTTGCGCTTCGCCATGATGGACGTCTCCGCAGTCAAGAAGGAGGACGACGACCTGGCCAAGTTCGTGGACCTGGACTTTATCCTCTCGCACATCGCCAGCTCGCAGAGCGCGGCGCACAGCGGCGCCTATCCTCTGCCCGAGACGCCGGAGAGCTACGACAGCGACGGCTCGTACGTGCCCCCGGGCAAGTTCGGCGTGGCCAGCTTCGCCGGCAGCCCCAACCACAGCTACATGGCCGAGCTGCTGACCCCGGACGTGGCCAGCCTGGACCTGTCGCCCGACTTCGGCCTCAAGAGCGCCCTGCACCGGAGAGAGTACACGGAGCTGCGGGTGCCGGGCATGGGCGAGCACTGGCACCACCTGGGGCCCAAAATCAAGAAGGAGCCCCCCGAGCAGCCGTGCATGATGGGGGCGTCGGAATGCATGCTCGACCAGAAGCCCGGCCTGCTGCACCCTTTCCCCCAGCACCGAGGGAGCCCCGCCGAGGAGCTGGCCCCCCAAGACTGTCACCTCATGCCCGAGCTGCACTGCCACCCGCACATGCCCGTGCCCCCCCACTACCAGCTCTCCGCCTCCTTCGCGCCCCACTTTGTCAACCAGGCGCCGGCGCAGTTCCACGGACAGTTCGGCGTCTACCAGAAGGTGCAGCACGGCATGGTGCTGACCCCCCCGTCCTCGCCGCTGCTGGATTATTTCCCCGCTCTCGCCGCCCCCGAGGACTGCAAGCCCAAGCGGGGCCGGAGGTCCTGGGCGAGGAAACGGACGGCCACCCACAACTGCGAGTACCCGGGCTGCGGCAAGACCTACACCAAGAGCTCCCACCTGAAGGCACACATGCGCACGCACACAGGTAAGCGCGCTGAGAGACTTTCAAAGCTGCCGGTCACCCATATCTGAATTTCTAATGTTTACTCGGTGGGATTTGAGAGCTCAGATGGGATTTGTAACTACAGTACTTGATATATAACAGCATTTTCTCCTCCCCTCCCCCTCCTTTGCTGCAGGTGAGAAACCTTACCACTGCAATTGGGAAGGCTGTGGCTGGAAGTTTGCAAGATCCGATGAACTCACTCGCCACTACCGCAAGCACACGGGCCACAGGCCCTTCCAGTGCCACCTGTGCGAGAGGGCCTTCTCTAGGTCTGATCATCTGGCACTGCACATGAAGAGACACATGTAACGGAACGCCTGGATCCAGATGTACAGCCTCTCTATAAATATCCCATAAGGCAAAGCAAGAACTCTATTTATGGTCAGATGTCGTATTTTCATATTGGATTTAATAACAAAGGTAGAAAGCTAATTTATGTATCAAGATATTTGTAAAGGTAAAAGTCAGTATTTAAGAAAAGTTAAAAGCCCTCACCCGATGCATCTGCCACACAACATCTGTATGAGTTTCAAAATCTACCACTAAGGTTCCTTGGTGGGGCAGCGCCCTAGCGTCTGTGTGAGATGATTTGAAGCGTCCAGTTCTGAAATTGCCAGATGCTGTACAGAATATTCTTTTCCTGGGAAAAGGGCTGCAAAAGGAAAAGAGTGTGTAAAAATACCCCATAAATGTGTATCTGTAGAAAAGAAGCTTTGTAGTATTTCTGGAAATAACGTTTTAGCGAAGAAAAGCTGCCACTATTTTAAGGTCAGATGGTCATGTTTTGCCAGACAGCCTTTTTATGCAATGTTTAAAACTGAAGTTGTTCTTTCCTTTCAAAAGGGAATATGAACAACACCAGGTACTTTTAGAACTGTATTTTCCAACAGTTGTAACATTTTGTATGAAAAAAAGAGGGTTTTTTTTGTATGAATGAGGGCCTGCCTCCATATGCTTCTGTTTATACTTGAAATTTTCTTTTGTAAAAAAAAGAAGAAAAAAACCTTACAGTGCTCTGAAAAGCCATTTGTAAATGAAAATGTAAAATAGTGTCTTTTTTTTTTTAGTGTAATATTGAGATGGTTGAGGAAGGGAGCTGAGAGATGTGCAATATTTTTGTATATATTAGGCTCTGGTTATGAGGCTTTCTCTGTAGAACCCTTACGGAAATGTTATTTTAATCCCCCGTTCATTTTTGTGATCTGTAAAAGAGCTAAATAAAACTGTAAACTAAGTGTTGGCTTTGATTTTAATATCAGCAGGATAAAAATAGGATTTAAAAAACCAATTTATTTTTATGTTATCTAGGAGGGGCTGTTGAAAAGTTCTCAGCCCAACCAAGAAGAGAATGCGGTGGAGCCATGAAGCTTACAAGTAATTTCACACTCGTTTTGACACTTTTCGTTTCATTTCATATCATTGAAACGAAAAGTGTCAAGACAAGTGTGAAATTGCTTGTAAGCTTCATGGCTCCACAGCATTCTCTTCTTGGTTGGGCTGATAACTTTTCAGCACCCCCGGGAAGCCTGTGGTGGAAATGTTCGTTGGCTGTCCCTGCCGTAAGGCACTTCACTTGGGCTGCTTTATAACCTACATTTAGACAGCTGGGAGCTGAGGAGAAGGGGCAGCCTACGTCAACATTTGATGTATTTTCTAGGTTGAAATGTAAACTAAAGATGGATTTTACAGGAGTTTATTTTCAGCTGGGCTCTGGTTTATATTGTGTTTCACATGAACGATACTTTCTAGTGAAAAAAGTCAAGCAGGTGGAAATGTCAACTTTTCTTTAGAGTGCTCAGCAGGTAAGATTAAGCATTGACATTGCCTTTTGTGTGTTTTCTTTTAATTTCTGTTGACTAAAATGACTGTTTTGACAGGCTGTTTATTAACAGTAAATAGCTCTGCTTTTCTCTCATAGACTAGTTCTTAGCCGAAGTACAGGGGCTTGTAGAAACCTGACAGCTATGTTGTAGCTGAACAAGGATTGTGTGCGAATCTGGACATCCCAAAACAGAGATGGGGGGATACTTTAACCGGACCAAAAAGGGAGAGGGGTTTTATTGTTGGGATGGGATTGAGGAGAGAGAAGTAGCCAAAGTAATATAATGTAGGATAACAGAGAGCAGCTGGTTGTCTCAAGCGGCACGGCATATTTAAGGTAATTCCCCACCACTTTACCCCCCTCAGAAGGATGTAGAAGGTGAGGGGAGATTGTGACTCGGAGCCAACCCTTTAGGGAGACAGTTGCAGAATTAAGCAGCCCCTTTTTAAAATTCAGAATTTAAGGGGCTCGACCTTTTGTCCTTTCTGGAATAAACGGGATCCTCTCTTCGTTCAAATTGTACTTTACGAGAGCTTTGTGCACACAACTGCACTTAGTATCCGTTCCTCATAAGAAAAGCCAGATCACAAGTATCTACACATCCCCAAAAGAGCAGGTCTGTTTCTCATTGTTCATTTCTAGGAATAAGCAGTGGCTCTCCCAAGTCCACCTTGCTAACAATTTTTAAGGAGCTTGTCCAAACATCTTGGGAAGGGTGCTATGTTAGTCACCTTAACTATCTGTTTATTTACAGTATGTAAATATTTGGATTTAGCTCGCACCTCTTTCAGTGAGTTATATTCAGGTAAACTAGGAAATATCCTCCCCTGACAAAAGATCCACAAAGTTTAACTGCCCACTACATGGAAAAAAAAATCTACAAGTTTTCTACCTGCAGGTCCCTAGTGTCATGGAGAGTCCTCCTGTTTTAATGTTGCTGAAAGGTTAGGCAACCGTTTCCTATCTTAATGGTTTTAATCATATACTGATTTTATAAATTTCTATCATATTCCCTCTAACTTGTCCACTAAACTGAAGCATCCTCAACAAGTAATTAAACTCTAGAATTTGTTCCCAGAGAATGTGGTGCAATCAGTTAGCTTTGCAGGGTTTAAAAAAAGGTTTGGATAATTTCCTAAAACAAGTCCATAGGCCAATATTGAGAT
Organism: Geotrypetes seraphini; assembly: GCF_902459505.1. NCBI lineage: Eukaryota > Metazoa > Chordata > Amphibia > Gymnophiona > Dermophiidae > Geotrypetes > Geotrypetes seraphini. The sequence continues at coordinate 70,020,793 of NC_047095.1, forward strand.
GGCTTGGAGAAATCCACTGCTTATTCTTAGGATAAGCAGCATAAAATCTGTTTTATTACTTGGGATTTAACTAGGTACTTGAGACCTGGGTTGGCCACTTATGGAAATAGGATATTGGGCTTGATGGACCTTCGGTCTGTCCCAGTGTTGCAATTCTTATGTCCTTAACCTGCCCCTTCATCATGTTTTGTGCCTGTCTCTGAACCTTTTCTAGCTGTATGGTCTTTCTGAGATCGGGTAACCAGAACTGGCACAATACTTATGCAGCAGTCACACCAGCGACTTCTACAGAAGCAGAATTAGGGCTTCTATGGTTGCAAGTTTATTTTCCAGCTAATTAGAGGTTGAGGGTACACAAATCTTTGTTTATCAGTGGTTTTGTCCTAGGGGTACAATTGCTGGAAGATAGAGATTTATAAAATACCGAGTGGAGTTGAATGGGTAGATATCAGTTGCTTGGTTACTGTTTCAAAAATTACCTTGGAATAGGAGGCATACGATAAATCTACTAAGTAGTAAATTTAAAACAAATCAGAGAAAATACTGTATTTTTTTCACTTAACATGTAATTAAACTCACATTCATTACTGAAGAATAAGGTGAAAGTTCTTTATTTATTTAAAAATTTATAACCCACTTATCCTACAATTCTAAGCGGGTAACAACATAACATACATAATAAAATAACTTACCAATTCTACAATGTTAAATCATTAGTAACATAAAAACAAAACATTACAAAATAGCAGTAATTAGCTTAACAGGGTATAAAAAAAAGATCAAGCTCATTTCATAAGCCAATATTAAGATGGGAAAATCTACTGCTTATTCCTAGGATAAGCAGCATAAAATGTTTTACTCTGGGATTTTGCCAAGTACTTGTGACCTGGGCTGGCCACTGTTGGAGACAGGATACTGAACTTGATGGACCTATGGACCTCTGCTTCAGCCCTGCCTATGCTGTCCTGCTCTGCCTTTCCTCCGGTGTCCCATGTTACATGCTCTAAATTATAATCTACCAACATCCAGTAATCAATTTTTCATCTATATATAGGTGGTTTTTTTGATCCTTGGTGGCTCGCAAAGTGCCTCCGGGTTATGCAAAAAGCGCATACACCCAATCATCACTGGATCACTCATATATATTTTTTGAAAATTTCTTCAGTTTATATATTTTTTTTCAATTTATTTTTTAATTCTTAAATATCAAGTAGCACTTAGCTTTATTGCAAGAATCATTAGTGGAGCGCCTCTACTGACATATCCATGTTTCAGTGTCATTTTTTCAGGGTTGAGGCTCCCGCTATTAAATTATCATGCTTTTCTCCAAGATAGTCACTCCGCTCTGCAGTGGCCTGTGGACTGGAGTGACTATCTTGGAGAAAAGCATGATAACAATATCGAGAGCTTCAACCCTGAAGAAAAGACATTGAAATGCTCCCCTAATGATTCTTGCAATAAAGCTAAGTACTACTTGATATTGAAGAATTAAAAACTAAAAAAATATATAAACTGAAGAAATTTTCAAAAAAAATATGAGTGATCCAGTGACGATTGGGTCTATGTGCTTTTTGCATAACCCAGAGGCACTTTGCGATCCCACCGAGGATCAAAAAAACCACCTATATATAGATGAAAAATTGATTACTGGTTGGTAGATTATAATTTAGTGCATATTTAGTCCAGTAAAATATTAGCCAGTCATATTGCTGCCATGTTATATGTTTCATTTGAGTGTTAGCCACCCAGAACGTTGGAGACTGTGCGGGTTAGAAAGTAAATACATTCTGCACTGTCACTTCTTTCTGAATCGCTTGGGCTTTGCCATTCCTACAATTTTCCCAGTGAGATGGCTAGGAATATTTTGATTCTTTCTTTACCTGGGTTTGGGTTCTGTTTGCTGGGCATAATGTTCCCACAAATTCTACATGACAAAAAAAGGCACAGACTGTCAGTTTATTCCACAAAGGTACCAAGTTCCTGTGTGTATTACAGGAAATCAAATGCTCAATAACTAAATAAAACAAAGATAAACTAATTCAGATGCTCAAAATTTGTTTCTTAGGGTTGTCTTCCTTGTCTTTGCCCCCAAGATGTTGCTTTTTTCCACACATTGTCTGAACAGAAGGAGTCAAACAATTACTCAGTGCAAAGTAGTTCTTATTTCAGTGGGAATTCTGACTCCACTTGCTCAAAACGAGTCCGTGGTCATGGAATTCTTCATTATTCCCTTACTGATAGAATTATTTTTTTAGATTTATATACTGTTATATATCATTTTTAAACTTTTTTAAAATAGATATAAAAGTGTAGTCACTTATCTTCAATCTTTATCAATTCCCCTTCCCGACGCGTTTCGAAGTCTTTTTCAAGGTCGGGGGAACGATAAGATAAGGTAATCTGCCTCTTATCGTTCCCCCGACCTTGAAAAAGGACTTCGAAACGCGTCGGGAAGGGGAATTGATAAAGATTGAAGATAAGTGACTACACTTTTATATCTATTTTAAAAAAGTTTAAAAATGATATATATATCAGTAAGGGAATAATGAAGAATTCCATGACCACGGACTCGTTTTGAGCAAGTGGAGTCAGAATTCCCACTGAAATAAGAACTACTTTGCACTGAGTAATTGTTTGACTGGTTGATTATAAGGAGTGAGTCTATTGTTTTGGTAGATGAACAGAAGGAGGCCATTTTGCATTCCAACCACCAGCCCTTTTTTATTTGTAAAACATCTTTCTATTGAAAGCATCACATGCATATCGCTGCAAAGCCAACAGCTTATGAAATCGTAATTTATAGACAACACTACAGTGTAATCTAGTGGATACATAAAATTGAGATAAACTAACCAGCTTTTAATTATAGCTTCATTCAAACCATTGGAAACAGTGGTAAAGCAATCCATTCCCCCCCCCCACACACACACAATTTATATTGATAACAGAATACCCCTTAATCACTAAAACCCATTAAAAACCTTCAATACAGTAAATCCCCAAATGAAAATGTCCAGATCCGCACCCTCCATCTATTTCAATACAAATATTTATGCACAAACAAAGCTCAAGTCTTCTCCCAGTCAGCTTTCAGTTTCCGAGAAGGAATCCATTTAGAATTCTAAAGGCAAGCAAGCATACAATGTGCCATAGCCAACGTTAAAATTAACAAATGTTGCTACGAAACTTTAAGGGCCCTCGGTAACCCCATGGACGTAGTACCCCAGGTTTAATCAGTTTTTGATATACTGCCTATTCAGTTTACAAAATTATATTTTATAATAATGAGAAATGAAAAGAAGCCACATGATAGACAGGAAAAGAGAGATGTGATCCAGAACATTCCCATTGGCTCCAGGAGGAGACAGGCCATAAGCATCCCAGAAGAGAGATCTCTTCAGTTCTTCCTTAAATTTTTGGAAGGGGTCTTCCAATTGAGATGAAATGGTAGGACATTCCAGAGGGTAGGTCCTGTGACACTGACAATCCAGGTTCTTATAGCATCAAGACCCAGTTCTGTTGAGAAGATCGTTGGGACCTAGTATGTTTTTGTTTATTAATTCTTGATATACTGCTTTATTAGGAGCGTATCGATGGAATAAGTACTCCAGATAAATAAAGTGGTTTGCCAGAATAATGTACCTTGTGAACAAGGGTTAAGATTTAATCTTGGCTATCTCTGGGAGGAGGAGAGGTCATCTTCTAGTGGAACTTAGCAAATAAAATGAATAATTACTAGATTGTTGATTCAACATTGCCTTAATGATGACTGTTGGGCAGACTGGATGGACCATGTTACAATGTAAGTAACCAGTGGTGTATATGGAATAGAAGAGTCACATGCTCATATTTTTCCAAACTGTATGCTTTATGGTTTAGTAATATCAGAGGGGGTGCTGATAAGTTCTCAGCCCAACCAACCTACTTCCTTGAAGAATCAGTGCTGAACAATGTTAAGATATTTGTAAATGGAAGCTTAGATGTTGATCCAGGGTAACATCCAATACTCATAATGAAGATCCAAAAGGTATGTTAACATTTGTGATCAGGACTGAAGTGGGCAGGATCTGGGACAAATTTGGCATTGTTTCAACAAAGAAAACTTTCATAAGAACATAAGAATTGCTGCTGCTAGGTCAGACCACTCACGCGGCAGCCCTTAGGTCAAGGACCAGTGCCCTAACTGAGACCAGCCCTACTTGCGTATGCTCTGGTTCAGCAGGAACTTGTCTAACTTAATCTTGAATCCCTGGAGGGTGTTTTCCCCTGTGACAGACTCCGGAAGAGCGTTCCAGTTTTCTACCACTCTGGGTGAAGAAGAACTTCTATCTTTCAGCTTTAGAGAGTTCCTTCTCGTTCTTCCTACCTTGGAGAGGGTGAACAATCTGTCTTTATCTACTAAGTATATTCCCTTCAGTATCTTGAAGGTTTTGATCATGTTCCCTCTCAGTCTCCTCTTTTCAAGGGAGAAGAGGCCCAGTTTCTCTATTCTCTCGCTGTACGCCAACTTCTCCAGCCGCTTAACCATTTTAGTCGCTCTTCTGTGGACCCTTTCGAGTAGTACTGTGTCCTTCATGTATGGCGACCAGTGCTGGATGCAGTACTCCAGGTGAGGGCGTACCATGGCCCGGTACAGCGGCATGATAATCTCCGATCTGTTTGTGATCCCCTTCTTAATCATTCCTAGCATTCTGTTCGCCCTTTTCGCCTCCGCTGCACATTGCATAGACGGTTTCATTGACCAGAACTCCCAAGTCTCTTTCCTGGGGGGGTCTCTCCAAATACTGCACCGGACATCCTGTATTCGTGTATAAGATCTTTGTTACCGACATGCATCACCTTACACTTATCCAACGGATGCACACTGGGACAGGCAGAGACGTAATGACGCAGCTGGCACCCTGCGAGACCCCGCTGAGCCTCCTAATGGCGCCTAACAGCCTAGCTCGACCCCTGATTAAAAGGAGGTGAGACCACCTCAGGGACGGCCCTGAGTTCCAGAGAAACTATGCAGGCTGGCTAACAGGTACCCAGAGGGATCGGTCTGTCAACTACAGACTGAAGTCTGAATACTCATGCAGGCAGAGCTTTAAAAACGCTTCAAGCACTAAATTACCCCAAAAGGGGCCAAAATTTCATGGAATTAAAATAATAAAATGGGGAGAGCAGAATAAACAATCCTGCAGGCGCGGGTGCAGAAGGAAAGAACTGAAGGCGGAGCTAGAGAGCCCAGTGAAGTATAGCAGAGGCAGAATGAAAACTCCGCAGTGGATTCCTTCTGCAGCAGCACAAGGCTATAGGGAAATAACCCTACTGTCTAGACCAGTGGTTCTCAACCCTGTCCTAGGGGACCCCCAGCCAGTCGGGTTTTCAAGATATCCCCAATGAATATGCATGTGAGAGATTTGCATATAATGGAGGAGACAGGCATGCAAATATGTCTTATGCATATTCATTAGGGATATCTTGAAAACCCGACTGGCTGGGGATCCCCTAGGACAGGGTCTGAGAACCACTGGTCTAGAATGTCTCACCTATTGCACTGGAAATCCCATTAACACCATGGCTGCCAAAGTGGAATGCAGTGGTTAACACATAAGCAGTTAGCATGTGTCAATGATACCCTCATTAACTGCAGGGCACACTCCCTATCCGTTCTCTGCCCTTTCCTTACCCTCTAATATGAAACTCTAAACTAGGCACTGCTAATTTGGCACATTTAGGAATCAGCTGTCCAAATTTAGGTGCTAATAAAAATGAGACCGAAGTGCTATTCTATAAATGGCCAGAATCGACACTTAGTCTTGGGCTGGAGAATTTACACTGTGTAAATTCTCACTCCTAAATTTGGTGCAGGGTCTCCCTCATCCTGTAGCACTATGCGCAAATTTCAGGACAGTCCAGATCCACTCATGCTCTGCCCATGACTGTGCTGCCTTTTCAGATCCACATGCAAACTTTATGCCCATTGGATTGGTCACTGCCAGAGACGATGCTGAGCTTGATGGACCTTGGCTCTAACCCAGCATGGCACTTCTTATGTTCTTATCACTGCATTACTAAGCATTTTCCAAACAGGTGGAAGCAGAGGTGTGAAACAAAGAAAACTTCAAACAGAGAGAAGACAGGATTCCTCTCCAGCAGAAGAGCATTTAAAAGCAATCTGCCAGGTAGTCATAAGAACATAAGAAGAGCCCAGTAGCCCATCTCCATGGTGGCCAATCCAGGTCACAAGTACATGGCAAGATTCCATGCTACTGATGCAGGACAAGCAGTAGCTCCCCACGTCTGTCTCAAAAGCAGACTATGGACTTTTCCTCCAGGAACTTGTCCAAACCTTTCTTAAAACCAGCTAACCGCTCTTACCACAACCTCTGGCAACGCGTTCGGAGTTTAACTATTTTCTAAGTGAAAAAAATATTTCTTCCTATTTTTAAAAGTATTTCCCTGTAAAAAAAAAGTGTGCCCTAGTCTTTGTAATTTTTGATAGAGTAAAAAATCGATCCACTTGTACCCGTTCTACTCCACTCAGGATTTTAAAGACTTCAATCATATCTCCCATCAGCCATCTCTTTACCAAGCTGAAGAGCCTTAACCTTTGTAGTCTTTCCTCATATGAGAGGAGGCCCATCCCCTTTATCATCTTGGTCACTCTTCTTTGAACCTTTTTTAATTCCACTGTATCTTTCTTGAGATAAGGCGACAAGAACTGAGCGCGATACTCAGGGTGAGGTCGCTTCACTTGTCCATGGTTAACCTTGAATATTCAGCAGCATTCAGCAGCATGTGCCTCTGAATATCTGCAATTAGCACCAATGATAATTTGAGGGCGATCCAGGGGTGAAGTCATGATAGAAATGTAGAAACATGACAGCAGATAAAGGCCAAATGGCCAATCCAATCTGTCCATCCACAATCGCCTCCTCTCCCTATAGGCTTTGAAGAGCATAATCAAAACTTTAAAATGTCCAAAAACCTGCCTAAGTCCTAATAGCAGGGACATCCATGTACCAATAATCAAAACAAACTTTCTGGACATTCAGTAGCACCTCTAAGCTGCTAAGCATCCAGAGCTCAATAAGGTGTGTTGGGAGATGTGTTATGGGTGGGAATTGGGTGGGCTTCCACCTGAAGCAATAATCAAAGCTTTTCCAGGACATCCAAGGTGGAACTTACATGCTGGGACTTAGACCAAAGTAAAACAGGTCTAAGTGTACCAAAGGTGGCCAAACTGACAAGATGACCACTGGAGGGTTTAAGGCATGACCCCCCTTACTCCTCCAGTGGTCACAACCCCTTCCCACTACCCAGAGATGGGGGGGGGGACACATATTGCAGCAGAGAAATCCCCATTAGCTGAGTCTGTTTTGGGGATTCCTGCCAGCTCAGCTGAAGGCAATTCCCCCTGCCAGGATCAGCTGGAACCCTACACCTCTAACTCCCCCAACATTCCAGGACCCCCCATCACCCAACACCCCCAACATCAGGCAACAACCCCCCCATCACCCGATAAAACCCAACATCAGGTAGCCCACTCCCTCCTGCATACAGGGCCACGTGCTGTGAATGACAGGCCTTCTCCCTCCCAATGCATCTTGGGATGCAGTGAGAGGGGCCCAAAGCCCTGATTGGCTCAAAATTGCATTTAAATACCTACATGGCGTAAACGCACATGAGTCAAGTCTCTTTAATTTGAAAGAAAGCTCTGGAATGAGAGGGCATAGGATGAAGTTAAGAGGTGATAGGCTCAGGAGTAATCTAAGGAAATGCTTTTTTTACAAAAAGGGTGGTAGATGTGTAGAGCAGTGTCCCAGAAGAGGTGGTAGATACCGAGTCTGTGTCTGAATTCAAGAAAGTGTGGGATAGGCACATGGAACCTGTTAGAGAAGGATCTCAAAGTCCCTCCTTGAGGGCCACAATCCAGTTGGGTTTTCAGGATTTCCTGAATATGCATTGAAAGCAGTGCATGCACATAGATCTCATGCATATTCGTTGGGGAAATCCTGAAAACCCTACTGGATTGCGGCCCTCAAGGAGGGACTTTGAGACCCCTGTCTTAGAGGGAGGAAGAGGTAATGGTTACTGTGGTTGGGCAGACTGGATGGGCCATTTGGCCTTTATCTGCCATCAAGTTTGAGATGCACAAATTGTTCAACAATTTGTTGTGTCCTCTTGAAGGGGGGATATGAAAAAATGCCTCAGACGACAAGAGCAACGTCTTATATTTGAGTTAAACACGATTGAACCAGCAGGATTAAATTCAGCAATCAAATGGAAAGCTTTCTTTAAATAATTGATTTGGGTTTTGTTTGAAAGTCAATCCCTTGAAATTCTGAGCTACCCCTTTAAGATTACGTTCTTGAATTTTTGCGGGCTAATGATGCCATTTCAGCAATGAGGAGCATGTACGCCGCAGTCCTTAGCGTTTGCTAGTGAGATTTGCTATTCTCCTGCCAGAGTGTGAAACAAGGCTGTGCATGGACTCTTGTTGAAAAGAGCCAGAAGTTAGCCTTTGAATTTTGATTTTTGGATATTTTTTTGATACTTTTGCTGAACACTTTTGGTGTATTACAACTGTCGGTGATGGAAGGTGGAAGAAATTGGAAGTTTACTGGACTGACGATGTTGAGATAAGTGTTTGCATGCAGTGTTTTTGGATCTCACAAGTACAATAAATAGCCCGGTTTTTTGGATTGTGGGTTCTTCTTCCTTATTGGGGAGTTTTTTTTTAATCTTAGATTTATTTTCCAGAGCTGGCCTATGATTGTAAAGTGGGCCCCTTATAGGAGCTGATTGCACCTGGGGACATATACTGGTCTAAGACTTTTGAGGCCTTTATTCAAAAAGTTCCTTTTGATCTGTGAACTGCAGAAGGTGATGAAAGACATCATATAAGTTTGTTATTTTTTGTATGTTATATCTTTTCCCATTTTTTGGGATAATAGTGTGATATATGTTATGTGGGTTTTTTGGGGGGGGTTTATTTGTAATCATCTTTATTAGAAAGGGTGCAAATACAAATAAGCAGTAAAGATACAAGAATACACTCTCCATTGATAGGTACATGGATGGCACAGGTACATCAGAGCAACAAAAGGAAGCCAGCTCCACCCAGCAAGCGGTACATATAGGCAATAGAGGATCTTCTTCCGAACCACAGATATTACAGAGAGGCCTAGGACCCCAAAGACCCCAGATGGGGAGGCTAGACATTTTCATTATTATAAGTATAGACATTCTAACCTGAACAACACCCCAAGAGGGGAGGGTGTTATGTTCTTTTTTTTTTTTTTTAAACTTATGTTTATTGAAAGTGAAAAAGGTTACAACCAGACTCAGGCAGAATACAAAACTGAAATAGAAATACAGCCAAAGGGCCCAGAAAACTCTACCTATGTGTACAATATGTGTTATTTAAGGTATTTACAGAATAGAACTTAGAATTAGAGCATGACACAGTGACAAAATTCATCACCGTTCCCGTCCCCGCAGATAACCGCAGGAAACCATCTTCATGTCATTCTTTAAAGAGAGAGGGAAGAATCAAAGTATGAATGGCCACAACCACTGACCCACAAGCTTTGCTTTGAAGAATGTTGGAGTAGAAGGACCGAGGTTGAAATAGACACTAGAAAATGACATGGGATTATTTCCCGCGGTTATCCGCGGGGACGGGAACGGTGATGAATTTTGTCACCGTGTCATTCTCTACTTAGAATAATGCGTGCACAAAATTTGTTCTAATGATTTATCTATGTAATCAGCTTGTAACTGTTCAGGCACATTTTAGAAACCTGCCCCCCTCGCGACTAGTTGATTGTGATTAATTAGAGCAGGATAGGTGGATATTGCTGTTTATCGCATGACCCTTTTAAAACAGAGCTTACCAATCTCATAGCCACAGTATTCCCAGAGCTGTGTCAGAATGGCTTAGGTTTCGACCCCAGGTAGAATTTCGTATATGTTTATATAGAGAAATGATAAGTAGCAGTAGTTTAATTGCATAGTTCACCTGTCCAGTAGTTCATCTGTGGTTCAAGAGGGGCATGAGGGAGTCTTTTGCCTTGTGGGGATACAAAGCTTAGTTATTATGCCTCCCAGAGAGGGGGTGCACTTGAGACCCAGTGAGGGAGGGAAGAAGGTGGCTCCTACAGCCACCACATCCGCTAGTGATGCATCCGTCTCGGAAGAGATTTTCTGATAGCCCTAGCAGGAGAGAACCTGTGTCACCTGGTCACACATGATCTTGGATGGTATATCTGCAGAAAGCGGAAATAAGATACATTTAGCTGTCACTGGAATACTCCAAGCACACACATGAAAGCTTTATGTGACTCTGTAGAAGTTCCCTAGCACTTAATTCTAAAATAAATGTCAAAGGATGAAAAACAGGCGTGGCCTGTTTGATTAATATGAGTCAGTCTGTTACAAGTGTGCAGTCCTCCACACCTTTCATTTCCAGCGTTAAGTAGGTGTCCATAGGCATCCAGCAGCACTGGAAAAGCTGGATCTATTGGACAGAAAGTTAATCTAGGCCAGCTGGAAATGCCAAGGGAAAATTACTGAGGAAAGGAGGGTTGGGCTGCAGCTTTGGTACTGACGTTATTAAACCTATATGTTATTAACAGAGATGCTGAGTCTGTTCAGTTCACATTCATTCCAGTCTCTAGACCGGGTCCCCATTCTTTCATCAGGCCCGGGAGAACACAGCCTAGGCTGACCAATCTATTTTTCCTGAGCAGTAGCTGAGTAGCTAGACAATATCTTAATTATATAACCGAGCAGATTCCATTGGAATCTTATTTTTAGAAAGGAATTTTGAGCAGTGTGCAAAGATTGAAGCATTGGTCCTCCAAGGGTCTAGAATATCTTGGTGCCAGTGGCGTACCTAGGGGGGGGGGGGGGGGGGGGGGGGGACGGGCCGCCCCGGGTACCAGCCCTAAGGGGGTGTTCCCGGCCTTGCCGTTCAGTCCCCCGCCACCCCCGAAGGACCGCTCGCCCCACTGACCTTCCTGCACCACCTGTGAAGCAGCCCGCAGCAGGATCGCGAAGTCAGCGTCAGCATCCCTGCGCTGCTTCCTGCGCCGCGATCCCGCCCCTCCTCTGACGTCAGAGGAGGGGCGGGACCGTGGCGCAGAAAGCAGCGCAGGGATCGCTGACGCTGACTTCGCGATCCTGCTGCGGCTGTTCATAGGTGGTGCGGGGAGGCCAGGGGGGCGAGCGGTCCTTCGGGGTGGGTCGGGGCATCAGGCCTTCAGGGTGGGGCGGGCGGGCAGGCAAGCAGGCTTTCAAGGGGGAGGGGGTGGCAGGCAGGCAGGCAGGCCTTCAAGGGGGGATAGGCCTTCGGGGGGGGGGTGCAGACCTTCAAGGGGTGCAGGCCTTCAAGGGGGGGAGGCAGGCCTTCAGGGGGGTGCAGGCCTTCGGGGGGGGTGTAGGCCTTTGGGGGGGTGCAGACCTTCAAGGGGGTGCAGGCCTTCAAGGGGGGGAACAGGCCTTCAAGGGGGGGGACAGGCCTACAAGGGGGGGGACAGGCCTACAAGGGGGGGGGACAGGCCTTCAAGGGGGGGTGCAGGCCTTCAAGGGGGGTGCAGGCCTTCAAGGGGGAGACAGGCCTTCAAGGGGGGGAAAGGCAGGCAGGCAGGCCTTAAAGGGGGGACAGGCCTACAAGGGGGGGACAGGCCTACAAGGGGGTGGGACAGGCCTTCAAGGGGGGGACAGGCCTTCGGGGGGGTGCAGACCTTCAAGGGAGTGCAGGCCTTCGGGGGGGGGTGCAGTCCTTCAAGGGGGTGCAGGCCTTCAAGGGGGGGAAAGGCAGGCAGGCAGGCCTTCAAGGGGGGGACAGGCCTACAAGGGGGGGAGAAGCTACAAGGGGGTGGTACAAGCCTTCAAGTGGGGGACAGGCCTTCGGGGGGGGGGTGCAGACCTTCAAGGGAGTGCAGGCCTTCGAGGGGGGTGGTGCAGGCCTTCAAGGGGGTGCAGGCCTTCAAGGGGGGACAGGCCTTCAAGGGGGGAAAGGCAGGCAGGCAGGCCTTCAAGGGGGGACAGGCCTACAAGGGGGGGAGAAGCTACAAGGGGGTGGGACAGGCCTTCAAGTGGGGGACAGGCCTTCGGGGGGGTGCAGGCCTTCGGGGGGTGCAGACCTTCAAGGGGGGGGCAGGCAGGCAGGCCTTCAAGGGGGGGACAGGCCTACAAGGGGAAGGGACAGGCCTTCAAGGGGGGAAAGGCAGGCAGGCCTTCAAGGGGGGGACAGGCCTACAAGGGGGGGGACAGGCCTACAAGGGGGGGGACAGGCCTTCAAGGGGGGTGCAGGCCTTCAAGGGGGAGACAGGCCTTCAAGGGGGGGAAAGGCAGGCAGGCAGGCCTTAAAGGGGGGACAGGCCTACAAGGGGGGGACAGGCCTACAAGGGGGCGGGACAGGCCTTCAAGGGGGGGACAGGCCTTCGGGGGGGGTGCAGACCTTCAAGGGAGTGCAGGCCTTCGGGGGGGGGGTGCAGTCCTTCAAGGGGGTGCAGGCCTTCAAGGGGGGGGAAAGGCAGGCAGGCAGGCCTTCAAGGGGGGGACAGGCCTACAAGGGGGGGAGAAGCTACAAGGGGGTGGTACAAGCCTTCAAGTGGGGGACAGGCCTTCGGGGGGGGGGGTGCAGACCTTCAAGGGAGTGCAGGCCTTCGAGGGGGGTGGTGCAGGCCTTCAAGGGGGTGCAGGCCTTCAAGGGGGGACAGGCAGGCAGGCCTTCAAGGGGGGACAGGCCTACAAGGGGGGGGAGAAACTACAAGGGGGTGGGACAGGCCTTCAAGTGGGGGACAGGCCTTCGGGGGGGTGCAGGCCTTCAAGGGGGGGACAGGCAGGCAGGCCTTCAAGGGGGGGACAGGCCTACAAGAGGAAGGGACAGGCCTTCAAGGGGGGTGCAGGCCTTCAAGGTGGGACAGGCAGACCTTTAAGGGGGGACAGGCCTTTGGGGGGGGACCATGATTTAGAAGTACACGGAGGGAAGGGGGTGTTCAAAGAGACATGCATATGCCAAACTTTGGGGGGGGGGGGAAGAAATAATGGGTCTGAAAATAGAGGAGAGGGAGAGAGATGATGGACCATGGGATTTAGGGAGGGAAGGAACAGAAAGGGAGAGAAATTGGACACAAGGGATGGTGTGGAGGAGGGATAGAGATACTGGATAGGAGGGTAATTAGGAAAAGAAACGGAGAGATGGTGGACTCTGGGATGGTGGGGAAGGAGAGAGAGATGCCGGATGAAAGGGTATTTAAGAAAAGGTGGATCTGTGGAGGGAGATGAAAAAAAGGAAAGATACCAGACTTCCTGGGAAGGGAAGGGAAATGGAAAGGGAGGACAGAGTTGGCAGATGGATGGTTAGCATGCAGAAAGAAGGAGACCCTGGCAAGCAAGTTATCAGAAGAAAACCAGAGCCTTGGACCAACAAGATTTGAAATATAACCAGACAACAAAAGGTAGAAAAATTAATTTTATTTTCTGTTTTGTGATTATAACATGTCAGATTTGAAATGTGTATCCTGCCAGAGCTGGTGTTGGACTGCAAACGTGAGCTAGGATTTAACAGAAAGAGGAAAAGTCCTTTTTGTTTCTTTATTTTATTTACACCACAGCGCCAGTGTGGTTAGGAGAAGCCAAAGGGGGTGAAAAAGCTATAAAACCCACCAGGAGTTTTGAAAAAAATCACCCAACTGGGCAGGAAAATCGAATTGAAAAACCAATTCAATAGGGCTGAATCGAATCAAAATTTTTTTTTCCTGTATCTGGCAGCATTAGTTTGCGCTACTGTCTTAGACTTTAGGACCTGGGATTGGGGAGAGATGGCATCCTCAGTACTTTATAATGCAAGTGAAACGAGGATTTGGTCAGACTTTTGAAGGGTCTGCAGAAAAAAAATATTGTATAGGCCGGGGACATGAGACAACAGGAAATGGGAACTTTTCTTCCTTCTATTTTTGTGAATGGAAAGGCTGAGGATGTCAGAGAGGTCAGTTAAAATATGTGCTTTATAAGAAAATATAATAATGTGTTTTATAAAGTTTATAGCATAGCTGGCCTACCCAGTGAGGTGTTCCTAGTGGTGATGGTGGCAGCGTGTCAATGTGTTGAGAGGAAGAGGTGGTCTGGGAAATTCTGCTGAGCAAACTCCGGGCCCATTTCCACCCCCCAGTTAGTCCACTCCACTCAACTGATTCACACACTGAGTGGGTCTTTGGGTGTTGTGTTGGGATCTCTTCCAGTGGTTTATCTCCTTCTGGTCCAAGGAAGGAAACTTTGTTATCCTTAGCATTGACCTACAGAATATGTTTGTAACAGCGCTGCTTGTGTGGCATTAGGCTATGTAGTGATCGAAAGAAAAAAACAGACCTTTGCACATTTTTGCACTATATGGTGGGTGTATGAGGAGATTCACATTTCCTGCACAGCTAAGTCCATGTGAAGTTACCTTGTGCTGTATTTGACATCTAGCAAGGTCTCTGTTTGAAAGGAAAGATCTAAACTTAAAAATGAAGTGGCCAGAAGTTATGGTAAAAGCAGATAGTGTAGCTGGTTTTAAGAAAGATTTGGACAAATTCCTGGAGGAAAAGTCCATAATCTGTTATTAAGACATGGGGGAAGTGTCTGCTTGCCCTGGATCGGTAGCATGGAATGTTGCTACTCTTTGGGTTTTGACCAGGTATTAGTGTCCTGGATTGGCTACCATGAGAATGGGCTACTGGGCATGATGGACCATTGGTCTGACCCAGTTAGGCTATTCTTATGTTATGTTCTCATCTGTAGGGGCCTTTGTTTTCACTTCTTATTTTAATGTATTTTTTTTCTGGGAACTTATCAGTGTTTTTTATAATGGGAACAAAAATGGAAGAGAATTAATGTGTGTGGAATGGGGGGTAACTAATTTCTTCAGCTAAATAATTCAATCCACTTCAAACAGACATAGGAGAACTTGTGCACCATTCACACACCCTCCAACCAAAAACGTCAAAAGAAAAAAACTGTTCGACAACCTCCTAGCCATTCGAGCTGCAACACTCGACCCCCAACTCTACAACCAATTGACATCGACCACAGACTGGAAAACCTTCAAAAAGAAATAAAAACCCTTCTATTCAAAAAACACATAAAACCGAACTAACACAATCAGAACTGTCCCAAGCATCACCTGCAACTACTCCATATGTACTTCTAATGTCATGACAATTTAGACATAATTTATGTTATGTTATGTTTGGAATAATGGTTACATATATGAGGTTCAATAAAAGAAAATTTTCACTGCCTGTTTCTATTCTGACCATTTATTCCATTTCATGGTTATTGCAAAAAAAAAAAAAAAAAAAACTTTTTTACATGGGGGGGGGGGGGGGGGGTGTCAAAAAATGATGGGCCCCGGGTGCCACATACCCTAGGTACGCCACTGCTTGGTGCCACACTCTTCTGTACCAATGCTACTTTTAGGAAAAGGGAAGATAAAAATTGAGCATTACAGATTGTATGACATCATCACATGACTTTTGCATGGTCAGCACACTACAAGATTTTAATCTAATCTAGCATTTCTGAGTCGCACAATGCCTAAACAGGTTCAAGGCGACTTAAGATGTAAGGAACTGCAGAGTTTATATAATACATTATAACAGTTTGAGGAGGGCTGAGTTATGAACAGGGTAAAGGGGAGGGAGAGTGGAGGTTCTATGACTGCACTGGTATAACATTTGAGATGAGTATGGAATTTAGTGACATTAAGTATTTCAAGTTAGTTGTCTATGGTGTGTATGCTTTCAAAGAAGAGAATTTTTAATTTTTTCAGAATCTGTTGTAGAATGTTTCCATCCTGATGTCAGTCGGGAGGTTGTTCCAGATCTTGGTGCCAAGTTAAGTGAAGAGCAAATCGAATGTGTGCTTGTATTTAACCCCTTTGGGAGATGGAAATAATTGAATTGATTCTAGTTTTCTGGTTGACGTTGACCAGGAATAGATGAATACATTTATGAGCGGTGTAGCGATTTTTGCATATAGAATTTGGAACATTATAAAAGGGCTGTTCAAAAAGTATCAGACCTTAATTTTTCTTGCGTAAACAAATAAAGCTAGAGAGGCATGGTTTGGTACACGTATGTAGGCGACCCTAAAGCGCATGCTTCAATTTTTTCCTGCCTACAGAAGCTGTCAGTCGCCGGCAGACTGCCATTGAGTAAGCACCGTCCAATTTTCATTTTTGACAAAATGACAGAAAAAGTTGAACAACGCTACTGCATTAAATTTTGTGTAAAGCTTGGCGAATCCCAAGTGGAAACGATCCGCAAGATTCAACAGGCCTTTGGGGATGAAGCAATGGGCACCACACAGATAAAGGAGTGGTACAACTGCTTCAGAGATGGCCACACATCAGAGGAGAGTGAAGCACGTTCTGGTAGGTCCTCAACATCCAGAAATGAGATCATCATTGACCAAGTGAGGACCCTGGTGATGCAGGATCATTGAATCACCAAGGAGTACTACCAAGAGGTTCTATGTCACCTTCATAACGCTGTGAGACGCAAACGGCTGGACCTGTGAGCAGCGGGCAATTGGCAGCTCCATCACGATAACGCACTTGCCCATTTTTCACATTTGATACGGAGTTTCCTGGCCAAACACAACACACCTGTGATTCCTCAGGCTCCCTACTCTCCTGACATGGCTCCGTGTGACTTCTGGCTTTTCCCCAAGGTGAAAATGCCCCTGAAAGGGACCAGATTTCAGTCAAGAGAAGACATGCAGGATAGGATGGACCAGTTACGAGCAATCTCAAAAATGGCAGAACCATTGGAAGAAGTGTGTGGCAGTCCAAGGGGACTACTTTGAAGGAGATTAGTATAAGATTGTTGTATCTGAATACGAGTATTGTTTATGAATAAAGGTATGATACTTTTTGAACAGCCCTCGTACATGATAGGTTGAAGGTGATAAGAGTTTGACAGGTAGCCAATGTAAGTACTTATAGTAAGGTGAGAAGTAGTCACATTTTTTTAGTTTGAATATTAGTATGATCGCTGTGTGTATGTTGGGGGGGGGCAGTCTTCTTAAGGGTGCGGCACCCCACTCCCTCCCTGCAACACACATGTTCCTCTTGCCTTCTCCTGTACCTTTTTTACTTCCTGCCCGCATCAATTTAATTTTAGATTAATTTGGTGTGAGATAGAGGGTACTAGTTGACATTGCTTGGATAGGCTGGAGTAAGCTTCAACAGCAACTCCAGTAGTTGGAACCTAAGGACAGTACCGGATGGACTTCTAAGGTTTGTGGCCCAGAAAAAAACAAAGGAAAAAAAAGATAATTCTATCATGAACTTATAATGTATGTGGTTACAGGGCAGACTGGATGGACCATTCAGGTCTTTATCTGCCGTCATTTACCGTATTACTGTTATTATCAGGAATAAAGAGCAATAGTTACACCAACGACATCATGATCCTCCTCCCAGTTCCCTCTCTGCCTTCAAAGGAATGAGAACGAATCAAGGAGGTCATCAAAACAATGGAAGACTGAATGACAAAACACAAACTAAAATTAAACCCTGAAAAAAACAAGCTCTTTCTCGCAAACCCCTCAAACCTGAATGATGAAAACATCAGGATCAAGGGTAAAATCCTGGGTGTGACACTAGATTGAAAGAGGACTATGGAAACCCAAGTAGCGGCTGTATTGCGCAAAGGTTTTGCAACACTCTGGAAACTGCGATCCATTCGATCATACTTTGACATCATTCCCTTCCAAATCCTATGCCAAGCACTGATTCTTAAGCATGCTAAACTACTGTAATCTGTCTATCAATCATGCCCTTAGAAACTCCACAATGGACTCAGCTGTGTGCCTTATCTTTGTTCCAAGGAAAACCGACCATGTCACGCCTTACTACAAGCAACTGCACTGGCTCCCTATTGAGGGCCGCTTTCTTTTTAAACTGGGCTGCTTCATGTACAAAGTGCTGTATAGCTTCCTACCAAACTACATGATGGAAGTATTTGAATTGACCTCTCTGATCAGCCTTCTACGTTACAAGGAAGGCCTAAAAGAGCTTACATCACAAAACTGTTATCCTATCAGGTAGCTCACTTAAGCCGAGAACTACTCCCTATCATAGAGTCCTCATCATACATGCATTTTAGGTGAAGCTTAAAAACACACCTGTTCAATAAGTTCCTAGCAGAGCATTAACCCAGTGCCCTCTCCGTGACCCACTCTCGCTCATTCTCCCCCAAACAACTGTAACTGCTCCTTGTATTTGTATTATACTGATTGTATTTGCACCCTAACTACCTATGTACGGTCTTTAGATAATTTTTGTTAACCGCATCGAATCTTACGGTGTATCGCTGTATACAATACAAATAAAATTCTATGTTATAGAACAGAGCGGCACTCAAAGTGGCGGGGAAAAGTGAGATAGTGCACAGTACAGTGGGGAAGAGTTGGGAGGCATACAGTGCAGCAATGCTAGGAGTCACAACCCCAGATGCCAACCTCCCTCATTACACATAAGAACATAAGAATATAAGAACTGCCGCTGCTGGGTCAGATCAGTGGTCCATCGTACCCAGCAGTCCGCTTCCGTGGCGGCCCTTAGGTCAAAGACCAGTGCCCTAACTGAGAACCTGCATACATTCTAGCTCAGCAGGAACTTGTCTAACTTTGTCTTGAATCCCTAGAGGGTGTTTTCCCCTATAACAGCCTCTGGAAGAGCGTTCCAGTTTTCTACCACTCTCTGGGTGAAGAAGAACTTCCTTACGTTTGTACGGAATCTATTCCCTTTTAACTTTAGAGAGTGCCATTTCGTTCTCTCTACCTTGGAGTGGGTGAACAACCTGTCTATATCTACTAAGTCTATTCCCTTCATTATCTTGAATGTTTCGATCATGTCCCTTCTCAGTCTCCTCTTTTCAAGGGAGAAGAGGCCCAGTTTCTCTAATCTCTCACTCTACGCCAAATCCACTGTATATACCCTAGAAACAATATGTAAATGGAATTTTGGCATAGATAATGCTGATAAAATTAGTAATTTGGTCCACTTTTATTAATATAAGTAATGATGAACTTGTTTGCAAAACCAGAAAAATTATAAGCCTGAAAACAGAAAATTTATGCTTAAAATATTACCTAACTTCATTACATATGAAGCCCTTTTAAAAGACAAAATGAAAGTAATTCCACCTCTTGAACATTTAAATAAGTTTGATAAAAACCACATAAACGTATCAGAGCCCCCCCCCCAAAAAAAAAAATAATTGAACTTTTTTTGAGGACCCTGCAGATTGTGAGGCCCTAATTAATTTGTTGTAATTCTGCCCTCTTCTTCTACGAAGTTGGCTAAACTTGTTGTAAATTTCCCTTTTCATCTGCCAAGTTTTGGCTTCAGTTGTTGTAAATCCTATAAATTTGTTGTAAATCTACAAGTCTATACGGATCCTAATCTAATTTAATGTAAACCGCCTAGAACTCGCTGGGTATGGCGGTATATAAGAATAAAATTATTATTATTATTATTATTAAACTGTAGCTTATTTATCTTACAAGGAAATCTGGCACTGGCAGGTTTGCAAAAACTTTAAAAATGCACACAGGAATCAACATCCATGACATACCAAGTAGCTTTTACAAAAATGCAAAAGGGAGGGTTGAGTGCTTAAATCCAGAAAGTGTAAAATAAATGTATGGACAGAAAGCTACAAAAGGAATGGAGAGACTGGTTCTGGGCTGCATTATGCGCCTGCTGGTTTGTGAGACTAAAGTCTCCAGAGAGCGAGAAAGCGCTGGAAGCATCAGGTCCAGTTTCCTGGCAGAGTTAATAAAACAGGTTATGTTAAGAACTATGTTGGCTCCTCTGATCTTGCATATTGCAGTGAGCACTGTTGACATGTTTAATTAAAGGAAATGGAAAAAAAAAAAAAGGTTTTGGAAGACAGTTCTACAAATCTGTTGTGACCGTTCTGAGCCAGAGCCAAAGGGAACCCACAATTCTCAGAGCAGCCTGCTTCACCCAACATTCAAATTCCCTTCCAAAAATTCCTAAAAATCCCACATTTTTCAAATTATCATACTATATCCAAGCTCCAATATAGATGATATAAATAGTCAGCAAGCATTGTTGAATTCCAGGCGGGGTTTTGTAACAGTAAACCTAAGTCAGAAAGGGTCTTTATAAGAGGAATGATGAACAATGGTTTAGGTTATGCCATCAGTACACAAATCTGTGCTATTTGGCACATAAATAAATGCATATTAATAGTCCATCCAAGCCGAGTGGAGGGGCTGTATCCATCCGAGAATGATACTCATTGTAAGCTCTTTGGAGCAGGGACTGTTTTCTTACTCTTTATGACTGTGCAGCGCTGCGTGCATCTGGTAGCGCTATAGAAATAATTAATAGGAGTAGTAAAGAGCACATTCGCATGCCATTGTCAGAGACTGCTAGAAAAGACAGAGATAATCCGTTTTGATAATCTGCCGTTAAAATGCGTGCAGGCTAGACCTTAGCGACCACGTTAACGTTTTGAGAATCTAGGCCTTAGTGGTGGAGAAGCCATCTGTCTAAGCAGGGCTAGGTAAAGGGATTGTGGCATGTTGCGCTAACATTTGCTTTAAGGGCCCCTCCCACATTAGCACCCTGCCCCCCCACCACCACTCGCGTGGTTGCCTTACTCAAAATGGCGCTGCTGGGGGGGGGATTGAAGGGATTTATCTAAACTAGAAGAATGGTTCAGAAACTGAAACTAAAATCTAATGCTTAAAAATGCAGGGTCATACACCTGGGCTATAGAAACCCAAGGGAGCAATACCACTTAGGAGGAGAATTATTTCTGTGCACAAAAGAAGAGCAGACTTGGGGGTGATCATTTCTTTACTATCTTAAGGTGGCCAAAGTCTTCTTGTTAGCATACCCCTGTAAATGCCTAGTTAGGTATTTGGGAGTTAAATATACATTTTTTTCTCCTAATCACCTGAAGGAATTCTTGGATGTAAAGAAAATCATCAAGGACTGAGGGGAAATAGAAATTAATAGCTGGTGTTTAGAACATAAAGCCTAATTGTTTAATTAAGTTTCTTGTTAAATTTCTCTCAAAAATTTTTGATTGACCATCCCCCTATTATGGTGGTCTAAGAAAGGAAAAATTACTTTCATAAGTATGAATCTGTAATACTTCTGTATTGTTTTTTCTTTCCTGTATTTAATGTAACAAGATGTATTCTTGTAAAATTTTGTTGAATAATATAAATAAAAAATTCCAAAAAAAAAAAAGGTGGCCAAAGTCAAAGCCAGAAAAATGTTTGGGGACATAGGCTTTACACATACTCATAGGGTGAGGAATGGCCAGCAGGAAAAAGAAGGTAATAGTGCCTCTATATAAAGTCTCTGGTGAGACCCCATTTATTGTGTGCAGTTCTGGAGACTGTACCTTCAAAAAAATATAACTAGGATGGAATCAGTTCAAAGGGCAGTTATTAAAATAAAAGACAGACTTAAAGATCACAAAATATATACTTTAGAACACTGTGTGATGTATGGGGCGGTGTTCATTTAGACCTCATAGGTCTGGTGCTAGTCACCTATGGACACTTGCCAGGGGCCAAACAAAAAACGAAGGCTTGATTGAGCCCGTACTGAAGTTCCTTTCCATTTATCTTTATATTTCCTTGGACGGGTGTGGATTTCTAACAGGTAGTTTAAAGCTTTTTGTCAATTTTTCTTTGTTACATGAAGTAAAGCAGGGGTGTCCAATGTCGGTCCTCGAGGGCCACAATCCAGTCGGGTTTTTAGGATTTCCCCAATAAATTTGCATGAGATCTATTAGCATACAATGAAAGCAGTGCATGTATATAGATCTCATGCATATTTATTGGGGAAATCCTGAAAACCCGACTGGATTGCGGCCCTCGAAGACCGACATTGGACATCCCTGAAGTAAAGGGAATCAGAAAAGGTTACAATTAATAGAGAAGCATGACTAATTTTTGGAAAGTCACAATTCGAGCAAGCTACTCCATTGTTTAAGAACTTACACTGGCTCTTGTTCAGCTTAAATGTGTTTGTATTGTTTATAAAATTATTCATGGATTGTTTTGACTCTCTGATACCCTTAACCTTAAACTCTTCAAACATTTCTTATACATAAGTTATCTTTTCCTTCGATCAAAGCTTCTCGATAACCAGCAAAAGTGCTCAGTCTTTTCCCTATTCCTAATGACCTTCCCATTCAGATACGATCATGTATTTCCTTTCAAGTTTTCCGTAAAATTTTAAAAACTACGATGTTTCAACATTTTAGAATATAATCCCTAATGATCTATCTTAAAATCAAGATATATTTGTAAATATTTTTCTATTGTAAACCAAGTCAGATTTAGATTAGATTTTATAAAACCGTAGCATGGTTTTTAGTCAGCCACGGCAGTAACAGCTCCGACACTCATAGGAATTCTATAAGCGTCAAGCTGTTACCACTGTGCTACGGTTTTGTAAAAAAGGGGGCGGGGGTATTTATTTAATTCATTTTCTATCCTGTTCTCCCCAAAGAGCTCAAAACGGGTTACAATTTACCATAGTTCCAGTACAAGTTTTTCGATACAAGTTGTTATCCTAACTTGACTCATACTGGGGATCGAATACTAATTCCTTGCCTAAGGACCTGCATTTAGAATCTCCTACCAAAAAAAAAAAAAAAGCAGAGAAAACTTGGCTTTTTAACCCCTCCCCCCCTTTTATGAAGCCGCATTATAACTTTTTACCCTTACCTATTATTTTTCCCCTTTTACTGTGCTCTTTTCCTCAAAGATTGTAGTTCTGGCCCTTCTTCCCCAATTGTGTGAAGTCAGTCCATTTGTTTTTTGTTCTGTGTGTTAGTAACCTATTCTGGTTTTGTTTAGTACCTCTAATTTTAACTTGTTTTTATATAATTTTTTACATTGTACACCACCTAGAAACTTGATTAAGCGGTATAAAATTTTTTTAATAAACTTGAAACTTTTTTATCACCAGCCGTAGCAGTATTAGCTCTGACACTCATAGGAATTCTATGAGCATTGGGGCTAATACCGCCGTGGCGGACTATAAAAAAGCCTAACACGGCTTTGTAAAAAAAGGGAGGGGATATTTCAGATACTTCTGTTTCACCCTCAGTTGTTTCTTTTCCCTTTAGCCTGTTTGACCCTTTTTCCTCTGTTTTTCTAATCCTCTTCTTTCCTGTGCATTTTCCTTCCCTCCCCTCAAGTAGTTATCCTTTTGTAAACTGCCTGGATATACTTATAGAACGGATGGCAATTTAAGACTTTGTAAATAAATACATAAATAAAATTGAGTCCCGTGTAACTACAGTTACTGGAAGAGGTTTTACAGCAGCCTTTCACTGATTATATGTGTTTCTTGCTTGATATCAGCATTGTGTCACTTTTTTGTCCTTAAAGGTACAGAAAAATTCCTCATGGGAGAGGGTGACAAGGAAAAGGAAGGTTTCTATGCCTCTACCACTCTCTAACATGTCCTCTGCAGCCCTAAGAATTGCCAATTGCAATGTTGATAACATGCAGCCTGCTATCAGATCCTGAATGTTGCTGCCCCACCCTCAACAAACATTTACCTTTATCCACCTGAATCCACTACTATTCCCCCAGATAATGGGTTTGTGCTCTCAGAATTTCTTGCTTAATGCCCAGCTCACACCCACTGGCTGCTATCATAGGTTAGTCACAGGCAGAGAAGGAGCTTTTCCACAGCTTTTCTTCTCACTGCCCATGGGATGCAAACATCGGAAAGTCTCAGACATTGGCTGAGTGGCAGTCCTTGAGGTACAGCTAGAAGGCTCTTGTTGCTAAATACAATTCAGAGATTTCTGGTGCCAGCCCTCACTCACTAAAGTGTTCATAAGAAAGAATAGCCATGGTCCATCTAGCCCAGTTTCCTGTTTCCAACAATGGCCAATCCAGAAACCCATGCTACTGGAGGAGTGTGTGGTGCAGTGGTTGAAGCTACAGCCTCAGCACCCTGGGGTTGTGGGTTCAAACCCCGTGCTGCTCCTTGTGACCCTGGGCAAGTCACTTAGTCCTCTGTAGCCCCAGGTACGTTAGATAGATTGTGAGCCCACCGGGACAGCTAGGGAAAATGCTTGAGTACCTGATTGTAAAACCGCTTAGATAACCTTGATAGGCGGTATATAAAATCCTAATAAAACTTGAAAACTACCAATCCAGGGCAAACAGTGGCTTCCCCCATGTCTGTCTCAGTAGCACACTATGGACTTTACCTCCAGAAATGTGCCCAAATCTTTCTTAAACCCAGCTATGTTAACCACTGTAACCACATCCTATGGCAATGAGTTCCAGAGCTTAACTACTCTTTGAGTAAAAAAATATTTCCTACCTGCCCACCAGGACAGATGGGGAAAAATACTTGAATACCTGAATATAAACCACTTAGGTTATACTAAAAACAAAGAAATATGTCTTCATTTATTTTAAAAGTATTTCCATATAATTTGGAGTGTCCTCTGGTTTTTATACTTTTTGAAAAGTCGATTCGCTCTTACCCATTCTACACCTCAGTATTTTGAGGACCTCAATTGCCTGTTCCAAGCTGAAGAGTCTCCATTCTCTTTAGTCTTTCCTCATATGAGAGGAGTTCCATCCCCTTTATCATTTTGGTCACTCTTCTTTGAGATACGGCAATCATAATTGGGCTCAATACTGTATCGCACCATGGAGCGATACAGAGGCAAGTGATAGGTTCAAGGTCAGAGCTGTGAAGACTAGAGAGGGATGAACAGAGCTGAGCTCTTATTACACTTCTTTATTCTGCTGCTGTCTTATTTTCTGACAATCAATAACAGAGTCAGTTTCATATTTAGCAGAACAAAGCCATTAAAATATATTATTCCTCAACTTTAGGAAAGCAATAAAAACATACCTGTTCACCTAACTCTCACAACCGGAAATGTATATTGATACAAGATCCTTGGTATGTGCTGCGTTAGGACAAAAAAACTTGTATTGTAAAATCTTGTACTGTAACTGACAAATTTAACCTGTAAACTGTATACTACAATATTGGACCCCCTGTTGGCGGAAAGCCGTCTCAACTACAATCACTTTGACGAAAGTGCGGGAGCCATTGCGAGGCCAAGGGGCAGAGCTGCGAACTGGAAATGCTTTTGAAGAACATAAGAAGTTGCCTCCACTGGGTCAGACCAGAGGTCCATCTCGCCCAGCGGTCCTTAAGGTCCACGACCTGTGAAGTGGTTTCTGAACACCTCTACAACCTACCTCAAGTTCTATCTGTACCCCTCTATCCCCTTATCCTCCAGGAACCTATCCAAACCCTCCTTGAACCCTTGTCTCTGATGCTCTGGGCAGAATGGAATATGGAGGTAAACCTCTCCGATAGATCCAAGGACACCAGAAACACCCCTGGACACAGCAGAAATGGGTGACCGATTGTAGAACTGGAATATGTCTCCAAATCTCCAAGCCCTTCTGGCATGAGGAAGAATAAGGAGCATCTGCCTAAGCCCCCATTCGTGGACTGGAACAAGTTCAAGCATCCTGAAGACTAAGAGACGCTGCAGAATATCGCAGACCCTGGACTCTGGTGCAGTCGACTTGCTGGAGTCCAGAAACCAAGCAAGAGGAAAGCAAAGGAGGATTAACAAGTATCCGATGAAAGTCGAGTCCACTTCTAACAAACAGTAGAAGACAACCTGCAAGTGAGGAAGCCACAACCACCCCAGGCAACATCGGCGCTTTCTTCTTTTTTTGTGTGTGTGTGGCATAGCTACTGCACAGGAACCTGAGGATGCCTGGAATCGGAACTCTGATAACAGAGGCGTAGCCCTGGGAATGTCTCTAGAAGGGAAAATCTAAATAACTTTGACGACACCTATGGTAAAGGGTTTGAACCATAAGAAGTATGAGAAGAGACTAGAAGACCTAAATATGGACACTTGAGATGAGGAGAGACAGGGGAGATATGATACAGATGTTTAACTACTTGAAAGGTATTAATATAGAACCAAATCTATTCCAGAGAAAATGGTAAAACTAAAGGGCGTAATTTAAGGTTGTAGGGAGAAAGACTCAAGAGCAATGCTAGGAAATTCTTTTTCATGGAGAGGGTGGTAGATGCCTGGAATGCCCTCCCAAGGGACGTTGTAGAGAGGAACACGGTGATGGAATTCAAAAAATGTGGGATAAACACAGAGGATCTCTGGAAAACGAAGAATGTAAATTAAAGAACTAAGGCCAGTACTGGACAGACTTGCACGGTCTGTGTCCCATATGTAGTGATTTGGTGTAGGATGAGCTGGAGATGGCATCAATGGGAACTCCACTAACTTGGAACATGACTATGTTACTGGCCAGACTTCAGCATTTGAACCCTAAGACAATACCAGGTGGACTTTACAGTCTACGACCCAGAAATATCAAAGAAGAGACAAGTTAATTTAATCATGCATTTGTAATGGGTATAAACTATTGGACAGACTGGATGGACCGTTCGGGTCTTTATCTGCCGTCATTTACTATGATCTTTTTTCCATTATAATTAAGTTCTGGAAGATTCAATATACCTGTCTAATACTTCTGGTAAATCTACTGCTTACTTATTAGGCAATTCATCATATTCAAAATGACGCTGGTGTCACTTAAACACACAGGACCATATTCTGTAAACGGCGCCCTATTGTTGCCTAACTTAATTGCCTTAATTGGTGTGGTAATTGACCACGCCATTAAAAACCAGGAGGCAGTTACCACAGTAGGCACTACAGCATGGGGCCTAGCGGCACCTAAGGTCAAAGTAGGCATGGTTATGGGTGGAGATGACCTTAGGACCCACTATGCGTGGTTCTCCATAAAACCTAGGCGCCAGCAATGTAGGTCTTTAAAACCCTGGCCTACATTAAGCGGCATCTAAGTTCTTTCTTAGGCACCGGAATCCACAATTCAGGTAACAGTGCCTAAGCGTGATTGACATGTGGCTGGTGCCATATTTGTAGGACCAACCGATTTAGGCACCATTTACAGAATCCAGCCCACAAGTACCTCTACAGATCAGCTGATCATTTTCCACCAATCATTCACTCCATTTCTTTATTCAGAACCTGCAGTAGCACTATATTTAATTAATAAATCCATCTTTGTAATTAACTCCCTCCCATTCCCCTTCTATAGTACCTGACACCAGCCACCACAAATCAGAAAGGGGCAGTTTCATTATCAGACCTGATTCAAGATTTGTGCTCATTCAAACATAGCTTCACAGGGGCACTGAATGAGGTATATTAGAGCAGCTGTATCACAAGAAGTAAAGTGCAGCTCTTGCCTGTCATAGGATACACCCAATTCATTCCCACCATTGACAATGCTCACATCAAATATGTCTCCCTCTAATCTTGGATTTGTTCCTACCAACCCGTTGTACTCCTTTGAAATGCAAGCTAGAATTGTGGACATTTTTTCAAGAGAAACCCAATGCATGCCAAATGTTTCTGTAAAAAACAGATCATACTAGGCATTCATTGCTCTAAAATAAACCCTCTTCACCACATTGGCTGGGTAGCCCCATTGATAAATTCTCTTTTTAAGCTTGATATTTTAATTCTTCCAATGTGGAACATATGTGACAAATTTGCATAATTGACTTATTGGTAAACCTTGTCTCAATCAATGTGGATGGAAACCATGGTGCATCAAATAATTATTCCAATCAGTCTCTTTTTTGAATAAAATAATGTGTATGGTCCCTCATCCCCACTTTCAAGATATGAAGGTCCAAAAAATTAAATAGCAATTAAATGATAAAACATGACAAATTGTAAATGAGGGTTTAATATGTTCAACCATCTTGTAACATTTTTTAAGATTTTCCTCTAAAGCAGCCCAAATAACGAACAAACAAAAAAGACGTGGAGGCGTGGCCTAGTGGTTAGAGCAGCTGCCTCAGCACCCTAAGGTTGTGAGTTCAATTCCTACTGCAGCTCCTTGTGACTCTGGACAAGTCACTTAACACTTCGTTGCCCCATTTAAACCACTTTGCTTGTGTAAACCACACAGAAAAAGTGGTATATCATACATCCCATCCCCTTTACCTCCACATATTCCTCTAAAGATAACAGAGAGCCCAAGAAGGTAAAAAGCAAAGAGAAAATCACAACATCCAAGAATCTCTTCCACAACAGGACTGAAGCAAATAGGGTCCATGTATTGTAAATAAGGATTCTTTAAAATCAGCCATGTTTAATGAAGCCAGTGAGGAGCAAATGAAACTCCCATCACAGTTAAAAACATAAGAACTGCCACTGCTGGGTCAGACCTGTGGTCTATGTATTCATAGGAAACCCCATCAAACCAAAAACAACTTTGCTGTGGATTGCAATAAAGTGCCCTGAAATGAGGGTGTATGTATTCCCCCTCTGCCATCTCTTGCATCTGTAGTGTTTTTGCACACACACACACACACACACTCATATACACTTGTACTGTATTGCAGATCCTATTGTGTTTGTGCTGACAGAACTGCCCATGTGGCACCTTGACAAGCTCTTGGGCGATGGGAGTCTTGAAAGGGAAACAGATCCTTTCTAATTTATGAGCCCTATTGTTTGAGAGAGGAAGTGAGGTTGCATTTCTGGCTATATCAGATTCCAGTAGAGTACTCTAGAGAAATTCTAAAATTTCAAGTCAAACACACATTGAACATATATAAACACACGATCAGTACCTCACATACTACAACTTATCATTTCTATAGCGGTACTGGACATACACAGTGCTGTATGTTAAACACATAAGAGACAGTCCCCGCTCGACAATCTTCAATCTAATCAAAACAAGCAAGACAAATAAGGGATTAGGGAATTGTTTATAGTGGGAATGATTAAAACAAACATGGGTACTTTAAAAGTGAGGGTAAAGGGGATGGGACTTGATATACCACTTTTTCTGTGTGGCTACAATCAAATCAGTTTACATATTTTAGATTTCCTTCACTTTAAATTTATGCTGACCTCCTTTAATTCTGCTCTTAGACTTCTCTATCCAACTAACCAACTCCCTTTCTTCCAACCCATGCTGTCTCTTTGCCATTCTGAGCTCCCCTCCCCTCCATCTCTCTCTCTCCCCAGATGATAGCTGAATACTTCCATGACAAAGTTCACATGATCGCCCTTGAATTCGCCACAAAGTCACATCCTTCTCTCCTGATATTCAAGCTCATACCATCCCTTTTTCCTTTGCCCAAACAACTCAGGAAGCACCCGTACATCCTTCCCTTGCCTGGTCTCACCCTCTAGACCCTCCTTCACCTACCACCAACTTTTCTTCCTTCCTTGAAATTACACAGGAAGAAACCGCACAACTTCTGTCCTCAGCCAAGCCTACTACATGTCCCTCAGACCCTATTCCCACCCCTCTACTTGACCCCATCTTACATACTGTTATCCCTTCCATCTGCTATATCCTCAACCTATCCATTTTCAGAGCAACAGTCCCCAATGCCT
This sequence comes from Geotrypetes seraphini, assembly GCF_902459505.1. NCBI lineage: Eukaryota > Metazoa > Chordata > Amphibia > Gymnophiona > Dermophiidae > Geotrypetes > Geotrypetes seraphini. The sequence goes on from NC_047095.1 coordinate 70,050,324, forward strand.
TCAAATATACAGTGGTTACACCTCTTTTCAAAAAACCCTCGCTAGACCCCACCTGCTCATCCAACTATCGCCCTGTCTCCCTTCCTTAATTTCTATCCAAGCTACTCGAGCATGCTGTCCTCCATTACTGCCTTGACTTCCTTTCATCTTGATAGACTCTTGATCCTCTACAGTCTGGCTTCCACCCCCTTTACTCCACAGAGTCTGTAGTAAGCTGTCCTGGCCAGATCTAAGGGCCTTTACTCGATCCTCAATCTTCTTGATCTGTCTGCTGCCTTTGACACTGTTAATATCTGTTTACTCCTTGATACGCTGCCCTTGTTTGGATTCCGTGAATCTGTCCTCTCCTGGTTTGCCTCCCACCTCTCCCATCGCACATTTAGTGTATGCGTTGGAGGGTCCTCCTCTGCTTGTATCCCACTAGCGGTTCCAAGTTTCCAGGTTTATTAATTTTTTGTTATACCATCTATCCCAAGTATCTAGATGGTTTACAATGAATAAAAATAATAAAAGTTAAAAGAAAAGAAAAATATAATCTTAAAATATGAAGGAGGGAAAGACAGATTTGACGCACAAGAAACATGTAGGGAAGCTGGGGAAGGGAAGTAAAGTTACAATAAAATTAAGGTAGAAAAAAGTTAGGGGGATGGTAAATACAGTAGGGGAGGGTCTCTTCTATTTTGCATCATACAGTAGGAAAGAGTTAATCCGTATTGAAAGCGTTGTGAAACAAGAAGGTTTTAAGTTTGGATTTAAATGATGATAGAGATGACTCTTGTCTGAGTTCATTAGGCATCGCGTTCCAGAGTGCTGGGGCCATGATGGAGAAGACTAACTTCCATGTAGTGTCATAGAAGATTTCACGTATGGAGGGGATTACAAGAAGGTTTTGCGAGTTGGATCGAAAAGTTCTAGAAGGGGAATAAGGAAATAAGTTTGTTGATGAAAATAGGAGAATTTGAAAGTCTGGTTTTAAAGATGAGGAGGAACAGTTTGTAAGTGATCCGATGACAGATGGGTAGCCAGTGGGCTTTCCGGAGCAGAGGGGTAACGTGATCATATTTTTTGCTTTTGGATAAGCTTAATGGCCGTGTTTTGAAGTATTTGGAGTCTGTGAATTTATTTTTGTATCAGACCTTGGTATAAGGAGTTACAGTAGTCGAGCTGAGTGATAACAAGGGAATGAATAAGAAAGTCTAGAAGCTTAGATATAGAACAGATAATTTTGAGTTTGTAGAAGGATTTTTTGACAACTGAACTGATTTGATCATGATAGAAAAGTTTATTATCAAGAATGACTCCAAGGAATTTTATCTTAGAATCCATTTTGATAGGAGTGTTATCGATGCAGATTGGTGTGACAAGATCTTCCTTGTCAGCGAAGGGGAAAAAAACACCTTTGGTTTGTCCAAATTAGATGTAAGTTCTTCTGAGCAGGGACCGTCTATTGAATGTTAAATGTACAACGCTGCGAATGCTTTTCAATGCTATAAAAATGATCAGTATTGGTTTTGTCAATATTTAGGACTAGCATATTTTGGCTGAGTGTACCCCAGGGTTCTGTCTTAAGACCTCTTCTTTTCTCTCTCTACACTTTCTCCTTCGGTACCAGAATCTCCTCCCTTGGCTTCCAGTATCACATCTACTGATGAATCCTAGATCTACCTCTCTACACCTGAAATTTCACCTAAAGTCCAAGAAAAAGTCTCAGCCTGTTTGGCTGATATTGTTGTCTGGATATCCTGTTGTCATGTGAAATTAAACATGTCCATGACTGAACTGCTCCTTTCTCTCTGTTCTATCTCTGTAAATAATACTGTCTTCGTTCCGGTCTCCACTGCTTGCAATCTCGGAGTCGTCTTCGATTCCGACCTCTCATTTTCTACGCACATCCAACAAATTGGTAAAGCCTGTTGCTTCTATCTTTACAACATCACCACAATTTGCACCTTCCTCTCTGAACACACTAACTGGACCCTTGTCTACCCTTTCATAACCTTACACTTAGATTACTGCAATCTAATTCTAACTGGTCTCCTGATGTGCTGCCTCTACCCCCTACAATCTGTGAAAAACTCTACTGCATTACTCATCTTCTACCAATCTCACTGCACTCATGTTACCCCTCTCCTTAAATCACTTCACTGGCTCCCTACCCACCTTCATGAACAGTTCAAGCTCTTATTGCTGACCTACAAGTGTGTTCATTCTGCTGCCCCTCAAGATCTCTCCTCTCTCTTTATACACCTCCCAGAGAACGTAGATTGGGATGGAGCAGGGAATCCTTGTTCTGTGTCACCAATGTTGGAAAGATGAAAAACATAATGGGTTCTCGAACAGAGAGCTGTAGGAAAGGGAACCATGGTTGGCACAGCTATCGAGATCTTATGTGCACAACAGAAGAGCGGGACTTGGGTGTGATTGTATGTGATGATCTTAAGATGGCTAAACAGGTTTAAAAGGTGACCGTAAAAGCTAGAAGGATGCTAGGTTGTAAAGGGAGAGGTATGGCTAGTAGAAAAAAGGAGGTATTGATACCCCTGTATAAGACTTTGATGAGACCTCATTTAGAATATTGTGTAAAATGCTGGAGGCGGCACCCTCAAAAAAATATAAAAAGGATGGAGTTGTACAGAGGAAGGCTACTAAAATGGTATGTGGTCTTCATCACAAGGCATATGGGGACAGACTTAAAGATCTCAATCTGTATACTTTGGAGGAAAGGCAGGAGAGGGGAGATATAAAAGGTTTAAATACCTACGTAATGTAAATGCGCATGAGTCGAGTCTCTTTCATTTGAAAGGAAACTGCAATGAGAGGGCATAGGATGAAGTTAAGAGGTGATAGGCTCCAGAGTAATCTGAGGAAATTCTGTTTTACAGAAAGGGGGTAGATGTGTGGAACAGTCTCCTGGAAGAGGTGGTGGAGACAGAGACTGTGTCTGAATTCAAGAGAGATAGGCAGGTGGGATCTCTCAGAAAGAGAAAGAGATAATGGTTACTGCGGATGGGCAGATGAGATGGGCCATTTGGCCATTATCTGCCATCATGTTTCTATGCTATGAGAATCATGACAGCCTGCTCTCAGCGGTTTGAGTAGAATCTTCCTAATGAGAGGGAATGGAGGGATGGCATACAGGAACTTGTGTCGACAATAGAGGAGAAAGGCATCCGACTTCAGCCGATTGGGAGAGTCAAGCCTGGAGCAGAAAAGTGGGAACTTGTGATTGTAGGGAGAAGCAAAGATATCCACTTCCGGGGTTCCCCAATGCACAGAGATTTGTTGCATTATGGTGAGACTCAAATGCTCACGGTAAAATCTGATGGGCTGCTGTCATGGCTGCTACTGTAACAATTTCAAAAAGGCGAGTTATTCTTAAAAAACAGTGCATGCAAATGAGGTTCACAGAGGGTGGTTAAATTTGCATGTGCTGATCATTGGTGATAGCGATCGGCACACGCACAGAACAAATGCACAAATAATAAATAAATATAAAATATCAAAGTTTGGCAAGAGGGATGCCCACCCCATCCACCGCTGATGTCAAGCAATCCCCCCGGCAGCGGGAGGGATGCTCACTCCCTCCTGCCGCCAAATAACCCCCCGACACCCTCCCCCCGGCAGCGGGAGAGATACCCATTTCCTTCCCGCTATCAAGCAACCCCCCGACACCTCCCAGGCAGCGGATGAGATACCTGTTTGACACCCCCGCCAGAAACAACCTTTGGGTGGGATTTCCGGCCCTTATCTCAGACTCCCATCAACTCCCCAGCCCAAAGTTCCCGCCTCTCCCCAAGCACGCCGCAGCACGCGATAAAAAGGTGCTTGTCAGCTGGCAAACCAGTGCAATCCAAACATGTATACGACAGATGAGCTGAGCAGTTCATCCCTACCAATTTTATACAAATCAAGGAAGTTTGAGGCAGAAATGAAACTTTGAAAAAAAAAAGATAGATAAAATCCAAGATGGCAACAGCCAGCAAATTTGCGCCAAAAACAGCTGTAAAAAACGCTAAGAAAAAATAAAAAAACACCAATTTAGGGGTTCTGGAGGTGGGAGACCTGAACCCTACCCCCAGAAATGGGCCAAAATGCTATTTTCAGACCACCCCAATTCTCCCAGAGGGGCATAATCAAAATAAAAGTCTAATTCCAATTCAGACATATGATGCTGGACGCCCAAAGTTGGCAATGGAAAAATATCCATTCTCAAAAAATATGTCTAGAATTTTTTTTTTTTTTAAATCATCTATCTGGATGTCCAGGCCATTGATCATCCAGACCGCCAGTACATCTATCTTTCCTTAGCAACAGCAGATGAATCCAGAGACCAGTGGAATAGCACACATCAACCAGCAGGTGGAGATAGAGAAACTGATTAACAGGTGGTCCTATTGTCTGGCACGCCTCCTGTATCTTCAGTATGCTCTATCTCCCAGCAGGTAATGGTCACTGTTCAATTAGCTCCTGAATTCTGACTGTGACTGGGCAAATTTCTTCTCCTGTTGAGGTTTCTCTTCAGTGAGACAGGGGTGTCTGGCTGAACAGTGCCGGCTTTAGGAGTTACACCTGGGCCCCCCAGGTCCCTGCCTCACCCGCCCTCCAGTGATAGAGGGTTTAAACTGGGTCTCCATTTTTCTTCTTTCCCTTCATTGTAAAAAAATAAAAATAAAAATAGGAGACCACAGTTACTACATTCTGCCCTGTTAGTGCTAAACAAACAGCACCTACCGGCATCAACCAGTACTAACAACAAGCTTGTGAGTATGTGTGCGTTATTACTGGTGTTTGAACTTCGGGTTCTGTTTGGAATATTAGAGCTGCGGCTTAGGTCGCGTCGGTCTAAGGAATGGAGATTTTAATAACACTAAGTTTTGTGCAGTAAATTTTTATTTTGGGGAAGCTACTTCAATGAAGGGCTTCGGAGGGATGACTAGAACTCCATTGAGGGAGCCGGGACCTTCCGCCTGTTGCATGCTCGCGCTTGTTCTCCTAATCGGGTTACAGCGCAGCAGTATTAGTCAAATTTATTCCCAAGGCTCACTTTAGGCGGTGTTTGCCGTGGCAATGTGAAGCTGGTTGTACGGGGCTGTTTTTCTCTCTATTAAGGAGCCAGTTTATAGCAGCGCGCATGAGACGCGGCATGTTTTTGTAGGAAGCACTGCAGCATTCTTATAGTTATTACCCGAGCCTAATTGGTTTTTCTATGTAGGCCGCGGCAGTGTAAATTTTGCGGTTGGCTCTGACTGTTTCTAACAGGGTTGATGCAGTCACATTTCAGTGTGAATCAGGTGTGCACTTGGGTCTCCGGCGATGGAGGGAGAGCTGCAGCGTTCAGGTTATTTTCCAACTGACTTTGGTCAGGGTATGCCGCGGCTTCTATATTTTCCGGTTCAGACGAGTCCTGACACCACCAGGCCCACCCAAAAACTTAAACTATCCTTCCCGTATCCTCTATGCGGGAAAATTTCTCTTCTTCAGAATCACAGGGCTTTGGAATACTCTTACTGCCCCATTACGGAATCAGGGCTCCTTCCAACTATTCCGTAAGCACCTGAAAACTAGGCTTTTCACAAAAATGTAATGCTCCCCTCCCCCCTGTACTCAACCTCCAAACCCAATATGTTATTCCTTCCTATATTAAGCTCTTGTAAACCGTGCCGAGCTCTATAATTATGGAGAGAATGCAGTATATAAACTTAAGGTTTAGTTTAGTTTCACCAGCTTTAGGCAAGATTGGGCAGATCTAGTTTTCTTTGTGTGTGTTTCCTACTGTATCCACTTGAAGGAAGCAGCTAGTTTAATCGGACTATATGGTTAGCTCTCAAGGAGCTTAACAGAGAGACTCTGACTTATGCTAGGCCGCCCAGTCTCGGTTTATCTCCGGACTAGGTCGACAGAAGGCAAATCGTGACACAGTGATATAAGCAGAAAGAGAGTACCCTGTGTTTCACACGGGTATCTCATCATCTCTCTCGGGGTCCCTGAAGTTTGAGGCTTTGTCTATTGGTAGATGTCCTTCTTATTTGTGCCTCTGTGCAGCGCTGCATGTGTCTGGTAGCGCTATAGAATTTATGACTAAAGGTATTACGAACAGATTCCAAGTTGGGGGAGTCTCTATTGGAATGACACTTCACATCTTCCTGCAGCCAGGACTGCCTTTCTCTATTTCTGGGGGGGGGGGGGCTGGACTTCAGATTTCAGAGCTTATCATGCAGGCACATACTAGACAGACCTCCAACCAGGCATGAAGGGTTGTGCGGCCTCTTCTAACCAGGAACAAGTTACCTATTCTCTCAAACCCACAGAGGAGCAAACGCTATGTGGCTGTTGGAATCATCCCTGAAGCTCTCTTTAGGGATGTGAACGTTGTCTGATAACAATTAGGATGAGGATTGTTTTCCAGTAAATACAGAGTCTAGATTACGTCTAGTACGTCTTTACTTTAAAGGCAGTATGTTTTTTTGCTAACATTGCATGGAGTTAGTACTGTTTTCAGGGTTCCAATATACTCCTTCTTACATTGTGAAACTGTATTTTTCATAGAGTTCCTTTCTTCTTCCAGAACTTACAGTTCTCATCCAGCCATTCCCCGTACTCGTTCATTCTTCTAGACTGAAGTATGGTCAAGCTACCATTTCTGGAGTTTCAGACTATTCTTCTGGAATGATGATAAAGGTCTTTTAGGTCAGTATTATGATGGTGGTATTTCTCTACAGCCAGGGCAGTATGTGATGTACTCAGTTGGCGAGTAAAGGTTCTATTTCAATGGGTGGAATCTCATCTTCCTCTTCTATTGGCAGATCATTTTATGGTACAGGAAAAGTGTTTAGATAGACTTTCTCACCACAAAATCTTCTACATCCTGGAAATTGAGACATATTTGTGCACGCGTTACAGCTCTCCTAGAACTAGACCTCATGGCCTTGTCTCGAAATTCATAGTTTCCTAGCTTCTTCAGCAAACACAGGGAGTGGCAGTCAGAGGAGGTAGGAGTGTTGCTTCTTTCTCACCTCTGAACATAAGAACATAAGAAACGCCTTCACCGGATCAGACCTAGGTCCATCTTGTCCGGCGATCCGCACACACGGAGGCCCAGTTAGGTGCTCCTTGTTGGAGACCCGGGTTTCCCTATCCCCGGCTATGATTTGCAAGAAGGTGTGCATCCAACTTGCGCTTGAAACCCTGAACACTAGTCTCCTCCACAAGCTCCTCTGGGAGAGCATTCCAAGCGCTCACCACTCGCTGTGTGAAAAAGAACTTCCTGACATTTGTCTTGAACCTGCTGCCACACAGTTTCAGGCTATGACCTCTTGTCCGTGTCACGTCTGAAAATGTCAGTAATGGTTTCTATTTTTTAAGTGTTTTCTTTCTCCTGGCCGATCGTCGGATGCATTTGCCATCTCAAGCTCGCTTTCAGGGCTCAGTGATCAGAGAATCTCCAGATCAGCTGCACCGCTATGCTATGCGGATCTGATGAGTCTTTCAATGGGCGAACTGTTGAGATTCTGCTTTTAGATGACTGGTTCAGTCGTTACTACTGAGTATTCTCAATTATTGTAATATTATCTATCTGACAGTCACCAAGAAAGAATTAGCAAGACTTACAATAATACAGAATACAGCGGTCAGAATGATTTATGGCCTGAAGAAATTTGATCATGTTACACCCTTTTATCGCGAATTGCATTGGCTGCCAATGGAGGCTGTTTATGGCACAGCTCCTTCTTACTTAGTCAATAGATTTTCTTTAGCATCACACAGACATAGTAGAAGAACTCATCCTTTGTTTAATTTTCCATCTGTCCAGGGTTGCAGGAGTAAGAAATTTCTGAATCATACTTTGGCATCTCAGGCAGCTCTTTATGACAACGAATTCCGAATATTGATGCTTACTACCATTCCTATGGCCATTTTAGAAAACAATTGAAGACCTATCTTTTTTCTAAATATTTGACTTTTAATGAATCATCTTATTTCATGTAACATGTTTACTTTTATAACTTTTTGTAAACCACGTTGAACTTCTGGCTACGCAGTCAATGTTATGTTAAGCTATGTCTCTGGATTTACTCACCCAGGGTCTGATCAACATGGATATTCATCCCACTTTGATATTACAGCCTAGCTTTTGAAAAGTCATGGCTGACATGTAAGGGTTATGCGAAGCAGGTTATTTCTTCTCTTCTTCAAGCGATACAGACGGTTTCACCTGTGACTTACGCTACCATTCAGAGGCTTTTTCATTCTTGGGTACTTCTCAACATTTGGTACCCTTCCAGACTTCTATGTTTTATATTCTTTCTTTTTTAGAACAAGCATATTGCCAAGGGCTTAGCGTTCAATTCCCTTCACCTTCAAGTGGCAATCTTAGCTAGGTATCTCGCTCTTCGCTTACTTCTCAGCTTCATGTAGTTCAGTTCCTAAAATGAATACGGTATATTCATACACCTCTTAAGAAGCCCTGTCTGGAGTATAGTCTTAAGGTACTTCTTTGCATTTTACAGAAGGCTCTTTTCAACCTTGTCTTTTGAGACTCTAAAGGCTGTGACGTTGAACAAGGTGTTTCTTGTGGCCATGACTTCAGCTCGTCAGTTTTCTGAATTGCAGGCCTTGTACGGCAGGGATTCTTATTTCTCATTTACGAATTCTGGGGTGTCAGTTCAGACAGTACCAAAGTTTCTTTCTAAGGTGATGGCATCCTTTCTTCTATAGCAGAAATCGATGGAACACTGGTAATGTATATAACGTGATTTAAATCAAGGGAAAAAGACCTCAAAATACCCCTGAAATGTGAACAATGAAGTCACAAATATTTTGGGGTTGGGTATCATCACTGGTCAAAAACCCTTGAAGTATTTTTAATATTTTTGCTTTTAATTAATATTTAATATTTTTAAGTGTTTTTTTTAAAATATTTTTTCTATTAATGTGAATATAGTGTATAACATTTTTATATTCGCATTTTCTTTCTCTGAACAAATGAGCATATAAATGGCTAGCGACTGTTAGTCCAATACCAAACTAATCATCATGCTTATATTTGAATGATAATGAGCACTTATCTTTGATAACCCGACGGGGGCCCAGTCCGTTTCGCACTGATGGGCTTCTTCAGGGGTAATGAAAAGGCTTATTGGATTGCCAGTTAGATTTCAACTTTGCTCAAAGATCTTTAAATGAAAGAAAAATATGTAAGAATATACATTATATACCATATTTTAACTGAATAAATCATTGATGAAAAAATCATTGATGAAAAACATCAAGCACCCTGTGTACTAATATTAAAACTGTAATTTCATCTATGATATTGGATACATAGACTTTCTGTATGTTAAGTTATGTTTGTCATTAAAGCAAACATTACAGTTTTAATATTAGTACACAGGGTGCTTGATGTTTTTCATCAATGATTTTTTCATCAATGATTTATTCAGTTAAAATATGGTATATAATGTATATTCTTACATATTTTTCTTTCATTTAAAGATCTTTGAGCAAAGTTGAAATCTAACTGGCAATCCAATAAGCCTTTTCATTACCCCTGAAGAAGCCCATCAGTGCGAAACGGACTGGGCCCCCGTCGGGTTATCAAAGATAAGTGCTCATTATCATTCAAATATAAGCATGATGATTAGTTTGGTATTGGACTAACAGTCGCTAGCCATTTATATGCTCATTTGTTCAGAGAAAGAAAATGCGAATATAAAAATGTTATACACTATATTCACATTAATAGAAAAAATATTTTAAAAAAAACACTTAAAAATATTAAATATTAATTAAAAGCAAAAATATTAAAAATACTTCAAGGGTTTTTGACCAGTGATGATACCCAACCCCAAAATATTTGTGACTTCATTGTTCACATTTCAGGGGTATTTTGAGGTCTTTTTTCCCTTGATTTAAATCACGTTATATACATTACCAGTGTTCCATCGATTTCTGCTATATTATACAATTATTTGGACACTATTCTGTTTTCCATTCTTTCATTCAGTTGATCCTTTCTTCTATGCCATTCTCACTTTTTACTTCCTTCTTCCTGGGAGGAGGAATGGGGAGGTACAATGCTTATACACGATATGTAGGTTTCTAACGACTTTAGTCGTTTGGATCACCTCTTTGTATTCTTCAAAGGACGCAACAACATATGGCAGCGTCCAAAGCCTCCATCGCTCGAGGGGGCCAGGAGGACATTCTTTCCGCTTACTTGATGGCAGGGAAACGGTGGGCGGAAGAACTTCATGACCATTCAGCCAGAGCGATGGATACCTCTTGGACTCAGTCCAGAGGTTTATTCCTTGGAGGAGATTTGCCATGTGGCTACTTGGTCTTCCACCAATACTTTATATAAGCGTTACCGGTTAGATGTGGTGGCCCGTGTGGAGGCTGCTTTTAGTACTTCAGTTGTTGCGGAGGTGGTGTTTGCTTCCCACCCAGCTTGAGGATTGCTTTGCTACATCCCACAGGTCTCTGGATTCATCTGCTGCTGTTGCTAAGGAAGGAAAAATTATGTTCTTACCTGTTCATTTTTTTTTCTTTAGATGCAGCAGATGAATCCAGAGCCCCACCCTTTTTTCTAGTTGTTGGTTTTTGGTTTATATTTCGCGCGTTTCAGAAGTTTTGTTATAGTTGGTAGTTGTATTCTCTGTTATTACCTTTGAAATGTATTATGGGAAAGAAGTTTATTACATGCTAAACATATTTCTGGTTCCAGATGCTTGGGCAAGGAGCAATACTGAAGATGCAGGAGGCGTGCCAGCCAATAGGACCACCTGTTAATCAGTTTCTCTGTCTCCACCTGCTGGTAGATGTGTGCTATCCCACTGGTTTCTGGATTCATCTGCTGCGTCTAAAGGAAAGAAAATTAATAGGTAAGAACATCATTTTTCCTTATAACACATTTTCAACCAAAAATTTGTCTAAGTCCCAAATGCCCAGAACAAGACCATTAGGAAGTGGGAGGAGCCAGCTTTGTAGTGGACTGGCCTCCCAGACATGGCAACAGAGCAGTGGGGCACCTTACAGGGCACAGCTGTGAACTTCACAAAAAGGGTGCCACATAAACATCTCACCAGAACTCCCTCAAAATACAATATTCCCACCTGTCTACAACCCCAATAGCCCTTATGGCTGCAGGTTGCACCTATATGGCAATACAGTAGGGTTTGGGAGGTTTTTGGTGGGCTCACATTTTCCATCATGAATGTAGTGGTTAGAGTGGCTTATGAGTCTGGATCCTCCTCTCTATGGTTCACTAGCCCACCCCCAGACTACTTAAGACACCTATATGCAGCTTTAACACTACTTACCTTATACAACCTACCATTAAGATCTTGGATGTTATTCTAGATCAACACATGATTATGCAGGATTAGGTAAATGCTTTGGTGCGGAAGGTCTTCTATACTCTGGAAATTGCATAGTATAAGATCTTATTTAGACACTGCAACGTTCAAACTACTGGTGAAATTGCTGGTGTTGAGCCAACTGGACTATTGCAATATAGTATATTTGGCAGGTCCTCAAAAGAATCTATCTAGGCTGCGCATAGTCCAGAATGCAGCGGTTCGCCTGATCTATGGATTGAAAAAGTTTGATCATGTGAGTCCTTACTATCGAGAATTGCATCGGCTTCCTGTGGAGGCTCAAATTAAATTTAAATTTGGTTGCCTTTGTTGCAAAGTCCTCTTCAGCATGGCGCCCACTCACATTACATTACATTAGGGATTTCTATTCCGCCATTACCTTGCGGTTCAAGGCGGATTACAAAAGGTTAATTTAAAGAAAAAACAGAGTTACAATGATTAGCTAGAGAGGTAAGTTGTAGATCTTATAAACATTTAACGGGTTGTTGAGGGTGAGGTGGTTTGTAAAAGAATTAATAGGTGGTCATAGTGGAGGTTCTTTTGTTATTATTAGTGCAGTAATGGGTAGATCAAATGTCAGTTTTAGAGTTACTAAGAGGTCGTGATGTTATTGCTGCTTCAGGAATTTCTTGAAAAGTGTGGTTTTTATTTCTTTTCTGAACGTCCTATAGTCTGGGGTGGTCATCAGAAGGTTGGAGATCTGGTTGTCCAGCCTTGCGGCTTGAGTGGCTAGGAGGCTGTCGTGTAGTTTTGTTCTTTTTACTTCCTTGATTGGGGGGGGTATGAATGGGGAGTGCGTTTTTCTGTGTCTGGTAGTGGGTGCTTGGATGAGGCGATTGTTCAAGTATGATGGGCTGTCTCTCAATCCAAGCATTCACGCAGTTCACAGAGCCTTTTTACTTTTCCATCTGTCAAAGGCTGTCGTTACACAAAATATCACCAATCTTTGCTTTCTTATCAGGCCGCTTTCTGGAACAAGGAACGGAAACCTTTGTTATTGAGTTCCATGTCAATTTTCTTTAGATTTTATTTGTTAAATTTTGTAAACCGCATCGAACTTATCGGTTATGTGATATAGAAATGACTTGTTCTGTTCTCCACTAGGCTTTCCGGAGACAGGTATATACATTTTTATTTTGATATTTGTAGTGGTATGAGGGGGTCAGTGATCACTGGGTGAATGTGTGGGGGTCTTTATGCTGTCTCTGCAGTGGTTATTTGGGACACTCGATGAAGTTACAAAGAAATACTTTTAAAACCAATAGGAGGAAATATTTTTTCACTCAGAGAATAGTTAAGCTATGGAACGCATTGCCAAAGGATGTGGTAAGAGCGGATAGCGTAGCTGGTTTTAAGAAAGGTTTGGACAAGTTCCTGGAGGAAAAGTCCATAGTCTGTTATTGAGAAAGACATGGGAGAAGCCACTGCTTGCCCTGTATTGGTAGCATGGAATATTGCTACACCTTAGGTTTTGGCCAGGTACTAGTGACCTGGATTGGCCACCGTGAGAATGGGCTACTGAGCTTGATGGACCACTGGTCTGACCCAGTAAAGCTATTCTTATGTTCTTATGTACCTTTTTGGCACTTGTCTGCTTTTACATCATCTTAAATCACAATGTATAAGTTTCATCCAGGAAGTCTTGTGAAACATTCGATTATCCCTGCAGAACGACTAAGTCTAGGTCGGCCCACATCCTGCCCAAATACCACTCTAACCACTCCTCCAGATACTGTATATCCCTTTTAGCTCTGGGCACACAGCGGCATTCAAAGGCCTAAAAAGTCCCTGGATACGTCCAGAAAGTCAGTTTGATTATCAGCATTTGGACGACCTGTCTTTTAGATCATCCAAGTGCTGACTTGGGCGGGTTTTTAGACATGTTTGAGTTTCAATTATGAGCTCCATAGGATATAATTGGAGGTATAAACATGCCTGTCAGTTTTTACTGCAGCTGAATGAAGGAAAAGGAATTTCTGCCTCAGAATTGCTCCAGATGGTGCTATCTTCAGGATCTTCGGGCTGACAGTCAGATGGACCCCTACCAAAACCTCTGCCCCCTCGGAACCTCTCCATGTGACCGGGAGCGGGAAAAATGCAGCCTGAGCCCTGATACCCAAAGGGCTGTTACTCAGGATGCAATCAGACTGCACTTAAGCATCTGATAAGGTCAGAAGGACCCAGGGAGATGGACCCCAGGGCAAGCAAGCTCCCAGGGGGATGGATCCTGAGCCTGAAAGGTGGAACCCAGCAGGCTGTCCCCACAGGCCACAGAAAGCTACCCTGTGATACTGGAGTCTGGCTCCACGGAACTACTTCCTTCCCCAAGAGGAGAACCCCTCCAAAGGAGGTCTCACAGCACCATAGCCACCAAAAAATTAATTTTAAACAAAAAATGAAGAGCAGATCAGATAGACTTCTGCATGGTTTGCTTGCAGAAATTGAAACTACAGGGGGCTCTGTGTCTCTCAGTTAAGTGGGAGGAGCACATGAAGAAAAAGTGTGGATTTCTGCAAGACCTGGTTCACGAACATGGATTGAACACCTGTCATACAGAATCCAGAGGGGACATAACAGAATAAATGTGGGATGAACACAGAGGATCTCTAATCAGAAAATAATGGTATATATTGAAGAACTAAGGCGTCTACCGGGCAGACTTGCATGGTCTGTGTCCCATATATGGACATTCAGTTGAGGATGGGCTGAGGAGGGCTTCAACGGCTGGGATGGGATGGTTTGGCTGGACTGGAGTGAGCTTTGACGGAGACTTCAGTAGATAGAACCTAAACACAGTACCGGGCAGAGCACTGGGTTTCTGGCCCAGAAATATCTAAGAAAAAGGACAATTTAAATCATTAATTTATAGAAAGTGTATGGTTGGGCAGACTGGATGGGTCTTTATCTGCCATCATTTACTATGTTACTAAGTAGTAGGAGTAGTACTTTAGCGCTGTATCTTTGAACATCGGAGGCTAAGACAAGAATAAAGGTGAGGTCCCAAACCATGCAGCCATATAGCTCTTGCAGAAAACTGATGAAACTCAAATATTTTCCTATGCTTAAGGAAAAGCAGAGAAACTATGGAATTAAGAGCAGTGCTGGCTGGTCAATAGGATGATTCAGAGCTGCATTCTGAAAGTTCCATTCCTGGCTCAGGTTATTCAGAACCAGGAGTTCTGTTGTGGTAGTCCTGTATGCCCATGGGGGTTGCAATGCTAACCTAGAGAGGCAGGATTTAGCTAAAAGAGGCCTTGTAGGTGGCCAGGACTAAGCCTTATGTATAAAGGGACCCAACTGACACTTTCTGATAGCTTATAATTCTACATTTTCAGTTTTATTCTTTCCAACCCAACATCCCTAAAATGCTTTCATGTTTTCCTTATATATAATGATATTTGCCAACATTTGTTATTTCTGATCTGAAGAAGGGCTACCTTTGAAATGCATTGAATTAGCCCAATAAAAAAGGTTTTATGTTCAAACAATTTTTATTGATGAAATCCGCAAAACAGCAGAAACTGACAGATAATATCCAAATCAAGAATAGAACTCTGGAGCAACATCCACAACATAAGAACAGTCATCACCATTGGTATTTTCTTTTTGTATGTACATAATACGTGTCGCCTACCTAACATAGCCCCCTACATACCTAGTTCCATAAAAAACACAATACTAACCAGGGCCCTGGACTCTGATGAACCCTGGAGCAAGCCATCCATCATCCACCCCCCACAGTAATTGTAGAAGAAACGTACAAAACCGTATAACCCCCCTCCCCCACCCAAAAGCTCTGTCCAAATGCATCTACTAAGAAGACCCAACCCCCTAGGTACTCTCCACCCCTCCCCCCTAAAACTCTCCTCCCCCCGTCAACTGCAAACTGCCCAGATTAGGACAACCAGCTTAAGATGGCACTACGACTCTTGGGGTGCAAGGACTGCAAATAGGATTCCCAGATGTTTAGGAACCTCGAATCCTAACTCCACCAGATCCACTCAAAAATTCAAACTATCCTTCCCCTCTTTAAAAGGCATATCTAACTAGGGACATCCCTCCTCTTCAGGATCACTGAGCTGTGGAACAGCTTTACTGCCTCTCTTCGGAGTTCAACCTCCCTCCAACGCTTCCAAAAACATTTGAAAACTTGGCTTTTCTCTAAAATGTAACTACTCCCTCCCTCTCCATTATACTAAGTCCCTCTATCTTTCTTTTTACTAAGCCCTTCTTCTTTCCATTGGAGTTCCTTTCTATATTAATTCCTGTAAACCGTGTCGAGCTCTACTTTTGTGGAGATGATGCGGTATACAAACTTAAGGTTTAGTTTAGTTTTAGTTTAGGAACAATAGCTTCCTCTTCCGTGATCCCCTGGCATCCCTTGCCTCCCAGGTAGCCAACTGATGCAACTGATTCCGCCAATGCCAAAACGCTGGAGGGTTCTGAACTGTCCAATATTGAAGGATACATTTACGGGCCAACAGGCTCATCTTCCTACATAAAGTCAAATGGCCTCAAGGTAGATGGCCATAATCCTCGGGCAAATCCAGAACCAACTGGGCCGGTGTGCTCATCAATACTCTCCCAATCAAGCTGGACATGTATGAGACTATACGGCTCCAGAAGCGCTGTTTAATAGGGAAGGACTAGAATGCATGTCCCAAGGATAAAAAAGGTTTTAATAAACATATTATGTTATTTCCTCCCCCCTTTTACAAAACCGTAGCGTGGTTTTTAGTACCGGCCGCAGCAGTAAAAGCTCTAATGCTCATAGGAATTCTTTAAGCATTGGAGCTGTTACTGCTGCTATTTCTATGTATTTCCAACCCAACAGAAATGGGAAAAAATTATACAAAACAGGCTGAGAATGCCTCTCTGTCCAGGGACAAAATAATTCTCCAAAAATTAAATGGAATGGGATGATATACAGTATGAGGAGCATATATATGTCCTCTCCCCTGCCATTAGTGATTTTTTGTTTTAAAAATTATTTTATATTGTACTGTAAACCACTTTGGCATTAAAGCAGTATATCAAACCATAATAAACCTGAAAAACTAGTCTAAAAGCACAAAAAAGCAACCCGATGCTTTTCTATGAGATCAGGAGCTTTGGAAGGCAGCTCTAGTCACAGGAAGGGAGGATCTCAAATTTATGTGCTGCAAAGTGAAGTTTCTGCATCTGGTGGGACTTAGAAGATAAAAGAATCCTCTCCAAAAATACTACAATACATTTGAATGGGAGAAGCAGCTGCAGTAGCTGGAGTATAGATACATTGATTTACTGTTACATTGTGACTAAGGAATTGCACCCTTCAAACGGCCTTTCCTTCTGATCAACTCTCCTGATTATAAATGCACAGAAAGCACATACAGGAACTGCAAAATGTCTTTACATTTAGGGGTCCAAACTCTGCCCCAATCCCACCCATCAGCTCTACCCACAACCGTGGCATGTCCTCTTCCCTTACCTACCATTCTATAATCCAGCATCAAACCTACCCCCAAGTCTTCCATGGCATTCAGCATCTCTCTTCTTCCCTACCTCTGAACCTCCCTCTCCCACCATGTTGTCCAGCATTCTCTCCTTTCCTACCTCAGATACCCACCCCCCATGATCTTTAGAACCTCTCTCCTTTCTTCCTCTCCTCCACAGTCTCCAGCATATCTCTCCTTTCCTCCACCTCCTCTCCCTCTCCAAAAGGTGTCCAGCATCTTATCTCCCTTCACCCAAGGCAACAATCCTACAATCAGTATTACAGTAGACACTTCATGGCTGGCTAGTGCAATGCCTTGAGCACCTGCACATGCCCAAGGCCTGCCGCCTCCCACTTGATGGACCTTTGATCTGTCCTAATATGATGATGCTTATGTTCTTATGTTTAGGATTGGCCATGTCTCCCTCCTAGAACTAATCTAATCTAATCTAAACCTTAAGTTTATATACCGCATCATCTCCATGAGAATGGAGCTCGACACGGTTTACAAGAACTAGGTAATTTGACATGCCTGGATTCTGATTTACCGTATTTTTCGCTCCATAAGACGCACCCCAGATTTAGAGAAGGAAAACAAGAAAAAAAACCCATTCTGAACCAAATTGTATACTAATATACAGTATACCCGACACCTTTAAATTCTGTCCCAGCCCCCCGGCACCTTTAAATTCTGTCCTAGCCCCTCCCCCAATCAATCATCACTTTTACATACCCCCCAGCACCTTTAAATTCCATCCCAGCCCCCAGCACCTTTAAATCCCATCCCAGCCCCCCAATCATCACTTTTACATAACCCCAGCACCTTTAAATTCCATCCCAGCCCCCTGGCAGTACCTTTAAATTATGGATGGCTGCCTACTGCTTGTCAGGGCCCGCAGCACACAAGCCCGCTAATGCCTGGGCCCACGATACTTCCTAATTTTTCTGGTCGCAGGTGCTTCGCTGGACGGCTGCCTGCTAATTACTGGCATGTCAAGGCCAGCAGTGCACATTTGCGCTGCTGCGTGAGCGCACGCCACGTCTGAATGGCTGCCTCAGTTCTCGTGAGGAGCTAGCAAGAACTGAGGCAGCTATTCAGAAGTGGCGAGCGCCCACGCAGCAGCACGCTTGTGCACCGCTGGCCCCGACATGCCGATAAACAGAAGGCAGCCATCCAGCAAGCACCAGCGACCAGCACAATTAGGAAGTATCACGGGCCCAGGCATTAGCGTGCTTGTGTGGCATGGGCTCCGAGAGGCAGCAGGCAGCCGTCCACCGACCTCCAAAATTTAAAGGTACCGCCCGGGGGGGGGGGGGGGGGGTATATTCGCTTCATAAGACGCACCCTTATTTCCACCCACTTTTTTTGGGGAAAAAAGTGCATCTTATGGAGCGAAAAATACGGTATCTTGTATGGAATCCGGATTTCAACAGAATTCAACATGCCATCCACAAAAAACATCTGTTACAGGCGAATCTTCCACTCCATGCTAACCTTTCTGGGAGTAAAAACTTGGAATGACCTTCCAGAAGCAATCAGAACGGAAACCAGCTACACCTTATTCCTGAAGAAGCTGAAAACTCTTCTATTTGACAACTGATACTATTAGCATCTTCCCTTTCCCCACCTCTCTTTTCAGGCCTCTCCTTCTTGCTCTCTCCTGTCCCCTCCCTTTACCTTCTCTTATTCTCCCTCTCTTCCCTTTTCCCTGAAAGTCACCTAGAGCTTGCCTAGGTATGTGCGACTCACAAATGGAAGATTAGATTTCACTCCCATATAAAAAACTTGTGAAATAACGCTATCCATTACAATGGTAGCTTTCTTGGTGGCTGAAATTAGCTGGTGAGATTCATTATGAATAAAAGCCCTTGTGAATTATAGTGTATTTTATAGCTTATTTAAAGGTATAACAGGATAATTATGAGGTATGGAAATGTCACTTTGGCTCACCCTCCCCACATACCTGCCTTGAACCTTGAATCTCTGTTGCACCCTCACCCTCCCCCCCAAAAAAATAAAATAATCTGTCTGGAGATACCACTGACGAGCGGATAATCTCAGCACAAAATTCAAAGTTCTTAAATCAAAAATACAGTAACCACAGTGAATGGTCAGGAATGCAGGAGTGCCATCTCCTGGAAAAAGAAGCAACCTACTTCACTAGCTTATTTTATGAAAAGGAGGATGATGAGATTGCCCCTATACAGGTAGGTGTGTGTTACTATATATTCCTCTCTTTCCACCCAGCAATAATGCGTGGGTTTAGTGTCATGTTCACGCCAAATTTTCAAGTCCAATCGGAGTATACCTCACTCAGGATTCCTATGACTTGCTTCTCACAGGTCTCCCTTCAATCTGTTAAACAATTCTGATGCACAATTTATATTTTGTCATAAATAGGGTATGCCTATATTTAGAAAGCCTATGGATACCTAAGGGATCCTTTTACTAAAGCATGCGCAAGCTGAAACGGTAACCTGTGCTAACGCATTATATCCTATGAATGCATTAGCATTTAGCGTGTGCTAAATCGGCTACTGCACCTTATTAAAAGGATTAGTAAGCGTATCAATAGGAGGAATTTTTTTCCACTCAGAAAATAGTTAAGCTCTGGAACGTGTTGCCAGAGGATGTGGTAAGAGCGGATAGAGTAGCTGGTTTTAAGAAAGGTTTGGACAAGTTCCTGGAGGAAAAGTCCATAGTCTGTTATTGAGAAAGACATGGGGGAAGCCACTGCTTGCCCTGGATCGATAGCATGGAATGTTGCTACTCCTTGGGTTTTGGCCAGGTACTGGGGACCTGGATTGGCCACCGTGAGAACGGGCTACTGGGCTTGATGGACCATTGGTCTGACCCAGTAAGGCGATTCTTAGGTTCTTACTTTAGGCACGATTCTACAAAGTGTGACTTTTAATGAAATGACGATTAGCAACGGTCTCCTTAAAGAATTGGGGCCAAAGTGGTTGCTAGATTGCCTTTTTTAACAGAGGTATTTTGGGGGGACATTTCACTTGTGCCCTTTTCATAAGTCACTTCTCCCTCTCCCTGTGAGAATACATTCTTCAAAGACTTCTTTCTGTGGTTACACTGAAATAATCATATTATAGACAAGTAGTCATTTTGTACCTGGGTTAAGTGGGTTGTGGAGATGATCCGAGTTTGCAGTTGGATTCCAGTCTGGCTTGTTTTGCTGCTTTTTTAGGAAACCCTCAATAAAACTGTTTACCTGTGGATCTTGAGAAAGAGGCAACGGGGTGAAGCCAGGGCGGGTTTCAGGGTGAATTTCTTCAGTCTTGGGGACATAGTCCAGCACTCAGCCAACTTACCCGGTTAAAGCGACGTAGCCTCGAGGACCGCACCCAGCACTCCAAGTCCCACAATGCTCTAGAACTCCAGGCCTGAAAGCGCCGCTCTGATAGGGCACACACACGAAAAGGCGGGAAGCGCCGCTGAGGCCAGGACCCGCCCCCTCCTCCCAACGCCCGGCCGCTCCTATGGAAACCGCGCCGGAAACGCCTGGCCGTGACGCCGGAAGTAGTTCTGTGAGGACCGGAGACGAGCGCGACAAAGCCGAGCTCCCTTGACTGGGAACAGGAGCAACGAGCGAGTGAGTATGGAGTGTGTGGCCCAGTGGGCTCAAAGCCCTCGCAGGGCCGCAGAAATGTCTTTAAGCCCGTTACATTAACATTTGTTACAGTACATGACTCTCTCTCCTTGGACGCTGTCTGTCTCTCTCTCTCCTTGGACACTGGCTGTCTCTCTCTCTCCTTGGACGCTGATTGTCTCTCTCTCTCCTTGGACGCTGACTATCTCTCTCTCTCTCTCCTTGGACACTGGGTGTCTCTCTCTCTCTCTCTCTCTCCTTGGACGCTGGCTGTCTCTCTCTCTCCTTGGACGCTGTCTCTCTCTCTCTCCTTGGATGCTGGCTGTCTGTCTCTCTCTCTCCTTGGACGCTGATTGCGTCTCTCTCTCTCTCTCTCCTTGGACGCTGATTGCGTCTCTCTCTCTCTCTCTCCTTGGACGCTGATTGTGTCTCTCTCTCTCTCTCTCCTTTGACGCTGATTGTCTCTCTCTCTCCTTGGACGCTGACTATCTCTCTCTCTCTCTCCTTGGACACTGGGTGTCTCTCTCTCTCTCTCCTTGGACGCTGGCTGTCTCTCTCTCTCTCTCCTTGGACGCTGGCTGTCTCTCTCCTTGGACGCTGTCTCTCTCTCTCCTTGGACGCAGTCTCTCTCTCTCCTTGGGCGCAGTCTCTCTCTCTCCTTGGGCGCAGTCTCTCTCTCTCCTTGGATGCTCTCTCTCTCTCTCTCTCTCCTTGGGCGCTGTCTCTCTCTCTCTCCTTGGACGCTGACTGTCTCTCTCTCTCTTTCTCCTTGGACGCTGTCTCACTCTCCTTGGACGCTGTCTCTCTCTCCTTGGACGCTGTCTGCCTGTCTCTCTCTCCTTGGACGCTGGCTGTCTTTCTCTCTCCTTGGACGCTGTCTCTCTCTCTCCTTGAACGCTGTCTCTCTCTCTCCTTGGACGCTGTCTCTCTCTCTCTCTCTCCTTGGACGCTGTCTCTCTCTCTCCTTGGAGTGTGTGGCCCAGTGGGCTCAAAGCCTTCGCAGGCCGCAGAAATGTCTTTAAGCCCGTTACATTAACGTCTGTTACAGTACATGGCTCTCTCTCTCTCTCTCTCTCCTTGGACGCTGTCTCTCTCTCTCTCCTTGGACACTGTCTCTCTCTCTCTCCTTGGACGCTGTCTCTCTCTCTCTCCTTGGACGCTGTCTCTCTCTCTCTCCTTGGACGCTGTCTCTCTCTCTCTCCTTGGACGCTGTCTCTCTCTCTCTCCTTGGACGCTGTCTCTCTCTCATTCTCTCCTTGGACGCTGTCTCTCTCTCATTCTCTCCTTGGACGCTGTCTCTCTTTCATTCTCTCCTTGGACGCTGTCTCTCCCTCATTCTCTCCTTGGACGCTGTCTGTCTGTCTCTCTCTCCTTGGACGCTGTTTGTCTCTCTCTCTCCTTGGACGCTGTTTGTCTCTCTCTCTCCTTGGACGCTGTTTGTCTCTCTCTCTCCTTGGACGCTGTCTGTCTGTCTCTCTCCCTCTCCTTGGACATTGTCTCTCTCTCTCTCCTTGGACGCTGTGTGTCTGTCTCTCTCTCTCCTTGGACGCTGTCTCTCTCTCACTCCTTGGACGCTGTCTGTCTGTCTCTCTCTCTCCTTGGACGCTGTCTCTCTCTCCTTGGACGCTGTGTGTCTGTCTCTCTCTCTCTCCTTGGACGCTGTCTCTCTCTCTCTCTCCTTGGATGCTGGCTGGCTGTCTCTCTCTATCCTTGGACACTGTCTCTCTCTCTCCTTGGACGCTGACTGTCTCTCTCTTTCTCCTTGGACGATGACTGTCTCTCTCTCTCTCTCTCCTTGGACGCTGTCTCTCTCTCTCCTTGGAGTGTGTGGCCCAGTGGGCTCAAAGCCCTCGCAGGGCCACAGAAATGTCTTTAAGCCCGTTACATTAACGGCTGTCTGTCTCTCTCTCCTTGGACGCTGACTGTCTGTCTCTCTCTCTCTCCTTGGACACTGACTGTCTCTCTCTCTCTCCTTGGACACTGTCTCTCTCGCTCTCCTTGGATACTGGCTGTCTTTCTCCTTGGATTGTGTGGCCCAGTGGGCTCAAAGCCTTCTCAGGGCCGGAGAAATGTGTTTAAGCCCGTTCCATTAACAGCTGCTACAGTAAATGGCTGTGTGTCTCTCTCCTTGGACGCTGGCAGTCTCTCCTTGGACGCTGGCAGTCTCTCCTTGGACGCTGTCTGTCTCTCTCTCTCCTTGGACGCTGCTGTCTCTCTGTCTCCTTGGACGCTGTCTGTCTGTCTCTCTCACTCTCCTTGGATGCTGGCTTTCTCTCTCTCTCCTTGGAGTGTGTGGCCCAGTGGGCTCAAAGCCTTCTCAGGGCCGGAGAAATGTCTTTAAGCCCGTTCCATTAACAGCTGCTACAGTAAATGGCTGTGTGTCTCTCTCTCCTTGGACGCTATCTCTCTCTCTCTCTCTCTCTCCTTGGACGCTGTCTTCCTTTCCGTCTGTCTCTCTGGCCCACTGTCTGTCTGTCATTCTTTCTGTCTGTGTCTCTCCCTAGCCCCCTGCCTGTATTTCTCTGTTGTGTCATGCCTGCCTGCTCCGTGGCCCCTTTCTGTCCCCCCTTCCAAGAGCAGAGCATGATTGCTGTCTGACCCCTGCACACCCCTCCCCCCAAAGCAGCCCCCTTTCCCTCTCTCCCTGGCCCCCTGTTGTGCCATGCCTACCTGCTGCGTGGCCCCATTCTGTCCCCCCTTCCTAGAACAAAGCATGATTGCTGTCTGCCCCCAGCACACCCCTTCCACCAAAGCAGCCCCCTTTCCCTCTCTCCCTGGCCCCCTGTTGTGCCATGTCTGCCTGCTCCGTGGCCCCCTTCTGTTCCCCCCCACTCCCAGAGCAAAGCATGATTGCTGTCTGCCCCCCAGCACACCCCTCCCCCAAAGCAGCCCCCTTTCATTCTCGCCCGATCGCATCAGAGGGAGCGTGCTACCGAGGTGGAGAGCGGCCTGCGAGGTTTGCTACAGCTGGCTGGCGATCCTCAGCAGGCTGCTTTGAAGAGGAGGGCAGAGAACAAAGAGCAGCAGCGGTGTCAGCGGGCTTACAGTGAGTGAGGGTAGGAGGTGGGAGTTGCCTGCGTGTTCAAAAATAGAATTCGGCACGGAGTGACAAATCATGCTGTCAGGGAACATGGCGTCCTAAGTGCGCATGCGTGCTTAGGGTTTTATTATAGAGGATGACAACTTTGCATGTGGATTATCTGATATTATCAGAAGCAATTAAGGAAAGATTTATAAACTACAGTTTATAAACTATAATTCTGGAACGTTGCCTGCCTCAATGCTGTAACCTCATGCAAGTGCTTTCCTGCGTCTGTATGTGGTTGTGAGGTGGAGTGGAGAGGACAATCGCGTACAGACGCAGGAAAGCGCTTGTGTGACGTTACAGCAGTGAGGCAGGCAATGTTCCAGAACATGACTGCCGGACACTTAAGGCACAAGTTTTCTATAAAGAATCATTCTTTATAATACCAAGGGCCTCAAAATAGTACCTGGCGGGCCACAAGTTTGAGACCACTACTGTATATTATGTATGTTAACCTGTAACCCATTCTGAGCTCTTTAGGGAGAATGGGATAGAAAACTAATTATCTTCTCCCCCCTTTCCAAAACCATAGCATGGCTTTTAGCACTAGTCATATAGCTTAAATTAGTTGTTTAGACATATACGCCATCATTAAAGCTTTGTGTATTAACAAAGACTTTTATTTTTGTCAAAGTATTTTTGTATGGACCTTTCAGGCAAAACAAGCCAGTTGCTTGAACTCTGTATCAGTCCAACCTTTATTCATGTTTTGTTCGTATTTTATTCATGTGGATGTAACTATTTTTTACTTTTTTTGCTCATTAATATAAAATGCAAGGAACCTCACTTGACTTATCTTATAGTGAAGTGCTGCTATGTTCTCCTCTCCTGTCTTATAGCTTTCCTCGACCCTGAAGAAAGTTTCATTCTGAAACATGCATGTAGGGAGAGGAGAACATAGGAGCACTTCACTATTATTTTATATTAATAAGCAAAAAGAGTAAAAAATAGTTACATTCACATGAATAAAATATGAACAAAACATGAATAAAGGTTGGACTGATACAGAGTTCAAGCAACTGGCTTGTTTTGCCTGAAAGGTCCATACAAAAATACTTTGACAAAAATAAAAGTCTTTGTTAATACACAAAGCTTTAATGATGAAGACACAGTAAGAAGTAAATGAGATTGTATGCGCCAGCCTTTTATATGTTGGCGAATATGTCTAAACAACTAATTTAGGCTATATGATTAGATTGAAGATACAGCAGTGGCATTTGTTTGTTTGCATATAATTTTAGCACTAGTAACAGCTCAGATGCTCATAGGAATTCTATGCAGCCAGCGCAAAACTGTGCTACAGTTTTGTAAAAAAAAAGAAGGGGGTGGTTTAAATAAATCAATAAATGACACAGGGACAAATTTGTCCCCATCCCCACAAGCTCTGTCCTCATGTGCACAAACCTCTCAAACACTTAAGTGGGACAGGGACAGAGCTCGAGGGGCTGGGGACAAAATTCTCCTCGTGTCATTCTCTAGTTCAAACCTCATAAAAGCTTTTTTTGTGGGCAAAGCCTGTCTACCTTTACAAAAGACCCTTTATAAGTTTGCAAGCTGTGCACGTGTTTAACAATATGTGGGCCAAACAGCATGTGTATTTTTACATGCACCGCTTATACGTGTTCTCAGACGTGTTCTTTCAGTTCTACAAGGGCAGAGTCCTGAAGCAAGTATTTCATTTGAGGGGGTGATGGGACTTTCTGTGGTTACAATCAAAGTGGTTTACATATTAGCCTTACTGGGTCAGACCAACAGTCCATCAAGCCCAGTAGCCCATTCTCACGGTAGCCAATCAAGGTCATTAGTGCATAAATGGAAATGTTGTGTGGTGGCCTTTTAGACTGGGGAACTGGGTTCCCACTGCAGCTCCTTGTGACTCTAGCAAGTCACTTAATCCTCTATTGCCCCAAGTACAAAATAAGTAATATATATTCTTATGTTCTTACTATTGGGGTGTGTTCTAGGTGCCTATTTATGAAAGTGCATATGCATTCTCCTGCACTTTCAACCTAGGTGTGCTTTTATAAAATTATTCCCATTGTGTCTCAGAAGTATTTATCATAGGAAGTTCATGTAAACATCTACAGTACAAATTTTAGGGTTTATTTTGTGTTCTTGTCACAGGGCAACATGACAACCGGTGCAGATGTTCGGGATATCCTGGAGCTCGGAGGCGGGGACTCTGAGAATACAGGAATAATCAGTAAAAAGGACATTCTAAACTCAGACAAGGTAAGAGACTCCCAGCCTAATAGCGAGAGGGTGTCTAATCACTCATTTGCAAAAGTTAACTTCAAGATATATGTAACTACATATTTTTGCAACTGTGCAGCTTCTTTGGAAATTGCTGAGTTTTATAGGATTATCAAAAATGTATGCATGGGTCTTAAAAGGTAGCATAGAAGTGGATAAGACTGGAAATTTAGAAGTTCAGTCTAAGTAGGAGAGTTTTGAAAGTACATTACAATATATCTTTAATGTCAGTTGGGCAAGTCAAATGTAGTTGAATGTTTAACCAACTTTATCTCAAATGCATTTTCTTACCAAACTTTCAGGAAGTCAATCAAACTTATCTCTTTGATAAATTTCTCTAACCCCACTCCTGCCTTGATGTACTTTTAGACCACTTCCAAATAAATGTGACTAATCTTAACATAATGTAACCTCGAAAAGCTTTCTGTTATATCGCTGTTTGTATACAGTCTCTTCTTCTGTAAACTGCTTTGAACTGTTTATGGTATAGCGGTATATAAAAATAAAGTTATTATAGTACGTTAGAAACTAACGGCCCCGGCCCCGAAGCCCTTTAAATCTCTATGGGCTTCGGGGCCATTAGCGCAGCGCTGCCGTGGCTTTGTAGAAGAGGCCGTAAGATGTACTAATGTGTTATGTTACTGGAAGGGTGTTACAGGCTCAATATATGGAATAAATTCCAAGATGTGGATGTCATGTTTGATGGAGTATGTTTGTTACAGAGAAAGGAAGGGAAATGCATAAATGGATCTGTAATAAGCGAGTTGGTGAAACTGGAAAGTGAATGAATGGGAGGGGATTGCATTTCTTAGGATTACTTCAGGATATATTGTTAGATTTATAGGATGGTTCATGGGAATTAGGTTGTGAAAAGAATGTACGGAGAACAAATTCTTCCTACAGTGCTTGTGTAAAAGCCACAAAATTCATTCCTCCTTGTGAGATTCCTTGTTTCCTGCTGAATCGAGTGAATGACAATCTTTCCCCTCCCTACTTTGTGCTGATTGTGGTTATCCGCATAGTAGTGTTCTCTGCAGAACTTTTTTCACACAGACGTCTAATAAATAAACTGAGTGCCCTCGAGCTTGGTCAAGAACAGGTTGAATGGAAGGCGACAGTGATCAATGGAGATCACTCTTGAGGAAAGGGATGTTACCAGTGATGTGCCTCAAGGTTCTGTTCTTAGGCCTGTTCTTTTTAACATTTTTATAAACGATATTGCTGAAAGGTTATTGGTAAGCTTTGCCTCTCTTATGGATGGTACCAAAATCTGCAATAGAGTAGACACTCAGGATGGTGTGAAGAAAGACCTGGTGAAGCTTGAAGAATGGTCTGAATTTTGGTAGCTAAAATTTAATGCTAAGAAATGCAAGGTCATGCATTTGGTCTGCAGAAACCCGAGGGGACAGTACAGTTTAGGGGGTGAACAACTTTTTGTGCATGACAGAAGAGCGGGACTTGGGTGTGATTGTATGTGATGATCTTAAGACAGCCAAACAGGTTGAAACGGTGAAGAACTTTTTGAGCATGACAGAAGAGTGGAACCTTCTGTATGTGATGTGATGTGATTGTATGTGATGATCTTAAGGTGACCAAACAGGTTGAAACGGTGATGATGAAAGCTAGAAGGATGCTAGGGTGCATAGGGAGAGGTATGGCCAGTAGGAAAAAGGAGGTATTGATACACCTGTATAAGACTTTGGTGAGTCCAGCAGCCCCCCCTCCCTCCCTATCGCAGGCCCAACAGTCCCCCACCTTTGCATTCTATGTGCAGCTACTGTCATATGTCACTACCACCAGGGATTCCATTTATAAACAGGCCTCCTTTCTTCCCTCCATCTGCATGACCCCTCCGCCGAAGCCGACACGGAAGGCTTCCCTCTGATGCCAGAGCTGACGGAAGGAAGCCTTCCAAGTCAGTCAGGGATCCCAGTTACCTCAACAGTCCTTCCAGGTAGGCTGCTCTTTCCTGCCTTCAACTGAACTTGTTCTTTGCAGGGATGCGGGCAGCAGCTCTTGCACGCTCCATGTGGCTGACCCGGAAGCCATCTCTCCTGATGTCGGAGAGATGGCCCAGGTCAGTCACAGGCAGCATGGAATCAAGTGCTGCTGAAGGCGGGAAGGAGCAGCCCAGTTGGATTGCCTTGAAAGGAACAAGAAAGGGAGAGGGGGCTATCAACGTGAGATAAAGGGAGAAAGGAGGGGGCGGAAGGAGCGCATTAGGACATGGGATGGGCACAAATTTGGGACAAAGGCAAGGAGGGGGGCATGAATTCAGGACACAGGGAAGGGAGGGGGTATGAACTTGGACACAAGGGAGAGAGGAAGGGGACAGTAACTTGAGACATAAGGGGGGAATAGAAAGGAAGAATTATTGGGCATGAAAGAGATGGTGCACATGGGGAAAGGAAGAAAGAGGAAAATTGTCGATCAGAGAGAGGAGTGAGGGAAGAGAAGGATGAAAGAGAAATGTTGGATATGGTGGTGGAAAGGGAACAGAGGGATAGATGGAAGGGGATACAAGGCGGAGGAATGTTGGACATAGTGATGGAGGGAGTGGTGTGGCATGGTGCTGGAGAGGGGTGATAGAAGGAGAAATGTTGGGCATGGGGCTTGTGGGCAGTGGTGAAAAATGTTCACATGATCCATGGGATGAGAGAGGAAGAAATGTTGGATGTGGCGGTAGAGGGAGTGGGAGAGATGCACCCTGGATCTCTCTCTCTTTCCCTACTCCCTGTACACAGGGGGAGGGGATCAAAGAATGGTGAGATGGGCACAGGGGAAATACTAGAAAGGGATATATAGGAGACATAGAGAAGGGAGATGCTGAACATGGGGACAATACAGAGGTAGAAGAAATGTCAAATGGTTAGGAGACCCTGGTAAGTGAGTTAAGAGAAGATAAAAGAAAACAGACTAAGACAAACATGATTTGAAAAATGACGAGACAACAAAAGGTAGAAAAAAATAATTTTATTTTCTATTTTGTGATTAGAATATATCAGATTTGAAATATATATCCTGCTAGAGCTAGTGTTAGACATAACTGGGGACCACAAAGCCCAGGCCATGCTTCTTTAGCTTCCAACTGGCCTAGGGCTCTCTCTGACCAGGGGGCAGTTGCCTTAGTTGCACTCCCCTAACACTGTTCCTGACACGTGTGACTGCAGTATTCTGTTAGCATGACATTTCTGTGAGGCATTCTGTAATATTATTCCAGGACAAGCAGGCAGCATATTCTCAACAGTGGGTGACATCACCGACGGAGCCCCGCAGCGGACAGCCTTGCAAGCAGACTTGCTTGAAGATCTTTGTAAGAGCTTACGAGTGCTGCACTGCGCTTGCGGGAGTGCCTTCCCGCCCAAGTGAGGGCGCGCATCTCCTGTGAGGTACCTCAGTTCAAAGTTTTCCGCGGAGCCGAGAAGTCCTCTTCACTTCAAATCTGCAGCCTTCGTTGCCTTCTCTCACCGTGGCTTTCTTATTTTTGTTAAGTCGCTGTGCTCGCATTTTCTTATTACTCTTTTTCGTTAAAAAAAACCACTTATTTTTTGTCATTCTTCCGGCTAGCGGCCTTTTGGCCTAGGACTGGCCGCTTACCTCGTTCGTTACGTCGGCCTTTATTTTTTCTATGTTCCGGCCTCTTACTGGGTTCAAAAAGTGTAGCCAGTGCGGCAAAGCCATTTCAATAACCGATCCTCCTAGTCGGTGTATTGCTTGCCTGGGTCCTGCACATTACCCCAATGCCTGTTCGCGCTGTGCTACCCTTCGACCTTGAGCCCTTCGCAGATGATGTGCCAAGCTTCTTTAACTATTTAGCACTATGGAACAACCTACTGAGAAGGTCTCAACCTCGGCTTTGGGGTCGGCCTCGACCTCGACACATGCATCTGCCTCCACCAAGGCCCCGACCTCGACACCTCTGGTCTGGAAGGCCTCGCCAGCAGTTCCTCAGAAGTCTTCCTCGGTGGGTAAGTCTCCTATCTCTCCTTCAGGTACTATTCCTAAGAACCCTCCAGAGTCCCAGGCCATATCTGCGGTCCTACCAGCCTCTTCCAGACTTCCAGCCAAGCGTGCCTACAAGCTTAGGGAATACTCATCCTCGAGGTCGCCCTCATTGGAGCGCACTGCTGCACCTTCGAGACCTGATCCCTTTGTCTCGGTGCCTAGTTCGAGGACATGTTGAAAGCCATTCTGACCACTCAGATTTCCTCAGTCATGGCTCAACTCCTCCCGTCCTCGACCCTGCTTCCTACGAGCCAGCCTGAGCGGCAGTCTGAGACCCCTGTGGAAGCACCTCGAGGCAAGCCTCGGAAGTCTCGCCATTTCTCATCCAGTGACTCTTCGCTTACTCTTCGGACACAGTCTCCTCAACCTTGATCGAGGCATCGCTTGAGGCAGTCGAGGCATCTCGCTTCCAAGCTCAGTCAGGAGACTTTTCTACAGAAGAAACCCTCTCCTCCTCTGGATACTGAATCTTCTATGCCTCGTTTATCAAAGGCTACCAAGATTTCTACTAAATCTAAACATAAGTCTCGCAAGTCTATTACATCGGCTGTTTCTCCTCGCAGTCCATCGAGGTCGAAGACTCCTCCATCGAGACCGCCTCCGAGGGAGCCTTCTCCTCCTGCCTCAACCCACCCTGTTCCTCGAACCCCGGGAACTTCACCATCGAGGTTTTTGAAGCGCAAGCATTCTCTAACTCCTCCTGTTGTGGGTAGTGGAGCTTCTTCAATCACTGTGGGCCTGGATTCTGAGCCTCCTCAGTATTCCAGAGAGGCTTCTCCTTCCTATTCGGTGGTTCCTAAGTCTCGCACTCCTTCTCCTGAAGGTGCCTTGACCTCGAAGTCTGCCTCTTTTGCCAGGTTTGTCTTTGACATGGGAAAAGCTCTTCAACTGGATCTCCACTCTGATTCCAAGTACACTCCTGAATACTTGGCTGACATGAGTTGCCTCATCCACCCAAGGAGACCTTGAGGCTTCCTATGACTCCAATATTAAAGCAAACTTTCTTTAGGAATATGGAAACTCCTTATTCCATTACAGCCATTCCATCCAAGCTGGAATCCAGGTATCGCACAGTACCTTGCAAAGGCTTTGAGAAATCTCAATTGTCCCACCAATCCTTGGTTGTGGAATCTTCTTTAAAGAAAGCTCAACCATCTAAGCTCTACGCTGCGGTCCCTCCAGGCAGGGAGGGCCGTACCATAGACAAGTTTGGCTGTAGGCTATATCAGAATTCCATGATGGCTAACAGAATTCTCAATTACAACCACACTTTCACTGCTTATTTTAACTATTTCCTCAAATTGATGCCTAGGTTCTACCCGGCTCTTGAGGAACAAAGTCTTCCAGAATTTAAACAGATCATCAGAACTCTGTCTCAACTTCGACTCTTCATGCTGCAAGCCACATACGATGCCTTTGAGCTTTCTTCTTGAGTTTCTGCCTTTTGCAGTTGCCATGCGCCGTCTCGCCTGACTCCGCATTGTTGATATGGATCCCAATTTGCAGGACCGTCTAGCCAACTTACCTTGCCAGGGGAATGAACTCTTTGATGATTCTATTGAAGCTGCTACAAAGCGTCTCTCTGAACATGAGCGCTCATTTGCTTCCTTGATTCGGCTGAAGCCTAAGACTCCTCCTGCTCGGTCATACAAGCAACCACCACGTCGTTATCCTCAAAAAAATGACACTAGCTTTCTCCAGGCCTCCGCCTAGAAGGCCTCCAAAGCAACAACGACAGCAGAAAGCTCAGACTCCTGCTGCGGCTAAACCTGCTCAGTCTTTTTGACATTCCCAGTCTGAGCATGCCAACCTCCCTTCATCAGACTTCTCTTCTGCCCATAGGAGGTCGTCTTCACCATTTTTATCACCAGTGGGAGATGATCACCTCAGATCTCTGGATTCTCACCATCCTTCGGGAGGGATACTCACTTCACTTTCTTCAGGTGCCTCCAGATTGCCCTCCAAGAGAGTGTCCTTCCAATTCGTTGCAACTTCCCCTTCTTCTTCAGGAAGCTCAGGCTCTTCTTCGCCTTCGAGCTGTCAAGTTCAAGTTTATTTATTCTTAATGAATCGCCTATTTAAAATCACTAAGCGATGTACAAAGTCTTAATACATATAGATTAATACCTTAACACTTACAAATTAAATGTTATTGACAATATAAAGTAAAATTTTCTTAAATACTAAACATACTTAATTACATTCGTATATTAAAATGTTAGTTAGGGTATAGAGACATACTTGAATTGTGAGGATAAATAGGAAAGAAATTACAATAATTGGATAGGAAAGGAAGAGTAATAACAAAGGAAAAAACAAATAGGAAGGGGAAGTAAATCTATAGATGAATAAAAAAGCATAATAAACTATTTAGAATCATATGCATCTTTAAAGAAAAATGTTTTTAGTGCTTTTTTAAAAATGGATAAATCTTTTAATTCCCTAATGTGTTGCGGTAAGAGATTCCAAGACTGAGGGGCAATAACAGAGAACATATCGTTACGCCTAGTTCCAATCACCTTCAACGAGGGGACCGACAGGAGGTTGGAAGAAGATGAACGAAGAGAACGAGTCGTGTTATACGGGATTAACCATCTATTAATGAATTGTGGCTTGTTGAAAGTGATGGTTTTAAAAACTAAAAGTAATAGTTTAAACGTAATACGGTGAGTTACCGGTAACCAATGAGATCTGATAAGAAGAGGAGTAACATGATCGTATTTTTTTGCGTTGTAGATTAATTTGACGGCCGTATTCTGAATTAATTGTAGTCTTTTTTTTTTCCTTTTGTGTAATATTAATGAAAAGGGAATTACAGTAGTCTAATTTTGAAATTATTAAGGAATGAACCAGGATATTTAAGGATTCAGGCTGAAGGAATTTGGAAAGCGAACGAATGAGACGTAATTTGTAGAAACATGTTTTAACAGTATTACTAATGTGATTATGGTATGTAAGTTTATCGTCAATCAAAATGCCTAGAATTTTTATGTTAGTAACCAGGTCTAATGTATCGTTATTAATAGAAATTGGAGCCATTAATTTAATGTCATTTTTCCAAGTAAAAAACATTGTTTTTGTTTTTTTGAGGTTTAAAGCTAATTTGTTTGAGAAAAGCCAGTTTTTTATCGAAAGAAGTTTATTGTTAATACTTGTTATATGGTCCAAATTTTCAGGATCTAAAGGATGAATTAGTTGTATGTCATCAGCATATGCAAAAGTGGTAAAACCTAAAGACTGTGCTAAGTTTAAAAGTGGAGAGAGAAAAATATTGAAGAGGAGGGGGGAAAGTATTGAACCTTGTGGTATTCCATAATTTGTAGAATAACTTTTAGAAATATTATTGTTAAAGCTGATGACAGTGGATCGATTTGTAAGAAAAGAGGAAAACCACTCTAAAACTTGGTCTTTGACTCCAATAGAGTTTAGACGATCTAATAAAAGGTTATGATCTATGGTGTCGAAAGCAGCTGTTAAATCTAGGGAGATTAAAATAACCGATTTGTGGTGGTCTAAAAAGTAGTGAATGTCGAGGAGGTTCCTCTGAACCAACGGGACATGGGCTTTTATTCCTGTTATTTTCTAGTTCCAAAGAAGACGGGGGATTTGCGATCCATTCTGGACATCAGAGCCCTCAACAAATTTCTAGTCAAAGAGAAGTTTTGAATGCTTTCTTTACCAACTTTATATTCCCTGATGACTCGGGGAGATTGGTTGTGCTCTCTGGATCTCAAAGAGGCTTACACTCATATCCCGATTCATCCAGCCTCTCACAAATATCTACGATTCCGGGTGGGGAATTTTCATCTCCAATACAGAGTTTTTCCTTTCAGACTCACCTCATCCTCCAGAGTCTTCACGAAGTGTCTGGTGGTGGTGGCTGCAGCCCTCCGTACCCAGGGTCTTCAAGTTTTTCCGTACCTGGACAACTGGCTCATCAAAGCCCCTTCTCAACAAGGGATTATTGCAGCGACCCAACAGACTATTATGTTCCTCCAATGTCTGGGGTTCAAAGTCAACTTTCCAAAATCCCAGTTGACCCCATCTCAGTCTCTTCAGTTCATTGGGGCCACTCTGCCACTGTCCAGCTCAGAGCGTTTCTATCTCCACCACGGCGGGATACCCTCATTCACCTTTGCCATCAAGTGTCTCATCTCACATCAATTTCAGCAAGACAAATGATGGTTCTGCTCGGTCACATGGCTTCTACAGTTCACGTGACACCTTTTGCCAGACTTCACCTTCACATACCTCAGTGGACCCTGGCATCTAAGTGGCAACAAGCTACCGACCCACTTTCTCAACAAATTACAATAACTCCTTTGATGAAGCAGTCTCTCCACTGGTGGATGCTCTCTTCCAATCTTTCCAGAGGTTTGGTGTTCCACACTCTCCCTCTTCAGAAGGTTCTCACAACAGACTCGTCAACCTACGCATGGGGAGCCCATCTAGACGGTCTCCGTACCCAAGGTCATTGGTCTCCTGTGGACTGTCTTTGTCACATCAATCTGTTGGAACTCAGAGTGATTTTCAATGCTCTCAAAGCTTTTCAACACCTTCTTCACGACAAGGTAGTCCTTGTCCGGACGGACAACTAAGTCGCCATGTACTATGTCAACAGTCAGGGAGGGATGGGATCTCACTCCCTTTGTCAAGAAGCTCTGAAGCTGTGAGATTGGGCAATCCATCACAAGATCTTTCTCAGAGCTGTCTACATTCAAGGTCATTTCAAGATTTCGAATTTACGCCCAGTAGCGTCTACGAAGAAATATCAAGACTCAAAGTAAACAAAGCCATGGGACCGGATAATCTACATCCCAGAATGCTCAGGGAGATAAGGGAAGTCCTGGCTGAACCATTATCTGTTCTTTTCAATCTTTCCCTAAGCACAGGAAGGGTCCCCTTGGACTGGAAAACCGCTAATGTAATCCCACTCCACAAGAAGGGCTGCAGGACAGAGACAGCAAACTACAGACCAGTGAGTCTCACATCTATAGTCTGTAAACTCATGGAAACACTGATCAAACAGAATATTGACACAATCCTAGACGAAAAAAAACTGCGTGATCCACACCAACACGGGTTCACCCAGGGAAGATCCTGCCAAACTAATCTGATTAGCTTTTTTGACTGGGTTACTAGACAACTGGACGCTGGAGAGTCACTGGACGTGGTATACTTGGACTTCAGTAAAGCATTTGATAGCGTCCCTCATCGAAGATTACTGAACAAGCTGAAATCGATAGGATTAGGAGACACTCTAACTACATGGGTTGGGGATTGGCTGAGCGGTAGACTTCAGAAAGTGGTGGTGAACGGTACCCCATCCGAAGCATCAGAAGTGATCAGTGGAGTGCCGCAGGGCTCGGTCCTGGGCCCGATTCTATTCAACTTATTCATAAGAGATATGACGCGGGGACTTAGAGGAAGGGTATCACTGTTCGCCGACGCCGCCAAACTTTGCAACATAGTAGGCAGAAGATTGTTACCTGATGATGATATGACACACGACCTACTGCTTCTGGAACAATGGTCGACTACTTGGCAGCTAGGATTCAATGCTAAAAAATGCAAGATAATGCACCTGGGAAAGAGAAACCCGTGCAGAACTTATGTTCTAAATGGTGAGACCTTGGTTAGGACCACGGCGGAACGCGATCTAGGAGTGATCATTAGTGAGGACATGAAGGTTGCCAATCAAGTGGAGAAGGCTACCTCCAGGGCAAGACAAATGATGGGATGTATCCGTAGAGGTTTTGTCAGCAGGAGACCTGAAGTTATGATGCCGTTGTACAGAGCCATGGTGAGGCCTCACTTGGAGTACTGTGTCCGGTTTTGGAGACCACATTACCAAAAGGATGTGCTAAGGATCGAGTCGGTGCAGCGAGCGGTAACCAGGATGGTCTTGGGGCTCAGGGATCTCACGTATGAAGAAAGACTAAAGAAATTGCGGCTGTACTCACTTGAGGAAAGAAGAGAACGGGGAGATATGATTGAAACGTATAAGTACATCACGGGACGCATCGAGACAGAAGAGGATATCTTCTGGCTCATGGGACCCTCGACCACCAGAGGGCATCCACTGAAAGTCAGGGGAGGGAAGTTTCATGGAGACTCCAGGAAGTACTTCTTCACCGAAAGAGTGGTGGATCATTGGAACAGACTCCCACTCCAGGTGATAGAGGCTAGCAGCGTGACGGAGTTTAAGAGAAAATGGGATACTCATGTGGGATCGTTAAGGGAGTAAACTCAGGGGGGAGGGATACTTGGAATGGGCAGACTTGGTGGGCTATAGCCCTTTTCTGCCGCTTTTTTCTATGTTTCTATGTTTCTAACTGTCTGGCGGACAAATTGAGTCGTGTTCTGCAGCCACATGAATGGACACTCAATTCCTCGCCTCTACGTCAAGTGTTTGCTCGATGGGGGACTACTCAAATAGATCTCTTTGCCTCTCCCCTCAACAACAAGCTGCCTTAATTCTGCTCCTGAATATACTCTCCCCAGCGTCTCGAAGCAGATGCTTTCCTACTGGATTGGACGGGTCAATTTCTGTTTGCCTTCCCTCCATTCCCTCTGATTCTCAAGACTCTCTTCAAACTCAAGACAGAACATGCCACCATGATTCTGATAGCTCCTCGGTGGCCCAGACAACTGTGGTACTCCCTTCTACTTCAACTCAGCACCAGGGAGCCTCTACTTCTACCTGTTTTTCCCTCTCTGCTTACTCAGAGTCAAGGATCCTTGCTACATCCCAACCTGCAGTCTCTACACTTTAACAGCTTGGTACGTTTCAACCTAACAGACTCTACAGTTTTCTCAGTCTGTACAGGATATTTTAGTAGCTTCCAGAAAGCCGTCCACTAGGCAGTGTTACAGCCAGAAATGGACTAGATTTTCTGCTTGGTGTTCCACTCGCCATATGGAACCAATGTCTACCTCCTTGGCTTCTGTTTTGGATTATTTACTTCAGTCTACATCTATCAGAGTCCATCTCAGTGCGATTTCTGCTTTTCATCAGCCTCGATGGGAAACCTCTGTCTGCACACCCTGTGGTTTCCCGCTTTATGAAAGGACTTTTTAATGTTCATCCACTGCTCAAACCACCTCCAGTGGTCTGGGATCTCAATGTTGTCCTGGTTCAATTGATGAAGCCTCCATTTGAACCAATTTATAAGGCTCATCTTACTTGGAAAGTATCTTACTTGGAAAGTAGTTTTCCTGATTGCTCTCACGTCTGCTCGAAGAGTCAGTGAGTTACAAGCTTTCGTTGTGGATCCACTTTTCACAGTTTTCCACCATGACAAGGTGGTCCTCCGTACTCATCCAAAATTCTTGCCTAAAGTTGTTTCAGAATTTCACATCAATCAATCTATTGTTCTTCCAGTATTTTTTCCAAAGCCTCATTCCCACCCTGGAGAAGTGGCGCTCTATACTATGGACTGTAAGCGTGCCTTGGCTTTCTACTTGCAACACACTCAACCTCACAGAACAGCCCCACAACTTTTCATCTCCTTCGATCCAAATAAGCTGGGGCATCCTGTCTCGAAGCGAACCATATCCAACTGGATGGCTGCTTGCATCTCTTTCTGCTATGCTCAGGCTGGTCTCCCTCTGCAGGGCGAGTCACGGGTCACAGAGTTCGAGCAATGGCGGCGTCTGTAGCTTTCCTCAGATCAACTCCTATTGAGGAAATCTGCAAGGCTGCCACTTGGTCCTCGGTTCATACTTTCACCTCTCATTACTGTCTAGATACTTTTTCCAGGAGGGATGGCCATTTTGGCCAATCTGTTTTGCAAAATCTTTTTTCTTAAGCTGCCAACACTCCCTCCATCCCATTTTGCTTAGCTTGGAGGTCACCCATATGTGAGAATATGCTGCCTGCTTGTCCTGGAATAAAGCACAGTTACTTACCGTAACAGTTGTTATCCAGGGACAGCAGGCAGATATTCTCACAACCCACCCTCCTCCCCTGGTTGGCTTCTTAGCTAGTTATCTGAACTGAGGTACCTCACAGGAGACGCGCGCCCTCACTCGGGCAGGAAGGCACTCGTTCATGCGCAGTGCAGCACTCATAAGCTCTTACAAAGATCTTCAAGCAGGTCTGCTTTCGAGGCTGTCCGCTGCGGGGCTCCGTCGGTGACGTCACCCACTGTTGAGAATATCTGCCTGCTGTCCCTGGATAACAACTGTTACGGTAAGTAACTGTGCTATTTGGCTTATTCAGTTTTCTCGATAGTGGAGGTGTGAAGGGGGGGGGGAGACAGGAGTTTTATTGATCCTTGTGTGTATTATTTTTGTTTATAAAATGACAATTGTACAGAATATTGTCTCTTTTTATATTTTAATAAAATAAGTTTAGTACATTAGATAGATTGTAAGCCCTCCGGGACAGATAGGGAAAATGCTTAAGTACCTGATTGTAAAACCGCTTAGATAACCTTGATAGGCGGTATATAAAAACCTAATTAACAACAACAACCTAATAGTATAAAATCAGGGCGGATAGGATCAGACGGCTTGTGGGGATGGGGACGGGGACTGAGCTAGCGGGTACAGGAATTGAGCTGGTGGGGACCGGGACAAATTTTTTTTTCCCTGCATCATTCTCTAGTGGTAACTCAGATTGAAAAACACTTCACTGTTGGTTATAAGGATGGCTCTTTCCTAGGGATACTCACTGGGTGGAATTTAGTATGCTTCGTGTTAGAGAATGACACAGGGTCAAATTTTTCCCCATCCCTACCCCATTCCTGCAAGCGTCCTCCTCATCTGCAGAAGCCTCAAACACTTTAAAATCGTAAGTGTTCGAGGCTTGTGTGGTTAAGGCAGAGCTTTGATGGGGAAATTAAGTTCCTGTGGGTACAAGGAAAATTTGTCCCTGTGTCATTCTCTCCTTCATGGTCAGATAAGAAGCTGTTGTAGCTGATGATCCAAAAGTCTTAGAACCTGTGTAGAGATCTAGAACCATGAACTGTAGTTGTATTATTAGATAAACCCTGTTGTACAATACAGCAGTGTTATCCTCCCAGTGAAGTTAGTCTTATGTTCCCTGAATGGCAATTGTATAAAAATTCTTGTGAATTCTATAAGAGATATATGAGCGCTTGTAGCTATTCTGGTTCTGTTTTATTGTAGAAAAAATCCAAGAAATCTGCAGAAACCCTGACCTTCAAGAGGCCAGAAGGGATGCATCGAGAAGTGTATGCACTGTTGTATTCAGACAAGAAGTAAGTGAGGGTTTCCTTATCACTGTTCAGTTCAAGGACCTAACCTGGGTTCCAGCTGTCTGAGAGCATCAAATTGTCAAACAAAAACAAGAGAAAAATTCAACTGGTCTGCAGTGAAAAGCAATCGGAATAAACAAAGAAAAACTGCAGACCAGAGTACAAGATGCAGGCTAGGTTTATTAAAACAATTCTAGTTGCGGTTAGTGTTACCACCTTTTTAATAAACCAGGGGACCCATCAAGGTCCATGTTTAGGTCCCTAATTTGAAAAGGTATCAGACCAAACCACAGCTGAAATAAACTTAAGCCTGCGTCTAACCAAATTTGTCGCCAGAAAAATATCTCCGTAGGAAAATTGCAGTGAAGCAATGGGACATCAGATCAACAGCTGGAAGGTCTGACAATGTCCCAAGCTGAAAGAGCAGCAAAGCTGCTGTTTCTCTTCCCATCTCTGCTCCAGGAACTGAGTATGTGAACGCTTTCTGTGACCATGCTAGTTTGGCACTTTAGTTTACATATCAGGCTGGGTGAGAAATTGGAAACTCAGCAGGGGGAGAGAGACCTATGGAATCCCTGAGAAGAGTGTTCACCCAGAATCTTTCTTGCACTGGGGGACTGTACTGGGTATACAAAAGTACTGCAGGTTTGACCTTTTTGTTCCAGTTCAAGAAGGCTTCTAGGTAGATTTGCTGTGACACAGTAAGTGGTTTGCTTAGTCCAGAAATGCATGTTTTTGTACATTTTCAGAAATGAGACTGAGCAAAGAACTGAGGCAGTGAGGACTGCTTTATCCTCTGCAGAGAGAACATAAAAATAGCCATACTGGAGCAGACCAATGGTCCATCTATCCCAGTATCCTGCTTCCAGCAGTGACTAGTCCAGGTCACAAATATCTGACAATCCCAAAGAGCAGCAATATTCCATCTACCAATCCCAGGGACAGCAGCGACTTTCCCCATTTTTATCTCAGTAGTAGACTATGGACTTGTCCAGACCTTTTTTTTTAAGCCTGGGAACACTAATCACTGTTACCACATCCTCTAGTGACAAGTTTCAGAGCTTAACAATTCATTGAGTGAAAAAATATTTCCTCCTATTTGTTTTAAAAGTATTAAATTGAGTGTCCCCTAGTCTTAATACTTTTCAAAGGAATAAACAATCAATTCATGTTTACCCATTCTACTCCACTCGGGATTTTCTAGACCTTGGTCATATCACCTCTCAATAATCTCTTTTCTAAGCTCTTGAGCATTTCCTCATATGAGAGGATTTTCATCCCCTTAATCTGTGAACTTTTCCTAATTCTGCTATATCTATTTTCAGAGGTATTAGGTATAAATAAATTTTTTGTACAGAACAATTCAGTGGGGCCATGAGAACAGATGTCTGAAGAGTGTCCTTAGGATTCACCAATGACCTGTACAGGTGCATCCACACCACCTTTCTTCTACTGGTCACGCC
Organism: Geotrypetes seraphini; assembly: GCF_902459505.1. Taxonomy (NCBI): domain Eukaryota; kingdom Metazoa; phylum Chordata; class Amphibia; order Gymnophiona; family Dermophiidae; genus Geotrypetes; species Geotrypetes seraphini. The sequence goes on from NC_047095.1 coordinate 70,090,810, forward strand.
TCTCTCTATACATCCTTCTGGCAACAGCCAGTCTGGCATCCTTCTGGCAACAGCCACCGCCTTGGCACACTCTTTGTGTTTAGATCTTTGGACTCTTATCACCCACAGTCCCTCTTCCCATCTGTGCATATCAGCCTCTCACCTCCCAGCACATACAGCTCCTTCTGATTTCTAATCCCCAGATGCACTAATCTGCATTAAATTTTAGTTGCCAGATATTAGACCATTCCTCTAACTTTTGCAGATTCTTTTTCATATTTTCCACTTCCTCCTTGGTGTCTACTCTGTTACAAATCTTGGTATCATCCACAAAAAGGCAAACGTTTCCTTCTAACTCTTGTCAATGTTGCTCACAAACATATTGAACAGGATCGGCCCCAGCATTTGCTTGGTACTCCTGGTAGCTGAGGATCGTGGAAGGCATTTCACTATTTTGGTCTCCTTGTCCTATGTTCCAAGGTTAATGCCTCTGATGATGGAATCCCCCAGCAGCAATAGTTTTCTGTTTTGGGCTTTTTTTCATTTGTGCTTAGGGTGTGCTTTCTCTCTTGAGTTACCTTCACTGGTTCCAGTCGCACCTCAATTCTGTTTTCTACTGGAGCAAAATAATTCTCTAGAGATCATATTTGTGAAGGTGGATATTTCTGTATTACATGTCGCAGTCTTCCTGAGCCTACTGTGACCCATTTATTCCTGGGCGGTTTTATCCTTTGAGGCAGAGGTGGTAAGTTGGTATGATTTTGTGGAGCGATGGAAGCTGCTTTAATTGTACTCAATTCATGTTTAAATTTGCAGAGCTCCTCTTTAATACTAGCAAGGTGACAACAGATGGGGCAAGCCTCCAAATGGTGTATCTTGGAATTAAGCATCACAGTGATTGCATTGAATAAAAGTCATCGTAGGGAGAAGAGGATTTAGGCAGGTTTAATGCTATAATCAGTGTAAGAGCAGAAATATAAAATCCTGAGTAACAAAGCTGTAGAAGTTTTCTAGGCAGTCTTTCTCCCTCAGCATTGTCCCAGTCACCAAATGATGAAAAAAATTCACTTGGTCTTGACGGAACATCTCCAAGTTCTCCTGACAGCAGCAGAGCCTCGTTGCCTTCTGACATGGCATCAGCTTTCTTGGAACCCATCTTGCACTAACCTTGGACATGCCCAACTTTTCATGAATTATTTTCCAAACTGTACCTGCCGAGATGCCTATTTCTTCAGCTATTCGGGAAACCTTAATTTGTCTGTTTGACAAAATTAAATCTTCGACTTTCTTGCAAATTTCTGTGGATGCTGCTTCCACAGGCTGTCCAGTATGAGGGTCATCTTCAATCTACTCTTTACCCCACTTAAACTGCTTGCTCCAAAATTTTACCTTGTAGGATGAAGAGGCAGACTCACCGTAAACTTCAGTCATGCGTTCATGGATCTCCTTTGGGGATTTCCCTTCTTTTATGATAAATGTTATCACTGAACGGTGCTCCAAATCTAGTAGGTTCTTATTTGATTTGCATGAGGACTCTGGCTCTTGGAATGTTAGACTTGCAATGAGCCACAACTGTGCATGAGTAACCTTGAGACATGTCATAACATTCACAGACTTGTTTCAACATGCTTGCTACTTTCTTTCATACTTAGGTAGATAAATTATTGAACACCCCGCGTAAGCTGTGCTGGAGGATGTGGCCAAAGCAGTTGGGTATCCCTGTGGTCAAAAGCAGTTTAGATAAGCTCCTGGAGGAAAAGACCATGAGCGGTTGTTAAAACAAGCCACTTACTCCTGAGACGGAGCTGCAGGAAATGGATCTGGCTTATGTGATAGTGCCTGGTAGTCTGGATTGGCTACTGTCAAGAGATAGATGCAGGTCTTGACCGATTTTTGGTCTGACCTAGTACTGGCATCTTTTGTAGAGGATTCATGAATACATGTGCACATTTACATCCGGTCCACACATAATCTTTAATGTGTCTATGAGGTAAGGATGGGGGTATTTTTGGCTGAATGCTAGCCAGATTGCAGAAGCTTGAAAAAGATCATCATGATATAGAGAAATAAAAGAACTGTTTTGAGGACATTAATCTTCCTGCTCACAAAAGGAGACAGTTTATGGTGGGTTGGGATTTAGGTTAATTTTAGGTACTGTATATATGTTTTATTTAGCCCTTTGGACTGTTTGCCTTTCAGTTATGTGATATGTCCTTTTAGTTCCCTGGTGAGAATAAGAATGTGTTTGTTATGCAAGTATGAAACATTTCTCTTTATTACTGTTTGAGTTTCCCTTATTCTGCTATATTGAATCATCTTATTATTCTCATGGTCTAGACAACCTTAGAATGCAGTATATATGTTTAATGAAGAACGGAATATATTCCACCTGTAGCTATGATGCTTAGTAACGTTTGCTTTTGCGTTCAGTCCATACCAGTTCTCAAGAGGGAGTAGAGAAGAGTCAAGTGTGGCTATTTCACACCCATCCAAGTGTATCCGTCCATTTGGAAAGGAAGTTCTAGTTTTTCTTAGCAATCAAAACTGTGTTACTTCAGACATGTAGGGCTCCTTTTACGAAGGTGCACTAGCGTTTTTAGCCCATGCACCGGATTAGCGCACACTAGCCAAAAAACTACCGCCTGCTCAAGAGGAGGTGGTAGTGGCTAGCGAGCACTATTCCGCGTGTTAAGGCCCTAACACGCCTTTGTAAAAGGAGCCCTTAGCACAATCCTAATGTGCTCCCACCTAGGAAGGGTTGGAAGAGATGGTGGAGAGCATTATTCCTAGAGTAAGCTTATCCCTTATAGCAGTTCTCTCCGGTCGACTAATCAATAGCTTCTAGTGGTCCCCTCTTTGAAAGTTATTGGGACACGACGAAACGATATGTTTTCAGTGATGGCATCGCAGCTTTGGAACTCCATGCCACAGCATTTATGACTTGAGTCATTTGAAAAGTAATTTAAAAAGTTTTCTTTTTAAAGACGCTTTTAACCTTTGAATTATGTTTCTTTCTTTGATTGCACTCTTCCCTTCCTATTGTTTTTTCCATATATGGTTCTCCTCTGTACTTTAAAAACACTGAATTGGAGTTCTTGTTCCCTCTTACCTTTTGTATTAGTTGGTCTGTAAGTCTCTTTGTCTAACCTGTTTTTTTAAAGTTTAAATTTTATGTCTAAATATATGTTTATATTTTTATCGATTTTGTACCTCGCTTAGTAAAACTAAATAAGCGATTCATCAAACTCAAATAAAACTTGAAACTTCTAAGCTGCACTTCTGCACTGAGTGTCCTTTAGTACTGAAGTAAGTTTAATCTAAAAGTCACTTGAGTGTTTCTTTTGTAAAACGGGGGTAGTTTTTGGTAACAGCAGTAAAGATGAGAGAGAGTATCTATTTGGGGAAGTCATGTTCTTGAGTGCACACAGCATCAACTTGTGTTTTCTTACCCAGGGATGCTCCACCTTTGCTGCCCAGTGACACCACGCAGGGTTACCGCACGGTGAAGGCCAAGCTGGGCTGTAAGAGAGTCCGGCCCTGGAAATGGATGCCCTTCACTAATCCGGCCAGGAAGGATGGGGCCATGTTCTACCACTGGCGGCGAGCAGCTGAGGAGGGCAAGGACTATCCTTTTGCCAGATTCAATAAAGTAAGCAAGGAAATAGTCTTGCTGTGAGTGTTGTAAGAATTCTGTGACCTTCCCCTGTGATGAGCCAGGCTTGGTTTATAATGTATGCATATCTTTTCTTCATGTGTTCTTTGTTTCAAAAAGCTTTTTATCCTCATCTACTGATGAAATGGTAGGCCCATCAGAGTAAATGCCCTCTCATCCCTCCCAAATTAATGATACCAAGGGAATGGCAAGAGACATGTCTTAGTATATGAGTGCTCTCTTGTTTCATGAAAGATGAGCTCTGTCATAATCCTGAAAGAGGAGTAAGCCATAAATCCTTAAAGATGTTTTCTTGTCTCACCTCTAGTAAGGTCTCTAAGCATTCTTTAAAACTGTATTCCCTTTGCAAGAGTGATCAGAAACATTATAATTTCCATATCCAGAGGAAAGTGTCCAGATGTCTGCCCCATGTTCTGTTTGTGATCTGGCATGCTCATGCTTTTCCTCTTTTGAACCCTTTCCCTTGATCACTAGATGGGTCCCATTATCAGGGCAGCAAGAGCCATTCCTACATCAGCCCCAAATCCAGGGATGGTCTCAGGAACACGGTTTATCAGCTCATGATTTCTAATCTTCTGGTGGTGCTAATGCTCCCAGCATCTGTGTCATTGTTAGCAGTTGGTGTCTTCAAACGTGAGGAATCCTGATACAGGACAGCCCCCAGGTTTGCTGTAGAGTAGTTGTGGTCTTTCCAGCTCAAAGAAATGTTTCTCATTGAGGATGGGATAGCTGAGATGGACAGAATACTTTTCACCTGCCAGGATGAATCCCATCAAGCAGTGGGAAGTTCCTTCTGCATTTTCCAATTTCAGGCAAATTTTGTATGTTTGTTCCCTATTTTTGATATAATAACATAGTACAGTGGTACCTCGGTTTACGAGTGCACCGGTTTGCGAGTGTTTTGCAAGACGAGCAAAACATTCGCAAGATCGGCGCCTCAGAAATCGAGCATGCCTCGATACGAGCGCTCCCCCGCGATCCAGCACCCTCCCCCCCCCCGCTGCGACCTGAAGTCCTCCAGACCCACCTAAACCCGCTTCTTACTTTCATCTGGCCTCGGCATCGGCATGTCCTGTGCATTGGTGCCGGTGCCCGAAGATAGGCCTCCTCTTCTGTGCTGGGCCTTGAGCATCTGCGCATGCTCAAGGCCTGCGAGTTCACGTTCTCTCCGAGATCTCCGAGAATCTCGGAGAGAGCGTGAACTCGCAGGCCTTGAGCAGCACAGAAGAGGAGTAAGAAAGTAAGAAGCGGGTTCGGGTGGGTCTGGGGAACTTTAGGTCGCGGCGGGAGGGTGCCGGATCGTGGAGGGGGGTCTTCGGGGGGAGCAATGCTGGTTCTCGTGTGGGGGGGGAGGGATAGAGCAGCGCTGCTGGCCTCGGGAGGTGGAAACGTATCAAAGCGAGTTTCCATTATTTCCTATGGGGAAACTCGCTTTGATATACGAGTATTTTGGTTTACGAGCATGCTTCTGGAACAAATTATGCTCGTAAACCAACGTACTACTGTATATATATCCACCCCACAACAGTGCCTGTTTCTAAAATAAAGTCTATAGTCCTTTAGAACTTCCCAAAACTGTGAGACTATGGCCACTAGAGGGTGACCTTTCCCATGAAAACTCAACAATCCTTGTTCTCTTCCACAGTTTAAAAAATATATTTTATGTTTTATTAAATCTCCCATTTACTCCAATCAAATTTCTGTGCCAGCCATTCTTCATTTTCTGTCTGAGCATGAGGAAAATTTGATACATATTTTGAAACTTCTTTCAAGAGCTAAAATCCTTATTTTGTAGAGGCAAATGGGCTTTGCATTGGCTGGGCTAGAGGAATACCTAAGGCAATCTGACCAACTTAGACCTTTCTGGATTCAAAACCCTCAATTTCTGTTGACAGCATTCCTGGGGGAGGTGTGGGCTCTAGTAGGTAGAAGGACAAAAGTGATCCAGAGTAATATAGCCATGCCTTATTTTCTGTCCCTTTCTGCTTTGCCTCTTTTCTCCTCTTCATCCTGTCTTCCTCTTCCTTTCCCTCTCTGTCTCCTCCGTGATGATGCCACAGACAGTGCAGATACCTGTGTATTCGGAGCAGGAGTATCAGATGTACCTGCACGATGATGGGTGGACCAAAGCTGAGACGGATCATCTCTTTGACCTGTGCCGACGGTTTGACCTCCGCTTCATTGTCATCCATGACCGCTATGACCATCAGCAGTTTAAGGTGAGTCTCCCGATCTTTGATGAAGCATCTTGTGGGTTAGTTTGCAGTCATCCTCCTTGCTGGCTAGAATCTTTCTCCACAGCACAGGGTAGAGATGATAGCATGTCTGTACCACTGACAGAGATGGCCTTATCAGTTCATAACTAAGTGTTATCTTATCTGCAGTTAAGGGAGGGAACACACACGGTAACCGATTGCGCGGTCCAGCAGATCCCTCCCTCCTAATGATCACCGTCATCCAGGCATCTCCCTCCTTCCCTTCCCCTCACCTTCATGGCAATTTTTTTAATTTTCTCTCAACAAGCAGCCGGAGCCTTGAAGTTCAAGGCTTCGGCTGCTTATTGAGAGAAAACTAAAAATCACCAGCAAAGGTACGGGATCCCCGACAACATGGATTTACTAAGGGGAGATCCTGCCAATCCAACCTGATCAGCTTCTTTGACTGGGTAACGGGGAAGCTGGATATTGGGGAGTCCCTGGACATCGTGTACCTGGACTTTAGCAAAGCATTCGATAGCGTACCACACCGCAGGTTACTGAGCAAGATGAGTTCTATAGGATTAGGTAACACATTGACGAAATGGGTTGGAAGCTGGCTTGGAGGTAGGCTCCAAAGGGTGGTGGTAAACGGCACCCCCTCCGAAATGACGGAGGTGATTAGTGGAGTACCACAGGGCTCAGTCTTGGGCCCAATCCTATTCAACATCTTTATAAGAGACTTGGCAGAAGGGCTTCGAGGTAAAATAACATTATTCGCCGATGACGCCAAACTGAGTAATGTAGTGGGCAAATGCACAACAGACGAAGATTCAGTGCCCGACAACATGATGCACGACCTACTCCTACTGGAGCGATGGTCTAGGACATGGCAACTCAACTTCAATGCCAAAAAATGCAAAGTTATGCACCTGGGCAGCCAGAATCCATGCAAGTCTTATACCCTTAATGGCGAGATCCTAGCAAAAACGGTAGCAGAACGAGACTTGGGGGTAATCGTCAGTGAGGACATGAAGTCTGCCAATCAAGTGGAGCAGGCTTCGTCCAAGGCAAGACAAATCATGGGCTGCATACGAAGGGGTTTCGTCAGTCGTAAGGCGGAAGTCATTATGCCATTGTATAGATCCATGGTGAGGCCCCACCTGGAATACTGTGTGCAATTCTGGAGGCCGCATTATCGCAAGGATGTGCTGAGACTGGAGTCGGTGCAAAGAATGGCCACCCGGATGGTCTCGGGACTCAAAGATCTACCATACGAAAAACGGCTTGACAAATTACAGCTATACTCGCTCGAGGAGCGCAGAGAGAGGGGGGACATGATCGAGACGTTCAAGTATCTTACGGGCCGCATCGAGGCGGAGGAAGATATCTTCTTTTTCAAGGGTCCCACGACAACAAGAGGGCATCCGTTGAAAATCAGGGGCGGGAAACTACGAGGTGACACCAGGAAATTATTTTTCACTGAAAGAGTGGTTGATCGCTGGAATAGTCTTCCACTACAGGTGATTGAGGCCAGCAGCGTGCCTGATTTTAAGGCCAAATGGGATCGGCACATGGGATCTATTCACAGGGCAAAGGTAGGGGAGGGACATTAAGGTGGGCAGACTAGATGGGCCGTGGGCCCTTATCTGCCGTCTATTTCTATGTTTCTATGGGAAGGGAGGAAGATGCTCGGACCACTAGACAGCGTGAAGGGTGCTGAAGGGGGGTGGAGAGGAGTAGATACTGAAGGGAAATGGGAAAGAGAGAGTGGGGAGAAGATGGAAATGGGGAAGAGAGAGTGGGGAGAAGACGCTGAAGGGAAATGGGGAAGAGAGAGTGAAACAGACACTGAAGGCAACTGGATGGAAGGAAGGAATAAAGAAAAAAAAGACACATGATGGATTGGGGAGACAGATACCAGATCTGAAGGGAGGAAAGGAGAGATGCTAAAAAACCACCTGGGGAGAAGGCAGGAAAGATGGAAGAGAAGAAGACAGATGCCAGACTATGAGGAGAGCGGAGGAGAAGACAGATGCCAGACTATGGGGGGAGCGGAGAAAAGAAGATGAGAGCCACCACTAACGGAGGAAACACAAGATATTACCCTTAAAGATTTGTGGTTAGGTATTTCTAGAGTTGAAGGGCTTTTCAGTAGAGAATGACACTGTGACAAAATTCATCACCGTTCCCGTCCCTGCGGATAACCGCGGGAAACTATCTTCATGTCATTCTTTACGGAGAAAGGGAAGAATCAGAGTATAATTGGGCACAACCACTGACCCGCAAGCTTTGCTTTGACGAATGCTGATGTAGAAGGATTGAGGTTGAAATTAGAGAATGACACGGGGAGCGATCCCCGCAGCGAACCGCTGCGTGGCTGCGGTTTGGCTGTGGGTTATGGTGACCTCATTAGCAAATCGCCGCAGACGCGGGGACAAATCCTTTCACCGACCGCAAAAACGGTGAATAGATTTGTCCCCGCAGGCCAATGTCCCCCCTTCTAGGAACCGCTATTTACCTGTGTTTCACCGTGCTCCTCATTTGTCAGATCAACCCTTCCTGCCAATAGAACCCCCCCCCCCCCCCCCCCGACGATCGCCCTCAGCCCTTCATGCCGACAGAACCAGCCCTCCCCAACGATCGCGGCAGGAGGGTACCCATCCCCTCCTGCCTACCCCAACAGCCCCCCCGACGATCGCAGCAGGAGGATATCCAACCCCTCCTGCCAGCTCCCCAACAGCCCCCCAATAATCACTGGTAGGAGGGTGCCCAACCCCTCCTGCCGGCACCCCCAACGGCCCCCTATATCGCCAATAGGAGGGTGCCCAACCCTCCTGCCGGACCCTCCCCCAACAAACCCCGCCATCCCGAAACACCACCCTTAGTCTTACTTTCCAAGTTGGACCGGACAGCTCCTCGCTCGTCTGGCCAGCAGGCCTGCCTCCGTCCAAATGAGGCGGGCCCGCCCCTCCCCTCCCCTGCCTAACCCACAGGATCCTAGGGCCTGATTGGCCCAAGCACCTAAGGCCCCTCCTATAGCGGGAGTGGCTTTAGGTGCCTAGACCAATCAGGCCCTAGGATCCTGTGGGTTGGGCAGGGTAGGGGCGGGCCCGCCTCATTTGGACGGAGGCAAGCCTGCTGGCCATACGTGTGAGGAGCCGTCCGGTCCAACTTGGAAAGTAAGACTAAGGGGGTTCCGGGGTGGGAGGGTTCGTTGGGGGGGGGGTCCAGCAGGAGGGGTTGGGTACCCTCCTGCCGGCGATCTTAGGGGAGGCCATTGGGAGGACCGGCAGGAGGGGTTGGGTACCCTTCTGCTGCGATTGTCGGGAGGGCCATTGGGGGGGGTCTACAGGAGGGGTTGGGTGCCCTCCTGCCGTGATCGCTGGGGGGAGGGGAGACTTGCAGCCGTAGCCGCGGTCACTATGCTAATCACGGCAGGGAGATCTTTGCCGCGATTAGGTACAGCGGCCGCGTCTACTTACCATGTAGGCTAACATTGTAAGCATTTAAAGTACATGTCGTGTTTGTTTTTGCATTGCTAGCCCCAGGGGTGGTGGAAGATTAGTGATTGAAAAACTGTATGAAAAATAACTATTTTAAATTTAGTGATCAAAATGTGTCAGTTTTGAGAATTTATATTAATTAATTTTTTCTCTGCGTGTTTTGTTTTTGTATAGTTATTAACTAATATTTAACTAAGTTTTAAAGTTTTAAAGAATGTTTCCTTTATACGTAAATAAAGAAAAGTATATAAAATCGTACCCGTTTGAGGCTTTTATGTATGCAGCGGTGACATAAAACTCCTGCTTTTATATTTAGACTTTTAATTCCCTATACTTCCTCTAGATCTCTTAGATCTCAAGATCAGCAACTTTTAGCTATTCCCTCACTAAAAGTCATTAACACAAGGCGTAACACTATCTTTTCTATAACAGCTCCTCAATCTTGGAACAATCTTCCATTGTACATAAGACAAGAAAAAAACTTAACAAAATTTAAGTCAGAACTTAAAAGTTTTCTTTATATTGACGCCTTTAATAACTGATCTTTTTTTTTTTTTTTTTTTTTCTTTTTTCTCCGCATCCATAATTCAAAAGGTCAATTGTCTTTGTCCCCCTTCCTATTGTTTTTCCCCTGAATTTAAATTTGAATTAGTAATTTTTTTATCGAATGTAACCATTAAATATTTTTCCTTTTGTTTCACTATAGCCTATTTAAATTACCTTTAAATGTATGTTATTTATATTATGTGTATTTTAGATAATTGTATGTTTAATTTAATAATTGTAAGTATGTCTCCAACTATTTTACTTGTACATCGCCTTGAATTTTGAATTGGCGATTAAACAAAATACCTAATAAACTTGGAAACTTGGAAACTTGGAAACTTGGAAACTTGGACGGTGACGGGGCGGTGAATGGGGTTGCAGTGGCGGTGACGGGGCGGTGAATGGGGTGGCAGTGGCGGTGACGGGGCGGTGAAGGGAATGGCGGGGGCGGTGCAGAGGATGGTGAGACGGGGACGGGGCGGTGACGGGTACCAATTTTTTCACCGTGTCATTCTCTAGTTGAAATAGACAATGACATGGGATTATTTCCCGCGGTTATCCGCGGGGACGGGAACGGTGATGAATTTTGTCACCGTGTCATTCTCTCTCAGGTCTGCTGTGAAACAATCAGTGGATTTTTCACAGTCTGTTTCTCAAAAGTTTGATAATGTGGATAGGGCGTGGCTTAGCGCGCACACAAAATGGTCGTGTGATTGCAGCGCTCCTCTTACCTGGGCAACCGTTGAATAAATAAAGATTTCCTTTTAAACTGTTTTCGGCTGAAAACATCGGAGAGGACAGCGGGAGCATGGCGAGCACCTGACAGAGTAAGAGTGAAACCGGAGGGGCTGTGAAAAGGCAGAAGCAGGATCAAATTACCCCGAATAAGGTTCCGCTTCCTGCTGATGTATCAGAGGAGTTAAGCAAAGCTGAAGTTATGGGGGAACTGAGGCAAATCAAACAAATGCTGACAGAGACTGTGAGTAATATGGCAGAACTGAAGGAAGAAATCCTGAATATACACAGACAAATGGAAGTAGCTAATAAAAGAACAACAGAGTTAGAAGTTAAAATGGAGAGCTTAGAATGTGAAGGAAAAAGATGCAAAAATGACAGTTTGGAAATAATTCAATTGAAAAGTCAGCTGGAAGATTACGAAAACCGTGGAAGAAGAAAGAATATAAAACTTTTTGGAATACAGGAAAATTTGGAAGGGAAAAATGCAATACAGTTTTTAGAAAATTTAATTCCTAGATTATTGCAGTTGGATTTCAAACAGCCTTTGGAAATAGAACGGGCACACAGGATTCCAATAAAGAGTCTGGAAAATCAAGGGAGACCAAGACCATTAATATTCAAGATGTTAAGATACCAGCAAGCAATAAAAAAGATAAAAACTTACACTATAAAGGATCCAAAATATGGTTTTTACCAGACTTTGCTAAAAATACAGCAAATATTAGGAAGAAATTCCTTGATCTGAGATCTCAATTAAAGGAAAAAGGATATAAGTATGGGTTATATTACCCAGCAAAAATGAGGGTATCTTGTGGGGATAAATCTTTGTATTTTGTTGATCCGGAAAAACTAAAGACCTTTCTTTCAAAATCAGAACCTATGTCATTTTAGCACAATGGGTGTTGAAATGAAGGGATAAATACTAAGACTGGATTGGTGGATATTGAACAAAAAATTAAATATAAAGAACTATGGGACTTTAGTTTGTTGGAAAAAGAAGAATATGCAACACAGAACAGGAAATAAAAATGAACAAGTGAAAAAGAAAATAAAAGAATGTAAAGAAGAAAGTAGAAAGAAGGATAGACTGGAAAGACATTAAAGTGAAGTTATTAGACTGAACTTTTAGGAGACTGAAAGATGAATGGTTGGAGTAAAGAATGAACAAGAAGGATTAAAGGACTGGACAAATTAACACAAAAGGAAAAGTGAAGACTGAATAGGAAAATAAATAGATGTGAAGAAGAAGAAAGCAGGACTGATAGACTAAAAGGATATTATAAAAAAAAAAAAAAAGAATGACAATTGGCAGTCAAAAGTCTTTAAGAGTGGATGGAATTCCTCAAATCCAACCTCCACTAGATCCACTCAAAAATTAAAACTATCCTACCCCTCCTTAAAAGGCATCTCCCTTGTTGGTAAACTTGGCTCTTCCCTCCCTTTCAGAATCACTCAGCTCTGGAACAGTCTCCCTTCCCCTCTCCGCAATTTGAGCCCCCTTCTACCATTCCGTAAGCATCTGAAGACCTGGCTCTTCTCCAGAACGTAACCCCGTCCCGCTCCTGGCACTCTCACACCAACCTCTCTTCTCTCATACTTATATAATTCCACTGGAGTTCCGTTCCTTCCCTAACCATGTAAACCGTGTCGAGCTCCATCTGCGGAGATGATGCGGTATATAAACCCAAGATTTAGATTAGATTAGATTAGATAAGAAATAAATATGAAAGTTCATTTTATTTAATAAGTCAGAAAAGGAGAAAGTAAAGAATGAAAGGACAATAAGGAAAAGATTGCAGAATGGACTAATGATAGAAAGGACAAGTTATATGATATTTAAATGCAAGTAAAGGAAAGGAAAATGAATAATATAAAAGAAAGATACATAAGAATTTATTGGTAGCTGAAGGAATGTAAAGATTGATGTTGTGATTAATATAGTTTTAAAAAGATTGGATTTAATTTGGAGAAGAGGAAATATAAAAAGGGGAAAAGGAAAAAAAAAATTATTTTGAAAATGAAATACAAATGTTTAAATACAAATAGGGGATAAAAACTTATAAAATTGAAATTTTTTTTAACAGAAATATATGAAGAGATGGATATTTGTTGTTGGATATTTAAAGGAGGATAGGAGAAGATAGATTAGATAATATAAGATATAGGAAAATGATACTTTTTATTAAATATATGACTATGATAGAATTTTCTTGAATGAAATAAAATGTTGGGGGAATGAATTAGAGATTGGTGAAATGATAAAAATGCATTAATGGAATGTTAGGAAATAAATATGGTTATGTGACTAAAGGTTAAATAATAGAGAAATTAATTACTTTAAAATGGAAAAAAAAAAGAAAAAAAAAAGAAAAAAGGTTTTATGATTAGAAGAGAGATATAATTAGATATATTGTGGAGAGGTAATGAGTTTTTCTCAATAAAGGATAAAGGGGTTATTAATAAATATTGGTTGCCTGGGGGGGAGGGGGGAAGTTGGGATTACTGTCCAATGTGTGTCCTTAAGCAGTCATTATATTGGGGGGAGGGGTGGGAAGAAGGTGGGTATTAAAGATATTACTAGGATCATTAAGGAAAAGATTAATAAGGGATTGGGTAATTTGGAGGTAAGAATGTGTGACATGGGGAGAAGTTTTTTAGATCTTAGTTATGGAAGAAGGGAAGAGGAAGATTATGATAAGGAGTATAAAATATATTATGTCTTTTAAGATATTTTCTATTAATGTCAATGGCCTGAATCATGTAATCAAAAGGAAAAAGGTATTATCATTTTTAAAGAAGCAAAACGCAGATGTTTATTGTCTGCAGGAGACCCATCTTAATATAAAGGAATCACAGAAACTAATGGGTGGGTGGGTGAAAGAATGTTTTTTTGCTCCAGCAGAGGGTAAAAAAGCAGGAGTAGCAGTTCTTATAAATAAAAAGTGTATGGCCAATTTTAAGATAGTAAATTCGGACCAACTTGGAAGATGGCTACATGTTGATATAAGTATGGGAAATAATGCCCTGACGTTGTTCAATATATATGCCCCTAATTCGAATCAATCAGAATTCTTTAAAAAATTGCAGAGTATGTTGTTACCACTGGCTGCTTCTAATTTAGTGGTGGCTGGAGATTTTAATGCTGTAATGGATCCATTAATGGATAAAAAACCAGGTAAAAATATAAAATCTTTAGGTTTAGATAATTTGGTTCAATCGTGTGATTTGAAGGATATAAGGCGTATTCTTCATTTTAATGGTCAGGAATTTTCATTTTGTTCACAGGTTCATAAATCATTTTCAAGAATAGATTATATTTTTATTTCATCACATAAGGTGCAGCAAGTGATTAAGGCTTCCATTGATCCCATTATCATTTCGGATCATGCGGGAGTATGGATAGATTTACAATTAGATCAATTAGAAAATAGAAGACCTCTTTGGAGATTTGATAATGCATTGCTTGTGGATGAAAAATTTTTGGAAAATTTTAAAACACAAATTAGTGATTTCTTTCAAATTAATTTAGTGGAAGATACATCTATTGAAAATGTATGGGACGCTTTTAAAGCGACTATGAGAGGTCATATTATATCATATTCGGCTTTTGTTAGGAAACAGATTAAAAAACAGTATATAGAGTTAGAAAAAGAAATTAAAATACTAGAAATTAAATTGGTAAGCAAATGGGAACATGATGTATTACAAGCTCTTTTGAAAGCAAAAGGTAAATATAATGAATTAGCTTCAAAAATGATAAGAAGAGACTTGTTTTCCAAACAGACAATGTATTATGGAAATTCTAATAAGGCGGGAAGATTATTGGCAAATTATCTTAAAGCAAAAAAAAAAAAGAACTAACATTAATGGGATAAAAGATGATAATGGTATAATAACCAATCAAACGGATATAATTTTAAAGCAATTTGTAAAATTTTATAAGGACCTGTATTCTTCCGAGCCTTATTTGGAGAGGCAAAAGATGGTAAAAATTTTTTAGATTTAATTATTGGACCTAAGGTTCCTGATCATATAAAACGGAGTTTAGATGAACCTATATCATTAAAAGAATTAGAAACAGCGTTGAGATCTCTTAGAGTTGGATCCACTCCAGGTGGTGATGGTTATACAGTAGAATTTTATAAAACATTTCAAAATGTCCTTTCCCCATATTTACTAAATTTATATCAGACACAACTTATAAAAGGTGATATTAAAGGTACTATGGTTGAATCAATAGTAATTGTTTTGCCTAAGCCAAATAAAGATCCTACTTTGGTTTCAAACTACAGGCCTATATCTTTAATAAATGTGGATAATAAACTTTTGGTGAAAATTTTGGCTTTGAGATTAGCCAAAGCTCTCCCACATATTATAGACACGCATCAGACGGGTTTCGTTGCTAAAAGACATTCCTCTAATAACTCTAGATTATTGTTTCATATGTTAAATTTATCAAAAAAAATGGATGAACCGGCTTTTACAGTTTCCTTGGATGCAGAAAAAGCGTTTGATAGGGTAGAATGGAATTTTATGTATCAGGCTTTAGAATGGTTTGGTATAGGTTCTGGATTTATACAAATGGTAAAAACATTGTATAGCTTCCCGATTGCAAGATTAAATATTAATAATATGATATCTGATGGTTTTCAATTGCAGAGGGGAGTTAGACAAGGTTGTCCTTTATCTCCTTGTTATTTGATGTTGTATTAGAACCCTTATTGTTAGCAATACAGCAAGCAAGGGGGATACAGGGTATTCCATATTCTGATATGGAATATAAAATTTCGGCTTATGCGGATGATATTTTACTTTATTTGAGGAATCCAGAGTCTACCTTACCTTGTCTATTGGAATTAATTGATATGTTTGGCAAATTTTCAGGTTATAAAATTAATTGGAGTAAGTCTGAACTTATACCTTTAAATGTTCATTGTGTAAAAGGATTATTTGACGCTTTTCCGTTCATATGGAAAGAAGAAGGATTTAAATATCTTGGCATTCAAGTTAAAAATACAATTGAAGATACAGTAAAAGAAAATGAAAAATTTGTATTGAAAAGAGTTACAGAGTTATGTGAGCAATGGAATCCGTTACATCTTTCTTGGTGGGGGAGAGTTCAAACTATTAAAATGATGATCTTGCCTGTAGTTTGCTACCAAATGAGTATGATACCTATTTATTTTCAGGGGTCCTTTTATAAAAAGCTTAATAGCATTTTAACGAAATTTCTTTGGCTTGGTAAAACGCATAGAATAGCTTTGGTATCTTTGCAAAAATCAATTAAGGAGGGAGGGGTAAATTTTCCAAATTTTTATAGGTACCATCAAGCCTATATTTTACGTCAGGGTATGTATTGGATCCTCCTAGAACTGATAGATAATGCACCGGATTGGTTATATTTGGAATGGCGCCTTATGTTTCCCCTAAATTTAGTTCATCTTCCAAGTATCAACATGCCTAGAAGATACAGAGAAAATAAGATATTAATGGATACTTGGAAAACGTTGAGGTTTATTAGTAAATTAACACCTGTCCCAATAAACAAGTCAACTAATCAGTCTTTATGGATAAACTCCAAGATTAAAATTGGCGGAGCTCAAATCCTTTGGAAGGACTGGATTATTGCAGGCATTAGATCTCTGAATGATGTTATTTCGGAAGGTAAACTGCTGGAATTTTCACAATTGCAACATAGATTTGGTCTTAGTAAAAAACAAAGTTTTAAATGGTTGCAATTGAAGCAGGCCATTCAGGTTGGGTTCCCTGAATGGAAAACATTGAATAATCAATATAGTTTAGAGTTCTTATGTTTTCAAGCAGACTTCCTAGGGCATCAAGCCGCATTGTGGTATAAATTAATATCTGGATATTTGAATAAAAAACCAAAAAATGGTCTAAGAGACATTTGGAGCATTGAGATTAAGCATCAAATTACTGCATCTCAATGGCCACTAATTTGGTCTTGGAGAATGAGATGTACAGTGTCAGCATCTATGAGACAAACTTGGTTCTTTTTATTACATAGAGCTTTTTGGACCCCTACACGTTTGCAAAAATTAGATAGTTCTAAGTCCAATAAATGCTGGCACTGTAATCTGGAAACTGGGACGTTGGATCATTTACTATATCATTGTCCCTACATTAAAAGTTTTTGGAATGCAATTTGGCCACAAATTAATAAATTGATGGAAAATCATGTAGCAATATCATATGATACAGTGTTATTTGGAATGATGATGAGAAAAAAAAGTCAAATTTCACCAGAAAATAACAAGCTTTTACTAGTCATGATAGGGGTTGCCATTCAGCATATAACCAATAACTGGAAGAATCATAGTAACCTTAATTATACATTTTGGTGGAATACAATTTGTCATATATTCAAAATGGAAAGAGTAATAGCAATACAAAGAGGGACATATCCTAAATTTATAAAAATATGGGGGCCATTGACAAAGTATTGTACTGAATGAATAGTAGGATTTATCTTCTTCTTTTCTTCTTTTTCTTGTCTTCTTTATGGCACACATGGAGGGGGGGTAGTGAAAATAATTTTACATAACATGTTATAATATGGTATACAATATGTATAAGGTGATTGGAAAGTACTTGAAGGGTGGGGGGTGGGAGAGGGGATAAAAAAATTTGTTCAGAATATTATGTAATAGATATAAAAGTGATATTGTGTATTCATTAGTTGTAACTCAATATTTTGTACACTTCATATAAAATATGAAAGTGAATAAAGAATTATTAAAAAAAAAGTTTGATAATGTGGATACCAATTTAGTTTGTTTGGATAAACGATTAAATGTGGTTGAAGCTCAATGTAATGCACTTCAAGCTGTCTCAGTATCTGCTGTTAAGGATTTTATGGTGTTATATTCTAAAATGGAATTAATGGAAAATATGTATAGAGGGAAGAATCTTCGCTTGGTTAACTTCCCAGTAACTCATTTATTATCTTCAGAAATTTTGTTAAGAAAATTTTTAAAGAAAAACTGGGGCTACCCAATGTGGAGAATTTTCCAATTAATAACTGTTATTATGTTCCCCAAAAGAAAAAAGAACCCGCCCAGGGGGTGGACCACTTGGTGATTAATGAAATTAA
Source organism: Geotrypetes seraphini (assembly GCF_902459505.1). NCBI lineage: Eukaryota > Metazoa > Chordata > Amphibia > Gymnophiona > Dermophiidae > Geotrypetes > Geotrypetes seraphini. Next base: position 70,108,561 of record NC_047095.1, read on the forward strand.
TTTGACAGAGTTTCTGGAAGATAGTCAGGATGTGATCCAGAGTAGGTCCACTCTGGTGATAACATGCAGGAGTGAGATAGATAAAATGTTAATTATGAAACTCTATTTTTAAAATAGGTTAACTAAATTTTGTGGAGATTTGGTCAGAATTTTTCCAGATGTCTCCAGAGCTACGTAATTGAGAAGGAAAGAATTTTTGAAATTAAAAGTTAGAGTTTTAGCTCTGGAGGCATCTTTTTATTTAAAATTTCCATGTAAATGTCTTGTCAAGTTACAAGACATTGAATATGTTTTTTGGGATCCCATTCAATTGCAATAATTTTTGAGTGCTAGAGAACAGAAATGAGTTAACAATAAACTGGTTATTAGTTAATAAGGAATAAGAGGATATAACAAAGATCCAATATAGAGTAAGAAGTGGCTTGGATTCACAAGGATGAATCGTGAGTCGTGAATCATTTCTTTAGTTCTTTCTTCATAATTTTGTTTTATGTGAAATTGTATCATGTCTTACTTTTGTTGTGGGCTTGGAAAGGAATTGTGTATGAAGGTTTGAATATTGTAAATTTGTGGAGGATTCCTTTTTTTCTCCTGATATCGTTTGATATTGTAATTATTAAAATTTATAAATATAAAAAAAAGAAGATGGGAGCCAGCCCAATGGGTGGGGAGGGGTGGAGGTAGAGATGGAAGGGAGAAGCACAGTAACAGAGCATATGGAAGAGGCAGAGAGAAGGCAGACGATGGATGGAAGGAATTGAATGAGGAAAGTAGAAACCAGACAACAAAGATAGACAAAAAAATTTCTATTTTCTATTTTCCATTTTCTTTTTGCTTTAGGATAAAGTAGTATATTAGTTGTGTTGATAAACATTTATAAACAAAGCCCTGCCAGCTGAAGATCTCTTTCTCTAGTTCGGCAGCCAGAGCTTTGATTTGTACAGAATATTGTTTCTTTTTATACTTTAATAAAATAAGTTCAGTATAAAACTTGAAGTCCCTCAGAGATCACCTTATCCTCTATTCTTTATAACATCTATATGTCCTCCCTGAAACTCCTCCAATTATCCCCCCTTGAAACAATCTACACATACGCTGATGACATCCTTGTCCTCCTTGAGACGGACCAGAACCTCACCAACCTCCACGAGAACATTGCAGCTTGCATAATGAGACTCCATTCCTGGTCCTTCTCGGTATAGATGAAATTGAATGAATCAAAAACAAAATTACTCTGGCTCGGCCCAAAATTAGAACATCTGCCCACCCTCTTCGCACTACCCTCAGGCGCTGCACTGTAGCTTGAATTCTCAAGCAAGGTCCTTGGCATCATTATCGATTCTTCTCTCTCCCTCAATGACCACCTCAACTCCTCGGCTAAAACATGCTTTTTCAGCCTCCACACGCTGAGGAAAGTAAGATCCTATTTTCGCCAACATTTCGCCGTCCTTGTCCAATCCATCATCCTCTCCAAACTAGCAATGCCATCTACTTAAGCCTATCAAAAAAAAGTCTTCAAAGACTCCAGCTAATCCAGAATACTGCAGCCAAGTTGATCTTTGCAAAACGCAAGTCTGACCATGTCTCCCCACTCCTAGCCAAACTTCACTGGCTCCCAGTGATTTCCAGAATCCATTTCAAATGCTCCTGCCTGGATTTTAAGATCATTCACGGCATCCTTCCTCCCTTAATCCCACTATCTTATAACTCCTCGAGTCATGACTCTACCAGACCCGCCCAAAGATATAAACTATCCTTCCCTTCTCTACACGGTATTTGCTATGCAGGCAAACTGGGAAAATCCCTTCTCTTCAGAATCACAGGTCTTTGGAACGACCTTACTACCCCGCTGCAGAACCTGGGCTCCCTCCCAACTATTCCGCAAGCAACTGAAAACCTGGCTTTTCACTAAAATGTAATTCTATCCCCCCTTACTCTTCTCTTCTATATGTAAGTTCATGTAAACCATTTTTTTCCTTCTCTTCCTATATTTTAAGTTCTTGTAAACCGTGCCGAGCTCCACATACATGAAGATGATGCGGTATATAAACTTAAGGTTTAGTTTAGTTTAGTTTGTGTGGATGGGATTAGATGGTTGGTGGGAACTTTTAGTGCACATTTGGCGATTCTTTGGCGCTACTTTCCCAGCCTTTTTTTTGTGAACAAATTTTCTTTTTTCCTTTATCACCATGGACCCCTGATGAAGGTTGTTCGAAACACGGACCGTGTTGGGTCCCTTGTCTGGTAAAATGTTTTTAATTAAGATTTATTTGTCAAAATAAAATTTTGCCTGCACCGTGTACAAGCCTGCAGTTTTGGTTTGTTTGCTCTGGTGGGAACGGGGACCCAGCTCGCAGGGATGGGGCAGAGACGGGGACAAATTCCCCCCCCCCCCGTGTCATTCTCTAGGTCTTGGTGCCTCTCTTTGCAGTGTCATGCTGTTGACTGACTCTGGGTAAACTTATTTTTCTAAATATTTGTCCTGCGTTCTGTTTTGTTTTCTCATGTATAGAAAAGATCAGCAGAAGATCTGAAGGAACGCTATTACAGCATCTGTTCCAAGTTAACCAACATCAGGGCCCCTCCTGGCACAGACTTGAAGATGCTAGTGTTTGATGCTGGGCATGAACGGCGCAGGAAGGAACAGTTGGAACGACTATACAACAGAACACCAGAGCAGGTAAACCAGTGGATCTAAAGGGCCTCTTGGTTTTGGGAAAGGGAGGGGAGAGAACTGTACAGTAGGATGCCAGTGCAGGTAATCTATTACAGAACTTTAGATTGGGAGTCCTCTGGAGACAAAAAGTTGAGTGCATCAACAGAAAGGCAGCCTATCAAATCCATGACCCTTTATTAGATCTGAAGGGGCTTACTAGATTGAAAGTTGGGGAAAGAGAGAAAACTGTACACCAGAGCAGGTAACCAGGTTGTGGGTTCAAATCCCATGCTGCTGCTTGTGACCCTGAGCAAGCCACTTAATCCTCAATTGCCCCAGGTACATTAGGTAGAGTGTGAGCCCACTGGGAGAGAGAGGGAAAAATGCTTGAGTACCTGAATGTAAACCGTGGAGGCTATTAATGGTATATAAATAGTAAAATAAATAAAGGGGCTTTTTGGTTTGGTTGGCAGTGGGGGAGAACTGTATGCCAGCGCCAGTACCCTGACAGATCTAAAGGACCCGCTCAGACATAAATTTAGATGGGTGGCATGTCATGGGAACATGAACTTGAAAGTGAGGTAAAGCAGTGGTCCCCAGCCCTGTCCTGGTTTTCGGGATAGCCCTAATGAATATACATGGGGCAGATCTGCTTGCCTATAATCTTTAAAAAGCAAAATGAAATCACAATGAAGGCTGTTGTGTGGAGTAGCTGAGAATATATACGTTTGAAGCAGCATGGCCCCTGAGGAAACTGCACAGTAAAACGGTTGGGGAACCGTTGGGCAGAAGTTAGGTGCTCTTCTTCTACACTTTATTACACACAGTCATTCATATCACAGCCTAAAATAGAAAATTAATATCGGATATGCAAATGCCTAAAAGACCAATGATGAATGCACCACCCCAGTAAGGGCACAAAAGAAATTTAAGTAGTTCCTTGGGCTTATGAGATCTTGTGAAAAACTTAGTTATCTTATAAGTTTGTTTTCTTTATATTTGCATTTTTGTTTTTAGCAAACTTGAGTTTTCCTCTAGAAATACAGTTAGTAACATTTACACCTGTTTGGCTCATTCTAGTCTGAGGGTGACAGCCCTCCTGGTCCTGGGGTATAAGACTATTGATTATTCAAATGATGACAAGTTTCTGCAGTATAGGAACACTGGAACTGCAGAAGGATTTAAAAGAAATACCCCAAGTTAAACAAAATAACTTACAGGGACTCCTCCCTTTGCCCTGACTTCTAGTTGAAATGATGAGGACAGCTTGGTATCCACTCCCATTGGTATCGGCAGGGACAGATCTTAGTAAGGTCCAACCACCTTGCCCCTTTACAAAGCACAGCCAGAGTTTTCAAGTGACCTTAGGCAAATCAGTTCTGTGGCCCACACTCCTGATGCATTATGGTACCCTGTAGGGCTTTCAGATGGAAGAACAGGTCCACAGATACCATAATGCTTTGAGATGTAATGTCAGGAGCAACTAGCTGAGAACCTTGATCTAGAAACTGGACATTTGACAACTGAAATGAGCAGTCAGAGAGGAACTTTGGCCCTGTTCTGTGTGCCTAATGTGGCCGCCATTCCTCCTTTTACCTGCAGGTGTCAGAAGAGGAGTATCTAATCCAAGAGCTTCGGAAAATTGAGAGCAGGAAGAAGGAGCGAGAGAAGAAAGCGCAAGACCTGCAGAAGCTCATCACTGCTGCCGACACCACCACTGAAATGAGGCGTGCTGAGCGCAAAGCCACCAAGAAGAAGCTGCCACAGAAAAAAGAGACTGAGAAACCAGTAAGGAGAATTAAGTGGAACGATTTTTTTCTTGGTTTGCTTTTTCCTTGAAAGACAAAAACTTGATGGTAAATACAGAGGGGAGGGGACTTTCTGTGCAAAGCTATAGGGGAGGCTTGGCACCTGTCACACATCAGGTAAACTGGTACATCTGTTGCACATCATCAGTATACGTGAGAGCCCAGAACTGGGCATTACTTTCTTGATGATGCATCCAAAAAGTGATCACCGTGTTGTTTCCCCCTGCCATCCTTCCCATTATTTCCATTTCTCCTGTCTGTGTGGTAGGTGCTAGGCCTCTGGGGTGTTTGCAGAGAATAAAAACTGGAAAAACTGAGGTCTGGCAAAAACTTGATTTTCTGCATTTTAAAGGGTGGGAGGTCCATCAGATGTTACCCTTGCTCATATCCAGTGGTTCACTTAATACTAGAGCTGATGCAACTGAGGCATTCTCCAGCATGTGGATGATGCCAGTCCTCTTCCCCATAGCTCGCCCACCCCACCCCTTGATGATTTACTTTTTTACTGCTCTTAATGATCCTACTTAAAAGATTCCTCTGCTATTTTATGAACTGATACATGTGTTGGTTTTGCTCTTCCACCTGGAGTGATCAGGGCCCCAACTGTGAGGCAAGTAGACACATAGGAACCAACTTTTCAAAATTACTGGGGGGTGCTAAACCCAATGGAAATTACCCCTCCCTGGACAGTCAATGCTATCCTATGCAAAAAAAAAAAAAAATCATGAAATTTAAAGAAATCCCTGTTTGGGGGGGGAGGATGGATTGGAGTTTGCTTGCTTCTCTGACTTTTACAAACAGGTAGCTTGTGTGTGTCCAGTGATTTGCAGGTGACTGGCAGGAACTGCTTTTTCCCTTTTATTTTACTTTTCTCTTCAACCTTTCTTATTCCCTTTCTTGCAGGCCGTTCCCGAGACCGCCGGCATCAAGTTTCCAGACTTCAAATCAGCAGGTGTCACCTTGCGCAGCCAGAGGGTATGCCCTGATCTCTCTTCCTGTCTTGTTTGGTTCTTTAAATGCTGTCGGTAGTGAGATGGATGTTATGGCAAATTTTGGTTAATGTTATAGGGGTATCACAGTTGGTTGTTCTTGATGGTTTCTTGTGAGTGGCTGATGGTGAGAAGCAAGTTATGCTTGCTGTTTTCCTTGATGAGCCCTTGATAAAGTGAAAAATGTGAAAAGATGTGCGATAGTTTGATAAAAGAGTAAGAAGAAAGGCCTGTGCCTGATGGCTTCCTGATGACAGACAGACAAGGAGGTGTAGGAGAGCCAATCCATATGTTCTGTGCTTGCCTATTGTTTTAATCCAGAGTTGTCCCAGTCTGTGAGGTTATCATAGGATGTCCACAGGATACAGAGAAGTGGGGGGTAAACCCAGTTTATTTAGAAGGCTAACCCCACAGTTTTATCTAGCAGTGATGCTTGGAAAGGGAAATGTAGCAGTGCAGACCTAAAGCAGTGTGGGATGAATGCAGCCAGAAATAGCTGCAGCCCTGGGAGCAGGATCAGCATCGCTACATGGGCTGACAAGGACTAGAAACAGAAAGTACGGTTGCAGAAGAGGGAGGGGGGAGGGACTTTGCCGTCCTCGTACAATCCATTATCCTCTCCAGATTGGATTATTGCAATTCCATTTACCTAAGCTTAACAAAGAAAAGCCTCCACAGACTCCAACTAATCCAGAACACCGCGGCCAAACTTATCTTCTCAAAAAGTAAATTTGACCATGTCACACCGCTCCTATCCAAACTCCACTGGCTTCCCGTTATTTCCAGGGTCTACTTTAAATGTGCCTGCCTAACCTTCAAGATCCTCCACGGTATCCTTCCTCCTTTTATCCCTCTATCCTGGAATTCCTCAAATCCAACCTCCACTAGATCCACTCAAAAATTAAAACTATCCTACCCCTCCTTAAAAGGCATCTCCCTTGTTGGTAAACTTGGCTCTTCCCTCCCTTTCAGAATCACTCAGCTCTGGAACAGTCTCCCTTCCCCTCTCCGCAATTTGAGCCCCCTTCTACCATTCCGTAAGCATCTGAAGACCTGGCTCTTCTCCAGAACGTAACCCCGTCCCGCTCCTGGCACTCTCACACCAACCTCTCTTCTCTCATACTTATATAATTCCACTGGAGTTCCGTTCCTTCCCTAACCATGTAAACCGTGTCGAGCTCCATCTGCGGAGATGATGCGGTATATAAACCCAAGATTTAGATTAGATTAGATTAGACTGGGAAGGAGGGAGGGCAGTGAGAGTGGTGGAGCTGGAGAGAAGGGAGGAGCCAGCAGGGTGAGAATAGGAGAGAGCATAGGAAAGAGTGAGTAGTAGCATCTTGTAAGAACATAAGAACTGCCATCGCCAGATCAGACCCTCGGTCCATCAAGTCCGGCGATCCGCACACACGGAGGCCTAGCCAGGTGTACACCTGGCGTAATTCTAGTCACCCATATCCCTCTATGCCTCTTGTAAGGAGATATGCATCTAGTTTGCTTTTGAATCCTAGAACGGTGGATTCCGCAACAACCTCCTCTGGGAGAGCATTCCAGGTGTCCACCACCCGCTGCGTGAAGCAGAACTTCCTGATATTTGTCCTGGACTGAGGAAGGGCGAGAAAGTGGTATTTGGAGGGGGGAAGACAGGGGTTGTGAGGCTAGGAGGGATAAGAGAGAAAAAGTGGGTGGAATGGTTTGAGGGTTGCCAAACTAATTGCTAAAAATGTTGGAACCACCCACCCCCACCCAGTATACGTTGTGTCGGTTTGTACTGGCACATACACCACAAAGTTTATATGTGCCTCAGAGGAGCTGTAAGCTTGAATGGGGCTATTTGATGAAGATGTGTGGGGGCCATGTGTGTCTATGTGCACTGACAGCCTGAGGACCATGTTGTAGAATTACTGGGGGAGTTGCATTGTGCTGCTAGCCAGCTTCTCATGTCAGATTCAGGTCAGTCCTGATCCCCACAGCGTTTTACTGGAAACATGACAGACCGGGGACCTTGATACAGGTTGAAAGGGCAGATACCTTTCTCTGGAAGCTTACAGGCCCCTCAGCCCAGGATCTTCCAGTCCTTGAGCATCCCTGAGGACCTGTTTGACCAGTTTTGTGATCGATCAGATTTCCCGACCCAGTGCACCAAACTGGCGACCATGTGTTTCTCTGAGCAATCACTCATTCTCTGATCAGAGCATGCAAATGAGGGAATTAGTATTGAAATGCCATGCAAACTAGGCGAGTAATTGATGCACAAAATGTCTTCTGCTAGCAGAAGAAATAGCGATCGGGTTTACTAATCCAAAAAAGAGTGATTAGTGAAGACCAGTCACTCACGATCCTTTCAACTGTTCAGCCCTGAAAGTAATAGAATCTGTATTGAAGTTATACTATAAAATCAAATTTAGATATGCAGTGGAAAAAAGTGGTAAACAGAAAAGGGCAGAAAAGTATAAACGCTGCCTCACTGCTCGCTTTTACAACAGAGCCGTTTTCAACAGCTCTCAAAAGAAGGGCAGTCTCTAGCAGCATTCCTTATAGTGCATTTTATGACAACAATGCTTTGCGCCTGATGCGTTTGACACCCGCAAATAAACCACGCCTATAACAGGCGCATGCATACATTGTAGCATGAACCAACAGGAATATTCTGCGAATGCGTTTAAATCGCTCTCACAGCGATCGATCGGGTCAGATTAGGGAAAGCCTCCGCTCAAATCATTTGCATGTTAACTTGGTAGTGCATCGATCGCTCATCCACCATTGGCCAGAGAATCGACCAACAGCATTCCAGTTGGTATTAGCGATTATCTTTAGTGCATCCAGACCTTGATGAATCACTACCAAGCTAGGAGTCATCAATTTTACCTTGCTCTGTTGAGTATTCTTTGTGGACTTTTGAAGTTTGGCAGGTACTTCTGACCTGGATTGGCCACTGTGGAAACGGGATACTGGGCTAGTCTTATGTTCATCATGCACAGACCTGACCCCTCAGTTTATCGTTGATCTAACACATGTGACTGTGAGGCATAGGTTTTGTCTTTGATTTGTTGTATTGCAGGGCTTTATATAAATGCCTTAAAGCTGTTAATCTGTTGGGTTTACATTTTTAGGGGTTCTTTCCCAAGGTTCAGAGCCTGAGGGAACCAAACCATCAGTGGGGACAACTTGTTTGGCAACTCAGTGGTATTCTCATTAAAAGCAACTCATTGCCCCAGCATCCTGCAGCCAGAGAGGATGGGTGTTGCAAGCAGCTTGGAGCCACCATTGCTACTTGCGTCATTAACCCTCTCTAGGGTTACCAGACGTCTGGGAAAAGCTGGGCATGTCTGGGTGTCCGGACAGATTTTCAAAACCCAGCAGTTTGTCTGGGTGTCAGAAGGGCCTCTTGAGCTTGCATGGATGCAATGCGATGTCACACACGTGTTCATTCGCACATGCTTGGAGGCCCTTGAGACGCGGCCCTGACTTGAGAAAGGAGACGAGATGAGGCTTGTGTGGGGCAGAGACACATATCCAGTTTTTTGTTTTTTTTAATCCTATCCCCCCTCGCAAAAAAAACCTGACAGTTCTTGAGTCATGTTAATGTCTATTATATAGCATACGAGAGAGAAGCTGCCACCCTCATTTTGAACCTGTAGATGGAGAAGTGTAGCTTTAGGGTAAAGAACGGGTTCCTTCCTTGCCTTGTTGAGGTTTGTTTTATTTTGTGCTCATTTTTCTGCTTTAAGAGGCCATGGGCCAACACGGTTGGGGGTTCCTCCTGTTTTGGATTCTACAGACAGCCTCTCTTTGTACTGAAAGTGGAGCTGCCATGCTGGTAACCTGCCAGCCTGTTTTTTTGTGCCATGGTTACCATGCATTCAAGCCTAGTCATACTTTCTTTGTTTTGTGAGACTTCTATGATTTGATTATACTGATTTAGCAGAACAGGAAGAGAGTTGCAATGTGGCAGCATTGGCAGGAAATGCCCCTCCCACGGTGGGGAAGGAGGCAGGGAGACGGCAGCGTATCACTACTGCTCCTTGGATCATATTCACTATTTTATGTATTTGTTTATTGGAATTTAGTTTATTTATTTTTAATTCTTTATTGATTTTCCATGCTTCAAAAGTGCAATACAAGAATATATAATACATCAATTTAAGCACATTTAACTTACAATTATATATAGAAGCACTCAATGATTATTCAATAAAACATAGCGACAACCTTACCCTCTTCAGATTAATATCTTCCCACCCTTCCTCCCACCCCTCTAGGGTCAAATTAGGACAGAAATATCCCCCCTCCCACCCTATCTTGGATGTGTATGTAATAGTGACTTATAATCAGAGACCTGCTATATAGAAGTAACATACGATGTCAATGGGCCCCAAACCAATTTATTTTATTTATCTTGATATACTGCCTTTCAAACCCAGAATCGAAGCAGTTAACAATCTTAAAAACACAAGCGCTTGAAAGGAACTCCAACAAATGGACAGGGCAGTAATAAGCCAGAAATATGGGGGCATGCAGCAGCAGGACTGTCAGGTTTTGCCTTTGTTGTCCCTTTTCTTAGTGTTTTGTGGTGGTTCATCCTTTTTCCTTCAAAGGGAAGTTTCTAACTGTAAAGCCTCACCAGAGGTTGCTTGGCACCTCTGCCGCTTGTAAGAGTCTGGTCTGGTTTCACTCGTTTCAAATTTATTAAAAATTTGATGTGATCGCAATATCATATTGCAAAGCGATTTACAAATAATAATAAGACACAATAGGAAGACAGGTTTAACTACAATTCATAAAATAAATAAAAAAATGAACATAGAGGTTAAGACAGTAGGATGGGAATTATTACCCACTTAATTTTCATTTAAACTAAACCAAACCTTAAGTTTATATACCGCATCATCTCCACGGATGTGGAGAAGGAAAAAAAAGGTTTACATGAACTGATATATAGAAGAGAAGAGTAAGGGGGAATAGAATTACATTTTAGTGAAAAGCCAGGTTTTCAATTGCTTGCGGAATAGTTGGAGGGAGCCCAGGTTCTGCAGTGGGGTAAAGGATTTTAGTCCACTATAGAGTGTTTGAGTTTTATAGAATTTAAGCAGCTCAGCTTTTTAAGAGACCTTTGAACTTACTAAGTGATTTTTCTTCCCTAATATAAATTGAAAGCGAGTTCCACGTTTGAGGTGACGTGACAGAGAAAATTGTGTCCCTCCGTGTGTTCATGTTCTAGCGGATGTCGCTCATTTTTCTTTTAAAGCCTTTGGTTTCATTTCTAAACCATACCGCAGTTCCTTCCAGGAGTTGGCTAAAAGAGACATATACATTGGGAGGGGAGTGTATGCTGTGCTGTGTGAGAGAGAAAAATAAGAGCGAGGGGTTTGCCTTTCAGTGGCCACAATCTGTGCCACTCTCCCCAGTTGTTATAATGATCACAAACTGACTCAAGCACGTGAGTGATCCCAAGGCTTGGAACTGTATAAAGGATGACTTATTGCTAAATCTTCCAAGAATCTGGTTGGGGTGGTGGGAATGGCAAGAGGGAAGTTAAGGAAGGGCTGTAGTGAGAGAGGAAGAAGAAGATGAAAAGAAAGTAAGGTTGGGAGGAGGGCAGAGAGAGGCGATGAATTATTAAAAACACTGTGGCTCCCTAGCTAGGCCTGAAGTTTGCCAGATGAGAGCCAGATGAAAAAGAGGTCAAGCTGCATTGTTTATTGTGAATATTGAGCCAGAGCGAATCTATCAGTAGAAGGTTCCCTAGAGAGAGTAGATTCTGAATGTGGTAAAGCCCTAGAGAGATGGGCCACTCTGGCTTTCTGCTAGTTCCGAATGTACAGGAAGGCTCGTTTGCCCCTCAAGGGGATGACCCAGCACAGTTCTCCACCCACCTTCCACAAACTTCTACCTGAGCTGAAATGTGGAAAACTCTCCTCCTCCCAGGCAGCTGTCAAGATAGTGAAGCCACACCAGGAGAACATCATAATGGATTGAGGAATATCTCCTCATCAGTAAGACAAAATCAGATGAGCAAGGTACATCTGCATAATGACAGCAGAAATGGAAAATACAGTCAAGATGACATAGCTCAGTAGTTTAAAATTACTTTTATTTCACAGCCCAGCATTAAAAATAGATAAGGCGTCCAGGCTGGGATTCAGACGTGAAACATACTGACAAGAGTCGGCAGATGAATTACCAGCCAACCCCATAAAAAAGGAAGGAGTGAAGGGAGCAGCAGGGAGATTTAAAGGGATGCAGTGAGGTACTGCAGCCGTCTCTCACATGACAAGACTGAGTTAAAGGCAGTTACAGGCCACATGTAAAGACAGTTTGCCCTTGTACACACATCTGAACCCACGCAGTCAGAAATACTGTGAAAGAGTGGCAAGAAGAGGGATACTGCAGCACAGAAATGAGGTACATTGCCAGAACTAGGGAGGTCGGGGGTGTCCTCAGTCCTGGAATAGCAGCTGAAATGCACCCAGGAGTGAGGTGCATTGGTAGAGCTATGTATGAGAGATTTACAACTGGAATAGCTGAGGCTTTCGTAGGACAGGAACAAGATCTCGATGCTGCAGGGCGGGAAACGATGTGTGGAATGAGGTGCATTGATAGAGCTAGGCATGAGGTCTCAGTATTGGAATAGCAGGAGCCAACCACCTGTGCTGTTTATGGATAATTCTGTATTAACAACAGTATATGAAGAAGTTGCAGGTCGATCAACATAGAGAGGCAACTCAATACCGTCGCTCACCCCTGTTTTCCCATCCCAGAAATATTCCTGAAGAAGAACCTCTTGCCTCGGCAGCATTTCCCAGTCATCTTTGGTTACTTGTACTGCATTCAAACATTGTCCGAGAGAGAGAGGGGAGGGTGTGGGCCCTGTGGCAGGCATACAAAAGGTTTTCCCACATTAATGCAAGACCAGACTTCTCAGCTTCTAAGAGACACATGGCCTCTGATCAATATCATTCCTTTAGAGGCCTCCCTTTCAAAGCACTTATAGAAAATATCAGTGTTATTTATTTGGATTTGATAAATGTAATTACTTGGTGTGATTAATAATTTACCTGTTTACTATTGATTGTTCTGGAGGCGTCGTGGTGAGATAAGCAGATAGCAATCCACACATCCTTATTAGCTGCAGAGGTGATGTGGTTTAGAAAGGCAGAAACTTGGGGCGAATTAGAGAGACAGAAGGCTTCTGTCGTCTTTTCTGGCAGCTCTTTCTGGAGTGAAAACTCCCAGCGAGGTGATATAATATGCTAAGGTGGAAGGGGGAGAGGCAGAGAACATAAGCTTCATCTTTGCATCTGGCCTTGCTGTTACTGAGGGTCTGGCTAACCCAGGACTCTTCCTGTTCCTACTGAAGCAGCCTGATGGGAATCCAGACGCTTAACTAGCCATGTGTGTCAAGGAGAGAGCAACAAGAAAAGGAACCATTCTGTGCACCACTTACTATCCACTATGATAACTGAGGTCACAGAATCGGAATCAATTATGACACCCCTTTCTAGAGCAAGATTAAATTCCTCTTGAGATTCAGCTCTTTTTTTTTTTTTTACCTTGCTCCAGCTTTATCAAATTCTCTTCCATTCACCTTCACCTTGAGAAATTTTAAAATGACTTAAATTTGTTTTTTGGGTTTTTTTTTTTCTCTGTGGCCTTTGTAGGGTCCTAGTGCTGATGTCCTCATTCCTTTGGGAATGAATTTTTTTTATTTTTTTTGCTCCATTCAAGTACGTTTGGTTTGCGAACATAATTCGTTCCAGAAACATGCTCGTAATCCAAAGCGCTCGTATATCAAAGCAAGTTTCCCCTTAGAAAGTAATGGAAACTCAGATGATTCTTTCCACATCCCCAAAACAGGCCTACGTTGCACTCAACTTCAGTGACTTAATACATCTTCCCTTCCCCCCCCCCCCCACCCATCCATACCCTTCTTCTCTGTGTTTTCCCTCCCTTTTTCTTTCTCACCTTCGAACCTGCCTTTTAACACTCGGAGCGGGTGAAGGCTGAGAGGGAGTCTGTACGAACGAGCAGGTGAGAATGGGACCTGTTAACAGTCCCACCAGGCACGAGAGGCAATGGTAGCGGGGCGTTGGTGATGGGACGTGGCTGAAGAAAGCAGGTGGAATGGCAAGGGGGGGGGGCTTGCATTCCAGAGCTGGAAGTGGTGGGTGAGTCTGCGGGTCTGGGCGTTGGTAAGTCACTCGAGCCCGTTGCTTCCTTCTGCCCTGTAGCGCCGCAGATAATGGCCTGAATCTGCTGTGCACTCCCACACGTTCGCGTGATTCTACTTCCTGTCCTCTGGGCTGAGGAGCGGCAGAGTCTCTTTCGCCCGTTGGCCAATTACTGATGTCTTGACTGTTCGGCCGTCATATTACAGGGTACTGGCTACTATCCATTCTTCTGTTATGTTATTTTCCCTTGAAGTCAGGGTACATTGGATGGGAGATCTAGGGCAGTGATTCCCAACCCTGTCCTGGAGGAACACCAAGCCAATCGGGTTTTCAGGCTAGCCCTAATGAATTTGCATGAGAGAGATTTGCATATGATGGAAGTGATAGGCATGCAAATTTGCTTCATGCATATTCATTAGGGCTAGCCTGAAAACCCAATTGGCCTGGTGTTCCTCCAGGACAGGGTTGGGAACCACTGATCTAGGGGTTACCATGTGAAATAAGCTCTCCTCCATCCCAAAATTATATCTTTCACTTTTGTCTAATGACATGGTGGGCCACAGGGGGAGAGAAGTTGGTTCCCAGGGTGATCGAGTCAACGCTCAGTTTGCGAGTTAAAGTTTGCTCGAGTGTTTTGCTCATCCTGCAAAACACTCGCAAACCAAGGTTTGACTGTATTTCAAATTGTGTTTGTCTGAACCCCTTATCATTGTATATTAAATACAATAAACAAATCTCTCCAACACATAACAATATGCTTGTATAGTGCAGCTACCTCTCAGTTCTGTGCAGTTTACAGAGTAAAGATACTGGACATTCACAGTGAATTACAATCCATTTACCAAACAAGTATGTTTTTAACAATTTTCTAAATGCCTGATAAGATAGAATTCTGCCATCCCTTAATGGTTGGAAAGTCAAATATCCGCGAACCCCGTGTAGGGCATTTTCAATTAACAAATTCAAAGTGGTCAAGAAAATAACTAGGTAATAGACCATGAAAAGACTTAAAACATATAGAACCAAACTTAAACAATATTCTCGCCAGTGCATTTTGTCTCTACTGGGGGGTGGCTTTCAGTACTGCTACTGCTTGTACTGTACCTGCAGTGTTACAGTAGCAGTGGGTAGCCTCACGTCATGCAGCAGGTGATAAATCTGCTGAACATCTTAATTCTGAGATGCACCACCTGTCTTGGTGGGGGGGGGGTGATTGTAGTCTTTAAATCAAGAGAGGTATTGCTGTAGCTATGGAAGAGAGATGTAAGGAGAGACTGTCAAGAGTTGGAGAGCTTCCACATAAAAATACCAGCTAGTCAAATTTTGTAGCCATCTTAAGAATATTAGTAGGAAGGGGAGGAAAGAGCCAGGATTAAGAAGACAGACTGATGTGTTTCAGAGCCTTGAATTATGCTGTTTTCTCTGCCCTGTGTTGGCATTTAGACAAATAATGAATCCATGTCCCTTAGGTTAGACGAGAGAACCCCCCCCCCCCCCTAATGTGGAAGAACAATGAATGATTAACATTTTCTGCTGCCATGCTCATTCATGACTGACCACAGCTACATGTTTAGGATGGAGGCGACTCCTAAGGGTCCTTCAAGGAGTTGCAAGTGAAGGGTTTCGTTGGAGGCTTGCACTTTGCCACCTTAGCACAAGAGGGCGCTGCAATACTTCTCAGTAGCCAAGTGCCCATAAAAAGGAGTTTGAATTGGAAATGGAGAGGTTTGCCTCCTTTATGTACAATTAAAAGAAATGCAGGAAAAGAGTCAGTGTAGCCCTGCTGTATGGGACAGTCCCTTGCGCCTCTAAATGTGTTTAGTTAACAAAACCTTCACTAAGAGATCATCAGTGCTGTGTGAGTAATAGACTTCTCATTTACTTTTAATACGTTTTGCATAGAGAGCAATCAACCTTCATCAGTCTTAGAGATGAATCGTTGTGCCCAGCTACATTTTACAGATATTAGTCCAATAGCAGCCACATCAATCATAACATTTTCTTAATGATAGCAGAATTAAAATAAGCTCTGGTTTTCACAGCACTATGAAGTGTGTTATAAAGGAAGAGAGTACACACACGCTCACACAAAATTAAAGGAAAGATTTATCGCAGTGGATTTGTGATGTTCTTATTCCGGCTCCTGAGACTCTCTTGGGGAACAGCTTAATAAGCATGCCCAAATACTTTTATCCTTTTTCTCCTATCTTAGGTACTTTGGCCCGGATTCTGTAACAGGCACCGTTGTCAGCAGCCATCGAATGCGTGTCAATCACACGGTGGCGCCGGGTACAGAATCACACCTCTGGCAAAGGTAAGCGCTGGAAATGTAGGCCAGGGTTTTCCTGGCCTACATTTTTGGTGCCTACTTATGATGAGAATCGTACCTGCGTAGGCGCTTTAGGCTTCCTAGTGCTTCTTCCGAAATTAGGCTCGCCTAAAGCACCTAGGCGCCTTGAAACTCAGTTGAAAACTGTTTCAATAGCATTTGTTACCAGTGCCTGAAAAACTGGCATTGTCTTACATTACATTACATTATAAAAATAATAATATAATAATAATTTATTGTTTATATACCGCCAAAGCCAAGTTAGTTCGAGGCGGTTTACAATAAAGAAGAGCTGGACATACAGCGAAAAAAAACAATGAAGTCTTTGAGTACAATTCAGTGCAGTGCAAAATAGAAGAGCTGGAACATACAGCGAAAAAACAGAAGCAAGAAGGCTTTGAGTGCATGACTGTTTGTATAGAGTAAGGTAACATTGTAGGGACGGTTTGCAATAAGAGTGAGTCAATAGGGAGTAGGTCGTACAGTGTGGGGTAAGTAGTGAAGGCTTTGGGAGATTTTGGTTCTGTAGGCTTGCTTGGAAGGCCAGCGTTCTGACAAGGAATCTTTTTTATCGGCAGGTTTTTATTGTAGGGTGGCTGAACATGCGTATTCTGTGTGTAGGCCTGGTGGAGCAGTCTAGTTTGAAGTGGGAGACCAGGTACAGAGGGGCCAAACGGAGAGTGGATTTGAAACAGAGACAAGCAAATTTGAACAATACTCTTGCCTCCAGGGGCAACCAGTGGAGTTTTTGGTAGTAGGGGGTTATGTAGTCCCATTTCTTTAGGCCAAAAATCAGTCGCACAGCTGAGATTTGTATGATTCGGAATTTTTGAATGGTTTTTTTGAGCGACCCCAGATAAATAATATTACAATAGTCAAGTAGGTTTAGTGATTTCTATTCCGCCAATACCTTGCGGTTCAAGGCAGATTACATAAAAGTTTTCAGAAATTACATAAAGGTTTACAGGAATAGCTTAAGAGATGTCGTAAGACTTACATATGAATTACCAAAGAGTTGTCGAGATCTTAAGATGATAAATGTTTGGGTAATAAGAATTATCAGAGAGTTGTCGAGATCTAAGGTGGTAAGTGTTGGGTAAATAGAGGCATTTAGCATTAGTTGGGTAGTTGGGGGCATATTAGAGTATATTAAGGGTACAGGGTAGAGAGTTGCGCGGGGACAGAAATCCCACCCGTCCCCGTGAGGAATCCCCTCCGTCCCCATGAGGAATCCCCTCCGTCCCCGCCCGTCCCTATAAACTTCAGAAATAGTTATTTCATTTAATTATGCTACTGAATTAAAGGCTCTGGTAGAAACCCATTTACAAATAAGCAAAAAGACTTTATTAATTTGGAAATATTAATTGGGAAGAATACATACTTTGTAAACGGGTTTCTACCAGAGCCTCTAATGTTTATAAATTTTTATCAACACAGCTAATATACTACTTTATCCTGAAGCAAAAAAAAAAAAAGAAATAGAATTCTTTTCCTACCTTTGTTTCCTAGTTTCTGCTTTCCTCATGTTCTCATTCAATTCCTTCCATCCACTGTCTCTCTTCCTTCTGCATCTTCCATTTGCTCTGTTACTGTGCCTCTCCCTTTCTTCCCCCTTCCAAATTGGTCTGGCACCCATCTTCTTCCCTCCGCTCCCCCCATAGTCTGGCATCTGTCTTCTTCCCTGCCAGCGTCTTCTCCCTACTCTCTCTTCCCCATTTCCTTTCAGCGTCCTTCTCCCCCCCAATCTTCCCTATGTCCTGTCAGCGTCCTTCTCCCCCCTCTGTCTTCCCCATGTGCTTTCAGTGTCCTTCTCCCCCCTCTGCTTCCCCATGTCCTTTCAGCGTCCTTCTCCCTCTCTGTCTTCCCCCTGGCCTTTCAGCGTCCTTCTCCACCCCCCTCCCCGTCTTCCCCATGTCCTTTCAGCGTCTTTCTCCACCCCTTTGTCTTCCCCATGTGCTTTCAGCATCCTTCTCCCCCTTCTGTTTTCCACAAGTGCTTTCAGAGTCCTTCCCCCCCGCCCTTCCCATGGCCTTTCAGCGTCCTTCTCCACCCCTTTGTCTTCCCCATGTGCTTTCAGTGTCCTTCTCCCTCCTCTGTCTTCCACAAGTGCTTTCAGAGTTCTTCCCCCACCCCCTCCGGCTCGTCTTCCCCATGGCCTTTCAGCGTCCTTCTCCACCCCTTTGTCTTCTCCAGTGCTTTCAGCGTCCTTCTCCCCCCTCCTTCTCTCCCACCCCGGGTGCAGCACAGCCGGCCAGGTCCCCTTACTTTTGTGGCGCTTCCCCGACCGACCGACAACAGCCCCGGTCCGACAAACCTCCCTGCCCTTAACCGCGAATCTAAATTACCTTCTTGCAGCTGCTGTAAGAAGGTAATTTAGATTCGCGGCTATAGGGCAGGGAGGATTGTCAGACCGGGGCTGTTGTCCGTCGGTCGGGGAAGCGCCACAAAAGTAAGGGGACCTGGCCGGCTGTGCTGCATCCGTGGCGGACCACCCCCTCTCTTGGTAGCCACTCAAACCGCGAGGCTACTCTCCGTCTCTCTACCTGCCCTGCCTGCAGCACAGAGCCGAACAGAAGTCTTCCCGACGTCAGCGCTGACATCGGGAAGACTTCCGTTCGGCTCTGTGCTGCAAGCAGAGCAGGTAGAGAGAAGAAGAGCCGCGCGACTGAGTACATCCAGCCCCGCAGGAACCCCCGTGACCCTCGGAGGCGTCCCCACGGGATTCCCGCGACCCTAGGGGGCGTCCCCACACGGGATTCCCGCGACCCTAGGGGGCGTCCCCACGGGATCCCTGTGACCCGAAAGGGGAACCCGCGGGATACCCGTCGTCCCCATTCCCGTGCAGCTCTCTAGTACAGGGTGGGGTTTGGGTAGGAACTGGTCATGTTAGATGTCTTCCTCCTATTTCTCTATTTCACTGCCTTATCATTCCCACCCCCCAGTTTTCTGCAATAAGCCTGTCCCAGTCCTATATTCCCTACTTACTCCTGGGTCATTCCTTCTCACATCTCTTATTGAATCCTTAATCATGTTACCCATTTCTCATCACTTCCCTCGCTCCCAAATAATCCTCACCCTCTTGTCCTACACTCCCTAATCACTCTTGCCCTTTCCCCACTTCCCAATAATTCTGTCTACCCTTTCTATAGTCTGTTCTTTCATTTCTCTCTATCACTTCTGCCCCTTTCCCAACTATGGCCTAATATGCAAATAATCCTTTTTCACCCCTTAACAGTCACTCATCAGTCCTGCTTCCTTTCTCCATCTGACTTCATGGTGCTTCACCTTGTTCCTTGAGGGCCCAACTCTCCTCAATTGCTGATCAGTTCTATTCTGTCCTTCTCACGCCATGATTTTTCGTGCAGCACTCTACATCTCTTGCAGTGCCGTGTGCTTGGTCATGGAGGTGGACCAGAGGACATATGCTAGTAGTCTCTCGCCGTACCTAACTGTGTAAATCAAAATTCCCTTTTTCTTAGCTTTCAGTATTTATTCCTCGATTGCCTTTACCTAATCTCTTCATTGCACAGTGCACCTAAAGAGGAGAATTCATGCATGTCTGGCGCTTAAGTACATTAAAGATGTCTTCTGAAGTACCAGCTAGTAGAAATGTACATGCCTTGTCCAGAAAACATGGACTTTGTAGTAGATATAGCCAGGTCCTGGTCTGAGCTGACGGTGAAATATTGTAATTTGCAAACTCGTCAATGTCATGATCAAACATTTACACCTGCTGTTTGCCCAAGCGATCAGGGTGTGGTTTCTGCTGCTTACGCTAGTGTTTTATAAAAATGGGTACGTGTAAACAGCACTGAATTTGGGCAAGTTTGAGCATGACGTTGACGAGGTCGCACGTTAATTTATAGTCAGCTCAGACCAGGCCCAGCAGGGGCCCTTGCAGACAGCACATTGATACATGTGAAGCATGAATACAGCACAGACAGCTGAAGAAAAGACCTTCATTAGAGTCCTGTTCAAGCTGTATAATGCAGTACAGAAAGCAAGAAGAGTTTAAAAATGAATAAGCTGGGCATATTAAAAAGTGTATGCTTTCTCTTTCTACAAAAATATGACGCTATGAGAACATACAGATAAAGATAAGAAAGCAAGTTAAGTATAAAATTGTAGTAACAGGCTATGTGAAGAAAGAGGTAAATGGCAAGTTGCAACGTTCAATGAGAAGGTCAGGCCTGCCTTTACCCCATTGCGTTCTTGGACTTATAATTCTGCAATTCTTGGAGACTAATGGAACGAGACTGTGCATGCAGCGGTTAAAATCAGGACTAACTCAAGACTGCTGATGTACAACCATTAGTGATTAGAGCGTTGAGCTGAAATCAGGCAAGCCAGTGTCCAAATTCCATTGCTGCTATTACAGCAAGAACGAAAGAAGTTATCCTGCCGCTGTACCGGGCAATGGTGCGTCCGCATCTTGAATGCTGCGTCCAGTATTGGTCACCATACCTTAAGAAGGATATGGCGTTACTCGAGAGAGTTCAGAGGAGAGCGACACGACTGATTAAGGGGATGGAAAGCCTTTCATACGCTGAGAGATTGGAGAAACTGGGTCTCTTTTCCCTGGAAAAGAGAAGACTTAGAGGGGATATGATAGAGACTTACAAGATCATGAAGGGCATAGAGAGAGTAGAGAGGGACAGATTCTTCAAACTTTCAGAAAATAAAAAAACAAGAGGGCATTCGGAAAAGTTGAAAGGGGACAGATTCAAAACGAATGCTAGGAAGTTCTTCTTTACCCAACGTGTGGTGGACACCTGGAATGCACTTCCAGAGGACGTTATAGGGCAGCGTACGGTACTGGGGTTTAAGAAAGGATTGGACAATTTCCTGCTAGAAAAGGGGATAGAGGGGTATAGATAGAGGATACTGCACAGGTCCTGGACCTGGTGGGCCGCCGTGTGAGCGGACTGCTGGACGCGATGGACCTCAGGTCTGACCCAGCGGAGGCATTTCTTATGTTCTTATCTGAGACACTTAAACCCTCCATTGTCTCAGGTAAAGACATTTCTTTGGTCTGCCTGAAGTAACTCTCAGCTTGAACTATTTCTGAAAAGGTGCGAGTTAAATACTAATCCGTTAACATCATGGAACGGAGCTAAAGACATCAGATTCTCCCATAAAAAGTGTGTTCTTTCTCTCTCTTGCAGTTTGGAAGCTAAGGGGCTCATAACCGGCCTAAGTTGGCACTTGGACGATCATCAGTCCAAAAAGTCAAAGTGCCGATAATAAAACCAGGTTTTGGATGTATTTATTCAAGTTTCAAGTTTATTGGGATTTGTTATCTACGCAATATAATATATTTTAATGTGTATAACAATTGTTTTTAAAATAACAATTAACAAATTGGGGAGGACAAAACAAGATAATATAGACAAATTTTGGCATTCTATTACAAACTGGTACAAAAGGCAAAAGGGGTGAACTACAATTTTTAAGAAAAGAAAAAGAAACATTTAAGGAAAAAACACACATGGAGGGGTCATATAAAACATATATGGTAGGATCTCAAATCCAAGATATAAAGTAAAATAAAGAGTGTTTTGGCAACCTACACATAACACTCATTAAAAACTGGGATTTAGTACTTGTAGGTAATGTTTTCTATACATTGAAAGCGTCCTTGAACAAAAAGCTTTTAAGGGAACGCTTAAATTTTTCTAAAAATTTTTAGGTAAAAATAGTGGTAAATTGTTCCAGAGCTGGGGTGCTATGACCGAAAAAATGGTAGATCTCCTGGTCCCTATTATTTTTAAAGACAGAATAGTTAATAGATGTTGTTGTGTTGATCTGAGTGTCCTAGATGAAGAATATGGTATCAAAAAAACGGTCCAAAAATAACGGCACATGTGATTGTTGAATTTTAAATGTTAAGAGTATGATTTTAAAAGTTATTCTGTGTGTGATTGGTAGCCAATGAGCAGTTTGTAAAAGTGGTGTAACATGGTCATATTTTTTTGAATTTGTTATAATTTTTATTGCTGTATTTTGTATTATCTGTAGCCTTCTTATTTCTTTATTGGTTATGCCATAGTATTGCAATAGTCTAGCCTAGAAATGATTAATGAGTGGATTAAAGTGTTAAGAGCTTCAGGTTTTAGGACTTTTGATAGTGATCTGATAAGCTGTAGCTTATAAAAACAGTTTTTGACTACTGAGCTAATTTGGTTATGGTAAGAGAGTTCCTGATCTAGTGTTATTCCCAGTATTTTTGTTGTAGTTACTATTTCAAGCGGGGTGCTATTTAGGAGTATATGTGGTGAGAATTTAAGATCTTTTTCCCATGGAATAAACATTACAGGAGATTTTGCTGTGTTTAAAGCCAACATGTCCTTTAGCCTTTTGCTGATTTGGTTTAATTTATTATTTATGGTTATTATTTCCGTTGGATCTGCTGAGTTTATAGGATACAAAAGTTGAATATCATCCGCATATGTGAATGAGGAAAATCCAATAGACTGACTGAGGGTTAGGAGAGGAGATAAGAAAATATTAAATAAAAGTGCTTGAGTACCTGAATAAATTCATGTAAAACCGTTCTGAGCTCCCCTGGGAGAATGGTATAGAAAATTGAATAAATAAATAAATTAAATAAATAAAGGATTGAGCCTTGTGGGATCCCGAAAGAGTTAGTGAAGTTGTTAGATAATGAATTATTAAAGATGACTTTAGCTGAATGTTCTTGAAAGTATGATTCAAACCAATTTAATACTTGAATGACCAAACTAAACGGGGAGTGTCGACGGCAGGCTTAGACTTAGTCGTACTGAAAGTTATACAGCCCAGGATCAACGGAACTTGGACGTTGTGACTTAGACCATTTAAAACATGGTCTAAGTCACAAAAACCCACCTAAACTCACCAGATAAGCACTACAAACACATAATACAGAACCACTCACACTACCCCAGTGATCACCGACCCCCCTCCCATCCACCCCCATAGAAATATTAATCACAGCTTGAAAATTGTGCCTCCAGAACCTGGCAGCCTGGCATAGGAAAGCTTAGTCGTTCTACACAGAGGCATCTTAAGCCATCTTGGGGGTGGGTTAGGAACCCATAGAGAGGAGGACCCATGCCCATAAGCCCCTGTAATCACTGCATTGATATTGAAACATGTGCACTCCCCTATACATACTCAAAACCCTTTTGTACTAGCATATAAGTGGCTCCTGCAGCCATAAGGGCTATTGGGGTGGTAGATAAGTGGGTCTAGGGCAGTGTTTTTCAACCGCTGTTCCGCGGCACACTAGTGTGCCGCGAGATGTTGCCTGGTGTGCCGCAGGGCCGCCGGGCCCGGAGCTGACAGGGGGCCCGAGGCAGGGGTGCCAGTAGCTCGCCAAGGCAAAGTGAGTCGATCACCCAGGACTCACTTTGTCTTGGCGATCTAATCTATCGAGCCGATAAGTCTTCTTCTCCCCGACGTCAATTCTGCAGTCGGAGAGGAAGTTCGGGCCAGCCAATCGCTGCCTGGCTGGGCGGAACTTCCTCTTCGATTGTAGAATTGACGTCAGGGAGAGCATGCGTCGGCGTCGGCTTTGGGGCCTGTTATCCATTGGTGGGTCCTGTTCCCCGATGGCAGCGGCAGTGGCAGTGGCTTGGGGAACGGCAGGGAGAAAGAAAGAAAGGGGGCAAGCAGGGAAACAGAAGGAAAGAAGAGAAACAGAAAAAAAGAAAGAAAGGTCAGGGAGAGAGGAAGAAAAAGTTGGGGGAGGGAATGAGGTGTGGAGGAGAGAAAGCATACAGGCTGATAGAAGGGAAGAAAGATTGGATGCACAGTCAGAAGAAGAAAGTGCAACTAGAAATCACCAGACAAGGTAGGAAAAATGATTTTATTTTAAATTTAGCAAAGTGGAGGCAGTATTACCACAGTTTTCAAAGGAATTTGCCCAAATAACTTAATAGTTAACTGGGTAAATTCCCAGAGATGAAAACTTCCCTTCACTTACTATGCACAGTTCTGAATTTATATCTGCTGTCTATATTTTACAATATGGTCACCTTTTACTAAACCGCAATAGTGGTTTTTAGCGCAGGGAGCCTATGAGCGTCAAGAGCAGCGCTGGGCATTCAGCGCAGCTCCCTGCGCTAAAAACTGCTATTGTGGTTTAATAAAAAGGATGGAGGTTATATTTGTCTATTTTTGTATGCTATAAATACAGAGAGAGACTGAGAGCTGTTGACGAAGAGCTACGTGTGTGTCTTTCTTCGATTCCAGCCAGAATATCAGCTTTGTGTTCAGCCAAATGCCCAGGTTTCGCACTGAATAAAGTATTTTATAATTTTTATTTCGTAATAAAGTAATTATAAAATACTTTCTTTGTGTTTATTTGATTCCTATTCAAGAGAATTACTTTATATATAGTCAATATAGGCAGAGAGTTAAATTTTTTAACATTTTCTAATGGTGGTGTGCCTCGTGATTTTTTTCATGAAACAAGTGTGCCTTTGCCCAAAAAAGGTTGAAAAACACTGGTCTAGGGGATTCTAGAAGTGGTTTTGGGGGCTCACCGTGACCTATAAGGGAGCTGTAGTGAGATGATGACATGGCACCCTTTTTGTGAAGTTCACAGCAGTTCCCTGTAAGGTACCCCACTATTTAGGTGCCATGTCACTTTGCAGACCCCTCCCACATCCAACAGGGCTTGTTCTAGGCGTTTTAGACTTGGACGAAAAGTTGGACGAAAATGTAGTATAAAGATGGATGATTTAGCGGCTTGGACGATCAAATTTGGCAGGACATATAGTTAGACGATTTTCAAAATGAAAAAAATTTGGATGTATTTTTCGAAAATGTATCCTATGCTGTTTTTTTATTTGGACGACTTGGACAAAAACGGACATAGACGTTCCTTTCGACTATGCGCCTCCACGTATTTTGGTGCTGCTGCCCCTCTCACAATATTTGGGCCACATGGGAAACCATAAATTGTACCTGGATTACCTCCGTCTACTAAAGCCAGAAAAGCCAGGTGTTGAGAACATGGAGGGTAATTTATAACAGTGTGTCAGGTTAAGACGGCAAATAGGATATATGTTCATGAAGGGCAAGGAAGGGAAGAAATAGAAACTCTACAGATTTAAAAAGGAGGAAGAAAAGTGAATTGTGAAAAATGCATACAGGAAGTAAAGAGGAGAAAAAGCGAGATTGAATAGACAGGAGGCCCTGGAAATAGAGTTCAGAGCACAGGGAAAGAGACCGAGATGATTAGAAAGATTAAAATCATCAGACAGCAAAGGTAAGATCAATTAGTTTAGTAAAGGGGGTAATGGAATTTGATATACCGCCTTTCTATAGTTTCAAGTTTATTGACTTTTAATATAGCGACCATCAACAAGTATCTGGCTGGTTTACAATAAAATATTTTTAAAAAGATAAAGATGATAAATATTTAAAGAAAATAATGAAAGTGTACATCAAGGACATTAACTGGACAGACTTGAGAGTGAGGGTAAAAAGGGAAAGGAAGGGAAAAGTTACATATTTAGAAGAAAAAAAGGAAAAAGAGGGAATAGGGTAAAACATATGGGGTGGGGTCGCTTTTTAAAAACGGTTGATTAATTAAGAGAAAAAAAAAAAAGGAGAGGCTCTAGGCACAGGTAAAAGCGTCACGAAATAAGAAAAGTCTTCAGGCTTATCTTGAATTGATCGAGTTGCTGAGGCAGAGCATTCCACAATGTTGGAGCGACTACTGCAAAAGAAATCTTTTATGGAAGGAACTAACAAGAGTTTCTGATCTGAAGACCTCAGTGTGCGTGTTGAGCATTGAGGAATGAGAAGCTTATCAAGATATGAAGGCTGATGAGAGTTTTATTTTAAGGTCAGCAGGATGGTTTTATAAGTCATACGATGTGTGATAGGAAGCCAATGTGCTTCTTTCAAAAGAGGGGTAATAGGATCATATTTGCCTATTTTGTAGATGAAATGTGTTAGTTTTGAGAATTTGCATCTACTATAGAAGAGGAAAAGTGAGGGGGCGCTTTATGCGATTAATTGTGCAATCAAAAATTTTAATCGATGTACAGTACTTGGGGTTCAGTGTTCGCGGCCCCAGTCGTTCGTGGGGTTTTTCCCTCCTCAAAAATATACTGTTTTTCCTATTATCCTGCGCGCTTCTCTCCCGTGCTGCAAATGCCCATCACTCCATGCAGCCGCTTTCTCCAAGGTTGTTCTGTTCCACCTTTCCCTTCCAGAGATTCTGCAGTAAAGAGGAGGAGAGGGGTGAGCCCAAAACAGAGCGCATCACCGAAGTCAGGCAATCTGCACGGCGCAAAGAGAAAGCCGGCCCTGCAGCCCTCTCCCGCCTCCCTTAAACCGCATCCAATTATCGCGGTTTTTCAAAATTTGCGGGTGCTCCTGGAACGGAAGCCCCGCAAATTTCGGGGGAGTACTGTACAGCCCTAGATGGCAAACAGAGTAGAGTTAAGTGATTAATTTCTCAGTGGAGGAAAAGGCATAGTGAAGTCTATCCTGGGATCAGTTCTAACACATTTGTAAATGATCTGGAAAAGGGAATAACGAGTATGGTGATTAAACACAAAATTAGTCAGAATTGTTAAATTTTAAGCAGACTATGTGGAGTTGCAGGAGGATGGTGCCTCTAAATGGCAGATGAAATTTAATGTGATCAAGTGTAAAGTGATGCCTATAGGGTAAAAATAATCTTAACTTTACGTAGATGCTGCTGGGTTTCATATTAGGACCACCCAGGAAGAGGACCGCGGTTTCACTGTGTGATGTTGACATCTTTGACTCAATATAGTGTGAGTGAAAAAAGCAAACCGAATGTTAGGAATTATTCCGAAAGGAATGTATTGATCCACGGTACAATTGTTCTTTGTGATTCTCTGCACACCTCAAAAAAGATATAGCAGAACTAGAAAAGGTTCAGAAAAGGGCGACGACAATGAAAAAAAGGTTTCAGGCTCAGGAAAGACATTGGTGGGTGGGGGGAGATGATAGAGGTCCCTAAAATCCTAAACAAAATCAATAGATAAATAGAAACAGATGTTTACACTTTTAAATAATACAAGAAGACGCTCCAAGAAATTAATAGGTGACAGAATCAAACCAAATTGAAGAATGTCTCTCTTACCCTCCATGTGCACTTAGGAATGGAATTTATTACTGAAGACGTGGTTATGGCAGTTAACATCACAGTGCTGGAAAAGTTACTCATGTACGTGCCAGTAAATTTACCCATTTCACAATGTACGCATGTAAGTGTGGACGTGGTTAGGCTTACATATACAAGAGAGCCAATTCGGCACCTGGGTGAAATCCCTTCCACTTTTCAATGGTGTAGTTATTACTGAGGTAAGTAAGTCCAATTGCCCCCAGAGTCACTAGGGGACAAAGCAGGTAGCTGGAATAGGGAAAATTTCTTTATACATCTACACTGGGTGAAGGCGTAAGAAGACTTGAAGTGGTCCAGAGGAGGGCGACGAAAATGATAGGAAGCTTGCGCTAGAAGACGTATGAGGAGAGACTGGAAGCCCTGAATATGTATACCCTAGAGCAGGGGTGCCCAACACAACGATCGCGATCTACCAGTAACTCAGGAAGGCAACGCGAGTCGATCGCGGAGCCCATCCAGGGCTCCGTGATAGACTCGTGTTGCCATCCTGATCTACCGTGCCGATCAACCTTCCTCTCCAGTGTTCTCTCTAGGGCCTTTTAGCTGGGCGGTCCACCCAGCTGTCATCTGCTGCTGCCGCCGCTGCTGAACATTAAAAAAAAACCAGCTTGGAGATTTCAGCCCGTAGCGAACTTATGCTCCGTGACTCTAACGTGTGTGTGCTGGCTTCTCTTCTCTTCCCTCCAAAACCGGAAGTTATGTCCAGGGGGGGGGGGGGAGAAGGGAAGCCGTCATGCACATGTTGAGAGCCCTGAAGCAAGCGTTCGCTACGGGCTAATGCGGGAGACAGGTTAGTGAAGCATTTGTTCTTCTTGCTGCCGGGTCCTGCCTACTTTCTGTTTCCGCGAAGGCAGGACCCGGCAGCATTTCCCCCAACAGCTCGATCGCAATGCTGGTCGGCAGAAGCAGGGAGAGGTTGGGGCGGCGGCGGCTTTCGGGCCTGTTATTGGTGGCGGTTTGGGACCTGTTATTGGTGGCGGTTTGGGTCCTGGTCCCCGATGGCAGTGGCTTGGGGGAGGGCAGGGAGAAAGAAAGAAAAAGGGCAGGCACGGAGACAGAAGGAAAGAAGAGAAACAGGAAAAAAAGAAAGGGAGGCAGAGAGAAAGAAAGGGCAGGGAGAGAGGAAGGAAAAGTTGGGGGAGGGAACGAGATCTGGAGGAGAGGAAGCATACAGGCTAAAAGAAGGGAAGAAAGATTGGATGCACAGTCAGAAGAAGAAAGTGCAATCAGAGGCTAATGAAATCACCAGACAAGGTAGGAAAAATTATTTTATTTTAAATTTAGTGATCAAAATGTGTCTGAATTTATATCTGCTGTCTATATTTTACACTAAGGTCCCCTTTTACTAAACCGCAATAGAGTTTTTTAGCGCAGGGAGTCTATGAGCGTCGAGAGCAGTGCTGGGCATTCAGCGCAGCTCCCTGCGCTCTAAAAACTGCTATCGTGGTTTAGTAAAAAGGGAGGGGGTGGGTATATTTGTCTATTTTTGTATGGTTGTTAATGAGGTGATAGTGCATAGAGTCATCTGCTTTGACCTCTTTGAAAAACCCTGGAATAGGAATGATAATTAACATTTTCTATGCGTACAGTGTGCGTTGTGTTTTTTTTTTTATTTTATTGTTGGTAGATCATTTTGACTTGGTCATTTTAAAAGTAGCTCGCAAGCTCAAAAAGTGTGGGCACCCCTGCCCTAAAGGAAAGGAGAGACAGGGGAGATATGATTCAGACGTTCAAATACTTGAAGGGTATTAACGTAGAACAAAATCTTTTCCAGAGAAAGGAAAATGGTAAAACCAGAGAACATAATTTGAGGTTAAGGGATGGTAGATTCAAGAGCAATGTTGGGAAATTCTACTTTACAGAGAGGGTGGTGTCTGCCTGAAATGCGCTTCCGAGAGAGGTGGTGGAGAGGAAAACAGTGACTGAATTCAAAGAAGTGTGGGATGACCACAGAGGATCTAGAATCCGAAAATAATAGTAAATATTGAAGAACTAAGGCCAGTACTGGGCAGACTTGCACGGTCTGTGTCTGTATAAGGTCAGTTGGTGGAAGATGGGCTGGGGAGGGCTTCAATGGCTGGGAGGGTTTAGATGGGATGGAGTAGATTTTAACAGAGATTTCAGCAGTTGGAACCCAAGCACAGCTTTGGATTCTTGTCTAGAAATAGCTAAGAAGAAAAAAATTTAAAAATTTAAATCAGGTTGGGCAGACTGGATGGACCATTCGGGTCTTTATCTGCCTTCATCTACTATGTTAGGATACTAGGATTTGCGCTTGTTACTTGCGCACTTTACCTGTGGAAGTGCTTGCAGTTGGCCTTGGTGCTATTCTGCAAATATTTGCTTTACTTAAGAGCAGGAATTTGAAAGGGTGCATGTACACCAGTGTGGTCCACAGTAGTATGTCAAAAAATCAACCTTGTCAAATCTTGCCTCTACAAAGGTTGGTATGTTTTACTCAAATGTCAAATTTCAGCTTGATTAGACACTACTTGTGTGTTGTGTATGTAGCTGATTGCGTATAATTAGTTTGTATGATGTCATTTAGTTTACAATCTGCACCCAAAAACTGGCTCCTTGGGAAGTCAGTCTGTCGGATGTCAACTGCTAGTCTGCCTCATGGACTGGATGTTCTTATTCAGAGCACAGTTTCAGATGACAGCACAACGACTCAGTAATGTAACTGACTTGGCTTTGTTTGTCACTCTTGTGTACGTTTGACAGTGGAATGAATTCCAATAAAGCTCCATACAATGATATTGAGCTGCTGTCTGCTCTGAACACACAAGGTGCTCACAGCCATTTCCGGACATCTATAGTTTCTGTCCAAGAACCTAGCAGCACTTGCGGATAGCATAGCTGGCTTTAAGAAAGGTTTGGACAAATTCCTGGAGGAAAACTCCAAAGTCTGTTATTAAGACATGGGGAGAAGCCTCTGCTTGCCCTGGATCAGTAGCATGGAATGTTGCTACTCTTTGGATTTTGACCAGGTACTAGTGACCTGGATTGGCCACTGTGAGAACGGGCTACTGGGCTTGATGGACCCAGTAAGGCTATTCTTATGTTCTTACATGAGCCAAGTATAGGACAATCAAGCCATTGTAACATCACTGATGTGGTTGGCTCTGATGCACTGTGGAATGAGCCATTATGACATCACAATCTCAGCTCTGGAATGTTGCTTTCATTGGGGTTCCAGAATCTTACTATTCTTTGAGTTGCTGGAATGTTGCTACTCTTTGGGTTTTGGCCAGGTACTAGTGACCTAGATTGGCCACTGTGAGAACAGGCTACTGAGCTTGATGGACCAATGGTCTGACACGGTAAGGCTATTCTTAAGTTCTTATGACAGAATCGCACCAGAAACAAAGCTATGAATGATGCAAAACTTACAGCATCTACTGTTGCCGAACATTGCACGACGTCTCATGTGTACAGATGAAATGGAACCTGTGACCTTTGAAAATCTTGTAACACAGAGAACTCAGTCATATTTTGATCTCTTGCTTGAAGGAGGATCAACAAAAGTGAAAATATTCCTGAAGAAATATCCAATAGAGTGGACTGATCTAGTTTTCAAACAAGAGCGACCAAGATGGTAAAGGGGATGGAACTCCTCTCGTGTGAGGAAAGACTAAGGTTAGGTGTGAGGTTAGGGCTCTTCAGCTTGGAAAAGAGACGGCTGAGGGGAGATAGGATTGAAGTCTACAAAATCCTGAGTGGCGTAGAATCGGGTACAAGTGGATCGATTTTTCACTCCGTCAAAAATCACAAAGACTAGGGGACACTCGATTAAGTTCTAGGGAAATACTTTTAAAACTAATAGGAGGAAATTTTTTTTTCACTCAGTGAATAGTTAAGCTCTGGAATGCGTTGCCAGAGGATGTGGTAAGAGCGGATAGCATAGCTGGTTTTAAAAAAGGTTTGGCTAAGTTCCTGGAGGAAAAGTCCATAGTCTGTTATTGAGAAAGACATGGGGAAAGCCACTATTTGCCCTGTATCGGTAGGATAGAATATTGCCACTCCTTGGGTTTTGGCCAGGTACTAGTGACCTGGATTGGCCACCTTGAGAACGGGCTACTGGGCATGATGGACCATTGGTCTGACCCAGTAAGTGCTATTGTTATGTAGGCATCCAAACTGTCTGTTGTTAATGATGCAGCACTACACGGGATAAACCTAACTGAAAAATACAATGATACTTTGACAAAAGATAAAGAACAGAAGCAGTTTGTTCTTCGGCGAGTGGCCAGCCACCAAAGGAAGTTTCCTTCTGCATCAAAGGCAGCTTTTGTGTCATAGACCGTTGAAATTATTTGTTGAGTGCACAAGAATTATAATATACTATTAAGCTTAGTGGTGGTTTTAAAAAACAGCGAAATGGGGTGACCCCCTAAATTTTTTTTTTTTTAAGTAAAATTTTGTGTGTGTTTCATTTTTCTATAAAGAAATAAAATGGGTGAGGATGAGCAGGAGGTTCACAGGACTCCCACTGTGAGTGTAACTTACATGTATTCTATAATTCAACCTAGACATTTAGGGCCAAATTCTGTAAACGGCACGGTTTATAGACTCACGCCTAAGCAGACGTAGGCATCCTAAACATAGGTGCTGCTCCGTTAGGTCAGCTTTTCATTCGCCTTAACGACGCCTAAGTCAATCGTGCCTCTTCTCTGCCATAACCACGCCTCCATTGCTGCCAAACTCTTATATTGCTTTTTTTTATTTTTTTGATTGTCTGAATACCACGCTGATTAAGCCAATTAAAAAAATTAGGCCTCACTAGGCAGCCGCGACTAGGTGTCTAACAGCACCTAAATAGGGTTCCGTTTTTGAATTGGCACCTACCATGTGGACTCAGGGGGCTGAATTGAAAGTGCCCAGTTCTAGAATTGCCCCAGTAGTTTTGGCTGTCCATATCGGGCCTAGAACCCACCCCTTAAAATATATCCGATCAGTATTCAACTGGTGACAGTCGGTGTGTTTTTGTGAGGAGAGGGGGGTTAAAACATTGACCACTACTGGCTAAAATTGGCCTGAATATTCAGTTCCAGGCCATATCTGGGAACCAGCAGTAAATATGCAGGTCTTTGGTGGCACCAGGAAGTTAAAGCAAGTATGGTGAATATTCGGTGGCACTGAATATCAACTTGCTATGCTAAGTCAATCAGGTTTTCTATTCAGTTCAAGGTTGGATTACATGACAAGAGGTTGGGTCAGTTACAATGGACAGTAGAGTTGCTGGTCCAGTTAAGTCATACTTACAAGTTCAAGTAAGTCATCATTATATCCCAAAAGTTGCGTTAGACAGTTTAGAAATGGGCTTTTACAATGACCTTTTCAGTTACTGCAGGGTTGGCTCCCTGTCTTGGTACAGAAATGCTTTTAAAAGTGGTCACAACATCATAGTGTAAATAGTAGTTGGATCCAGCATTTTGCTAATTGATAATGAATGGATAAGGTAATTTGCCTGGTAGACTTTATATTGTTGCATGCTAGGAATTTTAAGTGCAAAAGATTTCTGGTGGAATATCTGTTGGAAGCACTCTGGAGTAGGATGAGAACTCTGTTAGGTAGTTGGGGGCATTCCCTCTCAGGATCTTAAAGGCAGTGAGTGGTGCCTAATTGAAACTTGTAAAGCCAATGGAGTTTCATTTAGTGATTTCCATAGTCCATATATGAGACTTTGCCCTTGGATCATCGGACAGAGGGAATATTCTGTGCCACTGCTGAATATCCCCGTCTGACCTGCTCAGCTGAATTTAGGCAGGCAGGAGCCCGTTCTGCCTGCTTAAATCACTTTAAAATATTGGCCTTATGTATCTACACTTGCCATGCGGTTGTTCTAAGCTAGGGGCCTTGAGGGCCGCAATCCAGTGGGGTTTTCAGGATTTCCCCAATGAATATGCATGAGATCTATGTGCATGCACTGCTTTCAATGCATATTCATTGGGGAAATACTGAAAACCCCACTGGATTGCGGCCCTCAAGGAGGGACTTTGAGATTCCTGGTCTAAAAGGATAGCTCAAGAGTGGCCCTGTGGTTAGAGCGGGAGGAGGCTGAGAACCAGGAAAACCACATCCTCTGCGGCTCTGCAGTAATGCAATTAAGGCTATTTTTATTTCACGCATTTATTTAGCTTGCATATTAGCTCAAGACAAGATAAATGTTCTTGTCCTAGAGGCAGAGAGATCACCCCATAAAACAGCCTCTCCATTAGGACTGCAGTAAAAATAGGAGAAGCTTTCACATGCTTCTAGCACTTCGTTTCCAATGAAAGAAAAACCAGAGAAACTTTGACTGGTGTTCTTTGTCTTTTCCGCAGCTATTTCTGCCTAATTAAAGTTCAGTGGGAGATTATTCTTCAGATTTCCCATTGTTTGCCACTCCTTTCCAGCCACTTCCCATTTGTACCTTACTGAAATTTTGAACCCAGCTTCTCCCTTCTTGCCAAGGAGCATTAGCTGCTTTCTGCCTGCCACTAACTTCTCTTGCTGCTTTGTTAAAGCTTGTGTTAAATGAATGTCAATTCTAGGACTGCTCAGGTGAAAAAAAAAATTGGAAAATAACAGAAAAAAAAGAGTTAAATATGCCAGCGCATGCATCTAACCAAATTGGGAGGAATGAAGAAAATAGGTCATTTCAGCTTGATCTGGGAATGACTCCTTTGATCTGTTCTCCACAGCAGGAGAGAAGAATCTGAAGGTGGAAGTTTTGTTGGTAATTTAGTGAGAGTTGAGACCTATGAAATAGTGTTTTCCCCTCTGCTTTGTCACTGAAAACGTTGAGCCCTTCAGTCCCTGCACTAGAAAAAGAAAGCCATCCGTCGTCTTTTGAACTTGGCAGCTGTGGGTGAGGGCTAACTCTGCTCTCTATCTTTGTGTTCCAGATGAAGCTGCCCAGCTCGGTGGGACAGAAGAAGATTAAAGCCCTGGAGCAGATGCTGACAGAACTGGGAGTAGGTGAGTAAAGGGAGCAGGGGAAAGAGGCGCACGCTCCGAGAGAAGGCCTTTGTACTCGTGATGGCCTGTTTGTTTTATCTTCCTCTCTGTTCATAGTATAAAAGATGCTTGCAATTCTTTCCCTTCCTTTTAAAATCAATCTATGGTTTTCTAAAGCCTCTATTACTGCAAAAGCTGAAGCGCTAGGAGCATGTTGGGAGCATAAGAAGATAAGAATTGCCATACTGGGACAATAGGAAGGTCCAACAGTGACCAATCCAGGTCCCAAGTAGTAAAACTGCTTATCCTATTATGGCATGTTTACATATTGCTGTGAATTCAAAGTTTGACATCAATCATCTCCCCCTTAACAGAATTAGACCAGGCCCTACTGTTGAGTCAAGCTTGGATCTTCTGGCCATCCAGAGTTCCCTCACATGTGGCTGGCGATGTGTTATGGCCCCTACTTGTAAGAGAGACCATCAAAGAGTTAAACTTTGAAGTGGGCTTCTATTCCAGGTCTCAGCTTGAAGGGAATGTCTGTCTGGTCTGATAAAAATCAAAAGAGAGCAGTGAAATTAGAAGGGCATTTTTTTCCAGTAAACCAAGGTGAGAGGTAAACGGGCTGTGCGATTCTTTTAAAAACCTCCCAGACTGGAGTGCTGTAGGATTGTCAGAGCACTAACCCAGCTCATACCTGCAGGCTAAGAACAGTATTAAAAGGTTTTTCTGCTAAAGATCCAACCTCCCTCCAGTTCCTGGGGTTTACAGTAGGGTCCTCACATTTTTAAGGTTTCCATGAGTGCAAGCCCTGAATAATGAGATACTGGGGTTGTAAATGGTGTCAGACCTAAGTCATCTGCATATTAATTAAAAGCACAAGGTGTGTTTTGAAGGTACGGCAAAGAGACTGGGGTTTTGTTTTTGACAGGAAGATAAGAAAAAAAGACTTGCCAAAGATTTCTGGTACTAGCAATGCCACCACTATTACACCTTAGCATTGTACGTTCCTAAGAGATCTCTGTGGAGCCACTGGAGTAGGCTGGGTACTAAAAGAGCCTCTATTGAGTAGAGGGTATGGAGATGAGTCTCCATTTGTAACTGAGGTGTGACCTTTCTCACATATTCTCCTCCTATTTTACAGATTTGAACCCCATGCCTACAGAAGAAATTGTTCAGATGTTCAATGAACTCCGCAGTGATCTGATATTGCTCTACGAACTGAAGCAAGCCTTTGCCAACTGCGAATATGAGCTGCAGATGCTTCGGCACCGCTATGATGCCCTTGCCAAGGCTGGCAGCTTGGGACCCCTGAGTGGGGAAGGCGCCAGCACAGATGCACACTCCAGTATTGGCATGGAGGAAGGAAAGGGGGATGGCAAGGATTCGATTATTGATGTGGTGGGAGCACCCTTAACACCTAACTCTGTAAGTAGTACCCCATCCTAATATTTGGTCCTTAGAAAAGGCAACAGTTCACATAAGGATTGTCCAGAGCTGATGACGTGCCTCACCAGGCCCATAAAAGTACTGGAGGTATAATTCCAGTTCTTTAGCACCTCTCCAGACCGGTATAAGTTCACTGATGGGTAATAGCTCACCATGACCAGCAGGTGGAGACTGAGACAAACCTTTTGGCTGTAATACAAGTAGCTGTGCTTCCCCTTAACATAACCAGTCTGTTCTCAGTCTCAAGCAGGTGTGGTAAGACTTTCTTTAGTTAGTGTAGGTCTGTTGGAAGTTGTTTAGTGCCCTTCTTGTCCCTATCTAGTTCCGGACTGAGCTTGGAGGGACCCTTTCGGGGGTCTGTCTGACCTCAGGGGTATCGCACTCAATGGATCATGAGTTGAGTCCCTCCCTCTCATTTCCTCCACCTCCCCAAAATTTTTCTAGAGGTACCTCAGCTGTAAGCCTTGCCACCGATACCAGCAAGACATATGGCTTAGAGAAACAGAAAAAAAAATCCTGAGGCAGTGCCAGTCTGAAGGGAGCCTTCAATTGTTAACCGGCACTTTTCTTTAAGCTAGGTCGCGTATTGCACAATGAGCACATTTAAAGGGAAAAAGTATTCATTGTGCTCCAGACGCGAGGTCAATGCGGCCGACCTGTGCTTGCGGTTTGCTGGCCGCCATGAACTAAACTAAACTAAACCTTAAGTTTATATACCGCATCATCTCCACGGATGTTGTGGAGCTCGGCACAGTTTACAAGAACTTAAAATATAGGAAGAGAAGAAAAAAAAAAGGTTTACATGAACTTATATATAGAAGAGAAGAGTAAGGGGGGATAGAATTACATTTTAGTGAAAAGCCAGGTTTTCAGTTGCTTGCGGAATAATTGGAGGGAGCCCAGGTTCCGCAGCGGGGTCGTGAGGTCGTTCCAAAGACCTGTGATTCTGAAGAGAAGGGATTTTCCCAGTTTGCCTCCATAGCGAATACCGTGTAGAGAGGGGAAGGATAATTTATACCTTTGGGTGGGTCTGGTAGAGTCAGGACTCGAGGAATTATAAGATAGTGGGATTAAGGGAGGAAGGATGCCGTGAAGGATCTTAAAAGCCAGGTAAGAGCATTTGAAATGGATTCTGGAAATCCTCGTCGGCTTCGGGTGCCAGCATCCAGGGATCCCCTTCACGAGTGCGTCGCATGCCGACAGCTGACAGCAGGGATGCCCGGGCTTCTCTCACTGTCCACACAGGGATTTCCCCAACTGCCAACGGTCAGGGAAATAAGGTTTCCATTATCGCCAATGCTGCTGGGGACTCCCTTACTGCTGCTTCCAGCTTATCTGCTTTAGCGGCTGGGACGGTTCAGGCTTCTCAGCCACTACAGGCCTCGGGAGCGTTTTTCTCAGCGGGCTTTGCTCCATTTTTGACAGGAAGCGCCTCCATTTTGTCTACAGCCTCAGGTGTCCTTCCCCCTGTATTGAGAGAAAGGGGCAGGTTTCTGCGTCCCATTAAGCCGCCAGGCAGTTTTTCTCTGATTTTGTTTTAGCCTTGTGCAAGGCTTATCTTCAGGTGGCCGGGGGTCCTGCTTTCGCCCCAGGGGTCTTCGGTGGGGGGGGGGGGGGGGTGACAGTTTTATCTGCAGCCTTGTGCAAGGCTTATCTTCAGGCAGCCTGGGATCCTGCTTCCGCCCCAGGGGTCTCTGGGGGGAATTTGTCTGCGCTCGATTCGGCCCCCAGTCTCAGGTGGCCTTCCCCCTGTATTGGAGAGAAAGGGGCAGGTTTCTGCTGGATCCTCTGCTTTGGCAGTGAGTCCCATTGGGCTGCCAGGGGTTTTTACCCTGATTTTGTTTTTGTCTTGTGCAAGGCTTATCTTCAGGTGGCCAGGGGTCCTGCTTCTGTCTCAGGAGGAAGGGAGTTCATCTGCATCCACTCTGCTTTGGCCCCCCCTCAGAACCGGTTTCATCCCCATTTCCTCCTCTTTCATACAAGTGGCCACGGGTCTCTTGGGACGATGATTTTTTCTGTGGGGAGCAGTTTTCACTTGATGAGAACCTGGACCCTTTGGTAGACCTCCAGGATTCTCTGGGTGGGACGGATGCCACTGGCAGAGGTTTTTCGGTTCCGCCAGCTGGCAAGGATGCGTCGGTGGTGCAACCTTTCAGCAGGAAGAGCTCCAGGAGCTTATTCTTCAGGTTTCCTCGATGTTGCACTTCGAAGAAGACACGAAAGTGCCCCCACATGTGGTGGACCCTCCTCCGGGGGATCCGCTCAGCCTCCCACTCTTTTCCTATGCATCAGGATATTCGGGATATTGTGCTTGTGCAGTGGAAGGCGCCAGATTCACCCTTTCGTTTTGCGTCCTCTATGGCTCGCCAGTATCCCATTCCGGAGGGGGATAGGAATACTTTGAAGTCGCCAGGTGTGAGCGTGGTGGTTTCGGCCATAGTGAAATGGCATACGGTGCCTGTTGAGGTGACTCAGCTTTGAGGGACTAGGAGTAGTGTAGGTTGGAGTCTCTTAAGCAGAATTTTGATGTTCCTGTCCTAGTGATCTAGGCAACGATGTGTGGCGGTCTGGTAGCTCAAACTTGTTTTCATGGTACAGGAAGTAGCCAAAATTGAGATGGGTGCTTCTTGTCTCTCAGATGCCATGTATGATCTGTTGCAGGCGTTGTCCAAGTCCTTGGCTCTCGGGGTGGCTGCTCGTCATACCCTGTGGCTCCAGGCTTGGTCAGCGGATGCGGCATCTGAGGCTAAGCTGATGAAATTTCCCTTTCGGTGGTCTTTTTTTGTTTGGCGAGGATTTGGACAAGTTGATTCAGACCTTAACGGACTTTTAAGGTGCCTTGTCTTGCTGAAGACCGTCCCTGCCTATCCACTTGTGTGGGGTGGCGTTTGCGTGATTTCCACAGATACCACCCTGGTCGAGGGGCAGCTTCCTTTCCTGCCGTGGGTCTCCCCAGGGCCATTTCTTTCAGTTCATGCAGTCCTTTTGGGGGGCCCATTGGGGAGGACGTGATCCCTCCAATGGTTCCCCTGCCACCCACCCCACCCAATGACTCCTTGCCAGCGCCCAGTTATGGGATTTTTACCAGGGGTGGGCCGAGATAACAATGGATAATTGGGTCCTGGAGATGGTTCAGAACAGTTAAGCTCTGGAGTTTTCCCGTGCCTTGCTGGATCACTTTCTCGCTTCTCTTTGCCAGGCGGCATGGAAGTAGGGGGTCTTTCGCCAGATGCTTCAATGGCTGCTCGAGCTCAAAGCTGTAGTCCAGTGCACTGGCTGGTATTCTATTTACTTCGTGGTGCCCAAGAAAGAGGGGACTTTTCAGCCCATCTTAGATTTGAAGGGGTCAACAGGGCTCTCCGTGTTCTGTATTTTCACATGGAGACCCTGAGATCTGTCATCCTGGAAGTTTAGCTGGGGGAATTCCTGAATAAAAAAGCCTCCCCCTCCTCTCTGGTTTTGCGACCATCGTTACAGGATCGGTAGGTTTAGTGAATCTAGATCCAAGTAGTGAAGACTAAATTGAGCTGCAACCTCCGTGAGGAGGTCTCAGTCTTCTGGGGTTACCAGATACCACACTAGACCACAGCATTTGCAAAATTTCCAGTATGTGGGTTGGGATTTTAGTGTTGTTGATCTCGGAGGCCTTAATTGCCGCCTTGAAGCACTGTGCAGACCTGGGATTGTAGGTGTCCTGCTGAATTTAATTGGATCTGGTTGTTCTCTTGAATTCTGAAATACTCTCACATCTTCAGAAGCCCGTAACCACTGCCGTGTTAACACCGGCACAGATGTATGCATATATATATATGCAGACAGAGCTAAAGCATTAGAGAAAACCACTGGAAAAAGTCTTTTAAAACAGTTTGGGGATTGCAGTGCCAATTGCTGCCTCTGCACAGGAGCTCTTAAGTGCAGCTGATGATATAGCATGGGCCCTGTGACAATGGCATCCACAGCAAATGAACCTGAAATAGTCCTTTCTGCAGTTAATTTGACATGTTTAAAGACAATGCATGATAGTTGTCCATTAGATGGAGGATTTATTCTGCCTGCTTACTAGTGAGGGGAGAGGTTTACATAATTAACTTGCATTCTTTCTGAGTTATGCAGACAGGCCTGAAAAGAAAGCATGCATCTGTTACGTATTCTTTTTATACCATTTATGAATGCCATTTGGTCTAATGAGAAGTTTGATTAGATATAACACAAGTTATTTTCACATGGACTGACTTAAGGTTTTAGCAGACTAGCCATGGCATTTATAGCATCAAGGGATGCCTGCTGAACAGCCCAGCCGGGGCAGCTAAGAAGATGAGTACGTGCGCCCGGGTGATCAGAATCGGAGAGGAAAGTCAACCACTGCTTTAGAGCCTGTGGAAAAAGAGTGGAAGCAAATCTAC
Source organism: Geotrypetes seraphini (assembly GCF_902459505.1). Taxonomy (NCBI): domain Eukaryota; kingdom Metazoa; phylum Chordata; class Amphibia; order Gymnophiona; family Dermophiidae; genus Geotrypetes; species Geotrypetes seraphini. The sequence goes on from NC_047095.1 coordinate 70,148,463, forward strand.
AGACACACGCAGGAACCAAAGAAGTGGGTTAGCGCAGTTCCTGGTGATGGACGTGGCTGCCCTGAGCTCCTCTGCTCTCAAGCCCCATAGGAGAGAGAGGTGGGAGCAGAGCTACTTTTCTGCTGCTCTTGAAAGAATTACAGAGGGTCTTAGAAGAACGGCCTGTGCTGTACCTTTCTGCTTTAACTGCAGCTCTGTATTTTTTTTTTCTTCATATCATGAGGCTCTGCTTGAAATTACTGTCCTGAGCTGCACAGAAACTGTAGAGTGTAGACAGAGGCGAAAGGGTTAAAACGACCTGCTCTTTGACATATTTGAAAAAAATATAATCAAGTTAATTCACTGCAAGGCAAATTCAGTACCTAAAGGCCCCCATGTTAAATACAGCACTGACCTTTACTGGGTGATTACACAAGGACGACACGATTAGATTAGTCCAAGGCAAAAGGGCAAGCACAGTCACATTTGTGACCATTTTCTACTACCTTGAAACCGAAATTACCTACAGAGTTGAATGTATTTTTGGATTCATCTCCTTGTAGAGGCTGCTCCCTTCCCTTGTGCCAGCATTGTGGCCTTTTGTGGTGGCTAGTGAGGTGAGAAGAGGAAGTTGGGTCTCCTGTCTTCAGAGCTGTCAGGTGGCCTCTCTTGCTCCGGTTGATTTTCTGTCTAAGCTTACTGAGCTCGTCTTCTTCCGTTTCTCCATCTTCATCTGTACTGTTCCTTTTTTCTGTGGCAGCTCTTTTGGAGAGCCTGTGGTGTGAATTAGTGTCTCCAGTGAGCTGGTTGTTGATGACCCTGACCAGATGGATCCCAGACGTTGAGAGAGCGAAGGAGATTAGGTACAGAAGAACTGCGATGAAACCTGTGTGACCTCAATTTTCGTCAATGAACAGATCTCCCATCACGGAGGGTTGTCTCTGCTTCATAGATAGGGACGTGGCAATGACTAGTATAAGAGGTTTGAAATCTTTTTCCCATGCTCTTTTGTTCCCTCTTTCCAGAGAGCAGGCTCAGGACCCTCACTGCATGCATCTGGGCTCACATTTCTTTCAGATTTTAGCACTTGGATGGATGTTTGGCAAGCTCTAACAAATAGTCTAAGAATCTGAATGGAACTTAGTAAGAATTATACAGCATAGCGTACCATTGTCCATGAAATGGAATTACAATCGCTGAATGTTCTGAAGAACCTCAGAGCTCATTCATCAGTGATGCTTTTTTTTTTTTTTGACATGACACTTTTTTAACCTTTCCTTATGGTCTTCCAGCTCCATCGGATTTTTCCTGTGTTTGTATATCACACATGCAATTCTCACCCTGGCCACTAGGGCAACAGTTCTTGATTAGAGAGTAGAGAAATGGTGATCACGGGAATCCTGCGGGTCCCGCAGGAATGCCCCCTAACCCACGGGACTCCCACGGGGACCCCCCTCTGGCCCAGGGGACTCCCACGGGGATCCCCCTCTAGCCAACGGGACTCCCACGGGGATGGAAGGCTTTGGAAGCAGGGTTCGTCCATATAATATAATGGACACGTCAGTCTTAGTAAAAGAGGGGTTTATAAATTAATTACCTGAACAGAAAACAAAAAAAGGGTTCCACCAAAGAGATTCCACAAGGAAAACAGCAGTGCAAACACAAAAGAAACTGTGGAATTGATGATCCTGTCAGAAGTAATTGCTGCTTTTTATGGGGATGGGCGGGGATGGAGGTAATTCCTTACGGGGATGGGTGGGGACGGAGAGGATCCTGACGGGGACGGGTGGGAATGGGTGGGATTTCTGTCCCCGCGCAACTCTCTAGTAGAGGCCAGAGGCACTCCACTCTCTCTGGAACTTGACTAATAAGAATTCTAAATGTGGCCAGAAGGTGGTGCTATTGAGGAAGATCCTGAGATGCTTCCATTCAGCCCTGACTAGCTCAAGATACAGAAATCTGACCTGGTAATTAAAGTGAGATCATCCAGATAGTGGTTTTAGCATTGTGCTGTCTTTTGAATTTTATTTGACACATTAGATAAAATTATTGGTCCAGCACTATACAAGATTTAGCTTCTGCCTTAACACTCACAATTTTTATACATTCATTTGTGCACTGGCAATCCATGATTTTAACTTGTCTGCATTGGTTAGGGATGGCCTGAAGTGATAATGTCCTCCCCAGAATGTGTGTCCATGTTTCTTCCTGTGACCCCCGCTTGGGAATTGTAGGCTGGGTCTCAGAGGGTGAAAAGGTGAACGGATGAGTTCTGCACCAAGGGTCTGTATCGTACTCCAGATCTGAGCTCCTTTTTGATTTCTGAAACTCAAACTGCACTCGGCGCTGGCTAATGAGTCGCCTCTCCCAGAATCCCTCACGCTGCCAGGCTTTGTTCTGCTGCTCAGAAGTCAGCCCATTAGCGGACCGAGGGAAAGGCCCCAGTGTAAGAAGTGTCGATGCCAAGTCCCAATCATTGCACTTTTAAAAGCTGCCTTCATCTGAACACCCGCTGACTTCTAGGTTTCAAATAAGCTGCAAACCTAGAAGTTACATTGTTAAGATCAAAAAAAATTTCTGTCTTCCAGATGAAGTCAAAATGTATTTTTATATTTCTGTCTCTGCAGTTTCTCTTTCTCTCTCTCTTTCTATCATTTCTTCCCTATTAAAGAAGCTGGGACTTGAATTCCCGCATTCTCATGTAAAACATTCTTTTCTTTTTTTTAACTAGACAGCTTCTAATTTTGCCTCTAGGCACCAACCCTGGCATAGATGTGAAAGCAAAGGGAAGGCGCTTAATTAGAATGGGTGACATCTCTGAAAGATGTCTCTTTCCTGCCTCCCTCTTTTTTCCCTGTCCTGGTAAAGATTATCAGACACACGGAGCCCTCTTCTGTTAAACCTTGTGCTCAGTGCTCTCGTTTCCCCCAAATGCTCTAAGACAGTATTATTTATAATTGTCTCCATAATTAGAGCATCCTTTGCTGGTATACAGCATTTGTAAGCAGCGCGGAGAACTAACTGCAGGTTACCTGCCCTTTGAATTTTTTCTCCTCCCTAATAGGTTCCTCATCAGATTACTCCACTAAGGGTTTTTATAACAGTAACAAAACAAAAAGAAGCCTTTTCACTTTATCCTGTCAAATTACGTTCTGTTTTGCGGTAGAATGGAACTCCTGCAGTAGACAGAAAGTCTGCAGCAACCTCAGCACTGCATGGGGGAGCTGCCTTTGGCTTCTTCTCTGCCAGATGCTGCATCTGAAGGAAGGGAGCTCTTTTTGTATTCCGACCCCTAGCCCTGTAGTTTCAATGCTGATGATAATCCCCATTGCTATCACATCTGTCATTTGCAGAAGATCAGGTAGCATTGCCCAACTGTGTCTAAAGGATACTGCCATCAATACCATAGCAAAATGCAGCACTGTTCTTGCAGCTAGAAGTTCTCCCCAAATAATATCTAATGAGATTTTGTGTGGTTTTTATCATGTTCTTACCAGTGGTGGGGTTTTTTTTTTTCAAATGTTAATGCAGACATGAGAGGTATAATGAATTTAGGGTTCACTCTTGCCCTTGGCATTTAGGGAGTGTTTCTTTTAAATGCTCTTAAGGAGGATAGGGGAGTTTGTCTGTGTTCATTCATAGAAAGGTAATTTTCCTTCAAAAAGATATAAAAAGGATGGAGTCGGTCCAGAGGAAGGCTACTAAAATGGTGTGTGGTCTTCATCATAAAACGTATGGGGACAGACTCAATCTGCATACTTTGGAGGAAAGGCGGGAGAGGGGAGATATGAAAGAGATGTTTAAATACCTACATGGCGTAAATGCGCATGAGTTGAGTCTCTTTCATTTGAAAGGAAGCTCTGGAATGAGGGTCATAGGATGAAGTTAAGAAGTGATAGGCTCTGGAGTAATCTGAGGAAATACTTTTTACAAAAAGGGTGGTAGATGCATGGAACAGTCTACCGGACGAGGTGGTGGAGACAGAGACTGTGTCTGAATTCAGGAAAGCCTGGGATAGGCAGTTGGGATCTCTCGGAGAGAGAAAGAGATAATGGTTACTATGGATGGGCAGACTGGATGGGCCATTTGGCCTTTATCTGCCATCATGTTTCTAAGTGCTGAATGAGTCCAAGGTTTAGCTACTCTGTTTTTTTAGAAACCATAGGAGGTTGTCACTTTGGGGTTTTTGGTTTTTTTTTGGGAGGGGGGACTAGTAGCACCTGAACACAAGAACTTCCTTACTTCCCTTCTCCTCATCCTCTGCTTTGTCTTGGGATTTTTCTCTCCTTTCCTCTAGGGCTGAATGTTTTTCTTTTGAATGTCCACCTTCAAGATTGTACCATAAGATCTGCAGGGAACCTGGAATGACTGTGATTCTAATTCACCTTTTGTTTTTCATGTTTCCTTATCTCAGAGGAAGCGGCGGGAGTCTGCCTCCAGTTCATCCTCCGTGAAGAAGGTTAAGAAGCCCTAACACCCTCTGAGCAGAATAAAGTGATGAGGCGTTCAGCTGCAGGCACTTGACACCCCTCTACTTTGGTTTGGAAAAGGGCGGGTGTGAGCTGCATCCTTTAGTCTGATGGAAGAAGGCTATCTGGCAATTACAGCAAGACCCACTGAGTGTTTCTGGTGAAACAGGAAAGAGGACTAAGAACTGCTCCAGGACGCTTTTCTCCTGCATCCACATTGTGTCAAGAGCTGCCAGGTTCTAGACACACTGGAATGTGAGCCTGCACATGGAAACACGCACTCATGCCTCAGTATCCTCAGTTTCAGCAAAAAAAGCAAAACACAGAAGCAGTAGCAGTTTAGGTGATAATCGGTCCCATCCACTAATGCGATCCTGATTTCAGGTCTTCATCTGTTAGCCATTCTTTAATTTTAGGGGCCGAGTGCCGATTCTGTAATGGCAGCTGGGTGCACAGACCTTGTCAAAGAGTAGCATTTCTGCTCCCACTTACATCAGGTGTGAATGAAAGGCACATTCACGTGAATAGCACTGAGGGTGTGACGTGTTATAGAATAAGGAGGGTTTGTGGACAAGAACTCCACTGTGATTTCTCATTATTATGCTTTCTTTTCTGTGCCTAAGCTCTGGAGCTTCAGTTCCTTGTCCTCTCTACACAGCCAGAACTTGCTGTCATTTTCAGTTCTGTGTTGGTCAGAGCTTGTGCAGCCCTGCACCTTCTCCCCCAGTCTTATGTCATTGTTACAGGAAAAGTCCAGCATCAGCTTTTGCAATTACCTAGGACAGCCTTCAGGCACTAGTAAGCTACCCTGCTGCTTCCATCCTGCATTATCTTTATACCAAACAAACCTGAGAGAGGCCCAGAGCACCACAATCTGATTTTCAAGAAGACACTGATGTTCATATATGCAGTCAGTAGCAATGCACAGAGAAATCCCAAGCCAGCGGAAAATATCTGTAGAAACTGGGACCACCTAGAACTAGTCCAAAACTTTATATCAAATGGGGGGAGGGGAGGGAGTTGGCTTGGAGGAAAGTGCTAGATGCTGGTATGCATAGGATTGGGATGTAATGTCAAAGCCAGTCTTCTGCTTCCAATTCCTGCATGGGGTGGAAGGGCAGAGGCTGGACATCTCATGGGGATGAGCGAATAAAAGAAGGAAGGCTGGAGACCGTGGGGGTGGTAATGAAGGAGAGAGAGAATGCACATGAGGGGGAGGAGGCTCTACATTTACCCTAGGGCATTGGATACCTTTAGACCAGGGGTCTCAAAGTCCCTCCTTGAGGGCCGCAATCCAGTCGGGTTTTCAGGATTTCCCCCAATGAATATGCATGAGATCTATGTGCATGCACTGCTTTCAATGCATATTCATTGGTGAAAACCCGACTGGATTGCGGCCCTCAAGGAGGGACTTTGAGATCCCTGCTTTAGACTGATCCTGGTTTTACTTGAGTAGCAGGAGGAATTTGGAGTTCAGCCAGGATCCAGAAATGGTGAACCCAGAGCAACTTAATGGCTCATTAGACCCTTAGCTGGATTCTGATCTTGGCAAGCAGCCGGTTCTTAGAATTGCGCAAGAGATGGTGCTTGGAGCCCTCTTGCACTTTCTGCTAATTATGCTGACTGTGACTTGCTGTCTTACCCATGGAAGTCAGTTGTGCTTCTCGGCATCCTAGAGTGGTGAGTTTTAACCTTGGCCTCCACCAGGGTCGCCGGTTGCACCCTGGCTTTTGGATTTGCTCACTGCAGAGGTGTGTGTTTATTTGAAACATCCCTAAATCAAGAGGGGCAGAAAAACCCATCAATTTGGGGTGTTTTTTTCCTAGCACTAGTACGCACTATTGAAGCCATTGTCCCTGAGCCATACAACATGACCAAAATTAATCCCTGTTCTTGAAGTGTCTTCATTTTGAGTCTCTTGTCTTATGAAAATTGTTCCGTATGCAGAACCCAAAATTTGTGGTGGAAAAAGATAAATCATGTGTCTGGTTTCTTTAAAAGTGAGCAGAGTCAGTAGAGCTGTAAAGATTCGTATCTCAATTGGACCTTTTTCTTGAGCCTGTTTTATACGAAGCAGATGAGTAATGGCTCAGGATTATCACCGTGCCGTCGGGTCAGCCATCCTTGTTTCTCTACAGGAGTGGGATCTTACCCACTGCCATTTCATATAGCAGCAAGACCGTTAATCCAAGCGCTTTGTTTCTTTTATTTTTCTGGAGGAGGAGACATGAGACCCCATGGCTTAACTCTTCTCGAGCTGCCAAGTTCTTGCTTCCTCGTGGCAGATAGCTTCTTTGCCCTTTTGCTCTCACAGACACTAGAGGCCCAGTATTAGCTGGCAGAGTGACTGGACTTAAGCCAAATGTGGGCACCAGAGCTTAACTTAGTACTATATATTCAGTATCACTATCCATTTGGATGGAAGTGGGAGTGTGCCAGCATCTCTGCTTAGTTTAGGTCTGCTATTTGATATAATGTACAAGGGGGAGCGGAAAAGTTTAGTACATTTCCATGAGATGGTGGCACAGTCCATTAAGTCATCGATGTTGTCAATAATAATAGTATTTTTCCTATGATATTAAAAGATATTAAAAAATTGGAAACTCGCTGGACTAACTGCATAGCCCTTGATGTTAACTTGCTTTTTTACCAGACTTTTCAAACGACTCTCGTATGTGGATTTTAAGAAGACAGGCTCTCACGAGAGACTCCTGAGGAAGCTCAGAAATTATGAAGTAGAAAGCATTGTCATATGGTGGACAATGTAATCTTCATTTGCAATGTGTTCTCGCTCTTCCCCCTGAAACAGTGTTGTGACTATGTCATAACTATGTTGTAACTAGTGCTACAAGGCCTCTTATCCTGTAAATCGCCTTGAACCTGTACTGGAAAAGTGCGATTAAGAAATCCCGATTAGATTAGTTTAGTGTATCACAAACTGTGTGCCTTTTGAGATTTTAAGTGTGCTGTGGCTCACAGGACAGGAAGAGAAGCTCTGGCGCCTGTGTCAGCTGACTTCTACCGTTGTGTTGTGTGTATCTGCAGGGACTCCTGCCTTCCTCGGCTCTGCCCCCCCCCCCCTGGACCAGCAGCGGCAGCTCTGTGTGCTTTTAACTTCGGCACACAGCTGCCACTTGCAGTAGTTTAGCTCGGTTTCATCAGGCAGCCTCGGGGCCTTTGCTAGGCCGGCCCGCATCGCATCATCGAAGCGATGAAACCAGGCTAAACTCCTGCTAGTGGCAGCTGTGTGCCTTCTACAAAAGTGCAATGTTTTTAGCGCCGGTTGCAGCAGTAGCAGCTCATAGGAATTCTATGAGCATTGGAGCTGTTACCGCTACAGCCGGCGCTAAAAACCATGCCATGCTTTTGTAAAGGGGATAGTGAAATTGTTTGCATATTTCCAACTGTAGTTTTACATCCAAAACATTGGATTGTAAAAGGTAAGTAACTTAATTCTATAATGGAGGAGTGTGTATGTTCCTACTCAGATCAAACACCGTAGAGGTTATGAGGTTCATAATCGAAATGGAAATATGTCTAAAAACCCGCCTAAATCGGTATTTGGACGACTTAAAAGACAAGTCGTCCAAGTGCTGATAATTGAAACAGGGTTTAGACGTATCTAAAAGCAGCTTTGGCCTTTTCACTGCTACTGTGCGCCCAGTGTGAAAAGGGGCATTTTTGGTGGAGTGGTTAGGACAGGAGATGGGTGGGATGTGGGCTGACCTAGACTGAGTCGTCCTGCAGTGGATGGAACCTAGGCGATCTAAAAACAGGTCTACATTAGAGAATGACACGGTGGCAAAATTCATCACCGTTCCCGTCCCCGCGGATAACCGCGGGAAACCATCTTTATGTCATTCTTTAAGGAGAGAGGGAAGAATCAGAGTATGAATGGCCACAACCACTGACCCACAAGCTTTGCTTTGAAGAATGCTGGTGTAGAAGGACCGAGGTTGAAATAGACACTAGAAAATGACAGTGGATTATTTCCCGCGGTTATCCACGGGGACGGGAACGGTGATGAATTTTGCCACCGTGTCATTCTCTAGTCTATATGCCCAGAAGGTATCCAAAATGACCAGATAACCACTGCAGGGACAAAGTACAGAACCCCACACACGCCCCTAATGATCAGTGATCTCCCCCACACTGCCATAAAATTCAGAATAAAAACGTACATACCTGCCTCCAGCACATCAGCACCTGGCATAGGAAAGCCTAGTAGAGCTGCACAGAGGTGGCTTAAATAGTTTGGGGGGGGTAGGCTAGTGAACCATAGAGGAGGACCCTGGCCCATTAGCATTCATGGTGAAAAACGTGTGCCCTACTAATGGCTGCAGATACCAACTATATGGCAGTAAAGGGCTATTGGGTATAGGTAGGTATAGCAGGTTTGGGGGGGGCTCACCACGACCTGCAAGGGAGTTGTGGTGAGATGTTTATGTGAGAATCCACCTGGTCCCGGGTTCAAAACCCTCATAGAAGGTTAAGTAGGAAGTGAAATTATGATACGGACAGCCAAGAATGATTGCATAAAGAATATATTGTGCAGAAATAGACTGAATGTTAAAGATACTAATGTCGTATTCTATTATTTAGCTGCTTCTGTGTTCTTGTGAACAAGAAAGAAAAGAAAGCTTCCTGAATAGAGAGAGAGAACTGAGACCGGGGAGAGGGGTGTCCAAGGGCCTTTTATAGGTTGGAATCTTATTCTAAAAATAGAATCTGTTGTATTTCCCAGTATCTTTCTGTTTTATAATTTGTAAACTGTTTGAAACTATGGTTAATTTAATTGATAAGGACGGTGTGACACTTGCAGGAATTAGTCTGACTGGTTTCTTTGTCCCATTCAAGCAGCCTGTCTTCTTGATTAACAATCCAGTCTGGCTGGATGCTTAATGGATGTGAATTCTGTGCAGGAGCATCAACATCCCATAGGCCTCTGCTGACATTGGTTAGGCCAACAGAAAATGCTGACAAACGTCATCTTGCATGGGGACTATGTGGAAAAGTGATATGTTAATTTGCTCCTTTATTTGGCTCTTATGGGAGATCTGCATCTTAAAATGGCACATCAAGTTACGTAAAGCAGCCGTTTCACCATCTGCCAGTTAAAGGATTAAAGGCATTAAATGTATTTTGCCTTTAGCAGAATTTTTGATTTACCCTCAAGTTTCAAGTTTTCATTAATGTTTGATAAATTGCTTATTCAATTAACTAAGACATGTACAGCTTTATAAAAACAGGTTGTGAAAAGTAACAGGGTAATACACATCTTATAACTCTAGGACAGACACGAAGCGTGGGGATAGCGGGAAGACGTTACAATTTTTAGTTAAAGAGAGAGAACAAAAAAGGGAAGGTAACAAAATAAAGGATTGAGTCTTCTTATGAAAAGTTCCAATTAGAGAATTCCCTGTCACGAATCAAGTAAGCTTTAGGGACTTTATTGCACTGACTTCTTCTCCCTCACAGCTTGGAAGTTGAAACGGTAGCTCTCGCATCTTGAACTTGCAGGTCTTGCTGGCTTTAGCAGAAATTCTACTAGAATAACTACTTGAATACTTTCCAAATTTGTCTGAGTCAGATCAGAAAAACAACTCTATTAGGATATGCCTTAGTGCAATTGGCACTTTCTACCAGTATGTAAAAAGGAATCCTAGCTCTGTACACCATTAGTTACGGCATTCAGTTCATCAGGGGCTTGGTTCTACTGAAGTCTCCTCCAGTGTCTTGGGACTTCAACAAGGAATAAACCCAGGTGATGAAAGCTCCCTTTCAGCCACCAAAGTACCTGACCTGGAAGGTCTTATTTTTGGTGGCAATGATTTCATCATTCAGAGTAAGTGAGCTCCAGGCTCTAGTAATTGATCCACCTTATACTAAATTTGTTAAAAACAGGATGGATCTATTTACTTATCCCAAGTTTCTAAGGTAATGTCAGATTTCCATCTTCCAATTAGGGTAGGAATTGTCATAACAAAGACATACATGCTGATATTCAGACCATGGTAGGCAGGCTAACTCCTATGGTCAGCGTGATTTGCGGATATTCAATTCCAGGTCACTGACATTGAATATCTGGTTTATTTTTGGCTGAAGTAAACATAACTGGCTAGCTCAATATTCAGAGCTGGCTGGTCAGCACCTGTTATCACATTATATAGCTGGTTAACCTTTAGCTACTAACCAAGAATATTGAGTGGAGATAACTGGTTAAATAGTTAAATAGCCCTGAATATCAGCCAGACTGCATTTCCTTCATTTGTGCCCAGGCTCTCTGATGTGACATTTTCCCCAAGTTTTCAGGATGCTCTCAGGCTCTGTGACATCATATTACTCCTCAGCAGGATTTGTGCTGTCACAGTACAAGCGTACCTCTAGGATTCCATTTTTAGGCTCTTTGATGTCACACTATCCCCAAACCTTTTGTCTGCTGCACTCAGACTAGGTGATATTACAATGCCCCCCCCCCCCAAGCTCTCTGATGTCACATAATCTGCAGGCTTTTTGGCTGCAGTCTGCGTGATGTCACATTCTCTTCACGATTCTATGCTAATCTCAGCCTCTCTTAGGTCACATGATTCCCTGCACAACACGCTCCCAACTGACATAGGTGCACTCCTATCCTACCCAGTTTGGTGGCATCAGTGCAAGGGAAGCCAATGGACAGCTTCTCTTGTACCACCCACATAGAGCTTGCTAAGGCCCTGCTGTGCTCAGGCTCTGTGACCTCACACTGTCTGATATCAGGCTTAGTTTCTGATGTCACACTCTCCTCAGATTCTATAAGAGATGTCATCTAAACGGAAGGCCTGAAACTGCCAGAGATGACTGCTAGGTATTGTTCATGTAATGACAGGCCATGCCTGTGTTTTTAAAATGCAGATCAATTGCACTCTGGTATTCGCAGTCCTAATGGGAAAAGACAAGTGATGCCCTAGAATGCACTTAGCACAGTATTGGCTGATTCTGAACTGGGTGAAGAGCAGGTTCTGATGCCAAGGCCAAGATGACCCCACACCACCACCCACACTGTACCAATAAACAGACAGCAGCCTCCCTGGGGACAGCCTAGGCTGACATTCCTATTAGCAAGGAAATACTTAAGCTATAAGAGCAAGGCTGTTGCCCAACTGTCAACATTATTGCAGCCGCGAGTCATTAGGCTCTGACATAGTTTAATGTTCCTTATGCTAAAAAGCCAGCAAGAAGCCTAAGTAGAAAGGCCAGAGCCAGTGCTAGAGATAATGTTAATGAGCTCTGGGAGTTCTTTCACAGGGAGCCTTGTTGAAGGTACACTGGAGCGCAGAGAAGTGCCAGGTACCCCGGTGATAAAACACATGTACATTACTGATAACCGGCTCAGAATGGTGCCGGGTGACTCGTAATGGTGAGTTATAAGGGCTTGGACAGTCTGCCTGTGGTGTGCTGAAGGCAGGTTGCTCCCTGTCTCCAATTAGCTCCTTCTTCTCACTTAAACAGCCATTGCCATATTATTCTTTCTAAGATAGATTTGGACCGGCTTCGACGTGTTGGCAAAGGCAGCCTGGTGCCATCGTTGGCGATCAGCAGCACTTTCTTTAGAACAAGGCTGATAATAATGAATGGGGAAAAGGGGGGTGCATTAAAAAATAAAACACAGGAGAGAAAGAGAAAAGCGATCTTAAAGCAGAAGTGCTATCAATTTTATTTATTTAAATAATTCAGTCCAGTCAGAAGGAAAGCAGACAGCAGCATTCCCAGTTGTATTCAAGAGAAAATCACAAATTGCTGAGAAACCCCCCCCCCCCCCCACACACACACAGTACAGTAATTGTCCAGAATTATAAATGCATACTAATACTTGGGCATGAGAGCTTGGTGACATCCCTTACACAGACATATATGGAGTACTGAAGATGGCTGTAGGTTAGGGACTTGGAAGTTTGCCCACCGCATTTCCACTCTTTCCAGACGTTCCCATCTAGACAACAATTCCATGACGTAATCCCCCATCTGAACAAAGTTAGCTTTTTTAAAGTCTAGAACCTTTGCTTTTAAAGAGCCCTCTCCATCCCCATCTTAATATAAAACCGTACCATGCAGTGATCACTGGATGCCAGATGATCACCCACTGTAACATCAGAAACACTTTCCCCGTTTGTAAGCACTAACTCCAGTATGACCTCATCACGTGGGGGTTCCATTACCAACTGCTGGAACAGTTTTCCTTGTAGAGGATCCAGGATCTCCCTACTTCTAGAAGACCCCACAATAGGGATACCCCAATCAACATCCGACATGTTAAAATCACCTATTAGCAAGACTTCCCCTTTTTTAGATATATTCTGAATGTCTTCTATTAAATCTATCTACTTCTTCCATCTGTAAAGGAGGCCTGTATATCACACCGATGTAAATATATTCACCATTCCCTCTTTCCAAATTGATCCACAGTGTCTCTTCCTTGCCCTGCTGATCCTGCAATTGGTGGCTTTCATATGATCTTTAACATATAATGCTACTCCCCCTCCTTTTATTCTTATCCTGTCTTTCCTGAACAAATTATAGCCTGGTATAACTACATCCCAGTCATGGTTCTCTGTGAATTACATCTCCGTGATCACCACTATATCCTCTTCTTCCATCACAGCTTCTAGATCCGGAATCATGTTTCCCATCCTTCGAGCATTAGTACCGTATTCACGAATTCCGGGTCTATGGATTTGCTTATTTGTGGTTTTAAACAACAAAAAAAAATTACTTTCATTTTTCAGGCTATTTTAAGCCCTGTAAGCCCCCCCTTAAGCCTTACCTGGTGGTCTAGCTGGTTTTCGGGGCAGGAGTGATCTTCCCACGCTCCTGCCCTGTTCAGATCGCTCACAGGAAATGGCTTGAGAGACTACGGGAGCTCGGCAGCCATTTCCTGTGAGCGATCTGCAAGGGGCAGGAGTGTGGGAAGATCACTCCTGCCCCGAAAACCCGCTAGACCACCAGGTAAGGCTTAAGGGGGGGGGGGAGGGCAGCTCCCAGGGCTAAAAATAGCTGGGGGAAGCGGAGGAAAAGGGTAGAACTGGCCCGAATATTATTCACGGGCTGGCTCTGCCCCTAACCCCCATGAATACGAAGGGGGGAAGTGTACTGCTTTCCAGACATTGCCCCCTTTTCCCATCTGTGTAGAGGTATTAAGTTACATAGTCTCATCATCCTTAATTATCCTCCATCTTATCTCTTCCAATATTCAAATGTAAAAGTTCTGGTTAAAGGCTTTACAAAATGTTCCTTGTGCTTCTGCATGGACTCTGCATCAGCTTGCAGTATTTAGGAAGTTTATAAGAAGAGCCCGTTTACATGTCTACAGGAGTGTTTCAAGTGCCAAACATTTTATAAAATTGCCTTCTCGATATTCTAAAAAAGGTAGCACACAGGGGGGCTGACAGACTGCAGGAGATGGCCAGCAACAAAACCAGACATTCACTCAAGGAAAAAAAAGATAAGGGATATAGAAATGTACAAAACTACAAACAAATCAAACTAAAAAAAGTCTCATCCTAATTTGCAGATTTGAGGACTTAGGTGTCCATTTTGGTAATAGTGATCTTGATTTTTTTTGTAAGTCCCTTACTTTTTTCCTATGTTCTGATTCCCCCTTTTGGCCTGTGTGTCTGTCATAATTAGATTGTAAGCTCTTATGAGCAGGGACCGTCTCTTCCATGTTCAATGTACAGCGCTGCCTGGTAGTGTTGTTTCCTTGTTTGAATAGAGCAGGTGGGAACGCACCTAACCATTTGGGTGGTTCAAGTTCATACTTCCTTTTTCTTGGCACTGCATTCAGTGACAGGCATTGAATTCCCAGGGGTTTTTGGGTCAGCCAAGCCATAGTAGTCAAAGATAAACCTGCTTTCTAGGCAGGTGTGTCTGGCTGCTGAACCTAGTTAGTAAGCTGATGAATATTGGCGGTAACCAGCTAAGTAGCATGACATAGCGGGTTACCGGCCAGGTCACCAGACAAGATATTCCATTGGACATAGCCAGCCATCCTCCACTGAATATCGGCATGCAGTAGCCATTTCTGGAAGGCCAAATAGCACTGGACATCAGCCAGATAGCGATCATGCAGAATGCAACAAGTACATTGCATGGACATGCACACATTTGAACAAAGTCTGCCCACACAGAGTCATGCACACACACATCTACTGAAAGAACACATACATGTAAACATGCACAGCAACCAAGTAGAGACAATATGCACATACATGTTCATTTCCAGTCAGATGCGCACACAGTCAGTGTCAATATAGAGACACAATATATAATGAAGACTCCTGGGGTATTCTGCGCCATTTCACATTGCGAAATATGCACATAATTCTGCACGGGAACCAAGATACAGCTGGTGATTCACAGGGTTCCCTTCCCCATTTTCCTACTCACAGCACAAACTCTTTCTAATATTTTAACTTACCCCTGGAGTCTGGTGTGAAGGAAAGGGGCTGCCTTGAAGGTGCATCTCCTCCTCATCGACTGGTCAGGGCCAGCTGCAGTATTTGAACCACGGGACTCTATGGTGTCCTGCATGGTTGATAGTACTTTCAGCCCAGAGCAGTAAACAGGACGCATGACACCCAGCTGGCTTTTCTCTTCCTCCCCATTAGGCTTCAGGAGGTAGGTCAAAAGATTAGAGTTTATCATACAGCAGGGGAGGGGGATTCCATGGGTGAGAGATATGCCTTGGGGGTGGATAGAGGGAAAGAGGGCTTAGCTTGTGGGACATATATATGTGTGTGTTGGGGGGGGGGAGGGCTTATGCTGGGGGAGGGGGGTGACCCGGGAAACTACAGACCGGTGAGTCTGACCTCGGTTCCGGGGAAAATGGCGGAAGCACTGATAAAAGAAAACATCGATGAACATTTTGAAAGAAACAAACTTCTGATAACCAGCCAACATGGTTTCTGCAAGGGGAGATAGTGCCTAACGAACTTATTGCACTTCTTTGAAGGAATTAACAAATGGATGGTCAAAGGAGATCCCATAGACATCATATATCTAGATTTCCAAAAAGCCTTTGACAAGGTGCCCCATGAATGCCTACTCCGGAAACTGAAGAACCATGGGGTGGAAGGAAACATACATAGATGGATCAGAAACTGGTTGGCGGGTAGGAAACAGAGGGTAGGAGTGAAGGGCCACTACTCAGACGAGGAGGGCCATGAGTGGGGTCCCGCAGGGCTCGGTGATCAGGCCGCTGCTATTTAATATATTTATAAATGATCTAGAAACAGGGACGAAGTGCGAAATAATAAAATTTGCAGACGACACCAAACTATTTAGTGGAGCTCGGACTAAAGAGGACTGCGAAGAATTGCAAAGGGACTTGAACAAACTAGGGGAATGGGCGACGAGATGGCAGATGAAGTTCAACGTTGAGAAATGTAAAGTATTACATGTGGGAAACAGAAATCCAAGGTACAACTATATGATGGGAGGGATGTTATTAAATGAGAGTACCCAAGAAAGAGACTTGGGGGTAATGGTGGACATGACAATGAAGCTGACGGCACAGTGCGCAGCGGCCGCTAAGAAGGCAAACAGAATGCTAGACATAATCAAGAAGGGTATTACAACCAGAACGAAAGTTATCCTGCCATTGTATCGGGCGATGATGCGTCCGCATCTGGAGTTCTGCGTCCAATATTGGTCGCCGTACCTTAAGGACATGGCGTTACTCGAGAGGGTTCAGAGGAGAGCGACGCATCTGATAAAGGGGATGGAAAACCTTTCATACGCTGAGAGATTGGAGAAACTGGGTCTCTTTTCCCTGGAGAAGAGGAGACTTAGAGGGGATATGATAGAGACTTATAAGGTCATGAAGGGCATAAAGAGAGAAGAGAGGGATAGATTCTTCAAACTTTCAAATAATAAAAGAACAAGAGGGCATTCAGAAAAGTTGAAAGGGGACAGGGGGTTTGGTATTTCACAATGTCAATTGTGATGGGCATTCACTCATTGGGTTCTTGTACTGAGCAACATTTGCTGTCATAGTTTCCAGTGCTGTTTTTCTGCCTGCTCTGTTTTATGATTCCTTTGATCCTGGGTGTATGTCCCTTTGCAGTTGCTAATAAAGAAATTTTAAAAAACCCAAAAAACAAAAAAACCAAAACGAATGCTAGGAAGTTCTTCTTTACCTAACGTGTGGTGGACACCTGGAATGCGCTTCCAGAGAGCGTAATAGGGCAGAGTACGGTACTGAGGTTCAAGAAAAGATTGGACAATTTCCTGCTGGAAAAGGGGATAGAGGGGTATAGATAGAGGATTACTGCACAGGTCCTGGACCTGTTGGGCTGCCGCATGAGCGGACTGCTGGGCACGATGGACCTCAGGTCTGACCCAACAGAGGCATTGCTTATGTTCTTAAGTATGTGCTTGGGGGAGAGCAGAAGGGGTATATGCCTTAGGGAAAGAGTGAGAAGTGTGTGCCTTGGGAGGGGTTATACATTGGGGCCAAGGCAAGAGAAAGGTCAATCTCACAGTATGTAGTGGTGGCAGGTGGGGTGGGAGAGTACCATAACAGGATTCAGGAGGAAAAGCTATGGGCAGTGCATAGAGGGAGTGAGCACTATGGGATGGTTGTCAGGGGGTTGTTGAAAAAAAGATGGGGAGAAAGACAGTTGTGCTGGAGTGACTGCCTTGGGATTTGAGAGAGAGCTATTGGTGGGTGGATGGGGGGGGGGGGTTCAGAGAATACTGTGGGGGTGTTGTGCCAAGGGGGTGTCTGAGAAAGAGAGTTGGAGAGCTGGAGTTGCCAGGGGTTGAACCTGCAGAGAAGAGAGATGAAGCCTAGGGAGGGGTTCAAGATAAGCTGAGCAACAAGGCTGCTCACAAAAATGTAGAACTTTGAAGAATTTTCAAAAATTGTGCCCAAAATTGTAAATTTTTTTTTTTTTGCACAAAATGTCCTCAGGAGTAAATGATATGCAGAAGACTTTTAAGCAGTACCTAGTGCATGGAATGACACACTGTGATGTAGTTATGTACTTTAAATGTTCTACTGAGCAAGGGAACCAAAAATGTATATTCTTCCCTCTATTGTCATACAATTCTGCATATAGCCAGACAGCTGCTGGAGCATGTTTGGTGTCTACAGAGCTTGGCGTACAAGGCAGGCCCAGAGTTTGGTGGGAAAAGATTATTTCATTGACTTCAGTCCAATTTACACCATCCAGTTTATTCTTACTTTGCGATCTAGGAAAAAGCAAACACCCAAAAGAACTTCAGCTGGTTTTGTTCTCTAAGCCAAACAATGGTCCCCTCTTGCTTCAAAAGGGCAGCATACGTAGTAAGTTACTGTCATACTTTCACCAGCATCATTTTGCCACCATTATCCAGATGATTCTGGATTACGTCAATGTCGCCTACCTAGGAATCAATACCACCCTAACCCACAAAATGCAACTTATTCAAAACACTGCAGTAAGACTCATCTTCTATCTGAAAAAATACGATTCCATCTCAACCTACCGCAACCAACTCCACTGACCACCCATCACAGCTCGTATATAATTCAAAGCAGCCAGTATCATGCACCACATTATCTATGGCAACTCAGCCATCCCACTCATCAAACACCTCGCGCAGAATTCTCAATAGGATGCAATTGAACCTCCCCTCGACAAAAAATCTCAAGTACAAAAGAATTTTCCAGTCCATGTTCACCTTCCTCGGAATTAAAATCTAAGAACATAAGCAGTGCCTCTGCTAGGTCAGACTAGAGGTCCATTATGTCCAGCAGTCCGCTCACGTGGCGGCCCATCAGGTCCAGGACCTGCATATTAATCCTCTATACCCTTCAATCCCCTTTTCCTTCAGGAAAACATCTAATCCTTTCTTGAAACCCAATACCGTACTCTGTCCTACCACGCCCTCTGGAAACGCATTCCAGGTGTCCACCATCCTCTGGGTGAAGAACTTCCTAGCTTTGGTTCTGAATGTCGCCTCTTAATTTATCCGAATGCCCTCTCGTTCTTGTAGTCTTCGAAAGTTTGAAGAATCTGTCCCTCTCCACTTTCTCTATGACCTTCATGATCTTGTAAGCCTCTTATCATGTCCCCTCTAAGCCTCCGCTTTTCCAGGGAAAAAAGCCCCAGTTTCTTCAATCTTTCAGCATATGAAAGGTTTTCCATACCTTTTATCAATCTCGTCACTCTTTTCTGAACCCTCTCGAGTATCGCCATATCCTTCTTAAGGTACGGCGACCAATATTGGACACAGTACTCCAGATGCGGGCGCACCATCGCCCGATAACTTCTTTCGTTCTGGCTGTAATACTTTTCTTGATAATACCTAGCATTCTGTTCGCCTTCTTAGAGGCCGCTGCGCACTGTGCCGACGGTTTCATTGTCTTGTCTACCAGTACCCCCAAGTCCTTCTCTAGGCTACTTTCTCCCATTACCAGCCCTCCCATCGTGTAGTTGTACCTCGGATTTCTGATTCCTACATGCAAGACTTTACATTTCTCTACATTGAACTTCATCTGCCATCTCGTTGCCCTAGTTTGTTCAGGTCCCTTTGTAAATCTTCGCAGTCCTCTTTAGTCCTAGCTCCATTAAATAGTCCAAGCCCCATTGGTGTCGTCTGCAAATTTTATTACTTCGCACTTCGTCTCTGTTTCTAGATCATTTATAAATACATTGAGTAGCAGCGGTCCAAGCATCGACTCCTGCGGAACACCACGTGACCCTCCTCCAGTCCGAGTAGTGGCCCTTCACTCCTACCCTCTGCTTCCTACCCGCCAACCAATTCCTGATCCATCTGTGTACGTCTCCTTCCACCCCATGGTTCTTCAGTTTCCGAAGTAGGCATTCATGGGGTACGTTGTCAAAGGCTTTTTGGAAGTCTAAGTATACGATGTCTATGGGGTCCCCTTCGTCCATCCGTTTGTTAATTCCTTCGAAGAAGTGCAATAAGTTCATCAGGCACGATGTTCCCTTGCAGAAGCCATGTTGGCTTGTTGTCATAAGTTTATTCCTTTCTAGATGCTCCTCGATGCTATCTTTTATCAGTGCTTCTGCCATTTCCCCCAGAACCGAGGTCAGACTTACCGGTCTGTAGTTCCCCTAGTCACCTCTTGATCCCTTTTTAAAGATGGGCGTAACATTGGCTATCTTCCAATCCTCCAGGATCACGCCTGTTTTCAGGGATAGATTACAGACTTGCTGTAGTAGTTCTTCTATTTCCTCCTTTAGTTCTTTCAGTACCCTAGGATGGATTCCTTCCGGGCCTGGTGATTTGTGATTTTTTAATTTTTCTATCTGCCTGTGTACATCTTCAAGGATTACTTCCATGGATGTTAATTTTTCTGCCTGATCTCCTTTGAAAATTTGCAGGTTCTGGTATGTTGGATGTGTCCTCTTTTGTAAATACTGACGAAAAGAAGATGTTTAGTATTTCCGCCACTTCTTTCTCCTCCTTCACCATTCCCTTCCTATCTCCGTCATCCAGCGGTCCCACCTCCTCCCTAGCCGGCTGTTTCCCTTTAACATATCTGAAGAACGGTTTGAAATTTCGTGCTTCCCTGGCTAGCCTCTCTTCATATTCTCTTTTTGCTTTTCTAACCACAAGGTGACATTCTTTTTGATACTTCCTGTGTTCTTTCCAGTTCTCCTCGGTTTTGCCCTTTTTCCATTTCTTGAATGAATTCTTATCACCTATCGCTTTCTTCACTTCTTCGTAGTTTCCTTTCTTGAAGTTAAAAGTTGTCGCTGTGGTTCTCTTTCCCTTCGGTATTCCTACTTCAACTTTGAACTTGATCATATTGTGATTGCTGTTTCCCAACCATACCCTATTCCAAAAGAAACTGAAAACTTCACTCTTCGACAACTAATTCCTCCAAGATCTTCATAAGCACCTGACCTTTACTTAATTTGCCTAAGTTTTTATGTTTTCTGTTCCCTTTCCCCTCCCTTTTCTCAAGTTGCCTAGAGCCTGTTTAGGTGTGCGTGACACACAAATATTAGATTAGAAAAGAATCAACTGAACTATCCAGTAAAACCTAGATATCTGCATATCTCAAATGCACTGAAGTGGTCAGGGTTTTAGCTGGCAGCATGTTTGTTTCTTGAGATATGTAACCCTTTCTTGTCCGCCCCCTGTTCTCTGCATGTCAGATGATTACTGGACAGCTCCTGAGAACTTTGGATACAGGGAGTTCAGTTCCCTCTTTCATCTGACTTGCAGGATGTGTGACCCAGAGATGAAGGGAGGTGTCACAGCGACAGGCACTGTTCCTCACAACCTTTGACAGTGGTGTCAAAGTGATGTACAAGCTCCTTTGGACTCTGCATTAATAATAACACTGTAAAATCATTCTCTGCTGCCTTCTCTTCCATAGCCAGGTGAGTTCTGCTTGCCCTGGATCGGTAGCATGGAATGTTGCTACTCTTTGGGATTCTTATCAAGAAAAGGTTAGACAAGTTCCTGCTGGACCAGAACATATGTAGATAAGGATAGACTCAAATAGGGCATTGGTCTTTGACCTAAGGGCCGCAGGTGAGCAGACTGCTGGGCATGATGGACCACTGGTCTGACCCAGCAGCAAATTTTATGTTCATATCAAGAAGAGGTTATGTTCTTATGTTCTAGAATCTTGCTATTCTTTGAGATTCTGTATGGAATGCTGCTACTCCTTGGGTTTTGGCCAGGTACTAGGGACCTAGATTGGCCACCGTGAGAACAGGCTACTGGGCTTGATGGGACCATTGGTCTGACCCCATAAGCTATTCTTATGATTTAAGAGCTGAGCCATAAGTTGTAAAGCTGCGTAAATCCTTCCCTTGTCCCCATTCTGAGGAGCCAAATTGAGGAACTGTGAAGCTGGCTCTGGTCCTTACATTTTGCTGTGCTATGTCCATATCCAAAAGGATCTTCTATTTCTGATTCATGTTCTCTGTCCTCCCTGTCTTAGCTCTTAACTTATGGCAGCAATGGGCCCGTACCAAGCCCTGGGTGGTATTTTTATGGCTTTCCATTTTCATTTGGTTAATCCACATGCTAATTTTGTTCACATTCATTGTAATTGGCACACCTCCATTTTTCATGATCCTCTGTGTCTGTCAGCATTTTCTTTGATTAGGGGTGTTGCTTTCAAACTTCTGCTGTAATATAACATAACATAAAACTCTCTTCTATACTGCAAATACCGCTAAGTTCTATGCGGTTCACAAAAATGCAAGGACTGAGTTCTGTCAGCCCTGCCTTAACTTGCTGGCCTAACCAATGTCAGCAAAGGTCTATGGGAGATCATATCATTCATTTCTGATTTTAGGGCATGTCATTGCAAATAGCCTAAATTAAAGGTAACAAAGGACCTTGATACAGCTAAGAGGTGTTAATGTCTGGTGCTTAAGATGAACAGCTTAAGTCCAGGTGCATGAGCTAGGACAGATAGCTAAAGTTAATCAGAAACCATTGTCAGAGGCATACTGGATATTACATTTGACTCGTCTGTAAGGGACAGGTTCGTCCTCTATTCTTCTCCAGTCTCTCACACCTCACTCACCTTATTCACCATTGTTTCAAACAGTTTACAAAAGATAGGGGTACTTAATTTCAATAGATTCTATTTTTAGAACAAGCCTCAAATGTATAAACATGGGAGATTAGAACCCCCCCCCCTTTTCTCGCCCTCTCTGCAACATGTCTCTCTCTCTGGAACCCGAAGCTTGGAACATCACCCCCACTCCCCTTTTTCTCTCTACCTCTCTCTTTGTCCTCACAGCACCTATTCAGGAAGCTGTCTTTTCTCTCTTTCATTCACAAGAGCACAGCAGTCTCTGTATTTGTAAAACTTATTTTCTACCATTGTAATGCTTGATGTATCTTTATAAATCTTGCTTTTCTGTAATATTAAGCTTATTTCTGCACAATATATATATTATTTATGCAAGCACTCTTTGTCAGTAATTTGACTTCCTACTGAATCTTCAATGAGGGTATCAAAGCCGGGACCTGGCAGATTGTAAGGCCGCTTCAACATTACCCCTCCAAACCTTACATTTGGGAGGCTAAACCTTACAAGTTCTTCCACATATTATTAAATTCACAAACTCCCCCATCTCTAAACGAACCAGCCAATGACTAACCTGTCCCACCAGAGTATAGTGTCATTTAGTGGAGCTATAGCCTCAGCACCCCTCGGTTGTGGGTTCAAACCCCACGCTGCTCCTTGTGACCCTGGGCAAGTCACTTAATCCTCCACTGCCTGTGAGCCTGCCAGGGCAGTTTCACATTCAAGCAAATGGAAAATGCTTGAGTAGCTGACTAAACCACATCTTGTCCAAGCAGTATATCAAATCCCAGTCCCTTTCCCTTACACAGTCTGTCCATGTTACTGCAGCAAGCAGACAAGGGTCCTAACCTGATCCAGATCTGGAAACTGGGGGGATAAGCCTCAGCAAAGGCATTAGCAGATTTTATTAAGAGGTTCTGCACATTCACATCTTATCATCATGAGCAACTCAAAACATGATTTTGGCAGTGGTATCTCTCACCATGATGGGTTTATTGTGTGCCTTAGAAATGAAAAGTCTAAGCTATCTGTTTGTCTTGTACTTGACATAGGCATCTTTTATCATATGTGCTTTGATCTGGCAAAGAGTTCAAGATATTTTTACATTTTGGGTCAAGCTTATAAAATTGTTATTTTATGGTCAGCAGCTTTGCCTCATTTGGTGTAAAAGAGTAAGGCTAGCTGTTTGATGTCCTAATGGGTTTAGCACTAAAACATAGTTTATCAGGGTGGAAACAATGCTGCATTGCCTTTTAATTCATGGGGGGGGGGGGGGGGTCTTGTGCATAAGTATATAGATGTGGCTGCTGTTAAAAGATTTGGGCTCCTTTGGATAGTTTTTGTTCATTGGTCGAAGTATAGTCTTTGTTTCGGACTCCTAACTTGTCAGTTATAGCTGTTTATTTTTGTGTGGGGATATGGGTAAGGGTTGACTTCTGTATTGTTTCAAAATTAATAAAGATATTACAAAAAAAACCTCCAACCTAACACAGAAACAGAGAAAAATAGAAAATGATGGCTGATAAAGGCCATCATGACTTTATTGCTTGGTTGACTACGATTACAGTTTAATTATGTGACATCAATATTTGACTATATGACTCCTGATGCAGGCATTTCCACCGAAACATGGCCGTGTTGCGTCCAATCCCTTGTGCCACTAATACTTGTAGTTGAGTAGGAGTACCTTGTGATTTTCTGTTGTCATCATTAAAACTTTTCAATATAAGTTTCTTTGACTTTGGTTTTTGGATATTATCTCCTCATTCTTCTGCTCTCCTTGAATTCAAATACAATCTTTGTCTTCACTACCTCCACAAGGAGGCTGTTTCACATATCCTACCACCCTTTCCATAGAGAAGTATTTCCTTAGATTACTCCCGAGTCTATCCCTTCCACCTTCATCCTATGCTCCCTCATTCCAGTTTCCTTTCTGGTAAAAAGACCTGCCTCCCTTCTCCCATGTTTCTATTTGGGTTTCCACCAGATACTTGTGACCTGGGTTGGCCATTGTTGGAAACAGGATATTGGGCTAGATGGACGACTGGTCTGACCCAGTATGGCTATTCTTATGGAATATCACCCCAAAAACTAAATGCTCTTCAAATCCAGAGTAGGATTAGCTTTTGTTTTATGGCAAATTACTTGGAATGATGGTAGCAAATAGAAGCCCATGCAGATGTCTTAATACTTAGACTAGAACAATTCCATGTTCTGGGCCTGTAGAGAGATAACAGTCTGGTCTTTCTGCTCTGGCTCACAAAGGCATTTGAGGCCACAGGAGCTAGCTCTGTGGGTGATCAAGCTCTTTTACTGTGTCCCGGAAGGAGTAATTTATATTAGGTTAGACACTGGAACCTCAGTCATTCTGAAACATTGGTGCCTGAGGCTTTAGTAGACATCTTGAATTTAGGAAAACACAGACTGGGCTTGCGGGCCAAATATAAACAGAATTGTTTATTAACAGTTAAGTTATGCGAATGTTGTTAATAGATATTATCAACCACAGAGTCTGGTGCATAAACACAGGCCCTGCGGCAAAGAACAGCCATTACCTGTTCATAAAAGACCCTCTAAAATACAGTATGTAAGAAGACATACTGTAATGGTTTCTCTGTAATCAGGTACATTCCTCAAAACAGAGAGAACATTATTATTTCTTTAAAAAACCCTCTTCTCCCATTTGCTGTGAAAAGAAAAGGTAAGCAGAGGCCTCTGGAGGAGTCAACTAGCAAGTTTATTTCTGTTAACGCTTCCACAGCTCCCTGTACATGACCATCAGTCCATGGTATTTCCCAAGAGAAGCAGACCCTGAGATTGCCTAGCTATATTAAAGTTAGAATTTGGGCAGCATTTGTGCTGAAAAGTTATAACTATTTTGGATTTGTTTGTGCAATATTATGTTTCTCAATGTATTATTTCACTCTTTCCAGTGTTTTGTATCCTTATCAAAGATTCCATTGATCACATAGTTAAAGGTTCAGTTTTTTGTTTAACTGTGGATAGAAGAAAAGAAAGAGAAGGGTAACTAGACATGTGTGAGAGATGAAAACAGAAAACCTGACAGAGTTCATATTAATTAGTTAGCAAAACAAGTTGCCCAGGTTATTTCTGCACATGATGTGTCTCATAAAATTCCAAAAGCTAAGATCTCTGTCCATAATAACCATAACCACAAGAGGACATGACACACAAATGCACACAGAATAGATAGATTTCGTAATTCGTTTTCCAAAGTTTATTGACGTGGCACATTTACAGCAAGAATTGAATAACTAGGCAATGACCACTAATGGTAGTTGACTTTTTCTTGGTTGGTTGGTTTAGCCGGTGTAACACCTACCGTGCATTACTAAAGTCAGGGGTAGGTTTGCTGTCTGCATTCTCTGTCTCTTGGAACCCACTTGGCAAAGTCTCTTCAAGCTCTACAAACATATCAGGAAGCTTTGAATAAAAAGATGCAAAAGACTTCTGGGAAGAGTCAAAGGAAACTGTAGACAATCCAAGTTCATGCCAGAAATATCTGATTCAGTCCTGGTTTTCTAAATTGCTTCCCAAGTACAGCCCTACTCAATGTACTGGGGTGCAAATAGCAACCTAGAACTGGACATGAATATGCTAAAGACATGGGTGTTAAGATTAGAGCACTTGAGAACTACAATCCACTGAGACATATTAGATACCAGACAGGATTAAATTTTAGACTGCTCAGTTTGTCTCAAGGAACGGCTTCTATAATCGTTATGCAAGTATACCAGTTTTGGACCGAATGGATGATAATATCACTCTCATTCTCAGAAATATAAAAGTATCTGAAAAGAAACCCATTAGCTTCTACTTGTGGAGAGAGTGAGGGGAAGTAGGTTGCTAACATTCAGAGATCACAAGAGAGAGGGCATGCATTTGTGAAACCTCATCGGAGCTTCCAGAACCTGTGTGAAGGCCACATGTTTGCCCAGGCATCTCCACAAGTAGACGGGGGAACTGAACAAAATTTATACTCTCTTCTATTAGGGGGATATTGGTGCCAGAAATGAGCCTGAGGGGCCACACAAGAGGCCATGGAGAAGAAGCCCTTCCTGCTGCCTCTCTTCATCCATGGGCACTAGGAAAGAGTGAGGCATACTGCAATGGAGTCCCAGAAAAAAAGAGCTGTATTCCCTGGCCCTGAATGAGTTAAGGAAGGGAGGGAGGCAGACAGTGCCCGCTTCCACTAAGCATGCGGCTGAGGGACAGTATGATTTTTTACATGGCTATCACACTGTTCTTGTCATGCATGGCATGACAAAGAATTGATGACAGCTGGAGCCACGACCACAAGAATTATAAAGTGGTCCTGTATCAGGGCTGGGAGGACAGAGGAGTGGGCAATATCAGAGCTGGCAGGATGAAGAACATGTCCCATGTCAGTGTGTAGGAGGGGAAGAGAGTCTTGCTGCAGGAAAAAAGGATCCAAAGCCTTCAGCAGAGAAGCAAGTACAGGATACCTAAGTGAAACTGAGAAAGGTAGCAGGATCATTTTAGATCCTAAAATCCATCCGAGTCAACTCCTACTTGAATATCCACAGGCAAAGCAACAATCATGCACTCAAGAGAGTACTTTCTCCACCACAATCTCTATCCATCAACCACTAAAGGCTCCACAGAATCAGTCTTGTAAGCCCTCAGTTCATAACTCACTTTACAATAAAGACAATTCTATGAAGTGGGCCAGGCAAAGCCAGGGGGGTCCTGTGGAGGACAGAAGTGAAAGGACTGAGCCACACAGCTCCTTCTTTTATTCCGTATTCTCCTTCTGCCCCAAGAAATGTTCATGTACTCTCCAAGCCTGCCCCAGTGTGGGGTTGGACCATGGGATCCAGGACTGACATTGGGGGAGGAGAGTACAAACAGGGCAATTGCCCTGGATTCATCTCATGGTCACCTAAAGATGAACAAGATACAGCCAGTTGTTGCGGGCTTCAGGGCTTACTACCAAATTTCTGCCTTAGGCCCCAGCAAATTTAACACAAAGTCAGCCAGCAGATTGCAACTCTTGTGTCCCCCAGCAACAGTCCTGCTTATTCAATATGTGTACTGCAGAAACCTCACACAGTGATAAAAGGACTGTAAAGATGACTGCCTTCTAATGCTCGCATATTTCTAGCCAAACTTGGGAAATATAGAGGCTTTGACACAGATGGCAAAGAAGGATAAATGTGGTTATGTTTATAACCGAGTCATCCCTCAGGAGACTTTCCAGGTCTGCACTGTCTGTCGGTCCCAGGAGAATGTGAGTATACAGTATTGCCAAAAAATGCACTCGGGCCCTAGTGGAGAAGGAGAGGTGATTGTCGATGCTACAGGTACCCCCTGCTGGTATACAGCAGTACTGAAGGGTTTGTTCTCAGAGCCAGCAAACAGAATCACAATCATCAGAAGAAAAGTGCATCTCCATGGTAAAGAGGAGTAGGGGAAAGGTTCGTTTTACCTACAGTAGAGCCTATACAGTTAGGCAGCCCAGTTATCACTGTGAACGCAGCAGACTTCCTAACAATTGGTCATCTCTTTCCAACCAAGCCTCTCAGTTCTTCCTGGTTACTGGGGCACTAGAGTTAGGCGAGATAACAAGAAGCAGACAGCATTGGGAGTGAGGAAGTCATGTTTTGACCCAAATATCACCATTAGCTCTGCCAGTCACTGAGATTAAAGAATACAATCCAAAGGAGAGAGACAGAGAATCCAGACCCCCCCTCCCTTATATAGAGGAACAGAGAGCAGGATCAATCTACTAATTTCAAAATTTTACCTCAGAAGAGAGGTTAAACATTTAACCGCTGGATGGACCAGATATCTCCCTGACCAGCAGGACCTTGGTGACTGTGCTTCTCTTAACTTCCATTCCAAAGTATTCTGAGAGATTTAATCTTATTATCAGACCAAATCCAAGGATGCTCTGGACTGGGCGTTAAACCATCAATTTGACATGAAAATATCCCAGTGGTTAATGAAGGCTAATGCTGCTCCAGTCCAGCGATTGGCAACTGCACAACCTTCTGCGCTGCTTATGACACCACAAGGCAGTTTGCATGCAATGGTTTTCAGACACTTCAACAAACGATGATGCCATCAATCATACGACAGGTTTATTTCTTTTTCAGGGACTTAGGTCTGGTGCTTCAGGTTCATGATATGCAAAATTAAAACAAAAAGCTACAGGAATGTGGGATGAAGAGAAAACATATTAAAATATATATAATTCAGAGTAAAAGGCATGCCATTGTATCCTTGCCAATGAATTACAGAATTATTACCCTGCTTCATCCTTCACGGTATCTCTCAACCAGTCAAGAGTCCCAAAGGAAGCACCTGGACCTCTCAGGGGGACACAGTGACAGCAGAGGAGGAAGCAAGGGTTGGTAGGAGATCAGAAATACAACTCAACACCTTGGTCTCAATGTGGCTGCTTTTCTGGAGCAGAAGCTTTATAATAACACTCTGATAAATTGAGGCAGTAGCAGCAAGTCCATGTGGGACTATATAACCTTGGAACCAGAAAGGAGGGACAGCCCATAGAGCAGGAGCTACCTAGGAAGGAAGGCATAAAAGCAGGATAACCAAAAAACACAGACTGTCTTGCTCTAGGGCACCACCATTTCCAACATGATTCCCCTAGCCCAGTGTACTGTCTTGAAAGCAAGTCAACAAGGACCTGAAGGCAGTGGGATATGATGTGGAGAAGCAGAACTAGAAACTAAACTGCATGAGGACATGGAGTTAAGTTTGCAGCACTGGGCCTCTCTGAATAATGGCAAACCAGACCCACTTAATACCAAAGGGATTAAGAAGCAAAGAAAATAGGCTTTGCTACGTGGTGATACATGATGAGATCGCAAATGGAAGTGGACTTTTCAACAAAAGTACCTAGATTTCTAAACATGTTGGGGAGGCCTCTCCAGTACAAAGCCAAGTCTGCTACCAGGCAGGTGCATTTGATCATTACACAGCACAAGCTGTTTGAACTGTGCAACATGCAGCTAGTTCCAGGGACAGAGATTCAGGATTCACAGGGAGGGAGGGAGGAGATCCCCGTTGCATCTCACACTCCTTCTTCCCCCTACCCACCAAAGACGAACTTCCATCCCCTCACAATGATGGGAGCAGGTGCTTTGGAAACGTTGCACCTGACCCATCTAGTGTCATTTTCCTAATTGGATGTGATGGTCCTCCCACGTCAGCTGGGTTGTGTTTGGTAGAAAGAGTAATCAGGGATGTGGAGGGGGGCCTCTGCTCAGTCCTGATCTCTCCCCCCAGATTTTTATGAAGTGAACTTTCTATTTGGGGCTACACGGAGATATAATTCCTGCTTGATATTTATGGCCTCTGTCATGGTAACGGTTGGATTGCTCTGTCCATTTGCCTTGAATTCTACATCCTGTCTGTCCTCATTACGTGAACACACGTTCAGAGAAGCGCTGCATGCAGCCTTTATTCCCCCCGCTCGCCCTGGCCATCAGATGCGTCTGGAGGTCTGCTTGAAGATGAAGCCCCGGTGAGCCAGCGTCTTCATGATGTTAGCGATGTTTCTGCAGTCATCTGTGAAGGGAAGAAACAAAGAAACATTCAAATAAGAAAGGGACTCAAGTACCTAAACCGTTCCAAATAAATGCTTAGCAACTACTGATAAAGCAGCAGCAACTAACTTGTTCCAGTTCACAAACGTCTTCCAGATTGGCCCCCAGTACGATATTTCCCATGGCTATAGCAACAAAGGGTCCACCGATCATTTCTTTGTAAGAAATATGGGGCTGTTATAGAGGGAGGCTCCTTCACAGAAGAGGGGTGACTAGTAGAGAATGACATGGGGACAAATTTCCCCATCCCATCCCCGTGAGTTTTGTCGCTCTCCCTGTCCCATTCCTGTAAGCTCTGCCTTAACCACACAAGCCTTGAACACATGATTTGAAAGTGTTTGAGGCTTGTGCAGATGAGGACGGAGCTTGCAGGAATGGGGCAGGGAAAATAACTCGCCAGGATGGGATGGGGGACAGGAAAAAAATTTGTCCCTGTGTCATTCTCTAGTGGCTATGACATTGATATGTCGAAAGAAAGAATTCCTTCTGGCCATATTGGACCCTGCTTTTCATAGCTGGGAAAGGAGGAAGCTCTATAGTCTAGGTCAGGGATCTCCAAGTCCCTCCTTGAGGGCCGCAATCCAGTCGGGTTTTCAGGATTTCCCCAATAAATATGCATTGAAAGCAGTGCATGCAAATAGATCTCATGCATATTCATTGGGGGAAATCCTGAAAACCCAACTGGATTGCGGCCCTCAAGGAGGGACTTTGAGACCCCTGGTCTAGGTCAATTAATATGCAGTAGACTTTACAGAATTCATGGAGAAATATCATTTAAAACAGCAAGATAGTTTTCTCCTATCTGCAAATTAAGCTTTTTATAAACACTAGGGAAGTTAGAGGTTTCCCTGCGAGACAGAACCCAGATTGAGGGCCAATTAATCTCAAAGCTGTACTCCTGCTTAAGCACAAACTGAAATGGGAACAGTTGAGTTTTACATCAGCAAAGGAGCGGTGGCAGGAAATTTAGGAAGTAGCTACTAAGGGTTTGATATGAACTAACATAGTGGAAAATGGACTAGAGATAGTATGTAAATCCATCTGGGCTGTATGGAATATAGGGAAGGAGATCATTTCCACACATTTAATAGGATGCCCCAAGATGGGAGGAAACATTGCGGCGTTCTCTGGGACCCCAAGTGATCCTATTATTACTATATGATAGCCAAGTTGTTAATGTTTTGATTGTGGCCTGTATGGAAGTGGCCGCCTCCTGGTAGAAGGATTAGTAATATAGACAGGGGAGAGTTAAAGCTACAGCCTCAGCACCCTGAGGCTACGCTGCTCCTTGTGACCCTGAGCAAGTCACTTAATCCTTAGATAATATTCTGAGCCCAAGAGGACAGACAAGGAAATATGCTTGAGTACCTGAATAAATTCATGTAAACCATTCTGAGCTCCATTGGGAGAACGGTATAGAAAATGGAATGAATCAATAAATAGTGACCAGGTTGACAGCTATTAAGTAAATACTACAAAAAATGGGGTGAAACAAAAAATACTTCAAAAATCCCCTCCACTAAATAACTTGTGCTAAATGAATAAAACCCCCAGCCTATGTTACAGCGCTTCCAAAATGGGTCACAATCTCAACAGATTCTCCCATACGGTCATCATTATTCTGATCTCGTGGGGAGGGAACAGATCACGGCCACTGCTAAACAATTTGGCTGACAGGCAAAGCTTTTTCACAGAGAAGTCAGCTACTAACTCGACCACAAGGTATGGGATAACTGAGGGGAAATCAAGTAAGAGACACTGAAAGAGATGACGCTTTTGCCTCACTGATTGGGCTGGGGAGGAAGTGGATTAGTAGTCTGAGCAGGGAAAGATTATATAGAACAGGGGTGCCCAATACGTCAATCGCGATTGACTGGTCGATTGTGGAGCCATGTGGTTCTGGCGTGCAATTAATCTGCTGTGTGGAGAACACCAGCCAATCATAATTCCCTTCATTTTTTTCCCCTCCTGACTGGGGTCCAATTAATCCGCCTCTTGAAGAACGCTGGCCAATCAGAGTGCTGGTAGGGCGGGGTTGGCAGGGGATGGAGCTTAGCGCCTACTACGCAAGACAGAAGCGGTACGAAGGTGTTTGGGCAATCAGGAGAAGCGCTTCCAGCTCTGGGCCATTTGTTGCCTGTTCAAGCTGCCTGTTGTGGTAACAGCCGAGGCTGGGAATAGTGCTGCCCGATTCAAATCGATTCGGTGACTGACCCTCCCCCCTCGCCCCCTAAAGCAGGATCGGCAGCGCTGCCATTTGCTGGCCGGCCGCTCCTGCTTTAGAGGGCAAGGAGGAAGGCTCAGTCAGGAAGTGCTGTGGTTTCCGGCTTTCCCCCTGGCCTCCCACGCATCCCTTTACCCAATTCCAGCAGGGAGCAGCCTGCAGAGAGGATCCCCAGTACTTTAGCGATCCTTGCAGGTTGCCATAGGCCTCAGGAGCTGTCTTCCCTCTGCCCTGATCCTGTCTCTGATATCAGAGGAGGGGTGGGACTGCGGCAGAGGGAAGACAGCTTCTGAGGCCTATGGCAACCTGCAAGGATCACTAAAGTACTGGCGATCCTCTCTGCAGGCTGCTCCCTGCTGGAATTAGGTAAAGGGATGTGTGGGAGGTCAGGGAGGAACACGCAGACCTTCGGGGGGGGGGGGAAGGCCTTCAGGGGGGTGTGCAGGCCTTCAGGAGGGACATGCAGGCCTTCAGGGGGGAGCAGCAGGGAGAGAGAAAGAATCGGGGAAGTAGAGAAATTGTCGCGATTGCTTGGGGGGACAGGGGGAGAGAGAAAGACATAAATAAAGAGGGGGGCGAGGGGAGACAGAAAGAAAAGGGGAGAGGGCAGAAATAAAGAAATATTGGATTTACAGAAGAAGGAAGTGCAACTAGAGACTCATGAAATCACCAGACAAAAAGGTAGGAAAAATGATTTTAATTTCAATTTAGTGATCGAAATGTGTCCGTTTTGAGAATTTATATCTGCTGTCTATATTTTGCACTATGGCCCCCTTTTACTAAACTACGATAGCGGTTTTTAGTGTCGGAAGCTGCGAGGGGCATTCAGCGCAGCTCCCTGTGCTAAAAACTGCTATTGTGGTTTAGTAAAAGGGGAGGGGGTATTTTTGTCTAGTTGTTCCTGAGGTGACATTGCATAAAGTCATCTGCCTTGACCTCTGATAAAAGCCCCGGAATATAAATGATAATTAACATTTTCTCTGCATACAGTGTGCTTTGTGGATGTTTAAAAATTTTATTGTTGGTAGATCATTTTGACTTGGTCATTTTAAAAGTAGCTCACAAGCCCAAAAATTGTGGGCACCCCTGGTCTAGAATATTTGGCAAGAATTTGTTTGTACAAAAGTGTCTATTATGGATAAGTGTCTAAGTGCCCTGGGCCGCAGTAGAAGCCTCTACTGTGGCTTAGTAAAAGAGAGTCTATATATGTATAAATAAATTGGATAAAATAACTGATTTCTGATTTTGCTGTATTGAATATGGAGTTCAATAAAATATATAATTTTTTGTTCAAAGGAAGATCCTCCTAATGTGAAGCATTATCCTCGGCAAAAATTGAGACAAGACCCAAAATGTGGTTTTAACAATGGGCTGCTACTGTCTAAATCACTTATTGCCCATATCTTATTTACAGGACTTTGCAAAAGTTGTCACACTCTTGCACATTTTTAAAAATTCTGTAGGAAAGAAATACTCCACGGAATAGTACTGGTTTGCCCTTCAATGAAGTATTCAAAGGCAAGGAAAGAACAGAGATCAGACTTGTCCACGCCCTCATTTTCTCAGTGGTCAGTTACGGATGCGAAAGCTGGACACGACAGAAAGAAGATGGACTCTGGAAGAGATCAAACCAGCTAGGTCACTCGGTAATTTGCCCCGAAGCCCAGAGAGATTTAAAGGGCTTTGGGGCTTTTGTCGCAAGCGGAACTTTGTAAAAGAGGGGGGAGGGGGAATGTTAGGAAATATTAGGAAAAAAATAGAAAGTAAAATGAATATTTTCATACTAGCTTTTATAGCCCGTTACATTAACAGGTGCTAGAATATATGTGTGTGTCTGTCTTTATTTCTTTCTCTCTCTGTCTCCTTAGCCGCTTTCTGTATTTCTGTCTTTCTTTCTTTTGGCTGTCCACCACCACCCCTTGTGTGTTCCCCCTGTCCATTCTCCCTTCTTTTTACCTCCCCTGTGTCCACCACCACCCCTTCACTGCTCCCCTTATCCAGCAGCAGCCCTTCTCCCTTTGTTTTACCTCCCCCCTATCCATCAGCACCTCTTCCTGCTCCCCCTGTCCATGGGAGTTAGTACAGGCCCGGTCTCTGCCGTTCTCCCCGGAGTTTGTTCTTTACTCGGATAGAGAGTCCTTGCCACCTCCCCTTCACTTCCCGCGGGCCCAACTACGAACCTGGTGATTCCAGCAGCGCGTGCAGCAGTCTTCACATGCTGCTTCGGGTCCTTCTACTGCCCTGATTTACTCTGGCACGTCCCTGATGACATCATAAGAGACGCAGCAGAGCAAATCAGGGCAGTAGAAGGGCCCGAAGCAGCGTGTGAAGACTGCTGCACACGCAGCTTGGATCACCAGGTTCGTAGTCAGGACTGCGGGAAGGGAAGGGGGTGGCGGCAAAGGACTTGGGACTCCTCTGGTCTGTCGCGGAGGGCGGCCCGGCTCCATTTCTCGTTTCGTCCTGGAAAGGGGGGGGGGCAGGAGGCGCTCTTTGTGCCCCAGTCCCGGCTTGTGGAGGCAATCATCGGCTGGCTGGGAGTGAGTTTGTGGAGGCGATCGTCGGCTGGTGACATAGTATGCGCATGCACACTTTCGCCAGCACAGCCCGACAAATCAGATCTCAGGGAACACGCGGCGAGAGTGCGCATGCACGGCTAGCATTTTATTATTATAGATTGCCTCTAGATCAGTGGTTCCCAAACCTCTCCTGGAGGACCACCAGACCAGTCGGGTTTTCAGGATAGCCCTAATGAATAGGCATGGAGAAGTTTTGCATGCATGGCACCTTCATTAAATGCAGATCTCTCTCATGCATATTCATCAGGGCTATCCTGAAAACCCGATTGGCCCGGTGGTCCTCCAGGACAGGGTTGGGAACCACCGCTCTAGATCGTATTTATTGGGATTTATTAACTGCATTTATGAAGAGATTTACCCAAGGCAGTGTACAGCAGGTATAATTCAACATAGAAGTTAACAGACCAAATAGGAACATAATAAATATGAGGTCAAGTAAATTGAAACAGCTCAAAAATATATGAATTAACAGGACTGAAATTCAAAGAAGAGAGAGAGAAAACATACTAAAAAGGAGACATAATACTTATGAAGCATCTACTAAGCACAAACCAGAACAGGCTAATGTTTTCCCATAATGCATCTGATCCTATAGCTCTGCAACTCTGGCTTTTTCATCTCCAAAAGATACAAGAGATGAGTAGACTGGGATGAGTCAACACAAATTAGTGCTTCACGCCACTCAAAAAAGTATCTAAAGACTAGGGCGAATGCCATGACCTTAGGAAGTTATCACATGTTAAACAGATGACATCATTAAAGCTAGGAAAGGTTGAATTAAAGGCTCATGGATTTCCTAGCTAGAACCCAAATACTTTACATATACAGTATATTACACTATGAAACACGATTTTTGTTCCTGAGCAGTAAGTGCAATTTCCTAATAGCTCAGGCCAAAAAAGTACAGAAAATGTCTATTTCCAGAAACTTTCCTTTTGTTACCAGGATAGTCAAATTTTGCAATTGTCATCTTTTCATTCTTATAAATGTATTTATATTGAAGTTATACAAAGATGTAAATAGTTTTTCGAAATTTGCAAGTATATTGTAAGGCCCTTTCATGAATCAGCCCCAAATATAGTCTCCCATCATATTCTCATATTGTCCTTAGTAGCGCCATTTGAAGTCTAATATATCCTGGTGGAAACGCTCACTTTTCTTCTCTGAGTTCTCCTTGAATGTCTCAAGATGAGCATCAAGGACTTGGACTTTGAGAGACATCCGACAGTCCATTCACTAGATTCTCAACCGACTCCATGTAGTTTTCAGCCTTATGATTGCTCAGGAAGCCCTAAACCACTGCAACAAAACTTTTCCAAACTGATTTCTCCTTCCTAGTTAGCTTCTTTGGAAATTCTTTGCACTCCAGGATCTTCTTTTTCTGTGGTCAGACGAACACCTCAGCTTTAGGAGATGATGCGGTATATAAACTTAAGGTTTAGTTTAGTTTAGTTTAACCTTTGCCTCAGACAGATTAGAGATGTCTTGAAGGTACTTGAAGACCGATTTTTAAAAAGGGTTCCAGGGGAGATCCAGAAAATTACAGAACCGTAAGCCTGACTTCAGTGTCGGGCAAAATGGTGGCAACAATTATAAAAACGAAAATTGTGGAACACGTAGACAAAGATAATTTAATCAGACATGGTCAGCATGGGTTCAGCTCAGGGAGATCTTACCTCATCAATTTGCTTGACTTCTTTGAAGTTAGGACCAGGGAGGAGTGTGAGGACCTGCAAAGGGACCTGGACAAGCTGGAAGACTGGGCAAACAAATGGCAAATGCGCTTCAACGTGGACAAATGCAAGGTCATGCATATAGGGAAAAAGAACCCGTTGTTCAGCTACAAATTGGGGGGGTATTGTTGGGAGACAGCAGACTCGAGAGAGACTTGGATGTGCTGGTGGATGCATCACTGAAGCCATCTGCACAGTGCGCGGCAGCCTCGAAAAAAGCCAACAGGATGCTGGGCATCATAAAGAAGGGCATAACAACCAGAACACAGGAAGTCATCATGCCACTGTATCGAGCGATGGTGCGCCCACATCTGGAATACTGCGTTCAGTATTGGTCGCCGCACCTCAAGAAGGACATGGCGGTACTTGAAAGAGTCCAAAGGAGAGCAACGAGAATGGTAAGAGGGCTGGAACACTGCCCATACGCCGAGAGGCTGGATAGGCTGGGGCTCTTCTCTCTGGAGAAAAGGAGGCTCAGGGGAGATATGATAGAAACCTTCAAGATCATGAGGGGCATAGAGAGGGTGGATAGGGACAGATTCTTCAGACTGAAGGGGACAGCTAATACGAGGGGGCATTCTGAGAAACTGAAGGGAGATAGGTTCAAAACAAACGCAAGGAAGTTTTTTTTCACCCAGAGGGTCGTGGACACTTGGAATGCATTACCGGAGGAAGTGATCAGGCAGAGTACGGTACAGGGATTCAAACAGGGATTGGACAGATTCCTGAGGGATAAAGGGATCGTGGGATACCGAGGGAGGAGCTGGGATGTAACACAAGTATAGAAAGTTAACCAGGTAATGAGTAAAAACCAACCAGGTCGTGCATGTGAAAGACCGGAGGGCTAGGGCTTCGATAGGAAGGCAGGACTTAAATGGGAAGCCAAGGTGGCAAGGGAGCCCCTTCTGATGATTCTGACAGGTCATGACCTGTTTGGGCCGCCGCGGGAGCGGACTGCTGGGCAGGATGGACCTGTGGTCTGACCCGGCGGAGGCACTGCTTATGTTCTTATGTTATGTTCTTATGTGAACAAACATGTGGACAAAGGTGAGCCGGTTGATATAGTGCATCTAGATTTTCAGAAAGCTTTTGATAAAGTTCCTCACGAGAGGCTCCTGAGAAAATTAAAGAGTCATGGGATAGGTGGCAAAGTTCAGTTGTGGATTAGGAATTGGTTATTGGGTAGGGTTAAATGGTCATTTTTGTCAATGGAGGAGAGTTAGAGAATGAGAAGGGGAAAAAAATCTGTCCCTGTCACTGCTCCGTCGCCGGACCACTTTCCCCTTCACTGCCCCGTCCCCTTCACCGCCCCATCCCCGCAGCATCCACCCTTACTTCTTGCCACCTCACCGCCCTTCAGCGGTCTGAGAATCTCCCTCCCTCCCCCTTACCTTCGCAGCGTAAAGAAACTTAAGGGAGAGAAGGCGCATGGTCATCAATCGCGCACGCGGCCCCCTTCCCTCTTTCCCTCCAGCCAAATCTATCTCCCTCCCCCTTATCTTTGCGGCGCTTTAGAAAAGAAACTGATGCCGGCGAAGCTTGCCTGTGCTGCCATGCAATTGCGTGTGTGTAGGCAGAAGCTTCTCCTCTGACAATTGTCATTTTATAAACACAAATAAAACAGAGCAAGGTTCAACAAACCCATCTCCCCTCCTTTTCACAAATATCCCCTTCACTATTGTGAAAACTGAACAAACCAAATTACTACAGAATGCTACATACAAAAATCAAGCTAACAGAATACTTTAGTCACACATGGCAAGAATAATGTTAGGGGAGTGCAACTAGGGCAACTGCCTCTTGGTCAGAGAGAGAGAGCCCTAAGCCAGCTGGGAGCTAAAGAAGCACAGCCTGGTTATGTCTAATACCAGCTCTAGCAGGATACATATTTCAAATCTGAAATATTCTAATCATAAAATATAAAATAAATTAATTTTTTTTGTTTTTGTTGTCTGGTAATTTTATTCTTCAAATCACATTGGTCTCAGGCTTTGGTTTTAGGTTACTTCTGTCTTCATCGTGGCATGACTGGCTCCTGAAGGTAAAATAGGTGCAAGAGGAGCTGGGGAGAAGATGCCGGGTTTGACACGGGTGCAATTTTTTTTACCACAGGAGTAAGATTTTTCACCACTCCTACAGGGCGGTAAAAGGTCTTGTTCCCCATTCCCGCGGGGCGGTGAAAGGTCTTGTCCCCATTCCTGTGGTAAACCAGTTGCAAATGTCTCCATTCCTGCGGATTTACTACAGTGACCCGAGGTTTACCACTGTAAACGGTCCCTGTGTCATTTTCTAAGGAGAGTGTACAGTGGAGTGCTGCAGGGGTCTATACAGAGACCAATACTATTTAACTTATTTATAAAATGATCTGGAAATTGAAACGATGAGCGAGGTAATTAAATTTGCAGATGACACTAAACTGTTCAAAGATGTTAAAATGCATTCGGATTGTGAAAAATTGCAGGTAGACCTTAGGAAATTGGAAGACTGGGAGTCCAAATGGCAGATGAAATTTAATGTGGACAAATTCAAAGTGATGCACATTGGGAAGAATAACTCAAATCACAGTTACCGGATGCTAGGGTTAACCTTGGGGGTTAACGTCCAAGAAAAGGTTCTGGGTGTCATCATAGACAATATGATGAAACCTTCCACCCAATGTGCAGTGGCAGCCAAAAAAACAGGATGCTAGGAATTATTCAAAAAGGGATGGTTAACAAGATTAAGAATGTTATAATGCCCCTGTATCACTCCATGGTGCGACCTTATCTGGAGTACTGCGTTCAATTCTGGTCTCCTTATCTCAAGAAAGTTTTAGTGGCGCTAGAAAAGGTTCAAAGAACAGCGACTAAGATGACAAAGGGGATGGAACTCCTCTCATATGAGGAAAGACTAAAACGGTTAGGGCTCTTTAGCTTGGAAAAGAGACGGCTGAGAGTAGAATGGGTACAAGTGGATCAATTTTTCATGCCGTCAAAAATTACAAAGTCTAGGGGACACTTGATGAAGTTACATGGAAATACTTTTAAAACCAATAGGAGGAAATATTTTTTCACTCAGAGAATAGTTAAGCTCTGGAACGTTTTGCCAGAAGTTGTGGTAAGAGCGGATAGCATAGCTGGTTTTAAGAAAGGTTTGGACAATTTTCTGGAAGAAAAGTCCATAGTCTGTTATTAAGACATGGGGGGAAGACTCTGCTTGTCCTGGATTGGTAGCATGGACTATTGCCACTCCTTGGGTTTTGGCCAGGTACTAGGGACCTGGATTGGCCACCGTGAGAATGGGCTACTGGGCTTGACGGACCATTGGTCTGACCCAGTAAGGCTATTCTTATGTTCTTATGAAAAATGCATTTTTCAGAGTCCCAAAGACTACCCCCAAAGCTCCTATAGGAAATAATGGAGGTGTACTTGCAGTCTGTCAGCTGTTACACTGCAGCTGAATGGAGGAAAAGGATTTTCTGCCTTAGAAACTGTTCCAAATGACCAAACTTGAAAATCTTCTGACTGGTAATTAGACGGACACTGACTGTAACCTCCACACCTACGGAAATTCTCAACGCGACTGGAGTCTGGAAATGCAGCCTGTACCCTGAAACTGGGAGGGAAATTTTACTCAGAACGCATACAGCCTGCGCTTAAACCCATGACTGGGTCAGAGGGCAAGCAAACTTCCAGACCCTGAGTCTGAGAAGGGTAGCACAAGCAGGCTGGCTCCACAGATCCTTTGAAGTTTCTTTGTGAAGCAGTAGTCTGGCTTCATGCCCTGCATCCTTTCCTCCGGCAGAGGACACTGCGCGGGGTCTCAAGGCACTTAAGCCACCAAAAAAAAATAACTTTAAGTGAAAAAATAAGAAAAATATGAAGAGCATATCCAAAAGACTTCTGTATGTATTGCTTGCAGAAATTGAAAACTGCAGGGGGCTCTAACTCTCTCTCTAAAGTGGGAGGAGCATGTGCTCAGAAAAGTGTTAGGATTTCTGCAACTCCCAGATTGCAGGAAGGAATTGAACACCTAGCATACTGAATCCAGAAGGGACGTAACAGAATTGGAGATTCACTCCTGGCCATGTCAGCTCCAATCTCAAAATGGCTGATGCAACCTCCAGTGGAAGCCTTGTGAGACTATCGTTGAGGTTTGCAGTAGCCATTTTGATGGTGGAGATGGCAGAGGCAGGAACAAATGGAAATCACTCCTGCCTCAACTAGTCAGTAGACCACCAGGGACTCTAAGTAGGCCCTAGGAGGGGGGCTACCTTTGTTTAGGGAGAGAGAGGGAGCAGTGATGCTACCGTACCTTTGTTTGTGAGGAGGATGCTGAGCCTACTACTGTTCAGGGGGGGTGATAGAAAGTAAAGTGGAATTTGGGATAGTTTGCGCACCAATGCTAAAATAAAAAACTGAACTTCAGTCAGTCTCTACTGTTCAGATCACAGCTTTGCTAAAGTACAAGGAAAGTTCAAAAACATGAGAATCTTTAATGAATGTCAAGAGGATAAATAGGAAAAGTGAGGAGTGTCAACGTGAGAGGAACTTCTAAAATACCAATACTATGGACAAAATCAAAGAATGATCCGTTCATTGGTTCCCCTTCTAGATTCATTTTCACTCAATACTTTAATACATTCTCTAGTGATTTCAAAACTAGACTACTGCAATTCCTTGTTAAAGGGGGCATATCTTAAGGATATAAGGCGCCTCCAAATCATACAAAACACTGCAATAAAGGTAATCTCAGGTTCAAAAAAATTCGATCATGTTACACCGCTGCTTCAAAATGCTCACTGGCTACCAATTTCATATAGAATTACTTATAAAATAGCACTATTAGTCTTTAAGACATTAAGAAATAATACTCCTGCATTTATAGATAGGCTTCTGATTCCTTACAGCCCCTCAAGAGTTCTCAGATCATCCTCACAAGCGTCCCTTTATGTTCCCTCTTTGAAAGTCATCGGTACTCGCCGTGACCTGATTTTTTCGGTTACAGCCCCTACTATTTGGAACTCACTTCCTCTTCATTTAAGACTTGAACAAGATTTGAATAAATTCAAAAATAGTTTAAAGTGTTTTCTTTTTAAAGAAGCCTTTAACTAAAAGTTTATTTTTCGGTTCATTCCTAATCTTATCGTTTTGTATTAAACTCTGATTATATATCCCCTTTTTTTTAGATTTTCAAGTTTTTAAATCCTTTTC
Source organism: Geotrypetes seraphini (assembly GCF_902459505.1). NCBI lineage: Eukaryota > Metazoa > Chordata > Amphibia > Gymnophiona > Dermophiidae > Geotrypetes > Geotrypetes seraphini. Next base: position 70,189,803 of record NC_047095.1, read on the forward strand.
TCACATTATCCTTATGTTCTAACCCAATCTGATTAACTCATCTTTTTTTTTTTTTTTTTATTGTATTTTTTCTTATCCCTCCTTTCCTACTGTTCCATGTGTTTGTTACCCCAGTTCGTTTTTTAATTTTTTAAGTAATTATTTTTATTTACGATGTATTTGTGATTTTAAGAAATCCAATTTTATTTCTTTGTAAAACGCTTTGTATCCTGAAAAGCGTTTAATCAAATAATTTAATAAACTTGAAACTTGATGAAACTGAAGATCCAGTGGGTGCCCCATGTGACAATGCCATCAAGGACAGAAGCATGCATGCACAGTATGCTGAAAGTATGCAGTGCTCTCTTTACCTTTCCCTAGTCCAGAGTGTCATCCATTAAGTGAGGACTGCATATCCTGTTTATTCTTAAGGAATATACTACCACTACTATCATTTCTATAGCACTTACGACCATAGATGCATTGTATTTAGAGGCTGACTAAATTTTGGTTTTGGCACTAAAACCAAACTGAATTTCAGGTTTGGGTTCCTGCCAAAAATACCAGAGCATTTTTGGCAGAAATCAAAACTCTCTCCTACCCCCATAATCACTCTCCACTACCATCATGCCTCCACCCCTACCCTGCAGAAAACAGGTTATGCCACCGCCCCTTGTCCCCCCTCCTTGGCAGCGATCTGGTCCTTTGTGCTGCCTGACCACCCTGTATGGCCTACCTTAACAAACCCTGGTGGTCTAGAGGCCTCTTCAGGGGTAGAAACTGAGTTCACTCGTTCCTGTCCTCTGCCGCTACTGAATCAAACCTGCAGCAGAGATTGCAATGGGAGGTCCCGGCAACCATTTTGAGACTGGCATCAGCATATTCAGGATATGTTGGGTGCAAATCTGAAAATGACTGCTGGGACCTTCTGCGGCAGTCTCAGCAGCCATCTTGATTCAGTAGAGGCAGCAGAAAGGAATGAAGGGGTTGGTCGAAGAGGGCACGTCGTTTTCATTTTCAATTCCAGCTGAAACAGAGCTTTGAATTTTGGCTGTGGATTTGGTTTCAGCTGGAACCAAAATCACTGGTTTTGGTCAGCCTCTAATTGTACACAGTATAAATACAATGACCAGCTGAGACCTAATGATATATTCAGGATCCTCAGAAAACGGAACAGAAAGACAAATGTTTATTGTTTCAACATAAAACAAATGTAAAGATAGAAACTAGACACTAGCCCGAATGCAGGTTAGTTGCAGAGTTGAGACTGCTTGTTTCAGAGGCAAATTAAGAAGTACTATCCTCGAGGAAAAATATGATAGGGCAGTAGCAAGAAGGTTAATAATAAGGATTCCAAATCTGGGTTTGAATTGCTGCAGCCTCTCCGATCCTCCAGAGGGCGCCCCCAGGCACACAGCAAGATGCCTTAGAGGTGACTCGGGAGACTCCCGGCCTCTACTGTACTTGCACTTACAATATAGAGGGCAGGGGTTCTGCCTGGAGGAAGCGAGAACGAGACAGCACCTTATTTACCTGGGACTGAACAGCTACACTTTGCTAAAGTAGAACTGTGTTTTAAAATGATTCCTGGTGTCTATATTTCATCTTGAAAATTGGCTTGTAAAACCATGGTTTGATCTATGGGAGCCGTCTGCTTAAGAAAAAGCTGGAGTAAATGTGTAATTTCTCCCTTGACAGAACACACGGCGCGGCGATCCTTCTTCCCGTTCCAGGACAGCTCCGTTCACTGCCATTACCACTTTTTCTTCCTCGCCCCGCGCCTTGATGTCTCCATTTCATTACAGCGCAGTCATTTATCAAGCTCTTACCGTAAGGGTGACTTTGCGCGCACACATCCTCACACACACGTGCATGTGGCAGGCAGGCTGAGAGACAGTGCCACACCAGGGACGAATAGACGTGTTAATGAATGTTCTGGGGGAGAGGAGACTATCGCCACTGATGTGTATAATGATAAAGAAGCCTCAACATCCATCTCCTAACTGGAAATCCAGAGAGTGCTTTATAATCAAGCCCAGGCGATAATAATGTGAAATTAGGTCTCTCTATCAAAGGGGGAGGCCTTTTAATCACGGCTTAAAGGGTGCGAGTGCTGTTTATCATAATTGAACTGTATCCGGGCTAATTGTGCCCATATTTCACTGTCTGGGAGACACCAGTGCTGGCTGGTGATAGAATGCTGTGCAGTGTACTGAATGGGGGGGGGGGGGGGGGTGACACAGAGAAGAGGCCCCCATGCGAGAAGATAGGTACTTAGCAGCAGTGAGGACCCCCGCCCCCACTGGACAACACAGAGAAAATCTATCACCCTTATGCACATGTCCTTGTCTGCATGTGTCAGGTCCCAACACTGTGGTTTCTGTCAAGACATAAACATATCAAGAAGAGAAAGAAAAAAGGGAACAAAAGAGAAAAGAGCTGGTGCATTCCTCAGATTCCCTAGTTTCAAGCTGAAGCGTGAGAGGAAGCACACTGCTAGACCGTGCTTTTCATCCTACATCGTAGCACTCCTCTCTACCCCCAAGCATTTGGAGGGCAAGTTTTAAACACCCCTTCAAGATGCAACCTACGTCATTTTGGAAGGGAATGGATGAAAACTGCTCATGCTGCAAAGGGCTTAGTGCTTGCTTTTGCAGGGTAGATTTGCAAGATTCCAATCTTGCCCCATGGAAACTCTTCTCCATTTCAAACATGTGCGCTACAGAATCGGAGCAGAGCAATGTTCAATTTCGTTTCCCGTTATTCATGTACTTTGGAGGGGCTGTCTTGTACTGGATACATAACATACACCCTTATCCAGCCAACAGAAAGATGGAAGCGTGGAAATAATTTCACATCTCCTCTACATCTAAACTTTTACTTCTAAAGGTGCCTTTTCAGGAACGGGGCATGTTTATCTATATCTTTGAGAAAGAAAAGGATTGCAAGAGAATAACTGCTGGAAATTAAGGTCACCTGCAGGAGAAAAACTTTTAATTAATCACTTGCCCGTGAGCAGCACATTCCAGTCTAGTTAAATTTTCTGATGTGACCGTGGCCCCATAAAGCTCCCCAGGCAGCAGAGGAAGTAATTTCAGTCATTTTTAGCTAATGGACAGGGTTATGTCCCCAATACGTTAAGAGGAGAACTAGAATGTACAGGTGCAACCAGCTGCAGGGGCCAGTTAAAAAGACAGAGGGTCAAAAGAGGCATTAATTCTTCGTAATAGCCAACATTTCTTTCAGCTCCCTCTGACAAGTCACTCGTTTAGCTAAAGAGAGCACAGAAACCAGCGGGCCTTCTATCACTGATACCCAGAAATTGTTCCTCTGACAAAGATTAAAACCACTTCTAATATACAGGGCAGGATTAACCAATAGGCCAAGTAGGCACGTGCCAAGGGCCCGAAATGGTCAGGGGGGCCCGATGAAGGAGGGCATCAACATTGTTTTTTCCAAACGGCGATGGGCCCCTCCAGCATCGATCGGCAATGTAGGCCCCCCCCCCCGATTGGCATCGTGGGCTCCACCCCGATCGGCAACATGGCCCTCCCCCAATCGACGGAAAGTAAGACAAGCAAGCAACGTGGGTAAGAAAGGCAACTGGAACTGTAATTGTGCAAGCGGTGCTGCTTGCCCAAAGCTTCCCTCTGATGCAGCTTCCTGTTTCCGCCTGGGTGCATGGTGGGGTGGGGCGGGGCGTACTTGTGTACTTGTATGCCTAGGGGCCCTGGACAAATTAATCCTGCCCTGCTAATATACCTAATAACACAGTGCAAGGCAAGCAAAATCTGGACTTACAGGGCAAATGCTTACTAAGACTGCTCAATGACATATCCAATTATTTCCCCACATCACATGGTGTCTGGAAAATGCGGCTCCTCCCAAACTGTTCCACAACCCCCAGCCACCACCTTGCATTTGGAGAAGATAAAGATATTTCTCATTTGCATTGTGGGTTCTCACTACAGTACTTCCCCCCAATTCACGGGGGTTACGTTCCAGGAGTGACCGCGACAAATGCCACACCTCCCTGCTCCGTTTTTGGCTTCTCGTTGCCACAGTGACGGCGCATTGTTCTCAGCAGAGCAGCTGCTGCCATTGGTCGCTATGGGCTGGAAGGCTCCATCGCGTGTGCACGTTCTACAGCTGCAACTACCAGCAATCTCCTCTCTCTCTCTCTTCCCCCTCCCCCTTGCAGCGGCTGCGCTAATAATAATCGACAGAATGAGGTGATGGTGTGAGCGTGGATTGAAAGCAGCAGGAGGAATAAGAACTCTCCTCCCCCCCGCGAATGACTGAGGCCGTGAACTCTGAATCGCAAATTCGCAGGGGAGTCCTGTAGTGGCAAAAGTGGCATCAGATGCTTTTAAGAAAAGCATCAAAAGTTTAAAATACAAAGCAGAGAATGAATACAGCCTCCCTTGACTATGATTACATTTTAGCCCAGGGCTGGCCTGATCCTGAAATAATGCATCTCTAGCCCAAAGATGGTGAGGGCAATGTTGGAAATACGAATTGGCGTGAATATGATGGCGTATACTCTTAAGCGCACACAGAGATTATTAAATATTCTAATCTACACATGTATGTTATTAATCAAGAGGTGGACATTTATACCAATGAGAGAACAGCAAAGTCTGCCCTCTCAAACCAGGCACCTGCTATGTCTACGAGGGAGAAAGATCTCAGGAAAATCTACTGTGGGATTAATATAAGAAACGTTTCTTGCACAATCCTCACTCGGAAGTTGCTGGACATTAAAATTTGTTACAGCAATAATGCCATGTTAATGCCAATAATACATTAGTTTAAGTTACCATGAGATACATAATAACATGAGAACTGCCGCTGCTGGGTCAGACCAGTGGTCCATCGTGCCCAGCAGTCTGCTCCCGTGGCGGCCCCCAGGTCAAAGACCAGTGCTCTAAAATGCGTCCAGTCTCACCTGTGTATGTCCCAGTTTAGCAGGAACTTGCCCAATTTTGTCTTGAATCCCTGGAGGGTGTTTTCCCCTACAACAGCCTCCAGAAGAGCGTTCCAGTTTTCTACCACTCTCTGGGTGAAGAAGAACTTCCTTACGTTTGTACGGAATCTAAGGAAGTTCTTTTTCACCCAGAGAGTGGTAGAAAATAATACAACTTGCAGTGAACACTCCAAGCTGTATTAGTCCAGGAAAAATAATACCAGCTCAAAGCTGGCACAATTTTCCCCCGGGTTTTTTAACACACAGCCTAACATTCTTGGGGCCATTCATTGCAAGCTCAGTTCATCTCCTCGCTGGAATACAACTTCTCCCTGAAGAGCCCCCCTTCAACTCACAGCCCTCTCTCTACACTCCTGTAGGTCCCTCCGCCTTGGGCCTCTCTCTCAAAACCCCTGGGGTCTAGATTGTAGAGAATGACACGGGGGCAAATTTGTCCCTGTCCCCATGGGATCTCAACATCCCTGTCCCATCTCTGCAAGCTCTGCCTTAATTGCACAAGCTATTATAGTACTGAGAAAAGTGTGATCTAAATCGAAATCCCAGTAACAGGCATACTGTGAAGTAATACAGAACACTACAAATGTCACCCAGGACCTGAAGAGCAATTCTACCAAAGCAGTAACATCCCCGAGTCACGTAACAAGGACCCACTTAGGTAAACACAGCACCAAACACTATAATGCGTACTAGAACATCAATAAACCTGTTAGAAAACCTAAGAAGCCAGATAGGTACAGATCCATCCTGTGCAGTTAATGCTATTCATATGGTCTCAAATTCATATCTGCAGAACACAGACCCTTGGAATTACTAATCACAAATTAAAAATAGAAACACATAGAAAAGTATTAAACAGAATCCCCAAGAAGCCACAACACAACACCAGAGAAAGAGAAAAAGTGATCTCCCCCCTGGACTGTGTAAAATAGAAAGACAGTAGACGTAAATTTCAAAAACTGACATATTACAATCACTACAATAAAAGTTAACACCTGTTGTGGATCTCTCCCTCCCTCTCATACACTCCGATGTTCAACATCTCTCCCTCCCTTCCACCTTTGGTCCAACATCTCTTCTTCCTACCCCCATGCAGCATTCTCTCCCTTTCTCTCCCCCCCCTACCAAGTGACCCCCCCCCCACCCGGTAAAGAGAGAGATGCCCACTCCCTCCCGCTGTCAAGTGAATCCCCACCCAACACCCCCCGGTAACGGGAGAGATGCCCACTCCCTCCCTCCACCACACAACCCCCCCCTGCCTCTGATGACTCCCTGCCCCTACCCTTTATCTTGCCTATGATGGCTGGCCGGAGGATCTGGGGAGGGGCCTAAGGCTCTGATTGGCACAGATGCCTAAGGCCCTGCCCTGGGCCAATCAGAGCCTTAAGGCCCCTCTCTGGTACATCCCCTACTGGGAGGGGATAGCCTGCCATTTTGAAGAGGCGGGCCTGCTGGCCAAATGGAGTAGTCATCCCTCCAGCCAGCCATCATAAGCAAGGTAAGGGGGAGGGGCGTGGGGGGTGTCTGAGGCATAGACAGGGTGTTTGGGGGGTTGGGTGGCAGCAGGAGGGAGTGGGCATCTCTTCCACTGCTGGGGCTGCGTTGCTTGGCAGCAGGAGGGACTGGACATCACTCCTACAGAACTTCAATTTGGTTTTTGTGTTTATTTTAATTTACATGTGGGGGGGGGTCTGAGCTGTCAAAGTTTACTTTCCTGTCAGTGCCTGAGACAATCAGCGCTCAGGCACTGATCAGAAAGTAAGGCAACGACAGATCAGACCTGTCAGCAAATTTTGGTTGCAAATGTGGCACAAGGTTAGAGAATTACTCACCGATTATAGAGAATTGCTCGGAGTGATCATTTTAATATTAATGACCTCGTTGTACTGCATTTGCATGGCAGTATTGGAAACTGCTAGAAAACTCGGAAGAGACCTCGGTAAGTCGTTTTGATAATCTGCTGGAACCGGTTTAGCGAGCACGTAAAGGCAAATTTTAATTTTGAGAATCTGCCCCTAAGAAGGGTAAGATCCTACTTCTTTCAACAGGATACTAGTGCAGTCAACTATATTGTCACTACTAGACTAGTAATAATAATCAGTTTATATACCGCAAGGCCGTAAATTTCTATGCGGTTTACAATAGTTAAAAAAAAACAATAAAAGAAGTTGAATAGAACTAAAAAAGTTAAAAGCCAATAATTAGAGACACTAAAATGATCAAAATAATGCATAATAAAATTTTTTACAAATTAGCTGCCAAAATACTTTGAAAATAGATATGTTTTAGATGTCTCCTAAATTCCCCATAAGTGTCAGTAAGCAAAAGCAATTGTTCTAAATCCTTACCCCATAACGTTGCTCGATAAGAAAAAAGATTTTGATGATGTTTTTAAAGTTTATATCCTCTAACAGTTGAGAAAACAAAATTCAGATGCGAGTTTCTCTTATGTCTGTCGGTTGCAAAAGAGAAAAGCTCAACCAAACAAAGCCTTAAATCAGAAGCAGCCAAACTTAAACCCGCGCCTCCATTGGCAGCTACTGCAGTACTCGAAGAGGGTGTTACATGATCATAGTTCTTCAACCTAAAAATCAGCCTGACTGCCACATTTTGTACTATTCGCAATCGTTGCATATTCTTTTGGGAAATTGTCAAGCTGGCTTAGTATAAGAGACTGTACCAAAACTCTAAATGATGGAACATCAAAATACGCCCTAACAGACCGAAGTTTCCAAAGAGTAAAGAAACCTTTTCTGACTTCATAGTCAAGCCCTGGTCCAGTATTAGTCCCACAACATTAATAATAGATTGAATAGGATAGCTGAATTTATTTATACGCAATGATGTTTTAGTATCAAATGGGCGCGGTGAAGCTACAAAAAACTTTGTTTTTTCAGAGTTAAGCTTCAGTCTAAATTCAGTCATCCACTGCAATGCTCCACTCTCAGGTATCTCTGTGAAATTAATGAAAAACTCCAACTGATACAAAACACTGCAGCAAAACATAAATACTACAAATCAAAATTTGACCATGTCACACCACTGCTTATAGAATTACACTGGTTACTTATAGAAAACAGAAGAGAATTCAAACTATGCTATATGGTGACGTCCCTAAGAGCTTCCCCAGATTTACTGAACTATTAGGTAGATCTGTGGACCAACAAAACTAACAACCTGACCCTATCATTCCCAATTCTGAAAGATATAACATACAAGACATGTCACAGCAAATGATTCAGCTACCAATGAACAAAATGTAGAACTCACTTCCCACTGAAATTCGTACAACCACAGTATATACATATACACTGTTTTGCAAAACAGAAATCCCTACCAGGGATCCAAAGAGACTCAGACTAATAAGTCACCCAAAAGAAAGACAATGTTAATGGTCAGCTGCTATTTATGATATATTACCTCAGACTATATGTATAATTTGATAACAATTTGATAACTTTATGTTGCATGTATTGATAGATTTATTTTAAAATTTATATAATAATAACTTAATTTTTCTATAATGCAATACCATACATAGTTCTTTTTTAAAAAAAATTCTTTATTTTAATAATTTTAATACAATAATCTCACTACAGAACATAAATATCAATAAGATAATTTGTGACCTTAATAAACTATGACAGGTTCATTTGCCTTCACAACAATTAAAACAATCCCACTCACTACCTCCCCCCATCCCCAGAAACCTAAATTCCTATTTCATAGGATAGGATAGTGTACAACTTCAAATCTTTCATAAGGCTTCTTTTTCCAAGTCAATATACCTCTCCCAAACTTCGCCCATTGGTTTTCACACACTGCACCCAATCGATCTCTCTTATCTCTAATTGTGGGTCCATTGCTGAGCCAATGTCAATCTAGTAGCTATAAATGCCAAATCCGTAAATTTAGATTGGGGTGATGTTACTCCTACTCTCAGATTAAGTCCGAATTAGCTTACTTACATGATCAAATACTTGTTCCCAAAACTCCTGGACCTTTCGACATTCCCACCACATCCCTTCCAGCAGACAGCATTATTCTCCTTAGTACATTTACTAATTAGAACCGGAGTAATGTACCATCGTACTAAAAGTTTAAGAGCATTTTTTACCAAAGTGGCTGCTACCATAAATAGTTCAATGCGGAAAGAGAGACTATACAGACAGCCATATTACAAAAGCTTACAAAATTACAGTAGCCAAAAATGAGCTTAAAATAGCAATATAAGTATGGAATTAAAAGAATTTACTAAAAAGATAAGTTTTAATTGACTTTCTAAAAGTTTGATAGGAGAATGCATTTGGAATTCATTTGGTCAAACATTCATTCCATTTGCCTGCCTGAAATGATATTGTTACATACCCAATATTAAAATAAGGACAAAATAAAAACAAATTCATAATAAAATACACATGTACATCCAATCCTCAGGAAAAAACAATGGTGAGGACAGTAGAGATCATAGATAATTCATCAATTTTAGCGGAAATACCTAAAAAAAAGGCATCTACGAATAGCTGTGTCTTTAATCGTTTTCTGAACCTACCCTTTTCACAGCAATTTCCTATCTGACCCACTAGGTAGTTCCATAACTCAACTCCTGCACAACAGAAAGTCCTTTTACCAGTCTCAACGAGTCTTGGATTCTGTTAGGATACATACGATATAATACACATTTCCTATTGTGTCAAATAAAAAAACTCCAGTTTTGAAGGATCCTCAGACCACCAAGTGGTTTAAATCCTCATTGATCCTGCTGAAGTTTTTTGGCTTAGCAGCAACAGTAATGAATATGAAAGTGTTAATTTCATAACGTATACCCCACCTTGAAAAAGTGTAGCGAAGCGCGTCGGCAGCAATGGGGAACTGATACTAAAAGCTAAATACCTGTAGTTCTAATGATATGAATAAATAAGAGAAACAAATTAAAAAGTAATAAAACAAAAACAGTCTATAACTTCAGCAGGATCAATGAGGATTTAAACCACTTGAAGTTAAGCTACTCTGTGGTGGTCTGAGGATCCTTCAAGACTGAAGTTTTTTTATTTGACACAATAGGGAATGTGTATTATATGAGTGGGATTGTCCGATTTGAAGAACACTCTAAGACTGTGATTTAGTTAGGATATACACGGGCCATACTAGAGTTGTTGATTCCCATTTCCCGCAAATTGCAGGATATCCCTTTAAGAGCTTGATAACTCCTCCCTTTCTGCAGTGGAACACAGCACCCCCTTCAATTGGTATCAAAGAAATCAAATTCCACTGACACATAAGAAAAGAAAAGGAAAGGCACAGCAAAATTCCCCGGAAAGAAATACATTCTGTTCTGCTCTGAGAACATTCAACAAGTAAAGAGAGAACAACAAACACTTGCATGAGTAACTCAGATCCAACCTGCTAAGGGTAACAAGCAGGAGCTAGAGGAGGACCCTCCCAGGAGGAGAAAGAAAGGGAAACCCCCAAGACCTGAAACACATCTGTTCCTTAGTCCACACAGGGAAGCTAGTATAGGCTGCTGTGTATCTTAACAGAACCCAGATTACCAAGGTAAGAACCTAATCTGTCATTCTGTTGCAGATACTCAGGAGTCCATATGTACCAAAACATTGCCATAAGAACATAAGAATTGCCGCTGCTGGGTCAGACCAGTGGTCCATCCTGCCCAGCAGTCCGCTCACGCGGTAGCTCTCAGGTCAAAGACCAGTGCTCTAAATGAGTCCAGCCTCACCTGCGTATATTCCAGTTTTGCAAGAACTTGTCCAACTTTGTTTTGAAACCCTGAAGTGTGTTTTCCCCTATAACAGATTCCGGAAAAGCGTTCCACTTTTCCACCATTCTCTGGGTGAAGAAAATTTCCGTATGTTTATACGGAATCTATCCCCTTTCAACTTTAGAGAGTGCCCTCTCATTCTCCCTACCTTGGAAAAGGTGAACAGTCTGTCTTTATCTATTAAGTCTATTCCCTTCAGTATCTTGAATGTTTCGATCATGTCCCCTCTCAGTCTCCTCTTTTCAAGAGAGAAGAGGCCCAGTTTCTTCAATTTCTCACTTGTACGGCAACTCCTCCAGCCCCTTAACCATTTTAGTTGCTCTTCTCTGGACCCTTTCGAGTAGTACCGTGTCCTTCTTCATGTACGGCGACCAGTGCTGGACGCAGTATTCCAGGTGAGGGCGCACCATGGCCCAGTACAGCGACATGATAACCCTCTCCAATCTGTTCGTGATCCCCTTTTTAATCATTCCTAGCATTCTGTTTGCCCTTTTTGCCACCGCCGCACATTGCCTAGACGGCTTCATCGACATGTCGATCAGAACTCCCAAGTCTCTTTTCTGGGAGGTCTCTCCAAGTACAGCCCCGGACATCCTGTATTCGTGCATGAGATTTTTGTTACCGACATGCATCACCTTACACTTATCCACGTTGAACCTCATTTGCCATATTGCAGCCCATTTCTCAAGCATGTTTATGTCAAGTTGCAATCATCGCAATCCTCCTGCATCTTCACTACTCTGAATAGCTTAGTATCATCCGCAAATTTAATCATCTTGCTTGTTGTACCAATTTCCAGATCATTTATAAAGATGTTGAAGAGCACAGGTCCAAGCACCAAGCCCTGCGGCACCCCACTGGTGATGCTCTTCCAGTCCGAGTATTGTCCCATTTATCCCTAATCTCTGTTTCCTATGCTCCAGCCAGTTTTTGATCCACGTGAGTATTTCACCCTTGATTCCATGACTCGCAATCTTCCAAAGTAGTCATTCATGTGGAACCTTGTCGAACGCCTTCTGAAAATCCAGATAAACAATGTCGACTGGATCGCCCTTGTCTATCCCCCTGTTTACCCCCTCGAAGAAGTGCAGCAAGTTTGTCAGACAAGCTCTGCCTTTGCTGAAACCGTGCTGGCTGGTTCTCATCAGACCGTGTCTGTCAAGGTGATCAATGATGCGGTCCTTTATCAGCACCTCTACCATCTTTTCCGGTACCAAGGTCAGACTCACCAGTCTGTAGTTTCCCAGATCTCCCCTCGAACCCTTTTTGAAGATCGGCATAACATTTGCCACCTTCCAGTCTTCCGGAATCTTCCTTGATTTGACTGACAGGTTGGCTATTAGTTGAAGCAATTCAGCTAGAGTCCCTTTCAGTTCCTTGATGACCTTCGGACGGATGCCATCCAGTCCCAGGGATTTTTCGCTCTTTAGACTATCAATCTGTCTGTATACCTCTTCCAGACTGACTGTCAGCCCTGTCAGTTTCCCATCTTCATTTCCAGCATAGAGCCTGATGGGTTCTGGTATGTTGCGTATATCCTCTTCAGTAAATACAGACGCAAAAAATGTGTTCAGTTTTTCAGCGATTTCTTTATCTTCCTTTAGTACTCCCTTTATATGTCTAGGGAAGGACACATAAGCCTGTGCGCAGTACCAAGGACCCTAAAGTGGCATCCTCTCGAGCCCCCACGTTGTTAAAATGTGAAGAGTAGCCCAACTAGCAGCTCTGCAGATTTCATCAGGAGGTTACTATATAAGAACATAAGAATTGCCACTGCTGGGTTAGACCAAAGGTCCATCCTGCCCAGCAGTCCGCTCACGCGGCAGCCCCAAGGTCAAGACCAGTGCTCCAAATAAGTCAAATCTCACCAGTTTAGCATGAACTTGTCCAACTTCATCTTGAAACCCTGGAGGGTGTTTTCACCTATAACATCTCTGGTGGAATGCACTGCCTGAGAAAGAGGCAGATTTTTCTTGGCAGAAATGTAGGAAGAGGAAATCGCCATAAGGATCTATCTGGCAATGGTTGCCTTGGAGGGTGGCCTGCCCTGTCTTCTAGTCAGTACAAAAAGATGCACAAAAAAGAAGCACAAGGGGTCTTCAAGTCCTGAGCTGTCAAATTGGTGTTAACTATTTGGCTATCTTTCCATTGTTCTTTGTATGGATTACATTGAATGACCCCTGACGCAGGTGAATATGCTAAAACCTGGACCATGTTGGGTCCTTCAATAAATGGAACTTTTGACTGCTCAGAATTTGAAGGCCCCTTGTACTTCTTTTTTGTGCTTCTTGGTTATTTTGTACTTTGACTCCCTCTCTATTTGACTATCAGTACAAAAAGATGATCAGAAAGCCTGATGTCATTACTCTACTCCAGATACCTGCGCATATCCAGCTTGCGCAAGTTTGTACTGTTTGGCAGGACCCGTAGGCTGAAAGGCAGGCAAATGGAATTCTTGATTGACATGGAAGGCAGAAAACACCTTCGGAAGAAAGGGAGGAACTGACTCTGTGAAACGGAGAAACGGCTCCCTGCAGGAGAGGGCCTTCAATTCTGAGATCCTTCTTGCCGAGATTATGGCAACCAGAAACAATGTCTTGACTGTAAGGTCTAGACGGAAGCCTCTGAAAGAGCATTGTGGGGGGGGAGGAGGGGGGGAGCTGGGCTCCACTGCAGAAGGGGAGGAGTTCTCAAGTTCTTAAAGGGATATCCTTCTGCAGTTTGTGGGAAATGGGACTCGTGTATCTGCAATAGAAAATTCTTTATAATGTATTTAAATCTATCCAAAATTCTATGTAACAATACCATATTTTTCGATCCATAAGACACACTATTCCCCCCCAAAAAAGTGGGTAGAAAAAAAGGGTGCGTCCTATGAAGCAAATACCCAACCCCCCCACCCATTACCTTAATTAGATCGGCGCCCACCCCTCGCCTGCTGCTGCTACTACTGGTGGCTCCTGCAAGTAGAGGAAGGGATGCTCTCTGCTCCTGCCGCTGCTCCTGGCCGCCATAAAAAGGGAAAGGCAAGGCGGGTACAGCGATTGCATGCCGCCAGCCCAGAAATCAATGGCTGGCCTGGACTTTCACTCCAACGTCAGAATTGATATCGGGGTAAGGCTTCTGGGCCGGCAGCGTGCAATCGCTGCACCTGCCTGGCCCTTCCAGCAATTTGTTTCTTCGTGGGGGTGAAAAGCCGCTGTAGGGAGTGAAGCGCTGCTGGGTCCCTGCTCATTCCTCACTCTTGGTGCTTTAGACAGGAATCCCCCCCCCCCCCCCGCTGCTGCTGCTTTGTGGATGTGTTCTCACAGCGGCAGCAGCGGGAGGCAATTAAAATCAGCAGGCAAGCGGGCAGGCTTTGGGGGGAAGAGGACAGGCTGGAAGGCAGTGAGGGGAATATAGGAGGGAGGGAGGAAGGAACAATTGTTGAGCCTGAGGTGGGGGGGGGGGAAATGACAAAGGCAGTGAGGGGGAACATAGGAGAGAGGGAGGAAGGGACAATTGTTGGCCCTGATTTTAGGGGGGAGAAGATGACAAAGGCAATGAGGGGAACATAGGAGGGAGGGAAGAAGGGACAATTGTTGGGCCTGAGGATGGAAGGAAGGAAAGAAAGAAAGAAATCACTAGACAACAAAGGTAGGAAAAATTATTTTATTTGCAATTTAGTAATCAAAATGTGTCAGTTTGGAGAATTTATATCTGCTGTCTATATTTTGCCCTATATTTGTCTATTTTTCTATAGCTGTTACTGAGGCGACATTGCATATTTTAAAAAGTCACCTGCCTTGACATCTGTGCCCTTTCCCTGCCTGCCCTACCACTAGACCACAAGAGGGGGGACAGGGTGCAGAGCCTGGCAATGAGTATGGGGTTGGGTGCAGAGCCTGGCAGGGAAATTTGGTTCAGAATGTTTTTTTTATTGTTTTCCTCCTCTAAATTTAAGATGCATCTTATAGTCAGGTGCGTCTTATGGAGCGAAAAATACGGTATGTTGCCTGTAACCTGCCTAGAACTCTAATTAATGAGGATTTGGCGGGCTATAAGATTGCACATAACATAAAGCACATAACCATAGAAAGCAAGCTGCTGCTTTGTGTGACCTTGGACTGGCCACTTAAGCCTTGACTGAACTTCAGAAAGGCAATAAAAACTCACCTCTTCCTCGAACCTTCTATAAAATAGCTCCAATCTAAATACTACTGTCTACACAACAAGATCAAGAACAAAAAAAGAGGCAAGAGAGATGTCTAAACCAGGCAACAATAATTAAAACATAGTCCTAAGTCTTTAAAGTCCCAAAGAGTGGAATAAAGAGGGATAAAAGAGCCATATATCAATGAATGTTACCTTTTATGTATTTATTTACAACCTGTCTATCTCTAAGAAACAACAATAATTTTACACAGATGCAAACATCATGTTTCATGTTTTTTTTTTAATATAGCACTTTAGTTATAGCCTTCATAGTGGTCCCCAAAGCATATTATATTAAAATAGTCAGAGGAGGATAATTGGTAAGCAAAGAAAAAGAGAGCAATCGGATTCATATTCTTAGAATAAGAATGGGTAGACAGATTATGTGGTTTCGGCTCCAGACCAGTATCAGTTGCCATTTCTAGTCAGTCCTTAACTCATTGAACTAGTCTCTAAAGGTATCCAAAAAGAGAAAGGTTTTCAAGTCTTTCTTAAATGTTTCCTGCCTGCTGTCCATCTAAAACCCCTTAATCTTCTGGCTAGGCCAACAAAACAGAGGTGTGTTTTTATCTTCTTTTGATAATCAAACAGGACCTTGGAAGAAGTGTCCTTACATTCCCATTGTCAAAGCAGGGCCTTACAAGGAATGTGGAGGGCAGAGAATGCACGCACACAAAGAAGACGGAGGGAGCTCATATATTCCCATACTCAATCCCGACTTTTAACCCATTTCCTGCCACTGCCCTCACTTAGAATTTGTTCCATTATTGGCCTGTTCCAAGTCCACTGGAACTAGATAGATCCTGAAATGTGAGGATTATCGTTTTCCTCTATGATTCTTATGAGACTAACATGAGGTCCCCTTCTGTTCTTATCACCAAGTTTTCTAAAAAAACCCGTGCTGGTTTCCCACTGCTCACTGAAATTTTGGTTTTAACCAAGCTCATTCCATGGAGGTTAGTTACTCCCTTAGAGAACTGATGCGGCCAAAGCACTGCTGTCAGGCTAATAATTCCTGCCCTGTAGAGTCTCCCCTTGGTTATCATCATGTTTATAGTTCCACAAGATCTTGCTTCTGATATCCCGTCACTTCTGGCATGTTTTATCCCATAACTGTTTGAAATCCACTATCATTTAACTTGTACCACCTATTCTAGAAGGGAAATTCACCACATTTCCCAATTATGTTCTTCATTCTACATTTTGGAGCTTCAAGTCATGACTCTTAGATATACAACTTCCTTTCAACTATAACAAGTTTTTTTTATTGCATATTATTAATATCATCCAGGTATTTAAATGTCTCTATCATATCCCCCAGGGACTAGCAGAGAGATAAAGGGGAAGAAGCAGGGAGGGGGAAGGGAAGAAAGAAGATGGAGCTGAAGGAGGAGATGAAAGTGGCAAATGAAAACAACAGGAGGAAGACATAGGTGAGATTAAAGAGAAGTGAAAAGAAGAGCAGAAAGAAGGAGGTGGGGGAGGAAAGGCAGAGAGGGGATGAGGAAAATTAAAGAGGAGACCGAAAAGGAGAGCAGATGGAGGGAGGAGAGCAGAGAGAGGTGAAGGAGGAAGAGACCCGTTACTCACTCATTCATAATTGCACCTTTTTTCAGCTCATTACACTGTTCCACCTTCATCTCCCCTGACAAATCAATTCCACACCCCACTGATTATGCCACCTCTCTGCATCTCATTATGAAGCATGTTCAGAGTAAGTTCATCTCAATTTAAAACTTTCGGAAGACAAAAGCTAGGATTCTCCAAGATTTGTCTTTCAGTGGAACAATTCAGGGTGAAGACAGTATGTGCAACGGCTGCCTCTTAAAAAACGCAAATACAACACTCTTCTTCATGACAGGGAAAAAAATAGGAATATGATACTGTCTTCATCTTTTCTTTGGGGAGGGGAGGCACTTAGCAATCCTGGTCCTTTCAGTCTCTACCAACAGTACTGCAGAGGTACCACTCAAGAACTTAAAAAAGGAGCATCACTTGATGGTGTTATGGTTACTACTTGAATATCAACCACAGGAATAGGGGCTTAAATTAGACCTAATCTAATCTAATTTCCATCTTATATACTGGATCATTCCAGCAAGGACTCGAGCCAGAAAACAAAGTTTAAAAGAATATAATAGAAAACAATAATGAAGGTAATAGAAAAATTTTCAATAAATTAGATCAGTCTTTAGTTAAGAGATACGTTTTCAGATTTTTCCTAAAAAGTGATAGAGATAATGACGTTCTGATATCGAGGGAAGATCGTTCCAAACTTTTACCAAGGAATAGGCTAAGGAATGTGAGAATTTACCTAGGGTTTTAATCCCTTTAACAGAAGGGAAGAGCAATTTAAATGTATGTGCATTCCTGGTAGTGTGAAACCGAAGAGAGTTAAATGATAGAGGTAATAAAGGCAAAAAAATTCCATGTAAAATTTTTAAAATTACATTGGCACATTTTAAATTGAATTCGCCAGTAAACAAGAAGCCAATGAAGTAACCTCAACAATGGAGAGGCATGATCATATTTATGTCTTCCAAAAATGAATTTGGCTGCAGTGTTCTGAATAAATTGTAGCCTCTTCAGATTAAATTTGGTTAATCCAATATACAGGGAATTTGCATAATCCAGATGTGCCAAAATAATCGCTTGAACCAAAACCGCAAAATGATTTTGATGGCTTTAGAGAGACAGTGAGGAGCGGAATTGCATGCCCCAGGAAGTTAGAGAGTAGGTACACATGAAAACACAAAGCCTTCAGCTTAATAAATTGATATAGAGCAACAGCAGAATTAAAATTCTCAGAATCCAATGGGATAGAAGTCAAACAAAAAAGCACGAACATATCAGGACTAGGTCAGCTGTCAGAGTCAGTAGAAAGTGAGGATCCGTCATCTCTTGAAAATACAGAAGGCCAGAACATTTTACATGAATTTATTCAGGTACTGAAGCATTTTTCCCTGTCTGTCCCGGTGGGCTCACAATCTATCTAATGTACTTGAGGCAATGGGGGGATTAAGTGACTTGCCCAGGGTCAGTGTGCGTTTGAACCCACAACCTCAGAGTGCTGAGGCTGTAGCTCTAACCACTGCGCCACTCTAGAAATCAAAATGTAGTGAAAGTGAGCCAAGTCTAGGACAATGAAGCCATTGTGACATCATAACATGCAGGCAATGTTTATTATACCAAATATTTAATGCAGTTGATAATACCACCTTATTACAAACCAAGGGACCCGACACGGTCTGTGTTTCGGGGAACACGCTTTCTTCAGGGGTCGTATCCACCATGGACCCCTGATGAAGGCGTGTTCCCCGAAACACGGACCGTGTCGGGTCCCTTGGTTTGTAATAAGGTGGTATTATCAACTGCATTAAATATTTGGTATAATAAACATTGCCTGCATCTTTGTACAGACCAGTCTGCAGTTTGTTTTTTGCTTGGTATACTGCAGACCCTGTTGGGACTTTTTTGGTGTATCATAACATAACAACAGATTTCTATACCACATAACCCTTAGTTCAATGTGGTTTACAAAAGGTTATGATATGAGTGAATACAGAGATAATGCAATCATCAAAGACCTCAATTTATTTAAAACTAATCTAAAAACTTATCTCTTCAAATCCTCATTTAACCTTTAGAACAACTCTTTGGAGTACATGTAAACAATCAATACTTTCATACACATCTTCCCCAACCTACTCGTTTGTTCCTACCCACATCATACCCCTTTCTTCCCTTGAGGAAACTACAATTTGTAACTATTATCCCCTAATGCTCTTTCCTAATGTTTCACAGTTCGTCTGTATTGTCAATCTGTCGTAGCACCTTGAAAATTGTTAATGTAAAATAACTTGTTTTATTGTTCTATACTATAATTCTTTTATTATGTAATTCGCTTAGATTTAATAGGCGAACCATCAAATTTTAATAAACTTGAAACTTGAAACTTGAATACGCAAGAATTAGCTAGCTACAAATTTAGAAAAAAGGGAAAAGTTTTCTGTAATGTTTATAAGATATTGATCTGGTCAGTAATGGGCGGAATTCTTTATCAAATTGAGCTACTTGATAGGAAAGACAGTACCCATGATATTTCTTATTTTTACAGCCCTTAACAGAAAGGAACATAAATAGGGCAATAGATTGTCTACTATTCCCGTGAATCATAGTAACAAATCTATCAACATGGTAAAGCGGAGTGGCACCAAAAGCGACTTTATAGTATAAACATCCCAACTTAAAGATCACCCGGGCCTCAACTGGGAGCCAGTGTAGCTCACGGTAATAGGGGGTTCCATGATCATACTTCCTCAGTCTGTAAATCATTCTAACTGCTGTGTTTTGGACCAAGGTCAGCCTAGCCAAGTTTTTCTTTGTACTTGTCAGATATATAATATTGCAGTAGTCCAGAATGCTAAGGAATAGTGTTTGAACTAAAAGTGTAAAGGCAGTAGCATCAAAATAAACTCGGATAGTACGGAGTTCCCATAGAGTATAATAACTCTTCTGGACCACAGTATCTATTTGATTTTTTCTAGTTAGACTCTGATCAAAAACCACTCCCAAGATTTTAATTGTAGGGCTTATTGGAAATAATACTGAGCTATCTTTTTTGAAGATGCAAAGAAAAACTTAGTCTTTTCCTAATGAGGTTGGCTCTTATTGGTGGAATGAGGCATTATGATGTCACAATCTCAGTTCTGGTTATCAGAGGCTGAAATTTTTCACACTATTTATTCATTCAATTTTCTATACCATTCTCCCAGGGGAGCTCAGAACAGTTTACATGAATTTATTCAAGTACTCAAGCATTTTCCTCCATCTGACTTGGTAGGCTCACAATCTGTCTAATATACCTGAGGCAATGGGGGGATTAAGAAACTTGCCCAGGGTCACAAGGAGCAGCGTGGGCTTGAACCCACAACCTCAGGGTGCTGAGGCTGAAGCTTTAACCACTGCTCCACATGCAATCCTCTCACGGTTATGTCCTTCCATCTCTAGCTGTTTCCCAGCATTCCAGACTCTCCCTTCAAGTGGCAGTGACAGATTTCAAGGTTCAAAGTTTCAAATTTATTTGATTTAGCACTCAACATTCAATCATCTATGTGGTTTATATTATCAAAATTAAAATGTAAAAAGAAAATGAAATAAATAAATTATGCACAATAAATTTGAAATAAAACAATGTCATACCATTAAAATAAGCAAAAATATATTACACAGGATATATAGAGGGCCATTTTCGATATGTCGTCAAAATCAGAGTTTGAACATTTTGGAGAAGACGCTCAAAATTCCAGTACCAAACATGGCCGTTTTCAAAACTGCAAAGCATCTATTCTGGTTTTTTTTAAAAAATGGCCATTTTTCAGATGTGCATTTATATTTTTCAAAATCACACAGAACAAGCCATTGGGATGTCGAAGGGGCACGCAGATATTCTAGCAGGGCACTGCAGTGAACTTCACATAATCCACAATAAGCGTTCTACAATGTGCAAGTTGCTGTTTAATGAGCCCACCACTTCTCCCCAACTTAATAACATAACAATTTATTTCTATATCACAAATACCTTGTGCTTCAATGTGGTGTACAAAAGAATGAAACAGAACAATAACAGTGAATTACATTTAGATGAATTATAGTAGCATAGCACAATCTACAAATACTTAATAAATAAACTTTTAAAAGTTTTCTAAAATGCTTATAAGTCATAGACCGTCTAGTCAGCGGCCCAAATTCAGGATCCCAGTGAGCAGCTTGGTACGATAGTTGTCGATTGATGAATTTTGTTTGTGAGCAATTTTAACTTCAGGAAACCTAAAAAATGAATAACATCCTAGCTCGATGTAAATTTCTGACCTCTGCAGCTGCTCCTCTAAGTTTCTTTTTTTACCATTCTCCTCATGTTATCATAGTCTCCTTTTTTTAAAGTTAAATGCTGTTGTATTGGATTTCCTGTGTGAAGTTATTCCAGGGATTAGATCAAATCTGATCATATTATGATCACTGTTATCAAGTGGCTCCATCATTACCTCCTGCACCAATTCATTCGCTCCACTAAGAACTAGGTTTAGAATTACTTTGTCTCTTGTCGGTTCCTGAACCAGCTGCTCTATAAAGCAGGAAAGGAAGATGTTCTTATGATTGAAAGCAACAGTATTGTAGTATTATGTTTCAAGATTGTATCATATGAAGTTGGCAAGGCAAGTAGCTTATGCCCAGTTTATGATGCCAGTATTTAATCATGAACAAGAGGAACCTGCACAGCGTGCCAGATATATCTCTGTGCATCTTCTTTGATAGACTGGATGGACACTGTGGGTCCTTATCTGCAAACATTTACTATCTTACTATGTTACATTTCTTCATTCTTTCTATGGGTTCTTTCCTCTTCCTTTATAAACTTTCTCTCATCCTTTCTCCTCCAGACCAGCATCTACAAATCTTTCTCCACTCTGACCCAGAATCTCCACACCTCTCCCTTCCCTTTTATAGTCCAGCATTTCCACCCCTCTTTCCCCTCCCTTCTTCCTTCCAGTCCGCCATGTCTACCTCTCTTTGTTCTCTTCTCTCCCCTACCAGTACAATATCCCTACCTCCCCCTCTTTTACCTTCCTTTCACCCTTCCAAAGCACCATGTCTGCCTCATACTCTCTCTTCCATCTTCTTTCTTCCAGTTCAGCATCTCCACATCTTTGCTCCCCTCTTCTACTGCATCTCCACTTCTCTCTACATTTTCCAGTGCATTATTTCTACTTCTCTCTCCACCTTTCTGTCCAGCATTGCCACCTCTCAGCACCTCTACCTCTCTATCCTCTTCTCTCCTTCTTCCAGGCGGGCATTTCCACCTTTCTCTCCTCTTCCCTTCTGGTCCAGCATCTGCATCTCTCATCCCCTCTTATCTAGCACTTTTTTCTCTCTCCTCTCCCCTTCCCCTTCCAATCAAGCATCTCTATCTCTCTCTTCTCTCCCCTTCCAGCCCAGTATCTCCACCTGTCTCTCTTCCCCTTTTACTAATCTGTCATCTCCAACTGCCTCTCCATTTCCATCTGATCAATCCAGCATCTCTACCTCTCTCTCTCTCCCCTTTCCACTTTATGTACAACATTTCTATCTTCTTCCCTTCCCTTTCAGCCCAGCATCTTCCCAACTTCCCCCTACCCCAGTTCTAACCTCTCCCTTCAAACCATCTTTTGAAGCTCCTTCCTGTTTGTTCCATAGCATAGCATTAAAAAAAAAAAAGTGACACAACATAGAACTTCCAATCAAGTGTGCCATAAGTCTCTGTCAGGTCTAGAATCCTTCCTGGTGCCATCCCAATGACAATAGGAGGTGTGTTCCAGTCTACCCAACCGTCCCATTCATGATGAAACCAATAATCCAACTGTATTATTAGCAACATTTTGCTCAGTACGTTCTAAGAAGTCTTCCCCTCCCCCACTGAGATATACAGCACCTGCTCTCATAGCATACAATATGAATGTGGTATAAAATATGCCTACTTGATCCTTCTCTTTTCAAGGCTCAGACCACAAAATTCTGTCCAGCACCAGCCCTACTTCTCAACTACTGGAGTTACCATTGAAACCCATTCCAGCCCATTATAGTAGTCTGTCTGACACTGTCTTCATCTCCACACGGCTGGAATGGCTGTCTAAGCACCACTTCTGTCCATCATAAATGACCTTATAGCTTTTGATGTGTTACGTTTTGTTTCGATTCTATCCTCTTCCTATTTAGGGATCCTTTGTGCCTATTGTCACTGCTTTTGTCTCCACTACCTCTGCTGGGAGCGTATTCCAAAAGTTATTTTCTGACATTACTTCTAAGTCTAGCACCCAGCAAACTCAATTTATGTCCACTAGTTTTATCACTTCTCTGTCTCTGGAAAAATTTGTTTGTAGGTTAATGAATGAGTTTAGCATTAATTGATAAAAGAATTAATGTTTAAAGTCAATTAGTGTATACAATGCTTGGACAGCGACATGGGGATAGGACTTGTGAATTTCCTTTGCACCAGTCTGCAGGCTTGCCCCCATCAGGCACATTCCTCTCCAGTCCCCAAGGCCAGGGTCTCCATAACTGGATTAAACACTGACACCAGCCCTACTCTATCTCCTAGTCTGTCGATGGCTGGCACAGTGTGTGCAGTAATAGGGATGCCATTAGGAAAGTAACAAGGGCAAGATTTAGAGGATTCACATTGCTAATAACTCCCTAACCAGCCATCCAGCTCTCTTGTTTTAAAAGCTGCTTAGGGTTTTTTTTTTACCCCTGCTTTGAAGTTTATGAAAATCCCCCGCTCTAATATCCCGAGAGCCAGCCTATAATTGTGTTATTAAATCAATGGCAGCGGATTACATTGTAAAATCAATGGAAGCCTGTAATTGCATATTAGAAAGTTGTTCTGCCACTGTTGATTTTTGTTTTTAACACAGATAATTATAATAAGCGTGTTTACCTTGGTGCTGATTAGACCCCGTTAGGTTACGTGATTGATGGCATGAAATGGATGTGTTTTGCTGCTGAAAGGGATCTTATATCTATTGGCAAAATATAGTTTGGCCACTTTTGATTTTTATTAGCACCTTTAGCTTTCTGGGACACAAATACCAACAGCACATATTACTTTATTCATGTATCCAGTCGGACAATATTTTCTTTCTTTCACTGGTTGACCTTAGTGATCAAAAAGTCAACCCCTCTGACTGTCCCACTAGAAAGTAATTACCAGAAGGTCTGCTAGCTGTTAGAAACCTGCACTTACTTGGTTTGGAGTTTTTATGTGATAACCTACTTGGAGCACATTTCAGCAGTTTAGGAGCAATGAGAGCAAACTGCTTCCCAGTAGAACAGGAATCAGGACGTCAGACTAAGCCAATTTGGAATTCTTTGATTATATTTGTTAACTGCTTTGCTGTTGAAGGTGGTGTATAAAATATGATAACAAACACGATTTGAATAGAGAATAAGGCAGTTGAGTTTTTGCAGGAAATCAGACATAGTAGGTTCTATAAAGAGTGTGAAGGAGGGGGAGAGCGTGAGAAGAAGAAGTGCTCTTTGGAAAATGAAGAGAGATTGTGAGGACCTGAGCATTAGAAGACACAGACAAGTTTGAACATGGCTTGGTTGGGGGCCAGTGAACATAAGAATTGCCGCTGCTGGGTCAGCGCCCTAACTGAGACTAGTCCTACCTGCGTACGTTATGGTTCAGCAGGAACTTGTCAAAATTTGTCTTGAATCCCTGGAGGGTGTTTTCCCTATAACAGCCTCTGGAGGAGCGTTCCAGTTTTCCACCACTCTGGGCGAAGAAGAACTTCCTTATGTTTGTACGGAATCTATCCCCTTTCAACTTTAGACAGTGCCCTCTCGTTCTCTCTACCTTAGGAGAGGGTGAACAGCCTGTCTTTATCTACTAAGTCTATTCCCTTCCGTACTTTGAATGTTTCAATCATGTCCCCTCTCAGTCTCCTCTTTTCAAGGGAGAAGAGGCCCAGTTTCTCTAATCTCTCACTGTACGGCAACTCCTCCAGCCCCTTAACCATTTTAGTTGCTCTTCTCTGGACCCTTTTGAATAGTACCGTGAAGTGTCCTTCTTCATGTACGGCGACCAGTCAGCAGAGGGGAAAAATTCCATAAAAATAGATTCCATAAACTCAGGAGTCTCAATGAATTCATGATATGATGGCTCAGGAATGAGTGATTTGGATTTATTAGAAACTGGGAAACATTCTGGGAAAGGGGGAGCCTATTCTGAAAGGTAAGATAGAACCAGGCTGCTTGTGCCAACATTTAAAAGAGAGAGAGCAATTTTTAAACTAGATATTGGGGAAAAGGATGAAATAGAGTCAAACAGGATATTTCCTTACAAAGTCCTGTAGAAAAAAAAATTCAATATGTAATCCTTACGGATAGAAATTCAAAGTTGTTAAATCGCAAGAGCATAGTGAAAAATTGCAAGAGAACCTTGTGAAATTGGGAGACTGGGCGTCAAAATAGCAAATGACGTTTAATGTGAGCAAGTGCAAAGTGATGCATGTGTAAGGTGACAGTCCCTTTTTCAGATCCCCTGTCCCATTGTCCCCACTCACAGCTTCGGGACGCCGAAATGTCCCATTTTCATAGAGGACATCCCAAAGCTGTGAGTAGGGACAACAGGACAGGGGATCGCAGCCTGGATTCGGCAGCGGCAGCATCATCGCTTGGGCCCCGCTGACCCTCCTATCTCTCCCTCCTACAAGCGAACCCTTCCGACACTCCTAGCGAGATGACAACCTCCCTCCAGTAGTGTCAGCAGCCGCAGCACGCTAAACAGGCTGCTTCGCGGCTTTCTCCTGTCGGTGAAGTGTCACTGATGACGTCATTGGTGACGCGGCAGAGGGACTCACTGGCAGAAGAAAGCCGCGAAGCAGCCTGTTTAGCGTGCTGAGCCTGCTGACGCTACTGGAGGGAGGTTGTCATCTCGCTGGGAGGGTCGGAAGGGTTCGCTTGTGGGGGAGAGATAGGAGGGTCAGTGGGGGTTCGGCTGGGAAGGGGGAGAAGCGGGCTGCCTTGGTGCTCCAAGAACTGGCGCTATTACCTTCTTTGGGCAGCAGCAGCGTTTACAATTCGCTGCTGTTGCCGGCTTCAGACCTTCCTCTCTGCCGGATCCTGCCTACTTCATGTTTTCATGAAGACAGGACCCGACAGAGAGGAAGGCCTGAAGCCGGCAGCAGCAGTGAATTGTAAACACTGCTGCTGCCCGATGAAGTTCAGGACACCAGGTCTTGGGTGACAGAAGGAGGAAAGGGAGCAGAGGGGGGGAGATTTGGGGAGAGTGTTGCTGTACCCAACTGGAGGGAAAAGGAAGATGAGGGAGGAAATGAAAGGAGATGCCAGGGCTTGGAAGGAAGGAGGAAGGTATGCCAGACCAAGGGAAAAGGAAGGGGGAAAGGAAGGAGGAGATGTCAGAGCATGGAGGTGGAAGGAGAGATGGAAGAAAAGGAAAGGAGAGAGATGCCGGGAATCAGGGAAGGGATGATGCCAGATCATGGGGTGGGAAGGAAAGAAAGGAGAAGAGAGAGATGCCAGAGCATAGGGGAAGGAGTGGTGACAGAGAGAGAAAAACGGAGAGGTGACAGAGTTGAAATCAATCATGTACAAAGGAGAGAAGGGGCACGGGATAGATAGTTTATGGAAGGAGCATAGAAAGAGGGAAGATGCCATATGGAAGAGAGAGAGAGAGAGGGCAGATACTGGATGGAAAGAGCACAGAAGGCAGTGAATAGAAGAGGCGAGATAGAGGGTGAACAGTAGATGGAAGGTGTAGAGAGAGGGAAACAGACACTGAATGGAAGTGTGGGGGAGAGGAGGGACAGCCGCTGAATGGAAGTGTGAGGGACAGGGGGAGCAGACGCTGGAAGGAAGTGGGGAGGAGAAAGAAAAAAGGGCACATGCAGGATTGAGGGAAGAGGATAGAGTTAGTTACTGGAAGGGGTGAGGGAAAGAGGTGGCAAGCTATAGGTAGACACAGTGAAAGAGGGAAATTGAGGACTGAATAGTAAAAAAGAATTTAGACAGAGGCAGAAAATAAATTGAGAAGGAAGACCAGGAGGAAGGGAGCAGAGAGAGAGATGCCAGAGCAGGGTGGAAGGAGAGGAGACAGATACCAGACCTGGGAGGAGGAAAAGAGGAAGGAGACAGATACTAGATCTGAGGGGGAAAAAGGAGGAGAGAGATATGCTAAAATCTGCTGGGAGGGAGGAAGGAAAGAAGGAGAGAAAGAGGCAGAGAAAGGGGGGTGTAAGCACATTAGAAAGACTACAGAGAAAAAGGCTTGGACGAAAGTGGAAAGACAGGAGGCAGATGCAGGACTATGGGAGGTTCAAACAGAGGGGGAGAGAGAGGGAGACCTGGAACAAAGGTAGAAAGGAAAACTGACACTGAATCTGGGGAGGGTAACAGAGGGAAAAAGAGAGAGAGACCTGGACCCAAAGGGGATGAGGCTGGATTCTGAAATAAATGTTGAATGCAAAAGAAAGAAAGATTGGATGTACAGTCAGAAGGAAGTGCAACCAGAGACTCATGAAATCACCAGACAACAAAGGTAGGAAAAATGATTTTATTATCAATTTAGTGATCAAAATGTGTGTATTTTGAGAATTTATATCTGTCTATATTTTGAACTACATTTGTCTATTTTTCTATAGTTACTGAGGTGACATTGCATATTTTAAAGTAATCTTCCTTGACATCTTTGAAAAAACCCTGAAACTCATAAATGATAATTAACATTTTCTCTGCGTACAGTGTGCTTTGTGGGGGGGGGGTTTATATTTTATGTTTACCATTATGAATTAATAAGATATTGTGTGTACATGAAAATATATGGAAGAAATTGGGGGTGGGGCTGGGAGCGGGACTGAATATTAATAGGTGTCCCGTTTTGATGAAAAAAATAAGAACATAAGAACATAAGAAGTTGCCTCCGCTGAGGCAGACCATAGGTCCATCCTGCCCAGCGGTCCGCTCCCGCGGCGGCCCATCAGGCCCATTGCCTGAGTAGTGGTCTATACCTATCTATACCCTTCAATCCCTTTTTCTTCTAGGAATCTATCCAAACTTTCTTTGAAACCATTTAATGTTTTCTTGTCTACAACAGCCTCTGGAAGCACGTTCCATGTATCCACCACCCTCTGAGTGAAAAAGAACTTCCTAGCGTTTGTTCTAAACCTGTCCCCTTTCAATTTCTCCGAGTGCCCCCTTGTACTTGTGGTGGTCCTTAATTTGAAAAATCTGTCCCTGTCTACTTTTTCTATGCCCTTCAGGATCTTGAAGGTTTCTATCATGTCTCCTCTAAGTCTCCGCTTTTCCAGTGAGAAAAGTCCCAACTGCTTCAACCTGTCGGTATATGGGAGATTTTCCATTCCCTTTATCAGTTTAGTTGCTCTTCTCTGTACTCCCTCAAGTACTGCCATGTCCTTCTTGAGGTACGGCGACCAGTACTGGACACAGTACTCCAGATGCGGCCGCACCATTGCACGATACAGCGGCATGATGACTTCCTTCGTCCTGGTCGTAATACCCTTCTTAATGATACCCAACATTCTGTTAGCTTTCTTTGAGGCTGTAGCGCACTGCGCTGATGCCTTCAGTGTTGCGTCTACCATCACTCCCAGGTCTCTCTCCAGGTTACTGACCCCTAGCGGTGTTCCCCCCATTCTGTATGTGAACATCGGGTTCTTTTTCCCCACGTGCATGACCTTGCATTTCCCTATGTTGAAGCTCATTTGCCATTTTTCGGCCCACTTTTCCAGCTGCGTTAGATCCTTTTGGAGATTTTCGCAGTCTCCCCTGGTTTGAGCCCTGCTGTATAGTTTGGTGTCATCTGCAAATTTAATAACCTCACACTTGGTTCCCGCCTCTAGGTCGTTTATGTAGATATTGAACAGGAGCGGTCCCAGCACCGACCCCTGCGGAACTCCGCTCGTGACCCCTTTCCAGTCTGAGTAATGGCCCTTTACGCCAACCCTCTGTTCCCTGTTCGCCAGCCAGTTTTTGATCCATCGGTGGATCACCCCTTGTACCCCGTGGTTCCATATCTTCTTAAGCAGCCTTTCGTGTGGTACCTTGTCGAAGGCTTTTTGGAAGTCAAGGTAAATGATGTCTATAGATTCCCCTTTATCCACCTGGCTGTTTACCCCCTCGAAGAAGTGCAATAAGTTTGTGAGGCATGACCTACCCTTGCAGAAGCCATGCTGACTCGGTTTTAGCTGCTCATTGTTTTCGATGTGTTCACAGATGCTGTCCTTAATCAGTGCCTCCATCATCTTTCCTGGGACTGAGGTCAGGCTCACTGGCCTGTAGTTTCCTGGGTCTCCCCTTGAGCCCTTCTTGAAGATGGGCGTGACATTTGCTATTTTCCAGTCCTTCGGGATCTCTCCGGTTTTTAAGGATAGGCTGTATATTTGTCGAAGTGGCTCCGCTATTTCGTTTTTTAGTTCCTTGAGTACCCTTGGGTGAATGCCGTCCGGACCTGGAGATTTGTCACTCTTTAGTCTGTCTATCTGCTTGAGTACATCTTCTTGGCTTACCTCTAAATTGACCAGTTTTACATCTTGGTCTCCTTTTACGCTCTCTTCAGGTTCTGGGATGTTGGTTATATCTTCCCTCGTGCATGTGGGAAAGAGGAACCCAGGCTATAGCTATGTAATGCTGGGTTCTATGTTAGGAGTCACTTCCTAGAAAAAGGAGCTAGGTGTCATTGTTGAGGATATATTAAAACCCTCAGCTCAATGTGAGGCGGCGGCTAAGAAAGCAAATAGAATGTTAGAAATGATCAGGAAAGGAATGGAAAACAAAGAGGAAAATTTTATAATGCCCTTATATCGCTTGATGATATGGCCGAACCTCGAATACTGTGTGCTGTTCTGGTCATCGTATCTCAAAAAAGATATAGCGGAACTAGAAAAGGCACAGAGTAGGGCAACAAAAATGATAAAAGGGATGGGATGACTTCCCTATGAGGAGAGGCTAAAGCGGCTAGGGCTCTTCAGCTTGAAGAAGAAACAGCTCAGAGGGATATAATAGAGGTTTATAAAATAATGAGTGGAGTGGAAAGGGTAGATGTGAATTGCTTGCTTACTCTTTCCAAAAATACTAGGACTAGGGGACATGCAATCTAATCTAATCTTTGGTTTATATACTGGGTCATTTCCCAGTGGAGCTCGACTCGGTTCACATATAATTAAGACTAGAGTACATAGCAGAAAACATAAGAGAAGGAAGAACTAATTAAAAACTAAAGTACATAAGAAAAGCATAAGAAAAATAGCTAATTATCATTTCGTTGAGACAGTAGTTAAACCATTTAAAAATTGCGAGAACAACAAAGTTTTCAGGAATTTACAAAATAATTGCAGCTGGTCTAAAAGCCTAATGGAGTCAGGAAGTTCATTCCAGATCTCTACAAACTTAAAAACAAAAGATTGACTGAGCTTCCCAGCAGATTTAATTCCCTTAAAGGAAGGGAAGGCTAACTTAAATCTTTGTGTGTTTCTCAAATGGCAAAGTCTAAGGGTATTCCAACATAAGGGGACAAAAGGATTGAAGATTAAGCATGCACCATTTAAACTGGATCCTAATGCAAACTGGGAGCCAGTGAAGCTTTATCAACAAAGGGGGAAACATGATCATACTTTTGTTTCCCAAAAATGAGTTTAGCTGCAGTATTCTGTATTAACTGAAGTCATATTAGACTGCCCTGCTTAATGCCCAGATAAACTGAGTTACATAAGAACATAAGAATTGCCGCTGCTGGGTCAGACCAGTGGTCAATCGTGCCCAGAAGTCCACTCATATGGCGGCGCATAGGTCAACGACCAGTGCCCTGACTGAGATTAGCCTTATCTGTGTACGTTCTGGTTCAGCAGGAACTTGTCTAACCTTGTCTTGAATCCCTGGCGGACGGCTTCATTGACTTGTCGACCAGTACTCCCAAGTTTCTTTCCTGGGGAGTCTCTCCAAGTACTGCACCGGACATCCTGTATTCATGCACCGAACCCTGCCGCATCCACTCGTGATGCTTTTCCAGTCCGAGTATTGTCCATTTACCCCCACTCTCTGTTTCCTATCCGCCAGCCAATTCTTAATCCACGTATTTCACCTTCGATTCCATGGCTCGCAATTTTTCGAAGTAGTCGTTCATGCGGAACCTTTTCAAACGCCTTCTGAAAATCCAGATATACAATGTCAACTGGGCCGCCCTTGTCTATCTGCTTGTTTACTCCCTCGAAGAAGTGCAGCAAGTTCGTCAAGCAAGATCTTCCTTTGCTGAAGCCGTGCTGGCTGGTCCTCATCAGATTGAGAAAGCACAGTGGATTGTACCAACACTGAGAAATGTTCTTGATGAAATAGTGATCTGACCTTCCTCAATATGCGCAGACTAAAAAAACACTTTTTTGTCAAGTAATTTATCTGTTTATGAAATGTAAGTGATGAGTCCAAGATGAGACCCAGGACTCAAGATGAAAAATCTATATAATAATAATAATAATAACTTTATTTTATATACCGCAGTACCACAAACAGTTCAGAGCGGTTTACAGTGTAAGAGACTGTACATTTACAGCGAAGATACAATGAGAACTGTACATATTCAGTAAAGGTGTTTATACAGCGAAAAACAATGTAGATTTACCATGCAGGAGAGATACCTGTTTTCATTGTAACAGAGGAAGGGAGGTTTTCTAATCTTGGCCCAATCTAAAGCAGTTTCATTTGAATAGACAAAGCCCACAGTTGAAGTTTAGAAATGCAGCAGTCTATACTAGGGACCAGGTTAAGATCAGGATCAACTTCTAATAAAATTAAAATATCACCTGCATAGGTATATATAGTCTCTGCTGATGAAAAGCAAAAATTTTTCAGAGAAGTCATATATACATTGAACAAGATTGGCGACAGCAGAGAGCCCTATGGCACTCCACAGCTGGATTTCCAAGAGGAGACAGTCTCACCCTCCAAATATACCTCATAAGATCGCAATGAGAGGAATTTACTAATTAGTAGATTTAAAACAAACCAGAGAAAATTTTTTCTTCACTCAGTGGGTAATTAAACTCTGGAATTTGTTGCCGGAGAAAGTAGTGAAAGTGGTCAGCTTAGCAGGGTTTAAAAATGTTTGGATAATTTCCTAAAATAGAAGTCCATGGGTCATTATTGAGATTGCTTGGGGAAATCCACTGCTTATTCCTAGGATAAGCAGAATAAAATTATTTTTCTCCTTGGGATCTTGCCAGGTATTTGTGACCTGAGTTGGCCACTGTTGGAAATAGGATATTGGGCTTGATGGACCTTTGGTCTGTCCCAGTATGGCATCTTTTATGTTCTTAAGAGCCATACTGGGTCAGATCAAATGTCCATCTATCCAAGTATCATTTTTCCACAATGACCAATCTAGGTAATAACATTCTGTGCTACTGATCCCATAGCAAGCATTGGCTTCCCCACATCTGTCTCAATAGCAGACTATGGACTTTTCCTCCAGGAACTTGTCCAGACCTTTTTTTTAAATCCAGCTATACTAACTGCTATTATCACATTCTCCTCTTTCTAATTTTTGAAAGTGTAAAAAACTGATTCATTATTACCCATTCTATACCACTCAGGATTTTGTAAACCTCAATCATATCCCCACTTAGCTGTCTCTTTTCCAAGTTGAAGTGCCCTAAACTCTAGGAGTTCCATCATTTTGGCCACTCTTCTTTGAACCTTTTCTAATTTTGCTATCTTTTTTCAGATATGGTGACCAGAATTGAATGCAATACTTAAGGTAAAGGGAAGAGTATATTGGTGGTGGTATACAGATATACATACACCTGGACAGGATGAAGAGAGAGATAGTGAAGTACTAACAAATGTTGTAACATAGTAATGGGAGATTTCAATTACCTCACCATTGATTGTGTAAACATTTCATTGGGACCTGCCAGGGAGATAAAAGTTCCTAAATGCCAAAAATCATTATTTCAAAGAACAGCTATTCCTGGAACTAACAAAAGGGGAAACTATTTAGATCTAACCCTTACTTGCAGGACCTGGTGCAAGGGTGTAACATTTGTGTTTATTAAAACTTTCTATACTGCATATCCTCAATCAGGATCTAGGTGATTCCAACTTATAGTACAATCCCTAATACTAGGTATATTGACATTTGATCTACCCATTACTGCACTAATAATAACAAAAGAATCTCCACTATGACCACCTATTAACTCTCTTACAAACCACCCCACCCTCAACAACCCGCTAAATGTTCATAAGATCTACAACTTACTTCTCTAGCTAATCATTGTAACTCTGTTTTTTTTAAATTAACCTTTTGTAATCCGCCTTGAACCGCAAGGTAATGGCGGAATAGAAATCCCTAATGTAATGTAATGTAATGTAATAGTGATCAAAACAAAAAGGAACGCCATAAAAGAGAACAAAGATGGTGGAGCCAATTGGCAGTCGTGATCATAACGGTATCATATTTTTATAATCACTAAAAGAAGGCCCCCCCTAAATACTACTACTGCTTTGTACTGAGTTTTCAAAAGGGAAACTGTTAGAAAGAAAATTAAATGGAGCAGTGGCGACAGTCAAAAATTTGCATGAGGCATTAGAATTATTTTGAAAGACCATTTTGGAAGCCCAGATAAAACATATTTCATGCATTACAAAAAGATTGAAAGAAGACTAAACAACTGCCAGTGTGGTTTAATGGTGAGGTGGAAGAGGCAGTGAAAGACAAACAAGCATCTTTCAGAAAATGCAGACTCTAATGAGGAAATACCAGAAACTTTGGATTGTAATTATTCAGAACTATTAAAGTAAATTATTGTAAATATAGAAGATATAATAGAGAAATCTTACAAAATAAAAAACAACAGATCTACAGAACTGGATGGTATTTGCCACATAGTAGAGAATGACACAGGGACAAATTTATCCCCGTCCTTACAGGATCTATCTCAATCCCTGTCCCGTCCCTGACTCATCCTTGCAAACTCTGTCCTCCTCTGCACAAATCTTGAACACTTAAGTTTTCAAGTTTCAATTTTATTAAAAATTTGATAAAACGCTTATATAAAAAATTTCTAAGCGATTAACAATAAAAAAAATAGACATATTATATAACATACTACAGTGTTCTCCCCAGCGCTTTTCAGCCGGGCGCTCCACCCAGCAAATTTACATTACCGCCCGGCTGTCATCTGCCGAATCCTGCTGCCACCACTACTTAACGCGCAGCCTGAAGAGCCGCCGAAAGACTCCTGCCTGACTTTAAACAAAACTAAACCCAGCAAGCGACTCAAACCCGGCTTCCCTCCGAAACCGGAAGTTACGTCGGGAGGGGGGGGGGGGGGAGGGAAGAGAAGCCGGCACGGACCATTAGAGCCCCAGAGCATGCGGGAGATAGGCCAGCCACAGAGGGAAGCTTACTTGCTCTTGTTTACTTCGGGCCTTTCTCGCTGCCAGGTCCTGCCTACTTTCTGTTTCCGCGAAGGCAGAACCCGGCAACGAGAAAGGCCCGAAGTAAGCAAGAGCAGCAAGTTGTAAGCTTCCCTCTGTTGCTGACCTTTGGGAGATAGGTCAGTGACGAAGGGAAACTTGCAACTTGCCTTTGTCTGTAGCGAATCTGCAGGGTGTGTGAGACGGGGGGGGGGGGTGAATGGGAGGAGAAATGCTGCTGTACCCAATAGGGGGAGGGGGAAGAGTCATGCTGCTGCACCCAATTAGGGGGGGAGGGTGAAGAGAAATGCTGCTTCTGCTGTACCAAATTGGGGGTAGGAAAGAGAAATGCTGATGATACTGCTGTACCCAATGGGGGGAGGGGAAGAAAAATGCTGCTGCACCCAATTGGGAAAAGAGAGGGAAGGAGGAAGAAGGAAGATCAGGAAAAGGAGGAAAGAGATGCAAAGACCATGGGAGGGAGGGAAAGGAGATACCATAACATGGAGTGGAAAGGAGAGATGTCAGGGCATATGGGGGGGGGGGAGCAGAGCCGGATTAAAGGATGGGCATAGGCCTAGGGCCTGAAATGGTCAGGGGGGGCCCGTCAGTGCTGTGCTTTGGGGCCTCACCCTTGCTGGATTCGCTGGCAGCAGCAGCAGCCTCATCATCATCCCAGGTGCCCCCCAAACCCAATCCAACCCTCCTATCTCTCCCTCCTTCCCTCATCAGTGACATGCCAGAGGGAATCACGGCAGGAGAAAGCCCTGAAGCAGCCTGCTTAAAATAGAGCAGTGCTGTTTAAAGTCTCATGATGGGAGGGAGGGAGAGATAGGAGGGTTGTGGGGGGGGAGAGTAGCAGTGCCCCAGGTGCTCGGCCTGGCGTCATGAACTTCTTCGGCTAGCAATAGTATTTACAATTCACTGCTGTTGCCAGCTTCAGGCCTTCCTCTCTGCCGGGTCCTGCTTACTTCTGTTTCTATGAAGGCAGGACCCGACAGAGAAGAAGGCCCGAAACTGGCAACAGCATCGAATTGTGAATGCTGCTGCCTGAAGAAGTTCATGATGCCAGGCCTTGGGTAACAGAAGGAGCAAAGGGAGCAGAGGGGGAGAGACTTGCTGAACCCAACTGGAGGGAGAAAGAAGATGAGGGAGGGAATGAAACGAGATGCCAGGAATTGGAGGGAAGGAGGAAAGTATGCCAGACCAAGGGAAAAGGAAGGGGGAAAGGAAGGAGAAGATGTCAGAGCATGGAGGGGGAGGGAGAGATGGAAGAAAAGGAAAGAAGTGAGATGCCAGAGAATCAGGGAAGGAAAGATACCAGACTGTAGGGTGTGAAGGAAAGAAAGGAGAAGAGAGAGTTGTCAGAGCATAGGGGACGGGGTGTTGACAGAGAGAGAAAAATGGAGAGGTGGCAGAGCTGAAATCAATCATGTACAAAGGAGAAGAGAAGGGGCATAGGATAGACAGTTTATTGAAGGAGCATAAAAAGAGGGAAGATGCCATATGGAACGGGGAGAGGGCGGACAGTGGATGGAAGGGGCTGATGCTGCTTGGAAGACAGAGCGGACAGATGCTGGCTAGAAAGAAGAGTGAAGACAAGATGATTAAAGCAGAAACGACAAAAGATAGAAAAAAATTTTTTTGTTGCTTTACGTAGAATCAAGTAGTATTGTATCTATTTATTAAAGTTTATAAATAGGAAATGGAAATAAGGCAATTTTTTGGGGACTAAACCCTTTCCTCAGGTCAGGACAGGATACCATAACAGCAGGGGTGTCCAAATGGTCGAGCGCAATCGACCAGTAGATCGCAAAGGCAATGTGAGTCGATCGCGTTGCCTTGGCAATCTTTTTCTTCCTGCCTCCCTGAGCCAGGCCAGACGCGTACAAGCGCCAGACTCACAAGACGTCAATTCTGACATCAGAGAGGAAGTTCTGGGCCAGCCAATCGCTGCCTAGAACTTCCTCTCCGACGTAAGAATTGACATCAGAGGTGAAGTCGTGTGAGTCCGGCGCTTTTACATTCCTAGTCTGGCTCGTGGAAGCAGGGAGAAATCGGCATGGTGGCTTAGGGGGTAGGGAAAGAATCGGGGAAGTGGAGAAATTGGCACGATAGCTTGAGGGGGCAGGGGGAGAGAGAAAGAAAGAGAGACAGAAAGAAAAGGGGAGGGACAGAAAGAAAAAAATATTGGATTTATAGTCAGAAGAAGGAAGTGCAAACAGAGACTCATGAAATCACCAGACAAAAAGGTAGGAAAAATGATTTTATTTTCAGTTTAGTGATCAAAATGTGTCTGTTTTAAGAATTTATATCTGCTGTCTATATTTTGCACTATGGCCCCCTTTTACTAAACCGTAATAGCGGTTTTTAGTGCAGGGAGCCTATGAGCATCGAGAGCAGCGTAGGGCATTCAGTGCATCTCCCTGCTCTAAAAACCAGCATTGCGATTTAGTAAAAAGGGAGGGGGTATATTTGTCTATTTTTGTATAGTTGTTCCTCAGGTGACATTGCATAGAATCGTCTGCCTTGACCTCTTTGAAAACCCGCGGAATATAAATGATAATTAACATTTTCTCTGCGTACAGCGTGCTTTATGTTTTTTTAAAAATTTTATTGTTGGTAGATCATTTTGACTTGGTCATTTTAAAAGTAGCTCGCAAGCCCAAAAAGTGTGGGCACCCCTGCTTTAGAGCCATTTCTTGTATGACTGGATGAGCTATATTTATCTTTTTTTTTTTTTTAGTTGTTTAAATTCATGCAGAAATAAATGGCTAGATTGAACCTAATGACTTCATTAATGCCTTTCCCTTTTTTAAACCTCTATACCATTTGAAAGAGGGCAAATACTTCTTAAATTTAGTAAAAATATTCTGGCAAAAGTGTCAAACCTTAAAAAAGGAAGTCATATTGAGCATTGGAAAATAATAATAATAATTAACTAATAAAAATAGTATACATTTAGGGCTCCTTTTACTAAGTTACGATATTGGTTTTAGTGTGTGCTTAGTGCGCGGAGGAATTGCCATGCGCGCTAGATGCTAACGCCAGCATTGAGTTGGCGCTAGTTTTCCCACGTAGCGCAAGGGTTTGCACACGCTAAAAATGCTTGCGCACCTTAGTAAAAGAGGGGGTTAATTTTCCCCACCACCAAATTCCCCATCCCACCCCACCCGGCTACTTTTTCATGCCACCCGTTGGAAAAAATTTCTGGGGAGAACACTGTACTAGTTGTTTAGCCCGTTACATTAACGGGTGCTAGAAGGTAGCTAGCATCTCCCCTTTCTCCCTTCCCCCCACGGTAGCCAGCATCTCCTTTTCCATCCAGCATCTATTTTGAAATGCCGTCCGTGCTCGGCCGCCGCGGCCTGCAGCTGCCGACAGCTGCCGCAGCCAGCAGCCACCGACAGCCGCCGCGGCCGACATCCACCTCGGGCCGCCAACAGCTGTCACGGCCGACATCCACCTCGGGCCACCGACAGCCACTGCGGCCTACATCTGCCTTGGAGGGGGGGGAAGAGAGTGTTTCGTGCGCATGCGCACTCCTATCTGCGGTGCCCTACACCGCACAGAAAATGGAACACGCGATGGGAGTGCGCATGCGCGGCTTAGGCTTTTATTATATTAGATAGACAACAAATATTGACCACAGACTTGCAAGGGAAGATGAAGGGTAGAAATACAATTTTCAAGAAAAAGAACATAGATGGGCTACATGTTAGTGAAGGGATTAACTACTGCCTAAAATACCAGTGTTTGAAAGAGGTAGGACAGTGGTTGTGGAGAATGGGGTTAGTTTGTCAGTTTTAAACTTGTTATGTATCAAAAGTATATATATACAGAAAGCTTTTGAGGGTGCCTGTAAATCTCTCTAGGGTAGTTTCTTCTTTCAAATTAATTGGTAAGTAATTCCATATTTGGGGTGCAGTAACCAAAAAAATTTCTGTACACCTTATATTTATAATCTTTAGTGATGGAATTGAAAGGAGGTGTTGATTTGTAGATCTAAGCGTCCTTGATGTTGCTTGTGGAATTAGAAGCTTATTCAAGAAAGATGGCAATTTTGACTGTTGAATTTTAAAGGCTAAAAGGGCTATTTTATAAGTAATTCTGAAAGAGATTGGCAGTCAGTGAGTACTTTTAAGAAGTTGGGTGACGTGTTCAAATTTCCTTGAGTTTGTAATAATTTTTATTGCCGTGTTTTGAACTATTTGTAAGCGTCTTATTTCTTTTTGTGATATGCCTTTGTACAGGGAGTTGCAGTAATCTAATTTTGAAACTACTAGGGAGTGTATTAAGATGTTTAATGCTGCTGGTGCAGGACTTTTGAAAGTGATCTTATCATCCTTAATTCACAAGCTGATTGTCCTGGGTGTCCTATTGCTTAGATTCTATTCTGTTCAGGGTGAGACTTATGATTCCATGTATTTAGTTCAGAAACAGCACAGCTAACTTACCTGTAACAGGTGTTATCCAGGAACAGCAGGCAGATATTCTCACAGATGGGTGAAGTCATCCACGAAGGCTGGTACGGACAGTGCAAAAGTGTACTGTCACTAACTTCTTTAGAAGTCTTGAGACTGCCTGTACCATGCATGTGCGAGTGCCTTCCTGCCCGATGTCAGCTCCCTTCAGTTTAGTAAACAAGTTAAGAAGCCAAATAGGGGAGGTGGGGGGGGAGTTGTTAGAATACCTGTCTGCTGTTCCTGGATAACACCTGTTACAGGTAAGTAACTGTGCTTTATTCCAGGACAAGTAGGCAGCATAGTCTCATAGATGGGACTCCCTAGTTTTTATGAATGGGATGGAGGGAAGCTGGCGACTAAATAGAGAATACATTTTTTTTTTTTTAATTATAGAACTGTTTGGCCAAACCAACTATCCCATCTAGAATTAGATTAATGACAGAAATGGGATGAGAAGGTATGGACTGAGGACTTAAAAGTCTGCTTCATAAATGTCCACAATGGGAGAGTAATGGAATAAACTTCTAAGGCTGCCACTGCTGTTATTTCATGCGCTGGACTACAGCTGTCCAGTGGCAGCCCAGCCCGAGCATGGCAGCATGATATGTAGCCCGTTGACTATGGAGAGATTGACTTCTTGATTACTGATGCTCCTAGTCTGTTGGGATTAAAGGACATTAACAGACTAGTTGTAGCTTTGGAAAGGCGTAGTCCAATGTAGACAGCAAGCCAAGGCAGGTTTACAGTCCAATAAGTGAAATGCAGTTCTCCCAGAGAGACAATGTGGTCTGGAGAAGGCCAGTAATTCTATAGACTGGTTGAGATGAAATTTGGAGACTACCTCCAGTAGGAAGTTGATATGAGTGAGGAGAAGAACAACTCTGTCTTAAGAAAATGTTGTGTAAAGTGGTTCAGACTACTGTCTAAGTAAGGTGCTGGATAAATGAAGTCATAAGCACTTCAAATGGAGACTTCAACAACTCGAGGAAGTTGAATTGGAGGTTTTGACATTGTGAGGCCCCTCAGGAAGCAAGAAAGCAATGGATTTGCAGCCAGAGGATTGTTGTTCAAAGGTATGTATAAGGCACTGAAGTCTTAAAGTTTGCTATCTTTCATAATTTTTTTTGTGTGTGAGAGATACAAAAAAGGGTAATGCAGCACTGATGATATAGGGGATATGATTGAAGCCAAGTCCTATAGGCAACAACAAAAGGTAAGCTGTGTCCACATGAAGCAGCAGAATCACTGTGTGGAGAGTTGAGCTTAAGAAGTTAAGGCAGTTGACACTGGAAAAGCTAGGAATGAGTCTGCAAAGTATCAATATTGTAGACTAGTAGGCAGAAGGGAACTTTCACTTTGAGTCAAGATAATTTAAATGTTTGAAGAGGAATTGGTTCCTTGACATTGAAATGAAGAAATAAAGGTAACCAGGGTTGCCCTCAAATACTGGGAAGTCAAGAGAATCACGGTGGTTAGATTCTGATACAATGTGAAGAAGGATTTACATATCATAGGGATTGAAGGGAACGTATGTAGGAACTGGGTTGTCCATACTAGAAGAAATTCAGTGAAATCCAAATGATGAGGAGAGGGTAGACTGGAACAGAAGTGCTAAAAGTTGCAATTGTTGGCAGAGACGAAGAGACTTAATTGTGGAGATTTTAAAGTCAAGTAGATTTGATGAAATGGAGATGAAGTAAGACACCACTTCTGAAGCAGAAGAAATCTGATGAAACCGAGTTGTAGAGTATTCCATTGCTCTGCTAGCTTCAAAGAAGAGAACTGTATCACCTCTGGAGAAGAGGAGAAGGATCTGCACACCCTCGGTTGACCCTGGGTGCTGATGCTAGGCCAAAGGGTAATTCTCTGTACTGGAGAAGATGTAATCCTATCTGAAAGCAGAGGTAGTCCTTGTGAACTGGGAGAATGGAGATATTCATTTAGGCTTCTTTGAGATACAAAGAGTAAAGCCAGTTATTCTGCTCTAATAGGAGACTTACCTGATGAATGGAGTTACCAGGACGGAGTATAGGGAGAGATTAGAGAGATATTTAGGAGATGCACAATGAGTACATTTGTAGGGCAATAAGAGGAGTTTGAATTG
The DNA here is from genome assembly GCF_902459505.1 of Geotrypetes seraphini. NCBI lineage: Eukaryota > Metazoa > Chordata > Amphibia > Gymnophiona > Dermophiidae > Geotrypetes > Geotrypetes seraphini. Next base: position 70,230,296 of record NC_047095.1, read on the forward strand.
TATGCGGAAGAAGACAGGGAACCAATGAAGTGACTTGAGGAGGGGGGGGGGAAACATAAAGACCCTGGCGGAATACAAGGCGTACAGCAAAATTCTGAACAGATTGAAGGGAAGAGAGATAGCTTAGCGGAAGACCTGTGAAAAACATGTTGTAGTTCTCCAGTGGATGAGAGTGTGGAGGAGGGTCCTGGCTACATGTTCAGAGAGGAAAGTCCAGATTTTAGCGATGTTGTATAGAAAGAAGCAACAAGTTTTGGCAGTCTGTTGGATATGCAAAGAGGAGAGAGGCGTTAAAGATGACCCTGAGGTTGTGATCCAACGAGACAGGGAGGATGAGCCTGTTATCTACTGAAACAGAGAATGGAGGAAGAGGAGAGGCAGGTTTAGGAGGACAGATAAGGAGTTCAGTCTTGGCCATGTTTAATTTTAGTTGGCGGTGAGACATCCACGTGGCAATGTCAGTCAGGCAGGCTGAGACTCTGGTCAGGATTCCTGTAGAAATTTCAGGCTTAGAGAAATAAATTTGCAAGTTGTCAGCATAGAGATGGTACTGGAGATTAGAGTGCCAAGGGAAGAAATGTAGATTGCGAAAAGAAGAGGTCCCGGGACCAAGCTCTGAGGTATGCCAACCGATAGTGGAATAGCAGCAGAGGAGGATCCTCCAGAACATAGGCTAAAAGTATGATGGGAAAGATAGGAAGAGAACCATGAGATAACAGAGCTCTCGAATCCAAGCAAGGACAGCATATCGATTAGGTGATGATCCACAATATCAAATGCCACAGATAGATCAAGGAGAATCAGTTTCTTATATCTTGTTTAATTGTACAAACAACTTGCCTTGAGTTGAAGCACCCATCTGTTCATCCCAGTGGATTCTTTACCACCCAACTTGTCCCCATCCAATATTTGCACTTGGCCTCTTGGCTATGTGATAAGCTGTATTGTAGAAAAGCATTAGCATCATATCTATGCTACTTGAATGTTTTAATTTGTGCTTATTAGATGTTTCATAAGTACATGTATTGTATTTCTGCTATTTGAAATTTAGTACTCTTAAATAAGTATATTTTTGAAACTGTTTCATATTATTAGTTCAATCTGCTGATTTTGACTTTACCTCATTCATTGAAGGTATGTTTATATTTAGTCATCTTACTATGGTTATGCTGTTAACAAAATTGCAAGTTTTATTTTGAGCTGTATACAGTCTTCGGTGAATCTCTTTATAAATCCCAATAAATAAATAAGGTGTAACTAGTCAGCATGAATTTAGCAATGTTAAATCTTGCCTTACCATCTTTTTGGATTTTAAAAAGGCATTTGACAAAGTCCCTCATGAGACAGCTAAGAAAATTAAAAAATCATAGAATAGGGAGGTAATGTCTGATGTGGTTTGGAGACTGGCTAGAACATAGTAAACAGGTTCGTTTTTTAGATGAACAAGGGTCAGTACTGAAACCTCTGCTGTTTAACATATCCATATATGACCTGGAGAAAGCAGCAGTAAGTGTATGTCATCTGCTGTTCTAAGAACTTTGAATAATTTGAAGGATTTGTAGAAGGATCTTGTGAAACTAACCTTCTCTGTCCAAGGACTCGGAAATGGACTTGACTATACAAACACTCCAGAATCCTCACTCACGAGTCACAGGTGAACTTTTAATGCCCCTGCAGTTTCATGACATTAGGTGACAAGGCATTCGCCAACCCCAACTTATTTAAAATGCGGCTGTAAAGCTCATCACTGGTTCTTCTTATGACTGAACATAGGTTACCTGTCTCCCCATGATCATCTACAACAGTGGTCTCAAACTTGCAGCCTGGGGGCCACATGAGGCCTGCCAGGTACTATTTTGAGGCCCTCAAAATATCAAGCAAGTAAACAGCAGTCTTGGTTAGGTAACTACATTAATGGAGCTAGGCTGACCTATGGCGCCTTTAGGAAAGGAATTAAAACTGCATCGTTTGATAGATTTATCTCCTAAACAGAAGTTACACTAAATCTAATAATTTTTACTATGTCTATTCTTGAATAATATGCTGTAATTTTATAATTTGCACATTGTAATTCGCTGATTGAACAGCTCTCTTCAGTGTGAACCACCTAGAAGTCGTCTGATTATGGCGGTATAGAAGAATAAAGTTACGTTAAGTTATGCTCTGTGTTACCATTGTTTTGAACGTTGCCCGCCTCACTGCTGTAACCTCACACAAGCGCCTTCCTGAGTCTGTACGTAATTGTGAGGTGGGGAGAGAGGACAGCAGTGAGGCGGGCAACGCTCCAGAATGCAAGGTAACTATTGGAGGCAGTGAAGCTTGTGCGTGTGTACATTAATCTCGTGAACTCTCGTGAAATTCGGCACCTCTCCTGGCAGTGACTGCTTCAGGTAAGATTGCGGTTGTGTCCAGTGCTGGAGGAGGTGAGAGCTGAATGTGGTTGCACACGTGACCACCGAACCCTTAAGGCACAAGTTTTTCAGCACAAGTCGGATATTGATTCTCCCCTCTACAAAAAAGCCTAGAGGACTACACCAAAATCATGACTCTTGCAGTTGATACTTTAGATTAGAATCTAAACCACTATTTTGCATGAGGTAAAACTCGTTATAGTTTATAAATCTTTCCTTAATTGCTTCTGATAATTTTCGCTATACACAGCTGAAAGCAGTGCAACATTCGGAAAGTGAAAAACTATCAAGACTTCACTTTCTGCATGTTGCATTGCTTTCAGCTGTGTATAGCTGAAATTATCAGAAGCAATTAAGGAAAGATTTATGAACTATAATGAGTTTGACCTCATGCAAAGTTGTCATTTTTTTAATGAGACATTAACTATTTTTTTCTGCGGCCCTCCAAGTACCTACAAATCCAAAATGTGGCCCGGCAAAGGGTTTGAGTTTGAGACCACTGATCTACAAGGTCCATACCTCCGGTATCCCCCTATATATCGCCCATCTCTTTCCATATTCACCAAATCCTCTCTTCACAAGGTCTGCTATGACTTTACTCAATCTCAAATATTTAATGTAACTGGGCCCACTTTATGGATTGCATTACCTCCACCTCTTCATATTGCAAGTTCACTAAATTTAAAATAGACCTAAAATCCTTCCTATTTACTGACACTTCTAACCCATGACATGCTGCTGGCCTGGTGGATCAATGCTTTAGCTCTGATTCTTTCTCTTTTCTTTAATATACTAATTGTAGTTTCCTTCTCTTTCCAAACATATGTACAATTTGTAAAGTGCTCTGAAAGCTGCCTTAAGAGCGTTATATCAAAGCCTATTAAACTTGATTTAAAAACTGGGAAACTAAATGGCAGATGACATTTCAAGTGGACAAGTGCAAAATGATGCATGTAGGGAAAAATAATCCCAACTATCGTCATGACAATATGTTGAAATTTGCAGCCCATTGCGCCACAGCTGATTATTCAAAAATAGAAGGCGAACAAAAGGGAGAATATCATTACGCCTCTTTATAGGCCCATGGTACAACTGACCTACAAGTGGATTCATTCACTCTTTAGCTCCTCAATCTCTCTCCTCTCGTCTCCTCCCTACACTCCTCCCCAACAACTCTGTTCATGTACCCTTCTCTTCTACTGCCAGACTGCGCCCGTTCTCTCTTGCTGCACCTTATGCCTGGAACAAACTGTCTGAGTCAGTACATCAAGCTCCATCCCTGGAACTATTCAAATCCGGAGTAAAAGCCCACCTTTTCGAGAATGCATTTAACTCATAACCCCTCACCCTAAACCCCCCCTTGTCTGTTAATAAAGATTGTAAGCTCTACTGAGCAGGGACCGACTCTTTAACTGTTGTTGTACAGTGCTGTGTATGTCTTATCAGTGCTATAGAAACGTTAAGTAGTGGTTCTTTATCCTTCAAAACAACTCTAAAACCTGAGAATACTTCATGAAAGTAATAACCGCAAACTGAAAAGAAATCATATATAGTATAGTATTTTTTCATGGGTTGATGGAGGATGTAAGTAAATTGATCAGGGGAGAAGGGTCATGGGATTTGATCTAGCCCTTTTTTGTGGAACATTCAAGGTGGTTTTCATTTACTTTCTCTGCCCCTAGTGCGCTGGGGCAATGGAGGGTAAATGACTCCTCATTTCTGGGTCTGGGTCCCCCATCTCCTCTCCTCTAGCACTATGGCTCCTCTCCTCAGTTATTCTACTTCTCTTCCTTCTACTTCTGTCCCTCGGCCCTTCTTCCCACATTGCCGTCCTTCCATCACTGTGCCTTCCCTCCTTGCTCGCCCACCCCTCCGGCACCGTAGTTGCTTAGCCCTTTCCTCTCTCTCTCTGTCTCACACACACAGAGGCGCACTCTTTATGGGCACATTTTTCTTGTCAAGCTGACAGGCCTGCTAAGTGGATTTCACCCTGATCCATGGCTGGATTATCACATTACTCCAATGTCCTACATAAACATATTACTTTATATTCAATAGCTCTAATGAATATAAACTGCTTTTTTTCTGGTTTTGCAGAGGTTGGGGAACATATAGATTTTTAATGAGGGCCTATTAACTCCCTGTCCCCCACCTCTTCTTCAAGAGAGAGTTAGGTGGCAGTCTCTGTGTAGGAAATCAATGGCATTATTGTAGGAATATTGTCTATTGATATTGTAATAATGAGATGCAATTGATTTAGGGGTGCTGTAGCCAATGTGCATGGACGAGGTCAGTGCAGGGTTAGACAGACTGAGGTTTGCAGCTGTGGACTCATTCAGAGGCTTTTTTGTCATCTAATATCCTGTCACTGCAGGGCTCAACCCTCAACTTTTCCCTTTAGTTCTCTTTCAGAAACTACTCCTTCGGCCTTGTTGGAGATGGGTGTCACTCTCAGTGCTGGAGGGAGTTTTTATTTGAGTGAATGGCTAGATTGACTAAACTGACCAGCTACAGAAAATTACACATGCAAGATAAGCAGGTAGGAAGCACGAAGATTAGGACAACTGGAATTCTTTCCAGCAACTCTATTTTGTCTCTTTTATGGGGAGGGGGCAGCACGAATGGGTTTATTTTATTACCATTTCTAATCCAATGCAAAGTGTTACAGCTGACCACTCTACGTAGGCTCTCTGAGTCAGGAACTCAGCAATAACTTCTCGAAGGGCTTCTGGATAGCAACTTCCACAGCCCCATTTCACAACTTAAGTACAAGTACAAACAAGCAATAAAGCTCCCCAATCACGGCTGTTCCAACCCTCCATGGTGTAGACTGCAGACTACAGCCTAATTTTATAGCAAATTTACAGGTCCTCACAATAGCCAATCAGGTCTTCTAACCCTCCACAAAACAGACTTTAATGCATCATTTAAATTTCTATGGCAATCTTACAGCTCCTTAACTGCAACGCTTGGCTTGTCTGTCTTAGCCTCTTCAAAGTTACTCTATCAGGAGGATGTCCCTGGACCCATGGGCAGTAACTTTCCCATTTAACATACAGCCTTCTTGGTACAATTTTAACTTATGGTATACTCCTAATGGCAGTCAGGGTTACCTCTCTCAGTTTATCTAGAGAGGGCCTTAAACAACCTGGGCCAATCAGAGCCAAAAGTCCCTCCCTGGTGCATTCCAGGATGCACCAGGGAGGGGAAGGACCATCACTGTGAAGAGGCGGGCCTGCTGGCCAGAGGGAGTAAGCATCTTTCCAGCCAGCCATCTCAGTAAGGTAAAGGAAGAGGGCGGGGGTCGTTGGAGGCACGGGGGGGGGGGGTATTATATGTCAGTGGGAGAGAGTAGGCATTCTCCCGCTGCTGGGGGGGAGGTGATTGTTGGGGAGGTGTTGCTTGGCAGCAGGATAGGATGGGTATCTCTCCCACTGCCGAGGTATTGGGGTGCGTTGCTTGGCGGTGGAAGGTAGTGGGCATCTCACCCACTGCCAAGGATGTGGGGGGGGAGGGGCTCGATGCTTGGTGGCGAGAGGGAGTGCGCATCTCTCCTGCTGCCAGGGGTGTATGGGGGTTGTTGCTTGGTGGCAGGAGGGAATGAGCATCTCTCTCAGTGCGCAGGTTGGGGGGGGTGTTGGTTGGTTATTAGTGTCAGATGATTGTGTGAAGTAGCAGGAGAGAGTGGGTATCTCTCCTGCCAAACTTGAATTTGTTTTTTGCTTTTGTCAGTGCGTGAGCCAATCAGCACTCAGGCACTGATCAGAAAGTAAGGCAACGACAGCTTAGACCTGTTGGTAAATTTTGGCTGCAAATGTGGCACAAGGAGGTTAGAGAATCGCTCGTTGTGATCATTTTAATATTAATGACCTCGTGGTACTACATTTGCATGGCAGTATCGGAGACTGCTAGAAAACTCGGAAAAGACCTCGGTGAGCCATTTTGATAATCTGCCCCTAAAATACTTGCATGCTAATCTGGCTGGAAGCGGTTTAGCGAGCACATTAAAGGCAGATTTTACTTTTGAGAATCTGCCTTACAGCGCCTTCTTGTCACTGTCTCAAACACACATATTCCTAATCTGTTACAACCTTCTTTCCATCAGTTTCTATCTCATTTCAGGGTTGGGCAACCAAACTCAGTTCTGCTCTTCGTAGATACCAAGCTACATGCATACGGCTGTACTGACATGGTGAGCTCCCCTCTCCCTGTGACCAGAAAGAGCATACAGCCACCAGCCTAGACTTCACTAGCAGCTACTGTATTTCCCCATGTATAGGCCACAAGAAATGCCAATTTAGGTTTAAAAACTCTTAGATAAGCCGCCCCATGTTACTAGCCGTGGCTTAGCTAAGAGTTTTTAAACCTAAATTGGCCTATACTGTACACTGGGGCGGCCTATACATCCAACCTTAAATACTTCCCTCACCGCCCTCCATGCTGGTAAATATCTCATGGATAGCTGCCTCCTTCAACCACGCTGTGCAGGGCAGGAGTGATGTTTGCTATCTCAAGCCTCGCCCCGCCCCACCCCCTGATTGGCTGCCATCAGTTCTCATGACGACAGCCAATCAGGAAGCAGTGCGGGACGTGTCTTGAGATCGCAAACATCGCTCCTGCCGTTCACAGCGTGATTGTGGTTGAATGGGCTTGGAGCAGAAAATTGAAGATGGGCTCCATAACAGTTTCCAAAAGCAGTTGGGGAGGACGTGCTTCTATCAATGCAGCATTTAGGGTGCATGAGAAAGGGTTGGAAATGAAGCGGTATTGGGTACGGTGTGGAATGAATAAGAGGATATCCAGTGCCTGCCAACAGAGATGTCTTTGGCACATGCAGAGGGGCCTGCCAGTGAAGTGATGAATTTGTTGGGTTCTTACCTTCCACCAACATTCACAGCTTGCTCAGATATTTAAGGGGGAAGTTCAGTTACTGTACTCCTCTAATGGGGCGGCTTATCTAACAGCGAGTTTTAATGCCTTTAGATAAGCCACCCCATTTAAGCAAGCCGTACCCATTGCAGAGATTTGTAAAACCCATTTATAGGCCACGGTCTATACATGGGGAAATACGGTATTCACTGCCACTGTCCCTGAGCTTTCCTACAGCTGATTGTCTTTCTACCTTGAGCGTTCTCTTTCCCCCTCCCCCTCAAGTCCCAAGGCACCCCTATTCCATTTTATCTCTTTCTGACTCTACTGAAAAGGGGGAGAGATGGAATTGTTCAGCCTGAAGGGACAGAGTGTGCCTGCCTTGGAGTCTAGTGAGTGAAAGAGAAGGCAAAAGCATAAAAATATAAGAATAGCCTTACTGGGTCCGACCAATGGTCCATCAAGCCCAGTAGTCCATTCTCACAGTGGCCAATCCAGGTCACTAGTAGCTGGCCAAAACCCAAGGAGTAGTATTATTCCATGCTACCGATCCAGGGCAAACAGTGGCTTCCCCCATGTTTTTCTCAATAACAGACTATAGATTTTTTCTCCAGGAACTTGTCCAAACCTTTCTTAAAACCAGCTACGCTATCCACTCTTACCACAACCTCTGGCAATGCATTCTAGAGCTTAACTATTCTCTGAGTGAAAAAATATTTCCTCCTATTGGTTTTAAAAGTACAGTGGTGCCTCGCATAACGAACGCCTCACACAACGAACGCTTCACACAACGAACTTCATGTCTTGATTCACACAACGAACTTCGTTTCACACAACGAACTTCACACAACGAACTTCGTTTCACACAACGAAGTCGCCCGAGCTGCCGATGTATTGCATCCTTCCGCGCAGGCACTGCAGGCAGTCGTTAGTCACTGCGCTTAACTGCCCTCTCTCACTGTATACAGTCGTCCTTTTAAGATAAACTCAATATTTTTTATATATCATGGCTTCTAAAAAAAGCAGGAAGGTGATTTCTGTTGAAATGAAACGGGAAATAATTAGAAGGAGTGAATGTGGGGTAAAACAGTGTGACCTCGTCAAAGAGTTTGGCCTCAGCAAGACCACCATTTTCACCATTTTGACAAATTTATCTTTTTTTATGTCATCTTAGCATATTTTATGCTGCAGAACGAATAATTTTTTTTAACATGTATTGTTATGGGAAAACGCGTTTCACATAACGAACTTTTCGCATAACAAACTTGCTCCTGGAACGAATTAAGTTCGTTGTGTGAGGCACCACTGTATTTCCCTATAACTTCATCAAGTGTCCCCTAGTCTTTGTACCCATTCTACTTCACTCAGGATTTTGTAGATTTCAATGATATCTCCCCTCAGCCATCTCTTTTCCAAGGTGAAAAGCCCTAACCATTTTAGTCTTTCCTCATATGAGAGGAATTCCATCCCCTTTACCATCTTGGTTGCTCTTCTTTGAACCTTTTCTAGCGCCACTATATCTTTCTTGAGATAAGGAGACCAGAATTGAATGCAATACTCCAGATGAGGTCGCACCATGGAGTGATACAGGGGCATTTTAACATTCTTAGTCTTGTTAACTATCCCTTTTTAAATAATTCCTGGCATCCTGTTTGCTTTTTTGGCCACCACCACACATTGGACGGAAGGTTTCATCATATTGTCTACGATGACACACAGATCCTTTCCTTGGGCCCTTACACCCAAGGTGGACCCTAGTATCCGGTAGCTGTGATTCGGGTTATTCTTCACAATGTGCATCACTCTGCATTTGTCCACATTAAATTTCATCTGCCCAGTCTTCCAATTTCCTAAGGTCTGCCTGCAATTTTTCACAATCCACATGCGTTTTAACAACTTTGAACAGTTTAGTGTCATCTGCAAATTTAATCATCTTACTCGTCGTTCCAATTTCCAGATCATTTATAAATAAGTTAAATAGCACCTGTCCCAGTACAGATCCCTGAGGCACTCCACTGTTTACTCTCCTTCATTGAGAAAAATGACCATTTAACCCTACCCTCTGTTTTCTATCCGATAACCAATTCCTTATCCACAACTGAACTTTGCCACCTATTCCAATGCACTTCAATTTTCTCAGGAGCCTCTCATGAGGAACTTTATCAAAAGCTTTCTGAAAATCTAGATACACTATATCAACCGGCTCACCTTTCTTTATCCACAGGTGTATTCACTTTTTCAAAGATGTCAAGCAAATTGGTGAGGCAAGAGGATGAGCTTGTAGGGAGGAAAGAGCAAAGTGCAAAGAAATGTAGAGATAAGGAGTGATTGGGGTAGTAGCATAACCATGGGTAAGCCTCAGGCCCAACCAGCAGAAGCTGGCTTGGCCAGTTTTCACAGGTGGAGGCTGGCAGAAATGACAGAAAACTGGCCACTTTTAAGTGCCAGTTTTCTGCTGACTGCCGGATTCAGTGGGCAATGCTCTACCAACCTCCTCTCCACTGCTGCTATGAGTTGTACTGGTCTACCCGAAGACCTGCAGCAGTGATGTCAAAATCAGAAGATAGTACAGGACAGCTCTGCAGCATTTCACTCTCTAAGACACAGACTTCCTGTTTCTGTGGAGACAGGATACTGCAGAGCCATCAGTGTGCATGCAGTAGAAGATCCCATGGTGCGTTCTGATGTCCATTATCCCTGTTGCACATTCCCAGTAGGACAACCAGAAACTCCAATCTTTTTGTCTACCCAAGGATCTCTGATTGCAAATACAGGGCCTTTATGGACAGAACTTTGAAGTCTCAAGTTAGCAAACAGCAGACCTGGCTAGGCAACTACATCAACAGAGCTAGGCTGACCTACGTCGCATTTCGGAAAGAAATTAAGACAGCACTATTCAACAGATTTATCTCCTAATCAGTTACCAGTTCTAAACAATTAACTCCATGCTGATAACTTGAGAAATACGGGTACTGTACTAACTGTATTGTATCTTACTAATTGTATTCTGTAATTCGCTGACTGTCCAGCTCTCTTCACTGTGAACCGCCTAGAAGTCATAAGATTATGGCGGTATAGAAGAAATAAAGTTATTATTATTATTATTATTTGGGTGATCTGTTGGCAGCTATGGCTTAGATACCAATGGGACTGCAAGGAAGGGAGCTTCTTCAGGTATTTGGGTATCCTGGTGTGGTGGGCTGACAGCCATGGGTGAGGACCTGGTGAGACCACAGGGAATGAAGCTGCTGTAGCAGACAGGGAAATGCCAGAAAACAAGGACCCGGAGGAAAGATGCTTGAAGACCAGAGAAGGGGAGAAGGAAACAAGGGTAGTGAAGAATTGGGACATAAAGGGGAGATGTTGAATTGTGTAGGGATGGCAGTAGAAAAATGATATAAAGAAAGGGAATGATGGATATGAGGGAAGGAATGGAGGAGATTCTGAACCCAGAGGGACAGGACACAAGTAAAAAGACACACCTTTGTTTCTGGAATCCCCAGTCCATTCTGGCCCATTTTCAAGCACCCCCAAAAGTGAGCCAATGCACTCCATGGGAAAAGGAGTTCCAGCTTCTGTGGCATAGAATAATTAACAGAATTGCAAGTGAAAACCCCCCAAACCCCAGTAGAAAAACACCATTAGCGTGAAAAGCAGCACACATGTGAGATGAGGCAGCTCAAAAACTTCTAGTGATTCCCAACTGGACTCTGTTGGTGACATCACCCCCTGCTTGTCCTCGGAGAAAACTTTGGTTTAGGGAGCATGTTACAACAATGTTCGCCAGAGCTAAGTGCAGCGTTCTAACACAGTGTCCAATGCCTTTGTTTGCTACGCAGCGCTGTATATTGAACATGCAAGAGACGGTCCCTGCTCAAAAGAGCTTACAATGTAATCATGACAAAAAGGGTGAATCTATATACACTGCTCAGGTAGGGAATTAGAAGGGGACTGATGAGGCGGATAGGATAGGGGATAACAAATGGTGCTTTATAAGTGGGATGGGGCTAAAGCTTAAATCAAGGAAGGAAGGAAAGTACAGCAGTGAGAAGCAGCATGACTATGCCTACTATCCACCCCTCTGCCAAAATAAAGCCCTCCAAATTGTGTGGGAAGCTGGGCTCTCAGTAATGTAGCTCCTCAGAGAACACCCAGTCACTTTTTGAGTACTGTATATGCATTTATCTGCTTAGTTTCATTAAATGTATCCCCTCAGCCCTGGTCCTCTGAAAATAAAACCTACCCTATAACATTCAACAGTCAAATGCAAGTCAGAAAGACAGAACACGGAGGCTTGAATCACAAGAAGCCCAGGCTAACACGAGTTGTTGTGGCCCTTACTGCAGACTTAAAGTCTTTGGGTTTAATGCTTAGGGCACAGCATAGCAGCCGCCAAAGTCTTCACAAGGAAGCAAAACGCATCCTAACGGTTATTCACTCTGAAGCCAAAGGCTAGAGCAAGAGCAGGCGCTCAATCAGCAGGGACTGCTCCAGGTCTCTTGGAAATCAGAAGCCAGTTGTCACTCTGGCCTGAAATAAAAAATGAGGCTCTTAAAGCCCAAGGCATTGTCTGACAGATGAGCTGCAAGGATGTGATGCGGTGCTGATGTACTGTATTAATCCCTGGGCTAGGTGGGAGGGCTGGCCAGGGGGAGGATTTCACTTACCTTTAAATCACAACAGGGACAATGATTGCCCTAGAAAAAAACAAGACTCATGGTATTATCAAAGCATTTGGGCAGTCTAAATGTGCTCATTTGGCATGGGCCTGGCTGCACCTGTGTTACAGGCAGCAAGATGGATCACTCACATGCACAAGCTGAGCAGGTCCATATTTAAACTGTCCCCATGCTTTATGGTCTGTACAAGAACCAACGCTCGTTGACTGGGGGCCCATTTGTCAATGTTAAAATGGCAGATTACTGCTAATGAATAATGTGCTCCTCTCCCCTGTAGTACAGCTCAGAGGACAAGGAAACGGCCACCCAGTGTCTGCCTCCCTTTATCTCTCTCTGACCTCTTGTTGTCAAAGCATGCGCTCACACACACTCGGTGAACGTCGGCTAAAAGCACAGGTTTTTTTGGCTAGAGAGGTTACTGCTTGCAAATTCTTGAGCATTTTATCAGGTGCAATTTCAGAGTGGCACTGAAAGTTATTTCTCAAACAAGTTTTGCCATAGGTCTTTGAAGATTGAGTGCAAGAGACAGGGACCCTATGGCAAGGACAGGGGGGAAATTCTATTAAGCAGTAATTATGTACATATATGGCAAAATTCCACCTAAGCACTATCTTGGCAAATATGCGCCTTATCTTACAGGTTGGCGACCCCACCCCCCTCACATATCTCCAGCATTTAGGCACGTATTTTTGCAGTTATCTTAAAAAGAAAGTTGGTTCCTATTTTCCTGTATAGAATAGACATCCCAGAGCTGCCTTCTAGGCACCTAAATATAAATGCACAGTTTTAGAATTGCCCTCTATGCGGGACATATGTTCTCCAGCTCTGGCAAAAGTGGAATTAGAAGAAGTTTGGGTCCTTGGCTAGTTGCCTATCGCACGCTACTTTGATTTTTATAATGGGAGGGTGATATATCAAATGCTGTTTTAAATTTTAAACACTTTACTCAACAGCTAGAGAGCACCATAACTAAAGACTCTGAAAAGGTTGCTCTCCCCTTTTCACGAGGAGGTTGACCCTTAATGACATTTCTTGCAGTGAGACTGGACATTGCATTTAATTGAGAAGAGAAAATGTTGCAATCGTTGCATGGCTGGCCCGGAACTTCCTCTCCGACGTCAGAATTGATGTCGGGGGGAAGGCTTGTGGGTCGGCGGCTTGTGCAGTTGCTGCACGCGCCTGGCCCGTCCCTGTTGCTGTGTTGGCATCGGCGGCGGGGAATGGAGTGTGTCGGGGTGGGGCAGGGAAGCAGGAAGAAATTGATGGTGGTGGCTTCAGTGAAGGGAGGGGGTAGGCAGGGAGAGAGGAAGAAAAAGTTGGGGGAGGAAATGGAGTGTTTTGGGTGGCAGGAGGCACGCAGGAAGAGAGGAAGAAAAAGTTGGACTCATGAAGGGACAGAGATGTTGATTGGGGAATGGAATGAGGTCCAGAGGAGAGAAAGCATGCAGGAGGAAGAAATAAATATTTGATGCACAGTCAGAAGGAAGTGCAACCAGAGCCTCATGAAATCACCAGACAGCAAAGATAAGAAAAAATGATTTTATTTTCAATTTAGTGATCAAAATGTGTCAGTTTTGAGAATTTATATCTGCTGTCTTATGTTTTATACTATATTTGTCTATTTTTCTCTAATTGTTACTGAGGTGACATTGCATATTTTAAAGTCATCTATCTTGACCTCTTTGAAAGCCCCCCAAATATAAATGATAATTAACATTTTCTCTGCGTACAGTGTGCTTTGTGATTTTTTAATTTAGTGGTTACCATTATGTATTAAGATTATATTGTGTGTATATGAAAAATGGATGGAAGAAATTTCATTACAATTAGTACTATTATTATGGGGTGGAGTCAGGGGTAGAGTTTAGGTGGGTCTGGGGCAGAGCTTTGGTTGGTATGTGTTAGGCTTAGGGAATACTTACTTGGGTTGAAAAGGTTGAGAAACACTGGTATAAATTAAAGAACTAAGGCTGGTACTGGACAGACTTGAATGGTCTGTGTCCCATATGTGGCGATTTGGAGTAGGATGGGCTGGGGTGGGCATCAATGGGAACTCCACTAACTTGGAAAAAGAGGACATCATTGGCCAGACTTTAAAGTAGATATCCTGCAAACAGCGGGATGACTGGATAGGCTGGAGTGAGCTTGGACGGCAACTTCAACATTTGGAACCTAGGACAATACTAGGTGGACTTTAGTCTATGGCCCAGAAATATCAAATTAGAGACAAGTTAATTTAATCATGTATTTTTAATGGGTAGACTGGATGGACAGTTCAGGTCTTTATCTGTCATCATTTACTATGTTTCTAAATCTCATATTGTTATGGGCGTGCCTGACTGAATTTCATAAGCAAGCTCTATCCTTTTCTTAACCTCAAGTTCTTGAAGAGTATAAAGCACAAGTGACAATTTTGCATTTTTTAAAATTATGTTAAAACTCATTTGCTAATTAAGTTAGGTGCCTCTTACAGAATTTCTCCCAAAGTGTCCCAGCCATAGTTCAGTTGAAGAAATTTTTGCATCTCAATCTGTGATATTCTCCTCTCATTGGGGATGTGCTCCGTCCATGCTCTCTACCCAAACTCTACCCCTGTACATGTCCACTGGCAAAATACATACCACAGTGTCAAAAAACATATTTTTTACACTGGATATTATTTTATAAGAAGTCACATACTGTATACACAAAATGGACTTTAGAAAATTACCCCTTAATGTGGACAAGTGGAAGGTGATGCACCGAGGGAAAAATAAACCCGACAGGTACAACATGCTGGGTTCTGAGAGAAGACTCAAAACCCAAGAAAAAAGATTTTGCAGTTATTTAATTCAGTCCAGTGTGCCATGAGCAAAAGGAAAGTTAGGGATTAATCAAAAATGAATGGAGAACAAAATGGAGATATTGTTATATTGCTTTATAAATTGCACCTCGAATACTGTAGGCCAGTGTTTTTTAAACCTGTCCTGGGGGACCCCCAGCCAGTTGGGTTTTCAAGATATCCCTAATGAATATGCATGAGGTACATTTGCATATAACAGAGGAGACAGGCATGCAAATCAGCCTCATGCATATTCATTCAGGATATCTTGAAAACCTCTACCAACCTTATGAAAAAAAGACGAAAGAAGTTAGAGCTCTTGAGTAAGAAAAGAAATGACAGGGTATAATATGAATGAAATGTATAAAATCATTAGATGGTGAAAACACTTAAATAGGCTATTTGCCTATTTCCCAGAAGAATATGTGGCAATTACAACTGGTGCAAAATGCGGCAGTCAGGCTAATTTTGGATTGAAGAAGTTTGATCATGTAACATCTTCCTATCGACTTCTGCATTGGCTGCCGATGGAGGCATGTGTGAAGTCTAAGTTTGGTTGTTTTTGTTTTAAGGTACTATTCGGTTTAGCCCCTAAATATATGTAACTGACCTTTTCTCTTTCTCAGCCAACAGACATGAGAAGCTCACACTTGAATTTTGTTTCCCCTCCGGTTAGAGGATGTAAATTTAAGACATCATCAACATCTTCTCTCACATCAGGCAGCATTACGGGGTAAAGATCTGGGACAATTGCTTACGCCTACTACTTATGGGGAATTTAAGAAATGCTTAAAAACATATCTGTTCCTGAAGTATTTAGGCAACTGACCTGCACAATCTTATTCCACAATAACTGATCCCTAGAGACGGTAATCACTAGCTTTAAACTTTGTTAATTCCACTCAATCTGTAGCATCTTTTAATCATTGTAAACCACATAGAACTTCACGTCCTGCGGTATATAAACTATTATTATTAAACAAACTATTTCTTATTAAACAAAATTATTATTATTATTAAACAAAATAAAGCGAATGACCAGCAGACTGAAAATAATTTGTAGAAAGTTCATAATTAAGATGCGAGATCTGTCAGTGGAGACATGGTTCAGTGACTAATACAGTATGGCTGAATTCAAAAGAGGCTTAGACAAGTTCTGAGAAGAAAAATCCACAGAAAAAGTTATTAGGCAGCCTTTGGAAAGCCACTGCTATGAGAAAGATTTGTTGTTTTGGCATCTGCTAGGAGCTTGTGACTACTGGACATGACGGACTCAGCATGACTTGTCTTTTTGTTTCTTAATCATTCACAAAGTGACGCCAATATCAATCATACTGTAAACATTCATCTTGCTTTTCTTAGGGAAAAACCTAAGTAATAGACTGGATTACAAACAGGTTAAGGAATGGATGACAATTTATTTATAAGCATCTACCCTATATCTAGTTCATTGGTCACTCAATTGAAGAAATGAATCAGGTTTGTCTGACATAAGAATTGCCAAACTGGGACAGACCGAAGTTTCATCAAGCCCAGTATCCTGGTGATAGCGATGGGCACATTGCGCAGAAAAAACACTGTCAATGCCGTAAACCCCCCCCCCCCCCCCAAAAACAAACAAACACACAACATTCTCCCAGTGCCCTAAAATCCCAGCAGCGACCCCCCCCCCTGCAGCAGCAGAGATGCCCATTCTCTCCTGCTGCACTAAAATACCTGATGTGACCACCTTGGCACTGACCCGACTGCCCCCTACAGTGGGAGAGATGCCCCTTTTCCCCCCGCTTTCAAGTGACCCCCTTCCTCCTTACCTCAACATAGATGAGCCGGAGGGATGTGGATACCCTCCTCCCAGCTGCTCCTGCCTCGTCTAAAATAGGAATTCCACTCCCCGATGCATCTTGGGATGCACAGAGGAGGGGCCTGAGGCTGAGTGGCCCAGATTGTTTAAGGCCCCTCCCATAAGAGGGGCTTAAACAACCTGGGCCAATCAGAGCCTCAGACCCCTCTCCAGATGCATTGGGAAGAGTCCGAAGGCTCTCATTGGCCCGGACAAATCAGATCCTCAGGCCTCTCTCTGATGAATCCCAAGATGCACTGGGGAGGGGAATTCCCATTTTAGATGACGCAGCAGCAGCTGGGAGGAAGGTGTCCACATCCCTCCAGCTCATCTATGTTGAGGTAAGGGGGGTCACTTGAAAGCGGGAGAGTGGGCATCTCTCCCGCTGCAGGGGGGTTGCAGCCAGGATTTTAGGGAAGGGGTGTTGGGATGCTGCAGAGAGAATAGGCATCTCTCCCACTGCATCACAACACAGGGCTTTCTAGCAGTCTCTGGACCAGTCACTTTTTTTTGTCTCCAAAAGCTGATGCCGTTTTTGGAAAATGGTGCAGCATTTTTTAAGAATCCACTGGAGGGCTCATTTCAATGTTCTATGCGGTATATAAATTTTTAAATAAATGTTGACGAGCCCATTTGCATGTCAGCGTCAGAGACTGCTAGTAATCTCGCTAAAGATGGAGATAATCCCTTTTGACAATCTGCTGGCGTTAAACTTTTGAGAATCTTCCTCTCAATGTTTACTGGAATACAAAAGGACTTTGGTAGTGCTTTCTTCTCTCATTCCTATTTTATAGCAGCAAAGGGTCATGGATTTGATGGAGCACCTTTATTTGCAGGTACTTTCCGTCAAGAGCCCCTCCACCCATATCTCTGTAACCTGCAGTGGGATTTGAACTAGTTCCCACTAAGCATTAGTTTACTCCTTCATTCCATATAGAAGAGGCACAAGAAGCTAGCAATCTCATCCACCAGAGGATCACACCCCAATCTCACCAATCAAAATCTTGATGCAAGAAAACCAGACACTATGCTAAAAGAGTAAACCATCTTTGAATTTTCTCTAGTCACAGTATCGGTATTTCTGAGAGCAATATAAAGGAGCAGAAAGATAGAGAGATCATCCCAACCAGCCAGATTTAAGAATATTGATACTTATGAACTTCAGCAGGAGGCGCTTTTTCACACAATCCATTAACAGTACATCTGGACATTTTAGATTATTTCTACCATATTCTGATCCAGAAGTGGGGTTTAGTACTGTCAGTGTCCGTTGGAGATATTGGACAATCAATTATTTTGTACATAAGAGACATAAAGAAAGGGTGGTCAAAGAATACAGAAATGCTCCCAACTGTACAAAGCGCCACCAGCCTGGTTGAAAAGAATTTGCAAACCCAGCTCGATATGTACAGAGAACGTATTACACCTTATGAACTCCAGGAGATGACTCTCTTTGGAATAATGTCAGTGTTAAGAGGAGCATTAAATGCATTTGGAGACATTACTCCTGGGAGAAGCCCTGTTTTAATGGAAAAGGATTTTGGTATGTTCTTTGTGGCTAGGTGAACAGGGGTGTAAGTCTCTCTTCTTAGCCTTCCCCAGGCCACAGATCAATTAGATGGGGAGAGCTGTACACCAGCGACAGCGAGTGGCCAGAATATAAAGAGTAAGTTACCTCATTATCCTGAATTACATTACTGCTGCACACCTCATTTCTTCCCTAAGAAAAGAAAATTTGTTTTCTATTGACTTCAACCCGGCGGCTTCCCTAGTCACCCTTGAATAAAACACTCAGTGTTGGAGGATTTCTAATTGTACAATTAATACTTATTTCTCTTAAGCTGTTAGCGTGTTTCGAGATCTCCCCATTGCTAAAATAGGTCCCTCCAGGGAGGAAAGTGATTGCACGGATAAGTTATCTTCTAACACATGTGCAGTCTGTTACTGCAAGAGACAATACGAGCTGCTGCCCTTCCTCCTACAGTCGCAGTTGAAGAGTGGATGATGGCAGATAAAGACGGATGTTACTTTCATTTAGGGGGTCTTGTACCTGTTGCCCAGTTTTTAGCTCTGGTGCGTTGGACAGGTTACTTTCCTGGTAGTTTCTTAGGATAAGAATAATAGTCATTTTAGAGCTACTCGTATTTTGAGCTGAAGCGATCCTTTCTTGCTTTTTAGGGATTCTTTCTGAATTCCTGAGCTTGCTTTTGAATCTACCTCTTTCACTTGAATGAGGCTTCTTTGCTCTATAATGCCTCTGTCCCCTCTCTCTTCCAGAGTAGAGAGTTGCGTGGGGACAGAAATCTCACCCGTCCCCACCAAAGTCTCACCCGTCCCCACCCGTCCCCATGAGGAATCCCTCTGGCCCCACCCATCCCCGCGAGGAATCCCCTCCGTCCCCGCCCGTCCCCGTGAGGAATCCCCTCCGTCCCCGCCCGTCCCTATAAACTTCAGAAATAGTTATTTCATTTAATTATGCTACTGAATTAAAGGCTCTGGTAGAAACCCATTTACAAATAAGCAAAAAGACTTTATTAATTTGGAAATATTAATTGGGAAGAATACATACTTTGTAAACGGGTTTCTACCAGAGCCTCTTTTGTTTATAAATTTTTATCAACACAACTAATATACTACTTTATCCTGCAGAAAAAAAAAAAAAAAAAAAAAAGAAATAGAATTCTTATCCTACCTTTGTTGCCTGGTTTCTGCTTTCCTCATGTTCTCATTCAGTTCCTTCCATCCACTGTCTCTCTTCCTTCTGCGTCTTCCATTTGCTCTGTTACTGTGCCTCTCCCTTTCTCCCCCCTTCCAAATTGGTCTGGCACCCATCTTCTTCCCTCTGCTCCCCCCATAGTCTGGCATCTCTGTCTTCTTCCCTGCCAGCGTCTTCTCCCCACTCTCTCTTCCCCATTTCCTTTCAGCGTCCTTCTCCCCCCCCCATCTTCCCCATGTCCCCTTCCCCCTGTCCTTCTCCCCCCTCTGTCTTTCCCATGTCCTTTCAGTGTCCTTCTCCCCCTCTGTCTTCCTCATGTCCTTTCAGTGTCCTTCTCCCCCCTCTGTCTTCCCCATGTCGTTTCAGCATCCTTCTCCCTCTCTGTCTTCCCCATGGCCTTTCAGCGTCCATCTCCACCCCCCACCCCCGTCTTCCCCATGTCCTTTCAGCGTCCTTCTTCACCCCTTTGTCTTCCCCATGTGCTTTCAGCGTCCTTCTCCCCCCCCCCCCCGTCTTCCCCATGTCCTGTCAGCGTCCTTCTCCCCCTTCTGTCTTCCACAAATGCTTTCAGTGTCCTTCACCCCCCCTCCTCCGTCTTCCCCATGGCCTTTCAGCGTCCTTCTCCACCCCTTTGTCTTCCTCAGTGCTTTCAGCGTCCTTCTCCCCCCTCCTTCTCTCCCGCCCCGGGTGCAGCACAACCGGCCAGGTCCCCTTACTTTTGTGGCGCTTCCCCGACCGACCGACAACAGCCCCGGTCTGACAAACCTCCCTGTCCTTAACCGCGAATCTAAATTTCCTTCTTACAGCTGCTGTAAGAAGGTAATTTAGATTAGCGGTTAAGGGCAGGGAGGTTTGTCGGACCAGGGCTGTTGTCGGTCGGTCGAGGAAGCGCCACAAAAGTAAGGGGACCTGGCCAGCTGTGCTGCACCCGGGGCGGGAGAGAAGGAGGGGGGAGAAGGACGCTGAAAGCACTGGGGAAGACAAAGGGGTGGAGAAGGACGCTGAAAGGCCATGGGGAAGACGGAGGAGGGGGGGTGAAGGACACTGAAAGCATTTGTGGAAGACAGAAGGGGGAGAAGGATACTGGGCTAGATGGACCACTGGTCTGACCCAACATGGCTTTTCTTATGTTCTTAAATGCTTCATGTTGTACTTCTTTGCCTTATTCAACCAGTCTTCTAGGTTTTGTAGATCATGTCTCATTTTGCCTATTCCCTCTGGGGTGTCAGCTCTGTTGCAGATCTTTGTGCCATTTGCTAAAAGGTAAATTTTCCCTCTTATCCCTCCGGCAAAGATATTGATCAGATTTGGTCCCAGGACCGAGCCCTGAGGCACTCCATTTACCACTATATATAAAGACAAACTGTAGACCTCACAGCTTGATGGCTGAAACGTCAGTTCTACCTATCCAGATGCGGTGAGACCTGGACAACAGCAACCATCATGACGCCAGTCGTGGAAGCCTAAGAGAACATATAGCCTACAATCTATGTTTGCACCTGAGGAAATGGAGGGTTGAGTGACTTGTCCAAGATCACAATGAGCCACAACATGGGATTTGAACCCTGGTTTTCAGCCTGCATTAGGGTGAAGCAGAAAGTAAAAAGTCAAGAACCTTGGATAAGGAATGACGTCTTACAAGAGGTCACACTATGGCAAACAGCTGAAATCTATCCTCCCCCCTTACATAATGTCCTATCAGTGGGTCTCAGCCCTGCTCGGAAGGGATCGCTTCAGGGGTGAAAAGGTAATTTACTTCCATGCCTGTACAATGTTTGGCTTGTCCACTGAGTCTTCCAGTAAGAGCCATTATTAAACTTACAAGAAGAAAATATGTACTATACTCACCCCCCAGAATAAGGAGAATCTTAGATAAGATACTTCCTAACACAACTGAAAATATTAATTACCACACCTGCAAGCTACCATTGGCAGTGAAAATAGAAAAAAAATCATGGAGATACATCAGAAACGGAAAGGCACTTTCACATATGTATGAAAGGAGGAGGTAAGCAGCAGAGATCGACTGCTTGTCACTAGGACATCCCCGACATAAATTATTAAGAGGTCAGGAGCCATTCGGTCAGAGGGGGCAAACAGGAGCAGAATTGAAAACAGTAATTATCATTTTAGCTTGTTAAGATACCGGGGAGTGACAGAATGTCTACTGAGGAATTTTAAATGGCCGACATGTGGTTAAGAAACCATTACATTGCTACCTTATTCAGCTACGGACATTACAAAGGGTTTAGTGTTGTTTGCGAGATTAAGAAGGAACACTGGGTGTGGCCAGTTTTTCTGATGTGAGCAACAAGTTCTAAAAACCCACAATTTTTGTGAGGGACGCTCCTAGAATTTATGAGCAATTGCTCATGCGCTCGGCTTAGAGGGAACATAGTAACGTTATACAACTTGGATTCTTCACTCTGCCTGTCAGTTTAGAAAAATACCACCCATTTCTGTTTTGCATAAGAACATAAGCATTGCCTCTGCTGGGTCAGACCAAGGGTCTATTGTGCCCAGCAGTCCGCTCCTGTGGCGGCCCCCCCAGGTCCATGACCTGTAAGTGCTCCTTTACCCAAGACGTTTATTCCCTATTCATTTAATATCCCATATTGTAGCCCTCTATCTATACCCTGCAATCCCCTTTTCCTTCAGGAATTCATCCAATCCCTTTTTGAAACCCAATATTGTACTCTGTCCTATCACCTCCCCTGGTGTCCACCACCCTCTGAGTGAAGAAGAACTTCCTAGCATTCGTTTTGAATCTGTCTCCTTTCAATTTTTCTGAATGTCCTCTTGTTTTTGATGTCCCCGCTAATCTGAAGAATCTGTCTCTCTCTACCTTCTCTATGCTTTTCATGATTTTATAAGTCTCTATCATGTCCCCTCTAAGTCTCCCCTTTTCCAGGGTAAAGAGCCCCAGCTTCTCCAGCCGTTCAGCATATGAGAGGTTTTCCATGCCCTTTATCATCCTCGTTGCTCTTCTCTGGACCCTCTCGAGTATTGCCATATCCTTCTTAAGGTACGGCAACCAGTACTGGACGTAGTACTCCAGATGCGGTCGCACCATCATGCGATACAGCGGCAGGATAACTTCCTTTGTTCTGGTAGTGATACCTTTTTTGATAATGCCCAACATTCTGTTCGCTTTCTTCAAGGCTGCTGCACATTGTGCCACCGGCTTCATTGTTTTATCCACCAATACCCCAAATCTTTTTCTAGGTTGCCTTCCCCCAGTACTCTCCCTCCCATCGTGTAGCTGTACATCGGGTTCCCCTTCCCTATATGCAAGACTTTACATTTCTCTACATTGAAGCTCATCTGCCATTTATTTGCCCAATCACTCAATTTGTTCAGGACTCTTTGTAGTTCTTTGCATTCCTCAACAGTTCCGACCCTACTGAAGAGTTTTGTGTCGTCCGCAAATTTTATAACTTCGCACTTCGTCCCTGTTTCCAGGTCATTAATGAATATATTGAACAGCAACGGTCCCAGTACTGACCCCTGTGGGACACCACTCGTGACCCCTTTCCAGCCAGAGTAGTGTCCCTTTACTCCTACGCTCTGTTTCCTGTCTGCCAGCCAATTTTTGACCCATCTGTGCACGTC
This sequence comes from Geotrypetes seraphini, assembly GCF_902459505.1. NCBI lineage: Eukaryota > Metazoa > Chordata > Amphibia > Gymnophiona > Dermophiidae > Geotrypetes > Geotrypetes seraphini. Next base: position 70,253,244 of record NC_047095.1, read on the forward strand.
CCCTTCCACCCCGTGGCTCCACAGCTTCTTTAGTAGGCATTCGTGGGGTACCTTGACAAAAGCTTTTTGGAAATCCAGATATACGATGTCTATAGGGTCACCTTTGTCCAGTTGTTTGCTTATCCCCTCAAAGAAATGCAGTAGGTTCGTTTGGCATGATCTTCCTTTACAGAAACCATGCTGGCTTGTTCTCAACAGATTATTTTTTTCTATGTGCTCATTGATACTTTCCTTCATCAATGATTCGGCCATCTTCCCCAGAACTGAAGTTAAGCTCACTGACCTGTAGTTCCCTGGGTCGCCTCTCGATCCTTTTTTGAAGATAGGTGTAACATTCGCTATCCTCCAGTCCTCCGGGATTTCCCCTGTTCTCAAGGATAGGTTACAAATCTGCCGCAGCAACTCCGCTGTTTCGTCTCTGAGCTCTTTCAGTTTTCTTGGGTGGATTCCGTCTGGGCCCGGAGATTTGTCGATTTTTAATCTATCTATCTGCTTGAGTACGTCTTTGAGGCTTACCTCCATGCGTGATAATTTTCCCTCTTGTTCCCCCTTGAAGAATTTTTCCGGTTCCGGCACGTTGGATATGTCTTCTCTTGTAAAGACCGACAGAAAGGTTGTAAGGAAATCCATCTGGCTTCTGACTCTCTAAGTAATAAAAAAAGGCTAAGGAAAAAGGAGGCATACCCTTAATGGTGAGATCCTAACAAGAACGGTAACAGAACGAGACTTGGGGGTGATCATCAGTGAGGACATGAAGGCTGCCAGTCAGGTGGAGCAGGCTTCATCCAAGGCAAGACAGATCATAGGTTGCATACGCAGGGGTTTCGTCAGCCGTAAGCCGGAAGTCATTATGCCATTGTATAGATCCATGGTGAGGCCCCACCTGGAATACTGTGTGCAATTCTGGAGGCCGCATTATCGCAAGGATGTGCTGAGACTGGAGTCGGTTCAGAGAATGGCCACCCGGATGGTCTCGAGATTCAAGGATCTCCCGTACGAAGAACGGTTAGACAAATTACAGCTATACTCGCTCGAGCAGCACAGAGAGAGGGGGAGACATGATCGAGACGTTCAAGTATCTCATGGGCCGCGTCGAGGCAGAGGAAGATATCTTCTTTTTCAAGGGACCTGAGGCGACAAGAGGGCATCCGTGGAAAATCAGGGGCGGGAAACTACGAGGTGACACCAGGAAATTCTTTTTCACTGAAAGGGTGGTTGATCGCTGGAATGGTCTTCCACTGCAGGTGATTGAGGCCAGCAGCGTGCCTGACTTAAGGTCAAATGGGATCGACACATGGGATCTATTCACAAGGCAAAGGTAGGGGAGGGTCATTAGGGTGGGCAGACTAGATGGGTCGAGGCTCTTATCTGCCGTCTATTTCTATTTTCTATGTTTAAACCACTATGCAGTGCTAATATAGCCAATTGACATTAGTCCAACATGGGCTTCATAAGGTTCGAAATGAATAATACTGATGGCTTCTTGAATGCCAAATACGTGAGCTGGAAGGGCCCGGAAAGGTCATATCAGATTCTAGACTCTGTCCCTTGACCTCACAGGTTAAATACCAATGCTTTGCAATGGATTCCATTCACGTGGAAACATTTACCTTGATTAAGGTTTCATTAAAAAGACAACTTTAAATATTGTTCTGTTGGCACTTGACTAATAATTCCCTGATGTCTGGGGCTCCAAGGCATCTTCTTAGTTATCCATCTCCTGACAGCTCTGTATCAATTTTTTTGTGTGTACTTGGTTAACGTAATAATGAAATTATCCAGGTGAAAACTCAGCTCACAGTTGACTAAGCAGGGTCAAAAGCAAATTTAAGTTTCCACTCTTCCCAGCCAAAGAGCAATATTTTTGATTAAAACACAGTATCTTCCTCAACCAACCTCTTGAATGTGCCAAATTCCACTTTTCCTCACCCTCCCCTGCATGAAGGATAGCCCCGCACTCAGCAATAATGAGGGGAAGGGGACAATTTCATCTTCACTGAAAAGAGATTTCTCTTTCGTAATAAGCACACTTCAAATAATTAGCGTATTTTACGTAATAATGAAATTATGGAAATGCAGGCCACTTATTCAAACAAGTCGCCATTACCATATTTTTAAATATTAGACTTAATTAGAGTTTATCACTTCGTCCGAGTATGAAGACTGTTTTTTTCCTTTTTTTTTTGCATGAGATGCTCATAAAGTGTTTATTAAGAGCGGGTAAGAAGGGGCATAATGATGTGTTTGGAAATTAAGGCAATCAAACATTTAATGCTATACACTCCTGTAGGCAAAGGCATTCAAATGAGTCAATTATGCATCCATTACCCCAGCACGATTAAACAAGGCAGCCCTGCTTTTCTTCCTTTTGCCTCAGTATCTTATGTTTATCAGAGGACTTATGTCCACTTAAAGCTGCCTAATAAAACACTAAACTTGTTAAAGATTAAGAACTGGGGGGGGGGGGGAGAAAAAGGGAAGACAAAAGGGGTTGTGGGGGGTGTAAAAACAAAAAAGGGATTAGAAAGCTAATGACAGAGCAGTGCAGGCTAAGCCGCTCTCAATAAATCAAAATAATTAAGTTAACAGGAAAATCAACTTCTCTATTCTAGTAAATGACAGCATTTGCATACTGGAAGCTTCTGTAAGGCTGAGGGATCAGTGCTGCTGCGCTTGGTGAAGGGGTGGGGGTGTTTGGAGAAGGTGATGGTACCAAGCACGGAGAGGGGACTCATTTATTAAGGTGAATAACTAATTTCAGAATTTATGATGCTGGATTTTTGTTACTGTGCAATTTATACTGCAGAAGGAAATTAAGGGGAGGGGGAGGAGCTGGACATCTTTCTGCGTTATTGCTTGTCTGCCATTTGCAAATCATTATTAATCGTGGGCCCCTCCATCGGTGCGGTCGGGCAATGTGCCTGGACAGCTGGCATAGACATACATATCTCTTCATCAAGACCTCAGCCGCTAGCCCCCAAGACCCAATTACCCCACCCTGATTGGGCTGAGATAAGGAGGGAATTTTTACAAATTAGGGAATAAATAGAATTTCCACACGTGGAGCCTGGAGAAGCTGGGAGACGGTAATGAAAAACAATACATCACAATCAGGCAGACAGTTCTATTCATACGCCAGTGCGTTCCGCTCACTCCTCATAATCAGGTCCCAGTGACAGACACACAGCCCTGCTGCTCAAAAGCCATCACCTCCCCTGTGTGTGTGTGTGTGTGTATGGGGGGGGAGACATAGAACACCCCAAAAAAGAGAGCACGCCCTTTCCAACATACAGTAGAGGAGCAAAGAGCATGTATGCTTCTTCATTTCCCCCAGTCCTTTTCTCATGTCCCTCCAAAGCAAGCTCCAGAGCCTTCAAAAACTTTTCCAAGATCTCTGAATTAGCCTAAAAAGGTCTAAAAGTGTCCAAAAGTAGGCAGAAGGACAGTCCTTGATCTGCAAAGGTTATTAGCTTTTTAGTTCCCGGTAGTTCACAAAAAGCGCTTCCAAACTTGAATATACAGAAGGTTTTACTTAAAAAAAAAATAAAAAAATTACACAGCAGATATTCTCTAGGATTTTAATGTTCTTTTCAGCAGAATATGTATAATTTATTTTAGAACTGCACACAGGAAAGAGGATAAGGAAAAAGCTTCTTTAGTCCATTAGAAATGGAAGTCGGTAAGAATTATTTGGCTGAATATATCCACTTCAATATTCAGCAGTACTTAACCAGCCAGGAACTGTTCCTGGCCATTTAAATAACATTTAGCTGGCTAACCACAAAAATTCAGCGGGAGACAGCAGGTTACCTCCACTGAATATTCACAGTTAGCAGTTAAGTGGCTATGTCATGCGACTTAGTCGACTAGCCACAAATATTCAGTGGACAAGTTGGACCCCATAAAAACCAATCCTTTCTGTGCCCACTATTATCTTAACTGGCCAGGGCTGGATATTCAACGCTAGTTGTCAGCACTGAATATTCAGACTGAGCACTGGTGTTCGGAGTATAGCACACTGCTCAGCGCTGGTTAAAACTGCCTGATCACATCGAGATTATACAGACCATAATTGCTCCATCTATTTTACGTATATATTTCTTGATTACATGAACACTACTAACATTTAAGGTATCTCACACAACCTACAGAAAATAGAGGTTTCTCCAGTATCACTCTCACGACATGATTTCTGCACCATGAAGAAGCTTAAGCTCTTATGGACCGAGGAAATTACTATCTAAATATATGAAAAGCCGCTATTTATATGATGTGTATGTGGGAGTTTCCACTATTCAGTTCAATTAGTTTTTTCCCCTGAAAAACTAAAGGACATCTCATTTTAAACAGTGAGGGAAATAAGATCAGCAGCAACTATAAGAACATAAGATGCATTTTACTGCCCAAATGTTGCAGTGTTTTGGTCATCATACTTCCCAAATATCTGTTCTGATACTTTCTACCTATGAGACTATTATTTGAAAAGCAATATTGACATAGATCCTTCTTAATGATTGTCTTTCTAAGTTGTTTGATTTTTTTTTAATGTATTTGTTTTTTAAGACTGTTTGGTCATTGGAAAGATAAAATCAACCTTGAACGGAATCAATTTTTTGCTAAATTCGTAAGTACAGGTAAGTTATTGCAGAGTATCGTGGTCTGGTATCCTTCATAAGATGGAAATGGTTTGGAAACTTGTAGGTATTATATATACCCCTAACCCATAATAATTCACATGTCTGGTTATTGTTATTTCTTATATTGGAACTAAAACGAGAAAAGCCAGAACATAAGATGGGCCATGCAGAGTCAGACCAGTGGTCCACCAAGTCTGCTGTCTAGTCTAGTCTCAGCTCAGTTGGAAGTTCAAGTTTCACGTTTATTTAAAATTTGTTTAATCGCCCTATCATATATTCAGGGCGATGTACAATTCTAAAAATATTTTATAACAGTACACAGGGGAAGAAAAAGTTCATATAACAAATACATGACTTTCAAAACAGCCGGGACTAGTAGGGTAAATAGGATAGAAATACAATAATTGGAGGCAGATGAGACAATCAAGGAAAATTACAAGAGGAAGGATTTTTTGGGGTTTTTTTTTTTTTAAAGGATGGATTTTGCTTTAGTTTTGATGTTTTTATGATGTCTAGCAGTCAAATAATAATTTTATTTTTATATACTGCCCTACCACATAGTTCTAGGTGGTTCACATACATTAAAAATTATACAATCAATTAAGATATACATTAAGATCCACTAAAATATACACCTATAAAAACAATGTGCAATTTATCAATCAGAATACTAAAACATCAGTTTACAAATTTATCAAATAAATCAGTTTTTAGTAATTTCCTAAAAGACATGTATGAATGAGCCTGAAAGATAATAGTACTTAACCATAAGTTCATTTTACTTGCCTGAAAACCGAGCAATTTATCGAAGAATCTCTTATAACGACAAGACTTGAATGTCGGGAGAACAAATAAGTATTGCCCTCGAGTAATCCTATTGGGTTTGTATCATTCAAAACATGAGGTCAAGTAAATAGGCGCCATTCCAAACAACACTTTAAAACATATACAACCAAATTTAAACAATACTCTAGCCTCAAAAGGCAGCCAGTGCAACTGTCGATAAGATGGAGTAATATGGTCATATTTTTTCAGACTAAAAATTAGGCGGATCGCTGTGTTCTGTATAAGTCTCAATCTCTTTTTTTTTTTTTTTAATTTATTTATTTATAATTTTATACATTATTCCCAAGCATAAACATCTTGTACAGTAAGATTGTTTTGAATACAAATAAAGAAAAAGAAAACAAATTACAATACAATATAGAAGATATTAAATATCATAACATCTTCTCCTTATAAAGACAATCTCTAGTCCACAATAATTGGATCCTAGACTTCAATAGGGTGGATTAAAACAAAAAGATCATAAGATTAATCTTATACTTAAGAAAATCTAAATGGATGAAATCGCGGGGAGCTAATCATGTATTTCTGTTGTTACTTCTATTTTTTCACCTTTCTCAAGACGTTTCAATGCCACAAATTTGGTTAGGTGTGTCGGATCAAAGAAAACATATTTATCAGAACCATAATGAACAATACATTTGCAAGGAAATCTAAGGAAAAATTTCCCTCCCACTGAAATTACACCAGATTTTAATAACAAAAACTGCTTTCTTCGTTTTTGAGTCTCTTTGGTAACATCAGAAAAAATTTGTACTTTCTGACCCAGGAACTCTTTAGTTCTATTTCTAAAGAACATTTTCATAATCCAGTTCTTGTCTGGCATCAATACAACTGTTACCAGTAATGTCGCAGGTTTAACTAATTCTTTCATTGAACTTTCAAATAATGTAGTAATGTCCAAATTTGATTCCTGTTGTCCCTCGTTGATCAATTGCTGATCCAATTTTCTATCAGGCAGGTAAAATACTTGTGTAAATGGTGGAATTAATTCTTCTGAAACTGAGAAAATCTCCAAGAAGTATTTTTTTAACATTTCCCTAGGAGACATAGAAGATATCCTGGGAAAATTTAGGAACCGCAAATTATTGGCTCGTTGGCCATTTTCAATCATTTCCAGTTTCATCCTGATATTTGTACTATCTCTAATCATAGTTTCTTGTACTTGTTTGACCCCTACTATCTCATTTTTATTTTTATCTGAGGTAGCTTTGACTATAGTCAATTCTGATTGCATTTGAGTCAATTCTTGTTCCTGCTTATCAACTTTCATTTCTAGTGCTTTAAGTTGTGGATTCAATGAATTTCCCAGTTTGACTACTAAGTCCCAGAGAGACTCCATTGTAATTTCAGTGGGTTTTTCAACCAAAAAGAAGGAAGTCTCACCTGCCATACTTGTAGGAATCGAGTCTTGTTGTATCTCCCTTTCCTTTGATGTTCCAGCCGCAGTTTCTCTCTCCAGACTTAAAAAGTCTTTTGATAGATCCAATACATCGCTCGAAGATGAACCAGCCTCCTGGGCTACCAGCACTGCCTCTATGGACGTGCCTTGTGCCTGCGGTGAGCTAGTATGCTGCGGTTGGGGGGGGAGTATCTCTTTCTTCCGGGTTCAGCGTGACCTCTAGCCCCTGGATTCTGGCGGCGTCACCCCGTACCGCCAAGTCCTGCGGGCGATTCCCCGAAGTTGCCGGCTCCCTCTGAAGCCGTGTCAAGAGGCGCTCAATAGTGAGAGGAGGAGGAATAACAGAACGCCGCGAGGCTCCGGCGGCACTTCTCCCTCTCCTCTTAGGCATGAGGAAACCTTCAGAGCAAGCTGAATATCCAGAAAAGGTAAATTATAAAATCTACCAAACGCTCAGGAGACGCTCCGAAATTCAACCACTCGCGGCCATCTTGGATCCAAGTCCATGACATAGAATCAGTCTCAATCTCTTTTGAAGCTTTTTATGAGATCTTTAAAAAGAAAACATTTTAACTGACTCTTAAATCTATCGTTTCCTTCCTCCCTTAAGTAGATTGGCAAGGAATTCCACAATTGGGGGCCCCCGATAGAAAAAATGTATTGTCTTCGTGTATTAATGGTTTTAAGTGACGGAACAGTTAGCAAATGTTGGTCATTAGATCGAAGAGTTCTAGTGGAGGTGTAGGGAATTAGAATCCTGTCGATAAAAGCTGGAGACTTATGGAGTTGGCCTTAAATGATAACAGACATATTTTGTAAATTATTCTATGCGATACTGGGAGCCAATGAGATTTTTTAAGAAGTGGCGAGACATGGTCGAACTTTTTTGCATTCATGCTAATTTTAATAGAGGTGTTTTGAATTAGCTGTAAACGCCTGATCTCTGTTTGCGTAATACCCTTGAATAAGGCGTTACAGTAATCAATTTTAGAAATGATCAGTGAATGGATTAATGTGTTTAAGGATTTTGGTTTTAATCATTTAGAAATTGAGCATATTTGTCGTAACTTAAAAAATGTTGATTTGACTATCATGCTAATATGATCATGACTGAATATGACCCCTAGAATTTTGATGGTAGCAACTGCCTGAAGAGTAGCGCCTGTAAGTGCAATGGGGTGGTTGAGTTTTAGCCTTCTTTCCATGGAAAAAGCATTACATTTGATTTGGCAGAAGACCTCAGTAGAAAAGTCTGCTTCATACCAACCTTTCCCTGACATGAGAGAGGGAGATACCCAAGTCTATCTGGATAATATTTGTTAATGGACTCATCATCCTGGAGCTTCTTTTAAAAAACCTCCACTCTGCTACCAGTTTTGCCCACATACTCCAGCAATACATTCCACAGTTTAATTGTGTATTGATTGGGGAAAATAAAGAACTTCCTTAAATTTATTTAAAAGTTGGTTTTAGGAGAGGCCTCTAGCTCTAGATTGAGAGCCTCCCATCAAGTACAATACGTAATATGAAAGCATGTTTAGATGTCCTACTTCAATGCCACAATACGGTGGAATTCATCAAGAAGGAAAACTCTCTAAGTGGTTGAAAAATACCTGCCAACATGCTTAACATATGGTTGATATGCAGACCACTCTCCCCCTCCTACCAGTCATATCTAGCTACTTATTGTGGGCTTTCTTCAGTAAAAGATTTCCTAGAGACAGAGAACGGAAAGATGCCCTTTTAGAATAACACCTTATGTGTCACGCAAGCTTTCGCCTTCACTGACACTTTATCCTGTGCCTGTTAGGCATTAACTAATCTTGGGCTACAGGGACTAGGATTTGTCACACGTTGTTTCTCTACTTTCTTCATGGAACAGAGAAGTTTGGATCTCGTGTCAGAGAAAGCAGCAGCAAATTTGAAGGCCATGAGTTATGTGGGGCACTAGCAAGTCCTAATACAAAGTATTCTTTCCTTTAAAGCTCCAGAGCTGGCCTCGTTATACCATAAAAGAGACTCAGAATCAAAACAGCCAAGCTACGCTCAGATGGTTCAAACGCACCAAGGTTCAATTTAGCAGGTCCGGCAAAGCACAGAAGCACCACAGCACAGACAGGGCAGGCCTCTTCATCTTCGAGGAGAACAGTCGATTTTTAAACATCAGCTCTAAATCACTAGCTGCTGCTTTGTCTCTCGCCTTGCAGAGGGGAGATCAACTCATCATTTCCTTAACCATTGTTTCTCTCACAGCCAGACGAAGCCAGCGCTAGGAAACTGTTCCACAAAGTCAGGTGCTTAAAAGAAATAAAAAGTGCTTATTAAAAGGAGAACTGGGGAACTAATTTAAAGTCCTCCAAAGAAGCTGAGGGAAACAGCAGTAACACCACCTGCTTTAGCATCCTCGTATTTGTGGAAAGTGGGCCCTATTTGTGGAAAGTGGGCCCAAAGAGTTTCTTTTAAGTTTATCTATCCTTACATCAATCAATCAAGCATCCATCTATAAATCCATTATTTGTTAGGTTTACAATTAATCTCTCGTTGACTAAAGCAGCATACCGATTAATCAACTATGCATTTATGCCTCAATCTATCTATAAATCACAGGGTCTGGCTCTGAGGGTAGGACAGAGGGCAGATGGGAGTGAAAATGCAGTCAGATTCTCAGCTTCCAGCTTGAAGGAATCCAGCCTTTACCGCGGGGCTACCAGACCTGTTCACTCTATCCACAGTGAACATGCAGGAGATAAATCTGCACATAACACACCAATCTCATGCAAATTCATTGTCAAAACCCACCTTGCTATGGGAGAGCTCTGTCCTATTATTCTAATGGCACCAAGAGTCTTTATTCACAACTATCATATCCCCTTCAGGGACATCCCTTGGCCAGGGGCCACAAACTGAGGCTCCCTCCTGAACTTTGCTACTATGAACTCTAAGTATACCCCAGAGAATTACGCAATTAAGTGCATGTTAAGTGTGAACAAAATTGCAAAATCCTACATAATTATGAATGTTTAACCTGTAACCTGTTCCGAGCTCTTTGGGAACAACGGGACAGAAAACAAATTGAATAAATAATCTGTTCTTCCCAACTTCAGAATGTCTAAAGGAGACTTAGCAAGGCCAGTATGAGGCCTTAAGCATCTGCATGTGCTCAAGGCCTGCTGTGTCCCACCCCTTCAAAGAAGGATGATTCGTTCTCTCTGCTCCCCCTTGGAACTCAAATGATGTCACACTTAGAAGGAAATTAGAAGGTGTCCGATAATACAGAACACAGCCATTAAAATGATTTATAAAGCAAAAACATATGATCATGTCACTCCTCTCCTACAAAAGACCATCACCCACCGGATTACAGTTAAAATTCTGTTCATTACCTTTAAAGTAAAAAGAGCCCATTTGCCAGCTTTTCTAGATAGACTTCTGATTCCTTATACAACCTCCAGATTGCTCTGAGCAATTCCCTCTATTCGCCAGATATTTTATGATTCAACTTGTGAGACAATTTTTTCAGTCTTTCCCCTCGAATATAAGGCAATAATTGTGTGCCTCTAAATTTAAATCTGGCCTACAAACCTTTCTTTTTCAAGATGCCTTTGACTTATAGATTCAGATTGTGATATTAACTTACTATAAGCCTTATGTTTTTCCTTTCCCTGTCCAATTTTTTAATTTTATGAAATGATATAACTCTTGCTGTTTTCCCTTATTATTTTAAAGAGTCTGTGTTAACTTCCCTTTATAAGTATATTTTTTAGCTATGATTTTATGTAAACCATTTAGGCTGTACAATAAATGGTATATCAAGCCATAATAAAGTTGAAACTCGAAGGATGTTCAGAGGGGCATGACCTAGTAGGCGTTTAGCATGCACCAGTGCTCAAGATCTGTGCCAGCGATACCAAGTCTCCTTTAGACAAGCTAATTATTCCCCCCAAAGGAAGAAGGAAAAGGAAAGGAAAGAAAGATGCGGGACACTTGGGGGGGTAAGGAAAGGGAAAAGCTGGACACAAGGCAAGATATTGCCCACGATGGGAGGGTGAGGGGCAGGAGAGATGCTGAACACTGTAGGGAGGTTAGGAGGGAAAAGGGAGATGACATGCTGACCAATTGGTGTGGGGAGGAGGGAGAGGAAAGGAAGATGCTGGCTACCTGGGGTAATAAGAGAGGGGACGGGAGATGTTGCACTACAAAGGAAATTGAGAAGGGCATTCAGCTTCGAGACCACAGGAACTTACAGCAGCCATTTTTGTTCATGACTCTGCACGGGGCAGGAGCGTAGGAAGATCGCTCCTGCCCCACTTCATTCATTGCTAGACCACCAGGCTTTAAAAGTAAGGTGTGGAGAGGTCCGGTAGGCAGGAGTGGGTCAGATTTTAGAAACTCGAGAATAATTGAAGTTGCGAGTCCTAAACCCACTAATATGAAGAGGACCTGTAGTCTCTCACTATATACACTTTCATACATTCACTAACACATTGCACTTACTCTTTACCCAACACATCCATCCAGTCACACACTCAAAGGATTATCAAAAGTTACTGTGTCCTTAACACTGGAGTACTGGAGAAGGGCGAATGCAGTCCCTCTACACAAAAGTGGAAGTAAGGAAGAAGTAGGGAATTACAAGCCAGTAAGTCTGACTTCTGTGGTAAACAAATTAATGGAAACACTTTTAAAACAAAGAATGGTACAGTTTCTGGAATCTGGTGAATTACAGGACCAGAGGCAACATGGATTCACTAGAGGTAGGTCTTGTCAGACAGATCTGATCAATTTCTTTGACTGGATGACCAAAGAATTGGATACAGGATGTGCGCTAGATGTAGTGTATTTAGATTTTAGCAAAGTCTTTGACAGTGTTCCACACAGATGTCTGATAAATAAACTGAGTGCCCTCGGAATGGGCCCCAAAGTGACGGGCTGGGTTGAGTGGAAGACGACAGAGGGTAGTGGTCAATGGAGATCACTCTGAGGAAAGGGATGTTACCAGTGGTGTGCCTCAAGGTTCCTGTTCTTTTTAACATTTTTATAAGCGATATTGTTGAAGGGGCTGTCAGGTATAATTTGCCTCTTTGTGGATGATACCAAAATCTGCAATAGAGTAGACACCTCGGATGGTGTGAATAACATGAAGAAAGACCTGGCAAAGCTTGAAGAATGGTCTAAAATTTGTCAGCTAAAATTTAATGCTAAGAAATGCAAGGTCATGCATTTGGGCTGCAAAAACCCAAAGAACAGTGCATAACAGAAGAGTGGGACTTGGGTGTGATTGTGTGTGAGGATCTTAAGGTGGCCAAACAGGTTGAAAAGGTGACGGCGAAAGCTAGAAAGATGCTAGGTTGCATAGGGAGAGGTATGGCCAGTAGAAAAAGGAGGTATTGATGCTTCTGTATAAGACTTTGGTGAGACCTCATTTAGAATATTGTGTACAATTCTGGAGGCCAAACCTTCAAAAAGATATAGACAGGATGGAGTCTGTCCAGAGGAACGCTGCTAAAATGGTGTGTGGTCTTCATCATAAGATGTAAAGAGACAGACTTAAAGATCTCAATCTGTATACTTTGGAGGAAAGGCGGGAGAGGGGAGATATGATAGAGATGTAAATTCGCATGAATCAAGTCTCTTTCATTTGAAAGGAAGCTCTGGAATGAGAGGGCAGAGGATGAAGTTAAGAGGTGACAAGCTCAGGAGTAATCTAAGGAAATACTTTTTTACTGAAAAGATGGTAGATGTGTGGAACAGTCTCCCAGAAGAGGTGGTGGAGACAGAGACTATGTCTGAATTCAGGAAAGCATGGGATAGGTATGTGGGATCTCTTAGAGAGAGGAATAGATAATGGTTACCGAGGATAGGCAGAATGGATGGGCCATATTCTGCCATCATGTTTCTATGTTTCTAACATGGTCGCTAAACTGGTTCCAGCCAGTTCAGCGTGCCAGTAATTTTACCAAATGATCATCGGAACGGCCTTTTCCGAGTTTCCTAACAGTCTACGGACTCTGCCATGCAAATGTAGTACAATGAGGTCATTAATATTACAATGGTAGTAAAAGGAGCACTCCAGGTGATTCTCTATCATCGCGGGGTGATTCCCTAACCTCATTGTGCTCAGGCACTGACAGGAAAGTATGGCTTGATAGCTCAGACGCTCACAAATTTTTTTTAAAAAAGACCCCTGAATTGAAGGATGTCAGAAGGATTGCCCACTCCCTCCACCGCCGGTAATCCCGCCCCCCCCCCACCCCTCAACAGAATGGAAGAAGCATTGGCTCATACTTAGGAGCGTGCAGAGGTGGTCAAAGCATGGGATATACAAATAATGGACAGTAAACAACTGGAATCAGCTTTAATGGAAAAACTAGAAGATCTGAAAAACTGCAGCTGATGGTTTAACCCATGGTTCCAAGGGCTGCCAGACTTCAACAACTGATACCTCAACTGATAAGTCTAAACCAAGCAGGTTTTATAATGGGAAGGAAGACATCTGATTATGGCCCCGTTTTATCAAGCTGCGTTAGGGGTTTTTTTTTTTTAATCACTGGCCACTGCAGTAAGAGCTCCAACGCTCAGAGAATTCCTATGAGCATCGGAACTTGCACTGTAGCGGCTGGCAATAAAAACCCCTAAAGCGGCTTGATAAAAGGGGGCCTGTACCAGGTAATCTTTACATGTGATTAATCAAGCTACCATGTCAGCGATCCCTTTGATAATTTTATCTATTGATGCAGAAGATGCTGTTGATCAAGTCTACTGGCCATATGTTTGCAGTTCTTGAAAAATTGGACTTCACAGGTCCTTTACTTGCATTGGATTCAAGCTATAGGAAACCACTGGCCAACCTTAAAATAAATGGTGTTTATACAGAGCAGTTTGAATTACAATGGGGATCAAGTCAAGGGTATGTGCTCTCACCATTTCTATGCTCTATCAATCAACCCGCTTGTCCAGGAAGTTAGGACTAACATGGGGATAACTGAATGATCTGGGGGGGGGGCTGACCCATAAAATTCTGTGCAGGTGAAATACAGCTGACCCTGTTCAACCCAAATAATTCCTTGTTAAATGTGGTTGATAATTTACAACGGTATGGGCAGGTCTCAGACTTTTGCACAAAAATGTCTAAATCAGAAATATTAAATATAAACATTGATGCTATGGGTGCACTTTTGAATGTCTTTTTACAATTACCATATTTTCACGCATATAATGCGCGCGTTATACACAATTTTACAAACCGTGCATAACCATGTGCGTTATACGCGTGAGCGCATTGTACAAATTTTTTTTTACATAGTTCCCCCCCCCCCGACGTCCGATTCATCACCCCGAAGGACCACTCACACCCCCACCCGAAGGACCGCTCGCACCCCCAAAGCCACCCCCCCTCCCTCATGGAGAAGCTGCCTACCGTTGTTTCCAGATGCCAGTGAGCCCAGCTGCTTCCTCTGCTGGCGGTCCTGCCCCTTCTCTGAGCCCTGCGCTACGCTGCTTCCTCTTCTGGCGGTCCCGCCCTTTCTCTGACGTCAGAGGAAGCAGCTGGGCTCACTGGCATCCGGAAACAACGGTAGGCAGCTTCTCCATGCGGGAGGAGGAGGGGGGAGGCTGTGGGGTTGCGAGCGGTCCTTCGGAAAGGAGAGTTGGGGCGGGCGAGAGGAGAGTCGGGGCGGCGAGAGGAGAGTCGGGGCGGCGAGAGGAGAGTCGGGGCAGCGAGAGGAGAGTCGGGGCAGCGAGAGGAGAGTCGGGGCGGAATGCGCGGTATACGTGTGTGCGCGCTATAGTAAAATTTTTTAACATAAATTTCTGTTCCCCGCACGCTATACCCGTGTGCGCGTTTTACACGGGTGCGCGGTATATGAGTGAAAATACAGTAATTTACTTTCTTTATCTTATCGTTTTTTAATAAAGCCGGTTTCCACAATCTTTGGACTTATTGACTGACCACTGTATTTAAAGCACATTGGTCATTTGATAAATGTAAGCAGTGAGGTTTGGTTGGAAACCATGATGTATAAATGACATTGTTGGTTCCTCTTGAAGGAGAAATGCAGCATAAATAGCGCTTCTTTTTCCGTTTGAGAACAGATGTCAATTTGTAGGGTGAGAGAATTCACAAGGTATTTATCAATTTGAAGAAAATATCTTTCATGTATTCTGCTTTTATGTGTGAAAATCAGAGCTTAAATCTAATACTAATTAGTGGCTCAGGGCATTTTTCTTCTTTCAAAAGATCGCTCTATATACCCTAGTGGTTTTCACAGTGAGTAGATATAGTTAAATATCTTGTAGTACTTTACAATTTCTGGTTTTACCGAGATAGTAGAGATGTTTTCTACCATATATGACTGGTTTCAATAATATTGCAGTTCTCATTCATACTGTGCCTGTGGGCCCTTTTATTTTTTACTGATTTTCCTACTAGCTTTTATACTTTTTTTGGGGCTTATTTTGTATTTTAACAAACTTTTAGGAGCAGTCTGCCACATGATTAGTTTCTAAGGGTTTAGGATTCCTATGTGTCAAATGCTGATATATGCACTTTTTTTTAATAGATGAGTGATATGTAATGGTTTTTAAAATTATTTTATTTTTAGGAGAGATGTTTGTTATCCTTTTTGATCACATACTTTTTGAAAGACATTGAAGTCTGGCCAGTAAATTTTTACAATATTCACACATACATATCTATATTTTATTTATTTAGACAGAGTAATTAAAATGACGGTGATGCTGTGCTAGATGTATGGTTTATAAAATCTGTCACTGGTGCTTATGGAGGAGGAGGATGTAGATAGCTTCAGAGCTCTTATGGAGGAATAAGAAGCCCAGGATGCAGCTGAGATTGTTACAGAGGAAACCATCTGGTGAGGGATTCAGCTTGTCTGATTTTCAATTGTACAAATGTTCTTTGAAGAAGCACACAGTCAACTGGGTAGAAAATACTTCAAAACAAATAAGAACCAGCAAGGGAGAAAGGCACCCCTACAAAATCAAAACTGAAGCACAAAAAAAAGCTGGATTGAGACAATAGTCATTCAATTCAGATCAAAAAGTATAGTTTATTTGGACAGGGCACAAAACCAAAAGACTCAAAACCAAGCCATATTTCAGTGAAGAAACTGCCTGCCTCAGGAATCAAAAGTATCTGAGTATTTCAACATATACAGAGATTGAGGATCAACTGGTAGAAGCCTACTTGTTTGCATATGCTTTACATAAGAGGCTGATGAGTAAACTGGAACATAAGGATTTCTTCTACAAGATGAGTCTGGCATTGGGCAAATAGAAAGTTGGGATTGGAAAATAGGGTTGCAACTGATTTTCCAATTTGTGGCAATAGGGACTTCACCTGGGCTTGGAAGCTTCTGATTTTGACAGATGGCAGAGGAAGGGCCTGGGACAGGTTGGGCAGCCGTGGGAGAAAGGAGAAGGGTAATGAAAAATTTTACTGATCTCAGGGTCAAATTTGGACTATCCAATAGAGATTTTTATGGATACAGTGGTGCCTCGCATAACGGACGCCTCGCACAGCGAACGCTGCGCATAACGAACTTTTTGTCTTGCTCCCTATAACGAACTTCGTTTCACACAACGAAGTCGCCCAAGGGGCCCGGGGGGGGGGGCGGAACTACTCTCGCCGCTTTCTAATGTGAGCCGGGAACAGCAGCACCCTCCTGTCTGAATGCAGTGTTCCATCATCTCCCTCCACCTTACCTTAAAAACCGAGTTTTCCGGCTTTCTTTTTCAGCCAGCCACACACTTTCAAAGAGCAGCACATGCGCGCATGCTCTGTTGTTCAATCTTCTCCTCTGACGCAACCGGAAACCGAAAGTTGCAGGAGAGGAGAACATTGATCAACTCCAGCAGCTGCGCGTGCACAGCTTTTTGAGATCGTGCGGCTGGGTGAGGGAGAAGGCTGGCAGGCTCTGCATGTGAGGTGAGGTGGAGGGAGGGAAATGTAGGGCTGCAGAACGAATTATTTTGTTTTACAGGTATTCTTATGGGAAAACGCGTTTCACACAACGAACATTTCACATAACAAACTTGCTCCTGGAACGGATTAAGTTCGTTGTGTGAGGCACCACTGTATTTGGAGATCTGTTTCTTGAGCAGTGAAACTTGGCAATCCTCTAGGGCAGGGATGTCCAACCTGTGGCCCGAGGGCCGCATGTGGCCCTGTGAAGTATTTTGTGCGGCCCTGGTCGAGGGCGATGCAGTGTTTTCCTCTGCTGCCCCCGGGTGTTTACCATCTTGCCAGCTCCCTCCTCTGTCTTGGTGCAGCATTTGCGCGGCCCCAGAAAAAAATTTTTCGGCCAATGTGGCCAAGGGAAGCCAAAAGGTTGGACACCCCTGCTCTTGGGGATTTTGTGCACTCAGGCCTTTGAGCATATATGGTTTGTGGATGCAAAATTTCCTGGACATACCGGAACATGGTGGGTGAACTGGTGGGGAACCCTATCTCACCCTGGGTGTGGAGATGGATCATGATGATCTTCTGATGTGTTATGTTTGTGTATATGGTTTGATGGAAGACATGATTTATTGAGAACTGTACTAGATTTTTAATTTCAATTGTATGTTCATATATTTTTAGACTTCTGAAGAAGGCCCTGTTTAGTGCTGAAACACTGGCTGTTTAGAGTATGTTCTTGCCAAATACACATAAATACAGTAAACTCTCAATCATTCAGTATCCATAGTTTCTGGTTGCTTGAGAGTTACTGTAAAAATAGGATGAGAATAGAGTCCAGAAACTCTGCCCACTGAATGCCCACACACAAACAATACGCCATCACATCTAGACATGTGCTTAAAAAATACTGTTTAGCAGAAACTGCTCAATTATGCCCATCTGTGTTTATGACTGTATGTGTATGTGCTCTTGCTGCCTAAAACTAGTGGTTCCTCATATGGGCTCCTAGGATGAAGGTGCTAGGATGCACTTTGTTTTTAATAGTTGTTTTATTCGTGTTTGTTTTAATTCTCATTTTTAGATTGCCTTATCCCTGTCTGAACTGCCGCCGCGAAGCCTAACAGCCCAAGATCTCGCTGACAACTTTTGCAAAAAGATTAATGATATTCGGAAAACATTTGTTCCTGCCACAATTAACGAACCTACTTACATCCCAAACAATTACCATTTACCGCTTGCTAAATGTTCCTACTTTAGGAAGCGTCTTTTCCAAAGAGTCAACTTAAAAGGCTCTCAAGCAGAGATCATTCCTCCATTAATTCTAAAAAAATTTTCTCGTGTTTTGGTCCTTTCATCCACACCCTTATTCTAAATAGTTTAAAACTTGGTCTGTTACCTTCAGCATTGAAAAAGGCCTCAATTCTTCCAATAATAATAGATTACAAAGCTAGTCCGGAAGATGCCTCAAATTATCGTCCTATAGCTAATATTCCGTTTCTAGCTAAACTAACAGAAAGATTAGTATTCGAACAACTATCAGACTTTGTCGAAACAACCAATGTCTTACACCCAAACCAAACAGGATTCAGGAAAAACCATTCTATAGAGTACTCGCTAATTGGTTTGACCACGAACATACTTTATCATTTAGATCATCATAACTCTGTTATTCTTTTCTCTCTTGATCTATCAGCAGCATTCGATACTATCGATCATGTGTTACTTCTTGAAAGACTGAAATCTATAGGAGTTTGTGGCCAAATACTTGATTGGTTTAATTCCTTTCTTTCTAACCGCTCATCTACAGTTACTTTCAAGGATACAGTTTCAAAATCCTATACTCTCAATTGTGATATTCCTCAAGGATCCATTCTATCCCCACTATTATTCAATATTTTCCTATTCCCTTTACTAATAATAACTTTTAATAATAACTTTATTTTTCTATGCCGCCAACAATCTTGAGACTTCTAGGTGGTTTACATTGAAAGAGAGCTGGACAGTCAACGAATTACAATATGCAAATAGTCATTGAATTACAGTATACAGAATCATAAGATGTAGCGAATTACAATATACAGATTGTTAGAATTTCAAAAGTATACGCAGGGGAGGACATGTTAGAAAGAAAAGAGATTGATTTAGAGATTGAAATAGTTATTATTTAGGTGATAAATCTATCGAATAAGGCAGTTTTTATGGCTTTTCTAAAAGCGTTATAGGTCAGTTTAGCTCCATTTATGTAGTCGTCTAACCAGTGTTGTTGTGTGTTTGCTTGGTACATAAAAGTTCTATCCAGAAAAGTTTTGTATTTACAGCCGTAATGCTTGGATAAGCTTATGTCAGTCTATAGGTTTTACTACTTTCACATATGCTGATGATGTCCAACTTCTACACCCTTTTTTAAATCCAGAAAATAAAAAAAGAAATAATTGAGATTAACAGAAAGTTAGTGGATATTAAGCAATGGCCCTAAACATTCAGAAAACTAAAACTTTACTTTTCCCATGGAAAAAAGACATAAGTCTGACTATCCATCCTAGATAACATTCATCTAAAGTTAGTAAAATCTTCAAAAATATTGGGTGTAACTATTGATAAAAGGCTTTCCTACCATGAACATGTAAGTAACACAGTTAAATCTTGCTTTTATAGGCTACGAATGATTCGCTCAATTTCTAAGTTTCTTGAGCCAAAATCACTCAACATACTAATTCATTCCCTAGTTATCACTAAACTTGACTACTGTAACTCTTTATTAATAAATATTCCTCAAAAAGAAAAGAGGCGTCTTCAGATAGCCAAAATACCGCCATTAAATTGATTCATAATGGCAAAAAATACGATCATGTTACACCCCCTTTCTGATCAAATCCCACTGGCTTCCAGTTAATCACAGTATTACTTTCAAAATCTTACTTTTAGTATTTAAAACTTTGTCTTCCAATGAACCTCAATTTATTAGAAAAGTACTTATTCCTCATAATACATCACGCTCCCTTAGGTCCACTAACCAAAAACTTATAACAGTTCCCTCATTGAAAGTAATTGGAACTCGTCGTCATGACATGTTCTCAGTAATGGCCCTGCAACTATGGAATACCTTACCTCATTATACAAGAGAAGAAAAATGACTTAAGTCGCTTTTAAAGGCAATCTGAAGAGTTTTCTTTTTAAAGATGCTTTTAATCTTTAGCTATGCTCAAAGTTTATTTTAGTCCTTCCTTATTTTCTACTTTCCCCCCTATTGTTTTTTCTATTCATATCTTCTCTTATAGTCTAATATAAACAATTGTAGTTCTGCCCTTCTTACCTTATGTATCTATTAGTCTGTAAGTCTGTTAGTTAAACCCATTATATTTAATGACCAAATTGGTATATGCTTATACCTTTTTTTAAATTTGTAAATCACTTAGTAACGTAAATAAGCGATTCAACAAGTCAAAATAAAACTTGAAACTTGAATAGCAAAAGGTCTAATCCTTGCATAGCTCTATTTCGGGATGAAGTCATGGATAGAGTGTGTGTACAAAAGAATGTTGTGTGTAGGAGACAGAGTAGATGAGGTTTTTCAGGGGGGCCAAAGCTGAACTTTAGTATGTTTGGAAAGCTTGTTTAGCAGCAAAAAAATGTATTTTGCTCTAATAGACTGGGTGTATCTTTCGTTATCACAAGTGGAGAAGCTCAAAGCCATGTGGAAGGAAAGAAGCAAAATTCCTTATGAGAGGACCATAAGGATATATTATATCACTAGTTTTTTAGACCATTACATTAACGGGTGCTAGAATAGATGTGTAGACTTAGGCATTTCTTTATTTATTTCTTCCTGGTCCCCTGTTTGTGTGTCTTTCTGTGTTTCTGTCTTTCTCCCTGCCCGCTGTCTGTCTTTCTGTCTCTCCCCCCTGTCCAGCAGCACCTCTTCCCTGCTCCCCCTGTCCAGCAATAGTCTTTCTCCTTTACTTTTACCTCTCCCCTGTCCAGTAGTACCCCTTCTCCCTTCCCCATGTCCAAGATCGCTACTTGTTCCCAACAAATCACACCCCTCCCCCCAAAGTAAAGCAAGATTGCTCCCTGAGCCCCCTTCCCCAGCATCACCCCCCCCCCCCACTTTACCTAAACCAATGGAAGATAGTTCACAGCTCCCCAGCACACACTCTTCCCTCAAAACAAAGCAAAATAGCTCCCTTGCCCAAGCAGGCTTATCTGAGAAGTGTCGCTTGTTTTCTGAGGCAGCTGGAGCAGGTCCTGCTGCAGGCTCCTTTTTTAAACTGGGGAAACCACCATGTGAAAACTTCCACCTCCACAGGCTCCTTATTTCGTAAACCGCAACCAAAACACAACCGTCGCTGGGGAAAGCAACATAACCGTCGCTGGGGAAACCGCTGCGCGGAAACTGACAGAGGCTGTTTCTAATGCACATGCGGGAGGCACGGCACCACAGAAGCAAGGAGCCACGAAGACTGAAGTGCGCATGTGCACTAAGGGTTTTATTATAGCGGATTACTGGATAAAGCTGGATTGGAGGTTATTTATTTATTATCTGCCTTTCTGAAGAGATTCACCCAATTTGTAGTATTGTTCTGAATTTGGTCTTAGCCAGTCCATTTTCTTAAAAGAGGGTTGGTGGAGTATAGATAAAAAATATTTGCATGTTAAGCTGACGACTGTCCACAGTGCATCTCAAAACTTGACAATAAAAATGATTTAAACTACAGGGCAATTCTATAACTGAGGTCCCGAGAGAGATGCAGCAATGCCAAGCTTCAATTTTATAATGCCATCTGTGTACCAAGATGCCGTTATAAGTTGGCAGTTATGCCAAGTCAACGTCCAGTGTAAAAGCTCATGCCTAAGTGATCCATGATATAGTCAACACTTGTAGCATTCTATAAGTTACATGCGCAAGGTGGAAACACGCCCATGCCCCTCTCATGCATGCCCGCTTGCAGTTACACACTAATGTATTGATGTGCTATTTTATCCACTAGTGCATATATGGCTAAAGTACCACTAATCTCAGCACTTACGCCTGCAGATGACACAAAGTAATTCAAAGTTGTTGAATCAGAAAAGGATTGTAAGAAATTGCAAGAGGACCTAACGAGACTGGAAAATTGGGCATCCAAATGGTAGTTAACACTAAATGTAAATAAGAGCAAGTTGGTGCATGTAGGAAAGAGAAACCCAAACTACAGCTACTTGATGCAAGGTTTCACATTAGGTGTCAACATGGACAATACCTAGAAACTTGAATATAAATCCATCCAAATACAAACTGAGGGGAAAAAATGTCGACAAATATAAAGCGAATTCAGGGCAGTCTTGTGAGGTTACTGTGGGAACTCGTGTCAGCCATTTTGTGCAGTGAGGAACGCTCTTGCCCTGGCTCACCACTGGACCAGCAAGGCTTAAGGAGGCCTGAGATGGATCTAAGAGGGGGAGAGCTCAAATATAAACCAAGATCCCCATTTTGGCTCATTTTTTTGGCCCCAAAATTCTAGGTTTATATTTGAGTATATACGGTAAAGTGGTGCACACAAATACAAGTGCCCTAAGAAGAAAGGCTAAAGAGGCTTGAGGAAGAGACAGCTGAAGGCAGAAGTTTCTAAAATATTCAATAGAGTGTAACTAGTAAACAAAGACTTGCAGATGCCATAAAGTTACTGAGTAGTATGTTTAAAAGAAGTAGCATACACTTAAGCTCTGGGATTCACTGCCAGAAGATGTGATAAAGCAGTCAAATAGCTGGATTAACGAAAAAAGGCTTGGGCAAGTTGCTGAAGGAAACGTTCATAAACCACTATTGTTAAAATAGCCATAGGGAAAGCAATTGATTTTTGGGGGAGGAAGCAACATGATATCTAGCTGCTTTTTGGGATCCTGAAAGGCACTTGTGACCTGGACTGGCCACTACTGGAAACAGGATATTGGGCTAGACTGATGTTTGATCTGGAAGTTCTTAAGCTCCCTCACATCATCCATAGCTAGAGAGCTCTAGATATTAGTCTGGGAGGGGACTTTGTGGATGAGTTTCCAGTTTGCTCTTGGGGTGATCTTTGTAGGACGCACTCCTAAGTCAAGTCACTACCCACATATTCACAAATGGTTTTGTAACCCTGTCTAGACAGATGAGCATCGGCTAGTCTATTTTTAGGTCCTGATATAAAGTACTGACAAGACCTGAAGTGTGCTATTCATGTGAGGAAGCCAGCAACATCACAAAGTTGTTGCAGTTCTGGATGGAAAATGGGCTAAAATTCCTTAATTGCTATATGAGAGACTAATCAAAAGTAACAGAAATTGAAGTTACTGCTACTCAAGAATATGCCATCAGTTGCAGAATAGATCATTTTTGACTTATTCATTCAGTGGGATTATATTTTACCTTATTATAATTTATTTGACTTGATATACCACTTTTTATAGAACATATAGCAAAGCGGTTTACAAAACTGTGCCAAAATATAGCTTATTATTACTACTGTTAATTATTTCTATAGTACTACCAGATGTACGCAGTGCTGTAGAGAGTCACAAAGAAGACAGTCTATTATAGGGCGCTTACAACCTTTTTTGCATGTAAGTAGTACATGGGATAGATGTATGCTGTATGGCACAAGGGAGGCTGCAGGTGGTGCTATAGATGAAAGGAAAAAAAATGAAACAAATTCAAAAGTTAATATGTGAGCAAAAGAAAGCAAGAAATTAACAGTATCCCTTTAAAAAGGGGAGGAGGCGGGGAGAAATTAAAGTTCCAACATTCGAATCATTCCATTAACAGGATGTTTAACTCCGGATCATTAAATATGTATATCTTATTACACGCCTTGTTAGAGTATTGAGCTATATTGACTAATAATAAATTCCAAGCATCATCTTGGCTGTAAATTTATCTGGAGATGATGAAGACTCAATAATCTAGCCATGCAGATAATATGATAGGGTCTTAAAAAAGATCATTACATTATATGTCAAAATTAAAAGTGAAATATACTTTATTAACAGTGATTCCACACTCAGGCCCGTAACCTATTATATTCTGATGACTGAGAAGAGACAAAACAAAACAGGAGCATTAATTCCCTGGTCAGAGAGGGGGATCTGTAGAAATATCAAATGCATTTGTAGATTACTGGCTCATGTCCAGCTATGGTCAATAGCAGCTGAATGTTGATCCTATCTTCTGGCCACTCAGTGGCCCATGTGAAATGATATGGGGGACTAGACTCAATGATGCTGGAGTGTCAAGATAAGACCGAAAACTAGATGGGCAATTAGACTCATTTCAGGAAACATGCTGAGCTAAAGTTTGTATGGTTTGCCACTAGAGTTCTTCAAACAACCCTCAGCCACACCTGTTCAATGATATGTTACGATATCCAGATGAGATTAATAGCTTCCGAATCATTATGCCTGCTCAGTTGTTCCCAGTTGCTGTGTTCTGGTTAAGCTTATGTCTCAGATGTCAGCTGTACAATCCTAACCAGGTCAGTTTTGTTGTATACATATGTTCTCTTTGATCCGCTATCATTTCAGTATATGGCCATACACAGTAACATCTTATCATTAGACCAACATCTAGGCCCCATCTTTTTCATCCAAACCTTGTCAGGTAAGGGCACATCTTAAATTGTGAGTCCACTTTCACAGAAAGAATAACTTGTATACGTTAATGTAACTCATCTGGACCCCCGATTTAATAAAAGTAATGAAATCTCAAATCCAAACTCAAGACCAGCAACAACCAGCTAACAGACAAGCAGAGTTGGGGGGCTATGATAGCCTAAGATGAGAGATATTGGCCATCCCCCAACTGGTGAAATGGCTTAAAAAGAGTTACCAGAAGGCTACCCATGCTCCCAAGCGAGGTGAATTGTTTTCTACAAGAACAAAATTCTACTTCTGCTGTGGCTCCAACTTTATCTTCAAGTTTATTTATTTAATTTGGATTTCCCTCATGACTTTGCATTAGTAGCTCATTCCAGTACAGTAGATAATTCCTGGTCTCTGGAGAGCTTACAATGTGAAGGCCTCATTTACTAGCGTGCATTACTGAACATTAATTTATGTTATGCACTTCAAGAAATGGCAACCCAAATTAGGTGCTGGCATAAAAAGTGTTCTGGGCAGAATGACCTTTACAGAATACTAGATTAGTGCACATTTTGGCCCAAATTATCCAAATGGCGCCAAAAGTTAGGTGGCAGTCGGCACCCTACCATCACCTAACTTGATTTAATTGGTGCCAATCGGTGTGGTAATTGTTTGAAACCAATTAAAATGTAATTTTTTAAAAAAATTTCAGTGTTTATAGGCGCCTACAAAAAAGGTTGCTGTAATGGTGTCTAAGGTCAAAATAGGAATAACTTACACAGGAAATGGTGTCTCTGTAGATGCAATTCTCAACAAACATAGGCCTTGCCTTCAAAACCCTAGCCTACATTACCTGCGCCTGTGTTTAATGGTTGGCGTGATTCTGCTGTATGATTTGACACGCGATCGACGGCATTGTTTAGGCGGCCACCAATGTAGCCATCATCTGCAAAATCTGGCCCTTTGTGCCTAGCTTTTATGGCTCATGGCTAAGGGAAGTTAGGCGCACAAATAAATAACATGTAAAATACACGGTCCCTGCTCAGAAGAGCTTATAATCTAATTGGAACAGACAGAGGTTGGAGAGTTTCCTGCAGAGAGAATGATACAATGGATCGTTTCAGGAACTTTGCCAGGTACTGTGTATCCTGGAACGGGTAGGCTAACACATGCCATGATTGTGATGCTGCCAAAATCTGGCAGAGACCCTAAACTAGATGGCTCCTACCGTCCAATTTCTCTTCTAAATCAAGACATAAAAATCTTTGCCAGCATACTTGCCACTCGCTTGGGCAAAGCCCTGCCATCTCCGATACACCCCACATATCAGCAAGGGATCCAAAAGGAAAAAGAACAAGGAACCGGGGTGGCTCACTGTAATGGTGAAAAAAGTGATCAGAGAAAAGACTTCGTTTAAGGAATGGAAAAGGTCAAAAACGGACGAAAACTGGAAAAAGCATAAACAGCATCAAAGCAGGTGCCATAATAATAATAATAACAACTTTATTTTTCTATACCACCATAATCTTGCGACTTCAAGGCAGTTCACAATGAAGAAAAGCTGTATAAACAGCGAATTACAGGGTATAGGTAGTTAAGAGAACATTGAATGGTCAGTGAAAGTACAAGGTGAGTTACAGGGTCAATGAATTACAAGGTTCACAATAAGTAACACTATACAATCAGCGAATTGCAGAGCGGATGTAGATAAGAGAGCACTGCGCGGTCAGAGAATTACAAGGTGCAAGATGGATTAGAAGAAAATATATATAGGTTGTTGAAGAATTTACTTGTTTCCATATTACATTAACATGATTGGGCACCAGCAGGAAGTTGGGTAACGATTGTGGGGAGGACATTATGGCAGACAAAGAATAACGGGTTCCTATTATGGTGAAGAAGGAATTCGGGTGAGGTGAGGTGGCTCTAATTGTGTGGGGAAAAGTCTGGCTAGGGCATGAATTTCTTAAACAAGGTGGTTTTTAATTATTTCCGAAAGACACTGTAGGTCTGTCTAGCGACATCAGCGAAGTAGCCTAGCCAAGTTTGCTGTCTACCGGTTGGAACTTGAATGTTCTATCTAGAAAGGTTCGATATCTGCAGCCTGTGATTTTCGGATAAGTAAAGAGGTTGCGGTTTCTGGTAGACCTGGTGGAGGAGTAGAATTCAAAGTGAGGTAGCAGGTAGTTGGGGGCCATTCCCCAGATTAGTTTGTAGCAAAGGCAGGAGAATTTGAATTGAATTCGTGCTTCAATTGGTAACCAGTGCAACAGTTTGTAGAAGGGACTAACATGATCGCCTTTCTTTAGTCCGAATATTAGGCGGACGGCCGTGTTTTGAACTATTCTGTTTTCTCACGTTTTTTTTTAGGTATCCCCAAGTAAATAATGTTACAGTAGTCCAGGGTGGATAGAATCAGTGGTAAGAGGGGCCAAAAGAGACTACGAGGAAAAATAGCTAGGGAGGTGAAAAATTTCAAGCCGCTTTTTCGATATATTAAGGGAAAACGACCTGCGAAGGAAGCGGTGGGGCCGTTGGATGTCCATGGAATAAAGGGAGTGCAAAAGGAGGACAAAGCCATCACCGACAAACTGAACACATTTTTTTGCGTCTGTGTTTACCGAACACAACATACACAACATACCAGAAGCTGACAGGCTATATGCAGGAAACGAAGATGGGAAACTGACAGGGTTGACGGTCAGTCTAGAAGAAGTATGCAAGGCTTAAAAATTATAAATCCCTGGGACCGGATGGCATCCATCCAAGGGTAATCAAGGAATTGAAAGGGGCTATAGCTGAACTACTTCAACTAATAGCCAATCTGTCAATCAAATCGGGAAGGATTCCGGAAGATTGGAAGGTGACGAATGTTATGCCGATCTTCAAGAAAGTTCGAGGGGTAATCTGGGAAACTACAGACCGGCGAGTCTGACCTCGATACTGGGAAAGGAATATCTTGCTTGATGAACTTGCTACACTTCTTCAAGGGAGTAAAAAGGCAGATAGACAAAGGCGACCTGGTCGATATTGTATATCTGGATTTTCAGAAGGAGTTCGACAAGGTTCCGCATGAGCAACTACTTCGAAAAATTGCAAGCCATGGAATCGAGGGTGAAGTACTCACATGGATTAAAAACTAGCTGGCGGATAGTAAACAGAGAGTGGGGGTAAATGGACAATACTCGGACTGGAAAAGCATCACCAGTGGAGTGCCGCAGGGTTCAGTGCTTGGACCTATGCTCTTCAACATATTTATAAACGACCTGGAAACTGATACGATGAGTGAGATCATTAAATTTGCAGACGATACTAAGTTATTCAGAGTGGTGAAGATGTAGGAGGATTGCAAAGATCTGCAACGTGACATACACACGCTTGAGAAATGGGCTGCGACATGGCAAATGAAGTTCAACATGGATAAGTGTAAGGTGATGCATGTCGGTAACAAAAATCTTATACACAAATACAGGATGTCCGGGGCATTACTTGGAGAGACCCCCCAGGAAAGAGACTTGAGAGTGCTGGTCGATAGGTCGATGAAGCCATCTGCACAATGTGCGGCAGTGGCGAAAAGGGCGAATAGGATGCTAGGAATGATTAAGAAGGGGATCATGAACAGATCGGAGAAGGTTATCATGCCGCTGTATGGTTTGCCCTCACCTGGAACATTGCGTCCAGCACTGGTTGCCGTACATGAAGAAGGACAAGTTACTACTCAAAAGGGTCCAGAGAAGAGCAACTAAAATGGTTAAGGGACTGGAGGAGTTGCTGTACAGCAAGAGATTAGAGAAACTGGGCCTCTTCTCCCTTGAAAAGAGGAGACTGAGAGGGGACATGATCGAAACATTCAAGATACTGAAAGGAATAGACTTAGTAGATAAAGACAGGTTGTTCACCCTCTCCAAGGTAGGGAGAACGAGAGAGCACTCTCTAAAGTTGAAAGGGGATAGATTCCGTACAAACATAAGGAAGTTCTTCTTCACCCAGAGAGTGGTGGAAAACTGGACCGCTCTTCAGGAGACCGTTATAGGGGAAAACACCCTCCAGGGATTCAAGACAAAGTTAGACAAGTTCCTGCTGAACTGGAACATACGCTGGTAGGGCTGGTTTCAGTTAGGGCATTGGTCTTTGACCTAGGGGCCACCGCGGGAGCGGACTGCTGGGCATGATGGACCCAGCAGCGGCAATTCTTATATCCCTGGTCGCTATGCTTCCACCAACGTGCTACTGGTGCTCCATGCTTTACAGGTCCGAGGAGAGGTCCCAAGAGACTCTATTATTACATTACTAGTTTAGATGCTGAGAAAGCATTTGATAAGATCCTCGGGGACCACTTCTTCTAGATACTGCTGCATTTTGGTATAATGGGCCATTTCTGGTCGAGTGTGCGCTCCCTGTATAGGGCCCCTACAGCTCAAATTTTGATTAATGGTGAACTCACTTCTTTTTACTTGGAGTGGGGCACTAGGCAGGGATGTCCATTCTCTCACATGCTCTTTGTTTTGTCTCTGGAACCTTTGGCTAGTAAGATATGTCAGCATGCTCAGATTCAGGGAATTGTAGTTGGAGCCCAGGAATATAAGATCAGCCTATTCGCTGATGACATGCTGATATTTCTGGTGTCTGCTTCTCGGAATGTCCCTATCTTGGTTTCAGTTGTCCGAGCCTTTGGTTAATTTTCTGGCTTATAAATTAACTTTGGTAAATCGGAAGCCCTGGCGGTGTCTCCAAAATGTCCATGCCAATTGCTCCCTTCTTTCCTATTTAAATGGGCGGGTTTGTCTCTGCTACTGAAATGATACTAGATTTGAAAATTTCTCCTTACAGTTTATTGTACAAAAAAAATCATCTTAATTGTGCTCTGATGAAGGGTGCAGAGTGTGTTTACAAGACTGGAGATGGAGGATTTGTACTGGGATTCTGCCATATCCTTGCAGGTAGAATAAGGAGAAGCCAAGTCTGTCAATATTCTTTGTACTGCTTACAACTCTTTCATGGCCTCCAGAGTGATGCACTATTCCTTTAGGGCAAGGATGTCAAAGTCCCTCCTCGAGGGCCGCAATCCAGTCAGGTTTTCAGGATTTCCCCAATGAATATGCATGAGATCTATTAGCATACAATGAAAGCAGTGCATGCAAATAGATCTCATGCATATTCATTGGGGAAATCCTGAAAACCTGACTAGATTGCAACCCTCGATGAGGGACTTTGACACCCCTGCTTTAGGGTGTTTCAGTGGTCCTGTATAAGAGACCTTCCTTTGTCTGTAGGTAAGTTTCTCTTCAATTTCTCCCTGAAGAAAAAGAAGGCTACTTTTCTGCCTTCACATTACTACACTTCCCCCTCCGTATTTGCGAATTCCATATCTCTGGATTCGCTTAATACTTCTATTTATTATTTCTATAGCACTATCAGATGCACACAATGCTGTACATTAAAAACACAAGAGACAGTTCCTGCTCAAAAGAGCTTACAATCTAATTATAAACATAAATCAATTTCTTGACTGCTTAACCAAATAGTTCTAGGCAGTTCACAAAAGATTAACCAATCATAAACATGGAAGGATGAGGAGAATAAAACAGATTCTAATTGCCTATAAACTTTATGAAAAGACTAGTGTTTAAGCCCGTTACATTAACGGGTGCTAGAATATATGCCTGTCTGTCTTTTTTTATTTATATCTCTCTCCCTGCTCCAGTCTCTTTCTTCCTTTCTTTCTGTCTCTCTCCCTCTTGCTATTTTTCTCTCTCTCTCCCTGGCACCCTTTGTCTGTCTGTGTCTATGGTCCCCTGTCTGTCTTTATTTCTGTCTGTCTCTCTCCCTGGCCTCCTTTGTCTGTCTGTATTTCTTTCTGTCTCTCTCTCTGGCCCTCTGTCTTTCTGTCTGTCTCTCTCCCTGACACCCCTCCCCCCAAAGCATAGCAAGTTGACTCCCTGGCCCTCTTTCCCTCCCCTCCCCCTACTTCCCTGTGCAGCAGCATTTCCTTCCCCCTCCACTTTTTAATTGGGGTTCTACAGTATTGAAAGACTTTGCCTGGTATGGGTGTCAGTTTCGGTGCCTCCGGGTTTTTATTTGTTTTCTTTTATGTTATTTAGCATCTTTTATTCTTTTAACTATTCTTTTAATTTTAATTTGGTCTAATTCATTTTTTTTCGATCTTACTATTTAATCCAGGAGTATAATAACTTTCTGACCGTTGGCTCCAACGGTCAAATCGGCCCTCCTTTGGTGCTTGGGGGATGCGGATTCCAACTGGACCCCCTCGGCTGCTCCCCTTGGTGGAGTTTCTGCTTTGGTGCAGATCCCCTACTGTTTTCCGGGAGATCGCAGCTGGCTGCGTAGGCCTTTGGCATTTCCTCAATCTGTGTTTGCAGAGCTCCGGTTTTTACATGACTCCCTCTCAGGCGGCTTGGAGTCCAAGTGGCTGGTCGCGACTTGCCTTCTCTTTTCTCTCCTGCTGTGCCATGTTTCCTGGAGGACTACAGCCAAATTTGAATTGTTCTGGGGTCGTTGGTCTGGTCTTGAACGCTGTGTTTGATGAAGTGAGGACAGGGGGGGGAGTCGCTGCCGAGACCGCTATGTTAGGCGGAGTGAGGGGAAGAGGGGGGGAGTCACTGGCGTGTTCCCTGCCTCCGTGTTGCAAACGTCGGCCGTGAAGTGTAAGGGAGACGGAGAAGGCAAGACTGCACATCACCTGCAAGAGAGGGACCGTTGTATGCGCGCATGCGCACTCTGTTGACCACGGACTACAGATCAGGTAACACGGTGGTAAGAGTGCGCATGCACGCTTAGCATTTTATTATATTAGAAGAGTCTTTAATTGTCTTCAAAACCCTAACTGACTTGTCCCCAATATATCTCTCTCACCACTTTGCGTTCCCAGGTACCACTCGCACATGCAATGCCTCTCTGTTCACCTACCCATCCCCAAAGGGATGCACCTACAAAAGATTCCTTAATAGAACTATCTCATTCCAAGCTGGCAGATGGACAGATTGCCTGACCACCCTCCTCTCATCTTACTCATCCTTCAGGAAATCTCTCAAATCTTACCTCTATGATAAATTTCTCGAACCCCCCCCCCCCTCCAATTAACCAAACCCTATCACCTCTCCTCCCCCATCTCTCCTTTCCTCCACCTCAATCCAATACTTCCACCCTTCTCTCTTACCTCTCCCCTCTCGACACCCTCCCGTAACTGATACTTGTCATTTACCACTCTTTATCCTCGCTATATAGGTAACTATCTTTGCATAGTAATCCGCTACAACCACATTATCCAGTCTCTTACACTGTATCTTACTCTTTAAGTCTCTCGCACCGTATTTTCACTGTATAAATATCGCTGCTGTAAATGTACAGACTCCTGCACTGTAATTCTGCTTTGTTCTCCGCTGTATTAATACCTATGCTAAATATGTACAGTCCCCTGCATTGTAAATTGCTCCCAACTGCATAGTACATTCCCTTACATTGTATTTTCGCTGTATATGTACAGTCTCTTACATTGTAAACCGCTCTGAACTGTTTGTGGTATTGCGGTAAACAAAAATAAAGTTATTATTATTATTATTAGCAGATGCCTAAAGTCTCTGTTGAAAGGAAAGTAATCCTTCATGATATTTTGTAAATTTGCAACCTTTGAGCAACGGAAATATAAAAAAGGCATGAGCTCTTCTAGGATACCTCCGAGTGGAGTTAATAAAGGAATCTTTCAAATAACATGGAGCTTGACTGAGAGCGACTTTATAGTAGATAGAGTCTAATTTAAAAATAACACATGCCTCTATTGGGAGCCAATGGAACACACAACAGAAAGAGGTTACATGGTCAAACTTCTTCAATCCATATATGAGTTTGACTGCAGCATTCTGAATAATTCGCAGTCTGAGGATATTTTTCTTCGTATCTGCAAGATATACAATGCTACAGCACCAAAGACTGGGCCAAAAACCTGAATGCCAAGTGATCAAAATAAGCTCTAAGGGTACACAGTCTCCACAGTATATGGAAACCTTTGCGTATGACTGCATCATCCTGTTTCTTCATGGTTAGGTTTTGATCAAGGATAATTCCCAAAATCTTGATGGAGGAATGAATTGAATATTGCATGGCATTTAAAGTTATAGTAGGTTCCAACAATATCTGTCCGGGAAAAGCAAAGAAAAATTTAGTTTTATCAGAATTAAGTTTCAACTTAAATTCTGACATCCATGCTTCAATTGAGTTTAGGACGGCTTCAATAGTATGAGTTATATTAATTACTGATGTTAGACATGGAATAATGATGGCAGACAGATATACAGGACAAATGTATGTCTTAGGTATGAAATTACACAGGAAATGATGAGGTAGAGAGGGTAAGGGCCTACAGAGGGAATGGCAAACAGATTTTTGTGCTTTGCAAGTTGGTAAGGTTAGGACTTAAATGCAGCTTTGAAGAAGTGGGCTTTAAGCCTGGATTTGAATACCATCAGAGAGGGAGTCTAATGTACTGAGTCAGGCAGGTTGTTCCAGGTGTGTGGCACAGCAAGGCAGAAGGATAGAGTCAGGAGTTGGCAATAGAGAAGGGAACAGACAAGAGAGACTTACCTGATAATTGGAGTTCCCAGGGCAGAGTATAGGGGCAGATAAGAGAGAAGAGATACTACGGAGTGGATGCACTTGTAGGTCAGTAAGAGGAGTTTGAACTGTACTTCTCCCTCCGTATTCGCTGTGATAGGGGATTAACAGACCCGCAAATACAGAAAAACCTTGAATAACTTTTTCATACATTATTCGCTGTTTTCTATCAAAAACCATCGTGAATATGGTGAAACCGCGAATAATGTGGTGGGAGACCTGGCCTGTTCCTGAAGGAGAAGCAAAACACAGTGAAGAAAGTGCTGGGAATTGGCGATTTCTCTATGCAAGCCAATGTGATATGGAGGGACGAGCCAGAAAGCTAAAAACCATGAATAATCAAAACCGCAAATATGGAGGGAGAAGTGTATGCAGAAGCAGACAGAGAGTCAATGAAGTGACTTAAGGAGAGGGGTAACGTGAGCATAACGACCTTGGCAGAATACAAGCCATGCAGCAGAATTCTGAACTGACTGAAGAGGGGAGAGATCACTTAACAGAAGACCTGAAAGAAACAATAATCCAGGCAAAGGTGACAAAGAGAGTGGACGAGGATCCTGGCTACGTGTTCAGAAAGGAAAGTCCAGATTTTAGTGATGTTGTAAAGAAAGAAGCAACAAGTTTTGGCAGTCTGTAGATAGAGAAAAGAGGTCCAAGGATAGAGCCCTGAGTTACACCGACCGATAGCGGAATGGAGGGAGAAGGCTCCTCCAGAGCATATGCTAAAAGTGTGATGGGAAAACCATGAAATAACAGAGCCCTGAAATTCAAGTACAGAGGAGGGTTTAGGAGGAAAGATAAGGAGTTCAGTCTTGAGCATGTTTAATTTTAGATGGTGGCGAGACAGTCAGGTAGCAATGTCAGCCAGGTAGGTTGAGACTCGGGCCTGGATGCTGTAGAAATTTCAGGTGTAGAGGTAGTTTTGTAAGTCATCAGCATAGAAATGGTACTGAAAGCCATGGGAGGAGATTAGAGTGCTAAGAGAGGAAGTGTAGATGGAGAAAAGAGGTCCAAGGATAGAGCCCTGAGTTACACTGACCGATAGCAGAATGGAGGGAGGAGGTTCCTCCAGAGCATATGCTAAAAGTGTGATGGGAAAACCATGAAATAACAGAGCCCTGAAACTCAAGTGAAGACAGCATATCGATGAGTAGGCGGTGATCTACAGTGTCAAACGCCACGGATAGATCAAGGAAAATGAGGATGGAGCAGAAGCCTTTGGATTTGGCCAGCAGATCACTGGAGACTCTAGCAAGGGCAGTATCCATAGAATGAAGAGAACGAAAGCCAGAATGAAGAGAACGAAAGCCGGATTGAAGAAGGTCAAGGATAGCTGGAGACGAAATAAAGTCAGGACAATGGCAGTGAACAGCATGTTCGAGTAGCTTGGATAAGAAAGGGAGAAGGAAAATGGGGAGATAACTGGAGGGGCAGGAAGGGTTGAGTGAAGTTTCTGAGCAGCAGCATAATTACAGCATGTTTGAAAGTGTTGGGTACAGTCGCACTCACATTAAAATATATCAATAAAGATACAGGGAGTCATAAGAACTGTTATAATGATTCAGATGAAAAGGTCATCAAGCTCAGTATCCTGTTTCTAAATGGTGCTTAATCAAGGTCATAAGCACTTGGCAGAACCCTAAAATGTAGTGAGATCCCATGATGCCTATCCCCAGGTCTACCTTGATAATGGCTACTAGACCTTTTCTCCAGGAACCTGTCCAAACTTTTGAAAACCCAGTCACACTAACCTATCATGCATTATCTACCAGAAGGCTGACTTGATGAACTGGGTCTGCCTATAAATAATGCGCAATAACAGCATTATCACATACTATTAGAAAATGACTGCAAAGTTTTTGGAAGGGAAAAAGGTGAAAAATAAGAAGAAGAGGTTGCATCTCATGGAAAGGCTATTAGTAGCTCTAGACTAATAAAACTCTTTGGCATGCAGCTGATACAAAGAGGAGCCATACTATCTAAAAGCAAATACGTCTCTTTTCTTCCTTTGAAAAGTTGCATGCCAGTCACTGCAAAATAATACAGCGAGGGTCCCAGGCAGCTATCATGTAAGCCTCTCAGCCTGACAAAGGTTGTTCACTTCGTCTCTTCTCTTCAATACAAAAGAAATGACACTTCTGAACCGATCTCTTTTTAATAAGAAGGTCACAGTCATTTAAACTCTCTTGATTAGGGAAGACTGTTGAGGCTTCTTACATGTTGGACTCTGCTGGCCTCTTTGTATATGAGCTAGGAGATCAATGGTATGTATCAAGTTTAAAGTGATTCTGTGGCTCCGAGCCTCACACTAACGTACTCGTACTACTCCCCCCTCTCCCCCCCCTTAGTTCTCTTTCCAGACAAACAAGGTGACGAACATTTGGGGGCACGTGGATCGATAAAGCAACACAGATCAGCTTCAGGAAAACCAATGGCAGATCAGATTGAAAGTGACTGCTCCTTATATCTCTACCAGGCCTCTCTGCAATAGATTGGCTAAGAAATGCGATGGAGAAAGAAGACAAAAGGGGAAGGAGAAGAGAAAAAAAAAGCAGCTCATGCTCCCTGCCGGGGCTGTTTTAATCTGTGACAGCCAGAGGATTTGCTGAAAACCATTATCAGGTTTCTCTCTCTCTCTGATAAAGCTTTGCCTAATCTGTTTGCCAGGGGTATTGAACAAATGCATTAGTGAAACAAGTTTTCTCACTGTCTGTCAGGGCACTGAAGGTGGGGAGAAGAGAACGGGAAGGTTAAAAAGCCTGTCAGAAAAGTTATCATCAGTGCTCCCAAGAGGCTTCGTCAGGCTAGGAGACTGGAACCAGAAAAGACTAGGCCTGGTGTACAGGCTGTGTCAGAAGGATGCAGAATTTCCACATTCTTACAAGTATGGAGCAGCTTTGGCTACACAGCTTACAGAAAAGCTACTGTAAAATCTGCTCTTCTCTGTCTATTGCTACTCAAAGCTCCAGATTTTGCCTCCACCACAATGGGATTGCTACTTTCTCTATGTAAATGTCACATCTCTGTTGTTCAAGTTTCCTTTCCTGTAAATGTTGATACACAATTTTGGTTAAAACGATATGCTATATACAGGCAGTCGCTTGACTTAAGTACAACTCATATGCTTAAGAACGCAGTCGCGACTTCATTTGATTTCCAGCGGCAGAGACTCCTCCACTTCTCCTGCAGCAGATTCAGGATTGATGCCTGGCCACATGAGGTTGTTTATGCTGTACCCTAGAGCAGTGGTTCCCAACCCTGTCCTGGAGGAACACCAGGCTAGCCCTAATGAAT
This sequence comes from Geotrypetes seraphini, assembly GCF_902459505.1. Taxonomy (NCBI): domain Eukaryota; kingdom Metazoa; phylum Chordata; class Amphibia; order Gymnophiona; family Dermophiidae; genus Geotrypetes; species Geotrypetes seraphini. The sequence goes on from NC_047095.1 coordinate 70,289,563, forward strand.
AGGCATGAAGCAAATTTGCATGCCTATCACGTCCATCATATGCAAATCTCTCTCATGCATATTCATTAGGGCTAGCCTGAAAACCCGATTGGCCTGGTGTTCCTCCTGGACAGGGTTGGGAATCACTGCCCTAGAGGGAACACTGGTAGGGACAGTTGGCCCTTTTGTCAGCTGGGAGCAGAACCTGAAAATCTACCAGTTCTGAGTTACAAACAAATCCGACTTAAGAACAGCTTTAAAAATGTAGTTCTTCTTAACCTGGGGACTGCCGTAATCAAAATTTATAAACTGCTAACAGTGATCAAAGAAATACTCACTCATTGTTTGCTCTTTCCCTACATTTATCTTGAAATATCCAACTCATAATTTGAACACAAAATTCACTTCTTTAGTTATCTAACACCCCAGAGCTGATTACAGTGCCACCCTGGCATCCTCTCCTGTCTCTGACACCAACCTAATGTCACTGGAAGAAGTCAATGCCATACTGGCATTCTCCCCCCCCTCTTACTGAAGAACCTGACCTGATGCCACTCTACTGTCACTGGAAAAAATCTCTACACAGAAAGACACAATAAGCTGGCACATCTCAGCCACTGAAAACTTTGTAAACACTAAAATATCAGTGTTCTAGAAAAACACAGAGATCAAGATCCTGAGAGAGTCAGAGAATGAACAGGTTGTGATCATCTGGGACATCCCCTTCCTGACAGATAAAAAATTGAGCGTCAGGAAACCAGACAGTGGTGAATGAGAAAAACACCAGAACAGCATTGATTTTAGAGCTGTCAGTCCAAGTGACTACATAAGTACATAAGTAGTCGCCTCCGCCGGGGCAGACCAGAGGTCCATCCAGCCCAGCGGTCCGCACACGCGGCGGCCCATCAGGCATATTGCCTGGTCAGCGGTCCCTGACTAATTTTATTGCCTACCTCTACAGTTATCTCTAAACCTTCCACTGGTCTTATCTGTACCCCTCAATCCCTTTGTCTTCCAGGAACCTATCCAGGTCTTCCTTGAAACCCTGTACTGTGCTATTTCCTACTTGGTGAATTATGCAGAGAGAGAAAAGCTCTTCAAGAAATTCAGTCTGAGATACAGAAATATTTCCCCCAGTTTTGGGAGTCACAAGCCTGATTAAAAAGTTGCCTATACATATAACACTTATGGCACTATGCAAATACGAAGTGAGAGACTGAGATCCTACTCCACATACACAGGCTTAGGAGTGAGGTTCATGATATGCACAAAAATAACCCACTTGGAGACACTGACCCCCAGAAGAACCCAACTTGTGCCAATGCCATGCTAGTACTCACTCCCTCTCAATGGAAAAGTCTGCTGTGTTGCCACTCCGATCTGACTGGAAATCAATGCTATCTTGGTTCATTTGCCCCTCTGCTACTAGAAGATCCATGCCTAGTGCCTCCTTCTCACTAGAAGTCAATGCCATCCTGATGTTCTCTTTCCTCTCACTGGAAGAACCTGCAGTGGTATCACACTTTCTCATTGGAAGAAGTCAATTCCCACAATGCTTCCTCTGCAGAGTAGTGCTGCCCGATTCAGGGAAAAAAAAGGTTTTCAATTCAATTTGGCCTATTGAATCGATTTTTCAATTCCATTTTCCCGCCAGCTCTGTGGTGTAATCAAAATATACAAAAAAGACTGGTCTCCTTATCTTAAGAAAGATATAGTGGCGCATGAAAAGGTTCAAAGAAGAGAGACCAAGATGATATTTAGATCAGCCATAGAACTGGTGCTAGAGTATACATATTCAGGTCTTCCAGTCTCTTCTTGTATGTCTTTTGGCTCAAACCCCCTACCATTTTTGTCACTTTCCTCTGACCCACTTCAAGTCTTCTTATATCCTTAGCCAGATATGGCCTCCAAAACTGGGGCCTTACCAACAACTTGTACAGGGGTATTAACATCTCCTTTCTTCTGCTGGTTATACCTCTCTCTATATTGTCTTGCATCCTTCTGGCTACAGCCACGCTTTGTCACCTTCAGATTCTCAGTTCTCTCCAAGTTCCCTCTCCCCATCCATGCATATCAGCCTCTCACCTCCCAGCACATACAGCTCCCTCGGATTTCTGCTCTCCAAATGCATCACTCTGTATTGAATTTTAGTTGACAAACATTAGACCATTCTTCCAACCTTTGCAAATCTTTTTTCATGTTTTCCACTCCCTCTGGGGTGTCCCTTCTGTTACAAATCTTGATATCATCCACAAAATGCTAACCTTACCTTCTGACCCTTGGGCAATGTTGCTCACAAATATATTAAACAAAGCCCCAGCACTGATCCTTGAGGTACTCCACCACTCACATTTGCCTCCTCTGAGTGAATTCCATTAACCACCACCCACCGTTCTCTGGCTTCTATCCAGTTGACCTCTTAAGGCCCTAACTTTATCTCATCAAGTTTATTCAAGAGCCTCCTATGAGGAACCTTATCAAGGCCTTTGATGAAATCTAAGTAAATTACATCTAGTTCTGGTGCAGATTAATTTGGCACGATTTACCTTTAGTAAAACCATGTTGCCTTGGATCTTGTAACCCATTAGATTCTAGGATATTCATTATCCTTTCATTAACACTTCCATTATTTTTCCAATGCCCGAAGTGAGTCTTACCAGCCTGTAGTTTCCCGCTTCACCTCTGCGACCACTTTTGTGAAGAGGGACCACATCCATTCTTCCCCGATCCCAAGGAACCACTCCCGTATCCAGAAATTTATTGAACAGGACCCGCCACAATCTCCCTGGGATGGATCCCATCCTGTCCAATGGCTTTGTCCACCTTTAGTTTTTCAAGTTGTTCATAAACACTTCCTTCCATGAACGGCGCGGTATCTACTCCATTCTCTTTTATAACTTTGCCAGCCAATAGTAGTCCTTCTACAGACTTTTCAGAAGTATTGTTTAGTACATTTGCTTTTTCCTCATCACTTTCCACATAGCAGTTCTCAGCATCTTTTAGTCTTACAATTCCATTTCTAGTCTTCCTCCTTTCTCCAATATATCTGAAAAAAGTTTTGTCTCCTCTTTTTCATCTCTAGCCATTTTTCTTCCACCTGTGCTTTTGCCAAACGTATTTCTGTCTTTACTTCTTTGAGTTTTATCTGGTATTTTCTTCTTGAGTTCCCATGTATTTCTTGAATGACGCATCTTTTGCCTTTATATTTCAGCCACCTGTTTAGAGAACCTCTTGCTTTTATTAACTTTTCTTACATAGAGTTTAGTATTCATTTTTATGGCTCCTTTCAGCTTGGACCAGAGTCTTTCCACTTCCCTTATATCCTCCCATCCCAACAGTTCTTTCTTCAGGAACACTCTCATTTTACTGAAATCTGTACACTTGAAATCCTGGACTGTGAGTTTTGTGTGCCCACTGTCGAGTTTAGCTCTTACATCGAACCATCCTGTATGATGATCACTGTTACCAAGGTGGGCGCCGATCTAGACATTAGACACACTTTCTCCATTTGTGAGCACCAGATTCAGTGTCATCCCTTCCCTCGTGGGTTCTATCACCATTTGTTTGAGCAGAGTGTCATCCACAATTTCTTTGCTTCTTTCCGATTTTACAGTTGGGATATTCCAGTCCACATCAGGAAAGTTGAAATCTCCTAATAACATCACTTCCCCTTTCAGACTCTGTTTTTGGATGTCTGCAAACCAACTCTTTGTCCAGCTGCTCCGTTGATGCTTTCATCTCCGTTGTGTATTAGTGGAGAAGTTACATGAAAGATTCTGCACATGACTTTTAATATTTCTTGCCCAACTTGCTCATGCTAATACACTCAGCTGTAAATGGCAGGGTGTCACATAGCACACAATAATGCCATAAACAGTTCGTCCACCAGCACTGCTGATTCCTGGTGATAGAATTGAATTTATCAGTCAAGCTCCCTATGTCATGCACAAACTGCTAATCCCTTCGAAGGATGCCATTCTGCATCGCAGTCCTGCCCTAGAGAGGCGGCAGAAAATTCAAGACCTGTAGCTGCCTGTTACAATAGTTCTAATGGAACATCAATTATTGCAATTTAGCTTTAGGACACAAACTGCAGCCAATCCACGATTCAGTACATTAGTGGCTAGAAGTTCCAATTCCTTCAAAAAGGCATTTGGCACTGCCAACTGCTAAACAGGGAGGCAGAACCCCAAGCCTCCTCAGATGATTTTTGCAACCATTTTCCTGTTCTTGTTACCTATGCCCAACCTCCCCCAAGGCAGCACATAGATTTAGCACTTGACACATTGTGCCTTTGACTTTATCCTTGCAGCCAAGAAAATACCACTCATACATAAAGGCCCAGATTCTCTAAATGGCGCTGTTGTCGGTGGCATGTCAATCACGCATTTAGAGAATTGCGCCTCTGGCAAAGGTAGGCACCGGAAACATAGGCCAGGGTTTTCAAGGGTCTGACGTAAATCATGGCTATGGAGATGCCTACTGATGCCTAATGCCACTTCTGGCTGGAGAAAATATTAGCTATCCAACGAGGAAGTTATAAAAAGTTTATGGAGGTCTGGGAGCCATTAACAAATTATTGTAAGGAATGATTATAATTGATTATTTAATAATTTATTTCTCTCCTTTTGTTTATTGAAGTATAAGGGGGGATGATTTTATATTTATAAAATTATATGATTATATTGGAAGAAGGATGGGAGGGTGAAGTTATAGTTTGATTTCATTGAAGGTATGATTAATAAGTATTATTACAGTGTATATGATTGTATAATGAATTACTTGTTGAAAGTTTAAAAATGAATAAAGAAATTTTTTAAAAAATGCATTGTATTACTTTATTTTCTTTGTTTTTGTTTTATTTCAAAACATTGTTTATTTTTAATGACTGTACCCAACACAGACTGGTATAAAAGCAGGAGATGGAATGAAAGCTTGTCAGAGGCCTGGGCATTTTGCCATCCTACCCTAAAGCCTCCACAAGGGCAATAACTTGTACGCAAGCGGAGCCTCTCTTTCTGAGAGAAACTGCAAATAGCCTGAGACATGGATGTTATTTTCTTTCATGTTGTTCAGAGCCATCACCCCCCTTACCTGAGAAGCTGCTATATCATTCCTGAGGATGTTGGACTGATATATCCGTCAGACAGGCCTAGGTCTTGTGGTCTCCTCCAGTTAACTTTCAGGCCCCTATGCTTTCCATGAGATTTTGATAACTAAACTTGATACCTGTGATCAGTTCAACAGCACACACATAATTGGACATCATGCTTAAAAATACTGAACTTCATTTGTATCTACAGAAGTCCAATTTACCCTATTTGAAAATGCAGGTAAAATGGAGCAAGAGCCAAGTTAGAACACTGCACTAAGCTCCAGAGCACCCTATTCCTGCTCTCCCCCTCCACTAAATCCATAACCCAAGAAAAGACCACACTGGTAACTCCAGTGGGCCTCTCAACCCCACAAAAATACAAATTTAGGTACTAAGTAAGTCCTCTGGACCTCCCATGTTCCTGCCCAAGTGGGTCCCCCAGACCCACCACTCCTCTGACCCCCCCAAACAAAACTGAATGGTTATGTGGGTCTCCAGATGCCTTTGATGCCCACTTGCTGCAGTCACTGCACTAATACCTTGACCCCCCTCTGCAGGATCTTCATCCCAAGTCACTCTCGGCTCTTGCACAGCTTCTTCAAAATACTGTGCTACATGCCCACACTGATTTTCACAAGCTAAGCTTTCTTCCTGCACTGGAAGTAAGAGTCACCCAAGAAATTCACTCTTTCTAGCAGGCATTTCACCTCCCCACTGTCTACTTGTCTTGATCTCCTAATGCTGGAATTCCTTTTGACCTTTTCTTCTCTTACTAGGGTAGCACAGGACTTGCTGACAGTTCTTACTGTGTCCCTAGGAAGTTGCCCACTTTGCCTAGCAGTTGTGTATCCTTTCTACACTATTATTTTCTTTCATTCTACTGGCATACACAATGTGGCTCTTTAAGACACAATATGGTGGTTTCCTTTTTTACCTAACTGGAATATTTAGGATTTGAGCCCTCTTGGGTTCCTTTGACCCTTTTCACCATTTTATCTACTGTTCTTCTCTGTTGCAAATTTAAGTGCCCTGATGCAGATGGAGGCAGTGCCAAAACATTCGGAGAATCTGATTTATTCACAGTCAAATATTTAACACATGTTCTGTTGATGTTATTTGGATTGAAAGGATTATCATAAGAACATAAGAATAGCCTTACTGAGTCAGACTAATGGTCCAGATAGCCCAGTATCCTGTTTCCACAGTGACCAATCCAAGTCACAAGTATCTGGAAGAAGCCCAAAGAACAACAAGATTCTGGAATCCAAATTGTAGTAACATTTTGAAACCCCCAAAGAATATCAAAATTCCACACAGAATCCCAGAGATTCTGGAACCCCAAAGAGTAGCAACATTCCATGCTCCTTATCCCAGGACAAGCAATGGCTTCCCCCATGTCTGTCTCAATAGCAGACTATGGACTTTTCCTCCAGGAACTTGTTCAAATCTTTCTTAAAACCAGCTACGTTAACAGCTCTTACCACAAACCTTGGCAACACATTCCAAAGTTTAACTATTCTCCGAGTGAAAAAAATATTTCCTCCTATTGGTTCCCTGTAACTTCATTAAGCGTCCTCTAATTTTTATACTTTCTGATGGAGTGAAAAATCAGTTCACTTGTTTTCATATGTTATCATTATATTCCTCATTATGGCAAACTTTGAAATGTTTATTTAATAGAATTATTTTATCTATTTTTCTTAAATATTTTGATTCTTTACTTGGCATCTGTACCCATTGATCCTTTTGTATTTCCAAATTTCATTTTGTAACAACGAACCCCCCTCCCAAAAAAAAATAAAAAAGAAATATTTTTTTAATTAGGTATTAAAATTGTGCAAGGAAGTTACATCTCAGCAACTGCCATAGTTGTATGTTTGTAGTCTCACGAGATCTGTATTAGTAAAATCTTTTCCAGTTCCCCATCTAGGTCATTTTTACAAGCAACTGCAGAGCTAGAGAAGCTAATGATCTTTGTCCTGGCGCCCCCTAGTGCCTATAAGTATTATCTGCACTGAGTAGAGAGCCGTCTTTCTGAGCATGGCCAAGACTGTAAGAAGGTGCACAGACAAAGCCTGCTTTTACAGCTGCTCAGGAGACTAGGTTTAAGAACCAAGTCAATGTACAAGTTACATTGGTTTGGAAGAGATGCCTTTGTTAGTTTCTTTACTGTTTTTTTTTTCCCTTTTAGCAGTATGCTTGGCATGGTAGGAATTAGTTATTTCTATAGTCAGGCATCTGATCGTTAGGTGTGTCTCTCCTTTCTTGGAAACTTCTGAGCAAACCTGAGCTGGGCATCTCAGTCTTTTTGCACAAGCTCGTAACAATCACTTAGTCTGTACATATTCTGGTATATGTGGTGACCTCCTGTCCGCTGGCAAATGCATAGCCATGAGTGAGCCTGAACCCCTGCACTTCTTAGCTGGTGAGAATCCCCTAAGCCCTGACAAGTCAAGAAATCGGGAGGCTGATTCAACTGAGAAAGACATGCAGCAGCAGAGCTGATCTTGTGGGATCTGTGATGGGCACTCCTAGTCTGTCCCTCTTTGACATGCTTATGGTACTGGTGATAGCGCCAGAAAATGTGTCACCTGACTGCCACCTTCTTCATTTCTCACTCAACTTGGCTTCCAGATTTCTTGAGCTGGTGGAGGTTGGAAACCCTGACAGCTAAGTTATATATATATAATTTTTTTTTTTTTTTTGGGGGGGGCAGAGGGTGAGGAATGAGAAAGCAAGAATAGATGCTGTGGGAAGGCAGGCGGAATAGGTTGCTCAGTGTCTTCCTCCTCACTCTAAAAAAATTTCCGTTCTGGCTTCACCACTGGGCAGAGAAATAGTTGCCCCTTGCATCATAATCTGGTGTAGTCAGGCAGTTAGCCCATGCCAAAGAACTGCCCTGTAAAGAAATGTTCAGGAAACGAGCAACAGTGTTTGTAGAGGTCTGATCTCTGCATTATGTCAAACAGGAAGGACATTAGGCTGTGCTGCTCTCCACCCCCCACCCCCCTCTCTCAGTCACAGTAGCCAGAGGGCACAATCCACCTAGATTCAATCTTTACTTGCTACACATGTTTCCTTTCCAGCCCTGGATTACTTTTTATCATCAAATTACTGCTGTGATAAGATGGAATAGATGTGATAGCAGAGCTGAGGCTTCTCCCAATCATCACCAAAAGCACTGGTACTGCAAAACAGGCAGCGGCTCTTATTCAAATGTCAGTGCCCTGGGCCTTCAGACCTTCTACTGCAGACATCAAATGCCCACACATTTCCCTTTGGTACTGTCCCATCCAGTCAGGTCCTCTTCACAAAGGACTGAGGTCTGGAGTTCTTTTGCTCTAATCCTCTACCTCCAGCATCTAAATGCTTCGTGAGCTGGTAAACGCCAGCCTTCTCCCCAAACGAAGAGGTGGTGGGGGGGGGGGGGAGCTCAGGTACAACATTACTTACTTTTTTATTTTTAATTATCTTGCCTTTCCCAAAGACTCAATGAACTTAAAATCTGCAAAAGGACCTGAATTTATACCTTCAAATAAAACCATCTATGGAGATATCTTCTAATCTTCCCTGGCAGGAAGAAGATAGTGGGGTCTCCTCTAATCTTTCTGGGAGTAGGGGGTGGGGGGAAGATTTGATATTGTGGAGTAATTTGATAAGGCTTTTCTAAATTTAGCAATTTAGGCAGAGACTACTTTTTATAAAATTACCCTAGGATCACTTCTGCTCTTCCCTGGGGAGGGATAAAGGTAGTGGAGATCTCCTCTTATCTTCATGGGTGGGGGGGGGAGTAAGAAAGATAGTAGGGGCCTCCTCTGATCTTCCCTGGAGAAGGGAATGGAAAGATAGGGCTAGATTCACTAATAGCAACTCAATTGCTGTTGGCCGATTCTCTGGCCGATTTTCCAACAGCAATTGATTCACTAGTAAGTCTACATGCAAATGATTTGCACGGAGGTACAAATTATTTGCATGTAAACCCACCGACTCAGTCACTCAGTGAGCAATTGACACAATGCAGAGCCCTAACAGTAGTGACAGGGGAAGCATCCTCCTGTCACTGTCAGAGCTTCTGCTTTTTTTTAAATGGAACAGATATTCTGCACACCATCTGTCCCATTAAAAAAGCCCCCCCTTCCCCCCTCCCCCCCGCTAACACTCCCGAGCCACCGTCTCCCCCCCAAACCCCAAAAAGATGGCAGGAGGGATGCTACTCCCTCCTGCCATGAAAGACCTCCCCCTTCCACCCTGAAGAAAAAGGCTCATTCCCTCCTGTCCCCAAAGGCACCTGTCCGCTCCCCCCCCAAAAAAATGGCAGGAGGGATGACCACTTTCTCTTGCCCACAAATACCTCCTCCCTCCCCCCAAACAAAAAGGCAGGAGGGATGCCCACTGCCTCCTGCCACCAGAAGCCCCCCTCCCCCATCCCTGTACCTTTGACATTGGGAGCAGGAGGTATTGAAAATACCTCCTGCTCCGGCTCCTCTGTGACAACACTGGGCCTTAAGCCCCTGCCTGGTGCATCATGTGATGCACAGGGAAGTGTCTAAAGGCCCTGATTGGCTCAGATGCCTTGGGCTCCTCCCTTGTCTTTTTCTTCGGGGGGAGGTATTTGCGGGCAGGAAGAAATGAGCATTCCTCCTGCCATTTTTTCAGGGAGTGGCCGGGCGTCTTCGGGGCTGAAGGGAGTTGGCATCCCTCCTGCCTTTTTCTTTGGGGTGGAGGGGGAGGTCTTTTATGGCAGAAGGAAGTGGGCATCCCTCCTGCCATTTGTTTTAGGTTTGGGTGGGTCGCCGCAATTGTCGAGGAAGGGGGTGCATGCGATTGTTGGGGGTCGTTGGGGAGAGCCAGCAGCGACAGTGGGGGGATTATATTCTTTTATGGGACAGATATTTTGCATGTGTAATACATGCAAAATATCTGTGCCATTGAAAAAAAAAGAAACCCCCTCCCCGGCAGAAAAAGGCAGTTACCGACAGGTCTACAGCAATCGGGTTTTAGGCTTCGTAAAACAGCCAAGCAATGTAAGTGAATTAATCACTTGGCTATTTTGCATGGCCAGATCGTAAAATGGGCGATCGAGAGGAAAAACACAAGGTGGGCCGTTTAGTGAATTGGATCGGTTAGCAGCGATTGTTGGCTTTAGTGAATCTAGCCCATAGTGGGGTCTCCTCTGAATAGGTCATTCCCCCCTCCCATGTTCTTTATTTGTGGGAGTCATCATGCTTTGAGTAGAAACACTTCTACTTTTATTATGCCCTCTTCCCATATAGGGGGATCCTCTGTGTTTATCCCACAGTTTTTTAAATTCAATCACCGCATTTGTCCCCAGCAATTCTAACAGAGGAGCATCCTCTCTGTGAAAAAGTACTGGACTTCTTGATGCTGCTTTTTAGTTTCATTTCATGTCCCCTAGTTCTACAGTCTCCCTGTTTTGGAGAAGGTTGTTTTGTTCACCGATATCTTTCAAGTATTTAACTGTCTGTATCATACCTCCCCTGTCTTCCATCCTCTTCTCCAGGGTATATTCAAGTTTTAGGGCTAGATTCAGAAAGGGCAAGGATTTGATCTGATCCATGTCCGGGGGGCTGATTCACGAATCACCCTCGTGCAAATGAGGGCAATCGGAATCACACCCCCATCTGACTGTCGGGATCGCTAGACCGACGCATGCACAGACCATCTGTAGATGGTCTGCACATGCTTAAGAGCAGTGTTCTTTTTTTTAAAAAAAACTGGTTTAAAAACTTTTTTGCGAGCCCTTGGTTTTAACCCGCTTTAAACCCACGGGTTAAAACCACGGGCTTGCACTGCGGGAAGGGCAAGAGAGATTCGGGGCGAGTTGGGGCGGCAGGCAGGAAGATTCAGAGCGAGTTGGGGCAGGCAGGAGATTAATTTGGGGCTTAGAGCAGAGAAGCAGGGCAGAGAGCAGGACAGTAGGAAAGGGCTTGAGCGACTGGTCTTCAGCAGTCACTTGTTTGTGATCAGCCAGCCCAGTCGGTGTTGCAGGGTTTTGGTTAGTGAATTATGTCCTTGCCTACTGTGCTTGTCGTTCCCCTCGTTTGCATGCGCGGATCGAAGGATGGTTGGCAGACAGGTAAGTGAATCGGGCCGGAGTCAAATAGGGTCGCAAACTGATCGGTACACAATCGATTTGCTTAGTGAATCTAGCCCTTTGTCTCTTCTCATAGGTGCTGTAGCAGAGACCTCATACCACGCATTTGAGGCTTGCTGTGCTGTACCCATATTGCGGTGAGAAGTGTTGAAAGGGGGGGGGGGGAAGGGGGTGTAGCTTATACTTTTGCTTCCTGCACCGTACCTGTCCTGCTCTCTCTTTTCACTCTAGTAATATCTAGTACCTATAGCAAGCAATAAATGTAGCCAAAATAAATGAAAAGCCCTCCCTGGAGCTGTTGCCACTTTAAGAATAAGAGGGGTAGACCAAGGCCTTTAATCATGGGTGGAGTGATAAATAACCCCAGTTTGCCTTGTTTACTCCTGCGCTTTCCACACATCGTTTGCTCTCAATACAAACTTCTCCATGTTGTAAATATTTCATCTGCAGAAATGCACTTCAGGGCTCTCTGTCTAATCCCTATTAATTTAAATAATGCTTGGGCAGTCCTATCAAAGGATTTATTATTTATCAGGTTTGTTTACTTGTAGCTAACAGGTAGCGCTCAGCGTGTGTCCCTAAAGCAGGGGACCAGGACGGTAAATCACGCTGCCTCCCCCCTCCGAAGGGATGTGTCAATTATTCCTGCAGCCGTTAATTAGTAATGAGGACTAATATCAGCTGCCGGAGATAGTGGATGCCGCCAAGGCTGCCAAAAGTAAAAGGAGGAATCCAGCTCCTATCAGGAAGCCTTTCCCTGTATTTCTTCACATTTAGCTCTAACAGGGCAAATCCATTTCTTACTTTCTTTTAAACAAAGAAGATGATAATCCTTAAAAACAGCAGCTCTGGCTATCAGCATATCCAAGCAGTGAGAGGCTGAGCTTCCTGGGCCCTTTTCACTGCTCACCGCTGTCTGTATTCAGTTAAGCAATGGTACCATGTTTGGAAGTAGGGGGGGGGGTCTCTAGGTTCCTCCATTCTCTTCCAATTCCACCATGAGCCTTCACTTACAACCTACCAGGGGATTTTCCCCGTTTTAATAATTTTCCCACAATTCTTTCTCTGGTCACTACAGTAACACCAGTGTTTCTCAAGCCAAGTACCCCCTAAGTCTAACAAATATCAACCGAGTACCCCTGTCCAAGCTCCGTCCCAGACCCCCCCCCCCCAATAATAATAGTACTAACTGTAATGCAATTTCTTCCATTCATTTTTCATATACACACAATATAATCTTGTTAACAATACATAAATGGTAACCACAAAATTAAACTACAGAGAGAAAATTTTAATTATTCTGTTTTTCCCAGTCACAGCAGATGACTTTAAAATTTGTAATGTCACCTCAGTAACTGCTACAGAAAAATAGACCAATATAGTACAAAATATAGACAGTAGATATAAATTCTCAAAACTTACACATTTCAATCACTAAATAAAAAATAAGGACAGCGCGGCAGACGCAGCGCACACTCCCTGGGGTACGCGTACTGCATGTTGAGAAACTCTGCCATGCACTAGGGCTTCAACTAGAAGGTAAAGTTATTCACCTGTAGGTGTTCTACGAAGACAGCAAAACACATTTTCACATCTGGGCGACAATGTCCAATGTAACCCACTGCAGACACTCCCCAAGGGTCTGCAACCTTTTTAAAGCAAAAGGCCATTTTATCTTAAATGTTTGACTCAAGATTTGCAAAGAGCTGCAAATGGGTAGAGAAAGGGGTTTGAGATACGATTTTTTAATGCAATATGGGTATACAGTATTCCCCCGATATTCACGGGGGATCAGTTTTAGAAACCCCCGCGAATTTTGTCAAAAGGGAGGAGAGGAGCTGGAGCGCTGGCAAGTGAAGAAAATCACTCGGGGTATGCTCCGACCGTCTCTTCCTGTTACTGAAGTATGGCTACACCAATCAGGAGCTGCTTTGACATGCAGCTCCTGATTGGTGTAGCCCGACTTTAGTACAAGAAGAGGCGGTCAGAGAATACCACGAATTAGTGAGTCCACGAACTGTGAATTCACAGGGGAACACTGTATATGCATTCAATACACTAAAAAACTTCACATACTTACAGAAAATAAAGAAAAACAATCTAATGAGACTTTTGATACTATTTCTGCACAAAGTTGTTTCACATCCAACATTTCTCCCTCTCTTACTCCCCGGACCCTGTACAGCATCTTTTGCCCCTGTCCACCATCCCCATGCACAGCATTCCTCCTTCTATCACCCCTCTCCAGCACCATGTTGCATCTCTTCCTCCATTCCCTCCACCATCATGTCCAATATTCCTCCCTCTTGCATCTCTTTCCATCTGTCCCATTGTTCTCTCCCCACCACATCCAACATTTCTCCCTCTCATCTCTCTCTTCCCCATGCATCACTAGTACTAATTATTTCTATAGTGCTACCAGACGTACCAGCACTGTACAGAGTCACAAAGAAGACAGTCCCTGCTCCAAAGAGCTTAGAATCTAAACAGACAAGACAAGCATGTCATCGTGTTGGCGTCCACACATGCACAAAGAGCCTCCAGACACAGCCCCAAGCTCGGGGACTTCCAAAATCAGGACAAACTGCTGGGTTTTGGAAATCCCTCCAGGCACCCAGACAGTCCTCTAAAAACAGGAAAAGTCTAGGGTTTTCCAGGCACCTGGTAACCTTAGAGCCTCTTCTATCAAACTGAGCTAGCAGTTTTTAGCGCAGAGAGCCACGCTGAATGGCCTGCGCTGCTCCCAATGCTCATAGGAACTCTATGAATGTCAAGAGCAGCACAGGCCATTCAGTGTGGCTCACCGCGCTACAAACTGCTAGCCCAGTTTGACAGACGAGGCCCTTAGTCATACCAAGGATTTTAATGGAGTCTTGAAAAGGAGGAGGCTGGTTATTGATAAAAGGGGAGGGGGAGCGTAGAATTAGGATTGTGGAAGATGAAGGATTCACATTTAGAGGAATTGAAGAAAAATAGGTTGTTTTTCAGCCACATGTTGAAAAGGTTAGGAGCAAGGGTAGAATATTGTGGGACATCTGACTCAAGGGGGAAAACCAAGGTAGAGGAACTAGAGAGAGCAAGTTGGAAAGAGTGACCACAGAGAAGCTGGAAAACCAGGAAAAAAACCAGTGCCTGTGATACTCGGGAGAGAGTTATCAACTAGGTCAAAGGCAGAAGAAAGGTCTAAGGATACAACAACGACAGTGTGAAGAAGAGCAGATGGTATCTTGAAGGGCAAGGAGAAGGGTTTGTGAAAATCATGGAGGAACTGGTTCAAATTCAGTTAACAAAGTATTTGGAGCAACATTCCTTAATGCACGATTCTCAATCAGGCTTTAGATCACACTTTAGCACAGAAATTGTACTAGCCACTCTGTTGGATTATTTAAACAGCTTATTGAGTAAAGGCAGCAATGCGCTTGTCCTTCAATTCAATTTGAGCAGTGCTTTTGATCTCATTGATCTTATAAAATTGCTGGAAAGTCTAGATGCCATGGTGATCCATAATAAACTCTTCTGGATTAAGGGATTTTTAGAATCTCGTTTATACCAGGTTAGGTTCAATAACACTCGCTCTACTATTTGGAAGAACCCTTGTGGAGTCCCTCAAGGTTCACTACTCTCGCTTACACTGTTCAATGTGTACCTTTCCGCTCTGGGTTTCAAACTGAACAATTTAGGAATAAAATTATTCAGCTATGCTGAGGATATTACAATCATAATTCCTTACAATACTACACTGGTTCAAATTCACTCACACTATTGAACTTGTCTTGAATCTGATGGACTCCAGAATTTAAACTTAAATTGAATAATAAAAAGAGCAAATATTTTCTTGCTTCTTCCCAAAAGAACCTGAACGAATCATCTATTGATTTAAACACAATTCAATACACGATTTGTTCTTCTATAAAAATACTAGGAGTTGTTCTCGATCTAAATGTAAGTATGAATAATCAGATTGATACCATAGTCCAAAAGGAGTACTACACATTACGGAAGCTCCATACTATTATATCGTACTTTGAAATTTCTGCATTCAGACTTATGGTTCTATCATTTGTACCGAGTCTTCTGGACTATTGTAATATTGCGTATTAATTTATTTTAAAATTTGTATATCATTTAAACCTAACTATGACTAAGCAAAATATTAGCTTACAATTGATCCAGAATACTGCGGTAAGACTGATTTATGGTCTAAAGCAGTGGTTCCTAACCCTGTCCTGGAGGACCCCCCAGGCCAGTTGGGTTTTCAGGATAGCCCTAATGAATATGCATGAGAGAGATCTGCATATAATGGAGGTGCCAGGCATGCAAATTTGCTCCATGCATATTCATTAGGGCTATCCTGAAAACCCGACTGGCCTGGGGGTCCTCTAGAACAGGGTTGGGAACTACTGGTCTAAAGAAATATGATCATGTAACTTCTTTCTATCATGAGTTGCAATGGCTCCCTGTGGAGGCACACATTATCTTTAAACTGGGTTGCATATGTTATAAAGTCATCTATGGCCATGCCCCACTTTATTTAGCTAAGTCAAAACTAATAAGAGGTGAAGAAAAAGCTCTCAAAAATATGCTGAAGTGAGAGGTCAAAATCAATGACGAAAATATAACTAGAACCAAGACATCTCAATATATGAATCAAATAGTGAAACTTAAATATGAATGTTGAGAATGTAAAATACACTCATATTTGTGTAATCCGACCAAGAGCTGTGGCTCCTATAGCCGAACCCACCGCCCCATCACTGTGTATGACTTTGCTATACAAAAAAGTGAGTGAGGCTGTGTGCTCTATTGATTATTAACTTTGTTCTCAACACTGTTTTTTCGCCTTTAGATCTTCGGACACTATCACCCCAAGGTCCCTCTCCCCGTCCGTGCATATCAGCTTCTCTCCTCCCAGCATATACGGTTCCTTCCTATTATTAATCCCCAAATGCATTACTCTGCATTGAATTTTAGTTGCCATTGCATTAGACCATTCCTCTAACTTTTGCAGATCCTTTTTCATATTTTCCACTCCCTCTTCGGTGTCTACTCTGTTACAAATCTTGGTATCATCTGCAAAAAGGCACACTTTTCCTTCTAACCCTTCAACAATGTCACTCACAAACATATTGAACAGGATCGGCCCCAGCACCGAACCCTGAGGGACTCCACTACTCACCTTTCCTTCCTTCGAGCGACTTCCATTAACCACCACCCTCTGGCGTCTGTCCGACAGCCAGTTTCTGACCCAGTTCACCACTAGAACTGGGTTAAAAACTCTTAAAGGCTGATCATCTGCTTTCATTTCAAGCAGCTTTTCAAGACAAAGACGTTCGTTCACTGTTACTTACTTCTCACTTTTATGAACACTTTAGGAAACAACTGAAGTCTCATCATTTCCCTAAGTACTTGTCCGAATAGTTGTCTAGGGCCCTTTTTTGTAGATTATGTAATTTTTGTAAACCTCATTGAACTTATGGTTATGCGGTATAGAAATACGATGTAATGTTATATATGCAAGGGTCTCAGCACTGTGATTATGGTAAAAATAAGCCCAACAGCAGCCCTATTTCGAACTTCAGCTTTATCAAGGGCTTCGCAGAGTTCCTTTTGTGTTTTGAGCTGTTTAGCGAAGACTGCTAATGGAGAATTAATATCACAGCCCTTGATAAAGCTGGAGGTGAAACAGGGCCGCTGTTGGGCTTTTTTGTGAATGCGAGATAAAGAATACAGCTGGAATTAGCTTTTTTTTCAACCTGTTATGGCTCTGAGCTTTGAATGGTATGGGCTTGTATCTAAAAACTGTGCTTAAAGACACATTTTTGAAGACTGCAATAGAGTTGTATACTTAAAGTGGAGTTTTTTGACCAATGACAGTCTCATGAAGTTGGGACTTGTTGCAGCAAGATATCCGAGGTGTTTTTTCTCCAATATTTGAAACTAGTGCAGTTTCTACTGATATAATTGCTAAGCTTAACCTGTTTTCTGGTTATACTTTATTTTTTAGGCTTTGCTAGAAAGATTATAGATTTTATTTCTCTTCATAATTTTAGTGTTCATGCCAATGCTTCTGTGATGTCCCAACTTTGCTACTCAAAATCATGCTAAAACTTGCTACATCAAACCAGAAAACTGGTATCTATAAATGGCCCTTATAATTAAGTATTGGGATCCTAAAAGTTTTATTTTAATCAACAGAATTATTTAAAAGTAAAGAGATGATGTTGTAAGAGGAGATTTGCAAGAAACTCTCCACTACCAACTAGGCTCCTCTTTCTCTTAAGTCTACCCTTGTGAATGTCTTGTTTATCATCTTACTGAAGAGAAAGATGAAACTTCTCCTTCAACTCCAAGTTCCTCGTGCAAGTTCGGTATCATGCAGCACCTTACTTTAGCCCAGACATGAGCAAACTACGGGCTGCGGGCCATATCCAGCCCGCTTAGTTTTTTAATTCGGCCCACCGAATTTGTCTAAATTTTATTATTAAATGACAATGTAAAATTCAATGCTTTTCTGTATTTTATTTGATGAAATTATGATTTGATAATATCTGCATTGATATTATGATTTGATAACGTTTGTTCTTATATTGTATTATTTTTGCCAGGGGGGGGGGAATTTATGTTTGTCCTTTGTTTGTACCATATGTTTAGCGACTAAAGGCTGATCAGGATAATATGTATGTAGCTAATGTATAAACCGCATAGTTTTATGCAGTATATAAATTGTTAAATAAATAAATTAAATAAATAAACGTATAAAGTGAGAAAGCTTTCCAAATTAGAGTGATGCGGCATCTCTATAAACTGCATATGGACCGGCCAAGGACACTTGATAGATTCCTTCCTTACCCCGCCACTAAGTCGCCTGAATAAACTCCCCCCTCTTCGAAAGGGACAGAGTCATTCTGTGACCTCTCACACAATGGCCACTCTCTGTCACAAGTATTATAAAGTAAATGTAGCTCCCTAGCTACTTCGAACTACAATTCCCAGCGTGCCCACACAGGAAGTGGCGAGAAATTTGGCAGAGTGGCTGTCTGGTTAGAGTGTGATTTTTCGGGGGAAATTCTGGGTTGGGTTACGCCTATTAGGTGCTGTGGTAAAGGGCTATGGAGAAGGAGGAGGCCGGAGCGGTGATGGAGGTGCTGTTTGTCTGCGTGAGTACCAGAAAACTGCCTGCTGGTCCAGCTCCCTACATCCTCTACTGTCACAGCTGCTCCTTCACCTTCCCTGTGTTTTTTTTTTTAATTGTTAGTGTTCTAAGCTAGTGAAAGCTGTGCAAGCTTGGTGGTTGTGGCTGGGATTTAGAAGAGCCCCCTCTAGTTTTTACTCTGCAGGAGGCCTTGGTTTAAAGTGTTTTGTAAGTTCACCTGATGCCAACTTGCTCCTTTGTACCCAAAAGCTACAGCGCTAGATATGCTAAGACGAAACCTGGAGATGGCAAGCCTTGCTCAGCAGGGTATCGTGCTCATTGGAATGCACTCTGATCTATAGGCGCTAACTTTTCAAAATAACTGGGGTGCTAAACTCAGCAGAGATACTACTTATTTTCTATAGCGCTACTAGACATACGCAGCACTGTACATCACAACACAGAAGAAACCATCCCTACTCAAGAACTTACAATTTAGCAAGACAAACTGGACAAGAAGGTGCATCTATACCAGACATCTGCTCTTGGTCCAGCCTCTGTCAAATTTAAGAACCCATTGTAGCTCACCCCTGCTTTAGCCTGATGTAGTTCCAGAGTTAGGTTGGGGGTGGTGTTCACTCCATCTAAGCTAGAGGTCACACTGTCTCTGGATACCAAGATCAAGGGGTGGCAGCTCCCACTATTGTTGGACCCCATAACTGGTTGTCATGCAAGTAATATGGAAAGGGGAGCACAGAGTAATATGGCAGCTGAGCTGGTGGCGGCCCTTGAGTGGGATAAATCTCAATACTATTATCAAGTCTGTTGCAACCGTGTATTTAATCAGGAAATGACAACAGAAAGATGTGAGTCAGTTTAAGAAATTGTTGAACCGTCATCTTTTTGTCAGATGAAATATGCCTCTAATATTTGAACTGAGCTTCTCGGTTTTTCTCTGACATTTTATAGTGATCCATTCTTGATGCTATTCTTTGATGAAAATTTTTGTAATATATATGTATTGCTGTTTTAATTTGTCTGGATATTATATATGTTGATGAATGATCTGCCTTGGATAAAAGCAGAATATAAATAATAAACTATATATCAACTGCCCCTGCAGACCAGATCCCTTGAAGGACTCCTGAACTTTAGGAAAGCAATTAAAAACAGACCTCTTTACCTTCCTCCCCTGCCCCTGACCAATGGATTACAAAGAAATGTATATTGGTATTAGATCCGTGGAGGGGCATAACCCCCCCCCCCCCCCATCTAAGTCCCCTTTTGGCCTAAGGCCCTAAACACTGAAAGTAGCAGCAGGGAAAATGTCCATTCTCAAAAAAAAAAAAAAAAACAACGCCCAAAATGAGGGTTTTTTTGAGAATGGCCTACCTCTACGTTCAGCTGTTTAAATGCCAAGACCACCACTACGTCTAAACCTACAATACATTATCAACCAAAAAATAGACGTCCCAAATGCCCAAAACAAGACCTTTTAGGTGAACGAGGGGCCAGTCCTTCGCCTAAAAGCTGGATTCTGTAACCGGCATCTGTCAAAAACAACACCAGTTACAGAATCCACCCCCCACCCCCACCCCACCCCCAGCAACGATTGCAGCAGCAGAGTTGGCTCATCTCCCCTGCTGCGATCGCGATCACTCCACCTCCGAACTACCACAACCCACGGCAGGAGATGCCCAATCTCTCCTGCCGCGATCCCTGTCTCCCCCCCCCCCCCCGAACCAATACAGGCAAGAGGGAGCCCAACCCCTCCTGCCTACGGCGACCCTCCCATTCCCGAACCAATATGGGCAGCAGGGAGCCCAACCTGTCTGCCCATGATGACCCCTCCATCCACGAACCAATACGGGCAGGAGGGAGTCCAACTCCTCCTGCCCACGGTAACACCCCATCCCTAAACCAATTTGGGCAGCAGGGAGCCCAATCCACGGCCTGGGCCAACCAGAACTGGCCCAGTTGCCTTAGACCTTCCTGTGGGTGGGACCTTAGACACAAGAGGCAACTGGGCCAATTCCGGTTAGCTCAGGCGCCTAAGGCCCCTCCTGTGGGCGGGGCCTTAGGCACCTGGCCCAATCAGTCCCTAAGGCCTGCCATTCAGAGGATGGTGGGCAGACAGGCTTGGGACCCGTCCATCCGTCCAACTCATGTAAGTCAACTGGGATTACATCTGAGACACAGAAACTGATTTATTCAGGATCACAGAGTCAGCGACAGAGCTTGGGTTAGACATCAAGCATAAGGAAGCAAAGAAGCTTACATAGCCTAGAATCCACAAGTTTGAAGAAATGAAGCGATTAAATCATTATGTAAGGATATAAAGAGGTCAGTTTTCTAAGATCCACTGAGGGCTGTAGATAATTAACTAACTTTGGTCTGCTATCTTTAGAAAAGTTTATAGCTGGTACATAAGTGGCTAGATTTTCAAATGAAATTTTTCCTGGTACATATATGACCAGCTCGATGGAGACTATTTGTGAGGCAAACTTTATTTGTATAAGCTAAAAATTCATGCTAAAAGGCTACATCTTAAGTCTGTCCTGGAAACAACCTTGGAACCATTCTCAATTATTTTTTAAAGCAATGGTTTAACTGGCTTAACTCCTGAAGTTAGCTGGCTAAACCTTTTGAAAAACTACCCAAAGAGTGCAGGGGTTGTGAGGAGTAAATTAAGTTCCCGTTACAAACTGTTGTCCAGCATCGCAGTACTTAAGAGCCTTGTGTCATGGAGATGGAGCTACCATAGACAGCCTAATAATTAAAGCAGAGTGCAATATGAATGAGCCCAGTCTGATTTATTGACTAAAAGAAGTTTTTACACTGTAGCCCATTAAGAGAGACGGCCTTGTTTACAGCTAGACCATTCCACTATAGGGACCCTGGTCTGGATAGCCTGTTACGCTATTGCTCTTCAGGCCGACATCTCATTAAGGGCAACAGCATGTGGAGAGCACTGGATCTATACTTCACAGGTCTTGAGGGAGGCTTTTACCATTTTTAATAAGTGGTAAAGTTCTCAAATCTGCTGCCCTCCCCCCACCCCTTCCTGACTGAAGAATGTATACTGCTAATTACATTTATATGGGGTGATACACAGTAACACAATCTGAGTAAAGAAGGAATTATAAACCGGAGAAATATGATCATTAATTAATGTATGTCATGCTGGGATGGAGTAATACCAATCTTGCCACAGCTTAAGTGGGCCACTCAGTGGATGGAAGCAACCCTCCCTTCCCCCATAGAATGACTGATGGTCAAAGTAGTTTATATGGCTGTTTTTACAAGGAGGCTCGTCAATGCAACTAGTGCTTTTGTTTTGAAAGCTGGCATTCAGATTTGGCCATTACGAGCTACCTGACTAGCAGTAGCGATCCCTTTAAAGTAAGGTAGCCCCATGACTACCTAGAAACCACATGAATCCTGGAACAGGACACTTTGAGTGCCTTCCTTTCAGATCTCAGCAAGGAAGGCGAAGGCAAAGGCAGGGTTTCTGGGTTTGGAAGAAGTATAGATTCAGTCACTTCTCTAGTGCAGATGTTAGCACTGCCAGGTCCTGCTGTCAGACAGGGCTTTGTGACCTGTACAAGTTTGCGTGGCCACAGATAACAGGATAACAAGAGGTACTTGAGCGGCTTATCCTAGCGGTGCTTTATGCTGAGAGGGTTACTGCAACACTCATAGCTGAGGTCTGTTTCAGAAAATGGAAAAATAAGTAGAGCTTCACAGCACAGGCGTTTGGCTGCAGAAGGATTACTGCAGATTCGGTAACATGGATGTTAGGGAGAACAAGTAATCTCTCTCCGACTGCAGCCTTCTCAGATTGATCTGAGAAGCTACATGCAGCCCTGTCTTCAGAGAGGAAAACGCAGCTCTCTCTAGCAGGCCAGAGAGCCTCCAACCAAGGACCCAACCTAACCTGCTCAGGATACTGGACTTCTGGGGCAGAAGGAGATTATGCTACATCATCTCTGGGCACGAAGTCCCAGATGTGCCAGAGGTCAGGTACCAGTCCAGCTCTGCTCCCACTGCATACTACATTTCCTTATGCTGGCTGGGCAGCTGGTGCTTGACTAAATTCCATAAGGAGCTGGTAGTAAAAGCAAAGAACAGCCAAAGAGAGCAGAAAAATAAACGTCTTCTGAACCCACCCCCCAAAAAAAAGTTACTTCTGAAATTTTTTTTTCTACTACTTATCATTTCTATAGTGCTGAAAGGCAGATGCAGCGCTGTACATTTATCATGTAATACACGGTCCCTGCTCAAAAGAGCTTACAATCTAATTGGGACAAACAGAGTTTGGGGAATTTCCTGCACAGAGAATGATAAGATGGACATAAGTATCTTACGGTGAGTGGGAGTTAGGAAATGAAAGGTGTCTTGAAAAAGTGGGCTTTTAGCTTAGATTTGAACAGAGAAGGAGCTTGACGTACTGACTCAGGCAGTCTCTTCCGGCAGTGAGATAGAAGGGACAGAATTTGGACACTGCTTTGTTGACTGTGATGAAAGGTGATCAATCAGTTAATAAACTTTATATCTGTTAACAACACTTAGTAAAAGACAGGCCTACCATGCTGTCAGCTCCAACATTGCCCTCGCCTGTAACACAACTGGTTCCAGCTCAGAACCTCACTGGTGCAAACCCTCAATCTCACTTTTTGCTTCACCTAAATCCAGTAAGCAAAGCTCAGACATAGCAGGTGCATGAAAGCAGCAACACAAATGCTAGGACATGCAAGGGGCGGAAACAGCCCTGCTTGTCCCTTTCTGTACTGATTCCATACAAATGGTCACTTTTATGCCCATGAATGCAAACTGCAAGCACATTTTCAAAGATAAGTTAAGTTCCCTGGGGAGTTTCTCTTTGAAAATCTAAGGGTCAGCAATAGAGGTACAGAAGTGTGTGTAGATTTCCTGTTGCTTTTCAGCAGGTGCACAGCTGACATCATGCACCAGTGGTTAGGAAATATGCCTGTGTAGGGCCTGGCTTCACTCCCCTCCACCACATCCTCTTTACCCATAGAGAGGGAGGGGCAATTTCCAGCTGTCCTCCAGATTCCTTCTGCTGTTGATACTAAACTGTCAAGTATTTATGTTAAGAATACTCTGGGCTGGCTGGAGGCAAGATGGCGGCAACGTGAGCTGTTGGAGACGGAGCTCCGTCTTCTCTTGCATTACCTTTTGAAAATTACCTTTTGGCGTGGCTTGTTCAGCTATGCCTCATACAAAACGGAAGAGCGTTGTCCGTGGGGACCCCTCCATACCCGGCCAAATGATGATGGAGCGTTTTCTAACAAGCTCTCCAGTTATTGTCGGGGGAGAAATGCCTGTTGTTGCTCCGATAGAAGGAGCTACCGGAGCCTTAGGCTTGGAAATCTCTCTCTTCCCCCCCCCCCCCCCCAACAGCCCGATCTCTGCCAAATCCAGCGCAGGCCAGCGTGCAACGTAAGAGAGCGCCGAGCCAGCTGAGCAAGGCATCTTCAAACGGATGACGTCAAATCGCTGACCGAGACACTGAGCCGACATTCTCTGGAGTAGCAGAGGGAGCTGACTCCTTGGCGGTGACATTGGCAAATATATTTCAGATTGTCCAGAGACTCGAAACTGCGGTAATAAAATCGGCGGAAGATATCTCCAAGGTTGTGAGTAAATTAGAAGATTTGCCTGCCTCAGTACAACATATTCAAATGGAAACAAATAAGAAATCTGAGTGAGTTGATAAAGAGTTATCCTCATTGCAGAATTTATCAGCAACTATGGTGAAAGACAGGAATTCCTTACAAAATAAAATTGAACAGTTGGAAAATTTCAACAGGAGATTGAACTTGCGTGTTTTGAACTTTTCCTAAGTTAAATTTAGTTTCACCCATTGATACTTTCAAGAAATATTTAATGGAGATATTAAAATTTGAATCAGAGTTGATACCACCTATTAATAAAATCTGTTACTTGCCAAGGAAGTTAGATAAATCTCCTCCTCAGGAAATAGACTTAAAGAACTTAACTGGTATTCCTGGAAAATCTCAGGAAGAAGTTCAATATCGTGGTACTTTGATAGTTTCTTTTGTATTTGAGCAGGACTTAAATATGTTCCCAAAGTTTGTTTATGGGAGAAAAGATCTGGATTTTTCCTGATGTTACTAAGTCCACTCAAGAGAGAAGGAAAATATTCCTGAGTATGGTGCTACTTTTTTGCTTAGCTATCCATGCAAATGCATGATTAAATATGCTGGAATGAAATATGTGTATTTTATGCCGGAGCAACTTAGAAGTTTTTGGACAGTAAAAAGTAATATATAATATAGATTGGAGGGCTGTTATTAGGAATTTGAACCGGATGGAATCACATTAAGCCTTTTTTCTTTTTTAATATAGATATATTGTTTGAGAGCTCCTTATCTCGTTACATTCTGGTCTTTGCATATATTATTGAGGTCTAAGAAAGAAGGACTATTTAATTCTTTATATTTTGCATAATTTACTTTACTTCCTTAAAAATTATTTCTACAGATTAATTTGTTTACATGGATTTATGCAATAAGTGTTCTTATTTGTTCTGATTTTCTGTAACAAGAGGATTCTTGTACTGTAATTTTGAAATTTATAAATTTAAAAAAAAAAATACTCTGGGCTGTACAAGAACGTAGAGCTAAAACCCCCCAAGCTTGGCTGCCTGCATCAGGAACAGAATTTGGCTCATCTACACGACTCATGACAACGTTCAGTCGTCCGGGAAAATCCAGACATGTCCTCTTTTTCGAGCAGTGCTTCTCAACTTCTTCAAGCCAAGTGTGTTCTTACTGAGGGCCCGTTTTACAAAGCTGCGGTAGCCAACTGCCGCTGTTAATGCACCAGAGCCCATTCAATTCCTATCAGCTTCAGTGCATTTACCATGGCTTTGTTGTAAAAGGGGCCCTGAGTAAAAAATGAACAATGAGAGGCTTACAGATGGAGAAAAGAAAATCCTTCTCTGGTGATCATGGTGACTAGTCATGATTCCTTTTTTCATTTTGCCACAGAAATAAAAGATAACTTGATTGGTCACTTTGGGCTAATTCTTTCACATACATCCCACCTGCCCTCTCTCCCTCATACAAACACACATCTCCCACCAACCGGGTCCAGCAGCTCCTCTCCCTTTCATCTCCCCCCTCCCCTGGTGGCCACCAAGTGAGGCATGCCATTGCTCTCTTTCCCATCCTGGCAATTCCAAACCTCACAGTAGTTTTTTAAAAACTCTTATTCCTATGGTTCAACATCTCCCCCCCCCCCCCTTTCCTGTGGTCTGGTATCTCTTGCCTCTCTTTCCCACATTCGGGCATATCTTTCTCCCGTCCTTCCTTTCCATTTCCTGGTCTGGCATATCTCTCGCCTACTCTACCTCTTCCAGTGGTCTGACATCTCTCCTTCCAGTCCAATATTTCTCCCTCTTTTCCCTTCACCAGTCCAACACTTGCATGCTTCCTGTCCTCTGGACCTCATTCCTTTTCCCAACCAACATCCCTCTCTGTCCCTCCAGGAGTCCAACTTTTCTTCCTCTCTCCTCCACCCCCATTAGCAACATGTCTCACTCACTTTCTCTGTTCTTCTCTCATTCCCTCCCTTGCTGCAAAGAGAGAGAGAACGAGAGAATGCCCATTTCTCCTTCTATCACCCCTCTCCAGTACCATGCCACATCTCTCCCTCCATCACTATGTCCAACATTCCTCCCCCTTGCATCCCCTTCAATCTGTCCATCTGTTCCGTCTCCATCACCATATCCAACATTTCTCCCTCTCATCCCCATCCTCTCTCTCTCTCTATGCCCAACAATTTTCCTTTCCCCATGTGCACCATCTCTTTCCCTCTCACTCACACACTCATGCCCAACAATTCTCCCTTTCTATTCGCTCCCTCTTATGTCCCATTAGTGCCCTCTTCCTCCCTCCCTTCAGTGTCCTATGCTCATGCCCCTCCCTTTCTTGTGTCCTGAGTTGGTGCCCCCCTCCCATGTCCCAATGCGCTTCTTCTCCCCCTGTCCCAGATCATGTCCCCTCTCTCCCTTACTTGCTCGCTCCAGGGCCACACTCGCTTCCTTCAAGGCCGTTCAATTGGGCTGCTCCTCCTGTCTTCAGTGGCACTTGTTGCAGGGACACGCGGGCTGCGGATCACATCCTGCATGTGGCTGACCCACAAGTCTTCCCTCTAACGTGAACTCTAATGCCAGAGAGGCTTCCAGGTCAGCTGTGGATGCATTCCTGCAACAAATGCCGCTGAAGACAGGAAGGAACAGCCCACCTGGAAGGAGGTAACTGGGATCCCCTGCTGACCCAGAAGGCTTCCCTCCAACATCAGCTCTGACATTGGAGGGAAGCCTTCTGGGTCGGCTTCATTGGAGGAGTTGGGCAGGAAGGAGGGCATGGGATCCTCAGCGGCGGCGGCCATTAAGGAGGAAGGGAGCAGGAAACCCACGCAGTGTCGCGTACCACTAAGGATATGCATACCGTGTGTTGAGAAACAGCGTTTTAGAGCATTACAAAATCTGGTAACCCTACCTTGGAAGCAAGGAAAGGAAGGAGAGATAGAGATGGAGCTGGGACTGAAAGGGTGATGAGAAGCCAAAAGGGAAGGAGGACTAAGCAAATGGGTGTAAGGTGGGGGTTAGGTAGGGCATGGTAGAGGTGGGGTGTGGTCGGGGTATGGGTAGAGCTGGGGACAGGATCATGCGTCCTCTTCCTATTTGTCTTCACAAATAAAGTAACCCTACGTTCAGTGTTGTCTTTACCAAATGCAGAGCCTCTACCAACCTGTTAGAATGCAGAAGTGCGCTGCCTGAATGCTCTGATAATAACAAGGAAGAGCACAAACTGATCAAGACTCTTTCTACCCCTACATATATACAATACTTCACAGTTACAAATGGACACCTTTTATTCTAGTCAGATACTTCCTTCCCTGCGTTTCCTCCAACTAATCACATATTCTTCATATACAGTAGACTCTCTGGTAACTGGAACTCAAGCAACCAGAACTCTCCAGTAACCAGCAAAAAAAACCCCCTCTAAACCGAAAGTCTTCTGTAATTCTTTTCAGCTGTTCATGCTGTATTCATGCTCTACATGCCTCAATGTAATGTCAGTATGGGGCTCTGATAAAGATCTGCTCTTCAGCAGTCTGTGCTGTCTTCATGCTTTATGTGTATCTGTGCGACTCCTGTATGAGAATCTGATGGAAGCGAGAACGTTAATGTCCAGATTTCCTCTGATTAATAAGGGGCAGGAGCAACTACATTGGAGGAGCTTTCACAGACTAAGTCGTATCTTGGAGTTAAGCACAAATTACAAAGAAGCTTTCGTCGACTGGGGATGCTTTAAGGGTTAGCTTAGGGTTACTGTGAGCTTTAGAAGGCCCACGTTGGAGACCCTGTGAGCGGACTGCTGGGCACGATGGACCACTGGTCTGACCCAGCAGCGGCAATTCTTATCTTCTTATGCCTCCTGAGACTCTAGCAGTGTAACATTATGGCAGAAATGGAGCTCCATCAAATCACTTAACCCAGAGCTGTGGGCACGGATAGCGTTCCATCAGTAATAAATACAAATGCTGTATCCCATGGGTAGAAAAGTACACGGGAATGCCAGAAGCAGACGCTACATTCTTTCCTCATTTCCTAACACAATAGGGTAATGTGCAATAATGAGTGTGTGGTCGGGGTGTTCCTGTGCTCCCCGGCTTCAATTATTCATAGCACACTGCTGTAAAGATCTCACTCCGAGGAACATTGTCTTGGCAGTGCCTGTTTGAAAATTACTTGCATCTATCACTCAATCGCTCTCAGGT
Source organism: Geotrypetes seraphini (assembly GCF_902459505.1). Lineage (NCBI taxonomy): Eukaryota > Metazoa > Chordata > Amphibia > Gymnophiona > Dermophiidae > Geotrypetes > Geotrypetes seraphini. The sequence goes on from NC_047095.1 coordinate 70,317,721, forward strand.
CAAACACACAATCCTGACTTAATGGCTGCATTTTGTTAGCAACTAATCTGTCACCGCTGTTTGTTTAAAAACAGCAATTTGTACCGGACTGCGTGTCGCTGGGTGAGGGGGTGGGTGGACCACTGTGCTAACTGCATTCTAACTAATCTCATGGAAGAAATGAGAAAGAGAATTCTCTTGTCTGTGTATTGTGCAGAATATCAAACGCCAAAACCCACATACGACGTATAATACTGCTCAGCTTACTCTTAACACTATCAGACCAATACCATGCAACCTTGACAGCAGGACCACATTGGAATCCCAAAGGACCTCGCTTCCCAAAGGGCTTCCAGTTGACAGTTCAGGCATGCAATTTTGGCAATGTACAAACTGGAACTGAGACGTTCAATTCTTGCAGTATTTAGAAAAGGATCTGCCAACATAGAACCTTTTCTAAAATATATGCGGGTATGCGTGGACAACAATTTTGCATTTATTCAAATATGCATTTAAACGCCAATATCTATAATTGTAAATTGTGAATAAGGCTTCTAAAATAAGGGTCTTTATTTTTTTTATTTAATTCTAACAATTCTATTGGATTGTGGTTTCTTATGGTATATACTCAAATATAAGATGAGATTTTTGGGCCACAAAATGTCCCAAAAATGGGGGTCTCATCTTATATTCAGGTCAGCGCCCACCCACCCCCCTCCTGAACTTGTTGCAGGCCTCCACCGGCCTGCCGTATGACCTGGTGGGCTGGGATAGAAAGGATCCCTCCCATCTCCTGTCCCAGCAGACTCTGACAATTTTTTTAACCTACCTCCTACCTCCCCCCATGTAACTTTTTGAATCCCTGGTGCTCCAGTGGTGTATCAGGCAGGAGCGAGCTTTCTGCGCTCCTGCCGCATGCTGAGCCCCTCTGAATGGTTGCTGGGAGCTCTTGAGGTCCAGCAGTGTACCAGGCAGGAGTGAGCTTCCTGTGCTCCTGCCCGGCGCTAAGCTGCTTGCTGAATGGCTGCCACCAATTCTTGCGGGACTTGTGAGAACTGGAGGCAGCCATTCAGGGAGCAGCTCAAGGCTGGGCAAGAGCGCAAAAATTCGCTCCCGCCTGGTACACCACTGGGCTGCGAGAACTTGAGGCAGCCATTCTTAAAGGGGCTCAGTGCAGGACAGGAGAGCAGAAAGCTCGCTCCTGCCCAGTACACCGCTGGACCACCAGGGATTCAAAATGGTACAGGGGGTGGTGGGGGGGGGGGGGAGACAGGAGGAAGGTAAAAAAATTGTCACAGTCTGCTGGGACAGGAGACGGGAAGAATCTCTTCTGTCCTGGCCTACCACTGTACCACAAGGTCATAAGGTAGGCTCAGTGGAGGCCTGCAGGACATCGAGAGAGAGATGGTACAGGGCGGGGAGGTGGAACAGGGTGCAGAGCCTGGCAGAGAAGGAGGGTGGGGGGATAGGGTGCAGAGCCTGGCAGGACAGGGGCGCTGGATGCAAAACCTGGCAAGGAGTGAGTGAGACTGAGTGCAGAGCCTGACAGGGGAAGGAGTGAGGGGGACAGATCCTGGCAGAGCACATGACTATTAACCCCCCCATCTCATATTCGAGTCAACCTTTTTTTTTTGGGGGGGAAGGGTACCTCATCTTATATTTGGATTGACTTAGAGCATATACGGTAGTTACATAATATTATGTTGTACACCTTTGCAAGTCTTGTTAAAAATGAAGCCTATGTTGGGTAGACGTCTAAGGTCTATGCTCTGGAAAGGGCAAGGACAGCTCAAGATCAAAATCAGCTATGAATATGTTATATCACATTATATAATATGCTATGGGGCTCAAACTCAATTCAGACAAAACTAAGTTTTTCTTGGCATCTTCTAGTAAAGTTTCTTTTGAATCCTCCATTAGAATAAATTCAATTTCTTATACAATCCATCCATCGATTAAGACACTGGGAGTCATCTTAGATCAGCACCTTACTATGAAGTCCCAAATAGATGCAGTGTACGTAAGAGCTATTTTACTTTATGGAAGCTACGAACCATTAGAGCTTATACATTATTGGTTCAATCACTATTACTGAGTCTTCTTGACTATTGTAATATTATTTATTTGACAATTACCAAGAAAGAACTAGCGAGACTTGTATTAATACAAAACACAGCGGTTAGAATGATTTACAGCTTGAAGAAATATGATCATATCATCCCCTTTTATTATGAGCTACATTGGCTGCCTAGGGAGGCTCGGGTGTTGTTTAAGCTGGGGTGTTTCTGTTACAAGGCTCTTTATGGTCCAGCTCCTCTTTACTTGGTTAACAGATTTTCTTTAGTTTCTTATAGATATAATAGAAAAACTCATCCCTTGTTTAACTCTCCTTCTGTTCAGGGCTGCAAAAAGTAAGAAATTTCTAAACCACACGTTAGCATCCCAAGCTGCTCTTCATGATAAAGAATTTCGAACATTCCTGCTTACAGCTTATTCTTACAAACAGTTTAGAACACAACTGAAGACTTATCTTTTTATAAAATATCTGATTACTTAACTTATTTTATTTCTCCCATTGTTAGTAATCTTTTGTAAACCACATTGAACTAATGGCTACGCAGTCTATAAGTACAATGTAATGTAATGATCAAAATGGAAATACGTCTAAAAACTGGCCTAAATCGGCACTTGGACGATCAGTGAGACAGGTCGTCCAAGTGTCGATAATCGAACCGGGTTTTAGACATATTTAAAAACGACCTAAGCCTTCACAGTGCTGCTGAACGACCAGAGTTAAAAGGGGCGTGTCAGGAGGAGTGTTGAGGGTGGGATTTGGGCGGGACATAGGCCGTCCTACACTTAGTCATACTGCAGGTATAACCGAAAGTTTTACAACACTGCCTAGGCGGAACCTGGACGTTGTGACTTAGGCCATCTAAAACCAGGTCTAAGTCACAAGAAGGTATCCAAAGTGGCCAGATAAGCACTGCAGACACAAAAGTACAGACCCCCACACTCTGCCCCAGTGATCACTGACTCCACCCCCCCCTAAAAATCGTAATAACAACTTTACATATCTGCCTCCAGAATATCAGCACCTGGCAGCCTGGCAAAGGAAAGCCTAGTAGAGCTGCACAGAGGTGGCTTAAGTGGTCTTCGGGGTGGGTTAGTGACCCATGGAGAGGAGGACCCAGGCCCATAAGCCACTGCATTCATGGTGAAAAATGTTCACCCCCAACCCCCCCCCAACCCTTTTATACTGCCATATAAGTGGCTCCTATAGCCATAAGGGCTATTGGGGTGGTAAATAGGTGGGTCTAGTAGATTCTGGGTGTTTTGGGGGGCTCACCATGACCTATAAGGGAGCTGTAGTGAGATGTTTATGTGGGTCCCTTTTTGTGATGTTCTCAGCAGTGCCCTGTAAGGTACTCCACTACTCTGGTGCCATGTCTGGGTGTCCAGTCCATCACTTTTCTGGCCTCTCCCATGCCCAAAAGGTCTTTTTCTAGGCATTTGTGACTTAGACGAATTTTTGGATGAAAATGGGGGATAAAGATGGATGACTTAGCGATCTGGGTGATCAGACAGCTGGATGTACAGTTGGATGATTTAAAAAATAAATAAATATGTTGGGCGTATTTTTTGAAAATGGACATTTTCCCGTATCTGACTTGCGACCTAGGCCCAAAATGGACTTAGACGTTTCTTTTGATTATGCCCCTCCCTGAGATTATCTTGTTAGGCAGATCAGATGGACCATGCAGATCTTTATCTGCCATCATCTACTATGTTATTTGAGAAGAGGGTTATAAATGTGAAATGCAATATGAATTACCAGTAGCTCTACTGGTACCAGACTGTGTTAGGAGGGCATGTCAAAGTCGGGATTAGGCAAAAGTTTCCCTTGCAATTGAGACACTTGGCAATCTGTCTTGGTCTGGGGAAAAAAGCCAAAAGTTACATCCCAACTAGAAGACTTTACTGGTTCACCGAGTCACAAACAGACACAAAGCACCAGTGTCGGCCAACTGCTGTGAGTATGTGATACCCTTCCAGAGATGAGGGGAAGTTAAAAGTGTTCACATTTGAAGATGGAAATATCTAGAGGAACATACATCGTACAGAGAGTAGCCTTGTCTAGGTAACCCAAAAAGCTCTTTCTAATAGGTTAGGGCTTCTCCATAAAAAGAAGCAACTAGACCTTTTTCTGAAATGTGCTCTGTTTTCAAAAACTTTCCAGATCTATGTTTAACAGTCAAGCTTCTTGACTTGTTAGCAGTTGACAGCATTAAGGTGCTGAATATTTAAAACAATGCTGAAGGTGACCACTCAGAAAAATCTATGTGGCTGGAGGCTTCCCTTACATCATGATGTCAAAACACTGAATTGGTCCATCCATCAGGCAGCAAGCATCACCGGCCATATGACAGTGCCAGTGGCATTTCACAGCACATCTAACTTTCTTAACAAGTACAGTAGCTGGTTTGTTGGACAATGGCTTCTGGGCCTACCCCAAACATCTGGTAGCCAACTTGTGTTTTAAGTCTAAAGCTACCATGAAGCTTTGCACTAAGCTAATGCAGCTGACAGCAATGACCTGAGAGATCTGGAAAGTTCCATGCTTGTGTGATCCTTACCCTCTCAGACATGGTAAGGAGATGAGAAGAAGTGAATGTACGAGACTGATTGAAAAGGCTGGATATCATGTAACATTAGTGATGTTTTCCAACTGAGAACTCCAGAAAATCAGTGTTACTGAAAAGAGAGCACTTGGTCTTTCCTTCATTTTCAAACCTATATTTTCAGCTCTGGACATCTCAAAAATAGACACTGAAGCTGGGACTGAAAGCCATACCTATATACCCAATAATGGGATGACATCCACTAAGCGCCTTGCCAACAGCAAAGTCCAGCTGAAGTCTGGAGGAAAAATGGAACAGTCCCTCACACAGCAAGGTTTATCTTAAAGGTAAAGACAGACATATAGATAGCATCTATCTGTCTAGAGAAAATGCAGAATGGATCCAAGCTTACTAATACTCGGCTGGAGCTGTTCTTAAAAATTTATTACTCTGTGGCCACATGAAAAATAAGACAGAGAAGTAATGATTAGTATAACTATAACTCCCCTTGCAATAGTCACACTTGTAAATTGAGATTTATGCTTGCAGCTGCCAATATTTCAGCAGCACGAAGAGGCAGCACAGGCTGTGCTGGGCTGCTCGCTGCTTTAACTCTTATACTTTATAACAATCGCTGCAGATTATTGCAATGAATAATACACCATGGGCTGGCACTGAAGAACTGCTCTCCATCAAGTGGTTCTGTAAACAACTGAATAAATAATATTTCTCACCCACTTTTAAACCCCTTCCAGCCCTAGACCATGCCGATGAGAGGAACAGGGGACCAAATATGTTTCTGCCTGTGAATCAGGGTAAGGACATCATTTTTAAATTTTTTTTTTTAAAGCCTACAACAGCGGTGTACTGGGCAACCTGAAAAGTGTATTTATTTATTAAAGATTTATATGCAGTGAAATTACAGCAATGCTGTTATTGGGGGACCCCCCAGTCAGCTGAGCCTTCAAGATATTTCTAATGAATATGCATTAGGCAGATTTGCATGCATATTCAATAGGGATATCTTGAAAACCCAACTGGCTGGGGGTCCCCCAGGACAGGTTTAAGAACCATTATTTTGGGTAGTTCCCCGAGCATGGTCATGTTCAGAGCTGTGTCAATCAAGATCAGACTAACTGAAAATTGCTACAATTTGGGGATATTTAAACAGAACGTCACAGGTTGAATTCAGCAATGGATTGGTTCTACATATAAAACAGGCTTGTCCAAATTCAGCCCTCAAAGGCTGCAAACAGGTTTCAGAATAACCCTAATGAATATGCATGAGAAAGATTTGCATGCCCATTTTAACCACTGTATGCAGATCTCTCTCATGCATATTCATTAGGGATATCCTGAAAGCTGCTCTGCTTCCAGTGCTTCAACTTGGCACTTGAAAGATATGCAATTGACAATATACAGAGAGCTGATTGCCTCATTTAGTTATAATGGGACCATCATTGTGGAATGTAGCACATAAAGATTTAGAGAAAGTTTTTGAACTGAATGAAGTGTGACCATTTTTTGGTAGTTTTTTCAGGTCCAGGATTCTCAAATTCACAGTGTTCCATATTTTTATTTGTGGCCGTTACAGTTTTAGCCAGGGGGATGAGGAAGAATGTGAAGAGAGATTATTATTATTTTTTTTAGATATGCGATAGAAACATTTCTTGGTTTGTTCTGTATATACATATGTTTGAAGATTGGAACCTGCTTAGGTTTTATGCAGGATATAAGTAAAATAAATACATAAATTCCTCGATGCAGTGGTAGAAATACACTGCGAAACGTTAGCCATTATTGAATAGACCTAGACAGCAAAATTATGGACAATTAAGTTCATAAATTTTTATATCATGGATTTCAAGTAATTATGAACAAAACTGAAAGAAGATATCAAAAAAGGTCCAAACCAAAAACATTTCACAAATCAAATTTTTCCAAGGAAACTTAGTATTGCTGAATACTGTTACGTTTCTTCATCAGCTCATATCTTAGAAACTTATTTAAATTGCTTTTATTAACATATATATTATATTTTGAAATTTGTCCAACTTATCGGAAGAATCTCGGCAGGGTATTAAACTTCTACCCAGATGATATACGGCGTTGGTGCTTCTATCATCTGGGGGTAGAGGTTTAATACCCTGCCGAGATTCTTCCGATAAGTTGGACAAATTTCAAAATATAATATGTAAGTTAATGAAAGCGATGGGCTCTTTTATTCAAGCCGCGCTAGCGGTTTAACGCGCGTAATAGCGTGCGTTAAACCGCCGGCTGCGCTAGCCGCTACCACCTCCTCTTGAGCAGGCGGTAGTTTTTGGCCAGCGCAGGGGTTAGCGCGTTAACCCCGCTAGTGCGGCTTGATAAAAGGAGCCCTATAAGTATCATAAATATTACAATTTAAATAAGTTTCCAAGATATAAGCCAATGAAGAAGCTCCACCAACTTCAGTATCTCGTATGCCATGGAGTGTTGCTTCTGATGGCTTTTTAAAAAGTTATATCTGAACTAAGGGCTCTTTTTACTAAGTTGCACCAGCGGATTTAGCGCTTGCTTAGCATGCGCTGCATTGTCATGCGCGCTAGATGCTAACGCCACCATTGAGCTGGCGTTAGTTTTTACGCGTAGCCTTAATTGTACAACTGATGATACTACCACAACTGGACTACTGTAACTCTATCTACATGGGAATCAACACCGCTCTAATCTACAAAATGCAACTCATCCAAAACACTGCTGTTAGACTAATCTTCAACCTGAGAAAATATGACTCGATTACAGCCTTCATCAGCCAACTGCACTGGCTACCCATCCCTTCATGAATAACCTTCAAACCTTCATGCATCATTCACTGCATACTTTACAGAAACTCCGCGGCTCTTCTCATCCAGCGCTTCTCCAAGGCATGGCCTACTTCCCGCAGAAGCCTCAACAGAATACTTTTAAATCTCCCTTCCACAAAAAATCTTCAATACAAACGTGTTTTCCACTCCATTCTCACCTTTCTAGGAGTAAAAACTTGGAATGACCTTACAGAAATGACCAGAACAGAACCTAACACGCCATATTCTGGAAGAAACTGAAACTCGTTATTTGACACTTAATCACCTGTATCCTCTCCTTCCCCCTCCTACCTACCTCTTTTCTTCTCCCTCCCCCTCCTCTCCCCCTTCTCCATCTTTGCCCCTCTATAAGTCGCCGTGAGCCTGCCTAGGTATGAGCGACGCAGAAATAGAAGATTAGATTAGAATTAACACCATTTTAAGATGATTACTGGCTGCTAACTCCAAATTATTGCATTAAGTTGTGCACATAACTGACCTTATTCTATAAATTAGGCGTCCTACTGTGCACACTAAGCGTAAAGTTTGATGCCCAAGTATACAGAATTAGGTGGATAGTGCATAAACCGAAGGGGCACATGGCAGAGAATGTTCACGTGTGTAGGTTACAGAATGTTGTCATTTAGGAACTGAATCACACACAATTACGCCAGCTATTGACATGGTGCAAGTAGATTTGCCTAAATGCTGACCTATGCCAGTATTCTGTAACTGAATCTGGGCGTCCAGATGCCATCAGAAAATTCATGCTCAATGTGCTATTTTTTGGTACATCGCCCCCCCCCCCCCCATATGTGCAGAAGGCAACTTTCACTTTTAGCCAGGTTAGAGGGAGTGGATTCATGTCACGGGAGTTAACACGTATACCTGGCTTGACCATTATTACATCTACATTCCTGTCACAAATATGTCTGACCATAACATAACATAAATCTTTATTTATATACTGCGAAAGCCTTTTGGTTTGAGGCGGTTTACAGGAAAAATGGCTGAGGAGAATCAGCGAGCTACAGCAATGGAGAGAGGGCTGAAAATTGTAGAGATTGCATAGAGGGAGGTTAAGCAGGGTTTTATAAGAAGGGAGATAAATAAGTAGGTAAGAATGTTCATAGTCTTAGAGCAACAATGTAGAATAGAGTCAGTGGATTGTGAGTCTTTTCATGGAAAATTTCAGGCAGGTTGCCCTGTTTGGGGATGAGGAACGTTTTTAGGAGCTTTCTAAAGTGCATGTAAGAGGTTAATGTTCTGACCAGTTGGCTCCATTCGGGATCTTTGGAGGCTGCTTGGTAGGGTAGGAGTCTGTTGATGAATCTCTTATGGGTGCCTCCTTTAATTGAGGCGAAGAATGATTGAGGTTGAGTAGATCGTCTGGGTCTGGCGAGTGTGAACTGATTGGTGAGGTAGTTGGGCAGTAGACCGTGCACACCTTTGTAGAAGAGACAACTGAATTTGAAAAATACTCGGCTCTCAATTTTCAGCCAATGAAGTTTTTGATAGAAAGGTGTGATGCGATTGAATTTTTTCAGGTTGAATATGAGCCTGTGCTCATTGCGGTGTTTTGGATGACACTTAGTTTCCGGAAATGTTTGCGTGGTCCTGCAAGGTAGATGATATTGCAGTAATCTAGGATGCTTAGGACTAGTGTTTGGACTAGGAGTTTGAAAGGCGCCTGGTCAAAGTATTTTCTGATGGATCTGAGTTTCCAGAGTATGTTGAATCTTTTGCATGTATTCTCATAAAATGTTCTTCTACACTCTGTCATACTGTTCCTCTCTTTGTTCCTACTATACTATATGCCATAATTACCATATTATGCTTTCCATACTATGTCTACCATGCTATGATCTCTTATGCCATACCTGCCACACGTTTGCTGTTCCATGTCTTCCATGCTATGTTTTGTCACTTGCCTTACCAGTTTTACCAAGTTATGTCATACTATATTAGCCATGCTTTGTAATAGTATGTTTGCTGTGCTATGTTTTGCCGTACTAAGCTCGCCATGCCATATCTCACCATACTCATAAGAACAATGGTCCATCAAGCCCAGTAGCCCGTTCCCACAGTGGCCAATCCAGGTCACTAGTACCTAGCCAAAACCCAAAGTGTAGCAATATTCCATGCTACCGATCCAGGGCAAGCAGTGGCTTCCCCCGTGTCTTTCTCATAAGACTATGGACTTTTCCTCCAGGAACTTGTCCAAACCTTTCTTAATACCAACTACGCTATCCGCTCTTACTACTCATACTATGTTTTGTCATATTATGGTACCATGCTTTGTTAACTATGTTTTGCTATATTTGTCAGATAATATTTGCCATACTATCTTCTACCATACTATGTCGATGCAGGGGTTGGAACTGCAGCCTCAGCATCCTGGGGTTTGGAGTTACAGAGAAATATGGTCGAGTACCTGAATAAATTCATGTAAACTGTTCTGAGCTCCCCTGGGAGAACGGTATAGAAAATGGAATAAATAAATAAATAAATGCAATGGCTAATTTTTGAAGAGATACCACTGGGGTTGTTTCTCTTTGAAAACTAGCTGCAAGTGTGTGGCTATTCCCACCATCACCCCACACACAAACTATTAGCAGTGTTCGTCAGAGGCACAACAAAGACAAGACATACTAAAGATGACAGAGGAAGATATGAAAGCTATGCATGTGTGTGTAAGCTTATACTGCTGCTGTCCTGTTGTAGGGCAGTAAAGGCGAGTGTGTGGACATCTTGCCCTGTTGCTGTTGCCTGTATGGAACACGTTTTTTCTGCTTCAAGTGTTTACCTCCTACTCTGGTGGGATAGTGTGTGTGTTCCGGGCTAGAGAATGACACGGGGACAAATTTGTCCCCCATTCCCGTAGGAACTCAATTTCCCCATCCCGTCCCCACAAGTTTTGTCGCTGTTCCTGTCAGCTCTGCCTTAACCACACAAGGATTTTAAAGTGTTTGAGGCTTGTGCAGATGAGGATGGAGCTTGCAGGAATGGGGCAGAGACAGGAAAAGAACGTACGAGGGTAAGGCTAGTCTCAATTAGGGCACTGGTCTTTGACCTAAGGGCCGCCGCGTGAGCGGACTGCTGGGCACGATGGACCACTGGTCTGACCCAGCAGCAGCAATTCTTATGTTCATGGGGACAGGATGGGAAAATGAGTTCCTATGGGGACGGGGGAAAATTTGTCCCCGTGTCATTCTCTATTCAGAGCCCTCAATGATTCCATAAAAATGCATTACTGGACATCATATTTCTAAATACTAAACTCTCCTTTGTTTCTAAGAGGCCATTTTGAAAATTGCAGGTAAAGATACACACTGATGGCTCTCACATTTAGTGTGCCTGCATCACCCCTGGCTGTCTACACATGGTGACGTTCCTTCAGTATATTTGCCTGTCATGCCCTATTGTCTTGTTTCAACTTCAGCTACACTTTGCCACTTCAATATCTAATGGTCATGCCAGCCCTAGTTGGGTGCATTAAGAGACAATGAAACATGCACAGGTTCATGGGCCTAAAACTGATCATCTTGGCCAAAATCCTTTTATGCATGAGAAACCTATCTATCACGCTCATACCAAAAATGCATGAAGAATTTATTCTTTACAGGTTTAAATGCCTTTCATTAGCCTTCTCCAGGGATGCTGAGCCTTGCAGGCTACACAGGTTTTGGAAGTGCCACCACTGGAGGATCACCACAGAACAGATTGTGGGCCACTCCTTAGCTCCAGCCCTAGGACTACATCAAGCCAATTCTCTCCTCTGTCACCAACTGTCTGAGGCTGTCCAGTGCCCAGCCAGAGAAGAGTTTCCTCCAATGCTCTGGCAGTGTGCAAGAAGGCCTGTTTCATTACCTCCCCCTTCATGAGAGCCATCAGTAGGCTTGCATGATTCTGCTAATTAGCCTCACTTCGTTTATCATTTTCATTTTCTTGCTGGAGACGCACGGCTTGGCGGTGGACAGCTTCATCTCTCGCTGAAACAATGCAGCCCCTTCTGTGCCCATCTCACTTAGCACTGTCACCACAGCCCATTATGAAATTGGGGTTTCATTTACAGACTAATTAAACATTACAGCTTGTTCACAATTACAACACGGGGATGAGGAGGTAACTAATTACTTAAGAAATGAGCTAACATTTATCTCTCACATTGCTCAGACTCCCACATCTCAGTGCCTGCCGCAATCAGCGTTAGCTGTTGTTGCAGTCTGAGGTTTTCAGGATGTAGCACCCCCCCCCCCCTCCAATAGACTGACAGACCTGACACAATGACACTACCAAGAAGGTTTAAAAGCAGTTGTGTCAGGATACTTGAAAGTGGCACCCTAAGCAAGGGCTGCATTGAGTGCCCCCTTTCCTTTCAGGATTGCTTGCTCACAGCCTGGCTTAAAAAGTATATGTGGAGCCCACCAGCACCTCTTGGGTTTGGCATCTAGGGTGGACCCCCCCTGGTTTCACTTTCATTAAATCTAACATAAAGTCAGCTGCATTAAGTATTTGTGAGCTCTCCTCCTTAGGCTCCAACAACAGATCCAGCTGTTAGGATCATCATCAGTAAACTTCCTCCAAGTAGATTCAACGTGAGATGGCACATTACTTTGTAACACAGGATGTTTGAATGAAAGAAAAAGTCTTGAATAGAAATCATCCATGAGTTGCTACTCTGCTCCTCCAAGACTTAAAAAAGGAGTGCTGTGCACTGGAATAGCCCCAAATCATACTGGTTAGAACACATTTGGCTGCGATTCTCTGCCAGGCACAACCCCAAACAAGGACATCGACCGACAGGTTCAACACTAGCCAACTTACTGGGAAGAGCAGAAGGACCACACTACTCTTTACCTGTCATCATTTACTCTGTTGCTATCATTCAAAGTAGAGGGTAGAAATTCAGTCTGTGCCAGTCCAGGCTAACCATGCCGCTAGGTGCAATATTTAGCACTTAACCACCTAAGATGACCTGCATAAAGACAGAACTGTGTTTTATGCATCCCAGCTTATGCGGTTAAGAGCTGATATCAGCAATTAACTCTATACGTGCTGGCTCTGCCCCTGGACCATCCATGAAATAGTTGGTTTCAACTTAGGCCCTAACCGGACACTATCTGGTTAACTGCTGCTGAATATTCCCAGTTGGCCCCAGATAAGTGACTTAATTGGTTAGAAGCCTCTCCTGGCCATTAAATTGTACGTTATTATGTGACTCATATGAAGATCAAACGTTCCTGGTAAGAAAATCTGCGGCTCAAACTAGGACATTGCAGTTTACCTGTACATTGCTAGCACAGTGGCAGTAGAGGACACTCACAGCGTGTTTTGTTCTGAGATACTGGCTCACTGATGGGACACGCTTTTTTTCTTCTGCATGCTAAGTGCCATATTTTATTTTCTCAGTAACTAACAGGATGTAAAAATAACTAACTAAATAAAAATAAACAGTGATGCTGTACACATCAGAGTGGGTGAGAACCAGACTGTTGGATAAAGCTAAGACCAGTTGCAGGAATGGGTCACAACAAAGTAAAGGGCTGATTCTACAATCGGTGTCCCAACTGTAGGTGTGGTAGACGTCTTTCCGCCGTCTCACCAGCATGTTTTTTTAAAAAAAATCCATGTGGTGAAGGACGCCTACAATAAAGGAAGGCATCTAGGCACGCCTACAGATGCCCAAGGCCGGCGTGGGCATGGTTTCCACTGGAAATGGCCTTGGGCATCTGTAAGCGCCTCTATGTGACTCCAAAGGTTCAAGACAGACGCCTTAAATGTAGGCCTACGCGATTCTCTAAAGGATGACAATGCATGATTGACATACGATCGGCGTCCTTTAGATAATCAGGCCCTGTAAGGGTGATAAACCTTCCTATTAGAAAAATATAATCCAATTCAAAATGAGGCTACGTCATTGAATCTTTGCAATGCATGAAAGACAAAAGAACAAGAAGAAATAGCAAAAATGAAATAAAAGTAAAAGCAGACAGATATTATAGAAACTCAGATAAGTTCTGCTCAGTTGCTCCTTGGAAATGGACCCAGGTGTAGTTTGCCTGCTTTGTTTGAAGGGGACAAGGAGTAAGACTGACAATGATACTCTCTTCATTTCATTTTGCTAACCTTTCTTTATTCATTTTATTTTCCATTAAGAACATAAGATTTGCTGCTGCTGGGTCAGACCAGTGGTCCATCGTGCCCAGCAGTCCACTCACGCGGCGGCCCTTAGGCCAAAGACCAGTGCCCTATTTGAGTCTAGCCTTACTTGCGTATGTTCTGTTCCAGTAGGAACTTATCCAACCTTGTCTTGAATCCCTGAAGAGTGCTTTCCCCTATAACAGCCTCCAGAAGAGCGTTCCAGATTTCTACCACTCTCTGGGTAAAGAACTTCCTTACGTTTGTACAGAATCTTTTCCCTTCTAACTTTAATGAGTTCTCTCTCGTTCTCTTCATCATCTTCTCCCTCTCATTTCTTTTCATGTTACTCAATTTATTCTCTCAGCATTTCCTCTAGATTTTTCCAACCTGCTGTCATTTCTCTTTTGTTTATGTTATGTTCCTATGTCCATTTCTTTTTATCCTACTTACAAATCTTCTATTTTCTTCTCCCTCCCATTGCACTCTCATACACAAACCTCCTGTTCCTCACACACATATTCCTGCCTACTCATTTTCCTTTGCCCACCTTTCCATAATTCCCTTTTCCTTCGCTTATTTCCCTAATCTCTTTCTCCATCCCATCCCTCCTTGATTCTCTCTCCCTCTTTCATTCCTTTTCTCAGCTCTCTTCTTCTTTCCTCCCCTCTTCCTTAAATTTCTTCACCTCTTGCCTTTTACCAATTTGTGTAACATAGACCAAAGAAGTAGCACTTAAGAGTATCCTGCAGCATTAGTAACAGTTCTGACTTCTGCTCCCCAACTATGCTCATGGTGGGAAGTGACATTCCAGAAAAATAGAAATATGCAGGCATTTTCTTTAAGAGCAGCAGAAGTACAGAAGAACTGGTTAACTAGAGGGACCTAGTCTGGCCATGGTGGAAAAAAAAAAGAGTCAGTAGGAGCAGGTAAGGAATATCTTGGATTACAGGATATGAAGCAGTACAGATTCATCACAAGAAGGTCATGTTAAACTACCGCAGATTTATCTGACCGGGTGACCAGGGAATTAGATGAGCTGGATGTGGAAAAACATAAGAAATGTATTAGGATAAAATAGGAAAGGAGATCAGGGTTAAATGACAAAAGAAAACACAACAGTGACAAGAAATAGGCAAATAAATATTCTGAGCTCTGGATTGAAGAATGGATAAGACATTGAGAGCGCCTCAAAAAGAGAGAGTCTGAGAGACTATCACCCCTGGTTCTGAAGAGAAGAGAAAGGAGCAAAGGGGCTGAATATATGGCATAACATTCTAATGAAGATTAACGCAATGAACATGTCAGTGTCCTGCTCATCACGAAAAGACATTTTCTTCAGGGAGAAATTAACATTTAAAAAAATTAGATCATTTGTATTAGCATGAGGACAATGTCACTCGGATCAGGAGACAAGGGGGATGGGCCTGAAGATGCAGATCCTATCAGCAACCTTACAATCTCCTTGGGAAGAAGTTGGAAAGGGGAGAAAAGGTGGGGAGGAGGAGAGGAGGAAAGAGAGAGAGAGGACATAAGGTAAGGAGATAAGTGACATGGTGTGAGATGACGACAGTAAGGTGGAGAGGAAGCAGTAGAGGAATTGGGAGGATAGAGAGGACAAAGAGAAACTGACTGACACACAGATCAAAAAGTTGCTATATGCAGGCAATCTGGTGATTTTATCCCCTAATCCAGCTAACAAGGAAAAGAACCTACTGTATAGACTTGCTGGAAATGTATTTCAAACCATGAATGAATTTCTCTAACTGTCTGAAACTGGGATGATAATTTGAGCTAATGTGCCTAAAAATATAATGGTTTGAACTGTATGTGAAAGAGTGAGAAATAAAATTCCAAAAGGTTAGAAAGATTCGACATAAATCAGAAAAAAGTAATAAACTCAAAATAACTCAAAATGAAAAGAAGATACAGTTCCGTCCATGTCCTTAACAGCTGAACCAGCTGGGGCTTTCCAATCTACTTCTGGCAGGTTGAAATCTCCCAGCATCCTCCTTCACTCCTGCTTTGGATATCTATGGTCAACTCCTCCTCTTGTGTTGGAGGTCTGTGTGGATGAAGGTTCCATCTTCTCTTTCTAAGATGATCCATATTGTTTCCTCTACCCAGATTCCCTGAATTTCAGTCACTTGAATACTGGTTTTCACATATAAAGCTACTCCCCCACCTTTCTAACCATCTCTATCTTTTTTTATAGCCCAACATGTTTGCATCCCATTCGTAGAAGCCACTGCTTGTGCATGGGATGCTATTTGGGATTCTGGATTGGCTACTGTTGGAAACATAATACTGAGCTAGACGGACCACTGGTCTAACCATATGGCTATTCTTAGGTGCAAGTCATTGAACCATGTATCTATGATAGAACTAATATCCAAGTCTGCCTGGAATATCACAACTTGCATGTCATAAACTTAGTGTTTGTGCTCATTGCTTTCTATTACATATTGACTTTCTCATTCTTTGTTGATCTTTCTGTAGACTTTCCCTATCTGCTTTCTTGCTGATATACGAGTTGTTAAGATGGTTTATTGTAATACTTTCTCTACTGCGGTCACTCTTGCTTTTGCTTTTGGTGGGGGTGACTGACTTCCAGAGTTCATCTGCTTCAGTTTAGCACCTCTATCTTGTAAGTATATAAGTTCTATGATATAAACTCCTTTTCCCATAAAAATACATTGGAACATTGGGGGGGAGGGGCACTTCCTTCTCAATTTGGCCCATTTTCAAACTTTTTTTAACCTCCCCCAATAAAATACCCCACACCAAAATGGTTTTTGTCTTACCTTCCATAGAACTCGGCCAATTCTTATGAATCTAATCTAATTCTTAAGTCTTAGAAATATTTTATAGGCGTTTTATCAAATTTTTAATAATAAACTCTGTCTACATAATTAGATCACAAAGAAAGATCTACATTGAAGAACTAAGGCCAGTACTGGGCAGACTTGCATGGCCATTCAGTTGAGGATGGGTTGGAGTGGGCTTTGATGGGGCCTGTGCACAGTGCTGGGCAGAGCTCTGGGTTTCTGGCCTAGAAATGTCAAAGAAAAGGAACAATTTAAATTAAATCATTAAATTATAGTGTGTATATTTGGGCAGACTGGATTAGCTTTCCATGGTTTAAATTGTCTGTGAAAAAGAAACAGTAAAAAAGTATAAATGAATATGCTATATTGCAATGGGAAGATTTTCTTCTGAATTTACTTGAGTCCCTCTCAGTGCAGATTATAATGTTATGGGGGAGGGCTGATCTCTTGGGACTTAATGAGAATAGTTTTTTAAGTCACATTCTTGGAGATACTTCTTTAAATTTATGTAGTATCAGCTGTTTTGGTGCTAGAAATTCACTGCCATTTATCCTTCTGGGTGTGGCATAATCTTTACATCACAACTCAGTTGGAGCCGGCATTTACTTTAAAAGTATAGTAAAGAACACTGCTGCCATTTTCGATTTAAAGATTGTATACAGGTATGTATTGGAGGATGAAATAATAATAAAAGATACCTTTCTTCTTATACTACTTATGTAGGTTGAGCTTTCTTTTAAAAGGGACGATTTCTAAAGCTGGGTCTTTTTAGTTTTGCTTTATAGGGGAAAAGCATAGGCAAAACATGTCGGCTACAATCTATCCCTGACATTGAAACCACAGAGTTAAGCTAAGTAACATTAAACTCAACTATAGAGATATATGTGAGAGGAGAACCAATGATGATTTGGCATGTGAAGCTTGAAGCAATGATAAAGCTTGAGCTTTGAGTGACATCGTTGGGGTTCAGTAAATGTGAATTAAAAGTGAAATAGGGATATGCTTACAGGATGCTGCAATAGTTCTGTGACATACTTGGATACTTTGACTTCAATATCAGCAGCACAAATTGTCATGCCAATGATTTAAAGTGGGGAGAGAAAAACATTAAACCGTTTGGTCCAATCTCTTCTGCAGGGAAAAATGGCAGCCTTCAGAACTTCTTGCTGTGCATTGCAAACTTGACATCACATCACCTTCCTGGCTGGGATTCCTTCTGGGAAAATAAATTGTGCTGCACCTTGGCTTCTTCTTATCACTGAAAGGGCTCCTTTTTAAAATAATGTTTTCATCCACAGGAAATGGGAGTTAGTGAAAGACAAGGACACTCAGGAAGAACTGAAAAACAGTAAGATGTGGAGAAAGAAAGAGACAGACAGACAGAGCGGCATGTGGGCAGCTTTATTCAGAACTATGCGATGGTCTTCCTATTCAGCTCTGTGGATCTGGGGCAAAATCTGCAGCTACCTTTAATCCAAGCATACTGCACCAAATTTCAAAGAGAAAGAAAGCAAAGACAGGAGCATCCTAAGCACATACACAGACATTTCAGTGCACCTGCATTCTTGGCTGCTATTTTCTCCACACAGATTTGAAAATGAAATCATATGTATTCTTTTTTTGCCACTGACAAACACCTGTTGTCCATAGTCTTGTTATTGAGAAAGACATGGGGGAAGCCACTGCTTGACCTGGATCAGTAAGTAGCATGGAATGTTGCCACTCTTTGGATTTTGGCCAGGTACTAGTGACCTGCATTGGCCACCGTGAAAACGGGCTACTGGGCTTGATGGACCGTTGGTCTGACCCAGTAAAGCGATTCTTAGGTTCTTTAGCCACACTGAAGGAGGGTCATTTTCTGTTAGCCAAAAGAAGCAGGAGGTGGGGCCTAAGGCGAAAGAGATGCAAAAGAGAAAGGGATGTACAGAAACAAGGAAGGACATAAGAGACTCAAGCTCAGATTCCCTCTAAGAATCTCAAGAGTTAGGTAAAGAAATTAGAAATTCACATTCTATCTGCATGAAATCAATACTTGCAAAACACAGGTTAACTCTTGCAAAATAATTGACTTGTGCTGTGCTCCAGCACCAATTTATTTCTCCGACTGTATGGAGAAGATTTACTCAGAGTAAAGTAGTGCAGAGGTTTCTAATTAATGAGAATGGTAAGCAGAGCAGCCCAGAGTCTAAAAGCAGCAAAGGAGAGAGGCAGACAGGGACCCAACACACACACTTTAAAAGCAACCAGGAAACTTCTCTGTTCCGGCAACATATGAGCAATCAGATTGGGTTCAGTCACATCACAATGTGCCTTCTGAGATTTCTGCTGTGCGTCCATGCCAGCTGCCTGCCTATAGGCATGCCTCTCGCGGCGAGAGACAGCCCTCGAAAAAGAGAGCACCCGAACTCTGGCAACCCAATCTAAGCAGCAATATTTGTGACCAGCACTGTGTACTCTAAGACAGTGTTTTTCACCCTTTTTATACCTATGGACCGACAGAAATAAAAGAATTATTCTGTGGACCAGCTGTTGAAGAATACTGGGCTAAGTCGTGGGCCAGACCCTGCCCATCTCTACTCAATCTCCAACCCCATACCCCGCCCCCATAATAGTACTAATTGTAACACTATTTTTTCCATTCATTTTTCACAGAAACACAATATAATCTTATTAACATCACATAATGGTTAACCACAAAATTAAACTACACAAAGCACACTGACAGTAGATGTAAAGTTTCAAAATTAACATAATTCAATCTTTAAATTCAAAAATAAAATCATTCCCCCCTACCTTTGTTGTCTCCCTCCCTCCATGCTATGCCTTACCCTCTGGCCTGCTCCCACCTGGCCATCTTATGCCACCCCCGGTGTTATCTTCAGGCCGGCTCCCTCTTCCTCACTGATGCTGTACACAAAGCTGCGGGCAGCAGCTCCGTGCCTCATCTGGAAGCCTTCCGTCTGATGTTGCAACGAAGGAGCCGCTGCCCATGGCTTTGTGCAATGAATCAGTGAGGAAGCGGGAGCGGGCTCAAAGATAAATCCGCACTGAGCGCACCGTGGACCGGCGGTTGAAGAACACTGTTTTGGACCTGATGCATGTGCTGGCCCAGTGGACCGACACCGGTCCACGGACTGGTGGTTGAAGAACACTCCTCTAAGATACTACTTCTTACTGTTAAAGCTCACAGCGAGTAGTCTGCCGGACTATTTGGCAACTTACACTATTCCTTCCAGTCCTGCTCATCTTCTGCACTCTTCTGTAAATGGCTAAATCCTAAACTAGTGCATTTAGATTCACTAGACATTGAGCCTTTTGCTTTTGGAATTTTCTCCCTCTCAACATACAGGGTGAACTTTCCATGAAGACTTGGCTTTTCAACATGGCAAATCAGTTCAAATCTTCAGTAGATTAAAGCTTGTCTGGTAACTAAATTTTCTTTCCTTTTTGTACTTAATCTCTTTGATACCTTCATGTCTTTCTCTTTTTTTGACGTTTGATTATTGTAGCTCCTTTTTCCTTATTGTGTATAGCCATAGCGCTACAGAAATGATAAAATACTAGTATTTGGCCACTAAGGAGATAATTCTAGAAGAAGCTGCTTAGTTTAGACTCAAGTGTAAATGTCATTTATGTAGAAATTACCTCTTATACAATTCTGACTCATGGACAATACACGCCATGCTTTCATGGCATGAACTTTGCTGGTAGAGTGTGCATGGGGGGAGTTTGGGTGAAGCATGGGCAAAAGGTTTATATTCAGGTCAACCTTTTTCCTCCTTTCCTCAGTTAATATTCAGGTTTATATTCGAGTTTATAAGGTAACATACTGTACACAATAAAATGGCAATAACTCAAGCATAAAATAAAAAATAAGCCAGATTTGAATCATGAAATCCACTAATAAAAATGTTGAAAAAGAATTGTCTTCAATTGTTTTCTAATGATGAATGCATGCGAAGCAATTTGTGGTTATACTAGAGAGTAAGTTGTTTTGTATTTACAAGGTAAGACTGAGACTGCATAAGAGTCAGAGGTGATGTTAAAAGTGTGTGAGGGGAGACAAGTTTTGTTGAGGCTCTGATATATTCTTTTCCCTGAAACTTAACCTGGCATTGCCTAGGAAATTTCAGGGAAAAAGTCATGCCAAGAGATAATGCTCTAGGTCTCAATTTTAGAAATTCTTGTCTGATCAGCTGACTTCTCCAAGAAACATCAGGAAAAATATATATTGGAGAGTCGTTTATGAAAAAATTAAAACCTTATTTTTATCCTCGCCACTATCAAAGATAACCAACACGGTAGCCTTTAAAGTGGCTTCCTGAATAGAAGTCTCCAGCATAGTGGCTAAGTCTATCTCAACCACAACTCTTATCTCTCCACTTGAAATATTTTTTGTAGAAGTGGGAATATAATAAGTTTTAGAAATTTTTGGGAGAGAGAGATGATCCATGGTTAAGACTTCAACCATACACTTTCTCAAAATTTCACCTGCAGAAATCGGAAGTATAGGAGAAATTTAAAATCCACAAATGATTAGCTCATATCTGGTTCTCTCTTTTTTCAATCTAGGTTCCATTAAAGTGTTCCATACCACACAGTCTCTTATACCCCGCAAATATCAGCAAGGAATCATTGTGGCTTACAATAAGGTTAATGGGTACTCATAGCTGTAACATCAAGGATCCTGCTAATATCGAGTTCTAGTCTTTGATTACAATGAGTATAGCTATGTCTTCTTTGACTTCCTGAACTGAAGGTAGGGAGGGATCTGCCACAAGCAGGCTAGGAGGCAATTCCAAATCTTAGGACCTTGGACTTCAAAGGTAGACTTGAAGAGTGATTTTCTCCGGGTATGTGATAGAGAGGAAAAGGCAGTTTGTAGCGTTGGATCGTTCTTGAGTTGTAGAAGGAATGTGTGACTTGAATGGCACATATAAATCCATTTGAGTTTCCCCCATATTTAGCTTTCTGTACCATACATAAAATTTTAAACCGGATTCTGCTCTTCACCAGCAGTTAGTGTTGCTCTGCCAGTAGCGGACTGACCCGTTTAAACCAGATCATTTTAGCTGTTGTTTTCTGAAGCAGCTGCAATCTCTTAAGACTTTTCATAAGGATATTACAGTATAGGGAGTTACAATTATCCAGATATGGAAGTAGGACTGCCTGATCAACGATTCTGAAGTTGGTCTGACTCAGGATCGGTCTTATCAATCTTAATTGTCTCAGTCTGAAGAAGAATTTTTTGATCAGTGAGCCTGTCTGATCTTCCAATGTTAGACCAGAGTCAAGGATAATACCTAGAAACATAGAAAGATGACGGCAGATAAGGGCTATAGCCCATCAAGTCTGCCCACTCTCTTGACCCACCCCTTGGAGTCAACTGACCCTTTTAATTATACAGCCACTTTACTTTACCCTAGTGACCCTATTCCTGGACTTGACCCCCGTAGGGATCCCACATAGGTATCCCATTTATTCTTAAATTCCGGGATGCTGCTGGCCTTGATCACCTGCACTGGAAGCTTGTTCCACTGCTCAATCACTCTTTCTGTGAAGAAGTACTTCCTTGCGTCTCCACGAAACTTCCCCCCCCCCTGAGTTTGAGCGGATGCCCTCTTGTGGACGTGGGTCCTTTGAGAAGAAAGATGTCGTCTTCCACCTCGACGTGTCCCGTGATGTACTTAAATGTCTCAATCATGTCTCCCTTCTCTCTACGTTCTTCGAGAGTGTAGAGCCGCAATTTGTTCAGTCTTTCCTCGTACCCAAGACCTTTGATATTTTGTCCATCATTTGTATTTCCCCAGTAGAGAATATTAGTTCTGAATGCGGTAGACAAACATGATTTAATGAGACAGAGACAGAATGGGTTCAGCTGAGGGAGATCATGCTTCACTAATTTGCTTGACTTCTTTGAAGGTGTGAATAAACATGTGGATAAAGGTGAGCCAGTTGATGTAATGTATCTAGATTTTCAGAAAGCTTTTGACAAAGTTCCTCATGAGAGGCTCCTAAGAAAATTAGAGTCATGGGATAGGTGGCAAAGTTCAGTTGTGGATTAGGAATTGGTTATCGGATCGAAAACAGAGGGTAGAGTTAAATGATCATTTTTCTCAATGGAGGAGAGTAAACAGTGGAGTGCCGAAGGGATCCGTACTGGGACCGGTGCTATTTATTTATAAATGATATGGAAATTGGAACGACAAGTGAAGTGATTAAATTTGCAGATGATACTAAACTGTTCAAAG
This sequence comes from Geotrypetes seraphini, assembly GCF_902459505.1. Taxonomy (NCBI): domain Eukaryota; kingdom Metazoa; phylum Chordata; class Amphibia; order Gymnophiona; family Dermophiidae; genus Geotrypetes; species Geotrypetes seraphini. Next base: position 70,340,367 of record NC_047095.1, read on the forward strand.
TTGTTAAAACGCATGTGGATTGTGAAAAATTGCATGCAGACCATAGGAAATTGGAAGACTGGGCGACCAAGTGGCAGATGAAATTTAATGTGGACAAATGCAAAGTGATGCACATTGGGAAGAATAACCCAAATCACAGTTACCAGATGCTAGGGTCCACCTTAGGGTTTAGCACCCAAGAAAAGGATCTGGATGTCATTGTAGACAATACTATGAAACCTTCTGCCCAATGTGCAGCGGCAGCCAAAAAAGCAAACTAGATACTAGGAATTAGAAAAAAATAGACGGTTAACAAGACTAAGAATGTTATAATGCCTCTGTATCGCTCCATGGTATGACCTCACCTGGAGTATTGCGTTCAATTCTGGTCTCCTTACCTCAAGAAAGATATAGTGGCACTAGAAAAGGTTCAAAGAAGAGCGACTAAGATAAAAGAGATGGAACTCCTCTCATATGAGGAAAGACTAAAAAGGATAGGGCTCTTCAGCTTGGAAAAGAGATGGCTGAGGGGAGATATGATTGAAGTCTACAAAATCCTGAGTGGGGTAGAATGGGTACAAGTGGATCGATTTTTTACTTGATCAAAAATTATAAAGACTAAGGGTCATAGAAACATAGAAAAAAGCAGCAGAAAAGGGCTATAGCCCACCAAGTCTGCCCATTCCAAGTATCCCCTCCCCTGAATTTACTCCCTTAAAGATCCCACGTGAGTATCCCATTTTCTCTTAAAATCCGTCACGCTGCTGGCCTTTATCACCTGGAGTGGGAGTCTGTTCCAATGATCCACTACTCTTTCGGTGAAGAAGTACTTCCTGGAATCACCATGAAACTTCCCTCCCCTGATTTTCAGTGGATGCCCTCTGGTGGTCGAGGGTCCCATGAGCCAGAAGATATCATCTTCTGACTCGATGCATCCTGTGATGTACTTATATGTTTCAATCATATCTCCCCGTTCTCTTCTTTCCTCAAGTGAGTACAGCCGCAATTTTTTAAATCTTTCTTCATACTTTTAAAACCAATTGGAGGAAATATTTTTTCACTCAGACAATAGTTAAGCTCTGGAATGCATTGCCAGAGGTTGTGGTAAGAGCAGATAGCTTAGCTGGTTTTAAGAAAGGTTTGTACAATTTCCTGGTGGAAAAGTCCATAGTCTGTTATTGAGAAAGACATGGGGGGAAGCCACTGCTTGCCCTGGATCGGTAGCATGGAATGTTGCTACTCTTCGGGTTTTGGCTAGGTTCTAGTGACCTGGACTGGCTGTGAGAACGGTCTACTGGGCATGATGGACAATTGATCTGGTCCAGTAAGTCTATTCTTATGTTCTTCGGACCAGAGATAAAGAAGATCCTTGAGAGCAAAGAATTTCCAAAGAAGCTAACTAGGAAGGAGAAATCAGTTTGAAAAAGTTTTGTTGCAGTGGTTTAGGGCTTCCTGAGCAATCATAAGGCTGAAAACTACATGGAGTCGGTTGAGAATCTAGTGAAGAATTACAGTAAAATGGACTGTCAGATGTCTCTCAAAGTCCAAGTCCTTGATGCTCATCTTGAGACATTCAAGGAGAACTCAGAGAAGAAAAGTGAGCGTTTCCACCAGGATATATTAGACTTCAAATGGCGCTACTAAGAACAATATGAGAATATGATGGGAGACTATATTTGGGGCTGATTCATGAAAGTGCCTTACAATATACTTGCAAATTTTGAAAAACTATTTACTTTTAAATATTCTGTGGTCATCTTTGTATAACTTCAATATAAATACATTTATAAGAATGAAAAGATGAAAATTCAATGTTTTTAGTTTTAAATAGATAAATTGCAAAATTTGACTATCCTTGTGACAAAAGCAAAGTTTTATGGAAATAATATACATTTTCAATACTTTTTAGGCCTGAGCAGTTCCTCTTACTCCCTTCTTTTTAGCCTTAACCACTTGTCTATCTGTCCTCCCCCTCCAAAATGAAATATATTTTTCATTTGTTTTCCTGTGTGAAAACACTTGTAAAAGTGTCCCCCTCTGTACTTTTTAGTTTTTTTCTTTGGCCCAGAGGTTCCAGATCAAAGAGGTCTGTGATTATTCTCCAGGGCCATAATTGTGCTGACCTATGACCGGCACCTTCAATCAGTATAGTTTAACTATCCTGCTTTAACCCAGGAGGCACACCCCCATGCTAACTAGCAGCAGGCTTCTTCTCATTAGGAGTGAGGGCTCCCAGCAGCAGCAGCAGCAGCCAGCAAAGGAAGAGGTTGGAAGTACCGTTCTGTGCTCTGATCTCTGCGCTCCTGCTGAGATTCTGTGCACAGCAGGCAATGCAAGGAGAGCAACCCTCTTGAGCTCTGCGCTGACTTTGCTCTTCCTTGCTTGGAGCTCTTACTCTTTACCTATGAAGGGTCAGTAATAACCCTACACTACTAAGCTAGGCCAGCGTTTCTTAAGCCTTACTCTCACTGGTGTTCAGAGATAGCAAAGCTGGCCACAGGAACCAGAAAAAATGTCAGCAATAACAGCAGCTAAACTGATATCAAGTCCCTTTTCCTTCGCAGCCCAGGCAAGCAGACAGCAATCGGGGCAATGAGTGAGTAAATGGGCACCTTGAAGGATGCCGGAGGTGTGCAAATAACAGGATTCTTGGCTTACAGGACATTAGGGACAATCCTGTCACATGTCACTGCTAGGGCAAATTAATTCATACACCAAAATAACAGTTATCCAGCAAATTAACAAGACATCTATAAACAAGTAAGAATCTTACAAATATACTATACAGGTCTTATATCCCGCAATTTTTCTACAAGGATTCAATATGACTAACAAAAGACTGTACTTAATGGGGCAGTATAGATCAGTTATGATAATAATACTAATAAACTTTATTCTTATATACCGCCCTGCCATAAGTTCTGAGCGGTTTACACTGAACATTCAGTGATACATACAAACAATGGAAAAACTCATCAAATTTACTTAAGAATGAACACTATACAGTTAAAAAGTTCATCAAGTTTCACATTTTTTCAAATAATTTAGTTTTTAATACCTTCCTAAAAGAGTAATAAGGAATAAGAGCTCAACCAAGCGTTCATTTTCCCTGCCTGGAAAGCAAACGTTCGTTCATGAAATCTCTTATATCGAACAGATTTTAAAGATGGATACATAAACAAGTTGTTTTTTGAGTATTCCTGTTAGAATTGTTTACTTTAAACTGAGAAGAAAGATATTCAGGAGCTAAGCGTCTGAGAATCACCCCAATGGTAAAGCAGAGAGCAGGCATGGTCCCTGCTCCTGAGAACTAGTCCAGATGCGTCAAAAATTACTGTGGTGAAAAGTTCACTGCTGTGGACAGCAACAGAAATGCCAGCATGAAAACAGCTCAAACATGCACCTACCAAGCTGGCTTCTATAGGAAGAAGTCCTGCAAACCTTTAATGCACAGAATATGATATCAGCACATGTTCAGATGTTGCTGTACAGTGAGAGATTGGAGAAACTGGGCCTCTTCTCCCTTGAAAAGAGGAGACTGAAAGGGGACATGATCAAAACCTTCAAGATACTGAAGGGAATAGACTTAGCAGATAAAGACAGGTTGTTCACCCTCTCCAAGGTAGGGAGAACGAGAGGGCACTCTCTAAAGCTGAAAGGGGATAGATTCCTTACAAACATAAGAAAGTAGAGAACTGGAACGCTCTTCCGGAGGCTGTCAAAGGGGAAAACACCCTCCAGGGATTCAAGACAAAGTTAGACAAGTTCCTGCTGAACTGGAACATACGCAGGTGAGGCTGGACTCATTTAGAGCACTGGTCTTTGACCTGGGGGCCGCCACATGAGAAGACTGCTGGACACAATGGACCATTGGTCTGACCCAGCAGCGGCAATTCTTATGTGTGTCAACACAATTTGTTTTCCTGCTCAGACGTGTGTACAGCACTAGCTGCCCTTGTACATTTGCATCCTATTTGCTCTCCTTGCTTAACACAGGTCCTATTTGCATATAATTTGTCTGGACATTACCCTGGCGTTAGGAGGCTCCAACACAAGCTTTCTGCCTGAGCCCTTCTTTTAGCCATATTGCAGGATGGACTCCATGTTCATTGCCCTGATGGTGTCAGGTCAAAAGCGCGCCGGGACAAAGGCACGCCCAGACAATTGAGCGCAGTGCGCACTGCCGCGCCACTCTAAATTACTGTTTTTAGTGCTCCGACGGGGGGGGGGGGGGGCGTGGGGGGGGAACCCCCCCACTTTACTTAATAGACATCGCGCCACGTTGTGGGGGGTGTGGGGGGTTGTAACCCCCCACATTTTACTGAAAACTTCACTTTTTCCCTGTTTTTAGGGAAAAAGTTCAGTTTACAGTAAAATGTGGAGGGTTACAACCCCCCAAACCCCCATAACGCCGGCGCGATGTCTATTAAGTAAACTGGGGGGGTTCCCCAACAAAACCCTCCGTCGGAGCACCTAAAAACTGTAATTTAGAGAGGTGTGGCAGCGCGCGCTGCACTCAATTGTCGGCGCGCGCTTTTGTCTTTCGCGCCGTTGTCTATGAACCGCCCTGATACACAGGAGGAGGAAGTTAAAACCAATTAAAAGATTTCTTTCCTAGTCAAAGCAGGAAAAGGACAAAGTAGTCCTTAGTCTAGACCAGGGTTAGACAATTCCAGTCCTCGAGAGCTGGAGCCAGGTCAGGTTTTCAGGATCTCCACAATGAATATGTATGAGATGGATTTGCATGCACTGCCTCCTTGAGATGCAAATCTATCTCATGCATATTTATTGTGGATATCCTGAAAACCTGATCTGGCTCTGGCTCTCGAGGACCGGAATTGCCTACCCCTGGTCTAGACTGATCAGGAAAATATTAGGACATCAGAGAGCGGCACACAAATGTTGCCGAAATTTACACCACACTTCCCAGAGTAAGCTAGTGATGGCATCAGAAGAGAACTCATTTTAGCAAATTAAGTTACAGAACAAATTTATAAAGCTGCCATCAAGCTGATAGTGAATAAAGATGGCATGGCACAGCAGACACTGTGGCTAGTGAATAAAGTAAAGATGGTGGGATAGTGAAATGATCATCTATACGCATTTGTGAAGATACCCAAAATCAAATTCTGAAGTGCAGACACTTATAGAGGACACTGTGCCATGACCCTCTCAACCTAGAAGTAGGCCTGGGGAGAGGGAGAATAGAGCACAGAGCATGGCTGTAGTTTTGACACCCCAGTCAAGGAAGTGTCTCGTGTAGCAGGACATGGTAAGCCTGTTCAGTGCAGATGACATCCAAGGCCCCTTCACTAATGAGCAGATTTCTCATTAAGGGTAATCAGGCCCTCTTTGCACACTTCTGAACCAAGTAATGCCTTGTCCACTATGCTTTCCTGATGGTCACCTTCACCTGCCATTGGCGTTAATGACTTGCAAATATTGATGAAACTGTAATGTAAACCAATCTGCCAGGGAGCTCAGAGGGGAGAGATGAGACCCCCCTCTCCCCCAACAAATGAAATGATGTTCAGTTATCTCTTATCTTCAGTTTGGCTCATAATCCTCTGTGAAGCACAAATGAATCCAAGCCATCGCCTTATCCTGTCTGTCAATCAAGCGACTAACATCCCCCCTTCCCCTTCACACATGCATACAGACATACATGTACTTCTTCCACACAAAACCATTATTGGTGCTGCCAGGATAGAATTTGCATAATATCTGCTGCAGAGGCTCTAGGGGTCAGCAGGGGTCAGGCAGTGTAGTCTCTCTCCAACTGGCAATTTTGTCTTCCATTGATCTCTCCCTCCAATTTCTTTGAGGTTTATGTCTGTACAGGTCTGAAGGAGATACAGGGGCTTGCAAGCAACGGAAAAGGCAGACAGGAAGGACTGGTAAATAGATGGTAGAGGAGAGTGGAAAGAAGCCCACTGACGTACCAAAAACCTGTTCTGGGCCACAGTCCAGGCCCGATGTGTGCAGACATCCTAATTATGCTATTCTTGTGAACTCCTGCAGGGACACTGAGGGGGGTTCTTGTCAGGGAACGCAGGAGAAAAATGAAGACTTGTTAAATTGCGGTCTCTTTGCTGGCTTGTTATTCTTCGCCAGGGTCCTGCCGTGCCTCTCATTAGAAGAAACATGACTGCCCCACCCTACCAGAGCTGCATCTCCAGCTCTCTCAGCTGCTTCTCATTAGCTCCACTGTCCGCCAACCACACAGTTATGGGGTCAACTGGCTCTAGCAGACCTAAAACAGCGGATCCAGGCTCAGGTTTTAGGGTCTAATTTTGATGTTCTTGAGAAAAAGAGGACTAAACCTGATCTGAGACAGCTGGCATCCCTAAGCATAAACCATAGTCCACACAGGAAATCTTGATCACCACAAAAACAACTGTAGACACCTCCCTCCCTCCTACGTTATCATTTTGGGATCAGAGTATCTGCAGCCTTTTCTTCCCTTCCCCAGACGTCAACGCAGGACACTGCTAACCAGAACAATTCGCATCTCACGTTACCCTATTGCCTTAGTCTTCTGTTCCTTGTTGTTAATTGTAATATGTCTATTGTTATATAACCCGTTCTGGGCTCCTTGTGGAGGACAGAATATAAATCAAAACATATAAATAAACAAATTTATTTATTTATTTAAAAAATTTCTACACCGTCTAAGACCTAAGCGGTTTACAAAGTAAACATACATAAGCATGTATACATACATATCAGTAAAACATTATCTATTCACTCCTCCAAAGTTGTCTAAGTTACTAAAACTAGCACATGGCTAATAAGACTTCAATAAAACAGATTGTCAAAATCTAGAACATCATTACCTAGTAAAAGGCTTTCACAAACAAATATTAGTGGCCATTCTCCTGGTCAGGCTGTAGCCATAGGTCAGAAACCAGCCTGGAATGCATGATCCAGACCAACCCCTAAGAATGTGAAAGAACTGACTTTTTTCTCTGAAACAGATTTTCAGGTCACTATAAACTAAACATCATATTACTCTGGCACACATTGCTACTTAAGCTATGGTAGAGATGGGCTGACATAACACAGTCTTGTCACTCACACTGTAGAGCACCTAGAGTTGCATCATACTTCTAAATCCCACCAGCAGAGGGCAGCACAGATAAAGAGAAAGACATTTATCAGACTACAGTACTCTATCTGCCCAACTGTGGAAGGTGACAGGAAGGGTGGGCGAGACTGGTAACCAGATCCAACTAAGGAAAGCAACTGGCAATATTTGGAGTTAAATATAAAAAAAAAAAATTAAAAAAAATCAATGAAGCACTCCTCTTATAAAGAGGCAAGTGCACTCAACAGCTGTTTTAAGTTATAGAAGGGCAAATTTAGAGCTTTCTAGAATGTCTGGGATGACAACTGAGCAGGCTCAGTATTGACTGTTCATATCAAACAAGAGAGAGAGTTAGGTGTACTGTGTACCTGACCCAAGCTCTCATCACTCTGGCAAACATGAAGATTTTAAATTGTAAAACATGGAACATCTCATGATACTAGTTGGAAAGCTGGACGGGTTTTCCAACCAGTCAGGTTGCATCAATCTGCAGAAAAAAAGCATGATTAATATGCATACAATTTCCAGGTTTATAAGTGCGCAGGGGAAACCAAAGCTTGGCAGGTTTCGTCAACTGGCCCACAGTTATATAAAAATTAGAAGCTGCATATCATCCAATGCTGAAATGGTTCAGATATGAAGCAGGTGCTGCTTTTTCGCCACAAGACCACTTTAAGAAGCAGCTTTAATGGATCTCTTTCCTTCTTTCACTCAGTTGTTCGTTTTATACTTTCTAGCTACAGGACCAAGAAGGTGCCTGGTAAAGCATACATTAGGAAAGTGGAAGCCAGCAATCATGCCAGGTCCCATGCCGGGGCTGAGGATAGTAGCGATGCATCACGTTATCATGGGATTTGCTCTTTTCTCAAGTTAGTTTGCTGTCAGTTTGGTACAGCCTTAATGCTCTAGCCCCTGGGAGTCCCTTCAGAGACATGTCTTCTAAGTAAATGAGAGAACGCAGAGAGCCGTAGCTCTGGCTCCCAGGCATCCAGACATCCTAATTATCTTTTCGACACCCTCCCACACAGAGGAGAGAACAGGAAAGGACAAAGCGGTAGAGCAGGCTGTCAGATTTCACTTTTCCAAGGCTGTCTGCAGAGTGCTGTCTTTCCAGCTGTGACACCTCTCAAGGTAGTTAATTAGAATCATGTCACTAAGTTAATGTGGTCTGACTGGACTCTGACAGACGCTTGTCTTTGCTTAGTCCAGCTCTCCATGCAATCATCCAGCAGTCCTGATCCTCTACCCTGCTCCAAGGTCAGGACCTCAAATGAGGGAGCTCTTCCCAAAAAGTTACTGATATCACCTCAGTCTTCCGACACAGAACATAAGCTCTTTAGGAAATGATTACCTTTTACCAGACATCTTTTCCAACAACTGTATTAACTCTAAATACTGACTGAATACCATTTAAATAATTATGGACATGTCAAGTCACATGCATTTGGGATGTGACATGCATTCAGGCCTCTTTTCTAGCTCACACACTTAATCTAACACATTGGCTCCCATCCACTCCCACAGTCTTTCTCTTCTCTCCTGAGAGTTCGGCAATTCTCCCCCTCTTCCTCCCCTTCCCTCCAACTCCAGTGGTATTTCCTCCTCCTCCTCCCTCCCCTCAAAAACCAGTGAATTGTGGGCTGTGCTAAAGAGAGATTGCTGTGCTGCCCGATTCAGGGGAAAAAATTTCGATTCGATTTGGTATATTGAATTGATTTTTCAATTTGATTCACTTTTCCTGCCCAATTGGGTGACTTTTTTTAAATGGCCTAGAGGGTTTATTTTTATAGCCTCCACACTCGCCCCACTCCCCTTGGCCCTCTCCAACTCCACACTAGTGTTGGGGATAAACAACAACAATAAAAAAGACTTCTAATCTAATCTTCCATTTGTGTGTCGCTCATACCTATTCAGGCTCTAGGTGACTTACATAGAGAGGTTAAGAGGGGATCAGAGGGAGTTTAAGGAGGAGGGCCTCGACAGTGAGGGAGAAGGAGGGAGCGAAGAAAAACGCAGTTGTCGGAAGGGGAGTCATCTATGTCCACAATAAGATGAGGATAGGATCATTCCTGAGGGAGGCATGTTGGTTAAGCTGTCAAAGAGTATGGTTTTCAGCTTCTTCTGGAATGATGTGTAGTTCACACTCGCTGTCTAACACCAGCTCTGGTCATCTTATTATTCAAATCATGTTGTTCCCAGGCTCTGGTTTCTGTTTGTCTTCTGTTAACTCACTCACCAGGGTCTCCTGCCCATTTGACGTTTTCTTCTTTCCCGTGTTCACCATTCATCTTTCGTCTCTGTATCTTTCCTTCTACTGCCATATCCAATATATCTGTTTCTTTTCTACTATCTACCATATCTCTCTCTCGTGCTCTCCCTGTCTTGAATCCTAGGTCAAACATCTCTATTCTCCTCCATGCAGCATCTCTCCCTTCTACCCCTCCATTATCATGTGCAATATTTCCTTCTCTCCCCAAGCACCATCTCTCCCTGCCCTCCACCCTATGTCCAACATTTCTCTCCCTCCCCTCCACCATATGCAAGATTTCTCCCTTACCCCTTTCTACCTCTTTGCTGCATTGCTCCCTTCATCTCCTCCACCCCATGCCCAACAATTCTTCCTTTTTCCTCCCTGAGCAGCAGCTTTCCAACCCTCCCTCCCATCCCCTTGTGCAGCAGCCTTCCATCCTTCCTATAACCTTGTGCAGCACCCCACCCCAATGTGAGTCCTCAACTTTTGGCCCTCCTAAAGCAGCAGCAAATAAACTGCTTGTGGACTGCCTGCCAGGCTTCCCTCTGCTGTGTCATCATTCCAAGGTAAGGCCGCACCTTGAATACTATGTACAGTTCTGGCCACTATATCTCAAAAAAGATATAGTGGAATTAGAAAAGGTACAGAGCAGGGAGACGCCTTACCTATGAGGAAAGGCTAAAGCAGCTAGAGCTCTTTAGCTTGGAGAAGAGACGGCTCAAGGGGGATATGATAGAGGTCTATAAAATATTGAGTGGAGTGGAAAGGGTAGATGCGAATCGCTTGTTCACTCTTTTCAAAAATACTAGGACTAGGGGACATGCGATGAATCTACTAAACAGTAGATTTAAAACAAACTGGAGAAAATATTTCTTCATGTGTAATTAAACTATAGAATTTGTTGCCAGAGAATGTGGTGAAATTAGTTAGCTTAGCAGGGTTTTAAAAAAGGCTTGGATAATTTCCTAAAAGAGAAGTCCATAGGCCATTATTGAGATTGCTTGGGGAAATTTACTGCTTATTCCTAGGATAAACAGCATAAAATCTGTTTTTCTCCTTGGGATCTGTGAGCTGGGTTGGAAACAGGATACTGGGCTTGATGGGCCTTCGGTTTGTCCCAGCATGGCAATTCTTATGTTCTTATCATCTGGAGACTACAGCATGTACCCGGGAGTAAACTGGGCAGGTTAGATGAGCCTTCTAGTTTCTATCTATCCTCACGTGCTCTGCTTTTAGGATGTAATTTGTGAGCATAGGCTTCTACTTTGTGCCCTGTTTTGGCTTTCTTTGTCACCATGCTCAATCCTGTTCCTCAGTTCCAGTGATGATGCAAAGCTTCAGTAGTAATGCTTCATAACACACAGAGGTATTGATTCCCATCACTGAGGAGAATGTCTGTGTTTTTCAGCTTTACAGGCTATTACATTTGGCAGCAGGCAACTATTTCCAACATCTCAAGCTTTTCTATCTCAATTACTGTACCTGAAAAAATGATCCCCAATACTTTCTCATTCTGTGTGGCATTCACATTGCTTCCTCCTGCAGGGAAGTGTGACATCGCTCCCCACTATGCAATATAGCAGTCTGAGGCTATCACCCTTTCGTTCTCTTTAATTATTTGCTTGCCAAACAAGATATCAGAAATTAATCAAATTACCAAGAATTGGAAAAAAGGGTAAATACGAGGGTCATTTCATAAATAATGCACAGGTTGGCAACATTGGGGAGTGGATGATGCAATTGCAATAGACCTTGTTTCACTTTCACTTCAGTGCTTGAAGCAGCAGGACGTGTGCTTAGGAGCTCTGTAGTGTACATAGTGTGGTTGTGACAAGTATGGGACATGGAGGCTGCAGGTGTCTCAGGTACTATGTCTGTTGACGATCAGTGGAGTGCCGCAGGGTTCGGTGCTCGGACCTGTGCTCAACATATTTATAAATGTCCTAAAAATTGGCACGACAAGTGAGGCGATTAAATTTTCAGATGATACAAAGTTATTCAGAGTAGTGAGGACACAGGATTGCGAAGACCTACAACAAGACATAAACACATTGGAGGAATGGGCCGCGAAATGGCAAATGAGGTTCAACGTGGATAAGTGCAAGTTGATGCATGTCGGTAACAAAAATCATATGCATGAATACAAGATGTCCAGTGCTATACTCGGAGAGAGCCCCCAGGAAAGAGACTTGGGACTACTTGTAGACAAGTCAATGAAACCGTCCGTTCAATATATGGCGGTGGCGAAAAGGGCAAACAGAATGCTAGGAATTATTAAGGAGGGGATCACAAACAGATCTGAAAAGGTTATCATGACGTTGTACCGGGACATGGTACGCCCCCACCTGGAATACTTCGTCCAACACTGGTCGCCGTATATGAAAAAGGACATAGTACTACTTGAAAGGGTCCAGAGAAGAGCGACAAAAATGGTTAAGGGACTGGATGAGTTGTCGTACAATGAGAAGCTAGAGAAACTGGGCCTCTTCTCCCTTGAAAAGAGGAGACTGAGAGGGGACACAATCGAAATATTTAAGATATTGAAGGGAATTGACTTAGTAGAGAAAGAGAGATTGTTCACCCTCTCCAAGGTGAAGAGAACCAGAGGGCACTCACTAAAGTTAAAAGAGAATAGACTCCGTATAAATGTAAGGAAGTTCTTCTTCACCCAGAGAGTGGTAGAAATCTGGAACGCTCTTCCAGAGGCTGTTATAGGGGAAAGCACCCTCCAGGGATTCAAGAAAAGGTTAGATATGTTCTTTCTGGACCAAAACTTACACAGGTAAGGCTAGACTCAGTTAGGGTATTGGCCTTTGACCTAAGGGCCACCGCGTGAGTGGACTGCTGGGCATGATGGACCACTGGTCTGACCCAGCAGTGGCAAATCTTATGTTCTTATATTTTCAAAGATAGAAAAGATCTTGTTAATCGTAGATGAGTGGATGATAAATTTAAAATGAAAACTAATCAAAGAAAAAACTAGAATTTTCTTAGCCTCAAATAATCATTTTAAAGATGAACAGCTATCTTTAAATAGGATTAATTACTCCATTTCTTCCACTATAAAAATTTTAGAAGTACAGTTAGATCAGACCTTATCCATGTCCTCTCAAGTGAACCCAGTGGTTTGAAAAGGGTTTGTGATGTTATAACAGTTGAGGAAATTCTACAAACGGCGCCCTATCGGCGTCTAAGTTAATTGGAAAACACAGTTTGAAACGGCAAGCAACATTAAATTGAAAGTGCCTAGTGGCACCTAAACAAAATCGCACCTCCAAAGGTATCTAAAGCCGGAAATGGTGTTAGGCACCATACAGTGCCTACGTAGTCTCGATTCACGGTAAAGATAGGTGACAGAAAAGTAGGCCTTCAAAACCCTTGCCTACATTTCCGGCGCCTATCTTTCCTGGAGGTACAATTCTTTAAACGATGCCATCACATGACTGACATGCAATTTTCATCCACTTTTTTGGCAGCTGCAAATATCAGCGTCTTTTAGAGAATCTGGGCCTATGTTCTTATTTTGAATCCCACCCTTGCTTTAAGCATTTTGGATTACTGTAATGTTGCGCATTGAGATTTTCAGAAAATGCAGATAATCCAAAACACAGCAGTATGCTTGATATTTCATTTTAAAAAGTATGATCATTTTTCTTCTTATTACCAGAAGTTTCATTGACTTCCAGTCCAAGCTAGGGTATTATTCAAACTTGGTTGCATTCATTATAAAACCATGTGTGAGTTAGTCCCTGCTTATTTTTATGATCATTTCTCCTTTTCTTTGTTGAATCATTCTTTGTGTGGAGCTTCTTATTTTTTTCCCCCTTCTGTTAAGGAATGCAAGTATAATAAATATATTACATTAGTTTCACATTAAGCTGCTTTTTGGGATTAATTTTATCTTCTTCTTATATGCATTTTAGAGAATTATTAAAAACACCTCTCCTGGGACAACAACATTCTAATGCCCAAAGACCAAGTATGTAGCTAATCTCACATTTTCAGCACAGATCTCTAGGGTAGTGTCATCATCCCATCACCACTTGCGCCAACTGAAGCATCTTCGGCGATACTTTTCAGACACAGACTTCACCCAACTACTGTACGCATTTGTACTTTCTCGCCTGGACCACAATAATAGCCTGTACGCCGGCCTCCCTTTAAAGGCACAACACCGGCTATAGAGAGTCCAGAATGCCGCAGTTAGACTATTGAAAAACCTTGGCCCCTTCTAGCCATAAGAAAACGAGCCATCTTCAAACAATTAACCATTGCCTTCAAACATTTCCACACTATATAACCCTGAAAAACTCCCCATCTACCATTTGAACAGACCACTCAGATCGCAGCAAGAATGCCAACTAAGCATCCCACCGCCCACCAACTCGAAACCACGCGGAAATGATCCTTCTCTCACAGTGTAGCAAAACTATGAAACCAGCTCCCCCCCTCCAGACATCAGAGCCTTAGAAAGCCTACTACATTTCCAGAAAGCGGTAAAAACCATATTGTTCTCAAACCAATGCATAACAGCCTCGAGACCTAATGACCAGGCATTGACAGTATAAACAAAAACTGGAAATCAGAATGTATCGCTGTCAACCCTAACCCTTGACTCAAATATATGGGGTCAGTACACCAACCTGACACCCCAACACATTATGATTGCTCCATTATACGCCTAGACTGAGTACTCATTGAGCATAGCATGCTATGCCGCCAACATATCAAGATTATGTCACTATACCCTGCACCAAACTCCCTAGTATAATGTGAATATACTCTGTCCTATGCCAACATAACGTATATGTACCCTATTCATATGCATAATGTGTATGTATCCTAAATTGTCTAATCTAATCTAATCTAATCCTTAGGTTTGTATACTGCATCATCGTCTTGAAAACATTGTGAGGACGGGCTAGAAATCTAAATAAATAAATTTGGAAAGTGAAATTTGTTAGTTTGCTGATTGTGTAATTTTTCTGTTATGGTCAGTTTTTATCTTTTGTAAATCACATAGAACCATGAGGTATCTGTGATCCATAAATAAAATGTTATGTTATGTACTTAAGGACTTGTATTCAGCAGCAGAATTTTTTTTATAAGAGCCCTTTTCTGGGCTCTAATTTTACTCCGATTTTGATATGTTTTGAATATATGATTTTTTTTTTTTGTACTTTTGTTGACTCGAGTTTTTTTTGTAATTGTACTGTTCGTAATTATTGTATTCTTTTGTTTTAGCTCTGTAAACTGCTTTAAAACCTTGGTACTAGTCATTAACCTCCTCCTTTTCAAAGCTGTGCTAGCAATTTTAGCACCAGCCGCCGCAGTAACAGCTCTGTCGCTCATGGAATTCCTATGAGCATCCGAACTGTTTCCGCCACGGCCAGCACTAAAAATGCAAGCACGGCTTTGTAAAGGAGAGGGTAAATCACATCAAAATGCTTATAAAATTGCTTCACATGAGTATGCATAATGGTGGCAAAGTTTAATATTTAAAAAATGTGATGTCTAATGAGAGAATTTTTCATCTTCATCTTTGCAATTTAGAAAATTATTGAAATCATCATGGTTTACCAAATTTATTGGTAATTGAAAATCCGGTAATTTATTTTATAACTGAAAATTCTTGCTATTTTAACTACAAATTGTTTTCTGCAAATTTTGTAAGTCACTGAAGTTTTACAGTTTCTTCGTACAATGAACTGAAAGGTATTTGCGGTCTAGAAATGGAGATGGAGTGGCCATGTTTTATTGTACTCCGTACAGAATTGTGGGATGCTGCAGGTAATACATTTTAAAATAAATAAACATGCAAGAGATAGATCTGCATGCAATGCCTTCTTGGTATTCATTGTGGATATCCTGTAAACCTAACTGATGGACTGATTAGGACTGAGAGCTAGATGCACTAAAATCGGTCGTTAAGACGTATGGGTCACTGTGGGCTGATTTTTTTAACCGATTTCAAAACGGCGATTGATGTTCAAACGGCTTCCCATCTTGGCCGCCAAAATGTCCAGACCACCAGGACATCTAACTTTATTCGCCATTTTAAACCACAAAAACGAACTAGTTAGAAAAGTCCAAATCAGCACTATTTAGACTTGGAAGGGGCCACCATTCTAATGGACTGGCCACATAGACATGCAATAGAAGGCACTGCTGTGAACTTCACATAAAGGGTGCCAGATATACATCTCACTACATACCCCTTATAATTTATGCTCCCCCCCAAACCTACTATTTACAACTGTCTACCACCCCAATAGCCCTTATAATAGTAATAATACTAACTTTATTCTTTTATACTGCTATAACCAAAAGTTCTAGGCGGTTTACACCAAAAAGAGCTGGACAATGGTTGCAGGTAGAACCTATATGGCAGTATCTTAGGATTTTGGTGGACTCATACTTTCCACCATAAATGTTGTGGTTAGTGGGGCTTATGGGTTTGGCTCCTCCTCTCTGGTTCACTAGCTCACCTACCTGGCTACTTAAAGACACCCGTGTGGTCTTCTACTAGGCTTTCCAATACCAGGTGCTGCTGTTCTATACACACATATGTGAGAGGGGGTCAGTGACCACTGGAGGAGTGTGTGGGTCATACCTTAATGCATCCAGTGGTCACCTGGTCAATTTGGGTATCTTTTGGCACTAAGACACTTCTAAAACAGGTCTAGTTCAGGACGTCTTGCGAAAGGTTTGATTATCGCTGCACATCCAAGTCTAAGCTGGCCCAAAGCCTGCCCAAAACATCTCTAACATATGGGGGCAGAGGAGGGGGGTGTCATAGGCTTCCTGTCTTTGGGAGTGGGGATCTGGATCACAGGGGAGGGAAGAGAGACATGGAGTTGGTGAGACTACCAGCTTCCCTTATGTGAGTCTCAGCTGAATAACAACCAGGACCCACATTAACACCTGGTGGCCAACAAATGCTGATATGGCCTCAGATCTTCAATGCCAGTGCTTGGACAAGACCCAGCATTGAATATACGAGCCTAATTCTGCCTGTGGTGGTCAGCATGCATTTAAAAAATAACCTGCCTGCTGAATACTGTTTGGATTGAGAAGGCAGAAGCTCTGTTTTGTAGTTAAGTGGTAAAAAAAATAGAGCCATGCATCCACTTTTTTCCTCTGTAAATCAATCACAAATGTTGTACTTCCTTTTTTTTTGTCATTTTGTCAGTACACATGGGTGGTTAATTGTATAACAGTGTACCCAGGAGAAAAAGGTACAATCGATGCATTTATGTACCTTTACAAAAGTAGTCTACTCAAATGCTCCAAGGTGGGTGGTGCTGGGAGGAATCAACACATGTAGCTTTCAATCCTTAACCCTACTCCTCTGCCCTCCAACCAGGCGACTGATTAACCGTACCCCTTAATTGTATCCATGACATCTTGTTTGTCTGTCTTGCCTATTTAGATTGTAAGCTCTTTCGAGCAGGGACTGTTTTCTTACTCTTTTGGACTCTGTACAGCGTTGTGTGCATCTGGTAGCGCTATAGAAATAATTCATAGTAGTAGTATGTGCTCATATTTTAGAAAGTACATATACTTCACCTATTCTCCACTCCTAGGAAGGCTTTAAGATCATCATAACAACCATACTAGGTCAGACCAATGGTCCATCTAATCCAGAAACCAATCTTCACAGTGGCCAATCCAGATCTCAAATATCTGGCAAAAACCCAAATAGTAGCAATGTTCCATACTACCCAGGTGTCTTAATAGCAGACTATGGACTTTTTATTTTTACAGGAACCTGTCCAAACCCTTTTGAAACCCAGCTATGTTAACCGCTGTTATCACATCCTTTGGCAACTATTCTTTGACTGAAAAAATATTTCTCCTTGTTGGTTTTAAAAGTATTTCCCTGTACCTTCATCGAGTGTCCCCTAGTCTTTGTCATTTTTGACAGAGTGAAAAATCGATCCATTTGTACCGGTTCTATTCCACTCAGGATTTTGTAGACTTCAATTATATCTCTTTTCCAAACTGAAGAGCCCTAACCTTTTTAGTTTTTCCTCATATGAGAGGAGTTCCATCCCCTTTATCATCTTGGTCGCTCTTCTTTGAACCTTTTCTAATTCTGTTATATCGTTTTTGAGAAATGGTGACAAGAATTGAATGCAATACTCAAGGTGAGGTCACACCATGGAGCGATACAGGTCTTATTTATCATCTACTTCCTTATAATTCTTATGCATATATCAAATGAAGTACTCTCTTTTCTGACTGCCAACCCTCATGCACACAAAGACAGAGGTAATCTTATAAGTGCGTAACACACCATTGTACACAATGGCATGGCCCATAGTGTATAATTACCCTGCAAAGACTCTGTTTTTCTCCATGACCCATACAGATACTAAAATTTCTCCTCTGCTTCCTGTTGCTCTAGTGTACAAACAGCCTCTAAAAGTTCAATTTTATCCAGAATTTCTGTTGCTCTGTGTCTCTTTTGAAATCAAGGCTCTCTAGGTCTCAGGAAAGTCCCATCTGTCATTCGCCCAGTGCTCCAGGTTGAAAGAGCACCAGGGGGACAACAGAAGGCTCCATTATACCAAACACCACATTCCTGGCAGTTGAACTTAGCAAATGTATGCCCTTGCCTCACCACATGCTCTCTTAGCTCCCTCAGTGCTACTGGAGAGAACAGTAGCAGTCTCTCTCTCTCTAAATAGAGCTGTGTGTACAGAAAATGGGTGTCCATATCCCCGCAGGCTGCACCTCCCGTCAGCACCATCTCCCAGCTCTTTGCTGCTGGCAGCTCTCCGCTAGTTAATTAGAATCGTGTCACTAAGTAAATGTGCTGTGACTGGACTCTGACAGACGCTCACCTCTGACATGGGAGGCTAGGAGACAATCCACATCAAAGTACTACAGTGTGACCCTTTTAATATCCAGAGTAAACTCACTGCACATTGAGTTGAAGCTCATTAAAACTGTCTTCTCTCTCAGCATCCCATTAACCTTCCTGTTAAAAACACACTCTTCCTCCTTCTTCTGTGTGAGGTCTAATTAATGCTCAGGATCAGGAACTATCTAACAGCACAACCTTCTGAGATTTCTAATCAGTAAGAGAGAGGAGAGAGAGTGGGAAGGAAACAGTGGAGAAAGGGAAGCCATACTGTAGTTAACTTTGCTACATATGTCTTAGAGGTCTTCCGACTTGTCAAACATTTAGGGTTTCTCTGTGATGTTCACATCTCTGTCTGAAGAATAAAGATAAAAATAACAGATTACACTGCTCTTCATCTTTCCATCTGGCTTTCATCAGAGAGTCACAGGAGTACACGAATTATCATACTGGGTCAGAGCAAAGATTCATTTAGTCCAGTATTAGGTCTCCAAGCATGGCAGGCAGCGGGTGCTCAAAAGAAAGTACCTGTGAAATAGTGAAGGCGGAATTGGTCATCCACTGTCACAGCCTTCTCATTTCTGGAAGCTGTTCAGACCCTGGGGCAAAGTCCCTGATTATTATTGCTAAACTGACAGCGATTGCTTCAGCTTCCACAAATTTGTAGAATGCCTTTTTGAACCCAGCTGTACTATTTGTCTCCATAATGTCCTAAACAATGGAACTCTTCGGGGTAACTCCTTTATGTTTTAAACCTGCCCTCTGATTCATGAGTTGTCCTTCCTCTACTCTTTTAATGAGCTTACCTATTTGTAATCATGTCTGCTCTTAGTTGTCTTCCAATCTGAACTGTTTGAGTCTCTCCTTGTTGCCCTTCTGAAAGCGTTTGTCCTATTTAAGAGGGAGGCACCCTATGTACTTGCATGTTAAACAGCTGACTTTCACTGTCTTGTTGAATAGAAGTTTTCTTAGCAAAGTGAATTTAACACATCCAAATCTAAAAATATTTTTATTGAATTCACAAGAATTGTTATATAATTTCCATTCACAGAAACATGACAGCAGATAAAGGGCCAAATTTATTTCCTCCTCTCCCTAAGACATCCCACATGCCTGTCCTACGATTTCTTGAATTCAGACATAGATCACATCTACCAGAAGGCTATTCCAAACATCTTAGCATTTTTTTGCTACTTCAGCTTGTCTGCGGTGTTCTTTGCTCACATGTTTAAAGACAATAGACTGTTTTCAGTCCAATTCTTTATATGTGAGGTTGCAAACCACTGGACCCCTGAGGAAGGCGTGTTCACCGAAACACAGACCGTGTAGAGTCCGTTTGGATTTTTATCACAGTATTTTTTTATTGAATTTTCATGGTTTTATATGTCAGTGTTTAATAAATTATCTCCAGAACATCTGTATCCACAGTTTTTGTATTCCACACATCTACCACCCTTTCTGTAAAAACATATTTCCTAAGATTATTCCTGAGCCTATTGCCTCTTAACTACATCCTATGCCCTCCCATTCCAGAACTTCCTTTCAAATGAAAGAGACACGCCTCGTGCCTGTTTATGAACTTTTCTGGGAGGATAACAGTGCTGTATTGTACAACAGGGTTTTTCTAATAATATAGCCACATGGTTCCAGATCTCTACACAAGTTCTAACACTTGTACCATCAGCTACAATAGCTTCTTATCTGAACATGAAGCATACTAAATTCCACCAAGTGAGTATCCCTAGGGAAGACCTTGGGGGGGGGGGGGGGTCAGCGCTCAAGAAATAGATCTGAGTGTCATTGTGGACAATACACTGAAACCTTCCACTCAATGTGCAGTAGTGGCCAAAAAAGAAAACATGACAGGACGCTGGTCTTTGACCAGAGGGCCACTGCGTGAGCAGACTACTGGGCAGGATGGACCACTGGTCTCACCCAGCAGCAGCAATTCTTATGTTTTGTTCTTATGCTAGGAATTTTTAGAAAAGGGATAGTAAATAAGACTAAGAATGTTATAACCTCTCTGTATCGCTCAATGGTGCAACCTTACCTGAGTATTGCATTCAGTTCTGGTCTCCTTATCTCAAAAAAGATGTAGCGGCACTGGAAAGGTTCAAAGAAGAGCAACCAAGATGATAAAGGGGATGGAACGCCTCTTATATACAAGAGAAGGAAAGACCAAAGATAAGGTGTGTCTCTCTGTGGATAATGCCAAAATCTGCCATAGGGTAAACATCCCTGATGATGAGAATAGAATAAGGAGGGAACAAGAAGCTTGAAGAATAGTCCAGAATTTGGCTAAGATTTAATGCAGTGAATTGCAAACTATGTGCCATGGCGAGATTCTGGGTGTGTTTCAGTGAGATACAAGCCTGCTGCTGGCACAGATGCTGGCGCCTCTCCTCCTCTCCCCACCCCTCCCGGTGATGGAGGGATTTCCAAAACCTGGAAGTTTGTCCGGGTTTTCAAAGGCTCCCGAACTTAGGGCCATGTCTGGAGGGTCTCTGAGTATGTGTGGACATTAAGTGTGCCACAGTGAAAACAGTTTGTGAGACACTGATTTAATTCTATGAAATGCAGGGTCATAAATTTGGGCTACAGAAAGCTGAAGTACTTCTGTATACGAAAGAGGAGGAAGACTTAGATATGATCATATGTGATAACCTTAAAATGGCCCAGCAGGTAGAAAAGGCAATGGTGAAAGCTAGAAGAATGCTTGGCTGTAAAGGGAAGTGATAATGCCTCTAAGGTCTCACCAGAGTACTGTGTACAATTCTGGAGACTGCAGTTTCAAAAGGATATAAACAGAATGGGGTTGGGTCAGATGGTGGCTACTAAAATGGTCAGTCTTCATCATAAAGCATATGAGGACAGACTGAAAGATCTCAATATATATACTATATACTTGGAAGGTGAGAGAGGAGACATATACCGTATTTTTCGCTCCATAAGATGCACCTGACCATAAGACGCACTCTAGATTTAGAGGAGGAAAACAAGAAATAAAACATTCTGAACCAAATTTTCCCTGACAGGCTCTGCATCCTGTCCCCCCTCCCTGCCAGGCTCTTTACCCTGCCCCTCCCTCTGGTGGTCTAGTGGTAGGCCAGGGCAGGGCACAGATTAGGCAGGCCTAGTGGCAGGCAGGCAAGCCCCCCCCCCCCCCCCCCCCGGTACCTTAAATCATCCCCCCACTCAACCACGTGCCCCCCAGTACCATAAATCATCCCCCATACCCATGTACCTTAAATCATCCCCCATATCCCGACGTGCCCCCAGTACCTTAAATCAACCCCCATATCCCTTAAATCATCCCCCATACCCCCACATGGCCCCAGTACCTTAAATCATCACCCCCATACAACCACATGCCCCCCCCAGTACCATAAATCATCCCCCACATATCCCCAGTACCTTTTTAAATCATCCCCCCTCGGTACCTTTTTTAATTCCTCCCATCTTTCCCAGCCAGCGGCGCACAGGCCAGAAGCGCAGAGATCAGGAGCAAGTCCTCCGCGCTCCTCTGCCTGGGCCCGCGCCGATCTCCGAATGGCTGCAGTCAGTTCTCACGAGTCCTGCGAGAGCTGACTGCAGCTCTTAATCTCTGCGCTTCTTGCCAGGAAATTCGCTAGACCACCAAGTACAACGTCAGCGAGCGAGTAGGCGGAATTAAAGTTGCAGCAGTGGTGGGTTTTTAAAAAAACATGTGGAGGTGGCGGGGGGTTTTAAAAATATGCGGCGGCAGGGGGGCTTAAAGTATGCTGCAGCAGCGGCGGGGGGGGGGGTTAAAATATGCAACGGCGGCAGAAGCGGGCTTAAATTTGTATCTTCACTTCATAAGACGCACTTACATTTCCACCCCCTTTTTGGGGGTGGAAAAAGTGCGTCTTATGGAGCAACAAATACGGTACTATAGATGTTTAAATATCTCTGTGGCATAAATGCACAGGAGGCAAGTCCCTTTCAATGAAGGGGCATAGGATGGAGGTGAAAGGGGACATTCTTCTGCGCAGAAAGGGTGGTGAATTTGTGGAACAGCCTCTCAGTAGAGGTTGTTGGGGTGAACACTACCTGAATTCAAGAAATGTTGGGACAAGTACATAGAATGTGTAAGGGAGAAGAAAGGCTACACTGGATACAGTCTTTATCTGCCTTCATTTTTCTATTAGAGTTAGATGCCAATTGTGCACATGTACGAGATGTGTACTCAGCGGTATTCTGTAAGATAAGAGCACAAATGTCTTAGCATGTAAATGCAAGTGAGGATAAGCATGGGTGGAGCACAGCCAGGGATAATATGTACATGTATTCTGTTAACGTACAGAATACACAAAGTTACGTGCTAAAGAGCCGCATTTAAGCCCTAACACTTGCATGAGCTAAAGACCTGGTGTAAGCAATTTATAAAGGAAATTACATTACCTGCTTGGAACCAAATTGTGGTACCCAGGTACAGAATTGTCTCTTATCCAGATAGCTACTGTATATGGATACATTTTGTACATTTTTCTCCTTGTCAACGTAGGCTAAACAGATCAGGGCATTTCAGCATGGAGAAAAGATGCCCGAGAGGGATACGACAGAAAAGAGCCTGGAAAGTATAAGAGAATTCTATAGCAAGAATCACTATGAAAGTGTGAGCTTCTTCATCATTCAGTATAGCATGCAATAAAGATATGGTCTGTTTTGAATTGGAAGATTAGGTTTTTACCTTTGATAATCTTCTTTCTGTTAGTCCATGTAGGATTCCATACGCAAGGTGTTCAATCCCAACTCGCAATCTGGGATTTCAGGCTGTCTGATCACCTTTTTGTCCTGACTGCTGCGTCTTGCTCTGGGAGGCTGGCGTCCAAGTCCTCGATCACTTGATGGATTCGAATGGCTATTTCCGCGACATACATTGCACATGGCAAGCAGCCATCATATTCTCTTAAACCCCACTCAACTAGAAGTGTTGCTGCGTCGTGGGCAGGGTCTCGTGTGATTCATCTTGATAAAATTTGCAGGGCGGCTACTTGATCCCTTTTAATACCGTTACCTGGTTTTTCTGAGTGGATGTGGCAGCTCAGTCTGATGCCACTTTCGGGACCTTGGTTTTGTGGGCAGGCTTTTCTGTCCCTCCCTAGATGCTACCATTGCTTTGGTACATCACCTAGCATATGGAATCCGGAAGGAGCGTAACAGAATGGAAGATTAGATTAGGATTTGACCTTCGATAATCTTATTTCTGTTAGTCCCTGTAGGATTCCATATGACCCGCCTCTCTGTGTACATTCAGTAGTTTGGAATAGCCTGCTTCTTTCTGCCTGTTATTCTTCTTACAGACTTGAATGTTTTCCAGCCTTCTATGAGTATGTTTACCTGACGGCTGACTTAACAACCAAAATAAGTCCCAAAAAGGATCCCAGTTTCGGTGCTAAAAACGCCTTCTTAGGGGACAATAGAACAATACAGGTCCAGCTGTTTTTTTGAGAACCTGTATTGTCCCCTGAAGAAGGCATTTTTAGCACCGAAACTGGGATCCTTGTTGGGACCTAGTGTTTCTAATAAAGACTGGTTTTGGTTGTTGTTGTTTTTTGCTTGTATTCCAAGGCGAGGGATCTTATGTTTTTACCTGAAGGCTGTCTCATATGGGTGCTCGTTGCACACAGCAGGTTAGCTCTACATTGTTCCTCAATGTTTGGTTGGATTGCCTTTGTGCCTGTTTATTACTTGTTCATGTTTTGCAGAGCAGACCAGTTGAAGACTTGGTTGTGTTGCTGGGGATCTCACCCCATACCCCCTTGTCATGGATTTGTACAGGTATGTTACTTGGCTTTGGGACTTAACTGGATATGTTTTCTAGTTCTCAAGCTAAGGGGATGGAGCATGTGCTCAGAAAAGTGTTGGATTTCTGCAATTCCCAGTTTGCGGGTTGGGATTGAACACCAAGTGTATAGAATCCAGAAGGGATGTAACAGAAGTTGAAATTATAAAGGTGATAGGCTCAGGAGTGATCTAAGGAAATACTTTTTTATAGAAAGGGTGGTAGATGCATGGAACAGTCTCCCGGAAGAGGTGGTGGAGACAGACATAGTGTCTGAATTCAAGAAAGCCTGGGATAGGAACATGGGATCTCTTAAAGAGGAAGAGATAATGGTTACTGTGGATGGGCCGACTGGATGGGCCATTTGGCCTTTATCTACCATCATGTTTCTATATTTAGTTTGATGGGAGTATTTCTTTAGTTCTGTTTTCTACCTTTCTTTGTTTCTCTAGTAAGAGCAGAGGACAGGATAGACTGCATTAGGGTTTTGTGTTCATAGCGACCTAATTACTAAGCCATTTTAAGGTTTTGCAGTCAACAGTAGTCAACTGCAAAAGTTAATCCTTGGTAGTTGCTAAGGGTGTTCCCAAGCACTTAGGGAAGTCATCCATATCACTAATGCAGGGCAAAGATCTTCATTCCATGTTAATGGCATTGCTGCTAACTCGCCTGCGCTGTGTATTATTACTGGTAGTCATGTTAGCAGTTAATGGGCAATAATGACCATCTCTAATAAGCATCTTGGGCCCACTTTATGCAGGCTGTGAGCCTCTTCTATAAGACTGCATACAGCATAAGTGTTCTTACGAACAGTAACATAAGTTGGCATCTACGTGCCTTCATTTAGTTGTGTGTGTGTGGGAGGGGGGGATGCTAAATGTACCAGTTACCGTATGTTATAAATTACATGCATAACTATTGGACCTGTCCATGCTCCTCTCCTTTTAAGGTCCCCTTGCGTTAATATGCTAAGCAATTTGGGTGCTAACATTTTAGAACAGATTTGAGTGCTCTGCGTAAGTATACATTTGTGTCTATAAATGCTAGTATTCTATACATTTACGTGAGCAACTGGCACTTAAGTATATACGCACTGTGGTACAGAATGAGGGGGTAAAGTGTTTAAAGTGGCAAGTAACATAACTAGCAATTGAACCTTGAACAGATGGTGAGCAGTTGCACCAACAGCACCCTTCCCTGCCACACACATCATCTCCACTTAATACTAGTCAGAGCTGGAGATACTGCGGAGTGCCAGTGATACATACTGACCATCTGTGTGCACCAGGTTTTGTGACTCTCAAGCAGAAGACTGTCGCTGCACTGAAGGGAAGAAACCAAGCATGAAAACAGAAAGTCACAGAGGAAGACTTAGAGTTGAATTCACCTAAGCAATAAAACACACGGGACCCAATAGTGAAGAGCACACTGGCAGAAGCCCTTCTGTTAAAGGAGAAATTCAGATACTAACGGAGAACAGCTAAGTCTTCTACACTCTTGTAGAGCAATAAAATAAGATCTCATAATGTTTCTCATGTCAAGTCACAGCATTAAATAATACCATAACCAACCCTGTTACAGTTAGGGCTAATGCCACAAAGGAACTGATCTCTCTCCTCTTCTCAGTGACATATTATTTCACTGGTGACACAAATGTCCATTTCTTTCATCTCCACTGGTCTTGCTGATGTTACTACCTGTTATTACCATTTGCCTAAATGAATGATTGCATTACATCACCTTGACTTGAAATGCCAAAGTCCTATCACAGCACTGCAGAATGGAAATGGCCAAATTTATCACTGGCATTATAAAAAAACAAATATTTCTTCCCTCAGTAATAATTCTTGTTCATCCACTTATCTACAGGGCCCAGAACACTCTTTTTTCCATCCAGCTAGAAAACAAAGGGGGCGAAAAAGGGAAAGAAGAAGAAAATGGCAGTGCCTACAACATGCAGAGAAATGCAGAAAAGGGTGCCGATGTTAGAGACCTGAAACGCCTTCCAAGACCATGAATAGACATATGCCATGCTCAACAGGCACTTAAACCAGACCATGCAACCAAACATTGGCTCTGATTATCGTGGCACTCTCTAATTGCTGCAGGGATTGTCTAGGAGTGGAGTCAGGGAGAAGGACTGGAAGTTTATGTGGACACCAGGGATAATCAGTGGACATTGACTAGCTAGCTAGACAAGCTGGGCTGCACAAAAGGCAGTCCTAACCTTGACCAGTCAGCTATGTGGAACAGGTGAAACAGTGAATATCAGCCGTACCTGCATTACACATGACAGCAGATAAAGGCCAAATGGCCCTTTCACAGCATCCACTCTCTCCTCATCTCCCTATAGGCTAAAGCTCTTAACACTTGCATTGTGAAGTCATAGAGCTTTATGGTTATAGAAACAGAGAACTATAATAGCAGATAAAAGTCAAAAGGCCCATCCAGACTGCCCATCCACAGCATCCACTATTTCCCCCTCTCCCTAAGAGATCCCATGTGCTTGTCCCACACTTTCTTGAATTCAGACACAGTCTTTGTCTCCACCACCTCTACCAGACTATTCCATGCATCTACCACCCTTTCTGTAAAAAAGGATTTTCTTAGATTACTCCGGAGCCTTTCACCTCTTAACTTCATTCTATGCCCTCTCATTCTGGAGCTTCCTTTCAAAGAGACTCGACTCATGCGTATTTATGCCACATAGGTATTTAAACATTTCTATCATATCTCCCCAATCCCACATTTCCTTCAAAGTACACATATTGACATCTTTATGTCTGTCCACCATATGTCTTATGATGAAGACCACATACCATTTTAGCAGTGTGAGATAATAAAATTTGCGGATGACACCAAACTATTTAGAGGAGCTCGGACTAAAGAGGACTGCGAAGAATTGCAAAGGGACTTGAACAAACTAGGGGAATGGGTGACGAGATGGCAGATGAAGTTCAACGTTGAGAAATGTAAAGTATTGCATGTGGGAAGCAGAAACCCGAGGTACAACTATACGATGGGAGGGATGTTATTGAAGGAGAGTACCAAAGAAAGGGACTTGTGGGTAATGGTGGACATGACAATGAAGCCGACGGCACAGTGCGCAGCGGCCGCTAAGAAGGCAAACAGAATGCTAGGCATAATCAAGAAGGGTATTACAACCAGAACGAAAGAAGTTATCCTGCCGCTGTATCGGGCGATGGTGCGTCCGCATCTGGAGTACTGTGTCCAATATTGGTTGCCATACCTTAAGAAGGATATGGCATTACTCGAGAGGGTTCAGAGGAGAGCGACACGTCTGATAAAAGGTATGGAAAACCTTTCATACGCTGAGAGATTGGAGAAGCTGGGTCTCTTTTCCCTGGAAAAGAGGAGACTTAGAGGGGATATGATAGAGACTTACAAGATCATGAAGGGCATAGAGAGAGTGGAGAGGGACAGATTCTTCAAACTTTCAAAAAATAAAAACAAGAGGGCATTCAGAAAAGTTGAAAGGGGACAGATTCAAAACGAATGCTAGGAAGTTCTTCTTTACCCAACGTGTGGTGGACACCTGGAATGCGCTTCCAGAGAGCGTAATAGGGCAGAGCACGGTACTGGGGTTCAAGAAAGGATTGGACAATTTCCTGCTGGAAAAGGGGATAGAGGGGGTATAGATAGGGGATTACTGCACAGGTCCTGGACCTGTTGGGCCGTCGCGTGAGCGGGCACGATGGACCTCAGGTCTGACCCAGCAGAGGCATTGCTTATGTTCTGTTTATATTTTTTTGAAGGTGCGGCTTCCAGAATTGCACATAATATTCTAAATGAGGTCTCAGAGTCTTATACACGGGCATCAATACCTCCTTTTTCCTACTGGCCATATCTCTCCCTATGCACCCTAGCATCCTTCTAGCTTTCACCGTTGCCTTTTCAACCTGTTTAGCCATCTTAAGATCATCACATACAATCACACCCAAGTCCCGTTCCTCTTTCGGGCACAAAAGTTTGTCGCCTCTTAAACTACCGCTCCTGCGGGTTTTTGTAGCCCAAATGCAAGATCTTGCATTTCTTAGCATTAAATCTTGGCTGCCAAATTTCAGACTATTCTTCAAGCTTCGCTAAGTCCTTCCTCGTTGTATTCTATTGCAGATTTTGGTATCACCTGCAAAGAGGCAAATCTTACCTGACAGCCCTTCAGCAATATTGCTTACAAAAATGTTAAAAAGAGCAGGCCCATGAGCTGAACCTTGAGGTACACCACTGGTAACATCCCTTTCCTCACAGCAATATCCATTAACCACTACCCTCTGTCGCCTTCCATTCAACCAGATCCTTACCCATCCCGAGGGCACTCTATTTATTAGACATTTGTGTAATAAATCTAAATAAATAAACCAAATCTAGTGCTCTCCCTCTATCCAATTCTCTGGTCACCCAGTCAAAGAAATTGATCAGATTTGTCTAACAAGACCTGCCTCCTGTGAATCTATACTGTCTCAGGTCCTGTAATTCACTGGATTCCAGAAACTTCACTATTCTTTGTTTTAAATGTATTTCTATTAATTTACTTATTTCAGAAGATAGACATACTGGCCTGTAGTTCCCTACTTCTTCCTTACTTCCACGTTTGTGCAGAGGAACCACATCTGCCCTTCTCTAGTCCTCTGTTACCATTCCCAACTCTAGAGAATCACTGAAAAGATCAGCTAGTCTTATGTGCCCAACACCAAGGTGGTTTTGTGCCCAATTTTGTTGTCTTCTGTGCTGTGCTGTGCTTCCCAAACTGACACCATGGAGGCTTAATGGCTTATTCTGTTGTCCTGCGCACCCCGTCCCCTGACCAGACAACATCTGTGCCCTACCTCCTGACCCAACACCAAGGTGACTTTATGCTCAATTCTGTTGTCTTGTGTGCTCTGCTTCTTAAATTAATATCAAGGAGGCTTTGTGCATAATTCTGCTGTCCTGTGCATCCCACCTCTCAACCTAATGCGAAGATGATGTACGTGTATGTCATAAGAATTAGAAAAGCATAACTTAAGAGCTGCCATATTTGGACAGAGCAATGGTCCATCAAGGTGGTCAATCCAGGTCACAAGTCCTGGCAAGATCTCAAGGAGTAAACAGATTTATGCTGCTTAAACTAGAAATAAGCAGTGGTTTATGGACTTTACTTTTAGGAAATTATCTAAACCTTTTTAAAACCCTGCTACTCTAACAGCTTTCACCACATTCTCTGACAACAAATTCCAGAGTTTAATTGCATGTCGAGTGAAGAAATATTTTCTGGTTTGATTTAAATTTACTTCTTAGTGTGCAAACAATCATCATACTGCATCTTTTGATTTTGTTTCTTGCTGTTTTTGTGATGGTGGGAGGTTTAAATATTAATCTGTGCCAGATTCTGTTGCCCTGTGTCCCCCACCTTCTGTCCTGACACTCAGTTGAAGTATGAATTGCTGGATACTATGGTGCATGCCTAATGTGAAAAAAATATAACTAGGAACAAGACTTCTCAATATATGAATCAAATATTAAGGCTTGAATATAAATGTAGAAAATATAATGCAATTTTTCACATACACTCAGATTTGTGTAATCCGACCAAGAGCCATAGCTCCTATAGTCGAACTCACCATCCCATCACTGTGTATGATTTTAATGTGAAAGATAGTAAGTGAGGCTACATGCTCTACTGATCAATAACTTCGTTGTCAATGGCAATAAGAGGAGAAAACAACCCCTCCACTTAACTTTAAGGTGAATTAGCAGGTCCCGACATGGGCCATATTATTTACTGATTATTTTGATGTAAATGATATTTTACTTGTTTTAATTTGTACATCGCTTAGTAAAATTTAATAAGCGATTCATTAAGTTAAAAATAAACTTGAAACTTGATATCTTATTAATTCATAATGGTAACCATAAAATTTTTAAAAAACTACAAAGCTCACTATATGCAGAGAAAATGTTAATAATCATTTATATTTGGGGGGTTTCAAAGATGTCAAGGCAGATGACTTTAAAATATGCAATGTTACTTCAGTAACTATAGAAAAATTGACAAATATAGTGCAAAATATAGACAGCAGATATAAATTCTCAAAACTGACAGGATTTGATCACTAAAACGAAAATAAAATCATTTTTCCTACCTTTGCTGTCTGGTGATTTCATGAGTTTCTGGTTGCGTTTCCTTCTGACTGTGCATCCTTTCTTTCATTTCTTTCTTTCTGCACTCAGGCCCAACAATTGTCCCTTTCTATTCCCTCCCTCCTTCCTTCCTTCCTATGTCCTTAGTGCCTCCAGTGCCTCCTTCCTATGTCCTTAGTGACCCCAGTGCCTCCTTCCCATGTCCTTAGTGACCCCAGTGCCTCCTTCCCATGTCCTTAGTGCCCCCAGTGCCTCCTTCCCATGCCCTTAGTGCCCCCAGTGCCTCCTTCCATGTCCTTAGTGCCCCCAGTGCCTCCTTCCATGTCCTTAGTGCCCCCCAGTGCCTCCTTCCCATGTCCTTAGTGCCCCCAGTGCCTCCTTCCTATGTCCTTAGTGCCCCCAGTACCTCCTTCCTATGTCCTTAGTGCCCCCAGTACCTCCTTCCCATGTCCTTAGTGCCCTCAGTGCCTCCTTCCCATGTCCTTAGTGCTCTCAGTGCCTCCTTCCCATGTCCTTAGTGCCCTCAGTGCCTCCTTCCCATGTCCCTCTCACTGCCTTCCAGACTTTGTCCCACCCCCACCCCTGAAGCCTGCCTTCCTGCCTGCCTGTCTACCTCCCTCCCTGGCCAAAGCCAGCCTGCTTGCCTGCCTACCTCCTTCCCTCCCTGCCGCGCAAAAAAAAAAAAAAAAGCCTCCCTCCTTCCTTCCTTTTCCCCGGTCCGCTGCTATCTACCTCCCTGCTGCTAATCGCAGACACGAAGTCTTCTTTCCGATGTCAATTCTGACATTGGAGAGGACGTTCTGGGCCAGCCAGGCAGCGATTGGCTGGCCCAGAACGTCCTCTCTGACGTCAGAATTGACATCGGAAAGAAGACTTTGTGTCAGCTTTAGCAGCAGCAGGGAGGTAGATAGCAGTGGACTGGGGGAAAGGAAGGAGGGAAGCTTTTTTTTTTTTTGCGTGCGGCAGGTAGGGACATTTCGGCGTCCCGAATCTGTGTGTGGGACAACGGGACAGGGGGGTCTGAAAATGGGACTCTCCCATTCAGACGGGACGTACGGTCACCTTATGCATGCCTAAAGGAGTAGGATGTGCTCCGCTGCATACAGACTTTAATTTCCTACAGAGTTTTTGAGAGCACAGATGTCTTTTTTTTTTATTCCAGTTAATTCTTTGTTGTAGGCCAGTTTTCTTACAGATCTTGCCCATTTCACAGCAGGTAAGCCGTTTGATCCTATTTATGCATGGCATTCAATAATGGTAGGTTGTCATTACCTACTACTCAGTGGAAAATAGGTCTGTTAAATATTACGAGTCTAAGGCATAAAAAGCATCTTTGATTTATGATATTTTCCTCTTAACTATGTATTTTTGCTGCCACAGAAACTTGACTGCAGGAAGGGGAAATTACTGTGGTTCAAACTAAAAGGAGCTATAAAACCAGCAACAGATCTTTATATAAGGAAGGCAAATAAGAACAAGAGAAAAAGGAAAAACCAATATGGTTCACCAAACAAGTCGCTGACAAAATAAAGTCAAAAGAGGAAGCATTCATGAAACACAAAAGGTACAGCCAGACCTCGAGTACTGTGTGCAATTCTGATCACTGTCTCAAAAAAAATATATTGTGGAATTAGAAAAAAAGTAATAATAATAATAATAATAACAGCTTATATACCGCAGGACCGTGAAGTTCTATGCGGTTTACAAAGATTAAAGATGGTACAAATTGAATGAATTTAACAGAGGTGAAAGATAGAGGTTAACAATTCAAGGGAACCGGTGTTGAAGAGAAGGATTGTGCGGGTCAGTTGTCTAGATACTTCAGGAACAGATTTGTTTTTAGGCGTTTCCTGAATTCCCCATAAGTGGAAGGCGTGAGCAATTGTTCTAGATCTTTACCCCCATAGTAAAGGGGATGGGACTTGATATAGTGATTTTTCTGTGCGGTTTATACAATCAAAGCGGTTTACATATTTTGGACAGGTACTTATTTGTACCTGGGGCAATGAAATCTTAAGTGATATGCAGAAAGTCACAATGAGCTATAGTGGAAATAACTCCCAACCTCAGCTCTAACCACTAGGTCACTCCTCCAAGTCAGAGAAGGGTGATGAAACCGATAAAAAGAATAGGATGACTTCCCAATAAGGAAAGGCTAAAACGGCTAGGATTCTTCAGCTTGGAGAAGAGATGGCTAAGCGGGAAAATGATAGAGGTCTATAAAATACTGAATGGCGTGGAAAGGGTAGATGTGAATTGCTTAATAACTCTTTTTTAAAAATATTAGGATTAGGGAGCATGTGATAAAGCTACTAAGTAGTAGATTTAAAACAAACTAGAGAAAATATTTCTTCACTCAAGGTGTAATTAAACTCTGGAATTTGTTGCTGGAAAATGTGATTAAAGCAGTTAGCATATGAGGGTTTAAAAAGGTTTGGATAATTTCCTAAAACGAAAATCCATAAGCTGATGGCTCAGGGAAATACACTGCTTATTCCTAGGATAAGCAGCATAAAATCTGTTTTTTCTTCTTCAGATCTTGCCAGGTACTTGCAGCCTGGGTTGGCCACTGTTGGATGGACCTTTGGTGTGTCCCAGTATGGCAACTCTTATGCAAAAATAACACAGAAGACATTACTGAATAAAACAAAGAAGTGAAGAGAAAAATACAGCTGGCAAAGGCTCTGGCGGATGAACAAATAGATAAAAACATAAAAATAGGGCAACAACTTTTTTCAGATATATCAATCAACAGAGGAAGGCTAAATATTGAATTGTAAGACCAAAAGATAGTATGAACTGCTATGTGAAGAGTGATGAGAAAAAACTAGATAGAAACATGACAGTAAATAAAGGCTAAATGGCCCATTCAGTCTGCCTATCCACAGCATCCACTATCTCCTCCTCTCCCAAAAAGATCCCATGTACCTGTCTCATGCTTTCTTGAATTCATAAAGGCAAAATGGCCCATCTAGTCTGCCCATCCGCAGTAACCATTATCTCATTCTCTCTTTGAGAACTCTCACATGCCTATCCCAGGCCCTTTTGAATTCTCTGTCTCCAGCACCTCCACCAGAAAACTATTCCACACATCTACTACCCTTTCTGTAAAAATATATTTCCTTAAGATTACTCCTGAGCCTATATTACCTCTTAACTTCATCCCATGCCCTCTCTTTCTGGAGTTTCTTTTCAATTGAAAGACTCACCTCATGTGTATTTATGCCACATAGGAATTTAAATGTCTCTATCATATCTCCCCTCTCTCGCCTTTCCTCCAAATTATACATATTGAGGTCTTTTAAGTCAATCCCCATATGCCTTTCTCGATAGGCATGGGCGAAAAAGCAGCAGGCATTGGATCTGCTGATACTTGATGTTGCACCAACATTGCCTGCCTCATCACAGTCGTAGAGGCAGGGGCTGGGGGAAGCCCATGGATCTTTCCTCACCTTTTGCCCATCCTCAGCCTAATAAGGACCCAATGAAGCAAAAACACAAGTTGGAGAACAGGAGCTACTGCAGGGTACATCCTCTCAATTCGATGCCATTTTGGAATCCCTCCGAATTCTCTCTCTATTTTTTCTTGTCTAACAATTTTGGGATAAAATTTCAGCAGCCCAGATTACTGCAAGGTATGTGTTGTTGTAACAAGCCGAGCACTACTGCTAGCCTTGGTCCAGTTAAAAGGCAAAAGAACACAGTCCTTAAACTGAGAAAGATAGAGTATGATGGCAGAAAAGGGCCGGCGGCCCTACAAGTCTGCCCACTCAAGAACCCTCCCTCCCTTGAGAATCCATCTTTTAAGCATTCCCCTGGAGTGACCCCACCTGTCTGTCCCATCCTGATCTAGACTTCCATCCTGACCAAGTTCCCCACGTGTAGGAGCCCTGGGAGGATTCAGTGCCGTACAGGGGTAAAAGAACTTTCAAACAAAAGTTGAACACTGTTAGGATACAGCCCAGAAAACAGGGACTTTCCCCTTTAAATCCACACTTGCTCAGGTTAATTACTGATCAGGAAAGAACACAGAAAGAGCTGAATCCTGTGCTTCTCCCACCTAAGTTAGGGCATGGCACTCTGAAAGAAAGTCAGCTAGAGCAGGGTAGGCTGCAGTCAGAGAGAGTTAGTCAAGCACAGGAAAGGGATGGATTCCATGGCTGAGTTCTCCAGAGCACAAACAAGGTAATGAGATAGAAATGCTGGACTGTGAGGAAGCTATGCAACTAAACCAGCCAGAGTACCTGGGACAAGAGGAGCTCATGGACATTTCAGTACAACCTGTGTGTGAGGCCATGGATGTAAGCTGAGTTTTCCTTTTTTTCTATTTGGGAAACTGATTACCACTATTGTGTTTTGGTAAAAAGAACTGGCTGGCTTGGAAACTGAAAGCCAGAAGGAATATTAGATTTTGGAGGCACCCAGAGAGGGAGGTTCTCCAGCACAAAAAGGACTTTCTTTCTTTTTTCTGTGTTTTGTTTTTGAAAGAAAATACAGGGTCTGCAAGGTCTGCTTCATTGTAACAATGCTGAGCAGAGAAAGAAACTGCCTGTGCTGCTTGTGAAACTTTGGAGGGTTTCTTTTTTTTTTCCTATAAATCACTCACTGCTGGTGTGGAGATTGTCTTGGGGAGAATTTACTATTCAACCAAGGGTTTTGGGATTGCGGGCACTTGAAAAGCCAATTAATTTAGTGGATTCAGCAGTTCTCTCCTCCTCCAACTCCCAGGAGTTGGTGGTGAGCCTGACTATGACCAAGTACAAGAGAGTTATTTGGTCTGTGTGCAAAGCTATATATATGAATGCATGATTTTGTTCTTTCTTTTGTTTTGAAAAATAACTGTCTCTGAATGAAATGTGCTGAGCTGGCAACCAGAGAAGCTGCCTTGAGGCTTCAGAAGCAGCTGAACGGTTTGCTTTTCCTTTATTTTTGCTGCTTGAACCTATGTGGAGAAAAGGCCTGCGAACTGTGACACCCTTGCATGTAGGAAACTGGGGGTGAACGTGAACCGAGTTTTGACTTTTCAATGTTTTCAAGGTTACTGAGGACAGAATAAAGACCACCTCATCTATGACTAAGTTGTTGGTTTTTTTGAGCATTGAAGGCCTTAATGCTATCACCAGGACACGACTTTCCCTCGTAGAAAGCATGTCAGAACTGTTAATAGCAGCAGGTGAGGTCACCCGTCTTTAAAAAGGGATCCGCTGTGTGACAATGTGCACTTCGTACTTACTTTTCCCTTTGAGACTATGAGCATACTGAGCATCATTGTACTTTCCTTCTACTATTCATTTAGGACCATATTTGCTAAATGTCAGTGTGTGTTAACAGATGCAATAATGTACACTGCTGCATGCCCTTATGACTAGCTCTATCTTCCTGGTTAAATCCACGAACGCGGGAAACATGAGTCGTTTGATTTAAGGTATCTGTAAGATTATTTATGGTTGTTTTACAACTCTATTTATACTTATTTGTATATATTTGCAGAGGGATTCCTTGATAAAGCCCTCTGTCGGAGTGCCTACCCCCACCCGCGTAGATGAAGATGAGTATCTATATTTAAAATAAAATAATTTA
This sequence comes from Geotrypetes seraphini, assembly GCF_902459505.1. Lineage (NCBI taxonomy): Eukaryota > Metazoa > Chordata > Amphibia > Gymnophiona > Dermophiidae > Geotrypetes > Geotrypetes seraphini. Next base: position 70,376,080 of record NC_047095.1, read on the forward strand.
AAGCATTTGAAATGTTGAGACCAATGACGACTTTGAGTGCCTGAATTTTGTATCTTTAAAAAAGTTTATTTGCACAAAGAATAACTCTAATGTTATTCTTTGTGATCTTATGAATATAGAAGCAGTGACAGTGCAAGCTACCATATTTCCCTGAAAATAAGCCCTAGCATGATTTTTAAAGGTGCTCCTAATATAAGACCTACCTCAAAAGTAAGCCCTAGTTAGATCAACCCCCAAAGCCCCTTCTGAATGTCCCCGACACCATCCCTAACAATAGTGTTGCCTGATTCGCCAGCGGCAGCACTTTCTCCTCCCTCCCCCCACCCCCACCCCCGTGCAGCATCTTTCCTCACCTCTCACCCATTCCCTTGTGCAGCATCTTTCTATCCCTCCCTTCCATCCCCCCATGCAGCAGAACCCCGCCGACCCTCTCACCTATCCTCCTGCACAGCAGGTGGGAGGGTCGGGGGGGTCTGCTGCATGGGGGATGGGAGGGAGGGATGCTGTGCAGGGGGATAGGTGAGAGGGTCAGCGGGGTTCTGCTGCACGGAGGATGGGAGAGAGGGATAGAAAAATACTGCACAAGGGGATGGGTGAGAGGGGAGGAAAGATGCTGCTCATGAGGGAGGAAGAAAGGAAAGAGGGTGGAGGAGAGAAAGGGAGAGATGATTGTTGTACATGAAAAAAAATAAGACCTCTGAAAATAAGACCTAGTGTGTTTTTTGGACCCAAAATTAATATAAGACACTGTCTTATTTTCAGAGAAACATGGTTGCATTTTTAGCATGTGTGAATATTTAGAAAACATGGCCTGTAATTTTGAAAATCTAGCTTATCAGCACAGCTTTTTTCCCCTGACATACACCACTCCCAGGGTAGGGGCTTCCATTAAGAAGTCACTTAGAACAATTCCTTTACCAGCTCAGTCTCTATAACTAACAGAAAAGAGGACATTCTCTAGCACACATGGCAGAGGAAACTGATATTTGTGCAGAGCCACTGGAGAAGCACTTGGGAAGGGCCTCCAGGGAAGGGAACATGGACATTTTTGCTGTCCTTTTACTGTCCCCCAAATCCTGTTCTTATTTTGGAATCTTACTCAAGCTGCCAGTAAGTAGGTTGTGGAAGGGAAATTCACCTAGGGCATTCTTGCCCCAGCCCTGCACCCCCCCCCCAGAAATATCCTATTTTAATTCATTTTAAAAGTATATCAATTATGAAGGTTCACACACACGTTTAGCCTCTTGAGATGACTTTCCAAACTGTCCTCAAGAAGTTTCAAAGTCATTTGGAAGCATCTACACTTATCAACTGAAAACTGACCAGCCTTATAGGCATACACTGCAACGCTGCATACAGAAACATGATGGCAAAGAAAGGCCAAATGGCCCATCCAGTCTGCCCATCATATGTGGGGGCAGGGTTAGGACAGGAATTTCAGACTCTCATTAGAATAAATATTTTAGAATTGCCATCTTCAGTTCATACTCATCTGACTTGAGGAAGGAATTTTCAGCGCCCGAAAGCTGCTCAAAAATACGTATGTTAAGTACTGTAAACTCAATAGAAACGTATCACCTTAAGCTCTTTTTAAAACTGTGTGTGGCGCAGTGGTTGAAGTTACAGCCTCAGCACCCTGGGTTTGTGGGTTCAAACCCCGCACTGCTCCTTGTGACCCTGAGCAAGTCACTCAGTCCTCCATAGCCCCAGATACGTTAGATAGATTGTGAGCCCACCGGGACAGCTAGGGAAAATGCTTGAGTACCTGATTGTAAAACCGCTTCGATAACCTTGATAGGCGGTATATAAAAACTTGATTTCTGCATATTCAAGTAGACTAATACAGCAAATACACCATTTTATCCAGGTAGAAACTGTCAAGACAATAAAGATTTCTGAATCCTTTCTTTGAACCTGTTACCATGCATTTCATTCACAGGATCTTGAAGCACCTTTGGAGTCTTTCGTTGGCGTGAGTTAACTTGCATTTTACATAACTGCTGAGTGTTGCTATAAGTACCTGCCCTGAAAAAGCAGCGATTCAGTTCTGTACCAACTGCAGAGAGTGGTTCTGTTCTCTGTATCTCTTTATCGCTATGTCCACCTTCACATCTCTTCAGGCTATTCTAAATCCCCATAGAATACAAATCCTAATCACAGGCTGAACACTACACTAGGAGATGGGATTAGGTTTACAACCAATCTTAGCTCCCATCTGTCTCCAAGCGGCATGCCTGCATTTCACATTGAAAAGTAGGAGATGCATAAGCTCTTACCTGAAGGCACTTTCAGTGAAGAAAGGATCTACAGAATGCCTTCCAAGGAAGGAGAGGAGATAAAACACACAGATAGAATAGAAATAGAAATTTAAAGATCGTACATTCTTTCTCCCTCTTCAGTGTTTCCTTGGGAAAGTGAGCTGGACAATCAGTGCTGCTTGACTGCTACTGACAGACTGAAGCAATACCCACCTAATGACATCATTTCTGGATCAGTGTTTCAATTCCCAACCCAGTGCAGGAGGAGACTGAGAGACCTAACTTTACTGCCTCACCTATCATTTACCTACATGGGAAAGAGAGCCAAATGATCACTGAATGGGCAGCACTGCAGCCACTCTTTGTGGCAGTCCAGCAGCAATGATGTCATTTTTGGGCTGGCTCGTTTAAAAGCCCACCTCTTTGAGAGTGCTTTTGACTCCTAACTCCTCTCACCTTGGGTTCTGCATCCCCTACCCTCTATGTCATGTCTGTCTGTCCAAGCTAGATTGTAAGCTCTTCCAAGTAGGGACTGTCTATAAATGTCCAAATGTACAAGTGATAAGTAGTAATAGAACTGCCTTGCTGGGTAATCACGGTGGAGTGTTCAGGGGACCTATGTGTGTGCAGGGGGGAGTTATCTATAGAGGAGCTGGATTTTGGGGAAGATAGATAAGGGAGGATGGAAGAGGGATGTGGGATCTGTGGAGGGGTAATCTTGCTCTTTTATTAGTGGGTCAGGCTGTCCAGTTCTAGTATGGATAAGCAGTAGAAGCTAGGGGAGAGCTAAGCAGACAAAGGTAGGTACTACACTTAGATGGTTGTCAGTTCCCTTGGGGAACAGATGTTGTGCCTCTCTCAGTAGGTTATATTAATGCTAGATCTCTGGTAAATAAGTATCTTCTAATTTGGGTCTGCCTTGAGGACCACCACCTTGATATACTGAGACCTGGTTGAAGGAAGGTTTCACATTTTGTTTTTATTTAATGTACCACAAATAAAGCAAAAATACTTACCTGTAGCAGGTGTTTCTCTAGGTTTCCACAGAGCAGAGAGGTTGCTCTGCCAATCCTTTTGTACCTTTTAATGTCTTACTTTGCATGTTTTTCTTATTTTGCTTCATATTTTGCTCTTTTTTCCTTCTATCTTGTCATTTTATAAAATATTTTTCAATTTCACAGTTTTGTGCCCTTCAGGACCCTTTTTTTGGCCTTAGAGCATCAATGATTTTCAGTCTGTCAATTACTCGAGCTTCCCGAGTCTTGGTGTTAACAGTTTTTCCCTCCACCTCACAGAGGGTGCCGAGTGGCTTTAAGAGGTGTACTCTGTGCAAAAGGACCATTGCAACCTCTCACCTGCATAATTGGTGTGTTCAGTGTTTGGGACATTCAGTGTGTTCTCCGTTTGTCTATACAACAGAGATCCTTCAAAGCCTGCAGAACCCAGTGTACTAAATTTTTAGGATCTGCATCAGTGTCAACTTTGGGCATGGCAAGGGAGCCAGTGCCAGACATGCAACCTACACTGGCACAGAGTGTGCCAATGCGGTATTATCAAATGCACCAACACGATGTCGGCATCGACATCAAGTGCACCAATGCAGCGAAAAGAGCATCCAGCATTGGACTCGGTACAGAGGATGCAAAAGAACCCTAAGTCCTTCTCATCGAAGGACTATATATCAAGAAACCATAGCAGAGGACACTTAAGAGACCCAGAGCTGATCCCCTGCATTAGAGTCTTCGTCGCCAGGGAAGTGTCAATCAGCTTTCAGAACCCTTGAAGTCTCCTACATCTTAACAGGTTATTATCACAAGCTGCTGCCACAGCAACTTCCCAGCCTGCACCATTGCCTTCTCTCTGAGAAGAGATCTGGGCGATGGTCAAAGATGAGCTTCCAAGGCTACTAATTAAGCAGTGTACACAGGCTTAAAAAGTGTTTGCACCAGCCTCTGCCCAGCCCAATCCAGTTCAGGTCAAGGATATATCGAAGCATCAGTCATGGGAAAGGTCCAGCATTCTGGCTCCAGGTCTACTGCTTGGGCAGTAAGTCTCTCCTGTCTGTATCCTTCTCCTCTACTGTCAACTCCAAACTCCATCCCTTCTATTTTGCTGCATCGTATGCCTGGAACAAACTGCCTGACTCGGTACATCAGTCTCTATCTCTAGCAGTATTTAAATCCATGCCAAGAGGCCACTTTTTTAAACTGCTTTTAAGTCCTAACTCCAACCCACTTGCAAAGAACCAATATCTGTTTGTCATTCATTCCCTCTATAGTTCCCTACCTGAGCAGCATGTATAGATTCACTTTTTTTGTCCTGTTTGTTTGTCACAATTACATTGATCGCTCTGAAAAGAGAAGATGGAACTTCTATCTACATGGGTGTAGTCTACAGATCTCCGACTCAATCGCAGCAAATTGATAAGGATCTGATTGTGGATAGACAAAAGTTTGGAAGGAAAGAGGAGGTTCTGCTGTTGGGAGATTTCAACCTGCCAGATGCGGAATGGAATGTTCTGTCTGCGGAATCGGAAAGAAGTAGGGAGATTGTGGATGCCTTTCAAGAGGCTCTGCTCAGACAAATGGTGACGGAACCCACAAGGGAAAAAGCGATATTGGATCTGGTCCTCACAAATGGAGAGAGTATCTCTAATGTTCGAGTGGGTGCTCACCTGGGAAGTAGCGATCATTAAACGGTTTGGTTTGATATAACGGCTAAAGTGGAGAGCGGCCGCACGATACTTAAAGTCCTAGATTTCAAACGTACGGACTTTAATGCAATGGGAGAGTACCTGAAGAAAGAGCTGTTAGGATGGGAGGACATAAGAGAAGTGGAAAGACAGTGGTCTAAGCTGAAAGGAGTGATAAAAATGGTTACAGACCTTTATGTGAAGAAAATCAATAAAAACAAGAGAAAAAGGAAGCCGATATTGTTCTCCAACCTAGTGGCTGAGAAAATAAAGGCGAAAGAGTTGGCGTTTGTGAAATATAAAAACCCCCAAGAAGAGGAGAGCAGAAAGGACTACAGGGTGAAACTGAAAGAAGACAAGAGAGAAATACGTCTGGCGAAAGCACAGGCAGAAGAACAAATGGCTAAAAATGTAAAAAAGGGAGACAAAAATTTTTTCAGATATATTAGTGAAAGGAGGAAGATGAAAAATGGAATTCCTAGGCTAAAAGATGCTGGGAACCACTATGTGGAGAGTGAGGAGGAGAAAGCAAATGTGCTAAACAAATACTTCTGTTCTGTGTTCACAGAAGAAAATCCTGGCGAAGGACCGAGATTGTCTGGCAAAGGTACACAAGAAAATGGAGTAGATTCTGCGCCGTTCACGGAGGAGGGTGTTTATGAGCAACTTGAAAAACTGAAGGTGGACAAAGCGATGGGACCAGATGGGATTCATCCCAGGATACTAAGGGAGCTCAGAGAGGTTCTGGTGAGTCCTATTAAAGACTTATTCAACAAATCTCTGGAGACGGGAGTGATTCCTGGGGATTGGAGGAGAGCGGATGTGGTCCCTATTCATAAAAGTGGTCACAGGGATGAAGCAGGAAACTACAGGCCGGTGAGCCTCACTTCAGTTGTTGGAAAAATAATGGAAGTGTTGCTGAAAGAAAGGATAGTGTACTTCCTTGAATCTAACGGGTTACAGGATCCGAGGCAACATGGCTTTACAAAAGGTAAATCGTGCCAAACGAACCTGATTGAATTTTTTGATTGGGTGACCAGAGAGCTGGATCGAGGACATATGCTAGACAGGGCTGTGGAGTCAGTGTCGGAGTCGAGGAGTCGGAGGAAATTTCGGGTACCTGGAGTCAGAGTCAGAAGTACAAAAAACTGAGGAGTCGGAACATTTATCTAACGACTCCATTTTTGAACTTGGCATACCAATCACGAGCGATTCTTTCAGCTATAGCACCCACTATATACACAGCACAAATGTTGCGAGCAGCTTCTGCGGCCTTAGAATCTTAATTAAAAGCAAAAGGAAGGTGGTGTCGAAAATGCTCATTTCTCTCAACTTGACATTCCATTTTAACGATCTTAAAATTAACCAGTGCTGTGGAGTCGGAGTCACTTTCAGGTACCTGGAGTCAGAGTCGGAGTCTGAAGTACAAAAAACTGAGGAGTCGGAGTCGGAATATTTATCTACCGACTCCACAGCCCTGATGCTAGATGAAATTTACTTGGATTTCAGCAAAGCCTTTGATACAGTTCCTCATAGGAGGCTGTTGAACAAACTTGAAGGGCTGAAATTAGGACCCAAAGTGGTGAACTGGGTCAGAACCTGGCTGTCGGACAGACGCCAGAGGGTGGTGGTTAATGGAAGTCGCTCGAAGGAAGGAAAGGTAAGTAGTGGAGTCCCTCAGGGTTTGGTGCTGGGGCCAATCCTGTTCAATATGTTTGTGAGTGACATTGCTGAAGGGTTAGAAGGAAAAGTGTGCCTTTTTGCAGATGATATCAAGATTTGTAACAGAGTAGACACCGAAGAGGGAGTGGAAAATATGAAAAAGGATCTGCAAAAGTTAGAGGAATGGTCTAATGCCTGGCAACTAAAATTCAATGCAAAGAAATGCAGAGTAATGCATTTGGGGATTAATAATAGGAAGGAACCGTATATGCTGGGAGGAGAGAAGCTTATATGCACGGATGGGGAGAGGGACCTTGGGGTGATAGTGTTGGAAGATCTAAAGGCGAAAAAACAGTGTGATAAGGCAGTGGCTGCTACCAGAAGGATGCTGGGTTGTATAAAGAGATGCGTAGTCAGTAGAAGGAAGAAGGTGTTGATGCCCCTGTACAGGTCATTGGTAAGGCCCCACTTGGAGTATTGTGTTCAGTTTTGGAGACCGTATCTGGCGAAGGACGTAAGAAGACTTGAGGCGGTTCAGAAGAGGGCGACGAAAATGATAGGAGGCTTGCGCCAGAAGACGTATGAGGAGAGACTGGAAGCCCTGAATATGTATACCCTAGAGGAAAGGAGAGACAGGGGAGATATGATTCAGACGTTCAAATACTTGAAGGGTATTAACGTAGAACAAAATCTTTTCCAGAGAAAGGAAAATGGTAAAACCTGAGGACATAATTTGAGGTTGAGGGGTGGTAGATTCAGGGGCAATGTTAGGAAATTCTACTTTACGGAGAGGGTAGTGGATGCCTGGAATGCGCTCCCGAGAGAAGTGGTGGAGAGTAAAACTGTGACTGAGATCAAAGAAGCGTGGGATGAACACAGAGGATCTAGAATCAGAAAATAATATTAAATATTGAACTAAGGCAAGTACTGTGCAGACTTGCACGGTCTGTGTCTGTATATGGCCGTTTGGTGGAGGATGGGCTGGAGAGGGCTTCAATGGCTGGGAGGGTGTAGATGGGCTGGAGTAAGTCTTAACAGAGATTTCGGCAGTTGGAACCCAAGCACAGTACCGGGTAAAGCTTTGGATTCTTGCCCAGAAATAGCTAAGAAGAAAAAATTTAAAAAATTTAAATTGAATCAGGTTGGGCAGACTGGATGGACCATTCGGGTCTTTATCTGTCGTCATCTACTAAGTTACTATGTTACTATGTAAGCACTCACAAGCAGGAGCCGTCTCCTATATATTAATGTACAGTGCTGCATGCATCTGGTAGCGTTATAGAAATGATAACTAGTAGTAGTACAAACCCAACCAAAGCATGTGTCGACATTGGAAGAGGAGATCTTTATTGAGACAGATGACAACCTCTGCTTCGATGCTCATCCACACAGAGCTGACACACTCTTCCACGTATCTCCTGAGAGGAATAATTTGAAGGGTCGGATTCCAACTTTTTCTAGGAGATGGAACAGGAGCCACAAAACTTCTACTGATAGGCATAAGTCTCTTCCAGAAAATAATTTAATTTCCTGGGTTTGTCTGCAAGATGGCTCAGACAGTACTCTAACTTTGAAATGGAGAAAGTTCCTTGCTTGTAGCTTTTGAAGTAATGCATTCTGTCTCCCCTCCTAGAGAATGACGCAGGGACAGGTACCTGTGTTTAACCATGGGCTGGGAACAGAGCTCATGGAGATGGGACAGGGGCAGGAACAGAGCCCATGGAGAGGGAATACATTTTGTCCCCATGTCATTCTCTAAAAGTTTGAAACTAGCCTTAAACAAGCTGTTCCACCTAACATCTATAAAACGTTAGTATTGATATGTAAAACCATAACCCATATTAGACAAATGGCAACTGAATTCAATGATTAAATAAACTGCAAGGTAGAAAACAGAGGGAAGGGTTAAAATGGTCATTTTTCTCAATGGAGGAGAGTAAACAGTTGAGTGCCACAGGGGTCTGTACTAGGACCGGTGCTATTTAACTTATTTATAAATGATCTGGAAATTGGAACGACAACTTAGATGATTAAATTTGCAGATGACACTAAACTGTTCAAAGTTGTTAAAACACATGCGGATTGTGAAAAATTGCAGGCAGACCTTAGGAAATTGGAAGACTGGGCATCCAAATGGCAGATGAAATTTAATGCAGTGATGCACATTGGGAAGAATAACCCGAATCACTGTTACTGGATGCTAGGGTCCACCTTGAGGATTAGTGCCCAAGAAAAGGATCTGAGTGTCATCATAGACAATACGATGAAACCTTTCGCCCAATGTGTGGTGGCGGCCAAAAAGCAAACAGGATGCTAGGAATGATTAAAAAAGGGATAGTTAACAAGACTAAGAATGTTATAATGCCCCTGTATCACTCCATGGTGTGACCTCATCTGGAGTATTGCGTTCAATTCTGGTCTCCTTATCTCAAGAAAGATATAGAGGTGCTAGAAAAGGTTCAAAGAAGAGCGACCAAGATGATAAAGGAGATGAACTCCTCTCGTATGAGGAAAAACTAAAAAGTTTAGGGCTTCTCATTTTGGAAAAGAGATGGCTAAGGGGAGATATGAATGAAGTCTAAAAAATCCTGAGTGGTGTAGAACGGGGACAAGTGGATCGATTTTTCATACTGTCAAAAATTACACAGACTAGGGGACACTCAACAAACTTACAGGGAAATAATTTTAAATCTAATAGGAGGAACACATTGCCGGAGGTTGTGGTAAGAGCAGATAGTGTAACTGGTTTTTAGAAAGGTTTGGACATTTTCCTGGAGGAAAAGTCCATAGTCTGTTATTGAGAAAGGCATGGAGGAAGCCACTGCTTGCTCTGGATTGGTAGCATGGAATGTTGCTACTCCTTGGGTTTTGGCCAGGTACTAGGGACCTGGATTGGCCACTGTGAAAACAGGCTACTGGGCTTGATGGACCATTTGTCTGACCTAGTAAGGCTATTCTTATGTTCTTGGATTTAAGTGAACTACTGTTAAATAGCATCTGCAACGTCCTTCCATCACATGCCCAGCTGTTCAAGCATCTTACTGTTACTGCAACAGATTCATCCATAGTTGCTGGCATCAAGGAGCATTTCCAACATTTAATAGACACTTATTTTCCTGTTCATCTACTGCACAGTGTTGGTTCTCTTCTATACCCATGTCTGAAATTACCAATTACCTTCCCAGATGATGTAAAACCATAAGCAACTGAATCTTTGGGAAAGTTGTACCAAAACCATATAGAAATTAAAGATTTTATTGGTGATTTATTAACAGTTTGAGGTTTGCGCAGATGAGGATTGAGTCTGCAGGGATGGGAATGGCAATGGAGACAGATCTTGCAGGGATGAGGATAAACTTTATCCCTGTATCATTCTCTATATCATACGAGGGTTCTTCAAAAGGTTTCCACACTTCCATATTTTTGTGAGAAATGGTTGAGGCAAGAGGCATGTTGAAGAATGTCATGTGACTAATCAGTTAGGCAAGCCAGCTCACCTTATGGAAAAGTGATTTAATTCTTTTTGAGATATTTAATAAATAGTGTTTAAAAAAATAAGTGCAGAAATCTTTTGAAGATCCCTCGTAGTAACCCTTCATAAATCATAAAGGAAAAGTGATACTATGTACAGAGTACAAAACTGTTCTGAATTAAAAACCAATTTCCACATTATTCATTGGTTGTGAAATTCACATAAAAACCTCCAGGAGGAAAAGCTAGAATGCTAGACTCTTTTGGTCAAGGCCAACGCAGAAAAGCTTGCATCCTGGAGACCAATGCATGGCTGTGCAGATGGTGTCGTTGAGAGTGAACATAGAAACATGATGGCAGATAAAGGCCAAATGGCTCATCTAGTCTGCCCATCCGCAGTAACCATTATCTATTTCTCTCTCTGAGAGATCCCACCTGCTTCCTGGATTATGGGATGATTTTCCAAAGGCTGCTGAACAGAGATCGTATGCATCTATCAAAGAAGGGAAGAAGCAACAGACTAGCAAGCCTACTGACGAGGGCTTTAAACTAAACTTGGAGCTGGATGACCAAAGTCCCCAGGGTAAGAATAAGCCCTCAAGTCAGTGAAACATTAACTACCTCTACACATATGGGAAAAAGGAGCATGTTTGGAAAACAGTATACATGTATACTAATGCCCAAAGTAAGGGAAAGAAAGCTGTAATAGAAGAGGCTGATTTGGATTTAGTGGCGCTCACAGAGATGTGGTTCACAGAGAAACATGACTAGGATATAGTTATACCAGGCTATAATCTATTCATATAGAAAAGGAGGGTGGGGGTGGCATTTTTATGTTAAAGATCATATTAACGCTACACAACTGCAAGACTTACAGGATAAGGGAAGAGGCACTGTGGGTCAATCTGGAAAGAGGAAATGGAAAATGCTATTTACACTGGTTTGATACACAGGGAAAAAATTTGTCCCCGTCCCCGCAGACTCTGTCTCCATCCCCGCCCCATTCCATGGACTCTACCTGATCCTATCCATACAGGTCTTGAATAGCTATTTTATATTGAAATCATTTTATTAAAGTATAAAAAGAAACAATATTCTGTACAACTGTCATTTTATAAATCACAAATACAGAAAAAGGATCAACAAAAGCCATCTCCCCTCCACTATCAGAAAAACTGAATGCTACATAGAAAATTCATCCTAACAAAATACCTGGGTCACACACACAGAACACAAATGCCAAATACATAATAACTGACAAAAAATGATAAATGTAAATTAAACCAAAATCCCAATAAGTTACACCTGCCATATAGGACAACACTAAAGAAATAAAAAGATTATTTCTTCCTATACTGTGTAAAATATATACCGTATTTTTTTGATCTATAAGACGCATCTGACCATAAGATGCACCTACCTGTAGAGGAGGAAAAACCAAGAAAAAAAATTCTGAACCAAATGGTGTACCCTGTCCCCCCTCTGGTGGTTGAGTGGTAGACTGGTACAGGGCACAAGGAAGGCAGCCCCCCCCCCTTTCCAAATAGAACTCAGTATTGTGAAACTGTTGGATAATGTCCCACATTCATTATATATATATTTATTTATTTTTAACCCATTTAGCAGTTCTAACTTACTTCTAGAAAACTGTGCATGATTTAGAGTACAGGGTAATTAAGTATTAAGATGTACTGAAACACGTGATAACCTACAGTATCTCAGACAGATCACTTGTGCTCTTCAAGCTGCAATGATTCGTTTCCCCATCCAGGCTAGCTGTGGTAGTATGACAAGAGCCATCTGCTCTATCTGAAGACAGCAGCACTAAATCAGCAGGAAAAGTTTCATCTTTGACTACTCTCACAATACAGCTACACACCAAACAGATCGTTACGTTCTGAAAATTTAGCTTTACTGAAAACGAATGTAAGCCCAAGGCATGTCGAGACTGGCAAAATGACTGTTTGCTGTGCAGGAGTTAAAAAATGGAACTCCCTTGAGGGCCAAAAACGAAACTGCCGTGTAAAGGGCATGTTCAGGAAATTACTCAAGACACAGCTATTTGAAGATGCTTTCTTCTAGTTAATAATTGCCTTTCTTTTGGAAAAGCAGTTGTTCACGATCATTCTTATTATGGTTTTACTTTTTAATAATGTTTTAACATGATTTTTTAGGATTATTTGTAAGTCATGATGATTCTGTTCTTAAATTACGTATGTAACTCTGTGAACCATTTAGTTATAAACGGTACAGAAATTTTTAAAATAAAATAAAAACATATACTGGTGCTCCATTTACTTCATTGTCTGCTTTGTGCTGTAACCAGTCCCCATAACCCTGTTTTACGGCTGTTACTGTTATTACAAAGAACAATGGTCATAGGACTTGTTGGGGTTTCTATCATAAGCTGAATAAGAAAATAGAAAATAGCTATTCTTCTGAACTGTTCAAATAGATTTTTAGGAATAAAATTCCATACTTTATACTTGGATGATATGATTCTGTTGACTGCAAATTGTAATGCCCATGTCGTGGAAATCAATTTGCTACATGAATTGTTCAAGTTTCACTAGGATGTGGTAGGTCAACACCCACCTGCTGCTGGACCCAGCGCAATATCACAGCATCTGCAAGCCGGCCGCCATCCTGAGGCGCTCAGTCCTGGCTCTCCATGGCTGTGCCCCTGTCGCGACTCCACAGCTGCTCGGCGCTTCCTCCTCCGGCCACCAACCTCATCCTTCTCCCGATGCCTGCAGGTCACTGAGGCGAGCAGACCCGCCTACCCGGAAGTGCAGCCGGTGGGAGGTGGAGCCAAGCAGCACTTGGAGGACTGCGGTGGACAACGGCAGTAACCCAATCCTGTCAAGCGGGGCAGGCATTTTATATCGGGGGGGGGGAGGGGGTTGTTATATTCGCTCCATGACGCACCCTTATTTAAAGTGCGTCTTATGGAGCAAAAAATGCAGTAGATCACACATGTCACAGATGGTGTTAGGCCAAAGAGTGCAATTAGAGCAACTGCCCCCTAGCTACAGAAAGCTCTAAGCCTGCTGGAAGCTGATGATGGCATGGGCTAGTAGAGGGCTTTGAGGTCCCCTCCCAAATTTCTGCCCTGGGCCCTACCCATGTCTAACACCAGCACCAGCAGGATAAACATTTCAATTCTTAAATATTCTAATCACAAAATAGAAAATAAAATTATTTTTCTACCTTTTGTTGTCTGGTCATTATTCAAATCATGTTGACCCCAGACTCTGGTTTCTGTTTGTGTTCTGTTAACTCGCTTGCCAGGGTCTCCTGCCCATTTGACATTTTCTTCTTTTTCCGTGCTCACCATCCATCTTCCATCTCTGTCCTCCCCTTCCCTTCCCTCCCCCAGAGGTCTGGCATCTTTCCTTTTTATAGTCTCCATCCCCACAGTCCAGCATTTCTCTAATGACCACTCCCCCCCTCCCCCTGCGATCCTCTCCTCCATGGGATCCGATAGCATGAGTAAAGTTTTTCCTCTGCTACTGCTTCGCACTTATGCGGGGCTAGGAAGCAGTAGCAGAGGGAAAGCTTCCAGCCACAGAAGGCAGCGTGTTTACTTCACTCACACTGCTGGTGGCCCAAAAAATGAAAGGGTGGCTGCAGCGATGGATCCCACCATTCCCAGTTCCACCATCTCTCCTTTTCTCAACTACCCCTTTCATCCAGCATCTCTTCCTTCTTCCCCAGCACATCAGGGTCTATCATCTCTCCTTTTCTCTTCCCAACTGCTCTCTTATCCAGTTTTTCTATCCCCCCTACCTGCACACCACCCCTTGGGCCCAACTTCTCTCCCTTTCTTTTCCCTCCCTCCATCCCATTGTCTACCATCTCTCTCCCTCTCCTCTATTTTCAGACCAATTATTTCTTCTCCTTCACCTCCCCCCTCAGTCAAGCATATGCCCCTCTCTTTGGACTCCGTCTCTCTGTGTTCTTCTAATGGTTACTACACCAGGGAGCCCCCCCCCCCCACATCAGCAGGGAGGGAGGGAGGGAAGTCAGCTGGAGCCGCCAGACCCATGAAGGGAGGGCTGGAGTTGCCAGACCCACGAGGGGAGGGCTGGAGCCGCTGGACCTGCAATGGTGGAATATCAGACTGTGGTGGGTGGAGTTCCCCACAGGGACAAACCTTTTCACCTCTCAGTAGAGTGGTGAAAAGGTTTGTCCCCATGCCAGTGGTGAACAGAAGTGGAGAGATTTAATTGAAGGAGGAGTGTGTGGCGCAGTGGTTGAAGCTATAACCTCAGCATCCTGGGGTTGTGGGTTCAAACCCCGCGCTGCTCCTTGTGACCCTGGGCAAGTCACTTAATCCTCCATTGCCCCAGGTACGTTAGATAGATTGTGAGCCCACCGGGACAGATAGGGAAAATGCTTGAGTACCTGATTGTAAACCGCTTAGATCAGTGTTCTTCAACTACCGGTCCACGGACCAGTGCCGGTCCACAAAAATTTCCTGCCGGTCCACAGGGCCAGCACGTGCATCAGGCCCAAAACAGTGTTCTTCAACCACCGGTCCACGGTACGATCGATGCGGCGTTATCTTCAAGCCAGCTCCCTCTTCCTAACTGATTCAGTGCACAAAGCCACGGGCAGTGGCTCCTATGGGCATCCTGCGCCTGAACTGGAAGCCTTCTGTCTGACATTGCAACATCAAAGGGAAGGCTTCCAGATGAGGCACGGGACATGCAAGGTGCAATTAGTACTATTATGGGGACGGTTTCTGGGGTGGAGATTGGGTAGAGATGGGTGGGATCTGGCCCACGACTTAGCCCGGTGTTCTTCAACCGCTGATCCACGGACCGATGCCGGTCCACAGAATAATTCTTTTATTTCTGCCGGTCCATAGGTGTAAAAAGGTTGAAAATCAATGGCTTAGATAACCTTGATAGGCGGTATATAAAATCCTAATAAAACTTGAAAGACATTTAAAATATAGCTATAAAAGGGGAAGTATTACCAATAGGTGATTTTAATATGCTAATTGTTGGATATGTCTTCCCACTGTGAGATGTCCTAGAAGTAGGGAGATCGGTTCATAGACAACCCCGCGAAAGAGAAAGGTGCGCGCCGACAACTGAGCGCAAGACGGAGGTGCGCGCCGCAGAAAATTACAGTTTTTAGGGGCTCCGACGGGGGTTTTTGTAGGGGAGCCCCCCCAGTTTACTTAATAGAGATCACGCAGCTTTCTTTTCCTCTTAATTTACTGACTTGCCTCACAAAAAGGTCTGTCGTCCTTACAATAATTCTTTCAGTTTGTCCACTGCATTTCTACTCCTTCCAGATGTTCCTATCCAGGAACAGGAGGCTGTTATAGGGAAAAACACCCTCCAGGAATTCAAGATAAAGTTAGATAAGTTCCTGCTAAACCAGAATGTAAGCAGGTTAGGGCACTGGTCTTTGACCTAAGGGCCACCGCAGAAGCAGACTGCTGGGCACGATGGACCACTGGTCTGACCCAGCAGCAGCAATTCTTATGTTCTTATGACAGCAATTCCTTGATGTAATCCCCCATCCGAACAAAGTTAGTTTTTTTATGTTTAGTAATTACGTTATTGATAAAGAAGCCAGAGTAGAGCAAAACATCCTAATCTGGGAAACCTAGGTGTACCCTATGACTGCTAGACATCTGTAATTGGCATGAGGTTTCACGACATGCAAGTAGATCCTACTAACCCCCACAGTCATGGTAGTTTGGGATTAAATCAGAGAATTCTATAATGAAATGACACATTTTAAAGCATTTCTCACAAGCATTCAGAACTTAAGCAAACCTCAATCGAAAGACTTCTACACCAGCATACACCAATAACTGAAGTGCAGCTATTTCAACTTGACAGTAAAAGGCTTGCTGCATTTATACAGCTCTCAGGACCGGTGATATGATAACATCAAAACAAGTACTTCGATGCATTAAAAAAAAAAATATCCCCCATGCCATCAGATGAGAATCCCTGCATGCCTTCAAATATTCAACATGTCCAGTTCACAAAAGAACCATTCCTCCCCTCCCCATCACACCAAAAAGGACAATTTTCTGTTTTCCCCCAGTAGGAAAATAAATGTCCTCACAAACAAGAAATTTTAATGCAGTGTCTGCCAATAATGTAACCAGATCCATAGTTCAAAACTAGCTTACTAATTAAAAGCTGGTGGGTTTTAAATAATTCATCTCCTTAACTTGTATTGATTTGATAGTTTAGTGGTTAGAGCCTGGAAACAATATTAAACAGTTTCCTACAGCCTGAGGCTCAGCTACAGCTTCTGCAAGTGAATCACAGATCATGCAAAACCCTGGCTGCTACACAGACATGCTCAGAGAGGAAGGGGGAGAGAGAGAAGGAGAAAAGGGGAGAGGGCAGGGAGAGAAAAAGGCAAGAAGATAGGAAGAAGGTAGACAGACCATGTATTCTACACCGCAGATAATCAACTTCAACACATTAGCAGATAGAGTGATGACAGCTAACAAGCAAAATGCAGATCTGCTAGTATGGCACATTTTGGCATGAGCCAAATCCGTCAAGAGTTTTCCTGGAAATATTTACATGGCTTTTGGTTCTCCTGAACCTTGTTCTTACATCCTATTATGTACACTGTCACAATGCAAGTGTAAATATAAATGGATACACCCCATGTCACATTACATATGTCTTTTTACAAATGCAGTACTCACCAATGCCGCTATGAGGTCTCCCTATGTGTTGCAGGCTCATGCCTTTGTTCATGTCTAGGAGTCCATTCTTAGGCCAAGTCCCAATGGCAAAGCTGTACGCCTTTGAGAGAAGAGAGACTAGAATAAGTTACAAGACACCAGGGCCCAATAGCTACAATGCAAGTACAGCCATGATTCAACCCGGACTCTTGAGGTTTCTTCAATTGTTGATCACTAAGTAGCATCACAAATGAGAAGGAACCCAAAGCAGGTCATTCTTTCTCCTGCTGACTAACCCCTCAACCCTTGCTGGAGGAAATCAGACTTCTCTGGGGAGCAGTATTCTAAACCAGGGAATGGGATACAAAAATATCTGTATCATTAGGAGCTTATGAGGAGGGTCACACATTTAATATACTACCTTTCTGTAGTACAACCAAAGTGATTTACATTTTTATTACATGTAGGTTTATTCTTTCTGTCCCTGGAAGGCTCGCAATCTAGGTAATTAGAATGAACTATCTGATCTCAAAGCAAACACTTTTTTTGTCTTTGAAGAGGAAAGATGGGTTAAAGAAAACTAGCATCTGTCTCTACCTCACCCCACCCCTCCCAATTTCCCTAGTTGCTAATGCTATACACAACAAAAGGAAGGTTGGGCAACAACCCCAGGGGTCCATCCTGTTCCACGAAAGTCACAACAAAGAAATAAACAATGTTCATAATCTCCAAGATGGCCCAGTTACAGTGCCAACCTTCATTCCACTTCTCCCTTGGTATTCGCGGGGGATAGGGGCAGAGCAAGACCACGACATGTGAAAAACCACAAATAACTTCTTGTCCGGCTTTGACCCACTTCCGCCTTCCTCCCAACATCCCGACCTTACCTGGTGGTCTAGCGGGTTTTCGGGGCAGGAGCGAACTTCCTACGCTCCTGCCCCATGCAGATCGCCAATAGGAAATGACTGCCATGAGTTCCCGTAGTCTCTCGAGACTACGACGGGAGCTCACGCAGCCATTTCCTATTGGCGATCTACACGGGGCAGGAGTGTAGGAAGATTGCATCTACCCCGAATGCCCGCTAGACCACCAGGTAAGGAGTAATCTATAGCGCTACTCTCTGACAAAATTAATTCCTCAACTTTCTGCACATTTCTGTGGAAGTTGCTTCCACAGGCCATCCAGTGTGAGGGTCATCTTCAGTGGACTCTCTACCCCACTTAAACTGCTTACTCCAAAATTTTACCTTGTAGGATGATGGAACAGACTCACCATAAACTGAAGTCATTCATTCATGGATCTCCTTTGGCTTTTCCCCTTCTTTTGTGACAAATGTTATCACTGAAAGGTGCTCCAAATAGCAATGTTACTTACCGTAACAGTTGTTATCCAGGGACAGCAGGCAGCTATTCTCACTAGTGGGTGACGTCATCTGACGGAGCCCCGATGCGGACGTCTCACAAGCATACTTGCTTGTAGAAACTTTAGAAGTTTTGAGTCGCCCGCACCGCGCATGCGCGAGTGCCTTCCCATCCGATGCACTGGGCGTGTCTCCTCAGTTCAGATAGCTAGCAGAGAAGCCAACCCAGGGGAGGTGGGTGGGACGTGAGAATAGCTACCTGTTGTCCCTGGATAACAACTGTTATGGTAAGTAACATTGCTTTATCCCAGGACAAGCAGACAGATATTCTCACTAGTGGGTGACCTCCAAGCTAACCACAATAGGATGGTGGGAGTGTTGGCAACTTAGGAGAATAAATTTTGTAATACTGTTTGGCCAAACTGTCCATCCCATCTGGAGAAAGTATCCAGACAATAATGAGAAGTGAAGGTATGAACCGAGGACCAAGTAGCAGTCTTACAAATCTCCTCAATCGGTGTCGATCTGAGGAAGGCTACAGAGGCTGCCATTGCTCTGACCTTATGGGCTGTTACTTTACCATGAAGGGGTAATCCAGCCTGGGCATAGCAGAAAGAGATACAAGCCGCCATCCAGTTGGAGATGGTGCGCTTAGAGAAAGGACGTCCCAACTTGTTCGGGTCAAAGGAGATGAAAAGTTGAGGAGCAGTTCTGTGTGGCTTGGTGCGTTCCAGGTAGAAAGCCAAAGCACGTTTACAGTCCAGAGTATGAAGAGCTGATTCTCCAGGATGAGAATGAGACTTTGGTAAAAAAACTGGAAGAATAATGGATTGATTCAGATGAAATTCCGAGACCACTTTGGGGAGGAATTTTGGATGAGTGCGAAGGACCACCTTGTCATGATGGAACACTGTAAAAGGCGGATCCGCAACCAATGCTTGAAGCTCACTGACTCGACGAGCAGAAGTGAGGCCAATGAGAAACACCACTTTCCAAGTGAGATACTTCAGAGGAGCCTTGTTAAGAGGTTCAAATGGAGGCTTCATAAACTGAGAAAGAACAATATTGAGGTCCCAAACCACTGGAGGTGGTTTGAGGGGAGGGTTGACATGGAAAAGTCCTTTCATGAATCTGGAAACCACAGGATGTGCAGAAAGAGGTTTCCCTTGAAGAGGCTGGTGAAAAGCAGCAATTGCACTAAGATGGACTCGTATCGATGTAGACTTGAGGCCAGAATGAGAAAGGTGCAAAAGATAGTCCAAAACAGAGGATAAGGAGGCATGTTGAGGCTCCTTATGAACACCAAGTAGAAAATATAGTCCATTTTTGGGAATAGCATTGTCTGGTAGCAGGCTT
This sequence comes from Geotrypetes seraphini, assembly GCF_902459505.1. NCBI lineage: Eukaryota > Metazoa > Chordata > Amphibia > Gymnophiona > Dermophiidae > Geotrypetes > Geotrypetes seraphini. The sequence continues at coordinate 70,395,555 of NC_047095.1, forward strand.
CCGGGAAACCTCTAAAATATCCCGCACAGCTTGTGAAAACTGAAGGGGGGTTACGTTGAGAGGAACCAAGCTGTCAGGTGTAGCGACTGCAGGTTGGGATGAAGCAGAGATCCCTGATGCTGCGTAAGCAGAGATGGAAATACTGGTAGAAGGAAGGGCTCCCTGCTGCTGAGTTGAAGTAGAAGGGAGTACCAAGGTTGTCTGGGCCACCGAGGAGCAATCAGAATCATGGTGGCCCTGTCGGACTTGAGCTTGACCAGAGTCTTTTGAATGAGAGGAAACGGAAGAAACGCATACAGAAAGAGATTCCTCCAGTCCAGAAAAAAAGCATCTGCCTCGAGGCAGTGAGGAGTATAGATCCTGGAGCAGAACTGAGGCACTTTGAAGTTGTGAAGGGCTGCAAAAAGGTCTATCTGAGGCATTCCCCACAGAGAGAAGATGTAATGAAGGGGCGTGGAGAGTCCATTCGTGAGGCTGTAGAAGACGACTCAAGTTCTCCACCAAGGCATTGTCCGCCCCCTGAAGTAGACAGCTTTGAGGAAGGTATTGTGGCGAATTGCCCAATCCCAGACTTTCAGAGCTTCCTGACAGAGGGAGGCCGATCCCGTGCCTCCCTGTTTGTTGACACAATACATGGCGACCTGGTTGTCCGTGCGAATGAGAACCACCATGTCGTGAAGAAGATGCTGAAAAGCATTGAGAGCATTGAAAATCGCTGAGTTCCAGCAGATTGATGTGACACAGGCGGTCCGCACTGGTCCAATAGCCCTGAGTGCACAGACCATCCAGATGAGCCCCCCAAGCTTGAGGAGTCGGTCGTGCGAACCTTCTGATGGGGAGGCATGTGAAACAGCAAACCTCTGGAGAGACTGGAAGAGAGCATCCACCAACAAAGAGACTGTGCCAGAGCAGGAGTGACCTGGATGTGGCGAGTCAGAGGGTTGGATACCTGCGTCCACTGAGATGCCAGGGTCCACTGAGGAATCCTGAGGTGAAGTCTGGCAAAAGGAATCACGTATACTGTAGAGGCCATGTGGCCCAGAAGAACCATCATGAGTCTTGCCGAGATGGACGGGCGAGAGGACACTGAATGACAGAGATGGAGAAGAGCATCCAGACGTTGTGGAGGGAGGAACGCTCTGAGTTGCACAGTATCCAGAACAGCTCCGATGAAGGGAAGAGTCTGGGAGGGTTGCAGATGGGATTTTGGAAAGTTGATCTCGAACCCCAGACTCTGCAGGAACCAGATCGTCCTTCGGGTCGCCTGGACGACTCCCTGAGACATGGAATCCATGATGAGCCAGTCGTCGAGGTAGGGAAACACCTAGAGACAGTGGTTCCTGAGTGCTGTAGCCACTACAACCATGTACTTGGTGAAAACTCTGGGAGACGAAGCCAGGCCGAAAGGAAGCACTCGGTATTGAAGATGAAGATGTCCCACCCGAAATCTGAGGTATTGGCGGGAGGCCGGATGGATGGGAATATGAGTGTAGGCCTCCTTGAGATCCAGAGAGCATAACCAGTCGTTCTGCTTGAGGAGGGGATAGAGAGAAGCCAAAGTTAACATGCGAAACTTCTCTTTGACCAGAAACTTGTTGAGCACCCTGAGGTCCAAAATAGGACGCAGATCGCCCGTCTTCTTCGGAACAAGAAAGTACCGGGAGTAAAATCCCTTGTTCTGTTGGTCCAAAGGGACCGGCTCGACAGCTCGAAGCCAGAGCAAAGCCTGAGCTTCCTGAAGAAGAAGGGTGGTCTGGGTTAAGTTGGAAGGATACTCTCTTGGAGGATGTTCTGGAGGAACTTGATGGAACTGAAGAGAGTATCCCTCCCTTACGATGGAAAGGACCCAGAGGTCGATGGTGATAGCCGTCCATCGATGGTAAAAATGATGGAGACGACCTCCGATGAGAAAAACAGGGGAAGGCAGAATGATGGCAGTTATGCTCTCTACGAGACAGTCAAAGAGGCTGAGGAGCCTTGGGGATAGCAGAAGTTGAAGGTTTTTGCTGCTGCTTCGGCGTGTGCTGTCTCTTAACAGGCTGACGGATGGTAGGTGCTTGTTTTGGTGGGTAACGCCGCTGGTAGATCAAAGGCATGGGTGATGGACGAGGAGGAGCAGGCTTGGGCTTCGGACGGAAAATTGACTGGAAGGACTTCTCGTGGTCCGACAGCTTCTTGGTCGCTGCCTCAATGGACTCATCGAAGAGGTCGGCGCCAGCACACGGGACGTTAGCCAGCCTGTCCTGAAGATTCGGGTCCATATCAATGGTCCGGAGCCACGCCAGGCGTCGCATGGCCACCGAACAAGCAGCAGCCCTCGCCGAGAGCTCAAAAGCGTCGTAAGAAGACTGCATCATCTGAAGCCTCAGTTGGGACAACGACCCCAGAACCTCCTGGTACTCGAAGCGAGCTTGTGAGTCCAAATAGGGCAGAAACTTTTGCAGATCTGAGAGGGAAAACTCTAAGTAGGTAGCAAAATGAAAACTGTAATTCAGGACTCGAGAGGCCATCATAAAGTTCTGGTAGATGCGCCTGTCAAATCTGTCCATGGTCTTGCCCTCCCGGCCAGGTGTAATGGTGGCATAGATTTGGGAAGGGTGAGACTGCTTCAAGGAGGATTCCACCAGTAGAGACTGATGAGAGAGATGAGCCCCATTGAATCCCTTGTGGTGAACTGTGCGGTACCTGGCATCCAATTTCCTCGGAACAGCTGGGATGGAGTAAGGAGTCTCGAAACAGCACATGAAGGTCTGGTCCAGCAGCTTATGCAAAGGAAGCTGGAGGGACTCAGCAGGTGGTTGAGAGAGATGCATCGTCTCCAAATATTCCTTGGAAAATTTGGACCCTGTGTCCAGGGTAATGTCCAGATCTACAGCCATCTGTCGGAGGAAAGAGGAAAAAGACAGCTGGTCGGCCAGAGTAGGGCCCCGAGAAGGACTCAAGGACGTTGAGGCCTCTGGATCCAACGAGGCCGGGGATCGGCAGGGAGAAAAAGATCCCAAAGTGTCCTCGAGCTCCGGCATAGGAGGAGGTGAAGACTCCGGAGGCAAATAGTCGAGGAAAGGCTGCTTCCGACGAGGCGAGTCATGCCTCGATGAATGCCTCGAAGAATGCCTCAAGCGATGGCCAGAACTGTGCCTGGAAGTAGGCCTCGACCGTCGAGGCGAACGAGGCACCATCGAGGCTTCCAGCGAGTGAATGGGGCTGGAGACGGTGGATCGAAGCAGAGGCACCCGCCAAGCCTCGAGGCTCGGCATCGATGGCATCGGATCCGGAGGCTCTCGCAGAGACTCGGCTCCTGGCATCGAGGGAATCGGTTCCAACGGAGGCACTCGCAAAGACTCTGTTCCTTGCATCGAGTGAATCGGTTCTAATGGAGGCATGGACAAAAACTCTGCTCCTTGCGATGCATGCATCGATGCCAGACCAGACATTGGCAGAGACTCGTCTCCTTGCAGCGAGAGTGTACGACGTGGAGGCACCGGAGGCGGCTCGATCTCGCGGGAGGCCCCCGCGTGCCCAGGCTGGATTTGGGAGAGAAGCTTCGGCCCCATAGTAGTAAAGAGCTCGATGAACTGCTTCTCCAGCAAGGTATTGAACGATGCCGGTAAGGAGGGATCCGCATCCGCAATGGGACCTCCTGCACGGACATCGGGATCCCTGGCGCCCAGGTGCTTGGACTTAGAAGCCTTGGGCACCTTGAGCACCACAGGGGGAATGGGCTGCTTAGCTACCTGACCTGAGGAGGCAGAGGAAGGCACCGCAGCAGGTGGCGGAGGCGAAGCCGGAACAAACGAAGCAGACTGGAGGAGACTCGGGGCCGCAGAGGTAGAAAACGGAAGAGTCGAGGCGAAAGTCGAAGGTTTGGCGCTCTTCGATGAGGTCAGCTCCAACGAAGCCTCCATGCTGAACAGCGACTCCCACAAGACGCAGCAACGCTTGAACGCACGTGCTGTAAATGTAGAGCAAGGGTCCGTCAGCGAAATCACGCGCTGGCACTTGACACACTTCTTAAAACCGGTGATAGGCCGGGACATAGGCCGAAAAAGCTCTGCCGCTAGGTCGAAGCCGCGGGGCTACGGCCACGTGGCCTGCCCGGTCGAACGGAAGGAAAAAAAAATTTATTTTTTTATTTTATTTTTTTGAAAAACAAGAAAACGACAAAAATCTACGATTATGAGTAAAAGAACCCAAAACCGCGGACTTAGAAGGCACAAGTGAAGTTACTTCGCACAGAGAGTCGAAGACGGACTTCTCGGCTCCGTGGAAAAGTAAAGAACTGAGGAGAAACGCCCGGTGCATCGGGCAGGAAGGCACTCGCGCATGTGCGGTGTGGGCGACTCAAAACTTCTAAAGTTTCTACAAGCAAGTATGCTTGTGAGACATCCGCATCGGGGCTCCGTCGGATGACATCACCCACTAGTGAGAATACCTGCCTGCTTGTCCTGGGATAACTAGCAGTTTCTTACTTGATTTGCATGAGGACTCTCCTGACAGCCTATGTTAGACTTACGCTAAGCCACAACTGTGCATGAGTAACCTTGAGACATGTCACAACATGCACAGACTTGTTTCAACACACTTGCTACTTTTTCATACTCAGGTAGGTAAATTACTGAACACTCCTCATAGCTTGGATAGGAACAGAAGAAGGGAGACAGGGCGATAGTTGGACAGGCAAGTGGGGTTCAGCAAGGGTTTTTTGAGAAGGCATCAGGGACAGTTGCAGTGGAAATGGATAGATTGAGGATATTGTAGATGGGAGGGATAACAGTATGTGAGATGGGGTCAATTAGAGGGGTGGGAATAGGGTCTGAGGGGATGTAGTAGGCTTAGTTGGGGAAAGAACTAGTGCGGTTTCTTCTTCCATGATTTCTGAGATGGAAAAAATGTCAGTGGTAGTTGAAGGAGAATTGAGAGAGTGGGACCAGGCAAGGGGAGAATGTGTAGGTGTTTTCCGAGTTGTTTGCAAGAAGGAAGAAGGGATGGTGTGAGATTGAAGGTCAGGTGAGTGGATGGTGGAAACGGGGGAGGGATGTGACTTTGCAGCGAATTCAAGGGTGAATCTGTGAACCTTTTCATGGAAGTATTCAGCCATCATTTGTGGAGAAAGAGGTGGAGGGGTCAGAGAGGGAGGAACTTTGAGGAGGGAGAACAGTATGGCAAAGAGATGGCATGAGTTGGAAGAAAGGGAGTTAGTTAGCTGGATGTAGTAGTCTTGCTTGGCCAGTGTAAGAGCAGAATTAAAAGAGGTTAGCATAAATTTAAAGTGAAGGAAGTCAGCATGTGTGTGAAATTTGAGCCAAAGGTGCTTGGAACAGTGGGTACAGGAACATAAGTATCGGATACTGGGAGTAAGCTAAGGTTGAGGTTTAGTATGCCTATTTATCGCATAACCTTGAAGCAAAGATTCATTTTGGCTTTTAAAAGAAAGTTGATTATTAATTTTTATTAGTTCTACTGTCCAGTTCAATGAAATCTTAGTAAGACTATAGCACACTGAAATGTCAATAATCCTACCGCTGGCCAGTACAGTAGACTCTCAGTTAACCGGCAACCATGGGGCTTGATAGATGCCAGATAAACGTAGCTTCTGTTTGCTTGAATAGGCCTAATACTATACCCCATACTATGCCATACTATAAACTGTTCCAAATAAACTACTGGACATGTGGTAGGCAAACTGTGGGCATACTCAGGTGTGATATGCCAAGTTTACACTTAAATTTCCAACAGAAATTGATTTTATTTTCATTTTAAAAGTATTACAGAATTTCTTTGATTTTGATTTTTTTTGCTGGTTGCTTGCGTTCTGCTTAACAGAGTCTACTGTACTTTGTATCTGGTCACGCTACTTGAAATGTCTTTTTTCTTTAATGATTACATCATCATCATCATCATTATCATCATAATAAGCCACAATGCAGAATACTGTAGAAAGCCCAAAAAAGCCAGAGACTATGATAAAATGCAAAGCATGGGAGACCATGCAAGTCAAGTACTACTAACCAAAAGCATGCCTTTAGCTTCTTGGGATAAGATATTTTTAAAAAGCCTTCGCTCAATTGGAAATATCCTCGCTTAGACATCATTAGAAAGTGGCTCTACTCCCATCTGCATCTTCCTGATTTCAGTCAATCAATCTCTTACATGTTTAATGGCAGTAGAAGAAAGTCTGTATAATCAGGACCTATTGGTAAACCATATCTAAACTCTCAATACCGGTTCTACTTCACTAGTTGCTGGTCTACAGCACATTCTTCTGCACTGACTCCCACTCTAAACAGCAACATGTTTTCAGAGATAATTAATAGATACCAGCACTAATCTCATGAGAACATGATTGGAAATTAAACCTCCTAATTAAATCTATGCATAATTCATTAAAATTATACTTTATGTACACAACAGGGAGTTTTTTGGTCTTCCACAAATATGCTTGATGCCTTTATTGTTGAGTCTCATCCTATGAGCCAGGGCCCCAGTCTCTTTAGAGCCGAGTTTGAGCTGTCCTATGGGGACATGTTAAATGAGAACTGCCAAGCCTGAATTCTATAATTACCTCTGTATTACAGGAGATCTGCCTTGTTCTCCTTCTATAATGTCCTCAGTATAGCCTTACTCCATAATTATGCTGTCAGTATTGAAGGGAAATTTTCATGCCTACAGCCCTTTATTAGAGAATGGCCTTTTCCTCAGGCCCGCTGTAAAGGTTTTGGCAATTGTTTAAGCTCTTTCATATCTCAATCATAAACTGCACCAGAGCCAGGGCATACTCAAGCCTGTGGCATGGAATGAGGCACGTGGATTTCCAGGCCCAGTTATATCAACTATTACCCTGGGTTTCTCTTCTTCACGATAGGTAATATTTTAAAAATCTAGTTTTCTAGTGAAGGTCATTCTTCTTCACAGTGAAAGATCTGAGCAAATCTAGCTAAGCAGACATTGTGGAGGTGAACTGACCACTGAAGGTCAAGTGTGCACTTATGCATATTCAAAGCTGTCTGCAGGATCGATTGCTTTCTAATTGTTTTCCCTGAGTTTTGGAAGGAAGTGCCAGGGGCATTGATCAGTTCTAGATGAGGTCGCTCACTCTTTAGGGGGGAGGGGGGGTAAAGATTATCATTCCAGAGCAGAAGCACTGAGAAATGAATGACAAGATGACAGCACAGAACAGAAAGCACTTAAAAATAAACTCTCCAGTTCCAAGGCATGTCAGAAGTAATGACAACACTATGGGTGGAAGCAACATGGAAGTGTTAAAGATTTAGGGCTGGCAGGGTGAAAATTCTAGTGAGACCGTCAACTCCCCACCCCCATCCGAGATGTGACCAGCAACACAGCAGTAGCGATAAGTATGCCTGACCCCCTCCCGTAAAGATACAGGTTCTCATATGCAGTACTGCCATAAGCTCTATTTAATGGTACGGAAAGAAAAGGTTTTGTACTCGTATTTATTTATTTGACAGATTATTAGCCTGCACTATAAACAGATGTACTATTCTATACCTTCACAAAACACTACTACTCTTATAGGTAGGATATGGTATAGGATTATTATTTGATAGCTGAAGTAGACAGGCTGAGTGTGGAAGCTGTTTCTAGTATTGTAAAACAGGTTTCAAACTTTGGGGATGGCGAGGTATAGAATCAAATGCAATAAATAGCATATTTTACAATGCTCTAAGGGCCTGATTCTGGAAACGGCCTGCAAAACCAGCACCTACCCTTTGTCAATCACTGGTAGCTGCTGCGTCCTGAATCGTGTCTAGTTTTCAGACAGATGTCTTAAATGTAGGCCACCATTTTACAGGTCTATATTAAAGGCCTCTTCCAGCATAAGCAATGCCTAAGCAGGCCTTACGCATCCATAGGCACGAGTCAGACACCTCCATCGTAGACATCTTTCACCACACAGATTTTTTAAAAAAATATATGTCCCAATTGGTCCATTAGACCAGTGGTTCCCAACCCTGTCCTGGAGGAACACCAGGCCAATTGGGTTTTCAGGCTAGCCCTAATGAATATGCATGAAGCAAATTTGCATGCCTATCACTTCCATCATATGCAAATCTCTCTCATGCATATTCATTAGGGCTAGCCTGAAAACCCGATTGGCCTGGTGTTCCTCCAGGACAGGGTTGGGAATCACTGCATTAGACAGTGGTAGGACATGAAGAAGGAATAAGACATAGGGGAATTACACTGATATTGCCATGCCTGCGTAAAGTGTCGATATCAAGCTAAACCTGGGATGGTAATTATTCAAAGGCGTTCCTAAATAGGTGACTTTTTCATTTCCCTTTGAACTTATCAAGGGTTTTTTCCTCCCTTACCTGTCTGAAAAGCATTGTGCACAAGAAGAATCCCTTACCCAGAACAAGAAGTCATGCCATGAAGCTGTAAAGACATGGACTCAGGAGCAATGTCAACATTTTCTTCACAAAAGAGTGCTGGATGTCTGGAATACTCTGCTAGTGAGTGATAGAGGCTAAAACCGTAATAAACTTGACGAAAACATGGGATAAGCACAGATCTTTCTTAAATGCAAAAACTGTGACGAGAGTGAAGCAATTATTAATAGCCAGATCTGTTGGGCAAACAAAGTAAGAACTAGAAGCAGAAATTCTGTATTTTGGAACCTACCTAGCAGTGTAATTAAGAAAAAGGCTATAAGGTTAGGATTCAATTAACTAACAGCTGGGTCTATCTGGCAGGTGGTGGGTAGAGTAGTTACTAGAGGTTGTAGCAAAAACACAGGTGTTGGTAAGTATCCAGGTCTGTCTGGCGGGCTCCAAATGCTTTATGCTGATATCATTCCAGTGGGTTAATAGTGACCGTAAAGGTCAAAGGGAGCTGGGAGGCCAGATATCCTGGTAACAACTGCACTGGTTTTGGTGGCTATTCAGTTATGATTAAACGTAGCAAGGAAGGGGTGCTACTGTACATATAAACTAAAAACTGAATCTTGTATGATCAAGTGGAGAAAGATAGTGGATATGAGGCGTTGCATTTTGATTTATCATACTTGATACTACTGAGTATATTTGACCAAATATCATCCTTCCCCAAAGGCCACCACTGTCAGGTATCTGAGCTTTATTTTCACAACTGCCTAAAATTCCTCAGCAGATATCATATACACTGCTACTGGCAGGACCATAAGAGGGAAAGGTGAAATATCATTTCCACACGTGTGCTGCCAAAATGTTACAGACGATGTATGAATTGCCATACTAGGAGAGACTGAAAGTTCATGAAGCCCAATATCCTGTTTCCAAGAGTGGCCAATCCAATTCATAAGTAACTAGCAGAATCCCAAAAGAATCGATTTTTGGTTTTGCTGAAGTTACTAACTGTACATGAAGATAACTCACCTTGAGCTTAAGAAAGGCTAGCTATAAAGGGGGAAATGGAATGGGATTTGTATACCACCTTTTGGTGCTTACGCATTCAGGGCCTGATTCTCAAAATGCGTGTCCTGATTACAGGTGGCAATAGGTGTCCTACCGCCATCTGGCAGCCAATTGGGATGCACATTTAAAAAAAAAAAAAAATTGTGTGATGAAGAACACCTAGATTGTAGGCATCTGCAGCGTATCTATGGAGATGCGTAGGGATGCTTAAGTGTCTCCGTAGGCACAAGACAGATGCCTTAAATATAACTCAGGAACTAATATCTATACAGAGAGGAGATGCATGGCCTTTCAAATATGTGAATGATACAGTCACATAAGTAGCAAACTGTTTCAGAACTACAAATGCTCCATCTACAACATTGTTTTTGGACTTTCTTTTGCTCTGTCATATTTCACCCTGGGGCCCTTAGCTAATATTAATCAGTGCCTTTATCTCGTAATCCCTCATCACCTGCATACGCTGAAACTTATTGTTATTGTTTATGGATTTAGATTTAGTTGCAGCTTAATGTAAAGTTATATTCAGGTAAAATAGATATTTTACTGTCCCCAAAGGGCTTACTATCTGTGATTTTGTTGGGTTTTAAAAATTTTTTTATTAATTTTAATTTAGGTATTTTTATTTCTTTCTAACTGTATAATATCCTTATGATTCACTGTACCCCATCTTATTTATAACCCACACTTCTCAAAATCTGTGTGAGTAACATAAAAAGATACATAATATATAACAAATAAAAACATAAGAACATAAGAATTGCCATCTCCAGATCAGACCCTGGGTCCATCAAGTCGGTGATCCGCACACGCGGAGGCTCTGCCAGGTCTACCCTGGCATAGTTTTAGTCCACATATCACTGTATGCTTCTCAAGGGAGATGTGCATCTAACTTACCCTTACCCGTATCACTCTATGCCAGGGGTCTCAAAGTCTCTCCTTGAGGGCCGCAATCCAGTCGGGTGTTCAGGATTTCCCCAATGAATATGCATGAGATCTATGTGCATGCACTGCTTTCAATGCATATTCATTGGGGAAATCCTGAAAACCCGACTGGATTGCGGCCCTTAAGGAGGAACTTTGAGATCCCTGCTCTATGCCACTCTTAAGGAGATGTGCATCTAGTTTACCCTTAAATCCTAGAACGGTGGATTCTGCAATTACTTCCGCTGGGAGGGCATTCCAGGTGTCCACCACTCGCTGTGTGAAACAGAACTTCCTGATATTCCCCCTCAGCTTCAGTCTATGTCATCTTGTCCGTGTCACATTGGACATTGTAAATAACTTCTTTCCCTGCTCCATTTTGTCAAATCCTTTCAGTATTTTGAAAGTCTCGGTCAGATCTCCTCACTGTCTCCTCTTCTCAAGGGAGAACAACCATTAACCATTATAAACAACCAATAACCATTATAAATAAAATGCAAAAAAAAAAAAAAAAAGCCATAAATTAAAAACAAATTGACATTCTGAACAGATTCTGGAAGAGCATTCCACATTTGAGGACCTGCCACAGAGAATACCCGTTAACAAAGCGATACCCTATGTATCACTTGCAGCGACGACACTTCTAACAACTGCTTAAACCGAGACCATTACATGCAAGAGGGCATTAGCCAAAACAATAGGCAAATCCTGATGTTCTGTTTTATACACTAAAGTCACAATCTTAAATTGTACCCTCCAAACTACTGAAAGCCAGTGCAACTCAGCCAACACTGGGGTAATATGTTTCTTATGTGACATGGACACAGCATTCTGCCCTATCTGCAACGCTCTTAGCGTCTTGTGAGGATGTACACAAAGGAGCACTGCAGTAGTGATGTCTTAACACAAAGCATTGCATCACTTGGTGAAAAACTGTACAAGACGACAGATCTTGCAGTCTCAACACCAAGCAAATTTTGAGAGAAAAAAAAAGAAGCAGTTTTTACATCCGCTGCAACATGATTCTGGAATGACAAAGTCCAGCAACACCTCTAGTCTCTGCATCCTAAAATGAATAGGAATCTCTACCCCATCATCCCAATAAGCAGAAGGTACCCCAAACTTTCCAGATGCCAATAACCACAGAATTTTTGTTTTTGCCACATTCAAACTCAGTTTATTGACGACCAGTCTGTAATTACAGTTAAATATGTTCATATCTGAAAACCTTGGTCACAGTCAGCAGGAATCTCAAACCAAAACTGCAGATCATCCTTATACAGCCAATATTGCTCCCCAAGCCTGACCAGTATCATACCTATAGGTGCCATTAATAGATTGAACAGGGCTTAAAGAGAAGAACCTTAAGGAACATCAGCGGTCAAGAGGAAGAAAGGAAGCGACACCACTGCTGCCCACTCTTACCACTCTGCATTTCTTATATACATTTCTAGATTGTACACCGCCTTGATGCAGCTGTCGAAGGCAGTACTGTAAATACAAACATATCAATTCCTTCTAGGACAAAGAGGCTTTTACTTATTTATTTTAAAATTTTCTATTCCGTTTATAATCTAAGCAGATTAAAATATTCACATACATAAATCCAAATTAAAAATAACAAAAGTACATCACACGTTTACAAGCTCTTTACAAATAATCTTCAATTATACTCCAGTCATTACCCTAGCTTTGAAGTTTAGATCTTATCTTTGTTCTGACAATATTCTTTTTTGGTTTCGTCTGTTTGTCTCAGCTGCACTTGGAACTCCACAGAGCAAATGCTTCTCCTGTACTGACCTATGCAAAACGGTTCAATTTTTGTAATGCTGCAGTCACTTAAATTTTATAAGTTTTCAATTTTTAAGAGCCACTTTAACTGCTGGAGATCCAAACTAGAGCTGCTTACCTACTTTTTCAGTGAAGAAAAATAAAAGATTACTTGTCTTTATTATATTGAACTTGTTAGTTTAACCACAAATTTGTGTGCAGGGGTGTTTTTATTTATTTTATTGCATTTGCTATTGCAATGGTCAGTTTATAGTTAAAAATGGGGAGGTGGAATAAAAGAAGGAACAGGAGTAAGGAGAGGAATGAGGTGAGGGAGAAGATGGGGAATAAGGGTAGAGATTCAGCTGGTAGAGGAGCCAAGGACTAGAGAATGGCATGGGGAAAAATGTGTCCCCATCCCCGCAGGAACGCAATTTTCTAATCCCCATAAGTTTTGTTGCTGTCCCTGCCCCATTCCTGTAAGCTCTGCCTTAACTGCACAAATCTCGATCACTTATGATTTTAAAGTGTTTAAGGCTTGTGCAGATGAGGACGGAGTTTAGGCATTGGTGGAATGAGGCATTATGACATCACAATCTGAGCTCTAGAATGCTGCTACTTAGGATTTTCAAGTGTTTGAGGCTTGTGCAGGTGAGGACGGAGCTTAGGCATTGGTGGAATGAGGCATTATGACATCACAATCTGAGCTCTAGAATGCTGCTACTTAGAATTTTCAAGTGTTTGAGGCTCGTGCAGATAAGGACAGAGCTTGCAGAAACGAGGCATGGATAGGAAAACAACTCGCGGGGACAGGACGGGAAAATGAGTTCCCGTGGTGACGGGGGGGGGGGGGGGGAATCGGTCCCCATGTCATTCTCTACCAAGGACTCAGAATAGATGGGTTTTCAGTATTTTTTGAATGGAGGGTTAGTTCTTAAATATATAGTCAACCCTATACTTCCAAGACTAAGAACAAAGGGCTCCTTTTACTAAGCTGCGATAGCGTTTTTAGCGCACGCAGGATTTTAGTGTGCGCTACGCGGCTAGAATTAGCACCAGCTCAAACTGAGTGCCTCTGTTCACCATCCAAAATAGCTCACTGAAAAGTGCTTTTGGGTACTCTCTGTAGAAGAAGCACTATTTAAATCCTCGTCTCTACACTCACATTCTCTGTCCAAAAGCAGAGCCAAAGTCCAAGCATTCAGCACTTTTAAAACACTTAGGAAAACAAGCACAGGACCAAATGATAAATTCCATTGAATAGCAGAAATAAAGAAATAATCTACTCCATCAACCACCACAAGACAGTTTTGAGTTAAAAACGAAAAGTAGGGAAAAAGGAAAGAAAAAAAAAAAAGGAGGATAATGTGTGTTTACTCAAGCAAAGAAAAAATATTTAAGTGATGTCGAGGAGCAGATTGTGGTAACTGGTGAAGAATAACAGCGGCTACTTAGCTGTCAAATCACAGCACAATTTCAGTAATAGATTCTCGAGCTGACACTCCATTCGATTCAAAGGTGATCCTGCTTTATCCCGGTGCATCAAATATTAAAGGCTGGCATTAGGCAGTGAGCGTCGCTTTCCCAGCTTAAACTCTGCTTTATTTCATGCATTCCTTCTTCCGTTCATGCACCTGAATGTTCTCAATGTTATCTGGACAGGCCTTCATACACTTGGCTTAGCAATCCTTTTTTGGGGAGGGGGATAAAGAGAGGTTACAGAAGAGGATACTTAAAACGGTATTAAAGGGTTTCTTTATTTCCCTGATTATTATTTTCAAGCTTTTCAATTTATATCCAGAAAAGCTTAGTTGTGAAGACTGGTGGGAGGTGAGATGGCAATGTAGTGGTGGGGGTAAGGCAAGAGACGGGAAAGAGAAGAAAAGAAATGAGGCAGCCCATAGCCCTTCTGTGACTGATACCTTTCAAAAGGAGCAGTCTAGCTTGTCCAAGCCTCGGCTGAAGCTAGATTGGCATGTCTCTCCAGCCTGCCTCCGTGTATCCTACAGTACATGTTTAACCTGGAAAGCTACATGCATCAGTCCCAGACATGGCCCATCTCTTGGCTGCAGCATTCCACCAAACCCCAAATGATCATTGTGGCAATGACTGAACTGGGCTTTCAAACAAAATACTATGATCCAAACTCCACTTGCCTTACTAGTACTAATACTAATACAGCCCAAGCTAATTTAAAAAAAATGACCTTATAATTCCTTAGCAAATGTTCTGGGTGGAGAGGACTTACAAAATAGTTGAAGGATAGAGAGGTCAAAATTGTGGACTAACAATACTGTAAATAAGACTTCTCAATATATATGGAATTGAAAGTATATATATATAAATTGCATCTATACATTCTTCACATACACTCAGAAAATGTGTGATCCGACCAAGAGCCTAGACTCCTATAGCCGAACACACTGTCCCATCACAGTGTATGGCTTTAGTATAAAAATGCTGCAATTTATATTTTTATACTTTCAGTTCCATATATATTGAGAAGTCTTATTTACAGTATTCTTATAATTCCTTATAACAAAATTCTCACTTTCTAAATTTCTTACTTCATCTCCCTGAAAGCAAAAGTGTGCAACCAGTAGAAAAGAAACTCCAAAGCCAAAGTAGAGTGCAACTATGATTTCCAGATATTACAGGGAAACAGATGAAGGAATGCAAGGTTTATTAGATATCTTGAAAAGTCCAAACATTAGAATACAAATCAATCCCAAACCATCATCTTCCCTATGTATTCCCTCCATTGAAAGAGAGCTCCCTAATCCTATTTACCAAAGCCTCCCTCCCCTCCCTCTCCAGTTTAAAGTTACCCAACTGTTCCATGTCGCTGAACACTCGGCTTCTTCCACAGTAGTATGCAAAAAAAACAATCAACCTTGTCAAATCTTGTCTCCAAAAAGCTTATTTTTTTTGTCTTACTTATGTGTCAGATTTCAGCTTGATTAGACAAAATTTAGAGGTCACACCAGCATGACCAATTTGCTTGTGTGTATGTAGGTGACTTCGCATAATTAGTTTGTATGGTGTCATGTTCAAGTTTATTTATAGTGTGGTATACTGACTATCACAGGTACCTGGCCGGTTTACAATATAGCACAGTTACTTACCGTAACAGGTGTTATCCAGGGACAGCAGGCAGATATTCTTAACGTATGGGTGACGTCACCGAAGGAGCCCCGGTAAGGACATTTTTAACTAGAAAGTTCTAGTTGGCCGCACCGCGCATGCGCGAGTGCCTTCCCGCCCGACGGAGGAGTGCGTGGTCCCCAGTTAAGATAAGCCAGCTAAGAAGCCAACCCGGGGAGGAGGGTGGGACGTAAGAATATCTGCCTGCTGTCATTGGATAACACCTGTTACGGTAAGTAACTGTGCTTTATCCCAGGACAAGCAGGCAGCATATTCTTAACGTATGGGTGACCTCCAAGCTAACAGAGAGGGAGGGGGGATGGTTGGCCATTAGGAAAATAAATTGTGCAACACAGATTGGCTGAAGTGCCCATCCCGTCTGGAGAAGGTATCCAGACAGTAGTGAGTAGTGAACGTGTGAACTGAGGACCAAGTGGCAGCCTTGCAGATTTCCTCGATGGGCGTGGAACGGAGGAAAGCCAGAGAAGCAGCCATAGCTCTGACCCTGTGGGCCGTGACAGCACCTTCCAGTGAGAGACCGGCCCGAGCATAACAGAACGCAATGCAGGCAGCAAGCCAGTTGGAAAGCGTCCGTTTAGAGACAGGACGACCCAGACGGTTAAGGTCGAAGGACAAAAAGAGCTGAGGAGACGAGCGGTGAGCCCTGGTACGGTCAAGGTAGTAAGCAAGGACACGCTTACAGTCCAGCGTGTGCAATGCCTGTTCCCCAGGATGAGAATGGGGCTTAGGGAAAAAGACAGGCAACAAAATGGACTGGTTGAGGTGAAATTCCGAGACCACCTTGGGAAGGAATTTAGGATGGGTACGCAGAACCACCTTGTCATGGTGAAAAACAGTGAAAGGTGGGTCGGCAACAAGTGCATGCAGTTCACTAACCCTCCTGGCAGAGGTGATGGCAATGAGGAAAAGCACCTTCCATGTAAGAAATTTGAGCGGAGTTGTGGCAAGAGGCTCAAATGGGGGTTTCATTAGGGCTGATAAAACCACATTCAGGTCCCAGACGACTGGAGGAGGCTTCAGAGGTGGTTTGACATTGAAGAGGCCTCTCATGAACCGGGAAACCAGTGGATGAGCCGTGAGAGGTTTTCCGAGGATAGGCTCATGAAACGCAGTGATGGCACTGAGGTGGACTCTGATTGAGGTAGACTTGAGGCCAGCGTCGGACAGAGAGAGCAAATAGTCCAGAACAGTTTCCACCGCCAATGAGGTGGGATCGTGATGATGTAGTAGACACCAAGAGGAGAACCGGGTCCACTTCTGATGGTAACATTGGAGGGTGGCCGGTTTCCTGGAGGCATCCAAAATACGACGGACAGGCTGAGACAGATTCTCTGGAGAGGTCAGCCCGAGAGAAACCAAGCTGTCAGGTGGAGCGAGGACAGATTGGGATGAAGTAGAGACTGATGCTGCTGTGTAAGTAGAGTAGGAAACACAGGCAGAGGGATGGGTTCTCTGGAGCTTAGCTGGAGCAGGAGGGAGAACCAGTGTTGGCGGGGCCACCGAGGGGCGATGAGAATCATGGTGGCTCTGTCCCTGCGGAGTTTGAATAACGTCCGCAACATCAGAGGCAGTGGAGGAAAGGCATAGAGGAACCGATCCGTCCAGTCGAGCAGGAATGCATCCGGGGCCAGACGATGAGGAGAGAAGAATCTGGAACAGAACTGGGGCAGCTGATGGTTGTGAGGAGCTGCAAAGAGGTCCACCTGAGGAGTGCCCCAGCGAGCAAAGATGGAGCGGAGTGTAGGAGGATCCAGAGTCCACTCGTGAGGTTGAAGGATGCGGCTGAGATTGTCGGCCAGGGAGTTCTGTTCGCCCTGGATGTAGACAGCCTTGAGGAAGAGACTTCGGGCCGTGGCCCAGGTCCAGATGCGGATGGCCTCCTAACAAAGGAGGGGAGATCCGGTGCCGCCTTGTTTGTTTATGTAGTACATGGCAACTTGGTTGTCTGTGCACAGGAGAAGAACCTGTGGGTAGAGGAGGTGCTTGAAGGCCCTGAGAGCATAGAACATGGCCCTGAGTTCCAGGAAATTGATGTGATGTTGACGCTCCTGAGGGGTCCAGAGTCCCTGGGTGCGAAGATCTCCCAGGTGAGCTCCCCACGCATAGGGGGAGGTTATGATCATGGAGTGAGGGGGTAGATGAAAGAGTAGACCCCTGGAAAGATTGGAGGAGTTCAACCACCATTGAAGAGATTGCTGAAGAGACGATGTCACAGAGATGGGATGAGAAAGAGGATCCGTGGTCTGTGACCATTGGGTTGCAAGAGCCCATTGAGGTGTCCTGAGGTGGAGTCGCGCCAGAGGAAGCACATGGACCGTCGAGGCCATGTGGCCCAGGAGGACCATCATCTGCCGAGCTGGGATGGAGTGATGAAGGAGCACCTGACGACAGAGGTGGAGCAGGGTCCGTTGTCGGTCGGAGGGGAGAAACGCCCTCATCAGAGTGGTGTCGAGAACTGCTCCAATGAACTGAAGTCGCTGTGTGGGAAGTAGGTGCGACTTGGGGTAGTTGATCTCGAACCCCAGGAGATGGAGGAAAGAGATGGTGTGTTGAGTGGCTTGTAGCACAAGTGGAAACGTAGGTGCTTTCACCAACCAATCGTCCAAGTAGGGGAACACCTGGAGGTTGTGAGACCTGAGGAAGGCCACCACCACAATAAGGCACTTGGTGAATACCCTGGGCGATGATGCGAGGCCAAAGGGTAGCACTTTGTACTGATAGTGACGGTGCTGTACCTGAAATCGGAGGTAGCGCCGTGAAGTCAGATTGATTGGGATGTGAGTGTAGGCCTCTTTGAGGTCTAGGGAACATAGCCAGTCGTGTTGAGAGAGAAGAGGGTAAAGCGTGGCAAGGGAGAGCATTCTGAACTTCTCCTTGACCAGACACTTGTTGAGGTCCCTGAGATCGAGGATGGGACGGAGGTCTCCTGTCTTCTTGGGAACTAGGAAGTAGCGGGAGTATAATCCCTGGCCCCTTTGGTCTGATGGTACCTCTTCGATGGCGTTGAGAAGAAGGAGGGAGTGGACCTCCTGCAGGAGGAGGGGGGATTGGGAGGAGTGGGAAGCAGACTCTATGGGAGGATTGTCTGGTGGAAGAGTCTGGAAGTTGAGAGAGTAGCCATGGCGAATGATGTTGAGGACCCATTGGTCTGATGTAATGACCTCTCAACGGCTGAGGAAGAGTTGGAGGCGTCCTCCGATAGGCTGAGGAAGAGGCAATGATGGTGGGAGACTGGCTATGCCCTGGAGAAAGGAGTCAAAAGGGTTGAGATGGTTTTGATGGAGGGAGAGGCTTGGCAGGCTGATGAGACTGGGAACGAGCCTGAGGTTGATGCTGGTGACGAGGACGGCGAGGCAGGTTGAGAGGTCTGGCCGAGAACCTGCGTTGGTAGGAGGACTGCTGTCTGTAGGGGCGATCAGGCGGAGTCTTCTTTTTAGGTTTGACCAGAGTGTCCCACCTAGTCTCGTGCGCTGAGAGTTTCTGGGTGGTTGAGTCCAGAGACTCCCCGAAGAGTTCGTCACCAAGACAAGGTGCGTTAGCCAGACGGTCTTGGTGGTTAATGTCGAGGTCAGAAACTCTCAACCAGGCCAGACGTCGCATGGCAACAGCCATGGCAGATGCTCTAGAGGTCAGCTCAAATGAGTCATAAATGGAGCGTACCATGAATTTCCGAAGTTGGAGCAGACTGGAAATTTGCTGTTGGAAAAGAGGGACCTTACGTTCAGGAATGTATTTTTGTAAGGAGGAGAGTTGTTGCACCAGATGCTTCATATAGAAGGAGAAGTGAAAGGTGTAATTATTTGCCCTGTTGGCCAGCATTGCATTCTGGAAAAGACGCTTGCCAAACTTATCCATAGTTTTTCCCTCTCTGTCAGGTGGGGTGGAGGCATAGACACTGGAGCCCTGAGATTTCTTTAAGGTGGACTCCACTAGGAGAGATTCATGGGGCAATTGAGGCTTGTCAAACCCCGGGATCGGAATGACCCGGTACAAGCTATCCAGTTTGCGAGGGGCCCCGGGAACAGTGAGGGGGTTCTCCCAATTTTTGTAAAAAGTTTCCCGTAGGATGTCATGGACGGGTAACTTAAGGAATTCCTTGGGAGGTTGCTCAAAGTCTAGGGCATCGAGAAAAGCCTGGGACTTTTTAGAGTCGGACTCTAATGGAATGGAAAGAGCAGCCGACATCTCCCTGAGGAACTTGGTAAAAGAGGACTGTTCAGGTTTTGAACCGGTATCAATCGTCGAGGGTTCCTCGTCCGTCGAGGAAGCGTCTTCCTCGGTACCGTGCGGGGATTCTTCCCATAAGTCAGGGTCCCTGATGTCGGGGTGCGCACGGCGGGCCATCGGTGTGGAGGGCTCGGCATGGCGGGTCTTGGAGAGAGACTTGCCGGAGCGTACCGAGGTGGTACCGGGAGAGGAAGACCGGTGCCGTTCCTGGTACCGGGAAGGGTCAGTATCAGAACGGGCCTGCACCGCAGGTTGGGAACGGTGTGGTTCAGCCGAGAGCACCGGCATGGAAGTGTTAAGCGGTACCGAGGGGGTCGACACCGATGGGATCGTGCGAGGCACGGACCGGTCCTGCACCGGAAGGTGTGGGGCCAGCAGCGCCGGCAACAGTTGTTGCTGCAGCTGCTCCTGTAATTGGGTCTGGAGTATGGCCGCGATGCGGTCGTCCAGGGGAGGCACCGGTACCGCTTTTTTCTTCTTCGGTACCATAGGTGCCGCTCTATGCTCCGGTGATGAGGAGGCCGATGACGAGGCACTCACCGATATCGGAGCGGAGCGTTTGCGGGGTCGATGCGGTGTCGGAAGGACTGGCGTCGCAACCGTGGCAGGAGGGCGCTCAAGGAAAGTGGAAGGCTTCTTAGCCGGCTTACCTGGGGCTAGCGACCCCGAAGAAGGATCTGGCGTCGTCGAAGTAGTCGGTGCCGACTTTTGAGGTGCCGTCGATGTCGCGGCAGGTTCCATGGCAGATCCGGTGCCGAAAAGCAATGTTACTTACCGTAACAGTTGTTATCCAGGGACAGCAGGCAGCTATTCTCACTAGTGGGTGATGTCATCAGACAGAGCCCCGGTACGGACGTCTCACAAGCACGTGTTGCTTGTAGAAACTTAAAGTTTCTAGATGCCCGCACCGCGCATGCGCCGGTGCCTTCCTACCCGGAGATCCGGGCGTGTCTCCTCAGTTCAGGTAGCTAGCCTGAGAAGCCAACCCAGGGGAGGTGGGTGGGACGTGAGAATAGCTGCCTGCTGTCCCTGGATAACAACTGTTACGGTAAGTAACATTGCTTTATCCCAGGACAAGCAGGCAGGTATTCTCACTAGTGGGTGACCTCCAAGCTAACCTCAGTGGGATGGAGGGGGAGTTGGCGACTTAAGAGAATAAATTTTTCAATACTGTTTGGCCAAACTGTCCATCCCGTCTGGAGAGGGTATCCAGACAATAATGTGAGGTGAATGTGTGAACCGAGGACCAGGTGGCAGCCTTGCAAATTTCCTCGATTGGTGTTGATCTGAGGAATGCTACTGAGGCTGCCATTGCTCTGACCTTATGGGCTGTAACCTTACAAGGGAGTGATAATCCAGCCTGGGCATAGCAGAAAGAGATACAAGCCGCCATCCAGTTAGAGATGGTGCGCTTTGATACGGGTCTTCCCAACTTGTTAGGGTCGAAGGAGACAAAAAGTTGAGGAGTGGTTCTGTGTGGCTTGGTGCGATCCAGGTAGAAAGCCAAGGCACGTTTACAGTCTAGAGTGTGAAGGGCCGATTCTCCGTGGTGAGAATGAGGCTTAGGGAAGAATACTGGAAGTACAATGGATTGGTTGAGATGAAATTCGGAGACCACCTTAGGCAGGAATTTCGGGTGAGTGCGGAGGACCACCTTGTCATGGTGGAATACTGTGAATGGTGGGTCCGCCATCAATGCCTGGAGTTCGCTGACTCTGCGAGCGGACGTAAGGGCTACAAGGAAAAGAACTTTCCAGGTGAGATACTTCAGAGGGGCCCTGTTGAGTGGTTCAAACGGGGGCTTCATGAGGTGGGAAAGGACTACATTGAGGTCCCAAACCACTGGGGGTGGTTTGAGAGGAGGGTTAACATGGAAGAGTCCTTTCATAAATCTGGCGACCACCGGATGGGCCGAGAGGGGTTTCCCTTGTAGAGGTTGGTGGAACGCCGCAATAGCGCTCAGGTGGACTCGTATGGATGTGGACTTGAGCCCAGATTGAGATAGGTGCAGGAGATAGTCCAGCACGGAGGATAAGGAAGCTCGCTGGGGTTCCTTTGACTTAGAAACGCACCATGAGGAGAATCTGGTCCATTTCTGGGAGTAGCATTGACGAGTGGCGGGCTTCCTGGAAGCTTCCAAGACTTCCCTCACTTCTTGTGAGAATTGGTGAGGGGTTACGTTGAGAGGAACCAAGCTGTCAGGTGGAGAGACTGCAGGTTGGGATGAAGTAGTGATCCTTGATGTTGAGTAAGTAGTGAAGGAAACACTGGAAGTGGTACTGGTTCCCTGCTGCTGAGTTGAAGTAGGAGGGAGAACCAAGGTTGTCTGGGCCACCGAGGGGCTATTAGAATCATGGTGGCCCGTTCGAGTTTCAGCTTGACCAGAGTCTTCTGGATCAGCGGGAATGGTGGGAACGCATATAGAAATCGTTTCCCCCAGTTCAGTAGAAAAGCATCTGCCTCGAGGCGATGAGGAGTGTAGATCCTGGAGCAAAACTGAGGCAGTTTGGCGTTGTGGGGAGCCGCAAAGAGGTCTATCTGAGGCGTCCCCCATTGCGTGAAGATTTGGTGAAGGGGGTTGGAATGGAGAGTCCATTCGTGCGGTTGTAGCAGACGGCTTAGTTTGTCTGCTAGGACGTTGTTCTCCCCCTGGATGTATACTGCTCTGAGTAAGGCGTTGTGGCGCACCGCCCAGTCCCAGACTCGTAGAGCTTCCTGGCAAAGGAGGGACGAGCCCGTGCCCCCTTGCTTGTTGATGTAATACATGGCAGCCTGATTGTCTGTGCGAATGAGGATTACCGTGTCGTGAAGTAGATGTTGGGAAGCTTGGAGCGCATTGAAGATGGCTCTGAGTTCCAATAGATTGATTTGGTGTAGTCTTTCCGCACTGGTCCAGAATCCTTGGGTGCGGAGACCCTCCAGGTGGGCCCCCCATGCGTAATTCGACGAGTCGGTTGTGAGGACTTTCTGATGGGGGGGAGAGTGCATCAGCAAACCTCTGGATAGATTCGAAGAGGTCATCCACCAAAGTAGAGACTGCCGAAGAGCAGGTGTGACTACGATGCGTTTGGATAGTGGATCGGATGTCTGATTCCACTGTGATGCCAGGGTCCACTGGGGGATCCTGAGGTGGAGTCTGGCAAAGGGTGTTACGTGTACTGTGGAGGCCATATGGCCCAGGAGCACCATCAGTTGTCTCGCCGGTATGGTTTGGTGAGTGATCACCGACTGGCAGAGGTGAAGAAGAGACTCCATGCGTTGCCGGGGCAGGAATGCTCGGAGTCGGGTGGTGTCCAGGACCGCTCCGATGAAGGGGAGGGACTGGGTAGGTTGTAGATGGGACTTGGAGAAGTTGATCTCGAAGCCCAAATTCTGGAGGAAGTAGGTTGTAGCCAAGGCCGCCGAAGTGACCTCTGGGGCTGACGGGGCCTTGATGAGCCAGTCGTCGAGGTATGGAAAGACCTGTAGACCCCTGTCCCTGAGTGCTGCGGCCACTACCACCAGGCACTTTGTGAAGACTCTGGGGGACGAAGATAGGCCGAATGGTAGCACTCGATACTGTAGGTGCAGATTTCCCACCCGAAATCTGAGGAACTTTCGGGAGGCCGGGTGAATGGGGATGTGAGTGTAGGCCTCTTTGAGATCCAGGGAGCATAACCAGTCGTTCTGCTCGAGGAGGGGGTATAGAGAAGCCAAAGTCAACATGCGAAACTTCTCTTTGACCAGGAACTTGTTGAGGGCCCGAAGGTCTAAAATGGGTCGCAGGTCGCCCGTTTTCTTCGGGACGAGGAAGTACCGGGAGTAAAACCCTCGGTTCAATTGGTCTGACGGGACCGTCTCGACCGCCCGAAGCTGAAGTAAGTTTTGGACTTCCTGAAGAAGAAGGGCGGTCTGCGTCGAGCTTGAAGGATACTCTCTTGAAGGATGGTCCGGGGGGACCCGGTGGAATTGAAGGGAGTATCCTTCTCTTATGATGGAGAGGACCCATAGGTCCGTGGTTATGGCCTCCCATCTGTGGTAAAAAAGATGGAGGCGGCCCCCTATGGGAGAGGCCGAGGTTATGCTCCCGGGAGGGGCGTCAAAAGGGCTGGGTAGCCTTAGGTACAGCGGGTGGCTGGACTTTTTGCTGAGACTTCTGGGGGGGTTGTCTCTTCGCAGGCTGTCTCGCCGCGGGCGTTTGTCTGGGCATGTAACGCCGCTGGTAAATCAGGGGTGGCCTGGAAGGTCGAGACTGTTGAGGTTTGGGTTTGGGCCGTAGGATGGATTGAAAGGATTTTTCATGATCCGACAGCTTCTTGGTAACAGTTTCGATAGACTCATCGAACAGGTCGGCTCCAGCACATGGTACGTTGGCGAGTCTGTCCTGTAGGTTGGGATCCATATCGATAGTACGGAGCCATGCCAGGCGACGCATAGCTACCGCGCTTGCGGCGGCGCGTGCCGAGAGTTCGAATGCATCGAAGGAGGATTGCATCAGCTGGAGTCGTAATTGGGAGAGGGAGGCTACCACTTCCTCGAACTCGAATCGAGCTTGGTTGTCTATGAACGGAGTGAACTTGCGGAGTACCGGCAAGAAGAACTCCAGATAGGAAGAGAAAAAGAAGTTGTAGTTTAGCACCCGTGACGCCATCATGGAGTTTTGGTAGAATTTTCTACCAAATTTGTCCATCGTTCTTCCCTCTCGGCCCGGCGGTACAGAAGCGTAGACCTGGGAGGGATGAGAGCGTTTGAGGGAGGACTCGACCAATAGGGATTGGTGGGAGAGTTGGGGGCCCTCGAACCCTTTATGGTGCACGATGCGGTATCGAGCATCGAGTTTGCTGGGGATCGCCGGTATGGAATATGGCGTTTCGAAGCACTGCATGAAGGTCTGGTCCAGTAATTTATGCAAGGGGAGCCGAAGCGACTCCGTTGGAGGGTTAGGTAAGTGCATGGTGTCCAGATACTCTTTGGAGTATCTGGAGCCCGTGTCAAGGGTCACATCCAGATCATCCGCCATTTGTCGGAGGAATGATGAGAAGGACAATTGTTCCGCCAGCGTCGGTCTGTGGGACGGGCTGGAGGAGGATGAGGCCTCCAGGTCTGTGGACATCGGGGAGTGACAAGGAGAATCGGGTACCGGTGTCTCCTCGTACTCCGGGCCCCTCGGAGGGGACACCTCTGTTGAGGAGTATCCCCTACGTTGCAGTTTTTTCTGCGGTGACACCTCCGAATGGCGTGAGGAGTGCCAGGATGAGTGTCTCGATCGGTGCCCGTCTCGGTGGCGGGACGGGGATCGGGATCGTATGTGCATCGCATGGTCTCCCGAGGCCCCCAAGTGGATAGGGCTGGAAGCGGTGGATCGCAACTGGGTTTGCGATGCGGGTTCTTGCGATGCTACCCAAGTCTGGTAAGGAGTGCGGAAGAACTCTTCCTGACTATGCCCAGGGCTTCGAGTATCGAGCGGGGGTCTGGTCCCATGTTGGCGCGGAGGCGTAATGGGTTCTAATGGCGGCATATCGGTAAGCGAGGTTTGCCGCGTGGGCATCG
The DNA here is from genome assembly GCF_902459505.1 of Geotrypetes seraphini. NCBI lineage: Eukaryota > Metazoa > Chordata > Amphibia > Gymnophiona > Dermophiidae > Geotrypetes > Geotrypetes seraphini. The sequence goes on from NC_047095.1 coordinate 70,420,586, forward strand.
CCGCCCTCCCCCGTTCGTCCTCGTCGGTTGTCGAGGTCGAACGGTGTGGGGGAGGGGGAGGGGGCGGACCGCCCCTTTGGGTCGGTACCGGGAGGTCACCCTGTATGGCAGCGATGAGCCCGGGTCCGATGGTCTGCATGAGCTCAACGAATTGAGCTTCCAGCACGGACCGTAGCGAAGCCGATAGGGAGGGATCCGCACCGAAAGGGGGTCCTCCTGCACGGACATCGCGCTCCTTCGAGGTCGAGTGCTTCTGCTTAGCAGCTTTCGGCACTTTGATGACCATTGGTGGCACTGTGGAAGGAAGAGGTACCTGAACCGAGGAGACCGGGGCAGGCACCGACGTCGAGCTCGTGGATGGTGTCGGGGCGAGCGATGCCGGTTTCACCACACTCGATGCAGGGATGGTCGATGCCGGTTTCGCCCGAACCGGGGAGGTATCAGATGAAGTGGAGGCTGTGGGATCCTTAGCTGCGTCCATCTTGAACATCGATTCCCACAATAGGCAACGCCGCTTGAATGAGCGTGCCGTAAGGGTAGAGCAAGGCCCGCACGATTTCGGGATGTGGTCAGGGCCCAAACACTGCAAACAGCGCCAGTGAGGGTCCGTGAGTGAAATCGCGCGTTGGCACTTGCTGCACTTTTTAAACCCGGTGGTTGGCCGGGACATAGGCCAGAAAATCTCCGCCGCGAGGTCGAAGCCAGTGGGCCTGAGCCACGTGGCCGGCCCGTTCGACCCGCCGGAGGAAATAATCTTCTTTTTTTTTTTTTTTTTTACGAAAATAAAAGAACTGTTAACTGTAATTAAAAGAAAGGCGAAAACGCGGACAAGGAAGGCAAATTTAACTGAATTCAGCTAGCGCATGATGAAGTTGAACTTCTCAGCTCCGCGGAAAAGAAAGAACTGAGGAGACACGCCCGGATCTCCGGGTAGGAAGGCACCGGCGCATGCGCGGTGCGGGCATCTAGAAACTTTAAGTTTCTACAAGCAACACGTGCTTGTGAGACGTCCGTACCGGGGCTCTGTCTGATGACATCACCCACTAGTGAGAATACCTGCCTGCTTGTCCTGGGATAAATAATATTTTGCTGGATCTGCCTATTTTCCAATGTGCATTTTTTAACAGTAGCACAGCGGGTGCAGGTGTCAGCCCGATGCTCTGGACCCAAGCACTGCAGGCACCAATTGTGCGGGTCAGTGAGAGAGATCGGGCGTGCACACCGCTGGCACTTCTTAAAGCCCGGTTGCGGGGGCATGAAGGGAAACACGGCCTCCGCAAAATCGAAGCCGGAGGCCTGTATGGTGGCAACAGGCCCCGCCGGGGCCGGGCCGAAAAAATAAGAAAACTCGATGAGTTTTTTTTTTTTTTTAAAATAAAAGCAAAGGAATCCGAAGGGAAAAAATCAAAGAAAAAGAAAAACTACGCGATCGGGAAGGCAGAAACTAATTTTTCAACGGCGTTGAAAACACATGCGTCTTCTTCGCTCCGCGGAAACGAAGAAACTGGGGACCACGCACTCCTCTGTCGGGCGGGAAGGCACTCACGCATGCGCGGTGCGGCCAACTAGAACTTTCTAGTTAAAAATGTCCGTACCGGGGCTCCGTCGGTGACGTCACCCATACGATAAGAATATGCTGCCTGCTTGTCCTGGGATAATAAAATTTTTTACATGGTTTAAAAAAAAAAAAAAAGTAAAAATATGTAAAATAGAAATAAAAATAGGGCAGGTAGGGGCCAAGACAAGGACAAAATTTAAACGGGTTAGAGACGAAAGGAGAAGGGGGGAAAGGGAGATTTTAATTACATTAAGAAAATAAAAATAAAAGGAAGAGAAGAGGGAGAGGGTAAAACTATCCTCAATGTGCAAACTGTATGAATTTCCTTTGAAGATACACCACCATATCATTAATCAGGAAGTCCATGTGCTTGTGGATAATTTCATTCACCTTTAAGACTCTCAAGACTTCTGAGGCAAGCTGTCTTCGGCCGAAACATGCTTATGTTTGAGTTTGTGTTATCCAGGCTTCTGATAAATAAAAGGACTTTTATGCAATAAATTGAGTCCAGCAGTCTCTGTAGGACATTTCCACCCCTTGCCTTACGTCTTGAGTTTAGGGATTTGGTTTTCCTGTTCTTAAACTCTTGATATTGTATTGTCAAGGGTGTGAAGTGCTGGCAAAGATATATGCAAACTCTCAAATGTCTCAAAGCACAAGCTATATTATAGTACTTTAGATTGGCCAATTCCAATCCACCTTGTGACCACCCTCCTATCAAATAATGAAATCGGACTTTTGTTTTTTTCCCCAGCCCAGCAAAATTTAGAGGCTAGACGGCTGTGGTGCTTCAAGTCCACTACCATCAATTGAAGTGGTAGTGTTTGTAGTGTGGAAAGCCATTGCGGAAAGACAATCATTTTAACAAGTCCAATTCACCCTAGCAAAGGCAGAGGGTTTTCTCTACAGCTAGTTAGTTGGTTTCATCAAGAACCTCTCTACATTTAGATGGTAGAGCTGGGAAGCTGAGGGGCCAACAGAATTCCCAAATATTTAAAGCAACCAGTGGCTCATTGCAGTGGAAAGATGTCACCCCATTCCCTCCAAATTGATTCTGATGACGGTAGTGCTTCAGATTTTTTCAAGTTTGTTTTAAATTTAGTAGCTTCAGAGTGTGCCCCCTAGTCCTAATATTTTTGGAAAGAATAAACAAGCGATTTATGTCTACCCATTCCACTCCACTCAGTATAGCTCAAAAGCACTAGCCTCTTTAGCCTTTCTTCATAGGGAACTTGAACCATCCCTTTATTTTCACCACCCTTTTCTGTACCTTTTCTAATTCCATTATATGTTTTTTGAAATGTGGTGAACAGAATTACACAGTATTCGAGGTTGTCGCACCATGGAGTGATGCAAAGGCATTATAACAGTGTCCCATATACTTTTTGGCCGAAGGCACACTAAACCCAGTGCCCTGACCGGAAGGCATCCAGAATGAGCAGATGTCAACGCGATGACATCCTGCACATGCATGATGTCATCATGTCAACATCCATGTATGCACGAAGGCCCATCTGGCTGTGACCCTGAACCCATCACTTCGGAGGGGGATCCTGCAGGAGGAAAGGTGCAAGGGAGAGACGCCAGCGAAGAAAAGAGTCGTCGGTGCCAGCTGACTGCCTACAGGATGTGCTGGTGCCTCTCCTACTTACTAACATCTCATCGGGAGACACCTGGAATCTGCTGCAGCACAAAGTTTGTGATACACTGCATTATAACATTCTCATCTTTGTTTTCCATTCCTTTTCTCATAATTCCTAACATTCTATTTACTTTCTTAGCTGCCACTGCTGAGGGTTTCAATGCATCATAAATGATGACACCTACTATACATACTCAAATATAAGTCGATCCAAATATGTCAAGACTCCCATTTTCCCCCCCAAAAGGTGGTAAAATGGTTGACTCAAATATGTTGGGCGCTTAATATTCAAGAGTCCTGTCCTGCCCTGCCAAGATCTGCACCCAACGTTCCCTCCCTCATCAGGCTCTGCACCCAGACCCCTCCCTACCAGGCACTGCATCCAGCCCCCTTTCCTTTTTCCCTTCAGGCTCTGCACTCAGCCCCTCCTTGCCAGACACTACACACAGCCCCTTCCCTCTCTGTCCTACCAAGATCTCCACCCTGTCCCTCCTCCCTCCCAAGCACTGCACCATGTCTCCCCTCTCTCCATTGTACATCTTCTGTGCCGTACCTGGAATCCCTGGTGGTTCAGAGTGCGCTTTCCACACTCCTGCCAGCCTTCCCCGTGCTAAACTGGTCGCTGCCGAGTTCTGACTTCAGCTGTACCAAACAGGAGCACGCTTTGGCATTGCTGCACGGCACTGAGCTTTTTCCTGAATGGCTCCAGCGAATTTTTGCGAGACTTGCCACAGCCATTCAGGAAGCCACTTAGCGCCACCAAGCAGCAACGCCAAAGCATGCTTCTGCTTGGTACAGATGAAACCAGAACTCGCGGCAGCGACTGGTTTAGCAGCAGGGCAGAAGCACGGAAAGCTCGCTCCTGCCCGCTACATCTCTGGACCACCAGGGATTCCAGGTACACGGCAGAGACAGGGCAGGGAAGGAGGATATGGTACAGAGCCTGGTGACTCAGCGGAGGCCTGTGACAAGTCCAGGAGGGGGGCGGGTGAGCGCTGGCCCGAATATAAATTGAGATCTCCATTTTGGGGTCAATTTTTTGACCCAAAAATCTCAGTTTATCTTTGAGTATATATGGTAGATTCTTCTTCTGGATGGTGACTCCTAATATGGAACCCTGCATCATATAGCTATAGTTTAGGCTCTTCTTTCTCACATACATCACTTTGCACTTACTCACATTAAACTTCATCTGCCACTGAGATGCCCAGTTTTCCAAGATCCTCTTGCAATTTAACAATTTTGAACAACTTTGTATCATCAGCAAATTTAATTACCTCACTAGCTGTTCCCATCTCTAAATCATATGTTAAAAAGCAGCGGTGGTCCCAGCACAGACCCCTGGGGAACCCCACTATCTACCCTTCTGCATTGAGAACATTTAACTCTGCAGTCTGTTTTCTATTTTTTAACTAGTTCTTAATCCATAATAGGACATTACCTCCTATTCCATGACTTTCTAATTTCCTCAGGAATCTCATGAGATACCTTTGTCATCAGGGAGATATGGAAAAAGAATAAGCACTATCACATAAGATATCCTAAATATTGCATGAGTGTGTCTAAAATGTGAAATAAAGAAAAACTGCCGAGTTTTACTCTGCTTTTCAGAAAGAGTTTGTTTAATTTAAATTTGTAGGGAGATAGCAACAAAAAAAAAAATTAATCTCACTGACACAAAATTTTAACAAAAAATCCACCTCAATTGACAATATAACAATAACAGCTGCAAAAACAATAAAAATGAGTTGATTGTGGAATGGGAATACCTATCACTCTCCCACCTTTCACAACCTCCAGAAATGTGGGGAAGGCAGGGCTCCTAGGTGCGCTTGGTATCTGTGTAAAGTAATGGGGGATAGGAGGGAGGGAAAGAGAGAGGTTGCACAGGCTGGGGGTGGGAAGGGAAGGAAAGAGAGAGGCTACACGGGCTGCAGGTGCAGGCATGGAAAGAGAGAGAGAGATGCCTACTTTGGGTTCAGACCCGCCCAAAATTGGCTGTCTGGCTATGCCAGTGTCAGACAGTACTGGAAATGATCAGATGCAACAGACATGCAGAAGAATGATGAAGCAACTAGGGGCAGGGCCTTTTCCAGGCCACTACCTTCCATTGTATTACTAGGGCTCTTCAAGAGCTGTTAATGCATCCAGCCTTCAGAATAACCCAGGATGCAAATTAACCTGCTTCCTTGATCAAGTGTACATAAACACATCTGATGAAAACTCATTACCAGCATCCTGAAAACCAGAGAAGTTTACAGCAGACCAGAGAAGGCACCAATGACGCTGTAAAAAAGAACTGCACTATACAAACTGAACTTGCAGATTATGGGTTTTGTAAATTCTCTCCGCCACCTTTGCTCCAACTCACAGCAGGCAACTCCTATCTTGAGCAGTGAGGCACCATCCTGCCCTATCCAGAAAGATGATGCTTCTGCTAAAATGGAAACAAAGGAAGGAAAAGTACAGCTTTTGCCTTTTCATCTACATTGTGTAGTAGAGAACTTCATGTGCTATGTCAATGTGCTCAACAGTGTACCAGGTAAAGGTGTGGGGGAGGGTGGGCACGCCTTCTCTGATGCATGCCAGATCTCACTGCTGATGGTCACTGAAGTCTCCGTTCTCTCCTCCACATAAAATTCCCCTATATTTCCCAGCCAGTTGGTTCATCTGGGATTGATATCAGTACCTCTCTGTTTCTGATGCGACTATGTGGTTCAATGAACACCATTCTGTGTCTGGCGAGCTCTGCACAATTCAAACACCCTCAACCTGAACCATTGGGCCATAGGAGTGAAATGGCAGGTGACGCATTGCCCAGCTGCCACGTTACCCGATTCAAGCAGGGAGATTTTTTAGCCAGCCCTAGATTTTTGACAACTCTAGACATGCAGCACTGATTTCAAAGAGCAGAATCATAGAGATGACAGTGGTTAGATCACTGGGCTAAGAATCAGGAAAGTCAAGGTTCAAAAAATCCCAGTTAATGCCAGACACGTTTTGCATCCTTGCGCAAGTAACGAATCCCCGTAGCCTCAGGGACACTCAGATTGTAAGCCCTTTGGGGAAGGGATATTTTATACTTTAATACCTACTGTACTGTAATGTGTAAGCTTAGTAATGTCATAGAATGGTAAGGATTATTATTACCACGCTGCTTTGGAATATAAATCAAAACCAAGACTAGCCAAAATGCCTCCTGACTAGAATGGGGTAGCTTGTTTACTCCTTGCAACAGCCCTGCAAGGAAAGAAAGCTCAGGAAGCAGAAACATCGCAAGGGGACAGAGCGCACTACAAGAGAAGCTAGTACTGCACTGGCTAAGCTTCCCTGACCTCAAGGAGATCAATGATCCATCAAGCCAGCATGCTGTGTCTGACAGTGGCAAGCTGGGTTACTTGGAAAAGACCCTTCCCTCCAGGAAATAGGAAGTGGCAAGCCCAACACCTGCCTGGCCAATAGCTATTAATGGATCTGTTCTTCAGAAACTGGTCCAAATGCTATGCAATTCACTTTGACCACGTCCTGGAATGCCTGAGCATAGAGGCTGAGTCGCAGCCAAGTGCATTGCTCTGGTGTTTGGCTATTAAGATATGAACATTAATGGGAACGTTTTTCCCCTAAATTAATTTGATGGATATTTTTACTGAGGCCATTCTTATCATTTCTCTTTGAGATTTTCTACTGGTGGACAGATATAAAGGAAAACCTTAAGTTTTCATATAACCTAAAAGCACTACTGTCACTAATCATTTCTATAGCGCTACAAATCACAGAAGAGACAGTCCCTTCTCAAAAGAGCTTACAATCTAGTCAGAACAGACAAACTGGGCAAGAAGGTGTGTCAACAGACAATGTTCAGGTGGGGGGAATTCCAGAGAGAATTGCTTTCAGGCACACATCAATCCCTCATACTTGTTTGCAATGTCAAAGGTTGTGGGTCAGCAAACTGGTACAACTGTTGTACTATAAGGGAAAGCAAATCACTATGTGTTAATTTTTTCTCAGAAGGGTGACAGTAGACCGGCTTGCAGCATTTTATGGTTCTTCTGCCCAATATTTTCCAATTCCTTCAGTGTGGTTCTCTCAGAAGGTTAGTGGGGTTCAGTGAGACTGACTGATAACATTGCTTCAAGCTGCGTATCTTTCCTACTGTACCATGGGAGAAAATGAGTAAAAAGGGTTGCAAAAGCAATTTGAAAATTGTACAGGGTTTTGAATTATAGATTGAATGTGATTACATTTGCAATCACATTCTGATACAGGAAAAGCCTCTACTAAAATCTCCTGAACAGAAACTGGGGAGACCACAGGCTATGTATGCCTCCTTCAGTTTCAGGTAGATTTGAGGTCCCCTTTCACAAATGCTGTGGTTGTCCATGCCTTCATCCTTTCAACACCAGCCCTGCAAACAAAACGCTAGAACTGGCCCATCTGAGCCTCTCTTGCTTCCGTGTGCAGATCTTTGCTGCCGCAGCACAGCTGTAAATGAATGTCAGTCACTCCCTGATCACCAGCCCTGGCAGTGACCCCTTAAACACTACATCATCACATCCCTAATGAGCTACAACTTCCTGTTTTGCCAATACAGGAGAAGCCTTAAAGACACTATCGATTTCCTCCCCACATGGACCCACACATGGGTGCCCTGTGTGTACATCCAGAAATGGAGCTCAATGAGGGCCACCCCCATTAGCAAGGGGTGGAGAAGATCTAGTCTGAAAGCTGTGCATGAATACATAGAATACAGAAAAGGAGAGCGCATACAAAGCAGAACAAAATGCACTCTTCCCAGCCGAACTTAGCTGCCCATTAATAGTAAATGAGGCGGCAGCAGATCTGCGACTCTCCCATGTGGGTGCCTACAGCTGTTCGCCCTGTGCCAGTGTCCACCCCAGCGGTGCAGAACCTCCCAGTGCAACTTAGATGCCCCCTCAATATCACTGGAGAGGAGCAGGTGCCCAGCCTCCCGGGAGCACTCCTCTCTCTTGCAGCCTTCCCTATTAGTTTAGTGCCCAGCCATCTGCATCATCACTTCTGCTGCTTTCCCCTTCCCCCACCCCAACCCACTCCGCCTTTTCCATTAGTGGCTTTAATATTCTGACACCCAGCACAAGCTGCTGTTTCATTCAAACACTGATCGCCCTGTGAAATTACATCGGCAGCGCCACAGGAATGAAATTGTATATAATCAGCCTGTTCCATGCACCGTCAGCCCCATCGCAAACACAACTAAACCACACTTACCGACGGCATTCACAGCTGCTTAAAGAGTAGCACTCCTGCTTCTGGACTATTTCTTTCAAACAGATGAAGGATGCTTTACTTAAAGCATTTCTTCAAATTAAAAAAACTCCCCCGAATAGTGAAAAAGTCAAGTGACAACTCCCACACTCTTAGCTATTGTCTTGGTTTTAGAGTACACTGTCTCCCTTCAACAATATCCAAGAATAAGGTATGATGGAGAAAAGGAAGGACTAAACTGTCTAAAGAGACAGTCAGAGAAGTTAAGCGTCGGAGGTAACAAGAGAAGAAAAAAAGGGGGGGGGAAAGCTAGACATCATCCCCAGAGAAACCTCAAATCCTGCTTTTTGTATATCGTCCACCACCCACTCAATTGTTGACTAAATATTTTTAAAATCAGCTTGAAGAAAACGAAAGCCCAGCCTTTAAAAAGGAAGCTGAGAATGCCATCAAGATCTGATTTTCAGGGACACCGTCAGATGCTCTGGACTTGTGAGTGGTCTAGTGGCAGAGCATCCTGAGGTTGTAGTGTGGGATCAAATCCCAGCGCTGCTCCTTGTGACCCTAGGCAAGTCACTTAATCCTCCTTTGCCCCAGATACAAAATAAAGTACCTGCATATATGTAAACTGCTTTGAATGTGTAACCACAAAAAGGCAGTATACAGTTCATAAGGTCTCTCCCTGTTTGTAATTCTTTGATTCTCCTGCAGGTGGAAGCAGTCAATGCAGAATCAAGCCTTTGTAGTGTACTGTACTTCCAGGAGCTCAGTCACTATTATCCCTAGACCTATCAAGAAAGTCCCTTAAATTTCTATGCCTTCTGACCTGAAAGTGACATGACCACTGGAGCCCATTTCCAGGCAAGCAGGCTTTGAAATTTAGAGGTGGACATCCCTTGCACACCTGCTAGGCTGAGTAACCAGTTTCATCAAATGTTTACACCGCCACTACTACTTATTATTTATAAAATGCTACCAGACGTACGTAGCGCTGTGCAACTAACACGCAACAGACGGTCCCTACTCGAAAGAGCTTACAGTCTAATTAAGACGGACTTAGAACAAAGGTTTACACATGTTACAGAGGTGAGGAAATATAACGGACTAGAGGTAGGAGAGTAAAGAGGCAATGGCAACAGATATGGGTGATTGACAAGTTGAAAGGGTGGGGCATAAACAGAGTTTCAAAAAAGTGAATTTGTAGCCTGGATTTGAACACCATGAGTCAGGCAGAATGTTCCAGGCCTAAGGCATAGCAAGGCAGAATGGATGGAGTCGGCACTAGAGGAGAAGGGTATCGACAAGAGACTCACCTGACGAACGGAGCTTCTGGGGTAGAGTATATGGAGAAAGAATACTGGAGAGCTGCAGAATGAATACACTTGTAGGTCAGTAAAAGGAGTTTGAACTGTATGTGGAGACGGACAGGGAGCCAGTGAAGTGATTTGAGGAGGGGGTAACATGAGCATAATGACACTGGCAGAATACAAGGCGCGCAGCAGAATTCCAAACAGATTGAAGGGGAGAGAGATGGCTTAGCGGAAAGACCTGTGAGAAGCCTATTGCAGTAATCCAGGTCAGAGGTGACGAGAGCATGGATGAAGGTCTTGGCAGCGTGTTCAGAAAGGAAAGTTTTAGCGATGTTGTATAGAAAGAAACAAGTTTGGATATGTGAAGAGAAGGAAAGAGAAGAGTCAAAAATGACTCCGAGATTTTGAGCGGATGAAAATGTTATCTACCGAGACAAAGAATGGGGGAAGGGAAGAGGCAGGTTTAGGAGGCAAGATAAGGAATTCAGTCTTGGTCATGTTTAATTTTAGATGATGGTGAGACATTCAGGTGTCAATGTCAGAGAGGCAGGCTGATACTTGGGCCTGGATTGCTGTAGAATGTAGCCCGTGCCATCATCAGCTTTCTTGGCCTAACACCATCCCTGGCATGTGTGATCTTTATATTTTGCACAATATAGGAGGAAATTAATCTTTTTATTTCTTTGGTGTTGCCAGAGGTTGTGGTAAAAGCAGATAGCGTAGCTGGTTTTAAGAAAGGATTTGACAAATTCCTGGAGGAAAAGTCCATACTTTGTTATTAAGACATGGGGGAAGACTATGCTTGGTAGCATGGTATGTTAGCATGGAATTGGATTGGTAGCATGGAATGTTGCTTCTCTATGGGTTTTGTCCAGTCACTAGTGACCTGAATTGGCCACCGTGAGAACGGGCTACTGGGCTTGACAGATCATTGGTCCGACCCAATAAGGTTATTCTTATGTTCTTATATGGAAGGTGTGGCTTCTTGGGATAAGAACATACGATTTGCCGCTGCTGGGTCAGACCAGTGGTCCATCATGCCCAGCAGTCCACTCACGCGGCGGCCCTTAGGTCAAAGACTAGTACCCTATTTGAGTCTAGCCTTACTTGCGTATGTTCTGTTCCAGTAGGAACTTATCCAACCTTGTCTTGAATCCCTGGAGGGTGCTTTCCCCTATAACAGCCGTTCCAGGTTTCTACCACTCTCTGAATGATGAAGAACTTCCTTACGCTTGTACGAAATCTTTTCCCTTCTAACTTTAGCGAGTGCCCTCTTGTTCTCTTCACCTTGGAGATGGTGAACAATCTCTTTCTCTACCAAGTCAATTCCCTTCAATATCTTGAATGTTTCGATTATGTCCCCTCTCAGTCGTCTCTTTTCAAGGGAGAAAAGGCCTAGTTTATCTAGCCTCTTGTTGGTATGGCAACTCCCCCCAGTCTCTTAACCATTTTTGTCGCTCTTCTCTGGACCCTTTCAAGTAGTACTATGTCCTTTTCCATGTAAGGTGACCAGTGTTGGACACAGTATTTCAGGTGGGGGGGGGCTACTGTTGCCCGGTATAACAGCATGATAACCTTTTCAGATCTGTTTGTGATTTGTTGGTTTAAATTAAATTTATCATTTTTGGTCAGTTATGCATTTGGCATTTGTGTGTATGACCCAGGTATTTTGTTAGGATGAATTTTCTATGTAGCATTCAGTTTTTCTGATAGTGGAGGGGAGATGGGTTTTGTTGATCCTTTTTCTGTATTTGTGATTTATAAAATGACAGTTGTACAGAATATTGTTCCTTTTTATACTTAAAAAAAATGATTTCAATATAAAATAGCTATTCAAGACTTGTGTGGATGGGATCAGACAGAGTCCATAGGGGCGGGAATGGGGACAGGGACAAATTTTCCCCCCTTCATTCTCTGTGATTTCCATTTCAGAATTGCATGTAAAGTGCCTCCTTCTCTCCTAAGAGCATAGCAATGTACAGTAGATAAGGCCCAAATTATTCCTGGCGAGGTGCCACACGCTCCTGTTGAACTATTTCTCTTCACTTCTTTATATCAAGAATTGTTATATTTGATAATTTCAATAAAAATTATTGAACAAAAAAAAAGAAAAGAAAAAAATTCTCTATGGCAGTGTTTTTCAATTTACACCTTTTTACACCTATGGACCGGCAGAAATAAAAGAATTATTCTGTGGACCGGCATCGGTCCGTGGACCACCGGTTGAAGAACACTGGGCTAAGTCGTGGGCCAGACCCCGCCCATCTCTACCCAATCTCCACCCCCAGACCCCGCCCCCATAATAGTACTAATTGCACCTTGCACATCCCGTGCCTCATCTGGAAGCCTTCCCTCTGACGTTGCAACATCAGAGAGAAGGCTTCCAGTTCAGGCGCAGGATGCCTGTAGGAGCCACTGCCCGTGGCTTTGTGCACTGAATCAGTTAGGAAGAGGGAGAGCTCTGGCTCTTCGATAACACCGCATCGATCGCACCGTTGACCGGTGGTTGAAGAACACTGTGTTGGGCCTGATGCATGTGCTGGCCCTGTGGACCGGCAGGAAATTTCTGTGGACCGGCACTGGTCCATGGACCGGTGGTTGAAGAACACTGATCTATGGTACCCAGCCAGGCTTTCTTGAATTTTGTTACCATTTTTGTCTTCATCACCTATACATTATCTTTTAGGTGAAGAAATATTTTCTGATGCTGCTGTATATGCATATAGGTCCATTTTGGGGATAAAATGTAAGGCTGCAGAAAATATGTTTTCTAACTAGCAGAGTTGCTGTAGCTGGAAGTCTCAAAAGTATAGCATTCCCTTCCCATATATAGAACGTTATTAGAAGAGAAACCCATACGGCAAGCTACAAGTGGTCAATAATATGCAGAAGGGAGGAAAGCAGCAAAAAGTAGCTAAAATGCATCCCACTGCTTACCAACTGTAGGTGCAATAACTAGCAAAGACACTGTCAGTAAGCAACATCTGAATCTCGCACTCAGCAGACAAAGCCAAATGGTCCTTTTGCTCTGGTTTATAAAAGCCCCAGAATTTGGTTTCTAATGTTAATCAAAAACATCCCACCACCACTACCCACTGGAGGCTACTGAAAAAAGCAGAAGTCTGCCAACAAACAACTGTACCTAGCAAATTTAACACCCAGAGTAGGTAGGCATGAGGACTTCACCCCCACCTCTGCCTGGAATCTCCCCATCCAGTCCCTCAAACACCGTCTCCCCAGTACCTTTTAAATCCGTTAGTTCTTCACCAGCAGCGACTCAAACACTGGTAAAGCCAGGCCCCAGAGCCTTCCCTCCGACACAACTTCCTGTGTTGGGACAGGGTGAGGGATCAGATTACCTGCGGGAAGGGGATAGGAGGAAGAGATGGCAGGAATTTGGGGCAGGCAGTGTTTGGAGATTCCCACTGGCAGCATCACAATGCACCCCTCTGGGGTGGGCCACTCCCACCACTCCACCCTTAGTAGGCTACTGATGTGTGTACAGTACTCTCAGAGTGCTGACACTGCCGATTCCTGTTCAACTGCCACACATAGTGACAAACATTGTAGAGTATTCATAGAAGACCTCTGGTGTAATGGAAGGAAATCGTCCAATGTTACCCGTGAGTTTGTAGCTACTGTAATCTTTGAGTTCAGTGCTTCTGCTACTGATTTCCTTACACATCCGGAACTCTGTCAAAGGTTTAGCAGCAAGAGGCAATCAGAGAGAAGTGAACCTGTTTCTCTGCAAGCATTATACAGCCCATAGGATGAATTCCTTGGACATCAGCTAAATGCAGTAGTTACAGAAGGCCTCTGCATGGTGCTCAATACAGTATGCCAACACATGGTTTATTAAAATTCACTATACTGCCAGACTTCACCAGATTACAGTACAAGCTAAAATACTGATTCGCCTTTTTTGCCCATTATAATTAGATTGTAAGCTCTTTTGAGCAGGGACTCTCTCTTGCATGTTTAATGTACAGCACTGTGTGTGTCCGGTAGTGCTATAGAAATAAGTAGTAGTAGTATATTAAAATAAATGGAAAGGAAGTCCATTCAGATGGTGCATTTGCTTAGGATTAGTCTAGACCCATCATATTGCGTGTGACAAGCTCTTGAGTAGCAGGAAAGCTGAAACTAGGGCTAGCTTAATGAGGCTACTCCGGGATGGATGTCAAATTCAGCTGGCTTCCAGTTCTCATGAACAGGTAACTGACTGGCCAATAAATATTACTACAATCTCTGTTTCTATCCAATCTCAAAGTGGTGCAATAGTAACCAAAACCAAAGCAGCAATGCAAACTCAAACACTGAAAATTGGAAACAATCCAGTGCACGGCTGATGCCATCATATGATAATTTTCAGAGCAGGTTTTCATGTAATGATGGTATCTCCTTGGTTTTGAGAGCTTAATTTGTTTTCTGAAATTACAAATTTAAGACACACCTTATGGGAAAACTGCCAATGCAAAGTCAAAAGGGCCCAGATGGTCTACCAAATGAAGAGTCAAACGCCACTGGTGTGGGAACGGGCTGAAAAGAGCCTGAAGGCCCGAAAAACAGAAAGTTGGGAAAAAAATGAAAATTTTTAACGGGACAAAATGATAGAAAAAATATTATGACAATAAATGAAGAAAAAAAAAAAGAACAGGAAGGCACAAGAAAAGTAGAAAAGTTTAATTTGCTTAGAGAGTTAAACACAGCTTCTCAGCTCCATGGAAAACTATGAACGTCCCGTGAGCCGATGTCAGATGGGAAGGCACCAGCAAGCACATGGTACAGGTGGTCTTCAAAAGTTTTAAAGTGACTGTACACATTTTGACTATCCGTGCCGTGTTCCGTGCATGATGTTACCCATATGTGAGAATATAATGCCTGGTTGTCCTCGGAGAAACTGTTTATACACATCCATGCATCACTGGGGGGGGGGGGGGGAAACTGACTTGAACAGCAAGAAGGACACTCCAGCAGGATTCCTTACTGCGTGCACTGCTTGCTTTTCAGAGCTCTGGCTGGGAAGCACTTCATTCCATCATGGCTTAAGTTACTGCTAAGGGCAGGCAAGAGCACTCATAGCATGCACACAGTCTAACCCAGTCCTGGCATTTCGTACCACAGCTCAAATGAACGATGAGAGAGAAAGAAGTTTTACTCTGGCTTTTGATGTTTTCAGGTTTTATGAAAATGTGATATACCGCCTTATCGAAAATCAAAGCGGTTTTACAATGTATGATTAAAATTAAATAGGGACAAAAAAACAACATTGAGGACGACAACAGAAGACAAACAATGACTTACTGGAACGAGAGGTGACGAGGCAGAACTACATACAATGTTTAGAAAAGGGGAAAACCGAAAGGGAGGGGAGGCAGGAAAGTCAGCCAGGGGAAGGGCTAATGAAAACTTTAAAATCCTTAAAACATCCTTAAAAGGACGATCATAAATCAAATGCATCTTTGAAAAGAAATGCTTTTAAACTGGATTTAAATTTGTCAAGGGATGTGATCTCTCTTAAATGGCTGGGAGCCGTAACGGAAAAAATACTGGTTCTCACGGTGTTGATGTGCCTCAATGAGGGGATAGAAGAACGTAGGGAACGGTGAGTAGAGTGAGGCATCAGTAGCCTGTTGATGAAATCTGGTTGGCCAGCGATTTTAGTTTGAAAAGTCAGCAGCATGATCTTATAAGTAATTTGATGTTCAATGGGTAGCCAGAAGGGGAGTGACATTATCAGGCTCTCGTCTGTTATAGGAAAATTTGAGCAGGACCAACCCGAGGTCAAAGTCAGTAGTGCCAGCTTGCATTCTAGAAGGTGACCAGCTGCTGCTCAGTAGCAAATACCTGCGAAGGAAGCAACCCTGAATCAGAGCGCCATGGAGAAACCTAGTAATCAAGACCCTGCACATTATCCATCTCAAGATATACACCGCACTTGCTTAATTTGGCTGATCACCAAAGCACGGTGAAAGATGTTTTTTGTATTGTGTCACAGAGGCAGAGAGTTTCTGTTGTCTTCAGATCAGGGAAAAAAAAAATGATTGGTTCAATAAAAAGATACAATCATGTTTAAAACCAAAGCAGCCCTGCCACCTGACCTTCCCACTCTGCTACTATAGCTTACAATGTGAGGAAGCAAAAAAAAAAAAAAAGAACACCCCAAAAACAAACAAAAACCCGAAGACAGAGAAAAGAAAAAAAAAAAAAATTAAACAAAATAAATAAACGTAAAAGAACACAAAGAGAATGTGACAGAGCCTCCACACTGCTTCTGTGAGGTATAAAACAAACGGCAACTTTCTTTATTTTTATTCCAATTTCCTCTCGTGATGATTATTTTCCATCATCCCAGCTCTTCCCTGAGGTGCTCCTGATTGAATGAAACATGACCCACGGCTTCAAGAAGTGTATTTCAATTACATCTGTCATCATGTAAGGATATGATGATATATCATGTGATATTAAATCCATGGTAATCATATCAATGATTTTTTTTAATAGTACACTAATCACATTATTACATCTCAATAATTAGAAGTGGGAGGCATGAAAAGGAGGTTATAAAGCACGTCTCTCTCCCTCTCCTTTTACTCTAAAATCAGGATTGGCCATTAATGATCAGGAGCAAGGCTGGGATTCTGCAGTGAAGGTGGCAGTAAGAGGCCTAAGCTTTCGGATCACACTATGGAGTATTCACGGATTACTCTGCCTTCAGGACACCATCAGCAATCCACTATCCAAAGAAAAACTCTTACCTATGTAACTAGCTTGCACTGGGGAAGGTGTGGCTCACTGGTAACAGCTGATGCCTTTGCACCCAGAGATTGCGAGATGAAATCCCAGTACTGGTCCATGTGACCCTGAGCAAGTCACTTAATCCTCCAGTGCCCATTGCTTTCAATGTCAGCTCTGAATACCAAAGCCACAAAAAAGTGATATTTTTGATAATTATTTCATTTTCTATACCATTTTCCCAAGGGAGCTCAGAAGGGTTTCCATGAATTTATTCAGGTACACAAGCATTTTTCCCAGTCTGTCCCAGTCTATCTAAAGTACCTGAGGCAATGGAGGGATTAAGTGACTTCCTCAGGGTCACAAGGAGCAGTGTGGCTTTGAACCCACAACCTCAGGGTGCTGAGGCTGTAGCTTTAACCACTGCGCCACACTCTCCCCTTTCCTTTTCCCTTATTAACAGTAGGGTAAATAAAAAGTGAAAAATTTAGGAACAACACAAATTGAACCCAGAAGTCAGACTGCCTGTTCGTTTAGTATTCAAGAGATGCTATATGGCACAGGGATTATTTCAATTTCATTTGCAAGATGTAAAATTCTGGCATGTCGCAAATGTTCTCTCTGAATCTGAATAAAATTCCCTTCTCTACTTTTGTCTTATGGAAGCAGCACACCTGTCCCTGGATGTCAACAGTACCACTGATATAATCCTACAACCTTAGAATGGGTACTCTACGACTAACTTGGAAAACGTTGTTTTAGAATAGAGTGGCATGAGTTTCCTTCCTCCATAACTTCTGAAAATTTTCAATATGCTTGTCAAGGGACTAAAGAAGTTCTTTATTGTCTGTACTGGGATTGCTGCTTTTTAACATATTTATCAATGATCTGTAGATGGGAATATGAGATAATTAAATTTGCTGACAAATTTATTAAATTGCTGAGGATTGTGAAAAATTGTGAGACTGGGAGACTAGGTGTCAAAATAGCAGATGACATTTACCGTATTTTCACGTAGATAATGCGCACCCGTGTAAAACGCGCACACGGGTATAGCACGCGAAAAACACAAATTTATGTACAGAAATTTTTATATACCGCGCACACCCGTATACCGCGCATGCTGCCCGACTCTCCTTTCGCCCGCCCCGACTCTCCTCTCCCCCTTGAAGTCCTGTCCCCACCCTGAAAGCCTGATGCCCCCCCCCCCCGCAGGACCACTCGCACTCCCACCCCGAAGGACCGCTCGCACGCACTCCCACCCGCATCCCCACCCTGAAGGATTGCTCGCACCCCCACAGCCTCCCGACCCCCCCATCATGTAGAAGCTCCTACCGGTGTCCTGCTGCTTCCTCTTGGCGGTCCCGACTCCCCAACACGATCGGGGCAAGAGGGAGCTCAAGCCCTCTTGCCCCAGCCAACCGCGACACCCCCGACACGATCGGGGTAAGAGGTAGCTCAAGCCCTCTTGCTCCAGCCAACCGCGGCACCCCCGACACGATCAGGGCAAGAGGGAGCACAAGCCCTCTTGCCCCAGCCAACCACGGCACCCCCAACACGATCGGGGCAAGAGGGAGCTCAAGCCCTCTTGCCCCCCCGACTCCCCGACACGATCGGGGCAAAAGGGAGCCCAAGCCCTCTTGCCCCGTCGACTCCCCAACAATATCGGGCCAGGAGGGAGCCCAAGTCCTCCTGGCCCTGGCGAAACCCCCCCCCCCCCCCCGCTAGTTGTTCGGGCCAGGAGGGAGCCCAAACCCGTACCTTTGTGTAGTTGGCCGGACAGACGGGAGCCAAACCCGCCTGTCCGGCAGGCAGCCAACGACGGAATGAGGCCGGATTGGCCCATCCGTCCCAAAGCTCCGCCTACTGGTGGGGCCTAAGGCGCCTGGGCCAATCAGAATAGGCCCGGGAGCCTTAGGTCCCTCCTGGGGGCGGGGCCTTGGGTACATGGTCGGGTTGGGCTCATGTGACAGTTTGACTCCCGTCTGTCCGGCCAACTACACAAAGGTACGGGGAAGGGGGATGGGGGTGTCGTGGGGGTCGGCCAGGGGGGTCGCGGGTCGGCTGGGGGGGGCGGTCGGAGGTTCTTGGGGGGGGGCAGTCGTTGGAGGGAGGGGGGTTTGCGTCGAGGGCAGGAGGGCCTGGGATCCCTCCTGCCCGTAATGTAGTGCGGGGTGGGGATAGGGAGTCGCCATGGCCAGGAGGGTTTGGGCTCCCTCCTGGCCCGAACAACTAGCGGGAGGGGGGGGGTCGCCAGGGCCAGGAGGACTTGGGCTCCCTCCTGGCCCGATATTGTCGGGGAGTTGGGGAGTCGGCGGGGCAAGAGGGCTTGGGCTCCCTTTTGCCCCGATCGTGTCGGGGAGTCGGGGGGGGCAAGAGGGCTTGAGCTCCCTCTTGCCCCGATCATGTCAGGGGTGCCGCGGTTGGCTGGGTCAAGAGGGCTTGGGCTCCCTTTTGCCCCAATCGTGTCGGGGAGTCGGGGGGGCAAAAGGGCTTGAGCTCCCTCTTGGCCCGATCGTGTCGGGGGTGCCGCGGTTGGCTGGGGCAAGAGGGTTGCGCTCCCTCTTGCCCCGATCGTGTCGGGTTTCGGGACCGCCAAGTGGAAGCAGCAGGACACCGGTAGGAGCTTCTACATGATGGGGGGGTCGGGAGGCTGTGGGGGTGCGAGCGGTCCTTCAGGGTGGGGGTGCGGGTGGGAGTGCGTGCGAGCGGTCCTTCGGGGTGGGGGTGCGGGTGCGTGCGAGCGGTCCTTCGGGGTGGAGGTGCAAGCGGTCCTGCGGGGGGGGGGGGGACTATATAAAAAAAAATTTGTACAACGCGCTCACACATATAACGTGCAAGGGTATGCGCGGTACGTAAAAACCACGTATAACGCGCGCGTTATATGTGAGAAAATACGGTAATGTAAGTGCAAAGTAATGCATGTGGGAAAGAGGAACCCGAACTTTAGCCATGTGATGCAGGGTTCCAGGTTAGGAGTCATCACTGAGGATATGTTCAAACACTCAACTCACTGTGCGGAGGCAGCTAAGAAAGCAAATAGAATGTTAGGAATTATTAGGAAAGGAATGGAAAACAAAGATGAAAATGATTTAATGCCCTTGTATTACTCTATGATTTGGCCGCACCACGAATACTATGTGCAGTTCTGGTTGCAGTTATTTCATAAAAGATATAGAGGAATTAGAAAATGTACAGAGAAGGGTGACAAAAATGATAAAAGGGATGGGATAACTTCCCTATGAGGAAAGGCTAATGCAGCTAGGGCTCTTTAGCTTGGAGAAGAGACGGCTCATGGAGTAATATGATAGAGGTCTATAAAATACCGAGTGAAGTGGAAAGGGTAGATGTAAATTTCTTGTTTACTTTTTCAAAAAATACTAGAGGGCATGTGATTAAGCTACTAAATAGTAGATTTAAAACAAATCACAGAAAATACATATTTCTACATACAATGTGTAATTAAACTATGGAATTCATTGCCAAAGAATGTGGTGAAATCAGTGAGCTTAGCAGGGTTTGAAAAAGGTTTGGATAATTTCCTAAAAGAGAAGTCCACTGGCCATTTTTTTAGATGGCTTGGAGAAATTCACTTCTTATTCCTAGGATAGCATAAAATTTGTATACCGCATCACCCTTCAGATCTATGCGGTTTAACAGAATAAATAATTGCCACAAACACAAAATATAGTACAAATTCAGTCTTTCAAAAATTTTGATATGATGTGGATGTAAAGAATAACTGATGGAAAATCAGCATCCCAGGTAGCTGCTTGGAATGGCAATAGATGATTACATCTTTTATAGCGGCAGCCTTTAGGCAATGGAAAGTCAAAAAATGTAGCTATTCGAGAGAAATGTCTAAGATAAGAGAAAATAAATTGATAGTGCAACTTCCTATAATAGGGAGTTATATAGTCTGAATTTTTCAATTTAAAAATCAGTCTGCTGTGTTCTATATTAATCGAAGTTACCAGCCAAGTGGACAATGTTGCAATAGTCCAAAGTACTCAGAACAAAGGACTGAACTAATAGTCTGAATGATTTATCATCAAAATAAAGTCTAATTACTCTGAGTTTCCAAAGCATAAAGAAACATTTCTTTCACCAATGCATTTAAAGATAGGTGATACTGGAAGCCATTAGAGGAGATCAGGGCACCGAGGGAAGAGGTATAGAGAGGGAAGAGAAAAGGACCTAAGACAGAACTCGGGAGTGTGGCAACTGCTAGCAGGGAGAAACAGAAGAGGACCCACCAACACATACACTAAAGGTACGATGGGAGATGTAGGAGGCAAACCAGGAGAGGACAGATTCACGGAATCCAAGCAAGAACAGCTTATCAAAGGCAGCAGATAGATCGAGTAAAGGCAGGCTTTGGTGAGGGCAGTCTCTCTGGAGTGTTGGAGGCAAAAGCCTGATTGTAGAAGATAAGAATCTGTCGAGTTGAAAGGAAGTCCATGCAGTGACTGAGATCAGTGCGCTCAAGTAGCTTGGATAGGAACAGAAGAAGGGGAGGCAGGGCGATAGTTGGACAGCGAGGGTTAGATGTCTTGACCACATCCTTTGGCAATAAATTACACAGTTTAATAGTTCATTGAGTAAAAAAATATTTTCTTATATTTGTTTTAAATCTATCACCTGTTAGTTGTGAGTATCAGTCCTAGTATTATTTTAAAAAGTAAATAATTATTCCCTATTAATCTGTTTCAGCCCATGCATTATTTTAAAAATCTTTTATATCTCTTCTTGGCTGTGTATTTTCCAAGTTGAAGAGCCTTAACCTGTTAGATCTTCATTTTATAAGGAAACTCTTCCATTCCCTTCTCTGAACCTTTTGTTTTTCTACAGTTTCTCACACAAAGATTCAGCTCCATGTATTGTGCTGGCAGTGTCTACAAGATCATGGAGTTTGCAAAGAAAATCATCTTTTGTGTAACTGAATTTATACAGGGGAATTAGGACCTTCCTGTACGCGTGATGTAACCTTTTCCCCATGATGTGGTGCTTGGGCTTCTTATCTTGTAAATCGCCTTGAATCTGTACTGGATAAGTTCGATTAGATTAGATCAAGCATATGCCAGACTGGATAGCTTGTGTTGGATATAAGAATTGCCATACTGGAACAGACCGAATGCCCATCAAGCCCAGTATCCTATTTCCAACAGTGGCCAACCCAAGTCCCTTGCTAGATTCTAAGTAGTAAAACAAATTTTGTGGGAGAATTCCTATGGTGTTTCACAGGGATCCCCTCTTTTGTCATTGTTGTTCCACATATATCTGGCTTCCTTAGGGACAAGATTGGCAAACTTAGGGGTACAATTATATAGTTTTGCTGATGATATCACCATCATAATCCCTTTAACTTCACATTTATCTGCAGTTACTCAGTTTATATTATCATGATTTCGTTGGTTGATAACTGGATGAAAGATTTTAAATTAAAGTTGAATCCGGATAAGACTAAATTTTTTTTTTAGTTTCTTCACATAATTGTGAAGAAACTAGTATAACTAAGTGGAATCACATATCCTATTGCATCTACCATAAAAATATTAGGTGTTTATCTGGATAAGAATATGCTGATTATCTCCCAGATCAATCTCTCTACACACGAAATTTCACCTGGTCCAAGAAATAGTCTCTGCCTGTTTGGCTGACATTGCTGCGGGGCTGTCGCCATCATCTGAAACTAAACATGTCCAAGACTGAGCTGCTCCTATTTCCTCCTAAACCCTCTGCTCTTCCTCTGTTCTCCATCTCTATAAATAATATTGTCTTTCTTCCAGTCTCCTCTGCTCACAACCTTGGAGTCGACTTCGATTCCAACCTCTCATTATCTACACACATCCAACAGACTGCTAAAGCCTGTCACTTCTCTCTAAATCATCACCAAAATTTGCCTCTTCCTCTCTTAGCACACTACCTGGACCCTTGTCCACACTCTCGTAACCTCATGCTTAGATTACTGCAATCTACTTTTAACTGGTCTCTCACAGTGAAGCCTCTCCCCCCTGTAATCTGTGCAAAACTCTGCTGCAAGATTTGTCTTCTACTAACCCCTCTTCTTAAATCCCTTCACTGGCTCCCTATCCGCCTTCGCATACAGTTCAAGCTCCTATTGCTTACCTACAAGTGTGTTCATTCAGCTGCCCCTCGATATCTCTTCTCACCTTTTACACCTCCCAGAGAACTCAGCTCCTCAGATCAGCTGCTCTTAGCTGTATCCTTCTCCTCCACTACCAATTCCAGACTTCGTTCCTTTCATCTAGCTGCCCCGTATGCTTGGAATAAATTACCTGAGTTTGTCCGCCAAGCCCCTTCCCTTCCCTTGTTGAAAAGCAGACTGAAACCCCACCTTTTTGATATAGCCTACTCCCCACTGCCCACCAACCTAGCCAGCAGATTAATCATTCCCCTTGTATCCATGGCATCTGTTTGTCTGTCTTGTCTGTTTAGATTGTAAGCTCTTTCGAGCAGGGACAGTCTTCTTTGTGACTCTGTACAGTGCTGCGTACATCTGGTAGTGCTATAGAAATACTTAATAGTAGTAACATAGATGAGTTTAAATGAAGTTTGTGAGGTTGTAGAAAAGCCACTACTGGGAGTAAACAGGGAAGAAAAGGATCCTGATGGACACTGGCCGCTGTCAGAAGAAGGAAGCCGGGCTCAACGATAAAGTAAATATTAAGTATTGTGAATGATATCAAATAGGAAAAAAAGGGGAAAATCCATCAATCCAGTAAAACATCAATTAAATGTGTCATCCAAAAAAGTAATATTTTTAAACCGCAAAATTCAAATTGCTTAGAACCAGTTATAATGCTAAGAAATGCAAGGTCATGCATATTTGGGCTGCAAACACCCAAGGGAACGGTACAGTTTAGGGGGTGAAGAACTTCTGTGCACGAAAGAGAAGCGGGATTTGGGTAGGATTGTATGTGGTGATCTTAAGGTGGCCAAACAGGTTGAAAAGGCGACGGCGAAAACTAGAAGGATGCTAAGGTGCATAGGGAGAGGTATGGCTGGTAATAATAATAATAATTTTATTTTTTATATACCGCCCAACCAGAAGACCCGGACGGTTCACAGCAAGAAAACTGAGGCATATCAGTGAAGATGCAAGATACAGTAGGAATCAGTAGGATTCAATGCTATACAATACAATAAAATACAACATGATACAATGCAGAACGAAGGAAAGTGAAGTCATCGCATAAATTTACCAAACAGATAGGTTTTCAGTGATTTTCTAAACTCAAAGTAGGATTGGGAGTGGGCAATCAGAGAACACATCCAAGAGTTCATTCTCCCCACTTGAAAGGTTAGAGTTTTGTCTAAAAAACTTTTATAATGGCAGGCTTTTGGAGTAGGGTACATGAACATGCCCGAGTTTCTTGTGTTCTTGCTTGATGGGAAAGGATTTAATTGGGAAGATAAGAATGATGGTAGTAATCCAAAGATAGCTTTATAACAGAAGCAGCTGAATTTAAAATTGACTCTAGCTTCAAAAGGGAGCCAATTGAGTAGCAGGTAAAAAGGGATTATATGGTCAAACTTTTTCAGTCCAAAGATCAAACGTACAGCAGCGATTTGAACCAGGTGAAGTCTTTGTAGTGTTTTCTTGGTTGACCCTAGATATGTGATATTACAGTAATCTAAGGTGGATAGGATGGTGGATTGAACTAGTATCCTAAAGGACACCATGTCAAAATATTTTTTAACAGTTCTTAGTTTCCATAAAATAGTGAAGCATTTTTTAGTCAGTTGGTCTGTGTGTTTCTCGAACGTTAGGTGTCGGTCTATAGTTACTCCCAGGATTTTGATATAACTTGCTATTTCAAATTTTTTCTGAGTTTATCATTAGGACTAGCTAGGAAGATCTTAGTTTTCTCAGGGCTGAGTTTCAGTTTTGACTGCAAAAATCCATTGTTCTATTTTTTCCAGGATATTTGAGATTAGGTCGTTTAGTTCTGTTGAGAATGATTGGAGTGGTATTAGTATAGTGATATCATCAGCATATTTGTAGAATGTCACGTTTAGACTTTGTAATAAATTAGCCAAAAGGGACTAAGTATATGTTGAACAGTGTTGGTGAGAGTGGAGAGCCTTGCGGGACTCTGCAGGACTTTGTCCATAGAGAAGAGTATTTACCTGCATTATATGTTTGATAAGATCTGTTTCTCAGGAAACCCTGGAACCATTCGTGTACATTACCCATAATTCCAATTTAATTCAAGCAGCCCATCATTAGATCATGATCTACCAGATCTAAGGTGCTGCTCAGGTCCAGTTAGAGAATCAGGGCCCTGGTACCTAAGCTAAATAGGTTGTTAAGTTGATTAATTAGTGAAGCTAGTACAGAAAAAGGAGGTATTGATGCCCCTGTATAAGACTTTGGTAAGACCTCATTTAGAATATTGTGTACAATTCTGGAGGCCGCACCTTCAGAAAGATATAAAAAGGATGGAGTCGGTCCAGAGGAAGGCTACTTAAGGCGTATGGGGACAGACTTAAAGATCTCAATATGTGTACTCTGGAGGAAAGGCGGGAGAGGGGAGATATGATAGACGCTTAAATACCTACATCATGTAAATGCGCATGAGTCGAGTCTCTTTCATTTGAAAGGAAACTCTGCAATGAGAGAGCACAGGCTGAAGTAATCTCAGAAAATTATTTTTCTTGGACAGGGTGGCAAATACTTGGAATGGCCTCCCAATGGAGGTAGTGGAGATAGAAAGTGTATCCAAAAGAAAGCTTGGGACAAGAGTGTTGAATCACTAAGGGAAAGGAGGGGATAATAGATGGCATGGTAAGGCAGACTACCGTAGATAGAAAAATGAAGGCAGGTAAAGACTGTGTGGCCTGTGCTTCTCTAATAACCAGGCACTTCATGTTAGAACAGAGGAAGATACCTATCCAGGAAAACTTAAAACAAAAGAGAAAAAGAAGAAAAAATAATTACTTCAGCATGTTTTAACATGCAGTAAGACTTCATTTTTATCTAGATGGATCTAGTCACATCTGGGAACTGGCTTAATCTCTTCCCACAAAAAAAAAAAAAAATTTTTTTTGTTCTTAAAAATTTTTGTAACACAAATCTTTGCCCATTTCAGGCGTCAATGACACCATTAATGTGGCTCTAGTGGGAGAAGTCCAGAAAAGCTGAAATGTCCAAACTGAACATGTGTCTATCTCACTTTCTTTCATATAACACCTCCTATGCATGGATACCGTTTCTCACACACATTTCCAATCCTAGTCTTAGAGAAATGAAGCAGTTTTAAATATTTTATTCAAATTGTCTAGCTTGTTCCCCATAGAAGCCTACTGCTGTTCAAATGTCCAGTCTTTGCATCCTGAAAAAATGATGACTGAGAAACAGACTCATCAAAGATCCTTTCTATTCTGAACACCATTCTCACTGCTGGCCCCTAGTAGGGACCAATGCTCAAAAATACTGCTGGCATTAACCTACTGTTCATGCCAGGTTGGCACATACGTTATATACAGGGCTGCATACTACGACTATTATTACTTGCCATTTCTGCAGTGCTGTACATTAAACATGTAAGAAACAATCCCTGCTCAATAGAGCTTACAATCTAATTAAAACAGACAAACAAGACAAAAGGGGGTAAGGGAATTTCTGAAATAGTTTTGGCACAGCTGCTGAAATCATTAACACAGACTGCATTTAAATGTGATCATTAGTTACCTCATAGCTATGCTCCAAAGAAAAAAAAGTTTTTCACGCTTGTTTAGCGTAGGAAAAGTTTTACAAGGTCCAGGACAGTGTAGGATAGGTATCAAGCAGCAACCCTTCTCTTCCTTCAATTTGACCACTCTGTCAAAGATCTGGCTTAAAAAACTAACCCTAACCCTCCACCCACCCCCCCCCCCCCCCCGGATGCCAGGTGACACAATCCCCCTTTTCCCCTGTTATAAATAAAAAAAAAAAGCCCAGGTGGTCTAGTGGACCCACGGTCTCGCAAAGTCCATATAAAACTTCTTGATAGTCTACTGGGATACCAACCCAAAGCTAGACCACCCCAGCCCTGCGTACCTAGAAGGAGTCGGAAGCGATGCACACCCAATCCTGCTTCTAGGTACCACCATCTATGACATGGTGCTGCCGCACTTAGTGTATATAAGGGAGATCACTTAGTCCATATAAAGTACCTAGTACCATATAAAGGAGATCTCTAATTTCCCCTACAACTAGTGCTCCCACACTATTCCCCTACAGCTCCTCCTGCTAGGAGTACATATGAACTCATAAAAATAACAAAAAACAAGCTAGTTTCACCTCATTGCTTTGCTGAGATATATCCTAACATCTGCTTCTGCCCTTCCTGGTATATGTGCTTGCCGGCAGCAGAGCTGAGGACTATGAAAGTTGTAGCAGCAGACACTAACCCCAGGGCAAGTCAAGCCTGGTTATGAAGCACCCACTAGCACAGCACTCCAAACTGTATTAAATAAGCACAGTTATTGTTAAAAAGTTTAGGAAAATGGCTGAGACTTCCACATTTCATGCCAGTCCTTGAAAAGTCTTTTGTTTCCATTATGCTCCTTACTTAGTATGTGTGTGCTCCGCCTGCAGCTCCCTGTCGCAGTCTACAGGTCAGTGGTGCAGTTAGCGGCTGGGGGGGAGGGGGGGTTGTGGCTGGGACTGTCTGAACAGGCTTCTGAAAGCAATGAGCTCTGGTTGTGTGCTGGGGGAGATATATGTCTTGACTTCTCCTTCCCCTGTGCTGGTTCAGGTAGGTGCAGCGCGGGATGGCTGGCAGATCTGAGAGTACAGCACGCCCCAGCAGGCAAACGCGCACAGTGCACAGGAAAGCAAGAGTCAGTTTGGAGTGCTCCCCATTTATCAAACTCACGCGGGCCGCCAACAGAGCGGGTCCTTCTATCATTACACCTCTCAAAATCTGATTCATACCACTAATCCTGCCTTCATTCTCCCAGATTAATAACATCTCTTTCAACCTTCACAGTGTGATAAATAGACAAAGAGAGAACAAAAGGAGAAAGAGAAGTGAACGAAAAAGCCACAGCAACTCCTCATAATAAAGAGGAACTGAGCAAGAGGGGAAAGAAAAAACAGTATAAGGAGGGCAGCAAACTCTCCTTCTAATGGACTCTCTAAGAGACTCTCAAGCACTTCTACACTATCCCAGTCCTTAACCAAGAGACACACCCTGAGCTGCTACACCCACAGCATCTGTTAACATAGCTTTCAAAAGCTCCTCTTAGCTGTTACCTCTCAAGATGAAATCTTGGGAGATCATTTTATAAGGATTTGGGGTTGACTTGGAGCATCCCATACTGGAAGTCCTAGGACTAGAAACTAGCCCTCAGCCTATCATAGCAAAACCAGATTCAGTGAGCAAGCATTAATGATGTCATAGATAACATCCTTTATCTTAACACTTTTTCTCCCTCTAAAATAGCTCCATAGGTACTATTTTTGAGATTGCTGTACTAACTTGCAAAATTCTTTCCATCAATTTTTATATATATACAGATGAGCTCCTGGATCATCTAAATCCAATGCAAAATTTCACATCAATTTTGCAAGTAGAATGACAGCTAGGAACTTTGCACATCCCTGGGCTGTAGCATGGGGAATTAAAATTTTAAATGTGCCTCTTTTAAACAGTAGTAGTGGTGGTAAACCTTAAAAGGGGGTGTACACACCCTCCTTATTCCAATCTATAGCAGTTATAACCTGCTTATCCCATATCAGGTTTGAAGCAGGAATTAACACAATAATATAAGCAGAGCATCAAGTTAAAAATCATCGTGGGCCAGATATTTATGAAAGAGATAAGTTTTTAAGTGCTTACATGAAGAAAAGTAGGAAGGTTGTTGCTTGATGGGCAAAGGCAAATTGGAATTTGGAAAGAATATTCTTGAATCGAATGCTCTTAACCAAGAGAAAGAGATTTTGTTTATTTTCAACTTTGGTTAACGAGTTAATGCCCAATCCCTTATCTTTTTCATATTCATAAAAATATGATTAAGTCTACTTAAGTGAGAACCAGCACAAAAATGTTGACAGTACAAGAGTAAAGACATTCACCCTTGTCTAATAAAAGGGAGCCTAGGCAGCTCATGAACTATTTAAACCAGGGGTGGCAAAGTCCCTCCTTGAGGGCCGCAATCCAGTCGGGTTTTCAGGATTTCCCCAATGAATATGCATGAGATCTATTTGCATGCACTGTTTTCATTGTATGCTAATAGATCTCATGCATATTCATTGGGGAAATCCTGAAAACCCGACTGGATTGCGGCCCTCAAGGAGGGACTTTGACACCCCTGATTTAAACAATACCAGTGAAAGGGATAGCCTTGGGAGATTCCATAGGGCAATACTCAGTAAGTGATTGTTTTCCAGGGGCCTCAAATTCTGATCAATTCACAGTCCCACATTTCCTAGCTTTATGCCTGCCTTAGATACAACCCTCCCCCCCAGTAAATCCCATCCTTTTCTAACACCAAGACCTATGTTTCCAATGACTTTCCTCCACCTGGTAGCTTATCTCAATGTATAGTATAGGTTTCTTTTTTAAATTACCTCCTATCCCATGACTTTCTAATTTCCTCAGAAGTCTTTCATGAGGTACTTTCTCAAATGTCTTTTGAAAATCCAAATACACAATATCAACCGGTTCACCTTTATCCACATGTTCATTCACCTCTTCAAAGAAATGCAGGAGATTGGTGAGGCAAGATTTCCCTTGACTAAACCCATGTTGGCTTTCTCTCATTAATCCATGCTTACGTCCATGTTCTTTATAATAGTCTCTACCATTTTGCCTAGCACTGACATCAGACTCACCGGTCTATAATTTCCCACATAGTGAGGAAGTACAGAATGAATTCACTTGTAGGCCAATCAGAGAAGCTTGAACTGTATGCAGAAATGTATAGGGAGCCAATGAAGTGAGTTGAAGGGCAAATTGAGCATGGCAACATTTATGGAAGAATTTTGAAGGGGAGATAGGTGGTTCTGTGAATGACCTGTGAGGAGCAGCTACAGTAGACTTAAATGAAAGGTGATGAGATCATGGAAAAACCTTTTGGTTGTGTGTTCAGAAAAGGAGGGCTGACTTTGGTGGTGATGCAGAGAAAAAAAGTCAGATTTTTAGTAGTCTATTGGATATGTATAGAGAAGGGCATCAAAGATGATCCCAAGGAAAGAGGATGGGACTTCATATTTCTGCTTTCTGTGATTACAATCAGCAGTATACATATTATATACACTACAGATACTTATTTTGTACCTGAAGCAATGGAGGGTTAAGTGACTTGGCCAGTCACAAGGAGCTGCAGTGTTCATTGAACCCAGTCCCCCCCCCCCCCCAGGGTTTTCAGGCTACTGCATTGACCACTAGGCTACTCCTCCACCTGGAATGATCTGAGGGGGCTAGAAAGATAACAGTGTTATCCACAAGGGTAGAGAAAAGGAGAAAGAGGAAGATGGGTTTAAGGGAAAATATAAGAAGTTTTGAAGGGGCAGATGGGTATTTTAGTTTCTATAGTTTATTATTTATATTCTGCTTTTAAATAAGGCGGATTACAACCAAACATACACAATGGACTAGATTCACTAAACACACCGATCGTATTGCGATCATGTACTGACCCGATTTTCCTCCAACCCAATTCACTAACCTCTGTTCCAATCCGCACATGCAAATGAGGGGAAACAGCATGCAAAGTAGGCAAGCAGCGATTCACTAAACAAATCTGGGACACTGACTGGGCTGGCTGATCAACAAAAGAAGTGACTGCTGGGGACCAGTCGCTCACATCCTTTCCGACTGTCCTCGCCCTGAAATCCCAGCCATGCAGCCCATCAAACTATCAAAAAAGCTCCCAGCTCTCTGCCGCTCTGCTCGAACAGGAATACATTGCCACACTTCCCTTCAAGAGCCCTGCTCTCTGCTGCCTTTCGCCACAGTGCGAACCCGTGGTTTTAACCTGCAGGTTGAAAGCAGCCCTGCTTTCAACCTGCAGGTTAAAACCACGGGTTCGCACTGTGGCGAAAGGCAGCAGAGAGCAGGGCTCTTGAAGGGAAGTGTGGCAATGTATTCCTGTTCGAGCAGAGCGGCAGAGAGCTGGGAAGGGCATCAGAGAGGAGTCGGGGCAGCACACATTTCCATTTTGGTCTTTTAGCCTGATGTTGTGCTGGGCACAAGCCACAACTTCTCCTCAGCAGCCCCCCCCCCCCCCCCCCCGGTGAAAGAGAGACCATTCCATAAGGCTTTTTGCCTTGAAAACATTACAGAGACTACAGGGGTAGCAATTTTATCACATAAATGTGCTCCAACTGGACAGTAGGGAGTGGGGTGGGCTCGTGGCTCAGCTGCTTCAGGGCTTGAATGAGGGGGGAGGTGGATTTGCGGCTCAGGACCACTGCCATGCTGGTGCTTTGGGTCAGGAGGGAAGTGGGGTTTGTGGCTCAGGACTGCTCCTGCTGGTGCTTTGGGGAACTTTTCCCCCTACCCCCAGTAATTTTTTTGCTGGTTGGATGAGAGAGCCAGTTGTCGGTTAACTGAATTCTGGTTAGCTGAGATCTACTGTAGTAAAGTTTCATCACCATCCTGTGACATTGTAGCTCCACTGCATATTTTAAAAATCCATGGCTTTGAGGTGTAATGTTATAGTGAAAATGGGCTTGTGAGCCATTCTTGTATACCAGTTATTCTGGATACGCCTGCTGGAATCCCAGCACCAGTTAAAGTATCAGCTGTAATTGAGCTGGGTGACAGCAGGAGACTCAGTAACATACCAAATCTGTTTAAGATGCAGATATCTGAGGAAGGGAGTTGAAGTGATCTGAAAACTCAGGCCCATCATCACTTTAGGAGAATTCTTATATGGGAACGACACCAGGTATCACAATCTGCCAGAAGGCAAAGCGTAAACCACTCTCTAAATGCCCGCTAAGGGCTGAGATCTAACAGCAGCCAGGCGACGGGAGTCTTGTAATATTTAACTTTGCTTGCCTTCTTTCCTCTCTTGAAGATGCTGCTGTGCCTTCAGGGAGCAATCCTGTGAAGTTCTAAGTTCCCTCATAACGCTTGAAAGAGAGAGAAAGAAGCCCTGGAAAAAAAACCCGACAGCATTTACTCCTCTGTGCTATTGTTCGGCGGAACTAATAAATCTTGTATGAGCTGAGCTGCTTCTAATTTTCTAACAAGAAAAGGCATTTAGATTGAGAAAGAGGTCAGAAAGATAAGAGGAAAGAAAAAGACAAATGGGAAGAAACAGAAGAGACAAAAAGAAAGGCAAAAGCATAGTAGTAGAGCTATGTGGTATAACAGGATGGAAAAAGTGGAAGAAGAGAGACAAAACAGTCAAATTTGGGCAATCTGTTACAAAAACACTCCAGCATTTTGAACATCTGAAGAAAGGCTTTGCTATGCCTCACAGATATATCTTTTAGGGATGTACAGTTCAGATATATGTGAGGGACATATATTAGGTATGGTTTAGGGACATACATTA
The DNA here is from genome assembly GCF_902459505.1 of Geotrypetes seraphini. Lineage (NCBI taxonomy): Eukaryota > Metazoa > Chordata > Amphibia > Gymnophiona > Dermophiidae > Geotrypetes > Geotrypetes seraphini. The sequence goes on from NC_047095.1 coordinate 70,452,597, forward strand.
GGTATGGTTTTTGAGGTTTCCTTTGAGAAGGTAATGTTAAAGAACAGCTTGAAAAGTTCAGGGTTCCCGAGAGAAGAGGAGAATCAAAGGCAGGTCTTGCATGGTGATGGTATCATGGTTTCCAATGAATGTTGGAAAAAGTACCAATATCTTCAAACCTAGTCTCTTAATGCTAACCTGAGGCTCATTTACTTGAAGTTTATCAACCAAAATTTATTTTACACCAGAGTGATTGTGGAGCCATATGGTAACCCTATCCAATCCAATCTTTCAGTTTATATACTGGATCATCCTCCGGACAACAGAGGCTCGACTCGGTTTACACAATAACAGGTTGTAATCATTTCTTCAAATAAAATTAACTTATGTAACAATTTTTTGAAAGAGAAAAAGTCTTTAGATATTTTCTAAAGACATAAAGGGAAATTGCTAATATGGCGGCATTAAATCTCCTCTGAGGACGTCAAACCATTCTGCCAGAAGTCAAGCCTTGGGATTTTTTCTACCTGTATCCTTAAAGTTTTACAAGCCACTAAGATTTCACACTATTTCCAACACGATTCAGACTTAGGGGTTTTTTTAATTTTATAATTTGTGAAAATATTTTTACAGAAGTAAATAAGAAAATGATGGTCTACAACATTTGGAAGCAAGAAGGAAATTCATACAAGTTCAACTAGAAATCCCTAATATCACATTGTGAAAATATAATTAACAGAGAGCAGATAGGACTAAAAAACAGAAGCTAGCTACGAGATTATATTCCATCAAACTCAATTCCCTTCAAAGTTAGTTTCCTCACAAGACAGCAAAAATTCTGGAAGCTGTTTGGGCTCAAAGAAAACATAATTCTTACCAAGATATACAACAATGAGAAGGAAATTTCAAAATATAAGTAGCACGAAGCGCCTGCACTCTAGCTCACAGAGTCAGAAACCTAATCTAATCTTCATTCATTCTTTTATACCGGGTGTTCCCTATGAAATACACCTCGAACAGCATATAAAGTAATAAAAAAATATCAAGAATTATACAGGGGTCCTTTTACTAAGGCGCTAGCCGTCTTAGCACACGCTAAACACTAATGCATCCATTAAATCCCATGGACGCATTAGTGTTTAGCGCACACTAAAACGGCTAGCGCAACTTAATAAAAGGACCCAACAATTTCTGAAATAATAAAGTCTTTTTTTTCAACCCATTCCACAAAGAAGTGCTGCATAAGAGGAGAAGTGTTCAGTAAAAGTCTTTAAACGAACATCTCTGAAAGAAGGAAACATCAGTGTATGCGTATGTCTAGATTTATGCGATACCCTACCAGAGAAAAGTTGAACTAAATAGGAGTTTGACTCTGACGAGAGACCAAGAGAAAGATCAGGAAATATACATATTAATGAGTCGAAACCTTTTCATGCATATGCTTGAAATATAAATGCAAAAACTATTATGGTCAGGTTCCAAAGGGAACATACCAAAAACGCTATCTAGTCCAGATCAGGAGTTTGCTCTCTATTAAGTTGTACTGCCATCAAATCCATCTGTCTAGCTCCCAAAGAGAGGTATTCTATTCTCACAATAGGTGGTATCATTTCAGGAGCAAGAAGTAAAATTGTTCAGACTTCGTTTTAAGGAGAGTTGAAAACTACAGGAACTCATAAAAGCCTAAACTTATGAACTTGACTTGTGTTGAGCACTGAAAGTCGCATAGCATTGAAGAACACTTTTGATACGATTCCTCTCTTTCTTTGCTTAACATTGGTGCATGTTCTTTGGGGCTTTCAATTCAATCTGAGCACTGTTGCTATTATTGTAACAAGAACAGTATTTTCACATTTAATAGGCATTTGTTGAAATGATTTCAAACCACCACCAACTGATATTCAGGCTATAGCAGATGTTTTGCTCTTGCTCTTAGACAAGATGTCACTTGGGCTCTTCAGAAACCTGTGGTTCAAGACATTTATCCACAAATTACTAAGCAGCAAAGCTTTGCATCACTTTTGCCCAGGTAATAGGGCTGGAAGTCTGGCAAGCATTCAAGAAACCCAAAGTGACAAGACAAGGACAGACAATGTCACTCACACTGCAAGGATCTAAAATGTTGGTGATGAACCATCTAGAACCCAAAGCCATTCCCCACTGCCACTGTTATGTCAGTATATCTCAAACTGTGTGCCACGAGAGATTCCCTTCATAAGTATAGATGGCAGTGTTCTCCCCAGAAATTTTTTCCAGCCAGGTGGCATGAAAAAGTAGCTGGGTAGGGTGGGCGAGACAGGGAAATTTGATGGTGGGGAAAATTAAGGGCTCCTTTTACAAAGATGCGTTAGCACCTTAATGCGCAGAATAGCGTGCACTAAATTGCCGCGCATGTAGCCGCTACTGCCTCTTAAGCAGGCGGTAGTTTTTCAGATAGCACATGCTAATCTGGTGTGCGCTAAAAACACTAGCGCACCTTTGTAAAAGGAGCCCTAAATGTGTACTATTTTTATTAATTATTATTTTCCAATGTTCACTATTGCTTCCTTTTTTAAGGTTTGACACTTGTGCCAGAATATTTTTACTAAATTTAAGAAGTATCCAATTCTAGAAGTGAATAATTAGATATTCGCCCTCTTTCAAATGGTATAGAGCAGTGGTCTCAAACTCAAACCCTTTGCGAGGCCACATTTTGGATTTGTAGGTACTTGGAGGACCACAGAAAAAATAGTTAATGTCTTATTAAAGAAATTACAACTTTGCAAGAGGTAAAACTCTTTATAGTTTATAAATCTTTCCTTTAACAGTTAAAGGAAAGATTTATAAACTATAAAGAGTTTTACCTTATGCAAAATTGTCAATTATTTTTTCTGCGGCCCTCCAAGTACCCTATTTTTTCTGCCCTCATATTTAAAGTTTAATATTTTTCCTCTCTCAAAACTGACACATTTCAATCACTATATTGAAAATAAAATCATTTTCCCTACCTTTGTTGTCTGGTGACTTTATTTTTCTGAAAACAACGAACAGACTGCAGATAATGTACAAGATGCAGTCGTTGTTTATTAGTAAATGCAGTAACATATACAACCTTATAGCCAACCAAGGGACCTGACACAGTCCATGTTTCGGACAACACGCCTTCCTCAGGGATTCATGGTGGTTAAGGTATAAAGCAAACTGCATAAAAGATAACAAACACACGCCAATCACGATCAAATGGGGTCAAGCAAGTCTTACACAATGCCATTTGATCGTGATTGGCGTGTGTTTGTTATCTTTTATGCAGTTTGCTTTATACCTTAACCACCATGGACCCCTGAGGAAGGCATGTTGTCCGAAACATGGACTGTGTCGGGTCCCTTGGTTGGCTATAAGGTTGTATATGTTACTGCATTTACTAATAAAAAACGCCTGCATCTTGTACATTATCTGCAGTCTGTTCGTTGTTTTCTGGTTGCTGTTGTTTACTGCAGACTACGTTGGACTTTCTTTCTCCCTTTTGTGCATCGACTTTATTTTTCTGTGCATTTAACTATGTTTCCAGGGTCTTCTTGTCCTTTGACTGTTTTTCTCTCCGTCTTCACTTTCTGCCTTGCATCCATCTTTGGCATTAACTTAATATTCAATTTTTCTGCTTTCTTTTCAAAATCTGTTTCCATGTCTTACCTTCCCTTCTATTTCTCTCTTCTTCTGTCCCTATTTCCATGGTCTGCATCTCTTTCTTTCCTTTCTCTCCATCCCTCCTTCCTTCCTTTCCCCTGGTCTGGCATCTGTCTCCTTCCCTCCCCCAACTTTTTATTTCTTTCACCCTGCCCCCTTCTTTCTTTCTCTCTCTATCCATGCCCCCATTCTTTCTATATGTCTGTCTTTCTCTCTCTCTCCGTGCCCCCTTTCTTTCTTTTTTTCTTTCTCCATGCCCGCCCTTTCTCTCTCCATGCCCCTTTCTGTCTGTGTCCCGTTTCCCTTATTTCTTTCTGTCTCTCTGTCCCCCCCTTTCTTTCTTTACTTCTCCCTGCCCTCCCCCAAGCCACCACTATTGGGGAACAGGCCGCCACCACCGCAATCAGGTAACAGGCCGCCACCGCCGCAATCGGGGAACAGGCCAGTGCTGAGGTCTTAACTCTCCCTGCACATCTTCCCCAGCACGGGCCAACCAATTCACGCAACCCGACGTCAATTCTAACGTTGGGGAGGAACTTCCGGACCAGCCAGGCAGCAATTGGCTGGCCCAGAACTTCCTCCCCAACATTAGAATTGAACGTCGGGTGGCAAGAATTGGTCAGCTCCGAGCTGGGGAAGATATGTAGGGAGAACTAAGACCTCGGGCGCTGACCTGTTCCCTGATTGTGGTGGCTTGGGGGAGGGCAGTGGGGAAGGGAAGCAGATTGGGGACCCCTGCTTTAGGCAAGGACAGATTGCGGGCCGCAAAATAGTTGCTGGGCCCCGCAGCCGCGTGTTTGAGACCACTGGTATAGAGGTTTAAAAAAGGGAAATGCGTTAATGAAATCATTAGGTTCAATCTAGCCATTTATTTCTGCATGAATTTAAACAACTAAAAAAAAAAAGATAAATATAGCTCATCCAGTCATACAAGAAACATCTCTACAGCACCTCTAATAATATTTTGATCACTATATTCCTTCCTGAGGTCTCACTGAGGATATGAAATAGATGCGATCTCCAATTCCAAACCTCTTCCACATTATTTGAAGGAGACCTGTGTGATCGCACTACAGCAAAATAAAAAAGTAGCAGATAAAAATCAAAGTGAGAGCTAGGCAAAACAGTTTAGGTAAAAATGCAGGTAATAATTAGCAATGTATTAAAAATATTTTATTTTTATTTGCTTATAATGTCATTTGAAAGCTGTTTGATGTTAATACAGCTTTAATTTAATTCATTATAGTGTGTGGGGGGGGGGGGGGAACGACACTACATCAACAGTAAAGTTAGCATAGGGTCATTAAATCCAGTGGCGTACCTAGTATATATGACAGCCAGTGCTGATCATTTTTTAATAACCCCCTCCTCTATATAAAAAAAGTTATTTTTAGTAATAATCCATGAGTTACACAACAAGGGTGCACCTAGGAAAAGGCAGCATCTTAAACACTGCAGTGAGCACTAGAACACCAACACATGCATTGTAAAACTAAACAAGCCAGATCCTGCACAGTCAATTGATCCTGTACAGTCATTGCTAACAGAAAGCCATGTCCTTTTCATACACACAGAACAGAGATACACCCTCGCCTAATATGGAATAATCACAAACTAAAAATAGAAATATGTAGACAAAAGTTAAACTGAAACGCCAATAAACCAGACTCTGCATACAATGCAACACCACAGAAACAGTGACACGTACCCTAATACTGTGCAAAATATAAAGACAGTAGATGTAAATTTGAAAAAACTGCTACATAACAATCACCACTTTACAAATTAACAAATATAAATAAAACAGGGAAAAGAGAAATAAGAAAATACCATTTTATTGGACTAATCCATTTTTCAATTAGTAGTAATTAGCTTTCAGAGGCCAAATCTTTCTTCAAGACAGTACAGTATACTGCTGTTATGGTAACCTGTCCTGACCTGAGGAAAGGGGTTTAGTCCCCCAAAAACTGCCTTATTTCCATTTTCTATTGATAAACTTTAATCAATACAGTTACAATACTACTTGATTCTACATAAAGCAACAACAAATTTTTTTTCCACCTTTTGTCGTTTCTGCTTTAATCATCTTCTCTTCACTCTCTTCTTTCTATTCAGCGTTTGTCCTCGCTCCCTTCCATGCAACATCTGTCCTCTCTCTTTGCCCCTTCCACCCAGCCTCTGCCCTCTCTCTCTCCCCCTTGCATCCACTGTCCACCCTCTCTGCCCTTTCCATCCAGTGTCCGCCCTCTCTCTGTTCCATATGGCATCTTCCCTCTTTCTATGTCCCAATAAACTGTATATCCTTTGCCCTTTCTCTCCTTTGTACTCTGTGACCTTTGTACTTTGTGCCTTTGTACTCCTGTGCCCTTTCTCTCCATTTCAGCTTCACCCCTCTCCATTTTTTTTGTCTCCACAACTTCTCCTATGCTCTGGCACCTCTATCCCCTTCTCTCCCCCCATGCCCTGGCATCTCTCTCCTCTCCTTCCATCTCCCCCTTCCACTCCATTAACTGGCATCTCTTCTCCTTCCTTTCTCTCCTTCCTTCCTTTCACCTGATCTGGCATCTGTATCCTCCCCCTCCCCCCATATGCCCTGACATCTCTCACCCCTCCATGGTCTGGTAGCTCCTTTCCTTTCCCTCCCTCCTATGGTCTTTGCATCTCTTTCCTCTCCTCTCCCTTCCCTGGTTTTCCTTCTCCCCTCTCTCCCCAATTGTGTGCAGCAGCAGCACTTCTCTTCCTCTCCTCCCCTATTGGATGTTGCAGCAGCATTTCTCTTCCCATCCCTCCCCTCATGCCCTGGAATCTCTCTCCTCTCCTATGTCTCCCTCTGCTTCCTTGCTCTGGCACCTTTCTTTCCTTTCCCTCTGGTCTAGCATTTGTCTCCTTAGTTTCCCTCCCCTCCCCCATGCCCTGGCATCTCACTCCTCTCCCCTACCCCCTCCATTATCTTGCATCTCCACTCCTTCTTTTCTCTCCCCCTTCCTTCCTTTCCCCTGGTCTGGCATCTGTCTCCTTCCCCCCCCCCAAAGTCTGGTATCTCCTTTCTTTTCCCTCCCTCCTATGGTCTTGGCATCTCTTTCCTCTCCTCTCCTTTCCCTGGTCTTCCTCCCCCCCCATTGGGTGCAGCAGCAGCATTTCTCTCCCCCCTAATTGGGTGCAGCAGTAACAGTATTTCTCTCCCCCATCACTTCTGCCCCTCCCCCCCCCGCCTCGGTCGGCAGATTCGCTACAGGCTAAGGCAGGAGAAAGGTCAGCGACGGAGGTAAGCTTACAACTTGAAGCTCTTCCTTGCTTCGGGCCTTCCTCGCTGCTGGGTCCTGCCTTCATGGAAACAGAAAGTAGGCAGGACCCGGCAGCGAGGAAGACCCGAAGCAAGCAAGAACACCAAGTTGTAAGCTTTCCTCCCTGCCCTATCTCCCGCCTTAGCCTGTAGCAAATCTATTTTTCGGACCTACTTCATTTCTCTTAGGTACCTTCTCCCTCCATTAGCCAGCAGCAGTTAAAGCAGCTGCGAGCTTCTGCCTCTCCTCTTTCCGATTGGTTTAGCTTTGTGCAGGAGCGTCTTGTGAGATAAGCTGCAGATTAGTACAGAACAAAAGTAAACACGACGTCGGGGTTCTTCCTGTTTGTGCACTGGGTCATAATGAGCCTGCAGCCCCTGTCTCCAACTGCGACTGTAAAAATCGACCAGCAGTAGGAAAATTGTTTAAAAAAGTAAAGCTGAAAACCCTTTTTCTGGCGCTTAAAAAAAAATAAAAAAGTCAGGCGGAGGCAAATTTGCAGCCAAGATGACAGCCGGGCGCTCACCTAATCTAGCCGGGCGGGGCGCCCGGCTGAAAGGCACTAGGGAGAACACTGGATGGCATATACTTCGTGTATGCAAACGTTTGTCAATGTTATGAGCATCTGTGTGCATAAGGATACAACAACCCAGATAAGCATCATTCTTTGACATGATTGGTCCTTGAAAACTAACAGCAAGCAATTTTATTTTTCTTTTTTATGCAATAGTTATCCTAACTTGAGCAACAAACCAATCAAGGCTTTGTTATTGTTTGGATCTTCTTATCTTTGTGAAATTGGATTTTCAGCTCTGACAGAAATTAAATTAAAAAAACCAGAATGACTGCAGATGGTGGATGAAAAGCATGTTTGCTTGTCAACTATCAAGCTGCAGTTTTAGTTAATTTGCACTCAAAAACAAGCTCATCCATTGCATTGATTAGCTCATATCTACTTTAGTTTCACCGTTGTTACAGTCAGCCATACACAACTTAAAGAAATAACTCTCAAATTTTTTGTTGCTTTTGCAATTTTATCATTTCAGTTAGAATGTGCTGCAAAAACATTTGCTCTGTTTAGTGTGCCAAAGCTAAAAAAGTTTGAGAGACACTTATGAAACTATGCATATGGAACACTCCAGGTAATGTATGGCTCAAACGTTCAGCCCCAAAACAAACATTCTCAAAGAAAAAAGATAATCAAATGAGGGCAGAGGAACCTACAAAAGAAACACCTAGCAGAGAGTAGGTCTGTCTAGCCATATTTCACAAGAGGAAAAGAATTCCCATCTCTAGCCTGTAAAGTTCAGATAAGGGGGAAGTTGGAATAGCTGGTGCTCTGGTACTTAAGTAAGGAGACAGAAGTACCGTACTGTCCTGACAAAACTACCAGGTTTCATTCCACTCTGCCACCAGGTCACCGATCCTCTCACAGGGCATACAGTATACTGATCTGGAGCAGAATGCAGCTCCTGGGACACATTCAGTCTCCCATCTTCATCCTAAAACAGTGCTGGGTGTTACAGTTTATGCAGAAAGCTATTTAGAAATAAGCATTAAAACATTCCAATGATTCTATCATTAACCCTATAAGATGACAATCTGAAGCTAAATTACTAAGCACAGCTATTACAGGTCAAGCAGCCAAAGATGACCTGCACGATATTCCCTGACACAAGAAGAAGAAACAGCAACAGAAAAATGGGAATTTATTAAAGGACAGGGAAAAGAAAACCTGCTCCTTTAAGGAAGTTAGCAATTTTCACAAATCAAATGCAGTATCAGTGTCTGCAGAATCCAACCAGCTCTTCAAGATTGATATAGCTATCCCGACTGCGGAGACATTCACGCTGTGTGCTGTCAAGCTATAAAATTTTTTAAAAAGTATTTCACTGAAAGATAATAGGCTCTTTCTTTTCTTTTTATGACATAAAACATAGGCAGCTGGCCTAATTACTACACACTCAAAGCAGAATATGCAACGAGCATCATAAAGGCACACGGCTGCTGATTAGACAGTAAAAATAAGCAAAGGCTTGTGTTTACTTTTCTTTTCCTGAAGCTTTGCATACCATTAATCGAATCTAAGCAGTATCAACTGGTGTAATAGCCTTTGTGGATATGTTGTTAAGGCTAACAGACAAGTTGTCTTACCTGGGTTTTTCACTTAGTTAGGTAGCTGTAAATGTGGAAATGGGTTCAGCAAGAGAGGAAGTGAGGGCAGCTGCTCTAACCACTAGGCCACGCCTCCACTCCCTTTGCTTGCTACAATCCCCACTCTTGCTCCTGGAAGCGCTGAGGAGAAGCAGCAGAGAAGGAAGATCAAGTGTTAAGTCTTCCAGTAACCCCTAGCGTCAAAAAAAACCACCTCCTGGCAGAAGCTTTTAGGAAATGCACTGTTCTCTCAGTAGGAAATGGAGACCAAGACTAAGACCAAGACTAAATGAACTAAGATAAACTCATCAACTAGGCCAGGGGTAGGCAATTCCGGTCCTTGAGAGCCAGCGCCAGGTCAGGTTTTCATGATATCCACAATAAATATGCATGAGATAGATTTGCATCTCAAGGAGGCAGTGCATGCAAATTCATCTCGTACATATTCATGGTGAAAATCCTGAAAACCTGACCTGGCTCCGGCTCTCGAGGACCGGAATTGCCTACCCCTGAACTAGGCCGTATCGCTAAGTTCCTCACCAAAGCATGTATAGTGAATTAGTCTATCTCAGATGTTTATATCTACTCTAGCATGTATAGTTCTAGTGTATCTCAGGTGTTCTCTATTTACCATAACTTGGCATTCTACCACTCGCTTTCCAAATATATCTTGTCCATATTTGTCTTGACTATACTCTGTATGTACTCCTGTAACCCGTTCTGGGCTCTTTTGGGAGGACGGGCTAAATAAATAAAAATACCAGATCTCTTGCAGAAAGGAATCCCCCCACTGGACCAAGATGGAGACATGAGAGAATCCATGCAAGACAACTCCATGAATACAATATAATTCAGCTCTTATATTCCACACTATACCTCTGCAGCTCTATGCAGATAACAAATTCTATGAGATTGGACAAAGAGACCAGGATTATTAAAAAAATAATTAAAGCTAGTCATATCCTACTATCAAAATCTTCAGCATACTCGTAAATATTCCTCAAATAGAACAGATTTAACCATCTTTCTAAAAATAACCATCTTTCTAAAAATTAGAGATTTGCCTCACCTCTAATGGAAGATTATTTCATAGACCTTAAATATCAAGATAGATAATTGAAATCACAGGCAGCCAATGTAGGAGACCAGCAATGGTGTCACATGGTCATATTTTCCAGCAGAGAAAATACATTTGGCTGCGATGTGAGGGGGTCAAGATGGCGTCGAGAGAGAACACTTGAGCAAGCTGTGCTGCTCGTCTCACCTGGAGGTGCGTAGTGAGTTTCCTTCCCGGTAGCGATATGGGGAAGAGAAAGGGAGTTCCCCGCTTTGCCCCTCCAGCAGTCGAGTCCCCTCAACGGCTGATTCAGACGACGTTAACGAGCATCTTTGCTCGTTCGGGTGAGGTGACCCGAACTACTTTGGGGGGAAGCCCGGAATCTTCGGGGGACCTCAGCGCAGAGAGTCAGGCTTCATTGAGCCCCGAGCAAAGGCTGGTTCCTCCCCAACCCGGAAGTGCTCCAGTGCAGGGAATGTCTGGGGTCTGGTGGCCCTGAGAGGGAGAGCTCGACTCCAGCATAGGAGGGACATCCCTACTAAGTCCTTCGGAAGAAGGAGGAGATGGGAACCATCAGAGATCTCCCTGCACTTTAGAGGAAGAGGTGAGAGGTGCTTCGGGAGGGAATATTATCAGCTTTGGGGAGATGAAGAAACCAGATAAAATAGATATGGAGGCACTGTGGCAGGCCATATCAGTCATGGATTCCAATCTTAAATTGAGTTTATCTACTATTAAAACAGACTATGGAACTGTCTTTTCCAAGGTGGAACAACAGGGGGTACTTCTTACTAACTTGAGTGAAAAGTTGGAGGAACAATAAAATAATTTGAATGAAGTGAAGAAGGTACAAATGGAATGGTTAAAAAGAGATCTTATGTTTCCCGTAAGATGGAGAATTTTGAAAATCAACTGAGGAAAAATAACTTAAGATTTTTGAACTTTCCAAAGTGCCCTATTATATCACCAGTTGAGATGGCTAGAAAATATTTCCGTGGAACTTTAGCCATTTCACCAGAAAATTTACCTCCAATTGTTAGAGTTTATTATTTGAATATAAAGACGCCACAAGGGGAATCCACTCCTACAGAAATTCCAGTGGATAAAGCAGTGGACATGAATTTGTCTTCATTCTTGGAAAACTCCCTTGAGGTTGTCACCCATAGAACTACCATGCTGTTAACTCTAGCCATGGAGCGTGATAGGGAATTTATTCTTCGTTTGTATTTTCGTCATATAAATGATAAGTTTTTAGGCTCTAATGTTCGAGTTTTTCCAAATCTAGCTCAGAAAACCCAGACATAGGAAAGAGTTCTTGTCCTTGAGGCCAAAAACTCTTGCTTTGGGGGCTACATTTCTTGTTAAATTTCCTGCAAAGTGTTATGTATCTTATCAAGATAAGAATTTTCTTTTCTTTGAGCCTAAACAACTTTTAGAATTTATTGGATCAAAAAAAAGGTTGGTAACCATGTCTAGCGATGTATGACCTACCAGCTGGCTGTAATTCGGGAATCTAATGCCGTGACCTTAATTAATTTTGTTTGGAAGTTTATTTCTTTTCTTGATCCTCATTTTTGTGGACTAAATATGAGATAGTTAATGTTTCCTTTATAGGTTTTATTGAATATAATTTCTCGATCTGTAGCATCGTGCAAAAGCAATGCTTGTATTTAAAATTGAAAATCTTATAAATATTAAAAAAAAAACATTTGGCTGCGATGTTTTGAATAACTTGCAGTTTTCTAATCAAAGGTTTAGTACAACCCGCATATATTGAGCTACAATAATCTAATTTGGAGACTATCAATGCTTAACAATTAAAGCTAATTGTGAGGTATCAATATACTTTCTAATTTGTCTCAATTTCTTCAATACTAGGAATGAACTTTTAACTACACTATTAACCTGTAGTTTCATTGAAAGCTGACTATCCAAATGAATCTCCAGTATCTTTGCTGATGACTCAAATTGATGAGACTATCAGTCCAAGGATAAGAGAGGGTGGTAAGAGCTAGAGAAGACAGACTGAAAAGATTGAGCTTGCCTCCTCCTACTGACGTACAGGTACAGGCCACCACACCAAGCCCTGGAATGAATTCATCACATCAACAACCCTTCTTTAGGTTCTTATTTTTGAATCATTCCTGAGAAGATCCTGTGTTCAAAGCTCTTCTTTCTTAGGAGCTCTAATTATGAATCTTGGACAACTGAAGAACTGCTATGCTGATCCTTATTAGATCCCCACATCGAAAACACAAGTAAAGCACAGACAGCTAAAGTGAGACTCAGGGACAAAAAATACTTCATTATAATTAAAGATACAGATTTTACCACTGATCCAATCCAATATGATCTTTGTGAATGTTATCATATTTCTCTATTTCTTCTTTTCTATTACTATCCAAATAATCATTTAATGAATTACACACTATTCTAGCCAAACAGCTTAGTAGGGACCCAGTCCCATATAGACAAAAATGGAAGAAAAACCTTAGCAAATCACAAATAAATATTAGGAATTTTTGAAAAGGGATGGGGAAACAAAACTGAGAATGTCATTATGCCTCTGAAGAGGTCCCTGTAAACTCCTGTTCTGGGGCCTGACAGAGCCAGTGGCAGCACTCATAGGGGAGCATCCCTGCACCTGTTTTTTGTTTCCTACTCCCGCTGTGGGGAAAACAAGCAGCACACCTATGCAGGAGGTGAAAACCACATCAAATGGGTAAGCCAGGGGGACAGGAGAGACAAGACAGCTCAATATTGAATACGGGGGAGACATGAGATAGGGCAATGCAGGATATGGGGGTGGGGAAAGACAGAGCAATGCAGATTCTAGGGAGAGAAAAAGATGGACCAATGTATGATATGTAGGGTGCAGAGAGACGGAGCAGTAGCAGACCTTGAAGAAGGTGGGGGGGAGATAGGGCAATAAAGGATATGAGGGTGGGGAAAGAGAGCAGGGCATAATGGGAAAGACATGGCAATGGAGAATATGGGGGTGAGAGACAGATGGAGCAATGTAGAATACAGGAGTGATGTGGTAATGAAGTATATACGGGGAGACAAGGCAATATTAGATGGTTGGGGGTAATGGAGAGAGATGGGGCAATGAGGGATGATATTTTTGGTTTTGGGGTAATGGTGGTGAGACAAGGAGGAAAGACGGAATTAGGAGGCGGGACAGAGACGGCATAATGCTAGTGATGGAATGAAAAGATGGGCGCTACTGGATATGGTGGATAGAGAGACAGAGGTGATTGATGCTGGTTGGCAGGGGAAGAGAGAGGTAGATGTTGGAAATGGAGGATGGAAGAAAAAAGAAAGAAGGGAAATGGTGGACAGGAACAGAGGGTAGGAGAAGAGAGAGGAGAGGAGAAATGCACATAGATTGCAGGGAATGGAGGAGATGCTATCCACAGATGGAGAGAAAGAAAAAAGCTGGAAATTAGATAGATTTGAGGAGGCGGCAGAAAAATAGAAGAAACTTGGATGTGAAAAATGGATATTGGCAGGCAATGAAGGAGAGCAGGAGAGAAAAGAAACAGTGAACGGACAGGAGGCCCTAGAAATAGAGTTCAGAGCACAGAGAGAGGGAAGGAGAACCAGAAACAGGGAACAAAATTATTACAAAAAAGGGACTATATTTTGTACTGCACAAGAAGAAATGTGAGTGGGGACACTATATGAACTTTACTGTGTGATTAAAAATTTTAATTGTGATTAATCGTGATTAATCGTGTGATTAACATTTGTAATCGATGTGCAGCCCTAGATACAGATACATTTTGGGTTTTAAAAGAGATATTTGAAGAAACCCGATGTTCAGCTACCAAATGGGGGGATTAGTATTAGAGGGAAGTAACCTTGAAAGAGATTTGGGTGTACTGGTGGATACAACAATGAAGTCAACGGCGCAATGCGCAGCAGCCGCGAAGAAGGCAAACAGAATGTTGGGTATTATTAAAAATGGTATTATGACCAGAACAAAAGAAGTCATCCTGCCGTTGTATCGGGCAATGGTGCGCCCGCACCTGGAGTACTGTGTTCAGTATTGGTCACCGTACCTTAAGAAGGATATGGCAATACTTGAGAGGGTCCAGAGAAGAGCGACACGAATGATTAAGGGCATGGAAAACCTTTCATACACTGAAAGACTGGAGAGGCTAGAGCTCTTCGCCTTGGAAAAGCGGAGACTCAGAGGAGACATGATAGAAACCTACAAGATCATGAAGGGCATAGAGAAAGTAGAGAGAGATAGATTCTTCAAAATTTCAAAACATAAAAGAACAAGAGGGCATTCAGAAAAATTGGTAGGGGATAGATTCAAAACAAATGCTAGGAAGTTTTTCTTTACTCAACGGGTGGTGGATACCTGGAATGCGCTTCCAGAGGACGTAATAGGGCAGAGTACGGTAATGGGGTTTAAGAAAGGATTGGACAATTTTCTGTTGAAAAAGGGGATAGAGGGGTATAGATAGAGGATTGCTGCACAGGTCCTGGACCTGTTTGGGCCGCCGCGTGAGCGGACTGCTGGGCGCGATGGACCTCGGGTCTGACCCAGCAGAGGCATTGCTTATGTTCTTATGTTCACTTATTTCTGATCAGAACTAGAAGATTCAGATTTTTCTGGATGTGTCACAATCTACATAGATCAATGGTGTAGACTTTCTTTCATGAAGAGATAAGTTACTTGCTTTGGGCGCAATCTTTTTTTTAGATCAATGAAAGTGCCTCATTACTTTTCAGGGAGCAAGATAGCACAGTTACTTACCGTAACAGGTGTTATCCAGGGACAGCAGGCAGATATTCTTAACGCATGGGTGACGTCACCGACGGAGCCCCGGTACGGACACTTTTAACTAGAAAGTTCTAGTTGGCCGCACCGCGCATGCGCAAGTGCCTTCCCACCCGACGAAGGAGTGCGTGGTGCCCAGTTAAGATAAGCCAGCTAAGAAGCCAACCCGGGGAGGTGGGTGGGACGTAAGAATATCTGCCTGCTGTCCCTGGATAACACCTGTTACGGTAAGTAACTGTGCTTTATCCCAGGACAAGCAGGCAGCATATTCTTAACGCATGGGTGACCTCTAAGCTAACAGAGAGGGAGAAGGGATGGTTGGCCATTAGGAAAATAAGTTATGTAACACAGATTGGCCGAAGTGTCCATCCCGTCTGGAGAAGGTATTCAGACATTATTGAGTAGGGAACGTGTGAACTGAGGACCAAGTGGCAGCCTTGCAGATTTCCTCGATGGGCGTGGAACGGAGGAAAGCCACAGAAGCAGCCATAGCTCTGACCCTGTGGGCCGTGACAGCACCTTCCAGTGAGAGACCGGCCCGAGCATAGCAGAACGCAATGCAGGCAGCAAGCCAGTTGGAAAGCGTCCGTTTAGAGACAGGACGACTTAGGCGGTTAGGGTCGAAGGACAAAAAGAGCTGAGCCCTGGTATGGTCAAGGTAGTATGCAAGGGCACGCTTACAGTCCAGCGTGTGCAACGCCTGTTCCCCCGGATGAGAATGGGATTTCGGGAAAAAGACAGGCAACACAATGGACAGGTTGAGGTGAAATTCCGAGACCACCTTGGGAAGGAATTTAGGATGGGTACGCAGAACCACCTTGTCATGGTGAAAAACAGTGAAAGGTGGGTCGGCAACCAGTGCATGCAGCTCACTAACCCTCTTGGCAGAGGTGATGGCAATGAGGAAAAGCACCTTCCATGTAAGAAATTTGAGTGAAGTTGTGGCAAGAGGCTCAAACGGAGGTTTCATGAGGACCGATAAAACCACATTCAGGTCTCAGACGACTGGAGGAGGCTTCAGAGGTGGTTTGACATTGAAGAGGCCTCTCATGAACCGGGAAACCAGGGGATGAGCCGTAAGAGGTTTTCCGAGGATAGGCTCATGAAACGCAGTGATGGCACTGAGGTGGACTCTGATTGAGGTAGACTTGAGGCCAGCATCGGACAGAGAGAGCAAATAGTCCAGTACAGTTTCCACCGCCAATGAGGTGGGATCGTGGTGATGTAGTAGACACCAAGAGGAGAACCGGGTCCACTTCTGATGGTAACATTGGAGGGTGGCCGGTTTCCTGGAGGCATCCAAAATACGACGGACAGGCTGAGACAGATTCTCTGGAGAGGTCAGCCCGAGAGAAACCAAGCTGTCAGGTGGAGCGAGGACAGATTGGGATGCAGTAGAGACTGATGCTGCTGTGTAAGTAGAGTAGGAAACACAGGAAGAGGAATGGGTTCTCTGGAGCTTAGCTGGAGCAGAAGGGAGAACCAGTGTTGGAGGGGCCACCGAGGGGCGATGAGAATCATGGTGGCTCTGTCCCTACGGAGTTTGAATAACGTCCGCAACATCAGAGGTAGTGGAGGAAAGGCATAGAGGAACCGATCCGTCCAGTTGAGCAGGAATGCATCCGGGGCCAGACGATGAGGAGAGAAGAGTCTGGAACAGAAAAGGGGTAGCTGATGGTTGTGAGGAGCTGCAAAGAGGTCCACCTGAGGAGTGCCCCACCGAGCAAAGATGGAGGGAGTGTGGGATGATCCAGAGTCCACTCGTGAGGTTGAAGGATGCGGCTGAGATTGTCGGCCAGGGAGTTCTGTTCGCCCTGGATATAGACAGCCTTGAGGAAGAGACTGTGGGCCGTGGCCCAGGTCCAGATGCTGATGGCCTCCTGACAGAGGAGGGGAGATCCGGTGCCGCCTTGCTTGTTTATGTAGTACATGGCGACTTGGTTGTCTGTGCACAGGAGAAGAACCTGAGGATAGAGAAGGTGCTGGAAGGCCTTGAGAGCATAGAACATGGCCCTGAGTTCCAGGAAATTGATGTGGTGTTGACGTTCCTGAGGGGTCCAGAGCCCCTGGGTGCGAAGATCTCCCAGGTGAGCTCCCCATCCCAGGGGGAGGCATCCGTTGTTATAATCATGGAGTGAGGGGTAGATGAAAGAGTAGACCCCTGGAAAGATTGGAGGAGTTCAACCACCATTGAAGAGATTGCTGAAGAGACGATGTCACAGAGATGGGATGAGAGAGAGGATCCGTGGTCTGTGACCATTGGTTGGCCAGAGTCCATTGAGGTGTCCTGAGGTGGAGTCGCGCCAGAGGAAGCACATGGACCGTCGAGGCCATGTGGCCCAGGAGGACCATCATTTGCCGAGCTGGAATGGAGCGACGAAGGAGCACCTGACGGCAGAGGTGGAGCAGGGTCTGTTGGCGGTCTGAGGGGAGAAATGCCCTCATCAGAGTGGTGTCGAGAACGGCTCCAATGAACTGAAGTCGCTGTGTGGGAAGCAGATGCGACTTGGGGTAGTTGATCTCGAACCCCAGGAGATGGAGGAAGGAGATGGTGTGCTGAGTAGCTTGTAGCACAAGTGGAGACGTAGGTGTTTTCACCAACCAATCGTCCAAGTAGGGGAACACCTGGAGGTTGTGAGACCTGAGGAAGGCCACCACCACAATAAGGCACTTGGTGAACACCCTGGGCGATGATGCCAGGCCAAAGGGTAGCACTTTGTACTGATAGTGACGGTGCTGTATCTGAAATCGGAGGTAGCGACGTGAAGTCAGATTGATTGGAATGTGAGTGTAGGCCTCTTTGAGGTCTAGGGAACATAGCCAGTCGTGTTGAGAGAGAAGAGGGTAAAGCGTGGCAAGGGAGAGCATTCTGAACTTTTCCTTGACCAGACACTTGTTGAGGTCCCGGAAATCGAGGATGGGACGGAGGTCTCCTGTCTTCTTGGGAACCAGGAGGTAGCGGGAGTAGAATCCCTGACCCCTTTGGTCTGAGGGTACCTCTTCGATGGCATTGAGAAGAAGGAGGGAGTGGACCTCCCTCAGGAGGAGAGGGGATTGGGAGGAGTGGGAAGCAGACTCTATGGGAGGATTGTCTGGTGGAAGAGTCTGAAAATTTAGAGAGTAGCCGTGGCGAATGATGTTGAGGACCCATTGGTCTGATGTGATGACCTCCCAACGGCTGAGGAAGAGTTGGAGGCGTCCTCCGATAGGCTGAGGAAGAGGCAATGATGGTGGGACTGGCTATGCCCTGGAGAAAAGAGTCAAAAGGGTTGAGATGGTTTTGACAGAGGGAGAGGCTTGGCAGGTTGATGAGACTGGGAGCGAGTCTGAGTTTGATGCTGGTGACGAGGACGGCGAGGCTGCTGTTGAGGCGGGTTGAGAGGTCTGGCCGAGAACCTGCGCTGGTAGGAGGACTGCTGTCTGTAGGGTCGAGTAGGCGGAGTCTTCTTTTTAGGTTTCACCAGAGTATCCTGTCACTATTGTTAGGACTCTGAATTGTGTCAATTGCTCACTGAGCGATTGACTCGGTGGGTTTGCATGCAAATGATTTGCACCTCTGTGCAAATCAATTGCATGTACACTTAACAGTGAATCAATTGCTGTTGGAAAATTGGCCAGAGAATCGCCCAACAGCTATTGAGTCGCTATTGTTAGTGAATCTAGGGTTTAGATTGAAGAAAGGAAAATAATTTGGATAAGTAATAATAATAATAATTTTATTCTTATATACTGCCAAAGCCGTAGTAGTTCGAGGTGGTTTACAACAAAGAAGAGCTGGACAATCAGCGAGTAGGTACAATCAGCGAATATAGATACAATTTATATAGGTAAGCAGGATATGGGTACAATATATAGGTAGATAAGTAGATAGGTACCATACCAAAGAACTTTATATCAGAGACAACCGAATTTAAATTTAACTGCCCATACACCGCTGGACCACCAGGAATAACTGAAAAGGTACGAGGGTGGGGTGGGGGTGAGGCGTAACTGAAAAGATAAGCGGGGGGTAAAAATAAATTATTTGTATCAGCCGGGTCAGGAGACGGGAGGGATGTCTCCTGTCCCGGCCTATCAGAGGCCTGCATCAAGTTGGGGAGGGGGTTGGGTGATGACCAAAATATAGGACGAGTAAATACGGTAACACCCAAGATCTTAATAGTGGGTTGTATTAAATACGTAGTGTTATTTAATAGTAATGATGTTTCAGTAAAATTCTGACCTAAAGATGCAATCAAAAATTTTGTCTTCTCTGGGTTTAATTTTAATTCTAACATCCATAGCAAATAAATGCCAGAAAAAGAGTGGTCAAAGAATGTAAACTCCTCTTTCCTTCCACACAAAGCTCTAGTGTAGCTTGTGCTTAGCAGTCAGAAGGCCACTGCACTACTTGCTAGAAGTTCTCAAAAATTAAAACTTACATTTCCTTCCCTTAGGGGTAAAAACAGAACTCTCAAGAGATTCAATTACTCTTTTGTTTTCAAAATAACTGAGCTCTAGAATGAGTTACCACTTCTCTGAGAAGTTTAGGTCCCTTCGTTGTATTCCAGAAAACTCTGAAAACTTTCTTGTTTTCCAAACACTTTGGAAACTAAATCATTGTAGTTTATATTCTCTTTTATGTTCACTTTATTGTTAACCGAGTTGAGCTCCTTTTGGTCTATAAAACTAAGTTTTAGTTTAGTTTACTGTACTCCAGGTGCAAGCAAGCAAAAAGCAAGGCAGAAGGATATAAGATGAAAACATCCAGACTTAAAAACTATCCTGCATTCCTCCAGACTAATCACAGGTTCCCTTCTACAGAGCAAATTCATAAATGTAAACATGGACTCTGAAATAGGACAAAGACCGTGAAAGATTTCTAGAGCTCAGGGGACTTATACTGACCTAATGAGTTATTGAGTGGGTATTAATTATAAATTATAACAATTAGACACAATTGAACATGTTCCGTTTCCTCCACTTTACAATTTGAAACCATTTATGTGTAAAAGGTAGCCCGGCAGTCTTTCAGCTGTGGTTGGGGAGGGAGCCTCTAGGCCCAGATGAATGTGCCCGTGCAGACAGGTGGCAATTCAGCCAATACTGCACACCTCATCACAGAGCATCAGTACTAGTTTGCTGGTAATCTAAGCTGTCTGCGTGAAGGGGTGCAGTCACGGAGGTGGAGATGGATATTGGGAGACTGATTGCTGGAAGGCAAAATTGGAGGGGTCCAGACTGAACTATTGTCATTCCCGCCTACTAAAGAAACCTGGAGCATAAGTAGAAACAAACAGCTGATAAAGGCTGAATGGCCCGTCCACAACATCCGCTATCTTCTCCTCTCCCTAAGAGATTCCACATGCCTGTCCCACGCTATCTTGAATTCAGATACACCTCCATTGAGAGATTATTCCACGCATCTACCATCCTTTCTGTATAGAAGTATTTTCTGAGCCTATTGCCTCTTAACTTTATCCTGTGCCTTCTCCTTCTGGAGTTTTCCTTCATTTGAAAATGAATCACCTCCTGTACATTAATGCCATGGAGATATTTAAAAGTCTCTATACTTTCCATGACAGCATGGAAAGTCTCTATCGTATCCCCTCTCTTCCGTCTTTCCTCCAGAGTCTACATATTAAGATCTCCAAGTCTGTCCCCATACGATTTATGACAAAGACCACTAACCAATTTTATATCCACCTTCTGGGCCAATTCCATTCCATATAAATCTTTTTGAAGGTGGGTCTCCAAAATTGCACATAGTATTCCAAATGGGGCCTCACCAGAGACTTATACAAGGGCATTATCACCTCCCTTTTCCTACTGGCCATTTCTCTCTTTATGCACCCAAGCATCCTCCTGGCTTTGACCGCCACCTTTTGCCACCCTGAGATCATCACACAATCCCCCCCACCCCCCTCAAGTCCTGATCTTCTTCGGCACTTTGCCTCCTATACTATACTGTTCTAGAATTTGGCATGACCCTGCATTTTTTAGCATTAAATCTTAGTTGCCAAGTACCAGATCCCACCTCTACTACAGAGCTTGATGATATCTGCAAAAACACAAACTTCTTAAATATCACTCACAAAGATGTTAAACAGAGCCAGTCCAAGGACAGACCCCTGTAGCACTCCACTAACATTATCCTTATCCTCCGAGCAAATTCTATTTATGACTACCTTTTGGCTCCTTCCACTTAACCAGCTTTTAATCCAGTTTATCACATTAGGCCCATTCCGCATGCATTCCAAGTACACTGCATCTAGCTCCCATATCTAACTATTTGGTCGCCCAGTCAAAGAAATCAATCATTCAGGGAAAACAACACAGAGAGCAAAAAAAGCACACAGGGTTCTCTTGCAGAAGCAATGTCTGGATGCCAGACAGTACTAGCTCACCAATATTCAATACAGTATAATCTTGTTTTAACGGACTTCAAGGGACCTGGAAAAACAGTTCGTTATATCCAGAGTTGCATTTTTAAAAAAACTTTATTTAGGTCAACTTGGAACAACGTTCAATCAATGAACAACAGTCACTGCACAACCATATCAGCAACATCAAGAACAAAACTCAGCAAAACATTGGTATGGCTCGAAATGATTGAAAAACCAGAACACTATAAGATGTTCTAAAGCATTATGTCGTACTGTACTGGAAAGAAAAATACTCTGTCATTTTCTTCTGGGCTGCATTTTGATACTATATCACCGGCACGCCACGTGCCTTGTAGGCGGAGCCTGCATGTCCATTATAACCCAACAAAACTACAGCTAAAAGCGGCTCTGGGGACCAAATTGGTTGTCCGTTTTATCCGAAAGTCTGCTATATGTGATGATTTTCTGTATGTTTATAATGGCGCATGGCCGGGACCAGCGGACCTCATCCACTATAGGCGAGGTTCCATTATAAGCAAGTCCGTTATAACGAGATTATACTGTATACTCAGTGTTGGCATTAGAGACTTCAAGTGATGCCACTGATAGCCACGCTTCTCCTTTGCTTACTTGTGCTCCAATTTCCTTCAGCTGGAGGGGCTTAGAGATCCCTGCCAGATGAGATGTAATTAATTTGAATTTTGGTGAAGGGTGAAAGGGGGGGGAGGAGGAGGAGCAAAAAGAGAAAAGCAGATGAGAGCTGCTGGGAGAGGGAAAGGAAGAGACAATGAGTGCCCAGTGCTGTGCTGGTAAAAGGGGAAAATGCAGGAGGGAGGAGCTAGGGGAAGAAGAGGGAGCGGCTAGAGAATTAGGTGCTAACTAGAAAAGATGGAGAGACCAGCTGTGGTGGGAAAAGGAAGGAACAGGAAATGGGTGCTGGAAAAAATGGAGGAAATGAGCAATAGAAAAAAGGGGAGAAAGACAAAAGGGAGAATCCTGGGGTGCGGAGGGAAATGCAGGGAAATATAGGCAGAAGGGTGGATGCTGAGGAAAGAAGGTAAAAAACGGTTGAGAGCAGAGCACAGACAGAGTGAAGAGTGCTCTCTGGTTCTGGGTAGAAACACCACCTTCAGCAAAACCTTCTTGTAATTCCCTCTGCAAGGCAAATTATATATGCATCCAACAGAGATCGTATACAACTCTGGAATGTTCTTCTGAACTATATTAGATTAGAATCTAATCTTGAAAGTTTTAAAACATTAAACACTTTTCTGTTTATGAATGCATTTGGTTAATTTTAAAACTACAGAGATCAATCTGAATTTAGGAGCACACAATTAGCTTTTATTCTTTTATTTCATTCTCTTTACTATTAATATTGTAGTTCTATCATTCTACCTTATTTTAATTTTTGTTTTATTAGATTTATATATAAACCGCATATATGTTTTTCCAATGCAGTATATCAAATGTTGATTAAACTTTAAAACTTGTATCCATTTCTTTATTATCATTATTATTTATTAAATTAGTTATACTGCTTAACTTTATCCATGAAAAAGTGGGATCTTAGTGAATGGGTAGGGTGGGAAGATAGAAACTTAGTACCAACTCTTCCTAATCCTAATTCCCAAGTTGGGGTAGGCCTATGACTCAAAGGCCTGGATGCACTAAAGATAGTTGGTAATACTGACCGAATCGCTATTGGCCGATTCTAAACTAGCGATCAATGCACTACCAAGTTTGCATGCAAATGATTTGCACAGACTGAGCTTCTGTCCTGCTCCAACATCTCTGAAAAGGTATTTGGTGGGGAGGATGGCGAGGGACCTCCAGTGGCAGGAGAGAGTGAGTATCCCTCTTGCCTTGATGTTTGGGAGGGTCAAGAGGCACCTGGCGCAGGAGTGGGCCTTCGGTGGCAGGAGGGAGTAGGCATCCCTCCTGCCACATCGCTGCCATGGGGGTGGGGGAGTCACATTGGCAGGAGGAAGTGGGCATCCCTCCTACCAATTTTCTTTCGCGGGGGGAGGGTTTTTTTTGCAAAGCAGTTGGAAGTGGGCATTCCTCCTGCTATTTTTGCTGGTGCGAGGGGCTATTTTGCAGTGACAATTTGTCAGGGGGGTGCTTTTTTTTCTTATGGGACAGATATTTTGCATGTGCAACACTTGCAAAATATCTATGCTATTGAAAAAAAAATTTTTAAGCCCAGGCTTTGTCGGTATAGAACAAAAATGGGTAAAAGGATGATTAACCTATGTTGTTTCAGAACCAAAAGTTTTGTAATTTCCAATGAATCTAAAACCATCAAGGGTTAATATAGAATATCATTCTTAGCTTGTTACTATTGACTTCATAGGAACCCTCAAATCTTCCCTATGAACACTTTATTTGTACTTGAGGAGGGACATATCATAGAATACTCACTGCCTCTTTCACAAAGCTGCGCGGCAACAGCCCCAAAACCCTTTAAATCTCTATGGGCTTCGGGGCCATTAGCGCAGCCGCTAACATGGCATTGTAAAAGAGGCCATCAGTAACAGATCACAGGACCTCTTTATGATCTATGTATCATTTCAGGTCCACATGCTGTATTATGTTTTTTTCTTACTCATATACTTTATGTCCATTCCTCCTTCCTATCCTCAGGCTATTTTAAAAAACCCTAACTTATATGTGTGTGAATGTACCTCAATTATATCCCATCCCCCCTCTTTTTCTTATTACATTAGTGATTTTTATTCCGCCATTACCTTGCGGTTCAAGGCGGATTACAGAAGAGGATTTCTGGACATGTCCAGAGGTGTTACAGAGGATTGAAAAGTTTCATATGGTGTTAGTTAGTCTTCATGGATTTCTGGACATGTCCAGAGGTGTTACAGAGTAGAGCGGGTTGCTTCAGAGGACTGAAATGTTTCATATGGTGTTAGTTAGTCTTCAAGGATTTCTTGAATGGGGTTTTTATTTCTTTTCTGAAAATTTTGTAGTCTGGGGTCACAATTAGTAGACTGGAGAGTTGGCGGTCTAGTTTTGCTGCCTATGTGGCTAGAAGGCCATCGTACCGTTTTTTCCATTTGATGTATCTGATTGGAGGGTATGTGAATGGTGTCTGGGTTCTCCTGTGTCTGGTTGTGGTAGTTTGGATTAGGTGGATGTTCAAGTAGGCTGGGCTGTCACCATTTATGGATTTAAATAATAGACAGTAGAATTTAAATAGTATTCTTGCTTGAATTAGGAGCCAGTGTGAGTCGAGGTATGCCTTGGTGATGTGGTCGTGTTTTCTTAGTGAATAGATTAGTCTCAGGGCTGTGTTTTGTACTGTTTGTAGTTGTTTTATCATTGTTGCATGGCAGGCAGCATTTATCTTTAGTGGGTCCTGCCACACTCAGCGCTGGTTAATATTTCAAACTCCTGACGCCCTCCTTCAACCTGGGCATTTCAATCCACAAAGGATCTTCCTCGGGGGGGGATTCCAAAAACTGTGCTACCTGTTTTCATAATAAAGCACTCCTCTGTTACTTCTCATTTATAAGCGTTTAATAACTTCCAAGTGGCCGCAACGAACGGTCTACACTCTAGAGTGCGTTTGTTGCGGCCACTTGGAAGTTATTTGCTCCAACAATCCACTAATTACTTACATTCAAATAGAGGCCAAGCACAAAGCCACTAGGCATGTGCATAGTTTCTCCCCCATAAGAACATAAGAAATGCCTTCACCGAATCAGACCCTTGGTCCATCCAGTCCGGTGACCCGCACACGCGGAGGCTTAACTAGGTGATTCCTAATGAAGACCTTGGTGTTCCCAGATGACCTTGTTTACCTGTATCCCTCAATGTGATTTGCAAGGAGATGTGCATCCAACTTGCCCTTGAATCCTATAATGGAGGTCTCCGTCACAACCTCCTCCGGGAGAGCGTTCCAAGCGTCCACCACTCGCTGTGTAAAACAGAACTTCCTGACATTTGTCTTGGGCCTGTCACCTCTCAATTTCAGTCCATGACCTCTCGTCCGAGTCACATTTGACAACGTGAATAACGATGCATCTTGCTGGATTTTATCAAATTCTTTTAGTATTTTAAAAGTCTCTATCATATCTCAACGCATTCTTCTCTTCTCAAGGGTGAACAAGCTCAGTTTTCTGAGGCGTTCTTTGTAGCTCAAATTTCCCATACCTTTTACTAGCTTTGTGGCTCGCCTCTGCACCCTCTCCAGCAGGGTTATTTCCTTTTTTTAGATAGGGAGACCAGTGTTGGATACAATACTCCAGGTGTGGCCTGACCATTGCTCTGTAAAGCGGCATTATGACATTAGCCGATCTACTTGTGATTCCCTTCTTAATCATGCCCAACATCCTGTTCGCTTTCTTTGCAGCCGCCGCACATTGTGCCGACGGTTTCAGGGTCCGGTCTATCAGTACCCCCAGGTCTCTTTCCTTTTCGCTCTTGCTCAATGTCACACCTAACATTTTATATTCATGTTCCTTGTTTTTCGTGCCTAGGTGCATCACTTTGCATTTTTCTATATTGAACTTCATCTGCCACTTTTCCGCCTATTTCTCTAGCTGGTTCAAATCTCTCTGGAGTTCTTCACTATCCATTTGTGATCCAACTGACCGACATAGTTTCGTGTCATCTGTGAACTTGATTATATTACTCTTTGTTTCCTCTTCCAAGTCATTTACATTCACATGATTACAGCAAACAAACTGTTTTACCGACCATAAACATCAAAACAGTAACTAATGAATAACCTGAAGATTCAGTTGTAGCATTTTTATTTCTATATACTTTCTTAAGGTTGTAAAAGATGTCTAACATAAGAAAAATTTGCAGCTCCCCTGTAAGTCAGTCACGGCTCCCCAGGGAGCCGTGGCTTAGTTTGGGAATGGCTGCTCTACAGGATGAAGAACGAAGAGAGAGAGGGGACATGATTCGTCTTATGGGACCTTCGTCCACCAGAGGGCATCCGCTGAAAATCAGGGGAGGGAAATTTCATGGGGACTCCAGAAAGTATTTCTTCACTGAGAGGGTGGTCGATCATTGGAATGAACTCCCACGGCAGGTGATTGAGGCCAACAGCGTAGAAGATTTCAAAAATAAATGGGATATTCATGTGGGATCTCTAATGAGGTAAGGGCAGGAGGTTGGTGAGCAAACTCATGGGGGAAGGGTCACTGGAGTGGGCAGACTTGATGGGCTTTGGCCCTTTTCTGCCGTCATTTTTCTATGTTTCTATGATGTAGGTCCGAGTACACGCTCAGTTTTTGGACTGGTTATGTGGGAATGAACTCTCCTATAAGTGGAAACTGCATCGCAAAAGAGTCCACGCAGCCGGCCCACTGTTAGCCCAGCCGAGACAGGAAGGAGCCCACATAGCCTGCGCTCAAGCTCCTGACTAAATCAGAGATGCAAGCAGCTACGCAGGGGATGGCCCCTGAGATCTAAAGAGATTCCAGCAGATTGGATAGCTAGGTGTCCCCCCGAGGAGCTGATAATGCTAGCAGCAGACTTCTTCCAGGCAGAGATCCCACCAAGCAGGAACCTCTGGGCACCGAGACTCCAAAGAACACGGAGTATAAATACTTAAATATCATAAAACCACCGAGCAGATCAAAAACACTTCTGGGGAAGGACGTGCAGTTGGAAAACATGATTGACATGCTTGTTCAGATGCAAGATCTAACGTTCAGGACCATTAAGACACATTGCACTAGAAAAATGTTTTTTGATATGATCTTAGCAAACTACCCTTCCCTCTTTTTACCAAGTGCTCTGGGCTGCAGTAAAAACCTCTACCGCAGCTTAGTAGAAGAGGGCCTGTATCATTTATAGGGCAATTTTCAAAAGTCTGCATGCAGGTACAAAAATTATGAGGAATTTTACCTGTGGATTTTGCAACAATTCGCATAGGTGAACTTTCAGTTTGAAAATGGTGCAGCAAAAGGTACCTAGTTTAGAGACCCTACACTAGATATAGGCAGTCCCTAGGTTTAGAACACCTGACTTGTGTCGCACTCATATTTATTAACTGGAGTCCTGCCTCTCCCTTCCTGTCCAAATGCGACTCTCCTCCTCCCTTCCATGTCTCAATGTGCCCCTCTTCGTCCTTCCCTCTGTTCTACATCCCAAATTCGTGCCTCCCTCCTGCTGGCCAGCTACCTCTGTCCAGCCGCACTGTTCTTCACAAAGCCACAAGCAGCAGCTCCTGCAAGCAGCTAACCTGGAAGCCTTCCCTCTGATGTCAGAGGGAAAGCTTCCAGGCCAGCTGCTGGTTGCATGTAGGAACTGCGGCCCCGACTTTGCGAAGAGAAGTGCAGCTGGGAGGAGGCAGATGACTTTCTCAAAAGGTCTGAATTTGAACAATTTATTTCTAAACCATCATTTCAAATTTTGTTAATTTTTTTAAAGAAAGCATTTTCATAAAGTTTACACATATCTTAAATTATTGAAAGAACCCACCACCAACATGGGTCATGTTTTGCCATTAGCTATATTTGGTATTGCCTTCAACTGCTTCTTCAAAAAATATTTTTATGGATGAAGAAGTGATTCAGCTGAAAAAGGTAGCTAATACTTATGTCAATGGCAGTATATCAAGTAAAATAAGTCTAATCCACCTACTTTGTTTTTTTGTTGTTTTTTTTTTTTTCATAAACACCCCCCCCCCCCAAATACAGTACATAATTTTAAATAAACAAAAACACTCCTGCCTCAAGAATACCTCCATGAAAA
This sequence comes from Geotrypetes seraphini, assembly GCF_902459505.1. Taxonomy (NCBI): domain Eukaryota; kingdom Metazoa; phylum Chordata; class Amphibia; order Gymnophiona; family Dermophiidae; genus Geotrypetes; species Geotrypetes seraphini. Next base: position 70,480,623 of record NC_047095.1, read on the forward strand.
TACATGTAAAAGTGTGTGCTGGAACAATTCATATATTTTCACCTGCTTAAAGAGAAGCAATTTGGAACAAGTCCTTTTACCTTTGAAAACTGTACAAGCTGACTTCAGCACCAAGATGACAATTTAGGGGGTAATGTTATAAATCCTTTTTTGTATGTAATGCTCATTTTACATGTAGAAACTGCTTGACCACATACACACTTAAAAAGTAGACACTTGGAATATTCAGTTCTTTCTTAAGAAATGGTCACATATCTCTGTCAAATCTTTTTTTATTTATCTCTGGAAAAGAAAGTGATGTAATTGCAGGTAAACAACAAACATTTTCCTTGATTCACTCATGAAACAAAAGATATCCACAAAAATGTGCATTCTACCAGGAATAAATTAGGACACCCTGCCTACACCCTAATAGCTAGTGTTCCCCCCTTTGGTAGATGGCTACAAGAAGCATCTCACTACAGTTATTTCAGCCAAAGGGGGTAACAGTAGCTATTAGGGTGTAGTGCCTGAATAAATTCATATAAACTGTTCTGAGATCCCCTGGGAAGAATGGTATAGAAAATGGAGTAAATAAATAGTGTGAAACGTTTCAGCCTCTGATAACCAGAGTTGGTATTGTGACATCATAATGCCTCATTCCACCAATAAGAGCCAACCTCATCAGTGATGTCACAATGGCTTCATTGTCCTATACTTGGCTCACTTTCACTACATTTTGATTTCTAGAATGGCGCAGTGGTTAAAGCTACAGCCTCAGCACCCTGAGGTTGTGGGTTCAAACGCACACTGACCCTGGGCAAGTCACTTAATCCCCCCATTGCCTCAGGTACATTAGATAGAGTGTGAGCCCACCGGGACAGACAGGGAAAAATGCTTCAGTACCTGAATAAATTCATGTAAAATGTTCTGAGCTCCCCTGGGAGAACGGTATAGAAAATTGAATGAATAGAGTGAGTTCAGTTGGGCACCTCTGGTCTCCGATAAAAATTCTCCCCTCGACACCTAATACCTTAGACTCCCTTGGCCATATAAAAAGCACCTCTTCTGTAAGGCAAGAGACAGACTGGTTAAGGGTCCAAACACCTAAGAGGCAACGCTTTTGCTATTCTTAATTAGAAGGGGTAATGAAGGTGTCAGAGGCTATGCTGCCAAGTGCCACACGGCACAGAGATGCCCTTTCTTGTCTCATCTGCCTTCCCCTTTCTTCTTGCTCTCTTTGATTTAAGAGTTCCTCTTCTGGCACTGACAAGAAGGTATTTCTGTCCCACAGATTATAACTCACTCTGGGCTATTATTCAGCTTCCAAGCCCTGGCCTTGCTGCATTTAGCCCAAACATAATATCCTTCATGCATATATTATCTGTCTCCCTATTATCTGGAATCATTTTGGAATTAAATTTCAGTCCTGCAATATTGGCTTGAAGAGCGGCTAGCTTTATGATCTAGTCAAAGGTTAGAATACCAATCAAAATAACACTGCCAATGCAGCCAGACATTTTAATATTCCAAAACCCCGTAATTGTAAAAGGACATAATATTTTTCCCTGATTACCCCAAAGGCAACACATGTTAACAAGGGAAGGAGAAGGGAATGGAAAGAAATTTCAGAGTTCAGATGAGCAGCAAGACAGATTTTATACTGGAAAAATGACAGTCAACTAGTGTGAAATTGTTGGGGGGGGGAGAGAAAACAGTGAATGGATACTGCATAAATGAAAAGGCAGGAGGAAAGGGGGCAACAACATTTAAAACCTGCTCAGCCCAAATAGGTGCATGGGGTTTTAGCCTTTTGAATCATCAGCACCTAGGACTTTAGAGGCATCTCGTTGGAGAATAGATTAGCATCACATTAATCAGGAAAAGAATTCCATTTCACATTATGTTTACATAAGATGCTCCCAGTCTCTTCAGCACCATGTAAGATGAATCAAAAGCCACACAAGCCCTGCCAGGGGTAATAGCACAGGGAGTGTATGAAAGTCATCCTCAAACCCCCAAGATATCACCACAACTCTTCCGGGACATGATGACAGCTCTAGGATTCACCTAATATATAGAGGGATACAATCGTATATGTCCAAAACAAATAAATCTAAAACGTATAGTACACTTAGTTTAGTAGAAGGACCTCATTCATACCACATCAAAAAGATCACGGGCACAAAAAATAAATACAAAAACGGGGAAAAACAAACCTCATACACAGGCAGCTGGGACTACACAAGTACCCTAAGCCACCTGTATCATCACTGGTTTGAAAAAAAAACTCCATATTGATATATAAATACACTTTCATTTCAAAAAAGTTTTCTTTTCAAAGTTCACTTAATCTCGTGCATCATGATGTGTGAATAGAAATCCAATCTATCTAAAACAATTGTAAGGGCAACAGCTTAGTCTCCAAAGAGTTCTTGATATCGTGGAACAAGCAAAATTGTCAGATATAAAAGAGACTTATGTCAAACTGCCTTAGCAAACATCTTTCGTCCAATATTTATTTATTTATTTATTCGATTTTTTTGCCCGTCCTCCCAAAAGAGCCCAGAACGGGTTACAATGAATATATTGGTGCATTAAAATTATAAGTAAGATAGGTACTTAGAAATTCCCTGGCTTCCCGACAGAAAGTCCTTCTGTTTTGCCTCAACAGGCTACTTCTGGGGATCAGTTTTCAATATTCAATCATCTCCACGCTCTCACGTAACACAGAAGTGGAACTAACTCCTCTCAAGATGGCTATGGGCTACAATACGTTTTAGCACTAGGATTCACACATCTGATCAAATCTCCAACCCACAAAAAAAGGTCACATGTTCTACAGAGGGCCCGACATCCCAAAACACTGGAATAGCGGTGTTGAAATAACAACTATCAAGGACAGACCATCTTCGAATCAAATTTTCTCTAAGTGACCACTTGAAATGGATGGAACCTTCCAGAATTTGGAAGGAAATCAGAGATTAGCAAAAGTGGACTACTGAGAATTTAATAGAGACCTTGGACTATCCCCATGTGGATGAAAACAATGACTATGTTGGTAGCAGGTTGATATTTGAACTATACTCTTGGCTAATAGAAGGTTGTAAGCAATGCGATCACATCACACCAGTTTTGCAAAATTTTACCGACTACCAGTTAAAAATCTTTGTCCAATCTTCAAGGTCCTCATAGGAAATGGTCTAGAGTACCTGAAGAACAGGATCTTCCTCTACATACCTCCAAGGTCACTAAGCTCCTCACAGAGAGTATATGATGCCTACCAGCAAGTCTTCTCCAGAGTAGCCCCCACCCTCTAGAATGCACTCTCAGAAAGGCTTTACTTAACACAAGACAATCTCTGTCCGATGATAGGCTCTTCAACCAGGCCGTCAATAAAAGTACCGTACTTTCCCATGTATAGGCTGCGGCTTATACATGGGTTTTACAAACTTATGCAGTGGATGCGGCTTCCTTATATGGGGTGGTCTATCTAAAGACATTGCAGGTAAGTCACCCCATTAGTAGATCAGCCACGGTGCTACTGGAATCCCCCATACCTTTTAAAATACCGTAGCTCCCTCACTGGATGGCTGACGGCTGCTTCCTCCAATGTCGTGGTCAGCGGTGCAGGATAGGAGCAATCTTTTCGGCATCCAGCCTGTCCCTGCACAGCTTCCTCAATGCCTGCTGTCAGTTCTCACAAGTCTCGCAAGAACTGAAGGCAGGCATTGAGGAAGCAGCGCGGTGCCAGGATGGATGCTGAAAAGATCATTCCTGCCATGCACTGCTGGCCACGACATTGGAGGAGGCAGCCAGCAGCTATCCAGCGAGGGAGTTACGGTATTTTAAAAGGTACGGGGGACTCCAGTAGCGCCGCAGTTTATCTAATGGGGTGACTTATCTAAGATTTTTAAAACGAGAATAGGCATTTCTAGCAGCATATATATGGGGAAATACGGTAGTAACTAACTTACTAGTCATATACTACTACTACTATGTATCATTTCTATAGCGCTAGAGATGTATGCAGCGCTGTACATTAAAAATGTAAGAGACAATCCCTTTTTAATAGCGCTTACAATCTAATTAAAACAAACAGGACAACTAGGGGTTAGGGAATGATAAAACAGACATGGGTACTTTACAGCACAGACAGTTCCTTAAAGAAGCCTCTGACTGCTGAAAGTAGAAAGAAGGATCACAGCCTTAAGAGGTTAAGGGTCAAAGCATTTGTTGTACCATGGAGTTGTATTCACCTGAATGATTGAACCCCTCATGAATCAAAATCAACATTCTGGGCCTTATTAACAATATATATATATTTTTTAAGTAGTAATGAATTAAAAGGAAAGACATCCAAACTTCTGTACTTTCCATACACACATACAAAATGCTATCCACTCCAACCTAACTGAACTATCAGAAGAACTAACAAATCGATATGGAAGAGATCAGACTGGTTATGTCACTTGTAGCCCACGTAATGAAGTTATGACTGTCTTATTTCGGTCACATCGTGAAGAGAGATCATCAGAGGAGGACATCATGTTTAGGAAGATCAAAGGAACTAGGTGAAGAGGGCGACCATCAATTAGGTGGGTAGACACATTGACAACCATGAGGATGATACTGGATGACCTTGTCGGACTAGCACTAGACCAACTTCTTTTTGGATCTTTAGCTCATCAAGTCACTAGGACTTAAACTCAAATCAATAGCACCTAACACCCTAGTTGAGAATTTTCAAGAGCCATTCTGATCTCATACTCAACTTCTTTAAATTAGTCCCCTTATTTTCTTACTCCTGTTATTATATCGTATCTATCTAAATGCTCCATCTTTGCTTATACCTTTTGCTATTAAATGTTGTTATATTACTATGCCATACTATGCATTGTAATTTGAATATTTTTACTATTGTAATTGTCTATTGCTTTTGTTTAATTTATTCTTGCCGTATACTGTCTTGAGTGAATCTCGGCGAGAGGGAGAATTAGAAGGCCTTGAGCATGCGCAGATGCATGCTCAAGGCCGGCAGAGGCAGGAAGTTCTAGCGGCACCGGCACATCCTGTGGGCTGTGTGCCGGTGCCAGACAGGGGGTAAGTTCAAGTTGTTTGGACGGAGGGTGCTGGTTCGTGGGGGGGGGGGGGGAGCAGCGCCGCTGGCCTTGGGGGGGGGGGAAACGTATCAAAGCAAGTTTCCATTATTTCCTATGCGGAAATTTGCTTTGATATACAAGTATTTTGGTTTACGAGCATGCTTCTGGAACGAATTATGCTCGTAAACCAAGGTTACACTGTACATATGTTGGAATGTAGCTCGCTCAGAATTTTTGGATGGTTGCGAGTAATAAATTTTTAAATAAATAAATAAAATCCCTTAAATCCAATCAACCTTCAGGAGCTGCCTCTATTATCTGCAACAACTATGCTGTCTCTTCCCATACATTGAGACAGCAAGTCTTGTCACAGTCATGTTGTGAAGACTAGATTATTGGAATGCACTTTACATTGGGTTCACTAAAAGGGTTTCAGCAGCTCTAATTGAATCAGAATCCTATAGTGTGTCTGGTACAGGGGTAGGCAATTCCGGTCCTCGACAGCCAGGTCAGGTTTTCAGGATCTCCACAATGAATATGTATGAGATGGATTTGCATGCATTGCCTCCTTGAGATGGAAATCTATTTCATGCATATTTATTGTAGATATCCTGAAAACCTGACCTGGCTCCGGCTCTCAAGGACCGGAATTGCCTACCCCTGGTCTGGTAGAATGTTGTCAAAAAAACTCAGATGTTGTGAAAACCAACAGTAATTAATAAAACACTTCCACATCAGTAAGATGCACTATGTCAGATGGTATATTGATAACACAATGCAGGCTGAAAGACAATTTTCAAACGGAGGAAAAAGCCTCAGACAAAGGCCCTCCCACCTCCACAATGGTGGAATAGCAGTGGTGGAGCGTTCACCTCACCAGCTAAAAAAACCTCCTTAAAATGAAACAAGCGCTGCGCTGTGTTATATGCTTAGCTTGGAAGATGTTTCAAGATAGATGAAAAAACATATTCAACTTATCTTCTGTTGTAACATGATCACATAACACCATTTCTACAAAAACTTCACTAACTCCAGTACTATACAGGGCTAAATTGAAAACTCTATGTTTGATCTACAAAGCCCTTACAGGAAATAGACCAGAGTAATTCAACAACAGCACCTTCCCTCTACATATCTCCAAGGTCCTCCCTAACCACACCTTCTCCAAAGAAATCACACATCGTGACCCCCACCAACAAGCCTACTTACAAGTAGCCCCAGCACTTTGCAATGCACTCCCACAAAGACTTTGCTTAACACAATACCATAGGGCTTATTTTCAAACCAGAAAAACACCTGAAATGTGGCATAAAGTGATGGATGGACTTTTTTTTTTTTCCACCCAAATATCTAAATTGCTATTTTTTTTAAACCCATTTTTATTCAGTTCATATGCAATGCTTCTAAAATCCAAGGAGGCGCGTTATAGGTGCATTTTGGACAGACTTATGATTTGGACATTTCTCTGCAATAATGGAACATTGTAAAAAACGACCAGGTAATAAATTAAACTTTTGAGGCTAGACCGGTTTCAATACTGACCAGATGACCACTGGAGGGATTAAGGCCCCAGATAGGCTTAAAGTTCCAAGTTTCCATCATATTCTAAGTTTCTGTGTGGCCAATATGTAAAATAAAGTTGATATCCTAAATATATGCATCTATTTTCAGTTGAAGTATGTTGCTAAGTTTGTTGAAAATAAACAGCTAAAACTGAGGACCCTTTAGGAGTCTAGGGAAAAATTCCAGTTTGCCAGATCTAAACACCTTTTGCAAAACAAAATTCTTGTTGATGGGCCTGAAAGGTAATGAATCAGTTTTTATAATAGAAGATGTATGAGGGGTTGGTGACAAGTTCTCAGCCCAACCAAGAAGAGGATGCTGTGGATATAGTTCAATCAATAATCTGAAACAATTTTGTTCTGAAAATTGGCCTTTAATGAAACAAGATAACACACACTTTTCAGCTACAGTGGCAAAATAACTCTCAGAATTTAGGAAGTTGGTTGGTTGGGCTGAGAACTTTTCAGACCCTCTCGTAAAATATAATTTGGAGAGATCTCTTAAATTACTGGATATTATGATGGATTATAGATTAACGATGGAAGATCAAAGTAATCATTTTGTAAAAAGTTCCTTTTGGATTATGAGGAAATTTAGAAGAATACGTAAATACAACAAGAACAATTCAGACAGCTAGTCCAATCTTTAATTCTAAGCAAACTGGACTAGTACATATTTGGACATTCCTAAGAACTTATTGAAAAGATAGACAGTTAAAAACAAATGAGGCAAGTCAATTAATCTATGCCCTTAAAACATTTTTTTTACATACCTCAAAATCTAATGCTATTGTCATTTCCAACAGCAAAAGGCATTTCATCTAAGAGAATGTTCTGCCTAAAGAAGTTTGCTTCTTTAAAAAATGTCACAGCTTATTATAAATCTAGCAAAACAATTTTATTTCACAGATGTTTTGGCGAGATAGTTGTGTTATAAGTTTTATGACCAATCATTTATGTTCTTTTTGTGACTTCCTAGATTGGTGATCCACTTTCTTCTTGACTTGTGACCCAATTAGAATTTCAGTTAATTAAATCAGATTAGAAAAAGTATCAGAATATCAGCTTGTATATTTCACTGAGGTTTAATGCCTCTCTGTAATTAATTGCGGCAAGCCCTTAGTCCCTCATTTGTCTTCAAGCCCCTCCCTCTACTCTCACCAATACATTCAACAGAGCTCTGGATCTCTGTGATTGAAACTCATTTTGTCACATTTTTCAACATATGAGTCTTATTGTACCCCACCCTGTACGACACTAACAGATAAAAGCATCCCATCCCCCATCAAATCTCTTCCGCCCAAAAACATCATTAAGCTGTTCTTTCATCACACCTTACTCAGGTCATGATTAGTGCAGGCTAGCATTTCCAAAATATTCTGAACAACTGCAGTCATAGACCAAATCCAGCATGAGTCTGCTGAGGTTCTGCTTAGCCTAGTTTGGACTACGCATACTAAGATATACCCGACGAGATCAATCTCTATGTACACTAGCCTCAGGAAAGTCAGCACAAGATGGGATGGATGAACTAGTCCACATTTTCCATCACACACTGACAAATGAGCAAACCTCAACTTGAATTGCACATTACATGCAATTAGGATAATTCCAGCACAGTCTGCAAGCTCCCCTGGGGCTAGGAGGTTGGTGGGAAGGAGAACAGCAACGCTTCAGGTCCACTGACTGATGGCACACAGCACGACTTCCAAAAGGCTCTTTTTATCAGCAGCATATATGCCAGTCATCAATGCTAGCCACACATCAAAATATTACTATCTTCTAAAGACATTCAGTAATGGTCAGTGAACTGCACTATGCCCAACTCAGCTTTCACATTGCTACTACTATTATTTCTATAGCGCTGAATATTAAACACACAAGAGGCAGTCCCTGCTCGAAAGACAGACATACAGGACAAATGGTGAATCTATGTATGTCTTAGGTATGGAATTACACAGGAAATGATGAGGTAGAGAGGGTAAGGGACTACAGAGGGAATGGCAAACAGATTTTTGTGCTTTGCAAGTTGGTAAGGTTAGGACTTAAATGCAGCTTTGAAGAAGTGGGCTTTAAGCCTGGATTTGAATACCATCAGAGAGGGAGTCTAATGTACTGAGTCAGGCAGGTTGGTCCAGGTGTGTGGCACAGCAAGGCAGAAGGATAGAGTCAGGAGTTGGCAATAGAGAAGGGAACAGACAAGAGAGACTTACCCGATAATTGGAGTTCCCAGGGCAGAGTATAGGGGCAGATAAGAGAGAAGAGATACTACGGAGTGAATGCACTTGTAGGTCAGTAAGAGGAGTTTGAACTGTATGCGGAAACAGACAGGGAGTCAGTGACGAGACTTGAGGAGAGGAGTAACGTGAGCATAACAACCATGGTGAATTCTGAACTGACTGAAGAGGGGAGAGATGGTTTAACAGAAGACTTGCAAGAAGCAAGTTGCAATAATCTAAGTGAGAGGTAACAAGAACATGGATGAGTGTCTTGGTTGTGTGTTCAAAGAAGAAAATCCAATTTTAGCGATGTTGTAGAGAAAGAAGCGACAAGATATGGCAATCTGTTGGATAAGCAAAGAGAAGGAAAGATGAGTCAAAGATGATACCAAGGGTGCAAGCTGTCTAGACAGGGAGGATGAGAGTGTTATCCACTGAGATCAAGAATGGAGGGACAGGAGGGTTTAGAAGGAAAGATAAGGAGTTCAATCTAGGCGATGTTTAATTTTAGATGGTGGCAAGTTATCCAGTTAGCAATGTCAGCCAGGCAGGCTGAGACTTAGGCCTGGATTGCTGTAGAAATTTTAGGCATAAAATCACACCCAGATTTTAGGCAGAAGTAGATTTGTGATGAAAGGTGGAGGCGATACGATTGAGAACTGAAGGTTAATCTTGTGAACCTTGAAGTACTTGACCATAGTCTGGGGAGCAAGTGAACGAAGTTTGCAGAGACTTACTAATGGGCTCAGATATCTACTCTGCCAGTACAGAAGACCATCTTTAGGTTCAGTAATAGTAAAAAAAGCAGGAGAGACACATCAGGCTGGTGGATCAGTTCCAATTCTTCCCCTTATAAAAGGAAGAAGTGCTTATTTCATCACATGTAATGTCATCCCATTTTCATACAAAGGAGGACTACTAAATGTGATGTTTGTTGGTATTAGCAAGGTGTTTGACAGTTTCACATACACAACTTATGAATAAACCAACACCCCTGTATTTTCAATACACAAACATCTCAAAATGATATAAACTGTCCATCTACTAAAAATGTCCAAATTGTGGTTTTGGAACAGCAGAATTTGGACATCCTATACTGCAATTCCATACTGTAATTCATCCAAATAGCAAGGGGGAGTGTTTTGGGCAGGACTGGAGAGAGCCAAATGTTAAGACATTCAAAACCAATAATCAAACAGGAGGAAGGTGTGGTAGACCCTGAATGATTTTCAGAGGTCTGTGTTTGTGAGGAGCTAGCTGAACTAAATTGGACAAAGTGATGGGGCCGGATGGAGCACATCCAAGGGTACTGGTGGAATTTAGAGAAGTTCTGCAGCTCTGTTGTCTGACCTTTTTAATGCTTCTCTAGAGTCAGGAGTGGTACCGGAGGACTAGGGAAGGGCAGATGTGGCCCATCTCCACAAAAGTGGAAGTAAGGAAGAGGTAGGGAACTCTCGGCCAGTAAGTCTGACTTCTGTGGTAAGTAAATTAATGGAGACACTTTTAAAGAGAATAGTGAAGTTTCTAAAATCCAGTGGATTACAGGCCCCAAGGCAACATGGATTCACTTGTCAGAAAAATCTTGTCAGAAAAATCTAATCTATTTCTCTTACTGGGTGACCAAAAAATTGGATAGATGAAGAGAACTAGATGTGGTGAATTTAGATTTTAGCAAAGCCTTTGACAGTGTTCCACACAGGCATCTTATAAATAAATAAACGGAGTGCCCTCAGGATGGGCCCACAAAGTGTTAGACTGGGTCAGGAACTAATTGAGTGGAAGGCGACAGAGGGTAGTGGTCAATAGAGATCGCTTTGAGGAAAGGGATGTTCTTGGGCCTGTTCATTTTAATATTTTGGCAAGTGATATTGCTGAAGGGCTGTTTGGTAAGATTTGCCTTAATAGACACCCCTGATGGTACGGATAACATGAAGAAGGACCTAGTGAAGCAGTTAAGATTTAATGCTAAGTACAAGGTCGTGCATTCAGGCTGCAAAAAACCCAGGGAATGGTACAGTTTAGGGGGTGAGGAATGTGTGTGCATGACAGAGAAGGAGGACTTGGGTGTGATAGTACATGATGATCTTAAGAGGGACAAACAGGTTGAAAAGGTGATGGCAAAAGCTAGAAGGATGCTTGGGTACATAGGGAGAGGAATGGCCAGTAGGAAAAAGGAGGTTTTGATGCCCCTCCCTGCATAATAAGACTCTGGAGAGACCTCATTTAGAATATTGTGTGCAATTCTGAAGATCTCACCTTCAAAAAGATATAAACAGGTTACTAAAATGGTTGGTGGTCTTCATTATAAGGTGTAGATTTAAAGGTCTCAATCTGTATACTTTGGAAGAAAGGCAGAAGAGAGGAGATATGATAGCGATGTTTAAATACCTATGTGGCATAAATGCACATGAAGCAAGACTCTCAATCAAAAGGAAACTCTGGAATGAGGGAGCATAGGATGAATGTGAAAGGGGATAGATTCAGAAGGAACTGCAGAAAATACTTTTTCACGGAAAGGGTGGAAATGTTAGGAATCGTCTCCTGGTAGAGACAAAAATGTATCTGAATTCTTGAAAGCTTAGGACAATTATGTTGGATCTCTAAGAGAGAGGAGGGGATAGTAAATGGCATGTTTAGGCAGGCCAGATAGGCCATGTGGTCTTTATCTGCCTTTATTTTTATTTTGTTTCTTCTGTTTCTATGTTTCTAACTGTCCAAGTCTAAAAAGGAGGACATTTTTATTTAGATCTCAGGGTACATAAAAGTGCTCTGATTGAGTATGACCTCTCATGAATCCCCTAGTGCAGTGCTAGCAAACTTTCTGGTCGGCGGCACACTAAATCCAATGCCCCGGCCGGAAAGCACACGGAAGTGCACGGATGTCGACACAATAACGCCATGCATGGCATCAACAGCTATGCATGCACAGAGGCCAATCTGAGGGATCTAGGAGGTGCGGGGAGAGACGCTGGCCGGCTGACTTCCTACAGGACGAGCCTCTCGCTGAGAAAGGCACGACCTGTAGGTAGGAAGCCAGAATGGACGACTCTCCTCTTCGCCAGTGTGTCGCAGCACACCAGAAATCTCAGGAGGCACACAGTTTGCAATACACTGTCCTAGTGGTTGCTGTCCCCCTCCCTCTCCCCTGAAAGTGAAACCAAAAGGAATACCAGGCTGTATGGGCATCCTGAACAAAGCAGAAAGAAATTTTGAGGGGTAGCCTAGTGGTTAGTGCAGTGGACTGTAAACCGAGGTGACTCTCTTTTTTTTTTTCCTTTAAATTGTGAACCCTGCAGAAAGAAACATATCTATTGCAACTAAATATTTATGACCCTTGCAGGCCTGAAAATTATTCATAATAATAATAACTTTATTTTTCTATACCGCCATAGTCAGGTGGTGTACAGTCACATAGAGTAGATATTTTTTCCCTGTTCCTGGAAGCCTCAGCATTTAAAATCAGAGTTGTAAGGAAAAATGAAACAGAGTGTCCTGGTTTACAGTCCACTGTAGAAGACCGGACGGAAGTAACATGGAAGCAGATTCCGATAAAGCCGAACTACTGAATGAATACTTCTGCTCAGTCTTCACCTGTGAGGCACCGGGACACGGTCCCCAGTTGAAGGCAACACAAAGCACAGAAGACCCGTTTCAGAATTTTGAGTTCACACCAGGTGAAGTTTACAGTGAACTGGCAAGACTCAAGGTGAACAAAGCCATGGGACCAGACAATTTGCACCCAAGAATGCTCAGAGAATTGAGCGATGTCCTGGTGAAACCGTTGGCTGAGCTATTCAATCTCTCCCTAAGTAAGCGGAAAGTTCCCCTGGACTGGAAATTAGCTAATGTCGTTCCTCTGCATAAAAAGGGTTGCAGGGCAGAGGCTGCGAATTATAGACCGGTGAGTCTCACATCAATAGTGTGCAAACTCATGGAAACACTAATTAAAAGCAAATTGGACACGATCTTGAATGAAGGGAATCTTCGGGATCCCAGTCAGCATGGATTCACCAAGGGTAGGTCCTGCCAATCCAATCTCATCAGCTTCTTTGACTGGGTAACAAGAAAGTTGGACTTGGGAGAGTCTTTGGACGTCGTGTACCTGGACTTCAGGAAAGCTTTTGACAGTGTCCCACACCACAGGCTGCTAAGCAAGATGGAATCGATGGGGTTAGGAGAGACACTAACTGCATGGGTCAATGATTGGCTGAGTGGCAGACTTCAGAGGGTGGTGGTTAATGGTACCCTCTCTAAAACATCGGAGGTGACCAGTGGAGTGCCGCAGGGCTCGGTCCTGGGTCCACTCCTTTTCAACATATTCATAGGGGATCTGACTCAAGGGCTTCAAGGTAAAATAACACTATTCGCCGATGACGCCAAACTATGTAATATAGTAAGTGAATGCAGTTTACAGAATTATATGGCACAGGACCTGCTTACATTGGAAAGTTGGTCCTCAACCTGGCAGCTAGGCTTCAATGCTAAGAAATGTAAGGTCATGCACCTCGGAAGCGGAAATCCATGCAGGACGTACTTCTTGAACGGAGAAACTTTAACTAGGACTTCAGCAGAACGAGATTTAGGAGTAATCATCAGTGCAGACATGAAAACTGCCAATCAAGTGGAGAAGGCTTCATCTAAGGCAAGGCAGATATTGGGTTGTATCAATAGAAGTTTTGTCAGCCGAAAGCCTGAAGTCATAATGCCGTTGTACAGGGCCATGGTGAGACCTCATCTGGAGTACTGTGTGCAATTCTGGAGGCCACATTACAGTAAAGATGTGCGCAGAATTGAATCGGTTCAACGGACGGCCACCAGGATGATCTCGGGGCTCAAGGGTCTCTCGTACGAAGAGAGACTGAACAAATTGCAGCTCTACACTCTTGAGGAACGTAGGAAGAGGGGAGACATGATCGAAACATTTAAGTACCTCACGGGACGTGTCGAAGTGGAAGATGATATTTTCTTTCTCAAGGGACCCTCGGCCACAAGAGGGCAACCGCTCAAACTCAGGGGCGGAAAATTTCATGGCGACACCAGAAAGTATTTCTTCACAGAGAGAGTGGTTGATCATTGGAACAAGCTTCCAGTGCAGGTGATCGAGGCAGACAGCGTGCCAGACTTTAAGAATAAATGGGATACCCATGTGGGATCCCTACGAGGGTCAAGATAAGGAAATTGGGTCATTAGGGCATAGACAGGGCGTGGGTAAGCAGAGTGGGCAGACTTGATGGGCTGTAGCCCTTTTCTGCAGTCATCTTCTATGTTTCTATGTATTGACAACTAGGTTGCTCCTCTGCTCTGCAAGGACATCTGTATAGCCATTTTAAAAAACAAACAACCCACTGCCAGACAGATGTCCCTGTATCACTCCATGGTGAGACTTCACCTGGAGTATTGCGTTCAATTCTGGTCTCTTTATCTCCTGAAAGATATAGCGGCACTAGAAAAGGTTCAAAGAAGAGCGACCAAGATGGTAAAGGGGATGGAACTCCTCTCGTATGAGGAAAGACTAAAAAGGTTAGGGCTCTACATCTTGGAAAAGAGACGGCTGAGGGGAGATATGATTGAAGTCAACAAAATCCTGAGTAGAGTAGAAGGGGTACAAGTAGATCAATTTTTCACTCCATCAAAAATGTAAGCATAAACACATTTTCTACAGATATATATGCATACAGGGCTATTAAAATAGATTTTCAGGGTCACCATTTGACTAGCAATTTGTAACTGTCAATCAGAGCATGCCGGGCTTTTGCCACTTTTCTGAAAAATCAAAGTTACTCGTCTGTAGCAGATGTTCTCCAAGGTCAGCAGATCACGTATTCTCACATGTGGATGTTGTCTCACAATGGAGCCCTGGTGCACATATTACTCAGTGATCGTAGGGCTAGATTCACTATGGAAACCGATAGTATCCCAATCAGTTTGCAACCCCAATCCGATTCACTATCCTTCCTCCCGATCCGATCAGCACATGCAAATGAGGGAAATGGCATGCAAATGTAGAAAGGCAGCGATTCACTAAACAATTTAAGGAACACTGTCTGGGCTGGCCGATCAAAAAAGAAGCGACTGCTGAGGACCAGTCACTCATGTCCTTTCCTGTTCTCTGTTGCCCTAAAATCCCTGCCCTGCAGCATAAACCCTGCTCTCTGCCACCCTGCCTGCATTTCTGCCACTCTGCTCTCTGCCCCAAAAGGAATCAGCACCCCGACTCTCCTGCTCTCTGCCGCCCCGATTCTCCTGCAGTGAGAGCCCGTGGTTTTAACCTGCAGGTTTAAAGCGGGGCTGCACTGCGGGGAAGAGCACTAGAGAGCAGGATATTACGGGTGGCATGGACTTCTTCATTTCGGTCTCCCCAAGGAACCGCTTTCTTTGAGACTCCCACAATGGTCAATGACAGGAGTAAATAGGCCAGAAAGATTTCTCACATCATGTGCCTCTGGCTAAAATAGCAAGCAGGAAGTTTACGGGAAGGACGCGGCTGATTGGGGGCTTGGCAGTGCCAGTGCTAGCCCGGATATGCAACCGCTGCCAGAACATCCAGGCCAGGAGCTGCTTCCCCCCCTCCCCCTCTGCATGTAGAGACAGAAATAGAGAGGCAAACTGTTTCTGGACACTTGTGCATTTTTCCAGAGCACATCACACCATCTGGGGCAAGGGATTTGAAATCAGCCTTCAGCCAGACACGATCCAACCTGATGAATGGAAGACTCCCCGAGGAACCATGGGCTCACGAAAGTTTCTTCCAGCTCTTCCTTGCATGCATGCGTCAGGATTGCTCTTCAGTGATCCATGTAGCCTGTCTGGGGCATGCCTCCGATTGCAATAATTTGCATGAGGACGCATCGTGAATCAGTACACCGGCCACGGATCAGATCCGTGGCCTTAGTGAATCTAGCCCTTAATTATTTAAGAAGCCTTTGGTAGGCCCACACTGCACATGTACAAATGTGTTCCTGCCTTCCTGAGACATGCAGGACCACAATTGGGTCAAAAAGCATAAAGAATCCAATTCCTGGGTCATTTCCTGTCACCAACAAAGCACATTTCATGCATTCTCAGTTCATGCACATGAACTGAGCATGTATGTGGGGTGGGTGGGAGGGGGCAGGGTTACCAAGCCCACCACCAACTTCCCTGTTGTTCGGGAGGCCTGGAGAGCTCCACAAAACATTTCTCCAGATGGCAGGGAATTCCACCCTATTCCCTCTCTTCCCTTTTTCTCCTTCTCCCCTCTTATTTTCTGTTCTCTCAACTTCTTCCTTTTCCTTTCATCTCACATCTGCTGAGGTCTACTCTTCTGCCAGGGAAGAGGGGGAGGTTGGGATCCCCATGCGCACCAAGTAATTTCACCAATGTGCCAGTGAGTGTTGGAAATCCTTCTGGCAACAGGTGCGTTCCTGCACAGGTCTCTCTTATACTGAGCCAAACAATATGCACCTACAGCAACAAAACAAACTAAAACTTCATGCAAATTGATGGATTAGCCATTAAGCAAAAGGTGTCTAAAATATACACAAAAACATAATAACATAGTACATAATGGCAGATAAAGACCTGTGTGGTCCATCCAATCTGCCCAACAGTCTATATTTTTGCCGTAGAAGTCTGCCTGGCACTGTCATTAGGTTCTAACTACTGGAGTTGCCGTCCAAGCTGACTTCAGCCTTTCTAAACCATCCAAAATTATTGTAGTTCCCGTCGAAGCCCTTCCCAGCCCATCCCAAAACATATAGATATATACTGTACACAGATCGTGCAAGTCTGCCCAGTTCCAGCCCTAGTTCTTGAATGTACACCCTTCACTTTCTGATTAGAGATCCTCTCTTTGGCCTATGAAGCTAATCAACATATAAATGTAACATAAAACAAGAAATAAATCGGAAAAAAAGTTTCCCCCATCACCAAGAGCAATAAAGAACTGCTCAAACAAAACACACCTTATATTAGCTATCAGTAAAAGTCTATTCAACAGTGTCTTTACCGTTTAGCAAAAGAACACAAATTTCCACAGTAAGTCAGTCTACAATATGTGACCCCTGCCATAGGATCGTTCAGGCTGGCACATTAAAAACAGATATAAAGCAAGGGTTCTCAACCCAGTCATTCGGACACTCCCAGCCAGTCACACTTTCAAGATATCCACAATAAATATGCAAGAGGTACACAATGGAAGCAATGCATGCAAATCTCTCTCATGAATATTTATTGTGGACTTGATTGGCTAGGTGTGTCCCTTGAGAACCCCTGATTTAAAGTGTCCCCTTTCAAGTGTTTAAAGAACATGACAAGTTTACATTTAATCCTCCCAGCTACTGGCAACCAGTGCAGCTTTTCAAAAGTTAGAGAAAACTGATCATAAATATAGATTGCCATATTCTGAAAAAATTGCTAAACACATCAAGGAACTAGGAGATCTATATAAAACATCATTACAATAATCCAGCACAGATAGAACCAAAGCCTGGGAATCCCCCCCAAATTAAAAAAAAGTTTCAGACCTTTGTGTCAGGTCTAACTTAAAGGCAACCTGTAAAACCTGTGTTCTAAAATTTCACTTTCCATGTAAACTATCCTTAAATCCTTACTTCTTGGGGCAAAGAGCAACCTTAGCCATCCTCAACATTTCTACTGCCTCTGCTAGAAAGAAAGAATGGCCAAAAGTAATGTAGAGCAGGATTTTCAAAAACCCATTTAAAAAGCGACGATCTGCTAATGCAGCTGTTTAGATACCGAATCTCAAAACCCGAGACATTCTTTAAAAATCCCGCATTGAAATGAGGTTGGCGGACATCAGTGAAGATTTCCTAATTTGTCTAAGGCCTCGCCTAAGGGTTGGCCAGGCCAAACAGAGCCTTAGGACCCTTCCCGATGCATCCAAGGAAGAGCCTGAGGCTCTGACTGGCCCTAGTTGTTTAAGGCCCCTCCCATAGGAGAGACCTTAAACACCCTGGGTCAATCAGAGCCTCAAGCCCCTCCCCGGTGTATTCCAAGATGCACCAGGGAGGGGAATTACCATTTTAGATGACGCAGCAGCAGCAGACAATGTCCACGTCCCTCTGGCTCCGGCTCATCTGTTCAGGTATGGGGGGAGGAAGGTCACTACTGGTGGGAGAGCGTCTGGGTCCGGTCGCAGCGGGTTGTTTACTGCAGCAGGAGAGAGTGGGCATCTCTCCTGCTGCGGGGGAGTGGGGGTTGCAGTTGGGTCAGGGGTCGCAGTAGGATTTTTAAATTTAGTTTAGTGCTGCAGGCAGGAGAGAGTGGGCATCTGTCCTGCTGCAGGGGGGGTTGCAACTGAGTCAGGGGGATCACGGTAGGATTTTTTTTTATTTAGACAGTGCTGAAGAAGTGGGCATCTCTCCTGCTGCAGGAGGAGTCGCAGCCGGAATTTTAGGAAAGGGGTGTTATGATGCAGTGAAGAGATTGGCATCTCTCCCACTGCATCACAACACAGAGCATTCTAGCAGTCTCCGACACTGACTGGCCAACGCTGCTTTTTGAAAATGGCTTGGCATTTTTTAAGAATCCACCAGAGGGCTCATTTTGATGTTGAAGAGCCCATTTGTATGTCAGTGTTGGAGACTGCTAGAATCCTCGCTAATGAGGGAGATAATCCCTTTTGATAATCCGTCGCTAAACTGCGTACAGGCTAAACTGCCGCTAAACAGTTTAGTGACAGCGTTCAAGCTTTGACAATCTAGCCTTAAGTCTTACCTAATTTAATATACCGTTGTTTAATGGCATTCAATCCCCAGGTACATTAAAGCAGATGGACGCTGTTTCATTGTCCCAGCTATGCTAGATTTAAAAAGGCAATAAAAGTTAGGAATTGCTGGCATAACTGTCTATGAAAACCAGCAGCCTCCCAACAGGAAGGTTGGGACACCTCGGATCATTGCAAAGCACTGGCACTGAGATCTCCTTTACTGCAGAATACTCTATCCAAATGTACACATCATGCCCAGCCTTAAGAAAAGGCTGGAACTAACCTGGTGTTTTTGTTGCACAATCCAACAAAATAGCAAGACTTAATATATCAAATACAAATGAAATATTAAGAAATATTGTACTGACACTTAAGGCATATATGCCCTTTGTGCATTGTTTTGATGCTGCTGAGCACTGCAAAAGTTTATCGATATATATTTATTTATTAAGAAGTGTGTGTATGAATAGATTTTATAGAGAGATCTATAAACATACCCATATACTAACACTCTTACTTGCCCTAGAGAGTTACAGGCAATGCTTGCTGAATTCACATACTCTGTACCTACACCCACAGACAGCGTAATGGCATTCGCTCCCATCCAGGACTTGAGAGACTATCAGAGGAGACACAATGGGAAGTCGACTCCAACATGGGCTCACCTCATTTCCATGCAAATGAGCCGGACTAATAAACACTTTCTGGAGAAGAGAAAAAGGAAAGGCTGTGTGGCTGGGACTAAAGTACCTTTTTCAGATTAATCCACTGTTTGAAGTAATCAGGAACCTGCAGTCCTAAATACTCGCACTGCCCCGGTAGCCTGCAAGAAAGGAGAAGACAATGGTTTTAGATGAGAAGGAAAGACCGAGCAGTCTTGGAAGCAGGGACTCCAGGCAGAAATGTGAGGAGGGAAGACTCAGCAATTGTCTTCCAGAAAGGACTGCAGTGTTTCCTGAATGCACTTCTCTCTCAGACTAAAGGTGCTTTAGATAATTTGCAAAAGCTCTCCGGAGGAGTCACTTGACTCTTTAGGATAGCCACAAGGACCACTGAGCCTAGCATCCTGTCTCTGACAATGGCTAGTCTAATTCATGTACGCAGCACATCAGATTTCTTATGCTTATAGCTCATTTGTAGGTTTGCTTCATGTTTTATTTTCAAAGTGTTTTTAAGAAAAGAAGGAGAAATCTTGGCTCTTCTCCCAAGCCTTTAAAGAAGCAGCAGCTACCTAGCTAGTCATGCACACAAGGACTGACATAAGCCGCACACACAGTTGCTGAACCTGATCCTCTCCTGAAATCACTTTCCTCTCCTGTACCTTATCTTTGTCTATAATTTTTTCCTTATGTTGGTCATCCATATTTCCAACCAGTTCTTGGTATTCTCTTATTTATCTATTATACACTATGTTGTCTATTAAAATGTTTAGAGGGGCATAATTGAAAGTGTGTCTAAGTCTGAGGTTGGACATTTTGTGCAAGACATCCACATACCTAGTAAGAAAAATGTCCATTTTCAAAGCTTCCAAATGTCTATCTTTTATTTTTGAAAATGAGCAAGGTATAAGTTTTGGTCCTTAGGACATCTACATTTTTTGCCCATTTTCAGAAATAAAAACATCCATGAGAAGAACGTACAAAAGCAAGTTTTGTAGATGTACTCACCAACTACCTTGTCTCATCACGGCAGAAAGAATCCCCATCAGCTGAGCCGGATTCAGGGATTCCTGGCGCCTCTGCTGATGGGGATTCCCCCTACCAAGATCAGCTGAGCTGCGGAGCCTTACACCCCTCCCTGACATTCCCGAAATCTCTGTGTGTGTCCGTCCCCCACATCCCTGGAACCTCCACCCCCCTCTCAGATGAGAAAACGACAGGAGGGAAGCTCACTACCTCCTGCCTACAGGCTGTGTGCTGCAAATGATGAGGCTTCCCCCTCCCAATGCATCTTGGGATGCAGTGAGAAGGGCTGAAGGCCCCGACAGGCTTAAAATGGCTGGTTTTTGGATGTTTTAAAGTTTTGATTATAAGCCACTTAGTATGTATATACTGATATTGTAAGTAGCATATTATGCCATAATGTGTACTGGTTGAATATTTTCACTGCCCTAATTGCCTATGTTTACTTTATTCTAACTGTCCACAACTCTGGATGAATTTCTTCAAAAACAACAAAAGTACAAGATACATTTTTTTCCTGATTCTAATGAACAAAAATATGAAGTGTTACTCCACCTCTCCTCTTGCGTCAGACTGGGGTGTGTGGGTGGACCACTCTGTACTGAGGGAAGGGAAAGAGGGGATCATTCACAAATTCTACAGGATCAAAATAAACTTCTGTATTAAGTGGTACAAAGTTAGAGTAAAAACTGAATAATCAGTTTTTGTAAAATGTAGGAGTCAGTTTTTCAATAAAATTCTGCTTACAGTGAAAATGGAGAGCCCCAGCAATCTTTAGCAAGGTATCCTCTGACATATGCAGGGAAGGAAATGTTTATTAGCTAGACATGATAAATTGACAAACCCCATTGTGTGTCTCTAATCATCCCTTTCCCTTCTAACCGTACTGTGTAATGCCAACACCCACTCTGGCTGACCTGCGATGTTAGAACAGACCCTCTGTGCAAGTTATAATGATCTGTAAAGAGCACACCCCAGAGTAACAATTCTATATGTGGGTACCCTGATGCCACACAGTGGTAATATCTGGGCATCCAGATTAAAGAACAATGCTCACTTACATTTATGCCCTCACAGTTGTGCCAGGTCTATGGCTGGTGTAATCGTGGGTGCATAAATGTAAGTGAGCATTCTGTAAGCTGCACATATGTGTAAGTGGGAAACATGCCTATGTCTTGCCCATGCTCTCCCCGCTGTTTCAACCTTACAAAATAGCACATAGACACCCTGCTAGTACTTTTGTGGGTAACAATAATCATTACCGCAGTAACAGGGGAGCCCAAAGCCATTTGCCCGGTGTTACCATGGTATCGTAGACCAGTGTTCTTCAACCAAGAAGCGATATGGACTATGTGGGTGTGGTCTACAGACCTCCGACTCAATCGCAGCAAATTGGTAAAGATCTGATTGCAGATATTCAAAAGTTTGGAAAGAAAGAGGAGATGCTGCTCTTGGGTGATTTCAACTTGCCAGATGCGGACTGGAAAGTGCCATCTGCAGAACTGGAGAGAAGTAGGGAGATTGTAGATGCCTTTCAAGAGGCTCTACTCAGAAAAATGGTGACAGAACCCAAGAGGTAAAAAGCAATACTGGATCTGGTACTCAACGTTTCAATTTTTTTAGGTTTTTATATACCGCCTATCAAGGTTATCTAAGCGTTTTTACAATCAGGTACTCAAGCATTTTCCCTATCTGTCCCAGTGGGCTCACTATATAACGTACCTGGGGCTATGGAGGATTGAGTAACTTGCCCAAACATATGGACTTTAGTAAAATGAGAGAGTACATGAAGAAAGATGTTAGGATGGAATGACATAAGAAAAGTAGAAAAACATTGGCCTAAGCTGAGAAGAGCAACAGAAATGACTACTGACCTTTATGTGAGGAAAATAAATAAAAACAAGAAAAAAAGGAATACCATATGATTCTCCAAACTAGTGCGGAGAAAATAAAGGCAAAGAGTTGGTGTTTGTGAAATATAAAAAAAACTCAAGAAGAGGTATTCAGAAAGGACTACCAGGTAAACTGAAAGAAGTCAAGAGAGCTAAGTCTGGAGTGCAAGCAGAAGAGCTAATGGCTAAAAATGGGAGACAAAAATTTTTCAGATATATTAGCGAAAGGAGGAAGATGAAAAATGGAATTACGAGACTGAAAGATGCTATGAACCAATATGTGACGAGTGATGAGGAAAAAGCAAACATGCTAAACAAATACTTTTGTTCTGTGTTCACAGAAGAAAATCCTGGAGAAGGACCGAGATTGTTTACGAACAATTTGAAGAAGGTGGACAAAGCAATGGGACCAGACGGAATCCATCCCAGGATGTTGAGGGAGCTCAGAGAGATTCTGGCGGGTCCTATTAAAGATTTGTTCAACAAATCTTTGTTAATAGGAGTGGTTCCTGGGAATTGGAGAAGAGTGGATGTGGTCCTTATTCACAAAAGTGGTCACAAAGATTAAGTGGGAAACTACAGGTCGTAAGCCTCATTTGGTTATTGGAAAAATAATAGAAGTGTTGCTGAAAGAAAGGATAGTGAAATTCCTATAATCTAATGGGTTACAGGATCCAAGGCAACATGGTTTACTAAAGGTAAATTGTGCCAAACGAATCTGATTGAATTTTTTGATTGGGTGACCAGAGAACTGGATCAAGAACATATACTAGATGTAATTTACTTAGATTTCAGCAAAGCCATTGACATGGTTCTGCATAGGAGGCTCGTGAACAAACCAGACAAGATGAAGTTAGGACCCAAAGTGGTGATATGGATTAGAAACTGGTTGACGTACAGACACCAGAGGGTGGTAGTTAATGGAATTTGCTCAAAGGAAGGAAAAGTGAGTAGTGGAGTCCCTCAAGGATTGGTGTTGGGGCCAATTCTGTTCATTGCCGAAGTGTTAGAAGGAAAGGTTTGCCTTTGTGCAGATGATATCAAGATTTGTAACAGAGTAGACACTAAGGAGGGAGTGGAAAACATGAAAAGTATCTGCAAAAGTTAGAGGAATGGTCTAATATCTGGCAACTAAAATTCAATGCAAAGAAGTGCAGAGTAATGCATTTGGGGATTAGAAATCAGAAGGAGCTGTATGTGCTGGAAAGTGAGAGGCTGATATGCACAGATGGGGAGAGGGACCTTGATGTCTAGTGGTAATGCATTCCAGAGTGAGGGAGCGGTAACTAAGAAGATGGACTTACAGGTGGTTTCACAGAATAGTTCACAGAGGGAATTACGAATAGATCCTGGTTATTGGATCGTAGTGTTCTGGTGGGAGTATAAGGAATCAAAGGTTTATCGATGAATGTGGGAATGTGTGGTTTGGTTTTGTAGGTAAGGAGCAGTATTTTAAAGGTGATGCGGTGCATTTTGGGTAACCAATGAGCATAAAGGTGGTATAAAAAAATCAAAATAAAATTAATTAGGATATTTTTTGTTCAGCTGTGAATTTTAATGCTCAGTCTCTCACATGGCTAAGTCTCATTTCCCGGGTGTATCTCAACAAAAGAGAGGTTGAGAACCACTGCTATATACCCAGGAAAAGCATTTCCATTTTTCTATCATTTGCAACATGTTGAAGGCAGAAAACATCCTCGTCTTGGAGTGCAGTGTGCAGCTGTCCTGGGATAAAGCCTCTCAGGCATCTCACCTCATCACAGATCTTAAATGAATGCCAGAGTCCCCTAATGATGGATGGGCTGCAGTTCTGTTATCAGGGAAGGCTGTCCGACACATTGACCACAATTTCCACAAACATTTAGGCAGGAGATCATTATTATAGCATGGCAGAGCTTAAAATATGAGCCCAGAAGAAAAAAAAAAAAAAAAGAAAAACTAATTGTGCAACAAAGAGATGAAGCAGTGTCTTATCAGACCACAGAGGCCTTTTATCAAGGCACAGGGAACACAAGCAGGCCAGAAATTGCTCTTACCTCTGGTATTGTATCCTCTTGTACAAACACAGCCTGATAAAGCGTGTCAACGGTGTGATAGCATATCAATTTAACCCTAATTATCCAGGGGGTCAGCAGAACAAATAGGGGTTTCTCCTTTCAACAAGTTTCTCTGGCACTGCTTGGAAACCTAACATTATGACAGCACAGGCAGGCAAAGAGAGTTAGGGGGAGGAAGAGCACATAATTGAATTTTGCTCTCTCAGGTGGTTCCAGCATATGAAAAATAAATGCTGTCGTCTCCTGCCTAATCAAAACAGGTTAATGTCCATCTGCTACTGGGCATAGCATGTCAAGAGGCCAGTGAAACAGGGTTGCTCTCAGAAAGCTGCGTACACCACTATGTAGTTTCTGCTGGAGTGGAAGGGTTTGGACCTTCAGGCTTTTCCTTTTGTTGTCCCTTCTGAATTAGGATGGCTTTTTGTAAATCTCACAAATACAAAAACCACTTCAGAGCAGATGGGTGGAGAAAGGCAGATTACTTACCTATGAGAAGGATTCTCTGTAGACAGCTGGCTAAACCAGCCATACAACTAACTCTTCCTTTCCTATCAGCCAAACAACCTGAGAAAGCAAGTGCTATGGCCTGTATTTCGGTTGTTCTTGGTCTGTGGCAACCCTGCAAGAGGTCTCAGGCCACCAGCTCAGAGCACTAGCAACCACGACAGCTTTCTTTCACAACACTTTCCTGTAAGATGGTTGCAGGACCATTACATGGTTGTTGCTTCACACTTTTGCAGCTCATTGTCTTAATAGGCCACCTGAAGACTCCAATTTTGTAGGATAGCCCTACCAAAGTATTGTTGCCTATGAATGTATTCTCTGTCCCAATGGCCTCGGTGTCACTGTTACACTGATCTTATTAGGTATCACTGTTTTACCATGCTAGTAATGGTTAATTGCCACTATTCTACTGGTTTCTACTGTTACACTCTATTACCACAGGCTGACATGTGGAGGGTCATTTTCAATATGACCTCCAAATCCAAGTTTGCACATTTTGCAGAAGACACACAATACTCCGACAGCAAATATGACCATTTTCAAATCACAGAAATGACTTTGTTTCGAAAATGGCCATTTTTCAGATGTGCATCTATCTTTTTGAACCAAATTCGGGGGGGAAAAAAACAAAACAAAACCCCAAAACACCCCACATCCAAAACAAAAATACACAAAATGTAGCAGTGGCCAGCATTTTTAGTAGAGTGGCTTCAGACATCCCAGCACTGCAGTAAACATCATATAAAAAGACCCAGGTACAAATCTCACTATAACCCACTTATAGGGTACAGCAAGTCCTCCAAAACTCACCCAAAACCTACTGGACCAAACTGTTCACCACACCAATAGCCTTTAGCCCTGCAAGTGGCACATATACGTAGGTATAGTGGGATTTAGGGGGGGGTTGGAATGCTTGCATAATCCACCATAAGTGTAGTGGTAAGAGTGGGATATGGACCTGAGTCCCCATCTCAATAGTTGAGTATACTGACCACTGGGCTATTCCAGGAACCTGCTTGCTGCTTTACTAGAACTGACCGTAACATCTGAAACTGTCATATAGACAGGTATATACTGTTTCATTCACATCTTTGGGGGATGGTAGGGGATCAGTGACCATTGGGTGAGGTGGGGTGGGTTATGCCTTCATCCCTTCAGTGGTCATCTGGTCAGTTTGGGTGCCTTTTTGGCACTTATACATTGTTAAAACAGGTCTAGTCTCAAACATCCAAACTGTGCCCTGGACATTTTCTAAAATGTTCAATTATTATAGAAAAACTTCCAAATCATAATCCCACCCTAGTCCCACCTAAACCACAGAAAATAGAGAGTAGGTTTAAATCAGGGGTGGCCACACTTTTTGGGCTTGCGAGCTACTTTTAAAATGACCAAGTCAAAATGGTCTACCAACAATAAAATTTAAAAAAAACACAAAGCACACTGTATGCAGAGAAAATATTAATCATCATTTGTATTTGGGGTTGTTTTCAGGTCAAGGCAGATGACTTTATGCAATGTCACCTCGGGAACAACTAGACAAAAATACCCCCTCCCCTTTTACTAAACCACGATAGTGGTTTTTAGCGTAGGGAGCTGCGCTGAATGCCCCTCGCAGCTCCCGACGCTAAAAAACACTATCGTGGTTTACTAAAAGGGGCCCATAGTGCAAAATATAGACAGCAGATATAAATTTTCAAAATGGACACATTTCGATCACTAAATGGAAAATAAAATCATTTTCCTACTTTTTTGTCTGGTGATTTCATGAGTCTCTAGTTGCACTTCCTTCTTCTGTAAATCCAATATTTATTTATTTATTTATTTATTTATTTCTGCCTCTTCCCTTTTCTTTCTTTCTGTCTTTCTTTCTTTCTTTCTCTCTCCCCCTGCCCCCTCTATTTCTGTCTTTCTCTCTCCACCTGCCTGTCTGTCTTTCTCTCTCCCCCTGCCTATTTATCTTTCTCTCTCCCTCTGCATGCCTGTCTCTCTCCCTCTGCCTCCCCAAGCCATCGCGCCAACTTCTCCACTTCCTCGATTCTTTTTCTCTCTCCCTGCCCCCCCTCCTCTCCCCCTAAGCCACCACACCGATTTCTCCCTGCTTCCCCGAGCTAGGCCTGGCACGTACAAGTGCCGGGCCCACAAGCCTTCACCTCCGACGTCAATTCAGACGTCGGAGAGGAAGTTCCAAGCCAGCCAGAGGTAAAGTCTTGTGGGTCCGGCACTTGTACGTGCCTGGCCTAGCTCGGGGAGGAAAGGAAGAACAAGATCGCAAAGGCAATGCGATCAACTCACATTGCCTTTGCAATCTACTGGTCAATTGCGATCAACCATTTGGGCACCCCTGGTTTAAATGATCAAGAATCTCAATAGAGAAGGGTAAATAGTGGGGTTTCCCAGGGGTCTGTGCTGAGACTACTGCTTTTTAACATATTTATCAACAATTGAGAGATGGAAATAACCAGTGAGAAAATTAAATTTGCTGATGACACAAAGTTGTTCAATCGCAAGAGGATTGTGAAAAAATTGCAAGAGAACCTTGTGAGAATGGCAGATGATGTTTAATGTGAGCAAGTGCAAAGCGATGAATGTGGGAAAGAGGAACCCAAACTAAAGTTATATGATGCTACCCAGAAAGAGGATCTAGGTGTTACTGTTGAGGATATGTTGACACTCTCAGCTCAATATGCGGCAGCAGCTAAGAAAGCAAATAGAATGTTAGGAATTATCAGGAAAGGAATGGAAAACAAAGATGAAAATGTTATAATGCCCTTGGATGGCTCTATGGCGCGGCCACACCTTGAATACTTGTGCTATTCTGGTCACCATATCTCAAAAAAGATATAGTGGAATTAGAAAAGGTACAGAGAAGGGAGAAAAAAAATGCTGGATGGGATAACTTCACTTTTTAAGATATTTATATTCTGCAAATACAAAACTCTATGTGAATTACAAAAGAAACACATATAATTATTAATACACACAACATAATACTATACATAACACAAATTTTAATCTAAAATCAAGACTCTTAACTTCAATCATTAATACTGCTAACATTAGTGGTATGGTCACTTCAAAAATTATAAAAGGCCTCCTGAAAAAAATGGGCTTTCAGACACTTATGAAAAGATAAAAAATTAGAAACTTGGCGAACTGAATCTGGAAGAGCATCCCATAATAAAGGGCCTACTACACAAAAAACACGAGCACGAAGAGTTGCTTTAGCTAGAGTTCATAAAGGCGGCACTTCCAGTAACTGCCTAAACTCAAGAGCATAACAAACGAGGAGGCTCGTATGGGACAACTGCAGTAGCCACTGCTTTGGGCAGAATTTGATGCATAGCCTTAAAAACTAGCACCAATATCTTAAACTGAATATATGTGAACAGTGGATGATTGAATTTAAATTAAAACTTAATTTGAAGAAGAGCAAATTTTTCTTTGCATCACCACATCAAAATCACACTGAGACCTCCCTGACTTTAAATGCTTTCGCTTATCCTGTTCAATCTACTATTAAGATTCTGGGAGTGATCTTGGACCAGAACCTAAGTATGAGAAACCAGGTAGATACTTTGGTATGGAAATGTTTCTATATGTTATGGAAATTGCGCACCTTTTAAACTGCTGGTACAATCATTAGTTCTAAGTCAGTTGGACTATTGTAATAATATTTATTTCGCTGGTACTCAAAGAAAAATTTATACATTACATATCATCCAGAATGCAGCCGCTTGATTTCTAATTTGAAAATGTTTGATCATGCTACTCCTTATTTTTGCGAACTACATTGGCTGCCTGTCGAGGTTCGTGTGAAATTCAAGTTTGCCAATATAAAAAATATTAACATCTTTTTTCTTATCAAGCAGCATTATGGAGTAAGGATCTTAAATCTATGATATCGACTGCCACTTCTTAACATTTTAGGAAACAACTGAAAACATATCTGTTTATCAGATTCTTAGGCAATTGATGTATTTTATCTAATTGTATGTTCATTCTATTTTTGTAAACCACATACAACTTAATGGTATAGTGGTACAGAAATTCATTTTTATGTTATGGAAGCCAATGCAACTTGGCCAGCAAAGGAGACACATGCATACCATGAGAGATACTTCCAGTCACTCTTACTGCTGCATTTTGAGTCACTTTTTAGGGAGCCCACATAATAGGGCATTATAATAATTCAAATGAGAAAATACAAAACACTGCATAACCTGTTGAAAATTATCAGAGGAAAGCAAATTTTGTAATTTCAGTACCAAATGCTATATAGCTAAACCATGGAAAGGATATGAGGAAAGGCTAAAGCAGCTAGAGCTCTTCAGCTTGGAGAAGAGAGAGCTCAGGGGTGATATGATAAGAGTGGAAAGGGTAGATGAGAATTGTTTTTTACTTTTTCCAAAAATACTAGGATTAGGGAGGCATGCGATGAAACTACTAAGTAGTAGATTTAAAACAAACTGGAGAAAATATTTCTTTATACAAAGTGCAATTAAACTCTGGAATTTGTTGACGGAGAACGTGGTGTGAATTCAGTTAGCTTAGTATGGTTTAAAAAAGGTTTGGATCATTTCCTAAATGAGAAGTCCATAGGCCATTATTGAGATGGCTTGAGGAAATCCACTGCTTATTCCTAGGATAAGCAGCATAAAATGCTACGATGCTCATTCAATTCCTATGAACATCACAGCATTTACCGCACTGGCCCAAAGAAAGAAGCTCTTCCACAGTTTAATACAACCCAGCATAAATTAGTTATACCGTTTAGCTTTATCCAAGAATGCAGCATTTACAATCATTTAAAACCAAACCAGAAATAGAAAAAAACTACAAAATAAATAGGAAATCCCACTCACCCAAGACCATACATACATTCATACAACCATAAAATCTATATAACAGCACTGCACTGCAAAGCAGAGCTTACAATCTATTCAAGACAAGCAAACAGGACAAATGAGGGATTACAGACTTATTTATTGTGGGAATGATTAAGACAGACATGGGTACTGAACGGGAGCATAGGAGTCGGAGTTAAAAGCTGCCTCAAAAAGGTGGGCTTTTAGCCTAGAACTAAACAAGGACATACTGACTTAGGAAGTCTATTCCAGGTATAACGTGCAGCAAGATAAAAGGAATGGGATCAGAAGTTTCTTGAAGGGTAGATAGAGAGAGACTTATCCGATTCCTAGTGAGGGGTGCAAGGAAAGAGAGCTGTAGAAGAATGCACTTGTAAGGCAATCAGATAAGTTTGAACTGTACGCAGAAATGGATAGGGAGACAATGAAATGACGTCTCCTACAGGGGATATTGGTTAAAAAAAAAAACTTTGCCATCCAGGGAGCCTGCTATGAAAGCACACATATGGCATTAAAAAATAAACTCTCCAAAGGCAACTTGCAGAACCAAAGGGGAGGGTAATTTTTAACTGACCCCATTTTGTCCAGAACACTCGCCACTTTTTTCTCCCCCAGATCTTCCTCCACAATGCTGCTCACTCTGCCTTGGCAGGCAGAAGATTTCATTATCCGTGTTTTTGCCTTCTGATCAGATTCAATTTCCCTCTGATATCTTTCAAGAATGTCCTCTGCTCTCTTACAGATAGCCCAACAGAAATGTGTTGCCTGACCAAGTCACACATTGACCTGTGAAATAATTGCAAAAGAAAAAAAATTTTCTCTGGCATGCAGCATCTTGGTCAAATTCAGACTGTGTGGGGGAGAAACACAGAGGGAGCACACAAAGAGCAGCTGGAGTTGTAGGGCCACAAGCCTTCCTTTCTAACCCCTCATAACCCACAGCTCAAGACCATGCACTAGGGTTTTTCCAGAAACATGGGCCTTACGTATGGTTGCTAGGTGTCTACAATGGCCTCTCTTCCTCTGCAGCATTAAAAACAGCAGCACACTCACCTGGCCATAGATAGCAGTGTTCTCCCTAGGGCCTTTTAGCAGGGAGGTCCGCCCGGGTAATTTAGATGACCGCCCGGCTATCATCCGCTGTGAATTCTGCTGCTGCTGCCGGTGCTGCTCAACACCAAAAAAAAACAACAACAAAAAAAAAAACGGCTTGGAGATTTCACACCTTAGCCCATAGTGAACTTATGCTCCGGAGCTCTAACGTGTGCATGCCGGCTTCCTTTCTCTTCCCTCCGAAATCGGAAGTTATGTCCGGGAGGGGGGAGGGGGGAAGAGAAGAGAAGGGAAGCCAGCACGCACATGTTAGAGCCCCGAAGCATGTGTTCGCTATGGGCTAAGGCAGGAGACAGGTCAGTGAAGCTTACAATTTGCTCTTCTTACTGCCGGGTCCTGCCTACTTTCTGTTTCCGCGAAGGCAGGACCCGACAGTATTTCCCCAATAGGTCAATCGCGATCTTGGGCCGATCAGCCTTCCTCTCCCCGACGGCAGAATTGACAGCAGGGAGAGCTTGGGGCGGCGGCTTTGGGGCCTGGTTATCCGATGGCGACAACTTGGGGGCCTGTACCCCAATGGCAGCGGCAGTGGCAGTGGCTTGGGGGAGGACAGGGAGAAAGAAAGAAAGAGGGCAGGCAGGGAGACAGAAGGAAAGAAGAGAAACAGAAAAAAGAAAGGGGGCATGAAGAGAGAAAGAAAGAAGGGAGGCAGGGAGAAAGAAAGGGTAGGGAGAGAGGAAGAAAAAGTTGGGGGAGGGAATGAGGTCTGGAGGAGAGGAAGCATATAGGCTGAAAGAAGGGAAGAAAGATTGGATGCATAGTCAGAAGAAGAAAGTGCAACCAGAGACTCATGAAATCATCAGACAACAAAGTAAGAAAAATTATTTTATTTTAAATTTAGTGATCAAAATGTGTCTGAATTTATATCTGCTGTCTATATTTTACACTATGGTCCCCTTTTACTAAACCGCAGTAGAGGTTAGCGCAGGGAGCCTATGAGCTTCGAGAGCAGCGCTGGGCATTCAGCGCAGCTCTCTGCGCTAAACACTGCTGTTGTGGTTTAGTAAAAAGGGAGGGGTACATTTGTCTATTTTTGTATGGTTGTTACTGAGGTGACAGTGCATACAGTCATCTGCTTTGACCTCTTTGAAAAAACCCTGGAATAGGAATGATAATTAACATTTTCTATGTGTACAGTGTGCTTTGTGTTTTTTAAAAAATTTTATTGTTGGTAGATCATTTTGACTTGGTCATTTTAAAAGTAGATCGCAAGCCCAAAAAGTATGGGCACCCCTTCTCTAGAACATCGCTCCTTAGTTTTATCAAATGGTGCAGTGAGGGGCCAGCACTTTACATCTTATCTCCTCATTCTTTCTTTTTTCTCCTCATGTACAGCACGGTTCTTTATTCTAAGCAGTTCTGGCACTAACAATACTATGGGTGCCTTATGCTACTTTCACTACTACTTGCAGTCAGGTTTGCCATTTTATCATGGTTTTGGTTTTTTATTTAGTTTTTCACCAGTATTTTCATTTATTTATTAAAGCAGCCTTTTTTAACAGCCCGATGCCCCTCCCCTATCAGTGTGCATCCAATCCACTGCCGACACTTTTTTGGTGCCTCTTTCAATGGATCAAATATCATAGCCCCACTGTCGCGTGTTCACATTTATTCTGCGTATGAGTTTATCTCATTAGTGCAGAGACCTTTTTGGTAAGTCCATTTTACTTTCCCTTTTTTACTCTCCCGAGTGCTGTGGTTTTATTCTTTGGTTTTAATAGAAGCTCATTTGAACAATAATTTAGATCTTTCCCAGGTTTCACTTTTCATCTGCGCGGTCGGCTTGTCTTTGAGCTACTATTGGCTTATGTTTTCACTGTATTATCAGCTGTTCATTTCCCATACGTTTACTTTTACCGTGTTTAGGTCTATATAGTCTAGGCATGCTGTTTGTAACCAGCCATCATTTTAAGTATGTATATGCCCTATTTTAGAGGGGGAGTTAAGTTCTTTTAGCATGATATTTCATTAATTCTGAGTTCGGTGTTACAATATATTGTTCTTGGTTTTTAGTTTACACATTATTTATTCTTTTCTATGACATGTTCGCATCGCAATTTTACTCAAAAGTATAAATAGGTATCCATATTTCCATTCAAGTTTCATCACGGTGCTCTGGTTTTGGCTCCAGTATTTGTCACTTCCGTCCACAAGGTCTGGCTATCCGTTACCATCTCATATTTAAAGACTCACTCGTTATAATTAGCGGTGATCCACACATCTCTTCATAATGGACATGTCCGATTTTAGCATTTGGATCTTAGTACTATGGGTTTGTCTTTCCTGGTTTCCTTTCTATAGTCTGCTTTTCGTCTGGAGTCTTTTGAATTTAGAATTACATTTTATGACATATTTTTGTGGTTGTAATTGTATGACATTTCTAAATCGGTCAAGTTATCCATTCTTTTTATTATTTTTTGTCCCCTCATACAGTGGCAGACCGCCCCGGGAGCCAGCCCTAGGGGGGTACACAGCCGGCAGGATCCAGAACATTCCAAGCTGCTCTAAATGGCACCTGCACCTCAGCGCAGCTGCCGTACTTATTCCGTAGCAGAGTCAGCAGCCGCACTGAATGCAGGAAGGTCCCGCGATGACTGCATTTGCCACCTCTGCCTCCGGAAGACATAAGTAACGTCGGAAGGGGTGGACCGGCAGCTGCAGTCATTGGCAACTCCCTGCGTCTGCCGGCCCACCCCCCTCCAACATCACTTACATCTTCCAGAGGCAACAGAAGCAATCATCATGGGACCTTGCTGGTTTGGAGGGAGAGAGGAGCATAGAAGGGTGGTGAAGGGAGAAAAAGGGGGTCAGGGTGGTATGGAAGGGTGGTGGAGGGAGAGAAAGGGAGCAGATGCTGATGGAATTAGTGTGCAGGGAAAGGAGAGAGAGACATAAGGGGGAAGGATACTGGATGGAATTGGGTTGGAGGGAAAGAAAGGGGGCAGATGCTGATGGAAGTGGGGGGAAGGGAGAGGAGAGAGTGAAATGCCAGACCATGGGGGTGTGGGAGAGGGAAGGGAAGAAGAGGAGAGAGATGCCAGACCATTGGAGGAGGGAAGGGAAGAAGATGGATGCCAGAATAATATGGGTGAAGTGAGAGATGGAAGTGGAATACAAGGAGAGAAGATGCCATATAGAAGGGGCAGAGAGAGGGTAGACAGTGGATGAAAGAAGAGAGTGACAAGACTATGAGGAAAGCAGAAACCAGAAAAGAAAATGTAGAAAAAAATTCTATTTATTTATTTTTTTGCTTTAGGGGAGATGCATCGCTTTTTCTTTGATGTTGCACTGTATGCAGAGTCCAGCTTCTTGGTGGTTCAATTTAACCTTTGTCTCCGTTTTTCTATTTTATCCCCCCTTTTACAAAACTGTAGAGTGTTTTTTTAGCACCAGCCATGGTGGTAATTGCTCAGAATTTTATGAGAGTCTGAGCTGTTACCACAATGGCTAAAAACCACATTACAGTTTTGTAAAAGGGAGAGGGGTTAGTTTGTGATTACATATTCCATACTAGGCGAAGGTGTTTCCTGTGTTCTGTGTTCGAAAGACATGGTTTTCAGTTAGGATTGACTGTGTAGGATTGATCTGTACTAGTCTGGCTTGTTTAGTTTTACAATGGGTGTATTGATGTACTGCTCACTGCAGTATGTAAGATGCTGCCTTTTCCTAGGTACTCATGTGTGATGTGTGGATTGTTACTAAAAATCATGTTTTTCATACAGATGGGGGGGTGTCAAAAAATGATGGGCCTCGGGTGTCACATATGCTAGGTACACCACTGCCTTCATAGTTTATACCTAATCCACAATCCTGCTTTTAGGACCTACAGGGTATGTATCCCTCTGATTCATGACAATTTCACTTCTCATGTTATCTTATCCATTCTTTTTATTATACAACTGCCCAGATAAGCATCATTCTTTGACGTGATTAGACCTTGAAAACTAACAGCAACAGTGTTCTCCCCAGAAATTTTTTCCAGCCATGAAAAACATTTGCTGCATTTAGTGTGCCACAAAAAAACTTTAGCTCCGTTTAGTGTTCCAGAG
The DNA here is from genome assembly GCF_902459505.1 of Geotrypetes seraphini. Taxonomy (NCBI): domain Eukaryota; kingdom Metazoa; phylum Chordata; class Amphibia; order Gymnophiona; family Dermophiidae; genus Geotrypetes; species Geotrypetes seraphini. The sequence goes on from NC_047095.1 coordinate 70,515,356, forward strand.
TTTAAAAAAAGTTTGAGACGCTGCTCTATACTATTTGAAAGAGGGCAAATATCTAATTATTCACTTCTAGAATTGGATACTTCTTAAATTTAATAAAAAATTATGGAACAAGTGTTAAATCTTAAGAAAGGCAATCATATTGAGCATTGGAAAATAACTAATAATAATTAACTAATACAAATAGTACACATTTAGGGCTCCTTTTACTAAGCAGCGATAGCAGTTTTACCGCACGCTTAGCTCGCGCAGAATTGCCGCACGTGCTAGACGCTAACGCCAGCATTGAACTGGCGTTAGTTTTAGCCTTGTAGCGCAATTCTTCACGCACTAAAAACGCTATTGCAGCTTAGTAACAGGAGCCCTTAATTTTCCCCACCACCAAATTTCCCCGTCCCGCCCGGCTACTTTTTCATGCCACCCGGCTGGAAAATATTTCTGGGGAGAACACTGGATAGCATTTTCTAAGTACTTCTTGGACATATGCTATCCTGATGTTTAAAGCTGCTGCAGAGCAAGTAACCACTAAAAACCAACAAGCACAATGGGCTCCTAGAATCCTTCCTGCAAGCACCACTCCCTAATGATAGAGCCCAGGATAGAGTTACCATATGGTTCCAGAAAAAGGAGGACGGATTGAGGCATCCGGTTTTACAGCATATTCACTTTAGAAACACAGCTTACAAAACGGGAACCCAGACCTCAACTGCTCCTTGTCCTAAAGCAGGGGTGGGCAACTCCGGTCCTCGAGGGCCGGAATCCAGTCGGGTTTTCAGGATTCCCCCAATGAATATGCATTGAAAGCAGTGCATGCAAATAGATCTCATGCATATTCATTGGGGAAATCCTGAAAACCCGACAGGATTCTGGCCCTCACGGACCAGAGTTGCCCACCCCTGTCCTAAAGAGATGCTGAGTGAGGATCTGCTAAGGGGAACAAAACCTCCATTGGAATATCTTACCTGCTGGCATTCAAACTTGGGAAAAGGTAGGTTATTTCATTCTCCTTCTCTTTTACTTTTAAGCTCAGTACTCTACTTTTAGCGTAATGTCAGTTTAGGCAATAGCCTTTAGAATCTCTAATAGGGCTTTTATATAAAAAGTGTTTTGGGGCTCCTTTTACAAAGGTATGTTAGCGTTTTTAGCGTATGCTAGCCGAAAAACTACCGCCTGCTCAAGAGGAGGCGGTAGCGACTAGCACACACTATTCCGCACGTTAAGACCCTAACGCACCTTTGTAAAAGGAGCCCTTAGTTTACATTAGTACTTTTGGTTGCATTTCAGAGCAGCGGGATCAGCCATCGCCACTACAGAGAGCCCATCGACTCGATCCTGCGACTAAGAACTGCCTGCCTGCATATGTAACTGTTAGGCATATGTTACCATCAGTCATACAATTGCTAGATGAAAATTTAACCACTAGATGTATGTGTAATTGGTGAAGTCTTGAATTAGGACTACTTAGGAATTTTTGAGGCATATGTTATCATCAGAGACACAAATAGCTGTTAAATGCATGAGTAACTGATAGCTGCATGTGTAATTACTAGAGACTTGTCGTAGAACTGCTTAAGATCTATATCCCTTTGGACCACCTTCAAAACCTACACCAATCCAGTCAACAACCATACAAACAATAACTCAAGAATTTACAGGGAAACCATTACACTTCTGTGCTAGGAAGAAATACCATACCCTGCAAACATGAATCTCCTCCTGATTTTCCTGATCTGTCTGCTAATTAGCAACATCAAAGATGTTAACTCCCTCCACCCACAATCACAATCAATCAACTACCCGGATCTCTCACTTTTACACATCTCTATTCCACAAGAAAACAAAACAAATCACATTACTGCTATCTCAAATAAAAGAAGACACCAACGAACCCTTAAAAAAAGAATAAGGCAAGTAAAACCCATCAAAACCAATACCGCTACCAAACCTATCACACCCATATCTGTCCCCTGTGCATACCTTAATACTAGATCTGTCAGGAATAAAGCCTTCCTAATTAATGATTGGATCATTAACAAGCAAATAGCCTGCCTTTTACTAACTGAAACATGGTTACTATCAGAAGATGATCCAATAATAATTGACCTCCTACCAGACAATTTTAAAATCCTTACGCTAAACCGCGTGGGGAAAAAAGGAGGAGGTCTAGCAATTATTCTTAAAGATGGATTTGAGTTCGAACTATTAGATTCCAAAATGAGCGACCAACTAGAAATTCTAGCCTGTAAAATTAGCAACTGTCATCTAGAAGAATCCCTATCATGCATATTATTCTGTCCCACCAAAAAGCTGGCCAAAAGCCAAAGAAGACTTCTGTGCATTTGTCCTAAACAATTCACTCAGTTCTTCTTACAATATCAGCACAATGCGCGGCAGCGGCAAAGAAGGCAAATAGAATGTTGGGCATGATAAAGAAAGGAATCTCGAGTAGATCGGAGAAAGTTATAATGCTGCTTTATAGGGCAATGGTCAGACCCCACTTGGAATACTGCGTCCAACATTGGTCTCCCTACCTAAAGAAGGATATAAAACTGCTGGAGAGGGTGCAGAGACGAGCAACCAAACTAGTGAAGGGTATGGAGAAACTGGTATATGAGGATCGACTTAAAACACTGGGATTGTTCTCCCTTGAGAAAAGGAGACTGCGTGGGGATATGATCGAGACCTTCAAAATACTGAAAGGAATCGACAAAATAGAGCAGAGAAGATTATTTACATTGTCCAATTTGACACGGACAAGAGGACATGAAATGAAGCTAAGGGGGGACAAGTTCAGGACTAATGTCAGAAAGTTCTGCTTCACACAGAGAGTGGTTGGCATCTGGAATACTCTCCCAGGGGAGATTATTGCAGAATCGACAGTCCTAGGCTTCAAAAGCAAACTAGATGCATATCTCCTTGAGAGAGGCATATAAAGTATGGTTGGCTATAAAATAAACCAGGTGTATACCTGGCAGGGCCTCCGCGTGTGCGGATCGCCGGACTTGATGGACCGAAGGTCTGATCCGGAGATGGCGCTTCTTATGTTCTTATGTTCTTATGATCGCAGGAGACATAAACTTACACCTAGATGAAGAGGACAATACAAACGCGAAAGAGTTTAAAAACTTTCTATCCCTACTCAATTACAACCTCCCTCTACCCACACAAACACATGAAAAAGGCCATCAGTTAGATGTGGTAGCCATGTCCACAAAGGACATCCCAAACCCTGCCATCTCTATACATAAAGGCACCTGGTGTCATGATATCTGGTCTGATCATTTTACTTATTATTTCAAGCTAATCTGTTCTTATTCTAAATCTAAAACACGCCCAACAATAAAAAGAGAACATCACACCAGAGGCTATATTAATCCAATAGATTTCTGGTCACAATATGAATTGCAATCAGCGATAGAAGAAGGAATCGATTTCTGGGATCACTGGATGACAACCAGCACATCCATTTTAGATAAAATCGCCCCTATACGCAATAGCAAAAACAATGCAAATAAATATAACAAATGGTTTGACACCGAACTTCTAAAACTGAAACAACTAGCTAGACGACTAGAAAGAACTTGGAAAAAAAACAGGAGAACTAACAGACCGTAACAAATGGAGAGCTAACATAAAAATCTACAAACAAATGATAAAAGACAAACATAAAGCATTCTACTCAATTAAAATCAACTCATCTTGTAATGGTTCACAAGGAATCAATACAAAAGAGCTATTCAACCTGATCACAAATTTATTTGACACCGCTCGCTACACCACACCCACACACAACTCTAAGTTACCCTCTGCAAATGACTTAGCACTACACTTTGATTCGAAAATTAAAAACCTTAGAATTCATTGTTCAACAAAAGACTCTAGTGATCATCCGATACCTATCACCCAAGGAAATGATACACCGGCAGACATGATCTGGAGCTCCTTTCAAGATTTAGAGTGGAACAATTACAACAGACTATATAACAAATACTCTAAATCCTATTGCGTTCTGGACTCATGCCCCCCAGAAATCATGAAAGCAGCACCTTTAGTATTTAAACTATCGTTGATGCAATATTTGGCTCATAACCTAAAAACTGGGAAGTTCCTCTCTAATAATGGTCACATAATAATAGCCCCAATTCTAAAAAATTGAAAAGAATCTTCAGCTATAATATCCAACTACAGACCAGTAGCATCCATTCCGTTTATTGTAAAAATTATGGAGGGATTGGTACACCCCCAACTGATGGATTATCTGGATCAGTTCTCTCTCCTACATGAAACTCAATCCGGTTTTAGACCGTTATTCAGTACTGAGACAGTAATTGCGGCTATTTTAGACAATCTGCGCCTACTGTTTAGTAAGGGCCTTAATGCCCTGGTTATGCAATTCGATATGAGTTCTGCCTTTGATCTAGTAGACCACGGGAAACTGCTGCAATGCCTAGACGCCATTGGTATCAGGGACGAGGTGCTGAATTGGTTCCATGGCTTCCTTATGTCCCGCACTTATCAAGTACGTTTTAATTATGAACTTTCAGATATCTGGAGCAATCCATCCGGTGTGCCACAAGGGTCTCCGCTATCTCCATTGCTCTTCAACGTCTACATGTCCTCACTAGGCACGCAGCTAACCCAGTTAGGGATAAAACTATTTAGTTATGCAGATGATTTTACGATCATCATCCCATTCGTTAATGCTATCTCTGAAACTATTCCTAAAGCTTCAGAAGCCATAAACGTGATGGAGCACTGGATGACAACCTTTAGGCTCAAACTTAATTCAGAAAAGACAACTTTCTTCATTGCTTCGTCACATCCGCTTGACACCAAATCACCACTATGTATCAATAATCTTAATTACCCTATCCAACCTACCATAAAGAAATTAGGTGTAACTTTGGATCAGTGCCTAACCATGAGAGACCAGGTGGACTCCTTGATCAAAAAGGGATTTTTCACTCTCTGGAAACTTAGATCCATTAAAGCTTATTTCGATACAGCGAAATTCAGAACCCTAGTCCAATCCCTCGTACTGAGTCTACTTGACTACTGTAACATCGCCTATTTAGCAATTTCCCAAAAGAACATGCAGCGTTTACAATTGATGCAAAATGCAGCGGTCAAACTGATCTTTGGGCTGAGGAAGTTTGACCATGTGACATCCTACTACCGGCAGCTGCATTGGCTGCCAATGGAGGCGCGCGTAAAGTTTAAATTTGCCTGCTTCTGCTTCAAAGCACTACATGGACTTGCCCCTAAATATATAACTGACCTTTTCGTCTTCTCAGCCAACAGACACAAGAGAAGCTCACATTCCAACTTCGTTTCCCCCCCAGTGAGAGGTTGTAAACTGAAAAAACACCATGAACATCTTCTCTCTCACCAAGCAGCATCATGGGGTAAAGACCTAGAACAATTGCTTTCGCCCACTACTTATGAGGAATTTAGGAAACGTCTGAAAACACACCTGTTCCTAAAGTATCTAGACAACTGATCCTCTCTTCTCTCTCCCCTCTATAGCAATTAACTTGTTCTATTGATTACTCTCTCCTCAAAAATGGATTTCCTGTCCTATTAACCCTCTTTCTTCCTCCCCTCTTAAAGTCAATCAATTTGTACCTTTGCTTAATCTTTGTAAACCGCATAGAACTTCACGGTATTGCGGTATATAAACTGTTATTATTATTATTATTATAATAAGATCAGATTAGGGCACGAATAGCAGTTGAGGAAGATGTGGGGGAGTTACCAGTGCCAGAAATGGTATTCAAGTCTGGTGAATCAGAGAAACTTGAACAAATCTCAGTAATGCTGGAAAATTTAATGGGTCAATTTATCAAATTGAATAGTAGCAAATCGCCCGGATCAGATGGTATCCCAGAGTACTAATAGCAGAGTAATCCCAGAGAACTGATAGAATTGAAAAATGAACTAGCAGTTTTCTTTAAAATCCAACATAGTACCAGAAGATTGGAGGGTAGCCATGACACCAATATTTTATTTTTTTTTTAATTCTTTATTTATGCAAATTTTACCATTTGACAATATAACAAGCCAAAAAGAAAAAATACAATGGAAACTGAAATATTTCTATTAGCAAGAAATAAATATTCTTAAATCACCATTTCAGAATAAATTATACATTCAAAAGTATAATTAGTCCATAATATCAAATCTACAATATCAGAGGACGGACCTGTAAGAATCAACTTAATAAAGTTCCAAACCAAAAGGAAAAAGGAAATTAAAAATAGACACAATAAATCATATCTACTCTCACTTAATAAATCATAAATTAAAACCACCTTGTTCCTTGCCGACCTAACATTTATATATCCACATTTAATTCTATTTTGACATTCATTCACCCAGTCACTCCGGGTTTTTCTTGTCTACAAGAAGGCACACTCCACAGGCTCCCATATTTACCCTGTCCCATTAAAACAGTGATTGGTTCATAATCCATAATTCCCTAAAAACCTTCCACCCATAACCTCCACAAAGCCTCGCTCAAAGGAGCGCCCTGAGGGTGTAAACAACATGAGGAAGGACCTAGCCAAGCTTGAAGAATGGTCAGTTTGGCAGCTAAAATTTAATGCAAAGTCATGCATTTGGGCCACAAAATCCCAAGGGAATGGTACAGTTTAGGGGGTGAAGAACCCTCATGCACAAAAAAAGAATGGGACTTGGGAGTGATAGCATGTGATGATCTAAAGGTACCCAAACAGTTTGAAAGGTTTCAGTGAAAGCTAGAAGGATGTTAGGGTGCATTGGGAGAGGAATGGCCAGTAGGAAATAGAAGATACTGATGCCCCTGTATAAGACTCTGGTGAGACCTCATTTAGAATATTTGTATACAATTCTGGAGACTGTACCTTCAAAAAGATATAAACAAGATGGAGTTGGTCCAAAGGAAGGCTTCTAAAATGTTTTTCATCATAAGACATAAGAACATAAGAAATGCCTTCACTGGATCAGACCCTAGGTCCATCTTGTCCGGCGACCCGCACACGCGGAGGCCAAGCTAGGTGTTCCCTAATGGACACCTTGTTCACCCGTATCCCTCAAATGTGATTTGCAAGAAGGTGTGCATCCAACTTGCCCTTGAATCCCAGAATGGTGGTCTCCGTCACAACCTCCTCCGGGAGAGCATTCCAAGCGTACACCACTTGCTGTGTGAAGCAGAACTTCCGGACATTAGTCCTGAGTCTGCCGCCCCTCAGTTTTAGACGTATGAGGACAGACTTAAAGATCTCAATATGTGTGCTATGGAGGAAAGGCAGGAGAGGGGAGAAATGATAGAGATGTTTAAATACCTTCTTAGCATAAATGTGCATGGGGAAAGCTTTTTTCATTTGAAAGGAAGCTCTGGAATGAGAAAGCATAGGATGAAGTTAAGAGGTGATAGGCTCAGGAGTATTCCAAGGATATACCTTTTTACAGAAAGGGTGGTAGATGCGTCCTGGTAGAGGGGGTGGAGACAAAGACCATCTGAATTCAATAACATGGGATCTCTCAGGGAGAGGAGGAAATAGTGGATGCTGCAGACAGGCAGGCTGGATCGGCCATTTGGCCTTTATCTGCCATCATGTTTCTATATTTTTCTATGTTTAAGGTGGATTGCCACCATGCTTCAATCTGAGAAGTTAAAAAAATAAATACTTATGCAGTCAGCACCCCAACGCAGGCCATGTAAATGATTTTGAATATCGATTTTAAGTTTTTTGTTTTATTTATTTGTGTTTACAATTTCAGATGTCAGTTCTATTGTGACCAACCTAGAAATATTATCAAGGAGAGGGCTATAACAAGCAAGAAAACCAAAGAGGCTCTTTCAAAGGCTTTTTGGTTCTCAAAGTCAGTCAGTGTCACTGAAGACCCCAACGTGTGTCCCTTTGCCATGATGACTGCAACCTGCACAGCTCCACCTCCCCAAGAGAATAGGCTCCATTATTTAAACCTAGCCCAGTGTGTCAAGCCATACTGGTCTTTTAGGGGGCATTTTCAGTAGCTGGCAGCTGGTTAACCGAGAGGTCAATCAAGCACCGAGGGGGGGTCACCAATAAAACTGCCATTGTGATTTGGATAATGTATAACAAAATAATCTGTTGTCTCACACATAAATAAAGTGGCACAATCAGAACTGTTTTACTGAAATAGAAAAATCTCATGAGGCTAAAATACTACATGCAAAATCAAAGCTACTAAGACAGTTTTAATTGCCATTAGGGAGATCACTCACGGTATATAAGAGGGCAACTTCACAGCTCCAGGGTTCCAGCAGACTAGTGGCATGTCAGCTATGTACTAACTACACCATCACTCAGTGAAGTTCAGAAACAATTTCCATCAAAGCAGCGGGTGTAAGAGAGGCCAATTAAGAAGGAGAATTATACAGACCAGATGAGAATTCAAGCATCAGTTTTACTGGAAAGAAAATCAATAGCTTTAATAACTTATTTCAGTATTTCACCCACTTTCCTCATTTGCATTTCCTGAACAGCAACTATTTCCTTTCTCCACCCACAGACTTTGCCGGAACTAAATTCTCAAAACAGAAGGTTAAAAAGTTGTCAAACCAGAGCAAGTGCTTGTTAAAATCCTGAGAAAGGAAATATTTCAGATTAGCCACAAAGCAGAGCTTAAACAATAGCATGAAAACTCCTTAAATGATTGGATTTAAAAATTTTAACTGAGTTCATTGCAATAATATAATGAAGCCAACTTTACACAGGTTCACACAGGAACAAAACCCTGAAATTTGTGCAAGGGTCAGTGCCACTATTAGCCTGTACTCTGAAAAGAAGTAAGGAGCGCTCCAGTGCAGTGGTAATAATCCAAATGCAATGAGAACTGTTTAACTGTATAACCCCAGGGTCAATGTTTCCGTCACCTACTCCTTTTATACATATTCTAGCAGGGTGGAAAGTACTGCTTTGCAGAGCTGTGCTCCCCATCTCCCCAGAAACTCCAGTGGCAAGCTGAGAAACACATCAGAAAGGTGAAACGGAGCACAACACATGCACATGGCAGAATCAGTAACATCCATCTAGTGCAGACATGGGCACTCCAGTCCTCAAGGGCTGGAATCCAATCGGGTTTTCAGGATTTATCTAATGAATATGCACTGAAAGCAGTACATGCAGATAGATCTCATGCATATTCATTGGGGAAATCCTGAAAACCCAATTGGATTCCGGCCCTCATGTCTGATCTAGTGCCATCTCCTACTGTCATCCCCACTATCAGCCATATCATCAACCTATTGCTCTCTACTGCAACTGTACCTGATGCCTTCAAACATGCCATAGTTATGCAATTTCTATGGGAATTCAGACCCAAGTCTCATCCTGCCTGTCTGACTTTGCTACCTGAATGTCTCACCAACATCTAAAAATTAAACATGGCCAATACTGAACTCCTTATCTTTTTCCTTAAACCTGCTTTCCCCCCCCCCCCCACCCCAGTTCTCTATTTCAGTGCTCTCTTTCTCCCTGTCTCATTAGCCTGCAATCTCAGGGTCATCTTTGACTCATCTCTCTCCTTCTCTTCACTTATCCAACAGACTGTCAAAACTTGCGCTCCTTTTTATACATCATCACTAAAATCTGGACTTTTCCTTTCTGAACATGCTGCTGAGACCCTCATCCACACTCTCGTCACATCTTGTCTAGATTACTGCAACATTTTTTTCGCGGCTCTACTGCTAAGCCACTTCTCTCCCCTTCAATCTGTTCAGAATTCTGCTGCATGCTTCGTATTCCGCCAAGGTTATGTTCACGCTCCTCCCCCCTCCCCCAAGTAGCTTTATTGGCTCCCTGTCCACTTCCTCTTACTGACCTACAAGCGTATTCACTTTGCAGCTCCTTAATCTCTCTCCTCTTATCTCTTCCTACACTCTGCCCCAGGAACTCCGCTCATCAGGTATGTCTGTCTTGTCTGTACCCTTCTCCTCTACAGCCAACTCCCGACTCCAGCCCTTCTACCTTGCCTGGAACAACCTGCCTGACTCAGTATGTCGAGCTCCATCTCTGGCAGTATTCAAGTCCAGACTGAAAGACCACTTTTTCGAAACTGCATTTAGGTCTTAACCCTACCAATCTGCAAAGCAGCACATCTGTTTATCATTCCCTCTGTAGCCCCCTACCCTTTCTACCTCTTCAGCCTTTGTTTTTCCCTACATGAGCAGTATATATTGATTCACCATTTTTTTAAATCCAATATGTCTTTCATAATTAAGACTGTAAGCTCTTTGAGCAGGGGCCATCTTGTGTGTGTTTGATGTACAGCGCTCCGTGTATCTGATAGCGCTATAGATATAATAAATAGTAGTAGTATTTACCAGTGTAGATGCTTCTAAAATTACCTCTTTAATCTAAGTTCATGAATAGTACATCTAAATTTAGGGACCTAAGTTTAGGTGAATTTTCATCTTTATTTCGTAGAATTTGGTTACCGCCTTTCAATATTTACATCAGAATGGTTTACATTAAGTAATAATTTACTGAAACAAAACAAAGAAGAATTGATATGAACACATTAATGGATATGAACAGTGAGAAGGGACAGAGATTACAGTCTATCAGGACATATGGCAAAGGCAGAATGAAAAACTAAAACTCTGAAAACCGAGGGCCCTTGAATGCAGATATAAATAAGTTCCTAACTTAGAATCCTAAATGTAAGGCCTCAACTTTTGAATATCTGCTTCTTGTATTTCTTCTGAATAAAGACAAGTCTACAGATGCATTGATTGCTTTACCATATTGAAAGAAGCTTCCCAAGGCACAGATCCAGGTCTTCCCTGCATCAGCTTCCTCTAGGGAAGGTTTTATTTTTGGTTTTGGCTTTTTTATTTTAAATAAAATACAGAAGATCACAGCAGGGAGCCCTAGCAGCTACAGAAAGGGAAGGATGCTGCTGTTTGGAAAAAGGCTGGATTTTTAGGGTCCAGGGAAGAAAGAGCACCCTGCTGAATCTAAACCTATGCGACAAAGCTAGCGTGTCAGATACCTCAACAGAAACTACTGTGGTAAGAAGCTTAGCAACCTGTTATGGCACCTAAATTCCACAAGAACTTCAAAAAAGGGAAGAGGATCAGTATGTTCATTACAATTTTTCCAAAAGTGCTGTGCAAACTGAGGCACAAGGAGAAAAAAAACAATCTGCTAAAAACACCAAGGATCCCTTTTACAAAGCCGCAGTAAATGCACTGAAGCCCATTCAATTCCTGTGGGCTTTGGTGCGTTTACCATGGCAGCATCATTACAAAGGGGCCCTAAAAAGTCAGATTAAGCCCCACCACGCACAGACATCCTTGTGTGGCTCCTCAGTATTTCCTGCACAGATCAACTGATGCTGCTTTATACTCTGTAGTGGTGATCTTCAGAGTACACATCTGTCACATGGAGTTAGCACCTCATCTTACATCTATGTTCTCTGATATCCATAAAGGATCAACAGAAGAGTTGCAGGTGATACCTTTTTACAGAATTCACATAATACATTTCTGACTAGTTCTGAGACTGCCCATCCTTCCTTCAATTTAGAGCAAAATGAGAAGCCTAATGGAATCTGAACGCCCCAGAACTTGAACAACTTGGAATCTGAACAGAAAATTTGAGCAAATTTTGCCCCAGAATCTGAAAGCTGCTTTGGAAGCTGAACGCCCTGCATGTTGTTCATGTGTGTTTGTGCGCTGGAATCTGAACGCTCTGCACCTTGTTTGTGTGTGTTTTGTGTCCTGGAATCTGAACACTGCTTTGGAATCTGAACGCCCTGCTTGCTGTTCGTGTGTGTTTCTGCATACGTTTCTTCAGTGCTCGGGCCACCCATAACAACATTCAATTCATTGTCGGAAGTGATAGTGAAAGCATCTCGTGTGATTTTCGCCTTTGTATAGTATAGTGAGGAAAACACTGTATTATTACTATTTGTTAACATTTTACTCTAAAGTCCAGTGTATTTACTGTTAAAATTATTCCAGTTTCTATTATTTTAAATGGGAAAAATTGTCTTGGAACTCGAACAGGGTTCTGGAATGGATTAAGTTCCAATTCCAAGGTATCACTGATTGACCTAAGAGCAAGAGAAGGTGTGGCTGGCCGCCATCTCCTCTCTCCCAGTTATAATAGCAAGAGGGGGGCAGACAGCTTCCAGGGCCCTGCTCTAATGCTCCCTGATGCGCCTCTGCAGACAGCAAGCTGTTTGCAGTCACCTTGTTGATTTGTTAGTAATTATTTTCCCAGTGTCATGCTGCTGTCACTCTTAACAAAAGAGCCCCTGAACTGCCTTAGGCAGAGAATGGGGCTAGGAAACAGCTGTCAGGGACCAGCAGGTTTACAGCTTCTGAGCTGCTGCTGCTCCTTCTTACTTCCTTTCACTTTTATGCGTAGAGATTTTATAGTAACCTTCTGAAATTTAGAACAAAATAAAAAAACATTCTTATAAAAGGTGGCACTCTTTGGAATCCAGCTCATCCCCACTATCCCAACTATTCTTTGCATTAAGAGAGAGGTTCATTACTGTCATGGTAAAGGCAAAATTAAGCCATTTGCAGACATGGATACCAAAAGCCCAGCATCTGCAGAAGTGTTTCTTTTGCCACTTGCCTGCAGCACCAGGGAACTTTAATCTCCACTGAAAATGCCTGTCCACAAACCTCAGCCCTTCACTTTTATTCATTTATTTATTTAAAATATTTATAGCACGCTACATCCACAGTTCTGAGCGGGTTCAACAGAAACATACATAATCAAATTATAACATAAAATAAAAAACTTGATGCATAGTAAACCAAAAGTCTACCTACAAAAACTGAAGAGACTTACCATATATACTCGAATATAAACCAGGATTTTTGGGCCAAAAAATTGGCCCAAAAATGGGGGTCCTGGTTTACATTCAGGTCACCACCTCTACCCCCCTTCCAAAATTATTGCAGGCCGCCATCGCCAGGCTCTGCATTCTGCTGCCCTCCCTGCCCTAGCCTCAGGCTCATACCTCTACTGGTGATCGTTGGTGGAAGTGCAGTGGGCAGGAGCGAACTTTCCAAGTTCCTGCTCCACTGTTAATTGGCTGTCTGTGAGCATCTTCAGCCGCTTAGAAAAAGCACGACCAGGTGCACAATTTTGCGCTGCTGCTCAGAGCTGAGCGGCTTCCGTAATGGCTCCTGCGAATTCTCAAAGCCATAGAAGCAGAGATACATGAGTAACTTAATATTCTGTAAGTTACATGCCTAAGCCTGAGTCCTGGCCAGATTCCACCCATGTAGAATTCATGCTATTTAAGATATGCTTGTATTTACCATGTAATGCTTAGGCCAGGGGTGTCCAATGTCGGTCCTCGAGGGCCGCAATCCAGTCGGGTTTTCAGGATTTCCCCAATGAATATGCATGAGATCTATTAGCATACAATGAAAGCAGTGCATGCAAAGAGACCTCATGTATATTCATTGGGGAAATCCTGAAAATCCGACTGGACAGCGGCCCTCGAGGACCGACATTGGACACCCCTGGCTTAGGCAAACTTTGGAATATAACTAAAAATGTGTGCAATTGTTCAAATATATTTTACATAGAGATCACGGGGAGGGGAGTCCTCCATCATTACACAGTGCATGAGACTGGTTATCAGGAGGTCAGATAGGTAGATATTCTCCCTCCTCTACTGTATGAAGCTCTGCTCTTGCTCACAGAAATCTGGACAGCTGTTCAATGACAAGCACAGCAAGAGACCATTCTCTGAATTTTGTGGTGAAATTTTATCTTTATTAGGATGTATTTACCACCTTTTTAAAGAAATTCACTCAATGGAATGTACAGTGCTCCCCCTCAAATTTGCGGTCCCGGTCATTCGCGTATTTTCCGACCGCGAAGGGGAGGCAGGAGAGGGCAGCTGGAGAGGCAGAAGAGGGCAGATAGAGAGGCAGGAGAGGACAGCTAGAGAGGGCAGCCGGAGCGAAGGAAATCACTCGCTGTATGCTCCGACCGCATGTTACTGTACTAAAGTCGGGCCTCACCAATCAGGAACTGCTTTGACACACACCTCCTGATTGGTGAGGCCCGACTTTAGTACAGCAAAAATAAGTCAAACACAGACAACAGATGACAATGACAGCAATAAAAATGCAGAAACACTCCCACAAAGTATGGCATAGTGTCCTGTCAACAGAATAAAACATTTAAAGAGAATATAAGGTGTAAGCAAAGATGGAAAATATAGATAGATAGGCTAGAGTAACAAGAGGTAGAAAAGAAACTAAACTAAACCTTAGGTTTGTATACCGCACCATCTCCACAAGCGTAGAGCTTGGCACGGTTTACAGGATTAGGTTGAAAAGGAGCTACAATGAAGGGTTATAGGAAAGGAGCTAGGAAGATAAAGAGGGACAGGGTACCAAAGAGCGGGAGGTGTTAGATTTTTGAAAAGAGCCAAGTTTTCGGGTGTTTGTGGAAGGATTGGAGGGAGTCTAATTTAAAGAAAGTTGCCGATGAGGTCAGAAAGATCACCTAGGGCAGGGGTAGGCAATTCCTTGAGAGCCGGAGCCAGGTCAGGTTTTCAAGATATCCACAATAAATATGCATGAGATAGATTTGCATCTCAAGGAGGCAGTGCATGCAAATCCATTTCATACATATTCATTGTGGAGATCCTGAAAACCTGACCTGGCTCCGGCTCTTGAGGACCGGAATTGCCTACCCCTGACCTAGAGTGAAAGTCCTGGTCTAGTATGTTGTGACACGTAACTTAAGTTACGTCTTCCATTAAAGGGCAAGCTTTCACTTGCTTTCCAAAGTAGAGTCTTGTGCTAGGGATTTCACAGTCCCTCCTTGAGGGCTGCAATCCAGTTGGGTTTTCAGTATTTCCCCAATGAATATGCATGAGATCTATGTATATGCACTGCTTTCAATGCATATTTATTGGGGAAATCCTGAAAACCCGACTAGATTGCGACCCTCAAGGAGGGACTTTGAGATCCCTGTGCTAAACCAAGCTTTTCAAGAAATACGTTCCAGATTGTGACACAGATTGCTCACTGGTGGGAATAAAATCTGGGACAAGGGGGGTATGGGATCCAAGCAGCTTTCTCCACTGCAAGGTTGCTGAACATGGGGGTACAACTTTGCAGCATCAGCAGAAAGAATGCAGTGCAAGATGCGACTCAGCTTTTGCTTTCTGTTCTCTGCAAATTTCACCTTGCATAACAGATGGAAGAACAGCGATACCTGCAGGTATACATTAATACTGCACCAATTACAACTTTTTCTATCTATCACAAATGCATTTGTTTCTTTACAAGCTGTTTCTTGGGGAAGGGGCTTCATGCCTAAAAAGATATCACACAGCAAAAAGCAGCAACATGCAACAATGTTCCAAAAATGTCTGTTCCAAGTGCAAAAAAAAACCCCACCCAAAAACGCTTCCTCCTAACACTTGGTATGCTTTAAACATTTACATGGCATATGAAGGATGCTGCTTCCCTTTAACTTTCCCCAACACAAAGAGCCACTCCAAAAATTTCCTTTAAAGATAAATAATATCTGAAAGCAGCTTAGACTGATTTGCTCTTAACAAATTGCCAAATGCAGCACAAGCTGCCTAAGACGACATATAATGGTTAAAATAAAATTAGTGCAATGGCATAATTTACAGATAGGACTTCGCTAATGTGCATCAGAGACAAACACCGCTTCCCATAAACATTTCAGGCTGGGCCGCTTTGTTTTATCACAGTATTAAAAACACCATTTGCCATTTACCACTCACTTCAAATATACAACCCCAAAAAACTTCTTAGTAAGTATTTGCTCACCAGGAAATTAATTTTATTTCTCTGTAACCATTAAGATCACTGGCAACAAAATATCTACCCTTAGCCCCAAGTGAGTGCCAAGGGTCAGGCTTGTCCCAGCCCCAGCCCGGAGCGTGCGCAACAGATAGGACTTTCCTCAGTCCCAGCACCAGACCATTTATAGTTTATTCTGGTTCTAATATACCATTCTCAATCAACATATCTGAATGGTTAAATAAAATATACAATTTAAAACTAAAAAGAGAGAAAAAGAGCTCCAATGGTAGAAACATGGTGGCAGATAAAGGCCAAATGGCCCATCCAGTCTGTCCATCCACAGTAACCATTATCTCTTTCTTTCTCTCTAAGACAGGGGTGTCAAAGTCCCTCCTCGAGGGCCGGAATCCAGTCGGGTTTTCAGGATTTCCCCAATGAATATGCCTGAGATCTATTTGCATGCACTGCTTTCAATACATATTCATTGGGGAAATTCTGAAAACCCGACTGGATTGTGGCCCTTGAGGACCGACTTTGACACCTGTGCTCTAAGAGATCCCCCATGCCTATCCCAGGCCCTCTTGAATTCAGACCCAGTCTGTTTCCACCACCCTTTCTGTAAAAATGTATTTCCTCAGATTACTCCTGAGCCTGTCACCTCTTAACTTCATCCTATGCCCTCTCATTGCAGAGTTTCCTTTCAAATGAAAGAGACTCCACTCATGTATATTTATATTATGTAGGTATTTAAACGTCTCTATCATATCTCCCCTCTCCTGCCTTTCCTCCAAAGTATACAGATTGAGATCTTTAAGTCTGTCCCCATACGCCTTATCAGGAAGACCACACACCATTTCAGTAGCCTTCCTCTGGATCGACTCCATCCTTTTTATATCTTTTTGAAGGTGCGGCCTCCAGAATTGTGGAAGGTCCCGAACTCCAGGCAGGACATGACCTTGTTCCCAGGCAAAGCCTTGGTTTGCGGTCTTGTACATTTGCCACAAGGTCATCCAGACCCTGGCTGAACAGAAGCTGTCCCTTAAAGGGCAACTTGCTCAAGATAGCCTTAGAGGAGGAGTCCCCAAACCACTTCCTGATCCACAGCTTCCTCCGGGCGGACAATGAATAAGTGCCCAGCTTGGCAAAAACCTTCAATATCTCATAGGAGGCATCACAAAAATATAACCCTTTAGATAATAGCCAATACTAAAGAACTGGCTAGCACACTTAATCCCCTGGATAAAATGTCTGAATTGTGAAGGAATCAAAAAATAGAAAAGGATGAAAAAACTTATTTAAATAATGGACATCAGTATGAGCCCTTGATGGATAAACGAGAACTTATGGCTCAGGCGGTATCTCGTGGGTGACCAGCACCAGACCACAGTCTAAATGAGAACTGCCTCATACATCATTTAGTCCATTGTGAAATTAGTAAACCTGTGAATGAAATCACACTCCCTGTAAATAAGAAATCTTCAGAGACTTGTACACCAGGGAAGAAAGGTGAAAAAGGCACAAAATACATACACTCCCTAGAAACCAACCCAATAAATAGGACAATACAATATAAAGTGCAAAGTGATGAATAGCAATATATTTGCACTTTATGTTGTATTGTCCTATTTATTGGGTTGGTTTCTAGGGAGTGTATGTATTTTGTGCCTTTTTCACCTTTCTTCCCTGGTGTACAAGTCTCTGAAGATTTCTTATTTTCAGGGAGTGTGATTTCATTCACAGGTTTACTAATTTCACAATGGACTAAATGATGTATGAGGCAGTTCTCATTTAGACTGTGGTCTGGTGCTGGTCACCCATGAGATATCACCTGAGCCATAAGTTCTCATTTATCCATCAAGGGCTCATACTGATGTCCATTATTTAAATAAGTTTTTTCATCCTTTTTATCCATAGGAGGCATCAGCCACATAATCCAACCCAGAGATGAGAAAGTCCAAATCACTCAGCCCACAGTGTCAGTCATAGCATAGTTTGGAGGGGCACGCCCGAGTAATGAAGGACCACGCTGTTGCCACCTTGACACCAGCCACAGCCGAATCAAAAAGGCGTTTAAGGATAAAATCCACACGTCTGTCCTGAACATCTTTCAGGACCACCCCTCCTGTCAGAAGGGAGGGAAAAATATGCTTAGTGACCTGAGCCACAGCGGAATCCACCTTCGGAGAAGCAAAGTGCTTGGTAAAACCAGCCACCATGGGATAAAGCCTCGCCATGGCCCGAACACATTTCAAGGAACCCTTTGGGAATCCTAAATCTCAGACAGGATACGAACCACATCATGGTTATCAGGAAAGGAAGCTGATTACACATGAGGCAACATTCCGCCTGGAGCGGCTGATCTGGCTGCACTTTTAATTCCTGAAAAGATTTTGTAATGAGGTCCTCCAGATGAGCAGGATTGAAGAACCTGCGTACTGTGGGATAGTCAGCCTAGTGGTACCTACACGGATCCTAATTGCGGAACGCTGCCAAATTTCCTCTATGGATGCCACCAAATCTCCCTGCGAAAGCAGAGGGATCAAGAGAGTGCCTGACGCAATCATGGGCATCACCTGTTTCCACTTCAGTATCCCCACCAGGGAACAAATCAAAAGACTCGGGTCCAGTGGAGGCAGAATCCACACAGATGGCTCAGACGTAGCAGGGGTGACCACAGGCATAGACGACTTAACTTAGTTTGCCGTTTACCTGACATAGCCTTTATTTCCCCTCACACATTCTAGGGGGAAAAGATCTCACACAGTGAGAGCCGCCGTGTGCACCTCAGAGTGCTTGGAAGACTTATGAGGCTTTTCTCTAGAACCGTGCTTGCGTTTTGCCAAAATGCCGCCAGAACTCTCCCGAGAGCCCCTGGATGCAATTTTCGCTGAAATTAGGATAGAAAGCTCAAGAAGGGTCTCCCCACAGGTGGAATGCACCGCATCCGTGCAAACTTTGCTCCCTTTATGGGCCGCAGCACACGTGAAACACAGCTGCGCATCAGATAGCCATCCACCGCAAACGAGGCATGAATCCATCCCATCCCAACCTGGGGAGGCCATCTGTGAAGTTTGGAGCAAAAACAAAGCTCCTAACTAGTGCTGCCCGATTTCCGATTCGAATTGATTCATCGATTCACTTCGGGTGAATAGATTCGAAGAGATTTGTTTTGGGGTTGTTTTTTTGGTTGTTTTATTTTTTTAATCGGCCTCGCCAATTCGGTGACCAACCCTCCTCACCATGCCTTCAGGTCTCCTAAAGCAGGAGCGGCAGCGCTACCTCTTGCTGCCGCTACCACTCCTGCTTTATGGGGGAGGGGGGAGGGTCATTCGGGAAATGCTACAGCGCTTAGGCGCTCTTTGCAGCATCCTCCGGCTTCCCCCTGGCCTCCTGCTCTTACCTTTAGATAATTACCACAGCGTGCTGAGAGAATCGCCAGTGCTGTAGCGATCCTTGTAGGCTGCTGTTGTCCTCAGCAGCACGTTCCCTCTGCCACGTTCCTGCCCCTGACGTCAGAGGAGGGGCGGGACCGCGGAAGAGGGAACATGCTGCTGAGGCCGACGGCAGCCTGCAAGGATCGCTACAGCACCGGCGATCCTCTCTGCAGGCTGCCGTGTCAGGACAATAATTCCAGCAGATCTGAAGATTTGCAGCTTTCTCTCTCCTTCTCAGAAGGGTAGATGGGAAGAGAAAGGGAGAGATGGTGGACCCTGGGGTGGTGGAGGAGGGAGAGATGCTGGATGAAAGGTTAGTTGAGAAAAGGAGAAATGGTGCATCTGGGGATGTTAGGGTCCATCACTGCAGCTGCGGGGATGGAGATGAAAAAAGGAAAGATTCCAGAGTCCAGACCTCTGGGGGAGAGAAAGGAAATGGAAGGGGAGGACAGAGATGGAAGATGGATGGTTAGCAGAGAGAAAGAAGAAAATGACAAATTGGTAGGAGACCCTGGCAAGCGAGTTATCAGAAGACAATCAGAGCCTGGGACCAACGTGATTTGAATAATGACCAGATAACAAAAGGTAGAAAAAATAATTTTATTATCTCTTTTGTGATTACAATATGTCAGATTTGAAACGTGTATCCTGCCAGAGCTGGTGTTAGACCGTAAACATGAGCTAGGATTTAACAGAGAGAGGAAAAATCTTCTTTGTTTGTTTATTTTGTTTACATCACAGCGCCAGTGTGGGTAGGAGAGGGGAAAGGGGGTGAAGAGGCTATAAAATAAACCTACCAGGATGTTTGAATAAAAAACACCCAATTGGGCAGGAATATCAAATCAAAAAATCGATTCAATAGGCAAAATCAAATCGAATTTTTTTTCCTGAATCAGGACAGCACTACTCCTAACTATAAAAAATAGTTTTATTCAAATCAGTAAAAATCCAAGATGGCCGTCACAGGTGCCAATTTTGCAAGAAAATGAACAGGGAAAGGAATAGGAATCCCTAGAAAAGGGCAATTTTGGGATTTTAGAGGTGGGGAGGGGTAGGGCATGCAGGGAAACCACCCAAAACCCCCTTTTTAAGATCCCCCCCAAATTGCTAAAACAGGCTGACAGTCTGTTACTCACTGTTCCATTGTGCTGAATGGAAGAAAATGCAGGAAATGCTGAAACAGCATGTTGGGAGATCCAAAACATCAGACAGCTTTAAAGCTGGATTTCAAGTCTTCTGATTGCCCCACCGGCCCGACCACCACGGCCAGTGACCTCTTCCACTCTCGGATACATCGCGCAATCACCTGGCAGAGCCATGCAGTCCGGCTCCAATCCCAGTCACGCTTCCTCAGAACAATTCAGCCTTTGCTACACCCACTAGCAGACGAACCTGGGGTGAGCTAGCTCCCAATCCCGAAGCCCCAATCTGTTGTGCAAGCTGTCCAGGGGGCTTACTGCCAAGCAGGGAACCTCCCAGACAGCAGACATTCTCCAACAGTCTGCAATCTCTCCTGCCACAAGGATGTCCCTGCAGGGAACCTCCACAGCACGAGGGCAAACCCGCGAAGGAAATACTGAAAACTAGCCAAAGAAACATGAGCAGAAGAGATAATTAGATGGATCAGTTGTCGCTTTCATCAGATCAGTTTCAACATTGCATGCTTCCAAATAGATAGTACTAAACCAGAAGTAAGACTATGATTAATAATGGAAACTAAAAACTGAGTCGGTCCCAAAGAAGGAATTTTCAACCAACCTACAGAGGATTGGATCAAAAATAGGTAGGTCTCATCAGCATGAGCATTTTGGTTAATGAAGACAATATCACTACTTGAAAGCTGGACCAAGACTGACTGAAACCAATCCCTGCTGAAAGTTGAGATAAGTTAATGGGAGAGAGATCATTAACAAACGGAGCAGGAAAAGTATATTGCATCTTTTAGTTACTCCTGGCGGAATTCTGTGTGATTCTGCAATGCAGAATTTCTGTAAAATTGCAGTGTCATGCAGAATTTTACTTTTTTGCTCAGAATCTTCTTCCTCAGCGACATCCCTCCCTAAGGCATTGCTTCAATGGCTCATGGCAGCGGCAGTGATTCCCACATTATGTCTGCTAACCCAGAAGCATCGCCTCTGCCATGGAGAGACTTCTGGGTTAATGGTAGGCAGCACGAACGCAATGAGCCTAAGGAATAAGATGGGAATTGGAAGCTATGGCACAAAAAGAAAACCTTGACATCATCGGCATCACGGAAACATGGTGGAACGAGGAAAACGTCTGGAACACTGTTCTACCGGGATACAAGCTATACCGCAGAGACAGAGTGGGTCAAAATGGTGGGGGTATTGCCCTATACGTCAAAGAGGGAATTGAGTCTACCGGAAAGAATACGCCAGAAACGAAAAATAAGTTAGAGTCTCCATGGGTCAAAATTCCAGCAATGAATGGAACAGAAACGAAGATCGGCATCTACTACCGACCCCCAGGGTAGTCCGAAGAAATTGATGGAGAAATGACGGATGAGATTAAACACAACTGCTAGGGAGGCAACGCAGTTATCGTGGGTGACTTCAATTATCCGGGGATAGCCTGGAACCTAGGCACCTCCAGCTACGGTAGAGAGACCATGTTCCTGATTGCTGTAGGCGATTGCTTCTTGGAACAACTTGTCAAGGAAAATACGAGAGGAAATGCAATTCTGGACTTAATTTTAAATGGACTACGAGAACCAGCTCAAGGAACAGAAGTAGAAGGGACACTGGGAAGCAGTGATCACAATATGATCCGCTTCAACCTGTACATAGGGGCAAAACATCGATCCAGAACAACAGCCATGGCACTGAACTTCCGAAAAGGGAATTACGAAGGGATGAGACTCATGGTGGGGAAAAAGATTAAGAGGATAAGCACTGTAAAAATCCTACAGCAAGCATGGTCCCTTTTTAAGGACACAGTCACTGGGGCGCAAAATCTATATATACCACATATCAACAAGGGATCCAAGAGGAAAAAGAACAAGGAACTGGCGTGGCTCACTGTAGTGGTGAAGGAAGCGATCAGAGACAAGAAGACTTTGTTTAAGGAATGGAAAAGGTCAAAAACTGACGAAAACTAGAAAAAGCACAAACAGCAAAGCAGGTGGCATAAGGCAGTAAGAGGGGCCAAAAGAGACTATGAGGAAAAATTAGCTAAGGAGGCGATAAACCTCAAGCCGTTCTTTTGATATATCAAGGGGAAACGACCCGCGAAGGAAGCAGTAGGGCCGTTGGATGACCATGGAATAAAGGGAGTGCTAAAGGAAGACAAAGTCATCGTCGACAAACTGAACACATTTTTTTGCATCTGTATTTATCGAAGAGGATATACACAACATACCGGAAGCCGACAGGCTATATGCGGGAAATGAAGAAGGGAAACTGACTGGGTTGACAATCTAGAAGAGGTATGCAGGCAGATTGATAGGCTTAAAAATGATAAATCCCTGGGACTGGATGGCATCCATCCGAGGGTAATCAAGGAACTGAAAAGGGCTATAGCACTGTTTCAACTAATAGCCAATCTGTCGATCAAATTGGGAAGGATTCCGGAAGACTGGAAAGTGGCGAATGTTACGCCGATCTTCAAGAAAGGTTCGAGGAGAGATCCGGGAAACCACAGACTGGTGAGTCTGACCTTGGTACCCTTAAAGATGGTAGAGGCACTGATAAAAGACTGCATCATTGATCACCTTGACGGACACGATCTGATGAGGACCAGCCAGCACGGCTTCAGCAAAGGAAGATCTTACTTGATGAACTTGCTGCACTTGTTCGAGGGAATAAACAGGCAGATAGACAAGGGTGACCCGGTCGACACTGTATATTTGGATTTTCAGAAAGCGTTCGACAAGGTTCCTTATGAACGACTACTTTGGAAAATTGCAAGCTATGGAATCGAGGATGAAATACTCACGTTGATTAAAAGCTGGCTGGCGGGTAGGAAACAGAGAGTGGGGGTGAATGGGCAATACTCGAACTGGAAAAACGTCACGAGTGAAGTGCCACAGGGTTCGGTGCTTGGACCCGTGCTCTAACATATTTATAAACAACCTGGAAATTAGTACGACGAGTGAGATGATTAAATTTGCAGATACGACGAAGTTATTCAGAGTAGTGAAGATGCAAGGGGATTGCGAAGACCTGCAACGTGACATAAACATGTTCGAGAAATGGGCCGCGACATGGCAAATGAGGTTTAACATGGTTAAGTGTAAGATGATGCATGTCGGTAACAAAAATCTTATACACGCCTACAGGATGTCCGGTGCGGTACTTGGAGAGACCTCCCAGGAAAGAGACTTAAGAGGACTGATCGACAAGTCGATGAAGCTGTCTGCGCAATGTGCAGTGGCGGAAAAAAGGGTGAACAAAATGTTAGGAATGATTAAGGTTATCATGCCGCTGTACCGGGCCATGGTACACCCTCACCTGGAATACTGCGTCCAGCACTGGTCGCCGTACATGAAGAAGGACACGGTACTACTCGAAAGGGTCCAGAGAAGAGTGACTAAGATGGTTAAGGGGCTGGAGGAGCTGCTGTACAGCAAAAGATTAGAGAAATGGGGCCTCTTCTCCCTTGAAAAGAGGAGACTGAGAGGGGACATGATCAAAACATTCAAGATAATGAAGGGAATAGACTTAGTAGATAAAGATAGGTTGTTCACCCTCTTCAAGGTAGAGAGAACGAGATGGCACTCTCTGAAGTTAAAAGGGGATAGATTCCGTACAAACATAAGGAAGTTCTTCTTCACCCAGAGAGTGGTGGAAAGCTGGAATGCTCTTCCTGAGGCTGTTATAGGGGAAAACACCCTCTAGGGATTCAAGACAAATTTAGACAAGTTCCTGCTAAACCGGAACGTACGCAGGTAGGGCTGGTCTCAGTTAGGGCACTGGTCTTTGACCTAGGGGCCATTGTGTGAGCGGACTGCTGGGCATAATGGACCGCTGGTCTGACCCAGCAGCGGCAATTCTTATGTTCTTATGTGGGTATTGTTGCCACTGCCGTGACCTGATTAAGCAACGCCTTAGTGAGGGAGAGTTGTCAGTAGGGTAGCGGTAGGAGTCTGCCCAGCACTCACAAACAGTGCACATCTTCCCACAGTAGGAAGATTATGGCATTCCATAGCCCAGAAGCCCAGTTCTGTAATCCCTGACCATCACCCTTTGATGTTCCATGGTGTTAAATCTACCATGATTTGTAGAAGTCTCCCACACTCAGATCCATTCTCTTGCACTCCTGCAACAGCATGGGAAACTCTTGTTTAAATAAGGAATCTTTCCTGCTGTCGACGGGAGTGGCATGGGTTTTGGAGGGGACTCAGCACAGCCCATTCTCCCAACAGCTGAAAGATTTTTGGGTGTGACAGCCAATCCTGTCCACAAGAAAATAAGAGAAGTCACGCTTACAGGCCAGAGTTGGGTCCTTCTCTTCTCCTAATGGCTACACAAATTACAAAAAATCTGGGGAAGGAGACAGGGAGCAAAATCTATAATAACAGAAGGAATGAGGAGATGGCTCTCCACTATGACCTCATCTTCTCATGTCCTCAACCACATTCTCTCCCCACCTATGAAAAATCTTCAAAATGAAGTTTCCATCTTCAGATCCTCTTGTGTGGATTTTAGAAGTAATTGCCCTTCCATATCTAAGCTCAAATCAAGGGTATTTCCCTGCCTGAGACGGATTACAGACTAGATTTACCAACAGGTAGTACACGTGTTATTGGTATTAGCTTGGTTATTTAGCACAAGTCCTGTTTAATGTAATGAGATATATTTACTAAAGACCACATTAATGCTATAGTGTACTTTAGCAAATCCAGCACTAGAGAGAAGGGTGGTTGAAAACACAGTAAAGGGCAATACTGAGCACCCAAATTAATGTGCCACTTATATATGTAAACATACAGAATATTGTCATTTTCACTAGCAGGTTCCAGGTGCTATTCTGTATGGGAGCACTTAAGTCATATTAAATGCCAGGGGATGTTCACATTGCAAAGCATGGGAGAGGCAGAGCTTAATTCTAAAAACTTGTGCACCCAAATTTGCAACTGATATTCTATAAATTGAGTATGTAAATTTGCACAAGTTTAGTTGTGTGTGTATATTAATGTAATAGTGAGGTGTTAATTGGTGTCAATTAGCAATAATAGGCTACAACTGGTACATTCCTCTTTCTGCGATCTTTTCTGAAAGCTAATCTCTTATTTCTTATCTTCTCAGCTTCTAATTTTGAAAACCAAAATGGCCTTCTTTTCCTTTCGCCCTTACAATCGCTTCTTTCAGTTTTGCCCACCGCATTTCCATTCCTTCCAGATGTTTCCACCTGTATATGGTCAATGTACTTTTAATAAATGAATTGTTGCCCTAGAGGCTGATGTGCAAAGTCCCTTCTCCACGTGTGTTGTGTCGAGTTAGAAGCCTGACAGGCAGTCATACATAGGGTGAGAAAGAGTCAGAAAAGAGCTAAAAAGGAAAGATCAATATGTCAGAGGCAGGTGTAGTGAAGAAATAGACAGGAGAGGAGAAAAGACAAATGGACAGCAATCACTTGAAGGAGAATTAGCAGATAGTCAGGAAAGCGAAAAAAACCCAAAAAACAGCCACAAATCTGGAATCAACATGATAGAAAAGTAAAATGTCCAAAGGTAGAATAGAATAAAACTATTTTGAATGTTTTAATGGAATATGGATAAAAATTAGCAAAAATATTGTTTAAATTTTGATAACCTTGCAAATTTTACTAATTTTGTGCACAGAATTTTGATTTTTTTTTCCACAGAATTCCACCAGGAGTACTCAGCAAAAGTCAGTGGTTAGAGGAAACTGTGCTATCCTGCCGGATGTTGTGGCAAGTGAAATCGGATAACTAAGATAAAAGTCATTTAGATCTATTTAGGAAATCATTTAAAAGTCTATTATAATATGATTTCTTAGCTTCTCTTACCTGCATGAAATAGAAACATTGGTTCTTTTTGTAGGAGTGCAAATTCCAGGGTTCTATGCTTATGCATGTAGACAAGTTTCTAATCAGCAAGTACTTACTTTCTTCGTGCAAGCACATAACAGAAGTTAGACGGACAGTAAAGACACTGAGCAGTCCTTCAAATGACAGCCTGACAAGGCCTTACTGCATTGCACAAGTCTTATTCTTAACTAAGTCCTATCACATTACATCCATTGGTAATGCAATGCTACACGGCAAAGAGAGCTTATCACAGGCCAATAACTGCATCCATGAATATCCATAGCCTCTCTCTGCCCCCTCCAAGAATGTCACCTTTCCTGTTTTCTTGGGTTAATAAAATAGAAATTGCAAGTAAAAAAGATAAGTCAAATTCCAGCAGTCATCCTCATTAGACAGAACACTGTCAGAGTATGCCAGAAAATCACTCTCCTGCTCCATGTGCACGCTCTACTCCTCTTTTCATGGTTTTAGGGGAGAATTTATAGGTATCACATAATGAGTGACTTGTATGTGTGGAGGCAGCTGTGTGACACAAGCAGCAGGCTTTATGTTCTGGCTTGTCAGCAGACCCTTCAAAGGAGCGGGCTTGCTGCTCCTCAGGAGATTGTCCCCAGTCAAGTCAATTGTGTGTGAAAGGGGAAAGGCTCCCCCTGCCCCCATCCCTTCTCCAATCTTCATTTCTTTATCTGCTCATATTTCTTTTCTCTGATATCCTCACAATCAGTAATTCTCTTCAAGTGGCCTCGACACAGAACACTGACTATATTAGCAAATGCCATCAAAGAAAGAACACCTACCCTGAACCACCTTTACAATCCAACAAGGTCTGCTAGGGTCCCAAGGGTAGCCACAAGGTCAGAGGTCTGGCAGGTCTCGACCACAGGTACAGATCTTAAAGTCAGGCATGCAAGCAGGATAATTCATTTTATTTGTTTTGGGTTTTTTTTTTTTACACTGAATAGTAATCAATCAGATACCCTCTCTGTCCCCACAGGCTCACAATCTAACTCTGGTCCTGGAACAATGTAGGGGTTAAGTGACTTGCCCAGGGTCACAAGGAGGGTTCTAACCACTAAGACATTCCTCCACTCCAATTCATGCCAGATCTCATACCACCTGTGTCCCGAAAGTCTGAAGCACATTGCAGAAGAGCAGTGCTCTCAAACTCAAACCCTCTACAGGGCCACATTTTGGATTTGTAGGTAGTTGGAGGGCCTCAGAAAAAAATTAAAGAAATAACCATTTTGCATGAGGTAAAACTCTTTATAGTTTATAAATCTTAATACTAATATTGTCATTTATAGCTAAAGAGACATATGATCAAGAAATGGTTTCATTTTACTTTTGTGAATCCGGTAAACATACCGAGGGCCGCGAGTTTGAGACCACTGCAGTAGAGCAAGAGATGCTGTTTTGATAGGAGCCCCAGTCTCGTACTTACCTTTACCCTCTCTACAAAATCATGAACCTCAGACTACTAGGTTCCACTTTGCCAAGCAGAATTCGGCAACATGTCCAAATGCACACTAAATATCCGTTCAGGTAGCAGCCCAAGTACTGCTAGTGATGGGGGGACCAATCAGCAATCTTCTGACGCTTTTGAGTCTGACTCATACCTGTGCACACACACGGACAGCCTGGCCTAAGAAAATGAGATGAGATCCCGGCTCCAACTCACCCCCCACCTGGCAATACAGGGTAATGGCTCTGAACTGCAAACACATCACTTGATCAAAATAAAACGAATCAATCAGGTGTGACAAACCTCGCAGTAAAATATGGACGACTACTTCAACTCATTTCTATAGTGCTGTATGATAAACATGTATGAGACTGTAAGCTCTGTTGAGCAGACACTACTAATCAAATCAGAAAAAAGGACAAAGGGATTAGGGAATTAAGTATACTAAATAGGTGAATAAGAACACAAGAGTTGCCATATTAGGATAGACCAGGGGTAGGCAAGTCCGGCCCTTACGAGCCACAGGCAGGTCAAGTTTTCAGGAGATGGATTTGCATGCAATGCCTCCTTGAGATGCAATTCTATCTCGTGCATATATTTCAAAGTGTCCTTTGGGTGCAGCCTCTTACTTTTTAAATACTTCAGACTTCTATCCAACCTGTTGTATTGAACAAAGAATGAACCAAGTCTAAAGCACACCCTGTAGGCCATATCTTAGGCATTACTTTTTCCACTTCTCCCTTCAAGATGTCCTTAAACTCAGACTACACCATAAACTCCTGGAAAAATTCTGAACAAAAAATTAATAATTTTGTGCACAATATTTTAAAATCCTGCATTCTATACTTGTGAAAATCATGCAATATAGCCATTGCCTCTTACACAAAGACATGGAGCTTTAAAGTTTCTGGTGTAGATTTTCACCAGCAGTAAATTAATAGTGATCATAGCTAGGGCATCTGTCTTTTAGGAGTATGTATTTTAGCAATCCACCGAGTCAGGCTATGCCAACTTCTTGCACCCCAACAGTTGTCAAAACTCAGTTATTGCTACAGCCGTCAGAACTTGAAAAAAATCAGTGCTACCTGCCTCTTCTTGGACACTTCAGATTGCCACACTGCCATATGAAAATACATGAAACCCTAATCATAAACCAGTAACATACACAGTAAATGACGGCAGATAAAGACCTGAACAGTTCATCCAGTCTGCCCATAAAGTGAGTTCTTTTAGGGGCAGCTGACTGATAATGGAAGTTCGCACTTTCTTAGGCTATATTCCTCTGGATGAACAACAAACACCAAGGTTCAGGAAGTAACTCAGAAACTGTAGACCAGGGAGCCTTACATCACTGCTGGGCAAAATGGTACAGGCTAAGAGCAGAATTACTAAACACATGCATAGGCATGGATCAAGCCAAGGGAAACCCTGCCTCATCAATCAGGTGTGAACAAACATGTGAATAAAGATTAGCCAGTTGATATGGTGTATCTGGATTTTCAGAAAGCGTTTGACAAACTAACTTACGAGAGACTTGCAAGGAAATTTAATATCAATGGGATAGAAGGCAATGCTCTGTGGTGGACTGGGAACTGGTTAAAAGTTAGAAAACACACAGTGATCTATGCTAGGATTGCTGCTTTTTTAACATGGTACTTATCAATGACCTGGAAACAGGAATAAGGAATGAAGTGATCAAATTTGCTGATAAATTGCAAAATCTTACAAGACTCAAAATAGACATCCAAATGGCAGATGAAATTTAATGTGAGTAAACAGAAAGTGAAGCAGCTCAACAGCAACACATACTGTCTTCTTCCCACAAGACACCACCCAACATCTCTCCTTCTTCAACCTTCAGCTTCTTTGTCTCAGCTTCCCCCAAATGCATCCCCTTTCTCCTTTCAACTTTTGTTTCAGTTCCCTCCAACACATCTCCTTACCTCCTCCAGCTCTTCTTTGTCCTCTTTGCTCAGTCTCTCCCACAAATATTCCCTAACTCCCCCCATCTCCTCTTCTGTATGTGTCCCCCTTAACCCTACTGTCCTCACAACTCCTTCCCCAACACAAATCCCCACCGTCTCCATCAGCTCATCTCCTCTTCTGCTCCCATATAATCTTCCCTCTGCCTCTACAGATTCTCTCCCTAGTGATATTTTCAGTCGCCCAATGGATCTTGGAATTGATTATGCTGAAATATCTACGGGCCATATGAGCTCTACCTATTTAAAGACGTAGATCTGATCTCCACTTATAGCCAAACTCTGCTAGCCCCTGAAAATGATATAATCTGCATATTTCAAAGTCCACAAGACATTTGTTTTTGCTTTGGCTCAAACCTATAAATAAAAATCCTTAGGATAAGGGTTAAAGGGCAGAACATCAGCTGATGTGGCAGAGTTCTCTGATCACTTTTATTTAGCAGAGTACTCACATGAGTTTCAAATCCCAGTCTCCACAGGTGACAAAGATGGACTTGACACTTGGATCTAAAAGACCTTCCTTCCCCATCCACTCATCGACCCGCTGAAAGGCAAGAGAAAAAAGGAATGAAGAACAGAGATGAGCTCTCCTTTCAGTTCCACAGGAGTCACACATTTTAAACTCAGATAAGCTCTTGTAATCTGCACAAGTAGAAAATTGTGATCTTATCCAACAACACCTCTCTTCTCAGCATTTATTAACAAGTCTGATAGAGGCAGTCATCCTACAGCTGCATCAGTCCAGATCTTATCGTGTATAGCAAGCTCTGCTCCCAGAGGCAGTGTCTAGCACAAATGTATGATGCACACACAGTACAGGAGGTCATCTCGTTACAAATGGCTTTCATTTCTTCCCACATTTACTAACAATATAGCTTACGTAACTTTTTTCTGCTACTGGTCATCTCATTCTTTCTGGCTTGCCTTTACTTTAGGACTAACATACATTCCCCTCCTGCTCGAGATTCTACCCCACACCCAATCATTTACCATAGTGAGAAGGGACGTTCATTTCGGGCACCAAGCACCTTCATTTATGGATGCCAGGAGTTAGCACTTAATTGAGCCACATTCTGCCCCTCTGTAAGCAAACCACTGCTGTGACAGCCCTTGCTAGGAGACAATAGCTCTGTTTGGAACCAGGATGTATGTTCTGTATATCATTAATTTCACCCACCATTGCTGTCACCTCAGTGATCTCTGGCTTGGCAGGGCAGAGAACTGTCAGATCACTAGTATAGCTAGCCTGGATTTCTCAGTAACACAGCAACCTCGGATGCTGTAAGTCAGGACTGAGTTTCACAGGCAGACAGTATTCCAAGTTGTTTGGGTCAGGTACCAAATTAGCAACTGGATTTTACACAAACATTTGTGAATTCCAAGATGTGCAAATGACAAATAGGAGGGTAAGCAATCACGGATTTACATGTTACAGACAGACAGCAAAAGCTATCTAATAAAGACGGAATCCTTGTGAAATTCCATCCTGCTCGTCTCAAGAAGAGAGGGACACAGATGTTATAAGCGGTCAAATTGCTCACCTCAAGTACTTGATTAAGAGTTGGCTGGCCGTCCACCATATCCTGAATAATTCCAGTCAGCTGGGATTAAAAACAAAAACATTTTATCAAATAAGAGAATATTTTTCATAAAGAACAGAGACAAGTGTTGTGTACCTGGAACATAGTAACAAAGTAGATGACGGCAGATAAAGACCCGAATGGTCCATCCAGTCTACCCAACCTGATTCAATTTAAATTTTTTTAATTTTTTCTTCTTAGCTATTTCTGGGCAAGAATCCAAAGCTCTACCCGGTACTATGCCAAAATCTCCGTCAAAACCTACTCCAGCCCATCTACACCCTCCCAGCCATTGAAGCCCTCCCCAGCCCATCCTCCACCAAATGGCCATACACAGACACAAACCTTGCAAGTCTGCCCAGTATTGGGCTAAGTTCAATTTTTACTTTTATTTTCTGATTCTAGATCCTCTGTGGTCATCCCAAGCACTGCCTAACTCACTCCATATCAGGCCCAAGAATCAACTCCATTTCTAACTTTCTAACATTTATGTGGGCCATTGCATTCCCCTGAACTTTCAGCTCACTTGGAAACAGTCCTCGCTGGGTTATGCCACATCAAGCTTCATTCTCATGCACCTAAGTTTTCACACCTGCCTGCTTGGTCAAAGGCACACACTCCTTAAACCCAGCAAACGTAAGCTGCTGCTGAGCAGTGGCAGAGACTTCCTCACATAACGCACTTTTTGATTGATCAAGGGATTTGATCACAATCACATTAGAAACCCTAAGTCCAACCAGCGTGAGGCATGACTTGAGCTGGGAAAACAAACCTATGTGTGTGCAAGGCCACTGAGCTCATATCAGACTGTTTACAGAATGAAGAGGTATAGTGTAAATTGTAAAAGAATATCCCAGGCTCTTATACAGTATTATAACCAGCAATCCCTCTCGGTTCCTAAATGCAGTATTTAGCAAACTTGCTGTTCGGTTTCTCTTACTGGCTCCTCAAGATCCTGTATACCAGTGGTTCTCAAGACAGTCCTCGACACAGCCAAACAGTAGGGTTATCCACAATAAATGGTGAAATCCTGACTGGCTGGTTGTTTCCCGAGAACTAGGTGGTGAGCTTTGCAGTTGGAAGACTACAGCAAAGAGACACTAATAATAATAATAACTTTATTTTTCTATACCGCCATAGTCAGGCGACTTCTAGGCGGTTTACATTGTAAGAAGGCTGGACATTCAGCGAATAACAAAAGGTCTTAATACAGTACAATAAGTCAACTTACAATACCGTACCATGAGTCTAAATACAATACAATACAGTACATTACAATGAGTCTAAGTACAATACAATACAATGAGTCTAAGTACAATACCATACAATGGGTCTAAATACAAACAATAATCTAAGAGGGAAACTTACGTATTAATTGGAGTTCTATGGTTAGTGAGTACCTGAATACTTTAGTACTTACATGTTGATTGGGGTTCTATGGGTAGAGAATACCTGAATACATGAGAGGAGCTTCTTGAGAGGAAGAAAAAGGCGTTTACAGGGGGGAAGTCCTAGTGAGTGAGGGGACAGTTTTAGTCAATGAATTTGGCGAACAGGGCGGTTTTAATCGATTTTCGGAATGCACTATATGTCAGATTGGGTTCGTTTATGTAGTTTTTCAGCCAAACTTGCTGTCTGTTCGCTTGGAACTTAAAGGTTCTGTCCAGGAATGATTTTTACCTGCAGCCTGTAATCTTTGGGTATGCAAAGATGTTTTTGTTTCTGGTTGTTCGAGTGGGGTTGAGCATTTGTTAAAAATGCCTGAAAAATGAAGCTGCACAATCTATGAGTGTCCATGTATTAAAAAATGTTTAAACACCAGTTAGGACAATGGTCTTTGACCTAAGGGCAGCAGCGTGAGCGGACTGCAGGGCATGATGGACCACTGGTCTGACACAGTAGCGGCAATTCTTATGTTAAACAAACCAAAAAGCACAGTTACTTAACGTACAAGTGTTATCCAGGGACAGCAGGCAAATATTCTCTACATGTGGGTAACGTCAACCACGGAGCCCCGTCGCGAACAGCTTTTCAAGCAAACTTGATTGAAGATTTCAAGTTTGCTGGTGCTGCACCACGCATGTGTGTGCCTTCCTGCTCCACTAGAGGGCGCATCCCCTCCTCCTGGTCTTCAGTTCAGTTATCTAGCAAAGAAGCCAACCCGGGGAGGTGGGAGGGTTGCGATAATATCTGCCTGCTGTCCCTGGATAACACCTGTTACAGTAAGTAACTGTGCTTTATCCCAGGACAAGCAGGCAGCATATTCTCTACATGTGGGTGACCTTCAAGCTAACCAAAAAGGGGCGGAGGGAAGTTGGCAATTCAAGAAAACAGATTACGCAAAACCGACTGGCCATACCGGCCATCGTTCCTGGACAAAGTATCCAGACAGTAGTGAGAGGTGAAGGTATGAACCGAAGACCAAGTGGCAGCCTTGCAGATCTCCTCAATTGGCGTAGATCTGAGGAAAGCGACAGAAGCCGTCATCGCTCGGACTTTATGCCCCGTGACCCAACCATGCAACGAGAGACCAGCCTGAGTGTAGCAGAAGGAAATACAAACGGCCAACCAGTTGGACAAGGTGCGTTTGAAAACAGGATGGCCCAACCGATTGGGATCAAAGGACAAGAAAAGTTGAGAAACCTTCCGATGAGACCGAGTGCATTGGAGATAGAAAGCCAACGCCCACTTACAGTCAAGAGTGTGAAGCGCCACCTCACCAGGATGAGAATGCGGCTTAGGGAAAAACACCAGAAGGACAATAGACTGATTAAGGTGGAAATCGGACACCACCTTAGGCAAAAACTTAGGATGAGTACGCAGGACCACCTTTTCATGATAAAAAATAGTAAAAGGCGGATTCGTAACCAGAGCTTGCAGCTCATTGACTCTGCGAGCAGAAGTGAGAGCAATCAGGAACATCAACTTCCAAGTCAGGAACTTCAGATGGGCAGTATCCATGGGCTCAAAGGGAGGTTTCATCAATTGAGCCAGAACCACATTAAGATCCCAAACTACGGGGGGAGGCTTGAGAGGAGGATGGACATTCAAGAGACCCTGCAGAAACCGAGACACCAGAGGATAGACCGAGAGCGATTTCCTGTCAAGCTGCTGATGAAAGGCAGCAATCGCACTAAGATGGACTCGAATAGAATTAGTTTTGAGGCCAGATCGTGACAACAAAAACAAATAATCCAAAACCGAAGGCAAAGAGGCAGACACGGGATTCACACGATGCGAAGCACACTATGTGGCGAACCGTGTCCACTTCTGAGAATAACACTGTCTAGTAGAAGCCTTCCGAGAAGCTTCCAGAACATCCCTGACCGACTGGGATAACTCAAAAGGAGGAGTCAGGCGGAAAGGAACCAGGCCGTCAAGTGCAGAGACTTCAGATTGGGATGTAGCAGCGAACCCCGACTCTGAGATAGCAGAGAAGGAAATACAGGCAGAAGCAGAGGTTCCCTGACACTCAGTTGAAGAAGAAGGGAAAACCAAGGCTGCTGAGGCCACCGAGGAGCGATCAAAATCATTGAGGCCCCCCACCGACTTGAGATGCACAAGCATCCTTAGAATCAAAGGAAAGGGAGGGAACGCATAAAGAAACCTGCCCGACCAATCCAGAAGGAAAGCATCGGCCTCCAGACGATCTGGGGAATAGATCCTCGAGCAGAAGTGAGGTAACTTGTGGTTGAGAGGCGAGGCGAACAGATCTATCTGAGGAGTCCCCCACCGAAGAAACACCTGGCGCAGAGTCTGGGAATGAATGTACCATTCGTGCGGCTGAAGAAGGCAACTCAACCTGTCCGCCAGACAGTTGTGCTCGCTCTGGATGTAAACCGCTCGAAAAAAGATGTTGTGGCGTAGCGCCCACTGCCAAAGACGCAGAGCTTCCCTGCAAAGGGACAGAGAACCCGTTCACCCTTGCTTGTTGACGTAATACATCGCCACCTGATTGTCGGTGCGCACAAGGACGACCTGATCCTGCAGCAGATGATGGAAAGCCACCACTGCGAGATAAATGGCCCGGAGCTCCAACAGATTGATGTGGCAGCGACGGTCCGCCTCCGACCAGAGACCCTGAGTCCGAAGACCATCGAGGTGAGCCCCCCAGGCATACGCCGAGGAGTCCGTCGTCAGGATCTTCCGATGCGGCAGAACGAGAAAGAGCAACCCGCTGGAAAGATTGGAAGAGTTGGTCCACCAACGGAGCAAGCGTTTCAAAGAGGGAGTCTCCACAACGTGCTGAGAAGTGGGATCCCAGTCCTGCCGCCACTGAGATACCAGAGTCCACTGAGGGACCCGAAGATGCAATCTGGCAAAGGGCATGACATGAACGGTGGAGGCCATGTGTCCCAAGAGGATCATCATCTGCTTGGCCGAGACCAAAGACCTCAGGGAAACCTGCCGACTCAGCCGCACGAGCGCATCCTGTCGAGGCTGAGGCTGAGGCAAAAACAAGCGGAGGCAAACCGTGTCCAGCACGTCCCCGATGAACTGCAGAGATTGAGAGGGGCAAAGCTGGGACTTCGGGAATTTCACCTCGAACCCCAGACGCTGAAGGAAGATAAGTCTGACGGGTCGCTGAAATAACCCCCTCCCTCGACGGGGCCTTTATATAAGCCAGTCGTCGAGATACGGGAAAACCTGAAGGCCCTGCGACTGCAAGGCCGCTGCCACCACCATGAGACACTTCGTGAACACCCGTGGGGATGAAGCAAGACCGAACGGGAGCACCCAGTATTGCAGATGTAAGTCCCCCACCTGAAACCAGAGGAACCTGCGACAGGCCGGATGTATAGGGACGTGAGTGTAAGCCTCCTTCAGATCGAGGGAACATAACCAGTCCCCCTCGTCCATCAAGGGATACAAGATAGGAAGCGAAAGCATCCTGAACTTCTCCCGAACGAGGAACCTGTTCAGCTTCCGAAGGTCCAAGATGGGACGGAGGTCCCCGGTCTTCTTAGGAACCAGAAAGTACCGGGAGTAAAACCCCGAGCCCCGTTGACCCAGGGGAACCTCCTCCACCGCCCGAAGGCGGAGAAGAGTCCAAGCCTCGAAGAGGAGCAAGGGAAACTGCGTCCGACTGGAAAGAAACTCTCCTGGGGGCCTGTCCAGTGGCAACACCCGGAAGTTCAGGGAATAACCCTCTCTGATGACTGAGAGGACCTAAGAGTCCGAGGTGATCAGCTCCCAGCTGTGATAGAAGACGGAAAGGCGGCCCCCGATGGGAAGGGACAGGTCCTGGACGGAGGGGGGCAGCCCCCTCCCGCCCAGACCATCAAAAGGACGGCGACGGCTTAGCCGCTGCAGGGGCCTGAGGCTTAGAGGGAGCCCTCTGCTGCTGCTGGCGCTGAGGGGGAAGCCTGGAAAAGGCTGGCGTAGACTTCTGCGGATACCGCCTGGGGGGCATCCGATAGGCCTTGGGAGGTGTGGGCTTCGGCTTGGCCCGAACCAAGAAGGCAAAAGAACACTCGTGCTCCGAGAGGCGTTTGGTGGCAGCTTCAATAAAGTCATCAAAGAGCTCGTTCCCCAGCTCAGGGAACAGGGAAGGTTAGCCAGGCGGTCCTGGATTGGGGTCCATATCGACAATGTGGAGCCATGCCAAGCGGCGCATGGCCACCGCAAAGGCGGAGACCCTCGAGGAAAGTTCGAAGGCATCATAAGCTGCGTGAAACATGTAAAGTCTCAGCTGCGAAAGAACGTCCACCAGTCGCGGGAACTCCCCACGGCGCTGGACGGGCAAGTCATCCTGAAAGGCGGGCAAGGATCTGACCAAGAACTTGAGATAGGATGTGAATGTAAAGTTATAGTTGAAAACCCTGTTCACCATCATCGAGTTCTGATACAGGCGTCGGCCAAACTTGTCCATAGTCCTCCCTTCCCTGCCCGGCGGGACCGCAGCGGACACCTTGGAAGGGTGAGACTTCTTCAGAGAGGATTCCACCATCAAAGACTGGTGGGAAAGCTGAGCCTTCTCAAACCCAGGACAGGGGACAGTCCAGTACCGAGACTCCATTTTGGACGGGATGGCCGGAACCGCATAAGGGGTCTCCAAATTGCGGAAAAAGGCCTGCCACAAGACCGGGTTCA
Source organism: Geotrypetes seraphini (assembly GCF_902459505.1). Lineage (NCBI taxonomy): Eukaryota > Metazoa > Chordata > Amphibia > Gymnophiona > Dermophiidae > Geotrypetes > Geotrypetes seraphini. Next base: position 70,552,711 of record NC_047095.1, read on the forward strand.
AAGGGAGTCGCAAGGACTCCCTAGGAGGACCGGGAAGATCCAGCTCCTCCAAAAACTCCTTGGTGTACTTAGAGTCCGACTGGAGGTCAAGATGGAGCGCCTTCCCCATGTCCTGAATGAACCAAGTGAAGGAAAAGGGTCTGCTGTCAGTCTGACCCTCAAGGGGGGTAGTCGAGCGCGACCGCACAGCAGTGGAAAAGGAAGGTGATGCTTCCCTGGAATAGTGAGGCGGCCTATCCGTATCCACATGCCCCGAAGCCGAGGAAACCCCTCTAGGAGAATGGGCTGGGGTCGAGGATAGCCGCTGCTGAGAGGTCCCCTGAGTGGAGGACCCTGGGGTCCGAGGCACCGAGGCCCTACACCGCCGAGGCGAGAAGCCTCGGGAAGGGGAGGGAGAATCCCTCAAAAACAGAACCTCCTGGCGCGAAGCCCCAGACCGGGAAGGAGATCTCAACAACCGGGGATTGGACAAAGTCAAGTCCGAGACCCAGAGAGATCCTGCCATGTGCAGGCCCGGAGACCGACCCCGCCTCGGGGAAGAGTCCCGGGGCAGCTTCGACACCCGTCGAGACGAGGTCGAGGGACGCCAAGACCGGCGGCTCGACCTCGGGTGCCCCGAAGGCGAGGAATGCCTCGAAGGAAGAGGCGAAGAGCCCGAGGAGGAAAGAGGTCGAAAAAGACGAACCTTGCCCCGGTGGTCCGCGACACAACGCTCAGGCTGGTCCACCTGCGAGGTCGGGGCCAGGGCCATGCGAGCCACAGCCGAGGAGAGCTCCGAGGAAATAAGAGCTTTGAGCATTTCCTGGAACATCGGCACCGAGACTATATTAGGCCTGTCAGGTGCAGCAGTGCATTCCACCAAGAGTGACCTCGAAGATGAATATTCCCAAGTGGTGGAAGTACGCTTGGACTGCTTGGATGGTCTCGTCGAGGCCGGCGGGACCCCACTCGCCGCCTGGACGGCCGGAGACTCCGAGGGTGGCTTCTTTGCTAGTACTGGCCCTGAAGAAGGAAGAGGAGACTTACCCGGAGCCGAGGTCTTCAGAGTCGAGGACACCGAACCCTTCAAGACCGAGGGCAACTTGGACAGGGCCGAGGTCTTTGAGGCCGAGGTCTTCAAGGCCGACGTCGAGGCCGGGGCCAAGGCCAAGACCGGGGCCGAAGCAAGGTCCGGCTCCACTGCAAAAAGCTCCGTCATGCGGGACCGAAGACGGCGAAGGGCCCAGGACTGAAATCACGCACCTGGGACAAGAGTCCGTCGGATGATCAGCCCTCAGGCACAAGATGCACCAGCGGTGCGGGTCACTAAGGGAAAGCAGCCGACCACACTGCGAGCACTTTTTAAACCCGGTGAGAGGCCGGGACATAAGTAAGAATAGGCCATGGCCACGGCAACCGGGAGCCCCCGGCGCCGAACCAAAAAGAAAAAACGAGAGAACTCAACAAAAAACAAGAAAACAAAACCACACAGCGACTCCCGAAGGAAAACAAAGAAGCTGCGGTGCAAGAAAGGCACTTAGAACGGAGAGAGAAAAAAGACAGGGCTTTCTGGCTCCGCGGAAAACTAAGAACTGAAGACCACGAAGAGAAGATGCGCCCTCTAGTGGAGCAGGAAGGCACACACATGCGTGGTGCAGCACCAGCAAACTTGAAATCTTGCTTGAAAATCTGTCCACGACGGGGCTCCGTGGATGACGTCACCTACATGTTGAGAATATGCTGCTTGCTTGTCCTGGGATAAAATAAAATATGGTCTTAAAGAATTAGATTCCACTCTGTGATATATATGCACAGAAAAATCTTTCCAGTCCTTTTCTAACTTTCCTAAGAGTTTATCTCTATGAGAAGTCTTTGTTACACTGCAGCTAGCACAGACCATATGTGCAGTACATGTGGGATACAATTTATAATGCTCATCAACATGTTTTCAACCAGGTCTTACAAAATATTTTAAATGAACTAGTTGTCTTTTAATGCAAGGCAGATTATAATTTGAAATCAGCCGATTGTACTGTTTTTCATCTGAAGTTACATCTGAAGGAAGGACTCGGAGGGAAGAAGACTCCTGTCGGAGTAGCCCTGCATGCAGGAAGCTTCTAAGAGGCTGGTAGGCCTCCCCACAAAGTACGAAGGCGCCAACCCAGGAGCATCACAAGTTTGTTGGGGGGTTTTCATGCTGGACTCATGTGGTGGGGCTGCTGCTTCACCCGCAAAGGGGGAAGGGAGTTGCTTGGGCTTCTGGACCGGCTGGAGCTGAAGGGAAGGGAGACAGTTGCTGAATCTGGTCTGGGGATTTGGGAGAAGGGAAACAGGTGCTGGGCCCATGTGGTGGGTGAAGTGGAGCTGCAGGGAAGGGAGACGTGCCAGACCCACACCTGGGTGCTGAAGGGAGGAGACAGAGTTGTTGGACCCATGGGAAAGGGACTAGAGGGAAGGAAGAGAGAGAAGGAAAGAGAAAAGCTGAACCAAAGGGATGAAGGAAGAGTGAGTGAAATATTGAACATAGCGGACGGAAAGAGTGTAAAAGACACATTGGTGTAAGGAAGTAAGAGAGATGGGAGAAAGCAATGTTACTTACCGTAACAGTTGTTATCCAGGGACAGCAGGCAGCTATTCTCACTAGTGGGTGACGTCATCCGACGGAGCCCCGATGCGGACGTCTCACAAGCATACTTGCTTATAGAAACTTTAGAAGTTTTGAGTAGCCCACACCGCACATGCGCGAGTGCCTTCCCGCCCGATGCACCGGGCATGGCTCCTCAGTTCAGATAGCTAGCAGAGAAGCCAACCCAGGGAAGGTGGGTAGGACTTGAGAATAGCTGCCTGCTGTCCCTGGATAACAACTGTTACGGTAAGTAACATTGCTTTATCCCAGGACAAGCAGGCAGGTATTCTCACTAGTGGGTGACCTCCAAGCTAACCACAATGGGATGGTGGGAAAGTTGGCAACTCAGAAGAATAAATTCTGTAACCCTGTTTGGCCAAACTGCCCATCCCGTCTGGAGAAAATATCCAGACAATAATGAGAAGTGAAGGTATGAACCGAGGATCAAGTAGCAGCTTTACAAATCTCCTCAATCGGTGTCGATCTGAGGAAGGCTGCCATTGCCCTGACCTTATGGGCTGTGACTTTACTGTGAAGGGGTAATCCAGCCTGGGCATAGCAGAGAGAGATACAAGCCGCCATCCAGTTGGAGATGGTACGCTTAGAGATAGGGCGTCCCAACTTGTTCGGATCAAAGGAGATGAAAAGTTGAGGAGCAGTTCTGTGTGGCTTGATACGTTCCAGGTAGAAAGCCAAAGCACGCTTACAGTCCAGAGTATGAAGAGCTGATTCTCCAGGATGAGAATAAGGCTTCGGAAAAAAACACTGGAAGAACAATGGATTGATTCAGATGAAATTCCGAGACCACTTTGGGGAGGAATTTGGGATGGGTGCGAAGGACCACCTTGTCATGATGAAACACTGTAAAAGGAGGATCTGCAACCAAAGCTTGAAGCTCACTGACTCGACGAGCAGAAGTGAGGCCAATGAGAAACACCACTTTCCAAGTGAGATACTTTAGAGGAGCCTTGTTAAGAGGTTCAAATGGAGGCTTCATAAGCTGAGAAAGAACAACATTGAGGTCCAAAACCACTGGAGGTGGTTTGAGGGGAGGGTTGACATGGAAAAGGCCTTTCATGAATCTGGAAACCTAAGGATGAGCAGAAAGAGGTTTCCCTTGAAGAGACTGATGGAAAACAGCAATCGCACTCAAATGGACTCGGATCGATGTAGACTTGAGGCCAGAATGAGACAACTGCAAAAGATAGTCCAAAACAGAGGATAAGGAGGCATGTTGAGGCTCCTTATGATGAGAAAAACACCAAGTAGAAAATCTAGTCCATTTTTGGGAATAGCATCATCTGGTAGCAGGCTTCCTTGAAGCTTCTAAAACATCCCGCACAGCTGGGGAAAACTGAAGGGGTGTTCGTTGAGAGGAACCAAGCTGTCAGGTGTAGCGACTACAGGTTGGGATGAAGTAGAGATCCCTGATGCTGCGTAAGCAGAGATGGAAACACTGGTTGAAGGAAGGGCTCCCTGTTGCTCAGCTGAAGTAGAAGGGAGTACCAGGGTTGTCTGGGCCACCGAGGAGCAATCAGAATCATGGTGGCCCGGTTGGACCTGAGCTTGACCAGAGTCTTTTGAATGAGAGGAAACGGAGGAATCGCATACAGAAAGAGATTCCTCCAGTCCAGAAGAAAAGCATCTACCTCGAGGCAGTGAAGAGTGTAGATCCTGGAGCAGAACTGAGGCAATTTGAAGTTGTGGGGGGGCTGCAAAGAGGTCTATCTGAGGAGTTCCCCACAGAGAGAAGATATGATGAAGGGGCGTGGAATGGAGCGTCCATTCGTGAGGCTGTAGAAGACGACTCAAGTTGTCTACCAAGGCATTGTCCGCCCCCTGAATGTAGACAGCTTTGAGGAAGGAGTTGTGGCGAATTGCCCAATCCCAGACTTTCAGAGCTTCCTGACAAAGGGAGGCCGATCCCGTGCCTCCCTGTTTGTTGACACAATACATGGTGACCTGGTTGTCCGTGCAAATGAGAACCACCATGTCGTGAAGGAGATGCTGAAAAGCATTGAGAGCATTGAAAATCGCTCTGAGTTCCAGCAGATTGATGTGACACAGGCGGTCCGCACTGGTCCAATAGCCTTGAGTGCGTAGACCATCCAGATGAGCCCCCCAAGCATAGGTCGAGGAGTCGGTCGTGAGAACCTTCTGATGGGGAGGCATGTGAAACAGCAAACCTCTGGAGAGATTGGAAGAGAGCATTCACCAGCAAAGAGACTGTGTCAGAGCAGGAGTGACCTGGATGTGGCGAGTCAGAGGGTTGGATACCTGCGTCCACTGAGATGCCAGGGTCCACTGAGGAATTCTGAGGTGAAGTCTGGCAAAAGGAGTCAAGTGTACTGTAGAGGCCATGTGGCCCAGAAGAACCATCATGTGTCTTGCCGAGATGGACGGGCGAGAGGACACTGAATGACAGAGATGGAGAAGAGCTTCCAGACGTTGTGGAGGGAGGAACGCTCTGAGTTGCACAGTATCCAGAACAGCTCCGATGAAGGGAAGAGTCTGGGAGGGTTGCAGATGGGATTTTTGAAAGTTGATCTCTAACCCCAGACTCTGCAGGAACCAGATCGTCCTTCGGGTCTCCTGGACGACTCCCTGAGACGTGGAATCCTTGATGAGCCAGTCGTCGAGGTAGGGAAACACCTGGAGACCGTGGTTCCTGAGTACTGCGGCCACTACAACCAGGCACTCGGTGAAGACTCTGGGAGACGAAGCCAGGCCGAAAGGAAGCACTCGGTATTGAAGATGAAGATGTCCCACCTGAAATCTGAGGTATTGACGAGAGGCCAGATGGATGGGAATATGAGTGTAGGCCTCCTTGAGATCCAGAAAGCATAACCAGTCGTTCTGCTCGAGGAGGGGATAGAGAGAAGCCAGGGTTAACATGCAAAACTTCTCTTTGACCAGAAACTTGTTGAGCACCCTGAATCCAAAATAGGACGCAGATCGCCCGTCTTCTTCAGAACAAGGAAGTACCGGGAGTAAAAACCTTTGTTCCATTGGTCCAAAGGGACCAGCTCGACAGCCAGAAGCTGGAGCAAAGCCTGAGCTTCCTGAAGAAGAAAGGCGGTCTGGGTTAAGTTGGAAGAATACTCTCTTGGAGGATGTTCCGGAGGAACTTGATGGAACTGAAGAGAGTATCCCTCCCTTACAATGGAAAGGACCCAGAGGTCGGTGGTGATAGTCGTCCATCGATGGTAAAAATGATGGAGACGACCTCCGATAGGAAAAACAGATGAGGGCAGAACGATGGCAGTTATGCTCTCACAAGACAGTCAAAAAGGTTGAGGAGCCTTGGGGACAGCAGAAGTCGAAGGTTTTTGCTGCTGCTTCGGTGTGTGCTGTCTCTTAACAGGCTGATGGATGGTAGGTGCCTGTTTCGGTGGGTTACGCCGCTGGTAGATCAAAGGCGGACGTGATGGATGAGGAGGAGCAGGCTTGGGCTTCGGACGGAGAATTGACTGGAAGGACTTCTCGTGGTACGACAGCTTCTTGGTCGCTGCCTCGATGGACTCATCGAAGAGGTCGGCTCCAGGACACAGGACGTTAGCCAGCCTGTCCTGAAGATTCGGGTCCATATCGATGGTCCTAAGCCATGCCAGGCGTCGCATGGCCACCGAACAAGCAGCAGCCCTCGCCGAGAGCTCAAAAGCATCATCTGGAGCCTCAGTTGGGACAACGAAGCCAGAACCTCCTGGTATTCGAAGCGAGCTTGCGAGTCCAAATAGGGTAGAAACTTTTGTAGAACTGAGAGGAAAAACTCGAAGTATATGGCAAAATGAAAATTGTAATTCAGGACTCGAGAGGCCATCATCGAGTTCTGGTAGATGCGCCTGCCAAATCTGTCCATGGTCTTGCCCTCCCGGCCAGGTGGAACGGTGGCATAGACCTGGGAGGGATGAGACCGCTTCAAGGAGGATTCCACCAGGAGAGACTGATGAGAGAGCTGGGCCCCATCGAATCCCTTATGGTGGACCGTGCGGTACCTGGCATCCAATTTCCCCGGAACAGCTGGGATGGAGTAAGGTGTCTCAAAACAGCGCATAAAAATCTGATCCAGCAGCTTATGTAGAGGAAGCCGGAGGGACTCAGCAGGCGGTTGAGGGAGATGCATCATCTCCAAATATTCCTCGGAAAATTTGGACCCCGTGTCCAGGGTAATGTCCAGATCCACAGCCATCTGTCGGAGGAAAGAGGAAAAAGACATCTGGTCAGCCAGAGCAGGGCCTCGAGAAGAACTCGAGGACGACGAGGCCTCCAGGTCCAACGAGGCCGGGAATCGGCAGGGAGAAAAAGATCCCAAGGTGTCCTCGAGCTCCGGCATAGGAAGAGGTGAAGACTCCGGAGGCAAATATTCGATGAAAGGCTGCTTCCAACGAAGCAAGTCATGCCTCGAAGAATGCCCGAGCGATGGCCAGAACTGTGCCTGGAAGTAGGCCTCGACCGTCGAGGCGAGCGAGGCACCGACAAGGCTTCTAGCGAGTGAATGGGGCTGGAGGCGGTGGATCGAAGCAGAGGTGGCTGAGTAGACGCACCTTGAGGCATCCGTCAAGCCTCGAGGCTCAGCATTGAAGGCAACGGGTCCGGAAGAGGCCCTCGCAGAGACTCGGCTCCTGGCATCGAGGGAATCGGTTCCAATGGAGGCATTCGCAAAGACTCTGCTCCTTGCATCGAGTGAATCGGTTCCAATAGTGGCATGGGCAAAGACTCTGCTCCTTGCGATGCATGCATCGATGCCAGACCAGACACTCACAGAGACTCGGCTCCCTGCAGCAAGAGTGTACGACGTGGAGGCACCGTAGGCGGCTCGACCTCGCGGGAGGCCCCCGCGTGCCCAGGCTGGATTTGGGAGAGAAGCTTCGGCCCCATAGTAGTAAAGAGCTCGATGAACTGCTTCTCCAGCAAGGTCTGGAACGACGCCGGCAAGGAGGGATCCGCATCCGCAATGGGACCTCCTGCACGGACATCTGGATCCCTGGCACCCAGGTGCTTGGACTTAGAAGCCTTGGGCACCTTGAGCACCACAAGGGGAATGGGCTGCTTAGTTACCTGACCTGAGGAGGCAGAGGAAGGCACCGCAGCAGGCGGCGGAAGCGAAGCCGGCACAAACGAAGCAGGCTTGAGGAGACTCGGGGCCGCAGAGGTGGAAGGCTGAAGAGTCGAGGTGGAAGTCGAAGGTTTGGCGCTCTTCGATGAGGTCAGCTCCGACGAAGCCTCCATGGTGAACAGCGACTCCCACAAGATGCAGCGACACTTGAACGCACGTGCTGTAAGTGTGGAGCAAGGCCGGCATGATTTCGGAAGGTGTTGAGGCCCGAGACACTGAAGGCAGCGTTGATGAGGGTCTGTCAGCGAAATCGTGCGCTGGCACTTGACACACTTTTTAAAACTGGTGATAGGCTGGAACATAGGCCGAAAAAGCTCCGCCGCTAGGTCGAAGCCGCGGGGCTGCAGCCACGTGGCCTGCCTGGTCGAACAAAAGGAAAAAAATTTTATTTTATTTATTTATTTTTTTTGAAAAAGAAGAAAACACGATGAAAATCAACGATTAAGAGTAAAAGAACCCAAAACCGCGGACTTAGAAGGCACAAGTGAAGTTACTTCGCACAGAGAGTCGAAGACGGACTTCTCGGCTCCGCGGAAAAGTAAGAACTGAGGAGACACGCCCAGTGCATCGGGCGGGAAGGCACTCATGCATGCGCGGTGTGGGCGACTCGAAACTTCTAAAGTTACTACAAGCAAGTATGCTTGGAAGACGTCCGCATCAGGGCTCCGTCGGATGACGTCACCCACTAGTGAGAATACCTGCCTGCTTGTCCTGGGATAAGCTGAAGTTCCAACAGATTTATATGATAGCGATGATCCCTGGTAGACCAGAGGCCTTGAGTGCGTAGGCCATCCAGATGAGCTCCCCAAGGATAGGTTGACGAATATGGATATAGGGAGATATACATAAGAGGGGAGATGGTGGGCATGGATGGGAGCATAGGAACATGGACAAAAAGGGGAATGCTGCATCTGCATGGGGATGGTATATGGACATAGAGGTATTGATAGACATGGAAGGGTATATGGAAACAGGGGTAATGCTAGACATGGGTCGGTATATGGACACATAGGGAAGATGGCTAGTCACGGGGAAGACAAGAACGCAGAAGGAAGATGCTGGACGGGGGAGGTGGGTCATAGGAATATAGAGGACTGATACTGTATACAGGAGGGGAGCATAGAATGATGAGATGATGAAGGCAGGGAGATGGGCACAGGGGAAATACCAAAAAGGGGCATATAGGAGACAGAGAAGGGAGACACTGAACAAGGGGAACAATACATACAGAAACAGAAGATGGATGGTGAGTATGAAAAAGAAGAAATGTCAAATGGTCAGGAGACCCAGGCAAGTGAATTAAGAGAAGACAAAAGAAGATAGAGACTAGTACCAGAGACCAACATGATTTGAAGAATAAAATGATGAGACAACAAAAGGTTAAAAAAAAAAAATTTTATTTTCTATTTTGAGATTAGAATATATCTATTTGAAATATGTATCCTGCTAAAGCTGGTTTTAGACATAACTGGGGACCGCAAAGGCCAGGCCATGTTTCTTTAGCTTCCAGCTGGCTTAGGGCTCTTTCTGACTGCGATATTCTGTTAGCATGCTTTTTTTGTGTAGCATTCTGTAATAATTTGACATATTAAATTTTCTCGATAGTGGTGGGGATATTTATGAAGGAGAGGAGAGATTGGTTTTGCTGATCCTTGCTGTGTATTTGTGTTTATAAAATGACAATTGTATAGAATATTGTTTCTTTTTATACTTTAATAAAATAAGTTCAGTATAGAATCATAACTATTCCGAAGCTTATGCGGATGGGGTGGGGACGGGGCTGAGCTCACAGGGACAGGGCCAAATTTTTTCCCTATGTCATTCTCTACCTTCTACCTCCGGCCAGCAGGCCCACCTCTTCAAAATGGCAGGCCTTTGCCTCCCTGGTACAACTGGGGGGGGGGAGAGGGGGGGGGGGGAGGGGGGGGGGCTAAGGCTCTGATTGTCCCAGGTTGCTTAAGGCTCCTCCCCAAATTTGTCTCACCTCTTTGCAAATGACAATGTTCAGGATTTGTGTGTTAAGAGGCTACAGATTCCCATTTAACCAAGAAATGAACAAGCGCCTAGCCCAGTCTTAAAAGGCCTTGACTAATACAAAATGTGGCACATGAACCACAAACTACACACCTCATCTCTGTCAATGTCTGCAGTGTGTGTGTCTGGCTAACAGTACTCCAACTAAAAGCAAACAAATGCACTTAAGAAGAGATTAAACCACAATTAAGCTATAATTACATTTACTGAATGCCGAACTCCCCAGCTTCCCTACAATCCATGGCAAGATGACATTCTGCTAATGACTCCCATGGAATGGTAAATATATACCTTTCAGGGAGAATGTTTAATTTTCAGAAAAAGCAGCCTTCCTCTAGGTGGCTTTTCTCTTAAGTTCATCAAGTGACTATTAGGTGGAACTTTGAGGAAGTGCTGGAGACATTCTAGATTAATCTGTATTTTAATTGGGTAACTGCTGCCTATGGTCTCCCCAAGGTCCAAAGTATTTAAGACAGATGAAATAAGTGTAACCTTCTCTAACACAGCTTACTTTTAACCTCTTGCTTGCTTTTACGACCTCCCATTCTCTTTCTGGTACTGGTGAAACCTTTCGAATGCATTCTCTTCCACAATGTGAATATGCACCATGAAGACACCACCACAGTGTAGCAAGCGTGCTCAGACAAAGATGAAGAGTCTAGTGAACCTAAGGCTAACAGAGTACAGAATCTAACCTGTAGAGATTATGGTTAGAGAATGACATGGGGACAAATTTATCCCTGTCCCGGCAGGAACTCAATTTCCCCTTCCCATCCCCTCCCCTCCCCGTGAGTTTTGTCACTGTCCCTGTCCCATTCCTGTAAGCTCTGCCTTAACCGCTCAAACCTTGAACACTTACGATTTTAAAGTGTTCAAGGCTTGTGCAGATGAGGACAGAACTTAATGAAGCAGGGACAGGAAAAGAACTCGCCGGGACAGGAAAATGAGTTCCCGCGGGGACGGGGGAAAATTTGTCCCCGTGTTATTCTCCAATTATGGTCTAATCCTATAGTCATTGTGGACCCTAACAGAAACATATAGCTGTTTTGTGCTTTTGTACATAAATTCCTAAATAACTCCGTGGAGCTACTGAATTTAGGGTGGCTTATGCAATGTCCCTTTAATCATACCACTGAATATAATCATAATAACATAGTAAATGACGGCAGATAAAGACTTGAATGGTCCATCCAGTCTGCCCAATTATACACTCTCTATAATTTAATGATTTAATTTAAATTTTTATTTTTCTTAGATATTTCTGGGCAGAAACCCAGAGCTCTGTCCAGTATTGTGCATCTACTGGAGTCTCCGTCGAAGCTCACTCCAGCTCCTCTAAACTATCTCAACCCATCCTCAACTGAATGGCCATATATGTGACACAGGCATGCAAGTCTGTCCATTACTGGCCTTAGTTCTTCAATATATACCATATTTTCTGATTCTAGATCCTCTGTGTTCATCCCACGCTTTTTTGAACTCCGTCACCATTTTTCTCTCCACCACCTCCCTTGGGAGCACATTCCAGGCATCAACCACCCTCTCCGTAAAGAAAAATTTCATAACATTATACTTGAGTCTACCACCCCTCAACCTCAAATTATGTCCTCTAGTTTTACCATTTTCATTTCTCTGGAAAAGATTTTGTTCTACATTAATACCTTTCAAGTATCTGAACGTCTGAATCATATCTTCCCTGTCCCTCCTTTCCTCTGCAGTATACATATTCAGGGCTTCCAGTCTCTCATCATGGGACTAAAAGTATAATACTAAAACACTTTTCAAGAACTATTTCCTGTATTTATAAAATCAACCACTGTGATTTGAAAATGGCTTCTACCAGTGTATAAGCACACAAAATTTGTCACATACGTACGTACACATGAAGGCAAAAACACAAGTAGTCAAACCGCAGTTTGCAAATGTTTTGCAAGACAAACAAAACACTCTTGCAAATCTTGCCTCACAAACCGAGCATTGACTCGCTATGTGAGCCCCCACCCCCGAGAACCGGCATTGCCCGTCCGCCCGCCTAAACCCTTACCGCGATCGGGCATCGGCATGCAGCACCAACCCACAGGATGTGCCAATGGCAAAAGAGCCTGCCGCTTGCCGGTGATCTCTGCTGGCCTTGAGCATCTGAACATGGTCAAGGCCTTCTGGCTCCCACTCTCTCCGAGAATCTCATTAGAATCTCGGAGACAGCAGGAGCCAGAAGGCCTTGAGCATGCGCAGATGCTCAAGGCCCAGCAGAGATCACCGGCATGTCCTGTGGGTTGGTGCTGCGTGCCGGTGCCCGATCGCCGTGAGGGTCTGGGCAGGGGGTTGATGCCGGTTCTCAGGGGCGATGCCGGTTGCCGGGGGTGGGATGGAAGCGCACAAGTGGCCTCGAGGGTGGGAGGGTCTTTTTAGGATGTGATGGGGTGGAAGCACGCCAGTGGCCTGGGGGTGGTCTTTTGGGTACATGGAACGAATCACCTGTGTTTCCATTCATTCCTATGGGGAAAGTTGCTTTGCTATACGAGCACTTTGGTTTACGAGTATGCTTCTGGAACGAATTATGCTCGTAAACCAAGGTTCTACTGTATATGATTCAGATATATGTCTGGAGGTGGATTTTGGGTATAATCAATTTATGCACTTTTTTATAATTAAAATGCCTACAAAGATTTACACTTGCTCCCAAGATGATGTAAATGCAAACGAGTTATTATAAGCATGATTTCTGTGGGATTTTTGCTAGTATTTTTTAAATAAAATATACAAGGACACCTATGTGTCTTTATAAAACAGGTCCAAAATTATCCTAGGAATTTCAGGCACTCCTGAGTCAAAACCCTTTGAACAATCAAAACAAACAGGGTACAACCAAACTAGGAAGAGCTCGCAAGTACAGGCAATTAGGCTATTTCCAATCCAGCAGATTCTAGAAATCCAAACCAAAATGGGTCATTAGAGGGAGGTCAGCTCAAAGAAATATGATGGACCCTGGAGAAAGCCACAGCATGATGGCTAAAACAACAGTTCTACCTACCCATTACATTACATTACATGCTTATATTCCGCCTGTACCTTGCAGTTCTAAGCGGATTACATCAGAAAGAGAGCTGGACATTTCCAGGAAGAGAAATACAATTAAAGAAGTTGGTCCTAGTACAACAAAAAAGATAGCTGGACTTTTCCAGTAAAGGAATACAATTGAAGGCGTAAGGTCTAAAGCAATTTTGATGAGATGATTCGAAGAGGGGGTGAGAGGGGAAACGGGAGGGATTAGGACGTTTGGGTGAATTTCTTGAATAGTAGGGACTTGATTTCTTTGCGGAAAGCCTTGAGGTCAGTTGAAGCTGTCAGTAGGTTGGTGATAGTGGGATCCAGTTTGGCTGCATGTGTTGCTAGTAAGTTGTCATACATCTTTTTGCGTTTAGTTCCTTTAAAAGGGGGGTAGGAGAAAGGGGATTGGGTTCTCCTCTGTCTGGTTGAGAGGTTCCTGTTTAGACGGTTGTTTAGGTGGGTGGGTGCCGTTCCGTTTAATGTTTTGAATAACTTGCAGTATAGTTTGAATTGGATGCGGGCTTGTATTGGAAGCCAGTGTGAGTCTAGGAAGGCGTTGGTGATGTGGTCAAATTTTCCAAGGGAATAGATCATTCTGAGGGCAGTGTTCTGCACTGTCTGTAGTTGTTTTATTAGGTAGGTGGGACAGGAAAGGTAGAGGATATTGCAATAATCCAATAGACTAGGTATTGGACTATGAGTCTGAATTGTTCTTTTTCAAAGAATTTTCTGATTTTGTGAAGGTTGCACATGGTGAAGAATGCTTTTTGTGTGATTTTGTTGATTTGCACCTGAAGAGTGCAACCTCTGTCTACTGTTACTCCAAGGAGTTTGAGAGTGGGTTGTAAGGGATATTTGGTGGTTTTTATTTCTAGCTCAGTTATAGAAGGGGTTTTGTCCTTTTCAAGCAGTAGAAATTTAGTTTTATCTGGGTTGAGCTTCAGTTTGTGTTCTGTCATCCATTTTTCCACCGCTTCTAGAGATTTTTCCAGGATGCCTGATTTGGTGGGGTCTTGTGTGTCAAAGGGGAGGAGTATGGTGATATCGTGGCGAGACCCAGACATCAGCAACAATCATGTCACCAGCTGCAGAAGCCTAAGAGAACAAATATAATTGACTTCTTTACCAGGAGGTTAGATAGTTAGATGAAAGAGCTATGCTGGATGTAGAGTATTTAGATTTCAGAACTTCTCCACAAAGGAGCGACATAAGCAGGATGGATGGACAAGCCCGACTGATGGAAAAACAGGTTCAGTAAAAACCAGGAGAAAATGGGGAGAAATGCAAAAGTGAGGTGCCAGAGGGATGAGCCCAATATCCAGTTCTTTTGAAAGATCAGGACACCTTAAAAACATCTCAAAACATTTTGATAGATAGAAATATGTGATCACACATTTGCCTATGCAAACTTCTGTCTTCTATAGATAAAAATACAAACATGCTTGTGCAACACAACCATGTGCCCGTTCATCTGTTAAGAGGATGTAAGCGCAAGCCAACACAGCCAGACCCAGACACAAGCGGTAAAAAAAACTCTTTACTGATGAAAAGAAAGGCAATCCTTCACCCTGTTTCTTCACAGCAAAAGTCCCGATATTTCTTAGGGCTTGTGGCTGCCATGCCCCAAACACATTCTGTAACAGTCCTTCTTGAGACAGGTAAGAAAGGCTGGTCCCAGCCAGACCTCAGAATGAGACTCATAAGCAGTTTAGCAAAACAAAGCATTGGCTTACCTCAGCTAAGCAGTACTACTTATGTCTATAGCGTTGCTAGACGTATGCAGTGCTGTATATTAAACATGTAATCTAATAATAATAATTTATTTTCTTGTATACCGCCCTACCAGTAGTTCTGGGTGGTTTACAGCAAGAGAAACTGAAACATTTCAGTGAAGAAATACAATTCAATAAGATACATATACCTATTTTTAAAAAAACAACATCATTAATATATTGTTAAAAATTATCATTCGTATTTATCAGATAAGCTTTCAATAGTTTCCTAAATTTAAAATAAGATTGTGATTGAACAATCAAAGGGCCTCAGGAATCCGTTCTTCCTTCTTCCCTAGCTCTGGCTACTTCCCGATTCACAGAAACAGAGTATGATGGCAGAAAAGGGCCGGTGGCCCAACAAGTCTGCCCACTCAAGGAAGGTAGCTCTGACAATGTGAGGGAGTATTCAGTAGGGGGGATGGTAATGTCTTGACTCCTTCACAGAGGACTTCTGACTATACTGCACATTAATTACCATACAGCAAAAAATTAATGTATATACCAGAGCAATGATGAATAGACCACACCAGCAATGGGCATGAAAACTATGTGAGTAGTGTTCAGGGTGTAAGAGGTCTGTGTGTTTGAAATATATTGTATTAGTTTGCTCTCTTGAAGTTTGGACATTAAGGATTCTTGTGAGTTGAGTGGATTATACTCCAAATATATCCATATATAAAATTTAATACATTGGCAAAATTCTGCATGGAATGGACACACAAGAGCTTTAGTGCAGAGCACAAGAGAGGACAAGAAACCTAGTAAGACTTGTGACAAATGGGCAAAAGGATAGACCAGCATTGTCCTTTTCTTTTCCTAAATAGATACCAAAGCCTTCACTAGCATCTCTCTGTATCTATGTTTCTATATCCCTATGAAATTGCACTTCTGAGCCATTTGATGGGAAAAAGCCAAAGAAAAAAAAGAGCAGAAAGAAGTTTATCTGAGAAGCGAGGCAATGTGCTGATTGCATAAGCACTCGTCTCTGGTGGGCAATCAGATAATTGGGCCTTCCACACAAAGAATGCAATAAGCCCCTATCCCACCTAAGCGCGGGAGCTGAAACAAAGCCCCTTAACTGCCATTTAACATGAAGGGCTGCTTCACATAAAGCCAAGAATACACATACCACAAAGCCCCTGCTTCAGAGCACTCAGCTATGATAAGCGCTGGAGGCAAAGCGAAATCCCCAAATCCCACCAGACGTGCATTATTAGTAGAACCACCACTGAAAGCCGAAACATTTGTATTTATTAGTTGAGCAAATCCTATCCTGTAATCTCTTTCAAGCAGGGATTCTCAGCTGTTCTCATACACTGCCATACCCTGCTATACGCTAACAGACAGCTCCCAGGCTGATGCAGCAGATCCCTCCTTATAAGAACTGCATCTGAGGCTAATGCACTTATAATGCAGCACAAGCACATAGATGAGAAGCAGGAAGACTTAGTTCAAAGATTGCTTTTTTACCTATGTGAAGAAAGGTTAAACAAAGGGGAAATAAAGAAGATTCTAGAATGCATGCAGAGTGGCACTTACATGTGATTCAAGTCAGGTAACTAAGCAGCAGTCTTGTTTTAACTAGTACAGTGGAACCTTGGTTTACGAGCTTAATTCGTTCCAGAAGAATGCTCATAAACCAAATTACTCGTATATCTAAGCAAGTTTCCCCATAGGAAGTAAGGGAAACTCACTTGATTGGTTCCACCTCCTAACCCCCCTCCCCCGCAGCCACCGGCACTGCTCCACCCCACCCCACCACATCCCCAAAAGACCTCCCCACCCCCGAGGCCACTAGAGCACTTCCACCCCCCCCCCCCCCCGCAAACCAGCATCGCCCCCCCCCTTGCGAACGCCCACCCGCCCAAACTGAAGCCTTACCCCCATCTGGCACCAGCATGCAACACCAACCCACAGGAGGTGCCGGTGCCCGAAGATCATGCTGCTTGCTGGACTGGGCCTTGAGCATCTGCGCATGCTCAAGGCCTTCTGGCTCCCGCCTCTCTCCGAGATTCTCTGAGTCAACGCTCAGTTTGCGAGTCACGATTTGCAAAAATGTTTTGCTCGTCTTGCAAAACACTCGCAAACTGAGGTTTGATTGTATATCTAACCAAGTACTTCTATTTATTCTAGCAAGGAAAGCAGACACCTACTTTCCCTCACAGAATCTTAGTGTAACTGCCTATCTATGCACAATAAGAAACAAAAAGTCCAACTTAAGTGCAGTCAGATATCAAACCGAAGAACAAAAGGAGCAGAGACTGCAGTGATTATGTACAGGACGCCAAGATTTTATTAAACAATCATAAAACAGTTTGTTTACAAAAGGACTGATAAGACCGGACCCAACATGATCCGTGTTTCGAAAAAATAAACAGTCCTTCCTCAGGGGTCCAAACACATATCAGAACAAAATGACCTGATGGATAACAACTGAATGAAAGCTGGAGACAGCAGTGAGTAACCGTTAGTGGATCCGGTCTTCTTGGTCCTTTTGGAAACAAACTGTTTTATGAGTTTTATGATTGTTTAATAAAATCTTGGCGTCCTGTACATCTGCTCTTTTTATCAATGCGCAGTTACAGTTCGTTTATTTGATATACCGCATTTCTTAACAACTGTAGTCAAATCAAGGCGGTTAAAGTTAAAAACAATGGATACAAGATTTTAAAAAACTATTAGTGTGCACTCTGCCCAGAATCTACCCATCCACAGAATTACAGAATATTGATGCACATTTGTGCAATGACTACAATACCAGCCCCATACACATTGGCCCCCTAGGCCGATTCCGTAAGTGTTGCCTGCCGCAGCTGGCACCTACAAAATGGGTGTCTGTTGTGTGTCAATCACCAACAGGCTCCCAAGGACCCTAGGCCACGGGGTCCTTCCTGATTCATGGCCAGAAGAACAAAGTGACACTGAAGTCCAGCGCTATCTCTAACCACTTCCACTTCTGTGTTTCAGCATCACTTTGTGCCATTAGCTGACAGGGATCTAGGCACCGGTCCCAGAAGCTGCATCGTGGCAGCTTTTTTTCTTTTTTTTTTAAATAAGGGTCTTAATTGGTTTTTAATGGCACGGCCAGTTATCACACTAATTAAATTAATTAAATTAGGTGGTGGTAGGGCAGCTTTCGGTGGCTTTTGTAGAATCTGGCCCTTAATGACTGCTGTTAAATACGTGATTTTTAGCCAGTGCTTTACCTCTGTACAGAAGGGAGTGAGCTGAGGATGCACCACAGGCTGTACATAAGTGTGGAAGGTTGATTCTATCTCCATCGTCCTGCCATTTAACTTCAAGATGGGAAATTCAATAATTTCCTACAATTAAAAAGAACAAAACACAGGATTATCATCCGTCAGGGAAAACATACACAAGATCATGCTGAATTCATCAGAGGCCACATGATAACATGGGTCAGCTGGCATTTACTCACTCCAAATACTGATTAATATGATTTATTCAAGGTATGGGACATCAAAGGAACAATGCACAGAAAGCTCAATGCACCCCCAAATTTAATCCAGTAATAAGTGGTCATGTGACTGCTGAACTAGACATATTTATTGGCAGCAATCAACACTACATTCAAGTGAAGCCACATGAGCCACCAAAATGTTGGCAGACAGACCCAACTCCAGCCATGATACTAGAAATCCATAACTTGGTTAGCAGAGTCTTTTCAGGTCCTGATATAAGCAAACCAACTCCAGATATTATAGGAAGCTTTGTTGATTGAAAGGTATAAATAAATTCACATTATACTACTTAACTAATAAAGTACTCCTCGGATCTCAAAGCTTTCTTTGCAGCTTCCAGGTTATAATTCTGTAAATTGCAAATTAAGATGAAGACTACGGCTTTGTATAATATCTGGACATTCTGATAAATCCAACAGGTTCTTAGAAGCTGATAAGATAAAGCAAAAATTCTTAGCAAATATCTATGTTCCATGTTCCCAGAAAAAAGGGTTGGGAGTAAGACAACAGAAGAGAAATAAATAGAAATGAAAACATGGAAGACCTTGAACAATTTTCAGAAGACTCTGTAATAAGCTAACTAATCTGAAGGTACACAAAAAGTGATTGGACCAGATGGAAAATAAATTAATGGAAATGCTTCTAAAATAGAGAATAGTGAGGTTTCAGGAATCCAATGGTTTGCAGGACCCGCGGCAGCATGGTTTTCTACAGATATCTGATACATTTTTATGACTAGATGATCAGAGAGTTGAATTAAACGGAATATGCTGAATATGGTGTTACTTAGGTTTTAGCAAAGTCTTTGACACAGTTCTACAAAGGCATATAAGGGAAGATTAGGTTTTTTCCCTCAATAATCTTCTTTCTGGTATAAGGGTATAGTAGTCTTAACTGTGGGTAATATTCCCCTGCTCGCAATTTGATTTGCAGAAGGATGAAATTTCCATTTTTCAATTCCACCTCCTTCACCAATGACAGTAGAGCCCCCTTCAGTTTGTATCAATGCAATCAATCATCACTATAACATAAGAAATAAGAAGGAACCTCCCAAATACATTTCTGTTATGCTTTGTAAGAAAAATATTGCACCAATTAACATTTAAACACAGGTGGAACGAACATCCCACCTATCAAATTGTAGCCAGAACTAACAGTTATAGGGCTCATGGTGTCTCACTTACCGCCTTTAAAAAAAAAATTATCATCATCATCTGACTAACAGAAGCAAATCTCCAGCTCTGGACACACTCCAGCTCTATCCAAGACATGAAGCAGGTGAATTTCAGACCGACAGGACTCCTATACCCTTATACCAGAAAGAAGATTATAGAGGTAAGAACCTAATCTTCCCTTCTGGTGCAAAAGGAGTCCTGACTGCAGGTGACATATCAAAGCAGTCTCCTAAGTCTAGGGCAGGACAGATGAGCATGCCCTTAAAACCAAGGACCCAAAAGTGGTATCCTCTTGTGCTGCCACATCAACTCTGTAAAATTCTGTAAAGGTATAGAAGTAGATTACATAGCTGCCCTACAAATCTCATCAGGTGAATTGCCCGAGTCACCATCAATGAAGAAGCCACCACAATAGTGGAATATGCTTTCAAGGAAATAGGCATATGTTTCCCATAGCCAATGTACGCTAATGATATTGCTATACGAATCCATCTGGAAACGGTTGCCTTAAATGCTTGCTTATCCAGCCTAGCAGCATTGGTGAGAATAAAAAGATGATCTGAGGGATAAAAATCATTGGTCACTTCAAGATAACAGAGAAGAACTCTCCACACATTCATCAGTTCCAACACTTTGTCCCTTCTCTTGGAGCCCGTGGAATGGAATGCAGGCAACCTGACTTCCTGATTGACATGGAAGACTAGCACTACTTTTGGCAAATGAATACTCCCACTTCTATAAATCTGAAGAACAGCTATATCTCCGAGACTCTTCTCACAGAGACAATGGCTACCAGAAACACTGTCTTCACTGTCAGTTCTAGTACAGATGCCTCCTGCAAAGGCTCAAAGAGTGCCTTATTAATCCTCCTCAAGACAACATTAAGATTCCACAATGGAAACGGCCATCTTACCGGAGGGTGCTACCTGAGCACCCCCTTCAAAAATCTGGCTATTTCAGGATGTGAAGCCAAAGAGCCTCCATCTAAAATTCCTTACTTGGAAAGTTGTCTTTCTCATTTCTTTCACTTCTGCCAGAAGAGTAAGTGAACTATAAGCGCTAGTTGTAAACCCACCATTCACAGTGTCCACAATGACAAAGTTGTGCTTCGCACTCATTCAAAATTCCTTCCTAAGATCATCACTGAGTTTCATTTCAATAAATCAATTGTTCTTCCAGTATACTTCCCTAAACCTCATTCTCATTCAGGAGAAACGGCTCGTCACACTTTAGATTGTAAGTGGGCACTGGCCTATTATCTCAACAGGACAAAGCCGAATTCAACATCTCAACTTTTTGTCTCCTTTGATCTTAACAGGTTGGGTCACCCTGTTTCCAAAAGAACGATTTCCAATTGGTTGGCTGCATGCATCTCGTTCTGTTATGTAATGTAATGTAATGTAATGTAATTTATTTCTTATATACCGCTACATCCGTTAGGTTCTAAGCGGTTTACAGAAAATATACATTAGGATTAAAAATAAGAAAGGTACTTGAAAAATTCCCTTACTGTCCCGAAGGCTCACAATCTTACTAAAGTACCTGGAGGGTAATAGAGAAGTGAGAAGTAGAGATAGAGGAAAAATAAAATAAAAATAAACATTTTAACAAGACAGCATTGATCTAGATATTTTGGAAGGTAGAAGAAAGGAGGGAAAGGAATATATGCAGAAGAGGGAAACCGTTGAACAGTAGAATTCTGGAGTAATTTAAATGATAGAAATAGAACAAAACAAAGACAAAAGGCAAAACAATAGATAAGATTACAGATAAATCATAAGCTGGAAAGAAAAATAAAAATAAAACTTTGTCTTCAATCCACGGTTTCAGCGTCATTGATGAAGTGGAGCAAGTAAGTTTAGGAGGAGGGATGACGTTTCCAGAAAAAGGGCTAACAGTCCCAAGATGTCTATGTCTCCTCCCCTGCGATGGACTCCTATCCATGTATTCCTTCCTAGACACACTGCCCGTGCCCCAGCCGCTCCAAGGAGGCTGCCCCAGATGAGGCTCACAGTGATTGCAGGATTTTCTCCTCTGAGGGAAAGCCGCCCGGATCTTATAGTCGGTGTGTGCTGGTGCCGCTGGCAGCTTGGCAGGTGACTCCCGGTGATCTTCAGAAAGATCTTGGTTGTGTCTTGCAAATAGGCAACGGCGGCTGTCGTCATGAGAGGTTCCAGAGCATTGAGACACTTTCCAAAAATAGGGATCCAGAATGGGACCTCCGAAGAGGGATGACCGGATGAGGCCAGTGAGGTCAAGTAGGTCCAAGACAGCAGGGCCAAAAGCCGGGATGACAAGAGGCTTGGTCACTGCCGACACAGGCACCGACCTCCATACAGTGATCAGAAAAGAAGGTGGGATCAGAGGAACAACCAAATACAGTCCCAGTGAAGGAGGCAATGACACACCAGGAGCACTACTCAGCACCCCAGTTCTCTCCCGTTTCCTCCTCCTGGCTCCCCGGTCCTGAAGCCAAACCTGCACTCCAGATCCTGCCATAACCAGGCTCATCGCCAGTTCCTCCCCTCGCTCCAGTACAATCCAACAAGTACATCTGGACAGTGGATCTTTCGAAAAGCTCCCTCCAGCTTTTCCAACTGCAGGCTGTCGACAGAAGTGCGGCATCTGCGCTGCCTTCGCTTCAGGAGCCCTGCTCGATCGTAGCTTCCGGCCGCCCGCCCGGGATCCGCCTCCTCCTTTTTCGCTCCCAAATAGGGGCAAATTGCAGCACGCAGCCATCGGCACACCGGAGCAGAGGATTCAGACTAGGTCTTCAACAACTTCAACCAGGACAAGGTCTCAGTCCGGTCTCTCCCAGCTGTCACCATAAAGTCCATCGAATTACAAGTGCAGGGCCCTTCAACTGCCGAGCTGGATCCAACGGTCAAATCATAAAACAGTAAGTAATTTGAAAAATAAATATAGAACAAAGGAAAAGAAACTCAGAAAAAGAAACTGAGATCAAAGACATAAGCAAAAATTAGAAATCAATAATAAAAATTATATATAAGACAAAAGAAAAGAAAAAAACAAAAAAGTAATCAGGAGACGGAACAGTAGGTGACTTAACTGTCTGCCATCTTGTTAGAATCTTGTTATGCTCAGGCTGGGCTGCAACTGGGGAGTTGTTTCACAGCCCATAAAGTTTGAGCTATGGCAGCTTCAGTAGCCTTTCCTCCGCCCTACACCTATAGATAGAAACATAGAAATATGACGGCAGATAAAGGCCAAAAGGCCCATCTAGTCTTCCCATCCACAGTAACCATTATCTCTTTCTCTCGCCGAGAGATCCCACGTAACTATCCCAGGCCCTCTTGAATTCAGACACAGTCTCTGTGTCCACCACCTCTTCCGGGAGACTGTTCCACGCATCTACCACCCTTTCCGTAAAAAAATATTTCCTCAGATTACTCTGGAGCCTATCACCTCTTAACTTCATCCTAAGCCTTCTCATTGCAGTTTCCTTTCAAATGAAAGAGACTCGACTCATGCACTTTGCTAAAACGACTATCATATCTTCCCTCTCATAGAAACATAGAAAGATGACGGCAGAAAAGGGCTATAGCCCATCAAGTCTGCCCACTCTACTGACCCACCCCATTAAGTCTGAGTACTAATGACCTAGTTCCTTAACTCGACCCTCGTAAGGATCCTACTAGGGCATCCCATTTATTCTTAAAGTCAATAACGCTGGTGGCCTTGATCACCTGCTCTGGAAGCTTGTTCCAGTGATCTACAACCCTTTCTGTGAAGAAATACTTCCTTATGTCACTATCGAATTTCCCTCCTCTGAGTTTGAATGGATGCCCCCTTGTCACCGAGGGTCCCCTGAGAAAGAAGATGTCTTCTTCCACCTCGACACGTCCCGTGATGTATTTAAATGTCTCAATCATGTCCCCCCTCTCCCTACGCTCCTCTAGAGTGTAGAGCTGCAATTTGTTTAGTCTTTCTTCGTACGAGAGACCCTTGAGCCCCGAGATCATCCTAGTGGCCATCCGCTGAACCGACTCAACTCTAAGCACGTCTTTACGGTAATGTGGCCTCCAGAATTGCACACAGTACTCCAAATGAGGTCTCACCATGGTTCTGTACAGTGGCATTATGACTTCAGATTTGCGGCTAACGAAGCTTCTATTGATACATCCCATAAGTTGCCTTGCTTTGGATGAGGCCTTCTCTACTTGTTTGGCGGCCTTCATGTCTGCACTGATGATTACTCCCAAGTCTCTTTCTTCTGAAGTCCTAGCTAGTGTTTCTCCATTTAAGGTGTAAGGTTTGCATGGATTTCTGCTACCGAGATGCATAACCTTACATTTCTTAGCGTTGAAGCCCAGCTGCCATGTCGAGGACCAGTTTTCCAACATAAGCAGATCCTGCGTCATACTATCCTGCAGATTGCTTTCACTTACTATATTACATAGTTTGGCGTCATCAGCGAATAGAGTTACTTTACCCTGAAGCCCTTGGGTCAAGTCTCTTATGAATATGTTAAAAAGGAGTGGACCCAGGACCGAGCCCTGTGGCACTCCGCTGGTCACCTCCGATGTCTCAGAGAGGGTGCCGTTGACCACCACCCTCTGACGTCTTCCACTCAGCCAATCTTTGACCCATGCAATTAGTGTCTCACCTAACCCCATAGATTTCATCTTGTTTAATAGTCTACGGTGTGGGACGCTGTCGAAAGCTTTACTGAAATCTAAGTACACTATGTCCAGAGACTCTCCCGAGTCCAGCTTTCCTGTTACCCAATCAAAGAAGCTGATAAGATTGAATTGGCATGACCTACTCCTAGTGAATCCATGTTGACTAGGATCCCTTAGATTCCCCTCATCCAAAATCGTGTCTAATTTACATTTAAGTAGTGTTTCCATGAGTTTACACACTATTGATGCGAGACTCACTGGTCTGTAATTTGCAGCCTCCGCTCTGCAACCCTTTTTGTGCAGAGGAACGACGTTAGCTGTTTTCCAGTCCAGGGGGACTCTCCCTGTACTTAGGGAGAGATTGAAGAGCATGGTTAATGGTTCCGCCAGGACATCGCACAGCTCCCTGAGTACTCGTGGGTGCAATTTGTCTGGTCCCATGGCTTTGCTCACCTTGAGTCTTGACAGTTCGCTGTAAACATCAGCTGGTGAGAACCCAAAATTCTGAAATGGGTCTTCCTTGCTTGGCTTTGCTTCCAGCTGTGGCCCGTGTCCAGGTGCCTCGCAGGTAAAGACTGAGCAGAAGTAATCGTTCAGTAGTTTGGCTTTTTCGGAATCTGTTTCCACATAAATCCCATCTGCTGTTCTAAGACGTACTATCCCGTTTGTGTTCTTCTGCCTGTCACTAATATACCTGAAGAAGGATTTGTCCCCTTTCTTAATGTTCTTTGCTAGAGTTTCTTCCACTCGAAGTTTGGCCTCCCTGACTGCTGTTTTGACCGCTGCAGACCTTGTCTTGTATTCAATTTTAGCTTCTTTCTCCCCGGTGCGTTTGTATGAAAGAAATGCTCTTTTCTTGTCCTTGACTAGGTGTGAGATCTCATCAGTGAACCAACGGGGTTTCTTCTTTCTTTGTTGTTTATTTACTGATTTTATGTAGCGGATAGTTGCTTCGTGTAGTGTCCTTTTCAGTGTTGACCACATAGCTTCCACATCATCTGTTGTTTCTTGAGCCTGTAGCGTCTGATGGACGAAATCACCCATGCTTGCGAAGTCAGTGCCCTGGAAATTGAGTACCTTCGTTTTTGTTTGTGATCTAGGGAAGCCCTTTCTAAGGTTGAACCATACCATGTTATGGTCACTGGTTGCCAGCGTTTCTCCCACCAAGACTTCCGTGACGCTTTCCCCGTTCGTAAGTATCAGGTCCAGGATGGCCTGGGCCCTAGTGGGCTCTAGTACCATTTGTTTGAGCTGTACTCCCTGCTGTAAAGCTGCTACTTGGTCCTCGGTTCATACTTTCACCTCTCATTACTGTCTGGCAGCAGCCATTCAGAGAGCGGCGCGGGGCTAGGCAGGGAGCACAAAAAGTTTGGTCCTGTCGGGTGCACCACTGGCCATGAGATTGGAGGTTTACAAGTACCGCAGTTTATGAGTGTTTTGCAAGACGAGCAAAACATTTTGTAAAATCTGCGACTCGTAAACCGAGCTTGACTCGCTATACGAGTGTGTCCCAAAGTAAGGGTGTCCAACCTGCTGCCCTGTGCGGCCCGCTCAAGGGCAATGCGTTTGTTCCCTCTGCCGCCCCTGGATGATTGCCTTCTTGCCGGCTACCTCCTCCTTGCTGTGGTGTTCACTCGAGGCAGCAGCTCCTGCATGCCTCCTGCGGCTGGCCCGGAGACGGTCCCTCTGACGTTGCGACGTCAGAAGGAGGGCTTCCGGGTCATCCGCGGGGGGCATGAAGGAGCTGCCGTCTGTGGCCCCAAGCGAACACTAAAGCAAGGAGGAGGGAGCCGGCAAGAAGGCAATCATCCAGGGGCGGCAGAAGGAGGGCTTCCGGGTCGACCGCGGGGGGGGCATGCAGGAGCTGCCGCCCGCGGCCCCAAGCGAACACCACAACAAGGAGGAGGGAGCCAGAAAGAAGGCAATCATCCAGGGGCGGCAGAAGGAGGGTTTCCGGGTTGGCCACAGGGGGCACATGGGAACCGCTACCCACGGCTTTAAACGAGCACTGTGGCAAGGAGGAGAACGCCGGCACGAAGGTAGGCACCCACGGCACAAAACGAACGAAAAAGAATGTTGGTTGGTTCGGCTGTGGAAAGAGTCCCAGTGCCCCAGTTCTGTCATGTTTATGTCGGTCGCTGGCAGCCGTAGCAACGAATCGTCTGAGTCTCCATTATATCCTATGGGGAACTTTGCTTTGATAAACGAGCGTTTTGGATTATGAGCATGCTCCTGGAACGGATTATGCTCGAAATGGTGTTACAATTAGTACTATTATGGGGTCTAAGTCTGGAGTGGAGATAGGCAGGGTCTGGCCCACGACTTAGCCCAGTGTTCTTCAACTGCCAGTCCGCAGGCCGGTGCAGACCCACAAAATTTATTTTATTTCCGCCAGTCTATAGGTGTCAAAAGGTTGAAGAACACTGCCTTAGGAGGCTGATCATAGTGCATGGTTTCCAAAAATTCAACACTATGTTTGGAATCTGCCTCCAGCTTGACAGATAGATCCTTACCCAACTGTCTAATAAAGCAAGTGAAGGAAGGTCTCTCCCTAAGGGATGTCTCTCTTAGATGGAAGTCGTCTTAGATGGAGACTGTGGCTCAGGAGAGCCATAAGTCTCTGTGGTTGAATGAAAAACATCAACATTGGAATCCATTTGAAGATCAGAGTCAATGAGCAGTGATGGAGAAAGATGCTGCCGCTTGGAACGGTGTTGGTCTGATGAGGAAGGCTATGCAGGATGTTTACGTTTTTCTGGACATTTGGAAGCAACATGCTTGGACTTGCAAACACACTTGCTGCACTGAGAACATCAAGGAGATGAACGGAGTCTGGAGACACGATGCTTCAACGCATGGCTGGATGATGATCAGTGTCAAAAAGCCATGACAGTGCAATGATGAAGAAGTGGTGGTACCAGCATCCCGTATGGTGTGATGCTCAGGCTGGGCCGATACTGGAGGAGCCGGTGTTGGGGTAATAAGCTGAAACATATCCTCCTACTCCGCACAAAAGAGAGCATCGAGCTTCTCTTTGAAGGTAAACACTGGTACCTGTGGCTTCGTCGCAAGCACCAACAGTGCCACAACTCATTTCCTCAATTTGGAAACTAGTTGCATAGGGGGTCTTCACTTGGTTGGCATGATTGGATTCGATGCCATAATGACCTGCGACCCCATCTGGGAAGCTGGTGGATTTTTAGCTGGCTTACCAGAAGGAGCAATGACCTGCAAAACCGGAGTCACCGGAGTTGGCGCATCGGATGATACCGGTGGCATTGACATTGATGCATCCGCTGCCTCCATTCTGACACCAAACAACTTTTCTTGTTGTAAAATGCGGCTCTTAATGGTGCGCTTTTAAAGAGTGGAACAGCGTGTGCAGGACTCATTGTGATGTTCCAGGCCAAGGCATTGTTTACACCAGTTGTGGGGATCGATGATGGAAAATGTCCTTTGGCACCTGCCACACTTTTTAACGTCAATGGCTGAGGTAAAAAGGAGGCCCCGCCATCAAAACGCTTGAAGGCGAAAACAGGTGAGAAAAAATTCTTCAGAGTTCTCTTTTTTCCTTTTTATTTAAGAGAACAAGAGAAATGAAAAGAAAAAAAGATAAAGAAAATAAGTGTGAGAGGGAAGGTAAGGAATGAAAAACCGAACATTTAAGAGCACAATGTCTTAGCTCTGCGGAAAACTAAGAACTGAGGAGCCGTGCACGTACGTCGGGCAGGAGGACACTCACGCATGCACGGTGTGGTCAATCGCAAACTTTCTAAAGTTCTTAAAGTGCCAATGCACTTTTGCAGCTGTCCCTACTGGGACTCCATGGATGACATCGCCCATATGTGAGAATATGCTGCCTGCTTGTCCTGAGATAAAGCCCTTATCTCAATGCAACCAGGTCATTTCCTGATCAGACCAAAGGCCCTGAGCCATCCAATCCTTAAGGTTGGCCTCTTTGGTCACCACAGTCCACACTCCAGAGGGTCCAAGGGAACCTCTGCCCCCCCTTATGATACCAAACATGTGAGGATCCTTCGAACCTAAGGAAGGGGCATCCTGAGATTGAGAACCTTAGACTTCAGGAACCAGCATGATAACTGCCATTGACCCAAGGACCTGAAGTTAGCCCCATGCCTGCAGAACCTGTGAAACACAGAGGCTCCATAGCTGGGACTGGGGTGTGTATATCCATTCCTCAAGGAGGAATATGAACCCCTGGGCCTTGCCAAAACAGAGCACCCAGGTATTACAGAGAAGGAACCAACTGGCTCTTAGTCTGATTCACCACTCAATCCAGGATAATAATAATAATAATAACTTTATTCTTGTATACCGTAATACCATGGAAGTTCAATGCGGTTAACAATAGAAGAGACTGTACATTTACAGCGATGATACATATTATAGTGGTGTTACATTTACAGAGATGTTACATAAATAGCAGTAATAAAAAGGCATATACTAAAGAGGAGGCTGTGCGTATACAGCGATGTTACATGTTATAGCGGTGATACATTTACGGTGATGTTAAATGTGAGGCAATGATAAGGCAAGGCAATTAGATAAAACAGAGATTGAGTAAGAGAGGCCATAGTGGCTTGGGAGGGGGGCGTAGTCAGAGGGCATGGAGGCATATCGAGGTCAGGAGGGTGCAGGGAAGGGGGGAAGGCAGCGTTAGCGGAATTTGTCGAAGAGGTAGGTTTTTAGTGACTTCCTGAACAGGTGGTAGGGCGGGGAGTTGGAAATGAGGACAGTAAGGCAATTGTTCCATTTGACCGCTTGGAATGCTAGGGTTCTATCAATGAATCTCTTGTAGAGGCAGCCTTTTAGGGAGGGAAAGGTGAATAGGTGGGCGTTTCGTGTGCGAGAGGGGCCTGCTATTTCAAGGTGCTCAGACAAGTAGATTGGGGAAGATCCTGTTAGAGTTTTGAAACAGAGGCAGGCGAACTTAAAGATGATCCTTGCCTCTACTGGAAGCCAATGGAGTTTGGTGTAGTAGGGGCTAACATGGTCGTATTTTTTGAGATCATAGATGAGGCGGACGGCCGCATTTTGGACTGTTCTAAGACGTTTGATGGTATTTTTATAGGATCCCAGGTAAATAATGTTGCAGTAGTCTAATATGCTTAATACCAGAGATTGAACGAGTAGACGAAAGGCTTGGTGGTCGAAGTAACGTTTGATGGTGCGCAGTTTCCAGAGGGTACAGAAACATTTTTTCACCTGGGCACTGGTATGGTCATCGAAGGTTAGAGTGCGGTCCAGGATGACTCCAAGGATTTTTATGGTGGGTAGGATAGGGTAATCTATCCCATTCAGTCTGAGGGAAGTGTTTGTTAATTTATGGTTGGGACTCGCTAGGAAGATTTTGGTTTTTTCAGAGTTCAATTTTAATTTGAGTTTTGAGGTCCACAGTTCTAACTTGGTGAGGATAGATGCGATGAGTTTTTCCGTTTCTAGAGTGAGTGAGGTAATGGGAACAATGATGGTGATGTCATCTGCATATATGAACGATTTTAGGTTTGAGTTTGCTAGGCTTCGTGCCAGAGGGGTCAAGTAAATATTGAATAGGGAGGGGGATAGGGGAGAGCCTCGTGGGTTACGCCAGTGGTGGGAGAAGGCTCCATTACTGTGGACCTGGTAGGTACGGTTGGTTAGGAAGCCTGTGAACCAATCTATTACCTGTCCGGAGATGCCGATGGAGTCAAGGCAGTTGAGCATAATGTCATGGTCGACCAGGTCGAAGGCACTGCTCAGATCGAATTGAAGTATCAGGGCGCTTTTACCCAGCGAGAACAGGTGGAGGAGGTAATTTGTCAGAGCAGCTAGGACGGTTTCGGTGCTGTGGTTTTGGCGGAAACCGGACTGGGAGTCATGAAGAATATTGAACTTGTCGAGGTAATTCGTAAGGTTGTTGTTGACAAGACCTTCCATGAATTTTTGGAAGAGTGGTATGTTGGCGATGGGTCTGTAGTTGGTGATGGAAGAGATTGGCTCCTTGGGTTGTTTAGGGATAGGGGAAATGAGGATGTGGCCAAGTTCGGACGGGAAGTGTCCAGTGGACAGGCATAGGGATACCCAATTGAAGAGTTCTGCTTTGAATGATGGGGGGGCGCATTTCATGATGGTGGGAGGACAAGTGTCTAATAGGCAGTTGGAATTGTCGTATTTAGAGTAAAGTTTGAGGAATAGATTCCAGTCAGGATTTTCAAAGGAGGTCCAGGACATGTCGGCTATTGAACCTTCTATATCTGCTGCGTGTAGGTTGAGTGGGGGTTCGGGGCTGTGAGCTGCAAGAGACAGTTTTAGAGTGTGGATTTTGTTCGCGAAGTGGTCGGCTAGAGTGATTGCGGACGGAGGGAGGTCGGAGGTGGGGCGTTTGTGAGAGTCTATGTCGAATAGGGAGTTAACTAGTCTAAAAAGTGCTTTGCTGTTTAGAGAAGGGGAGTTTATTAGTTGGGAGTAGTGTTTACTGCGCTTATCGATGATCTGTTTTTTGTATTCTTTGACTTTCAGTCGCCAGGTAAGTCTGTCTAAATCAGTCCCTGATTTACTCCAGATTCTTTCAAGTTTCCGGACTTCTCGTTTTATGGTCAGGAGGTCCGCATCAAACCAGCTGTTTGAGGGGCAAAGAGTTTTCGAGCGAAGTTTAAGAGGGACAGTGGTGTTAAGAACCTGGTCGCTAAATTTTTCCCAATTTAGGTGGAAGTTGGGGTCTACGTCGGAGTCGGAGATGAGAGTGTAGTGTGACCAGAAGTCTGCTGGATTAAGATGTTCTCTTGTCCAGATGAATTGCTTTGTATGGATGGGGTTAGGCTTTTTGTTAGGTTGTTTTTTGTGCCAGGCTAGTTCAAAATTGCACAGGAGGTGGTCAGACCAGGGGATATTTGACCAGGTTTGGTCTAAGAGACTTATGTTGGGAGTGGTGTTGGTATTGGAGAGAAAGGTGATGAGGTCGAGGTGGTGACCTTTGTTATGGGTTGTGGTTTGGGGGGATTGGAGAATCCTAGTGACGTGAGGAAGGAGAGAAGGTCTGCGACATTTGAGTTCTCTTTCTGTTCTAGGTGTAGGTTGATGTCTCCTGCTAAGAGATTGTAGGTGCCTGCTGACGAGTTCGCAAGAAGGTGCTCGTAGAAATCGTCTTTTGCTTGATTCCATTTATTAGGGGGTATATAGAATAGCGTGACATTTAGGTTATCTATACAGTCTGTTTTGGAAATTTTGCAGGTGAGGATTTCCAGGTCCTTGGTTGATTTAGAGTCTAGGACATGGAAGTGAAGGTGATTATGGAGAATGATAGCGAGGCCACCTCCTCTTTTTGAGTTTCTTGAGAGAGTGATAATTTTGTAGTGTGGAGGGAGAATGTCCCCTATGATGGGGTCCTGGTCGGAAATGAGCCATGTTTCGGTTAGGAGGACAATGTCTAAGCGAGTTTCATCCAGCCAGTCTTTGATGAGCTGGGCCTTATTTCTAGCTGAGCGGATGTTCAAGTAGGCACAAGGAAGAATGGATTGTTGTGGGGGGCAGGAGGGTATCGTATATTGCAGATATTTTAGAGATCACTTGGGGAGGTGGCATCTCTGGGATCTCCTTCCAAATCAGCTCTGATCAGCCAGTTCTCAAGATAGGAATGCCTCTTGATGTCTTGGAAGTAGAGATGTGCCACTGCCACCACAACCATCTTCGAAAAGGACTACAGCCATACCAAATGGGAGGGTGCAGAACTGAAAATACCCCAGTATACAGAAGCACTTGTGAGCCACTTGGTGGAACCACTGGTGGCATTACATTTGTGTTAGGGAAGAGAGACTCTTAAAGCTTGCATCAGAGTTATGCACTGATGTCTGAGCACACAGCTTCTAACTTGTTTATAAGCTATCCCAGGGGTTCAGACAAAACCTAGTTCCCTGGGATTCAGTCCTCAAACATTATACAAATGTAGATTTCAGTTTTACTAGATACCAAGGTTATCAGCAGAAGATCATTCTCCCCATTCATCCACTTGATAAGTTACAGGGAAAAAATAGCATAAGTGACCCTCCATGAAAATCGCAACTTCACTGAGCACAAAAAGAGGTTCTAAAAGGTTTATATAATTCCACAATATGATTTGTCATCCCTGGCCACTGTCCTAACCTTGTGCTAATGATGGGCCAGAGATTGAGACATTTTATCCTAGCCAGAAGTGCTACTCTTATAGCTACAGTTATTTTATAAGATAAAGATGCAAGTACCACTCTACGGATAACACTAAAAGGTGTTTAATTATGGCATAAATGGGTTCCTGGGATAACTTCCACTTGCACATTCATACTGGTGGAAAAAATATATGTATTCAGAGCTTTGGGGCATTGGTCATCTGAATAATCTCATGCATTCAGAAGAAATTAGCTCCCTGCTTTTTGACACCAGTCAGTGAGAAAACACATCCAGTACTTCATGCTCTACTTTCCCTCTGCAACAGTAAAATAAAACATTATGCTGTGAATTGAACAGATTTCAGTTGGCACTCATGCAACCGTCATAGAAAAACAATCTAGCTCAGGGGTGTCAAAGTCCCTCCTCGAGGGCCACAATCCAGTCAGGTTTTCAGGATTTCCCCAATGAATATGCATGAGATCTATTAGCATACAATGAAAGCAGTGCATGCAAATAGATTTCATGCATATTCATTGGGGAAATCCTGAAAATCCGACTGGATTGTGGCCCTCGAGGAGGGACTTTGACACCCCTGATCTAGATAGTCTTACTTCAGTACAGTGATTTTTACAATACTTGATGAAATGCAGAACTAGTTGTCAGACGGAGATGGGGAAGGACAGAGAGCTGCAATCATTACTGTAGGTTTGTTCCTGTTTAGTTCTTTTATACAGGAAGACAAATGTGCTGCATGGCTTGTAGAGATTACAGTCTCAGTGTTGCTTAATAGAGATGCATTCCCCTCCTCTTTTTGGAATATGCAAATAAGTCTCGCACACACAATAAGTCTCGCACACACAAAAAAACTAGTACTCTTTAATATTCAAAAACTGTTTGCAAAATTTAATCAAAGCGGAGCAAATGCTACCATTTTTACCTCACTGACATTTTTATTAGCGCATTCATAAATTTTTTACAACATGAAAGGAATTAGTTTAACAACCAACAACAAAAATGTGCCTGTAAACATCTGGAAGAATGAGAGGAAAAGATAATCAGACTAAAAAGGAGCTCCTGTTCACGAATACCCCAAGAGGGACTTGACCAGTATGGAAACGCTGCTCTGAGCTTCACAAGGATCCTAAGCCAATGTTAGAAAAGAGGACGAATGCAGGAGATATCCTGGGACATGTGAAGATTAAGAACATAAGAATAGCCATACTGGGTCAGATCAATGGTCCATCTAGCCCAGTGTCCCATTTCCAACAGTGGCCAATCCAGGTCACAGGTAACTGGCAGAAACCCAAAGAGTAGCAACATACCATGCTACCGATCCAGGGCAAGCAGTGGCTTCCCCATGTCTGCCTCAAAAGCAGACTATGGACTTTTCCTTCAGGAACTTGTCCAAACCTTTTTTAAACCCAGATATGCCAACCAATGTTATATCTTCTGACAATGAGTTCCAGAATTTAACTTATTTTTTCAAGTGAAAAAATATTTCATCCTTTTTGTTTTAAAGGTGTGTGCCTCCTAGTGCTGCCCGATTCAGGAAAAAATATTTCATTTCAATTCGATTCGATTCGATTCAGCCTATTGAATCGATTTTTCAATTCGATTTTCCTGCCCAAATGGGTATTTTTTTCAAACATCCTGGTGGGTTTATTTTATAGCCTCTTCACCCCCTTTGCTCTCTCCTACCCACACTGGCGCTGTGGTGTAAACAAAATAAACAAAAAAGACTTGTTTTCTCTCTGTTAAATCCTAGCTCACGTTCGCGGTCTAACACCACCTCTGGCAGGATACACATTTCAAATCTGACGTATTGTAATCACAAAATAGAAAATAAAATTATTTTTTCTACCTTTTGTTGTCTGGTCATTATTCAGATCTTATTGGTCCCAGGCTCTGGTTGTCTTCTGATAACTCGCTTGCCAGGATTCTCCTTCTTTCTTCGTGCTAACCATCCATCTTCTATCCCCTTCAGTTTCCCTTCCTTCCCCCGGAGGTCTGGCATCTTTCCTTTTTTTCGTCTCCATCCCCAGATCCACCTTTTCTCAACTACCCTTTCATCCAGTATCTCTCCCTCCTTCCCCACCACTCCAGATTCCACCAATCCTCCCTTTCTCTTTCCAACTACCTTCTTATCCAGTATCTCTACCGCCCCCCCCCCCGTGTACAACTTCTCTCCCTTCTGTACCTTCCCTCCCTAACTCCCATTGTCCACTATCTCTCTCCCTCTCCTGTTTTTAGATCCATTATTTCTTCTATCCCTCCCCCCATTTCTCCTCTCCCTCCCCCAACTCCCCTCTCCCCCAAGTTCATCTCTCCCTCCCCAAGTCCATCCATCTTCCCCAGCCCACTAACTCCAAGTCCATCTCCCCTCTCCCCCCAGCTCTGATTCCCAACAAAGAAGCCCAATATTTGGCTGACAGAGGGTAACATTAGTGCATTGTGACACCTACCAAGAGCTCCGGGCGCTTCACACAGCGGACATACACTTTTCCTGTGAGTCTCCGGTGGAGTGAGAAGCATCTCCGCACTGCAGCACTTCCAATGCGCTCGCACCACTCCTCGGGAGCCCCTGTGAGGCACTACATCACCCGGTGCTCGCAGGTGCGCGGGGCTCTGGCCATCATGTGGCCGATGAAAGGCCAGCCACTGGCAGGACCCGGAAGAGCAGGGCATTTTCCAGGCTTCGGGGGAAGCATGCGGGAAGATAAGGCGCGGGCATCTGCTGCCAGCCAACCAATTAAAAATCACCTTGTGGCCGCCGTTCTGCACCGAGGTCCACTCGGCTTTTTCTCTGCCACCGGAGTCCTTGCTTCTGGTGTAACTTCCGGTTTCATAAAACCGGAAGTTACATTAGATGGAAGGATTCCAGTGGCAGAGGGAAAGCCCGAACGAGTCTCTAGCAAGGGGGCAGACGAATCGGTGAGTTCGATTTTTTACAAAAATCAAATCGATTCGAATCGATTCACCCGAAGTGAATTGGTGAATCGATTCGAATCGGGCAGCACTAGTGCCTCCCAGTCTTTGTAACATTTGAAAGAGTTAAAAACTGATACATTTTTACCTGTTCTATACCACTCAGGATTCTGTAAATTTCAAATCATATCCCTCCTTAGTTAAAAAGGTGTGAGCTAAATTCAAATAAATAAATATCTATGTACTAGTGCTTCCAGATTCAGGGCAAAAAATTTTGATTTGATTCAGCCTATTGAATAGACTTTTTAATTCAATTTTCCTTCCCCCCCTCCCCCCCCCAAACGTTCTGGCAGGTTTATTTTGTAGTCTTTACACCACAGCGCCAGCATGGGGTTGGAGAGAGCGAAGGTGGATGGAAACAAAACAAATAAAAAATACTTTTCTTCTCTGTTAGGTCCTAGTTGACACTTGCTGTCTTAACACCAGCTCTGACAGGATACACATTTCAAATCTGACATATTGTAATCACAAAATAGAAAATACAATTATTTTTTTCTACCTTCCACTGCCATAATCAGCATTTGTTTCTTTCCCACTATCTACCATCTCTCTCTCTCCCCCTGTCTTGTGCCCTGGGTCAAATCTCTGTATTCCCCCATCTCTCCTTTCCTCTCCTCCATTATCATGTGCAACATTTCTTTCTCTCTCCCCATGCACTATCTCCCCCTGCCCTCCACCCTATGTCCAACATTTCTCCCTCTCTTCTCCATGCATGTCTCTCTCCCTTCCATCATATAAAGGATTTCTCCCTCTCACCCCTGTTAGTTTCATCTCTCCCTTCCTCTCCTCCATTCCAACAATTCTTCCACTCTCCTTCCTCCCCCTATGTGCAACATCTTTCTTCCTCTCCCATCCCATGAGCAGCAGTTTTCCTCCCTTCTCACTCATCCCCCTGCGCAGCAGCACCCCACTGTGAGACCTAACATACCTCCAAGACCTCCTAAAGCAACACAGCTCTGAACGGGCTGCTTCACAATCTGCCCTGCTAGGGCTTCCCTTTGCCATGTCATTGATAATGTCATCAGCGATGTGGCAGAGCAAAACAGCCTATTCAGAGCGCCATCACTGCTGCTGCTTTAGGAGGCCTCGGAGGTATGTCAGGTCTCACTGGGGGGGGGGGGGGAAGGGAGGTTCTCAAACAGATTTGAATCAATTCACCAAAGTGAATCAGTGAATTGATTCGAATCGGGCAGCACTACTGTCTACATGCATAAGTCAACCAGGAGCTACCTCAACTAAGCTGGCTTCAGAGTGCTGAAAAGCTGCTGTCCATAGTGCTAAAAGCAGTAAAGCTAAGGAACTTTACACAAGCTCATCTTCATGCATGCTTTCTACTGTCCAAGAAGTTCATTTAATAGAAATGACAGCACAAGCCACATCAACACATAGTATGCTGCATTCACAAGAGGCTAAAAATGTCTGAAATTTCAGGACAGATATTCAAATAAGGAGATGGTTTCTGGTTTACAAAGTAACTTTCTCCACAAGAGCAAAGCATGTTATTTAAAATTGATTTTGCAATACCACGTCATCCTATGATCTCTGTGCTCTGTACCACATATGTATCAAGCGTCCCATCAGTAACAAGGAACTCTGCTTTTCTTGGTGAATACAAGAAATAGAACTTTTTGGCATTTTTTTTTTGTCTACAATAAATGCATGACTTTTCAGACTGGTCATCCAATCAGCAACTGCAGAATCAAAAGGTTTTACTTCCACTAAGCAGGTTAATCTGCACTGCCATGAAATTCAACCTATGACACACTGGTGGCTTTTCATTTCATCTTTCATTAGGAGAAGTCCCTGCTAATAAAGACATTCTGAAGGTACAAGTCATCTCTTCTCCCTCTTATCTAAATTCAGTTTTTTGAACTGGCCTGAGAACTGATAAAATCAGAAGCTGACATTTCAGCAAGAAAAAGTATATAAAGAGAGGGAAAGTAGATTAAACACTCCTCGTGAAGCTATTTTGACCAGCATTGCACTCCACCCAGCTGTATAACTGGTTCTGTGAATTCTGTTTTGATCCTAACAAAGAATGCAGAAGAATTGGAAACGGGGCGCACAGAACAGGCAAAGCACAAACAGCAATATCACAAGTCCCCCTGTCACACACACCCCAGAGAACAAGTACAGGACATATGAGTAACCACACTGGAATAGACCAAAAGTTCCATCAAGCCAGCCCAGGTCTCAAGGAGAAAAACAGATTTGATGCTGCTTAAGTAAGGAATAAGCAGTGCATTTCCCCAAGTCCCCTCACGCCACAGAACAAGTAAAGCACATACAGCAGTATTAAGAGCTCTCTCCCTCTCACTCCTCCACAGGGCAAGTAATGCACAAGCAGTAATATTGAAAGATCCTCCTCCCAGGCAGTACCCTGGGGTTGTGGGTTCAAACCCCGGCAAGTCACTTAATCCTCCACTGTCCCCAGTACATTAGATAAGATTGTGAGCCCACCGGGACAGACAGGGAAAATGCTTGAAGCACCTGCTTCGAGTGTGTTTGTAAAATTACAAAAAGGTAGTATACAAGTCAGTCCCAATCCCTTTACCTTTCCCCAGCATAAGCAGTGCTGCATATTTTCCAGGGATGAATACTGAAAGCTTCCCCTTCCCTAACACACTACAGAACAAGCAAAGCACAGGCAGCAGTACCGAAAGTTTTCTACTCACACACCTCACAGAATAGATAACTCTATTGTACCACTATCGCCACCACTAGGCACAGCACAGTAAGCAGTACCACAAGCTTCCCACATTTCAAAATAATGCAAGCTTCAACCACTCCCCAATACCATAAAAAAGGCACAGCATAGACAACTGTATCCCAAGCTTCCTCGTCAGTATACTTCCCCAGACTCAAAACAAACGTAGCATGGGCAGCCTTACTGCAAGGTTCCTCAGATTCATTCTCATACCTCACTGCCACCCCAGCACATACTAATCAAGGCAAGATCAGGCCTTTGATGGCCCTAGACAAACATGTGTTGGGCTCCCCATTGTAATATATACATTTAAAACTCCCCAAAACAGGACCCTGCATGGTCCTGGTATGTTTATGCTTTGATTTTTAATGTAAGATTGTAATTCCTGGAGATAGCCAGCTTATCAACTTGGAAATTACATTAAACTCCTATTGGGGTATATTAGCAATTCATAAATATTAAAATTCAGTGGGGGGAGGGGGGGGACACCTCACCCCAAATTTGGGTTCAAGCCTCCACAAAATTGAGGAACTGTCTAATAGCAGAAGCCCTCCTTCACTCAAAGCCTGGCAGTCAGCAGCGCTTCTCCTGGACTGCCGCCACCACACAAGGTCCTTACGCCCATATTTGTTTTTTTGTGAAATTGAGCACGTGCAAGGGAGGTTCACCCTCCACACAAACAAAAACTGAGCAAGGGCAGGTGGTGGGCCCCTCCCATGTATGCTCAGTTTTCTGAAAACCAAGCACACACAGGGATGGGGGCCTTGAGTAGCAATGGCCCAGGAAGATACCAACTGCCACCCTCCAATCTTCTGTTGTCCCGAGGGCTTCGGGATCGAGTCTCGAGGCGATGCCGAGGTATTCGGGGCCGAGGCCGGGGCCGACCTCGAGGCCGAGGTGGAGGGTTGGTCCGGGGCGAAAAGATCCGCCATGCGGGCTTTCCTTCGACGGAGGGCCCGGTTCTGGAAAGTAGCGCACTGGGGGCAGGAGTCGGTTGGATGAGCGGCCCCCAGGCAGAGGATGCACCGGCGATGCGGGTCTGTGATGGAAAGAAGCTGCTCGCACCAGGAGCACTTTTTAAAGCCGGTCAAAGGCCAGGACATAGAATCGAAACTGGCCGCGGCTCGAATAGCCACGCGGCCACGGGGACCCGGAAGCCTCCGGGTTGGTGAAAAACGAAGCAGGAACAGTTGAAACAAGAAAAAACTCGCGCACAGCGACTAAATCGAGAAAAACAAGAAAAAATTGCGGTGCTAGAAGGCAGTTGGGGCAGAGCCTGAAAAAACACGACTTCTAGGCTCAGCG
Source organism: Geotrypetes seraphini (assembly GCF_902459505.1). NCBI lineage: Eukaryota > Metazoa > Chordata > Amphibia > Gymnophiona > Dermophiidae > Geotrypetes > Geotrypetes seraphini. The sequence continues at coordinate 70,591,731 of NC_047095.1, forward strand.
GAAAATTTTGAACTGGAGACCACGAGGGGATGCGCCCCCTAGTGGAGCAGGAAGGCACGCATGCGTGGAGCAGCAGAGCAAACTTAAATCTTCAATCAAGTTTGCTTGAAAATGCTTCCGCATCGGGGCTCCATAGATGACGTCACCCCACATGTGAGAATATCATGCCTGCTTGTCCTGGGATAAGATTATATATCAAATCTGATCACGTTTTGATCACTATTATCAAATAGCCTCAGCACCATTACCTCTGGCACCGAATCACGTGCCCCACTAAGGACTAGGTCTAAAACTAAAATGAAAAGCCACTTGTGTCCAGAAAATGACCTCATTGTGGGAATCAGTACATCGAAACAGAGATTCAGACCGCTTATTTCATCCAAAAAGCCCAAATGTCCATTAAAACTTATGGTTGTATTCCTTGTTTGTTCTGAAGATAGGAATGACACACTGTGGGGTACTTTTAGTTTTCATTTGGTATTTATTTGTATGTGCATAAAAAGGTGCCTTGAATCATTAGGGCCTAATATTTGGGGGGCAAAAACCCTCAAAAAACAGTACTTGGGGGAGATTCAAAGATGGCGATGAGAGCGGACGCCTGAGAGTGAGGCTCCCTCTCTTGTTCTCGGCCGGCGTTGCTTTTTCTTTTTTGAATTAGCAGTTCTCTTACCTTAATATGGGCAAGAGAAAAGGAGCCCTTCGCGGCAACCCTCCAGCGGCGGTAGCGGCACCGCGTCTGGTGCAGTGCACAATCGAGGAAGCCTTGGCCCGATCGGGCGAATCAGCGGTGGCTACTTCAGGGGTGAGCCCGAATTCGTCGGGCGAACTCAGCCAGCAGCTTCGGGCGATGTTAAGCCCGGAACAGAGGAAGCCACCCCCACAACCTGGAAGCAATGCAGTTTTGGGAGTTCCTGATGCATCATGGACCCGGAAGGAGTCTTTGATCCTCAGTGAAGGAGGGCTGGTAGCTCCAAGTAAATCTGGAGCCGAAGAAGAAGCTGTAGTATACCGACAGCTTACCCACACTGCAGGAGAGGAGAGAGGAGCTTCGGGAGGAAGTAAGATCACTTTTGGGGTGTTGGAGAAGCCTAAGGTAATAGATATGGAGGCTTTATGGCAGGCCATTTCAGTTATGGACGCTAACCTCAAAATGTCTTTTTCCACTTTAAATACTGACTATGGGACTATGCACTCTAAGTGGAGCAACAGGGTTTGGCCCTTAAAGATTTAAGTGAGAAAATAGAAAAACAGGAGTCAAGAAAGCAATGTTACTTACCGTAACAGTTGTTATCCAGGGACAGCAGGCAGCTATTCTCACTAGTGGGTGATGTCATCCGACAGAGCCCCGATACGGACATCTTGCAAGCATGTCTTGCTTGAAGAAACTCAGAAGTTTCGAGATGCCCGTACCGCGCATGCGCCAGTGCCTTCCCGTCCGATGCACTGGGCGTGTCTCCTCAGTTCAGGTAGCTAGCCTGAGAAGCCAACCCAGGGGAGGTGGGTGGGACGTGAGAATAGCTGCCTGCTGTCCCTGGATAACAACTGTTACGGTAAGTAACATTGCTTTATCCCAGGACAAGCAGGCAGGTATTCTCACTAGTGGGTGACCTCCAAGCTAACCCCAATGGGATGGTGGGAGAGTTGGCATTTAAGAGAACAAATTGTGTAACACTGTTTGGCCAAACTGTCCATCCCGTCTGGAGAAAGTATCCAGACAATAATGAGAGGTGAATGTATGAACCGAGGACCAAGTGGCAGCCTTACAAATCTCCTCAATCGGTGTTGATCTGAGGAAGGCCACAGAGGCTGCCATTGCTCTGACCTTATGGGCCGTGACCTTACAGGGAAGGGATAATCCAGCCTGGGCATAGCAGGAAGAGATACAAGCCGCCATCCAGTTGGAGATGGTGCGCTTCGATACAGGTCGTCCCAACTTGTTTGGATCAAAGGAGACGAACAGTTGAGGAGCAGTTCTGTGTGGCTTTGTGCGATCCAAGTAGAAAGCTAAAGCACGTTTACAGGCCAGAGTGTGTAAAGCAGATTCCCCAGGGTGAGAATGAGGCTTTGGAAAGAACACTGCAAGCACGATGGATTGGTTGATGTGAAATTCAGAGACCACTTTAGGTAAGAATTTTGGATGAGTACGAAGAACCACCTTGTCATGATGGAATACAGTGAACGGTGGATCCGCCACTAGGGCCTGAAGCTCACTGACCCGGCGAGCTGACGTGAGGGCCACCAGAAAAACCACCTTCCAGGTGAGATACTTAAGTGGAGCCTTGTTGAGAGGTTCAAACGGAGGCTTCATAAGATGAGACAGGACAACATTGAGATCCCAAACCACAGGAGGAGGTTTGATAGGAGGGTTGACATGAAAAAGTCCTTTCATAAATCTGGAAACCACAGGATGAGCAGACAAAGGTTTCCCCTGTAGAGGCTGATGGAAAGCCGCAATAGCACTCAGGTGGACCCGTATAGAGGTAGACTTGAGACCAGACTGAGACAGGTGTAGAAGATAGTCCAATACAGAAGATAGGGAAGCTCGCTGAGGTTCCGTGGCATTGGAAATACACCAGGAAGAGAATCTAGTCCATTTTTGGGAATAGCATTGTCGAGTAGCAGGCTTCCTGGAAGCCTCCAAGACCTCCCTCACTGCTTGAGAAAACTGGTGAGGAGTTATGTTGAAAGGAACCAAGCTGTCAGGTGGAGGGATGAAGTAGAGAACCTTGATGTTGAGTAAGTAGTGACGGAAACACTGGAAGAAGTACTGGCTCCCTGCTGCTCAGTTGAAGTAGAAGGGAGTACCAAGGTTGTCTGGGCCACCGAGGAGCAATCAGAATCATGGTGGCATGGTCTGATCTCAACTTGACCAGAGTCTTTTGAATGAGAGGAAATGGAGGAAACGCATATAGGAAGCGAGTCCCCCAATCCAGTAGAAAGGCGTCTGCCTCGAGGCGATGAGGAGTGTAGATCCTGGAGCAAAACTGAGGCAGTTTGAAGTTGTGGGGGGCTGCAAAGAGGTCTATCTGAGGCGTTCCCCACTGAGCAAAGATCTGATGAAGGGGGTCGGAATGGAGCGTCCATTCGTGAGGCTGGAGAAGACGACTCAATTTGTCTGCCAAGACGTTGTCTTTCCCCTGAATATAGACAGCTTTGAGGAAGGTGTTGTGGCGAACCGCCCAATCCCAGACTCGAAGAGCTTCCTGGCAAAGAGGGGCCGAGCCCGTGCCCCCTTGTTTGTTGACAGAATACATGGCGACCTGATTGTCTGTGCGAATAAGGACCACCATGTCGTGAAGTAGATGCTGAAAAGCCTGGAGAGCATTGAAGATGGCTCTGAGCTCCAGAAGATTGATTTGATGGAGTCGTTCCGCACTGGTCCAGAACCCCTGAGTGCGAAGACCATCCAGATGAGCCCCCCATGCATAGTTCGATGAATCTGTCGTGAGAACTTTCTGGTGGGGAGGAGAGTGAAACAGCAAACCTCTGGATAGATTCGAAGAGGTCATCCACCAGAGAAGAGACTGCCGTAGAGCAGGAGTGACTACAATGTGACGGGACAACGGGTCGGACACCTGAGTCCATTGAGATGCTAGGGTCCACTGAGGAATCCTGAGATGTAGTCTGGCAAAAGGCGTCACATGAACGGTAGATGCCATGTGGCCCAAGAGAACCATCATGTGTCTCGCTGAGATGGATTGGCGAGAAGACACCGACTGGCAGAGTAGAAGGAGAGCATCCATGCGTTGAGGAGGAAGGAATGCTCGAAGTTGAATGGTATCCAGAACAGCCCCGATAAAGGGGAGAGACTGGGTGGGCTGAAGATGTGACTTGGGGAAGTTGATCTCGAAGCCCAAACTCTGCAGGAAACAAATTGTAGTCAAGGTCGCCGAAATGACCCCTGGAGCCGACGGTGCCTTGATGAGCCAGTCGTCGAGGTATGGAAACACCTGAAGACCCATGTTCCGGAGTGCAGCGGCCACCACCACCAGACACTTCGTGAAGACTCTGGGAGACGAGGAAAGGCCGAATGGAAGCACTCGATACTGTAGATGCAGATGTCCCACCCGAAATCTGAGGAACTTGCGGGAGGCCGGATGAATAGGGATGTGCGTGTAGGCCTCCTTGAGGTCCAGAGAGCATAACCAATCGTTCTGCTCGAGGAGGGGATAGAGAGAAGCAAGGGTCAGCATGCGGAACCGCTCCTTGACCAAAAACTTGTTGAGGACTCGAAGGTCCAAAATGGGACGCAGATCGCCCGTCTTCTTCGGGACCAGGAAGTACCGGGAGTAAAACCCCCGGTTTTGCTGATCTAATGGAACCGGCTCGACTGCCCGAAGCCGAAGCAGAGCCTGAGCCTCCTGGAGAAGAAGAGCGGTCTGCGTCAAGTTGGAAGGATACTCTCTTGGCGGGTGGTCCGGGGGGACCCGTTGGAAATGAAGAGAGTATTCCTCTCTTACGATGGCAAGGACCCAGAGGTCCGTGGTGATCGTCTCCCATCGATGACAAAAATGATGGACACGACCCCCAATGGGAAAAACGGGGGGAGACAGAATGAAGTCGGTTATGCTCCCTGGAAGAGAGTCAAAAAGGCTGAGTAGCCTTGGGTGCAGCCGGCATCTGAGGCTTCTGCTGAGGCTTCTGGGGAGGCTGTCTCTTCGCAGGCTGTCTTGCAGGAGGAGTCTGCCTCGGTTGATAACGCCGCTGGTAAATCAGAGGCGGCCTAGAGGGACGAGACTGTTGAGGTTTGGGCTTAGGCCGCAGAATAGACTGGAAGGACTTCTCATGGTCCGAAAGCTTCTTAGTAACAGTCTCGATAGACTCATCGAACAGATCCGCCCCCGCACAAGGCACATTTGCAAGTCTGTCTTGGAGGTTCGGATCCATATCAATCGTACGAAGCCATGCCAGGCGACGCATGGCGACCGAACAGGCCGCAGCACGTGCCGAGAGCTCGAAGGCATCGTAGGAGGATTGCATCAGCTGCAGGCGTAACTGGGAAAGGGTCGCCACCACCTCTTCAAATTCGAATCGAGCCTGAGTATCGATAAAAGGGATGAACTTGCGGAGCACCGGCAAGAAGAAGTCCAAATATGAAGAGAAGAAGAAATTGTAATTGAGCACTCGAGTCGCCATCATCGAGTTCTGGTAGATACGTCTACCAAATTTATCCATCGTCCTCCCTTCACGGCCCGGTGGTACTGAGGCGTAAACCTGGGAGGGATGAGATCGTTTGAGGGAGGACTCGACCAGAAGGGACTGATGAGATAGTTGTGCCCCCTCAAACCCTTTGTGGTGGACGATGCGGTATCGAGCATCCAACTTACTGGGAACTGCAGGGATGGAATATGGTGTTTCAAAACAACGCATGAAAGTCTGGTCAAGCAGTTTATGCAGAGGTAGCCGAAGCGTCTCCGCCGGAGGGTGAGGCAAATGCATGGTGTCCAGATACTCCTTAGAATATCGAGAACCAGTGTCCAAAGTTACATCCAAGTCATCCGCCATTTGTCGGAGGAAGGAGGAAAAGGACAGTTGGTCCGCCAGCGCCGGCCGGCGAGACGGACTAGAAGAAGTGGAAGCCTCCGGGTCCAGAGATAGCTGGGAGCGGCACGGCGAATAGGAGGTAGATGGTTCCTCATACTCCGGTCCCTCAGGCGGGGATAAATCCGACGAGGAGTATCCCATACGCTGGATCTTCTTTTGCGGGGACACCTCCGAATGACGTGAGGAGTGTCGAGATGAGTGTCGAGATCGATGCCCCTCCCGGTGACGGGATGGGGAACGAGATCTTCTGTGCATCGCACGATCCCCCGAAGCCTCCAAGGAATGAATGGGACTAGATGCCGTGGATCGCAGAGGTGGCAAGGATGCGGACTCCCGCAGTGCCACCCAGGTCTGGTATGGAGTGCGGAAGAACTCCTCCTGCGATGCGGTATGCCCAGGACTCCGATTATCAGGGGCTGACAAAGTGCTCTGATGTCGAGGAGGCGTGATGGGCTCCAAAGGCGGCATATCACCAAATGAAGCCCGCCTGGAGGCTCCCGCCGCCCTCCGTCGATCCTCCTCGTCGAGCAGAGAGATCGAACGACGAGGAGGAGGGGGAGGGGGAGGGGGCGGTCCGCCCCCCCGGGACCAGGACCGGGAGGTCACCCTGAATGGAGGCGATAAGCCAGGGTCCCATGGACTGCATAAGCTCGACAAACTGAGCTTCCAGCAGGGATCGCAGCGAAGCCGATATGGAGGGATCCGCACCGAAAGGGGGTCCTCCAGCATGGTCTTCGCGCTCCTTTGTGGCCAAGTGCTTCTGCTTGCTAGCTTTAGGCACTTTGATGACCACCGGAGGGACAGTGGAAGGCGGTACCTGAGCCGAGGAGACGGAGGCAGGCACCGGTGTCAAACTGGAGGCAGAAGTCGGAGTGAACGATGCCGGCTTCACAATGCCCGATGCAGGAGTTGTCGATGCAGGTTTCAAACGGACCGGCGAAACATCAGCAGAAGTTGAAGCAGACGGCTCCTTGGCAGTCTCCATCTTAAACATCGACTCCCAAAGCAAGCAGCGCCGTTTGAACGAGCGCGCAGTGAGTGTGGAACAAGGCCGGCACGATTTCGGAACGTGTTCTGGACCAAGACACTGAAGACAGCGTCGATGCGGGTCCGTCAACGAAATCGCACGCTGGCACTTGCTGCACTTTTTAAAACCGGTGATTGGCCGGGACATAGGCCGGAAAATCGACGCCGCAAGGTCGAAGGCGCTAGGCCTAAGCCACGAGGCCGGCCCGGCCGAACCGCCGGAAGAAATAATTTTAACTTTTTTTTTTTTTTTTTTTAAAGAAAATATAAAGTAAAATTGAAATAAATCAAATAAACAAAAAACGCGGTACAAAGAAGGCAAAATTACTGAAATTCAGTCAGCGCAGAATGAAGTGAAACTTCTCAGCTCCGCGGAAAGAAAAGAACTGAGGAGACACGCCCGGTACATCGGGCGGGAAGGCACTGGCGCATGCGCGGTGCGGGCATCTCGAAACTTCTGAGTTTCTTCAAGCAAGACATGCTTGCAAGATGTCCATATCGGGGCTCTGTCGGATGACATCACCCACTAGTGAGAATACCTGCCTGCTTGTCCTGGGATAATTTGTGGAATGGAAACATTGGACTTGGAATTAGTAAAAGAAAGAACATTTATTGCTAGAAAAATGGAAAGTTTCGAGAACCAATTAAGGAAAAATAACTTGAGACTCCTAAATTTTCCAAAATGTCCCTTAATTTCACCAATGGAGATGGTAAGAAAGTATTTTAAGGAAATTTTGCTTATTCCTATTGAAAGTTTGCCACCTATTGTTAGAGCTAATTACCTTCAAATCAAGAGACCTGTGGAAGTTTCCACTCCTAATGAGATTCAAGGGACTAACAATGAAAATATGAACTTAACAACTTTTCTGGAAAACTCCTTGGAGGTTATAACGGAAAGGAAAACCCTGTTAATAACTCTCGCTTTGGAAAGTGATAGAGAATATATATTGCGTTTGTATTTTCGTCATATTAATGATCAGTTTTTAGGTTCTAATGTTCGAATATTTCCTGATATGTCTTTAAGATCCCAGAGGCGTAGGAAAGAATTCTTGGCATTAAGGCCAAGAGTCCTTGCCTTGGGGGCAAATTTTTTGTTGAAATTTCCTGTAAAATGTTTTGTGTCTTATCAGAATAAGAATTACTTGTTTTTTGAACCTAAACAACTAGTAGGATTTATAGAATCCAAAGAGCAAGTAGTGCCTATGGCTGAGAATGTATAACCTGCCATGAATGGCTGTAGCACCGCAGATAATTGCCGCTTTCTAGGTTGGATAAAGATTGTTTCTATTGTTAATTTATTTTCTAAAAATCTCCCTTCAAAGATTGTGGACTAAATATATTAGAAGTATAAATGAATAACCAAAACACTGATTTAAGTGGAATTGGTTTATAAGTTTTCTTTTTAATAACTTCTGATAATCTGAAATACAAGTAATGTATTGCTTGTTTGTATTGATAAAATTGAATAAATAAATAATTAAAAAAAAAAAAAATCAGTACTTCACAAAAACACAGAACTTGCCCATAGCGATTAATCAGATCTCCTGTTTCATTTTTCCCACATAAAACAAAATTGGATTGGTCACTATGAGCAGTTTTTGTGGAAAACCTTCTCCTGCTTTTATAAATGAGCCTCATTATTCATTTTTGCTTAGTTTGTAAGAACATACCACCACCTGTATTTGTTATGGATGCTGCTAAGTTAGATAAGTTCTTAAACAAAAAGACGTTTCTTTAGGTAAGTGAGCATTTTCCTTTGTGCTTTGGCGATTTAAAGATTGGGATAAAAGAGAAACTGTAGGTTTCTAGATTTTTAAAAAAAAAAGCAGCACACTTAAACTAGTTTCCATAGTGTAAAACCCTATTCCACCTAGTTTTAAAATTGAACATTCTGCAAGAGAGTGGGCGGTAAATGGACAATATTCAGACTGGAAGAGCGTCAACAGTGGGGTGCCGCAGGGCTCAGTGCTTGGACCCGTGCTCTTCAACATCTTTATAAACAAATCGGGACACTGGTACGACAAGTGAGATGATTAAATTTGTGGACGATACGAAGTTATTCAGAGTAGTGAGGACGCAAGGGGATTACGAAGATCTGCAACGTGATATAACCAAACTTGAGAAATGGGCATCGACATGGCAAATGAGGTTCAACTTGGATAAGTGTAAGGTGATGCATGTCGGTAATAAAAATCTCATGCACGAATACAGGATGTCCGGGGCGGTACTTGGCGAGACCTCCCAGGAAAGGGACTTGGGAGTTCTGATCGACAAGTCAATGAAGCCATCCGTGCAATGCACGGTGGCGGCAAAAAGGGCAGACAGAATGCTAGGAATGATAAAGAAGGGGATCACGAACAGATCGGAGAAGGTTGTCATGCCACTGTACCGGGCCATAAGCCCTCACCTGGAATACTGCGTTCAGCACTGGTCGCCGTACATGAAGAAGGACACGGTATTACTCGAAAGGGTCCAGAGAAGAGCGACTAAAATGGTTAAGGGGCTGGAGGAGTTGCCATACAGTGAGAGATTAGATAAACTGGGCCTCTTCGAGAGAGGACATGATCGAAACCTTCAAGATCCTGAAGGGAATAGACTTAGTAGATAAAGACAGATTGTTCACCCTCTCCAAGGTAGGAAGAACGAGAGGGCACACTCTAAAGCTGAAAGGGGATAGATTCCGTAAAAACATAAGGAAGTTCTTCTTCACCCAGAGAGTGGTAGAAAACTGGAACACTCTTTCAGAGTCTGTTATAGGGGAGAACACCCTCCAGGGATTCAAGACAAAGTTGGACAAGTTCCTGCTAAACTGGAACCTACGCAGGTGAAGCTGGACTCATTTAGAGCACTGATCTTTGACCTGAGAGCCACTGCGTGAGCGGACTGCTGGGCAGAATGGACCACCAGTCTGACCCAGCAGCGGCAATTCTTATGTTCCTATGTTAAGAGGAAGGAACTTAACAAGTCACAGCCTACAGTATTAACAGATTTTCTCTAGAAGGCACAGCACGGTCTACTTCAGTCTTCTAAAATTCATTTTATTTATTTAATTTGATTTCTATACTGTCCTCCCGGGAGCTCAGACAACATCCATAACAAACTTGACACCACCCGGAAGTTATATCAAGGAGGGGCTCGACGGCTGAAGGAAGGCTTCGGAGCAGGCCTCTGAAGATTTTTCAGCATGGCGCAGCTGGCTCATTCGGGTAAGCAAGGCATGAGGGGAGCTGGGGGTGGTGATACTGTAAGCCATGGGGAGAGGAAGTGTTGCCATGCTGATCCTGGTGCAATTTTTTTTTTTTGCCATGGAAATAAAGCTGCTTACCTCTCCTGCGGGGGGATAGTAGGCGGTCTTGTTCCCATTCCCGTGAACTAACCACGGGTACCCTTCCCCGTGTCATTTTCTAGTTGAAACCCTCTGCTCAGTGCGCAATGGTGGCTAAGAAAGCAAATAGAATGTTAAGAATTATCAGGACAGGAATGAAAAACAAAGATTAAAATGTTATAATGCCCTTGGATCACTCCATGGAGTGGCTGTACTTCGAATACCGTCTGCGAGTCTGATTGCTGCATCTCAAATTAGATATAGAAAAATTAGAAAAGGTACAAATTTTTTTTAGAAGGGATGGGACGGGTTCCCTAGGAGGAAAGACTGACGTGGCTAGGGTTCTTCAGCTTGGAGAAGAAATGGCTCAGGGGAGATACTCTTTCCAAAAATACTAGGACTAGGGGGAATGCAATGAAGCTATCAAGAAGCAGAAGACTGGAGGGAAGTATTAGAGTTAAAACAGACCAGAGAAAATAGTTCTTCACTTAACAAGCAAAACTCTGGAATTCCTTGCTGGAGAATGTGGTGAAAGCAGTTAGCAGGATTAAAAAAAAAAAAAAAAGTTCATAAGCCTTTATTAAGATGGACTTGGCGGAAATCCTTCTTCCTAGGATAAGCAGCATAACATCTGTTTTACTCTACGGGATCTTGCCAGGTACTTGTAACCTGGGTTGGTCATGGGCTTGATGGACTTTCAATCTGTCTCAGTATGGCAATTTTTATGTTCTTATGGGTACTCATCAAAATTGGTTCAATTAAGGGGTACTTGGCAAACTGCTCTAGCTTACTCAGGTCCAAAGGGTTTGGTCTTTAGGTACACTCCCTTGGGCACTGAGACACTGAATGGACTGGACTAAGATGCCACAGAAGGCCTAAATTTATTGCAGTCTCTTTGTGCAATATTTTGAACTATCCCGACTCAAAAACCATGAGCGAATAATTAGCAGCCAACTAAGTGGAGAGACTCAACCTTGCTCTTCCTGGTGTGATCAAACAATTCCCTAGCACCACAGCCTCCAGATCACCATTACACACAGTCAGAAGAATAAAAGGTTACCCCTCCCACACACACACACACACACACACACACACCTTTAACAGAACTTTGACCCTACCCTGTTATTCTGGGTACTTTCAGTTTGACTACAGGCTACAACATATTTTTAACCCTTTATCTGGCATTGTTGCTCAGAAGCAACATATGTTTCTATGGCCCTTATGGGAGATTTGCACTTCCAAATGCCTGTTACTTTGGCACTGTTGCTCTTGTTAAACATAAAGTTATATAAAGCAGCTGTTTCACCATCTGCCAATTAAAGAGTTACATAAAAATGGTTTAAAGTGATTACAAATACATTTTAAAACTCATATATAAGAATTAGTTTGAGTGACGCTGGCTTCTCCAACTTCTTTTGGCTCCACATAAAATAGAGGTTTAAGAGCAGAAATGGCCTGCTTTTAAACTTGCATAGACGATATACAGTGCAGGTAAAAAGGATGCATATACTGCCTGTACTTGTACAAGCTGATGCTAATTGAGCAGAGGCACTCTTAGGGACAAGGACAATGTGCACAAGTATATAAACCAGGAACTAATGTGCATAACTTAGGTTGGGAAACAGAAGGTAAAAATGTGTGCCTGCAGTTTCAGTAGGGTAATTTTCAGAGGGAAAACATACACAATAGTTTCCTTCGAATGCTGGATGCAACTCATGCACATACATGCCACATAAGTCAAATGGCCCAAAAATTAAAATAATGTACCAACATATCCAAAAGATGTGACCTCTGAGGTCTAGAAAAGGCACCTACTGCAAAATCATCACCTCTTCCAAATACAAAAAGCAGAAAGAGCTAGGCTGTACACAAATACTCCTGCTTTTTCTAGGGTTTTTTTTCTTCTTTTACACCATGGGCTGTCCTTAAATAATTTATGGCGGGTTAAATTTATTGCACAGCCCAGGCTGGCTGGAAAATTCGAATTGCCAAATAATTAGATTTTAGGGGCAATGCTTATAAATTATCCGCTGATTTGTCCGGACTTGTTTGTCACTTGCTCTATGCTTCAGGTCATCTTTGGCATTTGGCTGTTTGCGTTTTAATTGCTGATTTACACTTTGACAGATGAGAGCTGACGCCTCTAAGGTCCAGGGGGAAAGAGAGCAGAAGGGTGGAATGGATTCTTTCAAAGAATTCTTTCCCTCCCCCCTAAGAGACAATTAAACAAGAAAGAACAAGGATAGAAGGGGCAAAAGACCTAACACTATCTTCAGATATTTATTTGTAATGCCACATATTAAACTGATATATAGTTTGATAAGAGGGGTAGGGAGTAGAGAGCTGCACGGGGACGACGGGAATCCTGCGGGACCCGCTGGTTCCCCCTTCGGGTCACGGGGATCCCATGGGGACGCCCCCTAGGGTCGCAGGGTTCCTGTGGGGTTGGATGCACTTGAGCCGCGAGGCTCGTCTTCTTTTCCCTACCTGCCCTGCCGCAGCACACAGCCGACCGGAAGTCTTCCATGATGTCAGTGCTGACTTCGGAGGGAGGGCTTAAGCTAAGCCCTCCCTCAGACGTCAGCACTGACATCGGGAAGACTTCCGGTCGGCTGTGTACTGCGGCAGGGCAGGTAGGAAAAATTCAAGGCAGTGGCATACCAAGGGGGGGAGCGGGAGGGGCGGTCCGCCCCGGGGCAGCCTTAGGGGGTTGTGCAGAGCCGGCCAGATCCCCTTACCTTCGTGGCGCATTCCCCGACCGACCGACCGACAACAGGCCCGGTCCGACAAACCTCCCTGCCCTGTAGCCGCGAATCTAAATTACCTTCTTACAGCAGCTAGATTCAGGGCAGGGAGGTTTGTCGGACCAGGCCTGTTCTGTTGTCGGTCAGATGGGGAAACACCACAAAGGTAAGGGGCAGGGAGGGAGAAAGGGAGGAAAGGTGGAGTGGAGTTTGCTTAAGGGAAATGGGTAAAACTGAGGGGAGAAGGACGCTGAAAGCACTGGGGAAGACAGAGGGGGGAGAAGGACGCTGAAAGCACATGGGGAAGACAAAGGGGTGGAGAAGGACGCTGAAAGGACATGGGGAAGACGGGGGGAGGAGAAGGACGCTGAAAGGACATGGGAAAGACAGAGGGGGAGAAGGACGCTGAAAGGACATGGGAAAGACAGAGGGGGGAGAAGGACGCTGAAAGGATATGGGGAAGACAGAGGGGGGAGAAGGAGGCTGAAAGGACATGGGGGAGAAGGATGCTGAAAGGACATGGGGAAAACAGAGGGGGGAGAAGGACGCTGAAAGGGCATGGGGAAAACAGAGGGGGGAGAAGGACGCTGAAAGGGCATGGGGAAAACAGAGGGGGGAGAAGACGCTGAAGGGAAATGGGAAAGAGAGAGGGGGGAGAAGACGCTGAAGGGAAATGGGGAAGAGAGAGTGGGGAGAAGACGCTGAAGGGAAATGGGGAAGAGAGAGTGGGGAGAAGACGCTGAAGGGAAATGGGGAAGAGAGAGTGGGGAGAAGACGCTGAAGGGAAATGGGGAAGAGAGAGTGGGGCGAAGACGCTGGCAGGGAAGAAGACAGAGATGCCAGACTATGGGGGGAGCGGAGGGAAGAAGATGGGTGCCAGACCAATTTGGAAGGGGAGAGAAAGGGAGAGGCACAGTAATAGAGCAAATGGAAGACGCAGAGAGAAGAGAGATAGTGGATGGAAGGAAGAACATGAGGAAAGCAGAAACCAGGCAACAAAGGTAGGAAAAAAATTATATTTCTTTTTTTTTTTTTTGCTTCAGGATAAAGTAGTATATTAGTTGTGTTGATAAAAATTTATATAAACATTAGAGGCTCTGGTAGAAACTCGTTTACAAAGTATGTATTCTTCCCAATTAATATTTCCAAATTAATAAAGTCTCTTTGCTTATTTGTAAATGGGTTTCTACCAGAGCCTTTAATTCAGTAGCATAATTAAATGAAATAACTATTTCTGAAGTTTATAGGGACAGGTGGGGACGGAGGGGATTCCTCGCGGGGACGGGTGGGGATGGAGGGATTCCTCACGGGGACAGATGGGGACGGGTGGGACTTTGACGGGGACGGGTAGGATTTCTGTCCCCGCGCAACTCTCTAGGGAGCTGACTAGAAAGAATGGAATCAAGTCCAGTCCCTTGATTAAAGACCTCCCGGAGACCCCAGACACCTCCCTTAGGACAGAGGCATTCCAGGAAGCTACTCAGCACCTGGGAAACAGTACTCCGCCTCAGATGTTAAGTATCTTGATGAATCCCAAAGAATAAAGGGGGAACCCAAGGAAGAGTCCATGAGGTACAGGTCCCTGGGAAGAGAAGAGTTTTGTGAGGAAGAAATCCCCAAGGAAGAGGAGGAAATGATCTGGGAATCTCAGAATGAGGAATATGACAGCCCCATGGAAGTAAGTGAAGCGTGGTGGTGGGGGATATGATGCAGGATGAGAATAAGGAAATAGGCCTATAACCTTCATATCACCCAAGATATGGGGAGGAGAAACCTGTGAGAATTCCATATGTGTGGTGACTTTCTCCCTTACACTCTGTGCCTAGGTGACAAGGTTAATTCTGGCAACCCTGAGTATGACATTGAAATCTTTGTGCAGGTGACAATTTTATGGCCTGAATAAACCCCTGTATGATTCAGCTGAATTATGGACTAAATTTGTATGGGGACTGATTTGCATATTTATCAGCCAAATATGACTGGTGTTGGAATCTTAATAGGAAGTTTGGCATCTGGGAGATCACTTCCACATTTTTCTGTGGTCTACTGAGCAAGATGATGATGAACTGGATGTCTTCATTTAGATTTTTTTTTCTCACCCTAATGGACATAGCATGGGGAAACTATAACTGAGACTATGACCCTCCTTGTTTTGGGGGGGAAAATCTGGCATCCTACCTAAACCCTAGTAAACCATCCCTGGACTGAACTGGTGAAGGTTACAAAAGAGAGAGAGAAAGGGGGATAGGATCAAACTAAGTACTTGCAAGATCGTCTGGAAAGAAGATCTAATGAAGGACTCGAAAGGCTATCTGGTAACAATGGTAATATAGAGTTGATCTATGCAATATGTTTAAGGAATATAATAGTGATTCTCAGGGCAACAGCAAATGAAAAGCTTAAAATTAGATAATCCTTAAACTGCAAGGATGAACTCTTAATGTCAAATTTAACTGCTCTGGGGCAATCTGAGCATGGTCTTTGCTGTTTAGCATATGAATAGTATAAGATTCAGTATTTCAACATTATCAGCAGAGAATAGGATAACATGAAAATATTCTATTAAGCCCCCTGATTGTGGGGCATCTCTGAGATAAGGCCTTTGGGTTAAGATTTCACTAGAGATCCTCACGGTGTCATATACTGCACAAAGAAACTTGTGTTTTACCATACAGCCTAATGAACAATTGGGTGCTTCCCAAAGACTAGGTTCAAAAAGTGAAGTAGTGCATGTTCTCCGAGAACAGAAGACACACATTCTCACATATGGGTAATGTTATCCAATGGAGAGGTGCAGAGATGCTCCCCAGCATTCACATACTGAAGAAACATTTGACAGTGTCTACAGCACTTGGGTACACCTTCCTGCCTATTACCATCATGAAGAATGAAAGCAGTCCAATCTAGCAGGCTAAAGCAGTATATCGCAAACTGTGTGCCTTTTGAGATTTTAAGTGTGCCACGGCTCACTGGGCAGGAAGAGAGGATCTGGTGCCTTTTATCAGCTGACTTCTCCTACCGTCGCGTTGGTCGCATATCTGCCGGGACTCCTGCCTCCCTCGGCTCCACACCCCCGAACCATCAGCGGTAGCTCTGTATGCTTTTAACTTCGACACACAGCTGCCGCTAAGCAGTAGTTTAACTTTGGTTTCATCAGGCAGCCTTGGAGCCTTTGCTAGGCTGGCCCGCATCACATCATTGAAGCGGGCCAGCCTAGCAAAGGCCCCAAGGCTGCCTGATGAAACCGCGGCTAAACTAGTGCTAGCGGCAGCTGTGTGCCGAAGTTAAAAGCACACAGGGAGCTGCCGCTAGGCTAGACAGGCAAGGTATTGCTGGACAGGGAAGGAAAAAGAGACACTGCTGAACATGGGGAGCAGGGAAGAGAGAAGGGGTAATGCTGGACAGGGGGGGAGGTACAAGCAAAGGAGAAGAGGTGCTGCTGGACCTGGCAGAAAGGGAGGGAAAGGAAAGGTGCTACACACTGGAGGGGAGGGTGATATGGTGCATGGGGAGAAAGCATATTGGGTTGATGGTGTGGAACGGAGAGATGCCATTCGAGGGAAGAGGCAAGGACAGAGAGAAAAAGCGTGCAGGAGGCAGAAAGTATTGGACTCATGAAGAGGGTGAGATGGATGGGGAGGACAGAAATTAGGGAAGGAGAAATGTTACACTCTGGGGAAGGGGAAGAGGGCAGAGAGTGAAACGTTGGACTCATGGAGGGAGAGATGTTGGTTGGGGGAGGGAAGGAGGACCACAGGAGAAGCATGCAGGAGGAAGAGAGAAAAAAATGGACTGGTGGAAAGGAGGGAGAAATATTGGACTGGGAGGGGGCACCAGAAAGGAGAAAGGGAAGGGAGATGGACTGCAGGGGGCAGAAAGGAGGAAGAGAAATAGAAATGTTACAC
Source organism: Geotrypetes seraphini (assembly GCF_902459505.1). NCBI lineage: Eukaryota > Metazoa > Chordata > Amphibia > Gymnophiona > Dermophiidae > Geotrypetes > Geotrypetes seraphini. The sequence goes on from NC_047095.1 coordinate 70,608,275, forward strand.
TGGGGGGGAGGAGGAGAGATGACTAAAGGAAGGTAGAGATACCAGACCAGGGAATGGAAGGGAAGGAGGGGAGTCTAGTAGCGCTATAGAAATAATAATAGTAGTGGTAGTAGAGAGAGATGCCAGATTATGGGAAGGAGAGGAGAGAGATGTCAGACCATGGAAATAGGAAGGGAAGGAAAGAGAGATAGGAAGGAAAGGTAAGACATGGAAAAGTAGATTTTGAGAAGAAAGCAGAAAAATGGAAATATTGAAGGTTAAGTTAATGCCAAAGATGGATACAAAATAGAACAAAACACAAATGACTCCCCTCTCATCAATACTGGGCAAGTTTCTCAAATAATATCATCAGATAACATTTAAAGGCTTTTAAATATTTAAATGTGCTCATAAGCTCTTCAGCAAGGCGCCACAGCAGTGGTACAATGTTCCTGGAAAGGTGCTTGAATTTTAATCATAACACATTGCATGGAGCAAGGATTCTGGCTTCTCCTGGAGTGACAAATGTTATGGCTCTACAAAAGCTGTTTAACAGTAGACCACTTATCTGAAAAGGTCAGTTCACGGCTCCAACACAGTCTGTGTTTCGCTACGCTACATCAGGAAGTCAAAAGGATGAGAACATAAGAATTGCCGCCACTGGGTCAGACCAGTGGTCCATCGTGCCCAGCAGTTTGCTCACGCAGCGACCCTCTGATCAAAGATCAGTGCCCTGAGACTAGCCCTACCTGCACACGTTCCGGTTCAGCAGGAACTTGTCTAACTTTGTCTTAAATCCCTGGAGGGTGTTTTCCCCTATAACAGACTCTGGAAGAGCATTCATAAGAGCTTTTTATATTGATTTTATTTGCAGTGTGCAGTGCCTGAGTCCTTTGGTCTACACACTTGATGTAGACCAAAGGGCTCAGGCACTGCACACTGCAAATTTATTTTTCCCCAATTTATTTTAATGTACAATGCTTTGAATTCTATGTTTAGCGTTTAATCAAAATTTTAATAAACTATGGAACTATGAAACTATAGTGGACAGTGCTAAAGGCTTTTTCTATATCTGAACTCCTGGAGCATCTCCACACCACGGCTCTATCAGATGATGTCACCCACATTTGAAAATATGCTGTCCAAATGCATGGAATGTTAACACCACCAAGCATGAATTTAAAAATAACTTCATAAGTAACACTTTGATTATATTTCAGCTCCATTACAGCATTCTTTTAAATACTAAACTATCTTGGGTTAAGAATTTAAACAAAACGATGCAATAATATAGGGATGGAGAATAGTTAAGCTCTGGAATGCATTGCCAGAGGATCTGGTAACAGTGGTTAGCCTAGCTGGTTTTAAAAAAAAGGTTTGGACAAGTTCCTGGAGGAAAAATCCATAGTTTATTATTGAGACAGACATGGGGAAAATCAGTGCTTGCCCTAGGATTGGTGGCATGGACAATTGTTACTATTTGGGTTTCTGCAAGATACAGTGTTCCCCCGCAAATTCACAGTTCGCGAATCGCGGACTCACTCTTTCACGGTCTGCTCTGACTGGCTCTTTCTGTAGTAAAGTTGGGAGACACCAATCAGGAGCTGCGTATCAAAGCAGCTCCTGATTGGTGTAGCCCGACTTTACTACAGGAAGAGGCGGTCAGAGCAGACCGTGAGTGATTTTCTTCATTCGCCAGCACTCCAACTGCCCTCTCCTGCCTCCCCAGCTCCCTCTCCTGCCTCCCCTGCCTTTTGACAAATGAAAAAACGCCTTTGCGGTTTTTTAAAATTCACAGAGGTTCCTGGAACGGAACCCCCGCGAATTTCAGGGGAGTACTGTACTTGTGACCTGGATTGGCCACTGAAGAAAAAGGAAACTAAGCTAGATGGACTGTTGATATGACCCAGTATGGATGTTCTCATGTTCTTATAATAGTTCAAACAAAAAAAAGATTCTCCCAATTGCTTGCATCCTGAACAGCACTTGGAACCTGTATGCCAATAGTAGCAGATTATACATGTTGACCTGCTTTCAGAGTTGAAAGGCTCCTAAACACCTTTGCTGTCTTCAAAAGACTCCAGTCCAGGACCAAGCAGTGATAATTTGTAATCATACTGGCCTTCACCTGACTTCAGCAGGATGCTGTTAGCACAGACAGGGAGACAAGGCTAATACCGACTAAAAGTTGGAAAGGCTCAAATTGCTCTGAAATTGGAGGGTCTAGCATTCCCTGCATTTCAGGCATGAAATTAGTAAGCAATGGTCATAGAAATGCCAAAAAGGACTCGTGTACAATTACAAAGCTGACACCAGGACATCTCATCCAAATAGAGAACATGCTCATTTTCATGACATGCTCCATACTTCCAAATAAAGTCAGCAAGAGACAAAGAAGAGAGTTGAAAAAAAGAAAATAAAACAGATGCTCTCATGCAAACAAGGTGAGCAGAAACAGTGGATAGCAGGACTAGAATTCCTTTTTTCACTAATTTACTTTCCATCTTTTTACATGGGATGATTTTCAAATCTTTTCAACTACATGTATGACTTTGGATTCAATAAGAATTAAATGCAAACAATATTTGAGAGAACCGCAGTCTGCTCATAGGGCAGGTTTCTCTTCCTTCCTTATTTCCTCCTAAATTATTCAGCTGGTTAGACTGCTGCTTCTAGTGCAGGCCTCTCTTGTCACAGGGAACAAACTCCAACCTGCACACATTATTTTAATAGAAATACATGCAAAGTCTTCAGTGAAAGTGGTAACACACAGTAACACAGTAAATGATGGTGGGATAGGTTCACAGCCTAGTTATACAAGGGAGCAGATAATTTATAACAGCATCACTAAAAAAGAAGTACACTGTACTCTGTATTCTGGGCACCTTGCATCTTGCATATACTTCTAATTATTCTGTCAACAGATTAGTAGATAAACTGCCTTGGCTTCAAGTAATGAGTTTTTTCCATGAAAGTAAAGTTCTACCAACCATAAGTCACGTTCAGGTTTCCCACAGTATTTTCTGCCCAACACAGGGCAAGTGCAGTCATTGCACAGTGGTCCACCATGCATCCTAACACAAAATAATTGGATCATATGTCCTATACTGCAAAGGGACACACAGTATTCCAAATCACAGGAACATATAGAAATGCTCCACTGTATGATATATTGAAAAGAATATAAAAAGAGAGCGCCCCATGCTGCTAAGTTCTACTAACCATAAGAATCAATATGTAGTCCATGAAAATGTGGATTTCTTTAGAAAAACGCCATGTCCCAGAACCAACCTATAGACCACAGCACTTTTAAGAGACCACCACCATTCATGCTACAGACCAAAGGCATTCTCTGTACATACCTGTGGATGTATCTGTGGTTTGTCACAGGTAGCCTCAAAGTCCAGCACTAAAAAGTAATGGTATCTCTGTGGTGGAAAGGATGCCATCGCTGCCACGGAAGCGCCAAACCCTTGGCATCCAAGTTTCCTGTTTAGCATTGGGTCGAATCCTGGGTCAACACCGTGGAAAAAGAAGGGGTCAGGATTCAGCACACCTTGTGCCCTGGTATATAGTTGTGGAGGAAGTCTTATTGGACGGATATGAGACAGCGCATGCATTGAACTCCCAGGAGATGTTACAGCTAAACCTTAGGAAGGAGAGAAATAGTAAACATTACTACCAGTGTGGCTTTAAGGAAGCAGTAGTACTCTTTATCAAAGTTCTCAAACCAATACTCAGCAAACTCCCAATCACTCTAGTGTTCAAAATATTCATAGGGAATAAGAATGAGATAAAAGTGTATTCAACAGAGGCAAGTACATGCAAATTTCTCAATTCAAGTTTAAAGTTTATTAGGTGTTTATATACCCCCTATCTAGGTTATATAAGTGGTTTAATCAGGTACTCAAGCATTTTCCCTATCTGTCCCGGTGGACTCACAATCTGTCTAATGTACCTGGGGCTATGGAGGACCGAGTGACTTGCCTAAGGTCACAAGGATCAGCACGGGGTTTGAACCCACAACCCCAGGGTGTTGAGGCTGTAGCTCCAACCACCGTGCCACATGCTCCTCAGGCATATTCACTGTGGTTGTCCTGAAAAAAATGACTAAGTAAATCCTGAAACCCTGGGCTAGGTTCTTCAAAACATCAGATGGACAAGAGTTCAGTGGGCTTTTTTCCTATGCTTCCAAAGTGCTTTCTGTCCCATTTTATTTCTTGCAGTTAAAGGCCTGACCACCTTAACTATCAGGCAAACTATCCATTAAGCCTGGAAGTTCCACTCAGTCACCTTCGAACATGAGGGGAAGGAAGAGAAAGGGATGTGCAACATAGGATATAAGAGACATACTTGAAAAATGCTGTTATTATATTACCTTTGCTTCTCAAAATACATTTTTTTAAAATAGACAGTCGTCTAATGAGGGCAACTTCTAGGGAGCTGTAGCCAAGCAAAAGACTACAGTAGATCCTAACAGCCACACAACCCAAAGAACTACCTGCATACTTTTACCCTCAAGGAAGTGGGCAGATTTCAAATAGCCCATTTACCCTGGTAAAGGGCTTTTAGAAAGTGCTCTCATTGGGAATATATTTAAAAAAGAGTAAATATTCAAAGGTTCTCTTGCCCAGTTAAATCTTGCTGGCTGTTCACTGATATTCACCAGCACTACACCAAACAGATAGGTTAGGGGTGATCCGAGAGCAGGGTTTGAGCAGAGCCTCTACTTAGCTGGTTAGCAGCAAAATTCAAGCAGCTAACAGGTTGCTAGACAGCAAAATGGCTATTCTAATTTTCTCTACCAAATTAACCTGACACCAGTCTTATTGTTCAGTGCCTCGTTAACTTCCAGATTGCCACATTAACCAATTAATTCAATGCCAGAAGATAAGCATGACCCAGCATTGAATATCCTGGGTAATTTCAGCTCATAAGCTGCTTACCCACTTTGGCCTGAATATTGAACTCAATACTTTTTGACACATTTAGCCCATTTCACATGGAGAAAGGGCCTTTTATAAAATTGCACAACTGAAGTAAACACATGGTCCCACTTTTATGTTATTTGCACAACCTGAGCTGAGGAGTAGTTGGAAAGTGCACAAATTTACCCTTTTTTCAGGGCAGGTGGAAAATTGTGCATCAGCATTTCCATACTCTTTGGGAATGTTCTAGGATCCTATTTCATAAAGGCCTTTTTTATTTCATTTTCATAACCAGAGACAGTTTAGAGCACAAATTATTGTGTTCAGATGTACCAAGTGCCGAAATCTTCATTCCACCTGTCTCCCTCGCCTTAATCCCCAAAATGCCTTTTTACCTCCTTTCAGAGAAATCATTTGTAACCTTCAACTTACTTCCTCCTGATGGCTACTTTTCTTCTGTGTGAGCAGATTTAAATTCTTTGTTCCCTCCCTTACCACATTGTTCATCCCTTTCCCCAACATTTTTATTTTTATATTCCCTCTTTCCCCATGTTCTCAATTGTTTTCCTTTACGTTTTGTCTTCTTTCGGTTCTTACCCTATTTAATTTGGGGGGCTTGGGAGGGGTTAATTTTTTATTATAAACCGCTTAGTTGTGGTTTGATATTTGCGGTATATTAAATAAACTGCTTACAATTGTACTGGCTAGTATGCTCTCAAAATGAATTGCTACAAAAAACAGATTTAACTACTCTGGCTTGAATAAGTGCTTAACATGCCCTAAGAGGCATTCCTATTTTCTTAATGGATATCTCAAGTACATCTAAAAGTACTGAAGGAACGTAGGGAAGTTCTGGCTGAGCCTTTCAATGCTTCTTTAGAGTCAGGAGTGATACTGGAGGAAGATGGATGTGGTTTCTCTCCATAAAAGTGGAAGAAAGGAAGAAGTAGGATACTATAGGCCTCCAATCCCACGACTCCATTTTTATCGGGAGCCTCTCATGGGAAGCTTTGTCGACAGCTTTCTGGAAGTCTGGATGCACTGCATCGACCAGCTCGCCTTTCTCCACATGTTTATTCACACCTTCAAAAAAGTCAAGCAACTTGGCAAAGCAAGACTTCCCTTGGCTGAACCCATGCTGACTCTGTTCCACTGAACCATGTTTGTCTATATGTTCCACAATTTTATTTTTTATCATGTTTCTACTATTTTGCCTGGCACAGAGGTCAGGCTTACTGATCTACAATTCCATGGATCTCCCCTGTAACCCTTTTTAAAAAATCAGCGTAACATTGGCTGTGTTCATGTTGACGTGTGGCAGTGTCTTGCTGAGTGGCATTCATTATTGTTGCATGTTTTTGTGTGCTACCATGAGAATGTCGGAGCTTGAATCAGAGCAATGAAAGAGCATTAAATTTCTTGTTAAACTTGGCAAGAGTGGAACTGAAATCAGGGACATGTTAGTTCAAGTTTATGGGGATAAAGCCATGAAGAAAATAGCAGAGGGGAGAGGAAGTGTCACTGATGAGGAAAGGTCAGAGCGGCCAGTAATGAGCAGAACCAACAAAAACATTGCAAAAATTTGTCGAATTATGCGTCAAAATCATCGGTTGACTGTGAGAAGCATAGCAGATCAAGTAAGCATCAATAGAAAAACAGGAAAATCTGAAAATATTGGCATGAGAAAGATGTGTGTAAAAATGGTCCCGAAGGAACTCACCAAAGAACAAAAGCAAAGGAGAGTTGAAGTTTGTCAAGACCTTTTGGAGAGGCAAGACAATATTTTGGGCCATGTTATCACTGGTGATGAAACATGAGTGCATCAATATGACCCTGAAACTAAGTGTCAAAGTGCACAATGGAGGTCAGCCAATTCTCCATGACCAAAAAAGTTCTGCTAGTCCAAATCCTTGGGTTTTGGCCAGGTACTAGGGACCAGGATTGGCCACCATGAGAATGGGCTACTGAGCTTGATGGATCATTGGTCTGACCCAGTAAGGCTATTCTTATCTTATGTTAAATCAAGAGTCAAAACGATATTGCTAACCTTTTTGATATCAGAGCGATTATTCATTATGAATTTGTATCAACTGGACAGTTAACTAAGTTTCTATTTGGAAGTGCTGAAAAGGCTGTGTGAAAATGTTAGACGAAAATAACCTGAATTTTTCACCAACTCATGGCTCTTGAATCATGACAATGCACCAGCTCACAAGGCACTGTCTGTGAGAGAGTAAGGAATTGTCTCGTTACTATACGAGGACTGAGCCCGTCTAGTCACTATCAAAGTAGGGCTATATCTCACTACTCTATGAAGAATACGCCTATCACTGCTAACTGCTGTTATGTACGTCTGCTTGTATGTCAACTTGTAACCTTGTTGCTAACCTTTCATTAAGTATATAAACTTGTAACCCATTCTGAGCTCTTTCGGGAGAATGGGCTAGAAAAAAAAATAAAAATAAAATTAAAAAATCAATCAATCAATCAATCTGCTGACTTCTGTGGCAAGTAAATTAACAGAAATGCTTTAAAACAGAGAATAGAGATGTTTCTGGAATCCAGTGTATTACAGGACCCGAGGCAATATGGATTCACTAGAGACAGGTCTTGTCAGTCAAGTCTGATCAATTTGATGAACAAAGAACTGGGTAGAGGGAATATGCTTTGAGAGTGTTCCACACAGGCGTCTAATAAATAAACTGAGTGCCCATGGTATGGGCCCCAAAGTGAAAAACTGGATCAGGAATTGGTTGAGTGGAAGGCGACAGAGGGTAGTCAATGGAGAGCGCTCTGAAGAAAAGGATGTTGCCAGTAGTGTGTCTCAAGGTTTGGTTCTTGGGCCTGTTCCTTTTAATATTTTTTAAGAGATATTGCTGAAAGGCTGACTGGTAAGATTTGCCTCTTTGCAGATGATACCAAAATCAGCACTAGAGAAGACACCCCTGATGGTGTGAACAACATGAAAAGGGGCCTAGCAAAGTGTGAAGAATGGTCTGATATCTGGTACCTAAGATGTAATGCTAAGAAATGCAAGGTCATGCTTTTGGGCTGCAAAAACCCGAGAGAACAGTATAGTTTAAGGGGTGGAGAACTTTTGTGCATGAAAGAGGAGCGGGACTTGGGTGCGATAGTATGTGATGATCTTAAGGTGGCCAAACAGGTTGGGAAGATGACAGCGAAAGCTAGAAGGATGCTAGGGTGCATAGGGAGAAATTATGTGCAGTAGGAACAAGGAGGTACTGATGCACCTGCATAAGAATGGCAAGTCCTCATTTAGAATACTGTATACAATTCTGAAGACCGCACTTTCAAAAAGATATAAGCAGTATGAAGTCGGAGGAAGGCTACTAAAAATGATCTGTGGTCTTTGCCATAAGGCATATAAGGGTAGACTTAAAGATCTCAATATGTATACTTTGGAGGAAAAGCAGGAGAGGAGATATGAGAGACATTTAAATGCTTACATGGTATAAATGTGCATGAGACGATTCTCTTTCATTTGAAAGGAAGCTCCGGAATGAGAGGACATAGAATGAAGTTAAGAGGTGATAGGCTCAGGTGTAATTTAAAGAAATATTTTTTTTACAGAAAGGGTGGTAGATGAGTGGCATAGTCTCCTGGTAAAGGTAATTGAGACAAAGACTGTGTCTGAATTCAAGAAAGCATGAGGTAGGCATGTGGGATCTCTCAGAGAGGAGGAGATAGTGGATGCTGCAGAAGGGCAGACTGAATGGGCCATTTGGCCTTTATCTGCCATCATGTTTCTATCTTTCTATGTAACTTAGCAAGCAAAATATAATATACAGGTAATTTGACACAATATAGAAGTAGTTAATTTCTCCGATGTGACAAGCTGAAACCAATGCAGATGCATGCGTTTCTTCTGTTCTCTGCACAATTCAGGTCGGAGGGTTGGAAAATGGCCAAGAGAGCTGCAGTTTCACTCAGAACTATGAAAAGCAGAAAAGGAAGAGTTTTTCTCCGTCAATAGCACAGAAGAAATTTGATCATGGTGTGTCTGTACAATGGCTGACTGAAGAATATGATGTGGGAACATCAATCATATATGACAAACAAAGATAAGAACATAAGAACTGCCATACTGGGACAGACCGTAGGTCCATCAAGCCCAGTATCCTGTTTCCAACAGTAGCCAACCCAGGTCCCAAGTACCTAGCTAGATTCCAAGTAATAAAACAGATCCTATGCTGCTCATCCTAAGAACAAGTAGTTCATCTCCCCAAGCTATCTCAATAATGGTCTATGGACTTCCCTTTTAGGAATTTATCTAAAGCCACTAACTGATTTCGCTATATTCTCTGGCAATGAATTCCAGAGTTTAAATTACACATTGGAGTGTTGACCAGAAATTAATGAAAAACAGAAAAGCACTGCATTGGCTGAAAAATGTAAAAATTTAGATCAAGTTTCAATTGAGTGGCTTCGGCAAAGTAGGCATAAACATGTCATTGACTAGTTTGATGGTAATGAAGAAAGCCAAAAAATACCATCAAGAACTGAACATTGACAGAAAATGTGGATATTCAGAAGGTTGGCTATAGAAATTTAAGAAGCGCCACAATGTTAAATATCTCAAAATCTGTAGTGATAAAGCTTCTCTGATTACAAAGCAGCTGAAATTAACATTGATGAATTTGCTAAACCTTGGCCTTGAACAAATTTAGTGTGCTGGTGAAACAGCTCTCTATTGGCACTATGTTCCTATAAAAGCACAGACAACAGCGAATGAACGAGTACCATTTGGTTATAAGGACACAAAAGACAGGGTAACTGTTCTGCATGTACAAATGATACAGGCACACACAAATTAAAGCTGGAGGTGATTAGAGGGAAAAGTCAACATCCTTGATGTTTCAAGGCTGTATGTCATCTACCTGTGGACTATTATGCTAATAAGAAAGCATGGGTAACCAGAGAAACATTTAGTGATTGGTTCAATATTCATTTATTTAGATTTATATTCCGTCCTCCCCAAAAAGCTTAGAACGGTTTACATTCACCGTGTTACAATATAAGGTTTACATACAGTGTGTTGCAACATAACTTCATATAGGATTACTTACTGATGCTGGTGAAGGGTTGAGGGAGTGACTAGGCAAAAAGTTTTTTTAACAGCTTTTCTAAAGTTAAGAAGTCCTTTAAGGGTTCTAAAAGGAGGTAGCCTGTTCCAGAAGTTTTGTAAGAAATGGGAATAGAATCATTTCCAGGCTGTCTGGAGTTGGAGGGAGTGTCCTGTAGGCGTATTTCATCTTGGAAGCATAGCATTCTCTTTGGGGTGTAGAGAGGAAATTTGTCTGAGAAGTATTTGGGTGTCATGTTGTAGACAGATTTATATGCCAACACTAGGCCTCTGAAAATGCAGCGTTTGCTTATGAGCAGGCAGTGGGACGATATCAGCGCTGGAGAGACTGTGTCATGGGATTGTAGGTTTTTCAGTATTCTTATTGCTGCATTTTGAACTCGCTGTAGTCGATTGGTATTTTCTTGCTGTATGACCATTGAATAAAGCGTTGCAGTAATCCAGGCATGTAAAGACAAAGGCAAAGAGTAGTTGGGTGAAGTCTTGCTCTCTGAAGTAGTTTCTTATCTTTCGGAGCCGGCAGAGGTAGTAGAAGACAATTTCAGTGATGTGGTGTTTTCTGTAGCCTAACTGGAATGTGGAAAGGGCCTCCCGTTTGTCGATAAATGTTTGTAGTTGGGTTAATGCTGCCTTTTCCAGTATCTTAGATATGTAGGGCAGGTTGGAGGCAAGCTTGAAGTTGAAGTTGGTTGGTTGGTATGTTTGGGTCGAGGGATGGTTTTTTTTATGAGCGGCCTTATGATTGCTGATTTCCAATTTTTGGGCACTTGTCCTGTTTGTAGTGAGGTGTTGTTGAGTGCAAGGATAGAGTTTATAAAGGAGTCTTTGACTAACATTAGGAGATGTGATGGGCAGAGGTCCAAGATGGAGTTGGAGGGCCAGATTGTGTCTGCAATTTCGCCAATTTCTTCATGGGAGATGGTATTGAAGCTTTTTAGGGTTTCCGTTATTGCTGGTGGTGTTTTGGTAGTGGGGGGTGTCGATGTAAGGTTGAGAAGTGTGTTGGGTGGAGGAATCAAGATTGGAGTGTATTTTAATCAATTTTGTCTGCGAAGAAGGAAGAGAGTGTCTCACCAGCTGGAGGCTGGTGTTTAGGGGTTGATCGTTTGCTTGGGATGAGGTGAAAAATCACTTTTTGTCAGTGTAAACAGGTTTCTTGAACTGTTTGGAGACTTTAGTCATTGAAGGGAGTAGTAAATCTGTTTCGCGTCAAGGATGGCCATTTGTACTGTTCATGTAGTTCTTTCCACTTAATCTTATTGACAGAGTGTTTTGTTTTGCATCATTTTCTTTCAGCTCTTCTCAGCTCTCTTTTTTTGGTTCTTAGCTGATCGGTGAACCAGGAAGAGGGTGGATTGTGAGGGCATTATTTAATCACTCTGGTTGTGGCTAGGTTGTCGTAGAGGGATTTGACTCCTGTGTGCCAGTTTGAGGCATGGTTGTGGCTAGGTTGTCATAGAGCAGTGGTCTCAAACTCGCAGCCCGGGGGACACATGCAGCCCACCAGGTACTATTTTGAAGCACTCGATATGTTTATCAATCACAAAAGTAAAATAAAACAGTTTCTTGATCATATGTCTCTTTAGCTATAAATTACAATATTATTATTAAGACTTAGCCAAAAAGGAAAGATTTATAAACTATATAGAGTTTTATCTCATGCAAAATTGTCATTTCTTTAATAAGACATTAACTATTTTTTCTGAGGCCCTCCAAGTACCTACAAATCCAAAATATAGCCCTGCAAAGGGTTTGAGTTGGAGACCACTGTCGTACAGGGATTTGACTCCTGTGCGCCAGTTTGAGGCAGTATCATCCAAAACGTAACCCCGTCCCCTCCCTGGCACTCTCACACCTAACCTCTCTTCTCTCTTACTTATATAAATCCATTGGAGTTCCGTTCCTTCCCTAACCATGTAAACCGTGTCGAGCTCCTCATGCGGAGATGATGCGGTATATAAACCCAAGATTTAGTTTAGTTTAGTTTAGAGATTGGGTTTAGTTTTGCAGGTTTTGTTAATTGAGCAATACCAGATGAGGTTTCTAGATCTATATCTTCTTGAATTGGGGTTCTTTTGTCTTTGTGGGTTACTTCTCGTTCATGGTGTAGCTGAAGGTTATAAGATAATCAGACCAGGGTGTTGGGCTGGTGGTGCAATGCAGAGTGGCCTGGTTACGGAGTTGGCTTTCTTGCATGACGATTAGATCGAGTGTATGGTCTGCGAGATTATTTGTTCGAAAACGAGGTCTGTGAATGCCTCCATGAAGTCTGCTGTGGATCCCGTCACAATTGGATATTCTGAGAACTTAAAATCACCTAGAATAATGATCTTTTGTGGGAGATTAAGGGCTCCTTTTAACAAGCTGCACTAGCTGTTTCACGCGCGTAATAGCGTGCGCTAAACTGCCGGACACGCTAGCCACTACCGCCTCCTCTTGAGCAGGTGGTAGTTTTTGGTCAGCGCAGGGGTTAGCGCGTGATGAAAAGTCGCGCAGCTTGATAAAAGGAGCCCTAAGAGTTTAAGAAAGGAGTATTATATCTAAGCTGAAAGGAGCAATAAAAATGGCTATGGACCTTTATGTGAAGAAAATAAATAAAAACAAGAGAAAAAGGAAACCGTAATGGCTCTCTAAACTTGTGGCAGAGAAAATAAAGGCAAAAGAGCTGGCGTTTGTGAAATATAAAAATGTCCAAGAAACTACCGGGCGAAGCTGAAAGAAGCCAAGAGAGATACATCTGCCAAAAGCACAAGCGGAAGAGCAAATTATATTACATTAGTGACTTTTATTCCGCCATTACCTTGCAGTTCAAGGCTGGCTAGAAATGTAAAAAAAGGGAGACAAAAATTTTTTCAGATATATTAGTGATAGGAGGAAGATGAAAAATAAAATTGCGAGACTAAAAGATAATATGTATCAATATGTGGAGAGTTATGAGGAAAAAGCAAACATGTTAAACAAATACTTCTTATCTGTGTTCACGGAAGAAGATCCTGGAGAAGGACTGAGATTCTCTGGCAAAGTTACACATGAGAATGGAGTACATATTGTGCCGTTCACAGAAGAAAGTGTTTATCAACAACTTGAAAAACTGAAGGTGGACAAAGCGATAGGACTGGACAGGATCCATCCCAGGATATTGAGGGAGCTCAGAGAGATTTTGGCAGGTCCTATTAAAGATTTGTTCAACAAATCTTTGGAGACAGATGTGGTTCCTGGGGACTGGAGAAGAGCAGATGTGGTGCCTATTCATAAAAGTGGTCGCAGAGATGAAGCGGGAAACTACAGATCAGTAAGCCTCATTTCAGTTATTGGAAAAATAATGGAAGAGGACTAGGACTGGAATAGGACTGGAATGGAATAGGACTGGACAGGATCCATCCCAGGATCCATCCCAGGATATTGAGGGAGCTCAGAGAGATTTTGGCAGGTCCTATTAAAGATTTGTTCAACAAATCTTTGGAGACAGATGTGGTTCCTGGGGACTGGAGAAGAGCAGATGTGGTGCCTATTCATAAAAGTGGTCGCAGAGATGAAGCGGGAAACTACAGATCAGTAAGCCTCATTTCAGTTATTGGAAAAATAATGGAAGAGTTGATGAAAGAAAGGATCGTGAAATTTTTTGATTGGGTGACCGGAGAATTGGAACAAAGGCATATACTAGATGTAATTTACTTTGATTTCAGCAAAGCCTTTGATACGGTTCCTCTTAGAAGGCTCTTGAACAAACTTGACGGGCAGAAGTTAGAACCCAAAGTAGTGAACTAGATTAGAAACTGGTTGACGGGCAGATGCCACAGGGTGGTAGTTAATGGAATTCGCTCAGAGGAGAAAAAGGTGAGTAGTGGTGTCCCTCAGGGATCGGTGCTGGGGCCAATCCTGTTCAATATGTTTGTGAGCGACATTGCTGAAGGGTTAGAAGGAAAGGTTTATCTTTTTGCGGATGATACCAAGATTTATAACAGAGTAGACACTGAGGAGGGAGTGGAAAACATGAAAAAGGATCTGCAAAAGTTAGAGGAATGGTCCAATATGTGGCAACTAAAATTCAACGCAAAGAAGTGCAGAGCAATGCATTTGGGGTTTAGAAATCGGAAGGAGCCGTATGTGCTGGGAGGTGAGTCTGATGTGCATGGATGGGGAGAGGGACCTTGAAGTGATAGTGTCTGAAGATCTAAAGGCGAAAAAACAGTGTGACAAGACAGTGGCTGTTGCCAGAAGGATGCTAGACTGTATAGAGAGAATTGCGACCAGTAGAAGAAAGAAGGTGCTGATGCCCCTGTACAGGTCGATCGTGAGGCCCTACTTGGAGTATTGTGTTCAATTTTGGAGACCGTATCTGGCGAAGGACATAAAAAGATGAAGCTGTCCAGAGGAAGGCAACAAAAATAGTAGGAGGTTTCTGCCAGAAAACTTATGAGGAGAGACTGGAAGCCCTGAATATGTATACCATAGAGGAAAGGAGGGATAGGGGAGATATGATTCAGTCATTCAAATATTTGTACAAAATCTATTCCGGAGAAAGGAAAATGGTAAAACCAGAGAGCATAATTTGAGGTTGAAGGGTGGTAGATTCAAGAGTAATATTAGGAAATTCTTCTTTATGGAGAGGGTAGTTGATCTGTGGAATGTGCTCCTGAGGAAGCTGGTGGAGAAGAAAATGGTGACAGAGTTCAAACGAGCGTGGGATGAACACAGAGGATCTCTAATCAGAAAATAATGGGTATATATTGAAGGAACTAGGGTTGATACTGGGCAGTCTAGTATAATAATAATAATAATAACAGTTTATATACCGCAGGACTGTGAAGTTCTATGCGGTTTACAATGATTAAAAAATGCTACAAATTGAGTGGAATTAACAAAGTTAAAAGCTAGTGATTACCGTCTCTAGGGATCAGTTATTGTGGAATAAGATTGTGCAGGTTAGTTGCCTAAATACTTCAGGAACAGATATGTTTTTAAGCATTTCCTAAATTCCCCATAAGTAGTAGGCGTAAGCAATTGTTCCAGATCTTTACCCCATAATGCTGCCTGATGTGAGAAAAGATGTTGATGATGTCTTAAATTTACATCCTCTAACCGGAGGGGAAACAAAATTCAAGTGTGAGCTTCTCTTATGTCTGTTGGCTGAGAAAGAGAAAAGGTAAGTTATATATTTAGGGGTTAAACCGAATAGTACCTTAAAATTATTTATTTATTTATTTATTTATATTTTTATTCCGTCCTCCCAGTAGCTCAGAACGGTTTACAAGTAAACATTCACAATGGAGTGAATTGGACATACAAGATTATACAGTAGATTTAAATACTTGGACATACAAGACTGTGCAGCAAAACAACCAAACTTAAACTTCACACGTGCCTCCATCGGCAGCCAATGCAGAAGTTGGTAGGAAGGTGTTACATGATCGAACTTCTTCAACCCGAAAATCAGTTTGATCGCTGCATTTTGCACCAGTTGTAGTCGCTCCATATTCTTCTGGGAAATTGCTAAGTAGGCGATATTACAGTAATCAAGTTGACTCAATATGAGGGATTGTACCAGAATTCTGAATGATGACGCATCAAAATATGCTCTAATGGACCGAAGCTTCCAGAGAGTGAAAAAACCCTTTCTGATTATGGAGTCCACCTGGTCTTTCATGGTTAGGCTCTGGTCCAGTGTTACACCCAATACCTTCATAGTAGATTGAATAGGATAACTAAGTTTATTGATGCATAGTGATGTTTTGGTATCAAACGGGTGTGGCGAAGCTGCAAAAAATTTTGTTTTTTCTGAATTAAGTTTCAGTCTGAATACAGTCATCCATTGCTCCATCAAATTTAGTACTTATATTGCCTTGGGAGTAACTTCCAAGAGTGTGTGTGTTCTGTATGTGGACATTCAGTTGAGGACGGGCTGGGGTGAGCTTTGATGGAAACTCCACTAGATAGAACCTAAGCACACTACCGGGCAGGGCTCTGGGTCTCTGGCCCAGAAATATCTAAGAAAAAGGACAATTTTAATTAAATAATTGATTTTTATGGAGCATGTAGGGTTGGGCAGACTGGATGGACCATTCGGGTCTTTTATGTACCGTCATTTACTATGTATATGTTCTAGTGTGGCCATGGAGGAGGGGATTGCTCTGTAGATCAGGGTGAAGACGAGATCTTTGTTATGGCCGATGGTGAAAATAAGGCCTTCGAGCACATTTAGGGTGATTAAATCTGTTGCCTTTGGGTTGAGGCCTGATTTTATGATGGCTGCTACTCCTCCTCTTTTGTCGGGTAGAGATTATGCTAGCACTTGGTAACCACTTTTGCCAACTCATTGTAGAGAAAGATGAACTAAAAAAGAACTATGAAGTTTTACTAGTTATAGACAAATAATCTGCAAATCCACTTCAAGAACTACCTTGTGAAAAATAATGTTTCTGCTATTTATCTCCCACCCAATGTGACATCCTTACTACAGCCTTCTGACCAAGGAATTTTACATTCCATGAAAACCAAGTATAAAGACTTTTCTGCATTGCAAGCTTGATGCAATTAACAGAGGCATAAAAATTCAAAACTCTCTAAAGGAGTTCGGTCTTAAGGATTACATTTATGCACTTGACAATGCATGGAAAGATGTAGCTAAATCAGCATTAAAAATGTTTGGCATAGACTTTAACCATCAACAATGGCTGATGAAAACAAACCTATAGAAGGCGGCTTTGAAGGTTTCCAAGCGATAAAACGCTGATGATATCAAACCTCACTGTTTATGCCAGAAGTCTATCATCTGATTATGTAACCCACTCTGAACATGAATGAAGGGATACAGAGGATATAAAACCTTAGCATAATATAGCATGAAAAATAAACACGTCAAAAACTGAACCAGCAGGGGAGAAACAAGAAGTGTCAATTGGAATCCACCACTGGACCACCATCTACAGTATAATAAATTTCAGAGCTAATGGGGAACCATTGAAGAAATATACTGGATTATTTCCTGAAAAGGTCATTACAGGATCAGAAAGATGGTGGAGAAGGAATGGAATTTTCTGCTTTGTTAGAATCACCGGATATAGAATTTTCCAGACGAGCTAGACTTTTGGTGTCCTTCGTGTTTCACCATGATAAAGAGATGGTATTAAAGCTTTATTATAATTTGAAATAAGTCTCCTTTATAGGAGAAAAAATATATATTTTTCCAGACATCTCAAAATGGACACAAGTTAGAATGAAGGAGTTTCTAGCATACTGTAATAAAGTTATTTCTCTGAGTGATGTATATCAATTGCAATTTCCATGCAATACATAACAAGGTGAAAACAACCTGAGCACAACCTGCACTAAGAGTATGAGAGATTCTACAGATACCCCCTAGAATCTTTAGCATGGCAGTTGCATCTTCAATCCTTATTAAAGCTGGCAGTATTAAAGAAAGAAACAAGATGTCTGAATTCCCCAGCACATTCGAGGCAGCAAGCAGGCAAATGAACATCTAACAGGGCGGGCTTCAGGAATAGTGTCTACTGAAAAGAAGATTACCGAGATAAGAACCTAATCTTTCTTTCTAATACATTTTATTCCGGAACCTTTAGGATGTATCAAAGCAATCTTCAGAGTCTAGGGCGGGGCAGATGAGCCTGCTGACAGTACAGATGACCCAAATTAGGAGTCCAATTTGACTGCTACATCCACCCTGTAAACTTCGTGAACCAGGAAAAAGGACCATGTGGCAGCTCTACAGATTTCTTCTGAAGACACCACTGAAGATTCCGCACCTTGACAGATATAGGCAGTCACTTTACACTTTCGATAAACGCTGAAGAAATGGTCATATGGATCCATCTGGAAATCTTACCTTCAAGAACCATGTTGACTGCTTGATTAAGACTTTTTTTTTAAGATCAAGCCAATTAAAAACCATAAGACTAATATTAAGCCATAATAGCTTTAGGACAAATCGAACAAGCCATGCCTAGATTACTGCAACGCTATATACTCCGGAATCTTAGAGAAAGAATATAAACTTTGCATTTACTCCAGAACCGATTTTCCATCAACATTGATTTGGGATGCTAGTTACTTTTGAGAGAACTACAATGGCTACCAATAAAAAGAAGAGTTCAATTTAGTGAGGCGAGAATTCCACAGGCACCACTGAAACAATTACCAACAATACCATCTCCCTCTGGAAACACTTGCACTGCTCCCCAGCTAGAACCTGGACTTTATTCTTGCTTCTCGCACCATCTGGGCACTAAGATCCTCTGAGGGTCTAGAGGAGGCTAAGCCAGTGCCTGCCCCCCTCCCCCCCGTAGAACATGGATAATCTTCCGCCAGCCACCACAAATTTGGCATGAATTCATGGTATCCTGGCCTGAGGAGTTCATCACACCTGTTTCTGAGCAAAACCCAAAGTGTTTTGAGGCAGAGGCTTTTATTTTCAAATTGGGAAATCCAAGATAGCCAACATAGCAGCAACTATCTTGAAGGCTGCATTTACCACCTTGAGGTCTAGAATCAGCCTCCAATCATGGGTTACAGGATTCGAGGCAACATGGCTTTACAAAAGGTAAATCGTGCCAAACGAACCTGATTGAATTTTTTGATTGGGTGACCAGAGAGCTGGATCGAGGACATATGCTAGATGTAATTTACTTGGATTTCAGCAAAGCCTTTGATACAGTTCCTCATAAGAGGCTGTTGAACAAACTTGAAGGGCTGAAGTTAGGACCCAAAGTGGTGAACTGGGTCAGAAACTGGCTGTCGGACAGACGCCAGAGGGTGGTGGTTAATGGAAGTCGCTCGAAGGAAGGAAAGGTGACTAGTGGAGTCCCTCAGGGTTCGGTGCTGGGGCCAATCCTGTTCAATATGTATGTAAGTGACATTGCTGAAGGGTTAGAAGGAAAAGTGTGCCTTTTTGCAGATGATACCAAGATTTGTAACAGAGTAGACACCGAAGAGGGAGTGGAAAATATGAAAAAGGATCTGCAAAAGTTAGAGGAATGGTCTAATGCCTGGCAACTAAAATTCAATGCAAAGAAATGCAGAGTAATGCATTTGGGGATTAATAATAGGAAGGAACCGTATATGCTGGGAGGAGAGAAGCTGATATGCACGGACGGGGAGAGGGACCTTGGGATGATAGTGTCCGAAGATCTAAAGGCGAAAAAACAGTGTGACAAGGCAGTGGCTGCTGCCAGAAGGATTCTGGGCTGTATAAAGAGAGGCGTAGTCAGTAGAAGGAAGAAGGTGTTGATGCCCCTGTACAGGTCATTGGTGAGGCCCCACTTGGAGTATTGTGTTCAGTTTTGGAGACCGTATCTGGCGAAAGACGTAAGAAGACTTGAGGCGGTCCAGAGGAGGGCGACGAAAATGATAGGAGGCTTGCGCCAGAAGACGTATGAGGAGAGACTGGAAGCCCTGAATATGTATACCCTAGAGGAAAGGAGAGACAGGGGAGATATGATTCAGACGTTCAAATACTTAAAGGGTATTAACGTAGAACAAAATCTTTTCCAGAGAAAGGAAAATGGTAAAACCAGAGGACATAATTTGAGGTTGAGGGGTGGTAGATTCAGGGGCAATGTTAGGAAATTCTACTTTACGGAGAGGGTGGTGGATGCCTGGAATGCGCTCCCGAGAGAGGTGGTGGAGAGTAAAACTGTGACTGAGTTCAAAGAAGCGTGGGATGAACACAGAAGATTTAGAATCAGAAAATAATATTAAAGATTGAACTAGGCCAGTTACTGGGCAGACTTGTACGGTCTGTGTCTGTGCATGGCCATTTGGAGGAGGATGGGCAGGGGAGGACTTCAATGGCTGGGAGGGTGTAGATGGGCTGGAGTAAGTCTTAACAGAGATTTCGGCAGTTGGAACCCATGCACAGTACCGGGTAAAGCTTTGGATTCTCGCCCAGAAATAGCTAAGAAGAAAAAAAAAAAAATAATAATAATAATAATTTAAATTGAATCAGGTTGGGCAGACTGGATGGACCATTTGGGTCTTTATCTGCCGTCATCTACTATGTTACTATGTTACTATGAAGTATACCGAGTATTTACAGAGCCTGAGTCTTCCTCCGATATGGCTTCCAGGTCCAGCAACCTTTGCACTGTTGCTCAGACTTTGACTGCTTTTTTCAGCTTCCCAGTCAGAGAGTCCAGAAGAGTCCAGGAGGGGCAAAAAGAACTCAAGCTTATATAAGCTTCTGAATAATATCCAGCATCTAGCAATCTTTAGTGATCTCCACCCACGATCTCCAATAGGTCGATAACCTCCCTCTGATGTGTGGAGGTTAGGCATCCTAACTGCTTCTTAAGAGCTGTTGCGGAGCGGGATCCTAAAGAATGGGAGAGCCTGGTTCCTCCAAATCTTTGTCTGCAGATTTGAAATAATCTCTGGCGTGCAGGCCCTCCCAAGAACTGGTGATAGCACCTGAAAGTTTGAAAATTACTGTGACCTGACCCTCCTAGGTGTTTGAGGCCACTATCCAGTAAAGACTTCAGCTTGTGATCCTGAACACTGGCCAAAAGATCATCCAGACCTTTCCCAAAGAGTAAATGCCATTGAAATCGTAATTTACTCAAGGTCATCTTGGAAGAGGAATCCCCTGCCCATTGACTGATCCCCTACTTCAGGAGATGATACAGTATATAAATCTTAGATTAGATTATCATTCTTTGGGCAGAAATGGAATAAGCAGACATTTTGCTCAAGACTCTGAAAAGATCATAAAGCATCAGCTACATAATCCACTCCAGACATTAAAAACTGGTGATCCCTCCCAGCTATTGCCTCCAGATCACAGCACAACTTGGAGTGGCAAGCTCAGGCGACAGAGGATGCCACTGCGGTTGCAAAGAGCTTCTTATGAACCAAATTCAGCCTGCGGTCCTGGGCATCCTTTAATACCACACCACCTTCACTGGGAAGGAGGTACACTCCTGCACCAACAGGAAACCCACTTTTGGTGGAACAAAGAGCTGGTTAAATTCAGCATCCATCATATAGAGCTTTGCCATGGTTTTGACCACCCAAAGGGGCCCCTCTGCGACCCTCCATAATGGTCTGTTAGCATTTTTGAACTATCTCGATGAGAGGGAAAAACAGGTGGTCGGTGCTTTTGTGCTGCTCATACGTGAGCACTGCGCAGAGCCTCTATCTTTAATTCCTGGAGGGATTCCATGATCACCTCCAAAAGCACAGTCATCCCTCTCCAAAATCAAGGACCTCCACCAGATTCAGATCCGGCCCCCCTAGAGATAAAGCAGCATCTCCTGCTACAGAGGACCCTGACTAGGAGAGTAAAGGCATTGATACAGAGCCCTCTTCACCCTAGTCTTCCTCAGATTGGACCTCCCCCTGTCTTGCACATGGCACTGTTGCTGGGGAATTGCACTCTCTGCGGGGGAAACCCCCGGCAGCAGCATGGCCGTGATACCCCAGGGTTCCATGTGGCCCTTATGTAAACTTCAAACATCATATTGATGAATTCAGGGGAAAGCCCTGTCCAAGACTTCCAGACAGCCCCTGCAGATGTTAGCAAGCTCCTTTCTGGGGTTTTGCGGCAGATGCACAGCATGGCTTAACTGGGGACACACTTGCACTGCTCCCCAGCTCGAACCTGGACTTTATTCCTGATCCTCATACCATCTGGGCACTAAGATCCTCTGAGGGTCTAGAAGAGGCTAAGCCAGTGCCCCGTGGAACATGGACAATCTTCTGCCAGTCATTCACCACAAATCTGGCATGAATTCAAGGTATCCTGGCCCAAGAAGTTCATCACACCTGTTCTGGAGCAAAATCCAAGGTGTTTTGAGGCAGATGCTTTTATTTTCAAATTGGGAAATCCAAGATGGCCAACACAGCAGGAACTTTAGCGCCAAAAACGGCCCAGGGAGCTACATTGGGGTCCAAAAATGAGCAATTTTGGGATGCGAGATGTGGGAGACCCCGACTCTAGCCCAAGAACCCCCCTCCCCAATTTTGTTATTCAGGCTGTCAGTATAACTTATTGGCAGACTGGATGGACCATTCAGGTCTTTATCTGCCATCATTTACTATGTTATGTTACTGTGCCACGGTGTGTGCTGGGAGCTGCAAGTGCTAAGACTGCAGACAGCTTACAGGGAGAACTGCCTCAATAAGCCTGGAATCTGAATTCCTCGCCTCTTCAGACTTCCTCTCAGGCCCAACGAACCGGCTGGAGACATCAACCCCCACCTGACCTTGTACACACAGACAGAGGAAGGAAAGCAAGCAGTCGTCCCCAATCCTGGAAAAACTGCCAGAGCCACTCAGTCTGCGCTCAAGCCTGGGGCAAGCCTTGATCCTAAGAAATCGGTCCCTGAGCCCCCAAACTGTTAATGCAGGCTGTCCAAGTGGGTGCACTGTAAAGCAGTCTGCCCCTTAGAAGGACACCGTCGACCTGAGTCTGCGCTCTCTCGCAGCTAGAGATGCCCCAAGATTAGGATCCTCTGCAGCACCGAAAAATCTCACAAATGGTAAGCAAAAAAACAAAATTTAATTGAAAAATAAACATGAGCAGAAAAGAGAGACTCCTCCTATCATCTCACTTGTACACATCTGAGAAATAGGAGGACAGCCCAGAGGGATGGGAGGCAGAGTAAAAGCATGTAATGAGGCTCTCTACGAGACTTCTTGCGAGAAGGGGTTGACTACCCGAAGGTTCAGGAATAAAGTGCCTGTCACACTGGATTATTCTTCCCAATGTGCATCACTTTGCATTTGTCTACATTAAATTTCATCTGCCATTTCGATGCCCAGTCTCCCAATTTCCTAAGGTCTTCCTGCAATTTTTCATAATCCCCATATGTTTAACAACTTTGAATAGTTTTGTGTCATCTGCAAATTTAATCACCTCACTTGTCATTCCCATTTCCAGATCATTTATTAATAAGTTAAATAGCACTGGTCCCAATAAAGTTCCCTGTGGCACGCTACTATTTACCCTCGTTGAGAAAATGGTCATTTAACTCTGTCCTCTGTTTTCTGTCCAATAACCAATTCCTAATCCACAACACAACATTGCCTCCTATCGCATGACTACGGTAATTTTCTCAGGAGTCTCATGAGGAATTTTATGAAAAGCTTTCTAAAATCTAGATACACTACATCAACCAGCTCAACCTTATTCATACCTTCAAAGAAAGGAAGCAAACTGGTGAGGAAAGACCTCCCTTGGCTGAACTCATGCTGACCATTAAGGGAAAGGGGAAACGGAATGGGGACTTGCATACCGCCTTTTTGTTGCTTTGGAATTTCAAAGCCGACTTTCAAACTGGTGGGAACTGAAGAATTAAGTGACTTGCCCAGGGTCACAAGGAGCAAGACTGGGATTTGATCTCAACCTCTGGATGTAGAGGCAGTAGCTCAACCAATGAACCACAGCCCTTCCTCATGCTTGTCTGTGTTCTGTAATTTTTATTTTTTATAATAAGTTTCCACTATTTTGCCAGACTCTGAAGTCGGACTTACTGGTATGTAGTTTCTCACATCACCCCTGTAACCCTCCAATCTTCAGGTACTATGGATGATTTTAGCGGTAGGTTACAGAACATGTTTAATCATGTATTGCTAATGAATGTGAATACAGCCACAATAATAAAAACTTCCACCCATTGGCATGATATTGTACTATGTTTCACAATTATATCATATATATCTTTGTCTATATGTGGTTGACATGGAGGCCAATTGCCAACTGCCCCATTTACGATGCCAGTTTTTAATCCTCCAAGAGCATAACTTGCACATAGTGGCAGATATGGTTCTGGCTAACATGTTGGGCAGACTGGATGGACTGTGCAAATAATTATCCACAGCACTTTAGTCAGAATTACAGAATACTGTATAGTAAATAATGGAATAAAATCTTTACCCATGGTGTATAGTATAGATTCTTGAGACATGTGGTTTCTCCTGGTTTAAACTTTCCTAAATCTGCTTCTGGTTTTATAATTTCTATATTATTATTGTAAACTGCTTCTCCTATTATTTTGTTTTATTATTGTTAACTGCTCTGTTGGCCTGGCCGAGCTGTCCCAGGACTACTGGGAGCCTCTTAGCACAAGAAAGCCTTAACAAAGATCAGATTAATACCCCAAAATAACAAATTTAGTGCAGAGAAGAGGAAAAGAACTTGCTTGTAGAAGTTAAGACTGAAGAGAGAAGGTACAGCCCAGGGAGACCAGGAGGCAAAGCTGAGAAAAATGATTGACTCTTTCTACAATCCAACTTACACTGGAAATTCCATATATCCAATATTCGTGAAAGACACTCAAATCTGCCCAGAGGATTTATCTGCATTCATACCATTTTTTATATTCCCAAGAAATATAACTAGACTGCAAATTTCCCCCCTCCCCCCTTTTATGAAGCCACATTAAGCTTTTTTTTTTTTTTATCGCTGGCCACGGCGGTATTAGCTCCAACGCTCATAGGAATCTATGAGCATCGGAGCTAATACCGCCACAGCCGGTAATAAAGCAGCCTAATGTGGCTTTGTAAAAGGGAGCCTTAATGCATCAACGTGATTAACGCCAATTAAGAGATCTGATTGTAATGTCCTATCTTCTGCTCATGTCTGGGCCCACTTTTTCTCTAGGTCTGAAAGAGGCTGTGGTGTTGGTGTCAGCGTCAGCATGTGTATGCTGCTGCTGGCTCTGCCCGATGTATCTTCCTGTTTCTGGGTCAGGCAGAGCCAGCAGTAGCACAGACGGGCTGAGAACCCTTACCTCACGCTACAGCTGCATTATTTCCTCGCTCTCATGGTTCCCTCGCTGGCTTTCCCACCTCTAATAGTTTTAAGTAGTAAAAGCAATGCCCGTTAAAGAGCAGAGCAGAATTCGTTTCACTTCACCTCTATTCTATTGCTTGATTCCTTAATAGAGTCAAGAAATATTCTATAACAGGAGAGAACAATAATCAAACATTTTTAAAAAAATGTACTGTATTAATCCAAATCAGAGAAAAAGTTACATTTTAATGCTTTTTCTGAAAAAGACTGAATTTACCTATTCTGAATAGAAATGGCTTATGCACCCTGTGGGGAAAAAAAGAATGCTCTAGAATTGATTTTGAATGAATGTCCATTGTAAGTTATCCTAGTTTTAAGGTTGCTTTAAAATGAGAATTGACAATTGACATAAATACATGAAAAATTCTAACTTCAAATGAGACCAACTGAACATAATCTGTTCAAAGATTTTAAATATATTGTTCCACAGACAGCTGAAGAAGGTTTCTTAGCAAAAGGGAAGCCCTGTCACATCTACCCATCCCAAAAATCAATCCGACAGAGGTATTTTGAAGGAACTGCAATTTGCAACAAAGCTAAACAGAAATACCATTGCAGTAATCTGAGGTAGTACAATAGCAGAACTTAAAACAAAGATCTTATAGCTCATAATTGACAGAACTTAAAACAACCTCTTAACCAAATCATTGACTTGGGTGTCATCTTAGATGCAAAATTTACATTAGAAATGCAAGACTCTAGATGCTATCTCAATATGCAGAAACTCACCCGAGATCGAAGCTAATATTCAAGTTAAAATATTCACCAAAACGTACATTTCTAGTTTTTTTGGTCATTTAATCTCAAATAATTGTTTAAAGTCCAATTATCTACCAGCTGACTACATTTCAAAACTTGGATACTTTCTTCATAAATTAAAACACAGGATTCAAAATAAAAATGTCATTGGAATATGAAAGAAAACTAGCCAGCCTATCTAGCATTTCACCCAAAGAATTCATATAGACATTAAATAATGATGTTCCCACTAACTTCCAGAGCCTACTAATTTTAGAATAAACTGCACTAGGACAGAGGCTGTACCGTGAGCCACAGAAGTAGGAATTTGATCAGGGACCAGTATTTCCATGTCCCTCTGCCTTGATGACTTATTGAAAACAGTGGCAATGCTTTAAAACACTTCAGTTCTTGCTTTTTAATAAAATTGTTCACAAGCAAACTCATGCCTAAAGGTAGATGCTTAAAACAAAAGGCAATTGCTGAAATAGTCCCAAAACTAACTTTGCTTCTAAATTAGTGGGAAATGGCATTATCCTCACTCATAAAATAACCCAGCAAAGGATGTAAATTTTGAAAGACATAGGGCTCCTTTTACCAAGGTGCGCTAGCATTTGTAGCGCATGCTAACCACACGCTAAACGAAAAATACTAACACAAGCTCTATGAAGGTATTAGCGTTTAACGCATGAGGTACTGTAGCGTGCGCTAAAACCACTAGCACACCTTAGTAAAAGGAGCCCATAGTGATGGCTGGGGAAGTTCTACCCCAAAGGCCAATCAGGGAAAGGGATTGGGACCTGTATATAGCCTTTTTGTACTTTTACAATCACACTCAAAGCGGTTTCCATACAGGTACTTCAAGCATTTTCCCCGTCTGTCCCGGTGGGTTCACAATCTATCTAATGTACCTGAGACAGTGGAGGATTAAGTGACTTGCCCAGGGTCACAGGGAGCCGTGCAGGGTTTGAACCTACCACCTCAGGGTGCTGAGGTTGTAGCCACACTCTCCTCCAATTAGAAATACAGAAGGACAGCCAATAGCAAACTTGCCAGCATAAAGGTTATTGGGGTATATACCTTGATGCCAGCACAATGCTGCAATACCTATGCATGTACTTTAAACAACTTTTTTTTTTTTTTTTTTTTTAAAGAAACAAGAACTACAACAGATATTTGTGGTTTCAGACTACTTTGTAATTTAAGGCACTCTGAGGTTTCAGTGTTGTATGAAACCACATTTGCCAAATTGGTTAAACAGAGAAGACACCTAGATAAGGTACAAAAAAGCGCGTGGATTTCTCCAATATGGCATTAGATGGCACCGTGTAAAACTGAAACCTTTTAGACACAAACGAGGTTGTCCTGTGACTTTCAGCTCAGGTCTGCTTGGTTTATCGCATACTTTTGCACACACCTGGAGTTTGATTCACCGAAGTTCTTCGCCCGTTCTGCATCTAAGGGAAAAAAGCTTCATGAATCAGGTCTCAGTTCCTGCACACTAAAAACCAAGGGGTCAATATTTAGCCAGCAGTGGTAAGTAGCTTCAGCTGCAGACTAAACTAACCTCAGATAGTCAATGCTGGGGCACACACAGCTCCCAGCATTGAGTATCTGGGTATGTCCACCAACCCAGATGTTAACCGGGCACTAATTGATATTAAGACTGTGGCCGGTTAACTCACCACATGAAGTCACAACAGCTGTTTTATGGTTACTTACCCAGTTGGCAGACCAAAAATCACCACTAACTGGCTAAGTTACTATTCTGCCCTAACTCTACCCCCAGTCTGCCCCAAACCTATCCATAAGGGATGGCCAGTTAATGGATATACAGGATTAGAAGCACTAGCCATTTAAAAGCTACTGAATATTGGGTGTCAGTTTAGTCAGTGGGATTTAACTGGGCAGATTTAATCCTTTTGAATACAGGCCCCCCAAATGACCAGCTCAGAGTCTCTCTGGATGAGTTCTTTTGCAGTACATGTCCACATTGTTCAAGAATCTGAGTTACTAATGTCTATATTATATATAAGCATAAAAAGAAAACATCCCATTTTCTCTGTGCACTACGTGTGAAATAGTGATTTTGACCAGTAAATCAAGTACATAGGAAACTGTCATAGGCTTAGAAAGGCTGTGCACAGGCTTTGTTTTATAACATAGTAACATAGTAAATGACGGCAGATAAAGACCTGAACAGTTCATCCAGTCTGCCCATAAAGTGAGTTCTTTTAGGGGCAGCTGACTGATAATGGAAGTTCGCACTTTCTTAGGCTATATTCCTCTGGATGAACAACAAACACCAAGGTTCAGGAAGTAACTCAGAAACTATAGACCAGGGAGCCTTACATCACTGCTGGGCAAAATGGTACAGGCTAAGAGCAGAATTACTAAACACATGCATAGGCATGGATCAAGCCAAGGGAAACCCTGCCTCATCAATCAGGTGTGAACAAAGATTAGCCAGTTGATATGGTGTATCTGGATTTTCAGAAAGCGTTTGACAAACTAACTTACGAGAGACTTGCAAGGAAATTTAATATCAATGGGATAGAAGGCAATGCTCTGTGGTGGACTGGGAACTGGTTAAAAGTTAGAAAACGCTGATTGCTGCTTTTTTAACATGGTACTTATCAATGACCTGGAAACAGGAATAATGAATGAAGTGATCAAATTTGCTGATAAATTGCAAAATCTTACAAGACTCAAAATAGACATCCAAATGGCAGATGAAATTTAATGTGAGTAAACAGAAAGTGAAGCAGCTCAACAGCAACCCAAACTATAGTTGAAGGAATACCCAGGAAAAAGTGTAATTGATAAGTTGAAATCCTCTGCTCAGTGTACAGAAGCAGGAAACAAATGGAATATAAGGAAAGGAATAGAGAATACCATATTTATGCCTTTAGATTGCTTTATGGTGTGACCACGCCTCAAATGCTGTGTACAAATAAAGATATAGCTGAATTAGAAAAGACACAGAGGAGGAAAACATAAGACTAGCATAAGACATACCGAGTCAGACCAAAAATCCATCTACCCCAGTATCCAGTTTCCATATTTGCCAATCCAGGTCACAAGTACCTGGCAAAAACCCAAATAGCAGCAGCATTCCATGTTATCGATCCAGGGCAAGAAGTGGCTTGCTTCCCCCATGTCTGTCTATGGACTTTTCCTCCAGGAAATTGTCCAAACCTTTCTTAAAACCAACTATGCTATCCGCTCTTACCACAACCTCTGGCAATGCGTTCCAGACAGAGCTTAACTATTCTCTGCATGAAAAAAAAAAATACTGTATTTTTCGGACCATAAGACACACTTTTTCCACCCCCAAAAAGGGGGTGCTTCTTATGGACCGAATACACTGCGTGCGCCCCCCTCCCCCCAGTACCTTTTTAAAGTAGCGGTGGTCAAGCGCGGTCTCCTGCTGGATGGCTGCCTCTTTGCAGAGTGATGCACAACGCTTGCTCCTGCACCACAACTGGCTGCAATTGAGTATGATTGGCTGTGATTGGGTGGTTTAACGGCAGCAGCACACGCTTACCTTCCCCGCCCCCATCCCTCTAGCATTTGTAATTTTTGCATGTGAGTGCGCCCACACGCATTGAGGGGGGAACAGGCAGTGGCTATGCGCACGCTGGACACCCAGAAGCTAAAGGTAGCCAACCTGCGGCCGAGCTCCAGCGTCAGGGCCTAGACTGCAGCGGGCTGAAGGCTGAGTTGACACAGTGGCTGCAGGAAGCATTGGATGCTAAATTGTTAGCAGGAGATTCTGGCGAGGAGGAGACAACAGGACTAGGTGGAGAGCCGATGGACGACAAGCTGGGCAACAAGAATCACAGCACAGCGGGGGATGAGGACGATGGAGAGCCAGCATTTCGTCTAGAGGGAGAAGGCCAGGAACTGGAGCAGATCTGGTAGCTCTGAATTCAGAAAAGGGCACAGAGGACAGGAAATCAGAGCGAACCACAGGGGAGTGTGAGCCAAATGGAGAGACAGGAGAGAGGAAACCAAAGGACCGGACACAATCCCCTGCCAAGCTCAAGGCTTCTTTGACACGACCCCTAGGGCACCGTGATCCAGGCGTGAATGGTGGGCAGGAAGCAGAGAACCGGCCCAGAGAGGAGGCACAGTGAGGAAGAGGAAGATGCAGAGGAGGTGAGCATTGTGCTTCGCTATGCAAAGAGGCAGCCATCCACTTTAAAAAGGTACGGGGTTCGGGGGAGGGGGAACTGCGGACAGCTTCGGGCTTTGGACTGCAGGTTGTTTCGGGCTGCAGGCTTCCCAGCACCAGACATACCTATGTGTAAATGAGGAAAAACAAAGAAAAAAATTCTGAACCAAATTTTTTTTTCTTGGTTTTTCCTCCTCTACAGGTGGGTGCGTCTTAAGGTCCGGTGCGTCTTATGGAGCGAAAAATACGGTATTTCCTCCTATTGGTTTTAAACATATTTCCCTGTAACTTTGAGTGCCCCTACTCTTTGTAATTTCTGGGAGAAAAAAAAAAAAAAAGATTCACTTTTACTCATTCTACACCACTCAGGATTTTGTAGACTTCTTTGTTTGTTTATTTATCTCCTGCCCTTATCCAGGGCGAGTAACAATTTTACATACAAAATAATACATTACATTTAACATACAAATCACATCAACACAACCCTCACTTTAACCAAAATACACACATACAAAGTATAAAAATACAAGTAGGAAAGAAAATTAGCAGGTAAGAATATAATTTTTCCTTCCTTAGCAACAGCAGCAGATGAATCCAGAGACCAAAGGGATGTAGCAAAGCAATCCTCAAACTGGGTGGGAAGCAAACGCCACCTCGGCAACAACCGAAGCACTAAACGCAGCCTCCACATGCGCCCCCACATCCAACCGGTAATGCTGAGATAAAGTATTCTTGGAAGACCAGGTAGCCACATGACAAAACTCCGCCAAGTAAAAAACCTCTGGACTGAGCCCAAGAAGTAGCCATCGCTCTGGCTGAATGATCATGAAGTTCTTCCACCAACTGCTTCCCTGCCATCAAGTAAGCGTAAAGAATGTCCTCCTGGACCCTTCCAGCGATGGAGGCTTTGGACGCTGCCATAAGTTTGTCGTGTCCCTTGAAGAATACAAAGAGGTGATCTAAACGACTAAAGTCATTAGAAACCTACAGATTGCGGAGAATGCTATGCACTTTTAAGGAACTCAGTGAAGAAAAGCTCCCCTCCCCATTCTTTCCTGAGATGGGGGAGTTCTTTCCCCAGAGGCGGCCAGTGAGATTCTGGAGAGTGTGGAGACAGAACTCCCAGTTCAAGGAGCATCTGTAGGAGATTCCGGGACTAAAACAGTAACGGGAGGTGAAGAAAATCAGCCAGAGCAAAGCTAAGAACTTTCTTCAGAGGGTGATCATTTTTTCACTCAGCAAAAGTTTACAATTTTGGAAAAGCCTCCACAAGTGACCCTGGAGTCCTTATGGGATTTAATTGCAAACTTTTCAAAAACTATTAGTCCCAATTTCCAATACATTGAAAATAAATTGATACAACATACTAAAGAGCTTAAGGATTTAAGAGAAGATCTGACTGTTACCAAATTATCAATTCAAAAGCATGACCAAGATTTACTATTGGTTAAACAAGTACAGGAGTCCCTAATCAAGGATAATCTTAGTCTTAGGAAAAAATTAGAGATACTTGAAAACAATTCACGAAATAATAATCTGAGACTAATTAATTTCCCCAGATTAACAATGATAACTCCTAGGGAAATGCTTAGGAGATATCTGGTGGAAATTTTGCAAGTCTCGGAGGAAACCTTACCACCACTTACACAAGTGTACTATTTACCAAATAAAAATGGGACTCAATTACAGGATAAAATATCTGTTCAACCACTGAATGTATCAGAAATTTTAGAAACGTCAGATAAAGAAATAGCGGTACCTTCTACATTGATACTAACTGTAGCTCTTTCAATTGATAAAATGTGGTTATTGAGGCTCTTTTTTAAAAACAAACAAAGAGTTTCTTGGATGCAAAATTCAAATGTTTCCTGATCTTTCAAGAGAAACTCAGAAACGTCGTCGATAATTTCTTCTTTTGAGACCTGGGGTCATTGCTTTGGGAGCAACATTCTATTTGAGACACCCTTGCAAGTGTATCATATGCCACCACTCAGTTAAATATGTTTTCTTTGAATCTCAACAGTTAACTGCTTTTTTGGCTCTCTCTCGACTGGATGAAGTAAAAACAAGCGCTCTATAGTTATAAAATACGCTCCAATCTCAGCTCTTTCTGTAGTCTATCCTGCTACATAGATTTATATTTTCCTTTATTCGCCTTTATGTAATCTTGGATCTATAATTTGTGGACTTGAGTTGAGTTAGCCATATATATATATTTTTTTTCTTCTTCTTTGTTATAAAATCATGTTAAATGGTAATGTGATTTATTTTTCCAATGAAAGTCATAACTTGACTAACTTACTTTCTGTACAAGTGAATACTTGATATGTAAATTGAAAAAAAACTTATAAATTAAAAAAGAAAAAAAGAAATTGTGGTAGTGTATGAACTAACACCCCAGAATTTGTAAATCATAAATAAGAATCACCGCCGTACAAGGCCTGCAACTAAGAAAACCTTAGCTGAAGCCATGGCTACAAGAAACACCGTATTCAATGTCACAGCCTTTTAGAGCCTCAAAAGACAAGGTTGAAACGGAGCCTTCTATAAACTGCAAAGAAGTACCTTAAAACTGTACTCCGGACAGGGCTTCTTAAGAGGTGTACAAATATACTGTACTCCTTTAAACAAGTTTACTGTGGAAGTCATAAATCAGATATCACCCATATTATCTCAGATAGAGCAATAGACTATTAGTTTCAGGCTAAAACTCAATACGGAAAAAATAACAATTTTTTAGCCAGCCCCAATGATAAAATAACAGAAACATCGCTTTGTCTTAATGGACATGTCTATCCAATAACCAATTCCATAAAAATTCTGGATATCACACTTGACCACGAACTGACTTGGATCAATCACACAAACTTAGTAGTACAAAAATGTTTCTACATATTGTGGAAATTAGGGACCATTAAAAAATACTTTGATCCAGTGTCTTTTAGATTACTGGTACAATCATTGATCCTACCCATTCTGGATTATTGTAACATCATTTATTTGGGATTTTCCCAAAAGATTTTAAGAAGACTGAGAATAATTCAGAATGCTGCGGTTCGATTGATATTTGGTCTGAAGAAGAACGACCGCATTAGTCCATATTATCGATTATTGCATTGGCTAGCGTTTGAACTAAGAATACTATTTAAGTTTTCTTGTATTTGTTTTAAGCCGATTTCAGGAGAGTCTCCAATTTATTTGTCCCCTCACTTTGAATTTTATAGACCATCAAGGATTACAAGAAGCTCTAGCTTATTTACCTATCCTAAGCCAAATGGTGTCAGATATAAGAACTTTTTTGAAAGGACCTTAGCATTTCAGGCAGGCAAACTACAATGTTGGCTCAGTGAATGTCTTGTCTTCATCAAGCCATGTCTTACTGTTCTTTTTGAAAATTAGTAAAGTCTGCTTTGTTTGACAAATTTATCACATAATTAGGTCTTTTTAATATTGTAATTATTTTACTAACTTTTAATCTTGGTTTTTTAATCTTAAAACATGTATGTACTTCGCTGATTGCTCAGTTTCTTATGGTGTAAACCGCCTAGAACTCTTGGGTAATGGCGGTATAGAAGAATAAATTTATTATTATTATTATTTTAGGAACTGAACTACAAGAAGCTGAGAAGTAAGCGAAGAGCGAGATACCTAGCTCTTGTAACCAGGGCTGTGGAGTCGGAGTCGAGGAGTCTGAGGAAATTTCGGGTACCTGGAGTCGGAATCTGAAGTACAAAAAACTGAGGAGTCGGAACATTTATCTACCGACTCCATTTTTGAACTTGGCATACCAATCACGAGCGATTCTTTCAGCTATAACACCCACTATATACACAGAACAAATGTTGCGAGCAGTTTCTGCGGCCTTAGAACCTTGATTAAAAGCAAAAAGAAGGTGGTGTCGAAAATGCTAATTTCTCTCAACTTGACATTCAATTTTAACGATCTGAAAATTAACCAGTGCTGTGGAGTCGAGGAGTCGGAGGAAATTTAGGGTACCTGGAGTCGGAGTCTGAAGTACAAAAAACTGAGGAGTCGGAACATTTATCTACCGACTCCACAGCCCTGCTTGTAACAAGCTAAGATTGCCACTTGAAGATGAAGGGAATTGAACGCTAAGCCCTTGGCAATACATTTCTGCTAAAAAAGAAAGAATATAACACATAGAAGTCTGGAAGGGTGCCAATGCTGAGAAGTACCCAAGAAAGGAAAAGCCTCCAAATAGTAGCATAAGCCACAGGTGAAGACATCTGTATTGCCTGGAGAAGAGAAGAAATAACCTGCTTCGCATATCAGCCATCACACATCAGCCATGACTTTTCCAAAGCTAAGTGGTAATACCAAAGTAGGACGAATATTCATGTTTACTGGACCCTAGGTGAGTAAATCCGGAGATACCGGGAATCGCAACAGTTTGGCCGTCGAAAGACTCATCAGATCTGCATAACAAGGACGGCGCAGCCATGTGCCCTGAAAGCGAGCTTAAGATGGCAAATCCATCCAATCGTCAGCCAGGGAAAACACTTAAAAATGAGAAACCAGAGGCAAGAAAGAAGCAACACTGCTACCCCCTCTGACTGCCACCCCCTGCGTCTGCTGAAGAAGCTAGGAAGCTTTGAATTTCGCGACGAGGCCATGCGGTCTAGCTCTAGGAGATCTCACCTTTATACATAGAGCTGGAATGCCTGAGTGAATAGTTCCCAATATCCAGGATGTAGAAGATTTTACTACTACTACTAGTATTTATTATTTCTAAAGTGCTGAAAGGGGTAAGCAGCGCTGTACATTTTAACATACAATAGGTGGTCCCTGCCCAGATTTTGTAGTGAGAAAGTCTATCTAAACTCTTTTCCTGTCTTGTAAAATGATGTGCTGACAGAAGAGAACAATGAAATTCCACCTATTGAAGATGAACCATTACTTTACTCGCCAACTGAGTACATTATGTATTTCCCTGGCTGTAGAGAAATACCACTGTCATAACACTGTCCTAAAAGACCTTTATTGTCATTCTGAAACTTCTAAAACGGTAGCCCGACCATGCTTCAGTCCAGAAGAATGAACGAGTACAGAATCTCTTCTTAATACGCTGAGGATTGAAGGCACTAAGCCCCCCAACCCGACAGCCTGGGTTGTTTGGTGACTATGTACCAGTCCAACAAAAAGTGAGGCATGCCTTTGAAAAGATTAATCTCGCTGAGCCACCAAATTATATTAAGCGATGCTTGAGGAACCTACTAGATACTACAATTGGAGCCTTGAGATACTGGGAACCACTATAACAAAAGCGACTGCTGTGGCATTCTCACGTGAAAGCGAGCCTAAGTTCCCAGTGGAGTCACCACCATAGATCCTAGAACCTGTACAGAATCCCATGCTCTTGTTCTTGGCGACTGAAGAAGAAGGCAAACCTGAGACTGTAACCTGTCATCCCAGTCTCTGGGAAGAAACACATTCCTCTCCTACGTGAACAACATCCCCCGCTCTTTGGAAATTTGAAGATTCACATCCAAAGAATTGAAGAAAAGAAGTTCAAATAAAAGAAATCACCCGTTTGTGTCTGACAAATTGATCTGGCTGGAAGACATCCGAATCAAGTAGTTGTCTAAGAAAGAAAGTACCTGAATCTCCTGTTTATGCCAAAACGCCATCACTGCCCTCATTTTCTAAAATGTTCGTGGAGCCATAGCTAAGCCAAATAGCATCTGCCAAAACTGATAGCACTCGATGAGAGCCAAGTGAAGATAGTGCTAATTCGGTGTCCATAGGGAAATTGTAAATATTCTCAGTTTTTCTACGGAAATGTTTAATTCTGAGAAACTAATTTACCAGAATGAGATCTAGCTCCCTTCTGACCAATTCCCCCGTCTTAGGCACTATGAAGTACATGGAATAACTTCCCTTAATTCCAGAAGAACTAAAACTACTGCCCCGAGTACCAGTAACACTTAAAAGGGGTCTTACACGAACGTAATCTTTGGAAGCTCGATACATGGTAACTCCAAGAAAGAATCTGAAATGGGAGGAAGATTCAAAGTTGCAAGCATCCTGAAAAATGCCCAAAGCCCCCTGACCTGACATCATGAGAAAGCATAAAGAGTTACCAGAGGAAGTGAAGATCCCTTCAGAATGAAGAGCAGATAGTCGGGGAATGGCTGGACGAAAGCTGTAAATTCTGGAAGAAAGGCACTTTCCCACAAAAAATCCAGCTTTGCGATGTAAGATGGAGTATGTTGGAATTCTGAAAACAGTATTAACTCCATGCAATGTTATCCAAAAACTTACTGCCTTTAAAGTGAAGACGTACTAGACGTAATCTAGAAGCTGCATTGACTACCCCATGGGAAATAATCTGCACCATAATTGTTATCAGACAAAGCTTACATTCCTAAAGAGAGCTTCAGGGATGATTCCAACCGCCACATAGCGTTTGCTACTATATGGGTTTGGGAGAATAGGTAACTTGTCCCTGGTTAGAAGGAGCCACACAGCTCTTCCTGCCAGTTTGAGGGACTGTCTAGCACAGACATGGGAAACTCCGGTCCTCGAGGGCCAGAATCCAATCAGGTTTTCAGAATTTCCCCAATGAATATGCATAAGATCTATTTGCATGCACTGCTTTCAATGCATATTCATTGGGAAAATCCTGAAAACCCGATTGGATTCTGGCCCTCGAGGACAGGAGTTGTCCATGTCTGGTCTAGCAGGTGCCATGAGAAGATGGCGACCTGAGAAATCTGTATGAGAAGCTTTGAAACTTGCAGTCCCTGGCACCCTAGAAAAAGAAAAGACAGTTCTGCCCACAGAAAGATGTGAAGTGCCGTTATGACCCTAGAGACTCCCCCAATTCGTAATCTATTCGTACTACGTTCAGGAATCAAGTCTATAGTGCTACCAGACACACACAGTGCTGCACAGAGGCACAAGAATAAGAAAACCTCTAAACCTCAATAGACTCACCCTTCAGGGACCCCGAGAGACAAGATACCTGTATGAAACACAGGGTACTCTCATGCCACTGACATCACTGTGCAGCAATTTGTCTTCTGCTGACCCATAACGGCAAAAAAACGAGATTGGGAGGCTGAGCACAGGACAGAATATCTTTCTTAAGCACCGTGAGGCGTAACGGTACAGTCCCGATTAAAGTAGTTAAGTCTTTTCAAGTAGAGAAAGTGGGGCAACACACACACAAGGTATATCACTGCAACAGTGGCAAAAGCTGTTGAAACACTCCCGACGCGTAGAACTCCGAAAACAGGGAAGCCACGGGATACAGTGATCTAAGTCAGCTGCAAAATAAACCCCGTGAATGCTGTAGTGCTCCTGCTAGCGCAGGAGACCCAAGCGCATGCCTGTTTCATGCCAAAATGAGCCAGCTCTATCAAAAGTGCATTAAAAACCTACCCGGAGCCAACCATTAAAATATTTTTCCACTGTCATGGTATAAAATGCTTAAAATGAATACTGGAGAGAAATTAATGAATGCTGCTTTGTTCTCCTCAACTTAGGAAAATAAGCATGCGTCTCTTGCACTCAGTCAGGAACCAGCTATGTGAAGAACACATCTGGAGTCGTCCAAATATTCACCTCCACCTGGCCACGGGAACTGCCAAGCAGAGTCCGCATCGGGGAGAAATCCCACTACCACCGTGGTGCTGCTGCTAGAGTATGAAAACAAGCGTGCGCTTTCAACACGCAAAAAGGCACCAGTTCCGTCAACGGAGCTCTATCCATACATTCGAAGGCCTTTACTGAATAGACTTCATACAAATGTAAATTTACTTGTCATTCGCTAAACCATTTCCACAACTCTACAAAAGATAGCGTTTGATAAAAAAAATATTCCTTTTGTAGACTCACACCGAACCTGCAGCTCCACCACAACCAGAAACCAGAAAAGAAGTGCAAATAAAACATATACTCACAACTTTGTTGATAGTGCCGGGAGATGCCGGTTGCTCAGCACTATGAGGGCAGAAATGTTTAATAGTCACTGTGGTCTCTTTTTTTTTTTTTTTTAGTGAAGAAAAAGAAGAAAAATCGAGACCCATTCAGACCCTCTATCATTGGAGAGAGGGTGAGGCACCATTCAGCCGGACACCCCTGTCTCACTGAAAAGAAACCTCAACAAGAGATAATTATTTGCCCAGTCACAGCCAGAATCCAGGAGCTAGGTGAATAGCAACCATCACCTGCTGAGAGATAGAGAAACTGATTAACAGGTGGTCCTATTGCCTGGCACACCTCCTGCATCTTCAATATGCTCTATCTCCACCTGCTGGTAGATGTATGCTATCCCATTGGTCTCTGGATTCATCTGCTATTGTTGCTAAGGAAGTTAGACCATTCTTCTAACTTTTGCAGATTCCTCTCTTCATGTTTTCCACTCCCTCCGGGGCATCCACTCCGTTACAAATCTTAGTATCATTCGTAAAAAGGCTAACTTTACCTTCTAACCCTTCAACAATGTCATTCACAAACATACTGAACAGAATTGGTCCCAGCACCAATCCTTGAGGCACTCCACTACTCACCTTTCCCTTCTCCGAGCAAATTCCATTAACCACCACCCTCTGGCATCTGTCCATCAATTACCGTAGTTTCTAAACCAGTTCACCACTTTGGGCCCTATTGTGTCTGGCACTAATGTCAGGCTTACCGGTCTAATTTCCTGGATCTCCCCTGGAACTCTTTTTTAAAAATCTGTATAACACTGGCCACTCTCCAAACCTCAGGTACTACAGATGATTTTAGTGACAGGTTGCAGATCACTAATAGTAGATTAGCAATTTCATATTTGCGTTCTTTTAGTACCCTGGAATGTACACTATCCAGTCCAAGTGACTTATCACTAACTTAAGGGTAGGCAATTCCGGTCCTCGGGAGCCAAAAGCAGGTCAGGTTTTCAGGATATCCACAAAGAATATATACGAGATGAATTTGTATGCACTGCCTCCTTTAGATGCAAATCTATCTCATGCATATTTATTGTGGATATCGTGAAAACCTGACCTGCCTGTGACTCTCGAGAACCGGAATTACCTACCCCAACTTGTCAATTTGGCTTAGTATGCTTCCAGTTCCTCCACATCACCCTTGAAAACCATTTCCAGTTCAGGTAGATCTCTTATATCTTCTTCCATAAAGACCGAAGCAAATAATTCATTCAATCTCTCTGCTATGGCATTATCTTCCCTGACTGCCCCTTTAGTTAAAGCAGATGGAATGAGGAAGAGCTAAAATAGTTAGGACTAGAGCTTAGAGAAGAGATGACGAGAGGAAACATGATACAGGTTTATAAAATTTTTACATTTTCCAAAAGCAGAAGAACTAGGAACACGCAATGAAGGTCTTTAGTACTATATTTAAAACAAATCAGAGAAAACATTTCTTCATTCAGCACATAAATTAAGCTCTGGAATTTGTAACTAGAAAGCACAGGAAAAGCCTTTAGAGTAGCAGGGTTAAAAAAAAGAGGTTTATAAAGTGCCAGAGAGACTAATCTATAATCTATTATTCACATGGACTTGTGTAAGGCCAATGATTATTCCTGGGATAAGCAGTATGGAATCTGTTTTACTCTTTTGGGATTTACCATTTTCCTAGGTAATAGTGATCTGGATTGGCTGCTTTTGGAAACCGGATACTGGGCAAATAACTGTACGGAAGAAGATGTAAAAGATCTACCTGAACCAGAAATGGTTTTCAAGGGTGATGATGTGGAAGAGCTGTAAGAAATCTCGGTGAATCTGGAAGGTGTACTAAGCAAAATCAACAAGTTAAAAAGTGATAAATTGCCAGGACCGGATGGTATACATCCCAGGGTACTAAAAGACCTAGTGATCTGTAACCTGTCGCTAAAATCGTCTGTAGTACCTGAAGATTAGAGGGTGGCCAATGTTATGCTGATTTTTAAAAAGGGCTCCAGGGGAGATCTGGAAAATTATAGATCGGTAAGCCTCACTTCAGTGCCAGGCAAAATGGTAGAAACAATTCTAAAAAATAAAATTGTGGAACACGTAAACAAACATGATTTAGGGCTCCTTTTACAAAGGCGCGTTAGGGCCTTAACGCACGGAATAGCGTGTGCTAAAATGCCATGCACGCTAGCCACTACTGCCTCCTCTTGAGCAGGTGATAGTTTTTAGTCTAGTGCGCGCTAAAAACGCTAGCGCACCTTCGTAAAAGGAGCCCTTAATGAGATGGAGTAAACATGGGTTCAGCCGAGGGAGATCTTGCCTCACCAATTTGCTTGATTTCGTTGAAGGTGTGAATAAACATGTGGATAAAGGTGAGCTGGTTGATATAGTGTATCTAGATTTTCAGAAAGCTTTTGATAAAGTTCCTCAAGAGGCTCCTGAGAAAATTAAAGTGTCATGGGATAGGAGGCAAAAATTCAGTTGTGGATTAGGAATTGGTTATCGGATAGAAAACAGAGGGTAGGGTTAAATGGTCATTTTTCTCAATGGAGAAGAGTAAACAGTGGAGTGCCACAGGGGTCTGTACTGGGACCGGTGCTATTTACCTTATTTATAAATGATCTGGAAATTGGAATGACGAGTGAGGTGATTAAATTTGCAGATGACACTAAACTGTTCAAAGTTGTTAAAACATGCGGATTGTGAAAAATTGCAGGCGGACCTTAAGAAATTGGAAGACTGGGCGTCCAAATGGCAGATGAAATTTAATATGGACAAATGCAAAATGATGCACATTGGGAAGAATAACCTGAATCACAGTTATCAGATGCTAGGGTCCACCTTGGGGATTAGCACCCAAGAAAAAGATCTGGGTATCATTGTTGACAATACGATGAAACCTTCTGCCCAATGTGTGGCGGCAGCCAAAAAAGCAAACAGGTTGCTAAGAATTATTTAAAAAGGAATGGTTAACAAGACTAAGAATGTTATAATGCCCTTGTATCGTTCCATGGTGCAACCTCATCTGGAGTATTGCATTCAATTCTGGTCTTCTTATCTCAAGAAAGATATAGTGGTGCTAGAAAAGGTTCAAAGAAGAGAACCAAGATGGTAAAGAGGATGGAACTCCCCTCGTATCAGAAATGACTAAAAATGTTAGGGCTCTTCAGGCTGGAAAAGAGATATGATTGAAGTCTACAAAATCCTGAGTGGAGTAGAACGGGTACAAGTGGATCAATTATTCACTCCGTCAAAAATTACAAAGACTAGGGGACACTCAATGAAGTTACAGGGAAATACTTTTAAAAACAATAGGAGGGAATTTTTTTCATTCAGAGAATAGTTAAGTTCTGGAACGCGTTGTCAGAGGATGTGGTAAGAGCGAATAGCGTAGTTGGTTTTAAGAAAGGTTTGGACAAGTTATTGAGAAAGACATGGGGGAAGCCACTGCTTGCCCTGTATCGGTAGCACAGAAAGCACAGTTACTTACCGTAACAGGTGTTATTCAGGGACAGCAGGCATATAATCTCACATGTGGGTGACGTCATCTAAGGAGCCAAGATGCGGAAGCATTTTCAAGCAAACTTGATTGAAGATTTAAGTTTGCTCTGCTGCTCCACGCATGCGTGCCTTCCTGCTCCACTAGGGGGCGCATCCCCTCGTGGTCTCCAGTTCACTTAACTAGCAAAGAAGCCTACCTCGGGGAGGTGGGCGGGTTGTGAGAATATATGCCTGCTGTCCCTGGATAACACCTGTTACGGTAAGTAACTGTGCTTTATCCCAGGACAAGCAGGCATGATATTCTCACATGTGGGTGACCTCCAAGCTAACTGAAAGGGATGGAGGGAAGTTGGCAATTTAAGCAAATAGATTTCGCAAAACCGATTGGCCGAACCAGCCATCGTTCCTGGACAGTGAGTCCAGACAGTAGTGGGAGGTGAAAGAATGAACCGAAGACCACGTGGCAGCCTTGCAGATTTCCTCAATAGGTGTGGACCTAAGGAATGCTACGGAGGCTGCCATCGCTCGGACCTTGTGTCCCGTTACTCGACCATGCAGCGCAAGACCAGCCTGAGTGTAGCAAAAGGAGATGCAATCGGCCAACCAGTTGGACAAGGTGCGCTTGGAAACTGGGTGACCTAACCGGTTTGGGTCAAAGGACAAAAACAATTGTGGGACTTTCCGGTGTGGTTGAGTGCGTAGGAGGTAAAAGGACAACGCTCTCTTGCAGTCAAGAGTGTGGAGCGCCACCTCTCCGGGGTGAGAGTGGGGCTTGGGGAAAAACACAGGTAAGACAAAGGACTGATTGAGATGGAAATCAGACACTACTTTAGGCAAGAACTTTGGATGAGTGCGGAGTACCACCTTGTCATGATGGAATACAGTGAAGGGTGGGTCCACTACCAGAGCCTGTAGCTCACTAACCCACCGAGCGGAAGTGAGCGCAAGCAGGAAAATCACCTTCCAAGTGAGGAATTTTGGATGGCATTTGTCTAGGGGATCAAATGGGGGTTTCATTAGTTGAGCCAGAACCACGTTAAGGTCCCAAACCACCGGAGGAGGTTTGAGAGGAGGGTGGACATTCAGAAGACCCTTCATGAAGCGAGAGACTAAGGGATGGAGCGAGAGGGCTTTCCCTTCTAGGGGCTGATGAAAGGCCGCAATCGCACTGAGGTGTACCCGAATGGAGTTGGTCTTTAGGCCAGAGTGAGATAATTGAAGTAAATAGTCAAGGACCAGGGGGACGGGAATCGATACCGGGTCCTGGTTGTGAGAGGAGCACCAGGCTGAGAATCTGGTCCACTTTTGGGAGTAGCAGGTTCTCGTCGAGGTCTTTCTAGAGGCCTCCAGTATCTCCTTGACTGATTGAGACACAGGGAGAGAAGTCAGGGGGAAAGAAACCAAGCATTCAGATGAAGAGATTGAAGATTGGGATGTAACAGCGAACCCTGACCCTGTGATAGTAGAGAGGGAAACCGAGGCAGAGGTAGTGGATCTCTGACACTGAGTTGAAGTAGAAGGGGAAACCAAGGCTGGCGTGTCCAGCGAGGAGCAATCAGGATCAGGGTGGCTTGCACCGTTTTCAGGTGGACCAGTGTCCGCAGGATCAGCGGAAACGCTTACAGAAACCTTCCCTCCCAGTCGAGGAGGAAGGCGTCAGCCTCGAGCCGGTCCGGGGAGTACATCCGGGAGCAGAAGAGAGGCAGCTTATGGTTGTGGGGGGATGCGAATAGATCTATTTGAGGCGTCCTCCATGTTTCGAACACCTGTCGTAGGGTCTGAGAGTGCAGTGACCACTCGTGTGGCTGGAGGAGGCGGCTGAGTCTGTCCGCCAGACAGTTTTGTTCTCCTTGTATGTACACCGCTCGAAGGAAGGTGTTGTTGGAGATTGCCCATTTCCAGAGGCGCAGGGCTTCCCGACAAAGGGCCCAAGACCCTGTTCCCCCTTGTTTGTTTACGTAGTACATTGCTACCTGGTTGTCGGTTCGGATGAGAACCACCCGGTCGTGGAGCAGATGTTGAAAAGCTACAGCTGCGAGATAGATGGCCCGAAGCTCTAGCACATTGATGTGGCAGCGACGGTCCTCTGCTGACCACATCCCTTGAGTGCGTAGGCCGTCTAGATGGGCTCCCCAAGCGTACTCCGACGAGTCCGTGGTGAGTACCTTGCTGTGGGGTGGGGTGAGGAAGAGCAAACCTTTGGAAAGATTTGAAGAGTCGGCCCACCAGCGGAGCGATCGTTGCAAGGAAGACGTCACTGTCACGGGGTGGTCGATCGGGTCCCGGTCTTGACGCCATTGAGAGGCCAGGGTCCATTGAGGGATTCTCAGATGGAGGCGGGCGAAGGGTGTGACATGGACGGTGGAGGCCATGTGCCCTAGAAGAGTCATCATCTGCCGAGCTGATACCGTGGTCAGCAGGGAGATCCTTCGACTCAGACTTACTAACGCCTCTAGACGCGGAGGGGGGAGGAAGGAACGGAGGCGAACCGTGTCCAGCATGGCCCCGATGAACTGTAGGGACTGGGAGGGGCGTAGTTGGGATTTTGGGAAGTTTATCTCGAACCCCAGACTCTGTAGGTAGATAATAGTCTGTTGGGTCGCTGAGATAACCCCTTCCCTGGACGGGGTTTTGATCAGCCAGTCGTCCAGGTACGGGAATACCTGAAGGCCCAGGGAGCATAAGGTAGCTGTGACCACCACAAGGCACTTGGTGAAGACCCGAGGTGACGATGCTAGGCCGAAGGGGAGGACACGGTATTGTAGGTGCCAGTCCCCTATCTGGAAACGCAAGAACTTGCGGTGAGCGGGGTGCACTGGGACATGTGTGTACGCCTCCTTCAGATCAAGGGAGCAGAGCCAGTCGCCCTCGTCGATCAGGAGGTAGAGGGTCGGTAGGGAAAGCATCCGAAATTTTTCCCGTACCAGAAATTTGTTGAGGCGTCTCAAGTCTAGTATTGGGCGTAGGTCTCCCGTTTTTTTCGGTACCAGGAAGTAACGGGAGTAGAAGCCCTTCCCCCGTTGGCCGGGGGGAACCTCCTCCACTGCTCTCAGGCGAAGCAGGTCTCGAGCTTCGGAGAGGAGTATGGGTAGCTGCGTCCAGTTGGGAGGGCAATTCCTTGGGGGGTTGTCTGGAGGAATGGCCCGAAAGTTGAGAGAGTATCCTGATGAGATCACGCCAAGGACCCATGTGTCCGACGTGACTTGTTCCCAGCGAGGGTAAAAGGCTTTGAGGCGACCCCTGATGGGAAGGAGGCCTGGGACTATGGCGGAGGGGGCCCGCCCCCTTCCGCGTATCCCATCAAAAGGACGGGGATGGTTTGGTAGTCGCAGGCGGTTGGGACTTGGGCATGGCTTGTGGGCGCCTGGGTGGAGGCCGCGAGAAGGCAGGAGTGGATTTTTGTGGGTAGCGGCGCGGAGGGGTCCTAAACGGCCTGGACGCGGGCGGTTTAGGCTTTTGCCGGACGAGGGAGGCAAACGAGCGTTCGTGTTCTGAGAGGCGTTTTGTAGCCGCCTCGATAGTGTCATCGAACAGTTCTTTTCCCACGCAGGGGAGGTTAGCCAACCGGTCCTGTAAGATGGGGTCCATGTCGACCAGGTGTAGCCAAGCTAGTCGGCGCATGGCGATAGCAAAGGCTGCCTCTCTGGAGGAGAGTT
This sequence comes from Geotrypetes seraphini, assembly GCF_902459505.1. NCBI lineage: Eukaryota > Metazoa > Chordata > Amphibia > Gymnophiona > Dermophiidae > Geotrypetes > Geotrypetes seraphini. Next base: position 70,653,083 of record NC_047095.1, read on the forward strand.
CGAAACCATCGTAGGCCGCGTGGAATAGATGGAGGCGTAGGTTGGAGAGGGATTCCAAAAGCAGGCTAAACGCTCCTTGGCAGGAGGCCGGTAGGTCAGTCTCAAAGGCTCTCAGTAGTCCAATGAGGTGTTTGAGGTAGGATGTGAAGGTGAAAGTGTAGCTTTGCACCCTAGAGGCCATCATCGCATTTTGATATAGTCTCCTGCCGAACTTGTCTAGGGTTCGGCCTTCTCGGCCTGGGGGGACCGCTGCTGAGACCCGGGAGGGGTAAGCCTTTTTTAAGGAGGATTCTACTAACAGCGACTGGTGGGATAGCTGTGGTTGTTCAAATCCTGGAAAGGGTACTGTACGGTACTTGGTCTCCATTTTGGAGGGCACGGCTGTGACCATATAGGGGGTCTCCAGGTTCCTGAAGAGAGCCTGTTGGAGTACCGGGTTAGGCGGTAAGCGAAGGGACTCTCTGGGCAGTGATGGCATATCCAGTTCCGCTAGGTACTCTTTAGAGTATCTGGAGTCGGACTGGAGGTCTAAATTCAAAGCGTGGCCCATGTCCTGGACAAAGCATGAGAAGGATGGGCGGGATGTTCCCGAGGCCCCGTGCGGGGTCGGTGAACGAGACCTCCGTCGGGTGGAGAAGGAAGGGGAGGCTTCCCTCGAGTATCGAGGTTCCTGCTCCGATCCACGCTCCGAGAAAGTGTTCCGGGGTCGTGGATCTCCGACGTCTCGAGGAGCCCCTCGGAGACGACGCCGGGGTTCGGGGTACCGATCGATGTCGAATCGGTGACCTCGAGCCGGACTCCGTCGGTGAAAGCCCAAGACCTCGGATCGGGAGTTCGGAGGATGCGCGGGTTGAAGAGTGATAACTCTGCCACCCTCAGCGGTCCCGTACGAGGTGTAGGTGAACGGCCTTGTAGAGTGGGGGAACCCTGGGCCTTCTTGGAGGTACGGCGGTTCGAGGTTTCTGTCGTTTTAGCACGATGTTTTGCCCCGCGGCGGTCTGTGGAGGGAGAGCGCCTCGGGCGCCTCGGCGAGGAGTCCGAGGAGGATGGGATGCGGCGAAGCTTGCGCACTTTTCCCCGAATTGGCTCGACGCGAGGCTCAGGCTGGTCTGGCACATGCGGGGTCTAGGTCGAGGCCGGTTGTAGCTGGGCCATTTCAGCGGACAGCTCCGACGAGATCATCGCTCGGAGTAGGTCCTGAAAGACGGGCACGGACAGCATCGAAGGCATGTCCACTGCCTCGGTGCACTCCACCGGGGGCGATCTCGTATCAGAGTATTCCCGTGTGGTGGAGGCACGGCCCGAAGGCTTGGAGGGCTTCGCTGGGGCTGTAAGCATGGGGCTTCCGCCATGTGTCGTCGGTGTCCCCGAGGCTGGTTTCTTCGCTGGTACAGAACTTGAAGAGGGAAGAGGGGACTTACCCGGAGCCGAGGCTTTCTGTTGTCCCGAGGACTTTGGATTCGAGTCTCGAGGCGATGCCGAGGTATTCGGGGCCGAGGTCAAGGCCGGGGTCGAGGCCGAGGTAGAGGGTTGGTCTGGGGCGAAAAGATCCGCCATGCGGGCTTTTCTTCGACGGAGGGCCCGGTTCTGGAAAGTAGAGCACTGGGGGCAGGAGTCGGTTGGATGAGCGGCCCCCAGGCAGAGGATGCACCGGCGATGCGGGTCTGTGATGGAAAGAAGCCGCTCGCACCGGGTACACTTTTTAAAGCCGGTCAAAGGCCAGGACATAGAATCGAAAGTGGCCGCGGCTCGAGTAGCCACGCGGCCACGGGGACCCGGAAGCCTCCGGGTCGGTCAAAAATGAAGCAGGAATCAAGTTGAAAAAGAAAATTTCGCGCACAGCGACTTAATCGAGAAAAAACAAGAAAAACTCGCGGTGCTAGAAGGTAGTTGGGGCAGAGCCTGAAAAAACACGACTTCTAGGCTCAGCGGAAAATTTTGAACTGGAGACCACGAGGGGATACGCCCCCTAGTGGAGCAGGAAGGCAACCATGCGTGGAGCAGCAGAGCAAACTTAAATCTTCAATCAAGTTTGCTTGAAAATGTTTCCGCATCGGGGCTCCGTAGATGACGTCACCCACATATGAGAATATCATGCCTGCTTGTCCTGGGATAATATTCCTACACTTTGGGTTTTGGCCAGGTACTAAGGACCTGGATTGGCCACCATGAGAATGGGCTACTGGGCTTGATGGACCATTGGTCTGACCCAGTAAGGCTATTCTTATGTTCTTAAGTTACCTTTCTACATAAATCAAGCTTTCATAACATTTACACATGCCAATTTGAAAACATTACTCAAATTTATCTATCCATGTCTTCATTTTCAAAATTCTGCAGTTGAAACATTTGACGTATCAAATATAATTTAATTATAAAGCTGAAACCTATCACTAACCCCCTCTTTAACGAATGCATAGCACGGGCTTTAGCACCGGCAGCAGCGGAAACTGCTCTACTGCTCATAGAATTCCTGAACTTCGGAGTAGTTACTGCCGCTGCTAACAACCGCACTACACGTTCATAAAAAGAGGGGGGTAAGTTTTTATGAAGTTCACCTTGAAGTTTCCACAATGGAAAGGCAGGTTATCAGAACATGCCAATAAAACACATCTACTGAAGCAAAGAAAAGGCACTGGACAGAACACTAACATTAAAGCTGGTTTCTGTCAGAAGTTCTGTAAACTGTGAATGAGAATTACTGTACTAAGAAGCTGAACACAAAAAAAGATAAGAAATGTATGCTCTGTAGAACACCCAGAACTAAAGAATGACACAGGGGCAAATTTTCCCCATCCCCAAGAGAACTCATTTTCCTGTCCCGTCCTGGTGACTTCTTGTCCTTGCCCCATTCCTACAAATTCTGTCCTCATCTGCACAAGCCTCAAACACTTTAAAATCTTAAGTGTTTGAGGCTTGTGAGGTTAAGGCAGAGCTTACAAGAATGGAGCAGGAACAGGGACAAAATTTGTGGGGATGGGACAGGGAAATTGAGTCATTCTCTACCCAGAACCTCCAAAAAGTGTTCTTGATATTTAACATGATTTTCTAAAAAGTTAAATATACCGGTATGTATGCATTTATGAGCTTGTACCTTGTACTAGAAGCTGTGCGAGTTGGTGAGAGAGGGAAGATTTTATGCTATGCGGCTTTTCACATGCAGCAATTGGACTTATCAGCCAGAAAAGAGAATGGGTGTTAAGCTCAACCACATACTACTGCATGCAGCTATTCCGGTATATTTATCATTCAAACCAGTGTTTCTCAGCTCAATCCTGGAGGTCCCTCTTGCCAGTCAGGTTTTCAGGATATTCACAATGAATATGCATAAACTTGAATTTACATATACTGCCTCCACTATATGCAAATTTTTTTCATACATATTCATTGTGGATATCCTGACTGACAAGGAGGTACTCCAGGGCCCAGCTGAGAAACACCGATTTAAATGGTTAACTTTTTAAAAGTTATTTACATCCTTAGGCCCAGATTCTCAAAACTTTAACACCGTCACTAAACTGCTTTCTGAAGGTTTAGCCTGCAGGCATTTTAGTGGCGGATTATCAAAATGGCTTATCTCTGTTTTAGCGAGGTTTCTAGCAGTCTCCAACAATGACATGCAACGTTGAAATGAGCACTGTCGGAGACTGCTAGAAAACCAACCAACCCCCAGCAGCGGGAGAGATGCCCGCAGCTCATTATCTCCCACTGTCACACAACACATCTCCCCCTCTGACCCCTCTCCCCCCTTCCTTGAACTAGTTAGCTGACCGGAGGGATGCCTACTCCCTGCAGCCAGCTATCCCGCCTCTTCAAAATGGGCCTTCCCCTCCCCGTCGCATCTGGCCTTCCCCCCTTTGCATCTGGGCCAATCAGAGCCTTAGGCCCCTTCCTGGTGCATCCAGGGAGGGACCTGAAGCTCTGATTGGCCCAGATTGTCTAAGGCCCCTCCCATAGAAAGGGCCTTAAACAACCTGGGCCAATCAGAGCCTCAGGTCCCTTCCTGGCTGCACCAGGAAGGGGCCTAAGTCTCTGATTGGCCCAGATGTCACATAGGAGGGGCTTTAAGCTCCTTCGGGGTGCATCTGGGGAGGAGAATGGGGATTTGATGGGCTAAGGTTTTATAAGGCCCCTCCTATGGAAGGGGCCCATCAGGGCCCCAAGTCCCTCCCCTGTGCATCCCAGGATGAACCGGGGAGGGGAAGGCTCATTTTGAAGAGGCGAACTAGCTGGAAGCAGGGAGTAGGCATCCCTCCAGTCAGCCAACTAATTCTAGGTAAAGTGGAGAGGGGTCAGAGGTGGGAGGAGTTGTTGTGTGGCAGCAGGAGAGAATGGGTATCTCTCCTACTGCTGGGGGGGGGGTCTTCTGGCAGTGGGAAAGAATAGGCATCTCTCCCGTTACTGGGAAGGGGGGGATGTGGCAGGAAAGAGTGGAGATCTCTCCCACTGCAAGGGGAGGCAGGAGAGAGTGGGTCTCTCTCCCACTGCTGGGGGGAGGGGTCTTCTGGCAGTGGGAAAGAATAGGCATCTCTCCTGGGAGTCATCACTGCAAAAGGGGAGAATGTGGCGGGAAGAGTGCACATCTCTCCCGCTGCAGGGAGAGGCATGTTTGAGGCAGGAGAGAGTGGGTCTCTCTCCCCCTGCTGGGGGGGAGGGGTTCATTTGGCAGCAGGAGAGAGTGGGTATCTCTCCCACTGCATTGGTTGGAGCAGGAGATATTGAACATCTCTCCCACTGTTGTGTTTTTTGTTTTTTTTTTTGCATTTATTCTGTGCATGTGCCCATCACTATCACCAGCGATGGGCACATGCAAATTTAGCGAGTCTTCGCTAACCAAACTAATTTGCATGAGCGTTTTTTGGAGAATGACTGGGCTTTTTTAAATTCACTATCAGAACGGCTGCGATAGCAGTCTGTTGTTTTTTTTAACACTTTTTTAAAAGAATCTAGGCCTTAGTGAGAAGGAAGCAGCATGTGATTGTCCTAAGCTGGATAAAGATATAGACAACAATTGACAACATGTAACTTTTTCTTGTTGATCAATTTATGCACAATATACAATTGGAAAATCAACACTACTGATAGAGAATATCTAATAAAAACTTAAACATCCAAAGATCAGAATTACCTACAAAAATATTAGTAATTTAAATAATGTATTTTTTCTTAAAATATGTTGTGCAAGTTAGAAATTGTTTTTTTGTATCAAAGTTAAATATTTAGCTGCGCATAATAGTTTATACAAACAGAAAAAGCACAAGCGCTCCAGAATAGCAAATACACTTCTCCCTCCATATTTGCAGGGGTTAGGGCAGAGCCAACCCGCGAATATGGAAAATGGTGAATAACTTTAGGCACGACTCTGACCCACCCTTGCCTCCCAGACCTGTCCACTGTACTTACTTTTTAAAGCCTGGTGGTCTAGCAGTGAAGCAGGGTGGGAGTTATCTTCCTGGGAACAAAAATGGCAGTCATTTTTGTTTCCAGGAAGATACTCCCACCCTGCTTCACTGCTAGACCACCATGTTTTAAAAAGCAAGTAAGTGGAGAGGTCCGGGAAGTGGGGGGTGGGCCACCCAGATGAAAACCAAGAATAACTGGAAGTTGTGAGTTCTGAACCCATGAGTATGGAGGGGGATGTGTAATGTTCAAGCATTATATTATAGAAACTTTTGGCTAAGTACAGTAGACTCTCTGTTAACCGGGACAGAAGTAATAAGAACTCTCCAGTAACCAGCAAAACAAAAAGAAATACTCTAAGAAAGAAAATAAAATCAATTTCTGGTGGAAATTTGAGTGTACACTTGGCACGCTCGGTTTATGGTACAGCATGGCATAGTATGGGGTAAAGGCCTGTTTTTCATAGTCACTTTCAAGCAACCAGAAAGTACATCTATGGGGCCTCGAATCCATCCCCATGGGTGCCGGTTAACCGAGAGTCTGCTGTAGCGGTATGCACGTGGAAGCCTTTCCAGAATGCCCTGGACGCAAACCACTCTGCAGACGTTTTCACCCCAAAGCAAAACTTTTACTGAGCAACCCTCCAGCCCCCCCCCCCTCCCAAAACCCCACGTCCATCGCGCCAGAAGCCTCAGGCCAAGGCAGGTAGACGGGGTTCGGCTCACCGCTAGGCCCGCTCGGCGCAACTTCACCCCCAGCCGTGCAACGACCTCCCGTTCCAGCCCCACAGCATTGAATGCTGCAAGGCCGAGGCAAAGCGCGCGCTGCCAGCGCCCCCCCCCCCCTCCCTCTCACTGGAAGGCAGCCTGACCTCACAGCGGCGCCAGGGGCCCGCCACAAGGCGCTGCCCCCGCGTCCCTGCAGGCCCGGCGCCCCGAGCCCCCCCCCTGCCAGGCCGGACACCCCCCGAAGCGCCGCCAGACGCGGCGCTTTCGCATCGCTTTCACAGCAGCACATGAGTCCCCCAACACAAGCGACTCACCTCGCGCTCTCACCCTGTCTATGGCGACGCCGCTGACGGACAGCCCGGCGCCGCCAATCTGCCGCCCGCCTGCCGGGCCCGCCAGCCAATCGGAGCCGGGGAGGCGTGCCCGCCGCGCTCAGGTGCGGTTGTCGGCCCAATATGGCGGCCGAGGGCCTGGGCAGGATTGTGGGAGTTGTAGTACGGCGGGTTCGCAGGGAAGGCCGGCCGGCTTTCGCGCCCAAAGGGAAAATGGACGGCGAAGTGGAGACGTGAGGCGACAGAGCCGCTCACTTGTAGGCGACAGAGCGGGATGATGGGTGGGGGGAGGGGCGCTGGCGCGCTGAGGGATGCGGCGCGGCCGTTGCCAGGGAGATGGAGTTGCAGTGCGGGCTGCAGGGCGGTTTCCAGGGCGACCAGGGCCCTGCATCCTTCGCAGCCCGCCGGCCCGCCCGCTCCCCTCCAGCCCACTCTTAACCGGGGGGGGCTACTTCGAAGAATGGCTGCAGAGAACGTGTACACGCAAGAAAGCTAAGGCAGTGGCGTAACCAGACAGCCAACTTTGGCCGGGCCTGACCCAAAATGAGCATCTCGCTCTCTCTTTCTTTCCCTCCCCCCTCAGCCCATGTAGCCTCTCTCTTTCCCTCCCCCTGAGCCCATGTAGCCTCTCTCTTTCCCTCCCCCTGAGCCCATGTAGCCTCTCTCTTTCCCCCCCTCAGCCCAAGTAGCCTCTCTCTTTCCCTCCCCCTGAGCCCATGTAGCCTCTCTCTTTCCCTCCCCCTGAGCCCATGTAGCCTCTCTCTTTCCCCCCCTCAGCCCAAGTAGCCTCTCTCTTTCCCTCCCCCTGAGCCCATGTAGCCTCTCTCTTTCCTTCCCCCTCAGCCCATGTAGCCTCTCTCTTTCCCTCCCCCTGAGCCCATGTAGCCTCTCTCTTTCCCTCCCCCTGAGCCCATGTAGCCTCTCTCTTTCCCCCCCTCAGCCCAAGTAGCCTCTCTCTTTCCCTCCCCCTGAGCCCATGTAGCCTCTCTCTTTCCCTCCCCCCTCAGCCTATGAAGCCTCTCTCTTTCCTTCCCCCTCAGCCCATGTAGCCTCTCTCTTTCCCTCCCCCCTCAGCCCATGTAGCCTCTCTCTTTCCCTCCCTCCCCCCACCCAGCGTGCCATCAAGCCATAGCCAAACAGCCAACTTTGGCCGGGCCTGACCCAAAATGAGCATCTGCTCTCTCTTTCCTTCCCTCCCCCCTCAGCCCATGTAGCCTCTCTCTTTCCCTCCCCCTGAGCCCATGTAGCCTCTCTCTTTCCCCCCTCAGCCCAAGTAGCCTCTCTCTTTCCCTCCCCCTGAGCCCATGTAGCCTCTCTCTTTCCCCCCTCAGCCCAAGTAGCCTCTCTCTTTCCCTCCCCCTGAGCCCATGTAGCCTCTCTCTTTCCCTCCCCCCTCAGCCTATGAAGCCTCTCTCTTTACTTCCCCCTCAGCCCATGTAGCCTCTCTCTTTCCCTCCCCCCTCAGCCTATGAAGCCTCTCTCTTTCCTTCCCCCTCAGCCCATGTAGCCTCTCTCTTTCCCTCCCCCCTCAGCCCATGTAGCCTCTCTCTTTCCCTCCCCCCTCAGCCCATAAAGCCTCTCTCTTTCCTTCCCCCTCAGCCCATGTAGCCTCTCTCTTTCCCTCCCCCTCAGCCCATGTAGCCTCTCTCTTTCCCCCCCTCAGCCCATGTAGTCTCTCTCTTAACCTCCCCCTCAGCCCATGTAGTCTCTCTCTTAACCTCCCCCTCAGCCCATGTAGCCTCTCTCTTAACCTCCCCCTCAGCCCATGTAGCTTCTCTCTTAACCTTCCTCCCCCCACCCAGCATGCCATCAACCCATAGCCAAACAGCCAACTTTGGGTGGGCCTGAACCCAAAATGAGCATCTCTCGCTCTCTTTCCTTCCCTCCCCCTCAGCCCATGTAGCCTCTCTCTTTCCCTCCCCCCTCAGTCCATGTAGCCTCTCTCTTTCCCTCCCTCCCCCCACCCAGCGTGCCGTCGACCAATAGCCAAACAGCCAACTTTGGGCGGGCCTGAACCCAAAATGAGCATCTTGCTCTCTTTCCTTCCCCCCTCAGCTCATGTAGCCTCTCTCTTTCCCTCCCTCCCTCTTTCCACCAGCGTGCCATCGAGCCATAGCCAAACAGCCAACTTTGGGCGGCCCCTGATCCCAAAACGAGCATCTCGCTCTCTTTCCCTCCCCCCTCAGCCCATGTAGCCTCTCTCTTTCCCTCCCTCCCCCCCACCCAGCGTGCAATCGACCCATAGCCAAACAGTCAACTTTGGGTGGGCCTGAACCCAAAATTAGCATCTCTCGCTCTCTTTCCTTCCCTCCCCCCTCGGCCCATGTAGCCTCTCTCTTTCCCTCCCCCCTCAGTCCATGTAGCCTCTCTCTTTCCCTCCCTCCCCCCACCCAACGTGCCGTCGACCAATAGCCAAACAGCCAACTTTGGGCGGGCCTGAACCCAAAATGAGCATCTCGCTCCCTCAGCCCATGTAGCCTCTCTTTTTCCCTCCCTCCCTCTTTCCACCAGCGTGCCATCGAGCCATAGCCAAACAGCCAACTTTGGGCGGCCCTGATCCCAAAACGAGCATCTCGCTCTCTTTCCCTCCCCCCTCAGCCCATGTAGCCTCTCTCTTTCCCTCCCTCCCCCCACCCAGCGTGCAATCGACCCATAGCCAAACAGTCAACTTTGGGTGGGCCTGAACCCAAAATTAGCATCTCTCGCTCTCTTTCCTTCCCTCCCCCCTCGGCCCATGTAGCCTCTCTCTTTCCCTCCCCCCTCAGTCCATGTAGCCTCTCTCTTTCCCTCCCCCCTCAGTCCATGTAGCCTCTCTCTTTCCCTCCCTCCCCCCACCCAGCGTGACGTTGACCAATAGCCAAACAGCCAACTTTGGGCGGGCCTGAACCCAAAATGAGCATCTTGCTCTCTTTCCTTCCCCCCTCAGCTCATGTAGCCTCTCTCTTTCCCTCCCCCCTCAGGCCCATATAGCCTCTCTCTTTCCCTCCCTCCCCCCACCAAGCGTGCCGTCGACCAATAGCCAAACAGCCAACTTTGGGCGGGCCTGAACCCAAAATGAGCATCTCGCTCCCTCAGCCATGTAGCCTCTCTTTTTCCCTCCCTCCCTCTTTCCACCAGCGTGCCATCGAGCCATAGCCAAACAGCCAACTTTGGGCGGCCCTGATCCCAAAACGAGCATCTCGCTCTCTTTCCCTCCCCCCTCAGCCCATGTAGCCTCTCTCTTTCCCTCCCTCCCCCACCCAGCGTGCCATTGACCCATAGCCAAACAGCCAACTTTGGGCGAGCCTGAACCCAAAATGAGCATCTTGCTCTCTTTCCTTCCCCCCTCAGCTCATGTAGCCTCTCTATTTCCCTCCCTCACCCCACCCAGCGTGCAATCGACCCATAGCCAAACAGCCAACTTTGGGCGGGCCTGAACCCAAAATGAGCATCTTGCTCTCTTTCCTTCCCCCCTCAGCTCATGTAGCCTCTCTCTTTCCCTCCCCCCTCAGGCCCATATAGCCTCTCTCTTTCCCTCCCTCCCCCCACCCAGCGTGCCATCGAGCCATAGCCAAACAGCCAACTTTGGGCAGGCCTGAACCCAAAATGAGCATCCCGCTCTCTCTTTCCTTCCCTCCCCACCCCCAGCCTGTGCAGCCTCTCGCTTTCTCTTCCTCCCTCCCCCCACTAAGCGTGCCTTCGAGCCATAGCCAAACAGCCAATTTTGGGCTGGCCTGAACCCAAAGTGGATATCTTTCTCTTTCCTTCCCTTCCTCCCTCCCCCACCCCCGCAGCCTGTGCAGCCTCTCTCCCTCCCTCTCACCCCTCATCCCATTCACCCCCTCTCTTTCTCTCCCACCCCACACCAAGAGCACCACCTAGCTGTGCCTGTTCTGCACCTCTGGAGCTGGGACTGCAGTGGCTGGAGTCACCTTTTCCTGGAGATGGAGCTCCAAGTCTGCTAACAAACCCCTGCAGCCCCGCACACCCCCAAAAGTGCCACCAGATATGGAGCTTTAACATCGCTTTAACAGCAGCACACAAGTCCCCCAACACAGCGAGGCATGGTGCTGCTGTGAGCGGGACTGCCACTGCAGCTTGGCCCAGACTTAGTGCCTGAGCCACTGCAGCAAGCTCTTCCTTGGTCTGTGTTGAGTGGGCGAATGCCAGGCCATTATCCCACATGTTTGATGCTGTGGGAGAGACTGGGCAGGCCTGAGTCAAGTGGACGGACAGGACCTGCCCAGGCCCATTCATAGCTAAGCCCCTGCTCCTTTTTTCACAGTTGGAGGGCCAGGAGTAGCACACAAGACAAACACAAATAGAAATGAAGATGTGATAAATCAACAATTTTCAGAGGTCTGTGTTCGTGAGGTGCTAGCTAAACTAAAGGTGGACAAAGCAATGAGGCCGGATGGAGTACATCCAAGGGTACTGAAGGAACTTAGGGAATTTCTGGCTGCTCCCCTGGCTGACCTTTTCAATGCTTCTCTAGAGTCGGGAGTGGTCCCAGAGGACTGGAGAAGGACATAAGAAATGCCTCTGCTGGGTCAGACCAGAGGTCCATCGTGCCCAGCAGTCCGCTCACGCGACGGCCCAACAGGTCCAGGATCTGTGTAGTAGTCCTCTATCTGTACCCCTCTATCCCCTTTTCCTTCAGAAAATTGTCCAATCTCTTCTTGAACCCTAATACCGTACTCTGAGCTATCACGCCCTCTGGAAGCGCATTCCAGGTGTCCACCACCCGTTGGGTGAAGAAAAACTTCCTAGCATTGGTTTTTAATCTGTCCCCTTTCAACTTTTCCGAATGCCCTCTCCACTAGTGCTGCCCAATTCAGGAAAAAAATTTTTTTATTCGATTCAGCCTATTGAATCAATTTTTCGATTCGATTTTCCTGCCCAATTGGGTGTTTTTTTCAAATATCCTGGTGGGTTTATTTTATAGCCTCTTCACCCCCCCCCCTTTTCCCTCTCCTACCCACACTGGTGCTGTGGTGTAAACAAAATAAACAAAAAAGACTTTTCCTCTGTTAAATCCTAGTTCACGTTCACTGTCTAACACCAGCTTCTTGCAGGATACACATTTCAAATCTGACATATTGTACTCACAAAACAGAAAATAAAATTATTTTTCTACCTTTTGTTATCTGGTCATTATTTAAATCATGTTGGTCCCAGACTCTGGTTGTCTTCTGATCAGAGTCTCCTTCTTTCTTCTTTCTTCATGCTAATCATTCATCTTCCATCTCTGTCCTCCCCTTCCGTTTCCCTTCCCTCCCCCAGAGGTCTGGCATCTTTCCTTTTTTCATCTCCATCCCTGCAGCTGCAGCGATGGACACCACCATCCCCAGATCCACCATCTCTCCTTTTCTCAATTTTCTCATCTTTCCTTTCATCTAGTATTTCTCCCTCCTTCCCCACCACCCCAGAGTCCACATCTCTCCCTTTCTCTTCCCTACTACCCTCCTATCCAGTATCTCTATCCCCCCCTCTACACCATCCCTTATGTCCAACTTCTCTCCCTTTCTGTTCCTTCCCTCCCTAAATCCCATTGTCCACCATTTCTCTCCCTCTCCTCTGTTTTTAGAGCCATTATTTCACCCCCCCCCCCAGCCCGGTATATGCACTTCTCTTTGAACCCTCCCTATGTGTACTTCTACAACAGGGCCCCTCAGAAGGCCTACATGTTCCTACAGCTTCTCCCGAAGGACTGCACACACACACCCCCCCCCCCCGGAAGGCCTGCATGGTCACCCAGCTTCCTCTGAAGACCTGCTCCCCCCCCCCTGAAGGCCTGCATGTTCACCCAGCTTCCCCACTCTTACCTTAAGATAATATGGCAGCCTGTAGGATTGCCGGTGCTGTAGCGATCCTTGCAACTGCCATCGTCCTCAGTGGCACATTCCATCTGCCGTGGTCCTGTCTCTCCTCTGATGTCAGGGGCAGGATTGCAGCAGAGGGAATGTGCCGCTGAGCATGAGGACAGCTGCAAGAATCGCTACAGCACCAGCGATCTTGCAGGCTGCCGTATTATCTTAAGGTAAGAGCAGGGAAGCTGGGGGAACATGCAGACCTTCGGGGGTGGGGGCAGGCCTTCAGAGGAAGCTGGGGGAACATGCAGACCTTCCCGACTAATCCTCCCCCCTCGCCCCCTAAAGCAGGAGCGGCAGTGGATGGCCAGCAAGAGGCATCGCTACCGCTCCTGCTTTAGGAAGGCACAGGGAGGAGGGTCGGTCACTGAATTGGGAGGCCAATTTTTTTTTATTTTTTTTTTAATCGAATCGATTCAAATCAGCAGCACTACTCTCCACTAAAGTGGAAGTAAGAAGGAGGTTGTGAACTAGAAACCAGGTAGTCTGACCTCTTGTAACTAAATTAATGAAAACAAGAGAATTGACCCAATGATATCCACAGACAAATCCAAGAAGAAGCAAAAAACAATGTGGAGAAATGATGTTCCCGAGATGGACTTTATTAATATCAAAATAATATTAAAACTTAGCAAACCACATAAAAACCTCTAGGACACAGTCCGCTGAAAAGCTTTGGATCCTGGACCCAACACGGTCTGTGTTTCAACAGAATGTCTTCTTCAGGGGTCCCTATCAAGTCCTATGGTAAAGATACGTGGATAAAAATGCCAGTTGAAAATAAATTAATCCGTAAAAGCTGTGTGCAGGACAGGGGCTCAAAAAGCTGAGTGAAAAGAGAGAGGTGGTAGAGAGGAAAACGGTGATGGAGTTCAAAGACGCGTGGGATGAACACAGAGGGTCTAGAATCAGAAAATAATAGTAAATATTGACTTGCATGGTCTGTGTCTGTATATGGCCTTTTGGTTGAGGATGGGCTGGGGAGGGCTTCAATGGTTGGTCACAGGGATGAAGCAGGAAACTACAGGCCGGTGAGCCTCATTTCAGTTGTTGGAAAAATAATGGAAGTGTTGCTGAAAGAAAGGATAGTGTACTTCCTTGAATCTAATGGGTTACAGGATCCGAGACAACATGGATTTACAAAAGGTAAATCGTGCCAAACGAACCTGATTGTATTTTTTGATTGGGTGACCAGAGAGCTGGATTGAGGATATATGCTAGATGTAATTTACTTAGATTTCAGCAAAGTCTTTGATACAGTTCCTCATAGGAGGCTGTTGAACAAACTTGAAGGGCTGAAGTTAGGACCCAAAGTGGTGAACTGGGTTAGAAACTGGCTGTCGGACAGACGCCAGAGGGTGGTGGTTAATGGTAGTCGCTCAGAGGAAGGAAAGGTGAGTAGTGGAGTCCCTCAGGGTTCGGTGCTGGGGCCATTCCTGTTCAATATGTTTGTGAGTGACATTGCTGAAGGGTTAGAAGGAAAAGTGTGCCTTTTTGCAGATGATACCAAGATTTGTAACAGAGTAGACACCGAAGAAGGAGTGGAAAATATGATTCTGCAAAAGTTAGAGGAATGGTCTAATGCCTGACAACTAAAATTCAATGCAAAGAAATGCAGAGTAATGCATTTGGGGATTAATAATCAGAAGGAACCATATATGCTGGGAGGAGAGAAGCTGATATGCACGGAAGGGGAGAGGGATCTTGGGGTGATAGTGTCCGAAGATCTAAAGGCAAAAAAACAGTGTGACAAGGCGGTGGCTGCTGCCAGAAGAATGCCGGGCTGTATAAAGAGAGGCATAGCCAGTAGAAGGAAGAAGGTGTTGATGCCCCTGTACAGGTCATTGGTAAGGCCCCACTTGGAGTATTGTGTTCAGTTTTGGAGACCGTATCTGGCGAAAGACGTAAGAAGACTTGAGGCGGTCCAGAGGAGGCCAATAAAAATGATAGGAGGCTTGCGCCAGAAGACGTATGAGGAGAGACTAGAAGCCCTGAATATGTATACCCTAGAGGAAAGGAGAGACAGGGGAGATATGATTCAGCAGTTCAAATACTTGAAGGGTATTAACGTAGAACAAAATCTTTTCCAGAGAAAGGAAAATGGTAAAACCAGAGGACATAGTTTGAGGTTGAGGGGTGGTAGATTCAAGGGCAATGTTAGGAAATTCTACTTTACGGAGAGGGTGGTGGATGCCTGGAACGCGCTCCCGAGAGAGGTGGTGGAGAGTAAAACTGTGACTGAGTTCAAAGAAGCGTGGGATGAACACAGAGGATCTTGAATCAGAAAATAATATTAAGTATTGAACTAAGGCCAGTACTGGGCAGACTTGCACAGTCTGTGTCTGTATATGGCCATTTGGTGGAGGATGGGCTGGGGAGGGCTTCAATGGCTGGGAGGGTTTAGATGGGATGGAGTAGGTTTTAACGGAGATTTCAGCAGTTGGAACCCAAGCACAGTACCGGGTAAAGTTTTGGATTCTTGCCCAGAAATAGCTAAGAAGAAAAAATTTAAATTGAATCAGGTTGGGCAGACTGGATGGACCATTCGGGTCTTTATCTGCTGTCATCTACTATGTTACTATAATGGGCTGGAGTGAGCTTTGATGGAGACTTCAGCAGTTGGAACCCAAGCACAGTACTGGGTAGAAGTTTGGATTCTTGCCCAGAAATAGCTAAGAAGAAAAAAAAAATGTAAATTGAATCATGTTGAGCAGACTGGATGGACCATACCGGTCTTTATCTGCTGTCATCTACTATGTTACTATAATGGGCTGGAGTGAGCTTTGATGGAGACTTCAGCAGTTGGAACCCAAGCACAGTACCGGGTAGAAGTTTGGATTCTTGCCCAGAAATAGCTAAGAAGAAAAAAAAATGTAAATTGAATCATGTTGAGCAGACTGGATGGACCATACCGGTCTTTATCTGCTGTCATCTACTATGTTACTGTATTGTCTCTTACAGTTTGTCTCTGCGGATGATACCAGAATGTGCAATAGGGTAGATATTCCTGATGAGGAGGATAGCATGAGAAAGGATCTAGCAAACCTCGAAGAATGGCCCAGAATTTCACAGCTAAGATTTAATGCAAAAAATTTAAAGGTTATGCATTTGGGCTGCAAAAACCTAAGAAGGAGGTACAGTATAGGGGTTTAAAGTACTTCTGAGCATGAAGAAAAAGAGTACTTAGGGATGATTATATCTGATGATCTTCAGGTCACTATGCATGTAGAAAAGGCAATGGCAGCAGCCTAAAGGATACTTGGGTTCATAGGAAAAGGAATGGCCAGCAGGGAAAAGGAGGTGTTAGTGCCTCTGTATAAGTCTCTAGTGAGGCAATTTTGGTGGCCACACCTTCAAAAAGGTATAAACAGGATGTGACCTACTAAAATGGTCACAAAGCATATGGGGACAGACTTAAAACATCTCAAGGTGTATAATTTGGAAGAACGGCAAGAGAGGAGGATTTTGTTGAGTCATTAAATACATCTATGGCACTAATTGCAGAGAGGTGAACCCTTACAGAATTTGTGTGTCTACTTAGGGGCCTGGAGTGTTACAGAAAAGAATGGTTAAAGGCAAGACTTTTTGATCATGTACAGTGAAGAGCAGGGCTTTAGATTTATCTGGGTTCAATACAAGTTTATTATTATGGAGCCAGTTTGTTGTCTGTATTAGTTTAGTGCTGATGTCATCAATCTGATGGGAGTCTGTCATATTTACAGTGTAGATAATTTGTATATCATTGTTGTAGTCAAACATGGGGTAGCATAGAGCCTATGCTAATGTTAGTAAAAGGGTGATAAATATATTTAACAGTATAGGGCCAATTCCAGTCCTCGAGATCTACTGGCAGACCAGGTTTTCAGGATATCCACAATGAACATGCATTAGAGAGATTTGCATACCAAGAAGGCAGTGCAGGCAAATCTCTTTCATGCATATTAATTGTGGATATCCTGAAAACCTGGCCTGCCAGTAGATCTTGAGGACCAGAATTGGGCAGCCCTGGTATAGGGGCTAAGATAGATCCTTGGGGTAGAAATAGGTTTGAATGGGCTGGAAAGAGAATTATTGAAGTTGACAGTGTAATTGCAATTGCTCAAGTAAGATCTGAATCAGTTGTGTGCAGTACCAGAGAGGCCTATGTCTTGCAGGCAGAGTAAAAGAATAGAGTGATCAACCAGATCTAGAGATATCAGCAAAACAGATTTCAAGTGGTCCAGTTGGTAATAAATAAATGTAGTGAGGCTTAGAAAAGTAGTTTCAATACTATGATGCTGGTAGAATTCAGTTTGATTTGGGTGGAATGTGAGCTTCTTTGCCCTGGCTTCTCTCCCAGAGCCACAAAGTCCCAAATCATCCTCCAAGAGAGTCTCTTTTAAATTTCCTCCAGAAGATCTTCCTTCACAAACAGCTCTCAGTCCTTCTTCAGCTCATTGCAATAGAACTAGTTCCTCTGCAGGAGTGGGACCAAGGGTTGTACTCCAAGTATTTCCTGATACCGAAAAAGACGGGAGGTTTACACTCGAATCTAGACCTCTGTACGCTCAACAAATACTTAGTGAAGGAGAAATTTTGTGTGGTCTCTCTGGGAAGCCTGTTACCACTGTTGGAAAAAGAATCACATATTACCTGCTCATAGGAAATATCTTTGCTTTTGAGTGGGTTCTCATAATTTTCAGTACAAGTTTCTGCCCTTTCAGTTCCAAGAGATTTCACAAAATGCCTTGAGGTAGTGGCTGCAACCCTTTGCTCATGGGGGTTTCACGTCTTTCCCTATCTAGATGACTGGTTGATCAAGGCTTCATCATCGCAACTAGCTCAGCATGCTATCAACTCAACAGTTCATCTACTGCACCTTCAGCTAACTCAAACCTTAGAGTTCATAGGAGCTCTCTTAGACACTACTCAGGGTCAAGCTTTTCTACCTCAGCAGAGTCAACAATCTCTTTCACCTGTGTCAGAAAGTCTCCTCATTGCCATGCATAATGGTGCATCAAAAGCTATGACTTCTCAGTCACTTGGTTTCAACAGTTCACATCACTCCACACATCTGCACCTCAGAGTTCCATAATGGATCCTATCGCCCAATGGTCTCAAGCCACCGTATCTCTGTTTACTCCACTACAAGTTACACCAGACCTTCATTACTCCCTCTAGTAGTGGATGCTTACGTCCAACCTCTCCCGAGGTTTCCCCTTCTAGCTTCCTTCTCACCAGAAACTTCTCACCATTGATGCTAGGCTGGGGAGCTCATCTCAACAGCCTCCATGCTCAGAAATTCTGGTCTCCTCACAAGAAAACTCTCCACATCAATCTCCTGTAGGTCCAAGCAATTTTCAGTGCTCTCCTCACATTCCAGGATCGCCTCTGAAATCAAATAGTTCTAATCCGCGCTGACAATCAAGTTGCCATGTTCTGTACAAACAAGGAGACATAGGATTTCATCTCTGCACAGAAGCAATAGAGATTTGGACTTGGGTAATTGCTCAGGGCATAATTCTCAGAGCTGTTTATCTAGCAGGAAAGAAAAGCATGTTGGCAGACAAACTAAGCAGACTCCTTCAGCTTCACGAGTGGTCTCTCAACACATCTATCTTGCATTAGATCTTCTCCAACTAGGGGACTCCCAACATAAATCTCTTTCTTGTCTTAGGTTTCCACAGCTGGCATCATGAGAGTGTGGCGCAGTGGTTAAAGCTACAGCCTCAGCATCCTGAGGTTCTGGGTTCAAACCCACGCTGTTCCTTGTGACCCTGAGCAAGTCACTTAATCCCCCCATTGCCCCAGGTACATTAGAGAGATTGTAAGCCCACCAGGACAGACAGGGAAAAATGCTTGAGTACCTGAATAAATTAATGTAAAGCGTTCTAAGCTCCGTTGGGAGAATGGTATAGAAAATTGAATAAATAAATAAATAAAATGAGTGTTGTAACAATCATAAATCTCTTTCCTTCCCCCCACAACAGCAAACTTCTGCTATTCTGCGCCAGACTGTATATTACCAAGTGTCTGGAGTTGGATGCCTTTTTGCTGGACTGGGGATGCAAATTCCTATATGCATTCCTTTCAATACCTCTCATTGGGAAAACTCTACTCAAACTTCACTAAAATCAGGGCACCCTGATCCTCATCACACTCCATTGGCCACATCAATCATGGTTCCCTTTCCTCCTACAGCTAAGTGTTCAGGAACACTTCAGCCTTCAATTATTTCTCAGACAGAACAAATGTTCTCTCCTCCATCTCTCTCCTAGCATATACCTTCACCCCATCTACTCCAGTATCAGCTGTCATTGAATCATCCAGAAAACCATTCACACAATGGTATTACCGTTTCAAATAGTCTCACTTCACTATCTGGTGTGACCGCGGCCTATACATGGGGAAATACGGTAGAAGCATTTCAATAAATGTCTTTTCTAGGTTATGAATGTTTTTGTATTGATACGCTGTCGAGTGCTGTAAAATATGGCTGATATGAAGGAACTGTTTGTATAATATGTACTGTATGTTTCTTATTTTTATATGATTTTTTAAATGTAAAACCGCCTAGTTGTAGGCGGTTAAGAAATCTTTTAAATAAATAAATTATCTTCAGAAGAGCTAAAAAAAGCTAGGGGCTTTGGTAAGGGTTTTTTCTGTTTTCTCTTTTCCTTCAACAGATGCAAAAACTTCTGCAACTGAAATATGGCTGGGAAACTTCAATGCTGTTGCTCTAGTTACAGCTTCTGCCTCTGTGCAGTCAGGAAATATCCAAGGAGAAAATATCCACGTACAAGATGCCTACAGCTGGAATCCCTTATAAGAGTTAAAGAAATGAGAGAAGTGGTAAGGTTGAGAATGAGAATATATATTGATTAAATGCTTCATGAGACATCAAAGATCTCCCGCAGTGAGGAAGAAGAAACTCTACTAAATGAAGACAACTGGACATGGAACACGAGTTTCTGCAAAATTGATACTATGACTCCACCTGTCCTCAAACTAAAGAAAGAAGAATTAGAGAGAGAAGCATAGGAAGTAGAGAGAGACTAAGGACTGCAAAAGGGAGAATGAGGAGTTAAATTTAGATAGATACAGACATACAGAAAAAGAAAGAGAAGGATCAATGCCAAATATAGATGTAAAAGAGGAAGGGAAGAAAAAAGGGAGAATTAAAAAATATATTTATATAAAATGAAATTGAGATCCTGGAAATAGGATTAGGGGAAAACAACAAACAAAATTAGTAGAAAGAGACCTGGATTAACCCAACTGGAAAAATAAAATAATCATACAAATATAGACAATGTTTATTTCCATTTTTAGAAAATGAAATATGTCAACTTTGAAAATATGCATTTTTTATATAATGTTCATTTTTATACAATAATCTCTGGAATCTACACCTTAGGGTCATTTACCTTTTTCCAGCCTAGAAACTGTAGGGAATTTGAAACCAGTTTCTAGCCACTCCCTCTGTTCATCTACTGTTATTTACCCCTGGATATTCAGTTTCATTTCCTACAAGCCTAGGCTGTGGGAACTTTTCTAGCTAGGGGCTATCTCCTGCGGTCATCGCTACGCTCCTGCAAAGTAAGCGGAAATCCACTTTGTAGGCCTATTGAAAGCATGGAGGTGCTTTCAGGCTTGGTGTGAGAGGGCTCAGGTGGATCCCTTGGCTCCTGTGGCACAGGTCTTGGATTTCTTACAAGTGGGCCTTTGGAAGGGCCTTACGGGATCTTCGCTCTGTGTTCAGATTGCGGGCCTCACTTGTTTGGGTCCCGCTTTTCTTAGGGGTTCTCTTGCGTCTGACCCGGATGTAGCCTGCTTCTTATGGGGGCGGGGTGGCTGCAGCCTCCTTTGCGCCTGTTTGTCCAACTTGGAATTTGAACCTGGTTCTCCATTGGCTGGCTTGTCCGCCCTGTGAGCCCCTGTATCAGATCTCTCTGAAGGATCTTACCATCAAGACTGTTTTCCTTGTGTCCATCACTTTGGCCCGTAGAGTTTCGGAACTACAAGCAATTTCGTGCAGAGATGCCTTTCTTCGTATCACCGATTCTGCATTCCTCTTGAGGACAGTTCCTTCCTTTCTTCCAAAAGTGGTCTCAGCTTTCCATGCCAACCAGGAAGTTCGACTGCCTGCCTCTGGCCCTTCAGGCTCAAAGTCCAAGGACTGTGTTTTGCAGTCTCTGGACATGCGGCGTCTCCTTCTGAGATACCTGGAGACCACAAATGACTTTCATCTCTTGGACCATATTTTTGTGCTAGCGGGTCCTGCCTGGCAGGGCAGGCCTGCTTCTAAGGCTGGATCTGTGCGGCCATTTCAGCTGCCTATGTGTCGACAGCGAAGAAGCCTTCCCTTGGAGTGAGGGTTCATTCTACCAGAGGAATGGCTTCCTCTTGGGCTGAATCGTAAACTGTTTCTCCTGAGGAGATCTGTGGGACGGCCACTTGGGCCTCTCTGCATACTTTCTCTAAGTTCTACCAGCTGGATGTGGAAGCAAAACAAGATGCATCCTTTGGGACTTCAGTCCTGGTGGCGAGCTCATCGGGACCCCCTCCCCCCCCTCTCTCAATGTGCTGGAACTGTTTTGATACATCCCTAAGGTGTAGATTCCAGAGGTTATTGTACAAAAACGAAAGATTAGGTTACTTACCTCTGCTAATCTTCTTTCTTGTAAATATCCTCTGGAATCTACACACCTGCCCAGACTTGTCTGTCCGATTCGCAGGTCGCCTGCCCAGTAATTGGTAAGGGCTGGATTTCTGCCTTTGACCAGTCTCTCTAAGACATTACACTCTTGTTCCTTTATGTAAGGTTTGAGGGTCCTGGGTGGTTGCCCCCTTCTACACCTCAGGCTGTGTCTCCTTTAACCAAATTTATGCTGTTTTTAATTGGTTTGTTATTCAAATTGTTTTTATACAAAGTTTGGCTTAAGGGCTATTTTCACTTATTGTTCATGAGCAGATTTGATATGGTAGCTTGGAGTTTCCCCGCACCCCCTTTCTTCTTTTGTTTCCTGTTTTGTGCTGTAGATCTCTGGCTTGTGTACTGACTGAATATCCAGGGGTAAGTAACAGCAGATGCACACAGAGGGAAGGGCTAGAAATTGGTTTCATTTCCCTACAATTTCCAGACTGGAAAAGGTAAATGGCCGTAAGGTGTAGATTCCAGAGGATATTTACAAGAAAGAAGATTAGCAGAGGTAAGTAATCTAATCTTTCATTACAGAAGGAAATGCATTTATGTTTCCTTTTCTTCAGTGTTTCACTGCTCACAGGGTCTGTCTAGGGGATGTTTCCACTTTATTTTTTCTTAATTTACACATTTATTTTTAATTTCTGGTCTCATAGGGCTCCTTTTACAAAGCCGCAGTAGTGATGCTGCCATGGTAAAGTCCTATGGGCTTCAGTGCATGTACCACAACAGTATCGCTACCATGGCTTTGTAAAAAGGGCCTTATTCTTTACTAGGTGATAGTCTGTGTTTTCCATGTCTAAATGAAGTGAGGGATTCTGTTAACATGTAGGGTCTATGTAGGAACTGTAGCAGTCTACCTTGTTCTCTTTTCTAAACTGTAGGTGTACGTGTTCTAAAATATTTACAGCACTGACTTAATAGGAATGGTTGGTGCAACTTGAGTTACTGGAGTTGGTGTTGGTATAACATGGTAAGCTTCTGAATGTATATATATGGAAACCGCTTAGTTATAAGTGGATTAGGAATGTAATAAATAATTTTCAGGTGTTTTTGTTACTTCAGACTGTTGTGCAGTGGAGAGAGAAACAAAGTATGCTGGCAGAAGGGGAATGAAGGAGGAAGCATCTTGGGGAGGAAAATCTAGAGAGAGCCTGCTAGGGCAGGGGAAGATGAGAGGTGGGACTGATAAGAGGAGAGTGTGGGAGAAGGGAATGAAAGAGAGGTAGGGAAGGGAAAACACAAGGGAAAGAAGGTGGAGAGAAGAGAAACTGAAAATGCAAGAGGAGAGGAAATAGGAAAGGAGCAAGAGGAACAAGAGCTGAAAGTACAGATGAGTACGAAGAGGAAAATGTAAAAAGAAGGAAGGATGGAAAGGGTGGTGAGAAAAGATAAAAGGGGGAGGTATAGAGGAAAGGAAGAGAAAGAGGTGACAGATAAGGTAACTATGGAGAGGCAGAGAAGGGTGTGTGAGAGGAGAAGTATGTGTGGGAAATAGAGGAGCAAAGTGTGTTTGGATGACAAACAGGGAGGAGAGGGAGAATGAAGAGTATAGGTTGGATAAAGAAAAGAAGAAAAAATATGGATCCTAGGAATAACATAAGCAAAAGAATGTTGAGAACAAAATGGAAAAATCCAAAAGAAATGTTTAGAGAATAAAATGGGTAAAAGAAGAAAACTTAGAAATTAGAAGGGGAAGATTGAGGCTCCCCTCTCCCCTATCCTTTTCAACATCTACATGTCCTCTCTGAAACTCCTTCATTTATCCCCACTAGAAACTCTCTACTCCTACGCCGATGACATCCTCATCCTCCTCGAAACCGACTCGAACCTCTCGAACCTCGCTGAGAACATTTCTACATGTATCACGAACCTCCAATCCTGGGCCCAATCTGTACAAATGAAACTGAATGAGTCCAAAACCAAACTACTTTGGCTCGGCCCAACCTTAGACCATTTACCCACCTCCATCCCTCTATCTTCCGGCCCCACTCTTCAGCTTGAGTTTTCAAGCAAAGTCCTTGGCATCATCTTAGATTCCTCTCTCTCCTTCAACGATCACCTCAACTCCCTAGTAAAAAAATGCTTCTTTAGCCTCCATATGTTGAGGAAAGTAAGATCCTGCTTTCACCATTCTCATTTCGCCATCCTCGTTCAATCCACCATTCTTTCTAGACTGGACTACTGCAACTCCATCTATATAAGCCTAACAAAGAAAAACCTCCATAGACTTCAGCTAATTCAAAACGCCGCGGCCAAGCTTATTTTCGCAAAAGGCAAGTTCGACCACGTTTCCCCACTCCTCTCCAAGCTTCACTGGCTCCCAGTTTACTCCAGAGTCCTCTATAAATGTGCCTGCATAGCCTTCAAGATTCTACATGGCGTCCTTCCTCCTGTTATCCCACTCTTCTGGAACTCCTCAAACCCGCTCTCGACTAGATCCTCCCAAAAACTGAAACTATCTTTCCCTTCTATAAAAGGTATATCCCGCGCAGGAAAACTTGGAACATCCCTCCCCTTTAGAACCACAGAACTCTGGAACAACCTTTCATCCCCGCTCAGAAATTCTAGCTCCTTCCAATCCTTCCGCAAACACTTGAAAACTTGGCTCTTTTCAAAAACCTAATCACCTCCCGTGCTCTAGTATCCTGTCCCCCTCTATCTCCTAAGTCCCTCTCCTATATCCTTTCCTTGTAGTTCCTTTCCTCTCAACCTCTGTAAACCGTGCCGAGCTCTGCGCACGCGGAGATGGTGCGGTATACAAACCTAAGGTTTAGTTTAGTTTAGTTTAGTTTAGTGGTGACAGTCTTCAGAAGAGGTGGGGGCGAGTATGTGAGAGTGAGAGAAAGCTAATCACTGCCGGTGTGAGGAAAAGGAAAGAGAGTTCACTCTCCTGCCACTACACAGAATTCTGTTATGTTCCTTCCAGATATCATTCGCTAGGTATTCAATCCCTTCCCACAATTCGGGAGTTGCAGAAATCCAGACACTTTTCTGAGCATGTGCTCCTCCTACCTTAGAGTGAGTTACAACTCCCTACAGCAGTGGTTCCCAAACCTGTCCTGGGGGACCCCCAGCTAGTCAGGTTTTCAAGATATCCCTAATGAATATGCATGAGAGAGATTTGCATACCTGTCACTTCCATTATATGCAAATTTCTGAAAGCAATCCATGCAGAAGTTTTTTTAATTGCTATGCTTCTTTTTCACTTAAAGTTTATCTTTTTTGGTGGCTTCAGTGCCTTGAGACCCCTTTCCATTGGTCCTCTGTTGGAAGAAAGGACACAGTGCTGCGAGTTTGGACTGCTGCTTCACGGAGAAACTTTGGTGGATCTGTGGAGTCAGCCTGCCCTGTGCCACCTTTCTTTGACTCAGAGTTCATTCCCCAGAGAGTTCACTTGCCCGCTGACCTTATCAGGGGTTTAAGAGCAGGCTATATGCATCTTGAGATAAAATTCCCCAGGTTTCAGGGCGCAAGCTGCATTTCCTGCCCCTGGTCATGTGGAGAGGATCCATGGGGATGAAGGTTACAGTTGGTGACCGGCTGACTAGCAGTCCGAAGATCTTCAAGTCTGGTCAATTTGGAGCTATTCTGAGGCAGAAAATCCTTTTCTCCATTCAGCTGCTGTATGAAAATTCTGACAGGCAAAAAAGGCACTTCAGTGACTGTGAGTAAACCTCCATTATTTCCTATGGGAACTTTGGGGGTGGTTTGTAAAATGTATTTAAACACATTTTTCACATTTTCTGAGGGTAGGGATCAGGTACCCTACCTCCCCAGACCCCAAATCGCTATGTTTTATTTTTGGATTTTGTTTATTTTTGCTGTTTTTGGCGTAAATTCGCTGGCTGTGGCCATCTTGGATTTTAATAAATCTTTTTTCAAAGTTTTATTTCTGCCTCAAAAACCCTCGATTTGATTCAAAATCATTTGGTATGGACTCTCCAGCCCCTAATCTGTCAAATGTGTACCTTGATTGTCCAGATTTGCGCTGGATCTACAACCGAATACCACATGGGGGAGGGTGGGAGGGCTTTGGGCTTCACCTCTTTCAGGTCCTACAGAGCTGGGAAGCCAATCTGGGTCTGTGATTTTGGGAAAATATCTCACCCAGAGGCCATTCTGGAGTTTGGTGCCAAATACCCGTGTTCTGAGTCTGGGGACTCTTATAGCGCAGTGCGAGTGTGAATTGTCACTGAACCTTTTTTCAGCTCCTCTAGAAAGTGTATTCTTCAAACTCAGCTCATTGAACGCAGCCAGCGGGCACATCAATTTCTTCTAAACCAGTTGCACCAGTAGTGGAGGTCGCTTTTCAAGAACCCTCTTGTCCAGCTGCGGCTGAGCTTGATTGCATTGTGCCATACAGATATGCTGCTTTGTCTCATGACACTGCTTTTATTTTGGATCGGCTGATACCCTTACTAGGACTGGTCAATATGGTCACCCTGAGAGTTCAGATTTTTCCATCCCATCCACAGCTTCTTGGTCTGGTTACAGGACAATAGAATCACCAGGCTCCTCTTGCCAGCTCTCTCAAGCTATGTCTAAACTTTCTACACTGGTTCCTGCCTTTCAGCAGTTATGCGCACCCTAAAGTAGATTCTGCCGTGGCACAGGATACCCGGCACATGGACCTCCCTAGTGTTGGAGGACTAGTGTTTAAGGACTCCCAGAATTGCACAGTGGTGGTTTTATTTCTATATTTAAAAAAAAAAGAAAAACCTTTTGAAGTGGCTTCTTCAGGTTTCTAGGTGGTAGCAACCTCCTTTGTGGCGTGTACCTGTCACACGAGATTGCGCAGGGTGCCCTCTGCAGAAATGGAGGTCTGTCCCCAGCTAGTGCTGGACAGTGTGGATTAGGTAGTGGATGCCCTTTCTGATCTCATTTGAGTTATTACCACTTTCGCAGTGTCTGCGTGCCAGCCTCTTTGGTTCTGTCCTTGGGTTGGGGACGCTGCTTTTAAGGCTACTTTAAGCAGACTTCCTTTCAAGGGTCAGCTTCTTTATGGGACAGGTCTGGCTGACCTCAGGGCTGGTGTTATTGATTGCCGCCCTAAGTCTGTCCCTGTGTACAAGTCTCGCTGGACTTTGGGAGGGGATGATAGTAATTTTCAACCCTCATGCTGTTAAAAGATCCTTGGGCTCTTCCTCCCAGAAATATTCCCAGGGATACAGTCCCTGTGACAACTCTTCCATTCCAGCCTCCTCAGACATCCGGATCCTGGGCAGCTACTGCTCCTAAACAACCCTCCAGAAGGCTGCCTTGCTCAGTTTTATTAGGAGTGAACTCACCTGTCCTCGGATAAATGGGTGCTGAACAGCATTCAGGAGGGGCATAAGATTAATTTCTGTTGCCTCCTCCAGCTTGTTTTTGTATTCGCTGGCAGGTCGGCCAGACAAGGAGTCAAGTCTCTGTGCTACTTTGCAGCGTCTCTTGGATATCCGAGCACTAGAACCCATTCCTGAACATGAATTAGGCTTTGGCAGATACTCTTTATATTTCATCTTGCTAAAGTAATAATAATAATTAATAATAATAATAATAATAATTTTTATTTTGTATACCGCCATACCCAGGGAGTTCTGGTCGGTTCACAACAGTAAGTTGAAATACAAACAATGTGGTTGAAATTGAAGAACATAACAGCACAAATTAAGTACACAACAAGAAAAAAAATTTACTTAGATTTAGCTCAAGTCCTCAAATTAGGGATCTAAGTAGTAGAATTAGCAAGTTATACTTAAGAAAATAAAACAATGGACTAATTAACTGAGCTCCGATATCCATCATCCTCAACAGATTACAGTGCTATCAACATTTCAAGTTCAAAGTTCAAAGTACAGCTCAAAGGACTGGAAGCCCATTCTGGATCTCAAGTCAGTCACTCGCTGCCTGCGGATTCCTTATTTCCGAATGGAAACCATGCGCACAGTTTTTGCTGCTTTCTCTTCTGGAGAATTCTAGCATCCTTAGATCGCACAAAGGCTTTCCTCCATATTCTAATATTTCCGGAGCATCACAGATTTCTATGTTTCCATGTTCTGCAACAGCATTTCCAGTCTGTGGCTCTTCCCTTTGGGCTTGCGACAACTCCCCGCACTTTCACCAACATGATGGTTCTTGTAGCAGTTTTTCTCCATAGACAGGTTGTCCAGGTCCATCATTTCTTGAATGACTGGTTGATCTGGGCTCCATCTTGACACAAGTGCACCCATACAGTAGAGACAGTGGTCTCTCTGCTACAAAGCTGGAGTTGGATTGTCAACTTTAAACAGAACCAGGGTCATGTGTTTCTTTCCAAGCCATACAGTCCAAAACTTCAGCAGCAGATCATAGATCTCCTGAACCTTCCAGCTCCCACACCCTGGCATTATCTGCAGGTGCTGCAGGTGCATGGCAGCCTCCATGGGGGGCGATCCCCTGAGCTAGTGCGCATATGCACCCTCTACAGGATTCTCTCCTCTTTTAGTGGTCTCCCTTTCAGATGCCACTCCCCTGGACGGCACCAGCATGCACAAGTCTGCACTGGTAGCTTAAGGGAGAGGCTGTCCGCCAGGGCAAGTTTCTTTGGATGTGAAAGTGGGTAACTCTTATGACGGATCCCAGCCTGTCGGGTTGGGGTGATGAATGCGGGGACTGCTCCATTCAGGGACAGTGGCCTTGTCAGTGGTGTTGTTCGATCAATCATTTGGAGCTTCAGGCAATTTGCCTGATGTTACTCGCTTCCAGCCCACTCTGGAGGGAACAGCAGTGCGAGTGTTCTTAGACAGAAGTGACGTATATAATTCATCAAGGGGGCATGAAAAGTGCTACCTTGAGCCAGGAGGCTCGCATGCTGTTTCTCTGGGTGGAGTTACATCTTCTGTCTCTCTCAGTAGCACACGTGGCGGGAGTCAACAGACTTCCTCAGTTGACAAGTCATGGACCCAAAAGAATAGTCCCTCTCACTGAAAGCGTTTCTCTCTGATCATACAGATGGACTTGATGGTGTCAGTAGAGAACTTGAGGGTCAGGCATTTCTTCAGTCATTGAACAGAGTACGGAAATTTAGGGCTGGATGCCTTCGTTCAGCCCTGGTCACCTCACGAGCTCCTTTGTGTCCCCTCTGTGGCCTCCTGTTGGCCAAGTTATCTCCCGGATAGTGATGCATCCCAGCTTCATAATTTCAGTTGTTCCGGACTGGCCTCGTCATCCATGGTTTGTGAATCTCATCAGTTTTCAATGGGACAGGAAACTCAACCTCTCTTTTCCTGGCAACCTTTTTGGTTAGCATCCGGTGCCCATGGAGAATCCACAGTGCTTTGGTCTTCTGGCATGGCTCTTGAGCGCTCAGCTTTGCTGAAGCACAGTTCTTCAGATGTAGTCCTCTCAATGCTTTTGTGGTCACAGAAACCCTACTATGTCCTCTTATTGCCAAAGCCTGGAAGGCTTTCCATCAATGGTGTGCTAAGGACCAGGTGGAGCCTGAGAGGGCTCCCATTTCAGTGGTCCTGGCTTTTTTTCCGGTGGGCCTAGAGAAGGGTTTAAGAGTGGCCTCCTTTAAAGTTTAAGTTGCAAGCCTTTCGTGCTTCAGAGCACATGGAGACTATAGTTCGCTTACTGCTCATCCATATGTGACCAGATTTATGAGAGGGGCACTTTGTGGCCTCCTTTGAATTCTCTTTTCCCTTTGTGGAATCTTAACATTGTACTTCAAGGCCTTGGGGAAGCCCCATTCAAGCCACTGAAGGATGCTACTCTTCTGGATCTGATGATCAAGACTGTCTTTCTGGTTGCCATTGTCTCAGCACGGCATATTTGGAACTTCTGACTCTTTTCGGCAGGGAACCCTTTTTCCATTTTATGAAGGCAGGAGTTGTTCTCCGTACTATACCTTCCTTTCTACTGAAGGTGGTTTTTGCCTTCCATGTCAACCAGGAGGGTCATTTGCCTGCGTTTCATTCCACAGGATCGAAGCAAAAGGATCAAATCTTGCGCAAGTTGGATGTAAGGAGAGTTTTGCTCCACTATTTGGAGAGGACTAATGATTTCCAGCTTTCTGATCACCTGTTTATCCTGACTGCTGTTCCTCGCCGTGGTCAGCCGTCATCGATCGCTTGATGGATTCACCTGGTTATTTCATTGTCCGCGGCAAGCTGCCGCTGTTTTCTCGTAAGGCTCACTCGACTCAGTCTTGCTGTGTCATGGGTGGATTCTCATGCAATTCATCCAGATGAACTTTGCAGGGTGGCTACTTGGTCCTCTCTTCATACCTTAATCCAGTTTTAATGAGTTGATTTGGCAGTTCACTCTGATGCCACTTTTAGGACCTCGGTATTGAGGGCAGGCTCTTCTGACCCTCCCTAGCTGCTACCATTGCTTTGGTACATCACCTAGCGTATGGAATCCGGAAGGCTCATAACAGAATGGAAAATTAGGTTTTTACCTTCGATAATCTTCTTTCTGTTAGTCCCTGTAAGATTCCATACAACCTGCTCTCTCTGTGTACGTGCAGTTGTTTGGAATAGCCTGCTTCTTTCTGCCTTGGTTATTCTCTTTGCAGGCTTGAAGACTTTCCAGCCAGTTGATGGATCCTGTGGGGAATTTCCACTTCTGTGAGTATGCTTGATGTCTCATGTGGGTGCTCATTGCACACAGCAGGTTAGTTCTACATAAGAACAGCCATCTCCGGATCAGACCTTTGGTCTATCAAGTCCGGAGATCCGCACACATGGAGGCCCAGCCAGGTGTACACCTGGCGTAATTTTAGTCACCCATATCCCTCTATGCCTCTCGTAAGGAGATGTGCATCTAGTTTGCTTTTAAATCCTAGAACGGTGGATTCCGCAATAACCTCCTCTGGGAGAGCATTCCAGGTGTCCACCACTCGTTTCGTGAAGCAGAATTTCCTGATATTTGTCCTGGACTTGTTCCCCCTTAGCTTCAGTCCATGTCCTCTTGTCCATGTCACATTGGACATTGTTCCTCAATGTTTTTTCTGTATTGCAATTTGCCTGTTTGTTTCTTGTTTTTATATTTTGCAGAACTGCTCTTAACATAAATTGTTTGTTGTCGGTGAAGTTCCCTTGTGCCTCCTTATTTGTCCTGGATTGGTTCCGGTATGGTTTCTTGGCTTTGGGACTGAACTATAGGGGGTTCTAACTCACTCTCTATGGTAGGAGGAGCATAAGCTCAGAAAAGTGTCTGCATTCCTGCAACTTGCGGATTGCAGGAAGTAATTGAACACCTGCGTACGGAATCCTACAGGGACTAACGGAAGATTATAGAAGGTAAAAACCTAATTTTCCACTCTATCCATTGCTTTCCTCCCTTCCCTTAACCAAATGACTAATTCAAGTTACAAGTACCTGTCAAAAACCTAATCGTGATATATTTTTGGGGATAAGGATGGGATGTTGTGTCTGCTCTCTCTTGGCCCTGCTCTCCATGTGTCCACCACCCTCTGGGTAAAAAAGAACTTCCTAGCGTTTGTTCTAAACCTGTCCCCTTTCAATTTCTCTGAGTGCCCCCTTGTACTTGTGGTTCCCCACAGTCTGAAGAATCTGTCCCTGTCTACCTTCTCTGTGCCCTTCAGGATTTTGAAGGTTTCTATCATGTCTCCTCTAAGTCTCCGCTTTTCCAGGGAGAATAGCCCCAGTATTTCCAAACTGTCAGCGTATGAAAAGTTTTCCATACCTTTTATCAGTTTAGTCGCTCTTCTCTGAACTCCTTCAAGTACTGCCATGTCCTTCTTGAGGTACGGCGACCAGTACTGGACACAGTACTCCAGATGTGGGCGCACCATTGCACGATACAGCAGCATGATGACTTCCTTCGTGCAAGTCTACCCAGTACTGGCCTTAATTCTTGAATATACTATATACCATTATTTTCTGATTAGAGATCCTCTGTGTTCATCCAATGCTTTTTTTAACTGTCACCATTTTCCTCTCCACCACCTCCTTCGGGAGTGCATTCCAGGCATCAACCACCCTTTCCATAAAGAAGAATTTCCTAATATTACTCTTGAGTCTGCCACCCCTCAACCTCAAATTATACCACTTTCCTTTCTCTGGAAAAGATTGTGTTCTACGTTAATACCTTTTAAGTATTTGAAAATCTGAATCATATCTCACCTTCCCTCCTTTCCTCTAGGTTATACAAATTCAAGGCTTCCAGTCTCTCCTTGTATGTCTTTTGGTGTACACCTTCTACCATTTTCACCGCCTTTCTCTGGACTGCTTCAAGTCTTCTTATGTCCTTCGCCAGATACGGTCTCCAAAATTGAACACAATACTCCAAGTGGGGCCTCACCAATGACCTGTACAGGGGCATCAGCACCTTCTTTCTTCTACTGGTTACACCTCTCTCTATACAGCCTAGCATCCTTATAGCAACAGCTACCACCTTGTCACACTATTTCTTTGCCTTTAGATCTTCTGACACTATCACCCCAAGGTTCCTCTCCCCATCTGTGCATATCAGCCTCTCACCTCCCAGCACATATGGCTCCATAGAGACTGCCCTCAGAAAAGTCTGCAGTGACCAGTTCCTGGCCAGATCTAAGGGCCATTACTTGATCCTCATCCTTCTTGACCTGTCTACTGCCTTTGATATTGTTAGTCACTGCTTACACCTTGATACGCTGTCCTCACTTGGATTCCGTGAATCTGTCCTTTCCTGGTTTGCCTCTTACTTCTCCCATTGCGTTTAGTGTATGCATTTGTGGGTCCTCCTCTGCTGCTATCTTGCTAACAGTTTGCATACCCAGGGTTCTGTCGTAGGACCTCTTCTTTTCTCTCTCTATACCTCTTCCTTCGATGCCCTGATCTCCTCCCATGGCTATCAGTATCACCTATGTGCTGATGACTACCAGATCTACCTGTCCAAGAAAAAGTCTCAGACTGTTTGGCTGACATTGCTTCTTGGATGTTCCGCCACCTTCTGAAACTAAACATGTCCAAGATTGAGCTGCTTCTCTTTCCTCCTAAACCCGCTACTCCTCTCCCTCTGTTCTCCGTCTCTGTAAATAATACTATTATTGTTCCAATCTCCTCTGCTCGCAACCTTGGAGTCGTCTTTGATGCTGACCTCTCATTTTTCTACGCACATCCAACAGACTTCTAAAGCCTGTTGCTTCTATCTCTACAACATCACCAAAATTCACCCCTTCCTCTCTGAGCACACTACCTGGACCCTTGTCCACACTCTCGTAACCTCACACTTAGATTACTGCAGTTTACTTCTATCAGGTCTCCTGCTGAACAGTCTCTTCTCCTGCAATTGGTGCAAAACTCAGCTGCATGACTTATGTTCTGCCAACTTCGCTCCACTCACCTTACCCCTCTCCTCAATCACTTCACTGGCTCCCTATCTGCTTTCTCATACAGTTCATACTCCTATTACTAACCTCCAAGTGTGTTCATGCTGCAGCCCCTCAGTATCTCTCCTTATACGCCTCCCTTAAACTCTATTCCTCAGATGAGGTACTTTTATCTTTACCTTTCTCCTTCATTGCCAATTCCAGACTTCATTCCTTTCATCTAGCTGCCCCATTTGTCTATAATAAATTACCTGAGTTTGTCTATCATGACCGTTCCCTTGTTTAAAAACAGACCAAAAACCCACCTTTTTGATATAACCTTCAATCCATAAACCTACTGCCCACTTCTCACCACCCTAGCCAGCAGATTAACCATCTCCCACCCTGGCATCCTGTTTGTTTATCTTGTCTATTTATATTGTAAGCTTTTTGGAGCAGTGACTTTCTCCTTCATTACTCAGTATAGCACTGCGTACATCTGGTAGTGCTCTAGAAATAATTAATAGTAGTAGTAGTAATTTTTATTCTTCATACCCTTTCTCTTTGAATTCACCAAGGCAAAACAAGCTGTTTTTATTACAAAATGGAGAAGGAGCGAATGAGAGAAAGAAGGGGCATATGAATATAGGCAAGGGAAGAGCAGTAGAAGGAAACAGTGAAACAAATGAGAAATAGTGATATAGCAGAATAAAAGGGTTGCTAGAAAGTCTAGAAGGGAAATTTGGAAGGAGATAGAAAAAAAATGAGAGATCCTTTAAACTCCCTCTGAAAATATGAATTCCATCAGTATGTTTATGTTTATTACGATTTTGATATACCATTTTACTGACCTAAGCGATTTACAATCTAACAATTAAATAATGAAAGGAACTCCATTGAAGATAGGAAAGAAAGATAGAGACAAGATTTGTACATCCCAACAATAAAACCAAAAATTAAATAAAAAATAAAAATAAAAAAAAGATTTAACATTAATGAAATTAAAAAATAAAATAAATTCCAGTCAGATATTAGGTCCTGATATTAGAAGTCCACAGCGACGACAGGCCAAAGAGAGAGAGAAAGGCAATTCTTAAAAGTACTGTTCAAAGGCACGATAGCTCCAGCAGGGGTCATTGTAGGCAGCCAGGATCCTTGCCAAGTAAGCAATAGCCCAAAACATCCACAAACATCAACTGCGGGAATGAGTTAAATTAAAAACCTGAGAGACTAACATCCTCCGATACAAAACTGTAGCATGTTTTAATTTTTATACATTTAGTTCATGCCTTTTCAGCAATGGCCTCAGAGGGTTGACAATCTAGGAATTTCATTAATTAACTAGCATTCAAACCCCATTATTCTCAGTGGGATCCATAGATGCCAGCTCTGTGGGTATCGTGGGTTCTTAGGCATCCTCGTATTGAGTAAACTCCTTCACTCTGTTCCAATGGGTTAATTTGATTGTAGACTATTTTCTAGGCACCTTTGCATTGACATATTAATAAAGATTAGCAAATTAGGCTTTGTATTTTGCAGTAGATTTTGCAGTCGGGACTACTGCTTAATCTTAACTTTCTCCGGCAATTTGTGAGTTCCACTTGTTTGCAATTATGGAAAGTGAGTGTGGTGGCCATATCAAGAAAGTATTCTATTTCCTCACGTCCACACAAGATTTAACATTAACTACCCAAGAAAGCATTGGAAAGAAGCCCATCAAGCACCCTGCTACCTTCAGAACAAATCACCTTCTGCTTCAACTTGTATGAAGCCTGAGGATTTCAGATGATTGAACCCTCCTTCTATCTAATGATATTATTTCATCTCCAAGGCCCTGGGTGTTTGCTGTGCCGTCCACAGTGAAAAGAAAACCTAGAAATTAAATAGATTTTTTTTTATCAGAGCAACTCTATAGAAGAGGCCTTTATACCATAAGATTATCCTTTTTTGTAATGTAAAGAGAAAGAGATGAATAGGAGCAGAGAAAATGGTATTAAGAAAAGTATAAAACTGCATTATGCAATTCTCCCGAGAACTAGCAAAGTAATAACTGACCTCCATATGGTATCATTTGTTTCTTGCACTGGCAGCTTTATAGGTACTTGTAGGGCTGGATAAAAACACCAATTTGAGTCTGCAGTTTGTTTCGATAACTGAAACTTTCAATAAATCTGTATTAAAATCAAAGGGGAAATTAAAGATGTCCTGGTCAGTGTTGCCACCGAAGACAGATGCAATCCTACCTCTTTGGAATTACCATTACTTGCTTGACTTGTTTCATAGTTCAGGCTCTGGTCAGAAGAAAGACAAAGAGCTTCAGGCTCAGCCATGTCTCCTGGATAAGAACTCTGATTTTGTTCCAATATTTCAAGAAGGGCACAGGTACTTTCCCTAAGAAACCTATAGCTCGTAACATACTTACAGTGACTGGACTTGCTTTCTCTGTGGATATTTTTTTGAACATGCAAAAAAACAGAGTGGGACCAGCTAGTTTTGCACCTGGGACAGGTACTCGGATTATATTCCTCCCACTCTTATCCATGAGCTCATTTAGTTGGAAAGACAAGGGGTTGCACAGAAAAGCAGCACTGATTCTCCTAAAGACTTGCTAGGCTAGATAATCTTAAATTCAGACAAAGTCTCTGTCTCCACCACTTCTTCCGGGAGACTGTTCCATGCATTTACCACCCCTTTCTGTAAAAAAGTATTTCCTTAGATTACTCCTGAGTCTATCACCTCTTAAGTTCATCCTATGCCCTCTCATTCCAGTACAGACATCCAACAATTCTGTGCGAGGAAATGTAGGCCAGGGTTTTCAAGGCCTACCTTGTCAGTCATTGTTGGAATCAGAAGGCTAGCAAGCCAGTAGCAACTCTAGACTGAAGTATTTGGGGTGGCAACAAGGGGCAAGCTAGGAATAGAAGGGGGCAAGACAAACTGACATTTCCACATTAGTTTCCATAGTATAAAAGCCTTAGAGTTGAATTTTCTGCTAGAGATGGAAACTTAACTCTCATAGCCTACTACAGCATAACAGCCGAGAGCAGGGCCTAGTTCAGTCTTCTTTATAAAAGAAAAAAAAGCCAACTTTATTATTAACTAGTTTCCATAGAGGGGCATAATCAAAACAAACGTCTAAGTCCGATTCGGATGTATGGTGCTAGACGCCCAAAGTCAGCAGTTGGAAAATGCCCATTTTTGAAAAATATGTCTAGAATATATATATTTTTTAAATCATCTATCTGGATATCCAGTCTATTGTTCATCCAGACCACCAGAACGTCCATCTTTATATTACATTTTCAACCAAAATTTCATCCAGTCCCAAACGCCCAGAACAAGACTATTTGGACGTGGGAGGGGCCAATCATGAAATAGACTGGCCACCCAGACAGGCAACAGAGCAGTGGGGCACCTTAGAAGGCACTGCTGTGAACTTCACAAAAAGAGTGCCACCTAAACATCTCATAAGAACTCCCTAATAGGTAATGGTGAGCCCCCCCAAAAAAACCACCCCTAAAACCCACAATACCCAACTGTTTACAACCCCAATAGCCCTTATGGCTGCAGGTAGAGTAGAGTAGGGTTTTGGTGGGCATAAATGTAGTGGTTAGAGTGGCTGATGGGCCTGGGTCCACCTCTCAATGGTTCACTAGCCTACCCCCCAGGCTCTACTAGGCTTTTCTATACCAGGTGCTGATGTGCTGGAGACAGGTATGTACTTTTTTATTCCAATCTTTGTGGGGGTGTTAGGGGGTCAGTGAACACTGGGAGAGTGTGTGTGTGGAGGGGTCTTTACCTGGTCTCTGCAATGGTTATCTGGTCACTTTGGATACCTTTATGGCACTTATAGTTTTATATCTGTTTTTATATGATCTAACAACATTTAAATTTTGTTCAGGATATCTAGTAAAACATTCGATTATCCCTGCAGAATGACTAAGTCTAGGTCAGCCCCATTCCGCCCACAAACTGCCCTAACCACCCCTCTAGATACGCCCCTTTTAGCTCTGGGCGCACAGTGGGATTCAGGGGCCTAAAAAGTCCTGCAACGTCCAGAAAATCGGTTTGATTATCGGCACTTGTACAACCTGTCTTTTAGGTCATGCAAGTGCTGACTTGGGCGGGTTTTTAGATGTGTTTAAGTTTTGGTTATGAACCCCGTGGAGGGGCATAATCGAAAGGACCATCTAAGTCGCAAGTCGTCCAAAGTAAAAAACACATTTTTGAAAAATACATCCAAATTTTTTTTCTTTCGAAAATCGTCCTGCCGATCTGATTGTCCAAGTCGCTAAATCATCCATCTTTATACCACATTTTCGTCCAACTTTTCATCCAAGTCAAAAATGCCTAGAAAAAGCCCTGTTGGATGTGAGAGGGATCTGCAAACTGATGGATTGAACACCCAGACATGGCATCTAAATAGTGGGGTAACTTACAGGGCACTGCTGTGAACTTCACAAAAAGGGTGCCATGTCATCATCTCACTACAGCTCCCTTATAGCTCATGGTGAACCCCCCAATCCAGAATCCCCTAGACCCACTTATCTACCACCCCAATAGCCCTTATGGCTGCAGGAGCCACTTATATGCCAGTACAAAAGGGTTTTGGGGGTGTATAGGGGAGTGCACATGTTTCAATATCAATGCAGTGATTACAGGGGCTTATGGGCATGGGTCCTCCTCTCCATGGATCCCTAACTTCCTATCCATGGGTCCCTAACAACTTAAGCCACCTCAGTGCAAGTCGACTAGGCTTTCCTATGCCAGGATGCCAGGTGATGATGGTCTGGAGTCTGAATTTTAAAGGTGTGATTATGATTTTTATGGGGTTGTGGGGGTCAGTGATCACTGGGATAGTGTGTGGGAGGGTCTGTATTATGTGTTTGCAGTGCTTATCTGGTGACTTTAGGTGGGTTTTTGTAACTTAGACCATGTTTTAAATCAGGGATCTCAAAGTCCCTCCTTGAGGGCTGCAATCCAGTTGGGTTTTCAGGATTTCACCAATGAATATGCATTGAAAACAGTGCATGCACATAGATCTCCTGAAAACCCGACTGGATTGCAGCCCTCAAGGAGGAACTTTGAGACCCCTGTTTTAAATGGTCTAAGTCACAACGTCCAAATTCCGTCGATCCTGTGCTGTATAACTTTCAGTTATACATGCATATACATAGTAACATAGTAGATGACAGCAGAAAAAGACCTGAATGGTCCATCCAGTCTGCTCAACCTGATTCAATTTAAATTTTTTAAATTTTTTCTTCTTAGCTATTTCTGGGCAAGAATCCAAAGCTCTACCCAGTACTGTGCTTGGGTTCCAAATGCTGAAATCTCCGTTAAAACATCCCATCTAAACCCTCCCAGTCATTGAAGCCCTCTCAAGCCCATCCTCCCCCAAACAGCTATATACAGACACAGACCATGCAAGTCTGCCCAATACTGGCCTTAGTTCAATATTTAATATTATTTCTGATTCTAGATCCTCTGTGTTCATCCCATGCTTCTTTGAACTCAGTCACCGTTTTCCTCTCCACCACCTCTCTCGGGAGCGCATTCCAGGCATCCACCACCCTCTCCGTAAAGTAGAATTTCCTAACATTGCCTTTGAATCTACAACCCCCTCAACCTCAAATTATGTCCTCTGGTTTTACCATTTTCCTTTCTCTGGAAAAGATTTTGTTCTACGTTAATACCCTTCAAGTATTTGAACGTCTGAATCATATCTCACCTGTCCCTCCTTTCTTCTAGGGTATACATATTCAGGGCTTCCAGTCTCTTCTATATCCCATATATGCCTATATCTCAGAACAATTATATGTTGGATGCGGGCAAATCACTTTACAGTTAAATGTATCAAAAGCACATCCACCTGCTGATATTCCAAGTTATTTTTCTTTTGATGGAAATAGTATTAAATTAACTAAAACAATATGTTCATTAGGAGTTCTTGATTCTGCATTAACAATGAAAAACCAGGTTCATAATATGGTTGGTAATATTTTTGCAAAGCTGAAGTTACTGAGACAGCTGAAAGATTGCCATAATGATCAGAATTTTAGGTTAATAGTATAAACTATTAATGTACCTACTTTTGACTATTGTAATGGTTTGTTGAGTGGATTATCAAAGAAAAACTCTATGGAGCCTGCAGATTGCTTAGGGTTACCATATTTGACGATAGAGAAACCCAGATGCAAGGCCCCACCCTGTTCTGCCCCCAGCCCTGCCTTGTTCTGCCTCCAGTCCCACCCCATTCCACCTCTAGCCTCTCCCCATTCCATCTCCAGCCCCGCCCCTAAAAGCACCTCTTTTTTTTTCTTGACCTCCAGGCCGCTTCTGGAGGGCCTCCAGCATGCGCAGATGTATATGACATCATCCACACATTCTTGTTGAAGGCTGTCCAGAAGTGGCCAGAGCTCAGGGCTTTCGAAAACCCAAACAAACTGTTGGGTTTTGGAAAGTCCGCTAAAAAGAGGACATGTCTGGGTTTTCCTGGATTTCTGGTAACCGTAAGATTGCTCAAAATGCAACTGCACATGTTTTATGTGGATGATCTAGATCTGAACATATTTCATCTGTTTTCAAGAGATTGCTGATGCTGATTTCTTGTCAAATCCAATATAAAATTTTACTTTTGGTTTTTAAGGTGGTAACCGGTCACATATCTATAGTGAAAACTTTGTCTTTGCACTTATATCATTCAGTTCGATCACTGAGGTCCACTTTTCAAACTGTGTTTCTTGAGGAATATACTGTAGGCCATCCATCTTTTAAACTGTTCATCTCCATTTATGGAATGATTTTAAAGAGTTTGAAGACAATTTTTATTTCAGGAAACCTTTGAGATATAAGAGCTGACTAAGGCCTAGATTCACTAAACTCATCCATTTGGATGGTTGTTGGGCGATTGTTGGCCGAGTTTTGCTGAGTGACTGATTCACAGCGTATTCTGCATGCAAATGATCTGATCGGACGCACGCCCTACAGCGATCGAGATACATACACAGATTATCCTTGTTGATTTTAGATGCAATTTCCACATGCGTGTGCTCTTCACCCAAACGAGCTCAAAATAAAGGGGGAGGGGTGGCTGCAGTTTACTTCATATAATTTACGTACAATTGACTTCTCTGTGAACACTTGGGCTTCTTATTGAAGGCCTTGGAGATGTGCGGCTAGGTCCTGGCGGCTTCCAGCCCTGGTGGAATGAACTGGACATTTTTCTTTTGCGTGTGGTTCAACTAACAGGCTGCTGGACTTGGTTTTATGTGTGTATAATATATACGGTAATTAAATATATATGGTTTATGTATTTTTAAGATTTTGAAATAAATGTTTGTATCACTCCCAACCACCTTACTCCCTGACTGTAGTTCTGAGGAGGGTGGGACGCTGATTGTTATGGGGGGTGCCATTTCATCCCTCGCCTAAGGCAGCAGATTGACTTGAGCTGCCCCTATAGATAACACTACAGCAAAGATATTGGGCTAGATTCGCTAAGCAAACCGATCGTATACCAATCGGTTTGCGACCTGATTTCCCTTCGACCTGATTCACTAACCTCTGTCCCGATCATCCTCCGATCCGCGCATACAAATGAGGGGGAATGACATTTAAATGTAGGCAGGCAGCAATTCACTAAAATAAAACTGCAAAACCGTCTGGGCTGGCCGATCAACAAACAAGTGACTGGTGGGGAACAGTCGTTCATGTTGTTTCCAACTGCTCTCCTGCTCTTTGCCCCGACTTTGCAACTCTCTGCCCCAGACTCTCCTGCTCTCTGCCCCAAGCGCTGCCCTGCTTTTGCCCTGGCCTTCCCCCACAGTACAAGCCCGTGGTTTCAACCCATGGGTTTAAAGTGGGTTCAAATCACAGGCTCGCTGGGCTCGCTAAAAAGTTTAAAATTAAAAAAGTAAAAACCAAAAAAGGTCAGTTGTTGGGCGGTCAGTTGGGGGCATGATTCTGATCGCCCTCATTTGCATGAGGACGATTCGTGAATCAGCCCCCCGGAAACGGATTGGATCGCTCACGGATCGTATCCGATCCATGCCCTTAGTGAATCTGGGCCACTGAGTACTATCTAGACTAATGCAATAACCACCATTTTATATCAACTTTTACCCCTCCCAACACCTCCATTCAAAAAACCAAACAAACCAGTATCCCCAAAAGCAAGAAATACTGCCGCGCTAGAAGTTAACACTTCTATATAAATCAAATAACTGAATAATTCAGATAGTCTATTATTGTAGAACAAGAAAAATGTCATGTGACCTTCCCCCAACCTAAATCTCCCCCTACCTCCCAGAATAAATAGTCTAAACTCACTGGTCAGTATAAAGTGACAAAACGGCAGATATAAATCTCATACATTCCCAAAACACAACAAACAGGAGAAGAATTGTACTCTCACAACCCACCCTGACTGCCAAGAGCACATTGGAAATAACTGGAAATATATTGCCATTTGCCAGTGCTTAATTTAATATGGTCGCTGTACCATCTTAAAATCCAGCTTGAATATTTTCTAATCTTTGCTGGCAGGTTATTAAACAGGTGACACTGCATTTGCAAGGCACTGATTACATATCTGTTTTAGGTCGCAGGGAAATGGTTTGGGTTTTTATGTTACAAACAGGAGACTGCAGACTGACTATGGAAATTGAATGGCAAAGCAGTGATTGATTCAGCAGAAAGCTACCGATCATATGTAATAGCTGTTGACTTTTGATTGACTCGACCATTTTTTGTTTCCATTCTTTTTATCCACAGAGGTAGCTGAAGCGGTATTTAAGATGCATCCCTGAAACAGTTTGAAGCACAAGTTGGCATGCTGGGGGACATGGTTGAAAGAAACTTTGGAAGCTTTTCAAAGTGATTTCTTGTCAACTGTTTTTATCTGCATCTGAAAAATATACAACATAAGAAAAGTGTAATAATAGTGTTAGATAAATGAATTGGGTAACATTGAATGTTTGCTGCCTTATGGACCAATGACTATAAAGAATTGAGTTCCAGTAGCCAGTGAAATTATGACATATATTTTTACTCAATGTTATGTGTCTGTCACTCTCTCAGTATCTGATTCACCTTTATTTTATTTGGACTTTTTTGAATGTGGTATTTATGGGTTCTTACAAAATAGGCTTTCAGGACTTTCACCAATGATGCACAAGTTTACACCTGCTGTAAACATGTAAATGTTGTCATGGCTAAACTTTTAGGGAAGCCCCTGCGCTGACCCGGAGCTCTGCTTGACAAGCTGAAACTTCCAGCAATAACTGTAAAAGGACCAGGAGAGAATTATTTAAAAAGGGATGGTTAACAAGACCAAGGGCTACATTCACTAAGCCCACCGATCAAGTCCCCACCCAGTTTTCCTCCGACCTGATTCACTAACCTCTGTCCTGATCAGCCTCTGATCCACGCATGCAAATAAGGGGGAACGGCATTCAAATGTAGGCAGGCAGCGATTCACTAAAAAAAAAAAAAAAGAGGGACACCGACTGGGCTGACCGATCAAAAACTAAGTGACTGCTGAGGACTAGTTGCTCAGCTCATTTCCGACTGCCCTGCCTTCTGCAGCCCTGCTTCTCGGCTCTCTGCCCCTGACCTCCTGCTTCTCTGTCCCGACTCTCCTGCCCTTCCCCGCAGTGCAAGCCAAGGGCTTAAAAGCAGTAAAGTTCCTCTCGACTCAAAAACAAAATTTTAAGCGCGGTGAGCATGCACAGACCATCTACAGGCAAAGTAGATGGTCTGCACATGCGTTGGGATCGCTGGAGAACGATCCAGGTGGTCGGTTGGGGGCGTGCAAATCACTGTAGACAACACATTGAAATCCGGCAGTTAAACAAAGCATATAAAATGTTAGAAATTAACTGGAAAAGAATGAAAAACACTGTAAGATACCTATGCCCATCCTATCATTCTCTGCAAGAAATTCCTCAGCCCCTATATGTCCTGTCTGTCTGTCCAAACTAGATTGTAAGCTCTTCTTAGCAGGGACCATCTAATGTAGTGGTTCCTAACCCTGTCCTGGAGGACCACCAGCCAATCAGGTTTTCGGGATTGCCCTAATGAATATGCATGAGAGAGATTTGCATATAATGGAGATGACAGGTATGCAAATCTGCCCCTTGCATATTCATTAGGGCTAGCCTGAAAACCTGACTGGCTGGTGGTCCTCCAGGACAGGGTTGGGAACCACTGATCTAATGCATGTTAAATGTACAGCGCTGAATAGGCCTATCTGCACTATAGAAATGATAATTATTAGTAGTAGTAATCCATAGGGCCATGAAAGCTAATTGTCAAATGAAAATCCCATTTTGCTGGGTTTCCCTTTGAAAATCCAGTCAGCAGTCTACATGGATACTTAGTAACCATGTACACTGCTGGCTGGATTTTCAAAGGGAAACCCAGCAAAACCCAACACATGGTTTAAATCAGATACAAATGTATAAAATATGCTCAAGGCTCTTGAAATGAAAAAAAGAGGAGATGGTGATACCTGATTTAAAATATTGTATAGAACAGTGTTCTTCAACCACCAGTCTATGGACCAGTGCCGGTCCACAGAAATTTCCAGCCGGTCCACAGGGCCGGCATATGCATCAGGCCCAAACTGTGTTCTTCAACTGCCGGTCCACGGTACGATTGATGCGTTGTTAATAAGATTATATTGTGTGTATATATGAAAAATGAATGGAAAAAATACAATTAGGACTATGGGGGCAGGGTCTGGCCCAT
Organism: Geotrypetes seraphini; assembly: GCF_902459505.1. Classification (NCBI taxonomy): domain Eukaryota; kingdom Metazoa; phylum Chordata; class Amphibia; order Gymnophiona; family Dermophiidae; genus Geotrypetes; species Geotrypetes seraphini. The sequence continues at coordinate 70,696,108 of NC_047095.1, forward strand.
GACTTAACCCAGTGTTCTTCAACCGCCGGTCTGTGGACCGATGCAGGTCCACAAAATAATTATTTTATTTCTGCCGGTCCATAGATGTGAAAAGGTTGAAGAACACTGGTGTAGAATTCTGGAGGCCAGGGCTGGTTTTAGACATGCTGGGGCCTAGGGCAGAAAGTAAGGTGGGGGCCATAAAAACATAAGAATTATCACTGCTGAGTCAGACCAGTGGTCTATCATGCCCAGCAGTCTGCTCACACGGCGGCCCTCTGGTCTAAGACCAACACCCTAACTGAGACTAGCCCTACCAACGCACGTTCTTGTTCAGCAGAAACTTGTCTAACTTTGTCTTGAATCCTTGGAGGGTGTTTTCCCCTATAGCAGCCTCTGGAAGAGCGTTCCAGCTTTCCACCACTCACTGGGTGAAGAAGAACTTCCTTACTTTTGTACGGAATCTATCCCCCTTCAACTTCAGAGAGTGCCCTCTTGTTCTCCCTACCTTGGAGAGGGTGAACAACCTGTCCTTATCTACTAAGTCTATCCCCTTCAGTATCTTGAATGTTTCTATCATGTCCCCTTTCAATCTCCTCTGTTCGAGGGAGAAGAGGCCCCATTTCTCTAATCTTTTGCTGTACAGCAGCTCCTCCAGCCCCTTAACCATCTTAGTCACTCTTCTCTGGACCCTTTCGAGTAGTACCGTGTCCTTCTTCATGTACGGTGACCAGTGCTGGACGCAGTACTCCAGGTGAGGGCGTACCTGATCTGCTCATGATCCCCTTCTTTATCATTCCTAGCATTCTGTTTGCCCTTTTTGCTGCCGCCGCACATTGATCCCTTCTCTCTGCACCCCCCCCCCTAGTACTACCATACATACCACATACCACATAATTACTACCATACATACCACATACCGCCTCATCCAAACCACCTCTACCAGGCATAGAAAAACACACATCCCATTCACTTACCCCCCAATCAAAGAAGTATAACGGAAAAAAATATACAACGGACTACTGGCCACTCAGGCAGCGAAGATAGACAACCAAGTCTCCAACCCGTTGACAACAACCCCAGACTACAAGATGTTCAGAAAGGAAATAAAAACTACACTCTTCAAGAAATCCCTTAATAAAGCTTAATACCATGATAAAGCTTAACCCCCCTCTTACCATCCCCTTCCTAACCCCAGATCCTACTTTTCCCTCTCTTGGAAACCTTCTCTGATCTAACGTAACCCTTCTTCCATAACTCTTTTTGTAATCTGCTTTGAACCGAAAGGTAATGGCGGAATAGAAATCTGTAATGTAATGTAATAATCACATGCCACACTCTGCATCCCCACCGGGGAAGGGGTAAAATGCAGACCTGACGGACCTCACGGATCTAAAACTGCGCGTCCTTAAAAATCTGAGGTCCGTGTCCGTGCCACTTGTAGTTTCTGTCTCTTACAGACCTCGATGAGATTTTAGCGCTGACGGATCCGTCTCAGCATAGGGAGGGAAAAGTATTAGGATCCGTCAGCGCTAAAATCTCATCGAGGTCTGTCAGAGACTGAGGCCCGCGTTTTACCCCTTCTCCAAGAAAGGCAGAGCAGAGGGGTACATCGAGCAATTTAGAGGAAGGAAAGCAGGCGAGACTCTGCCTCATTCCTACGATCCTCAGACTGAACCCCGGCAGCACCCAGCAACGTTTGGAGACTTCTTTTCCATAACGCACGTCCCAAACCTATGTCCCCGCTCTCTTGGCTTCTGCTCTGCCGCTCCAGCACTAGTCTCTGGCTCTGACAGACCTCGATGAGATTTTAGCGCTGACAGATCCTAATACTTTTCCCTCCCTATGCTGAGATGGATCCGTCAGCGCTAAAATCTCATCGAGGTCTGTCACAGACAGAAACTACGAGTGGCACGGACACGGACCTCAGATTTTTAAGGACATGCGGTTTTAGATCCACGAAGTCCATGAGGTCCGCGTTTTACCCCTTCCCATCCCCACCTCCCATTACTACCACACATAACCCATCCCCCTATATTTTGCTACTCCTTTCCTCATAGTACTACTTGCATGCATGCGGAAAGGAGTAGCAAATTGAGAATTCCTGAAGAAGCCAGATTTTGGTGAAACAAGGCCTTGTTGGAGATATCTGAAGCTCCCGCGCTGGCATTGGAGGTTTTTGCTGCTGCGTTTTCAGCGGAATTAGCGCCAGTGAAGAGAGAACTGATGGCGGCATTCACAGTGCAGTTGTAGCATTTTTCACCACCTTCTTAACTCAGTTTATATTTTTGAATGCACAGTAGTGGGATATTATCCTTGTTTGATCTAGACATTTTTGTGGGTGTGAGTTTTTTAATGCCAATGACAACAGAAACGTCAGCTTGAAATCATTCTTGGTTGCTGCGTTAATAGTTTTTTCTCCACCCTTTATGTTAAATGTAGATATCTAGGATAGAAACCCACTGCTGGTGAGTAATATTTTGAAAACTATTGAATTTATTCTGTTACTGCAGATTTTTTCTTGAGCGACATTTAAATACCTACATGGCATAAATGTGCATGAGGCGAGTCTCTTTCAATTTAGGGGAAGCTCTGTAATGAAAGGGCATAGGATGAAGGTGAAAGGGCAGAGGCTCAGAAGTAACCTGAGGAAATACGTCTTCATGGAAAAAGTGGTGAATTCATGGCATGATCTCCCAGTGGAAGTGGTGGAGATGAAAATGGAAGAAAGCCTTATTACAGGGAATTACACTGGCTCCCTGTCAAGGTATGGTCAGGCCCCCAGTTCTAGACGTTCATTATGTATGTCATCATTATTCGATTTTCCATTGGCCAGGGGCTGTCATTCCAAAAGATATCATAATCGTCTGTTATCATTCCAAGCTGCCACCTGGGATACAGATTTTCATCGGAAATTGTTAAAAACGTACTTATATGTGAAGTTCCTGAAAGATTAATTTTGTATACTCGTAATTTGCTTTAGATGCTTAGTTTCTCTTAAATCTGTTAAACCGCATAGCATTGCGATATACAAATGTTATGTTATCTCTAGGGGAGAGGAAGGGATAGTACATGGCATGGAATTTTCTCTGTTATTCCTACATATCCATGCATCCTTCTGGCTTTTGCCATGGCCTTAATTTCTTGTTTGTCCACCGTGGCCATGTATTTTGTGTACGCGTGGTTAATTTTGTTTCTAGTCTTATTTAGGGCTGTTGGCGGGGAAGCGAGCACAGTTTGAACTGGGTTTTCCTTTGAGTGAATATCATTGCATATATGACACTAATTTCATACAGTTCCATCTAAAGTGAGAGGAGGAAAATGTAAAATAAATGGAACCCTTATGAAGAAGGTCAAAAGGAACCAGATTTATGGGCTAGGGAAATTATTTTTGCCTAGAGCAAGAAAAGAAGCATGAAAAGAAAATGGCAGTGGGAAGTATTGACAAGAGCATGTTGATTCCATCGGGCTCTCTGCCTTTGCCATGGGGAGAGAGAAAGCAGCGATTTAATGCATACAAATAGGAAAGAACAAACATGCTTACATAACATATAGTGCTTGGAAGATTTCAGAACAAATTCTACTATTCTTAGGGCTCCTTTTACGAAGCTGCGTTAGGGCATTAAGGTGTTTTACTATGCATTGAGCTGGCATTAGTTCTAACTGCGTAGCGTGGGGTTAGCACGCGCTAATCTGATGCGTGCGCTAAAAACACTAGCGTACCTTAGTAAAAGGAGCCCTTACTGTCTATATCTCTACTAATGATATAACAGGAGTTCCATCTGGGTTGGTTTTTTTTTTTTTTAATTGTTTCCTGATTTGCATTTGTAGGAGTTTCATTATACAACCTTAGTCTGTGTTCTATTTTGCCAATTGTATATTTGTAACCTGAAATATTGTAACTTGGGACTGTGTCTATATTTCAGAATTGTATCTCACTTTGCATACACTGAAAACCTTGTATATGCAAATCTCGTTCATGCATATTCATTCTAGCTATTATGAAAACCAGACTGTCTGTAGAATGGGTTGTGAAGCCCTGTTTTATCACAGTTCCTGCATGAGTTATACTGAGGGGATTCAGTCCTTACATAGACACCACGGGAGCTAATTTCCTCTGTTAAATGAGGGACACAAGGGAAGGAGGAGTGGATGTTTGCTTCCTTAGAGGACTTTGTAGACACATTCATCCAAAGTGGACAATTTGTTACTGGCAAATGAGATGAGCCATTTTGGTCTTTATCTACTATGTTCTAATCTATACAGTATAATTTATATCAAGGAATTCAGTTGTTATATTTATTATACAGAGAACTCAGTCTTCATGCTTATCATATGAAGATCAGTTCTTACTCTTGATTAAAAAGTTATCTGCCAGGTTTATTTCTTTTACGGGAGGAAAGGGTTAGGTCAGCAATTGTAGTTGGTAATTCAATCATTAGGTATGTAGATAAAGAGTTACCAGACGTCTGGGGAAAACCTAGACATGTCCTCTTATTAGAGGACTGTGGGTGCCCGGATTTTTTATTATTATTTTTTTTTTTAATAGGGGAGTCTGTTCAGGTTTAGTAGGATCTCCTGACTCCCCTACACAACTCCTCCCTGGTCACTGTAATTCAATCTTGAGGCAGCCGGCAGCAGCAACAAGGTAAGCCTGCTACTGTCGGCCTGCCCTGGAAGCTACATCTCTACAGATCTCACCTATGTGAAAACAAGAAGTTGCTGCAGAGAGGCAGCTTCTGCGGCTGCCTGTAGATTCAATTATAGCAGCTGGGCCTGGGGAGGAGATAGGTAGGGGAGTCAGGAGCTAGTGAGGTTGTGAGGGGAAGCAACACCAGAGGATGGAGGAGAGAGGGTTGGGAGCTGGACAAACAGCATGAAGGGGGCTGGAGAAACAGCATGGAGGGAGGGCTGGAGAAACAGCATGAAGAGAGGGAAGGAGGGGGCTGGAGAAACAGCGTGAAGAGAGGGAAGGGGAGAGGAAGTGCTGGAGAAACAGCATGGAGGGAGAGTTAGAGAAGCATTATAGAAAGGAGAGTGCTGGAGAAAAGAGTATGGAGTAAAGTAGTGCTGGATGGGAGGGGAGAGACAGAAACAGCAGGAGAGGAGGTTGGAAGGAGAGAGAGGGGCACCCATGGGAGGGATCTTTAGGGGTTGGAAGAAGAGAGAGAGAAAGAAAGAAACACATACAGGAGAGTAAGGTTGGAAGGAGAAAGAAAGAAGCACTCTGTGGGTGAGGAGGGTTTGAGGAAGGGAGAGAGAGAGAAAAAGAGAGAGAAGCACTATGAGGGTACAGAGGATGGAAGGGGGACCAAAGAAATGGGTGGGGTGTGGGTGGAGTGTAGGCGGGATCATGTCTCCTCTTTTTTGTCTTCACAAATTATGGTAACCCTATGTAGATAGCTGGATGACTGATGGATGTGAAGAGTTTTTGGCTACTTGCCTGCCTGGTGCAAAGGTGGCAAACCTTATGCATCACCTAGATAGGATTTTAAACAGTGCTGGAGAGAAGCCAGCTGTCCTAGTATATGTGGGGACATAGGAAAATGTGGGAGGAAGGTTCTAGGAGCCAAATGTAGGTTTTTAGATTGAAAGCTGAAAACCAGAAACTCTAGGGTAGCATTTTCAAAGGTGCAGGACCCAAGAGGAAGGCTGAGCTCCGAAGTCTCAGTGTGAGGTTGAGTTGATGGTGCAGGGACAAGTTAGGAACTGGCCAACATACTTAGAAAGGGAAATCCTTTTAACTTCATCCTGATGGCTACTTTTCTTCTTTGTGGCCAGATTTAAGTTCTTTGTTCCCTCCCTTACCATATTGTTAATCCCTTTCCCCAACCTTTTTATTTTTATTATAATCCCTGATTAAGAACATAAGAATAACCTTACTGGGTCAGACCAATGGTTCATCAAGCCCAGTAGCCCATTCTCACGGTGGCGAATCCAAGTCACTAGTACCTGGCCAAAACCCAAGTAGTAGCAATATTCCATGCTACCAATATAGGAGGGCAAGCAGTGGCTTCCCCCATGTCTTTCTCAATAACAGACTATGGACTTTTCCTCCAGGAACTTGTCCAAACCTTTCTTAAAACCAGCTACACTATCCACTCTTACTACATCCTCTGGCAACACATTCCAGAGTTTAACTATTTCCTCCTATTGGTGTATTTCCCTGTAACTTCATCGAGTATCTCCTAGTCTTTGTAATTTTTGACGGAGTAAAAAATCAGTCGACTTGTACCCTTTCTACTCCACTGTGACACTGGACTTCAGTCATATCTCCCCTCAGCCGTATCTTTTCCAAGCTGAAAAGCCCTATCCATTTTAGTCTTTCCTCATACGAGAGGAGTTCCATCCCCTTTACATCTTGGTTGCTCTTCTTTGAACCTTTTCTAGTGCCTATCTATCTTTCTTGAGAAAAGGAGATCAGAATTGAACGCAATGCTCCAGATGAGGTCGCACCATGGAGCGATACAGGGGCATTATGACATTCTTAGTTTTGTTAACCATCCCTTTTTTAATAATTCCCAGCATCCTGTTTTGGCCGCTGTCGCACATTGGGTGGAAGGTTTCATCGTATTGTTTACAATGACACCCAGATCCTTTTCTTGGGCGCTAACTCCCAAGGTGGACCTTAGCATCTGGTAACTGTGATTCAGGTTATTCTTCCCAATGTGCATCACTTTGCATTTGTCCACATTAAATTTCATCTGTCATTTGGACGCCCAGTCTTCCTATTTCCTAAGGTCCGTCTGTAATTTTTTTACAATCCGCATACCCCTTACTCTTCTCTTCTATATATAAGTTCATGTAAACCTTTTTTTTCCTTCTCTTCCTATATTTTAAGTTCTTGTAAACCGTGCCGAGCTCCACATCCGTGGAGATGATGCGGTATATAAACTTAATGTTTAGTTTAGTTTAGTTTTAATGACAGTTTAGTGTCATCTGCAAATTTAATCACCTCACTTGTTGTTCCAATTTCTAGATCATTTATAAATAAGTTAAATAGAACTGGTCCCAGTACAGACCCCTGCGGCACTCCACTGTTTACTCTCCTCCATTGAGAAAAATGACCATTTAACCCTACCCTTTGTTTTCTATCCGATAACCAATTCCTAATTCACAACTGAACTTCGTTGATCATGGAGCCCATCCAGGCTCCGTGATAGACTTGCATTGCCTTCACATTCTCCCTGCTTCCCGATGCCGTAAAGAGGACGCAGAAGCACCGGGCTGACCAGCCTTCCCCACCTGACGTCAATTCTGACCTTGAAGAGGAAGTTCAGGGCCAGCCAGTCGCTGCCTAGCTGTCTATATTTTGTACTGTTCAGAGTCTTGCATCTTAGGTTTTGTTTGTATATATTAGTAGTTTTAGTTTTTGGTCCCATATTTGGATAGGGGTTTTCTGTGGCTTGGTAGGAATGAATGTTGAGAAGCATACAGTGTGCTTTGTGTAGTTTAATTTTGTGGTTAAACATTATGTGTTGTTAATAAAATTATATTGTGTATATATATGAAAAATGAATGGAAAAAAATGGTGTTACAATTAGTACTATTATGGGGCGGGGTCTGGGGTCGAGATGGGCGAGGTCTGGCCCACGATTTAGCCCAGTGTTCTTCAACTTCTGGTCCACAAAATAATTCTTTTATTTCTGCCGGTCCATAGGTGTCATAAGGTTGAAGAACACTGACATAGAGCACAACTTCAACTAGAGGTATGGGGGTGTGGAGAGCAGGAGGGGTGCCTGGGGTGGACCGCACCCTTGCCCCTCCCCCCTGACTATGCCACTGAGCAGAGTAAAGATTGCAAATTAATTCCCTGACAGCTGCTAAGCAAAGAGAAACCAGAATTGGAAGTATCTGTATGCAAACGCTAGAAGGGAGAGAGTGCGGCATAGTGTTACAGCTACAGCTTCAGCACCCTGAGGTTGTGGGTTCAAACCCCCACTGCTCCTTGTGACCCTGGGCAAGTCACTTAATCCCCCCCCATTTCCCCAGGTACATTAAATAGATTGTGAGCCCACCGGGACAGACAGTGAAAAATGCTCGAGTACCTGAATAAACTCCTGGGAGAACGGTATAGAAAATGGAGTAAATAAATAAATGAAATATGTTGGGAGAGTTAGAGGTTATCCCACTGAATGAAGAGGCAGATATAAGATGCATCTCAGAAACCTGGTGGAAGGAGGATGACAGTGTTACCAGGGTCCAAATTATAAAGCAATGATAGGGTGGATAGATTTGGAAGGGGAGGGGTTGGACTATATGTTAAGGAGGGGAAAAAGTCAAACAAATCAGGAAAAAGATAGCAATGTGGAATCCTTAAGGATAGAAATTCCATCTGTGAAGGGAAAGCGTACGCAGGTAGGGCTAGAAGAAATGTTAACAGAACTTAGGAAATATAATGACGGCTGGCTTCAGTTCTAGATCTGAGAGTCACACTATGAACTGAGAGCTTCTGCTGAGGTTGCTCTATCTCAAAAAAGATGATGCACAATTAGAAAAGGTTCAAAAAAGAATTATGAAGTGCATGGACCTCGTATGAGGAAAAGTTTAAGAGTTTAGGGCTTTTGAGTTTTGAAGGAGGCAGTGGCATAGTAAGGAGGGCCAAGGGGGTGGACTTGGTGGGGGTCCCGACACCTCTCTGCTCCCCCCACACCACACTTGCAACTTCCCTTCCCCCCCCCCTCATACCTCTTTAAATCTTCACCTACGTCAGCAACTTCTCAGGCTTGCTGCTTGTGCTGGCTTGGCTTCCCTGTGAAATCACTTCTGGGTCAAGGGGCCAGGAAGTGATGTCATAGGGAAAGCCAACGCTGGTGCAAGCAGCAGGCTAGAAAAGCTGCTTGCGCTGATGAAGATTTAAAAAGGTATGGGGAAGAAGGGAAGGCATGAGTGAGGCATACGGGGAAGGAACAGGGGGGCACAGAGAGAGCAGGGGGGCAGAAAGGAGGGCATGTGGGGGTGCCATCAACCCAGGCGCCTCCTACCCTCGGCCACAAGAGGGCACCCGCTCAAACTCAGGGGCGGAAAATTTCATGGCGACACCAGAAAGTATTTCTTCACAGAGAGAGTGGTTGATCATTGGAACAAGCTTCCAGTGCAGGTGATCGAGGCAGACAGCGTGCCAGACTTTAAGAATAAATGGGATACCCATGTGGGATCCCTACGAGGGTCATTAGGGCATAGACAGGGGTGGGTAAGCAGAGTGGGCAGACTTGATGGGCTGGAGCCCTTTTCTGCCGTCATCTTCTATGTTTCTATGATGGGTCATTTGGCCTTTATCTGCCATCATGTTTCTATGTTTCTATAATCAGAAAGTTCTATGACATCACAATGCAGGTGTAAAGAGCCTTAGCCTATAGGAAGAGGAGATGCAAATGTTAAGAGCCTTAGCCAATAGGGAGAGGAGGAGAGAGTGGCTGCTGCAGACACCAGAAAGTATTTCTTCACAGAGAGAGTGGTTGATCATTGGAACAAGCTTCCAGTGCAGGTGATCGAGGCAGACAGCGTGCCAGACTTTAAGAAGAAATGGGATACCCATGTGGGATCCCTACGAGGGTCATTAGGGCATAGACAGGGGGTGGGTAAGCAGAGTGGGCAGACTTGATGGGCTGGAGCTCTTTTCTGCCGTCATCTTCTATGTTTCTATGTTATGTCACTAAAGGGGGATATGAAGATGTCTATAAAATCCAGAGTAGAACAGGTAGACATGAATCAATTGTTTATTCTTTCAAAAAGTACTAAGACTAGGAGACACTCGATGAGGTTACAAATAGGAGGAAATATTCTTTCAACCAATAGTGTTATGCTCGCTTGATAATCAATGCAGTTGTGGTTGATGGGGGCATTTCGAAAGGACCTGCTGCAGCTTTGGCAGATACATACAGAGGTTTACCTCCAATCACCAGACCTTATATCGGTCAGGTCCTTGGAAATGTGGAAAGAAGAGCAAATGTCAGCCAGCATGGTTAAAAAGTGTAGGGAAAGAGGCTATTAGAGCAAAAAAACAAACAAATCATCCTTCAAAGCATGAAAAGGGATCCAAATGAAGAAAATATGAAGCAACATAAGCACAGGCAAGTTAGATGCGTGGAGGGGCAGTTTTGATAGGACATTTAAATCTAAGGATGGACGTTTTGGGCAGCATGTCCACAAACCCAGGAGAAAGAATGTCCATTTTCAAAGCTGCCGGATGTCTATCTTTTATTTTTGAAAATGACCTAGGTTTAGGTTTTGGTCCTTAGGACGTCTACCTTTTTGGGCCATTTTCAAAAATAAAAACGTCCATGTGAAAAATGCACAAAAGCGAGATTTGTAGACGCACCCAATTACCTTGTCTGATCGGGGTAGAAAAATCCCCATCAGCTGATCCGGTTTTGGGGATTCCTGCCAGCTCAGCTGAAGGGGATTCCCCCAGCCACAATCAGCAGGAAATACTTTTTTTACAGAAATGGTGGTAGATGCATGGAACAGTTTCCCAGAAGAGGTGGTGGAGACAGAGATTGTGTCTGAATTCAAAAGGGCCTGAGATAGGCACGTGGGATCTCTCGCAGGGAGAAATAGGTAATGGTTACTGCGGATGGGCAGACTGGACGGGCCATTTGGCCTTTATCTACCGTCATGTTTCTGTTTCTCTTATCAAAGCACTTAAATAAATTTCAGTAACTTACATATTTTTGCATAATTTCCTAGAAATTCCAGGTAGGTAAACAACCTATAAGCTAGTAGTTGATTTTGCACATGAAATTGTACCATTTTTTTCCCACTACCATTTACATGCTAAGGCCATAGAATACTGCCATATGTGCACGCCACTTCCCTTTCCCCGTACCTTGGTAACGTTCCTGGCGTGAGCAGCACTCCCCAAACTGCTGTCACGCAAGTGTCGGGCTCTTCCTCTGACGTCACTTCCTGGACTCGCACCTAGGAAGTGACGTCAGAAGAAGAGCTGACGCTAGAGCGACAGCAGCTTGGGGGTTGCCGCACCTCTCACTCTTGCTATGTTACTGACTGTAAATGCCTAACCCTAGGCGATCTATAGAGAATTACCTGTATAGATTTCATGTTAACACTATGGCAACCTAGGTTATGTTCATTAACAGAGTTATTAATCTGCATTAGCGGCTTGTGATTGATCACACAAGTGTTTTCTGAACATCTTTTATAGTGAAAATACAAAACCATCAATATTGCAGTACAACAAGTTTTCATTAAACCCCCACTATACAGAACAACTACAAGAAGAGCCCAATGTGTGGAGTCTTACGACTTCAGGTAATGTAACATGCTCTTAGCGAGATCGATCGTAAATAAGGCTCCCGAATCTCCAGAAATGTGTTTTGTCACTCAAAGTGGCAGAGACTCCCATAATATCAAAGTATGACGTTTATTTCTCCCAGTGAGTAAGCAAACGCCCTGCCCCAAAAGAATCTCTCGCTCTTTCCCCAGGCTCCAAATGAATTTGGTGTGTTACATACAACCCCTTCAAATATCAGTTTCAGAGGGTATCCCAAATATGACAAAAGCTTGTCTCAACCTACAGTTCCACAAGCCACGAAAGAGGAGTAATGTGATCTGACTTTCATTCTAAACAATGAGGGTGAGGCGACATCTTGCATGGAAAGCCTGCGTCTATAAGAAATATGCTCTATGGATCACCCTAAATTGACTCTCCTGCAACTCTGCACTACGCCCCCACCTCTACTATTGATTTAGACAAAATTGGAAACAACTGGATTCGCAGTGGATGCCCACATCTTTAGCTCTTGCCTCCATTAAATAAACTTTGAGAGACTGAAGCTTACTTCTTTACGGAATCACCATAAAGAATTCCTATAACTTAACACAAATGTTTAATGTCTGCTAATACTAGGAATCCAGTAGGGCTTTTTTTTCTGCTGCTAGTTCTTTGGAAACAAGGGCTGGGATCTGCACCATGAGCCTTCAGTTGCAATAACATGGGAATTTTTCCTTCATTTTATATCCCTCCCAAGCATACCAAATCTGGTTACCATAGAGATGGTCCTGAGCCAGGATCTGTGCCCTCATTTTGCAACACTGACTGAAATCATGGCCTTTGAATCTTGCCACTAGGTGTCATCCTTAAGCAATGACCCTTTAAGCCTGAACTAGGGACTTTCCACATGGCAGTGCACAGCCTTGCTGAATGAACCACATTCTGATTTTTTTGCATTGGTTTTCTACTCTCAAAAAAAGGTTCTAACCAGTAAATCTAAAATTGAGAGGTTTTTAAAAGGCATCACCGTGATTCCGTTTCTGAGAAGCTTACACAGTGTTGCAAGAGCTTCAAGACTGCATGCAGATTTCTTAATAAAGCCTTTTAACTTTGATTGTTTTAAGAGTACAATGTAGAACTAAAATGAAGTGTGGGAGTGAAAAATGTTACAAAAGTTTTTTTTGTTATGGATCTGCCGGGAATGCATCACAGTAGCCTGTGTATATAGGCACCAAAGCACACTTAATTACAAACCATTTAACATTGTCAAGAGCTAGGTCTGAAGTAGAAATTGCAGAGACAAAGAGATGCGTGGAGATTTGGGATTAATTGGGAGTGTTTTTTTTGGTGTCATAATATGTAGGAAAACATGTTGACTTACAGATGGCAGACTTAATAGGGGTCAGCTCCCAGGGAGCCTTTTGCATTTTACCCATGTAGAAAAAAGAGGCAGTCAGAGAATTCTGGAGACATAAGAAAGCCCTGCATGATTCGGGGCTTAGAAGAACTGCTGTGTGTTGTCCAATGGTATAATTTGTGAGTACAGTAAAACCTTGGATTGCAAGTAACTTGGTTTGCAAGACAAGCAAAACATTTGATTAAATTTTAACTTGATATACAAGCAAGGTCTTGCAATACGAGTACATACTGTATTTTGTATTGAAGTTTTGGGGTTTCTTATGGGGAAATTCACTTTGATATACGAGTGTTTTGGATTACAAGCATGTTTTCGGAATAAATTATGCTCGCAAACCAAGGTTTTACTGTATTTGATTGCCACTGAATCTGTGATGGGAACTGAGAACTACTGCCATATAAGACCAGAGTGTAAAAACTTCCAGAAGATTCCTGGGAAATGAATGAACTCTTGGATTAACAGCATTCTAGCAACTCTATTGCCCCAGGTACGTTAGATAAATTGTGAGCCCACCAGGACAGATAGGAAAAATGCTTGATTGTAAACCGCTTCGATAACCTGTGTCAAAGTCGGTCCTTGAGGACTGCAATCCAGTCAGATTTTCAGTATTTTCCCGATGAATATGCATGAGATCTATTTGCATGCACTGCTTTCAATGTATGCTAATAGATCTCATGCATATTCATTGGGGAAATCCTGAAAACCCGACTGAATTACAGGGGCCGACTCGACACTTGTGCGCTAGGCGGTATATAAATACCTAAATAAAAAAATAAAATAAAACTATTTGTCAAAAGAACACTTCAGGGATAAATGGGTAAGGGACTTCATATACCATGTTCTCTTAGGCTTCTGCGGCTGGCGTTATGATCGTTGCAGTTGTCGATTGTACATACCTAGAAACAGCGAAACCCAAACAACTACATCAGTCTTGATATACTACCTTTTGGGTAGTTATTTTGCACCTTGGGCAAAGGTGCTGAATATTCTCAATTATTGCACAATGCAGCTGGTTAACGTTTCAGTGCAGACTGTGAATATTCAGCAGAAATAACCGTACCGTTATCTCGTACTGAATATTTGCGGTTAGGCGACAAAATGCTATTTTATTTTTAATATATTTATTGAAACAAAAAGCAGAAAGAGTACCAGTAAAACATTAGAAACAGAAACAGAAATATGACAGCAGATATAGGCCAAATGGCCCATCCAGTCTGCCCATCCGCAATAACCATTATCTCTTTCTCATTATAATCCAAAAGCATGACGGACAAGCTCAGGGTTGTGGACTGGGTGAAATGTAAGTGTGTAGAAGGCACTTGAGTTTATTTGCTGGCTGAACGTGTGATACTGGGGCCTTACTGGAGTGCGATATTGGACCTTCTGGTACTTGTTCTCCATCAACTGATCCTTGGACATACAGCCACTTTAGAGAGTCAATGTTTATCACCTAAGCAATGCAAATTTTAACCATTGCACCTCTGCAGCCACACTTAAATGGCAACTAATATAGTCTATACAGAATTTCATCAAAACAAAAACACAGGACTCAACACGGGCCGTGTTTCGGCAAGTGAGTCTGCATCAGGAGTCCAGGATGGTAGTATGAAGTCAGTCAATGCCCACTAAACAATGCCAAATCACATAATATACCAAAGATAACTGCTTGAGAAATAACAGCTAGGTTATATGTTTGTTTAGATGATGTTCTGTATAGACTGTATTGTGTGGTTCGTTTGAAGACCTGGCCCTCTCTGCTTTTTCTTCTAGACTTATCAAGCACTATTCACTGTTTCCCCCTTTTCACTTAATCCTCCAGTGCCCTTTGCCTTGAATGTCAGCTTTGAAATGCCAAAGATGGTATACAAGTTCCCATTCCCTTTTCCTGACGGTGCTCCAAAATTGCTCCATTCATATCCCAGGACCTTTCCAGTGAAAGGTTGAGATATGAATTTCTTCTTGACTGGAGATGATGTATGACACCATTGTGAAGAATGCCTCTTGCTTTCAGGCTCATAGTGATGCACCCAGGTTTTGTCCCCTGTAACGATAATGCCAAGAAGCCTTCTCTTCAAGGCTGCACATGAATCATCTTGTACTCATCAGTCAGCATCCTAGGCACCCACCGTGCACACAACTTATGATACTTGAGAACCTCCCTGACAATGGTATGTGCGGATCCGATACTGACATCCAATTCCCAGAACTTCTAAAGAAATGCACCTGTTTTCATGAATGGCATCAGATCGAACCACCTTCTCATCAGTGATGCCCATTTTTTAATGCATCTACCCACTCGTACACGTTTCTCTCGCCAATGCAGACATTTCCATACTGTTGCAGCATTCTTCTATGAATTTCACGAGGTTTCCTCTGACTATAAAAGTCTGTTGACTGCTCACTGTTCCTCTACTGTGCAAACAGCTAAGGGCGCTGCCATTTTGTATATGATGCCATCTATTGGGCAGTGTCAACGCTTCCCCTAAGAATGTACCTTCCCTGTGTGGGAGTTTGAAATGCCAGGGATGTTTGATTCATGAAATACTGTCAATTTACTATTACTTTTTGAAACACTCATATATACAGGTACTTATTTTGTACCTGGGGCAAAGGAGGATTGAGTGACTCGCCCAGGGTCACAAGGAGCAACACTGGGATTTGATCCCACGACCTCTGGGTGCAGAGGCAGCAGCTCTACCATTAGGCCACGCCTTACCTCACCAAGGGTTAGTGGCATTGTAAGGGTAGGAGGTGCCCAGGGCAGTGGTGTCTCCCAGTGGCTTCCTCTCCGCACCCTTGCTCCCTCTGGCACCCTCCTGCTCCTTCCCACCCCCACTACACTCTCACCCTCTCCCTTCTCCCCCCACCTCTAAATCTTCACCAGCACGAGTGGCTTTTCTCCAGCATGCTCCTTGCACCAGTGTTGGATTTGCCTCTGACATCACTTCCTGGCCCGTGACCCAGAAGTGATTCAGAGGGGAACCAGGCTGGCACGAGCAGTAGATAGGAGAAGTTGCTTGCGCTAGCGAAGATCTACAGAGATATGGGTGGGGGGATGTGCGAGTTTGGTGTGGTATGGTGTGACAGAGTGGAGAGGTGCCGACACCCCCACCGACATGGCGTCTGGGGCGGTCTGCCCTCCCCCCCCTTACTGCACCACTGATCAAGGGCTTCTTCCATAAATAGCGCTGTCGCTTTGGAATAAGGTGTTAGGACATCTAAGATTAAGCTGTTGAAAATCAAGGTCTTTGAGGACGCCTATTTGTCGAGCTGCTCAGCCTTCTTATGTAACTTCTGTACTGACTCTGTGTTTGAGTCAATAGGTGGATTCTTAAGTGCCTTTGTTATTAATTGCTTAGTTATTAATTGATGATTGGTGTCTGTCTATCCTGCAGTCCTACAAAGCCGAACATTTTGGGGGAAGACATGATTCCAGAAGGGAAAAGGCAGCTCGCCAGTTTCTGGCCCGGAACTATCTGAAGAATTTTGACACCACCGACTGTACTCCTTTACCTGCTACTGAGTTTCATCTGCCCTGGAGTTTGTAGCCAAACCCTCCCATCGAGAAACAGAGGAAACGACACCCCCAAACACTGGAAAACGGTCTCACTTTTGCTGCTGTTGGCAGAGCTGATTCTTGTCTACTTCCAGCCTGAGGCTGTAAAAAAAATCTTTTGTGACTGGGACGAATGAAGCCGCTCGTGATGTCACACTTGAAACTGTCTGCAGCAGTGTGACATCAGAAAGCCAACAGATGTAGAGAGAGGCAGGAGCACAGCTGAGTACCTCGGAGGATGAAATTAGCAAATACAAGTTAACACCTTTGCTTTTTCTACACACACACAAATCAATTGCTTGTGTATTGTTCATTTGGGGGGTTTTGTGTGCTTTTTTTTCTATTTAAAGAAAATGTGTTTTATGGTACTGTAATTTAGTTTTATTTTGAGAAATGTAATTTTGTTCTATATTCTGCAGTTATGTATGTTTAGTTTTTATGGAAACTGCTTTGTTTACAGGCTGTGTATACATTTTTTAAATAAATAAATACAGAATGGAAAAGAGGTTTTGGTGAATCAGGGCAAACTAATCTAACTCAACCCACGTTCTAACTCACACACAAAACCTCTTCTGGCTGCCAATGAACATGTCCAAGTGTACATAGACTAGGTTTTTGTCAAATTCAAGGTCAGTCAACTGCAGAACTGCTTCTGGTTCTAGGTCACTGTTTTAGGATCTTCGACATTTTGGAGTATGGGAAGGGACGGGTTGGAGGGTCATTGTAGGCTCTCTGAAATTGGAATGCAAGACATTCCTCTAAAATGGTTCCCAAAGTGTTCTGTTCAATGACATGTTATCAGAACCGAAACCGATCAAATACGGTGTTCTGCAGGGGGCTCTGCTAGCCCCCCCTATTATTCAATCTCTACATTAGACCTGTCTTTTTGACATAGCCTGCAAATATCAAATACAGATTCACTTCTTTGCGGATGAAATCCAACTGTACCTACCGCTAGGAGAAGTCCATGACGCCCAGATTGCGAAACTCCTAAACTGCCTCTTGGAAATCAAAAACTGGATGTCTGTCAAATTACAACTGAACTCCTCAAAGATGGAACTCTTGGAGCACCCATCCCTCACTGTGCTGGGACTTGACTGCTATAACTGAGTGCGCACCCTAGGAATACTCCTTGATGGCAACCAGATATCTCAGGTGGTATCTTCCTCATTTTACTACCTGTGACAACGCCAAAAAATAAGGAACTACTTTTCAGAGTCTGACTTCACCCAATTACTCTATGCCTTAGTACTCTACCACATGGATTACTGCAATGCGCTATTCAACAGTCTCATGGCAAAGAACATACAACGTCTCCAGCATATTCAAAATGCGGTGATCAGGCATCTAAAAAACCTCCATGTCTCCCAGGCTGTAGCGTCATCTCACTGGCTGCCCACTGCCAAACACGGTGTCTTCAAGGGCCTGATGCTAGCGTTCAAATCCTTGCATGATATGGTGCCGTACTATGTGATGGCTAGGCTTCCTCCATATGTGCCAAACCAGTCCCTCCACTCCCAGGATGAAATATGCCTAAAAATTCCCCCTGGTCATGCCCTTCAAGTACAAACTGCCAAACGATGTTCCCATACCCACTTCATACCGAGCCACTGGAATCAACTGCCTTCTCCCCCCCCCCCCCCCCCCGGCCGCAGGTCAGACCCCTTGAAGGACTCCTCAACTTTAGGAAAGCAATAAAAATGCACCTCTTCACCTAACTCTCCCACCACAACCGATAGATCAAAAAGAAATGTTTATTGGTACTAGATCCTCGGTACGTGTCAGGATAAAGCTTGTATTGAAACATCTTGAATGGTAACTATGGCAAATCCAATCTGTATACTGTCTGTGTGTCAAATGGGATAAAACTTGTAATGAAAACTTGCTCTGTAAGCCTAACTAGGGTAAATTGTAACCTGCATATTAGTATTAGACCCTTAGGATAATAACTTGTACTGAAATTATGGCAAATCGTAACCTGTAACATGGTCTGAGCTCTTTGGAGACAACGGGACAGAAACTGAATTCAAGAAATACATTTTTACAGATGGTGGACACTGCTTCATTTTTTTTTTTCGAGGGGGGGGGGAGTATTGGTTGGTAGAGCTGTGTGGCCTGAAGGCAGGTGAGTCCTGATGGCTCTTAAAGATTAATGCATTAAGTGTGAAAGGACTGATGCTTTTGTGCGTCACTGTGACAGCATTAATTTCTATTATTTATTTGTGCCTGATAATTCTGCTTTCTATATTTTAAATCAAAGCAGGTACAACAAATTGAAGTAATAAACGCCTACAATTGTAACACATTCTTAATTAAAAAACAAAAACAAACAACAAACCAAAAAACACAACACAAGATAAAAGGCCACAGAAGTACATTTCTTTCATGTGCATCTATTACGGCTATCCTGAAATCCTAAGTGACCAGGAACAGATTTCAGAAACACTGACATATAAAAGGAATAAAGAAAAGCCAACATCAGAATTAAATCTCTGAACTCCTCATCTAAACCATCTCTATCTCACTAACGTGTGCTTACTGCAGCTTAAAAGGGCTTTCTATGGTGCCCCCCCAAGTGGGCATTTCTGCACCAATCGGTTCGCACATTGAAATTGCGCATGATAAATAAGAACATAAGATTTGCCGCTGCTGGGTCAGACCAGTGGTCCATCATGCCCAGCAGTCTGACCACATGTTAATGACCTCTTTAGTCCATGTAGAATTCAGGAAGGGCCTCAGAACTGATCTCATAGACTGAGGTGATCAGCGTAGTATTATTGCTCTTTGCTCCAGTCATCGGCCAAAGGACCTGATATTTTTACTTCTTTATCAGTTCTTTTAGATTGTTCTAATTTCATCTTATGTTAAATTTAATATATTTTTTTTTTCAAAAATTTTTTTTATTTTTTTAACTACTAAATCCCTTCTCCAGTAGTCACCATTTTCTTAGCATGCACTTATCCACCATATTGAAAAAGATTGACATTGAAACTACTTATCTTAAGCAATGCTTGTTCTTAAAAATGCCAATGTGGCCGGCGTTTCGCGGAGTTTATTCTTATCCGCTGCTTCAGTGCTGGTGTTAAGGCATCAAAAATCTACAATTAAAACAATTTATTAGCTCTCCATAAAAATATATAACTTAAGAATTAAACAGAGCAGTACTTACATTGCTATGCTATTCTGTCAAGGATTTTCAAACACCGTCAAGATGGCGATAGCTGGATGCACTTTTCTGAATGAGTGGAGTTAAGCATATTTTGGTATTTTGATTATTCTTACCACTCGGGTTACTTAATTTAGGTTGTATCTTTAGTACATGGCCATTAATTTGGAAAATGGAAAGCTTACAGCTTCATTCTAAATGGTCGCTCTAATGCCAACTGATTTCATTAATTCAATATCGTCCTTACATTCCAGTACAAACCAACAGGTAGGGCTAGACTCAGTTAGGGCGCTGGTCTTTGACTGCTGGGCACGATGGACCACTGCTTTGACCCAACAGTGGCAGTTCTTATGTTCTTAACACAAGAAAAAAAAGATAACCATTTCCAGCAAATTACAAATATTAAAACAATTGGTTTCAGCCTAAGAATTTACAGGATAAAAAAAAGTCTTCAATAGCTTTCTAAACCCCCCCCCCCCATGAAAGCGTTTCCGATGAGCATTGGGAGCAGAGCATTCAGCCTGCCTGCCCGCGCTATAAAGTGTTTTTGTGGGGGAGGGGTCGAGTGTTACATGAAGAAACGTCTCACCAAAGTCATATCTTTTATTCTTTCTCATCCAATGGAAATTGGAAAGAAATGATACATAAGGAGAATAGTTTTATAAATCATTCCTGCAGCCACGCTTGAAAGTATGGGTGGTGCAAGCAAATGAGTGTGTCAGGGGTGGATTTTCACAAGTATATTTGCACCCGATTTCAATCAGTCTACACGTGATAAAGACACAAGTGTCAAGCTGCAAAAGCTGACTATACTACGGAGAATATCTACCAAGATAACAGCAATTGAATGTCTAAAATCACACCTAATCTTAAGAGAAATCAATATGATGTATGTATCCAAGTCATCCACAGACATTCAAACTTTTCAGGAATGAGTTTAAGATGCTCGGAATTCAATTCAATTAGGACTTCACATATTGTGCCCGTAACAGAATATCATCACAGTGCTGAATTCTCCTACAAAATCAGCCAAAAGAGATAACTACGTATATTAAAGTCCTCTTTTCTCTGAACACACGACCAAAACCCTTGTCCACGCTCTCATCACCTTGCGCTTAGACTACTGCAATGTACTTCTCCCAGGCCACCCACGCACCCGTCTCTCGCCTCTTCAATCACCTCATATTCCGCGAGAGCCGCTCTTCTCACATGACCCCTCTCCTCAAGTCCCTTCAGTGGCTCCCCATCCGTTTCCAAATACAGTTTAAACTCCTCTTGCTGACTTACAAGTGCATTCGCTCTGAAGCCCCCCCATATCTCTCCTCGCTCATCTCCCTCCTATGCTCCCCCCCAGTGATCTCTGCTCATCGGTCAAGCCCCTCTTTCTTTCGGCACCATATGCCTGGAACAGGCTGCCTGAATCAATATGTCATGCTCCGTCCCTGGCAGTGCTCAAATCCAAGCTAGAGGTCCACTTTTTTGAAACTGCTTTCAACTCTCACTGCAGTCAGGTACCTAGACCCTCTGTTTCATGTCCTCTACCATAATCTCCCTAACCCTGTAATGTCCTGTCTAAATTAGATTGTAAGCTCTTCTGAGCAGGGACTGTCTAGTACGCCTTTCAACGCTATAGAAATAATAAATAGTAGTAGTTAAAGTAAGGGAGTCATAACAGATCCTCAAGGGATATTATGGCTTAGGACATAGGATTCTGAGAACTCATTCTCCCAAAGACAGGAAAGGTCTTATTTGACAAAAAAGACACAATCCAAACCAATATCATACCATTAAGACCAGCCTTTTGCAAATGGTGAATTAAAAGGCTATGGACCAGCCTATCAAAGGCAGCAAAAAGAGACCACCCCTTTAACTGTTAATACTCTGATGGAATAAATGTAAAAATCACAATAAATCCGAAAAATACCTTTTTATTTATCCAGGAAAGATATAATCTGAGGATGACACACTGGTTCAATCAGTACACTCAAAAATATATTTCATTGTATATGGGGCATTCAATCATTTATCTACATCAGTAGGAAATAAAGAGTTAAAAAGAAATGTTTGTTTTATTTTTCGGTATAGTCCCCTGCTAGCTCCAGACACTCCATCCACTTTTCCTGCAATGACTTTAACCCCTTTGAAAAGAATTCTTCCATTTGACCTTCAGACCAGGACGTCACATCTTCCTTGACGTCTTCATCACTTGAAAACTGCTGTCCATGGAGAGATTTCTTCAAAACTCGGAACAGGAAATAATCCGAAGGAGTCAGGTCAGGACTGTAGGGTGGATGGTTCAGTCGCTGAAGCCCACGTTCTTGGATGGCAGCCTGTGATGGTCATGACTTGTGCACAGCGCATTGTCATGAAGAAGCAGCGCACCTGCTGTGGGTTTTCCTCATCTTTTTTTTTCCTTGATTGACTCCTACACTGCGATCATTGTGTTGGCGTAACTCTCCTCGGTTATGTTTGTGTTGTGTGGCATGAACTCCAGAAGCAAAAGTCCTCCTTCATCCCAGAAGACAGTTGCCATGACTTGGCCTGCAGATTTTTCTGCCTTGATTTTTTTTAGGGTGGGGGGTGACTTGTGATTCCACTGCATTGACTCCATTATGGACTGGGGGTCTCTGTAATAGACCTAAGTCTCATCTTCAGTCACCAAATGATGAAAAAAAATTCACTTGGTCTTGACAGAATATCTCCAAGTTCTCCTGACAGCAGCAGAGCCTCGTTGCCTTCTGACATGGCATCAGCATTCTTGGAACCCATCTTGCACTAACCTTGGACATGCCCAACTTTCATGAATTATTTTCCAAACTGTACTTGCTGAGATGCCTATTTCTTCAGCTATTCGGCAAACCTTAATTTGTCTGGTTTGACAGAATTAAATCCTCGACTTTCTTGTACATTTCCATGGAAGTTGCTTCCACAGGTCAATGGACTCTCTACCCCACTTAAACTGCTTACTCCAAAATTTTACCTTGTAGGATGATGGAACAGACTCACCATCAACTGCAGTCATGCGTTCGTGGATCTCCTTTGGGTTTTTCTCTTCTTTTGTGAGAAATGTTATCACTGAAAGGTGCTCTAAACCTAGCAGTTTCTTACTTCACTTCCATGAGGACTCTCCTGACATCCCGTCTTTTGGAATCTTAGACTTGCAATGAGCCCCAACTGTGTATGAGTAACCTTGAGGCACAGACTTGCTTCAACACACAGGTAAGTTATTGAAAACCCCTTGTATTTCTTGATACTAAAATGATATAGAGGAAGCTATTGAGTCTATAAAAGATGTCCAAAGTTAGGCATGTAGATTGATGTGTCTCCCCCGAAACCTAGTGGTGTTCTCAAGGCAAGCATGATACTCATCTTGATAGCAGAATTGGGACCTGGCTGTCTCGATTACACTCCCAGACCACCAGAGATTCTAAGGCCTAGGGGGTCCTAAGGGTGGGGTGTGTGAGGCGCTAGGGGAGTCCTGGAAGAGGGGAGACGAACAGGACAAAACACACTTATGTTCAGCTTGCCCTGAAACACATTGTTGGCTGAAACTTGAAATAAGTTTTCTGTTGAAATCAAAACCGGGCAGAAAAAGGATTTGGGCCCAGTTTTGGTCCGACTCTGCCTATAAAGGGCGTGTGTCAACCATTTCTGGGACCCTTTTTGAACCTCATTTATAGAAACCCCCACCCCAGTAGTTACCTTCATTTGTTGAACCGTTCATTTTCTGTCCTTATTTAGTTATGTTTAAGCATAAATGAAAAATATCCCGACATTTAATTAGTAACTTTTTTCACTTGATTTATTGCAGCACGTTCAGTAAAAGTCTGTCACTTTCTTATCCAGATAGTGAGCTGGTACTTGCCAAGGTGGGACTTGCACCCAGGGTTCCAAACTTGCCTGGCCCTGCTTCCTTCTCCAACTGTGCTAGGGCTGCCTCTTTGGACTCCATTTCCCATCGCCCTCAGTGCTCTAATATATTCCCTGCTCTGAGAGAAAGAGAGAGCAGTGGGTGTGTGTGTGCGTGCGCCCCGGAGTGGAGGCTCAGTCGCTGGCTCTGGGCAGCTCCGAGAGGCAGCAAAGCAGGGGCTCCTTGACCCTTTCGCTCGCTGGGGGGTTCTTGCTGCCCCCTCTCCTCTCGATCTCTTCCCGAGCAAGGAGCTTCCAGTACTTCTCCGTCCATGCACCAGTCCGGGCTCCTGGTGGCTTTTGCCTGACATCCCCTCCCCCCCCCCCTACGCTGCTGAAGGTGGCCGCTGCAGAGGAATTCCCATCGTGAGTATGGGGAGAGGAAAGGGGGTGCATGTGTGGGGGAAGGGGGAGCGGGGCTAACTTAACGCACTGGGGTCTCTCCCCCTCCCCCCCTCAATGGACAGCCATGTGTAAGTTGCTTGGGAGCATCCCAGCTGAGCCCGGGCGGGGGATCCTAGAGGGTCTCCAAGGTCCCCCCATTCTTCGCCCAACTTCGAGCAAGTTTGGGGGGGGGGGGGCTGTGTCTCGGCAGTTCACGTCTGGTCCGTGCAAATCCACCTCGTTCAAATCACTGCAGGGCTCCCCGGAAATCTCCCCAAACTTGTAGGCGAACGTGTCTCTCTCGCTTGCTGCAGAAGAGACATCCCTTTGTACGAGAGAGTGCTCGGAGCGGCTGTTTCCCCAATTTTCCTGTTACTGACATGGACACTTCCCCCGAGTAAGACTTTTCCCAACGATTGCAACCAGAAGTTGAACAAAAGGGGAGGAAAACGTTGGGGGTCGCTTTGCATTTCCCGGGAGAAGCCGCGCTAATGCATGAAATGCGCGCTTTTAAGACGTCT
Organism: Geotrypetes seraphini; assembly: GCF_902459505.1. Classification (NCBI taxonomy): domain Eukaryota; kingdom Metazoa; phylum Chordata; class Amphibia; order Gymnophiona; family Dermophiidae; genus Geotrypetes; species Geotrypetes seraphini. Next base: position 70,720,273 of record NC_047095.1, read on the forward strand.
ATAATGCGTTAGAAAGAAAAGCTGCTTTTGCTGTTCTAGATGGGGAGTTTGCATTTCTCTCTTTTGTTGTCGCGATCCTAATCGCGCCTCACACATGGAGGGCAGAACCGACCCGAGAACTTAAGCCCCGCCGAAATGAAGCAGGGTGGGATAGATGTACAGCGCCGCGTACGCCTCTAGCGCCGAGCCTGAAGCTGATCCAGTTCTCGGCTCCAGCGTTTTCGAATAGGGAACTTTTGCGCGCCAGGAAGCAAGGTTTGGGCTTTAGCTTGGACAAAGTCTTTGCATTTCATTTGCTGCAGGCTGAAATGATTGTTGCCCTCAAGTGTCGAACTTTCCTTAATACTTTGGCTTCTCCCAACCCCTTCCTCTTCCCAATTTCCATTTTCTTTGGTGGGGAAGGGATTCTTTTGAGTCGTTTTACGCTGGCTCTCGAGCATTTGCTTGCTTTTGCAAAAGGAGAACACCTGCTCTTTGGAGAGAACTTTTGCTTGCAATAGTCAATGCCATCTTCTCCCCAAAGTTGCCCCTTGAGCCTGGCATGCATTTGGGCCGCTCACTTTTCTCTTCGTTTGGATTTCGTTCCGTTTCCAGGGGAGCGGGTTTGCAGCTTTTTCCTCCCCGAGATCCACTTGATTAGGAATTGGAAGCAGCCCGTCTTGGGTTCGGTAGTAGAGAAAGAGCGGAAAAATGCGGAGATAATTTAGTCTTTTAACCAGGAATTAATTGTGGGGCAAAATTAGTGAAAAGACGCCCGAAAACTCCCTTTTGCCGTTCTCTTGCCCGGTCAGTCCGTTCAGGAGCAACGGCAAAGCGACTTCACCTCGTTTCCCACTGTTTTATGGCCGTTTGCATCCAAATCGTGGATGAACCTCGCTCGTTCCGAAACCAGCGAGAGATGCCACCGCTTTTCCTCCTCCCTGGCTTGTTGTCCACTGAGTTGCCACATCCTTGAATTATTTTCTGGCTACATTTCGATATCTTTCTCTTTAGTTCTTGCAACAACAAAAAAAATAAATCAGTTAATCCATCTGAGAACTTAAGGTCCCCAAACAGCTGGTAATATCTATGGGGTTTTTTTCCTTCTCCTCCTTAACATCTACCTTTTTTTTTTTTAATAAAAAGTTTATTTAATCTTTCCATTGTTTCGATATTTGGAAATCGATATTTGTGTGGCTTGTTTTTAGCAATGAAAACCACTAAGTTCTTTTTGTCGATTCCTTAAGCCACTTTTGCAAATGAATCGCTTAAGAAATGGCGGGTTTGCGAGTTCGATTCGGTTTTGCTTACAAATTCTCTTTCTTTGTTCAACGCTTTTGCAAACTTGGACTTTCCGGGACTCATTTCTTTGGAGGGCGCCATAGTGGCAACGGTTTCTCTTTGGCTTCTTCTAATTCGCCTTTTTCTTTCCAGAATTTTCGATGTTTTGCGTTGATTCTGGCTCCTGAGATTTTCTTTTCCACCCTGGCAAAAAGTAGCTGTTGATTTATTTGGCTGCTTTTTCGATTTCTGTCCTCGGCTCCTCTTTCTCCTCCTTTCAGCAGAGATGTCAGCTGTTATTACTGACTATTGATCTCTTTGCAAAGTGAGAAGTGAACTAAAATTAATGTCAATTTCACTGCCCAGATCAATAGCTGGAGTTATTTTAATCTGGATTTGCACGGGGTGCTAAATTAAAAAAAATCAGCATAGAGACGGAGAAATGTGGCCCCATTTTCCTAGCGCCCCGGTTGCCTTTCAGCCCTGCTCATCCTGCAATCTATAATTTTTTAATTAAGAGATTCAGTTAGTTTTCTTATTTGGAGTTTTGTGTTTCAACGCCTGACATTTTGACATTGGAAGTGTATTAACTATAGATTTTCATAATGATGCTGGCCTGTTACAGTTAACACTGCCTAGGTTGCTAATGGGGTGAGAGAGGAGGAGGGGAGAGTGGGAGAACTGGACTTTTCCCATTAAGAAAACAAAACTGCTGGGTGGAAGGGATGCATTTTGCAAATAAAGTGAATTTATTTGTTTTCCTGCAATAAGGCACGGTCAGATATGGTGATAGCTAATTCTGGGAATTGTAACCTGATGCATTCTGGAAGCATCTCTTAGTTTCTGTCTGTTTGTTTAGTTAGAAAGTTGTTATATTACCCTTCACAGGAAGCATTAGACTACTAGAGTAATAGAAAAGATATCACATGGGGGGGGGGAGGGGGAGGGAGTATGAGTGAGATTAAAAGGCAGAGCAATGAGCACGGGGGAGTTGAAGCCCACGGCAGATGGAATATCAGAGGCATCCCAGGATTTGCAATTAAAAGACTTTTCTTAGGTAAGGCCTTTTTATGATCTCCTGCCTCAGCCAGAAAGTTCTTAGAGACAGACATATTAGGGGGTGCAATGACTACTGGGAGGAAAGGCTCGGCCTTTGTTGCCGGTCTTCAGTCCGGAGTGGGTGGTGGGCAGCCGGGCAAGGGCTGTAAAGGGGTCATGCATCTGACATACCACAGTACCTTCCGTGTCCCTAGTGGACTCGCATTCTTTGAAGATTCTGAAGGATTTTTGCTTTCTATGCAGCGAATGATCCAAGGGGACATATGGGGTGTGTTTGTTTTAAGCCTTTTCTTTGACTTTTCTAGTATAAGTGAGTTTGTGGTTTTCGCTGCAGATCCATGAAATCTCCATTTAAAAAGAATACCGTTCAAGCCCCTGTGAAAACTGTTTAATTGTGCAAACTTCCAATGAAGACATTTTCCAGTTTGTCAGATTCAAGCCAAATATTCTTTCTTGAAAGCATCTGACCTGTTGAAATATCTCATGATCCCATCTCAGTCTAGCAAAGGAGGGAAGGGTAGGTTTTTCTTACAGCCCTTTAGAGAGATTCCAGCTTTTTTCTTAAAATTGGTTTACTGCAAATTTGTCTATTCGTAAAATAATTGTAAGTAGAGTTTTTAACAATTGTGAGAAAGGTAGCTGGAACATCTTGCGTGCATCAGGTGCGCGGTTGGGGGTCAATTCTTTACCAGGGGGTGGGGAAAAGTTCTCGGCCCACTTCCTAAATTCTCAGCGTTCTTTTGCCATCTTATTTCGTTAAGGGCCAATTTGCAGAAACAAAATTCTCTGTTTTGACCTTGTTTCAGATTTTTGAATTGAACCATATTCACGTCATAGAACTTTTCGGCACCCCTCCTACATTGCATGGAAATGTATTTTTATGTCACAGTGTGCTATGCAAATTAGTCAATGTATTTTCTGTTTAATGTGTGTGTATGTAGATATATAAAAATAAAGACATATATATATATATACATACATCTCCATATTTATAAACTAAGAAATTAGTGGAATGCAGGTACCGTAATAATGCTGCAGTATTTCTGTGGATATATTTATTTATTTAATTAATTCATTTTCTCTCTCGCTCTCCCCAAAGAGCTCAGAGCGAGTTACAAGTTAACATAATATACAGTTTACAAGTTACAATTTGCTATAGCACAAGTTTTTCAATACAAGTTTTTATCCTAACTAGGGATCTAATACCAAGATACATAGTATATATTTGAAGTGCTAAGTTACTTCTGGGGGAATTCTGTGCAATTCTTTACATGGTGCAGAAGGGAACAAAAAATATCATGTTTCTGATCCCCTCCCTTTGTGGCATATAGTCATAGATAGCTCAAACAAATACTGTATATATAATTAATTCTACAAGGGGGAGCTGAAAAGTTCTCAGCCCAACCAAGAGAGTGACGTGGATATGGCTCAATCAATGATCTGAAAAAATGTCATAACATAAAATTTGTTTCTGGAAATTGGCCCTTAATGAAAAAAAAGCAACACTCTTTTCAGCCCCAGTGGCAAAATAACGCTCAGAATTTAGAAAGCGGGTTAGCTGGGCTGAGAACTTTTCAGCACCTTCTCAAGTATGTAATATAAATAAGTCGAGTATAGGATAATCCGGCCATTGTGATGTCACTGATGAGGTTGACTCTCATTGGTGGGATGGGGCATTATGACATCACAATCTCAGCTCTGGTTACCAGACACTGAATTTCTTCACGCTACCAGGGGGTGTTGAAAAGTTCTCAGCCCCACCAAGAAGAGAACGATGTGGATCTGGTTCAATCCATGATCTGAAACAAGGTCAAAACAGAGAATTTCGTTTCTGCAAATTGGCCCTTAACGAAATAAGATGGCAAAAGAACGCTGAGAATTTAGAAAGTGGGTGGGATGGGCTGAGAACTTTCCAGCACCTCCTCATAACTACAGCATTCACTTACCCGTCTACTATACCTGAATGTATATAATTTTGATAAGAAATAAAATACAGCAAACAAATGATCTCATGAAGAGTAAAGAACAGGAGATCTCAGATATCTGCTCTCTTGATTACAACTTCTGAGGACTTGAGTTCAACATGTAGGAGACTGGGAGAAGGCTGGACATTTCCTCCCAGGGCTTCCCACTGTATCTTCTTTCTGCCGGGTATAATCAAGGTTACGGCACTTGGAAACACTAACATTTTGCACTATTAATGGCTAATCCACGATGAGCTGGAAATCTATTTAAAACCCAGTACATTACTAAGGACAATTTCAGTGCCATTCTCCATTTCCCCTGATAGACAGATGCTAGCAGAGACTGAACCGCGCATGCAGTAGCTTGAAAATCTTCGGACACCATCCATTTCTGTCTAGTTTTGTTTATCCTTTAAGGAGAAAGCAGACTTTGGGTACATTTTTCTACACTTTAATATCTCTGTTAAGTTTGGGAGGTGTTAGGTGTATTGTAAAGAAAATGCACATAATATATAATATTCTTGTGGTTTAATTGTTTATATATGTGAATGAATTTATATGCATGTGTGTATATATATATATATATCTATGTTTTATAAACTCATATAGCCCCTCTGAAGCAAAGAAATTCATGTAAAATAGCTTTTTTTTTTTTTGTAAATCAAAGAAACCTTATAGTAAAAATTTATTTGGCAAAAAAAAAAGCGCACTGATTTCTTAAAAGAATAGCTATCAAGCTAGATCTTTATTCTCAAATACAATGCAATTATTAAATAATCAGTAGTTACGAAATAAATCCGAATTGTGTTTTGAACAGGGCATGTATTTCACAGCTCAGCACTGTGTTAAGGTTTTCCTTATAACCTCCCCCCCCCAGATGTTAGTACATATGTCTAGAATCTTAGGGGTTTTATTTTATGTTGTGATTTTTAATTTTCTATCATTCCAAGTGAAGTTTATGAGTCTTGTGAAACTTGCAGCATAGTCCAGTCACTTTGGTTTGGGAGAGTGAGAGTGCTTTGAGGGGATGTTTATTGTCGAAATGTTCATTCCAGTTGAAATAAAACCCTAGCTTCTGCTTTCTTTCCCTGTGTCCCCCCAGGTCTTGGAAGATAATGCTGTTGCAGTGATACCGTCTGCCTCGAGCCTCGGCAGCCTTCTTTTTCCTCAAAGAGGAACCGTTTCCCACCATATTTCACCGAAGAACAAGAATCCCCATGGACTTGCACCGAGCAGCATTCAAGATGGAGAATTCATCCTACCTCCCGAACCCCTTGGCTTCTCCAGCACTGATGGTTTTGGCCTCTACGGCAGAAGCCAGCCGTGATGCCTCTATTCCCTGCCAGCAGCCGAGGCCTTTTGGGGTCCCAGTGTCAGTGGACAAGGACGTACACATTCCTTTCGCCAACGGCTCGTACACCTTTGCATCCATGTACCACCGCCAGGGCGGGGTGCCAGCAGCTTTCCCCAACCGGGACTTCCCTCCATCCTTGCTACATCTCCATCCTCAATTTGCTCCCCCTAATCTGGACTGCACCCCAATCAGTATGTTGAACCACAGTGGCGTTGGCGCTTTCCGGCCTTTCGCTTCTAGCGAGGACCGCGAGAGCTACCAGTCGGCCTTCACGCCAGCCAAACGCTTGAAGAACTGCCACGACGGAGATTCTCCACATCTGCGCTTTTCTGATGCAGAGGGCAAGGAGTATGAGTTTGGCACTCAGCTTCCCTCTGGCTCCCCAGGCTCGCTTAAAGTTGATGACACGGGGAAAAAGATTTTTGCCGTGGCCGGCCTCATTTCTGACAGAGAGACCTCCTCTAGCCCTGAAGACCGAAACGACAGATGTAAGTACATAATCTTTTTGCTAACTGAGTTCTTCGCATATCTGTTAGATTACAGCGAACTGACCGAGCTAGTGTAACATACCTTTCTCTTTTGGCGTGACAAAAGATAGGTCTCTATATTAAGTCATAGTGCCATATTAGTGTCGAGAGAAACCCCTCCTGCAGCTGTTCAGTTTTTAAGGGACACTTTCCGAGCAATTCTACAACCATAGAAGCGTGCAGAGGTGAAAACCATGAAACTGTTAAATTCTTTTGTGCAAGAGAGAACTAAATGGGAATACATTCCAGAAGTAACATAATTTATTTAGAATCTAATTAAATTCACTGAAGTGGAATGTTCAGATATTTACATGTACATAAACATACATTCATGTGAAAAGATGGGCCTAGTGATCACCAGCTAAACTCTCTTTCGCTGTAAAAGGACGTTAGGAAATGGTTGAACCACAAAAACGCCTGAGTGCGGGTTTGGAAGAATATTGGCTTGGTGTTTTCGGTCCTTTGATTTTTCTCTGAGCCAGTCAGAAAAGTGTCACCGAGGATAGAAATAAAAAGAAACATCCTGTTTGCTCAGATCAAACTTGTCACTCCGTGTGAATATTCCACGCAGCAGAGACCAGGTTCTGACTTCCTTCTTATGGAAGATGTGCTTCACGTCTGTGCGTATATTTGTTCACGCACACAGTGGCGTACCTAGGGTATGTGGCACCCGGGGCGCATCATTTTTTGACACCCCCCCCCATGTAAAAAAAATTTTTTTTTTTTTTTAAGGTCTGCACCCCCCCCCATGTAAAAAAATTTTTTTTTTTTTTTTTGAAGGTCTGCACCCCCCCCCCGAAGGCCTGTCCCCCCTTGAAGGATGCCTGCCTGTCACCCCCTCCCCCTTGAAAGCCTGCTTGCCTGCCCGCCCGCCCCACCCTGAAGGCCTGATGCCCCGACCCACCCCGAAGGACCGTTCGCCCCCCTGGCCTCCCCGCACCACCTATGAACAGCCGCAGCAGGATCGCGAAGTCAGCGTCAGCGATCCCTGCGCTGCTTCCTGCGCCACGGTCCCGCCCCTCCTCTGACGTCAGGGGAGGGGCGGGATCGCGGCACAGGAAGCAGCGCAGGGATCGCTGACGCTGACTTCGCTATCCTGCTGCGGCTGTTCATAGGTGGTGCGGGGAGGCCAGGGGGGCGAACGGTCCTTCGGGGGTGGCGGGGGACTGAACGGCAAGGCCGGGAACACCCCCTTAGGGCTGGTACCCGGGGCGGCCCGCCCCCCCGCCCCCCCCTAGGAACGCCACTGCACGCACATGAACCAGTGGCCGCCTGCAATCTTACCTTGGGTGCGTTTTTCAGGGTATTTAAAATTATGCAAACTAATCTGGTTTTAAGACCTCATGTATACTTAAGTGTGGTTATCTACAGATCCAATTTGAGACATGCTGATATATATTACCACCTCTGAGATAAATTTTCACAGCTCTGAGCTTAGAAATTACTAGTAGGTGAGAGGGGATCTGCAGACAAAGGATTTATAGAGTTCTAATAAACCACAGAATTTGTGTACTGTATATGCCGTGTACTGTGCTTTGGGACTGCGTCATTGGTTCTGTGGTGTCAGGTAGAAATGTCAAGTCAGGAATTTTGCTAACACAGTGATTCTGTTGGGCGCATTCATCATTCACTTGAGTGTGTATATTATATGCTGGGATCTTGCATTTAAAAAGGAGTCTGTGTGTGATCCTTGACTGGATCTCAGTTCTCCTTCTTTGGTTTTATACCCTTATTACGATGACTAAACCGGCTCTCTTAACCCTCTGCCGACTTACTATTTTTCTGGACAAAGCGGAACCGAATGCAATAACAGTGCAGTAGGCCACAGACAGAGCAAGAAAAGGGAGCCAGGAGTAAGAGGAAGCAAATTTTATTGGGCCTGACACGGCCTGTGTTTCAGTGAATGTCTCCATCAGGGGTCAGTATGTTGCTCCACCAAAGCCAAGTTTCCTTTTTCAGTTTCACAAAAACAGGTTTTGGTGTAGTAACATACTGACCCCTGACGCAGGCATTGGCCGAAACATGGGCTGCGTAAGGCCCAACAAAATTTGCTTCCTCCGATTCTTGGCTCTGTCTCTTTAATCTTCTCGATGACATTAAAATTTCACCCTATGCTTATGATAGACTTTATATGCAAGAAGTTGGTCACAATTCTCCTCGAGTTATTTCCGTTCCCAGACTGCTTTTTTGACCCAGGCCAGGGGCAGCAGAACAACTTTTGGCTAGAGATGCAAACAAACCAATCTTTGGATCTGCCCCTAAGCTTTACTACTAATGCTTATTGTTTCTATAGCGCTGCCAGACGCACCCAGCACTGTACATTATATTAACCATGTAAGAGGCAGCCCCTGCATGACAGAGCTTACAATTGGGTAGGTGGGATGGAGGTAGGAGTTAAAAGCAGCCTTAAAAAAGTGGGATTTTAGCCTGGATTTGAACACTGCCAGAGATGGAGCTTGACGCATGTACAGTTACCCAATGAATGGAGTTCCCAGGGAAGAGTATAGGGAGAGATACTGAGCTGCTAAAGAGTGAATGTACTTGTACGTCAATAAGAGGAATTTGAACTGTATTTGGAAGTAGATAGGGAGCCAATGAAGTGACCTGAAGAGAGGCGTGAGACGAGCAAAGTGATTCTTGTAAATTTGTGAGCTGTCAGCTTAGTTGCTGATGCTCTGTGGGCAAAATATTAGTAGGGCATGGCCTCCTGTGATCCACCTATTCCCGTGCTATGGAGTTGAGGGCCTACAGTAACCTAGAAGCTTCTGTCCATGAGATTTATGTCTTAAAAGTTGGAATGAGAAAAGTGAGGTTGAAAGGGCTTCAGAATTTCCCCAGTTCTTAGCTTAATCCTTTGTCCCTAGAAGTCATGTGTTTGCACTGGAGACACTGAACTAAGAGTCAGAAGAGCGGACCTAGTCATGTCTTTGACGCTATTCATTATTCCCATATAGATCTGCTTTAATATGCTTGAAATTACAAATACAACACATTGCTATATGCCACTCTTGAATACAAAACAAAAAATACAGCCCACTCAAGAAAAACTTCCAAGTTATTCGACACTTTTGGTTTCAATGATATGAAATGAAATGAAAAGTGTGGAATAACTTCTACGTTTCCTGGCTCCACATCATTCTCTTCTTGGTTGGGCTGAGAGCTTTTCAGCGGCCCGTCGTATAAGGAATGGTATCTTATGGTTGGATTGGTCACACTGATGCATTAATTGCCTGACCGAGGGAGGCGGAATAAACCGTATCTGCACAAGGAAGGTGAAAGAAAAGCCTCAGACACGGAGAGGTGTTCCCACTCTCTTCCACCCAAGCGTCACTGGCAAAAAACTTTTGCATATAACTTATTACTGGCAGGTGGGAATCTGAAAAGAATCAGAACTAACTGGAAAAAAACAAGCTAGTTAGGAGAGCACCAGGCCGATGATCGTGTCGTGGCTTTTAAGCCACTGCTTCAGGGCCGTGACACCAACACTCCAAATTATCGATTCCTCTTTTTTTGCTGTTTCAACCCTCACAAATTCAGCTGATTTTCAGGTTTAAGGAGTCCGTGTACTTTATAGCTGAAGAATGACTTATAGTGTGGCTAAAAGTAGATACATGTGCTTGCACTACATTGATCGATGGTACAGATGTTCATATGGATGTGGATGGCTTTGAAACGGAAACACACTTGCCTAGGTTGCAACCATGCTTCTAAAGTTCTCCCCGTAACACCTCTTTTTATATATCGTGAAAGTACATGCATATGTTTAGGTAACTGAAACATCCTCTCGCGTGGATTCAGCAAATCTGCTCTGTATTACATAGAAGTAGATCCTGACTAACCCTTGAGCACTGAGTCAAAAACACTCTTGGCACGGTATCACTGCTGCCAAGAACAGGGAGGAAGAGCCACATTACCTAAGAGAGGGAAAGCTCTAATATCTAGAAGGGAGACGGCAGAGATGACTGTGTGTTGGGGAAGGCAACGGCAAGTATGTTTCAAGAAAAAGAGAAGAAATACAGGAGCCAGGCAAAAAAAAAAAAAAAGTGGCATAAGTCTCTACGCCCTGGAAACGAAGTGAAATGCCATGATTTTGATTCATTTTGTAAGCACTGCTGGGCTTCAGTGTGGCTGATCAATGCTCTGCGAGGATCGCTGGGGAGCAAGATTCCGAGACTGAATCCAGAGCACGCTGTTTCCTTCTCAATTTCTTTTTCAGCTCTTCACTGAGCGGCTGCTCTTTTCCCAGCATTTTCCCCTTTATCATGCTGATGCGAGGAAGAGAGATGTTCGAGTCTCTCTTCTCCCGACCGCTTTTGCTTGCTTGGGATGTCCACTTGAATTAGGCGCAGTGTTAAACGTTCCAGTGCTGAAAGACTCCTCCGGCCTTAGCCCAAGGTACCCGTTAGCAATAAAAGCCGTCATAAAATCAACCTGTCTTGTAAATCGCTGACTCCGAAGCTCAAAGTGTGCGCACCGCACGCTGCCCTTCCTGCCTGTCACATTCCTAATTTGAGACAATAGGGCCATGTCCCTTGAGAACGACAGCTGCCTCTTTCTCTTCCCTGCCAGCCCCAAACCAGGCGCTAACCTCGTCTTGTCATTATTCCTGTGGTCAGTTTGACTAGAAATCCTACCTGTGGAAGGTTTCAGGTTTATTTAAAAATTTGATATACCGCCTTATTAAAACTTCAAAGTGGTTTTACATAATATAAAAACAGAGTATAATAAAAACGTACATTAAGAACAAATTACAACCAATGCTACAAACAATCAAACGCACTGAAGAACATTAACTTACCGATACAAGATGGAGAAGGGCAGAAATACAATTTGTATAAAGAGAAAGAGGGGGAGAGGGACCAAAACTAAAGGAAAGGGAACAAAATAGAAATGTAAACTAAGCTAAAATGATTAAAAGATGGCAAGGAACAGATTTCCATTACTGTCCTTAAAAGGACTATCATACGTCTTTAAAAAGAAAAGCCTTCAAGTTACTGTTCAATTTATCAAGGGTTGGGGTCAGAGCTGATTTGATTAACTTTATTTACGTCAACATTTTAATAGTCTGCCCTGGAATATTGGTGACAAAAAAAATAATTGCCTGAAGGTACCAACCAAAAATCTACAATGATTACAACGTGTGCAAAATGCAGCGGTTCGCCTTTTGAAAAACCGGAAGATTCACGACCCCCATCACTCCAGCTGCCTTTTCGAAACCGCTGCATTTTTGACAAAATGATCCCAGCCTACGTGCCAGGAAAATTATCCACCTATATCCCTAACCGACCTCTAGGATCATAAAGCGAAAGAAGACTTTCTGTTCCCTCAGCATGATTCCTTCTACTAGGAAATGCCTGCAAACCTGTTCACTCTTGCTTCTTACCCAGATTATGGAATAAACTCCCGCCGACTATTGGATCTCAGGCAGGATTATTAAATTTCAGGAAAACGGTAAAAACTCACCTTTTTACTAAATAGTGGTCCTATCCCTAAACCAACTTCAACTAGTTCCCCATATATGCTATCCAAAGAACCATCCTTGAAGACCAAGAGAGAAGAGTAAATACTGTCTTACTGGTATAATAAGATCTCATATGTCAGATCCTTGATTGATCGTTAATTGTAATTCCTCCCCTAGCTATTTGGTCTAATCCTTAGTAGATGTCCTTACTCCAACCATCTTATCGCTAACGCCATTACATATGTAAACTTGTAACTCGTTCTGGGCTCCTTTGGGAGGATGGGCTAAGAAACGGAAGAAACATAATAAAAAAATAATGAAAGGCACGCAGGTTGGAATACGCTCAAGTTTTGGTGAAATCTTAAAAGCAATCTCCTAGCTTGCAGCCTTTTCTAAAATACCTGCAGGTGTGCACATGCAGCAGGAGCAGACGTTTTACAAATGCGTACATTGAAGAAATGAATAGTGCGGACCCAGCGGCAGTGACACGGTTAAATGGCGCCACTTCCACGCCTTGCCACCCTGTTTTACAATCCTACATGTGCAAGTATTATGTGTGCAAATATGTAGGATTTACTATGAACGGTGTTCCCCCGCGAATTTGCAGTTTGCGAATCACGGACCCAGTCATTCGCAGTCTGCTCCGACCGCCTCTTCCTGTGTGTCAAAGCAGCTCTTGATTGGTGTAGCCCAACTTTACTACAGGAAGAGGCGGTCGGAGCAGACCACGAGTGATTTCCTTCACCCGCCGGCGCTCCAGCTGCCCTCTCCTGCCTCCCCTGCATTTGTGGTTTTTCAGAATTCGGGGGGGGGGGTCCTGGAACGGTACCCCCGTGAATTTTTGGGGAGTACTGTATGTGTGTATATACATAGGATGATTGATTATGGTCTAAATATGTCTGTATTGAAGCTCATGTAAACCGCTCTGAATTGACTCCCCGTCATTAGTAGCGGTATAGAATCTCTCAATAAATAATAAACATAGCGGCTACAAATATGTAGGGAGGCTGGAACTGCGCTGTGTGATTTAATTTTGGACGTGGACAAAGCCTACATGGGATTAAGAAGGACGACTCCCTTAGGGGGAAATTCTCGATTGGCACCTAAGTTAAGTAGGAAATGCTGTTTGAAAAAAAGTGTCTACTGGTGCCTAAATAATACTTGTTGGAATCATTCCTATGTAGGCGCTTTTGGCCACCGAATGCCGCTATGGGCAAGGTTAACACTGGAAGTGGCGTTAGACGGCCTTTAGCACCTACGTAAGCACGATTCACGGCACAGCTAAGTGCTAGAAATGTAGGCATGGAAGAGCCTGGCCTAAATTTCTGGCACCTATCTGTCACACAGGCGCGATTCTCTATAGTTTGCTGTCACGTGACTGACACACGATCAGCGGCTGCTTTTTAGGTGGCCATCAATATTGGTGCCCTATAGAGAATCCAGGCCTTAGTCCAGACATGGGCAACTCTGGTCGTCGACGGCCGGAATCCAGTCGGGTTTTCAGGATTCCCCCAATGAATATGCATGAGATCTATTTGCATGCACTGCTTTCAATGCATATTCATTGGGGAAATCCTGAAAACCCAATTGGATTCCGGCCCTCGAGGACCGGAGTTGCCCATGTCTGCCTTAGTCCCTCATGAAAAGTGCAGAACAAAATGAGCATTTAAAAACCTCCCAACAACCTCTGTAAGCCATTGAGCGGGTGTCAAAGCCCACCTGGAACTTCCCACCCCCCCCCCTAAATTTCTGTTCTCTTAGTGAAATGGGGAACACACATGTAGAGTTTAGCCCTTGAAATTGCTGTGCACGAGCAAGTAGTGGCTTTCTGAAATGGATTGTGGCCACTAGTTTCATATGGAAATCGCAAACGATCGCCTTTGTCTCGTACTTTATCAGCAGTTTGATTTTTGTCTGCTTCCCTCTGTCTTTATTGGTGATTATAGTCTTGCTGCCGCTTCAGTTGTTGACGGCAGAGCAGTTCTGGCTGCCCACCCATCCCTGCCCTGAGCCCCTTCCCTTCTTGTGTCCCAGTGTGCCTTTAGCATCTCTCCCCGTCTGGCGCCAGTAACTCATTTTTGCCCCTTTCTCAACCACTTCACACATCTGTTTTCTGCACGCTCTCTCTTTTCCTCTCAGTCTTTGAAGTGCTTACATGAGCTAGCAAAGTATTTTTATTCGTCTCAATTAAAAGAAATATCTAAGGAGTTCTTTTTATTAAGGTGTGATAACCGATTTAGCACGCTTAAGATTAGCATGTGTTAAATACTAAGATGCCCACAGGAATATAATGGCTGAATCAGCACATCTTAATATTAGGACCCCTAAGAAAATTAAAATTACATATATAAATTCTATTCTCTCTATTTATATATATATATATATATATATATATTTGCAAGTCGACAAAATGTACGGATATAGAATTGAATTAAAAAAAAATCCAATTTGATTATACATCCTGATTAATGTGGCAATAACCAGTTGCCATGTTTTGGACGGCAGAAAAAGTTGAAAACGCCATTCCAGGAGGTTATGTACCATATTCAATGCTTAGGGCTCCTTTTACAAAGGTTTCTATTGCGAGCCGGCGAGGTAAATGCTGTGACGCTCATAGGAATTCAATGAGCATTTACCTCGCCAGCCTGCGGTAGAAACCTCTTCCACGGCTTTGCACAAGCCAGCGTTAATTGGTTTGCAGGTCTCTGCCGCAGTGGTACAGATACAAATTAAGCCTAGTCTGACCGTCTCATTGCGCTAGAGAGGGACATGTAAGGTCCCAACACGCAGCGCAATGGAAGGGATCAAATCCTTGTTTGTAAATACGTTTATGTTTTCTTAACATTTCAAGATGCATTTCATTGCTCCTGAACCCCTCATCATTAAGTCAGCCAACCGCTTCCCATCCCTAATGTTTCACCCCCTTTCCTTTCAACTCTTTTTTTTTTTTTTTCTGTCTTTCATTCACCACTAATAATGTACTCTTACTCCCCTCCCCTCTCTTCTAACCCCACCGTCATGTTTGTTATTGTAAATTGTCTTCTATGTACACACCCCCTTCTTACTCGTAAGTATTAATTTTTATAAGCATTTCTCCTATTCTTATTTTATCATTTTATTGTAAACCGGCTAGATACTAGTTGATGGTCGGTATATTAAAAATTAATAAACTTGATATACCGCTTAAGCATATTACAGATCTAAGCGGTTACAATCAAATGCAGGTACTTCAGACTTCCCTATCTGTCCCGAAAGCTCACAATCTAGCTAAAGTACCTGAGTAAACTAAAGAAAAAAAGACATAAGAAAGTTCCAAGAATGGTGAGGGGAAAAAAGAATGTCATGAAAAATGAAAAGTTCATTTTGGCTCAGTTCAGGATGGGAGAGGAAGCAAGCCGCAGGCCTCAGGATCCCAACTGCAGGTGAACAGCGCACATCCATCTCTGGGCCTAGAAAGTCAGGACCCGTGCTCACCATCACACCGGCATCGGAGCCCAACGCAGGGCCCCACACAGACCCTCCAGGCGAGCGGACTGACTAAGAGGAAGGACAACCAGGCGTCCACTCACAGTTTTTGCTGCATTAGATTAGTCCATAAGCTCGTTTACTTTGCCTTTATCTTGAATGGGCAACTTGAGGACTCCTGATGCAGCTCTGTAGCCGAAACACGGTCCGTGTCGGGTCTGTTTTCTTGTTCTACTTCTCATTTTTTTTTCCTTAAAAGGTTTTAGTTTGAAGGTCTGGTCTTCTCTGCTCCTTTTGGGTTTGGTGCAGACTTTTTGTCTTCCTTTTTTAATTTTAAAATGAGAGAATACCAGCGTTTCAGATAAGTGTACACAGGCGTGTAAATGGACGACTTAGTACATTTTTTAAAGGCAAAACATCTAAATGAAGGGGGGAGGGGTGTTCAGTTGGGTGGGAAATGGGAGGGGCATGGAGATGCCGCCACGGACACATTTACACACCTGCAGTTATACCGGGTCTATGGCTGGTGTACGTGTAAACATGCTGATGCTGGCTTTGATTATACAGTGGTATCTTGGAATCCAAACTTAATCCGTTCCAGAACCCCGTTTGAGTTCCAAGACAAGTTTTCCCATTGAAAAGAATAGAAACTGGATTAATCCATTCCTTAGTCCCACAAACTTCAGATCGGGACCCCCAGCAGCAGAGGCAGCAAGACAGCAAGATCGGCAACGGCAGCTGCAAGTGCTGTTCAGCCCAAAGCTTCCCTCCCAGGCGGAAACAGGAAGCTGCGTCAAAGGGGAAGCTTTGGGCTGAGCACTGCTTGCAGTTCGGATTCCAGGGCAAAAATGAAGAAGAAAAAAAGTTTGGATTCCAAATTGTTCGAATTCTGGGGCGTTCGGATTCCGAGGTTTACTCTATACTGTAATGGAAACACTGTCTAGAGCAGGGGTGTCAGTCGGTCCTCAAGGGCCGCGATCCAGTCGGGTTTTCAGGATTTCCCCAATGAATATGCATGAGATCTATTTGCATCCACTGCTTTCATTGTATGCTAATAGATCTCATGCATATTCATTGGGGAAATTCTGAAAACCTGACTGGATTGCGGCCCTCCAGGAGGGACTTTGACACCTGTGGTCTAGAGCAATGGTCTCAAACTCAAACCCTTTGCAGGGCCACATTTTGGATTTGTAGGTAGTTGGAGGGCCTCAGAAAAAAAATAGTTAATGTCTTATGAACGAAATGACAATTTTGCATGACGTAAAACTCAGAACCTTTAAAAACTATTTTGATGTAGCATCATTTCGTCTGCTGGTTCAATCTTCCATCTTACGTATGCTTGACTATTGTAATATTATTTATTTGGGAACATTCAAGAAAACTCTTAAAAGACTCCGAGTAATTAAAAATTCGGCAGTTCTCCTGATTTTTGGTTTGAAAAACTGGGAACATATTAGTCCCTATTATCAAAAATTATACTGGCTGCCGATGGAGGCAAGAGTTTTGTTTAAATTTTCTTGTCTTTGCTTTAAACTAATATTTGGCTTGGCCCCTGCGTATTTGGTCTCTTTTTTTTTGATTGCTTTAACAGGCCTCCACGTAGAATCCATATGTTCACTTACCCAACAATAAAAGCTTGTCATTATAAAAGATTCCTGGACAGAACTCTTGCTTTCCAGGCGGGTAAATTGAACGACTGGTTGGGTAATGTTATCATGTGCACCCCATCCTATTTTAGTTTTAGAAAATCAGTAAAAACACAATTGTTTGATCGATTTGTAATCTAAGGATTCATTGTTTTACTTTATTTGTATCCTGTATGTATGTATTTCTGGTGATTTGTATTGCTTTTTCTCTGATTGTCCAGCATTTCTTACTGTAAACTGCCTCGAACTATTAAGGCTTTGGCGACATATAAGAATAAAATTATTATTATTATTAAATCTTTCCTTTTGGCTTTCTTAATCACAATATTGTCATTTATAGCTAAAGAGACATATAATGAAGAAACGGTTTTATTTTACTTTGGTGATTATGATAAACATACCGAGGGCCTCAAAATAGTATCTGGCAGGCCACGAGTTTGAGACCATTGGCCTAGACCAGGGGTAGGCAATTCCGGTCCTCAAGAGCCGGAGCCAGGTCAGGTTTTCAGGATCTCCACAATAAATATGCATGAGATAGATTTGCATCTCAAGGAGGCAGTGCATGCAAATCCATCTCATACATATTCGTTGTGGATATCCTGAAAACCTGACCTGGCTCCGGCTCTCGAGGACCGGAATTGCCTACCCATGGCCTAGATCAGTGATTCCCAACCCTGTCCTGGAGGAACACCAGGCCAATCGGGTTTTCAGGCTAGCCCTAATGAATATGCATGAGAGAGATTTGCATATGATGGAAGTGATAGGCATGCAAATTTGCTTCATGCATATTCATTAGGGCTAGCCTGCAAACCCAATTGGCCTGGTGTTCCTCCAGGACAGGGTTGGGAACCACTGGCCTAGATGGATCCATTTCATCCCCCATTTCTGTATAACAACACTACTACACAAATAGGGGTAAATTCTACGAGGTCTGTTAAAACGTTCCAGGATTGATTTTATACAAATTTATTAAACAATCTTACAACTTATTCTATTGGGTCCCCTTCAAACAGGGCCATAGTAAGGGTGAGTATGTCTGGGGGGGGTGCCCCTCCCCTGGCCTCTTCCTCACCTCCCCACCATATGCATGCCCCCTTCCCTTTCCCCATACCTTTTTAATTTCTCCGGTGTGAGCAGCATGCCCACATTGGTGTTGGCTTGCACTTTGATGTCACTTTCTAGGTGCGGGTTCCGGAAATGACCTCAGAGAGAGCACCAATGCTGATGCGGGCAGCAACCTTGCACTGGGGAAGTAAAAAAAAGGTACGGGGGAAGGCAAGGGGCATGCATACATGGCATGGAGAGGAACTGGGGGGGGGGGGGAGAGAGGAGGAGGGGTACCACGCCTTTTGGAAGACCGCACCCAGGGCGGACCACCTCCCCGCACCCACCTTTCTACGGCACTGCCTTCAAAGTGCTCCCCTTCCCTAGGTATACACTTTTCCTAACGTCGTTTCCACTTCTGGAACAATCCTTAAACACACCTTCAGGAATTGTCAAAAGTTGTTGTCGAATTTTGCTTTATTATTATTCTTTATTCTTATATACCGCCATACCCAGTGAGTTCTAGGCGGTTTACATCAATTAGCAAATGATCTGCATTGAATAGCAGATTTACAACAAAATTAGAGGTAGATTTACAAAATTAGAAGCAGATTTACAGCGTTGAATAGCAGGTTTACAACAAAATTAGAAGTAAGTTTACAAAATTAGAAGCAGATTTACAGCATAATTAGAAGAATTTTTGACAGAAAATTGCAGGTTGAATTACGATAAATTACAGTGATTTGTCGCAGTCAGCCGTGAAGTTACAGCGATTCTTAACTGTCTGCAAAGAGGGCAAGGTTTACATCAATATTACAGAAATTGCAAGTTTGACCGAGCTAGGTAGGGGAGGTAGAGAGTGGGGGAGGGAGGGACTGGTGAAGGAGGAATGGTGCCGAATTGCTTTCTTTTCAGCGTGGATTTAATTTTAGGAAGCAAAAAGTCAGCAGAGGCCAAGTCAGGAGAGTAAAGTGGCTGGGGATGAACTGTCATCACATTTTTTGTAGTTGCTCTTCTGGGCATCAGTCATCAACCATGGAACAAACTTTGCCGAAACACATGATATCCCCAATTTCTCTATTAGAATGTTGTGGCATGAACCAATGGAGATGTTGCATTCCTCTGCCAATTCTCTAACAGTTAATCACCAATTAGCGTGCAAAAGAACCTTCACTTGATCAACATAATCATCATCAGTTGACGTTGATGGTCTTCCAGGTCGCAAATCGTTTTTCATTGATTCACGACTACTTTTGACGCATGAATATCATTCAAAACACCTTCCACAACTCTTGACATGTTCCTCATAAACCACTTTCAACATTTCATAAGTTTCTGTAGCGGTCTTGCCCAATTTAAATCAGAACTTCAAACCTTAGCGCTGCTCATTCAGGTTGCACATGATGAAAAATAGTCGATCATAAAAACACACTTTCACAAAACCTGTTGTAGCTCAGAGATGAAAACAGATATCAACAAATGGAAAAAAAGAGGTTACTCGTGAGGTTTCAAGCTACTCAATGCCACCTAGCACGTCTCACTTTGGAATGCAATTCAAACTGTCCTGGAATGTGCTGAAAATCATTCCAGCGCTTGGAGTTGAACGCCATTTCCTGGACCCAGAGTCTTTATGTCAACCTCACCTGGAATACTGTGTACAATTCTGGAGGCCACACTACCGAAAAGATGTGCTGAGAGTTGAGTCGGTTCAACGAATGGCCACCAGGATGTTCTCGGGGCTCAAGGATCTCTCATACGAGGAGAGACTGACTAAATTGCGGCTGTACTCTCTCAAAGAACGTAGGGAGAGGGGAGACATGATTGAGACGTTTAAATATATCACCGGTCGTATCGAGGAGGAAGAGGATATTTTCTTTCTTAAAGGACTCTCAGCCACAAGAGGACATCCACTAAAAATCAGGGGCGGGAGATTTCATGGCGACATCAGGAAGTACAGTACTTCTTCACTGAAAGAGTGGTTGACCATTGGAATGAACTTCCAGTGCAGGTGATCGAGGCCAGCAGCGTGCCAGATTTTAAGAAAAAATGGGCTGCACATGTGGGATCTCTAAGAGGGTAAATTGGGGGAGGGCAATCAGAGTGGGTAGACTTGATGGGCTATGAGTTATCTAAGAGGGTAAAGTTAGGGGGGTGAGTCATTAGTGTGGGCAGACTTGATGGGCTATAGCCCTTTAATAATAATAATAATAACAGCTTATATACCGCAATATCGTGAAGTTCTATGCGGTTTACAAAAGATTAAGCAAAGGTACAAATTGACTGACTTCAAGAGGGGAAGAGGAAAGAGAAGTAATTAGACAGGAAATTCATTGTTGAGGAGAAAAGTGATCAAAAGGACAGTAGGTCGCTATTGAGAGGAAAGAGATAAGTGGATCAGTTGTCAAGATGTTTTAGGAACAGGTGTGTTTTTAGACGTTTCCTAAATTCCTCATAAGTAGAGGGCGAAAGTAATTGTTCTAGGTCTTTACCCCATGTTTTCTATGTTTCTATGTTTCTAACTAGCTCATTTGTTCTGTCAGTCTTATTTGTAGGCAGTCTACACTCTAGCTTAATATTTTCTGAATCCTAGTTTTGCTTTACTTTTTGGTCTGGATATATGTTATTTTGTTATTTTTGCAATGGAAACTTCTAGGTCATGAGGTGGTATATCAAATGCTAATAAATAATATAATATATCTAAGTAAAAATGGCAGCGCTCAACTCTTGGCATTTGCCCGCAGGAATGGCGCTATTGTATAAGAATGCGTGCTTTGGGATTTTTTTAATGACTCTGCCTGGCCTCTGAGCCATTACTGTAGTTGTTGAGTTGCACCGTAGTGGATTTGAACACAGTGTCAGAACAGCACACAGAAAGAGGGAGGTGCAAATTCTGATTACTACCAATTAACTGCAATAATTAATGAACCCCATTTTATTGCAAGTTAATGACTCATTAGATAATTAATTTGCATGCACATCTTTGATCTGTGTGCAAATTTAAAAACACATTTTTGGGCTCCACATATATAGTCCGGGGATAATTGGTGAAGGTGATGGAGTCCTAGACTGGGTCTGAATTTAGAAAGTGTGAGACAGGCACGCGGGATCTCTTAAGGAGAAGAGGAGATAGAGGATGAGCAGACTGAAGGGCCATTTGGCCTTTATCTGCCATCATGTTTCTATGTTTCTAATTAGAAAGTATAAATAGGTTGAGGCAAAAATGAGCTTTGTGTCACATAAAATCATGATGTTATATTTTAGAACTTTTTTTTCACAAAAATTGATTCTAGAAACCTTGTAATTTTGTACCTGAAGAGATTGATAGACACGGTATGTTAATCATATCAGTAAATACATGCCAAGAACTGGTAGAGATCCCCATCCTGACTGTTAAAAAGCTGGGTGCCAGAAAACTGGATAGGGCGGTAAACAAGAAATATACCAGAATGTCACTGATTATAGAGGTGTCGTCTCAAGAGATTACTGTGTGTGAATCATGTGGAGAGAGGGAAGATTTGAGACCGAGAAAATGTGGCAGAACAATACAGAAATGTTTTCCATTGTTTTGGGCGCCACAGGCTTGATCGAAAAGAACTTCCAAATTGCCTCTATATGTTACATCTTATGAGTCCAGAGGGAAACGCTTCTTGGCACATGGAAGCACTACGGTGAGCATTAGTAGTAAGTGTGAGGAACCGAGATCCTACTCCACCTGCCCTGGCTTAAGAGTGACGTTCATTCCTGTCATGGTATGCGCCAAACTAAGCCACTTGGAGAAGTTGTCCAAGAAAGTTGGAAGGACGTGTGGGCCAATATACAGGTGCTAGGTTTGTTTGTTTGCATTGGTTTTCTCCAGACTGTTCCACGTTTCCAACATTTCCCTTTTTCATCTTCTCTGTGGATCACTAATTTTATATAACAAGAAGTGCTTTTGGAGGTTTAGATTTAGACGCTGATAAAACAGCTTTTATAAACATTTATGTTTGAAGGGGGTGAGGAACGAGAAGCCAGAGATGTAGTATTAGGAGCAGAACCTCTCTGTGAGAGAATAACTTGGGAAGAGAGTGGGAAGCAGCTATTGATGAGGGATACTGCTAACAGTGGAAGATCCTATGTAGGTGAAGGAGAGCTTGGAATACAACAGGTGAATCTTGTGATGTAGGTGCGTAATAGCTACCCACTAAAGCTTAAACACATGCTAAATGCTTTTTTAAGCCAAAGATAGGCCTGTAATTGGACACTGTGTAGAGGCTGTGAAATATTACCATTTTCCACCACCTTTTTTTGTGTCGGAGCCTTGTTTTTCCAGTGCTGCTTTCTTCATGCTGGCCTGATTTAATTGTCTTGGTGGGCTATGGAGATGTGTGACGAGAGAGGTCTGGATACAGCGGTCCCTGATGGCTCAGCCATCTGGCCTAGTTGTCCTGCTTCTGTCTCTTAGGCCGCAACGGACGCTTGTATTGTGGCAGGCAGGCTACGTTGGCTCATCCTGCAGCAGGGGTGGTTCAGGCAGC
The DNA here is from genome assembly GCF_902459505.1 of Geotrypetes seraphini. NCBI lineage: Eukaryota > Metazoa > Chordata > Amphibia > Gymnophiona > Dermophiidae > Geotrypetes > Geotrypetes seraphini. The sequence continues at coordinate 70,742,567 of NC_047095.1, forward strand.
TGTGCGATGGTTAATGGATGGTGAGAAGAGTCCAACAGCTTTTTACTCACCCACCCCATTCCGCCTCTGCGGTGTGGGCAGCATTTGGATCTTGTCTTGCTGCCAGTTGCCACCTCGCCACCTCATGGACTTAAAGCGAACACTGCAGCAAATGGATGCATTTTCAATATATTGAGGGCTGTCTCTTTTTTCCTTTATTAAAAAAACTACACTGGCTGCCTGTGGAAGCAAAGGTCAATTTTAAGTTTGCTTGCCTTTGCTTCAAAACCATGACAGGTTCATCCAAGTTTCAAGTTTAAGTTTCAAGTTTATTCAGATTTGATTAATCGCTTTATCTTAATTCAAAGCGATGTACATAATAAAATTACAATTTAAAAAGTAATACATTAAAGAATGTTGACTAAACTAATGACAAATTTGACAATACTGGAAACACTTAGGAAAGAGAAGGGCTAGAAGTTACATTATAATATAAAGATGGGGAAAACATTTAGGGAAAGTACATGAGGCAAGGAAAAGAACAAAGTCTTGGAATTATTTTATAATGAAATTATTGTTGACTTATAAAGGCATCAATAAATAAAAAAGATTTCAGATTACTTTTAAATTTTTCTAAGTTAGTTTCTTGTCTCAAATGGTAGGGTAAGGAATTCCAGGTTTGGGGTGCAGTAACAGAAAAAATGTATTGGCGTCGCGTATTTATGATTTTAAGAGATGGAATTGTTAACAAATGTTGTTCAGTAGATCTTAGTGTTCTATTCGTTGTGTAAGGGAATTCCCAGGCACAACTAATACACGCAGTGCCTACGTGTTCGCTTTTCCATCCCTAAAGGGATACCTCGACAGAACATTATCATTCCAAGCGGGCAAATGGAATAAATGTTGAACCAACTTCATCTCAAATGTACTTTCGTACCAAACGTTTAGGAAGTCAATCGAAACAAATTTCTCTGACCTCACTTCAACCTTGACGTACTTCCAAAACACTTCCAGATAAACTTAACTAAGCTTAACATGCCAATGTAATTTCAAAAGTTCTCTGTAACGTCGCTGTCTCTATACAGTCTCTTTCCCACTTTCAACTGTTTGTGGTATGGCGGTATATAAAAATAAATTTATTATTATTTTCAGCCATTTTGTCCCTATGTCCTTCTGCCTCGGTTTCTTTTAATATCTTTTTAATACAATTTCTATCTCTAATTCTTATTTCAGTTTATATCTTGCCCTGTTGCTCAAGTATCTGACTTTAGATATCAGATCAATATGGAAAACTGTTCTCACATGCATGAAATGGACCAGTGACACTGAGGCAGCGTTCACCTTCACCAGCAGAGGGGGCACATTTGAAATGTGCTTCATTTTGCAAGTGGCAGGGACTTCGCGGCCATTTTCTCTATGGCTGATGTCAACACAGGGGACGCTTTATGTGATCTCCATTTTGCAGTTTATATAACATAAAATAAATAATAAATCATTACACAATAACTTGAGATATTACCCACACACAGTACTAAAAAGCTTTATATTTCTCGTCTGCATTCAATATGTAAGAACATTATATGCCATGTACAGTACCTTATACGGTTATCTTTATGCCTATTATTCAGTACTGAACCTGCGATCCTAAATTTAAATGAATAATTTATCTGCCTAAATTGGGGCTATTTGTGTGGTACTACTAAATTCTGCTAATTCTGGGCTCTGAATAAGTTTTGGCTGTGCACCTAGTTGTTTGGCCAAGGGTGTCCTGAAATTTGAAAGTAAAGGACTTATCTGATTAACATCCGATTGTTAATTATTGAAAACCTCAATTGAGGGAGGTGGCAAAAGGCTCAACATTGACCTGGAGTAGTGGTCGATTCATATGCAGATCGCACTTATAATTGTTTTGGATATCTTGAAAACCTGAACAGCTGGGGATTCCCCAGCAGTGGTGTACCAAGAGGGGAGCGGTGGGGGTGGGGAGCACTCCACCCCGAGTGAATGCTCTAAGGGGGCACACCTGGACCAGCAGCAGTATTAGTAAATTTAAATGCAGCCATTGTGGGATCTTTGTGCAACTCCCTGCAGCTGCCGGTTCACCCCCTCCAATGTCACTTCCTTGTTCTGGAACAGAGCCAGCAGCTGCGGGGGTGGAGTGCAAGAAGGTCACGCGATGGCTACATTCAGTTGACAGCTGCTGTTGCTGCTGGTTCGGGAAAGCAGCAGAAGCAGCGGTAGGGAGGTGAGGGGGCAGGATATGCGATGGAATTGGGATGAAAGAGCCATGGAACCCAACTTTTCAAAATGATTGGGGGTGCTCAAAAGCCCTGCCCCTAACCCCACCCCATAATAACAGTACTAATTGTAATGCCATTTTGCCCATTCATTTTTCATATATACAGTACACATAATATAATCTTATTAACAATACATAATGATTAACCACATAATTAAACTAAGAACCTTACTGGGTCCATCTAGCCCAGTATCCCGTCTTCTCAGAAGCCAATCCAAGACACAAGTTCCTGGCAAAAGCCCAAATAGAAGCAGCATTCCATGCTGCTTCCCATGTCTGTCTCAATAGCAGACTATGGGTTTTTCCTCCAGGAATTTGTCCAAACCTTTCTTAAAACCAGCTACATTAACTGCTCTTGCCACATCCTCTGGCAATGCATTCCAGAGCTTAACTGTTCTCTGAGTGAAAAAATATTTCCTCCTATTGGTTTTAAAAGTATTACTCTGTAACTTTGAGTGTCCCCTAGTCTTTGTAAATCTTGATGCAGTCAAAAAATCGATCCGCTTGTACCCGTTCTACTCCACTTCAATCTTATCTCCCCTCAGCCGTCTCTTTTCCAAGCTGAAGATCCCTACCTTTTTAGTCTTTCCTCATATGAGAGGAGTTCCATCCCCTTTATCATCTTGGTTGCTCTTCTTTCAACTTTTTCTACTTCTGCTATATCTTTTTTGAGATAAGGAGACCAGAACTGAATGCAGTACTCAAGGTGAGATCGCACCATTGAGCGATACGGAGGCATTCTAACATTCTTAGTCTTGTTAACCATCCCTTTTCTAATTCCTAGCATCCTGTTTGCATTCTTGGCCTCCGCCGCACATTGGGTGAAAGGCTTCAGTGTATTTCCTATGATGACACCATGATCCTTTTCTTGAACGCTGACCCCCAAGTTGGTCCCTATCATCCGATAACTATGAGTTGGATTATTCTTCCCAATGTGCATCACTTTGCATTTGTCCACATTGAATTTCATCTGCCATTTGGTCTTCCTGCAGTTTTCCACAGTCTGCATGGTTTGAACAGTTTAGTGTCATCTGCAAATTTAATCACCTCGCTCATAGTTCCAATTTCTAGATCATTTATAAATAAGTTAAATAGCACTGGTCTCAGCACAGATTCCTGCGGCACACCACTATTTACTCTTCTCCACTGAGAAAAATGGCCATTCAACCCTACCTTGTATTTTCTGTCCGAAAACCAGTTATTAATCCACAATTGAACTTTGCCACCTATCCCATGACTCTTTAATTTTCTCAGGAGCCTCTCATGAGGAACTTTGTCAAAAGCCTTGTGGAAATCTAGATACACTACATCAGCAGACTCGCCTTTATCCACACCTTCAAAGAAGTCAAGCAAATTGGTGAGGCAAGACATCTCTCGGCTGAACCCATGCTGACCCTGTCTCATTAAATCATATTTGTCTACATGTTCCACACATTTATTTTTTATAATTGCTTAGCATCAAGGTCAGGCTTACCAGTCTGTAATTCTCTGAATTTCCCCTAGAGCCCTTTTTAAAAATTGGTGTAACATTGGCCACCCTCCAATCTTCAGGTACTACAAACAATTTTAATGACAGGTTACAGGTAACTGCAGATCAGCAATTTCATTAACAGCAGAAAGTATGCTTCTCAACATTCATTCCTACTAGAACACCTGGCCTTGGTTACACATGCAGAACACAGATAACCCCTATACAAATAAAGGAGCACAAACTAAAAGTACTAATATATACAAACAAAACCCTAAGATACCAGACTGTGCATGCAATACACCACCAGAGAAATAGAAAGAAAATAATTTTTTCCTGAATAGTGCAAAATGTAGACAACAGATATAAATTCTCATAACTGACACATTTCAATCACTAAATTGAAAATAAAATCATTTTCCCTACCTTTGTTGCCTGGTGATTTTATTTTTCCTAATCATTTTTTTCCCAGGCTCTGGTTGTACTTCCTTCTGTCTGTACCCTTAACTGTGTTTTCAGGGCCTTCATATTCATTTACTGTTTTTCTCTCCTTCTTCACGTTCTGTCCTACATTCATCTTTGGCATTAAATTTGACATTCAACATTTTTCCATTTTCTGCTTTCTTCTCAAAATCTATTTTCCCATGGCTTCACTTCCCATCTATCTATGTGTACTATCTCCTCCCTCTTTCTTCTCCCCTATTCCCATCTATCCATAAAAAGCATTTCTTCTATCTCTCTCCCCCTCCAACCCTGTGCACCATCTCCTCCCTCTCTTTCTCCTTCCCTTCCATTTCTGTGCACCCTCTCCTCCCTCTCTCTCCCCTTCCCCTCCATCCATATGCACCATCTCCTCCTTCTCCCCTTCCCGTGGTCTGACATCGTTCTCCTCTCCTTCCCATAATTTTCTGGAAAGTATAGCATATGTTCACTGAGAGTCCTGGACTGGGACAGCATACTGGAGTAGTATCATGCAGGTAGGCCAGAACACCATAGCTTAGTATGAGCGCATGCTCTCATGCCCTGGGCTGCTGGGGAACATGTTTTCCCACTCACCATGTAATCTCTGAAGATTCAAGCTATAATCCATGGAGGATTTCCAGGACTCAGGGTGGGCATTTGGCAGAGAATCTCATATGGACTCTGCAGGCAGGGGGTTTCCACGGCTCTGGAATTTTTGTGTACCAGAAGTGCTGCAGTGCAAGGAATGGGGAACCAGTCCAGAAAACAGGAATGTGTCTAGAGCTAGGGATAGAGTTACCCTATGGCTCCAGAAAAAGGAGGATGGATTGAGACATCTGAGTTTTACTTCCATTGCTTTCAGCAGAAGTAAAACCCAGATGTCTCAATCGGTTCTCCTTTTTCTGGAGCCATAGGGTAACCCTAGCCAGGGAAAGCAGAGCAGGAAAGTGATCTTGGCCTATGAGAGATAGGGAGTAAGGAGGCAGAAGAGAGAACATGGAAGAAGAAATTAGTGGAAAAAAAGAATGGGGGCAAGAGAGAGTGCAGTGTAGATGGGCTGAGAGGAAAGAGGGTCTGGTGAGGACTAGTGAGGGGGAAGTGTGGTGTATGGACAGGCTAAAGGGGCCGAGGAGGAGGAGAGACTGCCATTCTCCTAAAAGTTTATTCTTATCCAGGCTTATCCTCCTCTCGTTCTTCCCTTCAATGTAAACTTTCCTTACAGCATTGTAGTTCTTCCCGTCAGTCGCTGTCTAGTGAACGTTATATAAGTATTCTTCTACCTATTGAATACTTTATTTGTATTCATTGTATATTTTTGTGAATGTTCTGTAACCCTATTTAGTTCGTACAGCACTTAGAAGGTTTTTATAAGCGATTTAATCAAATTTTATATAAAGTGTAATTTTTGATTTGGCCGCATGAGTCTTCTCCATGCCCACATTACCTGCCACATTTAGGCATTACAGGCCTGGTCAATCACAATTGGCAGTGGAGGTTTTTTTGCTGTTAAGGGGAAAATTTTGAGTTCAGCACCCCCGAACATTTTCCCAAAAGTTGGTTCCTGTGACTATATCTAGGGATGAGTAATTTCTGTTGGATTTAGCCCCCTTAATAATTTTGAAATGTAAGGCCTGTCCCTCAAGGCCATTTGTCTTGTTCAAGATTCCTCTAGAAGACTTCTTCTCACAAGCAACTAGGACTAGCATTGGTGAATGGGAGTGGTTGAACCCCCAGCAGCAGCTTAACTCGCAGGCTCTTGCAAGGTAGATGGCAAGAGAGATAAAAGAAAGCTGGCAGGGAAGAATTAGTAATCAACGTTCTTGAAATGAAATCTCCAGCTCAGCTTCAACTTTTCCTTCCTGAATAGCAAAGTAAAAGAAAAGAAAAAAACATATTCTTAAAAAAACAAGAAACCTGGATGTGGTAACTTCCTTCCTGGCTGAAATGACCTGGTGTCCCTTTCTTTGGTTTCTGGTCTCTGGTTAACCCTTCAGTGGCCAGTTGTGACCCCAGATTTCCCATCATTTAGGTTTTTGGCCTAAAAAATCATTTGTCTTTAGTTGATAATCCTTTGCAACAGCATGTGGGTGACGTAATCCATGGAACTTGGTGCGGACACGGCCTAGCCGTACATCTTTGAGGCAGTGCCCTCACTGTTCTTGTGCTGGTGCCTTCCAACCCGACATCGACACATGGGACCCCCAGGCTCTAGTTTCTCTGGAGCTGAGAAGCTGCGTTTCCAGTATGTCTGTCTCAGCACATCAAACTTATGATATTTTGTGTGTTCACGATATTTTTTTTTCCCATTTATTTGCTCCATAATTCTTAATTTCTTATTCTTTCTTAAAGTTTCAACAAATTTGAACTACTATGACTTTTTTGAACCTTTTCCATACTTACAATTTTCGGGTTACCTTTTACTTGAGCTCTCCGGGCCATTGAGCCCTTTGACTTTGCGTTGGTTGCTTTTCCCTCCATGTTATGGAGAGTGCTGAGTGGGTTGAAAAAATGTGCCTGATGAAATAGGACCATTTCAGGCTCTGACCCCCAGTTGGTGTATTCAGTGTCTCGGTCCTGAGCATTATATGTAAAATGGATCCTTGAAAGCCTGTACAATCATGTGAGACTGGGTCAGACCAATGGGCCATCGAGCCTAGTATACCATCTTCACGGTTGCCAATTCAGGTCATAAGTTCCTGGAAGAAACCCAAACAGTAGCCACATTCCATTCTACCAGTGGCTTCCCTCGTGTCTTTCTCAATAACAGACTATGGACTTTTCCTCCAGGAAATTGTCCAAACCTTTCTTAAAACCAGCTACGCTATCCGCGTTCCAGAGCTTAACTATTCTCTGAGTGAAAAATATTTCCTCCTATTGGTTTTCAAAGTATTTCTCTGTAACTTCATCGAGTGTCCCCTAGTCTTTGTCATTTTTGACGGAGTGAACCTGTTCTACTCCACTCAGGATTTTGTAGGCTTTAATCCTATCTCCCCTCAGCCGTCTCTTTTCCGAGCTGAAGAACCCTTTTAGTCTTTCCTTCCCCTTTATCATCTTGATCGCTCTTCTTTGAACCTTTTCTAGCGCCAATTTATTTTCCTTGAGATAAGGAGACCAGAATTGAGCGCAGTTCTCTAGATCAGGTCGCATCGTGGAGTGATACAGGGCATTATAACATTCTTAGTCTTGTTAACCATCCTTTTTTCATATTTCCTATCATCCTATTTGAAGGATCCTCATTCAGCACATAACTAACAGAGGCTCTCAAGCAAAGGAAACAAACAAAAAAAGGCACAAAGATAAGGAAAAGGGTTCCTCCCATAATCCCACCAGTATCCACAGGGAGCAGAGACGGGGAACATTCAAACAGTCCCCCCTCCAAGTCAATTCCACACCTTATGATAAAGGGGCATAGTGTGGCGACGAATAGCCGTCAACTTCGACGTAAGATAAAGGGAGTCCAAGCGAGCCCTTATACTGCGCATGTCAGGAACAGTCTTTTGTTTCCAACCGGCGGCAAGTTCAAGGCGTGCTGCTGTAAAGAAATGCAGAGCAAAAGCCCGGAATCGGGGCATTCAGCAAGCAGCAGGCCATCAGTAGGGCGTAATGTTTTCTCGCAATGGTAACCATAAACTGGCCCACCACTTGCCAATGGTATTGCACGGCTGGACAGCACCACCACACATGACAAAAATCACCTTGGGACCCACCACCACGCCAACAAAGCGCAGAACCCGTATGACAGATCTGACTTAACCGGACCAGAGTGTAGGACCAGCGTAATAAAGTTTATATCCATTCTCAATAAAAACCGAAGTGGCAAACCAAAATTTATAGACAGAACCCCAAGAAGAGTGAGAAAGCTTCACCCCTAAGTCAGACTCCCATTGCATTTGGTACAGGTCAATAGGGATCCAAGCTAGCAATGCCCGATATAAACGAGAAATCCCAGTCCGACCACTTCCCAGCCGGAGAGCCCGTTCCAATTTCGTAGAATTCAGGCAAAGGTCCCAGAAAGCATGTATGTTTAGAAAAGAACGCAGTGGAGTATAATAAAAAGACTCAACGGCTAACAACCCATACTCGTCCTGAAAATGCTCAAACGAATGCATAGAGATCTCCAAGCAAACCTGCCCCAACGTACGAAGATCCGCGTGGGACCACTGCAAAAAGGTTCCTCACCCTCCCGGAAAAAACCCAGGTGTCAAACAGATTGGTGTCTGCCGAAAATGCATCCGATCTGGAAACATTTGACAGCGCACCTGTAATGTACACTGTAAATAAGGATTGGAGGTACGAATATAATGCCTCGTCCAGGGCAGTTTCCAGAAGGAAATGGAAGGCAGGCATTTCTGAGCAATCTGTATCCAGGGCCTATCGGGGTATGTACACCAAGAAGCAATGTCTTGCAATCGAGCGGCCTGATCATAACCCAGGAAATTCGGCACTCCCATCGCACCCAGAAGTTTAGGCCAATTCAAAATCAAGGTAGGCAAAATGGGGCTTCAAATCTCGACAAATGAATGGCAGGTCTGAAGCTCCTAAATTAGGTGAATTTTCAGCAGATAACCCAGACTCCTAAATTTGACAGAAAAATAGAGGTTAAATCCAGGCACCTGATCAGATGTCAAAATTTTGAAATATCAGTATCTAAGACCAGAATGTGAGACGCTCCATACGCTCAAACCTCAATAGAAAGGTTATTGTTATGAAAAAGGATATAGATATGTTAGTCCCAAAAAACTGTCAGAAAAGAAATGAAATGTATTGGGACAAAAAAAAAAAGGTTAAAAAGTGACATTGATTTTAATGTTTGAACAAGTCCAAATGCATCACATCTCCCATTCTTTTGCCAACGTGCAGAGAAGGAGATGGGCAACCAAACCCAGCTCTGTCCTCCTCCCCACAAACTCCTTAGTTGTAGATACCATGGGGGAGAACAGTGACAGAGTGGTCCCCGTCTCTTGCTGCCTACAACAGTGTCTCCCTCATTTCTCCCGTCTTTCTTGGTCTCTCTGTTGTCATTTCTCCTGGTGTGTGTGTCTCTCTGTTCAGGTTATCTCCATCCTCTTTGTCAGTGTGGATCTCTCCCTCTCGTTCAGCATGGATATATATCTTTCTTCTTCTGTCTTTTGCTGTGTATCTGGTTTTCTTTCCTGCTTTCACTTTCTTTGCACTGACTGATGAAGCTAGTCGCAAACATATTTGGTTAATTCGGTGGAAGGGTATCAACAGTATGGTGGCCCTTTTAGCTTGTGAATTAGTGTGTGCTGTCACTGCACGAGTATCGTAACTGATAACACGGTGACGTGACAAACTACACTGAAGAAGCACAATGAGTAGAGATCAACCAAGAATTCGGATGAGGCCCAACATCCAACAGGATACTCTTATTGTAAATCCAGAAGGTGTTAATGATGCCAAGGAGAGGCAATCGCAACGACTCGACACAGCTGCGTTTCAGCAGAGTATGTCTGCCTCAGGGGTCTGAGTACATACAGCCAGATGGAAATGTGCAAAGAGTCAGAGAAAACTGACAGCATATAAAGACCTTAAAGCAGGGGTGTCCAATGTCGGTCCTTGAGGGCCGCAATCCAGTCGGGTTTTCAGGATTTCCCCAATGAATATGCATGAGATCTATGTGCATGCACTGCTTTCAATGCATATTCATTGGGGAAATCCTGAAAACCCGACTGGATTGCGGCCCTCGAGGACCGATATTGGACACCCCTGCCTTAAAGGATACCTTGTTTGCCCATCCATACCAACTACTAAACTCTCCTAACCCTCTAGCATCCAGGATTTCACTCACTTCTCTGAAAGTCTCTTCAAAGAGTCAAGCATGTATATCAACTGCATGTGACCTGAACTAGTGAGCGTGCCAAAGTTATGGGTGAAAGATGGGCGTGGACTGCGCACTGCCGTTAACACATGGTATTTACCATGCGCCGTCATCTGAGCAGTGAACACTTTCTCAAGGAGGCATGCCAATTCCAAAACAGTCTTAACGCACAGAAACTGCAGAGGACATGCTAGGCCCATCCCCCAACAATTACAGCACAGCCTTTGCACCTACCCTGCGTTAAGTTTTGCTGGTAAGGCACACTAAGTGCAAAAGGACCTCTTTGTTTCTTAACCTTTATTTCTGAGTTTTACAGTCCAAGTTTGAATGGTAGGAAGTAGAGTAAGACCCAGGACCTCATGCTCATAGCAAACCAGGCTTGCAACATTTCATTTAGGGCTGCAAACCCCCAAAGGAATGGTACAGTTTAGGGGGTGAAGAACTTATGTGCACGACAGAAGAGCGGGACTTGGGTGTGTTTGTATGTGATGATCTTAAGATGATGGTGAAAGCTAGAAGGATGCTAGGTTGCATAGGGAGAGGTATGGCCAGTAGGAAGAAGGATGTATTGATGCCCCTGTATAAGACTCTGGTGAGACCTCATTTAGAATGTACAATTCTGGAGCCGCACCTTCAAAAAGAAATAAAAAGGATGGAGTAAATCCACAAGAAGGCTACTAAAGTGGTCAGTGGTCTTGTCATAAGCGTTATGGGGACAGACTTAAAGATCTCAATAATTATACTTTGATAGAAAGGTGGGCGAGGAGATGATAGAGATGTTTAAATACCCTCGTGGCCTAAACAGGCATAGGCCAGCCTCTTTCAGTTGAAAGGAAACTCTAGAGTGAGAGGCCATGGGTTGAAGTTAAGGGGTGATAGGCTCAGGAATAACCTAAGGAAATACTTTTTTACAGAAAGGTGGTAGATATGTGGAAAAGTCTCTCAGTAGAAGTGGTGGAGACAAGACTGTTTCTGACTTTGAGAAAGCATGAGACAGGCACATGGGATCTCTTAGGAAGAGGAGGAGATAATGGATGCTGTGGATAGGCCGAATGAATGGGCCATTTGGCCTTTATTTGAACATAAGAATAGCCTTATTTATAAATAAGTTAAATAGCACCGGTCCCAGTACAGACCCCCTGTGGCACTCCACTGTTTACTCTCTTCCATTGAGAAAAATGATCATTTAACCCTACCTTCTGTTTTCTATCTAACCAATTCCTAATCTACAACTGAACTTTGCCACCTACCCATGACCTCTTTAATTTTCGCAGGAGCCTCTCATGAGGAACTTTGTCAAAAGCTTTTGAAAATCTAGATACTCTACATCAACCAGCTCACCTTTATCCACAAGTTTATTCATACCTTCAAAGAAGTCAAGCAAACTGGTGTTTCTAAATGAAAATGTTACTTTGCAGCTGATGTACAGAGACTTTCGGCCACTACTTTACTGTGCACCGAAGCAGTGACTGAAAGGCCTATTCTAATGAGCTGCTAATTGTGCAGAGCAGCCTGTTAAAAGAAATGAAGAACTGTGCCTGGATCCTGCACAGAAGAGCAAAGCGATAGATACAGCTCCTCCCCCCATCCCTCCTGTCACAGGCTCCTCCTGCTGCCCCTGTTCTCCCGTGCTGGCTCAGCTGATTGGCGGCTCCAGTGGTTCACAGCTTGCCCGCCGGCTCAGCTGATCCCTGCTCTGGAGCCCTCATCAGATGAGCCAGCAGGGTGAGAGTAGGGCTGCCGGCTCAGCTGCAGTGTGTGGTTTTTTAAAGCTGCAGTTGTGCTTTTGTTGTGTGAGTGTGTGTCCCTTGCCTGTGTTATGCGCAGGACATACAGTCATACCGCACACGGAGAATAGTGACTGCAGACCTGCCATAAAAAAGAGATGGTCGTTCCCCTCTCTTCCGTTTTGAGCGTTACAAGGAGTGCTGATTTAAATACTAATGAGCTCCTTGTAATACATTTGCCTAGGGTTCCCGGTGGCCGCTACTGCTTTCGGTAGAAGCCCCGGAGAACCCTTTTGAGCATTGGAAGTGGAGATCCTGGTTTTAACCACTCTTTGCGCATCTGGGCCTTAGTTGTTAGGGTAGGGTGACTTTTCCAGTGAACTTCTGCACAAAAGTCTCCTAGCACAGGGAAGGAGGACGCATGGCTGCAGTGCACACCTTCCCGCAGCATTCTTTGCAGCCTGAACCACTCCACTGATCACCTCCATTCACCGGACGTGTCTACCACGCACCAGGAGTATCTGGAGCCTTTTCCTGATCAATGCTCAACACTCGTAACGGTGTGCATGTCATTTGCATGCAGTTAGTGTTGAGCATTGGTCGCTAACACGAAAATTGGTGCTCGTCCGGTGTTTTCTGGCGCTGTAGAGAACGGCGCCGGAGTTCTGTGCATCTCCTCCCAGAGTGTCCATCTTTTTCCCTTTGAATCTCTCACTGCATGTCTCTCTCTGCTTCTGCTTGTCTCTGCCACTTGCTCTGCCTAACTGAACTTCCTGTAATTCCTTTTCATATCCTGACAGCTGTGTTCCCCTCTCTGTAACTGCCCTGTGATAATTATTAGGGAGAGCAACGCAGGACTGAGCAGTACTTAAGCAGATGTTGTGGGGACTTTTTTCTGTTATCTCTCTCCTGCTCCCTTGCTCTGACTAACTGTGCTAGGCTCTGGCCAGCTGCCTTTTCACTGCTGCTCACATTTTTACCATGGTGGGAGGGAATTGCTCCTTCTCCCTACGCTCTTCTGCCAAATGTTTTAAGTCTGTAAAGGAGAGTCTAGTGAAGAAAAAGCAATGCATGTGGCACACTGAGAAAGTTTGATAGTGGTGCCAAGTGCCTTTTCTTTTCTGGAAACCCTTGGAACACAAGATGTAAGTCAGAGATAAGGACCCAAACTTGGGGTCCCAGAAAGAGCTGAGGCTTTGATATTTTCTGCTGCTGCCTGTGGGTATTCCATTGTATTCTGGAGTTTTCCGTGATGCCGTTTCATAATGCCAAGGGGAACGCGGTTTTCTCGGCGTTGAAAAGCATGTAACGTACCCTGTGTGGCCATGTGGTAAGGTGTAAAGAACTGTAAGAAGTTGGTCTGAGGTAAATATCAGTGTCACTTGTCTCGTGCTCCTTTGAAAAGCTGAACTGTGCACACGAGGTCGTCTTCAGTAATGGTTGTTTCCCTCGGCAGGGGATAATGATAACTCCACACTCTGCAACGCTGAAGATCTTTGTTCTGGACCCTGGTTGACTATTGCAATTAGTGAGAGATTGAAAAAGTATTTCTGGCTGTGAGGACATAATCTGGGGAGCTTTCTTCCTGCCCGTCACCAATAATTGTAATGATGAAGTATCGCAAGCATCCATAGAATAATAATAATTAAATGATCGATGTGTTTTCATAGTTGGGGCTGAGGCTTATTCTCATAGTAATGGTATCGTATTGTTTTAACGTTTGTCAAAGGGGAACAAGGAGAGGGAGGATACTAGAATTGAGAACTAGTGATGCAGTCGTGCGTGGGTGGTGCGAGGACTGATGTATGTGTTAAAAGGCGTGATATGAGGTTGTATAACACAGAGGATATGGAGGATCATTGGAGTAGAGGTACCTAGATTCATTTAGAAAACCTGTTAATATCTCTTCAAATTTTCTATGCATCAAGGGCTACTAGATTTATTAACATGCGCTAACATGAATGCATTATTAGTAAATATAACACAATGCACTATATAACACAGGGCCCTGATTTGCTGAGACTGTGTTATATAGTGCATTGGATTATATTTACTAATAACGCATTCATGTTAGCGCGTGTTAATAAATCTAGTAGCTCCTGATGCATAGAAAATTTGAAAATTTTCTTAATTTGCTCAATCTAGGGTTCCAGACATCTGGGGAAAACCCGGATATGTCCTCTCTTTAGGGTGACCCATCAAATGCACCCAGGACAATTGCCCCCCCTGACAACTGCGCACACGACAAATGCGCGCCCTGAATGGGAGGTGACCGTCAAATGTGCTCCGATAATTGAATACTATTTTGTCATTTTGAGGGTCCCATAATCATAATGTAAACCTTACTCTAACACTAGATACGAAGTGAAGGTTTTAAGTGTAGGGGGGGCACCCCTCCCACTGAAGAATGAGGGTTACTTTGTAACCCTCAAAAAGACAAAATAGTATTCAATTATCGGAGCACATTTGACGGTCACCTCCCATTCAGGGTGCGCATTTGTCGTGTGCGCAGTTGTCGGGGCACATTTGTCGGGGGGCAATTGTCCTGGGTGCATTTGATGGGTCACTCTAAAGAGAGGACATATCCGGGTTTTCCCCAGATGTCTGGAACCCTAGATTGAGCAAATTAAGAAAATTAAGTCAGGCGCCTGGCACACCAACCTAGGCTCCTAATTTTAGGTATCATTCATAGAATCTGGGCCTTAGCGTGCTTTATCCGAATGCCTAACTTTAGGTGTCCTTTTGAGAATTCTCCCCCCCATACACACACTTAAACTCTTAAAAGGAAGAATAAGCAGAAGTACATGTATCACAATGCCTGGCTTTTTGTGTTTACTGGAAGCACTAGTTTGCACCAAATTGTGCTACTGCTGCCAGCAGAATCTCACTTCCTTCCAGCAGTCCCCGACTTTCCAACTGTGGCCTGTGCCCAGACAAACTAGTCATGTGCATGTATGTAAAACAGAAAGGCCCTTGACGTCTGCTCTGTTTGCTCTTCTTGATGAGCCACTGCCTCTCTTCTCTTCCTGTTTGTATTCATGGCTCTCTCTCTCTCTCTCTGATCTTTCTCCCTACATTCTTCACTGGGATTCTAGTGCCATGAGCCTTCCTTCACAGCTACCTGAAATTTTTCCATGTTTTAAGAAACCCTCCATCCCTCTTCTCAGGAATGCTTCTGAGCCTCTTTCTAAGTCAGGCTCCGCCCATAGAAATGACCACTTAGGCGTTAGGTACCGCCTATCACTCAATTAATTTTTTTTTTTCATAATTAAATCTTTATTGATTTTCAATTTAATTTCAAGCATAACACTTGTACAGAAAGCAATAATCATAATAGCATAAAATGAATTATACATCCCGTAAAGAAAACATTATTTAACTATTTATGCTCAAGTCCTCCCTCTAGATCCAAGTTTAGAAATAGCGAAAAAATAAGAAAAAAACAAGGAAAAATAAAATTTATAGCAAGATGCTAGACGCTATAGCACTGAAAATGAGATCTCATAATTATCATATTCATTTTTTTTAACAACTATTGAGCCTATTGAGGGAATTTTGCCGATTGACGTTGGCGCCTAGAAGGCAACCGACATTAGACGCCCTTTAGAGAATCAGCCCCTTTATGTCTAACTGGACCTGCTGTGCATTGCTTTGGGTGAATCTCTTAAAAAAGGCAGTTAATAAATCTTAACTAAAAGTACTTCATTAAACTGTCTGCAATTGATTGGAGAAAGTTTTCAAAAGGAGTTGGGGGGGGGCACTCCTTTGTGGATTTGAGAATGCTGTTTAAAAGGATTGGGTTCTAGGTGGACACTCCATAGTAATATGAAGGGAAAGCCCCTTTTCCTTCTAATTTACTCTTTGTTCTTATCTTCCTTCACCCTTTCAGATGCTG
Source organism: Geotrypetes seraphini (assembly GCF_902459505.1). NCBI lineage: Eukaryota > Metazoa > Chordata > Amphibia > Gymnophiona > Dermophiidae > Geotrypetes > Geotrypetes seraphini. The sequence continues at coordinate 70,758,236 of NC_047095.1, forward strand.
AACTCACAACCTGCTCCCTCCCTGAACTTAATGAATACACATTACTAGCACCGGATTCGTACAGAGAGTGAAATCCTATTGTGAAACAGAGAAGGAAAGAAGGATTTAAATAATAAAAAGGGCAGACAATGAAGACGTCTTTTAGGGCTTTTAACACAGTAGAATTAGCTTTGGTCCAGTTTTGTCATTTTGACATTCTGACCTAACTTAGGGATTTTTGGTTAACCCTGGAATGCTGATTGCTTTGCTTTCTAATCCCATGGGTAGGTGGGCATTGGGGTAAAGGAGGGAGAGAAGCAGAAGAAGAGGGGTCAAGAGGAGAAAAGAAAGGGGAGGTGGACGAAGGAGAACTGACAGAGACGAGAGAAGGATGAAGGGACAGAAAGAAGAAGATGAAAAAGAGAAGGAAGGGAAACAAATGGAAGAAAGGGGGGGGGGAAAGGAGGGATGGTAAGGAAGGAGAGGCAGATTGGGAGGGAGGGAAATATTTAAAAAGGAGAGAAGCAAAAGGGGAGGAAATTGGGCTGCAGGGTCAGAAGATGAAAAAATGTATCTTTGATTCCCTCAAAGCACTATAAGAAAGTAAAACTATTGTAAATATGAGGAGAGGAAGCTGACTTCATCTCCCATCAGGTTCTGTTTCTAGGAAGCTACAAGTAGAAACATAGAATATGACGGCCGAAAAGGGCCAATGGCCCAACAAGTCTGCCCACTCCAAGGACCCTCCCCCCTAAGCACTTCCACGAAGTGAACCCACATGCTTATCCCATTTTTTCTTAAAAAGTATGATGTACTTTTCTCCCCACCGAATTGCGGCTAGCGGAGTCTGTGTCAAACTTAGGCACCTGAAATGTGTTTTCCTTTCCAGGAAAGGAAATCTCAGCCTGTTTTCTCTAACTTGATTACAGAGGCAATCTTGAGTACGAAGGCATATAGAGCGTAATTTTCAATGCCAATTTATATGCGTTTATTTTCATGCTTCCCATTTGTAAGCACTGTTTCCATTCAACTCAATAAAATTGTTGAACTGAAAAAGAAAAAAAAAATTGCTACAGATATTGGGATTTTAGAGAATTTCATGCCCTCTGTGTGGCTAATGTTATGTATGCAAACACGAGGGCAAGGTTGCCCTGGGGTGTGAACAGTGTCAGATCTTCAAATTATGAGTCCCAAAGCATCAGTTTTGGAAGGGCCTTTAGAGTGGGGAGTGATGCAAGTGGGCTTCCCTGTACTTCTGAGGCCACTTGAGCAGAATTTTCACCATTGGTTTTAAATGTATACATGGATTTTAGCCTCAACAAAACCTGTGCCCCAAATAGTAGGTAAATAAGAACATGAGAGCTGCCATACTGGGCCAGATCAAAGGACCATGAAGCCCAGTATCCTGTTTCCAACAGTGGCCAACCCAGGTCACAAGTACCTGGCGAGATCCCAAGGAGTACATCAGATTATATGTGGCTTATCCTAAGCCATCTCAATAATAGCCTATGGACTTAGGAAATTAGCCAAACCTTTTTTTAAACCCTGCTAAGCTAACTGCTCTCACCACATTCTTTGGCAACAAATTCTACTGTTTAGTTACATGTTGAATGAAGAAATATTTTCTCTAGTTTGTTTTAAATCTACTACTTAATAACTTCATGGCGTGTCCCCTAGTATTTTTGGAAAGAGTGAAGAAGTGATTTATGTCTACCCTTTCCACTCCACTCAGTATTTTATAGACATGAGTCATCTCTTCTCCAAGCTGAAGAGCCCTAAGTTGTCCCATTTCTTTTCAATCATTTTTGTCACCATTCTCTGTACCTTTTTAATTCTGCTAATTCTGGGCTAATTTTCTTAGTGAAAGTTTGTTTTTAAACTCTAACAGTATCTCCCTAGTACTTAACAAGGTCCATCTAGTCCAATGCTTCTCAACCTTTTCAAGCCAAGTACCCCCTAAGCCTAACAAATACCAACTGCATATCCCTGGCCAAACTCCACCCACATAATAATAGTACTAATTGTAATGCAATTTTTTGCAACTATTTTTCATATACACACAATATAATCTTATTAATACATAATGGTAGCCACAAAATTTAAAAAACACAAAGCACACTACACAGAAAAAATGTTAATTATCATTTATATTCCTGCTTTTTTCAAGGAGGTCAAGGCAGATGGCTTTAAAATATGCAATCAGTAACAACTATGGAAAAATAGACAAATATAGTGCAAAATATAGACAGCAGATATAAATTCACAAAACTGACACATTTTGATCACTAAATTGAAAATAAAATCAGTTTTCCTACTTTTGTTGTCTGGTGATTTCATGAGTCTCTGGTTGCACTTCCTTCTGACTGTGCATCCAATATTTCTTTCTTTCTTTCTTTCTGCACTCAGTCCCTTTCTATTCCCTCCCTCCCTCCCTCCAATTCCTTCCCTTTGCTCCTTTCCTCGAGCTATACAAAAATCATGAGGCTGTCCAGGACCATCATTTTGGATTTCAGTCTTTTGCCCAGAGTCCCTGCAGGCCTGGCCTAGGTAAGAAAGGCTGCACGTCCTCTCTTTACTGTCCCTGGTAGGAAGTTATAGGGACTCTTGGGAAATATAGGCTTTCCCCACTCCTTTCCTCTGATTGAGACATTGTCAGTCCCTATGCAGAGCTATGAACCCATAAGCCATGCCGAAGCCAGCCCCCAAGCCGACCCGCCGCCAATTCTGCCTCCTGCCACTCACGCCTCCCATGATTAGCTGGCCCAGACCTCTCAGACGTCAGAATTGATGTTGGGGGAAGGCTTATAGGCCGGCGCCTGGCCTTTTTGTAGTTGTGGAGCAGAAGGAGGGGAATTAAATGAAGCAGGCAGGCGGGGAGCGGGGGGAGGGCGGCAGCGGTCGGTCGGCGGTCAGCCTGTGTACCCCCTGGGATACGCGTACCGTGTGTTGAGAAACCCTGATCTAGTCTACCTGCTGGTTCTTGTTGATTTCCTACTGGTTCTCTGCTGTTACTCTCACTTTCCTCCGTGAAATTCTGTATATATCTCAGGCTTTCTTGAATTTGGACATTTTTGATGCCTCCATCACTCCCCCAGGGTGTCCTGTTGCTTATAACCATTGCACACTTCTCCCTCCGTATTCGCGGTTTCGATTATTCACGGTTTTTAGCTTGCTGGCTCCTCCCCCCCAAATGACATCAGCTTGCATAGAGAAATCGCTGATTCCAAGCATTTAAAGAGAAAATCGCTGATTCTCAGCACTTTCTTCACCATGTTTTGCCTCTCCTTCAGGAACAGGCCAGGTCTCCCACCATGTTATTCACGTTTTCGCCATATTCACGATAACATATGAAAAATTATTCACGGTTTTTCAGTATTTGCGCTTCTGTTAATCCCCTATCACAGCGAATACGGAGGGAGAAGTCTACTTTCTTAAGTTACTCCCCTTTTCATCCTCTCATGCCTCATCTTTCTAGAGTTCTCAACCCATTAGACTACCACCCATCGTGGTTAAAGCAATGGACTGAGAATCAGGGAAGCCATGCCTCAAATCCAGCCTCCTCCTGATACTCCTTTTGGCCTTGGGAATGTCACTTAACCTTCTACTACTTCAGGTATAAAATGCATGTAGAGTCAAAACAAAGAGGAAAAACTCATAAGAGTTACAATTCAAAAGAAAAAAATCCTCTATGCAGAGTGACAATCCACTGTAGTTGTATCCAAGATTAAAGAAAGATTAATAAGGAAAATCAAACTAACTGGCCTCCTAAAGGAACCTCGTTTTAATGAAAATCAGTCAGGAAAATACAGGTGGAACTTCCTCTCCGAGTTCCTTAGTAGCAATTCTTTGAATTGCCAGAAATGCAGTCAAACGAGAGGGTTCAAAGAAAACATACTGTGAAAATGAATTATGCATTTACATGGGAACTTTAGAAAGAATTGAGCTCCCACCTGCAAGACGCCAGAAGAAATGACTTCCTCTTTCTCTGTGTCTCTTCGGCTATATTGGGAAATATATTTAATTTCAAATCCAAAAACAATTTTTCACGATTCCTGGAAGCCAATCCCTTATCAGACGTCAAAGTCACAGGCTGAAGCTGCTCCAAATCTGAAGTTTCCAATAAATTAGCAATGTCCAGTTTATCCACTTCAGACAAATTATGATCTTTTTAGGGAGATAATGTGCCTGAACTATAGTTGGAACATTTGCATCAGGAACATTCAGAATTTCTTTGACTTACATGCACGGCAGCTCAGCCTCCAATGCTCAAAATGGTTCTTGGGGGCTTTTGCCGATTTGCCCTAGCAGCCACCCAGGAACCCTATGCAAAAATGCATTACAAGGAGCTCATTAGTATTTAAATGAGCTCGATTTGTGATGCACTAAAGGGAAGGTTGAGACCTACTTAGCCTAAATGATGTTGAAGGGGCTTCCACCAAGCATTGAGTAAAAGGGTGAGAAGACTTATGCAATCAAAACCCTTTCTTTATTATAGGTATTTATACCGCCTATCCAAAGTCATGTAAGTGGTTTCCAATCAGGTACTCGGGCATTGTCCCTGTCTGTCCCGGTGGGCTCACACGTTATCTAATGTACCAGGGCAACAGGGGGATTAAGGAACTTGCCCAGGGTCACAAGGAGCAGCGTGGGTTTGAACCCACGACCTCAGGGTGCTGAGGCTGGAGCTTTAACCACTGCGCCACTCTAGAAATCAAAATGTAGTGAAAGTGAGCCAAGTATAGGACAATGAAGCCATTGTGACATCACTGATGAGGTTGGCTCTTATTGGTGGAAGGAGGCATTATGACATCACAATACCAGCTCTGGTTACCAGAAACTTTTCATACTATTTATTCAATTTTCTCTAACATTCTCCCAGGGGGGCTCAGAACGGTTTACATGAATGTATTCAGGTACTCAAGCATTTTTGCCCTCACAATCTCTAATGTACCTGGGGCAATGAGGGAATTAAGTGACTTGCCCAGGGTCAGTTGCATTTGAACTCACAACCTCAGGGTGCTGATGAGGCTGTAGCTTTAACCACTGAGCCACTCTAGAAATCAAAATGTCGTGAAAGTGAGCCAAGTCTAGGACAATGAAGCCATTGTGACATCACTGATGAGGTTGGCTCTTATTGGTGGAAGGAGGCATTATGACATCACAATACCAGCTCTGGTTATCAGAGGCTGAAGCTTGTCACACTATTTATTCAGGGGAGCACGAAATGGTTTACATGAATTTGTTCAGGTACTCAAGCATTTTCCCCTGTCTGTCCTGGTGGGCTCACAATCTATCTGCTTGGGGCAATAGAGGATTGAGTGAATTGCCCAGGGTGGGATATGAATCCGCAACCTCAGGGTGCTGAGGCTGCAGCCGTAACCACTAGGCCACGCCTTCTTCCTTTACAAAACTGTGCTAGCGTTTTTAGCGCCAGCTGCCACGGTAACAGCTCCGATGCTCATAGCGGCTGGCGCTAAAAATGCTAGTGGGGCTTTATAAAGGAGGGGGTTAGTTTCTAATTCTTAATGACTTTCTCACCTTTAGGAAAGACATTATTACTTTAAATGTGTTCTGCACAGTAGTTTTTAGATGCCAGAAAGGGAGAAAAATGCAGATGTAGAAAGACTTTTTTTTCCCTCAAGTTCTGACCCATTCAGGAGTTTGACATGTAGCTGAGACTCTGCCGAGACGGTTATCATTTGTCTGCTGTGTTCCAGGGCCAGACTGTACAGTCTGTACTATTCTGCTTTTTTTCTCCTTCCTCCTCGGAGATGAAATGCAGGCCGAGTCGTGCACAGAGACCCAGGTATCTAAAATATTAATGTGGAGATTTGAGAGGTGAGATTGCAGATCTGGTCCAGGGCTGCAGCGAGCAATTAAAGTCTTTGAAAAACCTCCTCCTAGCACGCAGCTCTTAAATAAGTAATTGCCATGGGTGGTCAGACTTGTTTTATTTCTGCCGTTTCTCTGTATTTTTTGCATAACTTAGGGCCAGCGTGGTTGGTGCAGGCCAGCTGGTAATGTTATTCTGTCAATATCTTTGCCATGGTGACTATTGCCTTTATTAGGGGAAGCTTGTGAAGAAATCAGTCACCACTGCTCGAGGAGGAAAGACAAGCTGTCAATATCTGAAAGAGATGGTAATCACACAGTTTAGTAACACAGGTGACAAATCACCCTGTGTAAGCACAAAGGGTTAAATCAGGATGGGGGAGGGGGTTCCTCGGCTTATAACCACCGTTCCTCAGGGCTCCAGTTTGGTCCTTGCGTTTTACTCACTTCATCACTTCAGTGGGACAGTGAGTATTATGTATGACTTTGGCAAGATGTACAAATTGTTATGCCAATAAAGTTTCTTGAATCTGAATCTGAGCAATTATTCCACATAGGTGCGGCCCTGGCCCTTCCATGCATATGTTAATCGACAACTGTACACTGAAAGTTGCTTCAGCTTAATAATTTAGCTAATTCTCACTGTCATGGCACTCAAGTGAAACATTTATGTTCCAAAAATGTTTCTTCTCTTATTCAGCACATACTGTAGAAATGTTGTAAAAAAAAAACGGCTATTAGAAGTGTTTCTTTTACAGCAAAACCTAACAAAATATTTTCACGCCTTTTCAACTTCTCTTATCTCATTTGTTGGGCATTACTTTGGAGATCCATTACGACTTTTCCACTGCTCTATTCCACTGTGGGGTTGATTTGACCCAGGTGTATAATCGGTTTACTCAACGTTAAACTAGGTTAAAACAAAAAAAAATTCAAAAGCTGTTACTATTGAAAAGGTACCTGGAATTTGAAATTCAAATTACAATTTATACATTAGCAACTAAACTAATTTGTGAGGCTGGGGTCAAAATGACCCCAGGTGTGTACAGAAGGCCTACGAAAGGCAGAGCTCCTTAAGCAGTGCGCTTGTCTGAAGAAGAAGCAGTTCTCCTGGAGCAATGCACACTTAGAGAAGCTTTTGTTTTAACTCATCGTGCAATCAAAGGGCAAGAAGAAAGTCTCGTGTAAGGCCTGTGTATAGGGCGTAGGATGAGCTAATTCAGTGATTCCCAAGTCACGTCTTTGTCCCGGTGAGTCTGCTTCCTGGTAGAAAGAAGAACGGGGTGGGTGGGGGGATCTGTTCTCCCACCCCATGTGCAGCGTTCTCCAGACAGCAAGAGGAGTCGATGAGCAGAGCTTTCTCACCTGCGACTTCCTTCCCTGACATTTCCCCCTCTCTACTCAGACCTGGGCAGGGCCACACTTCTGGAAGATTTAAAAAAATATATATATTTATATTGCAAAGGGGGCCCAGTGCGTTTGTCTGCTGCTTGTGACCTACCTGGCATGTAAAGGGTTAAGTGATTGGGAGACCACAGCTGCTGTGGTGATTCCTGGCTTTGCATGTGGCTCTGACCTTGATGGTCCCTGCCTCTCCGTGAAAGGCAGAGCCATCTCTTTGTCCCCATTGTCCAAAAGAAGCATCCCAAAAGCAAGTGATGAAGCAGGGCAGATGTGGCACCCACTGGCTTCCATTAGAGTCAGGAAAAGACACAATGGGGGGGGGGGCACAGAGGTAGGACTTCTTCCGTGACATAAAAATGAGGGTAAGGGAGCGTGTCTGGTTTAGAATGAGTCAGCTGGCCTTCTTTCATTATTAGACAAAATGAACCTTTGTTCAGGCTTTATCATGTATTCCAACACATGACCTCCATGGGAGACGTGCAGTGCAGGTCCAGCTGATTGTTTGCTCAACAGGGGGTTAGAAATTCCTAGAGCTGACGTTATAGTGAAATAGAAGGGTTTAAGGTAATGATGGAGAGATTCCTTTTCAAATGCCCTGATATTGATATTATTATCCCTTTCATCAACAAAATATATTCTGTTTGACCGAAGAATCACCAGTTTCCACCCTTGCCAATCTAATAGATGGGGTGGCTTGTTACTGCGACACAACGGATGAGCTGGCAAGATCCCAAGTAGTAAAATAGATTCTATGCTGCTTATCCTAGGAGTAAGCAGTGGATTTCCCCAAATCATCTCAATAATGGCCTATGGACGTCTCTTTCAGGAAATTATCCAAACCTTTTATAAACCCTGCTAAGCTAACTGATTTCACCACATTCTCCGGCAACGAATTCCAGAGTTTAATTACACGTTGTGTGAAGAAATATTTTCTCCAGTTTGTTTTAAATCTACCACTTAGTAGCTTCATCGCATGACCCCTAGTCCTAGTATTTTTGGAAAGAGTGAACAAACGATTCCCATCTACCCTTTTCCGCTCCACTCAGTATTTTATAGACCTCTATCGTATCACCCTTGAGCCGTCTCTTCTCCTAGCCACTTCAGCCTTTCCAAATAGAGAAGTCGATCTCCCTTCTCTGTACCTTTCCTAATTCTATATGTATTGCTATATGTATTTTGGAGATGTGGTGACGCAGAACCCAGCATCACGTAGCTATAGTTTGGGTTCCTCTTTCCCACATGCATCACTTTGCACTTGGTCACATTAAACATCATCTGCCATGTTGATGCCCAGTCTTCCAGTCCCAAATCTTGTGATTTAATAACTTCGAACAACCTTGTGTCGTCAGCAAATTTAATTCTCTCACTAGTTATTCCCATCTCTAGATCATTGATAAATAAGTTAAAAAGCAGCGGTCCCAGCACAGACCCAACCCTTCTCCATTGAGAATACTGTCCATTTAAATCTACTCTCTGTTTTCTATCTTTTAACCAGTTCTTAATCTACAGGACATTGCCTCCTTTCCCATGACTTTTTAATTTCCTCAGGAGGGTCCAGGGAATACCAGCCTGTTAGAAAGGGGATAGATTCCGTACAAATGTAAAGAAGCTCTTCACCCAGAGAGGTAGAAAACTGGAAGGCTCTTCCGGAGGCTGTTATAGGGGAAAACACCCTCCAGGGATTTAAGACAAAGTTTGACAAGTTCCTGCTCAACAAGTACGTGCACTGGTAGGGAAGCTGGTATTTGACCAAAGGGCCGCTGCGTGAGCGGACTGCTGGGCATGATGGACCACTGGTCTGACTCAGCAGTGACAATTCTTATGTTCTTATTTATAACCCGCTTATCCACAAATCTAAGCGAGGACCAAAAATCACATTAAGTACCGTATATACTCGAATATAAGTCGAAATCCCCATTTTCCCCCCAAAAAGGAGGAAAAAATGGTTGACTCGAATATAAATTGGGTGGCTTAAGAACATAAGAAGTCGCCTCTGCTGGGTCAGACCAGTGGTCCATTGCGCCCGGCAGTCCGCACCCGTGGCGGCCCATCAGGTCCATGACCTGTATTGGATCCCTTGATACCCTTTCTATATCCTATCTCTACCCTTATTTGTATCCCTCAATTCCTTCATCTGTGAGGAACTTATCCAATCCTTCTTTAAAACCCCGTAGTGTGCTCTGTCCTATCACAACCTCCGGCAGCGCATTCCAGGTGTCCACCATCCTCTGCGTGAAAAAGAACTTCCTGACATTGGTTCTAAACTGGTCCCCCTTCAGTTTCAAAGAACTTGTGGTTCCCAATAGTCTGAAGAATCTGTCCCTTTCCACCTTCTCGATGCCTTGCATGATCTTGAAAGTCTCTATCATGTCTCCTCTGAGTCTCTGCTTTTCCAGGGAGAAGAGCCCCAGCCTTTCTAACCTGTCTGCGTATAAAATATTTTCCATACCTTTTATCATTTTCGTCGCTCTTCTCTGGACCCTTTCAAGTATCGCCATGTCCTTCTTGAGGTACGGTGACCAATACTGGACACAGTACTCCAGGTGCGGGTGCACCTTTGCACGATACAGCGGCATGATGACTTCCTTCGTCCTGGTTGTAATACCCTTCTTAATAATACCCAACATTCTATTTGCTTTCTTGGAGGCTGCTGCGTATTGTGCCGTTGGCTTCATTGTTGTGTCCACCAACACACCCAAGTCCTTTTCAAGATTACTGTCCCCCAGCACTGAATCCCCCATTTTGTAGCTGAACCTTGGGTTCTTTCTCCCAATATGCATAATCTTGCATTTCTCTATATTAAATCGCATTTGTCATTTATTTACCCACTCTTCTAGTTTGCTTAGGACCTTTTGTAGGTCTTCGCATTCCTCCGCGGTTCTAACCCTGCTGCAGAGTTTGGTGTCATCCGCAAACTTTATAACTTCACACTTCGTCCCTGATTCTAGGTCATTTATAAATACATTAAACAGCAGCAGTCCGAGCACCGACCCCTGTGGAACACCGCTCGTGACCCTCCGCCAGTCCGAGTATTGGCCCTTCACCCCAACCCTTTGTTTTCTGCCTGCCAACCAGTGCTTAATCCATCTGTATACGTCCCCTTCCACCCTGTGGTTCCACAGCTTCCTAAGTAGCCGCTCATGGGGTACTTTGTCGAAGGCCTTTTGGAAGTCGAACTAAATGATGTCTATGGGTTCCCCTTTGTCCATCTGGCTGGTTATTCCTTCAAAGAAGTGCAGTAAGTTCGTATGTAAAGCATTCCACAGTGCCGGGCCCTGGACAGAGAACATAGACTTACAATTCCCCATAAGCCTCGCAGCCGCTAATGATGGAACTTCTTAAACTCAAATTATCTGAAGACCGTAGCTCACGTGAAGGACAATGCCACTGCCGAAGAAAGCGGACACTTGACGAACAATTTTGCTGAAGCACCTTAAACATCACACCGAGAACCTTAAATTTGACCCGCATGCCAATTGGCAGCCAGTGAAGCTCTCGAAGCATCGGTGTGATGTGATCGAGTTTCGATAGCTGAGAACTTGACAACTGAGAGAGTGAAGAAAACGGGTAGAGACACATGGAATTGTACAGGAAGCTAAATCATTGAGACTTCGATATGAGAAGCTTTGAAGATGAGTGTTGATATCTTAAATTTGATTCTGTATTCAGTGGGTGATCAGTGGAGTTGAAGGACACTGGCAGCTATATTTTGTGAGGTTTGTAATCTTTTCAGCTCAGATTTTGAAATGGCATTACAGTAGTCATAATTATGAAGCAACAAAAGCATGGAATAGTTTACATATGATCCAATTGTTGTCTAGATAGCTGCAGACTGATCTTAGTTGTCACAGAGCTAAAAAGTCAGAGCATAGTTCTGCAGAAATCTGCTGAGAAAAAGAAAGCCTGGAATCCAGGAAAACTGGTAGAAAGGAAGGTTTAAAGATGACTTGGCCTGGACTCTGGAAGGATTTGTACCTATAATCTAATGGTGTAAGAGAAGGTACACAGGCCCAAATTCTCTAAATGGCGCCGTTTTCAGCAGTCGCCTTTAGTAGCTGCTGATCATATGTTAAGCACGCAATGGTGCCATTTAAAGAATTGCGCCTTCGGCAAAGATAGGCGCTAGACATGTAAGCCAGGATTTTCAAGGCCTACATTTCTGGGGCCTACCTTTGCCATGAATCCCATCTCCAGAGGTGCTTATCGGTGCCTAACGCCGCTTACCGCAGCGTTAGGAGCCGGTAAATGACTCCAGAGAGACGCGATTCCAGCACCATTGTTTGAAATTTCGTTTAAGCACCGTTTTAAATGGTGTTTTGGATTTCACTTAGGTGCCAGCACCCAAATTAAGGCGCTGCTTCGAGAATCTGGGCCACAGAGTCTTGACACCCTTCTACATACAACTGAAAATGCATTTTTTTAATATATACTTTTAGTTCATTTTATTTTAATTCATTTTATAGAAAACCTCACTATCAGTGCAAATTTGCCCACATTGAAGCAGCGGACAAACAGTGAGTCCGCGAAACGCTGGCCCCGTTGGCTTGTGTAATACTGGCTTGTGCAACTATTTGAGCACTGCTGAAAAAAAGATATCCAGAGACAAGCGCCGTTTAAAGATAAGTAGCTTGTCATTTTTTCAAATCCTTAATAGTGCATACAATGTGGGCAAATTTGCACTGATAGTGAGGTTTTCTATAAAATGAATTAAAATAAAATGAACTAAAAGTATATATAAAAAAAAGTTTTCTACAAGAAATATTTTAAGATTCAATTATTAAAGTTTTAAAACCTAAGCGGTCAATGATTGGAGCAGGGAGCTAAATTGCTACGCTGATCACTCGAGGCTCCAGTTCTGAGACCGTGGTAGAAGAGTGTGATGCACTTCATGGTTATAGTGGTATGCTAGCTTATTTCCATTTATAATTTACTACCACTTGGGATACTTATTTATAGATTGTACTATAGAAACATGAAGGCAGATAAAGGCCAAATGGCCCATCCAGTCTGCCCATCTGCAGTAACCATTATCTTTTCCTCTATCTAAGAGATCTCATGTGCCTATCCCAGGATGTTCATTTGAAAGAGAAAACCCTTTTGAAAATGGCTGTGAGATAGACCTTTGATGGGGGGACGTTATGAGCAGGATGTTGCTTCCTTATTGCTGAGACAAGATTATGGATGACTTGTCTGTGGTTATTCAACGGGTCGACGCATGGGACTGTGGTGCTGAGACACGATTTTGCATTGGCACTCCCCTCCCAATAATCCAGTAGCTCCCCCCACTATCTGATGTCTCCCCCTCCCTCACTGCTGGTGATAAAGGGTGCCAAAATCCCAAATCCCAATCTGTCATCTCTCCCTCCCCTTCTGCTAAGGAGAAGAGAGGGAGAGATGCCAGACTGGGATTTTGGTGCCTCACCTGGTTCAAAGGTTGAGCTGGCTCTGGTTATTCATTCAGAGGAGAATTACTTTGGTGGTTTAGGTATGCCTTTGGAGATCCTGACTGATTAGCAAGAGAGTTTGTAGCACGAGAAGGCAGATAGGAAGTCTGACTTTCATTTTATAATTAATGTTTGTTGTATCCATCTTAAACATGAATTTGCTGGGCAGATCATGAATTAATTAACAGAACTGAATAGTCTGGTGGGTGTAAAATTGGTTAGTCCTTGGATCCTAGAGAATCTCCATTTTTTTTTTTAATTTATTGGATCTTCAAAATTCAAACTTGACTTGAATACAGATTTGGTAAATGAAATTTACTGAACGTGAAATAAAGAAAAAAAAAAAAAATCAAGAAATTATTCTCATTATTTAGTCCACAAATTTAGAGATCCAGATATTAGAAAAAAGTCAAATACAGAAATATGAGTAATAAAAAAAATCTAGAGGATAGCATTGAAAACAAATTCCGACAGCCGGTTCGTTCTATTGTGGGTGATGTTATTTGGCCAATAGTCACAATGAATTCCAAAAGTTGTTTTGGTTAAAAAAAGAAGATAATTTTTCCCCTCTAAAGAAAATACAACACTCTGCAGGAAACGGAGAATCTACATTTTTAAAGGCCTCCTTTAATCCTCAGATTTTCTTCTTGTCTCCTTTAATTGTTCCTTTTCTTTCCACATTCTCTTAAGACAATGTTTGGAGTCAGAGGACTGTTAGGATAAAGAAGAAATACCTCTCTCTATGTACTTTGATTTTTTTTTTTTTTTTAATTATTTCAAATAAATTTGTGATCGTACAGAGAATAGAGAATAATGCAATCAGAAGGATAATTATACACAACCATTGACTATAAATCTTACTTTCCCTACCTCATTAAACTGGAGATAACAAATGGGCTTTTAAGTATGAGAACAACCAGTCTATTTATCTGAAAATAGGTCATTAACATTAAAAAAATCCCTCTACCGGTATTTGTGTCCAGCATAACTTGATAAGGGCTCCACACTCCATTAACTATATAAGAAAGTCTCCTAATGTCATATGTCATTTTTTCCACTAACTACCCTTCCAAAGCATGGACTAACTAGTTATTAGTTGTTGGGAAATCCAGTTGTCTCCATTTGGATGGAGCGGTAACTTCTGCTAATAGTTATCAACGAGGGCTGCCGTTAATATGCCACCATCCTGCCTTGCCCACCCCCCTATGTGTGACCACTAGCTGTTATCCCCGTTCTGTTCTGTACCTCTCCCTCCTTGTTGATGCGGTCTTCCTCCGTTTACCCATGATTCACGTTTGCTCGTAACTCATTCTGAGCTTACTGGGAGGATGGGATATAAATCCAAATAGATGATCACAATTCATGCTACTTTAACACAGATCCCCTTTATGCAAGGAGACTTAGTTAGTAGTAACTCAGGTTAACAGTAAAATAGCCCACGTTGACAAGTAACTTTCTCCTTCATTTACCTTTCCCAGGACCTGGAATAAGAGTCTCATGGCTTCATGGTACATGGATAGGTAGCATTTTGGAGATCACCACCTGAATCAGCTGACAAACTTAGCCCTTTCTGTGGGTTTCGTCTCCCTAAATGGATACAGACCACTGGTTTTTACTAATTTTTCAAGTCTGGGCTATTCCAAAAGAGCTGAAGGAGAGCCTCCAAATATCTACCGTGGCACTGCCGATCAGTGTGTGTCAATAACTTCCGTCCCCACCAGTCTGCCTTTAAACATTTCATTGGGGGTATCGTGAAGGAGATCGGTATTTCCAAAAGCATTCTCTTTGTCCATTGAAAAATGCCTTTTCCATCAAGGATGTGGGTTTTCCCCCATCCAGTTCCCCATTTCCATCCCAAGGTTGGATAGTGAGACCGAAAGCAGAGAAAAGAAGAAACTCAGATGTCTCCAGGGGCTGCCATTGGCCCCCCAGAAAAGGGCTACTTCAGGGGCTCCCAAACCTGGCCCTAAAGACGCCCTAGCCAGTCATGTTTTCAGGATATCCACAATGAATATTCATGAGAGAGAATTGCATGCATATTTAGGGGAGGAGGTTCTTGTCTGTTTGTGTATGCTACGCTCCCTTCTCCTTGTTCTGATTCCTCTTGGCTGCTGTGGTGATAAATTAATTGTAATGCTAAAGGCCTCGGTTGGGAGGGCTGCCCCTGTTTGCCTGCGATCCGAGCGACAGGTTTAGGGCTTGCTTTATTTAAGATGCTGGGGTAATTACATGGGAGTTAGCATATGCAGGCGGAGAGATATGATTCATGCTTCCAGCTGTAGCTATGACACAGCTGTTTGTCGCATAAAGTAGAGAAACCGTGTTGTTACAAAATGTTCCCCTTATTATACCTCATTAAAAGCAAGGCTGTGATAAGTCAGGGCTGCCAATGAAGAAAATCTATTGCCCTCTGTAAAAGCTGATAGAGGGCCCGCTGCCTGGCTTTTCTCTCGGTCGCTTTGTTTTTCATGCGTCTTTTTTTTTTTTTTTTTTCTTCCTATTTCTGTATCTTGCTAGCAAGTCTGAGGGATGAAAAATGATATCTTTTTATTTTTATTTGCCTTTTCCTAATCTGTGTGTGTGTGGGGGGGGGGAGGTGTTGGATGAGCAATAGCAAATATATGATCCTGGCTAGACATTTAACCTGAATAGCTAGTCAGGTTTCTTCTTTAAGGTTTTTGCCTGACAACAAATCCAAAAATATGAGGCCATACGTTCTCACGCGATTCTTCCCTTAAAATATTAGGAGTAACTCTGGATTTACGGTTGACATCAGACCAAGCGGTTTATCAACAGAAACATTTCAGCCTGATAGAGACTTAGTTATCAGCTGTTGTTTTGGAGCGTTATAACTTCAGCCCACTTTGGTGTTATGTAAATAAGCCATCAATGCACAGATTACGTCAAGCATTAATCTCGATTGTGGAGATTCTTTATTCAAGTGTCTCCTCGACTATATTGTCAACTGTCTCCAGACAATTCAAAACGTAGCCATCAAAATTATGACAGGGACCAGACGGTTTCCCTGGGTTATGCCTCTTCGAAAAGAAGTCATCTTTATTGACAATGTTCTTCAGGCAACACTCTCATGAACTGAACGTAAATCAATTGCCGTGTACCCCAATTGCAACTTAATTAAAGCTGTACATATCAAGTATATGAAAGATGGATCTTCAGAAGTGCCTCCGCTTGAATTGTTCTATGATCTCTATTTTCCGGTGTAGCAAAACACTATCTTTTATTGCAGTAGTCTTATAGGTTTGCAAAGATTGTATTTCATTTTGTATTTTAGTTAAAGTATTCTTAGTTTCAATGTTAGCTAAACGTGAAAATTTTGAACTTTCCTAAAACTCCGGGTACTTCTTCGTATGAAATGTTTAAAAAATATGCAGTAGAAATTTTGCCCTATTCCTCTGAACATATTCCACCATTGAATAAAATTGATTACCTTCCATTGCCTTAAAAATCTGCCCAAGAGCTTATGGAAGGAGAGAAGCTACAGGTGCCTCAGACGGACTTGAACAATATATCTGCAATTCTAGAAGAATCTATTTTGGATATGGTGGAGAGAACTACCCTCCTGATCTCCTTTGGTTTTCAACAGGACTTGGACTCATTGATGAAATTATATTTTAGGTTCTCAAAATCTTTGTTTTATGGGAAAAGAATGTGGGCATATATGGATGTCACGAAGATCACTCAGGAGAGAAGGAAACCGTTTTTGTCTTTGAGGCAGGAAACAATAGCTTTGGGGGCCTCCGTCTTATTAGCATAGCCCTGTAAGGGCATTATAAAATATGCACAACTTAAATATGTATTCTTTCTTCCTGATCAGTTAAAATCCTTCCTGGAGCTGAAAAAGATGGCTTGAAGTTGACCCAGTGTAAAAAGAGATAATGTTGCGTTATAGCCTTTCTTGAAATATTTTTCTTTTTATAAGCCTCTAGTTGTTTTTTGTTTTTTTTGCTTAACCCCCTCTGTACCTGTGGTCTAAGGAGGGATAATAAATTATACCACTGTTTATTTTTGGTTGTATAAGTATCAAAATTCATGCTGTATTGCTTTGACAAGAAGTTTATTTTCTTGTAAAATTGCTGTAAATGATAAATAAAGAATTAAATAAATTAAAAAAATAACTGCCTCTGCTTGGTTTTCTGCCATATGGGTTTGTGCACTAAAGTCGTCATTGATCCATTCCTATTATGTCACGTCCTTCTTTAAGGGCCTGTTTTACAAAGCTGCGTGGCAACAGCCCCGAAGCCCTTTAAATCTCTATGGGCTTCGGGGCCGCTAGCGCGGCTTTGTAAAACAGGCCTTAAATTTAAGTATATTTTCATTTATATTTATTTTTTAAACTATTTTAAAAGCCAGTCACTTATCTGGTCAGTAGTTCAACTGTCGGCTGGGAACTGTTCCGATATGTTTCGCCTATTGGCTGCTTCAAGGATGTCCCCTTAATTATGCTACATCTCTCCTTCCTGAATCCCTGAAAGAAGGAATTGGTGATCCCTTCTAGTCCGATACAGTCATTGAGACCCCAAACCCAGAATCATTTGGTGGTACGCCTGCTCTTAGGGCTACATTTGATTCCATACATGAATCAACCTTCTTTTATAGAACTCTCTGCAGCAATTACTCTAGTGGGCTCACGATGTAAGATTTTATACCTAGACCTGGGCAGTCGAGGATTAAGGCCTGGATTCTTGAACCGACATCCATACCTCTGTTAAAAATGCCACCCAAACAGCGTTTTAACCAAGATTCGAGGTGCAAACCAGTGCCTAGAAAATCGGCACCAGAATCAAGCCTAAGTAGGCAGGGCCAACGCCGGAAGTGATGTTAGATGGCTTAAAGCACCCAACTCTGGCCTACATTTCCAGTGTCTATCTTTCGCATTGGCAGAATCCCAAAACTGGTGCAGATGCGTGACAGACATGCGATCGGTGTCCACTTTTAAGGTGGCTAATGATATTGGCACTGGTTTGAGAATCCAGGCCTAAGTGACTTGCCCGGGGTCACAAGTCAGTTCTCAGTCCAGTAAGCAATAGGCCACTCCTTCACTCTACAAATCTGTAAACTAGATATGAGATTTGTGTCAAGTATGATTTGGTTGATTGTCTTTCAGTTTGTGAATTCTATATCATATAGCTGTTAAATTGATTGAGCCTAAATCTAATTGTAATCGTTCTTAACTATTAGGTCTTGTAACTGAAGTGTTATTGTAAACCTTATTGGTTGGTGTTTAGCACAAGGATATCGAGCAGAAAAGTTGTCCAGCCATTGTCGCTGCCTCTGCAAAATTCGGTGCAAACGCTGCAGTGCAGAGTTGTGGAGCTTTGTACAATCCTGCAGAATGTTCTTCATTCCATGTTGAATTGAGTTGAATTAGAGCTGTTCTTGGTCAAAGACTCTTATTTTCCAGCTCGTAATTGACAAACGGACGCCTATCTGATTCTCTAAAATGTGGATGTCTAAGGCTTAATACCTAAGTGGGCGTTCTTATGGGCGGAGTGAGCGTTAGGCGAGATTCACAACTGAACTTAGATATCCTTGGCTGAAATTCTCTAAATGGTGAGTATGATTGACGCACAAACAGCGCCATCGTTTTAGGCAGCTTTTTCCAGAATCCAGCTCTGAGGATTTTTCTGATTGGAATCAGCCCTGAAATCCATTAATTTTCTTTGCTTTGTACTATATATTTGTCCAACTGAATAAGAACATAAGAATTGCCATACTGGGAGAGAACGAAGGTCCATCAAGCCCCATATCCTGTTTCCGAAGTGCCCAAACCCAGGTCCCAAGTACCTGACAGAAACCCAAAGAGTAGCAACATTCCTGAGCTGAGATTGTGATGTCATAATGCCTCATTCCACCAATGTCAAAGAGCCAAACTCATCAGTGATGTCACAATGGCTTGATTGTCCTATACTTGGCTCACATAAGAACATAAGAATTGCCACGCTGGGACAGACCAGTGGCCAAATCCAATCTGAGGTAGTGATTCCAGATTGTTTATAGATTGTAAACCGCTTTGCTCTACAATTGTTAAAAGTGGTATAGTAAGTCCTTAATAAATAAATAGATGAAAAACAAACTTGTGAGCCTTCACTATTCATGCGAGGTTGGAGGTTAATTAGATGAGATGCTTTGGTCAAACCAAATATGTTGGAAATATCCCACCAAATTTCATGCAGAGCTTTGGAGGGAAAGAGTACAAAATTACACTCACATATATTTTGGACACACGGTAACATATAAATGCAGTAGTTGCTAATTCTCAAGGCTTTAATATTACGATGGATCATTCACGCTTGTTTTCGTTTAACCTCTCCCTCTCCAGGTTCGGACTTTAGGGAGGGGTGAGCAAACCTGCTTTGTGAGCCTAGACATGGTCTGACGGAAGAGAGCAGATCTAACTTAGGCAGTATAACAGAAACCTATTATTCTCGGTGATTTTTTTATTACATTACATTGGAATCAACATGGTCTTCCCCCTACTTTCTTCTGCTCAACATTTTTACATTACATTTGTGATTTCTATTCCGCCTGTGCCTTGCGGTTCTAAGCGGATTACAGTTAAAAGAGATCAGGACATTACCGAGAGAATTACATTACAACGATTTAAGTAAATTACATGTTGTGGTATAGAAATACAAGTATAAGATATCTGGATTTATCGATAGAATCAATAGGTTCAAGTAGTTACAAGGTTCAGTGGAGAAAACAATATAGGCAACTGAAGAAAGATACCTAACTTTGAAGGAATCAGTTAAGTGGATACCTAAGGGAGATGCTTATTTAGGAGTTTGGATCTGAGTTTTACTCATCGGGGAGTGTTTGCTCCTTCTTCCTATGTCCAGACATGGTCCAGAATTGACTATTCGCGCTTAATTCTGCTTGCGGCAGTTAGTGTTTAAAAAGCACGCTGACTGCCGTGAACCGAATAGTGATCAGATAGGAAATAACGGCAGATAAAGGCCATGCAGCCTATCCAGCTCTCCAATTCCTTCCTCTTACTCAGATCTTCTCTACTTATCCCATAATTTCTTGAATTCAGAACCAGCTCTTGTCTCCACCATCTCTGCTGAGAGGCTGTTCCACACATTCACCACACTTTTCCACAAAGAAATGTTTTCTTTTCATTCCTACTGCTGAATCCGTCCCCTTCCTCTCTCACAACCCTCCCCAGTACCCCATCGCTTTTCAGTGCCTCTCATCCTCTCACCAGTCTTTCAGGATATTCACATTATGTCTCAACTTTTTCCCATACTTTATTCCCTCTCCCTTATCCTCACCCCCCCCCCCGCCCCCCCACTTCCAAATTCTTCCACACCATCAAAACATCCCAATCATATTTACCCATTGCCAGGACTTCACTATCCCCTAAAAATTCCCTCTCACCTCTCCCATTTATAATTCCCTACTCTGCACCCCCCTACAACATTCTCCCATTCATTCACCAAGTTCCATCCAGCTTCTTCTCTATTTCCTCACCCCACACTCCTATCACAATTCTACAGTACAATTTGAAGCGGTTTACATAAGAATAGCCTTACTGGGTCAGACCAATGGTCCATCAACCCCAGTAGCCCATTCTCACGGTAGCCAATCCAGGTCCCTAGTACCTGGCCAAAACCCAAGGAGTAGCAATATTCCATGCTACCGATCCAGGGCAAATGGTGGCTTCCCTCATGTTTTTCTCAATAACAGACTACAGACTTTTCCTCCAAGAATTTGTCCAAACCTTTCTTAAAACCAGCTATGCTATCTGCTCTTACCACATTCTCTGCCAACGCATTCCAGAGCTTAACTATTCTCTGAGGGAAAAAATATTTCCACCTATTGGTTTTCAAAGCATTTCCCTGTAACTTCATCGAATGTCCCCTAGTCTTTGTAATTTTTGACGGAGTGAAAAATCGATCCGCTTGTACCCGTTCTACTCCACTCAGGATTTTGTAGACTTCAATCCTATCTCCCCTCAGCCGTCTCTTTTCCAAGCTGAAGAGCCCTAACCTTTTAAGTCTTTCCTCATATGAGAAGAGTTCCATCCCCTTTATCATCTTGGCCACTCTTCTTTAAACCTTTTCCAGTGCCGCTATATCTTTTTTGAGATAAGGAGATCAGAATTGAACTCAATACTCCAGATGAGGTCACACCATGGAGCGATACAGGGGCATTAGGACATTCTTAGTCTTGTTAACCAACTCTTTTTGAATAATTCCTACCGTCTTGTATGCTTTTTTGGCTGCCGTCGCACATTGGGTGGAAGGTTTTATCGTATTGTCTACGATGTCACCCAGATCCTTTTCTCGGGCGCTAACCCCCAAGATGGACCCTAGCATCTGGGAACTGTGATTCAGGTTATTTTTCCCAATGTGCAACACTTTGCATTTGTCCACATTAAATTTCATCTGCCATTTGTTAGCTCAGGTACTTTTGAATAACTTGGTTCAACCTTGGTGCTACCTTAAAGTACGCACTTGTTACATTTTCTCTTCCCAGAGGAGGGAGGGAAGGTAGCTGGGATCTGGGATCTTGGTTGTCTATGTTGGGATTTTTTTTTTTTCCTATTCTCTGTCTGCAGGGAAAGAAAAGCTTATTAAAGTCACACCCCTAATCGGAAAAATATGAAATTCAGAGGAAAGCCATCACTAGTTTCTCAGGAGTAAGAGAATGGCTGGGAGCTCATCCCATCATGTGCTGCAGGAAGTTATCATTTTAGGTGCACATCAGAAAGAAATCAGCTTAGCTGAATTACTGGCCGCTGGTGTTCAGAATCTGATCCTTAGCGGATGCATTTAATGATGAATCCTCTTGAAATCGTCATACGCATCATTGCTGAGCTGGCTACCTGCATAGCTGCTGTGTATGCTGAGAGAAGCCCTAGGGGTCAGGGATCTTTCATATGGGTCTAGAAGTGTTTGGACTGCTTATACCTTGTATTTCGCTGAATGTCCAGCTCTCTTGATTGTAAACCGCCTAGAAGTCGCAAGATTGTGGCGGTATAGAAGAATAAAGTTGTTGTTATTATTATTATTGATTTCTTGACATCATCTTCCATTTCTGATGTTCCAGTCTTTGGTGTCAAGTAGGAGAGGAGAAAAATGGCTGCAAAATGTTTTGTAAATGATAGAATTTATCTTTCATTTATTTATTTATTTCTAAAAATGTCTAGACCGCCTATACTTAAGAGGTTAACAGTACAACATTCACAATAGTTCAAGACAGCATAGAAACAAAGATGACGGCAGAAAAGGGCCATAGCCCATCAAGTCTGCCCACTCCAATGAGCTACCCCCCTTGATTTTAACCCCCTAGAGATGCCACATGTGTATCCCATTTCCTCTTAAAATACGGCATGTTGCTGTCCTCAATCACCTGACGTGGAAGATCATTCCAATGATCAACCACCCGTTCGGTGAAAAAAAACTTCCCGGTGTCGCCATGATTAACACTTCCAATTACATTACAATCACATACTAACGTAACCTCCTCAAGGTAACCTCAAAAACTAGAGGAAGTAAAAATCAATCTTCACTAAATAAAATCGCAATGATCACGGTTCAAGATATCTTAACAAACTCTACAAAAATTCAGAGAAAGGCCTCAACGTATAGTTTGGTCTTTAACATTTTCCTGAACTTTAACCGGTCAGAACAGGTCCTCAGGATGCCAGGGAGGTATTTTAGTATTATTCAGTTGATGGATTTATTGGTAGAGCTTATACTTAACCATTAACTCTCATATGATTGTTGCAGTTGTCCAGGTAGGTATAACCACCGTTTCAGCACCTTGCTGTGGCTTTCTTCAGGGTATGCTGTGAGGTGCCAGCTGTGGAAGCCTAAGAGAACATCTTGAAAGAAGACGCCTTGTTATGTCTGCCCATAAGTTATACCCATTAAAAATACTTGTCTCTTCTTTGATATTTCTGGGCCGTAGACTAAACTCCACCTGGTGTTGAACTAGGTTCCAATGCTTGAAGTTGCCCATCTAAGCTCACTCCAACCTATCCAACCATCCCGTTGTTTGCAGGATATCTACCATCAAGTCTGACCAGTTAGTAGGGTTCTCATTGATGCCCTCCCCAGCCCATCCTTTACCAAATCACCACATATGGGACACAAACCGTACAAGTCTGTCCAATACCGACCTTAGTTCTTTAATTTATACCATTTGTTTTCTAATTGGAGATCCTCTGTGTTTATCCCATGCTTTTTTTAAATTCCATCACCGTTTTCCTCTCCAGCACTTCCCTTGGGAGGGCATTCCAGGCATCCACCACCCTTTCCGTGAAAAAGAATTTCCTAAGATTACTCTAGACTTTCGCTTTCAGCACAACGGAGTTTCATAGGATTCAGTTTTCAGTCTACAGAAATTGATACCTTTTAATCCAGTTGTATATAAAATGAGGTTTTAACATTTCTAGGACCCCTGAGGAAGAAGTGTTTTTGGAAACACGGACCGTGTCGGGTCCTGGTGTCTAATTCTGAGTGAACCAAACCATATCCTTTGGATACAAACTGTTTATTGATTCAACGTAAAGACTTGGCATTTTGTACATCACCTCTGCACTTTTCCTTTTTTGATTTGTTGTTCGACATATTACTGCAGACTCGTTGAATTTTTGCTTGTGTTTTGCCTTCTAGTTTGCCCATTTTCCCTTCTTTGGAAAAGATTTGGTTCTATATTAATACCTTTCAAGTATTTAAATGTGTGTATCATATCTATGTGTTTTTATTATGCAATATAGACAGTTGTAAAGGGCTTTGGGCGTATTTAAATTTCCAATAAATAAGTCTGTGGATGTATACAAATGACCCATCAGCTTCATAGAGCAAAACCTCTTCAGCATACTTGAGAGATAGAATGTCAGACATTATGATTCCTTTCCTGGGAATGGTGCGGATCTAGTTGTCCTGTGAAGGAGTTGCTAATACCAAATAGCCTTTGCATTTTGCACTGTACCAATTCCGTTGGACTCCAGTAGGTTCAAGAGAATTTCTTTCCAAATCGTCTAACAGAACAAAAGAACAGTCCTACTGGGTCAGACCAATGGTCCATCTAGCCCAGCATCCAGGTCACAAGAACTTGGCAAAAAAATCAAAGAGTAGCAACATTCCATACAGGATCCCAAAGAATAGCAAGATTCCAGAATCCCAGAGAGTAACAAGATTCTAGAACCCCAAAGAGTAGCAACATTCCATAGAGAATCTCAAAGAATAGCAAGATTCCAGAATCCCAGAGAGTAACAAGATTCTAGGATCCCAAAGAGTAGCAACATTCCATACAGAATCTCAAAGAATAGCAAGATTCCGGAATCCCAGAGAGTATCAACATTCTATGCAGAATCACAAAGAATAGCAAGATTCTGGAATCCCAAATAGTAGCAACATCCCATGCTAGTAATCCCAGGGCAAGCAGTACCCCCCTCCCTCCCATGTCTCTCTCAATGACAGACTATGGACTTTTCCTCCAGGAACTTGTCCAAGCTTTTTTAAAGCCAGCTATGTTAACCACTGTTATCAGATCCTCTGACTGCGAGTTCCAGAGTATAACTATTCTCTGAGTGAAAAAATATTTCTTCCTATTGGTTTTAAAAGTATCTCCCTGTAACTTCATTGAATGTTGAATAGGTTTTTACATTCTTAACCAAGTCCATCCTCTTCTTCAACTTATTCCTAATGCTGTCCCATTCTTGGTCTCATTTTATGTTCTGTTCCTTGTCTGCTCACACTTATTTCTCACTGCATCTTTGCTTCTACCCCTGTTTTTTGTTCACTGCCTCTGCTTTCTTTCTTTCTCCCTTCTCTCTGCCTGGAAATCCTTTATTCTTCCATATCGACTCTGCATCATTTCCTTTAGCTGAGTGGATTAGTTTACAGAGAGTCAATCCGTAATGAGGCATCCTATTTCCACATAAATAAGCGAGCAGAGAGGATGTTGATTCACTACCTGTCCTGCTCCCACTGCCAGGCTAATTTACTAAAATTAAAACTTAATCAAGCATGTTGGCAGGCAAGCTCAGAGCCCTTGGAGAGTATTGCGAGCGTCTAAGGTACAGACAGGTGGCTCAAGAGCATACCTGACACCAGGAAACGCTTGTATTAGTTCTCGCAACAGTAATTATTTCTTTTTATAGTGAGTCCTCTGGTAAAAATGAACATTTTATCCAGTCGGTATTCTTAATGAGTGCATTGAATGAAGAAAACCCTAATCTGGTGATCTTGTTCCTGTTATATTGGCCACCAACAGGGCATCATGTCATCATCTGCTTTAAACTGAACGTTTGTGGTCCTTCCCACCCAGAGAGAACGCGAATAATAATTAGCTCCTTACAAGAGAGAGGCATTATGAGGTTGTGTTGGGGATCACACATGATTTCCTTTTGGGAAGGAAATGGCTGTCCCCTTCTCCATTTTAGGTGTTGTCACAGTGCATTAGACTCTACCATTCCCAATTCTTTTCAAATGCTTATTACGAGTATTCCACTAACACTCCTTGTGACCTTCGGCATATCACCATATCATGCATGCAGCGAAGGGTTACCATATGGCTCCAGAAAAAGGAGGATGGATGTAGGTAAAATGCATAGAAGAATAGATCTTTTATTTCCTCTTGTAAGTGGTTTGGGGTAGAGACTTTTTGAACTTGTGTACAAGTTTTTCTGGTTGGTAGTGCAGAGTACAAACGTTAAAAATAAATGATATTTTCCCAGAACATTTTTTGACCAGATGAGTATAGCTTTAAACCCTGAAAGGTGTTCTCCTGTTGGGTGAGCTCTGGATAGCCATAGCTGACCCCATACATGAAAATTCATGTAGAAAGGGTAAAGGAGGTGGTTATGGTCACCTGAGCATTTCTTCTTTCCTGGCCAGACTACTGTAATGCTCTCTTATTGGGTTTGCAACAGCGGATGACTCGCCTCCAGCTTGTCCAGAAGACAGCGGCTAATTTAATTGCTGGACTGAGGATGTGTGGTCATGCTTCACTAGTGCAGCGGTCGCTCCACTGGATGCTTGTTCAGTAAGTTTAGTTCGTGGTTTTTAAGATGCAGTTGGGGCCTTTAGATTATGCAGGAAAGAGAGGTCTTAGCAAGGCTTTCCATTTTTAGCTAGTGTCCACAGCTGTGGAATGCCCTCCCTCTGCATTTACAGGAGGAAGTTGATTCGGGGTGGTTTAGAAGGCAAATAAAAGCCTGCCTTTTCCGTTTGAACTGATGAGGGTATCCTCTCCTTTATTAGCAGTTGGGTAGGGGATCTTGGGTAGCAGGGGATCTTCTTGGTGGGATGGGATGGGGACTTTTCAGGCAAGAGAGATGTGGTTTTCTGCTTATCTACATTGTATTTTAAAGCTATTTTGTTTTGGGAGCAGTTCCAGAAAGGAGATTTGTCCGCAGAACTAAATAAATAGATCCAGGATGTCTGGCATTCCAGGAGCAGGAGAAAGTGTAGTCTGTGTCCCTTAAACCTCAACATGGGGGAGGGAGCTGTGTTAAGTCTGAGTGATAATACAATAGAGGCGCTGGTGTAGGGGCTGCCTGTGCCCTGCACACTCTGAATGAGAGCGTACTGGGAAGAAACAGGCTTCTGACACTTGTATACACTCAACATTTCAAGGGAAGGTGGGGCGGGGCTGGGAGGACTGGCCTTGAAACCTTTTTGAATTTCAATCAGCGTAGCTTTGGAAAGACTTGTGCTTTTGTTCAAAAAGGAAGGATTTCAATAAAGTCTGAGTTAGGGGGAGGGGGTGCCTGCAACAGTCGTTTTATGAAACCCAGCTTTGGTTTGTGATCTTGCTTCTGGCCCCAGGCCTAGGGTATATTGAGGATATGCATTTCATCTCATCTTAAAGATGTCTATAAGTTGGAGGAACCGAAGACTTTTGCTGACTTAGGCGTTGGTCATACACACATGTATCTACCCTCTTTGATTTCTTTGAGTGTTTCACATGAAATCATTATTGTTAACTGGTTTGTGTTAGATGTTATCGATTCGTGTTCGAGTCCTAGCGACCTGATGATTTACTGATCTAAAAAGAAACCGGTTTTGTGCTTGTTTGGCAAGCTCCTCCAACGTTATCCCCATGGTTGTTTTCAACATGTCCAGCCATCTGATTGCAGGTTGCCCTCTTTCCCTGGATCTTTCGATCTTCCCAAAGAAATCATGTTTAACTGTTTTGGGCAGACTGGATGGACCATTCAGGTCTTTATCTGTTGTCGTTTACTAAGTTACTATGTTACTTGCTGAGACTAGAAATATCCAAGTTCATGTACCTGAAGATTGGAGGGTGGCCAATGTTATGCCGATTTTTAAAAAGGGTTTCAAAGGAGATCCGGGAAATTACAGACCGGTAAGCCTGACTTCAGTGCCGGGCAAAATGGTGGAAGCAATTATAAAAAAATAAAATTATGGAACACCTAGACAAATATGATTTAATGAAACAGAGTCAGCATGGGTTCAGCCGAAGGAGATCTTGCCTCACCAAGTTGCTTGACTTCTTTGAAGGTGTGAATAAACATGTGGATAAAGGTGAGCTGGTTGATGTAGTGTATCTAGATTTTCAGAAAGCTTTTGATAAAGTTCCTCACGAGAGGCTCCTGAGAAAATTAAAGAGTCATGGGATAGGAGCAAAGTTCAGTTGTGGATTAGGAATTGGTTATTGGATAGAAAACAGAGGGTAGGGTTAAATGGTCATTTTTCTCAATGAAGGAGAGTAAACAGTGGAGTGCCACAGGGATCTGTACTGGGAGGGACCGGTACTATTTAACTTATTTATAAATGATCTAGAAATTGGAACAACGAGTGAGGTGATTAAATTTGCAGATGACACTAAACTGTTCAAAGTTGTTAAAACGCATGCAGATTGTGAAAAATTGCAGGCGGACCTTAGGAAATTGGAAGACTGGACGTCCAAGTGACAGATGAAATTTAATGTGGACAAATGCAAAGTGATGACATTGGGAAGAATCACCCAAATCACAGTTACCGGATGTTAGGGTCCATCTTGGGGGTTAGTGCCCAAGAAAAGGATCTGGGTGTCATCGTAGACAATATGATGAAACCCAAAGCAAACAGGATGCTAGGAATTATTAATAAAGGGATGGTTAACAAGACTATGATTGTTACAATGCTCCTGTATCACTTCATGGTGTGACCTGATCTGGAGTATTGCGTTCAATTCTGGCCTCTTTATCTCAAGAAAGATATAACAGCACTAGAAAAGGTTCAAAGAAGAGCGACTAAGATGATAAAGAGGATGGAACACCTCTCATATGAGGAAAGGTTAGAGCTCTTCAACTTGGAAAAGAGATGGCTGAGGGGAAATATGATTGAAGTCTACAAAATCCTGAGTGGAGTAGAATGGGTTCAAGTGGATCAATTTTTCAATCCGTCACTCTTGAGACTATGACGGGAGTTCAAGGCAGCCATTTCCTATGAGCGATCTGCACGGGGCAGGAGCGTGGGAAGATTGTTCCTGTCCCGAAAACCCACTAGACCACCAGGTAAGGCTTTGGGGGGGAGGGGCGGGGTTTACAGGGCTTACAATTGCCGGGGGGTTAGGGGCAGAACCGGCCCGAATATTATTCACGGTTTTTTAATATTCATGAGCCATCTCTGCCCCTAACCCCCGTGGATATGGAGGGAAGTGTAGTGACCTGGATTGGCCACTGTGAGAATAGTTACTGGGCTTGATGGACCATTGGTCTGTCCCAGTAAGGCTGTTCTTATGCACTTAACACAGCGAAAGTATGTGTATATTTGTCAGGAAACATTTTTTTTTTCTACAATTCCGGGGATTCTGTTAACGGAATGCTGACACGCTTTTTGTGGTTGCAGGTAGGACACAACAGTCTTGCTGCAGCAAGGGTTTGATACATCTATCCTTGATGGAAGGGGCTGGTAGCTTTATGTGGGGCTGAGGACTAAATATATTGCTCTGACTCCTGCTGTGAAGACACAGATACCAGCAGAGAGAGCTCCTTTGGAAGGTCTTGTTCATTCTGACATTCCAAAAAACCTCTATCAGAAGCCGTGAAATTTCTAATCTCATGGCAGCCTGAGTAAGAAGCATAGATTAGAGCTCAGTGTGGGGCATTCAAGTCATGGTACGACCTTCATGCTCCACTACACTTCCCCTCCACCCCTTCCCATTCCTCCTCTGTACCCTGGCCTACATCCCCAAGCTTCTCTCTATTCAGAAACATCAACAAATATGTGCCACTCACTTTAAAGGGAGCTGCAAAGCTTGAGGGAGATAGAAAGTGTATTAACAATACGCCATGGTGGAAAAATGTGTGGAAAATACTGCTTCCATGGGTCAGATAGCCTACGGGCGTTTTAGCAGACTTTGAAAGCCTTCTTTGCATAATCAGAGCTTCGGCTTCTGCTTTTGAAAAGAAATTTCAGTTGGCAAACTCACCATCTTGGATTTCTTCAGCAGCCACTGTGTGGTATATATTCTGCAGCCTTCAAAGTCTGACTCCTTGGTTGATTGATTAACGGCTGATCATGTCTCCTCACACTTTGTTTAATTTATTAGACTTTAAAAGAAGTAAATACGTAAAAAACATAGTGCCTGATTCACGAAGCTTTGTTCCCACTGATATACGTAGGCCTTATGCTTATATTTGTTAAGGAAGATGGTATATCAATCCAGCAAAGAGATCAGAAAGGAAAGAAGGCTTGAATGAGGGAAAATGTCTCGTAACATTCTGTAAATGATGGCAGATAAAGACCACCATGGTCCAGCCAGTTGACCTTGAAAGGTGTCCAGGGTTGTATCTGCTACTCCCCCCTTGTTTTTAGGGTTATAACTGACATTCCACGCTTACACTGTTGAGCAATTATATAGAAGGGCATTTTTGATTTGACGTCTAAATCCGAGTTTAGACGTTTTGCCGAATATGCACAAAAGTCTAGAACCAAACATGATCATTTTTAAGACGGCAAAACATCTATCTTGTTTTTTGGAAAAAGACCATTTTTCAGATGTGCATCTACCCTTCTGAACTGTTAAAAAAAAAACACCAAATTGCAACCAGAGCAAAAATTCACAGAACAAGCCATTGGGTTGTGGAAGGGGGGTCGGCATTCTTAGTAGACTGGTCACAGAGACATCCCAGCAGAACATTGGGGCACCCCAGGAGACACTGCAGTGAACTCCACATGAAAGGTCCCAGGTCCACATCGCACCATAACCCCCTTATATTATGTGGTGACCCCTCCAAAACCCACTGGACCCAACTAGCCACTATCATAGCCATTAGGCCTGCAGGTGAAACATATATGTGATTGAGCAGGATTAGGATGGGGTTTGGAAGGCTCACAGATTCCGCCGTAAGTGTAGTGGTTAGAGTGGGATGTGGGCCTGAGTCCCCATTTCTATGGTTCACCACCCCACCCAGGAACCCGCTTGCTGCTCTAATACGACTGGCCATAACATCTGAAGCTGTTAGACAGGCAGGTATGTACTGTTTCATTCACATCTTTGGGGGGTGGGAGGGAGTCAATGACCACTGGGGGAGTGTGTGGAGGTATGAGGCTGCCCCATGAAGTCTTAGTGGCCATTTGAGGATCTTCAGACCGGCAGCAGCGGGTGGTTCTAGCAGCGGCAGGAGCAGGAAAGTGTTGGGCTCTTTCCTGTTCCCGAAGAAGCTACTAGACCAGTAGGGACATAAAAGGTAGGCGTGGGCAGGATGCCCTCAGTCCCCACTGCCTCTAGATCACTGGGGACATTAATAGGTAGGGCACAGGGGGGTGGTCAGGTTGGCATTGGACCACAGAGGGCGGGAGAGACAGATGGCAAGGGAGGGGAGACACAGATGGATGGCAGGGAGGGAGGGAGGGATGGTACATGAAGGGGGCAGGGGGCAGAAAGATAGAAAAGCTTAGCACATAAGGACCATATAGCATGTCCAGTCTGCCTGCCCATAATGACTATTAAACTTACTGGCAGCCTGAGAGCCTGGCAACATGATGGCCACTGGCTTCTCAACAATGTCATCTGGTTACTCCTTAGTATCAGAACGTACAAAAATGAGAGAGGGTTTTAAAATATTTTTTTAAGCTTTGTTGATAGCAGAGTGTTAATGTACCTAGAAGTTAGATAAAGATGACCTCTGTGCACTCTGGTAAGTGCAGAGCCAACCTACATCAAGCTCTAAGAGTTCTCCTGCAACCAAGGAATCACCACGCCGTGATAAGTTTCTTAAAGGGCTCATTGTCAGAAGAGAAAAACCATTCCAAAAATGACACTTGGACATTTCGTTTGCTAAAACGTTGAAAATGTCATTTCTGAAATGTGTTTTTTTGACGGTTTTCTATGCTGTTTGCCTGAAGTGCATTTAAATCTCAAGGGGGCAGGATTTGGGTGGGATTAGGGCAGACATGATCTGGACATTTTTCCACAATAAAGGAACATTGCAGAAAACATCCAGGGCAAAACTTGGACATTTGAGGTTAGACCTGTTTCAGTAGGTGAAATAGGTGGCCACTGGAGGCCTGGTACCCACTTAGTCCCTCCCACTCCCCAAAGATGTGAATGAAACAGTACATACCTGGCTGTCTAACTGCTTCAGTTGTTATGGCCAGTACAGCAGCAAGAGGTCTCTGGAGTAGGCTGGTGTCCAGTGCAATGGACTGCAGAGAAGGGGACCCAGGCCCATTTCCCACTCTAACTAGTATACTTGTGGTGGAAAGTATGAGCCCACCATAACCCACCAAAAACCTACGAGGGAGTGCTGAAGAGGGTGAGAGGCGCCTGGAGCAGTGTGGACCACCCCCTTAGCCCCTCCCCCTTACCACATCACTGCTGAAAAGTTCTCTGCCCAACCAAGAAGAGAATGAGGTGGATCTGGTTCAATCAATGATCTGAAACAATGTCAAAACATAGAATTTTGTTTCTGCAATTGGCCCTTAATGAAATAAAACGACACTCTTTTCAGCTCCAGTGGCAAAATAATGAGAACTTTTCAGCCCCTCCTCAAGTATGTAATAAAAGTGAACCAAGTATAGGACAATCCGGCCATTGTGACGTCACTGATGAGGTTGACTCTCATTGGTGGAATGAGGCATTATGACATCACAATCTCAGCTACCAGACACTGAAACTCTTCACACTATCAGGGGGTGCAGAAAAGTTCTCAGCCCCGCCAAGAAGAGAACAAGGTGGATCTGGTTCAATCAATGATCTGAAACAATGTCAAAACGTAGAATTTCGTTTCTGCACATTGGCCCTTAACGAAATAAGATAACGCTCTTTTCAGCTGCTCGATCTTATAGAACAAAGCCGATCATAACTCTTCTAGTATCACAGAAAAGCATCTACAAACAGATGTGTCTTCAGCTGTTTACTTCATACGGTCCTTCCATCATGTCAAAACACCAGGAAGAGAGTTCCAAAGTTTTATACCAGCTATGGAAAACAGAGAGTTCTTCGATCTAACATAATGAATTCTTTCTTCCTTATCAGTAATGAACTTCATCCCACCTTCTGATCTCAACTTACGGGCTGCTTGTTAAATTTTCCAAAGATCTTGAAAACATGAGTATAATACTTGGTGGACAATCGAGAGCACCTTCTGGTGTATTCGTTGTTGGACAGGAAGCCAGTGTAAAGATTTCAAGACTGGGGTGATATGTTCTGCTTTAGAAATACCTGTTATCGGTCTTGCTGCAGAATTCATGAATTGTTGCAGGGATTTACGTTTCAGCTTAGTCAAGCCAAGAAAAAGTAGGCGGGTCTCCCGAGCTACTGGGTGCTGGGGCTCATCAGGCGATGAGCGGGGGGCCGGCTGGGAGCCGCGTCTTGGGGTCAGGTGTCCCGGGTTAAAGGGGCATGAGGTCATGCCACCCCTCGGACGCTTGCTGTTTGTGGCGGGGTCGGGGGCAAAGGTTAATGGTTACATAGGGGTAGCTCGGGAGGAGCTTGCTGATGTGGTTTGTTAATAGAGGGTCAATATATTTATGAGGTTATGTTATTTATGTTATTCATGTTAATTTATTGTTATGGTGGATTTAATAAAGAGCTGCGGCTATATATTCCATAATGATGTGTGCTGGTCTCATTTGGGGGTGGGGTATGGGAAAAAGGGAGTTGATGGGTAGCAATAGAGACTATCCAGATCCCGCTGTTATCATGAATTGTTGCAGGGATTTACGTTTCAGCTTAGTCAAGCCAAGAAAAAGTGTGTTACAATAATCAAGTCGGGGCAGCAACAAAGCCTGAACCATGGATCGAAAATCATATGGTGATAACATTGGTTTCAGTCTCTATAAGGTGTGCAATTGAGCATATCCTCCCTGAATCACTTTAAGTACCTGCTTCCCCATGGAGAGAGCTGAATCCAGACAGAGCAAGTGAGGACTGCCAAGAAGCCATCACTGCTGTTTGTCTTAACCGAATAGTCAGCGTCGGTCACTATCCAGATATGGACTCTGAATAAACTGATTTACTTCAGCTATGGTGGCCTGCGTTTAACGGCAACGACAAAAAAAGAAATGCTGATCGCTCTCGGCTCAGTAATAGCAATACAGATAGGTCACAGAGAAGTCGTTTGGTTTTTTTTTCCTGATATGAGCCCTTCGTGGTAATTCACGCTTGTGCCGCAGCCGTTTCCCCCTTCTTGAGCATTTGGACCTACGTTGCTTCCGGCTGGGCTTTGTTGCCAATTGCACGGTGGTTTCAGGGCTGATAAAGAGCATCGGAGCCCTCTGTTCCAGGTCCGCAACAGTCAAGTCTGAAAGGAAGTTGATCCTTTGCAAAGATATTTTTCCTGTGTGACTTGCTGTCTGTGATGATAAATGAAAAATGAGAAAGTATCTCTAGTCAGACATATTTTGCCATCACACTTCCTCTAGCTATAGATTTATAGCTGTAAGATTTATGACCTCTTGGAGCGGTGTAAATATATACTTACAGTCTACGTATCAATAGCTACAAGGATGCGTTTGGCATACATTTCGGTTGAGAGATACTTTCTGAACATTTACCCAGTTATCTAAAGGACTTGTGGCAACACGGATGAAATGGGGATGGTCAGTTCTTCATATTTGGCTGCATATTTTACAGTTGTGTTTTTTTTATACAAATTGCAGTCAATGTGTTGATCTTTCCTGAAGAACTGTTTGAGCTACATGTGGTTCTTGCATGTTGGGAGGTGTTTCTTGAAAATATACCTTTTGCTAAGATGGTGTGTCTGTGAGGTAGGCAGTGGACGATTAAGTGACTGGGATTCAGTCCCATAACCTAAGGGGTACCGCAGTGAATTTCATATCAAAGTCCCTGGTACACATTGTATACTGAGCACTCGAAAACTTACCCAAAACCTATTGTACCCAACTATAAGAACATAAGATTTACCATACTGGGACAGACCATAGGTTGATCCTGTTTCCAACAGTGGCCAGCCCAGGTCCCAAGTAGTAAAACAGATTTGATGCTGCTTATCCTGGGAATAAGCAGTGGATTTCCCCAAGTTATTTTAATAATGGCCTATGGACTTCTCTTTTAGGAAATTATCCAAACCTTTTTTTTAAACCCTGCTAAGCTATCTGATTTCACCACATTCTCTGACAATGAATTCTAGAGTTTAATTATACATTGTGTGAATATTTTCTCCAGTTTGATTTATATCTACTACTTAGCAGTTTCATGGCAAGCCCCCTAGTCCTAGTATTTTTGGAAAGAGTAAATAAGGGATTCCATTCCTTTCCTGATAATTCCTAATATTCTATTTGCTTTCTTAGCCGCTGCCGCACATTGAGCTGAGGGTTTCGACGTATCTCACATACTTCCATATGTGCAGTAGCCAGAGTGGGGTCTGGGCTGGGTCCCCATCTCTATAGTCCGCTGCAACACCCACTAGGCTACTCCCAGAAGCTGCTTCCTGCTCTCCTAGGACTGGCCATACCATCTAACGCTATCATAGAGTAGGGTTACCAGAAGTCATCCTTTTGAGGACATGTCTAGGGGTCTGGACGGTTTTCCAAAGCCTCCTCAAATCACATCGGGCAGGGAGGAACTCCGCATGTGCGGTCTTCCTCCCTACTCGACAAGAGAAGGCAGTGGGGGGAGGGGAGAGGTGGGGCTAGGGTGTTACAGGATGGGGATGGGCAGGTCTCGAGTCTGGATTTTCCGACTGGAAAATCTGGCAACCCTATCATAGCGTCAGGTATGGACTGTTTCATTCCCCTCTTTAGAGGGTGGAAGGGGGGTCAGTGACCAGTGAGGGAGTCATGCCTCGAGCCCTCCAGTGGCCTCCTGGTCAGTTTGGGCACCTTTCTGGCACTTCTTTGTTGTTAAAACAGGTCTAGGCCCGAACATCCAAATTGTGCCCTGGAAACTTTGCAGAGAAACATCCAAATCGTAAGCCCACACCTCCAATACACCCCCTTCCAATTTAGCTGCACTACAGACAACCACCATAAGTATCTGTCTGGAAAAAGGCAAATTGGAAGGGTTTGGTGAAAACCGCCCATCCGTCTGCAGCTTTATGCCACTTTTTGGACATTTTCCTTTTTTGAAAATGAACCCCATGTGAATTAGATTAACTCTTCCCATCCCTGGCTCTGCAATTTTCCAGCTGCTGCTCCATTTATTTTAATAATGTTCTGATATTAAGGGAGAATAGGCTGGAAACAGACATTGGAAGCTGCATTTTCAAATATTTAAAAATAGAAACATGATGGCAGATAAAGGCCAAATGGCCCATCCACAGCATCCACTATGTCCTCCTCTCCCTATTGGCTAAGGCTCTTAACATTTGCATCTCCTCTTCCTATAGGCTAAGGCTCTTTACACCTGCATTGTGAGGTCACAGAGCTTTATGGTTAGAGAAACATGATGGCAGATAAAGGCCAAATGGCCCATCCGCAGCATCCACTATCTCCTCCTCTCCCTATTGGCTAAGGCTCTTAACATTTGCATCTCCTCTTCCTATAGGCTAAGGCTCTTTACACCTGCATTGTGAGGTCACAGAACTTTATGGTTAGAGAAACATGATGGCAGATAAAGGCCAAATGGCCCATCCGCAGCATCCACTATCTCCTTCTCTCCCTATTGGCTAAGGCTCTTAACATTTGCATCTCCTCTTCCTATAGGCTAAGGCTCTTTACACCTGCATTGTGAGGTCACAGAGCTTTATGGTTAGAGAAACATGATGGCAGATAAAGGCCAAATGGCCCATCCGCAGCATCCACTATCTCCTCCTCTCCCTATTGGCTAAGGCTCTTCACATTTGCATCTCCTCTCCCTATTGGCTAAGGCTCTTTACACCTGTATTGTGAAGTCATAGAGCTAAGAGATCCCACAAGCCTGTCCCAGGTTTTCTTGAATTCAGACACAGTCTCTTTCTCCACCACCTCTTCCGGGAGACTGTTCCATGCATCTACCACCCTTTCTGTAAAAAAGTATTTCCTTACATTATCCCTCCTTAACTTCATCCTATGCCAGCAGTTCATAAACCAGATTCAGTGCCTGACATTGAGTGTGTCAGAATAAGGCCAGCAGTGGTCACCAAAACGCTTATTGCCCCAAGCTGATTATTTACCCCCAGGTGTCAAAGTCCAGAAATGCTTCCGGACTACAAACAAATGATGTGGGGGGATCGCAACTAACTCCGTTGTTGGTTGCACACATCCACGGAGTAAGTCTAGCTGCTCAAAGTGTAGCAGGCCTTGTTTATCCTTTCCTACACTAGCTGAGAATATATTCACGCACCTTTCTTGAAATGAGTTCCCCTTATTCTCCTCATGTCTAGAAAGAAGTTTTATAAGTAGCAAACACTCTAGCCATAATGGGTTCTGGTATTTGAATATTTTCACTGCTGTGATTGTTGCCCCTGTCTGGCTTATTCTTGCTGGTCATTGCCTTAGTGAATTTCTTCAAAAAGGCAGCAAATAATTTTTTTTTAAAAAAATGAACAAATGCTGTGAAAATCACGTCCTCCTAGGGCAGGGGTAGGCATGTCCAGTCCTCGAGAGCCGGAGCCAGGTCAGGTTTTCAGGATATCCACAATAAATATGCATGAGAGAGATTTGTATCTCAAGGAGGCAGTGCATGCAAATCCATCTCATACATATTCATTGTGGAAAGCCTGAAAACCTGACCTG
Organism: Geotrypetes seraphini; assembly: GCF_902459505.1. Classification (NCBI taxonomy): domain Eukaryota; kingdom Metazoa; phylum Chordata; class Amphibia; order Gymnophiona; family Dermophiidae; genus Geotrypetes; species Geotrypetes seraphini. Next base: position 70,795,005 of record NC_047095.1, read on the forward strand.
GCTCTGGCTCTTGACCGGAATTACCTACCCCTGTCCTAGGGAGAGAGTCTCCAGAATGTGTCATTCAACACCACAGACTTTAACTGAATTACCCTTTTACCAGTGGCGTAGCGAGCATGAGTGGCGCCCCTTCCCCGTACATTTTTAACTTTATCGCGATCAGCACCGGTCCCAGAAGTGACGTCAGAGAGAGTGTTGAAGCCGACGGGGGCAGTAAGTTGATGGCTGCTTGTTCCAAAGTTTAAAAGGTATTGGGGAGGCCCCAAGTGTTTCGTTGTGGAATACTCAGAAGATCATTTTGCTGAGCTGGGAACGTCGGGGATTGCATTTTACGGCTGAATGGGAGCCTTTCTGGACTACTAGGACTCCCTTAGCCAGAAGTCGCATTTTGAATTGTTGATTGCGTTGTGCTACTAATTCTGTTCTTTGGTTCTTTTCCAGTGTATTTGGCATTTATGACTGGGGGTAGTGGGTACTCCGAAATGGGGGGGGGAGGTTTCTATTATTGAAAATTTGTTTCTCTTTGAGCCTTGCCTTTGTGATTTTATGTTGGCTCAATAAAATCATTTAAACATAAAAAGGTATGGGGGAAGGGGGGACAGAGAGGAGGAGGGGTGCCGGCTCCCCGAGGAAGATTATGCCCCCCCTTGACCCATCTTCACTACGCCACTGCCTCTTACAGAACAAAATGTGTTGAATATAATATCTGGTGTGGAGCATATCAGGAGGAGGAGGAGATATGTACATATTGTAGGATTTTACCCTTATGGCGATGGTATTCAGTGAAGCCCTTTATATTCAGATTTGATTATATATATCTCTTAATAGAGGGCCATAAGTCAGGTCTTCAGGCGCTGTGAAATGAGGCATTATGACATCACAATCTCAGCTCTGGAATGTTGCTCTCATTGGGGTTCCGGAATCTTGCTATTCTTTGACATGCTGGAATGTTGCTACTCCTTGAATTTTGGCCAGGTACTAAGGACCTGGATTGGCCACCGTGAGAATGGGCTACTGGGCTTGATGGACCATTGGTCTAACCCAGTAAGGCGATTCTTAGGTTCCTATTCTTATGGAAATGTATGTCATGCATATTATTCAGAAATATCTTGAAAATCTGACCTGGAAATGAATACCACTGCTATAAGGATCCCATCGGCCAAAGAGGTCAAAAAAGTGACGGCGAAAGCTAGAAGGATGCTAGGTTGCATAGGGAGAGGTATGGCCAGTAGGAAAAACGAGGTATTGATGCCCCTGTATAAGACTCTGGTGAGACCTCATTTAGAATATTGTGTACAATTCTGGAGGCCTTCAAAAAGATATAAAAAGGATGGCGTTGGTTCAGAGGAAGGCTACTAAAATGGAATGTGGTCTTCATCATAAGGCGTATGGGGACAGACTTAAGGATCTCAATTTGTATACTTTGGAGAAAAGGCGTGAGAGGGAGATATGATAGAGACGTTTAAATACCTACGTACTATAAATGCACATGAGTCGAGTCTCTTTGATGTGAAAGGAAGCTCGGGAATGAAGTTAAGAGGTCATAGGCTCCGGAGTAACCTAAGGAAATACTGTACCTTTTTACAGAAAGGGTGGTAGATGTGTGGAACAGTCTCCCAGAAGAGATGGTGGAGACAGAGACTGGGTCTGATTTCAAGAAAGTCTGGGATAGGCAAGTGGGATCTCTCGGAGAGAGAAAGCGATAATGGTTACTTTGGATGGCCATTTGGCCTTTATCTGCCATCACGTTTCTCTGTTTCTTAGGGATCTGGTAGTGGATGAACTGCCAACTGGTAACTCTCTTAACTGTGATTCTGAGCCATTTGGCCTCTCTTTTGCGTAGCTGTAGCAGAACCTGTGTTCTGAGTGTCATTGGCACTGGGAACCTGGGAAGTAGATACGAGAGCTCTTAGGAGTCGTAAAGAAATGGTTACGAAGTCGTTTTCACAGCAATAGAAGCAAGCTTACTCTCTTGTATTATTGAGACTTTGTGAAAAGGACTCTTGCCTTTTTCTCCACCCATCTAATTATTAATAGTAATAGAACGGAGCCTAAATATTTGTTTCCTGATGTCACTGAGATAAGCCCAGGGCCCTCTGCCGCTCTTACTTTCAGGCCTCCTTTCTGCCTTTTCGGCTATTCATTGATTGTCTGGGACCGTAGATAATGGTGACTTTATGCTTATTAGGGACGGGTTAAGGTAAATGCCTTCAGGACTGGCCGGCCTTCAAAAGGAGCAGCCCCAGCATAAAATGTTGGGATAATTGCTTTACTGCTGAACGGGGGTCTTTATTTTGTGTCCAATTTGTCCCTTAAGCCAGCGTAACATTTTCCGTGCCGCAGGAGAATGCAGAGAGCAAATTGGAGGGCTGAGCATGAAGAATGTGACATGCTGTGCTGCTGGGAGTCTCTTTCTCTCCTGCGTTCCCCCCTCCTCCTCCCTTCCCTCCAGTTTTTCTGCTTTCTCTCTGTCCTACTCTGGTTGCCAAACAAGTCCGCAAACAACATACAAGGACTCCTGTGTTTTGCGCTCTTCGAAGCAGGGGCATAGCTTCCTTATCTAGTTCGGTATGCTTAAAGATATCTTAGAAATTTTCACTAGCCCACAATACTATAAGGTACATGAAGAACGGGACCATTCATTTTTTTCTTCAAGATGGGACAGGAAACCCCCACCCCCACCAGGGACCCCCCCCGGTACCTTTTTTAAATCCCAGCGGCTGCCTCCTGTCCTGATGTTTTCCGCCAGCGGCAGAGCGGCACACAAGGCAGGCGCGAGCTTTTCACATGCCTGCCTGGTTCCGCACCGCTTACTGAATGGCTGCCATCGTCGCTATGCCGCTGCCAGAAGACATCAGGAGAGCAGGTAGCCGCCAGGATTAAAAAAAGGTACTGGGGGGAGGGGCTGTATTCACTACGGTACTTGTTTCTTCAGTAGGCCTCTGAAAGCGGGACATTTCGGCATCCTGAAGCTGTGCTCGGGGACAACAGGATTGACTAACTAAAAACGGGATGTATAGTCACATTATACATGAACCTTAGTATAAGCATCCTGTCCAGCTAAGTTTCAAAAGGAATTTTTTTCCCCCCAAATTAGCTGTCAGTATTAGCTGATATTTCTGTGGACAAGCACACGGGAATAAATAAAGGAACATAGAGCATGATTATCGATAAAGACCATCCACTCGATATTTGGTGCTATTTAGCCGGCCAGGATTGGATCCGGGACGGCCAAATGGTGCACCGACCAAGTGCTTGATTGGTTTAAATCGTATTTCACAGACTGATCTTCTTTTTTTTTTTTTTCCAACTTTATTTAGTTTTTAATGCCAACAAAAAGTGCAATACAATTTACATTGAAATAATAATAATCAAATAAGCACTTCTAAACAATCAGAATCTATACAAAAGATAAAAATTCCCTCCCCCATCCATCATTACCATCAGGAATAATAGATACCCCCCTCCCGCTTCCCCCCCCTGGAAAATAAAGATAAAGGGCAACTATAACAAATCTACAAAAGACGTCAATGGACCCTAAACCAATCTGAATATCGAATTTTGCCCCAGCAAGTCAGCATTCATTTTCTCGTACTTATAAGTTAAGCATAAGCTCAGGCGATCCCAATTCTTCCAATTGCGAGTAATCATTTGCACAGACCGATCTTCTCTTCAACAACTCCAGCTCTAAGACATTATCTAATTCTTTTCAATTCCTCACCTCTACCGTTTAATATTTATCTGGCTCCTTTACTGACTCTGTGCCAATCCATCGGCCTCACAGCATTTGCTTATGCTGATGATGTTCAAATCATTTACCCTATCGATACTGCAAATGACTTCGAAAGAGATGAAATAAAGAAGAAGGTAGAGAAAATATGCTTTCCCTTAGTATTTCCAAAACAAACAATTAAACTCTCCCATCTGCACTGATAAAATTGCTATTAACCAGGTTAATTCAGTTAAAATCTTTCCACGCTCAAATAGGTTTCCATACATTAAGAATGATCAGAGCTCTATCTAGTTTCCTAGATCTTCAGTCATTAAATATATTAATTCACTTACTTGTAATGGCAAAAATTGATTACTGTAATTCCTTATATAAGGGTATATTACAGAAAGAGATCTGGCATCTTCGACTCATTCAAAATGTAGCTATTAAGGTTATTACAGGATCAAAAACTACGATCACGTTACTCCGTTGTTGATAAAGGCACACTGGCTTCCTATTCCCCACAGAATAACATAGAGACTTGCCCTGTTAATATTTAAAACACAGAAAACGAACGAACCAGCATTTCCTCATGAACCATCTAGGACAGTGGTCCTGGAGGACCCCCAGGCCAATTGGGTTTTCAGGCTTGCCTTAATGAATATGCATGACAGAGGTTTGCATATAATGGAAGTGACAGGCATGCAAATCTGCTCCATGCATATTCATTAGGGCTAGCCAATTGGCCCTGGGGGTCCTCCAGGACAAGGTTGGGAACCACTGATCTAGGACCCTTAGATCCTCAAACCAACATCTTCTTTTCGTCCCGTCGTTGAAAATCATCGGCACTCGCCGTACAACAATATTTTCTGTAACGGCCCCCACAATCTGGAATTCTCTACCTTTACACATTAGATCCGAAACTAATTTAGGGAAATTCAAAGGCGCTGGGAGGGTGTAGATGGGCTGGAGTCGGTTTTGACGGAGATTTCGGCACAGTACCGGGCAGAGCTTTGGATTCTTGCCCAGAAATAACTAAGAAGGAAAAAATTTAACTTGAATCAAGTTGGGCAGACTGGATGGACCATTCGGGTCTTTATCTGCCATCATCTACTACGTTACTATGTTTTTTATTCAAAGATGCCTTTGAACTCTAGATACTCTTTCCGTTTACTCGCCTTGTCCTGTCTCTCTTCTTTCTTTTAACGGAATACAAAATGTGTCTTCCCCTCCCTTTTGTTTGTTCCTTATGTTTCCTTTCTTATTGTAGTTCCTTCCTCCTTTCCATGTATAATCTGTATGGTTTGTCTTTAGTTTGAAGATATTTGTGTTTTAAACTATTGTACTCCTATTTTTATCAATATTCTACTTTCGCCTAGAATTCTAATAGTCGTGTAATCAAATTTTAAATAAACTATGAAACTATCGGTGAGAGGCGACTAACTCCTGCTGAATATTCCGGTCCCCAGCTAGTCTGGCCACAGTTCAATTGCCCCAAACTGAGGAATTTCCTTCCAACTCACTTTCACCATGAATCTTCCCTTCCTGCTTTCAAAGCAGCTCTCGAAACCCACCTCTTTAGACTGGCCTTTCCCCAATTCTTCTGTTGTCTTCTTCGATCACTCAAATTTCTCGTACACTGCACCTTGCGTTGTATCAAGCTAATAAGGGATGACGACGATGTTGTGTGACAGAACCAATCAGCAGCTCACTGGCTAAGTCTCTTGGCCATGAGAACAGCCACACTGGGTCAGACCAATGGTCCATATAGCCAAGTAGCCCGTCTTCACGGAGGCCAAGCCAAGTCACAAGTACCTGGCAGAAGCCCAAATAGTAGCAACATTCCATACAGAATCCCAAAGAATAGCAAGATTCCAGAATCCCAAATAGTAGTGACATTCCGTACAGAATCCCAAAGAATAGCAAGATTCCAGAATCCCAAATAGTAGTGACATTCCGTACAGAATCCCAAAGAATAGCAAGATTCCAGAATCCCAAATAGTAGTGACATTTCATGCTACTGATCCAGGGCAAGCAGTGGCTTCTGCCATGTCTGTCTCAAAAGCAATTTACAGACTTTTCCTCCAGGCACAGGTCCAAACATTTAAACATCTATGGAAGGAGTGGCAAATCCACTGAGCTGAGGCAACCAATAATGATGCTGATGTGGTGTCCAGGTTTTTGGGTACTGGCTTACAAAGACTCTCATGGTTGCCTATCTCAGACCTAGAACCATCGGTTCAAAAAAAGCTGGTAGATAACCCCAGTGGCATTGCGTGGGAAGGAGGAGCCCGGGGCATTGACGCTCAGTATCACCACGCAGTTTATTTTCCACACTCTTTCCCACTGTGGCCACCCTCCCATATTCCTTCTTGCCACACGCCACCCCACCCCCAGCATACCTATTCAGGAAGTGATGTCAGAGGGAAAGCTGAAGCCAACACCAGCAGTAGGTAAGAGATGCTGCTGGCAATCATTTGAAGAAGTGGGTGGGTGGAGAGGAGGAGAGTGTCAGGATCTCCGCCAAGATGGCACCTGGGGCAGTCTGCTGAGGAGGAATCTTTTTGTGGACGAGGTTGCTGACCTCATTAAGAAATGGATTGATACCATTAAAGTCCTTTCTTGACCCACTCCTACTGCAGTCTCTACTTCTCAGAAGTCAGAAGGATGCCTGCTACTTTAAAAGATGTAGGTTCACTTACTTCACTTGCTCTTCCCATCAAGCCCATCTTTGGCAGCAGCGAGCCCAGAAGTTCCAACTAGTTACCCAGTCTATGTAGGAGACAATATTTTAATTGACTTCAGCAGAGCACAGCTAGAAACAGAAATATAGAAATTGCCCTCTGAGAGTGACCAAACGCAGCTCTCAGCATCAGGAAGTGCTTGCAAAAGAACTTCCCTCCTTTCTGTAGGCCCAAGGGGAGGAGAGGGGATTCTGTCTTATCCTAGACCTAAAGGCCCTGAACAAATGGTCAAAGAAATGATTCTCCCCGTGATTCAAGCAAATGGACTTAAAGAATGCTTACACTCACATCCATATACTTAGGGTTACCAGATTTTACATGAGTAAAATCTGGACACTTGGCCCTGCCCAGTTCTACTCAGCCCTACCCAAGTCATGCTCCGTTCCACCCCAAACCTCCTCGAGCTCGGAGCTGCGTTTGGCGGGCCTCCGAACATGCAAAGGTGTGATGTGATGACATCACATGTGCGTGCACTTGCATGTGATGTCATTGCGTCGCCTCTGTGCTTGCACAGACACTCTTCAGACGTGGCCCCGAGCTCAAAGCTTTCCAAACACTGGCAAAGTGTGCGGATGCCTGGACAGTCCTCTAAAAAGAGGACATATCCGGACGCCTGGTACCCTGCGTACACTGTACATCCCAGTCACAGAAGGTATCTCAGATTTCAAGGAAAAAACCACCACTTCCAGGATCGTGTTCTCTCTCTAAAATATCTTGCTGTAATCACTTTATATTAACCAACCCACCATAAGCACATAAGCATGGCCTCTGCCGAGTCAGACCATAGGTCCATCATGCCCAGCAGTCCGCTCCCGCGGCGGCCTCCCAGGTCAATGACCTGTAGTGATCTATTACTCAAGAGCATTTTGTCTTGTATAGTAACCCTCTAATTGTACCCCTGGATTCCCTTACCCCTCAGGAATTCGTCCAATCCCTTTTTGAAACCCAAAACTGTACTCTGCTCAACTACCCCCTCTGGAAGCGCATTCCAGATGTCCACCACCCTCTGGGTGAAGAAGAACTTCCTAGCATTTGTTCTGAACCTATCTCCCTTCAATTTTTTGGAGTGCCCTCTAGTTTTTGTTGCCCCCGCCAATCTGAAGAATTTGTCACCCTTCATGATCTTATAAGAAAGATGGCTAATAATGTATATCAAAATCTTTCAAATGCAAAAAGAGATAAGAAATAGTTTCTCATATAAAACAGTCTCTTCCAAAAAATTAAATAAATAATTTTCATCAGTTTTCACAACTCTACACAGGAACCTCCTGTTCAAGAGAGTTTCTGATTTTTTATTTACCCAAATGAATAACTTGCTGTGAAACATCCCCGGACCTAACAGTTCTCAATGTGTATGTGATTGTGTGATAAATTCAAAAATGTATTTCTCAGTCTCTATCAACGTCCAATAAACATATCCAAAATTCTTCTTTTGCTTTCCAGATAGTATAAATTCAAGCGATAATACTTCAATGTACTTATATTATATGCTCGATATCCAAAACAGTTGATAATAAAATATACTTTGCTTTAGATCAACCCAATTCAAGCGTGCTTTCATGGCTTCACATCATTCTCTTCTTGGTTGGACTGAGAATTTTTCATTGGCCCTTCGTACTGGGGGAGAGACAGATGATGCTGAATGGGTGGGGAGGGGTGAAAACAGACATTGTAATGCTGGGGGTTGAGAGACAAAAGGGCATATTAGATGGGGAAGAAATAGAGATGTTGGATTGTTTGGGACGTAATATAGAGAGACAGACAGACAAACAGAGGAGATCCTGGATGGCTGTAGTGGAGAAGGCAGGGGGGGGAGGGAGGGAGAGAGAGAAAGAAAAGAGATTCTGGATGGAAAGGGGAAAGGAGCAACACTGAATGGAAGTGGAGAGAGAGGGGGAAACAGTGAATGGAAGAGGAAAGAGAGAAGGGGGAGACACGTTGTAAGGGAGAGAGGAAGAGGAAGGAGATGATGGGTGGAAGGAGGAGAGAGTCTGAGAAAGATGAGGAAGGGGAATGAGAGGGCCAGGTGGATAGAAAGAGATGGAAACCTTTAGGTAGATGTGGTAAAAAGAAGGAAATTGAAGACTGGCTCGTAATAATGAAATCTGGACAGAGGGGCAGACACCAGAAAAAGAGAAATGGTGAGTTGTGTCCTCCTGTTCGATGGAAAATATAAAAATAGCAGGCATAAATTTCAAAGACTGACACATTACTATCAGTACATTATAAATTAAATAGAAATAAAAAAACGGGAAATGAGGTAATAAGTTACTACATTTTTCAGAGACTCAGTAGAAGTATCCTTCCTTGCTGTGTTCAAAAATGACCCCACTGTACCTTTACTGTTAATGCAGGCGTTGCCTCCCCTGCCCCCACCACAGAGAATTAAACTAAAGTTGTATTATGTGTGGTAGTGACGGTGGGGAGGGAGGAGGAGGGATCGGGCCCCACAATGTCTCCAACTGGCCCAGAGAATTCAGTGTGCTAGTTGGTTTGGTCAGGCAGTTTTGCAGAATATCTTTGCAGTCTAGAACCCAACTCTGCCCTTCTAGGCCCATTCTTCTCTGTTCCAGGCTGCACCTTCAAATCAAGACTGTGCATGTTATTGGTGGGATTGGTTCAGACTGGCCCTGCCCTGGGTAGCTAGGGATTGCCACATGTCCTGCCTCTCCTCGGAGAAAGAGAAGGTTCTTAACGGTAGCAGGTATTCTTTGAGGACAGCAGGACACATATTCAAACATCCCTCCCACCTCCCCCAACTGTGGGTCCAGCACAAGTCGGGCAAGCAGGAAGGTAGGGGGCGCACCTCTGCGCCCTCCTCTCTAATTCCCCGCTCTTTCCGTGCCACTCACGCCCTCCCTTCCCACCCCCCATACCTCACCAGCGCGAGCGGCTTCTTCGGCCTGCTACTCGCGCCCGCGTTGGCTTTCCGTCTGATGTCACTTCATGGCCCTGAGACCCAGAAGTGATTTCAGAGGGACCAGGCCGGGGCAGCACCTGGTGTGGCCTGCCTCCGTTACTGCGCCACTGCATGTGTGTATGCATTGCCAGAGCTGCCAAAGGCTTCTAGAAGATTGAAGAATGCTGGGCAGCGTTTATGCCAGGTTTTCTCCTGCTGACCTCGGAGAACGCCAGCTTTGCTTTCTTTTTCTGTTTTGACAAGAACATCTTAATAAAGGAGCCATTTGATTTGTCACCTGGCTACTGTGCCTACAATCTGAGTTCAAATGCTGCACTGGAATTTCTTGATGAAGCTCAGCCTCCCTTTTCACTAAGCAGATGAGTACCTGGCCTTAGCCAGAGGATGAAGATGACTGAGGAAGGCAATGGCAAATCACCCTGCAAAGACACTATCAGGTAACAGAGCCCAGAAGTCATTCACAGCTTGCTACATATGTAGTTGCCCCAGAAGTTTGCAAAATCAGTCTCAGAATAAGCAAATTTTCTTCATAAGAACCTAAGTGGGTCAGACCAATGGTCCATCAAGCCCAGTAACCCGTCCTCATGGTGGCCAATCTTGGCCAAAACCCATGGAGTAGCAACATTCCAAAATCTCAAAGATTAGCAAGATTCCGGAACCCCATCCCCAAAGAGTAACAAGATTCCGGAATCCCCAGAGTAGCAACATTCCATGCTACCGATCAAGGGCAAGCAGTGGCTTCCCCCATGTCTTTCTCAGTAACAGACTATGGACTTTTCCTCCAGGAATTTGTCCAAACCTTTTTTAAAACCAGCTACGCTCTCCCCTTTTACCACAACCTCTGGCAACGTGTTCCACTTCTAGCATAGGCCACGCCTGCTTTGGAGTTCAGTGACCTAAAGCACCTCGACCTTGCCATTTCAAATGGTGTTTTTCAATTAATTTAGGTGTTGGTAGGGGTTTTAGAATTTCCCCCTAGGGTAGGGTTACCAGACGTCCGGATGTCCTCCTTGGGGGCAAATCTGGCAACCCTACCCTAAGGGACATGGAGCTGACAGTGTTGGGGTGCTGAGGTACCTGGTCCACTCCAGTTCCAAATGTTAAATGCTATATGATCCAGGCAGCTTCTGAAAAATACATGATCAGACCTCAAACTTAATGCAGACTTTGATGAATTTGCAAAGAAGCAAGCAATTGGAGTTTCTGTGTTTGGGTAATTACTAAAAACGTCTAAGCAGATCGTGATAGGCGTGACGGGGAAAGCCAGAAGTTGGTTTTGTTGACATGTTAGGCCTTTCACCTCCTCATAGGCAGCTCAGTGGGTGCTTGAACTGATGCTGAGAGAAGGTAACAAGTCATTAGGGGAGGCGGGAGGAAAGATGCAAGCACCCTATTCCTCAGAGGAAGGTACATCGACATTTCGATTTTCAATTTCTTGGTCTCTGGGAAGAACCACATTTTTTGCGGCTTTGTAAAGTGTTGGTGTGTCTGTGGCTGCCAGGGACGGTTTCCAAACTGACTGGAAATGGGCAGTTTTTCAATAAGGGACCCTTGGCAGCCGTACGCAGTGTAAAGAGGGTTTAGAGATCCGATGTTGGAGGCAGCCCATCCCCAGGCAAGATCTGACTCTAGCCTAAAGCAAATAGAAAAGCTGTAAGCACACAGCAAAAGGGCCAGCGGCCTCTGGCAGCCTGTTTTCTGACCCTTGAAAACTCCTCCTTAGGAACAGATTGCCTTGGAAGCAGCGTCTGGAAAAGAACATCACGGGATCAGAGAAAGTGCTTTTGTGTTCATCAGCCTTTTTTCCCCACTCCTGTGGGGTCTTTATGTTGGGGGTGGGGGACAGGAGAGAATCCTAGTGTTATGTGGAACCATCTGCACCCAAATGTAATCCAGGATCCCACAATCACTTTTAATTAACTCTTTCTTGATTTGGGAGGTGAAATGCATGTCTGTGTTATTGATAACTTGTTCGTTTTGCCCCCAATTTCTGTTCAAAGCGTTTTTTGAACTTCTCTTTCACAAGGTTTCTTTCCAAGAGAGTTTAGCTGAGAATGCGTTCTCTTTATTTTTATTAGGACTTCATAGACCGCCAGTTGGCCTAAAAGGTGTTTTAAGTGGTTAAGAACAAAACATTTCCTTATACAAGGTTAAAATTGAGGAATAGTACGAATTGGAAATAATGAAACAAACAGTGGAAGCAGTTAGTCCTCTCACTATTTTGTTGTTGGGGTTATTAAAAAAAAATAAAATAAATTAAATGGCACATATTTGATCAGGGATTTCAGCATTCGCTCCTGGTATTTCAGAGCAAAGAAAGTGGAACTCCTTGCGTCCCTTCGAAATGGACTTGCGGTATGATTGGTAAAGTATTATAGGGAGAAATGCTGGAGGACCTGATATGCGGAATCTAAATTATACAATTAAAACAATTACATTAAAAATTGGTAGGGCTGCACATCGATTAATCACAATTAACATATTTAATCGCATAAAGTGCCCCTCCCCCACGTTTCCTTCTATACTCATACAGTGGCAAATATAGACAGCAGAAGTAAGAGGGGGACGTTTTATGCGATTACAAATGTTAATCATGATTAATCAATGTGCAGCCCTAATGATTATTATTGATTATGTGTGTAACTTGTGCATTACACTCTGTGAGGGACCGCTGAAACTTCTCTGCCCAACCAACAAAGTCGGGGCAGTCTCCATCGAGGACTATATACTTAGTTTGTTCCTTAGGGAAAATACGAAATGAAAAAAGGGGAAAATTGATGGACTAAGGGCCTGTTTTACAAAGCCACGCTAGCGGTTGCGAAACCCATAGAGGTTTAAAGGGCTTTGGGGCCGTTGCCGCGCGGCTTTTAAAACAGGCCCTTTATCCAGCAATTTTCCCCTTTTTTCATTCCGTATTTTCCCTAAGGAACAAACTAAGTATATAGTCCTCGATGGAGACTTCCCCGACTTTGTTGGTTGGGCAGAGAAGTTCTCAGCGGCTCCTCGTAACCGCAAGGCAGCATGTGCATGGGACCATCATGTACATGTCTCCAAGTCGCACGCTTTGCATGGCACCCAGTTAGCCTTTCATTGATCTAGTGCAGTGGTTCTTAAGCCTGTCCTGGGGGACCCCCAGCCAGTCGGGTTTTCAAGATATCCTTAATGAATAGGCATGAGTGAGATTTGCCTATAAAGGAGCTAGTAGGCATGCAAATTTCACTCATGCCTATTTGTTAGGGGATATCTTGAAAACCTGACTGGCTGGGGGTCCCCCAGGACAGGTTTATGAATCACTGAGGCTTAAATTTAGGTCCACACAAGTATTCTATAGCAGCATCTTGGCGCATAGATACCATTCTCCAATTTCTGCCCCTGACTGGAGGCGCCTTAGTGTAGGGTTACCAGACATCGGGATTTATTCGGACATGTCCTCTTTTTAGAGGGCATGTCTGGGCGTCCAGATGGCTTTTCAAAACCCGGCACTTTGTCTAGGTTTTGAAAAGCTTGGGCCATTGTCTGGTGGGGATGGGGGGGAGGGGATCTGCTTATGCATGGATGCAATGCGGTGATGTCACACGTGTCTACTTTTGACATCATCACATAACACATGTGCAGATGCCCTCCTGACGCAGCTCCAAGCACTTGAGGGGCGGGGCTGGGGAGGGAGCCTGGGTAGAATGGGGCGGGGCTTGATGGAATGGGGCAGGCCTGGGGGCGGGGCTCTGGGTCCAGATTTTATCAACGTAAAATCTGGTAACCCTACCTTAGTGCCTTTCATCCAAACTGGTCCCCAACATAGTTTAGAGCTGAATACATTAGATGCATGTATAGAATTATTTCTGAGCTGGAAAGTTTAATCACTGAGTGTTTCCACTTCCAAATGGACGGGGGGTGGAGGGGAACAGGAACTCCAGTCGTAGTCTAATACTCATAGCTGGTAGCAGTAGCAAACGTAGTGTTAGATGTACTGATGCCTTATTGCCTTTGTATACGTTATTAGTAAATAGGTCTCAGTATGCATTAGAATGCTCTGGCAAATCTAGGCCTTCCTGTTTTGTGCAGGTGCTCCGGGAGGACACTTCCTGTTCTGGGTTTAAAGCAGAGAACAAGTTCTTCAAAGATGATCTCGAGAATCAAAGTGGTGCAGGAGAAAATCATGGAGACAGCACTGATAATACAAGTGGCAGCGTCAACTGATTATTCTATAGTTCCCTCAGGGTTTCCAGAGCTGGCATCCTGCTTGTTGCAGGTTTCCAGGTCTCACGGAGTCTTATTCTACAGGTTTCTCAGGTAGTAAGACATGCAGTCCGGTGAAGAAAATGTAGTAGAAAGAAGCCCAAGTATCTGCCTGTTTATTTACATCCTATGAATTTCCGAAAGAAGCTCTCTTTCAGCATAATGCAAGTACAGTAATGAAAAGGGTGGTTTATTACTGTCACGGTATGCACACAGCTAACTAATTTGGAGACATGACTCCCAAGACCACCCCAGAGAGAGAAAGAGTCTAACAATGGTTTCCAAGAGGACAACAGGAGGTGGAAAAGCAAGAAAGTACAAACAAGATGCTGGGAAATGAATCTACAACGCTTTACCATTAGGCAGATTAGGTGGTCACCTGGGGCGGCAAAGAGCAGCTGCAATCAAAGTGAAACAAGAAAGTCCTGCAGGAAGAATGGCTGCTTTCCAAATAGTGAGTTTACCAGGTGGAAATTGTCATTTTGTTAACGCCTCCTTTTACAAAACTGTGATAGCAATTTCTAGCGCAGGGAGACGCGCTGAATGGCCCACGCTGCTCCCGACGCTCATTGAGCACTAGAACTGCTATCGCAGTTTCATAAAAGAGGGGGTAAGTCTTTACTCAGGGGGTGGGGGGCGAGAGGAGTTTGGCTGGAATGGGGATGGAGTTCCAACTCTACACATATTATATGATGCGACAACTCTCTCTCTTTTGGTCATTCTAAAAAAGGAATGGAATGATTTTTGTATGCACTTTGTCTACATTTGGATCATTCTTCATATTGTTTTGTATTAAAGAAGTATTTATACCAATTCCTTATTCTGATATGTCTTGCTGTGGTTAGACTATATTCAGCTCCTTAATAAAAAAAATTATTTGCAATGGTCAATGTGACACAGACAAAAAGACATGGACTGAAGCTAAGGGGAGACAAGTCCAGGACCAATATCAGGAAGTTCTGCTTCACGCAACAAGTGGTGGACACCTGGAATGCTCTCCCAGAAGAGGTTATAGCGGAATAGACCGTCCTAGGATTTAAAAGCAAACTAGATGCACATCTCCTTACAAGAGGCATAGAGGGATATGGGTGACTAAAATTACGCCAGGTGTAGGGGCCTCCGCGTGTGCGGATCGCCAGACTTGATGGACCAAAGGTCTGATCCAGAGATGGCAGTACTTATGTTCTTATGTCCCCCTAGTCTTTGTCATTTTTGACGGAGTGAAAAATCGATCCACTTGTACCCGTTCTAATCCACTCAGGATTTTGTAGACTTCAATCCTATCTCCCCTCAGCCGTCTCTTTTCCAAGCTGAAGAATCCTAACCTTTTCAGTCTTTCATCATACAAGAGGAGTTCCATCCCCTTTACCATCTTGGTCACTCTTCTTTGAACCTTTTCTAGCCCACTATATCTTCAGGGGCATGATAGGATATAGGAAGGAATAAAGAGTCCCAAGGACAGTTGAGAGTGCAATCATGATGATGGACTGAGAGAGGGGATGAAAGAGAGAAGAAGACTGAGGGCCAGGACGCAGATGATCATTGGAAAAGAGAGTTTCTGAAAAGTTCTGTTGTCTACGATTCTGGGCCTGATATTCAAATAGTCTTGCTCTCAGTGCCATTGAAAATCCACAATCTGGAAAGTCCCCGGGAAGGGTTAGGGGGCAGCAAAGGCAGAACTACTAGCTATTCAGATAGTGGCAAAATTCAGCTGCCATCCATAGAGCTAAGCGGTTTAGTTTAAGCTGGTGAAAAGGCAGGTAATGAGCACATTCTATGGAGAAATACACTGAGTCTATTCCATTGATACTGAATGACAATAGAGTAACTTTACCCCATAGTTCTACACAGCTCATCTAGCATCAACTAGGAATTGTGCTTTTTTTTTTTTTTATAAATCTTTATTGATGTTTAAACTTTGACAATGCAATACAATTATCTGAAGATAAATATTTCATAAAACGCATTATTAAAATACCATTTATACTTAGAACAATCATTTTCTCTCCCCCCCTTACCAAATGACTACAATAAGACATTTTTAAAAGTTTGGTCCCAGGCTTGTGGAACAGTGAACCGTTAGTTGAGAAAAGTGGAATCTTTCATGAATTGCTCACTATTTTTATGTCCAGCTAACACTGAAATCCTTTTGTTACAATCTGCCTTATTAAGGATTAAACCCCCTTTTACAAAACTGCGCAAGAGGTTTGCGCACGGAATGCTTTGCACCAACGGTCCTACGACTCTGACGGTCAGAGCAGCGGAGAGCACGACCCACACTAAAAACCTCTTGCGCGGTTTTGTAAAAGTAAGGGGAGGAGGGGGAGTTATTTATTTTACTTTGTCTGTGTGTTTGATTTTTAATGGCGTTCCTTTCTTTATTTTTTGGCTGGATTATTTTGTAAACCACTTTGATTGTATTTGTAGCCTAAGCAGTATGTAAAGGGCTCCTTTTACAAAGCCACGCGAGGGCCTTAACGCGTGGAATAGCGTGCACTATATTGCCACGTGCGCTAGCCGCTACCGCCTCCTTTTGAGCAGGCAGTAGATTTCCGGCTAGCGCACGCTAATCCGATGCGTGCGATAAAACCACTAGCGCGGCTTTGTAAAGGAGCCCAAAGAGTTTTAATCAACATCAGCGTATTCTTTTAAATGCTGCCGTTGGCGTTAAGGAAAATGCAAACGCCGCCTCTGTTTATTGGAAATGCCATGGGGTCAACTTGCCCGAGGTCGCACGCTGCTTCCGACTACGGCATTGGCTCTGTTTATTTATTTGGTTCGTTTTATATCCTGCCCTCCCTGGCGAGCTCAGAACGGGTTACTACGTCAACATACATGGGGGGTCTTTGATGATTTAGCGTGCGCTAACGTGTCCATTATATTCTGTGGCCATGTTAGCGTTTAACACTCAGTAAAACGGCTAGCACGCCTTCGTAAAAGAGGGGTATAATGCGTAGACAAGCAGATTGTGAATTTACACGTGTACAGCAGTCTTAGGTCGTCTTGGTTGGGCAGAGGGTCAAAGTTAGAATACAATCTGATCATTTTAAGTTAAGATAACACTTGTTCTCTTCAGTTATCTTGCATAGGTGGTATTTATGATAAGATTCACAATCTGTTTGTCTGCGCATTACGTACGTTAACTTTGTAGCTCATTCTGAGCTGGGGATATAAAACGAACCAAATAAATCAACAGAGCCAACGCCGTGGAGTCAACTTGCTGGTTCCGACCACGTATTTCACGCATTTCTGATCCATAGGAATAAATGCATGCAGTGGTAGCTGGGAAATGCCCCTCTCCTTCTTGTCTGGGGTCCTCCTGACGCTCACCTCGAGGCCAGGTGCACAAATTTACGGCCTGCAAAGCAGCGGCTCTTTTCTTGGTGGCTGCCTGTGCCAGCTCTTCTCCTCCCTCTTAATGGCTAGAACTCGCCCACAAAGTACTTCTTCTCTGCAAGTGCGATCAAGCCTTCGTTTTATTTTGAGCAAAACAAAGGGGACAGTGCTGGCAGGCAGCGTTAGTAACAGGCCTTGCACAAAAGCAGCCACAGTTGTGCAGAGCTGCGTCAGGGACACTTGACTGCCTTTTTCTTGTGTGCTTTCATTCTGGCCAGACTGTCTGTCGCTATTCTTTCTTCCCTTTTCTGGTGTTTTTTATTTTCCAGTTTTCTTTCTCGTTCTTTTTCTTCCATCCTTTCAATAGTTGACAGTAAAAAGCGATTTTTTTTCTTATTTGCTCATCTGGGGAGTGATGAACCAAGAGTGAGGGAAGATTATAGGCCTGGGAGCTGAGGCCCTTCAGAACGGGGGGAGAAGCAGTGACATGATGAGAACCTAACAGCAATAATTGTCCCTGGCTTTGACAGGGGCCATGTCACAGCTCCAAAAGCTCTGTTTTAAGAAAGAATTTACAGAAAATTATAAGCTTTGGGGGTGAAACCAGCAGTTTCCTTTATTTTCCACCTCCTGTTCTATTTATTTTTCTTCTTTTACTCTTGGGGCCCTGCTCTCTTTTGCTTGTGGTTTGTATCCCAGCCACCAATTCTTCATCAAATCAAAGCAAACCCATTTCTCAAACCCAGGAGCCTGCAGTGTTGTGTCTGCTATCGAGGTGTGGTGTCATCCAACGAAAGCAAAGCATGTTTAACTTGACTCTGTCTCTTTACTCGTCAGAGACGGGGCACAGCGCAGCCACCGTGGGGACCTACAGGGCCGACATCTGCTCCCACTACGAAAACGCTACAAAAGCGACAGACAGCAAATCCCCAAGAATTCTGCCTCCAGCAGGGGCTATTTTGTCTTTATGAAATTTTTATCACATGTACATTCAGAGAAATGCAGGAACAGTAAAAGAGGAAATATTAGACCTCGTCGTAGCGAGGGAGGTTGGTGCCCAGGGCGGGGGGTGATCGGAATTGCTGTGCAATGCCCCCCCCCCCTTCCGTGCTACTAGATCATCCCCCACTGTTAGGGATACCAGACATCTGGATTTACCCGCACCTGTCCTTCTTTTCGAGGACATGTCGGAGGGAGGGGTCCAGATGGTTTTTCAAAACTCAGCACTTTGTCCAGGTTTTGAAAAGCCTCTCGACAAAATTGCGTCGGGAAGGGGCATCCGTGCATGCGCAGACGCAACGCGGTGCCGTCATTGCATCGTGTCCACACACGCGCGGATGTCGTCTGGGGGTGGGGCTTGGCGGAACAGGTAGTGCCAGAGGTGGAACTGGAGGCGTGGCCATAAGTCCGGATTTTTCTGAAGTGAAATCTGGTAACCCTACCCCCTTTCCCCGCCCACTTGGGTGCCCCCCCTACCCCCGCATACCTCTTGAAATGTTCGCTGGCGCGAGCAGCATCTCCCACCTGTTGCTCGCAATGGCCTCAGCTCCTTTCCGACATCACATCCTGGCCCTCATGACCACTTCCCCTCTGTTCTTATTTGAGTGATGGGAGTGAGAGGAACTGGCAGCCCTCAGACTGGATAGCTAATATTTAATACTTGTCATATTTTTTTCTCCTAGTCAGTTTTCCATTTTCTTTAATGGGATCCAAATTCAAAATTGCAGTTTTTCCTGCGAAAATTCATAGTGCCTACAGCCCCCCCCCCCCACACACACACTCTTTTTATGTATTTGGGGGGTTGAAAGGCAAATGGGCAAGGTATCATGCATCTTACTGATGTGAAACAAGTGTGTCGGAGTAGAGCAGCGAGGGGTGTACATCTGCTGGAGAATAAACACGGCCTCGAAAGCATCTGGGAGCAGGGGGTCTCGGCTGGAGGGGCTAGCTCCCTGCCTGCTTGGGAATGTTTTTGTCTGGAGGAGCTGGAAAGGGAGGTAGGGGTCCAGGGAGACCAACCTCCCTCCTTTAAACACACACACTCACATCCTGAGAAATGACCACATCTGGGGAAGTCGTTTTTCCTTTCCTTTATTCACCGAGGGGTCCCTGGGCACTCGCAGCTTTAATGGTTCGTGATGCCGCAAGAAGTCATCCCATGCCATTGCTGAACTAACAGGACCTGTGCACCCCGAAGAATTTCCGTTTGCTTTCTTTCACTTGGGCCAAGTCAAAGGCCTGATATGGGGGAGCAAATCTTGAACCGGAATGTCCTCTCTTCTATCATTTCACCGATATTTATATAGTGCTTTGCTCTTTTGTTCACAATAGCTGGACCTTTACTATGGAGCTCGATTTCCTGGCATTTTGAAAAAGGCTGAAAGCCTTTCTTCTTCTACTTGCCATTTTGTAATCTTGTAATTGCTTGACTTTAATTATTTTAAGGTATAGGTTTAAGGCTGTTTGCGGTATATTGTTATTTTATAATGATCTGCCATGTTTTATTTGTTGATGTATGTCATGTTTTCTTTTAATTAGATACATATTGTTGTTAAAAGCATAGATGTCTGATATGTGGGCTATCAGTGTTTTCTTTTTTTTTTAATATATCTTTATTGAGCAGAAAAAGGCAAACAAACCAACAAGTCCCAAAAGTGTGCAATATGTCACAGAAAAATCCAGATCAGATAAAGCACAAAGCACTTTTCATTTTACCCCCGTACAAGGTAGCTATCAGGTGCACAGCATCGGGCTATAAGTGTTTAAAATTAAAAAAAATAATCCGCTTTTGTACTATTATCAGTCCTGTATGTGCTTCTTTTGTAAGTTACCAGCTTCTTCTTAATGTTATCTATGCAGTATACATAACCTGACCATACGTCCTGTTTTGAACGGGACCATCCCGTTTTTAGGTAGCCTGTCCCGTTTTCCCCAAGCACAGCTTTGGGACGCCGAAAAGTCCTGCTTTCAGGGGCCAGCTGAAGAAACAAGTACTGTACCGTAGCTGTCTTCCGGCAGCCGCAGAGCGGTGTCAGTTCTTGCGAGTCCTGTGAGAACTGATGGCAGCCATTCAGTGAGCGGCATGGGACCAGGCGTGAAAAGCTCGCTCCTGCCTTGTGCGCCACTCTGCCGCTGCCGGAAGATATCGGGACAGGAGGCAGCCGCCGGGATTAAAATAAAGTGCCGGGGGAAGTGGGGTCCTGTTCCATTTTGAGGAAAAAAAAAAAAAAAATGGTCACGTTCCAAGTATACATGAGCTGTCTAAATCAGCAGCGTCTCAGTGTTATCTGTGCAGTCTGTGCTCCTTTTATAAATCAGCGTGTGTTTCTGTGCTGTCTTTGCTGATCCACTATTACCTCAGCCGGTTCTCTGGAAGTAAGTTAGATGTGACAAATACCTATACACTAAGTGATGAATTCCCTACACAGATATGAAGATTAAAACTCTGCTGAGTCACTGAGAGTGTCTTCCCTTGGACTCTTATCATTAATCTCATTTGGTGGAGTTGCTGAAATGTCGGGGGTGCCTTGACCAAGCTGTCGGCTTCATTTCTTACACTTTGTCTTTCGCATGGCACTTAGACGTTGACATGAGAAGAGCCTAGAAGTAATGTCTTCCCCAGATTAGATACGTTAAAAATTGTGGTTCTAGGGTGTTGTTTTTACGGCGTTAAATTTATTTCACTTTGATTGTCCACAGGCATTTATTGGTTTTAGTCTTCTTGCGGTACAGCCCCTCTGCATCCTGTCTGCCTGGAGCGGGATTGGGTTCCCATTCACAGACAAGACACTAGAAGAGTTCAGATCCTGGTAAAGTTTATTGGCTGGTTTCTTTCAGTCGTATGAGGTTTTCAGAACATCTGGCACTTCAGCTAACGAAGTAGACACAAAATAGGATGCACCTTTTCTTGGGCCATGTTTGGATTGTTTTGAAGAGGAAGCTTTGGTAACTTTCAGATTCACAATCCCCATGATTATCAAAAGTATTTGGGGACCTTTTGGGTCCACAGAGAAGTGGCTCAGTGTGAAATTCAGAGGAAGGGCTTCTCTGTAGCATAAAAGCCCAAGTGGACTAGGTTGGAGCAATATTTCAGGCGAGATCTTACATAATGGTTAGCTTTTTTTATTGGTCTGTCTTTCAAATACTGGTCAGGCATAACAGGGTAACAGGAAGTAAAGTTGACAGTCCAGGTAAGTGATCCTTGTGGAATATTTCCACACATAGGACGGGCCTGGCAGAACATTGGCAGGAACAAAGTAGCAGAAGAAAAGTGGCTCTTGAGTTGGATGCAGACTGTCTAACCAATACTCAAAGAGAGTTAACTGGCTGGGAAAGGCCGCTGACTGGTTAACTTGCTTCTTCATGGCTATCTGGTCTTTTTCAGCAGCACTTAACTGACCAATGCCATTGAAAATGTGCCGAACTTCGAGCTGGCTTTGTCGGAGGCATTCTGGGGTGGAGTCCGGTTACATCCTGATAGACTGGCCAGGTTTAGCAGACAAATAAGTCCCAATAAATAGCTGTCCTATCTTCTGCTAGCCAGTGCCTGATTAAGTCTGAATATTGCACTAGCTGGCTTAAAAAACAACAACAAAAAAACACATATTCAATGGGGAGAGGGTGTTTAAGAAAGGATTACTTATGGGGTAATGTTGTGGATCACTTATATCTACAAGAAGATGTATGTATGCAGAGAGCAGTTTTACAATACGAAGTGGGAACAGTTCCTGGATGTGGCTATTCTTCTCCTGACTGTCCTATACTTAAAAGGCCATTTCTGAAAAGAGTCCTGTTTAGATTTTCACTGGCATCTGGACCACAGTTCTTCTGCTGTGTCCTCCTGTGGGCATGAGGGCTCTCCAGGACTCCAGGAACTCCACACTCCTAAGATTGTTGGCGGTATATAAGAATAAAGTTATTATTAACCGTGACTGCTATAAAGAAACAGCAATGATACCAAGGTCCTTAGTTCCAGAATGGAGCTTTTTGTCCAGTCCTGGTTTTCAACTTACTTTACAAGGCTGAGGTGTGGGGAGAGGGTCCGGAGTGGATTCCTTCTGCAGATGGCACGTGGCCACATCGATCGTACTATTCCCCACATCAAATCCCTTAATGAGCTCCTGAACTTTAGGAAAGCAATCAAAACCTACCTCTTTCCATAAATACCACCTATGCAAGAAAACTGAAGAGAACAACTGTTATGTTAACTTAAAATGATCAGATTGTATTCTAACTTAGACCCTCTGCCCAACCAAGACGACTTGCTATATACATGTAAATTCACAATCTCTTTCTTTACACATTATATATGAACTTTGTAACCCGTTCTGAGCTCGCCAGGGAGGACGGGATATAAAACAAACCAAATAAATAAAAATATTCAAATACATAGAAACATGACGGCAGATAAAGTCCAAATGGCCCATCCATTCTGCCCATCCGCAGTAACCCTTATCTCTTTCTCTCTCCGAGAGATCCCATGTGCCTATCCCAGGCCCTCTTGAATTCAGACACAGTCTCCGTCTCCACCACCTCTTCCGGGAGACTGTTCATATATCTACCACCCTTTCTGTAAAAAAGTATTTCCTCAGATTACTCCGGAACCTATCACCTCTTCACTTCATCCTATGACCTCTCATTCCAGAGCTTCCTTTCAAATTAAAGAGACTCGACTCATGTGCATTTATGCCATGTAGGTATTTAAACGTCTCTTTCATATCTCCCGTCTCCCGCCTTTCCTCCAAAGTATAGAGATTGAGATCTTTAAGTCTATCCCCATACGCCTTATCACGAAGACCACACACCATTTTAGTAGCCTTCCTCTGGACCGACTCCATCCTTTTTATATCTTTTTGAAGGAGCGGCCTCCAGAATTGTATACAATATTCTAAATGTGGTCTCACCAGAGTTTTATACAGGGGCATCAATACCTCCTTTTTCCTACTGGCCATACCTTTCCCTAGGCACCCCAGCATCCTTCTAGCTTTCGCCGTCACCTTTTCAACCTGTTTGGCCACCTTAAGATCATCACATACAATCCCACCCAAGTCCCGCTCTTTTATTGACATCATCTGCACCCAACTCCGAATCTAATTTATCATACATCCTTGTTTTATGTAGTTTGGCCTAGGGTGCCGAAATCAGTGGCCGCCTACAAAGCAGCTGCCAATTGAGTGTCAGTCACACAATGGCATCCTATAGAGAATTGCGTCTCTGTGAAAGATAGACACCAGAAATGTAGGCCAGGATTTTCCGAGCCTACATTTCTGGTGCCTATCTTTGTTGTGAATCGCGCCTAATTCTTGTGTATATTTAGGCGCCAGTAGGCGCTTTTAATGGTGCCGGTTTTTGCCTTTGCTAAGTAATTTGGACGCCAGTAGGGCGCTTACCGGTTTCTAGAATTTCCCCCTTCAGTAAACAGAGCGGGATGAGAAGTGCAAGACATTTGAAGTGCTTTGCAACCAACCAGTGGCATAGCGAGAGTGAGAAGCGCTCGGGGCTCCTTCCTTGTCTTCTCCTGCTGAGCGCCCCTTCCATTTCCACCTACTTCCTTAAAGTTCCTGGCACGAGGGACAACCCCATGCCAGTGTTGGCTCTTCCTCTGATGTCACTTCATAGGTGTGGGTCCAGGAAGTGATGTCAGAAGAAGAGCTGGGGTTGCTGCTCATGCCGGGAATGTTAAAGAGGGATGGGGGAAGGGAAGGGGGGGTGTGGTTGTGGGTGGGGGCAGAGAGGAGGATAGGTGCCAGCACCCCCACTGAGACACCCCTCCCCCCTTACTACCCTACTGCAACCAACAACGATCTGGGTTTCTGATCTCATTATAAACCCCACTTTCTGATCATCTTTCCCTTGAGAATGTTATTGGAGTGCTTTTATGTTTCACTGCTATACAGTCCATTCTTGTTATTCGCAATATTGCGCCTCAAAACCGCAGAAAGTGAACAGTGGATCCTATTGGGAAAATAGGGTCAGGTTCCTGCACGGGACAGTTTGAAGTATCTGTAATTTGCTCTCCAGACACTTGGGGGCCATATCTGGAAGCAAAGCCTGCCCACAAAGTGAAAGTGAAAGCAAAAAAGCTGGGGGGGGGGGGGGAGGTGTTTAAGCATCGGTCCACGAATACGTGAACACTGCAGCGTGAATGGAGACTATTGGTTGCAATTGATGCAGCCACGAATAGGTGAAATTGTGCATCCTGAACGCGTGATAACGAGAAAGGACTGTATTCTGATAGTCATCTTTTGCTCTGTCCTGACCTGATGAAGAAGGTTCTGGCTTTTGAAAGTTAGTCAAAAAGATCTCACTTTTTTCATATTTTGCTTTGATATGTGTTTGTTAATCTCTGGGGAGCAGACACATGCACCCTGGTAAAAGAAGAAGCCTGAAGACAGCATGAAAAGCTGGAGAGAGACCTTTGGATTTTGAGGAGGGTTAGTTTTTCAGCTCTTCTCTGAGGAATGGGTGGTGGCACATTATGGCTGCTGTGTAGGAGTTCTGGCTTCCATTTCTGGATCTGACTTTTGCTTCTTGGGTTCACGGCACAGGCAGCATTCACAGCCTTGTAGGGATGGAATGGATCAGTTTTCTCTCTGCTCCTTGCCTGTACAATCACAGAGACTAGCTAGGATGGCAAGTTTTTGGTTTGCAGATACTACTACCACTTATATAGCGCTAAAAGGCGTACACAGCGCTGTACATTTTGACATTTATAGATGGTCCCTGCTCGGAAGAGCTTACAATCTAACTTGGACAGACAGACATGACATAGAGGGTTGGGGATGCAGGTAAGAGGAGTTAGGAGTCAAAAGCAGTCTTGAAGAGGTAGGCTTTTAACTGGGTCTTGAACACTGCCAGAGATGGAGCCCGCTGTAGGGATCCAGGCAGCTTGTTCCAAGTATATGGTGCAGCAAGGCGGAAGGGGCTTGATACCATTTAGCTTTGCAAAAGGTTTAATATTACAGAGGGAAAAGAAAAATTGAAGTGTGATCTAAGAAAGCCTGAGATTTGATTGAAAATATTATATAAGTGTAATTTCATACAAAAAACATAGAGATGTCCATTTAGCTCATAACTTTCTCAAGCTGAGTTATAGTAGGTGTTTTCCTATT
Organism: Geotrypetes seraphini; assembly: GCF_902459505.1. NCBI lineage: Eukaryota > Metazoa > Chordata > Amphibia > Gymnophiona > Dermophiidae > Geotrypetes > Geotrypetes seraphini. The sequence continues at coordinate 70,820,064 of NC_047095.1, forward strand.
CCTGGGTGATGTGTGATTTAAGATTAAGAGGGACATTTTTTATATGACGTCCAAATCTGAGTTTGAACATTTTTGTAGCACACGCACAAAAATCCAGTGGCGAACATCACCGTTTTTGAAACAGAAAAACGACTATCTTTTTGTTTCAAAAGTGGCCATTTCTCAGATGTGCTTCTCTGTAGTATGTCTATCTTTTTGAACTACTTTTGAAAAATGCACAAAACAAGCCATTGGGATATAGTGGAGGCCAGCAGTTTTGTAGACTGCCCACACAGACATCCCAGCAGAACCTTAGGAGGGTGAGGGGCATCGCAGTGAACTTCATATAAAAGACCCAGGTAGACATCTCACCATAACCCCCTTTATAGTGTATGGTGAGCCTTCCAAAACCCACCCAAAACCTACTGGACCCAACTGTCCACCACGCCAATGGTTATCATGCCGCTGTACCGGGCCATGGTACCTGGAATACTGCATCCAGCGTTCATGAAGAAGGACACGGTACTACTCAAAAGGGTCCAGAGAAGGGCGACTAAAATGGTTAAGGGGCTGGAGGGGTGGGCGTACAGTGAGAGATTAGAGAAACTGGGCCTCTTCTTCCTTGAAAAGAGGAGACTGAGAGGGGACACGATCGAAATGTTCAACATAATGAAGGGAATAGACTTAGTAGATAAAGACAGGTTGTTCATCCTCTCCAAGGTAGAGAGAACGAGAGGGCACTCTCTAAAAGTTAAAAAAGGGATAGATTCCGTACAAACGTAAGGAAGTTCTTCACCCAGAGAGTGGTAGAAAACTGGAACGCTCTTCCGGAGACTGTTATAGGGGAAAACTCCCTCCAGGGATTCAAAATAGGGTTGGACATGTTCCTGCTGAACTAGAACGAACGCAGGTAGGGCTGGTCTCAGTTAGGGCACTGGTCCTTGACCTGGGGGGCCGCCGCATGAGCGGACTGCTGGGCGCGATGGACCACTGGTCTGACCCAGCAGCGGCAAATTCTTATGTTCTTAGGTGTCACCTATATGTACACCTATATGTAGGTACAGTGGGTGGATTTTGGAGGGCTCACATATCCCACCATAAGTGTAGTAGTTAGGGGCTCAGGCCCATATCCCACCCACTCTATGGTTGAGTCCACCATCTACCAGGCTATTCCAAGGAGTGACCATAACATGTGAAGCTGTCATAGAGGCAGTTATGTGCTGTTTCATTCACATCTTTAGGAGGGGTGGGAGGGAGGGGATCATGCCTTTATCCCTTCAGTGATTATCTGGTCATTTTGGGCACCTTTTTGGCACTTCTTTGTTGTTAAAACAGGTCTAGACCCAAACGTTCAAATTGTACCCTGGACATTTTTTAAGATGTTCGATTTTATTGCAGAAAAATGTCCAGACCATAAGCCCACCCAAGTCCCACCCAAACCATACCTCTAACGCACCCCCCTTCACAGGCAGCAAAACTAGACCACCAACTCTCCAGTCTACTAATTGCGACCCCAGACTACAAAACTTTGAGAAAAGAAATAAAAACCCCATTCAAGAAATCCTTGAAGACTAACTAACACCGTATGAAACATTTCAATCCTCTAACATCTCTGGACATGTCCAGAAATCCTCGTCTGTAATCCGCCTTGAACCTCAAGGTAATGGCGGAATAAAAATCACTAATGTCATGTAATTTAGATGCATTTTGAGAATAGCAAATTGGAAGGGTTTGGTGAGAATGTCCATCTGCCCCTTTTCATTGTGTTTTTCTGTTTTGAAGATAGGCCCCTAAATGACTTGCATACGATCAGAAAGAACATCGTCAAGATTTGAACTCAGCTTTCCTAGTTTTCAGTCTGCTCTTCTAACCATCATAAGAACATAATAGTAGCCTTATTGGGTCAGACCGTGGGTCCATCTGGCCCAGTAGCCCGTCTTCACGGTGGCCACTCCAGGTCACTAGTACCTGGCCAAAACAGACTCCTCCTCCACAAAGACACAAGTGAAAACAGAAGGGGACTCTTGAAGTGATCAGATCTGGTGAAAAAAGAGGAGTGGCCAGAGATTTAAAAAGAGTGCCATAAATTTACGCTTAGAAGTCCGATAAGCGGTATATCAAATTATTGCCGACATCCCATCAGCAGTATTACATCCAGTTCTTACAAATCATGGGGCTCATTTTCAGGAGACAATGTCCAATATATGGCACGAAGCAGCAGATAGATGTCCAAATGCTAGGAATCGCGTTTGGAGAGTCTTTCAGCAAGTGCGTGTGACATCAGCGTGTTGCATCCATGCATGTGCAGATACCAACATATGAACAGCCAATAGTAACATAGTAGATGATGGCAGATGAAAACCTGAATGGTCCATCCAGTCTGCCCAACCTGATTCAATCTAAAAGTTTGTTGAGGTTTTTTTTTTCTTCTTTGCTATTTCTGGGCAAGAATCCAAAGCTCTGCCCGATACTATGCTTAGGTTCCAACTACTGAAGTCTCCATCAAAGCTCACTCCAGTCCAATGGTCCATCAAGCCCCAGTAGCCCGTTCTCATGGTGGCCAATCCAGGTCACTACTACCTGGCCAAAACACAAGGAGTAGTGACATTCCAGCATCTCAAAGAATAGCAAGATTCCGGAACCCCAATGAGAGCAACATTCCAGAGCTGAGATTGTGATGTCATAATGCCTCAGAGCCAACCTCATCAGTGATGATACAATGGCCTGATTGTCCTATACTTGGCACACATAAGAACATAAGTATAGCCTTACTGGGTCAGACCAATGGTCCATCAAGCCCAGTAGCCCGTTCTCATGGTGGCCAAGCCAGGTCCCTAGTACCTGGCCAAAACCCAAGGAGTAGCGACATTCCAGCATCTCAAAGAATAGCAAGATTCCGGAATCACGGAGAGTAACAAGATTCTAGAATCCCAAAGAGTAGCAACATTCCATGCTACCAATCCAGGGCAAGCAGTGACTTCCCCCATCTCTTAATAAGACTGTGGACTTTTCCTCCAGGAATTTGTCTTCAAGACACAACCCCAAGCTCAAAGCTTTTCAAAACCTGGATAAAGTGCTGGGTTTTGAAAAGTTGTCCAGACGCCTGGACAGTCCCCTAAAAAGAGGACATGTGTGGGTGACCTTGGTGGCAGTACCAACTGGGAGGTTTTCCTTTCTTGCCAGCGAGACGATCAACGTGCAGGTGTAGGATAGTGCTATTTAGTGTGCAGTCTGGTATGTGACAGTTTCTGCTTTACTCGCATCAGGGACAGATAATTAGTCCTTTATGACTCCCCACCTCTGCGGGGAAGAGGAGCCCACCTGCACACTACTTGATCATTTTTCTTCCTGTGTTTTATGGCCCAGAGTTGCCAGGGGTTCGGGACAGAGAGTTAAAGGTCTCTGCCGCTCCGCCCTCTGTCCCCTAGTCCTTCTACTAAATCCCAGATTTCTCAGGGGATCAATGCCGCTGTTAAATGTTTTGCATCTTGTAATTGTAAAAGTTCCAGAAGATAACATTGAAATGACCTTGAGAGGAGAAATAGATACACTGATCCCTCTTTTCAGTTTGTAGCGCAGAGAGCCGCGCTGAATGGTCTGTGCTGCTCCTGATGCTCATAAGAGGGGGTAAGTTAGTCAAATGAAACGGTATCACCTCCAATTGTTCAATGACCCTAATTTGCACCTTCTAAAAAGGCCCCAAGCCCAACTCTATGCTCTGAATTGTACCGTTCCATTTTAAAGGGAGCGAGTTCTTTCTAGTCAGATTCTTTCCTCCCCTTTTTTGTTGGTTTTGTCACGTTTGTTCTTTCAAAAATGACTTAGGTTTAGTTTGTCTGAGTCCATTTATCTTCTGGACTATTTCAACCACAGCAATCACACTTTCAAGACAGCTAGAACTGAAATCATGTTTTCGCCATTTAACTTAGGGACCTAACTCAGGCTCGGATGCTCGTTATAATCCTGCAGGACGCTTTGGGGCCGGTAAATGTCCAATTTGAAAACGGCGATTGATGTTCAAACAGTTTTGCACGATGCTTGCCTGACCACTTTTGCTGCTCATGTCATTCTGTGTTTACCGTGCTCTGCTCTGCTGAATTCTACCTGTGACGTGTCTCACCATATCATGTTTTGTCATATTATATTTTTACCATGCTTTGTAAACTTTGTTTTGCCATCTTTGTCAGACTTGCCCCAGATACATTAGAGAGATTGTGAGCCCTCCAAGACAGACAGGCAAAATGCTTGAGTAAATTCATGTAAACTGTTCTGAGTTCCCCTGAGAGAACAGTATAGAAAATGGAATAAATAGTATGAAAAGCTTCAGCCTCTGATAACCAGAGTTGGTATTGTGATGTCATAATGCCTCCTTCCACCAATAAGAGCCAACCTCATCAGTGATGTCACAATGGCTTCATTGTCCTATACTTGGCTCACTTTCACTACATTTTGATTTCTAGAGTGGCGCAGTGGTTAAAGCTACAGCCTCAGCACCATGAGGTCGTGGGTTCAAACCCTCACTGCTCCTTGTGACCTTGGGCAAGTCACTTAATCCCCCCACTGCCTCAGGTACATTAGATAGATTGTGAGCCCACCGGGACAGACAGGGAAAAATGCTGAAGTGCCTGAATAAATTCATATAAACAGTTCTGAGCTCCCCTGAGAGAACAGTATAGACAATTGTACAAATAAATAAATGACTTTTCGCAGAGGTCCACCATAATCCCATCCGATCAGTTGTTGGAAAAGCGACTGACACATGCGCAGAGCCAACAGGGGAAGCCCCGAGGCAGCCTCCTGCCACTCAGCTGTTTGGGGCAGGTAAACTTCCTATTTTTTTTAATGGGCATAGATGTTGTGTGTTTGTTACCCATGCACAATATCTGTCCCCATTACAAAGAAAAAGTTGTGCTGGCTTCCCCCCCCCCCCCCAACCTTAAAAAAAAATCAGCAGGAGGAAAGCCCACTCTCTCCTACCTCACCATACCCCAATTTGACCCAACCCCCCATACGTTATTCAGATGACAACAGGAAGCATGCACATTCCCTCCTGCCGGCAGGTCCAGCTCTTCAAAATCGTGGGCCTTCCCCTTCCCTGTGCATCCTGGGATGCATTGGGAGGGGCCTAAGGCCTCTCTCATTGACATGCACATTGTAATGTATTTCCATATAATTATTGGAGGATGCTACAAACCATCGATAGATGCAATTTGCAACAATCGTTAAACGCACAATGAGTTTTGTGCACATGGGCTTCAGTCTTTCGTAGCCCTTTCTCGGAGGCATTCCTGTTCAATCTGAATTTTCATGATGGCCATCAATGAATATGCATAAGACTTTGCATAGATGGAATTTCCAGAGTGGTGATCCTGAAAGCTAAACTAAGAGTGCCTCTAAGACAGGGGTGTCAAAGTCCCCCCTCGAGGGCCGCAATCCAGTCGGGTTTTCTGGATTTCCCCCATGAATATGCATTGAAAGCAGCGCATGCACACAGATCTCATGCATATTCATTGGGGGAAATCCTGAAAACCCGACTGGATTGCGGCCCTCGAGGAGGGACTTTGACACCCCTGCTCTAAGAAAAGGTGCCCAAAATTGAAGAACGAAGACTTTTTCCCATTAAACTTAAGGATCTAGTCCAAACGATTTTCAGAGCATTGTGTTTCTGAGGAACTAACTAAACTATACCCCCCCTTTTTACAAAACCGTAGCGTGGTTTTTAGCGCTGGCCACGGCGGTAACAGCTCAGACACTCATAGAGTTCCTATGAGCGTCAGAGCTGTTACCTTCGCGGCCAGTACTAAAAGCCGCGTTACAGTTTTGTAAAAGAAGAGGTCAAATTGGACATTGCACTGGGGCTAAAGAGGGTGCTAAAGAGATTTCGGAAAGTTCTAGTGGCTCCACTGGCTGACCTTATCAATGCTTCTCTAGAGTTGGGAGTGATCCCAGAGGAATGGGGTTCCACAAAAGTGAAAACACAGAAGAGATGGGAACTACAGGCCGGTAAATAAATTAACGGAAATACCTTCAAAAAGGAGAATAGTGACATTTCTGGAATGCAAAGGATTACAGGACCTGAGACAGGTCTTGTCAGACAAATCGGATTAATTTCTCTGGCTGGATGATCAGATTTGGATCGAAGGCAAGTGCTCGATATGGCGTATTCAGAGTTTAGCAAAGGCTTTCTAATTTCACTTCAGCCTTGATTCTTTAAGTGGCGCCTGCCGTGACAGGCATCTACAAAACAGGTGCTCGCCACGGGTCAATCACCGACAGGCTCCCAAGGACCCTAGGTGCCGGAAATGTAGGCCAGGGTTTTACAGGCATTCACTTCTGGTGCCCTGAATCGCAGCCGGCAGCGCACGGTGAAGACGGACTCTGGTGCTGTCCCCTAACCATTCCCACTTCCGCCGCTAACTGCCCCAGTCCCGTAGGCCATGGAGCGGTACCTACTTTTTTAAACGTGGGTTGAATTGGTTTTTAATGGCATGACAAATTATCGTGACACTTAAACTCAACTAAGCCAACTTTCAGCAGCTTTTGTAGAATCTGTCCCGTTGTCTTTTGAGATTCTTTTATTAACGTCTCAGTTTGGTTTTATCTTTCCCCGCTCGTTTCTTGGCACATCGTAGCCATTCCTTGTTTCCATGATTCTTTTCTTAAATCTTATCTTTCTCTCCATCTCCTTCATCCTCGTTCCCTTCCTCTTTATCTCCTCTTCTCCCTGTTTCTTTGCTTTTCTCTCCTTTTTTATTACAAGCTTATCGCTCTTTTTTTTTTTTTACCTCCTGCTTTTGAAAAATTGATTTCCTCTCCTCTCACCCCCTATTCAGGGCCTAAATGCTGGATGTTCGATATTTCATTTGAGACCGCTAATCGCATTACCGCCCTAGACGTTTTACAGATATCATATTATGGGCGCAAATTTGGCAAATTATTAGTGCTGTAATGTATAGCTTGTCAAAGGTATTTAAGAGGCTAAGAGCCCAGGGCTTATCAGGGTTAGCAGAGAGCTCTGGGAGAGCTTTGGAAATGCAAAGCGCCAGTTATAAAGCACACTCTGTGTGGATGTGTCTCTCTCTCGCTGTCCACTTGCAAAGAAAAGCCCTCATCTGTCTTTGCGAGCTTCCTGGGCTCATGACATACAAATGTCTCCTCTGGGTTTTTGGTGGAAGCTTTCTTTTTGTAAGGATTGCTCTCCTCTTTCGGTCCCTTTCTCTTTGCGGTGTAAATCCTCTCCTGCTGGGAAGAACTTCTAAGGCAAGGCAAACCTTGAGCTGCCTCCAGGAGTCCATCCTTTGCCACTTATCATTTCTGTCAGCGGAGTGGTCTGAGCTCGGGGGGGCTCAGGGAGAAGAAGGTGGTAGGGTGCGCTTAGGTTTCAGGACTCGCACGGCTTAAAGATAAGTGGATGACTTATAACAGCCACCCTGTCCAATTCAAGTCCCAAACTTAAACATATCCATTCATCTTAGGACTGCTATTGTGCGGTCCAGTTAACCCGATAAAGGTATGTGACTGGCAGCTAAATACTGTTGCTGTCTTGATATCTTTTGGTTCTGTCCTTGGAATAACCTTGTTTCTATATGGATACGTTTGGACCAGATATAATGCAATTTTTTAGATATGAAAGCAGTTAGTACTCGATACCAACCAGAGTCCGTTTCCGAATTGACACTGACATATTTTGCAATAATTGTCATACCATACAGGGATTCGCTGCAGTTTACAATAAGATTTTGGGATCTGGTGTCTTCCCCCTAAGAAGAAGAAGGGAGTTGATGTATACCTAGAGGCAGGTATTCCAAACTTTGGGACTCTGGAACTCAAACGTAGCCTCAAATAGTTTGTTCTGTTGGACTTGTTGAGGTGATGGAAAGTTTAGCAGAACCCCAATTGGTTGGTTTTTTAAGAGTTTGCTGATTTAGACACACAGCATTGATTTCTTATGTAAGATTTAGGCTTGGCTATGCTGAAATTCCAGATTTATAGTTTTAATGGATCATATTTTACTGTTTTAAAAAATCTTTTAGCTCAAACAGGAAGGTGTGGAATAAATATGAATGAGCAAATAGACACCGCAAGAGGCCCTTTTACTAAACCCTGCAACTTAGATGAATTGTGCCTTCACTTCAGCCAATGGACTTGGGCCCCTCGGCTACCTAGTGAAATGGACTGTAGGAAAGGGTTTGCATGTCTGCTTTAGGTGTTGACATTGTATTAGATCTGTTATGGTATGGTTTGGAATAGCCCTACTGGGTCAGACTGTGGCCCATCCATGGTCGTTCTGCACTGCTGTTAAATGTGTATATTTCTATTATAAGGTTTCAATTTGCGGATTTTGAGTTACCTCCTAGATTGTATTTATCTTTCTACAGTGTTTATTATTGTTTGGGTGAATCTCTTCATAAAAACCATAAAACCAGCCTAAGTCGACACTTGGACGTCCCAAGTGCCAATGACCGTAAAGTTTTCAAGTTTTATTCAAATTTTGATGTATCCCAATAACACAAATTCAAAGTGATTCACAATTAACCTTTTCCTATCGTGTCTCCCAGATGACGGGACCTTCCAAAAATGTCGTTGCCATCGTATGTCCCATGGCATGGGACACACAGTACACCTTCTACCTGTCATTTGTCCCATCTATTTATTACCAAGTGGTTCGGAGTCTGAGTTGGATAATGATTCGGACTTTGATGCAGAAAATGTGGCGGGCAGTAGCGATAATTACGATTGGAACCGGCGTAACGTAAAATTTATTACGATAGGAAAAGGTTGAAACCAACTTTCTGGACACGCAACAGCACTTCTAAGCTCAAAGGGGTCCGTTGGGAGGTGTGTTATGGGTGGGAATCAGGTGGCCTTAAACCTGGACGTGATAATAATCAACGCTGTCCGAGAGGGAACTTAGACCTCTTTTAGTTGTGCCGCAAAGCTGCCCAAACTGACCAGATGATCCCCCCTTACTCCCCCAGTGGTCACCTATCCCCTCCCACCACCCAGAGATGGGGGGAGGGGAAACAGCACATTAAGGGCTTGCCATCAGCTGACTGGGGCAGAGGAATCCCCATCAGCTGAGTCAGTTTTTGAAATTCCTGCTGGCTCAGCTGATGGGCATTCCCCTTTGCCCTACACACCTCCCTGCAGCATCCCCCCGACATCATGGAACACCCCCTTCCCACATCACCCGGCATTGCTGGACACCCCCCCAAATCCTCTGACACCCCTGTACCTTCGGATGACAAATTGGCAGGAGGGAAGCCCATTGCCTTAGGCTCCTCCCACTTATACCTAGGTCATTTTCAAAAATAAAAGATAGACATAGGGCAGTTTTGAAAATGGAGATTTTTTTTCTGCTGGGTTTGTGGATCTAACCTGAGAAAATGCCCCTCCACAGATTTGGGGGGATGGATAGAGGGAGGGAGGGATGTTGTGGAATCTGCCAGGCAACAGCAGCAATGGCAACGGTAGCAAGACAGCTCTCTGGGGGTGGTCAACAGCAGAGAGGAAGCTCTAATCCAACCCTCCTCTGAAGTTGTCTTTGGCCTGACGTCACTTCCTGTGGAGGCGCATTGGAAGGGCTGTCAGCCAAACGAAGAACGTTGTGAGTGTGTAATATTTTTTCACTCGGAGAATAGTTAAGCTTTGGAACCCATTTCCAGAAGTTGTGGTAAGATCGGATAGCATACCTGGTTTTAAGAAAGGTTTGGACAAGTTCCTGGAGGAAAAGTCCATAGTCTGTTATTGAGAGACATGGGGAAAGCCACGGCTTGCCCTGGATCGGTAGCCTGGAATATTGCTACTCCTTGGGTTTTGGCCAGGTACTAGTGACCTGGATTGCGAACGGGCTACTGGGCTTGATGGACCATTGGTCTGATCCAGTGGGGCTATTCTTATGTTTTTAAGTGACTTACTAGTTAAAAGAATTGGCTTGGAATTCAGGAGACCAGTGTTCAAATCCTGCTTCTCCTGCTGACAGACCTCGGGATCTTGTCCTGTTGCCTCAGTATCAAGATAAGCTGTAAGCACTTTGGGGCAGGGACTCGTATCGATATGTAATTTTTATAGGGTGTCTCAGTGAAAAGCCCAGTGTAAATTTGAAATAAAGTGATAAGGAATGATTAATACAAAGGCCAGATGGGAAAGTCTGAAAGCAGAAGGGATAAGCATCAAAGGTTAATGAAGGCAGAGAAGAAATGTACAGGTGGAAAGAAAGAGAAGGATTAGGGTGACCATAAAAATTCTATTAGAGAATTTGTTTACTGGGAAGACACAGGTAAAGAGAATTAGATGGGTTTGATGTAATGTAGGGAGGTAAGAAAAAGACAAACACGGACGACAAAGGGTAAGAAATTGGAGGGGGGGGGGGAGAGGGAAGCTTATCTATGAATGAGTGATAAAAAGAATTCACTGATGAAATGATGGGGGACAAAATGAGAAGCGCGGAGAACCAAAAGCCCAGCCTTAAAGACTGGTGAGTACAGGTCAAGGTTCGGTCTGGGTTTTGAGCAGCATCCTGGAAGAACTGCCAGAAAGACATGAGGAGCCTTCGTAGAGCTTAGCAGAGGATGGACACCAGACTCAGCAGTGTGGTTTTCCAAGAGGACAGTAGGGGTCTAAATCAATTGATCGGGAGAGAACAAGCTTCATTTTAGCAAGAATATTGTGAGCTTGGTGCCTGAGGAGACCTGTGTAGCAGAATGCAAAGGAAATGACATTAAAAACAGGAGTCTTGGTTTTTGCTTTAACAAGTGGAGGTTGCTCTTAACCCAAGTGGCCCCAACTGTGAGAGGGGGATCCTGACCATGTTTTCGGACAAAGCTGCTCCATGAGATCAGAGCAGGCACCGCACCTCACGTTCTTGCTCTGGAATGGGAGTGTCTAGTCTAGTGTGATGAAAGCCAGCTGCTTCCATGTCCTCCTCAGATTCCAGTTCAGGTCTTCACTTCAGCTCACGGCCCTGTAGTTAAAAATGTAGATACTGTCTAATAAGTAAAGGGTTTACAGCGATAGAATAAAATCTTTAAAACCTGGAAATGAAATCATCTCTTCTCTTCCTTTAGGGCACAAGTAGAGAAAAGTGTTTATTTAAAAAACTTATATACCGCCTAAACTCTTAGTGGTTTCCAAGTATCAGACATTCACAAAGTTAACATAAAACCCAACAACTGTTTTCAACTACATGAAACATATAATCTAGACCAGTGTTTTTCAACCTTTTTACACCCATGGACCGGCAGAAATAAAAGAATTATTCTGTGGACCGGCGGTTGAAGAACACGGGGCTAAGTCGTGGGCCAGACCCCGCCCATCTCTACCCAATCTCCACCCCAGACCCCGCCCCCATAACAGTACTAATTGCACCTTGCACGTCCCGTGCCTCATCTGGAAGCCTTTCCTCTGACGTTGCAACGTCTGAGAGAAGGCTTCTGGTTCAGGCGCAGGATGCCCGTAGGAGCCACTGCCCCTGGCTTTGTGCACTGAATCAGTTAGGAAGAGGGAGCTGGCTCGAAGATAACGCCGCATCGATCGCACCGTGGACTGGCGGTTGAAAAACGCTGTTTTGGGCCTGATGCACCTGCTGGCCCTGTGGACCGGCAGGAAATTTCTGTGGATCAGCACTGTTCCGGTGGTTGAAGAACACTGATCTAGACACAACATATATTCTTCTCTGCAGCCTACATGTAATGTAATGTAATGTAATTTATTTCTTATATACCGCTACATCCGTTAGGTTCTAAGCGGTTTGAAGAAAATATACATTAAGATTATAAATGAGAAAGGCAACAACAGACAGCTGGAATATGAAAAGTTTCCTAAAATCAAAGCATATATTGTTCACTGCGGCCTCTACAACTGAGTTTTTAATAGTTTCTTAAATGTGGAGCAATTTGTACATGATCTTAAATGTCCCGCCAGAGCATTCCACGGGGAGACACCGGCCACCGAAAGCATTCTGGATTTCGTGGCCACATAACGCACTCCCGTTTCCATGTTCGCTAGTCATTTCATGCCTCCCTTTGATCTCGACGCACTTCAAGGTTTATAGACTGTCCACAAAGTTTGAAACCAAGCGGGAGTTAGGACAGCACTTCAAAAACTAGAACACTGATTCAGTATTTTCGGCTGGGAACCTTTTTTTTTGTTGTTGTTGTTTTTTAAAAACAATTTATATTCTGCATATCCTACGATTCAGATACTCGAGCAATTTCCCTGTCTGTCCCATCAGGCTCCCACTCTATCTAATGCACCTGAGGCGATTGGGATTAAGTGACTTGCCCTGTGGTGCAGGATTTGAACCCACAACCTCAGGGTGCCGAGGCTTTAGCTCCAACCACTGCACTACACACTCCCTGCTAGATTTGGTTGCAAATATTGGCAGGTGGTCATTAGACTTTAGCAGTTACAGTAGAAGCGGTAAGAGTTTCCAGAAAGCACGCAGTCTGCTTTTCCCGTTACTGTACCTTTCTCTCTCTCCCTCTTGTCACACTGGTAAGTGCTACTTAACAAAACACATGTTCTCCCCCTTGGAAAAAAAAAAAAAAAAAAGCTGTCTCAGCCCCCCCTGCACACACCCCTTCTTTATTCAGCTTGAACCTCACCGAAGGGAATTCGGCAGCTCTGCGGTGATAAATCCAGCTGCAGATAATTGGCAAGAAAACAACACTTGTGCAGTATATAATGTTTTATGGCTGTTTCATGTACTTTATTATAATACTAATGAGAAGTTATATATCAGAGGTAAGTGCACGCTGGATTAGCTTGTTAGCATGATATGAAATGGCAGAGCAAACAGTACAGTCCCCCTTGCGCCCTCCCTTCTATTCCCCCCCCCTTCCCATTTGCACTCAGTAATTAGTATGCAAATTAGGCCCCAAGACCACACAAGTTCCAGTATATTACAGGGCTTTTATTATGCACTTGTGAGTGGAAGATGGAGAGTGCCCATGGCAGCGTTTATCTCTGCCTCTCGCTCGCTCGCTCGCTCGCTTGTGCACACACACAGAGCAAACATGCAAAGCAAGCTGGGGGGCCACTCTGGCCCCCCAAGGAACCTACTAGGCCCTAGAGAGGAGAATTTCGGCTTAGATGTGGCATGTGGAAGAACGCGATAACAGCTGGAAAAAAAATAACAAAATACTGTGATTTGCGGTTACCCTTTTTATGAAGCCGCTTTAGGCTTTTTTATCGCTGTCCGTGGCGGTATTAGCTCTGATGATCAGAATTCCTATGAGCTTCGGAGATAATACCGCTGCGGCCAGCGATATAAAAGCCTGATGTGGCTTCGTAAAGGGGGGGGGAAGCAGAGGAAACAAATTCTGATGGGAGGTGGAGGAAGGGTACTGACTGGACTCCCAAAATTTCAAAGACCTAAGCCAATCAAATTTGCAAAAACTGCCCTATGTGAACAGCATATATTTTGAGCGGATTACTCTATAATTCCCAGGTCTGTGGGCAGGCGCCACATTAATGGATTTAAAACCAGTCAATCGATGTGGACCTAACAGCTTTATATCGAATATCATTTAACCCTGGATTCTATATACGGCATCCAGATTTACATTCACATATCTGTGCATGTGCCTGAGATGTGCGTGCAAATTAATTGAACTATGGGTGTCATTTGTCACCCGTTAAAATTTGCGCAGGGTAGGGTGCTGAGCTCCTATAGTGTGTATTTCAAATGGAAGCATGGCCATATAAAGGGAGTGTACTGATATTTTCAGGCCCCCTTACTGTATCACTATGTTCCTATATATTGCTTTTGATATCTCATGTATGAAGTCATAATTAAGATGGCAGAACGCTGAAGCTTTATGAATCACTGCAAAAGGCATTTCACTAAAGCAAATCTTTGGAATTCTTTAGGGAATCTTGTTACCGTCTGAGATTCTGCCTGGAATCTTATTCGCTGTGATAGGGGATTAGCAGACCAGCGAATAACTTTTTCATGTTATTCGCTGTTTTCTATGAAAAACCATCGTGGATATGGTGAGACCACGAATAACATGGCGGGAGACCTGGCCTGTTCCTGAAGGAGAGGCAAAACACGGTGAAGAAAGTGCTGGGAATCGGCGATTTTCTCTGTAAACGCTTGGGAATCGGCGATTTCTCTATGCAAGCTGACGCAATTTGGGGGGAGGAGCCAGCAAGCTAAAAACCGTGAATAATCGAAACTGCGATTGCTGAAACCACGAATACGGAAGGAGAAGTGTACTCTTTGGAACTCTGCGTGGAATGTTGCTACTATGTGGGATTTTGCCTGCTACTTGTGACCTGGATTGGCCATTGGTGGACACAGGAAACTTGGCTAGATGGGCCAGTATGGCTATTCTTATGTTTCTATGTGACAGAATAGCAGCCCTGCTAGACTGGAATAATGTAGGGGCCCAATTTTCAGCTGCTAAAAATATCCGTACAGGTCCAGGGCAGAGTGAGAGAGGAACAGGGGCATTTCGCCCAGCTATACGGAGAGCAGTTTTGCTTTGGTCACTATTTATCTGGATAAATATCTCTATAGTGGAATGGCATATACCTATCTTTTAAACACTACTGCCAGCATTTAAAGGGAAAAAAAAATCCTTACTACTGCCGCCACCCAAGATTAATTCATAAAAAGCATTCAACACATTTTACAATGAAAGCGAGAGAACGGGGGGCAAAACGCAAGAAGAGAAATCTGCAGATCCAGGTTCCTTATCCACCACCACCAACTGTGTGTCCTCCAGGACTTCACTGGACACAAATGGCTGTGAGATCTTTGCATGGCGTTTCAGAGCATGAAAACTCCTGCAGAGGAGAGAAAGTGGCACATAGGTTAAAGCTACAGCCTCAGCACCCAGCTGTTCCTTGTGACCCTGGCAAAGTCATTTAATTCCCCTATTATATAAGAATATAAGAATTGCCGCTGCTGGGTCAGACCAGTGGTCCATCGCGCCCAGCAGTCAAAGACCAGCGCCCTAACTGAGACCAGCCCTACCTGCGTACGTTCTAGTTCAGCAGGAACTTGTGTAACTTTGTCTTGAATCCCTGGAGGGTGTTTTCCCCTACGACAGACTCCAGTTTTCTACCACTCTCTGGGTGAAGAAGAACTTCCTTACGCTCGTACGGAATCTATCCCCTTTCAACTTTAGAGGGTGCCCCAAGTACATAAGATAGATTTTGAGCCCACAGGGAAAAATGCTTGAGTGCCTCAATAAATTCATGTAAACCCTTCTGAGCTCCCCTGGAAGAGCAGTATAGAAAACGTTGGATCCAATGAGGCATGGCAAGCTAAGCAAACTGCTCTGGCCGAATCCCAAAGAGTAGCAAGCAACATTCCAGAACCCCAAAGAGGACACTTCTCCCTCCATATCCATGGTGGTTAGGGGCAGAGCCGGCCCGCGAATATTAAAAAAACTGCAAATAATATTTGGGCCAGTTGGGCCCTAACCCCCTCTCCCCCCCCCCCAACTATTTCAAGCCCTGTAAGCCCCCCCCCCCTTAAGCCTTACCTGGTGGTCTAGCGGATTTTTGTGCAGGAGTGATCTTCCCACGCTACTGCCCTGTGCAGATCGCTCACAGGAAATGGCTGCCTTGAGCTCTCGTCATCTCTCAAAGAATAGCGACATTCCCTGCTACCGATCCAGGGCAAGCAGTGGCTTCCCCCATGTCTTTCTCAATAACAGACTATGGACTTTTCCTCCAGGAACTTGTCCAAAGCTTTCTTAAAACCAGCTACGCTATCCGCTCTTACCACATCCTCTGGCAACGCTTTCCAGAGCTTAACTATTGCACAATGTATTGTGTTGACGATTCTAAAGGTCATTAAGAGGCAGGCTTCTGAGTGTGAATTCTGTAACAGCATCTGGGTGCCCCGATTCAGTTATAAAGTAAGGGCAAGATGGCAAGTTGTATGCAGAAGTGTGGCACTCGCCCATCGTGCGCTGCGAGGATTGTGAGCTATGCGTGTGGAATATGCCTTAGCACCCAACCGGTATTTGCATGCGTGGCTTTTACATTCACCCACAGAAGTGGCGCTTACATTTCGGCAATGAGACTGTACAATTAGGGGGGTAAGCAAAAGTCAATCAGCATAGAGACCAGTGTATCACAAACTGTGTGCCACGGCCTACTAGTGGGCCCCAGCAGATTCGAGGTGTGCCCCGACGAGGCGCCGGCGCTGGCCGACTGCTTCTATGACGTGGTTCTCGCGGTCAGCCAGCGCCAACGACTCTCCTCCTCCAGGATTGCCCTCCGAAGTGACAGATGGGCCTCTGCGCATGCACCTGCACTTCTGGGTGCCTTCCAGCCGGGGCATTGGCCGAAAAGCTTGCGGGACACTGACTGACAGAGGCAGTAATTAACATTAGCAGTTCTGCAGCATCCTGGGAGGTCCAGGAAGATGAGTAGAAGGAAGAGGGAAGGAAGATGCCGGGACGCAGGAAACGCTGCATTAATGCTTAACAGAAGGAAAGTGAGGGGGGGGGGAGAGGAGGGGGCTGGCAATTTTGGTAAAGGGTTGATGCTATACTACACATCACACTGTGACAGGTCCCGATGCTAGCTCCTGGAATGGATCACAGGAGACTCATTAGGAAAAACAAATATTATCGCAAGCTGAAATGATTTATGGATGAAAATGAAATTTTTTTTGTTCCTCCATTTCTCTCGCTCTCCCCTTTGCTGCATTATATGGGAAGATTATTTATGGTCTCGACTATTTTACAAGTGAACAGGCTGTTCCCAGCCAATCGCTCTCACAAACCGCCCGCCAGGTTCAGTTTTACTGGGGGCTCTACAAACTTTCTTCTCGCTTTATTGTTATCCATGGGGTGCTGAGATAATATCTGAATGCCAGGTACTTGTGGCTTTTTAACGACCATTTGGCAAAGGCATATAAAAAAGCTATGCGGTACGGTGAAATATGGAGGGGAAAGGGGGGGACTATTGCCTTCAAATCCTGTTGGAGTCTCGCATACCGGTAGCCCTACTGTGCTCGGTTCGGAGGGATGTGGGAGACGTGAGTGAACTGAAACCCCCAAGAAGCCAGCGATTTACTTGTAGAAATACAAAGAAAGCCACGACTGACAGGGAATACCGTCCCAGGAAGAAAAGGGTCTAATCCTGGGGAAAGGGGGGGAAACTGCAGCTAGAGCAGCATAATATATTTCACCAGGCAAGAAGTGTGACCTCACCAGCAGCGCAATATGGGAAACTGCCCATCTTTCTTACAGGTCTCCCCACTCCTGGCCAAACTTCACTGGCTCCCAGTGATTCCCAGAATCCATTTCAAATGCGCCTGCCCGGCTTTTAAGATCATTCATGGCATCCTCCCTCCCCTAATCCCTCTATCTTATAACTCCTCGAGTCCTGACTCCACCAGATATAAACTAGCCTACATGGTATTCTCTAGGCGGGTAAACTGGGAAAATCACAGGGCTTTGGAACGATCTTACTACCCCGCTGCGGAACCTGGGCTCCCTCCAATTATTCCGTAAGCACCTGAAAACTTGGCTTTTCACAAAAATGTAATTCTCTATTCCCCCTTGTATGCAACCCCAATTCTTCTCTTCCTATATTTAAGTTCTTGTAAACCATGCTTAGCTCCACATCTGTGGAGAAAATGCGGTATATAAACTTAAGGTTTAGTTTAGTTTAGTTTATTATTCGTTTGTAAATTGGTTCCTTTTTATTCTAACTACCTTTTATGTCGTCGTGCCAATTGTTGTTTGAATGGCTCCTGACGGACATTTCACCGAACAGATATTTGACCCACATTTGGTGAAATGTCCATTGGCTAAATATCTGGGTGCCCTGAAACACAGACAAGTCAGATTTAGCAAAAATCTTGAGCAAATGTCCATCGGCAAAATATACTGTATCACGAGTCCTCGAAATGTAAATTGAAATCTCCCCAAAAGTGAAAAACACCAGTTCCTCATCCAAAGATAACTAACTACACAAGCTTTTAATTTGAACATGGCTAGCAAATCTACGTTCTTTCAGGAATGTGTTAATATCTCGTTTCCAGCTCTGTGTATATCTTTAACGAAAGAGGAAGGTGGGAACCGGTGACATCACAAAAGGGAGAAGTCCTTTCTTTGCAACTGTGACATCATAATGACCAGAGGAGCCAATGGGGTTAGGCTGCGCTACAAGTATCTATCTAACACCCCCTCACTAGGCTTGGGTGAAGTGGCGTAGCGACCAACTAGTCCACAGATTCTGCTTAACATTTGAGGGTGGCCGGACATTTCACCAAATGTTGGTCAAATGTCCATTCAGTGAAATATCTGGCCACAATTTGAATAAATCTCACTCAAGCTGCTAAACACATCCATAGTTCAGAGTCAGAAAATAGTTTCACCTCAGATTTGGAGAATACTCTGTACGTAACAGTTCCCAGGGAGACCCACTCGGTTTCTCTAATAGCCCAGATTTCTATAAATAACTTCAGAGAGATGAAGAACTAGTAAGTAATCCAGTCCCCTCTGCTTTTCCCTAAACAAAAAATCACATTGTCAGAACATTTGTAGGTAATAAGCGTAAGTTTGTATCGGTTGTCCTGGTCCAAAAAAAAGGACTTTTAGGTCTGTCTGTTTGGAAAAGACTCAGCAAACATGGAACCCTTAAAAAAAATATATGAAGCATCCTCAAAAAAACATGTATATTTGGTACTACTGTACAACTAGAAAAGCCATTTTCCAAAATAATATTTTTAAAAAAGAGTAGTTTGTGTAAACAATGCTACATGCATTTTAGTACTTTTGGGGACAATGCATGAAACTATGTAATCATATGTGCGCTGAAAGATTGTGCAATTTCACTGCACCTCATCTAAAGCGACTAGGGCTCTTCTGTTTGGAGAAGAGACGGCTCAGGGCTGATACGATAGAGGTCTATAAAATACTGAGTGGAGTGGAAAGGGTAGATGGGAATCGTTTGTTCACTCTTTCCAAAAATACTAGGACTAGGGGACATGCGATGAAGCTACTAAGTAGTAGATTTAAAACAAACCGGAGAAAATATTTCTTCACACAACGTGTAATTAAACTCTGGAATTTGTTGCCAGAGAATGTGGTGAAATCAGTTAGCTTAGCAGGGTTTATAAAAGGTTTGGATAATTTCCTGAAAGAGACGTCCATAGGCCATTCTTGAGATGACTTGGAGAAATCCACTGCTTATTCCTACGCTAAGCAGCATAAAGTCTGTTTTGCTCCTTGGAATCGAGCTGGGTACTTGGGACCTGGGTTGGCCACTGGGCTTGATAGACCTTTGGTTTGTCCCAGTGGCAATTTTTATGTTATTCGAGGAGCTGCTGTCCAGAAGTGCAGGATGCCAAACCTGTTCTGAGCTCTTCTGGAAGTTCAGTTTGGGCAGAAGAAGAGTAGGATTGAGTCCTTTATAAACTAGGTGGGTACGGATGTGGAGTGCATAAGCACCATTACACCGATTACTGCCCACATATGGAAGTGGCACCTAGGGTTGGGATTTTTCTCCTAATTTACAGCCTCCTCTGTGCTTAGCAGCTACCCTGTGTTAACACTCCTTCAATAACACAAGCCCTGGTAGTCTCAGTGGCGCTATTTGATAACTGGGGGGTACCTGGTTAACTTAGCACGCCACAGCCCCTCCCCGGCACTAACCAGATTCTGCTGGGGCAGTCAGGCAGGACATTCAACAGCTTTATCTGTGATGTTCCACTGAATAACCTGTGGGAGCCGGATCAGTGCTGGGGGTGGAGGGAAGGGAATGTATCATTTCTGCAGTCCCTGCTCAGTAGAGCTTACAATCTAACCAGTAGAGGGTTAGGGAGTTTCTCAGGCATGGGGGCTTTACAAGTGGGTGGGGTTAGGAGATAAAAGCAGTTTGAAAAAGTCTTACAGATTTTACTGTATCTCGCACTGTATAAGACATTTTTTTTTAATAGAAAGTTGCAGGTTATAAGATACTGTATTAGATGAAACCAGCTAACTAGCACTGAATTTATTTTTTTTATTTTTATTAATTATAACTTTTTCACAAGTATAACAACTTGTTGAAGGAAACACAGAGCCATAATCCAACATGAAATAAATCCAAGTACAACCTAAAAAGTAACAACAATCTTAAGGAAAGGAGGACTCAAAATTACAGAGAGATAAGTTCCAGGAAACTATTTAGGATACGTCAAACCCCCCAGTCACTAACCTGAGCTCCAAAAAGGATCTGAGCTGATCGAGCGCGTAAACTATATTTCATAATACACTTGCAGGGGTCGCCCCGATTTCTTCGTCTCATCTCTCATTGCAAGAAATAACTTGTGCCTTTTTGGCTTAATTTTGTGACTCACTTTGTTATTCAAAACAATATCATATCAATCAATCAAGTAACTGAAGTTATTTAGTGAACACTCAGACCCACAGCTGAGGTCTCAGTGAAAAATTCACGGAGCAGCTGTTAAAGAGACCATCATCGTTGTTCACAGTCTCACCCTCCATACAACAGCTAAATAACTGCACAAAGATGGTAAAACAAAACCAACTTAGCTTTGAATGGAGTGGGTAATCGATATAGCTGCTCCGGGTTCCTTTTTATTCAAGTGACTGCATTCAATACAATTGCCGACCCCCCTACCCAGGTTTCGCCAACTGGCTTCTTCAGGAGGGGTACTATGAATGTAAAACAACCACATTAACACTAAAACACTTCAGTTACCACTACTATAATTTTACACAATAATCACAATTAACTGCCATACCATTCACACTCGGACCTACCGGCATAACGCACTCCACACTACTCACAGACACTAGAGCTTTTGACGACGAATTTCCATCAGCAGGCCCACTTTATATACTCCTCCCCTTCAATTACGTCATACTGACGTCACTACAATTTAACCAAAACCCTGCTCCTTCTATAAATGGAACCATTCGATTTCGTTATTTAACCCTTTTGGGGTCAAAGTATGCCACTGGAAGATGAATTTTTGTTCCAAATATAGTAGACACTGAGTCACATCCCCTGTTTTTTTATGTGTCCTAACTATCACTGTATATTTGACATCTTCAATTGAATGCTGCTGTTCAAGCCAATGGTTCACAAGAGGAGCCGACACACGATTACATCTAATATTACTTAGATGTTCGGCGATTCGAGTTTTAATGGCCCGCCGAGTGTGTCCGATATAATAAAGCCCACAGGGGCATATTATACAATACACCACTGCCGTGGACAGACAATTAGTATTAGTTCTTAAGTAGAATTTCTTGCCTCCTGATTGAGGAATGAGTACTTGGTCAGTATTGAGGACATGAGAGCAATATACACAATGGGCACAGACGTTGCAGCACTGTACACCAATGTGCCACAATCGGCGGCCCTGGCAATTATAAAGAAATCTATAGACAGTGTAAACATGTCAACACAGAAGAAGGAACTAGTGGGTACATTGGCAGAATTCGTGATTTGTCAAAATTACTTTCAGTTTATAGATAGGTTCTTCATTCAGACTAAAGGGGTGGCGATGGGGGCCACAGTGGCCCCTTCAGTCGCCTGCCTCTATATGTCTGAATACGAAGAAAAATATGTGTATACATCTAGGTGGTTTAACAGAGTAGGTTTCTGGAGAAGATACATAGACGACATCTTTTTTACGTGGAATGGGGAACGTCACGAGTTGGAGGAATTCCTTAAGGAATTAAATGAAGTGGATCTTAACATTTCTCTCACTCATGAAGTGAGTTCCAATAAGGTATCTTTTTTGGACATTCAGGTAGTTAAATCCCAGTTTGATTCTCAGGTACATTTTGACACTACATTGTATCGGAAGCCCTCCGACCGTAACACACTCCTCCATTACCACAGCTACCATCCCAAGCCTCTCCGGGATAGTATACCGGTGGGGCAATTTTTGAGACTGAGAAGGATATGCTCTGACGAAGGGGATTTCCATCAGCAGGCCACACTATTATATGCAAAGTTTATAGAACGCGGCTACCCATCCAGGGTGGTCAAAGCAGCATGGAAAAGAGCCCGCAATTGTCAGCGGGAATGGTTATTTCATACAAAGGAGAAAGAGAAAAGTGGGGCCCTAGTATGTGTATTACCTTATTCTAGTAGGAGTCAACAACTTAGACAAATCATTCTAAAGCACTGGTCAGTATTGCAGGTACATGAAAGCATGAACCAATTTCCATTGTTCGCTTACACTCGAGGCCGTAATCTGGGCCAAATTCTTAAACAGCAAGCCCCCGGTCAACAGAATTATGGGGGTCCTCATGTAAGCTGTGCCCATTGTGTATATTGCTCTCATGTCCTCAATACTGACCAAGTACTCATTCCTCAATCAGGAGGCAAGAAATTCTACTTAAGAACTAATACTAATTGTCTGTCCACGGCAGTGGTGTATTGTATAATATGCCCCTGTGGGCTTTATTATATCGGACACACTCGGCGGGCCATTAAAACTCGAATCGCCGAACATCTAAGTAATATTAGATGTAATCGTGTGTCGGCTCCTCTTGTGAACCATTGGCTTGAACAGCAGCATTCAATTGAAGATGTCAAATATACAGTGATAGTTAGGACACATAAAAAAACAGGGGATGTGACTCAGTGTCTACTATATTTGGAACAAAAATTCATCTTCCAGTGGCATACTTTGACCCCAAAAGGGTTAAATAACGAAATCGAATGGTTCCATTTATAGAAGGAGCAGGGTTTTGGTTAAATTGTAGTGACGTCAGTATGACGTAATTGAAGGGGAGGAGTATATAAAGTGGGCCTGCTGATGGAAATTCGTCGTCAAAAGCTCTAGTGTCTGTGAGTAGTGTGGAGTGCGTTATGCCGGTAGGTCCGAGTGTGAATGGTATGGCAGTTAATTGTGATTATTGTGTAAAATTATAGTAGTGGTAACTGAAGTGTTTTAGTGTTAATGTGGTTGTTTTACATTCATAGTACCCCTCCTGAAGAAGCCAGTTGGCGAAACCTGGGTAGGGGGGTCGGCAATTGTATTGAATGCAGTCACTTGAATAAAAAGGAACCCGGAGCAGCTATATCGATTACCCACTCCATTCAAAGCTAAGTTGGTTTTGTTTTACCATCTTTGTGCAGTTATTTAGCTGTTGTATGGAGGGTGAGACTGTGAACAACGATGATGGTCTCTTTAACAGCTGCTCCGTGAATTTTTCACTGAGACCTCAGCTGTGGGTCTGAGTGTTCACTAAATAACTTCAGTTACTTGATTGATTGATATGATATTGTTTTGAATAACAAAGTGAGTTAGTAGAACATATTTAAGTATATCACTTTGGATAATTAAATTCCCTTGAGGTATAAGATATTAATTTTGTGACATCATGATATAGGCAACTAGCACTGAACTTCCACCCCGCATCTGCATCGGAGCCTCCTCACCTCGCTCCTGCCCCCTGCAGCCTTGGCTCTGTGCTCTTGCCCTTTGCCCTGGCGGTTGCCCACTGGCACAGCAGAATAGGAAGGACTTGTTCTTGCCTTAAACCTGCAGTGGAATTGGGAACATTGCACGCGGTCTATAAAAGGCACTTGAAGGGGTCCTTTTATCAGTTTAACGCACATAATACCACGCGTTAAACTGCCTGCCGCGCTAGCCACTAACGCCTCCATTGAGCAGGCGTTAGTTTTTTAGCCGGCCATGGGGGATAGCGCGTGATGTAATATCTGCGCTAACCCTGCTAGCGCAGTTTGATAAAAGGATCCCTAAGTTAAGCACCTAACTTAATCAGTAAAATCTTTTTTATTTAAATATAGACATCTACCGGTGCGTAGAAAACCAGCACTTTCATCACATCTACGGAGGTGCCTTGGAACGCCTAAGGTCAAAGTAGGTGTGGTTAATGCCAGATACGACCTTAGGCATTGCAAGGCGCCTCCCTGGATGTGATTCTTGTCAAAGGTAGATGCCCGAAATGTTGGCCCTTAAAACCCTGGCGCCTACCTTCCACAAAAGTCGCGATTCTGTAAATGGTGCCGTTGCAGGCTGTGACACATGACTGGCGGCCTGATAACGGTGCCATTTACAGAGTCTGGTCTTTGGTGTCTGAGATTTGGCGCCCTGACCTTGTACCTCACCTGGCTTGATTACCGTAATGTCACATAGTAGATGAGCAAGCAGAAAAAAACCTAACAAGCTGCCGTAGATACTTGAAAGTCACAACAGAGAGCAGCAAGTGATAATCTGCGTCTGGATAAGGAGAAGCGAAGCAATATACGAGCGTCTCCTCAGTGTGCGGTGATAAGCTCTGAGAAGCCAAGTTCAAAAAGAACCAAGACTCCAGACCGGGTTTTTAAGGCGGACACCATCGTCGGGTTATCCTTAACAAATATGCAATGTGCTATAACAAATAATGGCAGTGAAGTGATGCAATGCTCCTCCTTGGATAAAGCAAATGGAAAAACGGTGAGTCTGCCAGCTCGGCCCAAATTCTAGCAGGGTTGCCAGGGGAGGTTGTTTTCTAAGTCTCCTACGAGTTGTTTGCGGTTCAACTAGGCTTGGTTTCAGGGAACACTAACCCTTCTTCAGAAACCTTTTTGGCGATAATCCAATTGTAGTATCACCGCAAAAGACAAAAAAGCAAGACTTCCGGAAGCTATTGCTCTACACTGAGATCCGTTGCCGGCTGAAGGTAGAGATGTAGTAGATGATGGCATATGAAGACCTGCATAGTCCATCCACTTTGCTCAAGATAATTCCTGGCATATACGATTTGATAACACAAGTGGACTTGATCTTACGCTGTTCTTGCCATTCTCAGGACACAGACCGTAGAAGTTTGCCTGGCACTGGCTTAATTTTCAACTGCTGGAGTTGCTATCGAAGCCCACTTCCAATCCAACCAGATCGAGCTAGCCATAATCGGGACACAGTCCATTGAAGCTTGCCCGGCAGGAGCCTTTATCCCCCACCTAAAGTAAAACCTTGGTTTGAGTGCATAATTCGTTCTGGAACCATGCTTGTAATCCAAAACACATATATCAAAGTGAATTTCCCCATAAGAAATAATGGAAACTCAGACGATTCGTTCCACAACCCCAAAACTTTAATACAAAATACTGTACTGTACAGAACAGTCACTCCACTCCCGCAGCGTCAGAGGGAGAAGAACCATCGGCTCAGTTGTGATGAAGTGATGTTCATATACTGTACATACTCATATTGAAAGACCTCACTCACTTATCAAGTTAAAATTTAATAAAATGTTTTGCTCATCTTGCAAAACATTCACTCACCAAGTTACTTGCAATCCAAGATTTTACTGTATTGGATTTGCCACTTAAGCACAGTCAAAATGTTTTTTTCATATCACTTAGTGGTTGGGAAGGGCACCTCCGCCAACCTTGAAGTACAGAAGACGTGACCTGGGGATTGAACATGGGCCAACCCTCCCTCTACTTTTCATTTCTACAGCGCTACCAGACATACACCGCGCTGTACATCAGCCACAGAATAGACAGTCCCTGCTCTGAAGAGCTGACAGCCTAGTTCTGATATTTCTGAAGAACAAAGTTTCACTGTGATTGTTTTAAATCCTTCTTTGTTACATGTGTTGTTTAATTCCTGAGCTAAGATAAATGACTTGAGTTCTAAGACAGCTCTTTCTGCTTAGCCGTTCCTTCCGTTGCGATTCTAAGCGCATTCTAGCGAGCCGTATTGATCTCGCTCAGCGTTATTGGTGGTTCGCGCGCTTCGTTTGGTAAATCGGCTCCTTTTCACTACTACTGGCGCTCCGTGGGTACACTGGCCCCGTTTCCGTGTTATCAGTGTGGCATATACAGCGCTGGGACTCCCACCGAGAGCTTCACTGCCTCACACTGAACTTCTCCGAGATATGCAGCTGTGCTATAGGGGGCTTGGACTATCCTGTAACCCCCAAATCTCCCGCGTTGCGCGTGTTCTTTTCGTTTGCCCTTCCGTGAAGGGAGGTAAGTTTAAAAGCTATCATGAACGTAGACTGTCTTATCAGGCCGCCCTCTGGGACCAACACTTTAAACCATTATTCTTTCTATCTGTGTGATATCTGGACTTTAGAAGACTTTTGAAGACTCACCCCCGGTTTTACTAGGTGCGCTAAGTGTCTTAGAGCCTGTTTAGCGCAAGCTAAATCTACGCACGTGCTAAATGCTAACGTGCCCATAGACTAACATGCATGCGTTGGCGTTTAGCGCGTGATTAGAAACATAGAGTATGACGGCAGAAAAGGGCCGGCGGCCCACCAAGTCTGCCCACTCAAGAACCCTCCCTCCCTTGAGAATCCATCTTTTAAGCATAACACTGTAGGAATCCCACCTGTTTGTCCCATCGTCTCTTGAAGTCCACCTGGCGGGGAAGACCATTCCATCGATCAATCACCCTTTCGGTGAAGAAGTATTTCCTGGTGTCACTATGAAATCTTCTCCCCTTAAGTTTTAGCGGATGCCCTCTTGTCGCCGTGGGACCCTTAAGAAAAAAGATTTCTTCCTCCACTAAAATGTGTAGCCCGCCTTAGTAAAAGAAGCCTTTATTGGTTCTCTAGATTTTGGGGTAGTTAATTTCTTCAGATTCTCATTTTTTTGTAAACCACATAGATCCTCATGGTTATGCGGTCTATAAGTTGATTTTATGTTATGTCAGGGGAGGTCTTAGTGCAAGCGTGCATCGTTAGCGGGCCTGTAGGGGATGTTTATGTTTGTGATATTAAAGAAACAAGCCTTAAAAACATCAACCCGAGAAAACGGGGCTATCCAGATGAGATAAAGTGAACCGTTAAAATATCAATTTTACAAACAAGTTTAAATGGGACCACCAGTAACAAGAACATTTTTGAGCCAAATGCCAATATTTTCAGAAAGGCGGCTTATGTCTGTTATCCCCCCAAAGACGACCCGTTTGGGTTGAGACGTCCTAACACAGACAGGGCGTCGGGAGTTTGTTGATAAGTGGTGCCTTTCAATTAGAATTAGGGGAAATTGATCTCGTCTGCTTTATAACACTTTTGATGGAAGACATTTACGGTTATTTATTCTGTGGGTAATAAATTTAAGGGTTATAAATAAAGATCAGGGAGGAAATGGGTAGGAGGTGGTGGGATTAGATAAGACTGGAACGTGAAATGAGATAGACGTCATAAGATGAGATGCCCACCACAGGTGAAAACTGAATGAAAGAGAACATCAATAGATACGTGTAGCAAACATTTATTGGAAAAAATGAATCATTTATAGGCTCCTTTTACTACGCTGCGTTAGCGGATGCTATTCCGCGAATTAATGCCCTAACGCAGCTTAGTAAAAGGAGCCTCAAACTTGTCTATAAAATTGGTATTTTAATGGTTCACTTTATCTCATCTGGATGGCCCCCTTTCCTCTACTTTCGCTTATCTTTTTCTTCGCTCTTGCCTCTCACTAGCAGACTTGTAAGCGCTGCAATGAAGAGGGGACCAGTACAGCCTGCGTCAAAAAAATGACTGTTTCCAAACAAATTCAACTTTATCGATAAGCGAGTCCATTTTCCACTTGTAATAAGATTTATTAACTACTCGTGGCAGTGTAACGCAGGTATAGCTTGACCTTAAGCAACGTATGGGAGAAAACAATCAAATGTTAGCAAAATGTGCGATTAGAACAGCAAGATATACTTGGAAGTGGTCCGATGAAATGACTGAGATGGTGTCGGAACCACAGATAAGTTTGTGAAAATCAAATGGCTTAACCGTACCATACGGCACATTTTAGGAAGCGTTTGCATAATGATAGCCACATAGACAGTGCATGACCACCTGCATCCTGCTGACACTGACCCATTTGGGTCCTGGGGAGTTACCGACCATTTCATGACATGCAGAGTCTCTTGATTGAAATAGCTGCTGGCTTCCTGCTTCCTCCTTGGGCTTCTCGGTGATGTTTGTGGCAGGGGCTTGTGTAGCTGAACAATGCTTGAAGGCAACAAGAGCTGGGTGGTCTTTAATGGCAAAGCCCGTCTCTCCTGGGTGAAGTAAATTCCAACTCCCTGTGACCAGCAAAATTGTAAAAACCATCCGCTCGAATGCAAAAGTTAAAATCAAGAGAATTTGTCAGAGACTGGGCTGGCTGCTGAAGGGTCTCGTTGAGAGAGAAAGGTCAAGTGTCACTGTTTAACTATTTGCTAATTATGCAAATTCACAATGTCTAATGAGTGGACATAATAGACAGAGTTTGGATGCGTGTGGGAGCTTGTGTTTTGGGGTGCATGGGTGGTCTGTGTGTGTTGGGGTGTATCCTGTAGGTTAGACCTTGCTTGACTGAAGCACCCCTTCCCCCCCCCCCCCCCCGCGTAGGGTAGTGGGATTCTGCGGGGAGGGACCCGCTCATAACCTCAGCATTCAACCGCTAACATTTTCCACCCCACAGAGTGCAGTGAGCTTTCCGGAGAGATGAGTCTCAGCTGTCCTTTCCCCTTCCTTTTGTATGCGAACGTCCCCCTCCCCCCAGCCCCCTGTTTACTGGTGAAGCCTGGTTTGTGTTTCTATGGTGCTGGTAACTAGGCATTGGCTAATGCTCCCTGACACCTGCTGCAGCTTTGGCTGATGCCTGCTGATACGAGGGGGTGGGCTGGGGGACAGCGGGGGCAGAAGTGGCAGAAAAGATGGTTGCTGGTTTTATTATGGAGAGCTCAGCAGGCCTGGGGCTTTCCATTGTCCAAGTGGCAAAGAGATTAATAAGAGACAGTGAGACTTCCCCATGGCCTAGCACGGGAGGTTAACAGCTGTACCTGACATGACAAAGTGAGGCCTTTTCTTTGGAGACTGATACAAGCGGGGGAGAGGGAGAGAGGAGACGGGCACTAAGAGGTGGGGGGGGGGCAGGGGGGGAGCTGGACTGGAGCTACAGTTGCCTACACTGCCCAAAGCGCCCTGCGCGGCACTCGCACTGGCTTGACGGATTCCATAGCTCAGGTTTCCTGATCTATTGCATGTTCGGTATGTGGAATGGTCGGAGCAACTTGAAGCTATGAAATAAAGTGACTCTGGAAGCCACCAGGGTTGGGCGTGTTTGCCAGATGGTAGATGGATAACGGGACCATTTATTTTTTCCCTCAAAACGGAACATCTACTAATTTTTAGGCAATAGTAGGTGTATTAAAAAAAAAAACAAAAACCTCGCATATTTTTTTTGATCAGCTTTTTCAAATTTACAATTCACATGGAATAAAGAAAAGGGATGGTTCAAATGATAAAGAACAAGAACACCGGTAGCCGTTCCCGCTGGAATCCACTTATTAAGCAGGGTGCTGAGGCTGAAAGACGATGCTTGCTGCGTGCGTACGCAAAAGGCCTTAACGTGTAAGCACTTACTTTTTGCTATTGAGGTGAAACGCTCTCCCAACACCTGGGGCTAAATTCAACTGAGGAGCGAGTGACCCACTTGCATGTGTGTGAGACGTATTGTGCATGCCGCCATCGTCGCGCTACCGTTGGATTTTTTTAGATTTTTCGTACCTTTTTTGAAATTGTTACCTTGGGTTGCTCTCTTTCTGAAAACGGGACATTTCGGCGTCCCGAAGCTGTACTTGGGGCCAACGGGATGGTCTACCTAAAAACAGGATGGTCCCGTTCCAAACGAGACGTATGGTCCTGTGAGGCGTGGAGGGCCTTCATCGCCACCCTGTCTTTTATTTATTTCCATCGCTTTGAAACTCACTCCCTGTCGATCTATATTTTGAACCCATCCACCGTAAATTCAAAGAGAGCCTCTCGCTTCACCAAGGCTCCTCCTTTTAACTTCTCTCGCCTGTGTTTCTGCAGAGTCACCGCGTTTTAATCCTTTTTTGGGTTGTTTTATCGACTTCTATTTCTGTGTGTGAGCTGATTTGATTGATTGAACTCCTTTTGTGATTGTCTCGCTGTCCTCGTTGCTCTTTGAAGACTGGAAGCAGCTTTGTCACTGTCTATTTCATTCGCTGAATGTCTGTGTCTCTCTTCTTATTTCTACGATGATTGTAAACTGCTGTGCTGTAGAAAGCATGAAAAGCTGTATACCAAGTCTGTGAATAACCTAGACTAGGTGGCACTCCTTCCTCCGAGGAAGCACTGGTGCTGGGTGGCAGTTTTCTGTGGGGATGTTAAACCCAGGGCCTTTTTGCTTTCTGAATATTAAAGAGGGCATCTATCAGGCGTATGATCTAGTTATTTTGACCAATTCCAGCACAGGCTGTATTACACAACATCCGCAAAAAAATTTGTCTTTTAAAGCAAACCTAATTGCAGAAAGTTTCCGACATATGTGGCACTCATTAAATTATACAACATTCCAGATAAAGGCACGTCTTCAATCAATCAATCAACTCCGACATGGAGTTGGACTGTTAAGACATTTTCTCTTTCTCTTGAAGACAGGTTTGGCAAAGCAGGATTTGGACTTTGGATTTGATCAGAGATGGGTAATAACAAAATACAGTCACTTCACTACAGTATTTAAGCACATTTAAGCTGTACTTTAGAACTTAGTTTGTGACTTTTTCTAAAGGTGCTATCACTGCCTTTTACTTCCTAGTCATAGTCCTTTTGGGTCCTCCTCGTACTGGGCTGGTTTCTCCTCTTCTACTCCCAAGGCTTTCTTGTGCCGATTCTTCATCTTGAGTGAAGATGGAGTAGGACTTTCATTCTAGTGATTTTGACTATCTTTGTCCAGCTGTCTTCTTCTTGTACAGATCTTAAGGTGGCCAAACAGGTTGAAAAGTCGACGGCAAAAGCTAGAAGGATGCTAGGGTGCACAGGGAGAGGTATGGCCAGTAGGAAAAAAGAGGTATTGATGCCCCTGTAGAATATTGTGTACAATTCTGGAGGCCGCACCTTCAAAAAGATATAAAAAGGCTGGAATCGGTCCAGCGGAAGGATACTAAAATGGTATGTGGTCTTTGTGATAAGGCGTATGGGGATAGCCTTAAAGATCTCAATATGTATACTTTGGAGGAGAGGGGAGATGTGATAGAGATGTTTAAATATCTACATGGCATGGGATAGAGGACAAGATGGCGACTTGAATGGACATGCAGGAAGTACAGTAGCTCCATTTGGTCCGCGGTACCATCAGTAGTAACAACATGGTTAAGTGAAAAGGGAAGTCACGTTCTTACCTGGCTGAACTGGCTTCCTCCCTGGGATTAACTCAGTGGACCTTCTTCCACAGGCAGAGAGGAATATTCAGGAGCATGAGCATGTTGTGGCTTCGAGCATTTCTGATACCATGCTAAGCCCCGAATACTGTGAGACTCCCTCTCAACCCAGATGTGGACTGCCTGAACAGTTGGGAAGCAAGATTTTGGATACTGAAGGTGCTGCCTGCTCTCGCACTGTAACCGGGACGCTTTTCGACATGTTCTACCAGATGGGACACCCAAAGAGGGAACAGATTGGTGGATCTAAGGGTGGAATAGCTGAGGATCATTCAGACCTCAAAGGTCAACCCGAGAATGCCGAGGAGCCTGTTGTTGGAGCTAAGATTCTTCCCAGGTTTAAGAAGAGACCAGAGAAGATAACACTTGAAGAGTTATTGGACGCTGTAAGTGTTCTGGAGGCAGAGCAAATCAGGCCAGTAGAAGGCCGCGAAGCAGCGTGTTTAGAGTGCTGCGCTGCTGGAGTAAGGACGTTTGTCGGGACCGTGGGAAGGGGGCGGCAAGGGACTAAGGGAGGCAGGCAGGGATCCTGAGAGAAGCCGCTGGGCACTTTTACACACAAAAAAAAAATCCGGTATGAGACGACGTGGAGGGGGGAGGGAAATACTGCTACTGCACTACATACCCGCTCTCACTTAATTCAAAGATCTTGCAGTATAATACCCTTACAGCTGGTAAAAGCATGCGCATTCAACGGTTGCTGCCGAAGGCACCGACATTGAAGAAAAGGTTGTTTGTTGTTTTTTTAAAAAAGCAGTTTGCTGGGCAGGAAAAAAATACTTGCATTTTGTTTTGGGTGAAGGGTGTGTGCTGGGGAAGCTGTTAACTATTGTGCATTGATTTAGGTAAAGGACAGAGTGGGGGGGGGGGGTGCTGGGGATGGGGCCCAGGGAGCAATCTTGCTTTTCTTGGGGGGGGGGATGTGATTGGTGGTAAAAGGAAAGGAGAGCAGGGAAGGGGTGCTGCTGGACATGGGGGAAGAGACAGAAAGGAAGAAAGACAGACAGATGGGGCCAGGGAGAAAGAAAGAAATGCCTAAGTCTACACATCTATTGTAGCACCCGTTAATGTAACGGGCTAAAAAACTAGTTTAAAGCTAAAGAGACAGATGATCAAGAAACTGTTTTATTTGACTTTTGTGATTATGATAAACAGACCGAGGGCCTCAAAATAGTACCTGGCGGGCCGCATATTTTATGGACGCATTTGCGTTTACCACATGCTAAATCGGCAAGCGCGCCTTAATAAAAGAGGGGTAAGTTGGAGAGTCAGGCCCAAGATATGGAGAAAACTGTTGAGAAAGTAGAATCTACTCACTGGCTTTGGTGAAAGATAATATGAATATCCAGCTGAAAATCGAAGGCTGTGGTGATCAGGATTATGCAGGAAATGCACATGGAGGCCACCAAGTCCTCTAGAGTCGGAAAGCAACCCTTCTCGCTACTTTTGCTCTGGAATATGATAGAAATGGGATTCTTCGTTTGTACGTAGTTTCATTTTAAGGATGTTAAGTTTCTGGCACATTCTGTGATTCTTTTTCCTGACCTTTGTAGAGCCACCCAATTGAAGAGCAAGGCTTTTTTAGCTTTTCAATCTCGTTATGGCTCCTGCAATTTCAGAAAAAACTTAGGCTTTTCTTGATCCAGAACATTTAAAGAATTTCCTGCTCAAGACAGTCTCCAGTTCCTATAGCTATATCTAGTCCTTCAGATGTGTTAAACTGAGTGAGGTGGAAGAAAATTGGAACCCCGCCTAAGTCTAATTAAAAATCGTCTTCTATATTTTCTTTTGATTCTCCTAATTTTGCTGTAATCTTGTTCTCCCCTCATGCTTCAATTTCTTAATTATGGGGTTTAGGTATAGATTCTTGCTATATGTTTAAGAGGTTTATATACTTCCAAGGATTTCTCATTGTAAGATCTATTTTCTTTAACAAGTGTTATGCTTGTAAACCGTAAAATTTACAAAAATAAAAAAACCTAGGTGGCGCATGAAGTTAATCTCTCTCAATTGAACGGAAACTCTGGAATGAGGGGGTCATAGGATGAATGTGAAGGGAGATACATTCAGATGGAACCCCAGAAAATATTTTTTCACAGAAAGGGTGGTAAATGCACGGATTTGCCTCCCGGTAGAGGCGTTGTTGATGAAGGCCCGGATTCGGTAAACTGCGTCCCGACTGTAGGCAGCTCTAGGCGTTCTACAGCTATCTAACCAGCCAATTGGGACGCATGTTTAAAACAACAAAAAAACTCCCCAGGCAGGCTGCCTATATTTAAGGCTCTTCTGGGAGCCTAGGGAGGACCACAAAACCGCCTCAGCTCGCCTAAGGCTAGGCGTAGCCTTAGGCAAACCTAGGCAGCCGTACGTGTGTCCCTAGGCCAGCGGCAAACATGTACAATGTAGGCCAGCAAAATGCTGGCCTACATTGTAAGTAGATGTGGCCGCTACACTTATTGCAGCGAGGGATCTCCCCCCCCGAACAATTGCAGCAGGAGGGGGCCCAACCCCTTCAGCCCGAAGACCACCCACCCTCCATGTAGTTCGCGGCAAGAGAGAGCCCAACCCCTCCTGATCAAAGACCTCCCACTCCCTCCCGAACAATCGCAGCAGGAGGGAGCCCAATCCCTCCTGCTGGACCCCCCAAATGAACCCCCTCCCCATCCCCGATGATCACCGACAGGAGGATGGCCCACCCCTCTTGCCAGACCCCTCCAACAAACCCCCTACCACTCCCCGATGATTGCTGGCAGGAGGGTGACCAACCCCTTCTGCTGGACCCCCCCAATGAACCCTCCCACCCCTCCTAGAAGGTTGCTGGCAGGAGGGTGCCCAACCCTTCCCTCCTGCCGGCCCTCCCCAATGAAACGCCCCTCCTTGGACCCCCCCAATGGAAACTTCCAACCCCACCTCCCCGGACCCCCCATCCTGGGCTCACCTTGAAAGGTGGCCTGACAGATGGGCTGAAAAGTCTAGTTGAATTCAAGAGGAAGGGATAGTAGATGAGATGGATAGTTCTTATATTCTATCCCATCTCTGTTTATTATCAGGGACAGTGGTTAAAGCTACAGCCTCAGCATCTTGAGGTTGTGGGTTCAAACCCACACTGCTCCTTGTGACCCTGGGAAAGTCACTTAATCCCCCCAATGCCCCAGGTACATTAGATAGATTGTGAGCCCACCAGGACAGACAGGGAAAAATGCTTGAGTATCTGAATAAATTCATGTAAACTGTTCTAAGCTCCCCTGGGAGAATGGTATAGAAAACTGAATAAATAAATAGCATGAAAAATTTCTGTGTCCAGTAACCAGAGCTGATATTGTGATGTCATAATGCTTCATTCCACCAATGCCTAGTAGTGATGTCACAATGGCTTGTTTGTCCTATACTTGGCTCACTTTTACTACATTTTGATTTCTAGACTGGTGCAGCGGTTAAATCTTCATCCTCAGCACCCTGAGGTTGTGGGTTCAAACCCACACTGCTCCTTGTGACCTTGGACAAGTCACTTAATCCCCCCATTGCCCCAGGAACATTAGATAGATTGTAAACCCACCAGGACAGACAGGGAAAAATGTTTGAGTACCTGAATAAATTCATGTAAACCTTTCTGAACCCTCCTGGGAGAACGGTATAGAATTAATTAAATGAAGATATATGATAAATATCACCACAATATAAATGATACCATAATAACATAGATATAATAGCAAGTAAACACTTAATAGGCACATATTGGAATATTCAAATGATACAGAATGAATCTAACAACACAACAAGTGAAGATTGTTTATATGTCTGTAAAATGCTTTGCATATAGAAGATAATTATAATGAATAATAACCTGTGATCATTCGGTAACTGAAAAGCAAAATTAAGTCACAACCGAACCGATAAAGTGGTTAACAGGTTGAAATGTTGGCTCTCTCAGCCTTCCTCCCACCACTCTGGGATTCAAACCACAGAGGCTCTTTCAGCTCCCAGCCTGATTGAATTTGGAAACCTTTGTTTACAGACGTCTGGCTATACAGGAATATTTATTGAATTTTCCATGAAATGTTGCTCCCCTAATGCTGTAACGCTAGAGCTGCCCACAACTCAAGAGCTGGGTGTTTAAAGTATCAGATTGCACGGAGATGTATCTTTCCCCCACCACCAGGATCTATTTTTCTGAATTTGTTCTGGGTTGCCAGAGAATTTGGGAGGAAAACCTCATAGAAGATCATTAGATGCTACACTTTGCTTCAATGGAGGAGAAAGGGACTGGATATGCTGAGGGAGAACGGGCAAAGTGTAGCTACAATCAAACCCTCGTAGATCAAAGTGAATTTCCCCATGAGAAATAATGGAAACTCAGACGATTCGTTCCACAACCCCAAAACTTTAATACAAAAGAACCATCGGCTTAGTTGTGATGACGTGATCAAGTTAAAATTTAATAAAATGTTTTGCTTGTCTTGCAAAAGACTCGCAATGCAAGGTTTTACTGTATAGAGCTAGGCAGGCTGCATGGCTAATGCCTGGAGCTTAAACACTGCTCTATTTCTGAGCTGCAAGTCTTCATTTGTGGGCATTTTAAGCCACTAACTTTATAATCATCCGTTTATCTTGAATCCCATTGTTAAATTCATGCCCTCTCTTTGCACCTGTTCTCTGCAATTCCTCCGGGTGTGACGGGGACTCAGTAGAGGTGAAGTGAAACCTTGTCGGTGGGATTTTTCAGACTCTGTCCTGCCTGTGCAAACCTTTATGTACTTTGCAAAGGCTTGGTGCACCTGTTTCATATTTAAGTTAAGCACTGAAATGGGAAGGTGTGAAAATTATATAGTACTGTATATATAAAGTTGAGTGGGTGTTTGGAAGAAGCAGTAGCCATCCAGTAGGGGGCGTGTGATCCCACAGAGCATGGTGAGGAAGAAACATTGGCAGATCAGAGTAGAGGCTGCACAGGAATGGGGATTGCGGAATCCCCCCCTAACCCATGGGACTCCCACGGGGACCCCCTTCTAGCCCACGGGACTCCCATGGGGACCCCCCCTCTAGCCAATGGGACTCCCACGGGGATGGAAGGCTTTGGAAGCAGGGTTCGTCCATATAATATAATGGACACGTCAGCCTTAGTAAAAGAGGGGGTTTATAAGTTAATTATCTGAACAGAAAACAAAAAAAGGGTTCCACAAGGAAAACAGCAGCACAAACACAAAAGAAACTGTGGAATTGATGATCCTGTCAGAAATAATTGCTGCTTTTTATCGGGATGGGCAGGGATGGAGATAATTCCTTGCGGGGATGGGTGGGGACGGAGAGGATCCTGATGGGGACGGGTGGGGACGGAGAGGATCTTGGTGGGGACGGGTGGGGACGGAGAGGATCTTGGTGGGGATGGGTGGGATTTCTGTCCCCGTGCAACTCTCTAGATCGGAGTCTAAGCAAAACTCTGCTGGGGAAGTTGAGGAGGAGAAAAGGGGGGAAGTTATGCTGAATATGCTCTTACAAAAGGTTTACGGGGGGGGGGGGTGGCAAAGAGGGGTAAGAGCTGCCGCTTGTGGGGAAGATGGTGTGAGAGCAGCAGGAAAGTGGCATATGGTGGAGTGAGTTGGTGTGTTTGTGTCTGGCTGTGATTACCCCTGTTCTACTGATTTGCTGGCATTTTTTTCCATTTTCTTCTGGGTTTGTTTTTAATTGTAAGCCGCGTAGATACTTTATTGGTACAGGTGGTTTAACAAGTCAATAAATAATAATGTTTGATGGCATGTAACTGGACAGTGCCAGTGCATATGTCCTCTGACCGCTGCAGTTCTATGTGAGCCGTGTGGTGGCAGAGTGGGGTCGGACTCAGGATTTACCAAGTTAATGGTGATAGTCAGTCCAAAACCAAACAAAGAGAATGCTGGGAATTATTGAAAAAGGGAAATTTATAATGCCCCTGTATCGTTCCATGGTGCAACTTCATCTGCGTTCATTTCTGGTGGCGCTTGAAAAGGTTCAAAGAAGAGCCACCAAATTTACTTGTGGACTGTTTGTTCTTATTGCTGCAGTTCTGCAATTGTGAACCAGCTGCCTTTTTAGGTGTCTGTATATTTTCAAAACAGTACGGATGCATAAAGGCGCCTTACCACTTACGGTTTTATGGACTAAGGTTAACATTCTGAAAGTAATTCACCATTAAATTAGAAGCCAATGTAGAGAGCACAGAACTGGTGAACTGTGACCCATTCGTCATGCCCCAGTTAAAACTTGTAAGATGCTGAGCACAGTGGTGGACAAACTTATAAGAAGCAGAGTTATAGTAATCCAAGCCAGATATTACAAATGATTGATGTACAATAAAAGAAAAAAAAAAAAATCATCAGGGTTCAAGAATAGCTTCAGCCTTTGAATTAAAACAAGTGGGGAAAAGCATGGCTCATGGGATTCTTTTCGGCCCTTCGGTGTGTCCTTGTCCTGGAAAGAAGAGACACGGGGTGATATGAGTGAAACAGTAGCAAAATAGTCAATTGGTTGGGAAAGAATAATAAAATGTTTATGAGAAGCTTCTATACCAGGGGTAGGCAATTCCGGTCCTCGAGAGCCGGAGCCAGGTCAGGTTTTCAGGATCTCCACCATGAGTATGTACGAGATGGATTTGCATGCACTGCCTCCTTGAGATGCAAATCTATCTCATGCCTATTTATTGTGGAGATCCAGAAAACCTGACTTGGCTCCGGCTCTCGAGGACCGGAATTGCCTACCCATGGTCAATACAACTGGGGACTCAATTCTGAGCGGTTTGCATGAGTTTCAATAAAGTACAGTACATGAGCTAAATATAGGTATATTTTACCTATTTATACC
Source organism: Geotrypetes seraphini (assembly GCF_902459505.1). Taxonomy (NCBI): domain Eukaryota; kingdom Metazoa; phylum Chordata; class Amphibia; order Gymnophiona; family Dermophiidae; genus Geotrypetes; species Geotrypetes seraphini. The sequence goes on from NC_047095.1 coordinate 70,858,012, forward strand.
GTCTATGTACCTATAATCTAGTTATCATATACTCGTCTTTCTTTTAATTATTTGAAATATGTCAAGACAAACTCCTGACAGTCACAACCAATTACCTCACTCTATCACCAGACTATAAATGTTCCAACCAATAAGTTCCCTGTAATCGTCTGGCTATGATCAGAATCTCATCCTTTTGTAATCTATTGGTGTAATAAAAGAAACTAATGTCATATAATTCACCCTTTCATGTAGCCTGCTGTTTCCTTCATGTCGTTATTCCCCTAAATGTTTATTTGCTAAAGTGTTCTGTGAAAAGTATTGTCTTTATTCCTTTCTTGTACTTTCTGGTGTCCTTGGTGTAACCAAAAGCAATAATATATCAGTCCATTAGATGTCACTGTCCAGATTTCACAGAATGCATTTTATAGTTTAACCACAGAATTCCGCTGCCTATAGCAACAGTTATTGCTATGCTTTTCCTTAGACAGTAAACAAATCAAATCAGCAGAAAACTATGCCCATTACTTTAGCCACTATGAGGTCATTTTATCAAACTACAGGCCTTAGTGTGTCCCATGACATAGGTCAGTGGTTCCCAACCCTGACATGGGGGACCACCAGGCCAGTCGGGTTTTCAGGATAGCCCTAATGAATATGCATGAGAGCGATCTACATATAATGGAGGTGCCAGGCATGCAAATCTGCTCCATGCATATTCATTAGGGCTATCCTGAAAACCCGACTGGCCTGGTGGTCCCCCATAGGTCACCGATACTGGTCTGCTTACCTCCCTTGTAAGCTCAACTGCCTACCTTACAGTTTACCAGTCCCTTGTCTTAACCTTTCTACCGCTGCTATTATCCTTCCCAAGTCTTATTGTAGCTCACTGACACTGGTCAGTTTTCCCTCTTTTGTAAACCGCATAGAATCGCAAAGCTTATGCGATATATAAATAAAAAATTTTCATATGTTAATGTTCATTTTTCTTTAAAATCCAGCATAGGTACTGGAAGACTGGAGGGTTCCAAATTTCTTTATTCTTTCATATACCGTTTATAAGCAGGAACCTAAACGGTTTACAATGGAAAACTAACTAAAATAAAAAAAATAAGATTAAAATGAAAACATACTAAATACAGATATGCCAATGGAATGCCAATTTTGAAAAAGGGTTCCAGGAAATTATTGTCTGATGTTGGTGCCCAGCAAAATGGTAGAGACTATTATAAAGAACATAGACGTAAGCATGGATTAATGAGAGAAAGCCAACATGGGTTGAGTCGAGGGAAATCTTGCCTCACCAATCTCCTGCATTTCTTTGAAGAGGTGAATGAACATGTGGATAAAGGTGAACCGGTTGATATTGTGTATTTGGATTTTCAAAAGGCATTTGAGAAAGTATCTCATGAAAGACTTCTGAGGAAATTAGAAAGTCATGGGAGAGGAGGTCATGTTCCATTATGGATTAAGAACTGGTTGAAAGACAGAAAACAGAATAGGTTTAACTGGTCAATATTCGTAATGAAGAAGGGTAAGAAGTGGAGTTCCCCAGGGGTCTGTGCTGGGACCGCTGCTTTTTAACGTATTTATCAATGATCTAGGGCTCCTTTTATCAAGCCGCGCTAGCGTAATAGCGCGTGTTAAACTGCTGGCCGTGCTAGCCACTACTGCCTCCTCAAGCAGGCGGTAGTTTTTGGCCAGTGCGGGGGTTAGCGCGTGATGAAACATCGTGTGCGTTAACCCTGCTAGCGCGACTTGATAAAAGGAGCCCCTAGAGATGGGAATAACTAGTGAGATAATTTAAATTTGCTGATGACACAAAGTTGTTCAAAGTTGTTGAGTTGCAAGAGGACCTTGTGAGACTGGAAGACTGGCAGATGACGTTTAATGTGAGCAAGTGCAAAGTGATGCATGTGGGAAAGAGGAACCCGAACCATAGCTACGTGATGCTGGGTTTTATGTTAGAAGTCCAGGAGGATCTAGGTGTCATTGTTGAGGATATGTTGAAACCCTCAGCTCAATGTGCAACTAGAAAGCTAATAGAATGTTAGGAAAACAAAGAGGAAAATGTTCTAATGCCCTTGGATGGCTCTATGGTGCGGCCACACCTTGAATACTGTGTGCAGTTCTGGTCGCCCTATCTCAAAAAAGATATACTGGAACTAGATAAGGTACAGAGAAGGGTGATGAAAATGATAAAAGATTTGGGACAACTTCCCTATGAGGAGAAGCAGCTAGGGCGCTTCAGCTTGGAGAAGAGACAGCTCAATGGAGTGGAAAGGGGAATCGCTTGTTTACTCTTTCCAAAAATACTAGGACTAGGGGACATGCGATGAAGCTAGAGAAAATATTTCTTCACACTCTGGAATTTGGTGAAATCAGTTAGCTTAGCGGGATTTAAAAAAAGGCTTGGCTAATTTCCTAAAAGAGAAGTCCATAGGCCATTATTGAGATGGCTTAGGGAAATCCACAACGCATTCCTAGGCTAAGCAACATAAAATCTGTTTTACTAGTGGGGACCTGAGTTGGCCACTGTTGGAAACAGAATACTGAGCTTGATGGACCTACGGTATGGCAACCCTTATGTTCTTATGCTTACAAAAACGGTATCATAGAGATGCTTATCCTTAAATTCTTAGCAATCCTGAATAATCAGCAAAGTGAAAAACAAACTCCAGTCATCCCATCTAAAAATCCCCAAATTCTGAACACTGTTAAGATTCTGGACAGATCTACATTTTTAGATTCTTTTAAAACCATACCTACAGACATTTGCACTAGTGTTTTCTGTATATGTACAATTAAAATGCATAGGGTCTCATTTTCAGAACACACTGGCATCTCAAAATGGCAAATAAAAAAGGTCCACCTGCCAAAAACATCCAAATGGCAGAATTTGGACGTCCTACACTGCACTTTGTCGAAATAGCGAGGAGGCGTGATTTGGACAGGACTAGAGAGGGCCCCAAATTACGATGTCCAACAGTGATAATTGAATGGAAAGAATCATCCAAGTAGATGTGTTCTGGGATGTTGGAAAGAGGTACGAATGGGGTAAGTGAGGAAAAAGGAGGACGGAATCCTTCCTCCTTTTTCTGGAGCCATATGGAAAAAAGGGAACGTCCTTGTAGTAGGTAGTTATGTTGAATTCCAGAAGCCAAAGGCATTTCTCAACAAACAAGAGTCAAGAAGTGCTGCACCTGTTCTAGGACTGAAATGGGACTCTTTCAGTTGCTTCCTGACATGTTTTTCTGATTCAGTTGGTAAAATTTAAGGAGAACTCGTTGGCGTAGCATTTTCATATCAATGGAGAGTAATGTGAGCGGCTTGTGGGAGGCTGGCTGGGCTTATTCTGTCTCTAAGAAGGAAGAAATGTACTGAAGGTAGAGGTCTGTCAAGGCCATAGGTTTCCCATTTGGCTCCAGAAAAAGAAGGGCGGATTGAGACTTCCGGGTTTTACTTCTGCTGAAAGCCATGGAAGTAAGGAGGACAGATAGAGACATCTATTGAAATGTAAGTAAAACCTGGGTGTCTCAATCCGCCCTCCTTTTTCTGCAGCCATATGGTTACCCTAGAATAGTGTGACCATATGGCTCCAGAAAAAAGGGGACGGATTGAGACATCCGGGTTTTACTTCCATTGAAAGCAATGGAAGTAAGGAGAACAGATTGAGACATCTTGGTTGCTTTCAATGGAAGTAAAACCCGGATGTCTCAATCCGTCCCCTTTTTTCTGGAGCCATATGGTCACACTACCCTAGAAGGGCGAATAAAAGCCAATTAGCTGGGTGAGTGTGGAGTTGGACATAATGTGAAGCCGAAAGTAAAAGGTATAGGCTGTCTCTACCTCCTGCATGTTCCACATAACTTTTCTCTGGCCCATTCAAAGAATTTTGAGCTTTCAAAAACATAGAGTAAAGTGACTTCAAAGTGTTTCTCTTAATCTGATCTTCCTAGACATCAAATTAAATGTTGATGTCTCTGTAGAAACAATATATTTGTGTGTGTGCACAGATAATGTCCTTCTGTGTCTACAGGCATCCAGATCATTTGGAAGCTGGGCTGGGGTCAAGTATCCCGAGTCTTCATTCACTACTTCCTGGGATTCCCCCCCCCCCTCCCCCCACTGTAACCTAGCTGAGTTGTTGCAATGACACACACAAAAGCCCTACATTCCTAAGTTCTAAATCCATCCACTGGGTGTCACTGTTGTATAATGACTAGGACTGTCTGTGACTGCAACCTCATGATGCTCTGAGCCAGCAGGCCAGACCAAAGCATTTCATTTTATGTACTACAAACCATGGATGATAGGGATTTTCAGTTCAATAACAATCTTTTTTTTCTTTTTAAACTCCAGCAGTAAAGCATAAGGGCTGGGTGGGTGCAGGGGAGGGAAGCAACAGGAATTCTGATGTAAAATAAATTGTTCTCAGGAGATAAGCATGTGTTCAGCATGTTAAAATAACAGCCCAGCTACACATACCATAGCTGAAACAGGGCAGTCCAGAGACAGAGGATGAGCAGACACCGAATGCATTAAGGGCTGAGGGAGGCATCCTTTCATCCCTACTCTTTACACATTGGCACGCCCGCTGTCTCTCCCAGACAGACCCATCCTCACACTGCCCTCTGTGGGGGGTTGTTTTCTCAGATTTTAGGGATTTATTTATCCACAGCTCAGGATCCATCTGGTCAGACTTCAAAAAGGAGCCACATGGCAGGGTCTGGAAGCCACCAGGAGAGATTCGGCAATTAAGAAAAGCATATATAGACAAAAAATTCAAAAAGCATTACTACTGTCTCTAATTTCTATTGTGCTGAAAGCTGTATAGACAGACAGGAGGGTTGGGAAGTTTCTTGTAGAGAGAATGGGAGGATGGACATAGGTCATTTTACAGTGAGTGGGAGTACTTTGCCTTGAAAAAGTGGGCCTTACTTGCCAGAGACAGCCTGACGTAATGACTCAGGTAGTCTGTTCTATGCATACAGTGCAGCAAGACAGAAAGGATGGAGTTTGGAGTTGGCAGTGGAGGAGAAGGGTACAGATAGGAGGGACTTGGATAGATATTGAGCGAGTGCACTTGTAGGTCAATGAGAGGAGTCTGAACTGTATTCAGAAATGGATGGGAGCCAGTGAGGTGACTTGAGGAGAGGTGTAATGCGAGTGGATTATCGTGCCGTAGAATTTTGCAAGGATTAAACCTCCATTTCCTTCTTGCTCAGCAGAGAGAGTATGTCAGTCGGTAAATAGGGGTGGGTGAGGGGGAAGCTGCCTAGGGTGCGAAGCCAAGTGAAAACCCCAAAAGAATGCGATGGGAAGAGAGGAAAAACCGCAAAATTAAGTAGTCTTGGAGAATCTAGTTAATAAATCAATCAATCAAGGAAATAGACTGTTTGGTGGCTGCTCTGGTAGAAGTTAGTTGTCTTTCGAAGGAGAGTTTAAGAAAAAAACTTTTGTAGAATGTTTTCATCCTGTTCTTCCAGGAGGGTTCAGAACGGATTACGTGAACTTATTCAGGTACTCAAACATTTTCCCTGTCTGTCCCGATGGGCTCACAATCTATCTAAGTTTCAAGTTTTATTTATATTTGATTAATCGCTTAATTAAAATTGTTTCTAAGCGAATTACAATATATAAAAGTAATATATAATTAAACATAATACTAAAATAGAAAATAACATATAAGATATTATAAAACTAACAATTTATACAATAAATACAATTTAAAAAAAAAAAAAAAGGGAGAATTTACATAACAAATATATAATGAGCTAATATATTTATACAATAGTGAAAAAGATATCAACATAAAAAAGAAAGAATTAGGAAAAGAAGAAAAAAGAGAACGAGGGAGAGCTCAGAAGTAATTTATAGGTTAAAGGCATCCTTGAATAAAAAGCATTTTAAATTCTTTTTAAAATCGCTTAAGTTATTTTCATCTCTTAATGTACCTGGGGCAAGGGGGGGGATTAAGTGATTTGCCCAGGGTCACAAGGAGCAGCGTGGGTTTGAGGGTGCTGAGGCTGGAGCTTTAACCACTGCCCCTGATAATAAACAGAGATGGGATAGAATATAAGAACCTAAGAATCGCCCTACTGGGTCAGACCAATGGTCCATCAAGCCCAGTAGCCCGTTCTCACGGTGGCCAATCCAGGTCACTAGTACCTGGCCAAAACCCAAGGAGTGGCAACATTCCATGCAGAATCTCAAAGAATAGCAAGATTCCGGAATCCCAGAGTGTAACAAGATTCTAGAATCCCAAAGAGTAGCAACATTCCAGCAACTCAAAGAATAGCAAGATTCCGGAACCCCAATGAGAACAACATTCCAGAGCTGAGATTGTGATGTCATAATGCCTCATTCCACAGAGCCTCAGAGCCAACATCATCAGTGATGTAACAATGCCTTGATTGTCCTATACTTGGCTCACATAAGAACATAAGAATCGCCTTACTGGGTCAGACCAATGGTCCATCAAGCTCAGTAGCCCGTTCTCACGGAGGCCAATCCAGGTCCCTAGTACCTGGCCAAAATCCAAAGAGTGGCAACATTTCATGCTACCGATCCAGGCTGTGCACTGGTGAGAACATTAGCTCATGGTTATTTTTAAAAAAGTGGAAAATCAGCCATTTTACTGTTGTGGTTAAAAATGACCTTAGTACATCTTTACCTAGGTACTTCCCATGCACTAAGGTCACTTTCTACCACAGCTTAAAAAATGAAAAAGTATGCTATTGAATTGGCGAATAAGGTCCACTGTGTAGAAACATAGTCTACAGCTTTCTGGGTTGCTGGTCCACAGTCGTGGAATGCTTTTGGCAGGGGCTTTAAGATTATGTAACGGCGTGAGAACATTTAAAACACTGTTGAAGACCCATCTTTGTGCTAAAGCTTTTCACTAGTGGCTCTTGAAGGTCTCCTGAATCATTTCTGCTCAAAAGGATCTCTTGGCAGCTAACTTTTTGTAATGTGTTTATTGAAATGTATTTGATGATGATTTGATATTTTTGGAATATGTATGTCTTACTGTTGCTAAAATCATTTGAAGATTGGAGGGTGGCCAATGTTACACCAGATTTTAAAAAGGGTTCCAGGAGAGATCCAGGAAATTACAGACCAGTAAGCCTGACTTCAGTAACGGGCAAAATGGTGGAAACAATGATAAAAAAGTAAAATAATGGAACACTTAGACAAGCATGATTTAATGAGACGGAGTCAACATGGGTTCAGCCAAGGGAGATCTTGCCTCACAAATTTGCTTGACTTCTTTGAAGGTGTGAATAAACATGTGGATAAGGGTGAGACAGTTGATATAGTGTATCTAGATTTTCAGAAAGCTTTTGATAAAGTTTCTCACGAGAGGCTCCTGAGAAAATTAAAGAGTCATGGGATAGGTGGCAAAGTTCAGTTGTGGACTAGGAATTGGTTATCGGATAGAAAACAGAGGGTAGGGTTAAATGGTCATTTTTCTCAATGGAGGAGAGTAAACAGTGGAGTGCCACAGGGGTCTGTACTGGGACTGGTGCTATTGTAACTTATTTATAAATGATCTGGAAATTGGAATAAGTGAGGTGATTAAATTTGCAGTTGACATTAAACTGATGTCTATCAAACTGTTTTAGATCTGACACATTAAACCCAGCAAACATTTTTCACAGAACAATAAAACTGAAATTATAAAATCGTAAAACCAACCCAAAATTACATTTGAAAGTTTAAAGTTCTTTAAGGGGGTCTTTTACTAAGGCGTGGTAGCTGATTTAGTGCACGCTAAATACTAACACATCCATAGAATATAATGGGCGTGTTGGCATTTAACGTGCCTTAGTAAAAGACCCCCTAAGTTATGTATGGGTAATTATAACAACAGTGAAATTAACCCCCTCCTTTACAAAGCCGAGCTAGCGTTTTTAGCGCCAGCCACCTCAGTACATCTCTGACGCTCATAGAATTCCTGGCACTAAAAACGCTAACGTGGCTTTGTAAATAGAATTTTTAATCAATGCGATGGATGTACTTGTTTCAAAATGCGGCTCAACAGTCTACAAGCAAACACACGTTTCATCATCCACCATCTCCAGCTGTTCTTCTTTTTTCAAAACCCAAGTTCACAAAGATAAGAAGATCCAAACGGTAAGAAAGCCTTGATTGCTTTGTTGCGCAAGTTAGGATAACTTTTGCATAAAAAATAAAACTAAAATGACTTGCTGTGAGTTTTCAAGGACCAACACGTCAAAGAATGATGCTTGTCTGGGTGGTTGCATCCTTACGCATAACATTGACAGACTCTTGCGTACATGACATGTATATAGTTATGAAGGGAATTTTTAAAAATAAAGTACAATTCTGGAATCTCTCGTGGCACAACCAGAATCTCTAGAACAAAAAAGAGGAAACAGAAACCCCACGTAAAATCAACAAAGAGAAGAACAAGTGGGGAGTGGGATAGACCACGTCAACCTTGGGGTAGACAATCTTTATTTGTATTAATCAACTTAAAACCACATGAAGAAGTCCAAATATATAGAAAGTCCTGATTTGGAGTCTATCCCACTCCCCGCTTGTTCGACACCCAGAATCTCTTCAGAGCACACCACTGTGCTATGGCACACAGTTTGAGAGACATTGTTCAAAGTTGTTAAAACGCAAGCGGATTGTGAAAAATTACAGGCAGACCTTAGGAAATTGCAAGACTGGGCGTCCAAGTGGCAGATGAAATTCAATGTGGACAAATGCAAAGTAATGCACATTGGGAAGAATAACTCGAATCACAGTTCCCAGATGCTAGGGTCCACCTTGGGGATTAGCGCCCAAGAAAAGGATCTGGGTGTCATCGTACACAATACGATGAAACCTTCCGCCCAATGTGCGGTGGTGAGAGGGATGGTTACCTCACACCCGGAGTAGACTTTTGAATGTTTGACTGGGAGTTATTCTTATTTTGAGTGCTCACGAACTGGGTTTGTACGGAGGGAGGGGGTTGGTGGGGTTTATAATGTGCGAATATATCAGAAAACTGTTTTACTCTGTCATTTTTGTATGCGTTCACTTTGATATTTAATAAATATATTTCAGCATAAAAAAAGGGATGGTTAAGAAGATTTAAAATGTTATAATGCTTCTGTATTGCTCCATGGTGCGACCTCACCATTGCGTTCAGTTCTGCTCACCTTATCTCAAGAAAGATGATAAAGGGGATGGAACTCCTCTCGTAGGAGGAAAGACTAAAGAGGTTGGGGCTCTTCAGCTTGGAAAAGAGACGGATGAGGGGTGATATGACTGAAGTCTACAAAATCGCGGCAGCCATTCAGCTGGCAGTTCTGCATGGGGCAGGAGCGTAGGAAGATCGCTCTTGCCCCATTTCACCGCTGGATCACCAGGAATTTTAAAGGTACACCAGGAAGATGGGAGGGAGGTGAAGGATTTTAGAGTCAACTGGATCAGGAGGCAGAAGTGATTCCTCCTGTCCCGGCCCACCGTTGGACCACCAGGTCATATGGCGAAGGCCTGCAAAAGGTCCGGGGGTGGGGGGCACTGACCCAAATATAAACCAAGACCCACATTTTTGGCCCATCTTTTTAGCCCCAAAATCTTGGTTTCTATTCAAGTATACACGGCACTTTTATTTTCTGGATATACTGAGTGACACACTTACTTGACCAAATTCCATTGAATATCCAGATAGGTTTTCTATGAAGCTTTTTTTCATGGATCACTTTGTGTATGAAATTGTGATTTCTGAAACTTAGAAACATAGAAACACTATGGTAGATAAAAGCCAAATGGCCCATCCAGTCTGCCCATCCACTATCTCCTCCTCTCCCTAATAGATTCCACGTGCCTATCCCAAGCTTTCTTGAATTCAGACACATCTCTGTTTCCACCACCTCTTCTGGGAGACTGTTCCAGCATCTACCATCCTTTCTGTAAAAAAGTATTTCCTTAGATTCCTCCGGAGCCTGTCACCTCTTAACTTCACCCTATGCCCTCTCATTCCGGAGCTTCCTTTCAAATGAAAGAGATTCGTCTCGTGCATTTATACCATGTATGTAGATATTTAAACATCTCTACTCAATCCCATCCCTTTCCCTTTATGGAATATCATTGGAAGGGTTTTATGTTTGCCATAACATTTTAAATCCAGATGTCCACAATTAGTATATGTCATTAATATATTTAAATGACATTTTATTCTTTAAATATTCTGTTTCAAAAGTTACACCTTCTAAATAATGGCTAAACGTTTTTATGTACAGGAATCATTAAAAGTTGCTTATTTAAACTCCTGTATTATATAGGATCACGTTTGCGACATATGACCTTTGTAGAGCTCTTCCTGCACTGTTGTACAGACACGGAGATTTTGCTAAACATCATGGATCCACATTTCCTATGTCCATACGTGGAGCGACAGTGTCTGATTATACATGAAACCATCTACTTGACCTTTATGGAAAACCTGAGACATCAACTCCCAGGATAGCATGAAGGACAGAGGACGGACAGAGGGAGCTAATGAAGGCAGACAGTGAAAGAGCAGATGGAGAGAGAAAGGTTATGGGCTACAGAGGAACAGAGACAGATCGCTTCAGTTTGGGCTCATTACTTCACTGAGACGTAAGGTGATATTATGGAAAAGAGCCCCCTTTCCCTTTTTCATAGCTCGCCGATATGAGGGATTCAGCTCAATTCTCACATAGTCTGTTTTGGCTCGTGACACCTCTTCCAATTTGCTCTGTCCTGTGAAGAGCTGAGAAGCCATTGATAGCTTTTCCTTTAAATTATTGAGTTTCTGGGCTCGCGTTTCGGCCCCAGCGGAGCTGCTCTGAGGATGCACAAATACAGTCAAGGAAAAGGCCCGCTGGCTGTGAAAGATGTGAGAAATCTCATTGATCCACAGACTGAATTTTAACCTGCTGACACAATTAGATTCCTTGAATAGCGTTTCTGCTCCTCTGTACTCTGATTATCCCCACCAAACCAGCCTTTGACCTTATGTCAATTTAATGCTCTTTTTATCTTCCTTTCTCCTTCCGTTTTCAATTCCCTCTACCCCAGATGACATACCCTAGCCTTCAGTGATCAAGGGGCTAAAGGGGGTTTTCTCTATTGAATGCTGGTGCTTCTGTGTTGCCACTGTTGTAACAGCTGAGAATCCCCCCTTCCGTGAACCCACAGCACATAAGAATAGCCATTCTGGGTCAGACCAATGGTCCATCCCGTCTTCACGGTGGCCAATCCAGGTCACAAGTACCTGGAAGAAACCCAAATAGTAGCAACATTTTGAAACCCCCCAAATATCCAGATTCCATGCCGAATCTCAAAGAGTAGCAAGATTCTGGAATCCCAAATAGTAACCCATTCTACTGATCCCAGGACACGCAATGGCCTCCCCCATGTCCGTCTCAATAGCAGACTATGGACTTTTTCTCCAGGAACTTGTCCAAACCTTTCTTAAACCCAGCCATGCTAACTGCTGTTACCACATGATCTAGCAACGAGTTCCAGAGCTTAACTATTCTTTGAGTGAAAAAATATTTCCTCCTTTTTGTCTTAAAGGTATTGCTATGGAATTTCATTGAGTGTTCCCTAGTCTTCATCATTTTTGAACGATCCAAAAATGAATCCACTTGAACTCATTCTACACCACTTGGGAATTTGTAGGCTTCGCTCTTAACCCCCCCCCTTCCCCAATCTCTTTAGTTTTTCCTCATTCGAGAGGACTTACAACCCCTTCATCATTTTGGTCGCTCTTCTTTGAACCTTTTTTTAATTCCGCTTAAATCTTTTCTGAGATACTGTGATGACCTGAGCTGTGCACAGTACTCAAGGCAATGGACAAAAAGTTGTATCTGAATCTAGTACAGCTTGAGAAAAGTATTTTGGATCCCTAAGGGACAAGAGGGGATAGTAGATGGCATGGTTTGGCCGATTAGATAGGCCATATGGCTGCCTTTATCTGTCTTCAGTTGCCTACATTGCTATGTTTCTGTGACTTCAAAATGGCAACACATCTCTAGCTGGACTAACAGTCAATATATGCTTTTGGATTTATCAGGCTAAGAGTGAGTTAAGCTTATGATTTGGGTTCATCGTGCCTGTTTTGTTTTCATTTGAGTTGATGTGTGCCTCTGAGCTTGAAGGTCATTTCTCTATGAGGTGTGGGTCCTGGGAGTTGTGCGGTCAGTATGTATGTGTATGCGTGTGTACGTTAAATAAATGATAATGGATCTAATGAGATTATGGCACATTAGTTTATGGGGGCACAGCGGCATTGATTGACTGGCGCAAAGCGATGTGGAGAGGCTGAGGCATGGCAGACCGTCTGCAATCAGATCTCTTCCATTAGGGGGATCAATACTTAGAATGTAAAATGCCGAAAGGAGGAGGAGAGGGAAAGGGGGGAAAACGGAGCGTTAATAGGACAGAATAAATATAGACAGCAGAGAGAGAGAGGAGAAATCACATTGTCAGAAAAGCCAAATAGAACATGCTTAACCCTGTCACCTTAACACCATGGCACATGGTCTGACGACCAGTAAGGAGAACCCATGTTAACCCAAGGCTGCGGACTTGTGAACAGAACCTGGGATCATAGGAGCCAACCTTTCAAAATGATTGGGGATGTTCAAAGCCTTTTATAGCTCAGGTCTTAAAGTTATATTGGCAGGATGAGAATTGCCCTCTCTCGGTGCTGCTGATTTTCAAAACTATGCACACAAGTACGAACACCTCCTCAGCCAGCAGGTAAACTTAGGAACGTACAGGGCAGCCATTAGTTTACCTGTATGTCAAGCAATCGGTTTTCGAACAGACTGTGTGAGCTGGGGAAATGGATTGGGACTTGTATACAACCTTTTTGCAGTTACATAAGCACAGTCAAAGCGGTTGACATATATACAGGTCCTTATTTTGTACCTGGGCAAAGGCAGATTGAGTGACTCGCCCAGGGTCACACGGAGCAGCCCTGGGATTTGATCCCCCAACCTCAGGCTGCAGAGGCAGCAGCTCTACCACTAGGCAGTTTTCAAACAGAAAATGGGGAGGGATGAAAAATTTAAGCCAGGGATGTGCTCATTTAAAAAATATATATATATATAAGAGGCCAGAATCAAAGCAGAGCAAAATCAAAAGTAAGAGACTCGCCATAATGAGTTACAGAAATAGGCTTGTTGAGCTCTGTTTTGATAAATGTAAGATGGAAATAGAAAGTGTGGTGAGGGTAAGTCAGAGGGCAGAAAGGGACTCAGTGTAACTCTCTAAGAAACAATATGGCTGAGTGTAAGTTGCCATTTTGGTTTCCTGTACTTGAGTTTTATCCTGATCTCTTCACGCTTGATCGTTTGGTTGGCTTCCACCCCCCTCCCTTCTTCCACATGAGCGTCAGGGTTAAATAGAGTGACCAGTTCGGAGGTGATTAGTAATAAAACCTTAACAGGCTTCCCCACGTACGTCCTTCTGTCAGTTTTATGAGACCATTTGCAGATGGAGATATAGGAGGGTCTTAAATCTCACCTACCCCGAGGGAAGGAGGGGGGGGGGCGCTCAGTATTGTCTGGAAGGCTCACTTCACTACCATCTATCTCTGCCTTTGCTGAGAAGAGCTGAATCCTCTCTCCCTCCCTTGCTTTAACTTGTTACTAATGTTTTGTAAATGATTTTGGACTAGTAAATGGGCTTCGCATGTCCTAAGCCCATTCTTACTGCCTTTTTCAATTATGTCTTCTCTGGCCCTCTTAGCGTCAGCATGTAGCAGTGCTATTTGGACACGCTGCAGAGATTCAACTGGTCTTAGGCCCAGCATTGAATTTCTAGGTCAGGTTCTGAGCTGTGACAATCGCTGAATGCTGTGGTTAAAATGGGCGGAGGAGGGGCAGGTTCAGACACTGCCTATGTATATCACAAAATAGAGTCCCCCCTCCCCCCACACGTGCTCATTTCTCCTGGAAGCTTTGCTGGAGGCTGTTTTTATCAAAGCCCATAGATATGTGTGTTGCACACAGTGGCATAGCGGGGGTAGGAGGTGCCTGGGCCCCCCCTCCTCCTTTTGCACCCCTCATGCCACACTCGCACCCTCCCTTCCCAGCCCTGTCACTTTTTAAATCTTCGCCAGCATGAGCTGCTGCTCCTGCTGGTGTAGGCTTTCCCTCTGATGTCACTTTCTGACCTCGCGACCCAGAAGTGATTTCAGAGGGAGCATGTCTCCCTCTCCTCCCCCTATGCCATCAGCCTTCCGTCTTCTCATCCCTTCCCTGTGCCACCTACTTTTCTTCCTCTCCTCCCCTGTACTCCAAGGTTTGTTTCTTCGGGTTGTGGTATTGGCAGTGACTCTCACATGCTGCTAACTCGGAAGTCTCCCCTCTGCCGCAAAGGAACTCCCAGGTCAGCGGCAGGCAGTGTGTGGGAATTTGCTGCTGATACCACGACATGGCGAGATTCGATGCTAACATGGCCCGCGGGGCGAGATTCTGTATGGGAAAATGGAATTCCATTCCTCCCTCTCATCTCCCATGTGCAGCACTTCCCGATCGACAAGACCTCAAATTTTGGGCCTCCTAAAGCAGCAGCGGTGAACAGGCTTCTGCCTTCCAGGGCCTTCTCTCTGCTGCATCATCAGTGACACAGCAGAGGGAAGGCCCCAGCGAGCAACCCAGGAGCAGCATGTTCACCGATGCTGCTACTGCTTTAGGAGACCTGGAGCAGACTCAGTACAAAGACCTGAGCCACTGAGTCACTGAATTGGTGAGTCCAATTTTTTAAGGAAACAAATTGATTCACCAAAGTGACTCGATTTGAATCAGTGAATCAGGCAGCACTACTGCAGAATATCCAGGTCAGCCAGTGACCACCAATATTCAGGGGCTTGCCAGCTAAGGTGTGCAGCTAAACAGACCTGCCTAAAAAAACAGGTCTATCTTTGGCCACCAGGCCTTAGCAGGCCAGCTTCTGACACCTAACACCTTGACTCTCTCTAACCGGCATCCATGTCACAGGTGCCGGTTTGAGAATCGGGTTGCTGCTGAGCTGATCGTGGCAAGGGAATCTCCCTGCCATGATCAATTTAGCAGCCACAGCAGGGAACCTGTCAACCCCCGCTAAGACTTTTGGCAGAAGGGATGCCCAGTCCCTCCTGCTGGAATCTCTGAAGCTTCCCCCCCCCCCCCCCCCCGACTGTCTGCTGCAGGAGGTGTGTCCAATTCCTCCTGCTGGAACCCCACCGAAACATCCACTGGCAGGAGGGATACCCAGTCCCTCCTGCTGGAAACCCTCCCTCCCAAAGATATCCTCCAGCACCCTGACCCTCTCCCCAAGCCCACCCGGACTCCAACAGTGCCTTCTTTACTTGGCCGGCCAAAGGGATGCTTCTGCCCTCCGGCCAGAAGACTGAATTCACTGAATGATGGGCCTTCCCCTCCCCAGTGCATCATTGGATGCACCGGGGAGGGGCCTAAGGCCCTGATTGGCCCAGACATTTAAGGACCATCCCATATTGTTTACTCTGGCTTGACACAAATACTTATTCATCACACTCAATTGGTTTTTTGCCCATGCCTGAAAATCTGCCCTTCTTAGTCAACATACCATGTCCAGCATAAGATTCTCACTCTTATACAAAGATACGAGTGCCTCCTCATCTCTCCTCTTAAGTGGTTTCTTCTACTTCTCCAAGACTGCTGTGCTCCATACATGATGGTCATTCTCACATCTATGAAGTGTCTTGAACTTTCATTTCAAGTTCAAAGCTTTGTTGAAGACCTATTTATTTAGATAGGCTTTTGGGGATAAAGCAGGAAACGCTGTGGTCACTGGGACCAGTTAGATCCCATGCCTCACAGGATTGATTGCTGGCTTACTTTAAGTATGTCCGTCCTCTTGGATGAGAGTGTTTATTTATTTAATTGAAAGCCAAGGTGGTTTACAAAAAAACATATATAATTATAAAACAAGACATTTTTAGACTCTGGAGTTTGTTTCTGAATTAAAAAAAAAATATGTGCACCACTTTGCTGTGCCTCAAGGAAACCAGTGTAATAATAATAATCTTTATTCTTGTATACCATCCATCCATAAGTTCCATGCAGTTCACAGCAAAGAAGGACTGTACAATCGGTGAAACATACATAAAAGCAGAGCCACAACAATAATCAAGTTACAAACTTATCCAAGAGATACATTTTTAATAACTTCCTAAAAACATAATATGATTGTGCTTGTGGGATCAGATTTTCCTAACTGAAATGCAAAAGTCTTATCTAAAAATCTCTTATAACGACAAGCTTTTAAAGATGGATACATGAACAAACAATTATTTCGAGTACTTTTATTCCATTTAAATTGGGAGCCAAACCAAACAAAGCTTGAAAACAAATGCAATCAAATTTAAACAAAATTCTGGCTTCAAATGGCAGCCAATGAAGTCGTTGATAGAAAGGACTCACACGGTCACATTTTTTTTAACCCGAAAATCAAACGCACTGCCGGATTTTCTATTACTCGAGTACGATTTAAGATTTTCTTATAAGATGCCAAGTAAATGATATTGCAGTAATCAAGGGCAGATAATTATCCAAAATTCGGCCGTTCGACTGATTTTTGGTATAAAAAAATGGGAACATAAAACCCCCTACTATTACAAACTTAATTGGCTGCCCCTGGAAGCAAGAGTGTTGTTCAAATTAATCTATTCTAGGTTTGGCCCCCATATACCTGGTTTCCCATGTGAACTTGGATTGTTCCATCAGGCCCACACGCAGAGTTCAAATGTTTAGCCACCCGATACGAAAGATACCTGGACAGAACTCTTGCTTTCCAAGCAGGTCAACAGAACGGTTGGCACTCCTCATCCTATCTTAGCTTTAGAAAACTAGTTAAAACAAACTCTTAAAGCCTTATCTCACTATTCTATTTACATGTACTCGATGTCCCTACGTTGTGACTATTTCTCTGACTATTTCCTTTTCTCTGACTAGCTCTATAACCTGCTTACATGTATTCAACGACTTTCGCTGATTGTCCAGCTCTTCTTGTTGTAAACTGCCTCAAACTGCTATGGCTTTGGAGGCAGGGCAGGATTAATTCTTCGAGGGCCCCCCTGGCCCTGCCCCACCCCTACCCCACCTATGCCCTGCCCATGCCCCGCCCCATTTATCTGTTTTCTTCTTTACTTCTTTATTTCCACTTGTCTTTCTTTTTTTTTTAAATTCAAAACAAAGATTAGTATACCAGTGCACAGTTTTTCTTCTATGCAATCCCCAAACATCTCTGAACAAATCCACCTTCCTTCCCTTACCACCTACTTACCTTCCCTTCCCACCTACTTAACTCTGAACCCTTCCCATGCATATATAAAAGTGTTCAAATATTTGTAAAGCAGTTATACTATCTGAAATAAGTCTATATTAATAATCAAGTTTACAGCGCCTCTCAACTGCCTCACTCTACATCAACCAATTATAACCCATATGTATAAACAACCAAATCTGTAACTCCTCTAGTACGTTCCACTCCATGTATGTTAACTTGCAACGAAACAACAAGGCAAGCAGTTCACCAAAGAATCCAACGTGAAACAAAAGAAGATTGGCAGAAAATAAGGAGATTCAAATCAGGTTAATTCAAGGTGCTCCCAAGAACCATGCCTAATTGCATTGCGCCAAACAAGGCTAGTCAACGCTAACAAAAAACTATGTCTTTCATACAAACAGAACACAGAAAACACCTTCGCTTAGTATGGAATAAGTAATCACAAACTAACCTCTCCCCGCTTTTACAAAACTGTAGTATGGTTTTTAGCCACGGCTCGTGCTAAAAAAGTGCTCTACAGTTTTATAAAAGGGGGGATAAAATAGAAATATGTAGACAAAGGTTAAATAAAACCACCAAGAAGCTGGACTCTGCATACAATGCAACACCACAGAAACAGCGATGTATGTCCCATAACGCAAAAAAAAAAAAAAAAAAAAGAAATTTTTTTCTACCTTTGTCTTGTCTGGTTTCAGCTCTCCTCATCTTCTTGTCACTCTCTTCCTTTCATCTTCTGTCCTGTGCCACTTCCAGAAACGGTATGTCTCCCCCTTCCATCTTTCCCTTCACCCTCATTGGGCTGGCATCCATCTTCTTCCATTCCCTCCTCCATTGGTCTGGCATCTCTTTCCTCTCTTCTTCCCTTCCCTCTCCCACATCCCCATGGTCTAGCATTTCACTCTCTCCTTTCCCTTCCCCCAATTCCATCAACATCAGCCCCCTTTCTTTCCCTCCAACCCAATTCCATCCAGTATCCTTCCCTTTCCCTGCACACAATTCCATCAGCATCTGCCCCCTTTCTCTCCCTCCACCACCCTTCCATACCACGCTGTCCCACCATCCTTCCCACCACCTTTCCATACCACCATGCCCCCTTTCTCTTCCTCCACCACCCTTCCATGCTTTTTTCTCCCCCTCCAAACATTGCTGCCAGCTCTACCCTCTGAGCTCCTTTGCCCGAAAGCAGCATTATAACAGCTGAGGGCAACACCCCTTCCCCCACAGCAAGGGCAATGCCCCCCCCCCCCGCAGCAAGGGCAACGCCTCCCCCTACGGCAACGGGCTCCCCTCCCGGCATTAACTGCAATGCAGCCGGATCTGTTACTGGAAGGTCCCACGATGACTGCGTCCGCCGGTCCATCCCCCTCTGACGTCACTTCTTCCAGAGCAAGTAAGTTAAGTTGGAGGGGAATGGACCGGCAGACACAGTCATCGCGGGACCTTCCAGTAACAGATCCAGCTGCATTGCGGTTGATGCCAGGAGGGGGGCCGTTGATAGCAAGGTGAGTCATCCTCCTTCAGCGGGCCCCCCTCACAGTTTCGGGCCCTAGGCACGTGCCTATTGATTAATCCGGCCCTGTTTGGTGGTATATAAGAATAAAATTATTATTATTAATGATCCGTAAGCAAAAGGCCCTCTTTCCATTGGGAGCCAAGATCATTTTTGAAACAAGAGAGTTCAATCTCTTCCCACCCTCTTTTGAAGAGTCTCATATAGTGTCAGCAACCAAATAACAGCACTGCAGTCGTGTCTGTACTTCAGCCTTAAACTGATCAAATTCAAAATGATTTTGGATCTGTCAAAGTTATCTTAAGTGTTCAAAAAAAATTTTTTTAAAAAAATTAAAGAATCAATTCATTATCCTGGCATTGATGACTGTAATCTAATTCATCTTTCTGATATTTGGAGAGATATTTAGAAGTTTTTCTTGCATTTTTTTTATTTATGATTTATTATTTTACAATCAAGTATAATACAACTTGAAACAGATTTGTAATTGAAATTAACAATACAAGAAAAACTAATTAATAACTCAGATATTTAGTCCACAACATTTTTGAGAGTTTTTATCAGGAAATAAAACCCAAAAGAAAAAACTTAAGTATACTAACGAGAAACAGCCCTGCTCAGCATATCCTGATTACTGTTACCAGCCTCTCTTGATTCTATGAATTCTAACAGCTGTTTGGGCTCAAAAAACAGGAAATTATTATTTTGATAAGTAATGAAACTTTTCACAGGAAACTGCAATAAAAAAATTTCCTCCCAAGGCGAGGATTCTTGGCCTTAATGCCAAGAACTCCTTCCTCCACCTTTGGGATCTCGGAGACATATCCGGAAATATACAAACATTAGAGCCCAAAAACGGATCATTTATATGTCGGAAATACAATCTCATTATATATTCCCTATCACTTTCCACAGCAGGGTTTTCCTCTCTGTTATAACCTCAGGTGAACTTCCCCAAAAAGTTGATAAGTCCATATCCACAGGTCTATCTGCTTGAATTTCATTGGGGGGAGGGGGGGTTTCTTTATCTGAAGGTAGTTAGCCCTTACAATAGGAGACAAGTTTTCCGTTGTTCTTTGAAATATTTTCTCACCATCTCCACCGGTGAGATCAAAGAGCATTTAGGAAAATTTTAAAAGTCTCAAGTTATTTCTTCTCAATTGATTTTCAAAGCTTTGCATCTTCTTTGCCACAAAACTTTGTTTCTTCACCAGCTCAGATTCAATTACTTTAATTTCCTTCTTGTTTCTCCAACTTTAGTTCAAGTCAAACTCTGTTGCTGGACTTTAGAAAAGATAGTCCCATAGTCAGTATTTAAAGTTGAAAATGATACTTTGAGGTTAGCATCCATAATCGATATTGCTTGCCATAAAGCTTCTAAATCAATCTTTGCTGGCTTCGCCAAACCCCCAAATTGAATGTTAGTTCCACCTGAAGCCCCTCCCACCTCTGCTCCAGTGTAGAGAAGTTGTGGTAATTCTCCTACCGCTCCTTCTCCAGCAGGGGTTAGAGCAGAGGACCCTCCATTGCTGAGATTCATCATTTCAACTCTGGGCTCTGCTGCTTCAGTCTCTCCTACTACCGGGTTGCTTCCAGGTTGGGGCAGGACCAGCCGCTGATCCGGACTTAACGACGCTCGGTCAGACTGCACGCTGGGTTCACCCGCAGACGTCGGGCTCTCCCCTGAAGCAGGTAATGCTGGCTCACCCGATAGGGAAAAAACTCCCGACAGTCGTCTGTCTCAATCACTGGAAGAAGACCATCGCTACCGGAGGGATAGGGCGCAGGGCTCCCTTCCTCTTTCTCATAGCTACTCGCGGGAAGACTGCCTCAGTGACGGGAGAGTCGGCTCAATGGAGCCTCCCTCTCAGGCGTCTGCACCCGATGCCATCTTGAAATCTCTAATTGACCTGAGCAGAGCTTTTCTTGCATTTTTAATGTATAAACACTACATGCATCTGGTAGCACTATAGAAATAATAAATCGTAGTAGTGGAAATTGCCATAGGTGATAGAAGCTCCTTGTGACCTTGGGCAAATCACTTAATCCCCCCATTGACTCCAGGTACATTAGACCCATCAGGTCAGACAGGGAAAAATGCTTGAGTACCTGAATAAATTCATGTAAACCATTCTGAGCCCCCCTGGGAGAACGGTATAGAAAATTGACTAAATAAATAGTGTGAAACGTTTCAGTCTCTGATAACCAGAGCTGATATTGTGATGTCATAATGCCTCCTTCCACCAATAAGAGCCAACCTCATCAGTGATGTCACAATGGCTTCATTGTCCTAGACTTGGCTCACTTTCACTACATTTTGATTTCTAGAGTGACACAGTGGTTAAAGCTCCAGCCTCAGCACCATGAGGTTGTGGGTTCAAACCCTCACTGCTCCTTGTGACCTTGGGCAAGTCACTTAAACCCCCCTCCATTGCCCCAGGCACATTAGATAGATTGTGAGCCCACCGGGACAGACAGGGACAAATACTTGAGTATATGAATGCTAAAATAAATAAATGAATACATTTGTGGGATCAACTGTTCCCTTTGTTTGTATTAACAGAGCCGTCTAGAATGATCAGGTTCCAAAGCCCTGCTTTAGAATTTGTTTTTTTATTTTAAATTGATTTAAAAACGCCTTTCCAATTCAACATCCAAGGTACTATAAAATAAATAATGACTAAAAGGGCCAGTATATCATTATCACTGTCAATAAAAACACAATCCGACACTTATTTCCAAATGCAATCAATATAGTGGGGCCCAACCAAGAAGAGAATGAGGTGGGCTTATTCCATACTTCTCTCGCTGCTTCAGCTCGTTAGTGTTTGAAATAAATGCAGCATCTATTATATTGTCTTTGAACTCGGAGTTAAATTAAAAATAGCATTTGTAAATATAGAAAACCCGGCTTAATATTTGTTCCTAGTGACATGTAAAATGCTCTAAAGAGCATAAAACAATCTTGGGCGATATTTGGAAAGAGTATTGAGGTTGGGGGAGGGAAGGAGGGTAAAAGGCTGAAAGGGCAGAGTTTCCAGGGAGGTGAATTTTCAGTGGGACCATTCTGTGAGGGTCAAGCTCCTAACAAGTGGAGTAACACAGTTAAGACCCTGTGCCTCGTAGAGCAACCAAGAAGAAGCACCGATCTAAACCTATTAATGAATGCTGATCTCTGCTGTGGAGTCTTTAATACTGTGTCCATCTCCCAGCCTCCAGCTGCTGGGCTATCCTTCAAGCCCCTAATGCCATTGGCCTAACTGAATTAGGCACTCCTTTGGTGAGGTGAGAGGGAGGTTGGCGCCAGACTGAGCAGGAAGACTAGTGGAATCGCCTCTAAATTCAATCCCCAGGCCCCAGAGGACAGGAATGGTGGCACAGAGACCCTCCAGACCTGGTAAAGGAGCTGTGGCTGGTATTTCTTTCAAGATATTGTCTCTCTCGCTCTGTACTCTGCTTTGCCTCACCCTGGTCTCCTTTTCTCCTCATGGAAACCTTTAGCGCTCCCTGATCCTAGGTTTGGCTCTCTCTCACCCACACACAAGGACTCTCTCTCTGACCTCACTGGACAAACTACAATACTCTGACATCGGGAACAGCAAAAGTACAGCGTCGTTTCCCTTTGAGAGACTTTCTAAGTTTCTTGGTTATCTTTCTTTTTAGTTACCGGCTCTTTCTAGAAAAGCAAAACGGTGTGCAAAGATATAACATAAACATGGGATCAGGGCTGAGCCCTCTCAGTCATCTGCTCGAGTTAAAATGCTGGAACTATGATAGCATTTAAGGTAATCTATCCAGATAAATTGTGGTCAGGGAAGGTGCTGGTCGTATTCGTTCAGTTTAGGCCTGAATATCAACGCTTATAATTATAAAACAATAACATCATCTTATTGCAAAAAAAAAAAAAAAATTGACACTTTTTAAATTTATTGGAGTTGATATTCAAAGTTATTTAAACGGCTGCAAAACTGGGGGTAGGGCTGGCTGTGTTTTTCTGCTAGGACTGATTTCAAGAAAGGGATAAAGACTGTCCTTTTCTCAGACTATTTCAACTGAGATTATGAAGTTGACAGAGAGAGGAAACATGAACTTTCAGATTATAGTTAGTTGAACTAGCCAACTTCCTTAGGAGATGTGCAAATGGTGGCGTATTTAGCTGTAATAGTTACCAGAGATTGTGAGCCCGCCAGGCCAGACAGGGAGAAATTCTCAAGTACCTGAATAAATCCATGTCATAGAAAATTGAATTAGTAAATAAATAAAATCATTAACGATTGATTAAGTAGGATGATTATGGCATAATTGTGCTGGTATGAATAACTCTGTATTGAAAGCTCCATGTACTTTAGTATAGAGCTCAATCACCTATTCACCTTCCCCCCTCATAATGGTACCCGACGTAAGAAACTTTACGACAGCCTCCTGGCGACTCAGGCAGCGAAAATTGACCCCACCATCACCAAACTGATGATCAAAACAACAGACATCAAAGTGTTTCGAAAAGAAATCAAAACAGTTCTATTCAAAAAACACGTCCTTACTTACTAATCTCCTCCCACTCGTACATGCTTTCTCCCCTGTGAATAACACACTAGTCAATTCCTCGAATCATACCAACCAAAAAATATCCAGACCGCTAAATAAGCATCTACCACATGTATCCAATAAACTTATCCCTTCAATGTTAGGTTATCCTCCTCAGCTACCCGCATATATTGTTATTCCCCACTGTTTCCTGTAAGTACTTGAATCTTTACTATGTAATTCCATCGGATAAATACAGATATCCTCTAATTTGTAACTATCAACTGTATCATGTAATGTACATGAATCTTTGTTATACAATTCTCTCGGTAATGTCTAGATATCTTCTAATTTGTAATCCGCTTAGAACCGCAAGGCACAAGCGGAATAGAAATCACTAATATAATATAATGTAATGTAATGTATTGTAACACCTTTATAGAAGCTCATGTAAGCTGCTCTGAATTGACACTCCAGTCATTAGTGGTAAAGAAGCTCTCAATAAACATAAACATTTCCACTAACTTTCTTTTCCCTTTGACATACCAATGGCTTATTTTTAGTATTTCTATACCACTTATAGTCTAAGTTCAGGTACTCAAGCATTTTTCTCTCACACTCTATCTAATGTACCTGGGGCAATGGGGGGGATTAAGTGACTTGCCCAGGGTCACAAGGAGCAGTGTGGGATTTGAACCCAGAACCTCAGGGTGCTGAGGCTGTAGCTGTAACCACCACACCACACTCCCACACTGTACTATTTAAAAAAACAGCCCATAAAGGAACTAACTTCACACAGTTTTGGATTAGCTTTGGAAAGTAACCCCTTGTTCTTCAGATCAGAAAGCGAATCCAAAAATGTATTTAGTTAGTATCACCTTATTTCCTTTCTGGTTTTCTTTTCCAATTTCTAGCTATTAGCCTTGGCCGCAGCCATTGGTCCAATGTTGCTTGTTCTTCAGTGACTGGGAAACCTGCTCCCAGCCCAGAGTATAATTTCTCACCTCTTGTCAATCCACAGCCCTTCTGCCTTCTGGGTGCACTCTACCCCTCTCTGAAGTGCAGAACTCTCCATTTCGCATTAGGGGTAAACAGTTCAGAGTCTCTCTCCTGTCCACCCTGGCATTTCTTTTACCACTTAAAATCCCACGTCTGACTTTACATATAAAACTCAACGCAGGTGCTTCACATCCATCTCTTCAGCCTGACAATCAGTTAACTCAGCATCCAGTTACAGAAACGCTTGGAATACATGTTGCAGGTGTATCAGTGACTGCCTCAGGCCCAATTCACACTCTCAAGCAGAGAAATTAATTTGCCCACAGAGTCCGTGGCAAGAGGTGAATTATACATGAGGCAGAGGAAGTTAAAACGATCCAAACCATGTTACATAGAGAACCAAGATTAGAACTGAGACTAGAGTTACCACATGGCTCCAGAAAAAGGAGGATGGATTGACACATCTGGGTTTCACTTCCATTGAAAATCTGTCCTCCTTTTTCTGGAGCCGTATGGTAATCCTAGTACAGGCAGATAATGTGAACTACCCAGCCGGGCCGGTATTAGGGGTTGGGAAAACAGAACAATTGCCCTCTCCTCCCCCTGTCATAGGAGGCCCGAAAGCCACCTGAAGTTGAAAAAGTTACAGCCTGTGAGGAAGCTGGGGGACCCCCCTCCTTAGCGTCTGCCCCTGCCGCCCGGAATCACTAAACTGGGATTAGAAGTGAAACCCCAGAATCATATGAAGAGTGAGGAGCAGAGCCGGGTTTGACATCAGGACTTTGTGTTCTTACTTCAGGTCTCTAAGCAGTAAACCAGGTTTGGGGTAGGAGCGAGCAGTGTGACGTTAGTATAAACCGCTCCCTCAGGACTCCGGAGGATCTCTCAGATTAACTCCAGGACGGTCTTGTCTAGCTGTTAAGCGTCTCGCATGCTCTCTAAATTATTAATCTGCTTTTGATGAGGGCGATTTTGTGATGGATTGTGCTGGCTTTCAGAAGAACGCAGGGTTGCCTGCATCCCATTCTGCTATAAATAAGAGGTAATGTGACAGTGATTGGGCAGAGATGGAGCAGCTGATCAGAGGAGTTACACTAGGTGACCTGTGGTCTTGGGGTCATGGCACTCCTGTTATATTTATTTAGCTAATGACCGTTTCCAGTAGCACAGAAGGAAGACGGCAGACCTAGGCCGAGGGCTTTCAGAAAAGAGTTCAATGTCTTCGGTATTGTCCCTGGTGAAACATCGAAGCATCTTTAGAACAACTCACCAAAGTCTCATGCTAAGTTTGGAGGTGGATTCAAAAAAGGGGCCATTGCTGACTTAGATGTACACTTCTCTCATACGAATTAGGGTGGATTCTGGCTTGGTGCCAGCATTAGTAAGAAATTCCGAATGAACGCCGTCCCCTCAATTTCCTGCTCAATGGATAGGAGAAAAAAGCTCTCCTGGAAATTGCATGGAAGAATCTCTTCGTGTTCTGTCAATGCTGTTTTTATCGTCTTTTTCATGCTTTTGTATTTTCCTGTTAGATATACCCCACACTTGCCTCGAGTTCAGGGTGGCTAACAAGGAAAGAGACTGGGCATGCCCAGGATTATTACAAAGTTAAGTACAAAAAAACAAATACAATTATTTAGTATTTGAGTTTACCCCTCTGTCCTGCCTTTTGCACTTCATCATCGTCTTCGCCAACACTCCCTGCAAGGAAAATCTAAGAAAGCTTATGTGACAAAACTACTATCCGATCAAGCAGCTGGGAATTACTTCCCGTTATAGGTTCCTCTTTTTCACTAAACCTTGCGCCCTCTTCGCGAGCCTCTCACGCTCCTCTACACAAAGGAACAGCCCTAGGTCCAACTCTTTCTCTTACCACCTGTACCGAGACTCTTAACTCTGTTCATTTCTTGAGTTCACCTTGTATTACTGTACTTCTATGTATACTGTACTCCGACCTTACTATGATCCTTTCTTATTTGTACTCCTGCGTTACTCGTACTTGTAAGCAGTTATTTACAATGTCCAATGTGACAAGGACAAAAGGACATAGACTGAAGCTGAGGGGGGACAGGTCCAGAACGAATATCAGGACGTTCTGTTTCACGCAGCGAGTGGTGGACACCTGGAATGCTCTCCCAGAGGAAGTAATTGCAGAATCCACTGTTCCAGGATTTAAAGGTAAATTAGATGCACATCTCCTTAAGAGTGGCATAGAGTGATACCAGATTCACATCTCCCTTGAGAAGCATACAGTGATATGGGGACTAAAACTATGCCAGGGTACACCTGGCGGGGCCTCCTCGTGTGCAGAACACCGGACTTGATGGACCCAAGGTCTGATCCAGAGATGGCAATTCTTATGTTCTTATGTAGGATTTTTCAGTTAACTTCTGTTAACCACATTGAACTTCACGGTGTACAAATAAAATATTATGTTATGTAACCATATACTTCCCATACAAATAGGTCTTTAAGAGTTTCCAAATTTTTTTACAGTTTGTCCGATTATCTTGTTATACGAGTGGTAACTCATTCCATGAACTCGAAGGTTGATATGAACTTGTTGCTAAAAATATACCTTTCTAGGGTTCTGATCATGCAAAATTAAAAAATTCCCTAGATTCTGGACTTGTGTTTCTACCTGATAAATCTGGAAGCAAAAACATATAGCTAGGCCTTGAGCTTTAGCCATGCAATATCAAGAAAACTAAAGAGTTCAGTGTAAAGATAATATGTGGTTCTGCCGGTAACCAGTACAGTTTCAATAAGATTGAGGATTTGAACCAGGTCAACCTTATTGCTGAATTAGAATTAATTAGAGTACAATTGACTCTGAACACTAATGAAATCATGTGTTTTTCAGCTATCTCCGTTGTGACGGGACAGGGAAGATATGGAGATTTAGGTTTAAATAATAATTCAATAATTCAAAAATGTTGTGTGATCGGGGCACCGAGATACCTCCTTCTTCAAACTCAGCATGCACCCAAAAAGAGGGAGAAAAAGCCTCAGACTAATGTAGCAGTATAGAACCAAAAGGTACAAATCAAAACTGCTTTTGATACTTTCACTGGCAAAAAAACTCCCTCAGAGAAAAGCTCAGGTTTAGAAAAGGGCAAAGTCACCCGGAGGCACGTTCAAGGACTTAGCTGACAAAGACAACTTTAGCTCCAACACTGTCACGTCTTCTCCAATCTTCCCAACAAGCGACCTTGTTTCACCAATGTTTGGCTCATCAGGGGAACAAACAATACAGCCTGGTCTCAGTGTGGCTGCACTTTTCAAGGCTGTATTGTTCCCCCCGATGAGCCAAACATTGGTGAAACAAGGTCGCTTGTTGGGAAGATTGGAGAAGACGTGACAGTGTTGGAGCTCAAGTCGTCTTTAAAAGCAGCTTAAAGTCTTTTTTATTTAAAGATGCTTTCCACACTTAAGTATCAAATGTATGATACTTCTTTTGAAAGAAGTCTACAACTCAGGAGACATCAGAGATTCCCCCTGTCATCCCTTAATGTGCTTCCCTAGACCCATATCCACATCATTCTCTTGGTTGGGCTGAGAACTTTCAACACCACTGATAGTGTGAAGAGTTATAGTTTCTGGTAACCAGAGCTGTGATGTCATAATGCCTCATTCCACCAATAAGAGCCAACCAAATCAGTGATGTCACAATGGCTCGATTGTCCTGTACTTGGCTCACTTTTATTACATACTAGGGAATGCTGAAAAGTTCTCAGCCCAACCAACCAACTTCCTAAATTCTGAGCGTTATTTTGCCACTGTAGCTGAAAAGAGAGTTATCTTATTTCGTTAAGTGCTAATTTGCAGAAACAAAATTCTGTGTGTTGACATTGTTTCAGATCATTGATTGATTAGTGATTAGCAGAATTTTTATATACTTTTTTGGTGCAACCATTGATTGGCAATCTTTTGTATATTTGTACCTTGGAGATCATTGATGGAACCATAACCACGTCATTCTTGGCTGGGATATATCATAAGATTGGGCTTCACAGCTCCTAAGTTAGATGCTAAGCACCTAGCTTTAGTATAGATTTATAGATTTGTCCTTTTAACCAGGGACAGGCTGAACTTGGTGGATTTCCATTTTCTACAGGGTTACATACTCCCATGTCCTTGTAAGACTCTCACCCCAGGGATATTAAAGCTATCAACCTCGGCTGTTTTCCATAAGAAATGGACTTTCTAGGCTGTTCAGAGGCAGACGGCCGGGAATCAGCTTTCCCCTACATGGAGATGATATCAATATTTATAAAGTAATCATTTGCTCTTTTATAGATAGAATTTTCAAAAATGCGTGACAGTAATCCAAGATAAACTGAAAGGAGACAAAGAAAATCTTCATTAATGGCAAGAAATTAATGAGAGGATTGCTTGAAGTATCCCGCAGGAGGGCATGAAGAAAAAAAAAAGGCTTTTTTCTGTGTTTTTGGTGCAAATAACATTTTTTGATGTCTTAAAACTGCTGATGGTCATTCTTTAATGGAATAACAAAGTAGATAGAAAATAAAAGGATCATTTTTACATCTACTCTCCAAACATTTTCCTTGTGAACCCGTGGAGCTTTTTTTAAACCATTAAAGGGATTCTCTTTCCTCCACTTGCTGTTCTCCGTCCTCCTTCCACCTGGACTCCCCCCTCTCAATGACCCCTATGCACCCACTCTCCAAAAAATGATTAGAAAGACTTATAGCCATTAGTACATCTCTCCCAGTGAAAGGAGAAAATCGCTTCATTCATAATTTATATCCTCAATTACTATTAATAAAGAAATATTTCAGCGGAAAATCGCCTGGGAAAATTCCACGTAACATTGCATTAACATTCTGTTTGCAGATTTTCATCACATTTGTTATAGAGTTAATAAGAGGGATATGCTCCCCTGACTTGCTCATGAAATTATGGGCCTGTCTATGATAGTTTAATCTTTTAGACTTTATGTAATATATTCACTTTACTAATTGAGCTATCCAAGGAGCAGTTACGAATCTTCTTCAATATGTGAGAAAAGGTAATAAAGGGCATGACTTTTATTCTGACGGGAGTCTCTGCCTTGAGCCACATGCGTGTAAAGCCTGGGCAGGGCATGGAAAAATCGAAAGCCAGGAACTGACTCTCATCCGGCTCCACATTTATTCTGCAGATTTGTACTTCCTGCTTTCAGAATTACAAGTCCCCATGGGGGAAAACCCGGAACTGGCTGAACCTGTCCCTGACAACATGAAGTCTGGTGGTGTCACAGAACACGGGTTCAGCATGAAGGCCACAAATAGGTAGGGTTACAATATGGCTCTGGAAAAAGGAGGACGGATTGAGACATCCAGGTTTTACTTCCATTGATGGCCAGTGTAAAGGTTACATGGAATATTTGCATCCATATGAGCAAAAAACCAGGCTAATTTGCTTCCCTTCCTTACCTAACCTGAAAAGCACACTTGTTTGTGGGCCCTGACTGTAGAAAAAGAGGGCCCCGTCCTAGTAGACTGTCCTGCTCTGAATTACATATGTTTGTAGTCAGTCTTCATTTCAAAGATCAGAAAATAGTGTTCTTAAACAGGATCCAGATCAGTGAAACAAAAAATTGGAACAATTGGAACCCTTAAATCATGTTCTCCGAGGGTAAACAAGGTGAGATCATCTGCGGAGACCCAGTGTGGACTCTACCAAGCATTCTGTTTCTTCTAGAAGCCTTTGGCAGGCCTCCACCGCACATGGGCAACTGCTTTTCCACCTGCCCAACTCGCACGGGACCCACACTTGTTTCTTTTCTACGGAGCTGTCTTTCTCATCTCTTTTTCTTTGTCTTGCCTTTTGTATGAATTGCATTAGTTGCATTGGTATTTTTATATATATATTATATTCTTTCCCATTGTTTTAGGGTTGTTTTTTGGGTTGTTGTTTTTTTTTAGCTTATGTGGCTTTTTAAAGTTTCCTGTCATTTTCGTGGTTCGCAGTCACACGTTCTTTCGCTATTCACCAAACAGATTATTTACTTAGTTCAACTTTTGAGAGTATTACTGGATGCTCACATGCAACCACAGGTGAATTTGTTGCTTCAAAAAGCCTTTTTTCTAATGCTTAAGCTTTGATGTGTTTGAAGTGATTTTGCTGAAGCCCAATTATGATTGTTAATGCAAGCTTTAATATTAAGTATGTTGGATTATTGTAATATTGTCTACTGTTCGTAGCAACTATTGAAACCCAGCTTTACGGTTGATTTTTTTTTTTTTTTTCTTTGAGAACAAGGGAAGGTGAAGAAGCGTGGACATTGCTCTTCCTTGAAGCAAGGTACCAGGAGTGCCGGGACACCAGCATCGCTGGTAACCAAGAAAAGCGTCAATGCCATGAGGATTGCTCCCCTTCGGTGAAAGCC
Organism: Geotrypetes seraphini; assembly: GCF_902459505.1. Taxonomy (NCBI): domain Eukaryota; kingdom Metazoa; phylum Chordata; class Amphibia; order Gymnophiona; family Dermophiidae; genus Geotrypetes; species Geotrypetes seraphini. The sequence continues at coordinate 70,888,728 of NC_047095.1, forward strand.
ATGCTGATGTGCCAGTCTCACTGAAGCCAGGATCCTGCCTCCAATTTGACTTCTACGCCTTTGGACAATCCGATTAAAATTGGCACTTCACCGATACAAATTGTTTCAAATCTTAAATTGCTGGGCGTTATCCCCTAGACAGAAAACTGTCCTTTCATGGCCAAATTAGTTTGGTGGTAAAAAAGATACTTTCACTGTTTACGAATGATCCGATCATTATCTACATTACTCGACTCTTCATCTTTAAATGCTCTAATTCATTCAGTCGTCATCACATGCCTTGATTACAGTAATGCCTTATAAAAAGGAATAACAAAAAAGGAAATTAGGCACTTACAGATAATTCAAAATACAGCTCATGCCAGAAAATATGACCATGTGACCCCTCTATTGATCTCAGCCCACTGGTTACCTATTGAGCACAGAATTACATATAAACTTCTGCTATTAACCTTTAAAACCCTTAAAACTAACCAACTGGAACTTATTAATAGACTTCGGATTCCATATTCTCCACAAAGAAGCCTTTGGTCAGTCTCCCAGAATTTACTTGTAATTCCATCCTTATGTCACAAACACATTTCGCACTTATATTTTCTCGGTCCCTGGACTGTCTCTGTGGAACTCTACTCCCAACCAGTTGCGAGAAGCTTCCTCTTTAAAGGTTTTCAAATCTAACTTAAAAGCATTCTTGTTTAAAGATGCCTTTGGGCTCTAACCTTCCTCGTAAGGACAAGTTTTTCCTTTTACCATTTTTTTAAAGAATTTATGTTTCCCCTACCTACTGAATTTCCCTTTTTATGGTCTTTCTTTCCTATTAATTTTGTTTTGTCCTGTTACGAGTCTGTTGATTTTATTCTATGGTTTTTAGCCTTGTTACTTACATTATGTCATCCCTTTTAATGCTCTGTAAACCACTAAGAAGTTTTGATTTAGTGGTATAACAAATTTTTAATAAACTTGGAGACTTCACAGACTGTCTCCACACCAGTGCCAGCTCTGCCTTTACTGATGCTTGCCCTCAAGGAGTGTTACAGGAAAAGCTGGGGTGCATCCTAGCTTGATGTGACACTGAGGCATCAAGGGTGCCAGTACCAGCTATGGTTCCACTCCAGTCCATCCTGAAGACCCACGCCCTGTCTGTGAAGCATTTCAGGTGCAAACCTTAGGATTGTGAGTCCACCAGGAACAGGTATCTGTATATAGAAATGATTAGGAGTAGTAGTTGATGGGCATTTGATCTGTCACTGACCAATGAGGTGTTCTTTTCCAGCTCATCAGGACAGTAAGCGATCCTGGAGTTCAGGAAGGGACCTGTACCTCACTGCTCTTACCCATAGCCTGGTCGCATGACCAGTGGTCCAAGGCAGATACAGACAAGACATCTCATGGAGGAGTATTTTGCTAAATCAGAGTCGGACCACTCCTGGGCTTCTGACATGGAGCCAGAAAACCTCTCGGAGGAGGGATCTCTTGGTCTGCCTTCAGATCCTTCTGTACCACAAGAAAGGAGAAAAGTCTTCCCCAGAGGAGCTCTCGATCTTCAACCATTTAATTTTTCAAAAGGTGACTATGATAAAATGAGGAAAATGGTTAAAAAGAAGCCAAAAGACTCAACTGCAAAGATTAGGATTTCAAATCAGGTATGGATGTTGTTTAAAACCTAGACCAGATATATTCCATGTATGAGTATTAACAAAGGTGGAAAGAAGAGCAAATGACAGCTAGCATGGTTAAAAGGTGAATTAAAAGAGGCTATTAGAGCTAAAAGAACATCCTTCAAAGAATGGAAAAAGGATCCTAATGAAGAAAATAAGATGCAATATAAGTACCGGTGCAAAGCACTGGTAAAAAAGGCTAAAAGATAATAGGAAGCGAAACTTGACACAGAGGCAAAAACTCAGAGTAACAACGTTTTGAAGGTGTATAAAATGCTCTATTCTGGAGATGTAAAAAGGATGGAGTCGGTCCAGAGGAAGGCTACTAAAATGGTGTTTGATCTTCGTCGTAAGGTTTATGGGGACAGACTTAAAGATCTCAATCTATATACTTTGGAGGAAAGGCGGGAGAGGGGAGATATGATAGAGACGTTTAAATACCTACATGGTGTAAATGCACGAGTCGAGTCTCTTTAATTTGAAAGGAAGCTCTGGAATGAGAGGTCATAGGATGAAGTTAAGAGGTGATAGGCTCCAGAATAATCTAAGGAAATACTTTTTTACAGAAAGGGTGGTAGATGTGTGGAACAGTCTTCCGGAAGAGGTGGTGGAGACAGAGACTGTGTCTGAATTCAAGAGGGCCTGGGATAGTCATGTAGGATAAGAACATAAGAAGTTGCCTCCGCTGAGTCAGACCAGAGGTCCATCCTGCCAAGCGGTCCGCTCTCGCGGCGGCCCCATCAGGCCTAATTGCCTGAACAGTGTCCCTGACTAATTTTGTAACTGCCTCTAATCCTATCCCTATTACCTACCTCTACTCCTATCTGTACCCCTCAATCCCTTTGTCCTCCAGGTACCTGTCCAGACCCTCTTTGAAGCCCTGTAGCCTGCTCCTGCTTATCACATCCTCCGGTAGCGCGTTCCATGTATCTTCCACCCTCTGAGTGAAAAAGAACTTCCTGGCGTTTGTTCTAAACCTTTCCCCTTTCAATTTCTCTGAGTGCCCCCTTGTACTTGTGGTTCCCCGTAATTTGAAAAATCTGTCCCTGTCTACCCTTTCTATGCCCTTCATGATCTTGAAGGTTTCTATCATGTCTCCTCTAAGTCTCCGCTTTTCCAAGGAGAAAAGCCCCAGCTTCTTCAGTCTCTCAGTATATGAGAGGTCTTCCATACCCTTTATTAGCTTAGTTGCTCTTTTCTGGACTCTCTCAAGAACCGCCATGTCCTTCTTGAGGTACGGCGACCAGTACTGGACAAAGTACTCCAGGTGCGGGCGCACCATTGCACGATACAGTGGCAGGATGACTTCCTTCGTCCTGGTCGTGATACCCTTCTTAATGATGCCCAACATTCTGTTTGCCTTCCTTGAGGCTGTGGCGCACTGCGCCGATGCCTTCAATGATGTGTCTACCATCACTTCCAGGTCTCTTTCAAGGTTACTCACCCCTAGCGGTGATCCCCCCATTTTGTAAGTGAACATCGGGCTATTTTTCCCTACATGCATGACTTTGCATTTCCCTATGTTGAAGCTCATTTGCCACTTTTTGGCCCACTCTTCCAGCACTGTCAGATCTTTTTGGAGATTTTTGCAGTCCTCCTTGCTTTCAACCCTGCTGTATAATTTGGTGTCATCCGCAAATTTAATAACCTCACATTTTGTTCCTGCTTCCAGGTCGTTAATAAATATATTGAACATGAGCGGTCCCAGCACCGACCCCTGCGGAACTCCGCTCGTGACCCATTGCCAGTCTGAGTAATGGCCCTTTATTCCAACCCTCTGTTTCCTGTCCGCCAGCCAGTTTTTGATCCATCGGTGGACCTCCCCTTGCACCCCGTGGTTCCATTGCTTCCTTAGCAGTCTTTCATGTGGTACCTTGTCGAAGGCTTTTTGGAAGTCAAGGTAAATGATGTCTATAGATTCCCCTTTATCCACCTGGCTGTTCATCCCCTCAAAGAAGTATAATAAGTTAGTGAGGCATGACCTGCCCTTGCAGAAGGATCTCTAAGAAAGAAGAGATAATGGTTGCTCTGGATGGGCCACTTGGCTTTTGTCTGTCATCATGTTTCTATAACCATAAAGCTCTATGAAATCACAATGCAGATGTAAAGAGCCTTAGCCAACAGGAAGAGGAGATGCAAATGTTAAGAGCCGTAGCCAATAGGGAGAGGAGGAGATAGTGGATGCTGCGGATGGGCCATTTGGCCTTTATCTGCCGCCATGTTTCTAAAACTATTCAAAGTTGTCAAAATACATGCAGATTGTGAAAAATTGCAGGCAGTCCTTAGGAAGTTGGAAGATTGGGCATCCACATGGCAGATGAGATTTAATGCGAACAAATGCAAAATGATTCACATTGGGAAGGATATTTCAAATCATACTACCCTGATGCTAGGGTCCACCTTGGGAGTCAGCACCCAAGAAAAAAATCTTTCTGTCATTGTAGACACTCTGAAATCTTGTGCCAATAATATTCTAATACCTTTGTATCACTCTATGCTGCAATCTCACCTTGAGTATTGCATTCAGTTCTGATCACCATTTCTCCAAAAAGATACTTGGGTTTCTGCTAGGTACTTGTGACCTGGATTGGCCACTGTTGGAAACAGGATTTTGGGCTAGATGGACTATTGGTTTGACCTAGTAGAGTTATTCTTATGTTCTTAGGGTATACATATTCAGTTCGTCAATCTCGTGTCATACGTCTTTTGGCAGAAGCCCCATATAATTTTGGCTTCCTTCCTTCCTCTGAAACGAAAAAAATATCCTTTCTTTTAAAAAATCCTTAAAAACGCACCTTTTTAAAGATGCTTTTAACATTTAAAATTCTTCTGACTTTTACGATACTTTTAATCTTTTAACTACCCTGCTTCCTTTTGTTTTTCTTGATATAACAGATGTAACTTTTTACCCCCCTTCCCTTCCAACTAAAGTCTGTCCTGTCTTAATTTTAATGTTCATGAATTGTATATTTTTATAATCTTACTCTATTTTATAATTATGTACATCGCTTTATAATCAGATTTAGCGATTCATCAAATACTAATAAACCTTGAACCTTGAACTGCCTAAAGTCTTTTGATGTCCTTAGTGAGAAACGAACAACATAAATAAGAGGGACAGATCTGCCACAGAAAAGACACAACCCCCCCCCCAAAAGAAGCAGATCAGTTCCCAATGAAGAACTCCAATTTATTAATATCAAACACCCAGTTGTAGTGTTTGATATTAATGAAATGTTCACCCTCTCCAAGTTAGGGAGAACGAGAGGGCACTCTCTAAAGTTGAAAGGGGATAGATTCCGTACAAACATAAGGAAATTCTTCACCCAGAGAGTGGGAGAAAACTGGAATGCTCTTCCGGAGTCTGTCATAGGGGAAAACCCCCTCCAGGGATTCAAGACAAAGTTAGACAACTTCCTGCTAAACTGGAACGTACGCAGGTGAGGCTGGACTCATTTAGAGCACTGGTCTTTGTCCTGAGGGCTGCCGTGTGATCGGAGTGCTGGTTAGGATGGACCACGGGTCTGACCCAGCAGCGGCAATTCTTATGTTTATCGGGGACTGATCTGCTTTTTGGTTTTGTTTTGGTTTTTTTTTGTCTTAGTGAGAAATGGCATTCAAAATCAATATTTCAAATTTGGCTTCACCAACGACTTATTCCACTCTTCTACATTTACAGTTTCCGTGGTCCCTTTTTCGAATTCATGACCTTCTTTTTTTTTTTTTTTTTTTTTTTAGGTTAGAATCCAGCTATTTTTGTTTCTGAAAAAGATTGAAAACTTGGTTATTTGATCGACAAGTTTAGGCCAACTTGAATGCTGTAATTGATATATTTTCTTTAGTGTAATTCATATTGAGCTTATATTGTAATTGACATACTTTTTATCTTATATTATGTTAACACGCACTGTATTGATAGTGATATTGGTAATCATTTTATCTTTTTAAGTCACACATACCCAGACATACAGAATGTGATGGCAAATTAAGACAGGAAGGGCCATCTTTCCTCGCACTTCTTTCTCTCTGTTTGTGTGAAAAGGTGTGGTGGCCATATTAGTCCACTCTTCAAGGTAATAATAATAATAATAATAATAACTTTATTTTTGTATACCGCAATACCACAAAACAGTTCAGAGCGGTTTACAGGATAAGAGACTGTACATTAACAGTGAAGTTACATCAAGGTTACAGCGAAGTTAACATCGAGGTTACAGCATATCAAGAAGACAGTTCAGGGCGATTTATACAATGTAGGTGTAGAGAGTTAGTTAGCAATTATATGGTAAAAAGCCAGTGATAATTACAAACAAGATTTAGTAACTGTTGCATGGGGGGAGGGGAAGGGAAGGGGAGATAGGCAAGGGATAATTAGTTCGGTAGGGGAGGAGCGGGGGTTAGAGGAATTTGTCAAAGAGGTATGTTTTGAGCGATTTCCTGAACGATTGATAAGTAGGGGCAAGAGAGATGAGAGTGGACAGGCAGTCATTCCATTTGCCAGCCTGGAAGGAGAGGGTTCTGTCGAAGAATCTTTTGTGGATGCATCCTTTTGGGGAGGGGTAGGCAAACAGGTGTGCATTACGTGTACGGTTAGAACCTGGGAAGGTGAAGTGGCGTGACAGATATATCGGGGCTGAGCCAGTTAGGGTTTTGAAGCAGAGGCAAGCGAATTTGAAGATGATCCTTGCTTCGAACGGTAGCCAGTGAAGTTTCCTGTAGAAAGGGCTGATGTGGTCTGATTTTTTGAGCCCGTAGATGAGGCGGACGGCGGTGTTCTGGATAAGTCGTAGTCGTTTAGTGGTTTTCTTGTAGGCGCCCAGGTATATGATATTGCAGTAATCCAGGGAGTTTAGAATTAAGGATTGGACCAGTAAACTGAAGGTGGGGAAATCGAAGTAATGTTTGATGGAGCGGAGTTTCCAAAGGGTGGAAAAGCATTTTTTGACCTGGGTGTTAGTGTGATCTTCTAGAGTGAGGCATCGGTCCAATATGACTCCGAGGATTTTTATGGTAGCGTTGATTGGATACGTTAAGCCATTGAGTTGCAGGGTGGTGGACGTTAGTTTGTGGTTGGGACTTGCAAGGAAGAACTTGGTTTTTTCTGGGTTTAGTTTCAGTTTGAAGCAAGTGGTCCAATTTTCTACCATGGTGAGGACCATAGAGATGTATTGTTCTGTCTCATATGACAGTGAGGTGATGGGTATGATGATTGTAATGTCATCTGCGTAAATGTAGGATTTCAGGTTACGGTTCGATAACATGTGACCCAGAGATGCCATGTAAATGTTGAATAATGACGGGGATAGAGGGGAGCCTTGGGGGACTCCACAGGGGTTGCTCCATGTATGGGAGAAGGTTCCGTCATTGTGGACTTGGTAGGTTCGGTTTTTTAGGAAGCCTGTGAGCCAGGTTAGTACTTGTCCGGAGATGCCTATGGAGTCGAGGCAGCTGATCAGAATGTCATGGTCTACTAGGTCGAAGGCACTGCTGAGGTCGAACTGGAGTAGCAGTGCGCTGTTTCCCAGTGAGAATAGTTGGAGGAGGTGATTGGTTAGTGAGGCTAGCACAGTTTCCGTACTGTAATTGGTGCGGAATCCAGACTGGGAGTCATGGAGGATGTTAAATTTCTCTAGGTAAGACGTGAGATGGTTATTGACAAGTCCTTCCATGATTTTTAGGAAGAGAGGAATATTGGCGATGGGTCTGTAGTTGGAGGTTACTGAGGGGGATTCTTTAGGGTTTTTAATTATTGGAGATACGAGGATGTGTCCAAGTTCCAGTGGGAAGTGGCCGGTTGACATGCACAGGGTGATCCAGTTGAAGAGTTCAGCTTTGAAGGGGAGGGGGGCAGTTTTCATGATGGTTGGAGGGCAGTTGTCTAGTAGGCAGTTGGATTTGGAATATTTTGAGTATAGCTTGAGGAATAGGCTCCAGTCTGGGTTTTTGAAGTGAGACCAGGTCATGTCTGCTGGTGCGCCATCATTTTCTGGAGAGGGTGGATGAATATTTGGGTAAGTGCTAGTTATTGTGAGTGTTGTTTTCAAGTTGAGAATTTTGTTGGCGAAGTAGTCAGCTAGTTTTGTTGGGGAGGGTGGTAGATCTGTGGGGGAGCTTGTATGTGGGACGGTGTCAAATAAGGAGTTAACTATTTTGAAGAGTTTATTAGTGTTTAGGGATGGGGTGTTGATGAGTTGAGAGTAGTGCTTGTGGCGCTTTTCTTTGATCATTTTTTTGTATTCTGTGACTTTGATTCGCCATGAGTGTCTGTCGGTGTTTGTGCCTGATTTGCACCAGGTTCTTTCCAGTTTGCGTACTTCACGTTTGAGGGCAAGAAGATCTGAATCGAACCATTTAGCAGAGGAGCGGTGTTTTTTCTTGTAGAGTTTCAGTGGAGCGATGTCATTTAGGGTCTTATTGCTGAAATTGTTCCAATCTGAGATGAAATTGGGGTCAGGATCTGGGATGGATGTTGGGTTGTAGTGGGACCAGAATTCTTCTGGGTTGAGTTGGCCTCTAGACCATTTTGTTTTTTCTTTGTGGATGGTTCTTGGTTGTTTTTTGGTTTGTTTTATAAGCCAGTGTAATTTGAAATTGCAACGGAGGTGATCAGACCAGGGGGTGGCGGACCAGTGTTCTTCTTTAAGGTTAATGCTGGGGATTGAGGGGGTATTGGGGAGGAAGGAGATTAGATCTAGGTGATGGCCTTTGTCATGGGTTTTTGTGGGAGGTGGTTTAGAGTAACCTAGGGATGTTAGGAAGGAGAGGAGATCGGTCACGTTGGCATTCTCTTCTTGTTCAAGGTGAAGATTGACGTCGCCTGCGAGAAGGTTGTGAGTGCCCACGACGGAATTTGTGAGGAGGTATTCGTAGAAATCTTCTTTGGCTTGGTTCCATTTGCTGGGGGGGGAGTAGAATAGTGTAATCGTTAGATTGTCTTTGCAGTCAGCTTTGGAGATTTTGCAGGAGAGGATTTCCAGAGCGTTGGTCAGTTTAGAATCGAGGATTTGGAACTGGAAGTGGTCGCGGAGGATTATTGCTAGGCCCCCTCCTCTTTTAAAGTTTCTTGATAATGGAATGATTTTGTAGTTTGGAGGGAGTAGGTCTCTGATGATGGGGTCATGATCGGAAATTAGCCATGTTTCGGTGAGGAGTAGGATGTCGAGGTGGGTTTCATCTAGCCAGTCTTTGATCAATTGTGCTTTGTTTCTAGCTGAGCGGATGTTCAGATAGGCACCCGAAATTGTTTGGTGTTCCGAGGGAGTGATAGATTGAGTACTTGGTAGATTTTTTAGGAGCCTGTTTCTTTTTTGTGTTGGTCTGGAGTAGTGTCGGGTGGAGTTGATTACAGTTATCGGGAATGGGCCTGATTCCTTGTAGTCATGGAGAGTATTGGAGGGGAGAAGTGGTTTAGCTGGTTTGATGGTTCTGTTCCAGGTGAGGTAGGTGGGGATGGGTTCGAATGCTAAGGTTCTGGTGATCCAATTTCTCGTGCTGAGTAGATAAAGGAGGAGGAGAGTTAGCAGTTTTCCTGTGAAGTTAGGCATGTTGGGCCTTGCCGAGGTTGGATGGAGAGTGGTGAAGGGATTGAGTAGGGGTTTGAGGGGGTGATTGGTGGTGATGGGGTGAGTTGAGGTAGATGTAAAGAGTTGAGGAAGATTGATTCTGCGGTGATTGGTAGGAGGGGAATCCGAGGTTGATGAGTCTAGCTGGTGGAGTATGCAGTTGGGGTATACTGTTGGGGGCTGAAGTCATGCGGGGGGGGGGGAGAGTGATTGTTAAAGCGTGTAGATAGGTGAAGGAGTGGTCATGCAAATACTTAGCTGTTAGGCCGGTCTGGGATATCCTGGTCAGGTTGGAAAATTTGTGAGCCGTCGTCGGCTCGAGGCTGTCTGGTCCGGTTTTGAGGCGGCAGGTCTGGAGAGCTGGGAGAGGGTGGTGTAGGGTGGAGAGGTAGATTTGGGCTCCGCTTTTAGAAATAAAACAGAAATAGTTTATGATTAGCTTTCAAAGGTAGCACCTTCTTCAGTTCAGAAATAAGCAGATGTTGGCAACGTCAGTGTATGTACGGGAAACATGAAAGCATTTCAGTGGTAGTTAGAGACAGAGAGGTGTCAAAGCAGTTTAAATTTCTTTCTAGTGGGTCCTTGTTGAGTCCTGCCTGGTGGGTCTCAAAATATTTTATCATTTTATTTTATCAAACAAAGAAAGGCAAGGGTAGTATCTTTCCAACCGGTAAAAAAAGTTTACTCTCACTTTTAGTGAGACTTTGTTGCCTGCTACACGATTACACAAGTGTCCCCTGAGGAAGGCGTTCTTACACGCCGAAACAGGGATCCTTCTTGGGACTTTTTACCAGTTGCCTTTCTTTGTTTGACTGTTCTATCTCGAAGGTGAGGTGTTCTTTCAGTATTCTCGCCACAAAATCATTGGGGCAGTGGTCAGTTTTTCCAAAGTGCGGTCAATGACCTTGGCTTTCTTTCCCACTACAAAGGAATTGAAACTGCTTTGTCACCTCTTTGCCTCCAACTAACACTGTTTCTCTTGTACTGTATATATTGATGAGACCAACATTTGCCTATTTCTGACCTGAAGAAAAGGGGTTACCTTTGAAAGCTAATTATAAGCTACATTGGTCATTCAATAACGAAGGTATTATTTCTACTACTATTAATACGTTACCTTTCTCTCTGTTGTAATATGTTTGAGTCTATTTGATTTCCAAGTGTCCCTTCAGTTCCCTACATTATTAAGCATCTTCTGTGCATATCCTAACTTTCTTGAAATATAGTACCATATTGGATCTGACCTATCGTCCCATGTTATGATTCCTTGCTCATACACAGCTACACATATCTGTCTAGAAAAACGATTTTTGTAACTCTGACATATTGTCCTTGAGTGATGCAAAATCCAATGACATGTGACATTTGAAAAAGGTCACCTTTCCCATCAGGATTCATTAGCTTGTTTCTGAAAAAGAGCCCAGCTTCTTGTCACCCTACTCTGTCCCATCCCTTTGCCAAATCCATTCCCAGCTAGTGATTGTGAGACAGATGGACAGGCCTCAAAAAAGACAACAGCATGTTACATAGTGTGGATTTGTGAACTATTTGCATGCTTGCATTTCATTGCTACTGTGTGAATCCTCAGCTGTACTTCACACACACAAAAAATTTTTTTAAAAATATCTAAAACAAATTAGACATGTGACATCCAAAATGCATTCTGTTTGTTTAGAGTCTGGACCATCTTATTTAATCCCCAAATCATGAATCTTGCTTAGTCCTGCTTCCTGCGTTCTATCCATCTGGAGGGAATCTAGATGCTTTCTGAAGTGCTTTTAGATTCATGGGAAAGAAATTGAGACTCTGGATTGCAGAATGTCATCAATCTGTTGATGTCAAAACTACATCAAGACTCATTGAACCTAAAGTGATGTCACACCTTAATTTATCTAATTCTAGATTGGAGCCTGCTCGGTGAAACCAGTTGGTCTTTCTGGGTATCAGGACAATGGGGGATTACCATCTACACCCTCCAGGGAAGTTTCCAACCTTCAATTGTGGAGAATGATGGCAAGGTTAAAATTCATGTTAGTAGGTTGTCTTTCCCAGTTCTCAGATGAGGCTGCACTTGTTTGCCTCACCAGATGAATTCATTGGGAGAAACACCAAAGATATTCATAGAGGAGAAGGTCTGAGAAGCTGGATGAGTCTAATATGCTTTCATGAGGTCTAAATTTGTTAATGTGGAAAATAGTTATTTTCCTTCAATTTAAGAGGGTGGTAAAAAAAAGTAACATAATCTTCATCATCAAAACATTCAAAATACTGAAGGAAATAGACTTAGCAGATGAAGACAGATTGTTCACCCTCTCCAAGGTAGGGAGAACGAGAGGGCACTCTCTAAAATTGAAAGGGGATAGATTCCGTACAAACATAAGGAAGTTCTTCTTCACCCAGAGAGTGGTAGAAAACTGGAACGCTCTTCCGGAGTCTGTCATAGGGGAAAACCCCCTCCAGGGATTCAAGACAAAGTTAGACAAGTTCCTGTTAAACTGGAACGTATGCAGGTGAGGCTGGACTCATTTAGAGCACTGGTCTGACCCAGCAAAGGCAATTCTTATGTTCCCCCTCCCCAAATGAAAGGTGATGAAAAAAAACAAACAAAAGCCAAGATCTGGAATGCAATCGAAGCGGTTCACAACATAAAATGCATACAGTCAATGTTTTAAGAAACACAATAAAGCAATCAGTCTGAAATACAATAAAATCAATAAAATAGATCAGTTAAAATCTAATAAAGTTAAAACAGTGGCATAATTAAGAATACGGACAGCTGTAGAAATTCATAAATGTTAAGACAGAGACATGATTTAAAACTTGTCAAACAGACGAGTCTTCAATGATTTTCCGAAGTCAACATAAGAGGTGCTGCTAGATGCCTGTCTTTCGTAGAATTGTGCATAACAGGACAGGTGCCCATCTCCCAATTAATTTATATATTTTTTCAATTATGAGCTTGTTAAAGCTCATTATTGAAGCTAATTTGCTAATTAAGGCCTGACTTCAGGTGCCTCTAGTAGAATTTGCCCCGCAGTGCTTACAAAGGGGGAGAGAGTTTCTGACGTTATAGAGAAGGTTCTAGACTTCAAAAAAACCTAACTTTTCAGATGGGAGATTAGCTCTAGGGATTGTCATCTGGATGGGAACATTTGGAAGAAATAGGAAAGCAGGGAAGGGGGAATGGGATGGGTGGGAGAGAGGGGGGTGATAATGAGGGATTAGGGTTTATAATATAAAATGATTAAAGGAATGGTAATATTATTTGATAATATGTATTATATGGAATGGAATTTATAAATACAGTATGTGAATTCATTTGTAAGGAATATCTTTATATATTATCTGAATGTCTTTTCTTTTGTTCCTTCAATAAAAATGTTTAAACATAATGTAGGCCTTTGAAGCTCTGGCCTATATTACAGGTGCCTAAGCGTGATAGGCTCTTAATTTAGGCACCCATCTTTTAAATCCAGTTTGGCCCCATCTCGCGCGGATTCCATTAGCAACTGCTGGAACAGTTCTCCTTGTAGAAACTCCAGGATCTCCCTACTTCTAGAAGACCCCGCAATAGGGATACCCCACATCCAGCATGTTAAAATCACCTATTACTAAAATTTCCCCATTTTTAGATATTTTCTGAATGTCTACTGTTAAATGTCTGTCCACTTCTTGTCTGCGAAGGAGGCCTGTAGATTACACCAATGTAAATACATTTTCCATTCCCTCTTTCCAGATTGACCCAGAGTGCCTCTTTACCCTGTAGACCTTGCAAATGTGTGGTTTTAATATGATCTTTAACATATAACGCCACGCCCCCTCCGTGTCTTTCCTGAACAGATCCCACTCATGGTTCTTCGTGAACTACATCTCTGTGATAGCCACTAAATCCAACTCAGCCTCTAGATCCAAAACCTTATCTCCCTTACGATGGCCATTAGTCTATCCTGCTTTCCAGAAGTTCTCCTTTTTTCGTCATTTCTGTAGAAGCATTTAATGCTTCACGTACCTGAAGGCTTATACTTAACCAGCCCCTAATCGAGTTTAAAGCCCTCCTCCTAATTGGGCACTATGGCCCCGATTCACTAAACGTACCAATCCAGTAATGCTCGTCGAAAAACCGGTTTTATACTCAGAAGTATTGTTGAAGAGACCATCATAGGAGTTGTGCCCCATGTGGCGTGCCTCAGCTACTTCTCAATCACTGCAGTGGTAAAGAAAGCCCGAGTCGAAACCTTTTCCCATTTGTAGATATTAGCAAAGCACCAACAGTACACTTATCTGTGCCAAAAATTCTCGGGTGCTGATGCGTCTCATCGGAGCTGCTTCAGAAAACCCGTACTCCGAATCCTTCAAAATGCACGTAGTCTCGCTTCAAAGCTTCCTCCCAATGTACTCGGCAGCATTTGTGAGTGTTGTATTCCCTGCAGTTTTATTGGTTGGATACTGACAATACAGAACATTATTAGACGTGATAATTATCATCATTAATACAGTTGCATTCTGAAAACAGCAGTTCGGCATTTCTGGAAGGGAGTTCCAGTAAGTGCCATGTGCTATAAATATTGTTTTGCTCTCTGTATGTAATACAATAATAATATGACCCAGCTCAGCCCTTCAGCCACTTCCCCGCTGTTAAACAGCTCTGAGGAACCTACAGGAAATACTGGCCTAGGCAGCTTTCCTAAGAGAAGGGGGAAGGCTTGGTGGGTTTTGAGGCTTTCAACGGTTTTTGTTCACAGGAAATTTGGCACAACCTTCTTAAGTGAGGGATCCTCTTGACTTTTCCCCTGTCCTAACCACGTTTGATGTTCCTCATGGCATTGCTGGTGGCACACTGGTACCTTGACCCTGAACAAGCACCGAAGAAAAGTGCTTTGGAAGTCTGCTGGCATCGGGAGGCTCCAGGATGGAGTCCACGTCACAGAAGTGTGCCTGCCTTCTTATCAATGATGGTGACAGTGGTGACAACAGGCACGTCAGCAGCAGATTCTGCCTTTCAGGGGACAAGTGGAGCTCTTGCACACCTGATAACTACAAGCGTGAAACGCAACCTTTTTCTCTCACAAACCCAAGGACTAAATCGGGAAATTCAGCTCTCTCTTTCTCTCACCAAGGGCAGGATCCACACAGTTCTGGCAACCTAGTAAAAAAACATACCGGGTTATTTTGCTGGGCTCGGCTCGGCAAAGATAGCTTGCACATTAGATGTGCGCTATTTGTGCGGAGTAGCCCAGCAAAAGGGGGAGGAACTGTGTCTGGCGCCTGCACACGCCTGGTACAGCGCCTGATCACCAGAGCTGCGAGCAGTTTATTAAAATGTTTTTGTTTTAAACACGGATAAGGACACAGCTGTTGTGCACAACTGCGTTCTGATTATAGGTGCGGGGCAGACACTCATGTAACAGGCGCACAAACAGCTACCGGCAGCTCCAGACCTACTGGGTAAGAGGTGGGCGTTCCCGTCTGAGCATTAAAAGGAGCGTTCGTTTTAATATAATGCATTTGCATAGGGTTCTCAGTGGTTGCTACTGTGATTGGTAAAAGCCCCCCCCTCCCCTCACCCCTGAGAACCCTTTTGAGCAGGGCTGCCCAAGTCCGGTCCTTGAGATCTACTGGCAGGCCAGGTTTTCAGGATATCCACAATGGGCATGAGAGAGATTTTCTCGCACTGCCTTCTTGATATGCAAATCTCTCTCATGCATGTTCACTGTGGATATCCTGAAAACCTGGCCTGCCAGTAGATCTCAAGGACCGGACTTGGGCAGCCTTGCTTTTGAGCATCGGAGGCTGAGCCACCTTGCAAGTAAGACTGGCTACAACCAGTCGTACTTCCACAGCAAGCTTTTGAGAATCTCCCCCCAGGTAGGGTTACCATATGGCTCCAGAAAAAGGAGGATGGATTGAGACATCCGGGTTTTACTTCTACTGAAAGCAAAGAAAGTAAGGAGGACAGATAGAGACATCTGAGACTTCTATTGAAAGCAATGGAAGTAAAACCCAGATGTCTTAATCCATCCTCCTTTTTCTGGAGCCGTATGGTAATTCTAGCCGGGGCCCACATAAGTCAATTTTGCAGGTCCCGGCTGAATATCAGCCAAGATCCATGTAACTTTAAACTAGTCTGCCCTTCTAATCCCCCTCTTCTTCTCACTTCTGATTCCTTTGCCACCCACCCAAAACAATCCCCCCTCTCTCTGATCCCACCTTCCCTCTGGTCCCAATAGAAACCTCCGGCCTACCTGAGATATCTGGTGGTCCAGTGGGAGGGCAGGAGCAAACTCCACTCACTCCTGCCCCTAGCCTCTGGCACAACAAAATGGCTGCTGTGACCTATCTCGGCTGCTTCATGGTACTACCAGTTACCACGAAGCTGCCGCTAGAGGTTGTGGCAACTACTGTTCGTTTGATATTCAGTTTGAAAAAATTTGACCATGTGACAAAATATTACCAAAAATTGCACTGGTTGCTAATTGAGGTGAGAATATTGTTTAAGTTTGGTTCTATATGTTTTAAGTCTTTTCATGGTCTATTACCTAGTTATTTTCTTGACCACTTTGAATTTGTTAATTGAAAATGCCCTACATGGGGTTCGCGGATATTTGACTTTCCAACCATTAAGGGATGGCAGAATTCTATCTTATCAGGCTGGTATATGGGATAAATTTTATATGAAGTTCCAACACCTATCTGGCATCTAGAAAATTGTTAAAAACATACTTGTTTGGTAAATTTTTTAACTAATGGATTGTAATTCACTATGAATGTCCAGTATCTTTACTCTGTAAACTGCACAGAACTGAGAGGTAGCTGCACTATACAAGCATATTGTTCTGTTTTGCAGGGGAGGGAGGGAGGGAGGGAGTGGGCTTCGCTCCTACCCCCACCTCCTCACTGGACCACCAGGGATCCATAGACCTGCCCCCAGGCCCGCCCCATTACGCCCACACCATGTCCCAGCCCTGCCCAAGCCCCGCCCCCTCAGCCTGCTTATCTTGGTCGGGAGGGCATCTGCGCATGCATGGATGCCCCTCCCAAAGTGATCCGCTTTTCAAGACCCAGACAAAGTGCCGGGTTTTGAAAAGCCATCTGGACGCCTGGACATGCCCTCTAAAAAGAGGAACCTAACGGATTAGCGGTATATAAGAAATAAATTACATTACATTACATGTCTGGTAAATCTGGACATTTGCTAACCCTAGCTCAGAGGCATCGGGGATCGGGGAGAAGAAGGGCAGAAGGAGGAATCTAGAATCCAACTCCATCCTCCGAGGCCCTTTTGCTTCTGTTCCAGGCTGTTTGGGGGGGAAAAAATGGGGTTAGCTACAGTTTGCAGTTTTTTCATGCGTCCTATTAGTTGCAAGTCAAAAATGCCTAGAACAAGACCTTTTGGACGTGGGTGGGGTCAGCAAAGTAATGGACTGGACACCCAGACATGGCAACAGAGTAGCGGGGGCACCTTACAGGGCACTGCTGCGAAATTCACAAAAAGGGTGCCACAAAAACATAGGAATAGCCTTACTGGGTCAGACCAATGGTCCATCGAGCCCAGTAGCCTGTTCTCACGGTGGCCAATCCAGGTCACTAGTACCTGGCCAAAACCCAAGGAGTAGCAACATTCCCTGCTATCGGTACAGGGCAAGCAGTGGCTTCCCCCATATCTTTCTCAATAACAGACTATGGACTTTTCCTCCAGGAACTTGTCCAAACCTTTCTTAAAACCAGCTACGCTACCCGCTCTTACCACAACTCCCTTATAGGTCATGGTGAGCCCCCCCCCAAAACCTACTATACCCACCTGTCTACCACCCCAATAGCCCTTATGGCTGCAGGTGGCACCTATGTAGCAGTACAATAGGGTTTGGGGGTTTTTTTGGTGGGTGCACATGTTTCACCATGAATGAATGCTTATGAGCCTGCGTCCTCCACTATCCCGCCCCCACCCTCTGTGCAGCTGTACTAGGCTTTCCTATGCCCGGTGCTGATGTTCTGTAGGCAGGTATGTATGTTTTATTCTGATTTTTATGGCAGTGTCGGGGGGGGGAGGGGGTCATTGATCACTGGGGGAGTGTGTGGGGGTCTGTACTTTGTGTCTAGTCACTGTGGATACCTTCGGGGCATTTAGACCTGTTTTTAGATTGCTTGAGTCACTACGTATAAGTTCTGTCTAGGCAGTCTCGTTAAACTTTCGGTTATACTTGCAGTACGACTGAGTCTAGGTCAGCCCACATCCCGCCTACCTCCCGTCCTAACCACGCCTTCAAAAACGCCCCTGTTCACTCTGGACATTCAGCAGCACTAAAAAGGCCTAAGCTGTTTTTAGATACGTCTAAATCCCATTTCGATTATCGGCACTTAGACGACCTGCCTTTTTGATCAAGTGCCGCTTCGATTATGAGCTCCTGTGGCTCTGCAGGAGCAGGCCATGAGGACATTCTTCCATCTAAGGATGAGCTTATGTGATTTATTTCCCTTACTGTGAACCCCCTTACCTAGCATGGGGTTACCAAACGTCAATGAAAACCCAGACAGGCCTTCTTTTTAGAGGACTTTCCAGGTCCCCGGAGGGATTTCCATAACTCATCAGGTTGTCTTGGCTTCGGAAGCCTCCGAGATTGGGGCCTTATGTGGAGGCCTTCTGAACATGCATGGATGTCAATGTGATGATGTCATAAACGCATGTGTGTGATATTTATTTATTTATTTAGATTTTTATCCCGTCCTCCCAGTAGCTCAGAACGGTCTACAAGTGAACATACACAATGGAGAGTAATTCGACATATAAGAAGTACAACAGGTTTAAATGTAAGGACTACAAGAATGTGATGTAATTTAAATAAAGGGAGAATAAGCAAACTAAGAGTAGACTTTAAATATAAGTAGTTTAGTTTAAGAACAGTTCTATGAGTTTAGATACAGTTTGTCAGTGTAAGGACTAAGAGAGGACTATACTGAAATTTAGGGAGAAGATAGGTAGGGGAGAGAGGAGAGAGGGGGTTTAAGGGGGGGAGAAGACAGAGGGTGATCTTTAGTTGAAGAGGAGGGTCTTTATCAATTTGCGGAATGTTAATAATGAGTTCTGTTGTCTGAGTTGAGGGGGGAGTTGGTTCCAGAGGTGTGGAATGAAGTGGCTGTAGGACCGTTTGCGGGCAGTTTCTGTGAGGAGGGACCTTCCGGGGGGGGTGCATAGGCGTATCTCCGATTTTGAGCGGAGGGTGCGAGTGGGGGTGTAGATGGGAAGCTTGGATTTTATGTAGGAGGGGGTGGTGGAATAAATTGTCTTGTGGGCAATTGTCAGGGCCTTGAAGGCACAGCGCTGGCTAATTGGGAGCCAGTGCTCAGCACGGAGTGCTGGGGAGATGGGATCGTGGTAGTTGAGGTTGTGTAGGAGGCGGATAGCTGCATTTTGGACCCGTTGAAGGTGTTTGAGATTATTTTTGGTTAGTCCATTAAATAGGGAGTTACAATAATCCATTCTGGAGAGGACATATGCGTAGAGGAGTTGGGCGAGGTCCGGTGTGGAGATGTAGGGTTTGATCCTTTTCAGTTGGCGAAGGTAGTAGAAAGAGGTGGAGATTACTTGGGATATGTGGGCAGATAGGGATAGGTGTCCGTCTAGGGTTACTCCTAGGCTGCGAACCTGATCTGTTGCCGTTAGTAGAGTGGAGTCCCATGCTAGTGTAGGACGTGGGTATATTATCATGTGGATGTCGATGCAACGATCTCATATACACACGCTTATGTACAGAGGCCCTCCAGATGTGGCCCGAAGCTCGGGGAAGGAGACCAGAGGTTCATGAGGGGGCGGAACAGGGCAAGGCTGGGGGAAGGCCAGATGTCTTCTTTTTTTAAAGAGGAAATTTGCCACCTTTAATAAAATATTATTTTCTGTTCTCCTTAACCCACTGTGTGGTTCCACTTTATTCAGGTTCCAGCCCCACCACACACTCCTTGGAGATCACTTTCTTTACTTATATCGCCACGGCTCTGCCTTACGGAAGTGGATAAGTATGAGGAGCTGCTGAAAAGTTGAGGCCGTTTCCATCAAGGGCTATACACAGAGTCCAGTGATTTTTCCATGTTTTCATTCTGTCGGAAATATACAGAATGATAAAAGTAGAACATTGCTGGACTGCCCCATCTTTGTTGGGTGGGCTGAGAACTTTTCAGCAGCCTCTCGTAGTTTAATGGGGTAAAGCATGCGGCTGAGAAGTTCAAATCCCTTTATCGCTCCTTAAATTCTCAGCAACCCAGTGGTTCTCAATCTAGTCCTTGGGGGCATCAAACCAGATGGGGTTTTAAGACATTTACAGGGAAATACTTTTAAAACCAATAGGAGGAAATATTTTTTTACTCAGAGAATAGTTAAGCTCTGGAACGCGTTGACAGAGATTGTGGTAAGAGCAGATAGCATAGCTGGTTTTAAGAAAGGTTTGGACAAGTTCCTGGAGGAAAAGTCCATAGTCTGTTATTGAGAAAGACGTGGGGGAAGCCACTGCTTGCCCTGGATCGGTAGCATGGAATGTTGGATTCCGGAACTTGTACTGGGGATTCCGGAATCTTGCTACTCTTTGAGATTTTGGAATGTTGCTACTCTTTGGGTTTTGGCCAGGATTGGCCACCATGAGGACGAGTTACTGGGCTGGATGGACCATTGGTCTGACCCAGTGAGGCTATTCTTAGGTTCTTAAATATATATGCTATCAATTTGCAGGCAAAGAATGCAGATCTCTCTCATACATATTCATTGTGGATATCCTGGGCACTGGGTTGAGAGCCCTTGACTTAACCCTTCATTATCTCAGGTAGAAATTTACCAGTCAATATTCAAAGGGATTTAGCCACTGACCAGTTAAATCTCTTGGTTGAGGTGAGCCACTACAGTCATCTTCAGTGACACTTAACCAGCTACGTGCTGGTGAAATTTGCAGTTGGCACCTAACTCAAATCCAGATATGTTGGGGATGTTCTGTCCACAGAATCAGCATTGGGCCACTTAAGTGCTGATATTCAGCCCTTAAGTGGCAAGGTGTAGGAGGAGGTGCTGAAAAGTTCTCATCCCAACCACCTTCCTAAATTCTGTAGTGTTATTTTATTTTGCAAAGTGTCAGTGTTTTGACATTGTTTCAGATCATTGATTGAACCATGTCAACAAAAAGTGTGGAACTCCGATCCGTCATGAAGTTCCTATTCCAGCAGAAGAAAGCTCCAAAGGAAATCTATAAATGTGTGATGCAAATATTGAGTGACAAATGCCCACCATAATCCTCAGTGAAGAAATGGTCTGGGAGGCTTCAGACGGTGTCAACTCTTGAAATTATTGAGCATGCTCATGGTCTTATTTTGGCAGATTGGCCAACATTGGCTCAACAATTGCTGAGACACTACAGGTATCCAAGCAAGATGTTGGGTGCACAATCCACGAGCAGAAGCCGTCAGCCAAGTGGGGGCCCAAATGTTTGAATGCTGACGAGAAACAACGTTGAGTGGACACTTCCAAGTTGACTTTGCATCATTTTCAGCGAGCTGGTGCCAACTTTTTAGAACAACAAGTGACTATTGATGAAACATGGTTATACAAGACACAAAGGTTGAAGAAACAGAGTTTAGGTTGGCATGTACTTCAGCTGAAATACAGAAATCACCCCCCCCCCACCCCCCATGCACAATGTTTTCTATTCGCAGGCTACACAGAGAAAACCTTGACACCCAAATGGCCTTGTTTCCGTAAACCCAATAAAGTGTCTGTGCTGAATTTGCTCTATTTTAATGAATTTATGACTGACTTTGGAATTTGACAAGGGCTGTAAAAAAAAGTAATTAACAGTTATCAGTTTGTTTTTACACCCACAGCCCTCCCCAGGCACTGTGATCAATTCATTTTGAATAATCTTGGGGAGAGACTGGAAAGCTGGAGCTGTGTCAAAAGCCCTGATAACGGCTGTTCTTCCATCTACTGTTTCTGAGTTGCTGAGGTTGGTGTCCGCATTGGAGGCGTCCTGGGGACTGTTCAGCCACTAATGGATACAGTACAAGCTGGCTAACACACAACCACTTAAGCTGATATACATAGTAACATAGTAACATAGTAGATGACGGCAGATAAAGACCCGGATGGTCCATCCAGTCTGCCCAACCTGATTCAATTTAAATTTTTTTTTTTCTTCTTAGCTATTTCTGGGCAAGAATCCAAAGCTTTACCCGGTACTGTGCTTGGGTTCCAACTGCCGAAATCTCTGTTAAGACTTACTCCAGCCCATCTACACCCTCCCAGCCATTGAAGCCCTCCCCTGCCCATCCTCCACCAAACGGCCATACACAGACACAGACCGTACAAGTCTGCCCAGTAACTGGCCTAGTTCAATATTTAATATTATTTTCTGATTCTAAATCTTCTGTGTTCATCCCACGCTTCTTTGAACTCAGTCACAGTTTTACTCTCCACCACCTCTCTCGGGAGCGCATTCCAGGCATCCACCACCCTCTCCGTAAAGTAGAATTTCCTAACATTGCCCCTGAATCTACTACCCCTCAACCTCAAATTATGTCCTCTGGTTTTACCATTTTCCTTTCTCTGGAAAAGATTTTGTTCTACGTTAATACCCTTTAAGTATTTGAACGTCTGAATCATATCTCCCCTGTCTCTCCTTTCCTCTAGGGTATACATATTCAGGGCTTCCAGTCTCTCCTCATACGTCTTCTGGCGCAAGCCTCCTATCATTTTCGTCGCCCTCCTCTGGACCGCCTCAAGTCTTCTTACGTCTTTCGCCAGATACGGTCTCCAAAACTGAACACAATACTCCAAGTGGGGCCTCACCAATGACCTGTACAGGGGCATCAACACCTTCTTCCTTCTAAGCGGCCAAGGTGTAGAGTAGGGGTGTCAAAGTCCCTCTTTGAGGGCCGCAATCCAGTCGGGTTTTCAGGATTTCCCCAATGAATATGTATGAGATCTATATGCTTGCACTGCTTTCATTGTATGCTAATAGATCTCATGCATATGCATTGGGGAAATCCTGAATGCCCTGGTGCAGAGCATAAAAAATAGGACACAGTATTCTACATTCCCATTTATGTGCTACGAGGGGTGATGAAATGTTCTCGGCCCAACCAAGAAAGGAATGACATAGAGCCATGAAACTTACAAGTTATTCCATATATTCACCCCTAAGTTCAACACATTTCGCACTTTAGTTTCTGTAACTCTTTCAATAAATACTCTGATTACTGAAATACTGCGCTGCTGCTGCAAACGCCTCCAAATCACTTGAAAATTGTCACACTCAACTCTTTTTAAGGTTTGGAAACAGAAAATAGTCAGCTGAAGCAAGATCTGGTGAATAGGGTGGATGGTCTATGCACTGAAACCCCCAACTGCGTCAAAACATCCACCGTTTGCCAGCCTTGTGAGCAGGTGTGAGGTCTTGCAAAGAGAGAATTCCTTTCTGCAGCTTCCTTCTCCTTTTTTTCTTTCAATGCCTCCCTTAATTGGAACAGCAAGTTACTGAGGTATTCTGCATTAACTGTTTGGCCCCTTGGAAGATCCCAAAACGCTGTGGCCATGACCTTTCCTGCTGACTTTTGGGTCTTCAGTTTCTTTGTCCTTGGAGAACCTGAGTGCCACCATTGCATGGACTGTTTTTGTCTCGGGATCATAGTGGTATAATCCATGGAATCAGCCTGGCACCAGGGTAGGTTGTTTTTATTGGTGAAGGGAACATGGGATGAGTAGAAAATAAGGCAGAGCTTCAGAGCACTCGGCAGTTTTCCCGCTCCTTTCTGCCCTGGAACCAGTGTATCTATCCCGAGCTTTGCCTCACAGGCTGTTACAATAGTTTAAATGGTGAAGATCACAAGATTGCAGAAGGTTCCCCATCATTTAAGTCATCTAAAACTTCACAAATGTTCTCTTTCACGTATGTAGGTATGACATGGGAAAAGAGAGATCTAAGGCTAAAAGCTCAGGAAAACCTGCAACACAGGCTTAAATCTGAGACCAATAGACTTTCCTGCCACAATTCAAAATCATGACCAACAGAACAGGTCAGCTAACCCACTATATATAAAGACAAACTGCAGACCTCACAGCATACCCTGAAGAAAGCCACTGCATGATGGCTAAAACGTCGGTTCTACCTTCCCAGACTCGGCGAGACCCGGAAAACAGCAACAACAATCAGGCTTAGAACTGTTCTTCTCTTTTGCCAATGCTATATATAAATATATATTATCTAATCTGTAGGTTTTCCTTATTTGAATCAGTATAGATGACAAAGTAGATTATAAATACCAGAATAGAATAGAGTGATCTTTGTAACCCTGGACTAAACACATCTCTCTACGTCAGTTCGAATCCCAGCTCTGCCACTGACTTTCTGTGTGACCTTAGGTCATGTTACCTCTCTGTTCTCTTAGACTTAAGCGGCTGGCGTCATGATTGTTGGCGTCATGATTGTTCAATCTGATGACCAAAACACCCAACTACAAAACCTTCAGGAAAGAATTGAAAACCATGCTATTCACGAAATTTGTCAGTTGATCTAACTAAACCTTACCAACTCCCCAGATCCTAATGCATTTTCCAACTATCAACCTCAGAATCTCCCTGGAAATGCCCAGGCTAGTTCTTTTGTAAACCGCCTAGAACTGAAAGGTCTTGGTAGAATAGAAGACACCAATGTAATGTAATGTTCTACCTACGCAGACACAGCGAGACCCGGAAAACAGCAACAATCATGTCACCTCCCTCTGCCTTGTTCTGTTGAAATGTCTGTATACAAATGATAGAAGTCTAATAAGCAAGGTGGGAGAGCGAATGCTCCCTCTAAGGATTGGCCCGGTGAGTGCAAATTTTTTCTCTTGTCAGTGGCAAGTTCTACAAATGTTTTTAAAAATTTTTTCCATGTGAGTAACAAGTTCTAAAAATCAACAATTTTCCAGATTTGCAAGTATTTATGAGCGCTTGCTTAGAGGGAACACAGTGGGTGAGTTGGAACATGTTGTACTAAATGAAAGGACAGATACGAGTGTAATAGGCATCTCTGTGACCTGCTGGAAGGAAGAAAAACAATGGAACACTGCGATACCAGGGGACCAATAATATTGCCGTAATAGGATGGATCAAATTGTTGGATGGCTATTGCTATATGTGTCATAATCCAAGAAAAGTGACCAAATCTTAGAAATTGAGTTATTCAGCTGGCTGCCCCCTCCCCAACATACCTCTTGAATTATTCTTTTTTTAAAAAAAACTTCTTTATTCATTTTTAAAACTATAATTGTGCCCAGTAAATGATGCATTTACATAAAATATTAATATTACAGCACAATAAACTTGTTAAAAATAATGAGAAAAATGATTATCCCCCCACCCATTTAACCAATTGAGCAACAACTCATAAAATTACCTATAAACAACCTATCTATACCTCTTAAACATACCCCCTCCCCCGGATATGTATGTTTTCCTCAATTAGATAAATAAGTCATTCCTTACAATATTTAGTTAATGGTTCCCAAACTTCCATAAATTTTGGTAACTTCCCTTCTGAAGAAATGATTCTGCATCCGAACCCCCTGGTATGGGAGGCCTGGCAGAGCCTAGGTGAAAGGGTAGACTTCAGCCCCTCCCTGTCAGGGAGATTTATGGACGTGTCACCGTTTATCAGGGGTAAGGGAAATGCCCTGCTTCTGGTTCCATGCTAAGCGGTAGCTAACAGCCATCAGCTAATAACTTTATGACTTCAAAGCTGAGGGTTTATTATGTTAGAGGTTTGTTTATGCACTCCGAATATGGCACATTACTGCAGTCTCTGGGCTGTGCTGATAAACTCTTGATGAGGGGTGGAGATCAGGAAAGACTCTCAGAGTCCAAAAGACAAGTAGCTTTTTCCGGATTGCTGCCTCGTGCGATAACAAGGGTTTATTTAGTGCTGCCATAAACTTATTATATTTTATATACTGATCAAGGTTGTATTTAAGAAGATACAGTAGGCCTGATCCCTGACCTTGCTGTTGTATGGAAATGTGGACGTATGCTGTATTCAGCAGGTGCAGCTTGATTTTTTGGACAGAGTACCAGTGTGAGAAGTGCAAAAGGCAACTATTTTTTTTTCTCTTGATAGTGCGCCAACATGGAAATCTAATATATACATTTGAAAGTTTGTAACATGTACCTATTGTTTGCACTATAAGACGCATCTGACCATAAGATGCACCTAGGTTTAGAGGAAGAAATCAAGAAAAAAAATATTCTGAGCCCAAAGAGTGTTCTAATACATTTAATAAAATATAGCACAATAATATTTCAACCATGTAAAGTCAACAGCAGGATTAAGAACCATCATTACTGTCTTTAACAAATGAGGAGAGATTTTAAGGTTCAAACACTCTTATAGTTTTCTGTCCCCTATCCCCACTCTGGAGGGATCCGTCCCAGCAGACTAACAATTTTTTTAACCCCCCCCCCTCCCAGTACCTTTTTTCGCCTTTTTAAATCCTGGTGGTCCAGCGGTGTATCGGCAGGAGCGAGCTTTCCATGCTCCTGCCCCGCACTGAGCCCCTCCCTCGCTGGACAGCTGCCTCAGATCTTGTAGCCAGGAGCGAGCTTTTTCGCTCTCCGGCTTTGGCCCGCACCACTCCCTGAATGGCTGCCGAACAAGTATGTGTCAGCTTGTACCAGTGGGGGGGGGGGGGGGCAGCTCAAACAAAGCCCATACAGCACAATGGGCACACTAATGTTTTTACTTCTTTACCCTAGTATTTTATGAAGTCGCACAGGCACTTATGTATCTTTATAAAATACCACTTAACCTGTTATAAAATGGCCCTCTTAAAGTTATTTCGAATGATATTCAGCCCCCCCACACACTTAGACACTGATAGGAAGACTTATTCCTCACAGCTCGAACCACACCTTACACCCACTTCTGCCACCACTGCACATACTCACTATTTGGGTTTCTGCCAGCTACTTGTGGCTTGGATTGGTTACTGTTGGAAACAGGAGACAGGGCTAGATGGACCATTGGTCTGTCCCAGTAAGGCTATTCTTATCTATGTATCATCAGCATCCCAAATATCCATCCTGTCTAAGGAATTTAAGGATTGGAGTTAGCCTCTCCTTTCTTCTCTTCACATGCGGTTGATTCCGTTTTTGAGTCTTTTGCCCTTCTATTACATTTCCCAGCAATCAGTGCCCATGGCCTAAAGGAAGTGATGTCACTTCCTAGGTTGGACCTGCCTCTTCCCGCATGAAGTTGACCTGTTCCTAGTGAGCGAGACCTGGGCTTGAGTTCCTCTTGGGCATAGCTTCTTCTTCATTTCCAGGAGAGAAATCTTTGGCCAGTCCTGATTTTCAACTTACGTCTCAAAGTGATGTGGAACGTATAATCCTTGATTTTAGTGCCCGCAGCGTGGGAGGGCCCATAATGTGTCAAGCAAGGTTGTCAGCAGTCCAGGATTGGTCTAAAATCTCATTCCGAGAACTTGATAGCTCTCTTTCCTTCCTTCTGAATACTGCTGCTATGTGACCATGTGGCTGTGGCTTGATTGTGACCCAGTGACGTCAGGAATCACTATTTGCCTTTGCAATATTCACTAATTAAATGAGACTACAGTTTCCAGAAAGGTGAGCAAGCCAGTGTTCTTGCTGATCTGTGCAGGGGCCTTTGACCATCTTCTAACCACCTGGCACCTCTCCAGCTGTCTTATGCTTTGGACCAGAAGGCTGGAGCAGCAATTAGGTGATTAGAAGTGTGCGGAGAAAGCTGTTCATTTTTCTGAGGGAGTATGTAGAGCTAAAAAGGAAAAAAATAAAAATAACTTTTCTATTGGACTAACCTAATGTAGTTTATGATTGGCTTTCGAAGGTAAACACTTCTTCCTCACTTTGAAAGAAAGAAAGGATTACGTGCCATTAACATATCCAACTGCTAATTACTGGAATAAAACTTATAAGAGTTCATTAATGATGCCAAGTCTCATTAGAGTTCGTTCTACTTGTTCTGCCTCTGTGGAAGAAATGGGCAAAGCAATGACAAATCTTTATAAAGCGTTACAGGATAGATTATAGAAGGGTTAAAAGGAAAATTAGCCTTTTTTTGTGGATGTCCCGGAAGGAGTGGACAGCATGAGAAGTGCTCTACAAAAATTAGAAGGCTGGTCTAATATTTAACAAATAAATACAGAATGATATATTTAGGGTGTAGAAATCTGAAGGAGCTGTATGTGCTTGGACCAAGAGAAGGACTTTGGAAGATCTCAAGGTAATGAAACGGGGCAGTGGCCAAAGCCATAACCAACCCCCAAAAGAAAGAAATATTAGTGTTCTTTTACACGTTTTTGGTGAGGCCCCACTTGGAGGATTGTGTTCAGTTTTGGAGGCTATCATAAGAACATAAGATTTGCCGCTGCTGGTCCATCGTGCCCAGCAATCCGCTCATGTGGCGGCCCTTAGGTCAAACACCAGTGCCCTATTTGAGTCTAGCCTTACCTGTGTAAGTTCTGGTTCAGCAGGAACTTATCTAATTTTTTCTTGAATCCCTGGAGGGTACTTCCCCTATAACAGCCTTCAGAAGAGCGTTCCAGATTTCTACCACTCTCTGGGTGAAGAACTTCTTTACGTTTGTACGGAATCTAACCCCTTTTGAGAGTGCCCTCTAGTTCGCTCTACCTTGGAGAGAGTGAACAACCTGTCTTTATCGACTAAGTCTATTCCCTTCATTATCTTGAATGTTTCGATCATGTCCCCTCTCAGTCTCCTCTTTTCAAGGGAGAAGAGGCCCGGTTTATCTAGCCTCTCATTATACGGCATCTTCCTAAGGACATAAAGTCTTGAAGTGATTAAGAGGAAGGTGACAAAAATGGCTTGGGGTTTGTGCCACAAGACACATTAATTTTACAGTGGATTAACACAGCAACCACACTATTTTAGAGAAAAGGAGGGATAGGGGAAATGATTTTGGATGTTGGAGCTTTGTGTATCCTGCCCTGGGTAACACTTCTGTTTTAGAAGTTGAAGCGATATTTATTAGTTATTTCTGTTCATTTCATATTCTTACAGCTCCCTTCCTTTCTCAAACTATACAGAGATAAATACCCCATGTATTAAATCGAAGCCTTTTTCAGATTCCTGTTCTATTAGTTCTTGAGTATACTGGAACAAGTTCAGACTAGAACAAGTTTCCTTGATGTCAGTTGTATTTTTAGAAACTTCCTATTGGCAGTGTTTGCAGGAGGTGGAGGGAACAGCAACATTACTTAATCTTAGGCTTTACTCTGGCTGTATCAGCCTAAGTCTCAGCTTTCAAGAGATTCGAGCCATTATTAAGATGGCCTTGGGAAATCCAGTTTATTCCTAGGAGAAGCAGCATAAAATCTGTTTTACTCTTTGGGATCTTGCCAGGTACTTGTGACCTGGGTACTGGGCTTGATGGACCTTTGGTCTGTCTCATATGGCAATTTAATGACCACATGGACACTGTCAAGTTACTTCAGGTCTATGTGTATGGGTGAGATGTTAATTTGACCATCAGCCTTTAGCCTGTCTTGCAAAAGTTCCCGTAACAGAACTTATTTTATATTCCAGAGTAAACCTTAGAGCTCTGTGCAAATAACAAGAAGGAAAGGGAATGGGGATTTTTGTAACTTTGGCATTTCAAAGCGGAGGATTAAGTGATGCCCAGGGTCACAAAAAGCAGCACCGGGATTTAATCTCACAACCTCTGGGTGCCGAGGCAGCAGCTTCCCCAGAAGTTGGACATAACCAGGACTCGCAACACTCTTGAAAGCACTTTATAACATCAATTACAATACCCCAAACATAGAAAACATAATCCCATTCCAAAAGTCTAACCCCCCCCCCCTTTTTAGAAAGCGTGCTTTGTAGCGCCGGCCACGGTGGTAACAGCTCCGACGCTCATAGAATTCCTTTGAGCGTCGGAGCTGTTACCACCACAGCCAGTGCTAAAAATCAAGGGTGGGGGGAACGTCTGATCCAAGAGAAATCTCCGGAATAAAGATGTTTTAATTTGATGCCTAAAATCCCTATAGTCTTTAACGTACAACAACATATGGGAAATTTACTAGCTTGAGAGGAGAACAATTTCTCCACTTGCCAACATCTCTTCTTACCCTCCAGCGAGGAAAAGGCAAGTGGATTAATGTTCCTAGAAGATCTTAGAGAAATTGCAAAAATAATATGGTTAAGAAAATAAAACGGAGCCTTTCTATGCCACGCTTTGTACAATAAGCATGAACATTTAAACAGAATTCTTGCTTGTACTGGAAGCGAATGAATCGTAACATAAAATAAATTCTATCTGATAGACTGTGCTCTGAATTGTTTGTCATTTCTTCATCAATTGATCTGCAAGTGCCACTTAGCGGTTCACGTAAACAGTCGCGTCTAAGCCAGCACAGGAAGAGGAAGTGACCTGCTTTGCAGCGAGTCACTTCCTCCTCTACTGCTGGTGTCTGCACAGCACGTGCTGAGTTCTTTGTGTCCAGAGGGGGGTGAGAATTCTGCACTTGCAGAATTCCGCCAGGAGTACCAAATAAACTTAAGAATAAAGGTCAAGGTACCAGCTGATATGAAATATGATTGCAACAGGGAGAGGAGACGGGATTTGATGTACTGCCTTTCTGTGCTTACATTCAAGAGATTCCTCGATAGAACATTATCATTCCAAGCAGGCAAATGGAATAAATGTTTAACCAGCTTTATCTCAAACGCTCTTTCTTACCAAAACTTATCTCTTTGACAAATTTCTCTGACTCCATTTCTACCATGATGTACTTCTAAAACACTTCCAGGAAAAATTTGATTAATCGTACCATGCTAATGTAATTTTGAAAGTTTTTTGTAATATCACTCTCTGTATACAATCTCTTCCTCTGTAAACCGCTCTGAATTGTGTGTGGTATTGCGATATACAAAAATAAAGTTATCGTTATTATTACATATTATATACAGTAGAGGTACTTATTTTGTACCTGGAGCAGTGGCGTAGCGAGGGGCATCGCCGTCCCTTGCACCCACCACCCTTCCCCAGTGCGAGCAGCACCTTCCACCAGGTGCTCACGTCTGCCTCAACTCCCTTCTGAAATCATGTCCTGGTCCCGCAACCAGGAAGCAACGTCAGAAGGAGACAGGCGCTGGAGTGAGCAGCAAATGGAAGATGCTACTCACGTCGGTGAACATTTAAAGAGGTACATGGGGGGAGGAAGAGAGGAGCCGGCGCTTATGCCTCCTGAGAAGATGGCGCCCTCCCCTCACTACGCCACTGACCTGGGGCTATGGAGAGTTAAGTGACTTGCCCAGAGTCCCAGGGAGCTGTGGTGGGAATTGAACCCAGTTCCCAGGCCGCTGCACTAGCCTCTCGTTTGGGGTACGAGGAGTTCATTTGCATGGCTTACGATGTTTCAAAAATGTAAATTAGTATGTTCAAAATTAAGATTTGTTTCTATTTTCTTTCTCCAAACCAGTCTTGGTAGCAGTGACCTGCTAAGACATCCCTGGCACTCTGAACACTTTTTTATGACTTGGCTATAATTGTCTTTAGTCATAAAATTTTTCAAACATTTAATACTCTGTATTTTGAATGGTTAAGGTTATTAAGGGTTGTGTTGATTGCAGAGAGAAGCCGGTTGTTTCGCTTATTGGGCCAGGACTGCAGCGCTTTTTAAACTAAGACATTACTGTGTAAAGGTGAGCACGTGCACCCTAGATAAACTTCTAGCTTTGCACCCCCTCAATTATCTTTCAGACCCCTAGGGATGGATGCTCTAAAATCACCGTTAAAATCCTGTGGGTCGCTGCGGTGCCGGTAAATGGTCCGATTTGAAAACGGCGATCAAATTTCACATGCAAATGAGTTTTGCGGAGGTCCGCCCTAATCCCATCTAATCAGTTATTGGAGAAAGTGACCAACACATGAGCAGGGCCATCAGAGGAAGCCGTGAAGCAGCCTTCAGCTCCACAGCTCTTTGGGTCAAGAAGACTATTTCTCTTTGTGCTTTTTTTCATTTTCTCCTTTAATATTATTTTTTTTATATATATATTTCTTTATTTATTGATTTTAACATTTGATAATTTTCAAATTTCAAGTCAAAAGAAAAAATACAATGTAACCACAATCAAACAGAGAATCAAAATTTAGGAATTTAAACAAAATATTACAAAGTATGGTTAGTCTACCATTTAAATGGAAGCGGAGCTGATGATAGGCTGAAATTTTTAAATTAATAAGCAAATAAAAGAATGGAAAATCAAGATGCGGACTAATTGCTCTTAAACTATTCTTCCTGAGCTATCGGAGAGCCAGCCAAACCCATAATTAATCAAGAATTACTTTTAGTGGAGATAAATTTAGATAACTGCTGTGAAGACGTACCTGTCCTCCTTATAACCAATACACATTTACAGGGGAATCGCAGAACAAAAGTTGCTCCCAGGTCTCAAAATAAGAAACTGTTTTCGTCTTTTCTGGGTAAGTCGAGATACATCAGGAAAAATTCTGCTAATATTAGTCAAAAATGGAACATCTTTATATTTAAAAAAACAGCTTTAACATCCATTCTCTATCAGAATCAATGGCAAACTGTACCATCAATGTAGCGGAAACCTGAACCCCAGTTTCTGACTTCTCAAGGAAATTAATTAAATCCAAGTTATCATAAGAACATAAGAAGTTGCCTCCTCTGGGTCAGACCAGAGGTCCATCGCGCCCAGCAGTCCGCTCCCGCGGCGGCCCATCAGGTCCATGACCTGTAAGGTGATCCTTTGTCTAAAACCTTTCTATCTATACCCTTTCATAATCCTATCTCTATCTGTATCCCTCAATCCCCGTATCCTTCAGGAATTTAGCCAATCCTTCTTTGAAACCCCGTAATTCTGCTGGTTTGGATTTTGACGCTTAACTCTCTTAGAGAGAGGTAGAGAAGAGGTTTCTGGCACCTTCAGAATCTCATTCATATATCTTTTAGTTCAAAATATTTTTATTGATTTTATAGGTATAAAATAAACAACAATAGGCTTCCGAGAAAGCCCAACAAGAAAAAGAAGTGACAGTTCCTTTCAAGTACATCACCACAATAAGATAATATATCGGTAACAAACACATAAGCATCAAATAATACAATACAGTCTTCTAGCCACAATAAATAGCAAGACAGAGAAGTTATTGGGAAAACTTTTGGGAAATTAATGATCCCCAGATTACTTCTCCTTATGGAATTTTCCAACATTTCTTGTTTGAAATGTAAGCTCGCACTGTCTTTAACCCAAGTTAAAGCTTGCGCTTCCAAAGTTTTTATCCGAATTTCCAAATCATCAGATTTATTTTCCAAAGTCTCCTTTAATATTAAACCGTACCATGCAGTGATCACTGGATGCCAGATGATCACCCACTATAACATCAGAAACACTTTCCCCATTTGTAAGCACTAACTCCAGTATGACCTCATCACGTGGGGTTCCATTACCAACTGCTGGAACAGTTTTCCTTGTAGAGGATCCAGGATCTCCCTACTTCTTGAAGACCCCACAATAGGGATACCCCAATCAACATCCGACATGTTAAAATCACCTATTAGCAAGACTTCCCTTTTTTAAATATATTCTGATTGTCTACTATTAAATCTCTGTCCACTTCTTCCATCTGTGAAGGAGGCCTGTATATCACACCGATGTAAATATATTCACCATTCCCTCTTTCCAAATGGATCCACAGTGCCTCTTCTTTACCCTATAGATCCTGCAATTGTGTGGCGTTAATATGATCTTTAACATATAATGCCACGCCCCCCTCCCTTTCTTCCTAACTTGTCTTTCCTGAAGATTATAGCCCGTTATAACTACTGTATATCCCAGTCAAGGTTCTCTATCATCGCTACTAAATCAGCCTCTATATCCAGAACCTTATTTCCCATACTTTGAGCATTAGTATATACTGCTTTCCAGACACTGGCCCTTTTTCCCACATGTGTAGAGGTATTTAATGATTCATTTACCCGTATACTTGCTTGGGGGGTGCTGATCACCCAGCTCCATCAATTCTAGTTTAAATCCCTCTTCAGTAGGTTAGTCAGTCTTTGACAGATGCATACCATCTCTGCTCAGCAGCCTTGAAAAATCATCCTGTGGTTTAGGAAGCCCAAAAGTTCTTGACAGCCATCCAAAATGCTCTCGATAATTGTCTAAAAGAAAAATGCAACCCATCGGGACATACGAGAGACTGGCTACAAAGGTATCTCAGCAGAGCAATGGGGCACCCTAGGGGGCGCTGCTGTCAACGTCACATAAAAGTTCCAGGTCATCCTAACCCCCTTACATTTTATGGTGAACCCTCCAAAACTTACCTAAAACCTGGACCTAACTGTACACCACCCCAATAGCCCCTATGCCGGCAGATGTCACCTGTATATCAGTACAGCAGGTTTTGGTGGGCTTCCACCTTCCACCACAAGTGGGATAAGGGCCTGGGTCTCCTTCTTTGCTACTCTACTGGCCATAACATCTGCACCTGTCGTACAGGCCGTTACGTACTGTTTCATTCACATCTTTGGGTGGTATGAGGGGGAGTGTGGGGGGAAGGGGTCATGCCTTAATCTGGTCAGTATAAGCGCCTTTGATTGAAACGGGTCTAGCCTCACACGTCCAAGTTTTGAGCTGAACATTTCTGTAATGTTCCATTATAGCAGGAATTCGTCCAAATGGTTCCGCCCAATACACACTCCCTTGAGATTTACAGGCACTGCAGAGAAACAGCGTAGAAAACGATGGACAAAATGTGTTTTGACAAAAGGCAATTTGGACGTTTTAGCAAACCAAACGTCCAAGTGCCATTTTGGAGATGTTTTTCTTTTCTGAACTCTGCTCTTGAACTCCAGAACTCCTGTATGAATGGTATTCTCTCCCAGATGGGTCTGTAGTTTCTCTTTTCACTTAGATGAAATTTAGGATCTGGACTCTTGTCCCTTTAAGATGCTATGAATTCTTTGAGTGCTTGCCTGGGTGGCTGAAATGTCTTCTGACATGACAAGATGACATTCACCAGACTTGATGGGCTATAGCCCTTTTCTGCCGTCATCTTTCTATGTTTCTACCTTTTTCCAAGTTTCCAACCCGGACCCATGGCCCCGCCCCCAGGCCTGCCCCGTTCTGGCCAGCCCTGCCCCCCATGTCCTACACGACCAATGAGCGACATTGGACAGCATCTGCACATGTGCATGATGTCACCACATTGCATCGGCGCATGCGCGAATGCCATTGCGACGTCGCTTGTTGCCAGAAGCTTTTCAAAACCCGGCCAAAGTGCCAGGTTTTGAAAAACCGTCCAGATCCCCAGACATGTCCTCCAAACGTGTGGTCACCCTACCTTCACCAATGTCCTTCCCTATTTGAAGATGTCAGTACTTAAACTGAGGTTTACAATCTATAGAGATGCATCTTTTGCCCTAGGACAAC
The DNA here is from genome assembly GCF_902459505.1 of Geotrypetes seraphini. Lineage (NCBI taxonomy): Eukaryota > Metazoa > Chordata > Amphibia > Gymnophiona > Dermophiidae > Geotrypetes > Geotrypetes seraphini. Next base: position 70,923,416 of record NC_047095.1, read on the forward strand.
TGTGGATCAGATGTGGCCCTCTGAAGGGTTTCTGCAAAGTGGGAGCACTGGAGATTTCATGGTGACATTAGGAAGTATTTCTTCATTGGAATGATCTTCCACTTCAGGTAGTTGAGGCCAGCAACGTGCTCAATTTTAAGGAAAGATGGGATAAACATGTGGGTTCACTTTGAGGAAGTGGGTTCTTGAGTGGGCAGACTTGTTGGGCCGATGGCCCTTTTCTGCCGTCATATTCTATGTTTCTATATGTTCAGTCTCTTATTTCAGCCTCCAGACTGCGGCTTCTGCTTCCCCCCCCCCCCCCCGTCCTTGATCAGGAATCTACTGTCTTAGGGTGGGGTTTCCTGCTCACTGCCCCTCTACATCCTTCATAGCTGGACTCCTTCCTAGCAGGAAAGACAGAACTCCTTCCTTGCAACTGGGCTTTACACTTCTCCCCAAAACGCCTGTTCTCCTTAGACTGACGCTTAATCTCTGGAGAAGGGGCTGAATATTCTGTCTGCAACTGCAGTGACATAACATTTTGACAGCCCCCCCTGCACTGCTTGATGTGGTCTAATGTATGTCTGCCTCTGCCCAGGAGAGCCTCATGTGAAACAAGGCACCGCTGAGGTCCACAAAAATTTAAAAATTAACTAGCACACAAATGAATTCATCTTTTGAGGATAATATTAGTTTGAAGAACTTCTGCAATGACAGGTGATGATAAACCCTAGCGCACACATTTCTCTGGAACTTAGTCCTTCTTTGATATGTTTCTGTCACCTACTTGGATCTCATGGTGTGATCTGGGCACTCGGGAGCTTGAAAAAAAAGAGCAGGCGCCTTTTGTTCTTTGTTCATTGGCTGTTTTTGTCACTGAAGGCTGCGTGGCGTGTCTGTCCATCTGTCCCCTGCCCTGCTTCCTAGGTCACCCTGGCTTGTGTCAGCCTGAGCTGAACACCGCACTGCAGCAGGGCACATTTATTCTCAGAGGACGACAATGAAAAAAAAAACCGATGCAGTATTCAAATAATTAAATGTAGTCTGTCTTCGCCAAACCTAAAAGGGTTCTCTGTGTACGAGGGGCATCGTGTCTCAAAGTTCAGCGTTCCCTCAGTATCAGCATCTACTATCCCAGTCCCACAATGGCTGCTTTTCAGCACAAGGGATCTGTGTCAATGGGATGATTCTATCAGAGCAGTCGTGTCAGATAAAGATAATGGGAACCAACTGACTCGATGTCGCAGCTCTTCAGAAAAGAGAGTTCTGTAGACATATCTAACCTGTGAATGGCACCATGAACGAATGTCACTATGGATAAGAACATACGTAATGCCACACTGGGACAGACCAAAGGCCCATCAAGCCAATATCCTGTTTCCAACAGTGGCCAAGCCTGGTCCCAAGCACTTGGCAAGATCCTAAAACAGGAAAACAGATTTTACGCCGCTTGTACTTGTAATAATAGCATATGATATGAATGTGATATAAAATAAAGCAAATTGTCTCTCTGACTGAGTGGTCCAAATAATCGAAATAACTAATCTACAGTATCATATACAAAGGCTAAGAAATCGTTTCTATCTGTGATTTCCTGCTGTGTAACTAAAGTTAAGATAAGAACACAAAGTAATAAAGCAAAAAAGTTAAATTTAAAAAAAAAAGAAAATTCTCAAAAAGGGTTTTTGGCTAATGACTGAAGTGTAGGAGCAGTTGTTCAAATACGCTAAACCAATGAGTCTATGAGAGGACTGTGGGTATGGCTCCAGCCTCGGAGGCCTTTTTCCCCCCGAATTTTACTTTAATGAATATGATTCATTGTTCTACAAAGAGATTTCCCTACAATAGAGTGGAATATCCTGTGATATAAAATACGCATAAGAACTTAAGAGCAGACTGGAACAGACCAAAGCTCCATCAAGCCCGGTATCCTGTTTCCAACAGCGGCCAACCCAGGTCCCAAGTACCTAGCTCAGGGGTGTCCAACCTTTTGGCTTCCCTGGGCCGCATTGGCCAAAAAAGATGTTTCTGGGGCCACGCAGAGAAGGGAGCTGGCAAGATGGTAAACACCCGGGGGCAGCAGAGGAAAACACTGCATCGCCCTCGACGGGGGCCGCATGCAGGTTGGACACCCCTGACCTAGCTCGATCCCAAGTAGTAAAATAGATTTTGTGCAATGGATTTCTCCAAGCCATCTCAATAAAGGCCTATGGACTTCTCTTTTAGGAAATGAGCCAAACCTTTTTCAAACCTCACTACAGTAACTGATTTTACCAAGCACGTGTTAAGCTTTCAAATATGAAGTGATTTTTATGTCCAGAACTCTTTGGGGTTTGGAATTCACTGGCTAAATTTATTTGCTTGAAAACTGGATCTGGGTTTTGGGGGTTTTTTTTCATATTACGCTTCTATTAATTAATTTTTCCTGGCTCATGGATGTTTGGATTGGGTCTTTGTGTGGTGCGGTGTTCGGAGATACTGAAGTGTCTGTGGTAAAGTAAGGCAGGCATGAATCAAACCAGGAGATGTTACAGGGTGTGTGAAGTGTATGTGTGGGGTTTTGGGTTTGCCTTGGTTTGTTGTGGCTGAACTGGGTCTGATACTTGCCTGACCTGGAAGTGGATGCCAGGAGAAGAGGTGAACATGCATTTGAAAAAAAGCAAAACCTTGGTGGGCGGCGGAATAGGGGGAGGTGGGAGACCACCTGGCCAGAGGCAGCCCGGGAGTGGGAATGTGCTTGGAAAGGGTTACCAGATTTTACATTAGTTTTACCCCCTAGACTCACCCCCAGGCCCACCCAGTTCCACTCATCCCCACCATGTTACACCCTAGTCCCGCCCTAGCCCTGCCCCTCCCCCGCCTGCTCTCATTGGGCAGGATGCCCTCTTGCCTGATGCAATTTCGAGGAAGCTTTTCAAAACCTGGACAAAGTGCTGGGCTTTGAAAATCCAGACGTCTGGTAGCCCTTTGCATGAACAAGCCAATTTGATTAAGGACTTGGAAGTTTGGGTTTGAATTAGGACTCAGCTGTTTTGTATTTGCATAAATTAGACCCCTAGTATGTGCCAAGTTAGGAGAAAAACTTATTCTGTAATCTTGTACAGGTAGATTAGATAGACTGCAAACCACTTAGATAACTTTGATAGGTAATAAATAAATTGTACGGAAATTCTGTAACGGGATTGAAAATAAATAGTCTCCAAGGATCCCGAAAAGTGCTTTTAGAGGTGGGCTGGCTCTGTAATTCTGCCTCTTTGAAAAGGGGAATGAAATACCTCTTCGGAGCAGGCTGAGATTTCTCAACTGTCCCACACAGCGCCTTGGCAAGTCTGAGAGAGGAGAATGCGACAATGCCCCTGTAGGTGCAGGGGACCAAACGCATGGCGTGGCACGGAAAAGAAAGTCCAGTTCTGAAGAAAGCCAGTCGTCATTCTGGCACGGAGCAAGGCCCACAGCAGTGGAGGCAGCTGCTGCTCCTGGACCCTGGATAGCTGAGCACAGAGATTTATTGGCCACAGACCACGCACAAAGGTCAACTTCCTCTCTTCTAACTGCCCAAAGGACCCTGTAGAGCAGGGATGTCAAAGTCCCTCCTCGAGGGCCGCAATCCAGTCGGGTTTTCAAGATTCCCCCAATGAACAATGCATGCAAATAGATCTCATGCATATTCATTGGAGAAATCCTGAAAACCCGACTGGATTAGGAGGGACTTTGACACCCCTGCTGTAGAGGATAATTCCACTAAATAATCACTGACCTCAAATTCAATTTTGATTACAGTGGTACATCATTCTTCTTTGCCTCTTTATTTTATATCAAAAAAAATCTCCTTTAAATTCTTCTTTATTCCTTCGATCTCATCTCGTGGTTGTTAAGAAAAAGAGGTTGCGGGGGAGACACTGTTATGTGCTGAGAAACGCTGGTCTGGAAGGCGAAGGGCTGGCCGTGCGAAGGCATACTTTACAGAGCTCTGACTGTCTCTGGAGAGGTGCCCAGGGGACCTGTTGGAGTAATTCCAGGAGGAGAACACTGTCAGGCAGACTGAAATTGGCTGGTGTGTGGATTTATGAATTTTTCCTTCTCTTTTACCTCCTGACAGGTGTTGTGTTAACAGCTCGGAATTGGACGGCTTAAGCCGAGGGGGCTTAGCGCTTAAATGGGTTTCTCTCCTGTGAGGCATTAGCTCTTGTCAGCCATTCCAACAAACAGTCAGGAAAAGGAGGACTAGTGGAGAAATGCAAGCACTGGATACAGTAAAACCCCACTTGACAAATAAAGAAATAAGTGATGCATTTTTTGATGTCTTGGCTGTTCCCTGGAATTGAGACCTACCTATTTCAAATCTCTTTTTTTTTTTCTTCATCTTTTATATTACTTCTCTTTTTTTCAGGGTGCAAATATGTATTGTGTGTGTGGCTGGGCTGAGAACTTTTCAGTGGCTACTCTTATCGTGATGTCGTAATGCCTCATTCCACCAATACCTAAGCTCCGTCCTCATCCGCACGAGCCTCAAACACTTGAAAATCCTAAGTAGCAACATTCTAGAGCTCAGATTGTGATGTCGTAATGCCTCATTCCACCAATGCCTAAGCTCCGTCCTCACCTGCACAAGCCTCAAACGCTTTAAAATCCTAAGTAGCAACATTCTAGAACTCAGATTGTGATGTCATAATGCCTCATTCCACCAATGCCTAAGATCCGTCCTCATCCACACAAGCCTCAAACCCTTTAAAATCCTAAGTAGCAACATTCTAGAGCTCAGATTGTGATGTCATAATGCCTCATTCCACCAATGCCTAAGCTCCATCCTCATCTGCAAAAGCCTCAAACCCTTTAAAATCCTAAGTAGCAACATTCTAGAGCTCAGATTGTGATGTCATAATGCCTCATTCCACCAATGCCTGAGCTCCGTCCTCATCTGCACGAGCCTCCAACACTTTAAAATCATAAGTGTCCGAGGCTAGTATAGTTAAGGCAGAGCTTACAGGAATGGGGCAGGGACAGGGACAGTGACAAAACTGGACAGGGAAATTGAATTCCTGTGTGAACGGGGACAAATTTGCCCTCATGTTTTTTATACACACATAAAACTAGTATCATACGCTCTTGTTCCTTTATAGTACATCCTGTTCATTTTCGCTACAGATTTTGGGAAGACCAAGCTCCAAGTGGTTGTTTAAACAAAAGCTTAGGAATGACAGGTCCATCTCCCAGGTCCATTCTGCTCCTTTCATCCACAGCAAGGTCGACATAGACCAAGCCCAGTCCACCTAGAGGTTTAAGCCTCAAACACTCCAGGACGCCATTGATGACTGTAAATCCCGGAAGCAGAACGTACGCAGGTAGGGCTAGTCTCAGGTAGGGCGCTGGTCTTTGACGGGCACGATGGACCACTGGTTTGACCCAGCAGCGGCAATTCTTATGTTTAAAATATCCTAGTGTTCCTGGTGGCATCTGAGGGACAGAGGACAAAGGCAGGAAAAATGGCTGACTTGTGAAGTGTACAGTGGTGAGCAATAATGTTCTCTTCAGGGAACCCTGAAAATGTTTTTATTTAATTAACACCCCCCCCCTCATAGGAATTCTAGGAGCGTCAGAGCTGTTACCACTATGGTTTTATATAGGGGGTGGGGGGTTGTGAGAATCAGCCACATGTATGACCATTTCCTGACAGATCTGAATCTACACATGTAGGCACATAAGACATCTGGGCTGGATAACTCTGCTGTCTTGGGTTCCAAGTGAGATTTGCTCTTGAATCTTAATCTATTAAAGATGGGGATTCTGTCCTAAATCAGGTTGACTTGTTCTCTATTATATCTTCGTTGTTTCAGTCTGCCCTGCACCTGAACCTTTGCAGTGCCAGTGGTGCCAAGGTACCTATGGGGCATAGCCAAGGTCTTCTGGGCCATCTGAACCCACACCCTTCCTGGGGGCTCGTCAGTACAGCCCATTCATCTGTCCCACACATTTACCTAACACTAATGAGATATATTGATTGGTATGATGGGATTTGTGAAGGTTGCCAGGTTAAAGTACATAAAACCAGTCTTTCTGGAGCTGCAGTAGCAGGGTGGATGGGTCTGATGGGAGAGATTACGGGCTTATACGGCACATGAACTGTAAGCACGGATGACGGTTGAGGTTCATTGCATGCAGGGGTCATAGCCAATATTTATTGCAGACAAGGAAGCCTGCTGTAGCTGCTCCAGCCTCTCATCTCCCTTCATCCATTGGTGTCATGAAGGAATACAAGATGAGAGACTCGTGGAGCCACTTCTTCCATTTATCCAACCTTAGGACACAGAAGACCTAGATTTAATTATTGGCTCGCGTTGCTGCTTTTCAGATGGTCCTGAAGGGCAGGGAGAAGGCACTCCATGCCGTGTGCACACCATAGGCAAAACTTCTGTTCTTCCTAGGTACAACAGTAGCACATAATTAATCTAAGAATCATGCGGCTGTTACAGCGACACCTAGTGGCGTTTTGGTGTATCACTGGCTAGAGTTAGACCTGGGGGGGGGAAGGAAGATTTTGGAGACCTGGGCCCCCTCCCTCAGGCTTAGGCTCCCTCCAGTGCTGCAGTACTTGTTCATTGACTGAAACCACATCAGCCAAAGAAATCAGCTGCCTGAGCCACACGTTTCCTCCTCATACTGCCTCGAGTCAAGAAGTCAGTGAAATGCCTCCGGCCATCCCATCTGCACTCTCCATAACATGCATTAACTGCCTTACCTAGGAAGGGCCTTAACAGCTGCAGTTGACATGACATAAATTCAGGCACATTTCTTGAAATTAAATAAGCAAAAAAACTAAGGCAGTTTGGTTTGAAGAATTTGAGGTTTTAACTGTTCAAGCTATCTCATTACCGGCTGGGAAAGTGTTCCCATTGAGAGAGAATCTAAAGCAGGGGTGTCCAACCTGCGGCCCCGTGAAGTATTTTGTGCGGCCCCGGTCGAGGGTGACGCAGTGTTTTCCTCTGCTGCCCCCAGGTGTCTTGCCGGCTCCCTCCTCTGTCTTGCTGCAGCGTTTGCGCGGCCCCAGAAAAAAAATTTTCGGCCAATGCGGCCGAGGGAAGCCAAAAGGTTGGACACCCCTGATCTAAAGCATTGGGTGGACGTTTAGATTCCAAACTCACCTTTCAAGCTCAGATAACGGAACTTACTAAGAAAGCTTTCTTTAGGCTCACATCCTCTAGTACAGTGGTTCCCAACCCTGTCCTGGAGGATCAGCAGGCCAATCGGGTTTTCAGGCTAGCCCTAATGAATTTGCATGAGAGAGATTTGCTTATAATGGAAGTGACAGGCATGCAAATCTGCTCTATGCATATTCATTAGGGCTAGCCTGAAAACCCGAATGGCCTACTGGTCCTCCAGGACAGGGTTGGGAACCACTGCTCTAGTACAAAAACCAAAAGGACTGGTGGAATAATAGTGCTCAGTAAATAGAACTGACTCCCCAGTGAACTGTAACAGTTTACACGATCCCCCGCTGTCATCTAAAATGAAGGAAAAAGAAGCCTCAGATGGCTCGAGGACGAAATCCACGAACCCCAATGAAGTGAGCTAACACATAAGCTCCACGGGACTTCAAACCATTCATCATAGCAGCTTAGAAAGTGGGATACAAAATCAAAGCAAATATGAAATAGATCACTTATCTGAACGATATCGAGATCCCCCAGTGGCGGCCATTGTTTCACAGCTGTAATGCTGCCACTACTTCAGGGCACAGGATCAACTGAAATAGAAACACAAATTCACAAGAAGCCATTTTGCTTCCCCATCTTGATTACTGTGGCATATTAGCTAAATTCGCATCTAGGCTCCAGTTACTACAGAACACGGTGGCTAGACTGATTTACGGCCTGGAAAATTTTGAGAAACCATCCCCGCTGTTGAGAAGCCTACTTTGGCTCCCTATAAAGCTTTTCGGAGTGGACTCTGACTCCTGGATGCAGCTTCAGTTATTTGGCTCGAACATCCTCTTTCTTAAAATGAAAGAACAGAAGAGCAGACATCCTGGGTCCAGTCAATGATCCATCTAGCGCATCTTCCTGTTTCCAAAGTGGCCAGTCCCGGTCACAGTACCTGGCAGAAACCCAAATAGTAGCAAGATTTAAGCATCCCACAGTTTGAAAGATTTTTGATATACAAATCTATTCCAGAACATTCTTTGGTTACTGGAGTGTAAACATTTGGAATGAAATTTCATTAGAAGTAAGATCTGCTTCTTATTTATTTTTCTGTACATTTTTAAAGACACGTCTGTTTTCAACAGTTGGCTAGAATGTTCTTGCATTTCTTTAATTCTTTTTAAACTGGTTGTAGTTTTTGCCCAAGTGTGTCAGGATCTTTTATTTGCGATCCGCTTTGAATCCAGAGGACACAGACAGAATAGAAATCACAGAACAGAGTAGAATCGAATAACAGTACTCACCGTAAACCAAAGTGTTTTTATAGAAAGAGCTCCCAGCCCACAAAATCTAGATACCGAAATTGTCGTGCCCAGTTGTAGAATTTCCCATTATATAACCCAGGAACTACGGCAGCATTTGGGAATAAAGTATTCCTCCTTAGCAGCTGATGCCAAGAGTTGACTGGGAAAAGGAAATGGATAATGTAGCACAGCACTGAGTCCAGAAAACACTGAAATACTCGTAGGAAAAATAGGAAGGCTTAGAGATTTACAGACTGTCTTGAGGGGGGGGGGGGGGGAGGGGGCACTGGAACAGGACTGAGAAGCCTTGGCTTAGACCAGGGTTGAGCACATATGTTTGGATGGGTTTCATTAGAGGGTATTTTGTATGACCAACAGGAGAGATTCTATCTCTGGACCTTAAAGACGTTCTTATTCAAGGCTTCTCTCAGGCCCACAAGAGTGATTTCACTTCCAGCCTAGTGCTGGACATAAGTAGGCCGGGACCCATGTTGACACTGCAGTTGAATAGAAACTTCCTGATATGGCCTTAAACTACCTTGGATTTGAGAGGCAGAGATTGGCTCTGGGAATGAATTTCTTTTACCGACTGGCATGGGTTCAGAGGGCAGATAAATGATCAATAGGCTGCCTAACTACAAAAGCAGATGCCCTCATGGACTCAGTCACTTTTTAAGCATTTGGGTCCTGTTTACGCTGTGTTTAACTATGTGGCTAAAAGCTACACGTGCTTTTTACCTGTTTCAAAACAATAGTGAGAGGTAAAAATATGAATATAATGCAGAGACGTTTTAAGGACCCCCCTCCCCCCGTCATTCTCCTGAATGTCTTTTTCCATGTAAATAAAAGCGTTTGCATCCCTGTGAGGCAGCTACAACACATAACCTGAATATGAGAGACCGAGGAAGGTTACCTCTGTTGGCATTTTCATTGTATTTCGTTTCCCTGTCTATGGGATTTTTCATTTTCGTCACTTTTTTCATTTCCAGCGTAAAGTCATCAATGCCACCCACTAGTGATCAAAATGTGTGCCCTAAAGCTCAATAGTGCACCCTAGTGATGGCACAGGGGAAGAAAAACATTTTTATTTTTTTTTGGGGGGGTGTCCTATCATTTGACATTGTTTTTAGTACGAAATAACATGGGAAAATATTTCAAACAAAAGTGTATCCTTAGTAAAGGTACCCAAGTTTTTGAAAATGGTGTTCAGTATTGTGTAAAGTGGCATTCTGAGGGTGTGCAGAAAAGTTTTTCATCCCATCCAACTTCCTAAATTCTGAGTGTTATTTTGCAACTGTAGTTGAAAAGAATGTTATTTTATTTTGCAAAGTGGCAATTTGCAAAATCGTAATGCTATGTTTTGACATTGATTCGGATCATCAAAAAGTGTGGAATTTTTCAAGTGTGGAACTCCGAGCTGTCATGAAGTTCCTTCCGATTCCTGCAGAAGAAAACTCCAAAGGAAATCCATGAAAGGGTCCAGAGAAGGGTGACTAAGATGGTTAAGGGGCTGGAGGAGTTGCCATATAGTGAAAGATTAGAGAAACTGGGCCTTTTCTCCCTCGAACAGAGGAGATTGAGAGGGGACATGATCGAAACGTTCAAGGTACTGAAGGGATAGACTTACTAGATAAGGACAGGTTGTTCACCCTCTCCGAGGTAGGGAGAATGAGAGGACACTCTTTAAAATTGAAAGGGGATAGATTCCGTATGAATGTAAGAGTTCTTCACTCAGAGAGTGGTAGAAAACTGGAACGCTCTTCTGGAGTCTGTCGTAGGGGAAAACACCCTCCAAGGATTCAAGACAAAGTTAGACAAGTTCCTGCTGAACCAGAGCGTTCGCAGGGAGGGCTAGTCTCAGTTAGGGCGCTGGTCTTTGTCCAAGGGCCGCAGCGTGAGCGGATTGCTGGGCATGACCCAACAGCGGCAATTGTTATGTTCTTATATGATGCAAACATTGAGTGACAAATGCCCGTCATACTCCTCAGTGAAAAAGTGGTGCGCAAACTTTCAGCGTGGAGATTTTGAGACTGAAGATGCAACAAGGTCTGGGAGGTTTCCTAACAGCGTTAACTCCTGAAATTGTTGACCATGTCCACGACCTGATTTTGGCTGAGAGGCAAATATTGGCTAAAACCATTGCTGAGACACTACAGATATCCAGGGAACGTGTTGGGTGTATAATCCACAAGCGGCTGGGTATGCAGAAGCTGTCAGCCAAGTTGGTGCCCAAATTTTGAATGCTGATGAGAAACAACGTTGAGTGGACACTTCCAAGTTGATTTTGCAGCATTTTCAGCAAGCTGGTGCCAACAATTTGGAACAACTAATTACTGTTGATGAAACATGGTTACACTACTATCATCCTGAGACAAAAAGAGTCCATGCGATTGTGGCACTCAGGTTCTCCAAGGCCAAGGAAATTGAAGACCCAAAAGTCAGCAGGAAAGGTCATGGCCACAGTGTTTTGGGATCTTCCAAGGGGCCAAACAGTTAATGCAGAATACCTCAGTAACTTGCTGTTCCAATTAAGGGAGGCATTGAAAGAAAAAAGGAGAAGGAAGCTGCAGAAAGGAATTCTCTCTTTGCAAGACCTCACACCTGCTCACAAGGCTGGCAAACGGTGGGTGTTTTGACGCAGTTGGGGGTTTCAGTGCATAGACCATCCACCCTATTCACCAGATCTTGCTTCAGCTGACTATTTTCTGTTTCCAAACCTTAAAAAGAGTTTGAAAGGCTGAGAAAATTTGAGTGATTCAAGGTGATCGCAGCAACCGAGCAGTGTTTCAGTGACCAGACCTCAAAGTACTTTTTGGAAGGGTCGCAGAAACTCTAGACACAATATGCTAAGTTGTCACGTGCACATTTGACTTGCCACCGTTGAACTTAGGGGTGAATATGTGGAATAAGTTGTAAGTTTCATGGCTCCACGCCATTCCTTTCTTGGTTGGGCTGTGAACATTTCAGCACCCCCCCCCCCCCCCTCTCGTATCCTGATGCAGAGGGAAGAGAGCCTGCTGACGGCTGGGTCCCGCCTCCTCTTGCGCTCTGACAGTAATGAGAGGTTTGCAGTGGAAGCTAAATGAAGCTGATTGCCCACTGGTGTCTGTCATTAGTGGTAATTAGTTAAAACATCTGAGTAGAAACAGTAAATTGACTTTAGTAATTAATACCATTGCTGAGGCATGAGAGAATAAGGCAGTGGAAGTTTGCAGAAGCAGTTTGTGGGTATTTCCTGGGAGCAGGATAGGAGCTGCACATCATGGGGGGTTGGATAATATATGGCTGGTAATCACCCCCCCAATAATAGTGTCACAGAGTAGCCCATTTAGGCTTGCAGTTCAGAAGTGAAACTGAAAGTAAACGCATCATAAGTCATATTATCCTAAGAGGACAGTTTTGGGGTGAATGAACTGGAGGTGTGGTGAAGGGCACCTGATTACCAGTTCCATGTTCTTCACCCACAGAAGAATTTGATGTTGTGTAAGTGCCTGAAATGAAACAGAGAACAATTCTGTATATTAGCTGATGATAAGATGGAGATTTCAAGTTTCAACTTTATAATTATTTGCTCAACCGCCCTTTGAGTGTCTTCCGAGCATCATTGCAATCACTGGCGTATTAGACAACTTTAAAATTAAAAGAGAAAAAGGAACTGCATCGAGAAGCGCTCCAGGGCAAAAGTTGGTCCCAGGTCACTGTCTCTTCTCATTGATGGTGGCGGGGGAGGTGCAGGGGAGAGAACAACGGGACTGGTTCCACAGTCTACAAATATAGCATGGTATAATCCTCAGCATCAGAATTTTTACCCCTTTGCCCTCCAACCCAGCCAGCAGATTAACCCTTCCCCTTAACTTTATCCATGACATCCTGTTTGCCTGTCTTGACTGTTTAGATTGTAAGCTCTTTGGAACAGGGACTGTCTTCTTTGTGACTCTGTACAGCATTGCATGCGTCTGGTAATGCTATAGAAATAATTCATAGTAGTAGTAATATTTAGCCTCAATGGATGTTTTAAAAAGTGCTAAACCGTCTAGATAATCTTTGAATGAAAAATAAACTTGGAAACTTAAACTTGGGCTCAGACTTAGTCACACTCAAATCTGGAAGTTTTTGAAAAGTTTATGGTTTATTGAAAGCTTCTATACCGCTACTAATGACTGGGGAGTCAATTCAGAGCGGTTCACATGAGCCTCTGTAATGGTGTTACAATATATGAGCCTCTGTAATGGTGCTACAGTACAGAGTTAGCGTTTTCTGAGATGTTTTTTAATCAGTAGCAGGGTGGCACTCGTCTGTCTTGATTTTCCCAGCAGAAATCTTGCTGCTGCATTTTGTACCATTGGAATCTGCTTATTCATGTACTTTATAACATAACATAACTTTATTCTTCTATATTGCCATAACCGACTGATTTCTAGGCGGTTTACACCGAAGAATACTGAACAATCAGCGAAATACAAGATGATAAGAAAGTGCAAAATGTTTCTTAAAAGTACAAATATTCTTTAAGAAAATACAATACAAACTTTTACTTAGAATAACAGTTCATAATGATGCAACCACACTAGGAAATGAATTTTTCAAACGTCGTCGTCTTGATCACTTTCCGAAAAGTACTGTAGGATGACATGACTTGACAAATACATTTACCCAACCAAGACTGCTGTTTACCTGCTTGGAACGCAAGGGTCCTATCCAGGAAAGTCTTGTATTTACAACCATTAATTTTCGGGTAAGCAAATAAATGTTGACTTCTAGTTTTCCTCATCGGACTGTACCATATAAAATGTGAAAAGAGATAGGTTGGAGATAGTCCCAACAAGAGCAACTTGAAACAAATACAAGAAAACTTGACTAAGACTTGTGTCTCTACCAGCAGCCATCGATAATAAGGACTAATATGATCATTCTTTTTTTAAGCCAAAAATCAATCTCACAGCCGTATTCTGAATTATCCTCAGTTTTCTTAATAGTTTCTTAAAGGCGCCTAAATAAATAATATTGCAGTAATCTAATATGGATAGAACTAATGCCTGCACCAGGATTGTATCCAGTAGTCAAAGATTGAGAGTATCAGGGCTATTATTACGATGGACTTTGCTTGATGGGTGAGGTAGGGTTCAAGGCTGCTGACACAGTAGAGTTTGCCATATGCGTTCTTCATGATGCTTTGGATCTGTATTGGCATATCTAGATTTGGGTTCATCCATACTCCTAAATTTCTCACCCCCATCTGTAGAAGATTTTATGGTGTTGCCATTCAATGTTAGTTGGTATCCTGAGCTATTTCCTCCCCATTTGTTAATGGCTACTAGTCCATTTGTTGGGAACCATCTGAAGATTTTTCCTAGGCCTGCCTTGATCCTCTGTTTAGGTTTTACATTTTGTTTCTTTAGTGCGATGATCAGTTGGAAGTCATCTGCGTAGATGTAGCATTCCCATCCCAGTTTTCTGATGAAGAGCATGGGTGGCATAGCTGATCCCTCTGGTACCCCTATGACAGTTTCTTTCCAGTTGCTTGTCTTCCCTTGCCATTTTACCCTTGTTAGATTGTCCTACTGCTGTACTGTGAGTCAGTCACTCTTTGATGTATGTTCTCTCACTAAAACCCATTTGTACATTTTATACAATTAAATATTTCTTTAGCAATGGTACCAACCATATGTATTTTTTTTGCGTTCTCATTTTTTGTCTTCAAAAATATGATAACCCTACACTAGACCATCGAGGTTTCAGGTGAGCCAGAAGGATGGGGGCTCAGGGTGGATCTGAGAGGGGGAACTGTGGCTGGTTGCAGGGAGGGGATGAGAGGCTGTCTTGTCATGGGGGGGGGGGTAAGGGAGGCTCTATCTGGTCACGGGGGGGAAGGAGTGGGTGGGGTCAGGATAGCTTCAGCTAAAACTGAGCAGTGAATTTCGGCCCCAAAATTGGATTCTGCCAAAACCAAAAAACCTGGTTTGGATTGGCCTCTAAGTTTGTGTATTGTGTCAGAATTCAGGAAATCGTGGGACAGGCATATGGATTCTCTTAGGGAGAGGAGGAGATAGTGGATGCTGTGGATGGGCCATTTGGCCTTTATGTGCCATCATATTTCTATAACCATAAAGCTCTATGACCTCACAATGTACGTGCCAAGAGCCTTAGCCTATAGGGAGAGGAGATGCAAATGTGAAGAGCCTTAGCCAATAGGGAGAGGAGGAGATAGTGGATGCTGTGGATGGGCCATCATGTTTCTATGTATGTCACTCAATGTCAGTGGAATAGCGAGGGTGACAGCTGCCCGGGGTGGTACTCCCAGGTGCCCCTTCCCTGCCCTCTTCTCCACCCCCCACCTCCACATGCTCACACTGCTTCCTTTCCCCCATACCTCTGTACCATTCCTGGAGTGAGCAGCAGCCCCCAACCTGCTGTTGTGCCAGCATCAGCTCTTCTTCTGCTAGCACATCCTAGGCATGGGTCCAGGAAGTGACATCAGAGGAAGAGCTGACCCTGGTGCTGCTCGCTCCAGGAATATTTCAGAGGCACAGGGGAAGGGAAGTGGTGTGCACACGTGGCAGTGGGGGCGGGGAAGGAGAGGGAGAGGAGAATGAGTGCCTGCCCCCTCCCCCCATGCCTTATTACGCCACTGCTCAAAGTATCCGATAAATGGGGTAGATAGAAGTTTAGTAAATGAAAGAACATTAAATGCTTAGACACAATCGATTCTTGAAGTTTAGATGCCAACTGCTGCCCCCTAGGGCCCATTTGTATTATTTCAGGTTACTCGCCTTTATAAAATGGGAGTTCAAAGTTAAATTCAAGTTTAATTTACTTGATATGCCACTTATATATTCAAAATCTATGTGGTTTACAAAATAATTATACTGTAGAAGAAGGGGGGAGTAAAATTCTAGTGAAAACCAAATATATACAGGCTTTGCATAGTTCACCCAAGTGGGCAAACACAGAGGGAACCATGCGATATAATTAAAAGGGAGGGAAGATTTTAAGAGGTCACCAGTCTGAATGTGAAAGCAAAAGGGTTACTCTGGAAAGCCAATGAGAAACAGATAGCTTTGACCTGGGATGTGAATGTCTCAAAGTTTTGAGGGTGGGTAAACAGCACCTAATAGCCTCTAAGTGAACTTGACAGAATGACGATACAGTTCGAAGGCATTGCTGTGCTGAGGGTTACCAGATGGCTCCAGAAAGCATCCATTAGCTTAATTACAGAATTAAAGCACACGTTCCATTCATGCTCCAAGAGTATTCGAGACCTCTCTGGAGAATGTCACCCATGGCTGAATTGCTGCCTTCAGGCCAACAGCTTGGTTTTTGATGATTACTAATACAGTATAGGTAAGTATCCAAATCTTCAGGGATGGCTAAGTTGCTTTCTTGTAGCAGGTGCTTCTGAAGTCACCAAATCCCCAGTCACACAAGGCAACTCACCTTTTCTTTGGGGGTTCTGCTCTCCCCTTTCTTTACTATGACTAACTAGAAACTTAATGGCAAGTGTGGCTGCTAGTGTGTGTGGAGTGCCACATATAGAAACATGGTAAAAAAAAACAGAAGAACAAGACCACGTGGCCTATCTAGTCTGCCTAACTCAACGTACTTGAGCCAAGCTGTCTTGAATTCAGATATATTTGTCATCTCCACCATCTTCACCACCCTTTCCATGAACAGTATTTTCTGAGGTTACGTCTCAATCTATCCTATGTCCCCTCATTCCACAGTTTCCTTTCAACTGAAAGAGACTCTCTTCGTGCGTATTTATGTCATGTTGGTATTTAAACATCTCTTATCAGATCTCTCCTCTCCCGTCTTTCCTCCAAGGTATTCATATTGAGATCTTTAAGTCTGTTCCCATATGCCTTAAGATGAAGACCACCGACTCCATCCTGTTTATATCTTTTTGAAGGTGTGGGCTCCAGACGTGCTGAATAGTTATTTGGTTGGTCTTTATATTCCGTGGATCCAGCCATGCCATTCATTGTTGATTGCAGTGAACAATTATAACTATATTAAATGACCCCCATGTTCATAAAGACGCCTGTTTATCCCTCAACCCTTTATCCTCATCACATATATGTACAAATGCCTTCAGCTTCTTCCTAACTAATCCTACCGTAATACTCATTCCTCTTGTGCCTGTGCAAAGAAATTTACCTTTAAAGACTAGCAGGGACTTTGTCTTTACCAGAAAACTCTGGAGGCCCTTGTGCTCTGTGTATATAACAGGTGATGTGCTGAAGGGGCCATCTGTGACAGGTGAGCTGCTTCACTGTATACAAAGCTTCCTTCTTTGTTTCTTTATTAGAAGTCAATCTATATGAGTTAAGTTAGAAATAGTGAGGTAGGTAAAACTGCTCAGCTTTAACTGTCTGGGGATTTCACAAAGTGTTGCATGTTTCAAGTTGCTCTGCTCTCCCATGCCTGCTTTGCTGATCGGAGTTCCGGTGAGTCCTGTCGGCTCAGCTGTCCGAGGCTTCCTCTGCCAGCTCAGCCGATTACAGCTCTGGAGCCCCGATAAGATGAGCTGGCTGAACTGTGTGGGGTTGTGTTTTTTTAGCTGCTGCTGTGCTTATGTTGTGTGACCAACTGTGCATTAGCATCACCTTTTGTTTGCTTTCTCTACATTGTGGTTTTTGTGTTTTACAATTCAAAAACACATGATTGATAATCGGACCCTTGAGGAAGGCTCTTTAGCCGAAACACAGCCCGTGTCGGGTCTGTTTTATTTTATTTCAATATGATCGATGGGGACAAGTTTTTACACTGTTTGAAGACTTTGGGAAGAAATAAAAATACAGTCAAGAACGTTGTGTCTTCCACACTTTGGTTTTTCTTGGATTGCTCCTTTCTCTGTGCTCTTCTCATTTTGCTTTTCCCAGTGTGAGTTTGCGTCCTATGCCTGTGTTAGGCGCAGGACATACACTCCAACAGCACACGGAGAAGAGCGGCTGCAGCCTTGCCATATAAAAGAGATGGTCGTTTCCCTTCTCTTCCCTTCTGAGCATTACAAGGACTGATGATTTAAATACTAACGAGGTTGTCTCGGTGGCTGCTACCACACTCGATAGAAGCCCCGGAGAACCCTTTTGAGCATCAGAAGTGGAACTGCTTTCAACCACTCTTACTTGCACGGAAAACCTTTGAGCCTCTGGGGCTCCTGGACGGTTGCGCCTAATGGGGAGCGCTGCATCACATAGCTATAGTTTTAGGGCTCCTTTTACAAAGGTGCGTTAGGGCCTTAGCGCACGCTCTAGCCTCTACTGCCTCCTCTTGAGCAGGCGGTAGTTTCTTGGGTAGCGCGCGCTAATCCGGTGCGTGCACTAAAAACGCTAGCGCATCTTTGTAAAAGGATCCCTTAGTCATTACTTTGATTGTTGTTGATTTTTCTTATTATTATTATTATGATAAATGCACCAATCGGAACATGGTTGTTCCCCCTCCTCTCCCTGAACCGCTTGTGAAATCCACAGAAACCTCCTTGTCCAATTAACACAGGGATGTCAAAGTCCCTCCTTGAGGGCCGCAATCCAGTTGGGTTTTCAGGATTTCCTCAATGAATATGCATGAGATCTATTAGCCTACAATGAAAGCAGTTAATGCAAATAGATCTCATGCATATTCATTGGGGAAATCCTGAAAACCCCACTGGATTGTGGCCCTCGAGGAGGAAGTTTGACAGCCCTGGGTTAGAGCTACAGCCTCAGCACCCTGAGGTTGTGGGTTCAAATCCCACACTGCTCCTTGTGACCCTGGGCAAGTCACTTAATCCCCCATTGCCCATTTAGACCAGGGATCTCAAAGTCCCTCCTTGAGGGCCACAATCCAGTCAGGTTTTCAGGATTTCCTCAATGAATATGCATGAGATCTATTAGTATACAATGAAAGCAGTTAATGCAAATAGATCTCATGCATATTCATTGGGGAAATCCTGAAAACCCGACTGGATTGCGGCCCTCAAGGAGGAACTATGAGATACGGTGTGAAGGTTGGCACACTCTAGCTCAGGGCTGCCCAAGTCCGGTCCTCGAGATCTACTGACAGGCCAGGTTTTCAGGATATCCCCAATGAACATGCATGAGAGAGATTTGCATTCCAAGAAGGCAATTCATTGGGGAAATCCTGAAAACCCCACTGGATTGCGGCCCTCGAGGAGGGACTTTGACACCCCTGGGTTAGAGCTACAGCCTCAGCACCCTGAGGTTGTGGGTTCAAATCCCACACTGCTCCTTGTGACCCTGGGCAAGTCACTTAATCCCCCATTGCCCACTTAGACCAGGGATCTCAAAGTCCCTCCTTGAGGGCCGCAATCCAGTCAGGTTTTCAGGATTTCCTCAATGAATATGCATGAGATCTATTAGCATACAATGAAAGCAGTTAATGCAAATAGATCTCATGCATATTCATTGGGGAAATCCTGAAAACCCGACTGGAATACGGCTCTCGAGAACTGGAGTTCCCTACCCCTGGCCTAGACTCTAGACCACAGATGGGCAACTCTGGTCCTTGAGGGCTGGAATCCAGTTGGATTTCCCCAATGAATATGCATTGAAAGCAGTGCATGCACATAGATCTCATGTATATTCATTGGGGAAATCCTGAAAACCCGACTGGATTGCGGCCCTCGAGGAGGGACTTTGCCACCCCTGGGCTTTTCTACCTGATGTTTCCACCCCTGCTTTTTGCTCCCGAGTGCTGTGTTTGTAGAGTTTCCTTTCTGTGAAAAGCAGCTGTTTCTAAGCTGGAGGTGAACAGGGGTCCTCAGCTGCTCTTGCTGCACAAACACCAGCCCCACCCAGCACCCTCCTTTCCCAGGTCATGTTTTGGTTAATGCTCTATTAATTTGCTCAATTGTCTCCTGTGAGGTAAACTCAATTTCTGTCAGCAGGTCCTGGCTAACTGTGGACAAGATGATTGATTGAGGGAACAGCTGTCAGGGCTGCTCCTCACTCCTCTGGCTTCACAAGCGGCTGGCAGCAACCTTTCCTCCCTCCCCGACTAAACATAACGAATCCTAAGGAGAACCCAATATAAAGCTACATGACCAAGTATCTGTCCCTGGCAATGAAAAATGACAGAAATATTTAAGGACAAATAAGGTTTGCAAACCCAATTTATGCTGGTTACAGGGAGGCCAGGCTGCAGATGGGCCTCTTTGATTCACAGCAGCAATCAAATTGAATTTTCTTATCGGTGGATTATTTTAGGGCGTTATCTGGCACCATAATGCTGTTATAAATTCAATTTCATCGGTGAGCTCTCATTGTTTACTGTCGCCTGTTTGCTGGGAAAATGTAAACACTTCAGTCCAGTGAGAAAATTAATTTCTGGTTGAAGAAGGTGGGAGAAAAACGAGACTCGAAAACCGGGGAGAAAACAATTTTATATTTGTCAAGGACAAGATGTCGGCTGTGTGTGAGAAATGTGCACATTGAGGGTGTTACAGCAGAATTTGTGTCTGAGGACTGGGCCTAAAGAAGTTCCTGACTGGGATACAGGAGAATATTGCACGGCATTGCCAGAGAGGGTAATGCAATGGTGTCTTGCACTCTTCACTCATTCCCTATTACCCAATACCAGCTCTGGTTATCAGAGGCGGAAACTTTTCACACTATTTATTTAATCAGTTTTCTTTACTGTTCTCCCAGGGGGGTTCAGGTACTCAAGCATTTTCCCCTGTCTGTCCCGGTGGGCTCACAATCTATCTAATGTACCTGGGGCAATGTGGGGATTAAGTGACTTGCCCAGGGTCACAAGGAGCAGTGTGGGTTTGAACCCACGACCCCAGGGTGCTGAATCTGTAGCTTTAACCACTGCGCCACACTCTCCCAAACACACCAGAAGGGACAGGGGATTCCTGCCAGCTGTGCCGTTTTGGCTCACAAGTTACCCCACAAAATCTGCCCCTGGTTCAGCTGATGGTAAGGTGAGTTTGGAAAGAATTCCATGAGCCATCCCTCTCATGCTTTTTCAATTTGTTTACACCCAAAAAAGTGGATCTTTCTTTGCCATTTATCAGTGAATAATTCTCCTAGGCATTGAGCTTTCTTCTAGCACGTGAACTGTGTGATCTTAAGAGTTAAGAGAGCAAAGCAGGGGAATGAGGTCACAGGCTGCGACTTTTCCTTCTTAGGGGTAGCGGGAACATTGAGGCCCAGTCATCAGTGCATGCGATTTGTCTTCCTGCTTTTCTCCACGCCTGTGTTCAGTCCTATTAATTCTGACAAATGATGACGTGCAGATATGTAATGAAAACTGATACAGCATATATTGAAATGCTCTGCGGGGAGGGCTGGCCCATCGAGTGTATTACATGGATAATGCATTTGATGTATTAATAACAGCTGGCCTGTGGCTCAGTCTCTGCAAGGGAGGATGCTGCCAATATACTATGACAGATGACATATTGATGGAATGCAGATGTTATGAATCGTAGTCTTGGGGGCTTTTTTTTCTATTGACTAAAGGTAAATAACAAGGTTGTCAGAGCACAAAATCTTTAAGAAGCAGGGCTCGCCAACGTTTAGCTCCTTTTGCTGAATGGTTGCCTTGGTGCAAGGGGTCTGTGTACCTCTCACACATACAAACCCAGTGTCCTCCTGTAACAGTGCATGGGGGTCTGATTGGTACTAGAGACCTGGATTAGCCACCGTGAGAACGGGCTACTGGGCTTGATGGACCATTGGTCTGACCCAGAGCGTCTATTCTTAGGTTCTTAAATGGTGATTATGAGCCAATCAGGTCCTTAGGCCTCTCCCACTGCATCCCAAGATGCATTGGGAGGGGGCAGGCCCATCATTCGCAGCACGTAGCCCTGTAGGCAGAAGTGAGTGGGCTTCCCTCCTGACGATTTTGCACCAGACAGGGATGTCGGGTGATGTGGGGGGCGGTGTTGCCTGATGTCGGATGGTGTTGGGTGATGTGGGGTAGTGTTACCTTATGTTGGGGTGTCGGGTGAAAAGTATTGGGGGATGCTGGGTGCAGGGCTCCAGCTGATCCTGGCTGGGGGGAATCCCCTTCAGCTGAGTTGGCAGGAATCCCTAAAACCAGCTCAGCTGATGGGGATTTCTCTGCCAGGATCAGCTAATGGCTAATGGCAAGCCTTCAATGTGCTGTTGTCCCCGTCCGCCCCCCCCCCTCCCCCCAATTTCTGTGTGGTGGGAGGGGGTCAAGACCACTGGGGGAGTAAAGGGAGATCATGCCTTAAACCTTGTCAGTTTGGTCACTTTCGGGGCACGTAGACCTCTTTTTCTTTGCTCTAAGTCCAGGCGTGTAAGTTCTGCGTAGGATGTTCGGGAAAAGCTTCGATTTTTGCTTCCAGGTGGAAGTCTGCCCAATCCACGCCCATAACACACCTCCCAACACGCCCCTTTGGGCTCTGGATGCACAGCTTAGAAGTGCTGCTGTTCATCCAGAAAGTAGGGTTTGCATGTCCAAGAGCTGACTTAGACAGGTTTTTGGATGTTTTAAAGTTTTGATTATGACCCCCCAAAGCTTAAAGGGAGAGGAGGAGATAGTGTATGCTAGGGATGGGCAGCCTGAATGGGCCATTTGGCCTTTATCTGCCGTCATGTTTCTAACTTGGTAAGTAAGCACGATGAGCACTTGAGGACAACATGAAAATAAAACAGATCCTCATGCCTGGTTAATCCTCCATATTCAAAAGCATAGAGAGGCTGATGCTGATGCAGGAAGCTACTGCAAGCCAAATCGTTGGGCTACTGAGGGTTGAGCGCAGGAGACATGGCTGTATCTTGCATTAAAATGTTTGGCAATGAGGCCATTTTATATTCTGTGTCAATGCAGAGAAGGAAACAACAGCTTTTGACGCATGGGCAATGCAAGAATTTTTTTTTGCCAGGGGCGGCAGCATACGCAGCTTAGCAGAGACGATTTAACTCCTGGATTTATCTTCTTCTTTAAACAGAAAGAAGTGGAAGTGTGGCCTAGCGGTTAGAGCTGCTGCCTCCGCACCCTGAGCTTGTGAGTTCGATCCCAGCATGCTCCTTGTGACTTAAGAGAACCTGATTACCACTTGGGGTGAATCTCTTCATGGAAAGGGGGGGGTAAAAGACCAACATGCACTTATTTTGGAACGCCTGTTCTTCTGCACTAAATATCAGCTTTGTAAAAATTGTACGTGCAATCAAGTGTAGCGAGGCTGATATTCCTATTCAGAACAGGCGCTGACACTTTTGGTTTTATTCTGGCATGCGCACAAGAAGCTGTGCGTACCGTGAAACCTTTGTGCGTCTAGTAGGACCCCCGCACAAAAGTGTGCATATACTTAGCTTTCTGCATGGTAGAAGCTCTATCGAGGGGCTTTCTGCATCAGCTCCTGACTCTCGAGAAATAGGTCAAGAGGACAGGGGGACCATCCAAAAGCCCAAAGGCGCTCCTACGTAGGCGAGGTCTTCTCAGATAATGGCCCTGATCTGCCTGGTCTCTCTAATAGCAGGCGAGCAGTGAGTCATGAATTTCCTGCATGGCACCCAGCAGCCCAGTGGGCTTCACCTCATTAAACACTGCAATAAAATATGAATCGTTATTGTCCCTCTATTTTTTGGCAATTATCTTCGCTGAGGAAAATCTGCTGTTCGTTACTAATGTCCTTTCTGCAGTGGCTACTTGTTAATATTGGCTAAAGGTGAGAAGAGAGAAGGGTGGGGTTAGGACTTTAAAAATGTATTTATTTAGTCCATTTTCTATACCGTTCTCCCAGGGGGGCTCAGAATGGTTTACATGAATTTATTCAGGTACTCAAGCATGTTACCTATCTGTCCTGGTGGGCTCACAATCAATGGGGGGATTAAGTGACTTGCCCAAGGTCACAAGGAGCAGTGTGGGATTTGAACCCACAACCTCATGGTGCTGAGGCTGTAGCTTTAACCACTGCGCCACTCTAGAAATCAAAATGTAGTGAAAGTGAGCCAAGTATAGGACAATGAAGCCATTGTGACATCACTGATGAGATTGGCTCTTATTGGTGGAAGGAGGCATTATGACATCACAATACCAGCTCTGGTTACCAGAAACTTTTCATACTATTTATTCAATTTTCTCTAACATTCTTCCAGGGGGGCTCAGAACGGTTTACATGAATGTATTCAGGTACTCAAGCATTTTTGCCCTCACAATCTCTAATGTACCTGGGGCAATGGGGGGATTAAGTGACTTGCCCAGGGTCACAAGGAACAGCAGGTGTCAGAACCCACAACCCCAGGGTGCTGAGGCTGCATTTCCAACTCTGCGCCACACTCTCGGACATAGTATGGTAGGAGATAGCTTGGCAAACATAGTCTGACAGGGATGGCGAAAGAGAGTTAACAAAGCATGGTAGCTTAATATGACAAAACATGGTATGGTGAGAATATGGTCAAGATTTGGAAAGATGAGCAGAGAGAGAACTGAATGAAGGGCGGAAGGGAGTTGCGGCAAGGAGAATGGCAAAAGACTAATAAGAACATAAGAATTGCCACTGCTGGGTCAGGCCAGTGGTCCATCGCACCCAGCAGTCAAAGACCAACGCCCTAACTGAGACCAGCCCTACCTGCGTACGTTCTGGTTCTGCAGGAACTTGTCTAACTTTGTCTTGAATCCCTGGAGGGTGTTTTCCCCTATGACAGCCTCTGGAAGAGCGTTCCGGTTCTCGACTTTCTTACGTTTGTACAAAATCTATCCCCTTTCAACTTTACAGAGTGCCCTCTCGTTCGCTCTACCTTGGAGAAGTTGAACAACCTGTCTTTATCTACTAAGTCAATTCCCTTCATTATCTTGAACGTTTCGATCTTGTCCCCTCTCGGTCTCCTCTTTTCAAGGGAGAAGAGGCCCAGTTTCTCCAATCTCTCACTATACGTCAACTCCTCCAGCCCCTTAACCATTTTAGTCGCTCTTCTCTGGACCCTTTCAAGTAGTACTGTGTTCTTCTTCATGTAGTGCTGGACGCAGTATTCCAGGTGAGTTAAACTTCTTCCTTATCTCACTTCAAAATACACAAATTTTCACCTTTCCATAGCATCTGAAGGACATACCAAAACACTATGCAAAATTCCCTAAGTAATCTTAATTACAAAGAAACACTACAGCAACCCCAGTACAAGTCACCCAGGTGTAGCTAAGTGTAAGGTCATCAACAAAAGCGGCAGATGTTTAGGATAAACTCTGCCAAACTGACCACAGTTTCAAAAAGAAGATACATCCAAATTCAATCCACCCCTCTCACACAAAAGCATGATGAAATATTAGCTAACGCGTCTATTATGGTCTATGGATGTGTTAGCGCTTAGCTAGATGCGCCTTAGGAAAAGGACCCCTTGGTTTTCACAGTTTTTTCTGAAAGCCAAAAAAATCATCCAGTGTCATAACTTTTCCAGGGAGGCTCCTTTAAGATTTGGTTCACCGTTAATATTAAAAGACCTGTTTCTTGTTGACTGCAAACTCTCTCTAGGAAGGACATTTTAAGGGACCACTCATCGGTGAGGTTCTCAAATTCCTATTTGAAATACTTGGGTCTAGGTTGTGCAATGGTGTAAAAAGTAAGGCGAGGTTTTTAAGTGAGAGGGACAGAGACAGAAAGCACTAGCGTGATATGTTTCCAAGGTATAATAGCCACAATTAACCTGGCTTTTGTAATTTGTAGGGTTTTCTTGGATAGGTCCATATTAAATGCATCCCAATGGTCTGCTTTGGACAAGATCAAAATGTGAACAGCCCTGGAGTAAGAAAGGGGAAAGGGACGAATCCCAAAGGTATTGAGAAGAGGAGACTAGATTATTTTGCTTGGCCTTATGCTTGAACTCATTGCCAACTGGGGTTGACATGCTCTTCCTGCGCAAAGCAGTCATAGCAGTGGTATAGGGAGGGAGTTTGGCGCCCAGGGAGGTGGCAGCATTGCCATGCTGTAAGCCCACCCCCACTCTTCTCCACCGTTTGAGCACCCCTAGGGTTACCAGATTTTCCAACCTGCCCCCAGGCCCGCCCAGTTCTACCAAAATCCTACCCTAGCCCCACCCTCTGCTGCCTGCTCATCATGCAAGGATGCACTCTTGCCCGACAGTGATTTGTTCCAAACTTTTCAAAACCTGGACAAAGTGCCGAGTTTTGAAAAGCCATCCAGGGAAATCTGGACATCCCCACCCCTGTGAAACCTTTGCTGGCAAAAGCAGCATCTTCTACCTGCTGTTTGTGTCATCCTTGGCTCTCTTCTGATGTCATGTCCTGCTCCCATGAGCAGGAAGTGATGTCAGAAGGGAGCAGAGGCCGGTGCGAGCAGCAAGTGGAAGATGTTGCTCCTGCCATCCAGCATTTAAAGAAGTCCGCAGGGGGCTGGAGGGGGGGAGAGATGCCAGTGCCCCCGCGAAGATGGTGCTCGGGGTAGTCCAACCCTCCCTTACTATGCCACTGAGTTGCAGTAAGAGATTATCCATTGCCATTGTGTTAAGAACATAAGAATCACCTTACTGGGTCAGACCAAAGGTCCATCAAGCTCCTCCATGTCCCTAGTACCTGGCCAAAACCCAAAGAGTAGCAACATTCCATACAGAATCTCAAAGAATAGCAAGATTCCGGAATCCCAGAGAGTAACAAGATTCTAGAACCCCAAAGAGTAGCAACATTCCATGAGCTTACAGTTAATTTGCAGGCTGAACGGTTGAGTTTCCTATACTATGGCAGTTCTAGATACTCCCATAGCTGTAGGAGCGTGGTCCTTTACACTGACTTCTTACATTTAACTCTAGATTCTATAAATGGCCCCAGATTTGGGTTCACTTTCAATGCTAACACCTGGTAGGATTGCGCTATTCTCTAACGATGGCTCCCTACATGCAACCCAAGAGTGGGAAAGGCCGCGGGAGGGGCATGAGTGGGTTGGGGCATTCCAGAAAGTTGGATGCACTGTTCTAGAATAATGGCTCTTGATTTATACCAGGTCTTAGTAATCTAATAGAACCGCGCTTAGTGCTGATATTTTCCTGCTTCCATATACATTTACTTGTTACATTTATACTGTAAAAGCTGAAATTAAACCCCCTACGTCCACCATGTCTATATTTCTCACCAAAGTTTGTCCTGCTTATACTGTGAATGTACTCTTCTGACCCGTTCTGGGCTCCTTTGGGAGGACGGGCTAAATTTTGGAGTTCTTTTAAAGAATTTTCCCCTTAGTTCTTCGTAAATCTAAAATGGAACGTGTGCTAAATAAATCCAAGGAGTGAGTCAATAATTTCCACTCAAAGAGTCTGCAGCCTTAGGGAATCCTTCCTGTAGATTTGGGAGAAGGCCTCTTTTGACGCTTTTCCTGCACAGAAAAAAGAATTAATACATCAAATGATCTCACTCTACACCTACTTTCCCAGCTGAATCCTTCCCCCCTCCTTTCACACTGTCTGGAGAAATTGAACCTTATTTTTCTCTTCTTTGAAGTACTGTTTTCAAGTAGTTATCTTCAAACAAATGTGGTTTTTTTTACCTGCATTGAATGTGGGCAATATATCGAGTCCATGATCCTTTACCCTTACCCTTAACTTTCTGTTATATTAGAACATAAGAATAGACTTACTGGATCAGACCAATGGGTTTTCTAGCCCAGTATCCCATCTTTACGGTGGCCAATCCAGGTCTCAAGTACCTTGCAAAAACCCAAATTGTAGCAACATTCCATGCTACAGATCCCAGGATAAGCAGTGGCTTCCCCCATGTTTGTCTCAAGAGCAGACTATGGATTTTTCCTCCTGGAACTTGTCCAAACCTTTTTTTAGAACCAGCTACATTACCACTCTTACCACATGCTCTGGCAACGCATTCCAGAGCTTAACTATTCTCTGAGTTAAAACATATTTCCTCCTGTTGATTTTAAAAGTATCTTCCTGTAACTTCATCAAGTGTCCCCTAGTTTGTCATTTTTGATGGAGGAAAAAAACCCCCAATCTATCTGCACCAGTTCTATTTCACTCAGGATTTTCTAGATTTCAATCCTATCTTCCCTCAGCTTGTCTCTTTTCCAAGCTGAAGAGCCCTAACCTCTGTGGTCTTTCCTCATATGAGAGGAGTTCCATCCCCTTTACCATCTTGGTCGTTCTTCTTTGAACCGTTTCTAGTGCCGCTATATCTTTCTTGGGATAAGGAGAATTGAATGCAGTACTGAAGGTGAAGTCGCACCATGGAGTGATACAGGGGCATTTTAACATTCTTAGCCTTGTTTACCATCCCTTTCTATTAATTCCTAGCATCTTGTTTGCTTTTCTGGCAGCCACTACACATTGGCCAGAAGGTTTCAGTGTGTTGTCTACAATGCCACCCAGATCTTTTTCTTGGTTGGAGACCCTTCTGTACTTCCCTGCTAATGCATCTTGCTCCTGCTGTATAGTACACATGGACAAAAACTGAGTCCATGAGGTCTATGAGAACCTCTTCTTGTAAATGAGGAAGGTCTCTGAATGCTTAAGCTTTCAAATGCTACATTATCATTGTATTCCCAAACAGAAGTGGGGTAATGTCAGACAGTGGTCTTCATATTAGAACTGAATTTGAACAATCAAATCTATATTGGTAAGAGCGGTTAACGTAGGTGGTTTTAAAAAAGGTTTGGACAAGTTCCTGGAGGAAAAGTCTCTAGTCTGTTATTAAGGCAGACATGGGGGGGAGCCACTGCTTTCCCTGGATCAGGGATACCAGAATCTTGTTACTCTTTGAGATTCTAGAATGTTGCTACTATTTGGGTTTTGCCAGGTACTTGTGACCTGTATTGGACACCATGAAGATGGGATGCTGGGCTGAGCCAGTAAGGCTATTCTTATGTTCTTAAATGGGGTGGGGGGGATTTTGTATCTGCCCACTGCTTTGCCTCGTTTCTATCAGCCTGCACGCATTTACACCTCAAACGTATTCAGATAGCTTTCTCAGGGAAAAATGGGCACGTATTTTGGGGAAAATGCCTCCAAAATGGAGCCCTAAGACTAGCTGCACTTACAACAAAAATGGCAGAGTGGCTCTGACTCTAGAAAAGATATCTAGCTGGGCAACGCATAGCCAATCTAGCAGCTAACTTAATTTCTTAATTAGCCATTAAAAAACAATTTTTAAAACTTTACCGGTAGGTATCTACTACCTTGTGGTAGGGGGGGGAGGGGAGGGGACAGGAGGGAGTGGGAGCATCTCAGGAGAGGGTGGCAGTGGGGATGGAGAGCAAATTTAGGCCCTGATTCAGTAAAGTTAGGCACCAGTCTCAGAAGTGATCCCATAGAAAACGGTTAGCTCTCCCCAATGTATTCCACGGTTTCTTTGCCTCACTTCACAAAGAGGTGCTTAATTTGAAACCACACCCACTTTTAGGATAGCTGCCAAGTTTTTCGAGTTAACTGCCTAACTTTCAATGAAGTCCAGTTAAAGTCGATTGCGAGGTGTTGAGTGCCAATATCAAAGGTGATTAAGCCTATTAACCAATTAAGTTAAGCAGCCTTTATAGAATCTGGACTAGAGAATGTCACAGGGACAAATTGGTCCCCGCAGGAACTCAATTTCCTCGTCCCATCCCTGTCAGTTTTGTCGCTGTCCCTGTCCCTTTCCTGTAAGCTCTGCCTTAATCGCAGAAGCCTCGAACCCTTAGGATTTTCAAGTGTTTGAGGCTCGTGCAGATGAGGACGGAGCTCAGGCATTGGTGGAATGAGACATTATGACATCACAATCTGAGCTCTAGAATGTTGCTACTTAGGATTTTAAAGCGTTTGAGGCTTGTGCAGATGAGGACGGAGCTCAGGCATTGGTGGAATGAGGCATTATGACATCACAATCTGAGCTCTAGAATGTTGCTACTTAGGATGTTAAAGCGTCTGAGGCTTATTCAGATGAGGACGGAGCTCAGGCATTGGTGGAATGAGGCATTATGACATCACAATCTGAGCTCTAGAATGTTGCTACTTAGGATGTTAAAGCATCTGAGGCTTATTCAGATGAGGACGGAGCTCAGGCATTGGTGGAATGAGGCATTATGACATCACAATCTGAGCTCTAGAATGTTGCTACTTAGGATGTTAAAGTGTCTGAGGCTTATTCAGATGAGGACGGAGCTTAGGCATTGGTGGAATGAGGCATTATGACATCACAATCTGAGCTCTGGAATGTTGCTACTTAGGATTTTAAAGTGTCGGAGTCTTGTGCAGATTACAAATCAAAATGGTATAAGATACCCCGAAATGAAACAAAAATGTTCTGCTGGTTTTTCGTTAAAGTATCTTTTGCTGGGTCACTTCAATATTTTACCTACAGTGGGTTCAATATTAAAAAAAAAAAAGAACTGAGCTCCTAAATATCTGCCAGACTTCAGAGCCCAAAGTTTTCATTGTTATAACTTAGAAGCTTAAAAGTTATGCTTATCAATTTAGAGCTGCCATTTCTTTGCCTAGATTCAAGCCCAGTACTGGAAATCCGAACTTCTTTTCCCTCTTGCAAAAGAATGACATTTTGAGACTAAAATAGAGGCACTCGAAAGAGTGCTTAATGCAACATGAGCCTGGGAAACAGGGTTTGCGGCCTTCGATCGGTTGATTGGGATTTAGTGAGTTCAAGTTTCAAGTTTATTAAAAATTGGATTAATCGCTTATTCAAAATTCTAAGCGATGTCCAAAAATGAAAATGACAAATTTCTGGGGGACAGAACAAACCGGAAAAAGAGGAAAGAAATACAATTGCTGATAGTAAATGAGAAAAATAAGGAAAAAACAACAGGAAGGGTAAAAGCCTTTTCATGAAGAGATTCACCCAAAGCAGCGGCTTAGTGAAGGTGCGAGCTGCCCATGGCTTGGCTCGCTCCCCACCTCCATCCGCTCTTTCCCCGCCCCCCTCCTGCCCCACGCACTTGGCCCTTCCTTTCCCCTGTGACCCTTTCACATTCTCAGCGGGAGCAGCAACCTCAAATTGCTGCTCGCACCAGTGTCAGCTCTTCCTCTGATGTCACTTCCAGGAAGTGACATCAGAGATTGGGGATTGCTGCTCGCACTGGGAATGTTAATTTTTTTCAGTTCTTATTTAATTGTTGTAAACCGAGTCGAGCTTCCTTAGGTTGATGACCCGGTATATAAAGTTCAGCTAAGGCTGTAGTCCCAACCACTGCACCACACAGCCATCAGTTTCTTCAATCAAGAGAGAACATTGGGACCCTTTCCTTTCCAGTCGACTGTGTCTTTGGGAGCTCAATTCACTTTTCCTTTCTCTCTCTGGGGCTATGCAGTCTCTGCTATTGCATTTTGGTAACTGATTCCAAGCAGACAAGCCAGAAATCTCAACAGCAGCAGCCACGGGTTTGTTTCGTTAGTGGTAATGGCTGCATAACTAATGCCATGTCTATCAATGTCAACTCAACGCTTCAGTAATTCAGAAATGTTGTGTAATAATCAGTTATTTAAATTCACATGGATTCCATTGACAAATTGTGTTAAAAATGATTCTCTGGATTATTCTGATTTCTTATTTGATTTACACATCCGGGGAGGATGAGTGGGGGGGAGGGGGCGGAGGGGTATTATATTTTGATGGTATCATTGATCAATAAGTTCAATATGATTTTCACTATGGACTCCTTTTACTAAGCTGCGTTAGGGCTTTAACGCATGGAATAGTGCACGCTAGACGCTAATGCCAGCATTGAGCTGGCGTTAGTTCTAGCCACGTAGCACGGGGTGAAAGAATGCATTTTGCTTTTGTTCTTGTATTGGAGTGGGAGGGAGGGGGAAATGTTTTTGAAGTATTTCTATGATTGATATCAATGCAATTTTAAAATTAATTATATATAGATGTATATTTTAATGCATTGTTTTTGAATGAAAAATTAATAAAGATATATTTTTTAAAAAAAGCTCAACGCTTCAGCTCTTCAGGCTGTCTAGCGATCTGTTAAAGGCGTTGGGCTTTGAGTTCGATTGTTGCTTTCTTTTTTTCTTGTAAGTAGTTTAGAATATTCAAAAAGTTTTTCAAGTGGCCGAGTTCCCTGCTGGGGTTACTTTACCGTAACGTTCCTTTTTCAGTCGAGCAGTTGTTTTCTTCAAATTGTGCACTAAATAGCAAATATTTTCTATCTACCGGTCTCTCTAGATAACAGAGATGGTGGAAAGTCAATAAGTGACAGAAAGCGGTCTCCTGGCTTCCTTATCTAGTAGTGTTGATGGCATCTTAGCTCAGCACTATTTCTTCTCTGCTTCTGAGCATTTTTAGCCATCACAATTTTTCCTCCTTAATGCATCTTCATGAATTTGGCGTCTGAAGCTCATATAAGCACCTTCTTGCACCCTACATTACTCAGATGTGACAGGCTTTGGTGGTGACAAGGGACTTGCCTAACTGACAATGGACTGTCGTGCTTTTGATGGATAGTTTGTCACGCAGTAGTGCCTGCACTTGATGTTGCCGTCCAGAGGTTGCATGGTTTGGCATTTCTTGGCTGCATGGATATGAGTTCCTTTAACTGCAATGAATTGTCATGATTCAGGTGTACGGGAGTGACATTTTTTATCTGCTGCTGGTTGCCATGTTGTACCTTCATGGATTTAGCTTCCAGTAGTTCCACAGGTTTGATATCTCATTGCCCTAGAACAGGGGTAGGGAATTCCGGTCCTCGAGAGCAGTATTCCAGTCGGGTTTTCAGGATTTCCCCAATGAATATGCATTGAAAGCAGTTCATGCAAATAGATCTCATGCATATTCATTGGGGAAATCCTGAAAACCCGACTGGAATACGGCTCTCGAGGACCGGAGTTCCCTACCCCTGCCCTAGAGAAAGGGTAGGCAATTCTGGTCCTCAAGAGCCGTAGCCAGGTCAGGTTTTCAGGATATCCACAATGAATATGTATGAGATGGATTTGCATGCACTGCCTCCTTGAGATGCAAATCTATCTCATGCATATTTATTGTGGATATCCTGAAAACCTGACCTGGCTCCGGCTCTCGAAGACTGGAATTGCCTACCCCCTGCATAGAGGTTTACATGATGGGTTCAGAGTCCTGTATTTGTCCTTTTCATCTTTCAAAAGAATAAAATCTATTGGTAATATTACTCGATCTTTCTCATATACTTTTACAACGATTCGGAATGGGATTCCTTCTTGTGTTAGAACTCTTCTCTCCTTCCAGATTTTTCGTAAATCTATGAAAACATCATTTCAACAGTTCTTAGAAAATTGCTTATCTTCTCTCTAGGATGTCAGATGAGGGTCTTCATTAATAAGTTATTTTCTCTCTAATCTAACTACTTTGACTTTGATTATCGATTTTTATGTGAACCGAGTCGAGCTTCTTTTGGAGAGATGACACGGTATATAAATCCAAGATTTAGATTAGATTAGAATCAGGAAATTTTTGACCGATTCCTCTACCTTAATCTAATGATTATAGAGGATGAGGTCATATCTAATACCTTCCCATGTTTTGTGAATATTTTGTGAACCGAGTCGAGCCTATTGGAGGGATGAGTCGGTATATAAAACTAAGGATTGGATTTATGGTTTTGCCATAACATCTTCTCATGCAATCGTCATCCTATCCCTTCATAGAATGGTCATCTCATCACTTCACAGGTCTACCATCCTGCCACTCCACAAGAATTGGATCCTTTCACAGGATTGGCTTTCCCTCACGAATGTAGCCTCCCATTACCTACGCAGATGGTATCCAACTCCTCGATGCTCTTGATCCTTTAGATGCCAAATTACAAAAGATCATGAAAATCACCTGTTTCTCAACCCTCAGAAATCCAAAACTCTCCTCTTCTCTAACTCTGATACTGGCAACCTTAGCTCCCCACTATTTCTCTCCAACACACAAATTCATCTTTCCCCATCACTCAAAATTTTGGGCATTACATTTGATCCCAAATTGACCTTCCAACTGCAAATCTCCTTTATTGCTCAACGCTGCTTCTATAAATTGTGCATGATCCCTTCAGTCTGCAGTCTCCTACACCCTCCTGCACTTAACATCCTAATTCACTCCTTAGTTATTAGCCACATTGACTATTGCAACTCCATCTACTACGGCATCCAATCCAAAGACCTTCAATGTTTACAGCTTATACAAAATACATCTATAAAACTAATGTAATAGTAAGAAGAAGTATGACCACATTACTCCCCTCTTGAAAGCGACTCATTGGCTTCTTGTATATCTTCATTTCACCTACAAAATTCTTCTCGTAGTCCACAAATCATGTCAATTCCAGTCCCCTCCTTGATAACGTTTTAATCCTTTTGGGCCTACTCCTACCCTCCGTTCTCTCTAGCAAAACCTACTTGCTATTCCATCCCCAAGACAGGTCACCTACTATTATACCAGAAACAGTATCTTCTCAGTTGTAGGCCCAGCCCTATGGAATGCCCTTGCTAATTACCTAAGACTGATTGCTTCAAATCCCTATTAAAACCTTTTTTATTCAAAGACGCCTTTGAAACGCTCTCCTTCACCCACAAAGTTAGGCCTGCATTGAAGAGACTATCCTGTACACCAGCTTAACTTGTTGTATTTAGAATCAAATACAAAGCAATCATGCTATGTCATCAGTTTTTATATCAAGCACCTTCTGTATGCCAGAAAGTAAACCGCATACATTAACACCTTGTTCTTACATAAAGTTCCTAGGTGATCCTAACCTTGATCATAAGCGAGGCTACCTTCCACTCAGCATTCACTCATACTGGGCGGCTTTATGCCTCAAATTGTCACTGGATCGATTTGTTTTTATATTTGTTCTTTAGTTTTTGGTTTTTAATTTTTAATTCTCTTATTCCACTATGTATATAACATTCGATTTTATTATTTGCACTTAGCTGTATGGCCGTAAATCAAATGGGGGAGATATACCGACATGTTTCACCCATGTGTTTCCAATGGTTTCTTCAAGGCTATCACTCCCCTCTGTTGCCTGAATGTGCGTTCCTTTGGTGTAGAATCGAAAGTGGACCAAATCAATCCAGTGACGATTTGAGGCATAAAGCCGCCCACTATGAGTGAATGCTGAGTGGAGGTGGCCTCGCTGAGGATCGAGGTTAGGATCATCTAGGAACTTTATGTAAGAACAAGGTGTTAATGTATGCGGTTTACTTTCTGGCATACAGAAGGTGCTTGATTGAATATTACCTTTATTCTTGAATATCATATTAAAATAGTGTCATAGGCTAATCAATTTTTATATGGCACGATTCCTGAATTTTTAAAGAGTTTGATGTCTGGTTACCAACCATCAAGATCATTGTGCTCTGAAAACTCAGCACTATTGAAGACAAAGGCTGTAGGGACGCCATTCTGCCATTCTGAAACAGGGAAAGGTCGGCACACTGATTTCACCGCCCCTGTGTAAGAATTATGAATTATTCCCATTCCATCTCCCCTCTTGCCATGTAGCCGGCCATTCTAAAGCAAGGGAAAATGTTAGCACTTTGTGACAGGATGCTGAGGCATTCCCCCCTCCCTTCTTGTCACAAGATCCCTGTCACACATTAACCCTTATCTTAAGCTGTCCTTATTTGGAAAGGACATCAGCTGACAGACCTTACATACGTGCAAAGACTCAGGTTTTGTCCACGTGTTAATCAGGCCCTTGCCTAAGTGCTGAGGTAGGGTGATCACGAGGTAAAGGGAAGGTGATCACGATGTAAAAGCATGTACCTTTGTATCCACCAATCATTAGATGTGTAAATGAGGGAGTTACTATGATGTCATTAGCTTAGAAGTATAATAAAAGGGACTCGGACCTAGCCATTGGCAGCGCCTCCATCCCGACTCGAATCCTGTGTGTGTGTTTGCTGTGTTCCATTCCTACAAAGGGCCAATCCTAAGTATGTGGAAACAAATGCCATGACCTTTTCATGTGTTGGTCAAATTCGGAAGTGCGGGGATAGGAGTTCATTCAGGAAATTGCTGAAAACGCAATTATTCGTTGATGTATTTCTTTGAGCATTTGACCAATTGCAAGGATTGAATCTCTCTGCTTTTGTTCTGACCTGTTTCAATATTTTATGTTTAATTTCATTGTAAACTGTTTTGGAATAAAACCGTATCAAAATTTTTAAAATAAATATCCTTTGCTATTGAGTGTTTGTAGTTCCTCTCTCCTTCTTTCTACTCTTCCCCTTCTCTATGTGTACTTTTGATTTTGAATTGTAAACCACATTGATGTTCTTCCAAGCGCGGTATATCAAGCCTTAAGAAGAACTGGATTGCCACCAAGCCAGATATTCAGCAGGAGATAGCCAGCTGTCTTCCATTGAATATTGGTGGATAACTAGCTACGTGCTTATGGTGTCGTAAAGGGGCAGACCCTGGGCACTGTCTTGGGGGGGCGTTGGCACCTCTCCTCTTTTTTGGTCCCTTCCCACTCCTCTCCTGTCGCTTGCCTTACCTCTAACTATTCACCAGTATGAGCAGCATCTCCAACTTGCTGCCCGTGCTGGACTCGGCACTCCCTCTGATGTCATTTCCGGGTTCCGCAACTAGGACGTTACATGAGAGGGAGTGCCAGCGTGGGCAGCAAGTTGGAGATGCTGGTCGCGCCGGGGAAGGGAAGGTGCACGGGTGCGGCAGGGGTGGGGGCACCTCCCACCCGTCCAGGAGCTGTTCCTGGCGAACCATATAGTACTGAATATCGGTCAGACTGATACAGAACTAATATCCTGTCTTTTTGCAGGACTCGCTTCAGACCGCTTTATAGGTCTGGCATCCTGTCTCTTCACAGAACTGGCTTCCTGTCATATGGTATCCTGTCTCTTTGTAAGATTGGCTTCCTGCCATTTTGCAGGTCTGGCATCCTGTCTCTTTACAGGGATTGGCACCCTGTCACCTCGGAGGATATCACCCCTTCCCCTCTCAAGACTGACAGTCATTCCTTTTAAAGCGTCACACTCGTGAGCTGCTGGCCGTAACTTCACAGCATCTGTAAGGCAGACCTAGAGAGACGTGCTCAGATTCAAGGGTTGCTGCGGCCTTTCTGTCTTCAGGTAGCGTCTACTTTACCTCATCATGCCTTGACTGTGGAGCCTTGTTAGGCCAAGTCTTTTAGCATGCTGTCTGGTTCAGTGATTAGTTGGGCTTCCACCTTGCTCTCTTTGGCGACTCAAATTCATTTGGCATTTTACCTGGCATCCAACATTTCGTGACTGGCTACACCTCTGCTAAAAATCCTATACGTCTACCAATACATATGCCCTCTGCTTTGTCCGATTCCTAAGTTTTGTAATGATCCCCACAGTCACAGATGTTCTCTGTTACCCGAAACCCACCATCTTCCTCATGTACAGAGCTGAGGTGGCCCCATGCAATAGTTCTAGCAAGGAAGGTTCACTGCTCTAGAGAGCTTAGGAGATCTTTTCTCTGGGCACGCATACCACTGCCGTTTCTGGTTGTAACCTATGCAAGTTACCCCAATGCATAGTGTTTAGGGTTTTAACGACTTCTCTTGGAAGCACAAAGGAGTTCCACAAATGCAGTTGTAGCGGAGCAGCTGTTCCCTGCGGTTGTCCTGGTGGTTCATTAGCTCCCTTTCACTTTTTGACTTGTTTAAGCATCTTCTACATGACTAACTTCAGGGAATCTCGTGTTTCAGTCATTAAACGTTGCTCAGCACTGGATGGAGGTCCTGCAGAAGAATCTTTATTTAGCTGGTCAATTTGGGGAGGCAAAGGCGGGAGTTACAACAGCAGCTGCCATAAATCATGATTTAATTAGTAACCAGTATAAATGCCCCCCCCCCCCTGGAAGTGATGATACAAGCTCATAGTAGTTTGCCTCTGTGGTGGGGGAGGGGTTCTCTTTTAATTGATACCCCCCCCTCCTCACAGAAGAGAAAGGCGTCTCGGAGTGACAGCTCCCGAGGTGAAACAGTTACAGCACCCGGCATACAAGGGAAGTGGCTGTGACAGGTGCTAAAACGGCCACGGTGACTGAAAATGATAATAAATGTAGATCGTCAGGGTGGGAAATGAAATGATCCATCTTTGCGCACTCTGAAGAAGCTCCCCCCTTCCTCCACATCCCTATTCAATCAGGGCCTGTCACACTGCAGGCAGGCTGGCATTTTTGTGAAGAATCTCTCAGCTAAAAATTGTTGTCATTCCTATTTTCCTTGTTATCAGTTGGTGGGACCTCAGCGGCGGCCAGAGATAACCGTCGAATCACCAGGGCCTGCGCATCCAATGCCGATAAACCTTATCTATTACGGGGAGGATGTGCAGGTCCATCCCATCTCACCTCCCCCATTCATCATCTTTAGCACTGACAGCCTAGCACAAGGCTTTCTGATTTATCTCATGGGGCTGGAGCAGGCTTTATCTGTCAGAGCTGCAAGCCAGGGGACCAGTGCTGCAAAGCAGACGTCCAGGCCTTTTTCCTTCTAAGCACAGGGAAGGGGAGGGGGGGGGGGTTAGTATGGAGCACAGGACAGTATGGGACCTCTTCAGCCATAACAAAACCCTCTGATAATCTGGCTGATTTACTCTCTAGGGCAGGGACGTCAAAGTCCCTCCTCGAGGGCCACAATCCAGACAGGTTTTCAGGATTTCTCCAATGAATATGCATGAGATCTATTAGCATACAATCTAAGCAGTGCATGCAAATAGATCTCATGCATATTCATTGGGGAAATCCTGAAAACCCGACTGGATTGCGGCCCTCGAGGAGGGACTTTGACACCCCTGGGTTAGAGCTACAGCCTCAGCACCCTGAGGTTGTGGGTTCAAATCCCACACTGCTCCTTGTGACCCTGGGCAAGTCACTTAATCCCCCATTGCCCACTTAGACCAGGGATCTCAAAGTCCCTCCTTGAGGGCCACAATCCAATCAGGTTTTCAGGATTTCCCCAATGATTATGCATGAGATCTATTAGCATACCATGAAAGTAGTGCATGCAAATAGATCTCATGCATATTCATTGGGGAAATCCTGAAAACCCGACTGGATTGCGGCCCTCGAGGAGGGACTTTGACACCCCTGATGTAGGGGGAGAGGGCTATAAATACATAAGGCTGAGTGATGGGAATGTGAAGGTAAAAGTCAAGGTGTTGCACCTTCAAAACCCAACCTAGGCCCCGATACGCAAAGCTCTGTCACTGAAGCAAACAGAACCAGCCCCGTATCGCGGGAGCAGCGCAAAAACACCCCCCTCCAATGCTCAAAGCTAATGGCACCCAAATGGCATGCACGCTGTGAAATCGAAAGCAAGGGGGAGGAGCGTGCTTGGCGCATGCGCAGAGGAGTTTCGGAGCACCAGGCAAATGCAAAAGTGAAGCACACATCGGCGCTGCTCTTCTGCACCTTTAAATATAAGCGTTTCCCTTTTTTTTTAAGGCTTATATTGAAGCACAGAAAACAGGTTTGCCGGACTCGGGCCCATTTGTTTTTCAGTGTTGGCCTATAGAGGCCTTTAACCCCTGGTGTTATTTGTCCAGGAGGACGAGTAGGGTTTGCTTGTGTGGGAATATAAATGACCTCATTTACACCCATAAGAACATAAGAATTGCCATGCTAGGACAGACCGAAGGTCAAACAAGCCCAGAATCCTGTTTCTAATAGTGGCCAAGCCAGGTCCCAAGTAGAAAAACACATTTTATGCTGCTTAACTTGGGAATAAGCAGTGGATTTCCCCCCCAAACCACTCAATAATGGCCTATGGACTCCCCTTATCCAAACCTTTTTTAAACCCTGCTAAGCTAACTGATTTTATCACTTTCTCTGGCAATGAATTCCAGAGTTTAATTGCACATTGTGTATAGAAATATTTTCTGTGGTCTGTTTAAAATCTCTACTTAGTAGCTTCATCGCATGTTTGGAAAGAGTGAACCAAGTGATTCACATCTACCCTTTCCACTCCACTCAGTATTTTAAATACAATTTGCGACCATCTCTGGGGCGCATGGTATTTCCTGTGCTAGAGCCCTCTGAGCATCCTGCGCA
Organism: Geotrypetes seraphini; assembly: GCF_902459505.1. NCBI lineage: Eukaryota > Metazoa > Chordata > Amphibia > Gymnophiona > Dermophiidae > Geotrypetes > Geotrypetes seraphini. The sequence continues at coordinate 70,962,759 of NC_047095.1, forward strand.
GGTTGGCAGAGGTTGTTAGTCTATTGCTATTCAGCTGTAACGCCAGGCTTAGGTTTTAAGCATCAGGCCCTGGAAGGAAGGAAGGGGCCAGTGTCAGAAGGAGGACTGGACCATCTGTTCAAGCCAAAAAGGAGCAGAAGTTGGCGTCATGGAGGACAGCAACGAACCTGGTGGTAGAAGGTGAAAGAGGATCAGAAGGCCTGCTGGTGTTCAAAATATCCTTGATGTGACCTTATTAAGTAAACCAGCAACTTTGCATAGTGGTCTTTTTGTGCCGTGTAGCTGCAATGTCAGGTTTGGTGGAGCAGTGTAGTATTTGTATTAGAGCTGGAGGGTTTTAACAGTGGCACAGATTCCTGAGAGTGTGGTGCACTGGTCAAAGCCACAGCTTCAGCACTGCTCCCTGTGACCCTGGGCAAGTCACTTAATCCCCCCATTGCCTAAGTACATTAGAAAGATTGTGAACCTACCAGGACAGATAGGAAAAAATGCTTGAGTACCTGAATAAATTAATGTAAACCGTTCTGAGATCCCCTGGGAGAATGGTATAGAAAATGGAGTAAATAAATAGTGTGAAACGTTTCAGCCTCTGATAACCAGAGTTGGTATTGTGACATCATAATGCCTCATTCCACCAATAAGAGCCAACCTCATCAGTGATGTCACAATGGCTTCATTGTCCTAGACTTGGCTCACTTTCACTACATTTTGATTTCTAGAGTGGCGCAGTGGTTAAAGCTACAGCCTCAACACCCTGAGGTTGTGGGTTCAAACCCTCACTGCTCCTTGTGACCTTGGGCAAGTCACTTAATCCCCCCATTGCCTCAGGTACATTAGATAGATTGTGAGCCCACCGGGACAGATGGAAAAATTCATGTAAAGTGTCCTGAGCTCCCCTGGGAGAACGGTATAGAAAATTGAATGAATCAATGTAGTTGCTGTGTTTGCTGTATCGCCCATAGAATAATTCAGCAATGTCATTTACAGTATATTACAAAGTTTATACTATCCAGATTTTTCAATATTAGTTGCAAAGTTAGAAAAGTAGAAGAGTCAAAGAAAGATCTCTAGTCCATGAGGGAACTGATGAAAGAGGCAGGATGTCCCCAAATCCTTCTCCCTTGTTGATCAGTCACTTTAACGAACCCCCCTCCCTTACGAAGCCACTGTAGAATTCCTATCAGCGTCCGAGCTGGTGCTAAAAATGCTGGCCCTGCTTTGTGAAGGAGGGGGTTGCTTAGCTCCAGTCTAAAGGACGACACGTGCACTGAGATTTTCTTGCTTTTCTTTTCAACATGAAAAATAAGAAATACATGATATTATAAAAGGAAACATAAGATAAACAATATTATACTTAATATCGTCCACATTCTAGGAAGAAGTCAAGAACAGAAATCCAAAGGAAGTTGGAATTAACCAAGAAAAGGTGAAAAGGAAAATACAAATGTTTAATCCTGTTAATATATATTTTAGAAACCAAAATTCTATATAGTATTATCGGAGGTTCTAGAGACAGCCTTAGCTGTGACCGTTCTGGTACACAGAACACATATCTATTATTTTGATAGGAAAGAAGCCATAATTGGAAGGCAGGTTCTCAACTCAAAATTGACGACCAAAATGGCAAAAATGTCTTCCGTCTAAATTGCATCCATTCAGAAACATCAGGAAACACTGCTACTTTTCAGTCCAAGAAAACCAACATTCCCAGTTCCACGAAGGTCACTAGTAAAGTCGCTCTACCTGTGACCTCCACTTGAGATGATTCCAGTCTACCAGGTTCTTCCCTTACAGCTTCCTCACTTGTAGATGGATTAATATAACATAGTTTTTGTACTGGTGGCAGATTGGTTTCTGATATTGGAAAAACTTCTTAGAAGATTGTAATCTCAAAACTGGGCAATTAAGAAATCTCAAATTAAAGTTTCTGTTTGCATTTTTTAGATTTTCTATCTTCCTTATTAAGAAACTGTTATCACCAGCCTGTTGGTTCAATGAAACTTTCATTTCAGAGATCAGTTTTTCCATAGAATCCATTTTAACAGAATGCTGTTGTACTTTTTCTGCAATAATTTTCATCTGCGAGGCACAATTAGTAACAGGAAAAAACAGGGAACATATCTGATGTAAGCTCTCAATAGCACCCCATAACGCCTCCAGATTCACTATGGCTGGCTTCACTACCAGTTTCAAAGGAAACACAGCTGATCCATTTAAGAACGTAAGAATTTGCCGCTGCTGGGTCAGACCAGTGGTCCATCGTGCCCAGCAGTCTGCTTATGCGACGGCCCTCTGGTCAAAGACCAGTGCCCTAACTGAGTCCAGCCTTAGCTGCGTACGTTCTGGTTCAGCAGGAACTTGTCTAACTTTGTCTTAAATCCCTGGAGGGTGTTTTCCCCTATGACAGACTCCGGAAGAGCGTTTCACTTCTCCACCACTCTCTGGGTGAAGAAGAACTTCCTTATTTGCCAAAGTTACTCCAGAAAGTAAACCCTGCTCTTCACCAGGTTCCTCTAGCTCATCGTGACTGCAATGAACCATTTGCAAAGCCGTTCCTCCTGTAGTGGAGGCGACCTTTGAGGCCTCCGTCAATGAATCAACTCCCGATGCCTCCTAGTGCAAAGCCGACGATTCCCGTACCATTCCGGGAGGTAGTAGAGCGATTGGTCCCTCGGAGCTCAACGACATGGGGGAAGCCACTGCTTGCCCTGGATCGGTAGCATGGAATATTGCTACACCTTGGGTTTTGGCCAGGTACTGGGGACCTGGATTGGCCACTGTGGGAACAGGCTTGATGGACCGTTGGTCTGACCCAGTGAGGCTATTCTTATGAAATCAAAATAAGGCTTTACCGTTCTTAATTTCCATAAAAGGATACTGAGGCAGCAGCAGCTCTAACCATGTCCACTTCTCCACGCCATAGGTCCATGAGTTATTTCCCATAGAAGCCATATTGGCTTCTACTCATTGCCTTTAATTTTTGATTCACCCTCATAATAATAATAATAATAATTTATTTCTTATATACCTCTATACCGTGAAGTTTGAAGCCGTTTACAATAAAGATACATTTGACAGTACATGGGATAGAAACGGTTTACAATAAAAATACGTTTAGTCAGTATATGGGATGCAAGTGGGTTACAATACAAGTGGTTTACTATCAAGGTGCATTTTGTCAGTGTAAGGGATACCATAAAGATACGTTTTGTCAGTACATGAGATTCAAGGTGGAAAGTATAATTAGTTTCGGGCCTTGGAATTAGGGGGCGAGGTGGAAGGGTCATGGCGAGGAAGAGTTGGGTATGGGAATTTAGAATTTGTCAGATTAGAGACAGTTTGAGGATTTTGTCTGTGTTGTTTTTGTGATGTAATGGTTTACTGTTTAAGTATTTTGTTTTCGGTGGAATCAAACTGAATAAAATAAATGAATATTGTCCCTCGCTGTGCTAACTGTCCTTATGGAGCGTAATTTTTTTGTCATTCTGGGAAGAGGTAAAGGCATCGTGAAATGCCCACAAATGCAGCCCTGCTGTCAGGCCCTCGTTTGAGCATAGCTCAAAAGCCACTTCTCTACAGATAGGTCAAGGTGACAATTATTTCTTAATAGGAGAAAGGAGCGACAAGTTTAGCATCAATCTCAGGCAACCCTATTTCTGTAATGGGCCAAATAAACAGTGAATGGGAGATAAAAGGACTGCACAGGCGGGGCAAATAACAGGCTGTCTGCAATAGCAAGCGTTTCAGCAAAAGGAAAAAACATGCTATTATGTTTCTAAACGTTATGCCCTAATTTTCAAGCAATTTCTGCAGCAAAGGGCCATATTCAAAACAATCAGAAGAAAACTGGTCATCTAGGAGAGAGAGAACTCATCTCCGAGCTGTTTTATTGAAGGTTGGGAAAAGGCAGGGAGTTGTGCAGTGATGCACTGCCATCTCCCTGTCCAACACATCCGTGTAAATCAGTGGGACACACCTGGCCAGTCACGTGTTCAGGATACCTGCAATCAATAGGCATGAAAGAGGTTGGCCAAAGTACATGCAAATTTCGCTCCTGTAACACCTGACTCGCTGGTTGTGGTCCTGAGGACGGGTTGAGACACCTCAGGCCCAGTGGTGACCAGCATTTGGCTGCATGGTGCTAGCGTTATCCCCAGAAATTCACTGTCAGATCAAGTCTGGGGATGCAGGAGCGGCAAAAATATTCCCAGTTCTGTGCCATTTTCAGTACTTATTCAGCTACGATGTACTGAATAAAGATAAGACGGACTTATGTGGACCTATTTATATTTATTTATTTCGATTTCTATCCCGTTCTCCCAGAATGGGTTACAAGTAGACATTCACAATCGTTTGAAAACAGACTAGTCATGACAACAAATAGGTTACAGTAGACACTTACAGAACTTATTCTAGAGACCAGACTGGTCATAACGAAGAGAAGTATATTGAGGAGGCAGTTTTTAATGTCCCGATTGGTGGAAGAGAAAGGTCTTTAGTGAATCTAGTGACCTGATCTGTGTGGGTGAGAGTGAGTTCCTTAGCTGAGGTAGGAAATGGCTGTGGGATGGTTTGTACGCCGTACTCATTCGGAGGGATCTCCCTGCAGGAATGCTGAGTCTTTGTTCTGCTTTGGAGCGGAGGGGGTGGTTAGGGGTGTATAGGTGTAGTTTAGATGCTATGTAGGCTGTTTTTTGGGGGTTTTTTTGTAGAATCTCTTGTGTGCCATGACCAGGGCTTTGAAGATGCATCGCTTTTTGACTGGTAACCAGTGAGCTGCATGGAATGCTGGAGTAATGGGGTCATGGTAGCTGAGGTGTATAGGAGTCGAATTGCTAAGCTCTGGACTTTTTGGAAGCGTTTTAGATCTCTTGCAGCAATGCCATTGAATAGGGAGTTGCAGTAGTCTAGTCTAGAGAGTACGTAGGCATATAGCAGTTGGGCTAAGTCTGTTTCTGGGAGGTAGGGTTTGATCCTTAGCAGTTACCTTGATTGGCCTGAACGGGTCTCTAGCAAGGGGTCTGACGAATCGGTAAGTTTGATTTTTTTCAAAAACAAATCGATTTGGATCGATTCAAATTGGGCAGCACTATCCTGGACAATTAAATCATTTGAAATATCAGGCTTCCCATTAGAACAAAGACATATATAGTGCTGAAATAGTTTATAGCTTATTGTTCTTAAAGACTTACTATACCACTTTTATAGATAGGTAGTCCTAAGAAATATTTAAGGTTACTACAACTTACCCAGAATGCTGTTGCCAGGGTAATAAGTGGAATATTGTTTTGATGTCTCTTCACCGACTGCCAGTAGAGTATCGTATGTGATATAAAATACAGTGCCTTAATTGGTAAGATGTCTCTGGTATTAGTAGCGACTTTGTATTTGCATCAACCTGTCAAAACATTACGCTCATCAAGACCTAATATTCTTGATGTTCCCTCATTTCATGTGATCTGTTTGGAGGAATGGAGAAATTCTGTATTTAAGAGGTCATCAGTGGTAGAATCTGCTCCTGGAACAGCTCAGAGTTATGCAGGAGTGAAAATGTTTTTAAAAGTTTATTGAAAATATTTCAGGCCAATCAGGCCTTAGGCTCCTCCCTCTGTGAGGGGCCTTAGGTATATGAGCCAATCAGGGCCTTGAGCCCCTCCTAGTGTATCTCAGGATGCACCAGGAAGGGGGAAGCCTGCCATTTTGCAGTGGTGGGCCTGAGGAGCAGGAGGGAGAGGGCATCCTTCCTGCTGTCAACTAATTTACAGGATGGAGGCCAAGTTTGGGTGGGCTTGGGGGAGGTTCAGGGGGCATCTGATGGCAGGAGGAAGTGGGCATTTCTCTTGCCGCTTTTTTGGGGGGAAGGGGGAGGGAGGGGACGGTTTGGAAGTGAGGGCCTTGCAGGTGGGGTCAGTGTGGAGGGGTTCACGGGGGGAGTCGCAATGGACAGGAGGGAGTGAGCATTCCTTCTGTGGATTTTGGATGGTGCGGGGGATGTAGGTGGCAGGACGGAGCCGGCATCCCTCCTGCCTCTATTTTTATTTTAATGGGGTAGATATTGTTCCTGTGTAACACATGGAAAACATCTGTGCCATTAAATGAAAAGAGAAAAAAAAGCCCCAACAGCTGAGTGGTAGGAGGCTGCTTTGGGGCTTGCTCTGCCACTCAGCTGTTCAGGTTTCCCTAAAGCGATTGGTGGACGGAATTATGGAAATCCTCTGTGCAAATCATTTGCATGAAAACTTGTTAAAATATCAATCACTCTTCCAGAGTCGGCCAAAATAAATCAACCAACAGTGATTCACATGGTCTTAACAACCGTGTTTTGTGCATCTAGCCCTAAGGCCCTGGAGACCTGCACTTTCTGCAAGACTCTCATCCATGCTGAGAAGCCAAGAATCGCTTTCCAATATAGAAACAGAGAGGACCCTTCTTAACTTAGCAGCACTGGTACCAAGAGCAAATCCTCAGATTCTATTCACTGAGCTTATTTGCTTAAATCTCTCAAGGTAATGGAGCATTCCGTGGGTAAATTACAGCTAAAAGCACTCTGCGGTCCTATATATATATATATATATATATATATTTTATTTTTTTTTATCATAGGGGAGTTGTAGGGACCACAGTGCCATTAGCAGAACAATTACTGAGCAATAAGCTAATCAAAATCCGTTCAGCGCAGCGAACCAATTCCGAATCTGCTTAAACAGTCAAGCTGCTTAAATTTCCTTATCAATCAGGGTCTGGGCAGCGACAGGGATATTGTCCTGCAAGGGCCCAGGGCTTAGACTGGCAAGGGGGCCCCAAAGCCCTCTCATACGCTGTGCCTCCTTGCACTTGGGACTCCCTGGTGCATGGGTGCCCACTTGCCACCCCGTAACATTGGCCCTGCTCTCCGCATTCCCAGTTCCTGGTGTTCCTGTCCTTTCTCTTCATCATTTGCCACAGCTGTGCAAATAACAGGCATATATATAGCAGGAAAAAAAATCAGCATTGCTTAGTATAACGTTAAGTGCAATTCTGTAAACATTAGGCGCAATTAAAGAATTACAGCGCCAATGTATTGCATGAGTTTTAGAAGCCCCCACTTAGGCCAGCTAATGCCTAAGCCTGAGCAGTTGGCGGATTGGGCGGATTCCACAACAATATGGCTAACTTTTAGGAATGCCTACAATCCAACCCTGGTCACGCCTCCTTTTCAAATTCACGCACACTTTTTTATAGCATCGCGCTTTCTGAGTTACGTGCGTAACGTTTAATTAGTCCCAATTGCCGTCAATTAGGAGGTGTTACTTTCCAATTACAAGGGCCGGTTAAGCCAATTAAGTTGTGTGCACATATCAGTTACGCATGCCAATATGCATGCACAACCTTAGGCGACGTGTTTGGAATTCGGGGGCATAATGAGGATGGCAATTCCTTCTTCAGTAAGCTCCATGGCGACTCTTTCCCAATTCGGTAGATGTGCAGGACAGAAACAAAGCCCTTGGGTGAGAAGGGACTTGTGAAGGTTGTTCCCAACTCCTACGAGAACCTTTTGTCAGACCAGGTTGACAGGATCCTAGACAGAATTGCTACAGCGCTAGATCATGTGGGAGGAGCTGAACTGGGCTGCCAAATCCTTCAGCCTAGCAGGGTTCTCCAAAGCAAGAGCCTTGCATCTAAACTTTGTTAGGGTATCTATTGGTTTAAGACAGACTATATTCAAAGGGTAGACAGATTTTGCAGCTTGTTTTTATTCTCTGTGGAGTTTTATGGTTTGTTTGTTTTTATTGATATGTGAAAATAGTTTTTATGGATGCTTTTACTGTAATCTGACTAGTGTTTGGGCAGGATATAAATTTACAAAATAAATCAAAACTAGGAGAGCTCATCAGCTCAGACCTAAGAAGATGACCAAGGCAAGCAGACACTACAGGTGATGAGAGAGGAGCTGCCGACGCTCTCATTCCTACATGTAGAATAGAGTGAGAAGTGACTTAAAATCCTGATGCCGGCGTCACCGTGAATTTCTTTTGATGAAACCTAGGGTTGTATCTGTAGGTGCTACGTTTTACTTACAATATCCTTGTAAGTGTATACAGTTCTCCCCCGTGAATTCGCGGTCTCGGTCATTCGCGGTATTTTCCGGCCACGAATAACTGGGCAGGAGAGGGCAGCCAGAGCGCCGGCGAGGGAAGGAAATCACTCGCGGTATGCTCCGACCGCCTCTTCCTGTACTAAAGTCGGGCCTGCGTGTCAAAGCAGCTTCAAAGAAATGGGAGACTTCGTTCACCAGGCGCTACAAAGCCAAGAAGAAACCGATAACGTGGAAGACATGTGGTCGACTTTGAAAGCAACCATACAAGAAGCAACAAACCGCTATGTAAAATCAGTAAGTAAACGGCGAAGGAACAATAAGCCACAGTGGTTTACTGCGGAGATCTCAGACCTGATCAAGGAGAAGAAAAAAGCATTCATCTCTTACAAACAATCAGGGAAGCAGGACTCTAGAGCAGACTACCTGGCCAAATCAAAAGCCGTCAAAACAGCAGTCAGGGAGGCTAAATTCATCATGGAGGAGTCTCTAGCAAAGAACATCCAGAAGGGAGATAAATCCTTCTTCAGGTATATCAGTGATAAAAGAAAAAACTCAGGCGGGATTGTACGTCTTAGGAAACCAGACGGAGACTATGTGGAAAAGGATTCGGAAAAAGCCCAACTATTAAATGAATACTTCTGCTCAGTCTTCACCCGAGAAGCGCCAGGGCTCGGCCCTCAGCTACAGACAAGGGTTGGCTCAGTTGACCCGTTTAGTAACTTTGAGTTTACGCCCAGCAGTGTCTATGGTGAGCTGTCAAAGCTCAAGGTTAACAAAGCAATGGGGCCGGACAACCTGCACCCCAGGGTGCTTAGGGAGCTGAGTGATGTCTTGGCGGAGCCACTGTCCGCGCTCTTCAACCTCTCCCTTAGTACAGGCAGCGTCCCGTTGGACTGGAGGACGGCTAACGTCATTCCACTCCACAAGAAAGGCTCAAAGATGGAGACAGCAAACTACAGACCAGTGAGTCTAACATCGATAGTGAGCAAACTAATGGAAACTCTAATCAAACACCAATTAGATAAGATCCTGGATGAAGAGAATCTACGGGATCCCCGACAACATGGATTTACTAAGGGGAGATCCTGCCAATCCAACCTGATCAGCTTCTTTGACTGGGTAACGGGGAAGCTGGATATTGGGGAGTCTCTGGACATCGTGTACCTGGACTTTAGCAAAGCATTCGATAGCGTACCACACCGCAGGTTACTGAGCAAGATGAGTTCTATAGGATTAGGTAACACATTGACGAAATGGGTTGGGAGCTGGCTTGGAGGTAGGCTCCAAAGGGGGGTGGTGAACGGCACCCCCTCCGAAATGACGGAGGTGATTAGTGGAGTACCACAGGGCTCAGTCTTGGGCCCAATCCTATTCAACATCTTTATAAGAGACTTGGCAGAAGGGCTTCGAGGTAAAATAACATTATTCGCCGATGACGCCAAACTTAGTAATGTAGTAGGCAAATGCACAACAGACGAAGATTCAGTGCCCGACAACATGATGCACGACCTACTCCTACTGGAGCGATGGTCTAGGACATGGCAACTTAACTTCAATGCCAAAAAATGCAAAGTTATGCACCTGGGCAGCCAGAATCCATGCAAGTCTTATACCCTTAATGGCGAGATCCTAGCAAAAACGGTAGCAGAACGAGACTTGGGGGTAATCGTCAGTGAGGACATGAAGTCTGCCAATCAAGTGGAGCAGGCTTCGTCCAAGGCAAGACAAATCATGGGCTGCATACGAAGGGGTTTCGTCAGTCGTAAGGCAGAAGTCATTATGCCATTGTATAGATCCATGGTGAGGCCCCACCTGGAATACTGTGTGCAATTCTGGAGGCCGCATTATCGCAAGGATGTGCTGAGACTGGAGTTGGTGCAAAGAATGGCCACCCGGATGGTCTCGGGACTCAAGGATCTACCATACGAAAAACGGCTTGACAAATTACAGCTATACTCGCTCGAGGAGCGCAGAGAGAGGGGGGACATAATCGAGACGTTCAAGTATCTTACGGGCCGCATCGAGGCGGAGGAAGATATCTTCTTTTTCAAGGGTCCCACGACAACAAGAGGGCATCCGTTGAAAATCAGGGGCGGGAAACTACGAGGTGACACCAGGAAATTCTTTTTCACTGAAAGAGTGGTTGATCGCTGGAATAGTCTTCCACTACAGGTGATTGAGGCCAGCAGCGTGCCTGATTTTAAGGCCAAATGGGATCGGCACATGGGATCTATTCACAGGGCAAAGGTAGGGGAGGGACATTAAGGTGGGCAGACTAGATGGGCCGTGGGCCCTTATCTGCCGTCTATTTCTATGTTTCTATGATTGGTGAGGCCTGACTTTAGTACAGGAAGAGGCGGTCGGAGCATACCGCGAGTGATTTCCTTCCCTCGCCGGCGCTCCGGCTGTTCTCTCCTGTCTCCCCTGCCTAAAAAACGTATTCATGGTTTTTCTAAATTCGCAGGGGTTCCTGGAACGGAACCTCAGCGAATTTTGGGGGACTACTGTAGTGTGTTACTGCACTCTTAAATATGTTTTCTTTGAGCCTTAGCGTTGTCCCATTTGGAAGTAGAAAAATCTTAAGCCCTATTGCTCAAGCAATCCAACTCCTGGACTCAGCATTTAGCCATTACTATGTTTTAGACTGTACGTTTACCGTAGTTCATTTTTTTCTTAGTTTCTCGCTAAATTGTAATATCTTGGATCTTATAATTGAGGACTTGAGCATAATTAGCTAAGATTTATTTTTCTTGCCTTTGTATGAATTCTTTGATGTATATATAATAGCCAATATTGCTTTCGGTACAAGTTATTCTTGGTGATTTAATTTGAAAATTAATGAATATATAAAAATAAAATAAAATCCTGATGCCACCTGTCTCTCAACGTGACAGAAGTAAAAGTTAGCAGACTGAAAGGCATTATTCGATAGGAAATTCTGCAGCCTAGTTTTGTTCGGGACAGATATGTACTATTTCATGCGGATATTTGGGAGGGGGGGGGCCATATTTTCATCCCTCCAGTGGTCAGTTTGGGTACCTTTTGACCCTTTTTCATTTTAAAAACAGGGCTAGCTCAAAATGTCCAAACTGTGCCCTGGATTTTTATAAAATATTTGATTATCATTGTAAAACGTCCAGGTACTAAGCGTACCCTAATCCCACCCAAAACATGCCCCCTTAAGATTTATTTATTTATTCGATTTTTTAGCCCGTCCTCCCAAAAGAGCCCAGAACGGGTTACAAAGAATATATTGGTGCATTAAAATTATAAGTAAGATAGGTACTGTACTTAGAAATTTCCTTACTGTCCTGAAGGCTCACAATCTAACTCAAGTACCAGGAAAAATGACAATTAGAAGAGTAATAAAGAAAGAAAAATAGAGATAGAGGAGAAAAATAAGAAAATAAACATACTAATAAGATTACAATGATCTAAAGGAATTTGAAAGGTTAAAAAGAGGGGAGATAGGAATAGATGCAGAGGGAGAACCGTTGAAGCAATAGAATTCTGGGGAAATTTAAATGATAAAATAGAACAAAACAAGTGGTAAAACAATAAGTGAGATTAAAAAATATATCATAAACTAAAAAGAAGTGAAAATAAAATCAAAACAGTCAAAACTGAAGTCCAGCTTGAACGGGCCCCCGAGCCAACCGTTGGTCCGATGGCCGGACTGCAGCCCTCCTCGTCGGCTCTCCTCTGCTGGAATGGGGGAGGAGCGAAGACAGTGTCAGAGACACACTGGAGACAAAACGACCAGAAAGATGGCTAGAAAGTCAGTTTTGGAAAATTCCTACTTGGACATTATGCCATCTTTTTGGATGTCTATCATTTTTGAAAATGAGCCCCATAGCGCGGAGCCCAAAAGGGAGTCTGGCCATAGGAAGGGAATAACGGATCAGCGCCCCTAACTCGGGTGCTAGGATTTGCCCCGGGTTTCAGCAGGGCCTTAGCCTGGCACTCAGAGAGTTGGTGCTAAAGACTCATCTATTGAGGGCACCCACTCTGTATAAAACAACATTTGGCCCCAATCCTTCTAGGCCCCATTTTTGAGCACCATTGATAGAATCTTCCCCCCCCCCCCTCCCCTCACCACCCCCCCCCCCGCTCCCACCGTGTTTAGTAGCTGAATATTGTGACTAAAATGTACAAATTAGAGGGTTAAATGTCACCACCCTAAGAACACTCCAAACCCTGCCTCATTTTTGGATGGTAACTTGCGCTGTATTGCGATTTATAGGCAAAAGCGTTTGCTCTCCTGCAGTGAATTTGTTTTAAATGCAGTTATACAATCTCTGTTACCACTAAGTTCTTTCAAATATTAACGTCATCTATATTTTGGGACCCTGAGAATATTAGAAGGGGGAATGGGACTCGTATACTGCCTTTTTGTGGTTAGACATTCAAAGTGGTTTACTTATACTGGTACTTAGTTTGTACCCGGGGCAAGCGACTTGCCCAGGATCAAAAAGAGCAGTCCTGGAACTGAGCCCACAACTTCAGGGTGTTGAGGCATCATCTCTACTACTAGGCCACTCCTTACCTTAGAAATATGATGGCAGATAAAGGCCAAATGGCCAATCCACTAACTCCTCCTCCCCCTAAGAGATCCCACATGCCTGTCCCACGCTTTCTTGAACTCAGACATAGACGATTTCACACATCTACCACCCTTTCTGTAAAAAAGATTTCCTCAGATTACTCCTGAGCCTGTCACCTCTTAACTTCATCCTATGCCCTCTCATTGCAGAGTTTCCTTTCAAATGAAAGAGACTAGACTCATGCGCATTTCCATCTCTATCATATCTCCCCTCTCCCGCCTTTCCTCCAAAGTCTGCAGATTGAGATCTTTAAGTCTGTCCCCCACACACCATTTTAGTAGCCCTTTTAGTACCCAGAGAGGACACCTGTGTAGATGCTTCGGCATAACAGCTGTGACTGGAAGGGCTTCGTTTAGCTCCTGTACACTTCCATTTTGGATCATGAGCCTCTTTGTGTGGTTCATTTGCACTGAATTAGCCTAGATGACAATGAAAATTTCAGATCCTAATCACTGTTTCATACATTTGAATTGCTCTTATTATCTTTTAAGGCTTTATTATTATTTGACAGCTTTTCTCTATAATGCATTAATATAATTTCCTTTTGGAATTAGTTCCTTTGCTCTTGTGAGCTTTTTAACATATTGGTTGTCTCCATTAATTTTCCTTTATTGCTACTTTCTGCATTATGCTTACCCATTTAATTATATATATAGCCCTCCCATCCCCCTTTCCTCGGTCCTTTCTACACTGGTATCTTGCAGGGGAGCCCAGGATGTCAACATCCAAAGAGAGAGACTTTCCTGAAAGTAAGCAACTGACACTTTGATGGAAAATAAATCAAGCGCTCCATTGTTTAATCCAGTACATTTCCAAGGAATATATTCTAGTGTACAAATATTACATTTGATGGGGGAATTCATGAAAGGACATGCCAAAGACACCCATTATAGCCCTAGCAGCATCTTTACCAGTCAGCCAGTGGCATACTAAGTTGGGGGGGGGCGGGGAGCGGGCCACCCTGGGCACAGTCTTAGTGGGGGCGCCAGCTTCCCCCCCCCCCACATGCACAACTTCACTTCCTCACCCAATACCCCTAGCTCTTTGCTGGCACCAGCCCTGCTGCTCACACTGGCCTCAGCTCTCCCTCTGATGTCACTTCCTGGTTGCAGGCCCAGGAAGTGGCATCATAGGGAGAGCCGAGGCCGATGCAGGCAGCAAGTTGGAGGTGTTTTGCACGCCGGGGAAGTTAAAGAGGTACGGGGGTAGGGAAGAGGCACAGGGGTGTGGTGAGGGGGGAGGGAGAGAAGAGGGCAGGGGCGCCACAGCCTCAGACGCCTTCCACCCCTTGCTAAGCCACTGCAGTCAGAACATGCTAACGTATTTAATGCCCCTTCATGAATTCCCCTCTTAGAGTGATTGATTTCCCACATTAAGGGAATGCCTCTAGGAATCTTCTATTATGTCAATAGTCCTCCTCCCCAAGGAGGGATGGTCCGCCCCATGTGCACGCTCTAAGGAGGTGCACAGCCAGCACACTGAGTCCAGGACCTCTGCTGCTGTTTTCCCAAACCAGCAAAAGTGGCAATAAATTTTAAATTTAGCCATTGTGGGACTTTCCTGCACCACCTCGTGGCTGCCGATGTCACTTCCTTATTCCAGAGCAGAGCCAGCAGGTGCAGGAAGGTCCCACGTTGCCTACATTTAAGTTTACTGCCTCTGCTGCTATTTTGAGAAGCATACAGCAGCAATGGGGAGGTGAGGGGGCAGGATACTAGATGGCATTGTGGTGGAGGAAGAGAGAAGGGAGCAGGTTACTGGTATGGAAGGGTGGTGAAGGGGAAGGGAATTAGGGCGGAGGTAGAGAGAGGGAGCAAATGATGATGGAATTGGGGTGCAGGGAGAGAGAGATAGAAGGAGGAAGGATACTGGATGGAATAGAGTTGGAGAGAGAGGGGGCAGGTGCTGATGGATATGGGGTGGATGGAGATAGAGAAGGGGCAGACATGGGATGTTAGGGGGGAGCAGATGCTAGGCAGAAATGAGGATGGGAGAGAGAGGGGAACAGATGCTGTATGGAAGTGAGTGGGGGAGAGAGAAAGATAGGAGCAGAGGCAGGAAGGAAGTAGGAAGGAAAGAGGGGAGCAGACAGAATGGAAGTGAAGAAAGGGGGCAGATACTGGATAGAAGTGGAGAGGAGAAGATGCTGGATGGAAGGGGTAGAGAAAGAGGGCACATGATGGAATGAGGGGAGGGAAGTGAAGGAGAGGAGAGAGTTGCTAGATCACTAAGGAAAGGGAATAAGATGGATGCCAGACTAATGGGGGTCGAGGGGGAGATGGAAGGGGGAGGCAGACAGTTGTAGGAAGGGGCCTAGAAGGAGAGAAGATACCATATGGAAGGGACAGAGAGAGGGCAGATAGTAGATGGAAGGGAGTGATAAGAAGATGAGGAAACCAGAGACGACAAAGGTAGAAAAAAAATTTATATTTCTTCTATTTATTTTTTTTGCTTTAGGATAAAATAGTATTGAAGCTGTGTTGATAAATGTTTATAAACAGAAAATGGAAATAAGGTGATCTTGGACTAATTTTAATACATTTTTATCTAAATTTCAGAGACCATTTCCCCCCTTCCTCTGGTCAGGACATGATACTGTAATAGCAGTACAGTATACCCCTGTGAATTCGCAGACTCAGTCATTCGCGGTTTTTCCTTCCGAAAGGAGCAGCTCATCTCCACTACTGCATGTTCTCCGACTCACACCTCTTTCCGCGGTGATATCAGGTTTGAGCCTGTTGGCTTCCTTTAGTCATGCGATCAGAATCAGGAAGTGTTCAACGGCTGGGTGCCGAGAGCAGAAAGTTCCATGGTACCAGAGCCCTGGTAAGTGTGACTGGAGGTCTTTCCTCTCTCTTCTCTCCCTGGTAATTGCCCTTGGCTCTGGGGCTGTAGGAGAGCCTTCTTCTCGTAGTTGGGAGGGATTTCTGCTGTTGCAGTGTGCCTAGGAGAAGAGTAACACCCCCCAGCTCTCCTTGCAAGGCCACACTTAAGGGATAATGTTATTTTGTACTGCATCCAATAATCGTGGTTTTTCAAAATTCGCGGATGCTCCAGGAACGTAACCCCTGCGAATTTCGGGGGAGTACTGTATAAGTTACTGATCTGAAGAAAGAGGTTTAGGCCTCTGAAAGCTAATTGAAAAATGTATTAGTCCAATAAAATGGTATTATCTTATTTTTCATTTTTTGTTTTATTTGTTAATTTGTAAAGTGATGATTGCTATTTCTCAGTTTTTTTTCAAATTTTACATCTGTTAGCTTTATGTTTTGCACAATATTAGGGAATATGCATTATTGTTTCTGTTTCTGTGGTGTTGTATTGTATGCAGAGTTTGGCTTCTTGGTGGTTTAATTTAACTTTTGTCTACATATTTCTATTTTTAGTTTGTGATTACATATTGCATACTAGGAGAGGGTGTTTCTGTGTTCTGTGTGTGTGTATTTATTGATTGATTGAACTTGCTATATCACTTATACCAAAAGAATATTATACAGTTTCGGGGTAATTTTGATCAACAATTTCTGAACATAAAGCATGTTTTACATGTGGAAACTGGCTATTATAAATCTATACAGGATTACATAGGTACACATGTATTTTTTCACAGCTGGCGCATAAGCAGTCCTGTCTGTCTGTCCAAATTAGATTGCAATCTCTTCTGAACAGGGACCGTCTATTGAATGTTAAACGTACAGCGCTGCATACACCTTTCAGCACTATAGAAAGGATAAAAAGTTGTAGTAGCAGAAATATTTGGCCGGTATTGGAAATTATCTAATCTAATCTTCTCTTTGTATACTGGGTCATCTCCCAGTGGAGCTCGACTCGGTTCACATATAATTAAGACTAGAGTATGTGCAAACGTTATAAAATATCCCAAGACATTAAAGAACGCCCCAAAAAAATGAATGTAAACCCCGTTTTTGAAAGAAACATCTCACTCATCATCTAAATCAAAGAATAATGTACACTGTATATTTAATACTGTAGAAGATTCGTTCCATTGTAATCATCGGTTCATCTTACAATTTTTTCAGCTTGATATCATTTTCCATCCAAAAGGCTGTAATCAAACAATCCAAAAATATACGTAAAAAGAGAAGTACTTAGCTTTGAAATGAAGGAATCCTCGAGGGCCGTAAAATTAACTCTATCACATTTCCTCATTTTACCCTTAAGTGCCAGCATTAGCTTTTTCTTAGAATGGTCCACTCTTAAATAGACGTTTTTTCTCCAGGAAGCCTAGTTTGATGTCAGTTTTGAGTGAGACGTTTGTTTCAAGAGGGTTCTGTATGAAGAGCCACTGAAAAGCTCTCAGCCCAGCCAAGAAGAGAATGATGTGGAGCCAGGAAACTTACAAGTTATTCCACACTTTTCATTTCAATGATATCAAGTGAAACAAAAAGTGTCCAGAAAAGTGTGGAATAACTTCTACATAAGTTTCCTGGCTCCACATCATTCTCTTCTTGGTTGGGCTGAGAACTTTTCAGTAGCTCCTCGTATTGTGATGTCATAATGCCTCATTCCACCAATGCCTAAGAGCCAACCTCATCGGTGATGTCACAATGGCTTGGTTTCCCTATACTAGATTCATTTGTCTCATTGAAATGAAAAGTTTGGAATAACATGGAAGTTTCCTGGCTCCACATCATTCTCTTCTTGGTTGGGCTGAGAACTTTTCAGCGGCTTCTCGTATGTGCACAGTGGGGGTGACACTACATTTGAATGCTGACTTCATATATAAATATTTAAAATACCGTCATGTGTGTACATAAATCCCAAAGATCCATCTCTGCGCTGTTATGACAGGGCATGTGTACACATGGGAGAGTATGGGTGCAGCATGGGCAGGGTTTCCATGTAGATGCATAACTTACACTTGTATCGCTGGCAGTTAGGCAGGACCCATTGGCTGGCACAGATACTCATGTCTAAACACACACGCGTGTGTATGCTACTGTTCTGCTGTTATCAGGCTCCCTCTAGGGGAGAGTTATAGAATTGCGCTCTATAGATTATTGCAGTTGTCTGATTCTCGCCACGACTGGGTAGGTAGAACCAGCTTTTGAGTCATCATGTTGTGGCTATCTTCACGGTGTGCTAGCCAAATTCCACTTTCAGGTAATATGGAGAAACTAGCTGCTAAGACCTGTCGCTTCTGTCTCTTCAATGTGGCCCCTTCCTCTCTGAGCACACTACCCGGACCCTTGTCCAAGCTCTCGTAACCTCACGCTTAGATTACTGCAATCTACTCCTAACTAGTATCCCTCAGTGTCGCCTCTTCCCCTTGCAACTTTGCTGTGTGACTCATCTTCTACCAACCTCGCTACGCTCATGTCACTCCTCTCTTTAAGTCACTTCACTGGCTCCCTATCCACCATCACATACAGTTCAAGATCTTATTGCTGACCTACAAGTGTGTTCATTCTGCTGCCCCTCAATATCTCTCCTCACTTCTCTCTCCTTATCCACCTCCCAGAGAACTCCTCAGATAAGTCACTCTTAGCTTTAACCTTCTTCTCTACTGCCAATTCCAGACTTCGTTCCTTTCATTTATCTGCCTCCTATGCCTGGAATAAATTATCCGAGTTTGTCCGTGAAGCCCCTTCCCTTGTTTAAAAGCAGACTGAAAACCCACCTTTTTGATATAACCTTCAATCCTTAACCCTACTCCTCTGATGTCATAATGCCTCATTCCACCAATAAGAGCCAACCTTGTCAGTGAGGTCACAGTGGCTTAATTGTCCTGTGCTCCCCTCTGCCCTCCAACCCAGCCTGCAGATTAACCCTTCCCCTTAACTGTATCCATAAGATCCTGTTTGTCTGTCTTGTCTGTTTAAATTGTAAGCTCTTTGGAGCAGGGACTGTCTTCCTTGTGACTCTGTACAGCGCTGTGTGCGTCTGGTAGTGCTATAGAAATAATTCATAGTAGTATGAGTAGTAGAAATAAAGCATTAAACACATAAAGGAAAAAATAATCCCTTTTTGATTGGGCTAACGTGTTCTGGGGTATCTATGCTTCCATTATTCCGTTTCCTTTTCTCTCTACCAGCCGTTTGTGCCCCTCATCTTCACGGACTCTCCAGATTCAGGGGTGCTGCTGTTCAAGATGAATAGAAGGGATTCTCTTGTGTTTGGGATGCTAAGGAGCGGAGCAAGGGGCATGTAGACAATCCCAGGCTGCTGATCTAGTGATTAAACAAAGGGATTTCAGCCAACATGTGTGAAATTAAGTGATCAAGACTTGATTACAGAGTGCATTGATTGTTTACTGACGGATTAAATGTAGGTTGTGCTTGTATGCTGACAGTTTACAGAATGGACCTACAGAGGTCTTTTTGTTGGTCTGTATATATATATTTATATTTATTTATTTATATGATATATATTTTCTGAGAATAAATCTGCAGGGAAGGGCCCGTGGAATGATAATCGATTATCCATTACTCAAAGTCACTTAGGAGCCCCGAGCTGGCAGGGAACATGCAGGCAGGTTGAGAAGAGGCATTCTGTATGCAACCTCATGTACCGATGCTGTTGGAGGGGGTTGAGTGGGGTAAGGAGGAGGCAGGAAATAGCGGAAGAAGGACAGGACACTTGTGCAGAGTCCTGGGGGGGTTGGGAGAGGGTGCTGAAAAGTTCTCAGCCCAACCAACCAGCTGTAGCTGAAAAGAGACTATCTTATTGCAGAAACGAAATTCTACGTTTTGATGTTGTTTCAGATCATTGATTGAACCAGATCCACCTTGTTTTCTTCTTGGTGGGGCTGAGAACTTTTCTGCACCCCCTGATAGTGTGAAGAGTTTCAGTGTCTGGTAACCAGAGCTGTGATGTCATAATGCCTCATTCCATCAATGGGAGCCAACCTCATCAGTGATGTCACAATGGCTTGATTGTCCTGTACTTGGCTCACTTTTATTACATACTAGGGGATGCTGAAAAGTTCTCAGCCCAACCAACCAACTTCCTAAATTCTGAGCGTTATTTTGCCACTGTAGCTGAAAAGAGTGTTACATTATTTCGTTAAGGGCCAATTTGCAGAAATGAAATTCTACGTTTTGACATTGTTTCAGATCATTGATTGAACCAGATCCACCTTGTTCTCTTCTTGGCGGGGCTGAGAACTTTTCTGCACCCCCTGATAGTGTGAAGAGTTTCAGTGTCTGGTAACCAGAGCTGAGATTGTGATGTCATAATGCCTCATTCCACCAATGAGAGTCAACCTCATCAGTGACGTCACAATGGCCGGATTGTCCTATACTTGGTTCACTTTTATTACATACTTGAGGAGGGGCTGAAAAGTTCTCATTATTTTGCCACTGGAGCTGAAAAGAGTCGTTTTATTTCATTAAGGGCCAATTGCAGAAACAAAATTCTATGTTTTGACATTGTTTCAGGTCATTGATTGAACCAGATCCACTTAGGCCCCCCCCCCCCCACCCCGGGTAAGGTGACACAGGTGCTGCTGTGTCAGCTCTGTAAATTTTCGGCATCTCAGTCTATCTCAAGCCTCATAGGCTGCCCTCCTTTCAAGGACAGCAGCTCAGAGAGGCTCAGGCTCAGGCTCAGGATGGGTTTTGTTAAAAGGAAGGATTAGTCTTGGCGTTCTTTTTATCCTCTGGTTTGCAGCTTTCGTGCCTAGTCATCCCAAAACAGCCCTTTTTATTTATTTATTTTACAAGCCGAGCAATGTGGGAGAGCTGAAGCCCAGTCTTATTCCCTGGGTGGTGATTTTATGGGGCCTTTCTAGGTATTAATGAAGCAATGCCATGAAATTCTATGGAAGGGGACAGAGTGTGACTGGGCTGATTGGCTTCAAATGAGGGGGGATTGAAAGTTATGGACACCGTTGTCTCTCAGCAAGGCTTGTCATGTCAGGTTTGTAGTGCTTATAAAATTTGATAGGAATTTAACTGCATCTGTCGACATCACAACTTAAGATTTGACTGAAAAGTGCTGCAATGATTCCCAGGACGATGCTTGAAATATTCATGAGGCCCGCTTATGCAGAAGATTAGTGCATTTGATTTCCAGGCATAATTTGTTTTGGTTAGCGATGTCTGCTACATTTAATCAAACCTACAATGAGTTGGAATCTTATTTTGACTTCGAGTCCAGCAAGCAAGGTTGCCAGCTGGCTCCAGATTTGCCCACCAGGTTGACACACATTTAGGTGAACCCCAATGCTCGTGTGCCAAAATCTGTCCTTCTGATTTCTCTGTTGCATTTGCATACAGAAGGGTGATCCCAGATCTGAACCTACCTGTTGGGGTGGAGAGAAGCTGGATGGGGTTGTTATGCTTCTCATATGTATAAAGGACCCTCTTCCTCTGCTGCACCCTGGGGCCCCTCCATCTGTTTCCTCTCTAGCAGGTTTTCTTTTTCCTCAGACCTTTTACAGAAAGGATCTTTTGCTCTTCCTGTCTTTCACCTCTCGTTCCAGTCTGCATGCCTCAATTTCTTCCATCTCTTCTGTTCCACCTAAATACGGGGAGAGTCCCCCTGGACTGGAAAACTGCCAACGTGGTTCCTCTGCACAAAAAGGGTTGCAGAGCGGAGGCCGCAAATTACAGACCAGTAAGTCTCACATCAATAGTGTGTAAACTCATGGAAACTCTACTTAAAGAGAAATTAGACACGATATTGGATGAGGGGAATCTGAGGGATCCCTGTCAACATGGATTCACTAGGGGCAGGTCATGCCAGTCCAATCTCATCAGCTTCTTTGATTGGGTGACAGGAAAGCTGGACTCGGGAGAGTCTCTGGACATAGTATACTTGGATTTCAGTAAAGCTTTTGACAGTGTCCCACACCGTAGACTATTAAACAAGATGAAATCGATGGGGTTAGGTGAGAAACTAACGGCGTGGGTCAACGATTGGCTGAGTGGAAGACTTCAGAAAGTGGTGGTCAATGGCACCCTCTCTGAGACATCGGAGGTGACTAGCGGTGTGCCTCAGGGCTCAGTCCTGGGACCATCCCTTTTTAACATATTCATAAGGGACTTGACCCAAGGGCTTCAGGGTAAAGTAGCGCTGTTCGCCGACGACGCCAAACTGTGTAATATAGTGGGTGGAAGCAATCCCACGGATGGTATGACGCAGGATCTGATCAAGTTGGAAAAATGGTCCACGACATGGCAGCTGGGCTTCAACGCTAAGAAGTGTAAGGTCATGCATCTCGGCAGTAGAAATCCATGCAGAACATACACCTTGAATGGAGAAACACTAGCTAGGACTTCAGAGGAACGGGACTTGGGAGTGATCATCAGTGCAGACATGAAGGCTGCCAAACAAGTGGAGAAGGCCTCATCCAAGGCGAGGCAAATGATGGGATGTATCAATAGAAGCTTCGTCAGCCGCAAACCTGAAGTCATAATGCCACTGTATAGAACCATGGTGAGACCTCATCTAGAGTACTGTGTGCAATTCTGGAGGCCACATTACCGTAAAGATGTGCTTCGAGCTGAGTCGGTCCAGCGAATGGCCACTAGGAAGGTCTCTGGACTCAAGGGTCTCTCATACGAGGAAAGACTGGGCAAATTGCAGCTGTACTCTCTAGAGGAGCGCAGGGAAAGGGGTGACATGATTGAGACTTTTAAGTACGTCACAGGTCGTGTCGAGGTAGAAAACGATATATTCCTTCCCAAGGGACCCTCGGTCACAAGGGGGCACCCGCTCAAACTCAGGGGAGGGAAATTTAGAGGTGACATCAGGAAGTATTTCTTCACAGAAAGAGTGGTAGATCACTGGAACAAACTTCCGACGCAGGTAATCAAGGCCACAAGCGTGCTCGACTTTAAGAATAAATGGGACATCCACGTGGGATCCCTACGTGGGTCGAGCAGCACTCAGACTTAATGGGGTGGGTCAGTAGAGTGGGCAGACTTGATGGGCTGTAGCCCTTTTCTGCCGTCACCTTTCTATGTTTCTATGGGAGTCAAATGTGGCGTTCGAGGCCGTCAATACTGATATGCCAAGTCACACACATTTGGAATCCTTTTCCACTTCACACACCTAAATGGCTCCATGCCACCTGCCTCTACTGTGGTCCAGCACCTCTCAGCCTCCCTCTTCCCCTGACCACAGCCCTCAGAACTTGACTTTGTGGTCAGCAGTGGCAGCACTAAAGACATACTGCTTCTAGCCAGCCTGGGGTCTTCCATCTACCATATCCCACCTCCTCTAATGCAACTTTCTGTTTGCAGTGGGCGGAGCAACAAGAGACAGCCTGTCTACAATGGTGTTGCTGCCAACCACTAAGGCAGGGCTGCCCAATTCCAGTCCTCGAGAACTACAGACAGGCCAGGTTTTCAGGATATCCACAATGAACATGCATGAGAGAGATTTGCATACTAAGAAGGCAGTGCAGGCAAATCTCTCTCATGGAAATGAGAGGAAGAGATGTCAGGACCTGTGGCGGGAAAAAAGAACAGGGAGAGATGCTGGACCTAAAGAAGGGAGAGGGAAAGGAAGAGATGTGAGAACCTGTGGGGTAAGAAGAAAGAGGGGGAGATGCTAGACCTATCAGATTGGGACAGGAGGGAGGCAAAAGAGATGGAGAAATGGAGGGCCTAGGAAGAGGGGGAAGGATGGAGGGAAGGAAGAAACACATGGAGACATGTTGGCCTCAGGGGAGTGAGGGAGGTGCAGGAGGAGTGGATGAGTAAGGGAGAAGTTGGACATGGGGCAGAAGAGTGACACAGAGGGACAGTACTGAAGATATGGGATGGGATAGGGTCCCAGAGGGCTACTGTCCTACTTACTTCCATGGCCACAATTGGTCAGTTATTCCAATCTTCAGGGGGTTGAATACCGCATATATGCAGATGATATCTTTTTCTTTTCAGTGGGTTGGAGAAACTGATGGATGGATGGAAAGGCAAGGCTGGAGATTGAATGTAGAAAAGACAAAGGTAATGTTAGTGGGTAAATCTGACCCGGCCAATTGTCCAAAAACATTAAAAGTTTTGTAGTGAACTCATTACATTTGTAATCAGAAAGTGAAGCACTATTTATTAGTAATATTTGGGAATGGGATGGGGGGATGGAAAGGGAGGAGGTGCTTTATCGTGTCTGTATTGTAATGATAATTGATTGTTGATTTTTTTATTATATAGATCTACAATGTATTAACTGAGTTGAGATTTTTGTTACGAATATTTTATTTTTAAAACTCAATAAAAATGATTGAACATAAAAGTGATAGATGAGGTATTGCTGGTAAGGGAGTCGATGGCAGTCCTGGGAGTAAAATTGGACCCAGCGCCAGGATGCTTTGCAAAGAGACATTTATTGTATCCTTTAAAACCAGTTGATTTTGTCGCGGCTGGACTACTGCAATGTCCTGTACCTGGGAATAACTATCTCCGACCACTGCATTGGCTCCCAGTTGTATTTAGAATCCAATTAAGCTATGTCATCAATTTCTATATGGCACGATTCCCGAATTTTTTAAGAGTTTGATGTCTGGTTACCAACCCTCAAGATCATTGCGCTCTGAAAACTCAGCACTGTTGAAGACAAAGGCCAATCCCAAGTATGTGGAAACGAATGCCACGTCTTGGTCAAATTCGGAAGTGCGGGGATAGGAGTTCATTCAGGAAATTGCTAAAAACGCAATTATTGGTTGATGCATTTGGCCTATTGCAAGGATTGAATCTCTCTGCTTTTGTTTTGACCTGTTTCAATATTTTATGGATGTAACTTTATTGTAAACCGTTTTGGAATAAAACGGTATAGAAATTTTTTAAATAAATGCAGTGGAGATAGTACACACAGATCTACTATTACTATTTATCACTTTAATAGCGCTGAAAGGTGTATTCAGCGCTGTACATTTTGACATTTATAGACGGTCCCTAATCAGAAGAGCTTACAATCTAACTTGGACAGACAGACACGACATATAGGGTTGGGGATGCAGAACCCAGGGTGAGAGGAGTTAAGAGTCGAAAGCACTCTCAAAGAGGTGGGCTGACATTTATAGATGGTCCCTAATCAGAAGAGCTTACAATCTAACTTAGACAGACAGACACGACATATAGGGTTGGGGATGCAGAACCCAGGGTGAGAGGAATTAGGAGTCAAAAGCACTGTCAAAGAGGTGGGCTTTTAACTGGGCCTTGAACATTGCCTGAGACGGAGCCCGCCAGAGGGATTCGGGCAGTTTGATCCAAGCACACGGTGCAGCAAGGCAGAAGGGACGGAGTCTGCAGTTGGCAGTCGAAGAGAAGGGCGCAGATAGGAGGCAGATTGATTTGATTTGATTTATTGTTCTTGACATCAGTATTAAGCGATTGACCATGCTATAATTCAATAAACTACAAAGACTGTACAACACTACAATTCAGTGGTCAACATAAATTACACAGTACTCAAGACCACAATACCAAACTGATATCAGCATTAACAGTTTCTCTAAATATTGAATCAAAAATGGAACAAGATTTAATTAAAAGTCTGCTGGTCAAAAATTTACCGAACCATAAATGACCTTCTGGAATATCAATTCTGCCAGTCCATATCAACTGTTTCTAGAGCTGCCCTCAAAGTTTAAATTAAAGAAAAAAATAGAAAAATATAAGAAAAACAAATGCTCCTGGCTCCCCCAAAACTATCGGCAGGTGCTTAAGGGCCCCTTTGACCACGCCTTGGTAGTGAATTTCCTACCACAAGCCCATAGGAATTTGCCACAGGGGAATTCACTGCTGCAGCTTTGTAAAAGGTCTCCTAAGTTCCTAAATATTTATTTATTTTCTATCCCGTTCTCCCAGGGGAGCTCAGAGCTTACTCAGGTACTCAAGCATTTTCCCTGTGGGTTCACAATCTATCTAATGTACGTGGGACAATGGGGGTTTAAGTGACTTGCCCAGGATCACAAGGAGGAGCACAGGGTTTGAACCCACACGAGACTGTAGGTCTCTCAACCAGAAAGTTAAAATAAATGAGATGCTATAGAAATGCTCCTATACCTACAAAGAGAGAAGGACCATTTTTCCTCTTGTTTTAAGATTTTAGCCAGTGGCTCAGAGGTCCCAGTTTGACGCTTACCATGGCAGGATCGTGGGATGTTCGACTGCTCTGTGTATCTGGCAGGAGTCCAGTCTGGAGGGTAGTTGAATTAACACAAACCTGGCCACTTGTCCAGAAACATCCTGAGCCGAAATTGCGGCATGTCCCTTAGACCCCAGGCCCCCCCCTCCCCCCAGACACTGAAGGGGAGACAGTGGATGGGAAGCAGGCCCCTCTCCCTTGTGCCGTAGGCTGACCTTACAGCTTTTTCCTCTCTGTCCTTCTTTCTTCTCTCTCTTTCGCTAAGTTTCTTTCTATGTCATGAGATGTTTGTCTTTAACTCACACACATCTCTCTGTTCCACTTCCTTTTCTTAACACCTCGTATCCCCACTTTCCACCTTTCATTGGCTTACTCTTTCCTGTTCTTTCTTTCTCGCAGATGCCAAAGTTTCTCTCACCGAGAATTCATTGTCTTGTCAGCCTCTGGTTAGCCAGCCTGTGTGCAAATCATAAATTACATTGCTGGCCGCTGCTATACTTCAACACAGACAAAAAAATTGCACTCCATCACGGTCTCTCACGGCTTTTAGTGGTATTGATCAATGGCAGCCCCTCTTTTTACTCCCCTCCTCCCCCTTCCCATTCATTTTAAGTGAGCGGGTTAAGTGCAGTATCTTATTTTGTGCTGGGACAAATGAAAAGAATATTAGCAGTGGCTGAAATATATCTCTCTTTTTTTCCTCTCAGCTCCTTTTTTTATTGAATCTTTCTGAGTAGATGGCCTGGAGTGGAATGACAGGCCCTGACAGGCTCCTCATTAATGCCCAGACAGTAATTGTGATGCATCTCCTTGTCGGCCTTTTCACTTTCCTTCCTCCCTTTCCCCTAATTTACAAAGTGATTGCACAGATTGACTTGGTTTGGTAAATTATTGCCAGGCGAGATCTATTTCCCCCCTCTCCTTCAGCTGCCAGAATCTCCCCACTGCTACTGTACATCTTCAGACTGAATTGTTTCCATCGGTTCTAGCAAAACCGCTTTTCCTCAGCCATCTCACCTGCCTTCCCTCCATCCCTCCCTCCCAGCCAGCCAGGCCTTATCAAGAAGGCCTTGCTCCTCTCTCATCTGCTTGTTGTAGAGATATTTTTTTCTTCTCCATTCATTTGAAGGTGAGGTTCCTGGTCAATTTCTGGGATGAAAAGAACAATATTTTCACTGTGCAGGCCTAGAACAGCTTAAATTCATTTCTTTTTCAGGCCCTTTTTCTAAGCTAATGTGCAGCTAACGAATACAGGATGTCTGGTGCGGTACTCGGAGACACCCCCCAAGAAAGAGACTTGGGAGTACTGGTCAACAAGTCAAGGAAGCCTTCTGCGCAATACGCAGCAGCGGCAAAAAGGGCGAACAGAATTCTAGGAATGATTAAGAAGGGGATCGCAAACAGGTCGGAGGGGGTTATCATGCCGCTGTACCGGGCCATGCTACGCCCTCACCTGGAATACTGCATCCAGCACTGGTCACCGTACATGAAGAAGGACGCGGTACTACTTGAAAGGGTCCAGAGAAGAGTGACTAAAATGGATAAGGGGCTGGAGGAGTTGCCGTACAGTGAGAGATTAGAGAAACTGGGCCTCTTCTCCCTTGAAAAGAAGAGACTAAGAGGGAACATGATCGAAACATTCACGATACTGAAGGGGATAGACTTAGTAGATAAAGAAAGGTTGTTCACCCTCTCCAAGGTAGGGAGAACGAGAGGGCACACTCTAAAGTTGAAGGGGGATAGATTCCGTACAAACGTAAGGAAGTTCTTCTTCACTCAGAGAGTGGTAGAAAACTGGAACGCTCTTCCGGGGGTTGTTATAGGGGAAAACACCCTCCAGGGATTCAAGACAAAGTTAGACAAGTTCATGCTGAACTGAAACGTACGTAGGTAGGGCTAGTCTCAGTTAGGGCACTGGCCTTTGACCTAAGGGCTGCCGTGGGAACGGACTGCTGGGCACAATGGCCCAGCAGCAGCAATTCTTATGTTCATATGTCTTGCTAAAGGACTCCTTTCATTTTGTCATGTGCATCCACGAAGGCCCGGATTCTGTAAACGGGGCCAATCGTACGTCAATTACACAATGGCGCTGTTTACGGAATCGCAACCACGTCATGGAAATGTAGGCCAGGGTTTTCCAGCTCCTTTCTGAGATGAGATATGGAGGCACCTATTGACGTTTAAGGGTACTTCTGGGATTAACCACACCTATTGTACCCTAAGTCGCTGGTAAACGCCTCCGTGATTGTAGTTCCGGCACAGTGTGTGAAGGTGCCTTTTTTTTTTTTTTTTTATAACAGTCATTTAAGTGCTTTTAAATGACAAGGTCAATTATTGCATCGATTAAAGGCAATTAAACCAATTAAGATAGGTGGCGATAGGGTGGCTCCCGCCACCTTTCAGTGGCTCTTGTAGAATCCGGGCCTAAAAGTATACTCTGGAATGCATTGCCAGAGGATGTGGTGAGAGCGATTAATGTAGCTGGTTTTTTAAAAGGTTTGGACAAATTCCTGGAGGAAAAGTTCATAAACTGCTGTTGAGACAGACATGGGTCACGCCATTGCTTGCCCTGGATCGGTAACAGGGAGATTCTATATGAAATCTTGCTATTCTTTGGGGATTCCGCAAGGAATGCCGCTACTCTTTGGTGTTCCGGAATCTTGCTTACTGTTTGAGATTCTGGAATGTTGCTACTATTTGACTTTTTGCCAGGTACTTGAGACCTGGATTGGTCACTGTGGAAACAGAACACTGGGCTAGATGGACGATTGGTCTGACCTAGTAGGTCTATTCATTTTCGCAGAAAGGGTGGTAGATGCATGGAACAGTCTCCCAGTAGAGGTGGCGGAGGCAAGAGAGTAGAGGACAGGCAAGTGGGATCTCTTAGAGAGAGGAGGAGGTGGTGGATGCTGCCGATGGGTCATTTGGCCTTTATCTGCCGTCATGTTTCTATCTTTATCCCAGGACAAGCAGGCAGCATATTCTTAACGCATGGGTGACGTCACCGACGGAGCCCCGGTACGGACCTTCCCGCCCGACGGAGGAGTGTGTGGTCCCCAGTTTCTTCGTTTCCGCGGCCGTTGAAAAACAAATTTTTGCCTTCCCGCTCGCGTATTTTCTCTCTTTTTTCTTATCAGATTCCCTTTATTTTTGTTTAAAAAAAAAACAAAACTCGTCGAGTTTTCTTTATTTTTTCAGGCCGGCCCCGGCGGGGCCTGTTGCCACCATATAGGCCTCCGGATTCAATTTTGCAGAGGCCGTGTTTCCCTTCATGCCCCCTCAACCGGGTTTTAAGAAGTGCCAGCGGTGTGCACGCCCGATCTCCCTCACCGACCCACACAATTGGTGCCTCCAGTGCTTGGGTCCAGAGCTTCGGGCTGACACCTGCACCCGCTGTGCTACGCTTAAAAAGCGTACTTTGGAAAAATCGGCAGATCCAGCAAAATATTTTGTTTGGTACCAGATCTGCCATGGAACCGGCTGCGACGTCGACGGCACCACAAAAGTCGGCACCGACGACATCGACACCACCGGACCCTTCCTCGGGGTCGTTGGGCCCAGGTAAGCCGGCTAAGAAGCCTCCCACTTCCCTTGAGCGCCCTCCTGCCACAGTTGCGACACCGGCCCTCCCGGCGCCGCACCGGCCCCGCAAATGCTCCGCTCCAATCTCAGTGAGTGCCTCATCATCGGCCTCCTCATCGCCGGAGCGTAGAGCGGCACCTATGGTACCGAAGAAGAAAAAAGCGGTACCGGTGCCTCCCCTGGACGACCGCATCGCGGCCATACTCCAAACACAGTTACAGGAGCAGCTGCAACAACAGCTCCAACAACTGTTGCTGGCACCGCACCTTCCGGTACAGGACCGGTCCGAGCCTCACACTGTCCCATCGGTGTCGACCCCCTCGGTACCGATTAATACTTCCATGCCGGTGCTCTTGGCAGAAACACCTACAGTACGTACCCGTGATGCTGCCGACCCTGTCCGGTCCCAGGAATGACATCGGTCTTCCTCACCTGGTACCGCCTCGGTGCGCTCAGGCAAATCTCTTTCAAAGACCCGCCATGCCGAGCCCTCCACACCGATGTCCAAACGTACGCACCCTGACGTTAGGGACCCAGATTTGTGGGAAGACTCCCCTCACGGTACTGAGGAGGACGCTTCATCAACCGATGAAGAACCCTCCATGACCGACACCGTCTCCAAACCAGAGCAATCCTCTTTCTCCAAATTCCTTGAGGGAGATGTCAGCAGCTCTTTCCATTCCCTTGGAGTCCGACTCTAAAAAGTCTCGATGCCCTAGACTTTGAGCAACCTCCCAAAGAATTTCTGAAGTTGCCCGTCCACGACATCTTATGGGAAACTTTCTATAAAAACTGGGAAGCTCCCCTCACGGTTCCTGGAGCCCCTCGTAAATTGGATAGCTTATACCGGGTTATCCCAATCCCATGGTTTGATAAACCTCAATTGCCCCACAAGTCCCTCCTGGTGGAATCTACCTTGAAAAAATCTCAGGGTTCCAGTGTATATGCCTCCACCCCTCCTGGCAGAGAGGGAAAAACCATGGATAAATTTGGTAAGCGCCTTTTCCAAAATGCCATGTTAGCCAATAGAGCCAACAACTACACCTTCCACTTCTCCTTCTACATGAAGCATCTGGTGCAACAGCTCTCCTCCTTACAGAAATATCTTCCTGAACGTAAGGTCCCTCTTTTCCAGCAACATATTTCTAGCCTCCTCCAACTCAGGAAATTCATGGTTCGCTCCATCTATGACTCATTTGATCTGACCTCTCGCGCATCCGCCATGGCGGTGGCCATGCGCCGTTTGGCATGGCTGAGAGTCTCTGACCTAGACATTAACCACCAGGACCGCCTGGCTAACGCACCTTGTCTGGGTGATGAACTCTTCGGAGAATCCCTGGACTCGACCACCCAGAAGCTCTCGGCACACGAGACCAGGTGGGACACTCTGATCAAACCTAAAAAGAAGACTCCACCTGCTCGCCCATACAGGCAACAGTCTTCTTACCAACGCAGGTTCTTGGCCAGACCTCTCAACCCGCCTCAACAGCAGCCACGCCGACCTCGGCAACAACATCAAACCCAGGCTCGCTCTCAGTCTCACCAACCTGCCAAGCCTCTACCTCCGTCAAAACCATCTCAGCCCTTTTGACTCTTTTCTCCAGGGCATAGCCAGTCTCCCAAAATCATTACCTCTTCCTCAGCCTATCGGAGGTCGCCTCCAGCATTTCCTCAGCCGTTGGGAGGTCATCACATCAGACCAATGGGTCCTCAACATCATTCGCCACGGCTACTCTCTCAACTTCCAGACTCTTCCATCAGACAATCCTCCCGTAGAGTCTGCTTCTCACTCCTCCCAAACCCCCCTCCTCCTGAGGGAGGTCCAATCCCTCCTTCTTCTCAATGCCATCGAAGAGGTGCCTCCGGAGCAAAGGGGTCAGGGATTCTACTCCCGCTACTTCCTGGTTCCCAAGAAGACAGAAGACCTCCACCCCATCCTCGATCTCCGGGACCTCAACAAGTGTCTGGTCAAAGAGAAGTTCAGAATGCTCTCCCTGGCCACGCTTTACCCTCTTCTCTCTCATCACGACTGGCTATGTTCCCTGGACCTCAAAGAGGCCTACACTCACATCCCCATCAATCTGAATTCACGTCGCTACCTCCGCTTTCAGATTCAGCACCGCCACTATCAGTACAAGGTACTACCTTTTGGCCTCGCATCATCGCCCAGGGTGTTCACCAAGTGCCTTATTGTGGTAGCGGCCTTTCTCAGGTCTCACAACCTCCAGGTGTTCCCCTACTTGGACGATTGGTTGGTGAAAGCAACTACGTCTCCACTTGTGCTGCAAGCCACTCATCACACCATCTCTTTCCTCCATCTCTTGGGGTTCGAGATCAACTACCCCAAGTCGCATCTGCTTCCCACACAGCGACTTCAGTTCATCGGAGCAGTTCTTGACACCACTCTGATGAGGGCGTTTCTCCCCTCCGACCGACACCGGACCCTGCTCCACCTCTGTCGTCAGGTGCTCCTTCATCAAACCATCCCAGCTCGACAGATGATGGTCCTCTTGGGCCACATGGCCTCGACGGTCCATGTACTTCCTCTGGCGCGACTCCACCTCAGGACACCTCAGTGGACTCTAGCCAACCAATGGTCACAGACCACGGATCCTCTTTCTCATCCCATCTCTGTGACATCGTCTCTTCAGCAATCTCTTCAATGGTGGTTGAACTCCTCCAATCTTTCCAGGGGTCTACTCCTTCATCTACCCCCTCACTCCATGATCATAACCACGGATGCCTCCCCCTATGCGTGGGGAGCTCACCTAGGAGATCTACGCACCCAGGGACTCTGGACCCCTCAGGAGCGTCAACATCACATCAATTTCCTGGAACTCAGAGCCATGTTCTATGCTCTCAAGGCCTTCCAGTACCTTCTCTGCCCTCAGGTTCTTCTCCTGTGCACAGACAATCAAGTCGCCATGTACTACATAAACAAGCAAGGCGGCACCGGATCTCGCCTCCTCTGTCAGGAGGCTCTCTGCATCTGGACCTGGGCCACGGACCACAGTCTCTTCCTCAAGGCTGTCTACATCCAGGGCAAACAGAACTCCCTGGCCGACAATCTCAGCCGCATCCTTCAACCTCACGAGTGGACTCTGGACCCTCCAACACTCCGCTCCATCTTTGCTCGCAGGGGCACTCCACAGGTGGACCTCTTTGCAGCTCCTCACAACCATCAGCTGCCCCAGTTCTGTTCCAGACTCTTCTCTCCTCACCGTCTGGCCCCGGATGCATTCATGCTCGACTGGACGGATCGGTTCCTCTATGCCTTTCCTCCACTCCCTCTGATGTTGCGGACGCTATACAAACTCCGCAGGGACAAGGCCACCATGATTCTCATCGCCCCTCGGTGGCCTCGACAACACTGGTTCTCCCTTCTGCTTCAGCTCAGCTCCAGGGAGTCCATTCCTCTTCCTGTGTTTCCTACTCTACT
This sequence comes from Geotrypetes seraphini, assembly GCF_902459505.1. Classification (NCBI taxonomy): domain Eukaryota; kingdom Metazoa; phylum Chordata; class Amphibia; order Gymnophiona; family Dermophiidae; genus Geotrypetes; species Geotrypetes seraphini. The sequence continues at coordinate 70,995,520 of NC_047095.1, forward strand.
TACACAGCAGCATCAGTCTCTACTAAATCCCAATCTGTCTTCGCTCCACCTGACAGCTTGGTTTCTCTCAGGCTGACCTCTCCAGAGAATCTGTCTCAGCCTATCCGTCGCATTTTGGATGCCTCCAGGAAACCGGCCACTCTTCAATGTTACCATCAGAAGTGGACCCGGTTTTCCTCTTGGTGTCTCCTGCATCATCACGATCCCACCTCATTGGCGGTGGAAACTGTACTGGACTATTTGCTCTCTCTGTCCGATGCTGGCCTCAAGTCTACCTCAATCAGAGTCCACCTCAGTGCCATCACTGCGTTTCATGAGCCTATCCTCAGAAAACCTCTCACGGCTCATCCTCTGGTTTCCCGGTTCATGAGAGGCCTCTTCCATGTCAAACCATCTCTGAAGCCTCCTCCTGTCGTCTGGGACCTAAATGTGGTTTTATCAGCCCTCATGAAACCTCCTTTTGAGCCTCTTGCCACGACTTCGCTCAAACTTCTAACTTGGAAGGTGCTTTTCCTCATTGCCATCACCTCTGCCAGGAGGGTTAGTGAGATGCATGCACTGGTCGCCGATCCACCGTTCACTGTTTTTCACCATGACAAGGTGGTTCTGCGTACCCACCCTAAATTCCTCCCCAAGGTGGTCTCGGCTTTTCACCTCAACCAGTCCATTGTGTTGCCGGTCTTTTTCCCTAAACCCCATTCTCATCCTGGGGAACAGGCGTTGCACACGCTGGATTGTAAGCGTGCCCTTGCATACTACCTTGACCGTACCAGGGCTCACCGCCCGTCTCCTCAGCTCTTTCTGACCTTCGATCCTAACCGTCTAGGTCGTCCTGTCTCTAAACGGACGCTTTCCAACTGGCTTGCTGCCTGCATTGCGTTCTGTTATGCTCGGGCCGGTCTCTCACTGGAAGGTGCTGTCACGGCCCACAGGGTCAGAGCTATGGCTGCTTCTGTGGCTTTCCTCCGTTCCACGCCCATCGAGGAAATCTGCAAGGCTGCCACTTGGTCCTCAGTTCACACGTTCACTACTCACTATTGTCTGGATGCCTTCTCCAGACGGGATGGACACTTCGGCCAATCTGTGTTACAAAATTTATTTTCCTAATGGCCAACCATCCCCCCTCCCTCTCTGTTAGCTTGGAGGTCACCCATGCGTTAAGAATATGCTGCCTGCTTGTCCTGGGATAAAGCACAGTTACTTACCGTAACAGGTGTTATCCAGGTACAGCAGGCAGATATTCTTACGTCCCACCCACCTCCCCGGGTTGGCTTCTTAGCTTGCTTATCTTAACTGGGGACCACGCACTCCTCCGTCGGGCGGGAAGGCACTCGCGCACGCGCGGTGCGGCCAACTAGAACTTTCTAGTTAAAAAGGTCCGTACCGGGGTTCCGTCAGTGACGTCACCCATGCGTTAAGAATATCTGCCTGCTGTCCCTGGATAACACCTGTTACGGTAAGTAACTGTGCTTTTCAGATGCTCTTACCCAGGCTCTGCTGCTGACTATCCTCTGTTATTGCTGCAGCATTGCAACACATTATTCAGTCTTGGTGCCCAAATAGCCAGCTGGGCAAGTTGGACCACTTAAATAGCAGACTTAAGTATTCCTCCAAAGTACACATCTTGAGACTGGACCTGGCCTGGCATTGACTACCTGGGTCTAACTTAGCCAGCAGCAATCAGCATCTTCTAGAACATTGAGATCACAGGATCAACATCTATTAACCATTCCCTCGTTAAAAATCATTAATACAAGACGTCTCACTATTTTTTCGGTGACAGCCCCTCAGTCCTGGAATGATCTCCCAATATATATAAGAGAAGAAAAGAACCTCGAAAAATTTAAGATTAAGCTCAAAAGTTTCCTTTTTAACGATGCTTTTAGTGAATAATGATCTTTTATTATTTTTATCTATCTTTTTTTTATTGTCTTTTTCCCCCCCTATGTTTTTACCTTTGTATTTTGAATTTAACATAGAATGTAACCATTAATGAATTTTCCCATTGTTTCGATATAATAAGTAACAACTTAATTTTTTTTCTTTTTAAATTGTGTTTGTTTTTTGTAATTTTGTCCATTTATATAATATTTTACCTATGTTTATAATTATTAGTATTATCTTGTACATCGCCTTGAATGTAGAGTAGGCGATTAATCAAATTATTTAATAAACTTGGAAACTTGGATCTGGCTGGTCTGAGCTCCTAAAAGGTAAACTGGGAGTTTTGCTTTCCCAATATGGATGAAGGACCAGAGGCTATGGGGACTCTGTTTCCAGTGGAGGACCCCATTTGGAAGAGCTCTCGGTACACCTTCTTCAAGATAGCAGCCTTGACCTCTACATAAGTGGCTCTCCTGCCTGGATTGGCATCCTGGGAAGTGGCTTGGCTAATAGGTTGCCTACGTAAGTAGTCCACCTGGACAATTGGGTAGTCCTTTCAAAACTCAACAAATATTAATCAAGATCATCTTTGTGAGACATTGTAGATGAACCTGAGCCTGGAGGGTGAAAGTAAGGCTTGAGATAAGGGCACCTGCCCCACTTGGACCATCTGAGCCAGGGAGATCTGTTGAATCTCTAGCCATTTCTGGCAGGTGTGGTTTTTGTTCACATTGTGCTGCTGCCTCAACATTAAGGCCTGGAATAATATTTCAGTTCTGGTCTTTGCTTGTCTGGCTCTGCTGAACTGTAGCATTGCCCACAGCTTTAATAATACTCATTCTGGTCTCTCTTTAGGACAGGGCTTCTCTCTTTAGCCCAACAACACTTCTGAGCCTCTTGTGGGGGGTAATAGCTCTGCTGTCCTTAGCAGGGAGACACAGATCCCATCGCTGCCATGATGTACATAAGAATTAAGAATATAAGAATTGTCAAAAGGTCCATCAAGCCCAGTGTCCTGTTTCCAACAGTGGCCAACCCAGGCCCCAAGTACTTGGCACAAACTCAACGAGAAGCAACATTCTAGAGCTGAGATTGTGATGTCATAATGCCTTGTTCCACCAATGCCTAAGAGCCAACCTCATCAGTGATGTCATAATGGCTTCATTGTCCTATACTTGGCTCAGAATAGATAGTAAGAGCTGCCATAAATGGGACAAACCAAAGGTCCATCAAGCCAAATATCCTGTTTCCAACAGTGGCCAACCCAGGTTCCAAGTACCTGACAAGATCCCAAAAAGTAAAACAGATTTTATGCTGCTTATTCTAGGAATAAGCAATGGATTTCCACAAGCCATCTCAATAACGGCCTATTGACTTCTCTTTTAGGAAATTGTCCAAATCTTTTTAAAACCCCGCTAAGCTAACTGATTTCATCACATTCTCCAGGAATGAATTGCAGAGTTTAATTATACGTTGTGTGAAGAAATATTTTCTGTGGTTTGTTTTAAATTTACTACTTAGTAACTTCATCACATGCTCCATAGTCCTAGGATTATTGTAAAGAGTGAACAAGTAATTCACATCTACCCTTTCTACTCCACTCAGTATCTTATAGACCTCGATCATATCCCCCTGGTGAACTTTTAAACTGCTATTGTTTGCCATGAAGAGTTTGATATTCAGTTAATACATCACCTTGACCCTGATGAAACTAACGAAACATGAATTCATGTCGGGAGAGGTGCAACTGTGAATAAGTAATTTTTCAGACTTTTGAATATTAGTTGAGTGGGTGATAAATATTATATTTATATAAAAGGAAGAAAAAATGTTGAAATATTTTGAGCCTGTTGATTTTGCCACTTCCAATCTCATGAGATAGCAAAATTAACAAGGTCTCTGAGGGGGAAGATACAGATGGGTTGCCAGCAGGTGGGATGTAAGAAAAAGAAAGAGAGGGGCAGATGGGCTGCAGGCAAGTGAGAGAGAAGACAGACAGAGGTAGAAGCACCACTACTGACACTTTTTTAAATCCACTTTAATTCAGTTGTGTGAAAAACCTATATTTATCTGCTGAAGTTTGCCCTGTTTAATTTTCTCTGATCTAACCCTCTGCTTACTCAGCCAAAGTAATTGATCAAATTTGTCTGCCAAGACCTGGTAAATCTATGCGGCCTATAATCCATTGGATTCCACAAAATGCTCTATCCTCTGTTTTATCTGCAGTTGTATAAATTTACCCACTATCAAGCTTACGCACTGTCTACAAATGGTCTCAAATAAAGCCATAAGTTCTGTATGTCTGCTGTTCACCTTTATCTGAGCAAATCTTCTGTGGGCCATGGATCGTGTAAGTGTCGATCCCTTGAATTGAATGAATTCATTCAGCTGTCTCTGTTGGGACTCTCACCCTTGCAGTCTGTTTCTGCTGGGAGTCTCTTCCCTTCTCAATGTCAGTTACAGACACATTTGCCTTTGTAGAATTTAATTGTATCATCCTCATAAATATGATGGTTATTTCTTCACGAAAGACGCATCACCTTCAGTTGGAAATCAAAAGTTTCTAAGCTACTTTCTGCAGCTTGATGTAAAAAAATCCACAGGACTTAATTTCTTGCATATAATTGCTTGTTTACTGCTATTTATTTGTGTCTGAGAAGCTGAAAGCTATGTCGTCGGTGGTTTCGCTACCAGCAGGGCCTCCCAAGGCAGACATATTGCAGTGGAGATGTCAGACTAACGACGTGCCACCCATCGGGGCAGTGTTGGAGGCGGAGGATCGCGTTTGATGCAACAACTTATACTGTGCAGAAGAAAGGCCCAGAAAACTACTTCTGTATTCTGCCACGAAAACCTGATGATGTTCAAGAAGTCTCTAGGACTCGAACATGAGTCAATGGCAACTAATGTATGTTTAAAACTAGATGGACAGGCAGTATGGAAAGAAGAGGGATGAAGAACACTTTAAAATATCCCATATGTCTTCCACTGATGTGGGTGGGTAGGAAGGTATTAAAGATACTTCTGTGGTAGGTATCAGACAGAGAATGTGTTTGAGTTCTTGATATGGTTTTGGCATTTGTAAATTGACACTATTCGGTTTTACAATTTCCTGCGAATCTGTCACTCTTCAGTGTATTAGATGCATTGAGTTGGAAGTTGCTTTCTGCAAGAGATGTCAACAATATGCAAAAATAGTCAACAAACCAAAATAACAGAAGAGGAATAATTAGCGAAAGGACGACCAGAAGTCCAAAACGGTGAATGGTAAAATAATCATTTTATTTCAGGTTGCATTTTGTTCTGTTAAAGCTACAATTAAGCCCGAGTTTGTGCTTGTCGTAGTTCGTCAAGGTCTATCTGTATCTCCTGGTATTTTAGCATGAGAAGCAAAATATTTAATCTTTCTGACAGAGGGAATGTGGCAAGATTTCTTACACAGTCACAGCTTGTACAGCTGCCAAAGAGGATGGAACCCAGTAAAAACCCTTCATTTTATTTCTACAGTTGATTAAAATAGATAAACACAGATAAAAGGTGGAGTAATCTACTTGCCACAGAAGTCCATTAGCAAATCATAAATAAGCACTGGATTCCCATTTGTCTGTCTGTGGGCTCTGTGCCGTTCAATCTCATGGAACAAGTACCTGCATCCTACTACCCTGTTCCTGGAAACCTTGGCCAAAGCATCGAACTACATTTGGAGCATCTAAGGGAGAAGAGAGCGTGAACCATAACGAGGCAGTAAAGGAGGAAAGAGCGATTAGTGTGCTCGCTAGATCATTTCAGTTTCATATGTGCTGCCAATATTCCTACATAAATGTTGGTTTCGATGGATACAAGTGTCTCTGTGGAAGCCGCACAATCTCTTCTTCACCTAGTTATGGTTCTATCTTATTTTCTTGGACTTTGACATGATTATCCAGACTTTCTAAAATGAGCCTCAACTCTCCCTCTGCCAGAACCTTCCCCCCCCCCCCCCCCCGAGAGAACTAAAGGGGGGGTAGGGAAAGTGAGGGGAACGTGGGCAAATCCAACAGAGAGAAAGTCAAGTGATAAACAGAGTCAGACCCACAGAGTATGAAGGGATCGCAAGGTTCTCCATCTGTACCCAGCCATTTGCCAGTTCATGAATGCTTGAAACTCTCTTATGCCAACATAGAAAGGATGTTTTTGTTTCTGAGCTCTCTTCTGAATGCTGCTCTCGGTACTAGAATAGTTGTTGGGTGTCATCTGAGTTTGGGAAGGACAGCTTGCGTGGTCTCTACTTGGCACCTTGCCTCAGGCATCATCTTCTGGTTGACCGTACTCATGCCCATCTGTCAGGATGGCATGGCTCCCACTCACAAGTTGTTTGGAGCCCTGCCTCTGGACATGGTATCAGACACTGATGACTTTACATAGCCAACCTGTCATCATCATCTCCCTTGCACAACTTTCTGTCACCCTCGTGCCTGCGTTGAGCATTGGCATTAGATGCTGCCCTGCAGTTCATCACATCAGTTGGCACTCGTGATGAGACATAACAAATGTCACCAGACACTAAAAGGAATAAAGACTCCGAGCTTGTATGTCAACCAACTAGGCATGATCTGGCAGAGAGTACCCAAATGGAGTGCCGAAGTATTTGGTATCACAAACAATCCAAGAGAGGGCTGTGAATGGTTCAGGGCAAACTGTAATCAAGGAGTGCAGTTAAGAAGATAAGTACCAAGAACTGGCCTTCTGTTGATGAGATCGAGCAGGGTTATTGAAAGGAGGGCGATCAGATAGGTTTGGAATCTTGGAATGGCCCATTTTCTCGGAAGGTCTGCTTTAAGAGGAAGACCCATGAGCTGGGCTCCTCTCCAGGTCCAGGAATGACACATTTCAGAGACTGCCATGTGTACCTCTGTTTTAAAAAAATGATAGAAGCTGTAGGTTTTGGGACTGCCTATGTGTTTATCCATGGAGTAAAGTGGTACAAGCAGAGGGGTGACAGAAGCATAGGCAGGACCCTTTAAGGAAGAGAAAAAGCAAGATTTCTCTGTACAACTAAAGTCAGTTAACCCTTGCATTTAGGATAAAGTTAAAAATCCTCTCTGGGGTCTTTTGGAGTATACTCCGGCTCAGCAGACAAGCTCTGGTTGCAAATGTCATCTCTGAAGGGCACACCCGTGACGCACCCAGGCTTGTCATGGCCATGCCCCCTTTTTGATTGCAAGAAAAATGTGGGGCCAAGTTATAAAATAGTGTGCAGGTTGGAAAAATGATTTAATTTTCAATTTAGTGATGAAAATGTGTCATCCCATGCTTTTTTGAACTCTAGTCACCGTTTTCCTCTCCACCGCCTCCCTCGGGAGCACATTCCTATCGAGAGAGGTGGTGGAATTCAAAACGGCATGGGATAAATGCAGAGGATCCCTATATGGGAAGAGGAAGGCAAAATGAAGAGCATAGGGGAGGGGGAGGTTCAGCTCCAGCCCCCTTTCTGGACAGACTGGATGGGTCCTGCTGGTCGTTATCTGGCTTCATTTACCACGTTATTGTGTAGAAAGCTACTCTGACTCCAGGGCACAGCTTTCTCATGCAAACAGTAAAACTCATTTTTATTCCTGCTGTTGTAAACTGTGTTAAAAAAGCCATACTAGTGGGTGCTGCTGCGATAATCGCTCTGACGTCCGTAGGGAATTAATAGAGCGTTTGCTGCGCGGCTTTGTAAAAGAAGACCTAGGCGCTGTCAGAAAAAAAAAACCCCAACGCACACGCCACTACACTTATATACTGCTCTTTGCTTCACTTCAAGTAAATATCTCCCTTCCTCTCAGGATGTGAATGGAATTGACTTACACACTGACAGGAAGGGAAATCTAAAAAAAAAACACCTCAACTCTCATCCCTTACATTACCTAGTGGTGGAGTGGGCCCTGGACACTCCTGATCCTATTAAAAAAAATCCCTGGTGGTCCATAGGATGCCTAGACTCCTGACTTCCATGTCCCAGGGATCTCCCTGGTGGCCAAGAGGGCGGAGAATGGGACTTTATGCTGCCTTTTTGTGGCTGTAGCATTTCAAGGTGGTGGGCACTGGAGGATTGGGTGGCTTTCCTCGGGTCACAGGGTGTGGTGCTGGGATTTGATCTCACATAGTGGGACCTTTTACCTTACACGTGGTGGAAGTGGTGCAGAGATGCTGTGTTACCGTGGTGACCCTTGGCAGTGCCCAAAATACGTCTCCTATTAGAATGGCCTCACCTGCACATCTGCATCTGGCAGAAGAGGGGTACCCAGGGCCTTGCATGCCAGCTTGCTCATCATTTCTTCCCCTGCAATTCAAACAGGCGATTTCGATTTGATTCACATGAGAAGAAGAGGGTTGAAACCACCAGACACAGGAACTGCTTCAGAGATGCCAAGTTACCCAGTTCCAAGATGGAGAGTTTTTGACCAGTCCTGGTTTTGCACTTACATCCCAAAGCATTGTGGGATTTGTAATGTCTGATCGTGCCCAGTGAAATCAGCACTGCAGGTCCCATAATGCACCAGGATGGGGTGGTCAGAAATCCAAGACTATCCTAACATCGCCAGCCTGGAACTGGGTAACATGGGCATCTCTGCTGCTTTCCGGATTTCTATTCTAGAGAATGGTAAAATATATTTTTTTGTGAAGTGAAATCATAGATTGCTTCCCTCCCCCTCCAAAAAAAGTGATGCCACTGCACTATAGTCACCCAAAAATGATGTTCTAATAGAAACCATAGAATTTGGATTTCCAATATGAAAATAGTTTCTTCCTGAGATACCAAAAATGTATTTTACACAACAAGAAATGTTTGATTTTATTTTGAGATTAAAATATGGTAAAATGTAAAAATAAACTACAGTCAAATGACTTCCACAGTGAGTTTCAGTCGGTCTTAAATCTTGCGCACATGTTTGACAAAATTACTATAAAACATTACTTTGAATGAGATTCAATAATTTCCAGTGATGTTCAATCAATCCAATTACTTAATCAGGCAGCTTAGAAATATCTGGCCATGGAGCTTAGCCCTTTCTTCCAAGGGTAGCGTATTTACCAGTTAGTCAAACATCCTAATGGATGAATTGATTTAGCTCTTATTTTGTGGAATCTGTCCTAGAATGAGGTATAGGTGGAATACAAATATTGGCATAACATAACATCCTGTGTTAGGGAAATTTCACACCTCTATAGACATGGTAAAATTTAGGACAGCTACACCACTCTTTTCATACTTGTCTCGTGGGCAGAAGGTTCTACTAATACACTTCAGCGAGGGTTGGATATAGATTTTTGGTGACCATAAACACCTTCTTCATGGGTGGTACCTCTATGACTGGAAGGAGAGCAGGGAGACAGTTCCTTGGGTGCTGTCACAGTCCAGATTCTCCACTATCTCAATAGCCCTCCTCTGATACCCCCTTCCCACCCCATGACCTTGTTCCAGAGTCTTCTCTCCATGCCTCCTCTGATTGGTCCAGTATTGTTCAATTAGCACCCACAGAGCTGGCTCCAGAGGTGTTGCATAATATTAGACTCAACAATTTTGAATATATTTGCTATTCATGGCGGAGATGTTTTCTTTGTGTTGCATGGTTTTCCTGCCTTACATGAGTAGTTCCATTTTTGTGTTCATGGTCAAGTTAATATTGAAAAATATGTGGACCAATATTTAAGCTCCGTGGTCAATATTCTATTTTTTTTTTTTAAAGAAATGCTGACTATGGTATTTAAATGCTTTACATGTGGAGGGGCATTTTTGAAAGGACATCCAACTCAGAAGAGAAACCACCACTTCATAACGTCCAAAATGGACATCTCTATCACGTGTATTTTCCAACAGGAAATATGGCATGATTTCCTGTTCAAAAATACATGAGATGGACATTGGTGTGCTGAGGACATCCAGCACGAACAGCCATTTTACAAACTGGAACATATATGAAAGGCAAAAAAGCAGGGAAAAGGATTTATTTTAAAAAATTCCTATATATCGCAAATCTACAAATCTAAGTAGTTTAAAACATACACAGAATAGATATAACATTAAAACGTACTACTCTTTAAGATATACAGTATTCAAAAACCTGAACAATGTCTAAAATTTCTGTTTTGATTCATAAAAATGCCTGAGGAAACAGATGTGCTTTTAAAAGTTTTCTAAGTGAACTCAATGACTCAAATTTTCTCAATTCCTTTGGAAGGAAGTTCCATAACTGAGGTCCCACGACCATAAAGTTCAAGTCCCTATACATCTTCAATCTAATTTGCTTAAAAGCTAGAACATCAAGTAATGCCTGATTACTTAAACGAAGGGGACATCCTGGCACATGAACCTTCAGGGTTGCAGCCAGACTAAGTGGTGGTGGTTCATAAAGCATTTTACAAATTAGTGTTAGAGGTGGTGGAAACAGAGACTGTGTCTGAATTCAAGAGGACCTGGGATAGGCACGTGGGATCTCTCGGAGAGAGAAAGAGATCATGGGTACTGCAGATGGGCAGCTCTATGACCTCACAATGCAGGTGTAAAGAGCCTTAGCCTATAGGAAGAGGAGATGCAAATGTGAAGAGCCTTAGCCAATAGGGAGAGGAGGAGATAGTGGATGCTGCAGATGGACAGACTGGATGGGCCATTTGGCCTTTATCTGCCATCAAGTGTATAACGAAGGTGTTCAGTAGCCACTGGATTACAAATCCACAGGCAGAAGAGCATAAGAATTGCCGCTGCTGGGTCAGACCAGTGGTCCATTGTGCCCAGGAGTCCGCTCTCATTGCAGCCTTTTGGTCAAAGTCCAGCGCCCTAACTGAGACTACTAGCCTTACCTGCGTACGTTCTAGTTCAGCAGGAACTTGACTAACTTTGTCTTGAATCCCTGGAGGGTGTTTTCCCCTATAACAGCCTCCGGAAGAGTGTTCCAGTTTTCTACCACTCTCTGGGTGAAGAAGAACTTCCTTACGCTTGTACGGAATCTATCCCCTTTCAACTTTAGAGAGTGCCCTCTCGTTCTCTCTACCTTGGAGAGGGTGAACAACCTGTCCTTATATACTAAGTCTATTCCCTTTAGTATTTTGAATGTTTCGATCATGTCCCCTCTCAATCTCCTCTGCTCGAGGGAGAAGAGGCCCAGTTTCTCTAATCTTTCGCTGTACGGCAACTCCTCCAGCCCCTTAACCATTTTAGTCGCTCTTCTCTAGACCCTTTCGAGTAGTACCGTGTCTTTCTTCATGTACGGTGACCAGTGCTGGACGCAGTACTCCAGGTGAGGGCGCACCATGCCCCGGTACAGTGGCATAATAACCTTTTCCGATCTGTTCGTGATCTCCTTCTAACTTTGTTGTATGTCATCTCTTCCGTTTTTGTGAATATTGTATACAAGAACCAATTTAGCTGATTCTCCCAGATTAGAAAAAGAGTTTTTGAGCATTGTTTGGCTTCTTTCACCTTTGGGGTTTTAAAAATGTGTTTATTTTTAACTTACAGACATGCCGGCCCCTCCCTCAGTCACTTCCGTTAGTTGCGCTCGTGTGCATCCATCTTTTCTATTTTTGTATAAAAAATAATAAACACAGTGTTAACTGAAAAATGTCAAACCAGTAGCTCTGTTTATTTAACGAGTTATCAAAAGATTGAATGAGACTTTTGAAATATGCTTCAAGGAAAGGGGCTTGATTTATCAAGGTCTTTTCCTATAGATTGATTTATTGGGAAGGATTAACTGCCAAAGCTTTATAAAGCAGGTCCAGTTCAACATAAAACACACCATTTTGTTAACTTCATAACAATAGTGAAATGAGCAAATATAAATAGAATGAATGAGGTAAATTCAAAATCAGCAAACTGAACTGACATGAAACAGTTTCAAAAATATGTACCACCAAAATTCAAATAAGGCACATAGAATAAATGTCAACATAATACAAAGCACTGGACAACAACATATTTAAGAGATGGTCCCTTCTCAGTAGACCTTACAATCTATTACTGCCTTATATGAAGCCACGTTGGCTCATAGAATTCCTATGAGCGTTGAAACTTTTACCATTGCGGCTGGCGATAAAAAACACTAATGCAGCTTCTTAAAAGGGGGGTTGAGACAACAGGACACGTAGGGGCTTAGGGAGTTTCTTGGGTGCTTAGGGTGAGGGGTTATGAGTTAAATGCATTCTCGAAAAGGTGGGCTTTTACTCCGGATTTGAAGAGTTCCAGGGATGGAGCTTGACATACTGACTCAGGCAGTTTGTTCCAGGCGTAAGGTGCAGCAAGAGAGAACGGGCGCAGTCTGGCAGTAGAAGAGAAGGGTACATGAACAGAGTTGCCGGGGAGGAGTGTAGGGAGAGACGAGAGGAGAGAGATTGAGGAGCTAAAGAGTGAATCCACTTGAAGGTCAATAAGAGTTTGAACCGTATGTGGGAGTGGATGGGAAGCCAGTGAAGTGATTTGAGGAGAAGGGTGATGGGAGCATAGCGACTCTGGCGGAATAGAAGTCGTGCAGCAGCAATCTGAACGAATTGAAGGAGAGAGATGGTTACGCAGGAGGCCAGCGAGAAGCAGGTTGCAAGTCTAAGCGAGAGGCTTTTGGTGGGGGGCTCCGAGAGGAAAGGTCGGATTTTGGTGATGTTATAGAGAAAGAAGCACAAGCTCCACAGAATCAGAAGGCCGACAAAAACACCGTGGAGAAGGCGATGTTCAAGATGCAGGCTTTATTGCAGGGGTGTCCAATGTCGGTCCTCGAGGGCCGCAATCCAGTGGGGTTTTCAGGATTTCCCCAATGAATATGCATGAGATCTATGTGCATGCACTGCTTTCAATGCATATTCGTTGGGGAAATCCTGAAAACCCGACTGGATTGCGGCCCTCGAGGACCGACATTGGACACCCCTGCTTTATTGAAAGTACAGTCAGATAATCCACATGACCCAAGTTTCATTATTAATATTGAATGGGTTCTTTTATGGACATATGTTTTAACATAGGATTTAGTTCCCCACTTTTGGTTTTCTTATTACTATTATCTTCATGCACATAGGTTTACTCTCATATTTCTGTCCATTTTATAACAATTTAACCATTTTTAGGTGTTAGTATTTCATCCACGTCCTTTTTGCATTAGGACCTTCAGGGTATGTATCTAACTAACTTACAAAGGCTCTCTCTTCTTCTTCTTTCTTCGTTTATCTTGGCCACCTTTAGGCATGTTTTAGCCATCACGCCATTTGCCATGGATGGGCATCTTCTGACATCCAATCACATCATTTCACACTTTTCAAATGCAACTTTCACACTTTTTAAATGCGAAGTTCACAGCATCTATTTGTCACCTCGAAATATTCTCCAACCCTTGCACATTCACAGTATTTAGAGTTTTTATTATAAAAAACACGTTTTCCACACCAGTCACTCCTCACTTGTTATTTAAAATCCACATTCTCACACATTAAATCACAATTTACTGCACGATTTTTTGCAAATAAACCATATATCACTTTAGGATACATTCCATTATCATTTATAGGACCCCTGAGGAAGACAGTGTTGTCGAAACACAGACCGTGTTGGGTCCATAGTTCCCAACAACTTGGGTCCTACGTAGGTATCTTGTCATGTGGATTATCTGACTGCACTTTCAATAAAACCTGCATCTTGAACATTACCTTCTCCACAGAGAAAGAAGCAACAGGTTTTGCTGGTCTGTTAGATTTTGCAAACTCTACATTCCTCAGGAATCCATATGTCTTCTGTGTAATCCTGTTCAAAGAATACTAGTTTCAAGTTTATTATACCATTTTAATGCCAAAGCAGTTTACAATATAAAACTAACAAACAAAAATGATTAAAAACAAGGGAAGAGGACATATATGTGTGAATTTGAATTGTCACGACATGGCACAAGAGGAAAAAAAGGGGAGGGTTTACAATTTATAAAATAAAAAATTGAAAAGGTAAAGGGAAGAACGATATGGAGAAGGGGAAGACTTAGGTGATCCAGTTAACCAAATCTCAAAAGCATCGTTAAAGAGAGAGGTTTTAAGGTTAGTTTTAAAATGATTAACGTTAGTTTCCAGTCTTAATGCTAAGGGAAGGGCATTCCATAGAGTGGGAGCATTACAAAATAAATAGTTTTGCAAGTTGTGTCATAAAATAACTGACAAACAGATGGAACCATAAGAAGATGTGGCTGAGATGATTGTAAAGTACGCGAGGTTTCGTACGGGATCAGGAGTCTGTCAGTAAATGAAGGAGAGTGATTGACCTGAACGTTGAACACAAGAAACATAATTTTAAATGTGATTCTGTGGGAGATGGACAACCAGTGGTCCCTTTTCAAAAGAGGTGTGACATGGTCAAACTTCTTTGCATTGAAGATAATTTTTACGGCAGTATTTTGAATAATTTGTAATTTCCTAGTCTCTTTTGGGGGGGTTCCATAGTAAAGGGAATTACAGTAGTCTAGGGTAGAGATGACCAAGTAATGAATGAGGATATTAAGATATTCTAGAATTGCCGCAAGGGACCATATCATCTTGAGTTTAAAGAAACATTTTCGAATTACGGAACTAATTTGTGCTTTGAAAGAAAGTGGATTATCAAGAATCACACCTATGAGTTTAATATCTGATACTAACTGAATTGGAGTGGAAGAGATGCATAATGGGGAAGAAAGGCTTTCGTTCTCTTTAGTCGGGAAAAGCATGGCCTTTGATTTACTGATATTGAGGGACAGTAGATTATTGCAAAGCCAATTACTGAGAACAGGTGGAGGGGCATAATCCAAAAAAGGGTCTAAGTCCCCTTTTGGCCTAAGTCCTTAAACGTTCAACGCAGAAGCAGGGAAAGTGTCCATAACCAAAACAAACGTCCTTGTTTTGATTATGGCCTTCCTCTGCCTAAACGCCCAAACACCACTACGTCTAAAAGTACACCCACACCACGTCTACACTTTTCGGCCATAATGAAACAAAAAAATGCCTAAGCCACAAACGTCCAACAGAAGGGCTTTTAGGCGAAGGAGGAGCCAGTCCTTCGCCTAAAAGCTGGATTCTGTAACCGGTGTCTGTCAAAAACAACACCGGTTACAGAATCCCCCCCCCCCCCCCACAACCATCCAGGCAGGAGGGTGCCCAAGCCCTCCTGCCATGTCAAACCGTGACCCCCCCTCCCGACAACATCGGGGCAAGAGGGTGCCCAAGCCCTCTTGCCCCGGCCAATCGCGGCACCCCCGATGATATCAGGGCAAGAGGGAGCCCAAGCCCTCTTGCCCCGCCGATTAACATCGGGCCGGGAGAGAGCCCAAGCTCTCCTGGCCCCAGCGACCCCCCCCCCCGGGACTGGCTTGGGCCAGGAGGGAGCCCAAAGCTCTCCTGGCCCCGCCGACCACCACCCCCTTGCGACTGGCTTGGCCCCGGCGACCCCCCCCCCCGCCGCTACATGATAGGGCATCTCTCCTGCCGCGGGTTGTGGCAGTTCTGGTAGAGGAGTGATGGCATCGCGGTAGGGGAGATGAGGCATCTCTCCTGCCACGATGCTTGTGGTGGGTAGGTTCCCGGGCCGCTGAACTGATGGCACCAGCGGCCATCAGCTCAGCGGCCCCTTTTTCGGCACTTAGATCTGGTTTGACTATGTCTAAGTCAAAAAGGTCTAAGTGCCGACTAGGCAACCTGTTAATGTTTTGGTTATACCTGTTGTACGCCTAGGTTTAGGTCGGCCCACCTCCCGCCCACTGCCCGCCCTTTCCCCTCCTCTAAACACACCTCTTTTCTCTCTGTGCGTCTAGAGGCAGGGGAAAGGCCTAAGCTGTTTTTAGATACGTCTAAAAACCAGCTTTGGTTATGGGTATTTGGACGATCAGGCTTTTTGATCATCCAAGTAGCCATTTAGGACACTTTTTAGACTTTTTTAAAAAAAATTATTATTATTACCCCCTTAGTTTTTGGTTGATTTTGTGAATTTTGGAAGGATTGGTTGATAGAACTGGATGATTAAGCTGAATATCATCCGTATATGCGAACATTGTAAATCCAATAGACTGTGTGATAGTCAGAAAAGGGGCAAGAAAGAGATTAAACAGCATAGGTGAGAGAATGGAACAATGGAGGATACCTGAACCCTGGATATAAGGTCAGATGAGGAAGTAGAGAGACAAACCTGATAACGCTTATCCGAAAAATATGAAGCAAGCCATTCAAGAGCTGTTCCTGAGATCCCTAAGGATTTGAGACGGCTGAGTAGAATTGCGTGGTTGATTGTATCGAATGCCGCAGTTGTCGAGAGGAATCAAAAGGACTGATTTTCTTTGGTCTAATAGTTGTGACTAGTCCGAGGAGTAAAAGCTCTGTGGAATGGTAAGGCCTGAAACCCGTTTCATTAGGATGTAATGCGTTAGTTTGTTCTATAAATGGTGTCAATTGTTTGAAAACGATCTTCTCAGTTAATTTTGCAAGAAATGGGATGTTGGAGCAATCACCAGGGTCATCCAAAGGTAGCTTCATGATTGGCCTAATGGCCATTTTCCATTGCTTTGGCATAGTGCCATTGGAAAGGCTGTTCCATTTGGATGAAGGGACCAAAGATAGAAAAATATTTTTTAATTAGAAAAGGTGGCAGACTATCAGAACGGTTACCTGAATTATTAATAGTCTGAATTGGTTTTTGAATTTCAGACAAAGAAGGGACTTTGAATATGGAAAAGGTGCTGATGGGAATAGAGACGGGCTTAACTGAAGAGTTAACGGAGGGAGGATTGATTGCAGAAAATAGGGTATTACGTATTGAAGTAATTTTATGTGCAAAGTGATCTGTTAAATCTTGGGCTGGAGGGGTTTCTGGTTTGTGGGGAACATCCCCTTTTTCCTTGTGTTTCTTCAGGTCTTTTTATATGTAATGTACATATTTGACTTTTAATAAATACCATTGTGTTACATCGACACTGCAACAGCAGCAAATTTCTTTGGTCATCTTTGGACACTAAATTTAAACCAGCTTGTGTCATATTTTACAAACTAATTTTATTTTTAGAGAAGCAATGGCTTGTTTTGTTACTTGTCAAGCCTGATCAATTATAATAAGCAGTGTTAAGAGAACATTTTTACCAATCCGTTGACTGAGCACAGTGACTGACCATGATTTACAAATGTTGCTCCACGAATAAGAGCAAGGCCTTTGCAACTATGCAGAAGGCAGAAATTCAGACAAGAGAAAGAAGATCACACGTCTCAAATGAAATATTTTGTCAAACGTCAAAGCACAGCTGTATATTACTGGTAAGAGTTCCATTTCATTAATCTGATGTTCTCCTTTTCTGAGCTACGGCAGAGGGAGTTTTAGTCTGAGAGATTTACAGGCCTGATGTGGACATGTCTTTCTGAAGTTTTTTGGTTGGATGGATGGGCAATGAGAAGGGCTCATAATAATAAAAAAAAACCATCTAAAAAGTGGCCTAAATGGGTACTTGGACGATCAAAAAGCCTGATCATCCAAGTACCCATAATCAAAGCTGGTTTTAGACGTATCTAAAACCAACTTAGGCCTTTCCCCTGCCTCCAAACGCATAGAGCCAAAAAAGGGTGTTTTTAGAGGAGGGGAAAGGGCGGGTGTGGGCAGGAGGTGGGCCGACCTAGACCAGGTATAACCAAAACTTTAGGAACTTAATGAGCGTCGGAAGCAGCGCGGGCCATTCAGCGCAGCTCTCTGCGCTAAAAAACGCTAGCGCAGTTTCATAGAAGAGGGGGGTACAGGTCATGTGACCCTAACCACCTATCAAAAATGATTAGATTGAATCTAGGGGAATGTGGGCCCCCCTGCTGTTGGGTCCTGGGCACTGCCCTATAGTCCCAGTCTGCCCCTGAATTATGGGCATAAAATGATGGTAAAATAAAGCCATTAAGGGGCACCATTTTGGAGATGGCATCAGCAGGGCAGGGAACGACTTGCAATTGCTCTAGCCCAAATACCACTGGACCACCAAGTACAGGCTCACTAAGATGGTGGGGAAGGGGGCCTTTGAGGAATGGGAGGATGTGATTGGAGGAAGGGGGCTCTTGATATGTCTGCTCATTGAAATAGTAATTGTGAAAATAGTGAGCAGACATATCGGCAGCCTCGTCAAACTTTCGATTATCCCTGCAGTACGACTAAGTCTAAGTTGACCCACATCCCTCCAAAAACAATCCTTTCAGCTCTGGGTGCATAGAGGGGTTCAGAGACCTAAAAAGTCTCTGGATACGTCTAAAAACCCATTTCGATGATCGGCACTTGGATGACCTGCCCTTTAGATGGTCCAAGTGCCAATTCGGGTGGTGTTTCAGATGTATTTTTGTTTTGATTAGGAGCCCCATATTATACACAGGTACTTATTGTGTACTGGATCAGTGGAGAGTTAAGTGACTCGACCAGAGTCACGTTATCGTATGTTTTATAAGAAGTGTAAATGACAACTATTTGGAAGCCACCAGAGTTCTGCTTTTGTTGTTTGCAACTTTTCAACTTTTTCTGAATATTTTTAGTAATTTTATGTATGAAGTAGGAATGATGTTATGAATTAATCATTTTTTTCTCTGGTTATTTTGGCATTTTAATTTAAAGTGTTGTTCAATTTTATTTAAATGTATTAACAATATTCTAAGTTATTATATGTTATGAAGTTTTAAGGCATAATTTGGTGCTTTTATTTGCCATTGCCATTCAATTCACAAGAAGAGAGGGTGATTCATGAATGTATGAAATAAAAGTGGGAGGAAGGGACGACCTCACTGTTCCTCTGGGAGAGGGTCTTCTAGGGAAGGGCAATCATTCTGCCTAGGGGAGACATAAGAACATAAGAACATAAGAACATAAGCAATGCCTCTGCTGGGTCAGACCTGAGGTCCATCGCGCCCAGCAGTCCGCTCACGCGGGCGGTCCCAACAGGTCCAGGACCTGTGTAGTAAACCTCTATCTAATACCCTTCTATCCCCTTTTCCAGCAGGAAATTGTCCAATCCTTTCTTAAACCCCCGATACTGTTCCCTGCCCTATAACGTCCCTCTGGAAGCGCGTTCCCAGGTGTCGACCACACGTTGGTAAAGATAAGAACTCTCTAGCATTCGTTTTGAATCTGTCCCCTTTCAACTTTTCCGAATGCCCTCTTGTTTTTTTATTTTCTGAAAGTTTGAAGAATCTGTCCCCTCTCTACTCTCTCTATGCCTTTCATAATCTTGTAAGTCTCTATCATATCCCCCTCTAAGTCTCCTCTTCTCCAGGGACGGTCTCTATGTTTTTCTGGGGAAGAAGGTGTTTGCTGGGCTCCTCTAGGAGAAAGAGCTTCAGAAAGCTGTGGCTGGAAGGCCCTGTTTACTCATAGACTTCTCTGTGTGTTTTTGCAGTGGGAAACAGAAAGGATATCCAGTCTGCGAGAGGACCACTTGGTTAATTTGGGAGACAGGCCCCTGGCCCCATTGTTTCTGCCTATAAATAGCGTCAGCTGCTGAGAGAGGAAGTTCTGTATATATTAAGTACAGGTCGCTTTTCCTCTTGGGAAGCTTTGTGGAGACTTTTTTAAAGAGGAAAGTCTGACCGAGAGATTAAAGCAGGCGGATTGAGAGAAACTGCAAAAGATGTAGAGCATCGGCTTTATAAGACATGACCCTTACAACTATTATTTATTTATCCCCTAGCGTGGCTTTGTAAAGGAGGGGATTATTTTAGAAATTTTTATTCCGCTTATCAACTAGGCAGATTACAACTTCCACATATAAGAATGACATACATAAAGGCCCAGATTCTGTAAACTGCATCCCAATTGTAGGAGGGGCCTTAGGCGCCTGGGCCAATCGGGCCTTAGGCCCCTCCAGGGGTAGGCCCACCTCATTCCAACAGAGGCGGGCCTGCCGGCCGGATGGTGGAAAGACACGGCCATCTTTAAAGGTTAGTGGGGGAGGGGATTCTGGCAGGAGGGATTGAGTCCTTCCTGCCAGTGATCTTCAGAGGGGGTGTTCCGGGCAGAAGAGATTCGTCATCCCTCCTGCTGCATTCGTTCAGGGCGGGTGGGGGGTGTTCCAGGCAGGAGGGATTGAGCATCAGGGCAGGTGGGGGCACAGGCGGCTGCAGGGAGATCCCGTGCCGTGATAAGTGTAGTGGCCACGTCTACAATAACCCGATTCTCTAACCGATATGTGTAACATGGACATTGGTTACAGAATCGGGTTTATTTTAGGTGGCCTTAGGCCTGATAATTAGGCCGAATCCAGGCCATACTGTAGAAATTCTACCATCAAACCCTCATTTCAAGTTTTGTCTTTGTAAGAAACTACCAAAATCTCCACCGAAATTCTTTGACAAACGGATGAGTTTTCAAGAGTTTTTTTTTTTTAAGATTTAAAGTCAGAACATGACCTTAATGAGCCCATTCATTGCATTTGACAACCTTGGACCAGCCACTGAGCTCACTGCCCAGTATTAGTGACTAGGGGCAAGATTCTCAAAACTTTGACGCCGTCGCCAAACTGTTTCCGGCGGTTTAGCCTGCACGCATTTTAGCAATGGATTATCAAAACGGTTTATCTCTGCCTTTAGCGAGGTTTCTAGCAGTCTCCGACAATGGCATGCAAATGGGCTATTTGACACTGAAATGAGCCTTCCGGTGGATTCTTAAAAATCGCTGAGGCATTTTCAAAGAGCAGCGTCGGCTTTTGGCGACCAAAAAGCAGCGACTGGTCCGGGGGCGCCGTTACAGTGCCAGCGCTTGTGTTTTGACTCTGGCTAATGACAAATAAAATGTGTATCTATATATTTTATAAGTGGAGGGGTGTAAAATCACGCTTCGCGCTTGTTAAAAGCCGTCACTGAGAAAACTGCAATACCAACGGCTCACGCTGGATTATCGGGTTTTGCGACCAACCGCTACAGCCACGTGTGTCGCACGCACATGATGTAAGCCTATTCCGTGCTCAAACAACGCTCGTGCTGATTGCGTTACATTGCTTTCCCGGGACATGCGCACATTCACGCCTCTTTCCTTGCATATTCTGACACCAGCGACTTGACGCCTGTAAATTTAGTGAACATAAGAACATAAGAAACGCCTTCACCGAATCAGACCTTTTGGTCCATCCAGACTGGTGACCCGCACACGCGGAGGCTAAGCCAGGTGTTCCCCGATGAAGACCTGTTTACCTGTATCCATCAATGTGATTTGCAAGAAGGTGTGCATCCAACTTGCCCTTGAATCCCCGAATGGTGGTCTCTGTCACAACCTCCTCCGGGAGAGCATTCCAAGCGTCCACCACTCGCTGCGTGAAACAGAACTTCCTGGTATTTGTCCTGAGCCTGTCGCCTCTCAACTTCAGTCCATGACCTCTTGTCTGATTCACATTTGACAACGTGAATAATGATGCTTCTCGCTCTATTTTGTCAAATCCTTTTATTATTTTATAAGTCTCTATCATATCCCCTCGCAGTCTCCTCTTTTCGAGGGTGAACAAACCCAGTTTTCCGAGGCGTTCTTTGTAGCTCAAATTTTCCATACCTTTTACTAGCTTCGTAGCTCGCCTCTGCACCCTCTCCAGCAGGGTCACATCCTTCTTTAGGTAGGGAGACCAGTGTTGGACACAGTATTCCAAGTGTGGTCTGACCATTGCTCTGTAAAGCGGCATTATGACATCCGCCGATCTACTCCTGATTCCCTTCTTTATCATGCCCAACATCCTGTTTGCCTTCTTCGCCGCCAATGCGCACTGCGCCGACGGCTTCAGGGTCCTGTCAATCAGTATCCCCAGATCCCTTTCTTGTTGGCTCTTGCCCAATGGCACACCTAACATTTTATATTCATGTTCCTTGTTTTTCCTTCCCAGGTGCATCACTTTGCATTTCTCTATATTAAACTTCATCTGCCACTTTTCCGCCCATTTCTCTAGCTGGTTCAAATGTCTTTGGAGCTCTTCGATGTCCATTAGTGACCCAACTGTCCGACATAGTTTCGTGTCATCTGCAAACTTGATTATATTACTTGTTGTTTCCTCTTCCAGGTCATTAATGAAGATATTGAACAAAACGGGCTTCCCTGCTGTCCGTCGACATCATTTGCATACGAGATTTGGGGAGAACATCTTGCTTGTTAAAATTCGCTGTCAAAACGGCTGCGTTAGCTTTTTAAAGCACTCACTCATATTCACACACACACACTCACTCTCACACACACTTTCACTCACTCACTCTCACACACACACAATCACTCATATACACTCACTCACACACATATTCACACACATTCACTCACTCTCACACACACAGTCACACACATACTCTCACTCACAAATACACTCTCTCACACTCTCACTCACACATACACACTCAATCATACTCACACACATAGTCATTCACAGTCACTCACATATACTCACAGTAGAGGTCTGCACGGGAACGGGGATCGCGGGGATCCCGCGGGTCCCGCGGGGATCCCGCGGGTTCCCCCCCTGGCCCACGGGACTCCCACGGGGACGCCCCCTGGCCCACGGGACTCCCACGGGGATGCCCCCCTGACCCACGGGACTCCCACGGGGACGCCCCCTTGCCCACGGGACTCCCACGGGGATGAAAACAACCTACCTAAATTCTGGCGATGCAAGTCTGGCGTCGCGTCGGGAAATAGCCATGTTGAGCAGTGAGCTCAGCACGTACACAGATGAAAGCCTTGCTTGCTGATTGGTCCGGCGGCCCCGCCCCACCGTGCCGCCGGACCAATCAGCAAGCAAGGCTTTCATCTGTGTACGTGCTGAGCTCACTGCTCAGCATGGCTATTTCCCGACGCGGGCATTAGGCTGTTTTTTGTCATTTCGGGTGGGGGATGGCAGCGGCAGCAGCAGCCTGAAAAAGAAATCATCCTGGCCGGGTTCGGTGTCATGCTCCGGAGCTTCTACAGCCTTCCTATCTCCCTCTCCCTTCTACCTGCGGCTCTCTTCGGCAACAACGATCGACACAAGCTTCTGGCGTCGGGGCCTACCCTCTGCGAGTCCCGCTTGTTTCAACTTCCTTTTTCCACAAAGGCGGGACTCGTAGAGGGAAGGCCTCGATGTCGGCAGCTTGTCTTGATCACCGCTGCTGACGAGTTGCTTAAGAGAGCCGCGGAGCAGGGGGGTGTTGCCAGGTGCAGGTAGAAGGGAGAGGGCCAGATGCAGGACTCGTGGGTGAGGGAGGAGAAGAGAGAGGGGAGAGAAACAAAAGGAAATATTTCATACTGGGCTGGGCCGGAGGGGAGAGAGGGTGGAAAGATTCTGGCTACAGGGTGCATTAACAAAGGAAAAAGGGGGGAAAGCGGAAAATGGAGATAGTGACACAAAGAAGAGAAAGGGTAAGCAGGACCTTCTGAATAAGGATAGAGATACAGAGGGGACATGAAGAGGAGGTGAAATAGAGACATAGAAGTAATGCTGAAAAAGTGTGTGTGGGGGGGGGAGATAAAGACATTGAAAGGGCAAATGGTGAATATGGGGTAAAGACAAGGACAGAGACAAATGAAGATTCTGAAAAAGTGGTGAGATAGGGATATAGGTGAGATGGACACAAAGAAGGGTGATGCTGGAAAATAGGTGGAATGGTAATTCTGACAGACACAGAAGGGAAATGCTGGATCAAGGAGAGATGGGGCTCAGGCTGGATGGAATGAGGAGAAATGCCTTGTTGGCCCGGAACTTCCTCTCCTACGTCAGAATTGACGTCAGGGAGCGGAATGCTGGTCAGCGCGACGCTTCTGCAGGGAAAGCTTGGGACAGCGGTGGCTTGGGGACTATTCCCCGATGGCGGTGGCAGCAAACCGAGTGGCTTGGGGGAGGGCACGGAGAAAGAAAGAAAGGGGGCAGACAGAGAGACAGAAAGAAGGGGGAACAGGGAGACAGAAAGAAAAAGTTGGGGGAGAGAATGAGGTCTGGAGGAGAGGAAACATACAGGAGGCTGAAAGAAAGGAAGAAAGATTGGATGCACAGTCAGAAGAAGAAAGTGCAACCAGAGACTCATGAAATCACCAAACAGCAAAGGTAGGAAAAATGATTTTATTTTCAACTTAGTGATCAAAATGTGTCTGTTTTGAGAATTTATATCTGCTGTCTATATTTTGCACTATGGCTCCCTTTTACTAAACCGCAATATTGTTTTTTAGCGCAGGGAGCCTATGAGCATTGAGAGCAGCGCGAGGCATTCAGCGTAACTCCCTGTGCTAAAACCTACTATTGTGGTTTAGTAAAAAGGGAGGGGGTGTATTTGTCTATTTTTGTATTTTGTTACCGAGGTGACATTGCATAGAGTCATCTGCCTTGGGAAATGTATATGGCAGATATCTTTGTTTTGTGTTCAAAAGAAAAGGAAATGCATTTCTGGTTTTATTTCTACAGTGTTGAAGTACTTGTTGGCCCTTGCTGTGACTGGTGGGGATCCCCAAGCACCGCCAGCAGAGGACCTCCTCTAGAGATGGTCAGAACTCCCCTCCACCAAGCGCAGCAGTCGCTGGCAGCATCCATGAGCCACTGAGGTGCCAGCATCTGTGACTCAGGGACGCTACTGCTGCCTGCCAAGCTTGGCAAAAGGGACCCCAGGCCAACTGCAAAGGAAGTCCTCAGCTGACAGTTTGTGGGTTCTCATCAGCTGAGTATTTATATTTTATATTTACATTAGAGGTTCTGGTAGAAACCCATTTACAAAGTATGTATTCTTCCCAATTAATATTTCCAAATTAATAGTCTCTTTGCTTATTTGTAAATGGGTCTCTACCAGAGCCTTTAATTCAGTAGCATAATTAAATAAAATAACTATTTCTGAAGTTTATAGGGAAGGATGGTGACGGAGGGGATTCCTCGCGGGGACGGGTGGGGACGGAGGGGATTCCTCGCGGGGACGGGTGGGGACGGAGGGGATTCCTCGCGGGGACGGGTGGGGACGGAGGGATTCCTCACGGGGACGGGTGGGGGACGGAGGGATTCCTCACGGGGACGGGTGGGGATGGGTGGGATTTTGGCGGGGACGGGTGGGGACGGGTGGGATTTCTGTCCCCGCGCAACTCTCTAACTCACAGTCAATAAACTTTAATATTTAAGAACATGAAGTCTTGCACCAGCTCTACCATCTACCTTGCAATTAATGCACAGTATCAACTTTTTCTCTGCATTAACTTTTTAAAACCAGTAGGAGGAAATATTTTTTCACTCAGAGAATAGTTAAGCTCTGGAATGTGTTGCCAGAAGATGTGGTAAGAGCGGATAGTGTAGCTGGTTTTAAGAAAGGTTTGGACAAGTTCCTGGAGGAAAAGTCCATAGTCTGTTATTGAGAAAGACATGGGGGAAGCCACTGCTTGCCCTGGATCGGTAGCATGGGATGTTGCTACTCTTTGGGTTGTGGCCAGGTACTAGAGACCTGGATTGGCCACCGTGAGAACGGCTACTGGGCTTGATGGACCATTGGTCTGACCCATTAAGGCGATTCTTATGTTCTTAACTGAACAGCAGATTTCCCCCAAAAAAATTGTGCAACACTCACAGAAGTTCTGCAGTTGCCATGGGTTCATTTTGGGAACTGCTACACAGTAATTTCACTTCAGTAAATAGGCCCCTGACATTTCCGTGCTCACGAGTGCAGTCGGCAGGGCAGGGCAGGACATTCACATTACTGTGCAGCAAAAAAACACACCTCTTGTTTCGACAAATACTCTGGGCCCAGATCTCTCAGGTTTATTCAGCAGAAAGGGAAAATCACTTTTATCAAGCTGCGTTAGGGTTTTTTTTATTGCCGACCGTTGCAGTAAAAGCTCCGACGCTCATAGTGGACTGATTTGGGCCTTCTCTGGAGAAGAAAGCGGAGAGAAATGGACAGATACCACGTCACACCGAAGCCTGTTTCCTTGGGCTGATTTTCTAAATGAATAGAGTTAGGTCAGGGCCTGCCCCATCGCCACCTTCCACTCTAACTCCATTCAGGAAAAGGAAGCAATTTGCTGTAATTCACGAAGGCTCCCAAACTGGCAGGAAACCAGCACTGCTTATAATGATTTTTTCCCCTGCAAATTTCTTCCTGCTCTTCTAGGCTGCCAGATCGACTGAAAAGAAGGCCAGCTTTAAGTGGAAGCAACATGCTGTGGCACTTGCCAAAGTGCCCAAATACTGGGGCTTCCCCTGCTGTTCTCCCATTTCCCAGAAACCCTCCCACTCCCTGTCCTCTGCCTTACATTTAGGTCATCGCAGAAATTGTAGTGACGCTGCTTTGCCAAGGCCTTGAATCCCCCCAGTGAAGCAGGAACAGGGCCCACAAATGAAACCTTGGCCTCTGGGAAACCAGGCCTTAGTCTAGCGTCCCCTGGGAGCCTCTCCTCAGAGACGCTGGAAGGACCCACGTCAGCACTAGAGCTTTTGAAGTGGGGCTTGGAATTTCTCCTTATTGTAGTCTGTTTATTTCTATTATGGCTAATTTGCAGCTTTTGCTTTATTTTTTATTTTTTCTACAACACACACACACTGCGTTTGTGACCTCAACAGTCCTACATTTATTTCTGAATCACACCATGGGCTTGGTTAAATCTTGTTCGTACAATGTTCCTGTTTGCCTGTTTTAATTAGATTGTAAGCTCTACTGAACAGGGACTGGCTGTCTAATGTTTAATGAACAGCTCTGCATACGTCTATAGAAATGAGAAGTGCTGGTAGTAGTTTTCCAAGCAATGAAATTCTTAATGAAAACAGATAGAAGCATGTGGATGGGAGGGGAATACTGGGCTGTAAGAGCAGTTGTGGTAGCTGACCTTGCCACTAGATACGAAGTTATTCAGAGTAGTGAAGACACAGGGGGATTGCAAAGATCTGTAACGTGACATAATCAACCTCGAGGAATGGGCATCGACCTGGCAGATGAGGTTCAACGTGGATAAGTGTAAAGTGATGCATGTCGGTAACAAAAATCTCATGCACGCATACAGGATGTCCGGGACGGTACTTGGCGAGACCTCCCAGGAAAAGGACTTGGGAGTTCTGATCGACAAGTCGATGAACCGTCTGCACAATGCGTGGCGGCGGTGAAAAGAGCGAACAGAATGCTAGGAATGATTAAGAAGGAGATCACGAACAGATCGGAGAGGGTTGTCATGCCACTGTACCGAGCCATGGTGTGCCCTCACCTGGAGTACTGCGTCCAGCACTGGTCGCCGTACGTGAAGAAGGACACGGAATTACTCAAAAGAGTCCAGAAAAGAGCGACTAAGATGGTTAAGAGGCTGGAGGAGCTGCCGTACAGCAAAAGATTAGAGAAACTGGGCCTCTTCTCTCTTGAACAGAGGAGTTTGAGAGGAGACATGATCGAAACATTCAAGATAATGAAGGGAATAGACTTAGTAGATAAAGACAGGTTGTTCACCCTCTCCAAGGTAGAGAGAACAAGAGGGCACTCTCTAAAGTTGAAAGGGGATAGATTCCGTACAAACGTAAGGAAGTTCTTCTTCACCCAGAGAGTGGTGGAAAATTGGAACGCTCTCCCGGAGGCTGTCGTAGGGGAAAACACCCTCCAGGGATTCAAGACAAAGTTGGACAAGTTCCTACTGAACAAGGACATATGCAGGTAGGGCTAGTCTCTGTTAGGGCACTGGTCTTTGACCAGAGGGCTGCCGCAAGAGCGGACTGCTGGGCATGATGGACCACTGGTCTGACCCAGCAGCAGCAATTCTTATGTTCTTCTGCCTGTGGATTTGTAATCCAGTGGCTACTGAACACCTTCGCTATACACTTCTCCCTCCGAATTCGCGGGTATAGTACCCGCAAATTCGGTTATTCACAATTTTTTGCCCCTAGTTTTAAAACGCTGAATCACTGCATCCTGGACCTTCCCAGACCATGCCTGGTGGTCTAGCGGTGACACGGGGCAGGAGCGATCTTCCTACGCTCCAGCCCCGTGCAAAGCCATCAACAAAAATGGATGCCGTGAGTTCCCGTGGTCTCGCGAGACTACAACGGGAACTCAAGGCAGCCATTTTTGATGACAGGAGTGTAGGAAGATCGTGCCTGCTCCACGTCACCGCTAGACCACCAGGTAAGGTCTGAGGAGGTCTGGGACGCTGGAGGGAGGCAGGGGTGGGTCAGAGTTGGCTCTCAAAGTTATCCTCAATTTTTCCGTATTTGCGGGCCAGCTCTGCCCCTAACCCTCGCAGAGTCGGAGGGAGAAGTGTATAAGAATTGTATTCTCTTTCTTTCACTTTTATCGTTATGTGATACCAAGATCAACAAAAATTGTTCAGAGTGGTTTACAAAAGCAGATACATAATGTCCAACGTCTTTCCCCCAATCTTTTTGGGTTTATAAATCTCTTGCATCGATTTGAAAAGATTTAATTTAAAAAAAGAGAGCGAGAAGTGATGTGTGGAAGTTGAAACTTTCTTAATAAAAGAATCCAATAACCATTCCCTGAACAGAGCTGTAATAATCAGTTCCAGAACATTTCAGAGTGTTGACGACGAAACCAATTTGGGAGTTAGGTACAGTAAATGATATTCTTTTGCAAAGCCATGTAGCAGTGCTGCTCTGGTAAACGCCCCAAAGCCCATTCAATTCGCTACCGTGTCTTTGTAAAAGGAGCCCTAAATTTGTGATTTACAACGAACTGGTCACGAAACCAAATATTGCAGATTTGTCATGATTGCCATTAATATTACTAAATGAAAAGAAAACAATTAACATATTCCAAATGAATGTATTTCAGTTGCACTAAAATTAATGATCAAACACTAGAAAGATAATTCTAATTTATCCATTTGCAGTTGGTTATTAATATACGAGTAAATATGAAAGCAGAATTGTTAGCAAACTGTCTCCCAATTTGTCAGTGCAATTGAAAGCGGCAAAAGCTTGATAAAAATCTTTCTAAAATGTTAACTGATTAATTGCAGACTTTTCTCCTGCCGCCGCGTATAGCTTATTTTGGGGGGGATACTTTTTCCTATTGTTGTGATAACAGTTTCTTCTTCTTAAATTATGACATGAAGTCTCAATAAAATATGTGGAAAAGGAAGGGGCAGATCTCTGCTTCCAAAGAAAGAGGAAATCCATAACCTCTCCCAAGTCATTCTCTATATACCTTGCCTAACTAAATCAAAAGCCAAGTATAGGTCAAGCAATACTAATAGGACATCTTTACTTTTATTCTGGTATCTGGAGAGATAAGAAGTGGTTACATGGCTTTCTGCTTGTGTAGAGACCCTACGATTCTGTTCCCTTAAGGCAATGTTCTTCAATGCAAGACCCAGGGCCAGTGGCGGCCACCAGAGACCTTGTGTGTGTCTCTCTCTCTTTACCCAGGCTCAGGACAGAAAAGGAAAAGTAGATAGGGGCAAAAGCACACGCTCGAAGGTCAAGGCAGTTCTCAAGAGAATGCATTTGGGAATAGTCCTCAATGAAGGCTGAAGGTGGGATGTAGGGATGGATGTCGATAGTGTTGTCGCACTCCTCCCCCAGCTCATTAGTGGCCCCAGCTTAAAAACTGATGAAGACCACAGCCTTAAGGAAAAGCAGAGACCTCTAGTGGCTTTAGCAGGTTATTTGAGTGCTGAGCTTAGAATATTTCCCGTTTCTGAAGCAGGGTCAGTTTCTCCCTCTGGTGATTGACAGTGGAAGGAGGAGACATCTCTTGGAGGGAAAACTGTATTCTCTTTCTTCTTTCACTTGTATCTTTTTGCAACAAGCACATACATAATGTCCAATGTCTTTCCCCCCATATATACACAATCTAGGGGGCTTTCCCTCAACTTTGGTGCTTGCTTTCCAGCATAGTATGGAGAACCCCCAACTGGCCCTCTGCCTTTACGAGAACCCCTACCACAGTGCACCTAATCCTGCCCTGCAGTGCCCCCTGCTGTTACAATACGGAGCCGCCGCCTGTAGTTTTGCCAGTGCATCTATTCCAGGACAGAGACACAGATGCACACAGATCTGCCAGTGCTGTCCTCCCATTGCCCCTGAAATCTGACAGCGATGCTTACTGCAATCTCCACTAAATCTTCTAGGGCGTAGATAGATTTTCTAATATTACAGAGAAAACATGTCATGTTTTGCTGGCTTTAAATATATTGTGTTGTTTGACAAATAAGTTATAATGGGCTTGTTGACCACATGAATGTTGTAGCTATGTGTGTATATTTTAAAATCAGTTAATTGTTAAAATTGTAGTGTATGTAAACTTAAACAGAGAGAACTGCATCTCACACAAGTCTGACTTCTTTCCACTCCATCTTGGATGATAAGGCTGTATATGGTGACCCATCAAATGTGCCGACAATTGTGCCCCGACATTTGCATGCGCAATGAATGGGAGGTGACCCGACAGGATACTATGTTGCCTTTTTGAGGGTTACAAAGTAACCCTCTTTTTTTGAGGGGGGACCCTTTTAGTGGATAGCTGGAAGGCCCTGATTTGCTCAGACTCCTCAGGCCCCGCCCCTGAGGCACCTCAAGCCCCTCCCAAGGGACGGGGCCTGAGCAAATCAGGGCCTTCCAGATATCCTTCACAGGCTGCAATTGTCGTGCGTGCACGTGTCTGTGCGCGCAATTGCAGGGGCGCATTTGTCAGAGCGTAATTGCCATCTGCGGATTTGTCGGTGTCCCCTCTTTCACTAAGCCACGGTAAAGGTTTCTCCTGCGGCTCAAAGCACGAAATGTTCCGACGCTCATAGGAATTCTAGGAGCGTTGGAGCATTTAGCATTCCATGGTAGAAACCTCTACCACGGCTTAGTAAAAAAAAAGAGGGGGGAGGGTTAATGCCGTATATAGAAAAGCATTTCTTTGTGATTCTATCGTCTGCCTGTACCAAGGTGTCTAAAGAGAAAGACAGACTGAACTCAGGTGAAAACCCTCCTTTTCTCCTTGCAGGTAAAAAGAAAGTGACCTTGTTCGACAGCCAGGCTCCCATTTGTCCCATCTGCCAGGTGCTCCTTCGCCCAGGAGAGCTGCAGGAACACATGCAACAGGAGATGGAGAAACTTACCCAGCTCAACCTCTGGTAGGTGCAGACGTGATGTGGGTCCAGTGGGACTGGGCAACTCCGGTCCCCGAGGGCCGGAGTCCAGTCGGCTTTTCAGGATTTTCCCAATGGCTAGGCTTGAGATCTGTTTGCATGCACGGCTTTCAATGCCCACTCATTGGGGAAATCCTGAAAACCCGACTGGATTCCGGCCCTCGAGGACTGGAGTTGCTCAGCCCTGGTTTAGGAAGAGAAGTGGACAGGAAATGTTTGGTCAGCTCAGTAACCTAGATTTCTACAGAAAACGAGTGAAATAGCAAACTTAGGTCCCGTTTTATGAGGCTTTCTTATTGCTGGCCATGTCGGAATTAGCTCTGACGCTCAGAAGAATTCTATGAGCATTGGAGCTTTTACCATTGCGTCAGGTGATAAAAAAAGCCTAATGCGTATTCATAAAAGCGGGAGAGGAGGGTTTAAGTAATAAATGTAATTCTCATTGATACTAAGAGAAATGTTCCAAAAGTAGAAAATTAAAAACATATTTGTTATGGTTAATCTGGAAATTTTGAAATGCTGATGGGCAAAAATTGATTTGGCCTGTATTTGCAAAATTGCAAAAGCCAAAAGCATGCAAATGTGCCGGGCTCTTTGAAAGGTACGAGTGCCCTGAAGGATTCTATCTCAGAAGGTGTGTTGGCCCTCATGGAATGCAGGAAATCCCAGATGAAAACCTGGACCGATGTGCATTTAAGCTGCAATGTCAATGAGACTGGACTGTATTGCATCATCTTACTTTCTTTGCCTTCTTGCATTTTATTTCTTATCTGCCCAATATTCAAAGTGATATTTGGCATCCCTTAACTGGACAGAGCCATTAAATGTACTTGCATTGTCTACTTAGTGCAGTATTCACACTGATAACCAGTTAAATAAGCAGCTAAAGCTGCCGAGCTAATTGGGCACCAGTATGAATACTGGTCAGTGCCCGGTTAGTCTGGGAAACAGCATGGGGGGGCTTATGGATCCTCACTTTCCCCTCCATGTTCCAGTCTCCCCTCCATTCCCTTCCCCCCAAAGAGAAATCAAGCCTGGGCTGAACGCCCCCCTCCAATCCCCATGAGCACACTCAGGCCTACCTGAAACTCCCTGGAGGTCTAGGTGGGTCATATGGGCAGGACTGATGCCCAGTCACTCCTGCTTGTTGTGAATCTGGCCACAATATGACTGCCCCAACCCTTAGCAGCAGTCTCATGGTACTTGGCCCAGGTTTCATTCATCTTTGGTGGGCAGGGAGGGGGCTATCAGGATCAGGGGGTTATCAGAGGGGTAGAGGCATCTAAATATACTTCTGTGGATTCCAGTTGATAGTCTGGGTATATTTAAGTGTCTCTTCATCCATCCATGGTTTCACACTCCTTGTTCTAGAGCTTCCTTTCCATTGGAGATATTTAAAAGTCTCTATCATAGCTTCCAAAACCAAATTTAATAAAGCCATAGGAAGCACCAGGGATCCCTAGATCAAAGGAATTGAAGGGAAAGTCAGTAAGGAATCGAATCGAATCTATAGTCCTATAACAAGAATGAATAGGAAGGATAGATGACCTTACAGTCCTTATCTGCTGTCTGATTGTAGGTTTTTGAGGAATGAAATTAGCTCAGTCACCAAAGGTTTTTCTTTGCCTACTTATAGATATAGGAAGGAGTTCAGACTTTGTGTGTCCTGCTTGAATTTGGGCATTAATGATCCAAAGGTTTTTTTTAAATACATGGTTGGGGAAAGAGCAGACAAAATCAATCCTCACCAGGATCCTTCCTTTGTATATGGCAGTCTTATCATTCATAAACCACTATATTAATACATCAATGTGCTTCATGTGTTCTTCCTGATTAGAAAAAAGGGCTGCGAGTTCCAGAATTCATTGTGTTGAGACGAACCAGGGCCAAGCCAGTGCCTCGCCTGTTACACTGCACTGAGATAAGAGGTGTGGAGTTCCTGACTACCGTCCCTCAGGCATATACTAAAGTAGGGTTACCGTATGGCTCCAGAAAAAGGAGGACATCCAGGTTTCAATAGAAGTAAAGCCCAGATGTCCTAATCCATTCTCCTTTTTCTGGAGCCACATGGTAACCCTTGATGTCGCATGCTGAGTGCCAACAGCATCTGCGGAGGAGCCTGAGGGCCAGGGGGGCTGGGTTCAGTTGGGACTCTGGAACAAGATTTGGACAACCATCAAGTCCATTACAAACTGTTCAGCTGAATTATCCTTTGATCTTATGATCTTGCACAAAACTGTCCTTGTGAATCGAGTCTAATTGATATCTTAACATCAAGTTCTACAAGATTGGAAATCGGCTTCTCTACTACATTAACACCTTTTGGTGGAATTCATTATGTTTATATAAGAGATATGAACAACACTCTGCAGA
Organism: Geotrypetes seraphini; assembly: GCF_902459505.1. Taxonomy (NCBI): domain Eukaryota; kingdom Metazoa; phylum Chordata; class Amphibia; order Gymnophiona; family Dermophiidae; genus Geotrypetes; species Geotrypetes seraphini. The sequence continues at coordinate 71,028,776 of NC_047095.1, forward strand.
AAAACTTTTCCCCCTCTCTTTTAACTCAAAATGGCGTATATGTCGCCCGTTGACAATTACTTAAAAGCCACTCAATTATCTGCTTAATTGTCATCTATACTGAATTTGGCAGGTTCTGTAAAGATCTTTCTCACTGTTGGTTCTCAAAAATTTCAGTAAAAATATTGAACTAAAAATCAGTAGCGCGTAGGACAGCAAAACCTTTAACACCCTGCTTTTGTGTGCTAACTCTGCATTAAGGCCCTGACTCTGCAAGTGCCTTCAAAAGGGTAAATCACTGACAGACGCTGCTTCCAGAATCGCAGCCCTCAAGGACCCTAGGTGGCAGCAATGTAGGCCAGGGTCTTATAGGCTTACATTTCTGTCGCCTAGGGTTCTTCCTAAATCACAACCAGTGGCACATAATCTGGAGCCACCCTAGCCACACCCACTTCCAGACTTTGGCGTCACGATGTGCTGCTAGCCACCAGAGACCTAGGCGTCGGTCCTGGAGACCACATAGTGTCACATAATTTTATTTTTTTAATGAGGGTTTAATTGGATTTTAAACCCAATTAAACCAATTAAGTTAGGTGGTGATAGAGTGGCCTAACTTTTGGCAGCTGATGTAGAATCTGGTCCTAAGAACTTAACACTTCTGAGTCTGTAGCAGTCGAAGGTTAAATGACTCCCCAGGATCACAAGGGACCACAGTGGGATCTGAACCTGCTTCTCAGCCGACTCCTCCAACCCTTTTATCTTATTTCTGCTCCTCTGTATTTTGAGATTCCCCAGAGTACAAGAAGGATAACACAGGCTTAGGCCGCCACAGGTAAGGCATTCCCTCCACCTAAAGATCAGGCCCCAGCACTGAGATAGAGGAAGATAAAGAAAAGACCATGGATCTCTCCACTCTGACAGAGCCAGCTCCCTGGTGTGTCTAATTTATGGTCTAATTTGGGTTCCTTCCAACTTAATAAAGGGCCACGGCAAATTAGTGAACAGATTTAAATGAAGCGAAACAATTAGTGTGCTAAGAAGCCATCAAGAAGGTGGAGCGTTGTGTGAGGAGAGAAGCCGAAAAGGGCCTTTCCGCAGTGGAGAGGAAACCTTCGGTCATGCACCCTGACAAAGGCCATTCTGGTCCCAGTGACAAGTCCTTTCAATAAAAGCCCCTGTCAAAGAGGAGCCTTCTTTCTCTGCAGCTGCCTCTCGTGCCAGCCATCATGGCCATACGTGGGGTACAAGAGAATATGAGGTCTTTATTAATTATTGAATAATGACTCCTCCTGTGTCATGATAGATAACATTCAATCTCTTCTATAGATTCAGGCAATAGGAGCTAATCTTTGACAAAGCTGCTCTCGCCCAGTGAAAGGCTGTAATTCAAGCTGTGAGTCACCAGCACCTCTGTGTGTGCAAAATGTAGCATTTACTGAGAACGTCTGAGCTGAATACAAGCTGCCAACCTTCCCAAATGGTATCACTGCTTTCATCTTATAAACGAGTGAATACCTCAGTATTCTGCTCTAGTAAATGTAAACAAAGCTGTGTGAGCATACATGTTCCCACTGCCCACCAACCTAGCCAGCAGATCCATTCCCCCTAACTGTATCCCCACCCTGGCATCCTGTTTGTAAGCTCTTCGGAGCAGGGACTCTCTTCTTTGTGACCCGGTACAGCGCTGCGGACGACTGGTAGCAATATAGAAATAATTAATAGTAGAACTCTGCCAGCTCTAGGGCTGCTGTAAGTGTGGAAACAAGCTCTGTCCAAAAGTATACATGTGGACTTGAAGTCCTGCATCTCCACAGTTTCCAAAAGGGATTGAACCCCCTACCTTTAGCCGGGTTAGCATGAAAGCGTCAAGGACATGTGCAGTGGTACTCTAGTGGCTTTAGTCATAAATCCCATGGGGACAGACTTTGAGAACTCTGGAGGAAAGACGGGAGAGAGGGGACGTTTAAATATCTTGGTGGAATCTTGACGGAGAGTCTTTTTCAAATGAAGGAAAACTGGAAGGAGAGGGCATAGGATGAAGTTAAGAGGTGGCAGGCTCAGGAGTAATGTAAAGAAAATACTTCTTTACAGAAAGGGTGGCAGATGGGTGCAATAGTCTCCAGTGGAAGCGAAGACCGTATCTGAATTCAAGATAGCGTGGGACAGGCATGTGGGATCTCTTAAGGAGAGGAGGAGATAATGGATGGTGGGGAAGGGCAGACTGGATGGGCCATTAGGCCTTTATCTGCCTGTCATGTTTCTATGTTTACTTTGTCTGCAAATGCTTATGAGTAGACGGAGGAGGATGATTGGGACCCTAAAGGCCATGGTCTTACTCAACAGCTCAATATGTTCTCTGAAGTGGGGCCAGGTTGGATGTATAGCAGTGCTTTTCATTCTGCATTTCAACAGAGAGTAACTTTTAACATTTACAGCAAAGGTTTCTCTGGAGGAGAAATGCTGAAAATCTGTTTCTGCTGTAGCTGTAAGAAATGTCTATAAGTTCCTACTCTGGCTACATTTGGGGCCCCTGAGTTATTGCCACCTCTGAACATGGGTTCCACTGCAGCCTTCGACAAAAAGCCCTTCTCTCGTTTTCTGCTGAAATGTGGAATATAAAATCCGACCTATCCCTGGGAGTGGGGGCACAGGCGCTTGAGAGGTGTGAGGAGAGATGTCTACAAAGAAGGAGATAGCGTGGCGTGCCAATCTCATTTGCAAGGCCCTAGCACAGTTGCAGGGAAAGGCAAGCTCAGCATCCCTACTCGGTGTTACATATGTAACAGCCTCATTGAACTTGACATGCCAAATTCAGGCCATTTGTGCAAAATCTCCCTTTAATAATACTGTTTCATTTCGCTCAAATGAGACTTGAATGCATGTAAAATGGAAAAGGATATTTAAGCTCTAACATTAGGCAGATGTCTTGCCAGCGGCCGATTGAATATATGAGATTTTGAAGTGCTTAACACGTTCTTCAGTGCTCCCTCTTAGAATATGTCACCTGCTTTTCTCATCTTCAGTTGGAGAATATAAATGGAAAAAAAACAGAGCTTTTACTTTTAGGAGGCAATCTCCCATGATTAATGCAAAATAAAATGCAAGTAAGCATGGTTAGTTTGGAGGGGGAGGCTGTAGATTGGAATATTTCTGGTTCTTTCCTCCTGTCCGTCTCCATGTTCTCAAATGGCATGCCCATGCCCTAGGTGGCCCTTGCTGGAGGGGTGCTTCCTCTCACCACGCCTTATTAGCTATCAAGGGTCTCCAGAATCTGTCTTTCCTGACCACATCTGAACACGGTCCAAGCATCAGACCTTTACCAGTAAATTTCCCTAGAGGTGACAACATGATATTTGTAAGAAAAAAGCAAAAGTAGGAATGGTCCAAGAGACTTTCAACGGCAAAAAAAACACCAGGTCTAGAGATAAAATACAAATATTTATTGAGAAATCCCCAAAATAGTGCCCAAAGGGCTGTAATAGGAACAACCGTTTGTCTACATAGAAACAGAGAAGGTTTATCAAGGTTTCAAGGTTTATTCAATATTTGATTAATCGCCTATCGTAACTACTAAGCGATTTACATTTACAGAAAATACATAATAAAAAATTAACAATAATATAATAAAATATTAAAATCAATTTAAAACAAACCAGACAAATCTGGACAGGAAACATTGGGAAAGAGGGGGAAGAAATACAATTTATAATAGGAAAGGAGGGGTAAATAAGGGTAAATACACATAATGGATGGGAAAACAAAATAAATATATAGCTGACTGAAGTAAAAGGGAGTTGTACAGAGAAAGATGAAGACAGGTAAAGAACATATGGCCTTTTGTAATAGATGGTCCAAAAATATAAGAATGGTTCTCATAATATAACACATGTACATGAACATTAAAATTTGGCCCCCAAAGGTAATACTTGATGACAATATGAGAGCAAATTTTTCCTTCTAGGCTGTGTCCACCTTAAAACATCAGAAAATGGCATGAGATCTAAAAAAAAAAAAAAATAATCAAAGTGTTTCCTTATTCTGGAGGAAAACAAACAACTTTAACAGAGTAGATCTGGCAAAGCTACACATCTTTCCAAGAGACCAGTCAAATCCAAACTAGTAGATGATGCATCCATCACTGCTTTGGCCATCCCCAGTTGCTCTTGACCATGTCAGCCCTACTTTCAAAATGGCTGCCATAACATCTTGCAGCAGTCTCAAGAGATTGCCACTAGAGGTCATCATGGCAGTCATTTTGAAAGTTAAGCTTGCATATCCCTTCTGCACTGGTTTCACTCCTAGAATACCCAGGATTGTAAGATAGGCCTGAGGGGGGGCCCCTATAGGTGAGCAAGGAGGAAAAGCAATTCTTGTTTGGAAGGGAGGGGAGGGAAGAAGATAAAAAGGACAAAGTACAAATTTTCAGCTTCAACTGAAAATACATGATCAGTTTCAACTGAAACCAGGTAGAAAGGGATTTTAGGCCAGTTTCAGCACCAACTACACCCCTAGATTGCCAAGAGAGTGGGCTCCTGCAGGCGGGCAGGGGGGAAGATAACTTCTATTCAGAGGGGAGGGGAGGGGAGGAATAGATGTATAAGTGGCAAAGTACAAATGACTGGCTTCCAACAAAAATACATGGTCAGTTTTGGCTAAAACCAAAACTATGGTCATAGCATTTAAGCCAAAACTGAAACTGGGTAGAAAAGGGATTTTAAGCTATTTTTAGCACCGAAAAGAATTAGAAATGTGCTGACAAAACCTGAATTGGAAACTCCAAGAAGCTGAATTCTGTCCCAGAGAGATAGAAACAGAAATGCATTTCTTCCTATACTATGCAAAATTCAAAGTGGTTATTTTAGGAGCTCTATTCTTGTTTTGAACGTCTGAAAATTCTATCAAAAGCACCTACCATTAGGTGCCTAGCGAACTCGGTATCTAACTTAATTGTTTAATTGGTTAAATCGTCACTGTTAATTGAACAGGAGAGCCCTGAGGTCAGAAGGTACTATGAGACTGACCTGTATGAAGGAGAATACTATTTGGTATGTTAAATCTAGAACAGCAATGATGTCCGTAGCGGGAGTGAAATTGTGGAATCACCCCCTTGGCATCCTGAGGACCTGTTTTGACCGACTCAAGTTCAAGAAAATGTTCAAGACCGAACTATATGTTGAGGCCTTTTTCTAATTTCTTGTTGTAGAATTAGTAAAGGGATCTTGAATTGTGATTGTCACAAAAAATTTAGTGAAGATTGATAACTTTTCCTCTGGTTTTTGAGGTTTCCTTAGTATGTGACTGTTCTGTAATTGATGGTGTTATCCATGTAATCTGTCTTGAACTATTCTGAATGTTAACCACTTAGGTATAGGTGCTGAAGAAATTTTAGAAATTAAAAAAAAAATAAATTAATAAATTAAAAACCAATTTTAAAAGATTAATTTGGCAGTTGGTGCGTAACTCATCTACACCGAGATGCCTGGTTAGGAGCAGAGTTTGGGCATGGGTTGAGTTAGGCACCAGTAAGCGTCTATTTTAGGCCAACAAAGCCCGAACTTAATATACCAGCACCTAGGTTGATTTTGGCATTGCTAGGCACGATTCTGGTACTGGACAGACTGGCATATGTGGTGATTTGGTGTAGGATAGGCTGGGGAGGCCATCAATGGGAAATTCCACTAACTTGGAACATGAGGACGTTACTGGCCAGACTTTATGGTAGATATCCTGCAAACGGGATGGTTGGATAGGCTGGAGTGAACTTGGACGGAACCTAAGACAATACCAGGTGGACTTTACAGTCTATGACCCAGAAATAGCAAAGAAGAGACAAGTTAATTTAATCGTGTATTTGTAATGGACCGTTCAGGTCATTTACTATGTTGCTATGGAATTCTAGAAATGGCGTCTAACTCTGAATGACCCGCAGTAGGTAGTGCTTTGCTAGACACCTTTATTTATTTATTCAATTTTCTGTACTGTTCTCCCTGGGGAGCTCAGAACTGTTTACATGAATTTTTTCAGGTTCTCGAGCAGTTTTCCCTGTCTGTCCTGGAGGGCTCACAATCTATCTAATAGACCTGGGGCAACGGGGGGATTAAGTGAAGCTCAGTTTTACAAAGGAAGGACATGGGCATCTCACGCTGCTGGACATCCATATTGCAAGGGGGCGTGGTCTGGATGTGTTTGGGGCAGAACTAGAGAAGGGCCAGAATACGGATAGGGACGTCCGTGTTTTGACCTGGTACTTGTAACGTGCAGGTTGCTGAAGGGTGCTCTGATTGAGCAGACACCTCTTTAACCCCCCACTCATTCCTGTGCCCCTCCTTCTCCCTGACAGTGAAAACGGTAAGGGATACTGGGCTCTAAGACAGCTTCAGGTATTATGGACATTCTTAACGGAGCAGATCTGAGTGGACTGAAATTGTGAGTCCTACTGTACTTCAATATATAAGACACCTTAAGCCTGAGGGGTGTTGAATTGTTGTATATTCAGGTGCAGTAGGGCATTTTTCTGCTACTGGAGGGCTCACTTAGAATAAAATAAAATAAAAAAAATCACAAGCATGTGAACTGTGATCTGAACTGGGTTCCCTGTTTCTCAAACCACTGCTCTAACCTTTAAACTGCCTCTCTCCTCTGCGCGGACTTCAGTGTGGCCATTTTATACGACACAATAACCTCCAAGTGCACTTCTCCCTCTGAATTCGCGAGGGTTAGGGGCAGAGCCGGCCCGCGAATATGGAAAATCGCAAATACCCACCCCCGCCTCCCTCCCTCCTGCATCCCGGACCTCCCAAGACCTTACCTGGTGGTCTAGCGGTGACGCAGGGCAGGAGCGAACTTCTTACGCAGAGCCGTCAACAAAAATGGCTGCCGTGAGTTCCCATTGTAGTCTCGTGAGACCACGGGAACTCATGGCCGCCATTTGTATTGATGGCTCTGCACGGGGCAGGAGCGTAGGAAGATCGCTGCTGCTCCACGTCACCGCTAGACCACCAGGTAAGGTCTGGGGAGGTCTGGGACGCAGGAGGGAGGCAGGGATGGATCAGAGGCAACCTTTAAAAATTAGGAGGAAAAAAATTGTGAATAACTAAATTCGCAAGTGCTAAACCCGCAAATTCAGAGGGAGAAGTGTATGTCCCTGTTTCACTTTTAATGAACCTCAGCGACACCACTCAAAGCTCAAGCTTTGTCATTGCTTCAAGCTTCATGTGCCAAATTGTCATCGCTTCTCCTCTCATAGATATCTTAAATTGAATGTAATATTATGTAAATTTGATATGACTTAACTCTTTGGGATAGGTTACAGCCGACATGTTTCACCTATGCTTTTTCAAGGCTTTAGAAATCATCCCTTTTTAAATCAAAGCTCAATCTTCATATGCGGTATCCAGAAAAAGATGTGTATATTTATTTATATTTTCTACCAGCATCCTCTTTAAATCGAAAATGGCGGATAGACCTCTTTAAACTTGCGGAGTATCAGCTGGTTCTGACCTTCAAATGTCTTTGGCACTTTTCCTTCTGGGCGTGGCATAATTTTGATGTCACAGCTCAGCTGAAACCGGCGTTTACTATAAAAACAGAACAAAGGACAGTAACGCCGCCATTAAACTTAAGACATGCGAGAGGAAAGCGTGAAGCGTGAAGCAATGATAAAGCTTGAGCTTTCAGTGGTGTTGCTGAGGTTCATTAGAAGTGAAATAGGGACATGCTTACAGGATGCTGCAATAGTTATCTGACATACTTGGAGGTTATTGTGACTTAATATATATCCCTTTATGAACATTTGAGCCTGGTTGGAAACCTATTTTAGAAGACAGACATTCCTTGTTGACACACAGACATCCATGTCCTTTGTTTTGTCATGTTTCGGTCAAAATGTTACGGCCATAATTTTGGTTTCAGCCAAAATTGGCCATGTGCTTTTGGTGGAATCTAGAGATTTATGCGTGGTCCTTTTTATATCTCTCCCTCTCCTCTGAACAGGACAGCTGTCATAGAGGCCATTTGTGACGTTCTAAGTGGGACATCCTTTCTAAAAGGCCTCTCAAAGGTGGCATATTTAGTTCATTAAACTCTGGAGAGCTCAGGTTCTGCAGCACTTGTCTGCCACCTTTTGCAGAGTCTGGTTTCAGCAACGTCTCCACATTCGCCGGTGGAGACTGATTGAAGACGCTCCTTGTGTGCACTGGGGCTCTGGGATCTTTCATTAATATTTGGGGTGGCCCCAGAGAGCAAATAGGCAGTTGTACTGGATAGCAGGTAGTGACAGAGGGTGTCTTTGTACATAGAAAACCCTTGTGATCTTTTTTTTGTACTCGTACTGTCTTTTATAACTAATTTAAAGGCAAGGGGAGAGATTGTGATGTGTTGGTGGGCATGATGTATAGAGATGCCACTCTAGCATGTCTCCCTGCATCGTTGCCACCCCAGAGACACCACCGGGCTGTTGGCCTCCCATTCCCCACCCTAACTGACTGATCATCTGGTCCTGAGGAGAACCCCTGCTCTACACAACCCTCCTCCCACCTTCACAACTAAAGTATAATTCCAAACAGGTGCCGATGAGGCCTAGTCCCACCACAGCCTTCTCCTGTAGCCTCCGATATCACAGTGACCAGCTGAATCCTGTCAGATGCCTGCAGCACTGATGAATCCCTTGTCTTGGCTCTGCGAGGCTGGCCTTGCAGGGAGGCCAGAACTGATTTGAGTAAGAAGCCAGGTCTCAGCCTCAGGCCACTGTTTCCTAGTTTTGATTGTGTTCATTCAGGCCTAGCTATTTTTTTCTGTCCACTACTCTGCAGAAAGACCTTCTACTTCTTCACCTGAAAGCCCGAAGTCAATGGGACCTTGAGCCCCTCCACTGACTTCCTTAACTGCACCTTTTCCATTGTCTCTCACGCTTTCCTTTCTGTTTTCCCCTTTTGCTCCCCTCCCCCTCCCTGTGTCAGAGTGACATCTCAGAGCTGAGCAGTTTAATTTGCCCTGTGGCCCTTGCTGACACTGTGGATATGCACAGCAAGTTAAATTCCCACCCGATCAATAAAGCAGAGGCAGTGCATCCCAGCGTTCGATATTTTTTATCTGTCTTCAGCCCAGTCCTGCTGATGACAACCTCTCACTGGCAAAGACACTCAAGGGCATTAAGCTTTCACCAGAGCAGCTTTTTCCCTACTCCTGCGGCTGTCTTTTCCAAATTTGCATTAAAAAATATTCAGATGCCAAAAAAAAAGTTCAGAAAGTTGGCCTTTCCTTAATAATGCTTTTATGATTTATGTTAGTTTTTAATGGAAAAAATTTGCGAATTAATTGACTTCTGGGGTTGGCCAATTAGCAGTGTAATTGAGCGTATGATAAATTTCTGTCCCCTCTCTGCTTCCTCTGTTTTCTCTCTGGGCTTGCAAGAGGCTGGGGGAGGGGCAGGGTAGTAGCACAGATGGTATCTTTAAGGGATGACCAGAACTGAAATTCTTGTTCATGGAGAGGGTGGTGGATGCCTGGAATGCCTTCCCGAGGGAGGTGGTGGAGAGGAAACGGTGATGGAATTCAAAAAAGCATGGGATGAACACAGAGGATCTCTAATTAGAAAACGAAGGATATAAATTAAAGAACTAAGGCCGGTATTGGACAGACTTATACGGTTTGTGTCCCATATGTGGTGATTTGGTGTAGGATGGGCTGGGGTGGGCATCAATGGGAATTCCACTAACATGGAACAGACTTTACGGTAGATGTCCTGCAAACAACGGGATGGTTGGATAGGCTGAAGTGAGTTTGGATGGCAACTGAAGCATTTGGAACCTAGGACAATACCAGACTTTACAGTCTACGGCCCAGAAATATCTAAGGAGAGCCAAGTCAATTGAATCATGTATTTTTAATGAGAATAAGTAATGGGCAGACTGGATGGACCGTTCAGGTCTTTACTATGTTACTATGAAATCAGTCAGTAAAGGTTTTCTCTAGCAGCCTTGCCAGTAGAAATCTAAGGCTTGTAGGTCACAGTATCAAGGGCCACACTGTACTTTCTATGTCGGACAACCTGTGCCGTGAGGACCCATGAGATCTGGTTTTGAAAGCCTGAGGATAAGGACAGCTTAATCAAGTCCATCTAGGGTTATCAAACGTCCAGATTTCTCCAGACATGCCCTTCTTTTGAGAACATGCTCGAGGGTCCAGAAGGCTTTTTAAAATCCGCAAACGTGCGGACGCAACATGGTGACATTATCGCGTCACATCTGCGCATGTGTGGATGCCGTCCCGACGTACGAACAGATTAAGGGGGTGGGGCTGGGGGGTGGCCATGGGTAATCCTAAGTCCTTCACTACTTCTTGAGGTAAGTCAGTAGACTGAAAAAGTCTTCCTTAGATGAGAACAAATTGTACAATAAAGGACAACAACCAAGCAGTTGGTGATACCCTTTTAATGGACTAACTTAATGTGTCTTTGACAAGTTTCAAGATTTAACCCCTCTTCATTAGGCCAGTGAAGACATAAAGCTCTTGTACTGGAAATAAATAGTATGAATTGTCAGGGCCTTAGCTTGCCTCCATATGCTAATACAACTTTGTTTCCTGGTGAGTGGAAGGAAGCTGATCCATGCAAAGACATTGGAACGAGGATGTAATATGCCGATGCAACAAGAAGCTTCCCCCAATCGGCCTGAAAACAGGGCTTAGGGGATTTGCTTCTTCCACTTTCCTGATCATATGAGAGACTTGGGGAGGTTAAGCCTCCCCAGCCCCAAGCACTAACCTCCCCGCCCAGCCCAAATAGGAAAAGCCCCCTTCCTTCCCAGCCACCGTCTTCCTGACTCTGGAGGCAGCAAAGAAAACTAAATCATGTACAGAGCCAGAGCCCTGTGCTTGCTGCTGCCAGCTATGCTTGTCTTCCTCCTCCTCCCCCCACCCCCGTGATGCAATTTCCTGTTTCGGGGAGGAAGGAGACGAGCAGAGCTGGCAGCAGTGCGCACAGGGCTCTGGCCCCTTGCATGATTTAATTTTCTTTGTAGCTTCTGTAGTTGAGGAGACAACATCAGGGAGGGGAAATCACTCTTCATGCCGTGGACTCAGGCAGGCAGTGGTCTAGCGGAGGTATCAGTGAGTCGGTAAAGGCAGGGTAGGAGGAGGCAGGGAAAGAGATGGGGTGATTATAGGGTGAGGGGATGAATTGGGGACTCATAGGAGGTAAGAGAGAAGGACTATTGGAGTGGGGAGAGAGACAGAGGGGCAACACACCACAACACACCTACTCTACCTCACCCCATATTGCCACTCGCCAGCTCCACTTTATCCTCCTCAAACATCTGAGTCACTCATCGCCTGTGTTCATGACCTTTCCACTGAAGATATTCAGATTGTAACCCATAGGTGTTGCTATAGGATGGCAAGGACTGCCAAGATTAAGACATTGGATCACGCCTGAGGTTACCCAACCCCTGCCTGATCGAATGAGGTGTAATCCAGTTCTGTGCCTGGTTTCAGCATAGTGGTGCCAGCCTGTCAGCCGTGCAAAATTCCTGGCACAGGATGAGTGTGGCATACATTTCCAGTAGCAGAAAGGAGATGAGCGCTAGAGCAAGATTGCTGTCCTCCTAAGTCCGGAACTTGTGGGCAGCACTGGCTGACGATTACAAACATTGCTTGCAAACTTCTCCTTGTCTTTGAAATCTGGCTTTCTGTGAAGCCTTTATTCCTTTTGGACACTGTGTTTCCCCGAAAATAAGACACTATCTTATATTAATTTTGGATCCAAAGAGTGCACTAGGCTTATTTTGGGGGATGTCTTACTTTTTTTGTGTACAACGATCATCTCTCACCCATCCCCTTGTCCAGTACCTTTCTAACCCTCCCTCCATTCCCCTTCTCACCCCTCCGTGCAGCAGAACCCCAAAAGCAATTTCATTGTGTTACGTTAGATCTAATCTAATCTAACCATTGTTCTTGGATGCCACATCTTCCCTATAAAATAAACAAATTACAGATCATTCTTAAACAAACTGAATTTCAGATGTCATAACATTTAATATGAAGCCATTCCCCCCTGTGTGGCGTAATCCCTTACAACCCCGCCAAACCATCCCCCTGTGCATCTATCCATCTCTCCCTCCCATCCACCTGTGCAGCAGAACCCTGACGACCCTCCCACCACAAGGCCGGCATACTGTTCCAAACAGTGGCGGCGGCAGCACTGAACAGGCTGCTTCGGGGCCTTCCCTGTGTTGCGTCACTGATGACATCATCAGTGACGCTGTGCGGGATGGGAAGGAGGGATGGAAAGATGCTGCACAAGGGGGTGGGTGAGAGGGGGAAGAAAGATGCTGCACTTGGGAGGGGGGCGCCGGCGAATCGGGGCGTGTCAGGGACATTCGAAAGGGGCTTCGGGGGTCGATCCAACTAGGGCTTATTTTCGGGGAAACAGGGTAGTATGTGTCAAGTTAGGAGAAAAACTTGGGAGATGTGGCAGTATATAAGACACCATATTCAATTCAATTAAAAACTTGTACTGTAATCCGTTCTGAGCTCTTTGGGCCCGATAGACTGAAGGGATTCCTAGCAGTCTACCGTCAGGAGATCGTAAGATGCAGGGAACACCCTCGGCCTTCATTAACATCTGTAATAAGAAAGGGTCTGGTTGTGTAAAGCCTGACATGTAAGAATAATAATTTGGAATTTCACTTGCCATGCAATAGGCAGCCCTATAATAGAAACATAGAAACATAGAAACATGACGGCAGAAAAGGGCTATAGCCCATCAAGTCTGCCCACTCTACTGACCCACCCCATTAAGTCTGAGTACTAATGACCTAGTTCCTTAACTCGACTCTCGTAAGGATCCTACTAGGGCATCCCATTTATTCTTAAAGTCAATAACGCTGGTGGCCTTGATCACCTGCTCTGGAAGCTTGTTCCAGTGATCTACAACCCTTTCTGTGAAGAAATACTTCCTTATGTCACTATCGAATTTCCCTCCTCTGAGTTTGAATGGATGTCCCCTTGTGACCGAGGGTCCCCTGAGAAAGAAGATGTCTTCTTCCACCTCGACACGTCCCGTGATGTATTTAAATGTCTCAATCATGTCCCCCCTCTCCCTGCGCTCCTCTAGAGTGTAGAGCTGCAATTTGTTTAGTCTTTCTTCGTACGAGAGACCCTTGAGCCCCGAGATCATCCTAGTGGCCATCCGCTGAACCGACTCAACTCTAAGCACGTCTTTATGGTAATGTGGCCTCCAGAATTTAAATAACTTCTTCCTTGTTCACGGAAGATGCCATTAGTTAGCGACTGGTTGTGACATTTTTAATCATTGCAAGTTTGCATGAAATAATTGAGAAGTGAGTTACAGGAAACGAAATTCACTAGAAGTCACAATTATAGCCATGCGTGACAATCAGCAGGGGCAAAAGACATTTCAAGCAGCGAAACTTCTGTCTTTGCCTTCACTTCTTACCCTGTGTTAGCAGAGTCTGAGAGCAGCCGAGATTCCAACTACACTCCGTGTTAGCTCTGGGTGACGAGTGAAGGCAGGAAAAAAACTGTAAACCACTTATTAATTTCTATTCCGCATATCCTACAATTCTGTGCGGATTAAAAATTATTCAGGTACTCAAGCATTGTTCCCTAACTGTCCCGGCAGGCTCCCTATCTAATGTACCTGGGGCAATGGGGATTAAGTGACTTGCCCAGGGTCACAAGGAGCGGTGTGGGATTTGAACCCATGACCTCGGGGTGCCAAGGCCGAACCTCTAACCACTGCACCACACACTCCCACGAGTCAAAGACACCGGGAAAAATTCTAAAGATAGGCTCATAATTGAAAAAAATAAAAATTAATCATCTTAGGCCTGATTGTACAAAAGATAGGTACCTATCGCATGGCGCCTAGCAGTGCCGAACTCCAAAGTAGGTGTGGAGAAGGACTTAGGTGCTGTTAGGGCTTACCATATAGATTCAAATATAAGTCGAAACCCCCATCCCCCCCCCCCAAAAAAAGGAGGAAAAAATGGTTGACTTGAATATAAGACTGGGGCTTAATATTCAAGTGCCATGCCCTGCAAGGATCTGCACCCAGTGTCCCCTCTCTCATGCCCTCCCTTGCCAGGCTCTGCACCCAGGCCTTCCCTCCCTGCCAGGCTCTGAACCTACTTTTTATTCTCCCACCAAGTCAGTAAATAGTTCAACTCTTAACCATTCCCAGAAGGGCTGCTCTTTCACGAACCGTGGCCACGCTTTGAGCGTGGCTTGGGGTACCCTATAAATGTTCCTCCTAGCATGATAATGAAGCATTTCCAGGTGAGGCGGTGTCTCCTCCGTGCTTCGGTCCACCAGGTTTCCCGAGCAGGTGCTAACCATGTCAGAAGCCGATGAAGGGGAAACAATTTATGATGGAGGGAGTCTGTTTATTATCTAGCAAATTTCATCCCAATGTTGATGCTATGGAATTTATCCTCTTTCAGCCTGGCCCTGATTTGTGTCCCTTTCCCTTGGCAGCGCAGATTAATCATAAAGAGAAAGAGGCGAAAGCCCACACTCCGTCATGGAGTGACAACAGTAACAGCCCCAGACACTTTATCCACTGCTTAGCCGATTAAGATTGAAAATGAAAAATATGACCTCCTGTGGCAACCTTCCTCCCCCCCCTACTCCACTTTAAACTATGTGACCTAGAGTAGGGGGGAAGGATGCTATATGATGTGATATTTTTAATAATCAATGCCAAATATCTTCAGGCTCTGTTTTCTCTGTACCGTGGCACAACACGTCTCCACTACCAGACTCCATCTGCCTAACAATCTCAACCATTGCTGCTTTCACAGGACCAAATGCCCTTAGAACTAGTTATTCAGGAAGAATCCCAAATGTTTCTAACTACTGTGCATTCCCTAGGGTCGCAATGTCCAAAAAAATGCAAGCAGGAATTCAAGTTAACTTTTAGGGGTGGAGTTTCGTTTCGTTGTATTCTTTTTAGAAACCACCTATCATGTGGCTTTCAAAATGGCGTAGAGAACAAAAAAGAAGAAACAAAGCCTCGAACTAAAGGATACAAGTCTTTTATTGGAATTAAGCCACTGAAATATGTAAAAACAAACGAAGTCCCAACTAGGACCCAGCTTCGGCAACTACGTCGCCTTCTTCAGGGGACAATATCAACCGTGTTGGCGTCTCTGCTTCACGAATGAGGCGCCTCATTGGGGGTTGCGACATCTCCAGTGCCTCTTTTTGCGGTTCTTTTCAAAATGGTGTGACACTAACACTGAGACCCTTATACGCTTGAGTGTGATAAAACTCTTGAGTAAGCCAATAACAAATGGTTATGCCACACTCAAGGGAATAAGGGTCTTAGAGTTGGTGTCATGCCATTTTGAAAGCCGTGTTTGACACAGCACAATTAAAACTAATTTTAGTTTGTATACACTCTGCCTCAGATTCTCTAAATGGCGCCAGCGTTTTAGGCTCTGGTAGGGGCCCAAACTCAGTGAAAAAACACAGTTGAAACAACGCTTTTAACTGAGTTTCAAGGTACCTACTGGCGCCTAAAAATCAGCGTTGGAAATGTGCCTCCATAGACATTTTAGGCCACCAAACGCCACTGTGGGCGTGGCTAAAGACGGAAGTGGCATTAGGTGGCTTAAAGCACCTACAGAGACGCAATTCACTTCATGGGTAGGCGTCGGAAATGTAGGCCAGGAAAACCCTGCTGGAGGCCCGATTCTATACCCAGTGCCGTCACATAGAAACATGACGGCAGATAAAGGCCGAATGGCCCATCCAGTCTGCCCATCCACAGCATAAAGAAGGGCATAGCAACCAGAACACGGGAAGTCATCATGCCTTTGTATCGAGCGATGGTACGTCCACATCTGGAGTACTGCGTTCAGTATTGGTCGCCGCACCTCAAGAAGGACATGGCGGTGCTTGAGAGAGTCCAAAGGAGAGCAACGAAATTGGTAAGAGGGCTGGAACACTGCTCATATGCCGAGAGGCTGGATAGGCTGGGGCTCTTCTCTCTGGAGAAAAGGAGGCTCAGGGGAGATATGATAGAGACTTTCAAGATCATGAGGGGCATAGAGAGGGTGGATAGGGACAGATTCTTCAGACTGAAGGGGACAACAAGTACGAGGGGGCATTCGGAGAAACTGAAGGGAGACAGGTTCAAAACAAACGCAAGGAAGTTTTTTTTCACCCAAAGGGTAGTGGACACTTGGAATGCGCTACCGGAGGAAGTGATCAGACAGAATACGGTACAAGGATTCAAACAGGGATTGGATGGATTCCTGAGGGATAAAGGGATCGTGGGATACTGAGGGAGGAGCTGGGAGGTAACACAAGTATAGGAAGTAAATCAGGTAATGAGTATAAACTAACCTGGTCGTGCATGTGCAAGACCGGAGGGCTAGGACTTCGATAGGAAGGCAGGACTTAAATGGGAAACCAAGGTGGCAAGGGAGCCCCTTCTGATGATTCAGACAGGTCTTGACCTGTTTTGGGCCGCCGCGGGAGCGGACTGCTGGGCGGGATGGACCTGTGGTCTGACCCGGCGGAGGCACTGCTTATGTTCTTATGTTCTTAACCATTATCTCTTCCTCTCTCTTAAGAGATCCCACATTCCTATCCCATGCTTTCCTGAATTCAGACATAGTCTCTGTCTCCACCACCTCTTCTAGGAGACTGTTCCACACATCTACCATCTTTTCAGTAAAAAAGTATTTCCTTAGATTACTCCTGAGCCTATCACCTCTTAACTTCATCCTATGCCCTCTCATTCCAGAGCTTCGTTTCAAATGGAAGAGACTCGACTCAAGCACATTTACATTACATAGGTATTTAAACATCTCTCAAGAAAAATTATAGAGTAATAGAATAACCTCAACAATCAATCTGCAAAAATATTACTCGCCAGAGATGGGCTACACCCCCCCTCCCCCCGATAAACATTTCAAAACAAAGTGGAGAAAAAGCCTCAAAATTTTCATAAACTGCAGCAGCAGATTTAAACATCTCTATCATATCTCCCCTCTCCCGCCTTTCCTCCAAAGTATACAGATTGAGATCTTTAAGTCTGTCTCCTTACATCTTATGATGAAGACCACACACCATTTTAGCAGCGTCCCTCTGGACAGACTCCATCCTTCTTATATCTTTTTGAAGGTTTGGCCTCCAGAATTGTACACAATATTCTAAATGAGGTCTCACCAAAATCTTATACAGAAGCATCAATACCTCCTTTTTCCTACTGGCCGTACCTCTCCCTATGCAACCTAGCATCCTTCTAGCTTTTGCAATCACCTTTTCAACGTGCTTGACATGCGATTTGTGGCTACTTTTAAGGTGGCTGCTGACGACAGCGCTGGCTATAGAATTTGGGCCTCTGGGTTTCCTGAAGAAGCTTTGGCGAAATATGGCCATGTTGAAGCCTGATAACCTGCTTTGAAGTCATTATGCTCTTTAGTAGACAGTGATTGTTTATTGAAAGCTTCTATACCGCTACTAATGACTGGGGGGTCAATTCAGAGTGGTTTACATGAGCTTCTATAGCGGTGTTACAATGCTTGAGCTTCAGCAATGGCCTTACGATGCCTTGGTTGCGGTTTACGTATGTGTTTTTATGTAGATGTTGCAATACTTGAGCTATGATTTATGAGCTTCTATAATGTTACCCTATATCTGCAATTATCATACATATTTATACCTTAATTCATTTCCTTTATGTACGTGCATTCATATTGCTATTAAAATGTTTGGAAATTTGCAATGCTACGAAGCTAAATATAATCAGCATATGGGAGACTCCGTAGTGTTATTTCTCTACTGATTTACTGTCCTTTTTCAGTAAAACAGACTTGACATAAAATCTCTTTTTATCAATGTATCGTTGCTGAGTGTGAAAACGTGAAAATTATAGCTATAATACCAAGAAATTTGCTCCATTAAGCAAAAATGATAGCAAATTTTCAGAAAACCTGAACTTGATGTACTAATCAGTGGCTTTGAGCAACCCCAGGATGGGCTTTAAAAAGATTTATAAAAACTATTTTCCGTCATGGGAAAAACTTCAATTTGCCCAGTTTTTCCAGCTTTAGGTTTCCTTGAACAACCCTACCAATCGCAGGGCAAGTAGTGGCTTCTCCTATGTCTATCTCAATAACAGACTATGGACTTTTCCTTCTGGAACTTGTCCAAACTTTTTTGAAACCCAGATACACTAATCCCTGTTAGCACATCCTTCGACAATGAGTTCCAGAGCTTATCTATTCATTAATCCCCCTTTTACAAAGCTGTGGGAACGGTTGCCATGCGACAAACACTCATACGCCCATTAAATCCCTACGGATGTTGAAGCGATGACTGCAGCAGAGCCTTAAGTGGAAAAAAAAAAGGTCTTCCTATTTGTTTTTAAAGCATTTCCTGGTCACTTCATTGAGTGTTCCCTAGTCTTTATACTTTTCCAAAGAGTAAAAAATGATTCACCTTTACCCATTCTCCACCACTTAGGATTTGTAGACATCAGTCTTATCTCCCCTCAGTCATCTCTTTTCCAAGCTGAAGAGCCCTAACCTCTTTAGTCTTTCCTCATACCAGAGGAGTTCCATCCCCTTTATCATCTCAGTCACTCTTCTTGGAACCTTTTCTAGTGCCGCTATATCTTTTTGAGATAAGGAGACCAGAACTGAACGCAGTACTCAAAGTTAGGTTGCACCATTGAACGATAAAGAGGCATTATGACATTCTTAAGGCTCCTTTTACAAAGGTGCATTAGGGCCTTAACGCACAGAATAGCGCGTGCTAAATTGTCGCACGCGCTAGCTGCTACCGCCTCCTTTTAAGCAGGCGGTAATTTTTCGGCTAGCGCGCACTATAGTTTCAAGTTTCAAGTTTTATTTATATTTGATTAATCGCTTAATTAGATTATTTCAAAGCAAATTACAGTTTGTAAGTAAACACAATATTGAAACAGTAAATAACATAAAATATTAAAAATTTAACAATTTATACATTAAGTTTTAAGAAAAAAACATAATAGTAAAATATAAAATTACAAATTAAATGTTATAAGGTACAAAGATCATAAAAATTGCAGAAATTTTAGTTTAAAAATTATATACTAAAATAAGAATTCAATAATATAACGGATCTTGACATATAAAAAGAGCACATGGATAATTTTAAATATTAAAAGCGTCTTTAAATAAAAAGCATTTTAAATTCTTTTTAAAATCGTTTAGGTTATTTATTTCTCTTAAGTGTAAAGGTAAAGAGTTCCAGAGTTGAGGTGCTACTACAGAAAACATATCCTGACGACGGGTTCCAATGATTTTTAACGAAGGAATAGTTAGAAGTTTGTGGTTGTTTGATCGCAAAGAATGTGAAGAATTATAGGGGATAAGAAGTTTGTTTATGAATTGGGGTTCATTGGTGTCTAAGGTTTTGAAAGTTAACAATAGAATTTTATAGGTAATCCGATGATTAATAGGGAGCCAGTGTGATTTAATTAATCTTATGCCGTTAGCACACCTTAGTAAAAGGAGCCCTAAGTCTTGTTTACCATCCCTTTTCTAATAATTCCTAGTATCCTGTTTGCTTTTTTTGGCCACCGCTGCATATTGGGCAGAATATTTCAGCGTATTGTCTATAGTAACACCTAGATCTTTTTCCTGAATACTAACTCCAAAGGTAGACCCTAGATAAGGAAACTATGATTTGGGTTATGCATCACTTTGCATTTGTCCACATTAAGTCTTCCAATTTCCTTAGGTCTTCTTGCAATTTTTCACAGTCCACATAACTTTGAATAGTTTAGTGTCATTTGCAAATGTAGTCACCTCACTTGTCATTCCAATTTCTAGGTCAGTGGTTCCCAACCCTGTCCTGGAGGACCACCAGCCAGTCAGGTTTTTGGAATAACCCTAATGAATATGCATGAGAGAGATTTGCATATAATGAAGGTGACAGGCATGCAAATCTTCCCCATATTCATTAGGGCTATCCTGAAAACCTGACTGGCTGATGGTCCCAGTACTGATCCCTATGGCACTCCACTATTCACCTTCCTCCATTTAGAAAAGTGGCCATATGACCCTACCTTCTGTTTTCTGTCTAATAACCAATTCCAGGACCTGTGCAGTAACCTCTATCTATACCCCTCTATCCCCTTTTCCAGCAGGAAATTGTCCAATCCTTTCTTAAACCCCAGTACCGTAACTCTGCCCTATTACGCCCTCTGGAAGCACATTCCAGGTGTCCACCACACGTTGGGTAAAGAAGAACTTCCTAGCATTCGTTTTGAATCTGTCCCCTTTCAACTTTTCTAAATGCCCTCTTGTTCTTTTATTTTTTGAAAGTTTGAAGAATCTGTCCCACTCTACTAAGAACATAAGAAGTTGCCTCCAATGGGTCAGACCAAAGGTCCATCGTGCCCAGCGGTCCGCTCCCACGACAGCCCATCAGGCCCATGACCTGTAAAGTGGTTTCTGACTATTCCTATAACCTACCTCTACTTCTATCTGTACCCCTCAATCCCCTTATCCTTTAGGAACCTATCCAGACCTTCCTTGAACCCCTGTAACGTGCTCAGGCCTATCACAACCTCCAGGAGCGCGTTCCATGTGTCCACCACCCTCTGAGTAAAAAAGAACTTCCTAGCATCTGTTCTAAACTCTGTACTCTCTCTCTCTCTAAACTCTGTACTCTGTACTCTCCCTATGCCCTTCATGATCTTGTAAGTATCTATCATATCCTCTCTAAGTCTCCTCTTCTCCAGGGAAAAGAGTCCCAGTTTCTCCAATCTCTTAGCATATGAAAGGTTTTCCATCACTTTTATCAGACGTGTCGCTCTCCTCTGAAGGTTGCAGACATGGCCTTTTTTTTTTTTTTTTTTAGAGGACTGTCCAGGTGCCCAGAAGAACTTTCCAAACCCAGCAGTTGGTCCGGGCTTTGGAAAGCCCTGCCGTGTCTAGAGGTTCTCTGAGCATGCACGGAGGCTCTCCAGACCAGTCAGAAAAAAAGAGATGAAGCTGTGTGGGGGCAGGTCTGAGGGGCGGAGCTGGAGGCAGAATGAGGCTGGGCCTTGTGTCCGGGGTTTTACCATTTCAAATATGGCAACCCTAGGTATAAAGCAGCTTCGGGAAATTATCTGGGTACTGCCAGTATTCAATTATGCTAACATGCGCAGGACAGTGAATTTTGGCAGTCTCTGGATAAATTCCAGATCCATCCTGGCTCAGCCCCTGGACTATCCTAATTGTTCAGCAACATTTTCCAGATAATGCCTTTGAAAATCAGTGGCTGAAGCGGTACTTCTCCTGCTAGGAACTGCTGCTGCCTGTATGTTCCATTGACTATTGAGGTCTGTATATTTATCACATGATTTCATATGTTGTACTATCCCTAGCATATAACTTTTCAAATGTGCGAACCTAGTTTTAGAAAAGTTATTGGTTTTGTCTTTTGTTGCTGAGCCTAGTCGCCGTATCTCAAAAAAGATGTAGTGGAATTAGAAAAGACACAGAGAAGGGCAACAAAAATGATAAAAGAGATGGGACGGCTTCCCTAGGAGGAAAGGCTAAAACGGCTAGAGCTGTTCACTTTGAGAAGAGAAGGCTCAGGGGTGATATGATAGAGCTCTATAAAATACTGAGTGGAGTGGAAAGGGTAGATGTGAATCGCTTGTTCACTCTTTCCAAAAATACTAGGACTAGGGGGCATGTGATAAAGCTACTAAGTAGTAGATTTAAAACAAACTCTGGAATTAGTTGCCAAAGAATGTGGTGAAATCAGTTAGCTTTGCAGGGTTTAAAAAAAAAGGTTTGGCTTATTTCCTAAAAGGGGAGTCCAAAGGCCATTATTGAGATGGCTTGAGGAAATCCACTGCTTATTCCTAGGATAAGCAGCATAAACTCTGTTTTACTTTTTGGGATCTAGCTAGGAACTTGGGACCTGGGTTGGCCACTGTCCCAGTGTGGCAATTCTTATGTTTTTACTAAAAGAACAGTTCCATTGAAGTCTGTGAGGAAGAATGGCCTTTTTATATAGTAAGTAGTTTCATCCTCCTTAATGGCAGGGCCAGATGATTCAGCAACCCACCCACCCACCAACATTTAAGGGACCATGCTCACCTCAAAGTTTGGTCTCTGCACTTGGAATGGCATGGCTGAGGCAGGGGGCTTCCCTCCTTGCAGTGGAGACATCGAGAGACCCATTATCCATTCTGCATTCTTACTAATAGGAAGGGTTTCATCTGTCCTTTCTCTCTCTTGCTAGCTATTAAAATACAGAGAGTAAAGGTGCTGTGAGTGTGTTCTCTTGCAGAAGGAAGGAACCAGACAAACAATTCCCTCAACAGATTAAAACTAACAGTAACTTATAAAATCAGGGAGTAATTATCATATTTTATTAGGTAGCAAAACACCATTTTTTATTTCAAAGGATAATTCCAAGTAAATCACCTTAATTAAAAGTGTCATGCAGGCCCATGAATATTGTACTTAGTCACTAATTTCCTGTGTACATGTTATAATTTAAAACACACGGATCAGCCGCGTGGGGGAGATTTGCAAGCCATGAAATACTGTGGTGGTATTGGGGTTATTAGTATGGAAATGGGAAATCATCTGGTGTAGTAATTAAAGAGACTCCCCCCTTGGCTCACCAAAGAATGAAGTCTAGTGGGGCCTGCAAAAAAGAACTGTTTGAATTGTAAGGGCCAGCTTTCTTTTCCTCTGCATTGGTCAGGAAACATCTGCTGGCTTTGCTCATCTCGAGGCTTATACTTCAGCCTCAGCCATCAGCGGATAGCCAGTCTTTGGTCACGTCAGAGCCATTTTCTCCCTTATTCTTGTAATCCTAAAGGGAGGAGTCCAAGAACTGTCGGAACACAGGAGCAACCCCAACAGTGGCTTTCAGGGGGTTCAGTGAATCCCCAGCTCACGAGCCTTGCTTTTTTGGTTTACTTTTTCCTTGATGCACTTTGATGCAGTCAAACGAAATGTAAAGAAGAAGAACAACAAAAAAGCAGGGCTCAAAACCATGGCAGTCCTGTCACATTTTGTCTGCTCCGGATGGGAAATGATGGTTTAATTCCTGTCTGCAGTTCTTCCTTATTGCATATTCCCTGCCTCATATTGTTTAATAATTTTGTATTTATTCATTTCTCTGCCTCACAAGGCCCAGAGGAGGGAGGGGAGCAAGGGGGGGGGCATGTAGCCTCGGGAGAAAACACCTTCTCCCATCCCTTCTCATTTCATAACACCCAGCCGTCTGCCAAATCACGGCAGATTACAGCTGGCCAAATTCAATTTCTGCCCGCTGCTACCACGACTCAGCAGCTGGGAGGGAAGGGGCCCCCGACAAAGTGAACATGACAGCACCATCGCTTTCGTGTCACATCTGCTGTACTGATTGCTGAAAAAGGCTCATAGAAGTGTGTTGATGCCTCGTATATTGTTATGATTGCAGAGAAAGAGACAATATATGCAAACAAATTGGGAGGCAGATAACTGTATTGTGCTGGGTGTGTCTTTATATACCGCATCTGTGTGAGAATCTATGCATTTGAAAGGAAGCTCTGAAATGAGAGGGCATAGGATTAAGTTCAGAAGTGATGAGACAATAATTACTAATGAAATAAGATTGGGAATAAATCATGTAATTTGTTGCCGGATAATGTGGTGAAATCAGTTGGCTTAGCAGGGTTTTAAAAGGTTTGGATAATTTCCTAAAAGAGAAGTCTATAGGCCATTATTGAGATTCCTAAATAAGCAGCATCAAATCTGTTTTACTACTTGGGATCTAGCTAGGTACTTGGGACCTGAGTTTGGTCACTGTTGGAAACAGGATACTGGGCTTGATGGACCTTCACTCTGTCCCAATATGGCAATTCTTATGTTCTCATGTGAGCCAAGTGTAGAACAATTGATCCATTTTGACATCACTGCTGAGGTTGGTTCTTAGGCATTGGTGGAATGAGGCATTATGACATCACAGTCTCAGCTCTGGAATGTCGCTACTCTTTGGGTCTCTGCCAGGTACTTGAGACCTGGGTTGGTCACTGTTGGAAACAGGATACTGGGCTTGATGGACCTTCAGTCTGTCCCAGGATGGCAATTCTTATGATGAAGAACTTTACTGGAATATGCAATTTATCACTGGACCTTAATGAAGCAATTGTAATTTAATTGGAAGATATTTTAACCATGTACGTTTACTAATGAATTAAGTGATGTCATAAATCCAATAAAATGGCCAGTCACTTCTAATTTGGGGAGATTCTTGGTTGGTCCCTACCATTTAGTAGGACACCAAGAACTCCCAAGGCCTTGAATGTTAACTATAATTTTTGTGTCTGATAATTATTTCCTTGGTCTTCTCCAGAGATGGAAGTAAGGGCTGAGAGGTGTGTTCATGTTGGTATTCTTTCAGATTAAACAGTGACAGGCTCAAGAGTAATCTAAAAAAGAGTGGTAGATGCCTGGAACAGTCTCCCAGAAGAGGTGGTGGAGACTGAGACTGTCTGAATTCAAGAAAGCGTGGGATAGGCATGTGTGGGATCTCTCGGAGAGAGAAAGAGATAATGGTTCCTGTGGATTGGCAGACTGGATGGGCCATTTGGCCTTTATCTGCTATCATATTTCTATGTTTCTATAACAATATACGCTCAAGTCCATAGGTTTAGATGACTGTATTTTTATGTGCATGCCTGACATCTAAAGAACGAAGCTTAAGTGGCATGAAAAAACTCATGTACAAAATCATAATTGTTATGTTGGGTCAATAAAAGGAATCATATCCAGAAAGAACGTTCTCTCTGTGTCCAGATACAGAGCTAATGACGGGTGTGTATACATTACTACTTCTGGAGAAGATCTGATTTGATATGTCTTGTTCCATTCTCAGCATCTGTTTAGCCAGGCTTTTTCATACTTTCTGGCTGCTGATCAGTCATCCTCTGCCCGGGCTGCAGGCCTTGCATACAAATTTTGTTATTAAATACACTCCACCACCTCCCCCCCATCCATCACCTCCCTGCGGCTCTGGAGAGGTGTCTGGGCCGGAAGGAGCCAGCCCCCCTGATACGATGTACTTACAAGTGCAGCCACTGCTACTCACATATTTCAAGGTCGGTTACAGCGGCAGGTGCCATGCATCGACAAATCAAATCAGGACAAAAT
This sequence comes from Geotrypetes seraphini, assembly GCF_902459505.1. Classification (NCBI taxonomy): domain Eukaryota; kingdom Metazoa; phylum Chordata; class Amphibia; order Gymnophiona; family Dermophiidae; genus Geotrypetes; species Geotrypetes seraphini. The sequence continues at coordinate 71,053,921 of NC_047095.1, forward strand.
AATTTATTTCCTAATGCTGTTGGTAGCATGTTTGCCGGAGAATTTACATGAGAAAGATTACTTTAATAACTAAAAAATGATCGTGCAGTTGCCTTTAATATGTAATTGTTTCAAATGTAACCTGTCTTCAGGGGGAAGTTGTTATTAAATTTGCAGCATCTCACTCAAGGGAGGAGGGACAGGCTGATGGCAAATCCCTGGCAGATTGAACTGTGAGTGGTTAGATGGGCAACAAACAGAATTAACCAATCAATTCAGCTCCACAGACGTGCGCAGGACGGGAGCGCCATTTGCTGCATTTTCCAATAAAGTTGATTTTTATTCATAGCTTTTATTTCCCTGTTTTCACCCATCATCTTTCCACAATGGATGATAATAAGATAACAGCGCCATCCTGCACACCAGGCCTCGTTATTTCACTAAGAGGATCTGATGCAATGTAAGTTTTTTTAAAAAAAGCAACACAGGTCATTGGCTGCAGCGTGATGTGATCAGGAAAAACAATTATTCAATTTCAAAAATGTCTCTCAGTCTCCCAATAACCATCAGATCCCAACTAAACTGCCCTACTTTTTGTAAGACGCTAAAAACCTACCTTGTCGATTCCATATACTCTACCGCAGGGCTGCCCAATTCCGGTCCTTGAGATCTATAGGCAGGCCAGGTTTTCAGACTATCCACAATGAATAGGCATAAGAGAGATTTGCATACCAAGAAGGCGGTGCAGGCAAATCTCTCTCATGCCTATTCATTGTGGATATCCAGAAAACCTGGCCTGCCCGTAGATCTCGAGGACCGGACTTGGGCAGCCCTGCTCTACCGGTACCTATACTATGCAACCTACCAGCTCAATTCGACTAAATACCTCTGCACTGCTCAAAAACTAAACAATTCTTCTCTCTCTAGAATTGCATCTGCAATGTTTCAATTTGCATTTCCATCATTTTCAAATTGTAAGTCGCCTTGATTCTGTTTGGCATAGTGTGACTCAGAAATTCCAAATTAGATTACTACTACTATTTATTATTTCTAAAGCACTGAAAGGTGTATGCAGCGCTGTACATTTTAATATACAATGGACAGTCCCTGCTCAGAAGAGCTTACAATCTAATTTAGACAGGACATTTCAGGGTTGGAGAGATTATGGTAGAGGAAATGATACAGTGGGTCTACGTACCTGAGAGCAGTGAGTGGGAGTTAGGAGTTGAAAACGGATTTTAAAAAGTGGGCTTTTAGCTTGGATTTGGATACGGAGCATAACATATTGATTCAGGCAGCCTGTTCCAGGCATATGGTGCTGCAAGAAAGAAGGGACGGAGTCTGGACTTGGCAGTGGAGGAGGAAGGGTACAGATAAGAGGGGCTTGCCCGATGATTAGATTAAAGGTTTCTCCAATACCAGAGAAGCTGTGATTTTTACTTAAATTTAAAAAAAAATATATCCCCAAAATACAGTAGAGGTAGGGAAAAAATAAAAGCCTGCCAGGAAAATTACAGATGATAAGAAAAATAAACTAATGAATATTCAGGTCTACCTTATGGGGAGAAAGAAGACTTTCAACAAAGAAAAATGGGGAGACCCAATGATCCACCGATGAAAACAAAGAACTGTGGATACAGATATTCTGGAGATAATTTATTATACACTGACATATAAAAACATGAAAATTGAATGAAAAAAGTACAATGATAAAAAATACAGTGGTAAAAATTCAACCGGACCCTACACATGCCAGTGTATAATGAATTATCTCCAGAACATCTGTATCCACAGTTCTTTGTTTTTGTTTTCATCGGGAGATAGAAGACTTTAACATCACAGGAATGAAAGAATATCAAAGGATTCCTAGTCCCTTAACTACCTGATTAACTGCTGCTATCCTAAGTCACTCCAATAATGCAATATACCTTGGCAAGGAAACCTCAGAAGAAGGTCGCCCCGAATTCCAATAATTTTCTGCACTCGTACTCTCTGACCACAAAACATTATCCCCCTCCCCTTTTACAAAACCGCAAATGCGTTTTTTAGCGCTGGCCAGTGCGCTGAATGCTCCACGTTGCTCCTGACACTCATGAGCACCAAGAGCAGTGTGGAGCATTCGGTGCGCCAGCCGGCGCCAAAAACCACTTTTGCAGTTTTGTAAAAGGGGAGGGGGTATATGTTTTCAATACCCAAAGCTTGCTACTGTCAGTAGAGAGGAGACCTGGTATTCCTAATAACGGAAAGCACGGCATTGATGTAGTCTAGGATGTGCTTTTAGGAATTTTCCACCCCATATTTAAAGGGCTCTCTCCTGGCCGTTTTAATCACTTGTCCAGTGCTAGCCATGAATATTCAGTAGCCTTCAATTGGATTATGCCACTGAATACCTATAGTAAGTGCCTAAGCCAAAGCTGACTAATTTATGGACGGTCGGTCCCAAGACAGATTGACTCATTTGAGCCGTGGACCGCCAGAAGATCTAACAAATCGATTCACTCGAAGCCCAAATGATGACGTTACAACTGTCCTATTTTGATCACATCATCAGAAGAGAGAGATCACTGGAGAAGGACATCACGCTTGGGGAGACTGAAGGAACCAGCGAAGAGGGCGACCTGCAATCGGATGGCTGGACACGTAAACAACCCCGGGGATGACGCTGGAGGACCAAACCAATTTCTTCAAGTCGCTAGGACTCAAATATAAGTCGATGGCACCTAACTCACACATAAGACGGAGCCAATATTCAACAAAACACTTGAGGAAACCCAGTTCTCTTTCTCTTTTCTAGAATTCCACTGCTCATAGAATCTTTTAGGAGTTTCTCTTTCAGTTTTTCTTCTATGTCCTTCTCCTCCATATGATAGAATCAAGGTGAAGGATTCTGCAAGCTGCTAGTTCCTGTGGAGGGATCTTTAGCCGTCCCGTTTGTTCCATTTCTCCTAAAGGAGGAACACGGGGGGTTGGTTTTCACAGCTTACAACCTTTTCGCTATATAGGTTCTAAGTACTTATTTTTGCCAGATTGTAACTTACTTCACGAAGAGGGTAATTCTATGGCATGGAGCCAAGGAAAAGAGGGAAAGCAGTCCCTATTTAAAGCCTGTTCTATAGGTGCCTGCTTTTCTTTGTACAAAACTAGTTTAAATGGCAGGAAACACCATTCACCTGTAAAGGTGTGATCACTCACACTAGCCTTAAAGCCATAGGAGCCAGTTCTCTGGTGCAGTGAGTACTTGAGCATCCCCACTATTAACTCTGTCCAGGCGGTGGCCTAGTAAGGAGGGCAGAGGGCGGACCACCCCAGGCGCCATCTTTGGGGGGGGGGGGGAGCAGCACCTCTCCTCCTTTCCAGCCACCCATCTTCTGTTTTCTGCTCACACCAGCCTCGGCTCCCTTCTGACATCACTTCCTTGTTGTGGGACGAGGACATGAAGTCAGAAGGAAACCAAGGCTGGTGCGGGCAGCAGCTGGAAGATGCCGCTCACGCCAGCGAACATGTCAAGAGGTATGCGGGGGCGGGGAGTGCTCAAGCGGCAGCTATGAGAGGGGCGGTGCCACGCCCCAAGCGCCGTTCTCCCATTGTGTTCAGGGATGGGTCATTTTGAAAAGATGGCTTCTATGCTTTTACTGGCGTGGTGTGTCTGTGGCTAGATGTTAGTTAGAAAGCAAGTCAAGTATAATATTCTCTCATTTACACACACAGTTGCATGCTCTAATCATTCTTCACCCCAAATCTGTCCAAGCACACACTCACTGGCAAAATATGTTTCGTCAAAACTTTTCATCTACTCAGTACTCTATAAGAGGTCATTTATTTGTGTGGGTGGCCCCTTCCATCTGTAGATCACTGGGGTACGTCATTTCCACATGTTCCTACCATCTAAAACTAAGCTTCTTCCTACTGGATTACCTCCAGAACGTCTGATAGTGGAACATAGGTGTGTTGTTCTTGAGATGATAGCACAATTTTAATATTTACATTGTTGGGGGAATAGGGCAAGTATTTTACAGAACCAGGAGGTGTGGGGTGTATGTTGAAATTCTGTAATGTAGATTCTAGACTTCACTCTTAGGTAGAATAATTCATTGAATGATGGTTTTACTAGGTGGCTGGAACTGATTGGGAGCTCTTTTATACATAATATACTGTTGGAATGTTCTAGGCCCTTTGCCTACCTGTGGGAATAGTAGATTAAATAAAGTACTCACTACAAAGGTTCTAGGAGAATGCCACAATCAAAGGAAATTTCCAGAAGAGATGAAAAAAACAAAGTTGTTGAAATATATTAGCCTAGAAAAGGTTACAACAAAGCTCTTTCTAGAGCTCTGGAACTCCAGCAAATCTCAGTAAGAGCCATTATCTCCAAATGGAGAAGACTTGGAGGGCAGTGGTGAATTTTCATCGGAGTGGCCAGCCTGCCAAAATTACTTCAAGGGCGCAGCAATAACTCATATGGGAAGTCACAAAACTTCAGATAAACATGGGGCTTGAAGCCACTGCTTGCCCTAGAATCGGTAGCATGGAATGTTGCTACTCTTTGGGTTTTTGCCAGGTACTTGTGTCCTGGATTGGCCACTGTGGAAACAGGACACTGGCCTAGATGAACCATTGATCTGACCCAGTATGGTTATTCTTATGGATTCTACTATGCAGATATCTTCTTGTTTCTTATACTGACCCATGTTCAACTCTTATATGAAGGCGGTTGCTGCTTAAATGTTTGACGAGCGTCTTCAAATAAATTCACTTGGGTCACAGGGAGGATTTCCCTTTTCTCTGGAATTCCTTCTGTTTCCGGAATACCTGATCAACTTATAGATTGTCTTCCAGATTGGGTGTTCTTTTGGACTCCCAGTTAAATTTTGAACCCCAAGTCTTGAAAATGAGGTGATCTTTTTATGTTCTCTTCCATCGCTAGTCCTTGAAGCCTTGTTTGGATATACAGTCAAAACATAAGGATCTGTGGAGAAGGTGATGTTCAAGATGCAAACTTGACTCAAAAATGTACAATTGGATAATCCAGGACCTAAACCATAGAGCGGTGTGGAGCCCGACAAGGTCTGTGTTTCGACAATGATGTCTTCCTCAGGGGAGAAAGGGATTGTTTTCAGTGTTCAATCCACGTGCTTTAATATCAGGACTTTTAGGGATCCCTGAGGAAGACATCATCTTGAACATCACCATCTCCACAGATCCTTTTGGTTTTGTTGTTATTTGCATTGCCTGTGGGACTAAAGGGTCCAGTCACAATATTCAGCCTATGACAGTGAGCGTTTTTTAAAACACTGACCGTTAATAGTTAAGGTAGATCCAAATATTCAGTAATGGGCCAGGTCCTGGTACCGGCATTTAATATGTGGTCACATCTGGGTACGCACTAGCTGCTAGCATTTATCCAGGTCCCAGCCAATATTTAGCTAGGGCCTGGATAAGACACTTATCTAGTCTTAGCACTAAATATTGTCCATCGTGTCATTAAGTTGCCTTAAGCAACTCATCGCAGACATCAACATGATGACATCATACACATGCGTGCATATGTATGATGTCACTGTGTTGACGTCTGTGTATGCCCATACACAGGAGGTTCAGCTGGGGTAAGGGTTGGGGAGTGAAATGGGGCAAGGCCAGGTGTCCTCTTTTATAAAGAAGAAATCTGGCAACCCTATTCTTCTGACCCTCCCCCAATCCAGTCTCTCCTCCCCGAGCTCCCCGATCAGAACCCCTGATCTCTTCCCAAACTGATCCACTGACACCAATATAAGATCTCGCCCCAACCCCAACTCTCAATTCTTTATTCCCAGATATGCCCCCTACCAATCCAAATCCACACACTTGTCCCCAACCCAACCCTCTCCTCTGCCCCATCTCATGGATCCTCTATTACTCCCAGGACTTACCCAGAGGTGACCCTGATAGTCTAGTTCATTGGGGTGGGAGTGGTTCCTCCCATTCCTACCCAATTTGGCTTTAGATTCAAAAATGGTAGTTTTGAGGGTTGTTTCACAGTACTACCACTAGGAGTCAGCCTTCCATTGCCTGTGAAATGTTTTCTTCATGCAGGACTTTAAATCCTTGAGCAAAAGTGTGAATTGCAGATATTTTGCTCCTTTATTTGGTTCTGGTTTTGTGCTTTACCTTTGCCCCAAAATGTATCCCAACCTATCATTTCCTTTGCCTAACTTGCTTTTCTCAGGTTTCAAGTAATATTTTCTCTGTGCCGTTTTTCTTTCCACGGGTGAGAGTACTGACCCTCTTGTCTTCTCTCTTGGCAGTAAGAATTCCATGCTGAAGGATTCCATGGTACCCGGCACTCCAAAGGTAAGCGAGAAGGACTTTGAGTTTGCTCCTAGGTTCAAATCAGACTTGGCTGTGGAAAGCAGCCATAAACTCTTGCTCTTTCTCTCTGTGTGCTCAGGCTGCACTCTTTCGTGTGTTGCTTGCTGGTAGAACTTCTTGTCTGTTGGGGCATTGTAGCAGAGATTTCACTAGCCAGCACTCTCAGGATTAGCTCCCCCGCCCCTAGTAACACTGTTCTGCTCTTCTGTATACATACTGGACGTGTACCAGGGTGCTGCTATCTCGTCCTCTGCAGCTGTTGATACTGAAATCATACTTTAAGCATATGGAGTGAAAGTATCTTCCCCTGGATTCTCTCTAAGGCGCTGATTCAAGAGGGTAATTGAGTGCTAATTGCCACCAATTTGAATTTGCATGCATGTATTTGCTTTAAATCAATCTTTGGTATGTCTCCAGGTTACCTTGTTTCTCATTTTTCTTTATACCTCTCACGTGGAGTTGACTTATTTACATACCCAACCATCAAATCGTGTCGTTTTAGGAGATTTCTCGAGAGAACCCTTGCTTTTCAGGCAGCCAAAATGTTTGGTCAAATCATGCCAGGAGTCTCATCCTATTACTTTTTTAGAAAATTATTAAAGACACAACTATTCGATAAATATGTAACTTAAGCTTATGCTTTTATTATTCTTATGTACTGTTTACATTTTCTATGAAATTAATGTATTTCTCATGAATTGTTTATTTGCTGAATGTTGAGCATTATTTGTTGTGAACCGCCTCGAACCATTCGTGGTCTGGCGGTATATAAGAATAAATTATTATTATTATTTTGATATGCATTATTGTACAACAATGTGTGCTGAAATCCCATAGCATGCAATTCAAAAGGGAACATGGCCATTTGCCATTGGACAAGGGCATTTCTAAAATTTGCACGCATATTGAGGGTGTGGGCGCTGGGAATTACAGCTGGTTTCAGCAGGTAGAAATTCTGGTGCTCAGATTTGAGCACTGAAATCAGCACTCAGTGTTGTTCTATAAGTGGGCGGCCATTTTGGAGTGCCTAATATAGAATAGTATAGGGTGCCATTTTTTTTTAAACACCAATTTTTCAGCACCATGTTATGAATTTAGCCACATATGTGGTCAATGATGAAGAAGTTGGTATATGTGGGGCAGGTTTTAGAAAGGACATGAAAAGAGGGATTCAAACATCCAGGTCAGGAGGTATGGAATTCCCATGTTATTTTATAAGAAGCTCAGCCAAATGTAAAGGCCTCTTGTGAAATACCACACTGCTCCCTGTGACCCTGGGCAAGTCTCACTTAATCCCCCATTGCCCCAGGTACATTAGTTAGAGTGTGAGCCCACCTGGACAGATAGGAAAAATGCTTGAGTACCTGAATGTAAAAAACACTTAGGCTATAAGTGGTATATAAATACTTAAATAAATAAATAGGAGCAGGCTCCCTGTCCAAGCCCTTCCACAACAGCGACAGATGTGGAGCAGACCAAGGTGATGAAAAATATACAATCCCCTATAATAAAACCTTAAGTGTACATGCACACTTAGGAGGCTGTGCTGTGTGCTTCCATGGCCGCATTCCATTTGCAGCACGTGGGGCGGCTTGCGGCGCGTGCTGTGGATTGAGCGGCGGTTTGTCTCAGCAATTGCAGGAGTTTGTCGTGCGGGTGCTGTGAGATGTCCCATGCTGGTAAAAAGTGGAGGGGGAGAGGGAAAGGGGGCTGCTTTAGGGGAAGGGGTGTGTTGGGGGGCAGACAGCAATCATGCTTTGTTCTGGGAGGGGGGAAACAGAAGGGGGCAGGCATGGCACAACAGATAAATACAGGCAGACAAGAGGGCCAGGGAGACAGAAAGACAGACAGCGTCCAAGAAGAGAGAGACAAAGAAAAAACCCCCAAAAACAGATAGCCAGCGGCCAAAGTGAGAGAGAGACAAAGAAAAAAAAAGACAGACAGGCAGAGGCCAAGGAAAGAGAAAGAAAGACAGACAGACAGGGGGCTAGGGAGAGAGACAGACAGAAAGAATGCCAGAAAGACAGATAGACAGCGGCCAAGGAGAGAGAGAGACAGAAAGAAAAACAGACAGACAGCGGCCAAGGAGAGAGAGACAAAGAAAAAAACCCCGAAAAACAGACAACCAGCGGCCAAAGAGAAAGAGACAAAAAAAAAAAGACAGGCAGAGGCCAAGTAAAGAGAAAGAAAGTCAGACAGACAGGGGGCCAGGGACAGACACAGACAGAAAGACTGCCAGAAAGACAGACAGACAGTGGCCAAGGAGAGAGAGAGACAGAAAGAAAGATTGACAGACACATCTATTCTAGCACCCATTAATGTAATGGGCTTAAAGACTAGTTTATTTAAAATCAGATGAATAAAATATTATACACTCTAGTAGCTTGACATGGCCGTGCTTCACCCCCTCAAGGGTTACATCAGGGGCTTGAATAAAAACTGTAGAATAAATACATAAAAGCATGTCAAGAAGAGCAACATTGCTAACAATAGTTCCACCATAAGAATCAATACATTTTGTGCATATAACAATACATTATAATTATATACTATCTCTATCCAACATACATGGACAATGAGGTGAAAGTAATGTTTACGTACCCTTTCGGCACTGTAGCAGGCATAGACCGGTCTTGTAATTGCTATAAATGAATAATAAAATACACGTCCACTGTTTAATATGTGTCTTTCTAAAAATCAACACAAACACAATTCAAAAATAAGTAAAAAATGATACCTATTCCCACCTGAGGATCAAAATACTTTTACACAAAGGTTAAATCAGTAAGAGAGAGATTTTATGTTTTACAACTTACTTACCATATTTTTCATTCTATAAATCCATAAGATGCATCCCCCTGTAGAGGAGGAAAAACCAAGGAAAAAAATTATGCCCACCACCTTGTCCTGTACCCTGTTCCTCTTCTGGTGGCTAAGTGGTAGACCATGACAGGGTACAGGGCAGTCCTAGTGGTAGGCAGGCAGGCAGCCCCCCCCCAACTGTACCTTTATAAAAAAAAAAAAAAATTCAGGTGGTCTAGCGCTATAAAGCAGAAGAGGATGCCTGAACTTATCCCCCTCGAGACCAGGTCTGAAAGCCGCCAGGACACACAGGTGCTTGAGCCCCTCGGCTTACTGATGCAGCGATGTCCCTCACTGTCTCCTCTTGCGGCAGTGCAGCGGACAAGGCAGGTGCAAGCTTTTCACACTGCTGCCTAGTCCCGTGCCGCTCCCTGAATGGCTGCCGTCAGCATTAGTGTTTAGCGCGCATCAGTTAGGATTACAAGGGGAAATATCCATCGCCTCATTTGACTTCAAATCTTAAGGGTCTTATCCTTAAACTTCAAAGGTGTCTTTATACAAGAAAGATTTCAGGGAACTCTTGAATTTATCCAGGGACGGCACACCTCTAAGGGGAGAAGACAAGGAGTTCCACAGTTGGGGTGCATTCGCGGTCGGTGGTTTGCGGTCCTGGTCAATCGCGGTATTTTATGACCACGAATGACCGGGCAGAAGAGGGCAGCCAGAACACCGGCGAGTGAAGGAAATCACTCGCTCTATGCTCCGACCGCCTCTTCCTCTACTAAAGTTGGCCCTAACCAATCAGGAGCTGTGTGCAACTTTAGTACAGGAAGAGGCAGTCGGAGCATAGAGCGAGTGATTTCCTTCACTCGCCGGCGCTCCGGCTGCCCTCTCCTGCTTCTCCAGCTGCCCTTTCCTGTCTCCCCTGCCTAAAAACCATATTCGCGGTTTTTCAAAATTCGCAGGGGTTCCTGGAACGAAACCCCTGTGAATTTTGGGGCAGTACTGTATTGAAAATATCTCATTTCTTCTTGTGCTAATAATGTTTAGAGAGGGTATTGTAAGTAAGTTTTGATCCACAGACTGCAAGATCCTAAAGGGAATATAAGGAATTAATCATTTATCGAGAAAAGCTGGAAGGTTTTTGCCTGTCGGATTTTGAAGCAAGGAGTAGGATTTTATATGTTATGCGATGTTGAATTGGCAGCAAGTGGGCATTTCGTAGAAGAAGCATTACGTGGTTTAATTTTTTTGAATTTATGATAATTTTATAGAAGTATTCTGGATTAACTACAATGAAAGGCGTTAAAACATCACATAAGATTCTAGGCGTAGTGTTGGATAATACCCAATATTAAAAACTATAAGAATACTAGGAGTCACCCTAGATACCCAATTGACCCTGACCGATCACACAAACTCGGTGACAAAAAAATGCTTCTCCACTCTTTGGAAACTGAAAACCATAAAAAAATATTTTGACCCTACATCTTTCAGATTATTGGTACAGTCACTGATTCTATCCACCCTGGACTATTGTAACATCATCTACTTGGGGATACCTAAAAAAAACGTAAGAAAACTGCGAATAGTTCAAAACTAAAGAAAAGTGATCACGTTAGTCCCTTCTACAAACGGCTGCACTGGTTACCAATCGAAGAAAGAATTCTATTCAAATTCTCCTGCTTTTGCTATAAACTAATCTGGGGAATGGCCCCCAACTACCTTCTACCTCACTTTGAATTCTACTCCTCCATTAGATCTACCAGAAGCCACAACCTGTTTGCAAACCGGAAAATCGCTGGCTGCAGATATCGAACCTTCCTGGACAGAACTTTCAAGTTCCAAGCTGGTAGACAGCAATCATGGCTAGGCTATTTCATCGATACCACTAGGCTGACCTACAGCATCTTCCAGAAAGAATTAAAGACCACTTTGTTTAAGAAATTCTTGTCCTAGCCAGACACTCTCCCGTGAACATAATTTCCACACCTTACCTTGAATTTCTTCCTCACACTAGGTATCCATATTCCCTGTCTGCTAAAATTCCCTCTTCATAATTGTATCCAGATACTCGCTGGTGTCCGACTATTTTCATTGTAAAATGTAAAATAGTTAATTTCTTATAATTCAACCTATGTATAGTTTTCCTTTCAACCACCTTGCATTCATATACTGTAATTCACTGACTGTACAGCTCTTCTTTGTGAACCGCCTAGAAGTCGCAAGATTATGGCGGTATAGAAAAATAAAGTTATTATTATTATTATCTTATCTTTTCATGCTCACATTTGTGTTCATTCTATCCATCCATTATTCCACACAGGTTCGCTTCATATTTTCCTCTATTCTTTAGTCTTCTCTAAGCTTGACTACTGTAGCTCTCTTCTCATCGGTCTTCCAAACTATCAGCTCCAACGACTCCAGCTCATGCAAACTGCAGCAGTCAGACTCCTTTATCATCACTCTAAATTTCATCACATACCAAATTCCTTTAAAATATAATCTTCTTACTTATCAAATTCAGTCTTCCGGTCTTCCATCTTTTTTTTGTTCCGCCTTCTGGTTCAATATTCACCACAAAGAGCTCTTCATTCATCCCAATAGCATCTACTTACTGTGCCCTTTTTTTAGACAACTGTTTCTTGACATTCAGAAGAATTAAGCATTTGCAATTATGACCCCCCTTCCTTTCTGTCTCCGTGTTGAGGGTTCTTTCTTAAAATTCTAGCCACAACTTACTATTTCCATCAGGTCTTTGATGAATAACTCTCCATCCCTCTCATTAATTCATCCCATTTGTTTTCCCAGATTAAATTTTTCCCATTGTAAACATTTCCTTTTATTCTTCTCCTCATGTTTCAGTTAAGTTTCATTGTGTTTACTTGTGAAATTTCTGTATTGGCTTGTGTCACTACCCTGAATATTTTTATTGGAAACCACTTAGATTTTTAACTATGGGGCTCATTTTCAAAATAGATAGACATCCAAAAAACAGCATAAACCAGCACTTGGACATCTTACTAGTCAAAACGTCCAAGTGCTTTCCAGACATCTTTCTGGTCCATCCAAATCTTAAGGGGGCGTGTTTAGGGTGGGCTTAGGACAGACTTAGGACTTGGATGCTCCTTAACAAAAGGTCCTTTTCAGACGTTTGGAGCTAGACCTGTTTTAAAAGCGTCTAAATGCTAAAAAGCCCAAACTGACCAGATGACCACTGGAGGATTAAGGCATGACCCCCCCCTTTACTCCCCCTGTGATCACCAACCCCCTCCCACCATCCAAAGATGTGAAAAAAACAGTACATTCTAGCCTGTGTCATGAGGGGGTGCTGAAAAGTTCTCAGTCCAAGGAGTTTCAGATGTTAACACAGACATTTGAGCCCAGAGAGGCATGCTAAGAATTTCACATTAAAAGTACCAGGTACAGATGTCACTTTAACTTGCTCCAAAACCTACTGTACCTACATTCAGATGACACCTGCAGGCATAAGGGCTATTGTTGTGGTGTTACAGGTGGATACAGTTAGTTTTGGGTGGGTTTTGAGGGTTCATCATACAATAGAAGCAAGTTAAAGTGACACCTGTACCTGGGACTTTTAATATGACATTTTCTGTAGTAATCCTTCTGCTAGGCTGAGGAACGCTCAGCTGTCTGTGAACAGTTTGTTAAGAATGCTAGCTGCGTGAACGTCCAAAAAACTTGCTCTTGTGAGTTTTTCTTGTGGATGTCTTTATATTTGAGAATGGCCAAAAAAGATAGCTGTACTAAGGACCAAAACGTCTACATAAGTCATTCTTAAAAAAAAAGATAGACGTCTTGCTGATTTGAGAATGGACATTTTCTCTACTGGATTTCTGGACGTCTTTCCCAAAACGGCCAAACTCAGACTTAGACATCCTATCAAAAATGCCCCTCCTATCACATAAACCAAACTGATTTGATCTAAGAGCTCATTTCCATAACCTGTTTTTGAGCAATGAATGGCAGCCAAACTGATGACATCAGAATGCAGCCATCCAATGGCAGTAGGGTAGCTTTCACAGCAGCTCATGACTTTCTGTAGCACCTTTTTTTACATCTGTCTTTCCAAAGTTCAAATCCCAGAATTATTGATACAGCAATTTGTTCGCTGGAGGCAGAAAAATAAGAATAGCCTGTCAGTGGGTGATATTAATTGTATGTCTGTAATGTGAAAAGTGATGTATATGAAAATGAATCACATTCATAAAACAACTCTCTGTACTCATATTTTAACAGTAAAATGAAATGTAATCACTGAATTGGGGCATGGAAACAATTATAGTTATCTTTGGTCCTTCCAAAATGAGTTTATTTCTAAATCTTAAAAATTTTTGCTTAACAGTGTGCAAACAAAATAAACACAGAAAACAGTACCTTCCCTGCAGGAACATAGTAGAAAAGCAGAATAATTTGGGTATTACTAATCTTTCATTCCATCTGCAGCTGATAAAAATATGTCTAATACTTAAGTCAGTGGTTCTCAACCCTATTCTTGGGGACCCCCAGCCAGTTGGGTTTTCAAGGGGTATCTTGAAAACCCAACTGGCTGGGGGGCCCCCAGAACAGGGTTGAGAACCACTGCTTTAAGTGAAGACCTGTGAGATCCTGGCTGTGTAAGCACACTACCAGTGCCAGTTGTTCCCCTCCTTTTTGGGGGGGACTGTACAATATTCAGTGTGACAGGAAGGAATATATTACTTTCAAAAGTAACGAATTCTATGAGCATCGGAGCATTTAGCGCTCTGGGTTGCAGTAGAAATCTCTTCCACAGCTTAGTAAAAGGGGGAGGGGTAATGAATAACACTAATGTATTACATTTTTCAGTAAGGAGTAATATAATGTCTCATTACCTTATATATAGTTACTTTTTAGTGACGCCTGCCTGATATTGAGCTGCTTCCGGTTTCCGGAAGACTTCCTTTTGAATTAAATTGTTCAAGCGTACAGCACGAGGTGATAAAAATGGCTGGGTCTTTGACATGTAAGCACTCTGTTTATGTCAATGAATGTTTGGGTCATTATCTTGACTGCAAAGATTTGATTCTGGCTGAATTTATGCAGCTACAGTTTTGTCTTCATTGGGTTGAAAGTGACAAAATGAAGATGAAATACAAAGAACTTCTTTTCAAAGCAATGAAGACAGTGAAGCTGTCATCAGAACAAGCTGCACCAGCTTCATCCAGTAGTGATTGTGATGATGAAGATGACTTCTTCTGTCTTCAGAATGTTGATGGCAGTGACAGAAGTGATGTTGCTACTGAATTGGACCTATTTCTAAATGATAGTTCTCTTGAAGTAATCAGTGTATCACCGTTTCCTCATATCAAGGAACGGTTTTATAATAGGTTTGCCTTCAAGTGCTCCTGTTGAAAGGTTTTCAATATGGGTGTACACATTTTGACTCAAGAAGTAGAATGATAGACAGACTTTTTGAAATGCAATTACTCCTTCAGTGTAATGGCACAAAGTTGTTCAAAGTTGTTAAATTGCAAGAGGATTGTGAAAAATTGCAAAAGGGCATTAGACAGGGAGACTTGGCATCAAAATGGCAAATTACGTTTAATGTGAGCAAGTGCAAAGTGACACATGTGGGAAAGGGGAACCTGAACTATAGCTACATGATGCTGGGTTCCACATTAGAAGTCAATTCCCAGGAAAAGGATCTAGGTGTCATCATTGAAGACACGTCGAAACCCTCAGCTCAATGTGCAGCAGCAGCTATGAAAGTAAAGGTTAGGGCTCTCCAGCTTGGAAAAGAGACGGCTGAGGGGAGATAGGATTGAAGTCTACAAAATCCTGAGTGGAGTAGAACGGGTACAAGTGGATCAATTTTTCACTCCGTCAAAAATTACAAAGACTAGGGGACACTCAATGAAGTTACAGGGAAATACTTTTAAAACCAATAGGAGGAAATATTTTTTCACTCAGAGAATAGTTAAGCTCTGGAACACGTTGCCAGAGGTTGTGGTAAGAACGGATAGCGTAGCTGGTTTTAAGAAAGGTTTGGATAAGTTTCTGGAGGAAATGTCCATAGTGTATTATTGACAAAGATAGGGGGGAAGGCACTGCTTGCCCTGGATTGGTAGCATGGAATATTGCTACTCCTTGGGTTTTGGCCAGGTACTGGTGACCTGGATTGGCCACCGTGAGAGCGGGCTACTGGGCTTGATGGACCATTGATCTGACCCAGTAAGGCTATTCTTGTGTTCTTATGAGAATATGGTGAAATCAGTTAGCTTAGCGGGGTTTTAAAAGAGAAATCCATAGGCCATTATTGAGATGGACTTGGGGAAATCCACTATTTATTCTTAGGATGAGTAGCATAAAATCTGTTTTATTACTTGGGATCGAGCTAGGTACTTGGGACCTGGGTTGGCCACTGTTGGAAATAGTATACTGGGCTTGATAGATACGTCAATTCCTATGTTCTTATGTGAGCCAACTATAGGACAAAAGCCATGGTGACATCACTGCTGAGGTTGGCTTTTAGGTATTGGTGGAATAAGTCATTATGCGGAGATGGAGGAAATGCGGAGATGGAGGAAAAACGACGGGACCTGCGGTGCTTATACGCAAATGCAAGAAGCCTCATGGCCAAGATGGGTGAACTAGAGGTCATGGCCAAAGGGGAGGACCTGGATATAATTGGAATTACAGAAACATGGTGGACAGAGGAGAATCAATGGGATGTGGCGCTGCCGGGGTACAAGCTCTACAGGAGGGACAGGACCCACAAAAAGGGGGGAGGCATAGCAATATATGTAAAGGACTCTATCTACTCGGTCGGGATGGATATGGCAACGAAGGCAGAGGGGCTGGAATCACTATGGATCAAATTGCCGGGAAACAAGGGTGCAGGCATAAAACTGGGGCTGTACTATCGCCCACCTGGTACGCCAGAAGGAGTCGGACACGACTTGGAATCTGAACTGAGACAGGAATGCGGGACTGGAAGTGTAACAGTGATGGGGGACTTCAACTACCCGGGGATAGACTGGAGTACGGGTCACTCCAACTGCACTAGGGAAACAGGATTTGTAGAAGCTGTGAAGGACTGCTTCATGGAGCAACTAGTCAGGGAACCGACGCGAGGGGGTGCTACTCTTGACCTCATCCTAAACAGATTAGGGGGGCCTGCAAGAGAGGTAGAAGTGGGAGGACCACTAGGCAACAGTGACCACAACACGATCAGATTCACATTAGAAAGGGGGACACCCATAGTAAGGAGGACCGCAACAACTGCGCTCAACTTCAGTAAAGGGAACTGTGTTGCTATGAGGAAAATGGTGGGGAGGAAGCTCAGAAACATCTTTAGGATGGAGACTGTAGGAAGCGCCTGGACCCTATTCAGGGACACCCTGCAGGAAGCACAAAGAATGTTCGTCCCCAGTTTCAGGAAAGGCTGCAAGAACAAGCGGTCAAAGGACCCGGTTTGGATGTCAACAGAAGTAAAGAGGGCAATAAATGACAAAAAAGTATCCTTCCGGAGATGGAAAAAGGATCCAACGGAGGAAAATCACCAGACGCACAGGAAATGCCAAAAGGAATGCCACCGAGAGGTTAGAAAAGCAAAAGGGAAATACGAAGAGGGGTTGGCCAGGGAGGTGAAAAACTTCAAGGCATTCTTCAGTTACGTTAAGGGGAAGCGACCAGCGAGAGAGGAGGTGGGGCCGTTGGACGATGGGGATAGGAAGGAAGCGATTAAGGAGGATAAAGAGGTAGCTGAGAGGTTGATCACGTTCTTCTCATCGGTTTTCACGAGAGAAGACACATCTATTATACCAGACTCAGAGGAGCTCATGAGTGGGGAACAGGCTGAAAAATTGGAGCACATAGAGGTAAGTAAGGAGGATGTCCTCAAACAGATAGACAGGTTAAAATGCGGCAAATCACCGGGCCCGGACGGGATCCACCCAAGGGTTCTGAAGGAACTAAGACAAGAAATAGCGGGCACAATCCAACATGTTTGCAACCTATCCTTGAAAACTGGAGAGGTACCAGAGGACTGGAAATTGGCAAATGTCACACCCATCTTCAAAAAGGGATCGAGGGGTGACCCCGGGAACTACAGGCCGGTGAGCCTGACTTCAATAATAGGGAAAATGGTGGAAGCTATGATCAAGGATGGCATTTGCGAGCACATCGAGAGAAATGGCCTACTGAGAACAAGCCAGCACGGATTCTGTAAGGGAAGGTCATGCCTAACAAACCTTCTGTACTTCTTTGAGGGAATAAGCAGTCGGGTGGACAATGGGGAACCCATAGACATCATTTACCTCGATTTTCAAAAGGCTTTCGACAAGGTGCCACATGAAAGGCTGCTTAGGAAGCTGTGGAACCACGGGGTGGGAGGGGATGTGCACAGATGGATCAAACACTGGTTGTCGGGTAGACTGCAGAGGGTCGGAGTAAAGGGCCAATATTCTGACTGGCGGGGAGTCACGAGCGGTGTGCCACAGGGATCAGTGCTGGGGCCGTTACTCTTCAACATATTCATCAATGACCTAGAAAAGGAGGCAAAGTGTGAGGTTATAAAATTTGCAGACGATACCAAACTGTGCGGCAGAGTTAGGTCCAGGGAGGAGTGTGAGGACCTGCAAAGGGACCTGGACAAGCTGGAAGACTGGGCAAACAAATGGCAAATGCGCTTTAACGTGGAAAAATGTAAGGTCATGCATATAGGGAAAAAGAATCCGTTGTTCAACTACAAATTGGGGGGGGCATTGTTGGGAGACAGCGGTCTTGAGAGGGACCTGGGTGTGCTGGTGGATGCATCAATGAAGCCATCTGCACAGTGCGCAGCAGCCTCGAAAAAAGCCAACAGGATGCTGGGCATCATAAAGAGAGGCATAACAACCAGGACGCGGGAAGTCATCATGCCATTGTATCGAGCGATTGTGCGTCCACATCTGGAATACTGCATTCAATATTGGTCGCCGTACCTCAAGAAGGACATGGCGGTACTTGAGAGAGTCCAAAGGAGAGGAACCAAACTGGTAAGAGGGCTGGAACACTGCCCATACGCCGAGAGGTTGGATAGGCTGGGACTCTTCTCTCTGGAAAAAAGGAGGCTCAGGGGAGATATGATAGAGACCTTCAAGATCATGAGGGGCATGGAGAGGGTGGATAGGGACAGATTCTTCAGACTGAAGGGGACAACAGGTACAAGGGGGCATTCGGAGAAACTGAAGGGAGATAGGTTCAAAACAAATGCAAGGAAGTTTTTTTTCACCCAAAGGGTCGTGGACACTTGGAATGCGCTACCGGAGGAAGTGATCAGGCAGAGTACGATACAAGGATTGGACGGATTCCTGAGGGATAAAGGGATCGTGGGATACTGAGAGAGGTGCTGGGATGTAACACAAGTATAGAAAGCTAACCAGGTAATAAGTATAGAAACCCAATCAGGTCGTGTATGTGCAAGACTGGAGGGTTAGGACTTCAATGGGAAGCTAGGACTTAAATGGGAAACCAGGGTGGCAAGGGGACCCCCTCTGGGGATTCAGACAGGTCTTGACCTGTTTGGGCCGCCGCGGGAGCGGACTGCTGGGCAGGATGGACCTGTGGTCTGACCCGGCGGAGGCACTGCTTATGTTCTTATGACATCACAGTATGAGCTCTGGAATGTTGCTATTCCTATGGATCTTTCCAGGCACTTGTGACCTGGGTTGGCCACTGTTGGAAACTGGATACTGGGCTTGAGGGACCTTCGGTCTGTCCCAGTATGACAGTTTCTATGTTCTTAATGCATTATCTAGTGTTATATTTGAAAACAGTACCTTGATATAGGGAAACTGTTCTTGGATCGGTTTCTAAATAACACTTCAGACCTGGAACTCTATGAACCACCATTCTGATGGAACAAGTTTTTTGTTTCTTTGCTGGCACTGACGCCAGAAGAAGTCTCTACCTGGTGCTGCCACACTGAGAACTGCACTACTCATATGCTAGCTATTTTCATTAGGTTTCTCCCCACCCACCCCTTATTTGATTTAAATATCTTTCTCTTTAATTGTATTGGATCCCTATATCTGAGGACATGGATGGATTTCCAATTGCTATAATTAATTTTATGTAATGTCAAAACAACTAAGTGAGAAAGACTGTTGAGGTAGGAAGTTTCCAGGAAGACTTTGAAGATTCAGATGTTATGTGTCCAGGCTGAAGGCAAGCTCAGGTTGATCTGTGATTGTTTGGAACAGCAACATTGTGTTTGGAGTGTAGCCAGTAGCCAGCCCTAGTTCGACTGATTCTTTAGGGTTTTGCAAGAAGCACTATACTAAGCAATGTCTCTCAAACGGTGTGCCACGAGAGATTCCAGAATTGTCCTTTAGTTTTAAAAATTCACTTCGAAAGTATACACTAGAACAGTGTTCTTCAACCTTTTTACACCTGTGGACCGGCGGAAATAAAATAATTATTTCGTGGACCGGCAAACTACTAAGACTGAAATTTTTTTTTTTAAACCATCGTCGCCCCGTCCCCGCGAGCCTGGTCCCACAAACCATCTGATCCCATCCGCACAAGCCTCAAATAGTTATGATTTTATATTTTATTAAAGTATAAAAAGAAACAATATTCTATACAATTGTCATTTTATAAATACAAATAATACAGAGCAAGGATCAACAAACCCCCTGTCTCCCCTCCCCTTCACATATATCCCCTCTACTATCAAGAAAACTGAATAAGCCAAATTTCTCTAATCTTTCGCTGTATGGCAGCTCCTCCAACACCTTAACCATCTTAGTCGCTCTTCTCTGGACCCTTTCGAGTAGTAGTACCGTGTCCTCCTTCATGTACGGTGACCAGTGCTGGACGCAGTACTCCAGGTGAGGGCGTACAGCGTCATGATAACCTTCTCTGTTTCTTCAGTCCAGCATCTGCCCCTTCCATTCACTGTCTGTCTTTCCCTGCCATCTCTCCTCCTGCCCCCCCCCCCCCCAATTTGGTCTGGCATCCATCATCTTCCTTCTGTTCCCCTCATGGTCTGGCATTTCTGTCCTTCCCTCCCCCCTGTGGTTTTTAGCATCTCTCTCTTCTCATTTCCTCCACTCAGATCTGATATTGTTCTCTGTTCTCTCTTCCCTTTTCTTCTCTGGTCTTCCTTCTCTATTTTCTGCCTCCATCTAAATTAAATTCTTTTTTACTATTTAGTCCCGTTTCTCTCTTTTCACTGTGTCTACCCACAGCTTGTCACCCCTTTCCCTTACCCCTCCATTATCTTACTATTTTCTTCCCCCTTTATTTAGCTCCTCCTTCCATCCAGTATGTGTTCTTTCCCCACTTCCAATTCAACATCTGCTCTCCCCTCTCAACTGACATCCATCTGCCTTCTGCTCTCTCTCCCTTCTTCTCACTTCCATCATCTGTCTCCTTCTCTCTCTCATCTCCTCCATTCCATCATCTGCCCCTTCTCTCTCTTCCCCCCCCCCAACTTCCATCATCTGCCCCCCTTCCCCTCACCTTTGCGGGTCACTTTCTTTCCCCTGAGGGTGGTTCATGTCAGAGGGGAAGCTTTGACAGAGCATAACTGCTTGCAAGGAACAGTGGAACTTACTTGATGTCATGCTGGGGCCCGTTGCCGTTTGAAGAAAAAAAAAAAAAGGGACCTCCAAAGGTGAGAGGAAGGGAAACCTCCAGGACAGCTGCTCTTTGCCCTCCTTCAGCAGCCCAAGAGTCTTTAGGCAAGCGGCAGCTCTGTGTGCTTTTAACTTCGGCACAGAGCTGCCCCTAAGCAGTAGTTTAGCGCGGTTTCATGAGGCAGCCTCGGGGCCTTTGCTAGGCCGGCCCACATCGCATCATCGAAGCGGGCCGGCCTAGCAAAGGCCCCGAGGCTGCCTCATGAAACCGCGCTAAACTACTGCTTAGAGGCAGCTCTGTACCGAAGTTAAAAGCATACAGAGCTGCCACTGCTGGTCGGGAGGTGCGAAGACAAGGCAGGAAGCATACGGTGCAGGAGTCCCGGCGAAGGCAGAAGTCCCGGCACAGCGACGGCAACAGGAAGTTGCAAGTCAGCTGACGTCGGCACTTTTCGTTGCGGCGGGGACCCGAGTCCTTCGCGGACCGGCAAGATTTTTTTGCGGACCGACACCGGTCCGCGGACCGGCGGTTGAAGAACTGTGCACTAGAATAGATGGCATCATCTTCACCCAGAGAGTGGTAGAAAGCTGGAACGCCCTTCCAGAGGCTGTTAATAGGGGAAAACACCCTCCAAGGATTCAAGACAAAGTTAGACAAGTTTCTGTTGAACAAGAACGTGCGCTGGTAGGGTTAGTCTCAGTTAGGGTGCTGGTCTTAGACCAGAAGGCCACCGCATGAGCGGACTGCTGGGCATGATGGACCACTGGTCTGACCCAGTAGCGGCAATTCTTATGTTCTTATGTGTATGCACGAGTCTGTCAATGTTGTGAGTGTCTATGTGTGTGTTTGTAAGGATACAACTGGCCAGACAAGTTTCATTTTTGACGTGATTGGTCTTGAAAACTGACAGCAAGTCATTTTATTTTTTATGCAGTTGTTATCCTAACTTGAAAACGCAATCAAGGCTTTGTTACCATTTGGATCTTCTTATCTTTGCGAAATTGGATTTTCTGCTCTAACAGAAAAAAAACAAAAGTGGATGATGAAATGTGTGTTTGCTTGTCGACTATCGAGCTGAGTTTTGAGTTAATTTGCACTGAAAAAACAAGCACATCCATCCATCGCATTGGTTAGCAATTCTAGTCTATCTACTTTAGTTTCCCCTAAATAACCTAAAGAACTTTAAATAAATAACTCTCAAAGTTTAATTTTTTGTTGGCTTTGCAGTTTTATCATTTCAGTTATAATGTGCCCCAAAAAACATTTGCTCCATTTAGTGTACAGGCACTAAGACAATTTGAGAGGCTGTAATGCAGGGGTGTCCAATGTCGGTCCTCGAGGGCCGCAGTCCAGTCGGATTTTCAGGATTTCCCCAATGAATATACATGAGGTCTATTTGCATGCACTGCTTTCATTGTATGCTAATAGATCTCATGCATATTCATTGGGGAAATCCTGAAAACCCGACCGGATTGTGGCCCTCGAGGACCGACATTGGACACCCCTGCTGTAATGCAACAGGCATCTGTAGAATGGAACAAGTAATTCAGATTTTTTTTCCATTTACCCTACTCCTTGTCTGTTTCTGTGAGGCCCCAGCCGTGCTGCCATAGGGACGTTAGTGTACATTCCAGCGTAAGATGACTAAATACACTATATAGAGTCTACACAGAGAATGAGAATCCAATCCAGGGCAGAGGAGTCTAAAACTGCCAGCAAGAAAGTCCCATCTGCCTTGAGAGAGAGAATTAAATGGAGACTGGAGAATCATTTCATAGAAGAAAAATTTGTCACCACATGCGTTTTAGCCTTTGCCAGTCATGTCCAGTCTGAAGAATATTAACTTCAGGAAAACAGGGTATGTGGGGGAAGAGGGATAGGTACCTGGGCGGAAGAGAGAAGCGCGACAAATTTTCTGATCTTTCATCAGACCTATTAGGAAAATGTTGAAAGCATTGAGACCTTTGAGGATTCATTAGTTCTAGGTCGCTTTTACTTGCAGACAGGCCTTCTGTGGTCCGGAAAACTGGTACACTCTCCACTGCCTGCAAACTCACTGATGAGATAGCTTTGCAATCATGTTCTTGCTTTGGACTGCCAAATGTAGCATCCAATAAAGTTGTTTTTTTCTCCTTTATTCTTTGCCCTGGCGAGTTGCCTTTTCATCTTGTGAAATTGGATGAAAGAGACCCATCGGTGAAGGAAGAAGGAAATCAATAATAGGTTTCCTGTTTCTGATTTTCCATCTGCGGCAACTGCTAGCCATTTTCTACTGATTGTTCCACTCTGCAGCCTTTCTGCTCTCACAAGGTCTCCCTCATCCTCTGTTCCTCTCTGACTTTGGATCATAGCTTTCAAGACTCTCTTCCACCGCCTTTTTTTACTCTCTCACACCTTGCACAAATTCTACAGTTTTTACCTGACTGCCATTTTTAATTGAAATACTTATAATCAGATCCCCTGAAGGACTCCTAAATTTCAGAAAAGCAATACCTCTTCACCTAATCTTTTGCCCTATTGCCGTATGAGAAAAATTTTAAAAAAAGAGATATTGGAACTAGTTCCTCTATATATGTTGAATTAGGATGCACACAATGTATGTCAAAATGTAAATAATGTACGTTAACCTGTAACCCGTTCTGAGCTCGTTGGGGAGAATAGGTTCGAAAACTAACTAGGTAGCCATCCAGCCAAAAAGGGCAAACTCAGCCTAAGCTGAAGCTTATAAACGTGTGGATTTAGCTGATTTAGTGACAGTAAAGCAGAAGACCTATTAGCAACTACATAAAACAAACAGTAGCATTAAGATTCATGATTTTCATTCATTCAAATCTTTAATAAATTCCAGTGTGTGGGGGGGGGGGGGGGTAACCGTTTTAAAGCCAAAAATAAGTGCAACATATTTTACAATTCATACTGCTTAATCACAGCTCTGATACTTGTACTTAAATAAATGAACCTACAAACTTATAAATGTGTTTGTAAAGTGCTCAGCTTTAAGCTTTGCTATCATACCTTATTATTTTAATTCAGTACAAAATCACCTACCCGCTAACGGCTAGTGTTATCTTGGATCGCGTGGGAGTCAAGATTGAAAGAGGAGCGCCACTATATTTTACAAACATTTCACACTTTAACAGCACTTAAAATCAGTCAAAATTATACTCTATGACAAATACATATATCCCCCCCCCCCCCCCGTCTACATATCCAAAAATTGCACTCTAAATAAAAATTTTAAAAAATATCTTCCCACCCACCCTGGACGTGTATTATAAAAAGGTGAAATCAACAATCACGCCTTGCAGAATTTTGTCAATGGCTCCCAAATATCCATAAACTTCTTATAATATCCCTGCTGTATGGCCATCATACTTTCCATTTTAAAAGTGTAACACACACCAAAAATTGTAATTTAACTGATCCCAGTTTTTCCAGTTCCTCAAAATAAGTTGTATGGCAACCCCTGTCATAATAAAGAGAAGTTTGTTATTTCGAGCAGATATTTGGCTTTTAGCCCTCATTAATGTACCAAATAGGATGGTATTGTATGTCAATGCCACTGGATTTTCCAATATTTTGTTCACTTGATCCCAGATGGATCTCCAAAATTTAAGTATCAAGGGACAATAGTACAATAGATGATACAACGTTCCAACTTTGAGATGGCAGTGCCAGCATCTATTAGACTTGGAACTATCTAATTTCTGTAATCAAACAGGGGTCCAAAATGCTCTATGTAACAAGAAAAACCATGTTTGTCTCATAGATGCAGACACCATACATCTCATCCTCCAAGTCCAGATTCGTGGCCATTGAGACACAGTAATGCTTTATCTCAATGCTCCAAATGTCATGAAGACCAGTCTTTGGTTTCTTATTCAAAAATTCAGATATTAATCTGTACCACTGAGCAGCCTGAAAATCGGGCAAGAAAAAACAATGTGAGGATACTGGGTTTAAAGGAAGGGGTAATTCCAGTGTTTTAAAAGTAAATAACCGCAGTTGCTGATATACATATTCTCACCAAAACCCTATCCAGACATCACTCCAAAATATGGTGAGGCATTTACCATGATGAAATTTGCCCACTGGAATATGGCAGAAATGTGTTGAGCTATAGCAAGGTCACATCACCTGCAAAGTGAGCTGTCTGTTACCAGAAGTTGTGTCTCTTTCAATTTCAAGCGGTTTCTGCTGTGCACTTCTCGCTTACAAGCTTCTATATCAGCAGGAGGTGCTTTAGATTCATGTTGTTTCACTGACCTTTACATCACTCATTCTAGCTCCAAGTATGGTGAAAGATTTGAGTGGGCTATACATCGGTGAGCCGCTAGTATACAAATGTCTGTTTTTAAGAACATAAGACTAGCCATACTGGGTCAGACCAGTGGTCCATCTAGCCAAGTTTCCTTTTTCCAACAGTAGCCAATCCAGGTCACAAGTACCTGACAGAAGCCCAAATAGTAGCAACATTCCATACAGAATCTCAAAGAATTTCAAGATTCTAGAATCCCAAATAGTAGCAACATTCCAGAATCTTAAAGAGTAGCAAGATAATGGGACCTCAGATAGTAGCAGCATTCCTTGTGGAATTCCTAAAGACTAGCTCCCCCCATTGCTGTCTCAATAGTAGACTATGGACTTTTCCTCTAGGAACTTGTCCAAACCTTTTTTACTCTAACCACTGTTACCACATTCTCTGGCAATGAATCCAGAGCTTAACTACTCATTGAGTAAAATCATTATTATTGTAATACTGTAGCAGACTTGGGTGTTAGGCGTTGGTCTTCATTGCTATTCGGTGATGATAATGACTGGATTACAATCTACTCATATTACTAAATGCTGGAAACACGCCTCACCCTTGAATGCTATATTCTGGTGGAGTACATTGTGTTTGAATGTTTTCTTGCAGAGAAGTCAGGACGCTTGCACCCACTGTCAGAATTATGGTCCCCAAAAGAGAATTTCAGGGGTAGGAGTGGGCTGTTATTCTCTAAAAATTGTTTTGAAAATTGCAATTATTTTTGCTGTAGAATTCCACTAAAACAAATTGAATTATAAACCGTGCCCATCCTAGAGAGAACCTTTGGCCTGCTGAAAAGCCACTTTTGGTACTTGGGAGAATTGCTGTCTAGCCTAATCAAAGAACGTCACATATTCATGGCACAAGTGCAAAGACAATCCCCTCTTGAAGAACTTGAGCTGCAAGAATGGGACACAGAGTCTCCAACAAAGGAAGATCAAGCCCATCGTCACAGTAGCATAGCAAGGGTAGGTGGTGCCCCCC
Source organism: Geotrypetes seraphini (assembly GCF_902459505.1). Taxonomy (NCBI): domain Eukaryota; kingdom Metazoa; phylum Chordata; class Amphibia; order Gymnophiona; family Dermophiidae; genus Geotrypetes; species Geotrypetes seraphini. The sequence continues at coordinate 71,079,947 of NC_047095.1, forward strand.
CACTGCTCCTGTCCCACCCCCATGCCCAGTGGCATAATAAGGGGTGTGTGAGGGGGTGGCCCGCCCCTGGCGTGGTCTTCCTTGGGGCTCTGGCACCCCTCTTCCTTTCTGCCCCCTTCTCACTCCTCCCCCTGCTGCGTGCGCATACTCACGCCCCCTCCCGTACCTTTTTAACTTCGGTGTGAACAATGAAGAACCTTCTGCACACATTGGGTTTGCAGCTCTCTCTAATGTCACTTCCACCAAAGTTGAAAAGTTATGGGGAAGGGGTGCGGGTGCGTGTATGCCAGCCACTCCCTCAAAACCGAAATAGCCCGCAAACGCTCCTACTCACATTTCATACCTATGGCACACCATCCCTACATCTGTTAGAACACTAGATGGATTCTGGAGCTTCAGGAAGGCTGTGAAAACCTTCGTCTTCACAAACCCAGCGCCTTAAGGACAGGCACCCAGAAATGCTACTCAGAGTCAACACACTTATGCAACCTACGCTCACTAGAGCTACGTAGTAGATATATTTATTGTCATGTCTATATTGTAAATTATGTCATCATTGTCCTGTCTCGATTATATCGTGGATGTACTTTGTAACCTGTTCTGGGCTCCTTTGGGAGGACGGGGTAAATAATTGAGCAAATAAATAAATAAATAAATATCTACTGCTCAGTACGGTTTAGAACAGATAAAACTATGACATGTCGTAACATAAGCTTACAATGCACAATTATTATGTGATATTTTTTAGGTGATTTTTTCAATAATATACTGTTTATGTCGTTTATGTATATGTCGTAACATAAGGCACATAGATTATCTCAATACACAATTATAAAAATAAGATCAAGAACAAACATGTAAACTTAGAATACAATAACAGACTTACAGGACCTACATAGATTCAGTCACCCATTCACTAGTATTCCCGATTAACCCACCCTCCCCTTCAAATAACTCCATTAAAAACTCATACCTGATAGAAAACTCAAGATGAATCTTGTGAACCTTGTCAAGAAAGAAATCAGTCAATGTCTAGATAGAGAGTGAAAAAGGAACAGGGGAAAGAAACAGTCTGAAGAGGACATAATTATGGGGAAGAGATGGGTGTTGGAGGCAAATACGTCCGTTAGATGGATGTGGTAGGCTTGCTGTGTGAGTGCAATAACAGACTGGAAAGAAACGAGCATGAATTTGAAATATAGGCAGGCAGCATGGGGAACTTTAGCCAGAAATACTCTGCTAAGCAGGTGTAAGAGCACAGAAACAAACTGTAAGTGAGCCAAGGTTGTGTCAGGAATGATATCTGTGCCTCCTTCCCACACCCCTCTGCCAGAAACCCCTTGCCCCCTCAGGCCTTTAGGTGTAGCTTAATCATTGGTGATCCAGAGAGGGAAGTTGGAGCAGGAGCAATGCTCACTCGTACCCAATAACAACTGAAAAGAAGAAGTACCATAAACACTACCATTCTAGGATGGCCTGAAGGTCCATCAGGTTCAGTATCTTGTTTCCAACAGTGGCCAGTCCAAGTCAAAAGTACCTGGCAAGATCCCGAAGAGTAAAACAGACTTCACGCTATTTATCCCAGGAATAAGCAAGTCCATATTAATGGTTTACAGACTTTTCTTTTAGGCAAAAATGTCTAGAAAAGTTAAGAGAGGCCGGTCGAGTAGTCAGGAAAGCAAAAATGCAAAATGGAAGAAAAAAATTGCTGACACAGTAAAATGGGGAGACAAGACTTTTTTTTTAAGATATATCAGTGATAGGAAGAAGTGCAAAAGTGGCATTGTGAGACTCAAAAGTGAAGGGGAGGAATATGTAGAAGCTGATAAAGAAAAGGCCGAATTGCTTAACAAATATTTCTGCTCTGTGTTCACGGCTGAAGCGACAGAAGCGGGATCGCAGAAGAAAACGTGAATAGGGATGGAGGAGTAATAGACCCTGATTAATTTTCAGAGGGTTGTGTTCGTGAGGAGTTAGCTAAAATAAAGGTAGACAAAGCGATGGGGCCGGATGGTGTACATCCGAGGGTGTTGAAGGAATTTAGGGAAGTTCTGATGGATCCGCTGACTGACCTTTTCAATGCGTCTCTAGAGTCAGGAGTGGTACCGGAGGACAGGAGAAGGGCGGATGTGGTCCCTCTCCACAAAAGTGGAAGTAAGGAAGAAGTAGGGAATTATAGGCCAGTAAGTCTGACTACTGTGTTAAGCAAATTAATGGAAATGCTATTTAAAAAAAATGGTGAAGTTTCTGGAATCCTATGGATTACAGGACCAGAGGCAACATGGATTCACTAGAGGTAGGTCTTGTCAGACAAATTTGATCAATTTCTTAGACTGGGTGACCAGAGAATTGGATAGAGGATGTGTGCTAGATGTGGTGTATTTAGATTTTAGCAGTCTTTGACAGTGTTCCACACAGATGTCTGATAAATAAACTGAGTGCCCTTGGGATGAGCCCCCAAAGTGACGGGCTGGGTCAGAAACTGATTGAGTGGAAGATGACAGAGGGTAGTGGTCAATGGAGATCACTCTGAGGAAAGGGATGTTACCACTGGTGTGCCTCAAGGTTCTGTTCTTGGGCCTCTTCTTTTTAATAGTTTTATAATCAATATTGCTGAAGGGCTGTTGGGTAAGATTTGCCTCTTTGCAGATGATACCAAAATCTGCAATAGAGTAGACAGCCCTGATGGTGTGAATTAGAGAATAAATAGAGAACAAAGTAAAGGGAACAGAAACCCCACTTGTTCTCTCTTTGGTGAATTAGAGAATGACATGGGGACAAAATTTTCTCTGTTCCCGCAGAAACTCAGTTTCCTGTCCCTGCCCCATTCCTGTAAGCTCTGTCTTAACCGCACAAGCCTCCAACACTTATGTTTTGAAGTGTTTGAGGCTTGTGCAGATGAGGACAGAGCTTGCAGGGATGGGGCAGGGACAGGAAAATGAGTTCCCACGGGGACGGAGAAAAATTTGTCCCCGTGTCATTCTCTAGTGTAAACAACATGAAGGCTCTAGCAATCTAGTGAATCTTGAAGAAAGTCTGAAATTTGACAGTCAAAATTGAATGCGAAGACATGCAAGGTCATGCATTTAGGCTGCAAAACCCCAAGAGAACAGTACAGTTTAAGGGGTGAAGAACTTTCGTGCATGAAAGGGGAGCGAGACTTGGGTGTATCCCATTTGTTTGTTTATTTCTCACCCGCCCTTATCCAGGACGAGTTTCATATTAACATACAAAATAACACTATAACAAATTACATCTAACATACACGTCGCATCAACGATGAAGTTCATTTACGGCCAAAGCCACACCTACATCAAAACATACTTTTTGTCCACTTTCAGCATATCAAGTTGTTCATAAACACTTTCTTTGGTGAATGGTGCAGTAACCATCGGTACCCAGGGCAGATATCCATATAAATGATGTAAAACCTTATAGTGCAAAAAAAGAGGACATGTGATGCTCCCCTTTCCGCCTCTAGCCCCTCACCCACACAAACTGCATCTGGAGGGCCAACAAGCATGCCTGGATTAGACATGATGACATCACACACCTGCTTGATGGCTCTCCAGATGTGGCCCAAACCTGGACAAACTGCCAGGTTTTCAAAACCTGTCCGGGCACCTAAACACAGGGGTGTAGCAAGGGTGGGATGCGCCCCTCCCCCGCCCTCATCTCTGCTCCCCTGCTGTGTATGCACCCCCCCTCTCTTCCCTTCACCGCCACGAGTAACAACTTCAAAATGCTCCTCGCAACCCCAGTGTCTCTCCCTGATGAGCGGCAGCTGGAAATGACATCAGCAGGAGAGCTGAGGAATATGTTGAAATTGTTGCTTGCGGTGATAAACTTCTAAAAGGTACAGGGAAAGGGAAGGAGGGGGGGGGGGCAGGTGTGTGGCAAAGGGAGGAATGAGAAGAGGTGGAGGGGGTGGAGAGCAGACAGGGTGCCTGGGACACACCCTCCCCCTTTCTATGCTACTGCCCAAACAATCCTCTATAAAGAGGACATGGCTTGGCTTTCCCGGACGTCTGCTAACCGTATTGTAGTGCATCTCTCTATATCGTATGATTTCTACTACTATGTTTCCCTGAAAATATGACAGTGTCATATTCATTTGGGGCCCTAAAAGGGCATTAGGTCTTATTTGATGACGTCATCAGGAACGCGGCAAAGTGAAATCCCCGACGGACAAGGCCAAGCTGCCTGTTTAGAGTGTTGCCGGCCTGATGCTGCTTTGGTTGAAGGTAGGGCTCGCTCATGGTCAGCGGGGAGGGTCAGTAGGGGTTCGGCTGCGAGGTTGAAGAGTTGCTGGCGAACCCCTGGACTAGGGCTTATTTTCAGGGAAACCCTGTAGTTCTTCCAGAAATCCTGCCTCTGTATCGTCTTCTGTGGTGTCCCAAGCTCATTTCCGAGTTGTGTGTGCAAAGTGTGTTTGTCTGCATCCTTTAAATATTCCCTTCCAAGGCCAAAACTGATGAAATACTTAAGAGTACAATAACTGATTACTATTCAATGAATTGTAAACTGCTCTGGGTAACTCTCTTTATGAACATAATGGATCATTGTAAACAGCAATATCTATCATTGTGTTCCAAACTATATTTATGGTGTAGCATCTGTGGCAATGTGAATGAGGGCAGGGCCTGGAGCCTAGTTCCAGCACTTCTGGCTCCTCCCCTCCTATGTCACTTCCCCTCTGGGCAGGACTTTAGACCTTAAGGTGATTCTGACCCTTCTTATAATTACAATCCCATTCTCTTTCCAAACATGGAAATCCGTACCAACATTTTTCTACGATACCAAACCTTTTCTTACACATTTCTCATGCTCAGCATACTGAGGTTATTAGCATATTGTGTCCAAAAGTATTGCATAGTTTCTTTCTTTCTGCATGTAGGACATACGCCAAGTTGTTCGGCTTCGTTATTTGTTGCTCCAAAGTAATATTACAAAACTGACTAGTATCCGCTAGGTTATCTCAGTAAACAAGCAATATTATCTACGGTACTTTTATTTCTTCTCCATCCTGCGCTAACTTTATCCATGGCTTTTTCCTGCTCCTAAGAAACTGTGACACTATCTTATTCCAATGCTCTACGTCTTTACTGTTAAATTTTACAGGAAGGTTTTGAAATAGATACAGCCATTTTGGTAACAGCAACATTTTTGATGAATTATATCCTTCCTCCCAATGACAAGGGCAAGTGTGTCCAACCGTTCAGTAATCACTCCATTTCCCCAATGAGTGGTTTAACATTTACATCATATACAGTAGTTGGTTAAGTTGTCTCAGTATTGTCAGCCCTAAATATTTGATGTACCCTGTTTCCCATTGTAGGGAAAATTCTCCTTTCCATACTCGCTCTTTATCGTTTTTTTAAAACCATAATATTAAAGACTTCCCTATATTAACCTTTAACCCTGCAAATCAATAAACATGGTCATACGGTTCAGCACTTTGGAAACCTTGTAGGCTTGTTAAAAATAGCAAGACATCATCTGCTATTCTGATCTCATCGTTCTCCTCCACTCTTATCCCCTGCATCTCTTCATCCTGACTTACTTTTCGGGCCAATGCTTCCATACAGAAGACACAAAGGGGCATTTTCTATAAATGGCAGCCCAGTTGTAGACGTCCTACCACTGACTAACCAGCCAATTGGGATGCATGTTAAAAAAAAAAAAAAACACCCCAAAGCAGGCCGCCTACACCGTAGGCGTCTGTCGAGGTTGAGGGAGACACGTAGGGACACTTAAGCTCACCCAATGATATGCGTGGGTGTGGTTTCACCCAGAAGTGGCCTTGGGCAACCTTATATGTCTCCCTAGGGCCACAATAGGCACCTGAAATGTAAGTCAACAAAAAGCTGGTCTACATTTCAAATAGACACGACCACTATGCTGATCACAGCAAAGTAATCTCACTGCCACGATCAGCTGAGTGGCCTCAGTAGGGAACTTGCCCCCCCCCTCCCGTGAAAGCGGACAGCAGGAAGGATGCCCACTCCCTCCTGCCACCCCCCCTAAAACATTCCCCCCCTCGAAGTATCCCCCAGCAGGAGGAGTGCCCAATTTGTCATGATGGAACCCCCAAAACACCCCCACTCACCCAACCATGATAGGTATCAGAGATGCCCACTCTCTCCTGCAAGACCCCATTTTCGATTAGATTCATCCTATTGAATTGATTTTTTTGATTTGATTTTCCTGCCCAAATGGTTATTTTTTTCAAACATCCTGGTGGGTTTATTTTATAGCCTCTTCACCCCTTTTATAGAATCTTCACCCTCTCCTATCCACACTGGTGCTGTGGTGTAAACAAAATAAACAAACAAAAAATACTTTTCCTCTCTGTTAAATCCTAGCTCAAGTTCGCGGTCTAATACCAGCTCTGGCAGGATACACATTTCAAATCTGACATATTGTAATCACAAAACAGAAAATAAAATAAAATTATTCCTACATTTTGCTGTCTGGTCATTATTCAAATCATGTTGGTCCCAGGCTCTGGTTGTCTTCTAATCAGGGTCTCCTTCCTTCTTTCTCCGTATTAACCATCCATCTTCCATCTCTGTCCTCCCCTTCCATTTCCCTTCCCTCCCCCAGAGGTCTGGCATCTTTCATTTTTTTCATCTTCATCCCCGCAGCTGGACCCCCACCATCCCCAGATCCACCATCTCTCCTTTTCTCAACTACCCTTTCATCTAGCATCTCTCCCTCCTTCCCCACCACCCCAGGGTCTACGAGTTCTCCCTTTCTCTTACCACCTACCCTCCTATCTAATATCTCTATCCCTCACCCCCTCCACACCATCCTTTGTGTCCAACTTCTCTCCCTTTCTGTTCCTTCCCTCCCTAAATACCATTGTCCACCATCTCTCTCGCTCTCCTCTCTTTTTAGATCCATTATTTCTTCCCTCCAGCCCGGCATATGCACGTCTCTTTGAACCCCCCTGCCCTCCCTCCGTGTATTCCTACACCAGGGCCTCCCCGAAGGCCTGTCCCCCCTGAAGACCTGCACCCCCCTTGAAGGCCTGCATCAGGTGCTCTAAGCGCAATGCGATAGGCACCAGTCTTTTATAGAATCAGATAGGCACCTATTGTCCAATTAATTTTTTTTTTTAGCAAATATTGAGCCTATTAAGGGTATTTTGCCAAATAAGTTAGGTACCTGAGAGGCATCTTACTTTAGACACCCTATAGAGAATCTGGCCCATAGTGCTGAAAATTGGTGCTACACTCCCAGGAGTTTAATAAAAGTAGGAACATGAAGGAACTTGGCCCTAGTAAAGTTTCAAAAAGGTGAGCCTAAGCTTTTTGGATATCGGCACTTACCACACAAGCTATCGAGGTTGTTCACAGCTGCAAATGGCAGTTTCTAGTGCTCTGACAGGTGTCACTCATTTCTGTTCCAGGCCATCTGTCACAGCCCACTGCTCCCTTTACACACTTTGCTGTAGTGCTCTGTGGGGCTACTCGTAATTCCGTTCCAGAATGAACAATTCAGCTCACTGGAAATTAACCCATCCTTTTCTTCTGTTCTTTCCTGTCTGCCTGCCCTGTTAGAAATGCCACTTTGGAAAGATGTCTTAGAAAATGCAATCATTCATCTTGATATGTTATGAATTCAGAATTACTCTGTCGGGGATGGTGAAGACGCATGGAATTCTTTATCTTCCGATCCGGGAGTGGGGATTAAGCACCAGATTTTGCTCACTGTTCATTCTTCCCATGGTCACAAGTACTCATTGGCTCTTCCTAGAGTTTCCCTGGACATGTCATCCTTTTGAGGCAATATCTGGGGATCTGGATGGCACTTTATCCAAGTTTTGAAAAGAAATCGCATGGGGAGGGGCCATCTGCACATGCGCGGAGGCAACACGGTGATGTCATGTGCATGCATGGGACATCATCGCATTGCTTCTGTGCATGGAATAGGCAGCGGGGTGGGGCTGGGGAAGAGCTGAGGGTGGATCTGGGGCGTAACGGGATGGGGATGGGTGGAACTGGGCGAGCCTGGGGGCGGGTCTAGAAGGTCCGGATAACCTTAGCTCTTCCAAGTCCGGATTTCCCGTATTCCTCAATGTGATTTGCAAGAAGGTGTGCATCCAACTTGCGTTTGAAACTCCGAACAGTAGTCTCCGCCACAACCTCCTCCGGGAGAGCATTCCAAGCGCCAACCACTCTCTGTGTGAAACAGAACTTCCTAACATTTGTCCTAAACCTGCTGCCACTCAGTTTCAGGCTATGACCCCTTGTCCGTGTCACCTCCGAACTCAGGAGTAATCTATACAGAAAGGGTGGTAGATGCATGGAACAGTCTCCCAGAAGAAGTGGTAGAGACAGAGACTGTGTCTGATTTCAATAAAGTCTGGGATAGGCACGAGGGATCTCTTCGAGAGAGGAAGAGATGATGGTTACTGCGGATGGGCAGACTGGATGGGCCATTTGGTCTTTATCTGCCATCATGTTACAATGTTCTCTTCATGCCTGTTTTTGTTTTTTTTTTAATCTCTATAATATCATAATCAGGGATTTAGGGTAATAAAGAATTTCGCCCTCGCCCAGCACCGATTTAAATGGCATCTTTATGCAAAACCTCAGCTGGGGATTCTTTGTTCTGAATATAAAATATAGCTTGGAGGAAAATAAGAAAATTCCCCTGCTGAGTTGTGGAATGGTCGGTTGCTTTCAGGTTACAGTCACTAAATGATAACAGCTATTAGCAACACTTTGACTGTTTCCAGCAGTGCAGGGGAGGAAAGGAGACAGAAAACATGTCAAAGCATCACCTCCCCAATAAGTGAGAAGGACTTCTTTTAGACAGAGGAGTTAAGGCTAAAGCGGGCAACAGGAATCGCTTTCTGCTGGAATAAAAAGGCCAGGAAGGTAAAGAAAACCAGGCCTATCTGTTTGGATGACAGCAGCTTTTGATGGATTGTTGAAGATGACAAAAAAGCCTGTTTATTTTACTCCCTGTGGCTATTAGAAATGAAGGTCCGGTGTCTGAAGGCCTATAATGACCGGCTTTCAGAGGAAACAGGGGGCCAGAAACATTAGCTTCTGTCTTTCCGTGACATCAGCCAACTTGTCAGGTGTCTGAAGAGGGGGATGGGAGGGGGGGGGAAGTATGGTGTAAGTGCCACTGAATTTCTCAGCTGCTTTTGACACTGTGGACCACAATTTCCTGCTAGCGTGACTGGCAGACACGGGAATCGGTGGCTCAGATCCTGTTCAGTACGCCACCATGGGCGTTGACTTACCGAATACCACAAGGATACTGTAATGCAATTGTAAAGCGCAAACTCTTCAAAATGCCGCTGCAAGGCTGATTGGTGGAGGGAGCAGAGTTGACCATGTGACATCATTATGGAAAAAACGCCACTGGCTCCCAGTCAAATACCGGATCATGTATAAAGATTTGGGGCTCTTTTTACAAAGGCGCACTAAACCACCGGATGCGCTAGCCGCTACCGCCTCCTCTTGAGCAGGCGGTAGTTTTTGGCCAGGAGCCCTTGATGTTGATCTATAAAGTCTTACACCAATGATTCTCAAGTTCTTCAAGCCAAGTCTAACAAATATCGACCAAGTACTGGCTGGGCCCAAGCCCACCCAAGTCTATGCCCGTGATTCCTTCCACCCCTAGGGTCCAGCAGTTCCTTATCCTGTCTATCCTATTTAAAATGCTCTGAATATCTACCCATCCATTGTTATCTTACTCCCGGGTCATTTTTGTCTAGTGCCAGACATCCTAAGGCAAGGACACACATCAAGTTTCAAGTTTTATTAATTTTGATATACCAACCATCAAGTTAATATCTGGCCGGTTAACAATATATTTAAAAGAAAGAGAAGCTAAAAGAAACTAAAAAAAAAGGTATTGTGTATATACAAATAACATTACCAGACGAACTAGACAGTGAGGATAGAAGGGAAGGGAGGGTGAAGTTACATATTTGAGAAGAAAAATGGAGATAGTAGGGTTAGGATAAAACATAATGGAGAGGGACGCTTTAAAGAAAGCGGTTATTATTGATAAATAGAATTAAAAAAAAGAAAAAGAAAAAAAAAAAAAGGAATGATGGCTCTACGTGTTAGCGAAAGCATCACGAAATAAAAAAGTTTTTAAATCTGTCTTAAATTTGTCGAGTCGTGATTCGTCGCGGAGTAGCTGTGGCAGGGAATTCCAGAGGGTAGGGGCAGTTACTGCGAAATTTACTTTACGTGTGTTGTAGAAGTCTTTGATAGAGGGGATAAAAAGAAGTTTTTGATCAGTTGATCTCAGAGTGCGTGAGGAACAGTAGGGAATGAGAAGTTTATCAAGGAATGAGGGCAGATGAGAAAGTTTTATTTTAAAGGATAGTAAGATAATTTTAAAGGTGATGCGGTGAGTAATAGGGAGCCAGTGTGCTTCTTTTAAAAGAGGGGTGATATGGTCGTATCTGCCTACATCAAAAGAAGAGCTTGTTTTCTCTCGTTCCTATTTCAAATTGTTTTTATTTCTTATTTCTATTGAACAGGCCTCAATGTTTGGTCTAAAGCGGGGTATGAAATAAAATTGAAATTTGGATTCTGTGCCACTTGGCCTTTGACCTCTGCCAGCCCTGGATTACACACACAAATGTTGATGCTCAGCTGCTCTGGAGTTGATACTCGCAATTCTGCCCCTGCCCTTGACCCTGTCCTCATCGGGTCAGTAAAGGAGCAAAGAAAGATAAGTAAAGCTTTATAGGAAATAGAGAAATGGAAGGAAAATCCCGAAAAGGTTTTGGATGCTAGCAAGCTGTGTTGTAATACCAGACCATAAATAGGAAGGCATGAAATGGCCTTTGCTTCTTCAAAACGCCTCTGGTTATATCGACTGTAGCTGCTGACGGGTGGGGGTGGCAGCTGCTCCAGAGTAATTATACCTGTTCTGTTCATACGTGATCAGAGAAGATGAACTGGAAAAAAGTGAAATACAGGAGACGGGTGTCAGTGGACAGGCATGAGACATAGCTGTTGGGAGGGAAAGATTAGGGAAGGCTGATTGATGGCCTCGTTGCCATTAAGAAAAAAATTAGCCCATGGCGGCTATCATATTAAAGGGTGAAGAAGCCGTGAATTATTTTCTTAAAGATCTTATCACTTACAATGATAATTTTACCTTCCAAAAGGCCACTTTTAATGAGGCGAGATGGGCAAAAAGTCATGATTTAATACCAGGATTTTTTTTCCCAAACACATTTTACTGCTTCTTTGTCCATGTTTAAAAAGCTGCGATGACCTTTTTTTAATTCTGCTTGCCCCAGGTGTAATGTGAATGCTCATCTCGTGCAGGTTTATAACCTCTGTGAGAGTGCCTAACCGGGGAGGGGGTGTCAAGACAAAATCATTTAATGCTGACAAAAAAAATCAGGGGCTCATTACTTTCCCTCTTTCAAGGAAGAAGAAGGGGAATTTTGGAAATATTCCATTGGGGTGAATGTAGCCCAATGATGTTCAGCTGTCAAGATTTAAGCATCACTCACTGAGGGATTTGTAAGGTCTTATCTAAGAGCAAAGAAAGAACAATATTTTTTCACTCAGAGAATAGTTAAGCTTTGGAATGCATTGCCAAAGGTTGTGGTAACAGCGGATAGCGTAGCTGGTTTTCAGAAAGGGTTGGACAAGTTCCTGGAGGAAAAGTCCATAGTCTGTTATTGAGAAAGATATGGGGGAAGCCACAGCTTGCTCTGGATCGGTAGCATGGAATGTTGCTGCTCTTTGCGGTTTTGCCAGGTACTAGGGACTTGGATTGGCCACCGTGAGAACGGACTACTGGGCTTGATGGACCATTAGTCTGATCCAGTAAGCCTATTCTTATGTTCTTACATGAGCCAAGTATAGGACAATCAAGGCATTGTTACATCACTGATGATGTGGGCTCTGAGGCTCTGTGGAATGAGGCATTATGACATCACAATCTCAGCTCTGGAATGTTGTTCTCATTGGGGTTCCGGAATCTTGCTATTCTTTGAGTTGCTGGAATGTTGCTACTCTTTGGGTTTTGGCCAGGTACTAGGGACCTGGATTGGCCACCGTGAGAACGGGCTACTGGGCTTGATGGACCATTGGTCTGACCCAGTAAGCCTATTCTTATGTTCTTACATGAGCCAAGTATAGGACAATCAAGGCATTGTTACATCACTGATGAAGTTGGCTCTGAGGCATTATGACATCACAATCTCAGCTCTGGAATGTTGTTCTCATTGGGGTTCCGGAATCTTGCTATTCTTTGAGTTGCTGGAATGTTGTTACTCTTTGGGTTTTGGCCAGGTACTAGGGACCTGGATTGGCCACCGTGAGAATGGGCTACTGGGCTTGATGGACCATTGGTCTGACCCAGTAAGGCGATTTTTAGGTTCTTAGGAACAATGCAGAAGCTGCCTACAAGTCACATTATAGAGTAACAACTCACTGTATTAAGCCACATTCTAGAGCAAAAGTTTAGAATAGCATGCCCAAGCCCCTGAAGTCATTCTAGAGCAGGGATCTCAAAGTCCCTCCTTGAGGGCCGCAATCCAGTCGGGATTTGAGGATTTCCCATGAATAGGCATTGAAAGCAGTGCATGCACATAGATCTCATGCATATTCAATGGGGAAATCCTGAAAACCCGACTGGATTGCGGTCCTCAAGGAGGGACTTTGAGACCCCTGTTCTAGAGCAATCTCTCTCTATATCAACAGGTCCGTGAAATTACATTCTAAAGTGACACCTCACTATACCATGCCTAGAACATAAAATCACATAATAGAGTGACACCTTACTTTATCCTACCCATGCCCATCAACTCTCATTACAAAGCCACATCTCACTATTTTCTACCTTAGTCCATGAAATCACAATATAGAGTAAAATCAACTACCAAACACAAAGTAGTACATGTAAAACAAATCAGAGGAAATATTGCTTCACTCAATCTGTAATTAAATTCTGGAATTTGTTGCTAGAGAATGTGGTAAAAGCAGTTGGCTTAGCAGGGTTTAAAAAAAAGACTTGGATAATTTTCTAAAGAGAAGTCCATAGGCCATCATTAAGATGGCTTAGGGCAGGGGTGTCCAATGTCGGTCCTCGAGGGCCGCAGTCCAGTCGGATTTTCAGGATTTCCCCAATGAATATACATGAGGTCTATTTGCATGCACTGCTTTCATTGTATGCTAATAGATCTCATGCATATTCATTGGGGAAATCCTGAAAACCCGACTGGATTGCGGCCCTCGAGGATCGACATTGAACACCCCTGGCTTAGGGAAATCCAGTTCATATTCCTAAAATAAACTGCATAAAATCTGTTTTACTACTTGGGATCTACAAGGGCTGTTCAAAAAGTATCAGACCTTAATTTTTATAGCGTAAACAAATAAAGCTAGGGAGGCATGGTTTGGTGCATGTATGTAGGTGACCTGGGTTGGCCGCTGTTGGAAACAGGATACGGATTTGGTCTGTCCCAGTACGACAACTCTTATGTTCTATATCAGTGGTTCCCAACCCTGTCCTGGAGGACTACCAGGCCAATCGGGTTTTCAGGCTAGCCCTAATGAATATGCATGAGAGAGATTTGCATATGATGGAAGTGACAGACATGCAAATCTGCTCCATGCCTATTCATTAGGGCTAGCCTGAAAACCCGATTGGCCTAGTGGTCCTTCAGGACAGGGTTGGGAACCACTGTTCTATATCATACCTGGACCATGAAGTCATATTATAGAGTGACATTCATCTATTATCATGCCAAGCCCTTGAAATCACATTATATAGTGACCATCCAAAACCTGTCACAAAGGGGGCTTAGACAGCCATGTGGGCATAAAACGTCCAAAGCGTAGAATCAATCACTAGTTCAAAACATGCAGCGTCACGCTAGTTGCTCCAAAAAAGACATCTACAAAGCGGATGTTTCATGACAGAATGTGGGCATGTCATGGGCATTCTACCAGATGAACATCTCTGCGCCATCATGGATACCAAAAGGATTTGTTTGGGCATTCAGAAACACACCCAGCAAATAAGGTGAGCACCAATTTGTCTCTTGACCCACTAGCGATTTTAGAGTGGAGAGCAAGAACTGAGGGTTTGTCTGAACCACTGGAGATTGCCTGTCTAACCTAAGAATTGCCGCTGCTGGGTCCATCGTGCCCAGCAGTGCGCTCAGGCGGCGGCCCCCAGGTCAAAGACCAGTGCCCTAACTGAGACTAGCCTTACCTGCGTACGTTCTGGTTCAGCTGCTAGGGACATACCAACCCTACAACCCAAGCCTCCCTACCATCTCCCCAACATTCCTTCCCTGCCAGATGGCCCCAGTCTCCTCCCCCCCCCCTCAATCTCTCTTTGCTTTGTTTATGACCAGCTGGTGGGCCTGAACCCTCAGCAGGGGCATGGCCTTGTTGGTTCTCTTCTTCTTCCCCTTGGACCTGGGGGGGATGCATGGGCAGGTATCTGCACCTCCACTTCCTGCTGATGTTGGTGTGTGCGAGAGAGAGGTGTACATTTAGGGTTCCTACATGCTAAAGGGTGAGGAAGCAGGGATGGCTGCAGGTGTGGGGCGAGGAGATTGGTCCGGGGGGAGGATAATGAGGTAACTTAGGAGCTAACCCTGAAGAAGGACGTGGCTGGGATGTGGGCATTTGTCTGTTGTGGGGGTTCGGGCAAGGGTGGGGGGTTAGTAACCCACATTTGCTGTTTTGAAGGGAGACATCCATTGGTTTTTCCTGAACAGAATATAGCCTGGTGTAACTCTATCCCAGTCACGGTTCTCGGAGAACCACATCGCCAGGATTGCCACTAAATCCAACTCAGCCTCTAGGTCCAGAACCTTGTTTCACATAGTGCTTTCCACACATTGCCCTGATTTCTCATTTGTGTAGAGGAAACTAGTGATAGTCATACCTGGGGGCTTTGATCTGCCTCAAACGATTCTAGTTTAAAGCCCTCCTGAGCAGATTAGACAGTCTGCTGCTGAAAACACTTCTTCCCTTCTTTGAGAGATGCACACCATCCCTTGGGCACCAGGATGTGACATCAGAAGGGGGAAGAAGCTGCTTTCCCCAGCAAAAATTTCAAGAGGCATGCAGGGGAAGGGGTGCGCTCATACGGCGGGGAAAAGGAGTCATGCCGGGTGCCAACTTCCCTTGCTTTGCCACTGGCCAGCTACAAGATGAATAACTGATTCCCGCTTTCTCACAGAATCTACAGACGTCTGCCTGATGAGACGGGCTAACATTCTCCCCCCCCCCCCCCACACACACTTGGATGTGACAATTGCTCATGTGTGACCTCACTGTTTAACAGAGGGACAGCTGTCCCCCAATACCAGAGGATCAGCTCAGTTGTTTCAGGATATGTTTGAGTGAAATTTCACTCGTATCTCCTCAGGAGAAGAAAGCATTTCCAAGTGATTGACCTGTAAAGGCTAGTTCTGATTAAGCCCAGAGGAGCAGCAGAAACTTCTTCCCCCCCCACACCACCCCCCTGAAGCCATTACATTTTAATTAACAGTCCGCCTAGACCCAGAGTTCAAGGTGGATTACAATAAAAATACAAACCACTGAAACAATTCCAGCTAAACATTTAAGACATCATCCAAACTTGTTAATTGTGCTAAAAACAAAAAATAATCCTGTTATTTTGGAATAAAGAGCTTCCTAAATGTCATGAAAATGAATTCTGATATCAAGTACAGTAAAATCTTGGTTTGCGAGCATAATTCATTCCGGAAGCATGCTCGTAATCCAAAGCACTCGTATAGCAAAGTGAATTTCCCCATAGGAAATAATGGAAACTCAGACGATTTGTTCCACAGCTCAAAAACTTTAATACGCTTGCACTATGGGTACATTGGGCGTGACACTTCTATTACGTTCAGCCGCGCTCAACTGTGGGTTCTGATGACGTGACGCGCGAAATGTGCTGGTACTGCAAGAGAACGCTCGTTCATCGAGTGAACATTTCATCCAATGTTTTGCACTTTTATGCCCAAGTTGAGCCTTTTCAGACTTCGGTGTCCGCCTTATTCCCTTCGAGGCCCCTAGGGACGGTTGGGCATCTGAACTTCACATGGATTTGGCTTCATGGACTGACTCCCGGAATCTCGTGGCTTTGCCTCGTTTAATCCGGGGAGCCGGGCTGCGGGAATAGAGGGGATATCAGCCTCGCCTCTGTGTCTCAAATGCCTTGTGGGACTGTTGGTGCATTCGGGCTTTTTGGGTTGAGGTGGTTCAATATTTGGGCTCCCTTTTGGCTAAATCTGTGACTGGCACCGTTGATCACGCTTTTGGGTCCTTGCCCAGGGAAGATCGTTGGCTGTGTCGTAAGGTGTGTCTCCTGGCTCGCAGATGGACCTCACCGAATCCTCCGTCTTTTTGGCATTGAAGAGCCCACCTCCATGCGTTAGTTCTTTGGGAGACGTGTGAGGTGGGGGGCTCACTTAAACGTCGCCGGGGCTTTCTGCTTCTTTGGGACCCCTATTTACGTTCCTTGTCACCTAGGGGGGGCGCAGCCTTATCCTTAATACCCTAGCTTAATGGTGAAGTCTCTTGGCCGGTTCTGGATCCCTGCATCTCTCTGCTCTAGGGGGGGGGGAAGGGGTTTGGGGGGGACTGCCCTGCTCATTTGTGTGCCCTGGGGTCATCAGAGTCCAGACCCTGGGGGAATTTGGTTGGTGTTTTTCTTTTCTATGCCCTTGCATTCCCCTCCATCTTGGGAGGAAAGGGGGGGGGGGGGGGGGGGCGGGGGGATGGTGGGTGAACCTTGGGAAGGGGGGGAACAGGAGGGGGTTTCGGGGTTTATGGGTGGCTGTAAGTGACGCATGTCTTTGTCATGAAGTACTTTGTTCTGGGGATCTCCCGCCTTTGTTTATTGTCTTCAGTAACCTGTTGTTTTTCTCTGATTCTGCTGGTTTTTATTGTCAATAAAAATTGTTTATATTCTAATAAAATGTTTTGCTCATCTTGCAAAACATTCGCAAACCACGTTCCTCGCTATCCAAGGTTTGACCGTAAATAGAAACATCATTCCAGCCATAATGATAAAAAGGAGTGTTTCATATCTTACACAGTATTATTTGTCATGATAAAAGCAAATAAAAATAAAAACCCAGATTTTCAATGGTTTAAATTTTAGGTGCATTTCATATACCCTAGAAAAAGGACAGATAAATATTAAATACTGCAGTGCTGTCTGGTGTAGTAGAAGAAGAGACACCGCAGGGAAGACGGTCCCCACATTTGGGAAAATGAGAAAAACAATTAAAGGGCACTTTTCCAGTAGTAACGGGGACAAGCGACTTGGCATCGGTGGCGGCTGCGTTTAACGTGCTAGCTGGGTATTTAGAATTGAAGTGGCTCCACACAATTTAAAAAGAGACAGTTTATTAATGTAAACTGCAGGCGTATGTAGAAGAGGCTTCCAGACTGACATCTTTGGGATTACTTTAGCCCTGCGATTTTTCAGAGGTCGTTGCAGTGGCTCGCATGAGGCTGCTGGAATAAATGGGCCTTGCTTTCTTCCCTAACCCACGTGCTGAAAAGTAATATAGAACATTTAATTTACTGTCCCCATAGCTAGGCCGGCCATTTTTCACATAATAATATTGGATTAGAGTTATGCTGGCCAGACACAAAAAGAGCTGCTTTTTCTGTTGGGAAGGAATTACATTTCAATTCAAGGCGATGTTCCTGCGGAAGCCACCGAGCTGTTGAATTTCTGAGCTTCCATGACAGCTTTGCTTAATTATTGGCATCCACAATCTTATTGTTAGCTGTGGCTTCTAAAGTACCCAGCACCACACGGGATAGTTGTATCGAGTCCAGTAACCAATGAACACAAGTCACAGGGGTCAGTTAGATGCCCTAATGCCGTGTGCTATAAGATGCCCCTGTACCATTCACGCTCCACCCATGTGTTTGCCCCTTCCCCCCGCAGTTGCAGTGCCACATGCCTGTGCAAGGCACTCATAAGTGCAGGTGCCGTTACACAATTGCCCTACAGAGTGCAGAATTTAGGAGATTGTTTCACCCCCCCCCCCTGTCATATGAGGAACCAGGAAATAGTGGGTTTCTTTAGTTAAGGTGCTGGCTACTATTAACACTGCCAGAGCCAGGATCCTTAACGTGACCGTTTATTTTTTTCATCAAAATGAGACATCTATTAATTGTCAGTCCCGCCCCCAATCCTGCCCCACTGTGTACTGCCCCGATGGCCCTTATGCCTGCAGGTGACACCTATAGGTGAGTATAGTGGGATTTGGCTCATTAGTGTTGTGGTTAGAATGGGATGTGGCCACTGCGGGAACCTGCTTGCTCCTCTGCTCGGCCTGGCCGTAACATCTGACGCTGTCATACAGGATGGAACGTACTGTTTCGTTCACATCTTTGGAAGGGGGTCAGAGACCACTGGGGAAGTGTGTGCAGGGGTCATTCTTACATCCCTTCAGTGGTCAGTTAGGGCACTTTTTTGGCATTAAAACAGGTCTAACCCCAAACATCCAAACTGTGCCCTGGATGTATTCTAAAAATGTCTAATTATTTCTTTATTTATTCAATTTCCCATGCCACTCTCCCAGGGGAGCTCAGAAGGGTTTACATGAAAATGGCAGAAAAATGCCCAAGTCATAAGCCCACCCTAGTCCCCCCTGAGATTTAGACAAATTATATAAGAGAAATTTCATCACTTGATAAATTTAAAAAGTAACTTCTAAGGACTGCAATGGAAATTTGTTCCTTGTCATTTTTTTATCATTTTAACCTATTTTACAAAGTACCAGACTATTTATTTTTTGTTCCCCTCCCTTTTGTTTTGATCCTTCTCCCTCTCTTTTTCATTATACAAATGTATTTCTGCCCTTTTCCATTTTGTATCAGTATGTTAATGTTTGTCTGTGTGTTTGATCGTCTGTAATAATAATTGTAATTTGTTTTTAACTTATGCCCTCTTTATTCTTTGTTTTTATATTATGTAAAACTGCTTTGAATTTTGATAAGGCAGTATATCAAATTTTTAAATAAACCTGAAACCTGAAAACAGATAATTGGAAGGCTTTGGCGAGCGAAATGTCCATCTGCACTTTTTTGCCACTTTTTTGACATTTGTCCTTTTTGAATATGAACCCCACGGTGAGTCTTAAGTCAAAAAACCCTGATTATAACCTCGACAGCAAAACAACTTTTTAATTTTTCCATCCTATCAGATTATTTGTTTCCTTTTTTAAAGTATTGTAGGAAGGGAGGTAAAAAGTCCTGCTTCTCAGTTTGTCAAGCCAGTGTTTGTGGGACAAACTTTAGAGCTAGTGAACCGGGGCAGCCGCTGGGAGGTGCACAGACTCATTGTCCTACGCCAGGCTAGAAAGCAAAGCCAGGTGCAAAACCCCACAATCGCAAAAGGAAAAGCACAGGAAGAAGAATCATCGTCTGTCTTGAGGGCAGCGGTTCTCAACCAGTATGTCACAGGCTGGCATTGGATCCCCAACATTTCCTTCAGCTTCCTGTCATCCTCCCTCAACACCACCTATGCTGTCTGTTAAAAATGTTTCACCATGTATTGTGTTGACATTGTAATGTATCATACCATGCCATACTTCTGATTTGAATATTTTTATGGTTGTAATTGTGTATTGCTTATGTTTCACTTATTCTTCCTGTTCACCACCTTGAGTGAATTCCTTCAAAGGTGGTAAAAAAATCTTAATAAATAAAGTCCAGTTCTCGTTCTTATCTATTCCCCCTCCAACAGATCAAGAGAACCTCAGCATATGAAGGACTTATAAATTTAGGGCTCTTTTTTACTAAACCACAGTAGGCCGGCGAGGTAAATGCTCTGACGCTCATTCGATTCCTGGGAGCATCGGAGCATTTATCTCGCTGGCCTGTGGTAAGAAGCTCTTCCGCGGTTTAGTGAAGCCCAGCGCTAATTCTTCTAAAAATGAGGGAAATGCAGCTCAAGCAATTTAACTGCTAGATCAAACAAGTATGTTTTAAAGAAATTTATTAAATCATAAAAAAGATCCTAAGCAGGTGAAAGTAAGTCCTAATTGAGTTTTGTGTCTAATTTAAGTAAATGGGTAAGGAACTATATAGATTTTTCTATGCTGATCTTTCAGAAGAAAGACCATAGATTGATTTAAATACTAAACAATTTAAGAAGGAAACCCTGCCTTTACAAAAAATCAGCCTAACTCCAATCCAGGTATACCACAGTGGAAAGCATTGATTGAACAATTATTTAAAAGCTTTGGGATGCTGTCTCATCATGAGAGAGTGTTAATCTGAAACTCAAAATCTAAATTGGAGTCTAATAGAACCCCAAAGACGGTTCATACTCTTCAATGTTTCTCCAGATAATAATTTCAACTCCGTTTCTACTAATTGTTCATAAGAACATAAGCAATGCCTCCACTGGGTCAGACTTGAGGTCCATCGTGCCCAGCAGTCCGCTCAAGTGGCGGCCCAACAGGTTCAGGACATGTGCAGTATCCTCTATCTATACCCCTCTATCCCCTTTTCCAGCAGGAAATTGTCCAGTCCTTTCTTGAATCCCAGTACCGTACTCTGCCCTATAACGCCCTCTGGAAGCGCATTCCAGGTGTCCACCACACGTTGGGTAAAGAAGAACTTCCTAGCATTCGTTTTGAATCTGTCCCATTTCAACTTTTCTGAATGTCCTCTTGTTCTTTTATTTTTGAAAGTTTGAGGAATCTGTCCTTCTCTACTCTCTCTATGCCCTTCATGATCTTATAAGTCTCTGTCATATCCCCTCTAAGTCTCCTCTTCTCCAGGGAAAAGAGACCCAGTTTCTCCAATCTCTCAGCGTATGAAAGATTTTCCATCCCCTTTATCAGACGCATCGCTCTCCTCTGAACCCTCTCGAGTAACGCCATGTCCTTCTTAAGGTACGGTGACCAATATTGGATGCTGTATTCCAAGTGCAGGCACACCATCGCCCGATACAACGGCAGGATAACTTCTTTCGTTCTGGTTGTAATAACTTTCTTGATAGTACCCAGCATTCTATTCGCCTTCTTAGCGGCCGCTGCACACTGTGCCGTCGGCTTCATTGTCATGTCCACCATTACCCCCAAACCACACTATCTTAGGGCCCCTCTTATAAAGCCAGGGTAGCAAGTCGCGGTGCAGCAAATGCGTTGCAGCTCATGGGCTATGTCACATTGGCTGGGCAGGAATCGCTACTGCAGCTTTGTAAAAGTGTTTGCACAGTTTAATTTCAAAACAATTATTGCGAGCCCATGAATCAACTTCAGCTATGATACATTTCCTAATAGCTTCAATATTATCTTGTGCTGGATGTAACAAAAATATATTGTCTGAATAAATATAATTTGATTCGGCTGATATAAAATGCAAACCACCCAACGCCTTAAAATACGAGGGGTGCTGAAAAGTTCTCAGCTCCACCAACCAACTTCCTACATTACTAATACCACTATTAATTATTTCTATCTCGCTACCAGACGCACGCAGTGCTGCACAGTCACAAAGAATAAGAAAACAGTCCCTGTTCCAAAGAGCTTACAAATCTAAACAGCCAAGACAGACAAACAGGATGTCAAGGATACAGTTAAGGGGAAGGGTTGGAGGGCAGAGGGGGGAGAACAGGACAATCAAGCCATTGTGACATCACTGATGAGGTTGGCTCTTATTGGTGGAATGAGCCATTATGACATCAGAGGAGTAGGGTTAAGGATTGAAGGTTATATCAAAAAGGTGGGTTTTCAATCTGCTTTTAAACAAGGGAAGGGGCTTGACGGACAAACTCGGGTAGTTTATTCCAGGCATAGGAGGCAGGTAAATGAAAGGAACGAAGTCTGGAATTGGCAGTAGAGGAGAAGGGTAACGCTAAGAGTGACTTATCTGAGGAACAGAGTTCTCTGGGAGGTGGATAAGGAGAGAGAAGCAAGCATTATTTTCCTGCTGTAGCTGAAAAGTGTTATTTTGCTAAGTGCCAATTTGCCGAAATGAAATTCTATGTTTTGACATAGTTTCAGATCATCGATTGAACCGTATCTACGTCGTTCTCTTCTTGGATGGGTGTCAGAAATGGAGAGAACGGAGAGCCCTGAGGCATGGTTTGGATGTTTCTAAGACCTTTTCCGCAGGAATCCTTCAAACCAGCTTCAAACCCTGCCTTGAATTCCCAGTTCAGCCACTCTAAAGAACAACAAAGAATGATCCATTGCGTCAAACACAGCAGAGATGTCAAACTGCAACAGCAGTAGCTCTTTCCCTCGACTGAATAAAGTTCTAATGTTGGCTACTAGTTCCACTAACAATATTTCTATATCACGCAAAGGTGTAAAGTTTAAACCTTTAACCCATATTGACAATAATGGAAAGATATTCCGTCAATTGATGAAGTGCAATCAATTCCCAACAATCTAGCCAGCCAAGGCGTACCGGCTGCTGGCCTATAATTTTCCGGTCTTGCCATATCTACTCCTTGGGCAGGGGTACTCGGTTGGTATTCTTAGGCTTAGGCGGTATTTGGATGGGTATCTACACCTAAAGATTTTGATATGGGTGTAAGAACTATATGAGCCAGATCTTCGGGACAGCACTCAGGTTCACAAAAAAAGAGGACAGCTGGTCCCGCCCCGTTCTGCCTCCCTTCCTGTCCCCACATGAACCTCCTCCAAGCTCGGGACCATGTCTGCGCATGCGCAAATGTCAACATGATGATGTCACCCACATGCACAGATGCAGCCCTGAAGTCAGGGACTTTGAAAACCCTCTGGGAACCTGGACAGTCCTCTAAAAAGAGGACATGGCCAAGTTTTCCCAGATATCTGGGAACCCTAAGTTCAACATAATATTAAAGTACAAGAAATGTCATTTAGCAAATAAAGAAAAACATCTAAAACACAAGATTTGATAGAAAGTCTCTTCAATATATTTGCTATTACTATTTCTTTGTTATCTAGGAAAATTGAACCATAGGAATTGGTGCTATACAGCAGTGTTCTTCAACCTTTTCACACCTATGGACCGGCAATTGAAGAACACTAGGCTAAGTCATGGACCAGACCCCGCCCATCTCCACCCCAGACCCCGCCCCCATAATAGTACTAATTGTAACACCATATTTTCCATTCATTTTTCACACACACAATATAATCATATTAACAACACAAAATGTTTAACCACAAAATTAAACCACACAAAGCACACTGTATGCTTCTCACTATTCACTCCTACCAGAACACAGATACTGGACCAAAAACAAAAAGTACTAATTTATACAAAGAAACCCTAAGATTCACGACTCTGCATGCAGTACAACCCCAGAGAAATAGAAACAAATGCATTTCTTCCTGAACAGACAGCAGATGTAAATCAGTTGCTAAATTCAAAACTAAAATCATTCCCCCTCCCCCATGTTGTCTCCCTCCCCCATGCTGTGCCTTGCCTTCTGGCCTGCTCCCGCCTGGCTGTTTCATGCCACCCCCCGGTTCCCTCTTCATCAGTACTGCAGTGCACAAAGCCGCAGGTAGCGGCTCCTCACGCGCCTCATCCAGAAGCCTTCCCTCTGACATTGCAACGTCAGAGAGAAGGCTTCCATTTCAGGTGCAGGATGCTCTTAGGAGCCTCTGCCCACGGCTTTGTGCACTGCAGCACTGAGGAAGAGGGAGCTGGCCTGAAGGCAACGCCACATCGATTGTACCGTGGACCGGCAGCTGAAGAACACTAAATGGGGCCCGATGCATGTGCCGGCCCTGTGGACCAGCAGGAAATTTCTGCGGACCGGCGGTTGAAGAACATTGCTATACAGTATATGTTGAGTTAGGATTTGTATCTTTTCACCGTGTGCCTGGTAGTGGAGAGGTTTATGTTGCTATTATTCAGATGCAAGAAAATGTACTAGCTATGACCTGCACGTGTTGTTTGGGTGGAGAGAGGGTTTTATGTTTGCAGGTCATGTTTACATTTAATTCACATGAACTGCTATACTGTATCAGACCAAAGATCCATGAGAGTCCCAAGTGAAAAAAAGATTGAGAATTAGTGATCCAGGGCAAAACATTTTCAGTGCAGTGCTATGGAGAAAGGATATCGGGTTTAGTTAGTGAGAAGCACTGCTGCATGGAGAGAGCAGTGTCCCTTTTATCAAATCCAAGAGGTAAAGGGGGCAGTTGTTGCCCTGGTCCCAGCTTAACAGGGGATCCGGAAGTAAAAAATGGCCCAGAACTCTGAAAGGTCACTTGACCTTTCAACTCCAATCTAGCATCTCCCTCCATGCAGCAGCTTTGCAGGACTAAAAAGAAGTATAATGGCTCCAATCCACACCACTGATGTCACTTCCTGTTTCTGAGGGGGCGGGACAAATAGAACCAACAGTGGTATGCATGCACTAAGTGCTGCTGGGCTTGGAGATGGGAGGGCATTGACAAACGTTTGCAAAGGGCCTCATGGATATTAATGCTACCCTGGAAGAGAGAAGTGTGAGCAGGCATCTTGTAACTCTGTACATCACACAGGTCGCACTGATCATATTTTCTTTTTCCCCTTCCCTTTTTCCTTTCTTTTCTTGCAGTCAGTTTTGTTGTCGACATCAATCAAGCGGGAAGGTGACTCTCCTACAGCTTCTCCACACTCTACAGATGATATCCACCACTCGGACAGATATCAGGTGTGAGGTCAGGGAGCGGCAAGAAACATCCAGAAAAGAAGTTG
The DNA here is from genome assembly GCF_902459505.1 of Geotrypetes seraphini. NCBI lineage: Eukaryota > Metazoa > Chordata > Amphibia > Gymnophiona > Dermophiidae > Geotrypetes > Geotrypetes seraphini. The sequence goes on from NC_047095.1 coordinate 71,104,645, forward strand.
GCTGCTGACCCAACTAAAGCCATTTGACATGTCTGAATCTGCAGGTGTTTGAGCAAAATCCTGTACCTAAACAAATCTCCAGCTGGACTCTGAAGGTCCCTGAAGGGGGTGATCATAGATAATTCAAATGGGACAATATCATAGAAGCCAGCTCTGTGTGTGTTAGTGGCTACTGAGCACCCCCAAAATTGAGCAAGATCTTAGATTGTGTCCAGGGAGGGGCAATTTATATCTGTTTGACACCTCAGATCATTTTGAAATGTTGGAACCGAAGGCCAGTATCGAAAACAATTTAATCAGACAGGAGAGGCTCCTGTCGGTTACATCACGCTTAGGGGAAACACGGGCATGTCCTCTTTTGAGAGGACTGTCCAGGTGCCCGGAGGGATTTCCAAAACCCGGCAGTTTGTCTGGGTTTTGAAAGGCCCCAAACTTGGGGCCGCATCTGGAGGGCCTCTGCGCATGCGCAGATGTCCTAGAAATGTGGCCCCGAGCGCAGGGAAGGAGACATGAGGTTTGTGTGGGGGCTGGGTGGGTCTAGGTGTCCTCTTGTTTTAATCACACTGGCCGAGTGATCCCTGGATTTTCTGCAGCCTATAAGCGGAAAGTGCCATTTAAAAATCCAGGGAGACTTCTGCAGAACTGTCCAGTTAGGGTCAGGGTAGCAGTAAGGAAGCAAGAAGGCAGCCAGTCTATTAGATCCAACGGGGAAGGAAGACATGAAGCAGATCAGAGTCAAGAAGGATACTAAGAAAATCAAGACACAAATTATCTTTCTTGATTTTTATTAGTTTGTCTCTTGACTATCAGCTATTTTAACAGTTTCTATAACACTGGTAGAAGTTTTGGTCTGCCACCAGCTGGGTAAGCCATCTTTCATCTCTTATTAGATTTTCCTTTTATTTATTGCATTTGATTCTACTTTAGTTTTTGATTATTGTTTCAGATGTATGCTCCTGATGCTGCCTAGTTGGCGAAACGTGGCCATGTCGGGCACCAATTCCTGGGAGCATTGATTAAAGCTACTTTTTTTCATATGGTCTGCTTCCTGGATAATGTCAGGACAGTGAAAAAGGCTGTCCTAACTTGATCCAGGCAGTTATCCCGGCAGCAGTCAGAATATTGCTCGGCACCTAGATTACTTCCAACAGCTAACAAGACCTAGATATCTAGTGCTGGTGTCCAGATTAGGCCCAGCATTAACGAAATCTGGCATAAGAGCAGAATTCTATAAAAGGCATTAAAAGATAGGCCCCAAAAAGCCTGAGCGCTAAACTACTATTCTGTAACAACAAATTTGCATGTCAAAGCCATTACAGAATCCAACTGGGGAGTCAAAAATGAGGCCCACTCATAACATGTATCTATCTGAATGTTATGAGGCTCATTTTTTAAAAAGAAAGACGTCCAAAAGACGGCAGAAACTGTCATTTGGATGTCCTAATCTCCAGGATTTTTGAAACCGACCTTCTAGATGTCTTGCTAGGCTTTTTGTCTGCTGTGCGTCCAAAGTTCAAGGAGGGGTTTTGGAGACATGTTATGGGCGGGCTTTGGGTGTGGTTAGCACTTGGACGTCTTGTGGAGATAATTGAACATTTCCCAAGACGTCCAGGGCTAGACTTGTTTTAAAAGCATCTAAGTGCCAAAAAGGAACCCAAACTGATCAGATAACCACTGGGGGGATTAAGTAATGAGCTCCCCATGCTCCTGCAGTGGTCACTGACACCCCCTCCCACCCCACAAAGACCTGAATGAAACAGTACATACCTGTCTCTAGAACAGCAGTACTTGGTATGGGAACGCCTGGTAAACATAGAAACATAGAAATAGACGGCAGATAAGGGCCCACGGCCCATCTAGTCTGCCCACCTTAATGTCCCTCCCCTACCTTTGCCCTGTGAATAGATCCCATGTGCCGATCCCATTTGGCCTTAAAATCAGGCACGCTGCTGGCCTCAATCACCTGTAGTGGAAGACTATTCCAGCGATCAACCACTCTTTCAGTGAAAAAGAATTTCCTGGTGTCACCTCGTAGTTTCCCGCCCCTGATTTTCAACGGATGCCCTCTTGTTGTCGTGGGACCCTTGAAAAAGAATATATCTTCCTCCGCCTCGATGTGGCCCGTAAGATACTTGAACGTCTCGATCATGTCCCCCCTCTCTCTGCGCTCCTCGAGCGAGTATAGCTGTAATTTGTCAAGCCGTTTTTCGTATGGTAGATCCTTGAGTCCCGAGATCATCCGGGTGGCCATTCTTTGCACCGACTCCAGTCTCAGCACATCCTTGCGATAATGCGGCCTCCAGAATTGCACACAGTATTCCAGGTGGGGCCTCACCATGGATCTATACAATGGCATAATGACTTCCGCCTTACGACTGACGAAACCCCTTCGTATGCAGCCCATAGAGTCAGTCAGTAGAGCATTACACAGTAGCCTGGGGGGTGGGTTTGTGAACCATAGAGAGCAGGACCCAGGCCCATAAGCCACTCTAACCACTACATTTATTGTACTGCCCTATCGGTGCCATCTGCAGCCCTAAGGGCTAGTGGGTTGGTAGACAGGTGGGTTTAGTAGGTTCTGGGGGAATTTTGGAGGGCTCACCATACATTATAAGGGGGTTATGGTGGAATGTGTACCTGACACCCTTTATATGAAGTTCATAGCAGTATCCTCTAAGGCAGTGGTTCCCAACTCTGTCCTGGAGGACCAGCAGGCCAATTGGGTTTTCAGGCTAGCCCTAATGAATTTGCATGAGAGAGATTTGCATATAATGGAAGTGACAGGCATGCAAATCTACTCCATGCATATTCATTAGGACTATCCTGAAAACCCGATTGGCCTGGTGGTCCTCCAGGACAGGGTTGGGAACCACTGCCCTAAGGTGCCCCACTGCTCTGCTGGCATGGCTAGTAAAAGGCAGAGATTGTGGAATACAATGTTCTTGAAATGTTATTTATTAAAAAAATAAAATCAAGGTGAATACATCCACTGTAAAGAGCAGTTGACCCTAGCGGTAGCAATGGACCCGACATGGTCCGAGTTCCGGCCTTCCTCAGGGCTCTCTTTTTTCTATTTTGGTTTCTCCTTTGAGCAAGGAGCCTTTCATTTCTATTTATATCCACATCAGTATTTTTATTGTGTATATACTGACCTGGACCCCTGAAGAAGAATTGTGTAAGCTGAACCATGGACCATGTCTGGTCCGTTGCTACCGATAGGGTCAACTGCTCCTTACAACTGGATGTATTCGCCTTGATTTTATTTTTGAATAAATAACATTTCAAGAACATTGTATGCCACAGTCTCTGCCTTTTTCTGGTATCCCTTCTACTATTGTGGAACCTTTGGGCATGTCTGTGAGGCCAGTGTAGTAGAAATGGTGGCTTCCTCTTCTTGGGGTTTGTGGTCAAAAATGCCTAAAAAGTTAGACGTCCTAAGGTTGGCCATCCTTGCAGCCAAGACATCTAAGTAGGTGATTTTCAAAAAAAAAAGATGGACGTCTAGCGGTTTCAAAAATGAACATTTCTCCGCCCCGACTTTTGGACATCTAATGGGAAACCTCCAAAGTCAGACTTAGATGTCCTATCAAACATGGCCCTCGATGTGGGCAACTTACAGGATTCTAACAGCATCCTGTGTAAGCGTATGACCCACCTGCAGACTTATGAGCTACAGCATTCAGGCTCCACCTTTAAGAATAGCGCTTAAGGGCACTTATGTGTGTAATTGCCGTTTACTCCCGTTTTGGCGCATAGCACCTAATTTTTGGTCCTCTATATAGAATTAGGAGGACAGTGGTCAGCTGACCATCATGGGCTGAATATTGGCCCAATAATTTTATCTTCAAAGAACTGTTGTTTTGCCTTTGAAAGATTGTATGCGTTAACTGTTATGAGCTATGTCTGAGACACATCAAGGGGTCATTTCATGAAGCATTTTCCACATGTTAAACACGTTTTACATACAGAAAATGGCTCTTATAAGCCTGCTGAATACATGTGTGCACGTATGCACACTGGTAAGATCGTGCACTGGTATTCCTGAGGGCATAGTTTCTACGGAGCAGGGGTGACATGGTGATAGATGCATACAGGAAGAAATTCTTTAAATTGGCAGCCAAGCGCACTTATGTCCATCATAGGCCCCAGTTACAAAGGACCGTGCGAGGCAGCACTGAGACTGCAGGGGGCGTATGGGCGTGTCTCCAAGTGACACGCCTAATTTATAGAATTTCAGCAATTGCTTGCATTGTTTGACAGATGAAGGCCCTTTTACACCTGCCACTGACAAGGCATAAATGGTTGGGCCTAAACTGAGTCAGCCTGTGCTGACTTATGCTAGTATGAAGAAGAAGAAGAGCAAAGAAGGACAAAGTCAATCAGCCCAAAACGACCAAGGCATCCAAGCTGGCAAAAGCTTTAATAGGCAGCTCGCATGGAACACGCTTGTAGATTGTGAATCCCTGATGCAGGCATTTGCCAAAACACGGCCCGTGTCAGGTTCGTTTGAAGTGTGCTCTACGCGAGCTACCACTTAAAGCTTTTGCCAGCTTGGATACCTTGGTCATCTCTGCTGGTTTTTGGCTGGCTGCCTTATGCTAGTATAACAGTATCTTGGCACTCAGATGCTGTTTGAGAGGTGGTACCCACTGCACAGCATTGGCATGCCTAAATGGAGGGCCTAGTTTATAGAATTGTCTCTGTATTGCATAAAATCTGTGAATGTACACACACGCACATTTTGTGCGTGAGAATTAGTACAATGGTCCTGGGAGCCTAGTTCATAAAAGCACATAGGCACCTGTGCTAAGGACACATACTGACAACAAGAGGTCAATCACAAAATAAATTTTAGCAGTATCAAGAAGCCTTTCCCCCAGTTAGGAATGGCTCATCATCCATTAATCACTCTAATCCCACAACCTATATTTGTCATTGGTCTGGGGGTATTTTTAAAATACAAAATGGACCAATGACAAATATAGATGTTAATATTAGCATAAAGGCCTAACTCAGAATGATCCACCTTCTGAAGGTCCATATAGAAATGTTTTGTTTAATTCACGATGAGCCATTCGTAACTGGGGAAGGGCTTCTTGAAATCAGCATTTATAAAATAGACATCTTTTTTTAAATATATTCTACCTAGGCTCCGTTTTATAAAATTACCTCCACAAGGGCAATATTAAAAAGCGAAAGAAGTGATTATGTTTGAGATATTATCAATAAAGGGAGGGAAATCTTAGGCCTGAAAAAGTTAAACACTAGTTCTATAACTGCATTTTGGGGCCTAGCTGTGGCATGTCACGGGCTGCTCTGTGTGTTTGCGTCCAAATATGACCGGATTCTATATCTTAGTGCCTAATCCTTGGCACGTCTCTCCCCCACTGAGTGTCAGAGAAATTAATGGCTAAGATCCAGTCATTTACATGCATAACTACAAATTAATGCATCTTGACGCCAAGAAATGAGGGAGTGCTGAAAAGTTATCAGCCCAACCAAGAAGAGAACGAGGTGGATATAGTTCAATCAATGATCTGAAACAAGGTCAAAAAGCATAGAACGTTGTTTCTGCAAATCGGCCCTTAACAAAATAAGGTAACACTTTTCAGTGGCAAAATAACACTCAGAATTTAGGAAATTGTTTGGTTGGGCTGAGAACTTTTCAGCACCAACTCGTAACTTTTATGTTTTTCCACTCGGCAATGATACTTTCATCTAAAGACATATTGAGCTCCTTTTACTAAGGGGTCCTTTTATCAAGGCGCGGTAGGGGTTTAACGCGCGTTAAACTGCCTGCCGCGCCAGTCGCTAATGCCTCCATTGACGAGGCGTTAGTTTTTTGGCTTGCCGCGGGGGTTAGTGTGTGATTAAACGTGCTAACCCCGCTAGCGCACCTTGATGAAAGGAGCCCTAAGTTGCGATAGCGTTTTTAGCACACGCACTAGCTGCTAACGCCAGCATTGAGCTGGCGTTAGTTCTAGCCATATAGCGTGGGTTTATCGTGTGCGGCAATTCTGCGCGCACTAAAAACGCTATCGTAAAAGGAGCCCAATGTGTCAAAAAAAACTAGCAGTATTTTATTAAATGAACCTTCAATATTTCCATTTTATTGTGGAAAATAAGAGAAATATAACATCATAGGTTTTATCCTAACTAGATCAAGAAGACATTGAATGCTTGAGTGATGACTACACCACAGTGTAAAGAAATAAGAATTACAAAAACAAATGAATAATCAATTAAACACAAGGATGAGAATGAATACAATTAACACCTGAACACCAGCCTCGCCAGCGAATCACTTTCTGACTTCTTTGCTGAAAAAAATAGACAATATACGTTCCCACCTGGACACTGTCACACAACCGACACCAGTACCCCTCTGCCCAAAGAGAACCCCCAAACCCACAACTGAAAAACTAACCCACTTCAAAAATGTTGATCCCTGCCCACCACACCTCCTAGCTGAGGTGACAGATGCTCAATCCTTCTTCTTCTCAATGTCTAGTACCTACAGGCTGGAAATCAGCAATCATTAGACCACTCTAGAAGAAACCTACACTTGACCCAGACACACCCAGCAACTTTAGGCCTGTCTCCAAACTACCTTTCATCTCAAAGATCCTGGAAATAACGGTACTCAACCAACTACACTCCTTCATTGACCACAGAAAAGCCCTATTCAACTTCCAGTCAGGATTCCGGAAATTTCATAGCATTGAATCTGTCCTCCTTAATATCATCAATGACTGCTGGAAACTCATGGACAAGGGAAGCGATGTTCTATTGGTGCCTTCGACATCACTGCTCATTTTCTCCTCCTCACCCATCTCACGGAGCTTGGCATCCAGGGCAGAATTAATTTGTCGAGGGCCCCAGTGTAGTGCTGTAACTTGTAACAAGTACACTGGGCCCCCCTGCCCTGCCCCACCCCACCCCACCATGCGCTCAGGCGGAAACAGGAAGCTGTGTCAGAGTGAAGCTTTGGGCAAGCAGCACTGCTTGCACAATTACAGTTCCCGTTGCCTTTCTTACCTACGTTGCTTGCTTGTCTTACTTTCTGTCGATGGGGGGGGGGGAGGGAGGGGGCGTGTTGCCGATAAATTCACTTACCACGATCACATTTCTCTTACTGTAAGAAACTGCTTTTTTAAATTACGTCGTATTAGATCAATATCTAAATTTCTGACTCCCAAATCTGTCACAATACTAATCCATTTGTTAGTTATATCCAAACTTGATTATTGCAATGCTCTATTCCTTAACATATCATCGAAAGAAAAAAGGAGATTACAACTAATTCAAAACACCGCAATAAAGTTAATATATAATGCAAAGAAATACGATCATGTTTCTCCGCTGTTAAAAGATTCTCACTGGCTGCCTATCAGCCATAGAATCACATTTAAAATAATGTTACTTATCTTCAAGACTTTGGCTTGTGAAGAACCCCAATTTATATCTAGACTTTTGATACCCTATAACACACAACGCTCACTTCGTTCCTCTAATCAAAATCTTCTCTCAGTTCCTTCCTTGAAAATTATTGGTACTAGAAGGGCTGATATTTTTTCTGTGACAGGTCCCCTATGGTGGAATGCCCTTCCCCAATATATTCGTAATGAAAAAGATATTTTAACTTTCAAAAAATCTTTAAAGTCTTATTTATTTAGAGATGCCTTCAATGTCTAAAGCAGATTATGTTTTTAATAGCTGAGATTTTTATGTACCCTTACCTATTGTTCTTCCCACTTTTCTATTTTAAACGAAAATTGTAACTTTTATTTTTTTCCTTCCCTACTATATGTTTGTTTTAGTCAAATGTTTGTTGTTAAATTGTGAACCTCTTTTTATCTTATTATATATTGTAATGTACATCGCTTAGTGATTATAATAGGCGATTAATCAAATTTTGTTAATAAACTTAATAAACTTGCCGATCGGGATAGAGCCCGCATTGCCAATCGGAGGGGGGGCCTACATTGCCGATCGATGCTGGAGGGGCCCATTGCCGTTTGGAAAAAACAATGTTGATGCCCTCCTTCATCGGGCCCCCCTGACCATTTTGGGCCCTAGGCACGTGCCTACTTGGCCTATTGGCTAATGCTGTTGGCATCCAAGTTATAGCACTACACTGGTTGGGCTCCTGGGCTTTAGAAAAGCAATAAAAACCCACTTTGTCAGGATAAACTAACACTGTATTCCTCATATATATTCAACAGACTTTCTCTGTCAATGCTTCCCGTGTCTGCTAGTCCAGACCAATCGAACTAGACGCATTTCATTGTAGCCGTATTGTCTTGGTCTTCTGTACCCTGTTTGTTAATTATTATGTATATTACTGTATAACCCATTCCGAGCTCTCTGGGGAGGTCGGGATAGAAATTGAAATAAAGTAAAATGAATCTAATGATTTGTCAACCAATATTAAATAAAACAAATCTAGGCTAAAAGCCCACTTTTTCGAGACTGCTATTAATTCCTAACTCCCACTCAGCTGCTGTAAAGTACCTGAGCCTGTTTTATCATTTCCTCTCGGAGAAATTCCCTAATCCCTATTTGTCCTGTTTGTCTCTTTTAATTAGACTGTAAGCTCTACTGAGCAGGAATTGTCTCTTGAATCTTTAATATACAGCACTTTAGAAATGATAAGTAGTATTAGTAGTGGGAAATATTAGGTAAGTTAAAATCCAAAAGAAGCCAGTACCCCTGACTAACTCAAAGTGACGCACCTAGATCTCACTTTTAAGCCAAAATGTAATTACAAAATAGAAATACATTAGGAATGATTGACATTTGCACAAATATAAAATTATACAACAAAAATACACATCATATGTATATTAGAGAGAAGGGAGGAACAGCACATATGTTACATATCAATATTTTAAAAACCCATAATAAATGAGAGCCAGGCCTAAATTTCTAAAGCAGAACCTAAAAGGAGCCCGATATAGAATACCTTACCTAAAACATAATACATGTTAGACTGAGATTTGTGAACCATCTAGAACAGGGATCTCAAAGTCCCTCCTTGAGGGCCACAATCCAGTCGGGGTTTCAGGATTTCCCCAATGAATATGGATTGAAAGCAGCGCATGCACATAGATCTCATGCATATTCATTGGGGAAATCCTGAAACCCTGACTGGATTGCGGCCCTCGAGGAGGGACTTGGAGACCCCTGGTCTAGAATGTAATGCACATTGTAATGAGAGTTGTAGATCACCTGGCAAAAAAAAGAATAAACATCCAAGTGCCGCTTTTGAAAGCCAACTTACTGGAGGTCTTGCTAGGATTTTTTTTTTTTTAATCTTTATTCATTTTAAAGCTAAAAATAAGTGCAACATATTATATACCACTTAAATTCTATCAACTTATATTTCATCCTCCCCTTCTACATATCCAGCAATTGCACTTAAAAGTATTTCCCCACCCTGGACGTGTATATTCAAAGGGCAAAATCAACTATCACTCCTTCCAGAATCTTGTCAAGGGCTCCCAAACATCCTTAAATTTCCTATAATGTTCCTGCTGTATGGCAATCGCACGTTCCATTTTAAAAATGTGGCATAAAGATTCCCACCAGAAATTATAATTTAACCGATCCCAGTTTTTCCAGTTCTTCAAAATGAATTGTATGGCAACTCCTGTCATAATAAAGAGAAGTTTATTATTATGGGAAGATATTGGGCTTTTAGTCCTTATTAACATGCCAAATAGCATAGTATCGTACGTCAATGCCACTGGATTGACCCCAAATGGATCTCCAAAATTTAAGTTTCAAGGGACAATAGAACAGTCGATGATCCAATGTCCCTGCATCGAGATGACAGTACCAGCGTCTATTAGACTTGGAACTATCTAATTTCTGTAAACGAACAGGGGTCCAAAAAGATCTATGTAACAAGAAAAACCATGTTTGTCTCATAGATGCAGATGCCGTACATCTCATCCTCTAAGTCCAAATTCGTGGCCATTGAGACGCAGAAATCTGCTGCTTTATCTCAATGATCCAAATGGTTTCTTATTCAAAAATTCAGATATTAATTTGTACCACTGGGCGGCCTGATGCCCTAGGAAATCTGTCTAGAAGCATAGGACCGACAAACGATACTGATTTTTAAGATTTTGCCAATCAGGGAACCCCTTCTGAATGGCTTGCATCAACTGCAGCCACTTATAATTTTGAGACTTAGCAATACTAAATGTTTGTTGCAGTCGTGAAAAGTCAAGCAGCTTTCCCTCTGATATTACATCGTCCAGACTAGTACGTATGCCTGCCTGCATCCAATGCTAGGATTCTTAGCTGCTGTGCGTCCAGAGTTTGAGGGGGGGTGTTGGAGGTGTGGCTTAGCACTTGAATGTCTTGTGGTGATAATCGAACATTTCTCAAGGTGTTCAGGACTGAACTTAGACGTCCAGAGCAAGACCTATTTTAAAAATGCCTAAGCGCCAAAAAGGAACCCAAACTGACTAGAGGACCACTGGAAAGATTAACTAATGACCCCTCCCTACTCCCCCAGAAGGAAATGCATTGAGCAAAAGAGAGGCTGGAGCCAGGATGACCCATGAAGATCATGACTTATCATACAAGGTAAAGATGGCACTGAGTCAACAGAGCGTCCTCTCCAGAGCAAAGCCAGCTCTTAGTCAAAGAGTAAACAGAAGTGGGCCGAGAAGAGGCAAGATTATGGGTAAGACAGTCTTGAAGCAAACCCATCTAAAACTAAGAAGAAAAAAAGGAAACCAGAGCCAGATCCAGGAGAAGATATATGGGGGTAGGGGAGGGGGAGGAAGGACAAGGAGCGTAGCCTGGAGTGGGAGAGGTGTGGCAAATGGATGGTTACCAAGAATAATAGAGATAAAACCCATGGTACCGAGGAACAAAAAGGCGGCCACGAACCTGGGCCAGAAGAGCCATTTGCAAAATGATGGAAGGCAACAGACAGGAAGCCTAAAGCCTAACTGAAGTCATCCTGCTCCGTGGGCTTGCCACACTAAACACCAGCTCTCCTCTGACATAGCTAGGGCTACCAGACATTCAGGAAAATCTGAATGCCTGGACGGATTTTCAAAACCCAGCAGTTTGTCCAGGCTTTGGAAGGCTCCGAGCTCGGGACCACGTCTGGAGGGCCTCCGAGCATGCGTGGATATCATGTGATGACATCATGCCGCATCCACCCATGCTCGGAAGCCCACCATATATGGCCCGGACTTGGAGAAGGAGAAAAGACGAGGTTTGTGTGGAATGGAAACTGGGCCATGAGGTGGAATGGAGCAGGGGCTGAATGGCCTCTTTTTCTCTGGTAACGCTAGACATAGCTAAATACAAGCTGTCTTGAAACCTGCGTAGCAGCTACCTGGTTGCATGGGGACATCCCCACCTGAAGCAGCAGGAGTCAATGCCGTTGTGTACTTGCTCCCAACCCCAACAGCCTCCTGTGTTTTCTGGAAGGTATTCAGTATTTCACCAATGAGGGGTAAAGGATTGTGGATTTGAAAGACCAAAGTAATTTATGCAGGGATCTTTTCTGTCTCAATCTTGCACCTGGGACAACAGAGAATTCTATGATTTACTTAGGGTCAAAGGAAGCTGTTGTGGGTATCCAAGTCCGCTCCCCAGATTCCTTGTCTACTGCACTAACTATTAGGTACTGTTGCTACTTAGACTCCCGACGCAAGCAAGAATATTTTTCAAATTTTACATTACATTAGAGATTTCTATTCCGCCATTACCTTGCGGTTCAAGGCGGATTACAAAAGAGTTATAAAAGGAGAGTTACAAAGTAAGATCACAGGTCATTTCCAAAGAGTAAATTGGGAGTTAGGGAGAGGAAGGGGAGACGGAAGGTACACGCGGTATAAGGTTTTTTCAGGGATTTCTTGAAGAGTATAGTTTTTAGTTCCTTTCTGAACATTTTGTAGTCTGGGGTTGTTATCAGTAGATTGGTGATTTGGTTGTCTAGTTTTGCTGCTTGAGTGGCTAGGAGGCTATCATATAGTTTTTTTCCGTTTAACTTCTTTGATTGGGGGGGTGCGTGAATGGAGTGGGGGTTTGCCTATGCCTAGTTGAGGTAGTTTGGATGAGGTGGTTGCTTAGGTAGGTTGGACTGTCTCCGTTTATAGTTTTAAATAGTATACAGTAGAATTTAAATAGTATTCTTTCCAGAATTGGAAGCCAGTGTGAGTTGAGGCATGCCTCTGTAATGCGGTCTTGTTTCCTCAATGAGTAGACGAGTCTCAGTGCTGTGTTTTGAATTGTTTGTAATCGTTTTGTCATTGTTGCAGGGCAGGGGAGATAGAGGATGTTGCAATAATCTAGTAGAATAGTCGAAGAATTTTCAGACTTGTCTATTATTCAAAGTCCTAAATGGTATTGCCCCTACCTACCTGAACGATCGCCTCATCCAGAACAACTCAACCAGGCCAAGAAGAACTCAGACTCCGTTCACTCACCCCACCCCTCATTCAAAGGCACACTACGCAAGAAAATGTACGATGGTCTACTAGCAAACCAGGCAGCAAATCTTGACCACGACCTCTCCAACTTACTGATAGCAACCCCTGTACAATACCTTCCAAAGGGAAATAAAAGCACTGTTATTCAGAAAATTTGTCAGGACAAATGAACGCAGTATCCGTAATTTATCTATACTCCTGTAACTAGTACCTAACCTGTAACTCCTGGTAATGTCCCGTTTACGTCTTCTGTAATCCACCTAGAGCTGGAATATAAGTCACTAATCAATGTAATGTGTTCCAAGCCTCATTCTGGAGATTTGACCACACCCCTGTGAGAATCCCATGGCAACCTCTTACACACCTGCAGGATTCCTGCAGTCCCCATTCCTATGTAGCTCTCTACCTGGTCCTCACTCTGCACTAAACAATCAGTCCATATAAACTTTTCAGCTCTCCTTGACCTTGGGACAATTGTTTCAGACATGGAGCAACCCCGAGTTTGGAATCACTGAACTCCTCCTGATTGTTGATGATGAAAGCAAAGTTGCTACCTTAGCACATGTTCTCTTTGACAGCCAAATTATTCAGATGCACATTCCTATTCTCCTCTTGAAGAGCTGATTCCAAGCCTTACATTATGCAAGGGTCTCTTTTATTAAACTGCATTAGGTGCTAATTCCTAATACAGCAAAAATTACCTAATGTGGGACTTGCTGAAGTGTTCCGCTTTAGTTTTGCCATGTGCATAAGTACCTGATTAATAACTCATTCTGAGGTACTTTGAGAGGATGGGTTGAAAAATGAAATAAAAAAATTATTATTATTTTCATTTTTGGTGGGGAAGGGCATCAGGGGTGGAAATGGGTACGGATGCAGTAATCAGTAGTGAGCTGCCATCACTATGTCCTTAATAAGGGACATAATGTGGACCCAGTGGGACTTAGTGCCACCCACATAGGAGGCAGAAAATAATCCTTTGTTAATATTTTTTTAGTATGAGGGGGTGCTGAAAAGTTCTCAGCCTAGCCAACCCACTTCCTAAATTCTGAGCGTTATTTTGCCACTGTAGCTAAAAAATTTTATGTTTTGACATTGTTTCAGATTATGGATTGAACCATATCCACATTGTTCTCTTTTTGGTGGGGCTGAGAACTTTTCTTCATCCCCTGACAGTGTGAAGAGTTTCAGTGTCTGGTAGCCAGAGCTGATACTGTGATGTCATAATGCCTCATTCCACCAATGAGAGACAATGGCCGGATTGTCCTGTACTTGGCTCACTTTTATTACATACTAGGGGATGCTGAAAAGTTCTCAGCCCAACCAACCAACTTCCTAAATTCTGAGCGTTATTTTGCCACTGTGGCTGAAAAGAGAGTTACCTTATTTCGTTAAGGGCCAATTTGCAGAAACGAAATTCTCTGTTTTGACATTGTTTCAGATCATTGATTGAACCAGATCCACCTCATTCTCTTCTTGGTGGGGCTGAGAACTTTTCAAGACCCCCTGGTAGTGTGAAGAGTTTCAGTGTCTGGTAGCCAGAGCTGAGATTGTGATGTCATAATGCCTCATTCCACCAATGAGAGTCAACCTCACCAGTGACGTCACAATGGCCGGATTGTCCTATACTGTACTTGGTTCACTTTTATTACATACTTGAGGAGGGGCTGAAAAGTTCTCATTATTTTGCCACTGGAGCTGAAAAGAGTCGTTTTATTTCATTAAGGGCCAATTTGCAGAAACAAAATTCTGTGTTTTGACCTTGTTTGGGATCGACGTCATCCTCTTCTTGAGAACGTTCCAGCGTCAGCTAGTGAAGAAAACGGGGCCGAGGCCGTTCGACAGGGAGATTCTTTGCGGCAACCGCCGCTGCCATGGCAACGCGCGCGCGGGCGGCGCCTCGGCCGCTCACGTGACCGAAGCCAACATGGCCGCCGCCGCGAGCTGAGGCGGGTTTGGCACCGGGCGCCACCGGGGCTCTCCGCCGACGAGCGGCCTCCGCTTCAGCTGCCATGCAGAGGGAGAAAAGGGCCGGCGGCCGAGAGGAAGTGCGTCGCTTTACGTCTAGGGGAGGGGAGGGGAGGGAGGGAGGGGAGGGGCGAGGCGAGGCCCGGGGCTTTGCCGTTCACTAACAGCCTCTTTCCTTCGCTCTTTTCTAGACTTTTCTGCGGGTGAGAGCCAACAGACAGACCCGGTTGAATGGTGAGTGTCGCCCTCAGGGCCCGAGTGCAAACCTTGGCTTAATCCTACTTAGGACGGCCTTAAAAGAGACTTAAAGTGCTGCTCTCAAACTCAGGCTATTGTAAACACGGATTCTTTAGGGCAGGGTGTCGAGGGCTGCAGTCCAGTCGGGTTTTCAGGATTTCCCCAATGAATATACATGAGGTCTATTTGCATGCACTGCTTTCATTGTATGCTAATAGATCTCATGCATATTCATTGGGGAAATTCTGAAAACCAGACTGGATTGCGGCCCTTGAGGACTGACATTGGACACCCCTGCTTTATGGCAAACTTGGGCCTTCAGTGTCTGGCGGTCGCTGGAACCTCACCCAAGCGCTTTCCTGCCTCTCTAGCGACTGAGAGGCGGAGTCCCATGGCGTGCAGACGTGGGAAAGCGCTTGCGTGAGGTTACGGTGGCGAGACGGGCAACGGGCCAGAACCATAAGGTAACTGTTGGTGGCAGTGCAGCTTGTGCCTGGTGCGGGAGAAAGTGAGAGCTGAAGGCTATTGTGGGATGCCGGACGCTTACGGCACAAGTTTTCCATAAAGAATCATCCTTTATAATACCGAGGGCCTCAAAATAGTTGGTCCAAAATCTCGTCTCTTGTAGTTGATACTTTGAGGGTTTTTCACTTTCTGCATGTTGCACTGCTGGCTGAAATGATCAGAAGCAATTAAGGAAAGATTTATAAACTATAACGAGTTTTACCTCATGCAAAGTTGTCATTTCTTTAATAAGACATGAACTTTTTTTCTGCAGGCTTCCAACTACAGTCAAACCTCAGTTTACGAGCGTTTTGCAAGACGAGCAAAATATTTGCAAAATCGGCACCTCAGAAACCAAGCTTGACTCAATTTACGAGCTCCTCCACGATCCAGCATCCCTCCCCCCCCCCCTATAATCCTACATGCTGGTGCCTGAAGATCCTCCCTCTGGGCTGGGCTCGTCATCAAAGATCCTCTCTCTGGACTGGGCCTTGAGTATTTTGCATGCTCAAGGCCTTCTGGTCTCGCTCTCTCAGAGATCTCTGAGAATCTCAGAGAGAGCAAGACCAGAATGCCTTGAGGATGTGCAAATGCTCAAGGCCAAGCCCAGCCAAGTCCAGAGGGAGGATCTTCAATGCCCAGCCCAGAGGGAGGATCTTCAGGCACTGGCATGCCTGTGCATTGGTGCTGGTGCCAAATCGGGATAGGGGATGCTATTTGGGTGCTCGGCAGGGGATGTAGGATCACGGGGGGAGGGGGAGGGGGTATGGAGCAGCACCTGTGGCCTCGAGGGGAGGGGGACAGACCTATCAAGCAAGTTTCCATTCATTCCTATGGAGAAACTCACTTTGATATAAGAGCAATTTGGTTTACAAGCATACTTTTGGAATGAATTATGCTCGTAAACCAAGGATCCACTGTACCTACAAATCCAAAATGTGGTCCTGGAAAGGGTTTGAGTTTGAGACCGCTACTCTAAAGGGTTTATATTAGAGAGTTGCACAGGGTCAGAAATCCCACCCATCCCTGCCAGTATCCCACCCGTTCCCACCTAAATTCCACCTATCCCCACCGTCCCCGTTGGTACCTACTCCAGAGCACACTATTTGCTGCCCAGTCTCCCCAGCGCTCCTCTGCTGCACATGCAGTGAGTGGTGGCAGGCTGCCTTGAGGAGAGGTCTCATGCATCACCAAAACTCTCCACTAATCTGATTGCCATACATCCACCAATCTGAGAGAAAGAGCTGGAGCTTGATGGCCAATCAAGAGCACTTCTACAAGAAAGTGCTCCTGTTTGGCCATCAAGCTCCAGCTATCTCCCTGATTGATGGATGTACAGCAATCAACAACAGGTTGCTTGACAAATCTAACTTAGAGGGAACATTAGGTAGGCCTTGGAACCCCAAACCAACATCCATCCCCGAGGGAGTCTCATGGACCTGGGGGATGGACCCGCGGGATTCCTGTGATTCCCATACGGACTTCTAGTTTATATACAGTATATTTTACACTTAATGTACTTTAACACAGGAAATTAATGTTTGTCAAGTACAAAACTAATGTGGCACCTAGTATCACCTGCAATTGCCATGTTAAAATGGCTGTTAGTGTGTGATGCAGAGGCACATAGCACTTCCTGTTTAGAAGACGGTAAGTGATCCTGTGCTAACTGCATAGTAGCACGTACTAAGGGCAGTGCACTAACTATAAAAGGCCTTCCATGCCCACTCTCCACTCCTTGCCTCACTTTTACATGGCATGATGGCATCTAAATGTTGGTATACAAATACCAACTTAAAACAGTAGAACAGAGCGCTTGGTGCCCTGCATTTTAGTACCCATATTTGGATGACCTTTGTTGTGTAGATCATTTTCTAGGTGTAAAGTATATGTTGTATATGGAAAAAGGTTCTTAGTTAATTGCATGGTCAAATATATGAAATCCATGGCCCTTTTCATGTGTATCTCATTTCTGTGGTACAATCAAAGCAGTTAGCATTATATACAGATACTTTCTTTGTCTATAATGGGCTCACAGTTTAGGGTTTGTTTGGTTTTTTTCCTCTATTTATTTTCTACTTGAGGGTTAAGTAACTAGCCCAGGGTCATATGTAGCATTCACTGGGTGTAGTATGGGCAAAGTTGCAATAAAATGCTTATTTTTACTTATTTAGGGCCCTTTTACAAAGCCACGGTAGCATTTCTGCAGCAGCAAATGCATCGAAGTCCATTCAATTGCTTTGGGCTTCAGTGCATATGTTTACTGCAGCTTTGTAAAAGGGGCCTTTAATTTGATACATATTGCATGGAAGCCCAAAAGCTGTTGAAATGGTGTACATTTAGGTATTTTTATGTTTGTACCTGAGGTATTGGAAGCAACCAGAGGTATTGGAAACAACCAGAGCAGCACACTATTGAATATCTGGCGTTCCTTAACCTCCAAAAAAAGACCCCACCTCGCTCCCCTCCTCTTCCTCAGCTGATGTTCTGGCAAAATTCTTCAAAAAAAGGTCTCTACCCTGAGATGTTCCTTCCCACCTTCAGTCTCCTACAACTCCCTGATACCCACCGACCCCAATTCTTCCCAAATGGTCTCCAACCCTATCCCAGTCGACAGATCCTGGACCACCTTTGAGCACGTATCTGAATTCCTGGTTTTCAAACTCTGCCTCAAACTGAAATCCTGCAACTGTTCCTTGGACCCATTCCCCTCCTACCTATATGAGAAAATTCCCGCACCGACCATCTCTACTATTACCAAACTCATAAACTCCGCCCTACATTTGGGCCTTTTCTCCCCAGAAATGGGTCATATTGCCCTGACCCCACTGTTGAAAAAATCTGACCTAGACCCTTCCACACCATCCAGCTATCGCCCAATAGCAAATATCCCTCTCTTAACCAAGATGCTAGAGTCTATTATATCTACCCAACTCATCATATTTAGATAGATTCTCTATTCTTCTTCCCTACCAATATGGTTTTCGTCCCAACTTCAGCACCGAATCCCTATTGACGTCCTTGATCTCAAAGGTTCAACAACTTCATTCTCGAAATAAGTTTGCCGTCCTCCTACAATTCGACCTCTCCGCCGCTTTCGACGTTGTCCATCATGATATTCTCATTTACCAACTCTCTGAGATAGGCATTAACTCCACAGTCCTAGACTGGTTCTCAAAATTCCTACGTTCACGTTCCTACTCTGTCAATATGAATGGCACCTCTTCCTTCCCCTGGAAACCGATATGCGGAGTCTCGCAAGGCTCACCTCTATCCCCCATCCTTTTCAACATTTATATGACCTCCCTAAAACTCCTCCACCTATCCCCCCTTGAAACAATATACACTTATGCTGATGACATCCTCGTCCTCCTCGAGACTGATTCGAACCTCTTCAACCTTTTAGAGAACATAGCCTTCTGTATAATGACCCTTCAATCATTAAGCAAAGCCCTCCCTTCCTCCGACATCAGCGCTGACATCAGGAAGACTTCCGGTCGGCTGTGTGCGGCAGGGCAGGTAGGGAGAAGGCAATGGCGTACGAAAGAGGGGGGAGGGGGCGGTCCGCCCCGGGGAATGTGCACAGCCGGTCAAGTCCCCCGATCGACCGACAACAGGCCCGGCCGACAAACCTCCCTGCCCTGTAGCTGCGAATCTAAATTACCTCTTACAGCAGCTTCACTACTCCAGCTGCTGTAAGAAGGTAATTTAGATTCGCGGCTACAGGACAGGGAGATTTGTCCGACTGAGCCTGTTCTGTTGTCGGTCGGGTGGGGAAGCGCCATAAAGGGAGGGAGAAAGGGAGGAAAGGTGGAGTGGAGAAGAAAAGACGCTTAAGGGAAATGGGTAAAACTGAGGGGGAGAAGGTCGCTGAAAGCACATAGGGAAGACAGAGGGGGAGAAGGACGCTGAAAGCACATGGGGAAGACGGGGGGGAGGGGGAAGAAGGACGCTAAAAGAACATGGGGAAGACAGGAGGGGAGGACACTGAAAGGACATGGGGAAGACGGGGGAGAAGGACGCTGAAAAGACATGGGGAAGAAAGGGGGGAGAAGGACGCTGAAAGGACATGGGGAAAATGGGGGGGAAGGCGCTGAAAGGACATGGGGAAGACAGAGGGAGAGAAGGACGTTGTATCGGGCGATGGTGCGCCCGCATCTGGAATACTGCGTCCAATATTGGTCGCCGTACCTTAAGAAGGATATGGCGATACTCGAGAGGGTTCAGAGGAGAGCGACACGTCTGATAAAAGGGATGGAAAACCTTCCATATGCTGAGAGATTGGAGAAACTGGGTCTCTTTTCCCTGGAGAAGAGGAGACTTAGAGGGGATATGATAGAGACTTATAAGATCATAAAGGGCATAGAGAGAGTAGAGAGGGACAGAGTCTTCACACTTTCAAAAAATAAAAGAACAAGAGGGCATCTGGAAAAGTTGAAAGGGGACAGATTCAAAACAAATGCTAGGAAGTTCTTCTTTACCCAACGTGTGGTGGACACCTGGAATGTGCTTCCAGAGAATGTAATAGGGCAGAGTACGGTACTGGGATTTAAGAAAGGATTGGACAGTTTCCTGCTGGAAAAGAGGATAGAAGGGTATAAATAGAGGATTTCTGCACAGGTCCTGGACCTGTTGGGCCGCCGCGTGAGCGGACTGCTGGGCATGATGGACCTCAGGTCTGACCCAGTAGAGGCATTGCTTATGTTCTTATGTTCAAAGCCGTAGTAGTTCGAGGCGGTTTACAACAAAGAAGAGCTGGACAATCAGCGAATATAGGTACAATGTAAAGTTATCAAAATACAGGTGAGCAGGATACAGAGGAAGGCATAAGAGATCTTGGGAAGCAATTCGGTTAGAGTTGAAGAGAAAGGCTTAAGAGGTCTTAGGTTATAAATCAGTTAAACAAGTTTGTTTTTACTAATTTTCTGAAACTTAGGTAGGATGAGGAGTGCGTGATAATATTACCCAGCCATTCGTTCAATTGACCTGCTTGGAAAGCAAGTGTTCTGTACAGGTATCTTTTGTAACGGCAGGCCTTTAGTGTTGGATGGTTAAACAGATGTACTCTGCGTGTGGGTCTGGATGAACAATCTAAGTTGAAATGGAGAACCAAGTACATGGGGACTGAACTGAGAATGGATTTGAAACAGAGACAGGCTTACAAACTCTTCCATGACATGGTATCTGCCTATATGGCCTCCAAACATGTGCCCTGAACCGACCGCTTAGCTTGAAAGAGGAAAAGTGATTACACACTCCCTTGGGACTTGCCCTCTACCTTGAGAACGCCCAAAAAAGATCTTATTTGCACTACCTACCACACCTCTGAAACAAACTACCTGCCCACATAAGATAGTTAGAAAATCTAGTGAATGTCAGGAAGGCAATAAAAACACACCTCTTCCTCTGACCAGCTAGCAGCTCTCCTTGGGGCAGGAGCAAAGGAAGATCACTCCTGCTCCAGTTCACTGCTGGACTACCAGGGATTTAAAAGTTACATGGGAGAGAGATAAAAGTTATTGGGCAAGGAGGGAGGGGAATCGTGGTGTAGAGCTGGGGAGGGAGGGAGGGATGTATTGGGCAAGGAGGGAGGGGAATCGTGGTGTAGAGCTGGGGGAGGGAGGGATGGGTGCAGAGCCTGGCAGGGCACTGCACTTGAATATTAAATCCCTTGGTTTATATTAGAGTCAACCTTTTTTCCTTCTTTTTGGAGGTTTATATTTGGGTTGGGTTTATATTCAAGTATATATGGTAACTATCTATTTAAGTATGTAAAGGTAAAAGGGATGGGACTTAATATACCATTTTTCTGTGTGGTTACAATCAAAGCGGTTTACATATTTTAGATGGGTATTTATTTTTGTGTTAAACGACTTGCCCAGAGTCACAAGGAGCTGCAGAGGGAATCGAACTCACAACCTCAGGATGCTGAGGCAGCTGCTCTAACCACACAGAAAAAGCGGTATATCAAGTCCTATCCCCTTTACCTTTGGTTATTACCAAACAAATGTAAAGCATACTTCTGGCACAGTATAAAAGAATACTCCAGTCAGTTGTGATATTGCAGCACCCAGCATGATATGTTTTGGCTGAATTATTGGGTGAGCAGCCTGATTTTATATAGAAAATGGTTAGTTAAAGAGAGGGCGAGGTGACAGGTCATGCTAGCTGTGGAAGTCTCTCTGATCCTTCAAGGAACTAGAAGGGGTACCTGGGTAGAATGCATCACTTCCTGTTGTTGCTATGCTGGAAAATAAAGCAAATTGTTGAGACACTTTACCTAGCTTGGGAGGGCTTCAGTGCAATACAACCTCGCTGTTTAATTGGCAGCATTTACCCATATAATGGAGCAGCTACAAGAGGAAATGGTACATTGTGAAATCATCTCTTCCATATGAACACTGCCAGAATCATGCAGTTAATTTTCTCTAAAATGGTTGCTCCGGCTGCATGTGCCAGCAACTAGAGAAGACTCTGTGTTGACAGATCCTTTTAAAATACCATCAGAACTGAAAACATGGGGGAAGCCACTTCTTGCCCTGTATTGGTAGCATGGAATATTGCTACTCCTTGGGTTTTGGCCAGGTACTAGTGACCTGGATTGGCCATCGTGAGAATGGGCTACTGGGCTTGATGGACCAAAGGCTATTCTTATGTTCTTACGATCTAGATGTTGAATTCTGATCTCCACATTCCATGAAAAATTGGGGCTCTCTGCATACGTGGGGTTAGTTAGTTCCCCCTCTTACCTTCCATCAACAAATTAGTCCTGTTATGCAGAAATGTTTTCATAAACTTATTCTCATCTACTCCATTTCCTCTTTTCTTGATCCTCCCTCAATCAACATCCTGATTCATTCACTCATTATTTCGACTATAGACTACTGCAATGCCCTATTTCGGGGCATAACCCAGAAAGAAACTCCTACAAAATACTGCTGTTAAATTAATTTATCATACAACAAAATTTGACCATGTCACTCCTCTCCTTCGTAAAGCACATTAGTTACCCATCACTCATCGCCTCACCAATAAAATACTCCTCCTCACTTTCAAAACAAAAAACTCAAACCAACCTGCATTCATTGACAAACTACTGATCCCATATTCATCATCCAAGGCTGTCCGATCTAACAATCAAAACTTACTTTCCATACCATCAATCCATGAACTGTTCTATGACAACACTCGCACATCCATCTTCTCGGTTAGTGCTCCCTCTTTGTGGAATGCCCTTCCATTAGATCTTCGATTACAGACCTCTTTGGAAACATTTAAAGCTAAACTTAAAGATTTTTCTCTTTAAAGATGCCTATACTCTTTAGTCCCAGCTCTCACTTCTAATGCCCTTATTTCTCATGAAGTGTCTTGGAAAACAATATGTTGAATTGCCCTGAAACATCAAAACGCTTCTCTTGAAGCGATCCCTTCCCTAATGTGTCTCCATTCACCTTCCTTTTTTTATTATTTTACTTCAATGTATTTAAAAACTTTCCCTCCCCTACTTCCCTCTCGTTCCATGTACGTCAGTGCGAACTTGTCCAGTATTTTTAACATTTGATAAGACATATCTTTTAATTCGCCCTTTTTTAAATTTCTTTTTAATCTCATTTTATTGTATACCGTTTAGACCCATGTTTGATAGACGGTATATAAAAAATAAAGAAACTTGAATGTCCTTGTTGTTATAAACTGCTTCAAAGCGCATTTGACGTACGTGAATTCTATGAGCAGTAGAATAGTAAATGGCAACAGGTGATACTAGTTGGTCCATGAACATACAAATTCTCACTGTGTTTTACTTGCCGTCTCTGCCCCAAGCACATTCATGATCAGCCTCATTAAACATGACCAGCTTGTGTAGGCCACCTTACGACAGTTGTATCGCTGATTTTAGAGGTGTAACCTAGAGACAGAACTGGGATTAAAACTTGTCAGATTCCAGGAGGTTTATATTTTACACACTGAGACCCATTACTTTTTCCAAAGGTTTTATAAAACAGAAAAGGTGCATGTTTCAATATTTTAAATATTCTAACCAAATTATCTTGTGATTTATTTATCCTGCTTTAATCAACATTCCTATTTTGCCTAAAATTCTTGCTTTACACCTCTCAGTCCTGCTATAAAGGGGAACCGTCTAACGTGCAGATGTTCTAAGTTGCCGAGTAATCATTACTCACTCACAGGAGAGCGGGCTTTAGTGTACGGGAGAGCCACGCTGCCCCTTCCCAGCTGCTGCAGCAGATCTGTTTTGGTCTGCTCCAGGTGCTCCTCCTCCCTCTCCCACTCCTTGTTGCTTCAGTGACCGGAGCACATGAGAGAGGGATTACTGGGCTAATTAGGGATGATTGCAACTATGGCTATTAATGAAGCCTTTTTGTAGACTTTGAGTACCACTACCCCTCCTCCTCTTTTGAGATGGTGGTGCTCCAGCCCCTTCACACTGATCGGATGTGATGGTTGCTTGGCATGTGGAAGCAGGAGGGGAAGTGCAGTTTCGTTCAGGTGTGTTAACTTTTAAGAAGTTTCTCTCTCATAAATGATCAGGTTTTGCAGACTGTAAATAATTATTAGAAGTATGAGATTTTCATTTTCAAATCAGTTGATTATGCATTTTGGATTGGATTAATTAGTTATATACAGCTTATCACAATGTTTTTAAGCGGTTTACAAAAAATATTGAAATACAGCTATTCTGTAGCTAAGTATTTCAACTACAAATATCATCTAAAGACAGAAAAACTATTCCAAAATTCATATGTCTTCAAAACAATAACAAAACATCTGCTCACAAAGGTCAAAATCAAGAAGAAAAGGGAGGACTAAATAACTATGTCTTTAATGCTTTAGGAAAACCCTAATAGCAGCTGATAGCATGTTTTCACCTCCCCTTACACATAATCTAAATTAGATGAGCCTTGACTGGACATTGGAAGAGACCCAGAAGAACAATCAGTCAATCAATCTATAAACAAAGCTCAAAATGAAATTTAAGAAAGCACCCAAGTGTGCTTGTTAATCTCAGATGCTCTCCTGGATTTAGAGGGTTGTTTCATTTGTGACTTACCATTCACTGTGCATCTCAGGCTGGTTCTGCACTACCCCTAACCAGTCCAGTTTCCAGAATGGCTGCAGTGATTTGCAGTCAGTTGGTAGCCTCTTCTGGTCTTGCAGTATTGGCAGACAGTTTAGGTCTTTGGGGTATCTCTAATGAATGTGTGTGAATTCTGCCTCCATGTTGTATGTAAGTCTGTGTCATGCTTATCTATTAGGACAGAGGTGAGCAGCCATGGTCCCCAGTTGAGTTTTCCATCATCAATATGCGTGAGATCTATTTGCACAAAATGGAAGCGATATCAGTTTTCTGCATATTCATTGTAGAAATCTTGAAAACCTGATCTGGGTTGTGGTGGCCCTTGAGGACCCTGGTTGCTCACTCCCATATTATGGATATTTAGAAAGCCCAACCAGTTTGTGTCTGTGAATACCATTAGTTGCAGGGCTGCTGGTTTTGAGAAGCAGATCAGCCAGCAGAGATAGTGGCAGCTGTCCTTCCTTCATCATCTTAGTAACTTGGGGGTGTTGGAAAACAGCACACACTTTTCCTACGGTCAGAAACAGAGTTAACACAACATGGAAACTCTTGTTTTCTAGAGTGTGCCAAAAAACAGTTTTGTGCTTGCTACATAATCCTATGTGGTAACTGTGATGAGTATTCCCAGCATCATCTTAAACAGTTCTCAGCTTTAGAGTACGTAAAGTGTAGCTGTGGATAGCACAGATGTGCTGCCTACTTTCAAAGACATTACAATGCATCTACAATCTGCCTATTTCCTACCCCTACTCCAATGTAGGGTGTTAAGTTAATAAAAGAGCCTTGCTGATTTAAAAACCTTTGTGAGGTTGAAGACTAAGTTCACCATGTCTTGAGTCTTTCAGCAAGTCTAACACAGTGAAGTCTCTTGGGCAGCACGCTAGTACCACTATGTGAAATATATTGAAATTTCTCCCCTAGGGACAGTGAAGGATATGAAAGACTTGCCAGCTTGGTGGCATCAACCTTTAAGAGTGAAGTTTCTGAAAACGACCAGTTTCTGAGTATGACAAGACAGTGTTCCAAATGCATGTAAAGTTCCCCTCTTATCCCAAGATGTTTAGAATGACCACATGCTGTCTGCTCTGTTTAAACCTGTGTATTATGTAAATGTTCCTACCTAGTCCACCAGAGCATTCCTGAACCCAGGGTCAAATCCTAGATAAATGTGCATCAGCAGTTCTAGAGAGGAAGCTTCTCCTCCATGTTAGAATGTTTTTGTGCTTCTTGACCAAGGATTTATTTTCTGCATTATTTGGAAAGTGGGGAAGAGAGAGATCAGTTGAGTGTTGTTTATTTCATTCTACTCTCCCTCTTTGTGTTGTTGTTTTTTTTTTTCATGCAGCCCGGATTGGGAAAATGAAACGGAGGAAGCAAGAAGAGGGCCAGGTATGTCCGCTCTGCGGTTGCCCTCTGTCCGGCTCAGAGGAAGACATGAGTAGACATGTGGAACAGTGCCTTGCCAAGGTAGAGGTGCAGCTGGGCATTGCCCCATCAGCCATGATCCCTTTCTGTCACTGCTCCTCTTCTCCCTCTGTCTGCAAACAGCCTAACAATGCTCCAACATCACTAACACCAGTCAGTCAGGCATTTTCACTGTGTCAAATTGGCAAACTTTCAGTGGCTTTCTTTTCGAGAGTTAAAAAACAAAACTGCTCCCAAAAGCAGCAAATAATTTTTTAAGGATGATGAATAAGAATTTATTTTTGCTAATACCTGACTTGGAGTACTGTTAGGCAGAACCCTTTCTCAGGGTGTATACTAAAGCTCAGATCATAAGAAATCTAAGAGAGAATTTTTTATGCTTTGAGGGCATGGTAAATGGCAGACAAAGACCTGCTTTATGCCTTTCATCTTCCTTGACTTGGAGTTACCCTTGCTGAAATGCTTCATTAATGGTAGTTTGACACTGGAAATTTGTCTGCCTAAGAGGTACAGAAATCAAAATCTGAAACTTGTTTTTCATTTCCATAAAATGATTCCTTCAACAAATACTACTGTACATTTGGTTTGAAAGTTTGGTTTATTCATAAATGAGACCTCGACATGTGTATGTGAGGATTTCCAGCCTAAGCAGCGGGTGGTATGGAAGAAAAGTAGAGACTAGACTTCTCAAAGTTTTCACATTGGACAACAGCCTTTATTCTGAGTTGATTGTTTAATAGCAAAGGTATAGAGAGAAAAGAACTTGGTTGGATGTCGTAGAAAGTGTAGTTGTGTGGAAAGCTTTAGGCACCCCTGGACAAACTGTATGTTTTGTGTTGACAAGTTTGGTATGCTAGGCAAGTAGTGTAACGTTGCATGTCACTGGGCCAGAACAACTTTCCCAGAACACAAGCAAGTTTCAAGTTTATTTAAAATTTGATTTTAATGCTTATCGGCATTTCTAAGCAAAAACAGGGATACAATTAAGTACACATGACAAACTCCTACAAATCTAAATAAACTCACAAGAAGAAACACGAGGAAAGGGGGGAGAACTACAATAGACAATTAAGGGTAGGGAAACGAAAATTAGTATTAAAGAAGGGAAATTTTGTTCTTATTTTCTTCAGTCCTCTCAGTTTTGGGTTTCTCTTTTTAATACTCTGTTGAATGCACACACAAATGACGCTCTCCCATAGCTGGAAGGGTTTTTTTTGTTGAATTATTTTTTCCACGAGATTATACACAGACTTGTTTTACAGATAGCAGGAGTGGGTGATGTGGCAGCATGTCACTGAGATAGAAGAGCTACGAGGATGATCAAACCTTTGAAATTGTCCCTTCCATTAGGATTTTAGGGGTCACACTAAATAGACAGTTAACATTTGACCTTAAGATAAAACGATGTTTTATGATCCTCTTGAAACTCAGAACCATCAAAAGATATTTTGATTTTGTTTCTTTTAGAATTTTGCTACAGTCTCTAATTCTGTCTGTTCTCATCTATCTTGCATCATTGAAGAAAAATTTACAACGTATTCGACTAGTACAAAATACGGCAGTGCGCCTAATCTTTGGCCCATTTTATCAGCAATTACATTGGTTGCCTTTTTAAATTTGGTTGTCTTTGTTTTAAATCTCTTTTTGCTTTGGCTCCGGGATATCTAGCCTCCCAATTCAATTTTTATACCTCATTAAAAAACACTCGTAATAAGTTAATGTTTAGGTATCCTTCAGTTAAGAACTGTCATTGCAAGAAATTTTTGAATAGGACATTTGCCTTTCAACTAGGCAAACTGAACCCTTGCTTAAACCCACTTATTTGTCAAACAGATTCTTATGTTTTTAAAAACACATTTGTTTGATAAGTTTGTTAAATAACTGTATTTTTTTTTTTTAGGTCTTGTCATTCATTTTTATTAATTTGATGTACCTTTCCCTGATTGTACAGTTCTTCTTTGTTGTTAACTATCTGGAACTTCATGAATGGGCGGTATACAAGAATAAATTTATTATTATTATTACTCTGCACCAAGCAAAAAACAAGCCTGTCCTGACTCTGTGAGAGGTTTGTTACCTCTCTGTCTCCTGACATTTGGGTTTTGTCATCTTTTTCTTTACTTAGGCACTTTAGCTTAGATTGTGATCTCATTCTGGGACAGATAAGGAAATTCTATGTGCCTTAATACCACATACACAAATGGTTCTATTAATTTTTAATGCTAAAAAAATTTTTTAGGATTGTAATTCTGTTCTAGGTGGTTACAGAAAAGTAAAGATTTTCGCGGTATATAAATAAAGACTTAAGTTTCTTTTGTTTACTTTTTTTTTTATTCAATAAATTTTAAACAATAAACAAGTCATCATACTTGCATTAAGATTGAGAAATAATAAACATCAAGCACAAAAGAAAATTTGCTCAATACAATATCTAAAGCTGAAGATTAATATTTAGATCCAAGAAAAAGGAAGTTAACAATTTAGAAAACATATGGAATGATCTTATTAGACGAGATCGGAGACATAGACAACGGTTCGTTACACTGTGGGTGTTACAATAGAACCAATAATGACTTCCTCCCCCTCTCTAGCTTTAAGAAATTCAGATAACTGTCTCGGCTCGAAAAATAGGATAGCGATGCAAGATGGCGATTGAGACAGGAGTGTGACTCTCAGCTCCATGTGTTACCATCGAATTCTCTTACCCACCTGATTGTGCTGTGTTGGAGACTCGCTGCTACCTTTTGGGAGTGAGCTCTTCTTAATCGGTTATTTGCCTGTGTTCCATGGGCGAGAGGAAAGGAGCTCTTTGGCCGGCTTCTCTGGCAGCTGGAGGCTCAAAATTGATTTAAGTGATGTTGGATGCCGGAGTTGCGTGTCTGCCGCAGGGGACACCCCAGACTTTTGGGGGGATTGCCGAGTGTACTGGCAAACTCCAGTTTGGATCAGGCTTCGTTAAGCCCGATACAGAGGCAGCCTCCTCCCCAACCTGAGGGGGGAACTCAGGCAGCGGAAGTGGTAACCCAGCTTTCCCAGGAAGATGGACAGTTGGGCACTTCAGGAGGAGAGGTGGAAGTTAAATCTTCTGTGAGACAGACTTCCACTGAAGATACCTTACCAGGTCATCCACTGCTGGAACTGGTGAGAATGTTCCTTCTTTTAATATCCAGTTTGGGGAGTGAGTTAAACCTGCTAAAGTCAACTTAGACGACCTGTGGAGGGCAATAGTCACTACTGACTCCAATCTCAAGAAGGCTATGACTGTTGTTTGTACAGATTGTGCTACTATCAGCTTTCAGGTCTCAGCACATGGGATTAGGCTAGAAGAGCAAAGTGAGTCTTTAAAAAATCATGAGGAACAGATGACTCAAATTAAAAGCCTGGAGACAGATACTTAAAGAAAGATCCTCTATACAGAGAAAAATGGAATTCATAGAAAATAAGCAGAGGAGGAATCATTTAAGATTCCTTAATTTTCCCAAAATCACCTGTAATTGCTCCATTAACAATGGTATGGAACTATTTGAAAGATCTTGCTATTCACAGAAGAAAGTCTTCCGCCAATATCAAGAGCACAATATATATCTGTGAATATGGGGAAGAAACAACATGCTTCTATTCCAGGAGGAATAAAGGAAGTACATCTGAGTGATTTAAACCTTACAAATTTTTTTGGAAGACTCACTTGCAGTCATAACTGAAAGAACTACTCTCATTGTGTCTTTTGCCCTAGAGTTTGATAGGGATTTGATTCTACGGACATACTTTAGACACATGAATGACAAGTTTCTTGGCTCAACTATTCGTATTTTACCTGATTTGTTTAAGGAAACGCAGAGAAGAAGAAGAGATTTCCTAAGTTATAGACTTAGGGCTTTGGCCCTGGGCGCTTCTTTTGTTTTAAAATTCCCTGCAAAATGTTGTGTTTCCCTAGGGGAAAAATTTTTTTCTTTTGTTTTAAGAAATTGGTATAGTACAGAAATGTAATCCCTGTCTACAGTGTGGGAGAAAGATATGTAACTTTTGTTACTCATTTAAAAGGCCTTAATTGCCTAAGATTCAATCATAATCGAGCAAAATAGAAGCACTTTACTTGTATGACCTTGTGAGCCAGAAAGGGCCACCTCAACTTTCTTGTGTAATCATTATGAGGCAGAGGCTTCTTTGGCAAAGGAAAAGGGATCTTTTAAATAAAGATTATACCCTACTAGATCATCCTTGGTGGAACTGTCAGCCATCTTCTGGCCTTGCAACACACAAACTGTCGTTAACATTATTAATGTCATCAGATGTATATTGCTATTCTCTATAATTCGTTGTACGAGATGTACACTGCTATACTCTTTAATTCATTGTTCGTATAGTTTCTCTTTATTGTATTTACAGTTTCTTATATTGTAAACCGCCTAGAAGTCGCAAGATAGCTAGCGGTATATAAAAATAAAGTTATTATTATTATCTTCATATACTGTATAGTGACTTCAGGAGTCCAGGTGCCAAAGATGACCTGCCAAATATCTCTTTAAACTGACGAGTGGCTCCTCGGAGATTAATAGCCCACAGTGTACCGGTAATTGTTTTGTACAGGCCTACAACCCTTCCCAAATCGCAGGAGAAGATAAAATACTTGTTTATCAGCAATGAGAATGCTGCTAAGTGCAGAATTGACCTTTTATCTCCTAGGAACTGTGCTGTCTGCCTGGTGCCGAAATTTGAGATATTACGAAGGGTTTGCTGAGACTCATCAAGCCTAATGACTATTATCCGATGCTGCTCATTAATGTTGGCACAAACAATACTGTTGGGTGCCTCTCCAAGCATATCAAAAATAACTTCATGGCTCTGAGAGAGAAGGTGAAGCAGGCAAGTGCATAGGTGCTGTTCTCATCAATCCTCCCTGTCAAAGATAAAAGGCCAAGGCAGAGAAGCTTACACCCTGGAGATAAATTCATGGCTGCGCAGATGATGTCATCAACAGTGTTTTGGTTTCCTAGACCATGGAATGATTTTCCAAGGACTGCTGAGTAGAGATGGTGTGCATCTATCAAAGAAGGAAAGAAGTGTCTTCAGCAGCAGACTGGTTAACCTACTGAAGAGGGCCTTAAACTAGAATTGTTGGGGAAGGGTGATCAAAGCCCCCAAGCTCTCGGGTAAGTGAATCGCAAAATACTTCTACACAAATAGGATAAAGAGAGCGATATCTGGAAAGCAGTATATATTAATGCTCGAAGTATGGGAAACAAGGTTCTGGATCTAGAGGCTGTGATGGTAGAGTCTGAGTTAGATTTAACGGCGATCATGGAGACATGGTTCACGGAGGACCATGTCTGGGATATAGTTATACCAGGCTATAATCTGTTCAGGAAAGATAAAGGAGGAGGAGTGGTGTTAATATGTTATAGATCATATTAAAGCCACATAATTGCAGCATCTACATGGTAAGGAAGTGGCACTGCAGGTCAAACAGGAAAGAGGGAATGAAGACTGTATTTACATTGGTGTGGTATACAGGCTTCCTTCACAGATTGAAGAAGCGGACATTAAAAATATAGCTGTAAAAGGGTAAGTATCCAAGTTTCCAAGTATATAATATAATTTGATTAATCGCCTATTCCAAGTTCTAGGCAATGTACAATTGCTAAAATAACCAAATATGGGTAACAAATCACACAGACATAAATCTAAGCAAATTAAAATGACAAATACAAACATTCCTATACAAAGTTTAAATCAATACTACTAATATGCCAGATGTTGATTGGGATATCCCTGTTTGGTCTTCTAGAAGTAGGGAGATCCTGGATTCTCTACAGGGGGAGCTGTTCCAGCTGTTGGTAATGGTACACACTGAACTTAGTGCTTACAAATGAGGAGAATGTTTCTGATG
The DNA here is from genome assembly GCF_902459505.1 of Geotrypetes seraphini. Lineage (NCBI taxonomy): Eukaryota > Metazoa > Chordata > Amphibia > Gymnophiona > Dermophiidae > Geotrypetes > Geotrypetes seraphini. The sequence continues at coordinate 71,136,227 of NC_047095.1, forward strand.
TTATCCTAGAACAAGCAAGCAGTATATTCTCACATGTGGGTGATGTCATCCATGGAGCCTGGTACAGGCAGTGTAAAAGTGTACTGTCATTTTAAACTTTTTCAAGCCTCGAGACAGCCTGTACTGCACATGCGCTGGTGCCTTTCTGCCCTACCTCTGCTCGCGGACTATCAGTTCTCAGTTTTTCACAGATCTGAGAAACTGTGGCCTTTTGGAGTCGGTCCAGAAGTGCATCAACCTTCTGTGGTGGATTTTTTTGTTGTTGTTGTTTTGTTTTCTGTGCCTTCCCAGTATTGGTTTTGTCATCTTTTCCTGCTTTCCTGGTGTGTAAAATTTTGTTTTACCTAATTTTTATTGTTGGGCCTTCTGCCCCAACCAAGCCTGTTTTCAGACCAGGAACGTCAAATCTTTCTTGGGTACAAACTTGACCTCCCTGGAACATTGAGTCCTTCGATCTTGCGTCGGCGGTCTTTCCGTCCATGTCTAAGCATTCTAGTGGTTTTAAGCAGTGCACTCAGTGCAGCCAGGACCATTTCAGTCACATAGAAACATAGAAAAAAGCAGCAGAAAAGGGCTATAGCCCACCAAGTCTGCCCATTCCAAGTATCCCCTCCCCTGAATTTACTCCCTTAAAGATCTCACGTGAGTATCCCATTTTCTCTTAAAATCCGTCACGCTGCTGGCCTTTATCACCTGGAGTGGGAGTCTGTTCCAATGATCCACTACTCTTTCGGTGAAGAAGTACTTCCTGGAGTCGCCATGAAACTTCCCTCCCCTGATTTTCAGCGGATGCCCTCTGGTGGTCGAGGATCCCATGAGCCAGAAGATATCATCTTCTGACTCGATGCGTCCCGTGATGTACTTATATGTTTCAATCATATCTCCCCGTTCTCTTCTTTCCTCAAGTGAGTACAGCCGCAATTTTTTAAATCTTTCTTCATACGTGAGATCCTTGAGCCCCAAGACCATCCTGGTGGCCGTTCGCTGAACCGACTCGATCCTCAGCACGTCCTTTCGGTAGTGTGGTCTCCAAAACTGAACACAGTACTCCAAGTGAGGCTTCACCATGGCTCTGTACAACGGCATCATAACTTCAGGTCTCCTGCTGATGAAACCTCTGCGGATACACCCCATCATTTGTCTTGCCCTGGAGGAAGCCTTCTCCACTTGATTGGCAACCTTCATGTCCTCACTAATGATCACCCCTAGGTCGCGTTCCGCTGTGGTCCTAACCAAGGTCTCACCACTGACCCACAAAATTGGTTTCTTCAGCGCCTTGGCCCTGCTCACTGTCCAGATTCTTGTAAGCACTGTGCAACACTCAGAAAAGAATACTAAAGGCGAGACGTTCCAATTCAAAAGACATTTTCCACTGATGCAGAGGCATTGATATCGGAAACACCAAGGAAGTCTGCTACCTCCCGACGCCAGTGCTCAAAGGCTATCTATGGTATTGCAGCCAGCACCAACATCGACACTGCCATGAACTTGGCATTCTCGTCGATACCATCAGAGACACCCAGCAAAAAAGCTAAGAAGCTTAAACATGCTTACTATTACTAATCACTTATATAACGCTGAAAGGCATACGTAGGGCTGTACATTTTGACATTTATAGGCAATCCCTACTTGGAAGAGCTTACAATCTAACTTGGACAGACAGACATGACACAGAGGGTAGAAGATGTTTCTCCCTCTAATCATTCCTCAGCATCATAAATGTCCACCATCGGCGTACAATGACATGTTCTCCATCTCTGCAGGTGGTGTCTCCTCCAATGTAGTGCTGTCCGATTTCCAATTCAAATCGGATGAATTGATTTTGAATCGATTTGCTTTAAAAAAAAAAAAAAAATCGGCCTCCCAAGTCGGTGACTGACCCTCCTCCCCGTGCCTTCCTAAAGCAGGAGTGGCAGTGCTGCCTCTTGCTGGCAAGGGAAGAGGATCAGTCGGGAAGGCCTGCTCCCCTCTTCCAAAGGCCTGCCCTCCCTCCCCCTGAAGGCCTGCATAGTTGGCTAGCTTCCCCGCTCTTACCTTAACATAATCCGGCAGCCTGCAGGATCGCCAGTGATGTAGTGATGCTTACAGCTGCCGGCGGCGGCACTTTCCCTCTACCACGATCCTGCCCCTGACATCAGAGGAAGGGCAGGTCTGTGGCAGAGGGAACTTGATGCTAACGACGGCAGCTACAAGGATCGCTATAACACCGGCAATCCTGCAGGCTGCCGTATTATGTTAAGGTAAGAGCGGGGAAGCTGGCCGAACATGTAGGCCTTCGGGGGGGGGGCAGGCTGGGCCTTCAGGGGTATCTGGGGGAATATGCAGGCCTTCAGGGGGGCCAGGCCTTTGGGGGGGCAAGCCTTCAGAGGAATCTGGGGGAACATGCGGGCTTCAGGGGTGGGGGGCCCTGGTGTAGAAGTACACGGAGGGAGGGAAGGGAGGGTTCAAAGAGAAGTGCATATAATAACGGGGGAAGAAATAATGGGTCTAAAAAAGGAGAGGGAGAATGGTGGACAATAGGATGTAGGTAAGGAAGAAACAAAAGAGAGAAATTGGACACAAGGGATGGTGTGGAGGGGGGGATAGAGATACTGGATAGGAGGGTAGTTGAGAAGAGAAAGAGAGCTGGTGGACCCTGGGGTAGTGGGGAAGGAGGGAGAACTGTTGGATGAAGGGTAGTTGAGAAAAGAAGGAGAGATGGTGGATCTGGGGATGGTGGGGTCCATTGTGCAACTGTGGGGAGATGGAGATGAAAAAAAGGAAAGATGCCAGACCTCCGGGAGAGGGAAGGGAAATGGAAGGGGAGGACAGAGATGGAAGATGGATGGTTAGCATGGAGAAAGAAGAAAGAAGGAGACCCTGATCAAAAGACAACCAGAGCAATGATTTCAATAATAACCAGACAACAAAAGGTAGAAAAAATAATTTTATTTTCTCTTTTGTGATTACAATGTGTCAGATTTGAAATTTGTATCCTGCCAGAGCTGATATAGACCACAAATGTGAGTTAGGATTTAACAGAGAGAGGAAAAGTCTTTTTTGTTTTATTTTATTTACACCACAGCGCCTGTGTGGGTAGGAGAGGGCAAAGGGGGTGAAGAGGCTATAAAATAAACCCACCAGGATGTTTGAAAAATAAAAAAACACCCAGTTGGGCAGGAGAATCGAAGATTTTTTTCCTGAATCGGGCAGCACTACTACTCTAATGTACTACTACTACTTATTATTTCTAAAGCGCTGAAAGGCATACAATAGACGGTCCCTGCTCAGAAGACCTTACAATCCAATTTAGACAGGATATTTTGGGGTTGGGGAGATTATGGTAGAGGAAATGATAAAGTGGGTGGGAGTTAGGAATGCCTCTGGCGCCTTTTGTACTGATAACATTGACAATTCCGGTGCATCATCCATGGAACCTGGTACGGACAGTGCAAAAGTGTATGGTCACTTTAAAATTTTTCAAACCTTGAGCTGCCCATACCACTCATGTGCCAGTGCCTTCCTGCTTGACATTGGCTTGCGGTACCTTCAGTTCAGTAAAAAAACTAAGGAGGTGGGAAGGTTGTGAGAATATCTGTCTGCTGTCCTCGGATAGCATCCATTATAGTAACTGTGCTTTATCCTAGGGCATGTGGAACTCCCTAGCTTTCAGGATCTGGGTTGGAGGGAAATTGGCATTTTAAGTGAAGGATAAATTCTGTAGAACTGCTTGGACAAACAGACCTATCCTGTCTGCATTGATTCTGCAAGCAGCAATGGAATGTGAATGTATGAATTGAGGACTTATGTAGGTGCTTTATAGATGTCCTCAGATGGAGATAAACATAGATGAGCTACAGAAGTTGCAGAGACACGACCTTCCAGCATCAGCCCAGCCCAAGCATAGCAAAGAGAGATACAGACTGCTAGCCATAAGGAGATGGAGCTCCTGTTACCAAAAGATCCAAGTTCAAATGACAGAAACAGCTGTGTAGAAGTTCTGTTCAGAGCTGGGAGAAGGGCGGATGTAGTCCTGGTTGAGGAACTATGAGCTCCTTTTATCAAGGCGCGCTACGGGGGTTAGCGCGTCGGACATTTCTTCACGTGCTAACCCCCACGGCAGCCTAAAATCCTAACGCCTCGTCAATGGAGGTGCTGGGTACTAGCGCGGCAGGCGGTGTAACATACGGTATTCTGCATGTTAAACCACTACCGCGCCTTTGTAAAAGGACCCCTATATCAGCGGAGCCATGCTTTCCTATGGCGCTTTCAGAAAAGAAATTAAGACAGTATTATTTGATAAGAATAAAAGCACAAATTAAGAGATAAATTTAACACAATCATTTTATTGTATCAATTTAAATTTTTAACATCTTTTTAAATAATAGGCTGTATTCTTATCATTATTATTTTGTATTTCACTGATTGTCCAGTTTTTCTCTTCTGTGGAAACCGCCTAGAATTCTTTTGATTAAAACGGTATAGAAAAATAAAGTTATGTTATGGTCCCTCTCCACAAAAGTGGAAGAAAGGAACTACAGGCTGGTAAGTTTGACTTCTGTGGTAAGTAAATTAATAGAAACGCTTCTAAAACAGAGAGTAGTGAAGTTTCTGGAATCCAACGAATTACAGGACTCAAAGCAACATGGTTTTACTAGAGACAGGTCTTGGACAAATCTGATCAATTTCTTTGACGTGATCAGAGAGTTGGATAGAGGGAGAGCACTGGATGTGGTGTATTTAGATTTTAGCAAAGCCTCTGACACTGTATCGGCCCAGAAGTGATGGATTGGGTTAGGAATTGGTTGAGTGGAAAGTGATGGGTAGTGGTAAATGGGGTTCACTCTCAGGAAAGTGGCAAACTTGTGTTCCTTGTAGTGTGCCACAAGGACCGGTTCTTGGGCCTGTTATTTTTAAACATTTTTGCAAGTGATATTGCTGAAGGGCTGTCTGGTAAGGTTTGTATCTTTGCAGATGATACCAAAATCTGCAGTAGGGTAGACACCTCTGATACTGTGGATAACATGAGGAAGAACATAGCAAAGCTTTCTGGATTTTGACAGCTAAGATTTAATACTAAGAAATGCAGGGTCATGAGCTTGGCCTGCAAAAACCCAGTACAGTTTAGGAACGAATAATTTTTGTGCACAAACAAGAGTACAACTTGGGCGTGAATGTGGTTGATGATCTTAAGGTGGCTAAATACTTTAGATTCCAAAGATTCTTACACTCACATACTAGGCCTGTCTCCCAGTTTCTACTGTACAACAACCACAGTAAATACAAGATCCTGCATCAACCCAGAGTTTCTACTGAATGTCTTGTGAAGATATGCAACTACAACATGACCTCTCGTATTGCCCTACCTTGATTACTGATGTACAGTTCTGCTTCTCAAATCTCAGCTTTATAATCAACTTCCAGAAGACAAAACTTGCATTTTAATTCATAGGGGCCATCTGAGCAGGCTGCTTTCATTGATGATGTATGTCTACCATATATTGGCTTTAACAAAATTTACCTCTAGGGTCTTCCTACAGATATTGGTTATATGGTGACTGTAATACATGTAGTTCATTCTCTCATCTGAAATGAGATGGCCTTAATGAAATCTCTGGGTTTCAGTGTACCCAAATTCTGTCCACCATACTGCATCCTTCAGTACGAAATGTTCTCCTGTGGTGATTGTCCAACACTAGGGTGTTCCTTCACTTGGGTGGAATATCATTCTGTTTGGATGATGGAGGCTTCAAAGAGTAGGTGGGGAACCCACGTAGACTCCCACTTCACTCAAAGTTGGTTAAAGGTCCAAATGGCTCTGCCACATTAATTACCTGGAATGTCAAACTACTGTATGTTTTATGGGCTTTGAGTCTTTTGTCTATCTTTTTTGAAGCCACTTGGGTTATTTCAGACAGACAACCAAGTGCTCATGTTTTACATTATCCCAGGACAAGCAGGCAGCATATTCTTAACTGATGGGTGACGGCACCGACGGAGCCCCGGTACAGACAATTTTAGAGTGATTGCACTCTAAGAACTTAGAAAGTTCTAGCTAGGCCGCACCGTGCGAGTTCCTTCCCGCCCGACGGAGGTGCGCGGTCCCCAGTTTCTTAGTTTCCGCGGAGCTAAGAAGACGCATGTTTTTCAACGGCTGTTGAAATCCCTGTGCTTGCCTTCCCGCTCGTGTTTTTTTCTTCGGAATATTTTTCCTTTTATTTCTACTTCTTTTTTCTTTTAAAAAAACAAAAACTTTCGTTTTTTTCAGTTTTTTTGGGTTCGCCCCAGCGGGGCCTGTTGTAATCATTGAGCCCTCCGCTTTCGATTTAGCGGAGGCCGTATTCACCTTCATGCCCCCTCAGCCTGGGTTCAAGAAGTGCCAGCGGTGTGCGCGGCTCATCTCCTTGACCGACCCACACAATTGGTGTTTGCAGTGCTTGGGTCCGGATCACAAGGCTTCCACCTGCACCCGTTGTGCTACTTTAAAGAAGCGCACTTTAAAAAACAGGCAGCTTCAACAAAAAAATCCTTTTCGGTGCTGCGATGACTGATCCATCGGCACCGGCGTCGACACCTTCTCAGCCGGCGCCCACTTCATCGACACCGCGTGACACCGCTCCGGCATCGCATCCTACAGGTAAGCCGGCTAAGAAGCCTTCCTCCCTGGAGCGTCCTCCGGTCGCTGTGGCAGAGAGTCCAGTCCTGCCGACCTTGAGGCGCCCCCGTAAACGCTCCGCCCTTCTGGGCGTCGAGCAGCACTGCAGGTACCGCAGAAAAAGAAAGCGATACCGGTGCCTTCTTTGGATGACCGCATTGCGGCTGTCCTTCAAGTCCAACTTAAAGAGCAGTTGCAGCAACTCCTTCCTGCTCTGTTGGCACTGAACCTTCCAGTCCCGGTCTGGTCTGAGCCACCAGTACCGACCGTGGAACAACCCCTATTGTCGGCTTCCACTCTGTCGGTACCGGTCCATTCGGCCTCCTCGGCTTCCATGCCGGTACTTGCCCCGGAACCGAGAGGTCTTCATAGGGCTGTCCAGACTTCTGAACCATTGCTTATATCCGCTCAGTCCCAACATCAGCAGTCTTTAACTTCTCCCGGTACCGCTTCTTTGCGGTCCGAGAAATCGGCACATAAGACCTGACACATTGACTCCTCGACATCGGACTCTCGGGGTCGAGGTTCCCAGGTAAGAGATTCTGATCTCTGGGATGACTCTGAAGAGCCCTTACTTTTCTGAGGATGAGGTTTCTTCGGGGGGGGAGGATCCCTCTCTACAAGATCCTTCCTCTAAACCGGACCATTCCTCCTTTACATCCTTTCTAAAGGAGATGTGCGACTCTTTCCATTCCTTTGGAGGCTGAATCCAAGAAATCTAAGGCATTCCTGGAGGCTTTGGACTTCGATCAGCCTCCAAAGGAATTTCTTAAACTACCCCTCCATGATATTTTGAGGGAGACCTTCTATAAAAATCTCGAAACTCCCTTGACTATCCCTGGAGCCCCTCGCAAATTGGATTCTTTATACAAAGTTATCCCAATTCCAGGATTTGACAAACCCCAACTCCCGCATGAATCTTTATTGGTTGAGTCTACTCTCAAAAAGTCTGCGGGCGCTAGTGTCTATGCCTTGGTCCCTCCTGGCAGAGAGGGGAAGGCCATGGATAAATTTGGCAAGCGATTATACCAGAACGCCATGCTTGCCAATAGATCTGGTAATTATGCCTTTCATTTCTCATTTTATTTGAAACACCTCATTCAGCAACTGGCTTCCTTCGAAAAATACTTATCTGACTGAAAACTTTCTGCTTTTCGCCATTGTTCTTCCAGTCTCTTGCAGCTCAGAAAATTCATGGTTCGTTCAATATATGACACTTTTGAACTCACCTCGAGAGCTACGGCGATGGCTGTTGCCATGCGCCGTCTGGCTTGGCTCAGGGTCTCTGAGCTTGATATTAACCATCAGGATCGCCTCGCCAATGCTCCGTGCTTTGGAGATGAATTATTTGGCGATTCTCTCGATTCCACCACACAAAAATTGTCAGTACATGAGACTCGCTGGGACACTCTTCTTAAAAACAAGAAGAAGCCTCCGCCTGTCCGGCCATTTCGACAACAATCTGCCTACCAGCGCCGCTATTCGGCTAGACCCTTACCTTCTGCTCCTCAGCAGCCTAGGCGCCCACGTCAACAACAGCACCAACAACCTCGTGCACAGCAGCAACAACCAGTAAAGCCTCCTGCACAACCAAAATCCACTCAACCCTTTTGACTCCATTCTCCAGGGCCTAGCCAGTCTTCTGCCATCAACCCTTCTGCATCAACCCATAGGAGGACGTCTAACTCTTTTCATCAGACGTTGGGAGATCATCACTTCAGACCAGTGGGTTCTCAACATCATTCGCCACGGCTATTCTCTCAACTTTCAGACTCTTCCCATCCAAAGTCCTCCAAAAGAGTCTGCTTTGAACACTCCTCAGTCCTCCCTCCTCCTTCAGGAGGTCCAATCTCTTCTTCTTCTGAACGCCATAGAGGAAGTTCCTCTAGATCAGAAGGGGCAGGGATTCTACTCCCGCTATTTTCTGGTTCTCAAAAAAACCGGAGACCTCAGACCCATACTAGATCTCCAAGATCTCAACAAATGTTTGGTCAAAGAAAAGTTCAAAATGCTTTCTCTGGCCACTCTTTATCCTCTTCTCACTCAGGGCGACTGGCTATGCTCCCTCGATCTCAAGGAGGCCTACACTCACATCCCCGTCAATCTAGCCTCCAGACAATATCTCCGCTTCATGATCAATCACTGTCATTACCAGTACAAGGTGTTACCCTTCAGTCTTGCCTCTTCTCCAAGAGTATTCACAAAATGTCTCATTGTGGTGGCCGCTTTTCTCCGCTACCACCACCTTCAAGTCTTTCCTTACCTAGACGACTGGTTAATCAAGGCTCCTTCCTCTCAGGCAACGTTTCTTGCCACCTACCAGACCATTCTATTTCTACAACTTCTGGGTTTTGAGATAAATCTACCCAAGTCGCATCTCAATCCCCACTCAACGACTTCAGTTCATTGGAGCGATTCTGGACACTGTTCTCATGAGGGCGTTTCTTCCGCCCAACCGCCTTCACACCCTTCTTCATCTCTGTCAGCAGGTGCTTCCACAACTTTCCATTTCTGCGAAGCAAATGATGATTCTCTTGGGTCACATGGCCTCTACAGTTCATGTCACCCCCTTCGCACGTCTTCACCTGCGTGTCCCTCAATGGACCCTAGGTACCCAATGGTCCCAAGCGACGGATCCTTGTTCACGACACATATCTGTGACATCGTCTCGTCGACAGTCTCTGCAATGGTGGTTGACATCTTCAAATCTCTCCAGGGGTCTTCTATTCCATCTGCCTCCTCATCAACTAGTTATCACCACAGACGCATCCCCTTATGCTTGGGGTGCTCACTTGAACGAATTCCAAACTCAAGGTCTTTGGACGGTTCAGAAAAAGAAACATCACATCAATTTCCTGGAACTCAGAGCGATGTTTTATGCCCTCAAGGCTTTTCAACATCTCCTCTTTCCTCAAGTTCTACTCATTTGCACAGACAATCAAGTTGCAATGTATTACATCAACAAACAAGGTGGGACAGGCTCTCGCCTGTTGTGTCAAGAGACCCAAAAGATTTGGTCTTGGGCGACAGCTCGCCAATTATTCCTGAAAGCTGTCTACATTCAGGGAGAACAGAATTCCTTGGCAGACAATCTCAGCAGGATTCTCCAACCACACGAATGGACTCTCGATCCCCCGACTCTCCTCTCCATTTTCGCTCAATGGGGCACTCCTCAGGTGGACCTGTTTGCAGCTCCTCACAATCATCAGCTGCCCCAATTTTGCTTCAGACTCTACTCCCCTCACCGTCTGGCAGCAGATGCATTTCTTCTAGATTGGACCAATCTATTCCTTTATGCATTTCCTCCTCTGCCTCTCATGTTACGGACCTTGTTCAAGCTCAAGAAGGAACAAGCCACCATGATTCTCATCGCTCCACGGTGGCCCAGACAACATTGGTTCTCCCTTCTGCTTCAACTCAGTTCCAGGGAGCCCATACTTCTTCCACTGTTTCCTTCTCTGCTTACTCAGCATCAACAGTCCCTTCTACATCCCAACCTGCAGTCTCTACACCTGACAGCTTGGTTTCTCTCGGGCTGACTTCGGATCTTTCACTTCTTTCTCAGCCTGTTCGTTCTATTCTTGATGCTTCCAGGAAGCCGGCCACTCTTCAATGCTATCAACAGAAGTGGACCCGGTTTTCTTCCTGGTGCCTTCTTTTTTTTTTATTTTATTATTTATTTATAAATTTTCAATATAACAATCAAGTATAAACTTGTACAGAAAAGCAAAATTTCAAGAGGCAAATAAAATTTTTAACATAATATAACACAAGAAATAATTATATCTTTAATCTCACTCAAGTCCTCTATTTTGGATCCAAGATTAAAAATAAACGGAATTAAGGTAATCAATTAAGGAAGAAAAAACAGTTATAGGTAAAACTGTGCTAACAGTCGTCTATTTTATCCATCTTGAGCTTTCTCCAGTCTTGACAGTGATAGGAATGTTGTCAGTTGAGACGGTTCAAAGAAAACAAATTTATGCAACTTATAATAGACTATGCATTTACAAGGATACCGAAGGAAAAAAGTTGCACCCAGGGCTATAACTGCTGGTCTCATTAGAAGAAATTATTTTCTCCGCTTCTGTGTATCTCTGGCCAAATCAGGAAACATTTGAACTTTCAGTCCCAAAAATTCTTTGTTTATTTTTAAAGAATAATTTCAGTAACCATGTTTTATCCATTGTAAGAGCTACTGAAAGAAGCAGAGTTGCCGGTATGGCTGCTTCCCTGTCAGAGGATTCCAATAAGGCTGTAACATCCAAAGGCTCTTGATTTACTTCTTTAATGTCTTTAACAGGAAGGTAATACACCTGAGTAAGAGGTGGTATAGAAGATTCAGAAATTCCCAATATTTCCGTCAGATAGCGAGTAATCATTTCTCTAGGAGTTACTGTTATAATCTTAGGAAAATTAATTAATCTAAGATTGTTACTTCTTGTAGAATTTTCAAGTGACTCAAGTTTCCTTCTTAAGTTTGTATTATCTTTGATTAAAGCTTCCTGTATTACTCTTTGAGAGTTAATATTCTGTTGTTGATTTTCTATCTGCAATTTATTTTCATTGGTAATTTTTCGTGTTTCTAGAATATCCTTATCATACAATTTAAACCGTTCTTCCACTTGGTTTAATTGGGACGCTATAGTTTTAGGAATAGTAACTACCAGGTCCCACAGAGCATCCAGAGTTACCTCCTGGGGTTTAATTATCTGAGGCAATTGAAAATGTAAAGTCTTATGCTCACCCACTGGCAAGTCTTCCAATGTCTGTCCGGACTGGTTTAATCCATCTCCCGCTGTTGAAATGACCTCGAATTCCTTGTTCAGGTTTCCTGAAGAAATCTGGGAAACCGAATCTCTGTCCCCCGGACTGATCTCCACAGCCTCCAGAGGAGGAAACACTCCGATTCCCGGAAGTTACCCCTCCCTCGGGGAGCTAGCCGTTCGTGGATGCGGGGGAGGTGCTCGATTGTCAGGGCTAAAGGTCGTTTCAAGCCCCAAGGAGGTCTGCTGCGCGCCGTTTTCCTGCAGCGTCTCCAGCGGGGGTAGCCCTGTTCCTGCCGACGTAGTCTGCATGCGCCGGATGATTTCTTCAATGTTGCCTAACACGGAGGTCTCGGGGCGCCGCGAGGCCCCAGCGGTGCTCCTTCCTCTCCGTTTAGGCATCTCAAAGGTAGGAAATCGTATTTGTATAATTTGTATAATTTGAAGAAAACTATCGGGAGCTTTCGCACAGCGTCCCTATACCGTCGCCTGGTGCCTTCTGCATCATCATAATCCCACTTCGCTGGCAGTAGAATTAGTGTTGGATTATCTCCTTTCTTTTTCTAACTCTGGTCTCAAGCCTACTTCCATCAGAGTCCATCTCAGTGCCATTACTGCTTTTTATGAGCCAATTCATGGAAAACCTCTTACTGCTCATCCTTTGGTTTCCAGATTCATGCGGGGACTTTTCAATGTGAAACCACCTCTCAAGCCCCCTCCTGTGATCTGGGATCTTAATGTGGTTCTCTCCGCCTTAATGAAGCCTCCTTTTGAACCTTTGGCCACAGCTCATTTCAAATTTCTCACTTGGAAAGTGGTCTTCCTTATTGCTTTCACCTCTGCCAGGAGGGTCAGTGAGTTGCATGCACTAGTTGCAGATCCACCTTTCACAGTCTTTCACCATGACAAGGTGGTTCTCCGTACACATCCAAAGTTTCTCCCTAAGGTTGTATCTGACTTTCATCTTAACCAATCCATTGTCCTGCCTGTATTCTTTCCGAAACCTCATTCTCATCCTGGAGAACAGGCTTTGCATACTTTGGACTGTAAGCGTGCTTTGGCTTACTATCTAGAGCGTACTAAGCCTCACAGATCGTCCCCCCAACTTTTTCTGTCCTTTGATCTAAATAAGTTGGGACATCCTGTTTCTAAACATACGTTATCCAATTGGCTTGCTGCTTGTATCTCGTTCTGTTATGCTCAGACCAGACTGCCACTGGAAGGTTCCGTCACGGCCATAAGATTAGAGCTATGGCAGCGTCTGTAGCTTTCCTCAGATCAACTCCTATTGAGGAAATCTGCAAGGCTGCTACTTGGTCCTCATTTCATACTTTCACATCTCATTATTGTCTGGATGCATTCTCCAGACAGGATGGACACTTCGGCCAATCTGTTTTACAAAATTTATTTTCCTAATAGCCAACCTTCCCTCCATCCCTCTTTTTGTTAGCTTGGAGGTCACCCATCAGTTAAGAATATGCTGCCTGCTTGTCCTGGGATAAAGCACAGTTACTTACCGTAACAGGTGTTATCCAGGGACAGCAGGCAGATATTCTTATGTCCCACCCTCCTCCCCGGGTTGGCTTCTTAGCTGGCTTATCCTAATTGGGGACCGCGCGCCTCCGTCGGGCGGGAAGGCACTCGCGCACGCGCGGTGCGGCCTAGCTAGAACTTTCTAAGTTCTTAGAGTGCAATCACTCTAAAATTGTCCGTACCGGGGCTCCGTCGGTGCCATCACCCATCAGTTAAGAATATCTGCCTGCTGTCCCTGGATAACACCTGTTACGGTAAGTAACTGTGCTTTATAGTAAGCAGAGAGAAATAGGATCTCTTCACCTCTGTCAAAGTAGCAAAACAAATCGCATCCAAATACAGAAAACTTACTCTTTAGTATCCAGAGTTCTTCAGCTGTACATGTGGTCTCTCCGTGACAGGGTCCTTCACCTGTGTTTTCCTTATTAACAAAGACCTTCATACTTCAGTGCATATTCCATATTATTTTAACTGATGCAACCCAACCATGTATCTATGCCTTAAGTGAAAGAGGTTTTTCCATGTGTTGCTTCAATAATGGTCATGATCCCATTCACTGTCCTTATTGTATTTATTCTGAACTGTTTCTACCATTTCTATTTTCTGGGTCTCCAGACTTCTTCCATCAGCGTGTATCTTGGTCCTTTTTTGACCCTATCTTACTCAGATTGATTGGCTACCAGTTAGCCACTCAAGCAGCAAAACTCTACTGATAACTACCCCAGACTACAAGATGTTCAGAAAAGAAATAAAAACTATACTCTCTAAGAAATTCCTGAAAGTCTTAACATCACATATACCGTCCCTCCCTCTTCCCGCCACACTGAAACTACCTGACTCACTCTTTACCTCTCTAGAAATGACAAATGATCTTCCATTGTAACCCACCGTTTATAATTCTTTTGTAATCCGCCTTGAACCACAAGGTAATGGCAGAATAGAAATCTCTAATGTAATGTAATGAAGTGTTTTGTGCCAAACTGCCAATGCAGAAGCAACCTGTGCTGTAAAGTTGCCCTGAGAGTTTGAGCTGGTAGTGTCTGCCTTGCTTAAGTATCTCGCATGAAAAGTCCTCTGAAGTGGCGTTACCTCAGAACAATAGGTGAGCTTCAAGCTCTTGTTATCAAACTCTTAGGGATTCCAACCCTGGACTTTATGGTTCAGAGACTGCTGACCTGTGGGTGAGCCGCAACTGCTGTACAGCCTTTATCCAGTCCTTAGAGCCTTTGATCAGAGTCGGCGAAGGAAGTCCTACCCCCAGGAGGAAGCCTATTGAATCAACACTGAGTATGTCCACTGTATATAAGGAAATCAGCCCATCACACTTTTGCTCGTCTAGCAAGTCATCTTATGGGTCATCTCGTATGAGGAAAGACTAAAGAGGTTAGATGGCTGAGGGGAGATACGATTGAAGTCCACAAAATCCATCAAAAATTACAAAGACAGAGAAATACTTTTAAAACCGATAGGAGGAAATATTTTCACTCAGAATAGTTAAGCTCTGGAATGAGTTGCCAGAGGATGTGGTAACAGTGGTTAACAAGGCTGGTTTTAAAAAAGGTTTAGACAAGTTCCTGGAGGAAACATCCATGGTCTGCTATAGAGACATTGATTACTTTGTCACCATTTCCAGTTGAAAACTTGATTAAATATTTCATATAAATAACATTGGTTGCCTATAAGACCATCACCACCTAAATATCAAACATCGTGAGGCATTGTTATTGAAATACTGTTCCTTTGGCGGCTATAAAATGATAAACATGAATCAAAACACTCACATCAATAACCGCATTCAATATCAATCATTCATAAACAAACCTATAATATAACAGTCCACTAAACAACTCAATCCTACCTTTACCCAGCCGGACTTCCACATTTGCGCCAGATCCAGGCAAACAGAACTTTCAGTGCTAGACTTCCTATCTGGCTTTAAGCCATACTAATTTCCGGGTTTCGGATCACAGGTAGAGGAAACAGGTGGGGTAGGGAAGAGAGCAGAGAGATCATAATTGAAACCATTCAATTTCTATAGAGACAGGCATGTTACTATTTGGGTTTCTACCAGGTACTTTGACCTGGATTGTCCACTGTGGAAACAGGATACTGGGCTAGATGGACCAGTGGTCTGACTCAGTATGGCTATTCTTATGGGCCTTTCCTGTGTCTGTGTCTAGAGAGAAGAACTGAATCCATTAGAAACTCTACAGAGCTGTTTTGTCTCCTTTGACCTAATATAAATGGCATTCTTGTCATCAAAAGAACTTTAATTGTCTTTCATCATAAATCTAGTTCTGTTATGAGCAAACTGGTGCACTTCTCCTTTCTGAAATGAAATCTCACAAATACAGAAGTCTTTATCTCAGAAAAAAATTAGGGCTGCATTTCAATTAAAAATTTTAATTGTGCGATTAAAGGCAGGGTATAGCCAGCAGTCCATGGCAGGGGGAGGCAGGCATTTCCTCTCCACATTCAACTGGTTGAAAAAATCCACTGCTAAAGCCGCATCATTGTGCTGCCTCAAAAATAAGGAAGTAACGGGGTGTCTCCAGCTGCTGATGACGGCACTCCCCGAACATGCTCAGTTCATGCTTAGAGAGTGCAAACCTCAGTGGTTGGAGGCACCCTGCTGACTTCCTCACTCCTGAGGCAGTATGAAGAGGAAGGAAGTAACTCGGGCTTCAGCTACCCCATCAGCCATTGAAAAGATACTGCAGCTTTGGAGGGTGCCTGAGCCCAAAGGAGGGGAGCCAGAACTCCAAGGCCCCTCCCCCCCTTTCACAGTATCTTCCTTTCTCCCACCCCTGGTTCAGTGCTTGCTTGCTCTCCCTTGCCCTCTCCTTCCGTACCTATCTACCCTCATGTCCATCTCTCTCCTTGTCTCCATGCTTCCATCTCCCAGGTCTTAACTCTTTCTTTTTTATTCCCCCCCAGGCCCAACGCTGCTTGACCTACCTTTTAAATGCAGTCTTTGGCTCTGAAGGCCAGTGACAGCTCTGCAGTTGGCCTGCAGTTGACACCGGGCCTTTCCCTCTGATCTAGAGACCTTTATGAAAACAGGAAGAAGAGTCAAAAGGGGCTCTGGATCAGAGGGAAAGGCCCAGTGCTGGCTACAGGCAGCCTTTCTGTAGAGCTGCTGCTGGCATGTAGGGCCAAAAACTGCATTTAAAGGTAGGCTGAGCAGCATTGCATCTGGGAGAGAGGGAGGGAAGAGCAAGATGAGCAATTGTATTGGGTCCTGGGGGGAGGGGAGATAAGGTGAGGTGAGATGTCAGAGCGGGTGAACAAGCAGACAGTTGAAAAGTCAGCTGCATGCGGTTTATTAATTGCAATTAATTATTAACGTTAATCGCAGCATTAACCGTGATTGTGTAGCCTTAGAAAAAATGTTCAGGTTTGCGCTGGATTTGTAACTCGGGATTGTTTTGGGATTTGTTTCTTTTGTGACTCAACTACAGGCCGTGGTCCAAAATTCCTATTTTAAGTTGGTTTGGTAAGTAAGCTGCACCCTTTGTTGGCTGGTTCAGACTTTCTGGCTGTTTTGCAGTCACTGATTTTGAGTGGTTTGGACTACTGTAATATTGCATACCTGGGCTTGCCAGCCTCGCATGTTCAATCTTTGCAGATAGTCTAAAATTCAGCTTTATAGTTATTGTATGGATTGTCGAAATCTGAATGTGTAATACCTTATTTGACTTGGTTACATTGGCTGCCCATAACCTGTCACACTACTACAGTATAATCTCATTATAACGGACTTCAAGGGACCTGGAAAAATGGTCCGCTATATCCAGAGTTGCATTTTTAAAAAACTTTATTTAGGTCAACTTGGAACAACGTTCAATCAATGAACAACAGTCACTGCACAACCGTATCAGCAACATCAAGAACAAAACTCATAAAAACTCAGCAAAACATTGGTATGGCTCGAAATGATTGCAAAACCAGAACACTATAAGATGTTCTAAAGCATTATGTCGTACGGTACTGGAAAGAAAAATACTCTGTCATTTTCTTCTGGGCTGCATTTTGATACTGTATCACCGGCATGCCATGCGCCTTGTAGGCGGAAT
This sequence comes from Geotrypetes seraphini, assembly GCF_902459505.1. Taxonomy (NCBI): domain Eukaryota; kingdom Metazoa; phylum Chordata; class Amphibia; order Gymnophiona; family Dermophiidae; genus Geotrypetes; species Geotrypetes seraphini. Next base: position 71,153,236 of record NC_047095.1, read on the forward strand.
CTGCATGTCCGTTATAGCCGAAGAAAACTACAGCTAAAAGCGGCTCTGGGGACCAAATTGGTTATCCGTTATATCCGAAAGTCTGCTATTTGCAATGATTTTCTGTATGTTTATAATGGTACACGGCCGGGACCAGCGGACCTCGTCCGTTATAAGCGAGTCTGTTATAACGAGATTATACTGTGCTACTATTTATTATTTCTATAGCGCTGTACATTTTAACATACAATAGACAGTCCCTGCTCAGAAGAGCTTACAATCTAATTTAGGCAGGACATTACAGGGTTGGGGAGATTATGGTTGAGGAAATACAGTGGGTATAGGTATCTGACAACAGTGAGTGGGAGATAAGTTGTAAGTGTGTGTTTATATCAGGATTCCTCTCTATTTGCATTCAGAGATTGCAGCAATATGTTCCACTTCGTGCATTACATTCTGCAACTACTTGTGGTATTGGACTTTCATGCTTTTTGCCTTGATAGTACAAGAAAGAGTATTTTTACTGTTGCTGGCACTGTGGAGTAGAATAAACTATCAGTGGCGATTTGGCATATTTAGAGCCTGACCGCTTTCAAGTGTTTGCTGAAGCTTCACTTGTTACGGTTGGCATATGAACAGTCTTAACTGGATTGACTTTTTCTAATCCTGATATGAGGGGCGCCCAATAATTTATCTACCTCAGTAGGGAAGAAAAGTTTTCAAAAAAATTTGTTTATTTTTCAATATAGTCCCCTGATAGCTCCATACATTTCGTTCACTTTTCCTGCAATGATTTTAACCCCTTTGATTATTATTATTATTATTCAGACCAGGACATCACAGCTTCCTTGATGTCTTTATCACTTGAAAACCGCTGTCCAAGGAGAGATTTCTTCAAAACTCAACGCGGGAAATAATCCAAAGGAGCCAGGACTAAAGAGGTTAGGGTAGATGGTTCAGCTGCTGAAGCCCACATTCTCGGATGTCAGCCTGTGATTTGTCATCTTTTTTTTTTTTCCTTGATTGACTCCTACACTGCGATCATTGTGTTGGCGTAACTCTCCCCAGTTATGGTTGTCTTGTGTGGCATGAACTCCAGAAGCAAAAGTCCTCCTTCATCCCAGAAGACAGTTGCCATGACTTGGCCTGCAGATTTTTCTGTCTTGATCTTTTTTAGGGTGGGGGGGTGACTTGTGATTCCACTGCATTGACTCCATTATGGACTGGGGGGTCTCTGTAATAGACCTAAGTCTCATCTTCAGTCACCAAATGATGAAAAAAAATTCACTTGGTCTTGACAGAACATCTCCAAGTTCTCCTGACAGCAGCAGAGCCTTGTTGCCTTCTGACATGGTATCAGCTTTCTTGGAACCCATCTTGCACTAACCTTGGACATGCCCAACTTTTCATGAATTATTTTCCAAACTGTACCTGCCGAGATGCCTATTTCTTCAGCTATTTGGGAAACCTTAATTTGTCTGACAAAATTAAATCTTCGACTTTCTTGCAAATTTCTGTGGATGCTGCTTCCACGGGCTGTCCAGTATGAGGGTCATCTTCAACAGACTCTTTACCCCACTTAAACTGCTTGCTCCAAAATTTTACCTTGTAGGATGAAGGGGCAGACTCACCGTAAACTTCAGTCATGCGTTCATGGATCTCGTTTGGGTTTTTCCCTTTTTTTGTGAGAAATTATATCACTGAATGGTGCTTACTTGATTTGCACGAGGACTCTCCTGATCTCCTGTCTCTTGGTATGTTAGATTTGCACTGAGCTGCAACTGTGCATGAGTAACCTTGAGACATGTCACAACATGCACAGACTTGTTTCAGTGAGCTTGCTACTTTCTGTCATACTTCAGTAGATAATTTATTGAGCACCCTCACATAGTTGCAGCTTTTTTTGAGGATTGTTTTCTGTTATTGCTTGTATTTATAATTATGTATGTTTGCTTGTTCCTGGTGCTGGATAGAAGTGGGTTATATACAAAAATTCCAAATTGGAACCATTGCAACTACTGTGGCTCTTCTGAAGTTGTCTTCACTAGATTCCATTTATGTTATTTGTAAAACAGCTACCTGCTTCATACATTTGCATCACAATTCTGTTTGAACCAATCCACAATTAGAAAGTGCATTTGTCCGAGTCGTAATATTACAATATTTTGTCCAGGCTGGTCCTGAATAATGGAGCAGCCCTAAACTTCTGAGTTGCCCACTTACGAGCCTGACTCAATCCTGCTTGTTGATAGAAAAGCATTTTGCTCACCTGTAACAGGTGGTGTGTTTTTGCAGACCAGATTGATCAGGCACACGAGCTCTGACTCAAACGGTTAAGCAGAGTTTAATGTGGTTGTCAATCATCCGCTTGGCGTCTTTTATGGAATCGCACCTAGACATCGGTAGGCGTGGGTATATTAAGCTAGGGTTTTCCTGGCGTAATGTACTGATGCCTCTGTGCCCATTGTCTGCCCCTAGCCACACCCACTTTTCAGGTAGACGCGGGTAAGTGCCTCAATATAGATGCGCCTCTCAGACTTCCATGTGGAACTTTATCGTTTTGGTTTTTTTAAATTGGCTTTTAATGGCATTTTCAATTATCACACCAATTAAGCCAATTAAATAATTTTGAGTTCCATGTGGAGTTATGGAGCCAGTTTGAAGCTGAGGAGACCAGGGCTATGGATGCTCAGAGGTTTACATTAAGCTCTGAGGTGCAGAAGAACTGTTCCAGGCTAGCGGCATGTGGTGATGTCACCCAATTTATTTATTTAAATGTTTATTACCTGCGCTATCCAACTGATTTGCACAGGGTACAAAAGTAAAACATATGCCGTAACAATAAAACAAGCTAGACACAGCAGAACAATCAATAAAGAATCCTGAGATTGAATATAAAGAAATGTTTTTAGAACCGCTATAACATGTTGGTTTTTAGCGGTATTTAAGTATTCAAATCAAACCTAAAACTGATTCAATCTCTGTGAAATTTTAGTATTCATGTGCTCATTTCAAAATACTGTATTGATAATTAGTTTAAAAGAACTGAATATGGAATGTACAGCAGTTTGGACGACTCCGCATTTAATTCATTACTGCTTTTAAAAATAGGCTGAAAGGGCTGGATTTTACAAATGATAAAAGATGGCTGCTGATCGCATGTCAGTCGCGCAACGGTTTGTGGAATTGCAGCTCCACTGGAAATGTAGGCCTGCATTTCTGGTGCCTATGTTTGATGTGAATCCTGCCTATGGTGACACCTAACGATGCCCAAGGTCATTTCCAGCCTGTTTCAACCTTAGGCACAGGGTTTGTAGGTGCCTACAATTTTTGGGTTTTAAACCATTTTAAAGGGGGTTTTATCCAGCTTTGTGGATTAAACAGTTTATAGAATATAGGCCAAAATGCTGATTTGACTCGTGAGGGTACAACAAATGCTTTGACCCTTAACCTCTTAAGACTGTGATCCTTCTTTCTACTTTCAGCAATCAGAGGCTTCTTTAAGGAACTGTCTGTGCTGTAAATTACCCATATCTGTTTTATCATTCCCTAACCCCTAGTTGTCTTGTTTGTCTGTTTTAATTAGATTGTAAGTGCTATTGCATAGGGATTGTCTCTTACATGTTTAATGTACAGCGCTGCATATGTCTCTAGCGCTAAAAAGTAGAGCTAGGCTATAAAAACCTTTAAATGTTCCAGCTATTTCAACTGTCGGAAACATTGTTAAGAAATGGAACTGCACGAACTATTATTACCCAGACTAGGATTGCAAGATTAAGAATCATCTCTAATCAAACTGCTTCAAATCTGGTCCTATTTTGCAAAAGAGAATGCACAGATCACGGCAAATGACCTTCTGAAGTTTACTTGACAATGACGTAAATGTCCAAAGTACAGCATTGACTTACCCAATAATGAACTGCATTTGAGAGTTGTCAGAAGGATTTAGCAATTGGTTGACTTACTGAAAATTGTAATCAAACAATAACCCAGCACAAACATTATAAAACTCCAATTAGAACACAGGAAAACAATATATCATTGTGCTGAGGTCCACAAAATGCTTAAGAAAAAGATAGGGAAAGTAGAAAGCCATTTCCCAGTCTTCAAATAGAAAAAAATTATCAAAATTTGAGAACTCTACACAGGAGGATCGACATCTGCAGACAGTTTGCTGCTAAGAAGAAAGTCCGTTTATATTTAATCAGCCCTTTACAAGGTCCCAGGATACATAAGGAGAAATTCCTTATGATGCTTCTGCTCAAGAGCCATTTCAGTAGTGCCAGGAGAAATTTGAGGGAAAAATGCAATAAAGCCAGTCTCGATCTGATTTCAGTGGCAATGTAAGCCAAAAACGTCACTGAAGTAGCCAAATCCAGAATATCAGATACATCCAACATAGGAGAAGGCACAGACTCGATAGCTCATTTGGTGGTTTTTCTTCTTAGCCTCAGGCACATAGGTTTCTGAAACACTACCTCCTATAGTAAAAAAAAAAAAGTAGCATGGAAACTTCTTAGGTGGTCTCAATAGCAAATGAGGAAAAGATCTTGCTTCATTCTCTCAATCTGTTTTCATATTTTGTACATCTCTTCACCTTATTTTCCTGTTCTTGCAGCCAAAGTGTTAATCTGTGGAACTAATGCTTGTCTCAATTCTGAACTAGTTCGCTACGGCTCCAGATGTGAAAGAATAAACTGAAACTATGGCAGTATCAGAGATGATTGACCTGTATAAGAGAGTCAAATATTTCAACAAGCGCTGCGCATTCAAGGCCCTGGTTAATAGCACATAAAAGAATCTACGCCATCACCCCAGCCTATATAGGATCCAAGCTACCCCTGTACATGCCCACCCGCCTCCTCTGCTCTGAAACAGAGAAGTGCCTGTGCATCCCCCCAGGAAGGTCTCTCCTGTCAGAAACTGCCCGCAAACACTCCTACAGCCACTCCATCCCTCAACTCTGGAACTAACTCCCCCCGCAAATCAGCTTACAAAACTCATTGATGACCTTCCGGAAAGCGGTGAAAGCCCTCCTCTTCAACTAAACTCCAACTGCAATCAATCCCTCCCCCTCCCTCCCTTCCAGTGCTAATAGCTATCCCTTAGAACCATTTCTCTGCTTCCCTGAATACCCCCTCCCAAGCGGACCAAAGTTGCTGCCCTTCTATGCTTGGTTTCAAGATACTACATTGTCAACTTTTCTAACCAATGTGGTTCCCTTAAATACCCCTGCCAATCTGTCCTCTAGTCTAAACTTGGGCTAAGCTGCTATATAGTCATTGTACTGTCCAAATGGATGTTGGCTTGTAACCCGTTGTGAGCTACTGGGTGGATGGGATAGAAATCAAATTAAATAACTAAATTTCCTTCCACAATTCCCCTCAGTCTAGAGCTACATTCTCTTCCAAGGCCACATTAGCAGTGACACTTTCCATGACTGCCTTCTTGACTCCTCCCCATCAGGATCCTACACATGGCTCATCTTCTAATGTGGGATACATCATTCAATGCAAAATGTGTAAAGACAGTTGCTACATTGGAGAAACAAGCCAGGTGCTAAAGCGACAAGAATCAATCTTTGCTGATATCATATTAAACACTGCACCGCCAACCAGGAAACCAGAACACTGCATCGATGATTTTATGGTGAGAATACTAAAAGGAAATTTTAAGACAATCCAGGAACATAAAACCTTTGAAATCAAAATGATGAAATATTTGACACCCACCAGACAGGACTTCGCAAAGATCTTGGTTATTGATCACATTACAGTACATAAAACTCTACTGCTTCGTCACCCTTTTATCATCCATCCATCTTCCCCCGTCCCTCTTCCTATGAGATTGGAATGTTTTTATGTTTCACTTATATATTTTGTTATTTATTTGTTAACCGTTGCTTATTTCTGATCTGAAAGCTAATCAAAAAATGCATTAAATTAGTCCAATAAAAAAGTATCACATTTTCTTCTTTGTTTTCCTTTATTTCTATATACTGTAATACCTTTATAAAGGTGGACTAACCCGGCTACCACACCATTTTACTGGGGAGACCTCAGGTTTTGTTTCATTTAATGCAGTGTACGTCTGTTGTAATCTGCCTAGAATTTTGGATCGTGCGGACTAGAGCTGTAGAAAATCAATAAATATACAGGGAGACCTATGACTGGAAGAGTGGGAAAACTGCTCCTTGTGACCCTGGTCAAGTCATTTAATCCCCCATTGCCCCAGCTACATTAGGTAGATTGTGAACCCACTGAGACAGACAGGGAAAAATGCTTGAGTGCCGGAATAAATCCATGTAAACCGTTCTGAGCTCCCTTGGGAGAACGGTATAGAAAATGGAATAAATAAATAAAACTCCAGAAGCAGAAATAAGAAATGCTCTTGGCTGACTGCAAAATACTGTCTGAAAGAATATACAAATCAAAATGTTCTTATTCTGAATTTGTACTGTACAGCAAATAAATGATTATGCATTAAAAATGGCAGGAAGGTGTCCTATGCAACTTTGAGGGATTTGTTGAAACATAGAGTTTGATCAGGGATGCCTAAACTTTTCCAAGAAGTGCATTTCTTCCTGTGCTCAGGCTTTGTCAAGCCCTGTGGGCTGCCTAGGGTGTTTGGGAAACGTAGGTATGTTCTTAAACGGTTGCTCTTGGTTTACTCGGGAGGGGGGGGGAGGCAGTGTCTCCATATGGTACCACATATGTTTGGCTATGTGTTTCAGCATTGTGACTTAGCTGTGATTAGTGTAATGAGATGCTTGCAGCCAGTAGATGCTGGAAGTAGAGCTGTATGGCTGGCTTTTTTGGTAGGGTTCGCTCTCTCTTCACATTGTGAGTAAACCTGCAGTAGTGTATTTCTGTCTTTTGTTGCTTTATGGTTATAAATTGGCATTCTCTGGCCTCTTTTTTGTACTTTTGGAACTGAAGCAGTACAGTGTAATGTCTTAAGATACTAATCTGGATGGAGGCACATTATGTAGGTGCAGTGAGAGTAACCCAGCGTCCAGGACACAAGAGAGGATGGGAGAGGCACAGAAGATGCTTAATTTCAGGAAAGGGAGTGTGAATCTAGAAGAATGAACATAAGCAGGCTAGATAGGCTTGGTTCCTGGCTTAGGTCATCTTGGACATCTCCAAGGACAGAAGCTTGAACTGTAGTGGCAGGACTCTGAAAGGAGACCAGACAAGTATGTTAAGAGGGGTCACTGCAAATCGGATCTCTGCTCTTCTTTCCATGGTCTGTGAGTCAGAGCGCTCTCTTCATCTACAGAGCAGCTGCCATTCTGCGTTTGCTTGTCTGAGTGCCAGACCCTTGCCTGTTTACACTGTGGCATGGCTGGGCTCTGAACAAATAAACCTATCCTAATGCTTGTTTTAGGGAACTGTAGTGTGTAAGCATGCTGCCTAGCCATCTGTGGCAGCTGTCATGCAGTGTTTCACCATGTGCCCAAGTCCTCAGCACAAGAAGCATCAGGGGACGACTTCCCTTCTCACCACTTCTTTCTCCCTTTGCAGAGGGAGGGCATGCCTGAGGACGATTCTGGTGACCTCGACCCTGAGAATGGCCACAGGTTTGAGGAATATGAGTGGTGTGGGCAGAAGAGGATACGAGCCACCACCCTGCTGGAAGGGGGTTTTCGAGGTATCTATACAATTGGACTGTTTGGGATTGTCACAAATGCTTTGTCTTTCGAATGTGGGGGACACACATTCTTTCCAGGGTGTCTGAGGTTTGGCATCATTTAAGTACAAAAAGAACATCTGTTTATTTTGCCTGCTCCTGGTATATAGATCTGCCAAACAGGAATGTTTTAATACTTAGCGTGCGGTAATGCCTGCTGCATCCAAAACTTTCAGGTGAGGCCTCAGTGTCTGAAGGAGGCTGGGAAGTTCTGTGAAACAGAGCATAAGTTATGGGACAGGGTTTTAAAGCATGTCCTTCCTCATCCCTCTTTTGGTGATTTCCTGTATGAGAACCATCGCTTGCCTTGCTAACAGCTTTTAGGGCCCTTATAATTAGAATAGGTGAGCATTTGGGTTGTGGCTGACTGTCAGAGGCTTGCTCAACATTAAATCCCAATAGTTATTTCACTAAAGGCTCGCTAAACATATATAAGAACACAGGGAAGAATAAAAAATGCATAAAGAGCACCTGAATTTAGGAAACCATTGCGTGCCCTAGAAAGAATGTATCCCATGGCCATATGCCAGCTGTCTCTAATGGGTTATTGGTTTGTCAGGGTTGGCATCTGTACATGGTAAGCATGCAAAACAGTGCCTCCAGGTGGAGCCAATTTAGGTGCTGCCCCCTCGGTCACTCCTCCAAATCCCAGATTCAAACGAGCAGTTAGCTGACGAGCTTTTTAAACTTATTATACGTTCTTGTATTCTGCTGTTTCTATTGTAACTATTATTATATGTATATTCTTTTGTTCCCTGCCTTGAGCTGTGATAAGTGCAGGTTCTGCATATTTTTAACCAAATAAATAAAAACTTGGAACAGTTTTCAGTAAAATGTATATATTTTCATTGCAAAATATAGAATACACATTTACTTCTGGAGAATAATTGTATGGACTATTTTTGCACATAAAATAGCTCTTACAAAATTAGGTCATGTCTAAAAGCACATATGGTGCAGGCTGGTATTCTCTAAGGTAGAGTAATGATTTTAACACATTTACAGGTGAGCTCAAACAAGTATAATGTCTGCACTAGTTCTGCCTGATTCAGGGAAAAAATTTCAATTTAACCTATTGAATCGATTTTTCCATTCAATTCATTTTTCCTGCCAAATTGCTTGTTTGGTTGGTTTTTTTTGTTTTGGTTTTTTTTTTCCAAACGTCCTGGCAGGTTTATTTTCTAGTCTTTCCACCCCATCCCCCTCTTTGCCCTCTCCAACCCCATGCCGGCACTGTGGTGCAAACAAAATTAATACTTTTTCTCTTTGTTAGGTCCTACCTCAAGCTCTGGTAGAATACACATTTCAAATCTGACATTGTAATCACAAAATAGAAAATAAAGTTATTTTTTCTACTTTCCACTGTTATCTAACATTTGTTTCTTTCCCACTGTCTGCCATTTCTCTCTCTCTCTCTCTCTTCCCCCACCCCCCACCCCCCAAACCTCTTTCCCTTCCAGGCAGCATCTCTCCTTTCCTCCCTCCATTATTATGTACAATATTTCTTTCTCTCTCCCCATGCATAATTTCTCCCTCTCTCTTCTCCATGCATGTCTCCCTCCCCTCCACCATATGAAAGATTGCCACCTCTGTTTCATCTCTCCCTCTCCTTCACCCCAACAATTCTTCCTCTCTCCTTTCTCTCCCCCCCATGTGCAGCATCTTTCCTCTCCCACCCATCCCCCTGTGCAGCAGCAGCCCACTGAACCTCCCACCGTGAAACCTGACATCTCCAAAGCCTCCTAAAGCAGCAGCAGCACTTCGAACGGGCTTTTTCACAACCTGCCCCACTAGGACTTTGAGTGTTCCCTAGTCTTTGTAATTTTTGATGGAGTAAAGAATCAATTCACTTGTACCACTCAGGATTTTGTACACCTCAATATTCTCCCCTTAGCTATCTCTTTTCCAAGTTGAAGAGCCCTAACCTCTTTAGTCTTTCCTCATATGAGAGACGTTTCATCCCTTTTATCATCTTGGTGACTCTTCTTTGAAACTTTTCTAATTTCCACGGCGACCAGAATTGAGCACAAAACTCAAGGTGAGGTCACACCATGGAATGATATAGAGGCATTATAACATTCTTAATCTTATTTACCATAGTAACATAGTAGATGACAGCAGATAAAGACCCAAATGGTCCATTCAGTCTGCCCAACCTGATTCAATTAAAAATTTTTTTTTCTTCTTCTTAGCTATTTCTGGGCATGAATCCAAAGCTCTGCCCGGTACTATTCTTGGGTTTCAACTGCCGAAATCTCTGTTAAAACCTACTCCAGCCCATCCTCCCCCAAACGGCCATACACAGACCATGCAAGTCTGCCCAGTACTGGCCTAGTTCAATATTTAATATTATTTTCTTGATTCTAAATCTTCTGTGTTCATCCCACTCTTCTTTGAACTCAGTCACAGTTTTACTCTCCACCACCTCTCTCGGGAGCGCATTCCAGGCATCCACCACCCTCTCCGTAAAGTAGAATTTCCTAACATTGCCTTTGAATCTACCACCCCTCAACCTCAAATTATGTCCTCTGGTTTTACCATTTTCCTTTCTCTGGAAAAGATTTTGTTCTATGTTAATACCTTGTAAGTATTTGAACGTCTAAATTATATCTCCCCTGTCCCTGCTTTCCTCTAGGGCAGTGTGTCGCAAACTGTGTGCCTCCTGAGATTTCAGGTGTGCTGCGGTACACTGGGGAAGAGGAGAGGCGCCGGATGACTTGTCTGTAGGACGTACCTCTCACGAAGAGAGGCACATACTGTAAGCAATCTCCCGATGCCAGCAGCTTTTCTCTCTGCTGGTCCTTCTCTCAGCGCAAGGCCCGTTTGTGCATGCGCTGACGTCAACATGCTGACATACTCATGTGCATGACGTCAACACGCCAACACCAGCGCACTTCCGGGCGCACTTCTTGAGCTGGGGACACTAGGTTTAGTGTCCCCTGGCTCGAAAATGTTTGCGAGACACTGCTCTAGGGTATACATATTCAGGACTTCCAGTCTCTCCTCGTACATCTTTTGACGCAAACCTCCTTTCATTTTCGTCGCCCTCCTCTGGACTGCTTCAAGTCTTCTTACGTCCTTTGCCAGATACGGTCTCCAAAACTGAACCCAATACTCCAAGTGGGGCCTCACCAATGACCTGTACAGGGGCATCAACACCTTCTTCCTTCTGTATACCTGGAGATTTAGTGTAATCTATGCACATACCTCCAAACTCCATTCTTGTACACACCTACCAGCGAAGCTCCTATGTACCACCATGTCATCACACACACACTTATGTTGGTCAGTATTTTATGAGGCCACTTATATGTGAAAATTACTTTATAAAATGACCCCCAAAGTGGCCTTGCCACCCAGAAGCTGGGGGCTGATGGTTTTGTGAACTGCAAATGTACATTCATACATATCCATGAACTGAAAGAAAGAAACAGAGAGGCATTGCTAATGCCTGCAGGGAAATTATTTGCCGGCGCCTCACAAGATCAGACAAAGACAAGTACAGTGTGTAACATTTCAAGCAGTGTTTTCTCAAGCTGGTCCTGAAGTACCCCCTAGCCAGTCTCGCTTTCAGGATATCACAGGGATTCTTCCTAAGCTGCACATTTTTATATGGTTATTTTTTTTTTGGTAAACTATTTTGATTTGATTGCATTAGAAAGGGGTGGCTCTGGGATTGGTAGCATGGAATGCTGCAGCTGTTTGGATTTCTGCCATGTACTTGTGACCTGGATTGGGCCATGTTGAACGCAGGATACTGGGTGGATGGACCTTTGGTCTAAGCCAGTATGGCTATTCTTGTGGGTCTTGTATCAATATTCTACCTCTGGCATTGCCACTGTGGATATCCTTCAGGACCTGCTTGAGAAGCAATGATTGTAAGCATTAGATATTCAGTGGGTTTGGATCTTCACCGAAGTAAGACTTTGGTAGGCACAAACCTTTGCATAAAACAAAAATTATATTTTTCTAAAGAGAAACTCTCTAGGTTAGTAACATAAAAAAATTAAAATGATGTATGTCGCTGTCTGATTTTTAGCCACTTAAAACACCTGAAAATCTGTAATATTTGCACTAATAGTAAAGGGGAGAATTGTAATATTTGTTTTTAATTCAGAGTGAGTGAAGCTGTGAGACCCTGTTTAGTCCTGTATATATTTAAGAAACAAAATTAAAACCAAGAGATGTAAGAAGCAGAGAGCCTGGAGTGACAATAGCTGCTTTATCAGCTGCTGCTGCTGATGGATTGAAGGTGACAGCTAAGTGGCTTTAGCACCTGCATAAAATATTAAAGGCCCAGTTATACATTTATCACTCCATCCCTTGTAAGGTTTGATAAATGAGAAAGCAGCAACCTGCTGTACACCTCCAGCACTGCAGGCCCTCAGGGCTCCTAGGCAAACACAATGTCCCTTTTTTCTCCTCTTTATTCTGCTCACTGTCACAGAATTCAGTTGCCGAGTAGAGAGTGAGTTATAGCAATGTGTGGCCTCCCAGGAGCTTTATTGGTGAATATAATTTTAATCCAGAACACCCTTCCCCTCCCCCCATCTCCGAACCTTCCAAGAACAGGCCTGTGGCCTGAAACAGCTGGAATGACGAGGAGCGTTGTTACAAAGGTTCTGCTAAGCAGACTTCAGAAGAAATGCCAAGAATTTGGTGAGCAGCTAGCATATGACCAGGTGACAACTTGTCTATCCTTAGCCCCTCCCAAGATTAACAAAAGAATCTCAAGTGATTGATTAGCTGAACTTTGTGTAGTGAGTTGGTGACTGTACTATGGTTAAATGTAGTTTCCTACAGTATCTGTCCAGGTATAATGATGTCCTAACCTTTTTCCGTTTATAATAGAAAGGGGGGGAGAAGGGTCCATATTCAAAAGCTATTATGTGAGCAGCATATTTGTTCCCTAGTATGCTAAATACTATAGATACATTTTTGGTTGATTAAGTTGAGATAACAATCAAAATTTATCTATATAACCTAGAAGGGACAAGAGTTGCTTAGTAGTGCTGCCCGATTCAGGAAATAAAATTTTGATTCAATTCAGCCTACTGAATCGATTTTTTTTTTTTTTTTTAATTTCATTCAATTTTCCTGCCCAATTGGGTGTTATTTTCAAACATCCCGGTTGGTTTATTTTATAGCCTCTTCACCCCCTTTGCCCTCTCCTACCCACACTGGTGCTGTGGTGTAAACAAAATAAACCGAAAAAAAGTCTCTTCCTCTCTCTGTTAAATCCTAGCTCACGTTTGCGGTCTAACACCAGCTCTAGCAGAATACACATTTCAAATCTGACATCACATCTCCCTTTATGTTCCTTCTCTCCCTAAATCCCATTGTCCACCATCTCTCTCCCTCTCCTCTGTTTATAGACCCATTATTTCTTCCCCCCTCCCTCCTTCTTGCTGTCTCTTTTTAACATTTCCCAACCAAACTCCAGCAGTTTCTTTGACTAGCTCCCTACAGGTCAGTCTCTCTCCCTCCAGCCTGTCCTACTCATGTGGGCCCGCTCACACATCCAGAACTCTTTTCTCTCATGCCATCCCTGCGTGCCAGCGCTGCTAATGAAAGGGAAGCAGAAAAGGGTAAAACAAGAAAATACTGTGAAAGAAATATCAGCAAGGAACTATCTAAAATCCCCAGAGAGTAAACGAGGCAAAAATACACTACCCAATGGGAGAGAACCAGTCAGGTGACTACAAACTAATAAGAGAATATTACAAAATATAACATTGTACCCGATGGGAGAGAATCTGATATAAATCCCCAGAGAGAAGATGAAGCAAAAATGCTAAAGACAAAAAGCCCATAAGAAAGTGAAACTCACTATCCGATGGGAGAGAAACTGTCGGGACTACAAATTCAAAAAATAAAAAAAAGATATATATAAAAGATACATATAATGTAACTCGCTACCCGATGGGAGGGAAACTGTCAAGAGACTAGAGGTCCACCGGCCCTGCATAAGCAAAACGATAGGGGAGATAGAACGAAAAGAAAACTAAAAGCATCTTGTGGCAAACTAGCGTGTGATGAACTGTAGAAATACTACTAACCTCCAAAAAAGAACATAAAATGAGCATAAGCCCTAGTAATGAGCACAGTCTTAATGAAGAAAATGAAAGTGCTTACCTAAAAACGCAGGCGAAGAGTAGAGGAAAAGCTTCCGGGGCTCACGAAGGCAGCGTGTTTATAACACTGCCTGCGACCTCAACAGTGAACGTGTGAATGCTGTTGGGAAACTAGCAGGGTAAATAAGTACCGGATCCCGCAGGGGGTGGAATAGAGCTCCGGACAGGTGCGCAGGTCTTGCATTGAAGATGACTGACCCTTGTCCCCTAGCAACCCAGTGGTCCTAAGCGACGGATCCTTGCTCACAACACATATCTGTGACATCGTCTCTTCGACAGTCGCTTCTTTGGTGGTTGACATCTTCAAATCTATCCAGAGGTCTTCTGTTCCATTTACCTCATCATCATCTCGTGATCACCACAGACGCATCCCCTTATGCCTGGGGAGCTCACTTGAACGAATTCCAAACTCAGGGGTTTTGGACTGCCCAGGAAAAGAAACACCACATCAATTTCCTGGAACTCCGAGCAATGTTTTATGCCCTCAAGGCTTTTCAACATCTTCTCTTTCCTCAAGTACTACTCAATTGCACAGACAATCAAGTTGCAATGTACTACATCAACAAACAGGGAGGGACGGGCTCTCGCCTGTTGTGTCAGGAAGCCCAACGGATTTGGTCTTGGGCGACAGCTCGTCATTTATTTCTGAAAGCTGTCTACATTCAAGGGGAGCAGAATTCCTTAGCAGACAATCTCAGCTGAATTCTCCAACCTCACGAATAGACTCTCGACCCCTTGACTCTCCAGTCCATTTTCGCTCAAAGGGGCACTCCTCAAGTGGACCTTTTTGCAGCTCATCACAATCATCAGCTGCCCCTGTTTTGCTCCAGACTCTACTCTCCTCACCGTCTGACACCCGATGCATTTCTCCTGGATTGGACCAATCTCTTCCTATATGCATTCCTCCTCTACCGCTCATGCTGCGGACATTGTTCAAGCTCAGGAGGGAACAAACCACCATGATTCTCATCGCTCCACGGTGGCCCAGGCAACATTGGTTCTCCCTTCTACTTCAACTCAGTTCCAGGGAACCCATACTTCTTCCACTGTTTCCTTCTCTGCTTATTCAGCATCAACAGACCCTACTGCATCCCAACTTACAGTCTCTGCACCTGACAGCTTGGTATCTCTCGGGCTGACTTCGGCTCACTCACTCCTTTCTCAGCCTGTCCGTTCTATCATTGATGCTTCCAGGAAACCGGCCATGCTTCAATGTTATCAACAGAAGTGGTCTCGGTTTTCTTCCTGGTGCCTCTTACATCACCATAATCCCATGTCTCTAGCAGTGGGACTGGTGTTGGACTATCTTCTTTCCTTGTCTGACTCTGGTCTCAAATCTACTTCCATCAGAGTTCATCTTAGTGCCATTGCTGCCTTTCATGAGCCAATTCATGGAAAACCCCTCTCGGCTCATCCTTTGGTTTCTAGGCTCATGAGGGGCCTTTTCAATGTGAAACCACCTCTCAAGCCCCCTCCTGTGGTTTGGGATCTCAATGTGGTTCTTTCCGCTTTAATGAAGCCTCCTTTTGAACCTTTGGCCACAGCACATTTCAAATTTCTTACTTGGAAAGTGGTCTTCCTTATAGCTCTCACTTCTGCCAGGAGGGTCAGTGAGTTGCATGCACTAGTGGCCGATCCACCTTTCACTGTTTTTCACCATGATAAGGTGGTTCTCCGTACACATCCAAAGTTTCTCCCTAAGGTTGTGTCTGACTTTCATCTTAATCAGTCCATTGTCCTACCTGTATTTTTTCCGAAGCCTCATTCTCATCCAGGTGAACAGGCTTTGCATACCTTGGACTGTAAACGTGCTTTGGCTTACTATCTTGAACGCACTAAACCTCACAGATCATCTCCTCAACTGTTTTTGTCCTTTGATCCTAACAAGTTGGGTCATCCTGTATCTAAACGCACTCTATCCAATTGGCTTGCTGCTTGCGTTTCATTCTGTTATGCTCAGTCGGGCCTGACACTGGAAAGATCTGTCACGGGCCACAAAGTTAGAGCTATGGCAGCATCTGTAGCTTTCCTCCGCTCCACTTCCATTGAGGAAATCTGCAAGGCTGCTACTTGGTCCTCAGTTCATACTTTTACATCTCACTATTGTCTGGATGCATTCTCCAGACGGGATGGACACTTCGGCCAATCTGTTTTACAAAATTTATTTTCCTAGTGGCCAACCTTCCCTCCATCCCTCTTTTTGTTAGCTTGGAGGTGACCCATCAGTCAAGAATATGCTGCCTGCTTGTCCTGGGATAAAGCACAGTTACTTACCGTAACAGGTGTTATCCAGGGACAGCAGGCAGATATTCTTGCGTCCCTCCCACCTCCCCGGGTTGGCTTCTTAGCTGGCTTATACTAACTGGGGACCGCGCGCCTTCGTCGGGCGGGAAGGCACGCGCGGTGTGGCCTAGCTAGAACTTTCTAAGTTCTTAGAGTGCAATCACACTAAAATTGTCCGTACCGGGGCTCCGTCGGTGCCGTCACCCATCAGTCAAGAATATCTGCCTGCTGTCCCTGGATAACACCTGTTACGGTAAGTAACTGTGCTTTCCGGAGTAGAAGCTCGTGAGGCACCTTGTCAAAGGCTATTTGGAAATCAAGGTATATGATGTCTATGGGGTCTCCTCTGTCCATCCGTTTGTTAATTCTTTCGAAGAAGTGCAATAAGTTAGTTAGGAACGATCTCCCCCTGCAGAAACCATGTTGGCTTGTTATCAGAAGTTCGTTTCTTTCCAAATGTTCATCGATGTTTTCTTTTATCAGTGCTTCCACTATTTTCCCCGGAACCGAGGTCAGACTCACCGGTCTGTATTTTCCTGGGTTACCTCTTGATCCCTTTTTAAAGATGGGCGTGACTTTGGCTATCTTCCAATCCTCCGGGATCACGCCTGTTTTCAGGGATAGATTGCAAATTTGCTGCAGTAGTTCCGCTATCTCCTCCTTTAATTCCTTCAAAATCCTTGGATGGATTCCGTCAGGACCCGGTAATTTGTCAGTTTTAAGTTTTTCTATCTGCCTGTATACATCATCAAGGCTCACTTCCATGGATGTTAATTTTTCTGCTTGATTTCCATTGAAGAATTGCTCAGGTTCCGGTATGTTGGTTGCGTCTTTGTTTGTAAAGACGAAAAGAACATGTTAAGTCTTTCCGCGACTTCTTTCTCCTCCTTCACCGCTCCCTTTCTGTCTCCTTCGTCCAGCGGTCCCACCTCCTCCCTAGTTGGCTGTTTCCCTTTAACATATCTGAAGAACGGTTTGAAATTTCGTGCCTCCCTGGCTAGCCTCTCTTCATACTCTCTTTTGGCTTTTCGAACCACACGGTGACATTCTTTTTGATACTTCCTGTGCTCCTTCCGGTTCCCTTCAGTTTTGTCCTTTTTCCATTTCCTGAATGAATTTTTCTTATTGCCTATCGCTTCCTTCACTATTTTAGTCATCCATACCGGGTCTTTTGTTCGACTCTTTTTGCATCCCTTTCTGAATCTGGGGATGTACAGATTTTGCGCCTCGCTCACCGTGTCCTTGAAAAAAGATCAGGCATGTTCTACCGTTTGCCATTTCTTGGAAGTGTTCCTAAGTTTCTTCCTTACCATTTCCCTCATTGCTTCATAGTTTCCCTTCTTGAAGTTGAAAGTTGTCGCTATGGTTCTCTTTCCGTTCGGTATTCCTACTTCAACCTTGAATTTGATCATATTATGATCGCTGTTTCCCAACGGTCCTACTACTTCCACTTCCTTTGCAGGTCCCATTAGCCCATTTAGGATTAGATCCAGAGTGGCATTTCCTCTTATCGGTTCTCTAAGAAGCTGCTCCATGAAGCAATCTTGTATAGCCTCCAGGAATTCTGTCTCCCTAGCACATCTTCAGCTTCCAAGACTCCAGTCTATCCCGGGATAGTTGAAGTCTCCCATAATAACCGTGTAACCGCTTTTGCATTCTCGCTTCATCTCGGCATCCATTTCTTTATCGATATCTCCGGTTTGCCCGGGTGGTCGATAGTATAGGCCCATCTTTATTTCATGCCCTTTCCTACCCGATATTTTAACCCATAGCGATTCCAGTTTGTTGGTCGTCTCCGCTGTGTCCATTCTTGTCGATTGTATGCTTTCTTTTACGTATCGTATAGGGCTATTCCTCCTCCTTTCTGTCCTGACCTGTCCTGGCGATAGAGCTTGTACCCTGGCAGTGCTGTATCCCATTTGTTTTCCTCATTCCACCACATTTCAGAGATTCCAATGATGTCTATGTCCTCTGCATTGGCCATGGCTTCTAGTTCCCTCATTTTGTTTCTTAGGCTCCTTGCATTAGTATATATGCAATTTAGATCCTGGCATTTTGTCGTCTTCATTTCTTTTCCCTGTGCTTCGGTCTTTAGTGTCTTCGCTTTTGTTACAGTCTTTCTAATCTCCACTTCTGGGTTAGTTGACTCCTGTAATTTGTCCCTTGTTTCTTCCCAGCCTTTTTTCCCCTTAGTATCTTCACAGGATACCTTCTTCTGAATTGTCGACGCTAGGTCGACTTATCGGCTTTCCCCTTCCTCTTAGTTTAAAGCCTGTTCTATTCCTCTCTTGACGTTGTTTGCTAGAAGTCTTGTTCCCGCCACGCTCAGGTGCAGTCCATCTCTCCTGTAGAGCTTGCTCTTGCCCCAGAACGTTGTCCAGTTCCTCACGAAGTAGAACCCTTTTTCCTCACACCATCTCCTCATCCATGCATTTATTGATTGTAGTTCCTCCTGCCTTTTCACATCTGCCCTCGGTACCAGTAAGATCTCTGAGAATGCTATCTTCTGGGTCCTCATCTTCAGCTTCCTTCCCAGAATCTTGAACTGTTCTATCAGCGTGCCTCTTCTGTAGTCTCTCCTGCTGACATCATTCGTCCCGATGTGGATCATTACTGCGGTCTCTTCCGTCTCCGCTCCTTCCAGGATCTTCCCAATTTTGTCCACGATGTCCTTGGTTCTTGCACCTGGGAGGCAAGTCACCAGTCGATCCTCTCTTCCTCCTGCTATGTGGCTGTCCACATGCCTCAGTATCGAGTCTCCCATCAGGATCGCTGACTTTCCCTTCTTCAATTTTCATTTCGGTCTCAGGTCAATGTCCTCGGTGTGCTTCGCTCTCTCTTCATCTGGGCATCGACTAGCCAATTCTTCCCCTCGTGTGGTATCTTCTTAAATTTCTAGTCAAAGAGAAATTCTGGATGCTCTTCCTTGCCCTTCTTTATCCACTTCTGGATCAGAACAACTGGCTATGCTCTCTGGATCTCAAAGAAGCCTACACGCATATACCAATTCATCCCCCGCAAGTACCTTTGGTTTCAGGTGAATGGACGTCAATACCAATACAAGCTTCTTCCTTTCGGCCTGGCCTTCATGAAGTTCCTAATTGTTGTAGCCACATCTCTCCGATCCCACAGTCTTCAAGTCTTTTCTTACCTGGACGACTGGTTGATATAAAGCTGTGTCATCTCAGGAGGTGGCTCTGGCAACATCTCAGACCATTGCCTTCCTACAAGTTTTGGGATTCGAAGTCAATTTTCCCAAATCTCACCTAATTTTGACTCAAAGTCTTTAGTTCATTGGGGCTATCCTCAATACTACTCTAATGAGGGCATTTCTCCCTCCAGAGCGCCTGAACACTCTTCTCATTCTCTGTCAACAAATGTTGAAGGTGCTGGGGCCGATCCTGAAGGTACTGGGGCCAATCCTGTTCAATATGTTTGTGAGTGACATTGCTGAAGGGTTAGAAGGAAAAGTTTGCCTTTTTGCAGATGATACCAAGATGTCTAACAGAGTAGACACCAAAGAGGGAGTGGGAAAATATGAAAAAGAATCTGCAAAAGTTAGAGGAATGATCTAATACCTGGCAACTAAAATTCAATGCTAAGAAATCGGAAGGAACCGTATATGCCGGGAGGGGAGAGGCTGATATGCAATGATGGGGAGAGGGACCTTGGGGTGATAGTGTCCAAAGATCTAAAGGTGAAAAAACAGTACGACAAGGCGGTGGCTGCTGCCAGAAGGATGCTGGGCTGTATTAAGAGAGGCGTAACCAGTAGAAGAATGAAGGTGTTGATGCCCCTGTACAGGTCATAGGTGAGGCCTCACTTGGAGTATTGTGTTCAGTTTTGCAGACAGTATCTGGTGAAGAACGTAAGAAGACTTGAAGCGATCCAGGGTAGGGCGACAAAAATGTTAGGAGGCTTGCGCCAGAAGACATTTGAAGAGAGACTGGAAGCCCTGAATATGTATACCCTAGAGCAGGGGTGTCAAAGTCCCTCCACGAGGGCCGCAATCCAGTCGGGTTTTCAGGGTTTCCCCAATGAATATGCATGAGATCTATGAGCATACAATGAAAGCAGTGCATGCAAATAGATCTCGTGCAAATAGATCTTGGTGGAAATCCTGAAAACCCAACTGGATTGCGGCCCTCGAAGAGGGACTTTGACACCCCTGCCCTAAAGGAAAGAAGGAACATGGGAGATATGATTCAGACATTCAAATACTTGAAGGGTATTAACGTAGAACAAAATCTTTTCCAGAGAAAGGAAAATGGTAAAACCAAAGGACATAATTTAAGGTTGAGGGGTGGTTTATTCAAGAGCAATGTTAGGAAATACTACTTTACGGAGAGGGTGGTGGATGCCTGGAATGTGCTTCCGAGAGAGGTGGTGGAGAGGAAAACTGTGACTGAGTTCAAAGAAGCGTGGGATGAACACAGAGGATCTAGAATCAGAAAATAATAAAAAAATATTGAACTAAGGCCAGTACTGGGCAGACTTGCACGATCTGTCTCTGCTAGCAAGACTACATTTTCGCATTCCTCAGTGGGCCTATACTTCTCAGTGATCTCAAGTGACAGATCGTTTCTCTCAACATATTTCTGTTACATCATCTCTTCAGCAGTCGCTTCAAAGGTGGATGACCTTCTCCAATCTATCCAAAGGTCTTCTTTTACACTTACCCCCCATCCTAGCCCCACCAAAAGGAGGTAACGACGGATGCATCTCCTTATGCCTGGGGGGCGCACCTGGAGGGCTTTCAAACACAAGGTCATTGGTCTGCCAGGGATCGGAAATTTCACATCAATTTCTTCGAGCTCAGAGCAATATATTATGCTCTCAAGGCTTTCCAGCACCTCTTGAGTCCTCAAGTCCTCCTCCTTCGCACAGGCAATCAAGTGACAATGTACTACATAAACAAGCAAGGAGGCATGGGCTCTCTTCTGTTATGTCAGGAGGCTTAGAAAATCTGGCTTTGGGCGTCAGCTCGCAGCATTTTCTTAAAGGCTGTCCACATTCAAGGGGAGAATTCTCTAGCAGACAACCTCGGCAAAATTCTTCAGCCTCACAAATGGACTCTCAACTCTGCGACTCTCCATCTCATCTTTACTCAATGGGGCACTCCTCAGGTGGACTTATTTGCGACTCCCCACAATCACAAGTTACATAAGAATAGCCTTACTGGGTCAGACCAATGGTCCATCAAGCCCAGTAGCCAGTTTTGCTCCAGACTTTACTCTCCTCACTGTCTGGAAGCCGATGCGTTTCTCCTGGATTGGATGGGCCTGTTTCTATATGCAGTCCCTCCAACTCCTCTTCTGTTGAAGACTCTGTTCAAACTCAAACAAACTATTGCTCAATGTGGGGTAATAATAAGAAGAGGGTACCTGTGGGTACAGACAGTGTCTTATATTAATTTTAGGCCTAAAAAAGGCACTAGGTCTTATTTTCGGGGTATGTACATGATCATCTCTCCATTCCTCTCATTCACCCCAATTCTTCCTCTTTCCTTTCTCTCCCCCACATGTACAACATCTTTCCTCCCCTCCCTCCCATCCCTTGTGCAACCAGACCCTTGCACAGCTTCTATCCTCCCTTCCCTCGTGCAGTAGAACCCTTGCCCAGCTGCGCTTCCTTCCTCGTGCAGCAGGACCCTTGCCCAGCTTCGCTCCCCTCCCCCCCTGAGCACCCACACCCGCTACACAGCCGAATCCCCATCCTTCCTTCCCTCCCATCGAAGCCCTACTTAGCTCCTTAAGCAGTGTCGGGCCGGCAGCACTCTTAACAACAGGCTGCTTCGGCCTTGTCTGCCCGTGAACTCTGCCACGTTACTGCTG
Organism: Geotrypetes seraphini; assembly: GCF_902459505.1. Taxonomy (NCBI): domain Eukaryota; kingdom Metazoa; phylum Chordata; class Amphibia; order Gymnophiona; family Dermophiidae; genus Geotrypetes; species Geotrypetes seraphini. The sequence goes on from NC_047095.1 coordinate 71,175,158, forward strand.
ACATCATTGCGACAGAGTTCACGAGCGGACAAGGCTGAAGCAGCCTGTTGGAGTGCTGCTGGCCCGACACTGCTTAGGGAGCTAAGTAGGGCTCGTGGCCGGGTTCTGATGGGAGGGAGGGAAGGATGGGGATTCGGCTGCATGGCGGGTGCTCGGAGGAAGGGGTGCTCTCTCAGGGAAGGGAAACTGACGGCGAATCCCAGGACTAGGGCTTATAGTAAGACCTACCCCCAAAATCCTGCTAGGCCTTATTTTCGGGGTAGGTCTTATTTTCGGGGAGACCTGGTAGGTCAAATGCACTGCTTAAGTCAAATTGGATTACGATTTTGCTGTGACCCTTGCTTAGTAGATCTTTTCCCTACTTTACTGTGCTGTGACCACTGTCTCAGTACTGTGATTTTTCCTGAGTCCCTTTACTTTCCTCTTATTCTCAGTAAGTCAGTGTCCCCCCCCCCCCCCCATTTTGATTGTGCATCGCTTTGAAATTCTGAAAAAGCGATTTTTATCAAACTTTAAATAAACTTGGAAACTTAGGATGTTGAAGCATTGTAAGTAGCATTCGAGTTGTTCTGTTACATATCGCTCCATTATTTTGATGAATTGGGGGATGGAAGCTACTGGCTGATTATTGGTCACTTTAGAGGGGCTGAGTTTTGGGTTCTTGAAAATGGACGTTCAGATAATTTCTCCTCCTGATTTGGGGGAAAGGCCAGTTTTTAGGTGATAGTTGAATCATTGGGTTATTTTTTCTATGGTTGTCAAGTATGGTTGCGGTATGCTTTGTGGAGTATTTTAGGAGAAGCAGTTTTCTGACTTTGAATGTAATCTCTTCAAAATCATTCTAAGTTCTGTCTGCTGGAATTTCCGTAGGTGGTTTTGTTACAGCAGATCTGGCTGGATTGGTGGGGGGTAGCTGATCTTGTGTGGATTGAATCTTTGATTTTACATAGTTGACTAGTTCTGGGGCTATTGAAATAGTTTATTATTTATATTCCGCCTTTAAACGGTAGCATGGAATATTGCTACTCCTTAGGTTTTGGCCAGGTACTAGCGGGGTTAGTTTGTTTACTGTTTGTTCATTGATTGTTTTCCAATGGTTGAGGAAGTCTTGGTCAGGGTTCAGGAGGGATAATAATGAGTTTATCTATTTCATTCCAGAATGATTCAGGAGTTGTTTTGTTTTTATAAGAGGCTACTCAGGGGTCGCTTTGGTTGTTATCTCTTTCAAGAATATGGTGAATTTTAGGAATGGGTAGTCCCACCAAGGTAATTAAATTCTAGGTAGCTTGTCTTTTTTGATGAAGTTGAAGAGGCGAGTAGATATAACTGGTGGCCTTTATTGTGTGTGGGTTGATGAAATAGGAGTTTGAGGTCTAGCTCATTTAAGAGGTCGAGGAATCTCAGGGTTTGAGATTGAGTCTAGGTAGAAGTTGAAAATGGAATCATATTGTACCGTGGTTCTTGAGATGATGTCTAACAGCTTCTAGCCACTTCCAGGAGGGATATAGAATAATATGCAGCAGATGATGCGTTGGCAGGAGTCGCTGTTTATGTCTACCGTTAGTAGTTATAGTGAGGTGAGAGTTATAGATTCCTTAATTTTAATGTGGAAAGATGATTTGTGCAGTATCGCCAGTCCGCTAACCCTACGACCAATTCTTTTTAAGGTGGTCTATTTTGTAGTTTAGTGGGCATAATAGTTGTAATCTGGGGTCATCTTTTATTGGTATCCATGTTTTGGTTAGAAATAGAAAGCCGGGTTGTTTCCAACAATAGGTCACATCACTCACACCCCTGGTAAAATTAGAGAGAACATTGTTCCTGTACCCTGCTCTTCTCCCCAGCCACATCCTGGCGGTGTCCATCCATCCATCCCTCCCTCTCTCCTCCCAGACAGACTGTATCTAATCAACTGGACAAAGCGTTCTTCCCAGTAGTATCTCTGGGCACTTCTGTAGCTCAGTACTCTTAACCCTGTTCTCCTTTACCATCAAAATCTGTTTAGAGTATAGTGGGAGTTGCTATTATCTTTTGTATTCATTGAAATGCTTTACTGCCATCCAATTTGGGCAGTGTAGCCTTATTCTTTTAAAATACCCACGAATATATATAAACTGAGTTTATCATTTCTATAGGCGTATTTTAACAGGAGAAGTTATTTGATTCTTTTTTTCCCATTATATTTTTATTTTCAAATTTCATAAAAAGTGTACAGAATAATAAAATACATTTGATATATGCATGGTATCACTTTTATATCTAATACAATGTATGTCTGAATTTGATTTTCCCCTACACCCTCCCCCCACCCCTTCACCACTTTAATATAATATTTTCAAATTTTATAAAAGTATATAACATATTAGGATACAATTGATAATTATTCAATAACATATTTATATCTAAAATAATATATTCTGGATAAATTTTATTCATTTTCCCTCCCCCCACCCTTCTATTATCTCTTAATCATTTGTTACATTTTGTATCATATATTATAATATATTATATATAAATTGTTTTCCTTACCCCCCCTATATGTGTGTCATAAGAAAATCTCTAAAAGAAGAAAGGAAGAAAAAGTATTCTATTATTTAATCATTACAGTATTTTGTCAATGGCCCCCATATTTTTATAAAATTATTATATGTCCCCTTTTGTATTGATATTGTTCTTTCCATTTTAAAAACATGGCATATTGTATTCCACCAAAATGTGTAGTTTAGGTTGTTATAATTTTTCCAATTGTTAGTTATATGTTGAATGGCAACCCCTGTCATAATTAATAAAAGTTTATTATTTTCTGGTGAAATTTGACTTTTTTTTCTCATCATTGTTCCAAATAAAATTGTATCATATGATATTGCAATATGATTTTCCATTAATTTATTAATTTGTGGCCAAATTGAATTCCAAAATATTTTAATATAAGGACAGTAGTATAATAAATGATCTAATGTTCCTGGTTCTAAATTACAGTGCCAGCATCTATTAGACTTAGAACTGTCTAGTTTTTGTAAACGAGTAGGGGTCCAAAAAGCTCTATGTAATAAAAAGAACCATGTTTGTCTCATAGATGCTGACACTGTACATCCCATTCTCCAAGACCAAATTAGTGGCCATTGAGATGCATTAATTTGATGTCCAATCTCAATGCTCCAAATGTCTCTTAGACCATTTTTTGGTTTTTTTAATTAAATATCCAGATATTAATTTATACCACAATGCGGCTTGATGTCCTAGGAAGTCTGCTTTAAAGCATAAGAACTTTAAACTATATTGATTGTTTAATGATTTCCATTCAGGGAACCCAACCTGAATGGCCTGCTTCAATTGCAACCATTTAAAACTTTGTGTTTTATTAAGACCAAATCTATGTTGCAATTGTGAAAAATCCAGCAGTTTACCTTCTGAAATAATATCATCTAGAGATCTAATTCCTGCATTAATCCAGTTCTTCCAAAGGATTTGGGCTCCGCCTACTTTGATCTTGGAGTTTATCCATATGGATTGATTAGTTGATTTATATATTGGGATGGATGTTAATTTATCAATAAATCTCAATGTTTTCCAAGTATCCATTATTATTTTATTTTCTCTGTATCTTTTAGGTATATTAATACTTGGTAAATGAACTAAATTTAGGGGAAACATAAGGCGCCATTCCAAATATAACCAATCTGGTGCATTATCTATAAGTTCTGGGAGGATCCAATACATACCCTGACGTAGAATATAGGCTTGATGGTACCTATAGAAATTTGGAAAATTTACCCCTCCCTCCTTAATTGATTTTTGTAAGGTTACTAAAGCTATTCTAGGTGTTTTACCAAGCCAAAGAAATTTTGTTAAAATTTTATTAAGTTTCTTATAAAAGGACCCCTGAAAATAAATAGGTATCATACTCATTTGGTAGCAAACCACAGGCAACATCATCATTTTAATAGTTTGAACTCTGCCCCACCAAGATATATGTAATGGGTTCCATTGTTCACATAACTCCGTTACTTTTTTTAATACATATTTTTCATTTTCTTTTACAGTATCTTCAATTGTTTTTTTAACTTGAATGCCTAGATATTTAAATCCTTCTTCTTTCCATATGAATGGAAAAGTATCAAATAATCCTTTTACACAGTAAACATTCAAGGGTATAATTTCAGATTTATTCCAATTAATTTTATAACCTGAAAATTTGCCAAACTTATCAATTAATTCCAATAAAGAAGATAAGGTAGACTCTGGATTTCTCAAATAAAGTAAAATATCATCAGCATAAGCCGAAATTTTATATTCCATATCTGAATATGGAATTCCTTGTATCTCCCTCGTTTGCTGTATTGCTAACAATAAGGGTTCTAATACAACATCAAATAACAAAGGAGATAAAGGACAACCTTGTCTAACTCCCCTCTGCAATTGAAAACCATCAGATATCTTATTATTAATATTTAATCTTGCAATCGGGAAGCTATACAATGTTTTTACCATTTGTATAAATCCAGAACCTATACCAAACCATTCTAAAGCCTGATACATAAAGTTCCATTCTACCCTATCAAATGCTTTCTCGGCATCTAAAGAAACTGTAAATGCCGGTTCATCCATTTTTTTTGATAAGTTTAGCATGTGAAATAATAGTCTAGAGTTATTGGAGGAATGTCTTTTAGCAACGAAACCCGTTTGATGCATATCTATAATATGTGGGAGAGCTTTGGCTAATCTCAAAGCCAAAATTTTCGCCAAAAGTTTATTATCAACGTTTATCAAAGATATAGGCCTGTAGTTTGAAACCAAAGTAGGATCTTTATTTGGCTTAGGTAAAACAATTATTATTGATTCAGCCATAGTACCTTTTATATTACCTTTTATAAGTTGTGTCTGATATAATTTTAATAAATGTGGGGAGAGGATATTTTGAAATGTTTTATAAAATTCTACTGTGTAACCATCACCACCTGGAGCGGATCCAACTCTAAGAGATCTCAATGCTGTTTCTAATTCTTTTAATGATATAGGTTCTTCTAAACTTCGTTTTATATGATCAGGAATTTTAGGTCCATTTATTAAATCTAAAAATTTTTTTCCATCTTTTTGTTTCCCCAAATAAGGTTCGGAAGAATATAGATCCTTATAAAAATTTAAAAATTGTTTTAATATTATATTTGTTTGATTTGTTATTATACCATTATCATCTTTTATTCCATTAATATTAGTTCTTCTTTTTTTTGCCTTAAGATAATTTGCTAATAATTTTCCCGCCTTATTAGAATTTCCATAATACACCGTTTGTTTGGAAAACAAATCTTTTCTTATCATTTTTGAAGTTAATTCATTATATTTACCTTTTACTTTCAAAAGAGCTTGCAAAACTTCATATTCCCATTTACTTATCAATTTAGCTTCTAATATTTTTATTTCTTTTTCTAATTCTATATATTGTTTTTTAATTTGTTTCCTAATAAAAGCTGAATATGATATGATATTACCCCTCATAGTTGCTTTAAATGCATCCCATACATTCTCTATAGATGTATCTTCCACTAAATTTATTTGAAAAAATTCATTAATTTGTGTTTTAAAATTTTCTAAAAATTTGTCATCCACAAGCAATGCATTATCAAATCTCCAAAGAGGTCTATTATTTTCTAATTGATCTAATTGTAATTCTATCCATATTCCCGCATGATCCGAAATGATAATAGGATCAATGGAGGCTTTAATCACTTGTTGCACTTTATTTGTTGAAACAAAAATATAATCTATTCTTGAAAATGATTTATGAACCTGTGAACAAAATGAATATTCCCGATCATTAAAATGAAGAATACGCCATATATCTTTCAAATCACATGATTGAACCAAATTATCTAGACCTAAAGATTTAATATTTTTACCTGGTTTTTTATCCAATAATGGATCCATTACAGCATTAAAATCTCCAGCCACCACTAAATTAGAGGCAGCCAGTGGTAATAACATATTTTGTAGCTTTTTGAAAAATTCTGATTGATTCGAATTAGGGGCATATATATTAAATAACGTCAGGGTATCATTTCCCATACCTATATCGATATGTATCCATCTTCCATGTGGATCTGAATTTTTTACTTTTATATTGGCCATACATTTTTTATTTATAAGGATTGCAACCCCTGCTTTTTTACCCACTGCTGGAGCAAAAAAACATTCTTTTATCCATCCACCTGATAATTTCTGTGATTCCTTCTTATTAAGATGGGTCTCTTGCAGACAGTAAATATCTGCTTTTTGTTTTTTTAAAAATGTTAATATTTTTTCCCTTTTAATTACGTGATTCAGGCCATTGACATTAATAGAATATATTTTAAGAGACATTATATATTTTAATACTTTTCATTATCTTATTCCTCCCTTCCTCCTTCATATTTAATATCCAAAAAATTTTCTTCATGACACACATATTTAACCCTAATGTATCTCCCTTAATTATTCTAATAAATATTCTACTTATCCCTCCCTTTCCCACCCAATACATTGGCTGCTTAAGGATACACATTGGAGTTGTAATCCCAACAATCTCCCCATTCCAGGCAATCAATATTCAATTGTTTAAACAAATTTCCCTTCTATCTATCTATATTGATCTTTTATATTTATTTAAATATTTTCCATAACATTTTATCAATGTATCATTTTCCATTTAACAATATATTAATTTGTATTTCCTTAGTATTATGATTTCAACATATATTTATTTTAAACATATATGCAGTGTATTATTTAATAATTTTCCTGTATTCTGTTCTTTCTTTCATATAATTATTATTGTCTTTTCTTTGTATTGTTTTCTTCCATTTCTTCAAATATTTCGATATGTTATATTTTCTGTTTTTTCATAAATTCTTCAAAACCATCTTAGTATATTATGTTAATATATCATAGGTTCTGGTTTAGAGAGAAACTCTTTTAGTTTTTCGGGATCCTCAAAATATAATGACTTGTCTCCAGATGACACTCTCATTTTCGCCGGGTAGTATAGACCATATTTAAATCCTTTTTCTTTAAGTAGAGGTCTCATGTCTAGAAGTCTTTTCCTTTTAGTTGCTGTGTTTTTGGCGAAGTCTGGTAAAAACCATAATCTTGATCCTTTATAATTTAAGTTTTTATCTTTTTTTGCGGCATTTAGTATCTCTAGTGCTTGTTGGTATCTCAACATTTTGAAAATGATTGGTCTTGGTCTGTTTTTATTTTCTAAATTTTTAATTGGGATTCTATGCGCCCTTTCAATTTCAATTGGTTGTTTCAAGTCTAATTGTAGAATTTTTGGAATTAAATTTTCAAGGAAAAGGATAGTATTTTTTCCCTCTAGATTTTCTTGTATTCCAAAGAGTTTGATGTTCTTTCTTCTTCCTCTATTCTCGTAATCCTCCAGTTGATCTTTTAATTTATTTAATTCCAGGCTGTCGTCTTTACATCTTTTTGATTCACATTCTATAGTTTCCATTTTTGATTCTAGTTCAGTTGTTCTTTTGTTGTTAACTTCCATTTGTCTATGTATATTTAAAATTTCTTCTTTCATTTCAGACATATTAGTGATAGTTTCTTTAAGCATTTGTTTGATTTGTTTTAATTCTTCCATGACTTCAGCTTTGCTTAATATGTCTGGTTCATCAATAGGAAGTGGTATCTTGCTAGGTGTTATTTGATCTTGTTTCTGTCTTTTTGCAGATGTTCCAGCCTCATTTTTGTTTTGTCTTGTGCTTGCCATATTGTTGTTTTTTAATCCCTTTTCTTCCAAATTTATTTTTATCTTTTAAAGTAAAAATTTTCTTTTCCTTTTTTGCCTTTTTTTTCCCTTTCCTTTTCTCTTTCTCAGTTATCTGTCTCAATCTTATATACTCCTTTTTTAGTGTCTTTATCTCTTTAATATTGGTAAAAAGGTTTCTTTTAAGCCCCTTCACTGTTTCAATGAAAGAGGGGGATATTCAATCCAACAGAATTTCCTTCCTTAAATTTTTCGCAGACTTGTCGGGTTCTTCCACAGATTTAATTCAACGAGCGTCTCTCAACTGCCTCAATGTCTTGCCACATCAGCTTTTTTCCAAAAGTTCCTTTATCCCCTTCCTCTGTCTCCTCTCATACAAGCCCAATCGCAGCTTTATAATGGAAAAGCAATTTCAATTCAGTTTTTTGTTTATTTAGTAAGTTTATATTCTTTCTCTGTCTTCAGCGTCTCAGTGTTCAATCACTGAGAGAAAACGCCTGTATTCCTTTCACTCAGTTTTCTTCAATCAATCCCCCTTTTCAGCGTCGTCACCGAAGGGCTTTCACATATATTGTCAGCTCTTTTCCCCTCTAGTTCCGTTCAGCTTTACTCTCTCCCAATATCTATTCGTTTTAGCACAGAGGGAAAAAATTTTTTATCAGCCTTTTTCAGCGCTGGCAGGATAAGGCTGTATTAAACTGTCGCAGTTTCACAATCAACCGTCAGCTGCCTCACAATCCTCCTGCATCTCCCCTCTCACAAGCCCAATCGCAGCTGTGAAAGAGGAGAGCGAAATTCACTCAAGTAATCAATTATTTCAATTAATTTTGAGTTATTTTAAATTGTCTCAATTGATAAATGAATCCTCCTTTTTTTTTTTTTTTTTGTCATCCACCTCAATGCCGATCCAGCACTAAGGGAAAACAAACAAGTATATTGGCCTCAGACAAAAGATCAATCAATCACTCAGGGCTCAGTCTCTTCACCGAACTGGAAATGGCTGCCTCAAACCGTCACATTTAAGAATTCTACTGACAACGTCCATACATCAGGAGTCAATCTTATTCAGCAATTTATATTTCCTTAGCCCCTCTTCTTCTTAATGTCAGTTATCTTTTTTAGTGCCTCGTCGTTTCAGTACCAAAGAAAGAAATCAGCAATCTTTGTCTCTGTTTTTTTTTTTTTTTTTCCTCTACAAACACGCTCTCAGCCTCAGTGTAGGAAGACAACTTGCAATCCTTTATTCTCTTCACTTAAGTTCAATCACGGCAACACAAATCTCTTTCAGATCAATTCTCTCGGTTCTGTCAGTTACTCACCCCCGGTGCCTTGCCGTTTCAGTATTGAGAAATCCGACAAATTTTTTTTTTCTTTGATTTCACTTTCACGGGTCTTCTCACAACTTCGAAGAATGAAAAATCAAATCTGTCAGTTCTCAAATACTTCTCACTGCTTGTCACTCTCAATACTATGTAGATTTTCCGTTATTAGATTTTTTTTTTTCCTGTCAGTTATTAGCCCGATGCTGTGCCAATCTAACACTGAGAGAAAAAAAACCGGCAAACTCACTTCGGCTCTCTCCTCTCAGAATCTGCACCGATTTCAGTCGAGAATGTCAATTTCAGTTACCACATTTTCAATTTTCATTAGATTTGGTTTTTTTTTTCTTTTCCAGCAGTAAAGGGATTAATTATCTTTAAATCATTGCCTGTTTGAAGAGGAGCGTTTCGATCACACCTCCATCCTGTGTTCGCGTTAAGCCACGCCCTCCTAGTTATTTGATTCTTGATGAATGTGTTCGTAATCGGTGTACATGCTTTAATAATCTTGGTTTTATATTAGCAGTAAGTTCATTTTTTTAAGTTTGTAATTAAGAGGTCTCATTTAAAGAGACTTTCCAAAATCATTGTAGCTAACTGAAGCCAAGTATTTCTGAAGTTTCACAACGTATTTGTTTGCATCTAGAGATGGAGGACTCGCATTTCAAAGAGGTTGAAAAAGAGATCTTCTGTATTTTGCTGGCCCCTTTCCTCTTAGATTTCTTAAGAGAAGGGGATAAAAAGAGAACGTCTTATCTAAAACTGAGAAACTGCTTTGATTCATAGCAGAAGTTGCTGTCATCTCTTAAATGGCTTAGCACAGTAAAAGGGAAACAGACTTAAAACAGTGTTTTACTTGGAGATCGATAGGATGAACACAGAAACATGGATCCATGGGAATAGATGAAGAAGGGGGCAGAGAGATAAGAAAGAAATGAGGGAAGTTTTGCTTGAGACAGTGGCTGGACTAACGTCTGAGCAAGGTCTCAAAAGCTTGCCTGTTTTCCTTTCGGATCCCTCAGGTTTGAACAGATGGAACTAAGGGGATTACGTAGTCATAGGTCGCCTGGTCCTCATCTGTTGTATTAATTTTAGGGGAATTTGGGTTGAAAAAACAAAAGAGAGGGTAGAAGGGGGTCTGTCAGTTTATTGATCACGCCTCTGTTGGGAGAGCTGCAGGCACACGGCTGAGCAGGAGCTGCAACGTGCCTAATGTGATTGAAAGGGAGTTAAAATGGTGGTGACCTTTTCAGGAGGAATTAGATTGCCTGCCAGAAGTGGTTAGAAGGAGTGATAACACCAGCTTGAGGAAGCTGTCCAGTCGACTTCAAAGGCAGGAGACAGGGATAGGAAAGGCAAGCTAGCAGCAAGAACTGTTTAAACTGTGGATCCCACAGGTTGATGGCAGAAAGATTACTGTTCTCTTTAGATATGGCAAAGAGGTTCTTGTTAGTTGCATAACAGAGATCTCTGTTATCTGCCCTGAATCCTCTGGAGGTAATGCGGATTATAAGACAATTTTAGCATAGCACTGTCATACTGACCTTGTTTCTTTTTACTCTGCTGCAAGCAAAATATGGGGGCCGTTAAAATATAGGAGCAGTTTAAGTTCAGATGCCTGCTAAATAGTGATCTAATCGTTAAATTTGGTGTGAACAGGATGTGCAATAAGGTGAAGAGCTTATGAACTCTAACATTCAGGACTAGCATCGGGATGTGTTTGTTAGATGGTGTCTTCAGGACTCTTCTCCTGATCCCAAGTCCAAAACAGAAAAAGTGCCCCCTTCCCACTCAGTAGATCAAATGTTACCCTTGCTGTGCTCCTTAGTCAAGACCTATGTTCCCTCTAAGCTGAGCACATAAGCAAATGCTCATATATTCTAAGGGCGTCACTCACAGACTTTATATGGTTGCTCACAAAAATACTTGCAAATCTGGAAAATTGTTGGTTTTTAGAAATTTTTGCTCACATGAGAGAACATTTGCATGCCCCCAGCCAATCCTAAGAGAGAACATTGGTCAAGACCCTAGTGTACAATGAGTATTACTAGGACAGCATGCCTATGGTAAATACTAATTGTAATGGGCACGGGTCAGGTGGACCCCCAGATTGGTAGCTTGGATTGTCTGGAAAAGGGTCTTGTCTTGGTCATTCAGAGGAGGCAGGGGAAATTTCAGGGAGGGGGGGATTGCAGAGGGAGACTCCCAGGGAGGCCTTGCTTCTAGATTGAGAAGGAGTAATGGCTGATTCCTCCAGGGTTCACCTTAAAAGAGAAGAAAGCAAATCTTAATTTATGAATGGCTACCACTGAGGAGCACCCAGCTGTAAGCAATCAGTAATAAGCCCTCTAGCAGCATTCTGTACAAGCCACAGGAATCATAGCAGTAGTCCAAGATGGAAACCACGATAATTTATAAAATGGTTATCAGATCAGGGGCTCAACCTAAAGATGTAGACAGGACTATGAAATCCCAGATTAAGGGGATCTAGTATTCAAAGCAACTTAACTGGGTAAACTAAACTAAACCTTAAGTTTATATACCACATCCTCTCCATAAAAATAGAGCTCGGCAAGGTTTACATCAGTGGTCTCAAATTCAAACCCTTAGTGGGGCCACATTTTGGATTTGTAGGTACTTGGAGGGCTGCAGAAAAAATAGTTAATGTCTTAACAGTTAAAGGAAAGATTTATAAACTATAAAGAGTTTTACCTTATGCAAAATTGTCATTAACTATTTTTTCTGCGGCCCTCCAAGTACCCTATTTTTTTTGCAGCCCTCACATTTAAAGTTTAATATCTTTCCTTTCTCAAAACTGACACATTTCAATCACTATATTGAATATAAAATCATTTTCCCTACCTTTGTTAGCTGGTGACTTTATTTTTCTGTGCTTTTAACTATGTTTCCAGGGCTTTCTTGTCCTTTGACTGTTTTTCTCTCCGTCTTCACTTTCTGCCTTGCATCCATCTTTGGCATTAACTTAATATTCAATTTTTCTGCTTTCATTTCAAAATCTACGTTTACATGTCTTACCTTCCCTTCTATCTCTCTCTTCTTCCATCCCACCATTGGGGAACAGGCCGCCACCACCGCAATAGGGGAACAGACCAGCAACAGGGATCTGAATGAGAGAATATGGGGGTGGGGTGGGAGGGGCTTGCTGAATAAGTGATTGCATGGAAAGTAATGAGTGCTGGAGGAGCCATGTAAGTGACTATGTAGATAGGTGTTTGAATGGCAGGGAGAGAGTGGGTGAGAGGGAAGAGTGGCATGGGTAGGACTGAGCAACTAGAGGGACTATGAGAGGTTGGGGGTGGGGATTGGTGGGAGAGCTCATTGAGAAGGTGAGGTGCCTATGACCAGGGCAGAGGGGTATTATGATTGCAAGGTCCTTCTAATTCATCCTATCCTTTTCTTCTTTTGAAGGTGCTTAGGAGTCCTGTGGCTGCCTCTTTGGCTGGTTTGGGGTAGGGACTGTGTTGGCTTCTCCTGGCTGTCTTTAGCAGTGGTCAAGGGTTAGGAATTTTGCCACTGCCACTTCCATCTGCCATTCTTCACCAGTGGTTGCCTCTCACTTGGTCTCCATATACATAAGTGCAAGTAAAGCTGTGTGTATAGACACAGACTGGTGGAGTAGCCCTGCACAAAATGCCCCCCAAAATAAGAGAGGCTTTGCATGTGTATTTTCCAGATTTTATGAAACTATATGTACATGAGGAACCAGTTAAGGAGCCGAGTGACCAGAAAGTGACTTCAGAGGGAGAGCCATGGTTGGAGATGCTACTTGCACTGGTGAAAAGCCAAAGAGGTAGAAGGGGGGAGGAAAGGTGCCACGGCAGACCGCCCCCCCCCCATGCTCAATAGCAAAGGCTACATGTGTAATTCTTGCCATCTGTCGTTTAGAATATGGCCCCTTCTGAAAATGGGAATAAGCATGTATTTTTCTGCCCAAAATACACCCAGTTGGGCTTTTAGATGCTTATGGAAATGTTTCAAATGCAAATCAAGCTTGTAAAACAAGGGCCAAAGCATGAAAGATTTTTAGGGCATTGGGTGATCTGCTAAGAAATTTGATTTCTATTTCAGCTGGGGTGTTCAACAGCACAGTAACATGCATAAAAATGTTCCTGACCAAATAGGCTTGTGTGCATCATGATGACTGACCTGGACTGTGAACTAACTGACTGCAGGAGTACGAGGAGGTGCTGAAAAGTTCTCATCCCAGCCAACTCGCTTCCTAAATTCTGAGCTGAAATGAGGGTCAACTTATTTCATCAAGTGCTAATTTCCAGAAACAAATTTTCTCTTCTTGGTTAGGCTGAGAACTTTTCTGCACCCTCTGATAGTGTGAAGAGTTTCAGTGTCTGGTAGCTGAGATTGTGATGTCATAATGTCTCATTCCACCAATAAGAGCCAACCTCATCAGTGATGTCACAATGGCCGGATTGTCCTATACTTGGTTCACTTTTATTACATACTTGAGGAGGGGCTGAAAAGTTCTCATTATTTTGCCACTGGAGCTGAAAAGAGTCGTTTTATTTCATTAAGGGCCAATTTGCAGAAACAAAATTCTGTTTTTGACCTTGTTTCAGGTCATGGATTGAACCATATCCATGTCATTCTCTTCTCAGTTGTGCTGAAAACTTTTCAGCACCCCTTCATAGTGTGAACATAGTGAAAGGTTAAATGGAGGCATTGCAGAATTAGATGTTCATTTTACATGAAGTAGCAAGGCATTTCCTGTAGGAATAAGACAAACACCATAATTAATCCTAGGGCCCACAGGGGACCTGACTTTATTAAGCCTTCAGAAAAAAAGTTAAGGTAGCATCAGGGAACCTTCCAGGAAAGAAAAAAGGCAATCTGCTATCTTTGCTGCTTAGGCCTTCTGAGTGTCCTGGTGTCTCGTCTTGCCATACCTTTGCAAGTGAAACGCATTATCAAGTAGTGTTGGGGTAGTGGCTAAGTGCGTTTGACAGACGCCAACTCTCTGCCTCCACACTGGATAATTGCATTGTCAACTGTTGAACAAAGTGGCAGGTGACACTACAGCCGATTGATTGTCCTAGCACTGCAGCTCTGAAGACTGTCAGCAACCAATCGATTGAGTTTACAGAAGACACCGTGACTGTATCTGTAACTAATTTCACTTTGAAACTCACAAAATGACCCTGCAGAATCCTCCACCCCCTTCTTCTTCTATCTGTTCCTTTCTGTCTGGCTTTTCCATGGCTCACTGAAAGTTACAGGCAGGTCTGTTCCTTAACATTCATGGCATTGGGGTGGGTGAAGAGAGCACAGCAAGCCAAATCTAATCTTTAGCCTTAAAATTGGTGCCAATAATTTCAACTATTTAAAAGTTTCTGTGATGTAAAATAATTCACATAAAACAACACTGAATAGTTGTTTGTGAGCAAATGGATGAGGGTCCTGAAGTGCTTCCTTGACTCTGGATGGGGAGTGAAAGGCTGTTTTATGGTCTTGGAGAGGGTAAGAAAACAAGAAGAAAAATCAGTCTTTATTCAATGTACTCCCAGAATACAGAAAGTGCCCGACGTGGCTGCGTTTTTTTGCATCAGGGCAAAACTACCAGCTGGTAAGTGCCATCTAACTTACACTAAAACCACAATAGAAATGTGCCTCGGTCCATTGTAATTAGATGGGCGATATTGCTGTAACCATTGTAAAGACAGTCTGTCCCAAGGCCCCTGAGACTGTTCCTCATAAGAACTATCTGCTCATCTGATTAAAAGAAGAATAGATATAAATAGAACTTGTGGTAGTAATTCTGATGTCATTATTAGAACAAATCAACTGCACTCTGATTTTGATTCCATTCCTTCCGTCACTCCCATTGATGCACAGCAACTAAAGAGTATAGGGGCTCAGGTAAGGAGCTTTATAAACCCAAATTACATTATATTAGTGATTTTTATTCCGCCATTACCTTGCGGTTCAAGGCGGATTACAGAAGAGGATTTCTGGACATGTCCAGAGGTGTTAGAGGATTGAAATGTTTCATACGGTGTTAAGTTAGTCTTTATGGATTTCTTGAATAGCAGGGTTTTTATTTCTTTTCTGAAAGTTTTGAGCAAGTCACTAAACCCTCCAATGCCTCTAGGGACAGGAAATATTTACAGTACCTGACTATGAGCCACTTTCAGCTACTGCTGAAATGGTGTGAGCTAATTCCCAATAAATAAATATTAGAACAAAGGAGGAATCTACAAAGGTCTAGGAATCAATAGAGCCAAAACAAGTTGAGAAACTTGCCTTATCACTTAAAAGTAATTCGTCCCCAAATCAATATTTGGCATCTCAACCCATGCAGATCAAAAAGACCTTGCTGGCCCATGACTCCTGCCAAGACTACACTACAATTAGACCTGCTCAGACTCCACAAAAGGTAGGAGATTCCAAAATCTAGTTCCATTCAAAAATCTAGTATCTCCATAGTGCAGCCTGTAAACCTAGGGCTGCCAGGAGCGCTAATGAGATGAACACACTGCCTTCAGCGGCCCTGGAAGCTTTCGCTCTACCTCAACATCCTGCCTCTGCGGGGAAAGGGAAGTTGAAGCTGAGGGAAAGCTTCCAGGTCCACCAGAGGCAGCGTGGGGTGGGAGCTGGGGCAGAAAAGAAAAGGGAAGGGTGAGGAGAAAGAGATGCCAGAACACGGGAGAGAGAGGGAAGAGAAGGAAATCAGAGGAGAGAGATATCATAGCTTGGAGAGGGGAGAAAGGAGGGAGGGAGAGATGGAAGGAGACAGGAATGCCAGACCATGTGTAGGAGTAGGGAAGAAAAGAAAAGGATGAGGAGAGAGAGAGATGCCAGTGCATGGGGGATGGGAGGAGATGTGGAAGGAAAGATATAGTTTATGTTCTAATCTCCTGTATAATCTAATATAATAAAATGATAGGCCGCGCATGCGCACTAAAAAAACGTGTTCCCTGATCCGTTGCAAAAATACGAGTGCGCATGCGTGGGTTTTACGTCACCACCTACTCGCTTTGTACATCACAGCCTCCCTGCTCTACACAAGCCCGACCGCAGCCAGACGACGATCTCCGTTCCTCCTGCCGCCGCCGATCTCCGTTCCTCCTTTGCCACCCACCCCCTTCTCTTCCCCACAGCCTCCCTGCTCTCCACAAGCCGGACCGAAGCCAGATGACGATCTCCGTTCTTCCTGCCGCCGCCGATTTCCGTTCCTCCTTTGACACCCACCCCCTTCTCTTCCCGCAGGCCCGAATGGCGATTCCAGCAGCGTGTGCATCAGTCTTCACACGCTGCTTCGGGCCCTTCTACTGCCCTGATTTGCTCTGCCGCGTCTCTGATGATGTCATCAGGGACGTGCCAGAGTAAATCAGGGCAATAGAAGGACCCGAAGCAGCGTGTGGAGACTGATGCAAGCGCTGCTGGAATCATCACGTTTGTAGTCCGGACCGCGGGAAGGGAAAGGGGGGGTAGAGGAAACGCTAATGCTGCTGCACAGGGAACGGGGGGGGGAGGGAAATGGAGGGGGAGGGAATGCTGCTTTGGACAGACAGACAGAGAGAGGAAGGGAAACACAAAGAAAATAAGAAAGACACAGGGGCAGGTGCACAGGGAACTGGTGTGGGGGGAGGGAAATGGAGGGGGATGGAATGCTGTTTTGGACAGACAGACAGAGGGAGAAAGAAGAAAGACACAGGGGCAGGGAGATACACAGAAAGACAGACAGGCAAAGGGGGACAGGGACAGAGACAGACATAAAGGACAGCGGGAGCCGCGTCAGGAGGGGTGCGGGATGCGGCAGTGGGAACTTTTCCAATGGGTGCAACTGGGCTGCTGTCGGGAACCTCTGATCAGGGACAGAGCAAGGTAAGAGTATCATAGGGATAAGAAGGAGGAGGGGTGATAAAAAATGAAGGGATGCCTACTGCTGGACAGGGGGAGAAGGAAAGAGATGCTGATGGACAGGGGGGGGTGAAGAAAAAGGAACAGAGGACAGCCAAGGAAAAAGAAAGGCAGAAAGAAAGAAAGCAGCTAAGGAGAGAGAGAGAAAGAAATAAAGACAGACACACACACACATGTTCTAGCACCCGTTAATGTAGCGGGCTTAAAGACTAGTTTTATTAATATTTTGTTAACAGAGTCAAACCCTCCTGTTTGGATGAATCGGTATAAAAAAAATCAAAGATTAGATTAGAAGGCGACGGAAATAGAAAAGAAGATTAAGATACCAGATCTGGGGGAGGAGAGGAGAGAAAGCGCATGGTAGGAGCGCTGGGAGCAGGATGAAAGATTGGCTTTTGACCACAGAAAGTTTCATAAGCACTGGCTGTGTGGGATTTCCCCCTTCCTCTCCCCCACATTTCCCATAAATACAACGAACCAACACAAACCTGGCTGAAACTAGCACCCGGATATTGAACTAATGCAATTTGAGAGCAAATTTGCTCATTTTCAAAACTTCAGCCCTAGAAAATGATGGATCAGAGTTTTGACGAGGAGAATGCTTGGGAGAGCTCTGTCTGAACAATAGAAGTAAGTGCTCTGAGAGTAGAGTATGTAGATAGAACCAGCCATGACTGACTAACTGTTCTGATTGCAGAATCAATATCCTGATCAATTGATTGATTACATTTAACACTGATTTCCTTTCCTCCGACTAGCCCAGAAAAGAGCATTAGCTTTAGATTAGAGGAGTGAGAATAGTGGTTATGAAATTTCTCTCTCCTTCCCCATTACAGCACTTGCAGATTGCCACCCCTCTGCTTTCAGTAGCTTCTTAATCTTACCTGTTGTTCAGGGCCCTCGGGAGGCCCTGCCTCATTTCATACCTCCAGTTCCTCATGGGGAAAATCACTTCCTCCTAGCAACTCTGTATGGATTCATTATTGAAAGTTGTGACATTCCTGTGATCTCCTGTCAGTACCTCTTATTGATCCCTTGATGGAAATTGACTCAGACTGCAAAGAATCTTGAATATCTTCTTTCCGATTTGTTTCTTCCCCCAATAGGACAACACACCTTCTGTCGCTGAAACATAGCTAGTGGTGGTAGTGCTTCCCATGTTCTTTAATTCAGAGGGTCAAGAGGCAGTGGAGGCCCACAGCTTAGAAAGTGGGCACTTCCCAGGAGATCTGACATTAGAACACAGAAAACACGAGAAGCTTCATCAAAATATTTACCTGTGGCCCAGTAACAGTGTGTGATACAGAAGGCCCCCTGTTTTAATCCCAAGTCCACTGGCTGTAGTCATGTTCCTTCATATTTGACCTCAGTAGCCATCCTATATGTTCCAGGGAGGGTTTTACGATCTTTAAATGACCATCGTATGGTCATTCCTTCTATTTTCAAAGCTCATTAGGAAGTAACGAGAGAGAGAGTGTTCAGGCTTGTGTCATGCCTATGGATTACCTTGCTATCACAATATGGGCAGAATATTCCCTGATTAAATTTAAGGGTTTGTTAAAACTTTTACTTGACCATTTGAGGACTTGGTGATAAGCTGATTGAGTCTCTGTCTTCATTAAACTTGGCATTAGCGCTTTGTCTTTTGTTTTAGCCTTGGAAGGAATGTATTGTATACCTCTTTCCTATTTTAATGGAGTTCATTCTGATGTGTGTAATTTTGTACAATTGTAAACCACTGACCTGCAGAAGTCAAGCAGTATAGCAAATTTTAACAAACATAAAACACTCCTCAGCCACCTAAGTCAACTTGGCAGCATTCACAACTCTTAGGAGAGAGAAGAGGTTGGAGTTGACATCGCTCAAGGGTGACACCTGGTGGCTAAGTTTAGGAAGGAATGCTGATGTGGGGCTCTGGTCCAAGGCTCTTAATGTAGTGACTAAATTAGGTACTTTTTTTGACGAGGATGGAGGGTGTATACAAAATAGAGGAGACCTCCCCAGTTAACTGCAGGTGACAGCTTTTAGCTTGAGAACCCAGCACTGGTTCCAGCTGAGCATGAAGAAACTGTTGGATAAGAAAGTTTACCACTTGCGGAGAGAGTGGAGTATATTCCGTGTGATGATTTTTTGATAAGAGCCATCCAAGGAGATAGAAAAAGAGAGGCTGTGTATGATGACTTCCTTATGGAAACTGGAAAAGGGCAAGCTTTGTAGTAAAAAAAAACAAAAAAAACTAAAACCAAACAGTAAGGAGCAGGAGCTTTTTGTGGTAAATTTTGGTAGCTATATCGTTAGTCATGCCTGTTTTGTCCTAAAGCTGGAATGAGTTTGTGTTCTGCATTTGAGAATGACACAGGGACAAATTTGTCCAGGTCTCCATGACATCTCAATATCCCCATCCTGTTCCTTTGAGTTCTGTCCCTATCCCATTCCTGCAAGCTCTGCCTTAACCACACAAGCCTTGAACACTTATGATTTTAAAGTGTTCGAGGCTTGTGCAGATGAGGGCAGAGCTTGCTGGAATGGGACAGACGGAGCTCGCAGGGACGAGGATAGAGAGATCCCATGGGTTTGTGGAAAACTTGTTCCCATGTCATTCACTATTCTGCATACACAAACTCCTGGGCAGTGTCCTGAGTATGTATGGGAGCATTGGTATGTTTGCTGTTTATAGATTGTGGGAGGGGGGGGTGAGTCACGCATTATCAGCAAAAGTGCCAGGATGCCAACTTCACATCCTGCCAGTCAGTGGGGAGGCAATAGGGATGAAGCACTATGTCACATTGAGGTGAGCTAAGTGAAACTGACAAGTAGGGAAAGGAGCTTTGAGCTTGAAAGTAAGTGTAGACTTCCAGGATAAGTCATCGTAATAGATACACTCTGATTGATGTTAGAGTTGTCTCCCAAACAGTCAGAGTTTATAGAGGTGCCACTCAGTAGTAGGGCTAGATTTGCATGTTGGACTTCCTGTAAGAGTGATGGGGAAGACCAGCTTGGTGCAAGCTCAGCTTTGGAGAGCTGAACAATAACAGCAGTAGCACATTGCGACGGGCAGGAGTTTTCATTCTTTATTTTGCTAGTGACTCCTTGAAGCTGAGCTTCAGTTGTGTTATGCATGGCAATGACTGGTGTTATCCCAGAGTGAGCATAGGCAGTAAATCCTTGGCATGCATAACAGTGGCATAGCCAGACCTGACATTTGGAGCGGGAACTGATAAAGGTATGAATAGTGTTTCTTGGTATGCTGTTAAATAATGCCTTAGACTGTACTTAATGATGGATTTCTCTTAGTCTGCCCAATGGCTCTCCTGCATCAACATAAACTACGTTTCTATTGTGGCAGATACTTATTCCTGAATCTTTGGGTAGTCAATCCCTTCTCGTAAGAATTCTTTTAGAGAGCCTCATTAGCTTTCTTTTGCTCTGCCTCCCCATTCTTCTGGGCTATCCTCCAATTCCTCGGTTGTCTCTCTACAAGTGACATGGTAGGAGTCAGTCTTTTCTGCTTGTGTTTATTTTTCAGTTAAATTTGGTTTTGCTTAACTGTTTATGAGGCTTTTCTATGTTGTAGAGAAACCCCCAATCTTGGGACATCTCTGGCTGCGGTAGAGCGCAGATCCTAAGGTTCAAAGTCTGCTTCCATGGGGAAGACTGCTTTGCAGTACACCCACTTGGAGAGCCTTCACTGACTGTTCGGAGGCTCAGGGACCGATCCCTTGGGAGCAAGGTTCATCCACAGTGGGCTTGAGTGTAGACTGAGTGACTCTGTGGTGGTTTTTCCCGTATTGAGGCTGACTGCTTTCCTCCCTCCGTTTGCATGCATAAAGTCCAGTGGGGGTTGAGGTCTCCGGCTGATTCGTTGGGCCCAAGAGGTAGTCTGAAGACACAAGCACTCCGAATTTTAGGCTTGTTGAGGCAGAAGTTCTCCCTGTAAGCCGTTTGCAGCCTCGGCACGTGTAGCTCCCAGCACACAGCATGGCATAGTAAGTAACAGGCTAACATCCTGAAAAACAAAATGGGGGGGGGGTCAAAATTGGATTTTAGGGGGTTCTTGGGTTAGAGTCAGTTTCCCCCACCTCTAAATTTGAAAAGAAGGTCTAGAAAAAGGCCTAGTGGTTGGTTCCCTGAAAGTTCAAATTGCGGGGTGCATGTGTTTTGGGCCTAGGGTTAATAAGAGCACCGTAGATGCACATCCAGATGTTGCTAGGTTTTTGAAGGGTGCTCTGCAACTTCGTCCTCCAGTATGACAACCTTTTTCGGCATGGAGTCTTAATCTTGTGTACGGGAGCTTGCTGGAGTGGCCTATGAACCTCCAGAATCCATTTCAAATGTTCCTGCCTGGCTTTCAAAATCATTCACGGAATCCTGCCTCCTCTTATCCCACTGTCTTTCAACTCCTCCAGTCCCGACTCCTCCAGAACTGCCCAAAGGCTTAAACTAGCCTTCCCCTCTCCACGCGGCATCCACTATTTAGGCAAACTGGGAAAATCCCTTCTCTTCAAAATCACAGGTCTTTGGAACGACCTCACCACCCCGCTGCGGAACCTGAGCTCCCTTCAGTTATTCCGCAAACAACTGAAAACCTGGCTTTTCAGCAAATTGTAGCTCTATCCTTCCCCCCTTTCTCTCCCCCCCCTTATACACATAAGTTCATGAAATCCTTTTTCTTCTTCTCTACCCACTATTTTAAGTTCTTGTAAACCGTGTCGAGCTCCATTCTCATGGAGATGATACGGTATATAAACTTAAGGTTTAGATTAGATTAGATTAGATTAGAAAAAGCTTCTCTGATGGATCTTGCAATCAAAATGGGGTTTTGGTGCAAATTATCTCATCCAGAACTGCAGGCTTCCTCAGAATTTCGGATTCAGGTGTGGCCTTGCACACACTCCCTCCTTTCTTACCAAAAGTGGTTTCCAGATTCCATAAGAACCAAGAAGAGAGAGATAAGGTGTTGAAATTGTTGGATCTGCACAGAGTATTACTGTGGTATCTGGAGATTACAAACAAATTTCTCTTGTTGGATCATCTTTGTGTACTGGTGGGGGCTGTCCGTAAAGACTGACCAAACTCGAAACAGGCCATTTCAAGTTGGTTTCGTATTGCCATTTCTTCAGTCTATATCAGAAATGAAAAGCATCCATCTGTATCCGTTGAGGCATACTCCATTAGAAGCGTTGCTTCCTCATGGATGGAATCTTCAGCAGTTACCTTGGAAAAAATCTGTAGAGCTGCCACATGGTCCTCTCTCCATACGTTTGAAGTTTTACAGGGTGGACGTGGTGGCCAAAAAGGACTCCACATTTGGATCATCCGTTCTGTCAGCAGGTTCATTTGTCCCGTCTCACAGGTTGAGGAATAGTGTTTGTTGTACTAGAACAGGGGTCTGCAACCTTTAAGACATAAAGAGCCACTTGGACCCGTTTTCGAAAAGAAAAAAAAAACTTGGAGCCGCAAAACCATTATAAAACAAATCTAACACTGCATATATTGTTTCTTATCTTAATGCTATATACAGGATCACTAAATTGAAAATAAAATCATTTTTCCTACCTTTGCTATTTGGTGATTTCATGAGTCTCTGGTTGCACTTTCTTCTTCTGACTGTGCATCCAATCTTTCTTCCTTTCTTCCAGCCTCCTGTATGTTTCCTCTCCTCCAGACCTCATTCTCTCCCCCAACTTTTTCTTTGTCTCCCTGTTCCCCCTTCTTTCTGTCTCCATGCCGTCCCCCAAGCCACTCGGTTTGCTGCCACCGCAATCGGGGAACAGCCCCCAAGCCACCACCGTCCCAAGCTTTCCCTGCAGAAGTGTTGCGCTGACCAGCATTCCGCTCCCTGACGTCAATTCTGACGTAGGAGAGGAAGTTCCGGGCCAACAAGGCATTTCTCCTCATTCCATCCAGCCTGAGCCCCATCTCTCCTTGATCCAGCATTTCCCTTCTGTGTCTGTCAGAATTACCATTCCACCTATTTTCCAGCATCACCCTTCTTTGTGTCCATCTCACCTATATCCCTATCTCACCACTTTTTCAGAATCTTCATTTGTCTCTGTCCTTGTCTTTACCCCATGTTCACCATTTGCCCTTTCAATGTCTTTATCTCCCCCCCACACACACACTTTTTCAGTATTACTTCTATGTCTCTATTTCACCTCCTCTTCATGTCCCCTCTGTATCTCTATCCTTATTCAGTAGGTCCTGCTTACCCTTTCTCTTCTTTGTGTCACTATCTCCATTTTCAGCTTTCCCCCCTTTTCCATTGTTAATGCACCCTATAGCCAGAATCTTTCCACCCTCCCTCCACTCCGGCCCAGCCCAGTATGAAATATTTCCTTTTGTTTCCCTCCCCTCTCTCTTTCTTTCTCTCTTCCCCTCCCTCACCCACGAGTCCTGCATCTGGCCCTCTCCCTTCTACCTGCACCTGGCAACACCCCCCTGCTCCGCGGCTCTCTTCAGCAACTCGTCAGCAGCGGTGATCAAGACAAGCTACCGACATCGAGGCCTTCCCTCTACGAGTCCCGCCTTTGTGGAAAAAGGAAGTTGAAACAAGCGGGACTCGCAGAGGGTAGGCCCCGACGTCAGAAGCTGCTGCTGAGTTGCCGAAGAGAGCCGCGGAGCAGGGGATGTGGCCGGAAGCAGGTAGAAGGGAGAGGGAGATAGGAAGGCTGTAGATCTCTGGAGCATGACACCGACCCCGGCCAGGATGATTTCTTTTTCAGGCGTCGCGGCGGGAAATAGCCATGCTGAGCAGTGAACTCAGCACTACACAGATGAAAGCCTTGCTTGCTGATTGGTCCGGCGGCACGGCGGGGCGGGGCCGCCGGACCAATCAGCAAGCAAGGCTTTCATCTGTGTATATGCTGAGCTCACTGCTCAGCATGGCTATTTCCCGCCGCGACGCCGGACTTGTAACTGCATGCCTGCGTGACACACTACCGGAGCCGCAGCAAAGGTGGAAAAGAGCCGCATGCGGCTCTGGAGCCGCAGGTTGCCGACCCCCGTACTAGAAGGAAAAATTAGATTCTTACCTTGCTAATTTTCTTTCTAGTAGACAGACACTTTATTCCTGTTGGATATTAATTTGCCTGCTTACTGCCTCAAATGTGCTGGGGACTCTGGACTTCTTGTTTCATTCCTTTATCCAGCTTTAAACAAGGATAGAAGACGTGACTGCCCTGTTGAAGAATCTAAGGGGGTATCTAGAATCTCCCCCATTCTTAGTGCAGGTTGTGCTTAGGTTGATAACTTGTTTGTTTTCACCTTGTTATGTATTGCAAATAGTTAAGTTTGTTTTTGTTGTAATAAGGTAATGATATGAGCAGAATGGACATGTTTCTTGGGGGGAGTTCCTGTACCCCTCCCTATTCTATTTCCTCTCCAGAGCTGACCATCTGCTTTGGTTTCAAATGAGGAACTGGAGGACAGCCTAGAGGAATGGGAGGCAGAGCAAAAGAATGCTAATGAGGCTCTCTACAAGAATTCTCACAAGAAGGGATTGACTACTCACAAGTTTAGAAATAAGTGTCTGTCAACTAAAAAGATTACCTAGGTAAGAACCTAATCTTTACATATAATTAATGGAAATGCCAACATTTTTAAATATAGTTGTCTGGTCAAGTTTAAGATGGATTATCCCCTACTGTAATGGCAAACATCTCAATATAAAATATATAATTTACTTTTTTTTTTTTAAAATTAAAGCCATCCTGGCCACTGTAAAGCCCACCCCCGCCCAGAAATCCACCAACGTTTGAATATAAAACTTTTGTTTTGTTTTTTAAATCCTGGCACTCTCCTTGTTTTCATATTTTTAGCTGTGCAGAACGTGTGCAGTCACTGTGGCACAATTAGGCCCGCCTGCAGGAAACAGAAATTAGATGCAGGGAGAACTCACAACTGTGAGAGTGCTCAGTGTTGTGCAACCGCATCGGGACTTGGCAACTGCTGGAGGAACAAAGAGAGATTGAGCAGCTCCTCAGCCCAACACCTGACGCTCGCTCGTTCACCCAGACCCCAGCGAAAACAAAAAGAGTCTGCGTTCGAGCACTGCTGCTGTGTTCCACGATGAAGTCTGCCTTGCACGTGGCTGAGACTGACTTCAGCTAAACAGACATTAGCAGTGGGAGAGATTGGGCTGGCCAGGCCTGCCCCTGATGCATAAGGAGGGCAGTAGTACCAGGGTATCAGTAGGTCATGGTTTGAAGCCCATTACTGCTGCTGGAACATTTTTCCTTTTTGTTTGTCCTCCTCACTCTTTTCCAGGGAGCCATCGTATCCAGCCTGTCTCTGCACTGCTCCCCATCTGCATGTCAGAATATCATCATGCAGGTTGTGCCGTTAATCGTTTGCTGTTGCCCAGCTTTTCTTTCTGCCAGTACCCCTCAAAAGCAGAGACCTTAGTTTTTGCTTGAAAACCTTTCTCCTGGTTTGTGCCTCTCCTCTCTGTCAACCTGGCTGTTAATGTGCTGCTGGAACTGGAAGCGTTCTGCCCTGAGAAATGGCAGATGGGGATCCTGTGGTGTCACCTCCCATATGTAGTGGCCTTTGTAACTACACTGTTGTCCAGGAATCGGCTCTGTGTCCAGGCTGATATGGTTCAGTTGTCAAATATTTGAGCAGCTGCTCTGGCTTGGAGGCAATGCTGGAAGACGAGTCAGGTGCTCCAAATCCAAGCTGATCTTTTAAAGACTGCCGCTGGGCACTTGTCAGCTCTAGAATGCACTTTGAAGGGTAAAGGGGATGGGACTTGATATAGCGTTTGTTTGGGTTTTCCTGTGTGGATACAATCAAAGCACTTTGCTTATTTTTGTACCCAGGCCAATGAAGTGTTAAGTAACTTTCCCAGAGTCACATGGGAATTGAACTCAGAACCTCAAGGTGCCGAGGCAGTTGCTCTAGTCACTAGGCCACTCCTGAGCAAACATTCTAGGTAATGGTAGCCACTTTGTCACCATATCCAAATCCTTGTTTGCAGATAAATGATAGTGCTCAGCAGAGTGCTCTTGCCCTTATGTACACTGTGAGTATCTACAGAACAAGCTCAAGTATTGCTGCTCATGAAATATTTTAGAGCACAGACTTTGTTTTTAAGATTGTTTCATGTTAAACATAACTTTTTTTTAATATTCTGCAATATACCGTATTTTTTGCTTCATAAGACGCACTTTTTTCCACCCAAAATTGGGTGGAAATTTCAGTGCGTCTTATGAAGCGAAGGTAACTCTTTTTTTTTTTTTTTTTTTTAAACACCCCCACCCATCCCGGTGTACCTTTTTAAAATGACCCACTCGTTGGGGGTATGCAGGCTGACTGCTGCCCGCCGCTGCTTCTGCTCACCGCCACTGCGCCGCAAATCAGAGAAGGTAAGGGAAGGCCCAGCGTGCAGCGATTGCACGTCGGTGGCCCACACGCCTTCTCTCGACATTAGAACTGACATCAATTCTGACGTTGGGCGAAGGCTTGTGGGCTGACGACATGAAATCGCTGCACGCTGGCCCTTACCTTCTTTGAGTTGCGGTGCAGCAACGGCGGACCGGGGCCAGAGGAGGAGGAATCTGCGGAGGGTAGGTAGGTTTCAGGATGCAGGGAGGGAGGAAGGATGGCAGTTTCTGGCGCAGCAGCGGTGGGCCAGAGGAGGAGGAATCAGCAGAGGGTAGGCAGGTTTCAGCACGCAGGAAGGGAGGAAGGCAGTTTCCGGCGCAGCAGGGAGGACGAAGGACAAAAGCTGGAAGGCAGTGAGGGCAAGGAGGCACGAACTCGGGACATAGGAGGGAGAACGAAGGACAAAGGCTAGAAGGCAGCGAGGGGGCATGAACTCGGGACATGGGAGGGAGTTAGGTCAAAGAACAAAAGCTTGGAAGGCAGTGAGTGGGAGGAGGCACAAACTTGGGACAAGGGAGGGAGGGAATAGAAAGGGGCAATTCTTGGGCCTGAGTGAAGAAAGGAAGGAAGGAAGGAAAGAGACTCATGAAATCACCAGACAACAAAGAAAGGAAAAATGTTTTTATTTTCAATTTAGTGATCAAAATGTGTCAGTTTTGATAATTTATATCTGCTGTGTTTATGAAAAATGAAAGGAACGGTCTGGCAGGCAAGGAGAGACAGGGTGCAGAACCTGGTACATATTAGTACACAATTTGGTTCAGAATGTGGTTTTTTTGGATTTTTTTTCCTGGTTTTCCTACTCTAAACCTAGGGTACGTCTTTTGGACCGGTGTGTCTTATGGAGCAAAAAAATGGTACCTTTTCGTTCAATGCAGAGAACAAACATACTGGACAAGCCAGAACTTACAAAGCATAGAAATAAATTGTATAAAATAAGACACACCAATCTCCTTCCTTTATAGCCCTAAGAATTAAGCAATAAAAATCTCTTAAACAAATAGTTTTAAGATGAGACCTAAACTCCTTATAATCATCCTTAAACAATAGTAAAATATGCATTTGTTTATCTAATTTAACTGCTTGACAAGAGAGCAACCAATGGAGGATTAGCAAAAAGATTTACCTTCTGTGTGTCCTAACATCCTGCAAATATAATATGCAAATACAGTGCAACGCCATACAACAATTTATGTAAAAAAAAAAAAGATTTTAAACAAAATTCTGACATGAACAGGTAACAAATGCACCTTAAAGTAAGATCCTGAAATCCAAATCCGTGAGAAAATCAAGCAGACCTTTAACAATTGCTGTGGACAAGCCAGATATATAATAACACATTAATCCAAGGCGCTCAATACCACTGCCTGAACAAAAGCAGAATTTCTTTTCCACAAACATGGCGCAAATTACGCATAGGAAATAATGTTTTCTGAATCAATTTAGAGACTTGTGGTTGGAATATAAAAGCAGAATCTAGGAGTGTCCCTAAAATCCTAATAACAGGGTAGAACCCATATTCTACATAATTAATCTCTACCTCAATTTCAAATTTATCAGAAGCTCCATGAAGCAACAAAAACATTGTTTTCTCTGTGTTTATTTTCAAGTTATGCCTTGCCATCCAATTTGTCAGTGTCCTTAATACCAAGGTAGAAATGGACACTGGGACCGTGATGTCATCAGCATAACTATAAAATGCCACCTTCAACTTTTCGAGCTTATAACCTAGCAAGTGCATATAGGCATTAAAGAGCAAAGGAGATAAGAGGTTACTCCATCTCTCCGATAAACACGCCTGTCCCTTAACCTGGTAGGTCAGCAATTTCAAAAAGCCCTGGAACCACATTCCATGAAATTCCAATAGCATACAACACCTGCTTGTTTGTCTTGGTGAGCACATTGAAAGGGAGAGAAACAAAGGTAGATAGAGAGCATACGGCCTATCTAGTCTGTCTAGCCATGCCATCTATTATTCCCTCCTCTCCCTTAGAGATATAACGTACTTGTCCCAAGCTGTCTTGAATTCAGATACACTGTTGTCTCCAAGCATTCACCATCTTTCTTTGAAAAAGTACTGTATTTTCTGAGCTTGCTTCTAAATCTGTCCCCTTTCATCTTCATCCTGTGCCCCTCTCATACAAGAGTTGTGATCTCATTGGGCGCTATTAAAGCTGCCTTGCCATCGGTCAGTGTCTTGTGGCTTAGTGCTAATGCACTGACTGTGTTATATGGCAAACACTTAAGTTTCAGAAATTTCAAGCAAAGACAAGAGGGCTAGAAGCTAGTGGCCTGAAAGTGACTTCTCTCCCATTTTACTACAGATCTTGGTATTGCATGTGATTACAAATGTGTGGCTGATGGCCTTTTATTAGACTTGTGGCTGCTACAAGATGAATAGTGTGAAACGCCAGCCTTGTGCAAGTTGGGGCTCTCTCTGCTAATGTTTGTGTTATTTCCTGCTAGGCTCTGGCTTCATCATGTGTAGCAGTAAAGAGAACCATGACAGTGACGCTGACCTGGATGTGGATGGAGATGACACACTGGAATATGGGAAGCCACAGTATCCTTTCAGCAACTTTCAAGTGCACCAGAGACTCCCAAGAGCTGTGGGCAGGTGGTGCTGGCTGTCGCACCTCTAGTCCAGGAGGGTCACAAGTTTGATCCCAGTCAGTGTCGCCTCCCTTTTCCCTCTGTGCCTCCATCTGTCATTAATGGTAGAAGAGTGTCGTCATTATTCTTTCACATCAGCTCTCTACTGGAGTTTTATGCCTCTATTAGAGAAAGTTGTGGAATAAACTACTGCAGTTTTAGGCTTCTAACTACGCTTGTAAGTTGCTGACTCATAAAAGTCTCTCTTCTTCAGTGAAGATAGTTTTCAGAGTGCTTTACCTGTGTTGATCATCTGTTTGAAGATTGTCCATATCCCTCGGTTTATTATGGATTCTTGTTACAAGTGGTGGCAAGATAGGTCAAAAGCCAGGTTTCACTTGGGCTAGAAGGTTAAAGAAAGAGCAACCAGTTGGAGCTCATATCATTTGAAACCCTGGCGCTTGGAACGTTCATCCCAGGTTCTAAACAGTCGGGCGTCTAACCTGCAGGCATCTGCCCACTCTGTTCTCTGCTTCTGAACTAGGACTCAGTCCTGTCAAATTCTGCCTTTCCTTTAACTTCCTGTGTGCAGGTACACAGAGGCTGACATTATCCCATGCACTGGGGAAGAGCCGGGTGAAGCCAAAGAGAGGGAGGCGCTCCGAGGTGCTGTTTTAAAGTAAGTAGGCCCAAGCCCTTTCCATTCTCTTGATTGAAAGAGCTCAATTTACAGCAGCAAGGTGACCACATAAAGTTAAATGGGGAAGCTGGATCTTTTAACTTATCTATTCAACCAAGTAGCATCACTGAAAAAATGGATAAGTCCCGAAATCCAACTACCTCTGATAAGAGAGAGGTTTCTCAACTGCTATAAAACTACAAACACACTCTGCCACAATAACTCATAATTAGACACTTCACTGCAAGCAGTAAGTAGAAGGCTCTAGAACAGGGATGTCAAAGTCCCTCCTTGAAGGCCGCAATCCAGTCGGGTTTTCAGGATTTCCCCAATGAATATGCATGAGATCTATTTGCATGCACTGCTTTCATTGTATGCTAATAGATCTCATGCATATTCATTGGAGAAATCCTGAAAACCTGACTGGATTGTGGCCCTCGGAGGGACTTTGACACCCCTGCTCTAGAAGAAGCAATGAAATGGGACACCTCGTCAAGCCCTAGCACCCCAGAGTGGGTTTCTCAGCAGAAGTAGCAGCCTGAGAACCAGTAGAGCTCTTCACTTTATATCAGCACTTATTAATGCCAGTTTTTTCACTCTTTCACAATAAATAAGGGTCACCCAGGGATGTTATTAGGCAGAAGTTTTAAAGTTCCATACAAACGTTGGACATAGTAATAAGTATACTGCTGAATGCTAATAACTGAGGGCTCCCTTATATTAATTAATTGTGAGTTATTTTGGCAGATTGTAAGTTCTGTGTTTAGATATAGAGAGTTTATATTTTTATAGCACTTAAAGTTATCCAGTGGGCAGCTCAGTGTTGCCACTTGTAAGCCAACTTTTAGCACTGCCCAAATCAAAACTTATAACTTTAGCCTTTTACAACGTAAACAGCCAGTATTGTGAATAAGTGACTGAAATGATTAAAATCAAAGCTTTTGAATATTGCACACCCCCCCTCCCAGTGCAAAAGGTTCTGGCCTTGATCCCTCCTCTCTGTTTCATGTTCTCACTGATGTACTGCTCAGGAAGCAACTGTGTGGCAGGACTCAGAGAATCTCTGGGAGTGATCTGGCATGCGCTACTTATGACCATTGCCCTCACTTCAAGGACTGGTAAGATCTGGGCAGCCTCTATGTGAGCTCAAACGGATGAGGGCAGTTAGTGTGCAGATCAGTGGTTTGGACATTGCAGGTGGACAGCAGTGTCCATCATTTCACATCTGAGCTTCAGGCTATATCTACTGCTGCTGGAGGTTGAAACAGCCCAGTTTTCATTTATTACGGTGTGTTATAGGTATTTTTGTTTGTTTGTTTTTAAGTGGTGGAACGCCTAGTACCCGAATAACGCCGGAATTTTCCAAATGGGCCAACGACGGTGAGTGCTAAAAAGTGTGGATTGCAGTGCCTTTGTTTTTACTTTTCTGTTTTGTTTTCCCAGGTGCATTCTTCAGCTGCTTAGCTGATCCTGTTTCCAAAAGACACTGAACGGGGATTGTTTCCATAAGTAGAGAGAAGGGCTTATGTGAGGGACAGGAGGGAATAAAGCAAGGCAGAGAACACAGATTAGAGCAGGGTGTCAAAGTCCCTCCTTGAGGGCCGCAATCCAGTCGGGTTTTCAGGTTTTCCCCAATGAATATGCATGAGATCTATTAGCATACAATGAAAGCAGTGCATGCAAATAGATCTCATGCATAGTCATTGGGGAAATTCTTAAAACCTGACTGGATTGCGGCCCTCGAGGAAGGACTTTGACACCCCTGGATTAGAGAAAAGGGAAACACACTTTGTATTTGCAACGGCTCTGTTGGGAATGAGGACTGGGGTCAAGTGGAACAGCATAGTGGGGTACAGCAAGAAGAATCTTAGAGGTTTGGTTACGGTGTGAAGGTTGGCACACTCTAGCTCAGGGCTGCCCAAGTCTGCTCCTTGAGATCTACTGACAGGCCAGGTTTTCAGGATATCCACAATGAATATGCATGAGAGAGATTTGCCTGCACTGCTATCTTGGTATGCAAATCTCTCTCATGCATATTCATTGTGGATATCCTGAAAACCTGGCCTGTCAGTAGATCTCAAAGACCGGACTTGGGCAGCCCTGCTCTAGCTCATGTCAGGCCACCAAACATTTTGAACTTGCTTCTTTTTCTCATTGCTGCACTAACCCCAACTTTTTTTGAAACAAAAGTTTTTCTTAAGTCTGATGTTCACTGGAACTGGCTTGGAGAAACCTTGACAGTTCTCAGTCAAGCAGTGTATAGAAAGTGTCTTACTGAGCATCCTTTAGGCATGCTGTCTGGGGTGGAAGAGGATGCAGATGGGGAGAAATTAATCTGTGTAATAAAATGCTGCGTTCCTCCTTCCAGAAATGCCGTCAACGAGTAATGCGGAGTGTAGTAAACTGGAAGCAATGCCGAAGACGTGTAAGAACAGTGACATTGAAAAGTAAGTAAGACGTGTGCTGCCCATCTTTCTCAGTTGTGGATAGTACTAAATGCTGTCTTTTTTTCCTCAGTTCCTTTCAAATATTTAGAAAGCCCTTTTACTAAAACGTTTAAAGCTGCTTGGTATGATTTGATTGTTGTGTTAGCACGCCAGTATTAAAGTGACTTACAAAATAAAATTATTAATATATTATTCCATGACAAGCAGGCAGCATATTCTCACGTATGGGTGAAGTCACCGACGGACGACGCATGCGCGGTTCGGGCTATCGCAAACTTTTTGAATTCTTAAAGTGGCAATGTACTTTTAAAGTGGTCCGTACCGGAGCTCCGTCGGTTATGTAACCCATACATGAGAATATCTGCCTGCTGTCCCTGGATAACACTTGTTAAGTAACTGTGCTTTATTAAAAATGTAAAAACAGAATAAGCAGTACATTCAAATACATAATATATCTTCCCCAAAACATTCAGAACAAAACTAGATCAGTTCCTGATGTAAAGATTTGCTCAAATAGCCAAGTCTCCAAAGCTTTCTAAAGGGACACATATCTAGAAATACTTTTGGAATTGAATGAATTGAGAGACCCAGAATCACTAAAGGCTCTTTTTCTAGTGGTATGTGTCAGCATGTATTAGCTGCTACCGGTTAGTGTGTACAAAGTCCTGTGTTAACTATATGCTATTAGAGGGAGCAGGATCTAGGCATAGGATGGGGGGGGGGGGGGCAATATTAAGAAGCAATTTAACTGGCTGGAAATAGCTCCTACCTGGTTGAATCATCTGTTCGGGGCTAACCACTCATTTTCAGTGGAAGTTAACCGGCTAGCACCAGAATGAAAACTGGCTATTTTGGGGCGTTCTGGGGGCAGACTCAGCACTTGGACAAATAAGTGCAGATATTCAGCATTTAACTGACCCCAGGGTAAGTGGCTAAATAAGACTGCATAAAAATCAGTCCTATCCTTAATATGCAGTAATGCATACATAGCCAGTTAACTGTTGAATGTCACTGCATTAGCCAGCTCCACAAACCCAAAATTAATTGCTGATGTCCGGGCATGGCTTGGCATTGGATATCCAGGTTAAAAATCAGCAATGGTCATCAAAACTTTGATTCCTGCAAGCTAAACATTGGGCACTGGATGTTGAGAAGAGACTGACTGTGGCTGGAGAGGTGACAGATGGCATTTAATGTGGACAGATCCAAAGTGATGCACATGGGAAAGAATAATCCAAATCATAGTTTCCAGATGTTAGGATTCACCTAAGAAGTCAACACCCAAGAAAAAGATCTAGGTATCATTGTAGACAATACATTGTAACCTGGCGGCCAAAAAACCAAACAGGATACTAGGAATTATTAGAAAAGGGATGGTAAATAAGATTAAGAATATTATAATGTGATCAATTCTGCTCGCCATGTTTCAAAAAAGATATTGTGGAATTAGAAAAGGTTCAAGGAAGAGCAATGAAAATGATAGGGTAAAGAGGTTAGGGCTCAGCTTGGAAAAGAGACGGCTGAGGGGAGGAGAACGGCTACAAAGACTAGGGGACACTCCATGAAGTTACA
Organism: Geotrypetes seraphini; assembly: GCF_902459505.1. Lineage (NCBI taxonomy): Eukaryota > Metazoa > Chordata > Amphibia > Gymnophiona > Dermophiidae > Geotrypetes > Geotrypetes seraphini. The sequence goes on from NC_047095.1 coordinate 71,208,794, forward strand.
GGGCAATACTTTGAAAACCAATAGGAGGAAATAAATTTTCACTCACAGAATAGTTAAGCTCTGGAACGCGTTACCAAAGGACGTAGAAAGAGTGGTTAATGTAACTTGTTTCTTTTGCAATTCTTTATTCATTTTTAAAACTTACATCAAGTGTACAATTAAGATTAAACATTTAAGATGAAATAAAAAGTTTGAACAAGTTCCTGGAGGAAAGGTCCATAATCTGCTATTGAGATAGACATGAAGGAAGCCGCTGCTGGCCTGGGATGTTGCTACTCTTTGGGTTTCTGCCAGGTACTTGTGACCTGGATTGGCAGTCTCTGAGCCATCTGCTGGGTAGCAGCAGTTTAGACAAAGGTAGCAATGATGTGAAATACAGGACACTGGTTTTAGTGAATAGCTGTGAAGGTGGAGGTGGGGGGGACGGATCTAGAGAGTATCCAGAATGAGAGCGGAGCAGAGGGCCAATCGTCCTAGCACTGAGCTGTGATATATGGTGCCCTAGCCTAGCCAGCTAAATTGATTCATCTCCACCTTCTGTTTCTTAATCTGGAGCTAAATTGGTTTCATTTTTCTTGTTTTCAGTGACTAGCAAGTTTTTCGGCCGAAATCTCCCAGCATCATTTTTCATAACTCTTTAATCTCTGCTTTTGAAGTCCCGCTGTTATTGATTGGCGGGTTAAAGAACATGCAGGCTCTGATTAGCATTTTACAAGAAATGTTTGAAGGCTGTGGTTTATCATCTGTGTCAGCAGCTCTCCATTAGAACAATGAGTATTAGCTCCCGTTGCAAGATTTAGCCCCAGAGTGTTGTGATGAATGCTCACTAAATGTTTGTAATGAGTAGCAGCATTATGCATGACTCTGGGCTGACCTACTCATTTCTGAGGGATATCTTAAAGCACAAGTATTCACTAGACTTGCTTTCTCTGTAAATTGACTCGCTGGGATCATCCCTCTGCAAATAACAAAACCAAATGTGTGTTTAGTTTTTGCTTTCTTAATTGCCCAATTAACAATTATCCACAAGAATTTATGCTTTTTTCTTTTTCCTCTGCATTTAATTTTTGCTTTGGAGATTAGCATACATAGGACTAGATTCACTAACCTGCCAATCGTGCCCCTCTGAGCACATGGATCACTAGTGAGCAATCCTAAAGCATGCGCAGACCATCTTCTTTGCCTGTAGATGGTCTGCGCATGCTTACAAACCCAGCAATTTTTTTTTTTCCTTTTAACTTCACTTTCGAGCTTGCACTGCGAGGCAGGGCAGTCTGTAGGGACCTGAGCGACTGGTCCTCACAGTTGCTTATTTTTGATTGGTCAGCCCAGTCGGTGTCCCTCTTTTTTTTTTTTTTTTTTAGTGAATCGCTGCCTGCCTACATTTGAATGCCGTTCCCCTCATTTGCATGCGCGGATCGGAGGATGATCGGGACAGAGGTTAGTGAATGGGGTCAGAGGAAAATCGGGTCGCTTAGTGGTCGGAACTTGATCGGTGGGCTTAGTGAATCTAGCCCATAGTTAATTCAGCCTGCCCCAGAGGAAAATCATGATATACTGAGGACAAAAATAACCACTTTTTTAACATTATAGAATACTAATTTCCTAATGAAATGTTAAATTTGATGCTAATATGTGAGTTAATCAAGTGTGTATCTTTAAGTTTTATATGAGTTTAATTGATACACTTGTTGTAACATACAAAAATGAATAAAGAATTATAAAATAAAAAAAATAACCACTTTTTAAGAAGCATGTAATAAAAGCCCCATGTCCACATATTTAAAAAAAAACACAACACTTTTGCTTTTGATTATTGACGTCAGTATGTTTTCTTTTGTGTAGTTTTACAATTTTTGAAATCAAGGGTACATGTTCTTTGGGGGTAATTTTCTATGAGATGCCAATTTTCAAAAGGGAAAATATGTGCACACATTTCTTGGCTTATTTTATAAAGCTCTATCTCTTCCTCCTCTCCAGAAATTTAAGGCACATAGTTTACCCACATTTAGTTTGGACAGTTTTAAAAGAAATGGTCCAAAAGCAATATATTCAAACTTTTAATAGGCAATTAAACCAGCATCCACTGAAAATGTGATATGAAAAAACATCTGGATTATCCGGTGTAAATGGGACTGACAGATTTGTGGATAAGAGAGAAAATAGAAGTAAATTGAATGCATGTTTCAAAAGAGGAATGAGTGAACACGAGTTTAAATCTTAATGTGTCCAAGAATCTTACCTAGCACTGGTGCCTATTAACTAAACATGATGCCAGGAAAGAGAAATCTGCAATCATCTCCATGATAATGCAGTAATGTTGGATTAAGATACAGGCAGTCCCCGGGTTAAGAATGAGTTTTGTTTTTTTAAACCGTTCTTAAGTTGAATTTGTATGTAACTTGGATCCTGTACTGGCTGGGTAACATTATCATAATAATAATAACTTTATTTTTCTATACCGCCATAGTCAGTCAACTTCTAGGCGGTTCACATCAAGAGAAGGCTGGACATTCAGCGAATTACAAATGCATGAGAGGAAAGTTACAGGAGAAAAGGGTTGTAGGAGAGGGAAAATAAGGGGGGGGGGGGTAGAATTGCCTGAAGAATTGCTTAGAGGTTTGAAGGGGGAAAAAGCGTAGAGAGCGCGGAATGGTCTGTTTAGGTGATGAATTTGTCAAATAGAGCGGTTTTGATAGATTTTCGGAATGCATTGTAGGTTTATCTGGTTTTATTTATGCATTGCTCATCCTACTTCAATTTTAGAAAAGCAATAAAAACAAATTTGTTCAATCGATTGTAACCTAAAAATCTTATAATGTATCACTACTCCCAACCTGTACCTTATATACGATGACTTTGTATTGTACCACTTCGCTGATTGTCCAGCACCTCTTATTGTAAACCGCCTCGAACTATCATGGCTTTGGCGGTATATAAAATTTATTATTATTATTATTAATAATAAACATTAAAAGAAACAGTCCTCAAAACAAAGTACTATAGTTGAAATAGAAAGAAAAGATAGGTCTACACTTCCTTTTGTTCTTCATCCGTCCCACTGATCCCTCTCCACCACCATATCCAACATTTCTCTCTCTTATTTCTCTTCCCCATGCATCTGTGCCTCACACCTCTCCCATTACCATGTCCAATATTTCTTTCTCCCTCCCTGTGCCCAACAATTCACTTCTTTCTTCATTTCCCCATGTACACTCTCTCTTTCTCTCACTCAGACACCCATGCCCACCAATTCTCCCTTTCTCTTCCCTCCTCACCTCAGCATCTCTTTCCTTCACTCCCTTCATTGTTCCATCCTATCTCCCATTCATGCTTCCTCCCTCCTTTCTTCCTTCCTTCCACTCCAAACACGACCCTCCTCCTCCCATATCCCAACATGCCCCTAGTCTTTCCCTCCATTCAGCATCCCCTAACTGAGTCTAGCCTTACCTGCATACGTTCTGGTTCAGCAGGAACTTGTCTAACTTTGTCTTGAATCCCTGGAGGATGTTTTCCCTTATAAAGCCTCCGGAAGAGTGTTCCAGTTTTCTACCACTCTCTGGGTGAAGAAGAGCTTCCTTACGTTTGTACAGAATTTATCCCTTTTTAACTTTAGAGAGTGCCCTCTCGTTCTCCCTACCTTGGAGAGGGTGAACAATCTGTCTTTATCTACTAAGTCTATTCCCTTCATTATCTTGAATGTTTCGATCATGTCCCCTCTCGGTCTCCTCTTTTCAAGGGAGAAGAGGCCCAGTTCCTCTAATCTTTCACTGTATGACAACTCCTCCAGCCCCTTAACCATTTGAGTCGCTCTTCTTTGGACCCTTTCAAGTAGTACTGTATCCTCTTTCATGTACGGCGACCAGTGCTGGACGCAGTATTCGAGGTGAGGGCATACTATGACCCAGTACAGCGGCATGATAACCTTCTCCGATCTTTTCGTGATCCCCTTCTTAATCATTCCTAGCATTCTGTTCGCCCTTTTCGCCGCCGCCGCACATTGCACAGACGGCTTCATTGAGTTGTCGACCAGTACTCCCAAGTCTCTTTCCTGGGGGGTCTCCAAGCACTGCACCGGACATCCTGTATTTGTGTATAAGATTTTGTTACCAACATGCATCCTTACACTTATCCATGTTAAACCTCATTTGCCATGTCGTGGCCCATTTCTCGAGTGTGTTTGTCACGTTGCAGGTCTTTGCAATCCTCCTGCGTCTTCACTACTAGGAATAACTTCATATTGTCTGCAAATTTAATCACCTCACTCGTCATATCAATTTCCGTGTCGTTTATAAATATGTTGAAGAGCACGGGTCCAAACACCGAACTCTGCAACACTCCACTGGTGACGCTTTTCGAGTCCGAGCATTGTCCATTTATCCCCACTCTCTGTTTCCTATCCGCCAGCCAGTTTTTAATCCACGTGAGTATTTCACCCTCGAATCCATGGCTCGCAATTTTTCGAAGTAGTCGTTCATGCGGAACCTTGTTGAACGCCTTCTGAAAATCCAGATATTGATTTATTCTGAATTTACTGTACCGTTAGATAGGTTTGACTTGCTAATTGTGTCTTCCCGGGAAATTGTCCTGGTCTCTTGAAGTTGTGATCTGTCTTTAAACTACATAGGTAACGGTGGAATAGAAAATCTGGTTAACATAATGCATCCACTGCCCAGTACTAGCACTTTTGGCAGAACCACTGGGAACCAAGGGAAATCATTGCTTGTGAGAGAATGAATGTTAAAATAATTAGCTTTGCTAAGTTCTGAAAAGGAAAGTAGCATGTATGGTTGGGCAGACTGGATGGACTGTCATTTACTATGTTACTATGTGCTTAACTTGTAGATCTAATATTACTCATGGCGTAATAATGGATTGTTAGGATCTAGTACTACGACTATTTCTTATTTCTATAGCGCTGCTAGACAGATGCATGCAAGAGATGGTCCCTTCTCGAAAGAACTTATTGCTACTAATAAAAATCATTTCTACAGCACCACTAGATTTTAGGCAGCTTAACAAATTATACACAGCTCACAATCTAAGTTTTTGTACCTGGAATTGAACCCAGTTAACAAGGATCTCGGTCCAGAGCACTAACCAGCCTGGACTGGTAGCTCTGGGGAATTGAGCTGAAAACTAGAAATTCTCAACTGCAAAATGCATATGAACACACATGCTACCAATAGGTATTGATTAGGGGGGAAAAGGGTGGGTTTTACTTGTTGTTATTATATAATACATGAGTATTTCAATAATTTCACAGTAAGGATAATTTTATGATTTATTGAATAGGGAGGGAGGGGGAGGGACTATTAGATTCAATAAGGATGATATAAATGTTAGATTTCTTTCATAATATTTAAAATATTATAGAATTTTAATTTGTAATGAAATGTTAAATTTGATGCTTATATGAGAGTTAATCAAGTGTGTATCTTTAAGTTTTAAATGAGTTTATTTGCTACACTTGTTGTAACAAACGAAAATGAATAAAGAATTTAAAAACAAAAAAAAGCATTTCCAAATTCATAGTCTACATGTAGCCATGATGCTCAGTCGTACGAATTGGGTTTTTTGGTTTGTTTGTTTTTAAACATATATTTATTGAAAGTGGAAAGGGGTAGAAAAGTCAGGAACAGTGCAGAACGATGCAAGGAAGAGTGTGAGAAAAGCAGATGAGGGGGGGGGTTGTTGATGTTGATTGCTCTTGTTTGCTTTTGCTGCATATGTTTCAGTCATACGAGTTTTTAACCAGCAAGTGCTTTATGATTATAATATAAAGAATGTAAGCAAACAATTATGCAGATTAGACCTTAGGTTTCATAAATGCTTTTAGAAACTGCAACTTAATTGACGGTTAGCCTTAAAAATTACAATATCTCCAGATAAATTGTAAAGAAGACCATCCGCCAGAAGTTTAAAAACAGAGGAAGTAATTTTCCCAACTTCTATAGGTACCACCAGTCCTATATTATGCGCCAAGGTATGTATTGGGTCCTCCCAGAGCTCATGGAACAGCTTCCAGATTGGTTGTGGTTGGAAAGACAGTTGATGTTTCCAATTAGACTTGGTCTTCTTCTTAGTATCAAAATGCCTAGAATACGCAAAGACAACAGAATATTAATGGACACTTGGAAAACTATGAGTTTTGGGTTTTTTTGGTTTTTTTATCTTTATTCATTTTTATATCTTATAACAAGTGTACAATAATCAATAATATAAAAAGTTGAATAGGGTTTTAACAAAATTTATTTGGCTAGGTAAAATTCCTAGAATTGCTTTAATGTCTTTGCAAAGATCAATTGTGGAGGGTGGGGTAAATTTTCCAAACTTTTATAGGTATCATCAAGCCTATATTTTGCATCAAGGTATGTATTGGATCCTCCCAGAGCCCACTGATAATATACCAGACTAGTTCTGGCTAGAATGGAGACTCATGTTTCCTTTGCTTCTTGGTCATGTTGTTAGTATCCAAATGCCAAGGTTATATAAAGAGCACAAAATATTTGTTGATACCTGGAAAACTTTAAGGTATATAAGTAATCTAACTCCTATTCCAATAAATAAATCAACAACTCAAACGATTTGGCTAAACCCTAAGATCAAGGTCGGCGGTTTTAAAATCATCTGGAAGCATTGGATGTTGGCAGGAATACGTATTTTAGAAGATGTAATAAATAATGGCAAACTGCTTGAGTTTTCACAATTGCAACATAAATTTGGTTTAAATAAATCGCAATATTTTAGATTGTTGCAGTTGAAGCAGGCCATTCAGGCAGGGTTCCCTGAATGGAGTAGTCTTATTAATTATCATAGCCTAAATTCTTATGTTTTCAGATGGACTCTATGGGTCACCAGGCCTCAAGGTGGTATAAATTAATAGCTGAATTTGTAAATAAAAAACCAAAATATGGTTTTAGGGATATTTGGAGCATTGAGATTAAGCACCAGATTACTGCATCTCAATGGCCACGACTTTGGTCTTGGAGGTTAAGATGTACAGTATCGGCATCTATGAGACAAACATGGTTTTTTCTTTTGCATAGAGCTTTTGGACCCCTGTTCGCTTACAAAAATTAGATAGCTCTAGGTCTAATAGATGCTTGCACTGTCATCTTGAGGCTGGGACATTAGATCATTTATTATTCTTTTGTCCATTCATATCATTATTTTGGAATTCAATTTGGCCTCAAATAAATAGGATGATGGAAAATCCAGTAGCCTCGACTTATGATACTATCTTATTCAGCACAGCAATGAGAGCAAAGAGTCAAATTTCTTCAAACAATAACAAACTTTTATTTATATTGACTGGGGTAGCAGTACAACAAATTACATATAACTGGAAAAATTATGATAGGTTAAACTATAACTTTTGGTGGAATTCCGTATGCCATATATATAAAATGGAGCGTGCATTAGCAACACAGAGAGGTTATTTTGGCAAGTTTCAGAAGATCTGGGGACCATTAGCAGATTTCTGTAATGAATGAAATCATTTTTCCATAATAAAAATCTTATTAAGAAGGGAGGGGGTGGGTTTCATTTTATTTAATTTATCTCATAAAATATTTGTCATTATTTTTATTATAATTGTTATGTGTATTGGGAGGGGAGGGAAAGGAGGGGTTTAAATTTTAATAACAATTATTATACATATTAGGTAATACATATATTTCAGTTATTTTTGTTCATAAATACAGAATAATATATTGTATTTACAGTGGTACATGAAAGGAATTCAAGTGTATGTTTTATGAGATCGTTTTTAATTTTCTATGTTACACTTGTGGATGTATGAAAATGAATAAAAAACTTTAAAACAAAAAACCAATAATCAATCCAAAAAAAATTTTACAAATCACTTGGCATTCTTACTTATAGTCATTAGAGTATAAAGAATCCCTCCCCATCCATCAATAATAAATCAACTAACAAATATCAGATTTCCCAATCCCACCCTACATATATCCTATATAAATAACAAGGTGTTTAAGGTGTCTGATCATTAGAATATGTAATCAGTGGCCTCCAAATCTTTTTAAAATTATGATAATTTCCTTGCTGTATAGCAGTGGTTCCCAAACCCTGTCCTGGGGGACCCCCCAGCCAGTCAGGTTTTCAAGATATCCCTAATGAATATGCATGAGAGAGATTTGCATATAATGGAAGCGACAGGTATGCAAATCTCTCTCATGCATATTCATTAGAGATATCTTGAAAACCCGACTGGCTGGGGGTCCCCCCAGGACAGAGTTTGGGAACTACTGCTGTATAGCAAGCACTCTATCCATTTTATAAATATGACAAACTGAATTCCACCAAAAGGTATAATTAAGTTTAGTATAATCTTTCCAATTTCCAGTAATATGTTGAATGGCAACCCCGGTCAGTATTAATAAAAGTTTATTATTATTTGCTGAAATTGGACTCTTAAATCTCAAAGATGTACCAAATAATATAGTATCATATGAAAGGGCAACATGATTTTCTAACAATTAATTAATTTGGAACCATATTAACTTCCAAAAGGCATTTATACAGGGACAGAAAAATATTAAATGATCTAAAGTCCCAACTTCTAAACTACAATGCCAGCATCTATTAGACCTAAAGCTATCCAACTTCTGTAAATGAACTGGGGTCCAAAAAGCTCTATGCAACAAAAAGAACCAAGTCTGCCTCATAGATGCTGACCTTGTTGTTCTTATTCTCCAAGACCAAAATCGTGGCCATTGAGAGGCAGAAATTTGGTGCCCAATCTCAATGCTCCAAATATCCCTAAGACCATTTTTGCGTTTTAACTATGAGATTGTTGATAAATTAACATCTATTCCTATTGAAAAATCGACATATCAATCTATATGGTTGAACTCCAAGATCCAAATAGGCGGTTTTAAGATTGTCTGGAAGGATTGGATTAAAATGGAGATACGAACGTTAGATGATGTTATATCTAATGGTAAACTGCTTGATTTTTCACAGTTGCAACATAAATTTGGTCTGGATAAAAAACAAAGTTATAAGTTGCAATTGAAGCAGGTTGCAATTGAAGCAGACGATTCAGGCAGGGTTCCCTGAATGGAAATCTCTTAATAATCGATTTAGTTTAGAATTCTTATGCTTTCAGGCAGATTTTCTGGGTCACCAGGCCGCGCATTGGTATAAATTATTATCTGATTATTTGAATAAAAAACCAAAAAATGGACTTAGGGATATTTGGAGCATTGAGATTAAGCATCAAATTAATGTGTCTCAATGGCCACGTATTTGGTCTTGGAGGATGAGATGTACAATGTCTGCATCTATGAGGCAAACATGGTTTTTCCTGTTGCATAGAGCATTCTGGACCCCTGTTCGTTTATAAAAATTGGATTGCTCTAAGTCTAATAGATGTTGGCATTGTCATATTGAAGTTGAAACTTTAGATCATTTATTGTTTCATTGTCCATATATTAAGGCATTTTGGCATTCGATTTGGGACCAAATTAATTGTTTGATGGAAAATCATGTGGCACTGTCATATGATACGGTGTTGTTTGGAATGTCTATGAGGGCTAAATGTCAAATATCTTCTGCAAATAATAAACTTTTAATGATCCTTACGGGTGTTGCTATTCAACAGATAACGTTTACCGTATTTTCACGCATATAACGCGCGTGTTATACGCGTTTTTACCTACCGCGCATACCCCTCGCGCGTTATATGCGTGAGCGCGGTATACGAAAGTTTTCAAACATAGTTCCCACCCCGCCCGACGCCCGATTCACCCCCCCAGCAGGACCACTCGCACCCCCACCCCGAACGACCACTCGCACGCGCTCCCACCCGCACCCGCATCCACGATCGGAGCAAGAGGGAGCCCAAGCCCTCTTGCCCGGCCGACTCCCCGACGTCCGATACATCCTCCCCCCCCCCCGGCAGGACCACTCGCACCCCCACCCCGAAGGACCGCCGACTTCCCGACAATATCGGGCCAGAAGGGAGCCCAAACCCTCCTGGCCACGGCGACCCCCTAACCCCACCCCGCACTACATTACGGGCAGGAGGGATCCCAGGCCCTCCTGCCCTCGACGCAAACCCCCCTCCCCCCCAACGACCGTCCCCCCCCCCAAGAACCTCCGACCGCCCCCCCAGCCGACCCGCGACCCCCCTGGCCGACCCCCACGACCCCCCCACCCCCCTTCCCCGTACCTTTGGAAGTTGGCCGGACAGACGGGAGCCAAACCCGCCTGTCCGGCAGGCAGCCAACGAAGGAATGAGGCCGGATTGGCCCATCCGTCCTAAAGCTCCGCCTACTGGTGGGGCCTAAGGCGCGTGGGCCAATCAGAATAGGCCCTGGAGCCTTAGGTCCCACCTGGGGGCGCGGCCTGAGGCACATGGGCCCAACCCGACCATGTGCCTCAGGCCGCGCCCCCAGGTGGGACCTAAGGCTCCAGGGCCTATTCTGATTGGCCCACGCGCCTTAGGCCCCACCAGTAGGCGGAGCTTTAGGACGGATGGGCCAATCCGGCCTCATTCCTTCGTTGGCTGCCTGCCGGACAGGCGGGTTTGGCTCCCGTCTGTCCGGCCAACTACCAAAGGTACGGGGAAGGGGGGTGGGGGGGTCGTGGGGGTCGCCAGGGGGGTCGCGGGTCGGCTGGGGGAGTGGTCGGAGGTTCTTGGGGGGGGCGGTCGTTGGGGGGGAGGGGGGTTTGCGTCGAGGGGAGGGCCTGGGATCCCTCCTGCCCGTAATGTAGTGCGGGGTGGGGTTAGGGGGTCGCCGTGGCCAGGAGGGTTTGGGCTCCCTTCTGGCCCAACTACCAAAGGTACGGGGAAGGGGGGTGGGGGGGGTCGTGGGGGTCGCCAGGGGGGTCGCGGGTCGGCTGGGGGGGCGGTCGGAGGTTCTTGGGGGGGGGGGGGCGGGCGTTGGGGGGGGGGGGGTTTGCGTCGGGGGCAGGAGGGCCTGGGATCCCTCCTGCCCGTAATGTAGTGCGGGGTGGGGTTAGGGGGTCGCCGTGGCCAGGAGGATTTGGGCTCCCTCCTGGCCCGATATTGTTGGGGAGTCGGCGGTCCTTCGGGGGGAGGGATGTATCGGACGTCGGGGGGGGGGCATCAGGCTTTCAGGATGGGGACAGACCTTCAAGGGGGGACAGTGCACGGAAGTCAGGGGGGGGTGAACGGAGAGTCGGGACAGCGCACGGTGAGGCGGGGCAGTGCACGGAAGTCAGGGGGGGGTGAACGGAGAGTCGGGACAGCGCACGGAGAGGCGGGGCAGTGCACGGAAGTCAGGGGGGGTGAACGGAGAGTCGGGACAGCGCACAGAAATTCAGGGCAGTGCACGGAAGTCAGGGGGGGGTGAACGGAGAGTCGGGACAGCGCACGGAAAGTCGGGGCAGTGCACGGAAGTCAGGGGGGGGTGAACGGAGAGTCGGGACAGCGCACGGAGAGGCGGGGCAGTGCACGGAAGTCAGGGGGGTGAACGGAGAGTCGGGCAGCATGCGCGGTATAATCGTGAGCGCGTTATACCAAAGTTTTTGTGCTTATCATCGTGATTTCTGCGCGCTATACACGTGTGCGCGTTTTATACGGGTGCGTGTTATTTGCGTGAAAATACGGTAATTGGAAGGAATTGCACAAGATTGAATTATAATTTTTGGTGGAACTCAGTATGTCATTTATACAAAATGGAAAGAGTGTTAGCAGTGCAAAAAGGATATTTCAATAAGTTTAAGGATGTGTGGGGACAAAAGAGCAACAACAAAAAAAAAGAAATCCAACCGAATCTGCAGAAAAACTATCAAAACAGTAAAACCAAACAAAAACTGCAGACAATGTACACGATGCAGGCAAGAATTTATTGTACCAAAGTTAAAATGCAGTAATAAAAAACCTTTTTACCAACCGAGAGACCCAGCACGGTCCGTGTTTCGGACAACACGCCTTTTGAGTGATTTGGTGTTTGGTGTTGGGTCTCTCGGTTGGTAAAAAGGTTTTTTATTACTGCATTTTAACTTTGGTACAATAAATTATTGCCTGCGTCGTGTACATTGTCTGCAGTTTTTGTTTAGTTTTTCTACAGATTCGGTTGGATTTCTTTTTTTTTTTGTTGTTGCTCTTTTGTCCCCACACATCCTTAAGCTTATTGGCCCAGCTGAGTTTTGGAATTCCCTCCATCTGGTAACCCTGGGAGCAGCGAGGTGGAGAGGACTTATCTCTCACAGCACATCCAAAATCCCACTGATCTAAGGAGCTTTGTATACCAGTGGCCATAGTAGGAGAAATAAGTTTCTAGATCAAGAGGTGGCTATTGGAGAACCAGGACTGGGATATAATCTATTCAGAAAGAAGAGGAGTGACATTAGGGATTCAATTGGCGCCCAACTCTCATTAGGCGCTGGCATCCCCTCCCAATTCTGGTGTGAGGATTTACACCAAGTAAAATCAATTAATGCCAGTTAGCACTAATGGTTATTAGTGCCCAATTATTGGCAGTAATCGGCTCATTAAATTGTGTGCGCAAATCAGGTGCATGCCCATACTTTTTTAAGCACAGTTTTGAGCGTCATCTCCAGGATTAGGGATGTGTACAAGTAAGGGCTTGGATTCTCTACAGGAAGAAATGTTCCAGCAGTTTGTCATGGAACCTTCATGGGATGGGCCAGGCTAGACCTGAGGCTTAGAAATGGGCAGGGCAGAGCAGTTCTGATGTTGTAACGGATGATCACTTGGCGATGGTGTGATGGCATTCATTCCAGTGTACTGCTAGGGAAGTTCTGGCGGGTCTGCTGGCTGACCTTTTTAATGCTTAATCTTGGGTCAGGAATGGTCTTGGAGAAGGGCAACTGTGGTCCCTCTCTACTAAGGAAGAGGTTGGTAAGTTTGACTTGAAGTGGGGAGGAGGAAGGTGTGGCCTAGTAGAGCTACAGCCTCAGCACCTAGAGGTTGTGGGTTCAAATCCCAAGCTGCTCCTTGTGACCCTGGGCAAGTCACTCAATCCTCCATTGCCCCAGGTATGTTAGATAGATTGTGAGGACAGAAAGGGAAAATGCTTGAGTACCTGCTTATAAACCGCTTAGATAACCTTGATAGGCAGGATATAAATACCTAAAATAAATTAATTAATTAACGAGAGAGTTTTTAAATAGAGAATAGTGAGGTTTCTGGAAACCAGTGCCTTGCAGGACCTGAGGCAGATCTTGTCAGACAAATTGGATTCATTTCTTTTAGATTGAGGGGAAGTGCTAGTTATTAAGCAAACTGAGTGCTTTAAGCATGGGTCCTAATTAGGTACAGAGTATGAGTGATAACTGGAGCTCACTCTGAGGAAAAGGCTGTTAACATTTTTGAAAGAGAGATTGGTGAACAGCTGTCCGGTAACCTTTGCTGATGATACCAAGAAAAGAAAAGCCTTTAGTTCTACTTTAAAGCATTCGAGCGATTGGGAGGGAATTTCAGAGTTGTGGACCTTGGACAGAGAATGCTGATTGTTCACGTAAGATATCGCAGTAAGTAGGAATGAGAAGTTGTTCTGGATTAGTTGGTTTGAGAGATCTGGAGGGGATGTAAGGAATGAGACAGTGATTAAGGTACATGGGTCCTCTTACGTGAATTATACAGATCTACCTAGCTCCAGCCTTTACAGCAATCCTTTTGTTTGCAATTATGTACTAGGGCTCTCTTCAAAAGCCTTGACCCCCCCCCCTAAATCTGATAAATTAGTTGCTGGGGCTTCTCTCTACTTTGAAGAGTTAGAGACCCAACCTGGGAATTGATGCCATGATCATGTACAGTACAGCACTGCCACTGACAACCGTGTTTTTGTAAGCTACTTAGCCTGGATAATGCCCTTCAGCTGTAGTCGGGGGAAAATGTCAGTTTGATTTGTACTTGGGGGGTTCTAGTTGGATTAGCTCAACAGCACCCCAATTTATTTCAATCCTTCATGGTAGGGAAAGGGTAAGGAAGTTCTCCTCACCTACTAAGAATTAAGTGCAGACAATTAAAGAAACTTAATTATTATATACCGGTAGTTGAGGCTATCTTCTTTAATTATAAACATGGAAATGCAATACTGCAGTGATAGTGAATTGGCTTTTATGCAAGAAAGTGTGATGGAGTTTTACAAACTCGAGCCCAGGGAGTCAGGAAGTGCATGCATAGAATAGACTACCAAATAAAGAGATGGAGGCAAAAAAAATAATGGAATTCAAAAGGGTGGGGAAGAAGATGATGACCTGCATGGAACTATTTGTCAGCACTAATCAGTACTAAAATGATTATACTTTGTAAAAGATATTGTAATGGCACATTCAACCCTCATCTGCTGCATTGCCTAATTTAGAACTTCTAGAATAGGCCATGTGGTCAACAGTGGTGTTCGTTCACTATTGGATCCCCAGTGCTGGCAGTTTCAGCTAACAGTCTTTGCTGATGAAACTCAACACTGCCTCTTCTTTACCATGGCACATGCTGTCTTCCTCCCCCTCCCTTTGCAAAGTTTTTCCCATGTGGCCTACCGCCATTTTGAGATTGAGCTGATCTCTGAAAGGAAGGGGGAAGGGAGGCTTATAGGACACAATCTTAATTCAGAGTGCCAATGTTCAATTTTGCTTTCTGCCACCAAACTAGATTGCAGGCCAGTGAGAGAGTCTGGGTTACTGGCCCGGTGGGTCACCTCCCATTTGTTTTCCTCAATTTTGTGTTGTCATAAATTCATTCCAGCCAGCGTCGGTGGATGAGTTTATCTCAGTCAGGGCAGGGAGAGCAGTGCCGGCGTGATATATGACATGGAACATTTTAGCCAGCCTCTCCATGAATCACTCTGGCCGGCTGGTGTCAGCAGGAAAGCAAACAGGGCCGTAGATGGTGAGGGCTGGCTACAGAGAGGCACAGCGCACAGCATAGGAAGAGACATGACGTACCAATGTTTATTTAATACTTCTCTAATATTTCCAGTATAATGTTCTTGTGTGGGCGCCTCCTCCAGAGGTGAAGAGGGGGCTGGATAAGTCGGGAGCGGGAGACTCCAATCTGTTAAGGTGACTCATAAATCAGAAAGACAAGATCATTAATCAAGGAGAGAAAAGCATGGAGGAGGGCAGGGCTAGATCTGTCAAACTGCTTTGGGAAGGGGGGGTGTTAATAAATGTAAAGAAAGAAACTTGTTCCTTTTACAGTGTTGCTTCTAAAACAAGGTTTGCAAGCATTGCAGCAACCTTGATGTACTTTAAACCTTGTATAATTAATTACCTTCTTTGATGACATGCGCCCCACTGCCCATGCATCAGCTGCAAGGTATAGAGTTTTTGGTTAATGGCTTTGGGGTGTTTTTTTTTGGCTTGGATTTTAATTTGCTTTGGATTTGCTCCATGGTCTAGATGCAGCGGCAGGTCAGGAGTGCCTTTGCAACAACTCAAACTGATTGTTTCATGCTTGACCCTTTTGATGAAGGCAAGATATTACTAATTCTGACGCTCTCTCTTAAGTGAGATGCGGTGTGCATCTTTTGTTAAAATTAAGCATAGACGGTCCTTCCATTGCTGCTGTTGACATTTCACAGACCAGTTAAAAGATTGTCTGTTTCAGTGTTGGAGGGAAAGTTCATTCACCTTTGCCCTCAGCTTCGCTCGGTCTCTCTATCCTCTTTTCTCTGTTTTCTTAGTTTCAGGAAAGCTGTTAACTTTGTGGAGTTAATTCTTCCAAAGGAGAAATCGATGTGAGGGCCATGGCAGTGTGAAATTTGACTGTCACTGTTGAGCTATAGAGTTAGTAAGATGCCTTGGACCCTGGAAGTTGTTTTCAGTGAGATGGATGGGAGGCCCAGGTACAAGATAGAGAACTTGCAGTAGCAAAAAGTTACCCTGCCTGCTGTAGACTTTCTCCAGCTGGAAGTTTAAATCGATTTGGGTTCAAAATGTAGTTTATGGTGTGTTTGAACATGGGCTTCAGCCAGCATCTGTCTACATCATAAAACCAGAGAACTGCAGGACATCTGTACTGACAGGAATCCAAATACTGGATTGAAATACATTGGCAGAGCTGTGTGCATTGTATCTCAGTGCTAGAATAACAGGGTAGAGTCTGTCTCTGCAAGGTAATAGATGGTGTGGCAGGAATGAGAACAGCATATATGAAACTGAATTCAATTTCAACCCTTATTTCATTCACTCAATCAAGGCGGATTACAGATCTATTAAAACAAATAGCACAAAACATAAGAAAAATTCAATAAATTATGAAAACATGTAATAAATCAGTAGCTATTATGGAAATTTTGTAACAGTCATGTTTTCAAAGCCGTTCTATTTAGGATGGGTTGGGGAGGGCTTTGACGGAAATTCCAGTAATTTGGAATGTGAGGACAGTTGGGCAAATTTATGGTCTGTATCCCACAAATGACAAGACAAGATGGTTTTGATAGGCAAAAGTGAGCTTTGATGGCAACTCCAGCAGTCGGATCCTAAAGATAGTAAACTAAACCTTAATTTGATAGACCGGGTCTTAAACCCAAAAGGTGCTCAACTTGGTTTGCAATAATATAAGTATAGTACATAGATATAGAAGAAGAATGTAATCTAGAATGGCTTAGTTTCCAAACGGTTTAGTAAACAAGAAAGTTTTCAGAAATTTCCGAAATAAAACCAAGGGGCCTAGACTTCTAAGTGAAGTACTGGGTGGACTTCTAAGGTCTATGTCCCAATTGAACTATGAATGTATAAGACATGTGGCTATTGGGCAGACTCGATGGACCGTTCAGACTTTATCTGCTGCTGTTTAGTAGACGAAAGCAGCAAAATATTACATAACCTTGGCTGAACTTCTCTATGAGACCTTTATCATAGAAACATGAAAGCAGAAGGGGCAATCAACTAGAAATCTATCTTCATTGAAGTATCTATTCCATCAAAAGGATTGTCATATGTGCCATTTGTTCTATATGATAAATTTCAAGCCCAAGTGGATTTGGAAAATCTTTTTTGCAAATTACAACCGAGGAAGTTTTTTTTATGGAATAGATGGCCCAGTGGATAGAAAAACACACTTGCTCCCCTCCTGGTCTTCTGGATCCATTGCTATTAGCCTTTAAATCTCTGGTTCTTGCAGATTTAAACCATCTAGAATCTGGATATCATCGTAAAGCCTATTATTTGAATAAAGAGGCGTGAAAAGCACTGCAAGATCCAGGGCTGTGGAGTCGGAGTCGAGGAGTCGGAGGAAATTTCGGGTACCTGGAGTCGGAGTCAGAAGTACAAAAAACTGAGGAGTCGGAGTCGGAACATTTATCTACCGACTCCACAGCCCTGACAAGATCTGCGGGAGGATAAATCAATTATTATCCACCATGTGGATAAAGGTGGGGCTATTGTATTATTAAATAGAACTGATTACATGCAGGAAGCACAGCAGCAGTTGTCTGACTCTACTATATATACTAAATTGGATACAGATCCATCTGGAAATTTTTGAAAAGTTGTGCCATCTGATTCGTGAGGGTATTAAAGAGAATTTTGTTACAAACGAGGAAGAGAAATATTTTTGTAATCCATATTTTCAAGTGACTTTACTATACCGGTTCCCAAAGATCCATAAATCTTTGGAGAATCCCCCTGGATGTCCAATCATGTCTTCCACCAATTCTGTGTTGGAGCAAGTATGCAAATATGTAGACACCTTTTTGTTTCAATGTATGGAACAAATTCCCTCTTACAGTCAAGATACCACTCATTTTTTTACAATTACTATCATCTAAAGAAACATTGTTTCATCAGGGATTGATGGTAGCTTTGGAAGTGACATCACTATTCACTAATATCTCACCAGAAGAGGTAATTTTTTTGGAGAAAAGGTGTTGTTCTCATACTGTGCTGACCAGTTTTTTATTGGAGTTGACTAAACTGGCTATGCAGAGGAATTATTTCATTTTTGATGGAGTCTTGTTTGAACAACGATTGGGTGTAGCTATGGGTGCCTCTCTTGTCCCTTCGGTGGCTGTTTTATGGCAGGTTTTGAGCAGAAATATGTTTTAACGTCAACTAATTTTTCTTCCATCCCTTTTTGGTGTCGGTTTATAGACAATATATTTTTGCTTTGGAATGGATCAGAAGAATCCTTAACATTTGTGGCATATTTAAATCAGTATCAACAATATAAAGCCCCAAAGGAAATATCTAATACTTGAAAGACACCATCAGTTAAGGTAGGATATGCCATAGGAGAAACCTGGCTTTTCCAAAGACATACAATATATAAGCCAATCGATTAAAAGTAGATAGTGAAAGAGCGCCCTCAGTGTGGGATTGTAAGCTCTGAAGAGCTGCTCAATGAGCAGCTCTGATGCTTGCTGAAAGCAGGGCCAGCCACACACGTGCAAATTAATGTAATAATCAGTAAGTGAAAACAGTGTTCACATAAATAAAGTGCCAGGAAAAAGTATCACTCACTTGGCATGCAATACCCCACAGTAGCCAAACCCGCAGACCCGAGGCAAAAAAGATGACATAATATAAAGAATAACAAAATGACTCCCGGTATGTAGCTGAATAAGAATCTGCTGTAATCAGTCCTCAGGACTGTAGTTGACTGACATTCTTGTGTCCACTGTCCTGCAAGGGTGCAAAGAGAGAGGCAACGGCAGCAGGATATGCCGTGCCACTCTGGCCCTACTGAAGGTGCCTCTGGCAGTGAGAGGCAAGTCAGCTGGCTGACACTTCTCTTCCTCCTCCTCCATGGCACACAGTTTGCGATATACTGCACTCCCAGTTCAGTACTTTAGAAATGTTATTTGATTTCTCTTTCAAGTATAGATCCTCAGGTTAATTTGTTTTAACCTTTTTCAACATTCGAGACTTAATTCAATCTACTATTCTATCTCAGATGGATTATTGTAATTTTTTGAATTCTGGTATTTTAATGAAGATCAAGAAGAAACTTTGAATGAAAACACAACTGCTAGGCTGATGTTGTTCTTTAAGAAAGCAAGATCTGATCATGTCACTCCTTTTGAGTCTTCATTGGCTTCCCATTGAGATCCATATTTTATTTAAGCTTTGCTGTTCGGTTTTCAAAACTTTGAATGATAATACACATGAGGATTTTCTTTTGGTTCAACTTTTAGGTGGCAGAAATAGTGAATGTTTAATTTTGGTTATGGTAGTATCTGCAAATTATAGTAGTATCTGCAGTTCTTTACTTTTGAACATTTACGTATGTTAATTTGCACATGTAATTGGTCTTGTTTTCACCATCTCAAAACAAGCACTCTACCTAAGCCTTTTCATACTAGCATTTCTTACAAAACTGGAGTATCTTGTAAGCTCTGAATTTTGTCTTTATACATGAAATAATAAAGTGAATGTGCTCATGATCTTGTAAAGGGCATTCGGAAAAGTTGAAAGGGGACAGATTCAAAATGAATGCTAGGAAGTTCTTCTTTAACCAACGTGTGGTGGACACCTGGAATGCGCTTCCAGAGAGCGTAATAGGGCAGAGTACGATACTGGGGTTCAAGAAAGGATTGGACAATTTCCTGCTGGAAAAGGGGATAGAAGGGTATAAATAGAGGATTACTATACAGGTCCTGGACCTGATGGGCCACCGCGTGTGCGGACTGCTGGGCATGATGGACCTCAGGTCTGACCCAGCGGAGGCATTGCTAAGGGGATATTGCCTTCAGTTTATGGCTCATGAAATGCAGACTAGAGAATGACACAGGGACAAATTTTTCCTGGTCCCCGCAGGAACTTAATTTCCCCATCCCTGGCCTATTCCTGTAAGCACTGCCTTAACCACACAAGCCTCGAACACTTATGATTTTAAAGTGTTTGAGGCTTGTGCAGATGAGGACAGAGCTTGCAGGAATGGGACAGGAAAAGAACTCACTGGGACAGGATGGGGAAAAATTTGTCCCTGTGTAATGCAGACCTCCATTGGAATAGCTTGGTGGTCTTATCTGTCTTCATAGAGATGGGAAGAAGAGTTCCCGGTACTTTGTCATCTCTCTTTATCTTGTTAGAGAGCCTTTCCTTCCCGTAAGTATGCTTGGTTACTGTCATCTTGAATTATCCAAACCAACAATCATATGGGAGCAAAACGAATAATCACTTTCAGAAGCCATCCAAACAATTGTCTATGTTCTGGGGTTCGAGCCAGAGACCTGATCTCCACTCTCAGCACATGGCATGTCTTCTCTTTGGTAGTTTATTAGCACAACTTTCTGCAAGAGGTTGACGAACCATATGTGTAAGGAATAAGTATGTGTATACATCTTTCATTTTGGCTGCTCATAGGAAGCAAATTTAGAGAAATTGCCTGCTGCGAAGGTAAGGAGCAGGGAGGAAGATGCTCAGGCTGCGGCGGTAATCGGGTGGCAGCGATCAGGAGGGAGGGAGATGCTTGGATGGCGGTGATCGGTGACCATGCGTGTTCCCTCTCTTAACTGCAGAGACAAGGCCATTCACCGCTCCATGGGGCGGTGAATGGCCTTGTCCCCGTAGCCGCGGTGAACACTGTCCCCCCCCCCACCGTTTCGGTAGGTTACCCGCGCATAACAGCCACCGTGTCATTCTCTGGTTTCTTCCTTTAGGTTTCTGATATTCAAAACTGGATGAGTTCACAGTCCTCATGTGTTTTAACAACTTTGAATAATTTTGTATACCTGCAAATTTAATCATCTCACTTGTCATTCTGATTACCAGATCATTTATAAATATGGTAAATAGTACCAGTTCCAGTACAGATCCATACGGCACTCCACCATTCACCCTCTTCCATTTAGAAAAATGGCCATTTAAACTTTCCTTCTATTTTCTGTCCAATAACCAATTTCTAACTCGCAACAGAACATTGTCTCTTACCTAATGACTTTTTAGTGGTTAGAGCAGCTGCCTCAGCACCCTGAGGTTGTGAGTTTGATTCCCACTGCAGCTCCTTGTGACTCTGGGCCAGTCACTTAACACTTCATGTCCCCAGGTACAAAATAAATACCGCTTTGATTGTATAAACTGATTGTGATAATTGTATTATGCAGGATATAAGGGAGGCCCCTTAACCAATATGTATTAGATACAATTTTAGTTACGACATTAAAAGACACTAATATTATATAAAAACACTAGTATTTTAGCCCGTTACATTAACGGGTGCTAGAATATATGTCTGTCTTTCTTTATTTCTGTCTCTCTCTCTCTCTCTCTCCCTCCCGCTGTCTTTTTTTTTTTCTGTCTGTCTCTCTCCCTGGCATCCTTTGTCTGTCTGTCTTTCTGTGTCTCTCCCTGCCCCTGTGTCTTTCTTCTTTTCTTTCTGTCTCCCTTCCACCTGCTGTCTGTCTTTCTTTCTATCTATCTGTCTCTCTCCCTGCCTCCTATGCATCAGCATTTCTCTCCCCCCACTTCCCTATGCAGCAGCCACAGCAGCATTCCCTCCCCCTCCATTTCCCTGTGCAGCAGCATTCCCCCCCCCACTTCCCTGTGGAGCAGCCACAGCAGCAGCATTCCCTCCCCCTATATTTCCCTCCCCCCCTTTTCCCTTCCCGCGGTCTGGCCAGCTCCCTTAGTCCCTTTCCGCCCCCCCCCTTCCCTTCCTGCGGTCCCGACAAACCTGCCGACTCCAACAGCGTCTGCAGCACTGTACACACGCTGCTTCGGGGCTTTCTACTGCCCTGATTTACTCTTGCATATCTCTGGCTCGGTACTTGGGCCCATCTTATTTAATATCTTCATAAATGACCTGGAGGATGGAACATCTAGTGAGATCATCAAGTTCGCAGATGACATAAAGCTATGCCGGGCAATCAAATCACAGAAGAACAGTGAGGAACTCCAGAGCGACTTGAGTCGATTGGAGAATTGGGCAGATAAATGGCAGATGAAGTTTAATGTGGAAAAATGCAAAGTGATGCACTTAGGCAGAAAAAATAAGGAACACAAATATAGTATGTCAGGTGCAACTCTGGGAAAAACCGAACAGGAAAGGAACCGGGCGTATTAATCGATAGGACCCTGAAGCCATCGGCGCAATGTGCGGCGGCAGTGAAGAATGCGAATAGAATGCTAGGCATGATAAAGAAGGGAATCACGAGTAGATCGGAGAAAGTAATACTACCGCTTTATAGAGCGATGGTCAGACCACACTTGGAATACTGCGTCCAACTTTGGTCTCCATACCTAAAGAAGGATTTAAAAATACTCGAGGGTGCAGAGACGAGCAACGAAGCTAATAAAGAGCATGGAGAACTTGGAATATGAGGAACGACTTAAGAGACTGGAATTGTTCTCCCTTGAGAAGAGGAGACTGCGAGGGGATATGATCAAGACTTTCAAAATAATGAAAGGAATCGACAAAATAGAGCAGGATAAAAAATTATTTACAATGTCCAATGTGACACAGACAAGAGGACATGAACTGAAGCTAAGGTGGGGACAAGTTCAGGACAAATATCAGGAAGTTCTGCTTTACGCAATGAGTGGTGGACACCTGGAATGCTCTCCCTGAAGAGGTAATTGTGGAATCCACCGTTCTAGGGTTTAAGAGTAAGTTAGATGTACATCTCCGTATGAGTGGCATAAGGTGACATAGGTAAGAGTAAGCTAGATGCACATCTCTTATGAGAAGCTTAGAGTGATATGGGGACTAAATCTATGCCAGGGTACACCTGGCAGGGCCTCCGCGTGTACGGATCGCCGGACTTGATGGACCTAGGGTCTGTTCCGGAGATGGCACTTCTTATGTTCCAGGTGGCTCTTTAACTTGCAATTTGGTTCAGTACATCTTCCAGGTTTACCAAGATTTCTTTCAGTTGCCTTGTATCGTCACCTTGAAAACCACTTCTGGTACAGAAAGATCTCTGCTTTGGTCTTTACGGAAGAAGAAGTAAAAAAATTAATTTAGTGTCTCTGCTGTGGCTTTGTCGTCCCTCAGTGCCTCTTTTTGACTTGGATGGTGGTCCTCTCTCCATTAGCTGTATCTGATTTGATGAGGGTCTTGTTTGCTCTCCTATTTCTTGCGAATGTTTTAATACCTTATACTTACTTTCCAAGCTGTAGTTTGTGCAAAATTTTGGAGGACAAATATCATCATCCTAGTCTGTAGCTCCTGTGCAACAACTTTCTAAAATGCTTAAGTATAAAACTTACTGGTCAATATTCAACTAACAGTGGTCAAAAAAAATTTTAAGCACGGACTAAATAAATGTGTGCTGGCCTTAGGGAGTTATGTGGGACCTTAGTGATATTCAGCCAGAATCTACATAAGGGGAGTTCATAGTTCTGCACTCCCTCCCTTCGCTCACCCATTCGGACCTAATTTAACTGGCCTGATGGTCTAGTTGTGAATGGGGACAGGAGCAAACCCTATTCCTCCTTATCCCTTGTAGCTCCTGAATGAAAATAGCCATAGAAACTCTAGTAGTACTGTACTATTGCTAAGACACTGACTCAAGTTTCAAGTTTATTAAAATTTTTGATTAATCGCTTAATCTTACTTCAAAGCGATGAACATACATAAAAAGAAACAATTAAAATTACTATATTAAAAAATAAAACATTAATTTAAACATAACCATTAAAATAAACTAGACTATATACAAACTTAACAAAACAAGAGTAAAGAGGAAAAGGGGATTTGAACTACAAAATATTATAGAAAAGGAGGTCAGGCAAAAACACAAGGTTGGGAATTAAAATGAATAGTTAAATACAACATTAGTGAATTCAAGAGTAAGACTTATTGATCAAAAGCGTCTTTGAAAAGGAATGTTTTTAAATTGCTCTTGAATTTATCAATATTATGTTCTTCTCTTAAATAAATTGGCAAAACTACTACTGGAGGTCGCTGCAGCCTTTTTCACACAGGAGAAAGTAAGGGTTTGCACCTGTTCACTACTAGACACCTCTTTGATGAATCTATCGATGCAGCCACCAAGAAATTGTCTGACCATGAAAAATCCTTTGCTTCTATTGTCAGACCTAAGCCAAAGCCAGTTCCTGCCAAACCTACACGCCCTGCTCCTATCTATCAGCCATCTACACACCAATTACTCCTATTTGTTCGTTAAGATCTTACAACAGAAAGTCCAAGAGTTCATAGAGTAATAAACCCACAGTTTAATGAGTTTATATTGGAGGTTCGCAAAGGGTATCAGACCACCCTACCAGCTGATACAGCTTGAAGGGAAACCATTCCTCATATACCCGCGATGCCTCCTCCTCCGTATTGCTACTGGTAGGGTGGTCTGATACCCTTTGCGAACCTCCAATATAAACTCATTAAACTGTGGGTTTATTACTCTATGAACTCTTGGACTTCCTATCTATCAGCAGCATTTTGCTCTGTGGACGGCGCCTTATAATCGCCTTCCTCTCAAGAAACAGCAGCCTCCGAAGCAACAAAATCCTCAACCTTCTGCTGCAGCCTTTTTGACTGTTTCAAACAGAGCATAACCTCCACCGTTCTGACTCTGTTTCTTTTTCCCCCCTATAGGAGGTCGTCTCCATCATTTTTATCACCTATGCTGAATATGTACAGTCCCCTGCATTGTAAACTGCTCTCAACTGCATAGTACATTCCCTTACATTGTATCTTCGCTGTATATGTACAGTCTCTTGCATTGTAAACCGCTCTGAACTGTTTGTGGTACTGCGGTTTACAAAAATAAAGTTATTATTATTATTAGACTAGTTATGATATTGGAGGGGGGATACGGAGCTGGGCAAGGAGGAAGATTATCTCTGTATTGCGTGCTGGCATTGTACTAACTGCATGAAGAGCAGTCCTAACTTTTCTCACTTAGCTACCTGACTCTGCCCCATAATGCCCCCAGACGATTCAGTAGCACTGCTGAGTACAGCTTAAGCAGACAGAAAGGCATCTCCGGCCCTCTTAAATTGTTAAATTATTTTATAGGTACACAGCAGTAACATCTTTAGAAAGTTACCAAGATATTCAGAGGAATTCCCTTTAAGAAGACCTCTTGGCTATGTGACCACTTTGACCCAGTTTTGGTAGCCCATTTCCAGATGCCTTTTCAAACTATCTTCCAAGAAACTGCCCTGTGTCTCCTGCCCCAAATAACTTGTATCCTAGTTTTGCCAAATGCTCAGCACATGCCTGCCAGGTCTATGTTTTTTAGATCCAGATATGTACTTCGGTGTATTTGTTTTTATTCAATTAAGCATTTAATATTGTTGGAACTTGAATGGTTCAATAAGCCATGGGAGCTGTTGTCAGGCTAATACTGTAATTGTGTGCTTAGGAATGGTTTGTATCTCACACAAGTGTTGTGTTTTCCTTTAGTATTTCATTGATAAAGCACAATCTTCAGTCAATTAAGAGGTTCCAGGTCTGCAGAATCAGAGATAATTTAATTAACAGAATTGCTAGTGATTGTCTGTTGGAATTGCAGCATGGGAATTGCTCCACTTAATTTTGGAAAACTGAGATTGCACGCATCTTAATGTTTGACAAATGACCATTTAGAAGGGAGAGAAAAAGAGGGAGGCTGGCCAAGCCTTCGTCCCTAGGACTACCCCTCTACTAAGACTGCAGTCTGCTGCTTATGTTTTTTTTTTTTTTTTTTAAATCTTTATTCATTTTCTTATGTTACAACAAGTGTTCCAAATAAACTCATTAGAAACTTGAATATACACACTTGATTAACTCATATATTAACATCAAATTTAACATTTCTTTAGAAAATTAATATTATATAAAGTTATAATATTATGCAAGAAATCTAAATTTATATAATTCTTATTGAATATAATAATCCCCCACCCCTCCCTCCCAATCAATAATACATAAAATCAACTTTATTGTAAATTCATTCAAATATTGATATAGTATGTAATAATCAGAAATAAAATCCCACCCCATTCCCCTCTATTCAAATATCTTATCATGGGAAAAGTTAATCATTCATTACAGAAATCTGTTAACGGTCCCCAGACTTTTTGAAATTTACTCACATAGCCTTTTTGTGTTGCAATGGTGAGTTCCATTTTGTATATATGGCATACAGAAATTCCACCAGAAATTGTAGTTTAACATGTCATGTTTTTTTCCAATTATATGTTATTTGCTGTATTGCTATTCCAGTTAAAATAAATGTTTTTTTCTTGTAATGCATTTCTTTGCTTCCCACCATGATATGATGGTTATGGGAGGAAAGAGTTGGCAGGATTTTCATTATGTTTTTATTTCTCCCTTGATGGTGTGGCAGCCAGCTTGTCCTGACGGCTGTAGAGTCCAAAGCATGAGTTCATCAGTGGTTATTCCTATTCGTTTGATTCTAGAAGTTGTTTCCTTTTTCAAGTTTATTGTATATTTGATCGCTTACTCAAATTTCTAAACGATGAACAAAATCATTAAAATTATATACAATTAAAAGGGCAGCAAAACATATAGACTAAACAGACGACACATGATAAGAACTAACAGTACAAATATGTTAAAACGAGAGGAGAGGATGGGTAAGAAATACATATCGCTGGTAGAAAAGAAGACAATTATGGTGAAAAACAATAGGGAGGGAATAAACAGTGAACCTTAAAAAGATTATGAAGATGAAATGAAACTCTCAACCAAGCTTTTATTTATTTATTTTTTTTTAGGTATCAAAAGCATCCTTGAAAAGAAAGCTATTCAGTTTGCTCTTAAATTTATCTAAGTTGTTTTCTTCTCTTAAGTAAATGGGGAGGAAGTTCCATGTTTGCAGAGCTGTAACAGAAAAAATAAAATGCCGACATGTATTAATAATTTTAAGTGAAGGGATAACTACTAAATGTTGATCAATAGACCTCAGTAATCTGGTTGGGGTATAGGGAATCAATGATTTGTAGATGAAAGCCGGAGTTTTATATAACAGAGACTTAAAGGTAAGTCCAGACCGAGTGCTTACTTCATGACATTCTCAGACCTGAATCTGGTATGAAATGATGGCTGGGGCTGGGGCTGCTGCTGCTCCTAGGGTATGTAGCTGTTTCCATCGTGGTCATTCAGCGGGCGAAAAGGTGTGCCCTTTGCGTCTCTAGACCATCTGTAGTGTCTGTTCTTGACATGGCACTTCTTTTCAGCATATAACTTTGTCTTATGTGTTAGGATGCACGTTACATCTGTGGTGTTGTCCTCTCATCAAGCAGATAATGTCTTGCGCTCCCTTGAAGAACTTAAATGGAAAACCATGAGATACAAGTGTTATTGGCAGAGCCTGTAGGCACACAACCCACAAAGGATAGACTGGTGCTCTGGTTAAACTCTCGCTGTCTGCCAAATGCACCTCCTAATAAATGTATATTTAACAATGTGTAGAGCACATGACGTGATGATAACTAAATCAATACCCCATAGTATAGGAGTGCAGCCGTGTGGTAATTTTCCAGCTAACTAGCACCTTGATCTCCAGCCCTTGTATTGCTTCCCCTTTGTATCAGGCCGTGGCTTATGACCATTCCTCTTATTACTTTATGAAGATGTTTTTCTGCCTGGCTGCTCGGAGCATTGAGCAGGTAGAAGTTGGTCTCATGCACCATGACATTTTATACAACTACCATGTGCCAGTTGGACCACCATGGAAAACCCTTAGACAAACCAAAATCAGATGAAGAGCCTTGCATTGCAGAAATCAAAGCCACTAGAAGACAACGGAAGCAAAGGGATGCAGTGAAGTTAGGAGAGAACATTTTTCTGTGTTTGAACTCACTAATTGGTTTGAACATCAGAACAGGTACCAAAGCTCATGGAATCAGGACATCAAAGCCCTCTTGTCTTCATGAAAAGAGAGTGCCGAAACTACCACAGGACCAGTCTACTTTCCTTTACTAGAAAATAAAGTATTCTTGCGGCTAATTAAACAGCAATTACAGAACTGAAGAGAGCAAGTGACTTTCACTGCGGTATGTCACAGAGGAACGAATTCAGTGTGGCAAAAGACACGTTATAATATTTATTGATTTTTGCAGCTGCATTTGCCAGTATAGAAACATGGAGTATGACAGCAGAAAAGGGCCGGCGGCCCAACGAGTCTGCCCACTCAAGAACCCTCCCTCAGAAAATTTGCCCACTCTAGAATCCCCTCTCCCATGAGAATTCATCTTTTAAGCATAATCTGCTCTGTGGAGACGCATTGACGGAGAACTATCGGAGGTATGCCATCCCCATTGCTTATCAACACAGTGGTAGATGCCATTGTGTGAAGAAGCCTTATAGATGGCAAGCAATTGAATTGAATTGGCCAGAAACAGTTTATCATTGTTCTTATGTATGCAGACGCATTGCAGTCTTCACCAACAGTGAAGCAGAAGCTCTGCTATTCAGACTGGTCATCATTGCAGAGAAATTGCCAGCCTGAATGGAATACACTTAGAAGGTAATCATTCATATCCCTCAGCTCCATAGTTCAGGAAGAGAAAATTTCCCCAATAGCTGAAGTAAAAAATCAGATTGGTTTAGCCTCAGCAGCACTTGGTTGTTTAAGTGATGCTTATGGCAGAAGACAAATATTGTACTAGTCTTTAAGCCCGTTAAATTAACAGGTGCTAGAATAGATGTGTATGTCTTGTCTGTCTTTCTATCTCTTGGCTGCTTTCTGTCTCTGTTTTTCTTTCTGTCTCTTTCTCTCCTCGGCTGTTCACCACCAACCCTTGTCTGCTTCCCCTGTCCAGCAGTAGCACTTTCTTTCTGTCCCTCTCTCTCCTTGGCTGCTGTCTGTTTGTCTTTGTTTCTTTCTTTCTCTCTTGCTCTCTCTCTCTCCTTGACCGCTTTCTGTCTGTCTGTCTTTCTCTCTCTCTCTCTCTCCTTGGCCGCTTTCTGTCTGACTTTTCTTTCTGTCTCTCTCTCTTCTTGGCCGCTTTCTGTCTGACTTTTCTTTGTGTCTCTCTCTCTCTTCTTGGCCGCTATCTTATACATATAACATACTGAACTCCACCAAAAGGTATAATTGAGTCTTGTATAGTTTTTCCAATTCCTAGTGATGTGTTGAATGGCAACTCCTGTCAATATTAATAGTAATTTATTGTTAGACATTGACATTTGACTTTTAAACCTCATTGAAGTACCAAATAAAATTGTATCATATGACAAGGCAACAAAGTTTTCTAATAGCAAATTAATTTGGGGCCAAATTGATTTCCAAAAGGCATTAATACAAGGACAGAAATAAATTAAATGATCTAAAGTCCCTGCATCCTTATTACAATGCCAGCATCTATTAGACCTAGAAGTATCTACTATTTGTAAACGAACTGGGGTCCAAAACACTCTATGCAATAAAAACAACCATGTTTGCCTCATAGATGCCGACATTGTAGACTTTAATCTCCAAGACCAAATTTGTGGCCATTGAAATGCAGAAATTTGGTGCTTGATCTCAATGCTCCAAATATCCCTCAACCCAGTTTTCTTTTTTTTATTCAAATATTCACTTAGCAATTTATACCACTGTGCGGCTTGGTGACCCAAGAAATCCGCCAGAAAGCAAAGGAATTCTAAACTATATTGATTATTAAGAGTCTTCCATTCAGGGAACCCCTCCTGAATAGCTTGCTTCAACTGCAACCATCTAAAATTTTGTGTCTTATTTAAACCATATTTATGTTGCAATTGTGAAAAACTAAGCATCGAACCATTTAAAATAATATCATTCAAAGTACGAATACCTCCACTAACCCATTGCTTCCAGCCGAATTGACATCCGCCAATTTTAATCTTGGAGTTCAGCCAAATGGATTGATCTAATGATTTAGAAATTGGAATAGGTGTCAAATTACTAATATAACGTAAAGTTTTCCAGGTATCAACCAATATTTTATTCTCTTTATATCTTCTAGGTATTTTTATACTAAGCAAATGCACCAGATGTATAGGAAACAGGAGTCGCCATTCTAAATATAACCAGTCTGGGACATTCTCCATGAGCTCTGGGAGGATCCAATACATACCCTGACGTAGAATATAGGCTTGATGATACCTATAAAAATTTGGAAAATTTACCCCTCCCTCCATAATTGATCTTTGTAAAGATACTAAAGCAATTCTTGGTCTTTTACCCAACCAAACAAATTTCGTAAGAATACCATTTAACTTTTTATAGAATGACCCCTGAAAAAAAACTGGTATCATACTCATTTGATAGCAAACTACAGGCAATATCATCATTTTAATAGTTTGAACTCTCCCCCACCATGATATATGCAATGGATTCCATTTTTCACACATCTCTGTAACTTTTTTAAGTAAAAGTTTTTCATTTTCCTTTACTGTATCATCAACATTATTTTTTATTAGGATACCTAAATACTTTAGGACCTCGTCTTTCCATACAAAATCAAATGAATCAAATAATCCTTTTGACACAGTGAACATTGAGCGGTAAAACTTCAGACTTACTCCAATTAATCTTATATCCTGAAAATTTTCCAAATCTCTCTATCAATTCAAGTAGGCATGGATTCCTCAAATAAAGCAAAATATCATCTGCATAAGCAGAAAGTTTATATTCCCAGTTTGAATAAGGAATACCCTGTATCCCCTTTGCTTGATTAATAGCAATTAACAGGGGCTCCAGAACAACATCAAAGAGCAATGGAGATAAGGGACAACCCTGTCTAACCCCCCTCCGCAAGTCAAATCTATCTGATAAACTGTTATTAATGTATAATCTTGCACCAGGAGAGCTATACAACGTCTGAATCATTTGAGTAAAACCAGACCCCACCCCAAACCAATCCAATGCCTGATACATAAAATTCCATTCTACCCTATCAAAGGCCTTTTCTGCATCTAGAGAGACCATAAACGTCGGATCTTTTACTGTTTTTGTTAAATTTAAATATGAAACGCTAATCTAGTGTTATGTGAAGAATGTCTCCTTGCAACAAATCCTGTTTGATGAGTATCAATAATAAAAGGGAGAGCTTTTGCCAATCTTAAAGCCATTATTTTAGCAAGAATTTTCCCATCTACATTTATTAATGAAATAGGTCTATAGTTTGATACCAAAGTAGGATCTCTGGGTTTGGTTTTGGCAAAACAATAACCACCGAATCTGCCATAGTACCTGTAATACAACCATTAGTCAGTTGATACTTATACAAATTTAACAGATATGGTAAAAGAGTATTTTGAAATGATTTATAAAATTCCACTGTAAACCCATCACCACCTGGAGCGGATCCAACTCTAAGAGATTTCAATGCTTCTTCTAACTCTTTATAGGTTCTTCTAAACTTCCTTTTATATGTTCAGGAATTTTTGGACCAACAAGTAAATTTAAAAAATTTAAACCATCTTGTTCTTTATTTCTATAATTTTCTGAAGAATATAGATCTTTATAGAAAGCAAGAAATTGTTTTAAAATATGCTCATTTTTAGTGTATGAATCCCCCTTATTATCCTTTATTACAACGATCTTTATCCTCCTTTTTTTTTGCCTTAAGATAATTTGCTAATAATTTTCCAGCCTTATTTGAATTTCCATAATACTGAGCTTGCTGATAAAACAAATCCTCTCTAACAAGCTTTGAAGATAACTCATTGTATTTGGCTTTAGCTTTTAACAAAATTTGTAATGTCTTTTGTTCCCACCTATCAATTAACTTGTTTTCTAAAATTGTAATTTCTTTTTCAAAATCATAAAATTGTTTCTTAACTTGTTTTTTGACATAAGCTGAGTATGAAATAATATATCCTCTCATGGTTGCTTTAAAAGTATCCATACCATCTCAATATTAACATCTCCAGAATCATTAATTTGAAAAAACTCATTCATTTTTGATTTAAACTCATCAATAAATTTTAGATCTGCAATCAAAGCATTATCGAACCTCCAAATCGGCTTTGTATCCACTTGCTCATCCAATTGTAATTCAATCCAAACACCACCATGATCAGATAAAATTATCGGATCTATGATGGCTTTATTCACTTTCTGAGCTATTTTATTTGAAACAAATATATAATCAATTCTTGAAAACAAATTATGCACTTGAGAACAAAAGGAAAATTCCCGATCATTAAAATGAAGAATATGCCATATATCTGTTAAATCACAAGATTAAACCAAATTATCTAAACCTAATGATTTTAAAATTTTACTTGGACTCTTATCTATTATCGGATCCATTACAGCATTGAAATCTCCAGCCACCACTAGATTAGAAGCAGCCAGTGGTAATAATAATTTTTGCATATTTTTGAAAAACTCCATTTGATTAGTATTTGGAGCATACAAATTAAACAAATCAAGGGTATTATTCCCCATGCTCATTTTGATATGTACCCACTTTCCCAAGGGATCTGCAGCAACCATTTGAAAGTTTGCTAAACATTTCTTACTTATTAATATTGTCACACCCGCCTTCTTCCTATTCACCGGAGCAAAAAAACATTTGGAAATCCACCCACCTTCCAGCTTCCTAGATTCATTAATTGATAGGTGTGTCTCTTGTATGAAATATATATCCGAGTTCTGTTTCTTAAGGAAATCTAACATTTTCCTTTTCTTAATCACATTTTCCTTTTCTTAATCACATTTACATTCAACGAAAAAAACTTAATCATCATTAACATATATATCAATTCTAATAATAACATATTTTATGATTATTATCAAATGATCAGACACCCATGCATTCATAACTTCCAATATTAAATCTTTTAAATTCTCATTTCTTTTCTTTTCCAAATGTACTCTGAAACAAATATTCAATAATCCCCTAATCCCCCTCCCATCCACTTCCTCCTTCCAAATATTCAACTGCCCATCATCTTTCTTCCCCAAATTCATCTAATATAATAAAATGGTAGGACGCGCATGCGCACTAAAAAAATCGTGTTCCCTGATCCGTCGCGAAAACACGATTGCGCATGCGCGGGTTTTACGTCACCACTTGCTCGCGGCGACTTTCAAATAATAAAAAAAAATTACACAACTGCGGCGACCTTCCTCACCATGAATGGTAACGGCTCCTCTCTCGAACTGCACCAGGATCGAGAGAGGAGCTGCAGCGCCGGCTTTCAACTTAAAACAAAAAACAAACCAACTGGAGATCGGCGCTCTCACCAGCTCCCACTGTGCAAACCCCCCCCCCCCCACCCATGGGAGGATGCGCCGCAGCAAAGTGCTGCACAGGTACTGGAGGGGGAGAGACATATCGCTTCTGCACCGGTACAAACATCCCTCCAGCGTTGGCAGTCGCTGCACGTTTAAAAGGCTGCTTTGGACTTTCTCCTGCAGTTGAGTCCCTTTGCCGCATCACTGATGACGTCATCAATGACGCGACAAAAAGACTCAACGGCAGAAGAAAGCAGAAGCAGCCTGTTTAGCGTGCAGCAACTGCCAACACTGGAGGGAGGTTTGATATTAAAGTCATCTTGCTGGGAGGGTCACAGAGTCAGCGGGGGTTGGGCTGGGAGGGGAGAGAAGCGTCTGCCTCGGGTGCTTCAGGCAGCAGCAGCGTTTACAATTCGCTGCTGTTGCTGGCTTCAGGCCTTCCTCTCTGGCCGGTCCTGCCTACTTCCTGTTTTCATGAAGACAGGACCGGCCAGAGAGAAAGACCTGAAGCCAGCAACAGCAATGAATTGTGAATGCTGCTGCTGCCCAATGAAGTAGTTAAATGAGGAAAGGGAGCAGAGGGGGAGAGAATGGCTAGGAGGGAAGGAGGAAGGTATGCCAGACCAAGGCAAAAGGAAGGAGGAGATGGAGAGAGGCCATATGGGAGAGAAAGAGAGAGATGGAAAGAGAAGAGAGGGCAGTGAATGGAAGGGGCAACATAGAGGGTGAACAGTATTCTAGCACCCGTTAATGTAACGGGCTTAAAGACTAGTTACTAAATAAATTATTAATACTCCCCCCAACCCTAGCCCTCCCAAACCCTTCCTCCACATGGATAAACTTGTAACGCACATAGGAAATGCAACCCCACACTCCCCCCAGGCAACCTTTAAAAATATTTCAACTCATATATTATTAAAAATATATTCAATTCAAATATTATCATACCTATAAATCAATTAATATATTGACCTTAAATAACCATCCAAAGAAAGTTCATTTACCTATAATAGCATTCAAATTAATTTTCATAACTCAATTTTATCCCCATATTTAATATTTTAATAATTATCCCATAATATTTTATTAGTAAATTAATGATCCCCATCCATACCCAAAAATCCTTAAAAGACATAACTTTTACTTAAAATATTAAAATTCATATCAAATTCATTTAATTTCATATATCTCTATTTCCCTTCAAGAATATCTGTTCATTTATATCATATCTACTACTTATTAAAATATTTTATTATATCCCCCTTTGCCAATATACCCTGATACTTTAATTAACTAAAATATATTAGCAGGATCTAAAATGAATTTTTAATACAGTCAATCTGCTTCACTTCTTCTTTCTTCTTTCTTGACCAGCTTCACTTAGACATGGGTTCTGGATTTGTAAGGAAGTTTTT
The DNA here is from genome assembly GCF_902459505.1 of Geotrypetes seraphini. Lineage (NCBI taxonomy): Eukaryota > Metazoa > Chordata > Amphibia > Gymnophiona > Dermophiidae > Geotrypetes > Geotrypetes seraphini. Next base: position 71,243,235 of record NC_047095.1, read on the forward strand.
CAACTTTTCTGGGTCATCAAAATAAAGTGATTTGTTCCCCAAAGAAATTATCATTCTTGCCGGGTAGTATAACCCGTACTTGTAACCTTTTTCCTTCAGCTGAGCTCTTAATTGAAGAAATTGCTGTCTCACAGCTACAGTGCCTTTTTCATAGTCTGGCAAAAATATGATCTTAGAGCCCTTATAGTTTAAATTTCTGTCTGCTTTTGCCAAACTCAAGATTTCCATTGCTTGGCTGAACCTTAACAGCTTAAAGATCAGAGGTCTAGGCTTTGAATTTCCAACTGACCGTTTGAAAGGAATCCTGTGGGCACGTTCGATTTCTAATGGGAACCTTGTATTTAACTGAAGCAATTTTGGAAGTAAATTTTCCAAAAATTGTATCGGATTTTCCCCTTCCAGATTTTCTCCCAATCCAATAATTTTAATATTCTTCCTCCTTCCACGATTTTCATAGTCCACCAGTTTCTTCTGCAGTTCTCTTATAAGTTTATTGTCTTCCTTTGTTTGTGCTGCAGCCATTTCTACCTGCTCCACTCTGGATTCTAAAACGGTCATTTTCTGATTCACTGCCTCCAACTGTCTATTTATATTTAAAACCTCTTCTTTTATTTCACGGATGCTTTCCGCGTTTTTTTGAATTTGTTGCGAGATTTTTTTCAGTTCCGCCATTATTTCTTTCCTCCCACTTTCTTCTTCATCCGGAAGCGGGGCTTTAGATGCGGCAACCATATCCTGTTTGAGGTGCTTTGCCGTGCCAGCATTCGCGAAAGCTGAATTGATCTTTCCCTGCCTTGTGCTCGCCATTCTTATATACCTTCCGATACAAGAGAAACTTGAAATTTCTTCAAAATAAGGTATATTATTTTCTAAATTGCTGCCTGGGGAACGGAGCGACATGATCACACGTCTTTGTATCGCGCGCGCCAAGCCACGCCCCCCCCAAAACGAGGATTTTTGGTGTTGGTAAAGGAAAGTATTATTCCAAGTCGCCCACCTTCTGTTGGTCCACAAAAATAAATTTAGTAGTTGAGAGAACTTTGTTGGTTAAAATTTCTCTCTATATATAAACTGTACTAGACCACATGAGTTATTACTCAAATGACATGCGATTCAGAAATTTTTAATCTTTATTTGTTTTTGGGTCCTGCTACCAAGTAATGCATTCTATTCCTATGGCTTTTTGGCAGCGCAGCTTTGTAAAATCCCACTTTTGTATGGTAACTTCCATGGAGAAAATATGCTGGTTCTGTTGTTGGGGGGGAGGAAAGAGGAGATGGAATTTCTGTGTCTTCAGAGCATTTTACATTTAATTCATAAGAACTGCCATACTGTATCGGACCAGAGGTCTGTGAGGGTCATGTATGCAGTGGGTCATATATATGAGCATTGTCTCAGCTGAAAAAGACTGAGACCCGCTGCTCTAGGTGCTGGGGCTGTTTGGGTAATTTTTTTAAGGAAAGAATCTTTGTGCCCAATACTTTTTCCTTTCTGGGAGTAGTGTTTCATTTCTGGCAAAAAAACCCAGGCTTTTTTTACGTGGTGCAGGAGTGGCCATTCTCAGGTCAATTGTCAGCCACTTTTGGATGCTGTAGGTGCCCAGTTCCTTCTGAATTTTGTATAGATCTTTGGTCTATGATGTCAGTAGTTTTTAAAGCATTGTTTTCAAGAGGAGTCAAGGAGATGCCAGCTCTTGTTGCTGTTATCCTAGGTGATAAGTCCCAAAGGACTTGCGAGTTCACTCAGAGCACAGGAGTCCTTGTAGCCAAAGTTAGAATCTGTCTTTCTATAGGATAATGGTGGACAGTGCAGTGCCTTTACCTCCATTGTACCCCTTCTCTAAGTGCATTAGCTTAAGTATATAAGTCTGGAAAGTGAGAGCTACTATGGCTTTCTCCACCCAGTCTGGGTAGAGCTTGGGCACATCCCATTCATCTTGCCGAAGATTGTGGAATATAAAACATTAAATAAGGCAGGTGAAATTTGGACTTTCTTGTTAATGTTTTTTCCTTGCACCTTGCCAGGCCACCAGCCTAGAACCCACTCATGGAGGTCATGGTGATCAAGGATTCTCAGTCTGACAAATTCAGAAAGCTAAGAAGTAATATATTGTAGCCCAATCTGATGGTAGTCATACCCTTGGTGTATGGAGTTAGCTCATTTTTGGTTAAACAGGTTTGGCTTAGGGGGTGAATTGGAAACTCAAAACACAACAGTTGCCTTTGAATTAGGATACTGAAGAATTTATTTATTATTTTTTTTTAGTACTCTATTCATTTTTACAACTTACAACAAGTGCATCAGGAAATAACATTTGAACTTAAAAACATCACTTGATTTTCTCTCATTATCAACTTAATGAAATATTTAATCCGTCCCTCCCATCCCTAGAAGAATTAATGGCAACACTAACCTTCAGTAAGGGGTATAAAGTCATTCCTGAGCTTTTGCTGTCAGGAGGACATAACCTGCTCATTTGGACTGGTCTGGCAGATCACAAGGAAAAGAAATGAACAGGTAAGTCCAAATTTCATCTTAATTACTGTTATTTCACTTTGAAAATGTAAAGTATGTTGTGTAGATCAGTGAAATTAATTAATTAATTGTAGTTTTTTTAGACAGCAAAATGTGACATGTTCAAAAGGGTGAAAACACACACATATATAAATTTCTCAGGAAATGGACTTAACAGCATGGGTACTTGACAAGTCATTTGAATTCTCTTGAAAAAAATGTATAAATGAGCTTTGGTATTTGCCTGTATCCTTTGAGTTTGAATGTTGGCCAGATTTTCCTGCTTGTTTTATCTTTGTTAATCTAGGTAGAACACCTTTTTGTGTGCTTTATATATAGATAGATCGTTACAGCAATAATAGCCATGAGCCCATTTATTAAACATGTTCTTACCTGAGCCAAGTCTCCATGCTGTATTTTTGTGTTTTGTATTCTTGGGATCCCTGGATAGAGTTCTGATAGTGAACAGCACAGCAGTGCTCTTGTTGGTTTAAATTCAGATTATTGAATGAACTTTCATAAACTTTCAAGAGCAAAAGCTCCTTTGGAATGAAATTAAAATGAAGGCTAGAAGAGAGATTTTAGTTCTTTAAACGACCAGCTGATGATATTGAATATGTTTAAAGTACAGAGCTTGCACTGTTTGAATATCTTTGTTTAAGGGCAACTGTCCTTGTCATGAGCCTAGCCTGACTCTTTGTTGTTCTTGCAGAATTACAGAAGATTCCACGGTGACAACGCTTGAAGCACTAAAGGCTCGTATCCGTGAGTTAGAAAGACAGCTCTCCCGTGGGGACCGCTATAAATGTCTCATTTGCATGGTGAGCAGTGTTCCAGCCGTGGCAATCAATAAGGAAACGTCTTGTTACATTGTGTGGTGGAGAAAAGAAGGGGAGGGAGGGAGGCTAGTAATGTTTCTTTACAAATTTGCTTCTATTTATTTTTCTCGCGTTAGGAAAAATACCTCTGACTTTTGGTTTGAGTAAATGTGTGCATTGGCCATTATCTCTGTTTGAGTGTCTGCAGGATATCCTGTGTCCTGACAAGTTTTGTGTCTTCTTTTGCCCCTTAAAGGAAGGGCTGCAGCTCCATCTAATGGATCACAGCTTGCAGGCCAACGTTACTCTCAAACTTGGGCCCTTATGTGCATTAGTTAGCACTCATTTCACTCCTCTCCACATCAAGGTAAAAGGAAATGAGATGTGGAGCAGTGAGGCCTGCTTCTTTCTGGGTGGGGTCTGGGATACAAGGCGAGGGCTGGTTCACTCTGCAGTTCTCAGCCAATGTCCTCGCTTCAAGGCATTCAGCCATTTTTTGTGCAGAGAAGTCAATAAATCATACTTCACACACATAACGAATACACCAAGATGGGTTTTCTAAAGATTTCCCACATGGTTTGTTTTTTGTTTTTTTTTTTGGTAAGAATGGGACTTGCATTTGGTCACTTACAGTGTGGCTAGTGTAGCTCATTGGCAGTTTTTTCACCCCATTTGCAACGTTCTTTGACTTGTGCCTTTCTGGATTAATAGTCTGTCCTTTTCACCATCTGTGTCAGTTCCTTGGATTCTTCTGGAAAAATGTGCTTCTTTTGAGTCCTATCAGTTAACACTTGTAAGGTATGACAAGCAGACCAGGGTGTGTATTTTTGTATTGTGTGCTATGACACCAATGAAAAATAAAACCAAATACAATGACATAAAGTGGTTTTGCCTGCACACCCTAATTAAACACCATGAAATCTATGGCGAGTATTGTGTCAGCAAAAGCCATTGTTATCCTCAAGATGGGACTGCTGTTCCTTCATGAAGATTTGAAAAAGTTCAGGTCCACTGAACCAGTGCAAAAGACAGCACTAAAGCAGGATCATTGAGCTGCTGAGTGCAAACTAGAGAGTTGCGCGGGGACAGAAATCCCACCCGTCCCCGTGAGGAATCCCACCCGTCCCCGTGAGGAATCCCACCCGTCCCCGTGAGGAATCCCACCCGTCCCCGTGAGGAATCCCACCCGTCCCCGTGAGGAATCCCACCCGTCCCCGTGAGGAATCCCTCCATCCCCACCCGTCCTCGCGAGGAATCCCTCCATCCCCACCCGTCCTCGTGAGGAATCCCTCCATCCCCACCCGTCCTCGTGAGGAATCCCCTCCGTCCCCGCCCATCCCTATAAACTTCAGAAATAGTTATTTCATTTAATTATGCTATTGAATTAAAGGCTCTGGTAGAAACTCATTTACAAATAAGCAAAAAGACTTTATTTTTTTTTTTTTTAAATTCTTTATTCATTTTCAAACTTTCATCAAGTGTACAAGCATTAAATAAACAACATTAAAGTACAACACTTGCAACTCTTATTACTGTATCTTATATGTATTATTATAATTAACCCTCATCCCACCCCCACCCCTACCCATTATTCTTTTCTGAGATAAACAATAAAATGTGATCCTCCCCCCTCCCAGCATTAGATGGTGTATCTTTCAATAGAAAAAAAATGGCATTTAATCATTACAATAATTCGTTAATGGCTCCCAAATTTTAATAAAATTCTTATAATTACCATGTTGTATAGCTAATGATCTTTCCATTTTATATATGTGACAAAGTGAATTCCACCAAAACTTATAACTTAGTCTACTATGATCTTTCCAATTCCTAGTAATATGTTGAATGGCGAATCCTGTCATTATCAATAAAAGTTTATTGTTATTCGCTGATATCTGGCTCTTTTTTCTCATCAAAAAGACTTTATTAATTTGGAAATATTAATTGGGAAGAATACATACTTTGTAAACGGGTTTCTACCAGAGCCTCTAATGTTTATAAATTTTTATCAACATAACTAATATACTACTTTATCCTGAAGCCAAAAAAAAAGAAATAGAATTTTTTTTCCTACCTTTGTTGCCTGGTTTCTGCTTTCCTAATGTTCTCATTCAGTTCCTTCCATCCACTGTCTCTCTTCTCTCTGCGTCTTCCATTTGCTCTGTTACTGTGCCTCTCCCTTTCTCCCCCCTTCCAAATTGGTCTGGCACCCATCTTCTTCCCTCTGCTCCCCCCATAGTCTGGCATCTCTGTCTTCTTCCCTGCCAGCATTTTCTCCCCACTCTCTCTTCCCCATTTCCTTTCAGCGTCCTTCTCCCCCCCCCCCCATCTTCCCCATGTGCTTTCAGTGTCCTTCTCCCCCCTCTGTCTTCCCCATGTCCTTTCAGCGTCCTTCTCCCCCCTCTGTCTTCCATGTCCTTTCAGCGTCCTTCTCCCCCCTCTGTCTTCCCATGGTCCTTTCAGCGTCCTTCTCCCCCCTCCCCGTCTTCCCCATGTCTTTTCAGCATCCTTCTCCCCCTTCAGTTTTACCCATTTCCCTTAAGCGTCTTTTCCTCTTCACTCCACCGTTCCTCCCTTTCTCCCTCCCTGCCCCTTACCTTCATGGTAACATCAGCACTGACACCGGGAAGACTTCCGTTCGGCTGTGTGCTGCGGCAGGGCAGGTAGGGAGAAGACGAGCCTTGCGGCTGAGTACATCCAGCCCTGCAGGATCCCCTCGACCCTAGGGGGCGACCCCACGGGATCCCTGTGACCCGAAGGGGGAACCCGCGGGATTCCCGTCGTCCCCGTTCCTGTGCAGCTCTCTAGTGCAAACTGTTGAGGGGAAATGGTCTCTCTGATTCAGTGCCTCACATACCAGAAGTATCTGTGAAGAAAAGGTTAGCTGGACACTAGGTCCTGGAGTCCATCTCATGGCCCAAACAAAACTGGAAGTGGCTTGATTTCTCTGTGACCTTTAGATAAAGCTTATCTTTATCTTTATTGGAAGCTTCTACACCATTACTAATGACTGGGGAGTCAATTCAGAGTCTGCTGCATCTGCACTATCAAAGACCTCCCTGTGATATTAACACAGCTGATGAAAAGCCCTCTGGCCTCTTGAGGATTGTGGATCTGACTGGGAAGGTTGCATTTTTGGTAGCATCTTTTCAACCCATAGGATCAGTGAACTTCAGACTCTAGTAATGTATCTAAATATACTATGTTTCATCACAATACATTCGGAGCTCTGCCTGAGGTTGCAACACATTTTGACTTTAATTGTCTTGCAGATTATATCCCTTCCTTACACAAACCCACCCTGAGTCGCATGCCAAGGGGATTAATTTAGGCCCTAAATTACTTGCAATACAAATCAGCCAATTCTTTTTAATTTGCAGAGATCTTAATCAAACAGTATGCAGAAAACGGTGCATGAACACAAAAAGAAAGTCATAATTCAATACCGTGTTTCCCCGAAAATAAGCCCTAGCATCATTTTCAGGGTAGGTCTTAATATAAGCCCTACCCCAAAAATAAGGCCTAGTCCCATGGGCTCATGATCTATCCCTACAGTTACTTGATGAGGTTATTACTAATGCTATCAAAAAGTTATCTGTATTCTGTAAATATACTACCTATTGGGAACAACATTGCAAATTGGTTTTAAGACTGCATATCTCCCCTAAAAGGGGTTTAGAACAAATGCTGCCTGTGTCCGCTTTGATGCTTCTGAAGCAAGCTTGGGACACATGTTTTGGTCCTGTCCTGCCATTCAGGCATTTTGGGAAGCCATTTTTAATTTTGTGTAACGGATCTGGCAGATACGCATCCAACATTCCCCTTTGCTCTTATTTGGAGTTCCTCTTCACTTTTCTCCTCGTCGACCGGGAACTGCTGCTTTCCTCCGGTGGGCAGTAACGATAGCCTTAAAGTGCATCCTGCTTAAATGGATGGAGGTGGAGAGTCCTGATTATTCTCTTTGGTGATGTCGACTGATCACCCTGTTGCAGTGGGAACGCAGAGACGTACAGAACTTTTCTTCCCTACTTGGGTACATATTCCAACGAACCTGGGAGCCTTTTTGGAACACTTTGACCCCCAAGGACTCGTAGTCGCTTATTGAACTGTTGATTGATTGCTCTGTTGCATGGGGATGCTGCTTGTACTTGTTGCTTTCTCTGGAAATTTATGTATCTCCATCTTGTTTGGTATCTTGGGATAGACTTGAAGGAGGACCGGGGGTGGGGACTGGGGACAGGGATTGGTTGGTATTTGCCTTTCTTATGGGCTTGTCTTCTCTGTTGGACTATATCCTATTACTTGTAACTGGTCTGCTCCTTTGGGATACCAGGTATTGGGACCCTTTCAGGGATTTGAGGTTGGGGTTGGGGGTTGTATGGGTGAACTGGTGGGGGGGGTTGTTTTTCTGACAATAATAATGTGAGCTTGTTCCCCTTTCTCAACACTATGGACTTTTCCTCCAGGAAATTGTCCAAATGTTTCTTATATCCAGCTTTGCTATCCGCTCTTACATTACATTACATTAATGACTTCTATTCCGCCTGTACCTTGCAGTTCTAAGCGGATTACAACAAAAAGATAACTGGACATTTCCAGGAATAGGAATACAATTAACGACGTAGGGCCTAATACATCTAAACGATAGCTGGACGTTTTCAGGAAGAGGAATACAGTTAAAGGCGTTAGGTCTAAATCACATGTTGAAGGGAGGATCCTAAGAAGGGGAGAGAGGGGAGAGGAGTGGGGTTAGGAAATTAGAATGTATTTCTTGAATAGTATGGCTTTGATTTCTTTTCGAAAAGCTTTGAGGTCAGTTGAAGCTGTCAGTAGGTTGGTGATGGAGGGGTCCAATTTAGCTGCATGTGTTGCTAGTAGGTTGTCGTACATCTTTTTGCGCTTAGTTCCTTTATAAGGGGGGTAGGAGAAAGGGGACTGGGTTCTCCTTTGTCTGGAATAGAGGTTCCTATTTAGGCGGTTGTTTAAGTGGGAGGGTGCCGTTCCGTTTAATGTTTTGAATATTATGCAATATAGCTTAAATTGGATGCGGGCTTGTATTGGAAGCCAGTGTGAATCTAGGAAGGCGTTGGTGATGTGGTCAAATTTTCGAAGGGAATAGATCAGTCTGAGGGCAGTGTTCTGGACAGTCTGTAGTTGTTTTATTAGGTAGGTGGGACAAGGAAGGTAGAGGATATTGCAATAGTCCAGTAGACTTAGGACTAGGGATTGAACTATGAGTCTGTATTGTTCTTTGCCGAAGAATTTTCTAATTTTGCGAAGGTTGCGCATGGTAAAGAATGCTTTTTGTGTGATTTTGTTGATTTGCACCTGAAGAGTGCAACATCTATCTACTGTTACTCCAAGGAGTTTGAGAGTGGTCTGTATAGGATATTTGGTGGTTTTTATTTCTAGTTCTGTTATCGAGGGGGTTTTGTCTTTTTCAAGCAGTAGAAATTTAGTTTTGTCTGGATTGAGCTTTAGTTTGTGTTCTGTCATCCAGTTTTCCACTATTTCTAGGGTTTTTACCAGGTTATCTGTTGTAGTGGGGTCTTGTGAGTCAAAGGGAAGGAGTATGGTTATATCGTCTGCATAGCTGAATGAGGTTACTTCGAGTTTGTCTAATAGGGTACCAAGGGAGGCGATGAAGACATTGAAGAGCATGGGTGAGAGTGGTGAGCCTTGAGGTACTCCGCAGGGATTGGTCCAGGTTTCCGATATTAGATCTTTTGTTTTTACTCTGTATGTTCTTGTTTTGAGGAATCCTTGGAACCAATTGTATACTCCGCCTGAGATCCCTATTGCTTCTAATATCTGAAGAAGTATACTGTGGTCAACCAGGTCAAATGCGGCTGAGAGGTCTAGTTGAATTATCAGCATCCTTCTTCCTTTGCTAAGGTGTTGTCGGGCTGTATCTAGAAGGGAGGCTAGCAGTGTCTCAGTGCTGTGGTTGGATCTGAACCCTGATTGAGTTGGGTGGAGTAGGTTGTGGTCTTCAAGGTAGTTGGTGAGGTATTGGGCAACCAGACCTTCTATTAGTTTAACATAAAATGGAATGGAGGCTATGGGTCGGTAGTTGGAAGGGGTGTCTATTGGTCCTTTGTGGTCTTTCAGTATTGGAGTGACTATGATTTCTCCTAGGTCTTGTGGGAATTGGCCTTCCGTGAGCGTTGTTTGGATCCATTGCAATAGGCAAGCTCTAAATTTGGGGGAGGCATTTGTTAGTAAATATGAGGGGCAATTATTCAGGTCGCATGAGGCTCGACTATATTTATTGTAGAGTTGGTTAAAGTCCCACCATTGCACCTTTTTAAAGTTGGACCAGTGTCTGTCGGCTGCAGTGGCTTCATCAGTTGTTGGGTTTATTATGATCTCTTCTAGGAGGGTCGGTGAATTGGAGAAGGAGGCTCTGATGGTAGCGATCTTGTTCTTGAAGTGGTCTGCTAGTTGGGTGGCTGTTGGAGGTTGGATTCCTTGAGTGGCTAGGAATGGCTGTGTGTCTGTGAGGCTTTTCACAAGTTGGAAGAGTTTCTTTGTGTCTATGGATTCTGTGCCTATTAGTTTGGAGTAGTAAGCTCTTCGTTTTTCTTTAAGTTTGGCTTTGTATTGTTTTATTAGGTTTCTCCAAGCTACTTTGGTTAGTTCTTGGTTCTTTTTTTGCCATACTCTTACCACACACAACCTCTAGCAATGTGTTCCAGACCTTAACTATTCTCTGAGTGAAAAAATATTTCCACCTATTGGTTTTAAAAGTAATTTTTAACAGAGTGAAAAATTGATCCACTTGTACCCGTTCTTTTTTTTTTTTTTTTTTTAATTCTTTATTCAGTTTTAACTCTTGCAACAAGTGTACAAAATTCAATCAAATAATTTGTACAAATCACTTGACATTCCAACAATTATTGTCAAATGCATATAAAAAAGACCCCTCCCCCACCCATCCCATTCATCAGGAATAAACCCATTAAATCACATAACATACCTCCCCATCCCCACATTAAATATAGTCCTATGTAATAAAAAGGTGTCTAATCATTAGAATTGCCCATTCTACTCCACTCAGGATTTTGTAGACTTCACTCATATCTCCCCTCAGTCGTCTCTTTTCCAAGCTGAAGAGCCCTAACCATTTTAGTCTTTCTTATTCGAGAGGAATTCCATCCCCTTTACCATCTTGGTCACTCTTCTTTGAACCTTTTCTAGTGCCACTATATCTTTCTTGAGATAAGGAGACCAGAATTGAAAGCAATACTCCAGGTGAGGTCACATCATGGAGCGATGCAGAGGCATTATAGCATTCTTAGTCTTGTTAACCATCCCTTTGTTAATAATTCCTAGCATCTTGTTTGCTTTTTTGGCCCCCCAACCCCAGCAAAGAACTGCAAAAAATGCCCTGTAAAAGCTGGGCACAATGATGTCTTATAAATAATAATAATATTTAGCATAGCCACTAACTCAGTCATAAATGAGACTAGTTTAACAAAAAGGCTGTTAAGGTTCGTTCTCCTTTACATAAGGATTTCCTGGATTCCGTATCTATTTCACACTCATAATGCAATTTATTCAACCATTTAGCTACAGAAAAGACACTCCAATCTCCAGCACTGGACAGTAAGTAGCTTAGCTCTGTTAACAGAATACTAGGGAGAGAGATCAGGCACTGATTTATTCAGGTCCTAGGAGTACCGTATTTCCCCGCATATAGGCCGCCCCAGTGTATAGGCAGCAAAAAATGCCTATACATGTTTTAATACTGGTAGATAAGCCACCCCATTATATTAGCTGTGACTTATCTACCAGTAACAGGCAGCCTATACAGTTTTTTTTAATTATTCCCCCCATTTCCTCCCTCGTTCCCTCCTTCAGCTAAAGATAGCTTAACGCATGTGGTGCTGAGGTAGGGGAAAGGCTCAGCTTCTCGCCCAGAGGCATGGCTCTGCCGGACAACACAGCTAGCGGACTGCCCAACGAATGGCAGCTCATTTTTGTCATTTTTCCCAGAGCTGGTAGAGCTGAATATGGGCAGGCAGGTGTACGTGACCCGCCATGTCACGCTGCTCGCTGTGCCGGACTCGCTGCTCGGGCGTACATTTTCACACAAGCAGCAGCTGGTGCGCGATGGCAAGGGATTCTTCTTCCTCGACCATGACGGCTTCCTCTACATCCTTGACCACCTGCGGGACCTGCAGCTGGTACTGCCCGACTACTTCCCCGAGCGAAGCCGGCTGCAGCGCGAGGCCAAGTATTTCCAAACTGCCTGAGCTGGTCAAGCGCTTAAGCCCACCGTGCGTCAGAAAGGAGAGCTCCCTAGTCGACAATCCCTCCTTGCTGGCGCCCCTGCTTCTCCTGCATCCAGCGCTGCTTGCCATGCCGCTGCCTACCTGAAGCCTGAGTCTGAAGGAGCTTTGTCTGGTGCCTTCACCCACCTTGGACCCTTACCGCTTCACAGCCTCTTCCAGCCTGGCCTCGGAGGCAAGGGGGGACGATTTAAAAAAATTGTATAGGCCTCCCCATATCTGCAAGCTGCACCCACTGGGCAGGCTTACAAAACCCATATATAGGCCGCGGCCTATACATAGGGAAATAGGTAGTGGTAATGTTCACTGATGCTGTAATTCAGGGGTGCCCAACACGTCGATCGCGATCGACCGGTAGCTCAGGAAGGCAACGTGAGTCGATCGCAGAGCCCATCTCGGGCTCCGTGATAGACTCGTGTTGCCGTCCCGATCTACCGGGCCTATCAGCCTTTCTCTCCCCAACGTCAAAGACGCCGACGCCGGGCATTAGGCTGTTTTTGTCATTTCGGGGGGGGGGGGGGGCGTGGCAGCGGCAGCAGCAGCCTGAAAAAGAAATCATCCTGGCCGGGGTCAGTGTCATGCTCCGGAGCTTCTACAGCCTTCCTATCTCCCTCTCCCTTCTACCTGCTTCTGGCCACACCCCCTGCTCCGCGGCTCTCTTCGGCAACTCAGCAGCAGCGATCGACACAAGCTTCTGACGTCGGGGCCTACCCTCTGCAAGTCCCGCTTGTTTCAACTTTCTTTTTCCACAAAGGCGGGACTCGTAGAGGGAAGGCCTCGATGTCGGCAGCCTGTCTTGATCACCGCTGCTGACGAGTTGCTGAAGAGAGCCGCGGAGCAGAGGGTGTTGCCGGGTGCAGATAGAAGGGAGAGGGTCAGATGCAGGACTCGTGGGTGAGGGAGGGGAAGAGAGAAAGAAAGAGAGAGGGGGGGAAACAAAAGGAAATATTTCATACTGGGCTGGGCCGGAGTGGAGGGAGGGTGGAAAGATTCTGGCTACAGGGTGCATTAACAAAGGAAAAGGGGGGAAAGCTGAAAATGGAGATAGTGACACAAAGAAGAGAAAGGGTAAGCAGGACCTACTGAATAAGGATAGAGATACAGAGGGGACATGAGGAGGAGGTGAAATAGAGATATAGAAGTAATGCTGAAAAAGTGGGGGGGGGGGGAGATAAAGACATTGAAAGGGCAAATGGTGAACATGGGGTAAAGACAAGGACAGAGACAAATGAAGATTCTGAAAAAGTGGTGAGATAGGGATATAGGTGAGATGGACACAAAGAAGGGTGATGCTGGAAAATAAGTGGAATGGTAATTCTGACAGACACAGTAGGGAAATGCTGGTCAAGGGGAGATGGGGCTCAAGCTGGATGGAATGAGGAGAAATGCCTTGTTTTCCTGGAACTTCCTCTCCTACGTCAGAATTGACGTCAGGGAGTGGAATGCTGGTCAGCGCGATGCTTCTGCAGGGAAAGCTTGGGATGACGGTGGCTTGGGGGCAGTTCCCCGATGGCGGTGGCAGCAAACCGAGTGGCTTGGGGGAGGGCACGGAGAAAGAAAGAAAGGGGGCAGACAGGGAGACAGAAAGAAGGGGGAACAGGGAGACAGAAAAAGTTGGGGGAGAGAATGAGGTCTGGAGGAGAGGAAACATACAGGAGGCTGAAAGAAAGGAAGAAAGATTGGATGCACAGTCAGAAGAAGACAGTGCAACCAGAGACTCATGAAATCACCAAACAGCAAAGGTAGGAAAAATGATTTTATTTTCAATTTAGTGATCAAAATGTGTCTGTTTTGAGAATTTATATCTGCTGTCTATATTTTGCACTATGGCTCTCTTTTACTAAACCGCAATAGCGTTTTTTTAGCGCAGGGAGCCTATGAACATTGAGAGCAGCGCAAGGCATTCAGCGTAACTCCCTGTGCTAAAACCTACTACTGTGGTTTAGTAAAAAGGGAGGGGGTGTATTTGTCTATTTTTGTATTTTGTTACTGAGGTGACATTGCATAGAGTCATCTGCCGTGACCTCTTTGAAAAAACCCGGAATATGAATAATTAACATTTTCTCTGCCTTTCAGTGTGCTTTGTGTTTTTTTTAAATTTTATTATTGGTAGATCATTTTGACTTAGTCATTATAAAAGTAGCTCGCAAGCCCATAAAGTGTGGGCACCCCTGCTGTAATTGATTTTGCACTGCTCACCAGAACACTTGGACATTACAATACAACCACAAAATGTTCATTTTATTTGATATACCACAAAAATGAAAACATAGTAAAACCTAAGCAGTTTATAAAGTAAAACCCAGGGAAGAATGATGTACTTGCAGACAATCAAGACAAAAGAATTGACAGTAGAAGGCTTAGGGCTAGATTCACTAACCTGCCTGATCATGATCGATCCGGGCAGGACCGATGGATTCTTCAACTAGTAATATTCAAATGGGGGCGATCGGAGGAACGGCCCCATCTACTGGCACTGATCGCTAATGTGCGATCCCGAAGCATGCACAGACCATCAGTAGATAGTCTGTGCATGTGTCTAAGACCTGTCCAAGCCCCGACTTTTTTTTTTTTACTTTACTTTTTAGCCCAGCAAGCCTATGGTTTTAACCCGCGGGTTAATACCACGGGCTATCTGCAGAGAAGGGCAGGAGAGATTTGGGGGAGAGCAGGGCGGCAGGCAGGAGAGGTTCGGGCGGCGATTTGGGGGTGAAAAGGGGGACAGGCAGGAGGGATTCGAGGGAGAGCAGGGCGGCGGGCAGGAGAGATTCGGGGCAGCAGAGAGCAGGGTGGCAATGGAGCTGGAGAGTCGGAAAGGACATTTGCGACTGGTCCCTAGCAGTTGCATCTTGGATTGACTGGCCAGCCCAGTCAGATCGCGATAGTTGTGTTGTGAATCGCGTCCCTGCTTATTTTGCATGCCGTTCCCCTCATTTGCATGCGTGGATCGGAATCGGATTGGCAGAGAGGTAAGTGAATTAGGCTGGAGGAAGAAGAGGGAAAGATGGGCAGGACTAATTACAATATATTTCATGGGCAGGACTAATTACAATATATTTCAAGGACAGTAAAAGGGGGAGGGGAAGATAATAGGAAATAGAGAAAGAAATAATTTGATAAAGAGAATAAAATAAAGGAACTAATCTTCAAATGCAAAGAAATAATAAGCTTTTAATTGAGATTTGAAGTTTATAAGAGATTGTTTAGCCCTAAGATATAGAGGAAGAGAGTTCCACAGAGTGGGAGCCATAACTGAGAAGAAGGAGTTTCTGTGAACGTCCAAGACGATCGTCCTAAAGGAAGGGACAGTCAAAAGGCATTGCTGAGATGAAGGGATTAGTGAACCAGTAGGCTAGTTAAGAAAGAAGGAAGACCTGAAAACAAAAGATTGTTATACTTGGAAGAAATTCTACAAGCTAGAGGAAGGAGGTGCTCAGATTTAAGAAAAGTCTCTGCTGAAGCCCCATTTGGAAGACTGTGCAATTCCAGAGACCACACCTTCAGAAAGATGTAAATAGGATGGAGTTGGTCCAGAGGGCTGTTGCAAAATTGGTTAGTTGTTTTTGTCATAAAGCGTATGGGACAGATTTAGAGACCTCAGTATGTATACTCTGGAAGAAAGGTAATAGTAATAATAATCAGTTTATATACCGCAAGGCCGTAAATTTCTATGCTGTTTACAATAGTTAAAAAAAACAATAAAAGAAGTTGAATAGAACTAAAAAAGTTAAAAGCCAATAATTAGAGACACTAAAATGATCAAAATAATGCATAATAAAATTTTTTACAAATTAGCTGCCAAAATACTTTGAAAATAGATATGTTTTAGATGTCTCCTAAATTCCCCATAAGTGTCAGTAAGCAAAAGCAATTGTTCTAAATCCTTACCCTATAACGTTGCTCGATAAGAAAAAAGATTTTGATGATGTTTTTAAAGTTTATATCCTCTAACAGTTGAGAAAACAAAATTCAGAGGCGAGTTTCTCTTATGTCTGTCAGTTGCAAAAGAGAAAAGCTCAACCAAACAAAGCCTTAAATCAGAAGCAGCCACTGCAGTACTCGAAGAGGGTGTTACATGATCATAGTTCTTCAACCTAAAAATCAGCCTGACTGCCACATTTTGTACTATTCGCAATCGTTGCATATTCTTTTGGGAAATTGTCAAGCTGGCTTAGTATAAGAGACTGTACCAAAACTCTAAATGATGGAACATCAAAATACGCCCTAACAGACCGAAGTTTCCAAAGAGTAAAGAAACCTTTTCTGACCAAAGAGTCCACCTGGTTCTTCATAGTCAAGCCCTGGTCCAGTATTAGTCCCAAAACATTAATAATAGATTGAATAGGTTAGCTGAATTTATTTATACGTAATGATGTTTTAGTATCAAATGGGCGCAGTGAAGCTACAAAAAACTTCGTTTTTTCTGAGTTAAGCTTCAGTCTAAATTCAGTCATCCATTGCGCCATTAGACCTAATACTTCTGTTGCTTTAGGAATAACTTCAGAAAGAGAAATAGCAAATGGAATAATGATCGTAAAATCATCTGCATAACTAAACAGCTTTATCCCCAGCTGAGACAATTGTGCACCTAATGATGACATATGAACGTTAAAGAGCATTGGGGACAATGGTGAACCTTGCAGAAAGTCAGGTGAATTATTCCAAATACCTGAAAGATCATTATTGAAACAAACTTAATAGGTGCGAGACATGAGAGAGCCCCAAAACCATTCTAACACCTCTCCTCTAATACATTACATTAGTGTTTTCTATCCAGCCAATACCTTTCAGTTCTAGGCGGTTTACAAAAAGAGTTGGCCTGGGCATTCCCAGGGAGCTTACAGAGTTGATAGAGTGAGTTTACACGAATTGAAGATTAGCATGAATGATGGGATCTGGGGGAGGGTTTATAAGGTTTTTGTTAGCTCATTTGACAAATTTTTTGAAAAGTATAGTTTTCAGTTCTTTCCTGAATGTTTTGTAGTTGGTCATCTTGGTCAGTAGCTTGGAGAGGTGGAAGTCTATTTTCGCTGCTCTGCTGGCTAGTAGTTCGTCATATAGTTTTTTGCTTTGTATGCCTTTTGCTGGGGGATGGGTGAAGAGAGCATGTTTTCTCCTTGGTCATTCTCTTCCTTACATCCACTGTTTGCCTTCTCTCTGCCTCTTCCATATGGTATTCGCTCTGTTACTGTGCCTCTCCCTTCCATCTCTGCCTCCACCCCCCTCCCTATTAGTCTGGCATTCAACTTCTTCTGGCATCTCTATCTTCTTCCCTTCCATCTTTCCTTCCCTTCCCCAGGTGGTTTTTAGCATCTCTCTCCTCCTTTCAGATCTGGTATCTGTCTCCCCAATCCAGCATGTACCCTTTTTTCTTTATCCTCTCAGCTCCCCTCTCTCCCCTATTCACTTTCCTTCAGCATATTCTCCCTTCTCTCCCCTACCCACTAACATGCAGCATACTCTCTCCTACCCACTAACATGTGTCTGCTCTTCCTTTCCCTCCCCTGTGTTCCCTTCTCTTTCTACCCATTTCCATGCAACATCTGCTCCTCACTCTCTCCAAACTATTTCCCTTCAATGTCTGTTCCTCTCTCCCCTCCACTTCCTTTCATGCAGTCCAAGAGCCCCCCTCCCTCCCAATTGCCGTGGTCTGAACATCTCCCTCCCCTCCCCTGACAATTTAAATTTATTTTGCTTCTGAGCTGCCCAAGCCTATCATGTGCAGCTACCTGAAACTTCTCCTCTGAGGCAACTTCCCATTTCCAGTAGCGTCAGAAGTTTTAAGCAGCTGCCGCGCGACTTGTTTAAAGGCTCATGCCACCAATAGCATCCAAACATTGCAGCAATTTTCCATGGTCCACTAAATCAATTGCAGAACTCATATCAAATTGCACAATCAAGGCATTAAGACCTTTACTAAACAAAGAACATAAATTGTCCAAAATAGCCACAATTACTGTCTCGGTACTAAATAAAGGACTAAAACCAGATTTTTTTTTTTTTTCCCCCAAATCTTTATTCATTTTCATTTCTTACAACAAGTGTACAATAAAATAAGAACATAAGAACATAAGCAATGCCTCCACTGGGTCAGACCTGAGGTCCATCGTACCCAGCAGTCTGCCCATGCGGTGGCCCAACAGGTCCAGGACCTGCGCAGTAGCCCTCTATCTATTAGATCATACAAATCACTTGATAATCTAATCAAACATCAGCATAAATATATAAATAAAAACCCCACCCCCTCCCATCCCTTCCAACAATAGTATTAAATTCATTCAATATTACATATATTATAAACAAAAATAGGAAAAATGATAACTCTAAATACCCTCCCCCCCTTCTAACTATGTTCTGTTATGTAAGAAGATGTCTAATCATTACAAAATGCTATCAATGGCCCCCAAATCTTCTTAAAATTATTATAATTCCCCTTTTGTAAAGCAATTATTCTTTCCATTTTATATATATGGCATAGTGAGTTCCACCAAAAAGTGTAATTGAGTCTGGTATAATCTTTCCAGTTTCTAGTAATATGCTGAATGGCAACTCCTGTCATTATTAATAGCAATTAATTATTTGCTGAAAGTAGAAGTACCAAATAAAACTGTATCATAGGATAGGGCTACATGGTTTTCTAATAGAGAATTAATTTGGGACCAAATTGATTTCCAAAAGGCATTGATACAAGGACAGAAAAAAATTAAATGATCTAAAGTCCCTGCTTCCAGATTACAGTGCCAACATCTATTAGACTTAGAGCTATCTAACTTTTGTAAACGAACTGGGGTCCAAAAAGCTCTACGCAACAAAAAGAACCAAGTTTGTCTCATAGATGCAGACACTGTACATCTCATTCTCCAAGACCAAATACGTGGCCATTGAGATGCAGAAATTTGGTGCTTGATCTCAATGCTCCAAATATCTCTAAGACCAGTTTTTTATTCAAATAGCCATATAACAATTTATACCACTGTGCGGCTTGATGTCCCAAGAAATCCACTTGAAAGCAAAGGAATTCCAAACTATACTGATTATCAAGATCTTTCCATCCAGGGAACCCCTCCTGAATAGCCTGCTTCAGTTGCAACCATTTAAAACATTGTGACTTATTTAAACTATATTTATGTTGCAACTGTAAAAAATTAAGCAGTGTACCATTTGAAATAACATCATTCAAAGTTCGTATACCTGCAATAATCCAATGCTTCCAGACGATTTGAAATCCACCAATTTTAATCTTGGCGTTTAGCCAAATGGATTGATTTAATGATTTAGAAATTGGATTAGGTGATAAATTGCTAACATAACGTAAAGTTTTCCAGGTATCTATCAAAATTCTATTTTCTTTATACTTTCTAGGCATTTTTATACTAATAAGATGAGAAAGATGCAAAGTCACCATTCTAAATACAGCCAATCTGGGACATTTTCCATGAGCTCTGGGAGGACCCAATACATACCCTGACGTAAAATATAGGCTTGGTGATACCTATAAAAATTTGGAAAATTTACCCCACCCTCCACAATTGACTTTTGTAGAGATACTAAAGCAATTCTAGGCCTTTTACCCAGCCAAACAAATTTTATAAGAATACCATTTGACTTTTTGTAAAAGGACCCCTGAAAAAAAACTGGTATCATACTCATTTGATAACAAACCACAGGCAATATCATCATTTAATAGTTTGGACTCTCCCCTACCAAAAAAGATGTAAAGAATTCCATTGCTCACACATCTCTGTTATTTTTCTTAATAAAAGTTTTTCATTCTCCTTCACTGTGTCCTCTATTGTGTTTTTAATAGTAATACCTAAGTATTTTAATCCATCTTCTTTCCAAACAAATGAGAATGATTCAAATAATCCTTTGGTACAATGGACATTAAGCGGAAGAACTTCAGATTTACTCCAATTGATCTTATATCCTGAAAACTTTCCAAATTTCTCAATCAATTCAAGTAAGCATGGAATGGTAGTTTCTGGGTTTCTCAAATAAAGCAGTATATCATCCGCATAAGCAGAGAGTTTATATTCCCAATTCGAATAAGGAATACCTTGTATCCCGCTGATTAATGGCAAATAACAAGGGTTCTAAAACAACATCAAAAAGCAAAGGAGACAAAGGACAACCCTGTCTAAACCCCCTTTGCAAGTTAAACCGATCTGATAAATTATTATCTAATATAATAAAACGGTAAGCTGCGCATGCGCACTTCCTATGCGTGCGCCGGTTTTCCGTGAGCTGTAGCGACCCATAGGAAGTGCACATGCGCGGCTTACGGTTCTGTTTTTCGATCTGGCCTGCTCCCTGCTGTATTGCATTTTTTAGTTGAAAGACGCAGCGGTGGCTCCTCTCACGATCCCTGCCTGCGTCGGACTTCCGTATCGAGGTGGAAGAAGATATCTTTTTTTCTTAAAAGTCCCACGGCAACAAGAGGGCATCAGTTGAAGCTCAGGGGTGGGAAATTTCATGGTGACACCAGAAAATATTTCTTCACCAAAAGGGTGGTTGATCGCTGGAATAGTCTTCCACTACAGGTAATTGAGGCCAGAAGCTTGCCAGATTTTAAGAAAAAATGGGATTGGCACATGGGATCTCTTCACAGAGGAAGTTAGGGGGTGGGTCATTAGTGTGGGCAGACTAGATGGGCCGTGGCCCTTTTCTGCCGTCAGTTTCTATGTTTCTATGTAGATTGGCTATTAGTTGAAGCAGTTCAGCTATAGCCCCTTTCAGTTCCTTGATTACCTTCAGATGGATGCCATCCGGTCCCAGGGATTTATCATTTTTAAGCCTATCAATCTGCCTGCATACCTCTTCTAGACTGACCATCAACCCTGTCAGTTTCCCATCTTTGTTTCCTACATATAGCCTGTCTACTTCCAGTATGTTGTGTATATCCTCTTCGGTAAATACAGACGCAAAAAATGTGTTCAGTTTCTCAGCGATGGCTTTGTCCTACTTTAGCACTCCCTTTATTCCATGGTCATCCAACGACCCCACTGCTTCCTTCGCGGGTCATTTCCCCTTAATATATCAAAAGAACGGCTTGAAGTTTTTTGCCTCCTTGGCTATTTTTTCCTCATAGTCTCTTTTGGCCACTTTTACTGCTTTATGGCACCTGCTTTGATGCTGTGTGCTTTTTCCAGTTTTCATCTGTTTTTGACCTTTTCCATTCTTTAAACAAAGTCTTCTTGTCTCTGATCGCTTCCTTCACTGACAGTGAGCCACGCCGGTTCCTTGTTCTTTTTCCTCTTGGATCCCTTGTTGATATGCAGTATATATAGATTTTGCGCCTCGGTGACTGTGTCCTTAAAAAGGGACCATGCTCGCTCTAGCGTTTTTACAGTGCTTATCCTCTTCTTAATCTTCTTCCCCACCATGAGTCTCTCATCCCTTCGAAATTCCCTTTTCGGAAGTTCAGTGCTGTTGCCGTCGCCGTCGTTCTGGATCGATGTTTTGCCCCTGTGTCCAGGTTGAAGCAGATCATATTGTGATCACTGCTTCCCAGCGTCACTTCTACTTCTACACCTTGCGCCGGTCCTCGTAGTCCATTTAGAATTAAGTCCAGAATTGCATTTCCTCTTGTATTTTCTTTGACAAGTTGTTCCAGGAAGCAATCACCTATAGCATCCAGGAACTTGGTCTCCCTACTGGGCACAACATCAGGTTTAATGATGAGTCTGTTGTCCATGGAGTTTGAGCTGGAACCCATCTCCAGCTCCTCTTTAACCCATTATGATAACCTCAAGTTCTCTTCCTAGAAAAAGTATGTATTGGTATATTGTTATGCCATTTTTGTACACCGCGTATAAGTCTCGAGTAGGCGGTATAGTAAATTTTAAATAAACTTGAAACTTCAGCATTAACTCCAATAATTTGGAACATGAGTGTTGGGCAGACTTGCAGTCTGTATCTCGCAAATGACAAGATAGTTTGATAGGCTGGAAGAACTTGGCTGGCAACTCCAGTGGTTGGAACCTAAGGACAATACTGGGTGAACGTGTATGTTCCAGAAATGTAAAAAAAAAAGACAATTTAATTGTAACTATTGGGCAGACTGGATGGACCGACCATTCAGGTCTTCATCTTAGAACTGTCATTTAATTCATTACTATGAGCTAATGTGCAAAATATTTCTACACATGCGTACTTGAAATCAAGCATTACATGACCTGAAAGAACTGTGTAATTTTGAGGTTTTTGAGCTTTACTAATGGTGACTAATATACAAACCTACCATCTATAGAGAGGTCAGTATTCAGACGTGTTGGTCAAATATAAATTGAAATGTCTAATTTGAATATTTCAAATCATAGAAACATGGGAAAAAAGAAGGCAGATCAAGACCACGTGGCCTATCTAGTATGCCTAAACCTCCTCTCCCTTAGAGATCCAACATACTTGAGCCAAGCTGTCTTGAATTCAGATATTTTTCATCTCCACTACCTTCACCGGGAGGCTGTTCTACACTTTCACCACCCTTTCCATGTAAAGTATTTTCTGAGGTTACTTCTGAATCTATCCCCTTTCACTTCTATGCCCCCTCATTCCAGAGTGATGCTTTCCATTTAGAGCATGCTACAGAATGTCCACATGTAACTTTGAACATTTATGTTTGATGATCCAAGTTATACCTGCTGTTTCTGTGACCCTTCTAGATATATAGATAATTTATTTTTTTAGAAGTTGAATATTCTCTTTTAGAAGTATAAGTTGCACGTTTTAAGTGGCACTGCTCCTGGAATGTTCCAAATCCTAGGCAGGTAATTTGGGACATGTAGGTGCTCATTTTGAAAGCACATAGACTTATTACATAGTAACATATGTAAATGTAGGTCTCCATGCTTTGAAAATGAGCTCCATAATGACTTAGGCAGGGGTGTCCAACCTGCGGCCCCGTGAAGTATTTTGTGCGGCCCTGGTTGAGGGCGATGCAGTGTTTTCCTCTGCTGCCCCCAAGTGTTTACCATTTTGCCGGCTCCTTCCTCTGTCTTGCTGCAGCGTTTGCATGTTTGTGCGGCCCCAGAAAAAGTTTTTTTCAGCCAGTGCGGCCCAGGGAAGCCAAAAGGATGGACACCCCTGACTTAGACATTTGCAATTATCTATTGAGCTCACATGAATTGAAAAAATTTGTGGGTCCAGTGTACTGATCCTTTTATTGATTTCTAGCAGATTGGAATATTACAGTGCTTTGCTTCAAGGCTGCAGTACAACTTATTTCGATTAACTCCAGATAAATACAGAATACTGCACTCAGTAAGCTATCTAGAGGCCAAAAATGTAACCATGTTATTCCCCTACTGAGAGAGTACCTCATGAATGACTCTGGAGGGAGGAAATTAAAAGTTATGGGATAGGAGGTAATGTCCTACTGTGGATTAAGATCTAATTAAAAGAAAACAAAGAATAATGTCTTAAACGGTTAATATTCTCAAGGAAAAAAAGTAAATAGGGCTTCCAGTGACATCAGCGGACAAGATGGCTGGTTAGAGCAAGAGTTCCGACTTTGCAATAAGATAAAATACCTACTACCTGCTCATTTCTGCCACTTTCTCAATCCAGTATTGGTGGTGAGATGTATGATTTTCCTAGGCATATGATTATGCTGGCAAATAAGAGATTTGATGAGGATAAATAACCGAAGAAAGGACTGGATAAAAGTGGCCCACGCCATGTGCGGAAAGCCTCCACCTTGTCAGTATGAGAGTCGGGAGACAGCGTGTCGGGTGAGGAGATAGAGGGGAGCCTTCCCTAAACAACATAATGTGCAGCCTTCAACCCCAATAACTAAAGCCAACTTCCAGCAGTGGGCTTTTGATATTAAGGGCAAGTTTGCGGCGTGAAAAGAAAAATTAAGGATGCAGTGAAGAAATTAGACAGGACTTTGCCAAACTCTTGGGACACATAGAAGAAACAGAGCGGAGACTTGGAGATCAAGAAACAGTAACACAAGACCTACTTACTGTGGTAACAGATACCCAAAGGGAAGTGCAAGACTGTCTAGCTAGAGTTGAGGATCTTGAGAACAGATCCCACAGGTATAATATTCTTATTCGGAGGGGGGAGAGGGGGTTCCAGAATCAGAGGACTATTGAGATGCAGAAAAAGTGGTACATGCCATCTTTAATCATATTGTGATTACAGAGGAAGAGGGGTTGAAGGCTCCTGCTTTTTCTCTGAAGGTGGATCAGGCCCACAGAACTTTGGGTCCTAAACGTGGAGCTATTCCTAGAGATATTATTGCATACCTGTGTCATTTTACAGATAAGAAGAGATTATTGACGAAGGCATGCAAACTTGGCACTGTCACCTGGAATAATGTGCAGGTGGAAATAATTCAAGATTTGTCCTCTACTACTTTACAACGTAGGTGGGAATTTCAGCCAGTAATAACAGTTTTGAAGGAGAAATCTTTATGCTATCGCTGGCTATTCAGGAAAGTGATGACAGTCTCGGAAGTATGGGTCCTCCTGCATAAAGAGGGCCTAGTTTTGAAGGAGGAGATGGTTCCAAGAAAATTAATGGCCAAGCAGTTGGAGAAATATCAGTGACACACAGTGGGGCAACAACCTCGGAGGCAGAAGACATAAAAGACACTGAACTGAATCTGACTTCTTGGATTTTGGTCAGGTACTAGGGACCTGTATTGGCCACCATGAGAACGGTTTACTGGGCTTAATGAACCATTGGTCTGACCAGTTAGGCTAGTTCTATTCATGGACTTGGAGAATAATCTAATATTATGATATGTTGTATTATCCTCTTTTCTTTATGGCTTGCACTATTTGATTGATGGGGGAGAGTGAATGGATGATGACTGTACGTGAGGGGGCATTGTGCTTGAGTTGAGTAGTTGGGGTGTGTGTATGGTGGTGGGAGGGAAGATTTAATCATGATATGAGGTTGGCTGGTGTCACACAAAGCCTTGTAGGGAGGTAGATTTGGATGTTTGGGAGTGGTAGCAGGAGGGGGTGGGGAAGGAGTAGGGGCAGTGGGAGGGGAGATGGAGATTACGGGACTGAGACGGTATTGGGATGGGAGGATGTGTGTTGGTAATTTTATTTTCATGTTAATTCTGGGGGTGAAGGGCAAGTTGATGCTTATCTTTCTATTGATGCCATGGGACAGGGGGATGTCACTAAATTAAGATATTGTAGTTTTAATGTTAAAGGGTTGAACATACGCAAAAGGCAACTGCTTTTGAAGGAAATGAAATGACTTCATGTTATGTTTTGTCCAAGAGACTCATCTCTTGAAAGCTAGGGAAATCTTGTAAATTTTAGGGAGTATCCAGTATGTAGTTGGGCGTCAAATAAGCAAGAAAAAAAGACAGCAGGAGTAGGGATTTTTTTTGCTAAACATTTGAAGGTGTCCATGGAGAGAGAATGGAGAGATGAAGGGGGCGTTGGATAATTTGGACAGGTAGTTTAAATGATGTAACAGCCACACTAGTTAATATATATGCCCTTAATTCCAGACATAGAACATAAGAATTGCCGCTGCTGGATCAGACCAGTGGTCCATCCTGCCCAGTAGTCTGCTCACGCAGCGGCCCCTAGGTCAAGACCAGTGCTCCAAATGAGTCCAGTCTCACCAGTTTAGCATGAACTTGTCCAACTTTGTCTTGAAACCCTGGAGGGTGTTTTCCCCTATAACAGATTCCGGAAGAGTGTTCCAGTTTTCTACCACACTCTGGGTGAAGAAGAATTTCCTTACAGAATCTGTCCCCTTTCAACTTTAGAGAGTGCCCTCTCGTTCTCCCTACCTTGGAGAGGGTGAACAGTCTGTCTTTATCTACTAAGTCTATTCTCTTCATTATCTTGAATGTTTCGATCATGTCCCCTCTCAGTCTCCTCTTTTCAAGGGAGAAGAGGCCCGGCTTCTTCAGTCTCTCACTGTACGGCAACTCTTCCATCCCTTAACCATTTTAGTCGCTCTTCACTGGACCCTTTTGAGTATACTGTGTCCTTCTTCATGTACAGCGACCAGTGCTGGATGCAGTACTCCAGGTGAGGGCGCACCATGGCCCAGTACAGCTGCATGATAACCTTCTCTGATCTGTCGTGATCCCCTTCTTGATCATTCCTAGCATTCTGTTCGCCCTTTACACCGCCGCAGTGCATTGTGCAGATGGCTTCATGGACTTGTCGATCAGAACTCCCAAGTCCCTTTCCTGGGAGGTCTCTCCAAGTACTGCCCCGGATATCCTGTATTCGTACATGAGATTTTTGTTCCCGACATGCATCATTTTGCACTTATCCACGTTGAACCTCATTTGCCATGTCGATGCCCATTTTCTGGATACTGTATTACTTAAAATACTTTTGGCTAAAGTTGGATCACTATTCGTAGGTGGAGATTTTAATTTAGTAGTTGATCCTAGATGGGATTAATCAGGAGGTGGGAGAGTTTGCCTTAAATAGGATAGAAAGTGTCTACAGAATTTTTTGGAAGTTCTCAAAGTAGTAGATGAGTGGAGGACTCGGCATTTGTCTGAGAAAGATTATATGTATTATTCTCCAGTGCATGACACCTACACCCAGATTGAAGTTACAGGGAAATACTTTTAAAACCAATAGGAGGAAATATTTTTTCACTCAGAATAATTAAGTCTGGAACACATTGCCAGAGGTTGTGGTAAGAGCTGATAGCGTAGCTGGTTTTAAGAAAGGTTTGGACAATTTCCCGAAAGAAAAGTCCATAATCTGCTATTGAGAAAGACATGGGGGAAGCCACTGCTTGCTCTGGATCAGTAGCATGGAATGTTTCTACTTTTTGGTTTTTGGCCCGGTACTAGGGACTGGATTGGCCACCGTGATGACGGGCTACTAGGCTTGATGGGCCATTGGTCTGACCCAGTAAGGCTATTCTTATGTTATGATTTGTGTGGACAAAGGTTGTTGGGGGGGGGGAGGGGGTCGATTACTTAGGTCTAAAATTGAAGAAATTGCATGGTTGGACCATGCAAACCATATGGGTTGATTTTACAGTGGGGCCCTAAGAGATCAGGTCTTTGGTTCTGGAAGTTAAATGATAGTTTTATTACAAGACGCCTTGATGATAAGGAAATTAGAGTCTTCCATTTTGGATTTTTGGGAGCATAATAATGTTTATCAGTATTCCCCCATTACTATATGGGAAAGTCTCCAAGATGGTGTTATGTTGGGAACTTATTTCTATAGCATCTGGTAAGTGGAAGCATAGGATGGAGGAGGAAAGAGCACTGAGAGAAGAAGTAGCTAAGCAGGTTGCCTTACATAAGAAGGGGGAAATAGAGGGAGGGGGTTGAAGCTTAAAATTCAAGAGCGAGTATTTTTGGGTAAATGGGAGGATTCATATCTTAAGTATAAATTGGAACGTTTGCGTGTTAAATATTTTGAATCCGGTAATAGAGTGGGGAAGTTATTGGCTCACCGCTTAAAGATCTGCCAAACCCATTCTAATATCATGTCTATAAAAGATAAAATAAACAGGGTATATATAGTTCTTACTGAAGATGAGCACATTCAGAAACGCTTTTGAGAATTCTACCAGGAACTTTACACTCTCGAAAGCCAAGGATCTGAGGAAGATATTCTTTCTTATCTGAATGATCTCCATCTTCCTTCCTTATCTGGTTCCCAGGTTCAGGATCTGGACCGGGATGTCACTGTGGAGGAAGTTCAGAATGCGATCAGACATCTCAAGACAGGCAAGTCCCTGGTCTGAATGGGTTTACGGGGTTATTTTATTTTTTATATTTGCCCTTTGGTGTCTCCTCTTCTTGCTTGCTTGTATAATTCATTGAGAGAAGGGGCGCAATTACCTTATTATATGCGTCTGGCAGGTATTACGGTTATTCCAAAACCTGGGAAAGATGTTACCCAAAGTGGCAGTTTTCAACCATATTACTCTTGGAGATAGATACAAAAATTATGGCTCGTATTTTAGTGGATAGGTTATTTTAATACATGCCCAGGTTGATCCATCCAGACCAGGCGGGGTTCATTAGTGGGGTTAGGAGAGTCCTTAATTTAATCTGGCAGGTTCATAATACAGGTTTTCCATGGGCTGTGGCAGAAAAGGCGTTTGACCGCATTGATTAGAAATTCATGACGTATGGGTGACTGCTTTGTTTCCTGGATTTTGTCTCTTTAGAATTCTCCACTTAATTGTGTTAAAATTAATAGGGTCTATTCATTTCCTTTCAAGCTTAAGAGGGGAACGAGGCAAGGGTGCCCGCTATCCCTGCAACTGTTTGCACATACTACTACTTATCACTTAATGTTCTCCCTGTTAATGAGGTAGAGCAGCGTTTTTCAACCGCTGTTCCGCGGCACACTAGTGTGCCGCGAGATGTTGCCTGGTGTGCCGTACGGTCAGGGCCGCCATCAGGGCAGTACCACCAGTCTAGGGAGAGGGGCGGTCCGCCCCACGTGGACAGGAGAGAGCTGGACGGGGGACCCGCGGAGTTCAATACATCTCGAGCCGCGAGGCTCGTCTTCTGTTCCTGCCTGCCCTGCAGCTAACATATAGCCGATCACAAGCGTTCCCCGATGTCAGCGCTGACGTCGGAGGGAGGGCTTAAGCAAAGCCTGCCCTCCGACGTCAGCGCTGACGTCGGAGAATACTTCCGTTCGGCTATTTGTGCGCGGCAGGGCAGGCAGGAAGCAGAAGACAAGCCTTGCGGCTTGAGCTTCGTTTTGCTGAGAAAGTTGCAAAGATGGGCTGGGAGGCAAACACGGAATACAAAAGGGGGGAGGGAGTGCGTTTTGGACACAAGGCATGAACTTGGGAGAGAGGAAGGGAGGGAAAGAGATGCTGAGGTGGGGGAGGGAATGGGTTTTTGGACACAGAAGGCATGGACTTGGGAGAGAGGAAGGGAGGGAAAGAGATGCTGAGGTGGGGGAGGGAATGCGTTTTTGGACACAGAAGAAATGGACTTGGGAGAGAGGAAGGGAGGGAAAGAGATGCTGAGGTGGGGGAGGGAATGCGTTTTTGGACACAGAAGAAATGGACTTGGGAGAGAGGAAGGGAGGGAAAGAGATGCTGAGGTGGGGAGGGAATGCGTTTTTGGACACAGAAGAAATGGACTTGGGAGAGAGGAAGGGAGGGAATGAGTGTTTGGACACAGAAGGCATGGACTTTGGAGAGAGGAAGGGAGGGAAAGAGATGGTTGTGTACACGGGGAATAGAAGAAAGGAGAATTTTTGGTCATAGGGAGGGAGTGAGGTACAGATAGTGGCATACCAGGGTGAGGGGGGGCGGTCTGCCCCACCCCGGGTTTACGTCCCAAGGGGGTGCACAGCTGGCCACCCTCCAGGGTTGTCCCTAGGCCGGCAAACTGCGGCTCTTTAGCCACTTGAGTGCCACCGGGTGGCAGCATTATAAAATACTTTCTTTATGTTTATTTGATTCCTATTCAAGAGAATTACTTTATATATAGTCAATATAGGCACAGAGTTAAATTTTTTAACATTTTCTAATGGTGGTGTGCCTCGTGATTTTTTTCATGAAACAAGTGTGCCTTTGCCCAAAAAAGGTTGAAAAACACTGAGGTAGAGCACAAACTGTCTCTGTTTGCTGATGATATGTTGGCCATTATTGAGGGGTCAGAGTCCTCCCTAGCCTCATTTCAAGAACAGATGAGCTATTATGGGCCATTGTCAGGGTTCAAGGCTAACTTGGTCCTTGAGACAGAGGTTCTTGGGTTAAAACAACACTTACCTTTTCGATAGATGAAAGGACCTATCAAATACTTAGGTGTACAATTGGGGGTTGTCTGGAAGGATCTATTTAGGTTGAATTATATTCCACTCTGGACTACTATTCCCAGGGATTTAGCCCGATAGAACCAATTGTATCTCTCTTGGATGGGGAGGATGGAAGCTATCCGGATGATGGTATTGCCTAAATTTCTTTATTTTTTTCAGGTTTTACCTATAGAAATTTCTCATGTATGCTTTCAGAAACGGCATAGCAAATTCTTTTTTTTTCTTTCATTTGGGGTGGTAAACGATTTTGGGTTGCCCGGCAGGCCATGTTTAGACTTAAGGGGGAGGGGGGTTGGGTATACCTAATTTAGAACATATTATAAAGCTTTTCAACTCGGAGCTATTATGGAATTGCATGCTATTCTGCCTAAACTTTGGGTGTTAGTGGAGCAGGGGACTTCCCCCATTACCTAGGGGTATTTGCTGTCTGCGTTCTCTTCCTTGGGTTGGACTTTGAGGAGGGGAGGTCTTGGCAGTTTCTGACCCTTTCATTCAACTGACCCTAAAGGTATGGAGAAAGGGCTTCTAAGTGTTTGCTGTTACATAGTAGGGGCATTTATTATCTCCGCTTCTTACACGCCCCAGATTTTGAACCGGGTAGAGCAGGAGGTGTACAATGTTTTGGCCAATTTATAGAAGAGGATAAGATTTGGGACTTTCTAGATATTTGTGCCCAATTTCATTTACAGTCTGGAGATATCTTCCCTTATCTGCAAGTGAAGAATTATTTACAACGCAGACTCTTTACTAAGATCCTCCTTTAAACAGTTTTTAAAGTTACCTGTGAGACTGACAGTGCTAGGCCGTATCGAGGTGGAAGAGGATATCTTCTTCTTCAAAGGCCCCATGGCAACAAGAGGGCATCCGTGGAAAATCAGGGGAGGGAAACTACACGGTGACACCAGGAAATACTTCTTCACCGAAAGGGTGGTTGATTGCTGGAATAATCTTCCACTGCAGGTAGTCGAGGCCAGCAGCGTGCCTGATTTTAAGACAAAATGGGATCGTCACGTGGGATCTCTTCACAGAGAAAGGTAGGGGAGGGTTATTGGGGTGGGCAGACTTGATGGGCCGTAGCCCTTATCTGCCGTCTATTTCTATGTTTCTATGATTTGGGCAAGACACTTATCAGTGTGGGAGAGGTTAAGGTTGATCAGATCATTATCTGTATTTCTTGATGAATCATCGCTGAATATTCTAATACATTCGTTAGTCATATCAAAGATTGACTACTGCAATGCCCTGTACAAGGGATCTACCTTAAAAGAAATACGTAGACTGCAAATTCTTCAAAATACCACAATAAAAATAATCACTAAAAGGAAAAAATTTGATCACGTAACTCCCCTCTTAAAGGAAAAGCTTTGGTTACCCGTAAATCACTGAATTACATATAAAATAGCATTACTCACACACAAAATACTAATAACAAAGCTCCTGCATTCTTAGAAAGATTTCTAATTCCTTATACTCCCACAAAATCTTTAAGATTCGAAGAAAAATCTTTACTAGTAGTCCCTTCACTAAAATTCATTTATTCAAGGAGGGATACGATTTTTTTTTTGTTACAGCCCCTCAAATTTGGAACTCGCAGTATAAGAGAAGAAAAATTACTTAGTAAGTTTAAAAGTCTTCTAAAAAGCTGGTTTTTTAAGGACGCTTTTAACTGAATTATTTAAATTCTATTATATTAGGATATTTTACAGTGGACTAGTAGTGCTGGTAAGTGAAAATTAAGTGAGTAACCTTCCCCGACCTCCTGTTTTATTACCTACCCCTTTTTATTTGTTTACGAATTGTATTTAATCCTTCAAAAAAATTTTCCCTCCCTTTTTCACATGTATTGTTTTGTTAAAATAGTACTAATTGTCTTGTTTTGTTTTGTTTTTAACCTAATTTTTAACTAAATGTAAATCGCATTGGATTTGGATTTTGTTATCAAATCAAATATTTTAAATAAACTTTAAACTTGAAAACTTGATTAGGAATGCTTGGCTCCTAGTATAATTGAGAATGGTATTAATATACTGGTGAGGTGGCATATCACTCCGAGTATCTTGCTAGAGAATGTGTAAAAGCGATTAATGCATCCGCCCGCCAGGCCCCCATCTGTCAAAGCCAACTGGAGGGCTTCCCTTCAATGCCAGAGCTGACCTCAGAGGGAAGCCTTTCTGGTCTACCAGGGATCCCCGGCAGTTGCCTCAACCGTCGGACACCGTCTTCCTTCCAGCTTAGCTGCTCCTTATCTTCAGCGCTAAACGCACTTGTTTGCTGGGACAGCGCGCAGCGGCTCTTGCACATGCAGCATGCAAAAGCCACTGTGCACTGTCCCAGGAGCAGTGGCTACCTATCATCGACTGGGCCAAGTTCAAGATTTTCTGATTGTGTGGTTCCTAAACCGAGGTTAGAAATTTGGGTGTGTGAGTGTGATTTGTCATCCCCACCAGAACACCAGGCCTCTGTCACACATGCAGAAAACAGAAAAAAAACACCTTTTCAAAAGTACTATTATACACAAACAAATGCCAGACTCTGCACACAGTACACCACAAGAGAAATAGAAAGAAATGCATTTCTTCCTGAACAGTCCAAAATAT
Source organism: Geotrypetes seraphini (assembly GCF_902459505.1). NCBI lineage: Eukaryota > Metazoa > Chordata > Amphibia > Gymnophiona > Dermophiidae > Geotrypetes > Geotrypetes seraphini. Next base: position 71,275,214 of record NC_047095.1, read on the forward strand.
AAAAACAACAGATGTAAATTTTCAAAGTTAACATATTTTAATCACTAAATTGAAAATAAAAAGCATTTTCCTACCTTTGTTATCTGGCAAGATCCCCGTCAACATGGGTTCACAAAGGGGAGGTCTTGTCAATCCAACCTGATCAGCTTCTTTGACTGGGTGACGAAGAAGCTCGATATTGGGGAGTCCCTGGACGTCGTGTACTTAGATTTCAGCAAAGCATTCGATAGCGTACCACACCGCAGGTTGTTGAGTAAGATGTACTCTATAGGTTTGGGTGATACCTTGACTACATGGGTGGGGGACTGGCTAGGAGGTAGACTTCAGAGGGTGGTGGTGAATGGCTCCCCCTCAGAAATGACAGAGGTGATCAGTGGAGTACCGCAAGGCTCAGTCTTGGGCCCAATCTTATTCAACATCTTCATAAGGGACTTGGCTGAGGGGCTTCAGGGTAAATTAACGTTATTCGCCGATGATGCCAAATTATGCAATATAGTAGACAAGAACACAACAGGACCTGACATCAAATCCAAGACCGATAGTATGGCACATGACCTCCTCCTACTGGAGAATTGGTCCAGGACCTGGCAACTAAATTTCAACGCCAAAAAATGCAAGATCATGCACATTGGCAACAAAAATCCATGTAAGACTTACAGTCTTAATGGTGAGATCCTAGAGAGAACTGTAGCGGAACGAGACTTAGGGGTAATCATCAGTGAGGACATGAAGACTGCTACTCAAGTGGAGAAAGCTTCATCTAAGGCCAGACAAATCATGGGTTGCATACGCAGGAGTTTCGTTAGCCGTAAGCCCGAAGTCATAATGCCATTGTATAGGTCCATAGTGAGACCCCATCTGGAATATTGTGTGCAATTCTGGAGACCACATTATTGCAAAGATGTGCTGAGACTTGAGTCGGTCCAGCGAATGGCCACACGGATGGTCACAGGGCTCAGGGAGCTCCCGTATGAGGAACGGCTGAATAAATTGCAGCTCTACTCCCTAGAGCAGGGGTGTCAAAGTCGATCCTCGAGGGCCGCAATCCAGTCGGGTTTTCAAGATTTCCCCAATGAATATGCATGAGATCTATGTGCATGCACTGCTTTCAATGCATATTCATTGGGGAAATTCTGAAAACCCGACTGGATTGCGGCCCTCGAGGACCGACTTCGACACCTGTGCCCTAGAGGAACGCAGGGAGAGGGGGGACATGATCGAAACATTCAAATACCTCACGCGCCGTATCGAGGTAGGGGAGGATATCTTCTTCTTCAAGGAACCCACTTCAACACGAGGGCATCCGTGGAAAATCAGGGGAGGGACATTGCTTGGCGACAACAGGAAATACTTCTTCACCGAGAGGGTGGTAGATCGATGGAATAGTCTTCCGATACAGGTAATTGAGGCCAGCAGTGTGCCTGATTTTAAAACTAAATGGGATCAAAAGGTGGGATCTCTTCACAAAGGGAGGTAGGGGAGGGTCATTGGTGTGGGCAGACTTGATGGGCCTTGGCCCTTATCTGCCGTCACTTTCTATGTTTCTATGTTAATTGGTGTTCTTAACTCTGTTTCTAAGACCTCCTTTTGCATTTGCTGTTTCTTTCCTATCCTTTGGCACTGATTTTCATATTTTTTCCTCCATTTTTCTGCCTCCATCTCAAATCTATCTTTCCAACTCTTCCCCTTTCCTCCGTCCATGTGCACCATCTTTTCCCTCTCTTCCTCTTCCCTCCATCCATATGCCCCATTTCTTCCCCTTCCCGCCGTCCATGTGTACCATCTTGTCCCTCCATCTGTGTGCCCCATCTCTTCCCCTTCCTGCCATCTTTGTGTCACCATCTCCTTCCTCTTGCTGCCTGCAGCCTCGCCTGCACTGTTCCTTTGTTGCAGTCCACTCATGTGGAAACAAGATGCTGCTTCAGAGGGGGGTGGATCACAGCAAAAGAAAAGTACAGAGGAGGCCACCATCTTAGGTACTCCTATTCTTCACTACCCGATCCTCCCTGCCCCAAACCAACATCGCACTTACAGCCCCGATGCTCTGGAAGCCAGCGCTCTGTACCTGGTTGAGCATCTGCCCATGCTCAAGGCTTGCTGCACTCTCTTCGAGAATCCTGGAGAGGGTGGAAGCCAGAAGGCCTTGAGCATGTGCAGACACTCAAGGCCCTTCAGCCCAACCAGAGCGTTGGCTTCCGGAGCATTGAGGCAGGGGGAGCGAGTAGTGGAGGATAGGCATGTCAGTCATTGGGAGGTGGGGCAATAGGAATGCTGTTATCATGGGGGAGGAGGAGATAGCAACGGTCACCAGTGGGGATAGCAGTGCTGGTCATTGGGAGGGGGTGGAGAGATAGCCATGCCGGTCATGGGAAGGGGGTGGAGGATAGCAGTACCAGGCATCTGGAGTGGTGGAAAATAGCATTGTTGGTCATCGGGTGGGAAGGGGAGGCAAAAAAGCACCATCATTCAAAGGAGGTTCGAATATAAACAGAAACAGCCCCAAAATCTCAGTTTATATTTGAGTATATATGGTAGATCTCTCGAAGATGATCTTCTTATAATATTTCATTACATTAAATGTTAGGTTGAAAATCTCCCAGTGTACAGCATTCCAGATAGTGACTCTTGTTCTAGATCAAGTTACTGTCTAACTTGAATCTTGATTCACCTGTTCTATAAAATCCAGTATTATTCTATAGTTAAATCAAACAGCAAAATCCAATCATACATAAAGATAGGTTTGTAATAATATCACATTGTCTATAATCATCATGCAAAATGTTCAGTTGAGAGAAAAAGGATAGAAATGAAGAAGGGAGACAAGTATACTATGAGAAGGAAATTTAAATGGTATGGACATTTATTTATGAAGATATTCACCCAAGGCAATGTAAGCAGGTATAATTCAACATAAAACTTACCATTTTGTTAACAGCATAAAATAGTAAAAAGACCAATATAAACAAATACATTGAGTGAGGTAAACTGAAAACTTGAAATTTGGGGCACGATAAGAGTGTTTCTGGGGATGTGAATTCAAAATGAAAATGTAGCTGTATGTAGTAAGTTCTTTAGGACCAGTGAATGAAAGAATACCATCCTATAAGTTGTCTTGCTGTATGAGAGTATGAAACTCGGGCTCTTTTCTTCTCTCATTGACTAATTTGTTGATTTATTAATGTAGATATTGGAGATACCTTATGATCACCTACACCTGATTTAGAACCACTTAGAAAGTGTGGGTGTTTAGACTTTCTGTTCCTCTTTCCCTTAACTGGTAATCCATTCAGTGGTGTACCAAGGGGGGTGGGAGGGGCATGCTCTAAGGGGGTGCACAGCCTACACACCAGGTCCAGAACCTCCTGCCCTTTAGTCATCGCGGGACCTTCCTGCACCTCCCTGTTGTTGCCGTTCCACCCCCTCTGACATCACTTCCTTGTTCCAGAGCACAGCTGGTAACCACAGGGAGGTGCTGCTAGATCCCACGATGATTGCATTTTACAGCCACTGCTGTAGGTTTGAGAAGCAAACAGTAGCAGTGGGGAGGGGGCAAAATACTTGATGGCATTGGGGTGGAGGGAGAGAAAAGGGAGCAAAATACTGGTATAGAAGGGTGGTGGAGGGAGAGAAAGGGGACAGATGCTGATAGAATTGGGGTGCAGGAAGAGAGAGACAGAAGGGGGAAAGATACTGGATGGAATTGTGTTGGAAGGAGAGAAAGGGGGTAGATGCTGGTGGAAGTGGGGTGGATAGAGAAAGAGGGCAGATATATTGGATGTTAGTGGAGAGAGTGAAGGCCTTTGCTGGATGGAAGCAGGGAGGAGAGAGAGAAAGAGGGGAGCAGATACAGGAAGGAAGTGGGGATGAGAGAAAGAGGGGAGCAGACATTGAATGGAAGTGGAGAGGGGGTGTGTGGAAGTGGACAGAGAGGGAGAAGATGTTGGATGGAAGGGGTAGATAAAAAGGGAACATGCTGGATGGGGGGAAAGGATACAGTTAGTGAAATATTGGAAGGGGTGAGGAAAAGAGGTGGAAAACTGTAGGTAGACACAGTGAAAAGGGAAATTGAGGACTGGATAGTAAGAGTTTTAATCTAGACAAATGCAAAAAATAAATTGAGAAAATGAAGAAAAGGGAGAGGAGAGAATGAAATGCCAGACATAAAAACATAAGAATAGCCTTACTGGGTCAGACCAATGGTCCATCAAGTTCAGTAGCCCGTTCTCAAGGTGGCCAATCCAGGTCACTAGTACCTGGCCAAAACTCAAGGTGTAGCAATATTCCATGCTACCAATACAAGGCACACAAATAGGGACAGGGCAATGCACTTAAATTATTCAAAAGTCGAGTGATAAAGGAGAATATCTAAGGTGCAGAGAAAATATCACTCTTGGTAATATTTGCAAAGATGCTGTATCGGTAGTTAATAAACTATTAATAAATTTTATGCTCAGAATCATGGAGGCAATAACTGGGGGTAACCTCGACACTACTGTCTCGCCGCCCAATCATCGCATATTCAAAAATGAAAAGGATTGCAGGAGGAAGCTGTGTGAATTGTTTTTCGCCAACTATGTAAGGTATAGTCTACTATTTGAATCATTCACGCCCAGAAATCTTTTGCAAATCAAACTAGACATACACAAGTAAATAAGTTTAGCCCTTATGGCACATTACAAATTTACATATTTGAAATCCTTTTCATTTTTGAATATGCGATGATTGGGTGGTGAGGCAGTAGTGTCGGTGCTATCCCCAGTTATTGCCTCCATGATTCTGAGCATAAAATTTATTAATAGTTTATGAACTACTGATACAGCATCTTTGCAAATATTACCAAGAGTGATATACTCTCTGCACCAATACAAGGCAAGCAGTGGCTTCCCCCATGTCTTTCTCAATAACAAACTATGGATTTTTCCTCCAGGAACTTGTCCAAACCTTTCTTAAAACCAGCTACACTATCCGCTCTTACCACATCCTTTGGAAAGGAAAGGAGAGATTAAAATGCCAGACCATGGGGGGGGGGAAGGGGAGAGATGCCAGACCATTGGGGAAGGGAAGAAGATGGATACCAGATCAATGGAGATGGAGGGAGAGATGAAAGGGGGAGGCAGACAGTTTCTGAAAGAGGCATAGAAGGAAAGAAGGTGCCATATAGAAGGGGCAGGGAGAGGGCAGACAGTGGATGGAAGGAAGAGAGTGACAAAAAAAATGAGGAAAGCAGAAATCCGAGAAAACAAAGGTAGAAAAAAATGTTCTATTTATTTTTTTGCTTTAGGATAAAGTAGTATTGTAGCTGTGTTGATAAATATTTATAAATAGAAAATGGTAATAAGGTGATTCTTTTATTGGACTAATTATACATTTTTGACTAATTCACCCCTTCCTCAGGTCAGGACAGGATACTGTAACAGCACTATACTTTACTGAGCTGAGAATAGAGATTCTGTCTGATCTCTAAAAGCTAATTGAAAAATGTATTAGTCCAATAAAATGGTATTATCTTATTTTCCTTTTTTGTTTAATTTCCCCCCCTTTTGGTCCACTTTTATGTAGTTGCATTAGGCTTTTTTATCGCCAGCCGTAGTGATATTAGCTCTGACGCTCATAGGAATTCTATGAGCGCCAGAGCTTTTACTGCCATGACCAGCGATAAAACAGCCTAACGCAGCTTCATAAAAGGAGGGGGAGTTATGAAGCTAGGTTAGGTGTTTTTATCGCCTGCCACAGTGATAAAAGCTCCAATGGTCATAGAATTCATATGAGCATCAGAGCTTTTACCACCACGACCTGCAATAAAATACTCCTAACGCAGCTTCATAAAAAAAAAAAAGGGGGGGGGGGTTATTTGTTAATTTGTAAAGTAATGATTGTGATTTCTCGGGGGGGGGGGTTAAATTTACATCTGCTATCTTTATATTTTGTACAATATTAGGGGACATGCATCACTGTTTCTGAGGTGTTGCATTGTATGCAGAGTCCAGCTTCTTGGTGGTTCAGTTTAACTTGTCTACATATTTCTATTTTACCCCTCCTCCCCCTGTTTTACAAAACCGTAACATAGGTTTTAGTGCGAGCTGCAACAGCTCGGACACTCATAGGAATTCTGTGAGCATTGGAGCTGTTACCGCCATGGCCGAAACCAGGCTCTGTCTGTACTAATCTGGTTTGTTTAGTTTTACAACGGGTGTATTGATGATCTACTGCTCACTGCAGTTTGTAAGATGCTGCCTTTTCTTAGTTACACTCTTGTTGTGTAATGTGTGGATTGTTAACTAAAAATCATGTTTTTCATACAGATGGGGGGGGGGTCAAAAAATGATGGGGCCTGGGTGTCATATGCTAGGTACGCCACTGAATCCATTATCTTGGTTCAGGCTTGTATAGGAATCATTATGAACTTATTTGTGATATATCAAATGACTAAATGGAGTAGCTTAATGGTTGGCATAGCAGGCTAAGAACCAGGGGAGCTAAGGTTCTAATCCTACTGTTGTTCCTTTTGATCTTGGAAAAGAGAAGCTAAATCCAAAATCCCTTTCTTTCCCCTCTCCCAAATAATATTAACAGATAGACAGGATATAAATGAAATAAAAATAAGATGTGTGTATACAGCCTTAAGTTTGCTCTCAGCCAGGCTCAAAAACTCATCCTTAAGTGCCATGTCCAAAGTTGTCACATGCAGAGCAGACAAGTTCGCAGACTTAATTCAACACTCATCAAGCTTAATCATTATGGAAATCACTGCCAGACCTTGTGAGGCTGTTTCATAACTACCTGAGCTCCTGGCTTCTTAGGCCTGAGCTGGTTTCTGAACCCCTTTGCTTGTCTTGCTACTGCATATGGCATCAAGTGTCACTAGATCATACTCAGAATGCTTGCCCTGACCAGCTTGCTTTCTCTTGCCGCCTGCTTATCTGATGGCTTCCAGTATTGCTAAGTTAGGCTTCCTTTATACTGTCTTGGCTTTTTCTGGATTGCCATTCCCTCTATCTCCGCTTTCAGTGGCTGAAAGGGTTGGTTGCTTGCTTTGTGTCACTGTACTGGTTTCCATCACCTGCTGGGAGATTATGCCAGGTGTCTCCCACCCTGTCACTAAAAATATATTATTTCATATTTCTTCTGAATCTTCTCTTCAAAATTATGATCTACTTGCCTTTTGAAATTCAGCTGTTAGGATTTTCCCAAAGCCTGAAAAGTGTTTGTAGCCCTTCTCTAAAGAACATCCATTCTCTTAGGAGGGTTTATGCTCCAGATGTGTACATGAAATGCCAGAGGTGTGGTACCTCCTTTAGTAACTGAAGATGTCATTAGTATTCTCTTTTCTTTTATTACGTTGACTGGTTACCTTGTGGTTATCTGAGATGATTCAATTTGGTTCTCCAAAATGTGATTATGTAAGTACTGGGTTTTGGCTTCCAAATGCCTCATTTTACAGGAGGAAGATAGGGCTTATTAAATAAAACAGGAAAGGAGAAAAATGTGATCTATGTCCACTGTGGAGCCCAGAATCAACTGACTAGGTGTGTTTCTATTTGCACAAAGGTAACTCTTGATTTCATTGTTCTTGGCAGGACTCGTATACTATGCCCCTGACATCAATTCAGTGCTGGCATGTGCACTGTGAAGAATGCTGGCTGAGGACACTGGTAAGACCATGGTGGGGTATGGGGCTCGCTTGCAAATCCTAGACTCTCAAAAATAATAAAATTAGGAGGAAAGACCCGGAGTCTATAAAGTCCTCCTAAAGTTAGTTGCCAATATCAGCACTTAATTGATCAGTGCCAGTATTGGTACACAACACCTTGCAATCAGCTTTAATTGGACTTAATTGAAAGTTAGGTGCCTAACTCAAAAACCTCGATTCTAGAAAAAGTGGGCATGGTTAAGGGTGTATTTTTGAGTTTAGGCACCTCTTTGTGAATCAGGTGCTGTTAGGCTCTAATATTGGTGTCTAACTTTAGGCATAGAAAACCCTGGCATAAACTGGGGACGCTTAGGTGATGCTAAGCATGATTCTATAATGGGGGCCTAAGTTTAGGTGAACTTGCTAGAATCAGAGCTAAAGTGCCCTAAAGCGTTTGCTGAGGTTCTTGGCTTCAAACTGTGGCTATAATTTCAGCCTTTTGCTCTATATCAGGGTGTGAGGAGGGCAGGGTGCAAGACTATTAGTGCCGTAATCTTTAATTTGTGACGGTGCTATGATGTTTGCATCACAATTTCACCACTCATTTTGATCTCTTCTAGTACGATTAGACTAGTAAACAGAACAGGATGGAGTTATAGTAACAGAGCTGTATGTGTTTGGGGGAAAGGGAATGTCAGTGAAATAACAGGGCACTTCAAGGCAGGCGTAAGATGCATTTTTTTTGTGTGTCTCAGTAGAGTAGACACTGGGAAAGAAAGAAAGGCAAATGGAGCTTTATCCTCCCAAACCAATGGATGTTAGGAAAAAAGTCTACATAAAGGCCCTGATTCTCCAAAAGTGCGTCCTGATTTTAGGCAGCTGTAGGCGTCCTACAGCTGTCTAATCAGCCAATCGGGATGCACGTTTTAAAAAAAAAAAAATGCTCCCCAGGCAGGCCGCCTATATTGAAGGCGAGGCCCGCAAGACACCTAGGCCCTGATTCTGTATAGGACGCCCGGGAGAGGCCAATCAGACCTTAGACTTAGTGGGGATGGGCGGATCCGCTATGCCTAAGGCCTGATTGGTCCAGGCTTCTAGAGCCTGGGCCAATCAGGTCTTAGGCTTCGGCGGGAAGGAGCAAGCCCGCCTCATTTCGACCAGGCGGGCCTACAGGCTGGACGGGCAAGAACCATCTGGCCTGAAGAACAGGTTAGTTTGGAGGTTTGGGGGTTGTTAGCGGCGGGGGAGGGTGCGTTTTCGGGCAGGAGGGATTGGACACCCTCCTGCCAGCAATCGGTAGTGTCGGGGTGGGAGGGAGATCGGTAATGTCGGGGGGGGCGGTCGGTAGTGTCGGAGGGGGGGCATCCGATCGGACAGGCCGCGGCCCGCTATACTTATAGCGGCAGAGAGATCCCTTGCCGCGATAAGTATAGCGGCTGCGTCTACTTACAATGTAGACCAGCATTTTGCTGGCCTATATTTTAAGATTTCTTCCTCTACTAGGGAGACGCGTAGGGCCACCTAGGTTCGCCTAAGGCCCTTAGGCGAGCTTAGGCGTCTTGCGGGTCTCCCTAGGCTCCTGGAGGCGCCTTCAGGCATGCCTGGGGAGCATTTTTTTTAAAAAACTTGCATCCCGATTGGCTGATTAGACAGTTGTAGGACGCCTACAGCTGCCTAAAATCGGGACGCACTTTTGGAGAATCAGGGCTAAAATGTTGAGATTGTGTTTGTGAGATTTAAGTAGGCATGGCGAAAAACTAGTGAAAAGGCACATGGACTTTGAAAACAGACTAAGGGTTCCAAAGAAATAAACTCCCCCCAAAATAGCCAAGTTCTTTTCTATGGGAGAAGCAGTTTCAGCTTCTGCAACACATACACATCCAAACACACACTAATGTCATATAGGCATGCCACATCCCTAATCTGTTTATAGTAACATGTAATTGTTTGATATTTCTAGATTTCAAATCGACAAACTTGTTTCTTAAGCAATGTTAGTCCAAAACAGTGCCATCCACTATTGGTTGATTTAATACGATCTACCTGAACTAACAGGGCAATTATATCAATTTCAGTTTGTAGAGTTCATATTTTGGCACACCTGTGCTTGCTCTTCAAGAGACAATAAAAGAAAATCCTTCTTATAAAGAGGAGAAAGTGAACTAGGATCCACTTATTTCAGTTTCTAGGTGGCGATATGTTCTTTAATCTTTGATTTTTCCATGTACGAGGGGCTTTCAATAATTTATTTACCCGAGTATGAAAGAAAGTAGCAAGCATAGTGGTAGTTTATAGTCCACAAACTCGCCACTATATCTTGTAGAAGGTTTGCTTGTGAATTACAACAATTACTACTCCCACTGGCTGCTTCTAATTTAGTAGTGGCTGGAGATTTTAATGCTGTTAATGGATAAAAAACCAAGTAAAATTATAAAGTCCTTAGTAGAGAATGACATGGTGACAAAATTTATCACCGTTCCCGTCCCCGCGGATAACCGCGGGAAATAATCCCATGTCATTTTCTAGTGTCTATTTCAACCTCGGTCCTTCTACACCAGCATTCTTCAAAGCAAAGCTTGCGGGTCAGTGATTGTGGCCATTCATACTCTGATTCTTCCCTCTCTCCTTAAAGAATGACATGAAGATGGTTTCCCACGGTTATCCACGGGGACGGGAACGGTGATGAATTTTGTCACCCTGTCATTCTCTAGTCCTTAGGATTAGATAATTTGATACAATCTTGTGATTTGAAAGATATAATATGGTGGATATTTCATTTTGATGAGCGGGAATTTTCTTTTTGTTCACAAGTTCATAAATCTTTTTCAAGAATAGATTATATTTTTGTTTCAAATCATTTAGTACAACAAGTGACAAAAGCATCCATAGACCCTATCTTATTGTCTGATCATGGTGGTGTGTGGATTGAGTTTAAATTTGAGGAACAAGAGTATAATAGGTCAGTTTGGAGATTCGATAATACATTGATTGCGGATTCAAATTTCATTGATGAATTTAAAATAAAAATGATTGAATTTTTTCAAATTAACACTTCAGAAGAAATTACCACAAAAACATTATGGGATGCATTTAAGGCTACCATGAGAGGTAATATTATATCATACTTGGCATATATTAGAAAACAACTTAAAAAGCAATTTTTAGATTTGGAAAAGGAAATTAAACAATTGGAAGCTAAATTAGTTGATAAATGGGAACAATGTACCTTACAGGCTTTATTAAAAGCAAAGGGTAAATATAATGAGATATCTTCAAAATTGGTAAAGAAAGGTTTGTTTTCCCAACAAACTCTGTATTATCCCAGGACAAGCAGGCATGATATTCTCACATGTGGGTGACGTCATCTACGGAGCCCCGATGCGGAAGCATTTTCAAGCAAACTTGATTGAAGATTTAAGTTTGCTCTGCTGCTCCACGCATGCGTGCCTTCCTGCTCCACTAGGGGGCGCATCCCCTCATGGTCTCCAGTTCAAAATTTTCCGCTGAGCCTAGAAGTCGTGTTTTTTCAGGCTCTGCCCCAACTGCCTTCTAGCACCGCGATTTTCTTATTTTTTTCTCGATTAAGTCGCTGTGCGCGAATTTTTTCTTGTTCAACTTATTCCTGCTTCGTTTTTGAACCGACCCGGAGGCTTCCGTGGCCGCGTGGCTACTCGAGCCGCGGCCACTTTCGATTCTATGTCCCGGCCTTTGACCGGCTTTAAAAAGTGCACCCGGTGCGAGCGGCTTCTTTCCATCACGGACCCGCATCGCCGGTGCATCCTCTGCCTGGGGGCCGCTCATCCAACCGACTCCTGCCCCCAGTGTGCTACTTTCCAGAACCGGGCCCTCCGCCGAAGAAAAGCCCGCATGGCGGATCTCTTCGCCGCCGACCAACCCTCGGCCTCAGCCCCGGCCTTGACCTCGGCCCCGAATACCTCGACATCGCCTCAAGACTCGAATCCGAAGTCCTCGGGACAACAGAAAGCCTCGGCTCCAGGTAAGTCCCCTCTTCCCTCTTCAGGTTCCACAACAACGAAGAAGCCAGCCTCGGGGACACCGGCGACGCATGGCGGAAGTCCCATGCTCACAGCCCCGACGAAGCCCTCCAAGCCTTTGGGCCATGCCTCCACCACACGGGAATACTCTGATACGAGGTCGCCCCCAGTGGAGCGCACCGAGGCAGTGGACATGCCCTCGATGCTGTCCGTGCCCGTTTTCCAGGACCTACTCCAAGCGATGATTTCATCGGAACTGTCCGCTACAATGGCCCATCTACAACCAACCTTGACCCCGCATGTGCCAGACCAGCCTGAGCCTCGCGTCGAGCCACCTCGAGGAAAAGCGCGCAAGCTTCGCCGCATCCCATCCTCCTCAGACTCCTCGCCAAGACACCCGAGGCGCTCTCCCTCCACAGACCGCCACAGGGCAAAACGTCGTGCTAAAACGACAGAAACCTCGAACCGTGGTACCTCCAAGAAGACCCGAGGTTCCCCCACTCTACGAGGCTGTTCACCTACACCTCGTACGGGACTGCTAAGGGTGACGGAGCTATCACTCTCCAACCCGCGCATCCTCCGAACTCCCCCTCGGACCGGGGCTCCGATCCGAGGTTTCAGACTTTCACCGAGGGAGTCCGGGTCGAGGTCACCGATTCGTCATCGATCGGTACCCCGAACCCCGGCATCGTCTCCGAGGGGCTCCTCGAGACGGCGGAGATCCACGACCCCGGAACACTTTCACAGTGCTTCCCCGGTCTCGGAGCGTGGATCGGAGCAGGAGCCTCGATACTCGAGGGAAGCCTCCCCATCCTTCTCCACCCGACGGAGGTCTCGTTCACCGACCCCGCCCATCCTTCTCTCGCTTTGTCCAGGACATGGGCCACGCTTTGGACTTAGACCTCCAGTCCGACTCCAGATACTCTAAAGAGTACCTAGCGGAGCTGGATATGCCATCACTGTCCAGAGAGTCCCTTCGCTTACCGCCTAACCCGGTACTCCAACAGGCTTTCTTCAGAAACCTCGAGACCCCCTATATGGGCACAGCAGTACCCTCCTAAGTACCGTACAGTACCCTTCCCGGGATTTGAACAACAGCAGCTCTCCCACCAGTCGCTGTTGGTAGAATCCTCCTTGAAGAAGGCTCACCCCTCCAGGGTCTCAGCGGCGGTCCCCCCAGGCCGAGAAGGCTGAACCCTAGACAAGTTCGGCAGGAGACTATATCAAAATGTGATGATGGCCTCTAGGGTGCAAAGCTACACTTTCACCTTCACACCCTATCTCAAACATCTCATTGGACTACTGAGAGCCTTTGAGACTGACTTACCGGCCTCCCGCCAAGGAGCGTTTAGCCTGCTTGCAGAGTCCCTCTCCAACCTACGCCGCCATCTATTCCACGCAGCCTACGATGGCTTCGAACTCTCCTCCAGAGAGGCAGCCTTTGCTATCGCCATGCGCCGACTAGCTTGGTTGCGCCTGGTCGACATGGACCCCAACTTACAGGACCGGCTGGCTAACCTCCCCTGCGTGGGGAAAGAACTGTTCGATGACACTATTGAGGCGGCTACAAAACGCATCTCCGAACACGAACGCTCGTTTGCCTCCCTCGTGCGGCAAAAGCCAAAACCATCCACGTCCAGGCCGTTCAGTGCCCCTCCGCGCCGCTACCCACAAAAATCCACTCCTGCCTTCTCGTGGCCTCCGCCCAGGCGCCCGCAAGCCCACCATCGGGCCCCGCCCAAGTCCCAACCGCCTGCGACTACCAAACTGTCCCCGTCCTTTTGACGAGACACGCGGAAGGGGGCGGTCCCCCTCCGCCGTAGTCCCAGGCCTCCTTCCCATCGGGGGGTCGCCTCAAGGTCTTTTACCCTCGCTGGGAACAAGTCACGTCGGATGCATGGGTCCTTGGCGTGATCTCATCAGGATACTCTCTCAACTTTCGGGCCATTCCTCCAGACAACCCCCCAAGGAATTGCCCTCCCAACCGGACGCAGCTACCCCTACTCCTCTCCGAAGCTCGAGATCTGCTTCACCTGAGAGCAGTGGAGGAGATTCCCCCCGGCCAACGGGGGAAGGGCTTCTACTCCCGTTACTTCCTGGTACCGAAAAAAACGGGAGACCTTCGCCCAATACTAGACTTGAGACGCCTCAACAAATTTCTGGTACAGGAAAAATTTCGGATGCTTTCCCTGCCAACCCTCTACCCCCTGATCGACGAGGGCGACTGGCTCTGCTCCCTCGATCTGAAGGAGGCGTACACACATGTTCCAGTGCACTCCGCTCACCGTAAGTTCTTGCGTTTTCAGGTGGGAGACCTGCACCTGCAATACCGAGTCCTCCCCTTTGGCCTAGCATCGTCACCTCGGGTCTTCATCAAGTGCCTCGTGGTGGTCGCAGCTACCTTAGCTCCCAGGGTCTTCAGGTTTTCCCCTACCTGGACGACTGGCTGATCAAAGCCCCGTCCAGGGAAGGGGTTATCTCAGCGACCCAACAGACTATTATCTACCTACAGAGTCTGGGGTTCGAGATAAACTTCCCAAAATCCCAACTACGGCCCTCGCAGTCCCTACAATTCATCGGGGCCACGCTGGACACGGTTCGCCTCCGTTCCTTCCTCCCCCCTCCGCGTCTAGAGGCGTTAGTAAGTCTGAGCCGAAGGATCTCACTGATGACCTCGGTATCAGCTCGACAGATGATGACTCTCCTGGGCCACATGGCCTCCACCGTCCATGTCACACCCTTCGCCCGTCTCCATCTGAGAATCTCTCAATGGCGTCAAGACCGGGACCCGATCGATCGTCCAGTGACAGTGACTCCTTCCTTGCAACGATCGCTCCTCTGGTGGGCCAACTCTTCAAATCTTTCCAAAGGTTTGCTCTTCCTCGCCCCTCCTCACAGCAAGGTACTCACCACAGACTCGTCGGAGTACGCTTGGGGAGCCCACCTGGACGGCCTCCGCACTCAGGGGATGTGGTCAGCAGAAGATCGCCGCTGTCACATCAACGTGCTAGAACTCCGGGCCATCTATCTTGCAGCTGTAGCTTTTCAACATCTGCTTCACGACCGGGTGGTTCTCATTCGAACCGACAACCAGGTAGCAATGTACTACGTAAACAAACAAGGGGGGACAGGGTCTTGGCCCCTCTGTCGGGAAGCCATGCACCTCTGGAAATGGGCAATCTCCAACAACACCTTCCTTCGAGCGGTGTACATACAAGGAGAACAAAACTGTCTGGCGGACAGACTCAGACGCCTCCTTCAGCCACACGAGTGGTCACTTCACTCTCAGACCCTACGACAGGTGTTCGAAAAGTGGGGGACGCCACAAATAGATCTGTTCGCATCCCCCCACAATCACAAACTGCCCCTCTTCTGCTCCCGGATACACTCCCCGGACCGACTCGAGGCCGACGCCTTCCTCCTCGACTGGGAGGGAAGGTTTCTGTATGCGTTTCCGCCGTTCCCTCTGAACCTGCGGACGCTGGTCCACCTGAAAACGGTGAAAGCCGCCCTGATCCTGATTGCTCCTCGCTGGCCACGCCAGCCTTGGTTTTCCCTTCTACTTCAACTCAGTGTCAGAGATCCACTGCCTCTGCCTCGGTTTCCCTCTCTACTATCACAGAGTCAGGGTTCGCTGTTACATCCCAATCTTCAACTCTTCATCTGAATGCTTGGTTTCTTTCCCCCTGACTTCTCTCCCCATGTCTCAATCAGTCAAGGAGATATTGGAGGCCTCTAGAAAAACCTCGACAAGAACCTGCTATTCTCAAAAGTGGACCAGATTCTCAGCCTGGTGCTCCTCTCACAGCCAGGACCCCGTGTCGGTCCCCGTCCCTCTGGTCCTTGACTATTTACTTCAATTATCTCACTCCGGCCTAAAGACCAACTCCATTCGAGTACACCTCAGTGCGATTGCGGCCTTTCATCAGCCCCTGGAAGGAAAAGCCCTCTCGCTCCACCCCTTAGTCTCTCGCTTCATGAAGGGTCTTCTGAATATCCACCCTCCTCTCAAACCCCCTCCGGTGGTTCTGGCTCAACTAATGAAACCTCCATTTGAGCCCCTAGACAAATGCCATCCTAAATTCCTCACGTGGAAGGTGATTTTCCTGCTTGCACTCACTTCCGCCCGACGAGTTAGTGAGCTACAGGTTCTGGTAGTGGACCCACCCTTCACTGTTTTCCACCATGACAAGGTAGTACTCCGCACACATCCAAAGTTCCTGCCTAAAGTAGTGTCTGATTTTCACCTCAATCAGTCCATCGTCTTGCCCGTGTTTTTCCCCAAGCCCCACTCTCACCCCGGAGAGGTGGCGCTTCACACTCTTGACTGTAAGAGAGCGTTGGCCTTTTACCTCCAACGCACTCAACCACACCGGAAAGTCCCACAATTATTTTTGTCCTTCGACCCAAACCGGTTAGGCCACCCAGTTTCCAAGCGCACCTTGTCCAACTGGTTGGCCGATTGCATCACCTTTTGCTACGCTCAGGCTGGTCTCACGCTGCATGGTCGAGTAACGGGACACAAGGTCCGAGCGATGGCAGCCTCCGTAGCGTTCCTCAGGTCCACACCTATTGAGGAAATCTGCAAGGCTGCCACGTGGTCTTCGGTTCATACTTTCACCTCCCACTACTGTCTGGACTCACTGTCCAGAAGCGATGGCCGGTTCGGCCAATCGGTATTGCGAAATCTATTTGCTTAAATTGCCAACTTCCCTCCATCCCTTTTCAGTTAGCTTGGAGGTCACCCACATGTGAGAATATCATGCCTGCTTGTCCTGGGATAAAGCACAGTTACTTACCATAACAGGTGTTATCCAGGGACAGCAGGCATATATTCTCACAACCCGCCCACCTCCCCGAGGTTGGCTTCTTTGCTAGTTAAGTGAACTGGAGACCAGTGTTCCCGCTAAGCTGCGCTGGCGTGCGCTGGCACACAAAATATTACATCGCAGCGCACAAGTTTCTCGTCACAGCGCACGGCGTACGGCAGATGGCAGGGCGGCGAGAGGAGAATCGGGCGAGTTGGCTCATAACTTGCTGGCGCCCGATATTTTTAGCTCACAGCGAAAAAAGTTTGCTCACAACACCCGCCCGCTTAGAGGGAGCACTGCTGGAGACCACGAGGGGATGCGCCCCCTAGTGGAGCAGGAAGGCACGCATGCGTGGAGCAGCAGAGCAAACTTAAATCTTCAATCAAGTTTGCTTGAAAATGTTTCCGCATCGGGGCTCCGTAGATGACGTCACCCACATGTGAGAATATATGTCTGCTGTCCCTGGATAACACCTGTTACGGTAAGTAACTGTGCTTTATGGAAACTCAAATAAGGCGGGAAGATTATTGGCAAATTATCTTAAAGCAAAGAAAAGAAGGACAAAAATTATTGCAATAATGGACGAGAAAGGAGTTACACATACTCAAATTGGAAACATTTTAAGTCAATTTCTAAATTTTTATAAAGACCTATATTCTTCTGAGCCTTATGAAGATAGAAAAAAAAGATGGTTTAGAATTTTTGAATCTAATTATTGGACCGAAGGTTCCTGAACATAGAAGTTTGGAAGAGCCTATATCACTAAAAGAATTAGAAACACCATTGAAATCTCTTAGAGTTGGATCCGCTCCAGGTGGTGATGGTTTCACAGTAGAGTTTTATAAATCATTTCAAATTACCCTATTACCTCATTTATTAAATTTATATCAGTCCCAACTAACTAAGGGTTGCATTACATGTACTATGGCAGAATCATTAACAATCGTTTTGCCAAAACCAAACAAAGATCCCACTTTGGTTTCAAACTACAGGCCTATCTCACTAATAAATGTTGATGGAAAACTTTTAGCTAAGACATTGGCTTTACGCTTAGCTAAGGCTCTCCCTTTTATTATTGATATGCACCAAACGAGATTTGTTGCTAAGAGACATTCCTCTAATAATACCAGATTGGCTTTTCATATGTTAAATTTAACAAAAGCCATGAAAGATCCGGCTTTCTCTGTCTCTTTGGACGCGGAGAAAGCCTTTGATCGGGTTGAGTGGACTTTTATGTATCAAGCATTAGATTGGTTTGGTATAGGTTCGGGATTTATACAAATGATTCAGACATTGTATATCTCCCCTGCTGCAAGATTGTATATTAATAATAATTTATCAGAGCATTTTAATTTGCAGAGGGGGGTTAGACAAGGCTGTCCACTATCTCCTTTGCTTTTTGATATTGTATTAGAACCCTTGTTATTAGCCATTCAACAAGCAAAGGGGATACAGGGTATTCCCTGTACAGATTGGGAATATAAAGTTTCTGCATATGCAGATGATATACTGCTTTATTTGAGAAATCCAGAAACTACCATTCCATGCTTGCTAGAGTTGATAGAGAAATTTGCAAAATTTTCAGGTTATAAGATAAATTGGAGTAAGTCAGAAATTCTTCCACTTAATATGCATTGTACTAAAGGATTATTTGATTCATTCTCATTTGTAAGGAAGGAAGATGGATTGAAGTATTTAGGTATTAGGATAAAAAATACACTAGAAGACACAATGAAAGAGAATGAAAAATTTTTTATTAAAAAAAGTAACAGAATTGTGTGAGCAATGGAATCCTTTACATCTTTCTTGGTGGAGGAGAGTCCAAACTATTAAAATGATGATATTGCCTGTGGTTTGTTATCAAATGAGTATGATACCAGTTTTTTTTCAAGGGTCCTTTTATAAAAAGCTAAATGGTATTCTTACAAAATTTGTTTGGCTGGGTAAAATGCCTAGAATTACTTTAGTATCTTTACAAAAACCAATTGCGGAGGGTGGGGTAAATTTTCCAAACTTTTATAGGTATCATCAAGCCTATATTTTACGCCAGGGTATGTATTGGGTCCTCCCAGAGCTCATGGAAAATACCCCGTATTGGATGTATTTGGAATGGTGACTCTTGTTTCCTCTAAATTTATCTCATGTTCTCAGTATCAAGATGCCTAGAAAATATAAAGAGAACAGAATATTGATGGATACATGGAAAGCATTGCAATATGTCAGTAATTTAACACCTAACCCAATAAATAAATCAACAAATCAATCTATATGGATAAACTCCAAGATTCAAATTGGCAGATTTAAAATCATATGGAAGCATTGGATTATTGCAGAACTCTGAATAGTCAGTTCAGTCAGGTGTTTCTGGGAGTGCCCAAAATTGAAGGTACATCTCCTTGACCAATTCTCTAGGTCTTCTGTTTTATCAAATATGTAAATATCAGTGGACTTGCAATTCTGGAGAGACGTTTCTAAAGAGGTGATCACATCTTGATCATCAAGCCAGGGTTTCCAATTCTAGCAATCTGTTACCCAACTTGCCAATCTCCCCACTGCTTTAGTATCAAATTGAATTTCTTTGAGCAACTTGCAGAATTCTACCCTAGAGTCTGACGTATCAGTTTGTGCATCTCTTCCTCAATCGCCATCTTGTCTTGAGAGCAGACTGACTAGGAGGTAGCCCCTTTTCTATAATAAGATGAAGTAGGCTATTTTTGCTAAGGGCTGAAGCGCTTTTTTGCTATTGATGGTACACTTATACGAGTAATAGGTGCTGATAGTGTGCTGGGTCCTGCTTAAGCTTAGGTGGCCATCTTGGTTGATGACATCACTTCCCCCCAATTTAAAACATTTTTTTACCTTTGTTGTCTGGGAATTTTATTTTTCCAAGCATATTGGTCCCAATTTCTGTTTTCTGCTTTCCTATCTATTTTCGGGAGGGAGGGGGTGGGAGGTTCAGTAGGTGCTATGTGTCTATTTTTCTATTATTTTCTTTCATTTTGCCACTACATCTGTCCCTGAGAACAAAAGCGGACTAAGTTCACACTCCTACTATGGAAGATATTTGCCATTTTAGTCATGAGGTATACATTTCAGTAAAAAGAACAAGCAGTGCTTTAATCTGTATGTATTGCATGGCCCATTTTTCTTCTAATTATTTAGACCAAAGAGGCTTTGAATCGGTGCATAGTAGAGAATGTCACGGGAATATATTTTTCCCTGTCCCCGTAGGGGCTCATTTTCCTGTCCCATCCTGGCGAGTTCTTTTCCTGTCCTTGCTCCTGCCCCATTTCTGCAAGCTCTGTCCTCATCTGCACAAGCCTCAAACACTTTCAATTCCTAAATAGCAATATTCTAGAGCTCAGATTGTGATGTCATAATGCCTCATTCCACCAATGCCTGAGCTCCGTCCTCATTTGCACAAGCCTCAAACGCTTTCAAATCCTAAGTAGTAACATTCTCGAGCTCAGATTGTGATGTCATAATGCCTCATTCTGAAAGGTCTTTTGGGCAGCCACAAAAACTAGAGATGTGAAGAAAGTACAAAAGTATCTTTATTCAGCATATGCAGGACTTCTGGGCAATAAAAGTTCTGCTTCGGAAGTTCCAAAAACAGGAAATACTACTGTCATTTATACCATTCTCATATACATGTCGGGATGCTACAGGGGAGGTTTCTATAGGTTAGTTACAGACAGTTTTACAACTCATGATTGGTCCTAATACAAAGCATGCCATTGGTCATCTGGGTGTCCTTATTAGCCTATAGTAAATACACAACTTATCTAAGCATTGCAGTTTTGATACATGCCCAGGAGGGCGCAGTACACTATCACTTTCTTACAGCAGAAGCAGAAACAGAAATGTAACAAGTGATTTCCCAGAAAAAGGCACCAAACTAAGGAAATGAAACTTATCCTAAAATAATGAGCAAGGCCCACATTCCTTCAGGCAAAGAAATTCAGGTAAAATCATAATAGAGGTCGCTGACCCCTTCAATTCCACTAATGCCTAAGCTCCGTCCTCATCCGCACAAGCCTCAAACACTTTAAAATCCTAAGTAGCAACATCCTAGAGCTCAGATTGTGATGTCATAATGCCTCATTCCACCAATGCCTGAGCTCCGTCCTCATCTGCACAAGCTTCAAACACTTTAAAATCATGTGTTCGAGGCTTATGCAGTTAAGGCAGAGCTTGCCAGAATGGAACAGGAATAGCGACAAAACTCATGGGGATGGGCCAGGGAAACTGAGTTCTGTGGGGACAGGGACAAATTTGTCCCCGTGTCATTCTCTAGGGCATAGCTCACTTTGGTTCTGAAGGACTCATATTTCTTCTCTCTTTTCTGTCTGCCCACACAGGTGAGGAGTGGCCTAGTGGTAGAGCTGCTGCATCAGCACCCTGAGGTCATGGGATGGAATCCCAGCGCTGCTCCTTGTGACCCTGGGCAAGTCACTTAATCCTCCATTGCCCCAGGTACAAAATAAGTACCTGTATATATGTAAACCACTTTGGATGTATAACCACAAAAAAGCGGTATACAAGTCCCATTCCCCCTTTAAATTTCACTCTTTAGTCCTCCATCTATATTTTGCTTGCCAATCAACTTTCCATTTCTTCCTTTCATCCCCTAGCTCTCCCATTTCTCCTATCTCACACCTTCCCTGGCCTTTCCTATAATTCTACTCTCTACTCCTCTCCTTGACAACCACCATATCCTCCCCCACATAGTTCCACCATGCCTAGCATCTCTCTCTTTACCTTTGTGATCCAGCTTCTCCCCTCCCTCCCAGCCCTATGGTGCAGCAGCTTCCTGTTTCTTCTCTCTCCTTATCCCCTTTATGGTTTAGCAGATCCCTGTTCCCTGCCCCCACCTGTAAAGCCAGTAGCTCTCTGATCCCTCTCTCCCTCCCCCTCTTCCACCCAACATGCAGCTTCACTGTTCAGCAGAGCGATGGCACAGAAGGAAGAGTGGCAGTAGGAAACCAATCCCAGCAAAAGGAGTCGAGGCAACCCAAACCCCGATTCTGTCAGCAACCCAAGGAATATGACGTTAGAGTTTATATAGTCATTTCTCCTGCAGTTGGGCTTGGCTTCCTGCTACGACTGTGTTTGTGCAGGTCCCACAAAACACCTCTTGGGTGCAGCACACCAGTTGAGAACATGTGCTTTAGATCTATAGGTTGAGACATAAGATGGAAAAATAAGAAGCCATAGTGTAACGATACTCTACATCTTTCTGTGGCAGGAAGAAGTAAAAAAAAAAAAAAAAAAAATTCAAACCTATGGAGAGAGGGGTGGCAGGTGAAAGAAAAGTGCAAGATATCACCCCCAGCAAAACTAAAAGATATTTTAACTTGCTTATCAACTAAGAAGGGGAAAAGACCAGACTAAAAACTACACAAAATCCAAGCAAGCCATCCAGAAAATGTTGGAAGACTCACAAAATTCCTGATCAGGGAGCCCTAATGGTGGAAATGGACTTGGGACAATGGGCAGGGCAAGTTTTTCAAGATGTACACAATTATTAAGCAGCACAGAGGCAGTGCATATAAATCATTTTTATTCAGTTTTTCAAAGTAAACAACAAGCATGTACAATAAGTTCACGTCACAAATACAAACTACCACAAAAGTAACAACAGCCAACCCCACCACCCACCCTTCCTCCCCCCCAGGGAGCAGCAGCAGTAGATACAAACAAAGGGGGGGTCTCCCAAACTGTTATAAGACACTAGTGTTCTCAAATCCCAAGTTGATCCCGAATGAATGGGGTCAGTGTAATATAAAAGGGAGTCTCCAACATTGCTCAAACTGATGTCCCTCTCTCGTGTCCAGTTCTCCAATGTCTCTCCTCTCCAGTAGCACTTGTTGAATCATCAGAGATCTCCAATGCTGTATAGTGGGTGGTTGCGGAGAGAGCCAGCAATGCAAGATACTTGTTCAACCCAAGACAGTAGTTCCCCGAAGAAATCGTTTTCATGTATATTCATTGTGGATATCCTGAAAATCTGCCCTCGAGGATTGAAATTGAGTAGCCCTGCATTACGGAGACATGGTTCAGTGAGTCTCATGAATAGAGATCACCACACCTGGCTGTATCCTATGTTGGAGACGGAGAGAAAGCAGAAAGGAAGAAGAGTGGCTCTCGATTTAGAAAAAACCCTAAACTATTTAAGTGACTGGCATGCAGGTGGTGTAAGAAAAAGAGGTATAATCTGACTCAGATGGAAGAACTGGACAGGGATCTCATTAATGATATCAAAAAATGGACTTGAATTTACCAAATGTGGATTCTAATATTTCTTCTGCAAATATGGAGTGCAGTTGGGGGCGTTGCCTAGTGGTTAGTGCGATGACCTGAGAACCTGGGGAGCTGGGTTCGATTTCCGCTGAGGTCCTTGTGACACTGGGCAAGTCACTAAACCCTCCATTGCCCCAAGTACAAAAGATGGAAATCCTATTCACGGCGAGGCCTCCGCATTGGACAGTTGTTGGACATATTGCCAAGCCTCTGACACCGAGTCAAAGAATCTGCCTTCGTGTTGAATCTTTAATCGAGCAAGATACAGAACCGCAAAAGGTATCGTCCGTTTATGTAGAGTAGCACAGGAATCCACGAACAACTTCTTTTTCTTGCCAATTTTGCTGAAAAGTCCTGGAAGCAAAGAATTTTGTGATTCTCATATTGTAAAGGACCCTTTACTTGACTCGCTCTTAAAATTTCAATTTTATGAGTGTAATTGAGCAATTTGGAAATCACTCCTCTCAGATGAGTAGCCTCAGGATCTTTAAGGCCCAACCTGTGAGCTCTTTCGGCTCTTAACAGTCCTGTTGCCAATTTCAACTGCAGAGATTCCACAATCCATGTTTCTAAGAAGGCTTGTAATTCTGCATCCGATATGCACGAGACACAAATGACTGCGCCTTGATCTATTCTTGGAGATCAGAATACCTAAGTGCAACTCATTTGAGCTATACTGAAATGGCATAAGTGAAATCCAGATTATTTCTTCCAAAGCAGCAGAATGCTGGGATACTACCCCTGCCCTGCCACAACACAGACACACACATGCACGCAGAGGGTGCTTTCCCCACTTGGTTCGTATGTTCCCCATTTTAGATTGTGTAGAGGGACAGAGGTGCGAACTGCTTTTGTTCATGCAGGCCATTCTGTAGCTCGCCATTCTGCTGTATTTCATATACTGCTAACAATATAAAAAAATATCTGAACAGTTTACAAAACTAATAAATGGAAGAATAGGTAGAATTGAGTTACATAGGGACTTAACAAAAAGTAACAGAGGGGTGGGTGAATAAGAAATAGAAGACAAGTGTAAGAGGGATGCATTTGCTACAAAAGGCAGAGAGAGGTTGACATTATTCTAAGTAGAAGCAAATGCTTTGCTGAAAAATTAGCTTTGGGAATGGCCTTAAACTTTTGAAATGAGAGTTCAGTACACAAATATTTAGGGATATCATTCGAGAGGGAGAGTGAAACAACGGAAAATGAGTGCTAGCAAGGGGTGAGCGAACCTGTAGAAGCTGTTGCTGAGAAGGGTGAAAGACCAGTTTGAAGAATTTGAAAGGTTCTGACAAGAATCTTAAACAGGAGCCAACTAAAGAAGTTTTCTTAGCTATATTTTGAACAAGTCCATGAAGAAGAGAATTATAGTAATCAAGAGGTGAAAATAACTTAACGATTGAATAAGCAACCAGCACGAAGGTTTGTCAGAGAGCTTTTGCAAGGCGTATCTCGTGAAGCACAAAGCAATTGAGGAAATATAAGAACCAAAATGAAGACCCCTCATCTCTGATAGATACAGGTATCCCAGAGATAGAGGAGAGGAACTTAATAAAGGGGAAAATAGAGCTATCGTTAATCGATTCATGGCGAACCAGTTAGCAATCATTGAGAAGAGTGTGTGTTCATGAAAGGAAATAGGAGCTGGATGTCATCAGCATATATGAAAAAGGGGATAGTCGGAGTTTGAATGAGTCCTGTGGAATACCACAGGAAAGGTTGAAAATGGGTAACCCTAATACTTGGAATGTAATGCCTTGAAGGTACGATTGAAAATAAGAAAGTGGACCATCGGTTATTCTGATCTCTCTAAGGTGAGAAAGAATATCGTGATCAACTAAGGGCTAGATTCACTAAGCAAACGGATCGTGTACCGATCGGTTTGCGAGCCCTTTGCGACCCGATTTCCCTCCGACCCGATTCACTAACCTGTGTAGCGATCCCATCCCAATCCGTGCATGCAAATGAGGGGAATCGGCATGCAAAGCAGGAAGGACGTGATTCACTAACACTTTTTTCCCTACACACCGACTGGCTAGCCGATCAAGAACAAGAAATTGGTGAGGACCAGTCGCTTGTGTAAAAAAAATGCTTTTCCCCAACTCTCTCTAGCTCCCCTGACTCTCCTGCTCTCTGCTGCCCATCCCCGCAGTGCGAGTCAGTGGTTTTAAAGTGGAGCTGCACTGCAGGGAAGGTCATCATAGAGCAGGAGAGCCAAAAATTGACCCCCCCCCGGCCCGACCCCCCCCCTCCCACATATGTAAAAGATGGGAGTAGAAGGGGTGCTCAGTCTCTCCTGCTCCATAAGCCCGACCAGACCACCGCCCCTCCCCTCTCCCCCTCCCCCCCGACTGGCCCCACTGCACCCTGACCGGCCCACCCCAGGCCGGCCAGACCCGCCCCCCTCCCCATACCTTTAAAAATGTTGGGAACAGGAGGAGTGCCCAGTCCCTCCTACTCCTTAGGCCTCCAGTTATCTTCAGGAGCAGGAGGAACACAAAGTCCTCCTACTCCTGTTGCTCTGCCGGTCCGCAACGCAATACCGGCCTTAGGCCAAGTACTGGTGATGCACCGAGAGGGGCCTAAGGCTCCGATTGGCTGAGGCACCTTGGGCTCCTCCCTTGGGAGGGGCCTGGGGCACCTCAGCCAATCACCGGGGCATGACCTAAGGCCGGTTTTGCGTCGCAGACCGGCAGCAGCAGCAGGAGGACTTTGCGCTTCCTCCTGCTCCCGAAGGTAACTGGAGGCCTAAGGAGCAGGAGCACCCCTCCTACTCCCAACATTTTTAAAGGGAAGGGTCCGGCCAGCCCGACCAGGGGTGGGCCAGTCGGGAGTGGGACCCTTGCGTCGGGTCAATTTTTTTGGTTTGGGGAGGGAGAGGGGAAGGGGCACTTATCGGGAGAGGGAGGGGGGTTAATTTTTTTTAAAATCAGACTGATATTTTGCATGTGATAAACACGCAAAATATCTGCCTGATTTTTAAAAAAAAAATTAAAAAAGCCAGCAGAAGCCCTGACAGCAGTGACAGGAAGCTGCTTCTCCTGTCAGGGCTCTAGCGATCCATGCAGTTGGTTGGGGGCGTGCCGCCGATCGCCCCCATTTGCATGCAGATGGTTGGGGAATCAGTCGGCCTACCTCCAACTGCACACGGATTGGACACGGATCAGAGGGTTAGTGAATCTAGCCCTAAGTCAAGTTTTGCACTGAGATCAAGGATAGCAATCATCCTGCCCACTAAAGAACAAAGAGCAACCCAAAGTTCAGAACTTGGCACTTGTGCTAGGAAACCATTAATAAGCTCCTGCTCATCTAATACATAGCCCTGCAGCCCACAATTTATTAAAGCAGGGGGGGGGAGAGCCCTCAGAGATCCTTGCTTACAATTTTTGTCTGCTAATGTAACCATTAAAACGTAGCCTGAAGACTGCAAGAAAAGCCCTGGAAGGCCTTGCTGCTTCTGTGTCTTGATCAAAGTCGGTGTGTGTGTAATCTTGTTAAGGCTGCCCTTTTTATGTCTCTACCATCCCCAGCCCAGGAAGTGACTAGTGTTCAGCTGGGTTTGCTGTTTTAATACTTACCAGCCTGCATTGTTCTAATTAAGGTGTCACAAAAGCACCTTTTGTCCCTTTAATGAGCAGCAGAGGCTGTGAGAGAGCATAACTAATTACTCCTACCCACAGGGTGGTAGTGTCCACCCTCATGCAAAGATTTGCTGGCAATGAACAATTTATAGAAATTTAATAGGAGCAATGGGGAGTGAAGCTGTATGTGCGAGGAAGGCCTTTTTAAAGCTCCCACTTAATGTACCCTTCAAGCAGAGCTATACAACAGAACTCTTATATTGGGGAAAGGTCTTTTTCTAGTATTACAAGCACACTCAAAGCATTTTCCCTGTTTGTCCTAATGGGCTTACAATCTGTCTAAAGTACCTGGGGCAGTGGAGGATTAAGTGACTTCCTCAGGGTCACAGGGAACATTACATTAGTGATTTCTATTCCGCCAATACCTTGCAGTTCAAGGCGGATACAAAAGAAGTTATCTGGCCATTTCCAGAGGAATTGTAGAGCATTGGGATGAGTCTTGCACTGTTAGTTTGTCTTCAAGGATGTCTTGAATAAGATGGTTTTTATTTGAACCCAACTCGGGGTGCTGAGGCCGTAGCTCTAACCATTATGCTACATTCTCCCCCTAAAGGAGAGCCTTCATTGGTAAGTGAGGGATGGGAAGACCCCAGGCTAATGTACATCTGGAGGGGAAACTTGCACTGTCCTATATATACACGCTTCACAGTAACATAGTAAATGTTGGCAGATAAAGACCTAACCCAAACAAAATGTTTGCTACGTTAACGAATTAGAGATAATTACAAAAAGCTCCTTACATATCGAAAAACATAAACTAACATAGCCTCTAAACATATCTTCCAGCATATGGCCACCACATACAGCAGTGCAATGCCCACTTTATATTATCACTGGCAATCATTATATAAAGAAAAAAAAAAATCAGTGACCAAAACACGTAGGAGAGAAAGTGACCATTCCAGAAACGCTGAGTTCTGCCTCCTGAAGCAGTATTTGAGGGGTAGGGATCATTCTGGGGTTCTTTTTGCTTCAGGCTGTGGCATTTTTTGAGAAGTTGACATGAAAAGCTGCTTCTAACTTGGATTGGGAAACCATCTGAGCTAAGTACTGAATTGGTACAGTAGTTAGTATAGGAAAATCTTAATATTTTGGGACTTTTATGATTGGCTGAGGCTGTAGCTCTTTGTAATGATCTCTAATTCGTTAAAGTATCAAACATTTTCTTTGGGTTACATCACTTTTGACAGTTGCTCCCTTTTTATAATTATCCCAGCAGATAAAGACTTACAATTCTGGCCTCCTTTTTTGGGCAGTTTCAAGTTTATTCAGTGTTTTATATACCGCCTATTAAGGTTATCTAAGCGGTTTTACAATCAAGTATTCAAGCATTTTCCCTATCTGGCTCACAATCTATCTAATGTACCTGGGGCTATGGAGGATTGAGTGACTTGCCCAGGGTCACAAGGAGCAGCGTGGGATCTGAACCCACAACCCCAGGGTGCTGAGGCTGTATCTGGCACTCTGCACAGGTTCCACTTCTTTGTGATTAAACACTGGTATACTTAATCTCTCTGTCCCCCTCTCCCTCGTTGGGGCACAGGTCGTCCCTGTTTGCTTCCTAACACGAGCATGTCTGAGAGCGCCAATAGCTAAGAACTTAAGAATTGCCATACTGGGACAGACCAAAGGTACATCAAGCCCAGTATCCTGTTTCCACCAGTGGCCAACCCAAAGAGTAGCAACATTCCAGAGCTGCTATTGTGATGTCATAATGCCTCATTCCACCAATGCCTCAGAGCCAAACTCATCAGTGATGTCACAATGGCTTGATCGTCTATGCTTGGCTCACATAAAAACATAACAATTTCCAACAAGCCCAGTATCCTGTTTCTAACAGTGGCCAACCCAGAACCCATGTACCTAGCTAGATTTTCCACTAGGTTTCTCCCATTTTCAACTTGTAAACTTCTTGGTCTTCCTTTTCTAAATACAATGCATGCAAGAAGCCATATCCTGGAGTGGACATGTTAGTGTTTCGTGCTAGCCCCTTTCAGAAATCTGTACTTGAAGTAACCTTCTTGTTCCTGATTCTTTAAAAGTTGATCATGCACTATAGAAAGGCTTTCAGTGGATTCCCATGGAAGAAAAGCGAAAAAAAATTGCTTAAATTGTGCTTGTTGCGGGTATCCGGGTCTTGCTCTAAGGGATGGGAGGAAATTATAGATGCTGTGGATGTGCAGAGTTCATCTGCCATCATGTTTCTATAACCATAAAGCTCTATGACCTCACAATGCAGGTGTAAAGAGCCTTAGCCAATAGGAAGAGGAGATGCAAATGTTAAGAGCCTTAGCCAACAGTGAAAGTAGGACATAGTGGATGCTGCGGATGGGCCATTTGGCCTTTATCTGCAGTCATGTTTCTGTTTCAGAGGAGTTGGAAAGAATTCCTTGAGCTTTGCATGCTTCGCCCACTTGTGTTTTCCCAAATGTCTTCCTTCCTTCTCAGTGTGTCTCGTTCCCTACTTGTACACTGACAGGAAGGAAAATATCTTACCGTACATCAGACTACTGCAGTGTTTTCTGTCAGTCCCACCCTTTTTTAATGCTGCTGTAATTTGCATGTTGGTTTATTGCATCATAGTAACATAGTATATGATGAAAGACTTGCATAGCCCAATCAAACAGCCAGAGCCACACCTACCGCTTCATGCAGGTTACACTCCAGCATGATTAAATACTGCTATCATAAATAGGACAGCCACACAAACATGAAAGAGTAAATTTAGCAAGTACAAAAGTTTTTGCAGTGTATGCCTTTGTACTGTGTGCTGAAGCTTGAGGTGCCAGTCTAATGCACCAGTAACTGCAGCAAGGCCTCTGGGTCTATGGAAAAATGTTGTTTAATTACTAGAGCACGCAGAAATCTATTTTATATCTGTTAGCTGCAGTGAATCTAGGGAATAGTGTGAAATAGCATTGAGAGGTGGAACCAACTGAAACTAGAACAAGTGCTACGTAGCTTTGTATAAACCAGTGTCTCTCAAACGGTGTGCCACGAGAGATTCCAGAATTGTCCTTTAGTTTTAAAAATTCCCTTCATAAGTATACACTAGAATAGATGGCATGTACGTCGTGTATGCAAGTCTGTCAATGTTATGAGTGTCTGTGTGTGTGTGTAAGGATACAACAGGTCAGACAAGCTTCATTTTTGACATGATTGGCCTTGAAAACTGATGGCAAGTCATTTTATTTTTATTTTTTTATGCAGTCGTTATCCTAACTTGAGCAACAGCACAATCAAGGCTTTGTTATCGTTTGGATCTTCTTACCTTTGCGAAATTGGATTTTCTGCTCTAACAGAAAATTGAAAAAAAGAGAACGACTGCAGATGGTGGATGATAAAATGCGTTTTTGCTTGTCGACTATCGAGCCGAGTTTTGAGTTAATTTGCACTGAAAAACAAGCACATCCATCGCATTAATTAGCAATTCTAGTCTATCTACTTTGTTACAGTTACCCCTAAATAACTTAAAGAACTTTAAATAAATAACTCTCAAAGTTTAATTTTTTGTTGGCTTTGCAGTTTTATCATTTCATTTATAATGTGCCCCGAAAAACATTTGCTCCATTTAGTGTGCCGGAGCTAAAAAGGTTTGCAAGAGACTTTTATAAACAGAGTGAAGCAGGGCATGGACAGGCATTCCTTCCCCATGTATACATTTCAGGGTAGAGAGGCTGCTTGAACATTTACCTCGCTGCTAGTATATGTGCTTTTACTTGTGGGGAAAAGTAGTCAGGCTTAGGCGGGGTTGGCAATGACATGCATTGGTTTTTCAGGGGGAAAGTATCTACAGGTATAGCACAGAGGTCCTTTTTGGTTTTTTTTTTGCTTGGGCCTTTGAGAATGCAAGGGCAGAGCTGATGGTCCCACATGTGTAAGTTTTAGAAATTATCCAGAAACCTGTGCCCTTGGTCATCCCTTTCTCTAATGTCCATGCAGCAAACAGTGTATCATTTCAGAAACCCTTGTGTTGTGTCTCCAGAAATGAACAAGGCCTAGGCAAAGCTTCCAAGGAAGGAGGGCATTCCCGCCACTAATAGCCTTTGTGTGGGAGCTGTGGACGACGGAGACTAGCTCGTATACTAGAAACCTCTCGGATGTGCTTCCTCTCTGCTCATTTTCTATTCCCTCATCTGTTTCATACACCAGTCAGGCCATGACATCTTACACTCCCCACTCGGCGCAGGAAGCTTCTTACTGCCTCCTCTTTGTCACAATGGCTGATAGATGATCCCACTACATTCTTTCAGATCACTGCTCATCACTGGAGTGCATTAGGTAGTTAATATCTAATCGTAATTGCTTACAAGTCATGAAGTTCCATTTCCTGCATCCACCGACTGTCACAGCTATTAGTTGTATAGGAATTGGAAAAGATACAGAAAAGGGCGACAAAAAAAGAGATGGAATGACTTCCCTATGCAGAGAGGCTAAAGCGACTAGGGCTTTTCAGCGTGAAGAAGAAATGGCTCAGGGTTGATATGATAGAGGTCTATAAAATACTGAGTGGAGTGGAAAGGGTAGATGGGAATCGTTTGTTCACTCTTTCCAAAAATACTAGGACTAGGGGACATGCGATGAAGCTACTAAGTGGTAGATTTAAAACAAACTGGAGAAAATATTTCTTCACACAACGTGTAATTAAACTTTGGATTTGTTGCCAGAGAATGTGGTGAAATCAGTTAGCTTAGCGGGGTTTTAAAATGGTTTGGAAAATTCCCTAAAAGAGACGTCCATAGGCCATTATTGAGATGGCTTGGGGAAATCCACTGCTTATTCCTAGGAGAAGCAGCATAACATCTGTTTTATTACTTGGTATCTAGCTAGGTACTTATGACCTGGGTTGGCCACTGTTGGAAGCCTTTGGTCTGTCCCAGTATGGCAATTGTTATGTACTTATGTTCTCTGTAGCTTTGTATGTGTAGGATGCGCACGGCCGCTGTTGGCGTTCTTCTCATGCCTGTAGTGTCCAGGCAGTCTTGTGTAGGATTCGTCAGGGGGAAGAAGGCACAGACAGGTGTGTGAGAGGCTGGGGAAGCGATTTACTTACAACTCTTTTGGACACCGTGCATACATAAATCTTTTGATGACCAACATTATTCTGGCATAGCCATCTGTATCAAGTTTATTTAATTACATGGCAGAGAGGAAGTTAAGGCTTGTTTCTTTCTTCAGGAGACATGAGAGGCACATGAGGATGTTTCCCAGCCTCTGGGCACCCAGGTTCTGTTCTAGAATACTAATGTGAGCCAGTATAAGTGCACCCAACATCTCCCCCACCCATGTGAATGCCCCCCTTTGCATTTTCATACTTTTGTGGGTAAGTGGGAGTATTCTGTAATTTTATGCCCACAAGGAATGCAAAAATGTGGGGGCCTAAATCATAGAATTAGTCTGATAGTGACCGAGTTCAGTGTTCGTATTTCTGCTTTCTTGCAGGGTGCAAAGAAACTGTGTCCCCAGTGTAATACCATCACCTCACCAGGAGACTTGAGACGAATCTACTTGTGAAGGGGGAAAGAGGTGATAAAGGAGGCATCTTGGGACCCATGGAACCCAGAGCTGAAGCCCACACAATCCCATCTCAGCAAGAGAAGGGAAAACCTACAACACAGACATTCAAAAGAGGACTAGAAATGATGGAGCTTCCAGCTCCTCTGTTTTGTGAATGCATTGTGCAAGAAACGCTGTGGGCAAAAGCGGGCCCTCTCTCAGGAGCACCTCGTCCTCCCTGTTCTTCCTTTTTTCATATGCCCTTCGCTGCAATTCCAGGACTAAAATGGCTCATGACTTGCAGGAGGGACATGGGACATTCCTTTTCCTGTAACCTGGACCATCATGGACACCCATGCTGCAGAGAAGTTACAGGCGTGCGTGTGCGTGTGTTTGTGTGTATGCGTGCATGTGTCGGGGAGGAGAGAGAGGACCCTGAACAGGTAGATACTAAATTTGGAACTGTGCTTTCTTTTTTTTTTTTTTTTTTCCTATAGTGATCTGGTGACAAAAAAGCAGGAAAAAAATACAGAAAGGAAAACCCCCCCCGAAGCACATGTAATATAAATTATATATGTTTACAATGTTGTGTATAAATGGATAGACTCAAACATTACATACTAATATGTTCCGGGGTTTTTTGTGTTTAAAACAACAAAAAAGTTGAACAAAGAACATTAAATCCATATTTTTCTCAGTTCTGCAAAATGTTTTGGCATTAAAGTCATTAGTTTAAAAAAAAAGTTTATATATATACATACATACATATATATATATATATAATATAAATGGTTTAATGTTCTGTGGTGTATTCATTCAGATATGAAGTTAAACGCTTAATTATTACCCATAACTTGAAAGGCACCTGGAGAGTAGGCAGCATTTTGGCATTAGTCCTAGTTAATGGGGCGGTTTCTAAGCTTTTCAGGTTTTGCTCTTGACCAGGGACTTGACTGTCTTCTGGCTAGTATGAGACAGGGCTGGGATTTGGCCTGGATTCCTCAGTCTCCCATCCAGCGGCTCTCCACTCTCCCTTTTTGTAGTGCCATGGCATCCTGCCTGCCGTCACTTCCTTAGAGAAGAAGGGAGAAAGTGAGTGAGCCAGAGGCCCTCCTACTGATAACAAAATGGGGAATATTTAGAAGCAGAAATCACATCCCCTTGGCTTTGAAACATGATAACCTGTGAGTGAATGTTTCTGTCTTGGGACAGGCTGGGCAGCAGGGTTCTGCCATATTACTGTATTGAGTTTCACTGCCAAATATTTTGTCTTCTCCTAAATGGAGTCTGAAATTAGTCCTGCTGTTAGCAAGATGCGCCAATCAAGAGCCCACAGTCCTCAACTATAAAGCTGTATAAATGTTACAAGGAAACCAGCAGAGCACAGGAGTATCTGCAGTATCTTTTAGCATTTCAGGTCTACTCTGATACTTTACTGGGTTTCTTTGAGCTCTGTGAGTTTTAGTACTTGCTAAATGTTGTATTGGAGATGCCTGCTTTACCGTCTGTCACAAGACAGAGAACATCATTGCTACTAAGAGGTTAATGGTTACTTGTAGTCATGTTTGCCATAGTATTGACACCAAAGATGCTTACGGGGAAAGTTGAAGACTGGTATGGAGGCAGGTCACCAGTCACAGGCCGGAACAGAGCTGCAGTGCAGGTCATCTCTGTCCTTGTGGGAGAAAAGGGTTAGGAAACTCTCTCGTAGCTTTCCAGAACATTAGTGAGACACATATACCAGTTGTCCTTGCGAGAACCATGTGGCTCCATACTCCTGTTTAGCATTGCCTCCCTCAGAACCCCTCTTCCGCACCTTCCCACCAAGAGAACAAATCCAGGAAACTGAAATGAAGCTCACAATCTGGTGCCACCCTTCTATGACAGCAGAATTTGGTGCACTGTGAGGAAGATTCTCAAAACTTACTGGCAAAATCAGACAGGCCACTGCTGTTGCGGCCGTTATTGTAACTATATATAAAAAAAAAAAAATACCACGAAAAGAGACTTAAATGTGTGCATGGGCCGGAAGAGCAACACCGTCTCTTCACACATCCGCTATTGTAGCACAAAACATGCACGGCTCACAAACGCCTATAATTCATGGGCTTTTGTCATTTTTTCATGTTGAATTTTATCGTGAGCAACAGTCAGAAACACACGAGTCACACCTATAATACACACGCTCAAGAAGTGTGCTTTGGTTCCCCCCCCCCCCAAAAAAAAAATCCTACTATAATTCATGTAAATCTTGTAAAAAAAATTCATGTCAATTTTTATCAGCCATCACCATAAACATGCCTGAGATGTGATTTTCGCAGTACCGGCACCTCTGGAGCAGTTGTGATTTTGGTCGCAAAAAGCCAGCAATGCACTTGGGGAATTACAAGGTGATGATAGAGAATTGCCTGAAGTGCTCCTTTGAATATTGATGAGTCCATTTTAATATGTGTAAATCATTTTTATCAAGCACCAAAAACAAGCAACAACAATACAAACACAGCGAATCCAAACCAAGTAACAGATAGGAGTAGCATGCTCAAACAATTTCAATAAGTAGGCAGCAAACCAACCTCCCTCACCCCCCCCCCTGTCCCACCCATCCAAAGAAAGGCAGACAAGGGAGCAAAAGGAAGAAAAAAGAGAAGGCAGGTGAGAGCAGCACTTCAAAACGATATGCCACTTAACACTGAGACTAGCTCAGCAGTTCATCAGTCTACTTTTCACAGTGGGGGAAAAAGTATTCCAGAAGGGTCTCCAAACTTGTAAAAACCGCCAGCTAGCAGGAGACTCCATGGAGCGAATCTGCGGGTCCATTTTAATATTAATGACCTTTTTGTACCACATTTGCATGGCAGAGTTGGAGACTGCGAGAAAGCTCGGGAGAGATTATGGTGAGCCATTTTGATAATTGGCCGCTAAAGTGGCTGCAATAGGTTTAGCGACTATCGTTTTGAGAATCTTCCTCTGTGTGTGCTTTGGTCTTTGACCTCCTTTGCAATCCTAGGGAAGTCACCATCTCCCCAGGTCCAGTTTCTAATGAGAAAACGGGCTGCCTTAATGCCAGACACTTCATTCCTGTGCTTGGTCTGGTAGTTCCGACTATGCAATATTACACATCACCATGTAGGTTACACCCTTTTGGTCTCACATGGAGAATTGCTGGGTATTCATGAGTCAGAGGCTTCTAAGCTGTGATTAGAAGCAGGGGGACATGATAGAGAGAGAATCTGGTCTGTATTTCTAGTCCGATCAGCACTTGGGCAAAAGCTGGGTAATGTTAATATATTTAGGTATCCTTCAGTCTAGGGTAAACAGTTTCTACATCAAGAAACTGCTGGCATTAGCAACAAAGATGACAACACATGGGTACAACACAAGAAGCAACAATTTTGCGAAAGTGTCATATTAGTAAAGAGCAAATTTTGCACAGCTGCCCCATTAAATTTAACTTGTTCAGCCATTCGTTCTTTCTCACCCCCTTTACACACTACCATCCCCATAGTGCACACACTCACTCTCAGCATCCATAACAAGTCCAAGCACCCAAAAAATCACAAAATCTTTCATAAATGACGGGTCCTTCCAGACTTTTTCTATAGTATCTCTGGTCTTCAAAGCATCTAATTCAAGAGCCATCATCTCCCCAGTGAGATGAACCCAGCAGTGATGGAGTTAATCTCTCTTTTCCAGAATTTCAGTAGGACTTTCTTAATAAGCAACAAAACTATGAAACCTTAATGTAGTCAGACATTTATATTCCACCTATATAACGGAAATAAATCAAATTTAAAGAGTAATGGTTAAAATATATAGAAATAGACCAAATACTAGCGTTCCTCATTGTAAAATATATCAAATAACGTAACTCAAGACATTCTTTTTAATTCTTTGCAGTTTTAGAGGACAAATCGCACAATGATGAGTGGGTAGGTAGAAAACCAGGGAAGGTAGAGTTCAGTCTTGTGCAAGTCACCTTCATCACCTCACTTACAAACTTAGTAAGCCTTCGGGGACAGGGAGTTACTGAGAAAGGTGTGTACTAAATTCAGGTCCCTGCTGGAGATTAGAACATAGCAGGTTACACATTTACATGCCATTTCTGACATCAGTCTCCCCACCCTTTCGTTAATTGATGATCCGACTGTGCACTTGCAAATGTTTCCAAGTGATGACCATTCTTTTTCCCCCTGCAGAGTCTATATACCACCAGGCTAAGGGAGGAAATAAGTTTCTAATCCTGTTTCATTCATACAGTTTCAAACTTGTATCTCCGCCTGTCAAGATACCAAAGTCATATGTGCAGATATTGACCAAACAGAAATTGGATACATCAAATAATCAGCTGACAGGATGGAAAAGCACCATTAGTCACTTAGACTAGCTGTTCCACGATCTTGCAGCTTCCTTTCCCCAGAGTTTGAGAAACAAGTTTAATCATAATATATTTCTCTAGCACTGCTGGACAGATGCAGAGTTATGCAATGCTAGCAAGTACTCGGGTACAGTGTGTCCCTTCCAAAAATAACTTATTCCTGAAAGTGGAATAGAATTGGGATTTGAACGCCAACATTTCCCAGTATAAAGCCCTATTTCCTTGTATGATGAGAAAAGGTGAAATAGTAGGTGAGATCTGAGCTTGGATTTCCAGATTGAGGACTGTATCCTCTGGCAGTCAGTGAAATACCCTAAGAATATAAGAGTTACCATATTGCGACAGATTGAAGGGCCATCAAATCCAAAGGTGGTCAACCCCAGTCACAAGTACCTAGCAAGATCCTAAAAAGTAAAACAGATCCTAGTGCTGCAGTGGATTTCTACGAGTCCACCTTAATAATGGCTTATGGACTTTTGCTTTGCATTTAGGAAATTGTCCAAACCTTTCTTTCACCACATTCTCTAGCAACAAATTCCAGGGCTTAAATATATGTTGTCTGAAGAAATAATTTCTCTGGTTTGTTTTAAATCTACTACTTAGTGGCTTCATCCCATACCCCTCCAGTCCTAGTATTTTTGGAAAGAGTAAATAAGCAGTTCACATCTACTCATTCCACGCCTCTCAGTATTATATGACCAAACTTTGAATAATGTAAAATTCTAGTGTGACAAGACACTTTATTCCTGAACCTTCGGGTAGTCGACCCCCTTCTGGCAAGAAATCTTGTAGAGAGCCTCATTAGCCTTCTGCTCTGCTTCCCATCACTCTGGGCTGTCCTCCAATTCCTCAGTTGCCTTTTCTGCTCGTGTTTATTTTTCAATTAAATTTTGTTTTTTTGCTTACCGTTTGTTAGACTTCTCGGTGCTGCAGAGGATCCCAATCTTGGGGCATATCTGGCTGCAAGAGAGCGCAAACTCAAGTCGAGAGTGTCCTTCCAAGGGGCAGACTACTTTATAGTGCACCCACTTGGACAGCCTATATTAACAGTTTAGGGGCTCGGGGTCTGATCCCTTAGGCGCAAAGCTTGAGTGCAGGCTGAGTGGCTCTGAGCGGATCAGGGACCACTACTTTCCTTTCCCTGTCTGCGTGTACAAGGTCCAGTGAGGGTTGAGGTCTTTGACCGGTTCGTTGGGCCCGAGAGAGAGTCTGAAGAGACAACAGGAGTAGAGGTAAGTTATAGGGAGAGGATTAGAGGCAGTAGAAAAATTAGACAGGGGCACTGTTCAGGCAACTAGGCCTGATGGGCCGCCGCGGGTGCGGACCGCTGGGCAAGATGGACCTCTGGTCTGCCTCAGCGGAGGCAACTTCTTATGTTCTTATGTAACAGTCCAGATTCCTGGCTTGTTGAGGCAGAAATTCTCCTTGTAAGCTGTTTGCAGCCTCAGCACTTGCAGCTCCTAGTGCACAGCATGGCACAGTGAGTAACAGGCTGATCAGCGCAAGTGCATTCCCGGCAAAGTGCAAAACCCTAGAAAGGAACATCCTGGACAGGGGTTTTCCCCTGAATTTATGAATATGTTTGAAGCGTACATGATTAATAAGGCTGTATGGAACCCTTGGGGATTGTGGCAATGCTGGTGTCGGAGGGTCATCCCCCCCCACTCCCCCGAGAGCAATTCCCCAGCAAAAGTGCCATGCACAAGACAGGAAAGTTGTCTGAGTAAGATTGGGAAGAAATGGGCTCTATTTCAATGCCTTTACTCTCCCAATCAGGGTCCTCTGTAACAGGAGATGCTGCTTCATCACTAGGGCGACCAAATCCGGATCTGGTGGAGGCCCTGACTGTGTGCAGCCTGTTTAAGCCTTCAGCATTTTTGGAGGGGATCACAGAATCTCCCAGGAATTAAAGAAAGAGACTCCGCAGCCCTCTACTACAAGGCTAGTGCTACTGGCAAACCCTCTGGATTAGAAGTTTTTCGCACTACCGCAAGAATCCCGGGGTGGAGCAATTATTTGTCCATAGAGCAGCAGTGTTCAGCCTCTACACTTCTAGCTAAGCTCTTTACGTTATTTCTTAAACCATACA
Organism: Geotrypetes seraphini; assembly: GCF_902459505.1. Lineage (NCBI taxonomy): Eukaryota > Metazoa > Chordata > Amphibia > Gymnophiona > Dermophiidae > Geotrypetes > Geotrypetes seraphini. The sequence continues at coordinate 71,313,554 of NC_047095.1, forward strand.
GGTACAGCAGTTGACTATCAGGGCTAGAAGTGTATCTTTTGGTGACGAGGGTTTTGCGCTTATCTGAAGAGTGCCAAAGTATACACTTTTAGGCCAGTATCTTTTAACTGCTTTTGTTTGTTTGTACATCACCTAGTCTGGTAGATAGGTGGTATATCAAAATAAAATTAAACTTGAATTAAATAAAAATCTGCCACATGCTTCCCCTGTGTTAATTCTGTAATATCTGTTTTCTGAAAACTAGATAATAATCCAGTAATCTGTAACTGTTTCCTTCCTGATCACCGTTTTGGCCATTTTCCCAAAACTTGGCAGGGCTCAGAAGTTCAGTTTTATTTTTCTTCTCAGAATCTTGCCAACTGTTTCATGGAAAGGCCTAGAAAACATTTTTTTATGATACAGCAGCAGATTTGACTCCATCCAAACTCCATTTCCATATCCAGGACAGTTAGTTTTGAGGCATCACTGCCTCCATTTGAGAATAAACTCACAGCAATTGGGACCTGGTCTAGACTTATGGACAAGATCAAATCTGATTGTAGCACATGATATTTTCTCTGGGTGTCAGTTGGATCTAGTTCTTGTTTAGGGTTTTTGGAAACTTTCCCTCCACCATGGAATTCATAGTGAGATAAATTTGCCTCCCAAGATCAGACAGCACTCACTATAAGAATCTAAGAGTTGCCAGTTCATCAAGACCAGTATCCTGTTTACAACAATGGCCAACCTAGGTCACAAGTATCTGGCAGGATCCCAAAGAGTAAAACAGATTTGATTCTGCTGATACCACCTTTTACTGGTTGACATTCAAAGCGCTTTACATATATACAGATACTTATTTTCTGTCTGGGGTAATGGAGGATTAAGTGAGTTGCCCAGGGTCACAAGGAGTAGCGCTGGGATTAATCCCACAACCTCAGTGCTAAGACAGTAGCTCTACCACTAAGCCACAAGTCCATCTTAATGGTTTGTAAACCCTGAAAAGCTAACTTCACCACATTCTTAGGCAACAAATTCCAGAGTTTAATTACATGTCGAATGAAGAAATATTTTCTCTAGTTTATTTTAAATCTACTACTTAGTAGTTTCATAGCCTGTCCCCTAGTCCTAGTATTTTTAAAGAGTAAATAAGGGATTCACAGTTGACCCTTTCTACTCCACTCAGTATTTTATAGACCTCTGTCGAATCACCCCGAGCCTTTGCTGCTTTAGCCTTTCCTCATAGGGAAGTTGTCCTATCCCATTTATCATTTTCATCACCCTTCTCTGTACCTTTTATAATTCCACTGCATCTTTTTTGAGATATGGTGACCAGAACACAGTATTCGAGGTGCGGCCGTACCATAGAGCGATCCAAGGGCATTATAACATTTTCCTCTTTGTTTCCATTCCTTTCCTGATAAATTCCTAATATTCTATTTGCTTTCTTAGCAGCTGCCACACATTGAGCTGAGGGTTTCAACATATGCTCAATGATGACACCTGGATCCTTTTCCTGGGCAGTGACTCTTAGCATAGAACCCAGCATCATATAGCTATAGTTAGAGTTCCTCTTTCCCACATGCATCACTTTACACTTACATTAAACGTCATCTACCATTTTGATGCTTAGTCTCCTACCAAGAAGTAAACATTTGAGGCATATATATATATATCTTCTGGCTCCTGAATTAAAGGAATACCTTTCTTAACTGGTAGTGCTACCTTCCCTACCCATTTTCTTGGTAAATTTTGTGGTTTATATGCTGTTTGAATGAGTTTCTTGCACGTAACCTATGTGCAATTTTGCATTTCTAAAGAGTGCATGTTTTCTTCCTGTTAAAAGGCACATGGATGTCTAGCCACGTTCAAAGGGACCAACTTACTATGAGCCGTTCCCTCCATTTTTCCTTCCTCTTGCGAAGGGCTGGGCTTCTGCAATCCTGAGCTCTCTATACTTAATGCTCTGTTGGTGAGATGCATAAGTCCCAAATTCTCTTTGCACAACAGGTTACCACATGCTGTACAATTCAGATCAGCTCCATTGAGCTTGCTTGTGGGCATTTGCTGCCTCCTTCACTTTGAAAATATTTTAAGCTCTTCCACTATCTTGTCCCTCAATGGAAAGCTTTAATCTTAGCAGGGTATTAAGGAAGGAATCTTCTTCACTGAGGCCTGAAAACTCAGTGGTTAAATGCCACTGTTTAGTTTGTACCTGCTTTAATGATCATAGTATGCATTTGTCTATATTGTTCTATGTATCTAATAATTGCATATGCTTTGTTGGAATCTGCTGAGGACTTTGGATCAGTGGGCTGTAAGTGATCTACCGATGCAGTCTATCATTTCCCCAGCTGGTCCCATCTATGAATCCTCTCAAATTTAATCGGCAGATCCTCAGTTGCAGCTGTCAGGTCTGTAAAATACTGAGGAGTGGATTGGGTAGGTGGCAATTGTTTGTTTACACTTTCCAAGTAGTACAGTAAAGTTAAAACAAACTGAAGAAAATATTTCTTGACTAAACGTCTAATTAAACTCTGGAATTTTTTGCCAGAGATTGGGGTGAAAGCAGTTTAGCAGGGTTTCAAAAAAGGTTTGAATAATTTCCTAAAAGAGAAGTCCATAAACCATTATTAAGATGGAGTTAGGAAAATCCACTGCTTCTGTGATGAGCAGCATCTTTTGGGATCTTGCCAGCTACTTGTGACCAACAGGATCCTGGGTTTGATGGTCCTTCAGTTGTCCCACTGTGCCAACTCATGTTCTTGTCCTTTCCTAGTCATCAGTCCTTTGGTGTTGTCTGTTCTTTTTCCAGTTGACTCCTCTTTCCAGCAATAAAGTTTTCTCGTTTTAGCCAGCCTACATTAGAACTTCACTAATTTTGTCTTCTAGTACTGTACCGTGATAAATGCTTGGCTACTTCTTTTGCGATTAGCACTGGTTATCCTTGAATCTATGTGTTTCACCAGAGCCCTCCATCTCCCCTCTTCTGGTGATCCCTCTTATGTCAGCTACAGTAGGGAGTTAAGGAGTGACCTTGTATTAATGGACCACTGAAATGCAGCAGGCCTCCAGTCTGAGACCTTTTATAGCCAGACCATCAAGCGTTGCCTCCTCTTTCGTCTTAGAGATAGACAGTGTGAACATTCCCTACAGCACAGGTAGGAATTATAAGCAAAACCTTTTTTTATCCTAAGACAAGCAGGCAGCATATCCACATGTGGTCAACAGGCCATTCGTATCATCTTGTAAAAACTATGGTCTTGGGAATATTACTACAGATTTCAACTTCTTTTCTTATTACAGATTTATTCTAAGTTATGGGATCAGCAAATGCAGATCTACAGTAAAAGTATCGCAAGAGGAATAATCAGCCCCCAGTGGTCCAGCCTCATGTTCCACTGTGTGGGAGTGATATCTTCTACTGCTGTTGTTCCCAATCCAGTCCTCAGTGCCTGCCTAGCCAATTGGCTTTTCAGGATATTCACATTGCATATATAAGAGATTTGCATACAGTGGAGACGAACATGTTCACATATGTTTATGGATTGTGGACGTCCTGAAGAGCTGGTCCCTGGAAACTGTTGTTTAGCTATTTCAGCCTTGATCCTTCTTGTTGACTCCTTGTACGAAAAGGCAGATGTACAAACGAAGATACGGTTGCACTTGTGGATTATGCCAGTTTGTATCGATTAAATCTCTGCTGCTGTTTGTCAAGATCCTGCTTCCCAGGCTTTCAGATAATATGCAAACTGATGGTGGTGCTCTAAATTGTGAAGAAGAACTTTCACAAGAGTCGGAGAGATTAGTTCTGTTACCTAATCACATTGGGCATAGAATGATTTAAAGAGCAAGTGTCTTCCATGCAGAATGGTGTCCCCACAATGTTCAATGAGTCTGCAGTGATCATGCATAAGAGAGATTTTCATAGAATGAAATGCATATAAACAATAGTTTCCTTGGGAAATTCTGTTTTAGGCGACACAAGAACTTTTGAAAAAATGAAGTCCTTTAGCAAATGAGCACGAATCCCAACTGCCTCATCCTGAAAGGGAAAAGAGAAAGTGCAAATGTCCTAACTCCTGTGCGAGGCCTCTGAAAGCAGTTCTACCCTGGGTGCAAACTAATAGCATGCTGTATTTAGAGAGAATGAGGGCAGCTTTTCAGTACATTCGCATGGATAGAGCAAGTCGGTCCCTGCTGGGAGAGGATGAGGAGGAGCAGCTTTGCCCTTTTTCAGATACTGAAGAAAAAATAAACCAGAGAGAACCCCTTTTTAGGTTTCTGTGCCGTCACATTGATTGCCAGTTTTACTTTCAAGGCCAAGATCAACCACAGCGAGGCTTAAGGGTGATCTTCCCTAATCCCTCAAGCTGTTCTACACATTGATCATTTGGGATGTATGGTATATGTGTATTTCCCTGCTGTGATGGGGAAGTGTTTTTCAGGTCATCTCTTGTCCTTCCCAAGATATGCTCAGACCAAGCCCCCTGCCAGGTGCCCAGTTTTCAGCTAGGTTTCTGCAATGTAACCGTCTAAAACTCGAATGCTGCTGAAATGAATTGGACTGCTCTAGAACCGCCTTTCTGGAACTAGGTGTTTTGGCAACTGTTCATATGTTCATTGAAAAGATCTATTTCTCAGTTGCCCTAAGCCTTTTCTGGTTGCAGCAGTAATTGGACATGTCTGTATGATCAGCTGTTGGGAAAAGACACATTTAAAAAGCAGGTCTGCTATATCAGTGGTTCCCAACCCTGGCCTGGAGGACCACCAGGCCAGTCAGGTTTTCAGGCTAGCCCTAATGAATATGCATGAGAGAGATCTGCCTATAATGGAGGTGCCAGGCATGCAAACCTGCTCCATGCCTATTCATTAGAGCTATCCTGAAAACCCGATTGGCCTGGTGGTCCTCCAGGACAGGGTTGGGAGCCACTGTGCTATATGGTCCCTTGACTAGAAGCCCAGACTCTGACACCTGGCTCCTAGCATCCCACTGTGCCCAGCATCTGCATGTCCAGTGACAGGCTACGTTAATTAAAGCCCTTCTACACACCCAAAGGCACATCTTAGGATTTCTTATTTAGAGAAGTTATTCATTGGAGCAAGATCATTCTCACTTCTCCAGCCTTATTTTAAACCTCCTTCCTAACATTCAGAGACTCTTTTCATTCTTATATAAAGTCAGGTAGAGGAACGCAGTAGATACGGGTGGAAGGCAGCATCATGTTTGAATCCTGCAGTAGTTAGGCCAGCCACTGCTGGGCGATTCCTGGCATTTACCAACTTCTCAGGTTCATCTACAAAGTCCCAATTAGATGAAGGGAGGGAGGTGAGTGTCTCTTGAGTTCTATAGTGAACAGATGGGCCCTGCAGAGTAGTCTATCCACATTTCCCTCTTCCAAGTTCACCGCAAAACTGTCCAGGAGCAGGTTCTGTGGGCAGTGCTTGCCTGACCTTTCATCTGTAGAGTTACTTAAGATCCTGGTCAGGGTCTGTTCACACTCTTCTATCTCTCTGAAGCAAAATTAACAGAGCTGAACTTCAGTGCTTTTGCTCTGTAAGCCCAGCTACCAGGTGTGCTGAGATCAATTTTTTGAAGTTGGTGGCACAATGAATCCACTATTAGACCCTTTGCTCCTAAACCAGTGCTGGGGAGCCCTAGTGCTATTCAAAAAACACAGCTGGCCCCTGTCCTGACCTTCTCCAACCTAATGTGTGATTCTGAATTCTTCACTTTTAAGAAGCAAAAGTGGCAGTCTTGAAGGGAGAAGGGGCTTGTTGCTAATGCAGTCAAAGGGCTTCTTCCTTCTTCTGCTGCCTAGGATATTTCATGCAGAAAACTAGTGTTATGATCTATGTGGAGAGCAGAAATAGCAAAACCAGCAGGAGGAGATTTGAAAGCAATTTATAGGCCGAGAAGGACTATTCCAATATGTGCGTGTTCTGGGTCTGGGTAATACAGCCAAGAAGGGTGGAGAGCTCTGGAGTAGAGGGAGATGACCTGCTGGGGGTGCTATACCCTAAGGAAATTACATCTCCCTGGACACAGTTACAGAGCTCATTCTTATGCCTCCAGGAATATAATTGCATGAAGCTGGGGGGGGGGGGGGTCTCTTGTTCCTACCAGGCCATTTACCCAGAGCCAAACAATGTTTATTTTGTTTAACTGTAGAAGAGAAATTTCTCTCCCAGGTCCATTCAGCTTACAGCTGGCACTGCCAAGCATTTTCCTCTCTGTCCTGGAAGGTCTGTGGCAGCCTATTATTGTTAAATTACTGTTTATGTAGTAGGAATTTGTGTTTACTAATGTGCCAACTGCTAGAAACATTCCAAAAAACAAGCCCCCCCCCAACCCATTGGCATTGCTGCCACTCTATCCCCAAAATGTGAAGCTGACGGAGATTAGTTACTTCACCAGAGAGGGTGGTAGGCCAGTGCCTAGCTCAAACTGGACCAATCCTGTGAGGTGCTCACTGGTAGAACTAGAAGAATGGAAGGCTGGATGTTGGGGGGGAAGGGAGGGGGCTTTTGGCTCCAGGCCCATCTTCTGAGCAAGGAATGTTGTACTGTTTTGTGGAGCCACTGTGTGCTTTGTACATATTGAATATGTGAGGAGTAATGTTTAAATTTGAGCCCTAAAGCAATCCCTATTTTGAGAAGTAAAGGCAGAAAGGAGAGACTGCCTCTGGTTCCAGGGTTCTTTTTGTTAGATTTTGATTTTGAAGAAACTCTGTTAAGATCATTTTTCCTTTCTCATGATAATGGAACGACAAACAAACACCACTTTTGCCCAAAGAAGCCTGATTGCACACCGTGCTATTTCAGTTGTGTTAGTGATGTGTGTTAATGTATATTCTATATAAACAAAAGTACAAAGGTACGTGTCATTCCCGTTTGTAAACCACATTTGACATGAATTAAATGAGTCTAAATCTTCGTGGTGAGCTTTGTCGTGCTGTTGCCTGTTGGGTTCCCTTTGCCGTCCCGGGTGGCGGAGGCAAGCGGATGGTTGGGCTGCTAGCACTTCTGTAACACTGGCTCTTGCCTGCCGAGGGAGCTATTAAAATCCATGATGCTAGCTCCCCGCAATCAATTCTGTTCCTCCTCTCGCCTTACACAGCATTCCTGATGCTCATCCTCTTCAAAATGCTTATTTCTAGCTCACAAAACTTAAAATCAGCTTAAGCAGTGACAAATGTCATCAAGAAAAACAGAGTACGACTAAATTTGTACCCTGACCAATTCAAATCCAGCTAGGATTACAAATGCTAAGCACAGTTAGCCAACAGCTTCTAAAAGAGTCCAAATTCCAGTTGTTTTCTAAGTGCAAGGAAATTAGCCTTCAACTCCTACATATTCCAGTATAGGGCGTTCCACAGACGTGGGCCAGCCATTGAGATCACAGTGGCCTGAGTTACTATGAACTTGTCTTTAATCCCATTCATGCTCCTGTTTCTACAGTAGAACAGATCTGCAGCTTGATAATAACAATCCTGGCATTGCAGTGCACACAGCATCGATGATCCTCATTCTGCAGTCATCTCCTGCAGTGACGGTGTAGCACACAAAATATGTTACATAGGTTCCTGCATGGCACTGTGAAGCCCTATGTCAACATTTCCTGTTTGCTGGGAAGCTGCTGCTTCCAGTGGCCTAGACTCCTCCACTTCTCTTGCAGCAGATTCAGGAATGACACATGGCCACTTTAAGGCCAGTATGGCCCTTTTGTCAGCTGGGAGCAGAGGTAAGCAGCAAGAATCTGAAAATCTACAAGTTCTGAGTTGCATACAAATCTGACTTAAGAACAGCTTTAAAAACGTAACTCGTTCTTAACCTGGGGACTGCCTGTATAGGACTAATCAAGCCATTGTGACATCACTACTGAGGTTGGCTCTTAGGCATTGGTGGAATGAGGCATTATGACATCACAATCTCAGCTCTGGAATGTTGCTACTCTTTGGGTTTCTGCCAGACACGTGTGACCTGGGTTGGCCACTGTTGGAAACAGGATAGTGGGCTTGAGGGACCTTCGGTCTGTCCCAGGATGGCAAGTCTTATGTTCTTATGTGAGTCAAGTCCAGGCAGTCCCCGAGTTACAGATGCCCAACTTAAGAACACAGTTACAGCTTCATTTGATTTCATTGAGCAGTATTTCCAATGGCCTAGACTCCTCCACTTCTCCTGCGGCAGATTCAGGAATGATGCCTGGCCACATGAAGAACAGTGTGTGGTTGTGCATGCTGTACTTTTGAGGGAACACTGGTAGGGACAGCTGGGAACACAGGTAAGCAGCAAGAATCTTAAAATATACCACTTCTGAGTTACTGTACATACAATTGACTTAAGAACAGCTTTAAAAATGTAACTCTTAACCTGGGGGACTACCTGTATAGCAGCAGACGTCAAACTCTGGCCCGCCAGACAATTACAAATTTGCACTTGAGCTGGCCCGCTGGCAGACATTTATTTTTACCCAATCAGGTACAAGTACCGTAACCGCAGCAGCACATTCCTCTGCCATGGTCCCATACGTCAGAGGAGGGGTGGGACCGTGGCTGAGGGAACGTGCTGTGGAGGTTACGGCAGCCTGCTAGGATCAAAAGACCACCAGAGCCTGGGACCACAACATGATTTGAATAATGACCAGACAACAAAAGGTAGAAAAAATAATGTTATTTTCTGTTTTGTGATTACAATATGTCAGATTTGAAATGTACATCCCGCGAGAGCTGGTGTTAGACAGTGAGCGTGAACCAGGACCTGAAAGAGAGAGGAAAAGCCTTTTTTATTTATTTTGTTTACATCACAGAGCCAGCGTGGGGTTGGAGAGGTTGGAACCCTAGACTTCTACTAAGACTAAGGGCTCCTTTTATTAAGGTGCGCATTTAGTGTGCTCTAAATGGGTTAGTGTACCTTAATAAAAGGACCCCTAAGTATCTTAATTAAAAATTTGGCCTGCAACTTAGCCTTTTTTTCAGATTTCGGCCCCTTATGTGATTGAATTTGATACTACTGCTGTATAGGACTAATCTCAGTCACAAGGGGGCATCCGCTCAAACTCAGAGGAGGGAAATTCGATAGTGACGTAAGGAAGTATTTCTTCACAGAAAGGGTTGTAGATCACTGGAACAAGCTTCCAGAGCAGGTGATCAAGGCCACCAGCGTGCTTGACTTTAAGAATAAATGTGACGTCCTAGTGGGATCCCTACGAGGGTCGAGTTAAGGAACTAGGTCATTAGTACTCAGACTTAATGGGGTGGGTCAGTAGAGTGGTCAGACTTGATGGGCTATAGCCCTTTTCTGCCGTCATCTTTCTATGTTTCTATTGTGACATCACTGCTGAGGTTGGCCCTTAGGCATTGGTGAAATGAGGCATTATGACATCACAATATGAGCTCTGGAATGTTGCTACTCCTTGGGATCTTGCCAGACACGTGTAACCTGAGTTGGCCACTGTTGGATACAGGATACTGGGCTTGAGGGACTTTCGGTCAGTCCCATTATGGCAACACTTTGTTCTTATGTGAGTCAAGTCTAGGCAGTCGCCTGACTTAAGTACAACTCATATGCTTAAGAACGCAGTCGCGACTTCATTTGATTTCCAGCGGCAGAGACTCCTCCACTTCTCCTGCAGCAGATTCAGGATTGATGCCTGGCCACATGAGGTTGTTTATGCTGTACCCTAGAGCAGTGGTTCCCAACCCTGTCCTGGAGGAACACCAGGCTAGCCCTAATGAATAGGCATGAAGCAAATTTGCATGCCTATCACGTCCATCATATGCAAATCTCTCTCATGCCTATTCATTAGGGCTAGCCTGAAAACCCGATTGGCCTGGTGTTCCTCCAGGACAGGGTTGGGAATCACTGCCCTAGAGGGAACACTGGTAGGGACAGTTGGCCCTTTTGTCAGCTGGGAGCAGAACCTGAAAATCTACCAGTTCTGAGTTACAAACAAATCCGACTTAAGAACAGCTTTAAACCTGGGGACTGTCTGTATATGAAGATTGCATAGGGATGGTAATCCGAGGGAGCCAGAACAGCCTCTGCTGCCCCAGAGCCCCTGGGAGAGAAAATCCTAAGTTTTCCAGCATAAAGCTGCCGAGATTTTTTATGAGAACTGGCTCATTTGGATTATGAAAACTCTCTTTATATCAGTTTAAGCAAGTGTAATATGAAGAGGCTGCTAAATTAATATTTGGTAAGAGTAAATATGATCATGCTACTCCTTTGTTGAAAGCCTTGCATTGGCTTCCAATGTGCCAGTATTATATGGGATTCTTTCTCATTTAACTCCCAACAGCCTTTATCCTCTAGGGGAATTCACAAATTTAAATTAGCCTTCCCTTCTATTAGGGGAATCAAAGCTGTAGGTAGGATCGGACACTCTTTGGCATTTTCCCTTGCAAAAATTTGGAACGATCTTCCTACAGAAATTAGACTCCTTCCTTCTCTGATAATCTTTCGGAAAACTTTAAAGACTTATCTATTTCAGAAGTTTTTAACTGACTATAAAAGGGATTGCAACTGTGAACCAGAGTCGGGATGACTAAGGTTTGGATTGGATTGAGCAGTGGCAGACTGCAGCCATGAAGGGCTGAGCATCAGTAGGAGCCCGGCTGTGTGGAAGAAGAAATGGATGGCTCACAAGAGAAGAAATAATTAGTTAAAGGCAGGAGAGTCTCTTGTGGCCGCCAAACAATGAACTTGGCACTTTATTCTGCAAGTAAACAAGATTGTAAAGCCCTAATTGCCTAAGACTTATAGCCCTGCTCTTTTTCCCCAGTAACATAAAATCATCGCACTTTCCTTTTATTTAAGCACAAGAGCGAGAGCTGTGCCAGGTTGTCCTGCGTGGAAAGGGCGCTGTTGTGGAGATTCCAGCATGCAAGAAAAGCAGCTTCCTCCCCTCTTGCAAACTGCATTACCCCTTCCCATCTGTTGAAATACTCTTGAAGGCTAGGACCAATTGCCCTGGGTTCTTCCCACTGCACAATGGGGTGCTTAAAGTTGAAAACAGCTTTTGGCTGATGTTGTCAGCTTCATAAGAGTGCAACGCTTCTAGTTTCTCTCTGCAGTGACCCAGTATAAAAACTGCAAATAGAAGCTGCCATCCTTAGGCGACGTGAAACTCTTCTGCTCCAGAACCAACAATCTTCTGCTCTGCTTGGAAAGCTTGCAGTTCATTTGCAAAGAGAAGCTACCTGGGTCATTTCCCTTTGCATGGGTGGTAAAGTACCCAATGTTCCCTGAGGGAATGACTTTACAGCAGAGGATGTACTTGTGCAAGGGTCCTGCGGCAACAAGGGGGCATCCGTGGAAAATCAGGGGCGGGAAACTGCACGGGGACACCAGGAAATTCTTTTTCACTGAAAGGGTGGTTGATCGCTGGAATAGTCTTCCACTTCAGGTGCCTGATTTTAAGGCCAAATGGGATAGACACGTGGGATCTATTCACAGAGAAAGGTAGGTGAGGGTCATTGGGGTGGGCAGACTAGATGGGCCGTGGCCATTATCTGCCGTCTATTTCTATGTTTCTATGTTACCTCTTGTTTTAAAGCGCGTACATGTTACTGGCCACAAAATAGAGAGGGATCTCAACCGCAGGACCTTAAAAATCTTCATTTATTGACAGCTGAGGTTTCAGATTTCATGTGTGCAGGTCCACGTTTTAGCCCGTCATTCCACCGCTCTATCTGTTGCCGTTTTCTGACCCCCCCACGGATCTGTGCCGACAGTCTTTTATTAATAATAATTAATTTGAGGAAACACTTTAGCTAAGGGAGGGCTGAGTTTTACCCCAGAGCTGCAGCAGGAAAATGTGTTTTTGTTTGGTTCAAGCTGATCTTGAACCCAGCTCAGCAGGGCCCATGACAGCTGCCCTAACCTCTAAGCTACTTTGGTAGCTTGTGAAATAGCAAAGTTTTGCCACTTTTAGTCTCGGCATAGGTCATGGCTCTGACAGACCTCCATGACACTTTAGCTCTGACCGACCCTAATGCTTCTCCCTCCCTATGCTGAGACTAAAAGTGGCACGGACCTCAGGGCAAGAGTTTTGCCACTTTTAGTCTCAGCATAGGGAGGGAGAAGCATTAGGATCTGCCAGAGCTCCCTTAGCTGAAGTATTAATAAAAGACTGTCGGCACAGATCTGTGGGGTCAGAAACGGCTACAGCGGCTAAAACGCGGACCTGCACACATGAAATCTGAAACCTCAGCTGTCAATAAATGAAGATTTTTAAGGACGTGCGGTTAAGCCCCTTCCCCATGCAGAAGCCATGGCCACAGCTTGCATGAAAATGCCTGGCAAGGAGCCTCTGACGCACAATATCCCCAGGTCCAAAAGTTTTCACTGTTCGTTTTCTTGGTTTACAAACACAACGAAGCCCTTCAAGTTTCAAAGGCAGATGAGAGCTCCAGGAGGTGCATATGTTCAAACCAAAATGAAGGCAAAAAGCACACAACTGTGCTTGTTCCGTGAATCTGCACCTAAAGTCAGCCTCAAAACATTTATGTTAAAGCAGTTTTTCAAGGCTTTCACATTTAAGTGCAGAAGAATAAGCACCACTGAGTGCTGGATGGTTGGCTGGTTTACAAACCCACTTTAGTTACTGAGAGGAAAAATCTACTACACAAATACATACCAGGGAAACCTACATCCACCACCCACTAAAGAAAAACTCTTGTGTCCCCCCATTAGCCATAAACTTTATGCTCAAAAAATCTGCATCACTAAAGAAGGACAAGGGAGGTACCATAAGCAAAGCATCACTTTCGTAGAAAGACTCCAACAGCTGTGTTTTGGTGAAGACCCCTGCCTCAGGAGTGGAGTGCATCCGTAACTGCAGCACTTTGTTTGCTTTCAACTCAAGGAATCTCTTAGCATTGACGCTTGTACCATTGCATCAACATCATAAATATCTACAAGAACAGACTATAGATTGTAATTATGATGTTGGTCAGAAATGGACAGACTATGAACCTTTCTATAACTATTTCTGGAGAGCTGACTAAGCGCTGTTTATCAACATATACAGAAGCTCCATACAGAGTTTCATTGTGTATGGGTTACCCCTCTCCTTTCCGGCATGTATTCCTCCATTCCAGTCATCACAGGCCAGGGCAGATATGGTGACCTGAGCCATCTCCTCTGCAAACCTTGAGCACACAGACCCTGCTACTTGAGGCTTATCCCTCCCACCTTCACCAAAATGGCCCTCGCAAATGCAAGATCTGTAAACAATAAAGATGTCATCCTAAATTACCTCCTCACAGTCAATAACTGAGACACCTTCCTGATTACCAAAACCTGGCTCAAAGACAATGACAGAGTCTCGCTGGGATTGCTTTGCCCACCCAGGTACCAAGCACTAGCTTGCTCATGCACCAACACTAGAGGAGGATATATAGCCTCCATCATTAAATTTAGCCTTCACCCAAGACTGATAGACGCCATTACACTAAACATTAGAATGCCTCATCTTTCCAGTGGATCACAACAGAGATCTATCTCACCATCGCCCTGATATAGAGAGAACCCGTTTTAGATGACTTGCTATCCATCCTTGGCAAAGTAGTCATTACCTACAACCCATCATTATGGAGACTTCAACTTCACAGATTATCCAAACGAGACAGAATCCCTAGCAGACTTCATCATATCTCTATCAAACCAAGGCTTCTATCAAATAGTCCCTTCACTGGCTCACTCTGTGGGCCACATCTTGGACTTAATTTTTACCCACAAAGATACATTACTCACCTCAGGAACTCCCAGCTGCTCCATCAAACTAGTACCTTGGTCTGATCTCCATCTGATCATACTAAACCACACCTACACAATGAAACAACTATCAAACAGGAAGCAAACCCAAACTAAGATAATATGCAACAACGATGATATTAACTTAGGGGATCTCTCCACAGGCCTTGCCAACATAAACATCTCACCAGAACTCCCTTATAGGTTATGGTGAGCCCCCCCAAAACCCACAATACCCAACTGTCTACAACCCCAATAGCCCTTATGGCTGCAGGTGGCACCTATATGGCAGTAGAGTAGGGTTTTGGTGGGCGTACATGTTCTACCATAAATGTAGTGGTTAGAGTGTCTGATGGGCCTGGGTCTTCCTCTATATGGTTCACTAGCCCCCCTCCCAGGTTATTTAAGACACTTGTGTGCAGCTCTACTAGGCTTTCCTATACCAGGTGCTGATGTATGTACTTTTTTTACTCTGATCTTTGTGGGGGTGTGAGGGGGTCAGTGAACACTGGGGGAATGTGTGGGGGTCTTTACCTGGTCTCTGCAGTGGTTATCTGGTCACTTTGGATACCTTTTTGGCACTTATACCTGTTTTTATATCGTCTAACTCACAACGTTTAAGTTTCATCCAGGATGTCTAGTAAAACATTTGATTATCCCTGCAGGACGACTAAGTCTAGGTCAGCTCCCATCCCGCCCACAAACTGCCCTAACCACTCCTCTAAATACAACCCTTTCAGCTCTGGGCGCACAACGGGATTCAGAGGCCTAAAATGTCCCGCAACACGTACAGAAAATCGGTTTATCGTCACTTAAACGACCTGTCTTTTAGGTCATCCAAGTGCCGACTTGAGTGGATTTTTAGATGTGTTTAAGTTTTGATTATGAGCCCCTTAGTGTACAGTATGAGATATCCATTGGGCACCATGCCCACTTATGCTGTTTGGTATTTTTGATGTGTTGGCACCTGCTCCTAGGCCTCAAAGGATTTTTGAAGAGATCAGCCCTTTGGGGGAGGGAAATATATTCTATTTAATTGGCTATGGAACGATCCTCCTTCTTTGGTTTAGTGGAGATCGTTAATGAGTCCACGGGCATCATTGGAGCACAAGAACAGTTTCATCGAATATGGGAGTCTCTCTGAAACTCCCACATGTAGCACAAAGCAGACTTTTAAATATTTGATAACCTAGTTTATACTCTTTGTAGCGCTTTTGTCATTGATATCATCTTTATTGTTCCTGTTTATTGCTTTGCGTAGACAGTATGAGTTACATATTATTCTTGTGGTGTTTAATAAAAATTAATTTTCAAAAGCAGTAGAGTGAATAAAGCAATAAGATAAGTCACCTATATTGCTGCACACCAGCAGTCAATGTGGGAAGGGTCACTGGAGTGGGCAGACTTGATGGGCTTTGGCCCTTTTCTGCCGTCATTTTTCTATGTTTCTATGTTTCTAATGTCCACTGGTCAACCGGCCTCAAAAGACATGTCCTTCTTTGATGTTGCAACATTGATGAGTTTTGCTGGCTTCTCCTCCTCGGTTTCATAAAATTTGCATGCTATGCTATCAGCTTTCTCCATGGGACGTTACTATGTGGCTCAACTGAGAGCCTTTCTGCATGGGCCCCTGGGGAAGGTCATTCTCACCCAGTTAAATCTGTCTTTGCCCTATCAGGACACTCTTTAGAGTTACATAGTAACATAGTAGATGATGGCAGATAAATGGTCCATCCAGTCTGCCCAACCTGATTCAATTTAATTTTTTTTTTCTTAGCTATTTCTGGGCACGAATCCAAAGCTCTGCCAGGTACTGTGTTTAGGTTCCAACTACTGAAGTGGGCTTTAAAACTATAGAGCCCCCCAAGCAGAAGCTGGTGTTCAGCCTATCTGTGGATTGTGTGAAGGGAGAGGGACAGACAGGGTTAAACGAGGGAAAGAGGAGCAATTGTGGTACAATTAAGGCTCATCTCAGTAGAAACGCTTTTCTAGCTAACCTCTCCCTCTAAAGTCAGAAATAGGAAGAGGTTTAAACAGGGCAGGCTTTTCCTAAGAGACAGACATTGGGGAGGCCACTGCTTGACCTGGGATCAAGTACCTGGATTGGCCACTGTTGGAAAAAGGAAACTGGAGTGGGCTAGATGGACCATTAGTTTGACCCAGTATGGCTAGTCTTATGTTCAAAAATGGTTGAGATCATAAAGATTTTATGTCAAGAGCTCTGGCACATTCTAGATTTCATATAGGAGTCAAAAGGACACACATTGTTAAAATTCTGCCTGAACCGAGCTTCTTCATAGTTTGGGAGAACAAGGGTTAAGGAGGTGGTTGGGGAAAGGGGGTAGTTTGGTCCCTGGTTCAATGGGAGTCTCCATTTATCATTCCAGCAATGTACCACTTCCTCCCTGGACATCTGCACTTCGATCCCTGGGGACCAGATGCTATAAAAGCTTTGATGGTAATTTCTAAATTAGGCACCACAAAAGAGCCATACCTAGCACCAGCTCTTTCACTGTGCAGTTTTAGAATACAGGCATAAGCCAGGAGCATAGCCGGACACCCAATTTTGGGTGGGCAGAAGATCCTATCTCTCCCTCTCCCACCTAGTCCACTCCCCCCACTGCTGCTGCCTACCTTTAGAAGAGCCGATCTTCATCAACAGTGAGCAGCATGATTGATAGAAGCTGCTCGCGCCGACGCAGTTTCCTGTTTCCATAGAAGCAGAGTGTATCGGAAGGAAGGCCGTGGGGCCAGTGTGAGCAGCGTGTATCAGTCATGCTGCTCGCTGCCACTGAATTTAAAGGCTTCAGGATCCCCACTAGCTACATCGTAGATGTGCTGCTATTGGGTGGGCCGGGGCTGGTTGGCGCACCAAAATTATAGGTGCAGCCCTTATGTCACCTCAATGGCAGGCATATGTGGGGTGGGGCCTAAATGTATATCATTCTCACTAGGCGAAACACCCATGACACACCCCTGCTCCATCCATGTTAATGCCTCCATGCAGTTACATGCACATCTTATAAAATAGTCACTAGCACTTATGTGGTGCCAATCGAGCAGGTGGGTGCTATTATTCTATCGCTACGTGTGCAGGGTGTGAGGACTAGCTCTGGCACACCCGTCACCCCGTCCCTCATTCAGGAGTGGGTTGGGTGTGCAGTGCTGCTGGTTGGCTCCTGGCGATGCCTCTGGCCATGCAGCGCTGTGCACCCTCCAACCAAATCACAAATTCCTGTCCTCTAAACTGTCATGTCAGTCAGGCTCAGCTCTTCTTTTGACAGGGTGGGCTTCCATTTGGGGGGGGAAATGTACTGGGAAATCCTCCTTTGCTCCTAAGTCCTGAGCAAATTCCTTTCTGGTATCTCATTCCATGCAAGAAAACTGTGACGAGACAAAAGTCACTTATGCTTCCCACTATGGCTCTCTGAGTCTTAACTATATCATGGGAGAGTGGAAGGGACTCATCAGTGCACACTCACTAAGGCTAAATATTTGGAACACTCCCTAGTCCTCCCCCATCTCATTAAATCCACCTCTGATATCATCTGACTGACTGCTGTCAAACTCTATGGCTCAAGGACCGTGCAGAGTTTGCTTGGCCAGTGATGTGGAGGCAGACAAAGCAAGAGTGACACCTGCTGGCTTGATTCAGAGTTCTACACATAGTAGTGGTGCAGCTGCCTGTAAGGGAGAGACAGTGGTAACCAGGGCTGCTTCAAGGCTTTAGGCTCCCTCCTCCCCCTCATCCCATTAACTTTCAGACTGGGAACTCCACAGATTTTGATAATGATCTCTCTGACACCAATTCTGTAAAAAAACATATTAGAGAAAGAGAAAGAAAGAAGGCTGTTTACCTGGCTAAATGGACTGCTTGAAGATGAACCCCGCTCCCTGTGGGTAAAGGTGATCGCTGACAGCTCTTTCAGTTTGTTGGTTTAGCTGCAATGGCAGAACCTACGCTGGCACAAGAGGCAATTAGCTATGGACTGCCCACATGTTCAGTGGGCGTAAAGAACATGCAAATGTCAGTCAAACAGATGTAAAGGAAGTGCTGCTAAATTATTAGAGAAGAGGTTGGAATTCATAAAAACCATCTCTTTGATTGTATCTTCTGTTTTTTTGCAGAATGAAAAGAGACGATTATTGAGTTCCTTGATGCAGCGTCAGAATTGCCACAAAACGCTGGCCACATTGGCATGTGCTGAGCAACATTTGGAAAGAAATGTGCTCAGAGGTTGAAGGAGACGACGTTGAAAAGAAAGATTCAGGCTGATCTGAATATAAGACATCATTTAAAGAAGAAAATAGGGAAAATTGTTTTAAAAAATTAAATAAAGAAAGAGTATCCCCCCCCCCCCCCCGGATGCTCATAGCCATTATAATCACACCAACATACCTTCACCAAATATAGAACAAGGATCACAAATTAGAAATAAAAATACATAGACAAAAATGGAACTGGGAAGCCCAAGAAGTTTAACAGCATGGAGAAATAGAAAGGGAAATGCAAAGACGTCTGCTAGGTCCATTTCCCAAAGCAAACATATTTCCGTTACTAAATTAAAAATAAAACGCTTTTTCTTTATAGCCTAAGTGGTTTTACATTCAGGTACTCAAGCATTTTCCCTATCTGTCCCGGTGGGCTCACACTCTACCTAATGTACCTGGAGCAATGGGGGAGCAGCATGAGATTTGAACCCACAATATCAGGCTGCTGAGGCTATAGCTCAAACCACTCCCTTTGCTGTCTAGACCTTTCATTTTTCCATTATGTTGGTTTCAATTTCTCTTTTCTGCTTTCCTGTCTTTCCTCTGCTAATTCTACTTCAAGTGGCTGCTATTCATTTGTATTTTCTCCTCTCTTCTGTTTTGTACCATTCCCTCACTTTACCTGCTTCTGATATACTGGTCTTTCCTCTCTTTTTTTTTCTTTAATTCTCTCTGTTCACTCAAATTTTACCCTCTTTTTCACTCTTCTTTATACTTTTCAACTACCTATCAAATTTTATCTCCTATTCTCACCTAATAACTCTCCCATTCCCCATCTCCCTTCTTCCCCAGCCTTCCATTCCCTTTCATCTACTTCTACCCCCTTGTAATCACTACCTTCTCCCCTCCAGCCTCTCCCACATAGTTCTAGTATATCCAACATCTTTCTTCGCCCTTTTAGGTCAGCATCTGCTTCCTCTTCTCCCCTCCATGATAGTCTGATTTATCCCTGTTTCTTTCATTCCCCCCCTCCCAGCAACTTCCTGTCCTTTTTTTCTTCCCTCCAACCTCCCTTCCCCCATAATCCAATATTTCTCTCTCTCTGTTTCTCCCTCTCTCCTTTTACAACAGCTCTCCTTCAGTCTCTTCTACCCCTGGATTCAACATTTCCATCTTTCTCCCTTCCCTCTTCTGTGTCTCTCCCGTTGTCCACATCTTTCTCTCTCTCCCTGTCCTCTCCATTACTATATCCAACACTTCTCCCTCTCTCTTCCCTCCTCCCTCTATTCCATTGTCCACTCTCTATCATTCCCCCCCCCTCCCAGCATCTTCCTGGCCTTTTTATCTTCCCTCTGACCTCCCTTCCCCCATAATCCAATATTTCTTTCTCTCCCTTTCTCCCTCTCTCATTTGTCCAGAAACTCTCCTTCAGTCTCTTCTACCCCTGGATTCAACATTTCCATCTTTCTCCCTTCCTTTTTCTTTGTCTCTCCCATTGTCCACATCTCTCTCTCTCTGTCTTCTCCATTACTATATCTAACACCTCTCCCTTCCCTCCTCCCTCTATCCCACTGTCCACTCTCTATCGTTTTCCCCCCTCTCCCTTGCACCGTAGGTCCAACATCTTTCCAACTAGAGAGTTGCACGGGGACAGAAATCCCACCCATCCCCGCCAGGATCCTCTCCGTCCCCATCCGTCCCCGCCAGGATCCTCTTTGTCCCCACTCATCCCCATCAGGATCCTCTCCGTCCCACCCATCCCCGCAAGGAATTACCTCCATCCCCGCCCGTCCCCATAAAAAGCAGCAATTACTTCTGACAGGATCATCAATTCTACAGTTTCTTTTGTGTTTGCGCTGCTGTTTTCCATGTGGAATCTCTTTGGTGGAACCCTTTTTTTGTTTTCTGTTCAGGTAATTAATTTATAAACCCCCTCTTTTACTAAGGCTGACGTGTCCATTATATTATATGGACGAACCCTGCTTCCAAAGCCTTCCATCCCTGTGGGAATCCCGTTGGCTAGAGGGGGGTCCCTGTGGGAGTCCCATGGGCCAGAGGGTGGTCCCCGTGGGAGTCCCGTGGGTTAGTGGGGGATTCCTGTGATCCCTGTTCCCATGCAGAACATCTCTCGCCTCTCTTGCTCTTCTCCTCCTCACAGCATCTCTCCTCTCTTCCCCCTCCCATACAGCATCTCTCACCACCCTTGCGTTCTCCATGCAACATCTCATCTCTCCTCACTCTTGCCCTTCTTCCCCTATGCAGCATCTCTCCCCACTTTTGTCCCTCTCCACCTAAGCATCTCTCCCCTCTCTTGTTCCTCTGTGCAGCATCTCTTCCTCCCTCTCTCCCCATGTCCAACAATGCTCCCTCTCTTCCCTTTCTCTTTCCTGTTATCTAGTCTTTCCTCCCTCTCCCCTTGTGTCTACCTTAATGAGCTTCTCCAAAAGCTCTGATGGCTGATATGTGGTAAAACTCTGCAGCCCTGCACCTCCCTTACTCCCTTCCTTCAGGGCTAGCTTCTTCAAAGGGCCAGCAGCAGTGGTAGCAATTTCTACTTGCTGCCTACATCATCCCAGCAGCAGAAAGCTTCCAGGTCAGCTGCAGACAATCATTATGAATCACTACCACTGCTGCTGGCCCTTTGAAAAAGCTAGCCTTGAAGGGAGGTGCAGAGCCATGGAGTTTTATCCCTTGCTGGCTCTCAGGTGTGCACCATTGTTGGATGGACCTGAACTGAAATTGGATGGGCCCAGCTCACCCATGGCTTTGCCCCTGATATTATTGTCACAACTCAATATGGAGTCAATGGAGTAAGACCAACAATATGGTTATGTGGGGCTCATCCACCCAGCAGCTACAGGCCACTGGTAGAGGATTTTACACACTGCCAGCGGCTGACCTGGAAGCCTTCCCTCTGATGCATTAGTATTTAAACTAAACTAAACCTTGGGTTTATATACCGCACCATCTCCACGAATGCGGAGCTCGGCACGGTTTACAGGAAGAAAGATGAGAGAGGAACTACAGTGGAGAGATTAAAGAGTTAGGTGTAAAGGGGGAAGGTGAGAGGCCTAAGAGGGAGGAAGTGTTACAGTTTTGAGAATAGCCAGGTTTTTAGATGTTTGCGGAAGAGTTGGAGGGAGCTTGAGGTTCGGAGAGGGGAGGTGAGGTTATTCCAGATCTCAGTGATTCTAAAGGGGAGGGATGACCCAAGTTTGCCTACATGGGAAATACCTTTTATGGAAGGGAAGGATAGTTTAAAAATTTGGGAGGATCTGGAGGAAGTAGGGGTTGGGAGTTCCAGGATAGAGGGATAACGGCAGGAAGGATGCCATGTAGGATCTTGTAGGCCAGACACGCACATTTGAAGTGGATCCTGGGGATTACTGGGAGCCAATGGAGCTTAGACAGGAGTGGTGAGACGTGATCAAATTTGCTTTTCGCGAAAACAAGCTTAGCTGCGGCGTTCTGAATCCGCTGAAGTCTGTGGAGGCTTTTCTTGGTTAGGCTGAGGTAGATAGAATTGCAATAATCCAATCTGGAGAGGATGATGGATTGTACTAGGACTGCGAAGTGTTTTTGGTGAAAATAGGGTCTGACTTTCCTTAGCATGTGAAGGCTGAAGAAACATTTCTTCACCAGGGATTGGAGATGTTCGTTGAAGGATAGAGAAGAGTCTAAGGTGACACCCAGAACTTTGCTTGAGAACTCGAGCTGTAATGGGGGGCCGGAGGACAATGGGATGGAGGAAGGTAGATGGTCTAATTTTGGGCCGAGCCAAAAGAGTTTTGTTTTGGACTCGTTTAGTTTCATATGCATTGTGAATGCCCAGGATTGGAGGTTCTTTATGCATGAGGATATGTTCGTGGAGAGGTTAGTGAGGTTCGAGTCGGTCTCAAGGAGGACGAGGATGTCATCAGCGTAAGTGTAAAGAGTTTCAAGGGGGGATAGTTGGAGTAGTTTCAGGGAGGACATGTAAATGTTAAAGAGGATTGGGGAGAGGGGTGAGCCTTGTGGGACACCACAAGTCTGGGTCCAGGGGGAGGATGAGGTGCCGCTCATGTTAACCATGTAAGAGCGGGAGCGCAAGAATTTGGAGAACCAATCAAGAACTATGGAGCAAATGCCTATCTCGGAGAGTTGGAAAATTAGAATGTCGTGGTGGACAACGTCAAAAGCTGCGGAGAGGTCGAATTGTAGAAGGACAGCAAACTTGTTACGAGAATGCAGTTGCTGAACCTTAGAGATTAGAGAGGCCAATAGGGATTCAGTGCAGAAGTTGGGTCTGAAGCCATATTGGTAAGGTAAGAGGATGGACAATCTTTCTAAGTAGGAAGAGAGCTGGGTAGATATGATAGACTCGAGCAGTTTGGTGAGGAGAGGGATATTTGCTATTGGACGGTAGTTGGATGGTATGGAGGGGTCTAGGTCAGCTTTTTTCAGTAAAGGGGTCAATGCGATGTGTCCCATTTCAGTGGAGAATAGGCCTGATAATAGGGCAGAATTTATGAGTTTGGTAAGAGATGTGATGGCCTGTGCAGGGATTTTCTCAAATAGGTAGGAGGGAAATGGGTCCAGGATCAGTTGCATGATTTTAACTTGAGGCAGAGTTTAAGGGTCTGAGAATCAGATATGAGCTCGAAGACAGTCCAGGATCTGTCGGCAGGGATGGGGTTGAGAGCAGCTAGGGTGGGGTTGGGTTTGGGGGGCACCAGAGAATTGTAGGAGATTGCGGGCAGGAAGGAGCGCCTTAAGGTAGAGATCTTATCATTGAAGAATTTTGCTAGGACCTCGGCTGAATGAGATGAGGGAAGAAGGGTGGAGTCATTTTTAGTGGTTAGGGAGCGCCAAATGTTGAACAATGTGCCATTCTGGTTTTTGGATTTGGAGATCTTGTCTCCATAGAAGTTCTTCCTTGCTTTTTTTAGTATTGAGTTGTAGAGTTTGATATTGATTCTCCAGGCCTGTCTGTCAGATGAGGATTTGGATTTTTTCCATTTTCGCTCTAAGGCTCAACATTTTTGTTTCAGGTCTCTATGGAGTGGAAGGTACCAATGGGCTTTATGGGGATAGGTGATGGATTTAGTGGTTTGGGGGGCGAGGGAGTGGTAGGTGGACTTGGAAAGGGCGATCCAGTTGTGCCAATTGTTTTCAGAGTCTGCAAGCTTGGGAATGGAGGGGAGGAGGTTGAGGAATTTGGTCCAGAACAGATCGCTCGAAATTTTTTTCCGGAAGGTAATAGAATTGGGGGATCGGGGTGGGGATCCGAGATGAGACATGAAGATGGGGAGGCAGAAGGCCCCTAGGAGATGGTCTGACCACGGGATGTGTTCCCAACGGGTGTCTTCGGCAGACGTTTTATAAGCGGTGAGGTCGAGAAACTGGATGAGGTCTAGGGTGTGCCCTTTTTCATGGGTAGGAGCGGATGGGGGGGGGAGAAACCTAGGGAGATAAGGAAGTCATTGAATTCTATCGTGTCCTTGCTGGTGGAGTCGTCAAGGTGGAGATTAACGTCTCCGATGATTAGTAATCTTTGGAATTTGAGAAAGGCATTAGTTATGGTCTCGAAGACAAGGTTAGAGGAATTGGACCAAGGGATAGGTGGACGGTATAGTAACAGGATGCCCAGTGGGTGAGGATGGAGCTCATCATTGATTGAGGCTAGCATATATTCTAATGAAGCGTGGGTGCCTCTCTCGAGGAGCTGGACATCAAAGAAGGATTTGTAGAGGAGTGCCAGGCCACCTCCTTTGCGGTTGATTCTGGGTGAAAAGAGGCCTTGGTAGACATGGGTGCAGAGTTCGTTTTGTGTGAAGAGGTCGTCTTTTGAGATCCATGATTCTGTGATGCACAGGAATCCAGGATCGAGGTCCTCAAGGAGGTCCTTCAGAATTTGAATTTTATTGCATGCGGATCTGGCGTTGCAGTAAAGGGTCGGGACAGGGGTGAGAGAGTTAGAGGCATGGCAGGGGAGGTTAGCATGGGGGACAGGCTTTAGAGAGGTGGGATTGACTTTGCGGGGGGTTTTTCTGGTGGGGTGATTCCTGGGGCGCGTCAGGGTGGGGATTCTGGTGCCAGGGCCAGAATTGTGACTTTGAGGAGTCGAGCAGGTTGGGAGAGGGAGGGTTCAGGCAGAGGGAGGTGTTGAGAGATGAGCAGAGCAGGAGTACCCAAAGGGGTGGCTTCATGGTTTTGTTTTGTTTTAGAAATGGGCAGAGACTAGTAACTGGACAAATTCCAGCGGAGGGGCTTAGCGATGGCTAATTGGGTAAGAGCCTTTATAATGCAATCAAGTAAACTGTACAGATCACGATGGAATTTGAACATGGGAGACTTGAGCCAGGCAGGCAGAGTGGAGGCAGCGGACTGAGTTGGCCTACGTCGGCCAATTCTTTCACTTGCAGTGGCTGGAGCCGAAAAAGGGCTGAGCAGGAAAGATAGCAGTTTTACAGGTTTGAAGAACGGCTCAGCAAGGGCTGTTGGGGGCGGAGTTGGTCTCCCACGACGGCCAACTCCTTCCCTTGCGGTGGCTGGAGCCGAAGAAGGGCTGAGCAGGAAAGATGGTAGATTTTTCAGATTTGAAGAAACGGCTCAGCAAGGGTTGTTGTCAGAGGGAAGGCTTCTGGGTCAGCTACTGACACCGTACAGAACCCACTGCAGGCTGTTGAAAGAGAGAAGCTGCATGTGCTTGGGGTGTGGGAAGGGAGGGAATGTGAGAGGCAGCATGGACTGGGGAAGGGAGGGAAAGGGAGAGGCTGCATGTTCCTGGGGGAAGGGAGGCTGCACATGCCTGGGGGAGTGGAAAGGGAGAGAAAGAGAGAGGCTGCATGTGCCTGGGGTGTGGGAAGGGAGGGAACCTGAGAGGCTGCATGGACTGGGGGGAAGGGATGGAAAGAGAGAGTCTTCATGTGCCTGGGGGGTAGGAAGGGAGGGAACGTGAGATGCAGCATAGACTGGGGAAGGGAGGGAAAGGGAGAGGCTGCACGTTCCCGGGGGAAGGGAGGGAACGTGAGAGTTTGTGTGAACTGGGGGTTAGGGAGGCTGCATATGCCTAGGGGGTGGGAAGGGAGAGAAGGAGAGAAGCTGCATGTGCCTGGGGGGTAGGAAGGGAGGGAATGTGAGAGGCTGCATGGACTGGGGGAAAGGAGGTAAAGGGAGAGGCTGCACGTGCCTGGGGTGTGGGAAGGGAGGGAACGTGAAAGGCTGCATGGACTGGGGAGAAGGGAGGGAAAGAGAGAGGCTGCATGGGTAGTGGGGAGGTGGAAAGAGAGCACCTGGACTTTGAATGTCTCTGTCCAAACAAATAAGCAAGAACTTGTCAATTGATAGCAAAGATTAGAATATAAAACTGTAATTTGCTATAGAGGTTGATTTAACTGTATATGTGATATTATGTCTTTTACATTTTAAAATGATCCTTCCAAAGAAGAATGTGAATTGCTCTTATTTACTTTATTTAAAAAAGCAAAAAAAAAAAAAAGTTGAGAATTTTATTTGTTTCCACTTAAAAACTATGATTTAGTGAAACATTAAGTACTTTGTCATACTCATATGGTCCTGTTTGTCTGTCTGATTAGATTGTAAGCTCTACTGAGCAGGATCTGTCTCTTGAATGTTTAATGTATTTGAAGTACTATAGAAATGATAAGTAGTAATAAGGGAGAGAAAGAGAGAGGATCGCCCAGTTTGTGCTCGGTCTGGCTATGCTACTGCGTTAAGCAGCGAATGTGCATTTGACCATTCACTACACAGTGTGAGTTTGTGTTAATTAGCTATCCTTCTGTGAGAAGGTTTGGAAAGAATTCAAGTGTGATTCTAAACTTTTACCACCACATCTTATCTGCTCGGAGCTCTCCTTTGCTCCTCAGTCTCCCCCCTCTCCCAGCCATAGCAACTGTTCTTTTTAAGAAAGACCGTATCCTGGATTTATATTGCTCCCTGATCTCAGACTAAATATGAAAACCCAATTAAAATTGAACGGTTTGTGCATGTGTATGCTGCCCTCTGACCCTGTCAATATAGTTTTGCAGAGGTCAGAGGTTACTGTCACACTGGAGGACAAGGGTGGGGGTTAAGAGGGAGAAGAATTAGGTGTCAGGTTTGTTAAATCCAGCAGTAATGAAGTCAGGAAGCGGCATTATTTTGCCATTTTCCTTGACAAGTGGGCTTTTTTCCATGCACAGCCTAAACAGATCCATACGTCCTGCATTACGAGGGCAGAGGGCCTGGTGTTGGGTTGCAGAAGACTCAGGCCTAAGTGATTTGGTACCTGAGAGCAGGGTTAAAGTCAGGTGCAGAGTCATTGGCAGCCCCTTCAGAGGTCACCACTGGTGCTGATGGGGGAATTCAACTTCTGGCGCCATTAACACTGGTTTACAAACACTTCAGACTGATCAATAACCAAGACTGCCTTCCCCATGTTCTGTAGCTCCTCTAGCAAACACTGCCTCTTCCAGGGCTGCTTTACACTTTGGTTTGCATTCTGTCTTCACAGCAGAACACGCTTTAGCACCTGATAATGGGACCTGTCTGGTATGAAATACTCAAGAACATATGCACAGACATATGTACACAAACACAGAGACACTCATAGAAACTGATGGCAGAAAAGGGCCACGGCCCATCCAGTCTGCCAACAACAATGACCCACCCCTACCTTCCTCTATGAAGAGATCCCATGTGCCAATCCCTTTTTATTTTTTAAATCTGGCACGCTGCTGGCCTCAATTACCTGCAGTGGAAGATCATTTCCACGATCAATCATTCTTTCGGTGAAGAAATATTTTCTGGTGTCACCATGAAATTTCCCACCCTTGAGTTTCAGCTGATGCCCTCTCATTGCCGTGGGCCCCCTGAGAAAAAAAGATATCTTCTTCCACCTCGATACGGCCCGTGATATATTTGAACGTCTCAATCGTGTCTCCCCTCTCTCTGCGTTCCTCGAGTGAGTATAGCTGCAACTTGTCCAGCCGTTCCTCATACGGGAGATCCTTGAGTCCTGAGACCATCCGGGTGGCCATTCGCTCACTCATGCACACTAACACGCACGTGCATATACAAAAATGCACATGCACAAGCGTCCCTTTCCTGAGAGTGAGCCCTATTTACCATTACCCTCTGTCACCTTCCACTCGACCAGTTCCTAATCCAGTTCTTCATTTTGGGGCTTGTACTGAGGACACTTAGGCCAGGATTCTCAAAAACCCGTGTTAAAAAGTGACGGTCTGCTAGCGCAGCCATTTTGAGAGTAAATCTAAAAAAACGAGACATTCTCAAAAAATCACATATGGAAATGAGGTCAGTTGACCGCAGCAAAGATTCGCTAAATTTGCATGTGCCCATCATTGGTGATAGCTATGGGCACATGCGCAGAAAAAAATGCTGTCAAGAACCCCCCCCAAAAAAAAAAATAACCCCAACAACACAACAGCGGGAGAGATGCCCACGCTCTCTTCTGCTGTCCTAAAATCCCCGTCGTGATCAGCCCTTGCAACAAAAAAGATGCCTACTTTCTCCTGCTGCCCTAAAATCACCACTGCAACCAACCCTTGCAGCGGGAGAGATGCCCACACTACGGGAGGGGCCTTAAACAACTTGGGCCAATCAGAGCCTCAGGCCCCTCCCCGTTGCATCCCAAGATGCACTGGGGAGGGGCAGGCCCATTTTAGATGACGTAGGCAGATTGGAGGATATCCCTCTGGGTCATCTATTTTGAGGTAAGGTGGAGGGGGGCAGCAGTGACAGGGGAGGAGGGGTCATTTGAAAGTGGGGGAGAGTGAGCATCTCTCCTGATGCAGGGGGTCAGTCGAGTCAGGTCATGGCAGGGATTTGGGGGCAGCAGGAGAGAGTGGGCATCTTTCCTACTGCAGGGGGATCAGTCAGGTTGGGTCGCAGCAGGGATTTTGGGGCAGCGGGAGAGTGTGGGCATCTCTCCCACTGCAGGGGGGTGTTGCTGCCATTCTGGTGGGGGGTTGTGTTCACTGCCGTTGAAGGGAAGGGGTGTTGTGATGCAGTGGAGAGAATGGACATCTCTCCCGCTGCATCACAACACGGGCTTTCTAGCAGTGTCTGACCGGCCTCCCTGCACCAGTTGCTTATTTTTGTTGCCAAAAGCCAACGCCGCTTTTTGAAAATGGCTCAGCATTTTTTAAGAATCCACTGAAGGGCTCATTTCAATGTTGAAGAGCCCATTTACATGTCAGTGTTAGAGACTGCTAGAAACCTCACTAAATACAGAGATAATCTCTTTTGATAATTCCCTGCTAAACTGCGTACAGGCTAAACCACCGGAAAACAGTTTAGCGATGGCGTTAAAGCTTTGAGAATCTGGCTCTTAGTTTACTCATTGGATGCCTGAGTGGAACTATGTTAAGGGCTTTGCTAAAATCTAAATACAGCAGCACTTCTAACTTTCTCCCTCTATTTAATTTTCGGATCACCAAGTCAAAGAAATTGATCAGATTTGTCTGACAGACCTGCCTCAGGTCTTGTAGTCCGTTGGATTCCGGAAAATTCAGGATTAGGGTTACCAGATTTTAAAAAAAGAGGACACCTGTCCCCCCTCCATTCCACTCCAAGCCCCGCCCTGCTCTGCCTCCCAGTTCAGCCCCCACACAAACCTTGTGTCTCCTTCTTCGAGCTCAGGGCTGCTTCTGGAAAACCTTCATGCATGCGCGAACGTTGATGTGAAGACATCATGCGCATGTGCACATGTGTCTGTCATCAGACCGACATCTGCGCATGTGGAGAGGTCCTCCAGACGCGGCCCTGACCTCGGGGCCTTCTAAAATGCAGACAAACCGTTGGGATTTGGAAATCCCTCCTGGCACCCAGCCAGCCCTCTCAAAAGAGGACATCTGGTGACCCTATTCAAGAGAATACGGAGCTATAGTTGTGCTCTGAGTTACTTGGCCAATAGTGCCCCCATCCCCACCCTACTGGCTCTTCCACTAGGTTCCGCCTTGAACCGCAAGGTAATGGCAGAATAGAAATATGTAATGTAAATCAAAACTTCTAGGCAGTTTAAAGTGCATTAAAAAGGGATTACATCAAACAAAGCAAAAAAATATAAAATAAAACCAACAGACTCGAAACAGGACAAAACGACAGAAACTAACAGAACCAGAACAAGAGGAATATGGGGAGAACAACATTATTGATAGGAAAGTTAGACTGTCTGTTCCTGAAGATGGTTTTCGCTTTTTCACTAGGTGAATGGGAGGGGGGAAATGTCTTGCAGTTATTTCTCTCCCCATATTCTCTGCTTCTGTGTCAGTTTGGAGAAACTACTTTCATAAGTATTGGACACTCTTAGGACATAAACCTTCCTCAGCTCTTTGTCCTAAATAGCCACTTCACCTTTCCTATTTTGAAGTCTGACTGGCTTGCAATGTGATTCACTGGCATATAAAGTGGTTTATCCCCAAGAAGAGAAAATAACACTGGAACAGTTCATTCTTCCCTATCATTACTGCACACTTTGAAGTCAGAAGGCAACTGGATATAATAGAGTTTCACTACCCCCAAGTGGTAAGACATCAGAATTGCAACTTGTGAGGACACAAACTCTACCAATGAATCCAAAGGACAGCGTCTTGGCAGAAACTAACAGAGACATACCCAGAGAGATCTATGACAGAACATGCACATTCAGTTGAAAGGAAGCTCTGGAATGAGGGGTCATAGGATGAAGGGGAAACGGGATAGACTCAGAAGTAACCTTCACAGAAAGTGTGATGAATTTGTGGAAAGGCTTCCTGATAGAGGTGATGAGGATGAAAACTGTATCTGAATTCAAGAAAGGAGAGATTGGCAGACTACTTTCATGTTTCTATGTAACTGTTCAAAAAGAAAATATCTTCTTAATTGACAAAATATTTTATAAAAATAACATTATAGAATTAATCTGTTCTTGAAATGTTAACAACAAACTTAATATGACACGTAAAATTTTCAAAGAGGATTCTAATGACAGTTCGAAATTGCCAAATTCCTATTCCTTTGATGAGTGTTTGATCGAGGGCATACTTAACCAAAGAACTTTTGTTTTAACTTTGCTAAGTTTTCATTTATGTAATCTAGCGCAATACTCAACACTATTTAAACATTTTCAAATTAGTATAGTAATATCTTCTATTTGTAAAGGTATCAGAGTGATAGCTAGCTCAAAAAAAATTAAGCCCAACTGAGATAACTTCTTTCTAAGTGAACTCATCAAATCATTAAAATAATTGGTGATAATGGAGATCCCTGCAGTACACTGATCTCAGGATGCCAAGGATCAGAGTCAAACATTCGCACTCTATAAATTTGATCAGTTTGGAATCCTTTGAATCAATTGGACACCTGTCATTTAAGACATACAGGACCATCATGTGGTCTACAAGGTCAAAAGCAGATGGCAAGTCAAATTGTAAAAGTATCACTTGACTTCTGGATAACAAGATTCTAATCTCAGACCTCAAGGTTCCCAAAAGATTTTCTATACTAAAGCTCAGTTGAAATCCAGACTGGTCAAGATATGATGTGCTTCTAAGTAATATGTTAATTGAAGGGCAACAATATTTTCCATGGGTATATTTACAATTGGTCTCTAGTTTGCTAATCCATTTCTTGTTTCAACGATGGGTTTTTCAAGACTGAGTGTAACACTTTGACGCCTAATGCTTTTGGAAAGCAACCTCTCTTGCATTTGGAAGTAGTCCTGGTTATCATCCTGGTAAGATCTGTATTCTCTGGTTTCATAGCTCATCCCTTGCGTGTGACCCATTTTCCCCACCAATTAGAGACCTGCCATGCTCATGCTTCATATCCCAGTAGAAATGATAACCCCACTCAAGGAGAGGTAAACTAATCCCAACTGAATGTTTGTTGGTGAAAAAGAAGACTGAATTAAATAAGGAGGGAATTTTCAGTTAACCAAGTCACTTCCAAAGACTAGAGAGCTCAATTTAAACATTGCCAACTTGACTGTTAATTATGGCTCGTTATAATAGCTCTAGTATATCATACTTTCTCTCCTAATGACAGTGAATTTTAAGTGAGTGTGTGTTATGTGCACTAAAAGCACCTCAAATGGACAAGTTTGTATAATTTTTTAATTTTTTTTCCCAATGTTTGCTGACACTGGAATTGTCCAACAGAGCACTCCATTTCAGTGATTTCTTCCTCAGGGACAATTGTAATCCAACAACACCTTTCTCCAAAAGCAGGCAGTGCCTGATGACAAGCTTTGGAGTCCCTTCCAAATTTCTGAAAACAAAAGAGGGCCAAACTTACACAGATTTGTATCTAATGTGAGGATTGTTTAGTCCTGTGTTGAGCAGAAAGGGGATTTAATCACAGGTTGGGAATCTTGGGATAATGCTAAACCCATCACTTACTCTGATCCCACAAATTCAAACAACCTTTAAAAATTGTCTCTGTCATCTTCAGCAGCTAAGAAATCTCGCTCCGTATATTGAAAAGACGTCTGACCACAGTGGTCCATGCCATGATAACATCACGAGTAGACTACTGCAATGCCCTGAACACTGGTCTAACCAAAAAGAGTTTGCATCAGCTGTAACTAATGCTGCAGCACAACTGCTAAAAGGCTGCAAGAGGTGTGAGAACATCACACTCTCGCTGCACAAACTGAAGTACCTTATAGGGCTGCATTTAAAACTCTTTGATAGTCAAGGTCGTTAGACAACTTAACAAATAAGTTAACCCTTACACAACCTTGAGACCACAAAGAGCATCACCAAAAGAAATTGTACAATGTGATCCCCGCCAGTAATAGCCTCCACGCTTTGGAATTTACTCCCAGAGGGGCCACCTCTAATTCCAGACCACCTGGCTCTTCACCCAAGCCTTCAATACTACACAGTCATTCTGCACCAAGACTAGCCGTGATTTTAGTCTCCCGTCTGTTTATCCCAACAGATTCGGTAACACCCGTTTCATCCCCATCTAATAACTGCGCTTGGCCCCTTTGCTATATGGTAAGTTGAATTGTAGAAAAGCATATTAGCATCACATCTACATTATTTGAGTATTCTGATGTGTACTTATTAGTTGTTTAATAAGTATTATGCTGACATTGTATTATCTCTCTCTCGTTTGAATTTCAGTGCTGTTAATAAGCTTAGTTTTGAAACTGTTTCATGGAAGTCTGATGTTGACTTTACCTCCTTCATTGTATTTATGTTCATATTTGGTCTTTTTACTGCTGTTATGCTATTAACAAAATGGTAAGCTCTATGTTGAATTACTGTAATAAACCTGAATGTCTGCCTATTCCTTTTACTCTCCAGCAAGGGATGGAGTCCTGTGACCCAGCCAGAGATCTAAACCATGCTGACTGCGTGAGCAATTTTTTAAAAAGATGTAACCTTGAGCTGAACAAGATTGGCGGTAGTTGTCCAAAGTCATCTATCTGCTGAAATTTATTTCACATTTATTCTTCTCTGCAGTATAAAAGTATATTCAGGCTTCTGTAGCACACAAGCACTCGCTGATGTATTTAAGTCAGCCATGTGCCCTTGCCCTGCCCTGGGTCCAGCATCTCCCCTTCCCTCCCCCCTCTAGGCATCCAGCATCTCTCTTATTTCCCCTCCCCCAGGTGTCCAGGATCTTTCTTCTTTCCCTTATCAAGTGTCCTACATCTATCTGCTTCCCCCGTGTCCAGCATTTCTCCCCTTCCCTTCTTCCACCCCCAGGGTGTCCCAACATTTTCCCCTTCCTCCTGCTACCACCGCTGCTGTCATCACCACCCTACCTCTGCAGAAGCAAAACCTCCATGGAACATACAATACAATGGCAAGCCTTTTCATCTGTGTGTGTGTGTGTGTACAAGACTTGCCACATCTCTTTCTCTAACATTCATACATGTCCAAAGGTTCCCGATGACAGTGGCTTTAAAGGGCTCCTTTATCTCTATCTTTGCTGGTGCTGTGCTGCCACGCCCAAAACCTGTTGCTCTCAATACAAATGCCTAGTCTGCCTCCTGGTAGGAGTGGCTCTGAAGTCAGTAAATATATGTTGCATTGTAACACGAAGAATACTGTCTAATCCCCCTTACCCCCTCAGCTGCCTATACAAAAGAGACGATGCAAACCATGTGAATAGTTTTAACATATGTACTGTTGGATAATTTTCAGAGCAAATAGCCAGGTTTAGCTTAAAGTATACTTGGCAACTTTATAACCATTCAGTCTGTTTCAAAATAAATCATGGTAAAGACCATTTGGTCCCTCCACTCCACCCAGTCTAGATTCCTCCTCTGTGGCTCTCTACAGTTTAGGGGAAATGAGTGTATAGATTTCCACACTAAAACCTAGAGCACCTCTCCACCCCCACCCCCACCCCCCAATCCATCTTTGTTCAAATTCTTTGCTATGAGTGAGGGGTAAGTGCAAAGGGGCATGGAAGTGGGTCAGAATAATGTTAACATGAACACACTGCGATGTGAAGGTGGATCTGCCTGTAGAGGATGAAGGTGAAGGTAGGCAAAAGGTGGATCCCCTTGTCCTGCTTTCCCCACACCTTGTCGGTTGGCAGACACCGTGAACAAGACTGTCTCAGCCTCTTTCTGTCACAGAGGACTCCTCAGTCCCTCTCTTATTTTCAGCTTCACAGTGAAGGATAGGAGAGGCCCGATGAATCTGTGCTGGAGGAGATTCTGAGAGCTGAGGAGTAAGTTTAAATCCCAGAATGAGCATGAAAAGCCCAATACGGCCTTCCCCAGAAAGAGAAGATAATTCAGACCTAATCTCGGGCACTCAAAAGGCAGAAATCTGCCAAGTGGATTGCTAATATTTTATTTAAAATATCTCCCTCCCCCAAAGTAAAAGAAAATGATGTATTGAATTTATTGAGAAAATGGTAATGTGCACTAGTCAGTGTCAAGAGGCTCATTCATCAAAACACGAAAGGAATCCATATCTAATTACCAGTAATGAATGAGGGAGAGGGACTCACCATATATGCAGAGTTGGTTATGGAAATGAGGCGAAACACTTAATTAAACAAACCACACTGCAGACGGAACAGCAGAAAAATAATGAACACAAACATGGTCTGGGGAGCTGGAAGAGGCACTGAGGAGAACCCCTAGGTGATCCCTGATGGCAGACTGGCAAGGGTAGATACAAGATACAGCAAAGCCACTGAGAACTGAAGCTCCTACCAGGGCTCCCTTATTCTGCAACCTGGGCGAGCTCTGTGGCAGGATTTTTCAATGACCAAAGCACTAGGCACCTCTCTATAGAATTATGGGATCTGTACACAGACATAATTTAATGGGTCCGAGTCAGCATGGGTTCAGCCAAGGGAAGACTTGCCTCACCAATTTGCTTCATTTCTTTGAAAGTGTGAATAAAGGCAAGTCGGTTGAGGAAGTATATCTAAACTTTCAGAAAGCTTTTGACAAAGTTCCTCCTTAGGAAATTAAAGAGTCATGAGATAGGAAGCAATGTTCTGTTATGAATTAGGAATTGTCATTGGACAGAAAAGAGAGGGTAGGGTTATATGGCCATTTTTCTCAATAGATGGGTTTAAAAAAGGTTTGGACAAGTTCATTATCTGTTCTTGAAACAGACATGGGAGAAGACAATTCTTGCCCTGGGATCAGTAGCATGGACTGTTTGGGTTTCTGCCAGGTACAACCAACATAAGAATTGCCACTGCTGGGTCAGACCAGTGGTCCATCAAGCATCACACGGCGGCCCTCTGGTCAAAGACCAGTGCCCTAACTGAGACTAGCCCTACCTAGCAGTTTACATATTTTTTAGACAGGTATTTTGTACCTGGGGCAACGAAGTGCGAAATGACTTGCCCAGATTCAGATGGAGCTGCAGTGGGAATCAAACTCACAACCTCAGGGTGCTGAGGTAGCTGTTCTAACTGCTAGGTTGTGAGTTTGATTCCTAGTGAGAAAAGACAGGGGTGATATGATAGAGGACTGGTAAAAAGTCTTCCTCCTGGAACTGGGTAACTTGGCAGCTCTGGAGCAGTGGTTTAAGAATTAAGGAAGTAGGGCATGTCATGTTCACTTTAAGGGCAATGTATCTGAGGACCAAGGCTACATGGATTCACTAGAGGCAGGTCTTGTCTGACAAATTTAATCCATTTTTTTTGACGGGTGAATAGAGAATTGCATAGAAGGGGAGTGCCAGATGCAGTGTATTGAGATCTTAGCAAAGCCTTGACACTGTTCCACACAGGTGTTTAATAAATAAACTGAGTGTCCTCAGTATGGGTCTGGACTGGGTGAGGAACAGTTTGAGTAGAAGGTGGCAAGAGGGAAGTGGTACATGGAGATCACTCTGAGGAAAGGAATGTCACCACTGGTGTGCTGTTCTTTTTGTAAGCAATATTGCTAATGGACTGTGTGGAAAAGTTTTTCCTCTTTGCAGATGATACCAAAATTTACAATAGGGTCCACACCCACTGCTTATTCCTAGGAAAAGCAGCATCAAATCTGTTTTGCTACTTGGGACCTGGGTTGGCCACTGTTAGAAACAGGATGCTGGGCTTGATGGATCTTCGGTCTGTCCCAGTGGCAATTCTTATGTTCTTATGAAAAAAGAGCTAGCGAATCTTGAAGAATGGTCCAAAATTTGGCAGCTAAGAAATGCAGCCAGAGAAATGGGAGAACTTCTGCCTCAAACAAGCCTGGAATCTGGACTGCTTGCTTCTTCTGACTGCCTCTGTGACCCACTGACTGACCAGAGACCTCAACCCTTACCATAACCCTCGTGCACAGCAGAGGGGAGGAAATGCTCCGATCCTGGTAGAAAACCACCAAGGAACCCCTCAACCTGCACTCAAGCCCACTGCTGACAGAACCTGGGACAAGCCTGCTCCCAATGGAATGGTCCCTGACCTTCTGAACTGATAGGGCAGGCCGGCCATGTGGGTACACTGCCAAGCAGTCTGCCCCTTGACTATAGACTTCTCAGAGTCTGAGCTCTCCTGCTGCCAGAGATGCCCCAAATCTGGGTGTCTCTGCAGCACCAAAAATCTTCACGACTGGACAAAAAAAATGGAAATAAAGGAAAAATAAACACAAGCTGCTATCAGTCATTATCTGTCAACTATTTCAGGATTCATAAATAAGGCATACAATATTGAGCAGGGGTGTCCAACCTCGGCCCTCGCCAGGTTGGATTTTCAGGATGCAAATAGATCTCATACAAATTAATTGAAGAAATCCTGAAAACCTGACTGGATTGTAGCCCTTGAGGACTGACATTGGACAATCCTAGTGTAGAGGCAATTAAGTATACTGTGGAGGGGAAAGTGAGTGGATATTTAATTCAATTGGCTCTCTCAGCAGCTTTCAATTTTGTTGATATCTTGGGATTCAGGGAAATGGCCTGGCCTAGTTTTCACTGCAGGTTCATTTGGATTTATCTGGCTCTGATTCCATGTTAATGGAGAATGAAGTGCACCAGAGCTCTTCACTCTTGCCTAGTCATATCTTTCTCCGTTGGGAAAGTTCATCAGGAAAAAGAATTTCATTCATTTTATCTGTGCTGACAATGTCCAAATCTTCTTGCCTCAAGTGGGATCTGTTTTTGAAATCTATATTAAAAGAGAAGGAGGGAGTGAAGTGCTTCAGATCTGATGCTCAAGTTCTGGAATATGGCTGGTTCTTCAGTCCTTATTTCACTTGCAGTCTGTTCTCCAGTAGGGTCTCGGGCTAGGTCTCTCTCCTGTGCCTCTAGTGGTGCTCAGCCACTGACCAGCTTTTGGCTGTCTCTCATCCAGGCTCTTCCTTGCAATGAGGCCGTGACAGTAATTACACAGTAGCACAGTAAGTGATGGCAGATAAAGATCCATACACTCCATCTAGTCTGCTCAATAAGGCAATCAAAGCCACATCTTCCACTCTGTGCAGTTATAGTCATTCATGGTTGGCAATTTGCCTTCATGCCAACCTCACTCGTATAAGCAGTTAAATATGATGCAGCCTTGGAACAATATATGTGTGGTAGCATGACTCCAGTCCACAGCCAGACCTAAGCCCTTAGTAAACACAGCCACATGGGAATTAAAGGAGAAAGGGAAATGTATAGCCTACTCTCTTCACAGGTCAGGGATACTAGATATAGAAAACTCTCTCTCCCATGGCTAGCTCCTCTAGGCCCATGGCACACACTTGGTTGCCCCTCCACAAGGCAACCAATCACCTTGTCTCTTCCTGGAATCCTCACCATTCCAGTTTCAATATTCCACACTGGGTACCTGTAGGTAGAGCATCACCTCAAAGCCTAGCAGTATTGTATATTTTTCCATTTGCAGTCATAGTTGACCATTGTTTTAGCTGATTTACTGCCAGTGGAGCTGTCATTAGGGCCTGTGGAAAGCTGTTTGTGCCTGCTGGGAACTGAGTTCTTATCAGCTAAGCTCTCAAAACTAGTACATTTGTTATTCAGACAGAACATCTGTTCTGCCTGGCTGGGATTTGAACTTTTGCATACTGATAACAGCAAGCAGATGACTTGTTTTTCTCTCTGTGATATATATCTTGTTTTTAATAATAATAATAATAACTTTATTCTTGTATACCGCAATACCATGGAAGTTCAATGCGGTTAACAATAGAAGAGACTGTACATTTACAGCGATGATACATATTATAGTGTTGTTACATTTACAGAGATGTTACATAAATAGCAGTAATAAAAAGGCATATACTAAAGAGGAGGCTGTGCGTATACAGCGATGTTACATGTTATAGCGGTGATACATTTACGGTGATGTTAAATATGAGGCTATGAAAAGTCAGGGCAATTAGATAAAACAGAGATTGAGTAAGAGAGGCCATAGTGGCTTGGGAGGGGGGCGTAGTCAGAGGGAATGGAGGCATGTCGAGGTCAGGAGGGTGCAGGGAAGGGGGGAAGGCAGCGTTAGCGGAATTTGTCGAAGAGGTAGGTTTTTAGTGACTTCCTGAACAGGTGGTAGGGCGGGGAGTTGGAAATGAGGACAGTAAGGCAATTGTTCCATTTGCCCGCTTGGAATGCTAGGGTTCTATCAGTGAATCTCTTGTAGAGGCAGCCTTTTAGGGAGGGAAAGGTGAATAGGTGGGCGTTTCGTGTGCGAGAGGGGCCTGCTATTTCAAGGTGCTCAGACAAGTAGATTGGGGAAGATCCTGTTAGAGTTTTGAAACAGAGGCAGGCGAACTTAAAGATGATCCTTGCCTCTACTGGAAGCCAATGGAGTTTGGTGTAGTAGGGGCTAACATGGTCGTATTTTTTTACTCATTCTGTATAGCCTAGATGTAACCTTATATTTTGAAATATATATCATTCTCACATTTTGGGAACATATACCATCCTGTGTGTGCTTGAAAGGTAAACATTGTGTGTGAATGTTGCTCTAAAGGGAAGCTCATCTGTTGGAGCACATGTGCTGCCCAGAAACTACTCCCATGAAAAATCTCCTTCCTGATCTGTGAGAGGCTAGAGGATGCAGATACTCATGGTGATGTATTGTTTCTTTTAAATAAGCTAGTGTGTGCTATTCTGTTTTACAATAGAAATCAGTGGGGTTAAATGGTTTTATGCTAGCTTGTTGTGACATTTATAGGTAGGCAAATCAGTACCACTTGATCCTGACTTCCAAAATCACACTATCAAACAGGTTGTAAGATAAACTTATCTTGCCTCAAATCTGCTTCTGCTTCTGTCACTTATAGGGTAGCACTTTCTCCTAAGGTCATTCTTCCACCGATGTGATGACGTCATTCTGGTGCCATCCACGTACTTCCAGTTGCCCTCAAGCCGCAGCTGCAAGTTTAGTGTACCGTGGCTCATAAAGTTTGCGAGACACTGAACTATAGACCAGAGAGGTGGCTATATTGCCAAATTTTAGATGTACAAATATAAATGGAGGAAAAAAAAGATTTCAGACACCCAAAGATATGGCATACATATCACACCTTTTCGTACAGGTTGTGCCATTTCATTCATTGGTCTAAAAAAACTTCCATGTTGATTATTGTTGATCCTTTCTAATGATTAAAAATAAAGTTTTTCCTTTTAAAATTATTTTCTTCTTTTTAGATTTTTTTCAGATAAGTTTGTATTAATTTTTGAGAAATACATACAACACAACAACAGCAAACAAGAAGAACATGGCAGAAACAGTCAGGTCTTCCGCGTTATTACTTCGCGAAGACCTGCAGAAACCAAACCCCTCACCAAAGGACCCTCCCACCACCCAAAGATGTGAACCCCCCCAGTACATTCTAGCCTGTATTATGATGGAGTGCTGAAAAGTTCTCAGCCCAACCAACCCACACCTAAACTCTGAGCATTATTTTCCCCCTGTAGCTGAAAAGAGCGTTATCTTATTTCATTAAGTGCCAATTTGCAGAAACGAAATTCTATGCTTTGACATTGTTTCAGATCATGGATTGATGTCACAATGCCTCATGCCTGTGATGTCACAATGCCTCATTCCACCAATAAGAGCAAACCTCATCAGTGATGTCACAAAGGTTTGATTGTCCTGTACTTGGGTAACTTATTCCATACGAGGAGGTGCTGAAAAGTTCTCAGCCCAACCAACCAACTTCCTAAATTCTGAGTGTTATTTTTCCACTGGAGCTGAAAAGAGCGTTATCTTATTTCGTTAAGTGCCAATTTGCAGAAACGAAATTCTGTTTTTGACGTTGTTTCAGATTATTGATTGACCCATATCCACATCATTCTCTTCTTGGCTGGGCTGAGAACTTTCAACACCACTGATAGTGTGAAGAGTTTCAGTCTCTGGTAACCAGAGCTGAGATTGTGATGTCATAATGCCTCTTTCCACCAATAAGAGGCAACCTCATCAGTGATGTCACAATGGTTCGATTGTCCTGTACTTGGCTCACTTTTATTACATACTAGGGGATGCTGAAAAGTTCTCAGCCCAACCAATCAACTTACTAAATTCTGAGCGTTATTTTGCCACTGTGGCTGAAAAGAGAGTTACCTTATTTCGTTAAGGGCCAATTTGCAGAAACGAAATTCTCTGTTTTGACCTTGTTTCAGATCATTGATTGAACCAGATCCACCTTGTTCTCTTCTTGGTTGGGCTGAGAACTTTCAACACCACTGATGGTGTGAAGAGTTTCAGTGTCTGGTAGCCAGAGCTGAGATTGTGATGTCATAATGCCTCATTCCACCAATAAGAGCCAACCTCATCAGTGACGTCACAATGGCCGGATTGTCTTATACTTGGTTCACTTTTATTACATACTAGGGGATGCTGAAAAGTTCTCAGCCCAACCAACCCACTTCCTAAATTCTGAACGTTATTTTGCCTCTGGAGCTGAAAAGAGAGTTACCTTATTTTGTTAAGGGCCAATTTGCAGAAATGAAAGTCTACGTTTTGACATTGTTTCAGATCATTGATTGAACCATATCCACATCACTCTCTTCTTGGTTGGGCTGAGAACTTTTCAGCAGCCCCTCTTACAGCTTCATATGGCCACAAAGACATCTGAGCCCAGCACTCTAGTGAGTACTGCAGTGAATGTCACATTTAAAAGTTCCAGGTACACATGTCGCTATAACCTGCTTATATTGTATAGTGAGCACTCCAAAACCCACCCAAAACGTACTGTACCTACATAAAGATGACACCTGCAGGCATAATGACTATTATTGTGGTATACAGGTGGGCATAGTACGTTTTGGGTGGGCTTTGAAGGGCTCACTATACGATATAAGTAGGCCTTCCTCCGGATGGCCTCCCAGCATGTGCTCATACCTCCTGCAGAGGGCTATGACTCAATTAGGTTTGGATCTTCATCGATTCTAGCCCAAAGCAATTTGGTAACTTCCATGCTGGTATGAAGGCCAAGATTTCCCCTCACCTTCCTTAGAGCACAAACCAGAACATGGGGGAGGTAGAGACTTGGCTATTCAATCAAATGCATGTACTTGGCTCCTGGTCTATTGACACTGAAGTTGGCAGGGCTCAAGGTTAATTCCTTATCAATATTGTGCTGTCAGCTCGTTAATCAAAGCACTGGGTCAGAGGCTGGGGCATTCCACTATTCCTTTCAATATCACAAGAGCTAGGCCTGCACTGACTAGAAACACCAACTAAAAGCTCCAGCAGAGGGGAAAGTGCAAACCAACTCTTAGAAGTACATCTAAAGGTGGGGTTTATGGAACATTGATAAATCAAAGGAAGCCAATAGCTCCATCATGCAGGAAAGACAGGGTAAGAAGAAAAGGTGGGAGATTATATTAACACCACACACTTACAGGCTACCTATATTGGAGAAGAAGTCATTTAAAGTGGTAGTAATAGTGGGTAGGGAAATTGGGAGAGGGGTCCCTTCCTTAATTTCAGCCCTGGGCCCCAGCATGTCTAAAACCGGTCCTGCGCAAAGCAGTTGTTGATTTCATCAAGGAATTTTATCTCCCTAGCGTGCCCTGATGTTACATTTACCCAGTCAATATTGGGGTAACTGAAATCACCTATTATTATTGTGTTGCCCAGTTTCTTAGCCTCCCTCATTTCTGAAAACATTTCTACATCTGTCTGTGGAGGGTGTAATTTGGGAGAAGGCCTTACTGAATGCTGTAACCTATCCCACAATTAAGATCTTAGGTATAATCTTGGACCAGAATCAGGTTGATGCCCTGGTACGGAAGGACTTCCACACTTTATGGAAATTGTGGACTATAGTAGCATATTTTCAAGTTTCAAGGTTATTTAAAAATTTTATATACCACCCAATTGACCTTCTAGGTGGTGAACACTGTCTTAAAAACATATATGGAATAACAATACATCCTTTAAAACAATAATCATTATTAAAAACATTTTAAAACAATACAAAAACAAACAGAAACAAAAAGGGAAGAAGGGTAGAACTACAATTTATCAAGTAAAAAGAGAGAACATATAGGGAAAAAACAAAAGGGAGGGTGTCTAAAAGTAGAATAAAACTATGTAGCCCTAAAAAGGGCATTTAGGTCTCGAAAACATCAAGGAAAAGAAAAGTTTTTAAACTCGTCTTAAAATGGTAAAGAGTTGATTCTTTCCGTAAGTGGACCGGAATATTATTCCAAAGAGATGGAGCGCTGACAGAGAAAATAGTAGACCTCATTGTGTTCATAAACTTCAGAGACGGAACAGATAAAAGATTTTTAAAAGATGATCTTAAAGTCTTAGAAGAAACTGGGCCTCTTCTCCCTCGAACAGAGGAGATTGAGAGGGTACATGATTGAAAGTCAAGGTACTGAAGGGAATATACTTAGTAGATAAAGACAGGTTGTTCACCCTCTCCAAGGTAGGGAGAACGAGAGGGCACTCTCTAAAATTGAAAGGGGTTAGATTCCGTACAAACGTAAGGAAGTTCTTCTTCACCCAGAGAGTGGTAGAAAACCGGAACGCTCTTCCGGAGGCTGTTATAGGGGAAAACGCCTTCCAGGGATTCAAGACAAAGTTAGACAAGTTCCTGCTTAACCAGAACATAACCAGAACAACAATAGGGAATAAGAAGATTATTAAATTCGGGTTGACTATTTTGTCTAGTTTTAAAGGTTAGTAAAAGAATTTTGTATGTGTGTATGAGCTTTATAAAGGAGGGGAGTAACATGGTCTAACTTCTTTACATTAAATATGATCTTCACTACAATGTTCTGTATAATTTGGAGTCTTCTTATTTCTTTTGACATCTCATCATTTAAATTACTAGTCTAGTCTTTGATTCTGAGCCAGTTGGATTATTGCAACATTGCCTATCTGGCTGGTACTCAAAAAAATGTGGCAGTCCAACTGATCTTTGGTTTGAAAAAGTTCAACCATATCTCTCCTTTTTTGCACAAATTGCATTGGTTGCCAGTGGAGGCATGTGTGAAATTTAAGTTTGGCTGTATGTGTTTCAAGGTATTATCTGGGTTTACACTTGGATATCTGGTGGATTCTTTTATATTTGTTCATGTAAAACATTCTAGACGTTCAGACACTGTTTTTTCATTTCCATCCATTAAAGGATGTAAACTAACAAAAATATCTTCAACGTCTCTTATCTTACCAAGCAGTGTCTTGGGGTAAAGATTTGAATTCTTTAATAGTGAATGATAGTATGTATCAACAGTTTAGGAAACATCTTAAAACATATTTGTTCACCAAATTTCTAGGCAACTAAATCATTCCTCTTGTTTTTTGCTCTTTTGTAAACCGCATGGATCTTCACGGTAATGCAATATAGAAATGGGGTTTTATGTTATGTTTTTTAATGGTACAATCTTGATTCGATTACTTTTTCAACTACTTGTGAAAGTTTTTAATTGGATAGCCTCTTTCTCCTTTCCTTAGAAGAGCAAAGCAAAACTTGGAATCTAGCCCTATGGAGGCTACAGGCCTA
Source organism: Geotrypetes seraphini (assembly GCF_902459505.1). NCBI lineage: Eukaryota > Metazoa > Chordata > Amphibia > Gymnophiona > Dermophiidae > Geotrypetes > Geotrypetes seraphini. The sequence continues at coordinate 71,356,869 of NC_047095.1, forward strand.
ATTGGCTCATGAACAAACCATCTAGCTATAAGGACTTAGCCCTTGGTACCATCCAGGTTTGAAATGAATGAAATGTCAGATACACCAAGCAGAAAGTCTGAGATGAATTTTATGTTTTTTATGAAAATTGGTCAAGACAAAAAAATGAACATTACAATGAAAGTAAAAACTTAGCCACATTTTTTTAGACTAATGAAGAATTTGACTAGCTCTTCTCACAAAGGGTCTGAATTTCAATCATATGAACTGTCCCCAGACCAGTTATGATATTAGATCTTCCATAGAACACGTCAACCTTGAGACAAACAATCTTTTATTTCTATAAACTCAAAATAAATTACATGAAATAAAAAGTCCTATATAGGTTGACGTGTTCTATCCAGCTCCCCACTTGTTCTCTTTCGGTTGGATTTTACATGGGGTTTCTGTTCCCTTTGTTTTACATGAGTTCTTCCATTACACCTTCTTCTACTCTAGACTTGGTAACATCTACTGCTCCAGTATCTTCTCTGTCTTTTCTTAGGATAGATGCTAATCAAGCATTTTTTTTCTTCATTAACATTTCTGTCTTTTCTTTGGAGAAAATATTATCTACTATCATGCTTACATGAGAATAAACATTAAGCAATTGAAAGACGCCATGGAAAACAGGAAAGCATGGCGAGGACTGGCCTACAGAGTATCCAATGGTCAGACATGACTGAATGGACAGTAGTAGTCTCAAACTTACAACATTTCTTAATGGCCACTCCCCTCCAAAATGATTAAACAATTCTTGGAGTCTCTTCTCTCTTTTCTCTATTCAGTGGCTTCCTGTAGTCTGTTGTCTCTGTTCCCCTTTTCTGGAAGAAGACAGTCATCCTTCTTAGGTCAGGGCCAATGGTGGGGGGTGGCGGTGGGGGAGGAAGAGCGGTTGCCTACCAGGGGCATAGCTATCATTGAGTAAGCCTAGCAAAAATCTCTGAGCCAGCCTGTTGTTGAACTATCTGGCATTGCTCTCTTTCTTCTTCTACCCTCTTCCCCTACAGGTCTAGCATTATTCTCTAACTCCCACCCCCATCCCCTAGTGCTCCAAAGCCATGGCTAATCCTACCAAAGCCTTTTCTTTTCCATGTCTTACTCACTGGAAGGAAGGAAAAGGCAGAGAAAAGGCCCTAGCAGGACTGGCCAGTGGCCAGTTTTCATTGCTGCCTCTGCTGGCCACCCACAGGAAGGGGGCAGAGAGGGACCCATGACTCTTGCAGGGGTTACTATACATTCGGGTGGGTGCTAGAGATATATATCAGGTTCATAAAGGGGTAGAAGGGAGAAAGAGAGATGCTGGATTGTGTGAGGGAGAGGAAGATGGAAAGATGCTGGGCATGGGAAGGAGAAGAGAGTTTAGACCCAGAAAGAGAGGAGGAGAGATACTGGACTTGGAAGGAAGCAGTGTGGAAGAAGAAAGTGAGAGAGAGAGAGAGATACCCAAGCCAAAAAGAGGGACAAAGAAAGGGAGAGATACTGGACCAGAACATAAGAATAGCTTTATGGTGTCAGACCAAGGGTCCATCTAGCCCAGAGGCCAATCCAGGTCACTAGTACCTGACAAAAGCTCAAAGCGTAGCAACGATCCAGAGCAAGACATGGCTTCCCCCCTGTCTATGGACTTTTCCTCCAGGAACTTGTCCAAACCTTTCTTAAAACCAGCTATGCTATCTGCTCTTACCACAAGACAGCAGAGGGAAGAAAGATGCTGGCTCAAAAGATAGAAGAAGAAAGAGATGGAAGAAGGTTCAAGAGAGAGAGAGAGAGTCTGCTCCTGGAGTGAGGGGAGTAGAGGAAAGAGAGAGAATAATGCTGGCCCAGGGTCAGGAGGATGGGAAGAGACTGGACATGGGGTGAGACAGGGACACAGAGATGAGTTTGATAGGGAGTCAGAGAACTACTACTAGGATGAGTCATTTCTATAGTGCTACTAGAGGGATGCAGTGCTGTACACATTCTAAGCAGGTACCTTCTCTCTTCCTAGTGGGCTTACAATCGAAGGTGTTCTTTTGTACATGGGGCAATGGAGGGTTAATTCATAAAGAGTTGCATTGGTGACCAAACCCAGTTCTAGTCAACTCAACAACTTCCACCTGATAAATTTTTTGTACTGTTTTGGTTTTATTTTTTTAGTGTAATAAATACAGAAAAGTTATTAATAAAGAATAATTAATAATTTTATAAATATGAATGTGGGAAGAAAATCCTCAGAACACCATCTGGAATAGATACACATCTCACAGATGCCATGGGTTAACCTTCATAGGCATAAAACCCCAGACAAAATTATTTCTCAGAAAAATCTCTTGATAATGCTCAAATCAAATATCCTTTAAACTTAAATGTTACAAAACCACTTATCTTTCAGTTAGAGGACCACGTTCTTCAAAGCTATTTTAACAGTGAAGTTTCTCCCAAAGACTTGATTCCACTGTTTCTTTTGTCAGAAAAGGATTTTGATCATTCCCCAGGATCTCAGCTCACTGCACTAGCCATTAGGGTACTCCTCTACGACCTTGTCCCTTGTCAAAAGGGATAAGAGACCCTGAGAAAAGCAGAAAAGAAACACTGGGACCAAAGCAATGCTCAGAGAACAAAGGTAGAAAAAAGTTGGGTTTTTTCAAATGTATTAATTGTCATATCAGTTTTGGGAAAAGTGCATCTCTGAAATTTTGCATTTCATGTTTTCTGTATAGGTCTGTAATGTGTTTGGTTTTTGCAGAATTTGCCTACTGGAGCTCTGAAGAGGGTTTCCCTTTCACCCCCTTTCCCCCCACCCCCACTACCGTGGAAGAAATAGTATTCTAGGGGGATCATCTTAATTTACCCTCATGGGGCTCATTCCATCCACCCTCTACTCCAGCTGAAAAGGGAAAAAGAAACAATGAAGAAAGGTTTGGTCTCATTTTCAAAATAGACATCCAAAATGAATTGTAGTAGATTGAAATTGAGTGTTCAGAAAACGAAGGTTATATGTATTGATTATATCTGTACATTGTATAATCTTTTATTGTTGTACACTGCCTAGAAGTTTGATTAGGCAGATATAAGAAATTTTAAATAAACTGGAATATGCTCTTCCTGATAAACTCGACTTATTAGACACTACTGTTGCAATATCCATGGAGGTAAAGGGGCTCATAATCGAAAGAGAAAAACGTCCAAAAATCGGCACTTGGACGAACATTTCTCTAAAGCGTCCAAGTACCGATAATCAAACCGGGTTTTGGACGTATTTCTAAACAACTTAGGCCTTCATAGAGCCGCTCAATGTCCAAAGCTAAAAGGGTCGTTTCGGGAGGCGTGTTGAGGGCGGGAGTTGGGCGGGACGTGGGCCAGCTTAGACTTAGTCGTACAGCATGTATAACTGAAAGTTAAACAACAGAGCCTAGAGGAAACTTGGACGTTTTGACTTAGACCATCTAAAACATGGTCTAAGTCACTAAAACCCACCTAAACTCAACAGATAATCACTGAAAACACATAACACAGACCCCCACACACTACCCCAGTGATCACTAACACCCCCCCACCCCAATAAAAATTTTAATCATAACTTGAAATGTCAGCCTCCAGACCATCATCACCTGGCTGCCTGGCATAGGAAAGCCTAGTCGTCCAGCCCAGAGGCAGCTTAAGTCATCTTGGGGGTGGGTTTGGGACCCATAGAGAGATGGACCCATGCCCATAAGCTCCTGTAATCACTGCATTGTTACTGAAACATGTGCACTCCCCTATACATCCCCAAAACCCTTTTTTACTGGCATATAAGTGGCTCCTGCATCCATAAGGGCTATAGGGGTGGTAGATAAGTGGGTCTAGGGGATTCTGAAGGTGGTTTGGGGGGCTCATCGTCACCTATAAGGGAGCTGTAGTTAGGAGAAACCATGGCACCCTGTTTGTGAAGTTCACAGCAGTGCCCTGTAAGGTACCCCACTATTTAGGTGCCCTGTTTGGGTGTTCTGTCAATCACTTTGCAGACCCCCTCCCACGTCCAACAGGGCTTGTTCTAGACGTTTTTGACTTGGACGGACATTTGTACGAAAATGGACTATAAAGATAGATGTTTTAGATCAGATCTGCAGGACGTATAATTTGGACGATTTTCGAAAGTCAAAAGAAGTTGGATGTCTCTTTCGAAAATGTCACTTTGGCACTTTTTGACTTTGGACGACTTGCGAAATGGACGTAAATGGACTTAGACGTCCCTTATGTTTATGCCCCTCAAAATGTTTAGGGGTTTTATTCGATTTTTGCAGAATGTGGTATTGCAGTGCAATTTGGTGCTTCTGGGTCTGTAGTCTAGGCATGATAATACCACACTCTGCAAGACAGTCCTAAACATAGAGGCTGACAAGTATAGTCAGGTAGCCCAGAACGCAATTGTTCCAACTCTGTTCCGATTAAGAACGAGTGATCATGTGACAGAATGCTATATATGCATGTGCAGTGGTAAAAAAGGTATTTTTAAAATTGCATCTGTTGAGCAGTTTGAGCCCACATTTGTTGGAGTTTGGGAGGGCTCACCATATAATGTATGGTAGTTATGGTGAGATGTGTACCTGGCACCCTTAATGTGAAGTTCACAGCAGTGCCCCCAAGAGGGCTCCACTGTTCTGCTGACATATCTATGTGCCCCTGCCTACGTCCAAATGGCTTGGCAGTGGATGTTTTTAATTTGGACTCTTTTTTTTTTTTTTCAATAATGGCAAAAAAAATTAAGATGTCTAGCTGGACAAAATGCTACCTGAGCTATTTTCACCAAAAAAAAAAAAAAAAGATAAATGTCTTGCGGGTTCAAAAATGGACATTTTCTCTGATATTTGGACAAAGTCAGACTTAGATGTCCTGTCAAAAATGCCATCACTGTATATTACCGTAGTAAGAAAAGATTTTGGGTGAGTAACCTGGCAGAAAATCACACAATAACAGGTCTGTACATCCCTGATTCCGTTTAGGATCCATTTTGTTAAATATGGATATCAAATGTCCCCTTCACTAGTCTGGGAGAACCAGTTGAAAGATATTTCCAGCAATATTTCAGCAGCAAAAAACTCTACGCTGAATTGCATCCAAGCTCTCAGTCTGCCTATTATTAGGAATGAGCCATTAGATGACGCTTGCTGGATTTCTGCTTTGTTTGGGTGCCTTTTGAGCCTCTAGGTCAGTTAGACCTGGACTTCACTGTAAAAGCCCTGGCCCCGTCCTGTGGTGTTAGATATCTAAGAAAATCTCTTTGTCAGATGATAAGCGTACACTGCGGGTACCTGTCCCTTAATTTCTTACCTGGAAATGGATTTGATTGAACCTAAGCAATCTCCATGCTCTTTCCCTCAGGATGGAGTGACCTGTTGTATCTAGCTACCGGATGATCTTAGATTTATTATTAAAGTATGTGTCTGCAGAATGCCACTGGAACACGTGAGACACTTCAGTTCTGCTGATTGTTTGAACCTAACAGTGTGAAACCTTTCCTGCGCTCCAAAACTCCAGCTGACCTTATGTGCGCTTAGATTTCACCATTTCATTGATCTTATTCAAACGATCCCTTTGAGTCTAAAATATCTGAAAATCTTTTATATTCCCTTTGAGATTCTTCTTTATAAGGATAAGGTATAAGCTCACCTTTTCCTAGCTATCAAAGACAAAAGTGGCTCTCGGTGCTCTGGAGCACAATCGCAGAGATCTGACAACAAGGTTTCTGAGGCAAATAGGAAAAGATGAATTACCATCAGCCCAAACCACAAGCACATTTGACTTCTGTGGCTAGATTCAAGTCTTGCACAAAAATCCACTTTTTTGAGGGCACTTTCAAATTTTAAACCATTGCTCTTCCCAATCACAGTGGTGTTGCTTTCAATCATGTTTGCTGTTTCATACCTGGAGTTCAGGAGACATTTGAAGTCCCATCTATTTTTTATTTTATTTTTGGGTGATTAAATGTTTTCAATGTTCCATTTGTAATCACAAGTTATTCTTTTGTAAACTGCTTAGATCCTCGCGGTTATGCGGTCTATAAGTTGATTTTATGTGTATGTTATTCATGGGTCATGACACTTGGTTTTTTCTAGAAATGCCAGCCGCCACGGGCTTTTTATACTCAGATCTTCATAACTGAGCCATACCTGGATACTAGGGCTGCATATCCTGGTATAATGCTGCTACCAGCACTTATCCAGGTACTAGAGGTATTCAGACTGGTTCTCAGATCTTTTGCTGGCTGAATTTTATTCAGATAGTAACCTGGTTAGCAAACTGAGGGCCGGATTCTCAAAACTCGCTAGTATAATCAGGTGAGTCAATATAGTGGCTGTAGTGGCAACGATTTGAATTTTATGGGCAATTCTCAGCATAATAGCATGTAAATAATATGCACGCTATTTGTGCGGAGAATCGCTGGTAAATTGGGGGAGGAACTGTACCTGGCGCTTATTGGAAGAGTAATCGCTAGTATAGCTCCTCCCTCCTGTCAAAGCTGCTCTCCCTGTCCCAATCAACTGAGCCGCAGGTCTCTCCAAGTCCCGCTGGCTCAGCTGATTGATCGGCAGGGAGAGTAGCAGAAGGAAAAGTCCCTCCTCCTGCCAACACCCCCGTCACTCTTGTACAAGATCAGCAGGAGGGATGCCCACTCCCTCCTGCTGCCGGCGTCCCCAACCCCAAACAACCTGCTGTGCCCCTGCACCTTTAAAGGACAGCAGAAGGGATGCCCACTCCCTCCTGTCACTAGCGTCCCCTGCCCCCCTAACAACCCCCCGACAGCCTCCTACACCTTTAAATTGAAGGACAGCAGGAGGGATGCCCATTCCCTCCTGCTGCGGACGTCCCCCACTCTGACAACCCACTTTGCCCCCACACCTTTAAAGGACAGCATGTTCCCCGACAACACCCCAACAGCCCCCTACCTTGAAATTGAAGGATGGCCAGAGGGATGCCCAATCCCTTTGGCCGACAGGCCTGCCTCTTCAAAATGGCGAGCCTTCCCCTTTCCCTTGCATCCTGGGATGCACTAGGAGGGACCTAAAGCCCTGATTGGCTCTGGCGCTTAAGGCCCCTCCCTATCCCAGGATGCACCAGGCATGGGAGAGGCTGTAGGTTCCAGAGCCAATCAGGGGCCTTAGTCCCCTCCTACTGCATCTCAGGATGCACCAGGAAGGGGAAGGCCTGCCATTTTGAAAAGGCAGGCCTGCCAGCCGGAGAGAGTGGGCATCCCTCCAGTTGTCCTTCAATTTCAAGGTATTGGGGGGGGGGTCTATTGAGGGGTTGTTGGGGGGTTTATGCTGGCAGCATGAGGAAATGGGCATCACTCCTGCTGTCCTTCAATTTAAAGGTGCGGGGGGGGGGGATGCTGGGGGGTGCTAGGGGTGGGGTTCACTGGCAACAGGAAGGAGTGGGCATCCCTCTTGCCGAATGGGGGACATTGAACAGCCTAGGGGGTTACGTGGGAGGGAGGGAGGGAGGATTTGGGGGTCTTTAATTTGCAAGCCTTACTTTTCTGTCAGTGCCTGAGCCAATCAGCAGTGACCGGACAGTAAGGCTATGAGAGCGCAAACCCTGCTGGAAAATTTTGCCCGCAAATGTGGCATGAGGTTACAGAATTACCCAACGATGATAGAGAATTGCCTGTAGTGCTCATTTAAATAATAATGAGCCTATTTTACTACTATTTTAATATTAATGACCACATGGCAGAGTTGGAGTCTGCTAGGAAGCTCAGAAAAGACCACGGTGAGCCATTCTGATAATCAGACGGTAAAATACTGGCATGCTAAATCAGCTGGAACCGATTTAGGGTACGGTAAGTTTTGAGATTCTGTCCCTGAATATTTACTCTAACCGAGTAATTCTCAGCTCCATCCAGACTCTGCTCATTTTTCTATGAGACTCCCCAGATTTTCAGTGCCACTGTCTGGTTGTGTGTGCTGAAAATCTAGGCATCACCTGACAAGTGCAATTTAGATATATAGGAGTCTGGGTCCTGCCTAGCTAAATCCTGTAAATACCAGCACAAAAATATATATAAAAAAGATAAAACCAGGTCAAATTTAGGTCAAAAGGCATAGAATCAAGTAGGTTAAAAATAACGTCAGGAAATTCTTTTTCATGGAGAGGGTAGGTGATGCCTAGAATGCCGTCCTGAGGGAGGTGGTGGTGGAGACAAAAAAGGTGATGGAATTCAAAAAGGCGTAGATCTTTAATTAGAAAATGAATGGCATAAAGAAAGACAACTGAAATGGTTGCATATGTATTTGATGTGTCGAATGGGGCACAGATGGCAACTCCAGCTGTGAAGAACTAAGACAGTACTAGGCAGACTTGAGCTGGAGAGGGCTTTGACGGAAACTCTAGTCATTTGGAACATGAGGACACTGCTGAGGAGACTTTTACGCTCTGTATCACGCAAATGAGAAGATGGTTTGGATAGGCTGGAGTGAGCTTCAACTGCAACTCCAGTAGTTGGATCCTAAGGACACTACCAGGCGGATTCTACAGTCTTTGGGCTACATTCACGAAGCCCACCGATCAACTTCCGAGCACTTAGAGACCCCTTTATGACCCAATTTCCCTCCGACCCGATTCACTAACCTCTGTCCCGATCATTCTCCGATCTGCGCATGCAAATGAGGGGGAAAGGCATTCAAATGCAGGCAGGAAGCAATTCACTAAAATAAAAAAGCAACACCGACTGGGCTGGCCGATCCAAAAATAAGCGACTGCTGAGGACCAGTCGCTGAGGTCCTTTCTGACTGCCCTGCCTTCTGCCGCTCTGCTCTCAGCCCTGATCTCCTGCTCTGTCCTGCCACCCCGCTCTCACTCCAAATCTCTCCTGCCCTTCCCCGCACTACGAGCCCGTGGTTTTAACCCACAGGTTTAAAGCGAGTTAAAACCACAGGCTCGCAAAGAAAAAAAGAAACAAAAGTAGAGTTTTGAAAAAGTTTTTAAAAAGGACGCTGCTCTACAGATGGTCTGCGCATGCGTCGCGATTGCTAGAGAGCGATTCTGACATTGGAGGGTGATTTGTGAATCAGCCCCCAGACACAGATCAATCCGATCTGTGCCCTTTGTCCCAAAAATGCCAAAGAATCATGCATGGGGAAGTGAAGCCAATGCAGACGGCCTTCTTTGGTCTGTGTCCCATACATGGCAAGTCAATTCAGGATGGGCTGGAGTAGGTTTTGATGGCACCTTGCTAGCTGGGAAGTACAGTCAGCGCACGGCAGACCTTTTTACGGTCTGAGCCCTGAAAATGGCAAGGATGGATCAGCAGCAAGCATCTGCTGCATGTCTTGCATATCTCAGAGGGACTGGCTGGGCTTGGAGCAGTAAGGACCCAGCATCCATCCTGCTCTTAACTTCTCACAAAGGCATGAAGGGTTCGGGGGTGGGGGGAGCATCCAGTGGCAGGAGGGAGTAGGCATCCCTCCTGCCATTTTCACTGTTGTGGGAGGGGGGAGTTTGCCTGGCAGGAGGGAGGGGGCATCATTCCTACCAATTTTTGATGCCATTGAGGTGGGTAGCCAGCACGGCATTTTTTTTTTATGGGGCAGATGATGTGTGTGTGTAACATATGCACATCTGTGCCATTAAAAAGAAAAAAGCCCCAACAGCTGAGGGCTTCCCCAAACTGGCTCTAAGAGCGATTGATCAGACGGGGAGGTTTGTTGGTGCATCAGCCAACAGCGATTCACTCGGTCATCTAGCCCAGAGTTCCTGTCTGTGTTGGGGGTGAAAGCAGGCCTTCATTGTTTTTGTGGAATGGAAGGTGTTAGATTGGGCCCAAGCCCCTGTGGAGTGGAAGATATCTTGCCAAATCCTCCTACTGTGGATATTATTGGTATTACATAGGACTTCACAGTGTATATACAACAAATATGTTGTGCTTAAATCAGTCATTTTGATACATTTATTTACTAGACATAATTTGGTACATTGGTTTTATGTTCTGAACATTGGTTGTATAGGAATTGTCGTATATTTAGAGCATTAGCTAAATGGGGACTATCAGTTTCAGTGCTCATTGAGGCTTTCGAAGAGCTAAGTCTTCAGATGTTTTCTGAATGTGTATTCAGTAGTTGTAGGTAGGAAGAATGTTCCATATTTTTACTATTTGATAATGAAATGATTTGCAATGGGAACTTTCATTGGTGGAAATGATAGCGTTAGGCCATTGAAGTAGTGATGACTGGCAGATCTTCCTAATAGTTTGGTAATATGGTGTTGGAGCTGGCAAACCCCTCCTGTTCTTTTTGTTGGCGTGGAAGGTATCGAGCCCCTGTTGGTGTTACTGATGGAGTGGGAAATATGGTGTTGGGGTTACTGAGCCCCTCTTGTTCTTTCTGTTGGGGTGGGAGGTGTTAGATTGGGCCAAAGTCCCTGTTGATATTATTGCTGGACTAGGATATATGGTATTGGGGCAGTGGTTCCCAAACATGTCCTAGGGTAACCCCCAGCCAGTATATCCACAGCAAATATTCATGATGGGCCATTTGGCCTTTATTAGCTATCATGTTTCTATTCAAATCTCTCTCATAACATAGTAATATAGTAGATGGCAGCAAATGGTCCATCCAGTCTGCCCAACCTGATTCAATTTAAATTTTTTTTCTTTTTCTTCTTAGCTATTTCTGGGCAAGAATCCGTCAAAGCTCACTCCAGCCCTTCTACACCCTCCCCAGCACATCCTCCACCAAACAACCATATACAGACACAGACCGTGCAAGTCTGCCCAGTACTGGCCTTAGTTCTTCAATATTTACTATTCTTTTCTGATTCTAGATCCTCTGTGCTCATCCCATGCTTCTTTGAACTCAGTCATCGTTTTCCTCTCCAATACCTCTCTCGGGAGCGCATTCCAGGCATCCACCACCTTCTCTGTAAAGTAGATTTCCTTACATTGCTCTTGAGTCTGCCACCCCTCAAGCTCAAATTATGCCCTCTGGCTTTACCATTTTCCTTTCTCATGAACATTCATTGTGGATATCCTTTAAACCTGAGTAGCTGGGGGGATCCCCCTTAACATGTTTGGGAACCACTGGTATAGGGATTGCTGAGCCCCACTTACTGGTTTTGTGCGTGTGGGAGGTGCTGTTGAGTTCCTTATGTACTCCACTGATAATATACTACCAGATTTGTTTATTTGCACTCAGCATTCCTTTAGCAAGATATATTCCTTGTGTTTAGTAACAGTACCTTGTAAAAGTCTTCATGTCATTTTTTGTATTCCACCATTTTAAAAAGTACACTTCAAAATGCATTAAAGTTAGAAGATGTCAAAGCTGAATACTGCCAGAGTGAGATTTGCCTTGCAAAGAGTGAGATTTTTCAGACGGTACATCCAGGGTAACAGAAAAATGAAGGCAGATAAAGGCCATATGGTCTAACTAGTCTAGAATGGTGTAAGTGTATATTGCTTTGCAAATGAATCAAGACAGCATAAAATGATATTGGCTTTTCTTTGGAGCCTCTGAAAGAATAAAGCTAAGTGGGGAGCAATTTGGGTAAAGTTTTAAGCTGAAATTTGTCTTCCACTTAGTAGTTACAAGTATTTACACTGGCCTCCAGGAAAGCAGGAAGGTGTGCTCAGATTTCTTCCTAGTGGTTGGACTACACTTCTTCCTCCGTATTCGCGGTTTCAATTATTCACGGTTTTTGTTTGCTGGCTCCTCCCCCCAAAATTACATCAGCATGCAAAGAGAAATCGCTGATTCCCAGCACTTTCTTCACTTTTTTGGCTCTCCTTCAGGAACAGGCCAGGTCTCCCACCATGTTATTCGTGGTTTCACCAAATTCATGATGGTTTTGAATAGAAAACAGCAAATAAGATATGAAAAAGTTATTTTGCGGTTTTTCTGTATTTGTGGTTCTATTAATCCCCTATCACAGCAAATACGGAGGGAGAAGTGTAATTGGTTTCTTTTTCTAAGGCTTGCCTCTCCTGAAAGCAGTGATCAAGATCAGTGCAATGGTACTGAAGCTCTGATGAGTGAAAAACAGGGCTCAAAGTTTTAAGCGCAAAAAGCATTTTATAGTAAAGTCCCGAGCTATTTAAAGAGCCGGACTATTCTGTATGTTCCTTTGAGATCTTCTGGCCCATTAAACGGTTGCACTATCGGTTTCGAGTGCTAGGTTGGCCTTAACTAGGGCTGCTGCCTTTGCTTGCATAGCCCCTGTTTTATGGAATCAACTGCCTAAGGCTATTAGGGCAGAGGCTTCTGTAAAGAAATTTAAAAGATTATTAAAGACATTATTTTGAGACAGCTTTTAATTAGGTGCAGTGAGGGTGGAAGACTAAAATGCACTAGAATGCACACAGAATTGGATGTTTGTTCTTCACTGCTGCTTTGATATTCCCTATTGCGTAAGGCAGTCTATCAAAATTTGTGAGAATTTTCAAATGAGTATGACACACTTCTAATGAGCAAGACCTGGCATCTCTGTACTCTGCTGCACTGAAAAGTGCTAAAAGCTCCTGCATATTAAATCACCTTGTTTCTGAATGAAATTTTGGCCCCACAGATGAAATAAAAGGAGGAGCCACTAGAGGGCACTCAAGAACTTCACTGTTGAAGCATCTTCAATGAACAGCTACTGCTACAGAAACTGACTTTAAAGCAGAAAAGAATTATAGTACTATATAGGCAACACTGGATGTGCATGTGATTGTAAATAATTTTCCATTATTCAGAGATGCCAAGGGTGAACCATCCCAAAGAGTAAGATTTACCAAGGAGTGAGATTTTTCAGATGGTACATCTAAGAGGAGTATGTGGCGTGGTGGTTGGAGTTGTGGGTTCAAACCCCGCGCTGCTCCTTGTGACCCTGGGTAAGTCGCTCATTCCTCCATAGCCCCAGGTACGTTAGATAGATTGTGAGACAGATAGGGAAAATGCTTGACTACATGATTGTAAAACCGCTTAAATAACCTTGATAGGCGGTATATAAAAACCTAATAAACTTGATCTAGGCTGATTTAAGTGCACTATTGCTGTGCAAATGAATCAAAGCAGCATTAAATGATATTGGCTTTGCTTTGGAGCCCCTGAAGTAGGGAGCAATTTGGGTACATTTTTAAGATGAAATTTGTCTTCCACCTAGCATTTACATTGACCTCCAAGGAAGCAGGAAGGTGTGTTCAAATTTCTTCCTATTGGTTGGACCGCTTGGTTTACTTCTAAGACTTGCCTCAGATGAAAGCAGTGATTAAGATCAGTCCAGTGGTACTGAAGCTCTGATGAGTGAGAGCTTTCAAATGAGTGTGATACACTCCTAATGAGTGAGACTTGGCATCGCTTCATGACTGCTTCACTCTCTTTATGGAATAGTACTGCTCCACCAGATTATCTACTTCCAGGCTGGAGCTTTGGGAACAGTCCTCATTTTGAACTTATGTCCCATAGCAGATATCTTGCCTATTGAAATCAGTGCCACAACTCCGGGTGGTCCAAAACTTCCAGCCTGGAGCTGCTGACTTCATCTAGTGCATTTCAGTGAATGGTAATGGTGAATTAGCACACACCCTTCTCCCAGCCCAGATTTTAAAGTCTAATAAGAAGAAAACAGAAAGGCAGCTCCTGTTGGGCTGAAGAGTCTGATCTGCATGAGGGCAAGCATAGGAGAGTGGAGGAATAATGCTACCATTATTACATTTGGGTAAAGTACCTACAGTCGATCTCTCTGCAGCTTTCAATGTTGTCCACCATGATATACTACTTTATCAACTTTCCGAGATAGGAATTGAATCCACCGTCCTAAAGTGGTTCTCAAACTTCCTACGCTCTCGCTCCTACACTGTCAACACAAATGGCACCATGTCCGATCCTTGGACACCATCTTGCAGTGTCCCTCAGGGATCACCCCTATCCCCTATTCTCTTTAACATCTATATGTCCTCCCTGAAACTCCTCCAATTATCTCCCCTTGAAACAATCTACACATACACTGATGACATCCTTGTCCTCCTTGAGACAGACCAGAACCTCACCAACCTCCACGAGAACATTACAGCTTGCATAATGAGACTCCATTCCTGGTCCTTCTCGGTACAGATGAAATTGAATGAATCAAAAACAAAATTACTCTGGCTCGGCCCAAAATTAGAACATCTGCCCACCCTCTTCGCACTACCCTCAGGCGCTGCACTGTAGCTTGAATTCTCAAGCAAGGTCTTTGGCATCATTATCGATTCTTCTCTCTCCCTCAAAGACCACCTCAACTCCTTGGCTAAATCATGCTTTTTCAGCCTCCACATGCTATTTTCGCCAACAACGTTTCGCCGTCCTTGTCCAATCCATCATCCTCTCCAAATTAGACTACTGCAATGCCATCTGCTTAAGCCTTTCAAAAAAAGTCTTCAAAGACTCCAGCTAATCCAGAATACTGCAGCCAAGTTGATCTTTGCAAAACGCAAGTCTGACCATGTCTTCCACTCCTAGCCTAACTTCACTGGCTCCCAGTAATTTCCAGAATCTATTTAAAATGCTCCTGCCTGCTATATTGTGTGCAACTAACAAAATAAGGGGAGGGAAAGGGATTCATAATTGAATAATAGTTGATAAAATTATTAAATTTTACATGATATCTAAAAGTGTAGTAAGGATTATATAAGATATGTTGTATGTACAGTATGTTATGGAGATATCAAGTGTATACTTAAGGTAATTGTATGAATCTTTATGATACACTTGTTATATGAAAAAATTAATAAAATATGTTAAATGAAGATCATTCACGGCATCCTTCCTCCCTTAATCCCACTATTTTATAACTCTTCGAGTCCTGACTCTACCAGACCCGCCCAAAGATATAAATTATCCTTCCCCTCTCTACACGGTATTCGCTATGCAGGCAAACTGGGAAAATCCCTTCTCTTCAGAATCACAGGTCTTTGGAACGACCTTACTACCCCGCTGCGGAACCTGGGCTCCCTCCAATTATTCCACAAGCAACTGAAAACCTGGCTTTTCACTAAAATGTAATTCTATTTCCCCTTACTCTTCTCTTCTATATATAAGTTCATGTAAACCTTTTTTTCCATCTCTTCCTATATTTTAAGTTCTTGTAAACCGTGCCGAGCTCCACAACATCCGTGGAGATGATGTGGTATATAAACTTAAGGTTTAGTTTAGTTTAGTCACAAAGAACTTCAGTTTTGGATGCTCACTTGTAGTACCCTAACCCATTGGATCTTGCCTCTTTCATTAAACCCTTTGCCTCATTAAATTGCCCTTTCAAGAACTCTGAAATATGGGGGTGGGGAGAAAGGACAGAAATTCACAAATATGGGTATCAGTAACCTGCATGTAAATCCTTTACATGTGTGTGTGTGTATTTTTATTACAGATGATATTAGCTAGACTTGCAGAATTGGAGTTATAGATGCCCTAGACCAGTGTTCTTCAACCGCCAGTCCGTGGACTGATGTCGGTCCACAAAAGTTTCCTGCCGATCCATGAAGAAATAGTATCCTCTGCAAGCGCGTGTCCATCTTCCTTCCAGCTTGGCTGCTCCTTATCTTCAGTGCCAGCTGCACTTGTTTGACAGGACAGCACACAGTGGCTCTTGCATACTGCACGTGGCTGACCCGGAATCAGAACCGGGTCAGCAGCATGCAGCGTGCATGGGCTCCTGCGCACTGTCCTGGCAGATAAGGAGCAGCCAAGCCGGAAGGAAGACAGACAAGTGCTTGCGGGGGACACTGATCCAGCTTTGGCAGAGGCTGGATGGCCCTGAACAAGTAAAGGGAGAAGAGGAGAGGAGCACATTGGGACATGGGAGGGGCATAAATTTGGGACAAAAGTTGTAAGGCAGGGAGGGGGGACACGAACTCGGAACACAGAAGGAAGGGAGGAGGCATGAACTTGGAACACAAGGGAGGGGATACAAAGGGAGAATTGTTGGGGATGGGTGTGTAAGTGAAAGGGAAAGATGGTGCACATGGGGAAAGAAAGAAAGAGGACAATTGTTGGGCAGAGAGAGAAAGAGGAGTGAAGAGAAGGATGAGAGGGAGAAATGTTGGATATGGTGGTGGAGAGGGAACAGAGGGACAGATTGAAGGGGATGCAAGGGGGAGGAATGCTGGACATAGTGATGCAGGGCGAGGTGTGGAATTGCGCTGGAGAGGGGTGATAGAAGGAGAAATGTTGGGCACGGAGCTGGTAGGCAATAGTGAAAAATGTTGCACATGATCCGGGGGATCTGGGTATATCCCATGTTGGAAAACTAGGGACATCCCTCCCCTTTAGAATCACTGAGCTCTGGAACAACCTTACATCCCCTCTCCGAAACTCGAGCTCCCTCCAACTCTTCCGAAAAAATCTGAAAACTTGGCTTTTCTCAAAAATGTAACATCCCCCCCTCTCTAGTACCCTAATACCCCCTTTATCTTCCTTATACTTAATCCTATAACCCTCCTTTGGAGTTCCTTTCTATCTTAACCCTGTAAACCGTGCCGAGCTCTACGATTGTGGAGAAGATGCGGTATACAAACCTAAGGTTTAGTTTAGTTTAGGGATGAGAGAGGGAAAAATGTTGGATATGCCAGTAGAAGGAGTAGGAGAGATGCTCTCTCTTTCCCCACTCCCTGTACACGGGATGTTGACGGGGACTGAGTTCACAGGGATGGTATGGGGACCAAGCTGCGGGGATGGGGTGGAGACGGGGTTTTTTATTTCAGTCTTAGTAGTTTGCTGGTCCACAAAATAATTCTTTTATTTCCACCGGTCCATAGGTTTAAAAAGGTTGAAGAACACTGCCCTAGATTCTCTGGCAATAAACAAGTAGTGACAATTTGCTGTGTACAGGGTGTATCTTAGACTGCATGTACATTCATTCTTTCCCTGCTTACTGGCTCTACAAGGTCTATCTTCAAGGACTGGAATCTCAGTGTTCAGCCAGTAATTCAATGGCCTAGGCATGTTAATAAAAGAATAACCAACAACGCCACATTGCAGTGAGGAATTAGACATTTTTGGACACTTGCCTGAAAGGAGAGCCAAGACTTTATTTTTTACAGTGCAATGCTTTGGAAATCCAGAAGTCTTACTTCTTTCAACACTCAATCTCTCTCTCTCACCCCACTCCCCCTCCCCTTTCTATAGCAGGGCTTTTAAATCACCCCATGATCTGTATGCCTCGGTGGCCATTAATATTTTCTGTGGAAAGGCTCTGGAGGGCACTGCAAGCAAGACATAAGGAAGGATGTACATGCCTCGGTATATTTTGCCGGGTATTCCCGTAAATGGCACACATGCTCCGAATTGCTGAACACAACCACCTCGACACAGTGGCCGTATTTCCTGCGTGCCTCCACCATCTCCTCCACATCTCGGGCACTGATGATTTTGTCTGCCTTGGAGTACAGGTAAAGCTGGGGCCAGGAGGAGGAATCTTTCTTCATGGCATCATAGTAGCTTTCGTGGAATAAGTGAGTTAGGGGATAGAGGAGGAAACGATGCACAAGCACTATGACACAGAAGAGCAGGATGAGGATAATCCTGAACACCACATTGGTGTAGGATATCAGCACCTTGTTCAAGGCACGGATGGAGCCCAGCATGTTGCGATTACCAGGGCCACTGTCAAACAGTGTCCCCATCACCTTCAGAGTACAGAACTGACGATGGCAGTGCAACAGCTGCACAATGTACCGGTACAGCATCACCCCATTGTTGCTGAATACGTGGAAAAAGATGGGGCTCTTCTCAATCTCGTAATCAAAAAGAAGCTCCAGCAAATTCTTAGCGTACACCCTCAGGGTCTTACGGCCAATGGGTTCGGAGAAAAATGCAGCCGTCCACGGTGAGGTGTAACGGATTACGGTGCACCCCTGAAGGAAGAGACAAAGCCTGCATCAGTGCTCCACAGACAAGGGACAACACGGGTCAAACCACAAACACTTGACCTTAAGATTCAAGTCCTATTTACAAAAACCAAAACAAGGTTTATTAGCCAGCAATTTCTGGGACTATTAAAGTGGGCAATAAAGAAGCAGACACTAATGTCCTGTAAAGCACCTATCCATTTCATACACATGAGGCCGATGCAAAAGCCATGCATTAGAGCTCTGCACAGGGTTTCTAATGCAAGTGTAGGACACTGGACGCATGCACATATGCAGCTATATTTTGTGTTCAGAAAAATGTAGCGGCTCTGCAGCTGCCTGTGCTGGAAGGCTATACTCTGCACACAGTGAATTTCTGAACCAAGGGTCTCAAAATCCCTCCTTGAGGGCCGCAATCCAGTTGGGTTTTCAGGATTTCCCCAATGAATATGCATTGAAAGCAGTGCATACAAATAGATCGCATGCATATTCATTGGGAAAATCCTGAAAACCCCACTGGATTGCGGCCCTCAAGGATGGACTTCCAGCACAGGCACCCCAAGTGCTGCTACAACTTTTCCAATATCAAATACTTGTTAACAGGTCATCAGTTTGCTCTTTCTTCTACAATTACCTCCCCCTCAGCTCTGTGGTTTTTTTTTGACCCATCCTCTTCAGTGAAGTTGTAGGTCCTGTATCCTTGCAGTAAAGAGAAGAAACAGGCATGAAATCCTCACTAATACTGACTTCAGAAATTAAAACTCTTCTATTCTTCCTCAGATCTAAAGCCCTAGCATTAGAAAACCCTGCGTTGAATGGCTAAGATCTTCATCACCATAGCATTTAATTTGCTGCCCACCAATGTCACAGGGAGTCTTTGCACACATTCATTTTAACACAGGGTTCCCACAGTAGCAGAAAAATAGTGTGAAAGCCAAGTTGAGCTGTGCATCAAGTCAAGTGCAAGTGAAAAGGAGAGGAACATATGTACCAAATGGTGACCAGCTTATGGGGCTGTCACGTGCATGACAGATTAGTATGCCATTGACTTTCCCAACCAAAAATGGATGGCCAGAGGTGAAGCTACCTAACCTAAATACCTAAACTCAGGCTGAATGCACAGTGAAAGATTAGGTTTCTTACCTCTGCTAATCTTCCTTCTTGTAGATATTCTCTGGAGCCTGAACTAGCGGGTAATGCTTCCATTCCAGCCTTGGCTGCAGAACTTAAGAATAACACCAACCCCCCTCGGCGATGTCACCTGTGTGGCCACTCCCCTTGAAGTTCAGTAGGTAGCAAAGCCAGGAGGATCTAATACAAACAGGAAACACAAGAAAAAGAGTGGGGGGTGCGGGGATTCCCCGACACAAATCAATGCTGCTCATGATAACCAAATACATAATCAACAACTGCTAAGTTAGGATAATAAGAAATTGAAACCTGCAAAACTGAGGAACAGGTCACTAAAGAAGACCCAGCCTAAAGAGCAGAAGGGGCACCATCCCAGGACCCCTAAAACCCTATAAGCTTAAATAAAAGGACACTCGGGGAAATGTTAGCGAGGCTGGTCAAAGAGAGAAAGCACAGTTACTTACCGTAACAGTTGTTATCCAGGGACAGCAGGCAGCTATTCTCACAAGTGGGTGACGTGATCCAACGGAGCCCCGATGCGGACGTCTTAAAAGCAGTCTTGCTTGAAGAAACTCGAAGTTTCGAGTCGCCCGCACCGCGCATGCGCGAGTGCCTTCCCGCCCAGCGCAGGGCGCATCTCCTCAGTTCAGATAGCTAGCAAAGAAGCCAACCCAGGGGAGGTGGGTGGGATGTGAGAATAGCTGCCTGCTGTCCCTGGATAACAACTGTTACGGTAAGTAACTGTGCTTTATCCCAGGACAAGCAGGCAGGTATTCTCACAAGTGGGTGACCTCCAAGCTAACAAAAGTGGGATGGTGGGAGAGTTGGCAATTTAGGAGAATAAATTTTGCAATACTGTTTGGCCAAACTGTCCATCCCGTCTGGAGAAAGCATCCAGACAATAGTGAGAAGTGAAGGTATGAACCGAGGACCAAGTGGCAGCCTTACAAATTTCCTCAATGGGTGTAGATCTGAGGAAAGCCACAGAAGCTGCCATTGCTCTGACCTTATGGGCTGTGACTTTACTGTGAAGGGATAATCCAGCCTGGGCATAGCAGAAAGAGATACAAGCCGCTATCCAGTTGGAGATGGTACGCTTAGAGATAGGACGTCCCAACTTGTTCGGATCAAAGGAGATGAAAAGTTGAGGCCCGAGACACCGAAGACAGGGTCGATGAGGGTCCGTCAGTGAAATTGTGCACTGGCACTTGGAACACTTTTTAAAACCGGTAGCAGGCTGGGACATAGGCCGGAAAAGCTCCGCCGCAAGATCGAAGCTGCGGGGCTGCGGCCACATGGCCTGCCTGGTTGAACGGACGGAAGAAATTTTTTTTTTTTTTAAACAAGAAAAGCACGACAAAAATCAGCGACTCAGAGAAAAAGAATCCAAAACCGCGGACTTTAGAAGGCACAAGTGAAGATACTTCACGCAGAGAGCTGAAGACGGATTTCTCGGCTCCGTGGAAAAGTAAGAACTGAGGAGACGTGCCCTGCCCTGGGCGGGAAGGCACTCGCGCATGCGCGGTGCGGGCGACTCGAAACTTCGAGTTTCTTCAAGCAAGATTGCTTGTGAGGCGTCCACATCGGGGCTCCGTTGGATCACGTCACCCACTTGTGAGAATACCTGCCTGCTTGTCCTGGGATAAAGCCAACTTACCAGTTACTGGCAGCCGACATGCGAATTGGACAAAACAGATGGGCGGGAGTTCAGGCTCCAGAGGAGATCTACAAAAAGGAATATTAGCAGAGGCAAGAAACCTACTCTTTCATTCTTGTACAATCCCTCTGGAGTCTGAACTATCGGGACGTATCAAAACAGTTCCAAATCTCAGGGGGGGGGGGCCCAATGAGCCTGCCACCAGAACAGAAGGGCCAAAAGCCCATCGCTGCCACATCAACCTGGTAAAACCCGGAAAAACAATATGAAGGGAAACCCACGTGGCTGTCCGACAAATCTCCTCAGGCTAGACCACATGAGAGTCAGCCCACGAGGAAGCCCTTCCTCCGGGAGAGTGAGCCCTCACGCCAAGAGGAGGCTGCATCCCCGCCGCCACATGGGCCGCGGAACTGCCCACATGCAACCAACGTGATAAGGTAGCCTCGGAAACAGGCCAACTCTGGCGTGCAGGGCCCGCCAGGACAAACAGATGATCCGACAGATGGAAATCGATAGTAGCCTCAAGGCATCACAAAAGGAGACGCCGCACCTCTAGAGACTGCAAAACATGGGTCTTAGACTTGGAACTGAGAAATAAAATCACGAGCAGAAGAAAACTAGAAGTTCTCAGCAAGGCTGGCATCGCAGAAGGGGTTGGTGTTATTTTTAAGTTCTGCAGCCAAGGCTGGAATGGATGCATTACCCAATAGTTCAGGCTCCAGAGGGATTGTACAAGAATAGGTGTTTGCAGGTACTGCCACTTTACTGACACCATCAGCCCCAAGGAAATGTCAGGAAGAGAGGGGTTGGGTAACAGAGCAAAGCAGTTCTCTCTTTGGTTCTGATCTCTTGAAAGAGAGACACTGGACAAAGCAGTATCTCTGTGGCCCAGCCTCCCCGTAATGAGAAGATTTGTTGTGGCCATTTCATCGTAGCCACAATGAAATGGAGAAGATGAATCGACCCATTCCGAGGCCAAATGGCCCATCCGCAGCATCCACTATCTCCTCCTCTCCCTAAGAGATCCCACATGCCTGTCCCACACTTTCTTTAATTCAGAAATAGTTTTTGTTTCCACCACCTCTACCAGAAGACTATTCTAAGTATTTCCTTAAATTACACCGGAGTCTATCACCTCTTAACTTCATCCTATGCCCTCTCATTCCAAAGCTTCCTTTCTTTTTTTATTTTCAGGTTTTTTGCAAAGTTTATTGTGGGAGGTTGGTTTTTTTTAAAATCATATTAACCGCAACAGGTGAGGACTCCAGTAGAAATCAATCCTTGCTGATTATAATACCGCTCTCAGAACCCTGTGATGTCCTAACACAATAGTGTTTGGAACCATATTACCAGGTAAATGATGTCTTTCATTGAGTCGGTAAGTTGTGTGCAAAAAACCACAAACATGCAGCAAGCTCATATAAAGTGCTAAATGTAAATATAATAAATATGCTAAAAGTTATATCAAAACGTTTTTTTTGCACTTATCTTTCACAGAGCTGGCTTGTAGTGCATAATTGTTCGTGCATGGCTAATCAGACAAGATCAGACAAGAATTCCATATTGTTTAAGCACACCTGTGTATTTGGTGATTTTGCTCTCCACGTTCTTCTTGGATATTTTTTTCAATTTCATTTTCTTCTTCTTCTCATAGTGGAGTTTGGCCTTCTCTTTCCACTTTGTTTGCACAGCCTGATACTTCCATCCGATTTCATGGGCAAGCCGACCGAGGTAAGCAAACTTGCGTGTCGGTTTGAGATGTACAATCTTCAGGGCAGCTGGTACCACCATGCGTTTCCTCTTGTCATAAGGGGGAGGAATGTCATCAAAGACTTTGAGCCTCTCCAGGGCAGCCTGGCCACGCTTCATCTTATGTGGCAGCATGCCTCTGACTGTCCTCCAGAAATGCGGCTGGGTGCTCGGAAATGGTAGGGCCCACAGGATGGGTTGGTATTCATTCTCTTGCACAGGAAAGCAAGGTACTTCAATTTGTTCCAGTAAAAGTTGTTAGAGAAATTGATGCCCTCGCATCTCATAATCACCACTTTGCGGCCAAGCAGAACCTGTTTGGCTGCAAGACGACCAAAGAGGTGACCATGGCCATCAATGACAAGAACCTTCAGGTCCTCCATCTTTGTGCGCCCACCGGAAAAAGAGAGCTTCCTTTTCAAATGAAAAAGACTCGCCTCATCCGCATTTCTGCCACGTAAGTATTTAAACATCTCTATCATATCTCTCCTCTCCTACCTTTCCTTCAAAGTATAATTATTGAGATCTTTAAGTCTGTCCCCATAACGCCTTATGACATAGACCACCGACCTTCTTCTGGACTGACTCTGATCACCGCCTTCTTCTGGACCGACTCTGTCCTGTTTATATCTTTTTGAAAGTGTGGTCTCCAGAATTGTACACAATATTCTAAACGAGGTCTCACTAGTGTCTTATACAGAGGCATCAATACCTCCTTTTTCCTACTGGCCATACATCTCTCTAAGCACTCTAGCATCCTTCTAGCTTTCATTGTCACCTTTTCAATCTGTTTGGCCACCTTAAGATCATCGCATATTATCACACCCAAGTTCTGCTCCTCTTTCATACACAAAAGTTCTTCACCCCCTAAACTGTACTGTTCCCTTGGGTTTTTGCAGTCCAAATGCATGACCTTGCATTTCTTAACATTAAATCTTAGCTGCCAAATTTCAGATCATTCCTCAAGCTTCATTAGGTCTTTCCTTGTGTTATCCACATCATCTGAGGTGTCTACTCTATTGCAGATTTTGATATCATCTGCAAAGAGGGAAATCTTACCAGTCAGTCCTTCAGCAATATCGCTTACAAAAATTTTAAATAGAATAGGCCCAAGAACCAAACTTTGAGGCACACTGCTGGTAACATCCCTTTCAACAGAGCGATCTCCATTGACTAACTACCATCTGTTGCCTTCAACTCAACCAGTTTCTGACTCAGTCTGCCACTTTGGGGCCCATACCGAGAGCACTCAGTTTATTTGACACCTATGTGGAACTGTGTCAAAGGCTTTGCTAAAATCTAAATATACCACATCTAGCACACTCCCTCTATCCAATTCTCTGGTCATTTAGTCAAAGAAATTGATCAGATTTGTCTGATAAGACCTACCTCTAGTGAATCCATGTTGCCTCTTGTACTGTAATCCACTGGATTCCAGAAACATCACTATTTTCTGTTTTAAAAGCGTTTCCATTAATTTACTTACCACATAAGTCAGACTTACCGGCCTTTAGTTCCCTATTTCTTCCTTTCTTCCACTTTTGTGGAACATAAGCAGTGCCTCTGCTGGGTCAGACCAGAGGCCCATAATGCCCAGCAGTCCACTCACGCGGCTGCCCATCAGGTCCAGAGCCTGTATAGTAATCCTCTATCTATATTCTTCTATCCCCTTTTCCTTCAGGAAATCATCTAATCCCTTTTTGAACCCCAATATCGTACTCTGTCTTATTACACCCTCTGGAAGCGCATTCCAGGTATCCACCATCCTTTGGGTGAAGAAGAACTTCCTAGCACTGGTTCTGAATCTGTCCCCTCTTAATTTTTCCGAATGCCCTCTCATTCTTGTAGTTTTCGAAAGTTTGAAGAATCTGTCCCTCTCCACTTTCTCTATGCCCTTCATGATCTTGTAAGTCTCTTTCATGTCCCCTCTAAGTCTCCGCTTTTCCAGGGAAAAGAGCCCCAGTTTCTTTAATCTTTCAGCATATGAAAGGTTTTCCATACCTTTTATCAATCATGATGCTCTTTTCTGGACTCTCTCGAGTATCGCCATATCCTTCTTAAGGTACGGCGACCAATACTAGATGCAGTACTCCAGATGAAGGCGCACCATTGCCTGATACAACGGCAGGATAACTTCTTTTGTTCTGGTTGTAATACCTTTCTTGATAATACCTAGCATTCTATTCTTAGAGGCCGCTGCGCACTGTGCCGACGGCTTCATTGTCTTGTCCATTATTACCCCCAAGTCCTTTTCTAGGGTACTTTCACCCATTACCAGTCCTCCGATCATATAGCTTTGGGTTTCTGTTTCCTACATGCAAGACTTTACATTTCTCTACATTAAACTTCATCTGCCATCTCGTCGCCCACTCTTCTAGTTTGTTCAGGTCCCTTTGTAAATCCTCACAGTCCTCTTTAGTCCCAACTCCACTAAATAGTTTGGTGTCGTCTGTGAATTTTATTACTTTGTACTTCGTCCCTGTTTCTAGATCATTTATAAATACATTGAACAGCAGCGGTCCGAGTACTGACCCCTGCAGAACACCACTCGTGACCCTCCTCCAGTCAGAGTAATGGCCCTTTACTCCTACCCTTTGCTTCCTACCCGCCAACCAATTTTTGATCCATCTATGTACGTCTCCTTCCACCCCATGGTTCTTCAGTTTCCGTAGTAGGCATTCATGGGGTCACTTGTCAAAGGCTTTTTGGAAATCCAAGTATATGATGTCTATGGGGTCCCCTTTGTCCATTCGTTTGTTAATTCCTTCGAAGAAGTGCAATAAGTTCATATTTCTTCCTTACTTCCACTTTTGTGGAGGTACCATATCTGCCCTTCTGCAGTCCTCCGGTACCACTCCCGATTCTAGATAAGAATTGAAATGTTCAGCCAGTGGAAGCACCAGGATTTTCCTAAGTTCCTTCCATACCCTCAAATGTACACCATCCAGTCCCATTGCTTTATCCACCTTTAGCTAGCTCCTCATGAACACAATCCTCTGAAAATCGATCAGGGTCTACCATACCTCCATCCCTATTTGCATTTGTCTTCTGTGGTCCAGCTCCTGGCGCTTCAGCTGTGAACACAATTCAGCCTTATCTTTAACAGCTTCTACATATTCCTCTCCTTATGGGATTTGGATCATTTATAAACTCTAGCAACTAACATCAAGAAAGCTGTGTGTACTGATTCTAGGGCACCTTTCTGAGAACTGCTCTTTGTTCTTCACTAGCCAAACATCTAGATAGGAGACTACCTACACCACTACTCTAAAAAGCTCTAAGACCTATTTAGCTCAGTTTTCCTTCCCAGACTATCAAATGTCATCCATAGGTCAGAACTATGTAACCAGCTTGTCCTTGGAGAACTGTCCAAAGTATTAACCATTCTGTAGCCTGCAATTTTACTTACTGTTATTAGCAATATTTTTATTTACTTTTTGCTTTTTTGTCCTTTGAACCATTTTGGGAGCAATTCTATAACTGGATACCTCCAGAGGTGAGCAGCAGAAGCCCAGATGCTTACCTTCTATTATAAAATACAAATGTGACCCAGCACCAGTATGTCTATCATTTAGAGACCTGCACTTAAGCCATCCATAGAATTGGTATAAGTGAGAGCCTTGTCTATAGGTATCCCAAATATCTACAAATGCACATGATGTTAACAGAATATTTGCAGAATAGTCTGTATGCAAAATGTTTGCATGCATGTGCTTACATATGTGCATATACTCCTAGGCCGTTATTCTAAACATGCATGTAGCATGGGGTGCTTAGATTATTTGTATTACTTTGTTAAAACATATCCAATTGCATCATGCTAATAAAGTTCCTGGATCATAAAAAAGCACTCTTAGGGAAGGGAGAGAAAAGAAAGAATAGCATGAGTGATATCTAGCTCCCCAATTCACAATTCTGGTGCTTTCCTATGTCATAATGGTGACAGAAGAGGTACCAGAAAGCATATTGCTCTCTTATTTCTTCTGCTAATGGGAAGAAAAATTGGAATGAGGAAGACTGCGCTGTAAATAAGCTTTGCAGTCTACTGCAAGAAGTAGAGCTACTGTGAAGGTGTAGAACACTAGGTGATTCTCTAAAACTGCCCTTAACTCTCCCCCCCCGGACAACCAAAAATCTGAGTACCAGCATCTTTCTTTCCTGAAAAAAAAAAGCACAGAGAGGTTTTCTCTGAGGGGCTTTGCTGTATTCATTGCTATGATATTAAGGTGTTCATTTTCAAAAGAGAAAACATTTGAAAAACATTATAAAGTGCAGAAGGACGTTTTTCTCACAAATATGTCTAAGTTCAATTTTCAGGGTTATGTTAATTAGGTTTTTTATTCCGCCTTTATCTATTCTGTTCAAGGTTGGGTCAGTAACCCAGGAAGTTGCAAAGAACAGTTTGACAGAGACATTCAATAGAGTTGCTGGTACAGTTAGGTTCAAGTAAGTCATCATTGTCTCATCATTATATCCCAAGAGTTGCATTAGACCAGGGGTGCTCAATACGTTGATCGCGATCGACCGGTAGATCGGGAAGGCAATGCGAGTCGATCAGCCTTCCTCTCCCCGACGTCCCTCACCACCCTCCCTCCAGAAGCATCGGACCGACCAGCATTCCGCTCCCCGACATCAATTCTGACGTCGGAGAGGAAGTTCTGGGCCAGCCAATCGCTGCCTGGCTGGCCCGGAACTCCTTTCTGACATTGGAATTGACGTCGGGGAGAAGAATGCTGGTCAGCTTGATGCTTCTACAGGGAGAGCTTGGGGTGGCAGTGGCTTGGTGGCCTGTTTCCTGATGGCAGTGGCAAACCTAGTGGCTTGGGGGAGGGCAGGGAGAAAGAAAGAAAGGGGAGACAAAGAAAGAAGGGAAAGAGAAAGAAAGGGGGAACAGGGAGTCAGAAAGAAAGGGGGTATGGAGAGAGAGAGAAAGAAAGGGAGGCAGGGAGACAGAAAGAAAGAAGGGGGCAGGGAGAATGAAAGAATAAGTTGGGGGAGAGAATGAGGTCTGGAGGAGAGGAAGCATACAGGAGGCTGAAAGAAGAAAAGAAGTATTGAATGCACAGTCAGAAGAAGAAAGTGCAACCAGAGACTCATGAAATCACCAGACAACAAAAATAAGAAAAATTATTTTATTTCCAATTTAGTGATCAAAATATGTCCGTTTCGAGAATTTATATCTGCTCTCTGTATTTTGCACTATGGCTCCCTTTTACTAAACTGCAATGGCGTTTTTTAGCGCAGGGAGCCTATGAGCGTTGAGAGCATCGCGGGGCATTCAGCGCAGCTCCCTGCGCTAAAAACTGCTATCGCAGTTTAGTAAAATGGGAGGGGGTATATTTGTCTATTTTTGTATGGTTGTTACTGAGGTGACATTGCATAGAGTCATCTGCCTTGACCTCTTTGAAAAAAACCCGGAATATAAATGATAATTAACATTTTCTCTGCGTACAGTGTGCTTTGTGTTTTTAAAATTTTTTTTATTGTTGGTAGATCATTTTGACTTGGTCATTTTAAAAGTAGCTCGCAAGCCCTAAAAGTGTGGGCACCTCTGCATTAGACAGTTTAGAAATGGGCTTTTACAATTACCTTTTCAGTTACTTCAGGGTTGGCTCCCTGTCTTAGAACAGAAATGCTTTTAAAAGTTTTCTGAATCTGAGACAGTGATCACAAGATCATAGTGTAAGTGGTAGTTGGTTACAGCATTTTGCTCATTGCTATTGGATGGATATGGTAATTTGCCTGGTAGACTTTATATTGTTGAACCCCCCTGAACCCCCAAATGTTCACCAGCAGAAGAAATGCTCAATCTCCGGCCGGACCGGACCCCCCCCCGACCTCCTCCTAACCTTTTTTAGATGGCCAGCTGGATGGGTCCTTCCTGCGTCCAGAAGGCAGGCCCGCTTTCACAGGAATGGTGGGCCTGCCCCTTCCCAGTGCATCTTGGCATGCATCGGGCAGGGGCCTAAGGCCCTGACTGGCCCAGGCACTTAAGGCCCCTCCTACAGGAGGGGCCTTAGTAAACCTGGGACAACTGGAATCTTAGGCCCTTCTCCCAGTGCATTCTGGGATGTACTGAGAGTGGTTTAAGATTCCGATTGGCCACTCTCCTAGGCCCCTACCTTTGGCATCTGGCAGGAAGGACTGGCATCCCTCCTGCTGGCAAACTTTTGGGCGTTCGGGGGGGGGGGGGTGTCCCGCAGGAGAGATTGGGCATCTCTCCTCTGGCAATCATTGTGGGGGGGTCACGGCAGGTTCTGGAAGGAGGGACTGGGCATCCCTAATCTAATCTAATGCTTAGTTTTGTATACTGAGACTTCAATCCAGGAAAGCTCGACTTGGTTTACAACAATTAAGTTAGGCTAATAAAGGCATATAGAAAGTTATCAGAAAGATTAGTTTACAAAATGTTTAGTAAACAGAATAGTTTTCAAAGACTTACGAAAAAAAGAAAGGGATCCCTCCTGTCACAATCATTGCAGGGGGTATTTCCTCAGTCAAAATGGTGGAGTTTCCCCACCAAAGAAGAAAAGCCCACTAAAAAAGGCAACCCCAAGGCCATGGGCACTGAAGAGGCCTGAAAAATCAAAGCCTCAATAAGGGAATACCCTGTAAGTCTGACACACCAGTAAGGGAATTCTCAAGACCTTCCGCAGCAAGGGAAGCCCAGTCTTCCCTACAACCAGCAGCTGAGACAGCAGGGGAATAACCAGCACTGTCGGCAGTTAGAGAACCACAGGCCTCTCTACCACCCACGGCTGACGCACCCTTCGCAGCTGCTGGAGAAACCCTTGCGCTGGCCGGCTCCAAGGTTAACGAGGGTTCCCCTTCCCACTGTGAACAAAAACAACAAACACTAGCTGCATGAAGCCCTCGGCAGGAACACGCTGAGCACTTCTTCAGCTTGCGAGAAGTGCTCATTGTGCCGGCAGCTAAATGGGAGAAAAATTATGAATGAAAAACTGGCACATAAGAAAAGCACTGCCTCAGGTCTGTTTTGTTTTTTTAATAAACTTTAAATGAAAGGGAGCAGACCCCAGAGGCACTCAAAACTGTAATCTTTTCTGTAATCTTTTCCCCTTGGCAAGGCATACAGTTAAGGCTCCTCTAGAGAAAAAATTGGGGAGTTGGGGGAAATGAGGGGAGGGACTCAGCTAGTGTGACAGCCCAGAGATGGAATTGGCCCCTGTGGGACCCCAGCTCAGTCCAACAAAAATAGGGGCAGAGCAAAAGGCTACTGCCTAACCTTTCCAACAGAGCCTGCTCATGACCTAAAGTTAAGACTGCATAAGCTTAGCACTTTCATCTGCTGGAAAATGAGAACACACTGAATTCTATCAGTACAAGAGGGCTGTGTAATACCTCATAGAATCAGTCTGTTCTCAGTCTCCACCTGCTGGCAGAGAAGTATAAACCCATCCGTCTGTGCCAGTTTGGAGGAACGATAAAGAAATATATATATTTATGTGCCCACCTACATATATATATATGTTTGTGTGTGTGTCCATATATATATATGCAGGTGGACATAGAAGCAAATGGATAAAATGATAAGATGGGTGAAATGACTGAGCAACCAGGACAGAATCTCTGTGCTCTTAGTTTAGATGTCCCTTGTGGTGATTCAGAGCCCTGTGATCTATATTTGGTTTCTACATGACATTGCACAGTTGTGGCATCTAATATAATAAAACGATAAGCCACGCATGTGCACTTCCTATGCGTGCGCCGGTTTTCCGTGAGCTGTAGCGACCCATAGGAAGTGCGCATGCGCGGCTTATGGTTCTGTTTTTCGGTCTGGCCTGCTCCCTGCCATATTGCATTTTTCAGTTGAAAGACGCAGAGGTGGCTCCTCTCACGATCCCCGCCTGCGTCGGACTTCCGACGCAGGTGGGGATCATGAGAGGAGCCACCGCCGCGTCTTTCAACTAAAAAGAAAAATATGGCAAGGCGAGCAGGCCAGACCAGACCGAAGCTCAAGACCATGAGAAGGGAAGGGAAGGGGGGGCCTACAAAGAAGAGGACTCCAGCCGCGAGGAGCCGAACGGAGCAGCCAGATCGCAGCAGGCCAGATTGCGGGGGAGGGGCCGAATGGAGCAGGCAAGATCGCGGTAAGAGAAGGGAAGGGGTGGGGGAAATGCTGCAACTGCTGCACAGGGACCTGGAGGGGAAGACAAATACCACTGCTGCTGCACAGGGAAGTCGGGGGGGAGGAGGGAAATGCTGTTGCAAGGAAGTGGGGTGGAAATACTACTGCACAGGGAAATGGAGGGAAAGAATGACAGACAGACAGCAGGAGGGAGGGAGACAGACAGAAAGGAAGAAAGACACAGGGGCAGGGAGAGGGACAGAAAGACAGACAGAAAAAGGGAGCCAAGGAGAGAGAGAGAGAGAGACAGCGGGAGAGAGAGAGAGACAGAAAGAAAGACAGACAGACATATATTCTAGCACCCGTTAATGTAACGGGCTTAAAGACTAGTTTCCACTATAATGTTCAACAGTGCATGGGTTCCAATGGCCCCTCATTCTAGAACCTTGGTCTTAACTCACAGTCATCCAGAGCTGCCAAAGGGTCAGGTTTTCAGGATATCACTATCTCCACTGTATGCAAACATATTTCACATGCAGATTCATCAAGGATATCCAGAAAAATCTGATATATTGGCTGCCCTCAAAGACTAGACCAAGGTCCTAGAAAGCACAGTCTTGTCCCTTTGAGAGGAGAGAAGCCCATCAATTTGCTGCTAAGAGATCTCTCTGAACTAACCTGGTTCCGGTAGATATCACTGTACTTTGCTAAATGTGGATCTTTGCATCCGCCCCATCCCAGCAGGACCACCACCGGCGACTTGCAAGTATCTGCAGGACAAGGCAGAAATTGGAACAGGTTCAGATTACATTGCTTACCGGTCCATATCCATATTATGTTTAAATTATTTGTTTGACTCATTAAATCTATTATCGAGAACCCTTCTCCCCCTTTTTATCTTCTCATACCATTCCTTATATTCCAGCTGGTTCCCTCCGTTCGTTATATGCCCACTGCTTGGTACTGCCCTCTCCATGTTATGCACATTTTGGATCAGCTAGGCATAAAGCATTTTTCTCTCTTAAGACCTAAATTATGGAAAGAAAAGATTTATTTCCTGCTCTTTGGGCTGAACACTGTTTTCCTAGATTGAACTTACTTCTTTGAGTTGATTTTTGGGCATAAACTCTGAATTCACTTGTCTTCCTGGCTAAATCCATTAAGCCCGAACCCTTTCCCCAACTTCCTCTGTTTGCGTGATTGATTGCTTCTATCCTGTCTTGAACTGACTGGCGTTCCTTTCTTTTTTCTTACTAATTTTGTATTTCTAATCCGCCTTGACCAGTCTATCAAGCTCTCCTATAAACACAAACACATCTTAAACAATGCAAGATAGAAGAGAGAACCTGAAAGCTGAGAATCCAGTCCCACTGCTGCCAGTTCTCGATGTTCTAGAAGAGCAAGTCACTTAACTTCCCTAGTCTCTAAGAAAAACTTTTATAAGTATCTAGCTGACTATTTAAAGATATGCCATCTGAATCAAAGGCTTTGAAAATGTATCCTCCCTCTCCCCATGCTCCCTGCTTAGCTACTGAAAACGTAGGTGACCTAGGGGCAAGAGAAATCAGGCATACAGCACTAAATTAGGTGCCTGAACCTAGACAAATCAAAGGGCAAGCTTAAATGTGGCAAGCTAAATTTTGACCAGCCAGATTTAGGGAAATTTTTAAGTTCCAGAGCTCGATCTCAGTACTCATACTCACCTTCACTCTTAGTATTCAGAGTCACCCCTTTACCCAGTTACAGGATCCATTCCTTCCTTCTTGCCACATGTTAAAAACATAGTTGCCCTGCAATTAGCCCATGGAGGTATGAGTTTTCATTCACAAGTCCCCATTTTAGCCCTCTCCTCTCTTCCATTCAACCTAGTCATCACATCATAGTCCTTAGCCAGGTACCATCTTGGTTTTCTGTAGAATCCAATATGAGGAAACAGAAAGGCAAAGTAGAAAGGCAAGAAAAACAATGAAGGCGATCTTGGGTGCTAAACTTCTTTATTGTGTCTATTAGACTTGACACGTATGTGTTTTGGTCCTACAGCCTGCCTTAGGAGTCTAAAGGATAAAATAACATAGATAAACTTAAACTTAAGAGCCAACCTCATGTACCTTTTCAGTCTGAACACTAGACAACATTATTATGCAATGGCTGTGGATCCAAGGAGCATAAGTTAGAATTGGGAATCTACATGGAAGCAAGTGCAGAGCCAATAAACCAGACCAGCCCTTTGTTTTGGGGGGTTTGAGAGTGAGAGTACTAGCCTGGTTTACCTTTCTGTACAGAAGGTCAGAACACATCTGACCCTTGACCTAGAAACACAAAAAAAATAAATAAAAGAAGATAAAAACCATATGGCCTATCCTAGGATTCAGATGTCTAAGAAAACCCAGACATGTCCTCTTTTTAAGGACTGTCTGGTGTCCAGATGGATTTCCAAAACCCGGCAGTTTGTCTTGGTTTTGGAAAACCTACGAGCATGTGCAGATGCAATATGATCAATGTCACATCTGCGTATGATCGGAGGCCCACCAGATGCAGCCTGTTCTCAGGGAAGAAGAGATGAGGTTTGTGTGGGAATGGGGCAAGGCCACGTGTCCTGTTTTATCTAATTAAGAAATCTAATAACTCTAGCCTATCCAGTCTTCCCATCCAGCCATCTACTATCTCTTCTTCTTCCTTAGAGATCCTATGTATTTGTCCCAAGCTTTCTTATTTATTTTAAAACCTAAGCGGTTTCCCAAAAACCCCCAATCATATTATAAACACACTTCATCTCCACCAGGAGGTCATTCTACAAATTCACCACCCTTTCTGTGAAGTATTTCCTCTGATTACTTCTGAGTTTGTTCCTTTTCACCTTCATTCTCTGCAGAGAGGCAAAACTTACCAGACAGCTCTTCAGCAATATTGCTCACAAAAATGTTCAAAAGAACCGGCCCAAGAACTAAACCTTGTAGCACACCACTGGTAACATCCCTTTCCTCTGAGCAATCTCTGTTGACCACTACTACCCTCTGTCACCATCCACTCAAGCAGTTCCTAATCCAGTCAGTCACTTTAGAGCCCATACTGATGGCACTCAATTTATTTATTTTAACATAGAAACATGCTGGCAGATAAAGGCCAAATGGCTCATCTAGTCTGCCCATCCGAAGTAACTATGATCTCTTTCTCTCTAAGAGATCCCACATGCCTATCCCAGACCCTCTTGAATTCAGAACATAAGAATAGCCATACAGGGTCAGACCAATGGTGCATCTAGACCAGTATCCTGTTTCCACAGTGGCCGATCCAGAAAATCCAAATAGTAGCAACATTGATCATGTGGAACTGTATCAAAGGTTTTGCTAAAATCTCTTACTTGTGGAATGCTTTGTGGACAGAGCTCTATTCTGTTGTTTAAAATATTTATTTGCTCCTTTTGTTACATGATCAGGTTATTTGAAGTGAAATACCACTTCATTGCTAAAGATCCAATTGCTTTTCCCTTTTGGAAATTACATTTTATCATATAAATCAATGCTGAGCAGTCATTTCCTATTTATGATATATATAATCGGATGTATCTGTGTATGTATGTTTCAGCATAATTTTGAAACACAGAGAGATTGCAACCAAACTTGGTATACATATCACTTACTATCTGGGGGGAAATACTGTGGGGGTGAGAAGGGGGTGACATGTACAAATTATCAAAAAAGACAGATTTTACTGTCTAATCCATAGTTTTCGAGCTCGCTGAGATGAATACTGATCTCCCAATGCTGTTTAAGTCCAAGTTCAGCCCCATACAGAGGGCCATTCTTGCTGCTCAAAAATAAACAATCAAATACTTCCCGTTTTACCAGGCGTAATCACTGAATACAAGTCTATCAATACCAGAAGATTAGGATAAATAAATATCCAGGCAACACCTGATAATCAGCTAGCTAGTAGAAAGTATTTCATTTAATTTTTGTATTTTATATACCACCCATAGGCACAGACATCTGAACAGTCACAACCAATTCACAGTCTAATCAGTAGGAGTTTATTATTTATAAAATTTGTTACACCACCTCATCAGAACACAGGTCTATGTAGTTTAAAGCCTAATAAAGAAAAGAAAATTAACTTCAAAGTTTCAATAGAAATGATAAGAATCCATTCAACCACAACCAAACATGCCAAAAATAAAACTGAGTCTAAGAATTAAAAAAAAAAATCCTCCTACTGGTTTCTTTGTACCCCAAATGGAAGCTGAAATAATTAAAGCTGGCTTTTACTAAACTGTAGTAGAACTTCTTACTACAGGCCAGCGAGGTAAATGTTCCAATGCTCAAAGGAATTGAATGAGCGTCAGAGCATTTACCTTGTTGGCTCATGGTAAAAAAAAACCTCTACTGTGGTTTAGTAAAAGGAGCCCTAAGTCTTAAGCTATCTTAAGGTAAACTATTCAAAAGGGCCAAAGCCACAGATGGAGAGGGTGACTCGCATTAGCTAAATGTGGAATAGAGGAAAGTATATCCTGCATTATTCAAAAATATCTACACTAAACTAAACTAAACCTTAAGTTTATATACCGCATCTTCTCCACGGAAGTAGAGCTCAGCACGGTTTACAAGAACTTAAAATATGAGAAAGGATAGGAAAAGGTTTACATAAGCTTATAAGTAGAGAGGAAAAGTAAGGGAAAAATAGGATTACATGTTAGAGAAGAGCCAGGTTTTTAGTTGCTTGCGGAATAAATGGAGGGAGCTCAGGTTCCGCAGCGGGATAGTAAGGTTGTTCCAGAGACCTGTGATTTGAATAGAAGTGATTTTCCCAGTTTACCTGCGTGGAGAATACCATGTAGGGAGGGGAAGGATAGTTTATATCTTTGGGCGGGCCTGGTGGAGTCAGGGCACGGATTATATGATAACATACACATGGGTTATTCAGAAAAAACTAAAGTTGGATAAACTTTAATTGAAGTTTTTCCCATGAATTTGTCAGTGAAATAAGAAATTTAAGCATTATAATATTTTCATGACATACAATTTAACTCTATTAGGAGTCAGAGTTGGACTCGGCACATCTTCACCAACTCCAACTCTAGTAACCCAAAAAAGTCATAGGGGCAAGCAGCTCCCATTTATTTAGGCGCTGGCCAATTTAGGCACCATTTATAGAATCAGACCCTAAATGTACAGGGGTAGAGAGATCAATTTTCAAAACTAGAACTTCTGCATAAGGAAGTAATCATCTAGGCATTTCCACCAACAATAGCGGTTTAGGAAAAATGATTAAGGCCGCCATTCTTCCAAAATGATCTAAGAACAAAAGGAATAATCAGGCTGTATGCCATTAAATAATGCTCAGTGATCTGAAGCAATGATATGAGTGAAAGCACAATGACCTTAGGTCATGCCCTGATGCAGAATCTATTGGCTATGATGTGGTTATAGTTGGCAATTGGACCTTGCTGATATAATTATATAAGTTATGTGGAATTTTCATATTTAAGCATTAACACCCTCCCCTTTTACAAAGCCATGCAGCAACAGTCCTGAAGCCCTTTAAATCCTGATGAGCTTCGGGGCAGTTATTGCAGCAGCCCACGCTAAATGGCTTCATAAAAGAGGCGCAAAATGAGATATAGTTCAAAATTAAGACCGATGATGAGGCAAGTCATGGAGTGATATATTTTATGTGAAATGAGTCACTACCGAGGTCTTCTGCCTATTTGATGAGAGATATCAGTAGTAAAGTTAGCATTAGGATCTTGAATTAGTGAATTAAATAATGCTCTTCATCCTCTCTTAATGGGGTTTCAGCAAATGTATAATGTTCAAATCTTAAGATCTCAAACACTCAACAATTACCCCCTCAACAATTTTACAATACCGCGCAAGAGGTTTTTAGCGCTGGCCAGCACGCTGAATGCCCTGCACTGCTCTGACATTCATAGGAACTCTATGACCGTCGGAGCAGTGCAGAGCATTCAGCACTCCGACCAGTGCTAAAAGCCTCTTGCGTGGTTTTGTAAAAGGAAGGGGTTATGAGTGCCATCGATAAAGCTGACAAATCATGCTTTGAAGGAAACAAGAACTTGTGGAAGGGTATTTTCAATATGATGTCTAAATCTGAGTGTGAACATTTTGTGGAAAACATCCAAAAATCCATATGATAGGAAAATGTCTCTTTTTGTTTAGAAAATTGCCATGTTTTAGATGTGTTTGTGCACAGCGCAACTATTATTTTGAAAAAAAAGGTTCAAAAGAAAAACACACCAATAAGCCATTGGGATTTAGGAGAGGGTCAACATTTTTAGTAAACTGGCCACATGGACATCCCAGCAAAGAAGTGGGGCACCAGAGGAGACACTGCAGTGAACTTCACATAAATGGTTCCACGTACACATCTCACTATAACCTCCTTATATTTTAGGCTGAGCCCTCCAAAACCCACGGTACACCACAATAGCCCTTATGTTTTCATGTGTCACCTATATGTAAGTACAGTAGGTTATGGAGGGCTTATATGTTCCAACATAACTTTACTAATTAGAGTGGGATATGGGCCTGGGTTCCCATTTTTACAAGTCACTGAACTGCTCACTAGGCTACTGAAGGAACCTGCTTGCTACTCTGCTGGCCATAACATCTGAAGCTGTTATACAGGCTGGTATATACACATTATTCACATCTTTGGGTGGTATGAGAAGGAGTCAGTGACCACTGGGGAAGTGTAGGGGGAAGGGATCATGCCTGAATCCCTCTAGCGGTCATCTGGTCAGTTTGGGCATATTTCATGTTTTTTTGTTATACTTGATGATGATTTTATTTATTGTACGTCATTTTGTGATTTCTGGTGAAAGTAATACATAAATGTAATAAATGAAATGAATAAGGGGATCTGGATAGAATGTGTTTATTGAGGGAGGTGAAATGTGTGCTTCTTTGATGGAGGATTTTGAGAGACTAGAATATGGTTTGTCACTTCTTTCCAGGTCAGCTCAGCAGGCTGACCCAATCCTGATTTTGCCTCATTAAATACATGGAAATATAGCTCTGATTTCTGGAAATCAATGGGGAAAAAAATCAAAACTAATCAGGTAACCATGCATGCAAAGGGGCAAAATTAGGAGAGGATTTAGCATTTTGGTTGACTAGTGATACAAAAATAAACTGCAGTTGGGGAAATTTGGATAGCGCAATTCAGCTCAGTGGCCTGTGAAGGAGGAAAAAGAAAAGATGTGAGTGGAGGAAGGGGAGGTATTGGGAGGGGTAGTAAAATGAGTTGAGATGGAAAGATGAGGGGTAGAGGTCTGCACGGAATGGGAATTGCGGGAATCCCCCCCCTAACCCATGGGACTCCCACGGGGACCCCCTTCTGGCCCACGGGACTCCCATGGGGATGGAAGGCTTTGGAAGCAGGGTTCGTCCATCTAAAATAATAAAACGCTAGCCGCGCATGCGCACTCAGACCTGCGTGATCTGTAATCCCTGTTCCGTGAGATGTAGGTCCGTGGCTTTGCAGGAGTGCGCATGCGCGGGTCCCCAGCCACTCCCCTCCTCCCGCCCTCACTCACCATGGAAGCCAGGCAAGCTCTCTCCCTGCCCGCGTCCTAAGCAGGGAACACACCTCCCACCCTAACTCGCCGCTGCTGATCCTCCTGTAAAGAGCAGCCTGCGATGGTGTCCGGCTTTAGCGAACCTTGCAGGCCACTCTCCAACCTCGGTAGCACGTTCCCTCTGATGCACGGGATCGCGTCAGAGGGAACATGCTACCGAGTTGGAGAGTGGCCTGCGAGGTTCGTTAAAGCCGGACACCATCGCAGGCTGCTCTTTACAGGAGGATCAGCCACCACGGGAAAAGCCGCCGAAAAAAAAACTTCAGTCGCAGCAGGCCAGCCTGCGGGAAGGGAAGGAGGAGGGGCCGAAAGTAGCAGGGCAGCTCATGGTAAGAGAAGGGAATGGGGGGTGGGGGAAAATGCTGCTACTGCTTCAGAAGAGACCTGGAGGGGAAGGGAATTACCGCTGCTGCTTCTGCAAAAGAAAGTGGGGGGGGGGGGGAGAGAAGGGAATGGGGGGTGGGTGGGGGAAAATGCTGCTACTACTTCACAGGGATCTGGAGGGGAAGGAAAATATCACTGCTGCTTCTGCAAAGGAAAGTGGGGGGGGGGAGAGAAGGGAATGGGGGGGGGGGAAATGCTGCTAATACTTCACAGAGATCTGGAGGGGAAGGGATATCACTGCTGCTTCTGCAAAGGAAAGTGGGGTGGGGGTTGACAGACAGAAAGAAAGATAGACAGACAAAGTGTGCCAGGAAGAGAGAGAGAAAAATAGCAGGAGAGAGAGAGAAAGAAAGGAAGAAAGAGACAGGAGCAGGGAGAGAGAGAGACATAAATAAAGAAAGACAGCCGTTAATGTAACGGGCTTAAACACTAGTATAATATAAAGGACACGTCAGCCTTAGTAAAAGAGGGGGGTTTATAAGTTAATTACCTGAACAGAAAACAAAAAAAGGGTTCCACCAAAGAGATTCCACAAGGAAAACAGCAAAAGAAACCGTGGAATTGATGATCCTGTCAGAAGTAATTGCTGCTTTGGATGGGGACGGGTGGGATTTCTGTCCCCGCGCAACTCTCTAATGAGGGAGGGGGGTTGAGAACTAGAAGGAGAGAAGGGATGCGGCAGTGTAAAGTTCAGGTGAAATCAGTGAGAAGACAAGCAGGGCAGGGGGGGGGGGAGGACGGACTGAGACATCCGCCGAAGAGCGATGCAAACAAACGCCGGATGTCTCTTTTTGTCGTTATTACCTAAGGGCGAGAGTAGGCTGGGGTCAGGGAAGACGATAGTGTAATCCAAATCAGTGTCCTTCATGGCGCTCCTGCTCCAGTGCTTCGGACCCCCTCAGGTCCCGCTTCCGGCCTCCTGCGCGCGCGCCGGAAGCCAGCCCGAGGGCGCAGCCAATGGGACCGCGACGCTGCAGCCAGCCGAGGCACGCGCCCCAGCAACCGATGGCGTGGGCGCCCAACCGTCGCTTGGTAACCTCCGCGTCCCTCACAATGTGGGGCAGGTCGGAGTGCCCGCCCACTGCAAGCGCAGGCGCGGCTCGATTGGCCGAGACGCCGGGACGGGAGCGTGCGATTGGCCGCGTTGCACGGGAGCCCCTTCACGCGTGCCTGAATGCGTTTGAGCGTTCCAGTGAAGTCCTCGGCCTCTCACAGACCGTCGCTGCTCAAGCTGAGGAAAAGTAGGGGTTGGGGAACTTCTCCTGGGGGCGAAAATGGGCTCTTCAACTTAAACTGAAACCATGTTTCTCTCCCCCCCCCCGAGCTTCCTTTTCTACTTCTGCCCACTCAAGCCATCCTCTCTCGCTTGCAACTCTTCCTCCTTGCCCACCCTCTCTTTTGGGGGGTCTGGGTCACTTTCTTACTCCCCCACTTGCCCACCAGCCACGTCCCCTTCTCTCCCCCCGCCAATTGCAGGTCATCATCTCTTCCCTCCCCTCCTCCTCCTAAAGATCTGCCATCTCTCACGCTCCCCCCCTGGCATTTGCTCCTGACCTGACAACTCCCTCCCTCCCTCACCATTGCAGGTCCACTCCCCTCCCTGTGTGGGGCTGGTATTTCTTACCTGCAGAGGAAATATTATAAACAGGCTGCCAGGGACCTTCCTCTGCCACATTTAGCATTGCATTCATTTTCAGTTGGTTAGAGGAATGTAACTGCACCCCCCCCCCACCTTCACCCCACTAGCTACAGCCATGCAATAACTTGATTACCATCCAGTTGTAGAGCCAGAATCTGACTTTATGAATTGCTCTGATACCTCTGAAAACTCTTCATGTAAGCTGCATTGAATCCTTGTAGAAATTTTGCAGGATATAAGAAATTGTATGGTATGGCATGGTAGGAGTTAAAAGTAGCCCTGAAAAAGTGGGCTTTTAGTCTAAATTTGAATACTGTTTGTATTAAGTAATATTAGTTGACATGATTTGATTAATTTACTTATTTCTATTCTCATCCTTGTGTTTAATTATTCATTTGTTTTTATAATTATTGTTTATTTTACTTATATACTTTTGTTGTTTTTAATATCTGCATATGTGAACCGTTTTGGATGTACCATAGAAAGGCGGCATATCAAATCCATAACCCCCTACCCTTTAGTATCTAGGTTTGTAATCCACCTTTGCAAAATATATCTACTACTAGTTATTTATAATCTAATCTAGTCTTCAATTTATATAATAATAATAACAGTTTATATACCGCAGGACCGTGAAGTTCTATGTGGTTTACAGTGATTAGAAATGTTACAGATTGAGTGAATAAACAAGTACAGACTTAGTGATTGATAGTTCTTGCGATTGTTTGTTGAGGATTAAGATTGATTAGGTTGGTTTCCTAAGTATTTCAGGAACAGATGTGTTTTTAGGCGTTTCCTGAATTCTCCATAGGTAGTAGGCACGAGTAATTGTTCAAGGTCTTTACCCCATAATGCTGCTTGATGTGCGAGAAGATGTTGGTGATGACTTTTAAATTTACAGCCTCTAACTGTTGGAGAAACAAAGTTCAGGTGTGAACTTCGCTTGTATCTGTTGGTTGTGAAAGAGAAAAGGTCTGTTATGTATTTAGGGGCTAAGCCATTGAGTACCTTGAAGCAAAAACAACCAAACTTGAATTTCACACGTGCCTCCATCAGCAGCCAGTGTAAAAGTCGAAAGGAAGGTGTCACGTGATCAAACTTCTTCAGTCCACAAAGTAGTCTAACTGCTACATTTTGAACTAGTTGCATTCGCTGCATATACTTCTGGGGGAGGGCCAAGTAGGTGATGTTACAGTAGTCGAGTTGACTCAGTATAAGGGATTGTACTAGAATTCGAAATGATGCGGCATCGATGTAAGCTCTCATGGACCGAAGCTTCCAGAGGGTGAGAAAGATTTTTCTGATCAAGGAGTCTACCTAGTCTTTCATGGTCAGGTTCTGGTCCAGTGTTACTCCCAATATCTTCATAGTGGGTTGAATGGGATAACTAAGGTTATTGATGCATATTGGGGCTTTAGTGTCGAGTGGGTATGGCGATGCTATGAAAAATTTTGTTTTCTCTGAGTTTAGTTTTAGTCTGAATTCAGTCATCCATTACTCCATCCGATTTAGTACTTCTGTTGCTTTAGGGGTGACTTCTGAGACTGAGTTGGTGAATGGGTTAATTATCGTGAAGTCGTCAGCGTAGCTAAATAGTTTTATCCCCAACTGGGACAGTTGTGCACCCAATGAGGATGTGTAAACATTGAAGAACAAAGGGGATAGCGGTGATCCTTGTGGCACACCAGATGGATTGCTCCATGTATCTGAGAGATCGTGATTAAAACGGACTTGGTAGGTGCGTGATATAAGGAAACCTCGGAACCAGTTCAGAACTTCTCCTCTGATTCCGATTGTGTCTAGGCATTGTAACAGTTTTCCATGGTCCACCAAATCAAAGGCAGAACTCATGTCAAATTGCATGATTAGGGCGTTGAGGCCCTTTCTGAATTAGTAACACAAATTGTCCAGAATGGCCGCAATTACTGTTTCAGTGCTAAATAGAGGCCTAAAACCAGATTGAGTTTCGTGCAGAAGAGAGAATTGGTCAAGATATTCCATTAGTTGGGTGTGTACCAATCCTTCCATGATTTTTACCATAAATGGAATAGATGCTACTGGTCTATAGTTGGTTATTGATGTTGCTGATTCTTTCCAATTTTGGGGGATTGGGGTTATTATAATATGACCATTGTTGGTGAGGATTTTTCCATTGTTTAGGTTATTGGTTAGATAATTCAATAGGGATAGTTTAAAGCCTAGTGGAGCTGCTTTCATAATCTCTGGGGGACATGAGTCCAGGACACAGTATGATTTAGAGTATTTGTTATATAATTTGATGTAGTTATTCCAATCTGAGTTTTGGAAGGAGCACCAGATCATGTCCGCTGGTACAGTGGTACCTCAGTTTACGAGTGCACCGGTTTGCGAGTGTTTTGCAAGACGAGCAAAACATTCGCAAAATCGGCGCCTTGAAAACCGAGCGTGCTTCAATTTGCGAGCGCCCCCCCCCCCCCGCGAACCGACACCCCCCCGCCACCATCGGGCACCCTCCCGCCGTGACCTGAGGTCCCCCCAACCCACCCAAACCCTCTTCTTACTTTGCTGTAGCCTCCGCAGCGGCATCGGCACCAGCATGTCCTGTGCGTTGGTGCCGGTGCCTGAAGATCTGTCTCCTGTGCTGGGCCTTGAGCATGTGCGCATGCTCAAGGCCTGAGAGTTCACGTCGAACATGAACTCTCACGTCGAACGTGAACTCTCAGGCCTTGAGCATGCACACATGCTCAAGGCCCAGCACAGGAGGCAGATCTTCAGGCACCGGCACCAACGCACAGGACATGCTGGTGCCGGTGCCGGTGCGGAGGCTACAGCAAAGTAAGAAGAGGGTTTGGGTGGATTGGGGGGACCTCAGGCCGTGGCAGGGGGGTGCCCGATGGCGGCGGGGGGTGCCGGATCACGGGGGGTGGGTGCCGGTTTGCGAGGGGGAGCCTTTGGGGGGAGCAATGCCGGTTCTCGTGGGGAGGGAGAGCAGCACTGCTGGCCTCGGGTTGGGAGTGGGGGGTGGGAACCTATCAAAGCGAGTTTCCATTATTTCCTATGGGGAAACTCGCTTTGATAAACGAGCATTTTGGATTACGAGCATGCTCCTGGAACGAATTATGCTCGTAATCCAAGGTACCACTGTATTTCATTTCTTGGTATGTCAATTGATTGATGTTCGTATGCAGCAATTGTCGAGTAGTTAGTTCTTAGGTTTTTGATTTTTGAGTCGAAATGTTGTGCTAGTTCATTTGCTGAGGGTAGTTTGATATTATGCATGGGTTGAGTGTGGCGTGTGGTGTCGAATAAATTTGTAACTATGTTGAACAGTTCTTTTGTATTGGCTCCTTTTGAGTTAGTATTAGATGAGTTAATTTTGGTCGAGTAAAAAGTTTTACGTTTTTCTTTTATCTGTTGTTTGAAGAGTTTTATGTTGGATCTCCAGATGCTTTGGTCTGACAGTTTTCCCGTTTTTTCCCAGATTCTCTCTAATCGTCTTACTGATTGTTTCATTGTTAGTAGTTCGACGTCAAACCATTTGTTGTATTTGTTTGAGCAGCTTTTGCTCTTTCGTATTGGAGCAATTTTATCTAAGATGGATGTGCTAGTTTTCATCCAGTGAACATAGAAGTCAACTCCTTCTTCTTCTTCTATCTTCACCTGTAGATCATATTGTGACCAATATTCCTCTGGATTGATATGGCCCCTTGTAAGGTGTTCTCTTTTTGTCCGTGGGCGTGTCTTAGATTTTAGCTGGGTCCAAATTAGATTGAAATAATATGTGAAATGGTCGGAACAGATATCATGACACCAAGTACCGTTCGAGAGAGAGATGGGGGGTTTATGATTTCCTTTATGGACATCGCTACCATACCAAATCCTTTCCCAAAGGAACTCAATTCGGTTTACAATTAATTAAAAAATAATATAGCATCTAGTAGATCGAATGGAAAGAGTACTATTAGTTAGGATTAGATAGATATTTAAATAGTTGGAGGAACTGGTCTGAATATCTGAGA
Source organism: Geotrypetes seraphini (assembly GCF_902459505.1). Lineage (NCBI taxonomy): Eukaryota > Metazoa > Chordata > Amphibia > Gymnophiona > Dermophiidae > Geotrypetes > Geotrypetes seraphini. The sequence goes on from NC_047095.1 coordinate 71,400,949, forward strand.
CCTGGTTCACGGACTGGCATGGGTGGGATATGGTTATACCGGGCTACAACCTGCTTCGTCGAGACAGAGAAGGCAAGTTAGGAGGAGTGGTAGCTCTATACATTAAAGAAAACATCAAGACTATCAGAATCACGGATGTTAGATACTCCGGGGAATCCCTCTGGGTGAACCTGGCCAGAGGGAACGAAAAATGCCTATACCTTGGTGTGGTATATAGACCTCCAAGACAAAAGGGAGACAAGGATATAGAACTGATCAAAGAAATAGAGAACATCACTTTGCGTGGGGACACAGTTCTGCTAGGGGACTTCAACATGCCCAATGCAGATTGGAACACACTCTCTGCGACTACCTGTGGCAGCAGAAGAATATTAACCTCCATAAAGGGTGCACGACTCAAACAAATGGTACTGGAGCCCACTAGAAACCAGGCGATACTGGACCTGGTACTCACCAACAGGGACAGCATCACAGAAGTATCGGTAGGCGATACGCTGGCCTCCAGCGACCATAACATGGTATGACTTAACCTCAAATACAGTGACGAGAGTCCTCAACTTTAGAGGCACAGACTTCGAACGCATGGGAGATTTTGTCCATCGGGAGCTGCAAAACCAAACACAAACTGACAACGTGGAGAATATGTGGTCGACTCTGAAATCCACCCTGCATGAAGCAACAAATTGCTATGCAAAAACGGTCAGCAAAAGTCGGAGAAACAAAAGACCCCAGTGGTTCAGTACTGAAATTTCAGACCTCATTAAGGAGAAGAAAAAAGCATTTATTGCCTACAAACATTTAGGAAAGCAGGAGGCAAAAGAAGACTATCAGGACAGGTCTAAAGCTGTCAAGAAGGCAGTCAGAGAGGCCAAGCTCTGAATAGAGGAGAATCTAGCGCGGAACATTAAGAAAGGGGATAAGTCCTTCTTTAGGTATATTAGTGACAGGAAAAGAAACAAAGATGGGATAGAACGACTCAGGAAATCGGACGGGAATTATGCAGAATCGTATTCCACTAAGGCCGAACTACTAAATGAATACTTCTGCTCGGTTTTCACCTGTGAGGCGCCGGGATCCGGTCCACTTTTACGGACAAGGGAAAGCCAAAAAGACCAGTTTCAAGACTTCAAGTTTACGCCCAGTAGCGTCTACTGCGAACTTTCAAGACTCAAAGTAAACAAAACCATGGGACCAGACAACCTACACCCCAGGGTGCTCAGAGAGTTGAGGGAAGTCCTGGAGGAACCATTATCTGTGCTCTTCAATCTCTCCCTAAGCACGGGAAGAGTCCCCTTGGATTGGAAAACAGCTAACGTTATTCCACTCCACAAAAAGGGCTGCAGGACAGAGACGGCGAATTACAGACCGGTGAGTCTCACATCCATAGTATGCAAACTCATGGAAACACTGATCAAACAGAAACTTGATACAATCCTGGATGAGGAAGATCTATGTGATCCCCATCAACATGGATTTACCAAGGGCATGTCCTGCCAATCAAATCTGATTAGCTTCTTCGACTGGGTAACAAGACAACTAGATGCCGGGGAGTCCCTGGACGTAGTGTATTTGGACTTCAGCAAAGCTTTTGATAGCGTCCCAAACCGCATGTTATTGAACAAGTTGAAATCGCTGGGATTAGGGGAAACACTAGCTGCATGGGTTAAGGATTGGCTGAGCGGTAGACTTCAGAGGGTGATGGTAAATGGTACCCCATCCAAAACATCGGATGTGACCAGTGGAGTGCCGCAGGGCTCGGTCTTGGGTCCAATCCTATTCAACATATTCATAAGTGATATGACCCAAGGGCTCAGAGGAAAAATATCATTGTTCGCCGATGACACCAAACTGTGCAACATAGTAGGTAAAAGCACTATGCCTGACAGTATGACGCAGGACCTATTACTATTAGAACAATGGTCATCGACTTGGCAGCTCAACTTCAATGCTAAAAAATGTAAAGTGATGCACCTGGGTAAAAGAAATCTGTGCAGGACTTACACGTTAAATGGTGAGACCTTAGTTAGGACCACGGAAGAACGGGATTTAGGAGTAATCATTAGTGATGACATGAAAACTGCCAATCAAGAGGAAAAGGCTTCCTCCAAGGCAAGGCAAATGATGGGTTGTATCCGTAGAGGTTTTATCAGCAGGATGCCAGAGGTCATAATGCCACTGTACAGGTCCATGGTGAGACCTCATTTGTAATATTGTGTTCAATTCTGGAGACCACATTACCGAAAAGATGTGCTGAGAATTGAGTCAGTTCAGCGGATGGCCACCAGGATGGTCTCGGGGCTCAAGGATCTTCCGTATGAAATAAGGCTGAATAAATTGCAGCTGTACTCACTTGAAGAACGAAGAGAGAGAGGGGACATGATTGAGACATTTAAATATATCACGGGTCGTATCAAGGTGGAAGAGGATATTTTCCGTCTTATGGGACCTTATGTCCACCAGAGGGCATCCGCTGAAAATCAGGGGAGGGAAATTTCATGGTGACTCCAGAAAGTATTTCTTCACTGAGAGGGTGGTCGATCATTGGAATGAACTCCCATGACAGGTGATTGAGGCCAACAGCGTGGCAGATTTCAAAAATAAATGGGATATTCATGTGGGATCTCTAATGATGTAAGGGCAGGGGGTAGTGAGCAAAATCAAGGAGAAGGGTCACTAGAGTGGGCAGACTTGATGGGCTTTGGCCCTTTTCTGCCGTCATTTTTCTATGTTTCTATGAATAGCTATTGCGTAAACAACCAAGTTTTTAGATCTTTCCGAAATTGCTGTAACTGATCTAACAGTCTTAAAGAGTCTGGCAATTTAGTCCAAATTTCCACCAATTTAAATAACAAAGTTTTGCTAAGCTTCCTGGAACATTTAAGTCCTCTAGAACAGTGGTTCCCAACCCTGTCCTGGAGGAACACCAAGCCAATTGGGTTTTCAGGCTAGCCCTAATGAATATGCATGAAGCAAATTTGCATGCCTATCACTTCCATCACATGCAAATCTCTCTCATGCATATTCATTAGGGCTAGCCTGAAAACCCGATTGGCCTGGTGTTCCTCCAGGACAGGGTTGGGAATCACTGCTCTAGAAGATGGAAATGATAATTTATAAATTGTTGTAATCCTTCAATGACAGGATCTAATAGCATTCCAGCATAGAGGGATTGAAGGATCAAATATTCCATAAAGGAATTTAAAGATGACACATGCACACTTAAACTGTATCCTATAACAAACTGGGAGCCAATGAAGCTTTCTCAACAATGGGGACACATGATCGTACTTTCCCTTTCCAAACATCAGTTTTTTACATAGTTTTAGAACTTGAAGTTCGGATATAGGGTCAAATACAGTGGAGCCTCGGTTTGCGAGTCACGCGGATTGCGAGTGTTTTGCAAGATGAGCAAAACACTCAGCAAACTTTTGTCTTGCAAACCGAGCACCGCCCGGATAAACGAGCACTCAGCAATGGTGGCCCAGGGGTGGGTACCTGCCTGTGGATGCTGCAGTGCTTTCAGCATGGTGGCTTCCTTCCGTCGGGGTCCCCGTGCGGCTGCCCTCCCACTTCTGCCGATGCCTCTGCCGTCCACCAGTGCCTCCTGCTTCTTATCCAAGCCAGCCTCCATCCTGCAGAAGCATGCGCAGGACCTCTCAACTTCTGAGTGAAGCCGGCACCGCCCCGACAACACGCTCACCACGTACAAGCTGCTTTCTCTCTGCTGCGGTCCCGCCCCTCCTCTGATGTCAGAGACCGCGGTAGAAAGAAGGCAGCTCGGAAGACCTGAAGGCAGCTTGCAAAGATCGCTAGCTATCTTATCCAGGCTGCTGAAATTAGGTAAACTGATGCCGGGAGGCCAGGGGGGAAACCGGACAGAAGCACTTCCTGACTGACACTCCCCGCTCGCCAGCAAGAGGCAGCGCTGCCGATCCTGCTTTAGGGGGCGAAGTGGGGAGAGTCAGTCTCCGAATCGGGAGGCCAATTTTTTTTGTTTGTTTGTTTTTGAATCAATTCGAACCGATTCACCCAAAATGAATCTGTGAATCGATTCAAATCGTGAATCGGGCAGCACTAATCCGGACGTTTGGTAACCCTAGCTAAACCGATCAATGAAGTACTACAGAGGCAGAGTGAAAAATCTGGATTGGATTCTGCAGAGCATGCGAGTAAGGGGAAATAACCCTATTATCTAGAATGTCTCACCTATCTACTGGAAAAGGGCTTACCAGGGTACGTACATAATCTCTTTTCACAAGGCCTCCTTATGGATTTGCTGTTTCTTTCCTCTCCTTCACTTTTTGCACTACATCCTTCTTTGGCACTGATTTATCATATTCAGTTTTCTGCCTCCATTTCAATTCTCTCTTTCCAACTTTTCCCCTTCTCTCCGTCCTTGGGCTCCTTCTCTTACCTCCTCTTCTACTTCCTTCCATCCATATGCCCCCATTCCTCTTCTCTCTGCCTCTCCCATTCAGCATCTCTCCCTCACTCTCCCTGGTTCTCCCCACCTGGTTCCAAAGTCCCCCTCACCACAAAAACTACAAAAAGGTCGCTGGCGCAGGAGTGATTCTCTTGCACTACCTGTGGCCTCCTCTGCACCGTTCCTTTGCTACAGTCCTCCCAAGCAGAAACAGGAAGTTGCTTCAGAAAGGGGTGGACCATGGCAAAAGAAAAGTACAGAGGAAGCCACCGGCAGCACTGGAGAATCAAAGAACAGTGGCTTAGGCACTATTATTCTCCACTACCCGCTCCCCCATGCCCCAGACCGACATCACACTTACAGTCCAGATGCTCTGTGCTGGGCTAGTGAAGGGCCTTGAGCGTCTGCACATGCTCAAGGCTTGCTGGATTCCTTTTGTGAATCCTGGAGAGGGCAGGAGCCAGCAGGCCTTGAGCATGTGCAGACTCTTGAGACCCTTCAGCCCAGCACAGAGAGTGAGCTTCCAGAGCATCATGGCTGTAAATGCGATTTATTTATTCAATTTTCTATACCGTTCTCCCAGGGGAGCTCAGAACGGTTTACATGCATTTATTCAGGTACTCAAGCAGTTTTTCCCTCTCTGTTCCAGCGGGCTCACAATCTATGTATCGTACCTGGGGCAATGGGGGGATTAAGTGACTTGCCCAGAGTCACAAGGAGCAGCGTGGGTTTGAACCCACAACCTCAGGGTGCTGAAGCTGTAGCTTTAAACAATGCGCCTGGGGACGTGGGGAGCTGGTAGTGGTGGTTAGGAATGCCGATCATCCGGGGGGGAGGGGAGGAGAAGAGAGACAGTGCCAGTCATTGGAGTGGGGTGGAGAATAGCAGTGCTGGATATCTGGAGGGGGAGGGTAGGAACATAACAACATAAGAATAGCCTTACTGGGTCAGACCAATGGTCCATCAAGCCCAGTAGCCCATTCTCATGATGGCCAATCCAGATCCCTAGGAGTAGCAACATTCCATGCTACTGATCCAAGCCGCAAACAACACAAATGCAAGCAGTGGCTTCCCCCATGTGTTTCTCAACAGACTATGGACTTTTCCTCCAGGAAATTGTCAAAACCTTTCTTTCAGCTAGTGCTATCTGCTCTTACCACCATCATCGAAAGGAGGCTCAAATATAAACTGAGACCCCTATTTTTGAGTTTATACTTGAGTATATACGGTATTTTATATTTTTCAGAGTTGAGAATGATAGGCTCAAGTTGTTAAAGTTACGTTAGTCCGTAGATCTAATTAATAGTTCAGGAAATATGGGAAAGCTTTTACGGACATCAATTTATAGTGTTTTAAGAGCTATGCACCATAGTTTGAATTTATTCTGTTTTTTTTCAGTAACCAGTGTAGTTCTATAAGCAGTGGTGTGACATGGTCAAATCTTGATTTGTAATATGAGTTTTGCTGCAGTGTTTTGTTACAGTTGGAGTTTTTTCATTAATTTCATGGAGATACCTGAGAGTAGAGCTTTGCAGTAGTCTAGTAGTTACAATATTGTCAGCTACTAGTATTCTGTAGTGCTGTTGGAAGAAGTAGGATCTTGCCTTTCTTAGTTTTTGTAGTGTAAGAAAGGATTTTCAGACTAAGTTGTTAATATGATCTTTAAAACTTAATGAGCTATCTAAAGTGACTCCCAGTACTTTGGAGGTTTTCTCAGTGTTGAAGCTGGTTCCAGTTGTCAGAGTATGGACCATTCAGGTCTTTATCTGCCATCAGTTACTAAGTTAGTAGATTGGATTAGGTGTGTGTATCACCCAAACCCTGTTTAGTTTTTTAGAGTTTAATTTGAGATGGTATCTCCCTACCCATTCTTGCACTTTAACATTCTGGACAATATTGTAGTCATGCTTGCTTGGCTTAGACTTGCAAGGATTAGTAGAAAGACATCATCTGTGTATAAAAAGAGCCATTAACCTGGTTTGAGGCTTATCGAGCTCAATGTGGTCATGAAGATGTTATAAAATAGTGGTGAGATGGGAGATCCTTGTGGTATTCTGCATGGTGGATATCAGTAGTGAGAGAAAGCTCCATCTTTTAACACTCTGTAGTGTGTTTTTGTCAGGAATCCTTGGAACCATTGTAATATCATTCTTGAGTTTCCTATTTCAGCTAGTCTATTTAGCAACAGATTGTGGTTGACACTGTCAAATGCTGCTGAGACATTAAACTGTAGTAGTAACATTTGTTTACCTGTGCTTAATACTAATCTAACTCTCAATGTCACCCACAAGTACTTTAAACTTGAAAAAGAAGAGCTGATATTGGTAGCACATAGCCAGACTCCCATTTCCTGCTTTCTTGTGCCCACCCTTGGCCTCTCCCCTCCACCAGCTCAACTTAAAATTTAAATTCTTTAATTGGCAGTTATCCCCAAGCTATGCCAGCTGAAGACATCTGAAGGCCCCAGAACCCTTTTCAGCGAAGCTTGGCAGTCAGCAGCAGCAGCAGCAGCATTCCTGAGTCACCGACGCTAACACCCTGCAAATGCTGAATTCAAACTGAGCATGCACAAAAACTAAGCATATGCAGGGATAGATAGTTCATATAATGATTCAAAATGTTGTGTGATCGTGGCACCGAGGTACCCACCTCTTCAAACCCAGCATGCACGCAAAAAGAGGGAGAAAAAGCCTCAGACTAATGTAGCAGTATAGAACCAAAAGGTACAAATCAAAACTGCTTTTGATACTTTCACTGGCAAAAAAACTCCCTCAGAGAAAAGCTCAGGTTTAGAAAAGGGCAAAGTCACCCGGAGGCACACTCAAGGACTTAGCTGACAAAGACAACTTTAGCTCCAACACTGTCACGTCTTCTCCAATCTTCCCAACAAGCGACCTTGTTTCACCAATGTTTGGCTCATCAGGGGAACAAACAATACAGCCTGGTCTCAGTGTGGCTGCACTTTTCAAGGCTGTATTGTTCCCCTGATGAGCTTCAATGGCCTTTAATGGGAGGGCTTCAATGGCTGGGAGGGTGTAGATGGGCTGGAGTAAGTCTTAACAGAGATTTTGGCAGTTGGAACCCAAGCACAGTACCGGGTAAAGCTTTGGATTCTTGCCCAGAAATTGCTAAGAAGAAAAATTACAAAAAATAAAATAAAATAAAAAAAATTTAAATTGAATCAGGTTGGGCAGACTGGATGGACCATTCGGGTCTTTATCTGCCGTCATCTACTATGTTACTATACTGCTACATTAGTCTGAGGCTTTTTCTCCCTCTTTTTGGGTGCATGCTGAGTTTGAAGAGGGGGGTACCTCAGTGTCACGATCACACAACATTTTGAATCATTATATGAACATATTATATGTTTTAGTCCCAAGTGCCATTTGTATGTAATTGCTGCTGAAATTCTGTCAGTGGAAGTTATATAGTAACATAGTAAATGACAGCAGACTAAGACCTGAACGGTCCATTCATGATTAAATTAACTTGTCTTTTCTTTGATATTTCTGGGTCATAGACTGTAAAGTCCACCTGGCATTGTCCTATATTACTGAATTTTACTTATGTTTCTCTGTCTCTCTGTTCAGGGGTACTGAAAGCACAATGACTTCCGTAAGGGAGCAGGAAGCCATTAACAGATTATTAGAATTCTTGCAAGAGTGGGATAATGGCAACAAAGCTGCCCGCAGCCGTATCTTGAATGATTTCATCACCCTGAATCAAGGCAAGACTGGTCCTGAGCTGGAACAGGAGTTCTCCCAAGGAGGCAGCTTGTTTCTGGCACGTCTTACAACATGGCTCAGGCTCTCGTATCCTTTCAGCTCCCATTCTGTGGGAAGATTTTCTCTTAGGAACAGATAAACGTGTGCCATAGTTTCTTAGGGATGTCATGTCATATGTCCAGAGCTGTAAAGCCATGCCCTGAGCTCTTGCCAGCATCTCCTTGAAGCTGGCAGTTGATGAGCCTAGATTTAAAGTGAAACTAAAGATGTGTTGTCTAGGAGAAAGGATGAAAAAGGGAGATAAGGCACAAACTCTCAAGTATATCACAATTCCCCAAGAATGCGAACTGGAAGGAGCTAAAGGGAGGAAGACTGAAAAGAAATATGTGAAATAGTTTTTCCTTGAGGGAAATAAATTTCAGTGAAAGTGGAAGGAATTAAGAATGACAGAATTCAAGCTTGTATTGGATTGACACAAAGGGACCTTAGAAGTAGGATGTGTGGGGACCACAGCATACATATACACATGGGTGAACTGGGTTATCCAAACTGATTCATATCTACTAACATATGAACCATTTTGATTTGTTAGAAAAAGACTGCATAAAAAAATTTTAAACTAAATAAATATTTATTAATTAATTAGAGAAATGGTGTGGCAGCTGTGTAGTCCACCCTTAAAGATAATATGTAGAAATACAAAGAAATAAAAAGAATTCAGGTGATACCTTTTTTTATCCCAGGACAAGCAGGCAGCATATTCTCACATATGGGATGATGTCACCGACGGAGCCCCGCAGCGGACAGCCTCGAAAGCAAACGCTTGAAGATCTTTGAACTTTCGAGTGCTGCACCGCACATGCGTGCGTGCCTTCCCGCCCGAACTAGGAGGCGCATCTCCTGTGAGGATCCTCAGTTTGTTATTTTCCGCGGAGCCAAGAAGATGTTTTTTTCTTCAGCTCTGCAGCAAATTTACCTTCTTTCACCGCGGCTGTTTCTTTTCTTTTTAAAGTTCGGTTGCTGTGTCTCCCCTTTCTTTCTTTTCTTTTCTGTGTAAAAAAAAAAAAAAAAAATTTAAATTATTGTTTTTTCTACTGCTCCTTTTGTCCGGTCGGTGAGCCTTGAGCCTAGGCCCAACTGCTCACTTCGTTCAACACAGACTTTATTTTTTCTATGTCCCGGTTTCTTACCGGGTTCAAGCACTGTCGTCAGTGTAATCGGGTGATTTCTGTCACCGATCCTCACTGTCGTTGTTTACAGTGTTTGGGTTCGGCTCATTCACCAGAAGACTCATTGGGTTCAGCTCATTCACCGCTGTTTCACTCTTACACCTCGAGCTTTTCGTCGTAGGTGTGCCCAATTTCGACAACTTTTTGGTGACATGGAGCAACCTTCGGACAAGACTTCGGCTTCACCCCGGCGGCGGCCCCGGTCTCAAAGGCCTCTACTCCGACATCAGTGGCAGCTCCGGTCTCGAAGGCCTCGACCTTGGCTTCGGCTGGAGCTTCGGTCTCGAAGGCCTCTACCGTGACTTCCACTCCTGCACCGACTTCGATACCCTTGAAAGTCTCGACAGTGACCTCGGTGAAGACGTCTTCGGTAGGTAAGTCTCCTGTGTCTCTTTCAGGTGCCGTACCTAAGAAGCCACCAGAGTCCTCCTTGCACCCTTCTTCTAAGCGTGCCTCCAAGATAAGGGAATACTCACCTTCGAGGTCGCCCTCTTTGGAGCGCACTGCTGCACCTACGAGATCAGATCCTTCTGTCTCGGTGCCCATGCTTGAGGACATGCTCAAGTCCATCTTGACCACTCAGATATCCTCAATTGTGGCTCAACTGCTTCCGACCTCGACTCTGCCTCGGGTAGACCAGTCTGACATCCAACCGGATCCTCCAGTCATCGTGTCTCGAGGCAGGTCTCGTGCATCGAAGCGCTTATCCTCCAGTGATTCACCTGAGTTACCTCGTTCGAAGCACCGCTCGAAGCATTCGAGGCATCTTGCTTCGTCGTAAGTCTTCTGCAGTGCACTCTTCTCTGGATACTGAGACTTCTCTGCCTCGTTCTTCCACCTCGAAGCACAGGTCTCGACTGCACTCAGCCTTGACTCGAAGTCCATTCAGGTCAAGGACTCCTCCTTCGAAGCCGGCTCGCCGGGACTCTTCTCCTCCTGCTTCGGCTCATTCTGTGCCTCGCACTCTGGATGCTTCTCCAACACGGAGCCTGAAGCGAAATCATTCCATAACTCCACCTCACAGTGCAACTTCTTCTGTGACAATGCAAGTCGAATCTGAACCAGTCTCTCAATACTCTAGGGAGGCTTCTCCTTCCTACTCGGCGGCTCCAAAGTCTCGTAGTCCTTCTCCTGATGAAGCCTCTGATCCCAAGTCCATTTCCTTTGCCAAGTTTGTGTTTGACATGGGACAAGCTCTTAAACTGGATCTTCATTCGGACTCCAAATATACTCCTGAATATTTGGCTGACATGGAACTTCCTCATCCACCTAAAGAGTCTTTGAGATTGCCCATGATTCCAGTTCTTAAACAGACTTTCATTCGAAACATGGAGACTCCATATTCCATTACTGCTATCCCTTCTAAGCTGGAATCCCGTTATCGCACTGTTCCCTGTAAGGGGTTTGAGAAGTCCCAACTTTCTCATCAATCCTTGGTGGTGGAATCATCTTTGAAGAAAGCCCATCCTTCCAAGATCTATGCTGCAGTACCTCCAGGCAGGGAGGGTCATACTATGGATAAGTTTGGTCGCCGTTTATACCAAAATTCGATGATGGCAAATCGAATTCTTAACTATAATTACATTTTCACCAATTATTTCAACCATTTTCTCAAATTGTTGACTTACTTTTATCCGGATATTTCAAAACCACATCTTTCTGAGTTCAAGCAAATCCTCAAGACTCTTTCTCAGTTGAGACTCTTTATGTTGCAAGCCTCATATGATGCCTTTGAATTGTCTTCCCGAGTCTCTGCCTTTGCTGTAGCCATGCATAGACTGGCATGGCTATGGATTGTTGACATGGATCCCAATCTCCAAGATCGTTTGGCAAATCTGCCTTGTCAAGGGAATGAGTTGTTTGATGACTCTGTTGAAGCAGCCACTAAGCGTCTCTCAGAACATGAACGTTCTTTTGCTTCTCTCATTTGCCCTAAACCCAAGACTACACCAGCTAGGGCGTATAAACAGACTCCACGTTGTTACCCTCAGAAAACGACTCCTGCTTTTTCCAGGCCTCCACCTCGCCATCCTCAGCAGCAGCAGCGTCAACAGAAGTCACAAACTCCTGCTGCCACCAAGCCAGCTCAGCCTTTTTGACGTTCTCAGATTGAGCATTCCAATCTCCCTATTTCAGAATTCTCCTCTTCCCATAGGGGGTCGCCTATCCACTTTTTATCACCAGTGGGAGCTCATCACCTCAGATCTCTGGTTCTCACAATCCTATGAGAGGGATACTCTCTTCGCTTACTTCAGGTACCTCCAGATCACCCTCCAAGAGAGTGTCCTTCCAATCAGTCACAACTTCCCCTTCTTCTTCAAGAGGCCCGAGCTCTTCTTCACCTTCGAGCTGTCAAGGAGATTCCTCTGTCCCAGCGGAACTTAGGGTTCTATTCCCGCCACTTTCTGGTTCCGAAGAAAACGGGGGATTTGCAACCTATTCTGGACCTCAGAGCTCTCAACAAATTTCTAGTCAAAGAGAAGTTTCGGATGCTCTCTTTGCTGACCTTGTATTCCCTGATGGATCAGGGAGATTGGATGTGCTTGCTGGATCTCAAGAAGGCTTATACTCATATCCCCATTCATCCAGCCTTTTGCAAGTACCTTAGATTCAAAGTGGGGGGATCTTCATCTGCAGTACAGAGTTATTCCTTTCGGCTTGGCCTCATCCCCCAGAGTATTTACAAAATGTCTGGTGGTGGTAGCTGCAGCTCTTCAAGTATTTCCATACCTAGATGACTGGCTCATCAAGGCCCCCTCTCTTCCAGGGGTTATTGCAGTGACCCAACAGACTATTGTATTCCTCCAAAGTCTGGGGTTCCAGATAAACTTTCCCAAGTCTCAGTTAACCCCATCTCAATTTCTCCAGTTCATTGGGGCAACTCTGAATACTGTCCACCTCAGAGCGTACCTTCCGCAACCATATCAAGATACCCTCATTCGACTTTGTCATCAGGTCTCTCGTCTTCCATCCATGTATGCACGGCACATGATGGTTCTGCTCGGTCACATGGCTTCTACAGTTCATGTGACTCCTTTTGCCAGACTTCACCTTTGCATTCCTCAGTGAACCCTGGCATCTCAATGGCAACAAGCCACGGACCTGCCATCTCAACAAATTACAATAACTCCTTTGTTGCAGAAGTCTCTCCGTTGGTGGATGCTCTCTTCCAATCTTTCCAGAGGTTTGCTGTTCCACAATCTCCCTCATCAGAAGGTTCTCACAACCGATTTGTCCGCCTACGCCTGGGGAGCCCATGTCGACGGTCTCCATACTCAGGGTCTATGGACTTCAACAGACTGTCAGTGTCAAATCTGTTGGAACTCAGAGTGATCTTCTGTGCTCTCAAAGCCTTTCAGCATCTCCTCCACGACATGGTGGTCCTTGTTCGGACGGACAACCAAGTGGCTATGTATTATGTCAACAAACAGGGAGGTACGGGATCTCACTCCCTCTGTCAGGAAGCTCTGAAGCTGTGGCATTGGGCAATTCTTCACAACATCTTCCTCGGAGCTGTATACATTCAGGGTCAACGCAACTGTTTAGCGGACAAATTGAGTCGTCTTCTACAGCCTCACGAATGGACACTCAATTCTCCCACACTTTGTCAAATATTTGCCCACTAGGGGACCCCCCAGATAGATCCTCAACTTCAAACTGCCTCAGTTTTGTTCCCGCATTTACACCCCTCAACTTCTCGAGGCGGATGCGTTTCTTCTGGACTGGAGGGCTCAGTTCCTTTATGCATTTCCTCTGATTCTCAGGACTCTAGTCAAACTAAAGTCAGAACACGCCACCATGATTCTGATAGCTCCTCGGTGACCCAGACAACCGTGGTACTCCCTTCTACTTCAACTCAGCACCAGGGAGCCTCTGCTTCTGCCAGTTTTTCCTTCTCTGCTCACTCAGAGTCAAGGGTCCTCGCTTCATCCCAATCTGCAGTCTCTACACTTGACAGCTTGGTACCTTTCTACCTAACAGACTCTTCTCAATTTTCTCAGTCTGTTCAGGATATTTTACTTGCTTCCAGAAAGCCGTCCACTCGTCAATGCTACGGCCAGAAATGGACTAGATTTTCTGCTTGGTGTTCCACATGTCAGCTGCAACCAATGTCTTCCTCCTTGGCATCTGTTCTGGACTATTTGCTTCACTTGTCACAATCTGGACTTCAATTTACATCTATTCGAGTCCATCTCTGTGCTATTGCTGCTTTTCATCAGCCTCTGGAAGGGAAACCTCTCTCTGCACATCCCGTTGTTTCCCGCTTTATGAAAGGACTTTTTAATGTTCATCCACCACTTAAACCGCCTCCAGTGGTTTTGGATCTTAATGTTGTTTTGGCTCAACTGATGAAGCCTCCTTTTGAACCACTTGACAAAACTCACCTCAAGTATCTCACTTGGGAAGCTGTATTCCTGATTGCCCTCACATCTGCTCGAAGAGTCAGTGAGCTACAAGCGTTGGTTGCGGACCCACCTTTCACAGTTTTTCACCATGACAAGGTGGTCCTCCGTACTCATCCCAAATTCTTACCTAAAGTGGTTTCAGAATTTCACATCAATCAATCTATTGTTCTGCCAGTATTTTTTCCAAAGCCTCATTCTCATCAGGGAAAAGAGGCACTTCATACTTTGGACTGCAAACGTGCCTTGGCTTTCTACCTCCAACGCACTCAATCTCACAGAAGATCTCCTCAACTTTTCATCTCCTTTGATCCAAATAAATTGGGACGTCCTATCTCAAAACGTACCATTTCCAACTGGATGGCTGCTTGCATCTCTTTCTGCTATGCTCAGGCTGGTCTTCCTCTGCAGGGTTGAGTGACGGGCCATAAAGTTTGAGCTATGGCGGCGTCTGTCGCTTTCCTCAGATCAACTCCTATTGAGGAAATCTGCAAGACTGCCACTTGGTCCTCGGTTCATACTTTCACCTCTCATTACTGTCTAGATACTTTTTCCAGGAGGAATGGCCATTTTGGCCAATCTGTTTTGCAAAATCTTTTTTCTTAAACTGCCAACACTCCCTCCATCCCATTTTGCTTAGCTTGGAGGTCACCCATATGTGAGAATATGCTGCCTGCTTGTCCTGGGATAAAGCACAGTTACTTACCGTAACAGTTGTTATCCAGGGACAGCAGGCAGATATTCTCACAACCCTCCCACCTCCCCTGGTTGGCTTCTTAGCTAGGTATCTGAACTGAGGATCCTCACAGGAGATGCGCCCCCTAGTTCGGGCGGGAAGGCACGCGCGCATGCGCGGTGCAACACTCGAAAGTTCAAAGATCTTCAAGAAAGTTTGCTTTTGAGGCTGTCCACTGCGGGGCTTCGTCGGTGACGTCACCCCATATGTGAGAATATCTGCCTGATGTCCCTGGATAACAACTGTTACGGTAAGTAACTGTGCTTTATTGGACTAACTAGCGCATGGTTAGGTTAGCTTTCAAAGGTAATCCTCCTTAGGATCAGAGGTAAGCAAATGTAGACAGAGTGAAACATCAAAATATTCAAATGACAGTCTTGTAGGGAGAGGGGGGAAGGAGGGAGACAAGAAGGTAAGGAAAGGTGATAATAAAGTGTCAAAGCAGTGAACATTTATGTTTTGTAATGCGAGAGAAAACAAATGTCTTTAAGATCCCGATTCACTAAAGTCAGCGATTGTCGCTAAACCTGTTTTCACCTGCTACCCACCTGATTCACTAAACGGCCTACTGCCTACTTAACGATCCGATCCACCCATGCAAATGAGTAAAACCCCATGCAAAATAGCCAAGCGATTGAATTGCTTGGCTATTTTGCATCGGGTTTTACAATTGTAAAACCCGAATGCTGTAGATGTGTCGGTAACTGTGTTATTATTATTATTTTTTTTAATCTTTATTCATTTTCAAATCAAACAATAAGTGCATAAAAATGTATCATAAAAATAATTTCAATATAGCACTTCAATTATCTAACATATGAATTATAATAATGTAAATTCCCTCCCTCTCCCCCTTCATCCCATGTTCAATTAAAGGAGAATATGCAATATTATACAACAATATTATAACATCTCATATTTAATTACATCTCAAATCCCCCCTCCCCCCTTGAGTGTGCTAGATAAAACTAAGAAAGAAAAGAAAAGGAACAGAAAGGAACGATGTCTATTCATCACAATATTTTTCCAATGGCCCCCATATCTTTGTAATCTGGAACCAGGGACATTAGACTATCTACTTTATTATTGTCCCTTCATTAAATCATTTTGGGATTCAATTTGGACTCAAGTAAATTCTTTATTGGAAAACCATGTTGCGCTCTCATATGATACTGTTTTATTTGGAATGGCTATGAGAAAAAAGAGTCAAATTTCGTCACATAATAACAAACTTTTATTAGTTATTCAACATATTACCAACAATTGGAAAAATCATAAGAATCTTAATTATACATTCTGGTGGAATTTGTTGTGCCATATTTTTAAGATGGAAAGAGTAATAGCAGTACAAAAAGGGACATATAATAACGGTAACTGTGTAACAGAATACAAAGTGAAGCTTACCACAGAGGTGAAAACTCCTAGTAATTTTTTCTGGTATATCAGAAGCAGAAAGCCTATGAAGAAATCTGGGACTGTTAGATAATGAAGTAAAAGGGGCACTCAGAGAGAACAAGGCCATAGAAGAGAAACTGAATGAATGACTTCTTTGATTTGGTCTTTACTGAAGCTGTAAGAGATCTACTTTTACCAGAAATGATTTTCAAGGGTGATGATGCAGAGAAAATGAAAGAAATCTCAGTGAACCTGGAAGATGTACTAAGTCAAAGCAACAAATTAAAGAGCAGTAAAAGTACTGAAAGAACTCAAACATGAAATTGCTGATCTGTTGTTAGTGATTTGTAACCTGTCATTAAAATTTTCTGTTCACTGTGTAAGAGGTGCTTGTCAGTCTTTAGCCTACAGGTTAATGTAGCATTAATTGTTGCCCTACTGGTATGAATACTATTACCATGCTGCCCAGTATGCACAGGAAAATGTTTCATTTGAAACTTCGTCTTTTCCAGCCCTCACTCCCTAAGTTGGTATAATAAGCTGACTGTGTTAAGCTCTGAACCTGCCATTCAGCTTCATGTTTGGTACCTGTTTGAGTGAATTGTTGAAGGCCATTTCCATCTTTCTGTCAGCTGTGAGTGGGTGAGTCTCTATTTAAATATTTCTAAGCATGCAAGTAAGTAGTGAAACAAAGAGAATAATTACAGTACATTAAAATGTTGTTGCAGATTTTTATGGGGTTTGGTTTTTTTTTTTTTTACCTTTTTTATGCTTAAAAGTGCTTGATTTGTTAAAGGTATTCCTCACAAACATAGGAAACACTTAGAGGTTATCACCTGAACTCTGGAGATGGTATTTATAAAATACTGCATAGGAATTCATATTCTGTGGGTCTTTAAATTCTTAGGACTTCTGAGTTATCAAGATACAGACCTGGATAAATCAGACCTGGATCAAATCAAGATGGAAAAGAATCTGAGAATTTATTTCAAGTTTAGCCAATAATTTCCCATCCACATTAATTAAAGAAATAGGCCTGTAATTTGAAACCAATGTGGCATCTTTATTTGGCTTCGGCAAAACAATAGTTAATGATTCTGTCATAGTACCTGTAATACAACCTTTATTCAGTTGGGTCAAATATAACTTTAATAAATGGGGCAACAAGGTAATTTGAAAATATTTATAAAACTCTACAGTATATCCATCACCACCTGGAGCGGTCCCAACTCTAAGAGACTTCAATGCTGTTTGTAATTCTGTTAGTGATATTGGTTCTTCTAAACTTTTTATATGATCAGGAACTTTTGGACTCACAATTAAATTTAAAAATTCAAACCCATCTTTTTCTCTATCCAAATAAGGCTCAGAAGAATACAGGGCTTTATAGAAATTTAAAAATTGTTTTAAAATAGGACCGATTTGAGAGTGTGTATCTCCTTTTTCATCTTTAATTATACTAATTTTTTTTTCCTTTTTTTTCTTTAAGATAATTAGCCAATAATCTTCCTGCCTTATTAGAGCTTCCATAATACAGAGCTTGCTGCGAAAAAATATCATTTCTTATTAACTTAGAAGAAATCTCATTGTACTTACATTTATTTTTTAAAAGAGCTTGCAATGTGGAATGTTCCCATTTCTCAACCAATTTTGATTCTAAAAGTTTTATTTCTTGTTCTAAGCTAAAAAATTGTTTTTTTTTGCTTCTTTACATATGCTGAATATGAAATGATTTGCCCTCTCATCGTTAACTTAAAAGCATCCCATAAAGTTTCCAATGAGACTTCCTCTGTATTATTAATTTGAAAATATTCATCCATCTTTAATTGAAATTCCTCACAAAATTTTTGATCTGCAAGCAAAGCATTATCAAATCTCTATATTGGTCTACTATTATCTTGATCAATACCATTAAATTCCACCCACACACCCCCATGATCAGACAAAATGATAGGATCAACGGAGGCTTGTGTTACTTGATGTATTAAATTATCTGAAATAAAAACATAATCAATTCTTGAAAATGATTTATGAACATGGGAACAAAAAGAAAATTCTCGATCATTAAAATGAAGAATACGCCATATATCTTTTAAATTAGAAGACTGTACAAAATTATCCAAACCTAATGACTTTATAATTTTGCTAGGCTTTTTATCCATTAAAGAATCCATTACAGCATTAAAATCTCCCGCTACTACTAAATTAGAAGCGGCCAGTGACAGGACCAACTGTTGTAGAGACTTAAAAAATTATATTTGATTCGAATTAGGGGCATATACATTAAAAAGCGCCATGGTAGTATTACTCAAACTCATGTCAACATGCAACCATCTTCCTAGAGGATCTGAAGCTATTTTATTAAATACTGCATTACATTTTCTGCTAACCAAAATAGCAACTCTAGCTTTTTTCCCCACAGCAGGGGCAAAAAAACAATGTTTTACCCAATTACCCATCAGATTTTTAGATTCCTCAGCAGACAGATGAGTCTCTTGGATAAAACAAATCTCCGCATTCTGATTTTTTTAAAATAAGAGCGTTTTTTTCCTCTTAATCGGATGGTTTAAGCCATTTACATTTAGGGAAATTATTTTAAAACTAGTCGTTAATGTAACTAGTCGTTAATGTAACTAGTCGTTACATTAATGGGTGCTAGAATTTATGTCTGTCTGTATTTTTCTTTCTGTCTCTTTCCTCCCTCCATTTCCCTGTGTAGCGCTGTTTCTGCTTTCTTCCTCAGTCTGCACTCTCAAGCTGTAACATTACTGCTTAGCTTTTTCTCCCTGCAAGCATCTCTGCTCTCTTTCTCATCCCCAGTCTCTTTGCTATTTTTCTCTTCTTGCAGGGGTCTCTGCTCTCCTTTCTCTATATGTTCCTGATTCCTGCAAACTTCTGTTTTCTCTGTATGCTCTTGATCCTGTGTTTCCCTGTAGGTGTCTCTTCCTTTTTTTTTTTTCCTTCTTCACGTATGGTTGATTTATTAAAAGTTTTTATATTTTTCCTATTTGTTGCATGCCTGTCTCCTTGGCCGCTGTATGTTTCTCTTTTTTTGCTTTCTGTGTTTGTTTGTGTTTTTTTTGCTGATTGTCTACTTGGTCGCTGTCAGTCTGTCTGTCTCATTGGCTGCTGTATGTCTGTATGTCTTTTTTGCAGTCTAACTCCTTGGCCACTGTATGTCTGTATGTTTTTTTTTCCTGAATTTATCCTTGGGCATTGTATTTTTTATTTTTTTCTGTTTGTCTCCTTGGCTGTTTGTATTTTTTTTTGCTGTCTCCTTGCCCACTGTCTCTCTGTCTGTCTGTCTACTTGGACGCTGTATGTAAGTATGTCTGTTTCCTTGGCTGCTGTATGTCTGTTTGTCATTTTTTTCCTGTGTCTCTCTCTCTCCTTGTCCTCTGTGTTTTGTTATTTTTTCAATCTGTCTCTTTAGCCCCCTGTCCTTCTATGAGTGTCTGTGTGTGTCTCTCTCCTTGTCCTCTGTGTTTTGTTATTTTTTCAATCTGTCTCTTTAGCCCCCTGTCCTTCTGTGACTGTCTGTGTGTCTCTCTCTCCTTGTCCACTGTTATTTGTTTGTTTTTTTCAATCTCTCTTTAGCTCCTGATCCCCTCTCACTGACCCTTGCGCAACTGCATGTTATTCCGGCTGGGTTTCCATGGCAATCCTGCTCGCGGGTCTGTGAGTGTAGGGCCGTTTTGTCGGGTCTGGCGGCGCCATGTAGGGCGGAAGCGGGGAGGCGGGGCCTCAGCACCGGCCGGGTGGCTCGCACCGCCGGCCCCCAGGAGCCCGAGGCGGGGGAGGCAGGGACATGCCTGGCGTGCCATGGTGCAGGAGGAACGGAGATCGGCGGCTGGCTGCGGTCCTGCTTGTGGAGGCGATCGGCTGGTGACGTATAAGCGCACATGCGCACTCCTTCGGCCACAGACCTACAGCGCATGGAACACGCAAATAGGAGTGCGCATGCGCGGCTAGCTTTTTATTATATAGGATTCATTGTGAAATTGTATAATTACATTGCCATAAATCTTCCAATGAATATAATTATACTGAAAACATATTAAATTACTACCTTTCCCAAAATCAGATTTTAAAGAAACAAAATCCCTCCCCCCCAAACCCAACTTCCCCTCTCCCCACCCAACACCCCCTAAATAAAAGTGAAAACTTGGAAACACACATTTGGTATCGGGTGACAACAAACTCCTACAGGTTAACATTTGTATCTTATATTCCAGATATAATAAGCTATCTAAAATAATCAGCCCAAATTATAACTAATTAATCTGATACTTCCAAAAATTAAATTTTGATAAAATAACTCATTTACCCCATGAAGCTCAAATTATCCTATATAAAATACTCTCCTCCCATATAAAACCAAAAACAAAAACCTTCTCAAATAAACCTATTTGAAATTCCCAAATTGACCCAAAATTATTTAATTAACCATACCCATTCATTACTTTCCACTACCCTTGTAATATATCACTTTTAGATACTTATATAACCATTAACCTTGTTTACCAAAAATACATTTCCTCTAATTTCATAGTTTTACTCAAATTCATAAAGAATACACATCACTTTCTATTATTTTAACTATAAAATAGCATCCGTTCATATTCATCTTCTTATCATTTACTAATAAAAAATGAACATAAATAGCTATAAGGTTAGCTAAACTACATTCATTTATATAACTAATAAACCAAACCCATAATGCGCCCTAATAAAACAAAATTTATAACATTAATAAAATGTATATCAGTTTTTTATTAAAAATCTTTAAAATAAAATTTTAAAAAACCTGTATGAAATAACTCATAAAATTAAAACAAAATAATATTAAGAATCTCCTAGAACGCAATCAGTATATATTTTAAAAGATTTTCTATCATATTAAGATTTGGTATTTGAAATCTTAATATTTAATATTCTATCCATCCTACTATTTCCATTTCTATGACCCCATTCTTTAATGTTTACTGCATGAGATAGTATAATGTCACTTTCATTTCCAAACTAACCCTGTCAGTCTCAATCCATATTCAGGTTATACTAATCATTGCACAAAAATGGTTTAGCCCAAAAATATGCGTAGTACAACTTTATAATAATGACGTATGCAAATTCTCATTCCTCCACATTCTTTTTCAGCCACTTCAGATTAGGCCAGAAGCATTAGAATGATGCCAGTTATATAAAATAAAATCCAACAGCATCATACTATGCTTAACCATTTCAGTCAAACCTTCAGGATCATAACAAATCCAATAAAAACCATAAATATGATCCGCTTATACCTCCACACAGTATCTCAACCAACCAAGAGAGCAGAGATCCGTCAAAAGCAGGATTTTGTGACCATTATCTCAGTCAAGAAAGAAACAGAATCACTCATAACAATTCCATAAATGTCTTCATAACCATTCCTCCAATTTATACATCAGCAACTCCTTCACATCTATTGCAGTATACACTTTGCATGAAGTGCATAATTATCCACGTAGCATTCTCTATAAGTGATGAATAAACCAAACAGGCAGATAAAAGAGAATGTTGACATCAGCAGCTAGTAACCATGACCGTTTAGATTGTTAGCTTGAAAAGATTCCATCCCTCCAAACCTTTATATTTCCACTAATAAAAGTACCTTATGAAGACATGGGATGTTCACAATTATCCAAAAATTCCTGTAATTTTGCAGGGTCCTCAAAATTGAAAGTCTTGTTATCATAAGTGACTTTCATTATGGCTGGATAAACCAGTCCATACCTAGCCCCAATACTTTTCAATTTTGGCCTCAGCTCCAGCAGCTTCTCTCTCTTTTGTGCAGTATTCTTTGCAAAGTCAGGCACAATGAAGATTTTTGAATCCTGACACTTCAAATTCCGGTTTTCTTTTGCCAATCTGAGGATTTCAATCACTTGCTGGTGTCTCAATAACCTGAAAATTAAAGGACGCGGTCCCAGCTGCTTGTTTAACCTCCGAGTCGGTATTCTGTGAGCTCTTTCAAACTCCATCGAGTATGCAAATTTAAGTGGCAAGATCTTGGGTAAAAACTTCTCCAAAAATGCCACCGGATCGTTTTTTTCCACTCCTTCCGGGATCCCTATTATTCTCAAGTTATTTCTTTTCCCCTGGTTAATACAATCTTCAAGCTCTTTTGATAAGTTTTCAATTGGGTTTTTTTTTCTATCTTTAACTGCTGGATTTCAAATTCGTTCGCTTCAGTCCTTCGTTCTACCTGATCCACTTTCACTTCCATAGCTGACATTCTTCGTGTGAGGCTGGCCACTTCATCAATCGCTTCTTGTATTTTTAGCGAATTACCCAAAACTATCTCCTTAATTTGTCTAAGCTCATCGCTGATATCAATGCTGTCATCCTTTTGCAGCGGCACTTTTGAAGGAGTCACCGGCTCTATTTTTGATCTCTTCGCTGAACCAGCACTCGTACCGGCTATTTCCCCCTTCATTTGTTTACTCGATGCCATACCATTAAAGGCAAGTGCAGGAAAAGTTCAAATAATTAAACTGGACAGCTTATTTTCTTATATTTTTAACCTGTTGTAGAGGAGCTGCACTATCACCCGACCATCTTACTGCGGCTCCAAGCCACGCCCCCCACTACTTTTGTTTTTTACTTTTTCTTTTTTTTTTTCAAATTCTTTATTCATTTTTCCATCTTACATCAAGAACACAATATTACGTCATTTAAACCTTGTAAACATCACTTGTACTTCTTTTAACATCATCTTAAAAACATATATTTATACCCTCCCCTTCCACCCTTCCCACAGAGAGCAGAAGGAGATCGGGGCAGAAGGAGATTAGGACAGAGAGCAGGGCGGCCAGAGAAGGAGAATCACGGCAGAGAGCAGAATAGGAGAATCGGGGCAGAGAGCAGGGTTTTTACACAAGGGACTGGTCCTCAGCAGTCGCTTGTTTTTGGATCAGCCAGCCCAGTCGGTGTGCCTGCATTTGTTTAGTGAATCGCGTCCTTCCTACTTTGCATGCCGTTTCTCTTCATTTGCATGTGCAGATCGGATCAGGGGATGATCGGCCACGAGGTTAGTGAATCAGGTCGCAAAGAGGTCGGGACATGATCGGTGTCCTTAGTGAAGCTACCCATAGTATATAGTTAATAGGTTACAATTTACACTAGATTAGCCATAATTTCAGTACATGTTTCCGATACAAGTTTTATCTAGCTAGACACATATTTAGGGTCTAATACTAATATACAATTTACTGGTTATAATTTACCCTCTATCATTTTGGTTGCTCTTCTTTGAACCTTTTCTAATTCCACAATATCTTTTTTGAAACATGGCGAGCAGAATTGATCACATTATAATATTCTTAGTCTTATTTATCATCCCTTTTCTAATAATTCCTAGTTTCCTGTTTGGTTTTTTGGCCACCAGGTTACAACGTATTGTCTACAATGATACCTAAATTTATTTTTTGGGTGCTGACTCCTTAGGTGAACCTAACATCTGGTAACTATGATTTGGATTATTCTTTCCCATGTGCATCACTTTGGATTTGTCCACATTAAATGTCATCTGTCGGCCACGTCTACAATAACCCGATTCTCTAACCGGTGTCTGTAACATGGACATCGGCTAAAGAATCGTTTTTTTTAGGTAGCCTTGGTCCGATTCAATATAGGATGCCTGTCGGCTTCTAAGACCGGGCATACTATACAGCAGGGGTCTCAAAGTCCCTCCTTGAGGGCCGCAATCCAGTCGGGTTTTCAAGATTTCCCCAATGAATATGCGTGAGATCTATGTGCATGCGCTGCTTTCAATGCATATTCATTGGGGAAATCCTGAAAACTCGACTGGATTGCGGCCCTCAAGAAGGGACTTTGAGATCCCTACTATACAGAATCCGGCCCTTAGTATTCACTATCAGGCATACAGGAGGTTCACATAGAGTTTTATGGATCTTGGGCAGGAAATATATGCTAGGTTTTTTCAGATATTTTTCTTTCAAAACCTGTTGCTCCTTAAGTGTAAGTTTTCCCAACTGAAAAAATTGATCCACCCATGACCCAATATCTTTTTGTAGGCGCATTGTAGGATCTTGATCTACTTTTCGATATGCTACCGTATCAGTCAACTGTCTTTGTGCTTCTTTCTCATAAGCTGTTCTATCTAATATATAACAGTCATACTTCCCTTATCTGCCCACAGTATTATAAGATTATTATGATCTATTAATATTCTTAATGCAAAGTACACTCTGTACACTAACTTCCCTCAGAGTGGTGCACTGGAAGTGATTCAAGAGACACTAGAACAACAAGAAATATATCAACGCGTTCCTACTGAGTTCTTAATGTATCTAGCAGAGATGGTGATTAAAGAAAACTATTTCTTGTACCAGGATGAGGTTTATCAGCAGCTACAAAGCATGATGATGGGGCTACATTAACCCCCCTCTGTCGCGACTTTGTATGTGGATACATTTGAAAGAACATGGTTGTACCCATCAGCTTTTTTTCAGAAGATTGAATTATGGTATTGATTTGGATCGGAACAGAAGCCAAATTGCAGTCCTTTAGTCATTGGTTGAATACTGGAGATGAAAATCTACATTTTACTATGAAATCTCATCGAAAGCATATTGATTTTTTGGATATTCAAGTCTCTAAAACTATTGGAGGCTTTGAGACAACATTATATAGAAAAAAAATACAAAGAAATTCTTTATTACATTTTTCAAGTTTCCACCCATATAATTTAAATTACAACTTACCAATTGGACAATTTCTACGGATAAGAAGAATATGCTCGACATTGAGCAAATATAAACATCAAGCCTTATTGTTAGAAACCAGATTTTTAGAGCGCGGCTATCCAAAACACTCAATAAAAAGAGCCTATATTAGAGCTGGATTTGTGCAGAGAGATGTGTTATTGCAAGAGTCAACACGTACTCCTGAATCTAAAATAGTATGTGTTCTTCCATTTTCTAGACCAGCACAGTTCCTAATGATGAGTATAAAAAAATCATTGGAGGGTGCTATAATTATATCTATGTTTCCACAATAATCCAGTGATAGTATTTGAGAGGGGTAAAACTATTGGAGATAGATTTTATCATCAGAAATTTGGAGTATCAGCACAAAGGATTATTTGGACCCATTTAAAATGCAGACACTGTCATTGGTGTGCCCAAATGACAGAAGCGATACCTGGACAATTCCTAATATTGGTAGGATAGTGACAGCAAGATCCAGGGCGACATGTGAAAGCACTAATGTTATCTACATGATTCAGGGCTCCTTTAACTAAGGTGCGCTAGCGGTTTTAGCGCACGCACTAAACGCTAATGCCTCCATAGAACTTGCATTAGTATTTTTTTGTTTAGCGCTTGATTTGTGCATGCTAAAAATGCTAGTGCACCTTAGTAAAAGGAGCCCTCGGTGTCCTTGTGACTTGATTTATATTGGCCGTACAAAACATCAAATTAAAATTAGGCTTTATGAACATAAATCAAAAATATCTAATAAAGTAATGCAAGCTCCCTTGGTTCAACATTGGGAAGATGAAGAGCAGACTATGGAACAGAGCCAATGGAGAATTATTGATCAGATTTCTGATGGGAGGGAGGGTGGAAATTTAGAATAATTTCTAAACTGGAGAGAGCAAAGATGGATTTATGAGTTAACAACAGTGGCTCCATTGGGGTTAAATGCAGAAATCGAATGGGCTAGCCTTTTTTTAACCAGGTAGGATTCTGATTGGATGGGTTAAGTAAGAGGGCAGAGTCTCAGCTAGAATTTTAAATCTCTCGCAGAGACGCTGACACCATCTTGGTCCAGGGAGAGACTGGCAAGAGAGGCATTTAGCGCTCAGGGGTTTTTGGTAAGTGAAATTATAATCTTGGGGAAATGGGGAGAGTTTTCAAATAATTCCCCTTATGTTCTCAGGGGTGTCCTTGATACAGTGACTAGCGAAACATGTCACGTGTCGGACTGAATTTCCCCATGACCGAACATTGTTCGGCTTGAAAGCTAAGTGCTTAACTTTAACAAAATATCTATTGAAGAAATATGACTATAGATATATAAAGAACTAACTAATAAGAAGTAAAATAATATATTAAACTAGTCTTTAAGCCCATTACATTAACGGGTGCTAGAATAGATGTGTGTCTTTGTCTTTCTTTTTTTTTCTCTCCTTGGTTGCTTTCTGTATGTCTGTCTGTCTTTCTTTCTGTCTGTCTCCCTCCTGCTGTCTGTTTTTCTTTCTGTCTCTCTTTCCTCCCCCGTCCATCAGTAGCCCTTCTCCCTTTTACCTCCTCTGTGTCCACCACCACCCCTTCACTGCTCCCCCTGTCCAGCAGCAGCCCTTCTCCCTTCGTTTTACCTTCCCCCCTGCCCAGCAGCACCTGTTCCCTGCTCCCCCTGTCCAGCAGTAGGCCTCACTTCCTATTTCCTCCCCCCTGCCCAGCAGCACCTCTTCCCTGCTCCCCCTGTAGTGCAGCACCCCTTACCTGATTCCTCTGTCCAGCATCTGGCTGTTTAGAAGAGGAGGGCAGACAGAAGAGCAGCAGAGGGCCTTACAGTACTTCCTGGCTGTGGATAGGTTCTTGCTGCCTGGAGGAGCTGAAGAGCAGGGTGGCCCGCGCTTAGAGGTTGCTCGCGTGCGTGGGAAGCTGTTTTGCCTGCTAGTGTGTATGAGGAGCGGCCGGAATCGCGTGCAATGTCCGTTATTTCGCCGACTGTTTAGTTCTGTGCCGGAGGTATTTTTAAGTTTAAAGCTGCCACGGCGGCTCGTTTCACGATCCCCACCTGCATTGGAAGTCTTCTCCGACTCAGGTGGGGCTCGTGAGATGAGCTGCCACCGCGGCTTAGAACTTAAAAATAACTTCGCTCAGAACATCCTTGGGGTTCCGCGAGTGTGGTGCCGTTTTTTCTCCCAAGGTAATAGAACCCTAAGCGCACATGCACACTCCTGCCGCCACGGACATACAGATCACGGAACACGCAGGTAGGAGTGCGCATGCGCGCTTAGGGTTTTATTATAGTAGATAAATGAATGGACCAGTGATGATTATATACATAAAGCTTCAGGCTATGAGAGCAATTGAGCCCTGAGTGGTATTGATGAGGTCCTGAGGAATAGTAATGTGGAAAGCTTTATGGTAAGTGGTGTATGTGATATTGAAAGCCTCCTGAGATACATTGCCATCATTGTGGTAAGAGATATTGAGAGACACTGTTGGGGATATGATGTCATTGGCATATGCTTTTCAGCAGTATCATGGCTCTGTGTAGGAATACAGCAGCTCTCATTCAGCCACTTTGGAGCCAATGTGGCCCTTGCTTAAAAATTATTGAAGACCATTGCTCTTGAGGAAGTAGACAGGAAATGAGATGAGGCACAAGCATGTTTCAAACATCTTGAATGATCTGTATCCCATTAGTGGTATATACAGTTTCATAAACAAATAAATGAAGAGGCAAAGGAAGAACTGTGGTGGTCAGGCAGGAATAATTACATTACATTACATTAGTGACTTCTATTCTGCCTGTACCTTGCAGTTCTAGGCGGATTACATCAGAAGATAACTGGACATTTCCAGGAAAATTACACTCTAGGGGGCTGGTTACATAATAGAGTCTTAGAGGAGAAATTACAAGATGGGTAGCGAACATAGGAGCAATTACAAGATGAGTAGAAATCGGAAGAAAACTGGACATTTACAGGGAAATTACAATTTAGGGGACTGGTTTCATAGTTGAGTCTTTGAGGAGAAAGTGCAAGATGAGTAGCAATTTGAGGGGGAATTTACGAAGGGAGGGGGAAGGATAAGGGGAGAGTTAAGATAACTGGATAAATTTTTTGAATAGCAGGGTTTTGATTTCTTTTCGAAATGATTTGAAGTTGCTTGTTGCTGTCAGCAAGTTAGTGATGGAGGGGTCTAGTTTTGCTGCCTGCGTCGCTAGTAGGTTGTCATAAATCTTCTTGCGCTGAGTACCTTTGAATGGGGAGTAGGAAAATGGGGTTAGAGCCTCCTTTGTCTGGTTGTAAGGTTCTGATTTAGGCAATTATTTAGGTAGGTGGGGGCAGTACCGTTTATTGCTTTGAATAATAGACAGTATAATTTGAATTGAGTTCGTGCTTGTATAGGTAGCCAGTGTGAATCTAGGTAGGCATTGGTGATGTGGTCAAATTTTCCAAGTGAATAGATCAGTCTGAGGGCTGTATCTTGTACAGTCTATAATTGTTTTATCAAGTTTGTGGGGCATGATTCAATTAAATAATTGTATGGAAAGGGAGGGGGGAAGAAGGGTTTAGATATATATATCTTTGTTATGATCTTGATAGATTTATCAAGTGATGTTAGTAAATCTATGTATTACTTATATTGTGCACTTGCTGAAAGTTTAAAAATGAATAAAGAATTATAAAAAAAAAAAAAGTTTGTGGGGCATGGTAGGTAGAGGATATTACCGTAGTCCACTAGACCTAGGGCTAGGGATTGGACTATGAGCCTATATTGCTCTTTGTCGAAGAATTTTCTTATTTTTTGTAGATTGCGCATGGTTAGAAATGCTTTTTGAGTGGTCTTGTTGATTTGGACCTGCATTGTGCAGCATCTATGTATCGTCACTCCTAGGAGTTTGAAAGCGGACTGTATAGGGTATTTGGTGGCATTTATTTCTAATTCTGTTATGGATGGGGTTTTGTCCTTTTCAAGCAATAGAAATTTCGTTTTGTCCGAGTTCAGCTTCAATTTGTGGTCTGTCATCCATTTTTCCACTGCTTCTAGTGTTTTTTTTTCAGATTATCTGTTGAAGTGGGATCTGGTGCGTCAAAGGGGAGGAGTATGGTTATGTCATCTGCATAGCTGAATGAGGTTACGTCTAGGTTATCTAGAGTGGTACCAAGGGATGAATTGAAGAGGTTGAAGAGCATGGGCGACAGTGGTGACCCTTGTGGTACTCCGCAGGGGTTGGACCAGGGATCTGATTTAAGATCGTTTATCTTTACTCTGTATGTTCTTGTTTTAAGGAATCCTTGGCACCAGTTGTATACCCCTCCTGAAATCCCTATGGCTTCTAGTATCTGAAGTAGTATGGTGTCTAATAGATGCTGGCATTGTAATCTGGATATAGGGACTTTAGATCATCTTTTGTTTTATTGTCCCCATATCTTAGCCTTTTGGAACTCAATCTGGGATCAAGTAAATTGTTTATTGGAAAATCACGTAGCATTAACTTATGATACTGTACTTTTTGGTATGTCTATGAGAAAAAAGAGTCAGATATCAATGTGTAATAACAAACTTTTATTGATTTTGACCGGAGTAGCCATTCAACATATTACTAATAACTGGAAAGACCATAGTAGGCTCAATTTTAAATTTTGGTGGAATTCAGTTTGCCACATATACAGAATGGAAAGATCAATAGCGGTGCAAAATGGAAATTATAAAAACTTCATTAAAATTTGGGAACCATTAATGTCCTTTTGTCATGATTGATGCCATTTTCCTAATATTTCTATATTTAATATGTAAGATAAGGGTGGGGTGGGGGAGGGTTTCTATTATATGAAAAATAAAAATGACTAAAAGGATTTCAGGATGGGAGAGGGAGGGTTATATTTACAACTATGTTATAATGATAAGATGTAAGTGGTTAAATCTATGTTATTGTGTTGCAATTTTTGTACACTTGATGAAAGTTTTAAAATGAATAAAGAATTATAAAAAAAAAAATTAAAAAAATGAAGTAGTATGGTGTGGTCTACCAGGTCAAAAGCTGCAGAGAGATCGAGTTGAATTATCAGCATCCTTCTTCCTTTGTTATGGTGCTGTTGGGCTGTGTCTAGTAGAGTTACTAGTAGTGTCTTTGTGCTATGGTTGGTTCTGAACCCTGATTGTGAGGGGTGAAGTAGGTTGTAGTCTTCCAGGTAGTTGGTGAGGTATTGAGCAACTAGACCTTCTATTAGTTTAACATATAATGGTATTGAGGCGATGGGTCTATAGTTGGAGGGGGTATCTATTGGGCCTTTATGATCTTTCAATATTGGAGTGATTATGATCTCTCCAAAGTCTTGTGGGAATTGACCTTCCGTGAGTGTGGTTTGTATCCATTGCATGAGGCTGGCTCTAAATTTGGGGGAGGCATTTGTTAGCAGATATGAGGGACAGTTGTTCAGGTCGCATGATGCTTGGCTATATTTTTTGTAGAGTCGGTTCATGTCAGTCCATTGTACTACTGGGAAGTTGGTCCAGGTCCTGTCTGCTGCAATGGCTTCTCCTATTGTAGGGTTTATTATTATCTCATTGAGGTGGGTTGGTATGTTGTTGAAGGTGGACCTGATTGTAGTGATCTTGCTTTTATAGTGGTCTGCTAGTTGTACAAGTGTACAAAAATGGTGGGTGGGTTCCATGTGCGGCTAGGAGCGGCTTGGTATCAGTGAGGTTTTTTACTAGATTGAAAAGTTTTTTTGTGTCTGGGCTTCTAAGCCAACTAGTTTGGAGTAGTAAGCTTTTAGTTTTTCCTTAAGTTTGATCTTGTATTGTTTAATTAGGCTTCTCCATTCAACTCTGGTGTGTTCTTGGTTGTTTTTTTTCCAGATTCTTTCGAGCACTCATGAGGAAAGCAGGGCAAGATTTCCTTTGCAAGAACCTTCAGCTGTTTATTTTCCTTCCTGATAGTTCTCGCTACCTGCTTGAGTTTGTGGAGATTGGAGGGATTCTGACTCTGCTAGAAATACTGGGGCTGAAAGACCTGAAAGATGAAAATAAGACACAGGCGCTGAAACTATTGCAGATAATGGCCAATGCTGGCAGGAAGTACAAGGAACTCATCTGTGAGAGTTATGGTAAGGGGCATCTCACTCACTCACTCACATCTGCCAGAACTGCTGGGCAGATGGAATGGGTATGGGGTGACTGATAAGTGCCTGTAATCATCAATCATAACTACTATTTTCCCTGACGTGAAGAAATCCTTTTCTCCTTTGCGGGTTCATAACTTGCTCTGCACAATTCCTCTCATGCTGCTTCCCTGGGAGCAAGTATATGAAGCTTCAAAGAAAGAATAAAGGATTTCTTCATGTCCTGAAACAGAATTTGAAATGTGATCATATTGACAGTCAGAATCCATTTTAAGCTGTTACTTGCTTTCTCCTTTAAATGGATGTACTGTTAAAAATTTTAAAAATTCAAGCAAATTACATTAATAAGAGTTAAACATTTTTGCTAATGAAAACTTTTATTATGGGCTGATGATGAAATAAAGCTTGTGGAAAGACATTTAACAAGCTATGAATATCTGAGCATTTTTAATATCTGAGCATTTTGCTATGGCATTAAGATGGCGACTCTGACTGAAGAATTGAGGATGGTGCAGGGCATACTTTATGGCCTGTGTCCCGCAAATGACAAGATGGATTTGGATAGGCTGAAGTGGACTTTGACGGCATAAAAGCAAAAGAACAGCCGTACTTGGTCAGATCAATGTCCAGTACCCTGTTTCCAGCAGTAGTCAATCCAGATCACAAGTACCTGGCAGAAATCTAAATAGTACAACATTCCATGCTACTGATGCAGGTCAAGCAGTGGCTTCCTTCATGTCTATATCAATAGCAGACTATGGACTTTTTCTCCAGGAACTTATCCAAACCTTTTTTTTAAACCCAGATACACTGGGCTCTTGATAAAGTATTCAAAAGCAAAGAAAACAATTGAAGACCTATCTTTTTTCTAAATATTTGACTGTTTAATGAATCATCTTATTTTATGTAACATATTTACTTTTATAACTTCTTGTAAACCGCGTTGAACTTCTGGTTACGCAGTCAATAAGTACAATGTTATGTTATGTTATGAAATAACACTCCAAACGAAGACACCTGAGGGTCTTTTGGGACGTTGCTGGTTTGGATACGGTTTTTCTGCTAGTGGCAGTTTTGTGCTCCATCTGCTTACGCCGACGTGTCTGTGAGGTTCGTTTTTCGGTGGGACGAGCTCCGTGAGCTGATTCTTCCTGTCTCTTCTGGGTTACGGTCCAGTGGACCCCTTGCTTCTGAGGATCCACTCTGTTTCCCACTCTTTCCCTAGGTGTTGGAATATTCGGGATATTGTGCTCGCTCAGTAGCAGGTGCTGGAGGCCCCCTTTTCGCTTTGTGCATTTCATGGCCCGCCTGTATCCATCCAGAGGGGGATCCGGGACACCTTGAAGTCGCCTGTGATGGATGCGGTGATCTCAGCTATTGCGAAGCGGCATACTGTACCTGTGGAGGGTGGCTCTGCTTTGAGGGACCATGAGGAGCGTATGTTGGAGTCTCTCCTTCAGCAGAATTTTGGTTTTTGCCCTGGTGGTCCAGGCGGCAATGTGTGACGGGCTGGTTGCTCGGGCTTGTTTTCAGTAGGCCGTGCATGTCCTTGACCGTGAGTCTGTTAACTGGAACTTAGTACAGTAAGAAGTAGCTAAAATTGAGATGGGTGCTTCATATCTCTTGGATGCCATGTATGACCTGTTGCGAGCTTTGGTCAAGTCTATGGCTTTCGGGGTGGCTGAACATCGTAACTTGCAGCTTAGAGCATGGTCAGCAGATTCAGCTTCCAAGGATAAGTTGTAGAAATTCCCCCTCCTCCTCAGAATGCCAGCTCCCCGCGGGTGGAGGAACCATCGGAAGGCGGTGAGGGACTCTCCCCAGAGGCCACTGGGAACATAGAGGGGAGCATGGAGCTGAATCCCCTGTCCCTACAGGGGATTCCGTTGGAACCTGGGAACTTAGCAACACCACGGTTTGTCCGTGATCAGGAGAGCCATAGTCAGGAGGGAACTTTGGTTGGTGAAAGTTTTGATCCTAAAGAACTTTCCTTTACATTTAAAAAAACCCCAACAGGTAACTCTTGAGGCAATTGGGGATCTTGTGGCGGATCTAGCTAAATCAATTAAGCCCCAGTTGTTGCAGCTGGAACATAAGATTAATATCCAAGAAAATGAAATTAAGAATATCAAAGTTGATTTACAAGATTTAAAAAATTCAACACTTTATTTTTCCCAAGAAATGAAAGTTTCTAAACAAGTTATTGAAACACTGGTGAGAGATAATATCAATTTAAGGAGAAAATTGGAGTCTCTAGAAAATTTCTCACGTAGCAATAATCTTAGACTAATTAATTTTACTAGAGTTGCGGCTGTAACTCCTAGAGACATGCTGAAAGAAGGAAGTTTTAGAAATTATAGAGGAACTGTTGCCGCCATTCACTCAAGTGTATTATTTACCTATTAAAAGGGAAGAAAAATTAAAGAAAGATGATCAACAATTGCTTAATATTTCTATGATGTTGGAACTCTCGGACAGGGAAGTGGCAATGCCGGCAACACTTCTTCTTACAGTTGCTTTAGCACCGGATAAGAACTGGGTATTGAGACTTTTCTTTAAAAATAAACAGAAAGAATTTCTTGGGTATAAGATACAAATGTTCCCAGATCTATCACGAGACACACAAAAACGTCGACGTGAATTCTTGTTGTTAAGCCAGGTGTTGTTAAAGCTCTTGGGGCGACCTTTTTTCTTCGTCACCCATGTAAATGTGTGATATTGTATCAAATGCAAAAATATGTTTTCTATGATCCTAGCCAACTGACAACCTTCTTGGAAAAAAGGAGGGGAAATATGAGTACTCTTTGATTGTTTGATCTCCTTCCTCAGCTAACACAGACTTTAGTTTTTTGGTTTTTAGTTCCTTATTATAATTCTCACCAATTCTACATCTTGGTCTCTTTATTTTTGAGGACTTGAGTTAAAGTTAAGATATATATATATATTTTTCTTATGATAGTAGATAATAATTTGTATTGTATTGTATTTTATTTTCTCCTTAACTTTACCTTTCTGTACAAGTGGATACTTGATATGTTATTGAAAAACGATAAATAAATAAAAATAAAAAAAATTGTCTTTTCTTTAATATTTCTGGGCAGTAGACCATAGAAGTCCGCCCAATACTGTCTTTAGGTTCCCACTGCCGGAGTTGCCATCGAAGCCCACTCCAGCCTATCCTAACCATCCTGTTACTGGAGCTTCTATCAAAGCCCTCCCCAGCTCATCCTAAACCGAATCACCATATATGGGACACAGACCGTGCAGGATTGCCCAGTACCGGCCTTTGTTTTATAGTTGTAGTAGTAAGTACGTAGCTAGATCCCAAGAAATAAAACAGATTGCATGCTGCTTATCCTAAGAATAAGCAGTGTATTTCCCCTATCAAGTTGTCTGATGAATAAAAGGACTTTTATGAAATAAATAGCGATTACCAGTCTTATTTGGACATTTCCACTCCTGGCCTTGCGACTGTGGATTTCCCCAAGCCATTTCAATAATGGCCTATGGACTACCCTTTTAAGGAATTTATCTAAACCTTTTTTAAACCCTGCTAAGCTAATTTATTTCACTACATTCTCTGGCAACAAATTCTAGAGTTTAATTACCCCCTAGTCCTAATATTTTTGGAGACAGTAAACATTGATAAATATATTAAAAAGCAGCAGTCCCAGAGAGAGAGATAGGGTTGCCAGATTTTACAATTGTCCAGGGTCTAGGGTGTCCGGATTTTACAATGCATCTGGACACCCTAGACCCGCCCATCTCTGCCCCAGTCCCACCCTAGCACTGCCCCCCACTGCCTGCTTTGGTCAGGCAGGAGGCAATATGCGCATGCGCGGATTGCCTCCTGCCCGACACGATTGAGAGGTGGCTTTTCAAAACCCGGACAAAGTGCCGGGTTTTGAAAAGCCGTCCAGACCCCTGGACATGTTCGGGGAAATCCGGATGTCTGGTAACCCGAGAGAGAGACACTCGCACATAGATTTTTTTTGTTGTTTTGAGGGGGTTAAGTTATTTATCTTTGTACTTTGTTGCTTACTCAATTTAATAAATACAAAGTGAAAAAGAAAGCATCTTTCACCTATAGTAGTTTTAATGAAATACTCACCACAGGTGTTCGAGGTATCGCAGAGTGCCTGGCAAAGTCTGGCATAGAAGAAATTCAGGAGCAGGCCCAGCACCTGTTAGAATCTTTGGCCCATGGCAACCCCAAGTACCAAAATCAAGTGTACCGAGGTATGATTGCTGTGCTTCCCTGTACATGCCCCAGAGCCCAGCAGCTGACTTTGCAGTCGCTTCAGATTGTGCAGGTGAGCAGAGGCCTATCATGAAGAAAGCCAGCTAGATGACTTTTTGCTTCAGTGGTGTTTGGCAGCGGCAGGGGGTTAATGTTAACTATCTTTTATTATCTCTTTAGTGAATTTTTTTTTTTTAATTCCAGCCAATAGTAAAGACTGCACACAACAGCATTGTGGAGGCCTTGCTTGATCTGCTACAGACAATGCATCTGGAAGTTCAGTTTGAAGGTAAATAAACTCGGCTGATGGCCACTTTCTGTGCTCTTGGATATTTCACTCCTATTTGATAATATATTGGTTATTGGAGATTTAATATTTGTTTAGATAGTCCTCTGGGAAGTGAGATTTGAACAAAGCTTCTGGTTCTCAGCCCACTACTCTAATCATTAGACTGCTTCTCCACTCTACAAATCCCAAGAAGTTAGATTCTGCATGTAGTGCCAGATAAAAAAACTGAACAAATGGGTTCAGTCTGAGCTCTTTGGCAGTAGCGTATACAATTTCATAATTGAATGTTGGAATTGAGATGGACAAAATCATACTTTCAAATACAGGAAGTTATTTTTGTCATTTTGGGAGGCTTATATTCAAACTTTGGCTGCCAAGCTACTACTATTAATTATTTCTATAGCGTTATCAGACTTACACAGTGCTGTACAGAGTTCCGAAGGAGACAGTCTCTACTCAAAGGAGCTTACAATCTAAGCAGACTAGAAGTTTTATTCTGAAAGCATTACATCTATTATCCCAGAACAAACATATTCTCACATGTGGGTGACATCATCCACGGAGTCCTGGCATCGCCACTTTAAGAACTTTAGAAAATTTGTGACCGACCGCACCGCGCATGCACGAGTGCCTTCCCACCCAATGTAGGTGTGTGGCTCCTCAGTTCAATGTTTTCCATGGAGCTGAGAAGTCATGTCATTGAACGTTCATTCTTTTATCTTCCTTGCCTTCCCGCATATTTTTTTCTCTCTTTTTTCTTATAAAAATAAAAAGACCCTTTTTTCTCTTTTAACCTCATTGCCTTTGAGCTTCGACAGCTGGGTCTACTTTTTTGCCTCAGCCTTTCACATTCGATTTGGCTGAGGCGGTTTTTCCTAATTTAATGTCAAGGCACCGCACTCCACGACATTGTCCTCAAAGGCACTGAGGTCTTCTTCGGCACTGCTTTCCACACCGACGTCACAGCCTCTTGCTCCATCCGGTAAACCAGCAAAGAAGTCACCAGCTTCCCAGGTAGGGTCACACGACACTATGGCATTGAGTCCAGTCATGCCAGCCAAGCGATGAACTCTCATGCGACTCGCTCCAAAATCCAGGGGTTTCTCTTCTTCTGAGTCATCCTCTTCGGAGCAGATCGCGGCACAAATGGCACTGGCGACAACAGGTACCAGTGCCTTCTCGGAAAGAACAGTTTGAAGCGTTCTTTCATGTGGAGTATGGGGAAATTTTTCAAAAATGATTAACCCCGGCACCTACTCCGCAGGTACCGGCCCAGCTTGAGCATTCCAGTACCAGGGATACTGGCACCAGTCCTCAGTCTTCGATGCTTGGTTCTCGGCAATGCCTATCATCCAGGCATGCATCAAAGACTCCTGCTTCAAGTCATGATCTAGTTCATCGAGGCATTATTCACCTTCATCTTGACATTCTCACTCCAGTAAGTCTTCTCTTAAGACCAAACATTCAAAAAAGCGTAAACAACTTACACCTTCTCTGTTGCTGGGCTGGTACCAACGCAAGAGAAGGCATAGATCTCAGTCTCTGGTCATAGATTCTGACCTTCACATCAAGTCTTCTTTGATGCTTCTCCATCAAAAACAGAAGCTTATGATTGTCCGCAGCAGCACTCTCCGCAAACTCCTACCAAAGAATCGTCTCCACCAGAATCACTTTCCTTTACCCGTTTTATAAGACAGCTTGGAAAGTTATAAAAATTTTATTAAAATATGGGAGCCTTTAACATTTTTTTGTCAAGATTAGATGCCATTTTTCTATTAATTATACACCATTTAGTATCGGGTGGGGGGAGGGTTTCTAGTATATGATTTTTTTTTTTTTTTTTTTTTTTTTTTAATTTTTATTTATTGAATTTTCATTTTTTACAAAATTTGAATCTCAAATAATATAATTATTATTATATATCATTGTATCTAACATTAATATAACATTTATTTATGCAACAGTATATATTATATATTATATATAATCAAAAGTTATAAATCCCTCCCCATTTTTACAATTATTGATTCCAAGAATTATGCATATCCCACCCCATTTCTATATAATTATTATAATTGTGCTAAGAAGTCTAATCATTAGAATAATTAGTCAATGGTTGCCAAATTTTTTTGAAATTATTAATATTCCCATGTTGTAATGCTAATACTTTTTCAATTTTATAAATGTGACATATAGAATTCCACCAGAACGTATAGTTTAATTTGGTATAGTCTTTCCAATTTTGAGTGATTTGTTGCATGGCGACTCCTGTTAATATTAAAAGCAGCTTGTTATTGTTTACTGAGATCGGACTCTGAGTTCTCATTGCAGTGCCAAATAATACGGTGTCATATGAGAGTCCTACATGATTTTCTAATAATTTGTTAATTTGGGGCCAAATCAGATTCCAAAAGGCATTTATACAGGGACAGAAAAAAATTAAGTGATCTAACGTCCCTATTTCTATTTTACAATGCCAGCATCTATTGGATCTAGTATTATCTATTTTTTGCAGGCGCGTAGGGGTCCATAACACTCTATGTAATAAAAACAACCATGTTTGACTCATAGATGCTGATTTTGTAGATCTTAATCTCCAGGACCAAAATCGTGGCCATTGAGATGCAGAAATTGTCTGTCCAATCTCAATACTCCAAATATCCTTAAGACCAGTTTTCTTTTTTTTATTTAAAAAATCCATATATTAATTTATACCATTTTGCGGCTTGGTGTCCCAAGAAATCCGCCTGGAAACATAGAACTTGCAGACTATATTGAGTATTAAGGTTTTTCCATTCAGGGAACCCTACCTGAATGGCCTGCCTCAATTGCATCCATTTAAAATATTGTGATTTATTTAAACCATATTTATTTTGCAATTGTGAAAAACTAAGCAGTGAACCTTCTGAAATGACATCATTTAATGTTCGTATTCCTGCACTTATCCATTGTTTCCAGACGATCTTAAATCCGCCAATCTTAATCCTGGAGTTTACCCAAATAGACTGATTTAGTGATTTACAAATTGGATCCGGTGATAGGTTACTTATATATCTTAAAGTTTTCCAAGTGTCTAATAAAATTCTGTTATCTTTGTATCTTCTAGGCATTGTTATACTAATTAAATGATCTAAATGTAATGGGAACAGGAGCCGCCATTCTAAATATAGCCAATCTGGTACATTCTCCATGAGATCTGGGAGGATCCAATACATACCCTGTCTTAGAATATAGGCTTGATGGTACCTATAAAAATTTGGAAAATTTACCCCTCCCTCCACAATTGGTCTTTGTAAAGATACTAAAGCAATTCTGGGTCTTTTCCCAGACCAAACAAATTTTGTAATAATATTGTTTAATTTTTTATAAAAGGACCCCTGAAAAAATATTGGTATCATACTCATTTGATAACAAACCACAGGCAATATCATCATTTTAATTGTTTGAACTCTTCCCCACCATGAAAGATGTAAAGGATTCCATTGTTCACACATTTCTGTAATTTTTTTCAATAAAAGTTTTTCATTTTCTTTGACTGTATCATCAATTGTATTTTTGATCATAATTCCTAAATATTTTAATCCTTCCTCTTTCCAAATAAATGAATATGAATCAAATAATCCTTTGGTACAGTGAACATTAATTGGAAGAATTTCTGATTTACTCCAATTAATTTTATATCCAGAAAATTTTCCAAATTCCTCTAGAAGATTAAGTAAACTTGGAATAGTATTCTCCGGTTCTCTTAAATATAATAATATATCGTCTGCGTATGCAGAAAGTTTATATTCCCAATTAGAAAAAGGGATTCCCCTTATCTCCTTATTTTGATTAATTGCAATTAACAAGGGTTCTAGAACAATATCAAAAAGTAAAGGGGACAAAGGACATCCCTGTCTAACTCCCCTTTGTAAGTTAAATCTATCTGATAAATTGTTATTTATATATAATCTTGCACCAGGAGAGCTATACAAAGTCTGAATCATTTTAATAAAACCGGGATCTAATCCAAACCATTCTAGAGCTTGATACATAAATTTCCATTCTACTCTATCAAATGCTTTTTCTGCATCTAAAGATACCATAAATGCTGGATCATTCATATTTTTTGCTAAATTTAAAGAATGAAATGCTAATCTAGTGTTGTGTGATGAATGTCTTTTTGCAATAAATCCTGTTTGATGTACATCAATAATGAAAGGAAGAGCTTTTGCCAATCTTATTGCTAATACTTTAGAAATTAATTTACCATCTACATTTATTAAGGAAATAGGCCTGTAATTTGAAACCAAAGTAGGATCTTTGTTTGGTTTTGGTAAGACAATAATTAGTGAGTCAGCCATAGTACCTGATATATTTCCATTATTCATTTGATATTGATACATTTTTAATAGATATGGTAAAATAATGTTTTGAAATGATTTATAAAATTCAACCGTATAACCATCACCACCCGGAGCGGATCCAACTCTAAGAGACTTCAATGCTGATTCTATTTCTTTTAAAGATATAGGTTCTTCTAAACTTCTTTTTATATGATCTGGAACATTTGGTCCAATAAATGAATTTAAAAATTTTTGTCCATCTGTTTCTTTATTTTCATAAGATTCAGAAGAATATAAATCTTTATAAAAATCAAGAAACTGTATTAAAATGTCTTTATTGTTAGTGTGTGTATTTCCTTGTATATCTTTTATTGCAATAATTTTGGATTTTCTTTTTTTTGCTTTAAGAAAATTTGCCAATAATTTTCCAGCTTTATTTGAATTTCCATAAAATTGAACTTGTCTATTAAATAAATCTTTCCTCACAAATTGAGAAGAAATCTCATTATATTTAACTTTTAGTTTTAATAAATCTTGTAATGTTTTATTTTCCCATTTTTCAATTAATTTATTTTCTAATATTTTAATTTGTTTTCCTAATTCAAGAAACTGTTTTTTATGTTGTTTGTTAATATATGCTGAATATGAAATAATATTTCCTCTCATTGTTGCTTTAAAGGCATCCCATAAAATCTCAGCATTAATATTATCCAAATCATTAATTTGAAAAAATTCTTGTATTTTTAATTTAAATTCTTCGAGAAAATTTGAATCTGCTAAAAAATTATTATTAAATCTCCAAATTGAATTGAAATTTTCATTATCATAATTTTGAAGATTAATCCACACACCAGCATGATCCGAAATTATAATAGGATCTATTACTGCTTTTAACACACGCTGCGCTAAGTTATTGGAAACAAATATATAATCAATTCGTGAAAAGGATTTATGGACTTGAGAACAAAAAGAAAATTCCTGATCATTAAAATGAAGAATACGCCATATATCTACTAAGTCACAAGATTGAATCAAATTATCTAAACCTAATGATTTCATAATTCTACTTGGTTTTTTATCCAAAATTGGATCCATTACAGCATTGAAATCCCCTGCTACTATTAAATTAGATGTAGCCAGTGGTAAAAGTAATTGTTGAATTTGTTTGAAAAACTCCATTTGATTCGTATTAGGAGCATATAAATTGAATAAATCCATGGTAGTATTTCCCAGATCCATTTTGATATGCACCCATCTACCTAAGGGGTCATAATTTATTAATTTGAAATTCGCATTACATTTTTTGTTTATCAGAATAGCCACTCCAGCTTTTTTCTTTAAAGCCGGTGCAAATAAACATTTAGAAATCCAACCCCCAGATAGTTTTTTAGATTCAATTTCAGAAAGATGCGTCTCTTGAATGAAGTAGATGTCCGCATTTTGATTTTTAAGGAATGATAGTATTTTCTTCTTTTTAATAGGATGATTTAAACCATTGACGTTCATAGAATAAATTTTAATATCCATCTTATTTATAATTAAATTTTAACCAATATTCTATGATAATATACATGATTAGATCTTAGCACAATTAATATATATTGATCCCCATTCCCACCCTTTATTTTCCCACCCCACCCTCCCATTATCAATGTTTGACCTGGAACACACATTGGACATGCAAAACCTAATTTCCTTCCCCCAGGCAACTAATCATTCATATATTATTTTAAATATAATCTTTGATTGGATATATTCGATATTTCTTACCCACCTTATTACTCATATTCCCTTCATTAATAATTCCATTGTATATTATAATTCATATCAATTAATATTAATATTTTAAATCTTAGATATAACTAATATGTTACCCCTATAATAAATTCTATATATATATATATAGCTCTATTTCGCATATATCAAATATTCATTTATATAAATTAAATATATCAGTTCTTATTAAGATAGTGTTAGAAATTTCAATAAATTCATTCTTAACATTTTAAAGTTTCATCATTCATAATAATATGAATAGATTATAAATAAAATATATATTTATATCTATAAAATTCTATAATTAATGTCTAAGTTATAATGATTTCCCATTCATTAAAACAATTCCAAAATTTTTTTTTTTTTATCCAATTAATATTAGCAATAATAAATATGGAAGCAATAATTCTATAAAGAATTTGATATATATTATAAAGATAATATATATCATAACATCCAATATATCAATAATAATTTAATTAAAAATTATAAAATGGAGGGCGTGGCTTAACGCGAACACAAGATGGAAGTGTGATCGTAACGCTCCTCTTCAAATAGGCAACGATTTAAAAATAATTTTATCCTCTTACTGCTAAATTCGGAGAAAAACAATTCTAATTGAATATTGAAATCGTGATAACTGATATTGACCTCCTCCGCCGAAATTGAAACAGATCCTGAGAGAAGAGAGCCGAAAATAAGATTGCCGGTTTTTTTTCTCTCAGTGCTGGATCGGCGCGACATCGGGGCAGATAACTAACAGAGAGAAAATCTATCAACGGAGAAATCTGACAATACAGCTGATATTGAGGGAAGACCTGAAAGGAAGGAGACAGTGAAGTTGTTTTTTGCCGGCTTTTCTCTGTGTTCTCTGTGTTGATGAGGCACGGAGGTGAGGAAAGGCTGTTGAAAACTTGAACTGACAAAAGTTTATAGATTTCTCAATGCTGGAGCGATGAGATATTGAAACTTAAAAACATAACAGAATAAATAATTTGAAAACCGCCGACACTGAAGAAAGGCTGAGGAGAAGGTACCGGCTTTTTACTGTGTTGATACGGCGAGGCAGAAATGCTAGGCTAATAAAAATTGAATTACTTTCTGTTACTAAACTTATGAAAGATTGATATTTCTCTCTTCCGACAAAGCCAGAGAAAAAAAACCGGGAGAAATTTGAGAAGCGCCTTTCTCCTCAATACTAGAGAAAACGACATCGAGAACAGACGAAAAAAAAAAAAAAAAAGTTAAATAAACTTAAGATCACCGGAAAAGTGCTGCCGAAGTTGGAGAACTAGTGAAAGAAAGTCAGGAGGTTTGTCTCCCTTTCGACGGTTTTGTTTAACGACAAGGCACTGTCTGTTTGTAATTTTTCCTTTGATAGACGGCGAGGAAAAAGTCAGCAAATTGCTTAACAAGGTGAAAGATAATAACTTGGTACTAACTAAGAGTAGGATATTGAGAGAGGGAGACTGAAAGTGGAGAAAGTTGTGGAGAAATCTTAATGTGAAACCGCTGTCAACGGATTTCTAAAACCTGCGGCGGTTTGAAGCAGCCCTCTCTGACCGACGCTGAACTGGGACCCGGAGGGAGAAAAGTCAGTGACTTTTAATAAAAAGGCAAAAGATTGAGTTGCCTCATTAGGGAAGATTCCTTCAGAATTGAACTTGTGACAGTTGTTGCCCTCTCCTACCTGAGACTGAAGGAAACCTGAGAAAGTGAGTGCCATTTTTTTTTTTTTTTCCTGAAGTAAAGTAATACAGAGGGCTAGGTGGCAGACGAATTTGAAAGTGCTTAAGGGCATTTCAGCTACCTAAAGACAGAGAAAGAG
Organism: Geotrypetes seraphini; assembly: GCF_902459505.1. Taxonomy (NCBI): domain Eukaryota; kingdom Metazoa; phylum Chordata; class Amphibia; order Gymnophiona; family Dermophiidae; genus Geotrypetes; species Geotrypetes seraphini. Next base: position 71,444,190 of record NC_047095.1, read on the forward strand.
AGAAAAGAGTTTCTCCTTTTGGATTTTGATTTTTTCTCAATGAGACATTAAAGCAGATAACTGATAAGAAATTACTGTTGAGAAAATTCCTGCTGCTTGAAGTCAGAATGAAATCCTGAGAGAGAAAGGCTTGAAAAGAAAAAGGAGGAAAGGAAAAAAAAAAAAAAAAAAAGATCAATTTCTCTTTTGCTGGTTATTATCTTTGGACAAGTTCTTGATGATGTGACTGATTTGCAATCTTCTCAGTGATAGAACAACGCAACAGTAAGAACAGGTTGCTTATGGTACTGAATGTATACAAGATTTTGAAAATCACTGAAAGGAGAATTTCGTCCTGAAATAAAACCTTAGAAAAAAGAGCTAGAGAAACTTGATACCTCACCGTTTTTTCTTATAGCTGGTGTAATAAGATATCAAGACAGATTACTAAGAATTGTGACTAAAAGAGAATTTAAGATTTCTAACAACTGTGAAGAAATAAAATCTACGAAAAAAGAAACAACAGCATGGCAAGTACCAGACAAAACAAAAATGAGGCTGGCACGTCAGCAAAAAGACAAAAACAAGATCAAATAACACCAAGCAAGATACCACTTCCTGCTGAAGAACCTGACATATTGAGTAAAGCAGAAGTTATGGAAGAACTAAGACAAATTAAGCAAATGCTTAAGGAAACAGTAACAAACATGTCTGAAATGAAGGAAGAAATATTAAACATTCACAGACAAATGGAAAGTAATAACAAAAGAACAACTGAACTAGAATCTAAAATGGAGATCATAGAAAGCGAAACAAACAGATGCAAAAATGATAGTCTGGAATTAAACAAATTGAAAGATCAACTGGAAGACTATGAGAATAGAGGAAGAAGGAAAAACATTAAACTTTTTGGAATACAAGAAAATTTAGAAGGAAAAAATACTATTCTTTTTCTAGAAAATTTAATTCCAAAAATATTACAACTAGACTTGAAACAACCACTAGAAATAGAAAGGGCGCATAGGATCCCAGTTAAAAATACAGAAAATAAAGGCAGGCCAAGACCAATAATTTTCAAAATGCTTAGATACCAACAAGCATTAGAAATATTAAATGCTGCAAAGAAAGACAAAAATCTAAATTATAAAGGATCTAGAATATGGTTCTTACCGGACTTTGCCAAAAACACAGCAAATAAAAGAAAGAGACTATTAGACATGAGACCTCAACTAAAAGAAAAAGGTTTTAAATATGGTCTATATTATCCGGCGAAAATGAGAGTATCATCTGGAGATAAATCCTTGTATTTCGAGGATCCAGAAAAACTAAAAGCTTTTCTTTCTAAACCAGAACCTATGATATTTTAACATAAAATTTTAAGATGGGTTTTGATGACTTTATGAAATAACTATAAAAGTATGAAATATTGAAATATCTGAAGAAAGAAAAAAATTATATAAAGAAAAGACAATAAAAATTTATAAGAAAGAAACAGCAAGACATAGGAAAAACATTAATAACATATTAAATATATGTTTAAGATGAAATTTTATGATGTAAATAAAAATACCAAGGAAATATAAATTAAAAAACTGTTAAATGGATAAAGATACATTAATGAAATGTTATGAAAATATGACTAAAGATATTAAAGGTTAATATAAATAGATAGAAGGGGAATTTGATTGAATATTGAATGCCTAGAGGGGAGGAGAATGTTTGGATTACAGTTCCAATGTGTATCCTTAAGCAGCCATTGTATTGGGTGGGAAAGGGAGGGAAAAGGAGAATATTTACTAGAATGATTAAGGAAAAAATAAACAAGGGATTAGATACTTTAGGGGTAAATATGTGTGTCATGAAAAACAATTTTTGGATTCTAAATATGAAAGAAGAGGAGAAAAAGATCATAATGAGAAATATTAAAATGTATAATGTCTTTTAAGATATATTCTATTAATGTCAATGGCCTGAATCACGTAATCAAAAGGAAAAAAGTATTAACATTTTTAAAAAAGCAAAATGCAGATATTTACTGTCTGCAGGAGACCCATCTTAATATAAAGGAATCACAGAAACTATCGGGTGGGTGGGTAAAGGAATGTTTTTTTGCTCCAGCAGAGGGTAAAAAAGCAGGGGTAGCAATACTTATAAATAAAAAATGTATGGCCAAGATTAAGGTAAAAAATTCAGATCCACATGGAAGATGGATACATATTGATATAAGTATGGGAAATGATACCCTGACGTTGTTCAATATATATGCCCCTAATTCGAATCAATCAGAATTTTTTAAAAAATTACAGAATATGTTGTTACCACTGGCTGCTTCTAATTTAGTGGTGGCTGGAGATTTTAATGCTGTAATGGATCCATTATTGGATAAAAAACCAGGTAAAAGTATAAAATCTTTAGGTTTAGATAATTTGGTTCAATCATGTGATTTGAAAGATATATGGCGTATTCTTCATTTTAATGATCAGGAATTTTCATTTTGTTCACAGGTTCATAAATCATTTTCAAGAATAGATTATATTTTTGTTTCAACAAATAAAGTGCAACAGGTGATTAAAGCTTCCATAGATCCTATTATTATTTCGGATCATGCGGGAGTATGGATAGAATTACAACTGGATAAATTAGAAAATGGTAGACCTCTTTGCAGATTTGATAATGCATTGCTTGTGGATGACAAATTTTTGGAAAATTTTAAAACACAAATTAACGATTTCTTTCAAATAAATTTAGTGGAGGATACATCTATAGAAAATGTATGGGATGCATTTAAAGCAACTATGAGGGGTAATATAATATCATATTCAGCTTTTATTAGGAAACAGATTAAAATACAATATATAGAATTAGAAAAAGAAATAAAAATATTAGAAGCTAAATTGGTAAGTAAATGGGAAAATGAAGTTTTGCAAGCTCTTTTGAAAGCAAAAGGTAAATATAATGAATTAACTTCAAAAATGATAAGAAGAGATTTGTTTTCCAAGCAAACAATGTATTATGGAAATTCTAATAAGGCGGGGAGACTATTGGCAAATTATCTTAAAGCAAAAAAAAGGAAAACTAATATTAATGGAATAAAAGATGATAATGGTATAATAACAAATCAAACAAATATAATATTAAAACAATTTTTTAAATTTTATAAGGACCTATATTCTTCCGAGCCTTATTTGGAGAGACAAAAAGATGGAAAAAACTTTTTAGATTTAATCAATGGACCTAAGGTTCCTGATCATATAAAACGGAGTTTAGATGAACCTATATCATTAAAAGAATTAGAAACAGCATTGAGATCTCTTAGAGTTGGATCCGCTCCAGGTGGTGATGGTTATACAGTAGAATTTTATAAAACTTTTCAAAATGTCCTTTCCCCATATCTACTAAATTTATATCAGACACAACTTATAAAAGGTAATATTAAAGGTACTATGGCTGAATCAATAATAATTGTTTTGCCTAAGCCAAATAAAGATCCTACTTTGGTCTCAAACTACAGGCCTATATCTTTGATAAATGTTGATAATAAACTTTTGGCAAAAATTTTGGCTTTGAGATTAGCCAAAGCTCTCCCACATATTATAGATATGCATCAAACGGGTTTCGTTGCTAAAAGACATTCCTCTAATAACTCTAGATTATTATTTCACATGTTAAACTTGTCAAAAAAAATAGATGAACCAGCTTTTACAGTTTCATTAGATGCTGAAAAAGCATTTGATAGAGTAGAATGGAATTTTATGTATCAGGCTTTAGAATGGTTTGGTATGGGTTCTGGATTTATACAAATGGTAAAAACATTGTATAACTTCCCGATTGCAAGATTAAATATTAATAATAAGATATCTGATGGTTTTCAATTGCAGAGGGGAGTTAGACAAGGTTGTCCTTTATCTCCTTTGTTATTTGATGTTGTATTAGAACCCTTATTGTTAGCAATACAGCAAACGAGGGAGATACAAGGTATTCCATATTCAGATATGGAATATAAAATTTCAGCTTATGCTGATGATATTTTGCTTTATTTGAGAAATCCAGAGTCTACCTTATCTTCTTTATTGGAATTAATTGATAAGTTTGGCAAATTTTCAGGTTATAAAATTAATTGGAATAAATCTGAAATTATACCTTTAAATATTTATTGTGCAAAAGGATTATTTGACACTTTTCCATTTATATGGAAAGAAGAAGGATTTAAATATCTTGGTATTCAAGTTAAAAATACAATTGAAGATACCGTAAAAGAAAATGAAAAATTTGTATTAAAAAAAATTACGGAGTTATGTGAGCAATGGAACCCATTACATATTTCTTGGTGGGGAAGAGTTCAAACTATTAAAATGATGATGTTACCTGTAGTTTGTTACCAAATGAGTATGATACCTATTTATTTTCAGGGGTCCTTTTATAAAAAGCTTAATAGCATTTTAACAAAATTTCTTTGGCTTGGTAAAACACCTAGAATAGCTTTAGTAACCTTGCAAAAATCAATTAAGGAGGGAGGGGTAAATTTTCCAAATTTCTATAGGTATCATCAAGCCTATATTCTACGTCAGGGTATGTATTGGATCCTCCCAGAACTTATAGATAATGCACCAGATTGGTTATATTTGGAATGGCGCCTTATGTTTCCCCTAAATTTAGTTCACTTTCCAAGTATTAACATGCCTAGAAGACACAGAGAAAATAAAATTTTAATGGATACTTGGAAAACACTGAGATTTATAAGTAAATTAACACCTATACCAATAAATAAATCAACTAATCAATCTATATGGATAAACTCCAAGATCAAAATTGGCGGAACTCAAATCCTTTGGAAGAACTGGATTATCGCAGGCATTAGATCTTTAGATGATGTTATTTCAGAAGGTAAACTGCTGGAATTTCCACAATTGCAATATAGATTTGGTTTAAGTAAAACACAAAGTTTTAAATGGTTGCAATTGAAGCAGGCCATTCAGGTTGGGTTCCCTGAATGGAAAACATTGAATAATCAATATAGTTTAAAGTTCTTATGTTTTCAAGCAGACTTCCCAGGACATCAAGCCGCATTATGGTATAAATTAATATCTGGATATTTGAATAAAAAACCAAAAAATGGTCTAAGAGATATTTGGAGCATTGAGATTAAGCATCAAATTAATGCATCTCAATGGCCACTAATTTGGTCTTGGAGAATGAGATGTACAATGTCAGCATCTATGAGACAAACTTGGTTCTTTTTATTACATAGAGCTTTTTGGACCCCTACACGTTTGCAAAAATTAGACAGTTCTAAGTCTAATAAATGCTGGCACTGTAATCTGGAACCAGGGACATTAGATCACTTACTTTATCATTGTCCCTACATTAAAATTTTTTGGAATTCAATTTGGCCACAAATTAATAAATTAATGGAAAATCATATAGCAATATCATATGATACTATATTATTTGGAATGATGATGAGGAAAAATAGTCAAATTTCACCAGAAAATAACAAGCTTTTATTAATAATGACAGGGGTTGCCATTCAACATATAACCAATAATTGGAAAAATCATAATAACCTAAATCATACATTTTGGTGGAATACAATATGTCATATATATAAAATGGAAAGAACAATAGCAATACAAAGAGGGACATATACTAAATTCATAAAAATATGGGGGCCATTGACAAAATACTGCAATGAATAAATATTAAGATTTCTCTGCTTCTTTTCTTCTTTTAAGTATCTTTTTTATGACGCACATAGAGGGGGGGTAATGAAAATAATTTCTACATAATATGTTATAATATGTTATACAATATATATGAATGAAAAATAATAAAAGGGTGGGGGGAGGGAGAGGGGAAAAAAATATATTTAGAATAAGATGTATTAAATACAAAAATGATATTGTGTATTTATCAATTGTAATTTAATATTTTGTACATTTTATGTAAAATTTGAAAATTAAAAATATTATATTAAAGCAATAAAAGGGTGGGGGGAGGGGGAGGGGTAAAATCAAATTTAGATATATAATGTATTAGATATAAAAGTGATACTATGTATTTATCAATTATATTTTAATATTTTGTACACTTTATGTAAAATTTGAAAATAAAAAATAATGGGAAAAAAAAATAAAAATTATAAAATGTTTTTTTTTTTTTTAATTTGGATGGAATAAAATCTTAAATAATTTAATTCATAATAATATATTATAATATTACTTAAATCAAAGATTTTGAAATTTTTAAAAATAATTCATTCTGTTAGTAATCATTGTCTTCTTCTTTCTTTTTAACCATCTTCTATTTTCTTGTTTTATCTTGCATTTTCTATCTTCTATCTTCAGATGTGTATTCTCAACCGCATTACTGGAAAGCTGCATTTTAACATTCAAATGTATGTGCTTGTAGAAAGTGCAAAGTCTTGTATGTGCTTCTATCTTCAGATGATACTTTCCTTTTATTCTGATTTTAAATATACATTGGTTCCTCTTCTTTTCTTCTTTTTGTTTCCATCTACTTTTGTTAGATAAAATTTCTTTTATATTGTTTTATCAAGTAGACATTGGTTCTTCTTGTGTCAAAAATTCTTTCAGTTTTGCAGGATCTTGAAAGTAGATAGATTTATTCCCAGTAGAAATTCTCATTGTAGACGGATAGTATAGACCATACATGTAGCCCTTTTCTTTTAATTGCTGTCTGAATGTAAGGAATTGTTTCCTTATGTTTGCAGTATATTTAGCAAAGTCAGGGACCAAAATCAATTTTGATCCTTTATAGTTTAGGTTTTTATTTGCTTTTGCCACTTTTAAGATCTCTAATGCTTGTTGATATCTTAATACTTTGAAGATCAAAGGTCTAGGAGTAGTCTGATTAGTTGATTTTCTTGTGGGGATTCTGTGGGCACGTTCTATCTCTAACGGCCATTTAGAATTTAGCTGCAGCAGTTTAGGCAGAAGATTTTCCAAAAACTGAATAGGGTCCCCACCTTCAAGATTTTCAGCTAAGCCAAGGATTCTAATGTTCTTTCTTTTTCCTCTATTCTCCATATCAATTAGTTGATTTTTTAAGGTAGTAACATCTTTCTTTTCCTCTTCATATTTTTGTGTGATAGTTTCCAACTGCCAGATTCTCTCCTCTATCACTGACATTCTCTGCCTGTCAGTTTGGATCTCCTGTTTCAGATTGATCAGCTCTTCCTTTACTTCTGATATTTTGTTAGCATTATCAGTTAGCATTAGTTTGATATTAAATAATTCCGCCATTATATCAGATTTTTCACTAAATTCTTCAGCTTCAAGCAGAATTGGTACACTCGACGGCGATACGGGAGTGACCTTCGACCTTTTCGCCGAAACTCCCGATGTAGAAGGTTTTTCATTCTTTCCTTGCCGTATCGCTGCCATCTCCGACGTTAATTTTTGTTATTTTCAGGTCGGGTGAGCAAAATAAACAGTTTATTTTTTTCAGTTTGTTGCCTGGGACTAAGGAGCGCCGCGGTTAAGCTGCCATATCGTGCGCGCTCCAAGCCACGCCCCCTAGTATATGATCTTATAATGAATTATGGGCTTTGAGGGATGGTGGAGAGAGGGTTACATTTCTACTTATAGATTTTAATGATAAGATGTTCAAGTGCTCAGATTAATTGTGTTTATTATGAATTTTTGTACACTTGATGAAAGTTTAAAAATGAATAAAGAATTAAAAAAAAAGACAGCTTGGAAAGGACATGGAAGCAGACTCCAAATTCACTCCTGTATATATGGAGACTTTGGATATCAAACATCCCCCTAAAGAAGTAATTAAACTTCTTCTCCATGCAATTTTGAAGGATACTCCTCATTAAAAGTGAGAATCTCCTTTATCAGTACCAATTGCTCCCAGAAAGCTGGACTCTCTATAAAATTGTTTCCATCCCAGGGTTTGACAAACCTCAATTGTCTCACCAATTCTTAGTGGTGGAGTCTACTCTCAAAAAGTCTACCTCCTCCAAGGTTTATGCCTCTGTTCCACCTGGGTGGGAGGGTCCGCACCATAGACAGATTTGGTAAATGTCTATCAAAATTTCATGTTGACTTGGGGAGCCATGGAAAAATTTTGAAGCATTAAGTGAGCCATGAACAGAAAAGGTTTGGGAACCACTGATTTACATCCTTTGTTTTCTAATTAGAGTTCCTCAATGGCCACAAATTTGGTCTTAGAGGATGAGATGTACAATGTCTGCATCTATGAGGCAAACATGGTTTTTTCTTTTGCATAGAGTATTTTGGACCCCGGTTAGATTACAGAAGTTAAATAGTTCAAAGTCTAATAGATGTTGGCATTGTAACATTGAAGTAGGGACTTTAGATCATCTTTTGTTTCATTGTCCCTATATTTTAGACTTTAGGAATTCAATCTGGAATCAAGTAAATTGTTTATTGGAAAATCATGTGGCATTATCTTATGATACAATAATATTTGGAATGTCTATGTGGAAAAAGAGCCAAATATCTTCATATAATAATAAACATTTATTGATCATGACTGGAGTCGCCATTCAACATATCACTATTAACTGGAAAGATCATAGTAGACTCAGTTATAAGTTTTGGTGGAATTCATTATGTCACATATATAAAGGTCATTAGCTATACAGTATGGTAATTATAAGAATTTTATTATAATGTGGGAGCCATTAGCAGCTTATTGTAATGATTAAATACCATTTTTCTATTGAAATATACACCATCTAATGTGGGGAGGGGGAAGGGTTTACATTTTATTGTTCATTTTAGAAAATAATAATGAGAAGTTTGGGAGGGAAGAGGGATAATTATAATTATACGTATTATAAGATACATTAGAAAGAATCGCAAGTGTTGTATTTTAATGTTGTTGTTTTTGATGTCTGTACACTTGATGAAAGTTTTAAAATGAATAAAGATATTAAAAAAAAAAAAAAAGAGTTCCTCTATTTATATCCTGTGCTTTTTTGAATTCCATCACTGTTTTCCTCGACACCTCTTCCCTTGGGAGGGCATTCCAGGCATCTACCATCCTCTCCGTGAAGAAGTATTTCCTAAGTCTTCCTCCCTGTAACCTCAAATTATGCCCTCTAGTTTTACCATTTTTTCTTCTCTGGAAAAGATTTGGTTCTATTTTAATACCTTTCAAGTAATTAAATGTCTGTATCATATCTCCCCTGTCCCTCCTCTCCTCTAGAGTATACATATTTAGGTCTTTCAGTCTCTTCTTATACTTTTTTGTTCAAACCCCCTACCCTTCCTCTGGATTGCTTCAAGTCTTTTATGTCCTTCACCAGACACGTCCTCCAAAACTAAACAATACTCCAATTGTGGCCTCATCAATTAACTATGCAGGGGCATCAGCACCTCCCTTTTTCTGCTGGTTATTCCTCTTTCTGTACAGCCTAGCATTCTTCTGGCTAGAGGCATCACCTTATCACACTGCCTTTAGATCCTCAGACACAATCACCCCAAGGTCCCTCTCTCCATCTGTGCTTATCAGCCACTCACCTCCCAGCACATACGGTTTCCTCGGATTTCTACTCCCCAAATGCATCACTCTTTTTCTTTGCATTGAATTTTAGTTGCTAGATGCTAGACCACTCTTCTAACTTTTGCAAATCCTTTTTCATGTTTTCCACTCCCTCCGGGGTGTCCACTCTGTTACAAATCTTGGTATCACCCGCAAAAAGGCTAACCTTACCTTCTTGTTCAATCCCTCTGTAGTCTGAACAGTAGGGTTATCAATCCCTTCCAGCCCTAAACTGTTGGGAACTCAAAGTCTAATCCCTCCTCCTGTGGACATCTCCTGGGACACTCCTCGTCAAGATCAGTTTCGTTTCCTACAGCCTTGCTGTAGGGGCTCATCTGCTCGTGCTTTATTTTGCTAAATTCTAGTATCTTAATTTGGTATTTGGCATGGGTCTTGCCCTAGTGCTGCAGATTCACCCTGCGGGGACATCCTTCAGTGGGAGATTGCAGACTTTTCTTTTTAAAATTGTCTGCATCTGGGGGGATTCCCTGCTGCTGCAGTAAACCCCCTGGACAGGCTGCAGGTCAGGTCAGGGCTCTGGTTTTGGGAGTTAACTCACCCCGGGTTCGTCCACTAAGGGGTAGAGCGCAGGCTGCTGGTTCTGTGGAGGCGCATCTGGGATCGGGACCAGACTGCATACCTTCCCTGATGTCCTGGTAGTCACCTCAAAGTAGACCTCAGATTGGAGTTTTACCCACCTCCATCAGATTTCTTCCTGGCTTTGCCCACAGGACAGCCAGAGAGAGCCCTATGCTTGTGGACCACTGTCTGCAGGCTGCTAGATCTGACAGCAATAGAATCCATTCCAGAGGATGACTTGGGCTCAGGGAGATACTCGATATATTTCATCGTTCCAAAGAAAGGTTCAGAAGATTGGAGACCTATTCTGGATCTAAATACCAAAATGTGCAGCACTGTGTACGCCTTTCATCGCTATATAAGTGATTAGTAATAGTACGGACTCTCATGTATATTAATAGAAATAAGACATATCTCTTCTCCATATAAGATAAGATGACTCTAGCCAATATGTCTGTCTCTACTGATCTCTGTTGCCTCATTCACAGTTCCTACTGTTAAATGCTGTACAGTCTTTTGTTAGCAGCATTGAATCCTTGTTGAAAAATTGTGGGATATAAGACCTGTAGATTATAGTTATACAGTCATGTGAAAAAATTAGGACAGCCTATGAAATATTCTTTCTTAAGAAATGTTCACATATCGATGTCAAATCTATTTTTTATTTATCTCTGGCAAGGAAAGTGATGTAATTGCATGTAAATGACAAACATTTTCCTTGATTTACTCATGAAACAAAAGATATCCACAAAAATGTATTTTCTAACTGAGGAATAAATTAGGATACCCTATACCCTAATAGCTAATGTTACCCCTTTTGGCTGAAATAACTGCAGTGAGACACTTCTTGTAACCATCTACCAGTCTCTGACATCAGTCTGAGAAAAGTTTGGCCCACTCTCAATGAAGAATTCTTTCAGCTGAGAGATGTTTGAGGGGTTTCAAATGCTGTGGAGTTTCAAATCACCCCACAGCATCTCAATGGGATTAAAATCAGGGCTTTGACTCGGCCACTCTAGGTCTCTCCATTTCTTAGTTTTCAGCCAGTCCTTGGTGGATTTACCAGTATGTTTTGGGTCATTGTTATGTTGTAGGGTCTAGTTCCGCTTCAGCTTTAATTTTCTTACAGTTGGTCTCACATGTTCCTCAAGCACTCTCCGATACATGGTGGAATTCATGGTGGATTTTATGATGATGAGATGGCCAAGTCCTGTTGCAGCAAAGCATCCTCAAACCATGACAATTCCACCTCCATGCTTCACAGTTGGTATGAGGTTCTTTTCCTAGAATGCTGTACGTCAAAAATGTCCTCTTTTCTGGTGTCCAAATAATTCAATTTTAGACTCATCTGTCCATAGAACACTGTTCAAGAAGTCCTGGTGTTTGTCTACGTTCTCTCTGGCAAACTTCAGTCTGGCCTTGATGTTTCTCTTAGAGAGCAAAGGTATCCTCCTTGCACACCTCCCATGCAAGTTAAATTTGTGCACTTTCACATCAACAGTAGCAAGAGCCTGATGTAGGTCCCATGATGACTTTATAGGGTTTTTGGAAACTTCTTTTAGCATCTTGCGGTCTGCTCTGGGGGTCTACTTGCTTGGATGGCTGACCTGGGCATGTTGGCAGTTGTTTGGAAAGTCCTCCACTTCTACACTATTTTCCAGACCGTGGAATGGCTAATGTCAATGAGGAAGAAAAGTCAAATGGCTAATGTCAAATTCTTTCAAGATTTTTTCAAATCCCTTACCAGACTTATAAGCTGCTACATTCTTCTTTCTGAAGGCCTCAGACAGTTCTTCTGATCTCACCATGGTGTTCACTCTCATCGCAGCAGTCATGAGCGCACCAAACTAAATGTCTGAGGTTTAAATAGAGCAAACCTTCAAAATACTGAGTATCACGTGCACCTGATGTGATACACCTGTGTGTGATTTGAGCCACTTTAAATGGAAGGAGGATATGTGGGGGTGTCCATTCCTCAAAATACATATTTTTGTGGATATCTTTTGTTTCATGGGTAAATCAAGGAAATTTTTGCTGTTTATATGCAATTACATCACTTTCTTTTCCAGAGATAAATAAAAAAAGATTTGACATCGATATGTGAACATTTCTTAAAAAATAACTGAATATTTCATGGGGTGTCCTAATTTTTTTCACATGACTGTAGTAATCTTTCATAATAGAGCAAGGAAGATGTTTGTGGACATGAAAGCTTTTCTTGTAGTTTTAATATGTTGTGCAGGGATGTTCGATGAATGACCAATCATGTTGTAAATTGCAGCACTGCAGATGATAAAGGCACTTGTGCACTACAATGTCCGTTCCTCCCTGCTCAGCGGCCTGGTGATACTCTTAAAACCATCTCTGAAGGAGAAGGAGAAAATCAGGCCCAAAATTCTTGATGGTAAGAGACCCAAGCCTCTTTCTGTACCTTGCAAAGTGCAGAACAACTTCATATTAAACCCTAGTAATGTGCATGTGTTAATGGGACCAGTACTTGGGATTTTATTTACCGTATTTAACATTTGGAAATTAGGTATAGCAAAACTATTTTTATCCAAGGACAAGTAGGCAGCATATTCTTACAGATGGGTGACATCATCCACGGAGCCCAGTAAGGACAGTATAAAAGTGTATTGTCACTTTAACTTCTTAAAAGTTTCAAGATTGCCTGTACCGAGCATGTTCAAGTGCCTTCCTGCCCAACTTCGGCTCACAAGACCATCAGTTCTTAGTTTTTCAAGGAGCTAAGAAGACACATGTCATTGGAGTTTCTCTAATTGTACTATTTTTTCCCCTTTTTTGTGGCATTTCGTATTGTTTTTCTTCATTCATTTCTTTTTCTTTCATACTACTTCACAGGTGTCAAAGATGGTCATGGCAGGATTAATTCATCGAGGGCCCCTAGGCACACAAGTACACTGGGCCCCCCCTGCCCCACCCCACCATGCCCCGCCCCCATGTATTTACCCATTTTCTTCTTTACTTCTTTATTTCCACTTTATTTCTTTTATTTTAAAATTCAAAACAAACAACAAAGATTACCATACCAGAGCCAGTGTACAGTTTTTCTTCTATGCAACCTCCAAACATCTCTGAACAAATCCCCCCTTCCTTCCTAGATGAAGAGATCTTCAGCTGGCAGGGCTTTGGGAAGCCCACCAATTTTTATTTTGCATATGGGCAGGAGGCTTGGGGCATGGCTAATGTGACCATATATTTTTTTCCTCAAAACAGGACATCTATTAATATTCAGTCCCGCCCCCAATACCGCCCTAGCCCCACCCCCAGCCCCGCTCTAGCCCCGTTCCCAATTTCTTCCATTCATTTTCATGTACACACAATATCTTATTAATTCATAATGGTAAACATAAAATATTTTAAAAACCCACAAAGCGCACTATACGCAGAGAAAATGTTAATTATCATTTAAGAGTTTCAGGGTTTTTTCAAAGATGTCAAGGCAGATTACTTTAAAATATGCAATGTCACCTCAGTAACTATAGAAAAATAGACAAATATAGTGCAAAATATAGACAGCAAATATAAATTCTCAAAACAGACACGTTTTGATCACTAAATTGATAATAAAATTATTTTTCCTACCTTTGTTTAGTGATTTCATGAGTCTCTGGTTGCACTTCCTTCTGACTGTGCATCCATTCTTTCTTTTGCATCCAACATTTCTTTCACAATCCAGCCCCATCCCCTTTGGGTCCAGGCCTCTCTCTCTCTTTTCCCTCTGTTACCCTCCCCAGATCCAGTGTCAGTTCTCCTTTCTACCTTTGTTCCAGGTCGCCCTCTCTCTTCCCCTCTGTCTGAACCTCCCATAGTCCTGCATCTGCCTCCCGTCTTAACCCTTTCATTCAAGCCTTTTTCTCTGTAGTCTTTCTAATGTGCTTACAACCCCCCTCCCCCTTTCTCTGACTCTTTCTCTCCTTCTTTCCTTCCTCCCTCCTTCCCTCCCAGCAGATTTTAGCATATCTCTCTCTTCCTTTTTTCCCCTCAGGTCTAGTATCTGTCTTCTTCCTCTTTTCCTCCTTCCAGGTCTGGTATCTGTCTCCTCTCCTTCCCCCCTGCTCTGGCATCTCTCTCTACGCTCCCTTCCTCCTGTTTTTCCCTGGTCTTCCTTCTCAATTTATTTTCTGCCTCTGTCTAAATTCTTTTTTACTATTTAGTCCTCAATTTCCCTCTTTCACTGTGTCTACCTATAGCTTGCCACCTCTTTCCCTCACCCCTTCAAGTAACTAACTCTATCCTCTTCCCTTAATCCTGCATGTGCCCTTTTTTCTTTCTCCTCCCCACTTCCTTCCAGCGTCTGCTCCCCTTGTCCCTCACACTTCCATTCAGCGGCTGTCCCTCCTCTCCCCCACACTTCCATTCAGTGTCTGTTTCCTTCTCTCTACCCCTTACATCTACTGTTCACCCTCTGTCTTGCCACTTCTATTCACTGCCCTCTCTGCTCCCATCCAGTGTCCACCCTCTCTCTCTCTTCCATATGGCATCTTTCCTTTTTCTATGCTCCTTCCATAAACTATCTATCCTGTGCCACTTCTCTCCTTTGTACGATTGATTTCAGCTCTGTCACCTCTCCATTTTTCTCTCTCTGTCACCACCCCCTCCTCTATGCTCTGGCATCTCTCTCTTCTCCTTTCTTTCCTTCCCACCCCACGGTCTGGCATCATCCCTTCCCTGATTCCTTGGCATCTCCTTTCTTTTTCTTCCATCTCTCCCTCCCCCTCCATGCTCTGACTTCTCCTCCTTCCTTTCCCCCTGGTCTGGCATACCTTCCTCCTTCTCTCCATGCCCTGGCATCTCTTCTTCCCTCCAAGCCCTGGCATCTCCTTTCATTCCTTCCCTCATCTTTGTTCTCCCTCCAGTTGGGTACAGCAACACTCTCCCCCAATTCTCACCCTGCAGGCTTGGACTGACACCAATAGGAAAAACAAAAATAAACCACAATCTTCTCATAAAGGAAGTAAATCAAAATCTCAGGTTTATTCCTTCCAAAGCATCAAAGTCAGGATAATTATGAGTTCCACAGAACAGGTAAGTAGAACATCCAACTTCAAACAGTTCAAATTCAAAAGTAAGAATAATAAACAGTTCAAACATAAAGTCCCAAAGTGTTTTTTTCTTTTTCACACCTCTGAGGTTTGTGCTCACCTCAGCATTCAAATCAGCCTGCTCCTAAGCAGGATATTCAGTTCATAAAAAAAAACAAAAAAAAACAATAGGGTTTAAGGCACTGGATACCCTATTCTCAGTGCTTCAAAGTGAAGCCTCTGGCAGCCTTTCACTGCACTGCCAGGCAAGGAAGAGTGTCCCAGGTTTGCTTTCAATTAGCTACAATATAGCCTACAAAATTGCCCTCCCAGGTAACAGCAAACCTCTCCCAAAATAACAGACACTATCAGCTTCAGAAAAAAGGCAAAAACAGCAAAAGAAAAGAAAAGCAAAATCCCAAAAGGTTCAGCTTCAATAAACAGTCTCTCAAACAAAGCAAGCTGAAAACACACTCACAGTTTCTGCCAATTAGGATCTGCAGCTGGTGGAAAGACCAACCTCCATGGCTTCCTCAGTAGGATTTGCTTCTTCAGGCAGGTTGTCAAGTTCCATTGGAAGATCCACATCAGAAAAAACTTCCTCCAGCATTTCACCAGCCTCCTGTACCTCCATGGGTGAGGCTTTATCGTCCCTGCTTGGCCCGAGGAGACTCAGGGAAGAATGGTCTGAACCTTCTTCCTAGCCTGCCTCCCTGCTTGTGCTCAGCTGCTGGTTTTTGTACTGCAGGGGCACGCCCTACTCTACCTGAGTCAGCAGACCTGCCTGTGGCTCTTGGGCTCCTCCTGTGGTGATCTAGATATGGCTCTTCCAGGAGATCCTGGGAGATTTCAGGCTCCCCCTGGTGGTTAACCTGCAAATCATCCCTATTTTTCCTAACACAACCCTTGTCCATTCCCTTCCGGGTTTTACTCTGTGTCTTAGGAGGAACTTTAACTGGAACCAGGTCAGGCACGATGTCTGTCTGGTTACAATATGCATGAGATCTATTAGCATACAATGAAAGCAGTGCATGCAAATAGATATAATTCATATATAGTACATATATCATATAATATATTATATATTCTATCCTATTAATCTAATCATTAAATATCAAATCAGAAATCCCACTCCCCCATACTTTGCAATTATACCTATTAGAGAAAAATGATAATCCAATAATTACTCATTACAATATTAAAATAACCTTTTTGCACTGCTAACATTCTTTCCATTTTATATAAATGACAAACTGAGTTCTACCAGAAACTATAATTCAATCTTTTACAATCCTTCCAATTAAACGTTATCTGTTGAATAGCAACACCCGTAAGGATCAGTAAAAGTTTATTATTAGCAGAAGATATTTGACACTTAGCCCTCATAGATACTCCAAACAACACCGTATCATATGACAGTGCCACATGATTTTCCAACATACAATTAAATTGGTCCCAAATTGAATGCCAAAACGCCTTAATATATGGACAATGAAACAGTAAATGATCTAAAGTTCCAACTTCAATATGACAATTTATTCCACTGATCAGATATAATAACATATGTATAGAACATATAGAAGGGGTAGGGAGGGAAAACTATTGTAATATTAATATGATATAAATTCTGAAAAAAGGTTTATTTAATTCACATTGTAAGAAAATTTAATGATAATTTCAAGTGTTTTTTTGTATAATTGAATGTATTACATGTATTTCACTTGATGTAAGAATTTAAAAAAAAGAATAAAAAAAAAAAAAAAATATGACAATGCCAACACCTATTAGACTTAGAGCAATCCAATTTTTGTAAACGAACAGGGGTCCAGAGTGCTCTATGCAACAGGAAAAACCATGTTTGCCTCATAGATGCAGACATTGTACATCTCATCCTCCAAGACCAAATACGTGGCCATTGAGATGCATTAATCTGATGCTTAATCTCAATGCTCCAAATATCTCTAAGTCCATTTTTTGGTTTCTTATTCAAATAATCTGATAATAATTTATACCACTGTGCGACCTGGTGACCCAGGAAGTCTGCCTGAAAGCATAAGAATTCTAAACTAAATTGAGTATTGAGAGATTTCTATTCAGGGAACCCTGCCTGAATAGCCTGCTTCAATTGCAACCACTTATAACTTTGTTTTTTATCAAGGCCAAATTTATGTTGCAATTATGAAAAATCAAGCAATTTACCATTAGATATAACATTATCTAAGGAACGTATATCTGCTTTAATCCAATCCTTCCAGACAATCTTAAAACCGCCTATTTGAATCTTGGAGTTTACCCATATAGTTTGATGTGTAGATTTTACAATAGGAACAGGAGTTAATTTATCAACAAATCGTATAGTTTTCCAAATGTCCATTAATATTCTGTTATTCTAGGCATTTTGGGATACTAAGAAGAAGACCAAGTCTAAATGGTAACATGAGCGATCTTTCAATCCATAACCAATCCAGAAACTGTTCCAAGAGCTCTGGGAGGACCCAATACATACCTTGGCGCATAATATAGGATTGATGATACCTATAGAAGTTGGGAAAATTTACCCCACCCTCCTTAATTGGCCTTTGTAAAGACACTAAAGCAATTCTTGCAATTTTACCCAGCCAAATAAATTTGACAAGAATACTATTTAACTTTTTATAAAAAGACCCTTGAAAGAAAACTGGTATCATAGCCATTTGGTAACAAACCACAGGCAAAATCATCATCTTGATAGTTTGAACTCTTCCCCACCAAGATAAATGCAAAGAATTCCATTGCTCACATAACTCTGTTACTTTTTGTAATAAAAACTTTTCATTTACTTTCATTGTCTCTTCTAGTGTATTTTTTAACCAAATTCCTAAATATTTTATTCCTTCCTCTTTCCAAATAAAAGGGAATTTATCAAATAATCCTTTTACACAATGCACATTCAAAGGAAGAACTTCTGACTTAGTCCAATTTATTTTAGATCCTGAGAATTTCCCAAATGTATCAATCAGTTCAAGTAAACATGGAATGGTTGTTTCCGGATTTCTCAAATGAAGTAGTATATCATCTGCATAAGCAGATACTTTATATTCAATTCCAGAACATGGAATATACCCTGTATGTCTTTTATTTGCTGAATAGCTAATAACAAGGGTTCAAGTACTATGTCAAAAAGCAAAGGAGACAAGGGACAACCCTGCCTAACTCCCCTTTGCAATTTAAAACAATCTGAAAAATTATTATTAATATATAAACGAGCAACAGGGGAGCTATACAGCACATGAATCATTTGTATATATCCGGATCCAATACTAAACCACTCCATAGCTTGATACATGAAAGTCCACTCCACACGATCAAAAGCTTTCTCAGCATCTAAGGATACAGAAAAAGCCGGATCATCCATTGTTTTTGTTAGATATAACATATGAAATGCCAATCTAGTATTATGAGGAAGAGCCTTAGCCAAACGTAAGGCTAAAATTTTAGCCAGCAATTTACCATCTACATTTATTAAAGAAATAGGCCTGTAATTTGAAACCAATGTAGGATCTTTATTTGGCTTTGGCAAAACAATAGTTAAAGACTCTGCCATAGTGCCTGAAATACAACCTTTATTTAGTTGACACTGATACAAATTTAATAGATAAGGTAAAAGAGTAATTTGAAACGATTTATAAAACTCTACCGTAAATCCATCACCACCTGGAGCGGTCCCAACTCTAAGGGACTTCAATGCTGTTTGTAATTCTTTTAGTGATATAGGCTCATCTAAACTTCTTTTTATATGATCAGGAACTTTAGGTCCCTCAATTAAACTTAAAAAGTCCAAACTATCCTGTTCTTTTCCCAAATAAGACTCAGAAGAATAAAGGGTTTTATAATAACTCAGAAATTGTTTTAATATAGACCCAATCTGAGAATGAGAATTCCCTTTATCTTTAATTGCACATATTTTTTCCTTTCTTTTCTTTGCCTTCAAATAATTTGCCAATAATCTTCCCGCCTTATTTGAACTACCATAATACAAGGCTTGTTGAGAAAAAATATATTTCCTTACTAATCTAGAGGAAATCTCATTATATTTACATTTTACTTTCAATAAAGCTTGAAGCGCAGACTGCTCCCATTTTCCAACCAATTTTGATTCTAATATTTTAATTTCTTGTTCTAATTTAACAAATTGCTTTCTTAACTGTTTCCTATTATACACTGAGAATGAAATAATTTGTCCTCTCATGGTTGCTTTAAAAGCATCCCACAAAATTTCAACAGAAATTTCCTCCGAATTATTAAGCAAAAAATATTCAATAATTTTGACCTGAAAGTCTTCACAAAATTTCGGATCCACAAGCAATGTATTATCAAATCTCCAAACAGGTTTAGAGGTTTCCTGATCCACTAAATTTAAAGCAATCCACACTCCACCATGATCTTGACAATATTATTGGATCTATAGAAGATTGTGTAACCTGCTGCACCAGTTGATCCGTGACAAAAACATAATCAATTCTAGAAAATGATTTATGAACATGTGAACAAAATGAAAATTCCCGATCATTAAAATAAAGAATACGCCATATATCTTTCAAATTACAAGATTGTACAAAATTATCTAACCCTAGAGATTTCACAATTCTACTAGGATTTTTATCCATTAACAGATCCATAACAGCATTGAAATCCCCCGCTACCACTAGATTAGTAGTAGCCAGTGGTAAAACTAATTGTTGTAGAGATTTAAAGAACTCAACTTGATTTGAATTAGGGGCATATATACATTAAAAAGCGCCACAGTAGTATTGCCTATACTCATGCCAACATGCAACCATCTGCCTAGAGGGTCTGCATCAATCAAACTAAATACTGCTGAACATTTTTTATTAACTAAAATTGCTACTCCAGCTTTCTTCCTTGTCGCAGGTGTATAAAAACAATGTTTCACCCAATTACCAGATAGCTTCATAGATTCTGCTCCAGATAAGTGCGTCTCCTGCAGAAAACAAACATCTGCATCCTGTTGTTTAAGAAATAACAATGCTTTTTTCCTTTTAATCGGGTGATTTAGGCCATTAACATTTAGTGAAAACATTTTAAAAACCATTATAAAGAATGAAATATAGGGAGGGTCACGTGATGCTGTGAGCTGAACGGCTGCTTGTTCGTTCGGCTCCGGAGCCCTGCGCCTCGCATTGCTGCAATTTAAGCACCGGAACGAACAATTTACACCCCCCTTGCCGGCGGAATTAGCGCCCTTTCTATGGACAGGTTTTTGGCGCATTCACCTGCCCCGATGACATCCAAATCCACAAAAAAAGATCGGGAGAAGGTGCGGACCGGAGAGGACAAGATGGCGGCCGCGCCTCGTGCGGAGGCTTCGGCGTCCACCTTTTCGCCCGAAATGTTGTCGGAGCTACAGCGGGTGATTCTGCAGGCGCTGGGGCCGCACATGGAAACCATCTCCTCTAAATTAACTAAGATGGAATCTCTCCTCAAAGACCATGCCAAGCGCGTCACGGAATTGGAGACGCGGGTTTCGGCGGTGGAGGACGGAGCCCTAGCGCTGGACACGACTGTGACCACGTTGACGACTCAGCTCCGTGTCTGCCAAGACAAACTGGAGGATTTAGAGAACAGGTCTCGTCGTGGCAACTTGAGATTTATAGGACTACCTAAGACTATTGCTGATTCTGTACTCCTCTCGGTGGTGGAATCCTGGTTAGCCAGTGAACTACCAATGCCTTCCTCCTTAGGCCCTGCCAGATTTGAGCGGGTACATCATGTGGGCCCTCGGGCTGGAACTGACCAGAGACCCAGAGTGGTCATTGGCAAACTACATAATTACAGACATAAAGTGGAGCTGCTGCGTGCATTCAGAGCTAAAAAAGAATCTCTGACCTACGACTCCTCTCCTGTGCGAGTAGCCCAGGACTATTCTGCTGCACTCACTGAAAGGCGTAAAGTTTTTCATCCTCTCTGTTCTAAACTGGTAGAACAAAAAAGGAGGTTTATGTTTCTTTGCAGTCCTGAAAATTAATCAAAATGGAAAGTGGCATGTATTTGACTCTGCTGACTTGGCGGGAGAGTTTATAAACCGTTCTGAATCTAGTGCAGGGGAAGCTTGATCATATATCATTGAGTTTATTGTTCGGCTGGTAATGGGGGTTTACCATACTGTAATACAAGTTCACTGTTGTTTGTTCAATTATTTTGAAATTCATTGCGGGGGCAGGGCTCTGACAGCCTCTGAGACGTGACCAGCTTTTCCAGGGCCTGGAGGGTTTTGGGAAAGTGATGGACCTAGGTGGGGGGGACTGGGGGAGGAGAAGATGGGGTTGGGAGGAGGGCGGGGGGTGGGTTGGGTGGGCTGGGAGGGGAGGGGGGGATTGGTTTAGGGGGGTTGGGACGAGTGTCATAGTTCTGTATAATCCTGTCCAGTGCAGTTTCTGTGCTTTTTCTGAGTCAAACTACATCTCCTACATTACTGGTTTGTTTGCTGTTTAGTTTTCCCCGGTATGGCTGGGAGTCGGGGGAAACCTGTACGTGTTATTGGGCAATGTACTTTTCTTTGACCTACTCATGACTCCATCCACCTTTCGTATCTTATCTTGGAATGTCTGTGGGATCACCTCCCCTGTGAAGCGTAGTAAGATTCTGCAACGCCTTCAACATCATAAAGCTGATCTAGCATGTCTTCAGGAGACCAGACTTTCGGACTCTGAACATGCTAAGCTATTGAGAGGTTGGGTGGGCCAGGTTTTCTATACTTCCTCCTCCAATAAGAAAGCTGGAGTGGTGCTGCTGGTAAGAAAGGGATTTCTGGGGAAAATTGAACAACTCTACAAGGACGTCTTGGGGAGGACCTTGTTTTGCAGGGTAACTATGTCTGGGTCTACCTTTAACTTGCTAATGCTCTATGCTCCCAACCAATATGACCACTCCTTTTTTGCCAACTTGGCGAGGATAGGAGTGCGTGATCCTACTAATCCTTTGATATTATTGGGGGATTTTAATCAGGTGCTAGACCCCACAATGGATAGAACAGGCCCGGGACCTTCCCAATCCGGTGGCCCTACCAAGGGAATCCCATACTTGTGTGACACCTTAGATCTTATTGATTCCTGGCGTGTACTGCACCCTACGGAACGGGACTATACGCACCAGTCTCGAGCGCATCACACGTTTTCCCGTATAGACTACATTTTGATATCGACGGCATATTTACCTAGGCTCGGAGCTTCCGAGGTGGGCCCCTTTCTGTGTCTGATCACTGTCCTATCTGGATCGACGTTTTACATGGCACAGATTCCTTGCCTGGAGGATCTTGGAGGTTTCCCTCCTATTTATTTAACAACTTGAATTTTCAGCAATATCTTACTCAGAAATGGGATGGTTATTTGACCTTTAATTCTCAACATCAGGACAGGCCATTGTTGTTCTGGGAGGCGGCGAAGTCAGTTCTTAGGGGGGATATTATCTCTTACGTTAGTGCACATAGACACCGTATTTCCAGGGGAGTCTTACAATTGGAGCATGAATACCAACGTTGTAAACGTGCTCATATTGCACACCCTTCCTCGCAGACACAGGAAGCCATGACGTCAGCACAGGCTGCTTTGAACACTCTATTACACGAACGTACCCAGCATTACTTTCACTATTGTAGGTTTAAATTTTACAGATTTGGGAATAGGGCGGGACGTCTGTTGGCCAATTTGACTAAACCATATCGTTCTAACCGTCATATATCCCGAATATTACTTAGTTCGGGGAAGGAATTAACCAACACCCCTGACATTGTGGAAGGCTTTTTACAGCATTATAGAGCCTTCTATGCCGCTAGGGATGGTCGGGGAGGACCTGAGGTGGAGGATTATTTGATGGATGCAGGGGTTCCTAGATTGTCATCCCCGGATAGATTATTTTTGAATCATCCCATTCAGGGTAAAGAGCTACAGGCAGCGGTAAAGCAGCTTAAGGGAGGCACGTCGCCTGGTCCCGATGGGTTTTCCCCAGAGTTTTATAAACTTCTTTTTCCCGCCCTTTGTGGTCCTCTGGAGGCATACTATAATGCAGCTCTGGAGGGTGGATCCTTTCCCTTAGGGGCAAACCAGGCATACATTACCTTAATTCCTAAACCGGGTAAATTAGACACGGACGTGGAATCCTGTCGCCCTATCTCATTAATTAATGTGGACATCAAAATCTTAGATAAAATATTGGCTAATCGACTTTCAACTCTGTTGCCGAAATTGATAGTACCTGAACAAGTGGGTTTTGTACGAAACCGTCATTCAGTCCTTAATGTTCGTAGATTGCTTACTGCCTTACAACGTATGAGGAATTCTGGTGCTCATGGGATACTGGTGGGCTTAGATGCAGCTAAGGCTTTTGACCAGGTCAACTGGAAGTACTTGTTTAGTGTGCTGACTTACATGGGTTTTACTGGGTGGTTCTTTAACATGCTTCAATTGCTTTATAAGGATCCCACCGCTTGTATTTTGGTTAATGGTACTAGATCTCCAGTATTTCAGATTGAGCGTGGAACACGTCAGGGCAGCCCGCTTTCCCCACTGCTTTTCTTATTGTATCTGGACCCCTTATTGCGTACAATACTCTGTGATGATATCATACAGGGCATGTCAGAGGGGGATTCTCAACTACGGGTATTGGCTTATGCAGATGATCTCTTATTAACATTAGGATCCCCTGCAGCCTCTCTTTCTAGGGCGTTGGAACTGTTAGATGAATTTAGTATGTACTCAGGTATGCAGTTGAATAGATCAAAATCAATGGTACTGCCCCTATCCATGGAGGTGCAGATGCAGTGGAGGGGTGAATTTCCATTGGTTTGGGCGACGGGCCATCTTACCTATCTGGGTATTGTTATTTCCTCTGATCCGTCTCAACTGTATTCTCTTAACATAGACCCTCTGGTACTTACAACGATTCAGAAATTAGAGAATTGGAGGGTCTATCCACTTTCTTTATTGGGTAAATTAGCATTGTATAACATGGTGCTTGTACCGCAGTGGCTTTATATATTTCAAATGATACCTGCTTTACTTTCTGTTCGCCATGACAAATTGCTGGGGAAATGTTTACAAAGGTTTTTGTGGAATGGGAAGAGGGCTCGGTTATCTCTGTCTCATTTGGCACGCCCTCGGGACCGGGGAGGTTTTGGTCTTCGTAATCTTCGGTTACTGTCTCAGGCGTGTCAGATGAGACATTTGAATGACTGGTTTAGGGGTACTGGACATTTCTCAGCCACCAATCACGAATTGTTACTCTGTGACCCTTACCACTTTAGTTATTTGCTCCATGCTCCTCATTTGCCAAGAAAGACTTCCTCAGCACGGGATCTCTTCTTACTGCCTTTGCGACGCCTCTGGAAATTGCTCTGTCATCAACTTCGGATCCAGCATCAGGTGACTCCTTATTTACCTTTGAGGGGCAACGGGGCATTCTTAGCGGGACTGGACCCGGTGTCCACTGGGGTGTGGAATTCGCGATCTAATCAATATATCTTTCAACTGGTCCACACGTCCGGTTCCTTAAAAACGTTTGCGGAACTACAGCGTGATAATGGATGGAAACCCACTGACTGGCTTTCTTACCTCCAATTATCTTCTTACATGACCACATTGCCGAGAGTATCCCTCACTGATCGATGCATGGAGTCCCTCTCCGAAGCGTTGAGCTTATCGGCTCAGGCACACATCCCCTTGAGATTTCATCATCGCCACCTTCAGGAACAATTGGGGGAACCTGACTACGATTCAATTGCTTTACGATGTACTCAGGATCTCCCTTGTGCGGTGACTGCAACTATGATTCGCAGGGGGACTTTTCGGACAGCACGTGTGACTCATAATGTTATATTGTTTGAACTTAATTACAAATTTTTACACAGGCTCTACAGATCAACTGCATATCAGTTTCGAGCTAAAATGTGTGCGACTGACCAATGTCTCAAATGTTCTCATTCGCCATCTACCTTGGGGCATCAGTTTTGGACCTGTACTCGGATTACTGCATTTTGGCATCAGCTTAATATACATATTCAAACTATGTGGAATTATAACTTTGTCCTGGATCCGGTGATGCTGTTTGCATTGGATCATGTTCCCTTGTCTGCTCCAAAGGGATTTCGCGGCTTTCTGTCAAGAGCGGTGTTACTGGGGAAGAAAGCAATCTTGCTGTGCTGGATTTCCACGGATTCCCCGACACTTTCCTGTTGGAGAACATTGATGATTCACCAAGCATCCATGGAAAGGCTCTGTTTTCCTTCCTTGGACTCTGCGCAGGGACGGTTATTTAGTCTGTGCTGGACACCTTTTTGGGAAACTTTAACGCCAAGGGCACGTAGCCATTTATTGAATGTTTGAATGTTTTTGCTGTGATAACACTGGATTGGAATTTGTGTTTTTATGGTATAGCTAGGGGATTGGGAGTGGGAAGGGATGGGGGGGAGGGAGAGGTAGACCTGATGCGGGGTGAAGTTGGGAAGTGTATTGGTACATGCTTTCTTGTGTTGTACATCTTGCATTTTGGAAAGTTTCACTTATTTGAAAAAATTTAATAAAATATATTTTGGAAAGAATGAAATATAATATCCATATATATCCAATCCAATAACCTTCTATATACCTTTTCCCTAAACCAATAATCTACATTAACCCTGCCTCCAACCCTCCAAACCCTCCCCACACCCCATCCTCCCTCCCCACCCACCTTTAACATAAATGCAAACTTCGAAACGCACATATAGACAGAGTAAAAGAAAAACTCCCTGCAGACTAAAACCCAAATAATTCTACTAATTTGCATAAACCTGTCAATATCAAAAAGAAAATCAGAGAAAAAAAAGAAAATCATTAAGTTTATTTTCCCAACCCTCCTACTGTCTTCTTATAATTATATATTTAGAATAATTAGAATTATCTATAATTATCTACTTTTTTTTTCCTTATTCTCCCATTTAGAAGAACAGACCCCCACAATCAAAGAAAATAAAATAACCACAACATTACCAAATACATCCTTCCAGCCCCCCCTTTATACGTGACGAAAATAACCCCCCCAAAAAAATTACAAAAGAAGTCAATTTAAATTTCAATGCATCCTGCACCCACCCACTTTATTACTTTTTTTTTTTTTTTTTTAAATGACAGGATACAATACATTCCAATATCAGAACTTAATCAAAAATTAAAAACTATTTTACCCATTTATTAAAGGTATGAGCTTAGAGCACAAGTATAATAAACACACAGATGTCACTCAATTAGGACAATGCTCTAAGGTAATAGAGATAGACAAAAGCATTGGTTCATTTAAACCAGGGGTGCCCACACTTTTTGGGCTTGCGAGCTACTTTTAAAATGACCAAGTCAAAATGATCTACCAACAATAAAATTTTTAAAAAACACAACGCACACTGTACGCATAGAATTGTTAATTATCATTCCTATTCCAGGGTTTTTTCAAAGAGGTCAAAGCAGATGACTCTATGCACTGTCACCTCAGTAACAACCATACAAAAATAGACAAATACCCACCCCTCCCTTTTTACTAAACCATGATAGCAGTTTTTAGCGCAGGGAGCTGCGCTGAATGCCCAGCGCTGCTCTCGACACTCATAGGCTCCCTGCACTAAAAACCTCTATTGCGGTTTAGTAAAAGGGGATCATATTGTAAAATATTGAGAGCAGATATAAATTCAGACACATTTTGATCACTAAATTTAAAATAAAATCATTTTTCCTACCTTGTCTGGTGATTTCATGAGTCTCTGGTTGCACTTTCTTCTTCTGACTGTGCATCCAATCTTTCTTCCCTTCTTTTAGCCTGTATGCTTCCTCTCCTCCTGACCTCATTCCCCCCCCAACGTTTTCTTCTTCTCTCCCTGCCCTCTCTTTCTCTCTTCATGCCCCCTTTCTTTTTTTCTGTTTCTCTTCTTTCCTTCTGTCTCCCTGCCTGCCCTCTTTCTCCCTTCCTGCCCTCCCCCAAGCCACTGCCACTGCCGCTGCCATTGGATAACAGGTCCCCAAAGCTGCCCGCCGCCGGCCAAGCTCTCCTTGCTTTGGACCCACCAGCCTTCCTCTCCCCGACATCAATTTTGCCGTCGGAGAGAAAGTTCCGCTGGCCAGAACTTCCTCTCCGACGGCAGAATTGACGTCGGGGAGAGGAAGGCTGATCGGCCCAAGATCGACCTATTGGGAGAAATGCTGCCGGGTCCTGCCTTTGAGGAAACAGAAAGTAGGCAGGACCTGGCAGCAAGAAGAGCAAATCGCAAGCTTCACTGACCTGTCTCCCGCTTTAGCCCGCGAATGGGGCTCTAACATGTGCGTGCCGGCTTCCATTCTCTCTCCCCCCCCCCCGGACATAACTTCCGGTTTCAGAGGGAAGAGAAGGGAAGCTGGTACAAGCACACGTTAGCCCCCGGAGCATAAATTCTCCAAGCCGTTTTTTTTTTAATGTTGAGCAGCGGAGGCAGCAGCAGAATTCAGGAGCAGGCCAGTCAGGAGGGGAAAAAAGAGAAGGGAAGAAGGGAACCCGCTCTGCGATCGACTGGGGTCGCCCGAGCGAGCGACCTGTCGATCGCGATCGACGTGTTGGGCACCCCTGATTTAAACCATACAAACTGAACTACATCTGTATTTAATCAGCCTTATCAAACAAATGATGACATAAAAATATCAGTTCCATTGAACTCCTTCAGAACACAGCACTCCAGGGCATTCCACATTAGTTTTCACAATAACCAGTTTTGCTAATATCATAAATCTGTAGAATCTTCAGATAAAGTTTTCATATTTCAAACGCATCCTGCAGTAGACTCATATTTTACTTTTCTTTCTTCTATCAAAGACCAATTGACTTATACATGAACCCAAAAGCAGATATAAACGTATGGTATGTACCAGAAAGCAGGCCGTATCATACAGACTCTACTTCTGATTGTGATTCAACATACCACAGTGAATTATACCTTCCTTTCTTGCAGAGATATTCCACCTCCTGACAGGATCTTTCTATCAACTTCGCAATTTCCATATTAACATTCCTATATTATAGAAACTATCTCAATCATCATTTCACTGTAAAACTTGTAAACAGCATGTGCAGATGATATTTATCCGCAGACTAGAATCCACTTGCAAACCTCTTTACGAGTCAGATCAATCCACAGAAATCCTTCTTCACATTTCCTGCTTCTCAAAAGGAAATGCATCCGACTCTCTCCACATGCACACTTCCAAGAGAGCTCCGCAATTGTTTATAGCGCCATCCTCCATATCGGAAGACCCTCTTCATTACAATCATGCACTCTGTGACAGTAACTTCAAGTCACTTATATGAGCAACCAAGAACTTTATAACATGAGAAGATATATCAAATCTTATGTTCTTAATCAATAACTTCTTAGCAGGGAAGAAGACTCTTATAGCAAACTGAAGTAGAATCTTCATACACTTTAAATGTCTAATATCTCATTAGTTAGCCTGACTTTACGGAGCAACTCAATTACACAGCCATCACCGTTCGCCTCGAAGCCACGCCCCCATTTGAGTTTCCATAATACTGAGTTTGCTGAGAAAACAAATCCTTCCTTACAAATCTAAAAGACAACTCATTATATTTAGCTTTTGCTTTTAATAAAGCTTGTAGGGAATTTTGCTCCCATCTATCAACTAATTTATTTTCCAAATATTTAATTTCTTTCTCCAAATCATAAAATTGTTTTTAAAATTGTTTTCTAATATATGCTGAATATGAAATAATATTACGTCTCATGGTAGCTTTAAATGCATCCCATATCGTTTCTACACTAACATCATCAGAGGCATTAATTTGAAAAAATTCAATCATTTTCAATTTAAATTTGTCAAGGAACTTTGAATCCGCAATCAAAGTATTATCAAATCTCCAAATAGGTTTACAACCATTTTGTTCATCAGATAGTAACTCAATCCAAACACCACCATGATCAGACAAAATGATAGGATCTATGATGGCTTTTGTTACATTCTGGACTATTTGATTTGAAACAAAAATATAATCTATTCTTGAAAAAGACTTATGGACCTGTGAACAAAAGGAAAATTCCCGATCATTAAAATGAAGAATACGCCATATATCAATTAAATTACAAGATTGTACCAAATTATCCAACCCTAATGATTTCATAATTTTACTTGGGTTTTTTAAAATCAATTATTGGATCCATAACAGCATTGAAATCTCCAGCTACTATTAAATTAGAAGTAGCCAGTGGGAGTAATAATTGTTGTAAATTTCTAAAGAATTCTGTTTAATTCGTATTTGGGGCATATATATTGAACAAATCAAGGGTAGTATTTCCCATGCTCATTTTGACATGTACCCACCTACCTAAAGGGTCCGAATCAATCATTTGAAAATTGGCTGTACATTTTCTATTAACTAATATAGCAACCCCAGCTTTTTTCCCAATTGCTGGAGCAAAAAAAACTTTTAGAAACCTAACCCTCTTCCAATTTCCTAGATTCTAGTATGGACAGGTGCGTCTCTTGAATAAAGTATAAATCAGCGTTTTGCTTTTTTAGGAAAGCTAACATTTTCTTTTTTTTTTTAACCTGGTGATTAAGGCCATTGACGTTTAAAGAAAAGATCTTAATCTCCATCTTTCATATGCAAATACCAACAATGATAATAAAAATAATTCAATTTGAAATAATTAGACACCAATACACATATAATATCTAGTGACATATGAAATTGATTTCTTACATCCCCATCCTTCCCTACCTTCTTATCCCTAATAGTAAATAACCTTCCCCCTTTATCCCTCCCCTTCCACCCACAGAAATTGCTAGCCTTGGAACACACATGGAATTGGTAACTGCAATACCCCCCCCAGGCAACATTTAATCACATTTTCTTCTCCCCAAAAAAATACATAACAATATATTCATAATACATTATGAGACAAGTAATCATTAGAAGTATCTTTTGTAATAATGCATTCTTACCTATTATCCTAAAGAAATCTTCATATAGATTTAATTATAAATTATTTCATTATAGCTAGATTACCATTTCATATGATATCAATTGATCCTTCTAATACCCTTTAGACAGAATTATATTTAATCAACTTTATTATAAAAATTCCTCAATCAATATGTTACTATTAAATAATTGAAATTTCCAAAATTTCATGAGTAATCTATAAAGATTATCCAGAATGCAACAATATTAACTTATTTTCTCTTATACTGCCATCAATTTAATCAGACATAGTAAACTATCTTCTCATTTAATTAAGATATCTATAAACCACCACTACTGTGATAAATTATTATATTCAATTTCATCAAAATATCATCAGCAATTTATATTTAGCAATAAAACATAACTGATGCAAGTAACATAAACTGTACTTGTTGAAAATTAATAAATCAGAACAGAAATATCATGACATTTTGAACCAAACTACAAATCATATTAAGTGCATCTCAATCTTTCACTTTCATCCCTTTTTCCTTTTCATTCTTCTTTTCTTCTCAATCTTCTGTTCTTCTCTCACAATCTTCATTTCTTATCTTCATAGGAAGTGATTGCATTTAAAAAGACATTGGTTCAGTACTTGTCAAGAAATCTTTTAACTTTTCCGGTTCATCAAAGTACAGGGACTTATTTCCACTTGATACCCTCATTCTTGCAGGAAAATACAGTCCATATTAGGGACCCTTTTCTTTCAAATGTGGCCTCAGCTGAAGAAACTGTTTTCTTATGTCCGCAGTATGCTTTGCAAAATCTGGCAATAACAGCAACTTTGAACTTTTATAGTTTAAATTTCTGTCAGCTTTAGCCTGATTCAAAATCTCTAAAGCCTGCTGAAATCTTAAGACCTTGAATATTAAAGGCCTTGGCTTTACTTGGCTAGCTGACCATTTGTATGGAATTCTGTGTGCGCGTTCTATCTCCAGGGGATGTTTTGAATTTAACTGCAGTAACTTTGGTAAAAGGTTTTCCAGGAACTGCACCACATTTTCCCCTTCCAAATTATCAGCCAAACCAATAATTTTCATATTCTTCCTTCTTCCACGATTCTCATAATCTTCAAGTTGCTTCTTTAAATCTTTAATATCTTTACTGTCAGCTTTACATTGCACCGCAGTGATTTCCAACTGCTCCACTTTGTTTTCCACTGTCAACATTCTCTGACTGGCAATCTCTATCTGCCTGTTAATATTTACTACCTCCTCTTTCACTTCAGCGATCCCACCTACATTATCCAGAAGCATTTGTCTCAGGCTCTGAAATTCAGCCATCATTTCACTCCTGTCTAGCACATCAACGGATTCAACAGGGAGAGGCACCTTCGACGGCGTGCACGGGGCTTGTTTCATCTTCTTAGCGGATCCCCTCGCCACAAAGGCAGTATCTATTTTCACGTGCCGTGTAGCTGCCATACTCCCCAATACTTTAACAATATTTTAGCTTCAAAAAAACTGCAACGTACTATTTATATTCACAGCGAGTCACCTGGGTTTAAGGAGCTCCACGATTACACTGCCATCTTGTGTGCTGCCAAGCCACGCCCCCCCAAGAGATGCAGTAATTTGATGCTTAATCTCAATGCTCCAAATGTCTCTAAGACCAGTTTTTGGTTTTTTATTCATAAATCCAGATATCAATTTATACCACTGTGCGGCCTGTGCTTTTCAATGTTTGCACTGTGGACTCTCTGCCGTTGGCTCGTCCCCTTTTGGTCCTCGACCTGGCAGCTAGGCTTCAACGCTAAGAAATGCAAGATCATGCACCTCGGCAGCAGAAATCCGTGCAGAACTTACACCTTGAATGGTGAAACCTTAGCTAGAACTTCAACAGAACGAGACTTGGGAGTGATCATCAGCGCAGACATGAAAACTGCTGATCATGTGGAGAAGGCTTCATCTAAGGCAAGACAGTTGTTAGGTTGCATCCGCAGGAGTTTCGTCAGCCGGAAGCCTGAAGTCATAATGCCATTATACAGAACCATGGTGAAGCCTCATTTGGAATACTGTGTGCAATTCTGGAGGCCACACTACCGAAAAGATGTGCTGAGAGTAGAGTCGGTGCAACGGATGGCCACCAGGATGGTCTCGGGGCTCAAGGACCTATCGTATGAGGAAAGGCTGAAAAATTTACGGCTGTACTCATTCGAGGAACGTAGGGAGAGAGGAGACATGATCGAGACGTTTAAGTATATTACCGGCCGTATCGAGATGGAAGAAGAGATTCTCTTTCTCAAAGGACCCTCAGCCACAAGAGGGCATCCGCTCAAACTCAGGGGCGGGAAATTTCATGGCGACACCAGGAAATATTTCTTCACCGAGAGAGTGGTTGATCCTTGGAACGAGCTCCCGGTGTAGGTGATTGAGGCAAACAGCGTGCAAGAATTTAAGAGCAAATGGGATGCCCATGTGGGGTCCCTTAGAGGGTTAAGCCAAGAGAACCTTGCACCAGGAGTGGGATCCCTAGGATAGTAGACTTGGGGGGTGGGTCAGTAGAGTGGGCAGACCTGATGGGCTATGGCCCTTATCTGCCGTCATCTTCTATGTTTCTATGTTACATGTCATCACTAGTTGCGCATAGTCCCAACTAGGGATAAAATTTTTTAGTTATGCAGATGACTTCACGATCATTATCCCATTCACTATCTCTCTCTCCGAAGTTACTCCTATGGCAACAGAAGTACTAAATGTGATGGAACAATGGATGACTGAATTTAGACTGAAGCTAAATTCAGAAAAAAACAAAATTTTTCTTGCCACATCACACCTACTTGATACTAAAACATTACTGCGCATCAACAAACTTAGTTACCCTATCCAATCTACTATGAAAATATTGGGAGTAATACTAGACCAGGGCCTAACCATGAAAGACCAGGTGGACTCTTTGGTCAGAAGCTTCGGTCCATTAGCGCATATTTTGATGCTTCATCATTTAGAATTATGGTACAATCCCTTATACTAAGCCAACTTGACTATTGCAATATCGCTTATATGGCAATTACCCAGAACTTGCAGCGATTACAACTAGTGCAAAATGCGGCGGTCGAGCTGATTTTTCAGCTGAAGAGGTTCAATCATGTAACTCCTTCCTACCGACTCCTGCACTGGCTGCCGATGGAGGCACGTGTGAAGTTTAAGTTTGGATGTTTCTGCTTTAAGGTACTTTTTGGCCTAGCCCCCAGATATATAACTGACCTTTTCTCTTTTTCAACCAATCAACATACGAGAAGCTCAAACTTGAATTTTGTCTCCCCACCGGTTAGAGGATGTAAATTTAAAAGACATCATCAACATCTCATTCTCATATCAGGCAGCATTATGGGGTAAAGATCTGAAACAATTACTCATGCTTGCGAATACTTATGGGGAATTTAGGAAATACCTAAAAACATATCTGTTCCTAAAGTACGTAGGCAGCTGCACTGCACAATCTTTCCCCACAACAATTGACCGCTAAACTTTAACTCTGAGTTAGTACTACTTAATCTGTAACATTTTTTAATCCTTGTAAACACACATAGAAATTCACGGTCCTGCGGTATATAAACTGTTATTAGTATTATTTATTTTTTTTTATATCTTTATTCATTTTCAAACTTTCATCAAGTGTACAAACATCATAAACAACAACATTAAAATACAACACTTGCAATTCTTTCTAATGTATCTTATAATACTATAATTATCCCTCTCTCTCTCCCAACATTCCCATTATTATTTTCTAAAATGAACAATAAAATGTAAACCCCTCCCCATCATTAGATGGTGTATATTTCAATAGAAAAAATGTGCTTTTAATCATTACAATAAGCTGTTAATAGCTCCCATATTTTAATAAAATTCTTATAATTACCATGTTGTATAGCTAATGATATTTCCATTTTATATATATGACATAATGAAATCCACCCAAAATTATAACTGAGTCTATTATGATCTTTCAAATTATTAGTGATATGTTGAATGATATTATTATTATTACTACTTCTTCCTTACTTCCACTTTTGTGGAGAGAGACCATTCCTTCGGTACCACACCTGACTCTAGAGACTCATTGAAAATGTCACTCAGTGGAGCAACCAGAACTTCCCTAAGTTTCTTCAGCACCCTCAGATATACACCATCTGGCCCCATCACTATGTGTACTTTTATTTTAGCTAGCTCCTCATGAACACAACCCTCTGAAAATCGATCAGGGTCTACCACTCCTCCAACCCTATTTATGTTTGTCTTCTGAGGTCCTGCTTCTGGCACCTCAGCCATGAACACAGAACAAAAATGTTTGTTAAGCAATTCAGCCTTTTCTTACATATTTCCCCCCTTCACCTTTGAGTCTCACAATGCCACTTTTGTACTTCCTCCTATCACTAATATATACTAAAAAATGCCTTGTCTCCACATTTTTACCGTTTAAGCAATTTTTTCTTCCAGTTTGCATCTTTGCTTTCCTGACTACACGACCAGCCTCTCTTAACTTTTCCAGATACTTTTTTCTGTCTTCCTCTTTCTGTGATCTTTTGTAGTTTATGAAAGCTAACCTCTTATTCCTTACCTTCTCAGCTACTACAGATGTTCCTGGCTGCTTTTTATACTGACTGAGGAGCTGGATTCTGTTACAGTGATGAGGTATGAAGTCTCTGAAATTCTGAGGCTTCCTACAAAGTCCTGGCAGGTAGAGGGAAATAACTCACTGGTCCCAGAATAAAGTATGGATTTACAAGAAAAAAGATTAGCAAAGGAAAGAACCTAACCTTTCGTTCAGTACTTCAGCTCCAGTCTGCACTCTCCTCATCAGTCGGATTCCACTGAATTTCTTCCAGCCTGGACAACCTAGTTCTTACATGGCGTTCCCTTCAGTCACCTATGATATGGAAATCCTTATTCACATTTCAGCAGAATCCAACCACCATGATTCTCGTGGCTCCACAGTAACAGAGGCAACCCTCATTATCTTTACTTGTTCAATTCAATGTCAAACATTTAAATTATCTTACCTTAGAGTGTAAGATCCCTTCTGCCTACCAATCTACAGTATCGGCACTGGCTCCTCTTGCATAATAACTTCCATCTCTCTGTTCCAGTGTCAACCACCATAACTTCCTGAGAAACTCTCCACATGATGATTCTACCACTTCAGGTGGACATATTTACTTTTTGGTGTCATTTAAATACAGGACTCCAAACATACATCCTATATCGTCAGTGCTGCATTATCTTTTCTATATGTCTCATATAAAATTTTTTTTTTTTTTTTAATTTTATTTATTAAATTTTTCAATTTTTACAATAGTTGAATTTCAAGTAATATAATTAATTACTATATATCATTGTATCTATCATTAATACAACTTAATTTATAAACAGTATATATTATAAATTATATATATTCAAAAGTTATAAATCCCTCCCCTTTTTTCAATTAATGATTCTAAAAATTATACATATCCCACCCCTTTTCTATATAAGTATTATAATTGTGCTAAGAAATCTAATCATTAGAATAATTAGTCAATGGTTGCCAAATTTTATTGAAATTATGAAAGTTCCCATGTTGTAATGCTATTACTTTTTCCATTTTGTAGATATGACAGACAGAGTTCCACCAGAACGTATAATTTAATTTGGTATAGTCTTTCCAATTTTGAGTGATTTGTTGCATGGCGACTCCTGTCAATATTAATAGTAGTTTATTATTGTTTACTGAGATCGGACTCTGAGTTCTCATTGCAGTTCCAAATAATACAGTGTCATATGAGAGTCCTACATGATTTTCTAGTACCGTATTTTCGCGGATATAACGCGCGCGTTATACGCGTTTTTACGTACCGCGCATACCCCTCGCGCGTTATATGCGTGAGCGCGGTATACAAAAGTTTTTAAACATAGTTCCCACCCCGCCCGACGCCCGATTCACCCCCCCAGCAGGACCGCTCGCACCCCCACCCCGAACGACCGCTCGCACGCGCTCCCACCTGCACCCGCATCCACGATCGGAGCAAGAGGGAGCCCAAGCCCTCTTGCCCGGCCGACTCCCCGACGTCCGATACATCCCCCCCCCCGGCAGGACCACTCGCACCCCCACCCCGAAGGACCGCCGACTTCCCGACAATATCGGGCCAGAAGGGAGCCCAAACCCTCCTGACCACGGCGACCCCCTAACCCCACCCCGCACTACATTACGGGCAGGAGGGATCCCAGGCCCTCCTGCCCTCGACGCAAACCCCCCTCCCTCCAACGACCGCCCCCCCCCAAGAACCTCCGACCGCCCCCCCAGCCGACCCGCGACCCCCCTGGCGACCCCCACGACCCCCCCACCCCCCTTCCCCGTACCTTTGGTAGTTGGGCCAGAAGGGAGCCCAAACCCTCCTGGCCACGGCGACCCCCTAACCCCACCCCGCACTACATTACGGACAGGAGGGATCCCAGGCCCTCCTGCCCTCGACGCAAACCCCCCCTCCCCCCCAACGACCGCCCCCCCCAAGAACCTCCGACCGCCCCCCCAGCCGACCCGCGATCCCCCTGGCGACCCCCACGACCCCCCCACCCCCCTTCCCCGTACCTTTGGTAGTTGGCCGGACAGACGGGAGCCAAACCCGCCTGTCCGGCAGGCAGCCAACGAAGGAATGAGGCCGGATTGGCCCATCCATCCTAAAGCTCCGCCTACTGGTGGGGCCTAAGGCGCGTGGGCCAATCAGAATAGGCCCTGGAGCCTTAGGTCCCACCTGGGGGCGCGGCCTGAGGCACATGGGCCCAACCCGACCATGTGCCTCAGGCCGCGCCCCCAGGTGGGACCTAAGGCTCCAGGGCCTATTCTGATTGGCCCACGCGCCTTAGGCCCCACCAGTAGGCGGAGCTTTAGGATGGATGGGCCAATCCGGCCTCATTCCTTCGTTGGCTGCCTGCCGGACAGGCGGGTTTGGCTCCCGTCTGTCCGGCCAACTACCAAAGGTACGGGGAAGGGGGGTGGGGGGGTCGTGGGGGTCGCCAGGGGGGTCGCGGGTCGGCTGGGGGGCGGTCGGAGGTTCTTGGGGGGGGCGGTCGTTTGGGGGGGGGGGGGGGGTTTGCGTCGAGGGCAGGAGGGCCTGGGAGCCCTCCTGCCCGTAATGTAGTGCGGGGTGGGGTTAGGGGGTCGCCGTGGCCAGGAGGGTTTGGGCTCCCTTCTGGCCCAACTACCAAAGGTACGGGGAAGGGGGGTGGGGGGGTTGTGGGGTCGCCAGGGGGGTCGCGGGTCGGCTGGGGGGGCGGTCGGAGGTTCTTGGGGGGGGCGGTCATTGGGGGGAGGGGGGTTTGCGTCGAGGGCAGGAAGGCCTGGGATCCCTCCTGCCCGTAATATAGTGCGGGGTGGGGTTAGGGGGTCGCCGTGGCCAGGAGGATTTGGGCTCCCTCCTGGCCCGATATTGTTGGGGAGTCGGCGGTCCTTCGGGGGGAGGGATGTATCGGACGTCGGGGGGGGGCATCAGGCTTTCAGGATGGGGACAGACCTTCAAGGGGGGACAGTGCACGGAAGTCAGGGGGGGTGAACGGAGAGTTGGGACAGCGCACGGAAAGTCAGGGCGGGCGAAAGGAGCGTCGGGCAGCATGCGCGGTATACCCGTGAGCGCGGTATACCAAAGTTTTTGTACATATCATCGTGATTTCTGCGCGCTATACCCGTGTGCGCGTTTTACACGGGTGCGCGTTATATCCGTGAAAATACGGTAATTTGTTAATTTGGGGCCAAATCAGATTCCAAAAGGCATTTACACAGGGACAAAAAAAAATTAAGTGATCTAACGTCCCTATTTCTATTTTACAATGCCAGCATCTATTGGATTTAGTATTATCTATTTTTTGCAGGCGCGTAGGGGTCCATAACACTCTATGTAATAAAAACAACCATGTTTGATTCATAGATGCTGACTTTGTAGATCTTAGTCTCCAGGACCAAAATCGTGGCCATTGAGATGCAGAAATTGTCTGTCCAATCTCAATACTCCAAATATCTCTAAGACCAGTTTTCTTCTTTTTATTTAAAAATCCATATATTAATTTGTACCATTTTGCGGCTTGGTGTCCCAAGAAATCCGCCTGGAAACATAAAACCGGCAGACTATATTGAGTATTAAGATTTTTCCATTCAGAGAACCCTATCTGAATGGCCTGCTTCAATTGCATCCATTTAAAATATTGTGTTTTATTTAAGCCAAATTTATTTTGCAATTGTGAAAAACTAAGCAGTGAACCTTCTGAAATGACATCATTTAATGTTCGTATTCCTGCACTTATCCATTGTTTCCAGACGATCTTAAATCCGCCAATTTTGATCCTGGAGTTTACCCAAATAGATTGATTTAGTGATTTATTAATTGGATCTGGTGATAGGTTATTAATATATCTTAATGTTTTCCAAGTGTCTAATAAAATTCTGTTGTCTTTGTATCTTCTAGGCATTGTTATACTAATTAAATGTTCTAAATGTAATGGGAACAGGAGCCGCCATTCTAAATATAACCAATCTGGTACATTCTCCATGAGATCTGGGAGGATCCAATACATACCTTGTCTTAGAATATAGGCTTGATGGTACCTATAAAAATTTGGGAAATTTACCCCTCCCTCCATAATTGGTCTTTGTAAAGATACTAAAGCAATTCTGGGTCTTTTCCCAAACCAAACAAATTTTGTAAGAATATTGTTTAATTTTTTATAAAAGGACCCCTGAAAAAATATTGGTATCATACTCATTTGATAACAAACCACAGGCAATATCATCATTTTGATTGTTTGAACTCTTCCCCACCATGAAAGATGTAAAGGATTCCATTGTTCACACATTTCTGTAATTTTTTTCAATAAAAGTTTTTCATTTTCTTTGACTGTATCATCAATTGTATTTTTGATAATAATTCCTAAATATTTTAATCCTTCCTCTTTCCAAATAAATGAATATGAATCAAATAATCCTTTGTTACAATGAACATTAATAGGAAGAATTTCTGATTTATTCCAATTAATTTTATATCCAGAAAATTTTCCAAATTTCTCTAGAAGATTAAGTAAACTTGGAATAGTATTCCCCGGTTCTCTTAAATATAATAAAATATCATCTGCATATGCAGATAGTTTATATTCCCAGTTAGAAAATGGTATTCCTTTTATCTCCTTAGTTTGATTAATTGCAATTAACAAGGGTTCTAAAACAACATCAAAAAGTAAGGGGGATAAAGGACATCCTTGTCTAACTCCCCTTTGCAATTTAAATCTGTCTGATAAATTGTTATTTATATATAATCTTGCACCAGGAGAGCTATACAAGGTTTGAATCATTTTAATAAAACCGGGGCCTATTCCAAACCATTCTAGAGCTTGATACATAAACTTCCATTCTACTCTATCAAATGCTTTTTCTGCATCTAAAGATATCATAAATGCAGGATCATTTATATTTTTTGCTAGATTTAAAGAATGGAATGCTAATCTAGTGTTGTGTGATGAATGTCTTTTAGCAATAAATCCTGTTTGATGCACATCAACAATGAAAGGAAGAGCTTTTGCTAATCTTATTGCTAGTACTTTAGAAATTAATTTACCATCTACATTTAATAAAGAAATAGGCCTGTAATTTGAAACCAAGGTAGGATCTTTGTTTGGTTTTGGTAAGACAATAATTAGTGAATCAGCCATAGTACCTGATATATTTCCATTATTCATTTGATATTGATACAACTTTAATAGATATGGTAAAATAATGTTTTGAAATGATTTATAAAATTCAACCGTATAACCATCACCACCCGGAGCGGATCCAACTCTAAGAGACTTCAATGCTGACTCTATTTCTTTTAAAGATATAGGTTCTTCTAAACTTCCTTTTATATGATCTGGAACATTTGGTCCAATAAATGAATTTAAAAAATTAAGTCCATCTGTTTCTTTATTTTTATAAGATTCAGAAGAATATAAATCTTTATAAAAATCAAGAAACTGTATTAAAATGTCTTTATTGTTAGTGTGTGTATTACCTTGTATATCTTTTATTGCAATAATCTTGGATTTTCTTTTTTTTGCTTTAAGAAAATTTGCCAATAATTTTCCAGCTTTATTCG
Organism: Geotrypetes seraphini; assembly: GCF_902459505.1. Taxonomy (NCBI): domain Eukaryota; kingdom Metazoa; phylum Chordata; class Amphibia; order Gymnophiona; family Dermophiidae; genus Geotrypetes; species Geotrypetes seraphini. The sequence continues at coordinate 71,484,453 of NC_047095.1, forward strand.
AATTTCCATAAAATTGAACTTGTTTATTAAATAAATCTTTCCTCACAAATTGAGAAGAAATCTCATTATATTTAACTTTTAGTTTTAATAAGTCTTGTAATGTATTATTTTCCCATTTTTCAATTTATTTATTTTCTAATAATTGAATTTGTTTTCCTAATACAAAAAATTGTTTTTTATGTTGTTTATTGATATATGCTGAATATGAAATAATATTTCCTCTTATTGTTGCTTTAAAAGCGTCCCATAAAATCTCAGCATTAATATTTTCTGAACCATTAATTTGAAAAAATTCTTGTATTTTTAATTTAAATTCTTCAAGGAAATTTGAATCTGCTAAAAAATTATTATCAAATCTCCATATTGAATTGAAATGTTCAATATCATAATTTTGAAGATTAATCCACACACCAGCATGATCCGAAATTATAATAGGATCTATTACTGCTTTTAATACACGCTGCGCTAGGTTATTAGAAACAAATATATAATCAATTCGTGAAAAGGATTTATGGACTTGAGAACAAAAGGAAAATTCCCGATCATTAAAGTGAAGAATACGCCATATATCTATTAAATCACAAGATTGAATCAAATTATCTAAGCCTAATGATTTCATAATTCTACTTGGTTTTTTATCCAAAATTGGATCCATTACAGCATTGAAATCCCCTGCTACTATTAAATTAGATGTAGCCAGTGGTAAAAGTAATTGTTGAATTTGTTTGAAAAACTCCATTTGATTTGTATTAGGAGCATATAAATTGAATAAATCCATGGTTGTATTTCCCAGATCCATTTTGACATGCACCCATCTACCTAAGGGGTCATAATTTATTAATTTAAAATTTGCATTGCATTTTTTGTTTATCAGAATAGCCACTCCAGCTTTTTTCTTTAAAGCCGGTACAAATAAACAATTAGAGATCCAACTCTCAGATAATTTTTTAGATTCTATTTCAGAAAGATGGGTTTCTTGAATGAAGTAGATGTCCGCATTTTGATTTTTAAGGAACGATAATATTTTCTTTTTCTTAATAGGATGATTTAAACCATTGACATTCATAGAATAAAATTTTATATCCATCTTATTTATCATTAAATTTTAACCAATATTCTATGATAATATACATGATTAGTTCTTAGCACAATTAATATATATTGATCCCCATTCCCACCCTCTATTTTCCCTCCCCACCCTCCCATTATTAATGTTTGACTTGAAACACACATTGGTCATGCAAAACCTAAATCCCCTTCCCCAGGCAACAATCATTCTAATTCAATATATTCCATATTTCTTTTCCCACCATATATATTCATTTAAACCTTCATATAATAATTAAATATATTTCAAATATAGGTCTAATTCCATATATCATATTCTCATATATATAAATAGATATGTTTTTCCCTATAAAAATAATAGTAGATATTTGATAAAATCATTTTATATCAAAAAGATTCTATAATTAATATCTATATTATAATAATTTCTCATTCATTTAACTTATTCCAAAAAATTTCCTCATTAATAATATCAGTAAACTTATTCCAAAAAATTTCCTCATTAATAATATCAGTATTAATATAGATATAATAATTTGTATCAATTAAAATTGGATAAATCATATTAATATTTTCAATTCTTAGATTTAACTAATATATTATTCCTATATTAACTTCAATATATTTTAAATATATTTCTAATTCCATATATTAAATTTTAATAAATTATTTTAAACATTTTTTTTATATTATCATTTATAGTAACCTAATAAATATAGGTATTTAAATAAAATATATTTTATATCGAGAAAATTATATAATTAATATCAATTTATAATAATTTCCCATTCATTTAATCAATTCAAAAAGAAAATTTTTTTTTTTTCAGTTAATATTAACATTATTAAATATAGATGTAGAAATTTTTATATATAATATTAATTTGTATTATATTATAATTTATCATAACTTCCATTATATATATTAATAATAATTGAATCAAAAATTATAAAATGTTTTTTTTTTTTAAAAAGATGGAATAAAAATCAAAAATTAATGAAAATCATGACATCAATATATTATAATAAAAGTTATTAAATCAAAGATAGTCAACATAAGTAAAAAAATAAATTATTCTATTAGTAGTCATTGTCTTCTTCTTTCTTTTTTAACCATCTTCTTTTTCTTCCTTTTCTGTTTTTTTTTCTCTGTTTATTCTTTTTATCATGTTGACATTGGTTCTATCTTGTGCCAAAAAATTCTTTCAGTTTTGCTGGATCTTGAAAATACATAGATTTATTCCCAGTAGAAATTCTCATTGTAGACGGATAATATAGTCCATACATGTAGCCCTTTTCTTTTAATTGTTGTCTGAATGTGAGGAATTGTTTCCTTATATTTGCAGTATATTTAGCAAAGTCAGGAACAAAAATCAATTTAGATCCTTTATAGTTTAGGTTTTTATTTGCTTTTGCCACTTTTAAGATCTCAAATGCTTGTTGGTATCTTAATACTTTGAAGATCAGAGGTCTAGGAGCTGCCTGGTTTGTTGGTTTTCTTGTGGGGATTCTGTGGGCACGTTCTATCTCCAACGGCCATTTAGAATTCAGCTGCAGCAGTTTTGGCAAAAGATTTTCCAGAAACTGTATAGGGTTTTCTCCTTCAATATTTTCAGCTAAGCCAAGGATTCTAATATTCTTTCTTTTTCCTCGATTCTCCATATCAATTAGTTGATTTTTTAAGGCTGTTACATCTTTCTTTTCCTCTTCACACTTTTGTGTGAAAGTTTCCAACTGGCAGATTCTTTCCTCCATCACAGACATTCTTTGTCTGTCAGTTTGGATTTCTTGTTTCAGGTTAATCAACTCTTCCTTTACTTCTGATAATTTGTTGGCATTATCAGTCAACATTATTTTGATTTTAAATAATTCCGCCATGATGTCAGCTTTTTCATTAATTTAATCTGCTTCCAGCGGGATTGGTTCGCTGGACGGCGATACAGGGGTTACCTTCGATCTTTTCGCCGACACTCCCGATGTACAAGGTTTTTCATTTTTTCCTTGCCTTATCGCTGCCATCTCCGCCGTTGATTTTATTATTTTTAAGTCGGACAAGTGAAGTAAAGGGTTTTATTTTATTCAGTTGTTGCCTGGGACGTCAGGAGGCGCCGCGGTTAAGCTGCCATATCGTGCGCGCTCCAAGCCACGCCCCATATAAAATTTTTAAAAATTAAGAAAGCCAATAATCAAAAACACTTCACTATATGTTATCTCACTTCTATTGGTGCCCTACAAGTGCCTTTTAACACTATATTTCAAGACTTCAGTGGGCACTTACCATCTAGCTACATATCCATTGCTTTCTCACTTCATGAAGGGCCTCCTGATATCAACGCCTCCAACCCAACCTCCTCCAGTTGCTTAAAACTCAGAGGTGGTCCTCTTCATATGATGAAGTCTCCATTTGAAGCACTTATGATTTCATCTCTCAAGCACCTTTGAATCACTTCTGTGCACCAATTCAGTGGATTCCAATCTCTAATACATGATCCACTTTACACAACATTTTCTTAAAACAGAGTTGTTCTTCTCACTCATCTCAACTTCCTGCTAGAGGTAGTCTCCAAATTTCATCTCAGCCAGTCTATAGGATTACTGGCCTTATCCCAGGACAAGCAGGCAGCATATTCTCACATGTGGATGACGTCATTCACAGAGCCCCCATATGGACAGCTACCAAAGTGTACGTGCACTTTAAGAACTTTAGAAAGTTTGCGACTGCCCGCACCACGCAAGCGCCTTCCTGCCTGACGTAGGCATTCGTCTCCTCTGTTCAGCGTTTTCCGCGGAGCTGTTCAGTTGCACCATTGAACGTTTCTTAATTTTTTTGTGCTTGCCTTCCCGCTCATGCATATTTTTAACGTATATTTTTACTTATTTTTCTTGCGTATAGTTTACTTTTCATAAATAAAGAAAAGAAAATAACTTTCTGTTCCTTTTATTTTTCTGTTTAGCTGTTTTTGATGGTGGGATCTTTGTCTCCGCCTCAGCCCTCGGGTTTCGAATTGGCTAAGGCAGTTTTCCCTTCCATGTCCTGCCCATTAACCGGCTTTACATTTAATTTATAACAATTTTTATTGATGACTTCATACAAAACAATGCAGACAACAACCAAACAGTACAATGAAGTTACAGGGAAATACATTTAAAGGCAATAGGAGGAAATATTTTTACACTCAGAAAATAGTTAAGCTCTGGAATGCGTTGCCAGAAGTTGTGGTAAGAGCAGATAGCATAGCTGGTTTTAAGAAAGGTTTGGACAAGTTCCTGGAGGAAAAGTCCATAGTATGCTATTAAGAGAGACATGGGGAAGCCACTGCTTGCCCTGCTTGGGTTATTGGCCAGGTACTAGTGACCTGGATTGGCCACTGTGAGAACGGTATATTTCCTCTCTCTATCCTATATAATAAAAGGCTAACTCGCGCATGCGCACTCCTATTTGTGTGCTTCCATGATCAGTAGTTCCGTGGCCGCATGAGTGCGCATGCGCGAATCCCCAGCACTTTCCCTACACTCGCCGGAAGGACTGGACATGTACGAGTCCCCAGCACAAGCGTGTGGCCGACCCAGGATCGTGAGAGGATGCGCCGTGCAAAGTGCTGCACACTACTGGAGGGGGAGGGACATACCGGCACAAACCTCCCGCCAGAGAGGAAGGGCTGAAGCCAGCAACAGCAGAGAATTGTAAACGCTGCTGTTGCCTGAAGCACCCGAGGCAGACGCTTCTCTCCCCTCCCAGCCCAACCCTCGCTGACTCTGCGACCCTCCCAGCGAGATGACTTTAATATCAAACCTCCCCCCAGCGTGGCAGCCGCAGCAAGCTAAAACAGGCTGCTTCGGGCTTTCTCCTGCCGTTGAGTTCCTCTGCCGCGTCACTGATGACATCATCAATGACGCGACAGAGGGACTCAATGGCAGGAGAAAGCCCAAGCAGCCTGTTTAGCTTGCTGCGGCTGCCAACGCTGGAAGGAGGTTTGATATTAAAGTCATCTTGCTGGGAGGGTCGCAGAGTCAGCGAGGGTTGGGCTGGGAGGGGAGAGAAGCGTCTGCCTCGGGTGCTTCAGGCAGCAGCAGCGTTTACAATTCGCTGCTGTTGCTGGCTTCAGGTCTTCTCTCTGGCCGGTCCTGCCTACTTCCTGTTTTCATGAAGACAGGACCAGCCAGAGAGAAAGACCTGAAGCCAGCAACAGCAATGAATTGTGAATGCTGTTGCTGACCAATGAAGTAGTTAAATGAGGAAAGGGAGCAGAGGGGGAGAGAATGGCTTGGAGGGAAGGAGGAAGGTATGCCAGACCAAGGGAAAAGGAAAGAGGAGATGGAGAGAGGATATATGGAACAGAGAGAGAGAGGGCGGACACTGGATGGAAAAAGAAGAGAGGGGCAAGACAGAGGGTGAACAGTAGATGGAAGGGGTAGAGAGAGGGAGACACACCGAATGGAAGTGTGGAGGACAGGGGGAGCAGACATTGGAAGGAATTGGGGAGGAGAAAGAAAAAAAGGCCACATGCAGGATTGAGGGAAGAGGATAGAGTTAGAAATAAAGATAGACAGACAGGGGGCCAGGGAAAGACACAGACAGAAAGAATGACAGCGTCCAAGGAGAGAGAGACAAATTAAAAAAAGACAGACAGACATCTACTCTAGCACCCGTTAATGTAACGGGCTAAAACACTAGTATATATATATTTCCTGTGTATATTTCTATTCGGTTGAAAGTGTGATGAAGGGTGGGTGGGTGGGGGTTATTACAATACTAGATTTTATGTGTTAGATATTATAGTGCTATATTGGAATTACTTGTATAATGTATTTTTATGCACTTGTTGTTCAAGTTGAAAATGAATAAAGATTAAAAAAAAGATAATGTAATATTGTGTACCGTATTTTCACGTAGATAACGCGCACCCGTGTAAAATGCGCACACGGGTATAGCACGCGAAAAACACAAATTTATGTACAGAAATTTTTAAATACCGCGCACACCCGTATACCGCGCATGCTGCCCCGACTCTCCTTTCGCTCGCCCTGACTCTCCTCTGGCCACCCCGACTCTCCTTTCGCCCGCCCCAACTCTCCTCTCCCCCTTGAAAGTCCTGTCCCCACCCTGAAAGCCTGATGCCCCCCCGACGTCCGATTCACCCCCCCCCCGCAGGACCGCTCGCACCCCCACCCCGAAGGAACCGCTCGCACGCACCCGCACCCGGGAGCCTTAGGTCCCTCCTGGGGGCAGGGCCTTGGGCACATGGTCGGGTTGGGCCCATGTGCCTCAGGCCCCGCCCCCAGGTGGGACCTAATGCTCCCGGGCCTATTCTGATTGGCCCAGGCGCCTTAGGCCCCACCAGTAGGCGGAGCTTTGGGACGGATGGGCCAATCCGGCCTCATTCCGTCGTTGGCTGCCTGCCGGACAGGCGAGTTTGACTCCCATCTGTCCGGCCAGCTACACAAAGGTACGGGGAAGGGGAGTGGGGGTGTCGTGGGGGTCGGCCAGGGGGGTCGCGGGTCGGCTGGGGGGGCGGTCGGAGGTTCTTGGGGGGGGCGGTCGTTGGGGTGGGGGGGGGTTTGCGTCGAGGGCAGGAGGGCCTGGGATCCCTCCTGCCCGTAATGTAGTGCTGGGTGGGGGTAGGGGGTCGCCGTGGCCAGGAGGGTTTGGGCTCCCTACTGGCCCGAACAACTAGCGGGGGGGGGGGGGGGGGGGGGGGGGTCGCCAGGGCCAGGAGGACTTGGGCTCCCTCCTGGCCCGATATTGTCGGGGAGTTGGGGAGTCGGCGGGGCAAGAGGGCTTGGGCTCCCTTTTGCCCCGATCGTGTCGGGGAGTCGGGGGGGGGGCAAGAGGGCTTGAGCTCCCTCTTGCCCCGATCGTGTCGGGTGTCGGGACCGCCAAGAGGAAGCAGCAGGACACCGGAAGGAGCTTCTACATGATGGGGGGGGTCGGGAGGCTGTGGGGGTGCGAGTGGTCCTTCAGGGTGGGGGTGCGGGTGGGAGTGCGTGCGAGCGGTCCTTCGGGGTGGGGGTGCGAGCGGTCCTGCGGGGGGGGGTGAATCGGACGTCGGGGGGGAACTATGTAAAAAAAATTTTGTACAACGTGCTCACGCGTATAACGTGCAAGGGTATGCGCGGTACGTAAAAACCACGTATAGCGCGCGCGTTATATGCGAGAAAATACGGTACTTGATGTAAGATGAAAAAATGAATAAAGAATTTGAAAAAAAAAAAGATGTTATCCAGGGACAGCAGGCAGATATTCTCACAATCCTCACTCCTCTCCTAGTTGGCTTCTTAGCTTGTTTACTGAACTGAGGGTCCCGCGAGCCGACATGGGAAGGCACCCACGCATGCATGGTAAGGACAGTCTTGAAACTTCTAAGAAAATAAAATATTAATGGATACTTGGAAAACGTTGAGGTTTATTAGTAAATTAACACCTGTCCCAATAAACAAGTCAACTAATCAGTCTCTATGGATAAACTCCAAGATCAAAATTGGCGGAGCTCAAATCCTTTGGAAGAACTGGATTATTGCAGGCATTCGATCTCTAAATGATGTTATTTCAGAAGGTAAACTGCTGGAATTTTCACAATTGCAACATAGATTTGGTCTTAGTAAAACACAAAGTTTTAAATGGTTGCAATTGAAGCAGGCCATTCAGGTTGGGTTGCCTGAATGGAAAACATTGAATAATCAATATAGTTTAAAGTTCTTATGTTTTCAAGCAGACTTCCTAGGGCATCAAGCCGCATTGTAGTATAAATTAATATCTGGATATTTGAATAAAAAAACAAAAAATGGTCTAAGAGACATTTGGAGCATTGAGATTAAGCATCAAATTACTACATCTCAATGGCCACTAATTTGGTCTTGGAGAATGAGATGTACAGTGTCAGCATCTATGAGACAAACTTGGTTCTTTTTATTACATAGAGCTTTTTGGACCCCTACACGTTTACAAAAATTAGATAGTTCTAAGTCCAATAAATGCTGGCACTGTAATCTGGAACCTGGGACGTTGGATCATTTACTGTATCATTGTCCCTACATTAAAAGTTTTTGGAATGCAATTTGGCCACAAATTAATAAATTGATGGAAAATCATGTAGCAATATCATATGATACAGTGTTATTTGGAATGATGATGAGAAAAAAAAGTCAAATTTCACCAGAAAATAATAAGCTTTTACTAGTCATGACAGGGGTTGCCATTCAGCATATAACTAATAACTGGAAAAATCATAGTAACCTTAATTATACATTTTGGTGGAATACAATTTGTCATATATTCAAAATGGAAAGAGCAATAGCAATACAAAGAAGGATATATCCTAAATTTATAAAAATATGGGGGACATTGACAAAATATTGTAATGAATGAATAGTAGGATTTTTCTTCTTCTTTTCTTCTTTTCAATATCTTCTTTGTGACACACATGAAGGGGGGGGTGTGAAAATAATTTTTACACAACATGATATAATATGATATACAATATGTAATGGGTGATTGGAAAGTACTTGAAGGGTGGGGGGAGGGAGAGGGGATAAAGATATGTTTAGAATATTATGTATTAGATATAAAAGTGATATTGTATATTCAATAGTTGTAATTCAATATTTTGTACACTTCATGTAAAATTTGAAAATGAATAAAAAATTATAAAAAAAAGAAACTTCTAAGAAGTTAATGACAGTATACTTTTGCACTGTCCATACCGGGTTTCATGGATGACGTCACTCATCTGTGAGAATATCTGCCTGCTGTCCCTGGATAATACCTATTACTGATTTAACTGTGCTTTCCAGACTATTTAGAGCAGGAACCTGTGTTAACTCATTGGCTGATATCTTTGTCCATATATAAAATAGCTATTCTTTCTTTCAAGTCCCAAAATACTAATGAACCGGCCTTTATCCAGAAGCTTCTTATTCCATATGAATCTTCAAGAGTCTTAAGATCTTCATCTCAACATCTTCTTTATACACCATCCCTGAAAATTATCAGCACGCGTCGGTCCACTTCATTTGCAATTATGGCCCCCTACAGTATGGAATTCCCTGCCACTTCATGTCAGGGCGGGAAAAAATCTAGATAAATTTAAGGGAAATCTAAAGTGCTACCTCTTCCGAGATGCATATAACTGTTGAATAGACTTGGAATCAGCCAAGGTTATTTAATAATCTTTATCCCCTAGCTTCCCTATTGTGGTTTACCCTTCTTGTTCTCTTTACTTTTAAATTGTAGTTTTCCACACTTTCCTATTGTTTCACGTTTGTGATGTATTGTTTAGTCTGTACTCATTTGTTCATTGTTTTCCCCTTTTTAATACAAATTGTAAAACGCTTAGAAATCTTGATTTGCGTTTCATCAAAATGTTAATAAACTTGAAACTTGACCCAATGCTTTGCTTTTAGATTGTTTGATTTGCTTTCCAAGCACTATTTCTCTGCATATTGCTTACAGGTGTAGTAGGTTTTGTCAATTCTATTCTGTTTTTCCCCACAGAGCCTTCCATGTCCCATCTGTCTGCTTCCCTACCAGTGTTCATGCAGCAGGCAGCTGCAGCCAAAGCTATTGGGTAAGAAAGAAGCAATTTATTCTGCTCTGTAAATTCCTGGCCACTGACAGGACCCGAAGAAGGTTAAAAAAAACCCCCAAACTTCTGCAGCTGGCAGACCTGAGGAGAACTGTCTCAGTACAGTCAAAAGAAATTTTCCACCTGACTTTGTCTAGTTAGCGGTGTAGGTGCTGGCAATGAATCTTTCAAATCCTACCCCCTGAAGCAGCCTCCTCTTTCCATTCCCCCTCCCCCCCAGCCCATTGCATTAAAAATCCCCCTATTTGAATGTCCCTCCTCCCAAGGAATTTCCATCTAACTCCTTGGACTCTATAGGCCTCCCCCTACCTCTCTCAGATCCCTGATAATCCAATGGGAATAATGGGGGCAAGACCTACAGGCTGTTTTGTGTGGAAAAATTATAGCACCAGATAGGATGGCTGCACAAGGGAGGTGGGGAAGTGCATGGCCATGTAGTTTAAAGGGAACATTGCTCAACAGCTTACCTTTATCCATATGTTTATTCACCCCTTCAAAGAAATGGTGTAAATTGTGAGGCAAGATGCTTATGTATATGCTCTGTAATTTGTTCTTTATAATAGTCTCTACCATTTTGCCCAGGACTGACATCAAACTCACCGGTCTATAAGTTCCCGAATCACCTCGGGAACCCTTTTAAAAAAATTAGCATTATGTTGACCACCCTCCAGTCTTCTGGTACAATGCTGGATTTTAAAAATAAATTGCTAACAATAGCTCTGCAAGGTAATTTTAATTCCATCAGTATTCTGGGATATACTGTATACCATCAAGTCCAGGCAATTTTGCTACTGTTCAGTTTGCCCCATTACATCTTCCAGTGCTGCAGAGATTTGTTTCTGTTTCTCTCTCAGGACTGAATACCATTTCTGGCACTAGCATCTCTCCCACATCTTCCTCAATGAAGACCAAAGCAAATAATTAATTTAATATCTCTGCTATGGCCTTGTCTTCTCTGATAGCCCGTCAGACATCTAGCAGTCCAACGGATTATTTTTTCAGCTTCTTGCTTTTAATATACCTAAAAAGTTTTTCCTGTTTGCTCTTCAACAAAATATTCGTTTCAAGGTCTCTTTGCCTTCTTTATCAGTACCTTACATTTGACTTGCCATTCCTTATTTTCGGTCAGATCCTTCTTTCACTTTCAGCTCTAATAACTTCCTTCACTTCTTCTTTTAATACATAGAATATATCTAGTCTGGGCTTCCAGGATGGTATTTTTGAATAACATCCACGCCTGATGTAAATTTTTGACCTTTGCAGCTGCTCCTCTAAGTTTATTTTTTACCATTCTCCTCATGTTATCGTAGCCTCCTTTTTTTAAAAGTTAAATGCTATTGTATTGGATTTCCTGTGTGTACTTGGTCCAGAGACTATATCAAATCCAATCATGTTATGATCACTTATTAAGAGGCTTCAGCACCGTTACCTTCTGCACCAATTAATTCACGTCACTAAGAACTAGATCTAGAATTGATTCGCTTCTTGTCAGATCCTGCACCAGCTGCTTCAGAAAATGGTCCTTGATTTCATCAAGGAATTTTACCTGCCTAGCATGCTCCAATGTTACATTTACCCAGTTAATATTGGGGTAATTGAAATCACCCATTATTGTGTTGCCCAGTTCATTAACCTCCTTATTTTCTAATATTTCGGCATTTGTCTGTTCATCCTGGACAGGCAAATGCTAGTACACTCGTATCACTATCCTTTTCCCCTTTACACATGGAATTTCTACCCATGGGATTCCAAGGTGTGTTTTAGTTCCTGTAGAATTTTTAGTCTATTTGATTTAAGGCCCTCATTAACATACAATGTTCTATACCTCCACCAATTCAATCCATCCTATCACAGCGATATAATTTGTACCCTGCTATCACAACACCCCATTGGTTATCTTCCTTCCACCAGGTCTCAGAAATGTCTATTACTCATATATTTATTTTTTCATTTAGCTCACACCTTAATAGTAAGAACATTAGAATAGCCTTACTGGGTCAGACCAATGGTCCACCTAACCTAGTATCCTAGGCCAATCCAAGTCACAGCAAAAACCCAAATAGTAGCAGCATTCCATGCCACTGATCCAGGGCAAGCAGTGGCTTCCCCCATGTCTTTCTCAACAGCAGACTATGGACTTTTCCTCCAGGAACTTGTCCAAACCTTTTTTAAACTAGCTACATTAACCGCTCTCACCATATTCTCTGGCAATGTATTCCAGAATTTAAATAGCCTCTGAGTGAAAAAATATTTCCTCCTATTGGTTTAAAAAGTATTACTCTGTAACTTCATCAAGTGTCTCCTAGTCTTTGTAAATCTTGATGTAGTAAAAATCAATCAACTTGTACCCATTCTACACCACTCAGGATTTTGTAGACTTCAATCCTATCTCCCCTCAGCCGTCTCTTTTCCAAGCTAAATAGCCCTAACCTTTTAGTCTTTCCTCATATGAGAGGTGTTCCATCCCCTTTATCATCTTGGTTGCTCTTCTTTGAATCTTTTCTAGTGCTGCTATATCATTTTTGAAATAAGGAGACCAGAACAGTACTCCAGGTGAGGTCACACCATTGAGCAATACAGAGACATTATAACATTGTTAGTCTTGTTTACCATCCCTTTTCTAATAATTCCTAGCATCTTGCTTGCTTTCTTGGCCACAGCCGCACATTGGACGGAAGGTTTCAGTATATTTTCCATGATGATACCCAGATCTTTTTCTTGAGCGCTGACCCCCAAGGTGGACCCTAGCATCCAGTACATTCAGGTACAAGAAGCATTTTCTTGTCTTTGAAGGACTTAAAATCTAAATTTGTATCTAGTCATTGGAGGGGTAAATGACTTGCTAAGATTTCAAGGAGCTTCAGTGGGATCTAACCATTAAGTACAGCTAATACAAATGAAAAATAAACATGTTTGGTAACTCAATAGTAAACTAAAGGCGAGAAGATTTGAAGCCTCGTGGGGATATGACAGAAGGTGATTGAACAGGTCAATGATTGTTTAACTTTTTAAACAACATAAAAACAAGAGGACACTCCATGAAACTAATGACCAGCAGATTGAAACAAATCGTAGAAAGGGTTGTCTTTTTTTCTTCATACCATGCATTATTAAGCTGTGGTCTCTGTTACTAGAAGATGTGGTCAGGGTGACTATCATAGCAGGAATCATAAGTGATTTGGACAAGTTATGGAAGAAGTAACCATAAAATATTAGATAGATAGAGCCATTGTTTATTCCGTAAGAAATTTAATCTACTTTTGAGATCTTCCAGGTACTTGTGACCAAGATAGGCGATGATTGCTGGGCTTGATGGACCTTGGTCTGACTTAGCATGGTTTTTCTTATGTTATTTTGCTTGGTAGAAGCAGTGGCACTCTGTCTAGCATTGTATGGATCTAGTAGTACTATAGAACTGATGTGGTAGATTCAGTGGCACTATTTCTAGGAGCTGACCAGCTTTCTTCTGTGATAGCATGCTGGTTGAAGAGTCCCTGGATATTTGTGAGGAACTCATCCGACTCCGAGTGGTGCATCACCTTCTTTATGCAATGGGGAACCTGTTTCATGCAGACAGCCAGAGGCAGGCCAGCTTCTCTCTAGCGGTGAGAAACTTGGAAGGGGAGGGATGTGGAATGTTATTTTACTACAGTATTCATATCCAGCCTTTACAATGAACTTGTGTAGGATGAATCATTGAACCAGAGTGCTATAGATACAATATAGGAGACCCAAACTCCTTTCTGGGCCTTACAGCATCCAAGATAATAATAATCCAGTGATAACCCAGATAATAATAATCCAGTGATAACCCTGTACAAAATCCCATTACCTGGTGTCAATACACACTTAAGTGGTATGTGATAGAAGCTGCAGATATTGGGAGTAATTTCATAAGAGGACAGCTATATGAGAAGTCCAAAAAGGTGCCCTACTATATATAGGCAATGTAGGTACCTACATTGCCTATCTTAAGACAGGCTCTCAGAACCAGGCCAAGTAGTGCCTGAATGCTCCAAAAAGATGTAAATATGTTTGTACCTTATATAAGGGGCAATTCTATAAACGGCACTAAAAGTTAGGTGCCAAAAAATCTGAGCACTAAATTAGTATTCCAAGTTTATTTACATTTTAATATACCGACCATCATCATCTGGCCGGTTTACAAAGCTAAAAATGTTAAAATAAATTTAAGAGTGGGGGTAAAAAAAAAGGTTGAACATAAAATTGACGAATATGTTGACGTATGCAAGTTTGAGGTACCAGTCCAATGAAGAGGCAGAAGAGGATCAATGAACTTCCTGATGCCTCTTTAAAAGAGGAGGTTGATGAAAGGAGGAACTCCGATGTCTTGGTCTGGAACGCCTCACAGAAGAAGAAGATTTATGGTCCAAAGTGGCAGCTCAAAGCCTTGAAGTAGAGCATTGTTGAGAAGAAGTAGAACTTCAATGCGAAGAACCATGTCTGAGAGAAGAACGGCATCGCTTAGATAACCTTGATAGGCGGTACATAAAATCCTAATAAACTTGAAACTATGACGCTTCATATAAAATCCCTGAGCAGTATTTTGATGCTCCAATGGATCGGTGGTATCAGTACCTTGATGCCTCGAAGTGGTATGTTCAGGTTGGGCCGGTACCAAGGGAGCTGATTATAGGAGATGAATGCAGTGCACCTTAAAAACAATGGCAATCTCCCTGTGAAAGAACTCGAGTTTCTCCCGGAAAGAGTGCACCAGTACCGATGGCTCAAAAGTTGAAGAATTGGTGCAGCAGGTTGTCTCGGTATGAGTGCCTTAGTAGAGGACACACCCCATATAGGAGAAACAACCTGTAGATCAGCAGAATGATGATGACGACTTTTGGCCTGCATCAAGAGACTCGATGCCGTCAAGGCTATAACTGTTGCTGAGCGGCATGCACCAGTATGGAAAGCTCACCAGCCAGTACTATCGATGCAGCAGGTTGTCTGGGAGAGTGTGACCTCGATGAGGGTGCACACCTAGGATGAGAGACAACCTGCAGATCCTTAGATCAATGGCGTCGATGTGTGGTCTGCATCAAGAGACTCAATGCTGTAGAGACCTACAACGCTTGCTGGGAAGAGGATGTCTTGGTAATTTCCCTGATGCTAGAAGATTTACTGATATCGATGTAGGAGATTTCAGTGGTGACGGCTCCGAAGTTTTTCCAATGTCCATAGTGGAGCCAAACATCTTCTCCTGTTTGTTCAGCTCATGTGGAGAGCATTTCTTATGGACCTGACCCATGCAATGCAGCCAATGGGTGCACCACACACTTCTATGCCAAGGCCTTCATTTTTGGAGGTCCCTGTTCAGGTCCCCAATGCTCCTATCCTCCCAGACCAGGACTACCTTAACTGGCACGCTGATACTATGGACTTGGTCTTAAAGAAGCTTTTTGAGGTGGCTTCTTCAGGCATTAAGGCTGTGGCAGCTGCCTCTTTTGCATATGGCTGTAATTTTTGTTTTTTAGACAATGTTTAATTCAATTAAATTGCAAATAATGGAAAATATAGAAAAGACATCCAACAAGGACTGCAGTAAGAGTTGAGTAACAGGAAACCAAAGAAGAATACTACAGAAATGATGCACTTGATGACAAGTCTTTAGGTCAATAAACGTTGTTGAAATGTGGTCCACCTGTGTGATGAGGGAACAGGGACCTGACACAGTCCGTGTTTCGATTAACACATCTTCCTCAGAGATCCAATGAGTTCCAAAGCAGGCCACAACAATGTACAAATAAACCAGAACTCGCAGTGAAACATAAGTGCCTAGAAGAACTGCGTCGATTAGCTACCAGCTGACACTGAGAGAGGACCCCTCAAGAGACCCCCTGAGATACAGGACTAAGAAACTAGGCCTAAAAGGAAAAACAGTCTAAGTATAAAATGGATTCTAAAGACTTCATCTCTGATACACAAAACTGCATAAACTATTAACAGCATGCAGACAGCTGCTGTGGAAGATTTCCAAGAAGAACCACTGGTCACAGAAATAAACTACAGCAGGTCAGTATGACCTGAAAAGATAGCCACATGGGCAGTGGCTAAGAATAACTGATATGTCCTAAGTACACAATACCCGGAAAGTACTGATAACCACAATATCCAAAAAAGCAGAAGGAGAGGTCACTGAGAAGGGAGGGGCCCAAGCCCAGAAGGTCCAGAACTCGGCACCAAGAACATTCTGTCATGGGCGATAGGGAAGTCATTTTTGACAACACCCAAAGCCTTGCAATAACCCAAAGTTACCTATAGAAAATGACAGCAGAAAAGGGCCACGGCCCATCAAGTCTGCCCACTCTAATGATCCACCCCCTAATTTCTTCCATTAAGAGATTCCATTAAGAGATTCCCATTTTTTTTTTAAATCTGGCACGCTGCTGGCCTCAATTACCTGCAGTGGAAGATCATTCCAGTGATCACCTTTTCGGTGAAGAAATACTTCCTGGTGTCGCTATGAAATTTCCCACCCCTGATTTTCAACGGATGCCCTCTTGTTGCCGTGGGTCCTTTAAGAAAAAAGATATCTTCTTCTACCTCGATACGGCCCGTGACATATTTGAACGTCTCAATCATGTCTCCCCTCTCTCTGCGTTCCTCGAGTGAGTATTGCTGCAACTTACCCAGCCGTTCCTCATACGGGAGATCCTTGAGTCCTGAGACCATCCTGGTGTCCATTCGCTGAACCGACTCAACTCTCAGCACATCTTTTTGATAATGTGGCCTCCAGAATTGTACACAATATTCCTGATGAGGTCTCACCAAGGATCTGTACAACGGCATTATAACTTCGGGCTTTCGGCTGATGAAACTTCTTCGGATACAACCCATCATTTGTCTAGCCTTGGATGAAGCTTTCTCCACTTGAATAGCAGTCTTTATGTCTTCACTAATGATCACTCCCAAGTCTCATTCTGCAGCAGACCTTGCTAAGGTCTTACCATTTAGGTTGTAAGTTCTGCATGGATTTCTGCTGCCAAGGTGCATGACCTTACACTTTTTGGCATTGAAACTTAGTTGCCAAGTCGTGGACCAATGTTTCAGTAAGAGTAGGTCCTGTGTCATACTGTCGGGCACTGTGCTTTTGCCTACTATGTTGCATAGTTTGGCGTCATCGGCGAATAATGTAATTTTACCTCGAAGCCCCTGAGCCAGGTCCCTTATGAAGATGTTAAATAGGATCGGGCCCAAGACCGAGCCCTGCGGCACTCCACTGATCACCGACGTTTCGGAGAGGGTACCATTCACCACCACTCTCTGAAGTCTACCTCTAAGCCAGTCTTTAACCCTTGCAGTTAATGTTTCACCTAATCCCGTCAAAATCATCTTGCTCAATAACCTGCACTGTGGGACGCTATCAAAAGCTTTACTGAAGTCCAAGTACACGACGTCCAGGGTCTCCCCTATATCCAGCTGATTAGATTGGATTGGCAGGACCTTCCCTTTGTAAATCCATGTTGATGGGGATCTCGTAGATTTTCATCGTTCAGGATCGTATCTAATTTGTGTTTGATTAGTGTTTCCATAAGTTTACTCACTATCGATGTGAGACTCACCGGTCTGTAATTTGCAGCCTCCGTCCTGCATCCCTTTTTGTGGAGTGGAATGACGTTAGCTGTTTTCCAGTCCAACGGGACTCTTCCAGTACTTAGGGAAAGATTGAAGAGCGCGGATAACGGTCCGCCAGGACATCACTCAACTCCCTAAGCACCCTGGGGTGTAGTTTGTCTGGTCCCATGGCTTTGTTCACTTTGAGTCTGGATAGTTCATAGTAGATGCTGCTGGGCGTAAACTCAAAATTTCAAAATGGGTCTTCCGAGCTTTCCCTTGTCTGCAACTGTGGACCGGATCCTGGCGCCTCACAGGTAAAGACTGAGCAGAAGTATTCATTTAGTAGTTTGGCTTTATCGGAGTCCGATTCTACATAATTCCCGTCTGGTTTCCTAAGGCGTACTATCCCATCTGTGTTTCTTTTTCTGTCACTAATATACCTGAAGAAGGATTTATTCCCCTTCTTAATGTTCTTTGCTAGATTCTCTTCCATTCGGAGTTTGGCCTCTCTGACTGCTGTTTTGACAGCTCTAGACTTGGCCAGATAGTCTTCTTTAGTCTCTCATTTTCCAGATTGTTTGCAGGAGATAAATGCTCTTTTCTTATTTTTTACGAGGTCCGAGATCTCCGCAGAGAACCACTGAGGTTTATTGTTTCTCCGCCGTTTACTTACTGTTTTTATATAGCGTTTGGTTGCTTCGTGTAGGGTAGATTTCAGGGTTGAACACATTACCTCTACATTATCTGTTGCGGCTTGGTTTTGCAGCACCCGATAGACGAAATCTCCCATGCTTTTGAAGTTAGTGCCCTTAAAGTTGAGGACCTTTGTGGATATGTTTGATCTTGTGAAACCTTTCCTGAGGTTGAACCATACCATGTTGTGTTCACTGGAGGCCTCTGTGACACTTTCTCCGTTGGTGAGTACCAGGTCCAGTATCGCCTGATTTCTAGTGGACTCCAATACTATTTGTTTGAGTTGTGCTCCCTTTATGAAGGTTAGTAGCCTTCTGCTGCCGCTGGTCTTAGCGGAAAGTTTGTTCCAATCTGCATCAGGCATATTGAAGTGCCCTAACAACACTGTGTCTCCACTGTGTCTTTGATTAATTCTATATCCATGTCTTCCTGTTGTCTTGGATGTCTGTATACTACACCAAGATACAGGCATTTGTCATTCCCCCTGGCCAGGTTCACCCAGAGGGATTCCCCGGTGTACTTGACAACTGCGATTCTGGTAACTTTGATGTCCTCTTTGGTGTATAGTGCAACCCCTCCTCCTATTTTGCCCTCTCTGTCTCGACGAAGTAAGTTGTATCCCGGTATAGTCATATCCCACCCATAGGAATCCGTGAACCAGATTTCAGATATTGCTACCACATCTAGGTTCCTTATTTCCGTTTCTAAGTCCAGAATTTTATTGCCTAAACTGTGGGCATTAACGTACATAGCCCTCCATACCTTGTTTGCTAGGTCTCCGTGGAGATTTTCCCGCTTGAATTAGTGTGACTCCTACAGTACTGTTTGCAATGTGTGTACTTACCTCAGACTCAGAAATGGAGTGGCAACTTACCTCACCAGGATGGTTACTTACCACGCCAGTATGTGAGTGGGTACCCTTCCCCAACTTACCTAGTTTAAAGCCCTACGAAGCAGGCGGGCTAGTCGGTGTCCAAAAACGTTCTTACCCCTTCTGGTCAGGTGGAGCCCGTCTGGTCCCT
Source organism: Geotrypetes seraphini (assembly GCF_902459505.1). NCBI lineage: Eukaryota > Metazoa > Chordata > Amphibia > Gymnophiona > Dermophiidae > Geotrypetes > Geotrypetes seraphini. The sequence continues at coordinate 71,503,395 of NC_047095.1, forward strand.
GTAGACCTTGCAGTGCCTCTCCATGGTTCAGGAATCCGAAGTTCATCTCCTTGCACCATCCGGGTAGCCACTCGTTTGTCCTCTGGATACAATCTTCCCTGGCTCTTCCCTTACCTCTCACTGGGAGGATCTAGGAGAAGACCACCTGTGCTTCCATCCGCCTTAGCTTCTCACCTAGGGCTCCAAAGTCTTCAGGTATATTCTCCGGGGTGTTCCTGGCAGTATCGTTCGTTCTGACGTGGATGAGAAGCATGGGGAAGTGGTCTTGGGGCTTGATAAGTCTTTCTAGGCAGGTGGTTACATCTCGGATCCTGGCTCCTTGTAGACAGCAAACCTCTCTTGATTGCATATCTGGTCTACAAATTGGTCCCTCGGTGCCCCTCAGCAGGGAGTCCCCAATGACTACAACTCTGCGCTTCTTTGGGGGGAGCTGATCTATTGTCCCCGGAACCGGAGCCATCTGTTGGACAACTTCCTATACCTCATTGGCAGTTCCTTCCTGTAAAAGCTGGAATCTGTTCCTCAAGGTGATTTGTGGGGTCGATGTAAAAGTGCCCTCTTTGCAAGAAAAAGAAAAAGAGGAAGGCCTCCAGCTGCCAGGAGTCAGCATCTCTAGCCTCTTCCTGTACCCCAATCGTTAATTTCAAAGCTGTAGGTTTGGGCGTCTCGAGGATGGTTTTGTCTTGTGCCTGCTCGGTGATTTGGGACAGCTCCTGGATGACTCCGTCGATGAAGGCCTCATCTTCCCGGATGCTTCTCAGGTGCTTCATCTCCTCCCTTAGGCTCCTCAGCTCCTGCATGATGTCTCCGTCTAGCTGGCCCACCTATATGACAACCAATCATTAATTTAGAAAATACAACCAATCGGAATCACTATATAACAGCCAATCACAGTAGATTTGCAATACCCTAGACCAGGGGTAGGCAATTCCGGTCCTTGAGAGCCGGAGCCAGGTCAGGTTTTCAGGATATCCACAATGAATATGTATGAGATGGATTTGCATGCACTGCTTCCTTGAGATGCAAATCTATCTCATGCATATTTATTGTGGAGATCCTGAAAACCTGATCTGGCTCCGGCTCTCGAGGACTGGAATTGCCTACCCCTGCCCTAGGCTAAGGGATAAAAGATCATGTTTTGAGCTCTAAGGCTAAAGTGAGCCATGACTTCAACAAACTTGCTAGCCTTTAGTCGTCTCCTCCACTTGGCACAATTGCTGATTGCTGTGTTACCATTATTGAGTGCAAGAAGAGGACAAAAAAGGATTTCAAGTACAAATTGACGATGGCTGCCCAACCGTTTCACATTTTTTCGTTAGGGGCTGTGCTTCCATATACTTATTGCTCAAAATCTAAAAAAAAAAAATGTATACATAATTGAAAACTATACAAAATGTGAAAACCTAACAAACACTAAATTAATAATTCATAAATATTTTTTGAAAAAAGATATATAACTTAATACATATTGTTCATGGTACAAAACAAGGAAAACTCTTCTGTGGTTTGATTGAAACATATGTCTAATACTGAAATACAATGTAACTGTCAGCCCACAACTGGTGTTACTTAATGCTAACAACTTAGTATCCATGTCTATATCGAAGAGGGTTACTGCGCTTGCAGATATAAACCAGACTGAACTAAATATAACCAAACCAATGTCTTAATCATAATATACTCTTAAAGACATTCACTAATAGTTGTCGGCGATGAGATAAGACAACAATTATCAATCCTCCACTTGGCACAATTGCGGATTGCTATGTTACCATTATTGGTAATGCAAGCTTCCTATTGATTTATTACTTGATTACACATTTATTTGATACAGCACTTGTGCTTTTGTTGAGTGGTCATTATCCAAAAGACAGTGAAGGATCGCGGGGGGAGGGTGCCGGATCGCGGGGGGCGCCACTCGCAAATCGAGGCACGCTCGTTTTCCGAGGCGCCAATTTTGCAAATGTTTTGCTCGTCTTGCAAAACACTCGCAAACCGGTGCACTCGTAAACCGAGGTACCACTGTACTTGTTATTTGTGTATGTAGTCACATGGGTTTTGCAAACAGAAAAGTATAGAATTACTCCCCACTGTAAGGAAAACCACTGAAATGGTTGGGCTATGAAGCTTGACACTTAGGGCCAGATTCACTAACCTCCTTTTGCGTGTCCGATCCATGGCCAAGTCTTCCTGGCCAAGCGATCCACAACGCGTCATCAGGCAAATGGGGCGATCGGAGACATGCCCCACACTATCGACACGGATCGCTCCAGAGCGATCCTGACGCATGCGCAGACCATCTTCTTTGCCTGTAGATGATCTGCGCATGCTCTCTGTGCCAAGGACAAGCTGGAAAAAACAGACATGGCTGCAGGACATTCGCACATTCCCTCCTCGAGCCCAGCGCATAGACCAGCACCTCTCCCCTGTCTCTAGTCATTCCGGTATTCAAAAACCCTCCAGTTACTCGCGATCCCGTGATTTTAACCCAGGGCAGTTTCTACAGGTGCTCTCGAAGCAAAAACAGAGGGAAGTGAGCGTAACACCACTTGTAACAATACTTGGAACTCCTGCAGTAGAGGGCAGCGTTAACCTTTGTGCGAGCTGAGGGAAAGAAATGAGTCTTCCTCAGAGCCCGTGGTTTTAACCCTTGGGTTTAAAGCGAGGATGCACTGCGGTGTGTTCTGGAACAGACCGTAGTGCAGCCCTGCTTTAAACCTGTGGGTTAAAACCACAGGCTCACACAAAGATTAATGCTGCCCTCTACTGCAGGAGTTCCAAGTATTGTTCCAAGTGGTGTTACGCCCACTTCCCTATGTTTTTGCTTCGAGACCACCTGTAGAAACTGTCCTGCCATATGTTTGGAGACATGTTCTGCTTGAACAGAGAGGTAGTCAGGGCGGCAGAGAGCAGGAAAGGTCGTGAGCGACTGGTCCTTAGCAGTCGTTTCTATTTTTGATCGGCCAGCCCAGTTGGTTGTTTAGTGAATCGAGGCTCTTCCTACTTTGCATGCCGTTTCCCCTCATTTGCATGTGTGGATCGGATCAGATGCAGATATGCTCGAGGAAGGTTAGTGAATCAGGTCGGGGTCGCTAAGTTGTTGAGACATGATCGGTGGGCTTAGTGCTGTAAGATGGAGTGATCTCTAGCAGCTTTCAAATGGTCTGGAAATTCAAGAAACAACTAAAATTAAAGAACTATGGAAAAGTAAGCTTTAAGCTATACTGGTGAGATGCATTAATACTTGTGCTCTTCCTATTAAAACTAGCTTCAGAGCCCACTGGTGGGTTTCAAAGGTCAGTGTGTATGTTTGGAAACGGTTGGAGAGGGGCTGATAGTCAGCTATGTTATGACATGTATTGTAAAGAAAAATATTTTGTCAAATCTAACAGTATTTGTCGAATTAAATATTGGTGTCTCCTTTATAGTATTTAGTGCGAACATTTCCTATTGTGGCAGACCATGTGAGAACAGCAATTGGAGAAGCTCTCTTTCAACAACTGATGGTAAATACTTTTAAATAACACCTCAAGGTAGAAGGGGTTGTGCAAAAGCTCTTTTCTTACTATTTAGTGTAGAGTAGTGCTGCCCGATTCAGAAAAAAAAATTTCAATTCGATTCAGCCTATTGAATCGATTTTTCGATTCGATTCAATTTTCCTGCCTAATTGGGTGTTTTTTTAAAAACATCCTGGTGAGTTTATTTATAACTTCTTCACCCTTTTATAGTCTCTTTACCCCCTTTGCCTTCTCCTAACCACACTGGCGCTGTGGTGTAAACAAACAAAAAATACTTTTCCTCTCTCTATTAAATTTTAGCTCACGTTTGCGGTCTAACACCAGCTCTGGCAGGATACATGTTTCAAATCTGACATATTGTAATCACAAAACAGAAAATAAAATGATTTTTTTCTACCTTTTGTTTGGTCATTATTCAAATCTTGTTGGTCTCAGGCTCTGGTTGTCTTCTGATAACTTGCTTGCCAGGGTCTCCTTCTTTCTTCTTTCTCCGTGCTAATCATCCATCTGCCATCTCAGTCCTCTCCTTCCGTTTCCCTTCCCTAGAGGTCTGGCATCTTTCCTTTTTTTCGTCTCCATCCACAGATCCACCTTTTCTCAACTACCCTTTCATCCAGCATCACTCCCTCATTCCCAACTACCCTCCTATCCAGTATCCCTATTCTCCCCTCCACACCATCTCTCCCTTTCTGTTCTTTCCCTCCCTAAATCCCATTGCCCATCATCTCTCTCCCTCTCCTCTATTTTTAGACCCATTATTTCTTCCCCCCAAAGTCTGGCATATGCACATCTCTTTGAACCCCCCTTTCCTCCCTCCTTCCTTCCCTCCGTGTACTTTTACACCAGGGCCCATTCCCCTGAAGGTTTGTCCCCCCTTGAAGGTCTGTCATAAGAACATAAGAACATAAGCAGTGCCTCCGCCGGGTCAGACCATAGGTCCATCCTGCCCGGCAGTCCGCTCCCGCGGCGGCCCAAACAGGTCACGACCTGTCTGCATCACCAGAAGGGGCTCCCTTGCCACCTTGGTTTCTCATTTAAGTCCTATCTTCCCATCGTAGTCCTAACCCTCCGGTCTTGCACATGCACGACCTGTTGGGTTTCTATACTTATTTATTACCTGGTTAGCTTTCTATACCTGTGTTACATCCCAGCACCTCTCTCAGTATCCCACGATCCCTTTATCCCTCAGGAATCCGTCCAATCCCTGTTTGAATCCCTGTACCGTACTCTGCCTGATCACTTCCTCCGGTAGCGCATTCCAAGTGTCCACGACCCTTTGGGTGAAAAAAAACTTCCTTGCATTTGTTTTGAACCTATCTCCCTTCAGTTTCTCCGAATGCCCCCTCGTACTTGTTGTCCCCTTCAGTCTGAAGAATCTGTCCCTATCCACCCTCTCTATGCCCCTCATGATCTTGAAGGTCTCTATCATATCTCCCCTGAGCCTCCTTTTTTCCAGAGAGAAGAGCCCCAGCCTATCCAATCTCTCGGCGTATGGGCAGTGTTCCAGCCCCTTTACCAGTTTCGTTGCTCTCCTTTGGACTCTCTCAAGTACCGCCATGTCCTTCTTGAGGTGCGGCGACCAATACTGAACGCAGTATTCCAGATGTGGACGCACCATCGCTCGATACAATGGCATGATGACTTCCCGCGTCCTGGTTGTTATGCCCCTCTTTATGAAGCCCAGCATCCTGTTGGCTTTTTTCGAGGCTGCTGCGCACTGTGCAGATGGCTTCAGTGATGCATCCACCAGCACACCCAAGTCTCTCTCAAGTCTGCTGTCTCCCAACAATGCCCCCCCCAATTTGTAGTTGAACAACGGGTTCTTTTTCCCTATATGCATGACCTTGCATTTTTCCACGTTAAAGCGCATTTGCCATTTGTTTGCCCAGTCCCCCCCCTGAAGGCCTACATCCCATCCCTGAAGGCCTGCACCCAAGGCCTGCCTGTCCCCCCTAAAGGCCTGCACCCAAGGCCTGTCTGTCCCCCCTAAAGGCCTGCACCCAAGGCCTGTCTGTCCCCTGAAGGCCTGTACCCAGGGCCTGCCTGTCCCCCTCTGAAGGCCTGCATGTCCCCCCCTAAAGGCCTGTACCCAAGAGATTTATAAAATTTTAAAATAGGTTCAACTTGAGCATAAGTATCACCTTTCTCATCTTTAATGGCAATTATTTTTGTCTTTCTTTTTTTTCGCTTTAAGATAGTTTGCCAATACTCTTCTGCCTTATTTGAGTTTCCATAATACAAAGCTTGTTGAGAAAATAAATCCTTCCTTACCATTTTAGACAAAATCTTATTAAATTTACCTTTAGCTTTTAAAAGGTCCTGTAACGTAGAATATTCCCATTTATCAATCAATTTTGATTCTAACGGTTTAATTTCTTGTTCCAAATTGGAAAATTGTCTTTTGATCTGTTTCTTAAGATAAGCCGAAAAAGAGATAATTTGACCTCTCATAGTTGCCTTAAAAGCATCCCATAAGGTTTCCATAGAGATTTCTTCTGTGGTATTAAGTTGGAAATAATTATTCATTTTTAATTGAAAATCTTCACAAAATGTTGGATCTGCAAGCAATGTATTATTAAATCTCCATACAGGTCTACTATTATCTTGATCAACAATTATGAGTTCAATCCACACCCCTCCATGATCCGACAAAATGATTGGATCTATGGCGGCTTGTGTTACCTGCTGTACTAGTTGATTTGAAACAAAAATGTAATCAATTCTTTTTTTTTTTTTTATAAATCTTTATTCATTTTTATCTCTTACATCAAGTGAAGATACACATATTAAACCAATTTTTACAAAACATTTGAAACTACAATCATATAATCTTATAGAATAAGAATAAATACCCCCCAATGATCAATACTTAATTGACAATATTATACATATATCCCATCCTTATTCAAGTATAAACTATTCATGTGCTTAAGATGTCTGATCACTAGAATAAGAAATCAATGGTCCCCATATTTTTTTAAAGTTATGAAAATTTCCTTGTTGTAACGCAATCAACTTTTTCATCTTATATATGTGGCAAACTGAATTCCACCAGAAGGTATAATTTAGCTTAGTATAATCTTTCCAATTTTGAGTAACCTGTTGCATGGCGACCCCCGTCAATATTAATAATAACTTATTATTATTTGCAGAAATCGAACTCTGAACTCTCATTGCTGTACCAAATAATATAGTGTCATAAGAGAGTCCAACATGATGTAATGTAATCAATTCTTGAAAAGGATTTATGAACATGGGAGCAAAAAGAAAATTCCCGACCATCAAAATGAAGTAATCGCCATATATCTTCCAAACCACAACAAGACTGTGCGAAATTATCTAATCCTAATGATTTCATGATTTTACTAGGATTTTTATCCATGAAAGGATCCATAACAGCATTAAAATCCCCAGCCACCACTAAATTAGAGGTAGCCAGTGGGAATATCAGTTGTTGCAGAGTCTTAAAATATTCATTTTGGTTCGAATTAGGGGCATATACATTAAAAAGCGCCATTGTAGTATTCTCCATGCTCATTTCCACATATACCCATCTTCCTAAAGGATCGGAAGCCTTTAATTTAAACAAAGCAGTGCATTTCCTATTCACTAAAATAGCAACACCAGCCTTTTTACCAACAGCCGGGGAGAAAAAACAATGTTTGACCCATCCTCCTTCCAGTATTTTAGATTCTATATCTGACAGATGTATCTCTTGGATATAGCAGATATCCGTATTTTGTTGTTTTAAAAATAACATTTTTTTTTTCTTTTTATCAGATGGTTGAGACCATTAACATTTAAAGAAAATATCTTAAAATCCTTTATATGATTTATAAATGAAACTAGAACTTATCTTCCTTATAAATCAACTTATAATTAGTGTTTAATAAATAAACATTTTCCCAACAGATAAGATTTAAAATATAATCCCACTCTCCCCCAAACCCATCCTTACATACCCTCCTCCCCTCCCTCCCTAATTAATTATGAAAACTTAGAAACGCAAATTTGAGATCAGGTACAGAAAAAAAACTCTTTACAAGCTATTATAATATATTTAATTAGCTTCTATAATAAGCTACCCAATTTTAAATATGAATCATAAGGAAATCTGACAAATTTAATGTACAATCTCATCCAATTGATATTGATCAACTTTTCAACGAAGTTAATAAATAAGTAAATATCATTTTCTGAACATAAAATATCTTACATATTCATTAAGCTCATTTTCCAATATGAATCAATATCAATTTGTATCAATAATCTTCCAATAAATTAATTATATAAAAATTATATATTTTAATATATCCCTCTAAAAATTAATAATATTAATTTTATATCAATTTTACTTTTCTATATAGAATTCATTAATTAGCTTTACATATGCTCATTAATATCTATTCAAACAATTAACAATCTAACAAGTTATTTATATGTAAATGTTATGATGCAATTTGTATTCAAAGATCAAAATTAATTAATTAACCTTTTGTCTCAGAAGTCTTCCCTCTGGGAAGCTTTGTGTTCTAATATAAAGGGAAATCTTTCAATACATTTGATTAATTAATTAAATAGAATAAAATTAAACTAATGATAATTTCCTTGTTGCATAGCAAGCACCCTTTCCATTTTATAAATATGGCATACTGAATTCCACCAAAAAGTATAATTTAGTTTAGTGTAATCTTTCCAATTTCCTGTAATCTGCTGAATGGCAACCCCTGCCAATATCAATAGAAGTTTATTATTATTTACAGAAATTGGGCTTTTAAATCTCATTGATGTACCAAATAATATAGTATCATATGAAAGGGCAACATGATTTTCTAACAATGAATTAATTTGGGACCAAATTAACTTCCAAAAGGCATTTATATATCATAAGTTTAAAAAGATTTGGGGGCCATTGATTATTTATTCTAATGATCAGACATCTTAAACACCTTAGTATTGTATAAGATATAGGGGGTGGGATTATGAATGATAATAATTGTTAATTGTTAATTATTAATATATGGGTGGGTGGGGTGGGATTCTTTTATATTTATATATTTGGAGGAATATAAATAAGATTGTCAAGTGATTAGTTAAAAATCTTTCTGATTGATTATTATACACTTGTAATATTTGAAAATGAATAAAGATTTATAAATAAAAAAAAATAGAATAAAATTTATATCAAATTCATCCATTACTATATAGATCCAAAACAAACATTACATAAGCGAAATATCAAAAGTAAATCTACTATAATAAACGCTAAGCGCGCATGTGCACTCTTACCACCGGGTTGCCTGATCCGTATGTCTGTGGTAGGCAGGAGTGCGCATGCGTGCTTAGGGTTCTATTAGCTTGGGCAGAAAAACGGCACCACACTTGCGGACCCAAGGTAAAGTTCTGACAGAAGTTATTTTTAAGTTCAGCGGACCCCAAGGTAATGTTCTGGCCGAAGGTATTTTTAAGTTCGGGGATCGTGAGAGAAGCCGCCGCCACGGCTTTGAACTTAAAAATAACTTCGGCCAGAACTAAGGGAGTCATGGCTCCAGAGGCCTCATTTGTAACGGTCGGCGACAGAACATCGGGCATTGCTCGCGATCTCAGCCGCTCCTCACACCCACTAGCCCACAAAACAGCTTCCCACGAGGAAATAAGAAAACGGCCTCACACTCACAGACCCCAAGGTATAAGCTGCGAGTCCCCAGGACTGTCTTCTGTAGCAGTGCTGTGGCAATTGCGGGGTTAAGCGCCCACGTTTCAGTGCTGATTTGAAGGGAGGTGTGAAGAAGCGTTTGCAGCTTCTGCCGGCAGTGCCGGAGCGCGGGCCTGTCACCCTCATCTAAGCACTTCCCAGCACCTGCCTGCACTCGCACACAGCAGCAACAGGGCCATCATCGAAGGGAGCACAAAACATGGCAGAAATTGAGAGCAATCGACGATTCCTCTTGCTTCTTGCCTCAGAATTCCAGGCTCCAGGTTGACAACGAAAAGGCGGAGCAAGGAGACCACGATCACTGTAAGTGAAAACCAAGCGCGAGTTCAGGGCATTAGCGAGCAGGGTTGCCATGGAAACCCAGCCGGCATAACAAAAATAATGCAGTCACAAGGGTCAGTGAAAGGGGATCAGGAGCGACATGCAGCAGGGGCTTAGAGGGCAAGAGAGCTGCAGTTGGAGAGACTGAGGAAGGGAATGTTCAGAGAAGGAAGAACTGAAACTGAAGAAGGAATAAAAAAAAAAAAAAAAGAGAGACACCTACAGGGAAACACAGGATCAGGAGTATACAGAGAAAACAGAAGAGCATAGAGGTTTGCAGGAATCAGGAACATTTAGAGAAAGGAGAGCAGAGACCCCTGCAAGAAGACAAAAAGAGCAAAGAGACTGGGGATGAGAAAGAGAGCAGAGATGCTTGCAGGGAGAAAAAGCGAGGCAGTAATGTTACAGCTGGAGAGGGCAGAGTGAGGAAGAAAGCAGAGACAGCACTGCACAGGGAAATGAAGGGGGAGAGAGACAGAAAGAAAAACAGACAGACATATATTCTAGCACCCGTTAATGTAACAGGCTTAACGACTAGTAGATTAATATTTAAACCAAAGTATATGTGGTATTATATCCAAATCAGCGCATACAACTTCAGCAAACAATAGCACAATAGCAACACAAAGAGGATATTTTGGTAAATTTCAGAAGATTTGGGGACCATTAACAGACTTTTGTAATGAGTAATAACATTTTCCCAAAGTAAGATATTTGACATGAAGGGATGTGGGTGGGTATAAGTATTAAATCCTGTAATGTACAAGAATATTTAAATATTTTTGATGTAGTGAGTATGGAATTTTTGTAATGGGAGGGAGGGGATGGGGGTTTTCTAATTTGATAACAATTGTTTAGATACTAGGAATAGTTCATGATATTCAATATATTATAGAATATAGATGTCGATTGATATGTTATATTTTCATTGATATATGAAAGTTGGTCAAGTGTGTAAGTTCGCATGATTTTTCTGACACACTTGTTGAAATATGTAAAAATGAATAAAGAATTGGAAAAAAAACCCAACTTCAGCAAACAAGAGTATGGCGCAACGCTGCAGGGGTTAGAAGGCCATAAACAGCGCACGGGATTCAAACTACGACATTCCTCTGATATAAACGAGAACCATATGCAAGCAGATGGCAACTCTAGTCAATTTTCTGTATACTTCTAACAATATGTTTACAAAATGAACCCAGACGTAGCTACAAACACTATTTTCACAATGAAGCCAAAAACTAAATTCATTACTCATAGTACAAGTCTTTCAGTCCTCTTCCCTTCTTAGGTTAAATCAGATTCACCCTACAACAGACGATTTTTTTATTTTTTTTATTTCTTTATTCATTTTTTCATATTACAACAAGTGTATCAAAAAAATACATATAATCTTATAAACACACACTTGATTTTCCTTCATGAATATTTTAAGTACAATATATCATATTTATATTCATATTTTTATAATGTTTTAGATAATATGTAAATCATTTAATATATATAACAAATATAAATAAAATAACCCCCCCTCAAGCCCTCCATTCCTATTTCAGAAACTCTAACCTAATACTTCAAAATGCATTAATTAATTCATACATATTGTAAGGTAAATAAAATAATACCCACCCACATCCCCACTTAACAAATCTCTTATTATGGGAAAATGTTATTAATCATTACAAAAATCTGCTAATGGTCTCCAAATCTTCAGAAATTTACCAAAATAACCTACAACAGACGATTTAATTAAATCTTTGTAATTGTCATCCATTCCACCATATAATCGCTCCACTCTTTAGAACTTCCTTTATGAACCTTTTCCCATCAGCTTTCAGAATATTAAAGACGATTCTTTAGCCTTCGGACATCAGTTAAATTTAGATTTCCAGGCCAGTCTGTTTCTCCAAGACACGCCTCCAATCACTCTGTCATTGAGTCAATCCAGCCAATCAAGTCTTCAACTTGTATTTGCATACATTTTAAGCCAATCCAAGACCATTCAGAAGTACAACTACTTTCCCATTCAAGAATTAACAGGCTCAACATGTTTAACTGTTACTTAGCCCGTTTAAATCTCCACTTTATAAGAAATTTATTATGTCAGAGTCTCCGTTATATGCTGAAGGAAAGAAGCGTGAAATTTCTTCACAGAGATCTTTGTTAAATCTATCCATCCCACTTAACTGAATCGTTCCTGCATCTGTTTCATATCGCTCGTGCTAGGATTCAAATATTGTCAAGTTTCAAATGAAGCAGTCATTCCATTAACACTTTCAATTTCCTTCTATTGCATTCCACCACGATATTTCCATATTTTAGCCACCTCACAACTCAAATTTCCAATATAATAAAATAATTTACGGTGTACCTCAAGAAGAACAAAAATATAAGCTCCAATGAGGGTATTTATTAATGAAGACATAGGCTGCTCGCACTGCTCCAAATACTCCTGCAGTTTCCTTGGCTCAACAAAATTTAAAGTTTTGTTAGCGTGTGTGACCCTCATTACTGCAGGGTACATCAAGCCATATCTAGCACCCAGTGCCCTCAATTGTGGACGTAGATCCAACATTTGCTTCCTTTTAATTAGTGAAGTCAGGCACTATATGGATTCTTGAGTCCTGACATTTAAGATTTTTATTTTCCTTTGCTAACTGACAGATTTCTACTACTTGCTGGTATCGTAGCTGTTTAAAAATTAGTGTCCTGGGTCCTTTTTGACTGTTTGTTCTTTGCACTGGAATCCTGTGCGCTCTCTCGATCTCCAATGGAATTTTTTATTTAATCGGTAATATTTTTGGCAGAACCTGTTCAAGAAAAGAAATTGGGTCGCTCTTCTCTACCCCTTCCGGTAGCCCAATAATTCTTAAATTATTCCTTCTTTCGCGGTTAAGACAGTCTTCAAGATCTCTCTTCACAGATTCCAATTCCTTCCTATCTACTTTACTTTGCAATATTTCTGTGTCCACTTGACCTGCCCGTTTCTCCAGAAGATTTATCTTAATATCCACCAGGTCCATTCTCATAGTGAGACAAGCAACTTCATCAATAACTACTTGTAATTTTTTAGCATTGTCTATTACAAATGCCTTAATTTGTCGAAGTTCAGTTATAATATCAGGATTTTCTTTTTCTTCCATTGGCAATGGAACTTTGGACGTAGTTGCCGGTTCTGGCTTTGATCTTTTGTTACTGCCCGACCCGGTTCCTCTTCCAACCAAATCGTTTTTGTTTCACTTGCTGGATACCATATTCAGATGGATTTGACACTTTTAACCTTCCAAAACTAATATTTGTAGCTTATCTTCTATAAATATAGCCTGTCTTCACGGAGCTATTGCTTTACCCAACCATCTTGTTACGTGTCCAAGCCATGCCCCGGTAGTGGAATTCTTTGTGTCATATATATAAAATGGAAAGAACATTAGCCTCACAGAAAGGAAATTTTAGTAAATTTCAAGAGGTTTGGGGGCCATTAACAGATTATTGTAATGAATAAATAACATTTTTCCCTTAATAGTATAATTGTAAATGAGGGGATGGGCGGGGGAGGTTTTTTGGTCTTTTTTTTTTTTTTGTATTATTTTTTATTTTCAAATTTTACATAAAGTGTACAATATATTAAAATACAATTGATAAATATACAATATCACTTTTATATCTAATACATTATATTCTAAATATAATTTTCTCCCTCCCCCTACCCTTCTATTACTTTTATTCATACATTTTATATTATGTAATATATTATAACATATTATGTATAGATTATTTTCATTACCCCCCCTTTATGTGTGTCACAAAAAAAGATATTTAAAAGAAGAAAAGAAGAAAAGTTCTGCTATTTATTCATTACAATATTTTGTCAATGGCCCCCATATTTTTATAAATTTTGTATATGTCCCTTTTTGTATTGCTATAGTTCTTTCCATTTTAAATATATGACATATTGTATTCCACCAAAATGTATAATTTATATTGTTATAATTCTTCCAATTATTGGTTATATGCTGAATGGCAACCCCTGTCATAATTAATAAAAGCTTATTATTTTCTGGTGAAATTTGACTTTTTTTTCTCATCATCGTTCCAAATAATATTGTATCATATGATATTGCAATATGATTTTCCATCAATTTATTAATTTGTGGCCAAATTAAATTCCAAAAAGTTTTAATGTAGGGACAATGATATAGTAAGTGATCTAATGTCCCTGGTTCTAGATTACAGTGCCAGCATTTATTGGACTTAGAACTGTCTAATTTTTGCAAACGTGTAGGGGTCCAAAAAATTCTATGTAATAAAAAGAACCAAGTTTGTCTCATAGATGCTGACACTGTACATCTCATTCTCCAAGACCAAATTAGTGGCCATTGAGATGCATTAATCTGATGTCCAATCTCAATGCTCCAAATATCTCTTAGACCATTTTTTGGTTTTTTATTCAAATATCCAGATATTAATTTATACCACAATGTGGCTTGATGCCCTAGGAAGTCTGCTTGAAAACATAAGAACTTTAGACTATATTGATTATTCAATGTTTTCCATTCAGGGAACCCAACCTGAATGGCCTGCTTCAACTGCAACCATTTAAAACTTTGTGTTTTATTAAGACCAAATCTATGTTGCAATTGTGAAAATTCCAGCAGTTTGCCTTCTGAAATAACATCATCTAGAGATCTAATGCCTGCAATAATCCAGTTCTTCCAAAGGATTTGAGCTCCGCCAATTTTGATCTTGGAGTTTATCCATAGAGATTGATTAGTTGATTTATTTATTGGGATAGGTGTTAATTTACTTATAAATCTCAATGTTTTCCAAGTATCCATTAAAATTTTATTTTCTCTGTATCTTCTAGGCATGTTAATACTTGGAAGGTGAACTAAATTTAGGGGAAACATAAGGCGCCATTCCAAATACAACCAATCTGGTGCATTATCTATAAGTTCTGGGAGGATCCAATACATACCCTGACGTAAAATATAGGCTTGATGGTACCTATAGAAATTTGGAAAATTTACCCCTCCCTCCTTAATTGATTTTTGCAAAGTTACTAAAGCTATTCTAGGTGTTTTACCAAGCCAAAGAAATTTTGTTAAAATGCTATTAAGCTTTTTATAAAAGGACCCCTGAAAATAAATAGGTATCATACTCGGTTTTTTGGTCTTTTAGTAAATGTTAACATTAATAGGAAAGAATATATTTTATGGTATATGTGATTGCATATGTTATGATAGGGATGGGAGGGAGGGGGTTAAATTTCATTAATTTAAATTGATAAAAAATCAAGTGATGTATCCAAGTTCAAATGTCATTTTCTGAAGCACTTGTAAGTTGTAAAAATGAATAAAGAATTAAAAAAAAAAAAGGGAAATAAGCCTTGAAATAATTAGTACACATCCAGGGGGAGGGAGGGAGGGAGGATTTATTTTTAAATGATTCTCTGAATTCTTGTAAAATTAATGTATGGGTTTCTTTATTAGTGCTTATTATCTCTTATGGATATGAAATGTATATCATAATGAGCTATTTGAAGATTTGATTATTAAATTAAAAATTTATAATAGTTATGGGATAGGGTGGGGGGAGGGATATAGATTGATTTGTTTCTTGAAAGAGTATTAAGTGATATCTTAAATATAAAATGTATTTAATTCATATTGCACTTATTGAAAATGTTGAAAATTAATAAAGAATTAAAAAAAAAAAAAAAAAGGAAATAATTAGTACTACGCTTCAGTGGTTACGGGCGGGTAGAATATTGGCCATAAGTTGAAAAAAAGACAACTTCGCAATGTGATTGCGTGTGTGCAGGGCCCGGCTGGGGACTGTACTATTTCTGAACATATTCAACAAGCCTTTATTAATTATTACCAACAATTATATTAACCTGAGCATATACCGAAAGAAGCAGATATTTGTTCCTATTTAGATCCTATACATCTACCTAGTCTTTTTTTTTTGTAATTCTTTATTGATTTTCCATACTTCAATAGTGTAATACATGAATATCTAATATAATAAAATGGTAGGACGCGCATGCGCACTAAAAAAAACGTGTTCCCTGATCCCGTCGCGTTTTTTTTAGTGCGCATGCGCGGGTTTACGTCACCAAACTCGGCAACTTGGACAACAATCGCGCTTATGCTCAAGCCCGCCACGAATCCTCTCTCGAACCACACCAGGATCGAGAGAGGAGCTGCGGCGGGGGCTTGAGCATAAGCGCCATTGTTGTCCCCCTACCTAGCTGCGAGGCTGCGGCGGCCTTCCTCACGGTTTCACGGTGCTTGGTCCGCAAAACAATTCCTGTCGTTGACCAAATTTGCCCCACCGTTCCTTCCCTTCCTCCATCAGGTACAGTTCAGCTCCGCCTATGTTAAAAGCAGCTGCTTTGAAATTGGAGCCCTGCCGCCACCATAACACGTTCCCTCTGCCGCGGTCCCATATGTCAGATAAGGGGCGGGACCAAGGCAGAGAGGAAAGTACTACAGCAGTGGCAGGGCTCCGATTTCGATGCGGCTGCTTTTAACATTGGTGGAGCTGCACTGCACCTGATGGAGGGAGGGAAGGAAAGGTGGTTGTGCGCTGTTGAGCCCCTCTGCACGGGCCCAAACCAAAAAAGGAGCCAGGACTCTTCCCAACCCGGCGCCGCCAGACCCGACAAAACGGCCCTACACTCACAGACCCGCGAGCAGGGTTGCCATGGAAACCTAACCGGAATTACATGCAGTCGCGCAAGGGTCAGTGAAAGGGGATCAGGAGCTAAAGAGAGATTGAAAAAAACAAACAAACAACAGTGCACAAGTAGAGAGAGACACACAGACAGTCACAGAAGGACAGGGGGCTAAAGACACAGATTGAAAAAAATAACAAAACACAGAGGACAAGGAGAGAGAGAGACACAGACACTCACAGAAGGACAGGGGGCTAAAGAGACAGATTGAAAAAATAACAAAACACAGAGGACAAGGAGAGAGAGACACAGGAAAAAAAATGACAAACAGACATACAGCGTCCAAGGAGACAGACAGAGAGACAGCAAAAAAATACAAACAGCCAAGGAGACAAACAGAAAAAAATAAAAAATACAATGCCCAAGGATAAATTCAGGAAAAAAAACCTTCCAGACATACAGTGGCCAAGGAGTTAGACTGAAAAAAAGGCATACAGACATACAGCAGCCAATGAGACAGACAGACTGACAGCGACCAAGTAGACAATCAGCAAAAAAACACAAACAAACACACAAAGCAAAAAAATAGAAACATACAGCGGCCAAGGAGACAGGCATGCAACAAATAGGAAAAATAAAAAAACTTTTAATAAATCAACCATACATGAAGAAGGAATAAAAAAAAAAAAAGGGAAAAGACACCTACAGGGAAACACAGGATCAAGAACATACATTGGAATGATGATGAGAAAAAAAAGTCAAATTTCACCAGAAAATAACAAGCTTTTATTAATCATGACAGGGGTTGCCATTCAACATATAACCAACAATTGGAAAAATTATAATAACCTAAATTATACATTTTGGTGGAACACAATATGTCATATATTCAAAATGGAAAGAGTAATAGCAATACAAAGAGGGACATATATTAAATTTATAAAAATATGGGGGCCATTGACAAAATATTGTAATGAATAAATACTATGAGTTTTCTTCTTCTTTTCTTCTTTTAAATATCTTTATTATGACACACATAGAGGGGGGGTAATGAAAATGATTTCTTCATAATATGTTATAGTATATTATACAATATATAATGTATGAATTGAAAAGTAATAGAAGGGTGGGGGGAGGGAGAGGGGATAAAAAATATATTTAGAACATAATGTATTAGATATAAAAGTGTTATTGTATATTCATCAATTGTATTTTAATATGTTGTACACTTTCTGTAAAATTTAAAAATAAAAAATAATATATAAAAAAAAAAAAAAGAGAAAACAGAAGTTTGCAGGAATCAGGAACATATAGAGAAAGGAGAGCAGAGACCCCTGCAAGAAGAGAAAAATAGCAAAGAGACTGGGGATGAGAAAGAGAGCAGAGATGCTTGCAGGGAGAAAAAGCTAAGCAGTAATGTTACAGCTTGAGAGTGCAGACTGAGGAAGAAAGCAGAGACAGCGCTACACAGGGAAATGGAGGGAGGAAAGAGACAGAAAGAAAAATACAGACAGACATAAATTCTAGCACCCGTTAATGTAACGGGCTTAACGACTAGTATAACATATAATACGCCAATATAAGCATATTCAACTTATAATTATACATAACCAATCATTTTCTCCTCCCCACCCACCCATCCCAAGTGGATCAAATTAGGACAGAAATATCCCCCCCTTCCTTGGATGTGTATGAAACTAAACAAAACTGACTTATAATCAAAGACCTGCTATAGTGAAGTAATATAAGATGCCAACGGACCCCAAACCTATTTTAAAAAAATTACTGTGCCCCAAACTATCTGCATTCATTTTTTTCATATCTATAGCTGGAGCACAGATTAGCCCACCAGAAAGGGAAATTTAGACGATCATAATTCTTCCAGTTTTGGGTTATCATCTGCAAGGCTATCTCAGTCATTATAAGAAAAAAGACAGTATTTATATCAATCTATGGGGGGCTTAACATGTAATAATGTTCCGCATATGACCGCCTCATACGTCAGTGGAATTGATGATTCTATTATGTTGTTAATTTCACCCCATATTGACCTCCAAAAATTAAGTATCAAAGGACAATAGAACAACAGATGATCCAGTTATTTTGGGGATCAATTTAACTAAGCAAATCGATATGTTGTATACAGCTAATTACCCATCCCCCCTTTTGATAGTGATCTGGCAGGAAATGGAGAGGTGGAAACATCTTGATATTTCCTGGCTAGGCAGGGTACAAACAATTAAGATGGTGGTGCTTCCGAGACTATTGTACCTTTTTTCAGCCTTACCGATCTCTCTACCTACTAAATTTTTCCTCCACTTGGAGCGAAAGATATTTGCTTATATATGGTAATATAGGACTCCAAGGGTAACCCGAGCCATGATGTATCAACCTAGGAAGTTGAGAGGAATGGCAGTTCCTCATTTTCGATATTACTATCAAGCAACCCAATTACGTTATTTAACTAATTGGAAATGGGATAAGGAAAAATCATGGGTGTGTATGGAGCAAGAGCTATTGGGTGCGTTCCCACTTTGGGCAATACCCTGGTTTCAATATTCACAACTTTCTATTATAGCTAAGAGGTCTAATCCTATAATACGACACATTCGATTTGTGGATTCAGGTGCGTAGGCGATGTTTTGGAGATAAGGTTTATTTCATGGGTGCAGCTATTACATATATGCCTAATTTTGCTTCAGGTGAGGTTGATGTGTACTTCCACATATGGGGTAAGAAAGGATTCAAAACATTGGATCAATTATTGGATGATGGGAAAGTTACATCTTTTGAAGTATTCACCTTTTGAAGTATTGGTGGAAGAATATGGTCTATTAACGAGAGATCTATTTTATTATAAACAAATTTAAAGTTTTATTAGGAAAGTGGTCCTTAAAGAAGTCATCACTGAACAGTCAAATCTAGGTAGGGCTATAGTAAAGGAAAGTGGGAAAGGTAGTATTACTAGATTATATGATGCACAATTGTAGCATCTTCACCCACCTTTGAAGTATAGGCGCCGCTGGGAAAAGATCATTGGCAAATATACTGATAAAGAATGGTCTAAAATAATGCACTCCCTTCTCTATGGCACTATAGCTAGCAATATGATAGAAAATGGTTATAAGATGCTATATTGCTGGTATTATACTCCAGTGCAGCTCAAGTTATGTATGGGAAAGGATTGGATAAATGTTGGAGAGGATGTGAGGAAGTAGGTATCGGGTCGGCAAATGTGATTGTCGCTAACACTGTTAAAACAGGTTTAGTGACGATTGCTGACTGAACTGCATCTGGGCTCTGGTCTGTGGTGCCACTGGGTCAATTTGGCCTTTTTCTTTTTGTACCCTTTTCAGTGCAACACCTCTGCTAATACCCTACTCTCCCAACTTGTAAATCACCCATATCTCTTGCCATTCCCTCTTTACTCCCCTACCTCTAGTCCCTTAAGATTCCTCACCTAAGTTACATGAATAAACCTTTGTCCATCTTAATTAGATTGTAAGCTCTTTTGAGCAGGGACTGTCTCTTGTGTGTTTGTTGTACAGCGCTACATGTGTCTGATAGCACTTTATAAATAATAGTAGTTGTAGTAAGTGCAGCATCTCTCCTACATTATTAAAAGAAGTCCTTTTTAATTTGTGGACTACTGAAGGCATTCCATGATAATTTTGTTCATTTCTTGAAGTCATTCATGAAATTAATTTATCATTCTCTTTAGACTAATGCTGACACTATGTACGTGAATATGGACATGGTACAAGCTGATATTCTAGTGTCAAACAAAGTGAACATTCCAGAAAGTCTACTTGGTGAGAGGAAAGGTATGTGAAGTATCAGATGTTTGACATGAGACAGGGTATGTGAGATATCTAGCGATCCTTGAGATGAGGAACCATGGATATTGGGGAGCCATAAAATGAAAGGCAGCGGATATGGGGTATCCATGGGATTATATATGGTTTAGGGAAGTATGTGTTTCTCACATGCCACCCAGCAGCCCTTAAGAATTTGCAAAAAGAACATCTCAAAGAATCTCTCTCTTTTGGGGAAAATCCCCCAATTAAAATGTTAACAATAGAAACATATTTTTTTAAGTTGTACTTTTTTGTCCCCATGTGTATTTTGTGCACTGTAGAAAGAGCACATTCCAGTAATGGAGGAGAACTTGGCTGGATAATGAACAGTTTCCCTGGCTTTTAATAACATTTTTTTAAATTCCTTTTCCTTTGCTTCCCTCTGACTATGCTAACTCAGTGGGAAAGTAGAAACTGTATAAGGGTCTTGATAATGCAAAGAATTATAATCTAGGGACCCAATGAATAAAAATATTTGCATTCTTTTACTGATGTCTCTCCCCTTACTCCAGCTGTCTCTCCTTCTGCACTAGCTTGACAAATATAACTTTAATACAAATATGGTTCCAAAACGCTCCATTGCTGGCATTGTAATCTTGAAGTAGGGACATTGGATCATTTAATTTTTTTTTGTCCCTATATTATGTTATTTTGGAATTCAATTTGGACTCAAGTTAACTGTCTTCTAGAGAATCATGTTGCGTTATCCTATGACACTGTTTTGTTTGGTATATCTATGAGGAAAAAAAGTCAAATTTCGTCGAGTAATAAACTTTTGTTAATCATGACAGGGGTCGCCATTCAGCATATTACCAATAATTGGAAAAACCACTCTAATCTTAGCTATACATTTTGGTGGAACTCATTATGCCATATTTATAAGATGGAACGAGCTCTTGCTACGCAGAAAGGGACTTACAATAAGTTTATAAAGATCTGGAGGCCAATGGAAAAATATTGTAATGAGTAGACATCACTTTTTATGGGAGATTATATTTTACGCATTGGGGGGTGGGGGTGGTATATTTTCCATTGAGAGTTTGTTTTTATTTCTTTAGGTAGGGCGGGAGGGAGGGGATTAATATTTTTATTTTAGATGATTTGGAAAGATGTTCAAGTGTTGTATTGAAATTATAATGATTATATTTCTGTACATTTATTGTATGTTTGAAAATAATTCATGAATTTTAATTTCAGTAGGGTGGGGGGTGGGGATATATACTTTTGTTCTTGATGATATGATTAAGATTTTCATGTGTTACATTGAAATTTAATGGATATATTATTGTACACTTGTTTATGATTTAAAATGAATAAAGAATTTAAAAATTTTTTTAAAAAAATACAAATATGGTTCCTTCTTGCCTTGGCAATTTCTTGTATGGATCAAGCTCTGAAATAGGTAGCTGCACTTCATATATATTTCTGTGCTATATAATAATCTGGATGAGAGAGGTTGTATAAATTCTCATTGTTTTCTTGCAGTGAAAGAATCCCGAGAGAAAAGCGAGTAGGAAAATATGTAGCAGGAGACTGTCTGATGCCTGCCTTTGAATCTAGCAGCAGATAATTGGTTCTGTCTCTCGTTACCTGTGTGGCATTTTCCCCTTTCCATCAGAAGCTGCACTCCTAGGAGGCTCCTCTTACTTTCTGATGAACAGTGAAATTCAAGCAATGAGACTAGGAAATAAAAAGCAGTGTCTGATTGTTGCCATGACTGGTTATTCTCCCCTGGCATAACCAGGGCCAATGCGGGGTGCTGTCTCGAGAATTTTCTGGACTTCTGCCTACTCTCTCGGGTATTTTGCTCCTTTTCCATGCAGTGAAATGGTGACAGCTGGCTAGCTATGGCTCTGTATTCCTAGGGTGCACTGATTTATAAATGGAAGTTGAAAGCAGAAGAGTTAGTTTAATTTGAAACTAAATACTGTATGTCCAAGACTGAGCTGCTCCCCTTTCCTCTTAAACCCTCTGTTCCTCCTCCTTCTCTGTAAATAATACTGTCATTGTTCCAGTCTCCTCTGCTGGCAACCTTGGAGTGTTCTTCAATTCTGACCTCTCATTTGCTATATATATCCAACAAGCTGCTAAGACCTGTCGCTTCTGTCTCTTCAATGTCGCCCCTTCCT
The DNA here is from genome assembly GCF_902459505.1 of Geotrypetes seraphini. Classification (NCBI taxonomy): domain Eukaryota; kingdom Metazoa; phylum Chordata; class Amphibia; order Gymnophiona; family Dermophiidae; genus Geotrypetes; species Geotrypetes seraphini. The sequence continues at coordinate 71,525,615 of NC_047095.1, forward strand.
CTCTGAGCACACTACCTGGACCCTTGTCCAAGCTCTCGTAACCTCAAGCTTAGATTACTGCAATCTACTTCTAACTAGTATCCCTCAGTATCACCTCTCCCCCTTGCAATCTGTGCAAAACTCTGCTGCGTGACTCATCTTCTACCAACCTCGCTACGCTCATGTCACTCCTCTCTTTAAGCCACTTCACTGTTTGTCTCATAGATGCAGACATTGTACATCTTAACTTCCAAGACCAAATGCGTGGCCATTGAGATGCAGTAATTTGATGCTTTATCTCAATGCTCCAAATGTCACGCAGACCATTTTTTGATTTCTTATTCAAAAATCCAGATATTAATTTATACCACTGGTGTCCCAGGAAGTCTACCTGAAAACATAAGACCAGCAAGCTATTTTGAACCACCAAATTTTTCCATTCAGGGAACCCTACCTGAATGGCCTGCTTCAACTGCAACCATCAATAATTTTGTGTTTTATTAAGACCAAATTTGTGTTGCAATTGTGAAAAATCAAGCAGCTTACCATCTGAAATAACATCATCTAAAGTGCGTATTCCACCAATCATCCAATATTTCCAGATGACCTTAAATCCGCCAATTTTAATTTTGGTGTTCAACTATATAGTTTGAGATGTAGATTTATATATAGGAATAGGTGTTAAATTATCTACAAATCTTATAGTTTCCCATGTATCTAATAAAATTCTATTGTCTTTATATAATCTAGGCATCTTGATACTCATAACATGACATAATTTCAGTGGCGACAAGAGTTGCCATTCCAACCAGAACCAATCAGGCAGAGTTTCCGGGAGCTCAGGGAGGATCCAATACATACCTTGCCACATAATATAGACATCCTGATAAGGTGTATGAGGACAGACTTAAAGATCTCAATCTGTATACTTTTGAGAAAGGCGGGAAAGGGGAGATATGATAGAGACGTTTAAATACCTATGTGATATAAATATGCATGAGTGGAGTCTCTTTCATTTGAAAGGAAACTCTGCAATGAGAGGGCATAGGATGAAGTTAAGAGGTGACAGGCTCAGGAGTAATCTGAGGAAATATTTTTTTACAGAAAGGGTAATAGATGCATGAACAGTCTCCCGGAAGAGGTGGTGGAAACAGAGACTGTGTCTGAATTCAAGAGGGCGTGGGATAGGCAAGTGGGATCTCTCAGAGAAAGCGATAATGGTTACTGGGGATGGGCAGACTGGATGGGCCATTTGGCCTTTATCTGCCATCATGTTTCTATCCCGTTTGTCTGTCTTGCCTGTTTAGATTGTAAGCTCTTTTGAGCAGGGACTGTTTTCGTACTCTTTGTTACTCTGAGCAGCGCTGCGTGCGTCTGGTAGTGCTATAGAAATAATTAATAGTGGTAGTAGTAATTTAATCTTGTATGTTCCATTTATTAAAAAATTGATATACCACATAAAACTATGCGGTTTCCATATCACATACATAAAATCTTGTTTCCCTGCGATTACCACATATAACATAGACATGTCTAAACAACATCATTAATCGTCCCTGTTATAAACAGGAATAGAGCACAAATTCAATCAATTCAGAAATACAATCAAACTTTAAATCATACATTGCTGTCAAAAGAGTTCTAAAAGGCAGTTATCAACTAAAATATACTTTAGCACAGGGGTAGGGAACTCCGGTCCTTGAGAGCCATATTCCAGTCGGGTTTTCAGGATTTCCCCAATGAATATGTATTGAAAGCAGTGCATGCACATAGATCTCATGCATATAAATTGTGGAAATCCTGAAAACCCAACTGGAATACGGCTCTCGAGGACTGGAGTTCCCTACCCCTGCCTTAGCATAAGAAGGCATTGGCAAATAACTGAGTTTCAGTGTTTTCTTTAAACAGTCAAACCACATCACATCATTTAAATTTTACAGTTCAAAGTACTGCAGTTTGATTGTGGGATAACATGCTTCCAGCAATCAATTGTATTGAATAAAACAAACCCTTCCAGCAACCAATCTGAAAACAGATTTATATTGTAGAGCTTAACCATCTGACCTAATAACTACGTTTTCTATGACGGTTGCTATCAAATATATTCCTTGGTAACCAATTCCAGTCTTATTTTGAGTATTGCATAAATGAATGTCTGTTGGTGACGGGAGATGAAGTCTAATACCATCAAGGTATATACAGTATTACATTGCAAATGTTTTATATAAGTTGATGCATATTTTAAAGACTAACAGCGTAAGTTGAAATAAGATTTGAGACTTCACCAGAAGCCAATGTAAAGAATCAAAAACCCTTTTTAAAACCCCAAAAGTCATCTTTGTGGTAGTGTTTTGTAAGACCTGAAATTCGCAAATATGTTTATTCCTTTTGCAAAAATGCCACAACTTTCTGGACCAAATACTTATTCACAAAGGCAGCCAATGCCTCCATCTGGGACCTTTTTTTCTCCTGTGTACTCTCTTTATTCTGCTTGGGAGCAGCAGCTGTATGAACTGTTTTGTGCATTTCTGAATCCCATTGCTTGAGTCTCTCAGAGGTGCTAAGCCTTGATGAGCTGCTTCTTGAGCACAACCTGGGATGTGCTTATCCAGGATTTGCTATGAGCTGCCTAATTGTAGATCATGTATTCAAACTTTGATATACAGTACTGCAAAACACAAAGGGCTAGATGTAAAAAAAAAGTCGCTAAAACACTGCGGGTTGCTGTGGGCCAATTTCTTGGCCAATTTCTAAACACTCAGGGCCTTAGGACCCCTCCCTGTGCATCCCAGGATGCACCGGGAAGGGACAGGCCCACCATTTTGGAGTGGTAGGCCTGTGAGCAGGAGGGACTGGGCAGTGTTTCATGGGCATGCAATGATTTCTGAGTACTCTTCCAATCAGCTTAAGAAAATAATTATATAATATATATATAATAACTCCTGCAATGAGAAAATAAATTCAGGTATGGATAGGCAGACTATATAGCTCAATACCAGTGTTGTTGGATTTCTCAGCAGCCTTGGACACAGCGCATCCCGGAGAGGTGATAAGACAGAGTACAATTCTGGGGTTCAAAAAGGGACTGGATGACTTCCTGGAAGTGAAGGGGATTACAGGGTACAGATAGAGGTACCTTACAGGACATTGAGAGAATAGGGTATGGATATTTTAGGTTAGGTAGGGAACACTTTCAGGTCAGGACCTGGGGGGCCGTCGTGGGAGCGGACTGCCGGGCACGATGGACCCCTGGTCTGACCCGGCAGAGGCAATGCTTATGTTCTTATCCCTCCTGCTGTCATCTTAATTTACAGGTACGGGGGTGGTTACCTCCTGCCAAATTTTTGTAAAGTGGGAGAGGGGGTCAGTTCAGCGGGGATGGAGGATTTGCAGCAGCAGGAGGGAGTGGGCATCCCTCTTATTTATTTTTATTAATGTACGGAAGGGGGGATCCTGGCAGGGGGGGCAGTGCAGTTTGGCTCAGTGGGGGGGGGGGGTGTTCACAGTAGCAGGGGAGAGTGGGCATCCCTCATGCATCTTTTTGTTTCAGGAGTTATCAAGGGGGGGCTTGACTTTTTTTTAATGGGCCAGATGCGGATTAGGCTATTGATCGGATGGCTCATTTTAATATTATGTTTATTGAGAGCTTCTAGACCAGGGGTAGGGAACTCCGGTCCTCGAGAGCTGTATTCCAGTCGGGTTTTCAGGATTTCCACAATGAATATGCATTGAAAGCAGTGCATGCAAATATATCTCATGCATATTCATTGGGGAAATCCTGAAAATCCGATTGGAATACGGCTCTTGAGAACTGGAGTTCCCTACCCCTGTTCTAGACCCTTGTGGCAGTCCTTTCATCATCATCTTAATCTCAGATGTCTATGATCCACACACTTTACAACAAATTTCCAACCTTTAAGGAAAGATTTAAACCAATTCATCACCACTCCACCTATTCCACCTTGCTGTAACTTATCCAACAATATAAGAGGATTTATAGTATCAAATAAGGAGGGGCCTAAGCCTACTGGGCCAATTTCGGTTGGCCTAGGCACCTCAGACCCCACCTGTGGGTGGGGTTTGAGCCGCCTGGGCCAATGAGGCCCTAAGGCAAGCCATTCAACGGATGGTTGGCCTGCCGGACAGATGGGCTTGGCACCCGTCCGGCCGGCCAACGATTTAAAGATAGGAGGGGGGTATTGGGGATCGAGGGGTCAGCGGGGGAGGTGCATCGAGGGTAGGAGGGCCTGAGATCCCTCCTGCCTGTATTTTAGTGGGGGGGGGGGTAGTGACTTCGCTTGGGCAGGAGTTGAACTCCCTCCTACCTGATTTTGTAGGGGGGGTCGTGGCCAGGAGGGCTTGGGCTCCCTCCTGGTCATAACGTAATCGGCGGACAGGGGGAAGGGGGGGGTTGGGGATCGGCGGGGAAAGAGGGCTTGGTATCCCTCTTGCCCCGAAGCTGTCGGGGATGTTCGGGGCTGGTGGGGCAAGAGGGCTTGGACTCCCTCTTGCCCCGATGCTGTTGGGGGTTCGTGGTGTCGCCGGGCAGGAGGGCTTGGGCTCCCTCCTGCCCGATCGTAATCACCTGGTGAGGGCTGATCACTGCAGGAGAGATGGCTTATCTCTCCTGCTGCGATGGTGATCGCTCACCCCCCTCCGAACCGCAGCACTTCGGGGTGAGGATCGCCGGCAGGGGAGATGCCCTGCCGCGATGCTCACCCCAAAGTGCTGCAGTTCAGAGGGGGTGGGCGATCACCATCTTGGAGGAGAGATGAGCCATCTCTCCTGCAGCGAACGTTGCAGTAGGGGGTAGACAGGTTGCTGGGGCCGCTGAGCTGCAGCGATTAGCTCAGCGGCCCCTTTTCGGCACTTATACCTGTTTTGACTTGGTCTAAGTCAAACGTATAAGTGCCGACTAGGCAACCTGCCTAAAGTTTTGGTTATACCTGCTGCATGCCTACCTCCCCCTCCTGCCCTTTTCCTGCCTCTTAAAACGCCTCTTTTCACTCTATACGTCTAAAACCAGCTTTGATTATGGGTACTTGGACGATCAGGCTTTTTGATCGTCCAAGTATCCATTTAGACCACTTTTTAGACTTTTTTTTTTTTATTATGAGCCCCATATTGTTCTTTGTCTAACCAGTTCTTTCAACAAACAGTTCTAGTCCTTTTAATACAATATTCTCCATAATTTTTGAGACTATTGCCAAAATTGAAATTACCTTGCCCTCTCCCTCACTGTCTCTGTGAGCATCAGCAACAACTAACACTGCTATATGCAAACACTATTACTGTGTTTCTCCGAAAATAAGACAGTGTCTTGTATTAATTTGGGGTCAAAAAACGCACTAGGGCTTATTTTCAGGGTAGGTCTAATTTTTTTTTCATGAACAATGATCAAGCTCTCCATCTCCACCCCAATTCTTCCTTTTTCCTTTCCCCAACATGTGCAGCATCTTTCTATCCCTCCCTCCCATCGCCCTGTGCAGCCTAACCCCCGTTGACCCTCCCATCTTTCCATCCCTCCCTTCCGAACCCCACCGACTCTCCCACTGCAGAGACCAACATATTTCCTTCATAACAGCAGCATTGGCAGCACTCTAAACAGGCTGCTTTGCGGCCTTTTCCCGCTGGGGCCTTCCCTGTGCTGTGTTGCTGATGACATCATCAGTGATGTGGCAGAGGGAATCACTGGCAGGAGAAGACTGCAAAGCAGCCTGTTTAGAGTGCTGCCGACGCTACTGTTAGGAAGGAGGTATGTCGGTCTCTGCAGTGGGAGGGTCACTGGGGTTCGGATGGGAGGGAGAGATGAAAAGATGAGAGGGTCAGCGGGGATTCAGCTGCATGGTGGGGGAAAGCACTGCTGCCAGCAAATCCAGGGACATTCGGGTTAGGCTTCCGGGGTCGATATAACTAGGGCTTATATTAAGACCTACCTAAAAATCATGCTAGGGCTTATTTTTGGGGAAACACGGTAGTACAGGTTTCCCCTAATAACACATATTACATTAACCGCCATTACCTTGCAGTTCAAGATGGATTTCAGAAGTGGATTTCTGGACATATCCATAGGTGTTACAGAGGATTGAAATATTTCATACGATGTTAGTCTTTATGGATTTCTTGAGTATAAACAGTCTTATAAAAGTTACTTCTTGTTATGTTTCTCTGAACTCCCTCTTCTTTTTATAGTCATTTAAATTTTGCCTCATGTCAATATCCAGCCTCCAGCATATTTGCAGAGATTTTCCCCTCCCTGCCTGATGTGGTTTCAATGATGGCTGTGTCTATTGGCTTTGGGAGTATTGACCCAAAAGCAGAGAGGGAGATGGCAGCCAGTGGCATACTTGGCAAAATTGCTAGATGCAGTTTCAGGGGAGCGGCCCGGGTGCTTGCAAGCAGGCATTAGAGAATGACACAGTGACAAAATTAATCACAATCCCGTCCCCGCGGATAACCGCGGGAAATAATCCCATGTCATTTTATAGTGTCTATTTTAACCTCAGTTCTTCTATACCAGCATTCTTCAAAGCAAAGCTTGAGGGTCAGTGGTTGTGGCCATTCATATTCTGATTCTTCCTTCGCTCCTTAAAGACTGATATGAAGATGGTTTCCCGCGGTTATTCGCTGGAACGGGAACGGTGATGAATTTTGTCACCGTCATTCTCTACAAGCAGTAGCATTTTGATTGCTAGCAGCCCAGCTGGTTCGTCTGGGATCTGCATGGAACGTTGCTAGGCGTTTGTGACGTCATTGGGCTGACCTAGTAGGGGTTTGCCCGGCGAGTCGGCAGGCGAGATGAGCGTGGCTGGCTCGCGCATGCGCAGCCCGGCGGCCGGCGTGTGACGTGTCGGTGGTGGCGTGCTGACGTGAGCGCGACGAGCGCAGTTTAAAAGTGTGGCGGTTAGCGGCGCCGCGCTCTGGTCGTTATGGACGGGATGACACGGAGGGAGCTGCTGGGCCGCCTGGTGCGGGGAATCCCCATCAAGATCCAGCGCAGCAACGGTGAGCGCCTCCCCCTCCCCCCCCCCCCAGTGCTCAAGAGCTGCCGCCTGTCGAAGTAAAGCGGGACCTGCCCGGTGCCATCCCTGGTCGACAGAATGGGGGGCTTGGCAGCTCTGACCTCCCCCCCCTTGGGTGAGGGGGGAGGTGAAAAGTTCACTTGGGATAGTCGCAGAAGATGGCGAAGAAAAGTCACAGCCCTCTCTAATTTGCAACTTCACTAATTCTCTACAGCAGGGGTCTCAAAGTCCCTCCAGTCGGGTCTTCCGGATTTCCCCAACGAATATGCATTGAAAGCAGTGCATGCAAATAGATCTCATGCATATTCATTGGGGAAATCCTGAAAACCCAACTGGATTCCGGCCCTCAAGGAGGGGCTTCGGGGACCTCTGACCTAGGGGATGTGACACCATATGGATGGATTAAAACAGCCAGGTTTTACTTGCATTGCTTTCCATGGGACTAAAATCTGGATGTCTCAACCTGGCCTCCTTTTTCTGGAAGCAGATAAGTGAACAAGCACACACTGGTATAATTAGCACCATAATCTTTATAACATTACTTAGTGCTCAGAGAACTCTCTTTTGCTACTGACAGGGCTCAAATTTGCAATCATTGCACTACAGTTAATATGCCAGACCTTCTGATAACTTTAAATCACTTGTTTTCAATAACTTTAAATCTCCAACTAGTTAAGTAAACAGACTTAGCTTTTAAGTAAAGGGGTTCAACAGGTTCTGAAGCATTTAGCCCCACATCAACACCGGCACAACTCTGCCCCTACCATGTCTGTACTAACTTAGCCGCTCCTTTTTCTGGAGCCATATGGTAATCATTTATCACCCCCTCCCCAATATGAAAAGGGATTGGAGGAGCACCCCTTAGGTGCTGCATCCAGTGTGGACTGCCTGCCTTACCCTACCCTACTTCCTCAGTATGCCACTGCCTGAGGAAGGGGAGTTTGGTCTCAAACTTACTAAAAAAAAAAAATATATATATATATATATATATTAAAACTAGTCCAATAAAAACATTACCTTATTTCTATTATCTATTTATAAATGTTTAGCAATACAGCTATAATACTACCTTATTCTAAAGCAACAAAAAAAAATCTTTTTCGTTTTGTCATCTCTGGTTTTCTGGTTTCTGCTTTCCTCATCTTCTCTTCACTCTCCATTTCATCCTGTGTCCACCCTCTTTCTTTCTCCCTTCCATTTTTTTCTTTCCATTTCCACTCCCTCCATATTGCTCTTTCATCTCTCCCTTCTCCTTTTCTTCCCAACTTGCCCCTAGTCTGGCATCTTTTTCCCTTCCCCCATGCCCTGGGAATGTCTCCTTCTCCTTCCATCTCTCCCTGTATGCTCTAGCATCTCTTTTCTTTCCTTTCCCTCACTCACTTCCCGATGGTCTGGCATCTGTCTCCTTCCCTTCAATGTCTCCTTCCCCGTCCATGCTCTGATATCTCCTCTTTCCTTTCCCTCCCTCCTTTCTTCCTGGTCTGGTATCTATCACCTTTCCTATCCTAGTCCCATCACCTGGAATCTCATTTCCTTTCTTTTCCTGTGGTCTGACATCTTTCATCTCCTCTCCCTTCCCTGGTCTTCCGTCTCCCCAACTGAGTGCAACATTTCTCTCACCCTCACTTTCTCACCCTGCAGTCAGCAGCACAATGTTCACAATTCATTGCGCTGGTCAGCATCTGGCCTTCCTCTCTGCTGGATCCTGCCTTCGCAGAAACAAGAAGTAGGTGGGGGAGAGCTTGGTTTCCCTTTCTGTGTTCTCCCATCCCTCCCCCTTGCTTCTGCTCTCTTCCCTGTATGCGATCCAGCACCTCTCCCTCAAGCCTTTCCCCACCACTCCATCCTACCGTCAAACTCATGAGATCGCCCACCAAGTCCACAGCTTTCCTTCTCTTTTCCGTCTAATATAAGTTGTGCCGTGATGCAGCACAAAAATCTAAAGCTAGTTCCAAAATCCGCAACCCACAGCTACTCAAAATTTCCCACCCCAACGCCCAATTAGGCAAGAAAACTACGGTTTTGTAAAAAGGGGGGGGGGGGGGTGTATTGTCCGTCCTGTCTGTATCGGAGGCATGCAATGAAGATGGTGTAGAAACATCTAATAGTGGCTTATTGTTCTTCCATATATATTCGTTGTCACTTGTCTCTCTTCTTGCACCTTTAGTATCATGATCTTATACAAACTTAAGATTCTTTCACACACGCATGGATTCACTAGGAACTAGTTGAGTGGAAGACGATAGAGGATAGTGGTCAATGGAGATTGTTCTGAGGAAAGGGATGTTACCAGTGGTGTGCCTCAAGGTTCTGTTCATGGGCCTGTTTTTTAACATTTTTATAAGCAATTTTGCTGAAGGGCTGTCAGGTAAGATTTGTCTTTGTGGATGACACCAAAATCTGCAATAGAGTAGACACCCCTGATATGGATAACATGAGGATGGATCTAGCAAAGCTTGAAAGAATTGTCTAAAATTTGGGGCAGCTAAAATTTAATGCTAAGAAATGCAGGGTCATGCATTTGGGTTGCAAAACCCTGAAAGAATAGTAGTTTAGGGGCAAAGAACTTATGTGCATGACAGATGAGCGGGACTTGAGTGTGATTGTGGCCAAATAGGTTGAAAAGGTGATGGCGAAAGCTAGACGAATGCTAGGTTGTATAGGAAGAGGTATGCAAGCCAGTTGACAACCTTTTTGTCTCTATCCCGTTTGGAAAAAGAACAACCTTGAGCCCTGTTTTGATAGTTTATACGCCGCAACTCAAATACCTTAGCCAGTCTTTATTCTAAAACTAGTCTTATAGCCCGTTACATTAACGGGTGCTAGAATATGTGTGTCTGTGTCTGTATTTATTTCTTTTTCTCTCTCTCCTTAGCCTGTTTCTGTATTTCTTTCTTTCTGTCTTTCTTTTTCCTCGGCTGTCCACCACCACCCCTTGCCTGCTCCCCCTGTCCATTCTCCCTTCCTTTTACCTCCCCTGTGTCCACCACAATCCCTTCACTGCTCCCCTTATCCAGAGCAGCCCTTCTCCCTTTGTTTTAACTCCCCCCTGTCCAGCAGCACCTCTTTCCCGCTCCCCGTGTTCAGCAGTAGGCCTCCCTTCCTTTTTCTGTCCCCCCTACATCAGCACCTCTTCCCCTGTCCAGCAGCACCTCTTTTCTGCTCCGCCTGTCCAGCAGTAGGCCCCCCTCCATCAGCACCTCTTCCCATGTCCAGCAGCAACCCTTGCCTCCGTTCTTTTTTGTTTGCTCTCCACCGACATCCGCCTCAAGCCACCGCGGCCTGCAGGCACTGACAGCCTCTGCGGCCTGCTCCCACTCCCTCCTTGCCGTCGTGCGCCGTTCCCCCCCCCCCCTCCCCTGGGGAAGCTTCGTGCGTTTCCGGCTTCGGCAGCCTCCTGTCTGCGGGCCGCCCTCCCGTCTGTGCGCACACATCTGCGGGGGGAGGAGGAGGAGGCCGGGGTTGCGCGGAGCAGCAACGACAGAAGCTCGGCCGTGCAGCCAGCGCTAGGCAGAGCCGGGGTCGGGCATGGACCTTGCGCCGCCCGGGCCAGCTCCTCACTTCGCTCGTGGAGGCGATCGGCGGCTGGCTGCGGTCCCTGGGCCGCTTTCAAAGTTCATTTTTTAGTTCAAAGCCGACGCCGCAGCTCCTCTCTCGATCCCCACCTGGTGCGGTTCGAGAGAGGAGCCGCGGTGGCGGCTTGAGCTAAAAAATGAACTTTATCAGGTAATTGCAAGTGTTTAAGCCCACAGCCAGAGAGAGAGATGATAGTAAGCGTGCATGCGCACTCTTGTGGCCACATCCCGACAGATCAGATCTCAGGGAACATGCAGCAAGAGATTAGCACGTTTGAATTAAGGCAAAGTTCTGTTCTGTAAGTTTTCTGCTTTAAGCACTTTGCATTTCCCCTGACGAAGCCGGTAAAGGTGAAACGGTGGCCCCGTCGGGTCTTAACTGCAGTGCCATCATTTACCATTCAAAAGATAAGTGCTGTTTATCAATTTATGCACTATCAGTTCTTGAATGTTTGATATTTGATCATTTCACAATAATTTATAAAATCTATTCAAAATTGATTTAAAATTATTTAAAAATATTTAAAACTTATTCTATAAATATAGTATTGATGCTGACCTGATATCAAATTCTAGCAGTATACTGCTTGACTTCAAGGTCTCTGAGGCTTGTTACTACACAGTCACTGCCAGTTACAGAGGTGATTTTGGCTCTTTTGTATTTGATTTTCTGGTTTTAACATTTTATATGACCAATTTTGCTTTCTGTACAAGTTATGCTTGATAATTAAGATTGAAATTAATAAACATAATTTAAAAAAATGTAAATACACCACATCTAGTGCACATCCTCTATCCCAGGGGTGCCCAACACGTCGATCGCGATCGACAGGTCGTTCGCTCAGGCGACCCCAGTCGATTGCAGAGCGGGTTCCCTTCTTCCCTTCTTTTTTTTCCCATCCTGATTGGCCCGCCTCTTGAAGAACGCTGGCCAATCAGAGTGCTGGAAGGGCGGGGTGAAGGGCGGTGGGGGATGGAGCTCAGCGCACCACAAGAAATAGAAGTGCCTGTAATGATTGAGGTAAGAGCCGAAGCCTAGTGCTGCCCGATATACAATTTTAAAACCCCCAAAATCGGCCTCCCAATCAGTGGCGTACCGGGGGGGGGGGGGAGGAGGTCCGTCCCGGGTGCACGGCTTGGAGGGATGCACAGCCGTCCGGTCCTCCTGCCCTTCCTTTCCCCCGGTCCGCGCTCGGGGCTGGCACCTGCCTGGTCCTGTACCGCCACCCAAATGGTGCTGTTGGTTATCGCCAGACTCGCGGGAGTTGACGGCACCATTCGAGCGTCGGTGCGGGACCAGGCAGGTGCGAGCCCAGAGCGTGGACCGGGGGAAAGGAAGGGCAGGATGACCCGGACCTGGCCGGCTGTGCACCCCTTCTAAATCCTTTGTACTTGTCTTTTATTCAGTTCCACTAATGAGCATTGTGACACATGGGGCAGTTCTTGAAGGTATGTCTCTTCTACATTTCTTTGTTTTCCTGTGCCTAAGTATTCTATTAATTTAACTTCCTTGTTCCTGTGGGGATCTCCAAAGGGGACGAATGGGAGACAGTCGGTGGCAGGTGGTACTTTAGCAATTCTTGCAGGTCGCCATAGGCCTCAGGTCTTCCCTTTGCCTGGTCCTGCCCCTCCTCTGAGTCAGAGACAGGATTGGGGCAGAGGGAAGACAGCTCCTGAGGCCTATGGCAACCTGCAAGGATCGCTAAAGTACCAGCGATCCTCTCTGCAGACTGCTCTCTGCTGGAATTAGGTAAATGGATGTGGGGAGGGCAGGCCTTCGGGAGGGGGGGGTGCAGTCCTTCAAGGGGTAGTGCAGGCCTTCAGGGGGGGAGTCAACCTTTGGGGGGGAATGTGCAGACCTTCAAGGGGGGGTCAGGCCTTTGGGGGAGGGGGGTGTAAAGTGAAACACATGTACATTTCTTTTTCTGGGGACCCTGGTGTAGAAGTACATGGAGGGAGGGAGAGAAGGGGTTCAAAGAGACGTACATATGCCGGACTTTGGGGAAAAGAAATAATGGGTCTTAAAAATAGAGGAGAGGGAGAGAGATGGTGGACAATGGGATTTAGGGAGGGAAGGAACAGACAGGGAAGAAGTTGGAAACAAGGGATGGTATGGAGGGAGGAATAGAGATACTGGATAGGAAGGTAATTGGGAAGAGAAAGGGAGAGATGGTGGACCCTGGGGGGTGGGGAAAGAGGGAGAGATGAAGGATGAAAGGGTAGTTGAGAACAGGTGATGAAAAAAAGGAAAGATGCCAGACTTGGGGGAGGGAAGGGAAACAGAAGGGTTGGACAGAGATGGAAGATGGATGGTTAGCATGGTGAAAGAAGAAAACAACAAATGGGCAGGAGACCCTGGCAAGTGAGTTATCAGAAGACAACCAGAGCCTGAGACCAACAAGATTTGAATAATGTCCAGACAACAAAGGTAGAAAAAATGATTTTATTTTCAATTTAGTGATCAAAATGTGGCCATTTTGAGAATTTAAATCTGCAGTCTATATTTTGCACTATGGCCCCCTTTTACTAAACCACAATAGCGTTTTTTAGCGCAGGGAGCCTATGAGCATTGAGAGCAGCGCAGGGCATTCAGCGCAGCTCCCTGCGCTAAAACCCGCTATTGTCTATTTTTGTATGGTTGTTACTGAAGTGACATTGCATAAAGTCATCTGCCTTGATCTCTTTGAAAAAAACCCCAGAATATAAATGATAATTAACATTTTCTCTGCGTACAGTGTGCTTTGTGTTTTTAAAAATATTATTGTTGGTAGATCATTTTGACTTGGTCATTTTAAAAGTAGCTCGCAAGCCCAAAAAGTGTGGGCACCCCTGCTCTATCCAATTCTCTGGTCACCCAGTCAAAGAAATTGATCAGATTTGTCTGACCAGATCTACCTCTAGTGAATCCATGTTGCATCCAGTCCTGTAATCCCCAGGATTCCAGAAACTTGACCATTCTCTGTTTTAAAAGTGTTTCCATTAATTTTCTTACCACAGAAGTCGGACTTACCAGCCTGTAATTCCCTACTTCTTCCTTACTTCCACTTTTGTGGAGAGGGACCACGTCCGCCCTTCGTCAGTCCTCTAGTACCACTCCTGACTCAAGAAACTCGTTGAAAAGGTCAATCAGCGGATCCACCAGGACTTGCCTAAGTTCTGTCAGCACCCTCGGATGTACACCATCCGGCCCCATCGCTTTGTCTACCTTTATTTTAGCTAACTCCTCACGAACACAACCCTCTGAAAATTAATCAGGGTCTATTACTCCTCCATCTCTATTCACGTTTGTCTTCTGCGGTCCCGCTCCTGTCGCTTCAGCTGTGAACACAGAGCAGAAATATTTGTTAAGCAATTCGGCCTTTTCTTTATCAGATGCTACATATTCCTCCCCTTCACTTTTGAGTCTCACAATGCCACTTTTGCACTTCTTCCTATCACTAATACATCTACAAAATGTCTTGTCTCCCCGTTTTACCTGGTTAGCTATTTTTTCTTCCATTTGCATCTTTGCTTTCCTGACTACATGACCAGCTTCTCAACTTTTCCAGATACGTATTTTTGTCTGTCTTTCTCTTTCTGCGATCTTTTGTAGTTTATGAAAGCTAACCTCTTGTTTATTACCTTCTCAGCTACTACTTTTGAGAACCAAAGCGGCCTTCTTTTCCTCTTACTTTTACTTACTTGCCTCACTAAAAGGTTTGTCGCCCTTACATTCACTCCTTTCAGTTTTGCCCATCGAATTTCCACACCTTTTAACCATTCCCACCCTGACAACAATTCCTTGACGTAAACCCCCATCCAAACAAAGTTAGTTTTTGCTTTTGAATGAGCCCTCTCTATACCCATCTTAATATTAAACCGCACCATGCAAGATCACCCAATTTTGAATCTTTGGCAACTGGAAGAGGCAATGAGGGCATCTTCCGGGAGAAGCTGATGGCAGCAGCTCCCCTCATTACCTCTGCCAGCTGCTGAAGATTAAAAATTGCAGCAGCTGGAGAGGAGGTAGACAGCGGAGTTAGGAATTGGAGAGAGAGGTCGTGGGGGGAAGCAGCATCTGAGGGAGGGAGGGCAGGATGGGAGGGGGTAAAGCACTAATACGGTATGGAGGATGGGAAGGAGGACCAAGAGAAAGTTGGGGTGGATGTGAGTGGAGTGTAGGCCAGGTCATGTGTTCATTTTTGTTTTCACAAATATGGTAACCCTAATTATGTGCAATACCAAAATTGAATGTTGAACGTTGAACTGGGTAGTCTGAGCAGGGGAAGAACACTGCTCACGCTGGGACGGGAGAAGTAGAAAGAAAGCTGAAAGCAGGAATCAGGAGAGAACAATAGGTGTGAGCTTAGAGATGTGCTTTCTCTGACTCCATTCTGGGGTGGACATTTGACCTCCTGAAATATTGGCATTTTGCTTTTTCATTGCTGGTAGACTAGGGGACACTCAAAAGTATTTCCATGTAACTTTATTAAAACAAATAGGATGACGTATATTTTTCCATTCCAATGACTAGTTAAGCCCTGGAACTTGTTGCCAAAGCATGTGGTAACAGCAGTTAACATAAATGGGTTTAAAAAAAGCTTTGGACAAGTTCCTGGAGGAAAAGTCCATAGTCTGCTATTGAGACAGCCATGGGGGAAGCCACTGCTTGCTCTGGGATTAGTAGCATGCAATGTTGCTACTCCTTGTATGTGTGACCTGGGATTGGCCGCTGTTGGAAACAGAAAAGTGGGCTAGGTGGACCATTGGTCTGACCTAGTTTGGACAAGCAATTAATTAGCTGTCATTTTCTTCTTATCTGCCCTCACTAATGTAGTATTTCTTTTATCAGGTTTAATTCACAGTGCCCAGGTTATCTCTGTGAATGAGGACAAATCCACAGTGTCTGTGGAATGGGTGGAGAGTGATAGTACAAAAGGAAAAGAGGTAAGCAAGGCAAGCTGTATCATGACATGTGCTGCTCACAGGTATAGCTCTTTTTTTCCACGTATGACAACTTTTTTTTTTTTTTTGTGCTGTATGATCCTTTATCGGCTGAGATGGTGTAACATAAGAAGCCGCTGCTGGGTCAGACCAGTGGTCCAGCAAGTCTGCTCATGCGGCGGCCCCCAGGTCAAAGACCAGTGCTCTAAATAAGTCCAGCCTCACCTGTGTACGTCCCAGTTTAGCAGGAACTTGTCCAGCTTAGTCTTGAAACCCTGGAGGGTGTTTTTTCCCCTACGACAGACTCCTGAAGAGCGTTCCAGCTCTCCACCACTCTCTGAGTGAAGAAGTTTCTTACGTTTGTACGGAATCTATCCCCTTTCAACTTTAGAGCGTGCCCTCTCGTTCTCCCTTCATTTTTATTTTCCAGTCTTTTATTCTTTGGGCAACATAAGGCTGCATGCAGGCTATAAACCAGATTAATTTTGGGGACTTCAAATGTTACCTTGCAAACCTTCCATAAGTACAGTAATTATGGCAGATGGATGAGGGTATTATCTTTGAGAGAATTTTGGCCTTTCTAAATTCTTTTCAACTGTTGTGGCAGATTAACTTTGACGATGTGATGGCAATAAATCCGGAGCTTTTTCTGGTTGTCTCTTCTGCTCCCCACGTGAAAGAGAATTTACCACCCCAAGGAAATGTGGCTATGTCGGTAAGTTGACTCTAAAATTCCTCTTCTGAAATTGTTGGTCCTGATCTTGTTGCTGTTGCCTAGTCCTCTGCTGGAAGGTTAGTCATTGCACTAAAATGTTTAATCTTCTGTTGAAACATGTTTGCTTACTTGATAACTGATTATAGTGTGGTGATGTTTTATGCGACTCTGAACCCCAACATTGGAAATGAGAGCAGCCAATCAGAGATGAGGGTCCTTCAGGTATATGGAAAGAGATGAGGGATTTAGACTTGTTAGGAACTGGGCAACCTTCTGGGAAAGGGGGAGCTTGTTCCAAAAGGATGGACCACCTTAACCGGGATGGAACCAGGCTGCTGGTGCCAATGTTTAAAAAGGAGAGAGCGCAGCTTTTAAACTGAGATGCGGGGGAAAGCCGATAGTCGCCCAGGAGCGGATGGTTTGGTGTAAGGTATCCTTGAAGTAAGGTTTTGCCCCCAACATAATAATAATAACTTTATTCTTCTATACCACCACAGTCGAATGATTTCTAGGCGGTTCACATGTAAGGTTTTGGAGGGGTAAGCAAATAAGCCCCAATGATATAATGTGGCAACCTTACAATCCGCCAGACCTGGGTTCGATACCCTCGTTGAAGATTCAGTAGGCAATTGGAAGAATTGGAGTAGACTCAATTATAATTTCTGGTGGATTTAAGGGCAAGTTAGATGCATATCTCCTCGAAAGGCACGTAGAGGGATATGGGTGACTAAGTTTTCGCCAGGTTACACCTGGCTGGGCCTCCGTGGGAGCGGATCACCGGACTTGATGGACCCAGGGTCTGATCCAGAGATGGCAGTTCTTATGTTCTTAATTCGTTGTGTCACATTTATAAAATGGAAAGAATAATAGCTATACAAAAAAAAAGGGAATTATAATAAATTTAAAGAGATCTGGAGGCCATTGACAAATTATTGTAATGAATAGATACCATTTTCCATTACAAGTACAATTGTAAATGTGGGGATGGGTGGGAGTTCTAAATTTTATTAATTGTTTAGATTAATAGAAAAGAATATTTATACGAGTTATTTGATTGAATTAGTTAAGGATAGGGTGGGAGGGAAGGGAATAAACTTTATGTATTAATGTTATAAAAGAAAGAAATTCAAGTGATGTATTCAATTTCAAATGTTTAATTATTTATACACTTGTAAGATGGAAAAATGAATAAAGAATTTAAAAAAAAATGAAGATTCAGTAGGCAGTAAAATTACTGACAGACAGCTAAGAGTGATTGCAGAAAGAGGCTTAATCGTACAGAAAAGCAAGATTTATAAAGATACATCAAGCATTACAATTAATGAGAGAGAAAAGACAGTTTACCTGCCTTACAGAGTTCAGAGGAAAGAGAGAGGGGGGTTGTTCTAACCTCCCACATTTCTATTGAAGTTAAGTACCCCTTATCTTTTGTAAACTGTTTGAAACAATGATGAATAAATCGAGTAGGGTGTGAGAGACCTGGAGAAGAAAAGGAGAACCTGTCCCCCTAGACTGGAGTTAAATGTAATTTTCAGTTTCACTCTAACAAGGATTTCTGATTAACCCTAACTGGGTATATCTTAAGCACCAGACATTAACACATCTTAGCTGTACTAAGGACCTTTGTTACCTTTAAGTACTGATGTTAATTTAGGCATTCTGGGTCAATCTAAGGCTGTTTGCACTGACATGCCCTAAGGTCAGATATGAATGATATGATCTCCCATAGGCCTTTGATGACATTGGTAAGGCCAGCAAGTTAAGGCTGGGCTGACACATGCTAGGTGAATCTGTCAACTAATCAGGGAATTTCTGGCTACTCCAGCCCTGACATACTGGCAGTATTTTCAGGTCCTGGGGTACTATAGTGGTTCCTTGGGCCAGGGTCCACCTGTGCCCACTGCAGGATGCGCTTATTTCCTGCTGGAGTCCATAACGGGACCTATTGCATGCCCAACTACTCTGGATGGCAGAGGCTCAAAACAGTCTAGCCTGGTGGTTGTCCCCTCCTTATCCAGGGGGCTTCCCCTCCAGATCTCTGAGTGGGTGCTTGATCTCTTCAGCTAGGGTGCTATTTGTCTGGACAGTCCAGTTTGAGGCAGGTGGTCCCCCTCAGAAGTGGTTGATCAATTGCCTGGAGCTTTGGGAGATTTGGCTGGCTCTTCTCCACTTCGAGCGTTGTCTCTGGAATTGAGCTTGGTGTGTTGTCTGACAACGCCATGGCAGTGGCTTATCAATTGCCTGGGGGGGGGGGCACCTGGAGCACACCTCTGAGCATAGACACACAACTTCTCTTCCAGTGGGCAGAAAACCACCTTGTGGGCAGAAAACCACCTTTCAGCTGTGCACGTGGCTGGGGTGGACAATGTCCAGGCGGATTATCTTGGTTGTCACTCTGGTCCCTGGGAGTGGTCTCTATCCCAGAGGGCATTCGACTGCATAGTGGAGTGCTGGGGTCGCCCCATGTTTGACCTCATGGCATTGGTGGTCAACAAGAAGGCAGATCAGTTCTTCAGCCACCATTGTGAAGCTGGCAGCGAAGACTTGGATGTGGTGGTGCAGCCTTGGCCACTGGAGGGTCTTTACATCTTTCCTCTGTGACCCATGACTGCTGAGATGAATTGCGGCTCACAGGGGTTGGGTGATTCTCGTGGTACACCAACCTGGTTCATCTGCAGCTGGATCAGGGACTCAGACTTCATTTTAATCCTCGTCTCTTCTTGCAGGGCCCAATTGCGCTTCAGGATGCGGACTGCTTTGGTCTTACGGCTTGGCTATTGATTGTGCATCTTTAGTCCGCGGGGGCTATTCGGCCATGATTGCCACTCTTCTCTACAGCAAAAAAAGTCCTCTGTTGCAGCCTATGTGAAAACTTGGAGATGTTATCAAGCGTGGTATGTCCAGAAAAACATAGATTCATCTGCACCATCGGTACCTCTGATACTAGAGTTCCTTCAGGGCGGACTGGTGAAAGTGCTGGCTGTAGCTTCTCTTAGGGTCGAGATTGCCAGTCCTTCCTGTCTGGGTTCCAAGCAGTTTTTGAGGGGTGCGCTGAGGCTACGGCTTCTCTGTCTGGCTTGAAATCTCAACCTGCATCTCTGGCTCATCTGCCTTATGAATCCTTGGAGCAGGCATCCTTAATGATCTCACTGTCAAGACTGACTTCATGGTAGCCATTACTTCAGCCCGTAGGGTTTCAGAGCTTCAGGCTCAAACCTGCTGGATCCCTTTCTTAGGATCATGGATTCCGGTGTGTTTCTGCACACTGTTTTCTCCTTTCATCTGAAAATAGTCTCTGCCTTCCACATTAACCAAGAGGTTTGACTTCCTACCTTTTACTCCCTCTGGTTCGAGGGAGCAGGACCAGGTGTTCAAGTTTATTAAAAATTTGATATACTGGGGGCGTGGCTTGGAGCCACAGTAAGATGGTCGGGTGATAGTGCAGCTCCTTTATAACAGGTTAAAGATATAAGAAAATAAGCTGTTTCTCAGTTATTTAAACTATTTCTGTGTTCGCCTTTGATATTATGGCATCGAGCAAACAAATGAAGGGGGAAATAGCCGGTACGAGTTCAGGTTCAGCGAAGAGATCAAAAATAGATCCGGCGACTCCTTCAAAAGTACCGCTGCCAAAGGATGACTGCATTGACATCGGAGTTGAGCTTAGGCAAATTAAGGAAATTGTTTTGGGTAATTCGCTAAAGATATGAGGCGATTGAAGTGGCTAGCCTCACACAACAAATGACAGTTATGGAAGTTAAAGTGGATCAGATGGAGCGAAGGACTGAGGCGAATGAATTTGAAATTCGGCAGTTGAAGGCAGATAAAAAATAATTGATAACTTATCAAAAGATCTTGAAGACTGCATTAACCGTGGAAAAAGAAATAACTTGAGAATAATAGGGCTCCTGGAAGGAATAGAAAAAAACGATCCGGTGGCATTTTTAGAGAAGTTTTTACCTAAGATCTTGCCGCTTAAATTTGCATATCCGATTGAGTTTGAAAGAGCTCATAGGATCCCGACTCGAAGGTTAAATAAGCAGCTGGGACCGCATCCTTTAATTTTCAAGTTATTGAGGCATCAGCAAGTGATAGAGATCCTCAGGTTGGCAAAAGAAAATCGAAATTTAAAGTGTCAAGTTTAATAATTTATTAGAAAATCATGTTGGACTAATATATGATACAATATTATTTGGAACAGCAATGAGAACACAAAGTCAGATTTCAGCTAACAATAATAAACTTTTATTAATTTTAACAGGGGTCGCCATACAGCAAATTACTCAGAACTGGAAGGATTACACTAAATTGAATTACACTTTTTGGTGGAATTCAATTTGTCATATATATAAAATGGAAAAAGTATTGGCAATACAACAAGGTTATATTAAAAAATTTAATAAAATATGGGGACCATTGACAAATTATTCTACTGATCAGATATAATAACACATGTATAGAACATATAGAAGGGGTAGGGAGGGAAAACTATTGTAATATTAATATGATGTAAAATTCTGATAAAGGGTTTATTTAATTCACATTGTAAGAACATTTAATAATAATTTCAAGTGTTTTTTCATAATTGAATGTATTACATGTATTTCAATTGATGTAAGAATTTAAAAAAAGAATAAAAAATATTAAAAAAAAAAATAAAATAAAGTGTCAAGTTTCAAAAATCTTTATTGTGCCTGACTTTGCAAAGACTACTGCACAAAAAAGAAAGAAATTGTTGGAGCTGAGGCCAAAATTGAAAAGTCTTGGTGCTAGGTATGGTATGATATACCCAGCCATAATGAGTCACATATGAAAATAAGATTTTCAATTTTGAGGACCCTGCAAAATTACAGGAATTTTTGGATAATTGTGAAAGTCCCATGTCTTCATAAATTATTTTTATTTATGGAAATTTAAAGGTTTGGATGGATGGAATCTTTTTAAACTAACAATCTAAACGGACATGGATGCTAGCTGTAGATGTCAGCATTCTCTTTGATATGCCTGTTTGGTTTATTCATAACTTATTATAGACAATGCTCTGGATATTTATGCACATCTTACAAAGTGTATGCTGTAATTGATGTGTATGAGTTGTTAAAGTATAGACTGGAGTGTTGGATATGAAGTCATTTATGGACCTGCCCTGAATGAATTCGTTTTTTGTTTGGTTTTTTTTGACTGCTGCAGTGGTTCATAATCCTTCTTTTGACTAATCTCTGCTCTTCTTTTTGGTTGAGGTACAGCATGGGATTGTATGCTGATCATATTTCTGGATTTTGTTGGATATGTTATTTGACTAAAATGGCTAAGCATAGTATGATGCTCTTGGGATTATTTCATATAATTGGCATCATACTACTAAAGTTTCTTGCCTAAACTGCAGATTATATGGAGAGAGTGATTTATTCATATCGCTGAAAAGGAGTGTATGGCATTAAGAATTTGCATATATCATTATTATAAAGTTTTAGTATGCATAATTTTGTGCCAAACCATTTTTTTTGTGTGCAAAATATTAGTTTAATTTGAAAATTAGACAGACTGACAGGGTTAATTTTGAAAGCGGAAGTGACATTAAACTATCTCTATAGTAAACATGAAAGCATGGTGGCATCAAAGTGGAAATAAAAGGATGGATGAACTGTTAAAATTTAGGATTTTAAGTATTCAATCTTAATGTGATAGAAAATTTTTATAATATCTACTGATTGCTTCTTCTGTGATTTCTTAGATTTATATTGCTTCAATTTTTATGAGTTGTTATATATGGGATTTTTAAATTTTATTTTAAAGCTTTTTAAAAGAAAGTGATATGAATTTTATTAATGTTATAAATTTTAATCAGTCAGGAAATATTATAGATTTTTGGTTTAATAAAAATAAAAGAATGCAGTTTAGCTAACCATAGTTATTTATGTTCATATTCTATTAGTACATAATAAGAGGATGAATTTGAATAGATGCTGTTTTATTGATATAGATACTAGAAGTTGATGTGTATTCATTATGATTTTGAGTATAATTATTAAATTATGCAAAATTTATGTTTGGATAACAAGGTTATTGGTTATATGAGTATCTGGAAAGTTATATATTACTAGGGTAATGGAAAATAGTGATTGGGTAATTTCTAATTAAATAGTTTTGGGTCAATTTGGGAATTTCAAATAGTTTTATCAGATCGGCCCACCCCTAAGAAGCGCAGAGTAGTGGTCATCAGGGATTCGCTGCTGAGGGGCACCGAGGGTCCAATTTGTAGATCAGACCTGCAATCAAGAGAGGTCTGCTGTTTGCCAGGGGCCAGGATCCGGGATGTAACCGCTTGCCTGGACAGACTCATCAAGCCCCGTGACCACTTCCCCATGATTCTCATCCACGTCGGAACCAACGACACCGCCAGGAGCACCCCGGAGAGCATATCTGAAGACTTCAGAGGCCTGGGTGAGAAGCTGAAGAGGATGGATGCACAGGTGGTCTTCTCCTCGATCCTCCCAGTAAAGGGCAAGGGCAGTGCCAGGGAGGATCGCATCCAGAGGGCAAACAACTGGCTGCAGGGATGGTGCAAAGAGATGAACTTTGGGTTCTTGCACAATGGAGAGGCATTGCAAGGACTACAGGGACCAGACGGGTTACACCTGACCAGAAGAGGGAAGAACGTCCTTGGACACTGTCTAGCCTGCCTACTACACAGGGCTTTAAACTAGGTAAGTTGGGGGAGGGTACGGGCACAAACAACCTACCTGGCGAGCTTAACTGCCAATACTTTTTTGAGACTAAGGTAAGTAAACACCGATCTGGGTCAGGGGAGAGTGTACACACTTTCAAGTATGGGGTTGGCTCACATTATAATTCTGGGTCACATTGTAATTCTGGGTCTAAGGGGAGTACACATTGTAATTCTGGGTCTAGGGGGGGTACACATTGTAATTCTGGGTCCAGCGAGAGAACACATTGCAAATTGTACTAAAGGAGTTCAAGTAGCCCAAGCGGGAATACCCCCACAGGGTACACACATTTCCGAGTCTGGGATAGGAACACACTGTAGTTCTGGGTCTGGGGAGTCCGAGATAGGTGCACATTGTAACTCTGGGTCTAGGGAAAGTACAAAACATGCGAATAATGCTAAAGGTGTCCAAGTAGCTCAAGCGGAAACATCCCCACTGAGACATAACAAACATACAACATGGAGGGCTATGTACGTAAATGCCCACAGTCTGGGAAACAAGATCCTGGAATTAGAAACAGAAATGAGGAATGCCGACCTGGATGTGGTGGTGATATCCGAGACCTGGCTCACAGACTCCCACGGGTGGGACATGGTCATACCGGGTTACAACTTGCTTCGCCGGGACAGGGAGGGCAAAATGGGAGGAGGTGTAGCATTATATACTAAAGATGACATTAAGGTCACCAGAATCGCAGATGTCCACTACACTGGGGAATCCCTTTGGGTAAATTTGGCCAGAGGGAAGGACAAATGCCTGTATCTTGGCGTAATATACAGACCCCCAAGACAACAGGATGACCTAGATATGGAATTAATCGGATATATAGAGAATATCACCTTGCGTGGGGACACAGTATTGTTAGGTGACTTCAACATGCCTGATGTGGATTGGGACACGCTTTCCTCTGCTTCCGGCAGCAGCAGGAGGCTATTAAACTCTATGAAGGGAGCAAGACTCAGGCAACTGGTGTTGGAACCAACAAGGGATCTGGCAATACTGGACCTGATACTTACCAATGGAGAAAGTGTCACAGAGGTCTCGGTGGGCGACACATTGGCCTCCAGTGACCACAACATGGTATGGTTCAATCTCAGGAAAGGTTTCACTAAATCTACCACACTGACCAAGGTCCTCAAATTCAAGGACACAAACTTCAAAGAAATGGGAGACTTCGTTCACCAGGCGCTTTAAAGCCAAGCAGAAACCGATAACGTGGAAGAAATGTGGTCGACTTTGAAAGCCACCATACAAGAAGCAACAAACCGCTATGTTAAATCAGTAAGTAAACGGCGAAGGAACAATAAGCCACAGTGGTTCTCTGCGGAGATTTCGGACCTCATCAAGGAGAAGAAAAAAGCATTCATCTCTTACAAACAATCAGGGAAACAGGACTCTAGGGAAGTCTATCTGGCCAAGTCAAAAGCAGTCAAAACAGCAGTTAGGGAGGCCAAATTCCGCATGGAGGAGTCTCTAGCGAAGAACATCCAGAAAGGAGATAAATCCTTCTTCAGGTATATCAGTGACAGAAATAAGAACTCATGCGGGATAGTACTTCTTAGGAAACCAGACGGAGACTATGTAGAAGCGGACTCGGAAAAAGCCCAACTGTTAAATGAATTCTTCTGCTCAGTCTTCACCCGCGAGGCGCCAGGACTCGGCCCTCAGCTACAGACAAGGATTGACGCAGATGACCCGTTTAGTAATTTCGAGTTTACACCCAGGGGTGTCTACTGCGAGCTGTCAAAGCTTAGGGTTAACAAGGCAATGAGGCCTGACAACCTACACCCCAGGGTGCTCAGGGAGTTGTGTGATGTCTTGGCAGAACCACTATCCGCGCTCTTCAATCTCTCCCTTAGTACGGGTAATGTCCCGTTGAACTGGAAGACGGCTAACGTTAATCCACTCCACAAGAAAGGCTCCAAGATGGAGACAGCAAACTACAGACCGGTGAGTCTCACATCAATGGTGTGCAAACTAATGGAAACTCTAATCAAACGCCAATTGGATACGATCCTGAACGAGGAGAATCTACGGGATCCCCGTCAACATGGATTTACTAAGGGGAGATCCTGCCAATCCAACCTGATCAGCTTCTTTGACTGGGTGACGAGGAAGCTGGATGTTGCGGAGTCCCTGGACATCGTATACCTGGACTTCAGTAAAGCATTCGATAGCGTACCACACTGCAGGTTGCTAAGCAAGATGAGTTCTATAGGATTGGGCGACACATTGACGAAATGGGTTGGGAACTGGCTTGGAGGTAGGCTTCAGAGGGTAGTGGTGAATGGCACCCCCTCTGAAATGACGGAGGTAATCAGTGGAGTGCCGTAGGGCTTGGTCCTGGGCCCGATCCTATTCAACATCTTTATAAGAGACTTGGCAGAAGGGCAGCGAGGTAAACTAACATTATTCGCTGATGCCAAACTAAGCAATGAAGTAGGCAAAAGCACAACAGACATAAATTCAATGTCCAACAACATGATGCACGACCTACTCCTATTGGAGCGCTGGTCTAGATCCTGGCAACTCAGCTTCAATGTCAAAAAATGCAAAGTCATGCACCTGGGCAGCCAAAATCCATGCAAGACTTACACCCATAATGGCGAGATCCTAACAAGAACTGAAGCAGAACGAGATTTAGGGGTGATCGTCAGTGAGAACATGAAAACTGCCAATCAAGTGGAGCAAGCTTCATCCAAATCATAGGTTGCATACGCAGGAGTTTCGTCAGCCGTAAGCCTGAAGTCATTATGCCATTGTATAGATCCATGGTGAGGCCCCACCTGGAATACTCTGTGCAATTCTGGAGGCCGCATTACCGTAAGGATGTGCTGAGACTGGAGTCGGTCCAGAGAATGGCCACCCGGATGGTCTCGGGACTCAAGGATCTCCCGTACGAGGAACGGCTGGATAAGTTGCAGCTGTACTCACTCGAGGAACGCAGAGAGAGGGGTGACATGATCGAGACATTTAAGTATCTCACGGGCTGCATCGAGGTGGAAGAAGATACCTTCTTTTTCAAGGGTCCCGTGGCAACAAGGGGGCATCCGTGGAAAATCAGGGGCGGGAAACTGCACAGGGACACCAGGAAATTATTTTTCACTGAAAGGGTAGTTGATCGCTGGAATAGTCTTCCACTTCAGGTTATTGAGGCCAGCAGCGTGCCTGATTTTAAGGCCAAATGGGATAGACACGTGGGATCTATTCACAGAGAAAGGTAGGGGAGGGTCATTGGGGTGGGCAGACTAGATGGGCCGTGGCCCTTATCTGCCGTCTATTTCTATGTTTCTATGTGTTAAGGTCTTTTTGTTTTTATATGAGAGAAAGTTATTTAATATATGCAAATTTGAGCTTTTATTGGGTAAAATGGGTTTAAAATTCTCAAAAAATTAATTTTGAGATGTCAGATTAATTAGATATAATTTGGGTTGATTAATTTGGATAGCTTATTATTGTTAGAGAATATGATATAAAATTTTGACCTATAGGAGTTTCTTATCACCTGTTACCACATGTGTTTCCAAGTTTTCACTTTTATTTAGGGGGGTTGGGTGGGGGTAGGGTAGAGAGAGGGAAAGTGGGTTATGGGAGGGAGGGATTTTGTTTCTTTAGATTTTGAATTTGGGTAAAAGTGATAATTTAGTTTGTTTTCAATATAATTCTATTTATTGGAAGATTTATGGAAGTCTAATTTATACATTTGTACAATGATTCTTAAAATATTTTCGTTAAATGTAAATGGCCTAAACCATCCGATTAAGAGGAAAAAAAACGCTCTTATTCTTAAAACATCAGAATGCGGATATTTGTTATATCCAAGAGACTCATCTGTCTGCTGAAGAGTCCAAAAAACTGGTGGGTAATTAGGTGAAGCATTGTTTCTTTGCCCCAGCTGTGGGGAAAAAAGCTGGAGTTGCTATTTTGGTTAACAAAAAATGTAATGCAGTGTTCAATATGATAGCTTCAGATCCTTTAGTAAGATGGTTGCATGTTGACATGAGTATGGGTAATACTACTATGACGCTTTTCAATGTATATGCCCCTAATTCGAATCAAATAGTTTAAGTCTCTGCAACAGTTGGTTTTGCCACTGGCTGCTTCTAATTTAGTAGTGGCAGGAGATTTTAATACTGTTATGGATCCGTTAATGGATAAACCTAGTAAAATTATAAAGTCATTAGGTTTAGATAATTTTGTACAATCTTCTAATTTAAAAGATATATGGCGTATTCTTCATTTTAATGATCGAGAGTTTTCTTTTTGTTCCCATGTTCATAAATCTTTTTCAAGAATAGATTGTTTTTATTTCGGATCATTTAATACATCAGGTAACAAGCCTCCATTGATCCAATTATTTTGTCTGATCATGGTGGGGTGTAGGTTGAATTTAATGTTATTGATCAAGATAATAGACCAATATGGAGATTTGATAACACGTTGCTTGCAGATCCAAAATTTTGTGAAGATTTTCAACTAAAAATTAATGAAGATTTTCAAATTAATAGTACTGAGGAAATCTCTATGGAAACTTTATGGGATGCTTTTAAGGCAACCATGAGAGGGCAAATTATTTCATATTCAGCTTATGTTAAGAAACAAATAAAAGAGCAATTTTTAAATTCTTTATTCATTTTAAAACTTTCATCAAGTACACAGATGTGAAAACAGTACAATTATACATATCACTTGACAATCTTACTAAATATATATAAAAATTACTACCCTCCCCCCCGTTATGCCCACCCTTTTTCCCCAAATGTGAATATTAATAAATAAAGAGCAATTTTCTAACTTAGAAAAAGAAATTAAGATTTTAGAGTCAAAATTGATGGATAAATGGGAACATTCCACATTACAAGCTCTTTTAAAAACTAAATGTAAGTATTATTATTATTATTATTATTCTTTATTCTTATATACCGCCATACCCAGTGAGTTCTAGGCGGTTTACATCAATTAGCAAATGATCTGCATTGACAAGCAGATTTACAACAAAATTAGAAGCAGATTTACAGCAAATTACAAGCAGATTTATGATAAATTACAACTATTTACAGCAGTCAGCAGTGAAATTACAGCGATTTACAACTGTCTGCAATGAGGGGAAGATTTACAACAATATAACAGAAATTGCAGGTTTGATCGAACTAGATAAGGGAAGTAGAGAGTGGGGAAGGGAGGGTCTAGTGAAGGAGGAAGGGGGCAGGGGTGGGGCAAGTGTTGTGTGGGGTGAATGGAATATTAAGGGTCGTGTTTGCTGAATAGGTAAGTTTTTAGTAGTTTTCTGAAGGCAAGGTAAGTGGGGGCCTCGAGTATCATCTGGGCTAGCCATGGGTTCGACTTGGCTGCTTGGAAGGCGAAAGTTCTATCGAGGAATCTTTTGAGAGGACAGTGTTTTGGCGAGGGGAAGGTGAACAGTTGAATTCTGCGTGATGTCCTGTTGCAATAAAGGTTAAAGTGGGTATTTATGTAACTTGGAGAAGAGCCGTTAATCGATTTGTAGCAGAAGCATGCGAATTTAAAAAGAACTCTAGATTCAAATGGTAGCCAGTGTAGTTGGTGATAGAAAGGGGTGACATGTTCCCATTTCTTTAGGCCAAAGATGAAGCGCACTGCGGTATTTTGGATTATTTTTAGTCTCCTGGTAGTTTTCTTTGTGGCGTTAAGGAAGATGATATTGCAGTAGTCGAGAATGCTGAGGATGGAGGATTGTACAAGTAGACGGAATGCAGTGTCATTGAAGTATTTTTTTATGGTGCGAAGTTTCCAAAGTACCGAGAAGCTTTTCCTAACGATGAGGTCGGTATGGTTATTTAGGGACAGGTTTTTGTCCAGCGTGACTCCCAGAATTTTTATGGTCGGATCGAGGGGGAAGGTCACTCCTTTTAGTTGAATTGTGGTTTCCTTGATTTTATCTTTGGGGGAGGCTAGGAAAAATTTTGATTTGTCGGGGTTTAATTTCAGTCTGAATGAAAGCATCCAGAGTTCTATCTGGTTGAGAATGTTTGTGATGTGGTCGAGTAGTTCTTGTGAAAAGTTGGTTAGTGGGATGGCTATTGTGATATCGTCTGCATAAATGAAGAATTTGAGATTTAGGTTGTGTAAGAGTTTACCTAGGGAGGCTAGGTATATGTTGAATAGGATGGGGGATAGGGGGGAGCCCTGCGGGACCCCACAGGTGTTGTCCCAGCAGTAAGAGAAAGAGTTATTCTTGAGTACCTTGTATGATCTATTTTGTAGGAACCCCTGAAACCAATTGAGGACCTGGTCTGAGATGCCAATGTGAGCTAGGCATTCAAGGAGAATGGTGTGGTCGACCAGGTCAAAAGCACTGCTCAGGTCGAATTGTATGATCAGGGCACTTGAGCCCTGACTGAAGAGCGTGTGGAGGTGGTCGAGAAGGGAGGCTATGATGGTTTCAGTGCTGTGGTCCGTGCGAAATCCTGATTGGTTGTCACATAGAATGTTGAATTTTTCAAGGTATGCGGAAAGTTCCGCCTTTACCAACCCTTCCGCTATTTTGGTAAATAGGGGGATGCTGGCGATCGGCCTATAATTAGATGGGGAGTTAGGTGGTTCTTTCTCGTTTTTTAGAATTGGGGTAATCATTATATGACCTTGCTCCGACGGGAAGTTTCCTTTGGATAGTAGGTAATTAACCCATGTCATCATTTTTGCTTTAAAATGGGGGGGGGGGCAGTTTTCATGATATTTGGTGGGCATGTGTCCAGATGGCAGTAGGAGTGAGTATACTTGTTGTAGTAAGTATTGAAGGTTTGCCAATCGGTTAGTGCGAATTGTTTCCAACTAAGGTCGACTCTGGCTCCAGGATCTGGGTTTGATAGATTCATGTCTGTGAGGATGGGGAAGAGCTCGAGGGGGTTGGGGCTGGCGGGTAGTGTTGTTCTTAATTTTTGGATCTTGGTATTGAAGAAGTCGGCAAGGGTGTTGGCGGTTAAGGTGGATTCTTCGTGTAGGTTTGTGCAGGTTTCTATGTTGTATAGATCGTTGACCAGTCTGAAGAGGTTACTGCTATTGGTTTTAGGATTACCGATTTTGTGGGAGTAGAAGTTTTTTCTTTTTTCGTTAGTGAGGGTTTT
This sequence comes from Geotrypetes seraphini, assembly GCF_902459505.1. Lineage (NCBI taxonomy): Eukaryota > Metazoa > Chordata > Amphibia > Gymnophiona > Dermophiidae > Geotrypetes > Geotrypetes seraphini. The sequence goes on from NC_047095.1 coordinate 71,555,660, forward strand.
GTACTGTTTTAATTTTTGTCTCCAGGCCAATCTGTGTTCTAAGGTTCCGGATTTTTGCCATAATCTTTCGGCTTTTCTGAGATCCTTCTTGCATAGCAGCAGTTCAGGATCGAACCAGCCCTCTTGGTTAGGGGTTCTTATTCTGCGGGTTTTTGTGGGAGCAATCTCGTTTAGTATGTTGGTACTATCTTGTATCCAGGAGGTCATGATTTGTTCCGTATCTTCTATTGGATTGGTGTTGATTTCGAAATGGGACCAGAATTCCATTGGGTCAATCTTTCCTCTGGTAGTGTGGGTTTTGATGATTCTTGTTTTGCCGCTTTTAGGAGGTTTGAGTTGGCATCCAATGGTGAAGCTACATAGGCGGTGGTCGGACCAAAGGGAGTCTGACCAGCTGCCTTGTTTCCAATAAAAAGTGGGATTGGCCTGTTCCTTGGAGGATAGAGTTACCAGGTCTAACTGATGTCCTCTTTGGTGGGTTTTGATCGGGGGGTGTTTGTCAAAGCCTAGTTGGGAGAGCAATGACCAGAAATCCGAGATTTCAGGTTGGTCAGTTTGCTCGAGGTGTATGTTGATGTCCCCACACAGTAGGTTGTATTGGCTTGTTAGAGAATTGGTAAGTAGTGATTCAGCGAAGTCGTCTTTGGTTGTAGTCCATTTTTTAGGGGGTATGTAAAATAAAGTGATGGTTAGTGAGGAGGGCAGAGATGTTGATGCTAGGGCGATGGTTAGAATTTCAGAATTGGGCGAAGAGGTTGTGTTGAGAATGGAAGCATTGAGGTGGTCTCGGAAGATTATTGCTAGTCCTCCTCCTCTTCCCCATGTTCTGGCTAGAGAGAGTATCTTAAATCGTGGTGGTAGACAATCTTTAATGATGATGTCTTTGTCTGAAAGCAACCAGGTTTCTGTGAGAAGGACAAAGTCGGGGTTATTTTCGGTCAGCCAGTCTTTGATTAGTGTGGATTTATTCCTCATTGATCTGATGTTCAGGTAAAAGCCCTGTAGGGACTGGTGGTTGGTGTGATTGGGTGGGGAGTAGTGGGAGTACGCCAGTTTTTTTAGAGTTCTTGGTTTTTTTGGGTGGGGCTTGGTTGGTTTGTAGTGGTGAGGGGGGCTGTTGGGCGAATAGGTGTGAGGGTGGTCTTGTGTGGAGTGGAGAGTGTATGTGGGGGTTCTGGGTTTTACCGATCGGTGCAGCGTGAAGTGGATGGGAATGGGGGATGCATTGGAGTTGTCTGCGTTGCAGAGCCTGGAAGAGAGCAAGAGGAGTAGCAGTAGAGCTGCGCATTGGTGTGTGTTTGGCCTGGCCATTGTGAAGGGCTCGTCCAACTGCGGTTGGAGAGGTTGGGGAGTTTCCTGCGGGTGATTATAGGGGGGTAAAAAAGGGGGCAAGATGACTCAGGATGTGTTTTGTTTTGTTTTTTTTAATTGTGTTTTTGCTAGGGAGGTCAGGATTAGTGCAGAGGGGAAGACGGTAATTGGGGGGTATTAGATTCGCGGGTCGAAGAGCGGTTTAGTAGATTCCTGTATAATATCCTGTAGGTTAAACAATGTAGAAAGGATAAACAATGTAGTTTCAATACAGTGGTGCTATATAATCTGTACAGGTCTAGCAAGGCTATACAACAGAGTATTAAGTAACAGTAATACTTGTCTGGTTGGGGTTATCAGGACTATAACCACAAGACCGGGAGTCTAGATAGTCGGTGCTGTTGGGTCTGTCTCGTGGGAAGGAGTTCCTTTTTGGGGTTGAGACAGTTGTGTCTTAGTCGGGCTGCTGGGACTGTGACTGTAGTGGAGATCAGTGGTTGTCTCTGATCTCTGTGGTCTGGGCAAGGCTCTGTGGTCGGTAGGCTGGTATCGGAGGCTGCCTGTGCGGGTGCCTCACGCAGGTGCTTCGCAGTCGGGTTCCTGCTGGTTCGGGAGGGGGCGGAGCAGTGCTCCCACGTTCCTCTCCGGCTGTGCAGGGGCGGTTCTTGGCGGCACGCAGTCAATGAGATTTCTTCTAAATTAGTAAGGAATGATATTTTTTCGCAGCAAGCTCTGTATTATGGAAGCTCTAATAAGGCGGAAAGACTATTGGCTAATTATCTTAAAGTAAAGAAAAGGAAAACAAAAATAAGTATAATTAAAGATGAAAAAGGAGTTACACATTCTCAAATTGGTCCTATTTTAAAACAATTTTTAAATTTCTATAAAGCCCTTTATTCTGCTGAGCCTTATTTAGATAAGGAAAAGGATGGCTTTGAATTTTTAAATTTAATTGATGGTCCAAAAGTTCCTGATCATATAAAAAGAAGTTTAGAAGAGTCTCTATCACTAAAAGAATTACAAACAGCATTGAAGTCTCTTAGAGTTGGGACCGCTAGCGATTTTTACTATTCACAGTGACTCTCGGCGTTACATAACATCAGTTTGGCTTTATTATATACATTTGTTGTGACATATGTTTTTTCCTTTTTCTACCATGGACCCCTGATGAAGGTTGTCCGAAACACAGACCGTGTTGGGTCCCCTGTTTGGTAAAAAGGTTTTAATATATAGTTTGGTTGTCACAATAAATTTTGCCTACATCGTTGTACATATCTGCAGTTTTGGCTTGTTTTTTCCTGGTTGGTTTTTTCACTGCAGACAAGGTTGGACTCCTCTTTTTGTTTCTGTCCCATTAGGCTTCGTCATCTTCTCAGTATTAAAATGCCTAGAATACGGAAAAACAATAGAATATTAATGGACACATGGAAAACTTTAAGATATATTAATTTAACACCTCTTCCAATTCAAAAATCTACATATCAAAATATATGGCTAAACTCCAAGATCCAAATAGGCGGTTTTAAGATTGTTGGAAGGATTGGATTAAAGCAGGTATACGAACCTTAAATGATGTTATAACTGATGGTAAACTGCTGGATTTTTCACAGTTGCAAATAAAATTTGGTCTTGATAAAAAACAAAGTTATAAGTGGTTGCAACTGAAGCAAGCTATTCAGGCAGGGTTCCCCGAATGGAAACCTCTTAATCAATTTAGTTTAGATTTCTTATGCTTTCAGGCAGACTTCCTGGGTCACCAGGCTGCGCAGTGGTATAAATTATTATCTGGAAATCAATTTGGCCTCAAATTAATAGGATGTTAGAAAACCCAATAGCCTTGACATATGATACTATATTATTTGGAACAACAATGAGAACAAAAAGTCAAATATCATCAAGTAATAACAAACTTTTATTTATTTTAACTGGAATAGCAATACAACAAATCACATTTAATTGGAAAAGACATGACAGGTTAAATTACACTTTCTGGTGGAATTCTGTTTGTCACATATATAAAATGGAGCTTACCATAGCAACACAAAAAGGATATATTAATAAATTTCAAAAGATATGGAGACCATTAACAGATTTTTGTAATGAATGATTAACTTTTCCCAAGATAGAAATTTGATTAGAGGGGAATGGGGTGGGATTTTATTTTTGGTTTTTACACACTATATTAATGTTGAATGAATTTACAATAAAGTTGTTTTTAAATATTATTGATTGAATGGGAGGGAGGGAGGGGGGATTAACACATTCAAAAGAAATTATATAAATTTAGATCTACTGCATAATATTATAAATTTTGTATAAAATTAATTTTCTAAAAAATGTTAAACTTGATAATAATAAGTGTGTTTATCAAGTGTATATGTTTAAGTTTCTAATAAGTATATTTGAAACACTTGTTGTAACAAAAGAAAATGAATAAAGATTATAAACCATAAAAAAAAAAAAAAAAAAAAAAAAAAAATTATTATCTGGCTATTTAAATAAGAAACCAAAGACTAGACTTAGAGATATTTGGAGCATTGAGATTAAGCATTAAATTAATGCATCTCAATGGACACGTATTTGGTCTTGGATGATGAAATGTACAATGTCTGAGTCTATGAGGCAAACATGGGTTTTCCTGTTGCATAGAGCACTCTGGACCCCTGTTTGTTTGCAAAAATTGGATTGCTCTAAGTCTAATAGATGTTGGCATTGTCATCTCGAAGCTGGTACTTTAGATCATTTATTGTTTTATTGTCCATTCATTAAGGCTTTTTGGCAGTCTATTTGGGATCAAATAAATTGTTTGTTAGAAAATCATGTAGCATTGTAATGACACAATTTTATTTGGCATGTCTATGAGAGCTAAATGTCAAATATCTGCTAATAATAACAAGCTTTTGATGATATTGACAGGAATTGCCATCCAACAAATAACATATACAGTGGTGCCTCACACAACGAACTTAATTGGTTCCAGGAGCAAGTTTGTTATGCGAAAAGTTCGTTATGTGAAACGCGTTTTCCCATAACAATACATGTTAAAAAAAATAATTCGTTCTGCAGCATAAAATATGCTAAGATGACATAAAAAAAGATAAATTTGTCAAAATGGTGGTCTTGCTGAGGCCAAACTCTTTGACGAGGTCACACTGTTTTACCCCACATTCACTCCTTCTAATTATTTCCCGTTTCATTTCAACAGAAATCACCTTCCTGCTTTTTTTAGAAGCCATGATATATAAAAAATATTGAGTTTATCTTAAAAGGACGACTGTATACAGTGAGAGAGGGCAGTTAAGCGCAGTGACTAACAACTGCCTGCAGTGCCTGCGCGGAAGGATGCAATACATCGGCAGCTCGGGCGACTTCGTTGTGTGAAACGAAGTTCGTTGTGTGAAACGAAGTTCGTTGTGTGAAACGAAGTTCGTTGTGTGAAGTTCGTTGTGTGAATCAAGACATGAAGTTCGTTGTGTGCAGCGTTCGTTGTGTGAGGCGTTCGTTATGCGAGGCACCACTGTAATTGGAAGGATTATAAAAGACTGAATTATTGTTTCTGGTGGAATTCAGTTTGTCACATGTATAAAATGGAAAGAGCGTTGGCAGTTCAAAAAGGTTATTATAATAAATTTAAGGATGTGTGGGGGCCATTATTAAATTATTATAATGAATAATTTACACTTTCCCAATTTTAATACTCATGGATTTTTTTTTTTTATAATTCTTTATTCATTTTAAAACTTTCATCAAGTGTACAAATAATCATAATAAACACAATTAGTCTGAGCACTTGAACATCTTATTACAACTTATAAGTAGAAATGTAACCCTCACCCCACCCTCCCTCAAATCCCTCTTATTCATTATAAGATCATATATTTGAAACCCTCCCCCACCTAATACTAAATGGTGTATAATTAATAGAAAAATGGCATCTAATCATGACAAAGATGTTAATGGCTCCCATATTTTAATAAAATTCTTATTTCCATTCTGTACCGCTGTTGATCTTTCCATTCTATATATGTGACATACTGAATTCCACCAAAAATTAAAATTAAGCCTACTATGATCTTTCCAGTTATTGGTACTATGTTGGATGGCAACTCCAGTCAAAATCATTAAAAGTTTATTACACACTGATATCTGACTCGTGGATTTGGGGTGGGGGGGATTGGATTTTCCACTAATAATATAGATATGAATGATATAAGATTTTATATACATTTGGTATATTTTAGTTGTACAGTGGTACCTTGGTTTACGAGCATAATCCGTTCCAGGATCATGCTCGTAATCCAAAATGCTCGTTTTTCAAAGCAAAGTTCCCCATAGGCTTTAATGCAAACTCAGAAGATTCGTTCCACAACCGAAATTTGCAATGGTGGCCCAGGGGTGAGAACTTGCCTGCGGGTGCTGCACAGCGATTCCAAAGTGTTGCCTTCCTTCCTTGGGGTCCCCATGCGGCTGCCCTCCTGCTTCTGCGATGCCTCTGCCGTCCGTCAGCGCTCTCCCGGCTCCCATCTAAACTGGCCATCCTGAATGAGCATGCGCAAGACTTCTCTCTCCTCTCCTAAGGCAGCCGCTCCCCCGACAACACGCTCACCACGAACAAGGACGTCCATCTTCTCATGGCACATGCTAGACGGACCCCCCGACCAGACGGAAGGGCTGTGCAGCTCCTTCTAACCAGGAGCCAGTTACCTATTCTATCAAACCCGCGGAGGAGCGCGCGCTATTTGGCTGTTAGCCTCGTGTGAGCTTTGTCTGATATCTGTTAGGATGCTGCTGTTTTCCACGGGGCGGTAGATGCAGCATCTTGATTGCGTCTAGTACGTATTCACTTTAACAGACATACATATTTCGCTCACGTTGCATGAAGTTCGTACTGTTTTCATGGTTCCAGTATACTCCTCTTTACATTGCGAAACTTGATTTTTCCTAGGAGAATTTCTTTCTTTTTACAGATCCTACAGTTCTATTCCTGTCGTTTCCTGACCTTCTGCACTTCATTCTGAGGAGATCCTGACTTCTTCCAATGACTCTTCAGGCTTTCTCATGAGGGAAAAGATGCTATAATGTCAGGTCAGGGGGCTGTGAACATTTTTCAAGATGCTTGCAACTTTGCATCCTCCTCAGGTTTCCAGTTCGTTCTTGGAGTCTCTATGTTTTGTGTTTCCCTTTTAAGTGTCAGGGCAGTTCTTGTTGTTCTTTGGGAACTAAGGGACGTTGTTCCACTTACTGCATGGTGCCCAAGACGGGGGCATTGGGCAGGCTGGATCCCATTCTGCTGAATTAGTTTCTCAGGGTTACACATTTCTGCAGAAAAACTGGGAGAATATTTACATTTTCACTATGGACTCCGAATCGGCATTAGGTTTGCTTGCCTCTCTTGGAGCAGCGCTTTTGGTTTTGGCACATGCCATTTCGCCTACCCAAGGCTTCACGAACATTTTAGAAAATGTGGGCAGTGGTACCGTTTTGGTGTTACCAGGCAATTCACCTAATTTCTTCTTGACTGACTGCTTGATTCGGACTTCTTCCAGTTGGGCCATTTGACTGACACAAAAAGGGTGGTTTCTTTTCCTCAGTTCTTTGGACGTGAATCTTCAAATTTACACAGCGCTCTTTTCTCCTGTACTATTTATAGGTATATCGGGGAGATGTTTTTATTCATATAGGAGAGAAATATGTTTCTTTCCAGAGACTAGGGCGATGGGTCACAGTCTCAGGTTTGCATTCTTCTTCGGTCACCATGACCAAGAGTATGGGATTCTGTACAGGTTCTAAGACCCATGTTGCTGACTCCACTGGGAACTTCGGCTTGCTTTCCCATTATAACACTACGGCAGTCGCTTTTGTTCCGGTGGTTCCCTGTATCTCAGGGCTCCAATTATTTGGTAGGCTCCTCATGCTTTGCTCTGTATGATTTGGTGGCTCAGCGAGATTTCTCTTTTCAAAGGCATGCCTCGGTCTTTGCTGGATTAGCTCATGGTCACCAAACATCCCGGGCTGTTGAGTTGGGAGGCTCGGTGCCTTCCATCCTCAGCTCCAGGAGTCTGGTCTTAAGAGGCGACTCAGTACTTGTTCATTCTTCTACTCTGGAGCATGGTTGGGCTACCATTTCTGGAGCTTCAGACCATTCTTCCAGAAGGTCTTTTCAGTCAGTATTATGATGGGGGTATTTCTCTACAGCCTGGGCAGTAGGTGATATACTCAGTTGGCAGGTAAAGTTGTGGTTCTACTTCAACGGGTGGACCCTCATCTTCCTCTTCTGTTGGCAGATCATTTTATGGGTCAGGAAAAGAGTTTGGATAGACTTTCTCTCTGCAAAATCTGAGCATGGCCCATTTATTGTATATTAGTGTACAGTGCTGTGTACGCTCTAGAAAGTGTAAATGTTAGTAATAGTGAAATCTTCTACATCCTGGATATTGAGAATTTTGGCTCAGGCGTTCCAGCTCTTTTTATGGAAGTGAGATCTCCTGGAACTAGACCTCATGGCCTCGTCTCAAAATTCTAAGCTTCCTAGCTTCTTCGGTGGGCACAGGGAGTGGGAGTCGGAGGGGGTAGCAGCGTGGTTTCTTTCTTTTTTTTTTTTTCAGTGTTTTCCCCTGGCAGGAGGGCAGCCGCAGAAGCAGGAGGGCAGCCAAGCCTGGCTGATGATGGCTTGAATTTGCCATCTCAAGCTTTGCTTTCAGGGCACAGTATTTGTAGAATCTCTGGATTGGCTGCGTCATCCTTGCTATGCGGTTCTGTTGAGTCTTTTGTCAGCCGGACTATTGAATTTCCTGGTATCTCAGGATTTGCTCACCTAGGGTCCGATCAACATGGATATTCGTACTACTTTGGTATTGCGACCTAGCTTTTGAAAAGTCATGGCTGACGTGTAAGGGTTATGCGAAGCAGGTTGTTTCTTCTCTTGTCCGGGCGATACCAACGTCTTCACAGGTGGCTTCTGCTTCCTTTTGGAGATTTTTCCTTTCTTGGGTACTTCTCCACATTTGCACCCTTCCAGAGTTCTTTTTTGACACAAGTGTATTGCCGAGGGCTTAGCGTTCAATTCCCTTCAGCTTCAAGTGCCATTCTTAGCTTGTTACAAGGGCTAGGTATATTGCTCTTCACTTCCTTCTCAGCTTCATGTAGTTCAGTTCCTATAATTCTTTATTCATTTTTTCATCTTTCAACAAGTGTACAATACACATATCAACAATTAACAAATCACTTGAAAATTTTATCAGCAATGTCTTTATATAAATAATAATCCCTCCTCCCCTTCCCTCCCTCCCTGTTATTAATTTCCAAATAACTCTCCAATATCCTCCCACCCCCCTGTCCGGAGTACAGTCTTAAGGTACTTCTTCACAGTTTACCGAAGGCTTCAGTTCATCCTTGTCTTTTGATACTCTAAAGGGCTGTGCCATTGAACACGGGGTTTCTTGTGGCCATGGCTTCAGCTCGGCGGTTTTCTGAGTTGCAGGCCTTGTTTGGCAGGGATTCCTATTTCTGATTTACAAAATCTGGGGTGTCAGTTCGGACGGTCCACAATTTCTTTCTAAGGAGGGGGCATCCTTTCTTTTATGTCACACTCACTTTTCCTTCATCCTGGGAGGAGAAATGGGGAGACGTGCTTTTATTCACTGCATTTTTTGAAAGTGCGTAGCGTTCTCCACGAGCTAAGTTTCTAATGACTTTTAGTTGTTTAGATCACCCTTTTGTATTCTTCACGAGATGCCTCAAACGTATGGCGGCATCCAAAGCCTTCCTCGCTCGATGGGTCCAGGAGGACATTCTTTATGCTTGCTTGATGGCAGGGAAGTGTTTGGCAAAAGAACTTCATGACCATTCTGCCTGAGCGATGACTACTTCTTGGACTCGGTCCAGAGGTTTTTTCCTTGGAGGAGTTTTGTCTCGCAGCTACTTGGTCTTCCGAGAGTGCTTTCTCTCAGCATTACTGGTTGGATGTGGGGGCGCATGCGGTAGATGCGTTTAGTGCTTTGGTTGTTGCGGAGGCGGCATTTGCTTCCCACCCAGATTGAGGATTGCTTTGCTACATCCCATTGGTCTCTGGATTCATCTGCTGCTGTTGCTAGGGAAGGAAAAATTATGTTCTTACCTGTTAATTTTCTTTCCCTTAGACGCAGCAGATGAATCCAGAGCCCCACCCTTTCTGGATATTGTCTGTCGGTTTTTTCTTTTCCAACTTTCGAAGTTTGTTATTATTGAGGGTTGTATTCTGTATTATTGCCTTTTGAGATTTGTTATGGGAAAGAAGTTTTTTACATGCTTTGCCTATTGATGGTTATGGATGCTTGGGCAAGGAGCTATACTGGAGATACAGGAGGAGTGCCAGCCAATAGGACCACCTGTTAAATCAGTTTCTCTATCTCCGCCTGCTGGTAGATGTGTGCTATCCCATTGGTCTCTGGATTCATCTGCTGCGTCTAAGGCAGGGGTGTCCAATGTCGGTCCTCGAGGGCCGCAGTCCAGTCGGATTTTCAGGATTTCCCCAATGAATATACATGAGGTCTATTTGCATGCACTGCTTTCATTGTATGCTAGCACACTTTTTCTTTAAATCACATGTTCACCATTGACATTTTAAACTGATTGGTTACCAAAACACTAGCAGCCTAAAGGCCACTCCACTGCTTTGTTTAACCCCCTCGGGGACACCGTATCCCAAGTAAAAATAAACCTTTGTTCACAATTTACCAATTGCCTGGAAATATTCCCACCGTGGGTAGCATGAAACTGCTTCAACATGACAAATTTTAAATCAGTCTCCTGATGATGTTTAGCGAGCCAATGCTCCACCAATGGTGCTTCCTCTTTTTTATTATGCAAGCAGCTCAGATGTTCAGCTATTCTCAGCTTAACTACCCGGCGAGTTTGGCCAATATACATCAACCCACATGGACAAGTAATAGCATATATCGCCTGCATGGAGGTTCATTCCAATGTGAGGCTGGATGCTGTTTGAAAAGAATGTAAGTGTTATAAGATATGTTATGAGACTGTCGGCAGTGTGCGGCCATGGCCGGAGGGTGCAGTATTTGGTTGGTGTGTCTCAGACGTGCGGGCGCGCAGAAGTATCGTGTGGTGTTGCTGAGGAGCAGGAAGCAACCAGTGATTGGGTGGGGGAGCGTCCTCCTGGGCAGTGATTGTGGGAGAGAGTGGCATTTTGGCTTGGAGAGCAGCTTGAGTATCAGCCAGCAAGTAGAAGCACCAGGCAGGTAAAGCACAATGAAGGGAGGGAGGGAGGTGAAGGGGCTTGAGACGCTGGCGGGCATGGGTGGCCAAGTGGAGGATGGCCCATGGCGGGGGTCTACACAATTAAAAAAAAAAAAAGGAAGATGGATGGGGAGGGGAAATAATAAGCATTGCACTGATTATTAAAGATGTCTAATGGATTCAAATAAAGGGCTTTATAAAATAATTGTGAATGGAATGAACTATTTAAAAAAAAAGGGTTAATTTCAATTTATGCACAGTTATAAGGGAGTAGAAGATTAATGGATGCTGGTTATGGATTCTGTGGCTGAGGAGCTTAATGAGGCATATGTCTATGCAGTGCATAATCTTTAACTCCAAACGAAGAGTGAATGTGTTTGCGAAACGCAAATATAATATACAGAAAATAATAAATAAATGTAGAACAATGACGTGTTCATGTGCTTCACGTGTGGGGGGAGGGAAATGGAGGCGGAGGGAATGCTGCTGCACAGGGAAGTGGTGGGAGAGAAATGTTGCAGCATAGGAGGCAGGGAGAGAGACAGAAAGACAGACAGACAAAGGGGGGCCAGGGAGAGAATCAGACAGCGGGAGGGAGAGAAAGACAGAAATAAAGACACACAGACATATTCTAGCACCCGTTAATGTAACGGGCTAAAATACTAGTAGTTTTATAAATGTGCGCAGGATCTTGGTGCAGTATCTGGAGGTCACAAATGAGTTTCGGGTCTCCAACCATCTGTTCGTACTAGTGGGTCCTGCCCAGAAGCACAGGCCAGCTTTGAAGTCTACCATTTCAAGATGAATCCGTGTGGATATTCCGCTGGAAAGAAGCTCCCCCCCCTTCCTCATTTCCACCAGGGGCATCTCTTCCTCTTGGGTAGAATCTTTAGTGATCTCTTTGGAGAAGATTTTGCAGGGCTGCTACCTGGTCCTTTTTACAGGATTATGGCAGCCAAGCAGGATGCTGCTTTTGATTTCTCCATTTTGGCAGCAGGCTTACCAGTCCCTCCTTGACTCTGTGGGACTGCTCTGTTACATCCCACTTGTCCAGGAATAGAGCGGGATTGTACAAGAACGAAAATCAGGTCCTTAACTTTGTTAATCTTTCTTGTAAATTTGGGAGTTGCTGATTCGCTGATTGTCTGACTTTACAAGTACACTCCTCTCTCCATATTCGCTGTGATAGGAGATAAACAGACACGTGAATATAGAAAAACCGCAAATAACATTTCATATGTTCGCTGTTTTCTATTAAAAACCATCGTGAATATGGTGAAACCATGAATAACATGATGTTCCTGAAGGAGAGGCAAAACAGTGAAGAAAGTGCTGGGAATCAGCTATTTTCTCTAAATGTTTGGAATCAGCGATTTCTCTATGCAAGCTGACGTAATTGGGGAGGGGGGGAGGAGCCAGCAAGCTAAAAACTGAATAATCGAAACCGCGAATACGGAGGGAGAAGTGTACTGGTAAGCTGGACTTCTGATTTACTGACCAGCCTTTCTAAGAGTACCATCTGAATATATTTAGCATGTTGCCTTGGTGGGGGGGACAATGACCATAATTCTAGTACCCCCTTCCATTAGTGCAGGCTGTCTCTCCTTATAGCATAGTTTTTTTCAGGTTTATACTGTTTAATGACCTGTTTCAATTGTTTATGGTTATGATATTTCATGTTACGAGCGGATTAGACTTGTCGGGAGTGTCCCCGTATCTCTCCCTTTTGTCTCTATCCTCTACAGGTGTCACTGTCTGCTTTTGCACAAACTGGATTCCTGAGGGCATTCCTGAGGTAAGAGGAAAGGGATTGAATACATTAGGTAAAAATTAAAGCTTCCTACAAGCTGTCTGGTGACTATAGTTACATAACTTTCTTGTCCAGGAATAGAGCATGGATTTACAACAAAGGATTAGCAAAGGTAAGAACGCAACCTTTCGATACAAAGCATAAAACTAGAATAAACTGCTGCAATGATCAATGAAATTTGAGGAGACTAAGCTCCCCTAGCCCGAACACAAGCATGCTAGAAATGTGTGAAGTCCAGCAGTAACTGCTATCCATTGATGTTTGGAAACCCCAAAATCCAAGCTTCTATTGATATTGAACTGCCTTTTTGGTTTTGTTTGTATCTCTTGATGAGTCATATAAGGCGACTTTAGAATTGGGACACTTGTAAGGCTGGTACCTGTATTCATGCATGATCCACTGTTGTCTTTACAGGCAGAGAAGCGCAGAACACTGTCCAAGATACCTGCTCCAAGAGAAGGTAATAGAATTCCCTGTTGGATTGTAGGCGTATTATGGTGGCCTCACGATGCTTAGTTTTTCTGAAACCCAAGGAAGAACTGAAAGAAATGGAAGCCTTGCCCCCCAAAATAAGCAAGCTTAGAATTGCTTTGGTTTGAATGGGAAATGTTGACTTTCATACTGTCTTAAGAAGCAAATGTGGACTGGCCTGAAGACCTCTAGACGCTTTTGTTGCTCTGAATCTGTTTTCAGTCCTCTTCAGCCTTTAGGGAAAATGGCATAAGATACTACTTGGCCCAAATCAGTAGTAAATACCACAACACATCTTTTGAAACACTGGCTTCCAATTCCAGCAAGAATACTATTTAAATTCTATTGTTTACTATTTAAAACTTTAAACGGAGACAGCCCAACTTACCTGAAACAACCACCTCATCCAAACCACCTCAACCAGGCATAGGAAAACTCACACCCCATTAACACCCCCCCCCAATCAAAGAAGATAAATGGAAAAAATTATATGATGGCCTCCTAGCCACTCAAGCAGCTAAACTAGACAACCAAATCTCCAATCTACGGATACATAGAAAATGACGGCAGAAAAGGGCCATAGCCCATCAAGTCTGCCCACTTTAATGATCCACACCCTCGACTTTACCCCCCTAGAGATCTCACATGCTTATCCCATTTACTTTTAAAATCTTGTGCGCTGCTGGCCACAATCACCTGCAGTGGAAGTTCGTTCCAATGATCAACCACCCTTTCGATGAAGAAATATTTCCTGGTGTCGTCATGAAATTTCCCTCCTCTGATTTTTAGCGGATGCCCTCTTGTGGCCGAAGGCCACTTAAGAAAGAAGATATCATCTTCCACCTCGATACGGCCTGTGATATATTTAAAAGTCTCAATCATGTCTCCTCTCTCTCTACGATCCTCGAGTGAGTACAGCTCCAATTTATTCAGCCTTTCCTCATACGGGAGATCCCTAATAGAGAGTTGCGCGGGGACAGAAATCCAACCCGTCATCCCAAAGTCCCACCCGTCCCTGTGAGGAATCCCCTCCGTCCCCGCCCGTCCCTATAAACTACAGAAATAGTTATTTCATTTAATTATGCTACTGAATTAAAGGCTCTGGTAGAAACCCATTTACAAATAAGCAAAAAGACTTTATTAATTTGGAAATATTAATTGGGAAGAATACGTACTTTGTAAACGGGTTTCTACCAGAGCCTCTAATGTTTATAAATTTTTATCAACACAACTAATATACTACTTTATCCTGAAGCAAAAAAAAAAAAGAAATAGAAATAGAATTTTTTTTCCTACCTTTGTTGCCTGGTTTCTGCTTTCCTAATGTTCTCATTCAATTCCTTCCATCCACTGTCTCTCTTCTCTCTGCGTCTTCCATTTGCTCTGTTACTGTGCCTCTCCCTTTCTCCCCCCTTCCAAATTGGTCTGGCACCCATCTTCTTCCTTCCGCTCCCCCCATAATCTGGCATCTCTGCCTTCTTCCCTACCAGCGTCTTCTCCCCACTCTCTCTTCCCCATTTCCTTTCAGCGTCCTTCTCCCCCTCTGTCTTCCCATGTCCTTTCAGTGTCCTGTCTCCCTCTCTGTCTTCCCATGTCCTTTCAGTGTCCTGTCTCCCCCTCTGTCTTCCCATGTCCTTTCAGTGTCCTGTCTCCCCCTCTGTCTTCCCATGTCCTTTCAGTGTCCTGTCTCCCCCTCTGTCTTCCCATGTCCTTTCAGTGTCCTGTCTCCCCCTCTGTCTTCCCATGTCCTTTCAGTGTCCTGTCTCCCCCTCTGTCTTCCCATGTCCTTTCAGTGTCCTGTCTCCCCCTCTGTCTTCCCATGTCCTTTCAGTGTCCTGTCTCCCCCTCTGTCTTCCCCTGTCCTTTCAGTGTCCTGTCTCCCCCTCTGTCTTCCCATGTCCTTTCAGTGTCCTGTCTCCCCCTCTGTCTTCCCATGTCCTTTCAGTGTCCTGTCTCCCCCTCTGTCTTCCCATGTCCTTTCAGTGTCCTGTCTCCCCCTCTGTCTTCCCCATGTCCTTTCAGTGTCCTGTCTCCCCCTCTGTCTTCCCCATGTCCTTTCAGTGTCCTGTCTCCCCCTCTGTCTTCCCCATGTCCTTTCAGTGTCCTGTCTCCCCCTCTGTCTTCCCCATGTCCTTTCAGTGTCCTGTCTCCCCCTCTGTCTTCCCCATGTCCTTTCAGTGTCCTGTCTCCCCCTCTGTCTTCCCCATGTCCTTTCAGTGTCCTGTCTCCCCCTCTGTCTTCCCCATGTCCTTTCAGTGTCCTGTCTCCCCCTCTGTCTTCCCCATGTCCTTTCAGTGTCCTGTCTCCCCCTCTGTCTTCCCCATGTCCTTTCAGTGTCCTGTCTCCCCCTCTGTCTTCCCCATGTCCTTTCAGTGTCCTGTCTCCCCCTCTGTCTTCCCCATGTCCTTTCAGTGTCCTGTCTCCCCCTCTGTCTTCCCCATGTCCTTTCAGTGTCCTGTCTCCCCCTCTGTCTTCCCCATGTCCTTTCAGTGTCCTGTCTCCCCCTCTGTCTTCCCCATGTCCTTTCAGTGTCCTGTCTCCCCCTCTGTCTTCCCCATGTCCTTTCAGTGTCCTGTCTCCCCCTCTGTCTTCCCCATGTCCTTTCAGTGTCCTGTCTCCCCCTCTGTCTTCCCCATGTCCTTTCAGTGTCCTGTCTCCCCCTCTGTCTTCCCCATGTCCTTTCAGTGTCCTGTCTCCCCCTCTGTCTTCCCCATGTCCTTTCAGTGTCCTGTCTCCCCCTCTGTCTTCCCCATGTCCTTTCAGGTCCTTCTCCCCTCCTTCCCGTCTTCCCCATGTGCTTTCAGCGTCCTTCTCCCCTCCTTCCCGTCTTCCCCATGTGCTTTCAGCGTCCTTCTCCCCCCTCCCATCTTCCCCATTTCCCTTAAGCGTCTTTTCTTCTCCACTCCACCTTTCCTCCCTTTCTCCCTCCCTGCCCCTTACCTTTGTGGCGATTCCCCACCCGACCGACCGACAACAGAACAGGCCCGGTAGGATAAACCTCCCTGCCCTGTAGCCGCGAATCTAAATTACCTTCTTACAGCAGCTGGAGTATTGAAGCTGCTGTAAGAAGGTAATTTAGATTTGCGGCTACAGGGCAGGGAGGTTTGTCAGCCGGGCCTGTTGTCAGTCGGTCAGGGGAAGCGCCACAAAGGTAAGGGGACCTGACCAGTTGTGCACACTCCCTCCCATGGCTGCAATCAGGGCGGACCGCCCCCCCCTTTTGGTACGCCATTGCCTTCTCCCTACCTGCCCTGCCGCACTCAGCCGACTGGAAGTCTTCCCGATGTCGGCGCTGATGTCGGAGGAAGGGAGGGCTTTGCTTAAGCCCTCCCTCCGACGTCAGTGCTGACATCGGGAAGACTTCTGTTCGGCTGCGGCAGGGCAGGTAAGGAGAAGGAGACTAGCCTCGCAGCTCGAGTGCCATCCAACCCCGCAGGAACCCCGCGACCCTCGGAGGTGTCCCCACGGGATCCCCGTGACCCAAAGGGGGGACCCACGGGATCCCCGTCGTCCCCGTTCCCATGCAGCTCTCTAATCCCTAAGCCCCGAGACCATCCTGGTGGCCATTCTTTGAACTGACTTGACTCTCAGCACATCTTTTTGGTAATGTGGCCTCCAGAATTGTACACAATATTCCAGGTGAGGTCTCGCCATGGATCTGTACGACGGCATGATGACTTCGGGCTTCCGGCTGACAAAGCTTCTGCGGATACAACCCATCATTTGTATAGCCTTGGATGAAGCCTTCTCCGCCTGATTGGCAGTTTTCATGTCTTCACTGATTATTACTCCGAAATTCCGTTCTGCTACAGTCTCGATTAAGGTCTCACCATTTAGTGTGTGAGTTCTGCATGGATTTCTGCTGCCAAGGTGCATGACCTTACATTTTTTTGCATTGAAGCTGAGCTGTCAAGTCGCGGACCAATGTTCCAGTAGAAGTAGGTCTTGCTTCATACTGTCGGGCAAAGTGCTTTTACCTACTATGTTGCAGAGTTTGGTGTCATCGGCGAACAATGTTATTTTACTTTAAGCCCCTGAGTCAAGTCACTTACAAATGTTGAATAGGATCGGACCCAATACCGAGCCCTGCGGCACTCCACTGTTCACCTCTGATGTTTTGGAGAGGGCACCATTTACCACCACCCTCTGTAGTCTACTGCTTAGCCAATCATTGACCCATGCAGTTAAAGTTTCTCCCAGTTCCATTGATTTCATCTTGCTCAATAACCTGCGGTGTAGGACGCTATCTAAAGCTTTACTGAAGTCTTTACACGACGTCTAGGGACTCCCCCACATCCAGCTTCCTTGTTACCCAGTCAAAGAAGCTAATTAGATTGGATTGGCAGGACCTACCCTTGGTGAATCCATGTTGGTGGGGATCACGTAGATTCTCCTCGTCCAGGACTGTATCTAGTTTACGTTTAATTAGTGTTTCCATTAGTTTACTCACTACGGATGTGAGACTCACCGGTCTGTAATTTGCAGCCTCCGTCCTGCAGCCCTTTTTGTGAAGTGGGATGACGTTAGCTGTTTTCCAGTCCAAGGGGACTCTTCCTGTGTTCAGGGAAAGATTGAAGAGTGCTGATAATGGTTCTGCCAGAACATCACCCAACTTTCTAAGCACCCTGGGGTGTAGATTGTCCGGACCCATAGCTATGTTCACTTTGAGTCTTGATAGTTCGCAGTAGGCGCTGCTGGGTGTAAACTTGAAATTCTAAAACGGGTCTTCCGTGCATTGCCTTGCTTGCAATTGTGGACCAGACCCCGGCGCCTCACAGGTAAAGACCGAGCAGAAGTATTCATTTAGCAGACAAAGGGGTGGAGAAGGACGCTGAAAGCACATGGGGAAGACAAAGGGGTGGAGAAGGACGCTGAAAGCACATGGGGAAGACAGAGGGGGAGAAGGACGCTGAAAGGACATGGGGAAGACAGAGGGGTGGAGAAGGACGCTGAAAGCACATGGGGAAGACAGAGGGGGAGAAGGACGCTGAAAGGACATGGGGAAGACAGAGGGGGGGGAAGACTGGCAACTAAAATTCAATGCAAAGAAATGCAGAGTAATGCATTTGGGGATTAATAATAGGAAGGAACCGTATATGCTGGGAGGAGAGAAGCTGATATGCAAGGACGGGGAGAGGGACCTTGGGGTTATAGTGTCCGAAGATCTAAAGGCGAAAAAACAGTGTGACAAGGCAGTGGCTGCTGCCAGAAGGATGCTGGGCTGTATAAAGAGAGGCGTAGTCAGTAGAAGGAAGAAGGTGTTGATGCCCCTGTACAGGTCATTGGTGAGGCCCCACTTGGAGTATTGTGTTCAGTTTTGGAGACCGTATCTGGTGAAAGACGTAAGAAGACTTGAGGTGGTCCAGAGGAGGGCGACGAAAATGATAGGAGGCTTGCGCCAGAAGACGTATGAGGAGAGACTGGAAGCCCTGAATATGTATACCCTAGAGGAAAGGAGAGACAGGGGAGATATGATTGACGTTCAAATACTTGAAGGGTATTAACGTAGAACAAAATCTTTTCCAGAGAAAGGAAAATGGTAAAACCAGAGGACATAATTTGAGGTTGAGGGGTGGTAGATTCAGGGGCAATGTTAGGAAATTTTACTTTACGGAGAGGGTAGTGGATGCCTGGAATGCACTCCCGAGAGAGGTGGTGGAGAGTAAAACTGTGACTGAGTTCAAAGAAGCGTGGGATGAACACAGAAGATTTAGAATCAGAAAATAATATTAAATATTGAACTAGGCCAGTTACTGGGCAGACTTACACGGTCTGTGTCTGTGTTTGGCCGTTTGGTGGAGGATGGGCAGGGGAGGGCTTCAATGGCTGGGAGGGTGTAGATGGGCTGGAGTAAGTCTTAACAGAGATTTCGGCAATTGGAACCCAAGCACAGTACTGGGTAAAGCTTTGGATTCTTGCCCAGAAATAGCTAAGAAGAAAAAATAAAAAAATAAAATTTAAATAGAATCAGGTTGGGTAGACTGGATGGACCATTCGGGTCTTTATCTGCCGTCATCTACTATGTTATTATGTAATTGTCCTTCGTACATACACCATCCCCACCTTCTAGTTTAAATGCCTAGAAAAATATTGTCTAAATTTCTCTGCAAGGTTTCTTTTTCCTGCTGTAGTAATATGTAGCCCATCAGTGCAATATAGCTTCTTGTCCTTCCATGTATTTCCCCATCCTCCTATGTACCTGAAGCCTTCTTGATGACACCAGGCTCTGAGCCATCTATTAAAGTCCTCTGTGTTTTTCACTCTTTGCTCTCCCTTTCCATATGCAGGCAGTATTTCAGAAAAAGCTAAAGTCTTTACAAAAGGTTTCACGCCCTCACCAAGCTCCCAAAAAGCTTTCTGTGCTGCAAGTGTGGAGTTGTTGGCCAGGTCATTTGTTCCCAGATGGATAACATCAGTGTTAAAATCCTTAGTTTCTTCCTTAATTATGGTCTGTATTTGCCTGGAACTCCTGGTAGCTGAGGATCCTGGAAGACATTTCACTATTTTGGTCTCCTCGCCTTGTGTTCCAAGGTTAATGCTTCTGATGATGGAATCCCCCAACAGTAATAGTTTTCTGTTTTTGGCTTTTTTATTTGTGCTTAGGGTGCGCTTGTTCTCTTGAGTTACCTTCATTGGTTCCAGTCCCACCTCCCTTATGTTTTCTTGAGTATCGCAGTACACTAGTGGAGCAAAGGAATTCTGTAGAGGTAATATTTGTGAAGGTGGATGTTTCTGTGTTACATGTCGCAGTCTTCCTGAGCCTACTGTGACCCATTTATTCCTGGGCTGTTTTATTCTTTGAGGTAGAGGTAGCAAGTTGGTATGATTTTGTTGAGTGATGGAAGCTGCTTTAATTGTATTCAATTCCTGTTTAAGTTTGCAGAGCTCCTCCTTAATACTAGCAAGTTGAAGACAGATGGGGCAAGCCTTAAGCCTCCAAATAGTATGTCTTGGAATTAAAGCACCACAGTGATTGCATAGAATAAAGGTCATCTTGATTGGTTGTGAAGTGACTTGATTTGAGTAGTCCTGATTATTTGGGTCTCTATATATGAAAAGTGGTCCCTGGGGTTGTTGGGACTATAAGTCTTACCCTTATTCCTATGAAGGAAGAGGGAAAGAGGAAATACGATTTAACAAAGGAAAGACAAGAGTTTATTTTTTGTGTTTTTTTTTAAGTAAGAAACAGGGAGGAGAAGAGCAATTAAGTAGATATAATGCTGAAATCCAGTGAAAAGAGCAGAATATGAAATGTTGAGCAACTTAGCTTTTTGAAGTTCACAGGGCAGCCTTGTTCACAGCACTGTCCCAAAAATAATGCAGTTAACCTTAGTAGTAAATCAGAACCCCTCTTCTCCACCTAATCAACAGACACAATGGCTAAAAACTAGTAAGTCAGAAATATAGGCTCTATACCACCCTAAAACACAGTATTTTAAACAAAAATGCAGGCTCTATAACAAATCAGTGGCTACCCTAAAACACAGGATTTATAACAGGATTTTCCCTACTTTAGTCACCCTGTGCTACAGGCACCAGGATTTAATTAGAGTTAATAAAGTCTTACCCTTATTCCTATGAAGAGGAAGAGGGAATAAGATTTAACAGAGGAAAGAAGGGTTTATTTTTTTTTGTGCTTTTTTGGTTTGTTTGTTTTTTAAAGTAAGAAACAGGGAGAAGAGAAATTAAGCAGATATAATGCTGAAAAACAGTGAAAAGAGTAGAATATGAAATGCTGAGTAACTTAGCTTTTAGAAGTTCACAGGGCAGCCTTGTTCACAACACTGTCCCAAATATAATGGCAGTTAACCTTAGTAGTAAATCAGAGCCCCTCCCTTCTCTACCTAATCAGCAGACACAATGGCGAAAAACTAGTAAGTCAGAAATACAGGCTCTATACCACCTTAAAACAGTATTTTAAACAAAAATGCAGGCTCTATAACAAATCAACTTACAATCTCAGATTCACCTCTTTATGGTGTCCCGGTGTCCTTGGGTGCAGGATTTCCTCCAAGTCTTGGGGTCGATGGCGGCGTCCCTGGACGTGGTGAGGTGGGTACGGGCCCACATGCGTCCTCTTCTGTATGCTCTGCTCCAGAGGTGGTCACACCAGAGGCATAGTTTGGATGTCCCTGTCCCTCTGCGAGGCTAGGCGCGCTGCGGTCTTCGTTGGTGGCTCTAGACTTCTCATCTGGTTCAGGTGGTGAGTCTGGATCTACCGCAGTGGCTGGTGCTTCTCATGGATGCTAGTCTCCTTGGTTGGGGGGGGCTCAGTGTCTAGGCAGCTCGGCTCCAGGCACCTGGTCCACGGAGGAGGCGTCCTGGTTGTTCCATGTGTTGCAGCCCAGTGCCGTCCATCTGGTGCTGTTAGCCTTCTGCTCCCTTTTTAATGGGTGAGTCGGACTGAGTTCTGTTGGACAGGCCACAGCAGTGGCTTTGGTCAATCATCAGGGAGGCACCGCAAGCGCACAGATGGCATGGGAGGCGGCTCGGCTCTTCCTTTGGGCGGAGTCGCACCTTCTGGACCTCTCAAACTCTCACCTAGCCGGGGTGGAGAATGTTCAGGCGGACTTCCTCAGTCGTCACATCTTAGCTCCCAAAGAATGATGTCTCAGCCCCGTGGCCTTTCAGTTGATAGTGTAGGCTTGGGGTCAGCCCCTGATGGCCATGAGTGGCATTGCCAAAGTGCCCCACTTCTTCAGTTGTCGCAGGATCAGTCTGACCAAGGGTCTAGATGCTCTGGTTCAACCATGGCCAACGGAGGGGCTGTTTGTTCTCTCCGTGGCCATTAGTGGGCAGAATTCTTCTCCGCCTTGTTTGCCATCCAGGTCTTGTGGTTCTGGTGGCTCAGTCTTGGCCTCGACGTCCATGGTATGTGGATCTGGTGAGGCATCTGATGGTGAATCCTCTTCCTCTGCCACTCTTGGGACAGGGTCCCATTCTCATGTTCGACCCATCTCCCTTCTGTCTTACGGCTTGACTCTTGAAGGGGATCGCCTAGGTGAGAAGGGGTATTCAGATAAGGTGATCTCTACTCTCTTGGGGTCCCGGAGGCTTTCTACCTCCTAGGCTTATGTGCAGGTTCGGCGTCTCTTTGAGGGGTGGTGCTAGGTGCAGGGAGTGTTCTCTTTTTGCGCTTCCCTGCCTAACGTCCTAGAGTTCTTGCCAGATGGCTTGGCTTGGTCTTCTCTCCAGGTTCGGCTTGCGGCCTTGTCAGCCTTTCGTGGGTTAGTGACAGGTCAGCGTTTGACAGCCATTCCTGAGGTGATTCATTTTTTGCGGGCGGCCAGGTGCTCGAGCCTCCCAAGCGACCCTCTGTTCCATCTTGTGATCTCAATCTGGTTCTTTCTGTTCTGGTGTGTCCACCTTTCGCACCGTTGGGTGGCTGCTCTTTGAAGGACCTTACTCTGAAGGCGGTCTTTTTGGTGGCCATTACTTCCGCTAAGCGTGTTTCTGGGTTACAGGCTTTCTCTTGAGGGCTCCCTTTTTGGAGTTTACTAGGTTGCGAGTTGTCTTGAGGCCTGTTCCTTCCTTTCTGCCAAAGGTAGTTTCTCCTTTTTATGTCAATCAATCTGTAGTCCTTCCGGTGTTGGGTAGTCGGGAGGGCTCTTCTGAGTCACGATAGCTGCGCGAGTTAGCTGTCGTTCGGGTCCTTCGCTCTTATGTGCAGCGGACCCTGGAGATCAGGAACTCGGATCATCTTTGTCCTTCTGGCGGGTCCTCGTAAGGGGGCTGGCGCTTCTACGGCTACTCTTGTGCGCTGGATCAAGGAGACTATTGCTTCCGCTTCTCTTCTGAGATAGAGGTCTGTTCTGAAGTTTTCTCAAGGCTCATTCCACTCAGGGTCCGGCGGCTTCTTGGGCTGAGTCTTCACTCGTGCCTCCGGTGGACATTTGTATGGTTGCGGTTTGGTCTTCCTTGCATTCCTTTGTCAGACACTACCGGGTAGATGTTCGGGTGCGTCAGGACACGGTGTTCGGTGAGCGTGTTCTGGTGTCGGCCCTTCGAGGGTCCCGCCCGTGATGGGAACTGCTTTGGTACGTCCCATTCGTAAAGATTAACCTCTACTGGTCTGGAGAGTGCTAAAGAAGGAGAAATTAGGTTCTTACCTGCTAATTTACTTTCTTTTAGCTTCTCCAGACCAGTAGAGGTCCCCACCCTGTTTGTTGTTGTGTTGGGGCTGTTGCGTGGGCAGTTTGTTTTTTTGCTGTAGGTTGTAGAATTTTTCTAGGGCCGGGGAGAATTAAAGAACAGCGGCTGTGGCTTAGCTGGCGAGCTGCGGGGACATTTTCTTTCTGGTATCTCTCCTCTGCATTTTCCAACAGCATTTTGGGTACATTAGTTGTTACTCCTGTTTGGAGTATTGTTTATTTCTGTTTTCAGTTCTTGGTTCTGCTTGGCTATTTGGCAGACTGATGAGAATAGAGAAGGGGATATCTTATGTACTATCTCACAGTTTTGTTTTCAGTCTCCACCTGCTGGTCATGATTGGATTAACCTCTACTGTTTCGGAGAAGCTAAAAGAAAGTAAATTAGCAGGTAACCTAATTTCTCCTTCCGCCCACACACGCACGCGACTGCACGAACGCTCTGGTGGCTTTCGACCAGACAAACCTTAAAACGTGCCACAAAGGTAAGAGGGAGGGAGGGAGATAGATTCGCGTGGGTAGGGAGGGAGGGGGGGTCGCGCGATCGGTGACCGCATGCGCTCCCTCCCTTAACTGCGGGGACAAGGCCATTCACCGCTCCATGGGGCGGTAGATAGCCTTGTTCCCATACCTGATGTTAGCACCTTCCCCCTCCACTGTTTTGGCAAGTTACCACGGCTAGTCACGGGTAACATCCACCGTGTCATTCTCTACCTGCAATTACCACATATAACATAGACATGTCTAAACAACATCATTAATCGTCCCTGTTATAAACAGGGATAGAGCCCAAATTCAATCAATTCAGAAATACAATCAAGCTTTTTTATAATTCCTAGCATCTTGTTTGCTTATTTTGGCTGCTGCCACACATTGGGTGGAAAGTGTTTATCATTGTCTACAATGACACCCAGACGCCTTTCTTGGGCGCTAACACTTAAGGTGGACCCTAGCATTTAGTAACTGATTTGGGTTATTCTTCCCTATATACATCACTTTGCAGAGGCTATGGACTTTTCCTTCAGGAACTTGTCAAAACCCTTTTTTTTTCCTTTAACCCAGATACACTAACTTCTATTATCACGTCTTCTGGCAATGAGTTCCAGAGCTTAACTATTCTTTGAAAAAATATTTCCTCTTTGTTTTAAAAGTATGTCCATGTAACTTCATTGTATTTCCACTATGGCAGTCCAAAAACATCAAGTTCATGGGACATGACCTCCACAAATCTCTTTTTGTTCTGTCTGGCCACTGTTAATTGTGCCAATTATAAGCCTTTTGGTGAACATTTAGGTCACTCAAAGATTTTTAATTTAATACATAAAATGCAAGTATAGAATTTATATATTTTTAATCTAAATATGAATTGTGAGCAAATGTACACGGAAAGAAGTTAAAATACATACTGTTACGGCTGAAAATAGGCCTGTTGGCCTAATCTATTATGCTTTGGTCAATGATGGGTAACTAATGTTATTATTGCACAGTAAATACAAAATGTTATATGCCAATGCTGAACAATAGTCTTAGATTGAATTAGTATTCATCGGTGTGGCTTTGGAGCAAGTTGGATAGGTCTTTCTGTGCTGAGCAACATTAAGGCAATTGGTCTTTCATTGGAGTTGTTGACAGTCATTTATTCTGACTACTTCAAATACGGGGAATTTGGATCATCTCTCCAGTTTGCATGATCTTTAACCAGAAATTGTTGAGCCTTTTTCTTAACTGTTTGTATCAAACAAAGAAGACATAAGTTCTCTTTATACATAATGCCAAGCCGATGCTACAGAGTGACTCAGGACAGCAGTCAAAACATTTCACTGAAGTTGAAGGTTTGCCACCATATTGGACTATCATGTCCATTGCTTAGGGATGGGACTTGATATATCAAAGTAGTTTCCATGGGGCAATGAAGTGTTAAATGATTTGCCCAGAGTCACAAGGAGCTGCTTAGTCACCTGCAATTTTTCAGTCTGCATATGTTATAATGATTTTAGAGTTTAGTATCTGCAAATTTAATCACCTTATTCTTTATCGTCCCTCCAGACCAGCACAGATGGGATGGGTTTATGTTCCTCTACCAGCAGGTAGAGACTGAAAACACATTGACTTGGCAGTAGTTCAAGTGGGCTGTGCAGTAAAACATAAAGAGTTGCTATACTGAGATAGACCGAAGGTCCATCAAGCCCAGTATCCTGTTTCCAACAGTGGCTAACCCAGGTCCCAAGTACCTATCTAAATCTCAAGTAGCAAAATAGATTATATGCTGCTTATCCTAGGAATAAGCGGTGGATTTCCCCAAGCCATCTCAGTTTGTTCTCAGTCTCCAGCAGGTGAAGGTGGTAAGCCTGTGCAGTTTAGGACCTGTTGGATCTGATTGAGAGATAGTAGGGTCTGCTCCTTTGTTTTTGGTTTTTAAGAAAAAACTACCAGTCCTGAGGCCTTGCCGGTCTGAATGGAAGCCTTTAATTGCTTTACCAGTTCAATAGGTGAGACATTCTAGACAGGGTTATTTCCCTATAGCCACATGCTGCTTCAGAAGGAATCCAGTCTGGATTTTTCACTCTATCTCTGTTGCACTTCACTGGGCTCTCTAGCTCCACCTTCACTTCTTTCCTTCTGCACATGTGCCTGCAGAAGTGTTTGTTCTGCTTGCCCCATTTTATTTTAATTTGATGTAATTCGTCCCCTTTTTTGATCACAGACTATAAAACCTTTAAAAAACCCCAAAAACCCTATTCTTCAAAAAATACATAAAACCAATATAACACAACCAAACATGTTACGAACACCTCCTGCAATTACCAACTACTCCTTAGCAAATTAGAAAATGTTCAAACTATTCCTTAAGTACTTCTTAATATCTTAACAATATGTACCTCTTATTATCATAACAATTCTTATGTAATCCACCTTGAACCGCAAGGTAAAGGCAGAATAGAAATCACGTAATGTAATATAGTGCTTGGAACAAATTTGAAACTCTGCCTGCTTGAATTTACAGATTTTGGTCTGTAGCTGACAGGCCAATCCCAATGGGTACTTGTTTTAGTCAGCCTGCATAGTTTCTCTGGAACTTGGGGCTGTGCCTGCGGTGGTCTCACCTCCTGTTAAATCAGGGGTTAAGCGCAGGCTGTTAGACACCCTTAGGAGGCTGTGTCATTGGGCATTTGCCTGTCCCAGTGCGCATCCAGTGGTCTGCATGGGTGGAGGTATAGTCAGACATAGGAGTCTGGCAACCTAAAGATCAGCTTTCCAGAATCATTTCCAGCATTATGGCAGTGAAATTACTTATCTAGCTACTGTAAGAGAGCTGAAAGCAGGTTGCAGCACAGCCTCTCTTGGGTCACAGTGAGTACACAGGCTGACAGCCTGTGAGAGCTATCAGGGGAGGTTTGAAAAATTGGGTTTCTGGAGGTTCCCTCTCCTGAAAAATCCTAAAATCGCTGTTTTTATAGTTTGGAAGTGTGAAAAATATTGCAATTTTGGTGTGAATTTCTTGATGGTGGTCATCTTGGATTTTTTTTTTTTTCCTCCTTTAAAGCTCCTTGCTTCAAAACTACAAATTTTGCCTAGAAACTTGCTGGGATGGAGTCATAAGAACATAAGAACATAAGTAGTGCCTCTGCCGGGTCAGACCAGAGGTCCAGCCCGCCCAGCAGTCCGCCCCCACGGCGGCCCAACAGGTCATGACCTGCCTTAATCACCAGAAGGGGCACCCTTGCCCCCTAGGTTTCTCATCGAAGTCCTATCTTCCCATCAATGTCCTAACCCTCCGGCCTTGCACCTGCACGACCTGGTGAGCTGTCTATACTTATGCAACACCCCAGCACCTCCCTCAGTACCCCACGATCCCCTTTTCCCTCAGGAATCTGTCCAATCCCTGTTTGAATCCCTGTACTGTACTCTGCCGGATCACTTCCTCCGGGAGCGCATTCCATTTGTCCACGACCCTTTGGGTGAAGAAAAACTTCCTTGCATTTGATTTGAACCTATCTCCCTTCAGTTTCTCTGAGTGCCCCCTTGTACCTGTCGTCCCTTTTAGTCTGAAGAACCTGTCCCTGTCCACCCTCTCTATGCCCCTAAGTATTTTGAAGGTCTCTATCATATCCCCCCTGAGCCTCCTTTTTTCCAGAGAGAAGAGCCCCAGTTTATCCAGCCTCTCAGCATATGGGAAGTTTTCCAGCCCTCTTACCAGTTTCGTTGCCCTCCTTTGGACTCTCTCAAGAACTGCCATGTCCTTCTTGAGGTGCGGCGACCAATATTGAACGCAGTATTCCAGATGTGGGCGCACCATCGCTCGATACAGCGGCATGATGACTTCCCGCATCCTGGTTGATATGCCCCTCTTGATGATGCCCAGCATCCTGTTGGCTTTCTTCGAGGCTGCTGCACACTGTGCGGATGGTTTCATGGATGGATCCACTAGCACACCCAAGTCTCTCTCAAGTCCGGTGTCTTCCAGCAATCTCCCCCCCATTTTATACTCGAACAACGGGTTCTTTTTCCCTATGTGCATGACCTTGCATTTATCTACGTTATCCTTAGGCTCTCCTCGTGGATTCTTGCCAGGATTATGCAAATTTACCGTGTCTATCGTTGTACCATGTACTGTGTGTAGCGCAGCCAGAGGGGGTCCCAGCATCCATCTTAGCCTCTTCTGCTGAAACAGATGACCAAATACTCATCTAACCCGGCAGGACAACCTTCATGATTTTCGGGGTTCGGCACAGCTGGTAATTCTACACCAGGCTGCAGACCCTTTGCAGCCTCGAATGCAAATTTTAGTCACCTAAGGGTAACACTATGCCCCAGGAGCTTGACACTTTCTTCTGACTTGAAATTTTTGTAATCTGAATCTCGGAACCTGTGTTCTTCCCCTGTGCAGTCCCAATCTGCCTCCATGGCGTCTGCGGCGTTGCTCCTTTGGACACATCCTTACTTCACCCTATCACTGTGCTTGCACTGTGGGGTATCCTGATGAAGATGACTTGCTTGCTGACCCCTTATTTGCAGGTGCAGCACTTCCTGGGGCAGGAGATCAGGGACTGTGTTGGATCTGTGGATCCCTCTGGGGTTTTTGGAGCCTGTAAATGCTCTCATCATCCAGCATTTATGTGAGTCTGTGGCTTTGCTGGACCTTATTTCTGCATCTTTGTAGGTGTTCATTTTGGTCACTAAGCTGGCTCCGTCCACTTTTTCCTCCTAGCTTTGTGGTGTGTGCTTGCAGTCTGATACCTTCCCCTGGCACCCTGATATGTGCATTCTGGTTTCGAAGCAGTTTGACTCTCCAGAAGGTGGGTTTTAAGCATCTCTGACCACCAGGCACTGTAAAAAGTTTCAGATGGTTGAAGCCATAACTCCTCCCTATCCTAGCATATCCTGGAGAATGCCCAGTAGGTTCCAGTCATGCCAAGCCTGTAGGAGCTTATTTCTTCCTCGTGTTTTCTTTGAATAGTTTCAGTAATATTTTTGATATTTCCCTTGCGGGTTGGCCCTTGTGGTGGGAGAACAAAGACTTTTGGAGAACATCTTGGGGTTCCCTGCGAGGTAGTATTTATTTTTTATTTATTTATTCAATTTTCTATACCGTTCTCCCAGGTGAGCTCAGAATGGTTTACATGCATTTAATCAGGTACTCAAGCAATTTTCCCTCTCTGTCCAGGCGGGCTCACAATCTATCTAACATACCTGGAGCAATGGAGGGATTAAGTGATTTGCCCAGGGTCACAAGGAGCAGCATGGGTTTGAACCCACAACCTCAGGGTGCTGAGGCTGTATCTTTAACCACTGCGCCACACTCTCCCCTTGACAGCCCCCTGGACAGCCTGCAGGACAGATCGAGACTCCAGGATCGTGAGGTAGCTCACCCCAGGTTCATCCGCTAGTGGGTGTAGTGCAGGCTGAGTGGTTCCATTGAGGCACTACCGGAATCAGAGATGGACTGCGTGCCTCCGCCTGGTGGTTGCGTGACAGCTGAGGGGAGATGTGATTGAAGTCTACAAAATCCTGAATGGAGTAGAAAGAGTTAAGTGGATCAATTTTATTTTTTTTAAACTCCATCAAAAATTACAAAGACTAGGGGACACTTAATGAAGATACAGGGTTCACAAGCTAGACTCTACGGTTCCTCTTCGTGGGATCGTTTGTCTCAATCTGTGCTGGAGGCTTCAGTCCCACAATCTGGTTCAAGGAGTGTGGATCAGCCCCAGTGGACAGTGCTTCTCATGGACACCAGTCTCCTCGGCTAGGGAGTCCAGTGTCTCGGTTGTTCAGTTCAGAGCAACTGTTCGCTGGATAAGGTCTCCTGGTCGATCAACGTTTTGGAGACCAGAGCCATTCAGTTGGTGGTCTTCCTGTCATTGCTGGAGGTCAAAATGGTACGGGATCTCTCCAACAATACAATGGCTGTGGCTTACGTCAATCGTCGGGGAGGAACCCAAGAGTCGCTGGTAGCACAGGAGGCAGTACTTTTCATGGAGTGGGTGGAGGCTCACTTTCTAGACATCTTGGTTTCCCATATAGCAGGAGTGGTCAATGTCCAGGTGGATTTCCTCACTTGTCATGTGCTGGATTTCAGCGCGTGGTGTCAAAGGGATGATAGCCTTCAGTCTAATCGGTTGTGGGGTCAGCTAATGATGGATCTCATAGCCACACATTTTATCTCCAAGCACAGAGGTTCTTAAGTTGGCGCAGAGATAGTCAGTCTGAGGGGCTGGATGCTCTAGTGCAGGATTGGCCGACAGATGGCCTGCAGTATGTCTTTTCTCCAAGGCTGCTGGTGAGCAGAGTTCTTCGCATTGCGCATCACGCAGGCCACGTGATCCTGATGGCTACAGATTGGCACAGGTGCCAGTGGTACAGGGATCTGGTTCATCTCGTGGCATATCTCCATCCTTTGCCCCTCTCTGAACAATCTTCTGACTCGGGGTCCCATTCCCATGATCGTTCTGGGTCCCTGTTGTCTTACGGCTTGGCTCTTGAAAGAGAATACCTAAGCAAGAAAGGATATTCAGATAGTGATCTCTACCCTTTTAGGATCTGTGCAGTTCTCTACTTCTCAGGCTTGTGTGCATTTGGCACTTCTTTGAGGATTGGTGTTCCATTCGGGCGTTAGTTTTGCATGCATCTGTGCTGCACTTTTTAGAGTTTTTTTTGCAGGATGGCCTGGAGCAGGGCCATGATTGGTCCTCCTTGTGGGTTCAGGTGGCGGCCTTGACCTTCTTTTAGAGATCCTTTGCGTGGTCAACAGTTGTCTTTTCCTGATGTGATCCATTTCCAAGTTTATTCAAATCTAACTATCCTGCACCAAAGGTCAAAAACCTGGGCGGCTTACAATCTAAAATCCAAATGACTGAAAATTAGTTACGTAAAATAAATAAATACAATTCAGTTAAACAAAAACTTATAAAATCAAATTGTCTTGTGTCTTTACAAGATTCTCTTGGTGCTGAACTATTACTATTTATTTTCATTAGCATCAGAAAAAAGATGTTTTTAATTAAGTTTTAAACTTATCAAGCGTTCCTATCGGAGTGTTAATGTTTAGAATTCTAAAGTTGCGGACCTATTGCAGGAAAAGTAGCTACCCTAGTATGCTCATGAACTATAAGATGTTTCTGATTCATTGATCAAAGGAGAATAAAAAGACAATCCTACTAACGGGCAGTTGTAAGGGGGAAGGTACCTCCTAATGCTTAGATTTGTGCGTTGGATCAAGGAGGCTATCGCATTGGCGTACCTTCAGAAGAAACCTGTTCCAGACTTTCTCAAAGCTCAATCCACTTGGGATCAGATGGCTTCCTGGGCAGAGTTTTCTGGTGCCCCCGGTGGATACCTGTAAGGCTGCAGTTTGGTCTTCTCTGCATTCTTTTGTACATCACTACCAAATGGATGTTCAGGCACATTGGGATGCTGTTTTTGGTGAGTATGTTCTTGTGGCGGCCCCTCGGGGATCCCACCTGTGATGGGTATTGCTTTAATACGTTCCATCCATCTGTGCCAGTCTGGAGAGATGCTAAAGGAGAAGTTAGGTCTTGCTTGCTAATTTTTCTTTATAGTCCCTCCAGACCGGCACAGAACCCACCCAGTCTGCTTGTTGATGCGAAGAGTCGGGTTTTTTTCTTGGGCATGCCATCTTGTGACTTGTTTTTTTTCCTCTTTCTAGGGAGTGTAAATAGTTATTTTGGAGCAGCGGCATCTGATTTCATCCGATGGTGAACTATGGGGACAGTTTTGGTTGCCTGTTCTGATTCTTTTCCAACAGTTTTACTTTAAAAAAAAGTTTGGAGTTCCTGTTCTTCCAGCTGGGATATTTGTATTGTTCCTGCTTAACTGTTTGTCAGACTGATTCTGAGGGAGAGAACAGCCCACTTCTTCTGTTAGAGAATTCAATGTGTTCTCAGTCTCTACCTGCTGGCAGAGGTGCATAAACCCATCCATCTGTGCCGGTTTGGAGGGACTAAAAGAGAAAATTAGCTGGTAAGACCTAATTTTTCCTTACAAAAAAAAATGGATGTTAATACAGACACATAATGCCCTAATAGTATCTCCAACACGCTCCATATCCGTTGGTGCATTACATTGCCTGATCTTTCTCTTCTAGCATCTTATCAAGTGCTGCGGAATCGATCTTCCAAACTGATTCCAATTTCAGAAGTCCTTCCACTAGAGAACCGTATGGAAGTTGAATCTGCTCCTCAGCAACCAATTAAACAGAATTCTGCTATTCCTGGTGAGTGGAGTGCAGTATAAAGTCATGTCTAACAAACGGACTGAGATGCATTCACCTGAATATTTGTCTAGTAGAAAGCCAGAAGTGAAGGAATTATCATAGAATTCTCATGTCCATAATGAAATATACATGAGAAATTTGCATGCACTACCTCCTTTGTGTACAAATCTTTCATGTATATTCTTTAATGCCTGTTGGAATATAAGCTTCCAAAAGTTTCCTGAAGACTAAGAAATCAGTTACCTTCCTGATTTCACAAGATAAGACTTTTCATAATGTCGGTCCTGCTACATTAAGAGTATTGGCATACCTCAAACAGTACTTTTTCAAATTTAGGAATCTATAAAACAATATTACATTATTCTAGGACTAGCAGGCAGCATATTCTCAGATGAGTGATCTACATGGAGCCCAGCATGATCAATGCAAAAGTATACTATTGCTTTAACTTCCTAGAAGTTGATTGCCCATATTGTGCATGCACGAGTGCCTTCCTGCCCTTTGTTGGCTTGCGAGACCCATCAGTTCTTAGTTTTCTGCGGAGCTGAGACATGTCATTGGAGTGTCTCCAATTGTGCTACTTTTTTGTGCTGTCCTGTACCAATTTTCTTAATTTTCTGCTCATTGATACTACTTGGGGTTTTGCTGAAATTTTTTTTATTTCCAGCCAGTGGCATGGACTCTTTAGGTCACAAATTTATTCAACCATTGGAGGAAAAATTGATTCCTTTGATTTCACATAGACGATTTTTCCCTCGCTGTTGAAGCCTTTTACTGGCTTCAAGAAATGTTCTCAGTGTAATAGGACCATATCGGTCACTGATCCGTACAATTGGTGTCTTCAGTGCCTTGGTCCTGAGCACCGGGTAGACACTTGTCAACATTGTTCAAAGTTACAAAAATGTTCTTTGAAGGCTCAACATCTGCAACAAGAGCCTCAAGATTCGGCACAAATGTCCTCTACACCCAATGATGACACTGTCGAAGTCAGCATCATAATCTCAACATTTGGTAACAACTGCCTCTGTACCGATGCTGACACAATCTAGTAAACAGGCTAAGAAGGATTCCCATGCCTCACCTCGCCAAACACCAGCATCGATAAGTCGATGCACACCAAACAGAGTTAACAGCAGTCTCGCTCTACATTATTACAGGACATTAAGTACCAATTCTGAGGCATGCCTCAACATCGAGGTCACCAATGCCTTGACACCTTGTACCTTTGGTACCATCCACTCCTTTAGTACCGCATCCCACCAATCAAGATAACTTCGAAAGCTTCAACAGGAACCAACAGCGATGCTTTGAGGCCAATCAAAGCCAACCTCTGCACCAACTCCTCCGGTATCAGCCCAGCCTGAGCATGGCTTGGAGGCCTCAGGGTACTGCATCTAAGTCTCCTCAACACAAATCCGGGTCCCATCATCGGAGCACTTCCTCCTCATCGATGTCGGACTGGCACCGAAGGAGACTTGGGAGTCTATCCCGACTATCTCCAGTAACATAGCCACCATACTGCACAGTGTTGTGCTCATGGAGGGACAGATTTTACATCTCAAGTTGTACATTACAAGGACTGATTTATCCCTTCAGGATTTCTTTGACCCTCAATATTCTGCACAAAAGTCCTATGGACTTTTGTCAGATACATCGTCTCCACCTAGACCAGACATGTCAATCTGGCCCGCAGGGTAGTAAAATGTGGCCTGCCAAACAATTCCTGCTGTCACTGAGATTTGGCCCGCTGTTCCTTCCCTCCCTCCATTAGGTGTAGCGCAGCTCTGCCAATGTTAAAAGGAGCCACGTCAAAATCAGAGCCCTGCTGCCGCTGTAGCACGTTCCCTCTGCCACAGTCCTATATATCAGAGGAGGGGTGAGACTGTGGCAGAGGGAACGTGCTACAGCGGCAGCAGGGCTCTGATTTTGACGTGGCTCCTTTTAACATTGGCGGGCAGAGGGGAGGGTTACTGCCTATCTTTTATGCCAATTCGGTTGATCGGTATGTAGTTTGCATTTCCCTACGAAATGCAAAATCCTATTTCAAAGTATATAGTGGGGTAAACCCATCAATAATGGATAATAAAAATGGAGTAATTTTTGAAAAGACGATTCTAAGGTAATAGTTGCTTCTAACATTCTCTTCTTTTTTGAGCTTCCCTGCTCGCAGACCTGTCATTGATATAGCCCAGAAGTACAATGTTAAAATCCACTCCTAGGCTGATGACATCCAGCTACTCCTCCCACTAGTCAAAAACCGATCATCCCAATCACCAACCTCCAACACTGCCTCTCTGACATGAAAACCTGGATGACGACAACAAACTACAGCTGAACGCCTCCAAGACCGAACTTTTATGGATCAGGAAAAAGATTACCAAATATACACGTCCAACACTATCTTGGGACTCCACCTTACTAACTGCAGCAGATCAAGTACGCAGCCTAGGAGTAACGTTAGATGGCCACCTGTCACTGTCCACCCACATATCGCAAGTAGTATCTACCTCTTTCTACTACCTCCATCAACTGAGAAAGATCAAACCCTACATCTCCACACCTGACTTAGCCCAACTCCACTACGCCTATGTTCTCTCTAAGATGGATTACTGCAACTCTCTATTTAATGGAGTAGCCAAAAAAGACCTCAAGGACCTCCAGCAGGTTCAAAATACAGCAATCCGCCTCCTACACAGCCTCAACTACCACGATCCCATCTCCCCAGCCCTCCGCGCTGAACACTGGCTTCCAATTAACCAATGCTGTGCATTCAAGGCCCTGGTAATAGCACATAAAATAATTTATGCCACCACCCCTACCTACATAAAATCCAAGCTAACCTTTTACACCCCCACCCGCCCCCTCCACTCAGAAATGGAGAAACGCCTATGCACCCCCCCCCCCCCCCCGGAAGGTCCCTCCTGTCAGAAACTGCCCGCAAACGCTCCTACAGCCACTTTATCCCCCAACTCTGGAACCAACTCACCCCACAAATCAGACTACAGAACTCATTGACCTTCCAGAAAGCGGTAAAGACCCTCCTTCAATTAAAATTCAACCACAGTCTACGCCTCACCCCCCCTTAAGCCCCCCCCAACCTCTCTTCTCCATTCGAAACTTCTACTTAAATTGCTGTACAGTCCATTTTTAACCTGTACTTAAATTACTGTATAGTCTTTGTACTGTCCAAATGTACTCCATGTGAATGTTTGCTTGTAGACCGTTCTGAGCTACTGGGAGGACGGGATAAAAATATAAATAAATAAATAAAGGACATCATAGTGCCCAGGTCAGTTGCTGTGTTTATACCTCATAACTGCATTAGTAATTTTTTTTTTAACTTCTTTATTCATTTAAAATTAAAAACACAACCTTGTTATCCCTACTTGCATGAGCCAGATTTTCCAACTAAGAAAGGAAAATGGATTGAGATGTGTATACTGCCTTTTTGTAGTTATACAACCAAAGGTTTATATACAGCAGACATGGCTCCCTCCTGTCTCAGATTGCTGGGGGGGAGGTGCCTGTCTTCAGCTGCCGGAATGGAGGGAGGGAAGGGAAGAAGAAAGGAGACCCTGGCAAGTGAGTTATCAAGAGACAACCAGAGCCTTTGACCGCAGTATGATTTGAATAATGACCAGACAACAAAAGGTAGAAAAAAAATTTATTTTCTGTTTTGTGATTAAAATGTCAGATTTCAAATGTGTATCCTGCCAGAGCTGGTGTTAAGACAGCAGGTGTGAAGTAGGACCTAAAAGAGAGAGGAAAAGTCTTTATTTTGTTTACATCACAGAGCCAGCATGAGGTTGGAGAGGTTGTAATCCTATACTTCTACTAAGACTAAGGGGTCCTTTTATTAAGGTGCACATTTAGCGCACGCTAAATTGGTTAGTGTACCTTAATATAAGGACCCCTAAATATCTTAACTAAAAATTTGGCCCATGACTTAGCCTATGTGTTAGATTTCAGCCCCTTATGTGATTGAGTTTGACACCCCTGACCTAGATGTAGGTCACCACCGCTCTTTCTGTGCATATGGTGGAATCTGAACGAGATCCAAGAGCTGCACTTCTTGATGCACTTGATTTTGAGCATCTCCCAAGAGAATGTTTAAAACTCCCAATCCATGACCTCATATGGGACTTCATGTTGAAAAACTGGGAGACTCCCCTGCATATACCAGTGGCTCCATCCAAAATGGATTCCCTTTACAGGGTACAGTCATGTCCTGGCTTTAATAGGCTACAATTGCAGCGTCAATCTCTTCTAGTTGAGTCTGTTTTCAAGAGGTCATCCAAATCCTGATCCAAACAGGGAGAGTAGTAAGCTCAACTATGCTTTCTATATGACATTGTATTTTAATTACTTACCGTATGTACTCAAATATAAGTCGATCCGAATATAAGTCAAAACCCCCATTTCCCCCCCCCCCCAAAAAGGAGGAAAATGGTTGACTCGAATATAAGATGGGAGCCTTTAATATTCAAGTGCCATATCCTGCCAGAATCTGCACACACTGTCCCCTCCCTCATGCCATCTCATTGCCAGGCTCTGCACTCAGCCCCCTCCCTGCCAGTCTCTGCACCTTGTCCCACCTTCCTGCCTGCCCTGGACGCTATTCCCCCTCTGGTGGTTTAGAGGTAGGCCGGGACAGGATGGATTCCTCCTGTCCTGGCTGATTCTAACAATTTCCACCCCCCTCCCCCCCCCCCGGTACCTTTTTTCACATATCTGGTGGTCCAGCAGTGTATGGACAAGAGCGAGCTTTCCGTGCTTTTGCCCTGCGCTGAGCCCTTCCCTCCTTGGATGGCTACCTCAGATCTTGCAGCTAGTGGCGCACACAGGAGCTAGCTTTTCGAGCTCCTGCACAACCCTGTGCCACTCCCTGAATGGCTGCTGCCAGTTCCCACGAGTCCCGCCATTCAGGCCATTTCGGACAGGAGCGCATCATCTTCAGTACAGGGTGCTATCCTTTGCCCTAGCATTAGCACCCGGAGTATTCCTGTTCCTCCTAACTTCTACTAGCCATCTGCTACATAATCAACTGAGGGTGTGCAGACCCTTCTCTTGTCAAGAGGTGTTACAATTCAAGGGTGTGGCATGAAACAGTCGGGCTCCGTGTTGACAGACTGTTCAAAGATTAAGTCGCTTGAAATAATTTTTTGGTTGGAGAAGGGGGTAAAGGTAGAATGGCGTCAGAGAAACAAGCAAAAAATGATTCAACGTTTGGAAACACCGGAAGCGTAAAAAGAGCGAAGCCAGAAACCCCTCTGAAGACGCAATTACCAAAAGGAGCCGACAGCGAGGTTATGAAAGAATTGAAAGAAAGGAGATTGTGCTGGCAAGTGCTAAGAAATTAAATGATTTGATGGATGAAGTGGCAAACCTAAATAAAAGAATGGAACTGATGGAAATTAAAGCAAGCCAGTTTGAAAAAAGAATGGAAGAAACGGAAATTGAATTATTTCAAACTAAACAGGATTGGGTGAAAATAGAGGCACTGTTCAAATCGTGAGAGGAGGAGCAATTTGAGGATCTTGGGTATACCGGAAGGGGTGGAGAAGGGTAATCCTATCTCCTTTCTTGAGAACTTTATACCTAAAATGAAGTTCCCTCTAGAGATTGAGAGGGCACATAGAATGCCAGTGAGAAGGTCAGATAGGCAAATGGGTCCGCGGCCATTAATATTTAAATTAAGGCATCAACAGGTGATTGAGATTTTTCAATTGGCAAAACAAAATAAGAATTTAAAGTGCCAAGATGCCCGTATTCATATAGTGCCTGATTTTGCCAAAAGCATGGCAAATAAGAGGAAAGCATTTTTGTCACTCAGGCCACAATTAAGAGCTATGGGGGCCAAGTACAGGCTTCTATACCCTGCAATCATGAAGGTTACTATTGAAAATAAAACATCCACATTCGATGATCCAGGAAAATTGCAGGATTTTATACATCAGAGGGAACAGCCAATGTCTCCATAAATCCTCCACCAGATGTTTGAACAAAGAAAGAACACACCAAAAGATGTGTTTTTCTTTTGAAATAGATGTTTTGATTTATTTTTAAAGTTGTTAGAAGAAAAATCAAATATAGAATCTTTGCTATAGAAGTTTAATGAAAAATGGAAAAGAATGTTATGGTCTCAATTTAAACTGTTATATTAACGGATCCTAGTATGAAAAATAGATGATCTTTCTAAAATCTGATTTGAATCATAATTTCGCCAGATGGAAAGGTAATGTCTCTAATAAGAGTTATAGATATCATAATATGGGGCAAACGCTAACAGTACTGAGATTGATGCAAAAGATTGACAGCCTGCTCGCTTGCCTGTCAGAGCTTGTAAATTACAAGCACGTGTGAGAATACTGCCTCAAGGTGCTATAAAAGCAGAAAAGGAACTTTAAGCAATAAACAGGGCAGAGATTTCCTTTTAATTGATGGGAAACTTTGCTAGGCTGCTGTCTAGGGGGAGGGGGTCAGTGTCCTTATATGAAACGAATGGGAGGTGACAAAAACTGATCCTTAACTAAAAGCTGACCCAAAAATGGCATCCGAGAGAAACAAAATGTGGAGCGATGGTTTAGTAGGTGATATTGACCCCCTAATGGATATGTTTAATTCCTGTATTATGATGGATCAGCACATATGGACAGCTGATATTGAAGGAAGTAAGACCTATGCCAAGACTTTTGAAAAAGCGGGCCTGAACACCAGAACTAAGTGGAGCAAATCATCAAAAGACTAGGAAAGATCTCGGAGGGAGTGGTCAAAAGTTTTGTCTCTCCGCTCCTGTCCAAACTTCTCAGAGGGAGTGGTCAAAAAAGTTTTATGTCTCTCCGCTCCTGTCCAAACTTCACTGGCTTCCAATAATCGCCAGGGTCCACTTTAATGTGCCTGTCTAGCTTTCAAGATCCTACACGGTATCCTTCCTCCCTTTATCCCTCTTTCTTGGAATTCTTCAAACCCTAATACCACCAGACCCTCCCACAAATTAAAACTTTCTTTCCCCTCGCTAAAAGGCATTTCCCATTCAGGAAAGCTAGGGACCTCCCTCCCCTTCAAAATCACTGAGCTCTGGAACAACCTTACCTCCCCTCTTCGGAACTTGAGCGCGCTCCAAGTTTTCCGCAACCTGGCTTTTCTCAAAAATGTAAGCCTCTCTCCAACTTTGGTATCCCAAATCCTCAAAATCTCTTCATATATGGCATCCCAAGTCCTCTAAATATTTTTCATACTTCGACCTCTAACCCTTTATTGTAGTTCCTTCCTATTACATCTCCTGTAAACCGTGCTGATCTCCACGAACGTGGAGAAGATGAGGTATACGAACCCAAGGATTAGATTAGATGAAGATATTCACACAGTCATTGAACCCAAGCTGAAGGAATTAATTAGTGAGGCAAT
The DNA here is from genome assembly GCF_902459505.1 of Geotrypetes seraphini. Classification (NCBI taxonomy): domain Eukaryota; kingdom Metazoa; phylum Chordata; class Amphibia; order Gymnophiona; family Dermophiidae; genus Geotrypetes; species Geotrypetes seraphini. The sequence goes on from NC_047095.1 coordinate 71,594,775, forward strand.
GGGGAAACTACATACAGGCTGAAGTAGGAATGACTAGGTTATAACAGATATGAGACTCGGGCTGCGAGATTCCTGTTCCACTTTGGCCATTCATCTCTTGGATTAGAACAGAACGATGGTGAACCGGGCAGCAGTAGGAATTAATGTTATTTTTCCCGGACACGCACATATACAGAGAGCCCAGCTCATAAGGTGGAGTCAATGGATACTCAGCTATGCTGTTGCAGTATACAGAGATTTTGAGAGGTTGAGAGAAAATCGGAAAGGATTAATGTTTTATCATTGGGAATTGGTACTCTAGCTGGTAACCTGCTAACGGAATTACGATTTAACAGTACTGGGATGAGTTTGTTTTGCTTATTTAAAGATACTTTGTACACTTTGTGTGTATGCTTACCCGATTCTAGATAAATATTTGTTACTTGTTTAGATTACAGATAGAATCGCTACTGAATTTAATAATTTAAGTTATAAAATATGAGTTTCTTGAGGATAAATTGATTTGATAAAAGATAAAAATTTCTGGAATAAGAGAAAAGTATATTAAGCTCAAGGTCTACAGTATCTGTATGGATTCTGAGTGGATGAAATTCTGTGTGATAGATAATTAAACAGAATTGAAATATGTCTTGAAATGTAGAATGACTATCAAAGGTTATTTTAAAGATAATACACAATATTATGAGAGGATGATGAGTTTGTGGTGAAATATATAAACATGAATCTATGCAGATACAGGATACTCTTACATTAATTTGTCCTTCATTTAACTCATGATATTAATTTAATACATCTTTGTATTCTCTGAATCAGGGAGATTGGCTATGCTCTCTGGATCTCAAAGAGGCTTACATTAGACCACCTTTTATTCTATTGTCCATTCATCTTAACATTCTGGAAGTCAATTTGGCCTCAAATTAATAGGATGTTAGAAAATCCGGTAGCCTTGACATATGATACTATTTTATTTGGCACAACTATGAGAGCAAGAAGTCAAATTTCGGCAAGCAACAACAAATTACTGTTTATTTTAACTGGAATAGCAATACAGCAAATAACATATAATTGGAAAAAACATAACATGTTAAACTACAATTTCTGGTGGAATTCTGTATGCCATATATACAAAATGGAACTCACCATTGCAACACAAAAAGGCTATGTGAGTAAATTTCAAAAAGTCTGGGGACCATTAACAGATTTCTGTAATGAATGATTAACTTATCCCTGTCGGGTTTCCTAAGGCGTACTATCCCATCTGTGTTTCTTTTTCTGTCACTAATATACCTGAAGAAGGATTTATTGCCCTTCTTGATGTTCTTTGCTAGATTCTCCTCCATTCGCTAGATTCTCCTCCAGTTCTTCACTAGATTCTCCTCCATTGCAGTGACCCGACAGACTTATGTTCCTCCAATGTCTGGGGTTTGAAATCAACTTTCCGAAATCCCACTTGATCCCTTCTCAGTCTCTTCAGTTCATCGGGGCTATTCTGGACACGGTCCGGCTCAGAGCGTTCCTACCTCAACCACCCCAAGATGCTCTTATTCGCCTTTGCCATCAAGTGTCTCATCTCACATCAATTTCAGTGAGACAATGATGGTTCTCGGTCACATGGCTTCTACAATACACGTGACTCCTTTTGCCAGACTTCACCTTCGCATACCTCAGTGGACCCTGGCATCTCAGTGGCAACAAGCTACAGACCCGCTTTCTCAACACATTACAGTAACTCCTTTGTTGAGACAGTCTCTCCACTGGTGGATGCTCTCTTCCAATCTTTCCAGAGGTTTGCTGTTCCACACTCTTCCTCATCAGAAGGTTCTCACAACAGACTCATCAACCTACGCATGGGGAGCCCATCTAGACGGTCTCCGTACCCAAGGCCATTGGTCTCCCGCAGACTGTCTTTGTCACATCAATCTGTTGAAACTCAGAGCGATTTTCAATGCTCTCAAAGCCTTACAACATCTTCTTCACGACAAGATAGTCTTTGTCCGGACGGACAACCAAGTTGCCATGTACTATGTCAACAAACAGGGAGGTACGGGATCTCACTCCCTTTGTCAAGAAGCTCTGAAGCTGTGGGATTGGGCAATCCATCAAAACATCTTTCTCAGAGCTGTAGACATTCAAGGTCAGCACAACTGTCTGGCGGACAGATTGAGTCGTCTTCTGCAACCTCACGAATGGACACTCAATTCCTCGCCTCTACGTCAGGTGTTTGCGCAATGGGGGACCCCTCAGATAGACCTCTTTGTGTCTTACCCTCAACAACAAGCTGCCTCAGTTCTGCTCCCGGATTTACTCTCCCAAGCGTCTCGAGGTAGATGCTTTCCTCCTGGATTGGACGGGTCAGTTTCTCTATGCCTTCCCTCCATTCCCTCTGATTCTCAAGACTCTTGTCAAACTCAAGACAGAACATGCCACCATGATTCTGATAGCTCCTTGGTGGCCCAGACAACTGTGGTACTCCCTTATACTTCAACTCAGCACCAGGGAGCCTCTGCTTACTCGGAGTTGAGGGTCCTTACTCCATCCCAATCTGCCGTCTCTACACTTAACAGCTTGGTACCTTTCAACCTAACTGACTCTCTACAGTTTTCTCAATCTGTACAGGACATTTTGATAGCTTCCTGAAAGCCGTCCACTAGGCAGTGTTACGGTCAGAAATAGACTAGATTTTCTGCTTGGTGTTCTACTTGCCAAATGGAGCCAATGTCTACCTCCTTGGCTTCTGTTTTGGATTATTTACTTCACTTATCACAATCTGGACTCCAGTCTACATCTATCAGAGTCCATCTCAGTGTGATTGCTGCTTTTCATCAGCCTCTTGAGGGGAAACCTGTCTGCACACCCTATGGCTTCCCACTTCATGAAAGGACTTTTTAATGTTCATCCACTGCTCAAACCACCTCAAGTGGTCTGGGATCTCAGTGTTGTCCTGGCTCAATTGATGAAGCCTCCATTTGAATCAATTTATAAGGCTCATCTCAAGTATAAAGTATATGATGAAGGGTGGGTGAGGGGGGGGTTATTGATTTTACTAGATGTTTATATGGTAGATATCAAAGTGCTATTCTGGAATAATTTGTTGTAATATACTCTTCTCGTCACTCCAGATTGTCTTCAAACAGATCCCAGTCTCAAGTTGCAAGTGCAGTTGGTCCTCCTATCTCAGGAGCCAGTGGTCATAGAAATCCAAATCACTTTGCTCTTACGGCATGGTTCTTGAGCGCGAGATATCTAGCGTATGAGGGATATTCAGAGGTAGTCATTGCTTCTCTGCTCAGGTCTAAAAAGCTGACGGTCTAAAAAGCTCAGGTCTAAAAAGCTCTAGCCTATGCTAGAGCTTGGAAAACTTTCCAGCACTGGTACATCAAAGAGGAGCTTGTCTCTGGTGTTAAGCCTTCCTTCAGGCTGGCCTTGACAAGGGACTGCCAGTGGCGTCCCTTAGAGTCCAAGTAGCAGGACTCTTGTTTTAGGACTCTAGAACAAAGATCTGTGCTGGTGTCTCATCCAGACATAGCCAGATTAAACAATAAGTGCACAGAATAAAGAATAAAGAATTATTAAAAAAAAAAAAAAAAGTTCATCCAGTGGTCTGAAATCTCAATGTCCTCGCTCAATTGATGAAGCCTCCATTTGAACCAATTGACAAGGCTCATCAAGTAACTTACTTGGAAAGTGGTGTTCCTGATTGCCTTCACGTCTGCCCGAAGAGTCAGTGAGTTACAAGCTTTGGTTGCGGATCCACCTTTCACAGTCTTCCACCATGACAAGGTGGTCCTCCGTACTCATCCAAAATTCTTGCCTAAAGTTGTCTCAGAATTTCACATTAATCAATCTATTGTTCTTCCAGTATTTTTTCCAAAGCCTCATTCTCACCCTGGAGAAGTGGCGCTACATACTCTGGACTGTCGACGTGCCTTGGCTTTCTACTTGCAACGCACTCAACCACACAGAACAGCCCCTCAACTTTTCATCTCCTTCGATCCAAATAAGTTGGGGCATCCTGTCTCGAAGCGAACCATATCCAACTGGATGGCTGCTTGCATCCCTTTCTGCTATGCTCAGGCTGGTCTCCCTCTGCAGGGCGAGTCACGGGCCACAGAGTTCGAGCAATGGTGGCATCTATAGCTTTCCTCCTATTGAGGAAATCTGCAAGGCTGCCACTTGGTCCTCGGTTCATACATTCACCTCTCATTACTGTCTGGATGCTTTCTCCAGAAGGGATGGCCATTTTGGCCAATCTGTTTTGCAAAACCTTTTTTCTTAACTTGCCAACTCTCTCTCCATCCCATTATGCTTAGCTTGGAGGTCACCCACTGTTGAGAATATGCTGCCTGCTTGTCCTGGGATAAAGCACAGTTACTTACCGTAACAGTTGTTATCCAGGGACAGCAGGCAGATATTCTCACAACCCTCCCACCTCCCCTGGTTGGCTTCTTAGCTAGTTATCTGAACTGAGGTACCTCACAGGAGACGCGCGCCCTGACTCGGGCAGGAAGGCGCATGCGCAGTGCAGCACTCTGAAGCTCTTACAAAGATCTTCAAGCAAGTCTGCTTGCGAGGCTGTCTGCTGCGGGGCTCCGTCGGTGACGTCAGCCACCTGTTGAATATCTGCCTGCTGTCCTTGGATAACAACTGTTACGGTAAGTAACTGTGCTTTCTTACACTTAAGGAGTGACCTACTGGTTACAGCAGCTGCCTCAGCACCCTGAGGTTGAGTTCAATTGTCACTGCAGCTCCTTGTCTCTGGGTGAGTCACTTAACACTTCATTGCCCCGGGTACAAAAATAAGTACCTGTTTAAAAAAAATCTGTAAACCGCTTTGATTGTAACCGTATGGAAAAAGCAGCATATCGAGTCCATTCTCTTTACTGTGGCAAGGTAACATATCTACTGAAAATGCTGTCTAGTAAAATATTTGTGTTGATATTGTTATGCCATATTTTGTATTTGAATATTTTTACTACTGTAATTGTCTATTACTTATATTAGACATATTCTTGTTGTGCATTGGCTTGAATGAATTCCTTTAAAGAGACAGTAAATCTTAATGATAAAGTAGACTAGATGATTAAAGAGAATAATATTCAAGAATACATTTGAAATTGATCTTTTATGTTTTCAACAGCGAACCGCTTAAATGCCATCAGGCCAGGTTCCTTTGAGCCTCGTTGTGTGTCACGCACAAATGAAGTTGGAGAGGAGCTGATGCAGTCTCAAGCTAGGACCAACATGATGTTGACTCAGGGTAGGAAGACTTCCATGCGTGGAGGGAAGAGGATAATGTGGTGAATTGTTGTTCTGTTACATCCCTTATGGATTCCATACACTATGTTCAATCCCAACCCACAGTCCGGGTGTTGCAGAATTTGCATCTTTTCAGAACACATGCTGCACTCCCCCTAGTATTGGAATCAGTTTCAATTTCTGCAAGCAGTCTGAGCAGAAGTCTTTTTCCTGTTGCTCTGCTTCTGTTAATTTTTTTGCTTAAAGTTTACTTAAACTTCGTTTCTCGGTGACTTCAGTGCCTTGAGACCCCTCTCCCGGTGGTCTACTGTCTGAGAAAAGGATACAGTCCTGCGTTGATGGACTGCAGCTTCACAGAGAAACTCTGGATCTGTGGAGCCAGTCTGCTGTGTGCCACCCTCTTCAAGTGCCCAGGGTCCTTTCTCATGGAAGTCTGCTGGCTGGTGACCCACTGGGTTTCAAGGCACAGACTGCTTTCCCCCGACCACATGGCAGAGGATCCCTGGGAGTAGAAGTTGGTATAGTTGGTCTCTGGCCAGCTGGCAGTCTGAAGATCTTCAATTTCAGTGAATTTGGAGTTGTTTCTGAGGCAGAAAGTCCTTTTCTCCACTGAGCTGCTTTAAAAATGCTGACAGGTAAAGGCACTGCAGAAACTGAGTACCTCCTTTATTTCCTAGGAACTTCAGGAGTGATTTTTAACTTGCTTTAAACTCCCTAGACCACAAATTGCTATTTTTTTATTTTTGGAATTTATTTTTTTGCCATTTTTGGTGCAAATTTGTGACAACAGCCATCTTGGGTTTTAAAATCTATCTTTTATTCTAAATTTAAATTCAGCCTCAAAAAACACTTGCTTGGACTCAAAAATCGATTGGGATGGACTTCCTGGCCTCTAATCTCTTAGATGTGGATGTTGGTTGGCCGGATGGGCGATTTTGAAACGAATGCCGGGGAAGGGGGTGGGAGCTTCGGACTTTGCCTTCTCCATGTCCTCTTGGGTTGCATGCTTTGTGTTTTCGAGCGCACAGAGGAGCTAGTTTGCTTACTGCTCTTTCAGATCTGACCAGGTATATGAGGGGGCCTCTTTGTCCGTGTCCTCCCTTGCATCATCCTTTCCCATTGTGGACTCTTGGCATCATTTTACAGGACTTTGAGGCTCCCTTTGAACCACTATAGGATATATTTCTTTTGGACCTGATGTTCACGATGATTTTTTTGATCACCGTTGTCTCAGCACGGTGTTTTTTGAAGTTTCTGCTATTTCGTGCAGTCTGTATTCCTCTGTACTGTACCCTCTTGTTGACAGTGGCCTCGGCTTTCCAAGTCAATCAGGAGGTTAGATTGCCTGCATTTCATACGACAGGTTTGGAGTGCGAAGATCAAATCTTTTGCAAATTAGATGTCCAAAGGATCTTGTTCCTTTTATTTGGAAAGGATGAATTGAGTTCTGGACTGTCTGATCACTTTTTTGTTCTCACTGCTGCACCTCACTGTTGTAGGCTGGTGTTTCAAGTCCTCGATCGCTCGATGGAGTCGAAGGGCCATTTCCGCGACTTGTGTTGCCTGCAACACGCAGCCACCAATTTCACTTATAGCACTCTTGAAGTGTGGCTGAGTCGTGGGCTTTATCTCGCACAATTCATCCTGATGAAATTTTCAGGGCAGCTACTTGGTTCTCGCCATACTTTTACCCAGTTTTACCTAATGGATGTGACGGTGCGTTCTGATGCTGTTTTTCGGGGCCTCTGTTTTGTGGGCAGGCTCTTCTGTCCTTCCATAGCTACCGTGGCTTTGGTACATCACCTAGCATATGGAATCCAGAAAGGATGTAACGGAATGGAAAATTGGGTTTATACCTTGGATAATCTTTCTGTTGTAGTTCCTGGAGGGTTCCATATGACCTGTCCTCTGTCTTCACTCAGTTGTTTGGAGTAGCCTGCTGCTCCTTTCTGCCTCAGTCACTCATAGGTTTGAAGTTTTTTTAGCCAGTTGGCAAATCCTGTGGGGAGTTTTTGTGAGTATACACAGTACGAAAGGCCATTCGTGGGGTGCTCGCTGTATACAGCAGGTTAGTACTGCATTGTTCCTGAGTGTTGCCTTTGTGCCTGTTTCTCACTTGTTAATATTTTTGCAGAGCAAGCCAGTCCATGATCTACTTATGTTGATGGGGATTCTTTCCTGTTCCCCCAGGTATATGCTTGGCTTTGGGACTGAACTGATTCTAACGCTAGGGGGAGTGCAGCATAGTTCAGAAAAGATGTAGATTTCTGCAACCCCCAGACTGAGAGCTGGGATTGATCACCTAGAGTATGGAATCCTCCAGGGACTAACAAAGATGATCAAAGATAGACGTAATCTTCCATCCTTCCTTAATTTCATGCTTCACTGTAAAATGTTTGCTAGGTTTGTTTATCAACTCCCACTATTTAGGCCTTTTGCTTAGGCAGCAGGCAAACTTGTGCTCTGGGTTATTTTCATAGGGATGGTGTAATGGTTAGAGAAGCAGGCTAAGAGAAGGAAAATGTTTGGGGTCATATGATGCTCTTTGGCTAAACAAATGCCCCCATGACCAACTCCGAGGTGCAGCCAGCATTTTTCAGCTTTTGCATTGATATGACCTCTTAATCTTAATTTTGAAATACACCTGCCTCACATCGAATAGTAGTGATCAGGTATTGAATTGCAGTATTTGCATTGGGCTATGACTGTGGGACCATAAAGAAAAACTTTGGGTCTGGTAGGCTGTCCAACCATTTTGGTCTCCTGTACTCAATCTTTACACTACATGAGGCGGCAGTCCAGTAGCTCACAACCTCATGGCAGTCATGGAGGATAAACTATCAAAACGCCATACTGCAGTTGAAGAGATTAAAGACTGCTGTGAGCTCCAGGGAAAATAGATTCAGTGGGTGGAGGACCATATTGCGCAGCAGGAAGACCATGTGTCTAATCTTGAAGAGAGGATGCGCAGCTTAGAATCAGCCAACAAAATATTTGAAGACAGAATTAGATACTGAAAACTGAGGTCGCCACAATAATCTCTACTTTATAGGAATTCCCATCATTGTGAAAGACTTGGACCTATGCAAGTCCCTTGAAGTGCCTCCTAGAGAATTCCACCATATTTAAAGTCTAAATGAACTCTTCAAATTGGGCAATGCAATGATGAATTTCCAAACCAAGGCCCACGATTGCTCGCTTTCTAAACTTTGCAGAAGATCTCAGCTGAAATTTCAGGATGCTAAGGTGTTCCTTTTTCAAGACTTTTTGCACCAAATGTATAATCCAACATTGTAATCTAGAAGCAGGGACTAGATCATTTATTATACTTTTGTCCCTGTGTCATGGCTTTTTGGAAATCAATTTGGTCTCAAATTAATTGTTTATTAGAAAACCATGTAGCCCTATCATATGATACAATCCTATTTGGGACGTCAATGAGAATAAAAAGTCAAATTTCATCAAATAATAAAATTTTATTAATAATGACAGGAGTCGCCATTCAACATATCGTCAGAAATTGGAAAAATTACACCTTCTGGGGGCATTTCTTGTGCCATATATACAAAATGGAAAGAACAATTGCTATACAAAAAGGGAATTATAATAATTTTAAAAAGATTTGGGGGCCATTGACAACTTACTGTAATGATTATAGACGCCTTTTTACATTGAAAGTATAACTATAATTATGGGAGGGAGTGGTATATAGTTATAATATAGGTTGAATCAATATCTATGAATATAGCACATGTATGTTATTTTTTTGATTGCAATATTTGTGAAAAAGGTTTGTGGGGGAGGGAGATAATTTATGTTTTTAAGATGACAATAGAAAGAATTTCAAGTGATGTTTGTTTCAATTGATGTAATATTGTGTACTTAATGGAAGATGAAAAATGAATAAAGAATTGGAAAAAAAGACTTTTTGGCACAAGTCTCAGTGAAGCCACAATGTCTAGATGGATCCATAGGGCATTTTGTCAACATATATTTTGAGTCTCCTGTTTCTGTAAAGGTGTGGCTTTATCATAGGCAGAAGCTAGGGTGGTCTCCCCTCAAGAGATTTGTAGGGCAGTGACTTGGTCCACTCTACATACATTTTCCAAGCTTTACAGAGTGGATGTAGCAGCAAGGAGGACTCCACCTTTTGGATCCTCAGTATTATGAGCCGGCACAGTGGCCCTGCCCTAGATTTCTGGACTGCTTTTGTACATCCGTCTGTCCAGAATGACACACCTGTGCCTGCCTGTCTCAGAATGTTCATATCCAAGTCTGTCAGTCAGACCTTAAGTGTATGAAGAATAGTTTATTGCTATGTCACTTTGGGATTTTATTTGAGCTTCATTAATGTTTGTTTGACATGATTGTTTCCCTGTTTTGATGGTTCAAAGTTTAACTTGCTTAAGAACATAAGAATTGCCACTGCTGGGTCAGACCAGTGGTCCATCGTGCCCAGCAACCTGCTCATGCGGCGGCCTTTAGGTCAAAAACCAGTGCCCTATTTGAGTCTAGCATTACCTGCGTACGTTCTGGTTCAGCAAGAACTTATCTAACCTTTTCTTGAATCCCTGGAGGGTGCTTTCCCCTATAACAGCCTCCAGAAAAGCGTTCCAGTTTTCTACCACTTTCTGGGTAAAGAAGAATTTCCTTATGTTTGTATGGAATCTATCCCCTTTTAACTTTAGAGAGTGCCCTCTCGTTCTTTCCACCTTGGAGAAGGTAAACAATCTTTCTCTACGAGGTCAATTCCCTTTAATATCTTGAATGTTTCGATCGTGTCCCCTATATCTCCTCTTTTCAAGGGAGAAGTGGCCCAGTTTCTCTAGCCTCTCATTGTACAGCAACTCCTCCAGTCCTTTAACCATTTTTATTGCTCTTAGCTGGACCCTTTCAAGTAGTACTATGTCCTTTTTCATGTACGGCGACCAGTGTTGGATGCAGTATTCCAGGTGGGGGGCGTACCATGGCCTGGTACAGCGGCATGATAACCTTCTCAGATCTGTTTGTGATCCCCTTTTTGATCATTCCTAGCATTCTGTTCGCCCTTTTCGCCGCCACCGCACATTGCATGGATGGCTTCATTGACTTGTCTACAAGTACTCTCAAGTCCCTTTCCTGGGGGCTTTCTCTGAGTACAGCACCGGGCATCCTGTATTCATGCGTATGATATTGTTACTGACATGCATCACCTTGCACTTATCAACGTTGAACCTCATTTGCCATTTCGCAGCCCATTCCTCGAGTGTATTTGTCTTGTTGTAGGTCTTTGCAATCCTTCCGCATCCTCACTACTCTGAATAACTTTGTATCGTAAGCAAATTTAATCACCTCGCTTGTCGTATCAATTTCCAGGTCGTTTATAAATATGTTGAAGAGCACAGGCCCGAGCACCGAACCCTGCGGCACTCCACTCGTGACGCTTCACCAGTCCGAGTTTTGTCCATTTACCCCCTCTGTTTCCTATCCGCCAACCAGTTTTTAATCCACATGAATATATCACCCTCTATTTCATGACTCGCAATTTTTCGAAGTAGACGTTCATGCGACACCTTCTGAAAATCTAGATATACAATGTTAACCGGGTCACCCTTGTCTATCTGCCTGTTTACTTCCTCGAAGAAGTGCAGTAAGTTTATCAAGCAAGATCTTCCTTTGCTGAAGCTGTGCTGACTGGTCCTCATCAGATTGTGTCCGTCAAGGTGATCAATGATGCGGTCCTTTATCAGCGCCTCTACCATCTTTCCTGGTACCAAAGTCACTCACTGGCCTTGTGTTGTAATTTCAGAGCAGAACAGGTGGTAGAGACGTCTGAATTGAAGAGTGCCTGGGATCTCTCAGAGAAAGAGATAATGGTTACTGTGAATGGGCAGACTAGATGGACCATTTGGCCTTTATCTGCTGTCATGTACCCTGTACCCTTCCTTCACCGGTGTTTCTAGAAGGGGGCCATCTCCTGCTTTGGGACTAAACTGAAGGGAGAAGCAGAGCCCTCTGAAGTAGGAGGGATTCAAAAACTGGCATGGATTTATGCACGGTTTGTGGGCACTGGGATATTACTTGTCTATCCAGAATGATACACTACTAGAAAAGATATTAGCAAGGTACGAACCTAATCTCTTTAATATTTATGTGCCAGCTGGTGAGCTGTATGATCTGTTGATTGTTGTCCTGGATTTTAAGGCATCTAATCCCAAGTATAATTTCATGATGGCTGAGTGTTAGTTTGAACTATACACTAGTGACTGTCATCTGCCATTTGATGTCAAAAATTTGATACACAAGAGATGTATGATTTTGAGCCAAGCAGAATGGAAGGATTGTTTGGCAGGTATAAAATTCTTTATCTTAAGCCCCCTTTCCCTGTGTTTGTACAGTGATTGAACACATGTGATCTGATAGATTTTGCTGCTTTTTGCTAAACTTTCCCTCTTGTTTGCTTGTATCCTGTAGCCCGAAGGAAATCTAATATTGTGTCAGAAATGGAAAAGATGAAAAACAAGAGAGAGGAGAAGAGAGCTCAGAACTCTGAGCTTCGAGCAAAACGCACACAGGTAAGTGTAGGAGTTGCATGCTGCACTTGATCAGGACCAGGCCAATGACACTTAATTGCTCTGTCTTGGATTTTTGGAGTGGGAATATATCCAAGTCAGCTTAGGTATATGCACACTAACTTTGGAGGTATCGGAGGAAGCATTAAGTCTACCACCCTCTCCAGAAGCTTTCTGGTTCATCCAGGGGGTTTACTTCCACTTAACCACTGGAGTTGAGGATAGAACAGTTGATACTGACCCCTGCTGTACAGTGTACAACATAGACATGTAAATAATGTGACTAGTTACTCAAAGAATAGTTAGGCTCTGGAACTTGTTGCTAGAGGGAGGAGCTAGGTTTAAAAAAGATTAGGACAAATTCCTGGAGGAAAAGTCTATAGTCTGCTATTGAGAGACATGAGAGAAGCCACTGCTTGCCCTTGATTGGTAGTATGGAATGTTGCTACTATTTGGGTTTCTACTGGAAACAAGAGAACGGGCTTGTTGGACTATTGATCTCACTGTCATTGATGGCTGTTCTTTTGTTCTTAAATCTAGGGGTGACACGTCTAATAGCTAGGTCTCAGAATTCAGAAATCCTTTTCATTCACTGATAAGCCACAAGGGTTTATTTACCAAAGTACAAAACTGTGTACATGAGAGATCAGAATTGAAAAGTTCCTGTAGCATGATAACATACATAATCAGATGGAATAAAAACACACCTCTTATGGGCAATAAATGGCTTGAAGAAACCAGAGTGTTCACACTTTAAATTCAAAGGAGTACAACCTCAGTCTTGTAATATCAGATAGTCTTGTCACAAAGGCAAATGGAGATTAATCTTGTAACAGAGTGACAATTCTCGGTGTTGGATGAAAGTGCTCTTGTTCAGAAGTGGCCTTCAAATCATGATACCATTCTTGATAGGTGATTGATCTGTGCCCTATTGTACTTGTCAGACCATCAGAATATGTTTTTCCATTATTTTGGAACCTCCTCCCCCAAAGTCCTGCAGGAACATGGCCCTGTAATACCATGGGACTAGGACTGGCTCTCGATTTTTGCTAGTAGATGACAAAATAGACACTGTAAATCTCCAACTGTCGATCTTCTTTTGGAAGGATGCTGACAAAGTTCAAGTTTCAGGTTTATTAGGTTTGTTTTTTTTTTTTTAATTCTTTATTCATTTTTGCATGTTACAACAAGTGTAGCAGTTAAACTCATATGAACTTAAACACTCATCAAGTGTACAAAATTCATAATAAACACTTAATTAGACCACTTGAACATCTTATCAGTGTATCTTATAAATATAAATGCAACCCTCCCCCCACCCTCCCTCTAAGCCCTTTGATAAACCGCTTATCTTTAAAAAAAAAAATAATCTAGGCAGTATACAATAAAATGTTTAAAAATAATTGGCAATGCAAATGAACACATTACATACATGGTAGGACTTTTTACAGAAACAAAATGGGGGGAGAGGGGAAGAAATACAATGTATATAAAAGAAAGAGGGGAAAAGGGAAGAGTGTAGTAGAAAGGGAAAAAATGCTGCAAATCATAGTTCTGCTGAGTCCTAAAAGCTGTAAGTATCTTTGAATAAAAATGTTTTTAGTTCTTCTTTAAATTTTGGAAAAGAATTTTGTTGTCTGAGGTGGATAGGCAGGGCATTCCATAAAACTGGAGCAACAACATAAAAGATGGATTTATGAATACTTTGTCTGGCAAGAGCAGTGCCTCTTGGGTTGGTGGTCATAGTTTAGATATGAACAAATGCAACTTCCTTAGTGTCCCTCCAGACTGGCACAGATAGGTTTACACCCCTCTACCAGCAGATGGAGAATGAGAGCACACTGAATTCTATCAGCAGTACAGATGGGCTGTGCAGTCCCTTTTAGAATCAGTCAGTTTTCTCAGTCTCCAGCAGGTGGAGGTGATAAGCCTGTGCAGTCCAGTTAGGCCTTGAGGCAGTGGCTGTTGGAAGGGATAGGAGGTGTTCTTTTCCGGTCCTTTTCTTGTCCAGACTGAGATTGGGTCCGACAGGGGGCCGGCCCTTCTGTCCTTGGTGGGGGGGGTCACACTCAGGCACTCCGTTAGTGGTGCTTCAGCTGTATACCTTGCTTAAGGGCACTGTAGACATGGAGGGGTGTGGGTGGGTAATAAATATTAAATCCTATAATGTATAAGAGTATTTAACTGTTTTTGATGTATTGGGAATGGAACTTTTGTAAGGGGAGGGAGGGGTTGGAAGGGTTTTCTAACTTGATATCAATTGTTTAGATACTAGGAATAGTTCATAATATTCAAAATATTATAGAATATAGGTATTGGCTGAAAAGTTATATTTTTAATGATATATGAAAGTTAATCAAGTGTATATTTATAAATTCAAATGATTTTTCTTATACACTTGTTGTAATATGTAAAAATGAATAAAGAATTTAAAAAAAAAAGAAAGTCAGTGGTGGGGTCTGCTCTTTTAATTGAATTTTAAAAAGAAAAAAGCAGGCAGAGCCATTCACTGATTTTTGTCAATTAGGCCTGCCTAGAAGTTTTCACAATGGGCACTTCTCAGCCAAAGAAATGATCAGTGTACTCCCGCCGAGGCCTCAACAATGCCGGCGTGTGTAGTTTCTGCTCACAGCCACAGGAAAGGGAATCCTCATTGGGATCGGCTTCATTCAGCCGGCAAGAAGGATTCCCCAGCAGAGGTGGGCAGTGGGGAGGCCCAGGGCTCCCTTGCCACCAGTGGCTCAGGGGATTTCCTAGTCATTGCGTGAGCCAGCAATAGAGAGGCCTGGGCTTCCCTTACCACTGCAGGCAATAGGGTTTCCCCTGCCTTTGCATTGGGGATTTCTGGGGATTCCCCTATCACGGTTTTACCTTTTCAGGCCTCTTTAGCATATCCAACCTCAGGTGAATTTTTTGGGGTAAGTTCTTGTTCTTTTTGGCTGAGTGTTCTGCTGAGCTCCCGCTTAGATTGAAGAGATAGGAAAAGGTCTTGCAGGCCTCTTCCTTGGCAGTGGAGCATGATTCCCTTCCAGCTATGGGGGTTTCCCAAGATTTTGTGCTTGCTATGTGCAAGACTTACTGCAAACACTCAGCTTGTTCCTCTGCACTGTCTCCAGTGGTATCGGCTGTGGTGGGGGTGGGGTCAATTTTCCTTAAGCTCCGGCACTTTCTCCACCCCCTGCCTAAGTGACAGCTTTTCTTGGGAGGATGAGTTTTGCCTGGCGGATGATTTACTGCCAGATGAGGAACGGGGTCTTTTCGGGTGACCTTCAGGACCTTCCTGGGGGAAGGGGGTGGATAACGCAGGCAACTGGGTGTTGGAGATGCCCACAGGGGAGGACGCTTTGGTCTGTATTTTTCAGTGGGATGAATTACAGGCACTCGTTCTGCATTTTGAAGATGATGCTAAAGAGACCTCCCGAGTGGTGGATCCTCTTTGTGGAATTCAGGCGGCTTCACGTTTTTTCCCATGCATCAAGATATTCGGGATATCGTGCAAATGCAGTGGAAAGTTCCAGATGTCCCTTTTCGGCTGGCATGGTCTATGACCCATTTATCCTATTTGTGATGCCAATAGGGACTCCTTACACCTGCTGGTAATAAACATACTAGTTTTGGCTATTGCTAAGAGGCACATGATTCAGTGGAAGGGGGTTCTGCTCTGAGAGGCCCCCAGGACTGGAGGATGGAGGCTTTTCTCAAGCAAAGTATTGAAATAGTAGCCTTAGTGGTTCAGGCAGTGATTTGTGGTGGCCAGGGCATGTTTCAGGTGGGCTGAGCAGATGTTGGATAGGAAGTCCAATGACTTGGGCATTAGTGGATCTGTAGCGAAGATTGAATTGGGCTGTTATCTGTCAGGTGCCATGTATGATTTGTTGCGGGCTTCTGCTAAGTCTATGGCCTTAAGAGGTGGCTTCTAGATGTATCTTGTGGACTTGACCTCGAAATCTAAGCTTAAGTCATTTTCCTTTAAGGGAGAGGAATTGGATAAGTTGATCCAGAGTTTGGGGACTCTATAGTGCCTTGGTTGCCAGAGGACAAGCCTCGGCATTCCAATAGGGAACATTCAGGCTGAGGTTGCAGTGGAGAGCAAACGGTTGAGGGTATGGCAGATAGAGGTGAACCAACCCAAAAATTGGCAATAAATTTTGGATCCCATTCAGAACAAACACCAGCATCTATCCACAACTGATATAAAGACTTCAGTATGAGTAAACCAAATGCATAATTTTTCGGTCTCTTTTACCCCAGGCACCAGACTGAGTCTTAAGTCCTGCCCCATACATCATTAAGTTTTGATTATTTTTTTAAATATATTGTCATTAAATGACTGTAACCCAAAAAATCTTTGCTGATAAAAGACTCGGGGCTCCTTTTACTCAAGTTTCATTTTAATTTGATGAATTGCTTATTTAGATTTACTAAACGAAATACAACATTAATTTTAAAAAAAGCATATATTTAGACATACCATTTAAAATTTAAGGTATACTAGCGTTTTTAGCACACGCAGATTAGTGCGCTAACCCTGCGCTATTAGCATCTAGCATGCGGAGCATTGTAGCGTGGACTATCCCTAACGAAGCTTAGTAAAAGGAGCCCTCAGTGTTTTGGTTCGATGAGAGGGAAAATTTTAAATCCCCAAAACTATTTAATAAATAGCTTAAGTGATTTATTTAATGTGAAAAAATCATTTAAAGTGTTGTGGCCGTAAACACGGTACAACTTATCTGAGTCCCATAGAGATGCCATCGCCACTCAACAGAGCTCCATTTCAGTTTCTTCATCAGGAGCAGAGACAAATAAGTCCTTCTGTGAAAACGTAGGCACAAGTAATCCTTTTTGATGTTGAACTAGACAATAAATCCCAAAGGTACATCCTGAACATTTTGATCCACTCCCTTGTAATCTCTTGTATAGATTCTTACACGAACCCTACTTATAGGCATAGGCCCTCCAAAAAGACAGCTAACACCAACAGAGCAAAGAACTTTAGTACTAACACCCCATTCCACACACAAAAATGGCAACACGCACACCCAAACTCATCCTAGTCCTACTACTGCTCTCCCTTCTCATAGAAAAATGGAAAACAGGATACCACACACATTCTATACCCATCCTCACAACGACACACAGACTGGTTCAACCCAATAGGAAACCCCAAACCCCCAGAACCCTGTTACCTTGTCCTTCATCCAACCAAGAAAACATTCCCACAATCTGGGGAAAAAGACCACCAACAAAAACTAAGGCAAACACACAAAAACTTCATACACCATCTAGAACACTTATCAATACACTCACTACTCACTCTCCCACTAAATTCACATCAATAACATGCGCATATATGAATATACGATCTATCAGCCCAAAGACAGAACTAATCAAAGACTGGCAGATCAAAGATAACCTAAGCTGCCTCTTCCTAGCCAAAACCTGGCTCACTTCCGACTCAGACCCTCGCATTACCGAATTCTGCCCAAACGGTTACAAACTAGAGCTAGTATGCAGAGAAAACAGAAGAGGTGGAGGTCTAGCAATCATTGTAAAAAACAACCTCAACATTAAAGTCCTTACCAAGCACTCCAACCCTCACCTAGACCTTCTAGCATGCCAACTCTCTGATAACACTCTCACAGGAACTCTGAACTGCCTTCTATGCTATGTCACACCAGGAAAATGGAATACCTCTAAACAAGAACTTGAAGAATTTATCTTCCAGAATTCCCTCTCGTCCACACACAACCTGATCCTAGGAGACATTAATCTCCACTTAGAAGATAATACCTCCAAACAAGTAGTGGATATTCTTACATTCCTCAACACCCTATCATACCAAATACTCAACCCCGAACCCACGCATGTAAAGGGCCATCAACTAGATATTGCCGCTTACACATCTCCCAACCTCAACACACAAAATATCCATATCACCAACGGCTCATGGCATCCTACCTTATAGTCTGACCACTACAAGTACACCTTCACCATCAACTGGGAGCATAATAGCATCAAACCTACCCCACGCAAATCAAGCTTCAAGTCCAGACAGAAAATCGAACCTAATACATTCTGGGACACAGTAGATCCAGCAATAGACTTAAACAACCCCAAAGAATTCATAAACACCTGGCGTTCCACAAGTGAATCCACTTTGAACAAACTAGCACCACTAAAAACAAAAAAACAAAGTATGCAGACCATCAGACAAATGGTTTGACGCCGAACTCCTACACCTAAAAAGGCAATGCAGACAATTAGAAAAGACATGGAAAAAACAGAAACAAGACCACAATAAAACAGAATGGAGATCCCAAATCAAACAATACAAAATCAAACTGAAGGATAAACGCAAAGACTACTACTCCAAATTCATTGGCACCGAAAAACCGGACACCAAAAAACTTTTCAGCATTGTAAAAAACCTCACTGATACCAAACCCTTCCTCGCCACCCAAGGAACCCAGACACCAACAGCTTCTCAACTAGCGGACCACTTCAAAAATAAAATCACCACAATCAGATCAACATTCAACAACTCTCAAAACATCATAGAAGAGATACTAATAAATCCCACAATAGACGAAGCCATCTCAGCAGATTGGACCTGGAACAACTTCCCAACGACACAATGGTCAGACCTTGACCGGCTGTACAAAAAATACAGCAAATCTTCTTGTGATCTGAACAACTGTCCTCCCTATCTACTAGCCACAGCGTCCACTAAATTCATAGCATGTCTCACGCTATGGCTGCATACCACCCTCAGGGAAGGTCAGTTCCCTCCGGATCTTGGCGAAATCATAATCACTCCCATACTAAAAGATCCCAAAGGCCCAATAGACAACCCAACAAACTATAGACCAATCGCTTCTATTCTACTATATGTCAAACTCATAGAGGGTATAGTAGCACAATATCTCACCAATTACCTAGAAGACCACCACATTCTGCATCCAACTCAATCTGGTTTCAGAGCTAACCACAGCACAGAAACACTACTGGTATCTTTACTAGATATAGCCAGACAGCACCTCAGCAAAGGAAACAAGTTACTAGTCATCCAACTCGATCTTTCAGCAGCATTCGACTTAGTTGACCATCCAATACTACTCCAGATACTAGATGCCATAGGAATATCAGGTAAAGTCCACAACTGGTTCCAAGGATTCCTTAAAACAAGATCATACAGAGTTAAGTCAAAAGATCTTCTATCCGACCCCTGGACAAACCCATGCGGAGTACCACAAGGATCCCCTCTTTCGCCCATACTTTTCAACCTCTTTATAACTTCCTTAGGCACTGCCCTAGACGCCCTAAATATAACATCTTTCAGCTACGCGGATGACATAACCATCCTCCTCCCCTTCGACATCCAAGACCCCATCTCCAACAGACGCCTGAAAACAACACTGGAAACTGTAGAAAAATGGATGAAGAACCATAAGCTGAAACTGAATGCAGAGAAAACCAAATTCCTACTACTAGAAAAGGAACAAAATACCATCCCTAACAGAACTGGAAGTAAACGCAACCAAATATCCAATACAGAGCACTCTCAAAATTCTAGGAATACAATTAGACAGATGCTGCACAATGCAAACACAACAGGGAGGTGAAGGTGGCCTTCTCTGAAATCCTCCCTGTACCAAGAGCAGATGGAAAGAGACAAGGGGAATTGCAAGCGATCAACGCCTGGATGAGACGATGGTGCGAAGACGAGGGCTTCGACTTCGTGCGAAACTGGACAGCGTTCTGGGGAAAAAGCAAGTACTACAGAAGGGATGGACTACACCTCAACAAGGAAGGAGCAAGAGTTTTGGCAGGCAACATGAAGAAAGCAATAGAGAAGGCTTTAAACTGAAGGACAGGGGAAAGCCGACAGTCGACGACCGGTCGATGGTACGGACAACAGGATGCCCGGACGTAGGAACAAAGGACTACTACTCATACACAAGAGAGGTCAACCTCACAGCCAACAAAGGAGAACAAGCAGGAAAGGACAACTCAGACACAGGAGGGGATGACCACACAACAAACACGGGAGATAACACAGGAGCAGTAAAGGATACCGTAAATGAAACTGTAAGGGCAGCCAAGAGTAAAAAGTCCAAAAAGGTAACACGAAGGGAACTTAAATGCATGTATACAAATGCTAGAAGTCTAGGAAACAAAATGGGAGAACTAGAGACGATAGCAAGACATGAGAACATGGATATCATTGGCATAACAGAAACATGGTGGAATGAAGAAAACAAATGGGACACCGTACTGCAGGGATACAAACTATATAGAAGAGATCGAGTAGGGCAGAAAGGTGGAGGTATTGCCCTATATGTTCAGGAAGGAATAGAATCTGTTGAAGTGGCTACGACGGAAACAAAAGAGAAGCTAGAGTCCCTCTGGGTCAAGATTCCTGGCCAAAACAGCACAGACACGAAAATTGGCCTTTACTATCGTCCCCCAGGACAGGCGGAGGAAACTGACTCAGAAATGATAGAGGAAATCAAACAAGAAAGCAAAACGGGCAATGTAATAATATTGGGAGACTTCAATTTCCCGAGGATAGACTGGAAACTAGGAACCTCCAACTGCGGCAAGGAGGCCAAGTTCCTGGAGGTGCTAGGGGATTGCTTCCTGGAACAATTGGTAAAGGAGCCGACAAGAGACAACGCCACCCTGGACTTGGTACTAAATGGCCTCACGGGACCGACAAAAGAAGTAGAAGTTACGGTACCGCTGGGGACGAGCGATCACAATGTGATCAACTTTAAGCTTGACATCGGGAATAGAAAACGTGCCAAAACCTTAACCAAAACCTTTAACTTTAGAAAGGGCAAATACGATTGCATGAGAGCCATGGTGAAACAACGACTCAAGAAAAAGGTGGACAAACTTGAAACGGTAGACCAGGCATGGTCCCTACTGAAAAATACTATCACAGAAGCACAAAATCTCCACATTCCAAGGATCTCCAAAGAGGGGAGAACAAAAGGTAAGGGAGAACCGGCATGGCTTACCGGACAGGTGAGGGTAGCCATAAAAGAAAAGAAGGACTCTTTCAAAAAATGGAAACACATGAAAACAACCGAAGCATGGAAAATACATAAAGATGATCAAAAGAAATGTCACAAGGCGGTGAGGGATGCCAAAAAGGACTATGAGGAAAAAATAGCGCAAGAAGCCAAAAACTTCAAACCCTTCTTTAGATACGTGAAAGGGAAAAAACCCGCAAAAGAGGCGGTGGGATCCCTGGACGACCAGGGAAGAAAAGGGTACATCAAGGAAGATAAACAAATTGCTGACAAACTAAATTCCTTCTTTGCATCCGTCTTTACGGAGGAGGATACCGCTAAAATACCAGAAGCAGTGAAAGTGTTTAGTGGAGTAATAGAAGACAGCCTCACCACAGTTGAAGTGGAGTTGGACCAGATATACTACCAGATTGACAAACTTAAAAGTGACAAATCCCCTGGACCGGATGGAATTCACCCGAGAGTTTTAAAGGAATTGAAGGTTGAAATCGGAGAGCTATTGCAGAAACTTGCCAATCTGACAATCAGAACTGGACAGATACCAGAGGACTGGAAGATAGCGAATGTCACGCCAATTTTCAAAAAAGGATCGAGAGGGGAACCGGGCAACTACAGACCTGTGAGTCTTACGTCTGTCCCTGGAAAGATGGTTGAAGCACTGATCAAGGATAGCATAGTCCGGCACCTAGATACACACGACTTGATGAAACCCAGTCAACATGGGTTCAGGAAAGGGAAATCATGTTTAACGAATTTACTTCAATTTTTCGAGACCGTGAACAAGCAAATTGATAGTGGAATGCCGGTGGACATAATATATTTGGACTTCCAAAAAGCATTCGACAAAGTTCCACATGAAAGGCTTCTCAGGAAACTACAAAGCCATGGAATAGAGGGAGATATACAAAGGTGGATAGGCAAATGGTTGGAAAACAGAAAGCAGAGAGTGGGCATAAATGGAAAGTTCTCAGACTGGGAGAAAGTGACTAGTGGAGTGCCCCAGGGCTCGGTACTTGGGCCGATCCTATTTAATATTTATATCAATGACCTGGAAGACGGAATATCCAGTGAGATCATTAAGTTTGCAGACGACACAAAGCTATGCCGGGCAATCAGATCGCAGGAGGATAGTGAGGAACTCCAGAGCAACTTGTATCAGTTAGAGAAATGGGCAGATCAATGGCAGATGAAGTTCAACGTGGAGAAATGCAAAGTAATGCATTTAGGTAGTAAGAATAAGGAATACGAGTATAGAATGTCAGGCGCAACTCTGGGTAAGAGCGAACAAGAAAAGGACCTGGGTGTACTGATAGATAGGACTCTGAAGCCGCCGGCACAATGCGCGGCAGCGGCAAAGAAAGCAAACAGAATGTTAGGCATGATAAAGAAAGGAATCATGAGTAGATCGGAGAAAGTCATAATACCGCTTTATAGAGCAATGGTCAGACCACACTTGGAATACTGTGTCCAACATTGGTCTCCCAACCTAAAGAAGGATATAAAACTGTTGGAGAGAGTGCAGAGACGAGCAACGAAGTTAATAAGAGGTATGGAGAACTTGGAATATGAGGAACGACTCAAGAAACTGGGACTGTTCTCCCTTGAGAAGAGAAGGCTGCGAGGGGACATGATCGAGACGTTCAAAATGCTGAAAGG
Organism: Geotrypetes seraphini; assembly: GCF_902459505.1. Classification (NCBI taxonomy): domain Eukaryota; kingdom Metazoa; phylum Chordata; class Amphibia; order Gymnophiona; family Dermophiidae; genus Geotrypetes; species Geotrypetes seraphini. The sequence continues at coordinate 71,617,276 of NC_047095.1, forward strand.
CATCGATAAAATAGAGCAGGAAAATAAATTATTTACATTGTCCAACGCGACACGGACAAGAGGACATGGTTTGAAGCTAAGGGGGGACAAGTCCAGGACAAATGTCAGGAAGTTCTGTTTTACGCAGCGAGTGGTAGACGCCTGGAATGCTCTCCCAAAGGAGGTTATTAAAGAATCCACTGTGCTGGGATTCAAGGGCAAATTAGATGCACATCTCCTTATGAGAGGCATAGAGGGATATGGGTGACTAAAACTACATCAGGTGTATACCTGACTGGGCCTCCGCGTGTGCGGATCGCCGGACTCGATGGACCATGGGTCTGATCCGGAGATGGCAGTTCTTATGTTCTTATGTTCTTAAATCCACAAAATCGAACAAAAAGCATTCTTCACCATGCGAAACCTAAGAAAAATAAGAAGATTCCTTACCAAAGAACACTACAAGCTCATTGTACAATCCCTCATACTTAGTACCTTAGATTACTGCAACAGCCTCTATCTACCTTGCCCAAACATGATAAAACAACTACAGACCGTACAAAATACTGCCATCAGACTCATCTACTCACTTAGCAAATTTGACCACATCACTCCCGCCTATGTAGACGCGCACTGGCTTCCGATAAAAGCAAGAACTCAGTTCAAATTCTATTGTATACTATTTAAAGTAACCCATGGCACCCACCCCAGCTATCTAAACAACCGCCTACACCGCTACCACTCACCCAGATCAAGGAGAACTCAGAACCTATTCACCTTCCCCCTTCATAATGGTACCCGACGTAAGAAACTTTACGACAGCCTCCTGGCAACACAGGCAGCGAAAATTGACCCCACCATCACCAAACTAATGACCGAAACAACGGACATCAAAGTGTTTCGAAAAGAAATCAAAACAGTTCTATTCAAAAAACACGTCCTTACTCACTAATCTCCTCCCACTCGTACATGCTTTCTCCCCCGTGAATAACACACTAGTCAATTCCTCGAATCATACCAACCAAAAAATATCCAGACCGCTAAATAAGCATCTACCACATGTATCCAATAAACTTATCCCTTCAATGTTAGGTTATCCTCCTCAGCTACCCGAATATATTGTTATTCTCCACTGTTTCCTGTAAGTACTTGAATCTTTACTATGTAATTCCATCGGATAAATACAGATATCCTCTTATTTGTAACTATCAACTGTATCATGTAATGTACATGAATCTTTGTTATACAATTCTCTCGGTAATGTCCAGATATCTTCTAATTTGTAATCCGCTTAGAACCGCAAGGCACAAGCGGAATAGAAATCACTAATGTAATGTAATGTAATTATTGCAATGCCCTTTACAAAGGCATAACAAAAAAGAAATTAGACTCCAGATAGTACAGAATACTGCAGTAAAAATCCTATTTAATGCAATAAAGCTCACTGGTTACTAGTAGAACACAGAATCACCTTTAAAATACTTTTGTTAACTTTCAAAATCTGACAAAATAACCAACCAGAATTCATCAATCTTCTCATCCCATATAACCCTTCTAAGACCTTTCGATCATCAGCCCAAAATCTTCCCTCTGTTCCGTCACTAAAGTACATAAACACAATGAGATCTTCCATTTTTTCCGTGACTGCTCCTTCTCTTTGGAATAGTATCACAGCTTATTTACGTGAAGAATTAATTCTTAACCAATTCAAGACAAAGCTAAGGACATTCTTTAGCACTCTCCAGAGGTTAATCTTTACTAGTGGGTATATATCCAATCATGACCAACAGGTGGAGACTGAAAACAAAACTGTGGAATAGTACATAAGATATCCCCTTCTCTATTCTTATCAGTCTACTTCAGTCTCCAGCAGGTGTTGAGTGATCTGTACCCATCTCCCTTGGTAGGGCTGTTGGAATTTGTTTAGGGAGTTTCTAGTCCCTGTTTTTGGCCGGACAGAGCTTGGAGCGGGCCCTGTTTGGGGGTCCGTCCGACCTCAGGGGTGTTAAACCCGGCAGGTCTCGAGCGGGGTCCCTTCTTCCACCTCCCCACATTTTTTTTAGAGGAGCCTCAGCAGTAAGCCTTGCCCCCTAAATCAAGCAAGGCATATTGCTTCGAGAGCCTGTAGAGTCTGTTCTGTAAAAAAAAATCCTGAGGTAGTGCTGATCTGCAGGGTTGCTTCCCTGTCAATTTGCTGTATTTTTGAACTAATCGGCACTTTTTCTTCTAGCTAGGTCGCGTATGGAGCAATTGTGCCCTTCTCCGGGGGAGTGGGACACAATTTGGTCCAGCCACGAGGCACTCGCGGCTGGCCTGAACTCGGCGGTTCGGGCAGGTGCAGTCATGGAGCTCTGGCAGCGGCTGCAGGCACCCAGAACTCCCCGGCCTTAGTGCCTCATGAGTCGGCTGAAGGCAGTGAGGCAGCCTTATCTTCTCTCACTGCCTCCAGAGGGATTCCATGAACCACCAACAGTAGGAGAAAAAGGATTCCTCTCAGCTGATTTCTTTATCAGCTGTAGCAGGCTTGCCTGCTTTAGCGGCTGGGAAACCCAGCCGCTACAGGCCCTGGAGGGGTTATTTTTAGCAGGATCTTTGCCATTTTGACAGACAGTTCCCTCCATTTTGTCTGCAACCTCAGGTGACCTTCCCCCTGTATTGCAAACACAGGGGCAGGTTTCAGCAGTGTGGAAAAGATGATAAGGGTTGGATCGAGTAGTCTTGTTTCACAAGAGAGGGTGGATTGGAAGGAGGCCAACAAATTTGAAGTGTAGAAAGTCAGCATGAGTGTGGGATTTCAGTCAGTGACATACCACAGATTGACACAGAAGCAAGGGAAAGGGATTGGGACTTGTATACAGCCTTTTAGTAGCTAAAGTAGCAGATCTTAAGAGGTCAGCCAGGGCTGGAGTTTGGTGCACCTTACAGAATGTGACTTGGGAGGAGCGAGGGTATCGAACAGAGGATAGACTGTTTCATTGCAGAGCTTAAGTTGATAATTTGTGTTTGAATACATGGCAAGCACTTGTACCCACCCACTTCTAGAGCTGTCCTTTCAGTGAAACTGAGTAGTGGTATGATTCACCCTAGGCAATTCCAGTTCTTGCCTACCTGTTTAATTGCTGCCTTCAGGGAACCGAAACCAGGCCCATTTAATTGTTCTAAGCATCTGCATAGTGCTATCAAAGGTGTTCGCCTGGCTCCAGGAAGTCAATTACTGGACAATAAATTTTCAGGAGTCTCTTGGCTCATTGGAGTATTAACATATAAGCTGATTCTAATGTTTGTCTTACAGGGTTATGATTCCAGTGCTCCAAACTGGGAATTTGGGAGGATGATTAATGAGTTTAGAACTACTTTAGAGTGCCAGCAAATGAGCCTGACGGACCCAGTAAGTAAGCTTATGACTTTAAGAACAAATGCCTAATAAAAACAGAACATTCATTAGCTGTATTCTAGTAGTGAGCTCTAAATGCTGAGTTCTGCCAGTCCATCTCATTCCTGCCCTGCAGCACTTTACCACACATGCTATCTTATGGCATAAGATTTATCCATAGCATGTGTTCAGAGGTGATAATCTTACTGGGAATAAATAAAAGGGCCATAAGTGTGGTAGCTTTCCAGATTCCCTTTGGATCAAGTACTGATGTGGGTGGATATGGCAAGAGCTTTCTTTGGCATGTCTGCAGTTGGAGTTCTAACGCAAGAGGTGTTTCATTCTGGACAGTAGAGTAATCTCAAAAAAACAAAAGGAGTTGACCCCAAAATATCCATAAAGAAGAAAATCCAGAGAAAACCAAAAAAACTCTGGAGTGACGATGTTCCTAAATGGACTTTATTTGAAAGTGTCAAAGTTCCCAAAGGTACACTGAAATCATCCACATAAGAGTCTTAAAGGACCTAGTCCGCTAGGGATACAGGACCCAACACGATCCGCATTTCGACAAAAAGGCTTCTTCAGGGGTCTTATAAATAATGAGGGGTACATTAAGCATGCATGTAAGTTATGAATAGTAGTGGTGAGACTGAATATCTGACATGCAAAGAGTATGAAAGATATGTGATAAAGGACACAGTGATGTAAATGGCACTAATAAAAACGAGTTGGTGAAAAAAGTGATAAATGTCATAAATATGTGAAAACAGAAAATATTTGAGTCTATGCAAAATGCAGAGTGAAGTGAAAAACTTAAATGTATTATAAAAATGGTGGATGTGCGAAGACCATGCTAAACAAATGATCAGTGAATACTTGTGTTTAAACAAGCTAGAAAGACACAAAGGGAACTATATAGGACAAAAAACGAATGGCGAATACATACCCTGGGGGGTCCTATAAAGGTGAATATGTGGGAAACTAAAATAACATTGAATTTAAAATTTCAGGAGTTAAAACCATATATAAAACTCTATACCACTGCCAAGTTTAAGATGAAACATATTAGCAAAGCCATATAGAATGTTTTAAAACCCCAAAACAGATACAGATGATAGATGATGGAAAAAAGGGGGCCATGCAGTAAAAAAGAGGGGGTGAGATCTTCCAATAAAGAGGCTAAATTGAAAACCTAAGGTCAAAAGCCATACAAGTTAGCATACCCAGTGAACTGTGATTGAAAGAAAAACGGTGAGAAGAAGCCACAGAAAAGTGATATTGGGGGACGGGCTCAGCAAAGGAACCATGCTGCACTTTACTAAATAACACTAAAAAAACAGATAAGGGATATAAAAATACATAGCTGAATACGGCTAATTAAGAGAAAAACCAAAAGAGGGTCATCCAGTAAACAATATGGAAGACATCCAGTGAAAGTTAGAGGAAGAATGAAATCTAGAAGAAATCAAAGACCCATGACATCCTTGAAAAGAGCTGTGCAGAAGCAGAAACCAAAGTAAAGAACGAGTGAGAAGCACTTGCCAATTGTGTGGTGAGCCACTGCTTGCATTTGCAATGGAAAGGGACTTGCATTGAAGGAGGAGCAATTAAATATGCGATCTGATTGGTGGATTGTGCCACAAAACAAAAAGAAAGAGGGGGGGGAAGGAAGCTAGCAGAACTGAAATAAGTGAATGCTAGTTAAAGTGAATTGTTCCAAATACATATTAAAAGTTAGGTGGATTACTAGAAAAAGGATAAACATCAAAAAAGAACATAGGAAGAGTATGAATTGCATTACAGAAATTAAAGCAGACCCTAATTAATGGAGAGGAGAAGAAATGGGAATTGCTGAAATGAATGAAGTTTAGTCAAGTGCAATGTAAAAAAAGCATGAACATATCAGTGAAGGACTTTGGTAAATGAACTTTATGTAAAAGATAAAATTTCAAATATAAAAAAGATTAAGATTTAAAAATCAAACAAACAATAAGACCATACAAGTAAGCAAATAGTTAAAAAAAAAATTGCCATACATTATATCTGCCTACATCAAGGAACAGAATAAATGACATGATTATAATGAATTACATATAAAGGTATGAATATGCATATAGAAATATAAATATGCAAATATGAATGTGTGTGTATGTGTATATATATATATATATATATATATATATGAGTATAAATATGCATAGAAATATTATAAATATACATAATGATTCTGTGTGGAATATAAAGAATTTCTGCCTTAACATTGTAAAAGCAGTCATATATAAAGAAAGATGTTCAAGGAATGTGTCCTATACTATAAAAGCAAATAAATGGGTTTTGGCATGGCTTAGTTCACATTGGACATACAAAGAAAGTTAAAAACAATCATATATGAAAAACTTATAAACACATTAAAATAGAATTATCATAATAATAATCATCAATGATTCATAAGAAATAATTGGAAACATACATAAAAATAATTACTGAATTCTCAATAGACATTAAAATGCAAAACCCATGGAGACATATAAATTGCATGACATATCAAGCCACTTAATGAAATTCAATTCCACATGAACATAATGAATTAAATTATCATACATAATGAATCATTGTACAGTAGGCATAAAGGCTTATGTAGTTATAAAATGTGATGAACAAAAAAATCTAAAGAACCACAATGGCATAAGGGTCATAATAAATATCAGATAAAGTATACACATAAAAATGTATTATATATTATATTTTATCACTTAAAAATTAACTTAATATAAAAACAGTTTAGAATAAATGTATTCATGTTCTCAAAGAAAAGAGATATAATCTATATCCTGATTAAGGCCTGCAGGAATTGTGGTGTCCATTTCGAAAATCGCCCTCTGCTCTGATTGTGAAAGTAACTGATTAATATCACCTCCCCTCTGTCGTGGTTTAAATGTTTTGAAAACAAAAAAATAAAGATCGTCAATGGTGTGATCCATTTCTATCCAATGAGTGACTAATGGGGCAGATACTACTTGTATTAAGATACAGCTGCGATGTTCTATAATTCTAATCTTTATTTTCCTCTTGGTTTTCCCAATATATAGAAGGTCGCATGGGCACTTGATTATGTAAAGTACATTATCTGTATTACAATTACTATTAAAGTTAAGTCTGTATTTTTTTTGGTTCTTGGATGTTTGAAAGAGTGAATGTTCGAAGTATGTTTACAGACGGAGCAGGAACCACATGGTTGGTGTCCATGGTGTGTTTCATGTTGTCTCTTAATCGTAGGTAGTGCTGAAGGAACTAATCTCCCAATGCTCGCAAGCTGGTTCACCAGAGGGTTCTGCTGCCCACTTCAGGTTCTATTTTGGAGGTTTGTCACATCTTATAGGTCCCTCCCTCTCTAAAAACCTTTTCTGTATTTTTTTAGTTCTTTGAACCGTATTTTTAGCTCCAAAACTCCAGTTGTGGTGACTCTTGGATTTCCTGATTTTCCTCCTACCCTCCCCCCCCCCCCAGTTCTCCAGATCTTTCAAATTGCTTCACTTTTGCCTAAAAACTGGTAGGGATGGAGTCCTCTGGCTTTCTTACCCCTAATTTATGCCTGATTTTAACTGGATGGATGCTGGAGGAGAGCCCTTGCACCATGTGCCGTGCAGCACATGAAGGGGAGTCGGGAACATCTGGCTTGGCCTCCTCTTTGGTCTCTAGGGCTTGGAGCCTTTGAGGGACCTTGTTTACCAGGAGAAATTCACTTGAGGAGCCCCACCAGCAGCATACCTAAGTATAAGAGTGCAGAAGCTATGGAGCCCAAGAGATGTAAGGTGGAGTTACCTAATGAGGATTTGGTGATGTTAAATATCATTCGGAGCGGGTACAAGCTAGAGTTCACCCATTCCTTAACAGACTAGTTTGTGGACTCCTTGGTGGGATGCCCAGAAAAGTCATGCAGAGTCTTAGCAACAGTACAGAGACTTGTAGCAATTCACACTAGAGCCAGGGCTCAGGCAAATACTCCATATACTTCATAGTGCCCAAGAAAGGCTCAGAAGATTGGAGACCCATTCTCGATCTTGCACACATCGAGGCCCTGAAAGTTCCACGTTTTGCGTCCTTGCAGCATTAGCTCCGAGGGAATTTCTAGCCTACTTTCCCATATTTCCAGAACATATGAGATCCTGAGTTTCCATGTGCTAGAGAAACATTCAGTTCTCAGCACTCCCCTTTGGTTTGGCAACAGCACCCCACACATTCACCAAGGTGATGGTGGTAGCAGCGCATTTCTGCAGGGTAGGATTGCAAGTGCACCCATATTTATCATTCTCGGAAGGGGAACAAGCAGTGATTCTAGTGGTCCAGGACAGGTCATGCGGATCCTGGGCTGGTTAGCTGTCTCTGTCTCAATCCCTGGAATGCCTGGGAATATTGCCAGAGGTTGTGGTAAGAGCAGATAGCATAGCTGGTTTTAAGAAAGGTTTGGACAAGTTATTGGAGGAAAAATACATAGTCTTGATATTAAGAAAGACATGGGGAAGCCACTGCTTGCCCTAAATAGGTAGCATGGAATATTGCTACTCCTTGGGTTTTGGCCAGGCATTAGTGACCTGGATTGGTCACCTTGAGAACAGGCTACTGGGCTTGATGGACCATTGGTCTGATCCAGTAAGGCTATTCTTATGTTCTTATTATGTAACATGGCATAAGGCCAGTTTTATCTTCCTGAGGTATGCAGTTGGAAGCTTTGCCCTTGGATAAGAACATAAGAATAGCATTACTGGGTCAGACCAATGGTCCATCAATCCCAGTAGCCCGTTCTCACAGTGGCCAATCCAGGTCACTAGTACCTGGCCAAAACCCAAGGTGAAGCAATATTCCATGCTAATGGGCATGATGGCCAAACCAGCTCTGTATGTGCACCACTATCAAGTACTGGGCTTCATGGCAGCCACTATAGATGTGATTCCTTGGGCAAAGGCTCGCGTGCCCTTTCCAGAATGCTCCTGTCTCGGTGATCTCAACAAATGGACTCCCTTCAAACAACTCTCCCGTGCACTCTGGAATCCCAGTAAGATTTGGTGGCTCAGTACACAGTTATCACGGGGCATGCCCTTCAGGATAATTTTGTGGGCGATTCTTACAATGGGTGCAATGAATGTCAGCTTGTTCGGCTGGGGATGCCATTGTAATGGACACCCAGTACAGGGGCGATGGTTGGCTTCCCAGAGAAATTGATCCATCAGATTTGAGCTTCGGACCATTTGGTGTTTACAGAAGCTGGAGAAGTCTTGAAGGACAGACGGTCTGAGTTTTCTCACATTGCTACAGTGGTGACATATGTCAATTGCCAAGGAGTCCCCAAGAGTTCACAGATGAGCCTTGAAGCCACTTACTTTTTAGGTGGGCAGAGCTACACCTACAGGTGATCTCTGTGGCACAAGTAACAGGAATAGACAATGGCCAAGCCGATTTATCTCAGCAGGCAGACCAAAGATCAGACATTATTGGCAGCAGTGTTCCAGTCGTTCTTCGATGGGTCAGCCAAATTTTGTTCTGATGGCTATGGTGAGGAACATGAAGGCAGACCTTTTTCTTCAGTTGGAGATCTATGCCCAGAAGTGAAGGCCTGGCTTCCCTAGTCCAATCGTGGCCAAAGGGGGTGAGCTCTTGTACATGCTTCCTCAATGGCTCATGATAGGGCGAATACTTCACAGAATAGCAAACCACCCAGGGAAAGTGGTCCTCATAGCACCGTATTGGCCACACAGGCTGCGATAAACGGACCTAGTGTCTTCAGAGTGACCAGGGTCTCAGATACAGCCCAATCTCTCATGGCCCAGTGTTCATAGAAGATCTGGGTATCTTTGGTCTTATGGCATGGCTCTTGAGTTACTCTCAGAGCTAAGAAGCATAAAATGGTCTCTGCTTACACTAAGCATGGGAGACATTTCAGCATTGATGCACAAAAGAGAAAGTTGAGCCATTTCATGCTCCGATCTCTGTGGTGCTGGCTTTCCTCCAAGCAGGTCTCAAAGGCCTCGCAATGGTGTTTCTCAGGGTCCAAGTGGTGAGCCTTTCATGCTTCAGAGCCCACAGACATAAAGCTCTCCTGGCTTCTCATCCAGACATAGACAGATTCATAGAGGGGGCACTAAGGCTTAGATCAGTGGTTCCCAAACCTGTTCTGGGGGACCCCCAGCCAGTCAGGTTTTCAAGATATCCCTAATGAATATGCATGAGAGAGATTTGCATATAATGGAAGTGACAGGTATGCAGATCTCTCATGCATATTCATTAGGGATATCTTGAAAACCTGACTGGCTGGGGGTCCCCCAGGACAGGTTTGGGAACCACTCACTGGCTTAGATCATGCAGGCCTGTCATGCAGGGAGCCCTTCCTCAAGATCACTGAGGTGGGAGTTTCCTTGTGCACGGTCCCATCCTTTTTGTCAAAAGTTGTTTTGCCATTTCATGTCAATCAAGAGGTAAGATTACCAGTGTTCCAGACCACAGGGTCAAAGAAAAGGGACCAGATTCTGAGAGAGCTGGATGTGGGGAGAGTCATCCTATATTTTATCTAGGGGTCACCAATGCGTTCTGACTGTCAGAACACATCTATTTGTGCTCACTAGTCAGGCTAGACATGATAGACTGGCATCTTAAGGCTACCATTTCAAAACGGTTGTGAATGGCCACATCAACTCTGCACACATTCTCCCAAGTTCTAGAGAGCACAGAGTTTGGGCTCCAATATTGCAAGCAGGTGTAGAGGTCCCGCCCTAGATTTCTGGGACTGCTTTTGTACGTCCCTATAGTCCAGAATGACATATCTATTGCACTAGAAAGAGATTAGCTCTTACCATGCTACTATCTTTTCTAGTAGATAGGTATGTCATTCTGGAACCCCACCCTGTCAGTTATTTCTCCGCCTGCCTATTTTCTCATTCGGAATGTTTGTGATGAAACTGAGATTTTGATGTCTGTCGGACCTCAGAGTATGAAGAATAATCTAGAACACATTGGCGGAATGTTTGAGCTCTATAGATGTTTGGTATGGTTATTCTGATATTTTGATCAGTTAAAATGTTTAACCTGTTTTACTTTTCTTTTTTTTTTTTTTTAATTCTTTATTCATTTTTTAATCTTACAACAAGTGTACAAATAATAAAACATTTAAAATTAAATACATCACTTGAATTTCTTTCTATTATAACACCCACCCACCCTTTCCTTTAGCATTCAATCAAAAATATATAAATATAAATATTCTTTACTATTGATTAAACCTATAGTAAAACTTTAATTCACCCTCCTCCCCCCATTTGCAGATATACTTTCAATACTTTTCAGAGCAAAACAGATTTGTAGTTCGGGGAGCCTCCCTGTACCTCTACTCCTTGTGTTCCTATATAGGGCTTTACCTGCTTTGGTACAAATTGAAGGGTGCAGCAGAGCCCTCTGGAGAAGGAGGAGAAGAGAACCTGGATTCCTTCAGCACGGTTCACGAGCATGGGGAGAATACCCTATTGTCCAGAATGACACACCTATCTACTAGAAAATATATTAGCAAGGTAAAAACTTAATCTCTCTTTCAGACTCCAAGTCTTCATTCTTTCTCTATATGTTGTATATCTTTAAGATTGAAGAGCATCAGATATGCGTGTGTGTTCGGAAGCGCCCTCTCAACAAGCAAGGTAAGGTGAAGACCTTAACATGCACACAACCCGATTTGCTAATTCCACTGCCTGAAAAGTTAACTAACAGAGGTTGTTGTCTTCTCTGCAGAGCTTTCCAAGAAGGAAATAGACGTCATTTCAGTTCCCAGTAAGGGAGTGCTCCTAGTGCATGAGCCTAAATTAAAAGTAGACCTAACAAAGTACTTGGAAAACCAGGCTTTCCGGTTTGATTTTGCCTTTGATGAAGCTGTTTCAAATGAGATGGTGTACAGGTACGGCTGATATGCTGGGTGATGGAAACAAGAGAAGGGAGGTTGAGCTGCAAGAAAATGGCCTGTTTTGCCCACCTTCTTACGCTACCAGAAGTGTTGTGGTTAATGAATATAGTACTTGATTTTCTTTATATTCTTCTGATTGTATCATGACCTTGTAACTAGATTGAACAACTTTCTTACCAAAAGATGTATATTGTCCCGCAGGGTTCCCCTTTTTAAAGAGAATTCTAGCCAACCTTCCCTAAAAAGATATGTGCCTTGGGATTCCCTTAATGTGGTGAGCTAAATACTATGATACATTAGGCATACACTCCAAACCTATTGTGCTCTCATATTTCACTTGCATGGAGGAAGGTGAGTAAATCTTTCATTCCTGCCATGGTTATAATACTCTTCTTTAAGAAATTGCAGGGAAACTTCCGATTGAAAACAGAAGGAAGTCAGAAAGTGCTTGTATCAAAAAGTAAACTGACCTCATTTAAAACCTGTCTATGGAGATTGATCAAAAATTTGGAAGTTGCTCAGAGACGTGAAACTCTTCAGGGAAGGTATATACCTCCCCAGTATGGGTACAGAGTTTACCTTCCAGTCATTGCAGCTTTTTCAATAATGATCACGCTCCAAACCAGGGAAATTTAAAGAATATATCAGTCTTTTAAAACTACTTCAAAAATGATGGCATTCTTTGTTTGTATGTTTCATGAAAGCAAACATCACTTGAAATAGGTGACTTATAATGCTATTACTTAGCTTTATGAAAAGTTTGGGGTCCCAACGTGGCCCCATTTCATTTTTCTTCTTCAGGAGACCCAATTGTAAAAGTACTGAGAGTCCTTTAAAGCTTTAAATAACTATTTTGAATTGGTGATGTAAACACACCACTCCTGGAAACAGCTATCAATATGGGAGGTTTCAACCTTCCCTGAAGAGTTTCACGTCTCTGAGCAACTTCCAAATTTTTGATCAATCTCCATAGACAGGCAGTATTATAACCATCTCACTTAAAACCTATCATAACCTATTCTATAAAAAATACTAGCGCAAATGATGACTCATGGTGTGATTTCCACCAGATGTAGAATGGCTGTAAACACATGGACCTAGGTGTTGGCATGTGTGTGCATAAATGATTAGAATTGTATAACTTATACATGTACTTGTGAGCTTGCTTAAGTGCATGCCCACCAGCAAATCTTGATAACATTTTGCAAGGCAGTCTTCTATAACAGATCATTTACATGTGCCTACTTTTTTGAGACATCTTTTATCATTCCCTCTGTGAGAAATTCCCTAACCCCTATTTCTTAAGCATCCCTCCAGACCGGCACAGCTCACTGATGGGTAATAGCTCACCATGACCAGCAGGTGGAGACTGAGACAAACTTTTTGCTATAGTACAAGTGGGCTATGCATTCCCAAGTATTCTGTCTACTCTTAGTCTCCAGCAGGTGGAGGTGGTAAGCTTACCTGGTTTAGTGTAGGGCTGTTGGAATTTGTTTAGTGGCCTTCTGATCCCTGTCTCTGCTGCTGGACTGAGCTTAGGGGGGAGCCTTTCAGGGGTCTGTCCAACCTTGGGAGTGTTATTAAATGAGAGTACCCAAGAAAGGGACTTGGGGGTAATGGTGGACATGACAATGAAGCTGACGGCACAGTGTGCAGCAGCCGCTAAGAAGGCAAACAGAATGCTAGGCATAATCAAGACGGGTACTACAACCAGAACGAAAGAAGTTATCCTGCCATTGTATTGGGTGATGGTTCGTATGCATCTGGAGTACTGCGTCCAATATTGGTCGCCGTACCTTAAGAAGGACATGGTGTTACTCGAGAGGGTTCAGAGAAGAGCGACGCGTCTGATAAAGGGGATGGAAAACCTTTCATATGCTGAGAGATTGGAGAAACTGGGTCTCTTTTTCCTGGAGAAGAGGAGACTTAGAGGGGATATGATAGAGATTTATAAGATCATGAAGGGCATAGAGAGAGTAGAGAGGGACAGATTCTTCAAACTTTCAAAAAATAAAAGAACAAGAGGGCATTCAGAAAAGTTGAAAGGGGACAGATTCAAAACGAATGCTAGGAAGTTCTTCTTTACCCAGCGTGTGGTAGACACCTGGAATGCGCTTCCAGAGAGCGTAATAGGGCAGAGTACGGTACTGGGGTTCAAGAAAGGATTGGACAATTTCCTGCTGGAAAAGGGGATAGAGCCGTATAGATAAAGGATTACTGCACAGGTCCTGGACCTGTTGGGTAGCCGCGTGAGCGGACTGCTGGGCACGATGGACCTCAGGTTTGACCCAGCAGAGGCATTGCTTATGTTCTTATGTTGCACTCAATGGATTTGAGTCCCTCCCCCATTTCCCCAACCTCCCCAAACTTTTTTTTCTCTAGAGGTGCCTCAGCTGTAAGCCTTGCCACCGATATTGGCAAGGCATATGGCTTAGAGAGCTGTTGGGGTCTGTTCAAATAAGTTTTGTGTTTTTAAATCATGAGGCTGTGTTGGCCTGAAGAGAAGCCTTCAATTGAATTGATTCTAACCAGCACTTTTTCTTTAGCTGTCAACATATTGCGCAATGAGCACTTTTTTAAAAGGGAAAGTGCTCCAGACATGAGGTCGATGTGGCTGGCCTGTGTTTGCGGTGTGCCGACCGCTACAAAGGGGAATCCTTGTCAACTTTGGGTGCCGGTGAGCAGGGTTCCCTTTCGCAAGTGCCTCGCGCATTGGTAGCAGACAGTGGGGAAACTCAGGCTTCCCTCACCACCAACACAGGAATTCTCCCAGCTGTCGACAGTCCCTTACTGCTGATAATGCTGGGGATTCCCTTACCGCTGCTACCAGCTTGCCTGCTTTAGCGGCTGGGGTGGTTCAGGCCTCAGGAGTTTTTTCTGGCGAGTTTTGCACTAGTTTTGGCAGGAAGCTCCTCCATTTTGTCTGCAACCTCAGGTGACCTGCCCCCTGTATAAATGGAAACAGCCCAACCTACCTAAACGACCGCCTCATCCAAACCACCTCTACCAGGCATAGAAAAACACACACCCCATTCACTTATCCCCCCCCCCCCCAATCAAAAGAAGTAAAATGGAAAAAACTATACAACGGACTACTGGCCTCTCAGGCAGCGAAGATAGACAACCAAGTCTCCAACCTATTGACAGCAACCCCAGACTACAAGATGTTCAGAAAGGAAATAAAAACTATACTCTTCAAGAAATCCCTTAATAATTCTTAATACCATGATAAAGCTTACCTCTTACCATCCCCTCCCTAACCCCAGATCCTACTTTTCCCTCTCTTGGAAACCTTCTCTGATCTAACATTGTAACCCTTCTTCCATAACTCTTTTTGTAATCCACTTTGAACCGAAAGGTAATGGTGGAATAGAAATCTGTAATGTAATGTTTTTGCTAGGTCTCCTGCTTTGGCAGTGAGTCCTAATGTGCTGCCAGGGTTTTTTCCCTTGATTTTTGTTTTAGCCTTGTGCAAGGCTTATCTTCAGGCAGCTGAGGGTTCTGCTTTCTCCCTGAGGGTTTCTGGGGGGGGGGGGGGTTGCCCTCCATGTCCACCCCTGTTCGCCCCCCCCCCCCCCGGTGCCAGTTTCGACCCAGTGTTGTCCCCATTCCCCCAGTTACGTCCAAGCTGCCGAGGTTCTCTTTGGGACGATTTTTTGTTTGGGGAGATGTTTTTGCTTGATGAGGACTTTGGACTCCTTGGTGGACCTCCGGGATGGATGCCGCTGGTGGCTGTTGAAACGAACAGGATCCGTTTCTTGGTCCTGAAACTGCCCTGCAAAACACTCTGTCATCTGGAGGCAATTCCCCTTAGAAAGAAAGATAGGTAGCCAGTATTCTAAAGAGATTTTGCCTGCTTTATTATGAGTGTGCATTCATTTATATATCTGTTACATGGGTCAGTGGTAACCATCACAGGAAAAGGGGGATGGACAAGAGAGGGGAGGGGGTGCGTGAGCAGGATATGTACATGGCAGGGGGGTTTGAGCATGTATTGTCTTAAAGACGAAACTTCATTAACATGATTAAATGACCTCTTCCCAAACCATCGAGAGAGTAAACACAAACATTCTGCATCTGATTACCTCCAGCACAGGAGGAACAAAAGACATCCTTTTAGACAGAGACAGAAAACTTATCCATTAAAATGTGTCCTTTCAGCTGTTTTTTGGAACCACCAGCTAATGAGGATGCATGTGTGGTGCGCATTTTTCAGCTGGAAGAGCTCCAGGAGCTTATTCTTCAGGTTTCCTCTGTTTTGCATTTTGAGGAGGATGCAAAGGAGATCCCGTGTGTGGTGGACCCCCTGCTTCGCGGGATGCGCTCGGCCTCCCGCTCTTTTGCTATGCATCAAGATATTCAGGATATTGTGCTAGCACAATGGAACTTGCTGGAAACGCCTTTTCGTTTTGTGTAGTCTATGGCCTGCCTGTATCCTATCCCAGAGGGGTTTAAGGTTACCTTAAAGTCGCCGGTGGTGGATGCGGTGATTTCGGGCATCGCATGTTGGCTTATGGTGCTATCTGGTGGCTTGGGCTTGTTTTCAGTGATCCGAGCATGTCCTTTGACCAGGAATCTAACTGTTCCTTGGTGGATCAGGAGGTGCCTAATATTGAGATGGATTCTTATCTCTCGGATGCCATGTATGATCTGTTGCAAGCTTAGGCCAAGTCCATAGCTCTCGGTGTGGCCGCTCATCGTACCATGTGGCTCTGGGCTTGGTCGGCGGACATGGCATCCAAGGCTAAACTTACGAAATTTTCCTTTCTGGGGTCTTGTTTGGCGAGGATTTGGACAAGTTGGTTCAGACCTTGACTGGCTCCAAGGTGCCTGTCTTCCTGAAGACCGTGCACGCCCACCTGCTCGGGGGTGGGATTTTTGCCGTTACCACCCTGGTCGAGGAGCAGCTTCCTTTCCTTCCAGGTCTCCCCAAGGCCTTTTTTATCAGCACATGCAGTCCATTCAGGGGGGCCCGTCGGGGGGGGGGATGATATTCCTCCGCCGCCCACCCCGCCCAATGATTCTTTGCGGGCTCTTCCCCTGGTGCCGCACAGTTGCGGGACTTTTACCAGGGGTGGACTAAGTTATGATGGATTAGTGGGTCCTAGAGGTGATTCGGGACGGATATGCTCTGGAGTTTTCCTGGCCATTGCCAGATCGCTTCCTATCTTCTTTGTCAGGTGGCATGGAAGAAGCAAGCTTTTTGTCAGACGCTACAAAGGTTGCTAGACTTCAAAGTGGTAGTTCCAGTGCTTCCTCAGGAGTTTCGCAGCGGCCGGTATTCCATTTACTTCATGGTACCCAAGAAAGAGGGGTCTTTTTTTCAGCCCATCTTGGATCTGAAGGGGATCAACAGGGTGCTCCAGGTTCCGTCTTTTCATATGGAGACTCTGAGATCTGTCATTTTGGCGGTTCAGCCGGGAGAATTCCTGACTTCTCTCAATCTGACAGAAGCCTACTTGCATATTCCAATTCGCGCCTCCCTTCAGAGGTTTCTTTGCTTTCTGATCTTGGGATGGCACTATCAATTTTGTGTGCTTCATTTTGGTCTGGCCACTGCTCCGTGGACATTCACCAAGATTATGGTGGTCATGGTGGCGGCCTTGCGCAAAGAGGGCATTCGCCGCTTCAGTATGTTCTGCTTCAGTGGTGGTCACCTCAGTTGCACTATCTGGACGAAATTTCCCATTCCTCTCCGGGGGTTAGTTCGTCGCAGCCTTCGGTGGTGGCTACAGTCTTTCAGTTTGATGTAGGGAGCGAGTCTGGTTCAGCCCCAGTGAACGGTGTTTATCAAGGACACCAGTCTCCTCGGCTGGGGAGCTCAGTGTCTCGGTCACTCAGCTCAGGGCAGCTGGTCTCCGGAGGCAGTGTCTTGGGTTGATCAATATTCTGGAGACCAGAGCTATCTGGTTGGTGATGCTAGTGTTCCGGGCAAGTCGGTTCGGGTTCTCTCGGACAATGCCATGGCGGTGGTTTATGTCAGTCGGGGGGATGGGACCAGTAGTAATCTGGGCAGAGACTCATCTTCTAGACATAGCGGGAGTGGAGATTGTCCAAGCGAGCTTCTCAGTTATGTGCTAGATCCCAGAGAGTGTCTTGGTTCCACAGCCACTGTGTTAACTCCCAGAGACAAGCCAGTTATGACAGTAGTTAAGCTTCCCGGAAATGGTGGCTGAGCTTGGCTGGGAAGCTTGGCTACTGTCATAACGGGCTTGTCTCTGGGAGTTAACACAGTGGAACTTTTGCCGCCCCTGATGCAGCAGAAATGCAAAACGAGGATTTCTTTGTCAGGTGAAGTAGAGTAGTGCCAGTGACTGGTCTGGACTGTACTAGAGTGACCTGAAGTAGGAGAAAACAGGCAGATAGGCAAGGGAGACCTGGTCGACATTGTATATCTGAATTTTCAGAAGGCGTTCATAAGAACATAAGAATTGCCACTGCTGAGTCAGACCAGTGGTCCATCATGCCCAGAAGTCCGCTCACATGGCAGCCCTCTGGTCTAAGACCAGCACCCTAACTGAGACTAGCCCTATTAGCGCACGTTCTTATTCAACAGAAACTTGTCTAACTTTGTCTTGAATCCTTGGAGGGTGTATTCCCCTATAACAGCCTCTGGAAGGGCGTTCCAGCTTTCTACCACTCTCTGGGTGAAGAAGAGCTTCCTTACGTTTGTACGTAATCTATCCCCTTTCAACTTTAGAGAGTGCCCTCTTGTTCTCCCTACCTTGGAGAGGGTGAACAACCTGTCCTTATCTACTAAGTCTATCCCCTTCAGTACCTTGAATGTTTCGATCATGTCCCCTCTCAATCTCCGCTGTTCGAGAGAGAAGAGGACCAGTTTCTCTAATCTTTCGCTATACGGCAGCTCCTCCAGCCCCTTAACCATCTTAGTCGCTCTTCTCTGGACCCTTTCGAGTAGTACCGTGTCCTCCTTCAGGTACGGCGACCAGTGCTGGACGCAGTACTCCAGGTGAGGGCGTACCATGGCCCGGTACAGCGGCATGATAACCTTCTCTGATCTGTTCATGATCCCCTTCTTTATCATTCCTAGCATTCTGTTTGCCCTTTTTGATGCCACCGCACATTGTGTGGACAGCTTCATTGACTTGTCGATCAGAACTCCCAAGTCTCTTTCCTGGGAGGTCTCTCCGAGTACCGCCCCAGACATCCTGTATTTGTGCATGAGATTTTTGTTACCGACATGCATCACTTTACACTTCCACGTTGAACCTCATCTGCCATGTTGATGCCCATTCCTCGAGCTTGATTATGTCACGTTGCAGATCTTTGCAATCCCCCTGCGTCTTTACTACTCTGAATAACTTCGTATCATCCGCAAATTTAATCACCTCACTTGTCGTACCTATGTCCAGATCATTTTTAAAGATGTTAAAACAGCACGGGTCCAAGCACCGAGCCCTGCGGCACCCCACTGGTGACGCTCTTCCAGTCCGAGTATTGTCCATTTACCCCCCCCCCCTTTCTGTTTCCTATGCTCCAGCCAGTTTTTAATCCACGTGAGTATTTCACCCTCAATTCCATGGCTTGCAATTTTCCGAAGTAGTCGTTCATGCTGAACATTGTCAACAAGGTTCCGCATGAATGACTACTTCGGAAAATTAAGAGCCATGGAATAGAGGGTAAAATACTCACGTGGATTAAAAATTGACTAGCAGATAGGAAACAGAATGGGGGTAAATGGACAATACTCATTCTGGAGGAAAGTCACCAGTGGGGTGCCACAGGGCACGGTGCTCTTTAACATATTCATAAATGATCTGGAAATGGGTATGACAAGTGAGGTGATCAAATTTGCGGATGATACAAAGTTATTCAGAGTAATGAAGACGCAGGGGGATTGTGAAGATCTGCAACACGACATAACCACGCTCGAGAAATGAGCAGCGACATGGCAAATGAGGTTTAACGTGGATAAGTGTAAGGTAATGCATGTCGGTATCAAAAATTCCATACACCAATACAAGATGTCCGGGGCGGCACTTAGAGAGACCCCCCAGGAAATAGACAGTACTGGTTGACAAGTTGATGAAGCCATCTGCGCAATGTGCGGCGGCAGCGAAAAGGGTGAACAGAATGCTAGGAATGATTAAGAAGGTGATCACTAACAGATCGGAGGAGGTTATCATGGTACGCCCCTACCTGGAATACTGCGTCTAGCACTGGTCACCGTACATGAAGGAGGACACAGCACTACTTGAAAGGATCCAGAGAAGAGCAACTAAAATGGTTAAGGGGTTGGAGGAGTTGCCGTACAGTAAGAGATTAAAGAAGCTGGGCCTATTCCCCCTTGAAAAGAGGAAACTGAGAGGGTACATGATCAAAACATTCAAGATACTGAAGGGAATAGACTTAGTAGATAAAGACAGGTTGTTCACTCTCTCCAAGGTAGAGAGAACGAGAGGCCACTCTCTAAAGTTAAAAGGGGATAGATTCTGTATAAACGTAAGGAAGTTCTTCTTCACTCAGAGTGATAGAGAACTGGAATGTGCTTCTGGAGTCTGTTATAAGGGAAAACACCTCCAAAGATTCAAGACAAGGTTGGATAAGTTCCTGCTGAACCAGAACGTACACAGGTAGTGCTGGTCTTGGTTAGGGCTTTAACCTGGAGGCCGCCGCATGAGCGGACTGCTGGGCGCGATGGAGAATTTCACAGATCTAGACAGAGGTTTGGGGGCTCCAGAATAGCTAAAACGCCAGGTTCCTGCTCAGCAGCCGCTTCCAAGAAGCCCCAGTTATGACAGGCCAAAATCTGAGCTACCTCAAATAGGAGGGAGACTCTCGTAATTAAGGAAGGCTTGGGCAAAGATTTGTTAGGACAAATGGGTCCTGGACATTTATTTGAGAGGACTACAAGCTCGAATTTGTTTTCCTCTTCGGGATTTCTTTGTGGAGTCTCCAGCAGGGAGACTGGGGAAAAGGGACAAAATCCAAGCGATAGTAAAACGACCAATGGATATTCAAGCCGTAGAGTCTAGACCAGGCACAAAATTGGGCTTGGTCAGATAACTCCATATATTTATTGTGCCCAAGAAACTCAAACATTGACCGGACACCTATCCTGGATCTGAAGTCTGCCAATGCAGCACTAAACTTGCTCAGGTTCTGGATGGAGACCGTGCACTCTCATGGCTTCGTGGCACTAGGAGATTTCATGGAGGCTTACTTACATGTTCCTATATTCCCAGAACGCAGAAAGTTTCCCAGGTTCCATGTGCTGGGAAAGCTTTTCAATTCTCGGCACTACTTTGTGGATTGGCAACAGCACCTCACATCTTTACCATCAATGCACCTGGGCAGGGATTCAGGTGATCCATACTTGGGACATTTAGTTAATCAAGGCTCCATCCAGGACCGCAGGTCAGAAGGCAGTGACAACTTGTCAGTTTCCAAAAAGTGTCACCTGGAACTTTCCCAATCCTGGGAGTATTTGGGGATTCTCTTCAACATGGCAGAAGGCCATGTTTGTCTTCCGGAGTCAACGCAAGCTGGAGTCGAAGGAAGCTGAAGTTAAGAGCCCAGATTTAGAGTTCCTGGCAATGCCAAATGTAATCTTTTGTGTTTAAAAAATGTGTTTTGGCCAGTCTTTTTTGGGTTTGCGAGAGGTCCTGGGTTCAGGTCCCTCAGAGGAACAGTGGGAAGTAAATTAGTGACAATGACAGCAAGAGTGGTTGCATAAAAATATATTTTGTGGAAATATGCTTAATATTATAAAGGTGCAAGGCTTAGAAGAAAAGATACACTATACATATATTTGTTACTAAGGAACAGAAAAAATATTTTGTAAGAGTGCTGCTTCGGTGTGTAGAAGAAAACATATGGCTTTCCCAGAACAGAGAGACTGTGGTTTACCTGCATGAATGAGTGTCTGGTTGTGAGATGGAGGGGAAAGAGGGAGAGAAGATGCAGAGCGAGCCAAGAGAAGGCCCAGAGAGAGGGAGGGAGGATTTGTGTGTGGGGGGGGGGGGGGTATGAAAGAGTAGTAGGGGCTGGATGTTCTGGTGCAGGATTGGCCAGTGAATGGACTGCTGTATATTTTTTTCTCAGTGACCACTAGTGGGCAAAGTTCTTCGCATTGTGCGGCATGCAGGCTGTGTGATCCTGGTGGCTCTAGATTGGCCAGGCGCCTCTCTGGCAGGCACTCTTCCTCTGCCCCTTTCAAACGATCTGCTGACTCAGGATCCCATTCCCATGTTTGATCCGGATCCCTTTTGTGTTTCGGCTTGGGTCTTGAAAGGGACCAGCTAAGCAAGAAGGGTTATTCAGATAGTGATCTCTACCCTTTTGATATCTCGCTGTTTTTCAACATCGGGCTTATGTGAGCATTTGGTACCTTTTAGAGGACTGGTGCGTTCTGTTTGGGTCCCTGCCACATATCTTGGGGTTCTTGCTGGATAGCCTGGAGTGTAGCCTTGCCTGGTCATCCCTGAGGGTTCAGGTGGCAGCCTTGTCCTCCTTTAGAGGTCTTTTGCGCAGTTGTCATTTGTCTCTTCCTGATGTGATCCGTTATATTGATAAGTTTAAGAAGATTTGGGGACCATTAACAGACTTTTGCAATGAATGATACAATTTTCCCATAATAAGATATTTGATAAGAGGGGATGTGGGTGGGTTTATTTTATTCATCTCATAATATAAATAATTTATCATTTATCATTATCTTGTTGTATTGTATGCAATTTTCAAAGGAAGGGGAGGGGTGGGTTTATAATTTGAGTAATAGTTGGTATACTTAAGTATTATATATTTTTTCAATATTATAGTAAAGGATTATATAATGATACGTTGTATTTACAGTGATACATGAAGGAATATCAAGTGTGTACTCAATGAAATTGTATAAATTTATGTGATACACTTGTTATATGAAAAATGAATAAAAAACTTAAAACCTGATGTGATCTGTTTCTTGAGGGTGGCAAAGTTGATTCGACTTCCAGTTTGCCCTTCACTTCCAGCTTGGGATCTCAATCTGATGCTTTTGGTGTTTTGTCCTCTGAACCTCATGGCTCCTGCACTCTGAAGCACCTTACTTTCAAGATGATTTTTCTTGTAGCCTTTTCCTCAGCTCAGCACACGTTTGAGTTGCAAGCTTTTTCTTGTCGTGTTCCCTTCTTGGAGTTTTCAAAGGAGCGTATGGTGCTGTGGCCTGTTCCTTTCTTCCTAAGGTCATTTCCTCTTCAAAACTGTTGCCCTTCCAGTTTTGGGTAGTCGGGGGGGAGGGGGTACTTTAGAGCAAAGGCAGTTGCATAGGTTGGATATCTGTAGAGTCCTCCGTACTTATGTGAAAGGATTTAGGCGTTCTGGCAGTTGAATCGTCTCTTTATTCTGGTGGGCAGTCATAAGGGGGAAGGTGCCTCTAAGGCTTCGATCATGTGCTGGATCAAGGAGGCTATTGCTTCTGTGTACCTTCTTCAGAAGAAGAAACCAGTTCCAGATTTTCTCAAAGCTCATTCCACTTAGGAGGCTTCCTGTGCTGAGTCTTCTCTTGTATCCCCAGTGGATATCTGTAAGGCTGCAGTTTGGTCTTTTCTGCATTTCTTTGTGGGTCACTACACGGTGGACATTCAGGTACGTCAGGATGCTGTTCTTGGTGAGCGCGTTCTTGTGGCAGCACTTGTGATGGTGCTGCTTTGGTATATCCCATCCGTCAGTGCCGGTCTGAAGGGACAATAAAGTGAGTGAAATTAGGTTTTCCTGCAAATTTTATTTTAGTCCCTTCAGATCAGCACAGAACCCACCTAGTGTTTTTGTACATGTGAAGTTTATTTATTTATTTTTAATTGGGAACGTGATCTTGTGATTTTGTATTGTTTTGTTTTTCTTTTCTGGGGAGTATGAATAGTTGTGGAGCAGCAACATCTGGTTCGTCTGGTTCAGCTGGTGAGCTGTGGGCTTAGTTCTTGTTGCCTGTTCCAATCCTTCTCCAACAGTTGTGCCGTGTTTTGCAATGTTCATTGTTAATTGAAATAAATTTTGAAAAAGTTAGACAAAGCTTTTAGGATTTGAGTTCTTGCTTGGCTATTCGTCGGACTGACTCTGAGGGACTGCACAGTTCTCATGTACTGTAAGAATTCAGTGTGTTCTCAGTCTCCACCTGCTGGCAGAGGAGCGTAAACCCATCTCTGTGCCGTTCTGGAGGGACTAAAAAGAAAATTAGCAGGTAAGAACCTAATTTCTCCTTGGTCATTTAGGGGTGGGTGCTTGGACTCAAGAGTCCGAGGGGGCCAGAGTTTGATATTGAATACATTATAGTGGTAGGATTGGTGCAGGTGTTGAAGGGAGGGGATTTCTTGGATTAATGTTCCCCCCTTCGATTTTTTTTTTATTTTTTATTTTTTTTATATATATATTTTGGGGAGAAGTCCCAGAAGCTATAAGATTACATGGCTCTGGAGAAGTTAATTTTGGGGTCGGGTGATTTGCCAGGCTTCTAGAGAGTATTTAGGAGTTGAGGGGGAGGGGCTATGGGGTTGTTCATGGGGATTATTTTGGCAGTTCTATGGTCCACTTTATTTAGTATGAAGTAAAAGCTGCTTTGTTTACCTCATTGGAATAACTACAAGACGGCATTGTATCTTCCAAAACAGACAATATTTGTTTATTGTTAGTATAAAAAACTTACAGTATTACAGCAGCAAAGACATATTGGAAAAAAATATATTGTCAGTTCAGAATATGCAATGGAGAGAAGAATTTGCACCCATATGCTTAGCAGGGGGCTAGCAGTTCCCCGTAGCATAAGTAAGTGAATCTCTCTGGCTTTACCTAGAATACACGTGTTTTTTATACAGAGCAATTCTTCCTTTGTTCCAAGAAAGTCCATCCCCGAATTCTGGTTATGTAATTCCCTATTGGTACATAAAAATAATGTAAATCTAACTCCTCCCTTCCGTCCACTCCTCTCTCACCTCCACACCCCCCCCCCCTCAGTAAAGGGGGGGGCCTTGCAGAAACAGAGAACTCTTGGTGAACTTTCTTTCCCAAGCGCTGAGATCACTTTATCACTTTGTAGATGCTAATTAGTGGTTTTACAATTCTGTGCATATTCAGGATGCTGTCCTTGTAAACTGAAAGTTGGCAAAGGTGACCTTTCAACAATCCAACTGTCTGGTTCCCATAGCTTGGTTCAGAGACAGAGAGCAAATGTTTTGGTACCAAGTTCTTTCATCTCGTTACACCCACATGAGCAGGGCTCCTTGCTCATTATAAAGGTTTTTATGGCTTTCCAGGGTGTCTGGCATATGAAGTCATACAGCACTGATAACAGTTCAGCAGAACCTTGGAGGGATATCTTCCCAGCAGGGAATGGAAACAAGAACATCATTGTTAGCATAGCAAAGGCTGAAGATGATTACAGACAGCAAGGTACAGGCTGGGCCTGGCTATGGGAAAATATGTCTGTAGTGTCCAGCATAGTGTCCAGCATACACAAGTGAAAATATAGGTCTGTAGAGTCCAGTTGAATCATCCGTATGTCCAGGTTATACATGTCAAGTGTGTACATATTGACATATTGCATACACTGCTATTACAATTTGGAATAATCTTATCTGTTCACATTAGGACTGATATTAAGGTTTTGTAAAAATTTGAAAACTTTGACTTCTTGTAATATTCATGATATGATGATATTTTAATTGATTGCTTTTGTATTTTCCCATAGATTTTACAGCCTCTTTGAATGCAATTCGCCTTGAACCTTTTTGGTATAGTGCGATTAATAAGTTGTGTATAAGATCAGATTGCTCTACTGATGTGTTGGGGCTCAGGGAACATTTCACTGCATTGGCACCCACTGGCCTATAGCACACACTATTGTGACTTTTTGTCTGATTAGTGGGGAGATTGTTGCCACACTGAGGGGGAGAGTTCAGGTTGGTGGGAAGGTTTTCAGTATAAACGATGAACACAACCATTTGTTTCAATATCTTTTTTGTGCAATCATCAATAAAATTGTTTGAAAGTAAAATGCGGTTGTCTTGCCTTGGTAGGTTCACAGCAAGACCTCTTGTGCAAACCATCTTTGAAGGTGGGAAGGCAACTTGCTTTGCATATGGACAAACTGGTAGTGGGAAGACACATGTAAGCACTGAATAACTACTGCTATTTCTAAATATTGTGATATGTCAGCTTATAAGAGTCAGCTTTATAGGAAGTGCATGGAACAAAGATGGGGGTAGGATGCGATTGCGTATACCAATGTGTCCTAAAATTTACTTTTCTAGTGCAAAGGGCATAGTAGTCTGGATAGTAGTTTATATGCCATACAAAACTGGAGAAGGTATCCAAAGCTTTCTTCATGCTACCTCCTTGTTCCTGGGCATAGCTCCTTTTTTTTTTTTCCTTCAAGCGAGTTGAGAAGGTGTCTTGTTCTGCTCTGCTTTTATTTCATTCCCCCTCTTCCCCCCCCCCCCCCATTTTTGAGGCTGGCCAGTTCCACAGAGGTTTCTAATTTGGGGGGACAGCTCTGCCTGGAAGAAATTGCACATTCCAGCTTCAGCAATCTACAGCTGGGGGAGCAACCTTTAGTGCAAGCTGGCTAAGTAGGAAACCTAGACAAACATCTTGGACAGCTCGGGGTCTGGTTGCCTGGGAACTTAGCCTACCCCTGTTCAGCGTTTGAGGCCCAGAAAGGACACTAGGCCTACGTTGTTTCCCTGGTGGTCTAGCGGCGTGCTAGGACAGGAGCGATACTCACAACTGCCCATGCTTTTTCAATGACAGATATAGTTGATACTCATGATGGCGCCGGCCTGTATGGCTGAGGAGGTCATTGCGAGGGCCCTCAGATTCAGGGAAAGTGGCCTCCCTAACAGAGGAAATGGTTAGTTAACAGATTGGAGCTGAGACATTCATCTGGTCCAGGGATATGCAATTCCGGTCCTCGAGAGCCACAGGCAGGTCAGGTTTTCAGGATATCCACAATGAATATGCATGAGATGGATTTGCATGCACTACCTCCTTGAGATGCAAATCTATCTCATGCATATTTATTGTGGATATCCTGAAAATATGACCTGCCTGTGGCTCTCGAGGACCGGAATTGCCTAACCCTGATCTAGTCTGACAAATATTGGTAAAGACTCTGGTCAGGGGCTTTTCAGAAAATGAAGAACAAACAGCAAATGAAGAATCTTGGTGCTCAATGTCTTTTATTAATATGTCTTGACTTGACACAGTCGTGTTTCATCCCAAAGGGCCTGCCTCAGGAGTCTATTGATTGATATGATATCTAATATCTCTTAAAATGTAGCAAAATGACTCTACAAGTCGATATTGCAATTCTCAAGAGAAAGGCTGACTTGTAGAGTCATTTTGTTACGTTTTGAGAGAGATTGCGTATCGTTTCATATTATCAATAGACTCCTGAGGAAGGCCCTTTGGGCCGAAACGACATATTAATAAAAGACATTGAGCATCAGAGTCTTACTCTGCTGTCTGTTCTTCACTTTCCAAGTTTTGGGAAGTAATCATCTGTTTCATTGTGTCTTTTCAGAAAATTCCATAGCAGTGGCGTATGTGAACACGGGGGGGGGGGGGGGGGCAGGGAGTTGGCATGAAGAGTGCTCCATTGAAGTTTGAGGACCAGTTACTGTTCAGATAGTTAGACCACCTACTGGCCCTTGTGGCAGCATATGTTGCAGGAGTCAGCAATATACAAGCAGATTATCTTGGTCACTGGACCCTAGATCCTGGAGAGTGGTCCCTGTCCCAGAGAGCATTTGACAACATTGTAAGATGCTGGGGGCAGCCGATGTTAAATCTGATGGCGGCGGTGTTTAGCAAGAAGACCTCTTGGTACTTCAGCTGAGTCGGGAAGCACCGGCTTGAATGCCCTGGTACAATCATGGCCCACTGAGGAGCTGTTGTATATTTCCCCCGTGGCCAGTGATGGGCCTGGTCAGTCAGAGAATTATGAATGCTTACCAGCTAGAGGGTTTTCTGGTGGCTCTTTGGCCAGAAGAGCATTGGAGTTTCAAGCGCTCCTTGTATAGAGAGCCTTTCCTAAGATTTACAGAGGCTAGAGTCTCTCTCTTTCTCTTTCTTCCATCCTATCGTGGGAAGAGTCCTGGCCAGTGCTGCTGGAGGAGATATGTAATATGTAAAGTAGCTACATGGTCCTTACTAAGTTTTATAGAGCGGACATGGCAGCATGAAAATATAGCGCTTATGGGGCATCTATCCTGCCTTATGGACATGGCAGCATGAAAATATAGCGCTTATGGGGCATCTATCCTGCCTTAGGTTTTGGGGACTGCTTTATGTCCCCAATGTCCAGACTGCTGTTTCCTTTGCACTACAGGGGAAGATTAGGTTCTTACCTTAATCTTTCTAAGGAAGGGCATAGTAATCTGGAAATCCTGCCCATACAGTTTGAGTATGCCTGCAAAGTTCAGACATGCTTATATGATTTCAAATGCTTGTCTTTGGGCATCAAGTAATAAGGAATTAACTAGTGAATAGATAAGGTATGGCTATGTGAGAATGTAATGATGATCCTTGATTGCAAGGAAGCATATGAGAACTAAACAAATGGTAGTGCCAGTTGCACTTGGGTGAGTGGGTTATCTTCCATCTAGTTGTTTTTTTGCTATGTTCTCATTAATTATTCCAATTGCAGAGCAAAAGAACTTTAATTTAGTTGGGGAGTTCTCCGTACCCTCCTTGTTCCTCCTGTTTAGGGTTTGTCAACTGCTTTGGCATGAACTGAGGAGGGGCTATGCCCAGGAACAAGGATGTGAATGAAGAAAGATTTGGATGCCTTCTTCAATTATTCATGAGTATGGGATATAAACTCCGTCCAGACAATGTCTACGAGAGAGATTATTCCCATTTTTTTCTACATTTCCAGAAGTGTTCTGTTCTGAAACAGGCACATTCATTTTCAAAGTGATTTGTTTTCCAACAACTATAATTCAGCACCTACAATGTCTTCTTTTATCCAAAAATACGTTGAGTTGTAGCCTTCTCTAAACAATGTATATGCTGCCTATAAGGGCCACCTCGAGGGTCTGTCTAGTCCTATCTTTTCTGCTGTCCCTTGTGAACAGTGTTCAGCTAACAGGAGTTTTTTTAGATATACTATATTGGCAATATCGCTTGGCAGCATGAGAGATTTCATTAGGCTAATCTTTGGGGGGGGTTTTCATTATGAAGGTGATCTAAAAGCCAATATCATTGCTGCTAAGAAATTAGGTAGGGGGTGAGGGGTAGAAGTTGAGATTTTACTACAAGTCTTACCCTGAAGAAACTAGTATTCAGTAAGAATATGTTTCTGCTATAGCTGCCGACCAGCAGTAGGACAATGAACCCTTTTGTAGGCGTTTTGATCTTGAATGCCTCAAAACAGCAGACTAACAGAAATGGAAGATCAAAGCAAAGGTTTTAATTAAAAGAATTGCATGCGCCTGATGTGGCCATGTTTCGCCAAAAGGCTCCATCAGAGGCAAAATTGTAAAGCAAATTAACAAAATCATAAATACAAAAAGAACCATTATAGAAACCATGCATAACTAGAAAAAGACATGCCAAACATAAATCATTAATCATATTTAAACCTAAGCAAATCAAAAATATCAGAGACCATGCAACTCAAACATACAAAAGAAATTTATACTATGTGAGCAATTTTGGAAAGGAGAATAAAATAGGTGGGCAGAGTGTTATATAAAAGCACAAGTTTGACCTATTATCACCAGTCATTTTTTTAAAGCCTTATGATTTTATAACACTGTCCACCTATTTTTTTTATTCTCTTTTCCAGAATCACTCAGTATAAATTTATTTTGAACGTTTGGAATTGCATTTGCATGGTCTCTATGATTTTTTTGGATTTTGTTTAGGTTCTTATATGATTTATGATTGTTTTATGTAACATAGTGTGGTAATATAGGACTCCGGTACTCCCTCCCTCAGGGTAGAGGTACCCTTTGTCTTCCAGGCCGCGCTTCAGGAGGTCTGGCCGTTGGCAGTCCTCAAATAGACGTCCAGCAGCTCCCCCTAAGAAAAGGTTCTGTCGCCAGGCCCCTGACCGCTATCCCACAAATCAGGGGACGGCTGTCAGCCTTCCTGGTTGGATGTGGAGACCCATCACATCAGACTGCTGGTTCTTGGAGGTACTCCGTGATGGGCTCAAATTGGAAAGTGGCTAGATATAGTGGAGAATAATAGGAACACAGAAGGGAGATCCTGGACTTGGGGAGGGGACAGAGGACTGATGCTGGACACATGGGGATGGGATGAGGACATAGAATGATGATGATGAAGGCAGGGAGATGGACACAGGAGAAATACTAGAAAGGGAAGTATAAGACAGAGAAGGGAGATGCTGAACATGGACAGTTTGTAGGTACAGGTGATGAGCTTGTTGGAACGGGGATAAAGTTTGTCCCAATGTCATTCTCTACTCTAGGATATATATATTCAGATATTCAAGCCTCTTCTCATACACCTCTCGGTTCCTTTATTTTTATATTTGACTATTGTTTTGTCTCTGATGCAACCTCTCGACGACATGTGTCAGGTGCTTGTGATCCTTTTAATTAAAACCTTTGCTTTGACCTGCCATTTCTGTTAGTCTGCTGTTTGCTTCTTGTTGAATTTGTGTATCAGATCTTCAGCCTCTTGTCTTTTTTGATCTTGAATGCCTCCATAATAAGATTTCTTTTAACAGACTATGGGCGGAGACTTTTCCGGCAAAAGCCAGAATGTTTCAAAGGGAATCTATGCATTCTCATGTAAGTGCTGAACATTCAATTTCTTTTTTTTTTTTATAAATCTTTATTCATTTTCAAATATTACAACAAGTGTATAATAAGCAATCAGAAAGATTTTTAACTAATCACTTGACAATCTTATTTATATCCCTCCAAATATATAAATATAAAAGAATCCTACCCCACCCGCCCATATATTAATAATTAACAATTATTATCATTCATAATCCCACCCCCTATATCTTATTCAATACTAAGGTGTTTAAGATGTCTGATCATTAGAATAAATAATCAATGGCCCCCAAATCTTTTTAAATTTATGATAATTTCCTTGTTGCATAGCAAGCACCCTTTCCATTTTATAAATATGGCATACTGAATTCCACCAAAAAGTATAATTTAGTTTAGTGTAATCTTTCCAATTTCCTGTAATCTGCTGAATGGCAACCCCTGTCAATATCAATTTCTTTTTTTTTTATATATTCTTTATTCATTTTTTCATCTTACAACAAGTGCAACAGAAAATAACAGTTATACAATATCAATTCAATTTCTTATCTTCTGCCCCTGGCACTCTAATTTGCTCAGCTGTTTTTCTTTCTCCACTGCTCAGCACGGGATGTCTTTGCTCTTCTTAGCCAGCCCCGATACAAGAACCTAGACCTGGAGGTGTATGTTAGCTTTTTTGAGATCTACAATGGAAAGGTGAGAACTTCTTTCTGGGGTAAGCATGCATGCAAGATTCAGCTTGTGCTCAGCATCCAAAGTAGTATATTAAATACTAATAAATCATGATGGTGATGGGGAGGGGAAAGGTACTGTGATTTTGACTGCTCTGTCATGAGGTTTGCTCCAGTTAGACGTGTATGTCTGTGAGGCTTTCAGATTGTTCCATAGTACACTAGTTTTTAAAGCAGTGCTAAAACTGCTGGGGTCCAGAATTGGCAAATTGCCTCTCTGCACTTATTTTCTTATCATAGCTATGAGAGGTCCTATATTGCCTTGTCTGCTTGGTTGGATCCAGGTATTTGATCTGCTGAATAAGAAGGCAAAACTCCGGGTATTGGAGGATGGGAAGCAGCAGGTACAAGTTGTGGGTTTACAGGAGAGGTTGGTTAGCTGTGCAGAGGAGGTCATCAAGATGATCGAAATGGGCAGTTCTTGCAGGTAAGTACTCTTATCTTTTTGTTGTCTAGTTTAAGCTGTCTTGACTATGTTTCGGGAAGCAATAGCTTCCTACATTGGCTGAAGTTCGAATTAAAAGCCTGAGAGGTAGTTGCCAAGGATGGATCTCCTATTTTGTTGAAAGCATATCAGGTTCAAGGCAGGGTTTACTGATCCAGTGAACTTTTCACTTTCTAAGATCAGAATTTTTTACCACTACGGTATTTGTTGCATTGCTGCTTGTGTGTAATGTTGAGTCATAGTGCCATCTTTCTGACTTCAAGAGAAGATGGGCTGATTGCCCTCAGCTCATTTCACATAGGTGCTTTCTTCACCTCTCTTCTGATTCCTCAAGGCTTCTGTTCTCTTCTGGTTCAGGACCTCTGGACAAACATTTGCAAACT
The DNA here is from genome assembly GCF_902459505.1 of Geotrypetes seraphini. Classification (NCBI taxonomy): domain Eukaryota; kingdom Metazoa; phylum Chordata; class Amphibia; order Gymnophiona; family Dermophiidae; genus Geotrypetes; species Geotrypetes seraphini. The sequence goes on from NC_047095.1 coordinate 71,648,872, forward strand.
CCAGCTCATCTCGCTCCCATGCCTGCTTCCAGATCATCCTGCGCAAAAAGGGGAAGCTGCATGGCAAGTTCTCCTTAGTGGATCTTGCTGGGAATGAACGGGGTGTGGACACGGGCAGTGCCGATAGGCAGACTCGCATGGAAGGAGCAGAAATCAACAAAAGCTTGCTCGCCTTAAAGGTAAACAATTGTTTGCTTGCAGGATGAGGTGGATCTAAGACTTGCTGTAGTGCTATTCGGTTTTGATGTCTGGTTGAAAGGTCCTTTTTGGAGTAGGGTGGCGTAAATGGAAAATCAAATTGCAGTGTTAATGGCTGAAATCTATTTTGAGCTCCCCTGGCCCAGCCACTATACAGCTATCCCAGCTTTTTGGCAGGATGAAGTTTGTCTTAGTTAGATTAGATGTGCTTGGGTTGCACTTTTCACAGTGAGTTCAAAGATATGAAGTTGGTTTGCACTATCTCTTGGTGGGGGAGGTGAGTAGGAGGAGGAAGAGCAAACTTAACTTCTTAGATCCAAGCAGCTTCCACAGAAGGCATTCACAGCTTTATGTCCAAACAAGTCAGATAGTCCAGCGGGAATCTGGAAATAAGCTAGTTTTATGCTGGTTTGGTTCAAATATTGTTGGATTGGATTTATTCCTAATTAATCACTGTTGACATAAATATTCGGCAGTGTACGTTCAAAGCATAAATACAAAAGAAATCTTCAGTATGATACAAACTTTTAATAATACTAGAAATCCATTTGATCTTCAGTATCCTTTTATTTATTTCATTATGATGCACTAATCAGACACTACAGTCAAATAGTGTTGGAACAATATTGTTTTCAGCACTTTCCGAAAGGAGAAATACAAAATGCCATTGAAAAACTATAGAGAGCGGAGGAATAGCCCAATGGCTAGAGCAATGTGCTGAAAAGCAGCAAAGTTCGGATTCAAATACCACTGCTGCTCCTTGGGACCATGGGCTAGTCTACTACTACTTATCTAGAGTGCTTGGTCTTGGAGAATAAGATGTACAGTGTCTGCATCTATGAGGCAAACTTGGTTCTTTTTATTGCATAGAGTGTTTTGGACCCCTGTTCGTTTACAAAAGTTAGATAGCTCTAAGTCAAATAGATGCTGGCATTGTAATCTGGAAGCGGGGACAATGGATCATTTACTTTATTATTGTCCCTGTATTAAAATTTTTTGGAATTAAATTTGGACACAAGTGAATTGTCTATTAGAAAACCATGTTGCATTATCATATGATACTATTCTGTTCGGCATGTCTATGAGGAAAAAAAGTCAAATATCACATAATAACAAACTTTTCTTTAGCACTCTCCAGACCAGTAGAGGTTAATCTTTACGAATGGATATATATCCAATCATGACCAGCAGGTGGAGACTGAAAACAAAACTGAGATAGTACATAAGATATCCTCTTCTCTGTACCCATCTCCCTTGGTAGGGCTGTTGGAATTTGTTTAGGGGGTTTCTAGTCCCTGTTTTTGGATGGACAGAGCTTGGGCGGGCCCTGTTTGGGGGTCTGTCCGACCTCAGGGGTGTCAAACCCGGTGGGTCTCGAGCGGGGTCCCTCCCCACCACTTCTCCACCTCCCCACATTTTTTTTAAAGGAGCCTCAGCAGTAAGACTTGCCCCCTAAATCAAGCAAGGCATATTGCTTCGAGAGCCTGTGGAGTCTGTTCTGTTAAAAAAATAATAATAAAATCCTGAGGTAGTGCTGGTCTGGAGGGTTGTTGCCCTTTAAGATGACTGTATTTTACTGTATTTTTTCATCTAACTAGCACTTTGTTTCTAGCTAGGACACATATGGAGCAATTGTGCCCTTTTCCGGGGGAGTGGGACACAATTTGGTCCAGCCGCGAGGCACTCGCGGCCGGCCTGAACTCGGCGGTTTGGGCCGGTGAGATGGTGGAGCTCCATCGGCAGCGGCTGCAGGCGCCCAGAGCTCCCTGCCGATGGTGCCTCGCGAGTCAGCTGGGAGCAGTGGGGAAGCCCGATCTTCCCCAATCGCCCACGGAGGGATTCCCCGAACCACCGAGGTTGCAGGGGATTCCCTCTCAGCTGATTTTTTGACAGCTGATGCCGACTTGCCTGTTTTAGCGGCTGGGACTGTTCAGGCTTTTCAACCGCTACAGGCCATGGAGGGAACATTTTTGGCGGGAACTTCGCCATTTTCTCTGTCTGGCCCCTCCATTTTGTCTGCAACCTCAGATGACCTTCCCCCTGTATTGCAAACATAGGGGCAGGTTTCAGCAGGGACCCTGCTGAGGCAGGAAGTCCCTGGGGACCCCCGGGGGTTTTGCCCCCTGATTTAATTTCTTTCTTTGTGTAGACTGTTGGGGGTCCCACGTGCGCCCAGGGGGTTTCGGGGGTGGTTTTCCTTCCGCACCCCCTGTGGTTTTGCCTCCCTCTTTTCGTTTGGCATCCCCTCTTCTTCATCCATGCGCCCGCAGGAGAGCTTGGATTGTGGATTGGTGATCGGAGGAGCGTTTTGGCATGATTGAGGACCTGGCTGCTTTGGCGGGCTTCCAGGATACTCTAGAGGGGACGGCCGCTGGCAGCGGTGGCGTCAGGTTTCCCGTCTTCCAGTGCAGAGGCATCTGTGGTGCTCTTTTTATTTAGAGGGATGCGCTTTTAGACCTGATTTCGCAGGTCTCCTCGGTGCTGCTTTTATGACGATGCGCCACCGGAGACCTCGCGTATGGGGGCCCCTCTGCTTCAAGGGGTCTGTCCTGTTTTCCTGCTCTTTTCCTGTGGATCAGGATTTTTTGGGATATCGTGCTGGCTTAGTGAATTTTGCTGGGGGCGCCGTTTCGGTTTGCGCATGCCCTGGCTCATTGGGATCCCATCCCGGAGGGGGATCGGGCTACCTTATTTTTGCCAGCCTAGGCATTTTAATACTGAGAAGATGACGAAGCCTAATAGGAAACATGAGCTGCCATTCTAACCATAACCAATCAGGTAGCTTTTCCATAAGCTCTGGGAGGACCCAATACATACCTTGGTGCAAGATATAGGATTGATGGTACCTATAAAAATTTGGAAAATTTACCCCACCCTCCGCAATTGGCTTTTGTAAGGTCACTAAAGCAATTCTTACTCTTTTACCCAGCCAAATAAATTTAGACAAAATACTGTTTAACTTTTTATAAAAAGACCCCTGGAAAAAAAAACTGGTATCATACCCATTTGGTAACAAACCACAGGCAATATCTTCATCTTTACAGTTTGGACTCTTCCCCACCAAGACAAATGCAACGGATTCCATTTTTCACACAATTCTGTAACTTTTTGTAATAAAGTTTTTTCATTCACTCTCATTGTCTCTTCAAATGTGGTTTTTATCCAAATACCTAAATATTTTATTTCTTCCTCCTTCCAGATAAAAGGAAAAGAATCAAATAAACCTTTTGTACAGTGCACATTTAAAGGAAGAATTTCTGACTTATTCCAATTTATTTTATATCCTGAGAATTTCCCAAACTTTTCAATCAAATCAAGTAAACATGGAATGGTTGTTTCAGGATTCCTCAAATGAAGTAAAATATCATCTGCATAAGCAGATACCTTATATTCTTTTCCAGAATATGGAATACCCTGTATCTCCCTTACCTGCTGAATAGCTAATAACAAGGGTTCAAGTACTATATCAAAAAGTAAAGGAGACAGAGGACAACCTTGTCTAACCACCCTTTGCAACTTAAAAGATTCTGAAAAATTATTATTAAAATATAATCTAGCAACAGGGGAGCTATACAACGCTTGAATCATTTGTATAAATCCCGAACCCATACCAAACCACTCCTTAGCCTGCTACATAAGGCCCATTCTACCCGATCAAAAGCTTTCTCCGCATCTAAAGATACAGAAAAGGCCGGATATTTTAGGTCCTTTGTTAAATATAACATCTGGAGTGCCAATCTAATGTTAGAAGAGTGTTTCTGAGCAACAAAACCCGTTTGGTGCATTCCAATTATGTAAGGAAGAGCCTTTTTCAAATGTAAGGCTAAAAGTTTAGCCAATAATTTTCCATCAACATTAATTAAAGAAATAGGCCTGTAATTTGAAACCAAAGTGGCATCTTTATTTGACTTCGGCAAAACAATAGTTAAAGATTCTGCCATAGTACCTGTAATACAACCTTTATTCAGTTGGGTCAAATATAAATTTAATAAATGGGGCAACAAAGTAATTTGAAAAGACTTATAGAACTCTACAGTATAACCATCACAACTATGTTTCTATGTTTCTAACCTGGAGTGGTCCCAACTCTAAGAGACTTCAAAGCTGTTTGTAATTTTTTTAGTGATATAGGTTCTTCTAAACTTCTTTTTATATGATCAGGAACTTTTGGACCCTCAATTAAATTCAAAAATTCAAAGCCATCTTTTTCCCTACCCAAATAAGGCTCAGAAGAATAAAGGGCTTTATAAAACTTTAGAAATTGTTTTAAAATAGGACCAATTTGAGAATGTGTATCTCCTTTTTCATCTTTAATTATACTAATTTTTGTTTTCCTTTACTTTAAGATAATTAGCCAATAAACTTCCTGCCTTATTAGAGCTTCCATAATACAGAGCTTGCTGTGAAAAAATATAATTTCTAATTAACTTAGAAGAAATCTCATTGTACTTACATTTAATTTTTAAAAGAGCTTGCAAAGTGGAATGCTCCCATTTATCAATCAATTTTGCTTCTAAAAGTTTTATTTCTTGTTCTAAACTAAAAAATTGTTTTTTTATTTGTTTAACATGAGCTGAATACGAAATAATTTGCCCTCTTATAGTAACCTTAAAAGCATCCCCTAAAGTTTCCATAGAAATTTCCTCTGTATTGTTAATTTGAAAATATTCATCTATCTTTAGTTGAAATTCATCACAAAATTTTTGATCTGCAAGCAATGCATTATCAAATCTCCATATTGGTCTACTCTTATCTTGATCCAAAACATTAAATTCAACCCCCCCCCCCCCCATGATCAGACAAAATGATAGGATCAATGGAGGCTTGTGTTACTAAATGATCTGAAATAAAAACATAATTCTTGAAAATGATTTATGAACATGGAAACAAAAAGAAAATTCTTGATCATTAAAATGAAGAATACACCATATCTTTTAAATTGGAAGACTGTACAAAATTATCCAAACCTAATGATTTTATAATTTTACTAGGTTTTTTATCCATTAAAGGATCCATTACAGCATTAAAATCTCCCGCCACTACTAATTTAGAAGCAGCCAGTGGCAAAATCAATTGTTGTAGAGACTTAAAAAACTCTTTGTTTCGAATTAGGGGCATATACATTGAAGAGCGCCAAAGTAGCATTGTCCATACTCATGTTAACATGCACCAATCTTCCTAAGGGATCAAAAGAACTAAATTGCACACTGCATTACAATTTTTATTAACCAAAATAGCAACACCAGCTTTTTTCTTTACCGCAGGGGCAAAGAAGCAATGTTTCACCCAGTTCCCCTCCAGCTTCTTAGATTCCTCAGCAGATAGATGAGACTCTTGGATAAAACATATATCCGCATTCTGATTCTTTAAAAGTGTTTTTTCTCTTAATCAAGATGATTTAGACCATTTACATTTAATGAATATATTTTAAGCGTCATTGTATTACTATATAAAATATACTTTAATTAATCTTTCAATAAAAACATTATAATGCAACCAATTATAATTCACACTTACGCCAAATTCCAACACTGAAAAAACATATCTCCCTACCCAAATCCCCTTTCCCTCTTCCCCACCCTACCCCCTCCCATCCCCCCTAAATAAAAGTGAAAGCATAGAAACACACATATGGTAACAAGTAACTCCCACAGGCAAATAACTTTTACAACAAAATCTTCAGAGTTCATAAGCTAACTATATTCAATCCACCCCAATTAAAACTGATTTCTTTATCATTTGAAAATTTCTTCATTAAAATTATTTATTTCCCAACCAAATCTCAAATTTTCATATTATCAACATTATTTCCCTTATATTCAATACTATGAGACATTAATAGGAACTGTTACAAATACCCAATTAACCCAAAAATAGATTAATTAAAAACTTCCCATCCTTAAAAATCATTTACCTAACACAAAATACCATTCCATACCCACATAAAACCAACATCTATACTTTCCTAAGCCCAATTCACCTTGATTTAATGATTGAGCACAATTTAACTTAAAATTATATTTATATTCTGCACTTAGATTTTACATTGCGTAATAAAATAATACATTAATATTAAATATGAGCTTTCAAAGCCACCCATACTGCAACCACAATATAAATAACTCAGATCTCCATTAACTCAACTACTCAGACACTTTTCAGCATCATATCATAACTTATATATACCCCGAATATATATTATCTTTTCCTGTAGTATCACAACCCATGAAATTTCTATGCAATAGTTATGCACATCTAAATTTCATATCTCTTCTTTCCTAAATTTGAAGAAGATACAGCATCTCTCATTTAAATTCTTCTGAAAAATTTCACAGAAGAACCATCTATTTTAATTATTATTACCATCCAATCCTTTAATAAGTATCCTTACTCTAGAATCTTTCATAAATTGCCACTTTCTGTATTCTTCATAAACTTTCATATTCCTTTCCTTAATAAGCTATCATATTCCGGTTCCTTCATAAACTTCCATACTCATGTTTCTTCATACGCTTCCATATTCTGATTCCTTCCTTCACTGTCATATTCTTAATTTCTCTGTCTATCCTACTCCGGATCTTCCACAGACTGCTCCATTCTGGTATCCTCACACGCTGCCATGTCCCAATCACTTCAAAAGCCTCAGTTCTTGATGTCTGCAAATAATACCACAGACTTATATGACTGTCCATCAAATTCCCGATTCACCAGCACTAACTTTTTCTGCAGGCAGATCTGTTTCATTTACATTTCTGACTGTTATATATAATCCAATCACTTTTAAATAAACTGAAGCAAATCACACCATAGCAGAGAGTACTGTCTTCTGTATCCAGTAAAAAGGTCCGTTTAGAATGTTCATTCACCAGAGCTTCATACCTTTCTTTTTAAAATTATTTATATATAAAGGTATACATAGACATCTGATGTTCACAATTCTCCACAAATTCACTCAATTTCATCGGATCTTCAAAATTTAGAGTCTTGTTCTCATATGTGACTCTCATTACAGCTGGATATATCGGTCCATATCTTACCCCAAGAGATTTCAATCTTGGTCTCAGCTCTAGCAGCTTTTTCCTTTTCTGTGCCGTGGCTCTGGCAAAATCAGGCACAATGAAAATTTTTGAATCCTGGCACTTTAAATTACGATTTTCTTTTGCCAGCCTGAGGATCTCTGTAACCTGCTGAAAACTCAGTAACTTAAATATTAAGGGACGCGGCCCCCGCTGCTTTTCTGATCTTTTAGCCAGAATTCTATGGGCTCTTTCAAACTCCATAGGATATTTGAATTTCAGTGGCAGAATCTTCAGCAAAAAATTCTCCAAAAACAGGACCGGATCATTTTTTTTCAATGCCTTCCGGCAAGCCAATAACCCTCAAATTGTTCCGTTTACTACGGTTAACAAAATCTTCAAGATCTCTGGACAGGCTTTCAATTACTTTTTTATCCTGCTTTAACTGCCGAATTTCAGACTCATTTGCCTCAGTTCTTTTTTCAATTTGATCCACTTTTACATCCAGAATTGCCATCTTCCTTGTGAGGCTAGCCACTTCATCTATAGCCTCTTGAATCTTCTTTGAATTGTTTAAAACAATTTCTTTTATTTGCCTGAGTTCAGCCACAATATCGCAGCTGTCATCTCCCGGCTACGGAACTTTTGAGGGAACCAACGGCTCTGTTTTTGATCTTTTAGCGCATCCTGCACTTGTACTAGCCATCTCTCCCTTCAAATGTTTTGACGATGCCATCCTATAATCCAAAAGCTCAGTTTCAATCAAAAATTTTAAGTTCCGTAGCTTATTTTTCACAGATCATTAACCTGTAATGAGGGAGCCACACTATCACCCGACCATCTTAGTGCGGCTCCAAGCCACGCCCCAATTCAACCATTTTTAATTTAATTTCTTCAAGGAAAGTTGAATCCACAATCAATGTATTATCAGATCTCCATACAGGCTTACCACAATCTTGTACATCAAGCTTAAATTCAATCCATACACCTCCATGATCAGACAAAATGATAGGATCTATGGAAGCATTTGTAACTTCTTGTACCATTTGATTTGAGACCAAAATATAATCTATTCTTGTAAAGGATTTGTGAATTTGCGAACAAAAAGAAAATTCCCGATCATCAAAATGAAGTATTCACCATATATCTTTCAAATCACAAGATTGCGCCAAATTATCTAATCCTAATGATTTCATTACTTTACTTGGTTTTTTATCCATTAATGGATCCATGACAGCATTAAAATCTCCAGCCACTACTAGATTAAAGCAGCCAATAGGAGTATCAATTGTTGTAACTTTTTAAAAAATTCAATTTGATTCGTATTCAGGGCATATACATTAAACAATTCCAAAAGCACAAGTAAAAATGAATAAAGATTAAAAATAAAAAATACAACTTACAAGTGTCAAAAAAAACACACACACATCCTCCTTTGGCTTTGACTATGTACATAGCAGTGGTGTAGCCAGACAGCTAATTTTGGGCAGACCTAAACACAGAGATGGCCGGCCTCTTTCCCTCCTCCCCCCAACCTCTTCTCCAACCCCCAGCCCGTGTAGCATTTGTTTCTTTTCAGGTTGCAGACAGCAGTTCTTTACCCTGCCGGCAGCAGACCCGGAAGCCTTCCCTCTGCAAATGCATCAACAGCATGTAGTGGATGAGTGGATGGGTCTGAGCCCAAACTGGGCAGGCCAGACCTGCCCTGTAGCTACACCCCTGGTATATAGTTTGCTTAGGTTGCTGGAATGTTCTTTCATGAAAGCAGTAATACTCAGTAGTACTAGACAGTGTTAGTTTAAAGCCATAGAGAGTGCATGAAATAGCTTTTGCCATGGCAAATGTAGAAAAGGACTCTAATATAAAGCTACAGTTAGATCTCTGCCTCTTGAGTTTTCATGCCATAAGTCATCTAAATTAGAGAATCTGCATTTCTCCTTGTAGTATCCAACACTAGAATATAATATAAGGCAGCAAAGGGATTTGAATACTTTAAAAAAGATTGCTGAAACAGCACTTATTTTGTAAAATGAAGTATGGGTGGTGAGGAATTAGTTATTAAATAGAGGAAATGTACACATTATTGTCTAAGGATAAATTATTCTGCTATATTGCTTTTTATTTACTGCATTTTTCGCTCCATAAGATGCACCTGACCATAAGACGCACCCTAGATTTAGAGGAGGAAAGCAAGAAAAAAAACATTCTGAACCAAATTCTCCCTGCCAAGCTCTGTACCCAACCCCATACTCCTTGTCAGGCTCTGCACCCTGTCCCCCCTCCCTGACAGGCTCTGTCCCCCCTCTGGTGGTCTAGTGGTAGGCTGGGACATGGCCTAGTGGCAGGCAGGCTGGCCTAGTGGCAGGCAGGTCCCATATCCCCCATGTACCCTTAACCATCCCCCATATACCCCCCCAATACCTTAAATCATACCCCCTTTTTTGCTCATATCTCCCCCCAAGTACATTTAAAAATCCCTCCCTCCCTCCCTAGATGTCTGTCTTGGTATTTTAAACATTCCCCCCACCCCACCCCCAGTATCTTTTAAAATCCCTCCTAGACAGCTTTTTTTTTTTTTTGTATTTTAAACATCCCCCCAATACCTTTTAAAATTCCTCCCTCGACGGCTGTATTGCCATTTTAAACATACTTCACCCCCCCCACACACACCTTTTAAAATCTCTTCCACGCTCGCTAGCTGTCTCCTCTTCTTATTTCCCAGCCAGCGGCATGGAGGTCAGAAGAGCACAGCAGTCAGGAGCAAAACTTTCTGCGCTCCCGCTTGGGCCCGCACTGTTTTCTGAATGGGTGCGAGTCCCGTAAGAACTGGTCACAGCCATTCAGAAAACAGCACGGGCCCAAGCGGGAGCGCAGAAAGCTTTGCTCCTGACCGCCGCGTTCTTCTGACCTCTGCCGCTAACTGGGAAATAGGAAGAGGAGACAGCTAGGGAGGGAGGGACCACCAGGTACTGTAATTTGTAAGCGGATGGCCAGCCGGGCAGGGTTTTCTAAAGGTGTGACATTCGGTGGTGGGCGTGCAGGGGGGTTGGGTGTTTTACAGAAGTGTAGCAGGCATGCGGTGAAGCAACGAGTGGGGTGTTTTAAAAAGGTTCGGCGGGAAGGGTGTTTTTAAACAGTACGGGGGTGTAATTTTTTGTACCTTTGCTATATAAGATGCACTGAGATTTCCACCCATTTTTGTGTGGGGAAAAAAAGTGCGTTTTATAGAGCGAAAAATACAGTATATATGTTTTGTTATATTTATGTGATTCTGTGACTAAATAAAACCTATAAACTATAGGATCTGCTTCTTCACTTTTGCTTGTTACTGTTGACTTTCAGGAGTGTATTCGTGCTTTAGGACAGAATAAGTCTCACACCCCCTTCAGGGAGAGCACGCTAACACAGGTGCTGAGGGACTCTTTCATCGGGGAAAACTCCAGGACTTGTATGGTAAGTCCCACATTCAAGCCGAATGTACAATGTTTTGCTTCCAGTGGTGGAAAGGGTTTTTGGAGGGCTTTTGCTTAGCTGCACCCTTTATCATCCCTCCAGACCGGCACAGAAACTGATGGGTTTCCATTCCTCTGCCAGCAGGTGGCGACTGAGCTACTGACTTTTGGCTATAGTATAAGTGGGCTGTGCAGTCTGTTCTCAGTTTCCAGCAGGTGGAGATGGTAAAACCTGTGCCGTCTTTCCCTGGTTTAGTTTAGGGCTGATGGATTTGTTTAGTGGCCTTCTTGTCCCTGTTTGTAGTGCCAGATTGAGCTTGGGGGACCCTTTTGGGGATGCCACTTGAGTCCCTTCCCCCCTCCATTTCCCACTCCTCCCCAAAATTTTTACATTAGAATTGCCTCAGCTGTAAGCCTTGCCACCAATATTCAGACAAGGCATATAGCTTCGAGAGCGACTGGGGTCTGTTCAATATAAATTAAAGTTTTATTGAGAGAAAAAAGCAGTGCTGGTCTGAAGGGAAGCCTTCAATTACCTTTAATTGGTTTTTATTGCTAACCTGCATTTTTTTTCTCTTATAGCGGTTTTCATAATGAGCACTTTAAGAAACTTAAAAGTGCTCTAGGCGCACGGTTGATGCGGCCGGCATGTGCATAAAGTACACTGGCTGCCACGAAAGGCTTCAGGTGCCGGTGAGCAGGGTTCTCATTCGCACGTGCACCGCTCGTTGGCTGAAGGCATTGGGGAAGCCTGGGCTTCCCCTACCGTCCACACAGAGATTTCTCTAGCCACCCAACAATCAGGGAAATAAGGTTTCCCTTACCTCTGATAGTGCTGGGGATTCTGTTACCGCTGCTGCCGGCTTGTCTGCTTTAGCAGCCTCTTTGCCACTGCAGGCCTTGGCCGGAAGTTACATCAGAAGGAGGGGCTCGGCAGCAAGAAGGTTCTGGTCCGAGCAGCCCTGCGTCACGCATGCAGGAAGCTTCCGATCCAACAGGCTGGTATGCCTGCCCTGGGAGGCGCGAAGGAGGGGGGTTGCCGTCAGCCATCAGGAAGGAGGGTGTGAGGGTTTGGGGAACTGTTGGACTGGCAAGAGGGGGGGCTGCTGCTGCACCCACGAAGGGGGGAGAGTTGCTTGGGCTGCTGGACATGTACCAGTTGGAGCTGAAGGGAAGAGGATCTAGTCTGGGGATTGGGTGGAGTAGAGCTGGAGGGAAGGGAGAGGTAAAATAAGTTCAATATAAAATCATAACTATTCGAGGCTTATGCAAATGGATCAGACCCTCACCTGGGCGCTGAAATGGAATAGAGGTGTTGGACCCATGGGAAGGGGGCTAGAGGGAAGGGAGAGAGGTGCAGGACCTTCAGGGAGGAAGAGAAGGAAAGAAAGCTGAACCAAAGGGATGAAGGAAGAGTGGGTAAAATACAGAACATAGGAGAGGGAGGGAGACACGTTAGTGTAAGGGAATAAGAGGGGAGAAGTTGGACACAGGGAGATATACAAAAAGAGGGAAGATGGTGGGCATCGATGGGAGCATAGGAACGGGGACAAAAAAGGGAATGCTGCATCTGCATGGGGGTGGTATATGGACATAGAGGGGTAATGCTAGATATTGGGGGGTATATGGACACAGAAAAAAGATGGCTAGACATAGGGGAGAAATAATGTAATGTAATGTAATTTATTTCTTATATACCGCTACATCCGTTAGGTTCTAAGCGGTTTGAAGAAAATATACATTAAGATTATAAATGAGAAGTAAGAAGGTACTTAAAAAATTCCCTTACTGTCCCGAAGGCTCACAATCTAACTAAAGTACCTGGAAATTAATAAAGAAGAGAAAATAAAGATGGTTGAAAAAAGAAATAAGAGCACAGAAGGAAGATGCTGGACAGGCGGGGCATAGGAATATAGAGGAGTGATACTGTACACAGGAGGAGGGGATCATAGAATGGTGAGATGATTAAGGGAGGTAGGCAGGCACAGGGGAAATATGAGAAAGGGAAGAATAGGAGACAGAGAAAGATGCTTGCTGAGCAGAGAGGGAAGATGAATGAGTATGGAGAAAGAAGACTTGTCAAATGGTCATGAGACCCTGGCAAGTGAGTTAAGAGTAGACACAGACAAACAAAAACTAGAGCCTGAGACCAATGTGATGTGAAGAATAAAATGACCAGACAACAAAAGGTAGGAATGTATCGGATTTTGTTAGACATAACTGGAGACTGCAAAGCCCAGGCTGTGCTGCTCCAGCTGACTTAGGGGGCTCTCCTATCATGTGTGACTGTGGTATTCAGGAAGCATGATTTTTCTGTGTAGCATTCTGTAGTAATTTGGCTTATTCAGTTTTCTTGAGAGTGGAGGGGATATTTGTGAAGGGGAGGGGAGACAGGGGTTTTGTTCCTTGCTCTGTATTGTACAGAATATTGTTTCTCTTTATACTTTAATAAAATAAGTTCAATATAAAATCATAACTATTCGAGGCTTGTGCAAATGGGATCAGACGGTTTGCGGGGATGGGGCGAAGACAGGGACAAATACGATCTCTTAGGGAGAGGAGGAGATAGTGGATGGGCCATTTGGCCTTTATCTGCTGTCACATTTCTATGAGTTCCATCTGTTGGACCAGCATCTAAGGCTGCCACTTCAAAATACATACAGATAGTCATCTCATCAGCTTACACTGCCTTTGACAAGCAATTGCCGGTCGTCTCGAAAGCAAATTTCACAAGAAGCATGGCTTCTTTGGGGGTGGAAGCTTGGGTGATTTCAACCTGGTCCAATCTACATACGTTCTACAGAGTGGATATGGCCGTACAGTCTTTGGGTCCTTAGTGTTACGAGCAGGCACAGAGGACCCACCCTAGATTTCTGGGACTGCTTTTGTACGTCACTACTATCCAGAATGACACATCTATTGCACCGTTACCTTGCTAATGTCTTTTCTAGTAGATAAGTGTGTCATTCTGGAACACCGCCCTGCCTGTATTTACTCTGCCTGCCTACTGTCTCATTCAGGAAGTTTGAGTCAAAACTTGAGATTTTGATGTCAGACATGACTGTTTGAACTCATAAATGTTTTCTGATTGTTCAGTTAAAATGTTTAACATTATACTTTCGGAGCAGAACAGATTTTGTAGTTTAGGGAGTCTTCCCGTACCCACCCTTCATGTTTGGTGTTATATAGGGCTATTGCCTACTTTTGTTACAAACTGAAGGCAGCAGATCCCTCTGGAGGAAGAGGAGTTGAAAGCCTGGAATGAATTCCTTCTGCACAGATTGTGAGCATGGGGAAAACACCCAACTGTCCAGAACGACATACTAGCCAGAATAAAGGGGTGGCAAACAACTAAAGTCAAATCAAAAATGCAAGGGGTGGAACGGCCGCAAATAGCCAGAATGAGAGCAGGAGTCCAAAATAAAGTCACTTTATTAAAAACACTATGTGAAAAATGAAGCAGCAAAATCCAGATGAATGGATGTACTAAGGACCCAACATGGATTGTTTCAGCAGCCTATACCTTCATCAGGAGTCCTTAGAAAAAGGAAGCCGCATATGTTCCATTTCACATAGGTGAAATACAAAGAAAATCCCACTGAAAAAGGCAACACCAAGGGCACTGAAGAGACCTGAAAAAGCAAAACCACAGTAAGGGAATCCCCAGAAAAGCCCGACACACCGGTAAGGGAATCCCCAGTACCTTCAGTGGTAAGGAAAGCCTAGTCTCAGGGAACCACAGGCCTCCCCATGACTGAGGCAGCGGTCAGAGAAACCCTCAAGCCAGCCGACTCCAAAGCTAGCAAGGGTGCTTCTTCTGGCTGCATTAAGTTGTTAGCAGGTACACACTGCACTTCAACTTGCAAGAAGTGTGCATATTAACCACGAGGCAAGAAAAATGATCTTGAAGCTGAATGGGGAAAATAATATAAATGAACACAGCCCTGCAAACTGGCACAGAGAGCGCACTGCCTCCGGACTGTTTTTAGAATAAAGGAGCAGACCCCACAGGCTCTCAAAACTGTAGTATTTGCCTGACCATGGCAAGGCGTACAGTTGAGGCTCCTCTAAAGAAAGAAATGGGGGGAGAGAGTATGACACCCCCAAGGTGGCAATGGTCCTGCAGAACCCCAGCTCAATCTGGGCAAACAAAAAGGCCACTGCCTAACCTTTCCACTCTACCTGCTGAAGACTGAGAACAGACTGGTTCTTGAGGGACTGCACAGCCCACTCGTACTGTAAGAATTCAGTATGTTCTCGGTCTCCACTTGCTGGCAGAGGAGCGTAAACCCATCTGTGATAAAGAATGCAAATCATAGAACATTCATCACAGTGGTGTAGACCACTTGTAGCAATACTTTACTGACACTATTAAAATTTCAAAATTATATTGTCTAATACAACATTTGTTTTCCTTTTTCTAAGGACTCCTGATGAAGGTATAGGCTGCTGAAACACGGTTCGTGTTGGGTCCTTAGTGCATCCATTCATCTGGCTTCATTTTGCATAGTTTTTTTAATAGTGATTTTATATACCTATCTACTAGAAAATAGATAGACTAGCAAGGTAAGAACCTAATCTTTTTATCTCTGTCACCACCCTAAAGGAGTTACATATAGCTTCATCTCTTGTATTACCGTACCAAAGAAACAACTAAGTCTGTCTCTAGGTCTGTGAAAAATCCGAAGCAGCAAAGGAAAGCTTTTAAATGTATCGACAACTAAAATGAAAAACTGAAGAAGCCTCAAGTGAGAGCTTTGGGCTAGAACCACTTTATTGGATTATGTCCTATCGTAAACCATTTTGAATCAAGACTTGGGGCAATTTTTACACCATATGGTGATTATTTGGGTTTGGTGTTGGTGTGTGACAATTTTTTTAACGTGCTGCTTGGTTCTGTTTCAGATTGCCATGATATCTCCTGGCATGGCTTCTTGTGAGTACACCCTCAACACTCTTCGATATGCAGACAGGTATGTACTTCAAAAACTGGGGCAGTCTCCCTGAGTGCAGTTCCCAAGAAGCTTCTCCTGATTTGCTACTATGTAAGTCTCAAATTAGAGCACAAAGCTGTGAATATGAAAAGCATCAGCTTAGAGCCAGACTGCTAGTTTGAAGGATCTGCTTGCTGTATTCATGCCCATTTGCACTTTGTCATGATCAGTACCTACATTTACTGAAACATTTTCACATATCATGATGCATGGAGTTTCAATTTAGCACGGTCAGCCTTTTTCCTTGCTGCTTTTTTCCCTTAAACAGAAAGTTCTGGTTTGGGACATGTTTAAATACGTCCCATTTAAGCTACTGCTAATCTTCAGTAGAACTACTAGATTCCTGACCTGTTTATCCAAACGCAGCAAATCTGTAAGTCATATGTTATGTAACAAAAAAAACTTCAGGATATTAGAGTTCAGTGGTAATGTCATTTTAATCATGGGTACAAAGTGCCAGAGCTGTGGCGAGGAGCTAGAGCAGGGTTTTGCAGAGGGATTTTTAGTCATTTCTTTTTTCCTTCCAATTGTCAACCATGTTGAGATCTGGCACCATAAGCCTTCATGTCACAAGTATTTATGGAGGGACTCCCCATCCCATCCCACCAGTATTTTAAAACAGACCCTTCCAGTACTCGTTGATCATTTAAGCAGTGGTTCTAAAACTGGGAGCCATGTACTAGGACTTATTCCACGACCCTGATCATGAACTCTAAATCTAGCCACCAAACAATAATGTCGACATCAGCATCACCAGGTTTATTTGGACTTTCCACATTGGGGCAGTGTAGCCCCATGAACAGACCTAAAAATCTCTACATCGTTTGGTTTCTTGTACTAGGTGTGAAGCTAATTTCATAATTGAAGCTAGCTTCTGTGAAGCAATCCTCCAGAATACCAGTCTAGAAATATTGATGGAAGCTGCTATATTGCTCTCTAAAAACAGGCTAGGAAGCCCTCAAGCATGGGTAGTGGTGATGCTACCAATTCTTGAGAGCTTCCTATCCTTTTACCTGAGCCTGCATGGAAAACTTTCTCCAGCTTAGAAAATACTAAAATCTTTGGAACTGCTTGTATGAAATGTTTGCAGGACCACATTGGTCTTCTGCTTGTGGGGCCAGATGGCATTCTTTTCAATTTAAGTGGACTTTATTATAAAGTTGTTTGTTCTATCTCTTTTTTTTTATTTGGTGTTTTATTACTGTTATTTTGTAAATTGCTAAGATTTGGCTGTGCTGTAGTTTGGTGATCTATCAAATTCTAAATAAAAAGAAAGATAGGAGCTAACTTTATAAAAATGATTGGGGGAGGGATGCTAACCCCAATGGAAATTACTCTTCCCTGGACATGAATTTTCTCTATACTGGGGGTGTTCAAGCACCTACAGAGCTGGTTTATGTGCTTTGATTCCCCCGACCCCATAATATCTTAAATTTTTGCCCATTTAAGTTTCCTTTACTGTAGTTTTTTGTACTTGGACCAATGTAGGCCTCCATTGAGAAATTTAGGCTTCTTTTTTTTTTTTTTTTATAAATCTTTATTCATTCTTCATCGTACAAGTGCATAAATATTAAACATTTGACATTTATTAATAGATAAAATTTAATCCCTTCCCCCCACCCTTTCAATCTCATATTCAATCAAATATCACATAAGTAATCTTTCCTTCTGAACTAAAACATTTTTTTTAATCTTTATTCATTTTCAAACTTTCATCAAGTGTACAAATATCAAATCAGTAACATAGTAAACATCACTTAATATTCTTACCATTATATCTCATAATACAAATATTTAACCCTCTCCCCTCCCATCAAACCTTCATTGGAGGTGCACGCGAATGGTCAGGTGAAGAGAGAGCTCCCGATGAATACAGATATTTTATAATTAAAAAATTTTAAAGTATCGGAAAATTTTTTTAAAAAGCCGGTCCATAGAAATAATAAGATATTATGGCTTCGGGGAAGCAAAGCAAAGCAGATTCCGGGTTGACAAGTGTGGGAAAGAGATCGAAACCAGAGCCAGTTACATCGTCGAATACTCCATTACCAAAAGAATGTAAATTTGAAGAAGAAATAATTAAAGAACTTAAAGCAATAAAGAAATTGTCTTGATGAATTCAAAAATATTAAACAGCTTGCAGGAGGAAGTTTCTACATTAAATAGAAGAACGGAGGTACTAGAAATAAGTCTGCAAACAGGAAAAGAACGTGGAGAGTTTTGAAAAGGAAAGACGGCAGCTTAAAGTGGATAGAGAGAAAATTATAATGCTTACCAAAGAGTTGGAGGATTGCTCAAATAAAATGAGGAGATCCAACCTGAGATTATTAGGCGTACCGGAAGGGGTGGAGAAAGGGAACCCGATTTCCTTTGTAGAAAATTTTATTATGAAAGTCCTGCCTTTAAAAACCAAACATCTAATTGAAATTGAGCGTGCACACAGGGTACCTATGAAAAGACCAGAAAACTTTATAGGTCCTCGCCCGATAATTTTTAAGCTTTTTAGATATCAGCACGCTATAGAAATAATATGGCTGGCAAAAGAGAATCATAATTTAAGATGCCAAGATGCGAGGATCCATATTGTACCGGACTTTGCAAAATCCACAGCAGGAAGCAGTTTTTAGATTTAAGACCATCTTTAAGGGAAATTGGTGCAAAGTACGGTTTACTATATCCTGCTATCATGAAGATAACAGTAGATAATAAAACACTTAGCTTTGACCATCCTGATAAGTTAAAAATGTTTAAGTCAAAGGGAACAACCTATGAATGAATGAGAAGATTAGCTGTGATATGATTCCCTTGGTGCTTTGATTATATGAGACTATATTTTTATAAGATTAAAAGAGGGTTTTTTTCTTTCTTTGATATGTTTTTGATTTCTAACGGTGATAGAATGTGTGTGGTGGACCTAAGGAGAAAGGTATATATTTGAAATTCTACAGTTAATATGCAGAGGTTGGAGGTTGAGGCAGATAAAGTAGCTTTGGTTGAAAGAACCCCAGTTTATAAAATGGTCTAAGTCCGTGTGCCTATAAAAGGGAGCGTATAAAAGGGACCTTTCCTGACTGAGTAGTTTATTTGATGAAGACAACTGAAGTGGATTAAAACTGGCCTGTCATAATGACAATTCTGCTCATTGGGGTGGGCAGACTAGATGGGCCATGGCCCTTATCTGCGAAGAGGCTAAGTTGGAAGATCAATGATTTCAGAACGGACTGTAGATTATATATAATTTACTATGTGTGTTATAGACATAGCCATAGTAATTACAAACTAACAGATTAAGCTGTGGGGTCTCTGAGGTATAACGGAAGCTGCTAATTATTGTTATGGATTATGCTGATTAATGGAGTGAAGGAATTGTCTTCTGCAACCTTAAAATGGATGAAGTCATTAAAGCTCACTTTTTCAAAGAGATGAAATATATCTACATATATTTCCTAAATTGTTCTGAATTGACTCTGAAGTCTTGGTTGCACATCATCGAAAGTAACTATCATTATCCCAGGACATGATGGGTGATGTGATCCAACGGAGCCCCGATGTGGACGCCTCACAAGCAGTCTTGCTTGAAGAAACTCGAAGTTTTGAGTCGCCCGCACCGCACATGCGCGAGTGCCTTCCCGCCCAGACCAGGGCACATCTCCTCAGTTCTTACTTTTCCGCGGAGCTGAGAAGTCGTCTTCGACTCTCTGCGTGAAGCTTTTTCACTTGTGCCTTCTAAAGTCCGCGGTTTTGGGTTCTTTTTCTCTTAATCGCTGATTTTCGGCTTGGTGGCCATGCGCCCCATTTTGGATCTCGGGGTGCTCAACAAATTTCTGGTCAAAGAAAAATTTTGCATGTTGACCCTAGTATCCCTGTACCCCCTTATCGAGCAGAACGACTTGTTATGCTCTCTGGATCTCAAGGAGGCCTACACTCACATTCCCATTCACCCGGTCTCCCGTCAATACCTCAGATTCAGGTTGGGACATCTTCATCTTCAATACCAAGTGCTCCCCTTCGGCCTGGCCTCGTCACCCAGAGTCTTCACCAAGTGCCTGGTAGTAGTGGCCGCAGCACTCAGGAACCATGGCCTCCAGGTGTTCCCCTACCTGGACGACTGGCTCATCAAGGATTCAACATCTCAAGGAGTTGTCCTCGCGACCCAGAAGACGATTTGATTGCTGCAGCATCTGGGATTCGAGATAAACTTCCCAAAATCCCATCTGCAACCTTCCCAGGCTCTTCCCTTCATTGGAGCTGTCCTGGACACTACCCAACTCAGAGCGTTCCTCCCTCCTCCACGCCGGGAAGCTTTCCTCCACATCTGTCACTCGGTGTCCTCTCGTCCGTCCATCTCGGCGAGACACATGATGATCCTTCTGGGCCATATGGCCTCTACAGTTCACGTGACTCCTTTTGCCAGACTTCACCTCAGGATTCCTCAGTGGACGCAGGTGTCCGACCCTCTGTCTCGACACATCCAGGTCACTCCTGCTCTGCAACAGTCTCTTCGTTGGTGGAAGCTATCCTCCAATCTATTCAGAGGTTTACTGTTCACCACACCCCGTCACCAGAAAGTCCTCATGACCAACTCGTCGACTTATGCTTGGGGCTCATCTGAACGGCCTCCGCACCCAGGGTTACTGGACCAGCACGGACCGCCAGTGCCACATCAATCTTCTGGAACTCAGGGCGATCTTCAACGCTCTCAATGCCTTTCAACATCTGATTCACGACCAGGTTGTCCTCATTCGCACAGACAACCAAGTCGCCATGTACTATATCAACAAACAGGGAGGGATGGGATCGGCCTCCCTCTGCCAGGAAGCTCTGAAAGTGTGGGATTGGGCGATTCGCCACAACACCTTCCTCAAAGCTGTCTACATTCAGGGGGCGGGCAATGCTTTAGTGGACAACTTGAGTCGCCTTCTGCAACCGCACGAATGGACTCTCCATTCCACGCCCCTGCATCAGATCTTCACTCAGTGGGGAACGCCTCAGATAGACCTCTTTGCGGCCCCCCACAATGTCAAACTGCCTCAATTCTGCTCTCGGATCTACACTCCTCAGCGCCTTGAGGCAGATGCTTTTCTTCTGGACTGGACGAACCTCTTCCTATATACGTTTCCTCCATTCCCTCTCATTCAGAAGACTCTAGTCAAACTGAAGTCAGACCGGGCCACCATGATTCTGATTGCCCCACGGTGGCCCAGGCAACCCTGGTAATCCCTTCTCCTTCAACTCAGCACCAGGGAGCCGTATCATCTACCTGTTTTTCCCTCGCTACTTACACAGCATCAGGGATCTCTGCTTCACCCCAACCTGCAGTCCCTACACCTGACAGCTTGGTTCCTCTCAACATAACTCCTCTCCAGTTTTCCCAACCTGTGCAAGACGTCTTGGAAGCTTCACGGAAGCCTACCACTCGACAATGCTACCACCAAAAGTGGACCAGATTCTCTACTTGGTGTTTCTCTCATCATCATGAGCCACAATACTCCTCCTTGTCTTCGGTTTTAGACTATCTTTTGCACCTTTCTCATTCTGGCCTCAAATCTACATCGATACGAGTCCATCTTAGTGCAATTACTGCTTTCCATCAGCCGCTTCAAGGGAAACCTCTCTCTGCTCATCCTGTGGTTTCCAGATACATGAAAGGACTTTTCCATGTCAATCCTCTCAAACCGCCCCCAGTGGTTTGGGACCTCAATGTTGTTCTTTCTCAACTTATGAAACCTCCCTTTGAACCTCTTCACAAGGCTCACCTGAAGTATCTCACTTGGAAAGTCGTCTTTCTCATTGGTCTCACTTCTGCTAGACGAGTCAGTGAGCTCCAAGCCTTAGTAGCTGATCCACCTTTTACAGTGTTCCATCATGACAAGGTGGTGCTTCGCACTCATCTCAAATTCCTTCCTAAAGTTGTTTATTAAAGTGTGATTATTCAAGTTTATAATGAATTTATTTAAAACACTTATTGTAACATAAGAAAATGAATAAAGATTTATAAAACTGGAAAAAAAAAAAAAAAAGTTGTTTCGGAATTTCATCTCAACCAATCCATTGTTCTTCCAGTGTTTTTTCCAAAGCCTCATTCTCACCCTGGAGATTCAGCTCTTCATACTCTGGACTGTAAGCGTGCTTTGGCTTTTACCTGGAACGCACCAAACCGCACAGAACTGCTCCTCAACTTTTCATCTCCTTTGATCTGAACAAGTTGGGACGTCCTATCTCTAAGCGCACCATCTCCAACTGGATGGCGGCTTGTATCTCTTTCTGCTATGCCCAGGCTGGATTACCCCTTCACAGTAAAGTCGCAGCCCAATGGCAGCTTCTGTGGCTTTCCTCAGATCTACACCTATTGAGGAAATTTGTAAGGCTGCCACTTGGTCCTCGGTTCATACCTTCACTTCTCATTATTGTCTGGATACTTTCTCCAGACGGGATGGACAGTTTGGCCAAACAGTAAGTTGCCAACTCCCACCATCCCATTAGAGTTAGCTTGGAGGTCACCCATTAGTGATGCCTGCTTGTCCTGGGATAAAGCAATGTTACTTACCGTAACAGTTGTTATCCAGGGACAACAGGCAGCTATTCTCACGTCCCACCCACCTCCCGTGGGTTGGCTTCTCTGCTAGCTATCTGAACTGAGGAGATGCGCCCTGGTCTGGGTGGGAAGGCACTCGCGCATGCGTGGTGCGGGCGACTCGAAACTTTGAGGCTTCCGCATTGGGGCTCCGTTGGATCACGTCATCCATTGGTGAGAATAGCTGCCTGCTGTCCCTGGATAACAACTGTTACGGTAAGAAACATTGCTTTTTACCAACTCAGAGGGGTGAAATGTCACGGATTATTTCTGATGCAAAGAAAGAGTAAAGCAAAGTTTTGATCAGATTGAAGTTGCAGAACTTATTGCTGCCAATGTTAATGGTGTGGATCATCCTGGCAGAATAAACTCCTTCCAGTGTAATAGAGGATGTGAA
This sequence comes from Geotrypetes seraphini, assembly GCF_902459505.1. NCBI lineage: Eukaryota > Metazoa > Chordata > Amphibia > Gymnophiona > Dermophiidae > Geotrypetes > Geotrypetes seraphini. Next base: position 71,671,503 of record NC_047095.1, read on the forward strand.
CTGGTATTATATAATGTCACGGCGGTTTCAGAGAGTCATGATGCAGCACTTGTGTTCCAGCTTTCCATCAGGGATGAGGAATGTAATATTTTTAATAACATGAAGAGGACTGAATATCGGACGTTTCGTCAAGCCTTTATTGACAGTTCTAGTAATAGGAATGACTGAGCACATTGAACAGGTCAATAAGTTCGTGCACAGCATGAATAAGACTCTGGCTGCAATAGAAGAAATGTGCACAGATATTGAGGATGACTCAATTAAAACTATCCTTACATCTCCTGAAAACTGTGTAAATGTATTTGGATAAAATGTGCTGACATTTCCAATACATGCATATCGGAGGAATTTTTTGCACAGACTGATGAAGAAAATGTTTGTGGAAGATCTGTATTCCTTAATACAAAAAGCTGGAATAAAGAAAGTTTTCAGTTGTTGGTTTTAAATCGGAGGTTGGAGTGTTTTTAGATCTTTGACAGTTCATTTCATATAAAGAACATAAGAACATAAGCAGTGCCTCCGCCGGGTCAGACCATAGGTCCATCCTGCCCGGCAGTCCTCTCCCGCGGCGGCCCAAACAGGTCACGACCTGTCTGAATCACCAGAAGGGGCTCCCTTGCCACCTTGGTTTCTCATTGAAGTCCTATCTTTCCATCGAAGTCCTAACCCTCCGGTCTTGCACATGCATGACCTGGTTGGGTTTCTATACTTATTACCTGGTTAGCTTTCTATACTTGTGTTACATCCCAGCTCCTCCCTCAGGAGGATTTACATTGTGTTGGCGTATATGGAGTTTACGGATTTATGGACTTCAAGTCTAGCTCTTAGTCTTAGTTAATTGTTTACAAATGTTAACATCTTTTATAATGTCTGCCTTAGTAAAGAGGTTTAGTAAGATATATCTCTGCTGGAAAAAAAAGTGAAGTTTAATACTTAGTTGATTAAAAGAGACAGGATCTTGTATATTTTGTTTCTTTCTGTCCGTTTTCCTTGTGTCTACTGTTTACCTATGTATGTCTTTATTGACTGTATGAAATTTATTGTTTTATGTTTCATTTTATCAAGTGATTATAGTTACCGTATTTTCACGCATATAACGCGCGCGTTATACACGATTTTACAAACCATGCGCGTTATACGTATGAGCGCTTTATCCCCTTTTTTTTTTACATAGTTCCCCCCCACGACATCCGATTCACCCAGTAGGAGCGCTCGCACCCCCACCCCGAAGGACCGCTCGCACCTCCCCATCATGTAGAAGCTGCCTACCGTCGTCCTGCTGCTTCCTCTGCCGGCGGTCCTGCCCCTTCTCTTAGCCCTGCGTCTACGCTGCTTCCTCTGCCGGCGGTCCCGCCCTTTCTCTGATGTCAGAGAAAGGGCGGGACCGCCGGAAGAGGAAGCAGCATAGACGCAGGGCTAAGAGAAGGGGCAGGACCGCCCTTGCAAAGAGCCGGTTGTCTCCATCTCAGCGCCTGGAATATCTTGGGGTCCTGTTCGACACCTTCTTGGGGAAGGTCTTCCTTCTGGAGGCCTGGGTGAGCAAATTGCAATCTCAAATTCACCAGCTTATCGCATCCCGGTGTCCTCGGGTGCAGGATTTCCTCCAAATCTTGGGGTCAATGGCCTCCCTCGATGTTGTGAGGTGGTCATGGGCCCACATGCGTCCCTCAGTATGCTCTTCTTTGGAGGTGGTCGCCTCAGAGGCACAGTCTGGATCACCTTGTTCTGCTTCACTGATGGCTTCAGACCCCCCACATTGTACAAGGAGCGAGTCTGGATCAGCCGCAGTGGACGGTGCTGCTCACAGATGCCAGCCTTCTCGGTTGGGGGGCTCAGTGTCTAGGTCACTGGTCCATGGAGGAGGCTTCTTGGTCGGTCACTGTTTTGGAGACCAGAGCCATCTGTCTGGCGTTAACTAGCCTTCCAGTCTTTTCTGATGGGCAAGTCAGTCAGGGTTCTGTCGGACAATGTCATGGCAGTTGTCTATGTCAATCATCAGGGAGGCACCAGGAGCACTCAGATAGCGCAGGAGGCAGCTCTGCTCATGGTCTGGGCGGAGTACCACCTTCAAGAGATCTCAGACCTCAGATATCCTCTTGTTCAGGGGATGAGTCTGAATCAACCACAGTGGATGGTGCTTCTCATGGATGCCAGTCTCCTCGGTTGAGGGGCTCAGTGTCGGTCACTCAGCTCAGGGCACCTGGTCCACAGAGGAGGCATCCTGGTCGATCAATGTGTTGGAGACCAGAGCCGTCCGTCTGGCACTGTTAGCCTCCGCTCCTTCTTGTCGGGCAAGTCAGTCAGAGTTCTGTCGGACAATGCCACGGTGGTGGCTTACGTCAATCGTCGGGGAGGCACCGAGAGCACACAGGTAGCACAGGAGGTGGCTCTGCTCATGGTTTGGATGAGTCCCACCTGCTCATAGTCTGGGCGGAGTCGCACCTTCAAAAGATCTCAGCATCACACAAAGCTGGAATTGAGAATGTTCAGGCGGACGTCCTAAGTCGTCACATGCTAAATCCCGGAGAGTGGTGTCTAAGCCCCGTGGCCTTTCAGTTGATAGTATGGTCTTGGGGTCAGCCCCTGATGGACATAATGGCCCAAGTGTCAACGCCAAACTGCCCTGCTTCTTCAGTCATCACAGGGATTGGCTGGCTGAGGGCCTGGATGCTCTGGTTCAGCCATGGCCAACGGAGGGGCTGTTGTATGTGTTCCCTCCGTGGCCATTAGTGGGCAGAGCTCTTCTCCGCATCATTTGCCATCCGGGTTTCGTGGTTCTGGAGGCTCCGGATTGGCCTCGGCGTCCGTGGTATGAGGATCCAGTGTAGCATCAGGTGGCGGATCCTCTTCCTCTGCTACTCTTGGAAGACCTTGTGATGCAGGGTCCTATTCCCATGTTTGATCCGGGTCTCTTCTGTCTTGCAGCTTGGCTCTTGGAAGGGGTTGCCTAGGTAAGAAGGGGTATTCAGATAAAGTGATCTCCACTCTCCTGGGGTCCCGGAGGCTTTCCACCTCTCGGGCTTATGTGCGGGTTTGGCGTATATTTGAGAAGTGATGTGCTGTGCGTGGAGTGGTCTCTTTTTGCGCTTCCCTGCCTAACATCTTAGAGTTCTTGCAGGATGGTCTAGATAGGGGACTGGCTTGGTCTTCTCTCCAGGTTCTGCTTGCAGCCTTGTCAGCATTTGACTGCCATTCCTGACATGCTTCGCTTCTTGTGGGCGGCCGAATTGCTCAAGCCTCCCGTACGATCCTCTGTTCCATCTTGGGATCTGAATCTGGTACTTTCAGTGCTAGTGCACCCTCCCTTTGAACCGTTGGGCGCCTGCTCTTTGAGGGACCTAACTCTTAAAGCAGTCTTCTAGGTGGTCATTACTTCTGCTAGACGTGTTTCTGAGCTGCAGGCCTTCTCTTGTAGGGCTCCCTTCTTGGAGTTTTCTAGGGAGTGGGATTGTCTTGTAGCCTGTTCTTCCTTTTTGCCAAAGGTAGTTTTCTCCTTTTCATGTCAGTCAGGCAGTGGTCCTCCCGGTGTTGGGTAGTAGTCAGGAGGGCTCTTCTGAGCAAAACCAGCTGCGCAAGTTGGATGTCGGTCGGGTCCTTCATTCTTATGTGCAGCAGACCCAGGAGATCAGGAAATCAGATCGTCTTTATCCTTCTGGCGGGTCCTCGTAGGGGGGCTGGTGCTTCTAAGGCTACTATTGCGCGCTGGATCAAGGAGACTATTGCTTCCACTTATCTTCTGAAGCAGAAGCCTGTTCCAGAATTTAAGGCTCATTCCACTCGTGGTAAGGCTGCTTCTTGGGCTGAGTCTTCACTTGTGCCTCCAGTGGATATTTGTAAGGCTGCAGTTTAGTCTTCCTTGCATTCTTTGGTCCGCCACTACTGGGTAGACCAGGGGTAGGGAATTCCGGTCCTCGAGAGCCGTATTCCAGTCAGGTTTTCAAAATGTCCCCAATGAATATGCATTGAAAGCAGTGCATGTAAATAGATCTCATGCATATTCAATGGGGAAATCCTGAAAACCTGACTGGAATACGGCTCTCGAGGACCGGAGTTCCCTACCCCTGGGATAGACGTTCAGGCATGTCTGGACACAGTGTTCGGTGAGCATGTTCGGGTGTTGGCCCTTCAGGGGTCACACCCTTGAAGGAGACGTCCCACTTGTAAAGATTAACCTCTACTGGTCTGGAGAGTGCTAAAGAAGGAGAAATTAGGTTCTTACTAATAATAATAATAATAACTTTATTTTTCTATACCGCCATAGTCAGGCGACTTCTAGGCGGTTTACAATGTAAGAAGGCTGGACATTCAGCGAATAACAAAGGTCTTAGTACAGTACAATGCTAATACAATACAATAACTCCACATATAATACAATACAGTAAGTCTAAATACAATACTATACAATAAGTTTAAATACCGTACCGAACAAAGAGTCTAGATGCCGAACAATAGTCTAAATGGTAAACTTACATATTAATTGGAGATCTAAGGGTAATGAGTGTCTGAAAGATTTAGAACATCCATGAGGGGGGTCTTAGTTGGGGAGGGGACCGTTTTAGTCAATGAATTTAGCGAATAGGGTGGTTTTGATCGATTTGCGGAATGTATTATAAGTCATATTTGGTTCGTTTATGTGGTTTTTCAGCCAGGTTTGCTGTCTGTTCGCTTGGAACTTAAAGGTTCTGTCCAAGAAGGATTTGTATCTGCAGCCTGTGGTCTTTGGGTATGCAAAGATGTTTTTGTTTCTGGTCGTTCTTGTGGGGTTGTGTAGGGTGAAGTGAGTTAGTAGGTATGAAGGTGCTAGTCCCCAGGCTTGTTTGAAACAGGTGCAAGCGAATTTGAATAGAATTCGCGCTTCTATTGGAAGCCAGTGCAGCTTTTTGTAGTAGGGGCTGATGTGGTCGTTTTTTCTAAGTCCGAAAATTAGGCGAACGGCGGTGTTTTGTATTAATCTTAGTTTTTTTATTGTTTTTTGTGGGATGCCCAGGTAGATGATGTTGCAGTAGTCAAGAAGGGATAGGATCAGTGCCTGTACCAGCAACCTGAATGATGAAGGGTCAAAGAATTTTTTTATGGTTCTTAGTTTCCATAGCGTATAAAAGCATTTTTTCACAAGTGAGTTTGTGTGGTCAGTCATAGTTAGGTGAGTGTCAAGAGTGATACCCAGTATTTTTATGTTTTTGGAAATTGGGTATTCGTGGTTGTTTATTTTTATCGATGTTTTCGTAATTTTGTCATTGGGACTAGCCAGAAAGACTTTTGTTTTCTCTGCGTTTAGTTTTAGTTTGAAATTAGTGGTCCATTTATCGATTGCGGTCATTGTGTTTGAGAGATTATCTACAGTTTCTTTTGTGATGTCGTTTAAGGGTATAAGGATGGATATGTCGTCCGCATAGATGTAGTATATTAAATTTAGTTTTTGTAGTAGGTGACCTAAGGAGGCGATGTAGATATTGAAAAGTGTGGGGGATAGGGGGGAACCTTGAGGCACGCCTGAAGGGTTTTTCCATGGTTTAGAGTAGTTTCCATTACTGATTACTCGGTAGGATCTGTTTGTTAGGAACTCTTGGAACCATTTCTTTGCCTTTCCCGAGATTCCCATTGCTTCAAGGCACAGTAGCATGATTTCGTGGTCTACCAGGTCGAACGCGCTGCTGAGATCTAATTGTAGGATCAGTGCGCTTTTGCCTTTGCTAAAGAGATCATAAAGGTGGTTCAGCAAGGAGGCTAGGACAGTTTCTGTGTTGTATCCTTTTCTGAATCCTGATTGGTGTTCGCTAAGGAGGTTAAATTTGTCCAGGTAATTGACTAGTTGAAGGTTGACCAATCCTTCCAGTATCTTTGTGAAGAGGGGAATGCTTGCTATGGGTCTGAAATTGGGTGTCAGTGCTGAGGAGGCTTTTTGATCTTTGGGGATTGGAGTGATTAGTATATGTCCCATTTTTTTGTTTAGTGTTCCGTTTGCAAGGGCGGATGTTAGCCATGCAAAAAGTTCCTTTTTAAATTCTAGGGGGGCAATTGTCATGATTTTAGGGGGACATGCATCAAGTAGGCAGTTAGATTTGGTGTACTTGTTAAATAAATTTAGGAATTGCTGCCAGTTTGGGTATTCGAGGTGGTCCCATAGCATGTCTACTCTGGTGTCTTGGTCATGGGGGTCCAGGAATTGAAGAGCATTTGTTGTGGATGTGGGTAGAGTTGCTCTTAATTCGGTGATTTTGTTTTGAAAGAAGTTGGCTAGGGTTTGTGCCGATGGAGTGGGCTCAGTGTCCTTTTTCAGTATTTGTGTTGTATCGGTTATAGTTTTTACTAGTTTGAATAATTCTTTGCTGTTTATTTTTGAAGTACCGATTTTATTTGCATAATGCTTAGTGCGTTTTTCTTTGATCAGATTTTTGTATATTTTCATTTTTTGTTTCCAGTTTGACTTGTCTGAATCATTGTTTGTTTTTTGCCAGATTCTCTCCAGTTTTCTTAGTTCCTGTTTGGTGGTTAGAAGTTCACCGTCAAACCATTCGTTTGGTGGTCTATTTTTCTTTTTGTATGTTTTATAAGGTGCTATTTGATCTAAGAGTTCTTTGCTGTAGATTTCCCATGTTGCGGGGAAATCCTGAATTTCTGTGTTTATGGGTTGTAACTCGTAGTGGGTCCAGAATTCGGTTGGGTTAATAATGCCACGGGTGGTTACTGTGTTCATATTTGCGTTTTTGTGTTTTTGTTGTGTATTCTGTTTTTGCCAATGTAGATTGAACTTGCCAATGAAATGGTCTGACCAGATACATTTTTCCCAGGGGCCTGAGTGATATTGTATTTTGGGGGCTAGTATTTCTTTGTGGGAGAAGGTGATTAGGTCTAGTTTGTGTCCTTACATGCTAATTTACTTTCTTTTAGCTTCTCCAGACCAGTTGAGGTCCCCACCCTGTCTGTGTTGGGGCTGTTGCGCAGGCAGTTTTGCTTATTGCTTTGGGTTCTAGCATTTTCTAGGGCCGGGGAGAATTGAAGAACAGTGGCTGTGGCTTAGCTGGCGAGCTGTGGGGACATTTTATTTCTGGTATCTCTCCTCTGCATTTTCCAACAGCATTTGGGTATGTTAGTTATTGCTCCTGTCTTAGTTCTGCTTGGCTAATCGGCAGACTGATAAGAATAGGGGAAGGTATCTCTTATGTACTATTCCACAGTTTTGTTTTCAGTCTCCACCTACTGGTCATGATTGGATATGTACCCACTTGTAAAGATTAACCTCTACTGGTCTGGAAGTAAATTAGCAGGTAAGAACCTAATTTCTCCTTATTTGTCCAGATATTTTATTGAACATAGAAAATCTGGGAATTAAGAAAGCTGTTTTTATTACAGTTTATATATGATGCAGATTTATTGTGTTTAAGGTTATTATGAATGGTTATTGTAAGCTTCCTAGGATTTAGATAAATAATTAAAATAAATGATTGAAAGAGCTGAAAACACATTTTCTGGCCCACATAAATTTTTTTGTTTTTTTGATTTATAATTTTTATTCATTTTCAAATTTTACATAAAGTGTACAAAATATTAAAATACAATTGATGAATACACAATATCACTTTTATATCTAATACATCATATGTTAAATATATTTTTATCCCCTCTCCCTCCCCCCACCCTTCTAGTATTTTCCAATCATACATTGCATATTGTATATCATATTATATCATATTGTGTAAAAATTATTTTCACTACTCTCCCCTTCATGTGTGTCACAAAGAAGATATTGAAAAGAAGAAGAGAAATCCTACTATTTATTCATTGCAATATTTTGTCAATGGCCCCCATATTTTTATAAATTTAGTATATGTCCCTCTTTGTATTGCTATTGCTCTTTCCATTTTGAATATATGACATATTGTATTCCACCAAAATGTATAATTTAGGTTATTATAATTCTTCCAATTGTTGGTTATATGCTGAATGGCAACCCCTGTCATGATTAATAAAAGCTTGTTATTTTCTGGTGAAATTTGACTTTTTTTTCTCATCATCATTCCAAATAACACTGTATCATATGATATTGCTATATGATTTTCCATCAATTTATTAATTTGTGGCCAAATTGCATTCCAAAAACTTTTAATATAGGGACAATGATACAGTAAATGATCCAACGTCCCTGGTTCCAGATTACAGTGCCAGCATTTATTGGACTTAGAGCTATCTAATTTTTGTAAACGTGTAGGGGTCCAAAAAGCTCTATGTAATAAAAAGAACCAAGTTTGTCTCATAGATGCTGACACTGTACATCTCATTCTCCAAGACCAAATTAGTGGCCATTGAGATGCAGTAATTTGATGCTTAATCTCGGTTCACGGAAGTTTCGCCCCCCACATTTCGCCCCCCACATTTCGCCCCCCACATTTCGCCCCCCGGATGTTTCGCCCCCCCACATTTCGCCCCCGCACATTTCGCCCCCCGGATGTTTCGCCCCCCCACATTTCGCCCCCACATTTCGCCCCCCCACATTTCGCCCCCACATTTCGCCCCCCCACATTTCGCCCCCATCTCGGAGCGCAAATCCTTACCTCGGAGCGCAAATCAGTCCAGCTACTGTTGTGAGCGCGAGAGAAGCCAAGGTGGGATCGAGGCTTCTGGAGAGATGCAATCAACTGCAGCATTAGACAGCTGTATTAGAGAAGGGTGGGATGTGTGTGCTGAACACGGCTACTTTCCCCTCCCCCCATACACGCCAGTGATTATCCAAGCAGGAGCACCTGGCCAAAAGCGAGACAGCGTCCCGCGAGAGCTGTTCGCGAGCGAAGCCTAGGGGGGGTAGGTCAGTCCAGCTACTGTTGTGAGCGCGAGAGAAGCCAAGGGGGGGGGTAGGGAGACGAAGTCTGGGGATGAAGGGGGATCGGGGCTTGGGCCGAAAGGGAACATGAGCGAAGCCAAGGGGGGGTAGGTTTGCTTTGGAGGGCCAAGCTGTTCATGCTCCTCCATTTCCCTTATTGATTTTTTTGTTGGGTTATCACCCTACCAATTGATTTCCCACCTCATTCAGCTCTCTAGTACATTACATCCAAATCTTCTAGCCCATATATGCCCATACAGTTCAATGTGGGTAACAAAAGAAGAACTATACAAATTAAACTGCTTCCTAGACTACAAATGTCTAGCTGATGGAAAAGTTAATAATACCTGGTTTCCAAGACCATGCATAATGTTTCCATTTAATCACTGAAAATAAATTTGCATATATTCTGGTAAATTACCCTACAATGCCTTGTGAGCTCAAATGAAGATCCTTCAAAATAAACTCTTATCATAAACAGAAAGCCAGCAAAGCTCAAAAAAGTGGTTATCATGTTTAAATATAAAATAAATCAGTTTGACAGCTGCATTCTGTACTAACTGCAGCCTGTGTTTCAAAAATTTCAAGCAACCAATGATTACATAAACTGGATTACAACAGTCTAGCTGTGATAACACTAAAGATTGAACAAGTAAATTAACACTGGCAGGTCAAAATATTTTTGAACAATTCTTAAGCAACAGATAATGTGGGAATAGGGAACACACCTATTTCTATATCCTAAACTAAACTAAACCAAACCTTAAGTTTGTATACCGCATCATCTCAACAACTGTAGAGCTGTACTTTTACGCTTAATATCTGGAGTGCGCCATTAAAAGCTTGGAAAGTGTAAATTATTTGGTTACAACATAGAAACAAAAAAAATGAAGGCAGATAAAGTCTATCTAGTCTGCTTATCAGTAAGGGATGTGACTAGCTAACAAGTTCAGCAGTAGTAAGTAGCCATATCACACCCACAACCCACCACCAGAAACTAAAGAGCAACAGTCTGATAAGAGCCAATCCTTCTGGATTAGCATCTATCACGGGAAACTGCGGACTGCTTTCTTGAAGGCTCTAACCCAGTGGTCTCAAACTCACGGCTTGGAGGCCACATGCGGCCCACCAGGTACTATTTTGAGGCCGCAGTCTGTACTAGTGCTGCCCGCTCTTTGCAGCATCCTCCGGCTTCCCCCCTGGCCTTCTGCTCTTACCTTCAGATAATTACTGCAGCCTGCAGAGATGATTGCCAGTGCTGTAGCGATCCTTACAGGCTGCCATCGTCCTCAGCAGCACGTTCCCGCCCCTGATGTCAAAGGAGGGGTGGGACCGCAGCATAGAAAACGTGCTGCGGAGGCTGATGGCAACCTGCAAGGAACGCTACAGCACCGGTGATCCTCTCTGCAGGCTGGGTAATCTTTTATGCACCATGAAGAATATGCGCTCCCTGTGAAGAGTGCACACCATTTGCAGAGAGCATATATTGGGCATGACCTGGATTGGCCACTGTTGGAAACAAGAGGCTGGGCTAAAACAGGATTTATTTTTTTAATTTTTTACTGTGCTAAACAAAACAGTCAAATAACATTCAAATAACAAGTAAAATGAAATACAGTGATAAAGTGAACAAAAACTAACCTGTCAAATGAAATAACAGTCCAAACACAACACAGTCAAATAACAAGTAAAATGAAATACAGTGAACGTCAATCAAAATTCAAAATTGTATGCTATTCCTCTGAGATAGTCGATCAAATTTCGATTGTCCAAGTCCTCCACAATACGCAGAATTCTTGCAGAAATAGCCGCGTATTTCTTGTTTCGCGCATTGACAGGATTGCCTGCTATAATCTGCGTGATTTCAAAATTGTGAAGTCCTTGCTGTCTTTTCAAGCAGTTGATGAAGCGGTATATATTGGGGAAAAGTGAGCCGCAGGTTTCTTGAAAGCTGCGATGCCAGCCCTCGACGTCATTATTCGTCCGATGTTGGCCTTTCAACGTTCGTTGATGAACATTCCAAAACACAACTGGAAACAATGGATTCTGGCGTCCTCTTCGGTTCATTCGACCAATGTAGGTGTCCTCGAAATAGTTGGCAATGGGTAGTGCTTCTTCTGGAAATTTGGGATCTTCCAGCAGCTCTTCAAATGATTGCACAACACTGGCCGGAGGCAGAAAAGCAAGAGCTGGTATCATGCGGATCCACTGTGCAAATTCGTGGTCATTTTGGTAGCGCACTTTCAATCCTTCATTCTGAACTCTTCGCCATATTGACTGCGACAAGTGGAAGAAGCAGCCTGTTTTCTCCATGTTAGGAAACTCGATTTCAAACGCTTGAATTGCAGCTTGTTCAAAATCGGTCATCAACTGCTTCGGTTGGAGACCTGGCTGCATATTCTTAAGCTGCTGCAGCATCTGTCGATAGGTTGTTCGGGTCTTGTTCGGCAACAGCGCGTACAATGCTGGAATGATGACACCACCGTGAACTGCATGGATCGTATAAAGCTGCTCGAACAAAGCTGGTGCAGTAGAAAACGTGCCATCAGCGAACCATTCACTGCTCTGTGCCAACAAGTGGAGATTATCCCTCGTTCCAAATATCAATATTCGGCTGGTTCCAGCCCCTGAATAAAAATTAAAATAATTTAGGCATAAATTTAGGCGGTGGATGGAGGAAACCCCTCAGTTGGGACGGTACATACATGGGCTTTTCAAAGTCCAAAAAAGGGTCAGAAATAGTCAGGGGTGCAGAAAAAACAACATTTTTCGACGAGCTCTATTCGCTGGCATCAAAAAATTCCAAAATACAAAAAAAAAAATTTTTTCTTCATTTTTTGGAGCTATTACGTTAATGGAATGTTTCACAAATTCTACTAAAATTGTACCAAGTAATTTAGTAAAATTACATGTGGAATATTATATAGCAACAATAATTCAAGATAAAGCTTAAAACGGCTTAGAAAACTAAGACATACTTGTTTGATCAATTCTAATAAATTAAGAAATTTTGGGCCATTTTATGTGCCACAAAGTGATATAAAATGCGAGCAAATAACGCCTACATGTACGAGTACATAATGCTAATAGCTTGAAAAGAAAAGTTTACCCGAGTCCCACAAAAGAAATTGCTGTTGGACGCCATTGATAATGATCTCCTGAAATTCTGGCAGGATGACGAGTTGATCAACGGTTTGAGGCAGCCGCGGCATACCCTTGGCTTGTCTTGACGATCGAATTGATCTCTTTAGCGAATCTTTTCTAGGCAGAAGCGCTCCAACGTTTGCATGGCTGCCTGAAATGACCTCACTAAGAATCTGCTGTGGCGTCTCCTGTGTCGACCTTGCCCTGGAAGTAACTTCATTGATTAATCGAACTACTTCAGGCCTTGCTGCCTGTGCTGCATGATTATGTATATTTACGATTTTCACAACTTCGCCATCAATTCCTTCAGTCCAAACGCGTCCTTTACACCTTGACCGCTTTTCGCATACCCAAATAGCATGTCTGTCATCTGCTGTTCGTTTAGAGAATACATAAATATGATTTTCGTAAACTAGCTTCTTCTTGCCACGCTTTGAAAGAACTGATTCCATAACAAAATAAATCACTACACAGATCAGTTAATCAGGAAATCGAAAGGACTAAATGACCAAGAGGCAAGAACATGTCATATTTATAGAAGCTCTGGTGAATTTTGCAAAGTCATTGGTGCCAGATTGGCCGAATTTAGCACTGGCGACTATACATACATTTCGCCCACGCACCTTTCGCCCCTGAGCATTTTCCCCTACTTCAGGCCTTGCTGCACTTATCAGCGCGCTCCAGCGGGATAATATCATGTTCCCTTTCGGCAGACCTGCGGCTCGTCGGAGGCGGCGTACGCTCGCGGGACGCTGTCTGGCTCTGGCCTTGGGCCCGATCCCCCTTCATTCCCATGCTTCGACTCCCTACCCCCCCCTTGGCTTCGCTCAGCTCATGTTCCCTTTCGGCCCAAGCCCCGATCCCCCCTTCATCCCTTTCCGATGTCTTGCTCTGGCCTTGGGCCCGATCCCCCTTCATTCCCATGCTTCGACTCCCTACCCCCCCTTGGCTTCGCTCAGCTCATGTTCCCTTTCGGCCCAAGCCCCGATCCCCCTTCATCCCTTTCCGATGTCTTGCTCTGGCGTTGGGCCCGATCCCCCTTCATTCCCATGCTTCGACTCCCTACCCCCCCTTGGCTTCGCTCAGCTCATGTTCCCTTTCGGCCCAAGCCCCGATCCCCCTTCATCCCTTTCCGATGTCTTGCTCTGGCGTTGGGCCCGATCCCCCTTCATTCCCATGCTTCGACTCCCTACCCCCCCTTGGCTTCGCTCAGCTCATGTTCCCTTTCGGCCCAAGCCCCGATCCCCCTTCATCCCTTTCCGATGTCTTTCCGATGTCTTGCTCTGGCCTTGGGCCCGATCCCCCTTCATTCCCATGCTTCGACTCCCTACCCCCCCTTGGCTTCGCTCAGCTCATGTTCCCTTTCGGCCCAAGCCCCGATCCCCCTTCATCCCTTTCCGCTGTCTCGCTCTGGCCTTGGGCCCGATCCCCCTTCATCCCCAGGCTTCGACTCCCTACCCCCCCTCGATCCCCCTTCATCTCTTTGCGCTGTCTCTCCCAATCCCCGATCCCCCTTCATCCCTTTCCGCTTTCTCTCTCTGAGCTTGGGCCCGATCCCCCTTCATCACCAGGCTTCTCTTGCGCTCACAACTCCCTCCCCCCCTTGGCTTCGCACCCCCCCTTGGCTTCGCTCAACGATCCCCCTTCATCCCTTTCCGCTTTCTCTCTCTGAGCTTGGGCCCGATCCCCCTTCATCACCAGGCTTCGACTCCCTACCCCCCCTCGATCCCCCTTCATCTCTTTCCGCTGTCTCTCCCAATCCCCGATCCCCCTTCATCCCTTTCCGCTTTCTCTCTCTGAGCTTGGGCCCGATCCCCCTTCATCACCAGGCTTCTCTCGCGCTCACAACTCCCTCCCCCCCTTGGCTTCGCACCCTTCGCCTTCGCACCCAAGCCCCGATGCCCCTTCATCCCTTTCCGCTGTCTCGCGGGAGTCCCTTCCGACTCCCTACGCCCCCACACAACTCCCTCCCCCCCTTGGCTTCGCTCGCGCACAGCTCTCGCAGGACGCAGGACGCTGTCTCACTTTGGCCAAGCCTCTCTCGCACTCACAACAGTAAGCGCTCCGAGGTAAGGATTTGCGCTCCGAGTCGGGGGCGAAATGTGTGGGGGCGAAATGTGGGGGCGAAATGTGTGGGGGCGAAATGTGTGGGGGCGAAACATCCGGGGGGCGAAATGTGTGGGGGCGAAATGTGTGGGGGCGAAATGTGTCGGGGGGCGAAATGTGGGGGGCGAAATGTGGGGGGCGAAATGTGGGGGGCGAACCTTCCGGATCCCCTTAATCTCAATGCTCCAAATGTCTCTTAGACCATTTTTTGGTTTTTTATTCAAATATCCAGATATTAATTTATACCACAATGCGGCTTGATGTCCTAGGAAGTCTGCTTGGAAGCATAAGAACTCTAAACTCTATTGATTATTCAATGTTTTCCATTCAGGGAACCCAACCTGAATGGCCTGCTTCAATTGCAACCATTTAAAACTTTGTGTTTTACTAAGACCAAATCTATGTTGCAATTGTGAAAATTCCAGCAGTTTACCTTCTGAAATAACATCATCTAGAGATCTAATGCCTGCAATAATCCAGTTCTTCCAAAGGATTTGAGCTCCGCCAATTTTGATCTTGGAGTTTATCCATAGAGATTGATTAGTTGATTTGTTTATTGGGATAGGTGTTAATTTACTTATAAACCTCAATGTTTTTCAATGTAAGCTTCCTAGGATTTAGGTAAATAATTAAAATAAATGATTGAAAGAGCTGAAAACACATTTTCTGGCCCACATAAATTGCTTGTATATCATCCACATCAGTCTGGTTTGAAAACCAATGTCATTAGGATATACGTTAGTACAATAGGCATATACCATCAACATGCAGCAAGTCCACCTCTGTACAGCCTTTACTCACTTCAACTGCACTGCCCCACTTACATTAGATAGGGGAAATGCTTGAATTACCTGTATGTAAACCACTGTGTGCAAAAAAGGCAGTATACAAATCCCAATTCTTTTCTCTCCCCCCCTTCCGCTTCTAATGAAGCCTTCCCATTGTGTTGCTGGAATTGTATTAAAACCCAGCTAACAAAAGTGCCCTTTAAACCATTTGATACCTATGAACTGAGAAATATGACCTGGAAAATTGTGTTTTGGGGGGCAGTAACTTCAGCACACACAGTGAGCTCCAAGGTCTAGTAACTGATCCACCCTACATTAAATTCTGCAACAGAGTGTTTCTGTGCACTCCTAGGTTCCTAAATAATTAGTATCATGTCATGCTGTGAATGAATATTTTTGTCTATAAATGTTGAAAATAGAATTTGCACTGCTCAGTACATGGCTCTAACTGTAATGAGATCTGACTTCTTAGAGTGAAAGAGCTGAACCCCCACTGTGAAGAAACCAGCGACAGCCCTAATAAAATGGAGACGGAGGATAGCGATGGCTCAGAGACCAGCAGGGGAAAGTCACTACTTGAAGACGAGGTATCTGCAGTTCAGTAATTTATTTATTCCTTCATTCCATTTTCTGTACCGTTCTCCCAGGGGAGCTGAAAATAGTCTACATGAATTTATTCAGGTACTCAAGCATTTTTCCCTGTCTGTCCTGGTAGGCTCACAATCTATCTAATGTCACATGGAGCAGCATGGGTTTGAACCCACAAACTCAGGGTGCTGAGGCTGTAGCTTTAACCACTGCGCCACATATCTGATCTCTTCCTCACATATGTGATTTTAATGCAGCAGACACTAAAACCTTGCACTTTTGATCCTGCACTGCTCTTCGAAAGATGGGAGAAAATGTTTTCTGTTTTTTGCTTTAGCTTTTGCTGAAGGATGAAGAGCTGTCCCCGCATATGTCAAGTGTCCATGATATGATGACTCAGATTAGTGAACTGGAGGAAAAAGCTGCGGAGGAGCTTAGGGAAGTAATACAGGTAATGAAATCTGGGGTGGGTTATGTAGGGATTCTTCATGCCAACTGAAGTAAATACTGCTTTGTTTACCTCATTGGAATGACTACGAGACAGCATTGTATGTTCCAAAAACAGACAATATTTGTTTATAGTTAGTATAAAAACTTACAAAATTACAGCAGCAAAGGCACAGCAGAAAAATATATTATCCCAGGACAAGCAGGCAGCATATTCTTGACTGATGGGTGACGGCACCGACGGAGCCCCGGTACGGACAATTTTAGAGTGATTGCACTCTAAGAACTTTTAGAAAGTTCTAGCTCGGCCGCACCGCGCACGCGCGAGTGCCTTCCCGCCCGACAGAGGCGCGCGGTCCCTCAGTTTCTTAGTTTCCGCGGAGCTAAGAAGACGCGTTTTCAACGGCTGTTGAAATTTTTTCTTAACTTGCCTTCCCGCTCGCGTAAACGTTTTCACTTAATTTGCCTTTTTTCTTTCTTTCAATTTTGTTAAAAAAAAAAAAAAAAAACTTTCATTTTTTTCTTCAGTTTTCATTTTTCCCCGGCGGGGCCTTCTGCCACCATCGAAGCCTCGGCCTTCGATTTGGCGGAAGCCGTTTTTCCTTTCATGCCCCCTCAACCGGGTTTTAAGAAGTGCCAGCGGTGTGCTAGGCCTATATCTCTCACGGACCCACACAACTGGTGTTTACAGTGTTTGGGTCCTGAGCATCAGGCCTCTACTTGCACCCGCTGTGCTACTTTAAAAAAACGGACATTAAAAAATCGCCAAATTCAACAGCGATTGTTGTTCGGTGCCGAGATGTCCGACCCCGTTCCTTCGACTCCGGCTTCGGCACCGATTCAGTCGGCACCCTCGTCTTCGACGCCGCGTGATTCCACACCGGCGTCTCAACAGTCAGGTAAGCCGGCTAAGAAGCCTTCCCCGCTGGAACGTCTTCCGGCCTCGAGTGCAGTGAGTCCAATCCTGCCGCCTGTAAGACGCCAGCGGAAGCGCTCCGCCCCTATAGAGGTGAGTCCCTCGACATCGGGCTCCTCATCTCCGGGGCGTCGAGCGGCACCACAGGTACCGCAGAAGAAAAAAGCGGTACCGGTGCCATCCCTCGATGACCGCATTACGGCCATCCTTCAGGTGCAGCTTAAGGAGCAATTAGAACGACTCCTTCCTGCTATCATGACACCGAACCTTCCGGTGCCAGTCCGCACCGAGCCATCGGTACCGGTGGTGGAACAACCCGTATCGATACCGATTGTGGAACCCGTGTTACCCGCTTCCACTGTTTCGGTACCGCTTCACCTAACCTCATCGGTATCGATGCCAGTCCTTGCACCGGAACCGAGAGCTCACCATCAATCGGTACAGACTTCGGCACCGGTGCGACCGATAACTTCTCCTGACTCGGTATCGATGAGGTCGGGTAAGTCGGTGCGCAAAACCCGACACATGCAAACGTCGACACCTGAGTCTCGAGACCATTCTTCCCATGTCAGAGACCCTGATCTGTGGGGAGACTCAGAGGAACCCTTTCTTTCTGAAGGCGAATGTTCCTCAGAGGAGGAGGATTCGGCTGTCCCTGACCCATCCTCCAAACAGGCCACTTCCTCTTTCTCTAGTTTTTTGAAAGAGATGTGTGAGTCCTTGTCCATTCCTTTGGAGGCTGAATCCAAAAAGTCTAAAGCTTTTTTGGATGCCCTTGATTTTGATCAGCCTCCAAAGGAATTTTTGAAACTTCCCCTTCATGACATCTTGAGGGAAACTTTCTATAAGAATTTAGAGACTCCTTTAACTGTCCCAGGGGCCCCACGTAAACTGGATTCTCTATATAAGGTAATTCCCATTCCTGGGTTCGACAAACCTCAACTTCCACATGAATCTTTATTTGTCGAATCCACCCTTAAAAAGACTTCAGGAGCCAGTGTATATGCATCTGTCCCTCCTGGCAGAGAAGGAAGGGCCATGGATAAATTTGGTAAGAGGCTCTACCAAAATGCTATGTTGGCAAATAGGGCTAGTAATTATGCTTTTCATTTTTCTTTTTATTTAAAGCATCTCCTTACCACCATGGCTTCTTTCGAAAAATATCTTCCTTCACGAAAGCATCCCGCTTTTCACACATGCTTGTCGTCTCTTCTCCAATTACGTAAGTTTATGGTTAGATCCATATATGACACCTTTGAACTAACATCCAGAGCGACAGCAATGTCAGTAGCTATGCGTCGTTTGGCCTGGCTTCGGGTATCCGAGCTTGATGTTAACCATCAAGATCGGTTAGCCAACGCCCCATGCCTAGGGGATGAGCTCTTTGGGGATTCCATGGACTCAACCACACAAAAGCTCTCTGCTCATGAGACGCGCTGGGATACCCTGCTTAAAAATAAAAAGAAGCCTCCTCCGCCAAGACCATATAGGCAGCAATCGGCCTATCAACGCCGCTTCACAGCTCGTCCATTAACTACCACTGCTCAGCAACCTAGGCGTCAGAGGCAACAACAACGTCAGCCTCCCAGACAACAGCAGCAGCAACAAGCTGTAAAACAACCTCCTCAGCAGAAGTCACAGCCCTTTTGACTTCATTCTCCACAGTATAGCCAGTATCCCTATTCCTGCTCTCCTGCCTCAGCCTATAGGAGGTCGACTTTCTCTGTTCCTCAGCCGGTGGGAAGTAATCACGTCGGACCAATGGGTCCTCAACATCATCCGCCACGGCTACTCTCTCAACTTTCAGACTCTTCCACCTCAAAGCCTGCCAAAAGAGTCTGCTTTGAACAGTCCTCAATCGGCCCTCCTTATTCAGGAGGTCCAATCCCTCCTCCTTCTGAACGCTATAGAGGAAGTTCCTCTAGATCAAAAGGGGCAGGGATTCTACTCCCGTTACTTTCTAGTCCCCAAAAAAACAGGAGATCTCAGACCCATCCTGGATCTTCGCGATCTCAACATTCATCTAGTAAAAGAAAAATTCAAGATGCTTTCTTTAGCCATCCTTTATCCCCTTCTAAATCAAAACGACTGGCTATGCTCCCTCGATCTCAAAGAGGCTTACACTCACATACCGATCAATGTAACCTCAAGACCATATCTCCGATTCATGATCAATCATTGTCATTACCAGTACAAGGTACTGCCCTTCGGTCTTGCCTCATCTCCAAGGGTATTCACCAAATGTCTCATTGTGGTAGCGGCATTTCTACGCTCTCACCACCTTCATGTATTTCCTTACCTGGACGATTGGTTGATCAAAGCCACATCCGCTCAAGCAGTTCTTCTGGCCACCAACCAAACCATCCAGTTTCTACAACTTCTGGGATTCGAGATCAATCTACCCAAATCTCATATCATTCCCACTCAGAGACTTCAATTCATTGGAGCGATCCTGGATACACTCCTAATGAGAGCTTTCCTACCATCCAATCGTCTCCAGACTCTTCAGTCTCTATGTCAGCAGGTGCTTCCACTGCCTTCCATCTCAGCAAGACAAATGATGGTACTCTTGGGGCACATGGCATCCACAGTTCATGTCACACCTCACGCCCGTCTTCACCTGCGCACTCCTCAATGGACCCTTGCTACCCAGTGGTCCCAAGCGTCGGATCCTTGCTCACGACACATATCTGTGACATCATCTCTTCGTCAGTCTCTTCAATGGTGGTTGGTATCCTCAAATCTATCCAGAGGTCTTCTGTTCCATCAGCCTCCTCATCAACTAGTCATCACCACCGACGCCTCTCTGTATGCATGGGGAGCTCACTTGAACGAGTTCCAGACTCAAGGTCTTTGGTCAGCCCAGGAAAGGAAGCATCAAATCAATTTCCTGGAACTCAGAGCGATGTTTTACGCCCTCAAGGCCTTCCAACATCTTCTCTTTCCTCAGGTCCTTCTGTTGTGCACAGACAATCAGGTTGCGATGTACTACATCAACAAACAGGGTGGGACAGGCTCTCGCCTTTTATGCCAGGAAGCCCAGAAGATCTGGACTTGGGCCATAGATCATCATCTCTTCCTGAAAGCTATATACATTCAGGGGGCTCAGAATTCTTTAGCGGACAAACTCAGCAGAATTCTCCAACCTCACGAGTGGACACTCGATCCCGTAACTCTGCAGTCTATCTTCGATCAATGGGGCACTCCTCAGATAGACCTCTTTGCAGCTCCTCACAATCATCAGCTGCCCCTATTCTGCTCCAGACTTTACTCTCCGCACCGTCTAACAGCAGATGCTTTTCTCCTCGACTGGTCGAATCTGTTCCTGTATGCTTTCCCTCCTCTGCCTCTCATGTTGAGAACCTTGTTCAAGCTCAAGAGGGAACGAGCCACCATGATTCTGATTGCTCCGAGGTGGCCCAGGCAACATTGGTTCTCCCTTCTACTTCAACTCAGTTCCAGGGAACCTTTTCTTCTTCCTCTGTTTCCTTCTCTGCTTACGCAACAGCGGGGAACCCTTCTGCATCCCAACCTCCAGTCTCTACACCTGACGGCTTGGTATCTCTCGGGCTGAACTCGACTGATACTCTTTTGTCTCAGCCCGTTCGTTCCATTCTGGATGCCTCCAGGAAACCAGCCACTCTACAATGTTACCATCAAAAGTGGACGAGATTTTCTTCCTGGTGTCTTCTTCATCATCTTGATCCCACTTCCCTGGCAGTGGAGACGTTGTTAGATTATCTTCTTTCTTTGTCCGACTCTGGCCTTAAGTCCTCTTCCATCAGAGTCCACCTCAGTGCCATTGCAGCTTTTCATGAGCCAGTCCATGGAAAACTTCTTTCAGCTCATCCCCTGGTGTCCAGGTTCATGCGTGGGCTTTTCAATGTGAAACCACCTCTTAAAGCCCCTCCGGTTATCTGGGATCTCAATGTGGTTCTTTCAGCTTTAATGAAACCTCCATTTGAACCTTTAGCTACTTCTCCTTTCAAATTTCTCACTTGGAAAGTACTTTTCCTTATTGCTCTTACCTCTGCCAGGAGAGTCAGTGAGCTTCATGCACTGGTTGCAGATCCACCTTTTACGGTTTTTCACCATGACAAGGTGGTTCTGCGTACACATCCAAAGTTTCTCCCCAAGGTTGTTTCTGAATTTCATCTCAACCAATCCATTGTTCTACCGGTTTTCTTTCCAAAACCTCATTCTCATTCTGGGGAACAAGCTCTGCATACTTTGGATTGTAAAAGGGCTCTTGCTTACTATCTGGAGCGTACGAAACCCCACAGATCAGTTCCCCAGCTTTTTCTGTCCTTTGATCCGAATAAATTGGGACGTCCTGTTTCTAAACGTACGTTGTCTAATTGGCTGGCAGCGTGCATTTCATTCTGTTATGCTCAGACCGGACTGACACTGGAAGGTTCTGTCACGGCCCATAGAGTCAGAGCAATGGCAGCATCTGTAGCTTTCCTCCGTTCCACTCCTATTGAGGAAATCTGCAAAGCTGCTACTTGGTCCTCAGTTCACACTTTTACATCTCATTATTGTCTGGATGCATTCTCCAGAAGGGATGGTCACTTCGGCCAGTCTGTTTTACAAAATTTGTTTTCTTAATGGCCAACCTTCCCTCCATCCCTCTTTTTGTTAGCTTAGAGGTCACCCATCAGTCAAGAATATGCTGCCTGCTTGTCCTGGGATAAAGCACAGTTACTTACCGTAACAGGTGTTATCCAGGGACAGCAGGCAGATATTCTTGCGTCCCACCCACCTCCCCGGGTTGGCTTCTTAGCTGGCTTATACTAACTGAGGGACCGCGCGCCTCTGTCGGGCGGGAAGGCACTCGCGCGTGCGCGGTGCGGCCGAGCTAGAACTTTCTAAAAGTTCTTAGAGTGCAATCACTCTAAAATTGTCCGTACCGGGGCTCCGTCGGTGCCGTCACCCATCAGTCAAGAATATCTGCCTGCTGTCCCTGGATAACACCTGTTACGGTAAGTAACTGTGCTGTTTGTGTTTTTGTATACTTGGTTTGTTTGTTTTTTTAATTCTTTATTCATTTTCAATCTTACAAGGTACAAACAATAAAACAATACAATTAAACACATCACTTGATATTCTTTCTAATTTGTCTTACAATACATAAAATTACCACCCTTCCCACCCATCATTCCTCTATTATTTTCCCAATATGAATAATAAAAAATTATACCTCCCCCCAACATTAAACGGTGTAAATTTCAATAGAAAATGGTGTTTACTCATTACAATAAGTTTTTCGTATACTTGGATTTCCAAAAAGCCTTTGACAAGGTACCCCATGAACGCCTACTACGGAAACTGAAGAACCATGGGGTGGAAGGAGACATACATAGATGGATCAAAAATTGATTGGCGGATAGGAAGCAAAGGGTAGGAGTAAAGGGCCAGTACTCTGACTGGAGGAGAGTCACGAGTGGTGTTCCACAGGGGTCGGTACTTGGACCGCTGCTGTTCAATGTATTTATAAATGATCTAGAAACGGACGAAGTGCGAAGTAATAAAATTTGCAGACGACACCAAACTATTTAGTGGAGTTGGGACTAAAGAGGACTGTGAGGATTTACAAAGGGACCTGAACAAACTAGAAGAGTGGGCGACGAGATGGCAGATGAAGTTTAATGTAGAGAAATGTAAAGTCTTGCATGTAGGAAACAAAACCCCGAAGTACAGCTATACGATGGGAGGGCTGATAATGGGTGAAAGTGCCCTAGAAAAGGACTTGGGGGTAATAGTGGGCAAGACAATGAAGCCGTCGGCACAATGCACAGCGGCCTCTAAGAAGGCGAAGAGAATGCTAGGTATTATCAAGAAAGGTATTACAACCAGAACGAAAGAAGTTATCAGTGCTGATTATTTCCACCAGAAGTAAATTCATCAGCTATCTTAGCTGTAAAGCTGAACAGGAATGGAAATAGTATGAATTTAGTGTTTAAGATGGTCTTAAGTCTTAAGACTTAAGGTATTAGCATTACAACAAGGGAATCTTCATAATTTCAAAAAAATTTTGGGAACCATTGACTAATTATTCTAATGATCAGATATCTTAGCACATTGGTAGTAGATATATAGGGGTGGGATGGGGAATGTATATCATATGGAAATAGGAATTTTGACAAAAGGGGGGGACTTATTTTATATCATAAGATGATTTGTTTGTAAATACAAGTGTCATATGATAATTGATTATAATATGTTTAATTCACTTGTTATAAGAATTCAAAAATGAATAAATAAAATCTTTAAAAAAAAGTCTTAAGACTTGTCAGTTTCTTGATACAAGATGCTCCAAGTAAATTTTACCTATTTTTGCTGTGTTCTGAGCTACAGAAAGATCCTGAATGGACAGAGTTATTAGAAATGACAGAGCAACCAGACTATGATCTAGAGAAGTTTGTAAACCAGTTGGAATACCTTATCCAAGAGCGATCCCATATGCTGCTGGCTCTAGGAGGTATGTACTCAGCTAGAAAATAAATGGCTCATTGGTAGACATGCAAATACTAAATTATGCACTTTTTGGTTTTATTCTGTAGCCACTTCTCTCAAATGAGCTGTTCTGAGTTCACTACTTTTTTAAAATCTGTTTATACTACTAAACACATGTAACAGTTCTTTTTTTTTTTAATAAAATCTTTATTCATTTATCAGACTTACAATAAGAGCATCAACAGGTACAATCAAATGAACTTAATAAAACACTTAATATTCAGCAATAAATCAAATTATATATTTTATCCCCTTCCCTCCCACCCCTTTCATTTTATATATTACTTATTTATATCTTTAATAAGTAGGTTCATTTTTTCATTCCCATTACTAAAAACTCATAAGTTATCCCCCCTCCCCCATGTTAAACTTATACTATTAAGGGAAAATGAAATCTATTCATTGCAATATTTTGTTAATGGCCCCCATACCTCTTGAAATTTTTTCTGTATAGCTATTTTTTCCATTTTATATATGTGACAACGAATTCCACCAAAAACTATAGTTAAGTCTCCTCCAATTTTTCCAATTACTTGTTATTTGTTGTACGGCCACTCCTGTCATAATTAGTAAAAGCTTATTCTTAGATGATATTTGGCTCTTAGCTCTCATTGATATGCCAAATAATACAGTATCATATGATAAAGCAAACGGATTTTCCAGTAAACAATTTATTTGGCCCCAAATTGATTTCCAAAAGGCCAAAATAAATGGACAATAGAACAATAGTCCCTGCTTCAAGATTACAATGCCAATATCTGTTAGATTTAGAGCTATCTAACTTTTGTAAACGAACCGGGGTCCATAATGCTCTATGTAAAAGAAAAAAACAAGTTTGTCTCATAGATGCAAACATTGTACATCTCATCCTCCAAGACCAAATTTGTGGCCATTGAGACACAGTAATTTGATGCTTAATCTCAATACTCCAAATGAAGGACGCAGTCAAACATGCCTTGAGCTGCCTAGAACGTAATGTAATGCAAGACCCAGCGCTGTCATTCATGAGTGCGCGGGCTGCACATGATCTCTCCCGTGGACTCATCCTAACATTGCCTCACCATTATACTGCACTGCAGACTGCACCCAATGAGGTATTAGGTAAAATTGGGGTGCACAGGTCAAGCTCATCACTGCGGTAAGGAAAGCACCCGCTACAAGTTGTGGAGAGTAATCGGATTCTAAGCTAGAACTGGGGAAGATATCTCCTTCATCCTCTTCAGCAGGCTCCTCAGAGGAGTTTGAGGAGTTTCATGAAAGTGGTTACTTGGTAGAAGCGGATGATTCGTTGTTTGGAGCCAGTTTGTATTTCAGTAATTTTTTTTTTAATCTTTATTCATTTTCAAGTCTTACAACAAGTGTATAATATTCAATCAGAAAAATTTTTAAACAAATCACTTGACAATAAATATAAAAGAATCCCTTTCCACCCACCCATTTATTAATACTGGAACAATTAACAATTATTATCTTGGTTGCTCTGGACGCGATCCAAGATGGCCGCAGGGACGGTTAGCTGAGCGTCCTGGCTCAGACTTTCGGGCGAATAAACAATCTACCTGTTTCTTCAACAAACTTTTCTTTGTGTTAGAATGCCAAAAAGAAGGGGCTGAAGCGCCGCTGCAGCCTCGCGGCGCCCTGACCCTGTCAGAGTCGGCAGTATCGACGAACTTCTCCGCCGGATGCAGGCAGTATCTGTAGCGGTGTCGGCTCACCCGATGGAGGCACTTGGTGGCGAGCTGCAGGCGGTCTCCCCAGGACTAGAGATCTCCCTTAGCCCCAACGCTAGAGCACCTCTACCTCGGACAGCCAGCACCCCAAGAGAGGAGGAGCTACTGGAAGGTGGTGAGCTCCCCTCCTGTGAGGCTTTGAATATCAGAGAGGGGAGCTTGGAATTGGAGCAGGACTCCCATTTGGAGAGCCCTGAGGTGTCTGAGGCTGTTACCAACAAGAGGGAATACAGCATTCAGGAGGGACATCTACAAGAGGAGAGGTCAGTTGAACTGTGTAAAATTGTGCCTAAAAAATAAACCACAATAGATAAGCCCCAAGAAATAACCCTAGAAGCAATTTGGGATCTAGTGGCAGATCTGGCCAAATCTATTAAGCCTCAATTGTGCCAAGTTGAACAAAAATTAAATACCCATGATATACATATAACAAATATACAGACTGATATGCAAGAGTTAAAAAATTCAAATACGGTCACCAAACAGCTAACAGAAACATTAATGCGAGATAATACAAATTTGAGAAGGAAATTGGAAGCATTGGACAATATTTCTCGCAATAACAATCTCAGACTAATTAACTTTCCCAGAGTGGCAACAATACCTCCGCGAGATATGTTGAAACGATATATGGTAGAGATATTGGGAATTTCAGAAGAACTGCTGCCGCCGTTTACCCAGGTCTACTATTTGCCTATACGAAGGGAAGGAGGATAACATTCAAAATCACAGGAATTACCAATGGACCAAAAGTTATTAGACATTTCGACAATTCTGGAACAGTCAGACAGGGAAACATGACACCAGCAACTCTACTTCTCACAGTTGCCTTGGCACCAGATAAACAATGGTTATTAAGACTTTACTTTAATAATAAATTACAAGAATTCTTGGGACACAAAATACAAATGTTTCCTGACCTGGCACGAGAAACCCAAAAACGACATCGAATTTTTGATCTTAAAACCGGGAGTTATTGCTCTTGGAGCTTCTTTCTTTCTAAGACACCCATGTAAATGTGTGATATTATATCAAAAGCAAAAATACGTTTTCTTTGACCCTACTCTTAACTGACTACTTTCTTGTTGGCTGCGCACCTGAATGCAGGGACATCATGAGAGCTCATTGAATTAATTTGGATACTTTTCAGCTGACTGAATTTCCTGTTTTTCTTTCTTTATATTTTAATGCTCGCTGTTATTACTTCTTGGATCTATGATTTGTGGACTTGAGCTGGAGTTAAGCTACATTTCTTTTTGATAGTGTTAAATACAACAAAATTTTGTGTTTTGTGTTCATTAGATAACTCTATCTTTCTGTACAAGTGGATACTTGATATTTTTTATGGAAAATATGATAAATAAATAATAAAAAAAACCACAATTATCTTTCCCAATCCCACCCCCCCTATACCTTATCTAATACCAAGGTGTTTAAGATGTCTGATCATTAGAATAAGTAATCAACGGCCCCCAAATTTTTTTAAATTTATGTATTTCAGTAATTGATTCGTCAAGGACGTTCGTGATAAGATGAAAGAATGTATAATAATAGTATAACTTTCTATGTCAAAGCAAGAGGAAGATGGATCAGTTTAAAGCTTCTGATGCAGAAACTTCGAGAGTATGGAACAATGTCATGTGGAGGAGTTTTGTTAGTTGGTTTGAGAGGAAATATAAAAGTTTTATTTTCGGGAATCAATACCTCAGTAATTAAAACTGCTTAAATATATTCTTGTAGATTCATGGTTCATAGGAGGATTTGTAAGTGAAACAAAATAAGATATTTTATTAATTTTGGTTTTAACTATACTTC
Source organism: Geotrypetes seraphini (assembly GCF_902459505.1). Taxonomy (NCBI): domain Eukaryota; kingdom Metazoa; phylum Chordata; class Amphibia; order Gymnophiona; family Dermophiidae; genus Geotrypetes; species Geotrypetes seraphini. Next base: position 71,698,371 of record NC_047095.1, read on the forward strand.
AGATAAATATAAGTAATTCAGTTTTAGAATGTAGAAGGAGAAAGGCGATAATAGTTCCATAAAGGTGAATTTTCAAAAGAAAGTATTATATAGATAGAAATGAATCTACATTTATTTATTTATATCTCATATATTAAATGCAATATAAGAAATAGACTCTGGTTTTAAGTGTGCTTACTTTTATATATGGGTTTTTCATTGGAGTTTTATTATTAAAATAAATTGATTTAATTTAAGAAATTGATTTAATTAAAAGGTAATGTAATACATTCCCCAAAAGATAGATGTTATGTTTAAATCTTATGCAGATTCAATAAACTAAAATTTGTTCTGAATATTAAATTATATAAGCTGGGAATAATTAAGATTGATAAAATTTTATTAAGGTTTTAATTAAACATAAATAAGAAGACAAATTATAGATGTTTATTAATGAATTGCTATATCATAAGTTATATAAGTTGATTAATGGAACTAAGGAATTTGAAGCCAATATTGATCTCTAATCTTAGATGTAAAAGTCTTTAGTGTAAGGTTTTATATATATGAAGATGGATTAATCATATTAAAATATATTAATATTAATTATAACTGGAATATAATTGGTTGTATAGGTATACTAATATATGATATTAATTTAAAGGTTTCTAAAATGCATACAAAATCATTAAATTGGTATTGTATAATTTATGAATTAGAATAAGTTCTATGAACAATTATCATATCTAATAAGTATTTCTTATGTGACTTATTTTTGAATATTGTTTTAAAGAGGGTCTATAGGGAGTTTATCATTGCCTGATCTAATATGTGTGTCACCAAGTTAACACTATTAATAGATTTGGGGAGGGAGGGTGGGGAGAAGGGTAGAGAAGAAAATATTAGGGATAGGAAAATTTTATGTGCAAAATTTTAAAATATTGGAAATGGTGTCTGTTCATTTTAATTTAATTACATCTGATTACTTAGAAAACAAAATATATAATGGAGGTTAAACTTTTCTCATTAAATGTTAATGGCCTTAACCATCAAATAAAGAAGAAAAAAATGCTTCAGAGTCAAAAGTTGGAAGGGCATTGGGTAAAACAGTTTTTTGCCCCTGCTCTTGGCAAAAAAGCTTGGGTTGCCATATTAATAAATAAAAAGAATACAGCTAATTTTCAATTGATTGATTCTGATCCCTTGGGTAGGTGGGTACATGTAAGAATGAGCATGGGAAATAATAACCTGGAACTGTTTAATGTGTACGCCCCAAATACAAATCACTGACTGCTTCTAATTTAGTGGTAGCTGGAGATTTAAATGCTGTTTTGGATCCATTAATGGATAAAAAAACCAAGTAAAATTATGAAGTCCTTAGGGTTAGATAATTTGATACAATCTAGTGATTTGAAAGATATATGGTGAATACTTCATTTTAATGAGCAGGAATTTTCTTTTTGTTCACAAGTTCATAAATCTTTTTCAAGAATAGATTATATTTTTGTTTCAAATCAATTAGTACAACAAGTGACAAAAGCATCCATAGACACTATCATTTTGTCTGATCATGGAGGTGTGTTGATTGAGTTTAAGTTTCAGGAGCAAGAGTATAGCAGGTCTGTTTGGAGATTCGATAATACATTGATTGCGGATTCAAATTTCCTTGAAGAATTTAAATTAAAAATGATTGAATTTTTTCAAATTAATACTTCGGAAGAAATTACCATAGAAACATTATGGGATGCATTTAAGGTTACCATGAGAGGTAATATTATCTCGTATTCGGCATATATTAGAAAACAACTTAAAAAACAATTTTCTGATCTGGAAAAAGAAATTAAACATTTGAAGCTAAATTGGTTGATAAATGGGAGCAAGATACCCTGCAGGCTTTATTAAAAGCAAAGGGCAAATATAATGAGATATCATCAAAATTTGTAAGGAAAGTTACAAAACTTTGTATTATGGTAATTCAAATAAGGCGGGAAGATTATTGGCAAATTATCTTAAAGCGAAGAAAAGAAAAACAAAAATTATTGCAATAAAGGATGAGAAAGGAGAGATACATACTCAAATTGGAAGCATTTTAAGTCAATTTCTAAACTTTTAAAGACCTATATTCTTCTGAGCCTTATAAAAATAGAGGAAAAGATGGTATAGAATTTTATAATCTGATTGAGGGGCCTAAAATTCCTGTGCATATAAAAAAAAGTTTAGAGGAGCCTATATCAAAAGAATTAGAAACAGCATTGAAGATGCTCCAGGGGCGAGATCCAAGATGGCCGACGGTCCCGGACGCTGAACAGCACGCCGGAGGAGACTTTCTGAAAAAAAAAGTTTCTCCCGAATAGCTTTACCTACTTAGAATGCCGAAGAGCAGAGGTCGCAGCGCCGCTGGAGCCTCGCGGAGTTCGGCGGTCCCCTCGTTCGGCAATATAGAAGAACTCCTGCGTCGGATGCAGGATATCCCGGCAGCGTCGGCACCCCCGCTGGAGACGCCTCAGAGGGGCGGAAATGAGGTGATCTCCCTGGGGCTAGAGACAACACTGAGCCCCGACGCTAGGGCACCTCCCCACCTCCTCAGGTTACCAGCTCCCCACAAGTGGAGGAGCTGCCAGGAGAAGGCAGGCATCTACCCTCGGAGGCCAGGGAGAACAGAGAGGGGAGCGTGGAAATGGACTCCCTGAGTTTTCAGGTGAGTCCAAGAAATACCGAGGACTTTGAAACATCAGGGTCTACTTCAGGCCAGCAGAAGGATTACCAGGAACAGCTGAAAACGGGTGAGACTATTCAAACTTTTAATTCTTCATATGTTATTGAAAAACCCAGAGAAGTAACACTGGACTCAATTTGGGATTTAGTGGCTGACCTGGCCAAGTCTGTCAAGCCCCAGCTTTTGCAGCTGGAAAATAAAATTAATTTTCAAGAAACTGAGATAAAAAACATAAAAGTTGAAATTGGTGAATCTAAGAATTCTATTGAGAATATACAACAGGAGTTAAAAGTATCAAAATAGCTTAATGAAGCAATAATAAAAGATAATACAAATATGCATAGAAAACTGGGATCTTTGGAGAATTTTTCTCGTAATAATAATCTCCGACTGATTAACTTTCCTAGGATAGCCTCGGTGACACCTAGGGATATGTTGAAACGTTATATGTTGGAGATTTTGGGTATTCCAGAGGATACATTACCACCACTTACTCAAGTATATTACCTACCAATGAAAGCTATTAAATCACCATCTAAACAACAGGAGAATAATCAACCACTTAATGTTTCAGCAATCTTGGAACTTTCGGACAGAGAGCTAGTATCTCCGGCAACATTGCTTCTTACTGTGGCTCTTGCTCCAGATAAAAATTGGTTGCTTAGATTGTTCTTTAGAAATAAAATGAAAGAATTTCTTGGACAAAAAATATTAATGTTTCCAGACTTGGCACGGGAAACCCAGAGGAGAAGGCGAGTTTCTTTTGATGAAGCCAGGTATTACATCTCTTGGTGGGACTTTTTTCCTTCGACACCCTTGTAAATGCGTAATACAATACCATATGAAGAAATATGTATTCTTTGAACCATTCCAGTTGACAGCCTTTTTGGCAGGAATTCGGCTGGATGAAGGAAAATCAAAGTGAAGTGCATTTGAATAATGATATCCTTTCTCAGCCAAGGGATCTTGTTTTCCTAATAGTTGAATTGATAGTTGTTAGCATTTGTTATTATCCCAGGACAAGCAGGCATGATATTCTCACATGTGGGTGACGTCATCTAAGGAGCCCCAGCGCGGACAGCTTTTCAAGCAAACTTGATTGAAGTTTCAAGTTTGCTATGCTGCACCACGCATGTGCATGCCTTCTTGCCCACTAGAGGGCGCATCCCCACCTCGTGGTCCTCAGTTCAGTTTTTTCCGCGGAGCAAGAAGCCCTGTGGAATTTGTGCTCTTTTAATTTGCCTTCTGACACTGCGGCTGAGTGGTTTTTTCTCGGTCGCTGTGCTTAATTTGTGTTTTTATTTTGTTCGTGTTTCTTTTTTCGTAAAAAAAAACAAAAAAAACCTTTTTCGTTCGGCTCCGGGGGCTCCCGGTAGCCGCGGCTGCGGGACCTCGTTCGTTCCCGGCCGGTTTTTGGGCCCATGTCCCGTCCCTTGACGGGCTTTAAAAAGTGCACCCGGTGCGATCGGCTGCTTTCCATCACCGATCCCCACCGGTGCTGCTTACTTTGTCTGGGTCCTGAGCACCCGACCGACTCCTGCACTCGGTGCTCTACTTTTCAGCCGAGAGCTCTCCGCCGCTGTCGCGCTCGGATGGCGGAGCTCTTCGCTGTCGACCCCGCGGCGGGGAAGGCCTCTACGTCGGCCTCGACTTCGGCCCCGGCCTTGACCTCGGCCTCGACTCCCTCGACCTCACTCGACAGCCTGCTTTGTCGAAGCCGGCGTCTTCGACCCCTAAGTCGACGGTGGGTAAGTCCTCACTTCCTTCTTCTCTTCCAGCCTCGAAGAAGCCATCCTCGGGCTCATCGACGGGGGCAGGTGGGTCGTCCTCGGCCCCGCCCCGAGCGTCGAAGTCGGGTGCCCCGCGGGAATACTCGAGACCGAGGTCGCCCTCGAGGTCGCACCCGCCGGCCCAGGATCTGCCGACTATGATGGGGGTTCCTGTCTTTCAAGACTTGCTCCGTGCGCTCATTGCCTCGGAACTGTCCGGTGCCCTCGCGCACCTCCAGCCGTCTTCGGCTTCAGCGGCCTCGGTCTCGGTACCCTCGACTTCGGCCCTCGGGGTGGCTTCGGCCTCGACCCCGACCTTGCCCTCGACCTCGGTTGACCAGCCTGAGCGGAGCGTGCGGCCTCGGGACAAGGTGCAGAGGGTTCGGAGGATCTCTTCCTCTTCTTCCTCGTCGAGGTCCTCCCAGGGCTCCTCTCACTCGGGTCGGCCTCGGGCGAAGCATCGGCCGAGGAAGCCCAAACGTCAACGGGGCTCTCCTCGACGCCGTAGTCGCTCCTCGCCGACCGAGGCTGAGACCCTGCGGGTCTCCGAGCTCCGCCTTGATAATCCGAGGCTTTTCCGTTCCTCCGAGGTGGAGTTTTCGAGGGACTCTTCGCCGAGACGGAAGGGGCGTGCCTCGGTGCCTCATACCCCGGGGACTTCCCGCAGGGGTTCCTCAGGGCATGGGCGGTCCCCGACCCCGTCGAGGTCACTGGGTGCGGCTTCTTGGGGTTCGGGGTCTGGCACCGGTAAGGAGTCTCGTTACTCCCGTGAGGCTTCCCCTTCTTTTTTGGTGACGCGGGCTTCTCGATCTCCCTCTCCGCCTTCGAAGCCCTCCTCCTTTTCCAGATTTGTGCTTGAGATGGGGAGGGCTTTGGACCTTGACCTTATGTCAGGCTCTCAATACACGAAGGAATTTTTGGAGGAGCAGGATTTGCCCTCTCCCCCAAGGGAGGCTCCTCGTCTGCCTCTCAACAAGGTTCTACATCAGACCTTCCTGAGAAACTTGGACTCCCCTCTTACAGTCACAGCGGTTCCATCAAAGATGGAGTCGAAGTACTGTACGGTCCCTTGCAAGGGCTTCGACAAAGCACAGCTGTCCCACCAGTCGTTGCTGGTGGAGTCGGCGTTGAAAAAGTCTCAGCCTTCTAGGGTCTCTGCTGCGGTCCCCCCCGGGCGGGAGGGACGGACCCTGGACAAGTTTGGTCGTCGCCTCTATTCCAACTCCATGATGGCTGCCAGGGTCCTTAATTACGCATTCACCTTCTCATCCTATTTAAGGCAGATGGTGAAGGCGTTGCCCAGGTATTATGGGGTCATGCCGGATTCCCATAAGGGGGATTTTGGTACCTTTATGGCCAATTTGTCTCAGCTGCGTCTCTACCTTTTTCACGCAGTTTACGATGCGTTTGAGTTGGCCTCTCGTGTATCCGCCTTTGCGGTGGCGATGCGCCGTCTCGCATGGCTTCGTACCCTGGATATGGACCCGAACTTGCAAGAACGTCTGGCCAATCTTCCATGTGTGGGCTCCGAGTTGTTCGATGAGTCCTTGGAGGCGGCGACCAAACGCTTGTCTGAACATGAGCGCTCTATCGCCTCATTGGTCCGTCCTAAACCCCGGGCCCCGCCACAGAAGCCGTTTAGACTTTTCTCATTAAATGTCGACAAGCATTAAATGTCCGCGGCGATACCCGCAGAAGTCGACGCCGGCTTTCTCGAGGCCTCCGCCCCGGCATCCCCCTCAGCAGGGCAGAGCGTCCCAACCAAAGCCTCAGGCGCAAGGGGCGTCTAAACCGGCTCCGTCTTTTTGACGTGATGCGCGGTTGGGGGCGGGCCCCCTCCGCACTGTCAAAGGATCCCCTTCCTATCGGGGGCCGATTGCAGGCCTTTCTTCCAGCCTGGGCCGAGATCACGTCGGACGCTTGGGTGCTCCGGATCATCTCCGAGGGTTACTCGCTAAACTTCTTAACCATGCCGCCAGAACATCCGCCGGGGGCTTCTCTTGGCTGTCGAGACCAGCTTCCTCTTCTCCTGTCGGAAGCCAGGTCCTTGTTGAGCCTTCGGGCGGTGGAGCCCGTGCCCCTGAACCAAAGGGGACGGGGGTTTTACTCCCGTTACTTTTTGGTCCCGAAGAAGACAGGGGACTTGCGCCCCATTCTGGACCTCCGGAGGCTCATCAAGTTCCTTGTCCGGGAGAAGTTCCGTATGTTGTCCCTTCCAGTCCTGTACCCTCTGTTAGAATCGGGGGACTGGATGTGCTCCCTGGACCTGAAGGAAGCATATACTCATGTTCTGGTGCATCCCGCCTTCCGCAAGTTCCTCAGGTTCCAGGTGGGGGAGTTGCACCTCCAGTATCGGGTCCTCCCCTTTGGACTGGCTTCGTCCCCTCGAGTCTTCACGAAGTGTATGGTGGTGGTCGCGGCAGCCCTGAGATCTCGGGGGCTGCAGGTGTTTCCCTACCTGGACGATTGGCTGATCAAGGCGTCCTCCAAGGAAGGGGTTATTTCAGCGACCCGACAGACTATCATCTTCCTTCAACGTCTGGGGTTCGAAATGAACTTCCCCAAGTCTCAGTTGTGCCCGACTCAATCCCTTCAGTTTATCGGGGCCATGCTGGACACGGTTCGCCTCCATTCGTTCCTCCCCCCGCCACAGTTGGAGGTCCTGCTTCGATTGAGTCGCCAGGTTTCGTTGCTGCCCTCAGTTTCGGCGCAGCGCATGATGGTTCTGCTCGGCCACATGGCATCGACGGTCCATGTCACTCCGTTCGCCTGTTTGCACCTGAGGCTTCCTCAGCGGACCTTGGCCTCCCAGTGGCGTCAGGATCGGGACCCAGTCTCCTCCCCTATAACTGTGACTCCTTCCTTGAGACGCTCGCTCCGTTGGTGGACCAACTCTTCCAATCTTTCCGGGGGTTTGCTCTTTCTCATTCCTCCGCATCGCAAGGTCCTGACCACGAACTCTTCGGAGTACGCGTGGGGAGCTCATCTGGACGGTCTGCGGACTCAAGGTCTATGGTCGGCAGAGGACCGGAGTTGTCACATCAATGTTTTAGAACTTCATGCCATTTTTCTGGCTGCTCGAGCGTTCTGCCACCTGCTGCACGATCAGGTAGTCCTTGTGCAGACGGACAACCAGGTGGCCATGTATTATGTGAACAAACAAGGGGGAACGGGCTCTTGGTCCCTGTGCCGGGAAGCCCTGCGCCTTTGGGAATGGGCGGTCTCCCAGAACATCTTCCTGCGGACGGTTTACATTCAGGGAGAGAAGAATTGTCTGGCTGACAAACTCAGTCGTCTTCTCCAGCCGCACGAGTGGTCGCTAAACTCCCGAGTTCTGCGCGAGGTCTTCGACCGCTGGGGGACTCCTCAGGTGGATCTGTTTGCCTCCCCGGAGACTCGCAAACTGCCCCTCTATTGTTCTCGGATGTACTCCCCGGACCGTCTCGAGGCCGACGCCTTTCTTCTCGACTGGGGAGGGAGGTTCCTTTATGCGTTTCCTCCTTTCCCTCTGATCTTGAGGACGTTGGTTCATCTCAAGGCGTCCAGAGCCACTATGATTCTCATTGCGCCTCGTTGGCCTCGTCAGCACTGGTTCTCCCTGCTCCTTCAACTCAGTGTCAGGGAGCCTCTGCTTCTGCCTGTCTTTCTCTCTCTGCTGTCTCAGAGTCGGGGTTCGCTGTTGCATCCCAATCTTCAGTCTTTACATCTGACGGCTTGGTTCCTTTCCCCATGACTTCACAGGTTTCTCAGTCTGTGAGGGAGGTTCTGGAAGCCTCGCGCAAGGTCTCGACTAGGCTTTGTTATTTTCAGAAGTGGACCAGATTTTCTTCCTGGTGTTCCTCGAATCATCTGGATCCGAGTTTGGTTCCGGTGTCTTCGGTTCTGGAATATTTGTTGCATTTGTCCAAGTCTGGGCTGAAGACGACTTCCATTAGGGTGCATCTCAGTGCGATTGCTGCTTTCCATCGGCATCTCGAGGGTCAATCTCTCTCTCTTCATCCTCTGGTGATTCATTTCATGAGGGGTCTAGTGAATGTTAATCCTCCTTTGAAACCTCCTCCTGTAGTTTGGGATATTAATGTGGTTTTGGCTCAACTGATGAAGCCTCCCTTCGAGCCTATTGACAAATCTCATCTTCAGTTTCTCACTTGGAAGGTGATCTTTTTGCTTGCGCTCACGTCCGCTCGTCGGATTAGCGAGCTGCAGGCTTTGGTTGCAGACCCGCCCTTTACTGTGTTCCATCATGACAAGGTGGATCTTCGCACCCATCCTAAATTTTTACCTCAATCAGTCCATTGTTCTTCCGGTGTTTTTTCCGAAGCCCCACTCTCACCCGGGAGAGGCGGCACTTCATACGCTTGACTGTAAGAGGGCATTGGCTTTTTATCTTCAACGCACCGAGTCTCATCGGAAGGTCCCTCAATTATTTTTGTCCTTTGATCCTAATCGATTGGGACGTCCTGTTTCCAAGCGCACCTTGTCCAACTGGTTGGCTGCTTGTATTTCTTTTTGCTACGCTCAGGCTGGTCTCGCGCTTCATGGTCGGGTCACGGGACATAAGGTCCGAGCGATGGCAGCTTCTGTGGCGTTCCTCCGGTCTACTCCGGTGGAGGATATCTGCAAGGCTGCCACTTGGTCTTCGGTTCATACTTTCACCTCCCACTACTGCCTGGATACGTTATCCAGGAGTGACGGCCGGTTTGGCCAGTCAGTTTTGCGTAATCTGTTTTCCTAAATTGCCATCCTCCCACCTGCCCTTTTTTGGTTGGCTTGGAGGTCACCCACATGTGAGAATATCATGCCTGCTTGTCCTGGGATAAAGCACAGTTACTTACCGTAACAGGTGTTATCCAGGGACAGCAGGCATATATTCTCACAACCCGCCCTCCTCCCCGGGGATGGCTTCTTTGCTGGCTATGGAACTGAGGACCACGAGGTGGGGATGCGCCCTCTAGTGGGCAAGAAGGCATGCACATGCGTGGTGCAGCATAGCAAACTTGAAACTTCAATCAAGTTTGCTTGAAAAGCTGTCCGTGCTGGGGCTCCGTAGATGACGTCACCCACATGTGAGAATATATGCCTGCTGTCCCTGGATAACACCTGTTACGGTAAGTAACTGTGCTATATGTCCGCCTTATCCTTCTTGGATCTATTGTTGAGGACTTGAGCTGAATTTAAGCTAAACATTTATTTGATTTGATTATTATGTATTTTACCTTTGAGTATTATTTTCTTGCTTTTCTTCAACTATCTGTACAAGTGGATACTTGATTTATAACATGTAAAAATTTGATAAATAAATTTAAAAAAAAAAAAAAAGAAACAGCATTGAAGTCTCTTAGAGTTGGATCTGCTCCAGGTGGGGATGGTTTCATGGTAGAATTTTATAAATCATTTCAAATTACCCTATTACCTCATTTATTGAAATTATATCAGTCTCAACTAAATAAGGGTTGCATTACAGGTACTATGGCAGAATCATTGACTATAGTTTTGCCAAAGCCAAACAAAGATCCCACATTGGTTTCAAATTACAGGCCTATATCATTAATAATGTAGATGGAAAAACTTGGCTAAGACTTTGACTTTACGTTTAGCCAAGGCTCTCCCTTTTATTATTGATATGCACCAAACTGGATTCGTTGCTGGGAGATATTCATCTAAGACAAGATTAGCTTTTCATATGTTAAATTTAACAAAAGCCATGAAAGATCTGGCTTTTTCTGTGTCCTTAGATGCAGAAAAAGCCTTTGATCTGGTGGAATGAACCTTCATGTATCAAGCTATGGAATGGTTTGGAATAGGTTCAAGATTTATACAAATGATTCAAACGTTGTATAGCTCCCCTGTTGCATAATTATGTATTAATAATAATTTTTCACAACGCTTTAATTTGCGGAGGGGGGTTAGACAAGATTGTCCCCTATCTCCTTTACTTTTTGATATTGTGTTTTTGGTTTTTAATTCTTTATTCATTTTACATCTTACATCAAGTGTATAAATAATTGACATATTAAAATTGTATACATCACTTGAATTTCTTATCCAATTAACCTATAATACATAAAATTTAATCCCTTCCCTCCCATCCCTTTCCTTCTATATGCCATCAAATATAACGTATAAGAATTCTTATCTAATGAACTAAATATTTAATCATATTCAGAAAACCCCCCCCACCCTTCATTTGTATTAGTATTCATATTGGAAATATAGCATTCACTCATTGCAATATTTTGTTAATGGCCCTCATTTCTTTAAATTTATTATAATTTCCTTTTTGTATCGCAATTGTTCTTTCCATTTTGTAAATGTGACACGAGTTCCACCAGAAACAATAATTGAGTCTACTCCAATTCTTCCAATTAGATGTAATATGTTGTATGGCAACTCCTGTCATAATCAATAAAAGGCTTTTTGATATTGTTTTGGAACCCTTGTTATTAGCTATTCAGCAAGTAAAGGAGATACAGGGTATTCCTTATTCAGACCGGGAATACAAAGTCTCTGCATATGCAGATGATATTTTGCTTCATTTGAGAAATCCAGAAACAACCATTCCATATTTACTTTTTTTTTTTTTTTTAATCTTTATTCATTTTCAAATCTTACAAGTGTATAATAATCAATCAGAAATTTTTTTAAAAAACAAATCACTTGACAATCTTACTTATAATCCTTAAAATATATAAATATAAAAGAAATCCCATCCCACCCACCCATTTATTAATAATAAAACAATTAGCAATTATTATCTTTCCCAACCCCACCCTCCCAATACCTTATCTAATACCAAGGTGTTTAAGATGTCTGATCATTAGAATAAGTAATCAATGGCCCCCAAATCTTTTTAAACTTATGATAATTTCCTTGTTGCATGGCAAGCACCCTCTCCATTTTGTAAATATGACATACTGAATTCCACCAAAAGGTATAATTAAGTTTAGTATAATCTTTCCAATTTCCAGTAATCTGTTGAATGGCAACACCTGTCAATATTAAAAGTGTATTATTATTTGCTGAAATTAGGCTTTTGAATCTCATAGATGTACCAAATAATATAGTATCATATGAAAGGGCAACATGATTTTCTCACAATGAATTAATTTGGGACCAAATTAACTTCCAAAAGGCAGAAAAAAATTAAATGGTCTAATGTCCCAGCTTCTAAACCACAATGCCAGCCAACCAATCTATTGGACCTAGAGCTTCTGTAAATGAACTGGAGTCCATAAAGCTCTATGCAACAAAAAGAACCAGGTCTGCCTCATAGATGCTGACCTTGTAGTTTTTATTCCATGTTTACTTGAATTGATTGAGAAATTTGGAAATTGGAGTAAATCTGAAGTACTTCCACTAAACCTGTATTGTACAAAAGGCTTGTTTGATTCATTTTCTTTTGTATGGAAGGAAAATAGATTAAAATATTGGGAATTTGGATTAAAAACACGCTGAAAGACACAATGAAAGAGAATGAAAAATTTTTATTGCAGAAGGTAACAGAAATGTGCGAGCAATGGAATCCATTACATCTGTCTTGGTGGGGGAGAGTTCAAACTATTAAATGATGGTTTTATCAGATGGGAATGTTACCAGTTTTTTTAAGGGGTCCTTTTATAAAAAGTTACAGCATTCTTACAAAATTTGTTTGGTTGGGCAAAACTCCTAGAATTGCTTTAGTATCTTTACAAAAATCAATTGCGGAGGATGGGGTAAATTTTCCCAAGTTCCATAGGTATCAAGCCTATATTTTGCGACAGGGTATGTATTGGGTCCTCCCAGAGCTCATTAATAATACCCCAGATTGGTTGTGGTTGGAGTGGCGACTCATGTTCCCTTTATGATTATCCAAGTCTCCAATACTTCACCCAACCTCCACAATATCCAACATCCCTCTCCACAAAATTACAAGTTGTTCCACATGCTCTCATATATTTCAAATCTGGCAAAATGTGGCCTCAGGTACACCTCCTCCACCCTTAGTAATGTTCAATAGCGGTAGGGATACTGGTGTTTCTATTCCTCATTGGCCCACATTCTTTTATTGCAGTTATTTAGGTAAACTTTTTTTTTAACTTTAACTTTTTTAGCCACCATAATCTTTTTAGAAGTTTCCTTGATTATTCTATTTAAACATATTCAAATAAATTGTATACTTAGCTTAGTATGCTACTGGGTTACATGATCCAACATGTTTTTGCAACAATTTGCTTTATCAAGAATCCCCCAGAGCCATTATGTCCACCATCTTACTCACTGCCATCCCATTCACCGCTCTGTCCCTGCAGCATCCATACAAGCCTCAGTACTGCAATATTTAGTTTATTCCTTCCTTATAAATCAAAGTTCTGGCTGCTGAATTGGAGAAAGATGTTCAGCTGGCAGGGCTTTGTTTATACATTTTTATCAACACAACTAATATACTACTTTATCCTAAAACAAAAAGAAAATAAATGGAATTTTTTTTTTCTACCTTTATCTGGTTTCTGCTTTCCTCATCTTCTCATTCAATTTCTTCCATCTACTGTCTGTCTTCTCTCTGCACCTTCCATTTGCTCCGTTACTGTGCCTCTCCCTTCACCCCCCCCCCCCAAATTGGTCTGGCACCTATATTCTTCCCTCCGCTCCCCCATAGTCTGGCATTTCTGTCTTCTTCCCTTCCAGCGTCTTCTCCCCACGCTCTCTTCCCCATTTCCCTTCAGCGTCTTCTCCCCACCCTCTCTTCCCCATTTCCCTTCAGCATCTTCTCCCCACCCTCTCTTCCCCATTTCCCTTCAGCGTCTGTTTTTCTCCACCCCACCTTTCTTCCTATTCTCCCTCCCTGCCCCTTACCTTTTGCTACAGGCAATTTCTAAATGTTTCCTACCAGGAGCGTTGAAATTGCGTGTGGCTGCAGGAAAGGTCGTCTCTGATGCAACTTGAGTCAGAGATGACCTTTACGGCAGCCACAAGTGATTTCAATGCTCCGGCTGCTGGTAAAGAAGCACATTTAGAGAAATTCCCTGCTACAAAGGTAAGGGAGGGAGATGCGATCAGGCTCAGGCGGCGGCGGCTATCAGAATGGAGGGAGGGAGCATGATCAGTGACCACGCGCGTTCTCTCCCTTCACTGCGGAGACAAGGCCATTCACCGCTCCACGGGGTGGTGAATGGTCTCCCTGTACCTGCAGCGACCACTTCCTTTCTCTCTCCCATTTTGGCAGGTTACCCGCGGGTAACAACCACTGTATCATTCTCTACTAGTCATCTCACATTGCCCACATCTTTTATTCTTGCATCAACCAACATTTTCCTGCCAAAGTGCAAGGTTTTGTAAAACTGAAAACAAATTCTTGTCTTATTGGAGCATTAGCCCTGTATTCAGTAGAACAAATCTGTATTTAGTCACTCTGCTATGCACCACTAATTGTGACAGGTGCTTTTATCCATAAGGTGCACTCTAGTTGGAAATGTATTGAAACATGTGATGCATATGGGCTTCAGAGACCAAGACTACCTTGATTGGACCAATTATTGTCAGTATGTATTATCCTATTATGAAGAAGTATACTAGGTTGCAAGCAAATACTAGTGTAAAGGTATCACCCCACTCCTCTGTATTTCAGGCCTGTGAAATACTAGATTAGTGGCCAATTGGCTTCTCAGGAACAGCTGAAGGGAGTCAAAGCGTGTGATTTCAGAGAACTCATTTTAAACCAGGAAACCACCTTCATAAAACTATCTCCAGTGCAAAAATTATGCATTGAATAGAAGACCCTGTTTAGTTTAGTTTGGACCCTGTTAATCCTCCTTTTAGAATATTACCCAGTCCTTTTTTATTTAGGCATAGGCAGTGGGTGACAAAACCTAAAATGAAACACTTGGGTTCAACTTTTGCACTGACATACTTGTTGTCTTTGTTTTGCAGAAAGTGCAAATGCCCTACGCCTTGCCCTGCAGATGGAAGAACAATCCAGTAAACAGATCAACAAGAAGAGACGGCCTGAATAAATAAAAAAGAAAACCTGAATAGTTTATCTGGTTTATGACTGTAATTTCTTTCTTCTGTCCTGTCCTTTGTCTGTAATGTCCATGTAACAGCCTTTGTCACCTCAGACTATATGAAGCTGTTAGCAGGTTGACTCTTCTACAGGATCATATCCGGGCATGTTTGCTTTTTGACTAATGTTGATTTTGCTGTTTTTGTTATGATGGAAGCAGTTTATCAGCTCTTTGAATGTCTTGTGGTGTACTTGGCTTTTGTAGATCTGCTTTCACTCTGTATTTCAGCTTCTACCTAAGTCTTGCATGTTGAACTGCAGCCAGTATCATATAAAGGAGCTTGAGTTCTGTCCTACAAGAATGCTTTGGGAGACTGAAGAGATTAAACCTACTGTTTTCTTTACTGTACTCATTAGATAACTTCCATTCTTGCAGGTTTAGCTTTGTAGCACTAAAAATGATATTAGGTGGTGTAGTTTTTAAAAAGTATACACTAGAAACCAGATGTAGTTGAAGCTGCAGGCCTGGCTTGCTCATAAAATTCCAGTCCTTGATGAGCAGGACTGAGCACTTTCATACAAAAGCCAGCCCAGAAGTGCCTTTGTTCCTTTACTGGTTTCGTGGTAATGGTAAAAAGGCTGGCAGTAGCCACCGGGCTGGTACACAGGCTGAAAGGAGCAGATAGCTAGCTGCAAGAGAAACTCAAGTTCGTCTCGGTTAAGACTAGAAATTGCTACTGCACTGACACAGTTGGAGCCAGCAAATGTGGCAGTGTATGATCCATTGTAAAAGCACATGAGGAATCAGCATGGGTACTTCCATATCTTATAATCATTTTAAACGTGGGTATCTAAACTTACAAACCCAGCTGGGGCTAATACTAGACTATGCAAAATTACTAGCTTCATTTTAAAATGTATAAAGACTTTTTTTATCATGAGCTCTAAAATGTGAGAATGTTGAAGCCAAAGTTCTCTGAATGGTATAGAATGTTTGAGAATATATAATTTAAAAAAGAAACTTATAAAAACTGCTGCTTCTCTCCTTATTTGCAGATCACAAAGCTTATTGTTGTACCTCAATGACATTTATTTATATTGGATACATAGACAAAAATGAGGTGGGGAGAAGTTACCATAGTTAACCTAAGTTTGACTGGTATCTTAACCTGTACAAAAATGATTTCCAGTGTAACTTGTGAGCTTGTTTTTATAATGTTTCTCTACATGTAGTGGAAAGAGATGTCCATGCCTTGGGTCTATAAGGCCAGGCTTGCTCATTTCTACCTTGTATAGGAATCATGGCTTTGTCTAGAGTCTTATGACTGCATTTTCTAAATCAGTATGTAAATTGACATGTGTGTCATTTCAATGGATTGAGTTACTTTAACATTTGGTTTGTGAATAAAGAATTAATGTCTTCATCCTGTGCCCCTGTGGTAGCATCTTCCCAATGTGCCTGAGCATGAGATCACTAACCAGGCTGAATGGGATATTGCCTGGTATGGTGCCATGGAGGTCAGTTGCCTATACAGGGTATATACAGTATACAAAGGGTTAAACAGCAAAGCTGTTGAGGGAAAGAGGGTGCTCTACTTTTACTGTATGCCTGGAAATGAAGCAGCGGCCAGTCCCTAGTTTGAAGCTTTAACCTCTGTGCCAAAATGTCATTTTTGATGCCCAAGGACCGCTTTACTGATTATGCACTATTCAAAATTAGCACAACCGTTGAAATCTGGGGCATTTATGTATTGTGAAACTCAACTTCATTACACGATTTTCCACGAATAGTGGCTGTATTAACACTATAACTTCAGGATTCCTATTCTAAAGCACCCATGAAGATTATTTATTCAATTTTTTTTTAGCCTGTCCTCCCAAAAGAACCCAGAACAGGTTATAAGTTTACATACATAAGTTAGCAATACAAGAGTTGGTGTAAGGACTATGAATAAGACATATAATACACTATAGGCACAGGTGGAGTGAGGACTTCTTCCAATAGTAGAACAGTTTCTATACTCTGGGACAGCTGGGTTATTTCCCCATACCCACATGCTGCAGAAGGAATCCACTATGGATTTTTCACTCTGCAGTTTTTTTCCTTCTGCATGCATGACTTGTAGTTGTGCATGTTCTCTTCTCTCCATTTTATTATTTTTTTTGTAAATCTTTATTCATTTTCACACCTTACAACAAGTGTATAATTATCAATCATAATAATTTTTACAAATCACTTGACAATCTTACTTATAATCATAATCCTTTAATCTTCAAGCTCCTGAGAGATCAAGTTTTAGAAATATCTTAACTGGCAAAACAAAATAGGAACTTAAAGTGCCAAGATGCACAGATACATATTGTTCCGGATTTTGCCAGGAGTACAGCAATCAGAAGGAAAGCTTTTGTGACGCTAAGGCCATTTTATTATTTTTAAATTTGATGTAATTTTGACCCCTTTGTGCTTACTGCAAATTTGAAGCTCTGCTTGCTTGGGAATTCAGACTTTGGTCTGTAGCTGGCAGGGTGATCCTTTTTTGGGTACCTTTTGGCTAGCCTGCATAGTTTTATCTAGAACTCGGGGCCGTCCCTGAAGTGGTTCACCTACTGTTAAGCGGAGGTCGAGTGCAGGCTGTTAGGCACCCTTAGGAGGTTCAGCAGTGTCTTCACACCTCTGCCTATCCCAGCGAGCATCCGTTGTTCCACAGAGGTGGAAGTGTATAGTCAGATAGCAGTCTGCATGGTAGCCCTAAGATAAACTCTGAGGACCAATTCCCAGTATTGTGGCAGTGAAATTCACATACAGCTACTGAGAGCTGAAAGCAGGTTTGCAGCATGGATCCTGTCAGGTCACAGTAAATACACAGGCTGACAGCCTGTGTGAAATAGCAGGGGAGGTTGTAAAATTGGGGCTTTGAGTATATCTGGATGTTCCCCTCCTAAAAAAAAATCCTAAAATCACCATTTTTCAGTTTTGGGAAATGTGTAAAAAAAAAAAAAATCACAATTTTGGTGTGAGAATTTTGCCTAGAAAGCTGCAGGGATGGAGTCCTTAGGCTTTCCTCATGTAAATTCTTGCCAGTATGGCACAATATTAGTGCTTTTAAAGCATCTTTGTGTCATGTGCTGTGTGGCACAGATGGGGGGGGGGGACTGTGGTGTCCAGCTTAGCTTCCCTGCTGATGAAGCAGGTGACTAAATGCTCAGCTAGCCCGGTGGGGTGGCCGGCATTGGTTTCGGGGCTCGGCATGGCTGGTTCTTCAGTCAGGCCAGCTGCAGAACACCCCCGCAGCCTAAGAAATACATGTAAGGGTGACTTTTTATACCCCAGGAGCCGGACACCTTTTCTGAATTTGTGAAAAACTAAAAATCAAGTGGCCAATGCAAGATATCACGTGAAAATGATAAGCATTAATGAACTTTAAAAATAATTTTTAAAAAAGAAATATAAATCAAAAAATAAAATTAATATATGGACTGAAAATGCATCAAATTGCATTTTCTCATAAAATGAAAAAAGTATAAAGTAAAAAGTCACCACAATGCTCTAAAATAATGCATATATAAAAATCAATGTAAAATATTTGTATTTACAGAAAAATGGCTGGTACTAAAACACAGAACCAATTTGATGGTGTAATATTGAAAACTGAAATTACAATTTTCATTTAAAAAATATATTGTGTTATCTGGAGAAGAGAAAGATCAACGTCCTCTCCTCATCTTCTGGGTTTCAGCTTATTTAAAGGTTATCTGCAGTGTGATTGATATTAGTCCAATATCACCACTGCTGCAGTTAAAACACCTCTGCTAATGCGAGTATGCTGTTCAATTATTCTAGTTTTTATCATTTTCTTGGGTTTTCTACATAAGTCCACTTGGGCAAATAATGATATACAGTGCTCCCCCAGTTATTCGTGGTATTTTCCAACCATGAATGACCAGGCAGGAGAGGGTAGCCGGAGCGCTGGTGAGTGTAGGAAATCACTTGCGGTATGCTCCGACCGCCTCTTCCTGCATGAAAGTTGGGCCTCACCAATCAGGAGCTGCTTTGACACGCATATTTCATCAGGAAGAGTTGCAGGAGCTAATCCAGAGGTGGGCAACTGGGGCCGCAATCCAGTCGGGTTTTTAGGATTTCCCCTAATGAATATGCATGAGATCTATTTTGCTTGGCGCAGTCTATGGCCAGACTACCCCATTCTGGGTGGGGCTAGAGACCTTTTAAGTGGAAGTATGGTGCAGTGGTTAAAGCTACAGCCTCAGCACCCTGAGGTTGTGGGTTCAAACTCATGCTGCTCCTTGTGACCCTGAGCTGGTCACTTAATCCCTCCATTACCCCAGGTACATTAAATAGATTGTGAGCCCACCGGGACAGTCAGGGAAAAATGCTTGAGTACCTGAATAAATCCATGTAAACTGTTTTGAGCTCATTTGGAAGAACGGTATAGAAAATTGAATAAATATGTCTCCTGTGGTCAATGTGGTGGTCCCGGCTATCTCACACACAGACATACTGTACTGTTGGCAGGCGGCTCGGCCCTAAGAGACCTTTGGGACTAAAATGGAGGCTGGAGTGTGACCTCTTTTCCTTCCAGAGCACATTTCTTCCAATGCATGCAGTTCTTTTGAGGGCCTGCAGCTTCTCCTCTGATGTAACTTCCGCCTGCAGACGCACACGACACATGCCACAAAGGGGGAGGGAGGAAGATAGATGCAGCCAGTAGGTAGGAAGGGGGGGTCACATGTAGTCACTGCTCCACAGGACGGTGGATGGCCTTGTCTCTGTACCTACCGTAAGCACTTCCTACCCCCATTTCAGCAGGTTACCCATGGCTACCAGCTACCATATCATTCTCTACTTCAAATCTCACAAACTGCAGCAGAAACTCGTGCCAACCATTTTTTCAGAGAGACTGTGCAGGCAGGAGCATAAGAGGATAGTTCCTGCTGCAACTCACCCTTGATAGATCACCAGTGACTAACATGGGCCCAGGGGAGGCCTATGCTGCTTTTCTGAGGGACTGTGTTGATTCTGCAGCAGGGAGGGAAAGGGCATTTAGTGATTCTACATCTGGTGCAGGACCAGTGCTAGGTTTGGGAGTGGTGGGTGTACAGCTGGATGGCATTTTGATTATAAACCTTTAGTTTATATTTTAGTTAACATCCCCCCTCCATATTATGGTAAAATTGCTGTGCCAATAGAGGTATCTGAATCCGTTTTTCCTTTTGTCAGTGAAATCTGTTGCACTTGCCTTTCACATTGTCAGCTGCTAGGCCACAGTTACTCTCTCATGCTGTCATGTATTAGAGAGGCTACAGAGGGCAGCAGTTGCAGTAGCTAGGTAGACAGAAGCACTTCCTTGTACCTGCAGCATGGAGCTTGCTGGCCCAAATCTACAACCTTATAGTGAAAAGGTTCAAAGAAGAGTGGCCAAGATGATGAAGGGACTGGAGCTCCTCTCCTATGAGGAAAGACTTAAAAGGTTAGGGCTGTTCAGCTTGGAAAAGAGACGGCTGAGGGGAGATATGACTAAAGTCTACAAAATCCTGAGTGGAGTAGAACGGGTTCACTCTGTCAAAAATGACAAAGACTAGGGGACACTTGAAGTTACAAGGAAATATTTTTTCACTCAGAGAATAGTTAAGCTCTGGAACGCTTTGCCAGATGTTATGGTAAGAGCCGATAGCGTAGCTGGTTTTCAGAAAGGTTTGGCCAAGTTCCTGGAGGAAAAGTCCTACCTATGGGGAATTCAGGAAACGTTCCTGAAATACTTAGGAAACCAACCTATACAATCTTAGTCCTCAATCACTTTGTTTATTCCATTCAATCTGTAACAATTCTAATCATCCTGCGGTATATAAACTGTTCTTATTATTATAAAGTGCTGATGAGACCGAGATTTGGGTTTTGGCCAGGCACTTGGGCTATTCTTAGGTCCCCTTCACTGCCAGCCACTGTCCCCCTGCTCTGCTTGTGCAAGTGGCGGCTCCTCCCACCACGTGGCAGCGAACGCCGGTCCCAGCAGGATGACGTAAGCACGCCGGCGTCGCACGCGACTTGCGGCCTCCCAAAGCGTCCCGTGAGCCTTTGCGCCTCCTCTTTGCAGCGAGCGCCGGAAGATGGGTGAGTGATGGTGGCCGGGCGCTGGAAGAATCCGCCGCCATCCTCCGTCCCGGGCGGTGCCTGGTGCGAATGATGAAATCCTGGAGACCGAAAGCGCTCTGTGGAAACACCTTGGAGAGCTGAGCACGGGGGGCGGGCCGGGCGGGTAGGCAGGCCGGAGGGGAGGGAAGGCCGCGCTCTCAGCCGCTTGTGTCTCTCTCGGCAGGTATCTCGCGGGACAACTGGCACAAGCGCCGCAAGACCGGAGGCAAAAGGAAGCCCTACCACAAGAAGAGGAAGTATGAGCTGGGGAGGCCCGCCGCCAACACCAAGGTGAGGCTAAGCTCTCGGGAGCAGGCACTTCTTCAAATTCACTAGGCTCATTCCGAAAGCATCTTTGGCTTTTCTCCAAAACGTAAAGATGTCGATTTAAAATGTAAACAAAAAAAATCTGGGGTCTCAGTTGGGTTTTCAGGATTTCCCCCATGAATATGCATGAGATCTATTTGCATGCACTGCTTTCAATGCATATTCGTTGGGGAAATCCAACTAGATTCCGGCCCTCAAGGACCGGAGTTGCCCACCCCTGGTCTAGAGTCTAGACTGAAAATCCTGTTAATTCAGGGATCTCAAAGTCCCTCCATGAGGGCCGAATCCAGTCGAGTTTTCAGGATTTCCCCCATGAATATGCATGAGATCTATGTGCATGCACTGCTTTCAATGCATATTCGTTGGGGAAATCCGGAAGACCCGACTGGATTGCGGCCCTCGAGGAGGGACTTTGAAACCCCTCTAATTATGTCCTTCCCTCATTTATTCAATTACCTGTAAACCAGGGATCTCAAAGTCCCTTCTTGAGGGCCGCAATCCAGTGGGGTTTTCAGGATTTCCCCAACGAATATGCATTGAAAGCAGTGCATGCACATAGATCTCATGCATATTCATTGGGGAAATCCTGAAAACCCGACTGGATTGCAGCCCTCAAGGAGGAACTTTGAGACCCCTGCTGTAAACCGTGCCGAGCTCTATCTTTATGGAGAGGATGCGATATACAAACTTAAGCTTTAGTTTAGTTTCATCCCCCCACAGACTGGACTGAGTGCAATTCTGTAATACTAGGTTAAGAGGGGGAGAGAGGAACCCTGGAATCCCTCATTGAGTCTTGATCCTGGGCTTACCATCCCCTTAAGGAGGGGGGGGCAGTCGAGGGCCTCTCTTGCTTGTGAAACTTTATGTGAAAATGGGTTCAGTAAATGTGGACACAAGACAATGCAGATGATGAAAGCTTGACCTTAGGTGGGAGGTTGAGACTGTTTTGGTCTCTTGTCTTCTCTTGCCAGTGCTAGGCTTGTCATAGTTACTCTGATGCATTGCCTTTTAGTACCAAATGTACTGATGGGGAGCTTTTTGGCAACACCTTTGCTTTTTAATTCTGACTTTATCCTCTCTTTAGATCGGTCCCCGTCGGATTCACACAGTTAGAGTCCGAGGTGGCAACAAGAAATATCGAGCTTTAAGATTGGATGCTGGGAACTTCTCTTGGGGCTCTGAGTGTAAGTGTTTTAAGAAGTTTGTTTGGTTTTAACTGAAATAGAGATTTCCTAGATTAATGGCTTTTACCAGCAAACATTGAGAGCATGTTCTCTTTTCAGCCATGCTGTGTGTTCTTTTGCGAATACTTGTTATGCTGATAGTTTTCATGGGTTTGTGCTGGGTTTGAAGAATTGCTGCCCGTTTAAAAGAATATTCCCATGACTGCAGTAGAGAATGACACAGTGATCCTTTCCCATGGCTAAGTGGGTGACCACAGGAACGGATAAAATTTATATCTGTTCACCGGCATGGGGACAAACCTTTTCACCACTTTGTGGAACAGTAAAAAGCTTTGTTCTCACGGGGAACTCCACCCACCACAACTCCCTCAGTATCCCACTATCGCGAGTCCAGCGGCTCCAGACCCTCTCCTCATTTTTCCAGTGGCTCCAGCCCACCTCACCCACTCATGGGTCTGGCGGCTTCAGCTGGCTTCCCTCCATCCCTGCCACTGGCTCACATTTTGCAGAGCGAGCCAATCTCTACATAGGGCTGCTGGGCGGTGCTCGTGCGGCCTTCCCTCTGCCGGGTTCCTCCTCATTATGCAACTTCCTTTTTTTCCAAAGAAAGGTGCCCTGCAGAGGGAAGGCTAAGAGCATCATCAAGCAAGCCTGTGTTCAATGGCAAGGTTTATGCCAGCGACAGGGAGGGAGGGATGCTGTCTGGACCCGTGAGCTACTGCTGCCCAATTAGCCTCCCGTTCTCACTTTGAAAACTAATTATGGCCTGCGGAGGATCGCTGATACACTTTCCCTCGGCAGCACGGGACCAGGGAGGCACGCGAAAAGCTTGTGTCTTCCTTGTGCTCCGCTCGCTGCTGCAACAGATCAGGACTCAGGCAGCAGTCCAGCGAGGGAATATAGCACTGGACCGCTAGGATTACAAAAAGGTTACGGGGGTCCCTGTCAGAATTTTAAAAAGGAAAGGGTGGCAGGGCGGTGGGACAGGGTACACCATTTGGTTCAGAATTTTTTTTTTTTGTTGGCTTTTCCTCCTCTATAGGTAGGTGCGTCTTATGGTCAGGTGCGTCTTAGAGATCGAAAACTACGGTAATTCTTCCATTCTAAATTGGTCATATATTTGAGATGCAGAACATCAAAATAATCTCTTGTCGTGTTAATTGTTTTTAATAGTTATAACTTGTTATTACTTTGTAAACTGCCCAGTCATTGGTTGTGGTGGTATATAAAATCCTTGTGTTATGATATCTTTACTGAGAGGGGGGAGGTTTGTTTGGCATAATCTTCCAGCAGTGGAAATAAAACAGATGCAGGAGGTAGAAAAGGGTGGCAGCTTGATTTTGGGCCTAGTATTTGCTATGTATAATTCATCTACCTACATCGAAGCATGAGTTTGGTTATAATAGCAGAGTTAGGGCAGGTCCGCTTGGTTACTTATGTCATTTAGCATCAAAGAACTAAAGGGAAACTTTGCCTACCATGTGTTACTTTCTTGATAAACTGCCCATCAAAAATATAACATGAAATGGAGTAGAAAGGAATTCAGAGAGAAATGGACTGACTGGTAGCAAGCAGGCAGATCAGTCCACAGTGCGGAGTTGGTCAGGGCAATGCAGGCAGTGCATTTAATATTACTGTATAAGCATTATTTATTTCTCGCAGGGGAGCTCAGAATGGTTTACATGAATTTATTCAGGTATTCGAGCATTTTTCCCCTCTTTGTCCCGACGGGCTCACAATCTATCTAATGTACCTGGGACAATGGGGGGATTAAGTTGCCCAGGGTCACAAGGAGCAGCATGGGTTTGAATCCACACTCTCCCATAAGTATTAGTCAGTATTGTTGGGGCCTCTAAAGTGGGCACAAGAGGAAGTGTTCACTTTTTTTCTCATTCCATCCTAATGTACTTCTTTTCTTAGGTTGCACCCGTAAGACCAGAATTATTGATGTGGTATACAACGCATCCAATAATGAGCTGGTGAGAACCAAGACATTGGTGAAGAACTGCATTGTTCAAATCGACAGCACCCCTTACAGACAGTGGTATGAGGCCCACTATGCCTTGCCTCTTGGACGCAAAAAGGGAGCTAAGTTGGTGCGTACACGGTAGGCTGTGCAAAGAAGGAAGGGTTTGATTTTTGTCAAATGGGAAACTAGGATATGTAGGTTCAAGTTGTGCATGCCAGCAGAGACATAACATGTGCTTTATCTTGTGGTTCTCTGTAATGTTTATAGCCTATCTCCTAGAGGTGATAGGCTCCAGAGTAATCTTAGGAAAGGGTGGAACATTCTCCTGGAAGAGGTGGTGGAAACAGAGACTGTCTGAATTCAAGAAGGCCTGGGATAGGCACGTGGGATCTCTCAGAGAGAGAAAGAGATAATGGTTACTCCGGATGGCCATTTGATTTTTATAACAAAACTCACGTGTATACCGCAAATTAGTGCTGCCCGATTCACAATTTGAATCAGATCACCGATTCACTTTGGGTGAACCGATTCGAATCGATTTAAATTTTTTAAAAAAATCGGCTTCCCGATTCGGACCTTCCCCCCTCGCCCCCTAAATCAGGAGCGGCAGTGCTGCTCTTGCTTGGGAGCTGCTGCTGCATCTGCTTTAGAGGGCAGGAGGGAGGGTCAGTTGGGAGGTGCTGCTGTCGGCTTCCCCCCTGGCCTCCACGAAGGACATCACATCGAATCGCACCCCCAGAAGGACTGCTTCCCCCCCCGGGGAAGGCCTCCTTGTTCCCCCCCCTCCCCGGAAAGGCCTCCGTGTTCCCTCTAGTCTCCTCGCAGCGTTTACCTTATAGCTGCAGCCTGCAATGAAGATCGCGGTTACAGCGTCTTTACTAAGTGCTTTGAGCTCTTTCCTCTGCTGCGGTCCCGCCCCTCCTCTGATGTCAGAGGCAGAATCGGGCAGAGGAAAGAGCTGAAAGCACTTAGTACGTCAGAGGCAGGATTGGGCGGAGAAAAGAGCTGAAAGCACTTAGTAAAGACGCTGTAACCTTGATCTTCATTGCAGGCTGCAGCTATAAGGTAAACGCTGCGGGGAGGCCAAAGGGAACACGGAGGCCTTCCCGGGGGGGAGGGGGCAGTCCTTCAGGGTGGGGACAGGCCAGGGATGGTGGCATATGCCTTCAGTGGGAGGAGGTACAGACCTTCAGGGGAGGGGGGCCCTGGTGTAGAAGTAGACGGAGGGAAGGAAGGGGGATTCAAAGAGATGTGCATATTCCGGACTTTGGGGGGGAAGAAATAATGGGTCTAAAAATAGAGGCGAGGGAGAGAGATGATGGACACTGGGATTTAGGGAGGGAAGGAACAGAAAGGGAGAGAAGTTGGACACAAGGGATGGTGTGGAGAGGAGATAGAGATACTGGATAGGAGGGTAGTTGGGAAAAGAAAGGGAGAGACGGTGGACCCTGGGGTGGTGGGGAAGGAGGGAGAGATGCTGGATGAAAGGGTAGTTAAGAAAAGGTGGATCTGTGGATGGAGACAAAAAAAAGAAAGATGCCAGACCTCCGGAGTAGGGAAGGAAAATGGAAGGGGAGGACAGAGATGGAAGATGGATAGTTAGCAGGAAGAAAGAAGGAGACCCTGGCAAGCAAGTTATCAGAAGACAACCAGAGCTTGGGACCATCAAGATTTGAATGGCCAGACAATAAAAGGTAGAAAAACTAATTTTATTTTCCCTTCTGTGATTACAATATGTCAGATTTGAAACGTGTATCCTGCCAGAGCTGGTGTTAGACCGCCAACGTGAGCTAGGATTTAATAGAGGGGAAAAGTCGTTTGTTTATTTTGTTTACACCACAGTGCCAGTATGGTTAGGAGAAGGCAAAGGGGGTGAAGAGGCTATAAAATAAACCCACCAGGATGTTTGAAAAAAAACACCCAATTGGGCAGGAAAATCGAATCGAAATTTTTTTTCCTGAATCGGGCAGCACTACCGCAAATACCATTAAGTTCTATGCGGTTCACAAAGACTAGTAATACAAGTGAATAGACATCCGATTTCTGTTCCCTGAAAAGATACATTTTTAAGGCACGTCGAAATTGTTGATTTGAAGTTGGGAGTGTAAATATATAAGTTAAATCCCTAGTCCATGAGGCAGACTGAAAAGATAAGTCGTTCCTGAAATTTCTTGCATTTACATCCTTTCAGAAAAGGGAAAGAAAATAATGAGTGAGTTTTCCTAGGATGTTTAGAATTTGTGATGATAAAAGATTCCCTAAGATACTCAGGAATGGAGCCTGTTAGTGCCTTAAAACAAATACAGCCCAGCTTAAATTTAACCCGTGTCTCAACTGGAAGCCAATGCAGTCGACGATAAAAATCAGTAACATGGTCATACTTTTTAAAATGAAAATCAATCTAACTGCTGCATTCTGAATTATGGGCAGCCTATGAAGATTTTTCTGAGTACCAGTAAGATGAATAATATTACAGTAGTCCAGCTGACTAAGGACAAGTGATTGAACCTCTGATAGTATAAAAACTCTTTCAAACCAATGAATCGATCTGATTTTTCATTGTTAAGGGTACGGTCTAGAACTACGCCAAGTATCTTTATAGTTGACTGAATGCTATAAATTCTATGATTTAAGACAATAGATGTAACATCTTCGTTTAAATTTGGTGATGCATAGAAAAATTTAGTTTTAATTTTCAATTTAAATTCTGACATCCAAAATTCGACTATCTGTAAAAATCCCTATCACAGTTTGGTTTACTTGAGAAAGGGAAGTATGCACAGGAATTAGAATAGTAGTAATAATAATTTTATTCTTATATACCGAGAAAGTTCAACAAGGTGAGCTAATACATGGGATACAGATAAAATACAAATTAGAATAATGGACTTAAAAACATTACAATATAATGCAGAAAATACCAGCATGGCAGATGTCGTCAGCATAACTAAATGGTTTAATTTTAAACTGAGATAATCTGTTACAAAGCTACAGAGACCCTTGGGGTACTCCACTGTTTGAGAGCTCATTGTTAAGTTTTACTTGATAAGTTCTAAGTTACCCTCAAACCATTTCAAAACTTGACCTAGAGCATCTAATAATTTATCATGGTCCACAAGATCGAATCTGGTGTCCTTCCCCCAGAGAATGTGAGGTTTTATGTAATCTTTTATCCTGCCAAAACCACCAATCGGCATTATTTCTACACACAGGTAAACATAACATAATATTTGATTTATATACTGCAATACACCAAAGCAAAGTGGAAAACATTAAAAGTACAAGATTCATTCACAAATTTACTATACATACTATATGAAAAAAAGCTAACAATTGGAAGCAACTCAATTGAGCTGCTCAGAAAGATAATAAATTTCCAACATAAGCTCGACGCACTTTATCTTGAAGAGAGGGAAAATAAAAAAACAAGATTACTTCTCAAAGTGTGGGTAGCAAGAGCAAAATTGAATGCATCTGTCATAAAATTTGGTAATACACTTCTCCCTCTGTATTTGCGGTTATTCGTGCGCAGGCTCCACCCCAAAATTTACATCAAAGGAAGCTCCTAGCGATGCACAGAGAAAATCCATCCTCTCAGCATTGTACAAAGGAAATCGCGACACTTTTTTGACAGGAACAGGTAATTTTCTTTGTGGTTTTGTGTCTTTTTTCAGGCTTTTTACAGAAAAACAGCAAATAACATACAAAAAGTTATTCACGGTTTTTCTGTATTCGGGGCCATGCTGATCCCCTATCTCTGCGAATATAGAGGGAGAAACAAAGAAATTTAAACAGTAAATGTGCCTCAATTGGAAGCCAGTGAAGTTGTCTATAATAAGATGAGAAATGATCAAAAGCCAAAAATAAGGTGAACAGCTTCTAAGGACACGTAAGATATGCAAGATATCAAAATAATCTCCTCTAAAGAGCAACAAATCCCTTTCATACATCAGTTTGAGCTTTTGGAGTTAATTTCTGATCTAACATCACTCCTAATAACAATAAAGAACTTCGTTTTCTCGGGGTTCAATTTTAATCTAAAATAGCAGGTTACAAATGGCGTTTTTGTTACATAAATATACAGTGCATAGTTGAAGTTGCACTGAATCTCTAATAAAGACTTCTATGAAAGAGCCATGTTTTCAGATTTTTGTGAACGAGGTAATACAAATCTCTAAAGGAAATGAGTTCCAGATTTTTGTAGTTTGACAATTTGCAACGAGTCTTGAGGATCCCTCTTTTTGCTCTGTTTACAATTGGGGTATGTGGTAGGAAAGTATCTGAATGTTTTTCTCAACGCGTCCTCTCAGCCCTGTACACTTTTTGTGTGATGATGAAACTGACTGGGGATGTTGGTCAGAAGCTTTGTCACTTGCAGGAGATTCAGGTGTTACTATTGGGTTTGTTAGGCCTTTCTCTTGCTGAGGTGACTGGAATCTGTGCAGAGTCTCTCAATGATGAAACCTTTGTCCAGTTCTGCTGCTGAATGGGAAACGATGACATTTACAATTCTGAGAGAGACCCAACACACTGGCAGCCTGCATCTGATTGATATCCTGTCCTGTTCAAGTGGACTCTGCCCTGAACACCTCCCTCCCCCCCTGTGCATCCCTCTCCATGACAGTGTACTCTGTAATAGTGCAGGTACCTCCCATGCTGTGATCCTGCAGAGGGAAGGAAGGAAATTGGCCACCTTGTCTGTTCTCATCTTATGATATAGAGTGGGTGCAAATGTATTGTTTGAGAGTAACTTTAAGCTGACTTTCTGGCAGACTCCTGAAGAAGAAGAAATCCTGAATAAGAAGAGATCCAAGAAGATTCAGAAGAAGTATGACGAGAGGAAAAAGACAGCCAAAATCAACACCCTCCTGGAGGAGCAGTTCCAGCAGGGGAAGCTACTCGGTGAGCTCCTGATGCATAGTGCCTTCCCCCTGCTATATGCCGCATCATTCCATAGAGTGAGGTTACATTTGCCCCCTAAGGCTGATATGATGAGCTGTGCATGAAGCTCTGTGCTTTTATGCAAAAACCCTGCTGCTTGTCTTGGAAGTACACACTTGCACCTTGTAGGATCCTGGAGGAGCGCTTTGCCTATCACGCCACATTTCCGATGACAAAAAAACTTCAGGTCCCCCAGTCGTTCATGCAAAACAGCACACAGAAAGGGGAGGTAATCTTTTCCTCCTCAGGCCTTCATTAGCAGTGTGCTGTCTGCAGTTTTCTTGTGCACTGCTTTGAACATAGCTTGGCTAAGTGTTGGGCTTGCTACATTTTCTGACTTTAGTCCCTCAGCTTTTCCATAATCATTCCTTCCGCCCCACTGTTTTCAATTGTGTTTGGGTATTGCGGTCCCCTTTGCAGTTACATGAGGGTGGGGGAACTGTATACAGCCCATGTGGGTTACAATACGTCTCAGGAGTATGACAGTGTGTTTGAAGGGCTTCCTTCTGGCATTGTGCTCTGGCTTATTACTTGAAGTCTTCTGGTGATGATAACTTTGTCCAGTTCTGCTACTGAATGGAAGTGGTGACAATTGGTAATCTGAAGAAGACTTCACATGAGCCATATGGAGCCATGATTAGCCAGGTCTCTCTTTGACCACAGCCGCAGAAATGGTATGGTGTGGTATTTGTTTGAATAGCACTTTGTATTTATGGCTTTGATAGGGTGGAATTGAGAGACGTGCGGAACGTGGCCATGTAGCGTGGATCCTAATACAGTAGAACCTTGGTTTACGAGCATAATTCGTTCCAGAAGCATGCTCGTAAACCAAATTGCTCGTATATCAAAGCGAGTTTCCCCATAGAAAGTAAGAGAGAGCCGGAACTCAAAGGCCTTGAGCATGCGCAGATGCTCAAGGCCCAGCAAAAAGGACTGCAGATCTTCGGGCATCGGCATGTCCTGTGCATTGGTGCCGGTGCCAGATGGAGGGTAAGCAAAGTGTTCGGGTGGGTGGGAGGCGCCGGATCGCGGGGGGAGGCGCTCGTACCTCGAGGCAAGCTCTGTTTGCGAGGCACCAATTTTGTGAATGATTTGCATGTCTTGCAAAACACTCACAAACCGGTGCACTCGTAAACTGAGGTACCACTGTATTGGAGAATGACACAGGGAGTTTTTCCCTATTCCTGCAAACTCTGTCCTCATCTGAACAAGCCTCAAACACTTTAAAATTATAAGTATTCAAGGTTTGTGCGATTAAGGCAGAGTTTACAGGGATTGGGAAACATTTGTCCCCGTGTCATTCTCTACCTAGTATTGCAGGGGAGAGGAACCTGGGTTCTCCAGCACTGTGCACATCTTAGGTATAATGCCCCTGTTTCTCTCTCTTCTTCCAGCCTGTATAGCCTCCAGACCTGGGCAGTGTGGGCGTGCAGACGGCTATGTCTTGGAAGGAAAAGAGCTGGAATTCTACCAGAGGAAGATCAAAGCGAAAAAAGGCAAATAAAGTCCACTCTTCCAACAAATAAAGCCCAAATACCTGATAAATCTGCCTGTTGTATGTGGTTTCTAAAGTAGAAAGACTGCATGGTGGAGCTGAGAAGCTTTTTCGAACAGAGTGGACAGCCTCATCCCAGGGAATGCAGCGTGCCTTTCTTTTTCTCCCATGTACAGTCTTGTGCACTGTTCAGTGACCTCCTTCCTTCCACTTGGTCTGGGGGTCTCATTCCAGTGCTAGAGAAACTCCCTTCTAGCAGAAAGGACAGGCTGTTCTCTGTGGCCTGTCTTTTCCGAAAGCTGGGTACAGGCTTCCTTGTGCTGAGTAGCCCTGTGCCTCTAGACAAATAGTAGGGGATCTATTATGAAACAATGTCCTTTTTGCACCTTTCAGACCAGTGAACCGAGCCTACTTGTGTGAGGTCTAGTTTATTTAAAATTTGTTATACTGCCACAGGTGTCAAAAGTTGGTCCTCAAGGGTCACAATCCAGTCGGGTTTTCAGGATTTTCCCAATGAAATATGCATGGGATCTGTTGGCATACAGTGAAAGCAGTGCATGCAAATAGATCTCATACATATTCATTGGGGAAATCCTGAAAACCCGACTGGATTGTGGCCTTCAAGGACCGACTTTGACACCCCTGATCTAAGCAGTGTACAGAATATAAAACTAAACGGACATTTTGGAGACGGTAAGATATGGAGGGAAATCCATAAAATATGTAGAAGAGTAAGAAGAAGCATGCTCTCTTCACAGCATCAAAAAAGGTGCAACTACCGGTTCACTGAATTAGCCCAGTAATGCTTTTAACATTTATAAGTGGGGCTGAGTTTTAGGATCTCCCTGAGACAGTTGCACGCATACTCTTGTCAACAGTGTAAGTCTCGTGTATATTCAGTATGGCTATGCGGAGACTGGCTTATATAGTATATAGCCCTTAAGGAATGAATTAGGGCAAGCCTATTTTAAAATAAAGCCTAGTTTTTATGGTGAATATTAATTAACTTTTCAGCACTGTATAATGGAAGTGCCTTGTATGAGAGAGAAAGAGATAACGGACAGACTAGATGGGCCATATTTCTATCACCACCAAACACAACATCTATGCCTTTGGGTGAAATGGGTAACTAGGGAAAGATTGTTCACTACATAGAATTAAGCTTTAGATGTGGTGAGGGCAGTTAGTATTTACACAAGTTCCTGGCAGAAAAGTCCATAAGCGATAGTGAGCCAGGTAGGTTGAGTGAGAGCAGTACAGAATAGTGAGAGACAGGATGCTGGGCTTGATGGCTAAAGAGAATTTTCTTTCAGGCTGCGTGCTCAATGTTTAGACTTTCGTTGGAGGGCTCTTTTACTATGATCGTCAAAGGAGATACCTTTGAGCTCTCTCGTTTTTTCTGCTGCTCTGAGGCCTCTAACCTGTGAGGGACCTTCAGGTGGATGTGAGGTGTCATGGGTTCGCTGGCCTGACTCTCTTTTTCATCTTCTGTATCTTCCTCTTCAATGCGTCCAACAGACTCGGGATCCTGGTCGCTATAGGAGGAGTTTGGGTTTGGGGAGGGAAGATTTTCTCCTCGGAAGTGCAGCAGATGGTGGAACCGCTCACTCCTGCCGAAATTCTTCAGGCTGATGGCAGGAGAAGCAGCTGCCGCTAGGAATCGATTCAGTAGTGGGGTATGGATTTTGGGAGTGTTAGGAATAGCGTTGACCTGCTGGCTCTGGTCCAAATCATCACTCATTCTGCAAATGGAAGAAAATAGCATTTTGCTGTGGTCATTTGTTTAATTTTCCCTTCACTTGGTGATTATATTGGGTAAAGTAAAGTGCAGGCAGAGTTATTGATACCACCTTATTACAAACCAAGTGACCCGACACAGTCCGTGTTTTGGAAAACACGCCTTCTTCAGGGGTCCATGGTTGATAAGGTTTAAGGTGGACCCCTGAAGAAGGCGTGTTTTCCAAAACACGGACTGTGTCGGGTCACTTGGTTTGTAATAAGGTGGTATCAATAACTCTGCCTGCAAATGTACATATTAGTTTGTTTTGATTTTTTGCTTATTGCATGCTGTACTGCAGACCCTGTTGAACTCCTTTTTTGTTGTCCGGGTAAAGTAAAGTTGAATATTAATTAACATTACAACATTGTATAATGGAAGTGGCCGTGTATGAGAGAGAGAGAGAATGGTTACTGTGGATGGACAGACTAGATAGGCCATTTGGCCTTTATCTGCCATCATGTTTCTGTGTTTCAAAAAATGTCTCTTTTTATTGATAATCTCTGTGAAATGGGTAGAACTGTGACTCAATTTGTCAGGTAGATGGTCAGGGTGGCAGTCCTATTCAAACCCTTCCATGTCAGTTCTGCACTGGATAAATGCTATGGTTCTCCTATCCCTTGCGTCAGCCTCACCTCATATCAAAGGTGGAACCCAGGAAGGAAGGTTTGAGGGTCTCAGCCACTGTGGCGTTAGTATAAGGTGGTAGAGCAGTTGATTCATTCCAGTATTTGTCCTTCGTGGTTGGAGGAAGGTTCTGGTACATGTCATCCACAGACAGCAAAGATACCTGAAAGCAAGAAGAAGGAACGTGTTTAAGTTAAAACATTTTGTGATGACCAGAAGCAATTCCCAATTGTTCCTGCCAGTTCCAGTCTCAAAATGGCTACTGGAACCTCCAGTTGTGGTCTCGTGAGATTCCTACAGGATGGTGTGGCAGCCATTCTGAATGTGGAGCTGTCAAGGGCCGGAAAGACTGGGGATTGCACCCATCCCAACTAGACCAGGGCCAAATAGTAAATATTTTAGTTTCAGCGGGCCAAGGGAAAAAGTGAAGGATATTTTTGTAAATAGGCCTGCTTAAACAAAAAACAAGTGAAAGTAACCTGAGAGTAAGAGGTCATACCTGCAAGTTCCTGTCTATCAATTTGTTTGTTTCAAAGTCATCGTCATCTTCGCCAAAGGGGTTAATGATCTGCTCTGCAACCTGGAGGAAAGAAATAGGGAAAGACTTAAGGGGAGAAGCAGGAACAGATCTGCGCAGATACTCTAAGAGAATTAGGGGGGGTGGGGAGGATAGAGAGGTTTCTTGGTTGAAGGAAACCAAGACATTAGACAAGAGCATTATTCACATTAGGTGAACCTTTACTCTACCACCTCCTTGATCTTTAGTCCATTTTCCCTTCCCTGAGAGTTTGATAATAAAACTCAAAAAGTCATGATTGTCCTACAGTGATCTTATTAAAATACCATATTGTTTCTTATACCCTGAAATTGTCTACCAAGAATCATTGTGACTTACATAAGATTCATACCAAACTCAGCTGAGGGAAATTATCTCGCAGCTTTGCTAGACTTCATTCAACTAAGATTGAGACTTAATGTTCACTGGTCTTCAGCGGGCCACCACACACTCGAAAACTCTCATTGTGCATGGCTTTACGCTCCCACTCGTCATTGGAACCAGCACGTATTTTCAATTTGCTTTCAAATAATTAAGTATAAATACTAAAAGTACTTAGCTTTTAGTAAGACGCTGTGCAGGGAGGGTGTAAAGGAAAAAATCTGAGAGTTTTCGAGTGTGTGGTGGCCCGCTGAGGACCAGTGAACATTAAGTCTCAATCTTAGTTGAATGAAGTCTAGCAAAGCTGCAAGATAATTTCCCTCAGCTGAGTTTGGTATTACATAGTATCTTCATTCTAATACACTTTACTAAACTAGTGCTGGTGTTTACATTACATAAGATTCATAACATTAACATCAGGGATCAGACAGGTCCTGGATTACAGTGAGAAGAGATGTGTTTTTAATGGCTTCCTGAAGGTAGGAAGAGAGATTTATTTCTCCCTGCCTCACCTCTGAAGCTGACCTTGCCACTCGACACACCATTCTCCCCCAACTTTTTCTCCCTGCCTGCTCCCTAGCCACTGATTCCACCCTGAAGCTGATCCTGCCACCTGACATGCTTCATTCCCGCCGCAACAGGGACGGGCCAGGCATATGCAGCGACTGCATGTGGCCAGCCCACAGGCCTTCCCCCGACATCAATTCTGACGGGGAGAAGGTTCCAAGTCAGGCAGCGATTGGCTGGCCCAGAACCTCTCTGACATCATCATTAACGTTGAGGAAGGCTTGTGGGCTGGCCATGTGCCGTCGCTGCATACACCTGGCCCCGTCCCTGTTGAGGTGGGTGGGAATGGAGTGTGTCGGGTGGCAAGGTCGGCTTCAGAAGAGGCAAGGAAGAATTGGCTAAAGCAGGGGGGGGGGCAGGCAGGGAGAGATCCCAGGAGGTGGGCGGCCCGCGTACCCCCTGAGGTGTGCATACCACGAGATGAGAAACACTGCTGTAGGCAGTAGCCAGCGTGGACGACTCCTCGCAAGTGTGTCATGGCACACCTGAAATCTCAGGAGGCACACTGGTCTAGAATGTCTCACCTATCCACTGGAAAAGAGCTTACTAGAGTAAGTACATATTTTTTTTAAAATTTAAACACTACATTAAAATCCTGATTTTTTTACTTTGAAACAATTTTTTATTGAACAAGCCAGAAAAAACATAATGAATACAGTAAAAAAATAAGTCGTTCAGGAACTATATAGCATGTATCCCCCAACACCCACCTCCCTATATTCCGCCCTTCATAAGATAAATCGGAGTATACAAACACAGAGCCCTTCTCACCTTTAGCCATCCCGAGTAAAAGAAGAACTGGAGCAGGGTGAAGATGGGAATGTACATGTCCAGATCATGGTCCTTGTATTTCTGTTTGGGATCCAGGAACTGGCGGCCAATCAGGCAGAATGCAAAGAAGGAATACACAGCAATGGTGACAACCTAGGGAAAGAGATTAATTATTGTCAGATGGAGATGTAGCACAGTGGAAGACTACCAGTCAGGTTTTCAGGATAGCCATTGTGAATATGCATGTGAGATTTGCAAGGGCTATCCAGAAAACCTGGCTGGTGGTCAGGAATCATTGCTATAGAAAAAGGCTTTGTATGCGTTCCAGAGATGGACGTCCTTAAAGCAGCGCTATACTGCCTTGTATCTACTATGACTCGCATTCCCTCAATGCAATGTTTTGCATAGAGTGAATGGTCTCTAATTTGGGGGATTTTTTAGCCACTTTTTCATGAATAAATTCACCTAAAGTGGTTAATTCATTGAATAGTAATCAGGTACTCTTAAGCATTTTCCCTATCTGTCCCAGCAAGTTTACAATCTATCTGGGGCACTGGAGTGTTGAGTGACTTGCCCAATATGAGATGACTAGAAACCTGAATACATACAAGCACTCCTTATAGGGCCTGAAGAACAGTAAAAATAGTACAGAAATAGATCCATTATCCAAAATAAACTTGTACATAAACCATTCACCTCAATCCCACACCCCTAGTCATTGTAAGATAAGACCCTTGAACAGCAAAAGTATAAATTAAGTACAGTAAACCGTATAATGCTGGCTATCAAGTCTAGGTTCTTGTAAGACCAGAGCTAAACGTGACCACAAATCATTAAAAGGGTCAAAGCGCCCACTTCACTTATCTGTCAATTTGCTCTAATGCTTTCCATGAAATCAATTTTACCCGCCAATCCAACACAGTAGGTCCAATAGATTTTTTAAAACAAGTTTGCCACTGATGGCCTTTTGTGA
The DNA here is from genome assembly GCF_902459505.1 of Geotrypetes seraphini. Lineage (NCBI taxonomy): Eukaryota > Metazoa > Chordata > Amphibia > Gymnophiona > Dermophiidae > Geotrypetes > Geotrypetes seraphini. The sequence goes on from NC_047095.1 coordinate 71,734,530, forward strand.
AGTCCTAGCAAACATGTCCTGCGGTCTAGCTGAATAGGAGAGCCTAGGCCCTTCATCATAAGTTGAGTAACAGCAGACCAAAAACGTATAAGTTCACGGGACCACCATACATGGAAAAAAGTCCCTTTAGCAACAAGGCATTAGTAGTTTGAGGAAACGTAGCCTGTAGGCGGTCAGGGGTGTAGGACCAGTGGCTTAGAACTTTGTAAGCATTTTCTTTAATCTACACATATAGAGACCTCAAGAAACACTCTTCCACTCCAACCTGGTCAATGTCACCCCTATGTCATTTTCCCACAAAATCATAAATTTGTACTTTGTAAATGTATGATTGTTAAAAAATTTCTACAACAGAGAAATGAGCCCCTGAAATGTTTCAAGCGCCTTACAAAGATTTTCCAAATGTTCATGTTCATTAGGGTCTAATGTGCAAATATGGGAAAACATCCCTGGGGGGTAATTGATAAAGTTCTCAACTCTTCCAATGGAATCATCGCTTCATCATCCAGGAATTGCCTAAATCGAAATAAACCCCTCTACCCACCCTGAAATTAGGTTCAGATCTAATGGAAGGGAATGATTAAATTCTCCTATATCCCCCAAATGTCCACTGTACTTTATACCAAAGTCCCACCAGATGGGAAACATATGGATTTGGGAAACTGCCCCTTCTCAGCAGAGTACCAAGGTGAGGGGTCCAAATGAGATGATGTAGGGGAACTTGCCTGTGTAGTAATACACCCAGTTTTGTCTGGAGAGAATTTCCAATCAAGTAATTGTCTAATTTGAGCTACCCAATAATACCAGGTTAGGTTCGGCATTCTCTCTCCCCTCCCCATTAACCCATAGAAGGGACTTCGGTAATCATGGAGATCCTGAACCCTATACAAATCTTGAAAATTTGCATTGAAGGGACTGAAGTGTGCCTCTAGTAATTAGAATAGGGAGTGACTGGAAAAGAAAAAGCATGCGAAGTAGCACATTCATCTAGCACGGCAATCTTTTCCCCCCAGGACAACCACAGACAATGCCATGTATTCAAATCATGTCTAATACGCCCCCACAAAACCTCATAATTACTAGAATACAATTTAGTAGTTCCTGCTAAACTGGGACGTACACAGGTGAGGCTGGACTCATTTAGAGCACTGGTCTTGGCAATTCTTATCTTCTTATGTTTGGTCATTTGAACTCCCAGGTATTTAATCTGATTAGTGGCTCATTTAAATGGAAAAGTTTTACAGAGATCAACTTCCTCAGATTGGGAAATAGTAATACCTCAAATTTCTTATTTATCATAATTGGCTTTAAAGCCCACCACTCGTCCATACAGTTGCAATTCCTGCACTATCATAGATAGGGTCCGCTGGGACTGATGGACATAAAACAAAATGTCATCTGCAAATAGAGCCAACTTGTGATGTTGGGAGCCTAATTGAAAACCCTGAATATCAGGATTGTCTCGAGGCAAAAAGAAGTGGCGAGAGCGGGCAACCCTGCCGAGTCCTCCTGGATGGGGAAAGAAGAGAAGTAACTGCCATTCATCTTCATCCACACCATTGGAGCCTCACATAGTTTACATAAGAACATAAGCAGTGCCTCTGCTGGGTCAGACCAGAGGTCCATCACGCCCAGCACTCCGCTCACTCGGCGGCCCATCAGGAAGCGCTTTCCAGGTGTCCACCACCCTTTGGGTGAAGAAGAACTTCCTAGCATTGGTTCTGAATCTGTCCCCTCTCGTTCTTGTAGTTTTTGAATGTTTGAAGAATCTGTTCCTCTCCACGCCTTTCATGATCTTGTAAGTCTCTATCATGTCCCCTCTAAGTCTCCGCTTCTCCAGGGAAAAGAATCCCAGTTTCTCTAATCTTTCAGAATATGAAAGGTTTTCCATACCTTTTATCAATCGTGTCACTTTTTTCTGAACCCTTTCGAGTATCGCCATATCCTTCTTAAGGGACGGTGACCAATATTGGACGCAGTACTCAGATGCTGGCGCACCATTGCCCGATACAATGACAGGATAACTTCTTTCATTCTGGTTGTAATACCTTTCTTGATAGTACCCAGCATTCTATTTGCTTTCTTAGAGGCCGCTGCGCACTGTGCCAACGGCTTCATTGTGTTGTCCACTATTACTCCCAAGTCCTTTTCTTGGGTACTTTCACCCATTACCAGCCTTCCCATCGTATAGCTGTACTTCGGGTTTCTGTTTCCTACATGCAAGACTTTACATTTCTCTATATTAAACTTAATCTGCCATCTCGTTGCCCACTCTTCTAGTTTGTTCGAGTCCCTTTGTAAATCTTCACAGTCCTCTTTAGTCCCAACTCCACTAAATAGTTTGGTGTCGCCTGCGAATTTTATTACTTCGCACTTCATCCCTGTTTCTAGATCATTTATAAATACATTGAACAGCAGCGGTCCGAGTACCGACCAGTGCGGAACACCACTCGTGACCCTCCTCCAGTCCAAGTAGTAGCCCTTCACTCCTACCCTTTGCTTTCTACCCACCAACCAATTTTTGATCCATCTATGTACGTCTCCTTCCACCCCATGGTTCTTCAGTTTCCATAGTAGGCGTTCATGGGGTACCTTGTCAAAGGCTTTTTGGAAATCTAAGTATACGATGTCTATGGGGTCCCCTTTGTCCATCCGTTTGTTTTAAGTTTTTTATTGATTTTTTCATATATCAACAAGTGTTATAAATTTTCCATACAATTATCTTAACAATACACTTGATATCTCTATAATGTACTTTATATAAACCATATTTTATATTATTTTTCTTATGAATTTATATAACATATATATTGTAATGATTTAGTCAAATATTTAATTATGAACCCTTTTCCCTCCCTTTATCACGTTAATTTCACATAATACTATCATTCATTATGATATATTTTTTTATAATGTATAATATAGAAAATAAATTCCTTCCCTCCCTCCCTTCTTTAACCATTATCTTATTATGGGGAAAAATTAAAATCAGTCATTGCAAAAATCTGTTAATGGTCCCCAAATCCTCTTGAACTTATCCATATATCCTTTTTGTGTTGCAAATCTTATATATATGGCAAACTGAGTTCCACCAAAAATTATAGTTCAATCTGTCATAATTTTTCCAATTATGTGTAATTTGTTGTACTGCTACTCCAGTCAGTATAAATAAAAGTTTATTGTTATTTGATGAAATTTGACTTCGAGCTCTCATTGCAGTACCAAACAAAATCGTATCATATGTCAAGGCTACCGGATTTTCTAACATCCTATTAATTTGAGGCCAAATTGATTTCCAAAATATTAATATGAATGGACAATAGAATAAAAGATGATCTAATGTCCCTGCTTCAAGTTGACAATGCCAGCATCTATTAGACTTAGAGCTATCTATTCTATGTAAACGTGTGGGGGTCCATAAAGCTCTATGTAAAATAAAAAACCAAGTTTGTCTCATAGAGGCTGACAATGTACATCTTAACTTCAAAGACCAAAGTCGTGGCCATTGAGATGCATTAATCTGATGCTTAATCTCAATGCTCCAAATGTCTCTAAGACCATTTTTTTTCTTTTTATGTACAAATCCAGATATTAATTTATACCACATTGCGGCCTGGTGACCCATGGAATCTATCTGAAAACATAAGAATTCCATACTATGATAGTTATTAAGGTTTTTCCATTCAGGGAACCCTACCTGAATGGCCTGCTTCAATTGCATCCATCTGAAATATTGTGATTTATTCAAACCAAATTTATTTTGCAATTGTGAAAACTCAAGCAGTTTACCTTTATTCATTACATCTTCTAAAATACGAATTCCAGCGATCATCCAATGTTTCCAGATAATTTTAAAACCGCCAACTTTGATCTTTGGATTGAGCCATATTGTTTGAGTCGTTGATTTAGTTATTGGAATAGGAGTTAGGTTACTTATATATCTTATAGTTTTCCAAGTATCAACAAATATTTTGTGATCCTTATATAACTTGGCATTTGAATACAAATAACATGATTCAGACCTAAAGGAAACATTAATCTCCATTCTAACCAGAACCAAACTGGTATATGTTCAATGGGCTCTGGGAGGATCCAATACATACCCTGACGCATAATATAGGCTTGATGGTACCTATAAAAATTTGGAAAATTTACCCCTCCCTCCGCAATTGGTCTTTGTAAAGATACTAGAGCAATTCTGGGGGGTTTTCCAAGCCAAATAAATTTTGTTAACATCTTATCCAATTTTTTATAAAAAGACCCCTGAAAAAAAATTGGTATCATTCCCATTTGGTAACAAACTACTGCTAAGCAGTGTTCCCTCTAAGCGGGCGGGTGTTGTGAGCAAACTTTTTTCACCGTGAGCCAAAAATATCGGGCGCCAGCAAGTTATGAGCCAACTCGCCCGATTCTCCTCTCGCCGCCCTGCCATCTGCCGTACGCCTCTTCCGATCGTGCGCTGTGACGAGAAACGTGTGCGCTGCGATGTAATATTTTGTGCGCCAGCGCACGCCAGCGCAGCTTAGCGGGAACACTGGTTCAAATGGTTTTATTTATTTCCCCAAATTTATTTTTGTTATACGCATTGAAAATATTTGATATTGCGTTTAAATCAAAATCTCAATAAACTTGAAACGAGTGCCCGTGAGATTGTGGGAGGGTTAAATACTCAAAACTTAGAAGTTTTTGCTACGCCAGCTTTCTGGTATCTTTACATACAGTGGCGTACCTAGCATATGTAACATCCGGGGCCCATCATTTTTTGGCACCCCCCCCCCATCTGTAAGAAAAACATGATTTTTAGTAACAAACCACACGTCACACATGAGTACCTAGGAAAAGGCAGCATCTTACATATTGCAGTGAGCAGTACATCAATACACCCATTGTAAAACTAAACAAGCCAGACCAGCACAGATCAATCCTACACCGTCAATCCTAACAGAAAACCATGTCTTTCGAACACACAGAACACAGAAAACACCTTCGCCTAGTAAGGAATATGTAATCACAAACTAACCCCTCCCTCTTTTACAAAACTGTAGTGTGGATTTTAGCTACGGAGGTAACAGCTCTGATGCTCATAAAATTCTGAGCATCAGAGCTGCTACCACCAAGGCTGGTGCTAAAAACGCTTCACAGTTTTGTAAAAGGGGGGATAAAATAAAAATACATAGACAAAGGTTAAATTGAACCAGCAAGAAGCTGGACTCTGCATACAATGCTTCACAGAAACAGTGACACATGTCTCCTAAAGCAATAAATAAATAGAAATTTTTTTCTACCTTTGTCTTCTGTGGTTTCTCCTTTCCTCATCTTCTTGTAACTCTCTTCCTTCCATCCACTGTCTGCCGTCTCTCTTCCCCTATATGGCATCTTCTCTCCTTCTATGCCCCTTCCAGAAACTGTATGCCTCCCCCTTCCATCTCTCCTTTCACCCCATTGGTCTGGCATCTCTCTCCTCGCCTTCCCTCTCCCACACCTCTCCTCATAGTCTGGTATCTCCCCTTCCCTGATTCTCTGGCATCTCTCTCCTTTCCTTTTCTTCCATCTTTCGCTCCCCCTCCATGCTCTCACATCTCCCCCTTCCTTTTCCCTTAGACTGGCATACCTTCCTCCTACGCTCCAAGCCCTGGCATCTCCTTTAATTCCCTCCCTCATCTTCCTTCTCCCTCCAGCTGGGTACCGCAACACTCTTCCCTGCAGCTCTGCACTTCCCCACAATTGCCATGCTTCGGTTCCTCTTCTTCCTTCCTTCCTCCCCCCCCCCCCCCGCGGGACCCTGCGGCACCATCAACTCTTACTCCCTCTAATGTCGGCCCTGCAGCTCCAGACTTCCTCGCACCTTCTCCCCTCCCCCTTTGGATCGCTATTATTTTAAATGTTATAGCCGCGGAGCTGTATCCATCAGTGGAGATGTCTAACCTCGGCCTGCCCCGGAACTCTTACTGCAACAGTGACTTCCTGTTCCTGCCTAGACGGGCGGCTGCTGCAGTAAGAGTTCCGGGGCAGGCCGAGGTTAGACATCTCCACTGATGGATACAGCTCCGCGGCTATAACATTTAAAATAATAGCGATCCAAAGGGGGAGGGGAGAAGGTGCGAGGAAGTCTGGAGCTGCAGGGCCGACATTAGAGGGAGTAAGAGTTGATGGTGCCGCAGGGTCCCGCGGGGGGGGGGGGGGAGGAAGGAAGGAAGAAGAGGAACCGAAGCATGGCAATTGTGGGGAAGTGCAATCCCCCCAATGCGTCCCCTTACCTTACCGACGCGTGTGTGCGCTGTGAAGAGAAACTTTGCGCTGCGATGTAATATTTTGTGCGCAAGCGCAGGCCAACGCAGCTTAGCGGGAACACTGCTGCTAAGATCATCATTTTTACAGTTTGCACTCTCCCCCACCAAGATATGCACAAAGGATTCCATTGCTCACACATTTCTGACACTTTTTGTAATAAATTTTTTTCATTAATTTTCATAGTCTCATCCACAGTTTTTGTAATCCAAATTCCTAAGTATTTTAATCCTTCTTCTTTCCAAATACAAGAAAATGAGTCAAATAGACTTTTTGTACAATGTACATTGAGTGGAAGCACTTCTGATTTATTCCAGTTTATTTTATATCCTGAAAATTTTCCAAATTTTTCAATCAATTTGAGCAAATTTGGAATGGTTGTTTCCGGATTTCTCAAATAAAGTAAAATATCATCCGCATATGCTGATAATTTATATTCTCTATCTGAATGCGGAATACCCTGTATCTCCTTTACCTGTTCTATAGCTAACAACAAGGGTTCCAAAACGATATCAAAAAGCAAAGGAGATAGTGGACATCCTTGTCTAACCCCCCTCTGTAGAATAAATTTTTCTGAAAAATTATTATTGATATATAATCTAGCAGCAGGGGAGCTATACAATGCTTTTATTATTTGTATAAATCCGGATCCTATTCCAAACCATTCCATTGCCTGAAACATGAAGATCCATTCCACTCTATCAAAAGCTTTTTCAGCATCTAATGAAATAGAGAATGCTGGGTCATTAATGGATTTTGTCAAATATAACATGTGATGTGCCAGTCTAGTATTATGAGATGAGTGTCTTTGAGCATATCTATAATGAAAGGGAGAGCTTTAGCCAATCTTAATGCTAATGCCTTAGTTAGAATTTTTCCATCCACATTTATTAAAGAAATTGGTCTATAATTTGAAACCAAAATGGGATCTTTATTTGGCTTAGGTAAAACTATAGTTATTGATTCAGCCATAGTACCTGTAATACAACCTTTATTTAGTTGTGTCTGATATAGTTTTAATAAATAGGGCATTATAATGTTTTGAAATGATTTATAAAACTCCACTGTATAACCATCTCCACCTGGAGCGGATCCAACCCTAAGGGATTTCAAAGCTGTATTTAACTCTTTTAAGGATATTGGCTCTTCTAAACTTCGTTTTATATGTTCAGGAATCTTTGGTCCCTCTATTAACTTTAAAAATTCTAAACCATCCTTTTCCTTTTTCGAATAAGGCTCAGAAGAATACAAATCTTTATAATATTTTAAAAATTGTTTTATAATGGGATCAATTTGAGATAAAATTTCACCATTCTCATTTTGAATAGCAATTATTTTTGGTTTTCTTTTTTTTGCTTTAAGATAATTTGCTAGCATTCTTCCCGCCTTATTCGAATTTCCATAATACAAAGCTTGCTGTACAAATAAATCTTTTCTAATCATTTTTGAAGAAATTTCATTATATTTACCTTTAGCTTTTAAAAATTCTTGTTGTGTCAAATAATCCCATTTTTCAATTAATTTTGATTCTAGAGACTTCACCACTTTTTCCAATTCTATAAATTGCTTTTTTTCCTTTTTTATTTGCAAAGCTGAATAAGAAATAATTTGTCCTCTAATGTATGCTTTAAAAGCATCCCACAAAGTCTCTATTGAAATTTCTTCTGTATCATTAATTTGAAAATAATCTTTTATTTTTTCTAAAAGATTTTCACAAAAATCAGTATCTGTGAGCAATGTATTATTTAATCTCCATATAGGTCTATTTCCATTCTGATCTATTATTTTAATTTCAATCCACACTCCAGCATGATCAGATAGTATAATTGGATGAATGACAGCCTGTGTGACTTGATGTACTAATTGATTAGAAACAAAAATGTAATCTATTCTAGAAAAAGAATTATGAACCTGTGAACAAAACGAAAATTCCCGACCATCAAAATGAAGAATACGCCAAATATCTTTTAAATCACAAGATTGTACCAAATTATCAAGGCCTAATGATTTTATAAATCTTCTCGGACTTTTATCCATCAGTGGATCTATAACAGCATTGAAATCCCTTGCTACTACTAGATTTGAAGTAGCAAGTGGAAGAATTAATTGTTGCAGAGTTTTAAAAAATTCATTCTGGTTCGAATTAGGGGCATATATATTGAAGAGCGTCATGGTGGTATTTCCCATGTCCATTTCCACATATACCCACCTTCCAAGAGGATCAGCTGCCTTAAACTTAAATGAAGCAGAACATTTTTTATTTATTAATATAGCAACACCAGCTTTTTTCCCTATTGCCGAAGAAAAATAACATTGTTTGACCCAATCATCTTTTAGCTTTATAGATTCAGTATTTGACAGATGGGTCTCTTGTATGCAGCATATATCAGCGTTCTGTCTTTTTAAAAATAATAATGCCTTTTTTCTTTTAATCGGGTGATTGAGACCATTAACGTTTAAAGATATTATCTTAAGACCCATTATGTATTAATATAATTTGTAACATATCATCCCAATCTTCAAAATTCTTTATAAATTCCTTTTTCCCACATATAAGATAAATCAAAGAATTACCTATTTTATACAGACCCTTAAAATTTAATACCCCCCCCCCCCCACACTTCCTCCCTTCCCACCCCATACATATACGAATACTTGGAAACGCAAAATTAGATCCGGTAACATCACTCCTTACAAGCTAAAAAGAAAATACTTAAATTATTCCAAGCTCCATAATAGTAATATTATTATTAAAATTTAACAATTTATATATCTCTACTTTCTTATTTATATGGATACTTTCATCTATTCCAAGTTTATTATGTTAAGTGTAATTAAATGTATATTAAAATATTTTGAATTTATAAAATTCTTATCTAGGATAAGTTTACTAAAAATCATTAAGCAAACACTTTATCTTCCATACCTATAATCATTCTTCATATTCATTACTTTTCTATTCCATAATATCCATTCATCCAAAATTAGAAGGTAAAAATTATAATCAAATTAAAATCTATCATAACCCATTCTCTTTCTCGTTCTTTTTCCTCTTTTAATCATTCAATTAAAATCTTTAGTGAGTTCTATGCCTAAACTTTCCTCTATATCCTGTGGAGGACTGTGTCTTAAAAAGAATGGATTCAGCGTATATCTGAGTCTATCCTATAAAGATATTATTCTTTCCTATGCAAGACATTTTTTTTCATTCTACATATTATATCCTATGTTTAATATTTTTTCAGTTCGTGTAGTCCCTCTGGTACGAACGCCTTTTTTTTTTTTTTTTTTTTATAACTTCCTCTTCAAAGTCCCTCTTCTTCCTCCGTAGACGTGATGATGTGAAACAAACCAATCCTCTTCACTTCCGGTGCAGTTCATTGGTTAAATGAAGATTTCCTGCCGATGCATACTCCTTCGCGTATTTTTCAGCAATGTCTTAGCAAATCACCATATTTCGGGCATATTCGTGGCACTGAGGGAATATCTGGCAGGAAGACAGTTATTCTTTATTCTCCTCAGCCGATCAGAAAATCCGACGCTATCAATCCATTCCCAGAGTCGTGCACTGTAACCGAGGGGAAGTCAACACTCGACCCCCCTTCGCGTCACTCATTTATCTACGTTTTCACCGAGTCAAGTTCCATGCTCGTGACAACGACCTTCTTTATTTTTAAAAGTAAGTTGAATTCCATACATTCGAAACAGTTGACTCAATCTGGTTGTTTTTTTTTTTTTTCCCCAGAGTATATTTGCAGTAACGATTTAAAATAAAATAAAATATAAACAGAATCATTTGATATAAGTTCAATCTTAGTAAACTTACTCAGTTCTTTATTTAAGAAGTCATTGGTTGTTCACATTGTTCTAGATAGTCTGCTAATTTCTTGTGATCAGTGAAGTTTTGCGTTTTATTTCCCAAAGTTACTTTCATAACTGCTGGATAAAGAAGTCCGTATCTTGCCCCTAGTGCCCTTAATTGAGGTCTTAAATCCAGTAGTTGTTTTCTTTTTAAGGCAGTTTCTCTGGCAAAATCCGGTACAATGTGTATACGTGCATCTTGACATCGTAAATTTTTATTTTCTTTAGCCAGTTGACATATTTCAGCAACATGTTGGTATCTTAATAGTTTAAATATTAAAGTTCTTGGACCTTTTTGTAATGTTGTTTTCTGTCCTGGTATTCTGTGTGCTCTTTCAATTTCGAGAGGCACTTTGGATTTAAGAGGCAGGATTTTTGGAAGAAATTGTTCCAGGAAAGTGATGGGATCATTTTTTTCCACTCCTTCAGGCATCCCTATAATTCTTAAATTATTTCTTCTTTCCCTATTCAAACAATCTTCCAAGTCTCTCTTCATTATTTCCATTTCTTTCCAAGCTTTTTTATTTTGCATGACTTCAGTATGTACCTCTTCCGATTTTTCTTCTAAGTGAGTTATTTTGTTATCTATTAGGTCCACTCTTTTTGTAAGCATGGCTACGTCGTCAATTGCCTTTTGAAGTTGTTTTTTTTATTTCTAAAACGATATCTTTGATCTGTCTTATTTCCACCATCATGTCTGTTTCTCCTTCTGAAGGCAGCGGAACCTTTGAAGGTGTCCCTGGTTCAGGCTTTGATCTTTTATTACTGCTTGTTCCAGATCCTCCGGCTCCTGCATCGTTTTTATTTTGTTTACCCGATGCCATTTTCTTCTTATCCACCTTTTTTTTTCAGCGAAATATCGATTTTGGAGCTTTTAAATTTGAAATAATAGCTTGTCTGACACGGAGCACTGCTATTACCCGACCATTTGCTTGCGTGTCCAAGCCACGCCCCCTGTCCATCCGTTTGTTAATTCCTTTGAAGAAATGCAATAAGTTTGTTAGGCACGATCTTCCCTTGCAGAAGTCATGCTGGCTTGTTTTCATCAGTTTATTCCTTTCTAGATGCTCGTCGATGCTGTCTTTTATCAGCGCTTCCGCCATCTTCCCCAGAACCGAAGTCAAATTCACCGGTCTGTAGTTCCCCATGTCATCTCTCGATCCTTTTTTAAAGATGGGCGTAACATTAGCTATCTTCCAATCCACCTGTTTTCAGGGATAGATTACAAACCTGCTGTAGTAGTTCCACTATTTCCTCCTTTAGTGCTTTCAATACCCTAGGGTGGATTCCGTCCGGGCTTGGAGATTTGTCAGTTTTTAATCTGTCTATCTGCTTGTGTACGTCCTCAAGGCTAACCTTGATGGATGTTAGTTTTTCTGCTTGATCTCCTATGAAGATTTTTTCAGGTTCCGGTACGTTGGATGTGACCTCTTTTGTAAATACTGACGAAAAGAACATGTTTGTCTCTCCGCCACTTCTTTTTCCTCCTTCACCACTCCCTTCCTATCTCCGTCATCCAGCGGTCCCACCTCCTCCCCTTTAACATATCTGAAGAACGGTTTGAAATGTCGTGCTTCCCTGGCTAGCCTCTCTTCATATTCTCTTTTTGGTGACATTCTTTTTCATGCTTCTTGTGCTCTTTCCAGTTTTCCTCGAATTTGTCCTTTTTCCATTTCCAGAATGAATTCTTCTTATCCCCTATCGCTTTCTTCACTTCTTTGGTTATCCACGCCGGGTCTTTTGTTCGGCTCTGTTTGCATTCTTTTCTAAATCTGGGGATATACAGATTTTGCGCCTCACTCACCGTATCCTTGAATAAAGACCAGGCTTACTCTACAGTCTGCGATTTCTTTGAGCTGTTCCTAAGTTTCTTCCTTACCATTACGAAGCCAGGTACAAAACCTCTCCCCCACTCCCACCTTTTGCAACACCTGCCATAGAAAACCCCAACAGACCCTATCAAATGCCTTCTCCGCATCTGTTGATAAAAGCAGGAAGGACATGCGAGCTCTACTGGCCCCCCAGAATACATGTAATGTCCTACTAATGTTATCCCCCACATGACATTTAGAGGCAAAACCAGACTGATCAACAGGAACCAAGGAAGGAAGAACATGAGCAAGTCTGTCTGCTAGGACTTTCGCTATGAGCGATAGGTCAAAACGAGGAGCATGAGGCCGGATCTTTCAAATCTCTAAACCAATGACAAAACATCCTTCTTTGTAATTTCATTGTCCCCCATTTCAACTCGGCCTCTGAATCAGATGGTTCGGGCGCCATCTTGTCTCCTGTGCCGCTAAACTTTTCCACTTGCCCTCAGCAGTTACTATCGTTTTCTGCTGTAAACTTGGATTTCTCGAGACGTTTTCTACAGATACAGTGTTTTAACTACAAACTAGATATGGCTTGGAGCAAAGTCTTCAAAACTGGTTGTAACTCAGGTTATCAATTCTGGCCGTTACAGTCTGGCTAATATTCAGACCATGGCGATCTCCCGCAGTCTGCAGCAATACTGGAAATTCAATGCTGGTGCTGTATCCGGCCATCAGCATTGAATATCTTGTCAATAGCCAGCTATGGTAATATTCAGGATCTATTTATTTATTTAACAATTTGCAGACAGACCTTAGGAAACTGGAAGACTGGGCGTCCAAATGGCAGATGAAATTTAATGTGGACAAAATGCAAAGTGATGCACATCAGGAAGAATAATCCAAATCACAGTTCCCAGATGCTAGGGTCCACCTTGGGAATTAGCGCCCAAGAAAAGGATCTGGGTATCATCGTAGACAATACGATGAAACCTTCCGCCCAATGTGCGGTGGCTGCCCAAAAAGCAAACCAGATGCTAGGAATGATTAGAAAAGAGATGGTAAACAAGACTAAGAATGTTATAATGCCCCTGTATCACTCCATGGTGTGACCTCACCTTGAGTAGATTGCGTTCAATTCTGGCCACCTTATCTCAAAAAAGACGTAGAGGAATTAGAAAAGGTTCAAAGAGGAGTGACCAAGATGATAAAGGGGATGGAACTCCTCTCGTATTAGGAAAAACTAAAGAGATGGCTGAGGGGAGATATGATCGAAGTCTACAAAAGCCTGAGTGGTGCAAGAATAGCCTTACTGGATCAGACCAATAGTCCATCTAGCCCAGTATATCGTCTTCACGGAGTTCAATCCAAGTCACAAGTACCTGGCAAAAACCCAAATTCCATGCCATCGATCCAGGGCAAGCAGTGACTTCTCCCATGTCTGTCTCTATAGAAGTTTATGGACTTTTCCTCCAGGAACTTGTACAAACCTTTTTTAAAACCAGCTACATTACCCGCTCTTACCACATCCTCTGGCAATGCGTTCCAGAGTTTAACTATTCTCTGAGTGAAAAAAAATATTTCTTCCTATTGGTTTTAAAAGTATTACTCTGTAACTTCATCGAGTGTCCCCTAGTCTTTGTAAATCTTGAAGCAGTAGAATGGGTACAAGTGGATCGATTTGTTACTCCATTAAAAATTACAAAGACTAGGGGACACTCAATGAATATTTTTTTTTTTCTGGTAATTGTTTAAATCTTTATTGATTTTCAAACTTTGATAATGCAATACAATTGGTAAATCATAAATACTATGTGGAACGCACTAATAACTATACAATTATTATATTAAACAATCATTTACTCACCAAGGATGTGCTGAGACTGGAGTCGGTGCAAAGAATGGCCACCCGGATGGTCTCTGGACTCAAGGATCTACCATACGAAAAACGGCTTGACAAATTACAGCTATACTCGCTCGAGGAGCGCAGAGAGAGGGGGGACATGATCGAGACGTTCAAGTATCTTACGGGCCGCATCGAGGCGGAGGAAGATATCTTCTTTTTCAAGGGTCCCACGACAACAAGAGGGCATCCGTTGAAAATCAGGGGCGGGAAACTACGAGGTGACACCAGGAAATTCTTTTTCATTGAAAGAGTGGTTGATCGCTGGAATAGTCTTCCACTACAGGTGATTGAGGCCAGCAGCGTGCCTGATTTTAAGGCCAAATGGGATCGGCACATGGGATCTATTCACAGGGCAAAGGTAGGGGAGGGACATTAAGGTGGGCAGACTAGATGGGCCGTGGGCCCTTATCTGCCGTCTATTTCTATGTTTCTATGTAATTATTAATACAATAATACATATGTTGTGATTTCAATATTATAACTTTTTTTTCAATGAATACTTTTAAAACCAATAGGAGATAATATATTTTTACATTCAGAGAAGCTCTGGCATGCATTGCCAGAGGATGTGGTAAGAGTGGTTAACATGTCTGGTTTTCAGAAAGGTTTGAAAAAGTTCCTGGAGGAAAAGTCCATAGTCTGCTATTGAAACAGACATGGTGGAAGCCACTGCTTGTCCTGGATCAGTGGCATGGAATGTTGCTACTTTTGGAGGGTTTTCCAAGTGCTTGTGACTTGAATTGGACTCCGTGAAGATGGTATACTGTGCTAGATGGCCATTGGTCTGACCCAGTAAGGCTATTGTTATGTTCTTAAAAACAGCCATTAAATATGATAGACAAGTGATGTTTGGAGACTGTGAGTGGTGAACAGCCAGCCACAAAACCTTTCTGGTCCCTGATGCTTCCTGTGTCCAGAGAAGAGGTCAACCAGCGCTCACCTGAGTGTAGACCAGAGGGATGCTGATCCAGTCGTAATGGAAGAGCATGCTGCACTTAGCCCGATAATTGTTCAGCTCCTGCTGGCAAAGGAAACACACAGACAGCTCAGAGGCTCATCAGCAACGGAATATTTATTTATTTGGAAAAAAAACTTCTATTCCACTTAAACCTCAGCGGATTACAATAAAATGTACATAATCCAAAGACAGGTGAAGCCTGCAAGGCCCCTTTATTCCCCACCCAACCTACTAGACTCCGGTCACCTTGGCCACAATGCAGGGACTCTCTTTTCTGACATGCGCATGACAAATTCTTCCTCTCCATAACATGGCAGGGTTCAGGCAGAGGCAAACAAGGCACGTGCCTCTAAGGCCCAAATATTCAAGAGGAGCCCTCTCAGATGTCTAGATTTTGGCCTTAGTAAGTCCACTGCTGCCCCCTGTACATTCTCCATCATTAGCAGGAGGCTAACCTGCCCCTTCCTCCTTGGGGGGAGGGGTATTTTGATGAATTTTTTTTATGTATTTATATTTCAAAGGGACAGGGGATGAATTTGTTTCTTTGCCTAGGACCCATCAAAGATTAATCCTGTCCTGCTGAGTGTCCAAGCTACCTTAGGCAAGTTTCAGACTTGGGCAACCTTTGATACGATGGTTTTACATGTGTCACGAAAATAATGCATCAAGGAGGTGCTGTTCAAACTAGAGAGCTGTATGGGAATGGGGATTGCGGGAATCCCACGGAGCTGCAGGTACGGAAGAAATTGCTGCAGGCAGTGGCTTAGTAAAGGTGAGTGGGGCCTCCTCTCCCCCCCCCCCCCAGTACCTTTTTAATTTCTCCGGTGTGAGCAGCATGCTCACGTTGGTGAGTGCTCGCGCTTCAACATCACTTCCTAGGTGCCGATGGCGACGTGGGCAGCAACCTCATGCCAGGGGAGTACAAAAGGTGTGGGGGAAGGCAAGGGGTGCAAACGCGGTAAGGAGAGGAGGAGGGGTGCTACGCCCTTAGGAAGAGCAGCCCCCGCACCCCCCTTACTACTCCACTGGCTGCGGGATTCCCATGGGAGTGTAATCAAATTGGTGACTCCAGAATGAGGCTTGGAATACACTGCAAGAGGAAGTTGGTGCATCAGAACGAGGCTTGGAACACTTATTGGCTGAATAGTGAATGGCATCGAAAAAAGCAAGGGAGGCTGTTGGGTTCCCCTATGGCTCCAGGAAAAGGAGGACGGATTAAGACATCCGGGTTTTGTTTTCATTGCTTTCAGTGGAAGTAAAACCCAGACGTCTCCATCTGGCCTCCTCACTTCCATTAGTTTGTAATACGGTTGATGTGGACATTTTTTTTACATTGATTGACATTGTGTTTCGTCCACAGGATTGCTCCTTTTTCTGTGGATCATTGGGTCTTCCTGCTTTTGTTCCTCCTGAAAAAGGAGGACAGATGAGACATCCGGGTTAAAAGGAATGAAAGTAAAACCTGGATGTCTCAATCCGTCCTCCTTTTTCTGGAGCCATAGGGTAACCCTATTTGTAAATCTCCAGTTCAAATGGCTTCTCACCTGTAAAACTGGATTAAATGTGGGGGAAGCGGTTTCTAAAATAATGTGCCAGATAAACACACCAAAATATGTGTAAGCAGCGATCCTACATTCACCTTTTAAATGTACTACAAGTCCTAACTTTATCTGGCCAGTTATTTGGATACCAGTCTGAAACCTGGATAACTTCCAGTGGTAGCCTTGCCCATGACCTGGAAATTCAGTGCTGGTGCCTCGACTAGGCCTTCCTGGGCATTGAATGTCTGCTTCAGATTCAGCCCATGGCGATTGGCACCTTTAAATTCACGGAAACTGAACACTGTGGGTCCAAAATTGGGGGATTAGTTTTTGATATGACCTGGTTAACAAAGTTGAATCTTACTAGACAGACTAACAGGAAACTGATCTTATGACTCCTAACCAAGAAGAGAATTGATAGAAAAGAGAAATGAAACACAGAGATGATGCCCTTGGCAGCGCCCAACACAGTCAAAAGGGTGCCCAGAGGGGAATCATCCAGCCTTTGGGATGGATCGAGACATCCAAAGTTTTCTTCCATTGCTCCTTTTTCCGGAGCCATATGGTAACCCTATGCTAAGCAACGCCTCATGATCTCTCTCTGTAGAGCGACACTCACATCCATGAGGAGTCGTAGAGCAACATCATCTCTGACCCGGCCGTCCCTCCGAGCCTGAGCTGCCAGGTTGGTGAACCAAACACAGGGGATCCAATACTTGTTAAAATCAGAATGAAGACTTTCAAACTTCTTCAGCTCATCCTGGGTCATGAACCCTGCAGATAGAGGGGAGTTCCAGGATCAGTATTTCAGGGGGAGGGGGAGGGGAAGGTGGTATCTCTTTCCTGTGTTACCCACCCTATCATTTTTGTAGTTCAAATACTATATTCGGGTCATCCCCCGGTGACCAGGGCAGGATTAATTCTTCAAGGGCCCCCTTTTTATTGGACTAATACATTTTTTAATTAGCTTTCAGAGGTCAAACCCTCTTTCCTTAGGTCAGTAAAGTATACTACTGTTACAGTATCCTGTCCTGACCTGAGGAAGGAGAATTTGGTCTCTGAAAGTTAGTCAAAAATGTATTAAAATTAGTCCAATAAAACAATCACTGTATTTCCATTTTCTATTTCTAAACATTTATCAACACAACTACAATACTAAAAACATTTAAAAATGGAATTTTTTTTTACCTTTGTCGCCTTGATTTTCATATAGGCTCTCTATCAGCTGAATTATGTGTTTGGATATCCCCATTTGAACCAGAGTTCTCCATAGTTTATTGTAATGCACACAGTCAAAAGCATTGATGAAGCAAAGGTCTAGGGATTTTTGATATTCTTTGCTCTTCTCCAATATTCATCTAGGACCCGAGCACGAGTTGATGGCACCTAACAACCTTTGTTACCCGGTTTCTGCTTTCCTCATCTTGTCATTTTCTTCCTTCCATCCACTGTCTGCCCCTTCCAGAAACTGTCTGCCAATCTCCTTTCATCTTTCCATTTCTCCTCCCCCCCCCCCCCCCCACCTTGGTCCGGCATCCATCTTCTTTCATCTGTTCCCTTCATGGTCTGGTATTTCTCTCCTTCCCTCCCCCCTGTGGTTTTTAGCATCTCTCTCTTCTCATTTCCTCCACTCAGTTCTATCTCTGTCTCCTTTGGGATGGGAGTTGGGGGTGGGGAGAATGTTAAGGGATTGCATTGCACAGACTGCACTTCAACTCTTCTTGTGACCTGATGGGCTGTGAGGAAGTGCAGCTGAAGGAACATTTAAAGAGTAGCTACAGAAGCTGTGATAGAACAGCACTTAACATCGGCAAGGCCCTCCCCCCCCATCCCCCCCCCCCGCATCAATGGCAATAAGATTGGCAACGCGGTGCTCAGCCCAAAGCTTCCCCTCTGACACAGCTTCCTGTTTCCACCCAGGCAGTTTGCATCAGAGGGAAGCTTTGGACTGAGCACCGCGTTGCCAATCTTATTGCCATTGATGCGGGGGTGGGGGGGGCCTTTACCAATCTTAAGTGGGGGGGGGGGGGGCGTTGCCGATCTTAAGTGCCATGGAAAAAAAATGAATAAAAAAGACAGTTACCAACAGGTCTGCAGCAGTCGGGTTTGCCAATAGTAAAACCCGATTCAAAATAGCCAAGCAATTGTTAGTGAATCAGTCGCTTGGCTAATTTGCATGGGAGGATCAGGATCGGATCACTACAGGCATTAGTGAATGGGGTTGGAGGGAAATTTGGTCGCAAAGGGCTCGCAAACCGATCGGTACACAATCGGTTTGCTTAGTGAATCTAGCCCCTGCTCGCAAATGGGGGCGTTCCTCCAATCGCCCCTATTTGAATATTCTTCCTTAGTGAATCCCTTGGAAAAGGCCTGAATTGGAAATGGATTGGTACGATTTGGGCAGGTTAGTGAATCTAGCCCTAAGTCTTTCACTTCCATTGAGCGCTGAGTAAATCTGTTACAGTGCTGTAGCCAGCAGGGAGAGATATGGAGTGGCTGGAAGAGCAGGAGCCAGATACAGGATTTGAACCCAGCAGAGAGTGCCATGTGAGCAAGTTGCAGGGAAATAGTTAAGCTCTGGAACGTGTTGCCAGAGGTTGTGGTAAGAGCGGATAGCGTAGCTGGCTTTAAGAAAGATTTGGACAAGTTCCTGGAGGAAAAGGTCTGTTATTGAGAAAGACATGGGGGAAGCCACTGCTTGCCCTGTATTGGTAGCATGGAATGTTGCTACTCTTTGGGGTTCCGGAATCTTGCTTGCTTTGAGATAATGGGATGTTGCTACTCCTTGGGTTTTGGCCAGGTACTAGTGACCTGGATTGGCCACTGTGAGAATGGGCTACTGGGCTTGATGGACCATTGGTCTGACCCAGTAAAGCTATTCTTATGATTCTGTGACACGTCAGCTCTCCCTCCCTGGAACCCCATCTGTGAGCTGAGGAGATAGTCTGGGAGGGGTAACTCACCTGCTTCCACCACATGCTCCATGGTGGGGAAACGCTTGAGCACACGGGTGCTGACGGAGCGCAAGATAAGGACAGAGGACAGGTTGGCATAGCGGATCAGTGTACGTCGCAGGATACGTCCCCGTTCATCTCCCCCATGGACATTGCTGGAGACGACACACATCAGTTGGTCAGGGAGAGGAATACTTGTGTACTGCCCCCACCAACGGTTCACAATTAGAGTGACATAAAACCCTGCAGGAGAAGAGTCCAAAGGTGGTTAGTACCTGAGTATGCATATGCTACTGTGGCTGCCATTTTCAAACTGTCTTCATGGATTGCAAAGATTTTCAAAGAAAAGCTGCTTGCATACATTCACTTGTGGAGATTTCTCACCTCTTTTCTGTGGCAACTAAAAATCTGTACTAGCTGCATCCAACTGAAAATTCATTGGAAGATATGTGGCTGCCTTCTTCTCCAACCTGGTGCCAGCACTGTTTCTACTCTCTCTAGCGCCCCCCCCCCCCACCCCCAAATCTTCCTCCACTTCTCTAACCTAGTGCCAGCATTCCTCCCCTTGCAAGATGCCAGAGTCCTTTTCGTTCCAGACTGTACCCATCCAACTGCCTCCCTCCAGCCCTCTTTTCCACAGTATATGTCTTCCGCAGGGTTAGAGGGCTTCCTTGCAGCCAGAGCCAGGAGACTGCAGGGTGGATGTCATGGAATGAAACAATCAAGCAGAATCAAACCTACAATAGCTCCCTCTGCATGTTAATACATGGTACTGCCACTGAACGAAAATCCAGACCCATGGCCCCACCTCAACGCCCGCCCCATTCTGCCCAGCCACGCCCCGTCCTTACAAAGCTGCAGTAGAGGTCTATACTGCGAGCTAGAGAATGACACGGTGACAAAATTCATCACCATTCCCGTCCCTGCGGATAACCATGGAAAACCATCTTCATGTCATTCTTTAAGGAGAGAGGAAAGAATCAGAGTATGAATGGCCACAACCACTGACCCGCAGGCTTTGCTCTGAAGAATGCTGGTGTAGAAGGACCGAGGTTGAAATAGACACTAGAAAATGACATGGGATTATTCCCCACGGTTATCTGTGGGGACGGGAATGGTGATGAATTTTGTCACCGTGTCATTCTCTACTGCGAGCGTCAGAGAATTTACCTCACCAGCCCATGGTAGAAATTTCTCCTGCAGCTTTGCTATATGGCCGTTTCATGTTATTCCTCTTATTAGGTTTCAGTTTGTCATATTCAAGTTTACTTCGTTGATTGTGTTTTGCTTATTTGGGGTATTTTCACTATTGTTTATACTAAGGAAAGTGTAAGTTTTATGTTAAACTGTACCTGGTCTACCCCACCTTGAGTGAATCCCTTTATAAAGGTGGTTTATAAATCTCAAGAAATAAATAAACAGATAAAAGTTTTGCAGATTTGCGGTATTTTACTATAAATAAATACATAAAGATTGCAGTGTGAGTTTAAAATGTGTAAGAGAGTGCATGCAGAAAACAGATATTTAAAATATGTGCCCAGAGAACATCTCGGACTTACCCAGCACGAAAGACATGGGGATGAGATCTGTGGACCTGTTACAATACAATGCCACCTTTTCATAAAGTCTCCTCTGCTCTTCAGTCAGCAGACAACTGCAGGAGACAAGGAGCCCCATCATCTCTCTTTGAACTGCAATGTTTTAATGCTACATAATAACATAGTTAATGATGGCAGATAAAGACCTGAACGGTCCTTCCAGTCTGTCCATTAGTTTAGACCCATTACAAATACATGATTAAATTAACTTGTCTCTTCTTTGATATTTCTGGGTCGTAGACTGTAAAGTCCACCTGGTATTGTCTTAGGTTCCAAATGCTGAAGTTTGCAGAATATCTACCATAAAGTCCAAGTTACTGGACTTCCTATTGATGCTCTCTCCAGCCCATCCTACACCAAATCACCACCGTGCAAGTCTGTCCAGTACCGGCCTTAGTTCTTTAATTTACATCCTTCATTTTCTAATTAGAGATCCTCTATGTTTATCCCACGCTTTTTTTGAATTCCATCGCCACTTCCCTCCAGGCATCTACCACTCTCTCCCTTTGAAACTTTCTTCGCTGAACTGGATGTTTATAGACAACATATCTTCCAAAGGATAGATGATAATAAACCATCCCAAAGTAGCCAGATTCTCAATATCCTTTAATTCCCAGTGTCTTGTTCATGGTATCTTTCCCTATGTGGGCAGGACTCAGAAAATTAGGATTTAGTTACCCATTGGAAATGTGATGGGGAATTACTAACTAGATATCCCCAGCCCCATCCCGTGAGTTGGGGGAAATCGAGATGGGGGGTTTGCCTACTGTGAACAGTTTTGGATTCATCCTTTGAAAAATGTAAGAGCAGATGGGCTGCATGCAATGGTAGAGTGGACGTCTCTATTTTCATGGGTACCTTTGTAACAACAGTTTGCCTGTGAGTTTCTTGTTTAAACACGGATGCCATCTTAGTAGCAAGGCCTTCTTGAGTAGACTTCAGATCACATTGAGCAGGTCAAATCATTGGCTAGGTTAAGTTATATTAATATAATGGATGTCAGGTTTGGCTACTTATCTTATATACCGTAGTGTATTGAAGTAATGCCAGTACATTGTCCCCTGGTTCCTTGTTTCTTAAAATAAGTTTGATTTCTTTATATTCTTTAGTAGATGTTGGATTTTAAAAGTACAGACGTTTATCGCAAGCTTTTTTAAATTAAAAATTCAACAAATTATTATAGTTTGCAGGTCCTATGCTTCCAGACGGATTTGCTTGGACATCAGGCCGCCAGGTGGTATAAATTAATTTCTGAATAAGAAACCAAAAAATAGTCTTGGAGAAATTTGGAGCATTGAGATAAAGCAGTACATTTCTGCATCTCGATGGCCACGAATTTGGACTCGGAGGATGAGATGTACAGCTTCAGCATCTATGAGACAAACATGGAACTTTTTGGACCCCTGTTCGTTTACAAAAGTTAGATAGTTCTAAGTCTAATAGATGCTGGCATTGTCATCTTGATATAGGGACACTGGATCATCTGTTGTTCTAGTGTCCTTGAATACTCAAGTTCTGGAAGTCGATATGGGGACAAATTAATGCTATACTTGAGGCATCAATTCCTTTGACATATGTGGGACGATGTTACATCTGAAGCCCTCATTGGACATATATAGAGGGCGGCTTTTCCTTATCATGACCGGGGTAGCCATACAAATGATTACGCGTAACTGGAAGAACTGGGATCGCCTTAACTTTAATTTTTGGTGGGCAAGTTTATGCTTAACTTATAGATTTGAAAAAATGAATGCAGATTTAAGTTAATCTGGGGCCTTTGATATCTTTTATGGATCAGTTGTAATTGGTTTTGGTTTTTTTGGAGGGTTTTCCCTTTGATCCTGTTGGTATATTGCACACACACCCAGGGGGAGGGAGGGTGAGAGAGAGATATTTATGTCATGGTTGTATTCTTTTGCAAGGTATTGGTTGGGTGGGGGGATTATTACGCTCTGGGGATTTTGATTGATTATAAATGCATATATGAATAATGCTGTTTGTGTAGATACTGTACTGCATTTTTGTTAACTTTGAAAAATTAATGAAAGATGTAAACATGAAAAATTCAACAAAGGTTGTACCAATGATGATATGTAGTGAAGTAGCCGGTTTGAAACATTGCCAGCATTCCTGCACTCTTGAAAGCCTTCTCTTTGGTAAGTAAGTTGTATTATGAGGATACTGTTGTATAGTATTTGGGGTTGTTTTTCCATTTGTTTTTTGGTTTATAGACAGGGCAGCCCCAGAATTGTGAGGACGCTGAAAAAAGAGCTCCTCAAAGAACCCTTGAAAAAGCTCTTATGGGCGAAACGGGTCCCGTCGGGGCACGCTAAAGACACTGCATTATATGATAAGTGAGAAATGAAACATATGCTGTTTTCTAGTCTTTTGAAGAAAAACAATAATACAAGCTACAGACAAATAGAGGGCTATGATAGAAGTCCAGGAAAAGAACAATGTTGAACCCTAATCAGTGAGGTTCATAGTCGTTGTGCCATTTGTAGAGCGGCCATAAAAAGTCTTTTTCCTATTATTTCATTAAGACATCGCCATTTAAACAAATCACAGTGTCAGTGCTTACCATCACCTATTTGGGTGGCCATAAGGGCTCTGACATGAACTGTGTGCTAACCATTGAGTGCTTGCACTAACCGGCTAGCACAAAAGTGCCCACTCTGCCCCTGACGTACCCCCTCAAAAAATGCCATCAACGTAATTACGGTGCGATTAGCGCCTGCACATGCCAAAAATAAAATGGAACGCTTTTTGTCTCTTTTCTGCCTCTCAGAGCTCAGCAGTTCCAGACCTCAGGGAGGGTTGAACCACGATTACTAAATTGGAGAAAAAGGAAAGGCCTTTTGGGGTGTTAATTACAAAAAAAAAAGTTTTGCCCCTTTCTGCTAAGCTGTCAATATGAAGTCTGAGATTCCTGAGACACTGGGTCCTACGAATAATCTAGTTTGGCATCCTTCTTCACCAAAAAGTTAAATTATTTGCCTGCATTGAACCTATGGCCAAAGGGTAGATTTGCTGGGGAGAGGATGTAGAACCTGGAGAGGGGGAGAGGACTTGCAGCTTTATTGTTTTCTTCAAAGAAGAGCTATTTATTCAATAGTTTCCCTTGGATTCACGGAAGCCAGTGGAAGAGAGTAGTCTAGTAGAAAATCCTGTAATGCTCTTGGTGATAGACTACTACATATTCTGCATCTGGACTAGTTTACTGTATATCTGGTATTGAAAACCATCTAAGAAACCACTAACCCTGTATTGTAGCACCTTTACAGAAGCTCTGAATTGACTCCCCCAGTCATTAGTAGCGGTATAGAAGCTTTCAATATAGACAATTCCACATACCTTATTATACATATAATTTGTCTTCCATTTAACTACTCATTCTAAGTAGGGTTGACCCTAGATAACATGAGAAACTGATGCAGGCCAATTAAGCTGAACTTACCGGTACGTGAGACTCAGGATTGTATACAGTGAGATGAAGAGGATTAACTCCTTGTAAAGTAACTTGTAGATGCTTCCTTTCCATTTGAAGAGTAACTTGGAGAAGCCACCGAAGCGAGCATTGGCCACTTTGAGAGTATAAGACACCGTCATGTCTGTGAGGCTCACGGCCTGGACCTGCTTAAAGCAAGATGAGAACTTTGTGTGGCAAGTGAGGGCACCATGAAAGGCTTCATCTTTTCCCCCCAAGTCCTCGTCATTTCTGTATGATTCTTCTATCTGTACCCATCACTCCCTGGACTACTTGACTGGCAAAGATTGAGGGCCTTACTGCGGATGCTTCTTCTTCCAGTATTTTTAACTAGCTGCCATTTGACATGGACTGACTAGAGGTGCTCGGTCAGTGTGGGTATGAGCCCGGCCCTCTGATATTAGGCAGCATTCCCAATCATACTGAAATATTTGCAAGATGGATATATCCGGTCCAAAAATCCAGGCCTTGATCCCTGCTTGTGACTGAAGGTGACTTCCTATAAAGCCCACGGGCAGCAAACAAGTTTCAAGTTTATTAAGTTTTAATATACCGACCATCGACGGACATCTGGCCGGTTTACAATGAATCATTATAAAAAGGGGGGGAAGTGTAAACATTAATTAGTCAAATTACAAGTACAAACGTGAGCTTGAGGATAAAGCCAACCAACAGCTGCCTCCTGAGAATGGATGCATTAACTGTTCTGCTCTGTATCGCAGTTTACGCATTGCACTTCCTCAGGCCTAAACCACTGCAGGATGGATTTAGACCAGTGGTCTCCAACTCCAACCCTTTGCAGGGCCACATTTTGGATTTTTAGGTACTTGGAGGGCCTTAGAAAAAAATAGTTCATGTCGTATTAAAGAAATGACAATTTTGCAAGAGGTAAAACTCTTTATAGTTTATGTTCTAAATCTTTCCTTGTAATTTATAGGTAAAGAGACATATGATCAAGGATTGGTTTTATTTTACTTTTGTGATTATGATAAACATACCGAGGGCCTCAAAATAGTACCTGGCGGGCCGCGAGTTTTAGACCACTGATCTAGACGGTACAACCAAACTCAGTCTGAATTATGGAACTTTTTGCCTTTATATTTGATGGGCTCTTTTTACTAAGCAGCATAAGAACATTTTACCCTGGGCCGGTGAGGAAAATGATTTTTTTTTTTTAAAATTCTTTATTCATTTTTATAACTTACATCAAGGGAATCAAAAGGTATCAACCATTTTAACTTAAATATATCACTTGAAATTCTACAATTCTTCATATTAAATAGAATTATCTCTTTCCCTCCCATCCTTTCAACATCTCATAACGCTTATACCATATAATAAAATCCCAACTCCCCCCATCCCATTCTTACATTTGTACAAATCAGGGAAAATAATATTTATTCATTGCAATAATTTGTTAATGGCCCCCACACATCGTGAAAGTTATTAAAATTTCCTTTCTGAAGAGCTAATGTTCTTTCCATTTTATAAATATGACACACTGAATTCCACCAAAAACTGTAGTTTAATCTGTTCCAATTTTTCCAATTGCATGTTATTTGTTGTATGGCAACTCCTGTTAAAATAAGTAAGAGTTTATTATTTTTGGAAGATATTTGGCTCTTAGCCCTCTTAGACATTCCAAATAGTACTGTATCATACGATAACGCATCATGATTTTCTAATAAACTATTAATTTGGCTCCAAATTGATTTCCAAAAATCCATAATAAATGGACAATAGAACAATAAATGGTCCCTGCTTCAAGATGACAATGCCAGCATCTATTAGACTTAGAGCAATCCAATTTTTGTAAACGAACAGGGGTCCAGAGTGCTTTATGCAACAGGAAGAACCATGTTTGTCTCATAGATGCAGACATTGTACATCTCATCCTCCAAGACCAAATTCGTGGCCATTGAGATGCAGTAATTTGATGCTTAATCTAAATGCTCTAAATGTCTCGGAGACCAGACTTTGTTTTTTTATTCATAAATTCAGATATTAATTTGTACCACTGAGCGGCCTGGTGTCCGAGGAAGTCCACATGAAAACATAAGAACTCCAAACTATATTGATTATTAAGATTTTTCCAGTCAGGGAACCCCACCTGAATGGCCTGCTTCAGTTGCATCCATCAAAACTTTGTGATTTATTAAGGCCATATTTATGTTGCAACTGTGAAAACTCAAGCAGTTTACCATTGGAAATAACGTCTTCTAATACACGTATTCCTTCAATCATCCAATGCTTCCAGATGACCTTAAATCCGCCAATTTGAATCTTGGCGTTCAGCCATATAGTTTGATTTGTTGACTTGTGAATTGGAATAAGTGTTATATTACTCACATATCTTAATGTTTTCCAAGTGTCTAGTAATATTTTATTGTCTTTATATAATCTAGGCATTTTGATACTGAGAACAGCACAATCGCAGAGGAAACATAAGTCGCCATTCCAACCATAACCAATCTGGGATATTGTCAATGGGCTCTGGGAGGATCCAATACATACCCTGGCGCATAATATAGGGTTGATGATACCTATAAGAGTTTGGAAAATGTATCCCACCCTCTGTAATCGTTTTTTGTAAAGATACTAAAGTAATTCTAGCCTTTTTGCCCAGCCAAATAAATTTTGTAAGAATAAAATTTAACTTTTTATAGAAGGACCCCTGAAAAAAAACTGGTATCATACCCATTTGCTAACAAACCACAGGGGAAATCATCATTTTAATAGTTTGGACTCTTCCCCACCAAGACAGATGTAAAGGATTCCATTGCTCACACATTTCCGTTACCTTCTGTAATAAAGATTTTTCATTTATCTTCATTATTTCTTCCAGAGTATTTTTTATCCAAATGCCTAAGTACTTTATTCCATCCTCTTTCCATAGAAAGGGAAATGGACATTAAGTGGAAGAACTTTGCTGCAATTTATTTTATATCCTGAAAATTTTCCAAATTTCTCTATCAATTCAAGCAAGCATGGAATGGTTGTGTCAGGATTTCTCAAATAAAGCAAAATATCTGCATAAGCAGAGACCTTATATTTCCATTCTGAATAAGGAATACCCTGTATCTCCTTCGCTTGCTGAATAGCTAATACAATATCAAAAAGCAGAGGAGACAAGGGACAACCTTGCCTAACCCCTCTTTGCAGACTAAAACACTCTGAGAAATTATTATTAATATATAATCTAGCAACAGGAAAATGATCTGATGGTAAAATGCTCTTACACTTCTTAGTAAAACTCAGCCTATATGAATTGTAGGCATGATGTTAAAACATGGATATTTGGAAAGTAATTTAGAACTGAATTTAGTTATTTTTCTGAAATGCCTTTTTTTTGTATATACTTCTTGTAATCTTCCTAAAACTGTTAGTGGTTAAGTGGAATACGAATGGTCAAATTAAAATTAGACTCTCACTCTCAGTTCTTCTAGGACAATCTGATGCTCACCTGTCTGAAGGAAATGAGTCAGTTGTGCTTATGCACAATTTAAAAAGCTCTTACGGAGATTGCAGATGAGGCTGAATTGGGGTTTGGAAAGACTTTTTGATTGTAGCTGGAGAAATCGCTCCTGATGAATAATCTTTATCACCTTATCCTGGATGACTCCATAGAGGAAACTTATCTCCATACTAAGAGTTTTTACTGCCCTAGAGAGGGTGCTTGTCCTCCCCTCCCCGAGATCTACAAGGGTGGTTTGAAAAGTTTGGTAAAAAAGTAAGTGAAACATTGTAGTCTCCATCAAGAGCTACACACTTACTCCATCGAGTTTCCAGATTTTTTGTATCATAGACAAAACAGCTTATGAAAAAACTGGAGACTCGCTAGGCTAAGGGCCTGATTCTGTACAGGATGCCAGTCTCAGAAGCCGCCTAAGCTGCTTTTGAGAATCGCACATGGGTGTCCTAAAACCACCCTGATTCTCTAACCAGCATCCATATCATAGGTGCTATTTAGAGAATTTTGTTGCTGCTGAGCTGATCGCAGCAAGGGAATCTCCCTGCCACGATCAGCTGAGTGGCAGTGGCAGGGAACCCCAAATCCCACCACAAGTTGGCCAGCAGGAGGGATGCCCACTCCCTCCTGTCATCACTCTCGAATCCCCTGCAGCAGGAGCAATGCCCAATCCCTCTTGCCGCACTCATCAACATCCCCAGCAGGAGGGATGCCCACTCCCTCCTGCTGGCACCGGAGTCTTAGACCTCCTTCCCAGTGCATTCTGGGATGCACTGGGAGTGGCCTATGACTCCGATTGGCCAGAAACCTAAAACCATTCCCATGGATTCTGGGATGCACTGGTAAGGGGAAGGCCCGCCATTCTGAACAGGCAGGCCTGCCAGCTGGAGGGAGTAGACATTCCTCTGGTCGGCCTTGCTTATATAGGTACAGAGGGGGGGCTGGGTGGGGTGGGATCATGTGTTCAGGGGGGTGCTGGCAGGAGGGAGTCCCCTGACCCCCACCCCCCAAAGCCCACCCATACCCCCCATACCTTTATAAACAAGCCCTCGATGGAGATTATGTTAACTTGCTTTTTTACCAAACTTTCCAAACCACCCTCGTACTGCTTCTTTCAAAAGACTTGTTGGCAAATAGAAAGTGGGACTCAACGAGCTTCTAGGATTCATTTTTTTCTAAGCAACTAAAAGGAGAAAATGGCACAGCAGAAATATAGAGAAAAATAACTCTATAAATATTCTGTGGAATGATACAGTTGAAAAAAAAATTGGATCTCATTTGTTAACATAACACACTATAGTCACTGCCTTAATAAAAATAAAAGTAAAACCAGATGTAATAATATATCAAACCACTAGATGTCACTGTCAACCGATTGCTTTTTCTTTTCTATATATTATATAAGTATCCATTTGTCAAAGAAATGCAACAAATCTGGATAACATAATTATAAATCACAGAAAGCTGCTGGGTCAGACCAGTGGTCCATCGTACCCAGCAATCACCTCACGCAGCAGCCTCCAGGTCAAAGACCAGTGTTCTAAATGAGTCCAGCCTCACCTGCCCCCAAATACATAACCCACCTATTCTCCCTTTCAACCAATAGACATAAAAGAAGCTCAAACTTGAATTTTGTTTCTCCCCCCCCCTCTTCCCCCCCCCCCCCCCGGTTAGAGGATGCAAATTCAAAATTCATCACCAACATCTTCTCTCTTATCAAGTAGCATTATGGGGCAACGAACTGAAACAACTACTTACGCTTGCCAATACATATAGGGAATTTAGGAGACAACTGAAAACATATCTGTTCCTAAAGTACATAGGAAACTTATTCGCACAATCTCTCTCTCAATACCAGATCTCTAGAACTGCTAAACAATAGATATTAACTATGTCAATT
Source organism: Geotrypetes seraphini (assembly GCF_902459505.1). Classification (NCBI taxonomy): domain Eukaryota; kingdom Metazoa; phylum Chordata; class Amphibia; order Gymnophiona; family Dermophiidae; genus Geotrypetes; species Geotrypetes seraphini. Next base: position 71,764,303 of record NC_047095.1, read on the forward strand.
CTATTCAATTTTTAACATTTTTTAAAATCATTGTAAACCGCATAGAACTTCACGGTCCTGCAGTATATAAACCGTTATTATTATTCTGGTTCAGCAGGAACTTGTCCAACGTTGTCTTGAATCCCTGGAGGGTGTTTTCCCCTATAATAACCTCCGGAAGAACGTTCCAGTTTTCTACCACTCTCTGGGTGAAGAAGAACTTCCTTACTTTCGTACGGAATCTATCCCCTTTCAGCTTTAGAGAGTGTCCTCTCGTTCTCTCTACCTTGGAGAGGGTGAACAACCTGTCTTTATCTACTAAGTCTATTCCCTTCATTATCTTGAATGATACAATCAAGTCCCCTCTCAGTCTCCTCTTTTCAAGGGAGAAGAGGCCCAGTTTCTCTAATCTCTCACTGTACGGCAACTCCTCCAGCCCCTTAACCATTTTAGTCGCTCTTCTCTGGACCCTTTCGAGTAGTACCGTGTCCTTCTTCATGTATGGTGGCCAGTGCTGGACGCAGTACTCCAGGTGAGGGCGTACCATGGCCCGGTATAGCGGCATGATAACCTTCTCTGATCTATTCGTGATCCCCTTCTTGATCATTCCTAGCATTCTGTTTGCCCTTTTCGCCGCCACCACACATTGCGCGGACAGCTTCAATTAAGGATACATTACAGGTGGGGGGAGGAGAGGTAAAGGTGGAATAATATTAAGAAAAAATCTTTTATGGAACAGCCTTAGGCATTAAGATCAAACTTAGCAGGATAGTCTGAACTTGCAGCATTCAAACAGCATCTAACAGTGGCCTGATGTCACTTTCTTCAAATCCAAGAAGGGAAAAGATGTTCTGGGAAAAAAACCCATGTACCTAACACCTAAATATTTGATAATACATTTATAAGGAATTTGTAGCATAAAGGCAATAGTCTCCTGCCTTTCCTGTGTTACCCTAGCCACATCAGGAAATAGCCATATTTTCTGTCCACAAAACAATGGCTGAAGATTGGGAAAATGCAAATGCATAACCATGTTTAAATCTTGGCCAAACATATCTCTGTCTGGGACTTCGTCTTGAGAGGATTCCAGAAGGGCAGCTTCCTCTCCTCAGTTGCCCCAGAGATTTTATGCACTGGAAGAATAGAGTCCTACGATATAAGGAGAATCTCAGAATGTTAAACAATCGAAGACTTAAATGTCTAAATTCATTTTCAAATTGTTCCAATTTACGAAGTATTATTACTTTATCTTTAACTAATATTTACATTACTTCAAAGATTTTTCCACATTTTCAAGACGTGTGTAAGTCTCAAACTTTTGAGTCCAAACTCTGCAAGAATAACTCACACTTGTAGTTTCCAGCTTGGTAAGAAGCCCCCAGATGGCCCCGAGTCATCTTACTAGCCAATTGGCCTGTTCCATATCTTGATGGCTCCTTGGCTCGACCACCCTCCGATTTATGTCAATGTTTTGGACATCTTAGCCTCCACAGCTTCAGGGACAAAATAAATATCTAAATATAATATGTAAGCCACTTTGATTGTAGCCACATAAATCCTATCCCACAGTGCATTGCCATGTCATGGCAGGCAGCTCCTGGCTTGGTGTGATGTCATCAGTATAGTAATGTTAAATGCCCTTGTGATGCAAAAAAGCCATGGGACTCGGTTGCTTAGAGCTTTCATTAGGGCTCCGTGTCCACTTCCAACACATCATGAGACATCCTGAACCTGCCATTACAGATAAGACCCAGTCTGACCAATCAAGTATGAGTGATGTCATCTGCACGTCAACAGTCATACCAGAACAGCCTGTAAATCAACACAGTGGTCCATCAGGGCAAGCCAGCTGGTGCAATCCTTTATAGGTGGTCAACAGCAGTTCCTCGCTGCCTGCAAATGGGCTTTTCTTGCTGCTCCTTGGGGTGAGAGCATTTCTACCCCATTCCTGAGGGTGAAGGATTCCCTGAGAGACCAGTTCCTTTTATCAGCAGCCACTGAGAATTGCATAGGAGCAGCAGGGAGAGAAGAGACCAGGTTTAAATTGTATAATGCCCTTTGGGGTACTGTTGGGAGCTTTTGGGCTCATCATGACTCTTTTTTCTCAGCACAGGATACAGGAGAGTCATGGCACTCTGCTCTTGTGAAATGAGGGCTGGGGTTCTCAGCATGTGGACGTGTCTCCTGGGAACTGGAATATCCTTCGTGATGTTTCTGAGGTTGAGCTCACACTGGCCTCTCTTTCTTGTGTCTTGGACGGAGCCTTGTGATCCCACCCAGCCACGTCAACACAACACAGCAGGCAGCACCCTCATACTGTAAGCAGTGATCATGGGCCCTGATGCTCCAAAATCGCCATTAAAATCCTGTGGCTCGTTGTGGTGCTGGTAAATTGACCAATTTGAAAACGGCAATCAGTGTTCAAACAACTTCAAGGAGGTCTGCCATAATCCCATCTAATTGATCATAGGAGGATAGAGGCACAAATGAATGTACGCGCCAGGAAACACTACGCCATAGTTATGCAAGCCTTAATGTAGCATGTCATAGACGCATCTGTCCATGCGAAAGGTGAAGGGAAGTAGGGGCGGAGAAGGACCAGCAAGCCATGTGGGAGTGCATGGAACTTAACATTTCTTACACATACAAGATGAAACACTAATGAGCAGGCAGAGAATGGGTTAATCCCCAAGGGAGCTGGATGGAAATATTCACAGACATTGTGCGCCAAAGTATTAGCCAGCCAGGCCTATTTCTCTTTGGGTTTCCAATTCACTTCTTGTGCTTTTCTTCAATCATCATGTTTCTTAGCACAGGGTCCTGGAATGGATAGGCCCAAGGTCCTTCGTTAGATTTTTACAGCTGTTTTCTGGACAGGGGGCCTATATTGTCAAAATGATGGATTTGGGTGGCTTTTTGGCCCCATCTTGAACACCTGAGTTTGCCTCATCTATAGCCCAGTCCAATTAATGGTACCCTTGAAATGATTTCTGGGCAAAGAGCAACAAACACCTGTATGTGTGACTGACAAAAGAACCCTTGAGCCTGATTGCTGTTCTCCGTTGTAAGCTATGGAAGCAAAAAGATATGTGCGATTTCTCAAGTTCTTATGTACAGCGCTGCCGCCCTGACTGAAATCCCCTTTTTCTGGGTGTTTGCAACTTTAATACTTGTGGCCAATGAATCCTTTTCTTTCTCCTTCTGGGTCTGTGTTTGGTAATGTGTGTCTAGTCTACCTTCATCGGATTCTTTCCCCTCCCTTCTCTCATTCACAATATCAGGTCCTTGTCTCTTTGTGCCTGTGTATGTCTTTGGAGTGGAGACACTAAAGGAGATCTTTTCTTCCTATCCTGGTTTATTTCTACTTGATATACTGCTAAGAATATTTTCTCTCTTTCCAGTCTGTTCTAACTGTTCTTATTATTCTTTATAAGCCTTATAATTTCCTGTGTGTGATAGCCTTGCTTGCGGTCCTTAGGTCCGGATAGCAAAAGGTTTCTTTTTGTGCAAAAGCATGCTTCTCCATGAAGCTGCAGCTTTCAGTAACATTCGTGAGGCATTTGCCTGCCTTCTGGCATGTATCAGACTACTCTTTTTGTGCTTATTTCATAAGAATCGCCTTACTGGGTCAGACCAATGGTCCATCGAGCCCAGTAGCCCGTTCTCATGGTGGCCAATCCAGGTCCCCAGTACCTGGCCAAAACCCAAGGAGTAGCAACATTCCATGCTACCGATCCAGGGCAAGCAGTGGCTTCCCCCATGTCTTTCTCAATAACAGACTAGACTTTTCCTCCAGGAACTTTCTTAAAACCAGCTACATTAACAGCTCTTCCCACAACCTCTGGCAATGCGTTCCAGAGGTTAACTATTCTTTGAGTGAAAAAATATTTCCTCCTATTGGTTTTAAAAGTATTTCCCTGTAACGGCGTGAAAACTCGATCCACTTGTATACTGGTCTCTTTTCTAGCCTGTTTTAACTGTTCTTACTATCTGCTCTGAGTCCGGAGCTTCCCCACATGAATCCGATGACTGAGAATTAGAAAGCTTGTGGATTGCTAGAGAAAATTCTTGCTTTTATATTACCTGTGCAAGTATCTCTCACCTTTTTTTCTGTAATGTGTGGTTCTAATTTGTAACACATAAATTGGATTATAAGATGCTTTGCTTGCTTGTGTATTTTTCATAAATATGATATTTTCTTTTCTTTGTATGTATGCGAGACATTTGCTTCTGGAAATAAAATATGAGAAGCGGTATTGGGTAATTCCTGAACTCAGATGTGTGTCTGGCCTTTGTGAATAATATTTTGGGCATGGTTGTAGCGGGGCAAAGGGTTTGGGGTGGGGCCCTTACACATGCAAAGGTGAATGGTTTTTTCCTATACTGCTTCTGCGGCCTTCAGCTTCGAATGAGCGTGCGGGTTTGAGATGTATTTCTATGAAAAATGAATCCTGTTATTTTAATTTCCAGAATCCGCAGCCCAGACTTGCCAGTGTACCCCTTGATGCACGCGCACATGAGATGCAACTTTGCCTGATATGTGCTTTTAACACACTACTGGCACCTCCAGATCTGTTGCTAATTTTGGCTTGTTAAAGGTTGGCGCTTCCTTTAGTGCATCACCAGGCAATGGCCAGGATTCACTAACCTGCCCGATTGGGCCTGATCCGGGCAGGTCCGACAAATTCAGGAAACTCCAACATGCAGATGAGGGTGATCGGAGGAACGCAGGCACGGATCGCACTATAGCAATCCCCGCGCATCTATAAATGGTCTGAGCAGACGCAGGACCTCCGGGCTGTCGGAGTTGGGGGGGGGGGGGTTTCCTTCTTCTATTTTTTTACACTGAGCGCTGGACAGGTGATCGAGGAACTTTTGGGAGCCCGTAGTTTTAACCCGCTTAAGCCCTTGGGTTAAAACCACAGGCTTGCAGTGCGGGGAAGGGTGGGAGAGTTGGGGCGGGCAGGCAGGCAGGGTGTTCAGGTTCGGGGCTGGAAGGCAGGCGTGTTTGAAGCAGGCAGGCAGGCACATTTGGGGGAGGGGGGGGAGATCAGCATATTTTCCTAGAATCATCACTGTACATAAATATACACATATGCGTGCAGTCCACAACCAGCAAATAGGGGATACGCCTAGACAGAGGTATTGGGCGGCTGCATAGGCCAATCGGGGTAAGGAACAAGCTGTGGCTTCCCCATGCCCGGCAGAAGGATATAGGCGAGTGGGGGCTGCAGCCTGGGGCCTGGGGATCATGTAGCCTGGATTGCCTGGAGATGGGTGCAGATGGGTATGCCCGTGTCTCCCGGCAGCCGCGGCCGTCTTCGGGGCTGGCATGATGCATTTGGGGCTGACAGGGCAGAGAGCAGGGCTGCAGAAGGCAGGGCAGTGGCAAAGGGCTTCAACGACTGGTCCTCAGAAGTTGCTTTTTTTGGCTCAGCCAGCCCAGTCGGTGTTGCAGGGTTTTGTTTAGTGAATCGCGTCCCTGCCTACTTTGCATGCGCGGATCGGAGGATGGTCGGAAGACAGGTAAGTGAATCTAGGCCAATGTTAGGGCATCACTCTGAGGGCTCATTTTCATATCAATGACCTCATTTGACCTTGCATAGCGGAATCGGAGCCATTGTGAGCCTCAGCAGGTAAAATGCTTCAACGCAAAACCGGTTAGAACTAGTTTAGCCTCAGTCATGAAATGCACGGTAGGTTCAGAACATCGGGGCCTCGGGGCCAGGATTGTGGAGAGAGGGAGAAGATCCTTAATACAGAAATATTTCCCATCCTTTTCAGTTTGATAGGCCTAATTAAGAGAAATTCCCAAAGGCACCTGGATAACATCTTTTGAAGTGCAGAAGGAAGCTGTCTTTGACACAGCGCAAGTACTACAGGAAGCATATGAGAAAGAGAGATCATCCTGGACCCCTGGTCTGACCCAGCAGCGGCAAAACATTGATTTAACACCCAAAACACATTTCCAGAAGACCCTCCCAGCCCTCCTAACACCCCCCCATACCCACAGCCCTGGTAACGCTCCATTATAGTAACAGACACAGCTTTTGACCCACTTCCTGGATAGTTTTCCACTTCATTTCATAGATTCCTTTTCATGCATCTTAAATTAGTTTACGAAGCCCTTCATTCATTTATTTATGTATTTCTTGAACTTAGTTTTTTCAGACATTCACTCTAAAAAGTGCCATCCCTAGCTGAAAACCCTGTACAGGTAAAGAAACCACCCCCCCTCCCTCCCTCCCTTCCCCAGCACTGGTAACCTTGCTTTCACTGCGTACCAGCTTCAGAAAGCTTTCCCCACCTGAGGAATTTGGTTAATCGCGTGTGCAGGGAAAATTCACAAGACAGGCGCCAGGGCCAAGTTTTCTTTCTGCACTTGAAAGATAAGAACTGGAAATAAAACCCAAAAAGAGGAACATAAGGTGATGACTTTTTTTGAGTAGCTTTCAAAGGCAGAACCTTCTTCCTCCAGGATGAACCAAAGAATATATAAGTGAAGCATGACAATATTCTAATGAGGAAAGTTAGGGGGGAATCAGGGAGAGACGGATGGGTGATAGAGGGTGACAAAAGCAGCAGCATTTTAGGGCTTATAATAAGAATAGGAAACCTAGACCTCTTTTCTTGCTATCATAACTGCAAAGGTCTTATATTCCTGGATTATTTTAAAATGTCCTTTTCGATCATTGACCCTTACTGCTAAGTCAAAGTACGTGGGTTGCTTTGTGCTGTTTGCTGGGATACCTGTGTGTCGCCTGTGTCCTGTCTGCCTTTCTGCCTTTAGATTGTATACATTGCACAGACAACGCGCCATCCCCTCTTTCTGCTTTGAGAAAGCTGACAGAGCCCCCTCCCCACACAAGGAGCAGCTTCCTACCTTCCTCCTCACCTGTGTGGATTTTCTGGTCCCTCTGGGCAGAAAAGAGGAACTTCTTCAGGGCTCTCTTTAAATAGCGCCCGAAGGGACCATAAATTGCACATATCAGACTGATTTATAGGGGTCTGCAAAGAGGGAAGCAGGCAAGGTTCACACACACATGCGTGGGACATGCAGAACCAATAGAAACACACACAGCTGCACACACTTACCCTCTGATAGACACACACATAGTGAGAAACACACACACACACAGATACACAGAAATAAATCTGTTAGTCTTGCCAGGTGGATTATCTTATGCTGGAGGGAACAGGAGACTGTGCGTCAGTGGGTGAGCACCATCCCCCACATTCTGGCCTTTGGATCCACACGTCAATTAGTTAATTAGGTGCTAGCAATCAATTATTGGAGCTGCGCATGGATCTGCCCTAGGCGCCATTCTGTAACATGTACGTCTAAATCTCATAGCACGGAACGACATAAGGGGCATTGGTGGGCCACGAGTGACCCCAGAAATCAGATGCAACGAAAATAATGTGTGCCTGGGCGCAAACGTTTGGCAGGTGCAAAAGGTCAGAAGAAGCCGCTAAAACCACATGTCAATCAAAGTTAGGCGCCTTGTGTAGAATCGCACCAGTAGGGCATGAATAACGCAGGCGCCTGTATATTTCGCCAGGGTTTTCTTGGTTACAATACCATGCTCAGATCTGCCGCTAATCATGCCCACTTGCCAATACATCAAAAGTTAGGCACCTCCTGGATAATGAAGTTTTTTAAATCGTTTTTAATGGCACTTTCAATTATCAGCACCAATTTAAAAAAAATTAACTTAGGCACCTGCCCGTAGACGCATTTTATAGAATCAGGGCAAAAAGGCTTGATTCTGTAGACGTCATCTACAAAATCAGCACCAACTAGTTCAGTGCGAAGCCTGATTCTATAAAGGTTAGGCACCCATTATAGACTTGCGTGCACGTAGGCGGCACTAAGCATTCTAACATATAGGTGCAACCTATATATGCCAGGGTTTTCTTGGCCTAAAAGCATGCATCTAAGTTAGGCGCTCAATGGGGCTTTATAAGGGCTGGTGCAATGCTAAGAAATGCAAGGTCATCCATTTGGGCTGCAAAAACCACAGGGAACGGCATAGTTTAGGGGGTGAAGAAATTTTGAGCACAAAAGAGGAGTGGGACTTGGGTGTGATTCAACCCTCCGAAGTAACCCGCTCAACTATGTAACTCTTCTGGATAACCTCTTATGTAATCTGCCTTGAACCGCAAGGTAATGGCAGAATAAAAGTCACTAATGTAATGTAATGATCTTAAGGTGGCCAAACAGGTTGAAAAGGTGACGGTGAAAGCTAGAAGGATGCTAGGTTGCATAGGGAGGGTTATAGCCAGTAGGAAGAAGGAGGTATTGATGCCCCTGTATAAGACTCTGGTGAGACCTCATTTACAATATTGTGTATAATTCTGGAGGCCGCACTTTCTAAAAAGGATGGAGTCGGTCCAGAGGAAGGCTATTAAAATGGTGTGTGGTCTTCGTCATAAGGCGAATGGGGACAGACTCAATGTGCATACTTTGGAGGAAAGGCGGGAGAGGGGAGATATGATAGATACGTTTAAATACCTACGTGATGTAAATGCACATTAGATGAGTCTCTTTAATTTGAAAGGAAACTCTGCAATGAGAGGTCATAGGATGAAGTTAAGAAGTGATAGGCTCCGGAGTAATCTGAGGAAATACTTTTTTACAGAAAGGGTGGTAGATGCTTGGAACAGTCTCCTGGAAGAGGTGGTGGAGACGGAGACTGTGTCTGAATTCAAGAGGGCCTGGGATAGGCACATGGGATCTCTGGGAGAGAGAGATAGTGGTTACTGCGGATGGGTAGACTAGATGGGCCATTTGCCGTCATGTTTCTACGTTTCCCATAGCAGAGGCTGTTGTTCTACAGACAGGTATGTACTTTTTCATTTTGTGGGGAGGGAAGGGATCTGCGACCACTGGGGGAGTATTGGGGGGGTCAGTACTTAATCTCTCTAGTGTTCATCCGGTCAGTTTGGGTACCTTTTTGGCACTTATCCCCAAATGTCTAAGTTCCATCTAGTATGTCTCAGCAAAGGTTTCATTATTTCCTGTAAAATATCCAAGTAGATATGGCCAATCCCTACCCTACAGCTGTCCATAACATGCCCACTAAAATGATAAATGCACGGCAGCTTAGAAGTCCCGCTAGATGTCCAGAAAGTCCAGAAAGTCAGTACAATGTCCAAGTACTAACTTAGGCAGCTTTTTTGGACATTTTGAGGTTTTGATTATGCCCCTAAAAGTGTATCTGAATTCAAGAAAGCTTGAGACAGGTACGTTGGATCTCTAAGGGACAGGTGGAGATAGTGGATGCTGCAGATGGGGCATTTGGCCTTTCTCTGCCGTCATGTTTCTAAATTTCTCTTATAGGTATTCCAAGATTGCTGCTATCACCGTCTCGGTGCTGAACAAAGGTCTGAAGCCTGACTGGGTTTCATGTAGCAGTGAGAAATGATCTAGGTAGTCCATCAGTTGGGTTTGTACCAAGCCTTCCATTATTTTTACGAAAAACGGGATAGATGCTACTGGCCTGATGGGCCGCCGCGGGAGCGGACCGCTGGGCGAGATGGACCTCTGGTCTGCCTCAGCGGAGGCAACTTCTTATGTTCTTATGTCTATAGTTGGTTGCTGAAGTTAGGGGTAGTTTATCATTTTTTGGGATTGGGGTGATTATAATGTGACCGTTTTTTTATAGGAATTTTCCCTTTTTGAAATTGTTGGACATATGAGTCCATAGTGTTATCTTAAAGTCTAAAGGGGCTGCTTTCATTATGTTGGGTGGACAGGGATCTAGGATGCAGTTTGATGTGGTATATTTGTTGTAGAGTTTTATGAAGTTATTCCATTCTAGGTCCTGAAAGGAGTTCCAATACAATATATGGTCTTTGCCTTCATCTTTCTCTGTTTCTCTGATGCCCCCTGCTGGCTGATGCAAGATACAAGCTTGCTTACATCCACATCACATGTTGTTACATGGCTACATGACTCTCTGGCAGCGAGGAAAAGCCCCAAATGTCCTGGTGAGGTCTCAATCCTCCACTGCCTTGTAAATAAGGCTTTCCTCAATCTCTGTTCTGTCCTTTCATGAATCGCAGTTGCCTCCCACTTTCCCAGCACTTTACTTCCTGTTCTTTACTCTGGCTTCTGATGGGTCCCCTGGCAGGGTAATAAATCTCACATCAAGAATACCCAGGGCTGAGGTCGCTGAGACTTCAGGAAGCTGCCACTTCCTCTTTCTGCAGGGCAATGAGATTCAGTGGCTTCCCACTCCCCATTGCTCAGATGAACTCAGAAAAAAATAGGTCTCAGATTGTCCTTCCTCATTCAGTTCTTATCTGATGCTTATGGCAATCCTTAGAGACTGTTGAATTAAATGAGTAAAGGTCATGCTTAGAAGCCAGATAGTGATATCAGGTAGCCTGGGTTCCTGTCACCACCAGATCTTTAGGAAGTCACTGACCCTCTCTCTACTGCAACTAGGGTAAGATTCCTGGTGCTGTCCCTTCAGGCGCCTATTTCATGCCATGGAAGTGATGTACAATTGTGGTTATAGAATAGAGGACACAAGCACTTGTGCGAGGTCAGTGACTGGTGCAAATACTCGCTCTTAACCTTAGGCGGTGTCGGCACCTAACTCCTCCTCACAGAACTGACTGACCCAGCCAGGCCTCAGTGCTGTATCTCGACTGCAATGCATAATTACCGTAGTGTTAGCATATCCTCCCCTTCTTCCCACCTTTGGTAACACTGTAATTTGGGTTTCATTGTTGGTTGGGTTATAGCTCATAACAGATGTTATAACTAGGAAAAGAAGCAAGCATCCCCCTCCCTCCCTCTCTCCCTCCCCTAACTCCATCAACCTTACTGGTGCCCTATACCGTGTTTAGTTTCAGTAGTTCTCCCTTTCTGAGGATTTGAAATGTAACATAGTGAATGACGGCAGATAAAGACCTGAACGGTCCACCCAGTCTGCCCATTAATTTAATGCAATGACAGTTTATCTGGTCTGGCCGTTTCCTATGCTGTACAAGGTGCCTTCACTGCCTCTTTCCAGGGAATCTGCTTCCTTGATATCTCTCTCCCCATTTCCTGTTTAGCCCAGCTTTCTTGGGGATAATCCTTGACTGGAGCCTGTCCAACCTATATCATGGTGCCAGGGTGTTGGCATGGCTTTGGCCTATGGTACAGACAGCAGCATTGCATCAGAGGAGGGAGAGCTGGCAACTTGGTAAGGCCAGAATAATGTGGCTTGGCTTCTGAGAGTGTTTTTCGACCTTGTCCTCATGGGCCATCCCGTCTAGTCTGATTTTCGGGACGGTCGCAATAAATGCATGAGAAAGGTCTGCATGTTCTACCTGCATTGTATGTAAATCATGAATATTCATTATGCCTAGCTTGAAAATCAGACTAAATGTGTTTCCTGAGAGCTGGGTTGAGAATTACTTTAATGTATTAATCACATTCATAAGAAGATACAGTATAATCCCGTTATAATGTACTTTAAGGGACCTGGCAAAACAGTCCATTATATCCAGAGTTGCATTCTAATACTGTACTCTACACCAGTGGCATACCTCGCATATGTGACACCCCCCCATCTGTATGAAAAACATGATTTTTAGTAACAATCCACACATCGCACAAGAGTGTACCTAGGAAAAGGCAGCATCTTACATACTGCAGTGAGCAGTACATCAATACACCCATTGTAAAACTAAACAAGCCAGACTAGTACAGATCAATCCTACACAGTCAATCCTAACTGAAAACCATGTCTTTCGAACACAGAACACAGGAAACACCTTCGCCTAGTATGGAATATGTAATCACAAACTAACCCCTCTCCCTTTTACAAAACTGTAATGTGGTTTTTAGCCATTGTGGTAACAGCTCAGACTCTCATAAAATTCTAAGCAATTACCACCATGGCTGGTGCTAAAAAAACGCTCTACAGTTTTGTAAAAGGGGGGATAAAATAGAAAAACGTTTTCAGTTAGGATTGATTTGTACTAATCTGGCTTGTTTAGTTTTACAATGGCTGTATTGATGTACTGCTCACTGCAATATGTAAGATGCTGCCTTTTCCTAGGTATACTCTTGTGTGATGTGTGGATTGTTACTAAAAATCATGTTTTTCATACAGAAAAACGTAGACAACGGTTAAATTGAACCACCGAGAAGCTGGACTCTGCATACAATGCAACACCACAGAAACAGTGACACATGTCTCCTAAAGCAATAAATATATAAATAGAAAAAAATTTTCTACCTTTATCTTCTCTCGTTTCTGTTTTCTTCATCTTCTTGTTACTCTCTTCCTTTCATCCACTGTCTACCCTCTCTCTGCCTCTTCTATATGGCATCTTCTCTCTTTGTATTCACCTTCCAGAAACTTTATGCCTCCCCCTTCCATCTCTCCTTTCACCCCCATTGGTCTGGCATCCATCTTCTTCCCTTCCCTCCTCCAATGGTCTGGCATCTCTCTCTTCTCCTCTTCTTCCCTCTCCCACCCCCCCATGCTCTGGCATTTCACTCTCTCCTCTCCCTTCCCCCCACTTCCATCAGCATCTGCCCCCTTTCTTTCCCTTCAACAGAATTCCATGCAGTATCCTTCCCCCTTATGTCTCTTTCCCCTTTCCCTGTACACCAATTCCATCAGCATCTGCCTCCTTTCTCTCCCTCCACCACCCTTCCATACCACCCTGACCCCTTTTCTCACCCTTCACCACCCTTCCATACCACCGACGCCCTTTCTCTCCCTCCACCACCCTGACCCGCTTTCTCACCCTCCACCACCCTTCCATGCCACCCTGACGTCCTTTTCTCACCCTTCACCACGCTTTCATACCACCCTGCCCCCTTTCTCTCCCTCCACCACCCTTCTATGCTCCTTTCTCTCTACCTCCAAACCAGCAAGGTCCTGCGATGACTGCGTCTGCCGCCTCTGCTCCGGAAGACGTATCATCAGAGGGGGTGGACCAGCAGACGCAGGGAGTTATGTCAAGGTCCGGCAATGATTGCGGCTGCCGGACAACCCCTTCCGACGTCACTTACATCTTCCAGAGCAGAGCCGGCAGACAGCGCAGCTGCCGACTCTGCTCTGGAATAAGTATGGCAGCCGCGCTGAGGTGCAGGTCCTGTTGTAGAGCAGCACGGGAGGTCCGGACCTGGCCAGCTGTGCACTCGGGGCAGTCCGCTCCCAACGCACTACACTAAAAGATGTTCTAAAGCATTGCTTACTGCATCCCTCCAGCTGCCAGCGTCGTCTGCCTGGTGATGAACAGCCACATAGACTAATAAGTGTTTCCTGCTGTTACACCAGGCCTATTTTCAGAGTGTGACTGGATATCGCCGGCACGCCACGTGCCTTGTAAGTGGAGCCTGCATGTCCGTTATAGCTGAACAAAATTACAGCTAAAAGCGTCTCTGGGGACCAAATTGTTTGTCCGTTATATGCGAAATTCCGTTCGAGTCCGCTATATGTGGTGCTTTCCTGCATGTTTGTAAAGGCGCACGGTCAGGACCGGACGATATTCTGTTATAAGCGAGTCCATTATAATGGGATTATACTGTAGATACGATGTAGAACAGTTCATAAAAGCCATCAGTAGCAATAAAAGTCATCAAAAGAATAGAAATGTATAATGGTCTCTAGTATCTAGGCAGCTGCCTGGAAAGGTCTATAATACAAACATATGTCATGGGTGCAGTATTCCCAGAGTATCTTTGAGGGTACATACCATTTGAAAGTGAGCAAGGGGTGCTGTTTGAACCCCTCTCCCTACGAGCTGGTTCTGCCTAGTGCCACGATTTACCACTGTGGCCACCAGGGACTGGAGCTCTGCCATTCTGCTTCGTCCCTTCTATGTCCAACATTTCTCCCTCTCTCTTCTCCAGGCATGTCTTCCTCGCCTTCACGATATGCAGGATTTCTCCCTCTTTCCCCTTTCTGCCTCTCTGTTGCATCTCTCCCTTCCTCTTCTCCACCCCATGTCCAACAATTTTTCCTCTCTTCCTCCTGTACAGCAGCTTTCCATCCCTCCCTCCTATCCCCCTGTGCAGCAACTTTCCGTCCCTTCCATCCTCCTGTGCAGCACTTCCTGACTGCCCTCCCCCCCTTCCCGAGATCTGAACATACCGTCAGGTCTCCTAATGCATCAGCAGTGGAGGTGGCTGGCTAGCAGATATAGGCTCTGAACAGACTATTCATGGCCTTCCCCTCCAGGGCCTCCCTTTGAAGCATCATCAGTGATGCAGCAGGGGAAGGCCCCCATGGGGCAGGCCACGAGCAACCTATTCAGAGCCTGCATCTGCTGCTTTAGGAGGCTCTGTTCTTTGAATAGGCGAGTCCAAGTTTGGGGGGAAACAAATAGATTCGAATTGATTCACTGAAGTGAACTGATGAATTGATTCAAATCGGTGAATCGGGCAGCATTAATAACAGCAATGACAGGGTTAACATCCATAGGCTGCTTTTGTGAATTTTGATGCATGTACAGTATGTTGAGAGTTGGAGGTTGGGCGCAGAGGGCTGAGTAGGAGCCAAGCCAAAGAGTAGAGGTGGTGAAGTTGGGCTTCGGCCATCCAGAGGATTTAACCTCTTGATTTCCAAAGGCTTCAGTAAGCAGAAAGATTTTCACAACAGAAGGCTGGCAGGGGAGGAAAAGAATTTGCCTGTGCCGAGCTCCCCCATCCCGCCTGAAGCCAGAACAGACAGATAGAGACTTCCAAAGGAGAAATCTCCGTCTTAACACTCAAGAAATTGCATAGGAGAGTTGACATTTCCTACAATCCTGGGCAAATCCTGCAAAGCATTCGCCTACCTCTGTGTCCTGCTCTATTTTGTTAACCCCTTTTGGCTGCCTACACGACAAGGCCAGGGCTCATTTATGTTTGAGACCAATGTGAATACTTTATGTCAATGTCTGTTTAATGATCAATCAGATTGTTTATGTTCCTGTGTAATGAATGTTACAGTTATGTAAATTTAAAAAATGAAGAACGAAAGCAATCCCTATCCGTATCAACAAGAGGATAAAAAAGTAGGATTGGAAAGACGATTCACACCTGGGTACAAGATGCAAAGGTTCGAGCTGTAATAGGGTTTGTTT
Organism: Geotrypetes seraphini; assembly: GCF_902459505.1. Taxonomy (NCBI): domain Eukaryota; kingdom Metazoa; phylum Chordata; class Amphibia; order Gymnophiona; family Dermophiidae; genus Geotrypetes; species Geotrypetes seraphini. Next base: position 71,779,366 of record NC_047095.1, read on the forward strand.
TGGTGGACCGATGTTGGCGTCTGGCAAGTCCCATTTGATCATCTTGATACGATATTGAATTACAATTACTAAACCTTGAAAAAGGCATCTCAGATGCCGAAACATGATACCTTTCTGGGTTGAGTATTGGCCTAAGCTCCTATAATAAACTGGACTTGTTGGACATTGTACCTAGGTGTGATGTCATCTTTCCCTTCCAGTAAAACACTTGCTGTTGGATACTGCCTGGCAAATTCTGGGGTGCAAAGGGGGGGGGAGGTTGTCACAGAGCTCAGGGGAGCAACTGTCTTTTTTGATAATTGCCATCTGCACTTTAGCAGACACATAGTAAAGATCCAAATAGTCCATCCAATCTGCCCATAAGTTATACCCATTAAAAAATACATGATTCGATTAACTTGTCTCTTCTTTGATATTTCTGGGTCATAGACTGTAAAGTCCACCTGATATTGTCCTAGGTTCCAACTGTTGAAGTTGCCTTCCAAGCTCGCTCCGGCCTATCCAACCATCCCGCTGTTTGCAGGACATCTACCGTAAAGTCTGGCCAGTAACGGCCTCATGTTGCATATTAGGGGAGTTCCCATTGAAGCCCACCCCAGCCCATCCTACGTCTGACACAAGTCCCAGAAACCCTGATTCCAGATAGAACAAATTCCAGAAAGCTTAAGGGGTCTTGGGCAAGCCCTGGGGTTACAAATGCAAAAATTCAACATGTTATTTTGGAGGCGTAAAAATGACAGGCTGGTGGCCAAGTCTGTTGCAAGTGTATTACACACTTTAGTGAACCTTCAGCTTTGTGCCCTCTTCAGTTTACTTTTGGACCTCTAGTCCCCCCCCCCCACACCCCAACATACACACATACTCTAAGAATTTCATAATTAAAATGAACTATTATGTTCCCTCCCAAATGCATAATTGTCATCAACTTTTGAAAATATTAAACTGTTAACTTATACAACATATACTGTATATGTGGAAAATAATTTTCTAACAGGTCAAATAGGTTTATAAAACATGGCTAGAATGACCTGCTCAGGAATTGGAATAAATGTACACATATACACACAACATACATAATTCACAACTCTGCCTGTGCTCCAGCCAAACAGTTCCCTTGAACACATCTTCACCCAGGTCACATAATGATAGGGCCTTATTGCACTTACTTTTACACAGGGGTGATTTTTAAAGAGGCCTTTCATGTCTGTATACAGCAGAAACAGCCAAAGGCAATTTTCAAAAGCCATTTTCCCAGGTAAATGGACTATTTGAAAATTGTCCACCCTTCCTGTGAATAAAAGTACAAGCTGATGGGGTCATTAAGATTATGTGGCCATCAGGACCTGGTGCTTTGCTTTGACTGCAGTTGTTCTTTGCTATCCTTCCATATGCTGCTGTCATAGGCAGCTACCCTACTTAACTGGGACCTGCCAGTGGCACCTTGTAGGCTAACTAATCTACTGAGGTATAAGTTCTCAAGAACAAGAGTCCATTTTATCAGATGCAACTGAAGGCGGACTTATATCCTCGAAAGCTCATGCCTCAATAAATTGGTCAGTCTATAAGATGCTGGCATTCCCTCTCATTATTAGATCACTGGGCAAGGAGAAGCCTGGTAAACTCAGCCCTATGGCAGTTAGTCAACTGTGCTAATTAATATTCACATCCCAGAAAAATACCTTTAAGATTTTTTGTTTAATACAATGTGTGGTTTTCCAGTGTCTTGGTTATGAAGTCATAAATATATCTTTATAGTACACAAGTGCAATTCTAGAACTCATCGATCTCAGAAAGTAGAACAATGGAAAAGATGAAACCATGTGTCCAACATGTCTTTAGTCACTGTGGTCCCACCAGGTAGGAAGTCTCAGACCATTCTCCTCTGCATCTTTGCTTCTTGCTGGCCCATAGCTGCAGTCAGGAGGGTAGAAATCTCGGATAAAGCTACAATGGGCTCCTCAGACCTCCAGTACAGAGTTAGAAAGGGAGGGAGATGGAGGGGCAGTACTTTAGTTTCAACTGCCAGTCTATCGAGCAAGCTGTTTGGCCAGTCATTCCTGAGTGCTTGATAACGCACATTCCTTCTTTGGCCAAGGCTCCTATGTGCTCAGTCATCTGAGTCACATACTGTCATACGCCAGTGTATTAGAGGCTGTGTACCAGGCTCTGTGCTGGGGTAATAATCACACTTCTTTAGTGAAGGTCAATGCTCTCATATTCACAATGGTCCGAGTCATCTAGCTCAATTCCTGGAACCAGGTTGTAGTAATCTGTTGCTTGGTTCATGTAGAGCTTTTCTCGATCTGTAGAATCCTTCAGGACCTCTGTAACGCTCACAGTTTCAGCTTCTGCCTCACTTCCGGCTGTTACTTCCTCTTCCATTACTAGCTTCTTTATGGCCACCTTCTTGCCAAGGTCTCCTTCACTGGCGAGCAAGGAATCCACAGAAGCCCCCAGTTTGACTTCTACCTCTTCATAGAGGTCCCTGCTGCTTCCCAGGAGAGCTGTGGAGGGTTTCAGCAAGCTCAGGTTTTTCTCATTCTCAGCAGGGACTGGCATCTTGCATGGGATGTAGTGATGGTGATCCATCAGGGTCCGAGTGCCATTTCTCTCCACCGTGGCCAGATGGCACTCCTGCCTGCTCACTGCAAAGTTGCTCTTTTTCTTACGGTGGCAGCAACACCAACAGGCCACACCTAAAGCTGCCAAAACAGGGAGACAAATGAATAATGCTGTCAAGCGGTGGGACTGGCAGAGGTGATGTCGCTGGATGTGCTGGATGTTCATGCCTTGTATGTTCTCTGGGCCAGTGCATGTCAGGGTGCTGAGCACCTCAGTACTCTGGTTATCAGCAAAATAGATTTTTAGACTATTATACAAGGAACAAGTACAGACCAAGCTGTTGTTGGAAGCACCAAGTCTGATAAGGGAGGGCTTGAAGACAGTAGAAGGAAGTGAAGTGACCTTATTGAAGGCCAGATAAATCTCTTGGATCTGGTTGGATGCTTGCAGGAAGGTTTCAGGAAGTTCATTCAGCTGATTATTCTCTAAGTGAATGACTTTTAAAGCAGGGGCATCACCCAGGAAGCCATCTGGGAGCTTCCTCAGTAGATTTCTGTCGAGACGAAGCACCTCCAGTGAGTTGTAATCCGCCACACCATTAATGATGCTGGAGATATTGCAGTCAGAAAGATCGATCTCCTTCACTCCTGTCACCATATTGAAGACACTCCAGTCTAAGGTACCAATGGAAGAGCCGGTGAAGTTCAAGCAGCACCTGCTAGAGGCTTGAGCAGCCAGAAATTCTCTGAAATCGACTGCTAAGCTGCAGTTGCAGGCCTCGCTTTCAGCTCCAAGGACAAAACCCACACAGTACAGGAAGAAGCAGCAACGCAGGGTTACACAGCGGCAGCAACCTACAGACAAAGGAAAAGAGAGACCAATTAGGGAGTCCCTTAACGTCACAGATCAATAGTCAAAGCCAGTTAGACGATCACCAGTGACCATATAACTTTCAAAAATTATAGAGATAGTATCGGGCAGAAAACCTGTCCAAACGGCTCGATACTATCCATTTAATTAAGAGACAAAGGGAGGGCAGGAAAAGTATAGAACAATTAACTATCTGGATAGCAGCGATTTCAGCCACTGTCAGGATGTTACGGGTTTAATCCAGGCCTAATGAACAGCAGAGCCAACTGAACCCCACAGCATCAGTACGATGACCGCAGAATGGACTAAATTCTATAACCGGCGCTGAAAGTCGGGCACTGTTTAGAGAATTTTACTTGGCGCCAGGATCTGCCCCCAGTTTTAGGTGCGAGGATTTACATCAACTGAACCCTAGTGTATGAGAAATCCCTGCACCTAAATTAAGCATTGATCTCTTGATTTCTCAAGTAAATTCTAGAAACGCCCTGACCCACCGATGCCCCGCCCACAGCCACGCCCACTTTTAGACATACATCTTTATAGCATAGTGACTATAGATGCACACATACAATCCAATTATTGACAAGGAGCACCGAAAATTGAGAGCACCCTTGGTGCTAATTGCTTCTTCCGTAATTATTCTGCACGCACAAATTGAGCGCTATACAGTATATAGAATTTGAAAAGTAATTATCCATGCAGTTCAGTTCGTTTCCTTTCTTTTGAAGTCCATTTAGCAGAATCCTCTTGTTATCTGTCACTCAGCCACTCTCCAGTCTAGTCCTCCAACCCAGGGGTCTGTGCACACCCTGATCTAATCCTCTGGTCACCCAATCAAAGAAATTGATCAGATTGTTTGGCATGATTTCCATCTGCTGCTTCGTTCCTGAGATACCACTGGTACTTAGGCTCCAATGCACAAAAGTTCTCCTTGCAAGTAAGACTGGTTTTAACTGGTAAACTCTTCTTCTGATGCACAAAAGGCTTCTCCATGGCTGCTACCACTGAGAGCCCTATGCAAATGCATTCCAAGGACCTCATTTGTATTCACACTATGGCTTCAAACTACACTAAGAGAAGGTCATTACCCACCGGAACTAGGAGAAATCATAATTACTCCTATCCTAAAAGATCCCAAAGGTCCTATAGACAATCCTACAAACTACAGACCAATCGCCTCAATCCCTCTATATATCAAACTAACAGAAGGCCTAGTCGCACAATACCTCTCCAATTTCCTTGAAGACCATCATATACTGCATCCATCCCAATCTGGATTCAGATCTAACCATAGCACAGAAACCCTACTGATATCACTATTAGACACAGCCCGACAACACCTTAGCAAAGGAAACAAACTACTTCTCATTCAACTCGATCTCTCTGCTGCATTTGACCTAGTTGACCACCCCACACTACTCCAGACATTAGATGCAATTGGAATCTCTGGTAATGTTCACAACTGGTTCCAAGGCTTCCTCAAAACACGAACATACAGAGTCAAGTCAAAAGAGCATCTATCCGACCCATGGTCAAACCCATGCGGAGTACCACAAGGATCACCATTATCTCCTATATTATTCAACCTCTTCATAGCATCCCTCGGCAATACCCTAGACGCCCTAAACACAATATCATTCAGCTATGCGGATGATATAACAATCCTCATCCCCTTCAACATACAAGACCCCCTATCCACAAACCACCTGAATATAATAATGGAAACGGTAGAAAAATGGATGTCAAGTCATAAACTGAAACTGAACTCGGAAAAAACTAAATTCCTACTATTAGAGAAGGAAAAAAAACCATCATGCACAGAACTGGAATTAAACACAATCAAGTACCCAATGCAAAGCACACTCAAGATCCTAGGAATTCAACTAGACAGAAATTGCACAATGCAGTCCCAAATCCACAAAATCATCCAAAGAGCATTTTTCACAATGCGTAACCTAAGAAAAATAAGAAAATTCTTCATCAAAGATCAATACAAGATAGTAGTACAATCCCTAATACTAAGCATAGTAGACTACTGCAACAGCCTATACCTATCATGCCCAAACTACATGATAAAACAATTACAAACTGTTCAGAACACGGCCCTCAGACTCATCTACTCCCTCAGCAAATTTGACCACATCACCAACGCTTACCTTGAATCACACTGGCTACCAATAAAAGCAAGATCCCAGTTCAAATTCTACTGTCTACTATACAAAGTAACACACGGAACAGCACCCAGCTACCTAAACAAAAGTCTACACCGTAATCTCTCACACAGATTAAGGAGAACTCAAAAACTATTCGCTTACCCTCCTCTCAAAGGTATAAGACGCAAGAAAATATACGACAGCCTTTTAGCTACACAGGCAGCAAAAATTGACACTACCATCTCCAATCTACTGATCAATTCAATAGACATAAAGGAATTCTGAAAAGAAATCAAAACTCATCTCTTCAAAAAATACTTTCCATCATCTTAACCTCTACATAGCACTAGAAAATACACACACGAACACCACCACCATAACTATACCTAAACATTGTACAACTCACTTCAACAACCTACTATTTATCTACTATATGCTCTAAATGCTTCCTGGAAACGTCCAGACTAATCAATTGTAACTTGATACTTTCCTGATTCTATATACTGTATTATTCCAGAAATTATACAGTCTCTTAATTTGCAATCCGCTTAGAACCGCAAGGCACAAGCGGAATAGAAATCTGTAATGTAATGTAATGAGCCCTCCACTGTTTCCTGTGCAAACTTTAACGGCAAGGATTGAGCTGTCATAGCCTTACTTTCCTGGCACACACACAAAATTTTTTTTTAAAACCCCGATCCCTCCCTCTGATTCCTCCAGCTGGCCAAGGCCCCCCATCCTTCCTCCCAATACTCCCCAATGCCAGGAGCCCCCTCCCGGTAAAAAAAAATTGGCAGGTTCAAGCCCCCCCATGCCAGGACCTCCAACTTCCTCGACAACCCCCTGACCCCCTCAGCGGCACAGCAAGATAGAAGGGATGGAGTCAGGAGTTGGCAGTAGAGGAGAAGGCTACTGACAAGACAGACTCACCTGACGAATGGAGTTGCGGAGATGGAGTATAGCGAGAAACAAGAGAGGAAAGATACTGAGGAGCTGCAGAATGAAAACACTTCTAGGTCAATAAAAGAAGTTTGAACTGTAAGCAGAAATTAACAGGGAACCACCGAAGCAACTTGAGGAGAGGGTAAGACGAGCATAACGACACTGGTGGAATATGAGACATACAGCAGAGTTCTGAACAGATTGATGGGGAGAGAGATGGCTTAGCGGAACACCCATAAGAAGCAAGTGGCAGTTGTCCAGGCGAAGGGTGACGAGAGCATGGATGAGGGTCTTGGCATCATGCTCAGAAAGGAAAGGCTGGATTTTAGCAATGTTGTAGAGAAAGAAATGACAAGTTTTGATGGTCTGTTGGATATGTGAAGAGAAGAAAGAGATGAGTCAAAGATGACTCTGAGGTTGCAAGCCAACGAGACAAGGAGGGTGAGAGTGGTAACTATCCTGGAAATGTCCAGTTAGATCTTTTGTAATCCGCCTAGAACTGCAAGGTACAGGCGGAATAGAAGTCACTAATGTAATGTAATGGTTATCCACCAAAATAAAGAACAGAGGAAGGGGAGGGGCAGGTTTAGGAGCAAAGATAAGAAGTTCAGTCTTGGACATATTTAATTTTAGAAGATGGCGAGACATCTAAGTACGACACTGATACTCTGTCCTGGATTTCCATAGAAATTTCAAGTGCAGAGAGGTAGATTTGTGAATTGTCATCATTCAGGTGGTACTGGAAGCCATGGGAAGAGATTAGGATACCAAGGGAAGAAGTGTAGATGGAGAAAAGTAGAGGTCCCAGGACAGAGTCCTGAGGTACACTAAACAAAGCAAGATGGCGATGGAGGAGGATCCTCCAGAGCTTATGTTAAAAGTGCGAAGGGAAAGATAGGAAGAAAACCATGAGATAACAGAGCCCTGAAACTCAAACGAGGATAGTATATTGATGAGTAGGCAGTGATCTAAAGTGTCAAAGGCCACAGATAGATCAAGGAGGATGAGGACAGAATAGAGGCCTTTGAATCTGGCCAGGAGGAGGCCATTGGAGACTCTAGCAAGGGTAGTTTTCACAAAATAAAGAGGGCAAAAGCGATAGCTTGAGATGAAAGAAAGTCAAGACAATGGCAGTGAACAGCATGTTCAAGTACCTTGGATCAGAAGGGGAGGAGGGAGATGGGGCAATAATTGGATGGGTAAGTAGGGTCCAGCGAGGGTTTTTTAAGAAGTGGTGAAACAACGGCATGTTTGAAGGCATCAGATACAGTCACAGTGGAGAGCGATAGGTTGAGGATATGGCAGAGAGAGGGAATGACAGTAGACGGGTGAGGAGGCAATACATACAGCAGTCCTTTCTCTGGCCACAGTTGGACTAATACATTCAACCGTGCGCTTCCAGGCTTATATTTTTGGCTGTGAAAGTGATCTTTGTGCTTACAGCTGAGGCCATCAAATCCATCTCTGGATGCCACTACTGCCAAACTTTGGAGAAGAACGCTTGGGGGGACAGCGACCATTCCCCCATGTCGAAAGTCTGCCAACTGAGATAGCCTGAACATTCTCCATTCCTGCAATGGGTGCAGCCAAGAGAGCCTGCAGATAATCTGCCCACTGAAAGAGACACTGAGCGTCTAGGCATAACGGGGTCCTACTGGTGCTTCCTTGTCAGTTGCCATAGGCCACACTGTTGCATTGTCCAAGAAGACTCTTACTGCCTTCCTTACAGGGACTTCTCCTGAGCCTGCAATGCTAGAAAATGGCTGTGAATTGTAGGCAATTGAAAGACCACTTCTGCTGAGCCAGGGACCAACAACCTTGAACTGGGTGTCCATTACAATGAATCCCCAACCATAAAGGAAATTTGGAGAGGCATTTCCCTTGAAAGGGCAGCCGGCTGCAGCCACCACCACAGATTGCTCTTCGCTTCCAGTAACCCAGGAAGTGGTTATTAAAGCGGAGGAGACCACCGAGAGAGAAGAGAGTCTTAGAGAGGCCTCATGTGCGCTCATGCACCATGGACTAGACTACCTCTATGGCTGCCACCATCGACCCCCAGGAACTGCAGATAATGCCACGCCATGGGAGTCAGACTCTGTAGCAGGTCCATAATCTGCTTCCGGAGCTTCAGTCTGTGTGGCTCTGAAAGACAGACCTGGTCCAAGGCTGTCAAACAAAACACCAACTGGATCTTCTTGAACTTGATGATTTATCTCAAGTCCTGGAGGAGTTGGACTGTAGGGTCATGAAATGGTTAACTGTTGTTTAAAATATTGCTCTGGTCTACATAGCTGAAGAAAGTGTACAATCTATTGACTTCATCTGCCTAAAATGTATGTCCCTACCTTACCACATTGTAAGCTGAATAGATAAGAGTTTGAGCCATGATGTACCCTGCCCTTCTGTACATTTTATATTTAGAACTGTAAGAGTTAGATAAGTGACCTGCTAGTGTGAGCTTAGGACCAATAATTGTAGAAAAGTTATAGAAGTAACAAATGAAAATTGTAGTTTTTGCATATATTAGTTTGCAAAAAGGGCATAAAAGTCTGTGTATTTCCTGTTTCTGACACTCTAGTAGGCAGGCTATTAACTGCACTAGAGTCCGGTATACCGTAATAAATTTCTTGTACTTTCTTCACGCCTCTGACTTTGTGTGTCCAAGTGACCTTTTAGGACCACTCTCAAAACTGTCAGTTCACCTTCTTGCTTGTATGGAACTCTGATTAACCTGGATCCCTGCCTTGCAGAGGTGCACTGCCATCACCACCATCACCTTGGTAAAAGTGTGAGGTACCATCACGAGGCTGAAGGGGAGTGCTGAGAACTGGTGTGGCAAGCTTTAATCCCTAAGGCCTCTCCCATAGGAGGTCCACCCTCTCTTACTATGCCATTGGCTGAAGGTGAATTACATTCAGGTAGAGCAGGTACTTCTCTGTCCCTGGGGGACTTTGAGGTACTGGAGGGTTAAGTGACTTACCCAAGATCCCAAGGGCTCCCCTGGTTCTCAGCCCAGCCCTCTAAGCACCCCGGCCAGTCAGGTTTTCAGGGCATCCGCAATGCATATGTATGAGACAGATATCCACGCCCTGCCTCCCTTTGTCATGCCTATTGGTTGTGGAAATCTTGAAGAACCAGCAGGCTGGGTTGAGAAACAATGCACTAGGTTACAGGAGCAGATGTATGCTTTGGGAGATGGGAGGGTCTGGGCTTCATAGTTTCTCATCCTGTAAGTTTCCCTGCGTTGTGCCGCGGCTGCCAGAGTTTCCCAGGCTCTCTTCCCTATTTGAGGTTTCATTTCCTCACAGTCACTAACTAGAACAACAGATGATTTCAGAGGAAACCTTTCAGGAGCCAAGAGCACCATTTCCACCTAAGTCCAAACATAACATGGTGCTGAGTGTGTGGCTCCCAGAGATAACCAGTTAACGAACCGAGAGGGCAGTGGTGTGTCTGGGTGAGTGTGCCAGTACTTCAGTAAGCTGGAGTTGGTGTTGGTGGTCCTCCTCTGATACCCAAATATTCTTTTCTATCCTTTTTTTATATTCCGCACAACTTCATCCAGGATTCGCAGTGGATTACAAACCTAAGAAACCTCAACATTGCCTATTTAAACAACTCATTTTTTAGAGCCTTACAAAAAAGAACATAAGAAGAGGTCTATCTCAAATGAATTTCCTGATCTGAAGAAGGGTTACCGAGGAGGAAGCGATGTCAGCGTCCCCCGATCGTGCAGCTCCGTGTGGGCGTGGAAGAAATTGGCTTCTCAGTGTGTTCACCGAGACCAGCGTGAACGATAGTTGAGTACCACAGGACGAGTGCACCCTGCTGCTGATTGGGGAACACACTTTGCTCCGGGCTCGCGTCGGAAATTGCAAGAATTTGCTTTCCGTTCTTCACGGCCCAACCTTCCTTTGGCTTCCAAGATGGCGGCTCCTGAGTCGGGGACTGCCCGCATACTCTCAGACTGAGACCTCGGGTGTGGATGCGGCGTCTACTGCCCTCCCAATAATGAAGAAAGGCTCCCTTCGAGAGCAAATCAAGAATGCTGAGCAAGGATTCTCAGCTCAGTCCTCAGGGCACACCCATCCAGCCAGGTTTCAGGATATGCGCAATAACTATGCATGAGAGAAATTTGCATGTCAAGTAGGCAGTACATTAGGGTTAGCAGGCATCTGGATTTCCCCAGACATGTCTGGGTTTTGGAAAGCCTCCTCAAATCACGTCGGGCTGGGAGGAAGTCTGTGCAGGCAGCAGAGGGCAAGGCTAGGGCGGGATTAGAGCATTACAGGGCGGGGAAGAGTGGGCCTGGGGGGTGGATCTAGGGGATCCAAATCTCTCTCATGCATATTCATTGTGGATATCCTGAAAACCTGACTGGTTGGGTGACCCACAAAGACTGGGATGAGAACCCCTGCTGTATTCTACTCTCCTCTGCAGTAATCAGAGGCCCCAGATAATTCAATATTGGTTTATAGCAGGGCTGTCTAACGTCGGTCCTCAAAGGCTGCAATCCAGCCAGGTTTTCAGGATTTCCCCAATAAATCTGTATGCACTGCTTCCATGGGAAATCCTGAAACCCTGATCTGGCAAGGGTCGAGGTTGGACACCCCTGGTTTATAGGTTGTTTTACCTATGAAGAAGATGTATCAAAACATGGCCCTGTCGAATCTGTGATGCTTTCATCCACTAAAGAACTGTTTAAGAATATAAGAATTGCAACTGCTGGGTCAGACCAGTGGTCCATCATGACCAGCAGTCCGCTCACCAGCACCCTAACTGAGACTAGCCCTACCAGCGCACGTTCTTGTTCAGCAGGAACTTGTCTAACTTTGTCTTGAATCCTTGGAGGGTGTTTTCCCCTATAACAGCCTCTGGAAGAGCGTTCCAGCTCTCTACCACTCTCTGGGTGAAGAAGAACTTCCTTACGTTCTTAGATCCACTGTTTCTCAGTCCTAGTTTTCCGACTTCCTTTCTTGGTGCCTTCTGGTACCTGCAGTGTTGATTTCAAGTGACCAAGGCAGGCCTACAAATCCCAGGGTGCACCGGGAATAAAACCTCAAAATCTCAAACTGGCTGAAATTCTCCCTGCAGAGAGAAGATATTCCTGTCATACATTTTAAGTTTGTGCCAGATGTCTGCAGTCCAGGTAAATACTATATTCTGACCTATCAAGTTACCCTGTTCCAGGAGAGAGGTTTTAGGTCAGTCCAGGATTTCAGAGAGCTCCTCTAAGAACATAAGAACCTAAGAATCGCCTTACTGGGTCAGACCAATGGTCCATCGAGCCCAGTAGCCAATTCTCATGGTGGCCAAGCCAGGTCCCTAGTACCTGGCCAAAACCAAGGAGTAGCAATATTCCATGCTACTGATGCAGGGCAAGCAGAGCTTCCCCCATGTCTCTCTCAATAACAAACTATGGACTTTTCTTCCAGGAACTTGTCTAAACCTTTCTTAAAACTATCCGCTCTTACCACAACCTCTGGCAATGCGTTCTAGAGCTTAACTATTCTCTGAGTGAAAATAATTTCCTCCTATTGGCTTTATTTATTTATTTTTTCCCATCTTTATTTAGAAATTTTTCATCCAATACAGACTTTGAACATCGCACAGCAAAAACGGAGACAAAGCTTATACAAAAACAGTGTAATAGCGTAACCCCCTATCAACCCACCACTTCCTCAAAGCCATAACCTCCATAAACATTACATTCTCCTATTGGTTTTAAAAGTATTTCCCTGTAACTTCATCAAGTGTCCCCTAGTCTTTGTAATTTTTGATGGAGTGAAAGATCAATCCACTTGTAGATTAGAAGCATTACACTATTTTGGAATGTAAGTTTAAAATAAGGCTGACAGGTTTGCAGGACAGGTTTCAACCAGTCTTGGGTTTACCTAAGTGCATGCTGGTACTTGTAGTCTTACTTTTCTTAGGGTTACCAATTAGTTTAAAAGCAAGTGTGCTGGGCTTGTCCCTTTGCATGGCTTTGGTTCTATATGTTAGGTCTGCCTGAGGGAAGGCCAATGTGTTTTAAAAAATAAATGAAGGCAGAGAGCAAGAGAGGCAGAGCTGCCAAGTTACTCATTCTGGAAGGGAGACTTTTTGGTTAGTCCTGGCTGTAAGCTAATATATGCAATCCATGATTCTATCCATTGAAATCAGTGCTGTAAGTCCCATAATGCACCAGGGTGAGGTTGGCAGAAATCCAGGACTGGCCAAAAGAGTCTCCCTCCTGGAATGGATAACTTGGCCGCTCTGGGCAGGGGTGGGGAGTGGGGAACGACGAGAAAAGGAAGTCAAATGAATTGTTTATTTGGTAATTCTTCATTAGATGACAGGTCCAATTCTGGCAGGAATAAATTTCTTTCACTAATCTGCCGAGATGTCCCATTTCAGGAGGGAGATTTTGAGCCAGTCCTGGATTTTTAACATCCTTATACTGTGCAACAGTGATTTCTTACCAATAGATAGAATTGGAGATTACATTTTGGGAAATAAATTGAAAACAAGGAGCAGCCAAAAGTCTACCTGGGTCATTTATCGGCTCTTCCTGTGTTAGCCACCTCAGTCAGGGTTAGCCGAAAAGGCTAATTGTGTTTTTGTTTTGCATTTGCTTCAGCTCCCAGAAAACCCCAATAGGCTGATCCAGTCCAGTGCTGGGAGCTGACTGAACTTCTGGACAACCAAGAGGGTAGAAGAAACAGAATTTCATTGCCTTGCTTTTTACTCAGGAGGAAAACCGGGTCATCCATAGACCAGAAACCTTCTGTGATGGTGACTATTCAAAGTAAGTCTAGAAGATATAACAGATCAAATTGACAAGACATCAAAACAATGACGGACTAACCCTATCCTTTCCATCTCTGAAAGGCGTTACATTTAAAACTATTTGCCGTAACACATTTGACTATCAAATGGCAAAAATATGGAATTTACTCCCCATTGAGACTTGTACTATCTCTGAATATGCCATTCCGAAAAAAACCTGAAAACATGGCTCTTACAGACGTACCTATTAGGGATCTAACTTCAAACCCAACTGTACAAGATGGGGTTCATAATCAAAACTTAAACACGTCTAAAAATCCACTCAAGTCGGCACTTGGACGACCTAAAAGACAGGTCGTTTAAGTGACGATAAACCGATTTTCTGTACATGTTGCGGGACATTTTAGGCCTCTGAATCCCGTTGTGCTCCCAGAGCTGAAAGGGTCGTATTTGGAGGAGTGGTTAGGGCAGTTTGTGGGCGGGATGGGGCTGACCTAGACTTAGTCATTCTGCAGGGAAAATCAAATGTTTTACTAGACATCTTGGACAAAACTTAAACGTTGTTAGATCATATAAAAACAGGTATAAAAGTGACCAGATAACCATTGCAGAGACCAGGTAAAGACCCCCCCCCACAATCCCCCCCCCCCAGTGTTCACTGACCCCCTCACACCCCCACAAAGATCAGAATAAAAAAGTACATATCTATCTCCAGCACATCAGCACCTGGTATAGGAAAGCCTAGTAGAGCCTGGGGGGTGGGCTAGTGAACCATAGAGAGGAGGACCCAGGCCCATCAGCCACTCTAACCACTACATTTACGCCCACCAAAACCCTACTCTACTGCCATAAGGGCTATTGGGGTTGTAGACAGGTGGGTATTGTGGGCTCACCATAACCTATAAGGGAGTTCTAGTGAGATGTTTATGTGACACCCTTTTTGTGAAGTTCACAGCAGTGCCCTGTAAGGTGCCCCACTGCTCTGTTGCCGTCTGGGTGCCCACATTACAAGATTGGCCCCTCCCACGCCTAAATGGTCTTGGACAAAATTTTGGTCAAAAATTTGGTATAAAGATAGACGTCCTGGCGGCCTGGACAAACAATAACCTGGATGTCCAGATAGATGATTTTCATTCCAAAAATATTCTACACATGTTTTTCAAGAATGGGCATTTTCCCGCCGCTGACTTGGGCGTCTAGCGCCATACAACCAAATCGGAATTGGATGTATGTTTTGATTATGCCCCTCCATATGCCTCCCCTATATAGAGAAAACTACGATCAAGTAATCAGCTATTTTCAGATATCTTTATATAATGAAAAACTATTGTCAACCTATTGTTTAGAAATCCCTGTTAGTCGTAAAACCTAACTTTACTTTTGCGCTGTCTGTGTCACTATAAAAACTAAGTAATCGGCAGTTTCAGAAATCTTTGCTATGAGTATAACCCAATTCTGTCCTACAATGATTGTACCAATGTAATAAACCTAAAGAAATGTAAATATTGTATGTAACCCGCCTCCACTTCAGAGGATTTTGCGGGATATAAGATCACATTTAACAAATCACTAGGACCAGATGGCATCCACCCTAGAGTCCTGAAAGAGCTCAGACATGGCTGGATAAGCCATAGGGTCTTTCTGCCTTCATTTTTCTATGTTTCCATGACATGAAATTGCCAATCTGTTGACCATGATACCAGATGGAGTTAATGGAACACCTTTTTGGTGAGAGTGGCCAAACAAACCAATCTCTGACCATGTCCTGAAGCTCTTTAATTGCTGAAGTTGGTAGTACCCAAGCCTCAGTGACTATCTATGATATCACAGGATGGCCACCATAATGCAAGCTTTGGAAAAGGCTCTAGAAGTGGTCCAGAGAACTGCAACCCAGTGACCAGAATGGTTGAACCTATACTAAGATATAAAATGGGAATGAGTCAGTTTGAGTTTAACAAAGATGGGTAGAATGGAATGTTGCTCCCCTTTGGGGATTCCGCACGGAATGTTGCCACTATATGGGGTTCCGGAATCTTGCTTAGATTCTGGAATGTTGCGACTATTTGCTTTTTGAGATTCTGGAATGTTTTTGAAACACTGACCATCGCAGGCACAATTAGGCCCTGATATTCAAAGCCAAAGCCAAACCACTGAATGTCACCATTTGACCCGCAGAAGACTCAGAAGCAGTGCCATCTTGGTGGGGGCAAATGCACTCTCCTCCTCTCCGATCCACTGCTGCATGCACGCCTTCTCTTCCCTCCCTCAGACCTACTTAGGGCCAGATACACAAAGCTCTCACTCCACGGTAAAAAATACGGCAGTGGGAACGATTTTTCTCTTACCAGCAATGCTCAACAAAATAGCATGCAAGCAGAAAATTGCAAGTAAAAGGGGGAGGAGCTGTGCCTGGCATTTGCTCCTCCTCCTGCCTGCCTGTCAATAAAAGCAGCCCCTGCTCTCTCTGCCTGCTGCTACAGCTGACCGGGGCAGGGGAATCCTCCATCATCTGAGCTGTGAAAGGAAGAAATGAGTCTGCAAGAGTGGGCTGTTGGCTTTCAAATAAACGCAAGGGTTTGGCTTTGAAGGAATGCAAGGTTTGGCTGCACAGACGTAAGTGGAGTCCCTGAAAACAAGAACGTAACCATTCAGGGCTCCTTTTACAAATCTGTGCTAGTGGTTTTAGCATTGAGCTGCCGTTAGTTTTAGCTGTGTAGCACGCACTAAAATTCTGCGTGCGCAAAAAACGCTATCGCGGCTTTGTAAAAGGAGCTCCTAAAGTTGTAGCCGCTGTTCGTGATGTGATTTTATTTGTATAAGTTTAAGAATAAAACCCAAGCGAAGAAACACTTGTAAAGAAAAGTGATTACAACGCATAGAAAAAGAATCAAAAAATAGATAAAATGTTCTCTAGAAGAAAATTCAATTCAAAACATGACATTACTAATTAGTTAGTGACCCAAGAAAGATTATTATCAATAAATAATACCTAAAGAAGATAAGGAAAATAAACAGGAACAAATTTGGACTAGTACAAATTACGGCTTTTTCCCTAAGTTGAAGTAAAGGTAGGCAGGGTAGCCAAAACCCAGAACAACACATGGTTTTAAGAAAGGTTTGGACAAGTTCCTGGAGGAAAAGTCCATAGTCTGTTATTGAGAAAGACATGAGGGAAGCCACTGCTTGCCCTGGATCAGTAGCATAGAATTTTGCCACTCTTTGAGATTCTAGAATCTTGTTACTCTCCGGGATTCCAGAATCTTGCTATTCTTTGGGATCCTGTATGGAATGTTGCCACTCTTTGGGATTCTAGAATTTTGTTACTTTTTGGGATTCCAGAATCTTGCTATTCTTTGGGATCCTGTATGGAATGTTGCCACTCTTTGGGATTCTAGAATTTTGTTACTTTTTGGGATTCCAGAATCTTGCTATTCTTTGGGATCCTGTATGGAATGTTGCTACTCTTTGAGATTCTAGAATCTTGTTACTCTCCGGGATTCCGGAATCTTGCTATTCTTTGAGATTCTATATGGAATATTGCTACTCCTTGGGTTTTAGCCAGGTACTAGTGACCTAGATTGGCCACTGTGAGTACGGGATGCTGGGCTTGATGGACCATTGGTCTGACCCAGTAAGCCTATTCTTCTGTTCTTATTTGCAAGAACATGAAAAGAACATGGAAGATGTGTAAGTAGGACTTCTCTACACCTCCACTAACTTGCCTTATGACATCAGGAATGTCTTAATCTTAATTAAAAGCTCAAAAATAATCTTCATGGTGTTAACAAAAGCACTGTGAAAGCCAGCCTCTATCACACTTTAAAGCCACAGTAACTATTGAAGATGGAGCCAAAGCTAAGTTTGTATCGGATGCTGGGTTCTGTGTTAGGAGTCACTGCCCAGGAAAAGGATCCAGGTGTCATCATTGAGCATACGTTGAAACCCTCAGCTCAATGTGCGGCAGCAGCTAAGAAAGCAAATACAATGTTAGGAATGATCAGGAAAGGAATGGAAAACAAAGAGGAAAATGTTATAATGTGTGCAGTTCTGGTTGCTGAGTCTCAAAACACTTGTGGCAGAAGTAGAAAAGGTACAAAGAAGATCAACTTTGCAATAAGGAAAGTTAAGCTCTTCAGCTTGGAGAAGAAACGACTCAGGGCAGACATGACAGAGGTTTACAAAATGGAGTGGAAAGGGTAGATGGGAATCCCTTGTTCACTGTGCCCAAAAATACTAGGACTAGGGGACATGCGATGAATCCACTAAGTAATAGATGTAAAAGAAAGTAGAGAAAATATTTCTTCACTCAACAGGTAACGTAACGAGATCTTTTCGGTCATCGCACCCCAGTTATGGAACTCACTTCCAGTCTATCTTAGATAGATTCAAGAGTTCCCTGAAAACCTTTCTTTATAAGGATGCATTTGAAAATTAAAACCATCAGACTCTGCTTAACTTATCATTTTACCCCCTCATTGTCCTCCTTTTCTTCAAACCATTGTAGTTCTACCCCCTTTCCTCTTGTTCGTCTGAGTTTGTCCTTGTTCGTATATTTATGACTTCCTTGTTTCCCCCTAATTATAATATGTACAATGCTTTGAAATGTTCTTATAAACGTTTGTATCAAATTTTAAATAAACTTGAACTAAACTCTGGAATTTGTTGCCAGAGAATGTAATGAAAGCAGTTAGCTTAGCAGGGCTTAAAAAAAGGTTTGGATAATTTCCTAAAAGAGAAGTCCATAGGCCATTATTGAGATGGCTTGGGGAAATCCTAGGATAAGCAGCATAAAATCTGTTTTACTACTTGGGACCTGGGTTGACCACTGTTGGAAAAATGATACTGAGCTTAAATAACCTTCCGTCTGTCCCAGTACGGCAACTCTTATGTTCTTAGGTTAGATGATTTCAAAATGTCAGTGACCTTTAAATAACTATTGCTTTTTAATGCATTTCCAGTTAAATGCCTATGTTATCCTTGTAGTGCCTGAATTTCACCTTAATCGTGTCTGATTAAACACAGATGACTTCAGTCATATAAAAGCAAATTCTAGAAACCTGGTGCCTGTCGCATGTGTAACTATCCGGAATATTAATACGTACCCACATGCATGCACAGCTTATCCCCTGAAATGCCAGCAGGGCATCTACGTTCTATTCTGCATAGTTGCAAAGAGGGGAGGGAGGATACACATGGGCAGAACATGGACAGGAGACGGGTGGGGTTTTCACCACCACATTTAGGTGCCTGCCTTCATGCCAGGTCTGTGGTACGCTAATACCATGTATGCTAGCATTTCATAACGAAATCTAAGCACCCAGGTTCCACTACAGAAGAGGCTCCAGCATCTCGCCTCACTTCCTTTGGAAAAAATAGCAGTGCAGGGTCTCAGGGCGTGCGTGTATGTTCCCAACCCTTCCGACACTACGTCTTGTGTGAGAAGGGTTGTGCCAAGAACGTGCTTAGGCTTCAAAGCCCTGCACTGCTGTTCTCTTTCTGAACGGGACAGAGGAGGTAGCCCATGGCTTTTTCTGGGCTTGTGCAATGGTAGCAAGGTCCAATGATGCATCTGCTTTAGTCTCTGCTTTGGACTGAGATACGATTCTGAATTCCTGGGTTCTGGGCCAGTGGCAAAGTCCTTTTCAGACAAAAAGGCCATCCGAGCCCTGGTTCAGAGCCAAAGAAAGTCTGAACAAAAGCAATGCCTGTGTTACCTTATGCAAACGCCACAGAACAATACTGCGTTTGTTCCGACATCCACAACGTGGGCATCCTTCCATGGCTTTCCTTCTCCTGGTCTGGGTCTCCTCACTTCTTTCTGGGTCTGGCCTTTTAACTTCCTCTCTCAAGCCCCACCTTCTAAACCATGTTCTCCAGGTACATTCAGGGCTAATGTCCTTTACGGAGTGGGGATTTCTCCTATATAATCCATCACAGGATCCCATCCTTAAAACTTGGACAAGATAAGTGGAAGAAATGAGTGAAATCCACCACCACACAAGGGGAAAGAAAGCGGAGGAATGGATCCAGTCTTTGAGACTCTGCCACATACTTGAGACCTGGATTGCCACTGTTTGAGTCAGGGTACTGGGCTTGTTGGACCTTTGGTCTGACCCAGTAGGACACATATTATGTTATACAGAAGCAGCAAATTTGCAGAGGAAAAAAAAGTCACAAAATACAGTTGGAAGTCTAGAGAATTATTTCAGAAACCTAATGCAGGAATGATTAAGGAAGGGTGACTTGAAATCTAACTGCAGCCCAGGATCGTGGCATATGGATTAGATCAATCAACTACGATCCTGTCACCTGTATTAGACCCCCGAGTACGTTTCCAGTTAGGATAAAAACTTGTATCATAAACTTGTACTGTAAGAATGGCAAATCGTAAACTGTTAATTGCATTTTATGTAGGTTTAACCTGTCACCTGTTCTGAGCTCAGAAAACAGATTAATCCATAAATAAATATCTCAGGTTCAGAAAACTTTTAAAAGCATTTCTGTACCAAGACAGGGAGCCAACCCTTAAGTAACTGAAAAGGTCATTGTGAAAGCCCATTTCTAAACTGTCTAATGCAACTCCTGCGATATAACGATGAGACAACGATGACTTACTTGAACTTGTAACTATGACCTAGAGAATGACACGAGAACAAATTTGTCCATGTCCCTGTGGGAACTCATTTTTCTGTCCCAGTGAGTTCTTTTTCTGTCCTATTCCTGCAAGCTCCGTCCTCATCTGCACAAGCCTCAAACACTTTCAAATCATAAGCATCTGAGGCTTCTGCGGTTAAGGCAGAGCTTAGCAAGGGTGTCCAACCTTTTGGCTTCCCTGGGCCACGCTGGCCGAAAAAAATGTTTCTGGGGCCGCGCAAACGCTGCAGCAAGACAGAGGAGGGAGCCGGCAAGACGGTAAACACCCAGGGGCAGCAGAGGTAAACACTGCATCGCCCTCGATCGGGGCTGCACAAAATACTTCACAGGGCCGCAGGTTGGACACCCCTGGCTTACAGGAATGGGGTAGGAACAATGACAAAACTCACAGGGACAGGGCGGGAAAATTGAGTTCCTGCCATTCTCTACTATGACCTACCTGTAGTAGCAACTCTATTGAGTGTCAAACTGTCCATTGTAACTGACCCAACCTCTATAATGTTATGCTCTTGTAAAGTGAACTGGTAAAGGTGGAATAGAAACGTCACATGGACAGGCAGCATTGGACAAAAGACAGACAGATAGAGATTCCGTAAAAATATCGCTTCTGGGCAAGATGTGTTGATGTTAGAAAGAGAAAGGCATAAGAAGGTAGTATAAGTCATCTATGGAAATAATAGAAACACCACAGCTTTACTGGGCTAAAAATACACCAGGATCATGACCCCGACAAAATTGTGCAGAATAAAACTGTGATCCCCTGGGAGACTCCTATTCCCACAGAAAAAAAAACCTCAGTGCTCAAGAAAAGGAGAGTGGTAACGGAGAAAAACACGGGGAGGGTATTCCTGATCGATATGTTGAGGCTATAGATTATTCTGTGCATTGCGTGGACAGAGGGAAGAGCTGCGAGTCGCAGGGAATGCAGTCCGAGACCAAGAAAATGGGGCAGAAGGATACAGAACTAGTTCCTGCTCTAGTGTTACATCCTATGAAGTCCAGAAAGAATCTCTCTTTGACATAATGCACACACCCTGCCTTAGGACTGAGATATGCACGAAAAGCCAAGCACAAAAACACCCAAAAAGCAAGTGGGATGGGATGGGAGAATGGTACAGATTGTCCTGGAGGACCACCAGCCAGGCGGGTTTTCAGGATAGCCCTAATGAATATGCATGAGATAGATTAGCAAATAATGGAGGTGACAGGCATGCAAATCTGCCCCATGCATATTCATTAGGGCTATCCTGAAACCCAGACTGGCTTTTGTGGATGAATATGATAAAACTTTGGCTTTACTAGAAAAGGTTTTTATTGATCTCTCTGGCTTCTTCTTACTGGGAAAAACCATTGTGCCATCCCACTTATGCCCATTTGGAGAACGTAGTTCACTTTAAAGGTTAATAAAATTAAAAGAGAGAAAGAAATTTGTCTTGACCTGAAGGCGGTGTTATCCTCAAGTTTCAAGTTTCAAATTTAATAATGATTTGATTTATCGTTTAATCCAAATTTTAAGTGATTAACATATTGATAAAATTACAATGTAAGGGGAATAATACAATAAATAAGACTGACAAAATTATTAACAAATTTGATAAGACAAGAAACATATGGGAAAGAATTACAATATATTTAAAAGATAAAGAGACAAATAAGGAGGGCACATAAGGAAAGGGGGAAAGAAAAAAAAATATAAACCCCCTTTTTTTTTTTCTTCTTTTTCTTTTAAATTTAAATTTACTTCAATAAAAGTTTGGAAAGAAAAAATGATATTGATTCAAAGACAAAATGATTAATTTATAAAGGCATCTTTAAAGAGAAAACTCTTCAGTTTACCTTTAAATTTTTCTATATTGGTTTCTTCCCTTAAATGATTAGGGAGAGAATTCCAGGTTTGGGGAGCTGTAACTGAAAAAATTAACTGTCGTCGGGTATTTATAATTTTAAGGGAAGGAATCGTTAGTAGATGATCTTAATGTTCTATTGGCGGTGTATGGGATCAATAACTTGTAAATAAAAGCTGGGGTTTTAAAGAGAAGAGATTTAAATGTAAGCAGACATAGTTTATATGTTACCCGATGTGTAACTGGAAGCCAATGGGCTTCCCTAACAAGCTTTAAAACTGAGTTTAATGGACGTATTTTGAATGATCTGTAGACGTTTGATTTCCTTTTGAGCTATCCCGTTATACAGAGCGTTACAGTAATCTATTTTGGAAATAACGAGAGAGTGGATAAGAGTTTTGAGAGACTTAGCACAAAGAAATTGGGAAACAGAACGAATTTGTCGGAGTCTAAAGAAAGAGGATTTGACAATATTACTGATGTGGTCGTGAAAAGAGAGTTTATGATCAAATGTAACACCTAAGATTTTAATGTTCTTGCAACGGAACACCCTTGATTGTAATTGGAAGGTTAAGTTTTAAGTTATCTTTCCAGGGAAAGAGCATAATATTTGATTTATTGATATTCAGTGCTAGTCTATTATTATTTAGCCATTGTGATATTTTTTCAAGTTTCATATTTATTGTTGGTATGTCCAAAGGGTTATTGGTATCTATGGGATGTAATAGTTGAATATCATCGGCGTAAGCATAAACATTGAAGCCAGTCCAAAATGTGCCCAAAGCTGCCCCAGCCGCAATGAATATTCATGAGTTTGATTTGCATGCACTGAGTGGCTGGGGTTCCCCCAAGACAGGTTTGGAAATCACCGCCTTAAGCTCTTTTATTTATCTATTTGGAGAGACCACTTTAGGGAGGGAAAAAGCGGAAGAGGTTGTATTCATTTAGGCTACGCTTTCCTGCTATATAAGGCAGAAATCTTGGATTATGCTCCTGTAGAGGGAAACAGACGAAGTCTTCTTTGCTGTTCTGGTCCCCAGTTCGATGACTTAGAGACTCTTCATCAGCTGCCCAGAAAAACATATTTCTTTCTTACAGCTGGCTGCAGAGACCAAAATGACCCCAGTTAGAGCGAAATGATGTGCTGGCTCTTAGTCCACTTTTCTAGGTAATATATAGAAATAAAACAAAACCATTCAGGAAATAAGGTGGACTGACTTCATGCGTTTTATGATTTGCCTGCTATAGGCATTCTCTGGTTAATGCCAGGACAGTCCTTGGTGCTGTGAGGAAGAACATGGAAGCCGGTCAATATTCAATGCTGAGGCTTTGATAACTACTGAAACCATCAGCTCAATGTGCAGCTAAGAAAGCAAATGGAATGTTAGGAATGATCAGGAAAGGAAGGGAAAACCAAGAGGAAAATGTTCTAACGCCCTTGGATCGCTCTATGGTACGGCCGCACCTCAAATACTGTGTTCTCAAAAAAGATATAGCAAAATTACAAAAGGTACAGAGAAGGAACGACTTCCCTATGAAGAAAGGCTAAAGCGACTAGGGCTCTTCAGCCTGGAGAAGAGACACTCAGGGGGGGTATGATAGAGCTCTATAAAATACTGAGTGGAGTGGAAAGGGTAGATGCGAATCACTTGTTTACTCTTTCCAAAAATATGAGAACTAGGGGGCATGCGATGAAGCTACTAAGTAGTAGATTTAAAACAAACCGGAGAAAATATTTCTTCATGTGTAATTAAACTCTGGAATTCGTTGCCGGAGAATATGGTGAAATCAGTTAGCTTAGCGGGGTTTAAAAAAGGTTTGGCTAATTTCCTAAAAGGGGAGTCCATAGGCCATTCTTGAGATGGCTTGGGGAAATCCACTGCTTATTCCTAGGCTAAGCAGCATAAAATCTGTTTCTCTCCTTGGGATCTTGCCAGGTACCTGTGAGCTGGGTTGGCCACTGGTGGAAACAGGATACTGGGTTGATGGACCTTTGGTCTTTCCCAGTATGGGAATTCTTATGTTCTTATGCAAGTAGCAGGCACTGGTTAACTCCCAGTGGCTTACAGAGATCAAGAAGGTCAGCAGTGGGAGCTGGGTAGGCCAAGCACTATAAATGGTGTCTATCTCTTGTCAATCACACTTAGGCAGCTGTCACAGAGTCGTGCCGAACTGAAAATGAACTTTCAAACCCTGGCCTACATTACAGGTGCCTAAATCCTTTAGTGAATTGTGCCTAACGGCTCTTAAGTCCTTCTCCAGCCCTAAACGCATCTACTTTGGAGAGGTGCCTCTCTTTTCTAGAACTGCACCTAAGAAGAGGAGCCTATCTTCCAATGAATTCTACTAAGCCGCGATAATAGGTTTCCACCGCGGCCTGGATTGCTAAATGCTCTGAGGCTCCTTTCTTAGGGATGACCCGGTATAAAAACCTAAAGATTGGATTGGATTGCTATATCAGGTTTAAGGTGAAAATACAGCAGCAGAAGGAAATATGAACAAGAGACACCAGATATACAAACAATTCAGGGGGGAATTAATCAGGGCCTGATACTAGTTCACCGTTTACAGCACCTCGATTCCCCGTGGGATTCAGCAACCCAGTAACGCAAGAGGCAAGAGAACCACCTCACAAGCAGTGTTATTTCAGTGACCTGGGAGCATTGGAATGCAGGGTACCCCCAGTACCGGACCCCCCCCCCTTCAGCATTGACCCCTCCCCCAGATCTCCTACCTGTACAAACAGTGGTGGTCTGAGTGGGGTCCTCAGGTAGGAGGAGTGAGGCCCATTTGCTTCTGCCCAGTCCAGTGATTTAGGAAAAGTTTTCACACAACCAATTTGAGGGGTCGTTTCCTTATAAAGAGACTATGCTGGGGGGGGGGGCATTTTTCTAAAGACACTGGATTGGGCAGGAGTTAGTGGGTCTCTCTCCTGCCTCTTTCCCCCTGGATAACCACAGCTTGTAAAGGTAGTTCTTATAGGGGTGGAGTAGTGGGTCTGGAGGGGTCTTGATGCTGAAGGGTTGCTGTACGGAGGATCTGGGGGGGGTCTGAGGCTTAACCGGGGGATGGGGAACCCTGCTCTACAGGCTCAGAAGCAGCTTCCAAGAAGTGAAATAACCCCAGCAAAAATCTGGGCTTATTTTATTGTGATTTTTGGGCCCTATCACGATTTGCAGTCGAATTAGGGTATTTGCATAGTAATGAGATGGAAAACACATGGCGACTTAAATATCTTTGCAATATTTCATGTGAAGTGGCATTAGGGCCAGTCAGGATGTGATAATGTTACTTAAGGCCCGAACACTGCTTGATGAATACCCCCTCAATGTCGTTTGTTAACTCTCATTTGTAGGGTAATATGGGTTGAGGTGCAGTGGCGCAGCGAGGGTAACATAGTAACAGTAGATGACGGCAGATAAAGACCCGAATGGTCCATCCAGTCTGCCCAACCTGATTCAATTTAAATTTTTTCTTCTTAGCTATTTCTGGGCAAGAATCCAAAGCTCTACCCGGTACTGTGCCGAAATCTCCGTCAAAACCTACTCCGGCCAATCTACACCCTCCCCCAAACGGCCATATAAAGACACAGACCGTGCAAGTCTGCCCAGTACTGGCCTTAGTTCAATATTTACTATTATTTTCTGATTCTAGATCTGACAGTAGATCTAGCCCCTCCCCCACCCTCTTCTCCGCCCTCCCAGCCATTGAAGCCCTCCCCAGCCCATCCCCCACCAAATGGCCATACACAGACACAGACCGTGCAAGTCTGCCCAGTACTGGCCTTAGTTCAATATTTACTATTATTTTCTGATTCTAGATCTGACAGTAGATCTAGCCCCTCCCCCACCCTCTTCTCCGCCCTCCCAGCCATTGAAGCCCTCCCCAGCCCATCCCCCACCAAATGGCCATACACAGACACAGACCGTGCAAGTCTGCCTAGTACTGGCCTTAGTTCAATATTTACTATTATTTTCTGATTCTAGATCTGATAGTAGATCTAGCCCCTCCCCCACCCTCCCCAGCCCATCCTCCACCAAATAGCCATACACAGACACAGACTGTGCAAGTCTGCCCAGTACTGGCCTTAGTTCAATATTTATTATTATATTCTGATTCTAGATCTGATAGTAGATCTAACCCCTCCCCCACCCTCCCCAGCCCATCCTCCCCCAAACGGCCATATAAAGACACAGACCGTGCAAGTCTGCCCAGTACTGGCCTTAGTTCAATATTTACTATTATTTTCTGATTCTAGATCTGACAGTAGATCTAGCCCCTCCCCCACCCTCTTCTCCGCCCTCCCAGCCATTGAAGCCCTCCCCAGCCCATCCCCCACCAAATGGCCATACACAGACACAGACCGTGCAAGTCTGCCCAGTACTGGCCTTAGTTCAATATTTACTATTATTTTCTGATTCTAGATCTGATAGTAGATCTAGCCCCTCCCCCACCCTCCCCAGCCCATCCTCCACCAAACAGCCATACACAGACACAGACTGTGCAAGTCTGCCCAGTACTGGCCTTAGTTCAATATTTATTATTATATTCTGATTCTAGATCTGACAGTAGATCTAGCCCCTCCCCCACCCTCTTCTCCGCCCTCCCAGCTATTGAAGCCCTCCCCAGCCCATCCCCCACCAAATGGCCATACACAGACACAGACCGTGCAAGTCTGCCCAGTACTGGCCTTAGTTCAATATTTACTATTATTTTCTGATTCTAGATCTGACAGTAGATCTAGCCCCTCCCCCACCCTCTTCTCCGCCCTCCCAGCTATTGAAGCCCTCCCCAGCCCATCCCCCACCAAATGGCCATACACAGACACAGACTGTGCAAGTCTGCCCAGTACTGGCCTTAGTTCAATATTTACTATTATTTTCTGATTCTAGATCTGACAGTAGATCTAGCCCCTCCCCCACCCTCTTCTCCGCCCTCCCAGCTATTGAAGCCCTCCCCAGCCCATCCCCCACCAAATGGCCATACACAGACACAGACCGTGCAAGTCTGCCCAGTACTGGCCTTAGTTCAATATTTACTATTATTTTCTGATTCTAGATCTGATAGTAGATCTAGCCCCTCCCCCACCCTCCCCAGCCCATCCTCCACCAAACGGCCATATAAAGACACAGACCGTGCAAGTCTGCCCAGTACTGGCCTTAGTTCAATATTTACTATTATTTTCTGATTCTAGATCTGATAGTAGATCTAGCCCCTCCCCCACCCTCCCCAGCCCATCCTCCACCAAACAGCCATACACAGACACAGACTGTGCAAGTCTGCCCAGTACTGGCCTTAGTTCAATATTTATTATTATATTCTGATTCTAAATCTGACAGTAGATCTAGCCCCTCCCCCACCCTCTTCTCCGCCCTCCCAGCTATTGAAGCCCTCCCCAGCCCATCCCCCACCAAATGGCCATACACAGACACAGACCGTGCAAGTCTGCCCAGTACTGGCCTTAGTTCAATATTTACTATTATTTTCTGATTCTAGATCTGACAGTAGATCTAGCCCCTCCCCCACCCTCTTCTCCGCCCTCCCAGCTATTGAAGCCCTCCCCAGCCCATCCCCCACCAAATGGCCATACACAGACACAGACTGTGCAAGTCTGCCCAGTACTGGCCTTAGTTCAATATTTACTATTATTTTCTGATTCTAGATCTGACAGTAGATCTAGCCCCTCCCCCACCCTCTTCTCCGCCCTCCCAGCTATTGAAGCCCTCCCCAGCCCATCCCCCACCAAATGGCCATACACAGACACAGACCGTGCAAGTCTGCCCAGTACTGGCCTTAGTTCAATATTTACTATTATTTTCTGATTCTAGATCTGATAGTAGATCTAGCCCCTCCCCCACCCTCCCCAGCCCATCCTCCACCAAATGGCCATATAAAGACACAGACCGTGCAAGTCTGCCCAGTACTGGCCTTAGTTCAATATTTACTATTATTTTCTGATTCTAGATCTGATAGTAGATCTAGCCCCTCCCCCACCCTCCCCAGCCCATCCTCCACCAAACGGCCATATACAGACACAGACCGTGCAAGTCTGCCCAGTACTGGCCTTAGTTCAATATTTACTATTATTTTCTGATTCTAGATCTGACAGTAGATCTAGCCCCTCCCCCACCCACTTCTCCGCCCTCCCAGCCATTGAAGCCCTCCCCAGCCCATCCTCCACCAAACAGCCATATACAGACACAGACCGTGCAAGTCTGCCCAGTACTGGCCTTAGTTCAATATTTACTATTATTTTCTGATTCTAGATCTGACAGTAGATCTAGCCCCTCCCCCACCCTCTTCTCCACTCCCTCGCTCCTTCTCAACCCTCCCTGCCATGTGCGCTACATTGACTGATTTGTCTCCAATCGTCTAAGTCTTTCTTGGACATGATAAAGTATATTGAGTATCTGCCTGAGCCCAAGTCTGCATCTGACACTGGCTCTATGGCTCCAGTTTGGAACAGCCTTTACACAGTCATTTTGACCTTGGCTTCTTTCTCTGGTCTTCCTGCAGGAGAGTCCAGAAAGATGTCCCAGAAAGGACGACAGAATTCAAGTTTGTAACCTTCTCGAATAATGTTCAGTACCCATTGATCTGATGAAATCTGAGTCTAAGTTTCCTAGAACGCCGAGAGACTCCCTCCTATGTGGAGGATCTGAAGGTCGACCTGACATCATTGGAACTTCTTAGAACTTTGTAGTGGAGCAACAGCCAGTTGTGGAGGATCTTCTGGAGCCCCAAAACTTCTGCCTAGAGCCTTGGGAAGACCTTTGGGATGAGTAGCCCGTAGACCCATAACATGGTTTCTGTAGCTGTGAAAGGAACAACTGAAACTCGTGGCTTACTGTCCAGCATGGAATGATGATCCATCATGCTGGTCATCAAGTCGTCCAGTCCTTTCCCAAAAAGTATCTTCCCCTTAAAAGAGAGCTTGCTCAAAGTGGCCTTAGACGCCAACTCTCCCTCCTGTTGCCTGATCCAGAGCATTCTCCGAGCAGAGATTGTATACAGTGACACTTTACGCATGAACCTGAATAAGTACCGTATCTGCTACATAGTCCACCTCAGCCAGTACCACAGGAGGGCACCCTGATCCCTTCTGCGCTTGGATTCTGGCATAGCACCTTATGGCAGGCCCGCACCATAAAGGAAGCATTAGCCACAGCTTTAAGGCCTAATGCCAAAGCCTCAAACTGCCTTTTGAGGACTAAGTCTACCCTGTGATCCTGAGAATCCTTAAGGACCTGAGCCCCCAGAGAATCCACTTTAGGTAGAAATCAGAAACCATGGAATACAATTTCAATATTGCCCTCGCCCCCGTCAGAGGACCCTCAGGCGTCTCCCAAGGCTCCATTATCATCCTGGGAATCTCTGGGGGTGAAGGGAAGCAAGTGGACTGTGACCTGGTACTGCTTAACAGCGAGAGCTGGGCAGTAGAAACCTATGAGGACTCTAAATCCAACTCCTGCAGAGAAACCGAAATAACCTCAGTTAAATCTGTCGGCTCCTCTCCCTGCTCTAGGGTTGTTGCCCGCTCAACACTGAGAACTAGAATCCTCCAGGGGGGACGTATGGTGGGAGAGCAGCAGAATTGCATCAACCCCCCAGTTTGCCCCAGTCCTTCTCCAACTGGACTCTCAGATCCCGCAGCTCTACCGGTCACAGCGAGACCTCACTTTGTGGAGGTAAACTCCTCTGAGAGCTGACCGGCTGACCCACAGACAACCCTTTATGCTTCTGGTAAGTTACAAAATCAGGGTCAAAGATATGGCTCGGACTTCCAAGGACATCTGCCGGTCTGCCACGTCTCCTCTCAGGCTCAGGGGTGTCAGTGCAAAAGCACTTTGCTGAGTCATGTTTAAGAGGCTCTAACAAGGCTTTACGTCCTGGATCTCTGGCTTCCAACACCTCCAGACCCATGAAGTGACCAGATGGGGCTAAGCCCATGGTTTCCGCCCCCCTTGCCTGATCCACAACATGTGATACAAGGACGACCATCCAGTGCAAACTTGGCATGATATGAGGGTCTAAACCACCTGAGGAGTCCATAATAATTGATTTTTACCAACACTGGGGCTATTTGAGGCAGAAGAAGGCTTTTGAAATAAAATTGGGAAATCAAAGATGGCTGCCGTGGCAACGTTTTGGCACAAAAAAATGGCCTGTGGGGGCAAAATCAAAAGTCCAAAATGACTGAAAATAGTATGTTAGAGGTGGGGACCCTTGGGACATCTTCAGAAACCGTTAATTTTCCCCCAGACAGTAATGAGCTGTGCTCACAGATCTGCCAGGTGCTGTGTCTGCATCATCTAGAAATGGAGAAGAGATTTCGGCCTGAGACAAGCAAGAGTAGCTCCAGCGACTTGTCTCTTCAGGCTGCCTTTTATTCAGATTCCAAAAACTTGAAACCCTTGACCTCTCACACTCCCACATGATTCTTCGGGAGAGGAGGATGCAGCCGACCTCCGCCAGGCTTCCCAGGGTCAAATCAGCCTGCGCTCAAGCAACTGATGCCACAAGGGCGAGCATCGCTCCCAAGGAACCTATTCCCAAGCTTCAAGTGTTAGAGCAGGCCAGCCAGGCAGGTGCTTCTTTTTAAAAATGTGGCCCTCCTGGCTACAGACCCCAACCTCTGGCCCTTCTCCCAGGCACAGCTGTCCCAGGACTACTGGGAACTTCGAAAAAAATATTGGATTAAATCCCAAAAATAAAAAAATCTAGTACAGAGCAGATGAAAAGGCATCTTCTCAACTCACTTGCAGAAGTTAAGACTGAAGAGAGGAGGACAGAGAGAAGAAAATGACTGATGTCTTCTACAAAACCAAAAAAGAAGATCCGACAGATCTACAGTGAAGCAGACAGGGGTACAAGATGCAGGCAAAATTGATTACAAACAAATAAACCATTTATAACGATATGGGAGCCGACACGGTCCGTGTTTTGATCAACAGTGCCTTCCTCAGGGGTCCCATAAAAAGGTGGCAACAAATATGCCTGATCTGCAGAACACAAAGAGAAGGGCCCCTTGCAGCCTTCCGCTTGTATACTACACCGGAGAAAAATCAGGCATATTTGTTGCCACCTTTTTATGGGACCCCTGAGGAAGGCAGTGTTGATCGAAACACGGACCGTGTCAGCTCCCATATTGCTATAAGTCAGGGGTGTCGAAGTCCCTCCTCGAGGACCGCAATCCAGTCGGGTTTTCAGGATTTCCTCCATGAATATGCATGAGATCTATGTGCATGCACTGCTTTCAATGCATATTCATGGGGGAAATCCGGAAAACCCGACTGGATTGCAGCCCTCGAGGAGGGACTTTGACACCCCTGCTATAAGTGGTTTATTTGAACGCAACAATTTGCTTATTAGTGTATCATCAATTTTGCCTGTATCTTGTACCCCTGTCTGCCGTCCTTCTCTTTGTCCTTCATGTCTTCTACAAGCAAGTCACAAATTGAGGTGCTTAAGCTATCCGTAAGGAATTTGATGCTGTTTGCACAGGAAATTGTATCTTTATTATACAATCTCAGTCTACTTAGAATATCTCTGTAGTAGCAAAGTGCGTTTTAAAATTGCACTGTAAGATTTTAAAAAAATATATTTTGCAGTAATCCACCTTGAACGTCTATAGGATAGGAGGATATCAATACCATTTTAAATTAAATTTAAATTGTCAGCAGAAGAGCAGAGTCTGGTTGCTGGGGCTGTAAAGAGTGGAATAAAGTCCCAGGACCGTACAAAAGTTTCAAATATTGTTCTGTAGCCCCTCACATCCACTTTCCCCATCAGGAGTTCACTGGGGACACACGTAGCCACCTATGAACTCACAGCCTTGCATCAATTGAAGCTGCAGCTAATCTGACAGTCCAGCGGTTGAAATGAGGCCGATAGTCTCAGGTGGGATTCAGCTCCATCGGGTCACAAGGTCCATGCGCAGAGGAGGCTGAGAAAGGCCACTTCAGTTCTGCTGAAACTCTAGGCCAGGCCCAGCCGGGGCAGCTCACCGCCTTCCCCTGACCTCTTGGCCATTTACTTTAGAGCCTTCTGTCCAAACTCTGAGCTTTGAACTTCAATACCTAAAGTGCTTTAAGCTTTTTGACACTTGATCGCTGTGTCTTTGCCTTTCTCTGGAAAAAAATTCCTGAAATCAAAGTTAAATCCAAGATTTCTCCGATACCAGTCTCCAGACGCAGATTCTCACACCCATCCTGTACATGTGTCGTTTCCGATCGTGTACCCCAGTCTTTCCCTACACACGTTCTCTCTTTCATATTTCAACTCTTTTATTGTAAACTGATCAAGAGTTTACAGATCAACACTCAATCTCAATAAATAGCTGGTCAGAAGAGAACATCGACATCCAGACAAGACTTTGATTCCTTCTTGTTGCAAATACCAACCTGTATAAGATCAGTTATTATAGTCAACACAAAGAGTTATAATTGTAAACGAATCCAAACAGCTAATAAGAAAGAAATCAACAATTAAGTTAGTTCTCCAGAGCTAAGGACAGAGGTTTAGCAGTGGGGGGATTCTTCAATTGAGTATCAATGAATCCCCCTCCTCCACACAAACCCCCAAAAGAAGATTTATTCCAGTTCATAAAAATAAAAAAACTTTTAGTATAAAGAAATGGAGAAAAAAGGCCTTAGAAACCAACCTAACTCGTCTTCCTTGTGGCTGTTGGGGCTTAGCTGCTTTTTCCTCCATGTTTTGTACTATAAATGATTTATAGTTCATTAAAATAGGAGTGTGGTATAGTGGGTTCAAACCCTGACCCTGGATAAGTCACTTAATCCTCCACTGCCCCAGGCACTTTAGAAAAGAACCTAAGAATAGCCTCACTGGGTCAGACCAATGGTCCATCCAGCCCAGTAACCCGTCCTCACGGTGGCCAATCCTGGCCAAAATCCAAGGAGTAGCAACATTCCACAATCTCAAAGAGTAGCAAGATTCTGGAACCCCAAATAGGAGCAACATTCCATTCAGAATCCGAAAGAGTAGCAACATTCCCTGCTACCGATCCAGGGCAAGCAGTGGCTTCCCCCATGGCTTTCTCAATAACAGACTATGGACTTTTCCTCCAGGAACTTGTCCAAACCTTTCTTAAAACCAGCTACGCTATCCACTCTTACCACATCCTCTGGCAACGCATTCCAGAGCTTAACTATTCTCTAAGTGAAAAATGTTTCCTCCTATTGGTTTTAAAAGTATTTCCCTGTAACTTCATTGAGTGCCCCATAGTCTTTGTAATTTTTCACAGAGTGAAAAATCGATCCGCTTGTACCCATTCTACTCCACTCAGGATTTTGTAGACTCCCCTCAGCCGTCTCTTTTACAAGCTGAAGAGCCCTAACCGTTTTAGTCTTTCCTCATACAAGAGGGAGTTCCATCCCCTTTACCATCTTGGTCGCTCTTCTTTGAACCTTTTCTAGGGCCGCTATATCTTTCTTGAGATAAGGAGACCAGAATTGAACGCAATACTCCAGATAAAGTTGCACCATGGAGTGATACAGGGCCATTATAACATTCTTAGTCTTGTTAACCATACCCTTTACCATCTTGGTCGCTCTTCTTTGAACCTTTTCTAGGGCCGCTATATCTTTCTTGAGATAAGGCGACCAGAATTGAATGCAATACTCCAGATGAGGTCGCACCATGGAGTGATACAGGGCCATTATAACATTCTTAGTCTTGTTAACTATCCCTTTTTTAATAATTCCCAGCATCCTGTTTGCTTTTTTGGCTGCCCCCGCTCATTGGGCAGAAGGTTTCATCATATTGTGTACGGTGATATCCAGATCCTTTGTCTTGGGCGCTAACCCTCAAGGTGGACCCCAGCATCCGGCAACTGTGATTCAGGTTATTCTTCCCAATGTGCCTCACTCTGCATTTGCATTTCATCTGCCACTTAGACGCCCATCTTCCAATTTCCTAAGGTCTGCCTACAATCTTTCACAATCCACATGCCCTACTGGGTCAGACCAATGGTCCTTCTAGCCCAGTGTCCCGTCTTCACGGAGGCCAATCCAAGTCACAAGTCCCTGGCAAAAACCCAAATAGTGGCAGCATTCCATGCCACCAATTATGAACCCACCGGGACAGATAGGGAAAATGCTTGAAGTACCTGTATGTAAACTGCAAAATAGAGAGCTGCACGGGAACAGGGATGACGGGAATCCCACGGGTTCCCCCTTCGGGTCATGGGGATCCCATGGGGACACCCCCTAGGGTCGCGGGGTTCCTGTGGGGTTAGATGCACTCGAGCCGCGAGGCTCATCTTCTTTTCCCTACCTGCCCTGCCGCAGCACACAGCCGACCAGAAGTCTTCCACGATGTCAGTGCTGACGTCGGAGGGAGGGCTTAAGCAAATCCCTCCCTCCCTCCGACGTCAGCGCTGACTTCGGGAAGACTTCCGGTCAGCTGTGTGCTGCGGCAGGGCAGGTAGGAAAAATTCAAGGCAGTGGCGTACCAAGGGGGGGGGGCGGGAGGGGGCGGTCCACCCCGGGGTAGCCTTAGGGGGGGTGAAGAGCCGGCCAGATCCCCTTACCTTCGTGGCGCTTTCCCCCAATCGACCGACAACAGGCCCGGTCCAACTAACCTCCCTGCCCTGTAACCACGAATCTAAATTACCTTCTTACAGCAGCTGAATTCAGGGCAGGGAGGTTTGTCGGACCGGGTCTGTTCTGTTGTCGGTCAGGCAGGGAAGCGCCACGAAGGTAAGGGGCAGGGAGGTAGAAAGGTAGGCAAGGTGGAGTGGAGAGGAAAAGATGCTTAAGGGAAATGGATAAAACTGAGGAGGGAGAAGGACGCTGAAAGCACTGGGGAAGACAGAGGGGGAAGAAGGACGCTGAAAGCACATGGGGAAGACAAAGGGGTGGAGAAGGACGCTGAAAGGACATGGGGAAGACAGAGGGGGGAGAAGGACGCTGACAGGACATGGGGAAGATGGGGGGAGAATGAAATGGGAAAGAGAGTGGGGAGAAGACGCTGAAGAGAAATGGGGAAGAGAGAGTGGGGGCGAAGACGCTGACAGGGAAGAAGACAGAGATGCCAGACTATGGGGGGAGCGGAGGGAAGAAGATGGGTGCCAGACCAATTTGGAAGGGGGGAGAAAGGGAGAGGCACAGTAACAGAGCAAATGGAAGATGCAGAGAGAAGAGAGACAGTGGATGGAAGGAATTGAATGAGAACATGAGGAAAGCAGAAACCAGGCAACAAAGGTAGGAAAAAAATTTTTTTTTTTTGCTTCAGGATAAAGTAGTATATTAGTTATGTTGATAAAAATTTATAAACATTAGAGGCTCTGGTAGAAACCTGTTTACAAAGTATGTGTTCTTCCCAATTAATATTTCCAAATTAATAAAGTCTCTTTGCTTATTTGTAAACGGGTTTCTATCAGAGCCTTTAATTCAGTAGCATAATTAAATGAAATAACTATTTCTGAAGTTTATAGGGATGGGCGGGGACGGAGGGGATTCCTCACGGGGACGGGTGGGGACAGGTGGGACTTTGACAGGGACGGGTGGGATTTGTGTCCCCGCGCAACTGTCTTCTGCGAAACCCTTTCTTTTTCATGGATTTTTTTGTCGTTTGACCACTAGTCCTGTTTTGTGCTTAGGACGTGACTTTTCCTGTATATAACAAGGTGTTCAGTGCTTGTCAGCCATCCCTTTGATCTCATATGCCATTTGCTGTTTTCTGGTATTTAGTGATGACACAATTAGTAGCTAGAAATACCATTTGCTATTTTGTATATTTTTCTGATATTTACCAAGTGAGATCTTCACCTAGAAGGCAGAAAACAGGATAGAAATATTTAAACTATATGTTTAAAAAATAATAATTGAACTTCTTTCCACAAGATCAGCCCATATAGGTGACACCTACAGGCATAAGGCTTGTTTTGGACATTTTTCATTTGGACTCTCTATTTTTTCTGATAATGGCAAAAAAAATTAGATGTCTAACTGGACCATTTTTTTTTTTTTTTTTGGGGGGGGGGGAAAGGTAGAAGTGGTGTGGGTTTGAACATGGCCATTTTCTCCACCCAAGTTTTGGCTGTTTTTCTCAAGTCGTCCTATTGAAAATACCTTCCACATGTCCTCAGAAAGAGATTGAAAATATCAATCCCTCTCTTGCACTATGAGTCCTAGTGCTACACATAAGCACACAGCTCTGCCATGCAGCACTCTCACCACCAGCTCTGCAATGCCCCTCATTCCTGCCCTGCAGCATCTTCTGCTATTCCAGAGGAAGCTGTAAGTCCGAGGCCAGCAACGCTCCAGCTGAAGCAGAGAAACAATAGGGCTACTGTTCCTTTAAGAGCACTGGTCTCCGAGGCTACCAGATAAACAGCACTGATAATGTCTCCTTAGCTTCCAAAATAGCCCTGGAAGGGCAGTGCCCCGCTTCCCCTCCCAAACACAATGGAGGAGTTCAGCCAAACTTCCTCTCCTCCCAGGGACCCCCCCCCCCCAGACACCTGTGGAGCAAAAGTTTATCCGCTCCCTCCACAGGTTGCCAAAGACTCACCAGCCAACAAGGGATTCATTCCCACTGGGATTACTGGTGGTACCGAAGGGGGGGGGGGGATTTGAGCTCTCTCTGGCTTTGCCCTTACCTTGGACTGCGTTGCTCTTCCTCACCATCCTCAGCACCAACATCTTCATCCAAATGAGAGAGCAACTCCCGGTCCTCTCCTCCTCCTCCCTCTCCCCACCACCACCTCGGCTCCGGCTGTCACTGCCCGGGATTCCCCCCCCCCTCAAAATTCCAGTCCTGTGCTGTCAATGTCACGGACTCCCCCCTCTCCCCCTTTCCTTGCTGCTAATGCCCCGGACGCCCCCCCTCCACTTGCTGCTAATGCCCCGGACTCTCCCCTCTCCTTGCTGCTAATGCCTCGGACTCCCCCTATCCCCCCTCCCTTTGCTGCTAATGCCCCGGACTCTTCCCCTCCCCCGAACTCTCTCCGACACTCCCGCCCTCCCCCAGCTGCTCTTCTGGCTTTGTGGTGCATCTGAAGCTCCGAGTTGCGGCGCTCCCCCCTCTCTCCTCCCCACGGGGTGTGTCCGGCTGGTGCAGGAGGAGGAATGTGGAAGGGCAGCTCCTGCCTGTGCTGTGGGTGTGTCACCTGGAGAGAGAGAGAGAGAGAGCGCCCCCCCCTCCCACTTCCACTGCTCGAACTTTGAAAGCTCAATAGAAACCACCTCCCTGGGGTCCCCCCACCGTCGCTGCCACAACCAATGCAACCCAGTAGAAAGCAGGGCAGGACTGGGGTTCTGATTTCTGTTTGGAAGGGGACCCGCACCGAAGAGCTTACTTGGGCACCTACTTCCTGGCCCGATCTTTTCCCTTGAGAAACCCTCAGATCGTTGCGAGGGAAGCGTTAACTTAGCACCGGCTTTTGGCTCGTAATTGGTCCTCTGGGGACTTTCCTTCCCTTCCAAACGAGGAGGGATTGCCACTATGACATGATAGAAAGTGATGCTTTGCAGGTTCCTACTCCCAAGAGCTTATAGGAAGACGGTGACTCAGCCCTGGCTTTATGCAACATTGGCATCAGGGCGTTTTGTCGAGACCCTCCTGGCAACCCAACCCTGCACTCTGCTTTCTTGGTAGCTAAAACCCCAGGATTGTGCATCAGGATTCCAGATGTTGGACTCTGACCCCATGGGCTGCCCAGCTGCTTCCTTATCTGCTTCTCCAATGTCAACAATTTCTCTCTGATAAGAGATTGTGAAAGGCAGCAGAGAAACCTGGGAGGTACCAGGTCACCGGAATGGGAGTGCAGGCAACCCAGAGGCTGGCCAAGCTGAGAGATGGCTTTATCCTGGCTAGAAATCAGGGGGGAGGGGGAAGCCCCCCTCCCAGATGTGAACTTTATCGGTTCCGTCTGCAGACTCCTGAACCTAATGACTGGGCTACCTCCAGGCTCATAGAGGAGGCACTTGGGCAAGATTCACCAACACCATTTATGGAAGCCCAAGACCTCGTGTCAAAGGGCAAGAATGTAACACGGGGCTGGTGTGCCTCCGTGTCGTTCGTAGGGGGGGCGGTTGGGGGGCGGAGAAATGGGTGCAGTGGCTGATTGGCCTTCAAAAAGGCAGAGAGCCATATTTAAATTGATTGGCTGGGGAGGGTCACGCACGCAGAGACGAGGGGATAAAGGGGAGAAGGCAGTGGAGGACTCAACCGTTTTGGGTCCTCCAGGGTGTTTTCCCTCCCACCCTCCCTTTGTTTTTCCGGTACTTGGGAGTAGCTCGGGGCAGATCTCCTGAACTACTCGGTCATTGGGGCTCATCGGGTGATGAGCGGTGGGCTGGCGGGGTGCCGTGCCTGGTGGGTCCGGTGACCCGGATAATGGGGCATGAGGGACATGCCACCCCTCTTGTTGAAGTGGCAGGGTCGAGGGCACTGAATGTTTGTTTCGGTAGCTCGGGAGGAGCTCTTGGAGTTATGTTAATTAAAGCTGATATGGAAATTATAATATGTTAATTTTATTGTTAATAAACTGAGCTGCGGCTAATTACCAAATTGAGTTGGCGTGTTGTTTATTAGGTAGGATGAGTATTGGTGGGGATCTAGGGAATGGGTCACAGGGAACAAAGGAGCCCATCCAGATCCCGTTCTTAATTGATTTCATTATTTATAGACCACTTATCTTTCTCTATCTGTCCCGGTGGGCTCAAACTCTATCTAGTGTATCTGGGGCAATGAGGAGATTAAGTGACTTGCTCAGGGTCACAAGGAGCAGCAAGGGATTTGAACCCACAACCTCAGGGTGCTGAGGCTGTAGCTTTAACCACCACGCCACACACTGAATCGCCCCTTCCATCGTCGTCACGGACACAGGTGCTGGCAGATCCTGGACAGGGAGGAGAGAGGGAAGGAAATTTTTTGGGGGGGAGGGTGGGGCATTGCCCCACAACGCAGTCAGCCTGAGACCTGAGATTTCTACCCTGCTGTAATCTTCACGGCTGTGTCATGGCGGGATGATGGTTCAGTGGTGAACTGGCTGCGCTGTGACGGCCATAATGAATCGTCCTAGACCTCTAGCCACACCCCTGCCTGCCCATGCCCCTCCCACACGCTAATGGCCAGATTCTACAAATGGCACTGAAAATTCTCTAGAGGGCATTCTGGGAGAGCCCCCTTGCCCGTCAGCTTTTCAGGATATCCACAATGAATATGCATGAAAGAAATTAGCATCTAATGGAAATCAAGTTTATGTCTATTCATCCTGAAAACCTAACTGGACCCAGCTGACAAACACTGCCCTGGAGAGTGGCATTCAGCACTCAGTTTGGGGCTGATGCATATCCCGGGGCTCCCCACTATTCTGTAGCCTTGCGTGCATCTTTTGTGAATGCCTCCCAAGGCCATGCCCCCTTTGAGTTGTGCCTGATCTAATTTAGGGGCGGGACTGGGATGTGATGTCAGAAGGGAGCCTACCACCCCGGGCGCCAGCCTCCCCAGCTGTGCCACTGAAGGCCACCTGCCAATGTTCTCAGCTTCATGCATGGGGGGCTGAGCCCCCCTCTCCTTTCTGCTCCCTCCTGTCTTCATCTGCCTAATGTCAATCACACTTAAGCGCCGTTTAGCGGGGCCTATGGAAAAAGTCAGGTCTACAGGTCTGGTGCCTATGTTTTCAAAGCATCGCGCTCCACTCGGAGAAATGCATTGCGATAAGTGCCTATCGCCCAATTCTCTTTTTCCCCAGTTCTCGAGGCTATTAAGGGTATTTTGTCAGTTAGGCGCTCTTTCTAGAATCCGCCTCGAAGGAGCTCTGAAGTACAATATTATCCTCCACAAAGTGTGGGCAATGCGCTCCTACTTTGCAGAAGGCAAAATTCATTGAGAGCAACTGAATTGTAAGTTCATTGCCTTCTTTGTTTAGAACAGAAGATTCAGTCCAGAGTCCAATTAGTTTCTGCTGTGGGGGATCCTTAGAGCGCTTCACTTTTAGGAATGCCCACGACCACCCACCTTCTCTGGCCACACCCTCTTTTCAGATCCGCACCATTTTATAGAACATGCTTCGAAAGTTTGCGCGGCAATTCTAATTAGTATCAATAATTGCTTGTTAATTGGCAAGTAGCGTCACTGATTGGTTTATCTACTAAGTTTCGTGTGCAAATCAGCAACATTGGCCACAGTAGACAGAATCTGGCCCTAGGCGAGATTAGACAATCAGGGAGTGGAAAACTCAGCACTTACGATTTTGTACACGTAAAGCCCAATATTTTTAGGCTGCTTTCAACATCTAATTCCTACTCACTCTAAAACAGTGGTCTCAAACTTGCGGCCGAGGGGCCACATGCGGCCCGCCAGGTATTATTTTGAGGCCCTCGGTATGTTTATCATAATCACAACAGTAAAATAAAACCGTTACTTGATCTCTATAAATGACAATATTATTATTAAAACTTAGCCAAAAGGAAAGATTTATAAACTATAAAGAGTTTTACCTCATGCAAAATTGTCATTTCTTTAATAAGACATTAACTATTTTTTTCTGAGGCCCTCCAAGGACCTCCAAATCCAAAATGTGGCCCTGCAAAGGGTTTGAGTTGGAGACCACTGCTGTAAAATGACCTATGTCCATCCTATCATTCTCTCTGTTAGAAACCTGTCCTGTCTGTCTTTCCAAATTAGATTGTAAGTTCTTCTGAGCAGGGACCATCTATTACAGCTGTGTACACCTTTCGGGACCATAGCAGTGGTAGAACGCTGCTAGAGAAGAGCGTAGCGTCACAGTTTACAGATGATGAGAAAGGTCATTTGAAGAAGACATCAGGCTAGGCAAGGCTGAAGGTCAAAGCAAGGACAACTCATTTTGGCACAGATTCTATAAATGGCGCTGTTTGCAGAATTGCGGCTACGTTAAAGGTAGGCACCAGAAAGGTGGGCCAGGGTCGGCACCTCCCTTTCACGAGACCCCTTAGGATGTGGCGTTAACCACGCCTACAGTGGTATTAGGCAGTGCAAGGCGCCTCCGTAAGCGGGATAAGAGCAGCCTTTTCGGAGGCGTCCTTAGCTGCCTCTTTTTTTAAATTGAGTTTTAATTGGTTTTTAATCGGCTCAGCCAACTCATGTGCCAGTTAAACCAATGAAGTTAGGCAGTGGTGGCCTGGTTTTAGAATCAGGCTCTTTGAATTTACTGGCCTTGTTGTTACAGGCCATCAAGTCAGGGTCATGTCAAGGTGACCCCTCCAGCTGTGTTTCCTCTTCAGACAAGTGGATCATTATTAATAGAGCGGCATCCATAAATTCATGGGATTGCTTTGCAGCTCTTCCTCTTTTGTTGGCTGAGATTGAAAGTTCCCTGCTTAAAACTGAAGCTTTGGTCATGTGAAGGAGCTTCTGGGAAGTTTTCCCTTCATGGTTTCTTGCAGTTGGTGGCACCTCTCCAACCTCCCACACCACACGTGCGCCCTCCTCTTCCCTACACCTCTTTAAATCTGCGCCAGGGTAAGCAACTTCTCCAGCTTGCTGCTGGCACTGGCCTGGCTCCCCTCGGAAATCGTAGGACCAGGATGTGACGTCAGTGGGAAGCTACCTCCTTCCCTCGCTACACCAATGCTTGTAGTATCTTCATATCAACCTCCTGGCCACCCTTGACCAAATCTATGTAGAGAACTATGAGTGTGTGGCACAGGGGCCTTAGCACCCTGAGGTTGTGGGTTCAAATCCCTCACTGCTCCTTGTGACCCTGGGCAAGTCACTTAATCCCCTCATTGCCCCCAGGTACACTAGATAACATTTGAGCCTGCCAGAACACATAGGGAAATATGATAAAGTACCTGAATATAAACCACTTAGGATATAAGCGGTATATAAAGAATAAAATGAATGAATGACACAGGGGTGGTCAGTGACTCAGCTGTTTGGGTAGGGGCTAAGATGAGGTTATAGGGTGAAGCTAGGGTGGGTATGTGGAAGGAAACAGAGCAAGTTAAAATGTTTGCAGTGGGGGGGGGGGGTGTCAAAGCAATGCCTGTGTCAGCAGTAAAAGGACACTTTTGAACACAGTAAGGAATGATGGCTGGTAAAAAAATGGCAGGCCTTCCCCTTCCTGGTTCAATAAATTATCTACTGAAGTATGAAAGAAAGTAGCAAGCTCACTGAAACAAGTCTGTGCATGTTGTGGCATGTCTCAAGGTTACTCATGCACAGTTGCAGCTCAGTGCAAATCTAACATACCAAGAGACAGGAGATCAGGAGAGTCCTCGTGCAAATCAAGTAAGCACCATTCAGTGATAAAATTTCTCACAAAAAAAGGGAAAAACCCAAACGAGATCCATGAACGCATGACTGAAGTTTACGGTAAGTCTGCCCCTTCATCCTACAAGGTAAAATTTTGGAGCAAGCAGTTTAAGTGGGGTAAAGAGTCTGTTGAAGATGACCCTCATACTGGACAGCCCGTGGAAGCAGCGCCCACAGAAATTTGCAAGAAAGTCGAAGATTTAATTTTGTCAGACAAATTAAGGTTTCCCGAATAGCTGAAGAAATAGGCATCTCGGCAGGTACAGTTTGGAAAATAATTCATGAAAAGTTGGGCATGTCCAAGGTTAGTGCAAGATGGGTTCCAAGAAAGCTGATACCATGTCAGAAGGCAACAAGGCTCTGCTGCTGTCAGGAGAACTTGGAGATGTTCTGTCAAGACCAAGTGAATTTTTTTTCATCATTTGGTGACTGAAGATGAGACTTAGGTCTATTACAGAGACCCCCCAGTCCATAATGGAGTCAATGCAGTGGAATCACAAGTCACCCCCCCACCCTAAAAAAGATCAAGACAGAAAAATCTGCAGGCCAAGTCATGGCAACTGTCTTCTGGGATGAAGGAGGACTTTTGCTTCTGGAGTTCATGCCACACAAGACAACCATAACTGGGGAGAGTTACGCCAACACAATGATCGCAGTGTAGGAGTCAATCAAGGAAAAAAAAAAAAGATGACAAATCACAGGCTGACATCCGAGAATGTGGGCTTCAGCAGCTGAACCATCTACCCTAACCTCTTTAGTCCTGGCTCCCTTGGATTATTTCCCGCGTTGAGTTTTGAAGAAATCTCTCCTTGGACAGCGGTTTTCAAGTGATGAAGACGTCAAGGAAGCTGTGACGTCCTGATTTGAAGGTCAAATGGAAGAATTCTTTTCAAAGGGGTTAAAGTAATTATAGAAAAAGTGGATGAAGTGTATGGAGCTGTCCCAGTATGGCAATTCTGATGTTCTTATCAGGGGACTATATTGAAAAATAAAACAAACTTTTTTTGAAAACTTTCTTTCCTACTAAGGTAGATAAATTATTGAATGCCCCTTATATGTCTGTTTTGGGTCCTTGGGGTAGGCTTGGTGGGAGGTGTTAAGCCTTTCAGTTCAAATTACCACAGTTGTATGGTTTTATAACATAATTTGTTGTAATTTCAATTTCAAGTGATATAATATACACGTTGTTTGCTTGTTGCTGTAGGTTCAATAGAAAGATTTTTTTTAAAAAACAATCCAGAAATGAAAGACAGTTAAAGCTAAAATGATACTTTGCAACTAATGAGAAGAGAAACCCAGATCTGTAAATCCTATGACGTGATAAACTATAAAATCCTATTGCTCTATCACCTTCTCTCCCACCTCTACCTTTTCCCTGAAACCATCATTGGAATTAAAGAATGAGACGGGGACAGGGACCCGCAGTTAACTGTGGGGCAGAGCCCACAGGGACAGGGACAAACTTTGTCTCCATGTCATTCTCTAAACTTGAGACTTAGACAATTGGCAACTGAATTCAATGATTAAAAAAACTGCCAAAGCTACTTTTGGATTTAAAGGACATCGTGTGTGTCTTATCTGCCTTTGGTGTGGCAACAAGCGTCTCGTGTGCTGATTCCACTCCTACCATCTGCAACGTCCTTCCATCACATGCCCAGCTGCTCAAGCATCTCACTGTTACTGCAACAGTCGCTGGCATCAAAGAGCTTTTCCAATATTTAATAGACACTTATGTTCCTGTTCATCCACTGCACAGACAATCCAATTACCTTCCCAGATGATGTGAAACTATAGACAACTGAATCTTTATTTTTTTTTAAACTTTATTAATTTTCAAAGCTAAGACGTAGTGCCATGAATTACACAGACACTAGCTTTATAGCCCGTTACATTAACGGGTGCTAGAATATATGTGTGTGTCTGTCTGTCTTTATTTCTTTCTCTCTCTGTCTCCTTAGCCGCTTTATGTCTTTCTTTCTTTCTTTCTTTCTTTCGGCAGTCCACCACCACCCCTTGCGTGCTCCCCCTGTCCATTCTCCCTTCCTTTTACCTTCCCTGTGTCCACCACCACCCCTTCACTGTTCCCCTTATCCAGCAGCAGCCTTTCTCCCTTTGTTTTACCTCCCCCCTGTCCATCAGCACCTCTTCCTGCTCCCCCTGTCCAGCAGTAGGGAGCTACTTCAAAGTGCTCAGTTATTTAATAACTGCCTTTTCTCAAGTTTTCTATTGTCATCTCTGCCTTTAATTTTGAAGCTAACTGCAATTGTCTACTCCTTTATGACTTCTCTTTTTCTCAGTCTCTGTTCTTGTCTGCTCATCTTTTCATATCACTAATCCTATTGAATGTTGTGCTGCTCAGCCTGCTTTGTATGGAACCTGGGGAGGAAGGCCGCCGCAGCTTCGCATGACTGGTCCGGTGGGATTTTGGTCGGTGTCGAGCATGGGACTCAGTTTCCCACACAGCGCCGCTCTGTGCTTGGAGCGTCTTTGGCGGAGAGGGGAGAGGCCTGTGCGGGAGAAGCCCCGGAGCCGCCGCCATTCAGCGCCTGTACACCGTGCTCCTCAGCATGTGTGGCAGCAGCCGGCAAATGAACAGCTCATTCGTCGACTCGAGCTCGGGGCCTTCTGCTGTTGGAGGAGCAGAGCAG
The DNA here is from genome assembly GCF_902459505.1 of Geotrypetes seraphini. Lineage (NCBI taxonomy): Eukaryota > Metazoa > Chordata > Amphibia > Gymnophiona > Dermophiidae > Geotrypetes > Geotrypetes seraphini. Next base: position 71,824,078 of record NC_047095.1, read on the forward strand.
ACTTCTGGAGGCGATCAGCGTCTTGCTGCGGTCGGGAAGACTGACTGCGAGGTCCTCAGTACGCGACTGGAGGTGCACTGGTAAATAGGAAGATGTCGGGAAGGGGTGGGCAGCAGACAATGCAGTTCTCCAAAGTCCCGATCCCTTCCCGAAGCTGGAGAGGGGCGGGAAAAGCTCGCGATCGCCTCTTTTTCAATTTTGAAATTGATATGTGAAGTTGATGTGAATTTGGGCTCAGTGTCACTGAGGCTTCCTTTGCTCTACCGGGCCTGCTCTCCTTCCCCTAAGTACCGACTCCTCACTCCCCGCCATCTAGCGCATGCACACTCGTGCCGCCACAGCGCGATAGATCAGGGAACACGCAGCGCAAGTGCGCATGCGTGCTTAGCATTTTATTATTATAGATTAATAACAAAATAAGCACTTCAATTCCATTAATAACAATGCAGAAGATAAATATCCCTCCCCTCCCATCCAACAATTTAATCAAGAAAGATATCCCCCCACCCACAAAAATTTAAACCAAAACAACCGGGATTGGGGGGCGAATTCTTTGCTTATATGCAATTGAGGCATTTTATGATTTCGGTTGGTTGGGATAGGGGGAATCCCCAGGGGTCTGAACATTTAGAAAATCTATGGGTGTTATTGGGTAGAGTGCCGAGACCGATTTCCATTCTCTATAAATATTTGAGGGGTAGGGAGGTGATTTCCCTTCCTTTCAAACTACATTGGGAACGGGACCTTTGTCTCAAGTTTTCTGTGGATGATTGGTCACGTATCTGTGCAGAGGTCCAGAGGGCATCTCATTGTATTTTAGTTCAAGAAAATGCATATAAAATCTTAACACGCTGGTATTATACACCTGAACGGTTACATCTTATGTACCCTTTAGTTCCTAATTCTTGCTGGAGATGTGGTAACGGACCAGGTTCCTTTTTGCATATTTGGTGGGAGTGTGGGAGGATTCAGAAATTTTGGGTAGTAGTCACTCGCTCTTTGACAGGTTGGATTCAGGATCCGATACAACTTGTACCTCAGGTGTGTCTACTTGGATTACATAATGTTAGAGAAGCTCCTTGGCAGACAAAATTGGTCCGAATGGGGTTGGCAGCAGCCAAATGTTTGATAGCACAGTATTGGAAGAAATTAGATGCTCCACCAGAAGTTGAATGGTTGGAAAAATTACGAAAACTTGCTCAGATGGAATGTTTAGCTGCTAAGCATTATGGCTATTATGACAGTCAGAAGCGGACTTGGGATAACATTTTTCATTGTATTTGATCCTATCTTTCTGTTGAGTGGGGAGGGGGGGGGTTGGGGGGAAGGGGTAGGGTGGTTGTTTGGGAGTCTCTTTGCAGAAACAACAAGGGGACTTCCGCATAGTGCATATTATGTTGATGTTTTTCTTGTTTTCTTTTATCTTATTTTATTATATGATATTCTATGATGGGCAGTGGGATTGGGGTATTATTGCACACTGATAAATTTGTGGGCTATATCGAGTGGTTGTATTATACTACAGAAGTGTTATTGTGGTGATTATATTGCTATTGTTTTATTACAAAATACTAATAAAAAATTGAAAAACAAAAAAAAAAAAAAAAAAATTTAAACCAAGACAGCTATGTTGAATTAACAAAGGATGTTCCCTGAATGGAAAGATCTTGATACTCAATATAGTTTGGAAGTCCTGTGTTTCCAGGTGGATTTCTTGGGTCACCAAGCCGCTAAGTGGTATAAATTGATATATGGTTTTACAAATAAAAAACAAAAAACGGGTCTCGGAGACATTTGGAGCATTGAGATTAAGCATCAAATTTCTGCTTCTCAATGGCCACGAATTTGGTCTTGGAGAATTAGATGTACAGTGTCGGCATCTATGAGACAGACTTGGTTCTTTTTGTTGCATAGAGCTCTTTTGACCCCAGTACGTTTACAAAAGTTTGATAGCTCTAGATCTAATAAATGTTGGCACTGTAATCTAGAAGCAGGGACTTTGGATCATCTATTTTTTTATTGTCCTTGTATTAACGCCTTCTGGAAGTCAATTTGGTCTCAAATTAATTATTTTCTAGAAAATCCAGTTGCTCTGTCATATGATACAATTTTGTTTGGAACAATGATGAGAGCAAAGAGTCAAATTTCAGCAAATAATAATAAATTACTAATGATTATGACAGGAGTTGCCATTCAGAATATAACTAGAAATTGGAAAGATTATACAAGACTTAACTATACTTTTTGGTGGAATTCTATATGTTATATTTATAAAATGGAACGAATTCTTGCTATGCAAAAAGGAAACTATAACAAGTTTAAAAAAAAATTGGGGGCCACTGATTGAATATTCGAATGATTAGACATTTTTTTTAAAGAAGAATAATATGATATGGGATTGGGAGGGTATAATGTGTGAGATTCAAATAAAATGTTGATATGTGTGGAAGGGAAGGGGGGAGGGAGGGGGGATAATATAAGATTTAATATTATATGAAGTATACAAGTGAATTGTATGAATATTGAATGATTATTGTATACTTGTTATGAGATATGAAAATGAATAAAGAATTGGAAAAAACAAAAGAATTAACAAAGGATGTCAACAGGCCCCAAACCAAATTAATTAATTTGCCCCAGCATATCCGCATTCATCTTTTCGTATTTGTAACCTAAACATAAACTGGTGCACCAAAAACGGAAAGTTGAGGCAGTTATCATTTGCATAATCAAGAAAAGCCTGCCTTTGTACCGATCCTTTGGAAAGGTTGTACCAAAACCAGATCGAAATGGAAAACTATTTGTGACCAATCACTCTTTGCAAAATCTTGTCAATGGCTCCTAAATCTTCCGAAACTTCTTATAAAGTCCCTGATGAATGGTCATATTACGTTTCATCTTAAAAACGTGACAGAGAGACTCCCACCAAAAGGAATAGTTCAGTCTATCCCAGTTTTTCCATTTCCTTGGAATAAGCTGTATAGCAGCCCCTACATGTCCAGGGTGGATGGGTGGAAGGGCAGGACAGGTTGGAATGTATTTTTCAATTTCTCAATTTGAGTGTAGTTTTTGGATATAATTATGGGGGGGGGATGATATATCTTTTTGTCATAGATTATAATTGTATTTAAGTGCTTTTATAGAGTTATATGATTGTATTATATTGTGCACTTACTTATAGCTTTAAAATGAATAAAGAAATTTTAAAAAAACAAAACTACTTGTGATTTATGAACAGTTGTATAGAATATTGTCCCTTTTTGTACTTGAATAAAAAGATTGAAATATAAAATCATAAGTGTTGGAGGCTTGTACCAATGAGGACAGAGCTCGCTGGGATGAAGCCGGAGTCCACGGGAACAAACTTTGTCCTTATGTCATTCTCTATTTGGAAGCTTTTATGTTTCGCTTCAATATTCCCATATTGTTATGTTATGTTAATCCGATTTTCAACTTCACCTTACAAGAGGATGGGTCAGTTCCCCAGGAAGTTATTGCCATAATTTATTGCTGTTGTATTGGGCGATGGTGCGCCCGCATCTGGAGTACTGCGTCCAGTACTGGTCGCCATACCTTAAGAAAGATATGGCGTTACTCGAGAGGGTTCAGAGGAGAGCGACGCGTCTGATAAAGGGGATGGAAAACCTTTCATACGCTGAGAAATTGGAGAAACTGGGACTCTTCCCTGGAGAAGAGGAGACTTAGAGGGGATATGATAGAGACTTACAAGATCATGAAGGGCATAGAGAGAGTAGAGAGTGACAGAGTTTTCAAACTTTCAAAAAGTAAAAGAACAAGAGGGCATTTGGAAAAGTTGAAAGGGGACAGATTCAAAACGAATGCTAGGAAGTTCTTCTTTACCCAACGTGTGGTGGACACCTGGAATGCGCTTCCAGAGGACGTAATACGGCAGAGTATGGTACTGGGGTTTAAGAAAGGATTGGACAATTTCCTGCTGGAAAAGGGGATAGAGGGGTATAGATAGAGGATTACTGCACAGGTCCTGGACCTTTTGGGCCGCCGTGTGAGCGGACTGCTGGGCACGATGGACCTCAGGTCTGACCCAGCGGAGGCATTGCTTATGTTTTTATGTATTGTCTTGGCTTAAATGGGGTGGTTTTGGCCTTTGAAAGCTAGTCACAAATGTATTAGGTTAGTCCAATAAAAACTATCATTTTATTTTCATTTTTTTGAAAAAAAAATCTATTTATTCACTTTTAAAGTGGATTTGCTCAGCAACCACACGCTGCAAAAGGATTAAGCTGAAATACCCATTGTTGCCACCAGAGAGTGCCAAAACTCTACTAATCACCACATGCAGACATCAGTTGTGATATAGTCAGATTGTGAGTCTGCTGAACCTAAGAATAGCCTTACTGGGTCAGACCAATGGTCAATCAAGCCCAGTTGCCCGTCCTCACGGTGGCCAATCCAGGTCACTAATACCTGGTAAAAACCCAAAGAATAGAACATTCCATGCTACCGATCCAGGGCAAGCAGTTGCTTCCCCCATGTCTGTTTCAATAGCAGACGATGGACTTTTCCTCCAGGAACTTGAACAAACCTTTCTTAAAACGAACTTCGTTAACTGCACTTACCACAACTTCTGGCAACGCGTTCCAGAACTTAACTATTCTCTAAGTGAAAAAATATTTTCTCCTATTAGTTTTAAAAATATTTACCTGTTACTTCATTAAGGGTCTGTTTTACAAAGCCCTTTAAATTTCTATGGGTTTTGGGGCCGTTACTGCGCAGCAGCTGCTAGCGCAGCTTTGTAAAACAGGCCCTCAGTGTCTCCTAGTCTTCGTAATTTTCTTTTTTTAATTGTTTATTCATTTTCAAACGTACAATAAGTGTATCAATATATTAAAACAAATTAATCATAAATATATCACTTAATAATCATCAATAGTACAAATAATATGCCATTATCTCCCGCCCTTCCCACCCCTTCCTATTGTATAATCAAATACATTGTACAATATATAATAATAAATTGGTATAAATTGTTGACTGGATTTATTAAAAAGAAACCAAATACTGGTCTTAGAGACATTTGGAGCATTGAGATTAAGCACCAAATTACTGCGTCTCTATGGTCACGAATTTGGTCTTGGAGGATGAGATGTACAGTGTTGTCATCTATGAGACAAACTTGTTTTTTTTCTGTTACATAGAGCATTATGGACAACTGTTCGGTTACAAAAGTTAGATAGCTCCAAGTCTAATAGATGTTGGCATTGGCATCTTGAAGCAGGGACTTTAGATCATTTATTGTTCTGTTGTCCATTTATTATGGCTTTTTGGAAATCAATTTGGAACCATGGAAATGGAAAGATTTCTTGCAATACAACGAGGGTGTTTTAGGAAATTTCAAGATGTGTGGGAGCCATTAACAAAATATTGTACTGATTAGATGACATTTTTTCCCTTAAATTTACAGGTTCAATTATGAGGGGGGGGATAATTTTATTATTATATATTGTCTTTGTAATTTTTGACAGAGTAAGAAATAAATAGGATTGTGTTTCAGTATATGACTCAAACTAAATATTCGTTTTAGTATATACAGCCATGTATAAAATTAGAAGAGTTTAGGTCTATCCAGGCCCAGGATATCTTCCAGTTGGACCTGGAGAATCAGGCCTTTAGGGAACTTTAGGATTGACTTCAAATTATGGTTTTATTTTTTGTAAAATGGACTAATTACTATTTTGACTTCCAAAAAAATAGTGGTGTTTTAAATTTGGAAGCCTGGAATCGTTTAAAACACAGATGAAACCCTGCTGTCGAGAGAGGGGTCTAATCAGTCGCCAAAGGCCCAGTTCACCTAGGACACGGACCAGGAGAAACAGCCAGAAATGTTCTGGAGAGCTATTGGAACATCCAGACAATTTCCCACAGTGATTCCTGAATCTCAGGCGGAGGCCGCAGAAGATGTGGCTTGCTTGATTCTTTCATTCACATGTGTGGCAGCATCGCACAAATTTAAACCTATTGGCACAAAGATGTTGAGCAGGCAGGTGGCACCCTTGTATCACATTTGAGGGCCCCAAGTCTTCCACTCTGCTCAACCAGTCATTCTGCAGATCTGGAAGGAAATGGAGAATTCATTTAATTTTAAATGTATAAACTGCATCCTCCAGTGTGCTCAATTAAAAAGTACAGAGCTGCGTACGCCTTTCAGCACTATGGAAATGATAAATAGTTGTAGTGCATGTCTAATATTGCTGTTTATGGGGAAAACAAACCCTCGGCAAATTCAACATCAGTGTCAGGATCAACTCAAGGTTTCTGCTGCATCAGGTGAACCTTCAGCTCCCCTCCCCAATAGTTCTGTTTCTCTTCTTCCTGACCCACCCCCCCCTTCTCCTCTCCAGGGCTCCCCTGCCCTTTCCTACCCCTGATCAATTGTAAAGCATCTCCCTCCCTTGCCCCCTCCCCTCCATCTTCCACCCAGAGCAGTGCAGGTCCTTTGTGCATTCACGTGTGCTCAGGGTTTGCTGTATTTCCGCTTCCTCAGAGCCAGACTGGTCATCAGAGGGGAGAGTGCGTGGCATGGCAGGTCTTATGCACATGCACTTGGGTGCTGAACGGCTGTGCCAGTGCTGGTATTCCCCAAATGCTGCTGCCCTGGCAAGGACTAGTTGTGACCAGTGTTTACTGGCTGAGTGGGACTTGGTATATGTGAAGGTGGGTGTCAGGGCGCAGTGGTTACAGCTATAGACTCAGCACCCTGAAGTTGTGGGTTCAAATGCCTTGCTGCTCCTTGTGACCCTGGGCAAGTCACTTTATCCCCCCCCCCCCCATTGCCTCAGGTACACTAGAGTTTGAGCCCACTGGGACAGATAGGGAAATATGGTAAAGTACCTGAATGTAAAACCACTCCTACACTGTTGTGCCACTATGGGGGGGGGGGAGGGGGAGTTCCTGGGCAAAATCAATGCTAAACAGCACCTAGCTCTGTAAAACTCATGTTTCTGGTTCATTGGCCTCATGTGTTATCTCTACTGTGTTGTGCTGATGAAAACAAGCATGAAGAGCCCGATATTGAGAGATATTTGTGTCTATTTTGGGCCACAAATTCATGGTCATAATTTAGGAGCTTAAAAGTTATGCTCATAAATTTAGGGCTGCTGCAAAGGGAAAAAGAGGACGATTGAGACATCCGGGTTTTACTTGCTTTGAAAGCACTGGTAGTAAAACCCGGATGCGTCCGTCCGTCCGTCCTCCTTTCTTCTTCCCAGATGTCACATATGAGTCAAGGTAGGTGTTTTGCAGCTCAGGGAAAGTGTCAGGAAGAGGATTTTTCACAAAGACATGATGAGAATACGAGAACTTCTGCTATTTCCATCGGGGGAGTAGAAGAAATGAACTAGACGCAACCAGGGCAGGAATAACCAATAGGCCAAGTAGGCACGTGCCTAGGGCCCAAAATGGTCAGGGGGCCCTGATGAAGGAGGGCATCAACATTGTTTTTTCCAAACGGCGACGGCCCCTCCAGCATCGATCGGCAACATGGGCCCCCCCCCATTGACGGAAAGTAAGGCAAGCAAGCAACGCGGGTAAGAAAGGCAACGGGAAGTGTAATTGTGCAAGCGGTGCTCCTTCCCAAAGCTTCCCTCGGACGCAGCTTCCTGTTTCCGCCTGGGGCAGGGGGCCCAGTGGACTTGGGTGCCTAGGGGCCCTCGACACATTAATCCTGCCCTGGACGCAACCAGCTTTATCTGATATTGCTTTCAATAGAAGCTCCTACTGCCACCATTTTGAGCATTTGAGTGTCTCTAATTCTTGGCTTTTAACTGTTTTCGTTTTTTTCAACTAGAACTTTAGGGCCTTGCGGTCTAGAAACCGATTATTATTAGGCAGCGCTGTAGGTTCTAACACACAATAGACAGTCCCTGCTCCGAAGAGCTTACAATGTAATCTGGACAAGACGTTGCAGGGCTGGGGACAGCAGTGAGGGGGAGTTAAGAGTGGCAAAAGTGGGCCTTTAGCGGGGATTTGAACCCACCCACGGTGCCCTCAAGAGCCACTCAACGGGAAACGCCGCCAGGCGCCCTTAAGGACTAACTCCGCCCCCTCCCTGCGGAGGGGGCGGGGCCGGGCAGCCCAGACGCGTCACGGCCGCTTCGTGGTTAAAAGGGCGCGCGCAGGGCCGGAGCGCGAGGGTCGAGTAAGGCGGGCTGGCGCGAGCACACATGGAGGTTGCACCTTTCCCGCGCTGCGAGCAGCTGCCCGCGCGCCTGCTGAGCCCGGAGCGCGAGCCGCGCTGCAAAAGCGCCCGCGAGAGCCTCGTCAGCGACCCGGCCACCGGCAGAGCCTATTGCAAAGGCCGCTTCCTGGGCAAGGTAGCGCTTCACTGTCACTGTCACTGCATGCACCTGCAGGAAGGGAGGGAGGGGGGGACTCGTGTGGCTGGATCTGATGGGCTGGAGGGGGCGGGACTTGCTTTGGACAGATCTGGGGTGCAAGGGGTTCCTGGCTAGGAATCTCGGATGGGGGGGGGACTCGTGTGGCTGGATCTGATGGGCTGGAGGGGGAACCTGGACTTGCTTTGGGCAGATCTGGGGTGCAAGGGGTTCCTGGCTAGGAATCTCGGATGGGGGGGACTTGCTTTGGATGGATCCTGGGGTGGAAGGGGCTTCTGTCTAGAAATCTCGTATTGGGGGGGGGACTCATCTGCATCTGATGGGCTGGAGGGGGAACCTGGACTTGCTTTGGACAGATCTTGGGGGTGAAAGGGGTTCCTGTATATGAATCTGGTATGTTGTGTGTTTTTTTTGGGGGGGAGGGGGGTATAGCTCTTGGTGGTGGAGAGGACTCATGTGTTCACATCTGATGTGCTGGAGGGGGGCTGAGCCTTGCTTTGGATGGATCTGGGGTGGCAGAGGCTCAGCACTGTTGTGTATAGATCTCAAGGGCAGAGGGACTTGCGTGGCTGGATCTGATGTGCTGGAGGGGGGCTGAGCCCTGCTTTTTACGGATCCTGGGGTGCAAGGGGTTCCTGGCTAGAAGTCTCAGATAGGGGGGGTGCTCATATGGCTGGATCTGATGGGCTGGAGGGGGGCTGAGCCCTGCTTTGTACAGATCCTGGGGTGAAAGGGGTTCCTGTGTATGAATCTGGTATTTTTTTAGGGGGTGGCGGAGACTTGTGTGCTGGAGGGGGGACTGAGCCCTGTCCTGTACAAAGGGTTGTGGGGATTAACTTCAGGGGCAGTGGTGCTACTGAATTCTCAATTGGATGCCTGTGTGATCCTTCTGGAATTTGTGAGCTGGATCAGTGGATTTTAGGCTTTGAGCAGGCATGTCTGGACATCATACCCCGTCTCTGCCCCTCACGCCTGATCTCTCTCCTTCTCTTGGCTGGGGCAGGCTCTGATGAATCATAGACTGAGAGCGGAGCACATGGCGGGGGCTGGCACTTTGCTTCCGCAGGGCCAGGGAAGGGCTGTGCTGCTCTTTCTCTGAGCCACGGATGAGCAGTCTGGGAGGGAAAGCCAAGTCATTCTGATGGCTGCACGCCAAAAACTAGGGTGGGTGGAGGTCACGGGATGCATCGAGTACAATTGGACAGACGGTTCAAAGGTTACAGATCTGTGCAGTAATAGAGCTTCAGGACATCCTAGTACCTGCCTGACGTGATGGGAAGGACATTCCTGGTCTACCAGTAACTTGCATGCGCTCCGTGGGAGCCTCATCTCACAGCCCCTTTACCATGGGGACTGCTGGTAGGGTACTTCTATGTTTGTCTCGGTGACAGGAGAGGCTCTGCTCTTGCCTCCAAGAACTGCTTTAGCTGCTGCCTTCAGATGCCTCCCCAGAGTGTCTGGTACCAGTGAGGCTATACTGGGCAGAAGGCTTCACCCTTTCTCTACGGGGCTAGCTGCTCTTGTAATGTTCTTTCTACAGGTGTTTGGCACGTTCAGAGGACTGATGCCAGGGAGATCAGTGCAAGGATTTATTTTAAGCTTTGTATTTTTATTTTTAATATTCTATATGGCCGGGTGCCACATTCAGTGGCATTGATTTCATTATTAGCAGGAAGATGGGTCATATTGTACGGAAGCAATTCTGTCTTCAATTTCCCTCGCAAAAGACAATTAAATCATTTGTTCAATGGCACGCACCCTTCTTTATCAGGCTCCTGTCATCTGGAATGATCTCCCTAGTTTAATAAGATCAGTAGGTCTTGTTTAAAAAATTTTATCTTGAAATTTATCATCTTCTACTGTTAATATTCTATTTGACTATTTTTGTTGTGTTTAACTGGGCTTCTTCTAGGCTTTGGTGGAATTTGCCAGAATGTGATGTAATCACAGATCTTGTGCCGTAGCTTATCGCAAATAAAGGTCCCTCCTGGCCACCTCCAGCAGGTCAAAGCTGAAAATGGGCCCAACATTAAAAAGATCCTGGTCAGCTGTTCTCGTAGAGCCCTTTCAACTCTTCTCCTCCTAAACATTTGGTGGTAGAAGGAATTGCATATACACGAAACCCCGGAATCCATTTTGGATCATTTCTTGACTTTGAACCTCCAAATACAAGAAAGATCTAAAAGCTTTCAGATTACCAAAGCAATTAAGACCTATTAGGGGTTATATTGAACCTGAACAAGTCACATTAATTGTCTCATAAAACGGGGAGAAAGCTATTGATTAAGAGCAGGGTCTTTGTTTCTTGAGTCGCATGGAAGCCTGGGCTATCTTTACATTATCATCTTTGACTATGGGGCCCTTCTCCCAAGCTACACTTTGAAAAGGGCCTGTGCTGTCCCCAGCCTGGGTCTTTCCTACACGCTGAGGCCACAGAAAAATGGCCCCTGTTATCTGAACACTTACTGGCACCTATTTCCTAGGTGATAAGGCCTCGCGCGCTGCTAATCTGCGCTAACACACCTGGTCTCCGCCCCTGTGCTAAAAGAAATACATTGGCCCACGCTGATCCCAAATCTACCACAAGCTGTTTAAGTGAGTCCCACAGTCCTGCTTTTTACGCTGCAGTAAGCAGGTGTTTGCGCTTACCGCAGCGTCTTAAAAAGGTCCCCCACGCGTCTAATCTCGTTGACCTACCAGATGATTTCTGCAAAACCCGCCAGATGTTTAAATCTAACGCCAAATCAGCGTTCTGTTACCAAGCTATGAAATGGTGGAATTTGACTGCCTACTTCTATAAGGGAGGTAACATATTACAAATTATTTTGCAAAATGCTGGAAACTTAAATGTTCTGCAGTAAGTCTGATCTTCTCATTGACCCCGTTATGCTCCTGGGTATTGCCGGTTTTTCTTTCTGTAAGCCACATCGAACTTCACAAGGTTTATGCAGGACCTATACCAGTGGTCTCAAACTCAAACCCTTTGCAGGGCCACATTTTGGATTTGTAGGTACTTGGAGGGCCTCAGAAAAAATAGTTAATGTCTTATTAAAGAAATGACAATTTTGCATGACATAAAACTCTTTATAGTTTATAAATCTTTCCTTTTGGCTAAGTCTCAATAATAATATTGTAATTTATAGCTAAAGAGACATATGATCAAGAACCTGCTTTATTTTACTTTTGTGATTATGATAAACATACCAAGGGCCTCAAAATAGTACCTGGCGGGCCGCGTGTTTGAGACCACTGACCTATATGAACATAATCCCTCCCAAAAAGGGAGGTGTGGAGGCGAGCCAATCTCGGGCATCCTGGCACGTCAGTGCTGCTGAGCTAGTCTCGACTTCCACGTTAACCACGGTAGCCAGTGTGGGCCTTAGGCTATCGAACTCCCAGCCTAGAGTGTTGAGAACACCGAGTTGCAGTGTGACGCAGCTGCCTGCGATATTTCAGCCTCGTATGAAAGGGGATTTGAATCGAGGCTTACGCTAGAGTCTGCGTTTAGGGGGTGGAGTGCTAATGTCACAGTACAGAATAATCTGTCACGTTGCCCCACTTCCCTGCTGAGGGCCGTTATCGTCACTCGTTTCCTATTCATAGGCCCAGAGTCGGGCCTGTCTTGTGCTGATGTGATTCACTTCATGCTTTGCTGTGACGCTGCTTGCTACCGACAAGCATTTTTTTTTTTTTTTTTCTGTAGAGAAAAAATCTGTAATCAGCAGAGGTAGTGATGAAGCATGAAAGAATATAGCACTGTCCTTTGACCCCCAGAGAAAGGAGAGCAGGGCTTCTGTTCCGAGTGGGGGGGTGGGGGTGGGAAAGGCAGGGAGTGGCAAAGGATCTCAACATGATTTTGAATTGCATTTTTTCTCTCTCTCTTTTTCCCAAGGGAGGTTTTGCAAGATGCTATGAGATGACGGATGTTTCCTCCAACCGAATGTATGCTGTAAAAGTCATTCCACACAACAGGGTGGCAAAACCTTATCAGCGAGAGAAGGTAAGGGGTGCCAATGTCCTGCCTTTCTTTTACAGTCGCTGGCTCCCTGAGCTCTGTTTCCCCTTTCTGGACTGGGCTGTTGAAACCGATAGGAAAGCAGCCCTGAAGGTCGCCACACGGACATTTTGGCCCTGATTTTGTAATGGTGCCTAGATTGATGGGTCTACCCAATCTAATGCGAAACTTATTTAATAAGCTTGATTGCCACCGATAATGAGCAGTTAGCGCAAAAGTTAAAATGAATTGGATGGGAAGTGCCTAGGCCGAGCTGCTTACCAGAAAGTGGGGGGAGGATCTTGGGTGCGTTTGGCATGTAGGTGCCTCAAGTGGTCTTAGGCGTTGGTATTTAGGCCAAGAAAACCCTGGTGTGCGGACGAGTTGCCTTCTGGCGCCTAAGTCCACTCGAGGCGCAATTGAAGATTGATGGGTGTGGTTTAAAGGGGGTAAATTCTCTTAGTAAAAGAGCAGCGGAGTGCATGAGGAAAGGGGTGGAAGAGCTGGATGTTCAGCCTCTCATTTCTTTGCAGATTATTAACGAAATCGAGCTACACAAGAGTCTCCATCACAGAAACATCGTCAAGTTCTCGCATCACTTTGAGGATTCTGATAATATTTACATTTTCCTGGAACACTGCAGCAGAAAAGTGAGTGGTGGTGATTTTGGGGTCTGGTTCCGAGTCGAGTGTGTTTTGGGACAGGAGGGAGGGGATATCCTACCTGGTTATTTCTCCCCACCCCTCCCCCTCCCGCCAGCCTGCATTGATCTACACGAGACCTCGGATAGGAATGATCTTACCAAGATCAAAGTTTCAGCGAGGGCAGAGCCTCTCGTAACCCTGCTCCCTTGGCACCCTGTCTCTGCATTGTGTAAATCTGTTCCCCCAGACCAGGTGCTCAACAGTTAAATCTCTCATCTCTTCTTCAACAGTCCTTGGCACATATATGGAAGGCCCGGCACCGGCTGACGGAACCGGAGGTACGCTATTACCTCAAGCAAATCATTTGTGCTCTGAAGTACCTTCATCAGAAGGGGGTCCTGCATCGAGATCTCAAACTGGGTACGTCTGCAGGGGCCATAGGGCCTGAGCTTCTCGCTGTTCGATGCTTTCTCTTCGGGAGTTGGTTTGGGGGTCTGACTTGTCTAATTTCTACTGCAGGTAACTTTTTCATCAACGACAACATGGAACTGAAGGTGGGGGACTTTGGGCTGGCGGCACGTCTAGAACCAGCTGAACCGAGGAAGAAGTATGTGTAAATCATTTTTCTTTCTGGTATCTGTACATAACTGCAAGTGCAATCCTCCCTTTCCCATCTTACAGTAGACAGTGAGGGGAGATGTTCTTGGGCTCCTTTGTGCATTTCTGTGGCTCACGTGTCTCCTGTCCTTATCTAGGACGATCTGTGGAACGCCCAATTACCTTGCTCCCGAAGTGCTGCTGCGCCAGGGTCACGGGCCCCATTCTGACATCTGGTCTCTGGGCTGTGTTATGTAAGTATTTGTTTCAGGCCCTGAACTAAAATGAATTATTTTTGCTTTTTTTTTTAAATGATTTGAGGGCTGTGTGACTCGAAGCAGGTTTCCCACAAGGGCAGCAGGGGTGAGGACTTAGAGGGCAGGAGAGGAGGGGGTATCTTGCTTTGGGTGGGGGGTTGGTAGCAAGATGGCGAGTGAACGGGGCACTGAGGGCTGTTCTTGGTTTCTCAGGTACACCCTGCTGTGTGGGAACCCTCCCTTTGAGACGTCTGACCTTAAAGAGACATACAGGTGTATTAAGGAAGTGGAGTACACCCTGCCAGCCAGTCTCTCTCTGCCGGCCAAACAGCTGATCATGGGCATACTGAAACGCCTCCCACAGGAGCGCCCCTCGCTAGATCAGATCCTCAACCACAACTTTTTCACCAAGGTGAGCTGTCTTTCAAAGAATTGCAGGCATCCCTAGTGCTGGGGCCACATCTGCCTGTGGGGGTGAGGTGTCGGTGCCCCAAATGTGTAAAACCACAAAAACATGGCTCGGCAGCAGCACTGAGAATGATTTTGAATTTGCTAACCAGAAAAGCCCAGAAAGGCTCGGGGAGTAGGGCTGAGAGGAAGCCATGATTGTCTGGAGGGGTAGAGGGACGAGTCCTCTGCCCTGTGCCATCCCATCCCTGTATGAGGTGGATGTGACCATCTTTTCCATAACACCAGTACCCTGGGGAGGGGGGTTATTTGCTGGGATAGGGATTGGACAGGGGTTACATACTGATTTTGTGATTGACCTGTGCATCTCATTTCTTCCCTCCTGTCTTTAGAGTTATACCCCGGACAAGCTTCCACCTAGCAGCTGTGTAATGGTGCCAGAGCTCATCCCACCAAACTCTGCCAAGAGCCTGTTTGTCAAGGTCGCCAAGACTTTGTTTGGGAAGAAGAAAAGTAAAGGTGAGTGTTTCGTATGTGGCAGGAAAGATGCTTCTGCGTAAAGTTTACTGATTTCTGACTGGTTTCCATCTCCTCTCTTCACAGCTAAGACATCCTCTGATGAAAAAGATGAGATCTCCAAGCTTGTGACGGATCTGATGAAAACCTCCCTGCACAGACAGACGAGCTGTAAAACTGTGACATGCCAGCAGGTGAGCCTAGACATCAAGGACCCTGGGAAGGGTGGAGAAATCTCCATGCAGGCAACTGACACCTGTCTACCTTCTCTCCCCAGACTCCTGTGCTGTCAGGTCAGACGGCCAACGCTGGCCTGGGGGAGACGTTGGCAGAAGAGGGCTCCAGGAAATCAGTGTCTCAGTCCCTGAAAGAGCCTATGGCCAGTAGCTGTGATGGTGAGTCTCTACCTTGCAAAGTCTGCAGTATGATTTATGGGTAATGCCCTGAGGTTTCCTGGCATTCAGTAAGTTGTACCAGATGCTTTTGGGAGCAGATTGTGTTTCCTTAAAGCAACAGGCACAAGTTTTGTGTGGGCACCTCCGTCTGAATTCTGGGTACAAAGCAGGGATTTATAAAATCCTGCTTAAACTCCTCTCTGCCATCTAGACAATAATTTTCAGTCCTTTCTCTATTAATGTAGCTCGCTGACTCTCTTCAGCCATTTTTCCTGTAAACCGCCTCGAACCAAAATACTTTCGCAGTATATAAAGATTTGTCAGAACGTGGCTGAGGTTTGGGGCATGTGCTACAGGAGGGCAGTCCTTATTTTTTTTTGTGAATTTCTTTTCTCACTGTAGTATCTGAGGATTGTGTTACCACTTCCAGTGTAATCGACTCTGCCATTGAGATCCTGAAGAAGTGTCTGTCCTCCATGCCACCAGGTGAGGTGATAACATATTAATCAGTGTCTCTCCCCCTCCTCAGCAAGATAGAACATGGAAAGCAAATATCAAGCCTCCAACACCATAAACCCTTCATCAAAACAAAACCCACCAGTACCACTTCCCCCTCCAGCAAAACCAAGATAGTGCCTGCTCTTTATTGTAGACCTGCCTTAAATGCTGTTGGAGGAGGCAAGGGAGACTTCTGTTTGGGGGGAGTTACAGAGGACAGTTTGTTTCAGCTGAAAATGCACTAGCGGTTTTTGGCCAAAACAACGCTGAGTACAGATTTTGGCACAGTTATTTGGCAAATTCAGTGGGCCTTTAGACCTAGGTTCCATGTAATCTTGCACATGTGGAGCAGAGTGGGAGGTGTGGGAGTGTCGCATGGAAAATGTTCTCGTGGCAGGCACCTGCTAATCTAATCTAATGCTTAGTTTTGTATACCGAGACTTCAATGCAGGAAAGCTTGACTCGGTTTACAATGGTTAAGTTAGGCCAATAAGGGCATATAGAGAATTATCAAGAAAGATTAGTTTCCAAAATGTTTAGTAAACAGAATGGTTTTCAGAGACTTAGGAAAAAAGGGAAGGGAACCAGAACTTCTTTTGTTTGGTTTTTTTTTTTATTCTTTGTTCATTTTCAAATTTACAATAAGTGTAACAATATATCCAAACAAATTAACAATAAATATAACACTTAATAATCATCAATGGTACAAATAATATCCTCTTGTCTCCCAGCCTTTCTTATCATATAATCAATACCTTATACAATAAATTTACCCTCCCCTCCCCCCTCACAATCAAACTTGTAAATTTAAGGGAAATAAAATAAAATGTCATCTAATCGGTACAATACTTTGTAAATGGCTCCCACACATCCTGAAATTTGCTGAAAAAACCGCAATAAATCTTTCCATTTTATAAACATGACATAAGGAATTCCACCAGAAATTTTAATTTAATCCAATTATACGTAATTAGTTGAATGGCAACCCCACTCATTATAAGTAATAATTTGTTATTTGTAGAAATCTGACTTTTTGCTCTCATTGCCATACCAAATAGAACCAGAACTTCTTAAGCGAAGTGGAAGGTCGTTCCAAAGTCGAGTCAACTTAAAAGACAGAGATTAACCAAGAGTCTTGATTCTTTTAACACCTTTGCTAGATGGACAGGACAGCTTGAATTGTTGATCACCCCTTGCAAAAGAGAATCTATAAGAGTTCCAAAATAAAGGAATTAGGGGAGTAAAAGTACCACAGAGGATTTTAAGTGACACAGGCACATTTGAACTGGATTCTAAAATTTACAGGGAGCCAATGGAGATTATAAGGCAGTGGGTTCACATGATCAAACTTGCTCCCTCCCAGAGACTTCTTTGTTTTTGCGCTGGATTGGGCTGTGGGTTTAATGGGCTTCTTCCCGCTCCTTGCTGAAATCAAGTTTTCGCTCTTTCAAAGCAGAGAGAAACCCACCTTGCCTTGGGGGACAGCAGAACTTTATCTGGGTCAGCAAGTGGGTGGATTATTCAAACAAGTACGGTTTTGGCTATCAGCTGTCCAGCCAAAGCATGGGCGTTCTGTTCAACGATGGTGCTCACCTGATGATCTCGGCCAACAGGAGGTGAGGGGAGATGGCAGCTGGCCTCATTGCAAAACGTCTCGTTGCTTCATGTGTTGGGTTGTGATGACTTTGTGTCTCCTTAACTTTTTAGGACGATACGCTACAGTGTTACAAGCAGCGAGCACTTCACATTCCCCGTCTCTGCGGTTCCTGAGCAGCTGCAAGGCAAAATGAGTATCCTGCACTATTTCACCTCATACATGGAGCAGAACCTCATGAAGGTGAGAGCTGTGTTGTATCCCTACGCCAAATAATTGGTGCCTTGTCTCTGCTGTGGGGCAGAGAGAAATGGCCTCTTGTAGTGTAGCGTTTGGGGGTATAGGTGCGTTTAGGATGCTGTTGGTTACCACAGCTAGTCTGCTTTCCTTTTAAGGGAAGGATTTCTATGGCTGGCAGCTCCGTGGGGGAACTGCAGTGAGGAAGGAATGTGGCAGAACCGGCCCTGCGAAGAAACATTTGATGCACAGCCCTGTTTCATGATGACACACACTGAAGGTTTTGTTTTTCCTTGTTTCAGGGAGGTGACCTTCCCAGTATGGAGGAGAGCAGGAGATCCCCGCCATTGCTGTTGCTGCAGTGGGTGAAAACAGATCACGCACTGGTTATGCTGTTCAGTAACTGGACCCTGCAGGTAAGCTCTTTGTTGTATGGACTCGATAGTATTTTCCGTCTCTGCCCCCCCTCACCCCCATTGTTGGGTCTTTACACACGACGGGTGTCTTAGTCTGTAGACAGGCCTTGGAACTGCTTTTCCTCCTGACCTCTCCTCAAGGGCACTGTGGGGTCAGGGCTGTAAAATCTAACCGGTGACCAGCAGCAAATTCCCCAAAGGGTTCAACATTGCTCCCAGAAGAGACTAGAAAATACCAATGCAATATTGGAGCTCATACACTCAAAATCTGTTTGGACAAAAATGGTAGAGTGCAACGTGGCATTGCTGCCTCCTCATCTCACCCTTGAAAATATTGCAAATGCCAGTAGCCTGAAAAGCAAAGAACTATTTGAGTTCATATCAAAGGCAAACAGTAACGAATCCTTAAAGCAAAGCAAGGGAAAAGATTACCAAATACTCTGGAACTCTGCATGGATGGTGTGACTGGTTGTAAAAGCCGCCTGTTTTGCCCAGCGGATATCTGAAGGTGACGAGAGTATGGCACAGTGTAGTTTACATAATACTCTCAAACAAGGGTGTTCATTTGAGCAAATTCCTGCTTTGCAATAGTTCAAAACACAAAAACTGGACTTGAGTCCCAATGCAAAAACAGCTTCAGCTCACTGCACTGATTCAATGCTTTTATTTCCACAAAGCAAAAATTGTTTCTCTTTTAACCACACTGGTTCAAACCAGTAATCTCTTAGCCTTTTGCGATTCTGGAATCTTCACAGCTTCAACAAATCTACTTCCACCGTTCATTGGACTTTTACTCTCCCAGGTCCTACGATGAAATCGGATGGCATTACTGCTAGCTCTGGCAGCTCAATCGTGTGCGATTCCAAACCACCCAAACTCGTAGTGATCCCACCCAATCCTGTTCAGGTTTGGGAAATAGAAAAAGGTCGATTGCAGGCAGGTTGTCACACTTGCATCCTTCTCACAGCCCTGCTAGGGTAGGCTCAGAGTTGAACTTCAACCCAATTGCTGCCTATGTTAATGTCAGCAAACTTAGCTTTACCTTTTCCTGTCTTAAAGGAGTCTCCCTGCGCTCTGCCAACACCATTCCCCGATAGTAATTAAGCCTGGGCCTAAGCCTAGTCTACCAGCTGCCTGCTCTTCACAGGGTCTTCCCTAGGGCAATGGGGATTCAGGCCTGACAGGTCTTAGAAATCTGCCTTCAGCTATTTTTTTTTTTAAAGTTTAAGTCATTGTAAAGTCTCTAAGTCTCTTATTTTTGCTGAATCGCAGTGTTTAGCAGCTTTCACTTGTCTTTGTCAACTTATCACTCTCTCCCTCGTTTCTTTCTTTGTCTTAAAATCTCTGAAAACACTATTTAAAAATGATTCTGTTTTATCCTTATTGTATCCTACATGTATGTGAACAGCTTCGCTAATGTAACTTTTTTTCCCAGGTGAACTTCTACAATGACCACACCAAGGTGATTCTGAGCCAGTCTGGCACCTCCTACCTCCTCACGTACATTAACCGGGACCGAGCCTCTTTCACGTACCGGCTGAGCTCCCTCTTGGAGCACGGCTGCAGTCCAGAGCTCCAACACAGGCTGCAATACACACTGAGCCTCCTGCAGCAGAAGGCAGAGGAATAAGGTGGTGAGCCGCCAGCCAGCCAACGCTCTTTGCTGTGAATCGGAGCACACTACAGACTGAGCCGGGGGCCAAGACAGACAGACAGACTGAAACTAGGACCAGCTGCAGCCCTCCACTGCATGACTTTGCACCCATGCATCCAAGCTGATTTAGTTTAACATTACATATATGACTGTCTGCTCCCATCAGATGTGAAGGCGAGATGGGCTGTGAATTTAGTGAAATGTGAATGGCGGGAGGACTTCACTATGAACTAGAGTCCCCCCTCCCCCAAATCATGCAGTGCCATCTAGATGACATTAACAGCTAGCTGCCACCAATCCCCTTTGCCATCCTAGAGCCTCAGTGGTTGGGACCAGCAGAACACCTGCTCAGTTTTTCACTAATTAATGTCTCATTACAAATTGACGTAAGGTGGGATTGCATTCCACAAGACTGCCCCCCTTCCCCTTTCAAATTTAATGTGTAGTACTTATCGCAAAGAAAATGCAAAAGGTTCAGAAGATTCCAGTACTAGGATGCCCTGCCCCCACCCATTTTGGCATCTGGCTGTGCCAGGACCTGTTGTGTGGCCTGAGGCTTCCTCTTTGCCGAGGTTGAGGCACTGTTGAGCAGTAGGCCTCTTGCCCCTCCCTACAGCGATACTACTGGGGGTCCACATTTGAACCCAGAGCCTGGCTTTCTAAGGTGCTTGGGCCTCTCCCCAAATGGTGCTGTCTCAAGGTTTATTTCCAAACCACAGGTAGGCAGGCAGGGTCAACTGCTACAGCACAGCTCAGACAAAAGATTATTTATCTAATTTTATTTATATGGAATCTATTTATTTTTTTTCTCTTCTTTGTTAATGAGTTTAATATGTCTGTGGTGTTTTTTTTTTTTATAAGATTGAATAAAAGTACTGGTCAGCACTGTTGGGTTGGATTTGGTTCGAATGACCAGTCTGTGGGTCGTGGGCATCACTGGTACATGCTTAGGCTGCTTCCAGCTTTCTTTACTTACTGGTAATTCTTGCTTGACCTGAACCTTTCTGCAGGGTTTACTTGCTGGAGGCTACAGCAGTTCTACCGTATGTGAGCCACTCGTGCTGTGTTCTCCAGAGGAGACATGTAGGGTTACCATATGGCTCCAGATAAAGGCAATAAAACCCGGCTGTCGCAATCTGTCCTCCTTACTTCCATTGCTTTGAATGGATGTAAAAGCCGGATATTTCAATCCGTCCTTTTTCAGGAGCCAGCTGGTAACACTAAGACGGTGCAGATCCTCGGTCTATGTATTCATTGAAACGACTGCCTTTGTCTTGGCCTCTTGCATAGAGGACATGTGATGAGATCAGATTCTGTACCACCAGGAACCGGTGATTTCCTTTAATGAAGCACTTCTTTTTGTCTGTGCCTTTCTATTAAATTTAAACCATTCTCTGTCTAGCCCTGCCCCTAAAACACACACTTTTAAATTGTTGATGATCAAATACAGGTTGCTGTGGCAGAATTGATAATCTGACCTTATAGCAGGAGTCTGAACCAAAGGCAAACAGGTTAGTTGAATGCCTGCATGCAAGAGACTTTCTTACCCACCTCCAGCATTCCCCAGTGCTGCTGGGCTCACCACCTGGTCTGCCAGAGTCTTACAATGCTGAAGAGAGGTTTTTTTTTTTATCAAACCCATCACAAGCCCTGGTCGATGCTAGACTTTTTTTTTTCTCCTAGAGATGCAAACTGGCCCAAGTGTTTGATTTTTAGAAGGGTTATACAGATAGCAGAGGCAAATGAGTGCACAATTAGAAGGTAAAAGCTTAGTTTGAGTGATTACCCATAATCCCTGGAGTGTGCAGTGCCAAAGCTTTAGCAGGGCCTAAAAAGGGAGAATGTCTCCACATTTGGCAACCTGACAAGTGGTCTATGGATACATCACTAGCAGAAGTCTAGAGAGGAAATGCAACAATTAATGGGTTGGATTGTATACAAAACACTATCGGAGCGATTAAGGAGGAGAAATAGGGAAGAATGGAGCAGGCCGAGCACTGCATTTCGGCTAACAACAGGAAAGTAGTGATATTAAAGATGGCCGCCAGCACCTGGTTGTGTTTGCACAATAGAAGGTAAATCTTGAATTGTAGCACTGAAAAAACAAAACCTGTAGGTGTATCAGAGGGACTTAAAGGTCCCTTCCCTCACCTACCTCCATTTGTGGTTAAGCTACCGCACAAGATCTTTGATCTCCCTCTCATCTGGTCCTCTGACCGTGTCAAGCAGATTTAGACAGGCATTGCAATAACGAATTACTCTTGAGAGCCCACAAGCAGAATGATTTGACCTATAGGAACACTAAATAGATCTCTGATTTCAATTTAGTGATACAAGACTTCCCTAAATTGGTGGAAGGAAGATAACCAATGTACCCCAGTAACACTGTTACTGGGGTACAATTATCACAATGAGATAGTGCCAACCCACCCCCACCATTTGATGTATTCTGTTTGATTCAATACCCTCTTTAACAAACGTTTGGCATGATGTAGATAGCAGTGTGGAGTCCATATGGATAGAAATTTCATGTGTGAAGGGAAGGAATGAACAGGTAGGGCTGTACTGCTGTCCATGTGAACAGAATGGACAGACGGATGAAGAAATTACCCCAAGATTGGATAAATGTTACATCAGAGTGCTAGAGAGGTAATAAATGACTGCTGCTTTGAACCAACAAGAGGGGAAACTACTTTAGATTTAGTCCTTAGTGGAATTCAGGGTGTAGTACGAGAGGTAATGGTGTTATGCCTGCTGGAAAACAGCGATCATAACATGGTCAAATTTGAGCTGATATCTAGATTGACGTTGCTAAAGAAATCTGTAGCAGCATTTCATTTTCAAAAAGGTCACTGATAAAATGATATTGCTTAAAAAGAAGCTAAAAGGATTGGTGGCTAAGGTTAGAACTTTAAATCTGACATGAACGTTATTTAAAAATACCATCATGGAAGCCCAGACCAAATGTATTCCACATATTAACAAAGGTGGAAAGAAGAGCAAATGACAGCCAGCATGGTTAGGTGATGTGAAAGAGGCTATTAGATCCAAAAGAACATTCTTGAAAGAATGGAAAAAGGATCCAAATGAAGGAAATAAGAAGCAACATAGACACTGGCAAGTTAGGTACAAAGCACTGCTAAAAAAGAATATGAAGAGAAACTTTCCAGAGAGACAAAAACTCATAGTAACAGCTTTTTTTTTTTTTATATCAAAAGCAGAAAGCTGGTGAGGGAATCCTTGGGACTGTTGAATCATCAAGGAGGAAAATGGGTGCCTAGGGGAGGATAAGGCCATAGTGGAGAGCCTAAATTAATTCTTTGCTTCATTCTTTATGGAAGAAGAAGAGAGATCTACCTAAACTGGAAATGGTTTTCAAGGGTGACAACGCGGGGGAACAGAAGGAAATCTCAGTGAACTTGGAAGACATACTGAGCCAAATCAACAAATTAGAGTGATAAAATCACCTGGACCGGATGGTATACTGTACATCACATGAAATTGCTGATCTCTAACCTATTGCTAAAATTGTCTGTAGTACCTGAAAATTGGAGGGTGGCAGCTGTTAAAAAAGGGTTCCAGGGCTGATCTGGGAAATTAGACCAGCGAGCCTCACTTCAGGGCCAGGAACAATAGTTGAAACCATTATAAAAAAATAAAATTACAGAATGTGTAGACAAAACATGGGACAGATTCAGCAGGGGTTAAGCCAAGGGAGATCTTGCCTCATCGATTTGTTGCATTTCTTTGACTGTGTGAATAAATGCAGATAAAGGTGAGCCAGTTGACTGTATCAAGATTTTCAGAACACTTTTGACAAAGTTCTCAGGAGAGACCCCTCAGAAATGAATGGTATAAGAGGCAGTGTTTGTTGTGAATTAGGAACTGGTTATTGGACAGAAAACAGAAGATAGGGTGAAGTGGCCAATTTTATCAATGAAGGAGGGTAAATAGTGTAGTGTCGCAAGGACTGGTGCTATTTAGCTTTATAAATGATCTGGAAATTGGAATGACAAGTGAGGTGATTGAACGCTTTAGTGTAATCTGCAAATTTTAAAGTTGTTAAAATGTATATGGACTGAAAAATTGTAGGCCGAAGTTCATGTGGCAAATGCAAAGTTATGCACATTGGGAAGACTAATCCTACCTCAGCTATGGAACCGACTGTTATTATCTACTGAAACCTATTTGTTGTCATGATTAGTCTGTTTTCAAACGGTTGTGAATGTCTACCTGTAACCCGTTCTGAGCTTCTGGGAGAATGGGATAGAAATCAAAATAAATAATCCAAATCATAATTACCAGATGCTAGGGTTCACCTTAGGGGTTAATGCCCAAGAAAAAGATGTAGGTGACATAGACAATACCCCTAAAATCCCTTGCCCACGGTTGCGGTAGCAGCCAAAAAAGCAAATGATGCTAGGAATGATTAGAAAAGGGATGGTAAATAAGACTTAGTATGTTATAATGCCTTTATCACTCCATGGTGCGACCTTACCACGAGAATTGCATTCAATTCTTTAATTCTGGTCTCCGTATCTCAAGAAAGATGTAGGGGAGTTAGAAAAGGTTCAAAGAAGAGCGATAAAAGGGATGGAACTCCTCTCGTATGAGGAAAGACTAAAAAGGTTAGGGCTCTTTAAGCTTGGAAAAGAGACGGCTGAGGGGAGATATGATTGAGTAGAACAAGTGGATCGACTTTTCACTCCGTCAGAAATTACAAAGACTAGGGGGACACTCAATGAAGTTACAGGGAAATCCTTTTAAAACCAATAGGAAGAAATATTTTTTCACTCAGAATAGTTAAGTTCTGGAAAGACAGAAAGTTGACAGAAGACATATTAAGAGCAGTTAATATAGCTGGTGTTATGGGCTAGAGAATGACGGGGTGGGGGTGGGGGGAGACAAATTTTTCCCTATGGGAACCCATTTTCCCATCCTGGCAAGTTCTTTTCCTGTCCCTGCCCCATTCCTGCATGCTCTGTCCTCATCTACACAAGCCTCAAACACTTTAAAATCATCTTGTGTGGTTAAGGCAGAGCTTACTCCTGTAAGCTATGCCTTAACCACACAAGATGATTTTAAAGTGGGGTGGGGTGGGGATAGGGTGGGAAAATTGAGTTCCTACAGGGATGAGGACAAATTTGTTCCTGTGTCATTCCCTATTAAGGGCCCTTACCAAGGCTCTGTATGAACCTTTATTGCAGGGGTGTCCAATGTCGGTCCTCGAGGGCCGCAGTCCAGTCGGATTTTCAGGATTTCCCCAATGAATATACATGAGGTCTATTTGCATGCACTGCTTTCATTGTATGCTAATAGATCTCATGCATATTCATTGGGGAAATCCTGAAAACCCGACTGGATTGCGGCCCTCGAGGACCGACATTGGACACCCCTGCTTTATTGGATGCATCTCATAGGGAACCGACTCTGAAGACCATGTTTTTGGTCATAATTATTTCAACTGGAAGGGTGTTTGAGCTGCAGGTGTTATTGTGCGGAGAGTTTCCTCAGATTCACAGAAGAAGCAGAAGTGTCATTGTGCACCATGCCTTCCTTTCTACTGAAGGTGGTTTTGGTGTTCAGGGCAAGGTTTTGCAGCTGCTGGATGTGTGGAGGGTGCTTCTCTGCTATCTTGACGTGACAAATGAATTTAGGCTTTCAGGTCATCTGTTTATCATATCCAGCTCTAATCGTTGGGGTAGACCAGCCTCTAAGGCTTTGATAGACCAATTGATTTGCATGGTGATCTCCTTGGCAATCATTGGCTGTGGTAAATAACCGCCAGTCGCCCTGAAAACTCACTCTAGCCCAGTCTCCTGTTTCCACAGTGGCCAATCCAGGACACAAGTACTTGGCCAAAACCAAATAGTAGAAATATTCCATGTTGCCGATCCCAAGACAAGCAATGGCTTCCCTTATGTGTCTCAATAGCAGATGATGGACTTTTCCTCCAGGAACTTGTCCAAACCTTTTTTAAACCCAGCTAAGCTAACCACTGTTACTGTGTCATTTGACAACAAGTTCCAGAGTTTAACTCTTCTTTAAGTACAAAAAAATTTCCTTCTGTTTGTTTTAAAAATATTCCCATGTAATTTCATGGAGTGTTCTCTGGTTTTTGTACTTCTTGAAAGAGTGAAAAACTGATTCACTTTTACCTGTTCTACACCATTCAGGATTTTGTAGACCTGAATCATATCCCCCCCACCCCATTCCCCCTGTCTCTTTTTCCAGTCTGCCCATTCAGATATCTACTGTCCCTTCTTCTCCCTGAGATGTCCTCTTGGCTTATCCCACACTTTCTTGTATTCAGAGACATTCTTCATCTCTACTATCTCCAAGTGACTCCGACAGGAGAAAGAATACTCGGCTTAATGGACCCTCGGTCTGACCCAACGTGATGATGTTTTTTTTAGGGAGAGAGGAAGATTTGGTTCATACATAATCTTCAATCTGTTCAATTATAATCTTTTGTTAACCGCCTAGAACTTCAGGGTCCTGCGGTATATAAGCTGATTGTCGTGTTACTTGTGTTATCTTTGGCCGGTGTGTATGGGGTATATGGCTGGTATAGGGTTATGGTTTATTCATCTTAATATATTGCTTTTGACAAAAAGTGGCAAAGAAGTTTACAAACAATAAGATTAAAAGGGAAAAGGAAAGGAACCACAACTTCCCTGTAGAAAAGTAATGGTTCCAAGAAAGACAGAACCACATGAAGTTTCAAGACATGATGCTGAGAAGCCTCTGTGAATGACAGACTGCTCGGCTGCTGGAGGCCAGGAACGTTAGAGAAGTGGTAAGAGGGGGGATGAAAAATGATGTGTTTTGCCTTTGAGATATCTCATGAACAATATTTACCAAAATAAAAGTATGAAACCTTTTTGAAGATCCCTCGTATTTGGTGAATAGCCCTTTTTCATAACCCCATGCTGAAGCATGTAGCTTTTATAAATGAGTATGAAAAGAGCCCGGCAGGAGACCTGAGCAACTGATGGCTAACGTCAAGGGAAAGTCTCCCTTTCAGTGGGGGGATTTACACCAACAACCCTGGCATGAATCCTTGCACCTAAATTAGGCATGGATCCCCAAATTTTGTAGTGACCATCCTTAACCCCCTCCATGCCCTCTCATAACCGCATCCCCTTTTCAATTGTGTGCTGCAAGATTTGCATCTGCATCTTTATACAATAGCAATTGCATTGCATGCATCATTTTAAGCGTCATTAATAGAATTCCCCTCTCAGTGGTTTCTTGAATATCCTCCCCCCCCCCCCCAATGTGCGACCTGTGACTGTTAGAGGCAGATTGCTGAAAGTGTGTATGAGAAGATGCAGGTCAAATGGAAGTTCAGAGTTATCAGGCACTGTTGAAGATAGCTAGACATCCCGGGAAGGATGACACAAAAATAAGGAGCAGAACGTTGCTTGTTATTCTGCATTCTTCCTGAGCTCCAGTGATTGCATTTCTGCACAAACGCATTCTATAAGCCGAGGGCCAAGAATTATTGCAACGTCACCATTCCTATGACTAATTCCCTTTACAAGTCCAGTGGAATTCTCTCATACTGATAACGTCTATGAAGAAAGAATGACATAAAGACCAAAAGCAGCAATAAAAGACTCCACACCTCTTTATTGAGTTTTGTGTCTCTAGGTACAGCAGTGTGGAACAGAGCGTGCCAAACGCGGGGAACCTTAAAAAGACATTTTGGGTTGTGCAAGCTCAGTCTGAGCATCCCCCAGAGTGTGCATATTCCATACCATACGGTGTCTTACGTCCCACAGTTCTCTCCAAGGAATCAAGTTCTTGTGGTTTTTAAAGGGAAGCGGTTGGCTATAGAGAAAAGAGGTATGTCTTTACTTTCTTCTGGAAGTCAAGATAAGTTGTCTTAGGTGTGTTAGCGGTTTCTTCCCGATAAGAGGTCCATGGTATTCAAAGGTAGCCTCAAACATCTTCTTCTGCCGTATTTATTGAGGTGATGGGAAGGATAATTTGAAACGCTGTGATGCTCGTGAATTGCAGGAGTGTGGGACTTTGACAACAGAAGTTAGTCCACTCGAGTTGGCTCCATAGATCGCTCATGCAGGCTCTCGTGAATTGGATTTGCTTTTTCATTGGCAGCCAGCGTAGTTGTTTGAGTCCGGTGGCAGTGTAATGCCACAATACAATATATGTGGGTTTAAGTGGCTTCCTTTCCAAACAGCTGATCCCCTGCAGGTCAGGCCCTGAAGGTGTTTGACCTGTGTCCCAGCACGGAGAGCAGCAATAGGAGGGGAGATCGATAGAAGGCAAGCTATTTCTAGAGTGCTACTAGGCATACGCACTGCTGTACAGAGTCATGAAGGAGACAGTCCCTACTTGAAAGAGCTTACAATCTAAACAGACAAACAGGATGCCAGGGTGGGGGATACAGTTAGGGGAATGGTTCATCTATTGGCTAGGATGGTGGGCAGAGGGGAGTAGGGTCAAAAAGGTGGCTTTTCAGTCTGCTTTTAAACAAGGGAAGGGGCCTGACGGACTAACGCAGGAAGTTTATTCCAGGCATATTGGGCAGCTAGATATAAGGAACGAGGAGTAGGGGACAGATAAAAGCAGCTGATCTGAGGAACGGAGTTTTCGGGGAGACATATAAGGCGAGAGGAGAGAAGTTACATGAAGACACTTGTAGGTTAGTAATAGGAGTTTGAAATGGGGCAACCTGCACAATTCATGCTGATTCTCCAGCGGCTTCTGCTGTCATCAACCAGGAAACGTATGGGATGGAACTGGAAGGAACGGGACAATTCATCGCAGCCGTTTCATCTCAGGATAATTCATCATGGCCACGATGAATCGTCCTCTCCGCGTCACTGTCAGCGCCTCTCCTCTCTGCCCCAGTGGCATGATAAGGGGGAGCAGGAGGTGTGGACGCCCCCTCCCCCCAGTCCTGTCTTGCCGGGGTCATCGGTGCCTCTTCTCTCCGCCTTCCCCTCCCCTCCAAAGCAGCGTCTTCCACCTCTCGCTCGTCACGGGACCAGGATGTCACGTCAGAGGGGAGCCAAGGTCGGCGCAAGCAGGAGGTAGAAGATGCTGTTCGGCTGGCAAGAGGTATGTGGTGGCGGCAGTAGGGGGGGGGAACACTCAAGTGCAGGACAGAGGAAGGGGGCATCCCTAGCTTGGGGTGGAATGGGGTGGGGGGGACATCACCCTCCCCCAAAATTAGGTCAAGTGCTGCTATGATGCCCCCCGGGTGTAAGAAGATTCAATGTGAACAACTGAGCACTGAAACGGCCGCACTGAGTCATCCTAGCCCTGGAAATGGAGGGGAAGAGGACGTGACCGGGAGTAAGGGGAGGTGTCCTTAATGTCCCTGAGCCCCTACCCCTTGAAGGGATCAATTGAATAGCATATTCCTGGCCTTAAAGACATACAGCCTCATGGACTAGCTCTGGAGGGACCCCATTTCCTGCTCTCTGTGATGGAGTCATGGGAGGGAATGGCCTTCTCTGAAATGACTTTGTAGGAGGCTGGGATTTGAACTTGCACCACTAGAGGTGTGCCTTTGACTTTAAAGATGTGCATTGAGGCCATGTGATGGCTACTTACTGTCTAGGGGAAATACAGGCCATGCACTACGGCCACTGCAAACAGTGAAGGGTTTGTGTACGTGGCTGAAGCAAAGTTGTCATTCTCATGATCCCACACGCAGCGGCTAGCCACTCTCAGGCCTTGGTTGCCCATCTGTCCCACGATGACATTACACACCAGCTTGTAGCGGGGCGGAAGCAGTTCCTTCACCTTGCTACGAATCAGGTCAGTCAGGCTCTGGCCAAGCTGTCCTGTGTTGACTGGGTTGTATGTGGTGTTAGAGAGGCGGCTGCTCAGAATGGACTCTAGCACCTGCTGCGCCCTGCTGACATCGAACTTGAAGCCCTCCTCTGGCACCATCCGGTATGTGTTCTCACACTGGATTTCCTGGATGGGCTGGTAAAGAGGGAGCCCGGAGAAGCTGGTCCTGCCATAGTGCATCCAGGGGCCCAGAGAGAGTCGCTTACCCATCGCCATGGACACAGAGCTCCTGCGGGAGAAAGGGGTGTTCAGATTACTCAGGATGGAGCTCCTCCGCGATTGGCCAGGGGGCTTGCTATCCATGCTCCTGAAACGCAACAGGGTCCGCGGTGGCATCTCTAGGGACTGAGAGCTTCGGCGAATAGAGAAGGATCCTGCCCTTGGACGAGTCTCTGTGCCCTCTGCTGCTACCGTCTTGTTGAACTGGATTAGAGCCTCCTGGGACAGGGGGAGAAGCTTGTCTGTCATAGTGAAACACCTTCTGTGAAGCAAAGCAAAGACAACAAGGTCATTTCCAGGCATTAGACCAGTTACAATGCACTTTAAAATGATAATAACACAACCACCTCTGGTATGGAAAGTCTGATGTCTACTATTGGTATATAACTTGTCTGCAAAATTCCTAAATGGAGGTGAAACCAACTGAAGATCATCATGTACACTAACCCAGGTCAGTGACCGAACTGAGGCCTGAGGAGGAAAAATGACTCATCCATGGTCATACAGTTGGGGGCAATTCTACAAAACCTAGAATGGGTGTCCTCTTTCCTAGCGTAACCACATAGTAACACACCTAAGATTCAGTGGTGTGCAAAGGTTTGGAACCACTTGTGACTTTTGCATTCTTTCAACTTACTGACCTTTTATTTTCATTTCTTTGTCCGTGTTCCACATTATAAGGGATACATTTGGCTATTATGATCAACTTTTAAGATCACGTGTTTCTCGCCGGCGCGGCAAACCTGGAAGTGGGTATGTAAAACAGCAAAGTTGTCTTCTGGGGTTTCCTTATATTTACCCATCCAGGGCAATGGAGCTTTTCCGCCTGGACTGCAAAATACATCCTTCCAGAGGTGGGGTAAGCTGGGATTACAATATCTTTTCCACCTGTTTCTGGAGGAGGGGAGAATAGCCACCTTTGCGGAATTACGTCAGACATTTGATTTACAGCCAACTGACTTTTTTGCTTATTATCAGATCCGACATTATGCTCAGTCTCTACCTGGGGAACACCTGACCGAAGATACCCGGGAGGCCCTCTCGGAACTTTTCAGTCTTTCTGCACAACAGAGGGTTCCTCTTCGTTTTCACATTGTGGGAGTCCGGGACTGTCAATCGGGCACTAATTTGGCCATCTTAGCGACAACATGGGCAGAGGACTTGCAATGCACTTTAACAGACCAGCAGTTGCAGCAGGTTTTGAAACATATTCAGAAGGTCTCTCCTAACATTACGCATTGGGAAATGCAATTGAAGATAGTCTTGCGACTCTACATCCCGCCGGAACGAGCAGCTCGGATGGGGATTACTGCATCTCATTCCTGCCCGAAATGTGATCAGGCTCAAGCTTCTTTAGGCCATATGCTCTGGACTTGCCCTAAAATTTTACAGTTTTGGAGATATTTGGGACACTACATTACGATGCTATGGGGGAGGCGATGGCTTCCACAACCAAGAGCACTATTCGGATTCTACAATATAGCCACGCCCAAACCCAAGGGCATGTCGGCTTTCGTCACTAGAGCGCTTTTGATGGGGAAAAAAGCAATACTTACTAACTGGTTGTCCCACGATCCCCCATCATATGCACAGTGGCGATCCCTGATGATAATTCATGCGACATTGGAACGAAGACTAGTGGGAGACTTGGATCGTGGACTTGGTCGTAGATTCTGTCAGACTTGGGAGTGTTTCTGGCAGGATCTTACTCCGCATGCCCGCAGCAGATTATTGAACCTCTAAGTTTGACTCTTGCTCTCAATTTTTGTTGTGGTACTGGACTCCTGGGGTGGGAAAGGATAGTGGGGGGGGGGGGGGGAAGGTCGATAGTTCTGTTTTAATAACAAAAGCCTATGCTGTTTGTACTGGTGTGCTTTACTGTTTTCATAATAAAAAATATTTGAACATAAGATCACGTGTTTCTAAAATTATTGATACTGGAACATAGCTACTACGGGATCGAGGCTGTCCAATTAGCATGCATTATTTCTGACCAATCTTCAGACTGCTTTCATCAGCCAATCACAGTCCAGAGTTCTAGGTAACAGGGCAGCTATAAAAGCATCAACCATGAACAAAACTCAGAACCTGATGTTGGAGGAGGTGTTTGAGCGTCAGTGATGCGCGAGGAAGGAATTTCTTGCCACCAGATCACCAGCAAAGTTGGCTGCAGTCACAGCACGGTAGCAAAGATTGTACAAAAAAAGAAAGTGACGGGGCACATGGGATCTCTTAGGCAGAGGAGGAGATAGCGGAGGCTGCGGATGGGCTGTATGGATGGACCATTTGGCCATTATCAGCCATTGTGTTTCTCTGTTTGTATAATCCATAAAACTCTATGACATCACAATGCAGGTGTAAAGAGCCTTAGCCTATAGGAAGAGGAGATGCAAATATGAAGAGCCTTAGCCAATAGGGAGAGGAGGAAACAGTGAATGCTATGGAAGGGCCATTTGGCCTTTATCTGCCATCATGTTTCTATGACCATAAAGTTCTATGACTTCACAATGCAGGTGTAAAGAACTTTAAGACCATAAGAATAGCCTCACTGGGTCAGACCAATAGTCCATCAAGCCCAGTAGCCCGTTCCCACAGTGGCCAATCCAGGTCACCAGTACCTGGCCAAAGCCCAAGGTGTAGCAATATTCCATGCTACCGATACAGGGCAAGCAGTGGCTTCCCGTGTGTCTTTCTCAATAACAGACTATGGACTTTTCCTCCAAGAACTTGTCCAAACCTTTCTTAAAACCAGCTATGCTATCTGCTCTTACCACATCCTCTGGTAATGCGTTCCAGAGCTTAACTATTCTCTGACTGAAAAAAAAATTCCTCCAATTGGTTTTAAAAGTATTTCCCTGTAACTTCATTGAGTGTCCCCAAGGCTTTGTCATTTTGACAGCGTAAAAAATCGATCCACTTGTACCCGTTCTATTCCACTCAGGATTTTGTAGACTTCAATCCTATCTCCCCTCAGCCATCTCTTTTCCAAGCTGAAGAGCCCTAACCTTTCTAGTCTTTCCTCATACCAGAGGAGTTCATCCCATTCATCATCTTGGTCACTCTTCTTTGAACCTTTTCTAGCACCACTATATCTTTCTTGAGATAAAGAGACCAGAATTGAACGCAATACTCCAGATAAAGTTGTACCATGGAGTGATTCAGGGGCATTATAACATTCTTAGTCTTGTTAACCATCCATTTTTTAATAATTCCTAGCATCCTATTTGCTTTTTTTGCCGTTGCTGCACATTGGGCGGAAAATTTCATTGCATTGTCTATGATGACACCCAAATCCTTTTCTTGGGCGCTAATCCTCAAGGTGGACCCTAGCATCCGGTAACTGTGATTCAGGTTATTCTTCCCAATGTGCATCACTTTGCATTTGTCCACATTAAATTTCATTTGCCATTTGGACGCCCAGTCTTCCAATTTCCTAAGGTCCGCCTGTAATTTTTCACAATCCGCATGCGTTTTAACAACTTTGAACAGTTTAATGTCATCTGCAAATTGAATCACCTCACTCATCGTTCCAATTTCCAGTTCATTTATAAATAAGTTAAATAGTACTGGAACCAGTACAGACCCCTGTGGCACTCCACTGTTTACTCTCCTCCATTGAAAAAAATGACCATTTAACCCTACCCTCTGTTTTCTATCCGATAACCAATTCCTAATCCACAACTGAACTTTGCCACCTATCCCATGACACTGATTTTCTCAGGAGCCTCTCGTGAGGAATTTTATAAAAGCTTTCTGAAAATCTAGATACACTATATCAACTGTCTCACCCTTATCCACATGTTTATTCACACCTTCAAAGAAGTCGAGCAAATTTGTGAGACAAGATCTCCCTCGGCTGAACCCATGCTGACTCCATCTCATCAAATCATGTCTGTCCTATAGGAAGAGGAGATACAAATGTTAAGAGTCTTAGCCAATAGGGAGAGGAGGAGATAGTGGATGCTGTGGATGGGCCATTTGGCCTTTATCTGCCATCATGTTTCTATAATAATAAAGCTCTCTTTCCTCACAATGCAGGTGTAAAGAGTCTTAGCCAATAGGAAGAACTTGTCAAGGAAAATACTAGAGGAAATGGAATTCTGGACTTAATTCTAAATGGCCTGCGAGGACCAGCACAAGATGTAGAAGCAGAAGGGACGCTGGGAAGCAGCAATCACAATATGATCCGCTTTGATCTGGACGCAGGGGAGAAACATCAGTCCAAAACGACAGCCACGGCACTAAACTTCCGAAAAGGGAATTACGAAGGGATGAGACTTAGGGTAGGGAAGAAGATTAAGAAGAGGATAAGCACTGTAAAAACGCTAGAGCAAGCTTGGTCCCTTTTTAAGGACACAGTCACCGAGGCGCAAAATCTATATATACCGCATATCAACAAGGGATCCAAGAGGAAAAAGAACAAAGAAACGGCGTGGCTCACTGTAGAGGTGAAGGAAGCGATAAGAGACAAGAAAACTTCATTTAAGGAATGGAAAAGGTCAAAAACGGATAAAAACTGAAATAAGCACAAACAACATCAACGCAGGTGCCATAAGAAGGTAAAAGGGGCCAAAAGAGACTATGAGGAAAAAATAGCCAAGGAGGCGAAGAACTTCAAGCCGTTCTTTCGATATATTAAGGCGAAACGACCTGCAAAGGAAGTGGTGGGACTGTTGGATGACCATGGAATAAAGGGAGCGCTAAAGGAGGACAAAGCAATCGTCGACAAACAACACATTTTTTGCATCTGTATTTACCGAAGAAGATGTACACAGCATACTGGAACCCATCAGACTATATGCTGGAAATGAAGACGGAAAGCTGACAGGAATGATGGTCAGTCTAGAGGAGGTATGTAGGCAGATTGATAGGCTTAAGAGCAATAAATCCCCAGGACCGGATGGCATCCATCTGAAGGACATCAAGGAACTGAAAAGGACTATAGCTGAACTGCTTCAACTAATAGCCAATCTGTTGATCAAATTGGGAAAGATTCCGGAAGACTGGAAGGTGGAGAATGTTACACCGATCTTCAAGAAAGGTTCGAGGGGAGATCCGGGGAACTACAGACCGGTGAGTCTGACCTCGGTACCGGGAAAGATGATAGAGTCACTGATAAAGGACATCATCATTGATCACCTTGACGGACACGGGCTGATGAGGACCAGTCAGCACGGTTTTAGCAAAGGCAGATCGTGTTTGATGAACTTGCTGCACTTCTTTGAGGAAGTAAACAGACAGATAGACAAGGGCAATCCAGTCGACATTGTATATCTGGATTTTCAGAAGGCGTTCGACAAGGTTCCGCATGAATGACTACTTCGGAAAATTGCAAGCCATGGAATTGAGGATGAAATACTCACGTGGATTAAAACTGGCTGGAGCATAGGAAACAGAGAGTGGAGGAAAATGGACAATACTCGGTCTGGAAGAGCGTCACCAGTGGGGTGCTGCAGGGCTCGGTTCTTGGACCCGTGCTCTTCAACATCTTTATATACGATCTGGACATAAGTGATTAAATTTGCGGATGATACGAAGTTATTCAGAGTAGTAAAGACGCAGGGGGATTGTGAAGATTTGCAAGTGACATAATCAAGCTCGAGGAATGGGCATCGACATGGAAGATGAGGTTCAATGTGGATAAGTGTAAAGTGATGTATGTCGGTAACAAAAATCTCATGCACGAATACAGGATGTCCGGGGCGGTACTTGGAGAGACCTCCCAGGAAAGGGACTTGGGAGGTCTGATCGACAAGTCGATTAAGCCGTCCACACAATGTGCGGCGGCAGCAAAAAGGGCAAACAGAATGCTAGGAATGGTAAAAAAGGGGATCACAAACAGATTAGAGAAGGTTATCATGCCGCTGTACCGGGCCATGGTACGCCCTCACCTGGAGTACTGCGTCCAGCACTTGTCGTCGTACATGAAGAAGGACACGGTACTACTCGAAAGGGTCCAGAGAAGAGCGACTAAGATGGTTAAGGGGCTGGAGGAGCTGCCGTACAGCGAAAGATTAGAGAAACTGGGCCTCTTCTCCCTCGAACAGAGGAGATTGAGAGGGGACATGATCGAAACATTCAAGATAATGAAGGGAATAGACTTAGTAGATAAAGACAGGTTGTTCACCCTCTCCAAGGTAGGGAGAATGAGAAGGCACTCTCTAAAGTTGAAGGGGGATAGATTCCGTACAAACGTATGGAAGTTCTTCTTCACCTAGTGAGTGGTGGAAATCTGGAATGCTCTTCCAGAAGCTGTTATAGGGGAAAACACCCTCATAGGATTCAAGACAAAGTTAGACAAGTTTCTGCTGAACATGAACGTGTGCTGGTAGGGCTAGTCTCATTTAGGGTGCTGGTCTTTGACCAGAAGGCCACCACGTGAGCGGATTGCTGGGCACGATGGACCACTGGTCTGACCCAGCAGTGGCAATTCTTATGTTCTTATGAGATGCAAATGTTAAGAGCCTTAACCAATAGGGAGAGGAGGAGATAGTGGATGCTGCGGATGGGCCATTTGGCCTTTATTTGCCATCATGTTTCTATAACCATAAAGCTCTATGACCTCACAATGCAGGTGTAAAGAGCCTTAGCCAATAGGGAGAGGAGATGCAAATGTGAAGAGCCTTAGCCAATGGGGAGAAGAGGAGATAGTGGATGCTGTGGATGGGCCATTTGGCCTTTATCTGCCATCATGTTTCTCTAACCATAAAGCTCTGTGACCTCACAATGCAGGTGTAAAGAGCCTTAGCCAATAGGAAGAGGAGATGCAAATGTGAAGAGCCTTAGCCAATGGGGAGAAGAGGAGATAGTGGATGCTGTGGATGGGCCATTTGGCCTTTATCTGCCATCATGTTTCTCTAACCATAAAGCTCTATAACCTCACAATGCAGGTGTAAAGAGCCTTAGCCTATAGGAAGAGGAGATGCAAATGTTAAGAGCCTTAGCCAATAGGGAGAGGAGGAGATAGTGGATGCTGCGGATGGGCCATTTGGCCTTTATCTGCCATCATGTTTCTCTAACCATAAAGCTCTATGACCTCACAATGCAGGTGTAAAGAGCCTTAGCCAATAGGGAGAGGAGATGCAAATGTGAAGAGCCTTAGCCAATGGGGAGAAGAGGAGATAGTGGATGCTGTGGATGGGCCATTTGGCCTTTATCTGCCATCATGTTTCTCTAACCATAAAGCTCTGTGACCTCACAATGCAGGTGTAAAGAGCCTTAGCCAATAGGAAGAGGAGATGCAAATGTGAAGAGCCTTAGCCAATGGGGAGAAGAGGAGATAGTGGATGCTGTGGATGGGCCATTTGGCCTTTATCTGCCATCATGTTTCTCTAACCATAAAGCTCTATAACCTCACAATGCAGGTGTAAAGAGCCTTAGCCTATAGGAAGAGGAGATGCAAATGTTAAGAGCCTTAGCCAATAGGGAAAGGAGGACATAGTGGATGGGCCATTTGGCCTTTATCTGCCATCATGTTTCTATAACCATAAAGCTCTATGACCTCACAATGCAGGTGTAAAGAGCCTTAGCCAATAGGGAGAGGAGATGCAAATGTGAAGAGCCTTAGCCAATGGGGAGAAGAGGAGATAGTGGATGCTGTGGATGGGCCATTTGGCCTTTATCTGCCATCATGTTTCTCTAACCATAAAGCTCTGTGACCTCACAATGCAGGTGTAAAGAGCCTTAGCCAATAGGAAGAGGAGATGCAAATGTGAAGAGCCTTAGCCAATGGGGAGAAGAGGAGATAGTGGATGCTGTGGATGGGCCATTTGGCCTTTATCTGCCATCATGTTTCTCTAACCATAAAGCTCTGTGACCTCACAATGCAGGTGTAAAGAGCCTTAGCCAATAGGAAGAGGAGATGCAAATGTGAAGAGCCTTAGCCAATGGGGAGAAGAGGAGATAGTGGATGCTGTGGATGGGCCATTTGGCCTTTATCTGCCATCATGTTTCTCTAACCATAAAGCTCTGTGACCTCACAATGCAGGTGTAAAGAGCCTTAGCCAATAGGAAGAGGAGATGCAAATGTGAAGAGCCTTAGCCAATGGGGAGAAGAGGAGATAGTGGATGCTGTGGATGGGCCATTTGGCCTTTATCTGCCATCATGTTTCTCTGTTTCTATATTCTGCCCCAAAAACGTGATGATCATGTTCAAGTGACTAGTAGGACTCGAACATGAGTCGATAGCACCTAAGACACACACACACATCTGGTTATGTGCTGCCGAATGTCCAGAGATTACCCGGTCAGCAGAGGATCACCTAGGAGGAGCCTCATCTACCCAGCTACATCTTTTTGAACATCGAGCCTTTGCAGCACTTTTCCCTTCTACAGAGAGCAGGTTCAGAGGATGTGGGTGCTTTTAAGAGTGCACCTCACACCTGCTGAGAGGAAAAAAATGGGGGTGACTGCTTTGCAAACTGGCTCTGATGTACAAGGGCCAAAGGTGCCCAAAATACGTGCCTGGTGCAAATAATCCACACCATTCCCCAGGCAGAGCCATGTAAGCAACAGGCTGCCAATCTTAGACATGTTTCCCTAGGAAGCTAAAGGATGAATTGCTGAAAGTTTCAGCCTCAACCAGCCTTGGAGGGATCCAGGGGGGGGGGAGGGGGAGTAACAGGGAATTAAATTTCACTATCACACTACAAAGGTTTGGGACCCACTACCCATAGAGATTCGTACTTCCACTACGTATTCTCTGTTTCGCAAAAACCTGAAAACATGTCTCTTCCACCAGTGCTGATTTTCCACCCTATGCTTACCACGATGAAACAAATATATGATCAGTAACTCACTGTATCAGAAGTCTATGTTAGGGGTACAATTGAGCTTTATCCTGCATTCTATATTTATGCTTGTGTTGCAATAATTGCTGTTATACCCCCCCTCGAACTCCGCTTTGGACAAGATAACCAAACAACTACGTTCTGTCTGTCTGTCCAGGCCCAGGGAAGGCGATGTATGTTCAGGCTGCAGGCTTTTCTCTACGTTACACCTCTGCATTGCCCGCTTCTCCATCCTGGGCAAGAAAAGCACAGTTCTCGCTGTAAATATTTTCCACCCTCTCTGAGACCTAGACAGATAGAGATTTCTAACAGAAAACTGATCGGGTCTCTCCCTTCCCTTGGACTGCTTCCAGAACCCAGAAGAATCCACTCTCCTCTTACCTTTATGCTTGCTACCAGACCTGATGCTTGAGCGTGTTAATCTGTGCGATTCCCAGCCAGATACTCTAATACCCATTAACTGTGTCCAATTATTCAATATTCATTAACTGTGTCCACACATGCATGGACATGTTATCAACCCCCACTGAGGCATCGCTCCCACACTGACGGATTAGTAAATCAGTGGCCAGTTCATGGATCTGATCACTGAACAGGAACTGGTATTGAATGTCCCAGGGGCAGGGCACAGAGCGGGCACACTGCCACTCCCTGGCAACACCTCTTTGCCTTGTTGCGATGCTTTAATTTTCCACCACACACACTGTGCTTTAAGAAAGCTTTCACACCTAGTATTTTAAATGCAGAGGGATCCTAAGTGCAGGTCACCAGCAATAATGGGTTTTCAAAGGACTCCTTAATGCAGAGGGTTAAAGACTCGGCTTTCTTTATGTACAGAGTCAGTACAGCATGGACTGTGAGTGAATAAACATTCTGCCCCTTCAGACGTCACAGGTGTCATTTGCAATGGCCAGACTATAAAGGAACAAAGGACTAGGGTATCCCTTTCCTAGCCTGGGTTCAAAGGAGAGGACATTCAATTGATTTACGATGTCTTAACGATTTTACAATGTTATAGGGGGCGTGGCTTGCCTGCGAGTCGGAATGGAGGGATAATTGTTGAGCAGGCTGGCCAGTGGTATAAATTGATATCTGAATTTGTGAATAATAAAAAGCCAAAAACGAGTCTTAAAGACATTTGGAGCGTTGAGACAAAGCAGTAGATTTCTGTACAGCATCAGCATCTATGAGACAGACTTGGTTTTTCTTGCTGCAAAGATCTTTTTGGACCCCTGTTAGGTTACAAAGGTTAGATAGTTCTAAGGCTAATAGATGATGGCGTCATCTTGATATAGGGACTTTGGATCATTTGCTCTATTATTGTCCCCTGATACTCAAATTCTGGAAATCCATTTGGGGGTCAAATTATGACGATATTGGAAGTTCCACTTTCGTTATCATATGACATAATATTGGTTGGAATGATACTTTTACCTAAGAAACCAATTAATGCAAACCAGAACAAAATGCTCCTCATCATAGAAACATAGAAACATAGAAACATAGAAAGTGACGGCAGAAAAAGGCCGAGGCCCATCGAGTCTGCCCACACCGCTGACCCACCCCCCCTATTTAATCAC
The DNA here is from genome assembly GCF_902459505.1 of Geotrypetes seraphini. NCBI lineage: Eukaryota > Metazoa > Chordata > Amphibia > Gymnophiona > Dermophiidae > Geotrypetes > Geotrypetes seraphini. The sequence continues at coordinate 71,864,079 of NC_047095.1, forward strand.
TCTCTGATGACCTTTGCCTCCTAGAGATCCGACATGAGCATCCCATCTGTTCTTAAAATCCGACACGCTGCTGGCCTCGATCACCTGCACTGGGAGCTTGTTCCAGCTGTCAACCACTCTTTCGGTGAAGAAGTATTTCCTGGTGTCGCCATGAAACTTCCCGCCCTTTATTTTCAGCGGGTGTCCTCTTGTGGCGGAGGGTCCTTTAAGAAGGAAAATATCATCTTCTCCCTCGATACGACCAGTGACATACTTAAACGTCTCAATCATGTCTCCTCTCTCCCTGCGTTCTTCGAGAGAGTATAGCTGCAATTCGTTCAGTCTTTCTTCGTATGATAGATCTTTAAGCCCCGAGACCATCCTGGTGGCCATCCGCTGTACCGACTCGACTCTCAGTACATCTTTTTGGTAATGTGGCCTCCAGAATTGTACGCAGTACTCCAGATGAGGCCTCACCATGGTTCGGTACAAGGGCATTAGGACGTCGGGCTTCCGACTAACAAAGCTTCTCCGGATACAACCCAACATTTGCCTAGCCCTGGATGAGGCCTTCTCCACTTGATTGGCCGTTTTCATGACAGGAGTAGCCGTGCAGCTGATAAGGAAAAATTGGAAAAGCTGGGATAACTTAAATGATAGTTTCTGGTGGGAATCATTAAACCAGATTTATTAGTTTGAAAACATTAATTCTTTGCAGAGGGGATACCAGAGCAAATTCAAGGAAATTTGGGGCCCATTATTGTAAGTTATGAATGTGAATTATTAACATTATTTCCCTTTGATTCATGAAAGATTGTTATACACATCCAGGTGAGGCGGGGGAGGGTTAGTCGGGGGGGGGGGGGGGTAAACAGCTTTATATTATTTGTTGGAATAGAATGCAGTATGTTATAAAACTTGATCGTTCGTATGCTTGCACTATGTATTTGATGTCAAAAACCAATAAAAAATACCAACAAACAATGTTATAAGTAACTTTCTGAAGACTTTTAATTTGCCTTAATCTTCTTGTATGATGGACACCTCAGACATGTGGGCTAAGTTTGGGCTCAGATGCACTAAATTCACCGATCATTTAACGATCGTTCCTAACCAGTTTGAACTGGTTTAACTTCAACCTAATTTGCCGATCGATGTACAACAATGACTCACCCCGTGCTTTTCCGTCCATTTGTACATTCTCCGACTCTCCAATGCAAATGACCTCATTAGTATTAAAATTAGGTCATTAATATTAAAGCGAGCCCTCAGATCAATAAATCTAGTGATGGCTACTGAGGACCTGAAAAAAAACTGACAGGGTGAGGCCTTAGGTATCTGAAACTATCGGCGTCTTAGGCCTCTCCCAGTGCATCCTCAGTGAAATCAAAACACCCGTTCTGTGGCCTGGTGGCTGCGGCCGAGGACGGCTGAGTGTGGCTGTTCAGGACTGAACTGACCTCAGGTAGGAATCCAATCGGTGGTCTAAGCTGAGATTGAGTGGGGTCTGGACTATCTGGCATTGTGTGTAAGAGTAGTGAAATATCAATCAAGATAGAAACAGAGAGTATGACAGCAGAAAAGGGCTGTCGGCCCAACAAGTCTGCCCACTCGAAGAACCCTCCTTCCAAGAATTTCCCAGAGCGAACCCACTCCAAGGAATCCAATCGGTGGTCTAAGCTGAGATTGAGTGGGGTCTGGACTATCTGGCATTGTGTGTAAGAGTAGTGAAATATCAATCAAGATAGAAACAGAGAGTATGACAGCAGAAAAGGGCCGTCGGCCCAACAAGTCTGCCCACTCGAAGAACCCTCCTTCCAAGAATTTCCCAGAGCGAACCCACTCCAAGGAATCCAATCGGTGGTCTAAGCTGAGATTGAGTGGGGTCTGGACTATCTGGCATTGTGTGTAAGAGTAGTGAAATATCAATCAAGATAGAAACAGAGAGTATGACAGCAGAAAAGGGCCGTCGGCCCAACAAGTCTGCCCACTCGAAGAACCCTCCTTCCAAGAATTTCCCAGAGCGAACCCACTCCAAGGAATCCAATCGGTGGTCTAAGCTGAGATTGAGTGGGGTCTGGACTATCTGGCATTGTGTGTAAGAGTAGTGAAATATCAATCAAGATAGAAACAGAGAGTATGACAGCAGAAAAGGGCCGTCGGCCCAACAAGTCTGCCCACTCGAAGAACCCTCCTTCCAAGAATTTCCCAGAGCGAACCCACTCCAAGGAATCCAATCGGTGGTCTAAGCTGAGATTGAGTGGGGTCTGGACTATCTGGCATTGTGTGTAAGAGTAGTGAAATATCAATCAAGATAGAAACAGAGAGTATGACAGCAGAAAAGGGCCGTCGGCCCAACAAGTCTGCCCACTCGAAGAACCCTCCTTCCAAGAATTTCCCAGAGCGAACCCACTCCAAGGAATCCAATCGGTGGTCTAAGCTGAGATTGAGTGGGGTCTGGACTATCTGGCATTGTGTGTAAGAGTAGTGAAATATCAATCAAGATAGAAACAGAGAGTATGACAGCAGAAAAGGGCCGTCGGCCCAACAAGTCTGCCCACTCGAAGAACCCTCCTTCCAAGAATTTCCCAGAGCGAACCCACTCCAAGGAATCCAATCGGTGGTCTAAGCTGAGATTGAGTGGGGTCTGGACTATCTGGCATTGTGTGTAAGAGTAGTGAAATATCAATCAAGATAGAAACAGAGAGTATGACAGCAGAAAAGGGCCGTCGGCCCAACAAGTCTGCCCACTCGAAGAACCCTCCTTCCAAGAATTTCCCAGAGCGAACCCACTCCAAGGAATCCAATCGGTGGTCTAAGCTGAGATTGAGTGGGGTCTGGACTATCTGGCATTGTGTGTAAGAGTAGTGAAATATCAATCAAGATAGAAACAGAGAGTATGACAGCAGAAAAGGGCCGTCGGCCCAACAAGTCTGCCCACTCGAAGAACCCTCCTTCCAAGAATTTCCCAGAGCGAACCCACTCCAAGGAATCCAATCGGTGGTCTAAGCTGAGATTGAGTGGGGTCTGGACTATCTGGCATTGTGTGTAAGAGTAGTGAAATATCAATCAAGATAGAAACAGAGAGTATGACAGCAGAAAAGGGCCGTCGGCCCAACAAGTCTGCCCACTCGAAGAACCCTCCTTCCAAGAATTTCCCAGAGCGAACCCACTCCAAGGAATCCAATCGGTGGTCTAAGCTGAGATTGAGTGGGGTCTGGACTATCTGGCATTGTGTGTAAGAGTAGTGAAATATCAATCAAGATAGAAACAGAGAGTATGACAGCAGAAAAGGGCCGTCGGCCCAACAAGTCTGCCCACTCGAAGAATCCTCCTTCCAAGAATTTCCCAGAGCGAACCCACTCCAAGAACCCTTCCTTAACAAGAACCCTCTCAATCGTGGACATCGGACAGTCTGTATAATGCAATTCAAAAAGATTCTGTTGTTCTGAAAGAAAATGCAGACAGCAAAGCCGAATGTTAGAAAACATTCAGACTGGCTGAGACTGCAAATGGTGAGGCAGTTCGAGTTGTCTTTAGTTGAAGTCAAGGTCAAACGAAGGATCAATTAAGCAGCATGGGATGAAAAATATGAAGTCAGGGGCTGTCGCCAGAGAAGGCAGGCAAACGCTGATTGATCGGTTTGTGAGAGAGGTTCCAGGTACAAATATTTCACCAGGGGATAGAGCTGCTGAGATGAGAGCTCAATGCGTCTGTCATTCTCGGTTGTTTGAAATTGTTTGTCAAAGAAACGATTTTAATTGGCAGCAATTAGGGAAACATAAGTGTTGATGATGTATTGTATGGCCGTCGCAGTCACATGGCTCGCACGGAGCAGCACGATGTGTGTCTTTCTGTCGTTTATGAATGAAGGGAAATTGCATCAAAAATAAATAATAAAAACAAATCAAGAAGAGAATTTGCACCATTGCTGTCCCAATTAGGCATGCCGTGTCAGCAAGAGGCTAATATTTGTCATTTGCAGCCTTATCTGCTGACTCTGCGTCTGGAGCCAAGAAAATGGGTCACAAAAGATGACCCACCGTCAAGTCCTGCCTCTCACATAAAAAGAGGCAATTTAAGGAACCATCTGGAGTGGATTCAATGGGTGGATTGGAACCTGTTTCCCCAGATAGTTTTTGAAAACCTCTCAGAAATTGGTAGAACTTCTGTGTTTGAATCTGATATTACATTTTTATTTTTAAAATATCATTCAATTATATATTGGGGGAAAAATATGATGTCTTCCTGCAATGGGGAGAGATTCCCAGTTGAGATGGAAAACTTTTCTGCCATTCTGTCACCACAACTAACAGAATGGCGGAGTTTTGAGGTTTTGTTTTGTTTTTTTCAATGTCCAGTTAAATGTTTGATTAAATTTCAACAAGTGAGATATATTTTCTACGACCCAGTACACCTTAATTTCTTGATAAGTTTCCTGTACAATTGGGTAATCCTCCTCCAGGTTAGAGAATTAGAAGTAGCATAATTTGGGCTAAAGGATGAACAGTAAGGGGCTCATAATCAAAACTGAAACACATCTAAAAACCTGCCCAAATCGGCACTTGGACAACCTAAAAGACAGGTCGTCCAAGAGCCAATAATCAAACCAATTTTTTGTACGTGTGGCGGGACATTTTAGGCCTCTGAATCCCGTTGTGCGCCCAGAGCTGAAAGGGTCGTATTTGGAGGAGTGGTTAGGGCAGTTTGTGGGCGGGATGGGGCTGACCTAGACTTAGTCATTCTGCAGGGAAAATCGAATGTTTTACTAGACATCTTGGACAAAACTTAAACGTTGTTAGATCAAATAAAAACAGGTGTAAAAGTGACCAGATAACCATTGCAGAGACCAGGTAAAGACCCCCTCCCCCACAACCCCCCCCCCCCCCAGTGTTCACTGACCCCCTCACACCCCCACAAAGATCAGAATAAAAAAGTACATATCTATCTCCAGCACATCAGCACCTGGTATAGGAAAGCCTAGTAGAGCCTGGGGGGTGGGCTGGTGAACCATTGAGAGGAGGACCCAGGCCCATCAGCCACTCTAACCACTACATTTACGCCCACCAAAACCCTACTCTACTGCCATAAGGGCTATTGGGGTTGTAGACAGGTGGGTATTGTGGGTTTGGGGGGGCTCACCATAACCTATAAGGGAGTTCTAGTGAGATGTTTATGTGGCACCCTTTTTGTGAAGTTCACAGCAGTGCCCTGTAAGGTGCCCCACTGCTCTGTTGCCACATCCATTCCAAGATTGGCCCCTCCCACGTCCAAATAACCTTGTTCTGGGCGTTTGGGACATGGATGAAATTTTGCTTGAAAATGTGGTATAAAGACAGACGTCTTGGCGGTCTGGACATCCAGATAAACAATTTTTGCCAAAAAAATTCCAAACATATTTTTTTGAAAATGCCGACTTTGGCCATCTGGTGCCATCTGCCCAAATCGGACTTAGACTTATGTTTTGATGATGCCCTTCTGGGTAATACTGTGTTATTAAGGGTTTTTCCTTTTGATTTGTCTCTGTTACTTTCTGAAGGATCCTATTTTGGGGGCTATGAAAGGATATAATTGAAGTTCTTGTCTGATTTCTTTATTGTATATCTAATTTCTGAACAAGTTTATGTTACTTATGTTGAAGATTTAAAAAGTTTAATAAAAACGGGAAAGGAAGGAGAAATTGACTTGAGATCAAAATTATGAATTGGCCTTGAGAAGGTGGGTAAAGGACAAGGAGATTTCAGAGTCATCAGTCCAGAAAAGGGGAGTGACAATGGACAGAGTGGGGATTCCCCAAATATCAGATCCAAGAAAGGGACTCATTGATGGAGGCCATGGCCAGATAAGAAGGTTGAAAATGGAGGAACATTCGGGTTTTGAGAGTCACCCTACTACTAATAATGAAGAATGGAAGATTGAAGGCTTAGATCCCATAAATCTGATAAGGAAAGGGGCCAGTAAAGACTAAAATATGCAGTTTCCCCTCGGAAAAGAAAGCTCTCTTCTGTGCCCTTTTCCGAGTGGTGGATACAATATATTGACTGTTTTCTTTGGAACCAAAGTCTGAATCAGCAACATCCGTCTCCACAGTCTCTTTGGCTTTGGTCTGGACTTGGTGTTTTTACTGTGAAAGTTACGAGCCAACTTTTTGGGTTGGCCACAGAGCTAGTTACAGTCACCCTCCCTTTTCTAACGGGTCATTCCTCTCCCTGTGCATCCTAGCATCCTTCCAGCTTTCACCCTCGCCTTTTCAAACTGTTTGGCCACCATAAGATCATCACATACTATCACACCCAGGTCCCACTCCTCTTTCGTGCACAAAGGGGTTGTGGATTCAAACCCACGCTGCTCCTTGTGACCCTGGGCAAGTCACTTAATCCCCCCATTGCCCGAGGTACAGAAAATACTTTGATGCAGCATCATTCCGCTTATTGGTTCAATCTTCCATCTTAAGCGTGCTCGATTACTGCAACATGATTTACTTGGGATCCTTCAAAAAGAACCTTAAAAACTCCGAGTTATCCAAAATTCGGCAGTTCGACTGATTTTTGGGTTGAAGAAATGGGAACACATAAGCCCTTATTATCAAAAACTTCACTGGTTACCCCTGGAAGCACGAGTTTTGCTTAAATTCTTTTGTATTTGTTTTAAATCAATATTTGGTCTGGCCCCCACGTACTTGGTTTCTCAATTTAATCTGGATAGTTCTACCAGGCCCACATGTAGAATTCATCTGTTCACCTATCCGACAATAAAGGCCTTCCAAGCAGGTAAATGGAACGATTGGCTGGGTAACATCATCCCGCATTCCTCATCCTACTTCAATTTCAGAAAATCAGTAAAAACGAATTTGTTTAATCGATTTGTAACCTAAGAATTTTATAGTTTTTCTCTTCTTCCATCCTGTAAGCTTGTATTCGATGACCACTTCACTGTTTGTCCAGCACCTCTTGTTGTAAACCGCCTCAAACTATCATGGCTTTGGCGGTATAAATTCAAGTAAACCGTCCTGAGCTCCCCTGGGAGAACAGGATAGAAAATTGAATAAATCCATGAAAGTTCTTTACCCCTATTTTTGTGTAGACGTGAAAGTTTAAAAATGCCTGAAGGGGGAACATTTTCTAGGCCAGAGCACAGCAGCAGAGAATTTCTGTTCATGACACTGACAGGGAACTACAAAATACCCAGGAACACAAAGGCATTTCAAAAGAGAACGATTCAAGGTTTTTACAATGCTCCCTTTCAAATTGGTCTCAGGGAAATGATCCAAATACATTTCCATCTGCTACTTTGTGGCAGTAGGTTTTTGGGACTTCAAATACAAACATCCTCGTGAAAATCAAAAAACTTGCAAGTGAAGCACGTGCCCTTCTGCAGCCCCCACCCTAGGAAAAATCACGGCAGAGCCCCTTGACTCAGACTACAGCCCCCTCCTGTGAATTTCTCTCCCCCTCAGCAATCCTTTTAAAAACATGCCCATCTGCTCTGTATTTTCCAGGGTCTGTGGGCATAGGTATGAGCGAGCACGCACGGCAGATTGCACATGTTAGGGGGTATCTCAGAGCAGGAATGGAGGGAAGTGCGGTGCAAGAAAACTTCTGTAAGTCTCAGAAGCCCATCATTTTTGGATTAGCAACACAATAATGACCAAGAAAAGGGTATATTAGGACAAGAAAGAGGAATTACTAAACCCATGGCATAGCCACACCCAGCAGAAGGATCACCAAGTCCCGCCAGCTGAAGACTCCCAGCATCTGTCCCTCCCTTCCCCCACAGGCGATCAGGTCTCTCCCCCTGCTATCTTTGTTGGTAGTGAGGAGCAACTGATGGCCGAGCCTTCCCTCTGACACAACTTCCTGTTTCCACATAGGCATGACTGGCTCTGATGAAAGGCTTGGGGTCGGCGCAGTGCTGGCAAAGAAGCGAAGGCTTTAAAAGGTACCAAAGGGGGTTGAGGGTGTGCAGTTGAGCGACCCAAGCACCTGTGGGGGAGGAAAGGGAGAGATGCTGGGCAGGGGCGGAGTTCTGGTGCCCACACACTTTGGACTTTGGCCTACAGCCCTGCAAACACTCATTGAGATCCTCACAGGGAGATCCTCTTGAAGATACCAGTACGGAGAGTCAGCGGGAGATCCAGAGCTGTTAAGTCTCCGGCATTAAGACATGGTTATGCCCAGAATGCATTAAAGTATTTTCTGATAATTTGTCTGTTTGCGTCTGCTAACCGGCATTTTATCTATTATTAACAAATATTTTTCAGATGAAGTATGACATGGGTGGAGAGTGAGCGTTAGGATTAGGGTTACCATATTTGAGAAGACAAAAAAAAAGGACATATGACACTGCCCACACTCCACCCACAGCCCCATCCAAACCCTACTCAGAGCCCCCTCCCCACCTTTCACCTCATTTCCTTGGTCCCCTTTCTCATCTTCATTTCCTTTTTAGTGTTCCTTTCTCTCCTTTCCCCAAAACCTCCTCCCCCATGGGTTCTCCTCTCCTACTGTTTCTGTCTCTCCCCATCTACCACTACCCTACTCTAAGCTCTTTTTTCCAGCCCTCCCTCCCAACATGCCATTTCTCCAGCCCCCCTCCCTCCATGATGTTTCTCTAGCCCTCCCTCCCCTCATGACCTCTCTTTCTATCTCTCAGTTCCCCCATCTACCTCCTCCCCGGTCACTATAATTCAATCTTCAGTCAGCCAGTAGTGGATTCTATATGGAATGTTGCTACTCTTTGGGGTTCCGGAATGTTTCTACTATTTGGAATTCTAGAATCTTGTTACTTTCTGAGATTCCAAAATCTTGCTTTTCTTTGGGCTTCTGTACAGAATGTTGCTACTATTTGGGATTCTAGAATGTTGTTATTCTTTGGGGGTCTGGAATGTTGCTACTATTTTGGATTCTAGAATCTTGTTACTCTCTGGGATTCTGGAATCTTGCTATTCTGTGGGATTCTATATAATGTTGCTACTAATTGGGATTGTAGAATGACGTTATTCTTTGAGGTTCTGGAATGCTGCTACTATTTGAGATTCTAGAATCTTGTTACTTTTGGGATTCCGGAATCTTGCTACTATTTGGGATTCCGGAATCTTGCCATTCTTTGGGATTCTATATAATGTTGCTACTATTTGGGATTCTAGAATCTTGTTACTTTCTGGGATTCAGGAATGTTGCTACTATTTGGGATTCCAGAATGTTGCTACTTTCTGTGATTCCAGAATCTTGCCATTCTTTGGGATTCTATATAATGTTGCTACTATTTGGGATTCCAGAATCTTGTTACTTTCTGGGATTTTGGAATGTTGCTACTATTTGGGATTCCAGAATGTTGCTACTTTCTGGGATTCCGGAATCTTGCCATTCTTTGGGATTGGGATTCCAGAATCTTGTTACTTTCTGGGATTCTGGAATGTTGCTACTATTTGGGATTCCAGAATCTTGCTATTCTTTGGGATTCTATATAATGTTGCTACTATTTGGGATTCCAGAATCTTGTTACTTTCTGGGATTCTGGAATGTTGCTACTATTTGGGATTCCAGAATGTTGCTACTTTCTGGGATTCCGGAATCTTGCCATTCTTTGGGATTCTATATAATGTTGCTACTATTTGGGATTCCAGAATCTTGTTACTTTCTGGGATTCTGGAATGTTGCTACTATTTGGGATTCCGGAATCTTGCTATTCTTTGGGATTCTATATAATGTTGCTACTATTTGGGATTCCAGAATCTTGTTACTTTCTGGGATTCTGGAATGTTGCTACTATTTGGGATTCCGGAATCTTGCCATTCTTTGGGATTCTATATAATGTTGCTACTATTTGGGATTCTAGAATCTTGTTACTTTCTGGGATTCAGGAATGTTGCTACTATTTGGGATTCCAGAATGTTGCTACTTTCTGTGATTCCAGAATCTTGCCATTCTTTGGGATTCTATATAATGTTGCTACTATTTGGGATTCCAGAATCTTGTTACTTTCTGGGATTTTGGAATGTTGCTACTATTTGGGATTCCAGAATGTTGCTACTTTCTGGGATTCCGGAATCTTGCCATTCTTTGGGATTGGGATTCCAGAATCTTGTTACTTTCTGGGATTCTGGAATGTTGCTACTATTTGGGATTCCAGAATCTTGCTATTCTTTGGGATTCTATATAATGTTGCTACTATTTGGGATTCCAGAATCTTGTTACTTTCTGGGATTCTGGAATGTTGCTACTATTTGGGATTCCAGAATGTTGCTACTTTCTGGGATTCCGGAATCTTGCCATTCTTTGGGATTCTATATAATGTTGCTACTATTTGGGATTCCAGAATCTTGTTACTTTCTGGGATTCTGGAATGTTGCTACTATTTGGGATTCCGGAATCTTGCTATTCTTTGGGATTCTATATAATGTTGCTACTATTTGGGATTCCAGAATCTTGTTACTTTCTGGGATTCTGGAATGTTGCTACTATTTGGGATTCCGGAATCTTGCCATTCTTTGGGATTCTATATAATCTTGCTACTATTTGGGCTTCTGCCAGGTTCCTGTGACCTGCATTGGCCACTGTTGCGAACAGGATTCTGGGTTAGCTGGACCATTGGTCCGAACCAGTAAGTCAGGGTGGCCTCTCTCGATGGGAGCAGTGCGCCTCTGTTTCCATGGCAATAACGTCCTTGGCCCGCCCACTGCGTTGCCAGGGCAACAGAGGCCGCCTCCGTCTCGGGCGTGATTCCCGCCGCCGCCATGGCCGCCGCCTCCTCCCAGTCCCGCCGCCTGCACGGGGATGACGCCCGCTTCACCGCCGCCCTGCGCAGCCTCGTCGACAGCCCGCAGTTCAGGTGAGCGCCGGCGGCCAGCGCTGCTAGGAAAGGCCGGGGATGAGAGGCCGCTGCCTGCAGGCGGCCTCATTAACATATATGCAGATGAGCTGCCCGGAGAGGGGCCGAGGCTCCTCCTTTGCAGCTCCCCCGGGAGGGGGGGGGGGTCTCTGCTGCCCCCCCCAAGCCCCTGGTGCAATAATTGATTGACTGACAATCTTCTAACCCACAAACCAAGCAGCCTTCATCTTCCTTTGCAGGTGCCATTCACGTGGTGTTGCCAAACCCTGACCTAGGGCTCCTTTTACTAAGCTGCGCTAAGGCAGTGGTTCCCAAACCTGTCCTGGGGGACCCCCAGCCAGTCAGGTTTTCAAGATATCCCTCATGAATATGCATGAGAGAGATTTGCATATGATGGAAGTGATAGGCATGCAAATTTGCTTCATGCATATTCATTAGGGCTAGCCTGAAAACCCGATTGGCCTGGTGTTCCTCCAGGACAGGGTTGGGAACCACTGCCCAAGACTAATCAGTTAGTGCAGGTATCTCAAAGTCCCTCCTCGAGGGATGAAATCCAGACAGGTTTTCAGGATTTCCCCAATGAATATGCATTGAAAGCAGTGCATGCAAATAGATCTCATGTATATTCATTGGGGAAATCCTGAAAACCCGACTGGATTGTGGCCCTCAAGGAGGAAGTTTGACAGCCCTGGGTTAGAGCTACAGCCTCAGCACCCTGAGGTTGTGGGTTCAAATCCCACACTGCTCCTTGTGACCCTGGGCAAGTCACTTAATCCCCCATTGCCCACTTAGACCAGGGATCTCAAAGTCCCTCCTTGAGGGCCACAATCCAGTCGGGTTTTCAGGATTCCCCCACTGAATATGCATTGAAAGCAGTGCATGCAAATACATCTCATACATATTCATTGGAGAAATCCTGGAAACCCGACTGGAATACATACAAAAACCTCATAGATCTAGGCTATTTCTGGTAGAACTCTGTGCAACTGTGCAGTGCAGAATTTAGCGCATACACATGCAACATGGGCTTTACTCAGCTTCTCTCTCGTGCTGGAATTCTAGGCAAAAAGTTTGAGAATTCTGCGTAAATTTTTTAAAATTTTGCAGGTTTTTTTTTTTTAACGTTTTCCATAGAATTTGCCCATCCTAAGACATGACAGCTATACAGCAAGAATAGGTTTGATAAAAACAACGTACTTTAAAATAGCCTAATATAGAATTAGAACAATGAAGTAAATAAATTTGAAAACTGGCAAATTATCGTATGTACACAAAGTTTTGAGTGGAATGCAGTGGGTAAATGTGAAGCAGTTTACTCTTCAAAACGTACAAGCAGTAGATACCACTCCATGAAGTCACAGAACTAAAGCTTAGTGCCTACGTGAAATGCTAAGAAGCCCATTAAATAGCTATGGGCGTGTTAGAATTTAGCAAACACTAAGATTTAGGAAAGGGCCCCCTTTTAACACATTTAAAAGAAATAGATGGAAGCATTTTTTTCACTCAATGAATAATTAAGCTCTAGGACTTATTGCTGGAGGATGTGGCACAGTTAATGTTTGGAGGAGGAGTGTGGGTAAGGAATTACCACTTTTCTGTGGTACAGTCAAGTTCCTGGAGGAAAAGTCCACAAACTGTTATGAAGGTATTGGGCCCAGGGAATGGAACATCCTCCCCGAGTATATTCATCATCAGCAGAATATATAGAGTTTCAAGAAATGACTCCAAAGACACTCACAGGGTCTGAGATTGTTTAAATGAGAAAGAGTGGAGGCTGTTGATTGCAGGAAGCTGGTCACTGATGTATTCTATGGTCTGGATTGTTTTAATGTCTGTAGAGTTGTCTGTTATATGTCATTTAATATTTTGTATGTAAGTGTGTAATGCCCTGGATAAGGGTGGGAATAAATAAAACAAACTGCTTGCCCTGGGATCAGTAGCATGGAATTGCTACTTTTTGGGATTCTGCCAGATCGAAGCACAGTACAATAGTGCATGCTTTAGCTGTTGATTCGATTCCCACTAATCATGAATCTGCAGAAGAGTGTTACTTTAAGATCTTGAACTCCTCTCCTGCTACAGTGGAGAACAGCTCCCTATTCAGTTTTACCTTGTGCAAGCAAACTCAGAAGGTATGTGCTGATCTGCTCTGTTTCTTTTTGGGTATTTTTCTGTCGTTTTTCGGGCGTACTCCACTGGGGAAAGGATACAGCCTGCTTTGTGTCCCTTCAGGAGCTTGGGGAGCTGCTAGTTGGACCCTTGCTATGAGCCAGTCGGCCGGGGCAAAGCTTCTATTCTTCTGTACTGGGTGGAGAGCAGCTGTTCTCTTCTCTCTAGAGCTGCAGGTTGTTGCTTCAGCCTAGCTGCCAGAGCTTTCGTTTACCAAGAGCAGATGAAAAGCTTTTTGCACACCTGGCTAAAGCCACAGTATCAACTTTCCAGCAGCATTTTCAGGCAGAACCCCTCTTTGTTTTTAGAAAATGACAACCATATCCTGATGTCAACACCTCAAACAGATTTTCTGGGTGATAAAAGTGGCCAGCTCTTCTTTAAAAATATCACCCTCACGCTTGTGGTAATCAGAGGAAAGCAAAATAAAAAGTGTCTTGCTGATGGAAAAAATGTGGTTAGTGCACTTCTTTTTTCGAGCTTGCCGAACACCCACGTTCTGTAACAGCCAATAACAAGTTCTCTGAAGTCAGCACTAATTGCTACTTCCTGTATAGTTTTTTTCTCGTCTCTGACTAGTAAACGAATGCAGTTGAAATCTTACTAACTTGTGATGGCACATAATCCTCAAATGAAAGAATCTACTGGCGATATGCAAACGCTAAAGATGATAATGCAGTATGTTAGGACTTTTTCACGATTCCTGGTAGCCCCTGTTCCTGCCTCCCTCTTGGGTTGCGGAGTTGGCAGGGAAGGCTCTTGTGAAACTGAATGCCGCTTCGGTTCTTTCCTAGTTTCAGTCCAGTCACGTGGGTCTGAAGCATGCCGTGCTTTTACCATCTTAAAATGGCAGAAATCAAACAGGTGGCCAAGCTTTGAGGAGACTTTATGGCCAACGCTGTGTGTACTGTATAATGTTATAGTAGTCCAGTCGAAGAATTTGGTCAGACAGCAAAGGTTTCAATTGATGCAAAGTACGGTACTCCCCTAAAATTTGCGGGGATTACGTTCCAGGAGTCCTCGCAAATTGCAAAAATCCACAAAAAATGGATGTGGTCCAAAAATGCCTGATATTTTTCAGGGCCCACCTCCCCGCTCTGTTTTTGGCTTCACATTGCCATGGTGACGTCCGCTGGAAAGCTCCATCGTGTGTGTGCGCTCTACTGCTGCAACTGCCACCGATCTCGGGATCTTCGGGATCCCAGTCAGCATGGATTCACCAAGGGTAGGTCCTGCCAATCCAATCTCATCAGCTTCTTTGACTGGGTAACAAGAAAGTTGGACTTGGGAGAGTCTTTGGACTTCGTATACCTGGACTTCAGTAAAGCTTTTGACAGTGTCCCACACCGCAGGCTGCTAAGCAAGATGGAATTGACATGTATATCCTGGACATATGGATGATTCAACTAGACTCTACAGACCTAGATTTTCACTTGTGTATGCTGGACACTATGCTGGAAACTACAGACATATTTTCCCATAGCCAGGCCCAGCCTGTACCTTGCTTCAGACTGTTTGCAATACTAACAATGATGTTCTGGTTTCCCTGCTGGGAGAATATCTCTTCAAGGTTATGCTGATCACTGCTATATGACTTCATAAACTTCATTACATTACATTACATTACATTAGGGATTTCTATTCCGCCATTACCTTGCGGTTCAAGGCGGATTACAAAAGGTTAGTTTAAGGACGGAATTACAATGGATAACAGAATTACAGAGTTACAGAATTACAGAATTATATGAATTTAAGGATAGAATTACAATGGATATCAGAATTACAGAGTTACAGAATTATATGAATTGTAGAGAATAGCTAGAGAGGTAATATGAAGATCTTGAGGGCTTTTGGTGGTCGTGTTGTTATTTCTGTTTTAGGAATTTCTTGAACAGTGTGGTTTTTATTTCTTTTCTGAATGTCTTATAGTCTATGGTGGTCATCAGAAGGTTGGAGATTTGGTTGTCTAGTCTTGCAGCTTGTGTGGCTAGGAGGCCGTCATGTAGTTTTGTTCTTTTTACTTCTTTGGATGGGGGGGGGTATGAATGGGGAGTGCGTTTTTCTGTGTCTGGTGCTGGTTGCTTGGATGAGGCGATTGTTCAGGTATGATGGGCTGTCTCCGTGTAGTGTTTTAAATAATATGCAGTAGAATTTGAATTGGATTCTTTCTTGGATTGGGAGCCAGTGTGAGTTGATGAAGGCTTCAGTGATGTGGTCGTGTTTTTTCAATGAATAGACGAGTCTTAAGGCTGTATTTTGGATTGTTTGGAGTTGTCTTATCGTAGTTGCCGGACATGGGAGGAAGAGGATGTTACAGTAGTCCAGTATTCCTAGTATTAGGGATTGTACTATAAGTAGGAATTGTGTGCTTTCAAAGAATTTTCGGACTTGTCTCAGGTTTCTCATGATTGCGAATGATTTTTGGGTTGTTTTGTTTATTTGCTGCTGCATTGTGCAGCATCTGTCTATGGTCATGCCTAGTAGTTTTATGGTTGTTTGGATGGGATATTTGGTTGCGTTTATGTCTAGGATGGTTGTGGTTTGGATCCTGTCGTTTTCTAGGAGGATGAATTTGGTTTTGTCTTGGTTGAGTTTAAGTTTGTGATTTTCCATCCAGGTTGTGACTGCTTCCAGTGTTTGGTGAAGTTCCTCTGTCATGGTGGGTTTGGAATGGTCGTATGGGATGAGGATGGTGATGTCATCCGCATAGCTATAGGATGTTATGCCTAGCTTATCCAGATGGGTTCCTAGAGAGGCAGTATATAGATTGAAGAGGGTGGGGGATAGTGGAGATCCTTGTGGTACGCCGCAGGGGTTTGACCATGATTCTGATTTTTCTTTGTTTGATTTTACACTGTAGGTTCTGAGTTTTAGGAATCCTTTGAACCAGGAGTATACTTTGTCTGAGATGCCTATTGCATCTAGGATCTGTAGAAGGATGTTGTGGTCTACTAGGTCGAATGCCGCCGATAGGTCCAGTTGTATGAGTAGCATTTTTTTCCCTATACTAAGTTGATTTCTGACGGTATCCATGAGGGAGCCTAGTAATGTCTCTGTGCTGAAATGTGCTCTGAATCCTGATTGCATGGGGTGTAGTAGGTTGTGGTCCTCTATGTAATTGGTGAGGAGTTTGGCTACTAGGCCTTCTGTGATTTTGACATATAGCGGAATTGAGGCTATAGGTCTATAGTTGGAAGGGAGATTTTGTGGTGCCTTTGGGTCTTTTTGGATTGGGGTGATGACAATTTCGCTGAGGTTGACAGGGAATGTGCCCTCTGTGAGCGTGAATTGGATCCATTGTAGAGTTGTGGTGCGGAACTTTATACTAGAGGTGGTAAGGAGATATGAGGGGCAATGGTTGAGGTCACAGGAGGCATGGCTGTATTTTTTGTATAATTTGTTAAATTCTGGCCATTGTATGTTTGGGAATTGAGACCAAGTTCTGTCTGCTGGGATTGCCTCTTTTCCTGTGGGGTTGATTGTGATTGGATTTTGATTGGATGGGTTGAGTATTAGTGTGGCTCTGGTGTTGGTGATTTTATTCTTGAAATGTTCTGCTAGAATGGTTGGTGATGGTGGAGGTGTGTTGGTGGTGGTAGTGTATGGTTTGGTGTCTGTTAATTCTTTTAGTATTTGGAAAATTTTTTTGGAGTCTTGTGTTTCTGTGCCTATGAGCTTGGTATAGTAACTTTTCCTCTTGTCTTTTAGTAGATTTTTGTATTGTTTGTTGATTTTTTTCCAGTCGGTTTTTGTTTGTTCTTGGTTCTTTTTTCTCCATTTTCTTTCTAATCTTCTACACTGTCTTTTGAGTTGGAGTAATTCATTATCAAACCATTGGTCTGATTTCCTTCTGATTCTGGTTTTGGTTTGAAGGGGTGCCAGATTATCAAGTATGTTGGTGGATACATTTTTCCAGTGGGAAATGAAATTTTTTGGGTCGCAGTCTTGGATGGTTTCGTCTACCTTTGACCAGAAAATGGTTGGGTCGATATGTTTGCGTGAGGTATATGTGGTTTTTTTTTGTTTGAGGTGTGTGTTTGGTTTTGGTCCAGTTGATGTTGAAGTTAAAGATGTAGTGGTCAGACCATAGGGATGGGGACCATGTTCCGTTAGGAGTTTGGATTTCTTGATTGGATGGTTGGTGAGTCATGAATGCTGCAATGTCCAGTTGATGACCTTTTTCATGAGTGGTTTGTGGGTTTAGGATCTGGAAGGATAATGCATTGAGGAAGGATAGACAGTTGTTTGCTGGTGTGGAGGTTGGGTCTTCTAGGTGTAGGTTTAGGTCTCCTAGTATGAGGTTGTAGTCCGCTGTTAGTGAGTTTTGATAGATGAAGTTTTCAAATTCGGGTTTCACTGTGGTCCAGTTTCCTGGTGTTATGTAGCATAGCAGGCAGTTTAGAGAGTTTTTTAGTGTTGTGTTTGTGAGTTGGCACGCTAGGAAATCCAATTGTGGAGTGGATACTTTCTCGATTATGTTTAGAGTTATGGTGTTCTTGAATATTATTGCTAGACCTCCTCCTCTTTTTTTCTCTCTGCATGTTACTGTTATTTTGTATCCCGGTGGGCATACTTCTTTTATTCTAGGGTCTGTGTCTGAGGTTAGCCAGGTTTCAGTGAGGAATAAGCAGTCAAGTTTTTCTGTTGTTATCCAGTTTTTTATGTTTTCTGTTTTGGGTCCTAGAGATCTGATGTTGACATAGGCACATGTAAGGGAGGTCGTGTAGTTCTGTGGAATGTAAGTTGTTTCCGGGTATATGAGTGTTGTGGTGGTTGTTTGTGGTTTTGTTTTCGGGGGTATTGGTCTTCTTCTCCGGATAACAGTAATGGGGTGTTGATTGTTGGTAGGGTGGTTTGGGTAACTTGGAGTGAGTATTCTTCTGTTGGGGATTTGGGAGTTGGTTGTGCTTGTGGTTGAGGTTGTGGTGGGTAGGTTGTTAGCTGTTGTATTCCAGCTAGAAATGAGGAGGATTATCAGGATGGTGGCTATTTTGTGTGTATTTCGGGAGGGCTTCATGTTTGGTGTCTGGTTTGGGGTGTTCGGGTTGTTAGGTAGAGGTGGAGGTTCTCTCTTGGAGTCCTGGCTGGAGGGGGAGGAGCAGGGGATCTTTCGCTCCTTACCTTATAGTGGAGGTAGGTAAGAGGTCTGGTGGAGTGGTCTCCGAGGTGTGGGTGTTCACGTCTCTAGGGTCTGCTGGTGCGAACGGCGGCGCGCCGTTGGCGCTGTGTTTTTTAAAGTAAGTAGTCCTCCTGCTGGATCGGGGGGGCGGAGCAGGGCTCCCACGCCGGCCCGGTCTTGCTGGAAATGGCGGCGCTGTGTTTTTTAAAGTAAGTAGTCCTCCTGCTGGATCGGGGGGGCGGAGCAGGGCTCCCACGCCGGCCCGGTCTTGCTGGAAATGGCGGCGCTGTGTTTTTTAAAGTAAGTAGTCCTCCTGCTGGATCGGGGGGGCGTATGCCAGACACCCAAGAAAGTCATAAAACTTTTATAATGAGCAAGGAGCTTTGCTCATGTGGGTGTAACGAGATGAAAGAACTTGGTACCAAACCATGGGTTTCTTGTCTCCCAACCAAGCTTTGGGAACCAGACAGCTGGATTGTTGAAAGGCCATCTCGTTGCCAACTTTTCATCTTACAAGGACACCAACTCGAATAATTGTAACACCTCTAATTAGCAGCTGCATGTCTACGTGCTGAAAGAAGGAAGTTCAACAACAGTTCTCTGTTTCTGTAAGGCCCCCCTTTTACTGGGGGGGGGGGGGTGGAGGTGAGAGAGAGGCGTGGACGATAGGGAAGAGTTAGCTGTACATTATTTTTATGTACCAATAGGGAATTACATAACCAGAATTCGGGGATGGACTTTCTTGGGACAAAGGAAGAATTGCTCTGTATAAAAAACACGTGTATTCTAGGTAAAGCCAGAGAGATTCACTTACTTATGCTACGGGGAACTGCTAGCCCCCTGCTAAGCATATGGGTGCAAATTCTTCTCTCCATTGCATATTCTGAACTGACAATATATTTTTTCAAATATGTCTTTGCTGCTGTAATACTTATAGTTTTTTATACTAACAATAAACAAATATTGTCTGTTTTGGAAGATACAATGCCGTCTTGTAGTTATTCCAATGAGGTAAACAAAGCAGCCTTTTTATCTCAGAATCGATGGGGTTAGGAGAGACACTAACTGCATGGGTCAATGATTGGCTGAGTGGCAGACTTCAGAGGGTGGGGTGGTTAATGGTACCCTCTCTAAAACACCGGAGGTGACCAGTGAAGTGCCGCAGGGCTCGGTCCTGGGTCCACTCCTTTTCAACATATTCATAGGGGATCTGACTCAAGGGCTTCAAGGTAAAATAACACTATTCGCCGATGATGCCAAACTATGTAATATAGCAAGTGAATGCAGTTTACAGAATTATATGGCGCAGAACCTGCTTACATTGGAAAGTTGGTCCTCAACCTGGCAGCTAGGCTTCAATGCTAAGAAATGTAAGGTCATGCACCTCGGAAGCGGAAATCCATGCAGGACGTACTTCTTGAACAGAGAAACTTTAACTAGGACTTCAGCAGAACGAGATTTAGGAGTAATCATCAGTGCAGACATGAAAACTGCCAATCAAGTGGAGAAGGCTTCATCTAAGGCAAGGCAGATATTGGGTTGTATCAATAGAAGTTTCGTCAGCCGAAAGCCTGAAGTCATAATGCCGTTGTACAGGGCCATGGTGAGACCTCATCTGGAGTACTGTGTGCAATTCTGGAGGCCACATTACAGTAAAGATGTGCGCAGAATTGAATCGGTTCAGCGGACGGCCACCAGGATGATCTCGGGGCTCAAGGGTCTCTCGTATGAAGAGAGACTGAACAAATTGCAGCTCTACACTCTCGAGGAACGTAGGGAGAGGGGAGACTTGATCGAAACATTTAAGTACCTCACGGGATGTGTCGAAGTGAAAGATGATATTTTCTTTCTCAAGGGACCCTCGGCCACAAGAGGGCACCCGCTCAAACTCAGGGGCGGAAAATTTCATGGTGACACCAGAAAGTATTTCTTCACAGAGAGAGTGGTTGATCATTGGAACAAGCTTCCAGTGCAGGTGATCGATGCAGACAGCGTGCCAGATTTTAAGAATAAATGGGGTACCCACGTGGGATCCCTACGAGGGTCAAGATAAGGAAATTGGGTCATTAGGGCATAGACAGGGGGTGGGTAAGCAGAGTGGGCAGACTTGATAGGCTGTAGCCCTTTTCTGCCGTCTATGTTTCTATGATCTCCTCTCTCCTCCCTCCCCAATCTCCCTTGCAGCGGCCGTGCTAATAATAATCGATGGTGAAAGCAGCAGGAGGACTAAGAACCCCCCCCCTGCAAATGACTGAAACCGCAAACTCCGAATCGCGACTTCGTGGGGGAGTACTGTATTACCTAATGATAAAACCCGCTTCTAGATTCCCTTGAGACAGATCGTTTGGAATCTCTAAGCTAGTTCCACAGAATTTCTGACTCGACAGCCTTCAATTGAGACCGTCATCAGTGCCTGGTAGATTCTCAGGGTCTTTGACATGTATCCAAAAGCCCAAACCAGAAGATCTGATAAGAGTGGCTAAAGAGTGCAATAGATATTCAAAAGAAGGGGAAAACAAAGCATATCCGTTCACATGGATGTTTACTTATTCAAATAGTGACAATAAATGAAAGATCCAAAATTACAAAACCACTCTTCCATGATTTTGGGATTGCTTTATTTCTTATGCCAGTACGTGATCATAACGGAGTGTAATCCGCATGGCTCTGTCTAGATCAGACATGTCAAACTCTGGCCCGCCAGACAATTTCAATTTTCCCTTAAAGCTGGCCGGCCGCATCATTTGTAGGTTCACTCTGCATCATCTGTAGGTTCACGCAGCCTGCAGAGGATCGCTGGTCGACAGTATCGATCCTAGCAGGCCGCCGTAGACTCAGCTAGAGAATGACACGGTGGTTATTACCCGCGGCTAGCCACGGGTAACCTGCCAAAACAGTGACCAAAAAAAAAGGTCACCGCGAGTTCGGGGACAAGGCCATTCACCGCCCCGTGGAGTGGTGAATGGTAGCACAGGGCAGTGAACAAGTAGTGAACGCACGGTGAACGAGGGTTCAATTCGGCAGCCCTCTCTCTCCTGCCGGCCATCCATGCATCTCCCTCCCTCCTTTTCCCTTACCTTTCCTTCTTGAAACTGGCGATTTCTATAAGGCTACAAGCTGTATTACAGCCGGAGTCTTGAAGTTGCGTTGCGTTGCCTGCTAGAAAAAGTCTCTTCTGACGCAACTTCCTGTTTCCGGTTGCATCAGAGGAGACTTTCTAGCAGGCAACCCGACACGATTTCAAGGCTCCGGCTGTAATACAGCTCGTAGCCTTATAGAAATCGCCAATTTCAAGAAGGAAAGGTAAGGGAAAAGGAGGGAGAGAAATGCACGGCTGGCTGGCGGGAGGGAGCTGCTGGACCTCGTGAAGGGTGCTGGGGATGGGGGGATGGGGACGGGGCGGTAAAAGAGACAGCGGGGACGGTGACGGGGCGGTGAAGGGGATGGCAGAGACAGGGACGGGGCGGTGAAAGGACCAGCGGGGTGGGGCGGTGCAGAGGATGGTGGTCTGGGGATGAGACGATGACGGGGACAGAATTTTTCCCCGTGTCATTCTCTAGCCTCAGCTGCATGTTTCCTCTGGCATGGTCCCGCCCCTCCTCTGACGTACAGGACCGTGCCAGAGGGAACGTGCAGCTGAGGCTCCAGCGGCCTGCTAGGATTGCTACTGCCGACCAGCGATCCTCTGCAGGCCGCGTGAACCTACAGAAGATGTGGCGTGAACCTACAGAGTCAGGTCCGAAGCAGACCTGCATCTGAGGAAAGGTATTTTGGGGCTTTCCTAAAGGGAAGGCAAGAGATCAAGGCGGCCCACAAAGAGAGAATTGGTGTCTCAGATTCTATTTGTAACTTGTTTCTAGTTGCTGTAATTCTGCTCTGGAAGTGAGAATTATATAGACACAGAAATATCTTCCACTGCCCTGCTGATCCCCAGTGCTAGGAAGCTCTCATATACACATACTGCTGCATGGGGCAAGCAGAAGAAGAAGAAATGATCCTGGCGCTGCTCAATCCATCCCTCGGACTCCAGAAAAGAAAGGGAAGAAGAAAGAAGGAGACCCTGGCAATA
The DNA here is from genome assembly GCF_902459505.1 of Geotrypetes seraphini. Classification (NCBI taxonomy): domain Eukaryota; kingdom Metazoa; phylum Chordata; class Amphibia; order Gymnophiona; family Dermophiidae; genus Geotrypetes; species Geotrypetes seraphini. Next base: position 71,886,245 of record NC_047095.1, read on the forward strand.
ATTTTATTTTCTGTTTGTGATTACAATATGTCAAGTTTGAAATGTATATTAGAGAATGACACGGTGACAAAATTCATCACTGTTCCTGTCCCCGCAGATAACCGCGGGAAACCATCTTCATGTCATTCTTTAACCCTTTCAGGACCAAGGGACATATTTGTCCCATAACTTTAAAATCCTATAAATTTTGATTGGGATAGTCTACAGTTCTAAATTTGATATGTACGGATTCCATATGATACTGCCTTTATGTAAACAAACTGGTTCCGACATTCATTCATTAGCGTCGTTGCCAGATTGACGAGAAGATTCACTTGCCACACTGTCCATAAGCCAGAAGTGTGATTTTTTTTAAAAAAAATAATGATATTTCACAAAAAAAAATCAATTTTTTGGCATCTGCAAGCCCTTTTTACCATAAAAATGTCATCAAAACCACAAAAATTGGCCTACGATCCTTATGGTCCTGAAAGGGTTAAGGAGAGAGGGAAGAATCAGAGTATGAATGACCACAACCACTGACCTGCAAGCTTTGCTTTGAAGAATGCTGGTGTAGAAGGACTGAGATTGAAATAGACACTGAAGAATGACAGTCTCTGGTATCCAGAGCAGATATTGTGATGTCATAATGCCTCATTCCACCAGTGCCTAAGAGCCAATCACATCAGTGATGTCACAATGGCTTCATTATCTTTGGCTCACATAAGAATCAGAGTATGAATGGCCACAACCACTGACCCACAAGCTTTGCTTTGAAGAATGCTGGTGTAGAAGGACTGAAGTTGAAACAGACACTACAGAATGACAGTCTCTGGTATCCAGAGCAGATATTGTGATGTCATAATGCCTCATTCCACCAGTGCCTAAGAGCCAATCACATCAGTGATGTCACAATGGCTTCATTATCCTTGGCTCACATAAGAATCAGAGTATGAATGGCCACAACCACTGACCCACAAGCTTTGCTTTGAAGAATGCTGGTGTAGAAGGACTGAGGTTGAAACAGACACTACAGAATGACAGTCTCTGGTATCCAGAGCAGATATTGTGATGTCATAATGCCTCATTCCACCAGTGCCTAAGAGCCAATCACATCAGTGATGTCACAATGGCTTCATTATCCTTGGCTCCCATAAGAATCAGAGTATGAATGGCCACAACCACTGACCCGCAAGCTTTGCTTTGAAGAATGCTGGCGTAGAAGGACTGAGGTTGAAATAGACACTAGAAAATGACATGGGATTATTCCCCGCGGTTATCTGTGGGGACGGGAATGGTGATGAATTTTGTCACCGTGTCATTCTCTAATGTAAATCCTGCGAGAGCTGGTGTTAGACAGCGAGCGTGAACCAGGACCTGAAAGAGAGAGGAAAAGCCTTTTTTATTTATTTTGTTTACATCACAGAGCCAGCGTGGGGTTGGAGAGGTTGGAACCCTAGACTTCTACTAAGACTAAGGGCTCCTTTTATTAAGGTGCGCATTTAGTGTGCTCTAAATGGGTTAGTGTACCTTAATAAAAGGACCCCTAAGTATCGTAATTAAAAATTTGGCCTGCAACTTAGCCTTTTTTTCAGATTTTGGCCCCTTATGTGATTGAGTTTGACACTCCTGGTCTATCATGTAGTTCTTTATCTGCCGTCATATACTGTGTAACTATGGAATTGGAAAAGGTCTTTTCAACTACACATGCAGATGTGGAGATACAATAGTGCAAACATGCCCCCAGGATGTTTCTATGTTCATGCTTTAGGTACGCTGAGGGAGGAGTTTTCAGCACACTGATTTACAAAGGAATCGTTTGAAAAGTTACATTACAGAGCTTCTCATGATCTCAGACTGCATTACCTGACTCGAGGATCTTCTGTCTCGTCACGCAATTCACAGAGTAATCACTTTGGACCAACACCTCCATGACCAGGGCCTGTCTAGTGTTTTCTCTACCACTATGTCTGGTTTCCTTGCAGGTGACCATAAGCTCTTGATTCATTTAGGCTCATGGTCCCAGTGCCCTTCCAGCACAGCAACGTTGAAATGTTCACGTTTCCAAAGGATGAACATGCCATCTAGTTGCCCCTTTCTCTATAACAATTTTCTGCCATCAGAATTTCACAGCTAGCTATAAGATTGAGTAACTGTTTCCAGGTTTTTCTTCCAGAAGCAACAGATGTCTTTAAGCCAGTTGTTTCTCTTTGCCATAAACAGTCTGTCCCAGCGCATATAGGACTCCACAGTTGTCCACTGGGAAAAACGTTCAGCATAAAGGGACACTACTTAAACTTATACTTTAGATCCCTTCTCTTCAGAATCACAGGTCTTTGGAACGACCTCACTACCCCTCTGCGGAACCTGGGCTCCCTCCAATTATTCCGCAAGCAACTGAAAACCTGGCTTTTCACTAAAATGTAATTCTATCCCCCCCTTACTCTTCTCTTCTATATATAAGTTCATGTAAACCTTTTTTTTCCTTCTCTTCCTATATTTTAAGTTCTTGTAAACCATGTTGAGCTTCACATCTGTGGAGATGATGCGGTATATAAACTTAAGGTTTAGTTTAGTTTAGATCATTAAGTGCAGAAAATGTGGAGAACGATGCTCTGTTGGGGAGAAGAATCAACTCACATAGGCACCACAAATGTAATAAAAGTCATGCCTCTGTGGGTGAGCATTTTTCAGAGCCTGAGCATTGTGTCAATGATTTTCATGCTCAGAATACTAAGAGGGCACTTTGGAACAACCCATGAATGAAAGACCATTTGACGCCCACCTGACAGAATTTAACAAGGTTCTGGGTTTCCTATCATAAGCCATAAAATGATACCGTTTGTCACCTTCTATTACCTCACTCCACCTTTACCGCATTGAAATGTCTGTCATTGGAACATTACCATGTTTCATCTTTTGCTCATACCTGACCTGAAGAAGAAGGTTCTGCCTTTGAAAGTTTGTGGGGAAAAAGGTTGAATTCGAGAGGTGTCGCCCTATTTGCCTTTCTGTCTTTTTACTATTAATTGGCTCTCGGTTTCCAGTGAGAGTGGGTTTTTTCCCCCTTTAGTTGTTCCTGCTGTGTCACCATGATTCAAAGCTGTCGGTATTTGCTCGGATAGGTGGCATGCCGGTGGCAGTGGAATGTTCAGGCTTTGAAGAGTTTGACTTCCTCTCGGTGTGTCTTTTTTCACATCCTTTTCAGTCTCCTGCCCTGCCTGGGCTGGGGAATAGTGAGTCAGAGCTTTACTGTCTCTTCTCTGTTAGACTTTCCATTGAGTGATCTTTGAAAAGTGAAAGTCTCGTGGTATTCAGGATCTGTGGGAGCATTGTTCTTTCCAGTACGTCTAGTGGAAGAGGCTGAAGATTCCGTGTGCTTGGGCAGGGGAACGCCCAGCACACATGAGTGGTAAATGCCCAAGAGGAATTTCTGGTGCTAGGCTGATGCATTGTTTATGGATGCCCGGAGGTGGTTTTAGCATCAATTGCAGCCCTTTGTGGGGACTTTACTGCAGAAAGCAAATCACACATCTGTGCTTCTTTAAAAATAGATGGAAAAATGGAATGGTAGGAAGAAGACATTAAGGGCACAGATCGGATCCAATCCGTGAGGGATCCGATCCATGTCCGGGGGGCTGATTCACGAATTGTCTCATGCAAATGAGGGCGATCAGAATCACGCCCAAATGATCGCTCTGTAGAGCCGTGACTTTAAAAAAACCCCTTTTTTACTAGCCCAGCGAGCCCATGGTTTTAACCCGCTTTAAACCCACAGGTTAAAACCACGGGCTCGCACTGAGGGGGAAAGCCAGGGCAAGGAGCAGGAGAGCAGAGCGGCAGGAGAAAATCGCAGCAGAGAGTCGGGGCAGAGAGAGCAGGAGAGTTGGGGGCAGAGAGCTGGAAAGACAGCAGGCAGAGCAGGAGATGGTAGTTAGAAAGCTGTGAACAACTGGTCCCCAGCAGTCGTTTGTTTTTGATTGGTCTGCCATCATTTCAATGCCGTTCCCCCTCATTTGCATGCGCGGATCGGAGGATGATTAGGACAGAGGTTAGTGAATCGGGTCGGAGGGAAATCGAGTCGCAAAGGAGTTGCAAACTGATTGGTACACGATCAGTTTGCTTAGTGAATCTAGCCCTAAGGGAGATATGAGAGTGTGGCGAAGTGGCTAAAGCTACAGCCTCGGCACCCTGAGGTTCTGGGTTCAAATCCACACTGCTCTTTGTGACCCGGGTTAAGTCACTTAATCCCCCCATTGCCCCAGGTACATTAGATAGATTGTGAGCCCACCAGGACAGACAGGGGAAAATTCATGTAAACTTTTCTGAGCTCCCCTGGGAGAATGGTAGAGAAAATTGAATGATTAAATAATTGCCGGTTTAGAAAAGTACTAATTTATTATCTGGTTACTGTAGATGAAAATGTTTCTTTTCAGATCTAGCCAAACCCTGAATTCTCATCCCTAAAAGAGGTCTTCCAACCAGAGCAGTCGCCCTTCTTGCTCTCCCTTTTGTGATGGCCATGCTGCCACTTGAAGTAGCCACACGTGAAAATTGATTGTAGAGACAGTTACTTGCCTTTCCAAATCCAAACAGAAGGCAAGAGACAATCAGCTGTTTCTGAGAGAGAGGAGGATGGAGTGACCTTCCCAGTGTTAGCAAGAGACGGGGGATTTGAACCCTTCATTCTCTGATTCTTGGCCTCCTGTTCCTCCTTCTCCCAATATTGCTTTTGGTTGTATCACAGAGAGACGTCTACTAAATGCATTACTCTTTCCCCTTAGGCTGTCTTTTTTTTAAATTCAGATAACTATTAGCACGACAGGTATACAGTTTTCATCTGCTTTATTTCTACTCTTTGGCACCTTCATGCATGTAGGCCTTCGTATCACTTAATACCCCCTTTTGCTACTCCATTCCCAGTCTCACCTCATGTCCTTCCCATATGCCCATTGGATCAGTGGTGGCAGTTCATGGGGGATGTTACAGCAACTGCCTCGCTAGTTTTGAAAGCTTGATTTACGGTACTTCACTTTCTTCCAGATTTCTGTGTTTACTTCCTAAATTTTTTTTTTGGAATTATATATTTTGTTTTTCTTTTTGATGTTTGAACTTTTCAGTTGTGTTTTGGATAACGGTGCTATCTATATAAGTAAAATATGAAGCTATGAAACTATCAAATAAAAGAATCCCAGGGTCTTTGAGAGACATGAGTGGCCAAATAGTACTTTTTTTTACTTCCAAGTGTCCAATACATTGAAAAGGCAAAGAAGTATTGAGAAGACAGAGTCTGGGGAAGGCTGTTAAAAGGCAATTACTCTTATAATAAGTTTCACTTATTTCTTGACTTCTCTGCCTTTATTTATTTTTCTCAGCTGAACTACAAGACAGTCGGTCAGAATTAACCCATTGACATTATACGGTAATAGGTGATTGCTGCCTCTACTGGTAGGAGGTCAGGACTGCATGTGGAGATAACAGCACTTTTTGGCTGGAGAAGGAAGATGAAGGATCTTTAAATTAAAGAGAATGTCCTTAATTTTGGATTTAAAAAATGTTTTTATTTTGTTTTCCAAAAGAATTTATCCAGTCCCAATCCATTCAAGGAGCTTCACAGAAACTGTAAGATGTGTTCCTTGCTCTCAGCTTCCATGTCCTGTGGAAAAGTGCCTGGGATTTTGCTGCTGAAGAAGAAGAGTAATGTCCTCTTTGTCCTTTGTTTCAGCAGACCTTGTATGTTTTCTGTTTCAGTGATGTGAAATTTATTGTGGGGAAGGAGAAGCAAGAGGTCTGGGCCCACCGTTGTATCCTGGCTTCCCGCTGCAGTGCTTTTCATGCAATGTTCAAACAATCACTTCAGTCCCCAGATCCCTCTCAAGAGCCAGCACAGGACCCTATCATCCTGAGTGATGTGCAACCAGCGGTCTTCCTGCCACTGATTGAGTTTCTCTACACTAACTCCGTGACACTTAACAACTTGATTGTAAGTAGAACTGGTGCCGGGTCTGGGAAAACACTTGTTTCCTTGAACGTACATTTGATGTACTGATTTTCATTCAAACAGGATTCCAGCTTGAATTATGTGTGTGGCTGTTCAGAATCCTACAATGATCACTTTTTGGGTGACTTTTTCAGTACAAGGACACTGTGACAACTTCCATAGGAAGGAAAGGATAAAAAAAAGAAAGAGGAGAAAAAGGAAGAAAAGCCAGTTTTCCATCTAATCGGTGACTTATAATAAACTCAGCATCCTTAGTATGAGCTGTAATGTGACTGGCTTGCTTAGAAATTGGTGGTTCTCACAGTGAGGATAAGGGCGTTACCAGTGGTGGGCCACAAGCACTCTTCCCTCTGAGTGGGAGGCCTCCATCTACAGTTCTGCCAGTGGGGGGTGCTGTTTCACTCTCATTTTCAATAGTGATGGACAGGCAAGTTTTGCAGGACTCCAGAGAACCTACCTGTCTCTAGCAATTGAAAACACACTATTGAAGCACCACCCCCTACTGATAGCAATGCAATTACCTAGAAACCGGAATCGACTCGCATAAAGCACTTTTCTATCTAGCTCCTAGTCAGTGGAATCTACTTCCACAAGACGTTCGTACTGAAATGAATGATAAAACATTTAAAAATGACTGAAAACGTATTTTTTTCAAGAGGCATTTGGTGTCGATGTTACTCATTAGTTTGAAGGATAAATAGGCAATTGACCCATATTGGTTTTGTGAGATTGGATATGAGTATATCTTGGATGTGAATGAGTTTAGGTCTTTTCTATTCACAATGGAGTTTCTTTTTATTTAAATTTAGATTCAATTAATTGTAACATATATTTGTACTTTTATGTTATCCGCTGAGAACTTGTGAAAGATTTAGCGGCATAACAAATTTTAATAAATATATAAACATGATGGCAGATAAAGGCCAAATGGCCCATCCAGTCTGCCCATCGGAGCCTTAGGCCACTCCCAGTGCATCCCAGGATGCACTGGTAAGGAAGTCTAGGACTTCTGTTGGCCCAGGTGCCTAGGCCCCTCCTATGGGAGGGGGCCTTAGACATCTGAGCCAATCAGGGCCTACGGCCCCCCTCCCCAGTGCATCTCAGAATTCACTGGGAAGGGACAGGCCTGAAATGTTTCAGTGGCGGGCCTGCCAGCAGGAGGAAGTGAGCATCCCTCTTGCCGGCCATCAGATTAAGGTACAGGGGGCATTCAGGGAGTGTCATGGAGATCTTGGGTTGTCAGAAAGTATCAGGGGTGGTGATGGGGAGTGTCGGGGTGGAGTCGGGGAATGTTTGGGGGGCTTCGGAGGTTGATGGGACCAGCAGCAGGAGTTGAGTGGGCACCCCTCCTGCCAGGAGATAGCTCGAGGGGTGGTGGCAGGAGGAATTGGGCATTCCTTCTGTCACAGCCAATTGGGGGGCCTTCAGGGGTTCTGGCAGAAGGGATTGGGCATCCCTCCTGCCAGGGGATGTCTCGGGGGGTGGCGGCTGTAAGAACTGGGCACTGCTGCTACCATGGACACTCAAAGGGAGGCTTTGGGGGTTTCGGAAGGAGGAAGTGGGCATCCCTCCTGCCTGTTGACTTCACGAGGGAACGGATTGATTGCAGCAGGGAGATTCCCTTGCCGTGATTGGCTCAGCGGCTACTCTATTTGAAATGTAGACCAGAATTTTGCTGGCCTACATTTCAGGCACCTATTGCAGCCTTAGGGAGATGCCTAGGATCGCCTAAGCTCAACTAAGCTCGCCTAAGGCCACTTCCAGGCGAAACCACGTCTAGCCTTGGGTGAGCTTAAGCGGCCCTACGTGCCTCCATAGGCTGGCAAAAACGCCTACAATGTAAGCGGCCTGCCTCAGGGTGTGGTTTTTGTTTTTTTTTAAACGTGCATCCTGATTGGCTGGTTAGACAGCCTTAGAACACCTACCACCGCCTACAATTGGGACGTTGTTTATAGACTTTGTTTCTTAGTATCTAGTAATTTTTTCACAGCACCCATAGGCCACAATTCCCCTCAGCTTTTCTTTCCTCACCTCCAACATTGCCACTACTACAGTGTTGAGTCTTTTCTGGCTGGGATGCTTTAGTGCACAGTTTTGGAACCACTGCACTAGTCCTTGGTGTTCCAAGCATTTGCTTGCACATGCCCCATGCACACTCACAAGCTGCTGCTGGTCACCATTATGTCTAACATGCTGGGAGAGGCTAGAAGCTATTAAAATGATTTTAATCCTGTAAGTGAAATTGTAGATGGGGTATAAAGAGTGAGAGGTTTTGAAAGGCCAGTGGTTGTTGGTTACTGCTGGCTGTGGAGATTTGGAGTACCCGTACTGTGCTGAGGCTGGGGTTGTCCTGTTGAGACAGTTGAGTGAAGGAGAGGGGGAGCCATAGGCAGCGGAACGCTTTTTTGTTTGGAAGGCCCAAAAGATCCGCCCCAGACCCTGCCCAAACTCCACCCTAGATACTACTTCCCATAATAGTACTAATTGTAATACCATTAATTCCATTCATTTTTCATATAAACACACAATATAATCTTATTAACAACACATAATGGTTAACCACAAAATTAAACCACACAAAGCACACTGTATGCTTCTCAACATTCATTCCTACCAGAACACCTGGCCTTGGTCACACATGCAAAACACAGATAACCCCTATGAAAATACAGGACCACAAACTAAAAGTACTAATATATACAAACAAAACCTAAGATGCAAGACTCTGCATGCAGTAAAACCCCAGAGAAATAAAAACAAATGCATTTCTTCCTGAACAGTGCAAAATATAGACAGCAGATATAAATTCTCAAAACCGACACATTTCAATCACCAAACTGAAAATAAAATAATTTCTCCTACCTTTGTTTTCTGGTGATTTTATTTTTCTAACCATGTTTTCCCTGTCACTGGTTGCATTTCCTTCTGACTGTGCTCTTAACTGTGTTTCCAGGGCCACCTTATCCATTTGCTGCCTTACATCCGTCTTTCAAAAAGCACAGGGGATTTACCGTAAGTCCAAACAAATTACATGGGATGGGACCAATAATAAACCAAAACAAAATCCCTCACCCGTTAGAACAATCTTATATTCTCAAATATAATATAAGATGATAATATAAGATTGTTCTAACAGGTGAGGGATTTTGTTTTGGTTTACTACATCCATCTTTAACATTCACTTTTAATATTCAACTTTCTTCCATTTTTCTGCTTTCTTCTCAAAATCTATCTACTTTTCCATATCTTCCCTTCCCATCTATCCATGTGTACCGTCTCCTCCCTCTTTCTTCTCCTCTATTCCCATTTATCCATAAAAAAATTTATTCTTATCTCTTCCCTGCCACACCCATTGTTGTGCACCATCTCATCCCTCTCTCTCCCCCATGGTTAGACATCTATCTTCCCCCTTCCCCCTCCCTCTCCTATGGTCTGGCATCTTTCTCCTCTCCTTCCCATAGCCTAGAATCTCTTTCCTCTCCCATGGTCTGGCATCTCTCTCTCCTTCCCTAACTCTTCCCATGGCCTAACATCTCTCTCCTTCTCTCCTCTTTCTGCGGTCTGGCATCTCTCTCCTCTCCTTCCTGCAGTCTGGCATATCTCTCTCTCCCCTCCTTCCCTTCCATGTCCATCACCCTTCTCCGGAATCTGATATCTCTCCCTTCTTTGAGTCATCTCTCCTCCCTCCCAGTGTAACATTTCTCCCTCCCTCCTCTCTACCACTATCATGTCCAACAATTCTCCCTCTTTCTTCCTTTCTCTTCCTTTCCCCATGCATACCATCTCTGTATCTCTCCCACTCTACACATCTATGTTCAACAATTTTCTTTTTCTCTTCCCTCACTGACATCTCTCTTTCCCTCCCTTCCCACCACCCCACTCATGCATCTCTCTTTCCCTCCCTCCCTAACCCCCAGCCCATAGAGCAGGGGTGTCAAAGTCCCTCCTCGAGGGCCGCAATCCAGTCGGGTTTTCAGGATTTCCCCAATGATTATGCATGAAATCTATTAGCATACAATGAAAGTAGTACATGCAAATAGATCTCATGCATATTCATTAGGGAAATCCTGAAAACCAGAATGGATTGCGGTACCCGAGGAGGGACTTTGACACTCCTGCCATAGATCATCTGTCCATCCCAACCTCCTCCCAGCCCATGCAGCATCTGTCCTTCCCTGCCTTCCCAAACCCCTCACAGTCCATGCAATATCTGTCCTTCTTGGTTTCCCAACCACCTCCCCCCCTGCAGCCCGTGCAGAATTTGTCCTTTCTTCATTCCCAACCCCAGCTCCCCTCTCAGCTGGAACCTGTGGTATGACCTCTCCCCAGTTCCTGACTCCCCCATCTACCACCTTTCCGCCGCTGTAATTTAAAAAATCTTTGAGCAGCCAGCAGCACAACAAAGCCAGCCTCCTGCCGTTGGCCTACAAGCAACCACAAACTTAAATCAATGTAGACAAAAATCACACTTAAACCTCAAGAAGCCAAATGCAGTTCAACACCAGAGAAAGAGAAACGGCACTCTACACTTTGGAAAATACAAAGAAAGCAGTGTAAATTTACAGTAAAACTGCATTTTCTGTTCATGAAATTTAAAAATAAAATTATTTTTTTCTACCTTTTTTGACTGGCTATACTATTTTATTCATGTTTATTCCAGTTTCTGCTTTCTTCTGTCTTTTCTTAATTTTCTTTCAGGGTCTTTGGTCTATCTGCTTTTTCTCTCCTTCACTTCCTCTCCTACATCCATCTCTGACTTTTACTTTTTTCTTTCCTTTTTCCTCCATTTATTTGTCTGCCTCTCTAAGCTCTGGAATGTGTTGCCAGAGGTTGTGGTAAGAGCGGATAGCGTAGCTGGTTTTTAGAAAGGTTTGGACAAGTTCCTGGAGGAAAAGTCCATAGTCTGTTATTGAGAAAGACGTGGAGAAAACCACTGCTTGCCCTGGATCGGTAGCATAGAATATTGCTACTCCTTGGGTTTTGGCCAGGTACTAGAGACCTGGATTGGCCACCATGAGAACGGGCTACTAGGCTTGATGGGCCATTGGTCTGACCCAGTGAGGCTATTCTTATATTCTTATCTGCTATTTATAGCTTTCCATCTTCCTCATCCTATTATTCTCCAGTTTGTTTGTTTTTTGCTAACTCTTCCCTCTCTCCCCCCTCTAATATCTTCTCTTTCTCTCTCTTTCCCCCTTTATTTTTATTCTTCTAATCAGTATCTACTATCTTGTCCCCTCCATCCAGCATATCCTCTCCCCTCTTTCCAGCAACACCTCATCTCTCTCCCTCCACCTCTATCCAAGATCTCTCCCCATCACCCTTTCCCTTTGCCACTTCCAGTACTGTCTACCTGGGGCTCTGGCTGTGGGGAATGGAGTCATGGGTCTGGGACAGGCCTGACATTCAGGCAGGCAGCTGATTCTTCCTGCCAGCAGCCAGGGCAGTCGTCCATACTGTTTATCAGCCACTAGGAGGAGTGAGGAGTCAGTGGCACCCTGCCTTCGGTCCTCGTCCTGCTTAACCAGCTAGCAAAGAAGCCTGATGCCGCAGGGGCCTTTCCTCTTGCCAAGTCACTATAGGCTCTGCCAGTCTCGATCCTACCCCTCCACCTGTGGTTACTTCCTGATTTTGAAGGGTGAGTTCAAGACCGACAGAGCCTATAGTGACTTGGGAATCGGGAAGGCCCTCCGCAATGGCTGGGTTCTTCACTACCAGCTGGTTTAGTAGGACTGGGACCGAAGGCAGGGCTCATTGCAATCCAGGTGCGTCACTGACTCCTTACTCCCACCTCCTCCCGGCAATCGGCAAACAGCATCAATGACCGCCATGGCTGCCGCCGGAAGGAACCAAAAAGCGGACTTGTTATAAACGATCAGTGTCAAATGTATTTTCACTTATGAAACCCTCAAATTCCTGCGCTGGACAATGATCACATTGAAGCAGCAAAATGCAGGTTCACCGATTATCTTTCATCGGGCTTTCATAATTTTTTTGACTTTAAAATTTTTAAGACACTCATCAAACATTAATACTTAAACTTGTGCAAAAATTGTATGTAAAACAGCAACACTTATCTTTTAGTTGGTCGCTTGTTGTTGAGCATGAACAAATGGCCCAACGGGACCCGTTTCGCCAAATATGGCTTCTTCAGGGGTCTGTAAGTTTAAGCTGCAACAACAAGTCCACTTTTTGGTTTATTTGATATTGCTGGGACTTGATACCATTGCCATCCGAGTAGTGTGCCGCCGGAAGGAATCAGCTAGCTGCCTGCCTCCCATTTTGGGCTTGCCCCAGACCCACGACTCTGTTTCTACAGCCAGACTCCTGGCAGGTTTAAATTTTGATGATTTTTTTTTGTTGTTGTTAGAGAAGTACTCAAGTGTAGGCTCAAATATAAACTGAGATCCTCATTTTTGGCCCCAAAATCTAGGTTTATATTTGAGTATATATGGTAGGTATGTTTTTGGTGGAGGGGAGAATTCCCTAATTGTGAATGAAGGTTGATAGCCTTGCAAGTATGAAAAGGCAGCAGAAAACTGCCAGACCAAAAAAATAGATGTCATTGGGTTGCAGCAGGAAACTAGGGGCAATTGTTATGCTGGCCACAAAGTCCCCTGCCCTCATCCTTTCCTAAATGTGAACAAAAGTGCCTAGACACCTGATCTGCAAATCACCCAGTGCTGTTTTCAAAATACTTTAGAGACTGTGCTCCTCCTTTTGGTGTTGGTTCTTTGTAATGTATTATTGTGTTAAATAAAGATGTGACAAAATGTAAAAAATAATTCTACTACTAAGATGTATTTTGCAGATTAGTCAGACTGCAGTGCTATTACTCTGTCTCACCTCGGCTCATCAGTGGAAGCCGTCTTTGGATTACAAATGGCTGGCTTGATCTTTAAAGCTGCTTCATCCTTGGCTAAATCCCAAAAGTTTTAAAGAAACAGTTTTTTTTCTTTTCATGGCATTTGTTACAGGCTGAGGACCTCTTTGAACTCTTTTTGACTTTGGTTGTTTTGTCCCTCTGCCCCAGGCCCTGGAGGTGGTGACTTCAGCCATGGAGTATGAGCTGGATGACCTGAGAAAGGTAAGGAACAATTTCATGTTTTGTGCAAGTGATTTTTTTTTTAAATGAGAAATGTGAGTGTTCTGATTCTATATTGCACTGGGAAGGGGGAGTAAGACTACCCTGGATAGAGAATGACACGGGGACAAACTCTGTCCTTGTCCCTGCCAACTTAGTCTGTTCCATCCACACAAACAGCTATGGCTTTATATTTAAATCATTTTATTAAAGTATAAAAAGAAATAATATTCCATACAACTCATTTTATAAATCACAAACAATATAGAACAAGGATCAACAAAACCTCTGCCTCCCCCTCACAAATATCCTTTCCACTATTGGGAAATTTCTATAGAATGCTGCATAGAAAATTCAAGCTAATAGAATACCTCAGTCACACACACACAACACAAATGCCAAATATGTAATAGCGGACCAAAAATGATAAACATAAATCAACCCAAAATCCCAAGAAGCCATACCAAAGAAATAGACAGACCCATTTCCTCCTATAAAGTGCAAAATATAAAGATCACACATTCCAGGAATTGGATTAAGAGAGTGCAGCTAGGACCAGAGACAGCCCTAAGCCTGCTGGGAGCTGAAGGTGGCATGAACTGGTAATGGGCTTGAGGGGCCCTTCCCAAATTTCTGCCCTGGACAGCCACATCTAACACCAACTCCAGCAGGATACACATTTCAAATCTGACTTTATTTTAAGCACAAAATAAAAAATAACATTATTTTTCCTACTGGTCATTTTGTTATTAAAATCATGTTGGTCCCAGGCTCTGGTTTCTGTTTTTCTCTGTCTTCTTTTACTCACTCGCCAGGGTTTTCTGTCCATTTGACAATTCTTCTGTCTCTATGCTAACCATTCATCTTTGTGTACCTATCATTTCCCATCTTCAGCATCTCCCTTTGTGTCCCTGATACTTCTGTCCTTGCGTGTATCTCCCTGCGTGTTCATCATCTCTATCCCTACCCCTTGTCCAACATCACTCTTCTGTTTTCCTATGCCCCCCATGTCTACCATTTCCTTCTATGTTCCTATTCTCCCTCATGTCTAGCATCTTTCTTCTGTGTTCATATGCCCCCCTGTGTCCATATACCACCCTCATGTAGCATCTCCCCTTTGTGTCCCTGCCCTTATGCTCCCCTCTATGCCCTTCATCCCCCTTTGCTTTTTTATACCTTCTTGTGTACAGCTTCTCCCCTCTCTTCCTCTCTACAATCTAACTGTGGTACCTGGGGCAATGGCGGGATTAAGTGATTTGCCAATGGTTACAAGGAGCAGTTTGGGATCAAACACACAACCTCAGGATGCTGTGACAGTAGTTCTAACCACTAGGCCACACCTCCACTGTGCTGACTAAATCTCACTATACAGGCTGCAGCTTTATTGTACAGTCTTTACCATGGATTTTCTCAGGTTTTGTACTGAAATCAAGGATTCCTCTGTTATATTGGCAATTGTAAGAAGCTTCTATTCAGTTAACCCTTATTTTTGTAATCTTAGTGTTACCAGCCAGACTCTAATTCTTGAACAGCTTTCTTTAATAACATCTTTGAAGTAAAGAATAAACACTTACAATTGATGACTTCAAGGCAGTTCAACTCTGTCACAGAATCTTCTCACTCTACCAGCTTTCCCTATTCAAAATGGAAGCTGGGAGTGTGTCCACACCTTGTGGGATGTTCTTGTACTAGATGGACATCTGTTTGGCTTATGTCTGTTGTATAGTCCACCGGGTTCATTAACGACACATTGTTCTTCCTTTTCTGAATTTATTTTAGGCTTATCTATTAACTTGGAATCTCTGTGTATTTTAGATGATTTAAATGTGCCATGTGAATGTGATGAAATAGGGTTAGGCAAAGAGGAGTCAATATTATGCCATGTGCTAAGAGCATATGATTTTAAGCAGGTTATAAATTTTACAACCCTTGAGGCAAGAAATAAATTAGACCTAGCTTTTTTGGGAAAGGAATTACAGACAAGGCTATGTCAATCACCTATAGGACAATTAGTGAGTTGGTCTGATCATGCATTGATTAATTTTGTGCTGCAGAATTATAATGAGACATCCTTGAGTGAGAATCGGGTTTGTAAGATGAATATCAGACCAAACTTTGAGATATGTGATCTTAAAAAGGAGGTGAGGGATAATTTAAAAATTGAAGATGATTTAGATTTAGAAGGATTGATATATGGGTGGAATTTGGTGCTTCAAAAAGCATTAGAAAAAGTAGCTCTGGGATGTGATATAGTGATTAATAAGGGTTATAAACCAAGACCATGGATAACCACGTCACTTAGAAAACTGAGACACGAGCTACATCAGACAGAGAGATTATGGAGAAAAACGGGTGATGCAGATGATTATGAGAGTTGTAAAATCAAATTAACAGAATATCAAGTGCCAAGGAAAAATACTATTCTCAACTCATCACAAAATTCCCCAACTGATCCAGGGGCATCTTCTCTCTAGACAGGAACTTCTCAACAGCCCAAGGGTCCACTCACAGTTTGACCTTAGGGGTGGATACAGAAACCTTCGCCTCCTTCTTCCAAGAGAAGATTGAAAAGATTTGAAACAACCTCGACATGTCTCTATCAACTTACAGCAGGATGACTCCAAATTGTGTGCTCACCCAACAAAATCCATTGACAAACCCTTGATTACTTCACCGAAGTCTTGCCAGCAGAACTCGAAGCAACACTGGACTCACTTTGCCCTACCACCTCTGCCCATGACCTGTTCCCACACTCCTTCTATACTCAGTGAAAGGCTCATTCATCAAATCAATCCTTCCCCCTAATCATTGCCTCATTGTGCAAGGGAGAGGTGCCAACATCCTGAAAAGCTGCAGTGATCAAACTCCTGCTGAAGAAGTCTTCCCTGGATCCAACCACACCAAGCAACTATAGACCAGCCTCCAATCTCCCCTTCACATCGAAGCTCCTAGAAAAACAGTGCCACACCAAATAACTACATTCATCAAGAACCAGAATGCCATCTCCACACACCAATCTGGTTTCAGAAGCTATCACAGCACCGAAACAAAACTCCTAGATATAATAGATGACTGCTGGACAAAGGCCAGGATATACTCCTTGTCCAACTAGGCAGTCTTGCAGGAGCTATAATGAGAGTCTGACAACAAAAACAACACAGCCTTCGTGTCGTGTCGAAGGCTCAACCGCAGAATCCTACTATCCAGAGCGTCTGCTTTTGCACTTCTTTGCAGTCCCTGTAGCTTGCATATCAACTCCCCCTCCTGACGAGAAAGACATGAAACCCAGGTCGAGGGGTTGAAGTATTGGGAAGCTGATTTTGTTTGTTTTGCTAGTTTTTTGTTTTATTTTATTTAATCCAGATTGAGTTAACACTCCTAATGAGTTTGGCATTTTGAGACCGCCTTCTGTCACACTATTGCAGCTGCTTCTCTGCTAGGCTAAGTACAATATTTTTTAAATTATGCTGATTTTGTCTGGCAGTTCAGAACCTAAGAAGTGCGATGATGGTCCTGCTGTATCCTTAGCTCAAACTCATTGAGCACAAGGGTTGGTCTGAGCACTTTTATGCACAATATTTATTTTGTTGGTTTTGTTTAAACTGTGAGATTTAAATTCTGTGACCTATAGTAGCAGGTGTTTATAGAATACAACAGATAAATAAACATGTCCACAAAGAAACAATCTCTGACGGTTAAGAACTAGAGAGTTGCACGGGGATAGAAATCCAACCCATCCCCACCCTTCCCCGCCAGGATCCTCTCCGTCCCCACCCGTCCCCATCAAAAGCAGCAATTACTTCTGACAGGATCATCAATTCCACGGTTTCTTTTGCTGTTTTCCTTGTGGAATCTCTTTGGTGGAACCCTTTTTTTGTTTTCTGTTCAGGTACCGTAATTAACTTATAAACCCCCCTCTTTTACTAAGGCTGACGTGTCCTTTATATTATAAGGACGAACCCTGCTTCCAAAGCCTTCCATCCCCGTGGGTTAGGGGGGATTCCCGCGGGAACCCCACGGGATTCCCGCAATCCCCATTCCCGTGCAGACCTCTATTAAGAACTGGAAATGAACATCCGAGAGTAGGTCTCCTTGCTTCAAGCCCTCAGGCTGTTTCTGGTTTCCTGCTCTCTACCATCTTACCCCTTCTTTCCATCACCTTGATCTTTTTTCTCCTGGTTCTGGCTCATACCTTTCAAGTAGATTAGAATAGATAACATTGTTAGCACCTGACACTTAAAGTACGAGATCTTTGCCGCTCATTTTGGATAATGAAGAAACCAAGCCCTCTTTTTCCTTAAGATGATATTTGCGATTGTTGTGCTGGACTCTTAATATTACATTACACTATTACATTAGAGATTTCTATTCCGCCATTACCTTGCGGTTCAAGGCGGATTACAAAAGAATTATAAACGGTGGGTTACAATGGAAGATCATTTGTCATTTCTAGAGAGGTAAAGAGTGAGTCAGGTAGTTTCAGTGTGGCGGGAAGAGGGAGGGACGGTATATGTGATGTTAAGACTGTTTCAGGAATTTCTTAGAGAGTATAGTTTTTATTTCTTGTAGTCTGGGGTACACAACATTTTTCTTGAGCTTGTTGACAATATTCTTGACTTTGTGATAATCCTAGGTTGCCTTTTTTTGAGGACCTTTTTCAAAGTCATTTACTTAGGACAGTAAATAGCATTTTACCCGGGAAAAAGGGCTGTCTGGGTTCTGTACTGTATGGAGCTGCTCCACCCTTGAGAAGATTTTAGCATGAACAATCTCCACTCTAGCTGTCTGTAAAGAAAGGCTTTTTTCCCTTGAATTATAGATTTTTAAGTACCATATATATGCAAATGTAAGTCAAGCCGGATACAAGTCGAGACCCCATTTTCCTCCCCAAAAGGAGGAAAAATGGTTGACTGGAATAGAAGTCGAGCGGCTTAATATTCAAGTGCCATGCCCTACCAGGCTCTGCACCCAGCTCCCATCCCTCCCTCCCCAGCCAGTCAAGAAGTTGCTCAGCGCTGAGCAGCAGCACCAAAGCATGCTCCTGCTGAGTGCTGCTCAGCGGCTGAAGAAACCCAATCTCGTGGCAGCCACCATCGGCCAGGTTAGCAGCGGGGCAGGAGCGCGGAAAGCTCGTTCCTGCCTGCTGCACCTCTGGACCACCAAGGATCAGCAGAGGAGGTAGAAGGACAGGGCAGGGAGGGGTGACAGGGTGCAGAGCCTGGCGGCGGCGGCCTGCAATAATTCTGGGAGGGGGGCACTGGCCCGAACACAAACCGGGACCCCCATTTTTTTAGCTAATTTTTTGACCCCAAAATCCCAGTTTATATTTTGAGTATATACGGTAATGAACGTGAAAGGGGAGGTGGTTCTAAGATTTAATTAAAATGTGCAAGTCTGGTGAATGCATTGGCACACTTTAGGGTACCTGAGAGCAGCATAAAAACTTCCCAACCCCTGTCTGTCCTAAATAGATTGTAAGCTCTTCTGACCAGGGACCATCTATTACATGTTGAATGTATAGTTTTGAGTATACCTTTCAGCGCTATAGAAATGACAGCTGTAGGAGTAATACTGTTAGTATGAATTTGTTATGTGATGTGAGAAAATTAGCCTGGAAGCATTCAGTCAACAGAATCTCTGTGCAACACGATCCCCGATATGGATTTGCCCAACAAGCTGAATTTATCCATCTGGCTCATTATGCCCCTTCAGAAGTGTGAAAATATCAGAAATCAACTTTATTGGTGTAGAAGCTAAGAATGAAACCAAAAGGAGAGAGAACTGAACGATGAAAAAGATTGCCACTGACTGCAGGATCATTTAGTGCTTCCTGGGAGATCACAAACTAACAGGGCTTGTCTCTACCTCAGGAACCTTATTTTTCTTCCCTTTCTCTCTACCAAGGGATTGGGAAACTCTGGCTGTACATTCCCCTACCCTGCTGATGGTAGACCATATGCCCTTCCCTTTCCAACATCTCCACTTTTCTCCTCCTCTCCACCCTCTGGAGTCAGCATCTCCCCTTCCCAACCCCCCCCCCCCTCCAGGTGTCTGACATCGCTTTTCTTCCTCCCTGTCCACCAGGTATCTAGCATTTTCTTGCTCTTCCCTCCCTCCCAAGGTATCCAGCATCTCCCCCTCCCACACTACTGCTCACCCCACCACGCTATCACAGCTGCACTGCCGCCCCCTGTGCCTGGTTTGCCTAGTGGTAAGGCCAGCTGTGTCTCTCCTTTCATCTTCCTCTGTCCTGCCTGCCTGTCTCCCTTTCCCTCCTTTTCTCTTCCCCAGGTATGAGGCAGGAGCCATGAACAGATATTTATTTATTAAAAATTCTTATGCATCACCTATACCTCTGCACAACCACATAATCAAAGCTATTAAGCACTATAAAAGAACACAAACCGGTATAATGTCAATCCCTTTACCCCTCCACCTGTCTCCAGAAGACCCTCAACAACAATAGGAGACCCTTTAGACAGTTCCAGATTTTATTTGGCCTCACTATTTTAACAGTTCATTAGGTTACTTTTCTTTAGAAGGTCCGGTCAATCTCAAACCCGCAGCAGTCGAAGAGTTTTTAAAACACTGGCAGCTGTGGGCTCTTCAGTGACTGCTCTATCTGGTTTCCAGCACTGAATATCCGAGTTCTTATCTGGATACTGCAGGCAATTTGGGACTTCTGCCTTTGTTCTGTCCCTAGGACTGGCCCAGCACTTGGATGGTCCTGTGGCACTCAGACATGATTCTGAGCAGCACTGTCCGAACCCGGTCAGTGGAAGTTAACCAGGTGGAAGCTGCTCCTATCCATTAACTCCTGCTGAAGACCCTGTATTAGCTGGGAATTGTGTTAATTTACAAATTGCCTTCCCAAGCTTGGTCCGGAAATAAAAGCAGAAGAGAAGCAGGAGCTGTCACCAGCAAACACAGGCGAAAAGAATCTGGGAGAGTTTGTAGGCCCGTCTGGAAAAAGACTAGCAAGCCCTCATTTAAATGTGAAGATGCACCTGTCCTCATTACCTTCCCTGCTGTAGTGGAGTGATTCATCAGGCCCAGCAAGGGGGGGAAGAGTCAGCAAAATCATTATGTACTGAACACAAAGCAGAGCATTTTCTGAACATTGAAGCATTGGGATTTGGGTCATCCTGATGATTCAGTGGCAGCTCCCCTGGCCAGCTGAGGCTAGAAATGGTGTAGCTGTTCACAGCCCCAGGTGTTGGGGTGGGGAGGAGAGAGAGGGTGTTCCACATCACACAGACATGAATGAAGAGACTGTGACCATCCAAGATGGAAGAAAACTGGGCTCCCAGAGGGCTAGAAAATACAAGAACAGCACGGTTAATGAAAGCAATAATAAAATCACAGCTAACAATCAATGTATAGCAGCCGAAACCCCCTGCAACCTGATTACCTCAACCTGCCCAGTGAAATAAAACCAAAGATGCTTTCCTAAGAGCCTCCATCAGCCTGCCCAGAAAATAGAGTGCAAAAAGTGTAGATACAGACAGGAACCTTCAATACAACTGATAACATAAAGCCATCACGGAAACTTAAGAGGGGGAAACTAAGCAACCCCCCCTCCCCTGAGAGCTCCAGCATCAAGAATTCTAGAGAAGACTACGTGCTCTGTCCCCTACAGGCGACCAAATATCTTTATACCGCTTCCACAATGTAGGTCAAAGTCCCTCCTCGAGTGCCGCAATCCAGTTGGGTTTTCAGGATTTCCCCAATGAATATGCATGAGATCTATTTGCATGCACTGCTTTCATTCTATGCTAATAGATCTCATGCATATTCATTGGGGAAAACCTGACTGGATTGCGGCCTTCAAGGAGGGACTTTGACACCCCTGATATAGATGAACCTTGTTTAGCATCCAGATATTCCATTTTTAACAATATAAACATTTCATTTCTCCTTAAGGTGAGAGTGGGAGTTTCAGAACGTCTCCAAAGAAGCTTTATGCAGCGATGCATTTCCCCCCAACAGGTTTCATCCTTTTACGCAATACGGTTTGTAAGTAGAATACAATATAGGACCAGCAAGTTTGTATTCTCTCACAGGACCAAAACCCATGCAGAAGACCAGCAGGAATATATTATGAAGAGCAATACCAGAAATATAAGCACGATAGGGTGAAAGGTATAGGCGAAAGAGAAACTTATACTGCATTTCCTGTAAAGCAACTGAACGAGTCAAGTGCTTGAGATGGCCACCGTGAGAACGGGCTAATGGGCTTGATGGACCATTGGTCTGACCTAGTAAGGCTGTTTCATAAGAAGAGGCAGGCCACCCCATGTAATCTGCTCCACGGGTGGAAGATCTTGGTATCAGACCTCCATAATATCATGAAGTACTGAAACTACCCAGGCTAACCTGGTAGAAGGATAAGCTAGCTTTAGTTTGTTGAGACAAAGTAAGGGTTTCTCGAACCATGCCAGCCATGTCTTCGTTCAAAGTATTAGGATTCAAGAATTGAATATAATATGAGATAAAAGAGGCATTCTTTCCCCCACTGGAGATCCTGAAACGATGTCACATAAGAAAGACCATTCTCCTGCTACCTCGTTAAATAAAGTTTATTTGCATCAGAGTCACAAGGGGAGCAAAATCGTAGAATATTATTGACATTTCACATTTGTAAAGTTACCAATCCATATTGCGTTTCTTGAACATTTTTGCAGTTTGTCCCAGAAAATCACAGATGATGGATTCATTCAACACTGTGGTTTAATTCTGGAACATATTTGTACTCTGCATACTTCTAGAAAATGTTTAGAAAACAGTACGGTGGACTTTGATGCAAAATCCACAGCAACCTTCGCCCAGAAGCTTTGCAGCAATGCCTAAAGGGGGAACTACACTTCCCCTCTGACCAGGCACACTTTTATGTGATTTTAGGGTGGGTCATTTTCAGAAGCACAGAAATGAACTGCTCATGTGCAATTTTGTGGCTGTAGAGGGGTCATGACCAAGGGCACTTCATACTCTTGCACTATCACTGTTTCTGCTACACTCAGGAAATGACACGGAGCAGTGTATGTAATCTGTGAGGAACATTCAACCCTGTAGCCCAACATCTGCTTTTCATTTTAAACAACACAAATGCAATCGATTGCCAAATAGACGGGGTTAAATTGAATCTGGGAAGCTTCTCCTTCTTACAGCAGGTAGATCATAACCTCAGACCTGATGAAGGAGGTTTTAGCCTCCAAACAGTTGTAAAAATGTATGAAGTTAGTCTAAGAAAAAGGTTTATTCTTGGTTTTTATTTTTATATGCTGAAAATCTTAGAGCTCCTTTTACTAAGGTGCACTAGCGTTTTTAGTGCACGCACAAGATTAGCGCACGTGAAAGCGCACGCTAGCTGAAAAATTACCGCCTGCTTAAAAGGAGCCCTTAGTATCCAAAGGAGAAAAAAACTTTACTGAAGAACATGAATCGCATAAAAAAAGAAGAATACCGAACATGTTGACACTTCAAATAAAAAACCAACAATGTATAACTGATCAAATTATCCAAAATATTCCCTTTACCCTGAACATTACATTCCAAATCTCATTGCAATATGTAGTACAAACATGTCTGTTGTGCTCATAAATATTAAGAATTTGTCTCAGCTAGTGTGTAGCTTATTTTAACTATAGCACATTTTTTATTTTTCATAACTATTTCTTCCAAGTCAAATTTAAATATACTGTATATTAATTGAACCTAAATCTGCACAAGTCTTTCTTATGCCTCTCAGGGCCACTGTACATAGGTCCCACCATGGACCCTGTTTCGCATATGGGAACCTTTACATAAGTTAGTGCTTAGAACTGCGGCCTCGGTCCCCTGAGGTTGTGAGTTTGATCCCAGCCTGCCCCAGGTACCACAGTTAGGGGCTCCTTTTATCAACCCGTGAGGGGCCAGTGAGGTAAATGTTGCGACGCTCCTAGGAATTGAATGAGTTTTGGAGCATTTACCTCAGTGGCCTGTGGTTTGATCAAAGGGGTCCTTAGATTGGGAGCCTGTCAGGACAGATGGGGAAAATTCTTGAGTAAACCACTTTGGGTGAATCTCTTCGTTAAAAGGTGGTTAATAAATCATAGAAACTCTGGGCCTGATTCTATAAATGGTGCCTAGAAAAATGTCGATCAGAAAGGCCTAACTCGACTCCCCTTGATTTCATTTTTAGATGTATTAACCGCCTTTTCATGACACAATGTGAGGCGCCTGGATATTAGACCAGAGTTTTCTTGACCTCATCTACTAGAGCCTAGCATCAATGCCTACTAACACCTAAGGCAATCCACACCCAAACTCCGGCCCTAGCCATGCCCACTTTTAAGGTAGACACCTACATGGCACCTATCCCAAAATTTTAATTTTTAAATTTGGTTTTAATGGCGCTTTCAATTAAACCAATTAAAAAAAAAATTGTTAAGCACCTAACCTGGTAGGCATGCCATTTGTGGAATCAGGACTCTTTCTCAGGTTAACAACACAGCAAGCATCAGCATACAAAAAAGTCTTCCTTTAAATAAATGCCACCTTCCTTTTGACACAGTAAATTACCATCTGCTCATCGATACACTGTCCTTGTGGTACCTCACGGTTTTCTTCCTATCTCTCCCATGGCACCTTCCACTGCCATCCTGCTGGGGACCACTTCTTTTGCTCCATCTACACTTCTTCCTTTGATGTTCTAATCTCCTCCCATGGCTTTCAGTATCGCCTCTATGCTGATAACTCGACAGATGGCTATTATAATTTTTGTATTTATTAGGCATCAAAGTGAAATGTGGATGTTTGGAATATCGTAACTTGTTTATTTCAAGAGTATTCAGAGGGAAATCTTGCCTCAAGGATCTGTTGTGAAATAGCAAAGGCTCTTTCGAGAGTAGGGCAAAGGCTCATGAATTTGTTCTAGCACCTTTTTACATATTATTTGCAGGTAGTTTCTCTGTCCTTAGCGGACACCAGGAAGACTCAGGGCCAAGTAAAATGGTGGAAGCGATTAATAAGAAGAGAATGACTGGGCTTGTGGATAGTCATGTTTTACTGGGGAAGAACCAGCATGGATTTAGCAAAAGTTGCTTACGTTTAATAGATGTTCCCTGAGGACATCAAGATACCAGTCCTTGGATATGGCTGATTCTATGGACCATCATTTGCAATGTAATCAGCATGCATTAATAACGTGTATGGCAGTTAATTTTGGGTGCAGCCGTGTAGCTCAGCAACTTAGCTACGTAAACTGGGCTGGGTTGAAGGAGTTAAATTGAGTTGGTTTGTGGGATAAACAGGGCTAACTCAATTTAACTGAGTAATCCTGGTGACACAAATTGCACTCCTAAATCTACCATTCCATATAGTTTCTTATACCCTGCAATTTTCAGCAAGAAATCATTGCGGCTTACAATAAGATGGTTCTGGAGAGTGTATTGGATAGAGATTATTTGTTATAGGGAGAAGAGATGAATCTAACATTCTCCAGGAGGGGACCCAGATTCAGAGACCCAGGGTCTCAAAGAGTTCCTTCCGTTGAACCTGATAAGGGGAGGGAAGAGATAGTTTAAGACGTTGCATCTTTCTAGCGGTATAGAATGAACGGGGAATCTTGATGTCTGACACTAGTCCATCAGGCTTTTCACCATAAATCACTTTCTAGACCATGCAGGCAATCTTGAAAAGAATCCTTTGTTTCACTAGCCCTCTCGATTTTGAAAATTGGTCTGGCCACAGTCTCTTGAGTTCTTTCTCAGTAATCTATGCTCTCAAATTTCCAGTGGGCTGGTCAGGGCTTCCCAAACCACATTCTCATAGTGAATAAGCAAGAGATATATTAGCCTATACTGGGTTTAGCTCATACATATTCATTGTAGATATCCTGAAAATACTATGAGTGGTGAGGTTCTCAGAATAGGGTTAAGAAAACCTGAGTTAAAGTTAGTTGGATATTCAGGAATAATTTTACTCCATCTCTACCACTTCTTTGGCGTTGCTTTCAACTTTTAATTCCCACTCACTGTCGGATGCCTCTCAGAAACTCTCCAACTTTGAGAAGCCATGTCTGTCTGAATTAGATTGTAAGCTCTTCTGAGCAGGGACTGTCTATTGAATATTAAATGTACAGTGCTGTGTACACCTTTCAGCGCTATAGAACAATAAATAGTAGTTGGTGTACTCTACTCACACCTGTCACTCCTTGTTTAAACAGCAATCCAATATTGTATATTGCAAATTTTCATAAATATAGAGAACAAGAAGAAAAGAGATCCAGAAGTAAGAAAGTGAAGATGTGCTTTAATATGTCAAAGCAAATGAGAAAGCCGAGAGCCCCTTGGGCAGGGAAATAACTCATGTACCTGAACGTAACTCACATTTGGTAAAGGCGGATGATTAATGTCAAATGCAACTTAGCAGGAAGAAGGAGCAGAAGAGTCAGTGTGATGGGATGAAGGAGAGGGGCTTGGGGAACCTACACTCACGAGAGACGGCAGACACCAACATCGTCTCATTAACCCAGAACAAAATGCTGACTGTACCAAAAGAGAAAGCCAGGCGAAGGAGGGAACGTGCTTTCCAGTTTGCAGGCTGCTCACAATGCCACAAAGGGGCAGATTTTATGACAGGACATCAGTGAGAAAAGTTCCAAAGGGAGCTTATTTTGATTTGGTGTTTTGTTTTTTTAAAAAGAGTTCCCATGGATGCACAAATTTACAGTTGTTTTAAGATGTTGCAAATGTATGCAAAATATAGGTATATTGTGACAAAAGCACTATGAGTCCCTACACATCATGAGCCATCTTGGCACCGTGTACACATGCTTTTACAGAAGCTTCTTTTGTTGCATGTGCAATTACCCCTAAAGTGACTGGAGTAGAAAGGGGTTCAACAGCTTGTTTTAATAATACAGTATAATTTTCTTGAATACAATTAGAAATAGGAATTATCAGGAAAGGAATGGAAAACAAAGATGAAAATATTATAATGCCCTTGGATGGCTCTATGGTATGGCTCTTGAGTACTGTTTGCAATTCTGCTCACCATATCTCAAAGATATAGTGGAATTAGCAAAGGTACAGAGAAGGGCAACAAAAATGATAAAAGGGATGGGACGACTTCTCTATGAGGAGAGGCTAAAGTGGCTAAGAAGAAGAGATGGCTCAGGAGTGATATGATAGAGGTCCATAAAATGCTAAGGGGAGTGGAAAGGGTAGATGTGAATCGCTTGCTTATTCTTTCCAAAAATACTAGGTCTAGGGGGCATGTAGATTTAAAACAAACCGGAGAAAATATTTCTTCGCACTCTGGAATTCGTTGCTGAAGAATGTGGTGAAATCAGACAGCTTAGCAGGGTTTGAAAAAAGTTTGGATAATTTCCTAAAAGAGAAGTCTATAGGTCATTCTTGAGATGGATTGGGGAAATCCACTGCTTATTCCTAGGATAAGCAGCATCAAATCTGTTTTACTACTTGGGACCTGGGTTGGCCACTGTTGGAAACACGATACTGGGCTTGATGGACCTTTGGTCTGTCCCAGTAGGGCGATTCTTAGGTTCTTAAGGAAAGGACACAAGTTCAAACACCACTGTGATCCCTCCAGGACCCGAAAAATAGCTACTGTACTTGAATGTACACCACTTGAATAACCTTCAGGCATTTTTCTGTTTCTGGAAGACTCAGAATTATAAAACAAAAGAGCTGAAGTGGGATTTGAACCTGGTTTCTTTGTCTGTAACCACTAGGCTACTTCTCCTGGGCATTGTCATAATAACTGCGGCTGACTTAAAGCCTGGTTTTCCTTTTTCAGGGGAGAAGAAGGGGGACAGCAACCACCGAGAGATTAATCCTTCAACAGTTTGTAATTTGGATGTGACTGAAACAGGTCTAGATGAAATGCCCTTCTTTTTAGAAATGGATGTTTCTTTCCATTAAAAAATCCCTGTTGGACATCCTACTTTGGCCCCCTTGTCATTTAGACGGACTTTCCAAAATCAGCAGATGGACTTTATTTTTTAAGCACTACTTTGACATTTTATATTGAAAGATGGTACAGCAAATGCAAATAAACTGGAATGGTACAAAAATGCTCCTCTTTCAAATCTTTTCCTAAAATAATTTTACCTGCATCTTTTGTTCCACTGTCTATTGGTTCTGGCATAAAATCCAAAGCATATTGAAAGTTCGCTACTTCAGCAACCTTACAAATTGTTCTTGATTCGGTCTGGAGTCAATTGTTAAAAACGGGAAGGATTTCCCACTGTAGAATTTTCATTTTGGGAATATGGCCTCATGTAAGGATGTTTGGAGTCCCTCGGAGGGTTTTGTTAAGCAGTAGGAGTGACAGACAAATAGGAGGGAGGGTGGGATGTTTCTGTTAAGAATTTTCTTGTCTAGGTTTACATAGGTTTATAATATATTTGGGCGTTGCATTTCTCTGTAGAATGTAAAAATTTAATAAAGTTTGAACTAAAAAGAACATTCTTAAAAATACTTTTTACACCAGCCAGGTAAGAGTGTTTAACCAAAAGACTCAACGACATAAAAAGAA
The DNA here is from genome assembly GCF_902459505.1 of Geotrypetes seraphini. Taxonomy (NCBI): domain Eukaryota; kingdom Metazoa; phylum Chordata; class Amphibia; order Gymnophiona; family Dermophiidae; genus Geotrypetes; species Geotrypetes seraphini. Next base: position 71,913,850 of record NC_047095.1, read on the forward strand.
AATAAATAAGACTAAACACACAGATACAATACAGTATAGAGAAAAAAAATGTTCCAAAAAGCATTGGTCAGCATTAGAGCAAATATATCTGAAGATCCAAGACCAGGTTCTTGACTAGATGGAATGAAGCTCCTCTTCAGCCTCTCATCCTGCAAATGTTGATCCCAGAATTCACTACTATTGTCACAGGACTGAGTATAGTGATTAGTGACACTTTCCCTGCATTTTCACAAGTGTTTAAAAATAGTTTTACTAGCAAGTTTGTTTTATTGATGTTTGCTATTCCTCTAGGTTTGAATCATGGCTTTATAGGGTTACACCGCCCAATATGTATCTCTGAGGTACTGGATATGCCGTGCTAAAATTAGGATCAGAAGAGCTCCCTAGTCTGCTGGACCCAGTATTCTTCTGTCTTCTTTTATTGGCTCCGTAGGGTGTCGGTGTCATATGAAAGTGATAAGGCAGGAAAAGTTTCCTTCTGCCACAGCCCCTCCCAAGGCTCTTTCTGTGGGAGGATTTCCTGATTCCAGAAAAAGTCTTCCTGCCATAGAGTGGTGATTAAGGGATTTGGCAAACAAAGGTGTGGATACACTGGAGGTGGAGTGATACTAGTTTCTGCCTCTGCACCTGAAGGGGTGGGGAAGAGAAACGGAGTAACACCAAGATGGGGAGTCAGGTGGAGCTGTTTGTGCTTTCAAGCAAAGATGACCGTGTTGCTTGGAGAAAGCTGAAGCTATAATTACCCTTCCTGTTATTACATTCCTGGGCTATGAAGGCATATTGAGGCATCGCTTCTGCTGTGAAAACCACTGACATTGCAGCCTGCCCTTGCTTCCTTTTTAAAGGTCTTATACCGTATGTTAATAGGACAAGAGCTTAGATATTTGGGATTATGCAAATGGATATGGATGCCTCCCCCTACCAATTTCTGTTCATTTTCCCATAGTTAAATACATAGAATAATCTAGTGAAGGCTTTAACAGGGAATTTCACATTACAGCTATTCTCTGTCTACAAATAATGTGTGAGGTGAAACACCAGGAGAAGCTTTTCTCCATTGGATCGGAACACGATATTGATACATCCACAAATCCCGGTCAGGGCTTCTCCTCTAGGACCTTATTTCGGAACCATTTTTTTCTGGATTGTGGCCCTTAGCTTTCTTACTCCAGATATCAGCCAGGCTTCTAGTGAGATTCTTTAATTTAAATTTCTTTTTTATGTTATAATTTAGTAATAGGAGTATTTTTTCTGAACCTTGATCCAGTATTGTGTATATTTTAGAAGAAGTCTGTTCTAGTGCTGCCTGGTTCAGGAAAACATTTTTCGATTCAATTCGATTTGGTCTATTGAATCGAATTTTCCTGCCCAATCATGCGTTTTTTTCAAACGGCCTGATGGGTTTGTTTTTGTTGCCTCTTCACCCACCCCAACCTGCTTTGCCTTCTCCAACCCAAAGAACTTAAGTAAAAGTAAAAAGTATAATAAAAAAAATTAAAAATGAACTCTAGTAAAAGTAAGGGCCAGATTCTGTAAACAGTGCTGAACCCCGCTTGGAGTGTTTTGTAATCAAAGAAATGGTGCTGTTTATAGAATCACGTCTAAGGCATCTAAGTGGACTTAAGTATCACTAGACATCCTAGACATAGGCACTGCTCCATTAGGCCAGCTTTTCATTTGCTTAATTTGTCAACCATGCCTATTCTCTGCCCGTAGCCATGTCTATTTTTTAACATAGGCATCCTTAGGCATTGGATGGCATCGTTAGGTGTCCTAAGAGTTCGGCGCTGGACTCTTAAATTGCTTCTTTTTAAATTTTTTTGATTCTCTGAAAATCGGCCTGGTCAATTACTGTGCCAATTAAAAATTTAAGTTTGGCATGGATCCCAGACTTAGTCTTTGCTAGGCGGGCCTGCAAATAGGGTGTCGTTTAAAGAGTATGGCCGTAAATGCCTAAAATCGTACTTTTGAATAAAAAGTAGAGGAAGCACAACTAGAATGTGTGTTTATGAGGAATTGGTACCAGCTTCAGCTTTATTTCCATTTTAAAATGACCCAACTTATAGGCTATATTCACTGAACAGCAAAATTTCAGATGAAATGATCCACTGTTTGCGTGACGAGGGTTACAATAGAAAAAACCTGCTCCCATTCATTTGGCTTTTAACTGCAAGCATCAAATGTAACTAGGCAAAAGGAGTAAAAATTGGCAAAATGATGACTTCAGTAAAAGCATCAAAGCTTTACTTCCAAACAGTAATTAGTTCCTACAACACTGGCATCCTCTTACTTGCCACCATGTTCTATCTCTCTGTTTAACGGATGCATCCCAGTGGATGAAGGGTGCTTTGTAAGTTCAGGTTACGGTACTCTTTGCGTTGTTTCTCCTGGGAAAGTTATCTTATTTCTTTAGTTTCCCGCTCTGAAGTGTAAGGTGAAACCACCTATTCTAGTCGCAGTAACTCCTGGGGCTTTCTCTGTTCACAAAAGATTGTTGGCATAGGCACAAAATGGTACAAAGCCCTGTTGCTTTCTCCAGAGGTTAAAATGTGAATTAGCAGTTTGCAAAACCGGAGGGGACTGAAAGGATTTTCTCTCTTGCCCTTCTACACTGAAATGGAAATTCTGATTCAGGGCAAGGGAAAGGGGTTGGGACTTGGATACAGGCACTTCAAACACTTTCTCTACCTGTCCTGGTGAGCTCACACTCTTATCTAATGTACCTGGGGCAGTGGAGGATTAAGTGACTTGCCAGGGTCACAGGGAGCAGCGCAAAATGGGGTAAATCTGCTAATGTTGCTTATTGTGTGTATTTTACATTTTTAAGGTACGAGTTCAGAACGCCAGTCTTGCTAAGCTTCTCTAAACGGGGCCATTGGCCTTGGTTGTACATCTGAGGAAAATTGGATTTCTAAAAAGTACCCTCCTCTGGTTGCCTAAAGCAGTGATTCCCAACCCTGTCCTGGAGGAACACCAGGCCAATCGGGTTTTCAGGCTAGCCCTAATGAATATGCATGAGAGAGATTTGCATATGATGGAAGTGATAGGCATGCAAATTTGCTTCATGCATATTCATTAGGGCTAGCCTGAAAACCCAATTGGCCTGGTGTTCCTCCAGGACAGGGTTGGGAACCACTGGCCTAAAGTATACAGTATTCCAGTGGGAGCAGGTAAAGGCCGAGGTGTCTTCAAATCAGGGGAGGAAAAGAGGGCAGGTACATGACTTAGCACCCTCTCCCCTGGAGTTTGTGCCTAAAAATGAAGGTGGAAAATATGCAGGCAAGTTTCAACATGTTAACCCCTACCTTTGAAAAGTAGCATCAATTCTGGGGTAGATTCTTTAAATGACGCTGAAATTTAGGCACCGTTTCGTGCCTTCCTTTAGGCAAAAGGGTTGGTGTAATTGCTTGTGCCTGGCTGTTGATACCTAGGCGTGTAGCCTCTACTATTCTTTAACCTGCGCTTGGAACTGCTAGGCGTGCCTATGACCTGCCTACACCTCTCCCACAGCCACACTCCCTAGAAGTTGTACACAATAGAAAATAAGTGCATAGCTTCTAGAATAGAGACTACGGTCAGTTGCATGTGCAACTGCCAGTTGGTGCCAAGTAACATCAATTTATTCTCTAAGTTGCGTGCTAAGTGTAAAGCTTTGTGCCTAAGTTCTAGAATTAGGGGGAAACGTACACATTGTTCTCCCTATCCATTTCTGCATACAGTTCAAATTCCTCTTACTGACCTTCAAATGTATTCACTCCGCAGCTGCTCAGTATCTATCCTCTCTCTCCCACCCAGGCGCGCTACTCGTCAAGAAAAGGGTCTGGGTATCGTTGTAGACAATACGATGAAACCTTCTGCCCAATGTGCATCGGCGGCCAAAAAAAGCAAACAAGATGATAGGAATTATTAAAAGAGGGATGGTTAACAAGACTAAGAATGTTATAATGCCTCTGTATCGCTCTGGTGTGACCTCGCCTTGAGTATTGCGTTCAGTTCTGGTCTCCTTATCTCAAGAAAGATATAGTGGTGCTTGAAAAGGTTCAAAGAAGAGCGACCAAGATGATAAAGGAGATGGAACTCCTCTCGTATGAGGAAAGACTAAAAAGGTTAGGGCTCTTCAGTTGGAAAAGAGATGGCTCAGGGGAGATATTTTCTGGATTTGGTTATTAATTTAAATGCATCAATTAAATTAATAACCAAATCCAGAAAATTCGACCATGTAACACCACTTCTTAAAAATGCTCACTGGCTTCCAGTTATTCACAGAATAACTTTTAAACTTTGTATAATCATCTTCAAAACTCTATATAATATGACCCCCGCTTTTTTATTTAAATTATTAATTCCATATTCTGCAAGGAGAATTTTAAGATCCAACGAACAAAACTTATTGTCTATTCCTTCATTAAAAAGTATAACTACGAGAAGGCCATTTGTTTTTTCATGTACTGCACCTCAGACTTGGAATGGGAGGAGAAGGAATTCGGAAAATTTAAAAGTAACTTAAAAACTTTTCTTTTTAAAGATGCCTTTGCAAACTGATTTTTTTATGTTACTACTCCATTGTACTTTATTACATTTTTTTTAACTACTACCCTTGTGTTTTTTTCCCTGAATGTCTCTTCTTTACTTTAATGAATTGTATTTCACCCCTCCTTACCTAATGTCAAGAGTATGTTTAACAGTGCAATTTAGTGTTTATTTTTTTTTTTTAAATATTCGTATGTATTGTACTGTTACCTAACAAATGTAAATTTTAATGTGTACATCGCTTTGAAGTTTGATTAAGCGATTCATCAAGATACCTAATAAACTTGATATGACTGAAGTCTACAAAATCCTGACTGGAGTAGATCGGGTACAAGCAGATCGATTTTTCACTCTTGTCAAAAATTACAAAAACGAGGGGACACTCGAAGTTACAGGGAAATACTTTTAAAAACCAATAGGAGAAATTTTTTTTCCACTCAGAGAATAGTTAAGCTCTGGAACGTGTTGCCAGAGGTTGTGGTAAGAGCAGATAGTGTAGCTGGTTTTAAGAAAGATTTGGATAGGTTCCTGGAGAAAAAGTCCACAGTCTGTTATTGAGAAAGACATGGGGGAAGCCGCTGCTTGCCCTCTATCGATAGCATGGAATATTGCTACTCCTTGGGTTTTGGTCAGGTACTAGTGACCTGGATTGGCCACCGTGAGAACGGGTTACTGGGCTTGATGGACCATTGGTCTGACCCAGTAAGGCTATTTTCTTAGGTAAGTCTCTCTTATCTGTACCCTTCTGCTCTACAGCGGGAACTTGAGGCAGCCATTTCCATTAGTGGATCTGCTTGGGGCAGGAACATAAGAGGATTGCTCCTGCCCAGGTTCACCACTGGACAACCAGGGTCTGCAGGATAAGCCTTTTCAGAGGCAGGAGGGAGGTGGGGTAGTATGTAAGTGGCCGGGACAGGACACGGGAGCGATTGCTTCTGTCCCAGCTCACCACTAGATCTGGTTTAACCTTAGGGACTATATTGGTATTGTAGAATGCTACTTTATTAGGCCAGGTCCCTCTGTGCAGTCTGCCCAGGAAACGGGAAGTTGCATCGGAGAGAGGCAGACCATAGCAGAGGGACAGTGCTGGGAAGGCCGCTGGCAGCGTATCAGAGTTACTGCCACCAGTGATCCCATGCTAGAGTTTCCAAGGCCCCTGCACAGCAAAATAGGTACCTCTTTGAAAGTGGGGCAGGAAGGTGAAGTTGATGGGAGTGGAGAGAAGGGGATGGCGTGCTGGACCTTGGGGGGTCTCCTGGAGTAGGGGGTTCAAAGAGAGGAGGAAAATGCAAATTCAGGGGTGTGGAAAGGTAAATTGGCAGAAATGATAGGCCTAAAAACAGAGGAGAGAGAGAAAAATGGTGAACAATGGGATGGAGGGATGGAAGAGAAGGATGGGGTGGTGTGGAGGGAGGGGGTGAGAGATACTGGGTGGGAGGGCAGTTGGGAAGAGAAAGGGAGAGTGGACCCAGGAGAGGTAGGAGGGAGGGAGGGAGAGATATGGGATGAGAAGGCAGTTAGGAAGAGAAAGGTAGACATGGTGGATCTGAAGGTGATGGGAAGGAGGGAGAGAAGCTGGAGCTGGGGATAAAAGCAAGGGAGGGAAGAGAAAGGGAGAAAGTTTTGGTCTGGTGTGGAAAAAAATGGAGAGATGCAGCATCTCTTTCTTCTTGACATCTCACTGCTCAGCATCAGAGGGGAGGGAAGAACAGAAAAGTGGTAATGTTGGACCATTGGTGGGGGTAGGGTGAGAGAGGAGAGATGGATCCATGAGGGGGGGTGACAGGCGGGAAGACAGATGGGACAGGAAATTGCAAGGGGTGGAAGGAAAGGAACAGGGAGATGTCAGGCAATGAGAGGAGGGTGGAAAAAGGGAGAGGGAATTCTGGGAGTGTTGAAAAAGGGGTGGGCAAGAAGATGAGTGAGTACAGAGGTAGAAATGTGGTAATAGGGAGTAGATGGAAGGAAATAGGCTGAAAAAGGAGTGTGTTGGGAAATGGGAGACCTAGGGTATAAGAGGAAAATGGAGAAGGGTAAAAAAGAGGGTGAAATTTGGGTTGACAGAGCCCAAAAAGAGGAAAGAGCTAGAGACAGGCCAAGTGAGGGAATGGAACAAGAAAGAAAGAGGAGAAAATAAAAATGGACAGTAGAAGATAGACAAGAGAGCAGAAAACAGACAAAGGGCCTGATATTCAGTCTGGGGGAGGCAGCCCGGCTACCTCCTATGGGCTGTGGCGATCCCGGAGCTAACTCTGGCATTGATTATCAGGGCAAAGTTTAGTGGCTTGCGCTTAGCCAAGGGCCAGCTAAGGCCAAACAGCTAAAGATAGACCTGCCTTTCACCCAGAGAGTGGTAGAAAACTGGAACGCTCTTCCGGAGGGAAAACACTCTCCAGGGATTCAAGACCAAGTTAGACATGTTCCTGCTGGACTGGAACGTAAGGAGGTGAGGCTAGACTCAGTTAGGGCACTGGTCTTTTACCTAAGGGCTGCCGCGTGAGCGGACTGCTAGGCGATGGACCACTGGTCTGACCCAGCAGCAGCCAATGAAAATCAACAGTGACCTGCTATGTTGCTAGGGCTGGCCGGTAAGCCTGCTAGTCTGCAGGCGATAGACAGGTATATTGGTGGATAGCCAGCCAAACAGGACTTAGGCGTCCGTCCGTGAGCCATTCCTGACTGGCTAAGCCTAGCTGAATATCAGGAGAAAATGTCCACACAATAAAAGTAGAAAAAAGTGTTTTATTTTCAATTTATTAACTGGAACATGTTAGTTTTTGGAGTATTTTTATATTCTATTTCGTGTCATAGCTGCCTGGCTGATTGGAGGTGGGGTGGGACTTGAGTTTTTCTCTACAAGTTTTGCTTGGTTTGGTTTTATTTGAAATTAAATAGTAAAAAAACCAAATCCCAAATTAAAAAAATCATCTCAGCAGGAAGGGGCTGGGGGGGGGACCTTCTGCAGAAAGGCAAGAGTAAAGGGTTTAGTGTTTAACTGGAAAACAGAAGCAGCTGGTTTGACTTTGAAAAGACTAGATTAATTTAGAGGATGGGAGGGCAGAAATCCATAGTACTGTTTTTCTTGCACCTGCTGGGACTCTTTAAAAGAAAGTGAAAACAAATCCTTTGTATTAATCCTGCGGAAATCCCTTCTGCTGTGGAGCATGTAAGCTAGATCCCTGGCAGGAAATGGAGACTTGTTGCAAGCTGAGATTCCCAGGGCCTTGCTTTATTGTGTTCTTGATGTTTCAGGAAGGAGGGTGCAAAGCAGAAGCTTGCCTGGGTAGTTTGAAAGCTTTCACAGGATGACTGATCCTGTCTGAGATCAGAGCCTCTCTGAAGCTGGCACGTTTCTTCTCCAGGAGTAAAAGGGAAAGGTGCTGTCCTAATGTAATGCATAGATGGAAAGGCCAGCAAACAGTTTACCTCCCGATGACTAGCTCTCAAGAGCGAGCTCCAAGACGTACTTGCAAGGAGGTGAGAAAACAGACAGAGGAGATCAAACAGCACAATTTACAGTTGCAGGAAGAACGTCTCTGTGGATTGCACAGGAAACTAATATCCCTCTTAAATCCATTTGTGTTTCTTTAAACACATTTAACATGCCATGAGTATTTTAGAAGTTCCCTTTTGCTGTTTTTACTGCTATGGTCTGACCTTCAAAAGGTTTCCACATCAATGTTCTACGTTGTTATTCTCTGTGTCAGTATTTTTGCGTTTAAAGTTTGACTTCCCTCACTCTTCATATTTTCTGCATTGCATAACAGTCATTATTCTTACACAAGCAGGCAGCATATTCTCACATTGAAACATTGTCATATGTTGGCAAAAAAAAAAAAAAATCGACGTTCTTCATCTAAACGTAGTCATGAAACAGTGAATTAGAAAAAAACATTTATGTTTTGTCTCCAATGGCATAGCTGCTTATCTTGGAGCGTCAGTATGGGTTCAAAACAACCTGCATTGACATCGATGATTTTCATCAGGAATCCACCATGGGTGTAGAGCCTGTGAGGTGGTCTTTTGTCGCTGTCCCTGCCCATTTCTCTAAGCTCTGCTTTAACTGCACAAGCCTCGAATACTTATGATTTTAAAGTGGACGGAGCTTGCAGGATTGGGGCAGGGACAGGAAAAGAACTCGCAGGGACAGGATGGTAAAATGTGTCCCCATGTCATTCTCTAGCCAAAAGCAAAAGTTGGCTCAGGGCACAACAGTAGAGAATGACACGGAGACACATTTTTCTCTGTCCTCGCAGGAGCTCAATTCCCTGTCTCATCCCTGGAGGTTTTGTCCCTCTCCCTGCCCCATTCCTGTAAGCTCTACCTTAACTACAGACCTTGAACACATGGAGGGGCATAATCGAAAGAAACGTCTAAGTCCATTTTCGCCTAAGTCGCAAGTCATCCAAAGTTAGACACAGCTTAGGACACATTTTTGAAAAATATGCCCCAAATATTTTTTTTTCCGAAAATCATACAAACTATACGTCCAGCCATCTGATCATCCAAGCTGCTAATCGTCCATCTTTAAACCACATTTTCGTCCAAATATTCTTCCAAGTCAAAAACGCCTAGAATAAGCCCTGTTGGACGTGGTGAGGGGTCAGCAAAGTGATGGACTGGACGCCCAGACATGGCACCTGAATAGTGGGGTACCTTACAAGGCACTGCTGTGAACTTCACAAAAAAGGTCCCCATAAACATCTCACTACAGCTCCTTTATAGGTCATGTTGAGCCCCCAAAATACCCACCTGTCTACAACCCCAATAGCCCTTATGGCTGCAGGAACCACTTATATGGCAGTACAAAAGCGTTTTTGGAGGAGTGCTGACTTAGGCTGGTTTTTGGATGTTTTTCTCTCTTGATTATGAGACCCATAGGATTTTAAAGTATTTGAGGCTTGTGCAGATGAGGACAGAGCTTGCAGGATTGGGACAGGGACAGGAAAAGAACTTGCCGGGACGGGAAAATGAGTTCCCAGGGGAACAGGGAGAAATTTGTCCCGGTGGCATTCTCTACCCCACAGTCCCTTAAGCCAGCCCTGCCAGGGTCATATAGAGCACATCGGTCCACAGAATATTCCTGCCGGTCCGCACAGGGCTGGCGAGATCGACACCGTTAAATCTTCTGTTCCTCCAAGCCTCGGGCGATCAAGACAGGCTGCCGACGTCGGGCATTCCCTCTGTGAGTCTCGCCTATGCAGAAACAGGAAGTTAGAACAAAATAGGCGGGACTCAGAGAGGGAAAGTCCTGACATTGGCAGCCAGTCCTGATCGCTGTCCTTGCCGAGTCGCCGAAGAGGGCCGCGGGGAAGCTGCAAGTAGAAGGGAGATGGTCAGCATGCGTGGGGGGGTCAGCATGTAGATTGGGGCCATCAGCAGCGTCTGTGCTGAGAGTCTGCCCACATGCAGGATGCGGCGGGTAGGGGCCTCTGGCTCGTCTTGGGCAGCAGGGCCTGCGGTGCAAAGCTGTTTTTGCCGGGTTGGGGGGTCGCAAATGTGCAGGGCACAGCAGGAGTAAGATCATGGGGAGCCTTCAACAGTGGCTGTCTCCTCTCCTAGCAGCTCTGTACTTACCAGGGCAGTGATTCACTTTAGCAACTTCCCCTTTCCTCAGAGGCGGCCTAAGGAAATCACTGCTGCAGGCAAGTAGTGAGAGCTGCTGGAAGGAAAGGAAGCCACTGTTGGAGGCTGGGAAGCTGCTGGATAAAGGGAGAGCTGCTACTGCACCTGGAGGGAGGTAGAAAGAGAGATGCTGGGAGGGGAAGAGGAAAGTGAGAAGGAAAAAAGGAAGGAAACAGCTGGCAGGGAGATTAGAGAAGGAAAAGGGATCAGGGTAGAATGGAGAGATCAGATGAGGGAAAGGTGAGAGACAGGAATGAGAAAGTAGAGAGAGATTGATGCTGGAAAGGGGGTCAGCAGAGAAATGAGAGAGAGATAAAGATGCTAGATCTGGTGTAGGAGAGATAAAAATGAAGAAAGCAGTGAAGCTGGAATGAATGATGTAAAAAGGAGGGAGGAGGCACAGGCTGGATGGAAAGGGGAAAGGGGCATAGAAAGAAGTCAGATACATATGGAAGGGGGAGAGGGCAGACAGTGGATGGAACGGGCAGACGCTGGAAGGAGAAGAGTGAAAAGAAGATGAAAGCAGAGACCACAAAAGGTAGAAAAAAATCATTTTATTTCTATTTTGTCATTAAATATATATCCTGCTAGAGACATAACTGGGGACTGCAAAGCCTAACACTATTCCTGTCATGTGTGATTGCAGTATTCTGTTAGCATGATATTTCTGTGTAGCATTCTGTAATAATTTGGCTTGTTCAGTTTTCTTGATAGTAGAGGGGATATATGTGAAGGGGAGGGGAGACGGGTTTTGTTGGTCCTTGCTCTGAATATTTATAAAATGACAATTGTACAGAATATTGTTTCTTTTTATACTTTAATAAAATACGTTCAATATAAAATCATAACTGAGGCTTGTGCAGATGGGATCAGATGGTTTGTGGGGACCGAGCTTGCGGAGACGGGGCGAAAATGTGTTTTTTTATTTCGGTCTTAGTAGTTTGCCGGTCCACAAAATAATTCTTTTATTTCTGCCGGTCCACGGGTGTAAAAAGGTTGAAAAACACTGATATAGAGAGTCTCTAGAAATCTATAGATTAGAACAAATGCAAGTACACAGATCAGAACAGGAAGTGAAGCACAGGGAATTGATGTGACTTGGCCAGTTGAAGGCAGAGCTGAAAGGAGAATTTTCAGGTACCCTAACACTGGCTGTGTGAAATATCACTTACATATTGGATTGAAGGTGACTAACGGAAGGCAGAGAAGGGAGACTGCCAGGGAACCTCTTAGTACAGCTGGTGATATCAGCCTAGCCCTTGGGTGAGAGTGTGAAGGAGAAGGACAAGCTAGGATTTGATATACTGCAAAGCGGTTTACTTATTATATACTGGGGCAATGGAGAGTTGAGTGACTGCCATTCCCCTCCTGTGCTAACCAAGGAGCTTATTAGTGGTAAAGAAGGGTGTGATGAGAAGTGTGGGGTTCCTTTGGTGTCATTCTCTGACTGTCACATGGGGAGACTCACAAGACAGCAAAAGATCTTAGCTAGGATGGAATAATCACGAGATAAGAGCTGTCTTCATTGCTTCCTCTTCTGGGCCTCTTATAAGGACATAAGAACACCAATGGTCCATCAGCCCCAGGGCAAGTGATTCAGACATCATGTGGGCTGTTTGCAGATTGAGATTTTGTTGTGCGTTATTTGCGTTTTTACATAGAAACATAAAAACCTTTGCCTTTTTGCTATCCTAACTTTATCCGGGTAAATCCCAGGGGTGTCCTGAGTCCACTCTTAATGAGATACAGTAGTCCCACCTCAGTCCCAGCAGGAATGATCTGTTCATTGACTTTAAGCAGGCAGGAATATATCTGCCTTATGACATAAGATTAATAGTGACTTTTAAAGAGAGAGCGTCATGATAAAACAACTACAAACAGTACAAAACACAGCCCTGAGACTGATCTATTCGCTGAAGAAATACCACCATATCTCCGCCGCATACCTCGACTCGCACTGGCTCCCAATACAAGCAAAAATACCATTCAAATTTTACTGTCTACTATTTAAAGGCATGAATGGAGACAGGTGATGATCTGTCCTTGAATAACCCTGGAGGTGATAAAGAAAAATGTGCTTCCCCAAATTGAAATTAAAGAAAACAAAATGAGTGAAATAAATAAGATAGAGAAAAGGATCAATCAGTACGGGCCCAATACCCTCGTTTCAACCATTGGCCCCGGGCAGGTGTTTATGCAGTGTCAAGCACTTAGAAATAAATCTAAATAAACCCTGCCCCGTACATCATATTATCCCTTTAATGTATATAATTTATATAGAAGAATATAAATATATATTACCAAATAATTGGAAGCACGATCATCTCCAGATTAAAACAACAGGAGAGAAAATCACCCCAAAGAAAATCTCCCTGAAACCTAATATAAAAAAACACACAAAATGTGAAAAGTGAAAAAACCAAAATATAAAAAATGACAAAAAATCGTCAAAAAACCAAAGAACAAATATGAATAACAATGCAATATCCTCAGTCTATTTCAACAAACCACAGTGCCGAAAGCCCTGTGCACCTGTCACTGATAGTTCGTGAAAATAGTAATGAATGGTGAAAAACAGTGAGATACTTAGCTCGGTGAATCAAAAACGGGACAAAATTCAAAGTTCCTCAATCAAGGCTGTTCAATTCCTCTTATTAATCAGTCCCGCTTGTATGAAAAGTGCTCATTAGAGAATCATGGCTATCAATCCATTCGCCATGACATTTAAATTGCTCAGTCCCGTACCATCAAAACGGCTGTTCAATAATGTTCGCCACAAGTTTTGCTCGTTCTTCAATATGATTCACTACTCATTTTTGCTCACTCGACAGGTCCTGTTTCAATATCCTCGTCAGGAGGGAGCAAGAAAATTAATGAAATGACAGAAAATTTTTTCAAAAACGCCAAGTCCTAAAATTGAAAGGACGGAATAGTCCCCGGCAGCGGCACAATCAAGCTGCTTTGACAAATGAATGTCTGAAACTACATGTATAAGTGCCAGGAATGAAAGGAGAAAGTTATCAAGGTGGGCAAGGGTGGAAATCTGTGGACTGAAGGCGGTGTGGTTTGAGCAGGGTTTGGATAGTCCATGTTGATATCTCTGCCCCTAAGTTTTCAGGCTGCTCTTTCGAAGATGATCGATGTGAAGCCCTGGCCCAAACAATCCCCTTTAAGTGCCACTGAGAAAAGTGATGGGAAATACAGTCAAACCTTGGATTGCAAAACATCTGATGAAATTTGAACGTGATCAACGAGCATCGTCTTGCGTTACGAGCTCTTCAGTGCGTGATGTCATCACAGTATACACAACATATGCGCATCGCATCGCACAGCAGCAATGAAACGTAATACAAGCACACACAATTTATCCGCAGTACCATATCCCCTAGCCCAGGGGGAGGCAATTCCAGTCCTTGAGAGCTGGAGCCAGGTCAGGTTTTCAGGATATCCACAATGAATATGTACGAGATGGATTTGCATGCACTGCCTCCTTGAGATGCAAATCTATCTCATGCCTATTTATTGTGGAGATCCTGAAAACCTGGCTCCGGCTCTCAAGGACCGGAATTGCCTACCTCTGCCTTAGCCCATACATCCCGGCCTTGCCTTCATTGTTGCACAGTCCCTGAACCCCTACTCATTCTGCCAGTGCCCAATTCCATCCCATTTGGCTCAAAGTCTACAAAGTCCTACCCAATTCCCTGAGTTCCCACCTAATCTCTATACACTGCAAGAGTGTAGTGACTGTTCTAAACGAGTGAGGTCTTGCAATACAAGCACGTACAGTATATTTGCTATTCAAGTTTTTGGGTTGTGGACCTAATCGTCGTGAGTTTCCATTATTTCCTACGGGGAAATTCCCTTTGATATACTAAACTAAACTAAACCTTAAGTTTATATACCGCATCCTCTCCATGGAAGTGGAGCTCGGCACGGTTTACAAGAACTTAAAATATAAGAAGAGAAAGGAAAAGGTTTACATGAGGTATACAAGTGCTTTGGATTACGAGCATGTTTCTGGAATGAATTATGATCGCAAACCAAGGTATACGCACCTCCTTTCAGTCTACACATGGCCCAATTCAGTAAAAGCACCTAAACTTTGGGCACTGAGTGTCCATTCTGTAGTTTCAAGTTTATTAAAAATTTTATACCGCTTGATCAACTTCTAGGCGGTGGAATCCTAGTGTAGATCCACCATATGGTGCCTTAGTCTGGACTAGAGCACTTCCCCCAAAGCAAGGGTTGCTTAAAATGTTTGGGCCGTCCATCCTCCCCTTGCCATTGAGCACCATAAAAATTGGGTGCGAACTATCTTGATAGTCAAAGTGTGGGCGTTCTGCCCATTCAACTGCCATTGGCAATGAACGGGGCAGGGCTGCTCAATGTAGTCTCTGACCACTCATGTTGAAAGTGGGCAGTACAGGAAATCACTGGAGAGAAGCCTGAGAGAAAAAAGCAGCAAAAACAAACACAGGAGTCGTGAGGGAGAGATGTCACCAGCTCAAGCGTGGGTCAGTCGGAAGAAACTTTAGTGAGAGTTGCTGGCTCAGCTGATCAGGGTGGGGCTGGGGAGGGTTTCAATGGCTGGGATGGTGTAGATGGGCTGGAGTGAGCTTTGACGGAGACTTCAAGTAGTTGGAACCTAAGAACAGCACAGGCAGAGCTTTGGATTCTTGCCCAGAAATAGCCAATGAAAAAAAACCACCCAACAAATTTTTAGAATGAATCAGGTTGGGCAGACTGGATGGACCATTCGGGTCTTTATCTGCTGTCATCTACTATGTTACTATGACCAGCTGAGTGGCTGCGGCAGGGGACCCCCTGTAAAGACCCAGCAGTTGGGATGCCCACTCCTTCCTTCTGGAAACCCCCCCCAGAACTTCCGACCCCCCCAACCATTGACACCCTCCCTCCAGATCCCCCTGACACTCTCCCCATGCCTCTAGACCCCAAGCCCACACCACTAACCCCCTCTGACACCCCCTATAATGTTGTAGGAGAAAGTCCAAATGGCAGGCCTGCCTGACAGCCAGTCAGAGCCGTAGGCCCCTCCCCGGGTCTGTCATTTTGAAGAGGTGGGCCTGCTGGCCGGAGGGAATAAGCATCCCTCCAGCCGGACTTTCTCCTACAGAGGGGAGATGGGAGGGTACCAGGGTGCTTTGGGATGTGGGCCCGGGGGTCTAGAGGTTTGGGGGAAATGGGGGGGTTTGCGGCAGGAGGGAGTAGCCATACCTCCTGCTGGGGGACTTCACAAGGGATCCTCTGCTGCAACCATTCAGCTGATTGTGGCAGGGGTATTTTCTTCCTGATCAACTGAACCAACAGGACTCTGCCAGCTCAGCTGATGGGGGATTCCCTTGCCACGATCAGTTTGGCCAGCCGCATGTGGTTGTAAGGCACGATTCTTTAACTGGCACCTGTGACATGGGACAGGGGGTCAGGCGTAATTTTGTATAGGATGCCGGTGTGCGATTTTCAGCCGCTTCATAGGCATCTGCTGAGACCGGCGTCCTATACAGAATCTGCCTCTAGGGATAAGCATTTTGGTTGTATCAGAGAAAGGTGGTCTTTCAAATGCATCAGCCATATCTACAAATGCCAGATATAACTGGAGTGGATAATCTGTAAATATTCAGTGCCTGTGTCTGTAAAGAATACGTACAGAAATGGGCGTTTTTCAGTGACTTTGTGCATGATTCCGTAAAGGCACATGTCAAATAAATTGGATTCCTTTCATGTTGTAACATTGCAGACTTTTACAAATCAAGATGATTTATATCTTCTAAACATAGTGGACAGAAGGTAGGATAACACTGTCACAGAGCAGATAAATCCCAGAGGGATGGGATGTTTCTCCCACATGATGGTGAGCTGAGATGTCTGCGTTCCCATCACCCCATCTTCATTAGACAGGAAGGAGACATTTCTGGGGCATGGGAAGTCTACATATGACTCATTTCAAGTCTTAAACAGCAAGTTCTCAGCTTGCAGCTATCTTAGGAGGTATGTGCTGGATTTTGGTTTCTTATCAAGGCTCTCTGCTTTACATGTTCAAATATTTAACACCAGCGTCTGTTGCCATCGTCCGTTATCAGCATCCAGAGTAAGACTATATGGAAATGTCTGTGATGAGGAAATCTGCCAAAAGCCACAGACATTTCCATTTCTCAAATAGATTCACACACTCTTCTTTTCACCCCCCCTACTTTCCTTGTCATTCCCTCCCCTTCTCTAATCCCACGTTACCCCCTCACCTATCCCTTCTGATATTCTCACTCACTCCCTGTCTTTAATCTGTAGTCCATCACTCTCCATCCTTTTGCGTCCCTGTAGTCTCAGTTGCTCACTCCCATTCTATAATCCCTAATTGCTGACTCTTCCTTGCCCCTTGTCTAAAATGTACAGTCATGCTCTACATTACTGTTATGTATGTAAATTTGTAACCCGTTTTGAGCTCTTCTGGGAGGATGGGATAAAAATTCAAATAAAGAAAGAAAGTTGATATACTGTCCATCGACACAGACTTCTGAGCTGTTCACAATCTAACCAGCCACCAACTCTGGATTGCAGTAGTTTATGGGGCATAGCTAGATGCTCAGATTTGGGCGGACTGAGCCCAAAAAGTGTGGGTATGTCAACCCTGCCTCTTGCCATTCCCCTCACATTTCTTCTTCCCCTCGAGGGGTCACTTAACTCCACTTCCCCAACCCACCCCGATACCTTTAATCATTTAGATCTTTGCCGGCATCGAGCAGCAACTCATTCACATTGCTTGCACTGGCTCTGAGCCTTCCCTCTATGCAACTTTGTGGTCCCACCAGGAGGGGGATCGGGGTGGACAGGGAGAATAGAAACATGCACGTATGCTTCTTTCAGATCTAGAAAGTATATCCAGTCATTGGAATACCTCCATACTTCTTTGGGATAAGGGAGTACCTCGAATAGATCCCCTTGCCTCACTTCTGCAGTGCCACTTTTTCTGTTGTGTTGAGCTGGAGGAGGTCTGAGAGTCTTTGGTGAAGTAGGGCTTTCTGAAGGAAGTTGAAACAAGACTCTTTTGGAAGATGGTTCAAAGGCTCTTCCTGCAGATAAAGGGCATAGCCTCAACTCATCACTTGAAGGACCTATTGACAAACTTCACCAAACACTTGAAGCAGTCACAACCTGGATGAAAAATCACAAACTTAAACTCAACCAAGACAAAACCAAATTCATCCTCCTAGAAAATGACAAGATCCAAACCACAACCAACCTAGACATAAACGCAACCAAATATCCCATCCAAACCACCATAAAACTACTAGGCATGACCATAGACAGATGCTGCACAATGCAACCGCAAATAAACAAAACAATTCAAAAATCTTTCGCAATCATGAGAAACCTGAGACAAGTCCGAAAATTCTTTGAAAGAACACAATTCCAACTTATAGTACAATCACTAATACTAGGTATATTGGACTACTGTAACATACTCTTCCTTCCATGTCCTGCAACTACGATAAAACAACTCCAAACAATCCAAAATACAGCTTTGAGACTCATCTTCTCATTGAAAAAACATGACCACATCACTGAAGCCTTCATCAACTCACACTGGCTCCCAATCCAAGAAAGAATCCACTTCAAATTCTACTGCATATTATTTAAAACCCTACACGGAGACAGCCCATCATACCTGAACAATCGCCTCATCCAAGCACCCAGTACCAGACACAGAAAAACGCACTCCCCATTCATACCCCCCCCAATCAAAGAAGTAAAAAGAACAAAACTACACGACGGCCTCCTAGCCACTCAAGCCGCAAGACTGGACATCCAGATCTCCAACCTTCTGATGACCACCCCAGACTATAAGACATTCAGAAAAGAAATAAAAACCACACTTTTCAAGAAATTCCTGAAACAGCAATAACAACACGACCTCTAAATGCTCTTAAGATCTACAACTTACCTCTCTAGATAATCATTGTAATTCTGTCCTTTTTAAATTAACCTTTTGTAATCCGCCTTGAACCGCAAGGTAATGGCGGAATAGAAACCCCTAATGTAATGTAATGTAATGTAATGTAATGTTATGAGGGTCCAGCTCTGTTGGTAATGGATGAGCCTGCCTCCTATTGGGAGAGTCTGAGGCGCGGGCTGAGAAACACCATCAAAATTACTGCTGCTGCTTAGTTTGAGTAGGCGCAGAGGTTTTTTGTTGCCTGAGTTGCCTCGGGCATCTTTGGGTAGATGCTTGCATAGACATAGGAGGCTAATGGTATTTATTTCTGTAAATGAATGAAGAATGCCTATAGGAGCTTGAAAATCACTTAAGCTGCTGAGACTGTTGAGCTGTCGAGGAAGAAAGAGTGGTCATACAGTCTTTTTATCTTTTGAATGGCCTCCTTTATACAGCCACCAAACACGTCATCACCCGTGCAGGCTATGTTGGAAAGACAATCTTGAACATTGGCTTCTAGATCTGAGATTCTGAGCCAAGCTTGTCTGCGCATAGCCATGGGCACGTCTGAGGTGCGAGAGGCTAAGTCAAAGGCATCATTTATAGAGCGAGCCACATATTTCCTGATTTCCAAGAGGTCATGCCAGAGGTGCCGATAAGTCAAGAGATGATGTGTAGAGGGTATGTAGTTGTCATAATTGGATATCCTTTGGACAAGAGTGTGTGGCATAATGCTTAAGCACCCTGAGGTTGGAGGTTCAAAGCCCATGCTGCTCCTTGTGATCCTGGGCAAGTCACTTAATCCCCCATTTCCCCAGGTACATTAGATAGAGTGTGAGCCTACCAGGACAGATAGGGAAAAATGCTTGAGTACCTGAATGTAAACCCGCTTAGGCTATAAATGGTATATTTAATACTAAAAATAAAAAAGAGACTTCATAAAGAAGGACATGTAGAAAGTGTAATTCAGGATTTTGCCCCTAAGCATGGAGCCCTAGAACACCTAGTGAGCAAACTTACCTAGCATACTGCCCTCTCTGCTAGGTGGAGCACTAGCTTAGACTCTAGAGCCGTGTGCTTTGTTTAAGAAGGATTCCACTACTAGCAACTGGTGTGGTAGTTATGGTTTTTCAGGGGCAGACTGAAGTTTGTAAAGGGAATCCAACCTCTTTGGATCCACTGGTATATGAAGGGGTAATTCCTAGTTTTTGAGCAAAGCAAAAGAGAGGAACATTCAGGCAGTGTTTGGGCAACTCATTGTAATCGAGGACCTCTCTATTCTGCAGTAGCTTCTGTTTCAGATTCCATCTTAATGGGGAGATCCTGCTCCATTTGTCTAATAAACTTGGTAAAGGATAGACTGGCAGGGGGTAGAGTCTGAAGAGGCCGTGAAGGTGAAGCTTAGGTGGCCAGCAGCTTCTGTTTTGGGTGGCCTGAAGGTATGTCAGATCTCATGGTGGGGGTGGGGGTCAATCGGGAGGTAGTGCATAGAGGGATGGAACGCTGCTTCACAAGGGATAGAAGGGAGGGATGGAAAGCTACTGCACAAAGGAATAGGAAGGAGGAAAGCTGCTGCACATAGGAGAGAGGAAATTTGTCAGACATGGGGAGAAGGAGAGGAAGGGAGAGATGCAACAGAGGTGGAGGAGAGGGAGATATACATGAAGAAGAGAGAGGGTGAAAGTTGGACAGAGTAGAGGGCAGGGAGAGGTGCATGGGGAGAGAGAAAGAAATGTTGCACATGATAATGGAAGGGAGGAAGGGAGAGATGCTGCATGGAGGGGAATAGAGAGGTTTGATCCAGGGCAAAAGGCAGGAGGAGAGAAAGAGAGATGGTAGACATTGGGAAATAAACAGAAATGTTGGATATGGCAGGTACAGAGATGGAAGATGAATGTTGAGCACGGAGAAAGAAGAATACATCAAATGGGCAGGAGACCCTGGTGAGCGAGTTAACAGAAGACAAATAGAAACTAGAGCCTGGGACCAACATGATTTGAATAATAAAATGACCAGTCAACAAAAGATAGAAAATAATTTTATTTTCTATTTTGTGATTACAATATGTCATGTTGAAATGTATATCGTACCAGAGCTCGTGTTAGAGAGTGAGCGTGATCTACAACCTGACAGAGAGAGGAAAATTATGTTTTGTTTTGTTTATACCACAGCACTGGTGTGGGTTGCAGAGAGCAATGGGGGGGGGGGGTGAAGAGGCTTCAAAATAAACCCGCCAGGCTGTTTGATAAAACACCCAATTGGGTGGTAAAAGTGAATCGAATCAAAAAATCAATTCAATAGGCTGAATTGAATAAAAAAAATTTCCCTGAATCATTCAGCACTAATGCAGAGTGTGGCATCATGGGTTTCAGTTGTGTATATTAGGACTTTTAGTTTGTGGTCCTATATTTGCATAGGGTTGATTGTGTGACCAAGGCCAGGTGTTAAGAACATAAGAACATAAAAAATGCCTTCACCGGATCAGACCTTAGGTCCATCTAGACTGGCGACCCGCACACGCGGAGGCAAAGCTAGGTGTTCCCTGATGAAGACCTTGTTAACCCGTATCCCTCAATGTGATTTGCAAGAAGGTGTGCATCCAATTTACCTTTGAATCCCAGAATGGTGGTCTCCCTCACAACCACCTCCGGGAGAGCATTCCAAGCAGAACTTCCTGACATTTGTCCTGGGCTTGATGCCCCTCAGTTTCAGTCCATGACCTCTTGTCCGTGTCACATTTGACAATGTGAATAACGATGTTTCTTGCTCTATTTTGTCAAATCCTTTTAGTATTTTAAAAGTCTCTATCATATCCCCTCGCAGTCTTCTCTTTTCGAGGGTGAACAAACCCAGTTTTCCGAGTCGATCCTTGTAGCTCAGATTCTCCATACCTTTTACTAGTTTCGTGGCCCTCCTCTGTACCTTCTCCAGTAGAGTTATATCCTTCTTTAGATAGGGAGACCAGTGTTGGATACAGTATTCCAAGTGTGGTCTGACCATCGCTCTGTAAAGCGGCATTATGACGTCCGCCGATCTGCTCGTGATCCCCTTCTTTATCATGCCCAGCATCCTGTTTGCTTTCTTTGCCGCCGCTGCGCATTGAGCCAACGGCTTCAGGGTCCTGCCTATCAGTACCTCCAGGTCTCTTTCTTGTTTGCTCTTGCCCAAAGTTACACCTAACATTTTATATTCATGCTCCTTGTTTTTCCTGCCCAGGTGCATTACTTTGCATTTTTCTGTATTAAACTTCATCTGCCACTTCGCCCATTTCTCCAGCTGGTTCAAATCCTTCTGCAGTTCTTCGCTGTCCTTTTGTGTCCCAACTGCCTGACCTAGCTTTGTGTCACCTGCAAACTTGATAATATTGCTTGTTGTTCCCTTTTCCAGATCATTTATGAAGATATTGAATAAGATGGGCCCGAGAACCGAGCCCTGGGGCACGCCGCTCGTCACCTTCTCCCAGTCCAAGAACTTCCCATTTATGCCCACCCTCTGCAATCTGTTCTCCAGCCATTTGCCTATCCATCTTAGTATGTCCCCTTCTATTCCATGGCTTTGTAGTTTCCTCAGAAGCCTTGCGTGCGGAACCTATCGATTTTTTTGTTCACCTTCTCAAAAAATTGAAGTAAATTCGTCAAACATGACTTCCCCTTCCTGAAGCCGTGTTGACTGGCTCTCATCAGGTCATTATTTTCCAGGTGTTGTACTATGCTGTCCTTGATTAGTGCTTCAACCATCTTCCCAGGAACCGACGTAAGACTCACAGGTCTATAGTTGCCCAGTTCTCCCCTCGATCCTTTTTTGAAGATTGGGATGACATTCGCTATCTTCCAATCGTCTGGTATTTGCCCGGTTCTAATTGACATGTTAGCTAGGGTTTGCAATAGTTCTCCAATTTCGACCTTAAGCTCCTTTAGTACTCTCGGGTGAATTCCATCTGGCCCAGGAGATTTGTCACTTTTTAGCTTGTCAATTTGGTAGTATATTTGGTCCAAATCCATGTTCACTGTGGTGAGGCTTTCCTCTATTTCTCCCTCGAATATCCTTCCTGTTTCGGGCATTATTGCAGTGTCCTCATTGGTAAAGACAGAGGCAAAGAATGAATTTAGCCTATCTGCAATCTGTTTGTCTTCCTTGATGCATCCTTTTCTTCCTTGGTCGTCGAGAGGGCCTACTGCCTCTCTTGCTGGTTTTTTCCCTTTTATATAGGAATGAATGTCAAGAAGTGCTATTGGCATCATGGATCCAAGTAGGAAGATATTTGGTGGCTCTCCTTCAACCCTTATGGATCCAGAATGGCCCTCATTCAAAAATTAGCGAAGATTTTGCCTTAGTCTATCATTGCTGAAGTAGCATGTCTCGGAAAGGCAGATGAGGATGGAGTGGGGTAGGTTTTGATAATAACTCCAGTAGCTGGGAAGGAGGGCCAGTGCAGGGCCCTGAAAATGGAAAAGACGAATCAGGCACAAGCATGCATATTTTATACCACATTCATATCATATGAGTACCGATCTTGTATATCTTTTAAACTCTTCTCTTACATTTGAAGATCAAATTTCTAATTTATGGAAGAAGATTTGATCTATTATGAGGAAGTCTTGCTTTTATGAATATCATTTTGCACTGTTGGTTCAGATGTTGGTGTTGCCTCAACTTGATTACTGTAATTCTTTATATCAAAACTGATCACAAAATTGCAGTTGCTCCAGAATACTGTGGTTAGATTCATTTTTGGTCTAAAAAGCTATGAAAGTGTTGCGTTAGCATTGGTTATCGGTTGAGAGGGAAATAAAGTTGACATCAGCTAGCATAGTTCATCGTATATTACAGACAGACTCTTCAGATCATCTGATTTTGCCTTTCTCTCATTTGCATTATTCTTCCACCAGATTAGAGGAGTGTGGTATAAATCAGTGTTCTTCAACCACCGGTCCATGGAAATTTCCTGCCGGTCCACAGGCCCAAAACAGCGTTCTTCAACCTCCAGTCCACGGTGCGATCGATGCGGCGTTATCTTCGAGCCAGCTCCCTCTTCCTAACTGATTCAGTGAACAAAGCCATGGGCAGTGGCTCCTACGGGCATCCTGCGCCTGAACCAGAAGCCTTCTCTCTGACGTTGCAACGTCAGAGGGAAGGCTTCCAGATGAGGCACGGGACGTGCAAGGTGCAATTAGTACTATTATGGGGGCGGGGTCTGGGGTGGAAATTGGGTAGAGATGGGCAGGGTCTGGCCCACGACTTAGCCCAGTGTTCTTCAGAATAATTCTTTTATTTCTTTCGGTCCATAGGTGTAAAAACGTTGAAAAACACTGGTATATATGACGGCTCAGGTCCTCTTTAGCTTACGCTGCTGTTACAATTTGGATCATTAGACAGCCTCAATTAGAGTGCCTGGCAGTGCCTAAGCTATGTATTAGATGTTTGTATTGAAAATCCTTGCAACCTGCTAACTGTATATTATGTATGTCGATCTGTAACCCGTTCTGAGCTCTTTGGGGAGAATGAAATAAATAAATAATCTACCTGTTCACATTAGGACTGATATCAATTGTTTAAGGTTTTGTAAAAATGTGAAAACATTTATCTAAGATTTGTTGTAATGTTCATGGTATGATAATATTTCCTTGCTTTTGTATTCTCCCGTTGTTTGGATAGTGTGACTAATAAGTTGTCCATTAGAATAGATGAGATAATGGAGTTTAGGACGTGAAATGCTCTCGCATTGATAATGAATGTGATTGTATGAGGTCTGTCGTCATTTACCTTTTTCCTTTCTCTCTGTCTTTCCTATTTGCCATTATGGTTCACTCCTTTGATTTTGTATTATTTTAGTGTACTCTACCTAGATAGTACAACCCTAAAAGGCGGTATGGCTGATAAACTTGGAACTTAGAGAGAGAAAGAGAGGGGGGAAAGGGATGGGGAAAAGGATTGCTGGATCTGAGAGACAGAGCTGCTAGAAAAAGAGCTGGTGGGCTCGAGAATGAGGAGGGGGCTGCTGTACTGGAAGTTATGTGGGGGGGGGGTTGAAGAGTCACCGAGGGTAACTAATGGAGTTGTGTAGATTCTTCCTGGTCAGGTCAAATGAGGTGGTGCTGGAGATGGGTCATTAATTAAAGAACTGCCTTACTCGAGACCTAATAATCTCAGAATGAGAAAGTGGGTGCGTGGGATGACGAAGTTTGAGCCCCCTTGCTGAGACATTTCTCCAGCAATGAGTGACTTGGCTGTTTGTACTGACTCTCAGGGAACTCCTCTGAGTTATATCTGCTGTAAAAGAGGCTAAAATCCTCACCACAAAGGTGCTGGAAATGGCAAGCGAGAGGGCGAGAAAAGGAGTTTCCTTTC
Organism: Geotrypetes seraphini; assembly: GCF_902459505.1. Taxonomy (NCBI): domain Eukaryota; kingdom Metazoa; phylum Chordata; class Amphibia; order Gymnophiona; family Dermophiidae; genus Geotrypetes; species Geotrypetes seraphini. Next base: position 71,938,301 of record NC_047095.1, read on the forward strand.
TGAAGCTGCCACGTGGGAGGATCGTCAGATGACTTTCTCTTCACTCTACCCCCTTGTCATGCCTTTGACCTAGGCTTGTTGCTTTCTCAAATCAAACCAAGAGACTACTGGATGTTTTTTTAATCGTTCTATTAAGGAGGTTTTTTTTCCTTTGTGGATAATGTGTGTTCAGCTGCTGCACACTTACCGTACCTCTTTCTCTTTCCACACATGGAATTGGAGTTGCTCTGTCTTAAGTAGAGTCCAAGTTTCCCCCTCCATATTTGCAAATTCCATATCTACGGATTCGCTTATTTGCGATTTTAGATCAAAAAAATACACTTTCATTTTTCAAGTTATTTTAAGCCCTGAAAGCCCCCCTTAAGCCTTACCTGGTGGTCTAGCAGGTTTTCGGGACAGGAACGATCTTCCCACACTCCGGGAGCTCAAGGCAGCCATTTCCTGTGAGCGATCTGCAAGGGGCAGGAGCGTGGGAAGATCGCTCCTGCCCTGAAAACCCGCTAGACCACCAGGTAAGGCTTAAAATAGCCGGGGGAAGCGGGGGTTAGGGTTTTTTTAATATTCGCGGGCCGGCTCTGCCCCGAACCCCCGCGAATACGGAGGGGGAAGGGTATCGATACAGGCAGCCCTGATTTTATTGCCTGCAAAATAACCTCCTCCCTCTCCCTTGCCCCTGCTGTACGCTTTCAATGCTTAGCACTGCTCGTCAGCTAAAGCCAAAGCAGGGGATTTCTTACTGCATCTCTGCTTCACCACATTCAGGCAGCACAAGAGAAAGCTTGTTAAGCAGAGGCAGTAGGTGGGCCGACATGTCACCTTCAAAGCAGAGAAGGTTGGGGGCCTTAACGGTCATTGAAATGTCTTTTAAGGGTAGAGGCTGCGAGAGAGGAGCAGCCAGAGCATGTCCCATCAACCGTACTCTGATCTCTAAGACACTGCCTGTCTGCTTTGTTTTACAGTTATGTGTGGAGTTTGTCATAGAGACGCTGACAGTGGATCAAGCCTGCGAAGCCCTGCAGGTGAGTCATCCGCGGCTTGCTTGGTTGCGTAGGTTACAGCTCCTACCGGAGGAAAACGGAGCAGCTTTCACATGTGGGCAAGAGACACGCATTCGATTTCTGAAGAATTTCTAAAGAACTTCTACCACACCACAGACATTGACTTCTGGTGTAAGCTTGACATATCAGTGGTTAGAACATAACCTAAGAATTGCCTTACTGGGTCAGACCAATGGGCCTTCTAGCTCGTCCTCACGGTAGTCAATCCAGGTCACCAGTACCTGGCCAAACCCAAAGAGTTGCAACATTCCATGCTACTGATCCAGGGCAAGCAGTGGCTTCCCTCAGATCTGTCTCAATAGCAGACTATGGACTTTTCCTCCAGGAACTTGTCCAAACCTTGTTTTTTAGAGCCATCTATGATAACCACTGTTACCCCATCCTCTGGCAACGCGTGTCTTGTAGCTGAAACACCCGTCACGCAAACTTAGATATGGCACCATCTGAACAGCTGTAAGAGTCACGACACCAGCTTCAGCAGCCTAAGACAACATTGTTGTGACATGCTGCGATCAGTAGTTCTCTTTTTAACTTTGTTTGTGGCTTTTTAAATCTCTTTTGACTATTCAGGTAGTGAGTGGTGCTAAGAACAAGTGGAGAGCAGTGACGGCTGCTGGCTGTCCAGACATTATCCAGATAGCTGTGCAGTTGAATTGGGGGATATCGCCAGCTATTCACGGAGTGCGGAAGCATCTCTAAGAATTTAAAGCTGCACGGTCTAGATAGTGCTGCTGAACACTGGCATTTAGGACTTATGTGGATAAGTGCTTTTGAATATCCAGCACTTCAGTGACAAAGTGATCAGGCCCACGAACATAACGTAACATAACTTTATTTTTCTCTACCGCCTCAAACCAAAGAATTCTAGGCGGGTTACACAAAAGAGAAAAACTGGACAATCAGCGAAATACAAAATGGTACTAGTAAGAATACAGCATATTAACTAAAAGGACAGTAAAAAATTTAAATTAATACAGTAAAATCTCAAATTAAGAGATAAATTTATCAACTAGTACTGTCTTGATTGCTTTTTGGAAGGCTCCATAGGACAGCATGGCTCCACTGATATAGTTGCCCAACCAGGACTGTCGTTTGCTTGCATCCTGTCTAAAGAAAGACCTAAATTTACAGCCTAAAATCTTCCTGGTTACCCTCACGGGGTTATATAGCACGAAATGGGCCACGTTATTTGGGACAGCTCTCCCACAACTCACAACTAAGTAAAAGCTTTTGATTCTGTATGAGCCTTCCCATGCACAGTGCCAAATGGATGTGAAAACAAAGCTCTCCATCTTTCAAGAGACTCTTCCCCATCCTGCTGTTTCTTTAATACAAAAAAATAAGTTTACTATGTTTTCTTTTGTTAGTGGCATACCGTCAGTGTTCAAGTTTAAGTCCGTTCTTAATGTCGCCTATTCCTTGTCGTCTAAGACTGACTGCACTGTTCTGACTATCTGGGTGTTATCCCCTCCTACCACCAGATGGAGGCAAAGAAAAAGCTAGGCTTTTCCACTGAACTTACTGGTATAACCTGCTGATGTTCTGGGAAAGTTCCAGTACTTTTTCTCTACTTCTAGCAGGTGTTGGGCCTTGGCCAGCTCCACACTCTACTGGCTGCACAATGAGGTCCTCCTATCTTCAGGCCAGTTAAGAGGTTTATAATAATATATTCATTTAAATAGATAGGTAGAAGGGCGAGTAGATAGGGAAAGGGGCAGAATTTAAAATTACGGAATAGATGGGTTTTTAGCATCTGTCAAAAATTAAGATAATGATCACAAGATCTTATTGTAAATGGAAGTTGATTCCAAAACTTGGCCATCTGATATGGGGAGGAAGAAGCAAAATGCTTAGTCAATCTTAGATTCTTAAACATAGAGCTCCTTTTACTAAGGCGCATTAGGGTCTTAAGGCGTGGAATAGCACGCTAGACCTTAACGCCAGCATTGAGCGTACTGCGCGGTAATTTTGTGCATACGCTAAAAACACTAGCGCACCTTAGTAAAAGGAGCCCATAGAGAATTTCTAGTCTTATAGAAGATCCCTGCAGTAAGGTTATAGTATGTGATAGATAAAGAATCTTGAAGATCATAACACCTAATTTAAACTGTATTCGGGCAGCCACAGGGAGCCAATGTAGTTTACAATAAAATATTTGCAATGATTCAAATTTGGAGAAAGCAAAAATTAATCTAATGGCCGCATTTTGAAGCAGTTGGAAGTGGCCAACCAGAGATCTACAACTACTACTACTAAGCCCTACTAGATGTACACAACACCCAAAGTCATAGACGTCCAAAAAGCATCCTAAATCGCCAGGACGTCCAAGTGCCGATAATCTTTCTGTACATCTAGCAAGGTTTTGCAGCCTCTGTACATTAAGAGCACGAGATGGGCGTGGTGGAGGCATGTTATGGGCGAGCTTTGGGCAGTCTCAAGGGCAGGTTAGACATCCCGGACGGAACTTATACGTTTGGAACTAGACGTGTTTTTGAAGGGTCTTAAGTGCCACAAGGTGCCCAAACAGACCAGATGGCCATTGCATGCATCAAGGTAAGACACCCCCACACTGCCCCAGTGCTCAAGGAACCCCTCACACCTACAAAGATCAGAAATCAAACGTACATATCTGCCTCTAGAACATTAGCACCTGGTATAGGAAAGCCTAGTAGAGCTGTGCAGAGGTCTCTTTAGTAGCCTGGGGAGTGGGCTAGTGAACCATAGAGAGAAGTAGCAAGTCCCATAAGCCACTCTAACCACTACATTCATGGTGGAAAATGTGAGCTCCCCAAAACCCTACTCTACTGCCATAATTATGCCACCTGAAGCCATAAGGGCTATTGGGGTTATAGACAGGTGGGTACAGTGGATTTTGGGGGGCTCACCATAACATCTGGTGAGATGTTTATCTGGCACCCTTTATGTGAAGTTCACAGCAGTACACTCTAAGGTGCCCCACTGCTCTGTTGCCATGTCTGGGTAGCCAGTCCATTACAGGACTCGTCCCTCCCACGTCCAAATGGTCTTAAGTCGTAAGCCCGAGGTCATAATGCCGTTGTACAGATCCATGGTGAGATCCCATCTGGAATACTGTGTACAATTCTGGAGGCCACATTATCAAAAAGATGTGCAGAGAGTTGAGTCGGTTCAGCGAATGGCCACCAGGATGGTCTCAAGACTCAAGGATCTCCCGTATGAGGAACGACTGGGTAAGTTGCAGCTGTACTCACTCGAACGCAGAGAGAGGGGAGACATGATCGAGACGTTCAAATATGTCATGGGCCATATCGAGGTGGAAGAGGATCTCTTTTTCCTTAAAGGTCCCACGGCAACAAGAGGGCATCTGTTGAAAATCAGGGGTGGGAAATTTCATGGCGACACCAGAAAATATTTCTTCACCGAAAGGGTGGTTGATTGCTGGAATAATCTTCCACAACAGGTAATTGAGGCCAGCAGCATGCCAGATTTTAAGAAAAGATGGGATTGGCATGTGGGATCTCTTCATGGAGGTAGTTAGGGGGTGGGCCATTAGTGTGGGCAGACTAGATGGGCCGTGGCCCTTTTCTGCCATCATGTTCTATGTTTCTTATTCTGGGTGTTTGGGATTTGGACGAAATTTTGGTTTCAAATTGTGGTATAAAGATAGATGTGCTGACGGTCTGGGCATCCCAATGGCCTGGATGTCCAGATACAGGATTTTTTTTTTAATTTCTAGACATATGGTGGTTTGCCTTTCGAAAATAGGTGTTTTCTTACTGCTGACTTTGGATGTCTGGTGCCATACATCCAAATCAGACTTAGACGTATGTTTTGAAAATGCCCCTCCATGCATTCAAGAGACAATCTCTGCTCAGTAGAGCTTACAATCTTATTAAAAACGACGTACAGGATAAGGAGGGCATCAGGGGAGTTTTCAGAGAGGGAATGATAAAACATGAATGGGTGCTTTACAACTGAGTTGGGAGTTAAAAGCAATCTCGAAAAAGTAGGCTTTACTGAGGGTAAAGTAGAATTTGTACATTTATTAAACAGTCTAACAAAGAAAATAATTTCCTAATATCAGATTTATCAGTTCCTACTAATCTCTTTTTTTTTTTTGCTATTCAGTAATTGTTGCACCAGTTAAGCTTGTTCTCAATGGTGGGATTGCATCTCCTTAGGCATTCCTCTGATTTCCTGAAAATTGAGCCTTAATGCTTAATAGGGGCTCATTTGTCCCTAAACTCTAGAAGTTCTTTTCCAAGAAATTTTCCTTGGAAAAGGAATCTGAGAGTAACAGTTGATCCATATCTGATCATCTTCTGTAATCCGCCTTGAACTGCAAGGTAATGGCGGAATAAAAATCACTAATGTAATTTGTCCAGAGAGATCATAACATTAGATTTATTTATCAAAACAAGAGAGAAAAAGTACTCCATTGGCACTACTCTTTGTGACCTTGGGCAAGTCAATCAATCCTCCATTGACCCAGGTACGTTAGATCGATGTAAGCCTACTGGGACAGATAGGGAAAATGCTTGAGTATCTGAGTGTAAAACGCTTAGATAACATTGATAGGCGGTATATAAATACCTAATAATCCCCCCTTTTACAAAGTAGTATTAGCGGCTGCCATGCGGAAATGGCCCCAAAGCCCTTTTATTTATTTCAAACTTTTCTATACCATTTAAAGCAGGGGTGTCCAATCTGCGGCCCCATGAAGTATTTTGTGCAGCCCCGGTCGAGGGCGATGCAGTCCATGTCCTTGATAACTCATCTTGAGACATTCACGGATAACATGGGAACATACTCAGAGGAGCAAGGTGAGCGCTTTCGGCAGAATATACTGGACTTCAAACGCTGCCACCAAGAGCAATATAATGAGAACATGGTGGGAGACTACATCTGAGGACTGACTTATAGTACGAGATCACAGATCTCAAAAAACTCCTCACTTCTGAATCTTCTTTGGTCATCTTTGTATAACTCCAATATAAATACATTCATATGTTGCTTTTTATGACTTTATGAAAAAGAAATTATGAAAATTTAGCATTTCATGTTTTAAATCCGGCTCACAAAAACAAAGTTTTATGGAAATAACAGATATTTTCAATCTTTTAGGCAAGAGCAATTAGGAAATTACACTTACTGCCCAGGAACAAAATTCATGCTCCAGAGTGATATCAACTTTAAAAATGGCCTCCTGCCTTTTTTAGCTCTCATCATGGTGCCAAATAGCACAGTGTCATATGTTAGTGCCACTGGATTTCATCCAAATATCATCCCATAATAATAAACTTCTATTTATTATGACAGGGGTTGCCCAAAAAAACTGGGATAGACTGAACTATTCCTTTTGGTGTCATGTTTTTAAGATGGAACGTAATATGGCCATTCATCAGGGCTGACCACACAAACCTACTGGTGAAGAAATGCTTTTACATGCTGTGGAAGCTAAGGACTATTAAAACATACTTTGACACAACATCCTTCAGATTACTGGTGCAGTCACTGATCCTATCTACCCTAGATTACTGCAACATCGCCTACCTGGGTATCCCCCAAAAAACAGTACAAAAATTAAGACTAGTGCAAAACACTGCAGTTCGCTTGATCTTCGGACTGAGAAAAAAAGACCACATGAGCCCCTACTACAAAAAATTGCACTGGCTACCAGTGGAGGCGCGAATACTGTTCAAATTTGCTTGTATCTGGGGCCTAGCACCTTCCTACCTGCAAACACACTTCACTCTACACAACCCCACACGAACAACCAGAAACAAAAACATCTTTGTATACCCAAAGATCACAAATCCTTCCTAGACAGAGCCTTCATGTTCCAAGCAAACAGACAGCAATCCTGGCTGGGAAACCACATAAATAAAGCCAGACAGACCTACAACGCATTCCGAAAATCAATTAAAACTGCTCTATTTGATAAATTCCTTGCCTAATCAAATGACCTCTCTCAGGTATTCTTTCCCCTTATAACCCCAATGTATTATGTAACATCTTTTCTTTATGCATTCTATAATTCGCTGATTGTCCAACCTTCTTTCAATGTGAACCGCCTAGAAGTCATTTGACTATGGCGGTATAGAAAAATTAAAATATTATTATTATTATTATAAGAAGTTTCTGAAGATTTGGGAGCCATTGACAAAATTTTACAAAGAGTAATTGCTGATTATGCCCTTTGGTCATACACATCCAGGGTGGGTGGGTTGGAATGTATTTTTCAATTCTCAATTTGAGTCTAGTTCTTAGATATAATTATGGGGGGGGTGATAATCTTTTGGTCATAGATTATAATTGTAATTGCATTTAAGTGCTTTTGTAGAATTATATGATTGTATTTTATTTTGCATTTACTTATGGCTTTAAAATGACTAAAGAAATTAAAAAAAAAAAAATTGCCTCCTGCCAGGGACTTAATCTTGGGCAGCCAATTTTCAAAGATACCTATTAGAACAGTTCTAGTTTTCTCATATTCATTTGTGATGAAATCAGCTTCCATGAGGAGGACAGATTATAAATGCCACAGGGGAAACACTCTTTCTTCATCATCTGGATCACTTGGCAATTTGGGTCCCATTGCCAGTTTCAGGTATTAATAGTTTGTTTGCAAATGATAAAGTATCAATTAAACATACAATAATCTCATACAGGCTACAGAGTCTGTTTCTGTAGTGACTTTTTGCATCTCTGATTGTGCAACTCGTCTGCTGAGGGGACAAGGACACCTGCGTTCCAAAATCTTATCGGCAGTTCGTTGTATGGCATAAAGGCAACCACAACCTTCAGTGAAAATAAAGAATTAGCTGTTGGCCTGCTTTTTATTTTCCGGTTCCTCTTGTTTTGCTCGTTGTTGTCCAGTGTGCCCCCCCCACTCCCCCCATGCCACAGCCCACCTCCTGGTGTTGTAAACAGGAAGCAAACTGGTTTCCAGCGTGGCTTAGAAATGTTCATGCAACACACTGTAATGTTTGCGTCATTTTGGTCACAAGACCAACTCAGGATGTATGACGGCAAGAGAGCCTGAGAAACTGATCTGCTCTAGATATAGGTGTTTACCCACTCACGGATCGTATACAGAGCCCCCTGCAATTCACATCAGTCTTTTGTTGAAAAATCAGACTAATCTACCTGATTTCCATACACTCGGTGTCACCCCTGACTAGAGATTCTAAGGAGCTGCCTGAGTGCTGCTAGACTGTTCAGGCACCTCAAATTAGGAAGGACACATCAAAACTGTACCATAAATGTGGCACACTTTCTGTGTGGATGCATGGCAACGACCTGCGTATCTCTGAATTTACTTCACATTGGGATTCTACCTGTTCTTCAATTCTTGATGATATAGCTCCAAAATATCATATTAAAAAAAACGTCCTAACAAATTTAACAAAATGGTTTGATGTTCAGTCAAACTGTGCAATGTAGTGAGCAACTGTGCAATGTAGTGAGCAAAAGCACAACAGACAAAAAAGCAATGACAGACGATATGGTGCATGACTTACTTCTGCTGGAGCACTGGTCTAGGTCCTGGCAACTCAGTTTCAATGCCAAAAAATGCAAAGTCATGCACCTGGGAAGCCAGAATCCATGCAAGATCTACACCCTAAATGGCGAGATCCTGACAAGAACTGTAGCAGAAAGAGACTTGGGAGTGATTGTCAGGGAATACATGAAGTCGGCAAACCAAGTGGAGCAAGCTTCATCCAAAGCAAGGCAAATCATAGGTTGCATACGCAGGAGTTTCGTCAGCCGTAAACCTGAAGTCATTATGCCACTGTATAGATCCATGGTGAGACCGCACCTGGAGTACTGTGTGCAATTCTGGAGGCCGCATTACCGCAAGGATGTGCTGAGACTGGAGTCGGTCCAGAGGATGGCCACCAGGATGGTCTCGGGACTCAGGGAGCTCCCGTATGAGGAGCGGTTGGGGAATTTGCAGCTCTACTCACTCGAGGAGCGTCGAGAGAGGGGAGATATGATCGAGACATTCAAATATCTCACGGGCCGCATCAAGGTGGAAGAAGACATCTTCTTCAAGGGTCCCGCGGCAACAAGGGGGCATTCGTGGAAAATCAGGGGCGGGAAACTGCACAGTGACACTAGGAAGTTCTTCACTGAAAGGGTGGTTGATCGCTGGAATAGTCTTCCACTTCGGGTTATTGAGGCCACCAGTGTGGCGGATTTTAAGGCCAGATGGGATAGACATGTGGGATCTATCCGCAAAGATAGATAGCGAGGATCACTGGAGTGGGCAGACTTGATGGGCCGTGGCCCTTATCTGCCGTCTATTTCTATGTTTCTATGTTTCTAGGACACAATTAGACCGTCAAATTTGGCAAAAGGAGGTTCATAATTACAAATTATTAATAAAGGGAAAACGAAAAGCATATTATTCTGCTAAAGTTGGACTCACGGTTACAAACACAAAAAAGCTATTCCATCTGGTTCCTCATGTCTTCAATGTCACTTGTCTTACTCAATCTTCTCATATTTCTTCTCTAATGTCAGAGGAACTTGCTAGATTTTTCAGCTCCAAGATCAATACTTTGAGATCCTCTTGTTCTTTATTGGGAGACTCAGATTTTTGGAAATTTATCATTGCAGCATGATGGTATTCATGCAGATTTGAAATGGACTTCTTTCGATAAACCAGATTGGACTCGGTTTATTTGGACCAATGCTCTCCAGCAATTATGAAATCAGCTTCTTTGGGTTTCCAATTGGATTTATTTAATTGGCTTTCCCAAATTGCTGGAAAAAGCGTTATTTCCTCCATCCAGAGGACGTAGCATCATTACTCCCATTCTTAAAAATTTCAAAGAATCTCTTTCGTTGGTTTCCAACTGCCTCCATTCCTGGAGATGAAATAAAGTTTTAAATTCCATTTAATTCTCACAGAAATAAGAAGAAATTTAATTCTTACCTGATAATTTCCTTTCCTGAATCCTGCTTGACCAGTCCAGACATATAGTTATGTCTCTACTAGTGACATCATCACTTTATGAAGAGAGCTGCATCCCTAGAACTTGAAATAAATATCAGAACAGAACAGAGTCAAAAGAGAAGAACTTACCACTGTAGGGAAACATTCTAACTTTCTGCTTTAACTGTCTCGCTCACAAGGGCTCTATGCGCCCAATTACCACTGATTTCAAGAGAAAGAAGGCACCAACAGCCAAGTCGTCTCTGGGTGGGAATCATGCTTTGGTTTCAGTTAAGCTTATCCAGAAAGATGTTCAATGGGTGTTCGAAAGAGCATGGAGTTCCTAAGGGTTCTCGGAACCTTTAGTCAAGATCTTACGATGCAAAGGCGTAGATGTTCAACATTTCCTGCCATTTCAAAACCCTGTGCAATTCTCAGTTCAACGAGGTACCAATATGGTTGCCTGAGTATTGGTCTTATGTCCAATGTGTTTAAAATGGGGCTTTGTTGGATGGTTGCTCCCTGGATCTGGCTGGCAATTTGAGCAGTTTTGCCTCAGAGGGTCACCACCTTGGGATTGGTTTTTGATTTTCACTTGTCAAAGTGAACACGGACTAAAAATGTAATAAAGCCAGCATTGTTCAAATTTAAATTTTTATCAGACTAACTTTTAGTGTTTCAGGCGTTTTTTTCTCTGGTGTTATATTACTGTAACTCACTCCACATGGTTTTCCCACTACAGTAATCACAGCACTTCAAATAATGCAGAATGTCATCCCCACCACGTACACTCTCCCTGCCCTCTGTCTCTCTACTCCACAGCTTTCCCTCACCAACCCAACCCTGGCCCTTCTCCCCTCCCTCATTGTTTCCAACCGGCCTCCAAACCCACCAGCTACTTTCACAAACTCTTAGTCTTTCTTAGCAGCCAAGAAGTATGGGCTGCATGCAACTCTGAGTCACTGAGAGCCCTGCAGGAGAGGCATCAGTGTGACCTACAACTCATAGGGAACGGCAGGCTTCTCTGATGGGCTTGGACTGCAGAGAGACAGAGAGAAGAACCTGGGTTGGATTTCCACAGCAGCTCCGTTGTGAGTCTGAGCAAGTCACTTAACCCTGTAGGCTGTATAATATGTAAACCGCTTTGATTGTAACCACAAAAAGGTGGTTTATCCCTTTCCTTTCCCTTTCTCATTGGTCCATACTTCACCCAAATTCTCTATGAGAACTGACATTATGCAGTGAGGCAGTTAGTTTTGCAGCACAAGTTCTCAGTAGCAGTCCCTCTGGAAGCTGTTGGCCAGGGATTCTCTGTTTCGTCTGTATGTGCAATGCTTTCCTTCTCTCCCTTTTCCCAGTACCACAAATAGAAACCAAATCTCTGGCTTGGCAGTGCACAGGGCTAACCCCAAAAGCATGTTTTTATAGTCTACTCATTGGATAATCGATTCAATGTTATGTGCAGCAGGCTGAGAATCAATTGCCCTTCACATATGTCATCAATATAGGTGCGATGCAGAGACAGCGGCTTTCTTCTGTTTTGCAGGCAGCAGTGATATACAGACTGATTGACATGAAGAATCGCTGCCTGGCATTCATTGAGAGCTGCACTCGGGTACGTGTTACATCCGTGGAGATAACCCAAATAGATCTTGACTAGAGAAATCCTACCGTGGAACAAAAGCAGTGAACTATCAGGAAGAGAACGCTGCAGGTACTCCACAATCTCAAGATTCCTCTATGAACTTAGGAATATGACTTAGTTTTATGATACACGATTAGTATCTGTTTACAGCCGCAGTGAGTGGCTAGTGTGTGCTCAGTGGACTGCACGATTGATGTCTGCTGACTAAGTCAGAGTGGGAGTGAGGTGAATTTTCAGAGCTGTATGAGCTGTCTCAGTACTCCAAGTTGAGATGCAGAATGGGAGTGAGGTGTATTGGTGAGACAGGTGAGTCTGAGTACTGTCTTCATGCTCATCCCTGTCTTGGTCTGTCAGTGGCTGACACCTCTGAGATCCATCTGTGTTAGACTATCTCCCGCCATGTCCTGGTGACAGAGCCAGCTGGTAAGATGAATTTGTGCCAGTCAGAAATGACGACTGCTGGCCGGATAAAAGACAGATGACTCACTTCCCCATTCACCCTACACTTGATCTTTCCTCCCAGATTGCCAGAGCTCAGCAGTTTCCCAGTTGCTACACTTGACAGCATTCTGCAGGGGATGGAAAACATGGTGACACCCCCACCCCCAGCCTGTCAACCTCAGGAGGTGCCCATTCTGCCCAGGCGTGCCAGGTGTTTCAGACAGCTGCAAGAGGGCCTTGTGGAAGTGACATCCTTTTGTTTTACATTTGCTGTCCACGACCTTTGGCCATGTGAGTCACTGTAGGAGCAATTTTAAAACCAGGCCCTAGTGCCACGTGGTTAGACCCTGTTCTATACTGGCATTCCGGTACAGAATACTGGCAGGTATTGGCACACCTTACGTTTACAGGCCTGGCAGTAAATGCAAGTGAACAAGCGTAGCCCCCAGTGGTCTGGCATCTCCACTTCTTGCCCACCCATCACTGCTTCCGTATGTCTTTACAGAATAAGACTTACGGCCCTGACAGTGTTCTGTAATTTTGTGTGTGCAAGAGGCGTGTAAATCCAGACACCTTCAGAGGGGTAACGAGAGAAATCATTTTCCACGTGGAGCAGGACTGAATAAGGCACACAGGTGAGTAACATGATTCGACAGTGCTGGGACAGATGCACAGTTCTTCCTGCACACAGAGGGTCTTCTCAGGTCCTTGGTGATTTGTTTCTTCTGCTCAGCCAAATGCACATTTAACAAAGCTTTCTCTACAGACATCTTCTTTTTCAGTATACTGTACTGTCAAACAGTGGCAGGTGGTGACATTTACAACGGAGGATTCAGTCAACGTGCCAGAAAACTGCACCTCCCACTCCAGCAAGAACCCCCCTCCAACAAAAACAACTCCTCATTATACATTCATGGTTAAATTGTCTTTTCTTTAATATTTCTGGGCAATAGACCCTAGCAGTCCGCCCGGTACTGCCATCGAAGCCCACCCCAGCCTATCCTAAGCATCCTGTCACTGGAGCTTCTATCAAAAGCAAGTACTGGTCTTAGTTTTATACCCTTTATTTTCTAATTAGAGATCCTCTGTGTTCATCCCACACTTTTTTGAATTCTCTCCACCACCTCCCTCAGGAGGGTATTCTAGGCATCTACCACCCTCTCCATGAAAAACAATTTCCTAACATTAGGGATGGAGTGTGGGGCAGTGGTTAAAGCTACAGCCTCGGCACCCTGAGGTTCTGGGTTCAAATCCATACTGCTCTTTGTGACCCGGGTTAAGTCACTTAATCCCCCCATTGCCCCAGGTACATTAGATAGATTGTGAGCCCACCAGGACAGACGGAGGAAAATTAATGTAAACCATTCTGAGCTCTCCTGGGAAAATGGTATAGAAAGATGAATGATGAAATAAATATGACTCCTAAGTCTGCTACCCCACAACCTCACTATTTTCCTTTCTGTGGAAAAATTTGGTTCTATATTAATACCTTTCAAGTATTTTAATGTCTCCCACTTTAGCTGTTATATGATCGCTCCCACCCAGGTAGGCACCAACTTAGACATTAGATCCACTTTCCCCATTTTAGATCCAAAATCACTCCTGGGTTCCGTCACCATCTGCTTCAGAAGAGCTTCCACGATCTTTCTGCTTTTTTCCCATTCTGCGGATGGAACTTTCCAATCCACATTGGTCTCCCAGTGACAGTTCCTCTCCTTTCCTCAAGATCTTTATTAATTTTGCTGTGCTTGAGTCGGAGGTCTGTAGACCACACTCACGTAGAGAGAAGTTCCATCGCTTCCTCCGTTCTCCGAGCTCTTTGCATTTCAGTCGCTTAGAGAGCTGCTTCTCCACCTTTTTGGCCTTCCCTGTCTTTCCTAAAAAGATTATAGCTGGTATGGGAATCACTGAACTATGTCTCTGTGATAGCAACGACATCTAAGATCAGGGCCTGTGGCTCATGAACTTCTTGCTTAGACTTCGAGCGTCAGTTGGCTTTGCTTTCCAGCTACCTATCATTTTTTGCCTAGTCTCTCTTCCTACGGCATTGCTAAGATGGTTATTTACATTGCTATCTTTTGCTGGGGGTGGCCACCAGAAGTGATCTGTATCTGTAAGCCATCCCCAACTTCTAGTTTAAATGCCTGAATTTCTCAGCAAGGATTCTTTTACCTGCCATAGTAAGATGCAGCCCATCATTTCAATATAGGCTCTTGTTTTTCCATGTATTTCCCCATTCTCCTAACATCATTCCCACCCCCAGTAGAGATAGAGAGACTCAGTGACCCCAGCTAAATACCACCAGTACCTCTTCCTAATTCCTAATCCTCAGCTTTATCCTCTCCCAACCTTTCACCCACACTCTCCAGCCCTTTATCCTGCTGGCCATTTACCTCCTCTTCTTCTACCCTCTTACTCCCACTACCTTCTTTGCCCTCCTAATCCCACCCCACACTCTCCTCTCTGCCTTATCCCTGTTCCCTCTTTGTGCACTGAACATTTCTCACTCTGCTTACCACCCTCCTAAGGACTTTTCTTCCAGGAACTTGTACAAACTGTTTTTAATCCCAACCACATCCTCTAGCAACAAGTTCCAGATTGGGGGAGATGGAAGGCTTTAAGGAAATGCTACTTCTTGCTGCTTCTTGGGTACTGGGTTGCCAGTTTTTTGAAAAGTGAGTCTACAGCCAGTTTTTTGAAAAGTGAGTCTACATCAGGGGTCAATAAGCCAATGTCATGTCAAGACGGTGGCTCCTGAGTATGGTTGTAACAATATATCCAGTTCTTATGCAAATATACCTCTGTTGCAGCTTGACAAACCAAACCAACCATCGTTGCAAACCGTGTTGGGTTGAAGAATATACATATATATTTTTTCAATAAAGTTTGCCCAGAGGATACTATCCTTGGTTAGTCTTTCTTTTCTTTCACTTTTTGGACTTTGTTTGGTTCCTTTTTTTGGGTGGTTCTGTTTAGTCATATCAGCCCTGTGCGAGTGACCTATGTTCTGGAGACCTCAAACTATTCTGCTTCAGCTGTAGAGGTCCTAGTTATGACCTAGAATACGGCATGTTCTGTAAATGCAGGCCTTGAGGGCCACTAATTGCCCAGATGAATATTTGTGAAATATTTGCATACAATAGAGGTAGTAGGCTAGAAATCTCCTTCATGCTTATTTAATATGTATACTCTGAAATTCTGACCCATTGGCGGCCCTCAAGGAGTAAGAGTGGAGACCAAGATTCTTTATGATCATGTTGGTGGCCCAACAAAATTTCCTGCCTCACCACAACCACTTTCTTGATGCCTCCTCTGTGGTCACCTGAGGAGATTGCCTCCATGTGAGGCCATTACCTCCAGATACAGAGGATGTCTAATTTACCTTGCTTTTCTTATCTAACAAGGTTGCAGCATCCTCTGAGCCCAATGACATGACCAGCAGAGACTTCCAGGCATGTGGGCTGCCCACCAGTACTATATGGACTTGCCGCTCCCATCCTCCACATGCAGTCGTTCCGGCCTCCTTGTTGGACAACATAACAATAATAACTTTATTCTTCTATACCACCAGCCCTTAGCGGTTCTAGGCGGTTTATAATAATAATAATAAGCTAGACATCAGCGAATAAATACAAGTCATAAAAAATACGTACATTTATGCATAATTGTGATTGATAAAAACAAAGGAAGGCTTAGGTTACGAATCTGTCAGATAGTTTTCTGGCTTAATTTTACACCTCTCTTCTCTGCTCTCCATCTCATCAGTACACTCATTGCCAGCTTATCTCGTTTTGCAGGATGTGCTCAAGTGCTATGAGAGCCTCCGTTCCATTAAAGGCTGTTTGGACATTTTTCTAATGTGTCTGTTGATAAATCTCATGTTGATATATTCTAAGCTGTACCTTTTCTATTCCTGTCACTGATGGGTTCCATGAGAACGATGGCCTATGTTCCCCCTATTATGTTGTACAAAACCATGTCAGCTGCACAAATGCTCTTCCTTTAAGCCTGCCTGCTTTTTAAGTGCATTTATTAGTTATTATTTAAACCGCAGGGGAAGAACCCAGGAATGCACCTCACTGCTTCCTCCTTTTCAGCCATCCTGGGCTCAGATATATTCTTATCCATCTTAAAACACTGATCTGGACATAAATCATTTAAAAGTTAAATTTAAAAGAAAAAGAGAGCAAAACATTGGCTCCCCATTACCCACCGTATCACTTATAAAATCGTACTACTCTCTTTCAAAATAAAACACTCTCACCAACCCTTATTTCTCGACAAACTTCTCATTCCCCAATGTTCCCCAACCGACCAAAAACTCTTCTTCATTCCCTCCATAAAAGGCTTTTATTACACCCGGAAAACAAATTTCGCGGTAACTGCTCCAACTCTTTGGAACTCTTTACCACAGCCACTCCGTGACGAACAACATTTAGACAAATTTAAGATAAGCCTAAAGACTTTTTTATTTCGTGACGCCTTTGGCTACGTTTAAACTTACCTTTAACTCTCCCTCTTTGTTTCTTCTCTTATTTTCTTCCTCTCCTTTCTTTTTTTCTTTTTTTATTTTTTTCTCTCTCTTTCTATTCTCTCTCTTTTTTCCTTTTCTAATTACAACCAACCGCTTTGATAAAGCGACCTATCCTATATGTTCTTTCCCCTTTCCCACTGTCTCCATTTCTTCTTCAACATGTAACTTTTCCCTTCCCTTCCCTTTTACCCTCACTTTCAAGTCTGTCCAGTCCATGTTATTTATGTTCACCTATTTATTTTTAATGCCAACATTTTATCTTACTTTTATCGCTTTTTAGATTCATTGTAAACCGTCCAGATATTCGTTTGATGGTCGGTATATTAAAAACCAATAAAACTTGAAACTTGGAGCTGACATGCCACTTCCTCAGTAATCTCTAAAGTTATCACAGGGGGTTTCCAGCATTTTCTCAGGTTGCACTAACCGTGTAGCATCATGCCCTCAGAAATCAAAACATGATTTAGAATAAACAGGTCAATTCTCTTTCGTTCCTTGGACAGTAGGTCTTGAGTGAGCATCAGACCAGCCTACACAAGCTTTGACCTTTGCATTTTTTGTACCTTTTTACAATATTCTCTGTCTGGTTTTCAGTTTTAATATGGTCTGTGAACTTCTTTGGCCTCCTGCAGATTTTCACTCTGAGCTCTTTGGTAGCAAGAACTAATAAATCCTCTCTCTATCCCCTCCCACATCTTTTCAGTGAGGAGTTGTCCTGTGATTCAAGCCTCTGTGGCTCACTTGACTATGATTGTATTATAATAGAATATCTCTTTAAGAACATAAGAATAGCCACACAGGGTCAGACCAGTGGTCCATCCAGCCCAGTGGCCGATCCAGGTCACAAGTACCTGGCAGAAATCCAAGTATAGCAACATTCCAGGCTACCAATCGAGGACAATCAGAGGCTTCCCTCATGTCTATCATTATAGACTATAGACTAGTTCTGCCCGATTTGGGGAAAAAAATTTTGATTCGATTCAGCCTATTGAATCGATTTTTTGATCTGACTTTCCTGCCCAATTGGGTGTTTTTTCCAAACATCCTGGTGGGTTTATTTTATAGCCTCTTCACCCCTTTTATAGCCTCTTCACCCCCTTTGCACTCTCCTACCCACACTGGTCCCCTGGTGTAAACAAAATAAACAAACAAAAAAGACTTTCCCTCTCTCTGTTAAATCCTAGCTCACGTTCGCGGTCTAACACCAGCTCTGGCAGGATACACTTTTCAAATCTGACATATTGTAATCACAAAACAGAAAATAAAATTATTTTTCCTACCTTTTGTTGTCTGGTCATTTTTGAAATCATGTTGGTCCCATGTTGATCTGGTTGTCCTCTGATCAGGCTCTCCTTTCTTCTTTCTCCGTACTAACCATTCATCTTCCATCTCTGTCCTCCCCTTCTGTTTCCCTTTCCTCCCCCAGAGGTCTGGCATCTTTCCTTTTGTTCATCTCCATCCCCCCGCAGCTGCATCAATGGACCCCACCATCCCCAGATCCACCATCTCTCCTTTTCTCAACTACCCTTTCATCCAGCATCTCTCTTCTGTGTCCCTGTTCCTATTTTCCTCTCCAGTATTTAAGAACATAAGCAATGCCTCCGCTGGGTCAGACCTGAGGTCCATCGTGCCCAGCAGTCCGCTCACATGGCGGCCCAACAGGTCCAGGACCTGTGCAGTAATCCTCTATCTATACCCCTCTATCCCCTTTTCCAGCAGGAAATTGTCCAATCCTTTCTTAAACCCCAGTACCGTACTCTGCCCTATTACGTCCTCTGGAAGCGCATTCCAGGTGTCCACCACACGTTGGGTAAAGAAGAACTTCCTAGCATTCGTTTTGAATCTGTCCCCTTTCAACTTTTCCGAATGCCCTCTTGTTGTTTTATTTTTGAAAGTTTGAGGAATCTGTCCTTCTCTACTCTCTCTATGCCCTTCATGATCATGAAAGTCTCTATCATATCCTCTCTAAGTCTCCTGTTCTCCAGGGAAAAGGGACCCAGTTTCTCCAATCTCTCAGCGTATGAAAGGTTTTCCATCCCCTTTATCAGACGTGTTGCTGTTCTCTGCACTCTCTTGAGTAACGCCATATCCTTCTTAAGGTACGGCAACCAATATTGGATGCAGTACTCCAGATGTGGACGCACCATCGCCCGATACAACGGCAGGGTAACTTATTTTGTTCTGGTTGTAATACCCTTCTTGATTATACCTAGTATTCTATTCGCTCTCTTAGCGGCCGCTGTGCATTGTGCCGTCGGCTTCATTCTCATGTCCACCATTACCCCCAAGTCCCTTTCTTGGGTACTCTCCTTTAATAACATCCCTCCCATCGTATAGTTGTACCTCGGGTTTCTGCTTCCCACATGTAATACTTTACATTTCTCAATGTTGAACTTCATCTGCCATCTCGTTGCCCATTCCCCTAGTTTGTTCAAGTCCCTTTGCAATTCTTCGCAGTCCTCTTTAGTCCGAGCTCCACTAAATAGTTTGGTGTCGTCCACGAATTTTATTATCTCACACTTCGTCCCTGTTTCTAGATCATTTATGAATATATTAAATAGCAGCGGCCTGAGCACCGAGCCCTATGGAACACCACTCATGACCCTCCTCCAGTCCGAGTAGTGGCCCTTCACTCCTATCCTCTGTTTCCTACCCGTCAACCAGTTTCTGATCCATCTATGTACGTCTCCTTCCACCCGTTCTACACTACTCAGGATTTCATTTCTATAGCACTACTAGACATATGCAGCACTGTACATCAAAATATAGAGAAACAGTCCCTGATCCAAAGAGCTTACAGTCTAGTCAAGACATACAAACTGGACAAGAAGGTGCATCAATAGACAGTGCTCAGGTGGGGGAATTACAGAAGGAATAAAACAGGTATTGGTGCTTAGCCCTAACTTCTTTAGCCTTTCCTCATACAAAAAAATTCCCATCCTTTTCAACATTTTAGTCACTCTTGTCTGAACTTTTTAAACATTTTCATAAACGATATTGCTGCAGGGCTATCGGGTAAGATTTGCCTCTTTGCGGATGATACCAAAATCTACAATATAGTATAAGAATATAAGAATAGCCTTCCTGGGTCAGACCAATGGCCAATCAATCCAGTAGCCCGTTCTCACGGTGGCCAATCCAGGTCCCTAGTTCCTGGCCAAAATCCAAAGAGTAGCAATATTCCATGCTACCGATCCAGAGCAAGCAGACACCCCAGATGGTGTGAATAACATGAAGAAAGACCTGGTAAAGCTTGAAAAATGGTCTGAAATTTGGCATCTAAAATTTAATGTTAAGAAATGCAAGGTCATGCATTTGGGCTGCAAAAACCCGAGGGAACGATACAGTTTAGGGGGTGAAGAACTTATATGTACGACAGAAGAGCAGGTCTTGGGTGTGACTATATGTGATGATCTTAAGGTGGCCAAACAGGTTGAAAAAGTAACGGCAAAAGCTAGGTTGCCTAGGGAGAGGTATGGCCAGTAGGAAAAAGGAGGTATTGAAGCCCCTGTAGAAGACTCTGGTGAGACCTCATTTACAATATTGTGTACAATTGTGGAGTAGTACAAAAGGAAGTGGGAACGGAAGATCACTGATGTAAAACCAACTTGTTTATTTCAGAAAAGGACATAAGCAGAAGCTGTGAACCTGACACTGAGGAACGCCTGCATCAGGGGTCACTAAACAAAAAAACATAGCACAACATATTAAATCACATCATATAAAAATTACAAAATTTTTCATAAGCCATACAATTCTGGAAGCCACACCTTCAAAAAGATATAAAAAGGATGGAGTCGATCCAGAGGAAGGTTACTAAAATGCTGTGTGGTCTTCGTGGTAAGGCGTAAGAGGCCAGACATAAAGATCTCAATCAGTTTACTTTGGAGGAAAGGCGGGAGAGGGGAGATATGATAGAGACGTTTAAATACCTACGTAATATAAATGCGCATGAGTCGAGTCTCTTTCATTTGAAAGGAAACTCTGTAATGAGAGGGCATAGGATGAAGTTAAGAGGTGATAGGCTCTGGAGTAATCTGAGGAAATACTTTTTTACAGAAAGGGTGGTAGATGCATGGAACGGTCTCCCAGAAGAGGTGGTGGAGACAGAGACTGTGAGATCTCTCAGAGAGAAAGAGATAATGGTTAATGCGGATGGACAGACTGGATGGGCCATTTGGCTTTTATCTGCCATCATGTTTCTATGCTTACTCAAGGTTAAGTTGCACCACGGAGCGATGCAGAGGCATTGTAATATTCTTGGTCTTCGTTAACATTCCCAGCATCCTATTTGCTTTTTTTGGCCTGGTATATTTACATGGCTGCCTTTTCATGGATCAGGTTGTTGCTCTTTGAATCTTGGAAGTTAGTGCTATTATGGTGTGATTCTGAGGGTAGTTTAGAGTGGAGGGCTTGCTTGGCGTTGACCTTACTGAGGTGACATCTCGGCTGCTGTCTTTTATAGGTAGGCGTGCTTTTTATTTATTCATTTATGCATGATGATTTATTTACCTTCAAGGCGGGATACAGCAACAATAAGTCAGACTTAAACAATTGAAAAAAATCTGGTATTACAATGTCAACTCAATATGCAATAAAACGTTGAAATAGACAGCAAAGATGAACGATGTAGCTGGATCAGATTTTTGCTGCTTTCTTATGACAGTTTTCTGGAAGGCGTTTTTTGTAGGATTTGGTTTCTGGAGCTCTGAAGAGGTCGTCTCCCCTGCCACTGGCAATCCCATAGGTTACACACCTGTGTAAATGTGCGTACATGCCCACCACCACTCACAGCTGGGCTGTTTTATAAAGTCAGAAAAGGCTTTATAAATGACCCCCATAAAGGTGATCTGCAGTTTTGGAGCTAGACTTTCTATAAGGATTCCCGTTAACTGCATTTGAGTTTTGTTTCATATAACACTTTCAGTATTTTATGCTTTTCAGATTTTACTAATGTATGTGTTTAGAATTGTTTTTATTTGAATTTTTCATGGTGTTTACATTGTTATGATTTTGTATTTATTGTCAATTACCATGAGATATGGTTGAAAGTCAGTATAGATTTGTGCATAGATTAAATTGATATTCACCTCTGCTTACTGGAAAAACATGCTGTGCCATTGATTTATGGTAAGAGTAACAAGTTACTGAGCTATGCTTTGTACATATTTCCGTTGTCACAGGAGGTCATCCGAAGCAGGAGTTTTCGGGAGATGTCTGCACCAGCGCTTCTGTGCATGCTTCAGAGTGATCGTCTGACAGCTGATGAAGTGGAACTGATCTGCGCTGTCCGAGAATGGACACACGTCAATTCCGTGAGTGCTGAGGGATGAACCTGGGAAGAACTGAACATGACATGACAACCTTGCTTAGGCTTGCATAGTCTGGACGTCAAGACCTGGGGCTGGGTCTAGGAATGAGAAAAGGGGGCTGTAGATAATGGAAGAGGGTTCACACTGGCAAATGAAACCGTGGATTGAAGACAAAGTTTTATTTTATTTTTCTTTCCAGCTTATGATTTATCTTTAATCTTATCTATTTAATTCTACTGTTCAACGGCTCCCCCTTCTGCTTCTATTCCTTTCTCTCCTCTCTTCTACCTTCCAAAGTATTTAGATCAATGCTGTCTTGTAAAATGTTTATTTTATTTTTATTTTTCCTCTAACTCTACTTTTCACTTCTCTATTACCCTCCAGGTACTTTAGTTAGATTGTGAGCCTTCGGAACAGTAAGGGAATTTTTCAAGTACCTTTCTTATTTCTTATCTTAATGTATATTTTCTGTAAACCGCTTAGAACCTAACGGATGTAGCGGTATATAAGAAATAAATTACATTGCATTACATTACAAATGGTGAGGGTGGCAGAAGGGGGACTAGTGTCAAAGATAGAAAAAGAAAATCTGGAGGTAATGTGGGAGAAAGAGCCTCCTAGGCTGTATATCCTGCCTTACTTCATAGGAATTCAAAGCAGATTACAATAGAAATGAAGAGAAGTTAACAGCAAATTGCAGATCAAAATTATATTAACCAATTTTAAGGACAAGTATGTCTCTAAGGTCTTTCAAAATAAAATGTAAGCAGGGGAATGTCTTGCTTCTAAAGCAGGGGTCTCAAAGTCCCTCCTTGAGGGCCGCAATCCAGTTGGGTTTTCAGGATTTCCTCAATGAGTATGCATTGAAAGCAGTGCATGCACATAGATCTCATGCATATTAATTGGGAAATCCTGAAAACCCGACTGGATTGCGGCCCTCAAGGAGGGACTTTGAGATCCCTGTTCTAAAGAGATGTCATTTCTGAAAGTAAAAATAATTTTTTAGCTGTGAGATAACTTAATTTGAAAAATAGCAGCTGATCATACCCTTTAAAGCTTTAGAAACTAAAGAGAGGGGAAACAGTCAGATGAGGGCTGATGATGTGAAGCTAAGGAAAAATCTAGTCAGCTATTGAGATAGACATGG
The DNA here is from genome assembly GCF_902459505.1 of Geotrypetes seraphini. Lineage (NCBI taxonomy): Eukaryota > Metazoa > Chordata > Amphibia > Gymnophiona > Dermophiidae > Geotrypetes > Geotrypetes seraphini. The sequence goes on from NC_047095.1 coordinate 71,961,361, forward strand.
AACGTTGCTGCTATTTGCCACTGGGCTAGGTGGACCATTGGTTTGCTCCAAGATTGGTAAGTGTCAAGAACATTAGTAGGCAGGGGGTAGCTAGTCCTAATCTTCCAACACCTGCCATGTTTCGGCAGTTGGAACCCAAGCACAGTACCGGGTAAAGCTTTGGATTCTTGCCCAGAAATAGCTAAGAAGAAAAAATTAAAAAAATTTAAATTGAATCAGGTTGGGCAGACTGGATGGACCATTCGGGTCTTTATCTGCCATCATCTACTATGTTACTATGTTATGTTACATCGTGACTTTTTCTCACACCACCAGATTTAGGAATTAGCTCCAATGGTTTTTTGCTCTTAGTGTATTCTTTAGTCAGTAATTTTCAGGAATAATTTTTTTTTGCTGAAATGTTAAATTTGACACAAACACAGTATTCACGGTGCCCCCCCCCCCCCCAAAAGTATTCTTGATTTTCTATGATTATTGCTCAGTTCTTAAATTTCCTGTGAAGAGTTTTCCCTGTTGGCTGGGGGGGGGGGAGTGGGGCAGGCCGGGGCAAATCCCGTGCTAGCCCTTGCATTCTGTCTTTCAGGTGGTTCTCGACATTCCAGTTCCGCAGATTGCAGCTGAGATTGTGGGGGAGATCCGTCTCTTTCTTCTTTCTCCAGATGAGCTTACTACCCTCGAGAAGGAGAACAGGAAGGATCCGTTTATTCCGGTATGGAGTCAAGTCTCACCCCTTTCCCCTTCCTCCATCTCTATCCTTGGGGTGACTTAAAGTCCTTTCCAGTGAAAATGTCCAGGCAGAATATAATTCAGCAATAAAAACATAAAATCAACCCCAAATAGACAAATGTGAAAATAAAATCAGAAAAAGAGATTAAGCTTTAAAATGTTCATTAAAAGCTGTCCACTTTAGACATCAAACAGCAAAAGCCTCTATAAATAAAGCTATATTGATAGAGATTTCTATTCCGCCATTACCTTGCGGTTCAAGGCGGATTACAAAAGCAATAAAAAGCAGAGGGTTACAATGGAAGAACATTTGTCCTTTCTGGAGAGGTAAAGAGTAGGTTATGTAGGAAGAGGGAGGGGGGAAGGACGGTAAGTTTGAAGTTAGGGCTGTTTCAGGAATTTCTTGAAGAGTATAGTTTTTATTCCTTTTCTGAACGTCTTGTAGTCTGACGTCATTATCAGTAGACTAGAGATTTGGTTATCTAGTTTAGCTGCTTGAGTGGCCAGGAGGCCATCGTATAGTTTTTTCCGTTTTACTTCTTTGATCGAGGGGTGTGTGAATGGGGGGGGTGTTTTTCTATGTCTGATTGAGGTGGTTTGCATGAGGCGGTTGTTCAGGTAGGTTGGGCTGTCTCCGTTTAAGGCTTTAAATAACATACAGTAGAATTTAAATAGTATTCTTTCTTGGATTGGTAGCCAATGTGAGTTGATGTATGCTTCTGTAATATGGTCGTGTTTCCTCAATGAGTAGATGAGTCTCAGAGCTGTATTTTGGATTGTTTGTAGTTGTTTAGTCATTGTAGCAGGGCAGGGGAGGTAGAGGATGTTGCAGTAATCTAGTAGACAAGATTAGGGATTGTACTATAAGCTGGAATTGTGTTTTTTCGAAGAATTTCCTGACTTGTCTTAGGTTTCTCATCACTGCAAAGGATTTCTGTATTGTTTTATTTATTTGCGGTTGCATGGTGCCGCATCGGTCTATAGTCGTTCCTAGTAGTTTTATGGTAGTTTGAATGGGATAGATGATTGTGTTAATTTCTATATTGGTTATGGTTGGGACTTCTTGAAAATGATCATTTAAAGGTCTCAAATTTCCTGATCATAGTGAGAAAAAAGCCTTCTAGACAAAAGAAAGCATTTTAAATTTCACTTCCATTGCGGCTGAATTTGGAATAGCCTGCAGCCCTGTTAGCATGCTAAATGGGAGACCCAGAAACCAAGAATTCCAGTCATGGAGGTGGACCAAAACCAGACATTGTAAGAGTTAACAAGATGAAATCAAACGGTGTCATAGAAAGAGTCTAAAGTGACCTCAGACCACAATGGAATTAAAACATGAACCTTCCGTGCAGTGGGAGTAAGGGGTGGGGGGGGTGGGAGGTCCAGCACCCTTCCGTCCCTCCCGCTCCTTCCCGACCTCACTGCTGCCTGCGTTTTCCACCGTAAGCAGCATCATGAACTTGCTGCCCGCATCAGTGTCATAAGAACCTAAGAGTAGCCGTACTGAGTCAGACCAATGGTCCATCAAGCCCAGTAGCCCGTTCTCACAGTGGCCAATCCCTGATCAAAACCCAAGGAGTAGCTCTCTCTGATGTCGCTTCTGGGTCCCGCGCCTAGGAAGAACAAATGCAGACAGCAAGTTTGTGATGCGTAGGAAAATGAAAGAGGTACGGGGGAAGGAGCGGGCTGGAACCACCACCCTGGGCACTATTCACCCTCGCTACGCCACTGCTCCCACGATACAGAGGTTATTAGAAAGCCATTCTGGACTTCTTCATAAACAGTCTAACTTTTGAAACGGAACATTTACGATCATTTTTGAAGGGAAAGAAAAAGACCAATCCACCCAACTCACCAACCTTCAACACTGCCTCACCGACATGAAGAGCTGAATGACAGTCAACAATCTTCAGCTGAATGCTGCCAAAACTCAACTACTATGGATTAGAAAGAAGAACACCAACTTCATCTGCCCAACACTATCTTGGGACTCCACGCTCTTGACAGCAAAAGACCAAGTATGCAGTCTTGGGGTGGTATTGGATGGCCACCTGTCCCTCTCAGGCGGTCTCCACTTCTTCCACTATCTGCGCCAGCTAAAAAGGATCAAACCATATAGCACTAAACCTAACCTAGCCCAACTCTTCTACGCCTATGTACTCTCCAGAATGGATTATTGCAACTCTATCTTCAATGGAATCACCACCAAAGAACTCAAGCACCTCCAGCGAGTGCAGAACTCCTTTACAACCTCGACTACCATGATCTCATCTCCCCAGCCCTCCATGAGGAACACTGGCTGCCGATTAACAAGTGCTGTGTATTCAAAGCCCTCGTGATGGCCTACAAGAGATTCCACCTCACCACCCCAGCCTACATCATATCCAAACTCCCATAGTACACTCCTGCCCGCTCACTCTGCTCTGAAATCCCTGCAGGAAGATCCCTCTTAATGGAAACGGCTCATAAATGCTCATACAGCCACTTCATCCGCCGTCTTTGGAATCAGTTGCCCACCCAGATAAGATCTCAATTCTCGCTGATGACCTTCTGGAAAACGCTGAAGACCCATCTCTTCACCTGAACAGTGCTAACGATCAGCCTACTCCCTGCTCTCCTCCTCCCTCCCTCCTCCTTCTGCCCCTTCCCCCCCTTCCCCGACTCCATGCCTTCTCGTGCTCTCTCTCCCCTCCTCTGTTTCCTTTTCTCACTCTCCTGTCTCTTCTAGGAATGCCTTTGTCCTGTAATTTTTTTGTGAATGTCAATTGTAACCCGTTCTGAGCCTCTGGGAGAATGGAATATAAATCGAATTAAATAAATAAAGATTATTTAGGAGCAAAGTCTTAAAAGGTCGTGATGAGTCCTAAGCTCAGATTCTATAACGGAAGTTACGTGAATAGCAGCCTGACCCAGCCTGACCTGTCCATGGCTCTTCCTCTGGAATTTGTATAGACTAGTGAGTAAGGGCACTTGCGTGTGTAACTTCTAATTGGGCCAACTAACATTAGTTCAGGTCAATTAACAGTCAATTATCGAATTAAGTTGCATGCACAACGGACCTTATTGTATAACTTGTGCATACAAATTTGTTCACTAGTTGGAAATTTGATCACATGTGTTTATAGAATTAGGGGACTATCTATAAAACAGCTGCAAAATTCCTTTCAAAGCAGACAGACCAGTTGCGTATACAGACGATACTAAGAAGGAGAGAGAGTTGTCCTATTTGGGTGCTTCATTGTCTTTTGACAGGTTAGAGAAGTCCTTGTTTGGCTGTCTCTTTCTTTGCTACTGAAGGTGATAGATAGGCAGCGCCTTTCCCGTGGAGGAGAGATGCTGAAAGATGTACATCTGACTTTTAATAGACGGTCCCTGCTCAGAAGAGCTTACAGTCTCCCTGTGACTAGACCTGTCAGAGCAGATGGTGCCACCTTGAGTCACAGAAATAAGAATAATAATAACTATTTTTCTACTAGTTTTTGAGCCCGTTACATTAACGGGTGCTAGAACAGAAGTGTAGACTTAGGCATTTCTTTCTCTCTGCCCCTGTCTGTTTCCCCTTCTCCCTTACTTTTACCTCCCTCATGTCCAGCAGTACCCCTTCTCCCTTACCTGCTCACTGTCCAGCATCCGCTAGGCCAGGCAGCCTTGGGGCTTTTGCTAGGCTGGCCCGCTTCGCATTATCGAAGTGGGCCGGCCTAGCAAATGCCCCACGGCTGCTGCCGCTGCTGGTCCAGGGGTGAGAAGGAGAGGCGTCGTCAGTCGGAGATCGGGGCAGGAACGTTGCTGGGGAAACTGCTGCACACATCAGAAACCGCCGAAGGCTCCTACTGTACATGCGGCGACATGGAGCCACGGATCAGGGATCACAGCCACACAAAGTTTCAACTGCCCATGCGCGCTAAGGGTTTTATTATAGCGGATACCGCCAACACCCAAAACGTTCTAGGCGGTTCAAAGACTAAAAAGGACTAGACAGAAAAGCAGTACAATAAGAAACTATGACGTAACAAGTTTTTTAAACAAATAGGTCTTAAACCAATTTTCTAAAGGTGCAATAAGATTCAGATTGTCTCTCCTTCAGAGGCTCCAGCTGGTGGCCCTGGGTTTTATTCCTATTTTTAAGGGCCAGCATGTCTGGATTTACTCGGACACGTCCTCTCTTTAGAGGATATGTCCGGGTGTCCAGATGGCTTTTCAAAACCCGGCACGGATTTTGAAAAGCTTTCTCTTCAGATTGCGTCAGGAGGAGGCATCCACACATCCCGACAAGAACAAGCTGGGGGGCGAGGCTGGGGGCAGATCTATGGGTCAGGATTTTACGCAAGTAAAATCTGGTAACTGCCTTGATCCCCTGTGCCACAGGGACCCCCATGCCTGACTGGAGGAGGCATAGCATGAAGGTGGGCTTTGGGAGCCCTTCCCCAGTTTCTGTCCTGGGCCGCTGCTCCCCTTCCGTCCTCTTAGTTCCTGTCTCTTGTGGACCAATGGATTGAAATCTCTTGTAGGACCACCTCTGGGAGAGGAAGGCCTGGCTTCTCCCTTGTACTTAGTTTTCCCTCCTAAAGCTCACACTCCTATGTTATGGGGCCATGTTCTCAGAAAAGACTTGAGCAGGGACCAGCATCCTCTGGGACAGCAAGGACGGGAAAACTTCTCTGTCTCTACAACAAGCTCTCATCCGATGAGTACAGAGGAGGCCGTCATCTTCTTAGGACTGACAACTTTTTGAAAGAAAAAATCCTGTGTCCCACACCAAAGGGTGAGATTGAAAGCCAATGAGTGTCAGATTTACATCCCAAATGCACCACATTAATTGGCCTTCAGTCTCTGGGGTGGGCCATCCTTGGCATCTCCATGGGAGCATGGCCAGTGTGAGAAAATTTGGGGAGTGCCAGGGCACCTATAGCTCCTCCCAGTGGTCCCCAACCTTGTCCTGGAGGACCACCGGGCCAATCGGGTTTTCAGGCTAGCCCTAATGAGAGAGATTTGCATATAATGGAAATTACAGTATGCAAATCTGCTCCATGCATATTCATTAGGGCTATCCAGAAATCCCGATTGGCCCGGTGGTCCTCCAGGGTTGGGGACCACTGCTATAGGTTCTGCAGATTATATCACTCTTAGGCTACACATTTGTATGCTAGCAAGGGACTGAGCATTGACACCAACTTAAGCTGCTATGGTAGGTGCTTAAGTGCCATATTAGAATAGTGACTGCCTTAATTAGGGATGCCCAATTGTGGAATTGCTCCCTCTGTCCGTAGGGATCTCAAGAGCAGAAAATTAACCCCTTACTGTGTGGCCAGTATCTGTGCTCCGCCTGTTGATTGTGCCAGATTTGAATTTATGTTGGAGGGTTTCTTTGTATTTTCTCATTTGATCTTTTGTACACAGGGCCCAGACTTGCAGGAGCTTTAGTTTCTTTTGCAGACGTCTAGAGTTCAGGGTCCTCTGCTCTTTGGGATGTACATTTTGCACATCCCAAAGTGTAATCAATTGGATTTATAGAGAGCCTTTCATCCAGATCATATGTCAGGAACATGCGTGCCAATGTATTTGTAGCATCTGTATTCAGGAATAGGATAATGAGACTTACCCAGGGTCAGAGTTGGATTAGAACTGGAGCATGGTGGCTGAAATTAGAACCTGTATGATGGAGCAACATTGGTCACTTGTGCTATGAGGAAATATTTTTGCATGTGTGTCTTTTCCTCCCAGAATAAATACATAGAGAACAACAAACACAGCAAAAGCTCGAAGACCGCCTCCTTTTAAAGACTGGCTGTTGGAGGCCTGCTCAGAATGCTGATCCTTACCGAGGGTTTCTGGGTTCTTTTCACAGGTGGAAAGGATTGCTGAGGCCTGGAAGTTTCATGCTCTGAAGAAAGGAGGTGGGGTCCAGCACCATCTGTTCTGCAGACGGAAGGGCACCCTTCCCCGGGACCACCACAGATATCTCGACCCACACTACAAGTGAGGAGGAGAGGGGGTCGAAGGTCAGCAGCTGGCACTCAGGCCCTCTGTCTTGGGCCTCTCATCCTCCAGAGAACTGAATAGCTTAAAAAATCACTGACAGACGTCCAAGGCATGAATCACAGCAAATGTCACCTTTGTATTTCAATTAATAGACTAGGCCTTTTATTATTGAAATATCAAAAATTGTGTATATACGGATATGATGTGGACACCTGTTAACACAGCGCCAGCAGTATGTCAGCCCATGTTAATGCTTTTCTATTAAGAGAGAATTTTATTCTGCACCAAGAGGTCAACATATTTAATCTGGACTCATTGCCTTTGAGATTTAAATCTGGTGATCAGTGGGGGTGTTGGTAATTGGTAAGAAGGGGATCCATGTGCCTAGTAGCAGCTGCCAAAAGAAAGGCCAAGTGCATCAAAAGGAACAATAAAGACTGCATCCGTGATAAATGGCAATAAGCTTAAGCAAAAGGAGGTCCTGGAAGGGGATATAGTGGAGAACATTTCCTCTCCCTAAGACAGACAGTGCATTTACAGTAAAGAGCCATCGCTCAGCAAACTACCTGACTGCTTTGGAAATTTGCCAGCCAATTTTCAGCTGCTGGCCGTCAGCATTTTTTTAATTCGCTAACCATCAGCAGCTAGATTAACCCTTGCTATTTGGTGGCCACTCGAGCTTACGCAAGTCCTGGCCGATATTCAGTCAGGGCCTGCATAAGACAGTTATGTGGGTCTCGGCCGAATATCATCTGAAACTTACTAAAGCAGTGCCTTCTTCCCCTCAAGCCTGTAAGCAACTCCTTCACCCGCAACAGTCCCCAACTCCCACTTCCCCCTGGGTAGGGTTACCGTATGGCTCCAGAAAAAGAAGGACGGATTGAGACATCCGGGTTTACTTCCATTGAAAGCAATGGAAGTATAAAAATGATTCTTAATGCCTTGGCTTATTTTGGGGCATATGCATACATAAAATAGAACAGGGGCTTGAGCCTTTGTTTCACAAGCTTCTGGGAGATTCCTTTGGACTTCAGGGTTCTTTCCTGAGCTCCCTGAGTTCTCAAGGACCCATCTTGGCATTGAAGGCTATACATGTTAACTCAAGGACAAATTGTTGTTGTGGACAAGTTAGTAACCGTTGCTGTTTACTTGAAACCAAGGACCTCAAGCTGTCTGGTGTTCAGTTAGACCAGGTGGCAATAAGCCCTTTAGCACACAGAGCCTGCATCTGCACTCCTTGATCTGAAGACCAAAAGAGAAGCGGTATAATCAGAGGCATAGCAAAAAGCAGAGTTTGCACCCTTTTACTCCCAGATATTATCAAGTATTTCCACCTCTACCTACCATTTAGAGACCAGGAACTCACTTTGTTAAAGTGCTACATCCCACAAACTGTCTGCAGAGCCTTGCATGGATCTTCAGGGCTCAAGGTGTACTAATACTAGTTCAAGGAGACATTTCAGACAAGCTAGTGGGGGTCCAAATCAGTGTTCCCTCTAAGCGGGCGGGTGTTGTGAGCAAACTTTTTTCACCGTGAGCCAAAAATATCGGGCGCCAGCAAGTTATGAGCCAACTCGCCCGATTCTCCTCTCGCTGCCCTGCCATCTGCCGTACGCCTCTTCCGATCGTGCGCTGTGACGAGAAACGTGTGCGCTGCGATGTAATATTTTGTGCGCCAGCGCACGCCAGCGCAGCTTAGCGGGAACACTGGTTCAAATGGTTTTATTTATTTCCCCAAATTTATTTTTGTTATACGCATTGAAAATATTTGATATTGCGTTTAAATCAAAATCTCAATAAACTTGAAACGAGTGCCCGTGAGATTGTGGGAGGGTTAAATACTCAAAACTTAGAAGTTTTTGCTACGCCAGCTTTCTGGTATCTTTACATACAGTGGCGTACCTAGCATATGTAACATCCGGGGCCCATCATTTTTTGGCACCCCCCCCCCCCATCTGTAAGAAAAACATGATTTTTAGTAACAAACCACACGTCACACATGAGTACCTAGGAAAAGGCAGCATCTTACATATTGCAGTGAGCAGTACATCAATACACCCATTGTAAAACTAAACAAGCCAGACCAGCACAGATCAATCCTACACCGTCAATCCTAACAGAAAACTATGTCTTTCGAACACACAGAACACAGAAAACACCTTCGCCTAGTAAGGAATATGTAATCACAAACTAACCCCTCCCTCTTTTACAAAACTGTAGTGTGGATTTTAGCTACGGAGGTAACAGCTCTGATGCTCATAAAATTCTGAGCATCAGAGCTGCTACCACCAAGGCTGGTGCTAAAAACGCTTCACAGTTTTGTAAAAGGGGGGATAAAATAAAAATACATAGACAAAGGTTAAATTGAACCAGCAAGAAGCTGGACTCTGCATACAATGCTTCACAGAAACAGTGACACATGTCTCCTAAAGCAATAAATAAATAGAAATTTTTTTCTACCTTTGTCTTCTGTGGTTTCTCCTTTCCTCATCTTCTTGTAACTCTCTTCCTTCCATCCACTGTCTGCCGTCTCTCTTCCCCTATATGGCATCTTCTCTCCTTCTATGCCCCTTCCAGAAACTGTATGCCTCCCCCTTCCATCTCTCCTTTCACCCCATTGGTCTGGCATCTCTCTCCTCGCCTTCCCTCTCCCACACCTCTCCTCATAGTCTGGTATCTCCCCTTCCCTGATTCTCTGGCATCTCTCTCCTTTCCTTTTCTTCCATCTTTCGCTCCCCCTCCATGCTCTCACATCTCCCCCTTCCTTTTCCCTTAGACTGGCATACCTTCCTCCTACGCTCCAAGCCCTGGCATCTCCTTTAATTCCCTCCCTCATCTTCCTTCTCCCTCCAGCTGGGTACCGCAACACTCTTCCCTGCAGCTCTGCACTTCCCCACAATTGCCATGCTTCGGTTCCTCTTCTTCCTTCCTTCCTCCCCCCCCCCCGCGGGACCCTGCGGCACCATCAACTCTTACTCCCTCTAATGTCGGCCCTGCAGCTCCAGACTTCCTCGCACCTTCTCCCCTCCCCCTTTGGATCGCTATTATTTTAAATGTTATAGCCGCGGAGCTGTATCCATCAGTGGAGATGTCTAACCTCGGCCTGCCCCGGAACTCTTACTGCAACAGTGACTTCCTGTTCCTGCCTAGACGGGCGGCTGCTGCAGTAAGAGTTCCGGGGCAGGCCGAGGTTAGACATCTCCACTGATGGATACAGCTCCGCGGCTATAACATTTAAAATAATAGCGATCCAAAGGGGGAGGGGAGAAGGTGCGAGGAAGTCTGGAGCTGCAGGGCCGACATTAGAGGGAGTAAGAGTTGATGGTGCCGCAGGGTCCCGCGGGGGGGGGGGGGAGGAAGGAAGGAAGAAGAGGAACCGAAGCATGGCAATTGTGGGGAAGTGCAATCCCCCCAATGCGTCCCCTTACCTTACCGACGCGTGTGTGCGCTGTGAAGAGAAACTTTGCGCTGCGATGTAATATTTTGTGCGCGAGCGCAGGCCAACGCAGCTTAGCGGGAACACAAATATGTCTTTTCTGACAAAATGTTCTTCAGATCAAGCAGTGCACAAAGGAACCGATGCAGCTTCATAGCATGTAGTGGGCTTGGAAGAAACAGCACAATTTCTGTCCTCGGCCAAGACCAAGAAGAGTGACCAAAATGGTAAAGGGGATGGAACTCCTCTCATATGAGGAAAAACTAAAATGGTTAGGGCTCTTCAGCTTGGAAAAGAGACGGCTGAGGGGAGATATGATCGAAGTCTACAAAATCCTGAGTAGAGTAGAATGGATACAAGTGGATTGATTTTTCACTCTGTCAAAAATTACAAAGACTAGGGGACACTCGATGAAGTTACAGGGAAATACTTTTAATACCAATAAGAGGACATTTTTTTTCACTCAGAGAATAGTTAAGCTCTGGAACGCATTGCCAGACAATGTGGTAAGAGTGGATAGCGTAGCTGGTTTTAAGAAATGTTTGGACAAGTTCCTGGAGGAAAAGTCCATAGTCTAAGACATGGGGGAAGCCTCTTCTTGCCCTGGATCAGTAGCATGGAAGATTGCTACTCCTTGGGGTTTGGCCAGGTACTAGTGACCTGGGTTGGCCATCGTGAGAACGGGCTACTGGGCTTGATGGACCATTGGTCTGACCCAGTAAGGCTATTCTTAGGTTTTGACGCTATTCCCACCCCTCTACTCGACCCCATCTCACTTACTGTTATCCCTGCTATCTTTATATCCTCAGTCTATCCATTCCCTTATGCCTTTGAACCTGCAGTGATTAAGCCGCTTCTGAAAAAACCCTCCAACTATCGCCCTGTCTCCCTTCTTCCAATGAAGCCGTCGGCACAGTGCGCAGCGGCCGCTAAGAAAGCAAATAGAATGCTAGGTATAATCAAGAAGGGTATTACAACCAGAACGAAAGAAGTTATCCTGCCGTTGTATCGGGCGATGGTGCGCCCACATCTGGAGTACTGCATCCAATATTGGTCGCTATACCTAAAGAAGGATATGGCGATACTCGAGAGGAAATAGAAAAATTACTGATTTCAAACCAGGATAAATAACAATATGCAAGATTGTTTGCGGGTTCTCTGAGGAAGCCAGCAAGGCGAAACGCGTCAGGACCCAGCCATACTAACGCTAGCAGCAATCTTCAGCTAAGTTACTTAACCTTCGAATTATTCATATTCTACAAGCTACTTGAAAGTGTGCAAGTCACATAGTATCACTTATTTTACTCAGTGATTCAAAACAACTTTTCACAGCAGTTATGGTGCAATGATAGATACCATAAGAGTTCTGGTAGGGGTTTATTCCCCACTCTGAGTTCTTTAATTCCATCTTGGATTCTGAGCACCGGTAAAAGTGGAAAGTATTTTTGCACTGGTTCCTCTATATGTTCATTAGTTAGATACTCGAGAGGGTTCAGAAGAGAGCGACACGCTTGATAAAAGGTATGAAAAACCTTTCATATGCCGAAAGATTGGAGAAACTGGAGCTCTTTTCCCTGGAGAAGTGGAGACTTAGAGGGGACATGATAGAGACTTACAAGATCATGAAGGGCATAGAGAGAGTAGAGAGGGACAGATTCTTCAAACTTTTAAAAAAATAAAAGAACAAGAGGGCATTCAGAAAAGTTGAAAGGGGACAGATTCAGAATCAATGCTAGGAAATTCTTCTTCACCCAACGGGTGGTGGACACCTGGAATGCGCTTCCTGAGGGCGTGATAGGACAAGGTACGGTATTGGAGTTCAAGAAGGGTTTGGACAATTTTCTGAAGGAAAAGGGGATAGAGGGGTATAGATAGAGGGCTACTACACAGGTCCTGGACCTGGTGGGACCCCGCGTGAGCGGACTGCTGGGCATGATGGACCTCTGGTCTGACCCAGCAGAGGCACTTCTTATGTTCTCTTTCTATCCAAGCTACTCGAGCATACTGTCCTCTGTCACTGCCTTGATTTCCTTTCATCCCAACCAACTCTTCTTGATCCTCTACAATCTGGCTTTCGCCCCCTACACTCCCCAGAGCCTGCCCTTACCAAAGTCTGCAGTGATCTGTTCCAGGCCTTGACTCAATCCTCATCCTTCTTGACCTGTCTGTTTACTCCTTGACACACTGTCCTCGCTTGGATTCCATGAAAACAACAACGAAGGAGACCAGATGGTGCTCAGTCCTTTTATTTTAAAACAGACTCCACACGATCGTGTTTTGGCCGAAGAGGTCCTACCTCAGGAGTCTGAAATGAGATGTGTATTAAAAATATACAATTATATCAAGAAACCTCCACATACAACAAACGTACACATAAATGTGTTTATGACATACAAATAGGCATAAATACATACATAAGTACCATAATTACATCCATGTATATAGTAATGTTACAAATGTAAGTAACTTTATAAATGTGGTGTTTTTAATAAAGGTTATTTGTAATATGTTTTTGTTGATTTATAAATGGGCCAATCAGAGCCCCAGGCTCCTCAGTGTTTCCCATGATGCACCATGGAGGGGAAGGCCCATTTTGAAGAGGTGAGCCAGATGGCCGTAGGGAGTAGGCATCCCTCTGGTCAAGGTAAGGGGGAGAGGGGTCAGATGCAGGGCGGCAGAATAGAGTGGGCATCTCTCCTGCTGCTGGGGGGGTTTGTCGTTGCATGGGGGGGTTGTTTGTGGTGGCAGAGAGTGGGCATCTCTTCCGTTGTGAGGGGAGGGGATATTGGTTGGCAGTGGGACAGATTGAACATCTCTCCCTCTGTTGAGGGCTTTTTATTTTTTTTTGGGGGGGGGGTTCTTTTTGCATTTATTCTGCACATGTGCCCATCGCTATCACCAGCAAATTTAGCGAGTCTTAGCTCTCTCCAGCAACCTCATTTGCATGAGCGTTTTTTGGGAATGACTTGCTTTTTTAAATTCGGTACCAGAATGGCTACAATAGCAGCCGGTCGTTTTTAAGAATCTAGGCCTCAGTGTTCTGAGGTTTATAGCTGGATGGTCCACCCTCGCTGCAGGACACCTCTCTGGTCAGCCTGCCCTAACACTTGGACACTGGGAGTCTGCTCACCTTGGTTTTGATCGAAGCGCCCAAGTGGGTTCTGTGCTTGTTGGGAGACCTTGCAGGTGGCAGCTGTATTACCACTCCCCCCCACCCTGAAGAATTGTTTGGAGACTGGTGAGGTAAAGGGTAGAGAATGACACGGTGGCGGTTTACCCGCGGCCACCGCATTTTAGCCGCGGGTCACCCGCCGAAAACGGGGAAGAAAACTAGCAGTCGCTGCGGCGACGGGGACAAGGCCATTCACCGCCCGCGGGGCGGTGAATGGTCTTGTCCCCGCAGTGAGGCATGAAGGATCGCGCGGTCCCCGCAGCTCACACCCGCCTGCCCAATTGATTCTAGTGTTTAGCCAGCTCTCTCCCTTCTCCTCACCTTAGTTTGTAGATTTTCTTTTTCGGCGACCCGCACGCTATCAGAGAGCCGCGCACCCGCTGCTGCTCAGTTTCGATCTTCTGCTCTGACGCAACCGGAAACAGGAAGTTGCAGCAGAGCAGAAGATTGAACACTGAGCAGCCGCGCGTACGCGGCTCTTTGGGAAAGCGTGCAGGTCGCCGAAAAAGAAAACCTATAAACTAAGGTGAGGAGAAGGGAGAGAGCTGGCTAAACACTAGGATCGATTGGGTAGGCAGGTAGTGGCTGCGGGGACCGTGCGATCGCTAGTGTTCCGGGCTCAAATTGGAAGGAGGGAGTGAAAGGGAAAAGGATTCTGGGCCAAGGGGATGAAGTCGGAAAGAAAAACCCACAGCAGGAAAGAAAGGGAAGGACTGGCAGGTGAGCCAGATGCTAGAAGCAGGGGGGGGGGGAAGAAAGAGGGAAAAAAGCTAGATGGGGTTGAAAAGAAGAGACACACTGGTATGGAAGAGGAAGATAGGGGAAATCTGGACACAGGAAGGTAACAGAAAGAGGGGAAATTATGTGCATGGGGCATAGGGACAGAGAAATAAAGGGGACATGCCATGGGGATGGTATATGGACACAGGGGGGGCAATGACAGATACATAGGGGAGATATTAGAAATGGAGAAAATAGGAGCACAGAAGCGAGATGGTTTGTGGGGATGGGACAGGGACCGAGCTTGCAGGCTCCAGTGACTTGCACAAATTACATTGTAATGTGCCATGAAAATAAGAGGAAGGAAGGTAGATAGGCCACGCGAGAGGAGCTGAAGGGTAGTAGAAAGGAACAGATGGTAAAGGAGGGAGGGAAGGGTGGTGGTGGAAAGGAATAGAACAGACATTGAAGGAGGGTGGAGAGGAACAGACCCCCAAGGGAAATGTGGAAGACAGAGTGGGGAGAAGATGCTGGAAGGGAAGAAGACAGATGCCAGACTATGCGGGAGCGGAGGGAAGAAGATGGGTGCTAGACCAATTGGGGGGGGGGGGGGGTTAAGGGAGAGGCACAGTAACAGCAAATGGAAGACGCAGAGAGAAGACACACAGTGGATGGAAGGAATTCAATGAGAAGATGTGGAAAGCAGAAACCAGACAACAAAGGTAGAAAAAAAAATTATATTTATTTATTTATTTTTTGCTTTAGGATAAAATAGTATATTGTTGTGTTGATAAAAATTTATAAACAAAGCCCTGCCAGCTGAACATCTCTTTCTCTAGTTCAGCAGCAGGAACTTTGATTTATAAGAAAGGAATAAGCTAAATATTACAGTACTAAGGCTTATATGGATGCAGCGGGGACGGTGACGGGGCGGTGAATGGGATGGCAGTGGCGGTGACGGGGCGGTTAAAGGGATGGCGGTGACGGTGACGGGGCGGTGAAGGGAACGGCGGTGACGGGGCGGTGCTGAGGATGGTGGGGTGGTGACGGGGACAGATTTTTTCCCCGTGTCATTCTCTAGTAGAGGGTTTGAGGCAGCCCAAAGACAAGGCCCTAGATATCCTGAGGCAGAGAAGCTTTCCTTTGTCCAGGTACAGCACATGGCAGCAGTTTCCCCAGGCCCCAAGGCCAACTCTGCATTCACAACTGTCTCTGTTAGGAGGAGGCTGACCTGTGTTTGGAGTGGGCTCTTTCTCAAAAATATCAGATTTCCGTGGGGAGCTCTAACTGAGGAAGATTCATTCAGCACTGCAGAGCGCAGACAAGATAACTGCGCATGGTCCAGGATCATACAGGGAAAGGCCTCTTGGATAAGGATTTGCAGTTTGGGGCATTCTTGAGCAGAGGAGATTATGACAGCAGGCGCCTGCCTGCCCCTCGTCTATCTGGGGTGACATATTCAGTGAGGAGCTCTTGGTGTGTATAATACAATTTCAAAAGTCTGATTTTTGATCTAAACCATTTTTATGCAGTTACCAGCAAGAGGGATTTGTAACTATATAACCACACTGAAAACTCAAATGATCTCTGCTTAATTCTGTACAATCTAAGAAATTGTATATAACAACAAACTAGATATTACAAAATTCTACAAATAAAGGATTTTTAACCTTTTGGAAATGTACAAAATCCAGCAGCCGAGGACCAATAAATAAGCACACTTTCTGCTCTCAATTCTTGCATAATGCAAAGAAGGAGCCACCAGTAAATCCTCTGACTGGGAACGCAAAGTATGCGAAGATTGGTAAGTCCGTAGTGGTAACAATGAAAACATGGGTTCAAGTTACAACACCAACATCTCAAATTATGCCTTTGGAACCAGAGACTGACAGAGCAGCTTGAAAAGTGCTTTCATTTGAAAGTGCTCAAGCCCTGCCCTCTTGAGCAAGAGGGTTCAGCTAGTCTGGTGCCATGTTTCCTATTCAGGCTTAGGCAGAGATCATAAGACTAGCCTTACTGGGTCAGACCTATGGTCCATCTAGCCCAGTAGCCCACGTCATGGTGGCCAATCCAGGTCACCCAAAGAGTACCAACATTCCATAGGATGGCAGCCGGAGGGGAGGATTCCGGAAACCACAAAGGGGGCAGGAGGGTTCCTCATTGTGGGACCACCAAGAGTCAATTGACTCAAGGGCACATCTTGATCTGGTGTACTGAAGAGAAAGGGAGATGCTGGCCTAGGGCTTGAAGGGTTACTGAGCTCATTGGATGTCCTTGGGCTAGGCCTGCACATCACTATTCATCTGTTTGAGGGAGATTTTGAGACTTCATTATTCATTGGCGGTGGGCAATTGGTGAGAGATTTTTAGGGTTATGTCCTTGTCATCTTTGGAAGTGAATGTCTGGGTTTGAGAGGATGATGTGACTAATCTCTGGGAAGAAGGGCAGTTAAAGGGCTGCTTTTTTTCCTCTAGTATCAGCTCCAAGGCCTAGGAGGTGACCTGGGTCAGTGTCTTCTTGTATTAGGCACTGGCACTGCTTTCTGTCATTGCATGGTGCAGAGTTTGGAACTTGCAGCAATCATCATTAGCACACTGGCTCTGGAAATCCTCCTGAGGAGAGGGCGGGAAGAAACCGAAGCATCTGTCCGTCATGACTCCTAATAGAAAACATCTGATTCCAAGCTGAGACGTGGGAAAGGCTTAGCCAGATACTTCCGTTCTAATTTGAAAGAACTATTTATTGCTTGGCTGAGCTTAAAATAGTTTTCCCACACAATGCCCTGCCCTGTGTATACCCTCTGCCCTCTACATGTATGCATCTCTCCTTATATTGCTTTTATGCACTCACAAACCCTTGCCATAACCCCTGTGTTGCACATATAGTTGAAGGACTCGTATACCCCCTGCATGCTCGGTGCTTAGACTCGCAGGGCCTCTACCCTTTGTATACTGTGTGTACTGTTACCTAACCCCTCCTCGGTGCATACTCTGTATGGAGTCACATAGCCTCTGCCCTGTGTATGTACCCTGACATGTCCTCTTTTTAAAGGACTGTCTAGGCGTCCAGACAGCTTTTCAAAACCTGGTATTTTGTTCGGGTATTGAAAAGCTTTGAGCTCAGGGCTGCGTCTGGAGGGCATCTGTGTGAGCACGGATACAATGCAATGACATCGCAACACATGCGTGCATGCATGTGACATCATCGTTTCACACCCGTGCATGCTTGGAGGCCTTCCAAATGCAGGTCTGAGCTCAAGGAGAAGCGATTGGGGGGGGGGGGGGTAGAACCCCAAACAGGGGTGGGCTTTTTTCTTTTTTTAATGGGGCAGATATTGTGCATGTGTAACACACACACAACATCTGTACCCACTGACAAAAGGTTAGGTGTCTACCTCCTTCAGCCTTTTAATGGAAGTCTACTCGAAAGTCTAGACTAGAGCAGTCTTTGATGTTGAGTTGCTTCCCACTGTTTGTTTGCGTTGCTAAGCTCTGCAGGAAGTCCCTTCCCAGGCAATCCTGACTCACCCTGAGCAAATGGGAATCCTCCTCCTTCCCTAAGCCTTTCACTTATCTCTAGATAAATAGTTGATCAAAAGCAATCCCACCCATTTGCACATACCAGAGCTTAGAAAGCTGGGCATGGGGTGGACAAGAGAGCTGGACATGGCAGTGGTCACTTGATGGGTGCTATGCTGTATCCAGATGTCATGGACCATTAGGCCAAAGTTCATTTGCCATTTTCAGTTTGTCTCTCACATTGTTTTAATGACTTTTTAGCCTGCATTAGAGCTTTTAATTGCATGCAAATTGATTGTATGCATGTTAATTTAGCAGGTAAACATATAAGAACATAACCACCTGCACATGCTCATTAGATCAGCCACACTGGGTCCGACCAATGGTCCATCTAGCCCAGGGGTCTCAAAGTCCCTCCTTGAGGGCCGCAATCCAGTCGGGTTTTCAGGATTTCCCCAATGAATCTGCATGAGATCTATGTGCAGCACTGCTTTCAATACATATTCATTGGGGAAATCCTGAAAACCCGATTGGATTGCGGCCCTCAAGGAGGGACTTTGAGATCCCTGATCTAGCCCAGTATCTTCTTTCCAACAGTGGTACCTATAGAGTAAAGATAGTGAACCCACAGAGGAGTGTGTGGTGCAGTGGTTGGAGCTCAGCCTCAGCACCCTGGGGTTTTGCATTCAAACCCCGTGATGTTCCTTGTTCTACGATCATCTCCGATTCACACAGACTTATGCTTTTTTGTTTGCACTTTTATTTGATACCTTGTCAACCTGGGACCCCTGATGAAGGCGTGTCGGGTCCCTTGGTTTGTTTAAAGGTGGTAACATTAACCACACTCAATTACTTGGTATAATAGATTTTCTGTACACGTTTTGCTTAGTTTGTCTTTATTCGAAATTTCATAAATAAAAAAATTTTTAAAAAATTCTTGTTAGTGGGGAAGGACTAGGTGAGGCATGGGCCCTGCACACTATGAAGTGGTATTCCTGTGTGAATATTCTTTATACACCATAGAGCGGTATTCCTATGGGAAGGCCATGGATTTGGCACGCTATGAAGTGGTATTCCTGTGTGAATATTCTTGGTACACCATGGAGCGGTATTCCTGTGGGAAGGCCATGGATTTGGCACGCTATGGAGCAGTATTCCTGTGTGAATATTCTTGGTACACCATGGAGCGGTATTCCTGTGGGAAGGCCACGGATTTGGCACGCTATGGAGCAGTATTCCTGTGTGAATATTCTTAGTACACCATGGAGCAGTATTCCTGTGGGAAGGCCACGAATTTGGCACGCTATGGAGCGGTATTATCGTGGCAATGCTCTGAGCTTGGTATGCTATAGTATCTTCAATGAGAATGTTGCTATGATGCTTTAATAAGTGTTTTCTGAATCACCGAAGGACTTTGTTTATTGCTTTTTCCATTGCATGGTTAGGCTTGTGATAGCCTCAAGAGTTCCTGCCTTGTGTGACAAGTTGTGTCACCAAAGACAATCCTGTTTACATCTTAACATTGTGGTTTTGATAAGGAAACTAAAAAGATGCTATAAAAAGAAGTGACTTCAAACAGCAAAACCAAAATGAACATTGCTGGGGAACAGAGATGGTAATCCCAGGTCAAAGGGAGTGAGGATTCCATCAGAGGCTCAGGGTCACAAAGAGAGTCAGAGATAGAGCAGGGATTAGAAGGGAGACACGGGAGGCCAGAAGAATGACTGTCCTGGATGTCAATCCAGGGAGAGAGTCACTTGGGGAAGCAGAGCTTCCTAGGACAGTCTCCATTTCTTTCTCTTGAGTCTCAGTTTGAGGCTGGGGTCAGTTATAGGATCCACTGGCCCTCCAGGAATTGCAGTTGCCAGGTGAGGGAGTCCCACAAGCCACCGCTACCACTATGAAAAAAACCCTTCAGGGCTAAAAAACAAATTATAGCTTTACTGAGGTGTAGCTACTTTTTTTTGTATAAAGGACTGCAAAGTCTCTTTCCTGTATCCATTTTTGCAAATTTCCCCAATAAGGATCTGCGTTGCATATTTTTGCATCATATAACTCATTAATGGGGAATGCATTGCCAGAGGTTGTGGTAAGAGCAGATAGCGTAGCTAGTTTTAAGAAAGGTTGGGACAAGTTCCTGGAAGAAAAGTCCATAGTCTGCTATTGAGACATACATGGGGGAAGCCACTGCTTGCCCTGGATCGGTGGCATGGAATGTTGCTACTCCTTGGGTTTTGGCCAGGTACTAGGGACCTGGATTGGCCACCATGATAATGGACTACTGGGCTTGATGGACCTTTGGTCTGACCCAGTAAGGCGATTCTTAGGTTCTTAAGTTATTTAAACCTTTACACCTTGTGTCTACTATGTTTGTTTACAAAGTGACCTTCCATTTTATTTAATTAGTCGGTAGGGTGGTAATAAGCCCCTTCGGCCCTTGACAGAGCAATCAATACAGTTCTCATTACATATGTTAGGGCACAATTAGGGCTCAGACTTTATTCATGTGTTTCAAATATATATAACACTATATACTAGGGAGATTCAAATTACCCAATGGTGATAAACTAACAGCTCTATCACTGATCACCTTAAATTACACTATCAAACTGGCATCAAAAAGTGCTATTAAGTGAACTCTAGTGATTTTTGCAAATGAGACCATCGTAGCATGTTCACTGTCTCTGCCACCTACAAACTCTACATAGATAAGAGGATTGTTACTTCTCTGTATTGCATGGTGGCAAAAATTCAGCTCTGCAACTGCTCCGGGTACATTCTTCAATTCTAAAGTGCTGTCAGTGATCGAGCCCACATTCTTGGGCCCAAAGTGGATACCTCTGTGGCACTGATTTTCACTGTTCTTCAAGTGGAGAGAGACCACTCTGGCCAACAAAACTTCAACTTGGAAGCCAAGATGTTGCTGAACAAAGTGGTTGGCCCCCTTCAATCTGGAGGACTTCTTCAATGATGTGTGTTGCAGAGTGACCTGTATACATAAAACAAACTCTACTCTTCCACGTGGCCCTTTCTCTATCCTCATCCCCCACACACATCTGCCTTCACATCCTAACAAGTCTCAACTCCCACCCACCTCATGCACCAGTTAGCCTCCATTTTCCTATCTCCTCTAAGATGGCCCTTGCCTCACTATTTTATCCCCTTCATACATTCTCTGGACTAACACTTCCATTTATTCTGGCACACATGGCTGTCAGTGAGGCTGAATCGCATCGTGCCTGAACTCCTGCACTGTTTGGGTACTGCAAAGGGCAGGCCAGTGGCCACCAGGACAGAAAACCAGCCTATGTACTATAAGTACATGTTTTCTGCCGACCACTGATTACTCCCAATTTCTACTACAACCTCTTCCAGCTGCCACAGTTGCTAGAAACCATCACTGAGACTTGTCAACCGCCTATGGCCACGAGCAGTGCCAACACAGGAAAAGCAAAGGAGTGTGCAACCTTCCTTGAGTTCTTGCATCTGCCATGACAGCTCAGCCAAAGTTAGACAAGTTCCTGCTGAACCAGAACGTACACAGGTAAGACTAGTCTCAGGGCACTGGTCTTTGACCTAAGGGCCGCCTCGTGAGCGGACTGGTCTGACCCAGCAGCGGCAATTCTTATGTTATTATCTCTCTCCCATGGACATTTACATCAGAGAGGGGGTGATGCACCTGAGCTGCCTCATTGCCCTGCATTTTTTCAATTTCCTGTCCTGATGCTGCAGCTTCTAGACTCAGAGATATGGTGGGTCTATGGAGGAGGGAAGAAAGGTGGAAAGAGGCAGGAAGAGGATAGGGGCACTGGATAGGAAATGTAGGAGAAACAGAGAAGGAAGATGCTGAGAATGGGGGTAAGATAGTGATCCAGAAGGGAGATGCTGGACATGAGGGGGATGATAGGCACAAGGCCAGAGGAGAGCAAAAAATTATCAAATGGACAGAAGACTCTGGAATAACAACTAAGAGAAGGCAGAGGAAAGCAGAAACCAGAGATTGGGACCAATGTAATTAGAAAAATAGCAAATAACAGAGATCTGGGTATGATTTGCCTCTTTGTAGATGATACCAAAATCTACAATAGAGTAAGACACCCCAGATGCTGTGAATAACATGAAGTTTGAAGAATGGTCTGAAATTTGGCAGCTAAAATTTAATGCTAAGAAATGCAAGGTCATGCATTTGGGCTGCAAATACCCGAGGGAACGGTACAGATTAGGGCAGGGGTCCCCAAAGTCTCTCCTTGAGGGCCGAATCCAGTTGGATTTTCAGGATTTCCCCAATGAATATGCATTAAAAGCAGTGCATGCACATAGATCTCATGCATATTCATTGGGGAAATCCTGAAAACTCGACAGGATTCGGCCCTTAAGGAGGGACTTTGGGGACCCCTGGATTAGAGAGTGAAGAGCTTATGTGCACGACAGAAGAGTGGGGCTTGGGTGTGATGATCTTAAGGTGGCCAAACAGGTTAAAAAGGTGACGGCGAATGCTAGAAGGATGATAGGTTGCATAGGGAGAGGTATGGCCAGTAGGAAAAAGGAGGTATTGATGCCTCTGTATAAGACTCTGGTGAGACCTCATTTACAACATTGTGTACAATTCTGGAGGCCGTACCTTCAAAAAGATATAAAAAGGATATAAAAATGGTGTGTGGTCTTCGTGATAAGGCATAAGGGGACAGACTTAAAGATCTCAATCTGTGTACTTTGGAAGAAAGGTGGGAGAGGGGAGATAGGATAAGAGATGTTTAAATACCTATGTAATGTAAATGCGCATGAGTTGAGTCTCTTTCATTTGAAAGGAAGCTCTGGAATGAGAGGATATAGGATGAAGTTAAGAGGTGATAGGCTCAGGAGTAATCTAAGGAAATACTTTTTTACAGAAAGGGTGGTTGATACATGGAACAGTCTCCCGGAAGAGGTGGTGGAGTCAGAGACTGTGTCTGAATTCAAGAAAGCCTGGGATAGTCATGTGGAATCTCTTAGAGAGAGGAAGAGATAATGGTTACTGCAGATGGGCAGACTAGATGGGCCATTTGGCCTTTATCTGCCATCACGATTCTATAAATCATGAAATTATACTTCTCTGTCATCTACTGGTCAACCTTCCCCCACCACCACCCCCTCACACACACACACTACCTTTCTCTTAGACTCTCGCTGGAATGCTTTTGTTTCCCTTATAATGTATATTCAGAGATGTTCATGTTTCTTAAAAGCTTGATATCCCGCAATATTCCAAAGGTCAATGCGACTTACATATATATAATTAAAATAGACTTAAATTGAGTTTAGAAAAGACCTAATCGTTCAAGAGATTAGCACTGAAAATCAAACATCTGCCATCACATTCATCGTAGTCAGACTGAGCTCATCCGTGGCCACCAGAACACCATTCCCCACTCTAGAGTTAAAGCAGCTGATTTGCTCTTTTCGGATCTGAAAAAGGCCTTTGAAAACTAGTGAAAGAATGTATTAATTTAGTCCAATAAGAAGGTATCATTTTTCCTTTATGTTACGGTTCGTGGTTTGAATAAGTCAGGTTTCAGAATGGACATCTGCCAGAGACAGGGGTAGACATGGCTGGGGCGCAAGGCAGTTGCCTTGGTTGCATTTCCCTAACCCTGGCCCTGGCATCTGCTGTCTTTGTAGTTTTCACAGTACAGGGGGGGAGTGTTCCTCCTTTCTAGTTCTCTGCTGTTGTGTCTTTTGGGGGTTTCAGTTTAATTTTTGTCTAATATTTCAGTCTGTGTTTGGGTGAGGCTTCTTTTTCTGCTTAGTGATCTGTACTAATTTGGCTTGTGTTGATGTTCTAGGGTCCACTGAAACATTGGGAGGCTAAGTAGATTTGCTCTAGGCCTCATATTCAAAGACTTGATGTTGCTGTTACTAAAGGTGACACTAGAATCAAAATTGGGTTTGGTCAGTTTTATAGGGAAATAGCTGGGGGAAGGAGTGGGATTAAAACTAATTAGGCTTTATGTAGGTATTTAATTTCATGGGAGATGAGGCCTATTCCTTATGATCTTTTCCAGTAGTATCAGAAGATGAGTTACATGATGTCTTTTGAGGGACTGACTAAGGGGGGTGGGGGGTCTGTAGCTCCAACCTTTGGCATGTTTTTCTCTTTCAAAACATTTGCAACCTTGTATGTGTCTCGAACTTTCTGAGGGGAGCAGCAGCAAGTCTTTGGAGGCAGGGAGCTGCATTTAGGATCAGCCACTATCCCCTGGGCCTAATTAACAGAGCTTTGTAGGATTTTGGGTTGGAAAGAGTTGGATATATATTTCGTTTGAATAAGAAATATGAGATTCCAGTATTTGCCCTAAATCAACAGAGACTTCAATGCTCTGGGTTTATGATGTCTGTGGTAGGCCTGGAGTGGTATGGTGCTGCCCTCTTGTGTTTATCAGATATATGACATGCAACTGCTATCTCTGTTTTCTGGTTTGCACTCCTGTCTTATGGGACCAGAGCTCCCATCCAGAACTCATTGGGCAGCTCATGTAACCCTCTATTGCCTTAGGTACAATCCTGGAAACAGGATACTGGGCTAGATAGACCAATGGTCTAACCCAGTAGGGCTATTCTTATGATCATATGTACAAGCTCAGATTGTGAGCCTCGGAAGATAGGGAAATGCCTAGTGTACCTGAATGTAATTTCCCTTTGGCTACTACTGCGTAAAATCCCTTTCCTCCCTTCTACTCCAGCACTTCCTGTTCCAGTCTTTTAGTTACTCACTCCCTCTGTAACAACAGCATAAAACCACATTCACTCACTAACATCCATCAGCTATAAAAATATTATCTTAACACCCTCTTCAGCTGCCTAATTGTAGGATTACCGTATGGCTCCAGAAAAAGGATGATGGATCGAGACATCTGGGTTTTGTTTCCATTGAAAGCAATAGAAGTAAAACCCAGATGTCTCAATCCATCCTCCCTTTTCTGGACTTATATTGTAACCCTGTTGCTACTACTACTTTCTATTCAGTCATGTCTGACCCTTGGATACTCTGTAGGCCAGTCCTCACCACGCTTCCCTGTTTTCCATGGCTTCTTTCAATTGCTTGATGTTCATTCCCGTGTCATTCTTGATGGTATCCAGCCAATGGGCCTTTGGTCTCCCCTGATGCCTTTTACCACTGACCATTCCGAGTAGCACCTCCTTTTCTAGTGAATTTGCCCTCATCACATGTCCAAAATAGGTCAGTTTCTGTCTGGTAATCTTGCCTTCCAGGGATAACTCTGAGTTTATATGATCAAGAACATCTTTGTTGGTGATCCTAGTTGTCCATGGGATTCGTAGAAGTCTTCTCCAGCACCACAGCTCAAAGGTGTTGATTTTTCTTCTATCTGCTTTCATGAGTGTCCATGTCTCACAGCCATATGTCTCAATTGGAAACACAATGACAGTGATCAGCCTTTATTTGATGGTGACCAAGATGTCCTTGCACTTCCACATTTGGTCCATGCTCACCATGGCTACATGTCCTAGTGCTAATCGACGCTCAATCTCTACTGTCAAGCTGCCACTGTGATCAATGAGGGACCCAAGGAAATAAAGCTGTCAACCATTTCTATTTCTTCATTGTTGATCTTTCTTGTTGGCGGTAGTCATGATTTGGTCTTCTTGATGTTCAGGTAAAGTTCCATCTTCTCGCTTTCTTCTTTCAGCTTCAGGATCAACTTCTTGAGGTCCTTCTCACTCTCTGCCAGCAGGGTATCTCAGATTGCTGATGGTTCTTCTGCCTATTATCACCCCAGCATTGGAATCATCTAAGTCCAGTTTCCTCATGATTACTTCTGTATAGAGGTTGAAAAGGAGAGAGGATGCATATGGTAACCCTAACCTAATGCAATAAAAATATTATCCAACGGCCCTTAAGAACATAAGAAATGACGCTTCTGGGTCAGACCAGTGGTCCATCATGCCCAGCAGTCCGCTCACACGGCGGTCCTTTGGTCAAAGACCAGCGCCCTAACTGAGACTAGCCCTACCAGCGTACCAGCTACCATATTCAATAATCATCCTATCTAACTCCTCCATCCCACCCCCACTCTGCTCACTCATTCCTGGTTTCTCATCAGCTGACAAACCCCAAGTACTCGTATTGCTGCCTTCTGAATGTGTGGATTTAGCTACATTCCAGGACACTGTAACGGGCCAGTGAAAGAGGGACCTGACCCATGCACTCTGCCCAGTCAGATGTTTGGGCTTGTGTTTTGGTTATCAGTGAAGCGTGTTTATGTTTGATACAGTATATTGTGTCTGTCATAACATGAAATGCCTGGAGTCTTTTTAAAAAGTGCAGCAGGCTTCAGCCTCACAGATACTCTGCAAAACTCCTACACTGTAACAAGTTTGGTTGGTCTCATAAAATGTATGACTAAGTCAGGGGTCAGCAACCTTTTTAAGGTAAAGAGCCAATTTATCCTAAAAATTGACCCAAGATTTACAAAGAGCCGCAATGGGTAGAGAAGGGAGTTTGAGATATTCCAGGTCTCTCTCTCTCTTCCCTCCCCAAGGTCTAGCTTCTCTCCCCTTTCTTCCCTCCAACCCTCAAAGGTCGCTGCACCTCTTTTCCTTCCTTCCGTCCCTCCCCTTCCCCACAATTCCTAGCCAAGGTTTTCTTCCTTCTCCAGGCCTCAACCATTTAATCTCCCTCCCAACCCCACGATCCACCCCGTGCCTACCGAGGTACCTGGTGGTCCACTTGGGATCTTTTTAGCACCAGCGTGGCCCTCTAGCTCCTGCCTCCACGTGGCTGCCTTCTAAAATGGCTGCCGTGACCTTTCACGGCTGCTCATGGCATTTCCTGTAGTACCATGAGTTGCCGCGAGAGGTTACGGCAGCCATTTTAGAAGGCAATTGCAAGGAGGCAGAAGTGAGTGGGTCACGTTCCAGCCATGAAAACCCACGCTGGACCACCAGGTACCTCGGTAGGCCTGGTGGGGGGGGAGGAAAATCACAGGGTTGGGAGGGAGATTAAAGGGTCAGGCCTGGAGAACCGCAGCCACCTGTTAGAACAGCTACATGTGGCTCGCGAGCCGTAGGTTGCTGACCCCTGGACTAGGTAGAAGGAGTCAGGTTTCTGCAGGACCAATCTGCCAGACACGATACAGCAGGTGATGGAGGGGAAGGGAGTGCAGGCAGTCTCTGACTCTCTGGGAGGGGAGGGTGTGTGAGGATGTGACTTAGCTTCTTCCCCTGGGTGGCCCAATATGAATAATGTTAGTGTTTAACTAATGACAGAAATAAATGTCAGTCAACAAACAGAAAAAGAAGGTGTGACCTTTTAATTAGTCTAATGAAACACATCCCTAATTAGCTTTCCAATCCAGAGTTACACTTCCTCAGATGAGAGGGAAATGCCATTTGACTGAGCACCCCGAGAGAGTGTGATGTGTTAATGTGCCAAGGTGACAGCCGTAGCAAGATTTTGTCTGCTGGTGAGTTCAAAGCCCAGCCTTCTGTTAGTGGGAAGTCTGACTTTGAATGCCAAGTCCAGGAGTGGCCTGGCGGTTAGGGAAGTTGGCTGAATACCAGGGAGGCCAGAGTTCAGATTCCTGATCCTGGGAAAGTGATGCAGTCCTCGCTTCCTTTAGATTAGGGGCAGAGAAATAGCAGAACTGCTTAAACGAAAAGGCTGTGGAGATGGTGGCTTGATTTAAAAATATACAATGTGATAATCCACATAAAATACAGCTAGGACCTAAACCATTGAGAGCTGTGGACCCAACACGGTCCCTAAAAGTCCTAATACGAGAGCACGTGGATTAAAAACTGAAAACGACACTGAGTCGTAACTCTGCGCGGAGACTCAGAACAGTAAGTCGTAGGGTTAAATCTGCTCTCCATCATTTATAACAGAGCTCCTGACCTCCCTGCAAACTGGAGCATAAAGGCTGGAGCTAGTTTATAAATTACGCCCCAACCCTTCACCACAAACACCCACGTATGTTCCATAATGCCCACTTTCAGGCATGCTTAAACTGTTCAGGTCATTTATAAAATCACATCCCTGTATCTGCACCAAAATTAAGGATAACTAAAAACAAAAAAGTCAGGAGGTTCACAGACAAACTGAGCAGCTTAAGGATGGGAACCAGAGTGGTAGGAAAGTGGAGTGAATGAAGGATCCATCCTAGGGCCATGAGTCTTCAATATATGTGTCAGGGATGGTTCCTGAAGGCTTAGAAGGGAAAGTGTTGTTTTACAGATGACACAAAGATTTGCAAAGTGAGTGGAATGTGTGAGAAGTGATCTAGAAGAATTAGTAAGACTAACCATCCTGGGACAGACCGAAGGTCCATCAGGTCCAGTATCCTGTTTCCAACAGTGATCAACCCAGGTCCCGAGCTGCTGAACGCCTTTGGCTTAAATCCCGTACACTTGCTGACTTTGTCCATGACAAATTCATGCTGACGTCCTTCCAATCTACCCTCTCGCTTGCCAAACAGGATTACTACAACCGTTTAACTAACTCTCTTAATGCCAACCCTCACCATCTCTTTGCCACGCTCAACTCTCTACTCAAAGTGCCCCCTCCTCCCATCCCCTCTTCGCTCTTCCCCCAGACAATGGCAGAGTTCTTCTGTGACAAGATCCACCTTGAATTCTCAACAATGTTGCCTCCCATGCCGCCCCTTCCAACTGTCCACTCGGTTGACCTCCCTTCAACAACCCTTACGACCCTTTCTTCCTTTTCTGAAGTTACGGAAGAGGAAACTGCTCACCTTCTCTCCTCCTCCAAACCCACCACCTGTTCCTCTGATCTGATTCCTACCTGCCTACTTGGATCCATCGCTCCCACTGTAATCCCTCCCATCTGTCACATCCTCAACCTTTCGCTCTCCACTGCTACAGTTCCCGATGTCTTCAAACACACTGTAGTTACGCCCCTCCTTAAAAAGCCCTCGCTAGATCCTGTGCCCCCCTCCAACTACCACCCTATCTCCCTCCTCCCCTTCCTATCCAAACTACTCAAACGCGCTGTTCACTGCCATTGCCTGGACTTCCTTTCTTCTCATAATATTCTTGACCCGCTTCAATCGGGCTTTCGACCTGTCCACTCTACAGAAACTGCCCTTGCTAAAGTCTCTAACGACCTGTTCCTGGCCAAATCCAATGAACTCTACTCTATCCTCATTCTTGTCAATCTGTCTGCTGCCTTTGACACTGTTGATCATTGCCTCCTTCTCGACAGGTTGTCCTCACTGGGATTCCAAGGTTCTGCTCTCTCCTGGTTTTCTTCCTATCTCTCTCGTCATACCTTCAGCATATTTTATGGTGGATCCTCCTTCGCCACCATCCTGCTGTCTATTGGTGTACCCAAGGGCTCTGTCCTGGGCCCTCTCCTCTTTTTCCTATATACCATCTCTCTTGGTACGCTGATCTCCTCTCATGGTTTTCATACAGTTTAAATTCCTCTTGTTGACTTACAAGTGCATTCACTCTGAAGCCCCTGATATCTCCCTCGTGATCTCTCATCTCCCTCGTGATCTCCGCTCATCAGGCAAGGCCCTCTTATCTCCAGACTCTGTCCCTTTTTTCTTACAGCGCCGTATGCCTGTTTAAACAGACTGCCTGAATCAATACGTTGTGCTCCGTCCCTGGCAGTGTTCAAATCCCAGCTAAAGGCCCACTTTTATGAAACTGCTTTCAACCCTTAACTCCCCCTCACTGCTGTCAGATACCTAGATCCACTATAATCTCCCCAACCCTGAAATGTCCTGTCTAAATTAAATTGTAAGCTCTTCCGAGCAGGGACTGTCTATTGTATGTTAAAATGTACAGCACTGCGTATGCCTTTCAGTGCTATAGAAATAATAAATAGCAGTAGTAGTGCCCCATTCCTGTAAGCTCTATCTTAACCGCACAAGCCTCGAAGATTTATGATTTTAAAGTGGAGAAGGCTTCATCTAAGGCAAGGCAGATATTGGGTTGTATCAATAGAAGTTTCGTCAGCCGAAAGCCTGAAGTCATAATGCCGTTGTACAGGGCCATGGTGAGACCTCATCTGGAGTACTGTGTGCAATTCTGGAGGCCACATTACAGTAAAGATGTGCGCAGAATTGAATCGGTTCAACGGACGGCCACCAGGATGATCTCGGGGCTCAAGGGTCTCTCGTACGAAGAGAGACTGAACAAATTGCAGCTCTACACTCTTGAGGAACGTAGGAAGAGGGGAGACATGATCGAAACATTTAAGTACCTCACGGGACGTGTCGAAGTGGAAGATGATATTTTCTTTCTCAAGGGACCCTCGGCCACAAGAGGGCACCCGCTCAAACTCAGGGGCGGAAAATTTCATGGCGACACCAGAAAGTATTTCTTCACAGAGAGAGTGGTTGATCATTGGAACAAGCTTCCAGTGCAGGTGATCGAGGCAGA
Source organism: Geotrypetes seraphini (assembly GCF_902459505.1). Lineage (NCBI taxonomy): Eukaryota > Metazoa > Chordata > Amphibia > Gymnophiona > Dermophiidae > Geotrypetes > Geotrypetes seraphini. The sequence goes on from NC_047095.1 coordinate 71,991,317, forward strand.
CAGCGTGCCAGACTTTAAGAATAAATGGGATCCCTACGAGGGTCAAGATAAGGAAATTGGGTCATTAGGGCATAGACAGGGGGTGGGTAAGCAGAGTGGGCAGACTTGATGGACTGGAGCCCTTTTCTGCCGTCATCTATGTTTCATCTTCTATGAGGCATGTGCAGATGAGGACGGAGCTTGCAGGAATGGGGCAGGGAGAGTGCTAGAACTGGAACGCTCTTCCAGAGTCTGTCATAGGAGAAAACACCCTCCAGGGATTCAAGACAAAGTTAGACAAGTTCCTGCTGAACAAGAACATACGCAGGTAGGGCTGGTCTGTTAGAGCACTGGTCTTTGACCTAAGAGCCACCGCGTGAGTGGACTGCTGGGCACGATGGACCACTGGTCTGACCCAGCAGCGGCAATTCTTATATTCTTAAAAGAACTTGCAGGAATAGAATGGGAAAATGAGTTCCCACGGAGATGTGTAAAATGTTGTCCCCGTGTCATTCTTTACGTGGAAGGCAGACCAACATCCTCCATTGATCCACTGAGATCTGGGATATTTAGTGCCAGGGCCTGGGTCAAAGTCTGCCACCCTGTACTTAGCCAGCCATACCGAGATTAAGCGCGTCAAAAGATAGACCTGGGTCTGTCTAGCTGTTAGCTTTAGCTGGCCACAGAATATTGGTGGTGACCAGCTATGAAGCACGACATAGTTGTCACCAGCCAATCTGGAGAGCCAGATATTCAGTGGGAGATAGCTGGCTGTCCCTCACTGAATGTCAATGGATAGCCAGCTAAGTATTGTTGAATATTAGGGGGTGGAGAACGTCTAAATGTAATATACGATCCTTAATAATAATAATAGGGTCAGAAATGAGCAAAAGATGACAAATATCAGAATATATTAGTGAAACATAACGGCATTTCCATAACAGTCTCAGGATGAAAGGTGGGGTGGGGAGTGAGAAACAGCCAAATGATTTTTATCATGAATCCTTGGGAATTAGTGTTCTTATTTATTTATAATAATATTTCTATCAGTTTCTAGGAGATTTCAGATGTACTAACATAGATAACAGGACAGAACAATAAAGCCTGTAGACTATGTGGGTGACTGATTATTACACAAGTCCTTGCAGAGAGTCAAAAAGTCAAATTGTCTCTTCAGTTTTCTTTTCTTTTCCTTTCCGTGAGCTTCCTCGTTTGTTGTTTCAGATGGCTGCATATAATATCTAACTAGTGGCTGGAAAGACAGGAATTTCTTTGCAAAGCAATCTTTCATGATGAGATGTGTTACATTATTCTCCGTTTTGGCTGCTGGATTGCCCGCCTCAGGGGCACATTCAGTCTTTCTAACAGAAACAAATGACAAACCTTGAGACAGGAGCTCCATAAACCCTTTGTTTCACAAAACTGGGAGGCTGTTCCATGAATTCAGTATTTCCTGAGTTTCCTTTCAATTGAAAGACTCCTCTCCTATGCATTTATGCCATGGAGGTATTTAATTGTCTCTGTCATAGAATAGCAATATAATCATACATACATCTTTTCTAGAAGACCCTTCCAAACCCCCCATCCTCTCCCCCTCCCCTTAATATAACCATAAGATAATTAAGCATCCAAATATCTTGGCAGTAAAGACCAAGAACTAAAACTATCCATCTTCTTCTTCCTGAGCATTGGAAGTTTTTGCATCATAACAAACTTTAGTCTTTGGCGCCATCTAATGGTGAAAGTGAAGATGACGATTTCCAGAGTGCAGCTACTGTATAATGAAAACATCAAGCAGATTTGTAGGGGAAAAGGGGGATGGGACTCATATATCGCTTGTTTGTGCTTACACATTCAAAGCAGTTTACGTTTATACGGTACAACTTTCTCTCCTCTAATTTAGAGAAGTTGCATCTGAGCTTGGCATCTTTAAGACCTCCTAGCTAATAAACACCCAGTCTTTAGTTGAAATTCTGCATCTGCCAGGTGAACGCTGTGTAATTCATTCCTATCCTTGCGAAGGCCACACTTCTGTCTCCTCCATTTGGTGCAATGGAGCAGTTTCTTTTTCAACATTTGCTTTCTTTGATAATAACTTCCCTAATAATAGCCTTTAGGCCTTCCCACCATATGGGAACTTGAACTGCTTCAAGTCCCTCTGAACACCATCTCTAACTCTCTTATCGTGAAGGAAACTTTTATTGAGTCTCCAGAAAGTCCTGCCCTTATACATACACCAGAGTAAGACAGGCCATATGGAGGATTCAAGCCTGACATTATGGAGGTGTCCAAACCAGGAAGAATCTCCCAGAAAGAGCAAAGAAAACGTCTTTTATTTAGGATATTATATACGTTGTAAATCTGTGATACAGTAATCTTAAAAGCTGAAAATATATCTGGGTTGATTCAACTTGCTCTTTATTTCTACCACGTAATCTGTCCAGCCAAGGGTTAGCTACAAAATTAAAATCCTACTGGCGATCGTTGCAGGGGGGTCACGCCAAGTTCTAGCAGGAGGGACTGGACATCCCTCCTGCCATGATTGTTGCGGAGGGGTGGGGGTGGGACAGTTCCATGATTCTCTAACTGGTGCTTATGACATTGTGGTTTTAGGCAAAGGACTGGTCCCTCCCATGCCTAAAAGGTCTTGTTTTGGGCATTTGGGACTTGGCCAAATTTTTGTTTGGGAATAGGGCTTAAAGATAGATATAGTGTCAGTCTGGGCGATTAAATGCCTGAACGTACAGATAAGCCATTCTTGGAAAAAAAACAACCACCATATTTTGGATGTTTTTTTCAAGAGTGGACATTTCCTTGCTGCATACTTTGGGCGCCCTGCAGCTTAGGCCAAAAAGGGATGTAGACTTTTTTTCGATTATGCCTCTCTCTGTGTATAGCCCACACTTTTTTTAATTCCATCACCGTTTTCCTCTCCACCACTTCCAACAGGAGGGCATCCCCAGGCATCCACCACTCTGTCCATGAAAAATAATTTTTTAACATTACTCCTAAGTCTTCCTCCCTGCCCTCTAGTTTTACAATTTTCCCTTCTCTGGAAAAGATTTGGCTCTGTATTAATACCTTTCAAGTATTTAAACATCGGTATCATATCTCTCCTGTCCCTCCTCTCCTCCAGAGGTCTTCCAGTCTCTTCTTGTACTTCTTTTGGTTCAAACCCCTTACTATTTTCCTTACCGTCACCTTCCTCTGGACCACTTCAAGTCTTTTTATATCCTTCGCCAGATACAGTCCCCAAAACTGAACACAATACTCCATGTGTGACCTCACCAATGACCTATACAGGGGCATCAACACCGCCCTTCTTCTGCTGGTTATTCCTCTTTCTACACAGCCTATCATCCTTCTGGCAATAGCCACCGTCTTATCACACTGTTTAGCTGCCTTTAGATCAACCCAAGGTTCCTCTCTCGGACAGTGCTAATCAGCCCCTCACCTCCCAGCACATACGGTTCCCTCAGATTTCTACCCCCCAAATATATCACTCTGCACTTCTTTGCATTGAATTGTAGATCCTTTTTCATGTTTTCAACTGCAAAAAGGCTAACCTTGCCTTCTAACCCTCCAACAATGTCGCTCACAAACATTGAAACCCAAAATGGTGGTTCTCTGGTCCATTGGTCTTCATTTCTAATGACCGGTGTGTGTGTGTGTGGGGGGGGGTACTGAGCATATTCATCGCATATTATTATTATTATATGTTATGTTTTTTCTTTGTTTTTAATGCTTGTGCATAAATTTAATAGTATATGATTTTTTAAGGCACTATTGTTTTGAGCTCACAAACATTGAACAGAATCGGTCCCAGCACCGATCCTTGAGGCACTCCAGTATTCACCTTTCCCTCTGAGCGAATTCTAAACCACCTCCCTCTGGCATCTCTTTGTCAACCAGTTTCTAATCCAATTCACCACTTTGGGTCCTAACTTCAGCCCATGGAGTTTGTTTAAGAGCCTCCTATGAGGAATCTAGCACACGTTCTTGATCCAATTCTCTGGTCACCCAGTTAAAGAATTCAATCTAATTCGTTTGGCATGATTTTCCTTTGATAAACCCATGTTGCCTCGGATCTTGTAATCCATTAGATTCTAAGAATTTCACTATCTTTTCCTTCAGCAACGTTTCCATTATTTTTCCAATAACTAAAGTAAGGCTTACTGGCCTGTAGTTTCCCATCTCTGCGACCACTTTTGTGAAGAGGGACCACATCCGCTCTTCTCCAGTCCCACAGAACCTCTCCCTTCTCTAAAGATCTATTGAACAAATCTTTAAGAGGACCCACTAGAACCTCTCAGAGCTCCCTCGATATCCTGGGATGGATCCTGTCCGTTCCCATAGCTTTGTTCATCTTCAATTTTTCACATTGGCCATAAACACTTTCTTCCGTGAACGGTGCGGTATCCACTCCATTCTCAGGTGTAACTTTACTAGCCAATCGCGATCCTTCTCCATGTTTTTCTTCCGTGAATACCGAACAGAAGTATTCGTTTAGCACATTTGCTTTGACCTCATTACTCTCCACATAGTGGTTGTTCATACCTTCTTTGTCTCGTAATTCCATTTCACTAATATACTTGAAAAAATTTGTCTCCCTTTTTTATATTTCTAGCCAATTGATTTTCTGCTTGCGCTATTGCCAGATGTTTCTCTCTTGACTTCTTTCAGTTTCATTCGCTATTCCTTTCTGTACATCTCTTCTTGAGGTTTTTTAAAAAAAAAAAAAATTTCACAAACCGCCAATTCTTTTGCCTTTATTTTCTCTGCCACTAGTTTGGAGAAGCATATTGGTTTCCTTTTCCTTTATTTTCCTCACATAAAGGTCAGTAGCTCTTTTTATTGCGTCTTTCAACTTGGACCACTGTTTTTCCACTTTCTTTAAGTCTTGCCATCCAATCAGCTCCCCCATGCTACTAAAGGCCACACATTTGAAATTCAGGACTTTGAGTTTTGTTTGGCCGTCCTCCACTTTGGCTGTTATATCAAACCAAACCATATGAGGATCACTACTTCCCAGATAGGCCCCCACTGGGAACACCAGATCCAGTATTGCTTTATCCCTCATGGGTTGCATCATCATTTGTCTGAGCAGAGCCCCCTTGAAAGGCATCCACGATCTCCCTACTTCTTCCCAATTCTGCAGACGGAATGTTCCAGCAGGTTGAAATCACCCAGCAACAGCACCTCCCCTTTCTTTCCCAACTTTTGTATATCTGCAATCAGATTTTTATCATGTGATTAAGTCAGAGGTCTGCAGACAATATTCACAAGGATAAAAGTTCCATTATCTTTTCCTCTCTCTAAGAGATCCCATGTGCCTATCCCACACTTTCTTGAATTCAGACACAGTCTCTGTCTCCACCACCTCTTCCGGGAGACTGTTCCATGCATTTACCACATAAGAACATAAGCAATGACTCTGCTGGGTCAGACCTGAGGTCCATCGTGCCCAGCGGTCTGCTCAAGCAGCAGCCCAACAGGTCTAGGACCTGTGCAGTAATCCTCTGTCTATACCCCTCTATCCCCTTTTCCAGCAGGAAATTGTCCAATCCTTTCTTGAACCCCAGTACCGTACTCTGCCCTATTACGCTCTCTGGAAGCACATTCCAGGTGTCCACCACACGTTGGGTAAAGAAGAACTGCCTAGCATTCATTTTTAATCTGTCCCCTTTCAACTTTTCCAAATGCCCTCTTGTTCTTTTATTATTTGAAAGTTTGAAGAATCTGTCCCTCTCTACTCTCTCTATGCCCTTCATGATCTTGTAAGTCTCTATCATATCCCCTCTAAGTCTCCTCTTCTCCAGGGAAAAGAGAGCCAGTTTCTCCAATCTCTCAGCGTATGAAAGGTTTTCCATCCCCTTTATCAGACGCGTCGTTCTCCTCTGAACCCTTTCGAGTAACGCCATGTCCTTCTTAAGATATGGCGACCAATATTGGAAACAGTACTCCAGATTCAGACGCACCATTGCCCGATACAATGACAGGATTACTTCTTTTGTTCTGGTTGTAATACCCTTCTTGATTATGCCTAGCATTCTGTTTGCCTTCTTAGCGGCCGCTGCCGTCGGCTTCATTGTCATGTCCACCATTACCCCCAAGTCCCTTTCTTGGGTACTCTCATTTAAGAACATCCCTCCCATCGTATAGTTGTACCTCGGGTTTCTGTTTCCCACATGTAATACTTTACATTTCGCAACGTTGAACTTCATCACCCATTCCCCTAGTTTATTCAAGTCCCTTTGCAATTCTTCGCAGTCCTCTTTGTTCCGAGCTCCACTAAATAGTTTGGTGTCGTCCGCAAATTTTATTATCTCACACTTCATCCCTGTTTCTAGATCATTTATGAATATATTAAATAGCAGCGACCCGAGCACTGAGCCCTGCGGGACCCCACTCGTTACCTTCCTCCAGTCCAAGTAGTGGTCCTTCACTCCTACCCTCTGTTTCCTACCCGCCAACCAATTTCTGATCCATCTATGTACGTCTCCTTCCACCCCATGGTTCTTCAGTTTCCGGAGTAGGCGTTCATGGGGCACCTTGTCAAAAGCTTTTTGGAAATCTAGATATATGATATCTATGGGGCCTCCTTTGTCCATCCGTATGTTAATTCCTTCGAAGAAGTGCAATAAGTTCGTTAGGCATGATCTCCCCTTGCAGAAACCATGTTGGCTGGTTATCAGAAGTTCGTTTCTTTCAAAATGTTCATCGATGTTTTCTTTTATCAGTGCTTCTGCCATTTTCCCCAGAACCAAGGTCACTCTGGAGCCTGTCACTTCTTAACTTCATCCTATGCCTCTCATTCCAGAGCTTCCTTTCAAATGCGCATTTACGCCACGTAGGTATTTAAACGTCTCTATCATATCTCCCCTCTCCCGCATTTCCTCTAAAGTATATAGATTGAGATCTTTAAGTCTGACCCATACACCTTATGACGAAGACCACACACCATTTTAGTAGCCTTCCTCTGGACTGACTCCATCCTTTTTATATCTTTTTGAAGGTGTGGTCTCCAAAAACAGAATGGGTAAGGCTCTGGGACAAAGCACTGGACTGCAGTCGTGAGGAAGTAGCCCCATTAAAATTATGCAAACCTAAGAAAAGAAAAGATGGTTTCATCTCTTCAGACAAAAAAAATCATTAAACTAAAAGAAAGAAAATGGAGGAAATCCGACAAAAATTAGGAGATTAGAGCCTGGCTCAAAATCAACAGAACCTATATTAAGAAGATAACAAAAGAAAGAATACCTCCCTATACCAGAAAGAGACCACCGCCAAATGCTCCCTAACCAGTAAAGAATTCAGCAATTTCTTCACTAAGAAAACTACAGGAAGACAACAGGCTAAATGACAAACACAAAAGGGAAACCAGAGACAAAAAGGGAAGAGTTCGAACCAGTCACAGAATTCCAAGTGAAGAAAGTACTGAGAAGGGGGAAACCAGGCCCACCATCCCTTGACACCTGCCAGATTCATCCAATGAGAGAGTTCGAAAGCCCAGGACTTTCCTGCCTCACAGACCTCCTCAACGACTCATTAAACTTAAATGGAAACTCTCCGTCATCAAGCCCATACCAAAGAATAAAGAAAAAGACCTAGAAAACCTCTCTAATTACAGATCGAGAGCCAACCAGCTATGGATATCCAGACTAGTAGACAAACTGGCATGCCAGCAAATATCAGATTTTCTGGAAAACTCATCTAAGCTGGGCCAAGCCCAATCAGGATTCAGAAGACTCTTGAGGACAGAGTCCATTCTAGTAGCAGTGCAGGACTCTGTCCTTAAACACCAGACTAACGGAAAAGATGTACTACTGGGGTTCCTAGACTTCTCAGCAGCTTTTGACCTAGTCCTACACATACTGCTAAAATCACATTGCAGAGAAGTAGGCCTGAAAGGAAAAGCCATGGTAAGGACAACTGACATAGGGGTACCACAGGGATCTGCCATGTCACCCATGCTCTTCAACAACTAGGAAACAATGATAAAAAATAAAATTGTGGAACATGTAGACAACCATGATTTAATGAGATGGAATCAGCATGGGTTCAGCCAACGGAGGTCTTGCCTCACCAATTTGCTTGACTTCTTTGAAGTTGTAAATAAATATGTGGATAAAGGTCAGTCAGTTAATGTACTATATCTAGATTTTCAGAAATCTTTTGACAGAGTTCCTCATGAGAGGCTCCTGAGAAAATTAAAGTGTCATGGGATAGGTGGCAAAGTTCAGTTGTGGATTAGGAATTGGTTATCGGATAGAAAACAGAGGGTAGGGTTAAATGGTCATTTTTCTCAATGAAGGAGAGTAAACAGTGGAGTGCCACAGGGGTCCATACTGGGACCGGTTCTATTTAACTTATTTATAAATGATCTGGAAATTGGAATGACAAGTGAGGTGATTAAATTTGCAGATGATACTAAACTGTTCAAAGTTGTTAAAACGCATGCGGATTGTGAAAAATTGCAGGTGGACCTTAGGAAATTGTAAGACTGGGCGTCCAAGTGGCAGATGAAATTTAATGTGGACAAATGCAGAGTGATGCACATTGGGAAGAATAACCTGAATCACAGTTACCAGATGCTAGGGTCCACCTTGGGGGTTAGCGCTCAAGAAAAGGATCTGGGTGTCATCATGGACAATATGATGAAACCTTTCACCCAATGTGTGGTGGCGGCCAAAAAATAAAATAGGATGCTAGAATTATTTAAAAACATATGGTTAACAATACTAAGAATGTTATAATCAGGGCCGGATTAAAGTTCCCCTCACCTTTGTGGCGCTTTTCCAAGCTCTCTCTCAGAGGGGCCCTCACTAGTTGCATGCGCACGGCTGCCGCCAAACTTCTCCTCTGACGTAATCTGCAAAAACCGGAAGTTGCATCAGAGGAACAGCTTCGGGGGAACCGCATGCGTGCAACTTGTGACAATGACTTCCCTGTCAGGACCCATCTAAGAGAGAGAACTCTTTTAGATAGCATTCGCAAAGGTGAGGGGAAGGGAGGGAGATGGCCTGATAACAGGAAGAGGTTGAGTGGTGCTTTAAGTTTAGGAGGACAGACGCTGAATGGAAGTATGGGAGGAACAGACATTGAATGGAAGGGTGGTGAGACAGGAGAACAGACACTGGAAGGAAGTGGGGAGGAGAAAGAAAAAAGGCACATGCTGGATTGGGGGAATAGGATAGAGTTAGATACTGGAAGGGGTGAGGGAAAGAGGTGGCAAGCTATAGGTAGACACGATGAAAGAGGGAAATTGAGGACTGAATAGAAAGAAAGAATTTAGACAGAGATGTTTGGAGGTTGCATAGAAGAAAAACTATACACTGGTACTGGTATGGTAATCTTTGTTGTTTTGAGTTTTAAAATAAAAGAAAAAGAGAAATCAAGAGGAAATAAAGAAGTAAAAAAAAAAAAAAAGGGTAAATAAATGGGGACGAGGCAGGGGGCCCAGTGGACCCTCAATGGATTAATCCTGCCCTGGTTATAATGCCCCTGTATCGCTCCATGGTGTGACCTGACCTTGAGTATATTGCATTCAATTCTGGTCTCCTTATCTCAAAAAAGATATAAGAGGGATTAGAAAAGATTCAAAGAAGAGCAATCAAGATGGTAAAGGGGGTGGAACTTTTCTCGTATGAGGAAAAACTAAAACAGTTGGGGCTCTTCAAGCTTGGAAAAGAGACGGCTGAGGGGAGATAGGATTGAAGTCTACAAAGTCCTGAGTGGAGTAGAACAGATACAAGTGAATCGATTTTTCACTTCGTCAAAAATTACAAAGACTAGGGGACACTCGATGAAGTTACAGAGAAATACTTTTAAAGCCAATAGGAGGAAATTTTTTTCACTCAGAGAATAGTTAAACTCTGGAACATGTTGCCAGAAGTTGTGGTAAGAGCGGATAGCATAGCTGCTTTTAAGAAAGGTTTGGACAAGTTCCTGGAGGAAAAGTGCATAGTCTGTTATTGAGAAAGACATGGGGGGGAGCCACTACTTGTCCTGGATCAGTACTCCTTGGGTTTTGGCCAGGTACTAGTGACCTGGATTGGCCACCGTGAGAACGGGCTACTGGGCTTGATGGACCATTGGTCTGACCTAGTAAGGCTATTCTTATGTTATGTTCCTTCAACCACTGGGAAAATTCATCAGAAAACTGGGAATGGGGATGCTACATTTACGTAGATGACGTCTAATTGATCATACCACTGAGGAGACACGATGTGATGACTAAACACATGATCAAGACAGGCCTAGTGAAAATCAAGCAAATAGTCTAGTAGCTAAGAAAGAAAAGACAGAACTCCTTCTCATCAATAAATGGGGAGGAAACAGCCCCGGCTTCCACTTAACACTAAATGCCAATATCATAGAATCATCCAAGAATGGGGTGAGAAACCAATAATAACTTTATTCTTTATACTGCCATAACCAAAAGTTCTAGGCGGTTTACACTCAAAAGAGCTGGACAATCAGCGAAATACAAAAATACAGTAAAAAATACAAATATTTGTAAAACAGAATTTCAATAATAAAACTCACTAAGTAATAAACTTATCAAACAAAATGGTCTTAATTCATTTCTGATAACATAGCTTGCTGAATCCGTTTCCCTAACCAAGATTGTTGCTAAGGTCCTATCTAAGAAGGTCTTACAGCTACACCCATTAATTTTTGGATAAGCAAATAAGTAGAAGTTTCTAGTTTCTCTTGATGGTCTATGCCACACAAAATGAGGAAAAAGGTAAGCTGGAGACAGTCCTGAGATCAGCTAAAATTTGAATAATACTCTTGCCTCCAAAGGCAGCCAATGAAGGAAACCAAAAACCAATCGAACAGCTGTATTCTGAATTATCCTTAATTTCCTTAGGATTTTTTTGGGTGCTCCTAAATAGATGATGTTACAATAGTCTAAAATAGATCAAACTAATGCCTGAACGATAAAGGATCCAACTATTTTTTGATGGTTCTTAATGTCCACAAGCCTAGACATGACACATCATCAAAATGCTTATGGGTTAAAGGACTGAAACCTTACCTCTCCCAACACACAATGTGGCGGACGTAGGGTATGTGACACCCTGGGCTGATCCTTTATTAACACCCCCCACCCCCAATATAAAATAATATTTCTAGCAATTTTATTTATTTATTTATTTATTTTTATAGCCCGTCCTCCCCAGAGACCTCAGAACGGGTTACAGTTTAACATTCACAGTGTTACAACATAACATTACATAGGGTTACAACCTCTCCAACCCCACGCCGGTGCTGTGGTGTAAACAAAATAAACAAAAAAGACTTTTCTTCTCTCTGTTAGGTCCTAACTCACGCTTGCTGTCTAACACCAGCTGTGGCAGGATACACATTTCAAATCTGACATATTGTAATCACAAAATAGAAAATAAAATGATTTATTCTACCTTTTGTTGTCTGGTGGTTTTATTATTCAAATCACGTTGGTCGCAGGCTCTGGTTTCTGTTTGTCTTCTGTTTTCTCGTTTACCAGGGTCTCCTGCCCATTTGACCTTTTCTTCTTTCTCCTTGCTCACTGTCCATCTTCCATCTCTATACCTTCCCTTCCACTACCATGTCTAACATTTGTTTCTTTCTCACTGTCAACCATCTTTCTCTCTCTCTGTCTTGTGCTCTGGGCCAAACCTTTCTATTCCTCTCCTTGCAGCATCCCTCCCTTACTCCCCTCCATTATCACGTGTAACATTTCTTTCTCTCTCCCCATGCACCATCTCTCCCTGCCCTCCACTCTATGTCCAACATTTCTCTCTCTCTCTCTCTTCTCCATGCATGTATCCCTCCCCTCCACCATATGCAGATTTTCTCTCTCAATCTCCCTTCCTCTTCTCCAGCCCATATCTAACAATTCTTCCTCTCTCTCCCCATGTGCAGCTGCTTTCTATCCCTCCTTCCTACCCCCTGTGCAGCTGTTTTCCATCCCTCCCTCCCATCCCTCTGTGCAGCACTGATCAACCCCCACAGTGAGATTTTTTACGGCCTACTACATCAGGGCTTCTCTCTGCTGCGTCATCAGTGATGCAGCAGAGTGAAGGTCCCAGCGGGCCACAAGAAGCCTGTTCAGAGCGTTCTCTCATTGTTGGCAGCCTTAACTCGCTTCTCTACTGGCATTGGGCCTTCTTTCTGCTTCCACAAAGGCAGGACCTGGAGGAGAGGAAGGCCCAACGCCAGCAGAGCAATGAAGTTTCCAGACCATGACGCCAACTCCAGGAGCACGCCCTTATGGTCTGCACCCAAGGTGAACTGCCCCTCCCCCTCTTGGTACATCACTGCTGGAACTCACAATCTTTGACTACTTCAATGCAACCCTGCTGGGTTTACCAAAATACATGATCAGATAGATCCAAACAGTGCAAAATGCTGACACACAAAACCGTTCACCTCTCACAACCGCAATACCTAGCAGCCAAACTACAAAACCATACACTCCTACGTGCTCTGCGTTCGAGCCAAGAGTCCCTAGTAGAAATCCCCACCTTCAAAGGCATCAAATACAAAAGCACCAGGGCAAGAATGTTCTCAGTAATGGCTCCAACATGGTGGAATGCCCTACCGAAGGAATTAAAGCTAGAGAACGACACCGGAAAATTCAAGAAAGGGATCAAGACTCCTTTTCTCAGTCTACATCAACTGAAATTATGAACTTGACAGAGAGAGGAAGCTAGAACTTTCAGGGATGCATGCAAATAGATTATAGTTAGTTGAAACGGCCAACCTAGGATGGTCTCGAGACTCAAGGATCTCCCATATGAAGAATGGATATGTAGGTTGCAGCTATACTCTCTCGAGGACCGCAGAGAGAGGGGAGACATGATAGAGATGTTCAAATATGTTATTGGCCGTATGGAGATGGAAGAAGACATCTTTTTCCTTACAGGACCTAAGGCGACAAGAGGGCATCCGCTAAAAATCAGGGCTGGGAGATTTCATGGGGACATTAGGAAGTATTTCTTCACTGAAAGGGTGGTTGATCATTGGAATAATCTTCCATTCCAGGTTGTAGAGGCCAGCAATGTGCTAAATTTTAAGAATAAATGGGATAAACATGTGGGTTCACTTCGAGGAAGTGCTTAGGGGGGTGGGTTATTCGAGTGGGCAGACTTGTTGGGCTGTTGGCCCTTTTCTGCCGTCATACTCTATGTTTCTATGTTTCACCTCCACAGGAGGTGTGTAAATATAGAGTACTTAGCTGCAATAGTCAACGTAAGACTATAGATTTGATAGAAATGTGTGCTTATAAGTAAGTTGACCGATGTGCCGGTAACATAAGTAGAATAACTCTGCTACGGAAGCTCATGTAGACCTCTCTGAATTGACTGCCAGTTGTCAGTAGCTCTGAAGAAATAGAATCTATGTTTTTTGCCAAATGCTCTCCTAGGCAGGAACTGAACCCTATTTTTTTCTATAACATCCATTATTCGCTTTATGTGGTTTTGAGGTGCAAAATATACTACCGGAACCTACCTCTATTTTGTCACAGGCTCCGCGTTTCGTACAGTGCAATTTCACGGTCCACCAACTTTTCTGAGAACCATATTACCATGAAAAATGTCCTAATCCATCTGATCAATTTTAACTTGCAGAAGACCCCTTGGGATGCTTTTCTATACGTCGTTTCATTGTTAAATGAGAGCCTAAAATCACACTTGTGATGAAAATAAGATCTTAAAATCATAAGAACAAAAGAATAGCCAAAGTTGATCAGCCCAATGGTCCATCTCGCCCAGTATCCCATCTTCACATACATTTCTTCTTTTCCATATTAAGCTTAAGACGAACCAAAGCGATCCCAAGTCTTTCAACAATAGTAAAAGACTCTAAAGAAAGACATATCATCGGCATAAATATCAAATTTTATATCAATTGCTTGCGTGTAAGGGCAAAAGTTGCCATAATAATGCTCGAAAGAATGGAGCAGAGAACAGCACACTCCATTTTGCATGGGGCAGTGACTCCCCTGCCTTTGCATAGGGAGGGGGAGGGGAAGGTTTGAGGGCTGTAGTTCAACTGTTTCCATAAAGCTGTGAGTAACGTGATAATATAGGAAATGTCACACATGAGACCTAGTCATTTGAATTTGGAAGTTTTCAGAAAGTGCAATAGGGCACTTGTGGCCACAAGATGGCATGATGTGCCCAGCTGTCCAGCATGTTTTGGGATGGCCAGCAGGGGGCATTCTTACCCTACCTCAGCAGCTCTGCCTTCATCCTCAGGTTGGGTGTCCTGGTTACCTCATTAATAGCAAAATTAATGAGTAATACAAAACTTTCTCCTTCTTCAGGTTAAGCAGGGAATCATGTTTCCTTCTCCACTTCTTTGGAGCAACTCTTTGCTGCCACTCACAAGACCCCGTTGCTGTGTGTTTCTGTTTGAACTCTTAATTATCTTAGAATGGGGGTGGGGTGGACTCTTTCCTTTTCTTGTAGGCTCTTCAGTACAGGAGGGTGGGGGAACCAGTGGCTGGGCTCTGACAGCTATTCTGCCTCAAACAAAGCCCGACTGCTCTTCCATTGAAAAGCCTGGGAGTGGGAGTGTGTGTAGGTCCCTCTCAGCTGACTGACAGCCTCCTCAGTGGATCTCTGGAGAGCAAAGGGCTTGCCTGTAGCCCCCCAGTCTTTTCCCCCCTCAATAGAGTGTTTACAGAGAGCGATACAAGCCACTTTCAGGCCTGTTGGCGGGGCTGGGACTCGGTGGGGTTTCTAAATGGCTTTATTAGTGAGCCAGGCCTGGTCTCTTGGGGATTACAGAAGCCTGGGAGGCCACTTGTTAAACACAGAATGTAGGAGGAAGAAGTGGGATGGATTGCTATGTGGTTTTCCCTTCTCCAGGAGGACAGGGACTGACATCTTGCATAAACCCTGAACTGTGCACATAACTCCTATCTGGCTCTCATCAGGAACTCAGCAGAGCAGCTTTCATGTGGGTGGCAGTTGCATTGATCACAAATACTTTTTTAAAAAAAAAATGGGTCATTTGAAGGGATAAATGTGGACATATAAATCATGGCACAGTCAAAATTATCCCACTGTAAAGGGGGTGGCATTTGGCTGTTCTAGGCATGGTGCCATGTAATAGAACTTGTACATCTAGGCCACGATTTTCAGCTGCTAAATGAAATGTCTAGGGTTACCATTTGGCTCCAGAAAAAAAGAGGATGGATTGAGACATCCGGGTTTTACTTCCTTTGACAGCAATGTTTTAATCCATCCTCCTTTTTCTGGAAACCCTAGTTGTGGCCATTCCAAATTATGGGGGTAACTATGCAGCTCTTTTAGATGCAGGAAGGGGCATTTATAGAATTCCACAGCTGAATAGGGACTTCCTCATTCCTCTAGGGCCGGCTGAGCCAGTAGGCAAGACTAGGTGGTTGCCTAGGTAGCAGCTTTTAAGGGGCAGAGACTTTTCAACCTGCATTGTTACAGGATGTTTGTGTGATGCCGATTGTCTCAAACTCTTCAGAGCGCTGCCATTCACTTCCTCTCTACATTTCATGCTAACTTCTCCTCATAGCAGAGTTACTGGAGAACAAGGCGAAGGACCCCTTCTCAAAAGCACCCCCCCCCCACCCCCCAGAGCATCCTCTTGCACGATGAAGCCATCAAAGTGTACCTGATGCTCTGGTGAGACGAGGGGATGCTCTTCAGAGCGCTTCCATGGTGACAGCCCGAGAACGGCGTCCTTTCTTTTCATGGAAACAGGTGCTGTCACAATGGCCCCTTCCCTCCGGGCTGAAAGAAAGGGTCCAGCGGGATCATGGGAACCCAGAGTGACACGCTTGCATGGACCAAGTGTCACTCCCCTGCCCCTGCTTCAAAAGAGCCTAATTTGTTGTAGCCATGTTCCCAGGAGGGGGGAGGTGACACCTTCCCATGGCAGACAGAGAGAGGAATTTGGACTTTGGGAAGGTCTTGTTTCTCCCTGTGTAGAAGGAACAGCCACAAACAGGAGGGAGACATTAAGACTAGTCCTGATTTTCAAATTGCATCCCAATCGGTGGAATTCTATAAACGCCACTTCCTGCATCTAAAAAAGCTTTTTACTTACCCCCATAATTTGGAATGGCCAAACCCGCTATTTCAATGTATACCTCATTTATCCAGCCCACCTAGACATTTAATTTAGCAGCTGAAAATTGTGGCTTAGATGTACAAATTCTAGTACATATGATTTGTTTAATGGTAATTGTCCTTCATGCTTGCTTCATTAATACTGCCGAGGATTGGTCGATGTTCCGTCCGGTCAAAGCATAGGAACAAGCTTCATCTACCATTGACTTCTGCTTTATAACATGTGGGTGCTTCTCCCTAGGGAATAGAGCAAGATGACATCCTGGAACAGGGATGTCAAAGTCGGTCCTCGAGGGCCGCAATCCTGCCGGGTTTTCAGGATTTCCCCAATGAATATGCATGAGATCTATTACATACAATAAAAGCAGTGAATGCAAATAGATCTCATGCATATTCATTGGGGAAATCCTGAAAACCCGACTGGATTGCGGCCCTCGAGGACCAACTTTGACCCCTGTGTCCTAGAGGGTGCAAGCTGAGGTTTTTTCCCTCTGGATTTCTTGCTAATGCTGTCTCTGAATGAGAAAAGGAAAGGGAGAGTCTGCATGTTGCTGCCAACCCTTCTAGAAACTCCCCCTTTGCAGCAGACTACAATGTTGGAGCACTTCCGTCCCTCCTTTCAATTATTGTCAGAGGGATTGGCTGCTTTGGTTGAGTGGGAAGGGACCATCTCTTCCTAAGACCCTGATATTACTCTTGAGCCCCAGTAAACTGCTCTGTGGAAGCTCGATTGGCAGACCCAAGTGAGAGGGCTAATGGTGTGAGGATATGTGTTGGCGCAGCTTTTTATCATCTGTTTCAGCTCAGCATGATCAATTGGCCATAGATGGGCTCTCCCTTATCTGTTCCAACCCCCACGGTGCAGACTGCTCTGTCATAGTATGAGTAAGTCTCTTTTGGTCAAACCATCTACTGTTACTCTGGAGAGCTCTGGTGTCTTTAGTCAAAATTATTTCTCCTGCTGCAATGATTGCTTTGAACATACGTTCTAGATTAGTCAAGAGAGGATGAACATTGGGAGACTGCCAAAGGGTTAAAGACAAGGGAGTGGTGTTTTGAAGACTTAGAATATAGAAAATATGCTTAGATTTTTGAACCTCAGAATACTGAATTTTCCCAAAACGCCTTTGGTTATGTTTCAAAAATATTGGAAGGAAATGTTTAAACTCCCTCAATTAGCAGGATGGGAGAGAGGATTAGAAGTGGGTGTTGATCCAGATGGTGGATAGTTTGGAACTGACTGTCTGTCTGGAGAGTTCAAATATGGAAGGTGTGGCAAGGGTCACTTTGTTGGTGGCCTTTGTGGTCCCTCAAGATAAAAGCTTTATTTATGGGAGGTAGAATATCTGTAACTTTTATGATTTATTAACTGTTTTTATGAAAAGATTAATCCATGGTGATATACAGCAGGTACGATGTGATGTAAAACAATTTTATGAACAGCAGAACAATGGTAAAACGACTAAATACTTTGTAAAGTTACTCAGAACTTACTGGGGCTTGTGCGGACCTTTTTTTTCACGTCTTCAGTCTGTTTTCCTTGAGTTAAAATGTCCCTCTCCTCAGGCTCAGAGAAAAGCTGGAGGAGTTGCCATACAGCAAGAGATTAGAGAAACTGGGCCTCTTCTCCCTCGAACAGAGGAGATTGAGAGGGGACATGTTCGAAACATTCAAGATAATGAAGGGAATAGACTTAGTAGATAAGGACAGGTTGTTCACCCTCTCCAAGGTAGAGAGAACGAGAGGACACTCTCTAAAGTTAAAAGGGGATAGATTCCGTACAAACGTAAGGAAGTTCTTCTTCACCTCAGCTCCCATAATAATGTACACTTGATAAGATTATCTTTTTTGTTTGTTGTATTTTTCTTGAAATTATTTAATTGCCTTGTTGTTATTTGTAGTAACAAATCAATACATTTATAAAGAAAAACCACATGATTAAAGCTCCTGTTAGACCACATTAGAAAGAGACCATTCAGAACCACAGGGGTTGTTATCAGTATCTAACCCCCACTTTGACAAAACCGCAATAGTGGTTTTTAGTTCAGGCCAGCACGCTGAATGCTCTGCACTGCTATGAGCGTCGGGAGCAGCGCTGGCCTGCGCTAAAAACCGCTATTGTGGTTTATTAAAAGGGGAGGGGATAAGTTAATAAGGAAAGAGCAGTTCAACTAGAGAGGATCTCGCAAAGCAATTAGAGGGGCATCATCAAAAGAAACGTCTAAATCCGTTTTGGGCCTAGGTCGCAAGTCGCCCAAAGTCAGATACGGGAAAAGGTCCATTTTTGAAAAATACACCCAACTTTTTTTTTTTTTTAAATCGTCCAACTGTACATCCAGCTGTCTGATCACCCAGACCGCTAAGTCGTCCATCTTTATACCCCATTTCCATCCAAGTCACAAATGCCTAGAAAAAGACCTTTTGGGCACGGGAGAGGCCAGAAAAGTGATGGACTGGACACCCAGACATGGCACCAGCTTTACTGCTGTTGGCTTTTTTGGCAAACTTGATACACACAGGCATCCCGTCGAGATTCTTCAATTTTTTTTTGTGGCATTTTTTAGCCCCCCTATTTTACCATGGACCCCTGACGAAGGTTTGTCTGAAACACGGACCGTGTCGGGTCCCTTTATTGGTAAAAGGGTTTTATATATTGTGTTCTTGTCATATTAAAATTTGCCTGCATCTTGTACACAGTCTGCAGTTTTGTTTTGGTTGCTCCGGACTGGACACCCAGACATGGCACCAGAGTAGTGGAGTACCTTACAGGGCACTGCTGAGAACATCACAAAAAGGGACCCACATAAACATCTCACTACAGCTCCCTTATAGGTCATGGTGAGTCCCCCAAAACACCCAGAATCTACTAGACCCACCTATTTACCACCCCAATAGCCCTTATGGCTATAGGAGCCACTTATATGGCAGTATAAAAGGGTTGGGGGGGGGGTTGGGGGTGAACATTTTTCACCATGAATGCAGTGGCTTATGGGCCTGGGTCCTCCTCTCCATGGGTCACTAACCCACCCCAAAGACCACTTAAGCCACCTCTGTGCAGCTCTACTAGGCTTTCCTTTGCCAGGCTGCCAGGTGCTGATATTCTGGAGGCAGATATGTAAAGTTGTTATTACGATTTTTAGGGGGGGGGAGTCAGTGATCACTGGGGCAGAGTGTGGGGGTCTGTACTTTTGTGTCTGCAGTGCTTATCTGGCCACTTTGGATACCTTCTTGTGACTTAGACCTGGTTTTAGATGGCCTAATAGAAAAGTGGTAGGAACCTGGAACGCTCTTCCAGAGTCTGTCATAGGGGAAACACCCTCCAGGGATTCAAGACAAAGTTACACAAGTTCCTGCTGAACCAGAACGTATGTAGGTAGGGCTAGTCTCAGTTAGGGCGCTGGTCTTTGACCAAAAGGGCCGCTGCGTGAGTGAACTGCTGGCCATTATGGACCACTGGGCTGACCCAGCAGCTGCATCTCTTATGTTCAGTAGTTAAGGACATGCATTTCTGGTTTTATTTCTCTAGTGTTGTAGGACATGCCAAGCTTAACGTCTTAGAGTTCCAGCTTCAATTTTGGGGATTTCTTGTTCTGTATTTGGTGAGGGTTTGTTGGTATGATAGTAATGGCACGTGGGGAGATTGGAGGGGATCGGGCCCAGAATGTCTAACACCAGCCCTGACCCTTGTTCTAGCTGGTGGGGATCTCCAAGTATCGCCAGCTGAGGATTCCTCCAAACGTGACCAGAATTCCCTTCTACCAAGCTCTGCAGTGTGCAACACCATCTTTGGGTCAAACTTCATAAAGGGAGTTCTGGCCACCTTCAGAGGAAGTCTTCGCTGACAGAACTTGGAGAACCTCATTAGATAAAGTATTTACATTTTGAGTTGTGAGGTGCTGGGTGATGGTTGAAGTGTGGGGTTAGGGCAAAGGCAGAAAAAATATTGTTCCTACCAAATTTGGGCTCAGGCTCACCCAAAACTGGGTGTCTGGCTATACCACTGATATCAAATTGCATCAAGAGTTACCTCAGAAGGTCTTATCAGGAAATGGGATACCCGACATTCTCTCTCCCTCCAGTATACCTTGATTCACTTCTCCAGCCATGGCTCCTTTCTGCAAGCTCGGCATGCCCCCAAGCGTACCAAATTAGTCTGCAAATTCTATGCACACTGTTAGGGCTGAGCACCAGAGCTGGGGAGCCCGTGTACATTCTTCAATGGGTTTTCATGGCCACATTTTTCAACCTGACACTCAAAGAGGTACTGCCACAATGATCAGTTTATCTTCAATGTGGCTGATGACATTTTCATGTCCGGAAATAACGATCCTTCTAAGAGAAATCTTTTCTTTGAATAACCCAATGCCAGCTCTGAGCTGGCGTTGGGGCAGTGTTTTGGTGTGTGCTGTGTCTTTGAGCAGGGGGCAGAATAGCTGATGACCTCAGGCCCCAACACAAGCATACATATGCTGCTGTCTTACTAATCTTTCATCACACACACAATTACATACAAATCTCTCTCCTTGCAAATGAAAATGCCAAAGACAGAAATAGTGTTATATATAATATATATTTGCTCTTGAAAAATAAACCTTCTGTCAGAGGGCTACATCCAGACAAGCTACAAAAATAGACCTTCTTTTATATAAATAATTTATAAGGCATTGCAATAGTTCTTTATTAAGATAAAACAAGAAAGACAGACAGACAGACAGACAGAGAGAGGCCGCACTAGTTGACTTGGTGTGTTCCATGCCAGATCAAGCCAGAGGTGTGTAATGCACCCAGATGAAGGATACAGCGGAAAGAAGAGTCCCCCCCCCCTCCAGGACAAACACTGTCCTACATATGACAGCAGGCCTCACCCACATACACCACAGAGCACAAGGGCCTTAGACCACACAATCACACCAACCCCCCATCAACTCCTACTCTACATATACGTACGTAGCAAGCCGTTGCAGACAAAACATTCAGTCCAAGGAGAACAGCTGAGAGATCCCAATCCAACAGGAGTCCAGTAGGAGCTTTGGCGGGAAGTGTAAAACCCAATTGCAAACAAGGAGCCCTGTCTTTCCTCCCAGTAGGTTCCCCATCAGGAAGGAGCAGAAGCAAAGCAGTTCCCACTCCCACCCCCTAGATATACCTTGTAACCCGTTCTGGGCTCCTGGGGAGGACAGGCCATAAAACCAACTGACTGTCTATGTTAGGATGAAAGTAATGGCGTGTGGGGAAATCAGGAGCGTTCCCTCCTTTAGTTTCTGACTTGGGCCCCAGTTTGTCTGTATATACAACACACTCACATCAACAGACTCACACATGGAAACTCACTCTCCCATGTACACATAAACATACCCCACACCCATCCACATTATTGCATTATTCCTCCCCCTCCGTGTGGAGCTTCCGAATTACCTGGTTCCAGGAGGGCAATTTAGGCCAACCTCATCCTGATATATTAAGGAGAATGCAGCACTGTTTTCAATAAGTAGAATCAGGAACTACAAATCCCATACTGCTTTGGGATATAGGCCATAAAGTCTCCCTCTGTGCACATATAAATGATTTACACACATGCAGATGGATAGAGAGATATGCACACCTATATCTTGCTTTTAGCAGGATCCATGTTACAGAGGCTGGAGCGAGTTGGTTTATTTACCCAGAATCCCTCAGCAGCCAGCATGCGTGTATTAAGAGGCCTGACACGAATGACATCGATGAGCAGAGAGCACTCAAGATACCAGTCCCAGCAGTATTGGAGGGGTAGCAGCACTGCTCTAGGAGGGAGATTTTAGGCCAGTCCTGAATTTCTCCCCCTCTCATCTTGAAGCATTATGGGACTTCAAGTGCTGATTTGAATAGGTAGAATCAGGGACCATAAATCCCATGACTGGCCACAAAGTCTCCCTCCTGGAGCTCTCCCACATGACCTCAGCTCCCTACAAAGGAGGATGTTCATCCCAGAAACATAACCTACGCAGTGGGCACCATCTTGAAGAGGATGCAGGCACCCGAACTTCCCTGCCCCTCCCTACTACAGTGTGTGAGTGCCACTTCCCTTCCCCTGGTACAAGCAGCAACATCCAAGCTGCTGTGGTGCCAGTGTCAGATCTTCCTCTGATGTCACTTCCTGGACCTGCGCCTAGGACGTGACATCAGCATGGGGGTTGCTGCTTGCGCCAGGAACATTAAGAGGTACGGGGAAGGGAAGCGGTGCCAGTGCGACAGGAGGGGGGTGGGAAAGGAGCGTGTGGAGGTGGGGGGGGGTGGAGAAGGTGCACCACTGCCTTGGGTGCCTCTCACCCTCGCTATGCTACTGAACCTACGGCATCAGCTGCGGTGGAGAGGACTAGATGGTACAATGGGAAGGGGTCAGATATGAAGCCTTTGAAGGGCTGAGCCAACTCTCAGTCAAGCGCTTATGTTACCTGCTTGTGAAACGAGTTAGAGAGACAGGAAAGGGTCATTTAGCTGTAAACCAAGCTCCCACCCCTTCAGCTGCACCTTTACAAGAAAGCAAAGTGGATTTGACATCGCTTTTAAAAACAGCAGCACATTTCTGAATATAACTTACAATATCTTCTATCGGACAGACATTTTGCATTGCGGAGGGATGGCAGTCCAGGCCCCCCTCCCCAATACACACACACACGATTCTTTACACCTGATCACAACTGGCAAAATATACATTTCAGTTTTAAATAGATCTTCCAAAACAATGTCTCTATTCCCTTCTTAATCGTAAGGAGCCGGGGTGCCTGAATCCGGAGGCAGGATCGGGACGGCTCTTCTCTCTAACACAACCTTCAAGAAACAAGAGACCGTGGTTAAAGCTACTGACCTAATCCCCCTGGCATTCAGACTGCAATCCTGGAAATTCAATGCCAGCGCCTGGATGGCCACAACAGCTGGATAGGCCAGTCTTTTAGGTGGCTCTATCTGACCGCCAAACTTAGCCGGTGAGTCACTGAATAGTGACACATGACGTAGCTGGTCAGTAAAGGGGTGTGGTCTTCCTTGGGGGCCCTGGCACCCCTCCTGCTCTCCCCCCTCCCTTCCCCCGCACCTTTTAAACTTTGGCGCAAGGAGCTACAAAAACTTGCCACCACATCAGCTGTGACGCGCTCTCTGACGTCACTTCCAGGAATGAAGAGACGTCAGAAAGCGCCAAAGCCTACATGGGCAGCAAGTTCGTGGCTGCTTGCGCCGAAAAGAAAAAGATACGGGGAAGGGACACTTGCGCATGGCAGGAGGGGGGTGGGAAAGAAGGTGGGAGAGGGGTGTTGCTCACCCTTGCGAGTGGGATATTCAGCAGAAGATACTCGTAGCTGGCTCTCCCCCGTTGAATATTGCCAGCCGACAAAATAGCAATGAATATCATCAAAGTAACGTCCAGCTCTAGGCCAGTGCGTCCTCTCCGGACTACAGATCCCAGAGTGCTCTTCTACCCAGACCCACCATTCTCTGTGCACAACAGTTCTGGCCCACTGACCCCCATTTCCCTTTCTCCTGCCATCAATCTGTGGAAGCTGCAGTTGTCGGATCATTTCACTCTCTCCCTAAAGTAATCCGTCCAGTTTTGTAGTTGGAAGCCAAAGTGTCTCAGGCAGTTTCGTCATTCCCTGTACGCTGGCACCAAATGTATGTTATAATGTGAGAAGGAGGCTGAAGGAGTGGCCTAGTGGTTACAGCAGGGGTGTCCAACCTGCGGCCCCGTGAACTATTTTGTGTGGCCTCGGCCGAGGGCGATGCAGTGTTTTCCTTCTTGCCGGCTCCCTCCTCTGTCTTGCTGCAGCGTTTGCGCATTTGTGCGACCTCAGGGAAGCCAAAAGGTTGGATACCCCTGGGTTACAGCAACAGCCTCAGCACCCTGAAGCTGTGGCTTCAAATCCCACACTGCTCCTCGCGACCGTGACCAAGTATTGCCCCAGGTACATTAGATAGATGGTGAGTCCCCTTAGATAGCTTTGATAGGTGGTATAGAAATACAAGGAAAGAGGAACCTCCTGAGACACTGAGGCTGCAGTAAAATGGGAAACAGATCAAGGCACAGAAATCCATCTGCAAAAAGAGGGTGGAAAGGGTATCAGACAGCCGCTACTAGAGAATTTGTCCCCGTTGGCACAGGAACTCAATTTCCCTGTCCCATTCCTGTAAGCTCTGCCTTAACCACACAAGCCTTGAACACTTATGATTTGAAAGTGCACAAGAATGAGTTTGCAGGGACAGGAAAAGAACTCATGGGGATGGGAAAATTTGTCCCCGTGCCATTCTCTAGCTGCAACAGCAGAGCTGGCCAGTTGGGTTAAAGCACTGGATTGTCAAGGTTAGATGGTTGGGGGGAGTTTTAGTTCTATCTAAAACTACAATTTCTCCATTGGAGTCCACTGAGAGTCTCTTCCTACCAGTGTAGCCTGGCTGTACTGACCTTCTTTCTCTGGGGCCTTACATGTAAGGGCTGAGGACCCTCAAGTGCACAGCCCTGGACTGAGCCGGGTATGGAGGGATGCAGGGCCAGGGTGATAGAGGCAGTGGCTCTCACAGTGCTGTAGCTGCCACCTGGCCCTTCACTTCTGTGTTCTGGTACTGAAGTCCTGGGGTGCCAGGTCCTGCTGGGCCTCCAGGGCTGCTGCTGACTGTGTTTGGACTGCGTTCTTGAGTCCGGAGGGTCCTCCTTGAGTGGCAGATCCTGTTCCTCAGCCTGACTTTTTACTACCTGTCATCGAAAATGTTCAAAGAGAAACGGCAAGTTCTGCCTGATTATTCCTCAAATTAACAGTCTGGAAGTGCAAAACTATAAATCCTAAAAGGCACCAGGGCGACAGTAGAGAAGTTAAAGAAAGACAAAACTACCTACTGACTATGGAACCTTTGCTTCACTCATGTCAGACTATATATGCCTGCTGTCCTCAGAGAACACCTACTACAGGTAAGTATCTTTGCTTTATACAAAACCCCCTTATATAAACACCCCATAACCCCTTTTCTTATAAATACAATACATAACTCCTATAAACACTCCATAACCTTTCCACCCTGTAACTCCTCATATGCAAACCCTCCAAAGACTATCTCTTGTAGCCACACCCCCATAGCCCCTCTCCTTACACACTCCCATACTGGTGAAGACTGACCACTCACAGTGATCCGGGGGAAACCGGGGTTCTTGCTGGCCTCTAGTATGATGGGGGGCCCATGGCAGTCAGCATGGCCCTCATAACGGTACTGATCCTCCTCACTGCTCCCTAAGGTCGTGGTGCTCTCGCAGTACTGTTCCGAGTCACAGCATTCAAAGGCACCTTGCTGCACGTAAAACTCGTGGTGGCTTATGGGTGGGGGGATGGGCTCTGGTGAGGCTGGTGGCAAACAGTTGCTGTTATCTGCTGGGGTCACCTGGAAGGATTGAGATAAAGGCAAAAGGATTACAAACACAAAAAAGAACCAGAAAGACTTGTTCTAATGGCCCAATGAGAACACACTTTGCTAAAAACACAGCTCCTTAGGGCAGGCCAGAGCTCTGCATTCTGAGAACATTTCTAAAACTTTTCCCATGTGCTTCTATACAGTTGATGAAAGATGGGGGGCACGCTTAGATCAGGTCAGGGGAAGGAGCTGATGCTCATGCTTTCAATTGTCAGAACTACATCGGCTACTCCCAAGCACACAGGACACTTGACTTTCTTTCATCTCAAGCTATCCTTCAATCAAGCTTTCACTCTCTTCGTTCCACAAAAACTGCCCTTACGAAAGTCTCCCGTGACCTGCTCCTGGGCAAACCCAAAGGCCTCTACTCTGTCCTCATCCTTCTTAATCTACCAAGCTAAATTACCACCTACTCATCGATCCACTCTCATCACTTGGATCTCAGTTATCTCATGGGTTTTCTTCCCATCTTTCTTATTGCACCTTTAGCAGATGCTCTGCTGGATCCTCCTCAGATGCTATCCTGCTATCGGTTGGCATTCCTGGGACCACTTCTTTAGTCCATCTACACTTCTTCCCTTGGTGGTCTAAACTCCTCCCATGGCTTTCAGTATCAGCCTCTGCTTGCTCTGGTCAGTAGCATGGGTTTTGTCCAGGTACTAGTGACCTGGATTGGCCACCATAAGAATGGGCTACTGGGCTTGATGGATCATTAGGCTACTCTTATGTTCTCTATTCCAACAACTCACAGATCTATCTCTCTGCACCTGAAATCTCAACAAACATTTAGTTCCAGGTTTTAACCTGCTTGTCTGACATCACGATTTGGAGGACTCACCACCATCTGAAATTAATCATGTCCAAGATTGGGCCCCTTATCTTTCCACCTCATTCTCCGTGTCTCATCAGCTCACAACTTTGGGGTAATCTTTGACTCATCTCTCTCCTTCTCTTCACATATCCAACAGACTGCCAAGATCTGTTTCTTTCTCTACAATATCGATAAAATCGGACCCTTCTTTTCTGTGCAAACTGCCAAGACCCTCATCGCCTCTCACTTAGACTACTGCAACCTGTTTCTCACTGGCCATCTGTTCAGAACTCTGCTGCACACCTCATATTCCGTCAATGTTGTTATGCCCACATTGCCCCTCTCCTCAAGTCACTTCATTGGCTCCCTATCCATTTCTGCACGCCATTCAAACTCTTCTTATTGACCTACAGGTGTATTTGCTCCACAGCTCCTCAGTATTAGGAGCTGTTTGTAGAGCAGTCTAAGCGCAGGACCTTGCTGATTTCTTTCTAAATAAAATAGTTACAGTTCGTCAAAATCTAGAGAATACTTCCTCTTTTGCTTACGCGGCCATTACAAAATGGAATACTCTACTTGTATTGGTAGCATGGAATATTGCTCCACCAAGGGTTTTGGCCAGGAACTAGTGACCTGGATTGGCCACCGTGAGAACAGGCTACTGGGCTTGATAGACCGTTGGTCTGACCCAGTATGGTTATTCTTATATTCTTATATATTGTTTTATTTAAGTTCAAATTTATAATTATAATACATAAACATATAATATCTTTCTACCCAATGTGACAGGTCCCCAGCTTAGACGCATGAAAACAAACAACAAGGAGACCATTTTAGACTCCAGAGGCAGGCCTTCTTAGGCCAAAACACGATCGTGTCGAGTCTGTTAATAAATAAAAAGATTGAGCACCATCTGGTCTCCTTCGTTGTTTGTTTTTGTACCTCTCACTGATGTGGAGGCAGTTTGTCCTGTTTTGTCTTCCAAATAGGTCCCCAACTTACTCATTAATCGATAGATTGACAATGTAAATCCAACGGTTTCTAAACTCTTCTAAAATGAATTAAATTTCACTTCTTTACAGCAGCTACTTCTTCATCTTTTCATATTAAACAGACGACATTCCACACCAGGCAGCCTCCGAGAAAACAGAACTCTTCTTCCATTCAGACAAAATTTGTTGTATTGCTAGACCCATTAATATGTCAAACAGCTTTGATTCAGATTCTGAAGCTCACCTCGGACAATTAATGGGAAGGCTTAATGCTTCGAAATAAAACCTCCTTTCCTCTGGGAGCAGCTAATGCTTCATATTAGCTGTGAGGTTAGCACCACCCCAAATTCTGCTTATAATCTGGGATTGTCTGGAGTAATGATCCATCTTAGAGTTAAAATGGTCTTTATAATTTTGGTTTACCAAAGCTTTCACTCCACCTGACAAGGTCATCACTGGGATGTATGCGGACCCATGGGAACAAAGATCTGGGATTCAGACTTACCTCTGCAGGGGGGCCAATGACAGACAGCATGACAGGAAGCAAGACTAATCCATTCAGGAGGCCCAGGACAGTCAGAATGGTTAATACGGCAAAGAAATACCTAGAGAAAAGCAAGAAAAAAACAGAAGCCATCAGAAACGGTCCCAAAGGTATCTAAAAGAGGGTGATGGGTCAAAAGCACGCGAGGACAAAGGCGCGCCGACAACCAAGCGCAAACAACTGAGCGCAGGGCTTAATCGCACCGAAGAAAACCCGTATTTTAAAGGGCTCTGACGGGGTGTGTGGGGGAGAACCCCCCACTCGACTTAATAGGAATCATGCTGTCTCACACTGCCATGTTGGGGGGTGGGGGGTGTAACCCCCCACATTATACTGAAAACTTAACTAAAAAACAGGGAAAAAGTTAAGTTTCCAGTAAAATGAGGGGGTTTACAACCCCCAAAACCCCCCACAACGCCAGCGCGATCTCTATTAAGTAAAGTGGGGGGATCCCCACCAACACCCCCCCGTCGGAGCCCTTTAAAATACGGTTTTTCTTCGGCACGATGAAGTCCTGCGCTCAGTTGTCGGTGCGCCTTTGTCCTCGCGCGCTTTAGACTATAAACCCTAAAAGAGACTCTTCAGTCCTGCTCTCATGTCACTGGATCTCCAGATCACAGCCTTTGACACCTGTACCCCCAATCTCACTGTATCCTGAGGCCTGTGATACCTACTACTATTTATGATTTCTATAGCGCTTCCAGACACATGCAGCGCTGTACTTTAAACACGTGAGAGACAGTCCAAGAGCTTCAATCTAATTACGACTGACACACTGGACAAAAATGATGAATCAATATACGGGACTGCAGAGGGAATATTGGTAGGGTTAGGCTTTAAAACGCAGCTTCAAAGAAGTGGGCCTTCAGCCTAAAAACTCACTTTTTTGAAACTGCATTTATGCCTGACCCTTTCAACTTGAAAATCACCCATATCTGTTGCCATTCCCTCTTTACTCCCCTACCTCTAATCCCTTATATTTCCTCACCTAATAAGCATTTGTCCTATGTCCATTTAAATTAGATTGTAAGCTCTTTCAAGCAGGGACTGTCTCTTGCATGTTTGTTGTACAGCACTGCGTGTGTCTGGTAGTGCTTTATAAATAGTAGAAGTGTGGACATAAATGCCACCGGAGAAAAAGCCTGACATATTGAATCAGGCAGTGCAGAAAGGCAAAAGGGATGGAGTAAGGAATTGGCCGTGAAGGAGAAGGGTGCAGACCAGAGACTTACCTGGCAAATTGAGTTCCTGCGGCAGAGGATAGGGAAAGACGAAAGATACTGAGGTGCTGCAGAGTGCCAAGGGAAGAAGTGTAGATGGAAAAAAGAAGAGGTCCCAAGACAGAACCTTGAGTTGCACCAAGTGATGGTGGAATGGCAGCGAAGGAAGATCCTCCAGAGCATACATTAAAAGTGCGATGGGAGATGAGATAACAAAGTCCTGTCATCCAAGCGAGAACAGCGTTTCGATGAGTAGGTCGTGATCTACAATGTCAAACGCTGCAGACAGATCAAGGAGGATGAGGATTTGGCCAAGAGCAGGTCATTAGAGACTTTAGCAAGGGCAGTTTCCGTAGAATGGAAAAGGGCAAAAACCCAATTGAAGGGGGTTGAGAATAGCTTGAGACGAAAGAAAGTAAAAATAATGGTGATGAACAACATGTTTAAGTAACTTGGATAAGAGGAGGGAGGGCAGGTAGGGTCCAGTGATGATTTTTTGAGGAGCGGTGTAACTACGGCATGTTTGAAGACATCGGGTACCGTCGCAGTAGACAATGAGAGATCGAGGATATAGCAGATAGCGGGGATGACAGTAGGAGAGATGGGATCAGAGGAACAAGTAGTGAGTTTGGAGGAGGAGAGAAGATGTGCAGTTTCCTCTTTGTGTTTTCGAAAAAGGAAGAAAAGGCAGCAGGAGTTGGCAGAGGGTCAGTGGAAGGAGAGGCGGAGACAATTTGGTTGAGAATTCAAGGTTAATCCTGTGGAAGTACTCAGCTGTGGTCTGGGGAGAGAGCGAAGGAGGAGTTGGAGGTGAGAGCACTCTTGAGTAGAGAGTTGAGCGTGGCAAAGAGACGGCGAGGGTTGGATCCAAGAGAATCAGTCAAGTGGGCCTAGTAGTCTTGTTTCACAAGCAAAAGAGTAGATTGAAGGAGGTCAGCAGGAAATTGAACAAACTCAAAGTGAGTGCGGGATTCAGCCAGTGACATTCCGCAGATCGGGCACAGGAACGTAAGTAGAGGTCAGCCAGGGCCTTATGGGATGTGACATGGGAGGAACGAGAGTACCAAGAGAAAATAATATTATAAGAAGAGATTGTGTTTGAGAGGAAGGGGAGAGTGCACGGGTCAATAGTCTGAAGATTCCTGAAAAGATTGGTGAGGATCGGTCGTGTCACCGGTGCCCTGTTCTCACTGTATGCCAACACTGAGACCTGTGATACCCAAGCTCCACTGTCATTGGATCCCTGGACTTTGGGTGTCTGAGATTCATCAGTGACTGATGCTTTGGTCGTGAAGCTTTTCACAATTTGCTTCTGTGGATCCCTCATGTGCTGCTCTTGGTGCTCCCTGCTCAATCTCCTTTCAGCCAGCCGAGATGAGGTGCTGGGCAGCTCTCCCTTTCCGCTCTCTAAAAAATTCCTGAGCAGGCCAGGAGCCTGTGACTCCCCCAGGACCCTCCATTCATCAGCGCAGCCAGATTACTTCCTGAACACATGTGTTTACATTACTGTATGCATTCTTACACACCCGAAAGAATTCATCTGCTGCTGAAGAAGAGAAAAGAGAGTGCTCCAGAACAGATGCTGAGACAGCC
This sequence comes from Geotrypetes seraphini, assembly GCF_902459505.1. Classification (NCBI taxonomy): domain Eukaryota; kingdom Metazoa; phylum Chordata; class Amphibia; order Gymnophiona; family Dermophiidae; genus Geotrypetes; species Geotrypetes seraphini. The sequence goes on from NC_047095.1 coordinate 72,021,988, forward strand.
ATGAGGAACAGAGTAGAGGGACATGATACCAAGGAGGTTCAGTAACACCCATTGAACGAAAGATCTTAATCTGTATACTTTTGAAGAAAGGCAGGAGAGGGGAGATATTTAAATATCTATGTGGCATAAATGCACAGGAGGCAAGTTAGCACATAATTTATGCTATGGGCATCTCTGCACGTTGGCACCTCCACTTCTGAGATCTTGGTTGAAACACAGAAGCTTCTGGCAGATGTAGCCCCTTATGCCTATGGCCTGGCTGCCCTGGGGAGGCCTGCTCTTGCTATCGAAAGCTAAGCAGGGTCATACCTGGCTGGGGGACCACTGGGGAATACCGGGGCCTCATGCTGGGCAGCAGTAACATAGCGGAGCGCAGGAGAAGGCAATGGCAAACCACTTGAAACGTCAGTTGTCAACTCAAAGGCATACACATACACACACCCCACTTCTGCCCATTTGTGCCAGCCTATTGTGCTGTCATAGATCGTACTGAACTGTGGTCCCTGGCTTCCCTCCGCCTATCCTTTTGCCTTACCTAATACCAACATTGTTCCCCATGAGGCCTAAGCACCCTTATGGATTTAAGATGAGTTCAACCACAGGGGGGAAGACCCTTCTCTGCCAACCAGTGGCAGAAGAGTCTGGAGCTCCTGACTGCTGTTATGTGGCATCTTGGTGAAGCTGTTGACGCTCAGCTCATGAGCAGAACGCTATTAAGAGTTCTGTGTCCTACCCAGAAAAGCCATAATTTCATATGTTTAAAGGCCGTGATTGGTGTTTTAAAGCAGTGCTAATCATGAAGTTTAAACCCTGAGATGGTTAGAATCTAAGCCTTCCAGGGACAGGAGAATATCCGAATATACCTGAATGTGACTTACCCTGAGTTTGCATGGGGAACACTAAGTCCAAGTCATTAAATTCTCCAACCTGGTGTCCCTGTTCTTAAACTGAAAAGAGCAGAGAATGAGGGGCTGCGGCAGCTGATCCAGGAGTGGGTTAAGTCCTGGTCATTTTTTCTACTTCTTTCCTAGTTTGAGGGAAAGGAGCTGGCTGGGGTTTGATGAGTTTATTCCATGCTCAGCAGAGAAGAAATGTTTATTTAAGAACTCTACAGGCGATTCCCTTTCCCCTTAACAGCAGCTCCCAGTGTCTGAGCCTTGCCCATAATAAAATATTCCTTCATTCAAGTCCCATCTCTGGCAATAGTAAGTGTGGGAGAACTTCTTTCTCTCTTATTAAAAAACCCTGGGCTGTTTTCCGAGAAAAGCTTCTCTAAACTGCACAAGGCCTTTCAGTCACCAGCAGATCCTCCCTGGGAAACACTGCCTAAGCCGGAATATAAGTGCCCAACATCCTGTCTCTCACAATGGCCTGGCTAGGTCACTTGCAGATCTTAGCTGGACCATCCATTCCCCCCTTTTATCTCTAGCAGTAAGAAATGACAGATGCCAACCAAAACTGGCCTGAAATGTGGGTTCAGGTTTCAGCCAAAAATCCTAAGGCAATTTCCAACTGAAACCAACCCCCCCTCCACCCAATGTCATGGCCGGTGCCTCTGCACAAAGCCTCCCTTCCAGCCTGTTCCAGCTGCAATCTCTTTTTAGAGGGCATGTCCAGGCGTTTTAGAGGGCATGCTCGGGTTTTGAAACTCAGATTGCGTCGGGAGGGGCATTTGCACATGCGCGGATGTTCTCCCAACCAACGAGCAGGCTGAGGGGGGCAGGGCATTGATGGGTGAAACTGGGCGGGTCTGGGGGGCGGGCCTATGGATCCCTAGACAGGGGAGACATTCGAGATAAATGACTGTGAATTGCTCTTGCCCCAGTTAGGCCACTAGACCACGAGGACACCTAGAGCAGGTGGAGGTGGGGAGAGAAGCTGACTGATAGGTGGATCCAGGAAGGGGGAAGGTATGTGGCGGAGGGGAGAGAGGCTGTGTTCAGTGGCTACTTTCATTTCTGCAGAAACCAAAGGTCCTGGGTTTGGTCAGGCTCTAAGGTAGCAATCTCCAAGCCCAGATAATAGCTGTAGGTTCTGTAAACCAAATAGTTTCTGAGTCGCACATTTGCAGGGTGTTATGCTGCTTCACATTTGTGCTGCCTGATTCGCCAATTCAAATAGATTCACAGATTCACTCTGGTGAATCAATTCATTGTCCGAGAAAATCAAACTCACTGATTCAGCGACTAACCCCCCCCCAAACCCCTCCCCAGTGAAATCTGACATACTTCTGAAGCTTCCTAAAGCAGCGGCGGTGGTGGACGGTCAACAGTGGCATCGGCCTGCCCCACTGGGGCCTTCCCTCAGCCAAGTTACTGATGACATCACTGATGACGCAGCAAAGGGAAGCCCTGGTGGGGCAAGCCATGAGTAGCCTATTCAGAGCGATGCTGCTGCTGCTGTAGGAGGCCTCGTAGGTATGTCAGGTGTCACGGTGGGAGAATCGGTGGGCTGCAGCTGAACAGGGGGATGTCACGGCAGGAGAAAGGTTGTGATTCACTGTTCTCGGGTATAAATATTCAGGTTTTCAAGTCTCTTCACACATATTCTTTGGTGCAAATCTTAGACTATTTTTGTCCCCTTCCTCCAAAACTGAACACAATAGAACAAGTAGTACAGAGGTATCAATGCCTCCTTTCTTCTGCGGGTTAAGTCCCTCTCTATAGAGCCCAGCGTCCATTGTTTCATCACCCCTACATCCCACTCCCTCTCTGTGCATATCAGCCTCTCACATCAGACCCAAATGTGCTCTAGGAGGTCTGGGGAAGCATCTTCCTTCCATTCAGAGGGGTTCCGCCTCCGATGGTGTACTATATGGACGTACCAGAGCTCACCTCTCGGGATACAAGAGAGTATTTATGGCAGAGCGGTAGATTGCCTTCCTGGGTAGCCACACTCCTTCAGTGCCCATCTGAGTATTCCATTCTGTGAATGTGAACCAGGTTGAGCCCCCCTATGCTGTCATGCACCTCACGTACAACCTTCACTTCCCCGTGAAGGGACTCACAGGTGGAGGGATGTTAGAAGAAAGTACATGAACGCCCCTGCTTTCTTTCCTGACCCCCTCTTATTGTGCCCTGAACTGTTCTGGGTAGGAGTGACAGTAGCAAAAGAGGAAACCTTCTACTCTCTTCCCTCTTTTGCCCCCGTTTTCCTAACTGCTCCCTCCCAAAATGAAAAGCAGGTGGGTGAGGAGGAAGTAAGAGCTCCAGGAACGATGGGGACCTCAGCCAGTTCTATTTATATAGGAAGCAGAAGGGGAGGGTCCGCAATACCTTAAGATGAAGTCAAATTCAGAGCCAGCAAGCATGAGCACCCCCAGAAGTGTAGAGATGGCACCATCCATTACTGGGGCAAACATATGCTCCAAGGCAACGGCTGAGCGTAGGCTTCTGCTGCCGATTGCGGTGAGGAAGCCCTGCACAGGGGACAGCAGAAAAGAGAGAAAGAGACAACAAGCAATGAGCAAGTCCGTCAACAGTCAGTGTTCGTGCTGGAGGAAGCTACTTCTTTCAGTGTAAAACGCCAGATCTTAGCAGCTTGCTTTAATGCAGACTATGGCCCGGATGCACTAAACTCACTGGGTGGCTAACGATCGTCGCTAAACCAGTTGATAAGGTTTAGTGCCGGACGTAATTTACACAATGGCTGCGTTCGGTGCAGCCATGCAAATAACCTCATTAGTATTAAAATGAGGTGATTAATATTAAAACAAGCGCTCCGATTGATGCCTTAATATTGCTTAGGCATGCACTAAATCTAGCGACAACTAACGACCCCAAATTACCGGCAGGCGCCTTAGGTGTTTGAGCCAGAAGGGGAAGATGCAGGAAGGGCTCGGCATTCCTCCTTCCCTCCTAATGTTTTCTTCTATAGAAGTTACGGGGTGGGTGGGGGGGGGCAGGAGGAAGTGGGCATCCCTCCTGCTTCTCTTTTTGTGATTGGGAGAGGGGGTGGCACATCTGTGGCCATGAAAAAAAAAAACCCTGCTGGCTCTGTGCATGTGTCAAAGTCGCTTTTTCAGGGACTAAAGGGGTGGGATTACGGCAGCCCTCCAGGGAAGTCGTTTGAGCCTCAATTGCCATTTTGAAATTTGCGCCACCCAGGGGATTAGTGCATCAGGGCCTCTGAGTTTCAACATAGAAAAAGACGTGACGAGTGTGAAGTACCCACCAAAGCAATGTGCACAGTGAATTCCACCCCGATTCCTACAGAGGCAACGAGGATTACCACTGGGATGGCACTCAATTTGATGCCCATTAGTCCCATCATGCCAAACAGCTCCACGGTCATCATAGCCAGAACAAAGACCTGCAACAGACACGTTCTGGGTTGGAAGGAAGCGCCATGTGCGTGGTCCTCCAGCTCCCCTCCCTACATCTGCCAGCGCATGGATGAATCTGACTGACTTTTACACACACAACCTGGGACCCGATGTTCAAGAAGCAACACATGTGAGACATGCTGTTACAGCTGAGCTCTGCAATGGGCTGCGTACTTAACGATCCTACACTTATTCCTGTTGAATTAGTCTTTCTTCTGGCATCAGGGAAAATCTCTCTGCCTTCCCCCCGGCTCCTTACCTTCACAGATACCCTCTCTTTGAAATGAACACAAATATTACACCAGTAAACAACCATTTACATCTGCATGAAGGCTGCTGCGTTCCTGGGGAAACAGTTGGCGCAATATTCAAAGCCTTCACTGTCCTAAGTACTCTCTGTCCAATATTCAGCCACAGCAGCTCCTGGTCAGTTAAAATACAGTGCGAGATGGCCACTGAATATTAGCGCTACGTTTAGCCACCAAATTGGGCCACATAAACAGCTTTAACCACTAGAAACCTAACCAGCCAGCACTTAATATCGACTTAGCCAGCTACTTGTAAGCTTATAGCGGTCAAAAATAAATTGGATATTTAATGCCTGTCACCGGCATTGAATATCTGGGCTGAGGCCCAATGTACTTCCCTGTGGAAAGGGCTTTGAATATCACGCTCCCTTTTCTTGTCTCTAGGCTCCAGCTAGAGAATGACAAGGTGACAGAATTTGTCTCCGTCCCTGCGGGAAACCGTCCCATGTCCTTCTTTAGTGACTATATCAACCTCAGATCTGGATATTTGGACAGATTTGGTTTGCCACTCTCTGTGGAAAATTGGGTCACTCTTTTGGCTATATCAACCTCAGTCCTTCCATGCAAGGCTTGAGGGTCAGTGGCTGGGCCCACTCATGCTTTGATTCTTCCCTCTCTCCTTAAAGAATGACACAGGGATGGTTTCTCGTGGTTATCTGTGGGGACGGAGACGGTGACAAATTCTGCCCTACTGCTCAGCCAGGTCCCTCTTTCTTGAGAGGCAGAAAGAAATCACTTATACAGCCTGGTGCTAGAAACTACTGAGCTGCACTAACCGAGGCTCACAGAGTGGGATGGCATAAAGGGCCCCGATACTCACAATGATGCCAGCAGTCCAGGGGTTCAGGAGAAGGAGCGCGCAGACCAGAAAGGTGCAGGCAAGCAAAATACTTATGGCCAACAGGAACCAGTGACGTAAGCTGATATACTGCTCCCAGAAGAGGAATGGGTAGCCGCTAGGATAGCTGAGTACCCCCTTATGGGCAAATTCTTCACAGATGGCCCGAACGCTCCTGATGGCTTCAATGAAATCTGACGTCTGTTGCAATCCATTGAGGTAGAAAGGAAACTGGGCAAATTCAATGGGCTGAGCAGCTGGAACTGCCGAGAGAGAAAAGCAGTAAATTGAGTGCCCTATGTAATTTCTTCATTATAAAATGGAGGAAAAGACCGAGTCAGTCAGTAAGTTTGGGTGGGTTTTGCAGGGCTCACCATACAATATAAGCAGGGAAGTGGTGGAGAGGAAAACGGTGATGGAATTGAAAAAAGCGTGGGATCTCTAATTAGAAAACAAAGGATGTAAATTAAAGATCTTCACGGTCATTTGGTGTAGGATGGGCTGGGGTGGAACATGAGGATGTTACTGGCCAGACTTTACGGTAGATGTCCTGCAAACAACGGGATGGCTGGTAGGCTGGAGTGAGCTAGGACAATACCAGGTAGACTTTAGTTAATCTAACCCTGTATTTTTTAATGGATGTAGGTCTTTTACCTGCCGTCATGTACTATGTTATGGTGAGATGTGTGCCTGGGACTTCCCCCCCCCCCCCCAAGGATGTCCCTCTGCTCTGCTCTGATGTCTGTGGCCAGTTTGCTACGAATGCTGGCTGCTTGAACATCCCAATAGCTTGTTCATGTGTGGTTTTTGTTTGGACGTTTTCATTCTTAAAAATGGTCAAAAAAGATAGCGCATGAGGGCCAAAATGCCTACAAAAGTTATTTAAAAAGACAAACGTTTGGCAGTTTTGTAAAGGAACATTTTCTGTACTGGATTTCTGAATGTCTTTCCTAAAACGTCCAAACTCAAATGCCCCTCCATGTTACTAGGGGGCTAATTTAAAACAAGAGAAATGTCCAAAACATTGCATAAAGGGGCTGATGGACTTTTTTCTCATCCTTTAAATCTGAAGGTAACGTTCGAGGCATGGTGTGGGTGGGACTACGGTGGCCTTAGGATTTGAACATTTAAGAATGCATCCAGGGCAGAATTTGGACATTTGGGGCTAGATCTGTTTTAATAACAAATACATGCTCAAAAGGTGCCCAAACTAACTAGATGACCACTGAAGGGATGTACGAATGAACTCCTCCCCCCCACACTTTCCCAGTGGTCTCTGACCCCCTCCCACCTCCCAAAGATGTGTATGACAGCGTCAGATGTTATGGCCAGGCCTAGCAGAGGAGCAAGCAGGTTCCCGCAGTAGCCTGGTGGGTTGTGTAGTCAACAAGACAGATGGGGACTCAGGGCCACATCCCATTCTAACCATAACACTAATGAGCCAAATCCCACTATACTGCACCTGCAGGCATAAGGGCTATTGGGGTGCTGTACAGGTGGGTCCCATAGGTTTTGGAGGGCTCACCATCACCATACACTATAAGGGGGTTATGGTGAGGTGTGTACCTGGGACCTTTTAGGTGAAGTTCGCTGCAATGCCCCTTCTGGTGTCCCACTGCTCTGCTGGGATGTCTGTGTGGTCAGGCAATTACAATGCTGGCTCCTTCTACATCCCAATGGATTGTTTTGTGCGGTTTTCTTTTGAATGTGTTTTTTTCAAAAATGGTTCAAAGAGACAGACACACCGAGGACAAGCACATCTGAGAAATGGCCAAATCAAAAAGATGGACGTTTTTTGGTTTCAAAAGACAGGATACTGGGCTAGATGGACCATTGGTCTGACCCACTAAGGCCATTCTTATGTTCTTAAAAATGGTCATGTTCAGTAGTAGGTTTTTGTGCGTCTTCCTTAAAACGTTCAAACTCAGATTGGGACGTCAGTGTGATATGACTATGGCAGAAAGAGCTGAGAAAGACAAGGGAAATGGAAAAATCTATCCCAGGGTGTCAGTGTGATGTAATTGTGCAGGAAGAAGAGACAACCAGTGAGAGAGATGGGGAAATACCAGGACAAGCAGAGCAGAGACAGAAGGGACAGACGGGGAAAGAGGAAATGGATCACTGGGTGTCAGATAGGGAAATGTTTTTCTTTAAAAAAATGGGAGTGTATTTGTCCCAAACCCCTGTCCCGAGGAGAGAAGCTCACTTACTTCGCAGGTGTTCTCCTGTGGTCTCATACTTGTCATGGATCCACTCGGGAGGCTGGGGGTAGAAGTTAGCCTGTGAGGCTGCGTAGCCCAGAGGGTCGTTGCTACTCCAAGCAGTCAGGTAAACGTAAAACATGTCAGGGTTGATCGTTCCATTGGTGTCCACCAGTCGCTGCCTCGCAAGCTGTACAGGTCAAAACAGGAGCACACAGAGATTAGGGGGAGCTGGTCCAAACACCCCCATCAGCAAACAGAGCCAGAATCTGCATGACTTCAGGTCTACTATTTATACAGATAGACTTGGCACAAATTTCACAAAAACCGTTATTCCTCACACACCCCTTTTTGTCCAGCTAATTTTGACAGCACTCAATGTTTGTGTGGACAAAGTTACCTGGACAAAACAGTGGCAGTTCTGCCATACTTGGACAGACCGAAGGTCCATCGAGCCCATTATCCTGTTTCCACCAATGGCCAACCCAGCTCATAGGTACCTGGCAACATCCCAAGGAGAGAAACAGATTTGATGCTGCTTCTCCTAGGAATATGCAGTGGATTTCCCCAACTCATCTCCCCTTTTAGGAAATTAGCCAAACCTTTTTTAAACCCCACTGAACTAACTGAAATCACCATATTCTCCGGCAACAAATTCCAGAGTTTAATTACACGTTGTGTGAAGCAACATTTTCTCCGGTTTGTTTTAAATCTGCTAGTATTTTATAGACCTCAATCATATCCACCTTCTCCAAGCCATTTCTACTTACATAAACCTGGTGCAAATTGATCTGAAAGGAGCAGGGGGGGAGGCAGCTGTCCCTCAGAATGACCCTTAAATCCTGTAATTAGGCCTCGGTGTCACTATGGTTTTGGACTGCCCCCCTTCCCTCCCGATGCTACCTCACCTGCTCGTAGTCAAATGGGTCCTTCCTGTTGCCTGTTTGGACTAGCAGTTTGTAGGCAAGGGCACCGTCCTCAGAGGCGTTGTGGGAGCTGTCTTTTCTGATCCGACCTGCCTCCCAGTCCTTGTCAAATGCAGCCTGCAGACCTGAGGAGCCGAGCAGAGAGGTCAGTCCTATGCGCATCCTTCCTTTGGAGTTTAATGGCCAGATTTCATTATGCATTCTAAGGTTTTAGGGTCTTTTTTTCATAGGTTTGTGATGATGAAGCACTTAGAATTACTCTGGCTGGCGGTTGACTTCGCCTAAGTGAGATAGTCAGTGAATATCACCACAGAAAGACCAACAAAAGAGTAGGCAGCTCAGAGGAGGTGCAGGGGGTTATGCGGGTGCCAGCAAATTTGAATGTCATACTATTTTAAGCCACATTTTGGTGCAATATATACAATATTGGATGTTGAGCACATAAGATTTGCATAGAGGGCTTCACTCCTGTCCCCAACGACTAGGGTTACCAGATTTTTCCAAAGGAAAATCCAGACCCATGGCCACGCCCACCCCATTCTGCACCCCAGCCCCGCCCCTCATACAGCACGCACGCATGTGCAGATGTCCCCTCTCGACCTGATTTTCACAGGAAGCTTTTCAAAATCCGAACAAAGTGCTAGACGTCTGCTAATCCTACCAATGACCCCACTAAGACCACAAGGGAGACAGGAAGGCCAGGGGCAGCCTATGTAGACCTTGTAGGCGGGTTGGGATGGCCCATTCAGGGAGGGGGAGGGACACTGATGCAGGCTGGGGGATGGCTTTAACTCAAAAAGAGTAATGTGGGTCCCGGTCGATATTTTGGCAGAGCCCACATAACTTTCTTATATAGGCTGTGGGTCAATACTGGTTAGGTCCAGCACTGAATATCTGAGTCTAATGTAGACAGCAACAGCTTTTCAAAAGAAATTTTTGACCCACACCAGCTGAATACTGGCTGGAGCAGGAATCAGATGTGGCACCCTAATCTGTGGTATTCCTGTGGGAACACTCTCGCTAAGGAACACCACTGCAGGGTTTGGTATCCTATAATTTGTATGCTAAGTTCTATTAAGAAACAAATAATCAGTCACACATTGAATTTTTACCTCAGCAGCAACTGATAGGCCTAAGAAAATATTTCAGCTTGTGCAAGATTTTCCTAGATTAAGGATCCCCTGCAGACCTTTTTTGGCCCTTTTGGCTCAGAAATGTACAGGGCTTTTAGTGACAAGTTTATTCTGGGGCACTGAGACAGGAAAAAAAGAGTAGGAATGGTTCAAATATGTCCCAATATGATGTGCCTCCATGAGGACCAGACATCAGATTTCTAGCAGTCACTGAGAACAGCCCTGAGACATTCATCTTGGTCCTTTATCGGTCTGTTTAGTCAAGGGTTGCACGAACAGACTACTTTCGAGGCTTGAATGAAGAAGATATTCCAGACAAACCCTGAGGGATCCAGCAGCCTGTACCATGCTGTGATCATTGCCATCCCCACCCAATCCATGACCAGGAAAGACCTTACCTCTCAGCCATTCTTGGAAGTAATGCAGCCACATTTTGGGCAACTCTTGGTCCTTCACTCGCAAGATGTACTTGGCTGCTGCAAAAGCCTGGTGCAAACTGTACAGCGTTTCCTGGCTCTGGGGGTAGTCAAAGCCCCCCTTGGTCACGATGAACATGTTGTAGAAAGAGAAGTATTTGAACTGCGCAGAGATGAAGCGGTGCTCCTTGGTGTCACGGGGAACGATATCTGCTAAGGAGAGGCCGTCATGTACCATCGTAGAGCCATATAGGCTAATCCCCAGCAGAGTCAGAAAGAGGAAGAGCACAACAGCCTGCAGGAAACAATGAAAAAGTTGGGATCACCCAGGACACTCCCATTCCCACTAATAAAAAGCTCAACGCAAGAGCCCTGACACTGTGGGATAGGAGAAAATGCAAGAACCAGTCCCAGGTTTCTAGAGTACGTTAAACATATGAGAGTTGGTAACTTCACTTCATTTCTGAAGGGCCACTTTCAAAAATGAAGTCTTAGTCCAACTTGTACGATTCCCACTAAACATCCAAAGTCAGAAACACAGAAATGTCCATTTTCGAAAGCCAAACTGCTAGACATCTCCCAATTTTTTTTCTTCTGAAAATCGCCTAGTTGGACGTCTAGATCGACACGACATCCAACTCTTAGGACTCCTGACGTTATGCCCCATTTTCAAGCACAGAAACGTCCATATTGAAAACGTCCAAATCCAGATCATTTAGACGTGGGAGGGGCCAGCCTCAGATACAGCCTCAGCACCCTGAGGTTGTGGGTTCAAACCCTGCACTGCTCCCTCTGACCCTGGGCAAGTCACTTAATCCCCCCATTGCCCCAGGTACATTAGATAGAGTGTGAGCCCACCGGGACAAATGCTTCAGTACCTGAATACATTCATGTAAACCGTTCTGAGCAGAGGGACACCTTACAGAGCACTGCTGTGAACGTCACATAAAGGATGCCAGTTGCAAATCTCACCATAACCCCCTTATAATTTATGGTGAGCCCTACAAATCTCCCCCCCAAACCTACTATACCCACCTGCCTACCACCCCAATAACCCTATGGCTGCAGGTGGTACCTATATGGCAGTATAGTAGGGTTTTGGTGGCCTCACACTTTCCACCATAAATGTAGTGGTTAGAGTGGCTTATGGGCCTGGGTCCTCCTCTCCCCCCCCCCCCCCCCCCCCCCCGCTACTTAAGACAAATGAAGAAATGTTTTCAGAGATTAAGAAAGCTGGCAAATTGGGCAATGAGTGATTTAATTAGCCAAATTTGTTTTAGGGAGTAACAGTATACAATGTCCCCATTCAAACCATTTCACTCTGTTACTTAAGCCAAAGAGCTGAAATCCCTCGTCTCTAAGCAGAGGTCCAAATATTGTCTTCAAACTTAATGCTGCTATTGTACTATCATGGGCATAAAAAATCTCCTTCTGTTTTTTCAAAACCAGCACTGGAACCCCTACATAAGAGGCAAACAGTATCGTCACCAGGGTGACCCCCAAACCTCATTGATTCATAACATAACATAGTCCATTTATCTTCTTTCTTCATCCAATTACAATCACCTGACAAAGAAGCGTGGGATGAACACAGAGGATGCAGAATCCAAAAAGAATAGTAAATATTGAACTGGGTAGACTTGCACAATATGTGTCTTTGTCTGGCCTTTTGGTGGAGGATGGGCTGAGGAGGGCTTCAATGGCTGGGAGGGTGGAGAAGGGCTGGAGTGAGCTTTGACAGAGACTTCAGGAGTTGGAGCCCAAGCACAGTACCGGGTAGAGCTTTGGATTCATGCCCAGAAATAGCTAAGAAGAAAAATTTATTTTTAATTGAATCAGGTTGGGCAGACTGAATGGACCATTTGGGTCTTTATCTGCTGTCATCTACTATGTTACTTGCTTTGCCGCTGACCATAGCTGCTTCAGGGGAAAATGATCCCATTTGCAGAACTCCCAACTCATACTTGCTCACCCTTCTAATTCTTCTCTACGATGGCCCCCAGCTTTAACTCAACATTGACTCCAGCATTTATAGATAGACATCTGATTCCATACAATTCGCCTAGAGTTCTCAGATCATCCTCACAATCTACCCTATACGTTCCCTCTTTAAAAATCATTGGTACTCGCCGTGACTTGATCTTCTCGGTTACTGCTCCAACAATTTGGAACTCACTCCCTCTTTATTTAAGACTTGAACCAGACTTGCAAAAATTTAAGAATAGCTTAAAGTGTCTTCTTTTTAAAGAAGCCTTTAACTAAAAGTTTTTTTTTTTGTTGTTTGTTTTTTTTTTTTTTTGCTGGTTATTTCCTATTTTCATCACCCTTCATCAAATTAAGATCCCCATCCCCTTCCCTTTTAACTTTTCTTCTGTTCTAAATTTTTTCCCCTCACCTTCCTAATGTACTACCCCATTTTGGTTATTTTATTTTAAAATTGTATTTTTTCTTTCTTTCCTACCGTTTCATGTGGCATGTCACCCCAGTTTGTTTTTTACTTTTTAAAGTAGTCATTTTTAATTTTAATGTATTTGTGATTTTATTGCCTTTGTAAAACGCTTTGTAATCTGAAAAGCGTTTAATCAAATATCATAATAAACTTGAAACTTGATAAACTTGACTGGATAAGTGCTAGGGAGGTAAAATTCCAAGACGTCATAAATGACTGCTTCGTGGAGCAAGAGGTCCAAGAAATGACAAGAAGGGGAGCTATTTTAGATTTGGACCTTAGTGGAATGCGGGGAGGTAATTGTGATGGATCCACTAGGAAACAGTGATCAGAACGTGATCAAATTTGAGCTCTCTGGAGTGACAAGTGAACAAGGCTTTAAATCATAATGAGATCAAAACTCACTTCTTGATATAACCCTCTTAGGTATATTATTACACTTTATAGGGGCTTGCGTCTGTCAATTTTAATAAAAAGAACACAAATAATGGTTGAACCATTGACTTACTTTCCAGTTATATCAGACAAATACAGTAAACCCCCGTGACTTTGTGGTTCGTGAATCGCGGACTCAGGAGCTGCTTTAACACGCTATCTGGAAAATACTGAGAATGATTTTCAGCACTCGCCGGTGCCCCAGCTGACCTCTCTTGCCTTCGATAAGCTCCTAAACTGCATTTGCGGTTTTTTAAAATTTGCGGGTGTTCCTGGAACAGAACCACCGCAAATTTTGGGGCAGTGCTGTATATATGCGGCAATAATGCCTCTCTATTAGATAAAGTGGCCAGATTTAAATGGGTCTTAGAAAAGACTGGAACAATATAACCCAGCAAAATCAGGCAAGACAAAAAAACATAACTCCATGTAGAACACGGTAAGGGGATGTTAAAGAGTTATTAGTCACAAATTCTAAATAATCATTACGAGTTCTAGACCAACAAGTAAGAGAATCTCTTAAAGAAGAATCAGTAAATTGACAGGCTAAAATTTCTAGATCCTTTGCTTAAAATCTATAACCGAACACTTAATAAAAGATGTCATAATAATTGCAAGACCCCCTTCCTTTTGTTCTTTTTACACAATAGAGTAACTTTATATCCTGGTGGACAAAATTCTTGGATTAGAGGATCATTCTCAGAGGACAACCAGGGTTCTGTCAAAGATAGACAGCTTATTTAGTCCTCGAGAAGCCGATTTACCCCAAATAGACCTTATATTCAGATATGCACTGGGTCCTTTCCTCCTCTGTGAATTTCGGAAGATTACTCTTCTCCTGGATACCACTGGAATTGGATGAAGCGCTGTACTCAAAAAGTCAATAGGTGTCCAGAATTGCAGAGTTATCTTTGAATTACGTTCTAATTTCATAAAGGAGTAATGTACTGGAATTAAATCAAATGATACAACCCTCACCCCTCCCCCAAAAAATAAACCAACTCAAAGAAAATAGCAACACCTTCCAATTTCTATTCCTAAAAGAGTTCTGATAAGAACAAGTTAAGAACAAAGCTGCATACAAAACTGTGTGCAAAGGGGTAAAAGTTGCCCCTTAGGCACGGCCCTTCGGAGCTAAGCCTCGGAAGAGCTGGTGGGTGATGTCATTAGAAAAGCGACAATGGCAAAGAAATCAAATTAGGAACTCTGGGGGCAAAGCAACTGGTCTTGATATTCAATAACACTTATGTGACTGTGCATTATAATATTATTGCATATCCAATGACATTGTACCATATCTTTGTGATTTTCATGTTTGGTTTATTTTTGGCTCTAAGCCATAGTTGGACACTGTGACCACACTGTACCATGTCTTTACTTCTGATGACTGAAAACTGTCTGATGGTTCCGATTGGGCAGTAAATGAAATGTACATAAACCCTGGTATTTTAAAAATACAAAATAGGCAAGATAGGGTGATATTTGCTAAAGAAATCAACCTTTAAAGGGAACATTCTTGGAAAAGGTCTTGCTGTGAGCAAGTAGGAAAAAATAAAGTGTGATGTGATAGATCAAAGCAACAACATTGAAAGTGTCTCTCTGGCAACCTGACTGCAGTGTGAATCATCAAAGAAATGTTAGCAGAGCCTCCATTGGAAGCAAATACGGGTAAGGAAAGCAGAGCTCAGTTATCCTCAGTCCTGGGACAAGTGCTGTGAAGGAACCTGCTACTGCGGGGAGCAAAACTGCATTGGCGAGTGTTACCTAGTGGGAAATCTAGACACATTTTGATCCACTCTTTAGTGATTATTGCAATTCATTATTCAAAAAAATTAGACATCCACCAATTATAGAAAACACAGCCATAAAACTCACTTCAAATGCTAATCAATTTGACCACTTCCAGTAAAGCACATTGGCTCCCAACTGCGTACAGGATAACCTATAAGATTATCTTGCTGTCTTTTCAAACGTTAACATCAAACTCTTAATTCCATCTATGCCTTTACGTTCACTGAGATCCTCTGACCAGCATTTATTATCTAACCCCTCTCTTAAGATAATCAGCTCAAAGCGCCCTGATACCCCCAGCTGTGGAACGCCCGACCGATGAAGAGCAAATGCTGGATTGGTTGAAATGCTGTTTAGTTAAGGATGCCTTTCATTTCATCGGGATGCTCCTTTTCCATTCCTCAATCCCTTAGGCTTAATTGTTCTCCTATCCTATTATGACATGTATTTCTCCCTCCTTTGCTTTTGTTCCTGATATTTGTCTATTTTTTGTCATTTTTGTACTTTTCTGTCTAATTGTTTGTTTGAAATTTACTTTTACCCTATTTTATAATTTCTCCATTGCTTAGGAAATAGACAAGTGATTTAATCAAATTTTAATAAAAACTTGAAACTTGATAATATGGAACTGGGTCACTTCAGAGCCTTTTTTACATTATTGGTCGCCGTACCTTAAGAAGGACATGGCGTTACTCGAGAGGGTTCAGAGGAGAGCGACGCGTCTGATAAAGGGGATGGAAAACCTTTCATACGCTGAGAGACTGGAGAAACTGGGTCTCTTTTCCCTGGAGAAGAGAAGACTTAGAGGGGATATGATAGAGACTTACAAGATCATGAAGGGCATAGAGAGAGTAGAGAAGGAAAGGTTCTTCAAACTTTCAAATAATAAAAGAACAAGAGGGCATTCGGAAAAGTTGAAAGGGGACAGATTCAAAACAAATGCCAGGAAGTTCTTCTTTACCCAACGTGTGGTGGACACCTGGAATGCGCTTCCAGAGGACGTTATAGGGCAGAGTACGGTACTGGGGTTTAAGAAAGGATTGGACAATTTCCTGCTGGAAAAGGGGATAGAGGGGTATAGATAGAGGATTACTGCACAGGTCCTGGACCTGTTGGGCCACTGCATGAGCGGGCTGCTGAGCACGATGGACCCCAGGTCCGACCCAGCAGAGGCATTGCTTATGTTCTTATGTTCTTTACTAACAAAAGTAGTTTCTAACATGGTTTAGTAGTTAAAGGCCCTACATGTTAGTCTATGGACGCGTTAGCGTTTAGTGCTTGCTAATTGGTTAGCACACCTTAGTAAAAGTGGAGGAAAGCCAGTGTTTAAAGCTGTTAGAGCTTAGCAGAGCAGTTATTCAAATCAGTGTTCAGTGTCTGAGCTTCACCCTCCCACCCATGCTCAATCTTTGTTTTATAGGCTTTTCAACTAATTAGGTCTATACCGTGGTGTAGAGAGGGCAGAGCCCAGGACAGAGGCGCCCACTCTTGAGCACCCCCTCATCCCCCCCGTGTAACTCTTGAAATGTTCGCCAGCGTCAGCAGCATCTTCCACCTGCTGCTCGCACTGGCCTCGGCTACCTTCTGATGTCATATCCTGGTCCCTCAACCGGGAAGTGACATCAGAAGGGAGCTGAGGCCAGTGTGAACAACGAGTGCAAGATGCTGCTCATGCCAGCATGCATTTAAACAGGTACGCAGGGGGGCAGAGAGGAGGAGAAGAGTCTGAGGTGGTCCACCCCCCCACTTACTACACCACTGGGTGTATATAATTTGAACTGGTCCAGTTGGTAATTTATCTCTTAGAGATCTATCAGCTGATTTTCAAAGTGATTTAAGTGGGCAAGAGAGGCTATAGACCACTTAAATTACTCCTGGCTGCCCAACTGCCAAGATTCAGCAGCTCTTAACCAGGCGGTGCTTTTGAATACTGGCTCTGACTGGCCACTGCAAAAAAATGGTCAGGTCAGGGTCAGTAGAGGGGACCTGCATAGCTAACCCGGCCAAGTTACAGCAGCTGAAAAGCCTTTACAACAAATAACCAAGAACTCCTGAGGCAAAGATAAGGACTTCAAACAGTTCAGTCATGCCGAAGGTCATTTCCAATTGAGAATCCCACCATCACTGGCCAAAGCATCAAGTCAAAAGTGAAACCTAGGCCCGCATGGAAAAGCTGAGCAAATCTTCTCCATGATACTGGTGGCCTTAGATTAGCATACAAGCGTGAAACGTTGGCCATCGTCGGCAGAATATAGCAGGGATTGAGTCCCGCTTTAAGTGTCAGTCTGTACAAAGACGGAAAGTGAGCAGACACGGAGCAATCGGCAGGATTCAGTGGAGCAACACACTTCCAAGATAAGCTATGCCTGCTTTTCATTGTACAATAGATATTTAATTTTACTGAGATATTGCTGAAAAATTGATCCGTGTATTCGAGATTAGTATATTTTGAACTTTACAATATGCACTATTCAAAGGGGTTTCTTTTTTAGCCAATGAGAGAAGCATGGGAGAGAGCCAATGAAAACGCTTCTCTCTCTCTCTCATAGCTCCGTTGCAAAGGTATGCCCTATTGGCTTCTGAGGCATTTGTCCCCTTTCAAAGTTCATTTAAATGATTTACTAACATTGAGGGTGGCAGCAATAATTCACACAGCAGCCAGCTTATATTTAATTCCAGCTCCTCTATTTTGTAGTCTAGTAATTTGTGGTACAGATGTTTCTTACATACCTTTGTCTGTGGTTTCAGCAGCAGGGGAGCATACTTCTCCCTGGCAAGGTTCGACAGGTTCCAGCCGAAAAAGGGCAGCAGGACACACTTCCTGCCTTCCTTTGCTTCCCTCACTTGAGCCAGAAGATCCCGTGTAGAGCTGGAGGAGCTGGAAGACTCCACAGAAGGGACGAAGGTGGAAGGCGCAGTGGAGATTTGGGAGGTAGGCGGTAGGATAGTGATCACATGCTGCCCCGTGGAGTCACACCGGGTGAAGGCCTGCACAGTAGTGGTTATGGTGGTGCTGCAGTACGAGGAAGGGTGGAAGGTGTGGTTGTCATTGGAGTCAGCGTACTCTTGAGGCTGGATCTGGATGACTCTGCTTGAGCAGGAGCTGAAAGGGAAGGGGCCGGACGGTTAGACGAGATGGCTTTCACTGAATGACATCCTCTACTGCCCTGGATACAGAGAGGGAAAATGCTTGAGTACCTAATTTGAAACCCGTTCTGAGATCCTTTGGGAGGATGGGCTAACGAAAATCGAATAGATAAGCCTGGAATGCCCCCTGGCTGGCATATTTACCCTTTCGGTGTGGAATGGAGATGGGAAAAGTTACCTGTAAAAGCAGCAGGCTACGTCAAGTCTTTTATCTTCTCGTCGGCGAAGATCCAGGCTTAAGATGGCAGGAAAAATGAGCAGGACCATAGTGAAATTAAACACCACTACCACAGCAGCCTGCCAGGAATCAAACAGAAAAAAAGGGCTTAGCAGAAACACCGTAATATCAGGAATGTGGCAGATCTTAGAAGAAAGACCAGGGCTGAGGCCTGCAAAAATGTTCCCGAGAGCAGGAAGTTCTTAGCATGGAGGAAAAGGGGCTGACAAGCTTAAAACAGCGGCAAAACATTTAGAAATCCTGGCACTCTGCTCTCTAACATAGTAACATAGTAGATGACGGCAGATAAAGACCCGAATGGTCCATCCAGTCTGCCCAACCTGATTCAATATTAATTTTTTTTTTCTTAGCTATTTCTGGGCAAGAATCCAAAGCTCTACCCTGTATGTGCTTGGGTTCCTACTGCCGAAATCTCCGTCAAAACCTACTCCATCCCATCTACATCCTCCCAGCCATTGAAGCCCTCCCCAGCCCATCCTCCATCAAACGGCCATACACAGACAGACACAGACCGTGCAAGTCTGCCCAGTACTGGTTTTAGTTCAATATTTACTATTATTTTCTGATTCTAGATCTGATAGTAGATCTAGCCCCTCCCCCACTCTCTTCTCCACCCTCCCAGCCATTGAAGCCCTCCCCAGCCCATCCTCCACCAAACGGCCATATACAGACACAGACCGTGCAAGTCTGCCCAGTACTGGCCTTAGTTCAATATTTAATATTATTTTCTGATTCTAAATCCTCTATGTTCATCCAACCCTTCTTTGAACTCAGTCACTGTTTTCCTCTCCACCACCTCTTTTGAGAGCTCACCTCCTGCTTCTTTAAGTCAAGCTGACAGACCTGCTGAAAACCCGAGGAGGGGGAAAGCAGGATCCTTCCCATTGCTGACTACCCAGGGAATGAGGATGCAGAGCTGGCAGGATAAGGCATGTGTGTGATGGTGTGAATCTCAGTCCAGGGTTCAAGTCAGGCTGGGAACCTTACCACACTTTCCCTTCCCCCGCCCCCACCACACACACATATTGAAACAGAGACACAGACTGAGGGATACACACATACACACACACATATACTGAAGCAGAAACATACATTTACCTAAAATGTGACGTATATACAGTATATATGAAAGAGAGACATAGACTGAGGGACACAACCATACCCACAAACCTACTGAAACAGGCACAAAGGGGCCAGTGCAATATGGCGCAGAAGGCGGAAGGTCTGGAATCATTATGGGTTAAATTACCAGAAAGAAATGGTTTTGACATAAAATTGGGACTGTACTATCGTCCACCTGGACAAACAGAAGCAAATGACAAAGAGCTGGAAGCAGAATTGAGGCGAGAATGCAAGAACGGAAATGTGATGGTAATGGGGGACTTTAACTTCCCCGGGATAGACTGGAGTATTGGAAACTCAAACTGCGTGAAGGAAACAGAATTCCTAGAGGCTGTGAGGGACTGCTTCATGGAACAGCTCGTTAAGGAACCAACGAGAGGGAATGCCACTCTCGACCTAATCCTCAGCGGGCTAGGGGGACCTGCAAAGGAAGTGGAGGTAGTAGGACCACTAGGAAACAGCGACCACAACATGATCCAGTACAAATTAGAAGTAGGAACATCAAAAGGGAAGTGAACCACAGCGGCAACGCTCAACTTCAAGAAAGGGAACTATGACGCTATGAGAGCAATGGTGAGAAAGAAACTCAGAAACAGCTCGAGAAAAACAGAGACCATGGAGAAAGCCTGGTCCCTATTCAAGGACACGGTGCAAGAAGCACAGAATCTGTACATTCCCAGTTTTAGAAAAGGGTGCAAAAAAAATCAAACAAAAGACCTGGTATGGATAACCAATGAAGTGAAGAAGGCGATAGGAGACAAGAAAAAATCATTCCGAAAATGGAAAAAGAACTAAACCGGGGAAAACTGGAAGGAACACAGGAAACACCAAAAAGAATGTCACCGAGTGGTCAGGAGAGCGAAAAGAGAATACGAAGAGAGACTGGCTGGGGAAGCAAGAAATTTCAAATCGTTCTTCAGATACGTTAAAGGGAAGCAGCCAGCGAGGGAAGAAGTAGGACTGTTGGATGATGGAGAAAGAAAGGGAGTGGTAAAGGAGGAAAAAGAGGTAGCTGATAGGTTAAACAAGTTCTTCTCATCAGTCTTCACAAATGAGGACACATCCAATGTACCAGAACCAGAAGAGATCTTCGATGGAGACCAAGAAAAACTGTCGACAATAGAGGTAAGCCATGAGGATGTCCTCTAACAAATAGATAGACTGAAAAGCGACAAATCACCAGGCCAGGACAGAATCCACCCAAGGGTATTAAAAGAACTAAGAAACGAAATAGCGGAAATACTCCAACGAGTTTGCAACCTATCCTTGAAAACTGGGGAGATCCCGGAGGACTGGAAAATAGCAAATGTTACATCTATCTTTAAAAAGGGATCGAGAGGTGACCCGGGAAACTACAGGCCGGTAAGCTTGACTTCAGTTCCAGGCAAGATGGTAGAAGCAAGCATCTGTGAGCACATAGAAAAAAAATGGACTAATGAAAGCGAGCCAACAAGGCTTCTGCAAAGGAAAATCGTGCCAAACGAACTCACTGCACTTCTTTGAAGGGATAAACAGCCAGATGGACATCGTTTATCTCGACTTCCAAAAAGCCTTTGAGAAGGTACCCCATGAGCGGCTACTCAGGAAGCTGTGGAACCACAGGGTGGAAGGGGACGTACACAGATGGGTTAAACACTGGTTGGCAGGCAGGAAGCAAAGGGTTGGAGTGAAGGGACACTACTCGGACTGGAGGAGGGTCACGAGCGGTGTTCCGCAGGGGTCGGTACTCAGACTGCTGCTGTTCAATGTATTTATAAATGACCTAGAAATAGGGACGAAGTGGGAAGTTATAAAATTTGCGGATGACACTAAACTCTGTAGCAGGGTTAGAACCGTGGAGGAATGTGAAGACCTACAAAGGGACCTGAACAAACTGGAGGAATGGGCGAATAAATGGCAGATGAACTTCAATGTAGAGAAATGCAAGGTCATGCATATAGGGAAAAAAACCCCGATGTTCAGCTACCAAATGGGGGGATTAGTACTAGAGGCAAGTAACCTTGAAAAGGACTTGGGTGTGCTGGTGGACACAACAATGAAGTCAACGGCACAATGCGCAGCTGCCTCAAAGGAAGCAAACAGAATGCTGGGTTTTATTAAGAAGGGTATCACAACCAGAACAAAGGAAGTCATCATGCCGCTGTATCATGCGATGGTGCGCCCGCACCTGGAGTACTGTGTCCAATATTGGTCACCATACCTAAAGAAGGACATGGCGATACTTGAGAGGGTTCAGAGAAGGGCGACAAAAATGATAAAAGGTATGGAAAACCTTACATACGCAGACAGGTTAGAAAGGCTGGGGCTCTTCTCTCTGGAGAAGCGGAGACTCAGAGGAGACATGATAGAGACATTCAAGATCAAGAAAGGCATAGAGAAGGTGCAGAGATCTTCAGCCTATTGGGAACCACAAGAACAAGGGGACACTTGGAGAAATTGAAAGGGGACAGGTTCAGAACCAATGCTAGGAAATTCTTTTTCACTCAGAAGGTGGTGGACACCTGGAATGCGCTTCTGGAGGATGTGATAGGACAGAGTACATTACGGGGTTTCAAAGAGGGATTGGATAAATTCCTGAAGGACTCGGGGATTGAGGGATACAGATAGGGGTAGAGATAGGACTATGAGGGTTAATAGATAGAAGGGAAAAAGGGAATAAAGGGTTTCAGACAAAGAATCACTTTACAGGTCATGGATCTAAAGGGCTGCCGCGGGAGCGGGCTGCTGGGCGCGATGGATCTCTGGTCTGACCTAGCGGAGGCAACTTCTTATGTTCTTAAGGCTTTGTGCAAAAGGGGAAAAGACCTGGAGGCTTAACACTGGGAGTTTAACTCAGAGTTTGAGAAGAGACCGCGGTCAGCTGCCAAGGGCATATCTGGGAATGGAGTGGATATTACGCCGTTCACAGAAGAAAACGTTTATAAACAACTTGAAAATCTGAAAGTGGATAAAGCTATAGGGCCAGATGGGATACTAAGATCTCTTAAGGCTTTATGTAATAGATCTATAGAGATGGGAGAGGAAACGAGTGGGAATGGCTCTTCTTCACAAAAGCATGGTCAGAGAAAATGTGGGAAAGTTCAGGCTGCCAAGCCTAACGTTGATGGTAGGAAAACTGATGAAGGAAAAGAGAATTAATTTTCTAGAATTCAACAGGTTGCAAAATCTAAGGCAAGATGGTTTTACAAAAGGGAAATCCTGCCAAACGAATCTGATGGATTTCTTTGATTGGATTTCGCAGAAGACTCAGGAGTGAGCTGAGAAGGCTGAACCTAGGACCCAAAGTGATGAATTGGATTGGAAACTGGTTGACCAATAAACGGCAGAGGCTGGTGGTAAATGAAAGTCGATTGAAGGAAAGGAAGGTGAAGAGTGGAGTGGAGTGCCACAGGGGTTGGTACTGGGGCTGATTCTGTTTCATGTATTTGTGAGAGACATTGTTGAAAGGTTAGAAGGCAAAGTTTACCTTTTTACGGATGACACAAAGATAGCCAATAGAAACCATGAAAAAAACCCTCAAAAAATTAGAAGAATGGTCAAAGATCTGGCAGGTACAATTTAATATGAAGAAGTGCAGAGGGGTGTAGTTGGAGTGAGACTAACTCTGTATGTTAGAAATCGCAGAAAGAAATCTGTCATAAATAGCAGTCCTGATTTGCGGAACAAACTACCATATAACTTTAGATGATTACACGTTCAGGAGACTTGTGAAATCCTATTAATTTGATAGGAGAGTGTGGCAAAGTGTTAGCGCTACAGCCTCAGCCCCCTGAGATTGTGAGTTCAAACCCTGTCTGCTCCTTGTGACCTTGGGCAAGTCACTTAATCCTCCATTATATATACTGTGAGCCCATAAGGACAGATAGGGAAAAATGCTTGAGCCTGAATGTAAACCACTTGATACACCTTGTCCAAGCAGCTGATTTATTTGCCAATACTGTGAATAACTCTTCTAATCTTTTGTGATTCACCTTGAGCCATGCCTAGGTTAGGCGGAATAAAAGTGACCAAATTAGATTAGAAATCCAAAGGCGATGTATTAGATCGGAGGCGAGAGATTAACAAGCACAGCTCAGGAGAGGGATCTTGGGCCTAGATTCACTAAGCCCATGGATCTGATCTGTGGCTGGGGGGCTGATTCACGAAGCAATCAGAGGCACGCCCCAAACCGACCACATGAATCGCTGAAGAGCGATCCCAACGAATGTGCAGACCGTCTTCTTTGCCTGTAGATGGTCTGTGCCTGCTCTCTGCGCAAGCTGGAAGAAACCTTCGTGAGCCCGTGGTTTTAACTACTTACATCCATCTAAACTCGGAGGGGGGGGAGAAACCAATCTCTGCATATTCTGCATGTTTAAAAGGAGACCGAAAGGAGGAGACCGAAGTCCATGCTGCCCCCAACTCTCCTGCTCTCTGCCGCCCTTCCCCGCAGTACAGCCCTGCTTTTTACCCGCGGGTTAAAACCATGGGCTCACACTGCGGGGAAAGGCGGCAGAGAGCAGGAGATGTGCCTCAGCTGGTTCCTGATTCCTTTCGGGGCAGGGAGCAGAGTGGCAGAGAGCAGGGTTTTTGCTGCAGGACAAGGATTTTAGGGCACCAGAGAACAGGAAAAGACGTGAATGACTGATCCTCAGCAGTCGCTTCTTTTTTGATTGGCCAGCCCAGTCGGTGTTCCTTAAATAGTTTAGTGAATCGCTGCCTTTCCCTCATTTGCATGCGCGGATCGGATCGGGAGGAAGGTTAGTGAATCGGGTTGAGGTCGGGACACGATCAGTGTCCTTAGTGAATCCAGCCCTTGGTGTCTGAGGATTTCAAGTTGGCAAAACAATGTGACAAGCTGGTGGCTACAGCCAGAGGGATGCTAAGCCTCACAGAGAAGGGGTACAACCCGCAGGAGAAAGGAGGTGCTGATGCCCCTGTGCAAGTTACTGGTGAAGCCCCACTTGGAGTACTGGGTTCAGTTTTGGAGGCCATATGTCACTAAGGACGCAAAAAGACTTGAAGCGGTTCAGAGAAAAGCGATGAAAGTGGTATGAGGTTTGCAGCACAAGACATGAGGAGAGAGTGGTAGAAACCTGGAACGCTCTTCCGGAGTCTGTCATAGTGGAAAACACCCTCCAAGGATTCAAGACAAAGTTAGACAAGTTCCTGCTGAACCAGAACGTACGCAGGTAGGGCTAGTCTCAGTTAGGGTGCTGGTCTTTGACCAGAGGGCTGCTGCGTGAGTGGACTGCTGGACACGATGGACCACTGGTCTGACCCAGCAGCGGCAATTCTTATGTTCTTATGTTGATCTGAAGGTAGGTGGATATAAGAACATAAGAATAGCCTTGTTAACCATCCCTTTTTGAATAATTCTTAACATCCTGTTTGCTTTTTGGGCAGCCAGCGCACATTGAGCGGAAGGTTTCATCGTATTGTCTACAATGATACCCAGATCCTTTTCTTGGGCGCTAACCCCCAAGGTGGACCCTAGCATCTGGGAACTGTGATTCAGGTTATTCTTCCCAGTGTCATCACTTTGCATTTGTCCACATTAAATTTCATCTGTCACTTGGACGTCCAGTCTTCCAATTTCCTAAGGTCCGCCTGCAATTTTTCACAATCCGCATGCGTTTCAACAACTTTGAACAGTTTAGTGTCATCTGCAAATTTAATCATCTCACTCGTGGTGGAGAGGGGTGATATTGGAAAGGTACTGCATTAACTTACAAACAGACTTTTTCCAGAGACAGGAAGCTGGTCGAACTTGAGGACATGAGCTGAGGTTGCAGGGGGGCAGACTCAGGAATAATGTCAGGAAGATACCTGGACTGCCCTCCTAGGGAGATGAAAATGGTAGTGGAATTCATAAATACATGGGATAAAGACAGAGGAGAACGGAAGCAAACCCTGGTGGGAAAGAAAGCCAGGGCCAGACAGACTTCTACCGTCTGTGCCCTGATCATGGCTGCGCAGGTCTGGATGGCACTTCGATGGCAACTTTTGTCATTGAAAAGCCTCTGCCCAGAAAATGGCAAAGACAAATCAAGATCAAGTTTACATATGTAGTATCATATACATACATAGTAGATGACGGCAGATAAAGGCCCGAATGGTCCATCCAGTCTGCCCAACTTGATTCAATTTAAATTTTTTCAATTTTTCCTTCTTAGCTATTTCTGTCACACCATATGGTATGAGGCAGACTGGATGATGGCGAAGGTGACTCTCTGTTCAATAAATTTATTGATTTAAAGACTCGACGCGTACGTGTTTTGGCCTAACCGGCCTGCATCAGAAGTCTTGATAAAAGATGGATTTAATTCAATAACCTTCTGACATCTTATGAGGTTGAACATTCTCAGCGCTGCTCACAAAAAGTACAGTCCAGCACACCCTGACAAAAGCCACAGCATGAGGGCTACCCAGTCGCAGCGAGACCTGGACAACTGCAACCATCATGACACCAGCGGCGGAAGCCTAAGAGGACCATATAGGCTTTTATCTGCCATCATCTACTGTGCAGTGCTGGTGTTAAACTTTCAGCATCGGCCCTCAGGTGTAAATATTTATTTTATGCATGCAATAGGAAACTAATCGAGGCTTATTACATGCAACCCACAGACACAGGAACGAGAGGAAGCAAAGGACATGAGAAACACACTCGACTCGCATTACTCCCCCCTCCCCATACTGAGTCAAAAGGTCAGTAAAGAGGATTATACAAGTGTGAACATAATCTTAGAAGTGCTTTCAGGGCAGGGATTAAGATAGAAGCCCTCATTAACTTGCAGTCGCTGTTCGGTCACACTTTTCTCACGCACACACTCTCGGAGCTGATGCAAAGCTCCCAAGTAGACCAGAGCCACAGACTGAATTTACCTTCAGGAAGATCATTTTCAAAGGAATTTGGTCAGCTAATGGAGCAAGTTCTAGGAAAATCCCCCAGAAGGTTATCATGCCCCTGTACCGGGCCATGGTGCGCCCTCACCTGGAGTACTGCGTCCAGCACTGGTTGCCATACATGAAGAAGGGCACGGTACTACTCGAAAGGGTTCAGAGAAGAGCAACTAAGATGGTTAAGGGGCTGGAAGAGTTCCCGTACAGCAAAAGATTAAAGAAACTGGGCCTCTTCTCCCTCAAACAGAAAAGATTGAGAGGGGACATGATCGAAACATGAAGGGAATAGACTTAGTAGATAAGGGCAGGTTGTTCACCCTCTCCAAGATAGGGAGAATGAGAGGGCACTCTCTAAAATTGAAAGGGGATAGATTCCGTATGAACGTAAGGAAGTTCTTCTTCACCCAGAGAGTGGTAGAAAACTGGAACGCTCTTCCGGAGTCTGTCAAAGGGGAAAACACCCTCCAGGGATTCAAGACAAAGTTAGACAAGTTCCTGCTGAACCAGAACATACGCAGGTAAGGCTAGTAGTCTCAGTTAGGGCGCTGGACTTTGACCAGAGGGCCGCCGTGTGAGCGGACTGCTGGGTATGATGGACCACTTGTCTGACCCAGCAGTGGCAATTCTTATGTTCTCCAAACTGCCCTCTCCTGAACGGACACTTACCAGAGCAACATGGATATAACATTTCCATATAAAAAAAAGGAAAAATAGTTTTGTAGCAAAAGAACCTCTATAAATCCTCCTTAGATCCCAAAAGGTAAGAGAGAGCATAAAGATAAGGAGATTGAAAAAGCAGAAACAAACAATTTGGTTCATAAGAAGAAAGGAAACTGAGGTGATTCCCTCCACCTACTCATTCCCTCTACATCAATTGGATGAAAAGGCTGGAGAAATCCCTAATTTCATCAGATTTACATAGGCTCTCAACTGCTATGGCTGAAAATATCCATATTTAACCCCTAAATATTTTATCAAACAAAGAAAGGTACATCCTACTTTAATGCCATAAAGTTTTCCTGCGATCTTGCATTTCCTGCATTGCATGCATTTTAACTGTGATAAGACAGGAAAGGCTGGGAGAGGCGCATGCAGGAATTTTGTTACAAAATCTCTATAAATCCTTCGCCACGCAGGAGCAGAGAGCACGGCCTCAGATCTTCAGAAAGAAGCTCAGCCGTGTGCTCGTCTGAAACTTAGCATAAAGTGTAGGATGTAGAAGCAGGAAAATGACACGTCAAGCGCTGGAGTTATTCGCCTTCTCTACGCTAAACCTCAGGGCAGACCAGCTGCAACAATCAGTTGGAAGAGGGAGAGAGGTGAAGGTAGATATGAGAAAAAGATGGATGGGCAAAGCTGAAGAAAAGGGGCTGCCACCCTACCTGAAGGGAGAATGCCCGCAGAGCTGGAATGGGCACCAGAGCTGCCATGAAGAAGGCGATGACGTTATTGATGGATGTGAGGGTGACACTGGTTCCAGTACGACGAAGACATTCCCCTGTCCGCTCCTACAACAGAAAACAAAGAGGGCCTCACTCGCACGTGCTAAGGCTTGCTGCCTCTCTCTCTCTCACACAGCACACGCTTACCAACCTTGACTGGCGTGCCGGATCCAGCTTCAGTGAAGGCATGTGCTAGAAGAAACATGTCATCCACTCCGATCCCCAAAGCCAGGAAGGGCAGCACCTGAGGACACCAGAAAGACCACCAAAAATTATGCAGCAGCGCTGGAGTCCAGGGGAACGCTCAGCATTTGATACCCTGTGGCATGGTATTCCTTCAGGAACACTCAGTAATCCCGCAGAACCAGTCTGGGAATGCCACACTATAGGGATGTGCTAAGCGTGGCACATTATAGCATTTTATAACTGTAGGCAGTGCTCTGGATGTGGCACACGACATAGAGTGGGATCCTTGTGACAATGATCTGGGTATTCCTGCAGAGGCCTCTGGGTGGAGCCTATTATAGTGTTCAACACTAGTGAACAATCGCTACGCACCACGGTTCTTGTTCAAGATGAAAGAAAAAGCCTCCGTTTCTGCTGAGCCTAATTGAATCTGACTCTACCAGTTAAGCATCCTAGACATAATTGTCATTACATGAACAGTCCTATTAAGCTGTTCAATTCTTTGGCAACAGGGCAACTTCTCTTGAGTGAAGCTTTTTCCTTGTGCCATGACTGGTTGCTCAGGGACT
This sequence comes from Geotrypetes seraphini, assembly GCF_902459505.1. Classification (NCBI taxonomy): domain Eukaryota; kingdom Metazoa; phylum Chordata; class Amphibia; order Gymnophiona; family Dermophiidae; genus Geotrypetes; species Geotrypetes seraphini. Next base: position 72,050,395 of record NC_047095.1, read on the forward strand.
CCGTGGACCAATCAGAGATCTGTTTAACCTGATTGGTTACAAGGGAGTATTTAGGACACTACCACGCCATGTTTTCTATGTTTAGCGAGCAGAGGGCGTGACTTTTTTAAAGCGAGTAAGCAACATTTGGTTTTCTTATTTTATCCGTTCCTACAGCAGTTTATGTTGTTAAATCATTTATTGTGGGCTCGTATACTTGAAGGTTTAGTGGTATTTATGCCACCAAACGATCGTCGGCCTTATAAAGTGGGACCTTTTTGTTGCTGACAAACTGGTAGAGTCAGATTCAAGTAGGCTCAGCAGAAACGGAGGCTTTTTCTTTCGTCCTGAACAAGAACCGTGGTGCGTAGCGATTGTTCCCTAGTGGAGAGCTCTGTTTTTGTTGAATATTTTTTCTCCATTCCTCCTTTTTTTGATTTTGCATATTATAGTGTGACATTCCTTCTACTACTACTAATTATACCTAGGGCGCTACCAGACGTACGCAGTGCTGTACAGAGTCACGAAGGAGATGGTCCCTGCTCAAATGAGCATTCCTGTGGAAACACTCTTGTGGATGCTACACTACAGGACAGTATTTCTGTGGAATGCTCTGAATGTAGCACATTAGAAGTGTGACATTTCTGTGGGAACATTTTGGGTGTGGCACTGGCACTTTCTAGTATGGCATTCCTGTGGGTACCCTTATGGGTGGGTTACACTATAGTAGGCTTACCCTTGTGGCAGCGCTATAGGTGTGTTAAACTACACTATGGTAAGAATATAAGAACTGCCATACTGGGACAGACCGAAGGTCCCTCAAGCCCAGTCTCCTGTTTCCAACAGTGGCCAACCCAGGTCCCAAGTACCTGACAGAAACCCAAAGAGTAGCAACATTCCTGAGCTGAGATTGTGATGTCATAATGCTTCATTCCACCAGTGCCTAAGAGCCAACCTCAGCAGTGATGTCACAATGGCTCAACTGTCCTATACTTGAAGAAACAAAAAACAATGTGGAGAAATTATGTTCCTGAGATGGACTTTATTAATATTAAAATAATATTAAAACTTGGCAAACCACATAAAAACCTCTAGTACGCAGTCCACTGAAAAGCTTTGGACCCTGGACCCAACACGGTCCGTGTTTCGACAGAATGTCTTCTTCAGGGGTTCCTATGAAGTCCTTTGGTAAAGATACCTGGATAAAAATGCCAGTCAGAAATAAACTGTTCCGTAGAAGTCGTGTGCAGGACTTCACAGGGACCCCTGAAGAAGAAATGCTGTCGAAACACGGACCGTGTTGGGTCCAGGGTCCAAAGCTTTTCAGCGGACTGTGTACTAGAGGTTTTTATGTGGTTTACCAAGTTTTAATATTATTTTAATATTAATAAAGTCCATCTCAGGATTCTCCACATTGTTTTTTGTTTCTTCTTGGAGATCATTGGGTCAATTCTCTTGTTTTCATCTGTCTTATACTTGATTCACATAAGAACATAAGAATTGCCGTACTGGGACAGAGCAAAGGTTTCCAACACTGGCCAACCCAGGTCCCAAGTACCTAACTAGATCCCAAGTAGTAAAACAGATTTTATTCTGCCTATCCTAGGAATAAGCAGTGGATTTCTCCAATCCATCTCAATAATGGCCTATAGGAAATTATCCAAACTTTTTTCAAACCCTGCTAAGCTGTCTGATTTCACCACATTCTTCAGCAACGAATTCCAGAGTGCGAAGAAATATTTTCTCTGGTTTGTTTTAAATCTACTACTTAGTAGCTTCATCACATGCCCCCTAGACCTAGTATTTTTGGAAAAAATAAGCAAGCGATTCACATCTACCCTTTCCACTCCCCTTAGCATTTTATGGACCTCTATCATATCACTCCTGAGCCATCTCTTCTCCGAGCTGAAGAGCCTTAGCCACTTTAACCTCTCCTCATAGAGAAGTCGTCCCATCCCTTTTATCATTTTTGTTGCTCTTCTCTGTACCTTTGCTAATTCCGCTATATCTTTTTTGAGATACAGTGACCGGAACTGCACAAAGTATCCTTGTGAAATGCCCTGGATGTGGCACATTATAGTGTGGTATTCATCTTGGGTGTGGAATGCCTCGAGTGTGTTACCCAATATTTCTTGAGAATTCTCTTGTCTTTCTTACATTACCAGAGTTTTTCAATAGCAGTTTATTCAGGTAAATGAGCTCTTTGAGGGTAAAGCCTACATCTTCTCCTACAATTCCCTTGCCTTTACCATATTTTCCTGGAGCTGAGAGAAAGATTAGTCCAGTCCGGGATTTCTGAGAACCCTATTCGGCTACATTATGTCAATGCTTCTCAACTCCGCCCTCAGGGCACACTCGGCCAGTTAGGCTTTCAGGATATGCACAGTGAATATGCGTGGGACTGATTTGCATACCAAAGAGGCACTGCATGCAAATCTGTCTCATGCACTGACGTAGTGAGAGTGGGAGGCACCCACTGCTTTAGGATGTTAATTCCAAACCAGGACTGGCCAAAAAGCCTCCCTCCTGGAACTGAGTAACTTGGCAGCTCTGCAGTCAGGTCACAGAGGCAGTCAAGGATCCGGTTGTGCATTTTCAAACTAGGCGTGTCTTTGATCATCATTATTATGGTCTTTTCAGCTCGATTTCTTGTACCTGAGTAGTGGCAGCATTGAAAGACAGTCCGAGCAGAGAGCACAGCCCCAGGCCTGATGCCACGGACAGGGCCACCAGCAGGACTCCAGCCAAGCCCACAGCACCTTGGGATTTGGAACAATCCCAGCGTAGCATGGTGACACAGGCATACGCGAGCTGAAAGGGAGAGAGAAGACAGAGGTCAGAGTGAGGAAAACATTGCAAGCCCTATCGTGTGGCTCACCGGGGTGCGTACCATGAGGAGATACCCGCCAGCAACTCGGATGACACTGACATCGGAGAAGGATTTCATAATGTCATTCAGCGTCGTGGTGGAGAAAGCATGGATGTTTTGAGATGAGTTCTGTGGTACAGACTGCTGGGCAAGCTGTGAAAAGACCAATAGGAAATCTGTCATGTGCCACGTCAGCACCACAAAGCCAGAGGAGCTAGGAATGACAAGGGAGCAGTGCTGAAAAGCGAGAGAAAGCTCACACCATATAACCCACTTGGAAAAGGAGGTGATGATGCCTTTGTATAAGTCTCTGGTAACATCTCATTTAGAATATTGAATGAAAATCTGGAGACTGAACCCTCAAAAAGATATAAAAAGACATGGAGGGTAATTTTTGATATGGCGTCCAAATCTGAATTTAGACGTTTTACAGAGGACACACAAAAATCCAGTAAAACTGCCCAATCCCTCCCTGATTCCCCAAAGCAACCTCATCTACTCTTTATCTCCTCTAGAAATTACCAGAAATCTTCTTCATGTAATACGTTCTTTGTAATTCTTTTGCAATCCGCCTTGAACCGCAAGACAATGGCGGAATAGAAATCTCTAATGTAATGTAATAATCAAAACGTCCAAAACGCATCCCAAATTGGCACTTGTCAGGATGTCCAAGTGACGATAATCGAAACAGTCTTTCTGTACCTGTGGCAAGGTGTTGCAGCCTCTATGCGTCCAGAGCATGAGATGGGCATGGTGGAGGCGTGTTATGGGTGGGCTTCGTGCAGTCTCAAGGATGTCTTGCAGCGATAATCAAACATTTTGCAAGATATTCTGGATGAAACTTATACGTTTGGAACTAGACCTGTTTTAGAAGGGTCTAAGTGCCACAAAGGTGCCCAAACTGACCAGATGAGCACTGCATGCATCAAGGTAAGACACCCCCACACTCCCCCAGTGCTCACTGACCCCCAAAAACAGCAGCATGTGTTTTGGGGTTTCTTAAGTAGCCTGGTGGGTGGGCTAATGAACCATAGAGAGGACTAGCGAGTCTCATAAGACACTCTAACCACTACATTCATGGTGGAAAATGTGAGCTCACCAAAAACACCCCAAAACCCTACTCTACTGCCACATAGGTACCACCTGCAGCCATAAGTGCTCTTGGGGGGACGGGGGACTCACCATAAATCATAAGGAGTTATACATCTGGCACCCTTTATGTGAAGTTCACAGCAGTGCCGTCTAAGGATGTCTTTGTCTTTGTGGCCCCACCCACGTCCAAATGGTCAGGATTAGAATGTTTTCAAAAATCGAAAATGGGGTATAAAGTGAGATGTCCCAGTGACCAAGATGTCTAAGTAGACGATTTTCAAGAAATAAATATATATTTGGACGTCCAGCAGTTTATCATTCGAAAATGGCCATTTTTGTTCCTCCAACTTAGGATGTTCGGTTGGAAACATCCAAGTTGAACATCGATGTTTTTTTCAAAAATGCCCCTCTGTGTGTCTATCTTTTTAAACCATTTTCAAAAAAATAAACTAAACCTTGAATTTATAGACCGTGTCATCTCTACAACAATAAAGCTCAACTCAGTTTACAGTAGAAAACAGAAAAGAAATAGTGAGATGAAGACTTTACAATTTAGAGAATAGCCAAGTTTTTACATATTTACGAAAAGTACCTGGCTCAAGCCATTGGGATGTCGGAGGGGCCAATATTTTTATTAGACTGGAAACACAGACATCCCAGCAGAGCAGTGGGACACCTCAAGGGGCAAAGGTCTCAGGTACAAACCTCACCATAATCCCTTTATATTTTATGGTGAGCCCGTCAAAGCCCCCCCCCCCCAAACCTACTAGACCCAACTCTACAGCACACCAATAGCTCTTATGCCTGCAGGAGACACCTCTAGGTGGGTACACTGGGTTTCGATGGGCGTAGTAGTCAGAGGGGGGGATGGGACTGAGTCCCCACCCACTAGGCTACTCCAGGAACCTACTTGTTGCTCTACTAGAACGGAAGCTGGAATGTACTATTTCATTCACATCTTTGGGGGGGGGGTCATTTTACATCCCTCTAGTGGTCATCTGCTCAGTTTGGTCACCTTTTGGGCACTTACATTCAAATTATGCCCTGGACATATTCTTAAATGTTCGATTATGGCAGAAAAATGTCCAAGTCCTATGGCCGCCCTAGTCCCACTCAAACCACATCTCTAGCACGCCCCCTTCAGATTTAGCCAAATTTTTCTAGCAAACAGGTTTCAATAATAGATAATTGGAAGGGTTTGGCAAGAGAAACGTCCATCCGCCCCTTTAAGTCACTTTCAGGACGGTTTTCATTTTTGAAAGTGAGTGCCGTAGTACAAGGGATTTTCAAAAGGTTTCCACACTTTTATGGGCCTCATAATCGAAAGAGAAAAACATCCAAAAACCAGTCTAAGTCGGCGATCATCAGTCAAAGATGACGATCATCAGTCAAAAATGTCCAAGTGTCGATAATAAAAACGGGTTTTGGACATAGGCCTTCATAGTGCCGCTGAACGACCAGAGCTAAACGGGGTGTGTCAGGAGGAGTGTCGAGGGCGGGACGTGGCAGGCTTAGACTTAGTCATACAGCATGTATAACCGAAAGTTATACAGCACAGGATCGACGGAACTTGGACGTTGTGACTTAGACCATTTAAAGCATGGTATAAGTCGCAAAAACCGACCTAAAGTGACCAGAAAGCACTGCAAACACATAATACAGACCCCACACACACTATCCCAGTGATCACTGACCCCCATAACCCCATAAAAATCGTAATCACACCTTTAAAATTCAGATTCCAGACCATCATCACCTGGCAGCCTGGCATAGGAAAGCCTAGTCGACTTGCACTGAGGTGGCTTAAGTCGTTAGGAGGTTAGGGACCCATGGAGAGGAGGACCCATGCCCATAAGCCCCTGTAATCACTGCATTGATATTGAAACATGTGCACTCCCCTATACATCCCCCAAACCCTTTTGTACTGGCATATAAGTGGCTCCTGCAGCCATAAGGGCTATTGGGGTGGTAGATAAGTGGGTCTAGTAGATTCTGGGTGTTTTGGGGGGCTCACCATGACCTATGAGGGAGCTGTAGTGAGATGTTTATGTGGGACCCTTTTTGTGATGTTCTCTGTAAGGTACTCCATTACTCTGGTGTCATGTCTGGGTGTTCAGTCCATCACTTTGCGGTCCAACAGGGCTTGTTCTAGGCGTTTTTGAGTTGGACAGAAAGTTGGACGAAAATGTGGTATAAAAATGGACGATTTAGCGACTTGGATGATCAAATTGGCAGGACGTATAATTAGACGATTTTCAAAACAAAAAAAAAGTTGGACGTATTTTTCAAAAATATGTCCTAAGCTGTTTTTTACTTTGGATGACTTGCGACTTAGACAAAAACAGACTTAGACGTTCCTTTTGATTATGCCCCTCTATTTATTAAATATCTCAGAAGCAAATGACATACGTTTCCACATAATCACTGTTTTGCAATACATTTTTCCTAACAGCTTACTAATTTTTTAATGCCATCAGAAATGAATGTTTTTGATTGAGCGTGAAATATGAACGTGCGGAAACGTTTGAAGAATCCTCGTGTAAACCAGTCTGACAATGGTTTTAAGGATGGTCTATTAAAATGTAATCAACTCTAAACTGGATGGAGTCAGTCCAGAGGATGGCCTTCATCATACAGACTTAAAGAGCTCAGTTTCTTATACCCTGCCAAATATCAGCAAGGATTCACTGTACATAAGATTCTGAGATCAATCTTTAAAGCTGAGGAGTCTTAGAACATAGACTGGAAGAGGTCATGAGGGATTATAAGAAGAGATAGGTCTAACATTTTTCTGAATTTGTAGTAAGAAGGGAGCTGACGCAGAGAAACTTTGGAAATATATATATTTTGGAAGAAGGCAGGAGGGGGAGATATGATAGATATGCTATGAGTCCCTTTCAATTGAAAGAAAGCTCTGGAATGAGGGGGCATAGGAGAAAGGAGAAAGGGACCAGACTCAGGAGTAAGTTGAGGAAACATTTCTTCACGGAAAGGGTGGGTGAATTCATGGAAAAGCCTCTCAGGGTAGATGGTAGAGACAAACGCTCTATCTGAATTCAAGAAATCTTGGGACAAGCGCATAGGATCTGTAGGAATAGTAGAGATTAGGAGATGGTGTGGATGGGCAGATTGAATGGTCCATGTGGACTTTGTTCACCATCATTTTCTCCACATCTTCAGCAAAGGTAAGCTGCTTGGTGGCTTTTTACACATAAGTCAGGAGCCATCAAGGTCTGATCGAATGCCAGATTGCACCCCACTAACCAGTGACCTTCTAATTCCTGCACAAGAAACTGTTCAACCATTCCAGTGCTTGTCATTCTGTGAACATAAGAAGCTGAGGTCAAAAAAAGGTTCCGGGAGACACGTCTTTACATCTGGCAGTGAAACTGGGAATCAGCTTCATTTTATCAGGGACTGGGGGAGGGGGCAATGATTTCACATCCTGCTGTTCATTTCCCCCTCAGAAGCCCCCTGTGGAAGTTCGACAGTCAAGAATGATGACTGCAATTGCCAAGGGTCACAGGGGTGAAAGGTTGGATTAGGTCACCTTGCCTCTCTGGGGCAGTCTGGTGCATACCGAGCATCTGTTACCTTTCTGTAAGTTCATGCATGCGTCAGTACCTCCCCAGCCGTCCAGATCATGCACTGCTCAAGTTTACAGAGCAGTTGAACTTCAGGATGACTGCAAGTTCCAGTGGCCGCTCTTGCCCCAGAAACCCCTCCCCATTACAATCAGCATTGGTACTGAACTGAGGTGATCAGATCTGCAGATGACAGAAAACTGTTCAAAGCTACAGAATGACATGCAGACTATGTGAAGCTACAGGAGAATACTGGAAGGCTGGAAGACTGGGCGTAAATGGCAAATGAAACATAATGTGGAAAATGGTAGAAGTCCAACAATCTGGACTGCTTGGGGATTGGGTCAGTTTGGATTTCAGATTTTCCGGAGTCACGGGCAGTAGTTTTAAAATTCAAATTGAAGAAATATAGAATAGATGAACAAGTCGATTTTGATTTCTTCACTAACAAATACAGAATGTTTCATTGATCAAAACTGTTGGTTAGGTGCCATCGACTCGTGTTCGTGCCCTAATAACTTGATGAATTATAGGTCTCAAAAGAAATCAGTTTTATGCTAGTCTGGAAAGGTCCTCCAGCGTCATCTCCATGGTTGTTTGCAACATGTCCAGCCATCTGATTGTAGGTCGCCCTCTTTGCCTAGTTCCCAAACATAATGGCCTCTTCCAATGATCTCTCTCTTCTGATGGTGTAACCAAAATAAGACAGTTGTAACTTCATCATTTAAGAACATAAGAACGGCCTTCCTGGGTCAGACCAATGGTCCATCAAGCCCAGTAGCCCATTCTCACGGTGGCCAATCCAGGTCACCAGTACCTGGCCAAAACCCAAAGTGTAGGAATATTCCATGCTACCGATCCAGGACAAGCAGTGACTTCCCCCATGTCTTTCTCAATAACAGATTTCAAGTGACGTAGCCGGTTTGATCTCTTCCAGAATTGACTTGTTAGTTCTTCTGGCGGTCCATGGAATGCAAAAAATCCTTCTCCAGAACCAAAGCATCATGTTTTCTACATAATGGTTACTGTAGATGGGCAGACTAGATGGGCCATTTGGCCTTTTGTTTGCAGTTCATCTAAATGTCAAAGGGGAGGCATGGTTTAGTGGGACAAGAATGGACTTATGATTTGGACATTTATGTGCAATAATGAGCCTTAGAAGTATGAGGTAAGGTAAAGCTACTCTGAGGAGCATAAAATAATACTAAAGACAACAAATATGGAAGCTAGAGCTTGAACAATGCTCTATGACACGTGTGTCAAACAGAAGGCCCGCAGGTCGAATCTGGCCATTTTATGTGGCCCATGGTAGTGCTCCCGGAATTTCCCCTTTTCATGGCGCAGCATGTCTTCCCTCCCGTGCCGGTCTGATGTCACCGTCATGCTGAAAAATCTGCCAGCCTCGGCAGTGATTCAGCAACGTTGTCCATGGCTCCCCTTCTTGCTTTCCGTCTGCCTCGGTATGTCTCCAATGATGCAACTTCCTGTTTCTGCCTGGGTGGACCACGGCAGCTGGAAAGCAGAAAGGAGCGTCGCTGACAACGTTGCCGAATCACTGCCAAGGCGGCAGATTTTCAGCATGACGGCAACATGGGAGAGCTAGGGACTGAGAGGAGATGGAGAATTGAGAGGTAGCCAAAAATTTAAAAAGAAGGGTGAGAAAGAGGGCAAGATTTGAGTGGACAAAGGCAAAAAAGAAAAGAAAAAGTTAAGAAAGCTGAAAGGGAAAAATCAATACGTTGGAGACAGGCATAAGAAGGAAATGGAACGAGAGAAGAGGAGAAAAAAATGGACAGCAGACCCTGGAAAGAGAATTAGTTGAGGATAGACAAAAAGCAGAAAGAGAAACTGGGACCAAGATGATGGAAAAGCAAAATAACCAGACAACAAAAGGTAGAAAAAATAACTGTATGTTCTATTTTGTGATTACAATACGTCAGATTTGAAACGTGTATCCTGCCAGAGCTGTTGTTAGACCGCGAACGTGAGTTAAGACCTAACAGAGAGAGGAAATGTCTTTTTTTATTTATTTTGTTTACATCACAGAGCCAGTTGGAGAGGTTGCAACCCTAGACTTCTACTGGGACTAAGGGCTCCTTTTATTAAGGTGCAATAACTGATTTAGCACGTGCTAAATGCTAAGATGCCCATAGGAATAAAGTGGTGATGCGCTAAATCAGTTATTGCACCTTAATAAAAGGACCCCTAAGTATCTTAATAAAAAATTTGGCCCGCAACTTAGCCTGTGTTTTAGATTTCGGCCCCTTATGTGATTGAGTTTGACACCCCTGTCTATGAGCTACCATCAATATCGTACACTTAATTTTATTTTCTATTGGTAGCCAGTGAAATTTTACGTACGAGGGGGTTACATGATCCCTAATACGAACTTTACCAAGTAGCCAAATGGCAGTTTGTAAATGTTTGAATTGTACTGTCAATATCGTCCCCTGGGCCTATCCTCAAACATCCAGTTTTTGCCGTAGACGTTTTGTCCAATGTTCCATTTGGTGTCAATAGAAATTGTGCTTTTTTTCATTTGGTCCCAGTTTTATGGAATTGTTTTCCACTAGAGTTGAGAAAAGAGGAATCCTTTGGGTTCAGCTGACTGAATTCCTTGGTATTGAGAGTATGTACGGATTAGGTTGTTTATTTTATGTGTGCTTGACTTTTCTTTTTGTTTCTTTCCTGGTTTTAATAGAGTTCATTAAATTATTTTGTAAACCGCTTTGACCTTACTTATAGTTTAAGAAGTATATAGTGTTAATAAGCATACACGTATTCCCAAAGGGTCTCCAATGCATACTTCACAAGTCTACCTCAACAAACTTTCTCTGCCATGCTTCCAAGATGGCAGTCGCCTTCTCCTCGTTCCAGTTGATGTCATGAATCTCGTAGTCATCCTTGAAATGTTCATACAGCTGCCGGGGGCTCATTAGGAGAAACATGGTCTGCAGAGCTTCGGCACTATAGAAATAAAGGTAAATGGACATGAAGAGGAAGAGTCAAAGGACCTAAGCTGGAGAGAAATATCTATGCTCAAACCATGCAGCATCAGCTCTCTACTCCACCAGTCTAGTCCAGTCTCCAGCATCAGTGCCAATGTCACCTCGCTTCAATCGCATCTGCGATCTGTGCTGAAATGCATCAAAGTCAAAGAGGTTTTCCTGGCCAGAAGAAGCGATTCTCCCTTTGTAAGGATGCTGCACTTAGGGCTCTCCTACAAGTAAACTCTTTTATAGACTTCAAAGGGAGATGGAGAAAATATTCTATAAAAAGCTGCATTAACAGTTTCCAGAGGACGTGCTGAGGTTCCAATGGAACACAGATTCCTGCTAAATTGATCCATTAATGAAGGTTAACTTATTTGCACTGAATCTGCTAAATGAATCTATTAAAAATGGCCTGAAGAGGCAACTTCTTTCTGTAACAACTGTGTGAATAAGGTCTATTGATTAAATCTGTACAGAAATATTCCAACAACAGCCCCAATATAAGCAAAAGATTTCTTGCAAAAGCTACAAGACTGGTGCTTAAACATCAAATAATCAATATGTATTCAAAGAGTTCAAAAAGGTGAATACATATTGATTAGATGTTATTTGATTTTTCACTCTTTTTGCATTTTGCACTCAGACTTATACACTGAAGGGTTCTGGGATGTTTTACAACTTAAAACCCGTTTGGATAAAGGAGAACCAACAACTTGCCTAAACAGGGGTTAAGACTGAGGACCCTCTACACACATTTAAGATTTTGAACTAATTTAGTTTTCCGCAGCCTCTTATTTTGAAAGATTTTTCTACATACTTTATCTCTTCATCTTTCTGTCTCAGGTTCGTTAGTATAAAAAGTTAGATGCAAAGCATTGATAAAGAAAGCTAAACAAGAATATGAAGAACAACTTGCCAAAGAGGCAAAAACTCAGAGTAACAATTTTTTAGGTACAACAAAAGCAGAAAACCTGTGAGGGAATCCATGGGGCTATTGTATGATCAAAGAGTAAATGGTGCACTCAGGGAGGATAAGGCCTTAGCAGAGAGAATGAATGAATCCTTTGTTTCAGTCTTTACGATAGATATAAGAAATCTTCCTGAACCAGAAATGGTTTTCAAGGGTGATGAGGCAGAGGAATTGAAAGAAATCTTAGTGAACTTAGAAGACATATTAAGCAAACCAACAAGTTAAAAAGTGATAAATCACCTGGATCAGATGGTATACATTCCAGGGTACTAAAAGAACTCAAACATGAAATTGCTGATTGTTGTTAGTGATCTGTAACCTGTTGCTAAACTCGTCTGTAGTACCTGAAGACTGGAGGGAGGCCAATGTTATGCCAATTTTTTAAAAGGGTTCCGGGGGAGATCCAGGAAATTACCTCAGTGCCGGGCAAAATAGTGGAAACAATTATAAAAAATAAAATTGTGGAACATGAAGACAAACATGATTTAATGAGACAGAGTCAGCATGGGTTCAGCTGAGGAAGGTCGTGCCTCACGAATTTGCTTGACTTCTTTGAAGGAGTAAATAAACATGTGGATAAAGGTGAGCCGGTTGACATAGAGTATCTAGATTTCCAGAAAGCTTTTGACAAAGGTCCTCATGAGAGGCTCTTGAGAAAATTAAAGAGACATGAGATAGGAGGCAATGTTCAATTGTGAATTAAGAATTGGTTATTGGATAGAAAACAAAGGGTAGGGTTAAATGGCCATTTTTCTCAATGGAGGAGGGTAAATAGTGGTGTGCCACAGGGATCTGTACTGAGACCGGTGCTATTTAACTTATTTATAAATGATTTGGAAATTGGAACTATGAGTGAGGTGATTGAATTTACAGATGACACTAAACAGTTCAAAGCTGTTAAAATGCAGGCAGACCTTAGGAAACTGGAAAACTGGGCATCCAAATGGCAAATGAAATTTAATGTGGACAAATGTAAAGTGATGCACATCGGGAAGAATAATCCAAATCACAGTTCCCAGATGCTAGGGTCCATCTTGGGGGTCAGTGCTCAAGAAAAAGATCTGGGTGTCATCGTGGACAATACATTGAAACCTTCCGCCCGCCCAATGTGCAGTGACGGTCAAGAAAGCAAATGAGATGCTAGGAATGATTAGAAAAGGGATGGTAAACAAGACTAAGAATGTTATAAAGCCCCTGTATTGCTCAATGGAGTGACCTTACCTGGAATATTGCGTTCAATTCTGATCTCCTCATCTCAAGAAAGACATAGTGGCACTAGAAAAGGTTCAAAGAAGAGTGACCAAGATGATAAAAGGGATGGAACTCCTCTCGCATGAGGAAAGACTAAATGGTTAGGGCTCTTCAGCTTGGAAAAGAGAAGGCTGAGGGGAGATAGGATTGAAATCTACAAAATTCTGAGTGGAATAGAACGGGTGCAAGTGGATCGATTTTTCACTCCGTCAAAAATGACAAAGACTAGGGGACACGCAATGAAGTTAGAGAAATACTTTTAAAACCAATAAGAGGAAATTTTTTTTCACTCAGAGAATAGTTAAGCTCTGGAATGCATTGCCAGAGGATATGGTAAGAATGGTTAATGTAGCTGATTTTAAAATATATTTTTTGTTCCTGGAGAAAAAGTCCATAGTCTGCTGTTGAGACAGACATGGGAGAAGCCACTTCTTGCCCTGGATTGGTGGCGTGGAATGCTGCTACTATTTGGGATTTTGCCAGGTTCTTGTGACTTGGATTGGCCTCTGTGAAGATGGACCATTGGTCTGATCCAGGAAGGCTATTCTTATGTTCTTATGGAATTTTGGCAACCTTTATCATTAGTGTGCTAAGCCACCAGTTCTAGAAGTGGGGGGGGGGGGGGGGGGAGGGACTTGAGAGTGAGTGGGAGATACCAGATCACAGATGAGGAAGGGGGGGGGTGAATGAAGGGAGAGATATTAGACTGAGCAGGTGCCTTGAACCGGCCCTGGCAGCCTCTCTGACTTTGGAGCATTCCAGCACAGGTGAGGTGAAGTTAGCACTGATATTGGAGAGAGATGAACACGATGGTCCCCTCGCTCACTTGGTGACGTCCCAGCTGCAAATGAATAGTTAACCCTACCCTGATGTCGGATTTGAGAATGTGCAAAGACCCTTCTTCAATAGGAAATGCCTGTATATTTAAAATCTTCTCCCTTAATACAACATCTTTTGTATTTTTTATGGGTATTTCCTCTTCTCACTCCCAGAGCCTTTTTTTTTTTTTAGTTGTTCTGGTTAGTTACCATAAATTTCCTTGACCTTTCCCTTCTGGAGCCAGTAATAGGGCACAAGATGGCTGCCGTCATTCCAACGTTAAAATACTCCCTTAAAATGCTTTTTTAAAAAAAAAAAAGGTACACTCATAAACTACGGAGCCTGGGACTTGCACATATCAAAAAAACCTGAGCAAGCTAAAACCATACAAAATTGAGGTACAAATCAGCTAAAACAAAATTGTTGTTCTCATTCAAAATGTAAAGTCCTAGACAAATGCTCATTTTTGAATAGAAATCACACAAAACATCAGAATACTGTCTCATGTTTGTTATTCTAACCTGAATCTATATTAAAGATAGGGGGAGAAGGAGACTATGGCCCAAATTCACTAAGCTCACTGATGGTGTCCCAACCAGTTTGCGAGCCTTCTCCAACCCAGACCCGATACACTAACCTTCTGCTTGATCCGGTCCGCACATGCAAATGAGGGGAAATGGCATGCAAATTAGGAAGGCAGTGATTCACTAAACAGAAGAAGGAACACCGATTGGGCTGGCCGATCCAAAAAAGAAGTGACCAGTCGCTCACATCCTTGCAGACTGTCCTGCTCTCTGCCCTGAAACCATTTTTTTTAAACCCATCTCCCTTGTGCAAAAAGCGCCCTGCTCTCTGCCAGCCCGTGGTTTTAACCCGTGGGTTTAAAGCGTGTTCTGTTCTGTAGTCTGGCTGCAAAGCAAAAGTCCTAAAACAACAATAATTTGAGTTGTCAGGAAGCAATTTTTAACTAGCAAAGCCTTGAAAATGTCAATCAAATAACTGTAGCATATAATGAAGTGCATTCCACTTGGCAACCTTCCCCCTTAGGCGCTGATTGGGCGGACATAATAGAGAGTGGGTCCCTGCCTAAACGCAGAGCAGGAGCGGGGCTTGTGAAGTTGATCCGTGGAATCGCTTGTGGATGTACATCTGATCAGATCATTTACATGGGGACTTCTTTAGTGAATCGGTCGCCCGGCAAGACTCGGCTACGGATTGCCCACGGATTGGATCGGAAAGGTGAGTTTAGGGAATCTAGGCCTATGTTATACAAAGACAACATAATAATACAAAAATCTATACAAGAAAGTAAGAGCCATATTTTCTGATTTGTGTGTTTTTTGTTTTTTTTAATTCTTTATTCATTTTCAAATTTACAATAAGTGTAACAATATATCCAAACAAATTAACAATAAATATAACACTTAATAATCATTAATGGTACAAATAATATGCTCATCTCCCACCCTTCCTTATCATATAATCAATACCTTATAATATGTAACAATAAATTTATCCCCCCCTCCTCCCCTCCCCCCCTCACAATCAAACTTGTAAATTTAAGGGGGAAAAAAATAAAAAATAAAATGTCATCTAATCGGTACAATACTTTATAAATGGCTCCCACACATCCTGAAATTTCCTGAAAAAACTGCGCTGTATTGCAATAAATCTTTCCATTTTATAAACATGACATAAGGAATTCCACCAGAAATTTTAATTTAATCTACTCCAATTTTTCCAATTATACATAATTTGTTGAATGGCAACCCCAGTCATTGTAAGTAATAATTTGTTATTATTTGTAGAAATCTGACTTTTTGCTCTCATTTGTGTGTTTTTATTTTTCTTATAATAAACATTGGAAATTTTTTTTTTTTTTTTTTTTAATCACTCAAATAGGAAGGGCATAAGATATCAATCCAATTTCATTCATTCAAGAACTCAAAGTTTGTGAAACAATGAAAATCAAAATGCCTTTAAAATGTAAAACCTGTAGGAGAAAGTGAATTTTCACCCCAGAAAAATTGAAGCTAAGTTTAAATGGAATAGCTGTGCAAGACGGATCTTCCAAGTTCCTGCTGAACCAGAACGTACGCACGTAATGCTAATTCCATTAGGGCGCTGGTCTTTGACTGCTGGGCACGATGGACCACTGGCCTGACCCAGCAGCGTCAATTCTTATATTAAAGATTGTGAAAAGTCCAGTTCCTTACTGAGGGATAAAGCTCAAACTCTTATATGGTGTCATCCCCCCCCTCCCCCGCCAGACAAGTCCAGTTCCTGATTTTGTCCTTTTGGATGGACAGGGTTAAATCTCTGTTCCAGTCTCAGAAGTTTGCCCTCTTCAGGGCAGCTCAGCTTAACTTTGAAATGACTGCAGCCATCTTGGTTCTGCCGTTTTAATCGCAGTTTTTAAGCTGGCTTTTCTTTTTTTTTTTTTTCTTAATCTGCCTTTGCACAATATATTTCTAGTGGTCATGGAATAGTTTTTCGTCTTAGTGGCCCTATTGCTTCCTCTGATGCCAACATGACACACAAAGGAAGGAAAAAGGTTTTAAGCTGTTTAGTGATATTTTTGTGTTAGCAAAATCTTCAAATCCAGTCTTCGTGTGTTTTATCAAGGCACTTGATGGGCTGGGCAGTTCAATGGGGTTTTTTTCATATTTTTAAAAACCGTTTTCATGTGACTCGGCAGCTATTAAAGTTGTTCTTCTCCAAACACGTCGTGTTTCCCTCCCCCTCTTTTCTTTCCTTCATTTGCAGTTCTCCCCATTTTCCTCCTTCTGTCAACTCTATCTTGGTTTTCAACGTATTCTTCTCTAAGCAGCTCAGGTCCTGGGGAGTGCACTCCCTTTAATATTCTATGCTGCCCTGACTTTCATCATTTCTACTGAGTGGCTTTTGTTGAAAATATGTTTTATTTAGAAATTATTGAACATAAAACAAAACCACAACATTCAGAAACAGAGCCCAAGTAGAAAACAAGTGATAAGAAAATCTATCACTTTGTTCTGCTGAGTGGCTTTTAAGCTTTATGTTTATAAATAGATCTGACGTTCTTTTGGGTAATTATTTGGGCGAAGTGAACGTCTAGCCCAGGGGGAGCCAATTCCGGTCCTCGAGAGCCAGAGCCAGAGCCAGGTCAGGTTTTCAGGATCTCCACCATGAATATGTATGAAATGAATTTGCATGCACTGCCTCCTTGAGATGCAAATCTATCTCATGCATATTTATTGTGGATATCCTGAAAACCTGATCTGGCTCCGGCTCTCGAGGACCTGAATTGCCTACCCCTGGTCTAGCACCACAAGGGTAGACAATGTGAAATCCAGCCTCTGAATAAGACTCTGGTGAGACCTCATTTAGAATACTGTGTACAATTCTGGAGGCCACACCTTCAAAAAGATGTAAAAAGGATGGAGTCTGTCCAGAAGAAGGCTACTAAAATGGTGTGTGGTCTTCGTCATAAGGTGTATGGGGACAGACTCAATCTGCATACTTTGGAGGAAAGGCGGGAGAGGGGAGATGTGATAGAGATGTTTAAATACCTACGTGATGTAAATGCACATGAGTCGAGTCTCTTTAATTTGAAAGGAAACTTTGCAATGAGAGGTCATAGGATGAAGTTAAGTGATAGGCTCCAGAGTAATCTGAGGAAATACTTTTTTTACAGAAAGGGTGGTAGATGCGTAGAACAGTCTCCTGGAAGAGGTGGTGGAGACAGAGACTGTGTCTGAATTCAAGAGGGCCTGGGATAGGCAGTTGGGATCTCTCGGAGAGAGAAAGAGATAATGGTTACTGCGGATGGATAGACTAGATGGGCCATTTGGCCTTTATCTGCCAACATGTTTCTATGTTAACCACTCTTATTTATAAAGGATTTAATATCTTCCACCGTGTCTTTTCTAAGACTTCTATCTTCATAGGCCTAGCAGACTGCTTCCCTATCTGTTTTCTGGGACCTTCCATCAGACTCAGTTGAAGGAAAGTGTGTCAGCAGAGTACGACAATGCCTTCCTCCTACAGACTGGGATGGTCGCAACATTGGACTGGAACACCAAAGCTTAACAGATGAATGACACAGAGCTACTTTGTTTCTCTGTCTCCATCTGCTGGCCAACTGACATAACCCACAGGTTCATCACTGCTCTAAAAGTAAGAAAAGAATGAAGTATGACATAAGTTCTTCATATCTCCTATCTCTTCATCCCAAATATCCCACTTTCTTTCCTGTATTTTACTTCAGCAGTGATCCTAATATTTCACCCCTTACCTCTACCATGAACCAATATTCCTGCTCCTTTATCTCTGCAGCATGTTTATCGAAATTCATAGTGTGCCATGTTAGAAACCCCCACCCTGCTAATACACTTCATCTCCACAATGCCAGCATCCTCCCCACCTCTACCACGTGCCCTACCTCTATTGTGTGCCCCTACCTTTGTCATGTAAGCTATTAATAAGCTAGTACCCTCACCTCTGCAGCGTTCCCTGCGAGTTCTTCACAAGGCCACCCAGTATCAGCTCCTCCTGCCAGTGCATGAACTTCTTGGAAAACCCGTAGCAACCTCCTGTGAGCTCCAAGGAAATGTCCGGATTCTGGGGAAGTCAGAAAAGATTGAGTGAAGGAGAGTCAACTGACCAAGAACATCCCAGGGGGCCACTCTGCAGCTGGATCTACCTGGAGAATCCCAGGGGCCACACTGTAGCTGAATCTAGCTGGAGAATCCCAGGGGGCCACACTGTAGCTGAATCTACTTTGAGAATCCTAGTAGCCACACTGCAGCTGAATCTACCTGGAGAATCCCAGGGGCCACACTGTAGCTGAATCTACTTGGAGAATCCCAGGGCCCACTCTGCAGCTGGGTCTACCTGGAGAATCCCAGGAGGCCACTTAGCAGCGGAATATATCCCTGTCTAGATGCAATTTCAACTTGTCTCCATTCTCTCTGAGTCCTGCCACCTCACTCTTGTGTCTTCTCCCAGTCCCTGTCCCTCTCTCCTGGTTTCATCCCCTCCCTCTCAGAGCCAGCATTTCTTCTTCCAAATCCTCTCCCTGCTTCTATTCCTTTACACAGACACCTCCTAATAATAAATTCTGCTCTCACCACTCATAGGCCACCTCTCAGCTACTCATAAGAACATAAGAATAGCCATACTGGGTCAGACCAATGGTCCATGGCCTGTTCTCATGGTGGCCAATCCAGGTCACTAGTACCTGGCCAAAACACAAGGAGTAGCAATATTCCATGCTACCAATTCAGGGCAAGCAGTGGCTTCCCCCATGTCTTTCTCAATAATAGACTATGGACTTTTCCTCCAGGAACTTGTCCAAAACCAGCTACACTATCTGCTTTTACCCTTACTCTTTCCCTTAATCCCTCTCTCAATGTCAATCTTCCCTGGCCCTGCAGGGTACAACAAGGGCAGGTCACCTGTCTCTTCTGCACTGTTCTGCTGCGCTCTCCTCTTCCTATAGCCCACTGGTCAGGAATTTTCCATTCAGCCAAAAGGTGCAGGGGGAGGCGGGAAAGAGCGCAGCTCAGTGGACAGGAGGGACCCAGTCTCTATCCTTAGGTGAATGAAGGGTTCCAAACCACTCTCAGACTCTTTATTTCTGCAGGGGGTCAATCACTTTTCAGCATTTCAGGAAAGAAACACCTGTATTTTCTCTCTGATTTATTCTAAAGGAAAGGCAGGAGGTTTTTACTATGTAGTGTCTCTGGAAGAAAGCAGCATTTCTGGCCAGGCAATAGCTCACTGTATTTGCCGTTGGATGACAGGTCAGACTGCTCGCATTGTGGCAAAGCACCTGTTTTCACGGTGAAAGTGTGTGCACTTTCATGTTTACCATCTTTTAAGGGAAAGTCCCCACAGACACCTGCCCTTGTGAACACCTCTGCTAAATATGGAACTCGCATCGATTTCTCTGCAACTGTGCGCCCCACCCAGGCTCTGGCTTTCAAACTATGCGCCACTGAGCTCAGGCACTATCTTACAGAATAGCTCGTAGGGGGAATTTTGGCATGTAGCTGTTAATGTATTTGCTGGTATTCTGGTCAGTTGTGTGAGTGGGTGGCACCCTCTTTATAGAGCTACCTTCTCCCTGTGTGGAGAACATGCTTTCTATACAGAAATTACCACCATGATGTATGTAATAATGTGGTATTATCTTTCCACTAGCATGAAGAAATTAAGAAGGGTCAGGTGACATTTACATGTGTGAAAAGTTAGTCCAAATTAGTGATTTAAAAAAAAAAAAAAGTTGTTCCTAAAATGCATCTTCCGAAAGCGCGTATCAGTTTCAAGGCATTTCCCATTGAAGAAGGGTCTTCTCAAATCAGACATCAGGGTGAGGCTAACTATTCATTTGAAGCTGGGATGTCACAAAGTGAGTGAGGGGGCAATTGTGTTTATCTGTCTTAAAAAGAAAAACCAAATTCAAACAAAACCCAAAACTAAGAGACTTCGAACTTGGACCACAGAGATTGAGCTATATGTAGAGCTGCCGACCTCCTCTCATATTGTATGAACCTGGAACAGAAGGAAGAGGCAACGTAGGGACCGGCAGCATCATTTCAGCATCGGTCCTAAAGAGAGACAGAGAGCAGGAAGGACAGGGTGGCGGAAAAGCTGGTTAGGCCACGGTTCCAGGTGGCTCAACCCTTTCTAGCACTTATGCGTTCATGGAGGGTTTCTTTCATCTGTCCAGTTTTGTACACGTCACGTCAAATGGTCAGGCAAAGGGACACGTTGTGAAACAAACAGCAAAGTAAAAACAAATTGGGGGGGGGGGGAATGTCACTTAATGCCCATTAAAGCTAAGAAATTTGTTGGAATAGAACAGTGTAAGTGAAGATATCTAAACCAATGGAAGTACGGTATCAAGGATGACTTTCCTCACTCAAAGGCAGGCGCTCTCCCGCCAAAACATGGTACTATCATTTATTTTTAGTATTTCTATACCAAAGCATTTTTCCCTCACACTCTGTCTAATGTACCTGGGGCAATGGGGGATTAAGTGACTTGCCCAGGGTCACAAGGAGCAGCGTGGGATTTGAACCCGCAACCTCAGGGTGCTTTAACCACTGTGAATGTGCATGACGTGCATTAATAGAAAATGTACCCCAGATGGAAAGTCATCCTTGACACCCCTACTTTCATTGTTTTATTGAGTTGGTTTGTAGTGAAGACGTCTTAACACATTGGCCTTAAGAGAGGAAAAATCCACATCTGGAATGGATCAGAATCAGAGACCGAATGCTGGGCTTGATGGACCCTTGGTCTGACCCGGCACGGTTCTAATGTTCTTACCCTCCTAACCCCATCGTTCCCTTTCAGAAGTGTTGATGATCTTTTCTAACCTTGTCATTCCCCTCTAGAGATGTCAGTGGTATCACCCTCCCAACCCTGACATTTCCTTCCACAGACTTCAGTGATATCACCCTCCTAATAACCAAAAAAGTCGGGATAGAAGAGATGCTTCCATTTCATATAAAAGGACTCAACGCTGCCAGCGTTTCGGTACATAGATTAGTATCTTCTTCAGGAGTCTTCCAAAAAAGGTTGACCAGCCTTAACTGGTGGGCAGCAAGATCTCAATGTTGAGGAAGACTGTGCGTTAAACCAGAGCATTGACAGAAAACTTTTTGGGATTTTTTTTTTTTTTAAATGAATGTCAGATTATTCTTACTTAATAACAGAAGGTTAAGGCTGGTCAACTTTTTTTGGAAGACGATAATTTAAGTACTGAAACACAGGCAATGTTGAGGAGACTGAGAGGGGACATGATCGAAACGTTCAAAATACTGAAGGGAATAGACTTAGTAGATAAAGACAGGTTGTTCACCCTCTCCAAAGTAGAGAGAACGAGAGGACACTCTCTAAAGTTAAAAGGGGATAGATTCCGTACAAACATAAGGAAGTTTTTCTTCACCCAGAGAGTGATAGAAATCTGGAACGCTCTTCTGAAGGCTGTTATAGGGGAAAACACCCTCCAGGGATTCAAGACAAAGTTAGACAAGTTCCTGCTGAACTGGATCGTACGCAGGTAAGGCTAGTCTCAGTTAGAGCACTGGGCACAATGGACCACTGGTCTGACCCAGCAGCGGCAATTCTTATGTTCTTATGTTCTTTTCAATAAAGATCTCGAATGGAAACCACTCTTCTATCTCCAATTTTGTTTGTTATTTTGTATCCCCGTGGGGACTATTTGTTGCTCTTCAGCCGTATCACCCTCCTAACCAAACCATTCTCCTCCTGAGACCTTAATGGCATCCCCCACAACCTCCTCATTCCCATCTCGAGGCTTCAGGGCTATCTTCCTCCTAACCATGAGCCTATGTCGTAAGGATGTTTTCCTTAGACATAAATTGGTAGAAACAATTTTGAGTTTCTGACCACATTTTAGTGAATGGCCTTGTCTTCTGTACTTTCCTAAGTCATTCCAGCTGTCACTAAATCACTCTATCTCCTCCACACACTCACCTGTTTCCTCTGCTTGTTTGGGGCACTCTCGGGGCACTCCGGATCAGTGGGGTCAAGGCACGGCCTTTCCATGTATGCCTGTCCAACCTGTGCCTTGTCCAGCATTTCTCTGAACCCATCGAGGGAAGTGAACTGTCCCAGTTCCTCCATCAACTGCACTGGGTCCAAGTTGGTCCACTGGATATTGGGTCGGTCACTGGCAAAGCAGGAAAAAAGAAATTGTACAAACCACGCTAGACACTGCAGGAAGTCCACTGAGCTCTCACAGCACTTGCAGGGTAACACGAAGAGGCCTCCAATAGCCAAACCACCCAGAGTGGTCATTTCAGAGTTCAAGTTTTCCAGTGAAAAGATTCAGCAGAGCCTGGGGAGCCAAGTATCCAACTCATGCCTTCCCTTCCCCTCTCCTCCCTCCCCACCACCACCATTGTTTGCCCTGCTCACTTCCCCTCTCCACTCTGCGCTCTGCTGCTACCTCCCACCCATTCCGTGGTATATCCTGCTAGCAGGGCCGGATTAAAACTATATGGGGCCCTAGGCAGACATAAATTTATAGATATATAGACACACACAGAGTATATAAAATAACTCTAAATAGGAGGAAACAGTCCAGGAGGAAACAGTCCAGAAACCATTAGCGGCACTTTGCTGGGACCAGACAGAGAGAGCTCTGCTCAGCTTCTCTCCTCTCTGGAGGTGCTCAAAGACTGGAAGCTCTGGTGTCACACAGGTCAAGCAAACAAGCCGGCCTAGTGCTAATTCTGCCCAACACATGCAGGGTGGTAGATGGCAGATATGTGGAAAAGTCTCTCAGAAGAGGTGGTGGAGACAGAGATTGTGTCTGAATTTAAGAGGGCCAGGGATAGGCACGTGGGATCTCTCGGAGAGAGAAAGAGATAATGGTTACTGCGGATGGGCCATTTGGTCGTTATCTGCCACTAGGTTTCTAAGTTACAAACACCAGTGCAACCACAGGACTAGAAGAGACTGTTCAGTTGCCCACCGAAGGTGTCCTGTCCTTTCTTCAGGATGTCTCCTGGTCCAGTCCAAGTGAAACCCGGAGGCAGTCAGCCCATACCACAGTCTCATGCTTCACAGAATTACCGCTATGGCCTGGTGCACCCACAAGCAGCGTAGTAGTCTAGGTGGAACACAGGCAATGCTTGTGACTCAGGAATCATGTCAGTAGTGAGGCTGACGGTGAAATGCAAGTGTGCCTGAGAAATGCCAGGAAGCGTTACTTACGGTAGGTAGGCAGAGCCCCCTTGTAGCTGAGCTCCTTCCCAGAAACAGTCCAGCGGGCTGACGATCACACATGGAAACAGCTTCTCAATCATCTGTCCAGAAAGAAGGGGCACGGGGAGGAAGAGACAGGTATCAATGTCAGGACAAGAGCCCACAGCCCCTGAGTGTTACAAGAGCCAAACACTGGACTTCTGACTCGGCTGCACACACTGCAAACGTTTAAGAGGCTACACAGGTTCTGGGTTCCAGCTCCAAACTGGAGACATCACTCGTGACCTGCTGCACCCCTGACTGTTCCAGTACTGAGACCCCCACCCTCCACCACACACACACAACTGCTAGTGCATCTAACTTCTACCCTCTAGATATTCAAGTACTGAAACTCCTCCCCCCTGCACCTCCGGGGAGTGGGGCCCAAATATTTTCCTTTCTCCCGCTCCCACGTCCAACACAATCTCTCTCTCTCTCCCTCCATTCCCCACACACACCCTAGGTTCAATTCTCTCTTTCTCTTCCTCCCTAGCCCCAAGTCCAATTCTCTCTCTCTCTCTCTATCCCTCTTCCTCCCTAGCCCCAGGTCCAATCCTCTCTCTCCCTCCCTCAAGTCCAACTCTCTCTCCCACTCTCCCCCACCCTACATACCCTAGGTTCAATTCTCTCTTTCTCTTCCTCCCTAGCCCCAAGTCCAATTCTCTCTCTCCCTCCCTCAGGCCCAACTCTCTTAATTCCCTCCATCGCTCTCTTTCCCCCCTCCCCACGCAAGGTCTGGCATTTCTCCTTCCTCCCCTGCACTCGCCCGAGACTCAATGCTTCCCCCTTATACCCCCACTACATCTTGATGCTCCCCCCCAGCACTCTCCCTGTGACTCGATGTCTCCCCTCAGCACCTGGCTTACGGTTAATCTGTCTTCTTTGGCCCTGCAGCCAATATCAGCCCTACTGAAAGGCTGCCAGCGGCCTGCACAGGGCCTTTACCAGCCTGCCCTCTTCTAACCACAGAAGGTGAGGTTAAAGAGGCCATTAGAGTCAAAAGAATATTTTTTAAAAAAGGATCCAAATTAAGAAAACAGGAAGCAGCAAAAGCATGAGAAGTTCAAGTTTCAAGTTTAATATAAATTTGATTGATCGCTTATTCAAAGTTCTAAGCGATGTACAAATCAGTAAAATTAAACAAACGACACAAACTAAATCTTGTAAGACGTATTAAGTTGGATGCAAAGCTAAAAGAGAATTTGGAAGAAGTTTGCTATAGAGACAGAAACTTATAGCAAAAGCCTTTACAGCTAGATTAGAAGCAGAAGGCCTGTGAGGGCAACAGGCAAGAACCAAAATGAATTCTTTGTTCTACTCTTCACTGAGGAAGATGCCTGAAATGGTATTTAAAGGTGACAGTTTGCAGGAACTAAAACAAATTTCAGTGAATGTTCTCTGACCATCACCAGTGATCCAGTGGCTTTGGTTGTAACGGTAGTATCATGGTGTGTCCACTAGGGGTCATCAACATCCTCAACCTCAAGAATGCCAAGTCACCTACCGGTAGATGGATTTCTCTTTGCACTTTCTCTAGGTTGCTTTGCTAAATCATTTTGCTTTTATTTACTTTCAGTTAACGGGATTCTGGCTTTTGGGACCAGTGGTCAGATGTGTCTTTCCCTAATCATATATAAGAGTTTTAAATGTACTAGGTAATGGCGGAATAGAAATCCCTAATGTAATGTAATGTAATATAATTGCTTTATTGCTGAGAGAGAAAATGTGATTCATGTTTACCTGTTTCCTCCACTCAGTATTTTATAGACCTCTATCCTATCACCACTGAGCCGTCTTTTCTCCAAGCTGAAGAGCCCTAGCCACTTTAGCCTCTCCTCATAGGGAAGTCGTCCCATCCCTTTTATCATTTTTGTTGCCCCTCTCTCTGCCTTTTCTATTTCCATTATATCTTTTTTGAGATACGGTGACCAAAACAGCACACAGTATTCGAGGTTCGGCCATACCATCAAGCGATATAAGGGCATTATAACATTTTCCTCTTTGTTTTCCATTCCTTTCCTGATCATTCCTAACATTCTATTTGCTTTCTTAGCAGCCGTTGCACATTGAGCTGAGGATTTCAACGTCTCCTCAGCATGACATGTAGAGATACTTTTCCTGGGCAGTGACTCCTAACACAGAACCCAGCATCACGTAGCTATAGTTTGGGTTCCTCATACCCACATGCATCACTTTGCACTTGCTCACATTAAAGGTCATCTGCCATTTTGACACCTCACAAGGAAGGTCCTTTGTGTCACCAGCAAATTTAATTCTCTCACTAGTTATTCCCATCTCTAGATCATTGATAAATATGTTAAAAAGCAGCGGTCCCAGAACAGACCCCTCGGGAACTCCACTGTTTACCCTTCTCCATTCAGAATACTTAGGATGTCAATATGTTTACTTTGGAGGAAAGGTGAGAGACATTGAAATACCTATGTGGCATAAATGCGCACAAGGCGAGTCTCTTTCAATTGAGACATCGCTCTGGAATGAGGAGGAAGGTGGAAGGGGATAGAGTCAGAAGCAACCTCAGAAAATACTTTTTCACGGAAAGGATGATGAATGTTTGAAATGGCCTTCTGGTGGAGGCAAAAAGTGACAAGTACGTTGGATCTCTAAGGGGGAGGAAGGGGTGCTGGATGGCATGGTTGGGAAGACTACTGTACTTAGGCCACGGGGTCTTTATCTGCCTTGGTTTTTCTCTGTTTCCCTCACAATACTCCCTGCTAATCTGCCAGTTTCAGTTCTTTTGGAAAGCAGGACTACAAGTTCAGCTGGACTTGATTATCTGGTACCCTCAATGCTGCCCATTGAACCCCAGATTGCACTAAGCAATGAAAACCCAGTTCTTGCATTTCGCAGCTGGTGGGAGCCACAGGAAACTCACTCTCTCGATCATTCCATTCTCGATTATAGGAACTCCCGACTTGTAGCACAGTTTGTTCAAATCCCAGGACCTGCAGAGAGCAGAATGAGAAGACTTAGAAAGGCACATGATTGCACTGCTGCTAGCTCATACACTTTCTCCTGAGTCCAGAGCACGCACAGGAGGTGCTTCCCAAATCATCTGAACAGCAGGGAAAGAGGTGACCCGAAACTAAATGAGGCATTTCCCTGATCCCTGCACCCATCACGGACAGCAGCCTCACAGACTCCCCCACCCCCACTCTAACGCCTGAGGAGTGATTGCAGTCGTTAGGGCTTTGGAAGAGGGTTTGTGGGAAAGGGCGCCTCCCCAGGTGTGGGCTGATACAACGGCTTACTTTCCATAGTGAGACACCTGAACCCTGCTAGCAGCGACGGCAGCTCTCAAGTGCAGCAGAAGTGCCTCCTGGCTCAGGATGTTCTCGCCTTCCTCTTTTGGTGTCTGAATCAACATTTGGGAGGTGTACGCAGCTTCCTCACCCAATTTCTCCTTTGTATATCTTAGTTCGTGGCTGACTCGACTCCCCACTGAAAGGAAAAGGAGAGAGAGAGAGAGAGAAAGAGAGCATTCGCATAGTCTGTAATAGCCAAGAGGGGCCAGAGTTTTGAGAGAGAGAATTTAGGGCATGCCCTAATCCCACCCCTGCCACACCTCTTTTCCTCAGTTGTGGTACCAAGAAGCTGCCTTTCCCTCTAGCAGCAGGAGATGCCTTAATAAGACGTCATCCCCTTCTGCTAATGGGGGGGGGGGGTAAGAGGGGCAGCTCAGCAGTTCTTAGCTCCCCAGAGAGAGTGCAAGCAGGAGACTTAGTAGGTCTGTAATAGCACTATGCAGAATGAAGACAGACTAGGAGGGCTGGCTTTGGTGTTGCATGGCTAGCTCAACCTGAAGAAGAAGAAGAATTTTATTCTTATATACCACCAAAGCCATAATAGTTTGAGGCGGTTTACAACAAGAAGTGACAATCAGGGAATAAAACACAATATAAAATCATCAGTATGTACATACAATGTGAAAGTAAAAACAGTAAAACCTTAACTTACAAATCTAAAACTGAAGTAGGATGAGGAATGCATAATGATGTTACCCAACCTGCCTGGAACGCAAGAATCTTTTATATCGACAGGCCTTTATTCTAGGATAAGTGGACATATGAATTGTACGAATAGGCCTGTTTAAAATGAGAGACCAGATGCGTAGAGGCCAACCCAAATACTGATTTAAAACAAAGACAAGAGAATTTGAACAGAACTCTTGCTTCCAGGGGCAACCAGTGTGATTTATGGTAGTAGGCGCTTAACTTGGCTAGGAGTTGGGCAACCTTCTGAGGATGGGGGAGCCCATTCCAAAAGAGCCAGTTTCACCTTAAGCAGCGTAGAACCAGACTGCAGGCACCAACCGACAAGAAGCGGCTTTCAAACTCAAATCTGGCAGTCGCTCAGGAGCATATGGTTTAGAGCAGTGGTCTCAAACACTATTTTGAGGCCCTCGCTATTATAAAGAATGATTCCTTATGGAAAACTTGTGGCTTAAGTGTCCGGCAGTCGCATTCTGGAACGTTGCCCGCCTCACTGCTGTAACCTCACGCAAGCCCTTTCCTGCATCTGTTCGCGATTGTGAGGAGGTGTCTGGTGCTGGAGGAGGTGAGAGCTGAAGGCGGTTGCGGACACGACTGCCGGACACTTAAGGCAGAAGTTTTCCATAAAGAATCATCCTTTATAATACCGAGGGCCTCAAAATAGTTGATCCAAAATCTCGTCTCTTCCAGTTGATACTTTGAGAGTTTTTCACTTTCTGCATGTTGCACTGCTTTCAGCTGTGTAGAACTGAAATGATCAGAAGCAATTAAGGAAAGATTTATAAACTATAACAAGTTTTACCTCATGCAAAGTTGTCATTTCTTTAATAAGATATTAACTATTTTTTCTGCGGCCCTCCAAGTGCCTACAAATCCAAAATGTGGCCCTCGAAGGGTTTCAGTTTCAGACCGCTGGTTTAGAAGAAGGTATTTTCAACAGATCCTGGCAAAATGCAAACATTAGAATATCTCAATAGAGAGATTGTGGGGTTTTTTCTAAGATATTCAGAAGCAACGTACAGGGGACCCTCTGTAGCCCTGCTCCCACATAGCCTTTGAAAGGCAGCTCTGCAAACGTTACACCTAGTACCTAGAACAGCAAATGCTCCTTTCACTAGGAAAAGAGGACATGCAGAGTTTCACTGAATACATCACCTAAGTCACAAATCTTAGAAATAGAAATATGTAGCCAGACAATGACCTGGACTTTGCCTCCAGAAAAAAAGAGGACGGACTGAGATATATCCAGGTTTTACTTCCACTGAAAGCAATGGATATAAGGAGAATGGATGGATACACCTGGTATAACTTCCACTGAAAATCCGTCCTGCTTTTTCTCGGAAATATGAGTGCAAAGCAACAGGATGCGTTCTGCAGTCCCAACATGTCAAACCAGAGGCAAACCTCAACAATTTAGAAGTGAGTGAAGGTTCTGCAAAGAAGAGCCCTCTGGGTCACCCACATTTACTCCGTTCGTCCGCTAATTCCCCAAAGAATACTGAAAAGATTCATTCCACAGATTCCGTGGCAGCTGAAAATGTGCAATTTGCCTCTAGAATGAAGCCTCTACCATGGTTTCCGAGTTTATTAATATCTTGATATACCGTCTATCACAAAAGAATATCTAGGCGGTTTACAATTTATAAAATAAATTTAAAAGCAAATGTTAAAAAGGGGGAAAAAGAAAAGCCCGTCATCAAATTTAATGAAGGGGGGATTACGTAACTTAAGACTAACATCATGGGGAAGGTACATAGGTACAAGACATCGAGATAAAATATATATAGAAATGCGAGGAGGCGTTTGGATTTAAAAACCTGCAGAGAGAATTATTGCTGGTGGAAGCCAATAGGATCCTGGATTAAGCGTCGTAGGCATGTTTGAAGAGAAACGTTCCAAAGAGAGGGCGCCAGGACCGAGAAGCCACTATTGAACACAATAGTTGCGTTTTCCTCCTTCCTTGCTCCATTTCAGTTTCTTTCATAAATTTTCTTCATTCTGACTTCATATTTTTCTTTCTCTTAAATATAAACCACGCTAGCCTGCTTTGATCTCTTTATCCTTTTTCACGTTCTTACTTTTCCTTCTTCTGGCACATGTTCTTTTCATGCTTTCCTTTTGCCTCTTGCGGATCCTGTTTCTTTCTGTCATCTATTTTCTCTTTTTTTGCTTTTCTTTACTACATATCTCTTTCTTTCTGCTCCTCTTGCCAAACCCTTGTTCCCATCTGCTCTCCCCCTCCCCTTCCTAAAATATTCACCTTTTCCCTTCCTTCATCTGTCATTTCATTCTTGTTTTTTTACTATTCTCTTCCTCATTTCTCTGTTATTAACCATTCCATCATCTCCATTTCTTCCCGCATCCTTCTTCACTTCCCTCAGAGTCATCAAGTTACCCAGTTCCAGGCTGGAGATGTTTGACCAGGCCTTGTTTTGAATTTTATATCCCAAAGCATTGTGGGATTTGTAATGCCTGATTCTGCTCATTGAAATCAGTGCTGTTAGTCCCATAATGCACCAGGAAATCCAGGACTGTCCTGAAATCTCCAGCCTGGAACTCGATAACTTGACATCTCTGCTCCCTTCTCCTTTCCATTCTACCCTTCCCATCCAACCCTCCTTTATCCTGTTCTCCGCCCCCTCCCCCCTCCACCTCTACTACTGTTACTACTATTTATTATTTCTATAGTGCTACCAGAAGCACGCAGCGCTGTACATTAAATACAGAAAAGACGGTTCCTGCTTGAAAGAGCTTACAATCTAATTATGACAGACACACAGGACACAGGGTAGATCAATATATACTATTCATGAAGTGGGATATAAAGGGATGAAGAGGTAGGGTAGGGGCTGCAGAGGGAATGAGAAACAGATAGAGTGCATTACAAGTTGGAAGGGTTAGGACCTAAACCTCTGGGACGTCCCTCCAAAGCTCTCCTGACCAAATAAGCAGCAGCAGCAGCACTGGGATGGTGTTTGGGGGCGGGGCTGGGGGCAGAACTAGGTGGGCCTTGGGGCATGGTCATGGGTCCGGATTTTCCTTCGGGAAAATCTGGTAACCCTAGAGGGGAGCATCTCCTGTGTGATTCCTGTAAGAAGGGTAGGGGTGTGGGAGCACTTCCTCTACAACTCCTGTAAAAACAGTGGGGTAAGAGCATTTCCTGTGTGAGGGGACAGCACTTCCTGCGTCACTCATGTTAGTAGGGAGGGGATAGGAACACTTCCTGCATGATTCTTGTAAGAAAGGTGAAGGGTGGTAGCATTTCCTATGTGACCTGTAGAAAGGATGGGGAGATGGATAACTTCCTGTGTGGCTCCTGTAAGAAAGGTGGGGATATGACCCCTGTAGAAAGGATATGGGGTGGATACATTCCATATGTGACTCTTTTTAGAGCAGTGGGGGTGGGGGCACTTCCTTTGTGATCCTGTAGGAAACCTATCAGGAATTCTGGATGGAAGTTACTGAAAAACTAGAACCAATGAATGAAGGCATTGCAGCTTGGCAAAACCTAGCTAATAAAGTTCTAGATAAGACTGCACCAATAAAAACAAGAAAGCTGAAACAGCAACATAACCCGTGGTTCACTTAAAAGCTAAAGGCCACAAGGAAAGAGGAGGAACAAAAAGAGCAAAGACTAGAAACCTATATCAACTGGAAGAAAGAAATAAAACAATACCAGTTAGCAGCAAAAAAGTCGTACTGTGACAAGATGATTAGCGAATCTAAAAATTCTTCAAAATGCCTCTTCAAAATCTACAACTCACTAATCTTCACAAAAGATATAACGCAACCAGATGTAGACAATCTAGAATCATGAGGACGTCATTCACACAAGACCCATCAGATAACATAGATCATTACCCAACCCAAAACAACGAAGATGAAGGAATCCCAGCCGACAGATGCTGGTCAAAATTCACTACAGTTAGCACACAAGAGATCTCAAACTGGCTGAAAAGAATATCCAGAAAGCACTGCTACCTGGATATATGTCCAGCTGGCCTGCTAACCCATCCCCCCCCCCCCAATTGTCTGCTATGGCTGACAGGCCTAAAAAACAGATGCTTAGAAAATGGACTCTATCCCAAAACAATATCAACCATAGCATTGACACCCGTACCCAAAGCCACAAACTTCAGGCCTACAAAATTACTAGACTTTTGTGTCAGCACTCAGCTAGCTAACTTCATAGACCAAACACAAGTCACAACATGGCTTCAGACCAAGGCACTGCACTGAATCCCTCTGACTCGAACTAACATCCAAAATAAGAGGCAAACAATTCGATATCTGGGCAGCATTTGATGCCATAGACCACTCTCTCTTACTCCTCAAATTAAATTAACTAGGAATACAAGGCATGGTGTTACAATGGTTTTCACAGTTCTTAAGAAATAGAACATATGAAGTCTGGAAGGAAGACAAGAGATCCCAATCGTGGAAGGCCAACTACGGCGTCCCGCAAGGCTCACCAATATCACCTGTGCTATTTAAACATCTATCTAAGTGCTCTAGGAAATAACCTACACTCAGCCCAGGCTCATATCTTCTCCTTCACAGTTGACATCTTCATTCTCTGTATAGCCAGAGTCCTTCAATAACACTCTAAATCAGGGGTGTTCAACCTTTTGGCTTCCCTGGGCCGCATTGGCCCCAAAAAATGTTTCTGGGGCTGCGCAAATGCTGCAGCAAGACAGAGGAGGGAGCTGGCAAGACGGTAAACACCCAGGGGCAGCAGAGGAAAACACTGCATCGCCCTTGACCAGAGCAGCACAAAATACTTCACTGGCCGCAGGTTGGACACTCCTGTTCTAAATGATCTGAAAACCACTATTGATGACCTAAGTACATGGACGAAGAGTAACTTCCTTAAGCTAGATAAATCTAAAACAAAATTATTATGGTTCGGAGATTATAAGTCACTACTGAGCACAGAACTAGAGCTATCCACATGTGAGAGGCTAAAGATAGAAAATTCCTCCAAAGTACTGGGAGTTAAACTTGACTCAAACTTAACCTACAAAATTCATATCATCTCTAGTGAAAAAAATTCTTCTTTAAGATGAGACAACTGAGACCAGTTTCAGGACAGTAGCACAATCTGTCCTAATACCCCACCTGGACTACTGCAATTCACTAAATGCTGGCATTACAGAAAAAGAGCGCAAGAGTCTCCAACTACTATATAACACGACCACAAGACTAATTCTCAAAAAGGGCAAATCCACTATTGGAACAACTGCATTGGCTACCAATGAACAAGAGAATCCATTTCTAGATTGTCTGCATGGCTTACAAAGCGATCCTTGGAGAACACTCAGAGGGACTAATATCTGATATCAAAGTCCCACATTCCTTCTTCAACTCACGCGTGACACAACGCTTCAAACTACCCCTCCTGTCACCACAAAAACAATGGCGGAAGAAGATGTTTGAGGCTACCTTCGAATACTAAGTTCCTCACATTTGGAACAAACTGCTAATATAACTAGGACAACCCACCACGTTCCTTGACTTCTCCCTAGAACCACTCTATTATCTTCCTCCCTAAACCACCTCCCTCTTAGTAAACCGCATAAATTCCTTGCAGAGATTCACAGTATATAAGGCACTGTATTGTACTGAATGCCCTTCATATGTGATTGAACTCCTGTGCCACCAAAGCTGCACCCCAGGAATGACTAATCACAGCATGAGTATAATACATGCCATTTATTACACACCAGCACATATACTGTATGTGCTTAAACACACAATTTTAGAGAAGGCCTGTCTGTGCAGAGAAATCACTATAGAATTACCCCCAACATACATCACTGTGGTAACCCATGTACAAACTGTTAGGTCACCACCGTTATCTGCCTTCGAATCTGAAAGGATGCAGACAGCGAGATGAGGGCTGGGGGAGGCAAGCGAGAGAGTAAAGTTTGTGTAATTAGTTTTCATTTGAAAGAGTGCAACCTGATCCGGACTTCAAAGGACAGTCAGGAAGAGTTAAATTCCAGCGCTCTAATTACTCAAGACAAAGAGACTCCACCACTCACACTTCAAAGGGAAGGAAGTGAGACAAAGCTGTGGAGTGGCTAAGGGGAAAGTCACCAACACATCCAGTCTCATTCCAAACTACTCCTTCCAAGTCCCAGCAAAGGTCACCCAGAGCAGCACAGCAGGGTGGCCCATGGATGATGGATGAGGGATGGGGGGGGGGGGCCGAGCAGGGGCCTCATTTACATGTCAGCAGCGGCTGAAAAGCTCAGTGCTAGGGTTGGTCCTGCTTCGCTCACTCTCAAGGTCACCCTTCTCAGGGCATATCTCCTGCACAAGGTCTGTGGTGGATTCTGTCCATTTCATCAAGGGGATAACATGCTGGGTGCACTATCCACTCATGAATTCGCTCTCTATCGCGTTCTCAAAGAGCTCAGAACGGGTCAGGTTGACAGACATAATAAACAGTTACACTACAAGTGTTTTTAATACAAGTTTTTATCCTAATTCGACACATACTTGGGATCTAATATGTAATTTACAGGATACATTTGACATAGTTACACTGCAAGATTCAGCAATATAAGTCTTTATCCTAATGTGACTGAATTCAAATAGTGATGTCACAAGCACGAATGGTGACATCACGGGTCCTTTTTCTGACACAGTCCTTCCCGCCTGCTCTGATTTCTTCCAGCTCAGTTGGTGCCATGAGCTTTCCTTGGCCTTATGCAGAGATGGTTTTCTTATCCCTCCCTCCCCCCCCCCCGCCCCCTATTCAATCATTGCAGCCTCCATGCTGGCCACTGAATGTTATCCTCTGGATTGTAAACCCAATAAGCCCCTAATTCTGTATAAAGTGCTAAAAATTGCATGCAATTTAATTACTTAGCGAGCCAATTAGAAATGATTCTTGGCCACTAACAATTATCGTTGCTAATTGGCATAACTGGAATTAACACGTGCGTCTTTATAGACGCAACCTCAGGGTCAACTTTGCCTTGTCTCTGTTATTCTCTGCACATATCCAACAAACTGCCAAAACTCATCACTCTTTTCTATAAGACCTTGCCAAAATCTGGAGTTTCCAAGACCATTATCCACACCCTCATCACCTCTAGTCTGGATTACTGCAATGCGCTTCTCAGGGATCTTCCGCTAACCCATCTCTTCCCCCTTCCATCTGTTCAGAATTCTGCTGCGCGCCTTGTATTCCACCAGGGTCGTTATGTTCATGTTACCCCTCTCCTCAAGTCGCTTCATTGGCTCCTTGTCCACTTCCACATACTGACCTACAAGTGTGCTCACTCTGGGGCTCCTCAATCTCTCTCCTCGCTTATCTCTGCCTGCACCCCGCCCTGGGAGCTCCGTTCTTCATGTAAGTCTCTCTTGTCTGTACCTGTCTCCTCTACTGCCAACTCCTGACTCAGCCCCTTCTGCATTGCTGCGCCGTATGCCTGGAACAACCTGCCTGGATTAGTACACCAGGCTCCATTCCTGGTGGTATTCAAATCCAGGTTCAAAGCCCACTTTTTGGAAGCTGCGTTTAGGTCTTAACTCCTGCAGTTTGAAATACACTAAGGGGCTCATAATCAAAACTTTAAAACATCCAAAAGCCAGCCTAAGTTGGCACTTGGACATCTAATAGAAGGGATGTCCAAGTGCCGATAATCAAAACCAAGTTTCTGGACAGGCAGAAGCACTTCTAAGCTGCTGTGCGTCCAGAGAGAAAAGGGGTGTGGTGGGAGGTGTGTTATGGGTGGGAATCAGGCGGGATTCAATCTGGACGTACCCCAGCCAGAATCAAACCTTTCCTAAATGGAGCTTAGACGACAGCAGTTAGATCTGTTTGTGTTGTGTCTAAGTTCTACAAAGGTGCCCAAACTGACAAGAAGACCATTGGAGGATTTAAGGAATGACCATCCTTTATTTCCCCAGTGGACACGATTCCCTCCCACCACCCAAAGAGTGAAACCCCCCCCCCCAAAAAAAAACCCATAGGTTTCCCATCAGCTGATTGCATCAGAGGAATTCCCATCAGCTGAGTTGGTTTCGGGGATTCCTGGCAGCTCCACCCCTCCCCCTAACATCCCCTGATATCTCTGCCCCCTCCCCCCGCCACATTCCCACAGTATTCCTGGGCCCTCTCCTACATCCCCAAACACCCCTGCCCCGTACCTTCTGGATGTACTTTCTCCTGCCTAGAGGGCTGTGTGCTGCAAATGATGGGGCGTCCCCCTCCCAGTGCATCTTGGGATGCAGTGGAAGGGGCCAAAGGCCCTGATTGGCTCAAAATCACTTGGGCCAATCAGGGCTGCCAGGAATCCCCCAAACCAGCTCAGCTGATGGAGATTCCTTCTGCCGTGATCAGACAAGGTTGCTGGTGATTATGTCTACAAAACTTGCTTTTCTATGTTTTTCACGTGGATGTTTTTATTTTTGAAAATGGGCAAAAAAAAGGTGGATGTCTTAAGGACCAAAATTTACACCTAACTCATTTTCAAAAATAAAAGCCAGACGTTTGGCAGCTTTGAAAATGGACATTTTTCCTGCTGGGTTTGTGGACATAAGAACATAAGAAATGCCTCCGCTGGGTCAGACCTGAGGTCCATCTTGCCCAGCAGTCCGCTCACGCGGCGGCCCAACAGGTCCAGGACCTGAGCAGTAATCCTCTATCTATACCGTTCTATCCCCTTTTCCAGCAGGAAAATGTCCAATCCTCTCTTAAATCCCAGTATTGTATTCTGCCCTATAACGTCCTCTGGAAGCGCATTCCAAGTGTCCACCACACGTTGGGTAAAGAAGAACTTCCTAGCATTCGTTTTGAATCTGTCCCCTTTCAACTTTTCCAAATGCCCTCTTGTTCTTTTACTTTTTGAAAGTTTGAAAACTCTGTCCCTCTCTACTCTCTCTCTATGCCCTTCATGATCTTATAAGTCTCTATCATATCCCCTCTAAGTCTCCTCTTCTCCAGGGAAAAGAGACCCAGTTTTCCAATCTTTCTCTATCTCTCTCTTTCTATTTCTGTCTCTCTCCCTTTCTTTCTATCGCTCTCTCTCTCTCTCTGTTTCTCTCTGTCTCCCTTTCTCTCTGTCCCTCTCTACTCTCTCTATGCCCTTCATGATCTTGTAAGTCTCTATCATATCCCCTCTAAGTCTTCTCTTCTCCAGGGAAAAGAGACCCAGTTTCTCCAATCTCTCAGCGTATGAAAGGTTTTCCATCCCTTTTATCAGACGCATCGCTCTCCTCTGAACCCTCTCGAGTAACGCCATGTCCTTCTTAAGGTATGGCGACCAAAACTGGACACAGTATTCCAGGTGTGGGCGTCCAACCTCCGACAGGCACACTTTTGATTCTGCCCCTCTAGATCTCTTCTCGTTTCCTTCCTTCTCAGCCTCTCCATCCCTTGTTTGTCCCTTCCTGAGCACCATATGTCCTGCATGTCTGGCATGACTTAGATTGTAGGGTCTTTCGAGCGTGTTTAATGTACAGCGTTGCGTGCATTTCATAGCGCTATAGAAAGCAGTAGAAATTTCTCCGCGCAGATCCAAAAAGTAGGTCAGGGCGTTTGTAGGATTCGGAGGACTCACACCTAATTAAGGTTCAGAGATTTCCCCCAGGGTTCAGTTGGTGTAAATCCTTGCGTCCAAAATTGGATGAGGATCCCGGTATCAAGCGCTATTCTGTAGATGCCACCTAACTTTGAGCGCCATTTAGCAAATAGCATTTAGTGTGCTTTTTTTTTTTAGGGGGTGGGGGGGTCATTTATGTGTGTACATTTCATGCATACGTATTCCTAAGGGAGGTTGTAAAGCCCCACCGGCTTGACCAGTCTGAGACCCGCTGCTGTAATATGATGGGACACTGGCTTCTACCTGGAAAACCAAAGAGTGGATGTGAAACGTCGTTGCCCCATTTCCTTCCTCTGCAGCCCTTCAAGCAGTCACGTTTGGAAAAAGCATCACACCTTCTGTCCAGTGGCCGGGTGATGCTGGCCCTGCAATGACAGACGCTCTCCGGGAGAGCTGGTTATAAATTCCGAGAGAACGCCTTTGCTTTTCTACAGGCAGCGCGAGTACAACTCACTTGGGAGGGTGAATCACTCCATCAGTCGCCTTTTCCATGGATGAGTTAGCCCAAAGAGGGAAGGGCTGTGTTTTCCCCCATCATCTCCAACCTCAGGCATACAAAAAAGGGGCGACATGGAGCTGATCTCAGACAACACGCATGAACCTTACAGCTTCAAATTCTGTTTAGGTATGGACCTGGTGTTTGGCAGTCAGCCTGTCCTTTGTGGGCCGAAACTCTGTGAGGGACTTCAAGTGACTTATTGAAGCTTTGCCCTCTGCAAGTGAAATGCAGCCAAACCTCAAAGATGCAGAGCAGTAAAGAATGTGTCTTGCGGGCACCCGGACAGACAGACAGGATGGCAGGAGCTGATAGAAGGATAATTACCTCACAGTCAACAGAGAGAGAGCTTTCTTGGCTTGTACAGATGTCTGTGTGTGTTGCGGTTTCTGTCTTTGTGTGTGTGACCCTCCAACCCCCCTTAACTTTTGCAAGGCTGGAATCAGCTCAACTAGAGCTTGGGCTGGAGGCCGGTCACTGAGGGGACATTAAACGTATTTTAGTTTGCAACCTCAGATTGGGAGCGAGGGTATTAAGAATGCTTGTTACGCTTCTTACGCCATTCTGCCACACATTACGGGGTATGGGGCTAATGCGAAGTCCCTCTAGCAGGACGCTAAATGCTGGCTGGCCCCCTGCTCTGTACTGCGAGAGGAAAGACTGTGTGGGACCAGCCCAAAAACAACAAGATTCAGAATGCGCTCGGTAATTACACAGGCCTGAGACGATTACACCACGTCCTCCATCTGGACCACCCAAGCGAGGAGCTGGCTCCCATTTCTGGAACAGGGACTCGCCCTCCCATGCACAAACTCTCTTAAAGAGGCAGGAAGCCTTTCTCTCTGCTCTCTAACACCTGGCACTCACTCTGGTCTGGCGTCAGGGCTCAGGTTCAGAACCGGTTTGGGGTCCATGTGGGAAGAGCATCTGTAATAGCGAGCCCAAAGCCTCTTCTGCCCTCTAGTAAGTTACACAGTGAATGACAGCTGAGAAAGACAACATGTGCCAGAAAGGTGGCCTCTCCTCCCCCCACCCTGTGCAGCCTAACCCCTCTCTGCCTCTTTTATTCCTTAAAATGTGAAAGTAATTTCCAGTTTTACTGTGAGTGAAAATGTTCAATACTTTTCGCCAATCTTTATGACATATAGAGAATCTCTCTGTCTATCCCATGCTTTTTTGACCCTACTACTTCCTGCAAAAGAGCTTCCAGGCCTCCACCACCCACTCTATAAAGAAGTATTATTTCCTGATGTTGCTTTTCATTTTCCCTTCTTGCAACTTCTCTTCATGCTGCTCTGTTTTTGGAAACGGTTGTTTTGTTTCTCACTATCACGCGAGCATTTTAAATGCTTGAATCATTTGTCCCTGTCTCTCCTCTCCTCCAGAATAGACATATTCAAGTCTTCCAACACCTTCTACGCCAAGACATTTTGGTCACTTTCCTCTGAATGGCTCTGAGTCTTTTTACACCTTAGCAAGACACGTACAACCTCCAAAAGTGAATGCGGTCTCACCAATGACTTTGTACAGGAACATTATCAGCTCTGCTGGCTAAGCCCCTTCTGGATCTTCTTGGGTACCATCACCTCTCACCTCTGCTCACGAACAGCTCCTTAGGATTTCCTTTCCACCTTTGGTTCAAAATTTGGAGGAGAGACTGCGGGCTTTCATTGCCTCCCTGGCCTCTTCAGGCCTGCCTTGTCTGCAGCATGACATTTTCGTTAATGTAGGCATGACTTTGGTGTTTCCTACTAACACTGACTCCCAGAGCTCAAAGCGCAATGACAGAGCCTAGGAAAAAGCAACTAAAATGGTTAAGGGGTTGGAGGAGTTGCCGTACAGGGAGCGATTAGAGAAACTGGGCCTCTTCTCCCTTGAAAAGAGGGGACATGATCGAAACATTCAAGATACTGAAGGGAATTGACTTAGTAGATAAAGACAAGATTGTTCACCCTCTCCAAGGTAGAGAGAACGAGAGGGTACTCTCTAAAATTGAAAGGGGATAGATTCCGTACGAACATAAGGAAGTTCTTCTTCATCCAGAGGGTGGTGGAAAACTGGAACGCTCTTCCGGAGGCTGTTATAGGGGAAAACACCCTCCAGGGATTTAAGACAAGTCTAGACAAGTTTCTGCTGAACAAGGACATACTCAGGTAGGGCTGGTCTCAGTTAGGGCACTGGTCTTTGACCTGGGGGCTGCCGTGTGAGCGGACTGCTGGGCATGATGGACCACCGGTCTGACCCAGCAGAGGCAATTCTTATGTTCTTATTACACAGGATATTCAAACCTAAAAAACATATACTGTAATATTGGCAATCCCGTCTCATACCCAAACAATTTCAGTCAAATAATATAACAAAATATTTTGTTCCATCAACCCCTACATTTTTGTAATCTTGACGCCATCATTTTGTAACTTCAATAATGGATAGGTTAGCATTTAGTGTGCTACTAGTTAGCAAGTGTTAAATCGAATAGCAACACCGTAGTAAAAGGATCCCCAAGTTACAAGGCCTCTGTCATCTAATATAATAAAGCCCTAAGCGCGCATGCGCACTCCCACCTGCGTGCTCCCATTTTCCGTGCGCTGTAGGGTACCACAGGTAGGAGTGTGCATGCACAAGAATCCCCCGCGGCGGCTGTGGGCGGCTGCAAACTGTGGCGGCAGATGGCTGAAGCCTGCCTGGAGGAGGACGAGGAGGAGCTGCGAGAGCTCCACAGAGGCAGAAGGTGAGGAGAGAGAGACAGAGACAGATGGATGAGAAGGACAGAGGGGCTACTAGGGGGACCAGGAGAGATGGTAGGGGATAGGGAGAGATAGACTTCAGGGAGTGTGGAGGGGGCAGGAGAGAGAGATGGTGTTGGGGAAGGACAGAGGGGGACAGGAAAGGGAAAGATGGCAAAAGAGGTGAAACAGGGTCAGAGAGAGAGATGGTAGAGGGTGTGAAAGGGGGAAAGGGAGAGATGGAAATGGTAGGACCACTGCTGCTTTGGGGCACTAAGGGAGGAAAGGTTGGTACATCAGGACTGCTGCTGTCGCCTCGGGTAAGTAAAGACCCTGTCAGGAGGGCCAAAAGGGTACAAAGGAAATGGTGAAAGGTGAGGTGGTGGGACTGGGATCAGTGGGAGGCAGAGTCCGGGCACGATAGAGGCGGGGCATGGGTGGGGTCAGAGTCAGGGTCAAGGTATAGGTGGGGCTATTCTAGCACCCGTTACTGTAACGAATGTAACAGGCTAAAACACTAGTCTATCATAAGCTTCTAATGTTCATATTTTGACTATCTCATATTTTCAGAATGACAAAAAAAGAAAACCAAAACCTTATGGCTCCTTTTACAAAGATGCAATAGAGGTTTCTACCGTAGGTTGGCGAGGGAAGGGCTCCATCACTCATCGCAGTTCTATGGGCATTGGAGCAGTTACCTTGCCGGCCCGCAATAGAGACAGACACGGGAAAATGTTGAATAAATTCCTGACAACCGTTCTGAGCTCCCCCGGGAGAATGGAAGAAATAAATCAATACTGCAGCTTTGTAAAAGCTTTCAAACGTTTTGACGATCCATCTGTGAGTTGTTTTCAAGAAATCAAAGATCGACGCAGTGCTATTGTTGCTAGAATTTCTTAATCCCACCTTGGGGCCAAATTAATAAGTTATTAGAAAATCATGTAGGACTCTCATATGACACCATACTATTTGGCACTGCAATGAGAACTCAGAGTCCGATCTCAGCAAATAATAATAAGCTACTATTAATATTGACAGGAGTCGCCATGCAACAAATAACTCAAAATTGGAAGGACTATACCAAATTAAATTATACATTCTGGTGGAACTCTGTATGTCATATCTACAAAATGGAAAAAGTAATAGCGTTACAACAAGGGAATCTTCATAATTTTAAGAAAATATGGCAACCATTGACTAATTATTCTACTGATCAGATTTCTTAGCACATTGGTAGTAGATATATAGGATTGGGGAGGGATTTGTATAATTTTTGGAAATAAGAATTGAAAAAAGGGGAGGGATTTATTATTTATGATATGATATATTGATTCTAAATACAAATGTTATGTAATAATTAATTATATTATATGTGAATTAATTGATGTAAGAATAGTAAATTAATAAATAAATTAATAAAAATAAAAATAAAAAAAATCCCACCTTGGATTCAAGGCGGTAGAAACCAGTCCTTTACCTTTCTCACACACACAGGACCTCGACTCAAGGGACCACAATTTAGAAACAGACAAAACCTGAACTGGAAACCCCAAGAAACCAGACTCTTGTCTGCACCACAGCACAGATAGAAATACAATTTCCCCTATAGCAAGACGAGATGCACATTGCCAAAACTGACATTACAGTCTTTCCCTCTCTACTCGGCACTCTTCCATCCCCACCACACTTGAGTTCATCTACCCAAGTCCTGCCTGTGCTCTTCATCGTCTGCTAACGTCCCCATTCCCCCTTCAACTTCTGTTCATTCAGAAGTCATTTCTAATCCAATCCCTTTCTCCTCTGTACAGCCAAAACACAGACTGACCTTCCCCACGCCATGAATCGAGTGGACAGAAGTAACCATTCTGTATTCTCTGTAAACTAACTTGGTGTCTACCCTGTTCACACACATTCCCCATCTCTTTCTCTTCAGAAAGCAAGCTGAAAACAAAACCACAGTCTCTTCAAGTATATTATAATGTTCTGTTGTTGGAGGGGACAGTGTCTCCAAAGGGGTTTGTTTTGCACATACCATGACAGGAATGAAGCTCAGTCTTAAGCCAGAGTACATGGCGTGTGATCTCAGTCTCTCATCGTAGAGCTTGTCTTGTGCTAAAGTTAGAGCTTCCTTCTGGAATTCATAAAATATAACATGTATGGATTTGGTAATGTGTGTGAGCATTCGATGTCCAGGCCTTTGCCATATAGGCAGACAACAAACAAAATGATTTATTCATGTAGTCGAAGGTCAGATATAAAGACATCATTCTTCCCCACAAGCTTTTCTAGCTCATGATTAACCATTTAAAGGAGGGTCTAGTCTCCTGCCAGCCCAACAAAAGATGCAAAGTACAAT
This sequence comes from Geotrypetes seraphini, assembly GCF_902459505.1. Taxonomy (NCBI): domain Eukaryota; kingdom Metazoa; phylum Chordata; class Amphibia; order Gymnophiona; family Dermophiidae; genus Geotrypetes; species Geotrypetes seraphini. Next base: position 72,092,922 of record NC_047095.1, read on the forward strand.
CTTTATCTTACTCTTCCTTGCAGTAGACAGAGCTGCATCTCTCTCTTTAGAGTCTTCCCAGTCCTCTCCTTATGTCCCTGGCAAGGACAAACTTAGCATCCTTTCCTGCAGGAACTAGTTTCAAACTCTCTCTAGGTCTTTGCAATCCTGGGATCATTCCTAGAGGTTCCTTCTCTTCCCTCTGGGCCTCCCCTAGCTTGTCCTTGCTCTGGGATTTTTTTTTCTTCTGGCTGAACCACACATTCTCTACTATTCATAGACTGCCTTTTACATATGGTTTAAGATAAGAGCAGTTTACAATCAATGTTTCTCTTATGACAAATTTCACATATGATCAAAGATAGGTGACAAAGGAAAAAGAAAACCTATTAACAGCAGTATTAAATACTGGAGAAAAAAGCCAGGTTTTCAGCATCTTTCAAAAATGGAGCTATCCTACTTGATCAGAAGCTACCAACGGCAGAGCACACAAATGTAAAGGCCCTTTTTCTGGTGGTTATCAAGTGAATACTCTGTAACGAAGGTAGCTCGAACAAGTTGTATTGAGAAGACGGTAACACCCTACTCCGATTTAACTCCTTCAACTTCTCCCTGAGCTAGCCAGGCTGTAAAAATCGAAATGCTTTGAAAACAAGAACTGGGAGCAAGGTGATCTTTTTTATCTTCTTCTTCTCTTCTGGTCTTCCTTGGCAGTGGGCTATCTGAGTCCAAGTCTACTGCATTGTGGTCTCTGCTTTGACTATGGATCGGAGGGGGGGGGAGCTGGGGTGTTGGATCTGTGTCCTGGTTTTATTTGGTTGTTATTCCATGGTTGATTGTATTTGTGGGATGGAGTTTTTTCTGAAAATAAAAATTGATTATACACAGAGGGAAAGCCGATGCCAGCACGAGTGGCTCGCGCTGGCAAAGATTTAAAGAGGTACAGGGAAGGGAGGGTGCGAGGGTGGCGTGGGGAGGGGTGGAGAGTAGGCACCTCATATTCTCACTATACCACCTTCTGTTTTCTGTCTTTCAACCAGTTCTTAATCCATAATGGAACATGACCTCCTATCCCATGACTTTCTAATTTCCTCAGAAGTCTTTCATGAGGTACTTTCTCAAATGCCTTTTGAAAATCCAAATACACAATATCAACCGGTTCACCTTTATCCACATGTTCATTCACCTCTTCAAAGAAATGCAGGAGATTGGTGAGGCAAGATTTCCCTCGACTAAACCCATGTTGGCTTTCTCTCATTAATCCATGCTTACGTCTATGTTCTTTATAATAGAAACATAGAAACATAGAAACATAGAAATAGACGGCAGATAAGGGCCCACGGCCCATCTAGTCTGCCCACCTTAATGTCCCTCCCCTACCTTTGCCCTGTGAATAGATCCCATGTGCCGATCCCATTTGGCCTTAAAATCAGGCACGCTGCTGGCCTCAATCACCTGTAGTGGAAGACTATTCCAGCGATCAACCACTCTTTCAGTGAAAAAGAATTTCCTGGTGTCACCTCGTAGTTTCCCGCCCCTGATTTTCAACGGATGCCCTCTTGTTGTCGTGGGACCCTTGAAAAAGAAGATATCTTCCTCCGCCTCCATGCGGCCCGTAAGATACTTGAACGTCTCGATCATGTCCCCCCTCTCTCTGCACTCCTCGAGCGAGTATAGCTGTAATTTGTCAAGCCGTTTTTCGTATGGTAAATCCTTGAGTCCCGAGACCATCCGGGTGGCCATTCTTTGCACCGACTCCAGTCTCAGCACATCCTTGCGATAATGCGGCCTCCAGAATTGCACACAGTATTCCAGGTGGGGCCTCACCATGGATCTATACAATGGCATAATGACTTCCGCCTTACGACTGACGAAACCCCTTCGTATGCAGCCCATGATTTGTCTTGCCTTGGACGAAGCCTGCTCCACTTGATTGGCAGACTTCATGTCCTCACTGACGATTACCCCCAAGTCTCGTTCTGCTACCGTTTTTGCTAGGATCTCGCCATTAAGGGTATAAGACTTGCATGGATTCTGGCTGCCCAGGTGCATAACTTTGCATTTTTTGGCATTGAAGTTGAGTTGCCATGTCCTAGACCATCGCTCCAGTAGGAGTAGGTCGTGCATCATGTTGTCGGGCACTGAATCTTCGTCTGTTGTGCATTTGCCCACTACATTACTCAGTTTGGCGTCATCGGCGAATAATGTTATTTTACCTCGAAGCCCTTCTGCCAAGTCTCTTATAAAGATGTTGAATAGGATTGGGCCCAAGACTGAGCCCTGTGGTACTCCACTAATCACCTCCGTCATTTCGGAGGGGGTGCCGTTCACCACCACCCTTTGGAGCCTACCTCCAAGCCAGCTCCCAACCCATTTCGTCAATGTGTTACCTAATCCTATAGAACTCATCTTGCTCAGTAACCTGCGGTGTGGTACGCTATCGAATGCTTTGCTAAAGTCCAGGTACACGATGTCCAGGGACTCCCCAATATCCAGCTTCCCCGTTACCCAGTCAAAGAAGCTGATCAGGTTGGATTGGCAGGATCTCCCCTTAGTAAATCCATGTTGTCGGGGATCCCGTAGATTCTCCTCATCCAGGATCTTATCTAATTGGTGTTTGATTAGAGTTTCCATTAGTTTGCTCACTATCGATGTTAGACTCACTGGTCTGTAGTTTGCTGTCTCCATCTTTGAGCCTTTCTTGTGGAGTGGAATGACGTTAGCCGTCCTCCAGTCCAACGGGACGCTGCCTGTACTAAGGGAGAGGTTGAAGAGCGCGGACAGTGGCTCCGCCAAGACATCACTCAGCTCCCTAAGCACCCTGGAGTGCAGGTTGTCCGGCCCCATTGCTTTGTTAACCTTGAGCTTTGACAGCTCACCGTAGACACTGCTGGGCGTAAACTCAAAGTTACTAAACGGGTCAACTGAGCCAACCCTTGTCTGTAGCTGAGGGCCGAGCCCTGGCGCTTCTCGGGTGAAGACTGAGCAGAAGTATTCATTTAATAGTTGGGCTTTTTCCGAATCCTTTTCCACATAGTCTCCGTCTGGTTTCCTAAGACGTACAATCCCGCCTGAGTTTTTTCTTCTATCACTGATATACCTGAAGAAGGATTTATCTCCCTTCTGGATGTTCTTTGCTAGAGACTCCTCCATGAGGAATTTAGCCTCCCTGACTGCTGTTTTGACGGCTTTTGATTTGGCCAGTCTCTACCATTTTGCTGGGCACCAACATCAGACAATAATTTCCTGGAACCCTTTTAAAAAATTAGCGTCACATTGGCCACCCTCCAGTCTTCTGGTACTATGCTGGATTTTAGAGAAAAATGACAAATTACGAACAATAGCTCTATACATTCATTTTTCAATTCTATCAATGCTCTGGGATGTATACCATCTGGTTCAGGTGATTTGCTACTGTTCAATTTGTTAAATTGACCTATTACATCTTCCAGTGTTACAGAGATTTGTTTGACTTTCTCTGATTCATCAGAATTGAATACCATTTCTGGCATCGGTAACTCTCCTACATCTTCCTCCTGAAGAGATGCTGAGTGAGGATCTGCTAAAGGGAAGAAAAACTCCATTGGAATATCTTATTTTCTGGCATTCAGACTTGGGAAAAGGTAAAGCTTGGGCTTCAGTAGATTATTTCATTGTCCTTCTCTGTTACGTTTTAGTTCAGTACTTAGCTTTTTCAGCAAAGTCCGTTTAGGCAATAGTATGAACATAAGAACATAAGAGTTGCCTCTGCCGGGTCAGACCGGAGGTCCATCGCGCCCGGCAGCCCGCACCCGCGGCGGCCCATCAGGTCCATGACCTGTTAAGTGACCCTGTCTTTCCTGTATCTATCTCTATGTCTATCTGTCCCTGCCTTTCCTATACCTATCTCTATGTTTATCTGTACCCCTCAATCCCCTTATCCTGTAGGTATTTATCCAAACCTTCTTTGAACCCCTGTAGCGTGCCCTGCCTTACCACAGCCTCCGGGAGCGCGTTCCATGTGTCCACCACCCTCTGAGTAAAGAAGAACTTCCTAGCATTTGTTCTAAACCTGTCCCCTTTCAATTTCTCCGAGTGCCCCCTTGTATTTATGGCTCCTCTCAGTCTGAAGAATCTGTCTCTGTCTACCTTCTCTATGCCTTTCAGGATTTTAAAGGTTTCTATCATGTCTCCTCTAAGTCTCCGCTTTTCCAGGGAGAAAAGCCCCAGCTTATCTAACCTATCAGTGTATGAAAGGTTTTCCATACCTCTTACCAATTTAGTTGCTCTTCTCTGGACTCCCTCAAGTACTGCCATGTCCTTCTTGAGGTACGGCGACCAGTACTGGACACAGTACTCCAGATGGGGGCGCACCATTGCACGATACAGTGGCATGATGACTTCCTTCATCCTGGTCGTGATACCCTTTTTGATGATACCCAACATTCTGTTTGCTTTCTTTGAGGCCGCCGCACATTGTGCCGATGCCTTCAGTGTTGTATCCACCAACACACCCAGGTCTCTTTCAAGGTTACTTACTCCCAGCAATGATCCCCCCATTTTGTAGCTGAACATTGGGTTCTTTTTCCCTACATGCATGACCTTGCATTTCTCTACGTTAAAGCTCATTTGCCACTTTTTTGCCCATTTTTCCAGTTTCGTTAGGTCCTTTTGGAGGTTCTCACAGTCTTCCGTGGTTCTAACCCTGCTGCAGAGTTTGGTGTCATCTGCAAATTTTATAACCTTACAATTTGTCCCCGTCTCCAGGTCGTTTATAAATATATTGAACAGGAGCGGTCCCAGCACCGACCCCTGCGGAACTCCGCTCGTGACCCTCCGCCAGTCGGAGTATTGGCCCTTTACTCCAACCCTCTGTTTCCTGCCCTCCAACCAGTTTTTAATCCATCGGTAGACATCCCCTTCCACCCCGTGGTTCCACAACTTTTTAAGCAGCCGTTCATGTGGTACCTTGTCGAAGGCTTTTTGGAAGTCAAGGTAAATGATGTCAATGGATTCCCCTTTGTCCATCTGGCTGTTTATCCCTTCGAAGAAGTGCAGTAAGTTCGTAAGGCACGACCTTCCCTTGCTGAAGCCGTGCTGGCTCACCCTCAGCTGTCCATTTCTTTCCATGTGCTCGCAGATGCTATCCTTGACCAGTGATTCCATCATCTTTCCCGGAACCGATGTCAAGCTCACTGGCCTGTAGTTTCCCGGGTCTCCCCTAGATCCCTTCTTGAAGATAGGTGTGACATTCGCTATTTTCAGTCCTCCGGGATCTTCCCAGTTTTTAAGGATAGGTTATAGATTTGCTGGAGTGTAACCGCTATTTCATTTCTCAGTTCCTTTAGTACCCTTGGGTGGATTCCGTCTGGGCCTGGTGATTTGTCACTCTTTAACTTGTCTATCTGTCGGAGAATATCCTCTTGGCTTACCTCTATTTGCTCTAGCTTTTCGTCCTGACCCCCACTTATGATTTCCTCGGGTTCTGGAACATTGGATGTATCCTCGCTTGTGAAGACCGACGAGAAGAATTTATTTAACCTGTCGGCTACCTCTTTTCCCTCTCTCACCACTCCCTTATTATTTCCATCATCCAAAGGTCCCACTTCCTCCCTTGCCGGTTGCTTCCCCTTCACGTACTTGAAGAATGGTTTGAAGTTTCCCCCTTCCCTAGCCAGTCTCTCTTCGTATTCTTTTTTTGCTTCCTTAACCACCTGGTGACATTCCTTTTGTTGTTTTTTGTGTTCCTTCTGGTTTTCCTCAGTTTGGTCCCTTTTCCAATTTTTGAACGATATTTTCTTGTCCCTTATCACCTTTTTCACTGCATTTGTTATCCACACCGGGTTTTTTGCTCGATTCTTTTTGCACCCTTTCCTAAACCTGGGGACGTACAGGTTTTGTGCTTTGTGCATCGTGTCCTTGAGTAGGGACCAGGCTTTCTCTACGGTCTCCATTTTCCCTGAGCTGCTTCTGAGTTTCTTTCCAACCATCTTTCTCATAGCGTCGTAATTCCCTTTTCTGAAGTTTAGCGCTGTCGATGTGGTTCTCTTCACCTTTGATGTTCCTGCTTCTAGTTTGTACTGGATCATATTGTGATCGCTGTTTCCCAGTGGTGCTATTACTGCTACCTCCTTTGCGGGTCCCCCTAGCCCGTTGAGGATTAGGTCGAGAGTGGCATCTCCTCGCGTTGGGTCCTTGACCAACTGTTCCATGGAACAGTCCCTCACAGCCTCCAGGAATTTTGTTTCCCTCACGCAGTTGGAGTGTCCAATACTCCAGTCTATCCCAGGGTAGTTGAAATCCCCCATCACTACCACATTTCCTCCTTTGCATTCCTGCCTTAATTCAGCCTCCAGATCTTGGTCATTGGCTTCCGGCTGTCCCGGTGGGCGATAGTACAGTCCCAGTTTAATGTCAGCCCCATTTCTTCCTGGTAACTTAACCCAAAGTGATTCCAAAATGTCCGCCCTTACTGCTGTTTCCATCCTGGTCGAGTGAATGTAGTCTTTTATATATAACGCTAGTCCTCCACCCTTTTTGTACGTCCTGTCCCTCCTATAGAGTTTGTACCCCGGTAGGACCACATCCCATTTGTTTTCCTCGGACCACCATGTCTCTGTGACTCCAATTATGTCTAGGTCCTCCTTGTTGGCTATGACTTCCAGTTCTCCCATTTTGGCTCTCAGGCTCCTTGCGTTTGTGTATAAGCAGTTATAGTCCCGGTTGTTCGTTTTCCTTGCTGGTTTCTCTTGTGGTTTGTTGCTCCCGCCGACCCCCTCTAGAGCTGCCAGCTCTCGAGTTTCGTTTTGTTCTTCCTCCTTCTGTGTTGTGTCCCCTTTATCCTCAGCCAGCTTCCCCACTTTTACATGCCCCTTTAGCTCCTGCTTTTTGCTCTTCTTTATGCTCTCCAGTTCCAGTTGTTTCTTGGACCACTGTATTCCATCCTTAAGTCCTCCTCTATAGTTTTCCCACTCAGTATCTTTGTTCGATACTCTAGTCCGATGTGTCGTTGTTGGATCGACTGTCGGCTTTCCCCTTCTCCTCAGTTTAAAGCCTTGTCTATTGCAATCTTCACGTTGTTCGCCAGCATTCTTGTTCCCGCCTTGCTCAGGTGCAGTCCGTCCTTCCTGAAGAGCTTGTTCTTCCCCCCAAAAGTTGTCCAGTTCCTTATAAAGTGGAAACCTTCCTCCTCGCACCATCTCCTCAGCCATCCATTCCATTCTTGCAGCTCGGTCTGCCTCCTCGCATCCGCCCTCGGTACTGGCAGGATCTCAGAAAAAGCTACCTTCCATGTCCTCCGCTTCAGTATCCTCCCCAGGGTCTTGAACTGCTCAGTTAGTGCAGTCCTGTTGTAATTTCTTCTGCTGACATCGTTGGAGTCTCTGTTAGGGGTTTTATATAAAAAGTATTAGTCTAGATTAGTGTTTTAGGTTGCATTTCAGAGCATAAGATAAGATCAGATTAGGGCACAGATAGCAGTTGAGGAAAGTCTTTGTTTAGTGTTTAATTCCTGCCTTACCTCCTCCCCATCCCTGGCCCTGGCCTGATATCTGATTTATAGGCCTTTGAACCAATTAAGAGGCTAAAAGAGTAATTAACTAATCTCTATTAGCTAGTAATTAGTTCTTTAAAAATAGTCTAAGAAATCCTGGAAGGGAAACCTACCAATTACAACATTATAAATAAAAATTAAACATTACCATAGCCTAACATAAAACTAGCTTATTAGTGTATATTTTCCGACTCCCATAGCAACTTAAGAAAGAAATCACCAATATTAAGATGCAGGCAGCAGTCCAGCAGCAAGATGGGGGGCTATCCAGTCTTTTGCACTGAGTGTCACATGTTTGATTATCTCCCAGTTGGTGAGAGGTCTTATATGTGGGTCTGGTGCAAAGAGCTCCTAGCACTCAGGGAACAGGTCCTATCTCTTGAGGCTAGAGTAGCAGAATTGGAAGAACTGAGGGAGACAGAGCGGTACACAGAGAAGACCTACAGGGATGTTTAGAAAAGTCCCACCTCCAGTCTGGCAGCCTGTAATTAAACTCTGGAATTCGTTGCCAGATAATGTTGTAAAAGCAGTTATCTTAGCAGGGTTTAAAAAAAGGTTTGGATAACTTCCTAAAAGAGAAGTCCATAAGCCATTATTAAGATGGATGTGAGGAAATCCATTGCTTATTCCTAGGATAAGCAGTATAAAATTTGTTTTTCTCCTTGGGATTTTGCCAGGAACTTGTGACCTGAGTTGGCCACTGTTGGAAACAGGATACTGGGCAAGATGGACCTTTGGTCTGTGTCAGTTATGTTCCTATGTTATTATGACTAAAGAGCAGAACCTAAATACAGTTCTTGTCTACTGGCCCAACATAATATCTGTAGCAGAGACATTCTTCTCTCATATTTTGTTACCCTGTAGATCAGTGGTCTCAAACTCACAGCCCGGGGGCCAGGTATTATTTTGAGGCCCTCGGTATGTTTATCATAATCACAAAAGTCAAATAAAACCATTTCTTGATCATCTGTCTCTTTAGCTATAAATGACAATATTATTATTAAGACTTAGCCAAAAGGAAAAATTTATAAACTATAAAGAGTTTTACCTCATGCAAAATTGTCATTTCTTTAATAACACATTAACTGTTTTTTTTCTGAGGTCCTCCAAGTACCTCCAAATCCAAAATGTGGCCCTGCAAAGGGTTGGAGTTGGAGACCACTGGCTAAACTGTAACCATGACATCCTGTTTGTCTTTGGGAAGCAGAGCTGAGATTGTGATGTCATAATGCCTCATTCCACCAATAAGAGCCAGCCTCATCAGTGATGTCACAATGGCTTGATTGTTCTGTTCTCCCCTCTGCCCTCCAACCCAGCCAGCAGATTAACTGTTCCCCTTAACTCAGTGGTCTCAAACTCACGGCCCGCCAGGTCCTATTTTGAGGCCCTCGGTATGTTTATCATAATCACAAAAGTCAAATAAAAGAGTTTCTTGATCAAATGTCTCTTTAGCTATAAATGACAATATTATTATTAAGACTTAGCCAAAAGGAAAGATTTATAAACTATAAAGAGTTTTACCTCATGCAAAATTGTCATTTCTTTAATAAGACATTAACTATTTTTTCTGAGGCCTCCAAGTACCGACAGATCCAAAATGTGGCCCTGCAAAGGGTTCGAGTTTGAGATCACTGCTGTAGATCAACTTTGCCACATTGTTTTCAGCCAACTGAAGTTTTCTTAAAACACCCTGTTTAAACCCCAAAATAAACAACATTACAATAATCTGTGTTAACTAGAACCAAACTTTGAACCAGTAAGCGAAAAGTATTAATTGTGAAATAAGCTCTAGTCCTTCTTAATTTTTATAATTATCTTTAAAAATCTTATACCCCTTCAGAATAATCTAAACAGATGTCCTGGCCCTTTAAAGAGGGCTAAAGAGCCCCCACATCTGTGGTCTGGACACACACACACATCATCCCCTCTGGGGACTTTACAGCTGCATGCAACCAGACAGCTCAACAGTAAACTCAAGCAAGGTTGAGAAAACATGCTGGTAACGTTATATCCAACAGGCAGAAGTTAATTAAAACAATCATTGTGAGGAAGTGACACCACTCCCGGAAATGGGAGACAGCCTGAAACATGCTTATTTTGCTGCCAGTGACTGCTCAAGAGAGAGCGTCCATAAAAAATAAAGTGGCAGACCGGAACATTATTTTGAACCATACTGTACGAGTACATCTGCAGAATGAGAACTATAACGATATGAACACCCAAATCCGGGACCTGTCTGACCATTTTCAAGTATATGAGAGTACACCCGAAGGAAGAGAATCAGGCAAAATTAAATAAAGAATGGAAAAAATTAGGACACCCCATGAAATTCAGGTCTTTCTTAAGAAATGTTCACATATCAATGTCAAATCTTTTTTTATTTATCTCTGGAAAATCTCCATTTTGAGCCAATCAGGGCCTTTGGCCCCTCCCACTGCATCCCAAAAATCATTGGGAGGGGGTAGCCCCATCATTTGCAGCCCACGGTCCTGTAGGCAGGAGGGAGTGAGCCCTGGGGCACACCATTAGGATTTTGCCACTCATTATTCATCCTTACTAATATTCCAATAGCTTAGTGTAATCAACTAAATCAAAAGACCTACTTAGATCAAACTGCCTAATAAGAAAAAGTCCAAGATAGTAGCAAGAACTGTTTCTGTACTGTAATGAGAATAAAAACCTGACTGCAAATCATGTAATAGTGAATGGTGCTCCAGATAATTTGTGAGTTGCAATTGAACTAGGGATAGAAGCGATTGGTCTGTAGTTAGAGATCTGTGATAAATTGAACCCTTATCCAAAAGATAGGATAACCAATTATACAGATCTATCTTGAAATTCAACAGGGCAGTTTTCATTAATGATGGTACACAATGACTCTTAGAATATGTGTTATATACACTCAAAAACTGATTCCAGTCAAGTCTATCATTCATTACTTCCCCCTGTGAATTACAAAAGGATCTCAAGGAAGTGATCTTAGAACCGAAAGTAGTTGGCTAACTCAGTCGAAGAAGGACCTCGATAAAGTTAGATTATGTAAATTGGGAAACATCAATGTTGGAATCATTTCTTTGTGACAATCCTACTTTGGCTGAATAAAGTTTTTCATTTTTCCTTAATTAGAGCCTTGTAATTATGGACCTCTTTACACCAGATGTCAAGATTAACTTGAGTTTTAGATTTCAGCCACTTTCTTTCTAAACATCTTACTAAACGTTTCATAGTATGCAATTCTGAGTCAAACCATTCCTGACACTTTCCAGGACGACTTTAGGATCCCATTACAGACCTTATCCCAGTGAGAAGAAAAATCCGCAATTTCTGTAATTGCAGGACATAATTCTAGAATTCCACAGGGTTGGATGTTGTCCTAACAATAACCTGTTGTTTAACCGTAACTGATTTATGGGAGTTAGTCAAAATCAAAATAACGCTACTGAAGTGATTAGTAGTTGTAGTGCTTCTTCTGTCCCTGGTGGGCTCCCAATCTAAGTTTTGTATCTGGAGCCATGGAGGGTAGGTGACTTGCTCAAGGTCACAAGGAGTCACAGCGGGAACTTAAGAACATAAAATTTGCTGTACTGGGACAGACCGAAGATCCATCAAGCCCCATATCCTGTTTCCAACAGTGGCCAACCCAGGACCCAAGTACCTGACAGAAACCCAAAGAGTAGCAACATTCCAGAACTGAGATTGTGATGCCATAATTCCTCATTCCACCAATGCCTAAGAGCCAACCTCAGCAGTGATGTCACAATGGCTCGATTGTCCTATACTTCGCTCACCTAAGAACATAAGAATTGTCAAAAGTCCATCAAGCCCAGTATCCTGCTTCCAACAGTGGCCAACCCAGGTCCCAAATACTTGACAGAAACCCAAAGATCAGCAACATTCTAGAGCTGAAATTGTGATGTCATAATGCCTCATTCCACCAATGCCTAAGAGCCAACCTCACCAGTGATGTCACAATGGCTTGATTGTCCTACACTTGACTCACATGAGAACATAAGAAATGCCATACTGGGACAGATTGAAGGTTCATCAAGCCCAATATCCTTTTTCCAACAGTGGCCAACCCAGAGCCCAAGTAGCAAACCAGATTTTATGCAGTTTATCCTAGGAATAAGCAGTGGATTTTCCCAAGTCAGTGAACTCAGACCACTGCATTGCCATTACTACCACTACTATCTATCTCCAAAGTACAGTGCTGTACACAGTTGCGAAGGAGACATGTCCTGCTTAAATGAGCTCATAATCTAGTCAGTCAAGATAGGAGGGGAAAAAAACATTACCTACATAAGGTTTAAGTGATAACGAAGAATCAATTGTCACGGCTAAAGATTAACACTGACGTAATGGGGATGGGAGCATAAGCTGAATTGTGAAATTTTGTTGACTCTGGTAAGGGGAGAAGCCTCCAAGATGGCGGTGGTACAAATTGTGTGGGGACTAAAATGCTGGCTGCAACGGTTATACACAAGCGCACACATGCCTTGGGCCACCTTCAGAGTGTTGTGGGGAAGGATTAGATGGATTAAGGAGCCTGTGAAAGCACTCATGCTGTTCGTAGGAAATCTCGCTGGGGGGATCCTCAGACAGCCATTTTTACCTGTCTCACGTACTGGCAGCCTGAGAAAAAAGATCAAAGGCCCATCCTTCTCCACAGCCACTTTCTGTCAAAACATGTTTTAGGGCTTGCCTTCATTAGCTGGAGTTTCCTGGGAAGACTTTTTCAATCAGAATATTTGTTAAATGAATGGGAAAGACACAAGTGCAGGTGGCTTAACAGTACTAGGAATGGAGGGGGGGGGTGTTAATCCAGCTCTTTGTACCTCTCAGATAAATAAATAGAAATAGTCAGCTCCCCCTCCCCTTTCTGGCACAGTGGCAGCAGACAGAGCCCAAAGATCCCATCCTCCACCAAATGAATATGAGGCTTTGTGAGCTTTTCTGAAAGTCCTGGAGGATATTCTCCCAACAAACAAGGGGAGAATCCATTCCCCCCACCCCAAAAAAACAAAAGCAAAGAAACCAAGGTTACTTTTCCAAACAAACGAGGCAAGGGGGGGGGGTATTATTTTCCTAAAGCACAAGAGATGGGGAAGCAGACAGTGGTAGGCCACACCAAGGCCTAGTTGAGGTTTCCTTTTTTAGGCCTCTTTTTAGACAATGGCCTAAATTAATGTCTTAGTAGAAAATACGCCCTCAAAATCTTCAAATCCTCCACCTTGGCAATGTTTTAGAATTAGCAAATAGTAAGAAAACTAATAATCAGCCTTAAAAAGGATTTGGTCCTGGGCTGCGAAGGGAAGTGAACCTATTCCGAAAAAGGAGGGAATAAAATTCTGTTTGGAGCTATTTACTACTGAGACTTCTGTCAGCATGGACATAAATTTGCACTGGTGCTGGCATTTAGATCCTTGCCATTTCCATATGTATAGGCCCTGCCTGCACTAATTATGCTAATCACCCTCTCTGTTGGCTGCTGTGAAAAATGGCCCTATTAGGCCCCCCACTGCCTGCTAATGTGACAATGTGGCTGCAAAACACATTCAGGCCTCCCTGAATGGAGACATTTTCCAAGTTGCTGGATTCATTCAGGCACAAAATTAAATTTTTGGACTTGGGGAGGAACTCTCTTCCAGGCCCTGGAAAGGCCCAAGTTGGCTGTAAACAAAAGAAAAGCATTTTTAGGTACTCTCCTTTTGAATCCCATGAAAGTACCCATACCACACTGCCTTGAGGAACAGAAAAATCCAAAATGGGGTGGTAGAAGGTAGGCCTGAGCATGTCCAGTACGTTATGAGAAGCATGAAGCAGACGGATTGGATCTGACTAGGGTTACAATATGGCTCCAGGAAAAGGAAGACGGATTGAGACATCCGGGTTCTACTTCCATTGAAAGCAATGGAAGTAAAACCCAGATGTCTCAATCTGTCCTCCTATTTATGGAAAACAAGAAAAAACTGCAGACAGAACATACAAGATGCAGGCTATGTTTATTATATCTATTATTAAATGCGGTTAATGTTACCACCTCTTAACAAACCAAGGGACCCGACACGGTCCGTGTTTCGGTTAACACGCCTTCATCAGGGGTCCAAGGTTGATAAGGTTTCAAATTAAACTGCAAATAAAAATAAACATAAGCTTAAGTAAATCAAGGGTAATCGCTTTGTAGCAAGTTTACACTGACACTGTTGGTCAACGATTACCCTTGTACGTTCTGTCTGCAGTTTTTTCTTGTTTTTCTTGTGTTGTTCTGTTTTCACTGTAGACTTCATTGGTTTTCTCTTTTTGTTGTTCTCCTTTTTATGGAACCATATGGTAACCCTAGATCTGACCCTATTGAAGGGCTCACGGAGATATTTTGTGGGTATTTCACAAACAGTGGCTTATGCTCTGAGTGGTGTGCATTGAGGGCTAGAAGCATGAAACAGGATCAGTAAGATCACGTGGGTCCACAACAATCCAATTTTTGGCCGATTCTAAAAGAGCTATTGATGCAATAAAAATTCTGCATGCAAATCATTCGCGCAGAGGTTCATCATAATCCCCGTCTTTCCCCCCCAATTGATCGCTGTGAGAGTGACTCTCACACATGCGCAGAGCTGGCAGGGGAAGTCCAAACAGCTGAGAGGCAGGGAAAGCCTTTTTTTTTAAATGGGCACAGATGTTGTGTGTGTGTGTTACACATGCACAATATCTGTCCCTTAAAAAAAAGAAAGGAAAAAACCTCCCCCTCTGCCTGCCAATGACAGCCTTCTTCGACATCCCCCCCCCGACGCACTGGCACTGGGACTGTCCCCCCCCGTACCAGCAAAAATCAGCAGGAGGGATGCCCACTCCCTCCTGCCATCAAATGCTCCTCTGAACCACCCCTACACCAACCCCCCCCCCCAGTACCTTTGTCTGAAGAGAGCAGGAGGGAGGCTCGGTCCTTCCAGCTTTGAGGCCTGCTAATTCAAAATGGTGGGCCTTCCCCTCCTCTGTGCATCATGTGATGGCCTAAGGCCCCTCCCAATTAAGGCCTTAGGCTCCTCCCTCTGTATCCCAGGATACAGAGGGAGAGGATCCTTGGGAGGGGCCTTAGGCATATGAATCAATCAGGGTCTTAGGCCCCTCCCCATGCATCACATGATGCACCGAGGAGGGGAAGGCCTGCCATTTTGGATCGGTTAAAAAATTGAATGAATAAATGAACAAACAGATAAGCTGGAGTGCAGGGGATAAGAGACTTCCAGGGCCATTGCTTCCATTAGATAAACTAGGCAGTCGCTGGCTGGCCCGGAACGTCCTCTTCGACATCAGAATTGATGTAGGGAAGAAGGCTTCTGGGCGCGATTAGCGGCAGGGAGGTAAGCAGAGGAGCGGCGGTGGCGGACCTGGAGGGAGGTTTAAATCGGGCCTGGAGGGAGGCTTTTTTTTTTGGGGTGCGGCAGGGAGGGACAGGAAGCGATCACCTGTCCCGTTGTCCCCACGCACAGCTTCGGGACGCTGACCCTGAAAACGGACCATTTTTGCATCCCAAAGCTGTGTGTGGGGACAACGGTACAGGGGATCCAAAAACGGGACTGTCCCATTCAAAACGGGACGTATGGTCACATTATCCAAGCACCTACAAATCCAAAATGTGGCCCTGCAAAGGGTTTGAGTTTGAGACCACTGCTGTACGGCATAACTTCCATTTACACAAAAGTGAAAATGAAAGTGATCAGAGTAATTAATGACTCTTAAATAATGGCGTCTGACGTAATCTGCTTGTCAGTTCTCCATAAAAACGGTATGGTCCGAAAACAGTCCACAAAACTAAACACTATTTTTAAGACAGTTTATGCATACACTTTAAGTAATGACTAATTGGTTTTATAATGCTGACTAATTTGTTCTTTAAAAAGAGCAGCTAGCTTAGTTGATGGTGTCTGACGTAATCTGCATTAGCTGTCTGTCAGAGTAAACCTTTAAAAAATGACCCACTTGGCTAAATACTGTTAAAAAGGCAGTATACGAAGGCATATTTATTAATAATATTAAGTAATGCAAAAAGACTGAGGTGGTAATGATATTCTGCTTTCTTAATTGATATGGCACCCTAGTAACATAACATAACCAAATCGCCAATCTACTGACGGCATCCCTAGACTACAAAACTTTTAGAAAAGAAATAAAGACCATACTCTTCAAGAAATCCCTGAACAAAGAAATAACACCACCTCTCACTAAAGCCAACTACCCCAAACAAATAACCATACTCATTTCTTACTCTCTTTGAAAATGACCAAATTTCTTTTCTTTTTTTAAGTTATTGTTGTAATACTTCCTTGATAATTCTTTTGTAATCCGCCTTGAACTGCAAGGTAATGGCGGAATAGAAATCCCTAATGTAATGTAATGTAATTTATATACTGCAAAAGCCTTACAGTTCTATGCGGTTTACAAAAGAGATGGGCTGGCTATTGTCAATGAGCTACAATAGATAGAGTATTGGCGTCAATATAAGAACGTAAGAATTTGCCGCTGCTGGGTCAGACCAGTGGTCCATCACGCCCAGCAGTCCGCTCACGCAGCGGCCCTTAGGTCAAAGACCAGTGTCCTAACTGAGACCAGCCCTACCTGCGTACGTTCTGGTTCAGCAGGAACTTGTCTAACTTTGTCTTGAATCCCTGGAGAGTGTTTTCCCTTATAACAGCCTCCGGAAGAGTGTTCCAGTTTTCTACCATTCTCTGGGTGAAGAAGAACTTCCTTACATTTGTACGGAATCTATCCCCTTTCAACTTTAGAGAGTGCCCTCTCATTCTCCTTACCTTGGAAAGGGTGAACAATCTCTCTTTCTCTACTAAGTCAATTCCCTTCATTATCTTGAATGTTTCGATCATGTCCCCTCTCAGTCTCCTCTTTTCAAGAGAGAAAAAGCCCAGTTTCTCTAGCCTCTCATTGTACGACAACTCCTCCAGTCCCTTAACCATTTTTGTCGCTCTTCTCTGGACCCTTTCAAGTAGCACTATGTCCTTTTTCATATACGGCGACCAGCGTTGGATGCAGTATTCCAGGTGGGGCGCACCATGACCCGGTACAGCGGCATGATAACCTTCTCAGATCTGTTTGTGATCCCCTTCTTAATCATTCCTAGCATTCTGTTCACCCTTTTCGCCATCGTTGCACATTGCGCAGATGGCTTCATTGACTTGTCTATGAACACTCCCAGTATGCTGCTTTGAAAAGATTACAAGAATTTTGAGAACAGATGGGTTTTTAATAGCTTTCTCAAAATGCATATTCTAACCATTTGGCCCAGTTCAGGATCCCTGGAAGTGGCTTGGTATGATAAGAGTTGATTAATGAATCTTTTCTGAGTACAGCCTTTGACTGAAGGGTAGGTAAAAAATGATCAGAAACGTATGGAGCGGCTTGGTGACGAGAACAAGAATTGAGCAGTTAGGCAGTAGGCCATGTAGGGTTTTGTAGACAAGACATCCAAATTTGAAGAGAACTCTTCCCTTGACAGGAAGCCAATGTAGTTTTTGGTAGAATGGAGTTTTGTGGTCAAAATTTTTCAGGTTAAAGATTAGTCTCAGTGCTGCGTTTTGGATGATACTCAGTTTTCAGAAATGTCTGCTTTGTACTGCTAGGTATGAAATGTTGCAGTAGTCCAGGAGGCTTAATACTAGCGATTGGACTAGTAATTGGAAAGGTGCAAGTTCAAAGTATTTTCTTATGGATCTTAGTTTCCAAAGCGCGATGAAGCCTTTGCTTACAACTTGGTCCACTTGAGTGGTCATAGATAGGTGTCTATCAAGGTGAACTCCCAGGATTCTAATCGAAGGGGTGAGGGGATGTCCAAGGTGCAGTTGGTAGAGATGGCTAGAAAAAAACATAGTTTTTTCAGTGTTTAGCTTTAACTTAAAGTGTGCCATCCACCCTTCTATAGTGGATAAGACCAAGTTTATTCTTTGAATCTCTGCAGGTGGTAGGCAGGTGACAGGGAGGACAATAGTAATGTCGTCAGCTTAACTATTTAAGCTTTTTAGATGAGCTCCCTCGGCGAGAGGGAGAATTAGAAGTCCTTGAGCATGCGCAGATGCATGCTCAAGGCCGGCAGAAGCAGGAAGATCTTCTAGCGGCACCGGCACGACCTATGGGCTGCGTGCCGGTGCAAGACGGGGGGGGGGGGGGGGAAGTTTAAGTTGTTCGGGCGGGGGGTGCCGGTTCGCACGGAGGGGGGTCTTTGCGAGTGGTGGGGGAGCAGCACCGCTGGCCTCGGGGGGGGGGGGGGGTAGGAACGTATCAAAGCGAGTTTCCATTATTTCCTATGGGGAAACTCGCTTTGATATATGAGTATTTTGGTTTACGACCATGTTTCTGGAATGAATTATGCTCGTAAACCAAGGTTCCACTGTACGCTCCACAAAGAAAAAAATAGCATCTCAAAAGGAGCAAATGCTGGGGCAAGTCCAAAACATATGTCCCAAACCTGCCTCAGACGTCTGACATCATGGACAGGCAGCTGACTCCCTAAATCCAGAGAAGTGAGCCCTTTTAAGGGAGATGTACAATCGAAAGACCAATTTATAGTGTTGTTCCCAAAAAACAGTGTATTTACGATAAGTAGACAATCTGCCAACAGCTTGCAAAATCACATCACCAGATAAGTCCACCCCAAGGTCACGTGTCCAGGCATCCCATAAGCTAGAGTGATTGAAAAAGGGGGACTCATCCTTCAAATGATGATGGTGAAACTTAAGGGGAACAGCCCTCAGACTCATCTACTCGCTTAGCAAATTTGACCACATCACCAATGCATACTTAGACTCTCACTGGCTACCGATAAAAGCAAGAACACAATTCAAATTCTACTGTCTACTATTTAAAGTAACCCATGGAGCTGCACCAAGTTACCTAAACAACCGCCTATACCGCAACCTCACACACAGAATAAGGAAAACTCAAATCCTATTCACCTACCCACCTCTCAATGGTACTCGACGCAAGAAACTTTACGACAACCTTCTGGCGACACAGGCAGCGAAAATTGACCCAACCGTCTCCAAACTGCTGACCAAAACAACAGACATTAAAGTGTTCCGAAAAGAAATCAAAACTCTTCTATTCAGAAAACACCTCCCATCCTTCATGAATACCACCCCTATAGTATCTGCTAGCCAATTCTTCAAACCATATCCCCCAAATTATATTCAGAAACCTAAACAAGCAACCTCCATCTGTAACCAGAATATTTCTTCCCTCAACGTTATGTAATAATCTTCTATAACCTGAATGTATTGCTATTCTTACCTGATATGTAAACTTCCTGGAAATGTCCAGATTTCTTCTAATTTTGTAATCCGCTTAGAACCGCAAGGCACAGGCGGAATAGAAATTACTAATGTAATGTAATGTAATACTTCAGAAGCTGATGGAAACATTTTCTCCAATCGTACAGGAGTATAATTCTCCTGAACTAACACGCAGACAGAAGCTTTCTTACCTTCCAAAAGGAGGGGGTGTTGGCACGCCATTTTATTTTATTTTTTTAATGGGGCAGATATTGTGCGTGTGTAACACACACACAATATCTGTGCCATAAAAAAGAAAAGAGCCCCAACAGCTGAGTGGCAGGAGGTTGCTTTGGGGCTTCCCCAAACCGGCTCCCTGTAAGAAAAGTTGACAGTCGACCTTGCTCACCTCTCACCCTCCTGAGAAACACCAGTCCCTGTCTTTGACCCATTAAATGCTGAGCTTCCTAAAATAAAAGTAATGGATCAGAACCAGCACTACTTGCTTAAAGTTAGGCGGAGTTGGGTTTCAGTCCTCAAACTCCCAGCAAAGTATACCACAGCCCCAATAAAACTCCCACCAGCGCCCACCACAGCTGCTCCCTCTGCCATTAGCAGCAGCCCTTGCGGTCAGTCTGAAACTCCTCTCCTGAAGACCACCCACAAATTACTGCGACCACCCATCCTAAAGGCAGCACTCTCCCAGCACCGAGAGCTCCCAGACCATCCTGGACTCTGCCTGCACTCCAACACACACAAACTCACCCTTACACGTAGTCTATCCCCCCCCTAAAAACACACTCACAATGAAACCATAATATACGCCCAAACACACTCTCTCTAGAGAGACTGACCTAAACAGCCATAACATACGATCCCTGTTTCCATTGTTAGCATGTTTTCTAAAGGCATTTCTGAGGGTGGAGGCCTGAATAACTCAAGTGCCCCATTAGGAAATGAATCTTCCATTTGTAGTTTGAGTCTGACATTTTTTCTCCTCAGGAGGAGGTGAACTGGGGTTCTTGCATCCAGTGTGTATTTGCAGACTCACTGCTCCTTAGGAGTCTTTGTTAGGGTTTCCAAATGTCCGGATTTCCCAGGACATGTGCTCCTTTTCGAGGACAACTCTGCACTTTATCCGCGTTTTGAAAAGCCTCCTCTAAATTGCGTTGGGCAGGAGAAAATCCATGCATGCGCGCCTGGGGGCGGGTCCAGGGGTCTGGATTTTACTATAGTATAATCTGGCAACCCTACTCTTTGTAGTTAATGCTGTTATGGGAAGTGCGGCCTGTCAAAAGACCCACTCTGCCCATCCAGAACAAGTTCCAAGCTCTACAATCCCTTCCAGATCCTTCTTGCATGTCCCATGCTTTCTTTACTTTCCTCCGTGTGTCTCTCCACAGCCCTGGCAAAGAACGAGAGATTTGGAAGGAAACAGATACTGTACTTTCCTCCAGGGAGACTATCGGGCTACAAAGTAGAGAATGACACCATCCCCATTTGGTACAACCTCGGTTTTTACATCACCCTCCTACAGTCCATCTTTCACCCTCACAGTGTCAATTAACCTCTTGAACCCTGTTATTCACCTGCATGGCTCCAGAAAAGAGAGGATGGATTGAGACATCAATGTTTTACATCCATTGCGTTCACTAGAAGTAAAACCCGGATGGCTCAATCCGTCCTCCTTTTTCTGGAGCCATATGGTAACCTTAACAGAGGCAGCAAGCTGCACATGAACAAAACAGAGCAGATCAGTGAACCGAAGAAACCAATGTTTATTGCTCAAGATGCCTACATCATGTCATTCACCAGGACAGATTCCACAATTGTCATCCTATCGTTCATCCCCAGAGACTTTAATGGTTTTATACTGGGAAAGAATGGTTTGCTGAAGGCCTGGGCCACTCAACATATGTGACAGGATTGCACCCACTACCCCACTGATTGCATTATGGACAAGGTGGCAAACTTTGAGGAGGCAGCAAAATTCTGAGGGTGGTATTAGTCAGATTGGGCTGTATGAGGCAGCAGAATCCACCAGGGGCAATATTACAAGACCTAGCTTTCATCCTGGAGCCTCATGGGCCAGGGGGAGGGCGGTGTTGGAGGTATCAACTTGTCTGCCAATGTGGCAGCTTCCATTGCATTGTGTATATTGACTAAGAATATGAGAGAAGAGAAGCACCACAGGCCAATTTGCAAAAGAAAAGAAAAAGTCTTACAAGAATGAGATCAGCAAATGAGAAAAAAGTAAGTTTTCAAAGCCTAAGAGTGTATCTGAAGATTGGAGGGTGGCTAATGTTCCAAGGGTGATCCAGGAAATTATGAACCAGTAAGCCTGACTTCAGTGCCAGGCTAAATAGTGAAAACAATTATAAAAAATGGAATTGCAGAACACATAGACAAACATGATTTAATGAGACGGAGTCAGCATGGGTTCAGCCGAGGGAGATCTTGCCTCACAAATTTGCTTGACTTCTTTGAAGGTGTGAATAAACATGTGGATAAAGGTTATCCAGTTGATGTAGTGTAGTGTAGTGGCCCTTATCTGCCGTCTATTTCTATGTTTAGATTTTCAGAAAGCTTTTGATAAAGTTCCTCAAGAGGCTCCTGAGAAAATTAAAGAGTCATGGGATAGGAGGCAAAAGTTCAGTTGTGGATTAGGAATTGGTTATCGGATAGAAAACAGAGGGTAGGGTTAAATGGTCATTTTTCTCAATGAAGGAGAGTAAACAGTGG
This sequence comes from Geotrypetes seraphini, assembly GCF_902459505.1. NCBI lineage: Eukaryota > Metazoa > Chordata > Amphibia > Gymnophiona > Dermophiidae > Geotrypetes > Geotrypetes seraphini. The sequence goes on from NC_047095.1 coordinate 72,114,450, forward strand.
AGTGCCTCAGGGATCTGTACTATTTAACATATTTATAAGTGATCTAGACATTGGAAAGACAAAACTGTTCAAAATTGTTAAAATGCAAACAGACTATGAAAAATTGTAGACAGACCTTAGAAAACTGGAAGACTTGGTGTACAAATGGCATATGAAATTTAATGTGGACAAATGCAAAGTGATGCACATTGGGAAGAATAGCCCAAATCACAGTTACCCAATGCTAGGGTCCACCTTGGGGGTTAACACCCAAGGAAAGGATCTGGATGTCATCGTAGACAATACGATGAAAACTTCCACCCAATGTGCGGCGGTGGCCAATAAAGCAAACAAAATGCTAGGAATTATTAGAAAAGTGATGGCAGTACTGCATTCAGTTCTGGTCTCCATATCTCAAAAAGATATAGCGGCACTAGAAACGGTTGAAAAAGCTACCAAGATGATAAAGGGGATGGAACTCCTCTCGTATGAGGAAAGACTAAAAAGGTTAGGGCTCTTCAGCTTGGAAAAGAGACGGCTGAGGGGAGATAGGATTGAAGTCTACAAAATCCTGAGTGGAGTAGAACGGGTTCACTTTGTCAAAAATTACAAAGACTAGGGGACACTTGATGAAGTTACAGGGAGATAATTTTAAAACCAATAGAAGGAAATATTTTTCACTCAGAGAATAATTAAGCTTTGGAGCACATTGCCAGAGGTTGTGGTAAGAATGGATAGTGTAGCTGGTTTTAAGAAAGGTTTGGACATTTTCCTGGAGGACAGACAGGGGGGAAGCCACTGCTTGCCCTGGATCAGTAACATGGAATGTTGCTACTATTTGGGTTTTTGTCAGGTAGTTGTGGCTACCGTGAGAAGGGGCTACTGGGCTTGATAGACCATTGGTCTGACCCAGTAAGGCTGTTCTTATGTTACTCCAGACACATGAATGGTTTAGGAGAGGTGAATTGAAGAGAGCAGATTCTGGATGAGAGGGTTCACAGAAATAACAAGTGCTGTAGATTTAGTAAGAAACAGCTGGCAATGGCAGAAAGTGTGTGTCTTATGAAGAAGGGTTTCCCAAGGGTCTGTGCTAGGACCGCTGCATGGGAATAACTAGTGAGATCAATCGAAAGAGGATTGTGAAAAATGGCATCAAAATACCGTATATACTCAAATAGAAACCGAGATTTGGGGTCCAAAAATGGGGGTCTCAAATTTATATTCAAGTTAGCACACAACCTGCCATAAGTCCTTATAGTCCACAGGAGGGATCCCTCCTACCTTTAAAGCCCTAGTGGTCCAGCGGTGAACCAGGGCAGGAGGGAGGAGGGTTGGGTGCAGAGACTAGAACATAACCCCCCAGTTAAATTTGAGTCAACTTTTTTCCTCTTTTTTTTGGGGGGGGGGGGTGAAGGTCACCTCAGTTTATATTCGGATCGGTTTATATTCATAAGAACATAAGAATTGCTGCTTCTGGGTCAGACCAGTGGTCCATCATGCCCAGCAGTCCGCTCAAGCTCAAAGACCAGTGCTCTAAAATGAGTCCAGCCTCATCTGTGTACGTCATGTGAGCAAGTGCAAAGTGATGCATGTGGGAAAGAGGAACCCAATCTATAGCTATGTGATGCTGGGTTCTGTGCTAGGAGTCACTGCCCAGGAAAAGGATCTAGGTATCATTGTCAAAAACACATCGAAACCCTCAGCTCAATGTGCAGCAGCTGCTAAGAAAGCAAATACAATGTTAGTAATGATCAGGAAAGGAATGGAAAACAAAGAGGAAAATGTTATAATGCCCTTGGATCTGTGTGCAATTCTGGTCTCCGTATCTCAAAAAAGATGTAGTGGAATTAGAAAAGGTACAGGGAAGGGTGACGAAAATTATAAGAGGGATGGGACAACTTTCCTATGAGGAGAGGCAAAAGCGGCTAGGGCTCTTTCGCTTGGAGAAGAGACGGCTCAGGGGTGATACGATAGAGGTCTATAAAATACTGAGTGGAGTGGAAAGGGTAGATGTTCACTCTTTCCAAAAATACCAGGACTAGGGGACATGCGATGAAGCTACTAAGTGGTAGATTTAAAACAAACCGGAGAAAATATTTCTTCACACAACGTGTAATTAAACTTTGGAATTCATTGCCAGAGAGCGTGGTGAAATCAGTTAGCTTTGCCGGGTTTAAAAAAGGTTTGGCTAATTTCCTAAAAGGGGAATCCATAGGCCATTATTGAGATGAGTTGGGGAAATCCACTTCTTATTCCTAAGAGAAGCAGCATCAAATCTGTTTTGCTACTTGGGACCTGGGTTGGCCACTGTTGGAAACAGGATACTGGGCTTGATGGACCTTCACTCTGTCCCAGTACAGCAATTCTTATGTTTTTATGTTCTTCAGCATTTGACTCATGTTCCTAAGAAAATTGTGGAAAATGAAGAGGTTACGATCACCTGGGACAAGAAAACTGGATATAGTGGTAACAGGTCAGAGACAATAAATAAGTGATTCCCGTTTCCTTCAAAGCTTTCTTTGGTTCAGTTAAGGCTCTTAACTCCACCACCTCCCCTCAGTTACCATTCTGAACTCCCCCCCTCAGGCCATGAGCTCCCTACCAAGGGGGAAGGGGGAATGACATCAAAGCTTACAGGGCAAAGGTGCCACTCATCTGCCCCCTCCATCCTGCAGAGAACATGTGAATAAATCCTGATGCCTTTCACTGGCAGTTTTCAAGTGCAGGATCCAGGGACAGAGTAAAGGTTTTATCATCACAGAAAACAATCCAGGGATGGCTACGGACCACCCAGGGAGTCTTGAATGGGAGAAGGGTGATGAGAACTGCTGGCGGCATGAAAACACCACAAGCCAGCAAGGTCTGAGGGCCGTCAGCTGGAGGGGAAGCTCAGCTCACTGAGTCACCATGGAAGGGTGTGCTGGCCCCTTCCTTGCGCCAAGAATGGGAAAGAAACTGATGAATGGTGCCAGAGAAAACACTACAGCTAGGAACCTGAGACCCAACAATACCTCTCGATCCTCGGTGGTGGGTGTCTTTTCTGCTCTGTGACTTCCTTTGGGTGATATCTGTCTGTGTATCTCTCTGCTCTGTGGTTCTCCTCTGTCCCCCACCCCCTGTCTCCCTGATCCTGGGTGACGCGTCTCTCTGCTGTGTTGCTCCCCTTGAGTAAGGTTACCATATGGCTCCAGAAAAGGAAGACGGATTGAGGAATCCGGGTTTTACTTCTGCGTGTGTATCTCTGCTCTAGGCTTTTCCCAGAATGACATTTGCATCGCTCTGCTTTCTGCCTTCCTCTGGGTGCTGCGATACATGTCTGTCTCTCTGCTCTGTGACTCATCCTGTCTTCGGGTAACGCTTTTTTTCTGTATCTGCCTCTCTTCTGTGATTCCAACCTTTAGCTATTCAGGTTGTTCGTTCCATGCTCAATTACTGCACAAAGAATCTATAGTAGAAAGCTAGGGATGTGTTTCATCTGGTGCTAATGGTAGGACCAATGGAAAGCCCTGTCCAATAACCAAGATCCATTGGAAATACGGAGAAATTCAACAATCATGATACACTCAATGCCACACCTCTCAGAGCAATCCTTTCAAAATGTATTATTGAACATCATACACTGAAATGTTAAACTTTACTTAATATAAGTCTCCAAAGCAATTTACCTGAGTAACTAGGCAGTTTGGTAATTCCCATTCTCCCTGATGGTTCTTTGAGTTCTTCAAGCTGTGAGGTCTATTGCTTTGCCTTATTGCAGTTGCTCTTTCTTGCCCCAGAGGATACCCACTCTTGCCTAATGATTGTGCCAGTTCTGGATAATGGCAGAAATTGTGCCCACATATCATTAAACAGTAGATATCTTCTGGAAGCCTGGTGGTGTATGCACACACCTGGCACATTTTCAACCTGACAAACTAAAGAGCAACAAATCACCAGGACCAGATGGTTTTTTACCCTAGTCCTGAATGAGCTCAAACTTTAAGTTACTAAACTTTTACTAGTAACCTGTAACCTACTATTTAAGATGGTCTCAATAATAGAGAACTGGAATGTAAAAAATCTAACACCAGTTTAAAAGAAGGCTCCAGAGGTGAGCGAGAAAACTTTAGACTAGTGAACCTGATATGATATGAAGGTTGTTTAAACTAGCTGAAGCTATACAAAAAATATTACTAGTTATATAAGTAGACATGGCTTAATGGGAATGAGTCTGCATGGCTCTTGCCTTACCAAATCTGTAGATTTTTTATAAGTTTAAAGCAGACAGGTGGATAATGGTGATCCAGTTGCTATTGTGTATTTGGATTTTCAGAAGATGTTTGACAAACTTCCCTCATGAGAGTTTCTTTAGGAAACTAAAGAGTCATGGGATAAGAGATGGTGCCATTTTGTAGATTATAAACACAGAAACGTGATGGAAGATAAAGGCCAAATGGCCCATCCAGTCTGCCCATCCACAGTAACCCTGATCTCTTTCTCTCTCTGAGAGATCCCACCTGCCCATCCCAGGCCCTCTTGAATTCAGACACAGTCTGTGTCTCCACCACCTCTTCCGGGAGACTGTTCCAGGCATTTACCACTCTTTCCGTAAAAAGGTATTTCCTTAGATGACTCCTGAGCCCGTCACCTCTTAACTTCATCCTATGCCCTCTCATTGCAGAGTTTCCTTTCAAATGAATGAGACTCAACCCATGCGCATTTACGCCACTTAGGTATTTAAACATCTCTATCATTTCTCCCCTGGCCGCTAAAAACCTAGACAAGGAGCAGAAGAAGAAAGCAGCACATGATGACTTGACCAAAGCTAATTAATACATTAAAAAAGATAAAGTATCATAAAATCATTGATGAAACAAGTAATTGATTAACAGAAAATGCACAGACAACTACCATAAAATGCAGAAACCTCCTTAACGTCAAACTGTAAAGTAAAGAAGAGTCAGAGGGTCCCCAGTGGGCTTGAGCAAGTCCTGATCCAGCTGCACAGTCACGTTCAGAGTGCCTCTGTCCAACACCTTATGTACACTATAACAGTGTTCTTCAACCACCGGTCCATAGACCAGTGCCGGTCCACAGTGCAATCGATGCGGCGTTATCTTCGAGCCAGAGCTCTCCCTCTTCCTAACTGATTCAGTGGCTCCTACGGGCATCCTGCGCCTGAACCAGAAGCCTTCTCTCGGACGTTGCAACGGGACGTGCAAGGTGCAATTAGTACTGTTATGGGGGCGGGGTCTGGGGTGGAGATTGGGTAGAGATGGGCGGGGTCTGGCCCACGACTTAGCCCCGTGTTCTTCAACCGCCGGTCCACAGACTAATTCTTTTATTTCTGGCGGTCCAAGGTGTAAAAAGGTTGAAAAACACTGCACTATATGGCTCTGCATATCTCTTGAAGGAAAAGCTTCTGTGGCTTCAGACCTGGTTTTTAAAGCTACCTGACAGATTCCTGAACTCTTGTTGCCTGTGAACAAGTCACCTGTACCTTTTCCATTAATAAATTCGTTGTTCTTTTACCAATATTTTCAGACATTTTATGTTTCTAAATTTGCTTTTGGTTTACATCGGTGTCGTAGCTATGGGTAGGCCTGGGCGAGCAGGGGCCCACCCAGTTTTGGCTCAGGCCCACCCAGCAGTAGCATCACACTGTTCTTCCCCTCTCTACTCCGTGGCATCCCTCCATTTGTCCTCCTATCTCCCCCTGGTATATCTTTCACGTGTCCCAAGCACCTGCAGGGGTTTGTTTTGGCTTCCCTTTGATGCATCCTGCCTTCACTGATGTCACTTCCTGTTTCCAGTCTGACAGGAAACAGTATTCTATAAAGAGTGCTCATCCTGAAGCATCCTCAGCAGTGCTGGGTGCAGTTTTTTTGGCTGCCATATTTGTTCCCTCCATTTACTGAATCCAGCCCCATATGTCCACTGCTTGTACACTCATATAGCAGCACCACACATAAAGATTTATGTGTACAGCATTCCCAGGACAGTGCTGCTGCGGCAAAATGCACCTTGGGTGCAAGAACTTCTATTTTGTGCTGTATGTTGGAGGCATTCCTTAAGCACCAGAAATACTGAAGAAGTCACCTTCCACTACTAAACTGTCCTCCCTTTCACACCCTCCCAAGTCTTACCTTCCACCCAGAGTCGCTCAATGTCTGTCTCGATGGAAGCAACCCGTAGTCCCACAGCCAGTGCACCGAACAGTAACAGACCAAGAAGAAGCACCTTCCCACAGTGCCGCTGAATCTGGCAGCCTAGGGAGAAAAGCAATGCCTGGAAGTGGGCTCTCAGCCAGAGCGGAGCTTTCTGGCCTACAGCTTTACCCTGCAAGAAAAGACAGAGAAAAGGGTGGTGAAAAGGAAAGACAATATGCTGTGTACACAACACAATCCGCATCCCACTGTAAGAAACCCCCCAACATAATAGAAATAGAAATTCACTGCACACGGCATCTCACTGTAAAATCCCCCCCAAACAGAAATCTACTACATCTCACTGGAAACCCCGCTCCCAATATAACAGAGAGGACCACTGCATCTCGCTGTAAGAAACCCCCAACAGAGAGTATCACTGCATCTCACTGTAAGATTCCCCCCAACAGAAATCTACTACATCTCACTGGAAACCCCAGTCCCAATATAACAGAGAGGACCATTGCATCTCGCTGTGAGAAACCCCCAACAGAGAGTACCACTGCATCTCACTGCAAAAAAACTCTACAAAACAGAAATCCACTGTACACTGCACCTCACTGTTAGATTCCCCCCTCCCCAACAGAAATCTACTGCATCTCACTGGAAACCCCGCTCCCAATATAAGAGAGGACCACTGCATCTCGCTGTGAGAAACCCCCAACAGAGAGTACCACTGCATCTCACTGCAAAAAAACTCTACAAAACAGAAATCCACTGTACACTGCACCTCACTGTTAGATTCCCCCCTCCCCAATAGAAATCTACTACATCTCACTGGAAACCCCGCTCCCAATATAACAGAGAGGACCATTGCATCTCGCTGTGAGAAACCCCCAACAGAGAGTACCACTGCATCTCACTGTAAGATTCCCCCCAACAGAAATCTACTACATCTCACTGGAAACCCTGCTCCCAATATAACAGAGAGGACCATTGCATTTCGCTGTGAGAAACCCCCAATAGAGAGTACCACTGCATCTCACTGCAAAAAACCCTCTACAAAACAGAAATCCACTGTACACTGCACCTCACTGTTAGATTCCCCCCTCCCCAACAGAAATCTACTGCATCTCACTGGAAACCCCGCTCCCAATATAAGAGAGGACCACTGCATCTCGCTGTGAGAAACCCCCAATAGAGAGTACCACTGCATCTCACTGCAAAAAACCCTCTACAAAACAGAAATCCACTGTACACTGCACCTCAGTGTTAGATTCCCCCCCAATAGAAATCTACTACATCTCACTGGAAACACTGCTCCCAATATAACAAAGAAGACCACTGCATCTCGCTGTAAGAAACCCCCAACAGAGAGTATCACTGCATCTCACTGTAAGATTCCCCCCAACAGAAATCTACTACATCTCACTGGAAACCCCGCTCCCAATATAACAGAGTACCACTGCATCTCACTGCAAAAAAAAAACCCTCTACAAAACAGAAATCCACTGTACACTGCACCTCACTGTTAGATTCCCCCTCCCCAACAGAAATCTACTGCATCTCACTGGAAACCCCGCTCCCAATATAAGAGAGGACCACTGCATCTCGCTGTGAGAAACCCCCAATAGAGAGTACCACTGCATCTCACTGCAAAAAACCCTCTACAAAACAGAAATCCACTGTACACTGCACCTCAGTGTTAGATTCCCCCCCAATAGAAATCTACTACATCTCACTGGAAACACTGCTCCCAATATAACAAAGAAGACCACTGCATCTCGCTGTAAGAAACCCCCAACAGAGAGTATCACTGCATCTCACTGTAAGATTCCCCCCAACAGAAATCTACTACATCTCACTGGAAACCCCAGTCCCAATATAACAGAGAGGACCATTGCATCTCGCTGTGAGAAACCCCCAACAGAGAGTACCACTGCATCTCACTGCAAAAAAACTCTACAAAACAGAAATCCACTGTACACTGCACCTCACTGTTAGATTCCCCCCTCCCCAACAGAAATCTACTGCATCTCACTGGAAACCCCGCTCCCAATATAAGAGAGGACCACTGCATCTCGCTGTGAGAAACCCCCAACAGAGAGTACCACTGCATCTCACTGCAAAAAAACTCTACAAAACAGAAATCCACTGTACACTGCACCTCACTGTTAGATTCCCCCCTCCCCAATAGAAATCTACTACATCTCACTGGAAACCCCGCTCCCAATATAACAGAGAGGACCATTGCATCTCGCTGTGAGAAACCCCCAACAGAGAGTACCACTGCATCTCACTGTAAGATTCCCCCCAACAGAAATCTACTACATCTCACTGGAAACCCTGCTCCCAATATAACAGAGAGGACCATTGCATTTCGCTGTGAGAAACCCCCAATAGAGAGTACCACTGCATCTCACTGCAAAAAACCCTCTACAAAACAGAAATCCACTGTACACTGCACCTCACTGTTAGATTCCCCCCTCCCCAACAGAAATCTACTGCATCTCACTGGAAACCCCGCTCCCAATATAAGAGAGGACCACTGCATCTCGCTGTGAGAAACCCCCAATAGAGAGTACCACTGCATCTCACTGCAAAAAACCCTCTACAAAACAGAAATCCACTGTACACTGCACCTCAGTGTTAGATTCCCCCCCAATAGAAATCTACTACATCTCACTGGAAACACTGCTCCCAATATAACAAAGAAGACCACTGCATCTCGCTGTAAGAAACCCCCAACAGAGAGTATCACTGCATCTCACTGTAAGATTCCCCCCAACAGAAATCTACTACATCTCACTGGAAACCCCGCTCCCAATATAACAGAGTACCACTGCATCTCACTGCAAAAAAAAACCCTCTACAAAACAGAAATCCACTGTACACTGCACCTCACTGTTAGATTCCCCCTCCCCAACAGAAATCTACTGCATCTCACTGGAAACCCCGCTCCCAATATAAGAGAGGACCACTGCATCTCGCTGTGAGAAACCCCCAATAGAGAGTACCACTGCATCTCACTGCAAAAAACCCTCTACAAAACAGAAATCCACTGTACACTGCACCTCAGTGTTAGATTCCCCCCCAATAGAAATCTACTACATCTCACTGGAAACACTGCTCCCAATATAACAAAGAAGACCACTGCATCTCGCTGTAAGAAACCCCCAACAGAGAGTATCACTGCATCTCACTGTAAGATTCCCCCCAACAGAAATCTACTACATCTCACTGGAAACCCTGCTCCCAATATAACAGAGAGTACCACTGCATCTCACTGGAAAAAAAACCCTCTACAAAACAGAAATCCACTGTACACTGCACCTCACTGTTAGATTCCCCCCTCCCCAACAGAAATCTACTGGAAACCCCGCTCCCAATATAACAGAGAGGACCACTGCATCTCGCTGTGAGAAACCCCCAACAGAGAGTACTACTGCATCTCACTGTAAGATTCCCCCCAACAGAAATCTACTTCATCTCACTGGAAACCCCGCTCCCAATATAACAGAGAGGACCACTGCATCTCGCTGTAAGAAAACACCAACAAAAATCAACTGTATCCCACTAGAGACCCCCCTATACTAGAGAGGACCACTGCATCTCACTATACCTATGGGCAATGTCTGTATTAGATCAATTCAAATCCAATTTAAAAACTTTTCTGTTCCAGGATTCTTTTGGGTAATAACTGCCCTTGTAAGGACAAACAATTCTCTTCTGGCCTTTTCTCTCCCTATCGTTCTTTTTTTTTTGCAAATATTGTAGTTCTTGCCCATCTCCTTATGTTTGGTGTAAGTCAATTAATTTGTTCCACTAGCATTCATTCCCTAGTATTGTCCAGATCTGTTAATTTTATAATTCTGGTTTTAATGTATCTTTTCTAGAAGCCTGATTAGGTGGTATAAGAAATTTTTAATAATCTTGAAACTTGATAAGAAACCTCCAACAGAAATCCACTGTAACCCCCCCCCACACACACACACACATAAGAGAGAAACACTGCATTTCACTATGAGAAACCCCCTTCCCAACAGATAGGACCTCTGCATCTCACTGAAAGGAAAGCCTTCCCACTTGCTAATATTTCAGTTTCTGCCAGGGACTTGTGCCACTGTTGGATTCAATATACAGTACCTAGACCCACTATATCATTTCCTCTACCATAATCTCCCAACCCTGAAATGTCCTGTCTAAATTAGATTGTAAGCTCTTCTGAGCAGGGACTGTCTATTGTAGGTTAAAATGTACAGCGCTGTGTACGCCTTTCAGTGCTATAGAAATAATAAATAGTAGTGATAGTAGGATACCTGGCTAGATGGACCATTGGTCTGGTCTGGTCCAGTATGGCTATCCTTATGTTGTTAGATAGATCAACTGCATCCCCTACAGAATACCACACTGCACCTCACTAACAGATTCACTAACCCCCATCCATACAAGAAGGGTCTATAATAGTGCAGTGGCTAATGGAGATGGAACAGGAGGGTGGGAGGGTCATGTGCAACACCTCCATCCAAGCTGCCAGAGCCCCTTCCTTCCCCTCGCACCTCCACACTAGTGCTCCCTCTGCTCTAAAGAAGACAAGCTCTTGGGAGCGAGCACACCTTCTATAATCAATGCGATGAAAGCTGATCCTGAAACTGGACAAAGAAGCAAAGACCCCCTAGAAGCAGCCCCAACACCCTCCCACAGGACCAAACAGGCTACCCAGATGCTGGCGCAGAGCCCTGTGGCACATGGAACCTAAGACGGAGCATCTCATTGCCAAGTAGTCAAAATTCAGCTGGTGACATCTAAATCTGTGGACACTACATAACACACAGAGAGACTGTCAGTGCCCTTGACATGGCTGGGCTGGAGCCCATGACTTCCCCTTGGCTTGGCTGCATTTACAGTCTCGTGTACGGATGGCTCAGTGGTTTTCCACACTTCAGCCCTTGCGAGAGTTGCTACGGCTCTGCCTTCTCTAAGGAGAGCTCCAGGCGAGTCACAGCAGGAAGAGACGGCCAGGAGTCCAGGGGCAAGAGAAGGCTGCGGGATCACAGCCTGGCACTTCTGCACCCCAGTTGCTTCTCTCTTTCCTTGTGCCACTAGGCTCAGACTGGCATTCCCCCTAACTGCGGTAGTCACTGTAGCAGCCTAGGCAAGGATCCCATAAAGAGCCCCCCTTACTGCCTGTCAACCAGTGTTCCCAGTGCCCCTCTCCCAGCACTCCCAGTGCCCCCTTCTCTCCTGTTGTTTCTTATTTCTCTAACACAAACAATTGGTCTTCTGAGTAATGTTTCCTCCCTGACCAAACGCATCTCTTCATGCACCATACACACTTGCACTCATGGGTGAGCTGGTGCAAAGCCACATCTCATGCACTCATGCGGTGGACTTGCCTCATGTGTGCACAGCTCGGCTCCGATCGGGACTCACCTTGCGGATCTGCTGCAGGGCGAAGGCGGCGTGGCAGTAGCTGGGTCTCTGCTGCAGATCGGAGGCGGCCCCGGCGGACGGGGGCGCCATCGAGACGGCGACGGAGGCTGCGATCAGCCAGAGGAGGCATCGGGGTCCGGGAGCCTGAGCATCGTCCGTGCTGAGTGCCGGCAGAGGCGGCGGGGGAGGGGCGCGCTTCCTATTGGCCGAGCCGGAGACAAATTCCCAGGCAATCAGCTCTTCTTATCAGCTGCTAAGCAACAGCCCAGATGAAGGGAGGGGGAGACCACCCAGACTGCCCACCTCCCCCCCACTCTTGCATAGCAGGCAATCTGCCACTAATGCGAGCTCACTCCCTGCTGTTCTTCTACTACACAACACACCCGGACACGCATAGAGGGATGCACAGTGCACACACACAGACAGATCTATATACAAATTCACACACACAGATGTATGCACATGTGCACATCCAGAGACAGATCCATATACAAATTCACACACAGATGTATGCACACGTGCACACAGAGAGAGAGATCTATATACAAAATCACACACACAGATGTATGCATATGTGCACACACAGTGACAGATCCATATACAAATTCACACACACAGATGTATGCACACACAGTGACAGATCCATATACAAATTCACACACACAGATGTATGCACAGTGCACACATCCAGACAGATCTATATACAAATTCACACACACAGATGTATGCACACACAGAGAGAGATCTATATACAAATTCACACACACATATGTATGCACATGTGCACACACAGAGACAGATCCATATACAAATTCACACACACAGATGTATGCACACGTGCACACAGAGAGAGAGATCTATATACAAAATCACACACACAGATGTATGCACACACAGTGACAGATCCATATACAAATTCACACACACAGATGTATGCACACACAGAGAGAGATCTATATACAAATTCACACACACATATGTATGCACATGTGCACACACAGAGACAGATCCATATACAAATTCACACACACAGATGTATGCACACGTGCACACAGAGAGATCTATATACAAAATCACACACACAGATGTATGCATATGTGCACACAGAGACAGATCCATATACAAATTCACACACACAGATGTATGCACACGTGCACACAGAGAGAGAGATCTATATACAAAATCACACACACAGATGTATGCATATGTGCACACACAGAGACAGATCCATATACAAATTCACACACACAGATGTATGCACACGTGCACACAGAGAGAGAGATCTATATACAAAATCACACACACACAGATGTATGCATATGTGCACACACAGTGACAGATCCATATACAAATTCACACACACAGATGTATGCACACGTGCACACACAGAGAGAGATCTATATACAAAATCACACACACAGATGTATGCACATGTGCACATCCAGAGACAGATCCATATACAAATTCACACACACAGATGTATGCACACGTGCACACACAGAGAGAGATCTATATACAAAATCACACACACAGATGTATGCACACACACAGATAGATGTATATACAAATTCACACACAGATATATGCACAGTGCACACATCCCATCCAAACACTGAGCTATATACACAAGCATACAATTCACACATAGATGTATGCACATCCAGAAATAGATCTATACACAGATATGTATGCACAGTATACACATAGAGACTGATCTATATACAAATTCACACACACAGATGTATGCACAGTGCACACATCTGGAGACAGATCTCTCTATATAAGCATACAAATTCACACACAGAGATGTACGCACAGTGCTCACATCCAGAGATAGTTTTCTAAACTGCCCCCACACATTTTGTATAAGTATATGGAATACAAATATGTTCCAGAATTAAGTCACAGTGTCAAATGAATGTGTCATCCGTGATTTTCAAAAAAGTTCAAGACTTGAAGTGTGAATTTGGAACTTGTACACAGAAATATACCGAAATGCAGCATTTTCATGGGGAAGTGTACACTTTATTCAAATAAAAGGCAGCCAAGTGACTAAGCAACTGCTCTTTAAATAATATGGGTGGAGGGTGGGAGGGGCACAGGCGGTGCTAACTCCTATGTGCACAACCTACAGATTCCAGTAATTATTTAGACCCTTGCTGCTTTTACAAGGCTGCCATCGCACAGGGTCTCTGGCTGCTAATATAGGTTGTCTGGACGTTATGCAATAGGCCAGTGGTCTCCAGCCTTTTCCATGTAAAGGGCCACAAAGTGGATACAGGACAGCTCCAGGGCCACCAACATTTTATATTCAAATCTTTTTAGTAAATTCCTGCACCCTCTGGGATATAATTTTTGTATATATGGATCCCAGATGTTCAAAAATAGAATTTCCTTTTCCGGGTCCCCCTGGCATCTCACTAGTCGATGCAACTGGTAACACCAGTGCCAGAAAGCAGGGGGGATCAGTAGCAGCTCAAGTTTGCAAAATGAATCAAACGCATCCGATGTCCCCTGTCAATTTGTCCATACGCTTCAGGCATGCCTAGCACCAACTGAGCTGCTGTGTCGACCTGTCCAGAAGAGCTGACATATAATCTACTATATGAATCCAGAATCTCTGAATTTTGGGGCAAGTCCAGAGAGCATGATCAAAGGTGTTATCCATTTGCATGTAGGGGTTTGAATACCTCCAGTAGAAAATAATTGCTGATAATAGCTTTCCCTTAAGCAAGCACTCTGTGACAACTGTGACATCCAATTCCACCCCCAATCCCAATGACGACATTAATCATTTTGATTCTACGAGCACATCGCCATTCAACAGCGCAAAGTCATGCGAGCAAATGCAAGCGATGAAGGTGCATACAACATTCCACCTTGATGCAAAGTTTCCTCTCATTTGCAAACCTATCAAGCTACTATTCAAATGAAAGGTGTCTGTCCACCAGCAACCAATACATCTGTAATTCCACGTTGCTTAGATTTGGGGGGCTGAGCTGCAGCAGAGGTACACCGTTGGGAGGTTTTAGCAGTACATAAAAATCGCCATACTGGCACAGACCGAAGGTCCATCAAGCCCAGTCTCCTGTTTCCAACAGTGGCCAACCCAGGTCCCAAGTACCTGACAGAAACCCAAAGAGTAGCAACATTCCTGAGCTGAGATTGTGATGTCATAATGCCTCATTCCACCGATGCCAAAGAGCCAAACTCATCAGTGATGTCACAAAGGCTTGATTGTCCTGTATTTGGCTCACATAAGAGCTGCCATACTGGGACAGACCAAAGGTCCATTGAGACCAGTATCCTGTTTCCAACAGTGGCCAATCCAGGTCCCAAGAAGTAAAACAGATTTTATGCTGCTTATCCTAAGAATAAGTAGTGGACTTCCCTAAGCCATCTCAATAATGGCCTATGGACTTCTCTTTTAGGAAACTATCCAAACCTTTTTTTAAACCCTGCTAAGCTGATGTCACTACATTATCCAGCAACAAATTCCAGAGTTCAATTACACGTTGTGTGAATAAATATTTTCTCCATTTTATTTTAAATCTACTAATTAATAGCTTCATCATTTGTCCCCTAGTCCTAATATTTTTGGAAAGAATGAACAAGCGATTCACATCTACCCTTTCCACTCCACTCAGTATTTTATAGACCTCTATCATATCCTCCCTTACCTGTCTCTTCTCCAAGCTGAAGAGCCCTGGCCGCTTTAGCCTCTCCTCATAGGGAAGTTGTCCCAAACCTTTATCATTTTTGTCACCCTTTTCTGTATCTTTTCTAATTCCATTGTATCTTTTTTGAGATACAACCAGAATTGCACACAGTTTTCAAGGTGTGGCCGTACCATAGAGCGATCCAAGGGCATTAGAACATTTTCATCTTTGTTTTCCGTTCCTTTCCTGATCATTCCTAACATTCTATTTGCTTTCTTAGTTGCACATTGAGCTGAGGGTTTCAATGTATTTATTTATTTTTAGCTCAGAACAGGTTACAAATCAGGTATTTCAAGCATTTTCCCTGTCTGTCCCGGTGGGCTCAAAGTCTTTCTCCAACCTCACGTGGAAATGTCATAGGAATAGTGGGGTGGGGAAGGGTGGGTGTGAGAGAGGAGAGAGAGATGATCTCTGGTCTAGCTGAGCTTGAGTCACTGTGTCATTCTTACTAATCTGGCTGAGTTCGGATCACTCACTGTCTGTCTTGGAAGAAGGCATTGGCTTCTTTCTGCAGGAAAGCTGTGGGTTACGTTTTCATTCAGAACATTTCAGAAGTTTCTCTGGGAAGTCACTGCTTATTCTTAAGTCATAGTAAAGAAGGGAGGGATTTTAGGAATTTGTCCTTTCGGAAGAATTCTGCATCAGACTAAATAATACTGATAATCCAGATCCTGCTATAGTGTCTCCTCCCTCTCCCTCCCAAAGAAACAGCAGTACATGGCGTTATGATATCGGGGCACTGCAGACAGTTCAGCACCACAGTCAGCTCTTGTGACAGACAGATGGACAGACAGATGGACTTGAAAATCAAAAGGACTTTTTATGAAATGGCAAAGCACCTGCACAGTGGCAAATCAGGCGGTCAAACTCAGGTCGCTGGTGACCCCACTTGCCAAAGGCGACGACTGGAACTCCAGGGCTTGGAGGGACAATTTAAATACAAGACATTGCGAATGAGACTGATCCGAGCCAGACCAGACCCAGCTGCTGGAACATCAAAGTAGCCGTTGGGAATGTCCGTCCCTCTGCTCAGGGACCCTGCTGGGAGTGACTGTCTGGCTGTCCTCTCTGCTCATAGACCCTATTCTCAATGTCTGTCTCACTGCACAGCGACCCTGCTGGAAGTGAGTGTCCATCTCTTTGCTCCTGGACCCTGTTGCGTATGACTATCTGCTCAAAGTCCCATTAATGTCCGTATTTCCGCTACGGTTTTCTAGTCAGTACACTATTTGCAGGGTGCCAGACAGCTACAGCTATCATTACAGCCTCTGAGATGTCTGTGTAACTGCTGTGCTGGGTGGCATCTCATGGGAACCTCTTTGCCATACAGCCGACTGCAGTGCTATCCATTATCTCATCTCCACCACTTCTCCTGGGAGACTGTTCCAGCATCTACCACCCTTTCCTTAGATTATTCCTGAGCCTATCACCTCTTAACTTCATCCCACTCTGGAGTTTCCTTTCAAATGAAAGAGATTTGCCTCAGGCACATTTATGCCACGTAGGTATTATATCTCCCCTCTCCTGCCTTTCCTCCAAAGTGTATATATTGTGAACTTTAAGTCTGGACCTGCAGGGTGCTAGACCCATGTTGGTCTCACCAGTCATCAATACCTCCTTTTTCCTACTGGCCATAGCTCTTCCTATGCACCCTAGCATCCTTCTAGCTTTCAGAAACAAAAAACACTGCAGTGAAGATGATATCCAAGATGTAGGCTTTATTGAAAATACAGTCAATTAACTGATTGACTGTATTTTCAATAAAGAACATAAGAATTTCCGCTGCTGGGTCAGACCAGTGGTCCATCGCGCCCAGCAGTCCGCTCACGCAGCGGCCCCCACCCTCTCGTTTCACACTTTCACCTCTCCAACCCCTTGCCCTTTCCTCTAACCCGCTCCTTGTGTGGTGTCTGTCATAACATTCTCCTGCTTTCAAATCTTATTGTGAAATCGGGTTTCTAAGTCCTCGTTACTCCCTCCTCCCCATGACTGTCCTAGAAATATTTAGAGTCTGGATATCTAAACTCTCGCTCATCACACCTCCCCCTCTACTGTAGCTTCCAATGTCATTTCCTGTATTGTCCCCCATGTCAATAAGAATCTATAAAATCAGACTTATTACAGAAAATGCAATTCCCAGAGGAGCACTCAGTGCAATACTAGGGAGGGGAATCATTGGTGACACTCGGAAAGTGTCATATGCTGAAGAGATGGGTCAGGGGAGATAGGATAGAGGCCTATAAAAATACTAAGTGGAGTGGAACGAGTAAATGTGAATCACTTGTTTACTCTTTCAAAAATTATACTAGGACCAGGGAGCATGTAAATAAAACAAATCAGAGAAAATATTTCTTCACTCAATGTGTAATTAAATTCTGGAATTCATTGCCAGAGAATGTGGTGAAAGCAGTTAGCTTAGCAGGGTTTAAAAAAGGTTTGGATAACTTCCTAAAACAAAAGTCCATAAGCCATTATTAAGATGGACTTGGGGAAATCCACTGCCTATTCCTAGGATAAGCAGCATAAAATTCGTTTTACTCCTTGGGATGTTGCCAGGTAACAGGACACTGGGCTTGATGGATCTATGCGGTCTATCCCAGTTTGGCAACTCTTATGTTCTTATGCATCGCACTGCTCTCTCTGACTCTTCTATATCAGGTCAAGTTTCAAGTTTATTAAAAATCTGATTAATCGCTTGTCAAACTTCCCTTCCTTGTGGTATGAAACACTATGGTACAGGAACTCACATGACATGATGAATCTTGGCCAGACCTTGCACTGAACACGCACAGAAAGCAGCACACCATGGCAAGACAGAATATGTTTTTTATTAGGTTATAAATAAAAGAATGCGGGAGAGCAGGAGCTGGTGGGGGCAGCATCTCAATCTAAGAAATATAAAATCCATTGATGAACCCAGGGCCATCATATCTCCATGAGCTGCTCAGTGCCAGCGATCACTTCATTAAGATGCTTAGCTGCAAGAGAGAAAAAGAACAGGAATTATCAGGGAGACAGGCATGAAGAGCTGATCCCTCCCCACAAGCTCATACTCTCAGGGCAAGATACCACTGTGACACATGGGCCCACTGCAACAGGAGGTCAACAGATGAAACTCTTAGGTGGACTCGAAGCTAAAAAGGAGATACCGGTAAAGAGTTAATGAGAAATTGGAGGACAGAGGACATTTATCGAAGGACAATCTAAGATCTTGAGTGAGGATGCCTTGAAATAGCCGAGTGATGACGCAGAGAGAGAAATAAGAGAGGGAGAAAGGGGACATAAGGAGGAGAGATGTCATATGGGAAGGTAGATGGAGAGAGGAACTCCACAAACACAAGACAGGCTGAGAAATGATGGAAGAACGGCAGAAGGACCCAGCAGTTCAGCCATAGTTTCTTTTAATTTTGATTAAACGCTTCTCCAGGGGTACAAAGCGTTGTACATAGAGGAGATGAATATATTAAATAATTAAACGTAGACCAACAAAACAAACATACTTATGACATGAAAACATTGGAAGAAAAGGGAAGAACTACAATTTATTACAAAAGAATACATAAAAGGAAAATTTGGACTTGGAGGATGAGACCATCTTGGTTTTTCCTGTTGCCTAGAGCAGGATGGAGCCCCGTTAAGTTCTGGATGTTGGCACTGTCCTCTTGAAGCAGGACATTGGATCATTTGCTGGTTTTTGTCCATTGATACAAACATTTTGGAAATCTATTTGGAGAATCTTGTAGCTTTAACATATGACACGGTGTTATTTGGGACAATGTTGAGAGCTAAAAGTCAACTTTCATCTTATGACAATAAACTTCTTCTGATAACGTAACTGATTTTGAGAAATTGGAAAAACTTGGACAGGTTGAGCTACAGTTTTTGGGGGGAATCCTGTCATTTTTTTAAATGGAGCGGGTGTTGGCTGTACAACATGGAAATTATAAAAAAATGTTGAAGGTTTGTAAGGATTGATGTTATTTTTGGTCATTTCATTATACACATCCAGGGGGTGGGGGGGGATTTACAGGATAATTCTAACCTGATCATTTTTAATGAATTATTAATTTAGGGGTGGGGGAGTTAAAGTGATTGTTAGGTAAATCTACTAGTTAAAAGTACTTTTGTGTATATAGCTGTTGTGCACAATGATTGTTTGAAACTTAATAAAGATTTAAAAAAAAAAAAAGGAAAATACAATAGGGAAGGGAGACAAATTAAGTAATGCGGAAGTAAATACATATGTAAGAAATCAATTATAGGCGTCTTTAAAGAGAAAGCATTTTAGGCTGCTTTTGAATTTCTGCAAGTTTTGTTCGGCTCTGAAGGAGTTCCAAATTAACAGGGCAGTGACTGAGAAAATGGTTGTTCACCCTCTCCAAGGTAGGGAGAACGAGAGGACAATCTCTAAAGTTGAAAGGGGATCGATTCGGTACGAACGTAAGGAAGTTCTTCTTCACCCAGAGGGTGGTGGAAAACTGGAACGCTCTTCCGGAGGCTGTCATAGGGGAAAACACCCTCCAGGGATTCAAGACAAGTTCCTGCTGAACGCAGTTAAGGCACTGGACACAATGGACCACTGGTCTGACCCAGCAGCAGCAATTCTTAGGTTCTTATGTAATGAGAGTACGACGAGCACCAATTATTTTTAAGGATGGACATTAAGGGAATGTTGACTTGGATTTCACAGCTAGAGTAAGGAGTTTGAGAAACAAGATGAATACGGGCATAATTTGTATAAAAAAGAGACAACCTTTGGATATTCCAAAAAGTAGCCAAATATACTACCGTGCAGCCGTAGAGAAAAAGAGAAAGACAACTCTTCCTCCTTGGAAAACTTGAGGGAAAGAGAAAATCTTTGCAACTAGGATCTTGATCACCAAAGAAGATCCAAAATAATAAACTGAAACAGCTCGAGGAGATAGGAAGAAAATAATTGACAGAAAACCCCAAACAATTGTACAGTGAAAGGTGGAGAAGTTTAGGATAATTTGGAAGGGGTAAACCTTACCCCTATGGAATGACTTGAAGTAACAAGGTTAAAAACAGCCCCAAATTGTAAGAGTCCTGGCCCAATTCTTTTGGGCTCAAACATTTAACATTCTTCCACCAATTGATCACTGCAATAGATGCTGATATTAAGATGGCAATAGAGCAGAAGGGACAAAAGACCGGTTAATCTTTAATAAAGTCATCAGGACCAGTGTATAAAAAGCAGAAATCTTAGTATAGCATAAAAAAGCCTTTGATGGTGTCCCAGGAAATGTACAAAAATCAACCTACAAAAGAACAAACAATTGCCACACTGGGACATATCGAAGGTCCATCGAGCCCATTATCTTGTGGCCAACCCAGCTCACAGGTACCTGGCAAGATCCCAAGGAGAAAAACAGATTTGATGCTGCTTAGCCTAGAAATAAGCAGTGGATTTCCCCAAACCATCTGAAGAATGGACTTTGGACTCCCCTTTTAGGAAATAAGCCAAACCTTTTTTAAACCCGGCAAAGCTAACTGATTTCACCACATTCTCCAGCAACGAATTCCAGAGTTTAATTACACAGTGTGTGAAATATTTTCTCCGGTTTGTTTTAAATCTACTACTTAGTAGCTTCATCGCATACCCCCTAGACCTAGTATTTTTGGAAAGAGTGAACAAGCGATTCACATCTACCCTTTCCAGTCAGCATTTTATAGACCTGGAAAACTGGAATGCTCTTCCAAAGGCTGTTATGTGGGAAATCACCCTCCAGGGATTCAAGACAAAGTTAGACAAGTTCCTGCTGAACAAGGACGTACACTGATAGGGCTAGTCTCATTTAGGGCACTGGTCTTTGACCTAAGGGCCGCCACGTGAGCAGACTGCCGGGCACGATGGACCTTTGGTCTGACCCAGCAGCTGCAATTCTTATGTTCTATCATATCACCCTTTACCTGTCCCTTCTTCAAGTTGAAGAGCCGTAGCTGCTTTAGCCTTTTCTCATAAGGAAGTCCCTCTTATAATTTTTGTGACCCTTCTCTGTACCTTTTCTAATTCCACTACATCTTTTTTGAGATATGGTGACCAGAACACAGTATTCGAGGTGCGGCCGTACCATAGAGCGATCCAAGGACATTAGAACATTTTCCTTTTTGTTTTCCATTCCTTTCCAGATCATTCCTAACGTTCTATTTGCTTTCTTAGCTGCCGCCACACACTCAGCCACTGTGCAAATGGGATACTGGGCTAGATGGACCATTGCTCTGATGGACCATTGCTCTGATCCAGTATGGCTAAGTAATGCAAGTACTAGCAGTAAATTTGAGGGACTGAGATCCTGGCTTAGAAATGAGGTTCATTCCTGTCATGGTAGGCATGAAACAAACTCATTTGGAGAAACTGCCCCAAACACAGGGACACTCTAAAAGCACACAAATGGGGAACAGAGAGGGGAGGGAGACTGCATGTTCAGTGGGGCTGGCATAGTAAGAAAATGGAAACTGAAAAGCAGAAAAGGGCACTCAGAAAAAGACTGATGCACACAAGCATGGAATCCCATTCACATCCAGAACAAGCAGACGGTGGGGATTAGAACTCCATTTCCCAGAAGCAGGGCAGTCACCCTGACACCTCCACACCCAGGCTTACATTTTGCTTCTATGTGCTGACTATTTCCAATCAGACAGTTCTCGATGTAGGCTCCCTTCTTGATCCAAGCAGAATTGCAAATGATGCTTCTATGGATGCTGCACCTGGTGTGGGACAAAGGGAGAGAGTTGAATGACAAGCAAACCACTGCTGCAACACCCACAGAATTAAACATCTAGGAAGGCACTCCTGGACATAGGGGAAGCCTCTGGATGTCGCTACTCCTTGGGTTTTGGCCAGGTACTAGGCATCGTGAGAACGGGCTACTGGGCTCGAGGTTCTTATTAGCACCACAAGCAGAGACAAGTAGGTACAGGGGCATTCTCAACATTCCCATGAAGTGAGGGCAATGGTTGTAATGCTCCTAGTTCTCACACTGAAGTCTTTCTGTTACTTAAAAAAGTGAGTCTAGCTGCTCTAAATTCATCTCCACCTCCCTGTCTGATCCTGTTGAAAAGTGCTTGTCTGAGCTCTATCACTATGGCTGAGAAACCCTCAGTCTATACGAGGAGACGGTAGGCCTGAGGCAGGGAGGTCTCCGTCTCCCTTTGAGCCCTGGTGAGCTTTGTAAAATCCACTTCATTTATGACTGAAGGATGTAAGTGTTTTCAACTACGACCGATTCTTTTGCAAAGGCATTAGGCTAAGAGATGAAGGAAGGACGGGGAAGCTAAGCGCGACCTGGAATTACAACTCTGCAGTCCACGATTGGCTGCTCGATGCTCCCAGGAGAAAAGAGCTTGAATGGGAGCGATCAGGACCTCCAGTGCAGCTCAGCCTGCAAGAGTGGGCTAGAAGCGCAGGAGCTCCAGAGTAGAGGCACAATTGCCTTCCTCGTGTGCTCAGGAAGGCCAAGTTGCTACTGCTGAGTCAGTGTGCAAGAGTACACGGCTCTGTCAATGCACCTCACTCCTGCTATTATAGTGCTGAGATCCTCCCCACTACTCCAATAGACTACCACTACTATTAATTATTTCTATAATGCTACCAGACCTACACAAAAGACAGTCCCTGCTCCAAAGAGCTTACAATCTAAACAGACAAACATAATCTAATGGATACAGTTAAGGGGAACGGTTATTCTACTGGCTGGGTGGGAGGGCAGTGGGGAGGAGGGCTATGGATTGAAGGCTATATTAAAAAGGGAAGGGGCTTGGCGGAGTAGTTTATTCCAGGCACAGGGACCCCCCCACAACAGAGCTCTGCCAATGCACCTTGCTCCCACATCCCACCGAGGTGCTTCTGTGGAATGATACTTCTGTTGTTCCGCTGCCCTCCTGAAAAAGGTGGAAGAGAAATAATGCGGTGGAATTCCACAAAGCCTGGATAAGCACAGAGGAAATGACATCAACTGCAGAGCTGCTAAGTTACTCAGTTCCAGGAGGGAGACTCCAGTCCTGGTTTTAGCTTACATCCTAAAACAATGTGGAATTTGTAGTCCCCAATTTCACCCACTGAAATTAGTGTTGCAGATCCTGTTATGTGGGTTCCTGACATTTGAAATGAAACTGGCCAGGCTACCTGAAGGCAATGGCCTGAATGCGCCGTTTCAGTCTGGGTTTCTATATGACTGCTGCATCGTGCTGGTATTCAGGAGTTCGTATCTTATTCAGCTGAGATATTGTCTACATATGAACCTAGGTGAATACTACACTTTTCTAGCCAGATCCTGCATGCACTGTCTCTGGTCTTACCTGCTAATATCCTTTCCTCAAGTGCTACTAAACTAGTCCAGAACCAATGGGTTATCTCCACCAAGCAGCAGAACAAAGACAGAGCTAATCAAATTTGAGCTTAGCCCTTCAGTACTGAGCTAACAAAGCAAAAAAAAAAAAAAACCACAAACCCCCATCGATTGCCTTAAAAAGTATGGAGGGGAGCACTTAGGAATCAATTATTAAAGGTCCCTAACTTCTGGAATAAGGAGAAATTAGGTCCTTCCCTGTTCATTTTCTTTCTTTTAGTCCCTCCAGACAGGCATAGAACGGATGGGTTTACGCTCCTCTGCCAGCAGGTGGAGACTGAGACACATTGACTTTTGGCAGTCGTACAAGTGGACTGTACAGTCCCATCTACATTGGTCTGACGAATAGCCAAGCAGAAACTAACTAGGCTGAAAAATAACATTCCAACTCCACATGCACATGGAGAAGCCAAAGAAAAATACTGATTAGGAAAGCAACCTTTCAGAAAGGCCCCACAGTTCGCCAGCTAAAGCAGCCTGACCAAGATCCCAAACAACCCAGAGAAATAGATCAAGGAAGTGCACTAGGTATCATTTCTTTAGATTTCAGCAAAGCCTTTGACACAGTTCCTCATAGGAGGCCTGAAGTTAGGACCAAAGTGGTGAACTGGGTTACAAACTGGTTGACGTCAGATGTCAGAGGGTGGTATTAATGGAATTTGCTTGGAGGAAGGAAAGGTAAGTAGTTGAGTGCCTCAAGGATCGGTGCTGGGACAGATTCTTTTCAATACATTTGTGAGCAACATTGCCAAAAAATAAGGAGGAAAGGTTTGCTTTTTTACAGATGATATCAAGATTGGTAACAGAGTGTAAAGCATGAAAAAGGATCTGCAAAAGAAGGAAGAATGGTCTGATGTCTGGCAACAAAAATTCAAAACAAAGAAGTGCAGAATTCTGAGGGCTACATATGTGCTGGGAGGCGAGAGGCTGATTTGCAGGGATGGAGAGAGGGACCTTGGGATGATAGTGTGACAAGGCGGCAGCTGTAGCCAGGAGGATGCTAGGCCTTATAGAAAGGGATGTAACCAGCAGAAGAAAGAGGTGTTGATGCCCCTGTACAGGTCACTGGTGAGGCCTCACTTATTGTGTTCAATTTTGGAGCCGTATCTGGCCAAGGATATAAAAAGACTAGAAGAGATCCAGAGGGAAGTGACGAAAATGCACCAAAGAAGTACAAGAAGAGACTAGAAGACCTCAACATGTCTACTCTGGAGGAGAGACAGGACAGGGGTGATATGAAAGGTATTAATATAGGAGCAAATCTTTTCCAGAGAAGGGAAATTGGTAAAACTAGAGGACATACATTGAGGTTGAGGGGTGGTAGACGTAGGAGTAATGTTACGAAAATCTTTTTCATGGAGAGGGTGGTGGATGCCTGGAATGCCCTCCCAAGGGAGGTGGCAGAGAGGAAAACGGTGACGGAATTCAAAAAAGCATGGGATGAGCACAGAGGATCTCGGATTAGAATAGGAATGGGCAAACCTTCCCCAAAGAAGATGGTTTGGATAGGCTGGAGGGAGCTTCTACAGCAATGCCAATAGTTGGAACCTAAGGACAGGAGCGGGTGGCCCAGAAAGAACAAAGAAAAAAAGACATTGTAATTGAACAGATCAGAGAAGGTTATCATGCCGCTGTAACGGGCCATGGTGTGCCCTCACCTGGAGTACTGCGTCCAGTACTGGTCGCCGTACATGAAGAAGGACACGGTACTACTCGAAAGGGTCCAGAGAAGAGCGACTAAAATGGTTAAGAGGCTGGAGGAGTTGCCGTACAGTGAGAGATTAGAGAAACTGGGCCTCTTCTCCCTCGAACAGAGGAGATTGAGAGGGGACATGATCGAAACATTCAAGGTACTGAAGGGAATAGACTTAGTAGATAAGGACAGGTTGTTCACCCTCTCCAAGGTAGGGAGAACAAGAGGGCACTCTCTAAAATTGAAAGGGGATAGATTCCGTACGAATGTAAGGAAGTTCTTCTTCACCCAGAGAGTGGTAGAAAGGAGAAATTAGGTTCTTACCTGCTAATTTACTTTCTTTTAGCTTCTCCAGACCAGTAGAGGTTAATCTTTACGAATGGGTATATATCCAATCATGACCAGCAGGTGGAGACTGAAAACAAAACTGTGGGACTATACTATACTATACTCCCTTCTCTATTTACATCAGTCTGCCGAATAGCCAAGCAGAACTAAGAACTGGAAAACAGGAAGAAAACAATACTCCGAACAGGAGTAACAAATAACATACCCAAATGCTGTTGGAAAATGCAGAGGAGAAATACCCGAAGGAAAATGTCCCCACAGCTCGCCAGCTAAGCCAGCCGAGCCACAGCCGCTGTTCTTTAATTCTCCCCGGCCCTAGAAAAATACTAGAACCCGCAGCAAAAAACAAAAACTGCCCGCGAAACAGCCCCAACAACAACAACAACAGACAGGGTGGGGACCTCTACTGGTCTGGAGAAGCTAAAAAAGCGGTCCCTGCTGAAACCTGCCCCTGTGTTTGCAATACAGGGGGAAGGTCACCTGAGGTTGCAGACAAAATGGAGGGGCCAGACAGAGAAAATGGCGAAGTTCCCGCCAAAAATGCTCCCTCCATGGCCTGTAGCGGCTGAGAAGGCTGAACAGTCCCAGCCGCTAAAACAGGCAAGTCGGCATCAGCTGTCAAAAAATCAGCTGAGAGGGAATCCTTCGGTGAATCCCTCCGTGGGCGGTTGGGGAAGACCGGGCTTCCCCACTGCTCCCAGCCGACTCGCGAGGCACCATCGGCGGGGAGCTCTGGGCGCCTGCAGCCGCTGCCGACGGAGCTCCATCACATCACCGGGCCAAACTACCGAGTTCAGTCCGGCCGCGAGTGCCTCGCGGCTGGACCTAATTGTGTCCCCCTCCCCCGGAGAAGGGCACAATTGCTCCATACGCGACCTAGCTAGAAAAAAGTGCCGGTTAGATGAAAAAATACAGTAAAATACAGTTTTCTTAAAGGGAAACAACCCTTCAGACCGGCACTACCTCAGGATTTTTTTTTTTTTTTACAGAACAGACTCCACAGGCTCTCGAAGCAATATGCCTCGCTTGATTTAGGGGGCAAGGCTTACTGCTGAAGCTCCTCTAAAAAAATGTGGGGAGGTGGAGGAAGTGGGGGGAGGGACCCCGCTCGAGACCTGCCGGGTTTGACACCCCCGAGGTCGGACGGACCCCCAAACAGGGCCCGCCCAAGCTCTGTCCGGCCAAAAACAGGGATTATAAACCCCCTAAACAAATTCCAACAGCCCTACCAAGGGAGATGGGTACAGATCACTCAACACCTGCTGGAGACTGAAAGAAGACTGAGGGAAATAGAGAAGGGGGGATAGGATATACTGTCCCACAGTTTTGTTTTCAGTCTCCACCTGCTGGTCATGATTGGATATATACCCATTCGTAAAGTTAACCTCTACTGGTCTGGAGAGTGCTAAAGAAGCTGGAATGCTCTTTCGGAGTTTGTTATAGGGGAAACACCCTCTAGGGATTCAAGACGAAGTTAGACAAGTTCCTGCTGAACCAGAACATACGCAGGTAGGGCTGGTCTCAGTTAGGGCGCTGGTCTTTGACCAGAGGGCCGCCGTGTGAGCGGACTGCTGGGTATGATGGACCACTGGTCTGACCCAGCAGCGGCAATTCTTATGTTCTAAATTGACAGGGCAGATTGGAAGGACATTTCCTAGGTCCAGATCTGAGTTTCCATTGTCCAGAATAACAGCTGATATTTTTCATCCTCTCTCTTTAGTCAGTTTACTCTGAGCCCCACATACCCTTCCTCTATGATCACCGAGTTCATGATGACACACTTGGTGATTTTCACGTTCTCCTTTAAGACGCAAGTTGACCCAATGACAGATGCACTGATGGAGGTTTTCTCTCCCACCTGCGTGGACGCACCAATAACCGAGTCTGATCCGACCTGTAGAGGAGGAGAGCAAGCTCAGTCAGTCAAAAGCTCAAACACCTATTCAGGGATTTCTCTTCCCCGAGAGGAACACTATTAGCACCATGGCTATAAGGCTCTCACTCCTCAACAACATCCCATATTTCCCTCAGCATGGCCTCTCCCCTCACAAAGTAACCTAATGAAAGCAGATAAAGACCTGAACGGTCCGTCCATCCAGTCATGGTTAAATTGTCTTTTCTTTAATATTTCTGGGCAATAGACCCTAGCAGTCCGCCCGGTCCTGCCATCGAAGCCCACCCCAGCCTATCACTGGAGCTTCTATCAAAAGCAAGTACTGGTCTTAGTTTTATACCCTTTATTTTCTAATTAGAGATCCTCTGTGTTCATCCTGTCACCATCTCCCTCTCTACAACTTCAATTCAGGCCTTTTAGCTGGCTCTTCTCAGGAAGCCATTAGGACGGTATTTCTCCTTACTTTTCCCCAGCCCAGGAAACTACATTTTTCTCTTATTATGGACAGTCTGTTTTCCTAATGTGGCTTTTTGCTGAGGTATACTGTCCATTGCCGAACTGGATTCTCGCTGCCTTTCCACTAACCCAAAGGCCAGGGGTGCTAGGGTTTTTGGTGAGCAATACGCATAGCTTCTGCCAACCCGAGGAAAAGGTGGAGTCATGATTCAGGATCCAAATTCCTGTAAAGTCTCATTAACTAATTCATCCCCCGTCATCAAAAGACACATCCTAGCCTTTGATGTCCACTAGTCTTGAATCATTCTAACAGAACAAGCTATTGCTCAGCTAATGACATCACAGTTCTGTTCCAAATTGGGTTCTATATGTTCAATGATGTCATCAATGCACTGCATCTATTTCCTGTTTTAGAGGCCATTTTCAGACCCCTCAATCCCCAAGGCGTTTGTAGGTCTGTGATATTAATTTTCTACCTATGAAACTATAAGCCAATGTTCAAAAGGAAGTCTCTGTTCAGTTTCTTTGTAAGCTTCTGCCTGGCAGAGAAGGACATGCAGAGTCTGTGGGAAGTCACTGCCCTTTTATCCTCACTCCTGTGCGATATTTTCAAAGGTGCTGTCTCATTTACCTGTGGAGAATCCCTCTAAAAATCACCTCCTTACAGACTGACATTTGATAGAGCAGTTTACCATAGCAGCAACACAGTGGTCTAAGAAAGGTTCTGTGACCTCTACTCACCAAGTTTCTGTCTGTTATCTGAGCAGAAGGGTGAAGCAGTGGCTCCTCCGGACACAAGACACTCAGCAGTTTTGGAACCTGAAGAAAATGAGGACAGTTGTCATGTTCCTGCTGTACACGTGAGGATCCACCTCACTAACCTTCTCCAGTCCGAGGTAGTGACTGACTCTACTCAGTGCAATGTACAATAATTGCTCGGAGGTTCTCCAGGAAAGTGAAACCTCCTGCTCTCCTCTGCTGTGGACCTTTCTTTGATACTCCGGCCTATATGGTATCATATTCATCACACCCAAAAGAAGTAGCTGAGTGGGGTTGAGACTTGGGTCTCCTCACCTGCCTGTTAGCCTCAATATACATGGCCAGTGTGTTCACACGGTAGCAGACTCCCTCCTCCAGAATGTGGACATAGCAGCGCAGCTTTCCCCCGTGATACGCCTCACTCATATCCCCCCGGTGATCGTTCCAGCAAGACTTGGCCTGAACCTCTGTCAACAGCTGGTCCTTCTTCAGGTAACTGTGAATATCTGCAGAAACAACTTTAATGAATTCAGGTGCTCTGAACAAGCCAAATTATAAGAACAGTCGAAAAAAGCTGAGACCCTAAACGCAGCCGGAAGTTATGCTCTGCTATTTATTTGCCTAGATTAAGGAACTTAACTTAATTGTCTAGTGCTGGAAATCAGGGCTAAGCTCTTAACAATTGTCCTGCCTTAAATCTGGCACTGCAGACTCCTAAACTTATGGGCCTAGTGAATCTAAGAGCATAAATGACACCTTTGCTATGGTTGGCAGGTAGCCCTAGTATTCTCCCGGGGGTCTTTTTTAATAACGTCCCACTGTGAGGCATCTCTCCGCCTCATGCTCACGCTCCCTCCCACCGATGATCCAGCATCTCCAAGGTCCTCTCAAACTTTTAAAACTTCTCTTCACACACCGTGCTCACTGCCAGCCCCCGAGTCTTCCCTCAGATGTAATTTCTGTTTCTAAGAAGGCAGCGTTGCATCGGAAGAAAAGCTCTGCGGCTGGACATGAGTAGCATGTATGAATCACTGCTCGCTGCCACTGACCTCCAGAAGCAAAGTAAAGTTTTAAAAGGTACCGAGGGGGGGGAGGCACTGTGGAACAAATAGGGCCAAAGGACATATGGTTAAAGAGACTAGACTTATGTAGTAAGATGTGTTTGGTGGCTCGCAAGGGCATCTTACAATATTGGACCTCATGTGCCTCTCTCCCCCCTCCCAACTTCTAACACTGGCATGTTGAACACCACCTGGCATTTTGGGAAGTGAAGGATGCCAAGGGATCCCGGAAGGGCAAGTATTTCATGAAGATGTGGGACCTGTATCTACAGATCTTGCACCAGAGAGGTTGCAGCCTTTTGCTGAATGAGTTGTGAATGTACGGAAGGGGGAACAGTACAGTAGGATGGGCAGACAGCCAGGGTGGGAGGGGACAGGGGACGTGTCCGGTGTAATGTCTCTGATAATGTTGCCTTTGTTGAAGAAGGTGGGGAGGTCATTGGACATTTCAGCAATATTGGAACAATCAGATAGAGAGTTGGCGGTTCCAGCTACTCTCTTGTTGTCTGTGGCTTTGGCTCCAGACAAGGATTGGATATTAAAACTTTTCTTTAAAAAATAGGTCTAAAAGACTTCCTGGGGCAACATATTCAGATTTTCCCTGATGTCTCCAGAGAGACTCAAAAAAGAAGGAAAGAATTTTTAATTTTAAAACCTGGAGTGACTCAAATAGGGGGTATTTTTTTCTTGAGATATCCATGTAAATGGTGTAGTGAGATAATTTATCATTGAAATATATATTTACAGAGCCATCTCAATTGATTAGTTTTCTCTCAATGAAACGTCTTGAAAAAGGAATAACAACGTAATAACGCCTAAGTGAAATTAGCTCCCTGCACTTCAGTTAGACAAGGATTTTTCTTGCTTAATTAATTTGAAGTATATAAGTTCTGCTCTTAATAATGGATCCAATAATATTGAGGACTAGTGTGAGAACAGCTAGTTTGGTATTTCCTTGTAGCAATATTAAGTTTGGAATTATAGTTTAATATGTAGTTTGATCTCACTTTTCTGTACAAGATGTATATGCTTGGTAATATTGTAAAATGTTATAAATAAAATAATAAAAAAAGGGGAACGCATAGGGTTGAGGATGAGACATGCTGACCTGATTAAGATGCACAGATGGGGGAGGGGAGGGGACTTATTAATAAAAGGAAACGACTGTTGCTATACTGATAATGATATGTCATCAATACAGCTGTTTTAAACATAAAAGGTACAGGAGGGGTGGTTTGAGAGATTTTTGTTTTCCTAGAAAGAAGACGTTTAACAATCCCGATGGCTCTTCACACATCTCCAAGAGGACTTGCACTCACCACCTATGGCATCAGATCATTTTACACCAACCTAAAGATGTAGTGTCCTTTTGGCTTTTCTCCTTGTCTTCTTGGTCCTGTTCTGAAAAAGCAGGAGCAGAGAACTGTTTCCTGATGAGGTATGGAATAAGTTCACTCCGGAGAGAGGTGATTGACCTAAGAGAAAGACAGCGAGGAGTTTAGTCTCACTGGTCACTGAAAGGTAAAAGGAGAGATGACTGAGGAAGAAATGGAAGACCTGCCAAACCTCAAGCTACAGTAAGCCTATGCTTGGGGAGGTCGATTTGTAAGACCCTATCTATGGATGAGAAGGGCTCAGCTTTGGCACTTGAAGGGGTCAGAGAGGAGGACTTTTGCTTCCTTGCAGGTAGGCTTCAGTCTTACAGCAGAAAGCTGGACTTAAAGCTCTCAGGGGAAGGGATTATTTGGGTGTGCTATAGTGAAATATTTATTTTGCTCAGAAAAGAGGGAAGTTATCATTCTGCTAGCTGGTCCCAGCCCACTTCATGTCTCTGTCTCCCTTTCTTACTTGTTTTCTACCAAGAAGTCCACAACAGATTTCCGGAGGCAGTAAAGATGTGCATCCAGTAGGCTGGTCTTGACATGGATTCTCGGGTGTCTGAGGAAGAGAAAACATTGAGTGGCGAGTGTCAACAACAAAACCGATACAGTCTGGTTTTCAGAAAAGCTCAAGAAACATTTTGCATAAACCCACCAATCACGGAAATCGCCTGAGCAAGCCTGTAACAGAAAGGGATTCGATCAGTCCTGCAAACCATGACTGCCGTGCACAGCACTTTACAAAGCAGAGCAGTGATTCAGGTAAAGAGTAATCTGCCCCACACCATTTGCAAACTCAGCTACAGACTCCACAGATACTCACCTTCTGTGAATCAAAAGGCTTTAACATATCACTTTTCCACATAGTCCCCACGCAAATCGTTCAACTGGCTTCTGTATTTTCAGTTGCTCCCAAAGCCAGGTGAGTACCACTTCCTTCATTTCCTCATACTTTGTCTTTTGCTCTCCTGGTCACAATGACAATTATCTCAATTGTCTCATCGCCGGTGACAATTCTCTCCGGAATACGTGGATCTTCTTCATACTGTCTCAGGAACTTGGTCGCAACCTCCACATGCTGGTTGCTTCTGCAGATTACTGCCGCTCAATTCAATCTGGCCTACTGAATTGATTTTTCGATCCGATCCAATTCGATTCACTTTTCGGCAATTCTTTTTTAAAACAGCCTGGCGGGTTCATTTTTGTAGCCTCTTCATCCACCCCCACCCCACGCTGGTGCTGTGGTGTAAACAAAACAAAAAAGACTTTTCCTCTCTCTGTTAGGTCCTAGATCACGCTCACTAACACCAGCTCTAGCAGGATACACATTTCAAATCTGGCATATTGTAATCACAAAATAGAAAATACAATTATTTTTTTCTACCTTTTGTTGTCAGGTCATTTTATTAGTCAAATCATGTTGGTCCCAGGTTCTGATTTCTGTTTGTCTTCTGTTAACTTGCTCACCAGGTTCTCCCGCCCATTTGACATTTTCTTTTTTTCCCCATGCTCACCATTCATTTTTCATCTCTGTAACTTCCCTTCCACTGCCATATCCAACATTTCTGGGGGGTTTCCCTACTGTCTCCCATCTCTCTCCGTGACTTGATTCCTGGGTCAAACCTCTCTATTCTCCTCCATGCAGCATCTCTCCCTTCCTACCCTCCATCGTGCCAGCCACCACCAGTCACTCTACCCATCACTAGACTTCTGGGTCTTCTGGCTGCTTCCAGTGCCATTACCATTCTCTCTGCTGGTCGCCACCGGTCCCACCACCAGTCAAGAACCTCTGGTTCTTCTAGCTGCTTCTGTACCATTACCAATCTCTCTGCTGGTCGCCACTGCTCCCTCTGCCAGTCACTCACCAGTCACCATCAGGCAGGATACCACCATTGCACTAGTCCCCACAGACCTTCCTGTCACCGGTCACCCAAAGCAACAATACCATTAGCACACTGGTCCCTCCTGAACTCTCCGGTCGCTCAGATAATTAGGCTTACCAAGGTTTAGATTTTTGCCAGCATTCCTCCTCTTGATGGTTGCCTGAGCTCCAGAAGGAGCTCTACTTTTTCAAGTTCTTTGTTCTGGGTGTCTTGTTTTCTAATACCTTTTCCATTCAGGGTGAGTAGAGAGCTCCTACGCATCCATACGCAAATTAGCTCCTTCTTCAGATACTGTGCCTTCCCTCTGCTGGCTGGTGACGGGACATACACCCCATCACACCAGGGTTGCACCAGGGCATCCAGGCCTTTGCTTCCTGGCTCGTGTCTTTGACTGAAGAACTGAACCGCTTTCTTACTGGCTGCCGATGCCATTAGATCCAATGTTGAGCACCCCCTGTTCAAAGGACTGTCTCAAAAGGAAATTAGATGTCTGCAAATCATACAGAATGCCTCAATCAAACTCATTACGAAAGCCAAAAAATATGATCACGTCACTCCCCTACTTGAGAAAGCTCATTGGCTTCCTGTTGCTCCCTGCATTATGTATAAACTATGCCTCCTTACTTTTAAATCTCTGGTATTTAAAACCCCAGCCTTTATTTATAGGGTTTTAATTCCATATACATCACCTAGACTCTTGAGGTCAAGTGACCAAAATTTGTTGGTCATCCCTTCTCTTAAAGTTATTAACACGTGGCGGCAGACTATTTTTTCTGTTATGGCTCTCCAATCCTGGAATTCTCTTCCAATTCATCTGAGAGATGAAAAGAATCTTGAAAAATTTAAGAGCAAACTAGTCTTTTTCAAGATGCATTCAATGTTTAATTAAACTGCTTTTGGCTCTTAATCCATTTTAACTACTTTGATTGTTTTTTATTCCCCTTCTTATTGTTTTTAACCTTAATTGTTCTACTTTTATAACTGGATTGTATTTCATCCCGAGTTTTCCCTATGTTTTTATTAATGTATGTGTAATTTAATTTATTATTATGTATTAGTAGTTATGAAACTTGTCGTTTATGTTTGTAATTTTATTTACTACAATGTATTAGTAGTTATAGTACATCTCTTTTATGTTTGTCTTCCTATATTTTGTAATTTTATCACTTTGTACATCGCTTAGAATTCGGAATAAGCGATTAATCAAATGTTATAATAAACTTGATAAACTTGAAACTTGACCATGCAAGTGAAGGCTTCCCGAGACAGAGACCACTCCCCGGAATTCCACTTGCATATTGTCCACTCCTGCCACAGGTGCTATCAAAAGTGCCAGAAGATGGACCTCCGCCCATCAAAACAACATGTGGGCTTCCAAGCGTAGAGCAGTGCTTTTGGTGCCCCGCTGACGATTGACATAGGCTATGACTGTTGCTTGTCTGTGAAAACTCTTACCACTTTGCTCTGCAGCGCCTGACGGATGGCTCAAAGTTCCAGGCAGTTGATCCGCAGTTCCCACAATCCTACACTGCTCTCAAAGTTGTATAAGAATAATGCAAGATGACAAGCACGGTGCAGCAAAGAAAGACAAGAGCCCCAGTTTACAGCTGCAATAAACTCTGCAGTTTTGCAGAATCCTCCCCCCTT
The DNA here is from genome assembly GCF_902459505.1 of Geotrypetes seraphini. NCBI lineage: Eukaryota > Metazoa > Chordata > Amphibia > Gymnophiona > Dermophiidae > Geotrypetes > Geotrypetes seraphini. The sequence continues at coordinate 72,149,195 of NC_047095.1, forward strand.
ACCTTACCATCTAAACAAAGCATTCCAAGGTGAAACTTACTTCTGCAAGATTGATTTCTTCACCACAAGCTCATTATCCAGGTCTGCTTCATTGGCCATGAAGAGAAGCCTTTTTCCTGTGACATCCACCCCAATGAAATCACGCTGCTCCACTAAACAGGAGAGAAGGGCTTCAGTCACAATCATGCACTGCTTTCCTGCAATCCTGTCACACCAAGACGCAGCTGCAGCACTGCAAGAAAGAAGAGCCTCAGGCAGATGCTTTCCTGCAGTTTTTTTGGTTTTTTTAATTAATTGAAACACGGCTGAGCACAATTTCACTCCATTTTATGCCACTGAATGGATAATATCAGATTCTACAACTTGGTTCCTTTACCTGGCTTTTTTCCCTTGTGTCCTGGCACAGGCTCCGTGGACTCATTTGCTTTCCACATCAACATAGACAGCGTGGCACTGTGGGCACGGAACAGATCCACCACTTTATGTAAGGCAGCATCTGTGATCAGATCACAACTCAACACCAATACATCACCCTGTAGAAAGAAGATACACAGAATATTGAGACAGAAGGGAAATGGCCACATCGGGCTGGACTGCGATCAGTAGATTCAGTTCAGATTCAGAGCTTAACTTAATCTGTATCTACAGCACCAGCACTCACCTGCCCTTCACTGCCTAAACTATAAATGGATAACTGCATAAAGACCCATATCTTTGCCAAACATCGGTATCAAAATATTTGTTATGATTTTGGCCAATAAGCTACAGAAAGTTATTGAAGGGCTTGTAAATCCTAATCAGTTGGGATTTAGCTAACCTAATCTTCAATTTCTGAGTCACTCTATGCCTTTCTAGGTTCAAGGCGACTTACAAATCAAGAAGGCTACATTACATTTAGGAATTACAATGAAATATAAAGTAAGCAGTATACTATGAAGTAGATACCAGAGATACGAGAGATAAAGTAATCATTCAATAGAGGGAAACATTGAGCTGTCGTTAGAATTACAATACAGCAGTTTGAAGTACAATACAGTTGAGTCAGATACAAGTACATTGCTGCGACGATGTTATGTAGAGTTTGGAGAGGGAGCTCTTGTGGTTTCTGGAAGGGTGAAATGCCATGTAGGTTGCTGTGGAAGAGTAGACTTGTTAAGTATCAAAAAGGAAAGTCTTCAGTTTCTTTTGAAATCTGGGGTACTTAGGTTCTGTCTTGATTGTTGGAAGATTATTCCAAGTCTTGAGGCGAGGTAGATGAGTAGCGAGTTAAATATGTGCTTGTATTTCAACCTTTGGGAGAGGGAAGGATCAATTGAAATGTTTTAAGTTTTCTCACTAATATTGACAAGGAGTTGATGAAAAGGATTATAAGTCATTCTGCAGAGTTTGCATTTAGAATGTGGAACATTACACATGATAGGTGTTGCAAGTATTAATAGGTAGCCAGTGCAATCTATTGTAATAAGGTAAGATGGAATCGTATTTCTTTTCAGTCTGAATATTAGACTTATTGCAGTATTTTGTATCAGTTGCAGTTTGTGCGTGAGGGTAGAGTAAATGCCAGCATAAAGAAAGTTACAGTACTCTAGTTGGAATAGCACAAGTATCTTGCCAGTGTGGCAAAGTGATGGTCATGGAAGAAGGATCTGATTAGTCTTAGTTGTCTCATACTATAGAATTTTTTTCCCATAGGTTGGAGATTTGAGGTTCATAAGATAGGGTAGAGTTGAATATAACTCCGAGGACCTTAGAGGTTTTGTCTATATTTAGAGAGGTCCCTGAGGATAGTTTATTAGTTGCAGGGAACATAAATTGTTGAATGTTATTTGGTGTTCTCAAAAGACCTGCCACGAGAAGATGAACCAGATCTGCGTACCATGGGCGCCTGGGTCAATCCGGACACACCAGGATCACATGGTCTGCATGCCGAGCAATGTGAAAAACTCTGACTACCAGTGGCCATGGAGGAAAGACATACAGCATGCCGTCCGTTCGCCAAGGCTGCACCAGAGCATCCACACCCTCGACCTGGTAATCCCTATGCCAACTGAAGAATCTTGGCGCTTTGGCATTGACACTCGTCACCATGAGGTCCATGACCTGCCGGCACCAGGCCTGAGCAATCAACTCAAAGGCTTCCAGGCTGAGACACCACTCTCCAGGATCCACTTGGATGTCCACTTGGATGTTGTCCACTCCCACTATGTGAGAAGTTGAGATGTCCAGAAGATGAGTTTCTGTCCACTCCATGAGAAGAGGCGTCTCCTGCTCTACTAGATGACTCTTGGTTTCCCCTCCCCTGACGATTGATGTAAGCCACCGCCGTAGCATTGTTCAAGAGAACTGGATCCGACTTGCCCTTCAGCAACGCCTGGAAAGCAAGTAATGTCAACCAAATGGCTCTGATCTCCAGAACATTGATCGACCAGGATGCCTCCACCGGAGACCAGCAGCCCTGAGCCGAGCGACCAAAACATTGAACTCCCCAACTGAGGAAACTGGCATTCGTGAGAAGCACCATCCACTGGGGCTGATCGAGACTCACTTCCTGAACTAGATTAAGAACATAAGAATAGCCTTACTGGGTCAGACCAATGGTCCGTCAAACCCAGTAGCCCGTTCTCACAGTGACCAATCCAGGTCACTAGTACCTGGCCAAAACCCAAGAAAAAATTTGTCCCCGTGTCATTCTCTAGCCCAGAGTCACAAGAAGCTACAGCAAGAATCAAACCCAGTTCTCCTGACTCTCAGACTTCTGCACTATCCACTAGGCTACTCCTTCACAAGTTTTAAGATTGGAAGACTGGAGTCACCAGCGCAGGCTGCAACAAACTAATCCCCGAAGCAGGACAGGAGAGTCCAGATCGTGAATCTGGCAAACACCGCCAAAGTAGCGCATACTGAAGAAGCATGTGAGCCCGAGCCCACCGGACCACTTCCAAGGAGGCTGACATGGACCCCAAGACCTGCAGAAATTCTTGTGCCAGTGCACATCAGCAATCCATCAACGAGCAAATCTGCATCTTAGAAACATAGAAACATAGAAAAAGACGGCAGATAAGGGCCGCGGCCCATCTAGTCTGCCCACCCCAATGACCCTCCCCTATTTAACTCTGTGCAGAGATCCCATGTGATGATCCCATTTCTTCTTAAAATCAGGCACGCTGCTTGCCTCGATCACCTGAAGTGGAAGTCTATTCCAGCTATCAACCACTCTTTCGGTGAAAAAGTATTTCCTGGTGTCGCCGTGTAACTTCCCCCCCTGATTTTCCATGAATGTCCTCTTGTCACCGTCGGACCTTTGAAAAAAAAGAAATCCTCTTCTACCTCGATACGGCCCGTGAGGTACTTGAACGTCTCGATCATATCTCCCCTCTCTCTGCGTTCCTCGAGTGAGTATAGCCGCAATTTATCCAGCCGTTCCTCGTACGGGAGATCCCTGAGTCCCGAGACCATCCGGGTGGCCATTCGCTGGACTGACTCAAGCCTCAGCACATCCTTGTGGTAATGAGGCCTCCAGAATTGCACGCAATATTCCAGATGGGGCCTCACCATGGATCTACAACGGCATAATGACTTCAGGCTTACGGCTGACGAAACTCCTACGTATACATCCTATGATCTGCCTAGCCTTAGATGAAGCCCGCTCCACTTGATTGGCAGTCTTCATGTCTTCACTGATGATCACCCCTAAGTCCCGTTCTGCAACAGTCCTTGCTAGGATCTCGCCATTTAGGGTGTAAGTCTCGCATGGATTTTGACTGCCGAGGTGCATGGCTTTGCATTTCTTGGCATTGAAACTCAGTTGCCAGGTCCTTGACCATTGCTCCAATAGGAGTAGGTCGTGTTTCATATTGTTCGTTGTGCTCTTGCTTGTTATATTACATAGTTTGGCATCATCGGCGAATAATGTTATTTTACCGCGAAGCCCCTCAGCTAAGTCCCTTATAAAGATATTGAAAAGGATCGGGCCTAAGACCGAGCCCTGTGGCACTCCGCTGATCACTGCCGTCGTTATGGAGGTGGTGCCGTTCACCACCACCCTCTGAAGCCTACCACTAAGCCAGTCCCCAACCCATTTTGTCAAAGTGTCACCTAATCCTATAGAACTCATTTTGCACAACAACCTGCGGTGTGGGACACTATCAAACGCTTTGCTGAAGTCCAAGTATACAATGTCCAAGGACTCTCCAACATTGAGCTTCCCCGTCACCCAGTCAAAGAAGCTGATCAAGTTGGATTGGCAGGATTTCCCCTTGGTAAATCCATGTTGACGGGGATCCCGTAGATTCTCCTCATCCAGGATCTTATCTAATTGGTGTTTAATTAGGGTTTCCATTAGTTTGCTCACTATAGATGTGAGACTCACTGGTCTGTAGTTCTCAGCCTCTGTCCTGCAACCTTTTTTGTGGAGTAGAATGACGTTAGCCGATTTCCAGTCCAACGGGACTCTACCTGTACTAAGGGAGAGATTGAAGAGTGTGGATAGTGGTTCCGCCAGGACGTCCCTTAACTCCCTGAGCACCCTGGGGTGTAGATTGTCTGGCCCCATTGCTTTGTTAACCTTGAGTCTAGACAGCTCACAGTAGACACTGCTTGTTGTAAACTTGAAATTACTAAACGGGTCTCCTGAGGCGCCGGAACCCGGCGCCTCACGGGTGAAGACTGAACAGAAGTATTCGTTTAACAATTCAGCTTTTTCTGAGTCTGCTTCTACATAGTTCCTGTCTGGTTTCCTAAGGCGTACTATCCCGCTTGTGCTGCGGTTTCTGTCGCTAATATACCTGAAGAAGGATTTATCGCCCTTCTTGATGTTCTTTGCTAAAGTTTCCTCCATTCGGAATTTGGCCTCTCTAACCGCTGTTTTGACAGCTCTTGCCCTAGCCAAATAGACTTCTCTAGAGTCCTGAGATCCTGTATGTTTGTAGGAGATGAACGCTTTTTTCTTCTCTTTTATGAGGTTCGAGATCTCCGCAGAGAACCATTGTGGCTTATTGTTCCTGCGCCGTTTACTCACTGATTTTATATAGCGATTGGTCGCCTCCAGAATGATAGCTTTCAGAGTCGACCACAATTCCTCTACGTTATCTGTTCCTGCTCGGTTTTGTAGTGCTTGATTGATGAAATCCCCCATACCCTCAAAGTTGGCGTTCTTGAAGCTAAGGACCCTGGTTAATGTGTTAGTTTTGGCGAAACCCTTCCTGAGTTTGAACCATATCATGTTGTGGTCGCTGGAGGCCAACTTGTCGCCCACTGAGACCTCAGTGACACTTTCGCCATTGGTAAGCAATAGGTCCAGTATTGCCTGTTCCCTTGTTGGCTCCAATACCAGTTGCCTCAGTTTAGCTCCCTTCATAGAGTTCAATAGTCTCCTGCTGCTGCTGGATGCAGAGGAAAGTGTGTTCCAATCCACATCAGGCATATTGAAGTCTCCTAACAACACTGTATCCCCACGTAAGGTGATATTCTCTATGTCACCGATTAATTCTATATCTATGTCATCCTGTTGCCTTGGGGGTCTGTATACTATGCCAAGATACAGGCATTTGTCATTCCCCCTGGCCAAATTTACCCAAAGGGATTCCCCTGTGTACCTGATATCTGTGATTCTGGTGACTTTGATATCATCCTCATCTGCAATTTGCACACCCTAGCCTCCAGAAGGAAAACTCTCCCCAACCTGGTGTCGAAAGAACGCCAACATATTCCAAGCCCTGAAACAGAATTAACTAGCTTTTGGACAGGTTGATCACCCAGTCCAGGGACTGCAGAACCCAGGAGTTCTCCTGCAATAACTTTGCTTGAATCAACCAGTGCGCAAGGCCACCACTACCATAATCTTGGTGAAGGTGCGTGGTGCCGTAGCTAGGCCAAAGGGAAGCGTACAAAACTGATAATGCTCTCCTAAAATTGCAAAGCGAAGGAATCACTTGTTGGGATGCCCGAATGGGAACAAGCAGATAGTCCTCTGTCAGATCAAGAGAAGTCAGAAATTCCCCAGATTGGACAGCAAGAATTACGGACTTCAGGGTTTCAATACAAAAAGACGGAGCCCAGAATGCTCTGTTGACATCCTTGCAATCCAAAATGGGCCAAAAAGACCCCTCTTTCTTGGGCACCACGAAGTAAATATATCTGCCAGTGCAAATCTCCTAAGGAGGCACTGGGACTATCGCTTTGAGGGCCAGCAACCTGAGCAGTGACTGCCGAAAAGCCCTCTTCTTCCAAGTTGCCTGACAAGGAGAGGAGAGGAAACGTGAAATCTCCAGAGCATAACTATCCCGAATAATTTATAGGACTCACTGATCCGTTGTGATCTCAGCCCATCCCTGGTAAAACTCACACAACTGGGCTCCAACTGAGACCAGGGGAAAGACCTGCAGCAAGTCATTGGGCTAGACAGGTGGCTGAGGAGCCTGTGGAGGAGTTGCGACGCCCCCCCACCGGACTGCATGCATTGAAAGAAACATCCTCTGGAAGGAAAAGAGGTCATACCCCAACCAGGGCGGTACCTATGAAAGTCACTGAAATGTCCCCGGGCAGAACCACCTCACGAAGCCTGGCAAAGATGGTCTTCCTGCAACCAAGGTACCTTAAAGTCACTCAAGGCTTGAACCAGTTTATCTAACTCCTCCTTGAAGTGGGGAGTGTGGTGCAGTGGTTAGAGCTATAGCCTCAGCACCTTGGGGTTGTGGGTTCAAATCCTACACTGCTCCTTGTGACCCTGGGCAAGTCACTTAATCCCCCAGTGCCCCAGATACATTAGATAGAGTGTGAGAGAAAAATGTTTGAGTACCTGAATAATTTGTAATCCGCATAGAATTGTAGGAAATGCAGAATATAAATAAATAAATAAATAAAGGAGCCCCGAAAGGGAAATTTTATGAGCTTAGCCTTAGATGCCATATCCATCGTCCAACCCCGAAGCCACAGGGTATGGCAGGCCACTACACCGAGAGCCATAGACTTGGCTGAGGCACACAACAGATCATACATGGCATCAGAGAGATAAGCTCCCAGCTCAATCTTATCAACTACTAAGTACTTGTGGTCAAGAACTCTCTCAGACCACTGGAAATAAGCCCGTACAACCAAACCGCCACAAATCGCCGCCTGGACAGCTAGGGTAGCCACATCAAAACTTTGTTTAAGTAGAGTCTTCATTTTATGGCCCTGAGGGTTTCTCAGGGCCCAGCTGCCTTCCACTGGCATGGTATGTCTGCACACAATAGCCGAGACCACCGCATCGATCACAGAGAGATTTAAAGGTATCTCTATCACCATCAGGAATAGGGTAGAGTCTGGCCATGGACCACGTCAAGTGAAAGGGCGCATCTGGAACTTTCAACAGAACATGTACTACATCCTGAATATCCTGATGGATAGGGAAAGAGCGGGATGCTGATCAAATCCCTGAAGACACCTGAAGAATGAGCTCCTGCAACTCCTCCCGATGAAAAATGCATACAACAGCCAACTGGTGCCTCTGAAAAGTCTACATCCAAAACATCAGGCCCCCCTAATGGATCTGGAAGGTCCTCCCCAAGATCTAAGTTTTCATCCTAAAAAAACAGATCGGCCAGAAATGAATCCTTGAGCCAAGACACCTGCAGCTGTTTGAACGATGGCTAAGGGGACTGGACAGAGGCAGCCACAGTAGGAGACTGAACGGGGTGGCCTTGGAAGGTAATCCCCCCCCCAGAAGACCCTGAGACCCCCCAGGACAGAAGCAGAACCCCCAGATGCCTGTAAATAAGCCTTGCATATGGCTAACATAAAATCAGGGCAAAAAAAAAACCCTGGCAGCAAGCCAGAAATCACAGCAGGAGCAGAAGACACATTTAAGGCTGTTCCTGTTGTTCCAAGAGGAGGAAGGTCACCTGAGGCTGTGGGCAAAATGGACGCGCTTCCTGACAAAACCAAGGGAAGGGTCGTCGACAAACTGTCACCTGAAATAATACGTGACACCGAGGCCAAACTCGACCCTGACGCTACATAAAAAACGCTACAGTGGTAAGGGAAGCCCCAGCCTCTCTAGTGATCCGCAACACCAAATCTGCTAGACCACCGGCAGATGAGGAAACCCTGGTGTGGGTGGCAGGACAAGCCCGGGTGTCACCACCACCTCCCGCCGACAAGCGGTGTGCGCGCAAAGGGGAGCCTGACACGCCGACAGCCAAATCTGGGTCTCTCTCGAGGCGGCTGGAACATTTCATGCACCCTCCAGCCGCATCCAGCGCTCAGCGCCCACATAAAACACACTTGTTCTGCTTTTTTAAAGTGCTTATAATAAATGTGCCAAAACCTCATGCACAACAATGCCGTACAAAAATGGTGGCCTCAGGACCACTGTAAGCTCCTTTTATTTCTTATATCTTTTTTTTTTTTAACTTCTTACACCTCACCAGCTGTATCAAGAGAGCAGACCCCACTGGCACTCTAAACTGTAGTCTGTGCCTAACAGATGGCCAGATGTACAGTTGAGGCTCCTTTAAATTCAGAAAACCTGGGGAGGTGGAGGGAGGGACTGACCCTTCTGAATGTGGCACCCCCCAAGGTCAGTAGGACCCCCGAAAGGGTCCCCCAAGTTCTATCCAGACAGCAAAATGGACAAGAAAGATTCACTAAACCAGATCCAACAGACCCAAATCAAACCTCAGCACAGACTGCACAAACTTACCACGCCACCTGCTGGAGGCTGAGAAAAGACTGATTGTAATAGGGACTGCACAGCCCACTTGTACTGAAGCCAAAAGTTAGTATCTCAGTCTCCACCTGCTGGCAGAGGAGCGTGAACCCATCTGTTTCTGTGCCGGTCTGGAGGGACGATAAAGAATGTCTAATTTATACGAAGTCTACCTGGTCTGGATGAACTATACCAGGCAGCAGTGAGGCCAACTGATAAGCTAAGATCTTGGCCATTAACTTGAGTTCAAAGTTTACCAAATGTTAGACCAATTAGGCAGTGCTAAGCGTGATTCTATAATGGGTGCCTAACTCATAAAATCGCGCTTAGCACCCACCCAACTAGGCAGAGCTGATTTTTTAGGTCCCATATCTAGAATCATGCCCTAACTGGCTAACACAGGGATATCACATGAGCCCTTAGGGCCAGATTCTTCAAATGATGCTTACACAAAAGCAGTGCCAATCACATATCTGTTTGAAGAATCGCAGGCACCGGAAATGTAGGCCAGGGTTTTAAAGATTTACATTTCTGGCACCTACCTTTCAAGGGAATTGCGTCTTCAGAGGCATTAACCACACCTACAGCGGTACAAGGTGCCTCCTTTGCTGGAACAAAGGCACCTTCATTTTTTTTAGCTGTGTTTTAATTGGCACAGTCATTTACTGCGCTGATTGAACCAATTAAAACAAGATCTTCTGAAACTTTCAAAAAATAAACAGACAGTTAATATCCAGAAAGGGCGGCGCTCTGGCTTCATCTGCTGCATCTAAAGGAAAGAAAATTAACAGGTAAAAACATAATTTTTCCTTCCTTAAAACAGCAGCAGATGAATCCAGAGACTAGTGGGATGTAGCAAAGCAATCCTCAATCTGGGTGGGAAGCGAACGCCCCTCCGCAATGACCTAAGCACCAAAAGCAGTCTCTGCACGCACTGCCACGTCCAACCGGTAATGCTTAGAAAAGGTATTCTTAGAAGACCAAGTAGCCGCATGACAAATCTCCTCCAAGGAAAGACCACTGGACTCAGCCCAAGAAGTAGCCATTGCTCTGGTTGAATGGGCATGAAGTTCTTCCGGCAACTGCTTCCCTGCCATCAAGTAAGCAGAAGCAATGGTCTTCTTGACCCACTGAGCAATGGAAGCTTTGAACGCTGCCATACCTTTGTCGTGTCCCGCGAAAAACCCAAACAGGTGATTTGAACGTCAAAAGTCATTAGTAACCTGCAAATCCCGCACACAGCACTGCTAACCAGATGGAAATAAATACTCAAAAGTATGCTTACCCAACCTTGACACCATTTAGAGAATTTGCTGCTTACTGACTAAAAATTGGGTGGTTGATAAGTGCTCATATAGTAATTTCTAAAAATGGTCACACAGGAATGGCCTAGTAGCATAGAAAAAATAATAATAATAACTGACGACTGGACAATCAGCGAAGTACAAAATACAAATAGCAAAAGTACAATATATTTCTTAAGGATAATCAGAGTAGAATTATTGCAATTATTAAAGAATTATTACATTTTGTAATTTCTATTTAGGAAATAAACCTATCAAATAGTACAGTTTTAATTTTTTTCCAAACAGCACCGTAGGTCAACCTGGCTCCACTAATGTAATTACCAAACCAGGACTGCCGTTTACTTGCTTGAAACCTAAAAGTCCTATCCAAAAAGGACCTATATCTACAACCAGCAATTTTTGAATAGGCAAAAAAATTACAATTTTTGGATAGAAAATAGGCCATTTTATGGATGCGGTAAAAATAGCCTTAGCGCACAGGAAAGAGTCACGTAAGGCCGTGCAAGCTTAGTAAAAGGATCCTTTGGCTAATTTCTCTGCAACTGAACTGGGACATCTTTTGCTGAAATGAATTGTTTCTTGTTTCTCTCTGCCTGACTTAGAAACGCAGGAAGCCATCATCGAGGAAAGGGCCTCTCTCCCACTGCCATATTATCGCTTGCAAGAGGGGAAGACTGACAAGAAAGCATGAGCGTTACCTTGATCTTCTGATGAATATGGCGCAGAGAGTCAGCTGTCCCCATGTCTGCATCATCCGCAATGCAAACGATGTCCAGTTTCAGCTTCCTGTCTGGGTTCAGCAGTTTCTGCACCTCTTTCGTGGTAACCACAATGACTTCTGCAGAGGGGATGAGAGGGAACCTAGCAATCACTGCTACATACCTATCTCCCACGCATAAAGGTGCAACACTTCCTTCCCCAGAGATTTCCTGATTTTCACGGCACACTGCACATGTGCATACCCTATCTCCAAGACTGAGAGGAGAGAGCAGAAAGCACAAAAGGAATAAAAATATTCATTAAGCAGAAATAATGCATCTGACCATAAACAAGACCCCCAGCTCCCAGGATGCAAACATAGAAACATGATGGCAGATAAAGGCCAAATGACCTATCTAGTCTGACCATCTGTAATAACTGGCGACTACATAATAATAAAATTAAAGGTTCTTGGGTTTCTCGTGCTTCTAGAAAGCTTTCTAGCTTGGCGGACTAAAAAAAAAACAAAACACCCTTGAAATTTAATTATACACTTCATCAGGAAATTCTGCCTCCACTTAAGACTATACCAGAATGCAAAGACAAAAATGGTTAAGGGGCTGGAGGAGTTGCCGTACAGCAAGAGATTAGAGAAACTGGGCCTCTTCTCTCTTGAAAAGAGGAGACTGAGAGGGGACATGATCGAAACATTCAAGATAGTGAAGGGAATTGACTTAGTAGAGAAAGAGAGATTGTTCACCCTCTCCAAGGTAGAGAGAACGAGAGGGCACTCTCTAAAGTTGAAAGGGGATAAATTCTGTACAAACGTAAGGAAGTTCTTCTTCAACCAGAGAGTGGTAGAAAACTGGAACGCTCTTCCGGAGGCTGTTATAGGGGAAAACACCCTCCAGGGATTCAAGACAAAGTTAGTCAAGTTCATGCTGAACTAAAACGTACGCAGGTAAGGCTAGTAGTCTCAGTTAGGGTGCTGGTCTTTGACTGCTGGGCACGATGGACCACTGGTCTGACCCAGCAGCGGCAATTCTTATGTTCTTATGCTCTTTTTATCCTAAATGACTCTTGAAAGATCAGGGCTTAGCAAAATCTTTTCATCAAGAAAGAACATTTCTGCTTCTAAAAAAGCTTTCAGACCAGCTCTAGCACAAAATAACTCAAATAACCACCTCCAGAATTGTGACCAAATTTTTGGCTTCTGCCTCCGGACCACACTGGGCTCTTTCTCTCTCAGGGAGAGGGAAGGATGGACAGATGCAGAAGCAGGACAGATGCTGGAGTCCATTGGTCATGTCTGTCCTACAGGAAGAGGAGATGCAAATGTGAAGAGCCTTAGCCAATAGGGAGAGGCGGAGATAGTGGATGCTGCGGATGGGCCATTTGGCCTTTATCTGCCATCATGTTTCTCTAACCATAAAGCTCTGTGACCTCACAATGCAGGTGTAAAGAGCCTTAGCCAATAGGAAGAGGAGATGCAAATGTTAAGAGCCTTAGCCAATAGGGAGAGGAGGAGATAGTGGATGCTGCGGATGGGCCATTTGGCCTTTATCTGCCATCATGTTTCTATAACCATAAAGCTCTATGACCTCACAATGCAGGTGTAAAGAGCCTTAGCCTATAGGAAGAGGAAATGCAAATGTGAAGAGCCTTAGCCAATAGGGAGAGGAGGAGATAGTGGATGCTGTGGATGGGCCATTTGGCCTTTATCTGCCATCATGTTTCTCTAACCATAAAGCTCTGTGACCTCACAATGCAGGTGTAAAGAGCCTTAGCCAATAGGGAGAGGAGATGCAAATGTGAAGAGCCTTAGCCAATAGGAAGAGGAGGAGATAGTGGATGCTGCGGATGGGCCATTTGGCCTTTATCTGCCATCATGTTTCTATAACCATAAAGCTCTATGACCTCACAATGCAGGTGTAAAGAGCCTTAGCCTATAGGAAGAGGAAATGCAAATGTGAAGAGCCTTAGCCAATAGGGAGAGGAGGAGATAGTGGATGCTGTGGATGGGCCATTTGGCCTTTATCTGCCATCATGTTTCTCTAACCATAAAGCTCTGTGACCTCACAATGCAGGTGTAAAGAGCCTTAGCCAATAGGGAGAGGAGATGCAAATGTGAAGAGCCTTAGCCAATAGGAAGAGGAGGAGATAGTGGATGCTGTGGATGGACCATTTGGCCTTTATCTGCCATCATGTTTCTATAACCATAAAGCTCTGTGACCTCACAATGCAGGTGTAAAGAGCCTTAGCCAATAGGAAGAGGAGATGCAAATGTGAAGAGCCTTAGCCAATAGGGAGAGGAGGAGATAGTGGATGCTGTGGATGGGCCATTTGGCCTTTATCTGCCATCATGTTTCTATAACCATAAAGCTCTGTGACCTCACAATGCAGGTGTAAAGAGCCTTAGCCTATAGGAAGAGGAGATGCAAATGTTAAGAGCCTTAGCCAATAGGGAGAGGAGGAGATAGTGGATGCTGTGGATGGGCCATTTGGCCTTTATCTGCCATCATGTTTCTATAACCATAAAGCTCTGTGACCTCACAATGCAGGTGTAAAGAGCCTTAGCCAATAGGAAGAGGAGATGCAAATGTGAAGAGCCTTAGCCAATAGGGAGAGGCGTAGATAGTGGATTGGCTACTTGTGGTGGGGCTGTGCAGGCGCCTCCTGGCGCGTGACCACCTACCTACCTTCGAAGCCCTCCCTCTCCAGCAGGTTCAGCAGGTACCAGATGAGGGGTTTGTTGGCCACGGGCAGGAGGGCTTTGGCGGTCCCGCAGCTCAGCTCCGTCATGCGGGAGCCTCCGCCCACCGCCATCACCACCGCCTGCAGCTCCGTGGGGGCGACCTGCGGGCGACAGAGGCTGAGCGTCAGCGAACAGCGGCTCTCCCCCCACCCCCGAGATTGCTTTTCTCTCCCCCCTCCGTCCCTCTCACCATGGTGCCGAAGTAGCCGGAGCAGCGCCTTGCCCGCGCTTCCGCCTTGGTGCGCATGAGCAATGCAGAGCTACGGCAGCCGCCGAGGTCCAAACGAGTGCGGAGCGCGACTGGAGACAGGGCAGCGCCCCCACCCCCGCGTCTTCTGAGTCACAAGCGTGAGAGGCTCAGGTAGGACAGTGAAGGTCAGCAGCGGCAGCCCACATTATTTAACTCAAGTGGGTCAGGCTCATGGGCCATCTAGCCCTCCTCCTCCTTGTCATATCTATATTAAACAGTCCCTGATCTAAAGAGCTTATGATATAATTATGACAGGCACACAGGATAAATAGACGCTGCTCAAGTAGGATACGGAAATGACAAACAGATATGGGGTTAGGACTTAAAAGGCAACAGTGGTCAACCCAGGCCCCAGGACCTGGCAGAGACCCAAAGAGTAGCAACATTCCAGAGCTGAGATTGTGACGTCATAATGCCTCCTTCCACCAGTGCCTAAGAGCCAACCTCACCAGTGATGTCACAATGGCTTCATTGTCCTAGACTTGACATAAGAATTGCCACACTGAGACAAGACCATAGAGCCATCAAGCCCAGTATCCTGTTTCCAACAGTGGCCAATCCAAGTTGCAAGTACCTGGCAAAAACCCATATAATAGCCTTTATCTCTGCAACATCACCAGAATTCACCCCTTCCTCTCTGAGCACACTACCCGGACCCTTGTAACTTCACACTTAGATTACTGCAGTCTACTTCTAACTGGTCTGTAATGCTGCCTCGGTCGGGAAAGGGTAAAACGCAAACCTCGCAGATCTCAACCGCAGGTCCTTAAAAATCTTCATTTATTGACAGCTGAGGTTTCAGATTTCATGTGTGCAGGTCTGCGTTTTAACCCCTCATTCCACCGCTGTATCTGTTGCCGTTTCTGATCCCATAGGTCTGTGCTGAGTCTTTTATTAATAACAATTAATTTGAGGAAACACTTCAGCTAATGGACCCTCATGCTTCTCTCTCCCTATGCTGAGACTAAAAGTGGCACGGACCTCAGGGCAAAAGTTTTGCCACTTTTAGTCTCAGCATAGGGAGGGAAAAGAATTAATATAAGAATAGCCTTACTGGGTCAGACCAATGATCCATCAAGCTGAGTAGCCCATTCTCACGGTGGCCAATCCAGGTCACTAGTATCTGGCCAAAACCCAAGGAGTAGCAATATTCCATGCTACCGATAAAAGGGCAAGCAGTGGCTTCCCTCATGTCTTTCTTAATAACAGACTATGGACTTTTCCTTCAGAAACTTGTCCAAACCTTTCTTAAAACCAGCTACACTATCCATTCTTATCATATCCTCTAGCAACACGTTCCAGATCCAGAGCTTAACTATTCTCTGAGTGGAAAAATAATTTCCTCCTGTTGGTTTTAAAAGTATTTCCCTGTAACTTCATTGAGTGTCCCCTAGTCTTTGTCATTTTTGACGGATTACAATTTCGCTGTGACCCTTGCTTAGTAGATCTTTTCCCTACTTTACTGTGCTATGACCACTGTCTCAGAGCTGTGATTTTTTCTGAGTCCCTTTACTTTCCTCTCATTCTCAGTAAGTCAGTGTTTCCACCAATAATTGTTTGACCCCCCCCCCCCACACACACACCTATTTTGATTGTACATCGCTTTGAAATTCTGAAAAGCGATTTTATCAAATTTTATCAATTACATATCCCTCCATTATTTTGATGAATTGGGGGATGGAAGCTACTGGCTGATAATTGGTCACTTTAGAGGGGCTGAGTTTTGTGTTCTTGGGAGTGGACGTTAAGATAATTTATCCTCCTGATTTGGGGAAAAGGCCAGTTTTTAGGTGATAAATTGAGCCATTGGGTTATTTTTTTCTTTGCTTGTCGGGGTGTTTAATGTCGCTCCCCCCTCAAGCCTGATTGATGTGGGTGGGGTGGGGGGATGATTACACAGAGGTCCTGGAGAAATATGAATTTGTTAGTTTTCGTAAACACTTTATAGATGTGTCTGGCTGGGGTGGGTCAAATGTCTCAAAACAAAGAACACACACAAAGGCAACACAAACTTTTCCTGCTCACCCACTAAGATCAAACATCCATCAAAGATTTCCCCTGGAGTCCCAAATCCACAGCTGGGACATGTAGCAGCTGATGACAGATAACAGGGAATTAGCCGGTGGCAGCAGCTGCAAGGGAGAATTCATTCACTGCTGGCATAACACCCAGGGGCTGGGCAGCCTGACCCTCGGAAGAGTTCATACACTGCTGGCACAATGCCTAGGGACAGTACAGTGCAGCTCGTGGGGGAGGCAGCAGATGGGGGTATAAGGAAATCCTAAACCAAAATAGAAGGACAAAGGCTGCACATAGAGCTTTCATAATGAGACCCTATGTCTGATGGCTCCCTGATAAGAGCAGGACAGGAGAGGGACTGGGCATAATGACTGCAGATACCTGAGATATTAAAAGTAGATCCCAACGGAGAACACTCAAGATTACCAGATCCTCGTCCACAGAAAATCAAAGCTTTACCCTCCCTCCCCAAGAACAAAAATAAAAACACCCCAAGAATGGAGGGGAGTTACACTTGTTGGACTAACTTCACAAATTTCTTGATCAGTTACCACAAACTCCTACTACGAAGCAAGCGATTGATCACCAGAAGCAGTGCGGCCCTTGCCTCCTTCTCGGAAACCTGGCTCAAAGACGCGACTTGTCCAGAACTTCCCCAGCAATGTCCACCAGGATACAGCATTTTGCACGCTGCTAGACTTAACAAACAGGGAGGCAGCCTTGTGTTAGTCTACAAAAGTTGACTCCAAATCACTCTGACTGATTCTGCAGCTCTTTCTGAACTTGAATACATGATGTGCAAATTAGGAGACAAAGCTGGCACCTGTTCCAGGAGCATACCCACATCACATGATATTACAAAAATACAAGAAATTATCACAAACCTCACTTGCCAGTTTGCGACAGTCGTCGTCCTCGGTGACATAAATATTCCACTGGAATCCCTAGAGGATGAAAGCATCTCCAAAAGTCATAAATTCCTTCTTGAGAAGCATCGGGTCCCACACACGAGAAAGGCCACACTCCGGCTATCATAACATCCAATCCCCCTCATCTCGTCACAGACACTGACTGGAAAGCAGTCGCCTGGTCAGATCACTACCTATTAGCACACTATTTTTAGAAGCATTTTAATAAAGTTGAAATGTTGAATGCTAGTTTTAAGATGAATTGTTCTGTAAAGATTTATTTAAAATGCAATTATTCACTTGTAACCCAACATGTTTGTAAAAGTCCTGTTTGTCATATTCTGTGCATGTTGTTATTCTAATGCCACCTAGATATAGGCAGTTGATAAATGTTTTAAATAAACAAATTATCCTTCAATCTCTCCCTGCACATGAGAAATGTACCCACCAGGGACACCATTAAAAAAAAAACTTTTAACAAGAGGCAGAATTAATGCAAATTGATCCTGGAATATGGTCCCTGAATTATTAGACTCAACCTCAAACAATCCTGCCACATTCCTTGCAAACTGGAACCACACTATAAAACAGATCCTGAATTCTATTGCGCCAATACAACCCCGCAACACAAGGACCGACAAAGCTTCCCTTTGGTTTACCGAAAACCTAAAATCAGAAAAACAACCATGCCGAAGACTTGAAAGGCAATGGCAAAAAGTAAAACAGCCTGGCGAGATGCTATCAATAAATACAAACGTAGTATTGCTGAAACCAAAAAAAAAACTATTAACGTGAAATAGAAAACAACAACTTTGACATTAAAAAACTAGACTAATGCGCTCCCCCCCCCCACCCCCAGGCAAACATTTCAAGAGGCACGCAGGGGTATTGTAGAGATGTGTCAGTTCCCCCTCCAAGACACCACCCAGGGCTGCCACTGGAGAGCCCTGACCAAACAATTTTTCTGGCTTGTTAAATCATTCTGAATTGCTGAAATGCAACTGGAATATGTTTTCTCTACTTACTCAATGATACTGCCACCCTGTGACACTCTATCTTCCCCCCTGCAATATTTAGGCTCAAACTTTTCTCAGCATCCTGCATCTTGGAAAGCAGGACCAAGCTTGTACCACCCAGCCACAGCATAAAACCACTTTCTTCCCACACTCAGGAAGCAGTTCAGTTCATTTGGTACTTGGTGTGAGCCAAGGTCCCCTGCAATGCAGCATGCTAGGATCAAATAATTAAAAAAATGTGTGTTTTTTTTAAATTAAAAAAATAATTACAGTAGCTTAAAAAAAATTCTAGAGATCAAGCCGTTTCAGATGATTATTCCTGCTATAATCCTTACTCCATTAGACTACTGTAATATAGTACTTCCTGATAAAAACCTGATCAACAACTTAGCGCTCCTTTTACTAAGCTATGATAGCGATTTTAGCGCGTGCTAAATTGCCGCTCACGTTAGATGCTAATGCCAGCATTAGTTCTAGCCACATAGCATGGGTTTAGCGCGGGCTAAAATTCTGCATGTGCTAAAAAAGCTATCGCCCTTAGGATCTCTTTTATTGAGGTGTGGTAGAGCTTTCTACCTAGATTTTAGGTGGTATATACATGTTTTAAATAAATAAATGCTCCGGCACTCTTAGGAATTCTATGAGCGTTGGAGTATTTCACACTCTGGACTATGGTAGTCACCTGTATTGCAGCTTAGTTAAAGGGGGGGGGGGCTAAAGATGTGCAAAATAAAGCTGGTAAATTAATTTTAGGCGGCAAAAGGTGAACTCTGTTTGATTGAACTTCACTGGCTGCCACTGAGGGCCAGAACTAAATTTAAAACAGTGATTCCCAACCTCTTCTACACCCCTAGGAAATGTCTGATTAATGTTTGAACCCCCTACAAAAGTAATATCGCAACCAACCACCTACGACCACTGACCAAGGGACACGAGTCACTCTTTGCTGGGAACCCCTGATTTAAAACATTAACATATGATATGAGCTAAGTTTGGAGTCTTTTTCAACATCCTGCGATCATTTACACTCCCAACTGCAAGGACTTGGTACTATGGAATTCATTCCCTGCAGACTGAAGGGAGGAGTGACCTAGTACTTGGAGCTGCTCTCTCAGCACCCTGAGGTTGTGGGTTCAATTCTAGGACCACTCCTTAACCCTCAATTGCCCCAAGTACCACCAGGACAAACACCCGATTACTATTCAATGCTCATATAAACAAACATACTAGTTACCTGGAATTTCATCTTCATTTAAAAATGTGTCTCGTAGGAGAAGATAAAGCTTTTGGTGTTGGACCTGTTCTAGACTCAAGAAAATTATTCTACTGTGATGGTTCTACAAAGGTATAATTCTGAAACCGATATTTCACACAATATTTGCAGGGAAAATGAAGGAAAAACACTGCATCCAGAGCTAGTACCCACTGCTGTTTGGAATTGACAAGACCAAACACTGAATAAATGCTGTTTTCTTTTCCTTTTTTTATTGTCTGATTGGAAATTATTTTTATTTATTAAGGATTTCAAATTATACATAGCCATAATATACAAAGAAAATACATGTTGCAAAGGTAATTACAAAACTAAATCAATCAAACAAGTTCACAGGTGCAGCAGCCCAATGGTCTATTTTCAAAGCACTTAGGGCTCCTTTTACAAAGCTATGGGGGAGGCACCAAAGCCCACAAGAACTGAATGGGCATTTGAAAAAGGGGCCCTTACACTTAGTCACCATCCTTCCACAACCTTCTCCCCTTTTCCCATACTGGTAGTGAAATACCTTATTTACCCCCAGCGACTGCAAGGTTGGAAGAAACGAGCAGATACCAGCAGCTATCCAAAACTGGCTCCGTTCATTCCCACCCAGTGATTCTTGGGCTTGCTGAATCTGAAAATTGTTTTCTTTGTTTGATCTTGAGTTTTTTCTTCATCCCTCGAACCTTATCCTCTTTTGTCTCAGAACCCTTTTCTCACCTCCATCCCCACCACAGTTCTCCCTGTCTTCATCTATTTCTCCAACCCATCCCTCCCCCCACTTCTCTTTTTATCACAGCCCATGCCCCCTCCCCCAGCTTGCATTCACTTCCAGCTCTCAGTACCCACGTCCACCCTCTCCTTCCTCAGCACGTATACTTCTCTCTCTATGGTACATCAAAGCTGGAAGCCCATCTGACCACAACTACAGCTCTTCTCTGCTTCCTGCTCTTAGCCCATTGGTCACATATTCCTTAGCCAGCCAATAACCTGCAGAGGACCAGCTAAGGAATGTCTGACCAATGAGCTGCAGTAGTAGTTGAGGAAACAGATCCTTACTTCCTGCTTTCCTCTGCTCATATCTGGGCAGTGCTGGAAGGAATATTGAGGGTGTTCTAGCACCCACTGAGGGTCTGAAGGGTTTACCTGCAGGCTGGGGCTGAGAGATTTATATACAAGATAGGGCTGGGACTTGGAGATTAATCCACAGGCCGTTCTTGATTCTTAAGGGTTCTGATCTTGTCAGAAACTTCTGAGATCTGGTGGCCAGTCACATTCAGTCCCAGTCTGATTTTTACGTTTTGAACTGTGGTTTCAGTAACAAATTAGTACTGGAAGGAAACCAGACTGTCTGCCAGGGCAAAATTTTTACTCTACCAATAGGCAGGCCAGAGATAGTGTGCATCTACGAATCAGCAAGACCTACGAGAGCAAGGGAGCACTGAGACCCAGTGTGGGACTGGGGATGTCAGAGGAGGGGTCTGAACAGATAAATTCTAGTTAATAAAAACTTGAAGCAGAAGCAAAGTTTCATGAGTTTAATAGACACGCAACCCTGCATCGTGATCAGCCCATCACATGAGCTCTGGAGGTACACAGGTGAACAGCAGCCCTTCCAACACGGTTCCTGCACGATTCATTACTCCTCCCATGGGCTCAAGTCTGTATCGATAGCCACACAGTTATATGCTGCATAGCGCAACTTCTCCTCACAGATCTTTGCACTGGAAAAGAAAGGAGAGGTGACATGGGCAGCAGAATACGCTCTAGAAGGAACTCACACTAGCGGGGGATTGTCTACAGAAAAATGTGCAAGGGAGATGGAGTGAGGGGGGAGCCAGGAATGCACCAGGATAACCAGAAGAAAGGTGAAGGAGGGAAGCTTCTGGTGGGGACTTTGTTATCAGAAGAAGAGAGGGTGGTTGGGTCGTTATCTCTTACTGGCCTCCAGATTATCAGACACAGGCAGCTGCACTGGAGTAAGCGGTTAGAAGCAGTGGCATCAGGAAGACCAGTGGCTCTGCCCCAGGATCTTCATAAAGTCACAGAAGAGATCCTGAGTGGACATGAACTCCTCAGAGCCTCTAATACAATTCTCACCTCTCAATCTTTTTTAACAAGACAGTTCTGAATACATACTCTGGAGGGTATTTTATTTTGTTATACATAAGAACATAAGCATTGCCTCTGCCGGGTCCGCTCCCGCGACAGCCCCCCAGGTCCTTGACCTTTAAGTTCCCACCACCTACATTGTTTGTGCCCTAATCCTGAAGTGCCCTGTATAATAATAATAATAATAACTTTATTCTTATATACCGCCAACAATCTTGCGACTTCTAGGCGGTTTACAATAAAGAGAAATTGTACAGACAGCGAATTACAGAGTATAGCAGTGTACATCTGATTATAACAACATTAATCGTGATAACAACAGTTCGTATGCTGCAGGGCCATGCGGCTTACAAAGAATTAGAAAAATTCCATAAATTGAATGGAGTATTCATAGTTAGTGATTAGGGGTTAACAGTTTACAAGTTCGGTTTTGGGATGGTATTACGAAGGGGGGCTATTGTCCTGGTTCGTTCCCTAGGTATTTCGAGAACAGGTAAGTTTTTAGGTGTTTCCTAAATTCTCTGTATTTGTTTGTGTGTGTAATTAATTTTTCTAGGTCTTTGCCCCATAAGGCTGCTTGGTACGATAGAAGTTGTTGATGGTATCTCTTATATTTGCATCCTCGGTGGGGAGACGAATTTCAGGTGTGTTCTTCTCTCATGTCTGTTGGTTGGGAATGAGAAGAGGTCTGTTATGTATTTAGGGGCTAGACCGTGTAATACCTTGAAGCAGAGACATCCCAGCTTGAACTTCGTTCGTGCCTCCATTGGCAGCCAGTGCAGGAGTCGGTAGGAAGGGGTTATGTGATCAGACTTCTTCAGCCCGAAAATCAGCCTGACTGCTGCCTTTTGTATTAGTTGTAGTCTCTGCATTTGCTTCTGGGAGATTGCCAGATGGGTAATGTTGCAATAATCAAGGTGGTTTAGTATTAGGGATTGTACTAGAATTCTGAAAGCTGAAGCGTTGAAGTATGCTCTAATGGACCTAAGTTTCCAGAGAGTGAAAAACCCTTTTTTGATTAGGGAGTCCACATGGTCTTTCATTGTTAGACCTTGGTCTAGTATTACCCCCAGAACCTTCATCGTTGGTTGAATGGGGTAGTTAAGATTATTAATGCGTACTGATTTTGTCGTATTATGTGCGTGTGGCGAGGCTATAAAGAATTTAGTTTTGTCTGAATTGAGCTTCAGTTTGAATTCTGTGGTCCATTGTTCCATCAGGTTTAGCGCTTCTGTTGTTATGGGGGTGATTTCGGAGGGAGACGCATTAAACGGGATAATGATTGTGAAGTCATCTGCTTAACTGAATACTTTTATACCTCGCTGGGCCAGCTGCATGCCTAGTGAAGATATATAGACATTGAAGAGTAGTGGGGATAGTGGGGACCCCTGTGGAACGCCTGATGGGTTTCTCCATATTTTAGAGAGGTTGCAGTTGAAGCGTACTTGATAGGTGCGGGTCGTAAGGAATCCTCGGAACCAGTCAAGTACCTCACCTCCGATGCCGATTGCGTCTAGACATTGTAGTAATTTTTCGTGATCCACCAAGTCAAAGGCCGAGCTCATGTCGAATTGCATGATTAAGGCGTTAAGGCCTTTGCTGAATAAGTTGCGTAAGTATTCTAGGGTCGCTGCAATCACCGTTTCAGTACTAAATAGAGGTCTGAAGCCAGACTGGGTTTCATGTAGTAGTGAGAATTGATCAAGGTAGTCCATCAGTTGGGTGTGTACTAAGCCTTCCATTATTTTTACGAAAAATGGAATGGATGCTACCGGTCTATAGTTGGTTGCTGATGTTAGGTGTTGTTTACGATTTTTTGGAATTGGGGTGATTATAATGTGACCCTCTATCTATACCCTGTAATCCCTTTCTCCTTCAGGAAGTCATCCAATCCCTTTTTGAAACCCAATATTGTACTCTGTTCTATCACCTCTCCTGGAAGCGCATTCCAGGCGTCCACCACCCTCTGAGTAAAGAAGAACTTCTAGCATTCGTCTTGAATCTGTCTCCTTTCAGTTTTTCTGAATGCTCTCTTGTTTTTGATGTCCCTGCTAGTCTGAAGAATCTGTCCCTCTCCACCTTCTCTATACCTTTCATGATTTTATAGGTCTCTATCATGTCCCCTCTTAAGTCTCCGCTTTTCCAGCTTCTCTAGCTTTTCAGTATATGAAAGGTTTTCCAAGCCCTTTATCATCTTTGTTGCTCTTCTCTGGACCCTCTCGAGTATCGTCATATCCTTCTTAAGGTGCGGCGACCAGTACTGGACGCAGTACTCCAGATGCGGGCGCACCATCGCTCGATACAGCGGCAGGATAACTTCTTTCATTCTGGTAGTGATACCTTTTTTGATAATGCCCAACATTCTGTTTGCCTTCGTTGAGGCCTCTGAACATTGTGCCACTGGCTTTCATCGTTGTATCCACCAATACCCCCAAGTCTTTTTCTAGGTTGCCTTCCCCCAGTACCCTCCCTCCCATCGTATAGCTGTACATCGGGTTTCCTTTCCAATGTGCAAGACTTTACATTTCTCTACATTGAAGCTCATCTGCCATCTTTTTGCCCACTCACCCAGCTTGTTCAGGTCACTTTGTAGATCTTTGCATTCCTCAACAGTTCTGACCCTACTGGAGAGTTTTGTGTCGTCCGCAAATTTTATAACTTCGTCCCTGTTTCCAGGTCATTAATGAATATATTGAACAGCAACAGTCCCAGCACTGACCCCTGTGGGACACCACTTGTGACCCCTTTCCAGTCAGAGTAGTGTCCCTTTACTCCTACCCTCTGCTTCCTGTCCACCAGCCAATTTTTGACCCATCTGTGCACGTCCCCTTCCACCCCATGGCTCCACAGCTTCTTTAGTAGGCGCTCGTGGGGTACCTTGTCGAAGACTTTTTGGAAATCCAGATATATGATGTCTATAGGGTCACCTTTGTCCAGTTGTTCGCTAATCCCCTCAAAGACACGCAGTAGGTTCGTTTGGCATGATCTTCCTTTACATTATAGAAGTTTAGTGTTCCTCACTTAGCAATGTAATGATATGAAAGAACCTGGGTTAATATCTGCCTTTTACAGAAAAGTTCCCCCCTTAGCATAGACGAAGGGTCAAAGCATGTGAAAAAATCCCCATTTAGTCTATGACCCAGAAATATTAAAGAAGAGACAAGTTAATTTAATCATGTATTTTTAATGGATATAACTAATGGGCAGACTGGATGGACTGTTCAGGTCTGTATCTGCCGTCATTTACTACGTTACTAATAAGCTCAGCTATCTGCTCTCCCTTGCTTTTCCAATAACTGAATATAATATCCCAGAGTCCTTTGTTGACACTCTAGTCCTACCAACACACATGCTGACAGCCAGCATACAATAACGTAAGGCTGACCATAACAACCCCTTTGAATTTTACAGGATCCATTAGACCCCCAGCAGCGATGGCCCAGATAGCATGCTCCCTCACCTAGACCAGTCAGCAAATCTAGGACACCTCTGAGATATAGAGGAACCAGGGTCTGCCCTTTGCTACTGGTTTGTAGCATGTAACTAGCTTAGTTTGGGAGCAAATGACAGCAAAGTAAGAACCAAGCAAACATCCTCCCAGTCACCCATCCAACAAAAGGAGAGCAAGAGAAATACGTGAAAGTAGAACCCCACAGGGAAGGCAGAGGGCAATCAGAAGCTGAAGGAAAAATCTTGCCAAACTCAGTGTCATGGGACTCAAGGAAGGAGAAATTAGGTTCTTACCTGCTAATTTACTTTCTTTTAGCTTCTCCAGACCAGTAGAGGTTAACTTTACGAATGGGTATATATCTAATCATGACCAGCAGGTGGAGACTGAAAACAAAACTTTGGGACAGTATATACTATCCTCCCTTCTCTATTTCCCTCAGTCTGCCGAATAGCCAAGCAGAACCAAGAACTGGAAAACAGGAAGAAAACAATACTCCGAACAGGAGTAACAAATAACATACCCAAATGCTGTTGGAAAATGCAGAGGAGAAATACCCGAAGGAAAATGTCCCCACAGCTCGCCAGCTAAGCCAGCCGAGCCACAGCCGCTGTTCTTTAATTCTCCCCGGCCCTAGAAAAATACTAGAACCCGCAGCAAAAAACAAAAACTGCCCGCGAAAACAGCCCCAACAACAACAACAACAACAGACAGGGTGGGGACCTCTACTGGTCTGGAGAAGCTAAAAGAAAGTAAATTAGCAGGTAAGAACCTAATTTCTCCTTCTTTAGCACTCTCCAGACCAGTAGAGGTTAACTTTACGAATGGGATGTACCAAAGCAGTCCCTCTCACGGGCGGGACCCCCGAAGGGCCGATACCAGAACACGCTCACCGAACACCGCGTCCCGACGCGCCTGAACATCTACCCGATAATGTCTAACAAAAGAATACAAGGAGGACCAAACCGCAGCCTTACAAATATCCACCGGAGGCACGAGCGACGACTCAGCCCAAGAAGCCGCCTGACCCCGAGTGGAATGAGCCTTGAGAAACTCCGGAACAGGCTGCTGTTTCAGAAGATAAGCGGAAGCAATCGTCTCCTTGATCCAGCGCGCAATAGTAGCCTTAGAAGCGCCAGCTCCCCGACGAGGACCAGCCAGGAGGACAAAGAGATGATCGGACTTCCGGAATTCCTGGGTCCGCTGCACATCAGAGCGAAGGACCCGACCGACATCCAACTTGCGCAGCTGCCGTTGCTCAGAAGAGCCCTCCCGACCACCCAAGACCGGGAGAACCACCGATTGATTGACATGAAAAGGAGAAACAACCTTCGGCAGAAAGGAAGGAACAGGCCGCAAGACGACCCGCTCCCTAGACAACTCCAAGAAGGGAGCCCTACAAGAGAAAGCCTGCAGCTCAGAAATACGCCTAGCAGAAGTAATGGCCACCAAAAAGACCGCCTTCAAAGTAAGGTCCTTCAAAGAACAGTCGTCCAAGGGCTCGAAAGGCGGGCGCACCAAAACAGAGAGAACCAGATTAAGATCCCAAGAGGGAACCGAGGGCCGTAGGGGAGGCCTAAGCAACTTGGCCGCCCGCAGAAACCGAATCACATCAGGAAGAGCCGATAAACGCTGACCTGACACCAACCCTCGAAAGGTCGACAGGGCCGCAAGATGAACCCGGAGAGAAGACCAAGCCAGGCCTCTATCCAGGCCATCCTGCAAGAACTCTAGAATGTTAGGCAGAGAAGCGCGAAAAGAGGTCACTCCCCGCGCACGACACCATTCCTCAAAGAGACGCCAAACCCGCACATAAGCCCGAGAGGTAGAAAGCCTCCGGGACCCCAACAGTGTAGCGATCACCTTGTCTGAATATCCCTTCTTGCTAAGGCGACCCCTTTCAAGAGCCACGCCGTAAGACAGAAGAGAGACGGGTCGAACAAGGGAATGGGACCCTGCATCAGAAGGTCGTCCGAGAGAGGCAGAGGAAGAGGAACCGCCACCAGGTGCCTCACCAGATCCGCATACCACGGACGTCGAGGCCAATCCGGAGCCACCAGCACCACCAAACCCGGATGGTGAACAATGCGAAGAAGCACTCTGCCCACCAGCGGCCAAGGAGGGAACACATACAACAGCCCCTCCGTTGGCCACGGCTGGACCAGAGCATCCAGACCCTCGGCCAGCCCTTCCCTGCGACGACTGAAGAAGCGGGGCACTTTGGCGTTGCCACTCGTGGCCATCAGGTCCATCAGGGGCTGCCCCCAATCTTGCACTATCAACCGAAACGCTCCGGCGCCGAGAAACCACTCTCCTGGATCCAGGAAGTGACGACTGAGGAAGTCTGCCTGAACATTTTCTACCCCGGCTATATGAGAAGCCGAGAGGTCCAGAAGATGGGACTCCGCCCAAACCATGAGCCGAGCCGCCTCCTGCGCCACAGGAGTGCTCTTGGTGCCCCCCTGACGATTGACATAAGCCACCGCCGTGGCATTGTCCGACAGGACTCTGACCGACTTGCCCAGCAAAAGGGAGTGGAAAGCTAACAGCGCCAGCCTGACCGCTCTGGTCTCCAACCCGTTGATCGACCAGGAGGCCTCCTCCGCGGACCAGGTGCCCCGAGCTGAGTGGCCCATAAACTGAGCCCCCCAACCGAGGAGACTCGCATCCGTAAGGAGCACCGTCCACTGCGGGAGATCCAGACCCACCCCCTGAACCAGGTGAGGGGTCCGGAGCCACCAGCGCAGACTGCAGCGCGCCAAGCCTCGCAGGGGAACCGGAACATCCAAATCTTGCCTCCGGGGAGACCACCTCCGGAGCAGAGCATACTGAAGAGGACGCATGTGGGCCCGCGCCCACCTCACCACGTCCAGGGACGCCGCCATTGACCCCAGGACTTGGAGGAAATCTCGCGCCCGAGGACCCCGGGACGCCAAAAGCAGGCGAATCTGAGATTGCAATTTGCTCACCCGGGCCTCTGGAAGGAAGACCTTCCCCAAGGAGATGTCGAACATAACCCCAAGGCACTCCAGACGCTGAGCCGGGACCAACCGACTCTTGGAAAGGTTGACCACCCAGCCCAGCGACCGGAGAAACTCCACCACCCGAGCCGTAACCCGGGAGCTCTCCTGCAACGACTTTGCCCGAATCAACCAGTCGTCCAGGTAGGGGTGAACCAGGATGCCCACCGACCGCAAGGCTGCCGCGACGACCACCATTACCGTGGTGAACGTCCGAGGAGCCGTGGCCAGACCAAAGGGAAGCGCACAGAACTGAAAGTGCCGCCCCAAGATCGCAAAGCGAAGGAAGTGCTGATGAGAGGCCCGAATTGGAACCTGCAAGTAGGCCTCCGTCAGATCGAGAGACGTAAGAAACTCCCCCGGCTGAACCGCCAGAATGACCGACCGCAGCGTTTCCATGCGGAAAGACGGAATCTTGAGAGCTCTGTTGACCCCTTTCAAATCCAGGATGGGCCGAAAGGTCCCCTCCTTTATGGCCACCACAAAGTAAATGGAGTACCTGCCGGTGCCCCACTCCGTAGGGGACACCGGCACCACTGCCTCGAGATCTAGCAAACGCTGAAGGGTCTGACGAAAAGCCTGCGTCTTCCATGGAGTCTGACATGGAGAAGCGAGGAAAAGGTCCGGCAGAGAGCGGGTAAACTCCAGAGCGTAACCGTCCCGCACCACCTCAAGGACCCACTGATCGGACGCGATCTCGGCCCATTTGGGGAAAAATTTGCGCAGCCGGGCCCCCACCGGAACCAAAGGGGGCGCCGGCAAGGAGTCATTGCGCAGGACGGGAAGCGGGGGAACCGGCGGAGGGATTCCCTGCCCCCCGACGGGCCCCCCGAAAGGGCTGCATGCGCTGGAAGAACCGACCCCGGGAAAAACCCTGAGCCGGGAAAGAAGCAGCCCCACGCCCCGGGCGATACTTGCGAAATTCCCGCAAACGCCCCCGGGCAGCCCCACACCTAGACGCAGGGCGGGCACGGTCCTCAGGCAGACGGGGCACCTTCGAGTCCGTCAGAGTCTGAATCAACTCATCTAATTCCTCTCCAAACAAAAAGACCCCCTAAAGGGAACTTTAGTAAACTTAGCTTTGGACGCAGAATCCTCCGCCCAAGCGCGCAGCCACAAAATACGCCGCGCGGCCATGCCATAGACTTAGCCGAAATCCGCACCAAGTCATAAAGAGCATCTGAGAGGAACGAGGCAGCCATCGCAATCTTCGCTACCTCCTGATCCACTAGAGACCAGTCATCAGACTCCCGATCCAGGACACGCTCAGCCCACCGAAACACGGCGCGAGCGACTAGCTCCCCACAAACAGCCGCCTGGACCCCAAAGGCAGAGACATCAAAATCATACTTAAGAAGAGTCTCTAACGCACGCGCCTCCGAGACCCTAAGAGCAGAACCGTCCATAACAGGCACGGTATGCCGCTTAGGAAGTGCCGAGACCACCGCGTTCCCCATTGGCGAAATTAAGGTAGCCCTACCTCCCTCCGGGACGGGATACCCAAGAGCCAAGGCGCACACCAAACGAAACTGCGCCCATAGGCCACTGCGCCAACACAAAATCCCGCAAATCCTGACGCACAGGAAAAGAGCGGGAACCAGGACAGACCCCCTGAAGCAGAGGGGCCCCCATACGCGGGGTCTCCGGCGGCGCCACTGCAAAAATGCAGCACCAAGGAGACCTGCTACACAGGTCTAAAAGCTCATCCCTCTGAATAAAAAAGCGCACCACGGACGCATCTGCTCTGGAAGACGGGAAACCCGCCGCCCCGCTGCCAACAGGCGTCCCCTCTAGAGGATCCTGGAAGCCCGCCAAAGCAGCCAGGTCCTCAACCAGGCCAACACGCTCCTCCGCCCACCAATTCGCAATCCAAGCCCCCCCGCGGGCGCTTGGAAGAGGGAGGAGGAAGAGGGGACGCCAAACGAAAAGAGGGAGGCAAAGCCATAGGGGGCGCGGAGGGAAACCCCCCCCGAAACCCCCCAGGCGCACGTGGGACCCCCAAAAGTCCGCACAAAGAAAGAAAATAAATTGGGGGCAAAAAACCCCTGGGGGTCCCCAGGGACTCCCTGCCCCAGCAGGGGTCCATGCTGAAACCTGCCCCTGTGTTCGCCATACAGGGGGAAGGTCACCTGAGGTTGCAGACAAAATGGAGGGGCCAGACAAAGAAAATGGCGAAGTTCCCGCCAAAAATGCTCCCTCCATGGCCTGTAGCGGCTGAGAAGACTGAACAGTCTCAGCCGCTAAGACAGGCAAGTCGGCATCAGCTGTCAAAAAATCAGCTGAGAGGGAATCCTTCGGGGAATCCCTCCGTGGGCGGTTGTGGAAGACCGGGCTTCCCCACTGCTCCAAGCCGACTCGCGAGGCACCATCGGCGGGGAGCTCTGGGCGCCTGCAGCCGCTGCCGACGGAGCTCCACCACCTCACCGACCCAAACCGCCGAGTTCAGGCCGGCCGCGAGTGCCTCGCGGCTGGACTAAAATTGTGGCCTACTCCCCCGGAGAAGGGCACAATTGCTCCAGACGCGACCTAGCTATAAAAAAGTGCTGGTTACATGAAAAAAATACAGTAAAATACAGTTTTCTTAAAGGGAAACAACCCTTCAGACCAGCACTACCTCAGGATTTTTTTTTTTTTTTTTTTACAGAACAGACTCCACAGGCTCTCGAAGCAATATGCCTTGCTTGACTTAGGGGGCAAGGCTTACTGCTGAGGCTCCTCTAAAAAAATGTGGGGAGGTGGAGGAAGTGGGGGGAGGGACCCCGCTCGTGACCCGCCGGGTTTGACACCCCCGAGGTCGGACGGACCCCCAAACAGGGCCCGACCAAGCTCCGTCCGGCCAAAAACAGGGACAATAAACCCCTAAACAAATTCCAACAGCCCTACCAAGAGAGATGGGTACAGATCACTCAACACCTGCTGGAGACTGAAAGAAGACTGAGGGAAATAGAGAAGGGAGGATAGTATATACTGTCCCAAAGTTTTGTTTTCAGTCTCCACCTGCTGGTCATGATTAGATATATACCCATTCGTAAAGTTAACCTCTACTGGTCTGGAGAGTGCTAAAGAACAGGTGTTTGATATTGCACATGCCTCAGAGATGTGAAGTTCAGGATGCATCTGTTTCGGATCACTGAGGTCCTGTCCCTCCAAGATTTCTGCAGGTCAGTCGCAACCTCCTAGCTTCACTGTGGCACAGCTGGCTGGAGATGCAGGAGGAACAGTTCTCAGTGCTGCCTCTCTGAAATGTTAGTGATTTATTACTATACAGGCTATGGAGATGCAGAACATGCCCAGTGCTGCCAGTCCCCTCGGCTTCCTCCTACCCCTAATCACATAACACTTCCTGTTCAAAAAAGAAACCTAGAGTAAATGGGGGGGAGAGACACGGAGACCGGCAACACTGCACGTGGCCTGCATGGGCGCAATAACTTCGATGTTAGTATGAGAGAGCAAGAGTACAGACTGCTCAGAGTCCTGCTGTTCCTGCATCCCAGAAGAAGCTGCCATAGTGGAGCTGGGAGGTTGGGTATTATGTGGTTAGGACTCAGAGGGAGAAGGAAGAAAGGAGACAGGCTCTGAAATAGCATCAAAGAGGTGGAAAAGAAGGAAGGGATTAGTAAGGAAAAGAAGAAGTATGAGGGGCAAAAGGAAGAAGCACAAACCCAGGGATATGGGGAGGGGTGGAAGTATGGGAAGGGATGCGTAGGGACAGGCTGCCTGGGTTTGGGTGGGAAAATGGCTAGTTGTTTGGTGAGGATGAGTACAATGGGTGAGGCAGCTTGCAAGTTCTCAGGACAGAGAGAGAGAGTGAGTGTGTGTCTGTGTTAAAAAGGGGTGAGGAGGAGGAAGAACACAGGACCACCTCCCTCTCTCCCCTTAATCCCAGAAACATCATTGGACCGCAGCACCCTGAGCCAACTTTTGCATCAGCATCTCCCTCCTACACGCACTGCTAGTGATAAAGGTACCAAAATCCTAACTCCCAATCTGGCATCTCATCTTCCACACCCACTAAGGGGAGGGAAGAGAGACATTAGACTGGAATTTTGATGCTTTATCACAGGCGCACTGGGCCAGTGCCTCAATCTGGTCCATAGGCCGAGCCGGCCCTGTGAATAATCTTTCTTTGCCAAGTTTCCAAGTTTATTAAAAACCTGATATCCCGCTTTATCAGAATCAAAGCGGCTTACATAAAAATATAAAATCCAAGATTTAGGGGGGGGGGGGAAATCACAGACTATATGACTGACAAAACGAAACAATGTTACACATAAGGTTTCTAGGGGAGAAATACAGTATTTGATAGGAAAGATAAACAATGATCTGATATAGTGAGAAGAGTGTAAAATATCTTTTCAAGTAAACTGTTGGTTTCCAAAGAGCTGGAACAGTTTCTGTCTCTTAGGCCATGTTCTCCTGCCCTCCAACTGCACAGCTGCCCAGAGGTTTAACCAAAGTCATTTATAAAGGGGGCTTCCTATTACCCAGCAGAAGCGGATCCCTCTCTCACCATCCTTGGTTTCGGATCCTCCAACAAACCTAATACTTCCTGCACAATAAAGAGAGAACTTCCTTCTGAAAATCCACACCATGGAGGGATCCTCTCCCACAGGAGCATCTGATTTCATTTCTAAAGGATCTTCTGGCCATGGATCGTCCCATTCTAGGGTTTCAACACCCAAATGAACCTGTAAACCCTCTACATCCTGATAGCAGGCCAACTTTGACTGTTTGGAGCACAACAAGCCCTCCATGCCTTGAACTCCTCGCCTGAGCACCCACAGGGGAGTCCTTTCTTTAAATAAAATGCTCAGTGCAGCAGAAGCAGATTGATGGACAACTTGTATGTTGGATATGCTGTTTGTGATACTTCACTGTCATCAATCTATAAATCTGAGCGCAAGCTGCACGGGCCACTGGAAACTGTGACCAGTCACCGTGCATAGCGGGCCACACAACGCCAGCCTGCCACACTGATCCATCCCATTGGTCTGCACCACACACAGCTGCTGCAAAAACCCAGCATTCCCCTTCTTGTGCTGCTCTGGTCCTGGCAGGTCAGACCACAGGCCCTGTATGGCTCTCTTTTCCTTTCCCCTTTTCTTGTAATCATGAGGCCAGTGCCAACACCTCCAAAAAGCCCAGTCTGTCCCACTGAAAAATTCATCTGCTGGGTGATATCACAGGTTCAGTAGCTCTCAAGCTCCATCTGCTGCTAGATCAGCACAAAGCCACTCATCTGGACTGGTTTGGAGGGAGAATGAGGCGTGCCTCTTATTGATTTCAACTACTGTACTTAAAGACTCAAACTTTCTTGGTTCAGAACAAAGCCCGCACTGGCCTCTGAGTTTGCAGAAGTGGAGTAAGAGATCCCAGTCCTAGCTGATCCTACCCCAGAGGAAGCATGTGCCCTAACAGAAATCAGCGCTCTTTCAAGTTAGTCTCTGGGGATGTGAAAGGTTCAAAAAGAGACGACAAGGGGGCTCTTGGGACCACCCTCAGCAGAATGCAGGCAGTCCTAGTGTTTTGCCCCCACTTACCTTGCATACTTGGGCAGGTAGAGAATACACGAGCAGGTTGAGGATTCAGGTAATGCATCAGTGACCTCAGACCTTAGTTTAAACAAAAAAATAACAAAGAAAAAGGATGCTTAATGTAGGGAAAGGAGGCCACTGGCAGACAACCAAGACACCACACATGTACTCTTCACAATTTTTGGAGCTCTATTCAAGGCCCAAATGTATCACTTTATTGATTTTTAGTATTTATAGACCACTTCTAGCCGAAGCGGTTTTACATTCAGGTACTCAAGTATTTCTCCCTTTCAGTTCCAGTGGGCTTAGAATCTGACTAATGTACCTGGGGGCAATGGGGAAGGGCTGCAGCTAGGCCAGTCCTCCCCAGTGTCATGAAATAGGATGGATTCCTGGCAAGTCCTTCTCCAGTCTAGCAATAAGTTGTCAAACATTCAAATGTCCCACTACTAAAGCTGAATTAGCTAGTTGGGGATTCAGCATTAAACTGATACCCCCATACTAAATATTCCTCAGCATGTTCAGTAATTAATTAATTCAGCTCACAAAAAAAAAAATAATAATCACGAGAAAGACATGGGGAGGCCACTGTTTGCCCTGGATCAGTAGTAGGGAATGTTTTTATAGCCTCACAACATGGAAGCACTGCTGATCTTTAAACGTTTCAAGCTGGTCACACTGGGAGCTGACTGGAAATGCTACAGACCGCCCTTTAGATAGCCCCTCCCCCCCCCGCCCAGCCCAGAATTTCAGATAGAAGAGCCCCAGTCTTACCCTGATTTATTTGGATAGACGTATATAGGTGCTGGGAGACGACTCCTGCCTGTGACAAATCTGAGGAAACGACTGCGATCCTCTGAACAGAAAAGAGTAGAAAGGTTAAGTAACACAGGAGCAATGTATGCTGAAGAGCTCTACAGCGCCCCCTATGCTATTCCAGTACTGAAACGCTAACACAGGAACAACAGGTGCTGTAGAACAGGGAGCTAATCGAAAGTAATTCAGCAAGAGTGACTGCAGAGCTCTACAGCGTCCCCTATGTTCTTCAGCTGTGAATTCACCTCTCTCCTAACCTGCAGTAACCTCTGCTAGTCCAAACCCAGGATACCCATGTATGACTGTTAACGTAGCACCCCCTGCTCTTCCAGGCCTACTTCCACCCTGGAGCATTTCAGTACTTCAGCCTCCCACCCCCAACAGCTCTATCATTATGCATCCCCTGCTTTTCCGGTCCTAAAACCCCCACAAGCATCTGTAGTCATCCTGGTCTTCTCTGGCAGTGAATGCAGATGTGTTGCAAAGAACACGGCTGAGGCTCCGTCTCTTGGCAATATTCAAGTCCCTGCTAAAAGCCTTTTTTGAAGCTGCTTTTAAGGCCTAACTCCAACACAGCTGTAAAGTATCTATACCTGTTTGCCTTTCCCTCTACAGTTCCCCAGCCTATCTGCCTTATTATTCCCTCTGTAATCCTCTACCTGAGCAGCGTGTATAGATTCACCCTTTTTATCCTGTCTGTCACAATTAGACTGTAAGCTCTTTCGAGTAGGGACCGTCTCTCGCATGTTTAATGTACAGCGCTGCATGCGTCTGGTAGCGCTATAGAAATAAGACATAGTAATTGTGGGTCATGTCTCTGCACTTACCGTTAGTGAAGCTGTTAAGCGCCTCCCAGAAATACTGAACTATAGGGTCCGACTGTTCCAGTTCCTCAAATCGAGCTGGCAGAGAGTCAAAAACAGGGCAGTTAGGCTTCCCTGCTCTACAATTTGTATGAAAAAGATCTGCAACGTCAAATACTTCCTGCTGTGGAGCAAAACTGGCCTCAGGAGCTGCCTCTGTGCTAAGCTCCTGCCGATGACATTTTTCCTTTTGCCTCAGGCGATACTGAAGTGCAAGGGATGGATCTGGGGTCCCCTTCCTGCCCTGCTGGGTCTGGTCAGCTGCCCACCTGGGAGTTTGTGGAGGTAACAGGATATACCTCACTTCATGAGATTTTTCTTAATGTATAGTTGGAATGAAACAAATGAAAAACTCGCTGCTAAAATATTTCGTACCGCTACTCTTTATTCCACCCCCTGGGGCAGAGACCAGAGGCTCAGCACAGCTAAAATATTACCCCCCACCCACCCTCAACCCCAGCACTACTTAAAAACATAACCTGACCCCAACCCCAGGGGCAGAAACAAGAGGTTCAGCATTGCTAAAATACTGCCAATTTCACAGCGATCTGGAGGGTTGATGTTTCCTAGTAAAAATCACTTTCGAGGCCAACCAAAACCAGTGTTTTGGTTTTGATTTTGATGAAACTGAATCCACGGCTTGATTTCAGATGAATCCAGAAATGAAAATGTAGCCCTGGCCACCACCACCACAATCGCCATAAAAGGCTGCTTACCCACCTGAGAGAAAACCCAACCCTCCCTAGGCCAGCAAGTGTCCCGCTCGTGCCACCCAATTCCAAAATGGCGGCCATGACCTCCCATGGCAGCTTACGAAGCTGCTGCAAGAAGTTGTGGCTGCCATTTTGAATGCAAAACCACTGAGGGCAGGAGCAACATGGGATTCTTCTGCCCTAAAGCAGCCACTAGACCACCGAGGCCTTTAAAAGGTAGGTCTGGGGAGGGCGAAATGGGTTTGGGGAGGGAGTGGTTTTGCAGCAGTGGGGGCAGGGCCGTGCTTTCGGTTCTGACCAAAAATGCCCAAACGAGAATTTCAGGTCAGTTTCGGTGCTATTTCTGAAACTGAAATTCCATTGGCCTGTAAAATCACTTCCCCAGAAGTCCTGCACCCAAGCAGACACCACACTGGAAATGTGCGTAGTGGCCCAGAGATGCCAGAAGTCACTACTTACTGAGCTTCTTCAGAGCCTCCACGGTGACCTCTGGGTCTCCAGAAACACTCTTCTCCAGCTCCTGCCAGGTCAAGAGGTCAAGCACTGCCTGAGGGACCACTCTCAGGAGCCCTGCTTGCATAGCAGCAATCTGGAGAAGGAGAGGGTGAAATACTGAGAGGTACGAGCAGTGGTACGTTAATGACACCAGCAGCACCCCAATACTATAGCACAAGCAACGTTACATGAGCAACATGCTGATCCTGTGGAATGGACAGCAGCAATGGCGTAGTTAGAGAAAGGGGGCAGTCCACCTCGGGCACTGTCTTCTTTGGGGCACTGGCTCCTCCCGTACGTTCATATTTTTAGCACGAGCAGCCACAAACAGGCTGCTCACGTCGATTTTAGCTCTCTCTCTGTCGCTTAAACATAAGAACATAAGCAGTGCCTCCGCCGGGTCAGACCATAGGTCCATCCTGCCCAGCAGTCCGCTCCCGCGGCGGCCCAAACAGGTCACGACCTGTCTGAATCACCAGAAGGGGCCCCCTTGGTTTCCCATTGAGTCCTATTTTCCCATCAAAGTCCTAACCCTCCGGTCTTGCACATGCACGACCTGGTTGGGTTTCTATACTTATTACCTGGTTAGCTTTCTATACCTGCGTTACATCCCAGCACCTCTCTCAGTATCCCACGATCCCTTTATCCCTCAGGAATCCGTCCAATCCCTGTTTGAATCCCTGTACCGTACTCTGCCTGATCACTTCCTCCGGTAGCGCATTCCAGAGACTCGCACCTAGAAGTGACGTCAGAGAGAGCACCAAAGCCGACGCAAGCAGCCAGGTACAGGGAAGGGAGGCACACGGCGCTATGCCACCAGACAGTGGTACGTTCGCAGCAGAGCAATGCTGTCAAGTGGGCTGTGGTAAGTTACCTGCTCCTTACTTTCCTCCAGTCTGGCTTTCTGAACTAGGCAAATGAACTCCTTGCGATCCTCATAGCGGACGACAGCGCTGCTTCCATTGGGAATGAGTTCCACCAACCTCTGATCACTAAGGACCGTGGTGTAGGTTAACTCATTCCCAAATTTGAACTCAAAGGTGTCTTTGTCCATCACCTCCATCACCTCCAAAAGTTTCACCTGCCACAGGAGAACACGGTTAAAAAGAGTTCACTCCTGAACCAACTACAATCCCACACAGCCCCCAAAGGAGTTTGTGCGACAGACATGCAAAGGTGGAAAGGGTGAAAGGAGACTGCTGTGAGGGCATACAGAGAGACAGTTCTGCTTTCACAGCCGAGATATCAGAGAAAGTTACTGAGATCCGTCAGATCTCATATGAAGGACCTTCTAGAGCTAAGCTGATTATTTTCACTCACCAGTACAGAATCCACCGCAGTGAAGTCTTTGCTCCAGGTGACCGTCTCTCCTGTGAGCTGCTTCCACACAAAAGCTGGGAGCGCCAGGACCTGAGACAGATCAGAAGCAGTCAAGATTAAACCAAGACACAACTTTCTGCACCTTTCCTAGTTCACAGCAACTGTGTTACAAGAAACACGCATCCCTCTGACAAAGTTCATAATTCTGAACAAAGAGGTGCCTCCTATCAACCTGACATCTCTGAAAATATGGACCAGATACAGTGGGCGTAGCGGGGGTGATGGCGCTTCGCGCGTGCCTTCCCTTCCCCCCTGTATCTCCAACCTGCTGGCCTCGGCTTTGCCTGTGATGTCAATTCCTGGTCCCGAGACGAGAAAGTGACTTCAGAGAGAGAGCCAAGGCCGGCACAAGCAGCCGGTTGCAGATGTTTCTCACACCGACGAAGAGTTAGAGGTTTGGAAGGGAAGGGAAGTGGGGGAGGGGAGCTGCCGGTATCCCCCACCAAGACAGTGCTCAGAGCAGTCTGCCCCCCCCTGCTATGCCACTGACCAGACAAAATACATCTTCTAAGAACATACCAATTACAATTAAAGTAAAAAGAAAAGTGATTTGGGTTTTTACCTGTCAGTGTCCACTCACCAAGAATTCCTTGCCTCTCAGCGCTGCCCCCATCAACTGCCCAATCCACTCATACCTGGCAAAGTCCCGGCAGGATGGGTTGGGCACATACATATCCCGACCCTCTCCTGTGCTGTTACCCTGAAAAACAGCAAACAAGTAAAGCCTCTCAAGAACTACCCTGCCGGGGCAAAAGTTACACATTACCAGATGGGAAAGGGAGAGTCTCCGGGAGGAGGAGGGGCAGTCTCAACTACAGAATGGCACGGGGACAAATTTTTCCCCTTCCCCGCAAGTTTTGTCACTGTCCCTGTCCCATTCCTGCAAGCTCTGCCTTAACCGCATAAGCTTCAAACGCGTACGATTTTAAAGTATTTGAGGCTTGTGCAGATGAGGACAGAGCTTGCAGGAATTGGGAAGGGATAGGAAAAGAACTCACGGGGATGAGACGGGAAAAAGAGTTCTTGGGGGACGGGGAAAATTTGTCCCCATGTTATTCTCAAGTCTCAGAGTCTCCCAAACACAGGACTGGGTGGGGGGAAGGGGGGGACAGGACTTTTTGAGTCTCTACAGAGCTTTTATCACCTGATAACATATCAATCCTTGAAGGACTACACAGGTCGTGGAACATATATAATACGCATGGCTTCCTGCAGTGAAACTGGTGCAGTGGCACTCATGTCGCTCGCTAGAAATTTCTCATTTGGCTGCAGTGATGCAGAGAATCTACTAGATACATGGTATGCAGTCAGGAAAAGGGCGAGCTACCTGGTTGGATGTGCGGATGAAGTACGGCAAAGGAACGGGACTATCAGCTGAGCTGGGGCACAACTCCTCAGAGATGTCAGCTAAGCTGTCTCGAAATCCACCACCTTAAGAATGCACACAGAAAAAAAGATCATCGTACGGCCTTTGGTGGGTGCTTTATCTTTTCCGTTTTCTCCTGCCCGCACCAAAGTACTAAGCTACCATGCTTTCAATCTAGAAGTGTTTCTCAGCACTAGAACTGGCAGATACAACGCAGTAGATACATTCCGGAAGCCCCGTTCCCCACCCACATATGCTTTCATGATACACAGAGGGACCTCCTTTGGGTTCTGTCCAAACACTTGACACTGTGCAGGAGGTAAAGCTGGCCACCAAATGCAGTGCTGCTGCTGACTTCCGATTTGCCTGTCTTCAAGGCATTTACATGTTTGAGAGCAGCAAAGTCTGAGGTATAGCAAGAAGAGATTCAGAAGTCACTGGCTACTCACAGAACCCACGGGTAGGCTCCCTGTTAGACTGCAGCTGAGAGCCCCAGAGTGCTGAAATCATGCCTGAGTTTATGAAAATGTCTAACACTCAAGTGTCCACGTTACAGGCAGACTCTCACCTTGATCAATGATGCCCTCAGCGATGAATTTACATTCCCACCACTGGTCATAGCCCCCTGGCCACCTGAAAGAGAGGGGAAAGCGGAAGTTGGCAGAGTCATTGGGTTTCCACAGCATACAGCCCCCTACCCCGCACTCTGATACTACAATGAACACCTAACTTTATTTGAATTATTGAAGAAAATGTAGTTTGGTTCCCATTATGTGCATTGGACATTCACATGCCTGTGTCAGAGTATAGGAGGTACTACAAAACCCCTGGGCTGGGGTGGGGGATGCAGGTGAACCCTTTGTCACCCCCACTGTCTTTTTTCAGAAGTTTGACTGCATGCTGATACCCCCTTACATCAGTATCCTGGCTTGGGGTGTGCATTATAAAATCACTCTTTGCAAATAACGTCTTGTTCTCGGAAGAACAATTCCAGTTGCTGCTTTCAGTGAGGGAAGTGCAGGATGACGGGTGGGTGGCGGGATTGAAGTCGGAAGTTTTGACTCTCTACCTCCTGAGGTGAGAGAGAGAGGGACTATAGAAGGAGAGTACCTGGTATTTGAGCATGCAGACCGTAACACAGTAGATGATGGTAGATAAAGACCTGAACAGTCCATCCAGCCTGCCCAACACCATAATGAATGCAATATAAAATACTTAGATCACGCTCTTTCTGGGACATAGACTGTAGAAGTCATCGACCCCCATCCACCTGGTTTCATATGATGGATTCTGATTCCCAGGTCTGGCTCGGCCTAGGAAGCCTCTGTTTTGATGGGACAAATGGCATCACAACTAGAAAAGGTGGTGCCAGAAGGGGCAAGAAAAGAGTGGATTCCAATTGAACACGAGTTCTCTTTCCAGTCCCTTACCAAATTAGGACACAGCATCCGTTAAAGTTTATGGAGGGTCCAGGGTGTTTGGAGAGAAAATTAAGATAGACAACAAAATAATTTACCATATATACTAGAATATAAACTCATCCGAATATAAACCGAGGTAAACTTTTTCCCCCAAAAAAGGGGGAAAAAAAGGTTTACTTGACTATAAACTGAACTCGTGTCAGTTTTGCAAGGTTAGTATGAGAGTAAGTGGTTTAGTGGTTGGAGCTGCTGCCTCAGCACCCTGAAGTTGCGAGTTCAATCCCATCCTGCTCCTTCTGACTCTGGGCAAGTCACTTAACCTCCATTGCCCCAAGTATCACAGTTAGATTGTGAAACTGCCAGGACAGTTAAGGAAAATATTTAAGAGTACCTGATTACTATTCAATGTATTGTACCCGCTTTGGGTGAATCTCTTCATGAAAAGGTGGTAAATAAACATAGCCAACCACTGGGGGAACTCGCGTCAGCCATTTTGAGTAGTGAGATAGGAGGATCGTCTTGCCCTGGCTCACCAGTGGACCAGCAGGACTTAAGGTAGACAAGGCGAGAGGCTTGTGATGGATCCGAGGGGGAAGACTTGAACATAAACCAAGACCCCCATTTTTGGGCCAAAAATCTAGGTTTCTATTCTAGTATATTACATTACATTACATCAGGGATTTCTATTCCGCCTTTACCTTGCGGTTCAAGGCGGCTTACAAAAGATTTACAAAACGGGGTTACAGTGTAGGAATCGAAGATACATTAGCGTGGTAGTTAGGTAAATTCGAGGTAAGGATAATTACAGTTTACAGTAAAATTGTGTACATGGAGGTAAAATTAGGTGATGTTAGGGCTGATTTAGGAGTTTCTTAAAAAGTATTGTTTTTATTTCTTTTCTGAATGTCTTGTAGTCTGATGTGGTCATCAGTAGGTTGGAGATTCGGGTATCCATTTTTGCGGCTTGAGTGGCCAGGAGGCCATCGTGAAGCTTTGATCTTTTTACTTCATTGATTGGGGGAGGCATGAATGGGGAGTGCGCTTTTCTGTGTCTGAGTGTGGATGCCCGGTTGAGGCGGTTATTCAGGTAGGAAGGACTGTCTCCTTTTAGGGATTTAAATAGCATGCAGTAGAATTTGAATTGTATTCTTCCTTGGATTGGTAGCCAGTGTGAGTTGATGTAGGCTTCTGTGATGTGGTCAAATTTTCTTAATGAGAAGATGAGTCTCAAGGCTGTGTTTTGGATTGTCTGAAGTTGTTTGATCATAGTAGCAGGGCATGGGAGGAAAAGGATGTTGCAATAGTCTAGCAGTCCTAGGATTAAAGATTGTACTATAAGCTGGAATTGATTTCTTTCAAAAAATTTCCGGACTTGTCTCAGATTTCTCATGATTGTGAAAGATTTCTGGATTGTATTATTTATTTGTGGTTGCATGGTACAGCTTCTGTCTAAGGTCATTCCTAGTAGTTTTATGGTGGTTTGGATGGGATAGTTGATTGAGTTGAGTTCTAAATATTTTGAGGTTTGGATTTTGTCATTTTCGAATAGGATGAGTTTGGTTTTGTCTGGGTTGATTTTAAGTTTGTGATCTTTCATCCAGATCATAACTGTATTAAGTATTCGGTGTAGGGTGTTTGGCATGGTGGGTTTAGGCTGATCGTAAGGTGTGAGGATGGTAATGTCGTCCGCGTAGCTATAGGTGGTTATACCTAGATTGTTCAGATGTGTTCCGAGAGAGGCAGTGTAAAGGTTGAAGAGGGTGGGGGACAGTGGGGAACCCTGTGGTACTCCGCAGGGGTTTGCCCAAGGTTCTGATTTTACGTTGTTTGATTTTACGCTGTAGGTTCTGGATTTTAGGAAGCCTTCAAACCAGGCGTATACTTTATCAGAGACACCTATTGCGTCCAAGATTTGCAGAAGGATATTGTGATCAACTAGGTCAAAGGCTGCGGTCAGGTCTAATTGTATAAGGAGCATTTTTTTCCCTGTGCTGAGGTGTTGTCTGATTGTGTCCATAAGGGAGGCTAGGAGAGTTTCTGTGCTGAAATTGGATCTGAAGCCAGATTGCGTGGGGTGGAGTATGTTATGGTCATCTAGATAATTAGTGAGTTGTTTGGCCACTAGGCCTTCTGTAAGTTTGACGTATAGCGGTATTGAGGCAATAGGTCTGAAGTTGGAGGGTTGGTCTGGTGGTCCTTTAGGATCTTTTTGGATTGGAGTGATGATGATTTTGCTGAGTACAGAGGGGAAAATGCCATCAGTGAGCGTGGATTGAATCCATTGTAGAAGTAGTGTTCGGAATTTTACGCTGGAGGTGGTAAGGAGGTAGGAAGGGCAGTGGTTGTAGTCACAAGAGGCGTGGCTGTATTTTTTGTAGAGGTTATTGAACTCGGGCCATTGTATGTTGGTGAATTGAGACCAAGTTCTGTCTGCTGCTGTTGAATCTTTTTCTGTGGGGTGAGTTGTGATTATGCTTAGGTGGGATGGGGTAGAATCGAGGGTGGCTCTGGCATTGATAATTTTGTTCTTGAAGTGATCAGCTAGGAGGGTAGCTGATGGGATTGGGGTATTGTTTGTGGTTGTGTAGGGTTTGGTGTCTGTCAGATCTTTTAGGATTTGGAAAAGTTTTTTGGTGTCTTGGAATTCTGTGCCTATAAGATTTGAGTAATGAGTTTTCCTTTTGTCTTTTAGTAGTCGTTTGTATTGTTTGATGCTGCTTTTCCAAGCAGTTTTTGTTTGTTCTAGATTTGTTTTTCTCCATTTTCTTTCTAATCTTCTACATTGTTTCTTGAGTTGGAGCAGTTCATTGTCAAACCATGGGTCTGATCTTCTGTTGGTTCTGGTTTTGGTTTGTAGTGGGGCTAATTCATCAAGGATGTTGGTGGACATATGTTTCCAGTGAGAGATGAAGTTTTTTGGGTCTTGGTCTTGGTATATTCAGTATCTATTTCAATGAGCATGTCTCTTACATTTCAGGAGTGGCCCTCTTGCTGGGCTTGTGTCCATTCTTTGTATGTTTTGATTGGATTTTATTATGCAAATGTTTCTGAGTGGTTTTATTATTTACTGCTGCGTCATTTTGCTCCTATTACAAAGGCTGAATGTGCTCCTAAAGCAGGCAGTCCAGGTGCCGAAATATGTTGGGTGGTAGGACAACATATAACACCTCGTCATTAAAGATTATAGATTGCCTTTCAAATAAATTCTGCTCTTATGATGTACTAGGTTAGGGC
Source organism: Geotrypetes seraphini (assembly GCF_902459505.1). Classification (NCBI taxonomy): domain Eukaryota; kingdom Metazoa; phylum Chordata; class Amphibia; order Gymnophiona; family Dermophiidae; genus Geotrypetes; species Geotrypetes seraphini. The sequence continues at coordinate 72,192,492 of NC_047095.1, forward strand.
TGCCCAAGTCCGATCCTCGAGATCTACTGGCAGGCCAGGTTTTCAGGAAAATACAATGAATATGCATGAGAGAGATTTGCATACCAAGAAGGCGGTGCAGGCAAATCTCTCTCATGCATATTCATTGGGGAAATCCTGAAAACCCAACTGGATTGTGGCTCGCCAGGAGGGACTTTGAGATCCCTGCCCTAGGTCCACCATAGTCCAATCCCCTCCCTGTAGAGCAGGGGTCTCGCAATCCAGTCGGGTTTTCCCCCAATGAATATGCATGAGATCTATTAGCATACAATGAAAGCAATGCATGCAAATAGATGTCATGGATATTCATTGGGGAAATCCTGAAAACCCTACTGGATTGCGGCCCTCGAGGAGGGACTTTGACACCCCTGGATTAGAGAAAAGGGAAACACACTTTGTATTTCCAACGGCTCTGTTGGGAATGAGGACTGGGGTCAAGTGGAACAGCATAGTGGGGTACAGCAAGAAGAATCTTAGAGGTTTGGTTACGGTGTGAAGGTTGGCACACTCTAGCTCAGGGCTGCCCAAGTTCGCTCCTTGAGATCTACTGACAGGCCAGGTTTTCAGGATATCCACAATGAACATGCATGAGAGAGATTTACATACCAAGAAAGCAGTGCAGGCAAATCTCTCTCATGCATATTCATTGTGGATATCCTGAAAACCTGGCCTGCCAGTAATCTCGAGGACCGGAATTGGGCAGCCCTGTACTAGGTAGTTCCTATGAATGTTTTTTATTTTTGTGTGTGTTTTAAAGATCAGTCTTCCATCCTTAAATCAGGATACAATCATGTCCAAATGACCTGTAGCAGTGGCTTTCATGTGCCACTAGATGTCACCTTTCAGCAAAGATGCTGCCTCTCCATTGTGGAAGAGCAAACTAGATTTATGGGCTAAACCGAGGCTCTTCCACATGACGTTGTACGAGTCAGCCTCATGCCAGGGCTTCAAAAACATCATTTGGCCGAGGAGGGGGTGGCTGTTAGCCATGCGACCCAGCTTGTGGTAGTGGGGACATCTCAAAACTATTATACATACCTGTAATCCAAAGCCTTCTCATACTTATCGGATGGCTTCAGCCCCTCGTATACCTATAAGGCAAATAGAGACTTGTCAGGGGCTGGTAGGAATGGGAAGGCTGTTTCACGAGCACAATTCAAGGGAGATGAAGAAGAACATGAGAAAGGCAGCATAATGGCTGTGGGAACTAGACTGTAAGAGGTTTGGGAGAAAGGGCATAAAATGTGTACCATGTGGGGAACAGAGAGCAAGAAGCCACAAACGGCCCAGAGAGAGAACGTGTGAGAGTAGGCCCTGAGATTGTGCAAGACTGATAGCAGATAGAGAGAGCTCGGAGAGAGGGAGAGGGAAGGGAGAAGAGAGTACACACAGGCCCTGGGATTCTCTCGCTCTAGGCCACCCCCAAGGGTGAGGGTGACACCAAACTGAGGTAGGATGTGGTTGCAAAGTTAATGGGCCGGGAGTGAAACCAATGCCCCGTCTCACAGGAATCCAGCAAAGCTAAAAATGGCCACAGATTTTAACAAGAGGAAAAGGGTCATGCCTCTCAGGCTCACTACTGCAAAGCACTGTGGGATTTGTAGTGCTCAGCTGTTACTGAGCCTAATCCAGGAAGTAACATGGAGGAGGAAGGTGTAGCACCCTGAGGTCTTGAGATCAAATCCTGGGTGTCACTTAATCCTCCATTTTGAAATGCCAAAGCCACATAAAGGTGGCATACAATTCCTCATTCCCTCTTACCTGGATGAAGACGGCATTCTTACAGCTGGGATCCAGCGCAGGGTTGTCCCGGTGCTCCATTGCCAGCCTCCTATTGATGTACAGACGCGGCATCACATTGGGCTTACTGGTCTCAGAGTCCTTCAGGCACTGTGTGATAAGTGGAGCGCCAGACTTTGAGAGCAGAAGGAACTGCTTGATACTCTATGGGAAAAAGGGGAGACATCACCGAGGGATCCTGAATGTCCATTTACAGAGTGCTTTGGCAGCCCATCCTTCCTGCTTTGAACCCAAATCCCTCCAGCCAACCTTCCCATGAAGCCCAGAGAAGGACTGAGGATGGATTACGATTCTTCCTGAAGGGAAAAAGCCACAGGTCAGCTCCTGTTTAGCTGGGGAGAGTGTGGCCCAGTGGTTAAAGCTACCTCCTCAGCACCCTGAGATTGTGGGTTCAAACCCACACTGCTCCTCTTGACCCTGGGCAAATCACGTAATCCCCACCTTGCCCTTGCTCCAGGTACATTAGATAGATTGTGAGCCCACCGGGACAGACAGAGAAAAATGCTTGAGTACCTGAATAAATTCATGTAAACCGTTCTGAGCTCCCCTGGGAGAACAGTATAGAAAATGGAATAAATAAAATAAATCGAGCCCTCCCATCTCCACTCTCCCTCTGCACTGACCTTGAGCTGGTCAAATGTTCCCAATGTGTGATCCCAGGCAGGAACGAGGTGTGGCAGGACACTGTCCAGCAGCTTCACAAATCTGTGAATGAAAGCCCAGGCTTTACAAAGACAGCACTCGCAGCACAGAGCAGTCTCCTCTCCCCCAGCCCAGCCAGTACGCAGACACTCCTGCTCTACAGCACCACCACCAGGCGGTCCAACACCATGACCGGGTACAGCGGCGAAGCGAGGGCGACTGGCGCCCCTCCCCTGCCCTCTTCTCTGCCCCCACCCGGCTCCTTCCTGATCCCCCCTGCTGCGTGTATCCCCCTCCCTCTTTAATTTTCCTGACGGAAGCAGCATCACGAACCTGCTGCCCGCGTCATGTCTGCTCCAACGTCACTCCCTAGGCGCAGGACAAGAAGCGACGTCAGAGAGAGCAGACATCGATGCGGGCAGCAAGTTCGTGATGCTGCTCATGCTGGGAAAATTAACGAGGTACGAGGGAAGGGGAGGGAAGTGGTGCATGGCGGGGGGGGTCGGGAAGGAGTGGGGAGGCGAAGAGGGGAACCCTGCCCCTTACTACGTCACTGCCTAGGAAATGAACACACACCATGTACTGAACAGCAGTGGTCCAGCAACACTGACCATGTGTTACTACAGAGTAGTGTCTCGCAAACTTTCCAGCCGGCGGCACACTAAATCCAGTGCCCCGGCCGGAAGGCACCCAGAAGTGCGCAGACGTTACGCGCCGACAGCCGCGCACGCACAGAGGCCCATCTGGCCACGACCCACCGGTGGAGGGATCGAGGAAGAGAGTCATCTGCGCCAGCTGATTTCCTACAGGTCATGCCTCTCACGGCAAGAGCACGTCCTGTCAGCCGGCATGAATGACTCTCCTCCTCGCCAGTGTGTCACGGCACACCAGAAATCTCAGGAGGCACACAGTGTGTGATACACTGCTGCAGAGGAATAACCCTCCCCTTCCTTGTGCAGAATATAACACCAGAGGTCACAACAGAGGTATATTCCACCCCTCACTGTGCTAAACCCCTTCCCTCCTCTGCTGCGTACCTCTGCAGAACCACTGCCCGGCGATACAGCACATCTGGATCCGTGCCCTCCAGCCGAGGGTAGCGCACAAGGTTCGCCGGCTGGAATATGTCTGCGCTGAGCCCCAGGTCTCGCTCCCTTGAAGATTTAATTTTAATCCCGTGGATCCGCACATCGATTCCATCGTCTGCACAAAACATATTTGTAAGGGGGTCACTAAACATGCTCGAGTCATTTCTATCTACTTTATCAATGTGTGAATCGAGACAGAGGCAGCAAATGTCCCAACATCCCTGGTTGCGAAACACTGAACAGGCCAACAGAAGAGCACCTCAAAAAGAAAGGCAAGGGTGGTGTCTTTTCAACCAGTGATAAAAGTCTTTATTAAGCAAATAATAGTCCCAACAAGGATCCCTGTTTCGGCGCATGGCAACGCCTTCCTCAGGGGACACGTGAGCAGTTGAGCAACAGCATACAGTGAAGAGAGGGATAGAGATGAGGCCGAAAGTGAAAGGCTGAGCTCTGCACACAGAACCGACATGAGAAGCCAGCGGCATGCTGGTCCCATCACCCCCCCTAAGCCAGCTCCACCAGAATCAACAAGGTCCAGTTCCATTTTCATCTGACAAACTGCCTTACAGACAAGCCACTGAGGCACTTTACAAGATAAAGCAAGGATTTAGTAATAGGTACAAATAAGTAAAAGAATGTACAGTACTACAGTCTTACAATAAGAGGACAGGAGATGGACGGCTCCATTAGTGCAGTCATCTCCAAAGCCACATCCCAGCTGCCTCACTGATTTCAAGCTTTATAAAGCCCACGTTTGTTAAAATGCATCTCAATTAAAATGTTTATCAGAATTGCCCAAGTAAATTTATTTCCCACTACAGCTTAACCATTCATTGCCCCGAGTACAGAATAAGTTCCTGTTTATAATATGCAACCACAGAAAGGCAGTAAATGAAGTCCCTAAAAGACTGAAAATCTGCCTCCTGCTCAACCCCAGATCCAACATCTCTCCCTTTCACTTCCTGATCTCCCTCCCACTGTCCACCACCTTTTCCTCCCTCCCCTCTACCCCCACAAATGCCAAGCTCTTCTCGTGGCTGCTGGAGCTCCCTGCCTTGGCCACAGCTTTCACTAGTGGCCCTTCCAGCTATGCTCCAGGGTCTTGAGCTCGTCCCCCTCCCCCATCCAGGGTTCAACATCTCCCCCCCCACACTCGCTTCAGACATATTCAGAAAGAGCAAACCTCGACACTGAACAATGCGGATCTCAATGACAGGGAGGTGAGTGGACATGTCTTCCAGCACACACACATCGCCAATGAGCGTTCTGCGGAAGGAAGGAGAACAGCGTCAGGACATTTTCAAAGGAAGTCACTAAAACAAGATCGAGGCGTGTCAGGGGGACCCAATGTCCCTTCTCCCCACAAAACCAGGAAGAGCATTCACCTGTATAAGGGTTATTCCTACAAGGTGATAACTTGGAGACCAGCTTAGATAACAGAAAGAGCCAGTGACAAAGACGTATAATGTATCCAGCAACCCCAGACCCCACTCTCAAAGAGGCCACATCATAGGTATGAGGTCCCAGGCCCCAGCCAGCCAACCCCTTCCAGATACACACAGGCACACGGTCTGTACCCAGCGGTAGGCAACTCCAGTCCTTGAAAAATCTGACATGTGTCCACATTGAATATGCATGAGACGTTTTTCCACACCATCTCCTTTGCATACAGGTACAGCTTGTGCACATTCAGTGTGGCTATCCCAAAACTCTTCAAGTGCCACAGGATGACTGGAGTTGCCTACCTGGCTGGAAGGACACCAGGATGCCCACTTACTCATCAATGGGCATATCGTTGAGTTTCTTAAGGTTGTCGCTCTCTCCTCCATACACAGCCACTCTCTTGGGCATGTAATTTTCATCTGTCGCATTCACTGTCAGAAGAAGTTTCCTAGAAGGGAAGGCAGTAACAGTTAAGTGAACCGGAAGGGTATTTCTAGCCTCCCAGCTCAGAAGCAAGTGGTGGTGGTGTGAGGGGCACCTGGGCACAGGAAGAAGGTGACAGCTAGAATCAGCCTAAAGGGCCTCCCACTCACCTAGAGTCCTTGTGCTCCCTTCCCTAGTGAGAAGATGGGAGAATAAAAGGAGGGGGAGTAGCATTATATGTTAAACACACAGGTTTAGTTTACAATGACTGGACTTCTTCTCTCTTCAGGGGTTGTGAGTGCTACCTCCACCCAGGAAATGAGACTGGAGCCAGAAATCCTACCCAACACCCCTCCTATGACTATGTGTGCCTTAACAGGGAGCCCAAGTACTGGAGGGAGCAGTAACAGCAGCGGGGGGAGGGGGTGACTCACTTGATGACGGTCCCTTTCTTCATGTGGAGGCGTATCCAGTGCTGGCCCTGGGATCCATCGCTCTCCCAGTATGTATCTGTGTAATTGTCCGTCAGACACCAAGCAGTCGAATCTTCCTGAAAGAGGAGGAGCTATGAGGATTCAGATCCTGACTGCAGAGCCCTCTACCTGCACACATGCGGTACTGCACAGAACCTGTAACCTAGGAGTAATAAAGTCACATAACAACCCGTGCTGTGCAGACAGGAAGGCTGAGCCCAGGGCTTACTGAAGAGAGAGACTGTGCAATACAATAGGGAACATCAGGGCTGGTCACTTTCCCTGCAAGGGTGCAAAAGATGTCACAGGAAGGTGCCACCCCCACAGAGTCTGCTCCCTATGAGGATATGTGTTATCTGCTGTAGCTTATAGGAGAATGTGTCAGACACTGTACCGTATATGAAGAGACATCGATGCGCTCCACGTACTGTTTGACGCTCCCCAGACTCTCATCCTCCTTTGCTACGTGGTCATGGAAGAAATGCACAAGATCTTCATCACACTCATAGCTCCATGTGAGGGGAACAAACCTGTAAACACAAGGAGACGCTCACATCCATGCCAACAAGCACCGTGTCCACTTCATCTCCCCAGGGCTGGGGGCAAGGTGCCCTGGGCAAATCTTCCACCTGAATTCAGTTTAGGACCCCTGGGTACCTTCCTGATAAGTCACAATTACCTCAATCCCACAAAGTCCCAGAACAATCCTTAAAAAAATGCATCGCTTGAGATCATCGGGTCGATATTCAAACACAGATCCTGGCCAGTTAAACTGGGCTAACTGGTCATGCTGCTGGAAATGCCTAGTTAGTGCCTTTCTCAAAACCAGCTACTTTGGGGGGCATTCCGAATGGGGGGGAGGGTCACCATGTGGCAGGTTAAGTGTCAATGTTCAGCAGTTAACCAGCCAAGGTCACCACATGAATCTGACTGCATAAAAGTCAGTCCTAGCTTTATGTAGTGTTACAAAGCTGGGTAAGGGCTGAACATCACACTTAAGCAGCTACGGTTTCACTGGCTCTATAAACACAGAAATTCAACGCCGAAGCCTGGACATGGGCAGACACTGAATTTCTGGAACCACCGTATGTTTAAACATTAATCTTTATTTAGTCTGCAACCGATGAGGACAGCTTCCAAATGCCATTCACCTGAGCAACTGTGCAGGGCGACGGTTCTTTGAGTTTCGGTTGCTTATTGCTAAATGGTGAGACCTTAGCTAGGACCACAGCAGAGCGCGATTTAGGAGTAATCATTAGTGAAGACCTGAAAGCTGCCAATTAAGTGGAGAAGGCTTCATCCAAGGCTAGACAAATGTTGGGATGTATCCGTAGAAGTTTCGTCAGCCGGAAGCCCGAGATCATTATGCCATTGTACAGAACCATGGTGAGACCTCATCTGGAATACTGTGTGCAATTCTGGAGGCCACACTACCGTAAAGATGTACTGAGAGTCGAGTCGGTTCAGCGTATGGCCACCAGGATGGTCTCAGGGTTCAAGGATCTCTCATACGAAGAGAGGCTGAATAAATTGCGGCTGTACTCTCTCGAGGAACGTAGGGAGAGGGGAGACATGATTGAGACATTTAAGTATATCACCGGTCGTATCGAGGAGGAAGATGATATTTTCTTTCTTAAAGGACCCTCAGCCACAAGGGGGCATCCGCATGGCGACACCAGGAAGTATTTCTTCACCGAAAGAGTGGTTGATCATTGGAATAGACTTCCTGTGCAGGTGGTCAAGGCCAGCAGCGTGCCAGATTTTAAGAATAAATGGGATGCGCATGTGGGATCTCTAAGATGGTAATAGTGGGGGGGAGAGTCATCAGAATAGGCAGACTCGATGACATATAGGATATCTGGGAGAATAAATTTAGGGTGGGCAGACTGGATGGGCTATGGCCCTTTTCTGCCGTCATTTTTCTATGTTTCTATGCACTAGGCAGTCGCCTAGTCTTGCCTAATGGTTGCGCTGGCCCTGATCACCCATCCATCAGCTTCAGCTTTCTCCCTGATTTTTATCCCACCTTCCTTTGCTTCCATGTTTAGACTAGACATCAAACGCCTTTTACCGAAGTTTCTCCATGGCATCTTCATCTTGCTCAACCGGTTTAGGCTTTGCTCCGAGGCACAGAGAGTACGTAGCATCTACAACTTGCTCCCACCTGAAAATCAAGAGGAAGGGTGAGAAGAACAAATGGTCAGAGAATATCTACCACAAACAGTGAGGCACTTACCAATTTCTGAAGCCCCTAATACACCCAATCCTCTTATGCAATATTTCTAAAGCTCCCTGCCATTGGTTAGATTCCCCTAGCTACTCACAATACAAAAAAAAATAATCCACACATTATAGTATCACTCAAACAACAGAAACAAACTCCCTCCATTACCAAACCCTGGAAAAAATGCACGCAAAACGTATATAGCAAATCTGCTTCATCAAACCAACATTGTTAACACCCAGAACCCAAACAGCAACAGCCCTGCCTATGAAAAAAAAACCCAAAAACACAATCCAAACACTGCACAGTTCCAAAAACAGAATACGCTGGACTGTGCCAGACTCCTGCACATAATCAATGCACCAGGAGATATCCAAACACAGACCAGAGAGAGGCATATAAAAACTAGCTGAAAATCCCAGGAAGCCAGACTCTGTATGCAATGCCGAGAAATACAAACAGAATCTATTTCCTATTGTACTGTGCAAAATATAAAAATATCAGAGATAAGAAGGGTTACAATACGGCTCCAGAAAAAGAACGTATTGAGACATACAGGTTTTACTTCCACTGCTTTCAATGGAAGGAAAACCCAGATGTCTATAACATCTGTCCTCCTTACTTCCATCGCGTTCAGTGGAAGTAAAACCCGGATGTCTCAATCTGTCCTCTTTTTTTGGAGCCATATAGTAACCCTACAAATAAGAACATAAGAATTGCCATACTGGGACAGACCAAAGGTTTCCAACAGTGGCCAACCCAGGTCCCAAGTACCTAGTTAGATCCCAAGATTTTAAGCTGCTTAGCCTAGGAATAAGCAGTGGATTTCCCCAAGCCATCTTAACAATGGCTTATGGACTTCTCTTTTAGGAAACGATCCAAGCCTTTTTTAAACCCTGCTAAGCTAACTGATTTCACCACATTCTCCAGCAAAAAATTCCAGAGTTTAATTACACGTTGTGTGAAGATTTGTTGTAAATCCATTACAGTGGTACCTTAGTTTACGAGCATAATTCGTTCCAGAAGCATGCTCGTAAACCAAAATACTCGTATATCAAAGCGAGTTTCCCCATAGGAACTAAGAAAAACTCGCTTGATACGTTCCCACCTACCCCCACCCCCCGAGGCCAGGGGCGCTGCTCTGCACCCCTCCCCCGAGAACTGGCACTGCTCCCCCCCACTCACAAAGGTCCCCCTCCGTGTGATCCGCCATCCCCCCCTGCGATCCGGCATCCCCCCCTGCAATCTGGCATCCCCCAGCACCCACCCGAACACACTGCTTATCCCCATCTGGCACCAACGCACCGTACATGCCGGTGCCGGAAGATCTGCGTCTTCTTGTTTGCTGGCCCTTGAGCATCAGCGCATGCTCAAGGCCTTCGAGTTCACGCTCTCTCCAAGATTCTCCGAGAAAGCGTGAACTCGAAGGCTTTGAGCATGCGCAGATGCTCAATGCCCAGCAAACAAGACGACGCAGATCTTCCGGCACCGGCACTTCCTGTACGTTGGTACCGGTGCTGGTGCCAGATGGGAATAAGCAGTGTGTTCGGGTGGATGCTGGGGGATGCCAGATCGCAGCGGGGGGGGGGGAGGGGATGCGACGCGAGCGGTGGGGATGCCGGTTCGCTGGGGGGAGGGTGCCAGATCGCGGGGGTGCCGCTCGCAAATCAAGGCAAGCTCGGTTTCCGAGGCGCCAATTTTGCGAATGTTTTGCTCGTCTTGCAAAACACTCGTAAACCGAGGTACCACTGTACTTAGTACCTTCATCATATGCCCCCTAGTCCTAGTATTTTTGGAAAAAGTAAACAAGCGATTCACATTTATTTATTCAGTTTTCTACAATGTTCTCCCAGGAGAGCTCAAACGGTTTACATTAATTTACTCAGGTACTCTAGCATTTTTTTCTGTTTATCCCAGTGGGCCCACAATCCATCTAATGTACTTAGGGCAATGGGGGGGGGGGAATCAGGTGACCGGTCCAGGGTCACAAGGAACAGCATGGGTTGGAACCTGCACCCTCAGGGTGTTGAGGCCACAGCTCTAACCACTGTGCCACATTTTCAGACATAGTGGCAAATGTTGTCCGACAAAGATGGCAACACAAAGTTGGCAAAGCATGGTAAAAATGTCATTTGACAAAACATGGTATGGTGAAACAAAGCACAGCAAACCTTTACCCTTTCCGCTTCACTCACTATTTTATAGACCAGAAAACTCTGCTGCTACAGCTACGGTTTCACGTCTTCTCTCCAGGACTATACAAAAAAACTCTGTATCCTGTCACCAGAAAAGGAATGTGACCTGACCAGGGACAATACCGATAGAAACTAGAAGCCAGATTTTAAAAAGAATGGGGGGAAGGGAACAAGGGGGTGTAGGGGGGATGGAATAGGTCATATGGAAATATATTTTGGAGGAATGATAGAAATATGTATGGAAATATCACAATTGTGAATCTACTTGTAATGAATATCACTTTGTATTACATTCTTTATTATATTATTGCATATTTACTTGATTCCTTCAGTAAAATGTTATAATTGTTCTTGTTAATAATATTTCTGTACATTGTAATGTAATTTTCTGTCTAACCTTTAACTGCCAAATGCATTACATTAGAAACATATGTAAAATTGTCACGTTGACAAAGTTCTCCGAATCTTTATTTAGTCAGCTTTTGAGATAGACATTGGGGGAGCCACTACTTGGCATGGAATGTTGCTATTTGGGGTTTTGCCAGGTACTAGTGGTCCTGGACTGATCACTGTGGAAACGGGCTATTGTGTTAAATGACCATTGCTATTTGTATCAAATGTGAGAAGGATTCCAATACTTTGTCTCATGCGTTTTGGAAATGTCATCTGATCAAATCTTTCTAGTCTGCCATCCTATTATTTTTGGGGTCCTTATGGAATTGTCAATTGGTTGAATCTCCAAAAGGTGTGTTGTTTGGTAGGGCAGCAGCTTGTGGGGTTTTTGGACATGAAAGATGTATTCTTTTTCAAAAAGCATGTATGATTGGTCATAAATGCATATTACAATATTGGTTACAAAAAGATCCTCCAAATTATTGGCATTGGAGGAATCAATTCCATCGTTTAATTTTATTTGAGGTTTTTGAGGTTCGTAAATTTCCTAAAAAGAACACGATTATTTTTAAAAATCTGGGATCCTTATATACAAAAATTATCCTCGAAAGCTAGAAGTATGATTCTTAATACTTTATATTAGATTTAAATAAATGTGGTTTTTATTTATTTATTTTTATTTAAATATTTTTGTTTATTTGGTGTTTTGTGTCACCTTTCATTCTGGGGTAGGGAGGGAAATTGGAATGATTTTAATATATATGTATGGAGTGGGGAGGGGGGATATAGGGGAAAAGTGGTTTAGATATATTAAAATATATTTTGGAGGAATGATAAAATGTTTATGCAAATGTTTTATTGTGAATTTGATTGTAAAGAATGTCTTTTTGTATCATATTGTTGTATATTCCTTCAATAAAATGTTATAACAATGACCATTGCTCTAACCCAGTAAGGCTATTCTGATGTTCTTATGTGAGCCACGTATAGGACGATCGAGTCATTGTGACATCACTGATGAGGTTGGCTCTTAGGCATTGGTGGAATGATGCCTTATGACATCACAAACTCAGCTCTGGAATGTTGCTACTCTTCTGGCTTCTGTCTGGTACTTGTGACCTGGATTGGTCTCTGTGAAGACGAGATGGACCATTGCTCTGACCCAGAAAGGCTATTGTTATGTTGTTATATGCAAATCAAAGATAACCGAGTTTCATGCCGGTCTTCAGTGGCCAGGGCGTGGTTCGTCTTTGTTATCCTTGGGTACACTTTGCTTCTCACTTAAGAATGTACCCTGTGGTGCCGGGATATCCTTCTCTTACCTGCTGACTGGTTTGTAATCTATGCCGAACAGCTGCTGTTGTCTCTGGAGCCGGTCTGGGGACTCCACTGGCACCAGTCTGTCCCCCACATCTGTGTGTCTGCAGATGACAGTCCAGCCCTCCTCCATGTCAGGGCCCACATTGTATTCCTGCAGCTGCTCCTGTGGATCAAGAACACACAACCATGAGTCCAGCCTGCAAATGTCAAGAGAAGGAAAGGGACACCGAGGGTTAAGTGACATAGTAACATAGTAACATAGTAGATGACGGCAGATAAAGACCCGAATGGTCCATCCAGTCTGCCCAACCTGATTCAATTTAAATTTTTTATTTTTTTCTTCTTGGCTATTTCTGGGCAAGAATCCAAAGCTTTACCCGGTACTGTGCTTGGGTTCCAACTGCCAAAATCTCTGTTAAGACTTACTCCAGCCCATCTACACCCTCCCAGCCATTGAAGCCCTCTCCTGCCCATCCTCCACCAAACGGCCATACACAGACACAGACCGTGCAAGTCTGCCCAGTTCAATATTTAATATTATTTTCTGATTCTAAATCTTCTGTGTTCATCCCACGCTTCTTTGAACTCAGTCACAGTTTTACTCTCCACCACCTCTCGGGAGCGCATTCCAGGCATCCACCACCCTCTCCATAAAGTAGAATTTCCTAACATTGCCCCTGAATCTACCACCCCTCAACCTCAAATTATGTCCTCAGGTTTTACCATTTTCCTTTCTCTGGAAAAGATTTTGTTCTACGTTAATACCCTTCAAGTATTTGAACGTCTGAATCATATCTCCCCTGTCTCTTCTATCCTCTAGGGCAGTGGTTCCCAACCCTGTCCTGGAGGAACACCAGGCCAATTGGGTTTTCAGGCTAGCCCTAATGAATATGCATGAAGCAAATTTGCATGCCTATCACTTCCATCATATGCAAATCTCTCTCATGCATATTCATTAGGGCTAGCCTGAAAACCCGATTGGCCTGGTGTTCCTCCAGGACAGGGTTGGGAATCACTGCTCTAGGGTATACATATTCAGGGCTTCCAGTCTCTCCTTGTGCCTAGAGTCACAAGGAGCTGCAATGGGAATTGAACCCATTTCCCCAAGTTCTCAGACCACTGCACTGACCACTAGGACACCCCACCTCTTCCTCCATTTCACACCCTATCCCAGCCAGTCAGGATTTCTGGATATGCACGCTAACTATGCGCCCTCATATCCTGCATACCCAGTGGCATAGTAAGGGGAAGGGGGCACCTCCTGACCCACTGCTCCCCCATTGCCACATGTGTGTGCCACTTCCCTTCCCCCATGCCTCTGTAACATTCCTGGCATGAGCAGTAACCCTCATCCTGCTGTTGTGCCAGCGTCGGCTCTTCCTCTGATGTCATTTCCTGGACCCGCATCTAGGAAGTAATATCAGAGGAAGAGCTGATGCTAGTTCCATCCCTGGCAGGGTTCAAATCCCAGCTAAAGGCCCACTTTTTAAAAACTGCTTTCAACTCTTAACTCCCCCTCACTGCTGACAGCTACCTAGACCCCCAACCCTGAAATGTCCTGTCTAAATTAGATTGTAAGCTCTTCTGAGCAGGGACTGTCTTATTGTGTGTTTGAATGTACAGCGCTGTGTACGCCTTTCAGTGCTATAGAAAAAATAAAGAGTAGTAGCTTGCGGTTTGCTGTTCGCACCAGGAACATTATAGAGGTATGGGAGAAGAGAAGCAGCGCACTTATGACAGGAGGGGGCAGGGAAGGAGCGTGTGGGAGAAGAGGGTGGGGAGGGGTGCCTCCTACCCTCACATACCCCCCCATCCCCATCGATGCTAGATCCATCTCACTCCCCCCACTGGATCTCCTTCTGCCCCAAGTTTTCATGCAGGACCCTCCACCCTGGTTCTCTATCCTTCCTCCTCCCCATCCTGGGACCTGCATCTTTGGTCCCCTCCTCTACTAATAATATGTTTTGCTCTTCCTACTGTTTCCATGTAGGAACTCCTCCTCCCTCACCCTTCTCTCCTCCTCCCCTTCCCCCTTCTCCCATCCTCCTTCCTCCTCTCCCCCCTCCTGCTCCCCCCTTCTCCCCCTTGCCCCTCCCCTCCTCCCTCCTCCTCCTCACCCCCCCTCCCCTTGTCCCCTCACCCCCCTCCCCTTGTCCCCTCACCCCTCCTCCTCTCCCTCCCCTCCTCCCTTGTCCCCCTCCCCTTCCCTCCTCCCCCCACTTCCTCCCCCTCCCTCCTCCCCCTCCTTCATCTTCCCCCCTCTACCCCACCTCCTCCTCCTTCCCCCTCCTCCTTCTTCCCCATCGCCCTCCTCCCTCTCCCTCCTCCCTCCTCCCTCCTCCCCCCTTGTCCCCTCCCCCTCCCTCCACTTCCTCCCCCTTCCTCCTCCTCCATCTTCCCCTTCTACCCCACCTCCTCCTCCTTCCCCCTCCTCCTTCTTCCCCCTCGCCCCCCTCCCCTTGTCCCCTCCCCTCCTCCTCCCCCCACTTCCTCCCCCCTCCCCCACTTCCTCCCCCCACCTTGTTGAGCTTTCCCCAGAGCCCCCGCTCATCGCAGTACTCGTCGCCGGTGATGCGCAGGACGCTGCCTTTGCGCAGCTCGAGGGTGGCCCGGGGCAGCTTGTGGCGGGCGGCGGCCGGGGAGTCCCAGACGGGCAGCAGGCTACAGTCCCAGGATGCGGCCGCAGCGCCCCCGTCCTTGCACACCTTGTAGTGCAGCTCGCGGGGCACGTAGCAGAGGGGCGCGGGCAGGGGCAGGCGCGAGCGCAGGCAGCGCGCGCACTCCAGGAGGCAGCGCAGGCGGGCGAGGCGGGCCGCGAGGGGGCTCTCCCAGGCCGCCATGGATGGGCGCGAGCGCTCGCTTCCGGGAGGCCGCGAGCGCGCCAACCGCCACTACCGTAATGCTCCGAGTGGCGGCGCCGCGGCTCCCCCAGATCGAACCTGCACCGCGCGCCCCACATCGCATCCAATTCATGCCCCAGCTAGTGGCATTCTACCTGAACAATACCCCCCCCCCCCCGGTGCAAAAAAAAAAAAACAACCCTCCCCAATATGGAATACATGAGGAATGCCTCAATCCCCCCCCCCCAGCTTCTAATGTGCAAATAAAACCTGCACAATGCTCCCAACATCGTATCCCCCGGATAAAGCACCAATTCATGCTCCAGCTAGTGGTATCTAATCATACATGAGCAATACCACCCCATGCAAACAACCCTCCCCAATATGGAATACATGAGGAATAGCCCAATTACCTCCCTCCCAGCTTCTAATAACCTACACAGTGCTCCCAATATCATATCCCCCCTAATACTCCAACTAGTAATACCTGAACAATACTTCCAATGTCACAAAAAAATCCCCAAAATGGCATACCCAAGTAATGCCTCAATTCCCCCCCAGCTTCTAATGTGCAAATAAAACCTGCACAATGCTCCAAATAACATATCCCCCAGATAAAATACCCAATTCATGCCCCAGCTAGTAATACCTGAACAATAATCCCATCATATATCCCAAGCCTGACATAAAATACCAAGCAATGCTCTGATTACCAGAGGGCACCGAAAGGTCTTTGGGGTTTCTTATTTCACCTACTTTTAGGCTAATAAAATAATACAAATAATTGAACATATAATATTGCAAAAAACGCACTATTAATTACACAAGTAATACATAAGACAATCATTTTTCTCCCACCCTCCTCCCAATTATTAATACAATAAAACATATGTGACTAAAATATTATAATTAAGTAATTTTAATCCTCAAAATACACTTCCCACCCTGGATGTGTAAGGAATTCTAAGAAAAGGAGAAATACATGACCCTTACTGTGAGGTAACAAATGAAGTCAATGGGCTCCACACTTTATTAAAAGAATTACTAAAACCCAAACATTCCACATTCATTCTCTCATATTTACATGTGGTACACACATTTGCCCACCAAAATGCGTAATTAAGTCTGTCATGGCTCTTCCGGTTATGTGTGACCATTTGGACAGATATTCCCGTCATGATCAAGAAAGACGGCTTTTATATTTGTCCAAAGTAAGCTTAACATGTAGTAATGTACCACAAATTATGGCTTCATAAATTAAGGGAATAGATGACGCAAGAATAAGATTTATTTGTCCCCAAATTGACCTCCAGAAATTAAGTATCAATGTACAAAAATATAACAGATGATCCAGAGTCCCACTCAACCTGTAACCTCTTCAATCGTTGTAAACCGCATAGAACTTCACGGTCCTGCGGTATATAACTATTATTATTATTAATATGACAATTGCAGCATCTATTAGACTTAGAACTGTCTAGTTTTTGTAAACGAACTGGGGTCCAAAAAATCAAAATAACCATATTTGTCTCATAGATACTGACGCTGTACATTTCAACCTCCAAGTCCAAATTGGTGGCCAATGAGCTAGAGAAATATACTGTTTTATAGTTTGCACAGTTTCTATATTGTAACTACTGTATTTTAATTTTGTTTATATTACACTGTTCCTTTGGTTGCTCCTCTCTCTCCATAAAAAAATAATATTGAACAAAATCAGTTTGTAGGAAGTGTTTAGCTCCTGATTTGAAACATTATATACCACATCCAGCAATGCTTAGTAAGGAAGCACACTGTTTCCAGGACTTTCACCCTAGCATTACATATTCCAGGACCTGTTACTTTACAGAAAGAAATGGAAACTCAGAAACACAGGAGCCCTATCTCACGATAAAGAGTGCCCAGAATTTATCTATCTACATTAAAAAGCAGCTCCGCCATCCCTGTCTGTATCTGTAGAACAGTCTTCCAGACCAGGACAGGGAATGGGGTGACAAAGCAGTTAAGGGCTACAGGGTGGTGTCTCTATATTGTTATCGGAGCAAAGCAGACCATTGTGGTCAGCAAACACCCAATCTGAGTTGCCACCAGTCACAAAACTGCCAACATAGCCCTAGGCTTTTCCAACATTAACCCTGAGCCCTGGAACACCCCCGAAGGCATTGCTTTGGCTCAGGGGCTACATCAACTGGGATCTGGTCCACAAGGGGGTGGGGGGTGACGAGATATTAAGGGAGTTTGCCCTTGGAGTCTGGAAAGCCCTCTGAGGAGTGTAGGGCCTCCATGAAGATCAAAGGGACAGACATCCGCAATGCAATGATGTGAACTGCAGTCAGAAGGGCAATGAGACGGGACTGAGGGAAGGATACGTCTATAAGCTGTAGTCTGTAATGTCCTTACTTCCCCTCTGGGGAAAAAAAAAAGAGACAGTATTAGGTTAGATTTGCAATTCTGCTCTTCTACTTTCAGTACAGATACAAATAAGAGACAGTTCCTGCTCCATGGAGCTTATAATTAAGACACACAGAGAAGCAAATAAGGAGATATCAGTAGTCTCAAACTCAAACCCTTTGCAGGGCCACATTTTGGATTTGTAGGTACTTGGAGGGCCGCAGAAATGTCATTAAATAAATAACAACTTTGCATGAGGTAAATACCTACAAATCCAAAATGTGGATTATCTGAAATTATCAGAAGCAATTAAGGAAATATTTATTAACTATACTTTATCATTCTTTCCTTAATTGCTTCTGATCATTTCTGCTCTACACAGCTGAAAGCAGTGCAACATGCGGAAAGTGAAAAACTATTTTGAGGCCATTGGTATAATAAAGAATGATTCTTTATGGAAAACTTGTGCCTTAATGTCCAGTGATCGCATCCGCAACCGCCTTCAGCACCAGACACGCACAAGCTGCACTGCCTCCATTGGTTACCTCACATTCTGGAACGTTGCCCGCCTCACTGCTGTAACCTCATGCAAGCGCTTTCCTGCGTCTGTACGTGGTTGTGAGGTGGAGTGGAGAGGATGCAGGAAAGCGCTTGCGTGACGTTACAGCAGTGAGGTGGGCAACGTTCCAGAACACGACCGCCGGACACTTAAGGCACAAGTTTTCCATAAAGAATCATTCTTTATAATACCGAGGGCCTCAAAATAGTATCTGGTGGGCCACATGTGGCCCCCGGGTCGCGAGTTTGAGACCACTGCCCTATATTGACCAAAATTTAGTTATCCTCCGCTGCTCTCATCTTATATCTTCTACACTAAAATGTTCTGCTGAAGAGAACAGAAACATTTTCTGCAAACCTCCCACTCACCCAACTCTTCTAATTTCAGACTATAGAGCTTTTATTTCTCCCTTCATCCTGTATCTGTAGGCGTGCAATCAGCAAAACCAGCTCCATTCAGAAGTAGCTTTATTTCTCTATCCGTGATAGGGGACCACAGAGGTAACAACAAGCACTCTTAATCCCATGCACAATAACTGGGATTCATCCTACCCTCTTGGAGTGTGACTACTGCCATTATTGTATCATTGGCTTGACTTGCCAATGCAAGCAGAGGCCAGACTTGGAAATTGGAATTAAATCCACCAGATGGTAGCAAATGCATAGTAATGCAGTAAATGAAGACCTGCGTGCATTCCATTGCTTTTAATGGAAGTAAAACCTGGATGTCTCAATCCATCCTCCTTTTCCTGGAGCCATATGGTAGTGTTACCATATGGCTCCAGGATAATACAAAAATACATTCAATACAATAATAATATTTCATACAAATTTATATCATTCCTTCAAATTAAATTTCCACCCCCTTAATTCCATCCCCTACCCCCCTACCTTTCTCCCCAAATGAAATCCCTCACCCCAGATGAAAGTTGACAAAAATGGGTTGTACTTTAATTGTGTTCAATGGAAGTAAAACCCGGATGTCTCAATCCGTCCTCTGAACACCACTTGCTTTGATCTAAGTATCCTCCACCACAGGGGTGGGAGATGTCCCAAACCTGGTCTTGAATCTGAGGCCATTCATTGTAGCTTTTTAGACAGAGGGAAGGCAGTTTTTTTTTAAAGAGAGCTGCCAAGTTACCCATTCCAGGAGGGAGCCATTTTTTTTTATCCAGTCCTGGATTTCCTCCAACCGCATCCTGGTGCATTCTGGGACCTGCAGTACTGATGTCAATGGGTAGCAACAGGGCCTACTCTGGGATGTAAGTTTAAACCCAGGGGCAAAAGCAAAAGAAATCCTTTCAACCCCCAGGTGGACACTTTACACCAGGAAATACGGGAAGCCTGACTTCAGGCAGAGCTGGAGACAGCCCCGTGGGTCCTTGAGCGCTGACGTCACGAAGATGGCTGCGCCCGGGGCCGTACAGTGAGGGGCGGGGCCAGCCCAGCTCCCGCAGAGGTGAGTCGCGAGCCGGACGGGGAGAAAGTCCGGAGCATGGAGCGAGACTTGCAGTGAGTGCGGAAATGTCACGTGAGAGCGCTGTAAAGAGGGGAGGAAAGCAAGGAGCAGGACTGAACACAGCAAGGACGGGGTCAGAGGGAAGGAAGAGCCCGGGGAGGACTGTGCACTAGTGACGACTGGAAATGGGCTTTATAGTGAGAGGAACTGTGCACTAGTGACGACTGGAAGTGGGCTTTATAGTGAGAGAGACTGTGCACTAGTGACGACTGGAAATGGGCTTTATAGTGAGAGGAACTGTGCACTAGTGACGACTGGAAGTGGGCTTTATAGTGAGAGGGACTGTGCACTAGTGACAACTGGAAATGGGCTTTATAGTGAGAGGAACTGTGCACTAGTGACGACTGGAAGTGGGCTTTATAGTGAGGGGGGCTGTGCACTAGTGACAACTGGAAATGGGCTTTATAGTGAGAGGAACTGTGCACTAGTGACGACTGGAAATGGGCTTTATAGTGAGAGGGGCTGTGCACTAGTGACGACTGGAAATGGGCTTTATAGTGAGAGGAACTGTGCACTAGTGACGACTGGAAGTGGGCTTTATAGTGAGGGGGGCTGTGCACTAGTGACAACTGGAAATGGGCTTTATAGTGAGAGGAACTGTGCACTAGTGACGACTGGAAATGGGCTTTATAGTGAGAGGGGCTGTGCACTAGTGACGACTGGAAATGGGCTTTATAGTGAGAGGAACTGTGCACTAGTGACGACTGGAAGTGGGCTTTATAGTGAGAGAGACTGTGCACTAGTGACGACTGGAAATGGGCTTTATAGTGAGGGGGGCTGTGCACTAGTGACGACTGGAAGTGGGCTTTATAGTGAGGGGGGCTGTGCACTAGTGACAACTGGAAATGGGCTTTATAGTGAGAGGAACTGTGCACTAGTGACGACTGGAAGTGGGCTTTATAGTGAGAGGGACTGTGCACTAGTGACAACTGGAAATGGGCTTTATAGTGAGGGGGGCTGTGCACTAGTGACAACTGGAAATGGGCTTTATAGTGAGAGGAACTGTGCACTAGTGACGACTGGAAATGGGCTTTATAGTGAGAGGGGCTGTGCACTAGTGACGAATGGAAATGGGCTTTATAGTGAGAGGAACTGTGCACTAGTGACGACTGGAAGTGGGCTTTATAGTGAGAGAGACTGTGCACTAGTGACGACTGGAAATGGGCTTTATAGTGAGAGGAACTGTGCACTAGTGACGACTGGAAGTGGGCTTTATAGTGAGAGGGACTGTGCACTAGTGACAACTGGAAATGGGCTTTATAGTGAGAGGAACTGTGCACTAGTGACGACTGGAAGTGGGCTTTATAGTGAGGGGGACTGTGCACTAGTGACAACTGGAAATGGGCTTTATAGTGAGAGGAACTGTGCACTAGTGACGACTGGAAATGGGCTTTATAGTGAGAGGGGCTGTGCACTAGTGACGACTGGAAATGGGCTTTATAGTGAGAGGAACTGTGCACTAGTGACGACTGGAAGTGGGCTTTATAGTGAGAGAGACTGTGCACTAGTGACGACTGGAAATGGGCTTTATAGTGAGAGGAACTGTGCACTAGTGACGACTGGAAGTGGGCTTTATAGTGAGAGGGACTGTGCACTAGTGACAACTGGAAATGGGCTTTATAGTGAGAGAGACTGTGCACTAGTGACGACTGGAAGTGGGCTTTATAGTGAGGGGGGCTGTGCACCAATGCTTAGTGACTACTGGAAGTGGGCTTTATAGTGAGGGACTGTGCACCAATGCTTAGTGACAACTGGAAGTGGGCTTTATAGTGAGAGACTGTGCACTAGTGTTTAGTTACAACTGGAAGTGGGCTTTATAGTGAGGGGGCTGTGCACCAGTGTTTAGTGACAACTGGAAGTGGGCTTTATAGTGAGAGGAACTGTGCACTAGTGACGACTGGAAGTGGGCTTTATAGTGAGAGGGACTGTGCACTAGTGACAACTGGAAATGGGCTTTATAGTGAGAGAGACTGTGCACTAGTGACGACTGGAAGTGGGCTTTATAGTGAGGGGGGCTGTGCACCAATGCTTAGTGACTACTGGAAGTGGGCTTTATAGTGAGGGACTGTGCACCAATGCTTAGTGACAACTGGAAGTGGGCTTTATAGTGAGAGACTGTGCACTAGTGTTTAGTTACAACTGGAAGTGGGCTTTATAGTGAGGGGGCTGTGCACCAGTGTTTAGTGACAACTGGAAGTGGGCTTTATAGTGAGAGGGACTGTGCACTAGTGACAACTGGAAATGGGCTTTATAGTGAGAGGAACTGTGCACTAGTGACGACTGGAAGTGGGCTTTATAGTGAGAGAGACTGTGCACTAGTGACGACTGGAAATGGGCTTTATAGTGAGAGGAACTGTGCACTAGTGACGACTGGAAGTGGGCTTTATAGTGAGAGGGACTGTGCACTAGTGACAACTGGAAATGGGCTTTATAGTGAGAGGAACTGTGCACTAGTGATGACTGGAAGTGGGCTTTATAGTGAGGGGGGCTGTGCACTAGTGACAACTGGAAATGGGCTTTATAGTGAGAGGAACTGTGCACTAGTGACGACTGGAAATGGGCTTTATAGTGAGAGAGACTGTGCACTAGTGACGACTGGAAATGGGCTTTATAGTGAGAGGAACTGTGCACTAGTGACGACTGGAAGTGGGCTTTATAGTGAGAGGGACTGTGCACTAGTGACAACTGGAAATGGGCTTTATAGTGAGAGAGACTGTGCACTAGTGACGACTGGAAGTGGGCTTTATAGTGAGGGGGGCTGTGCACCAATGCTTAGTGACTACTGGAAGTGGGCTTTATAGTGAGGGACTGTGCACCAATGCTTAGTGACAACTGGAAGTGGGCTTTATAGTGAGAGACTGTGCACTAGTGTTTAGTTACAACTGGAAGTGGGCTTTATAGTGAGGGGGCTGTGCACCAGTGTTTAGTGACAACTGGAAGTGGGCTTTATAGTGAGAGGGACTGTGCACTAGTGACAACTGGAAATAGGCTTTATAGTGAGAGGGACTGTGCACTAGTGACAACTGGAAGTAGGCTTTATAGTTAGGGGGCTGTGCACCAGTGTTTAGTGACAACTGGAAGTGGGCTTTATAGTGAGAGGGACTGTGCACTAGTGACAACTGGAAATGGGCTTTATAGTGAGAGGGACTGTGCACTAGTGACGACTGGAAGTGGGCTTTATAGTGAGGGGGGCTGTGCACCAATGCTTAGTGACTAATGGAAGTGGGCTTTATAGTGAGGGGGTTATGCACCAATGCTTAGTGACTACTAGAAGTGGGCATTATAGTGAGGGGGGCAGTGTACCAGTGCTTAGTGACGACTGGAAGTGGGCTTTATAGTGGGGGACTGTGCAGTAGTGACAACTGGAAGTGGGCTTTATAGTGAGAGACTGTGCACCAATGCTTAGTGAGAACTGGAAGTGGGCTTTATAGTGAGAGACTGTGCACCAATGCTTAGTGAGAACTGGAAGTCGGCTTTATAGTGTGTGTGTGTGGTGGGGGGGGGAACTGTGCACACCAGTGCTTAGTGACAATTGGAAGTGGGCTTTATAGTGAGGGGGTGCTGTGCACTAGTAACGACTGGAAGTGGGCTTTATAGTGGGGGACTGTGCAGTAGTGACAACTGGAAGTGGGCTTTATAGTGAGAGACTGTGCACCAATGTTTAGTGAGAACTGGAAGTGGGCTTTATAGTGAGAGACTGTGCACCAATGCTTAGTGAGAACTGGAAGTCGGCTTTATAGTGTGTGTGTGTGGTGGGGGGGGGAACTGTGCACATCAGTGCTTAGTGACAATTGGAAGTGGGCTTTATAGTGAGGGGGTGCTGTGCACTAGTAACGACTGGAAGTGGGCTTTATAGTGGGGACTGCAGTAGTGACAACTGGAAGTGGGTTTTATAGTGAGAGACTGTGCACTAGTGTTTAGTGACAACTGGAAGTGGGCTTTATAGTGAGGGACTGTGCACTAGTGACTACTGGAAATTGGCTTTATAGTGAGAGGGACTGTGCACTAGTGACAACTGGAAGTAGGCTTTATAGTGAGGGGGGCTGTGCACCAATGCTTAGTGACTACTGGAAGTGGGCTTTATAGTGAGGGACTGTGCACTAGTGACAACTGGAAGTGGGCTTTATAGTGAGAGGAACTGTGCACTAGTGACAACTGGAATTAGGCTTTATAGTGAGGAGGGCTGTGCACCAGTGTTTAGTGACAACTGGAAATGGGCTTTATAGTGAGGGGGACAGTGCACTAGTGCTTCAGTGCTGGTTGCATCTCACCCTGTGAGCAGGAGCTGCTCCCCATCTTTGCTCAGAGTCTGCAGCCTGGGATCACGCTCGCACTAAGCTCACAAATGTTTCTTGCAGGACTTGGAGGGTGAAGTGTCTGTTGCTGTGTAACAGGAGATGGGGAAAACATTTTCTCACAGATGACTCGGCAGATATGGGTGGGAGAGGGGAGGTGCAGTGTCACTGCAGAGAGGCCTAGGATAAGAGTCTGCACCCTGCAGATCAGCAGCACTCGGCAAAGAACAAGAATTAAGACCAGAACTCCTCCATTCGGCCCTGTTCCCTGTGGACCTACGTGGAAAAACGGTGTGTGTGCTTTATGCACACTTCTGTCCCTCTGGCAGATGGTCTTCATGCGGCTTAGGTACGTGTGGGGACCCCTCCCTCTGAAACAGTAATTCCCAAACATGTCCTGTCCAACATGAATATGCATGAGGTGAATTTGCCGCCTTGGTATGCAAAGGTATCTCATGCATATTCTTTGTGGATATCCTGAAAATCTGGCTGGCTGGGGTTCTCCCAGGACAGGTTTGGGAATTGCTGGAGGATGGTCTCCATGCAGTTTAGGTGCACACGGATCCTTCATTGTACTTGAAGTTCCCCTACTAGGTACTAATCTTCTGTCTGTGTCTTTTCCGCAGTCCAAAGGACTTTCCTAAACTGAAGAATGATACCTTTTTGCGAGCAGCACGAGGACAGAAGACCCACTATGTGCCTGTGTGGTGCATGAGACAAGCGGGAAGATACCTGCCAGGTAAGAAGGAGCAGTCACTTACACTCTGGGGTGTCCTGCTGCTGTCTTAGGATGTTTGTGCTCAGGCTTGAGAGGCAGGGGGGGTCCGACATCTGGGAATGAGCTTCTCCTAGCTGAGAGAAATTGCAAGAATCTAATCAGATGGGCTTAGTGGATAAATGAAGCAGATGAGATTTCTGTCTTGCTCCATAAGGGTCAGACTATCGGAGGCCAGAGGGAAAGTTGAGTTTGGAACCTACTCGGACTTCACACAAGAGACCGAGAGACTTGCGAGAGGGGTTCTAGTGTGGGTGACATGTTTGGAGATGTAGATTAGGATTTTAAAAAAGTCAGATTTATTTTGCTGTTGCTCAGTTGATAAACTAAACTAAAACGTAAGTTTACAGACCATGCCAGCTCTATAAAAATAAAGCTCGACTTGGTTTACAGTAAATAAACATAGAAAGGAAAATTGGAGGGAAGAAAGATTTGACAATTTGGAAAATGACCAGGTTTTTAGATGTTTATGCAATATTTGAAGAGAGCAGAGATCTCTCCACCACAGAGGAATATTGTTCCATATTTTGCCAGTCGAGGCTAAGCCTTTCAGTGAAGGGAAGGATAGTTTTTGAATGTCCTGCATCTGATTTGTGCCTGGTACAGATCTTCTTTGCATTTGCAGTGAGCATCGTCTGTTTGGTACATCCCAACTGTGGAAAGGTTGGGAACCACTGCACTAGAGGCAGTATTTAGTGTACCTGGACGTAACTTGTCTTCAGCTACTACAGTCGCCAACTCTTGTCTCCTCTCCATCATAAATTTACAAAAACACCTCTATGGGCTACCAGATCCCCTTCCCTTACAGCAAAGTTACTAGCAGGGGCTTTTCTGTCCTACTGGTCCTAGAAAGAGTACTGGTCGAGGAACCCCCAACTTGCTCAGGAGGTAGGAGGAGCTCTCGTAATACCAGCAGGGAGATGTGGGAGGAGAGGAAATGGATGCTTTCATGTGTGTTAAGTTGTGGCAGACGGAAGAGAAGGGCTCCGATTGCCACAGGGATAGATGCAGAACCAGTAATCTCTGTCAGATGAGATGGGGGGAGAGGGGGAGGTCCGCCCCTGGCGTGTGCAGAGTCCTAAAAGGTGTCTTAGTAGGGCTGTGAGATGCAAAGGTTCTGTGCAAGTGCCATCTCGTTCCTGCTTCTGTAGACGGGCTATTGTGGAACAGCTGTTGAGGATCCTTTTTTTTTTTTTAAAGATTTATAGTCCACCTAAAAATTAAGTGGATTTCAGCCATATATGCTTAAATTATTAAATAAACAAAGTAACATTAAAAGCACAAACAAAATTTAAAATCGTATTTTGCTGCTTCTCTCAAGAAAGCCTGGGATAGGCAGGTGGGATCTCTTAGAGAGAGGAAGAAAGGATGGGCAGACTGGATGGGCCATTTGGCCTTTACCCGCCATCATGTTTCTATGTTTTTAATTTCCTGCTACACAAATCTGACTTCCACAAATAAGGTTGTTTTCAGCAGCTTTTTAAATTATTGTCCGTCATCCTTAACTAAGTTGTTCCACATTTTCACCCCTGCTCTAGAAATCGCCTTCATCCTAGTCTCAGCATATTTCACTCGTGACATCGCATCGTCAGATCTTGACAGGAATCTCTTCATTAGTAGCTCAAAGAGTTGCCTTTAGACAGTGGAGAGTTAAGTGACTTGTCTGGAGTGTGGGTGGGATTTGAACCCTGACCTTCCTGGTTCTTGGCCCATATGAACCGATGCCTGATCCGGTTCATATCTTGCCAGCTCTGTGTCTCCTGCCTGTCCTGATTCTCTAGTGTTCTCCAGGCTCTGTTGCATGTGCCATGGGACATTGCTAGGGTCTTCATTCTTGTGTGTGACTTTCAGAGTTCAAGGAAACACGGGCTGGCCAGGACTTCTTTCTCACTTGCCGAACACCAGAAATCTGCTGTGAGCTGACACTACAGGTCAGTATTTAGTGGTAAGAACAGATGACAGGTTTGCACCTCAATAAGTTAGTTTTGGAGCGTGTCACTGTGTCACCCTCTCTTCCGCTGGACTGGTAATCACTGTCACACATGATACAGCTTCAGTTGTCATGGTTTAGGGACTAAAATCTCACAATCGCCTGTAGTATGTTCACGGATATGAACTTAAAAATTGCCACACTGGGACAGACCAAATCAAGCCCAGAATCCTGTTTCCAACAGCGGCCAACCCAGGTCCCAAGTACCTAGTTAGATCCCAAGTAGTAAAACAGATTTTATGCTTCTTATCCTAGGAATAAGCAGTGGATTTCCCCAAGTCATCTCAATAATGGCTTATGGATGTCTCTTTTAGGAAATTGGCCAAACCCTTTTTTAAACCCCGCTAAGCTAAAGTGTAAAGTGCTCAGTCAGTAGCAGAGCTTCTCTCCATATATCTTGTGAGGGATGTTCTAAATTACTGCAGGATGCAGAGGAAGTACTGAGGGTCTCTGTCACAGCTTTGTTCAACTTCTCATTTGAAGCACGAGAGTAGATAGAAGGAGCAAATAAGAGCTACTTGCCCGTGAGTTTAAACTTTGGTGGTGCAGAGGGACAATGCCATGTGCTACAGATCATAAAAAATGGGGTTTGAGCAGAGCAGTGCATCAGGAGTGCAGTAGATGTGGCCAGTTCAAATCTCTGTTGACACTGACACGAAGGGGTAACTGTGTAAAGCAAGTGCCATCTTTTACCCCTGAAATACAATTGTAAATGGTTTCAAAAGAGGCACATACACCCAAATCCCCCCCTAAATACTTCATCCCCAAGCATTGCTGGAGTTTCCAAAGTTTCACCTCTTCTGCACTCAAAAATCGATTTAAACAAATACTAATGTTAAAAGCGATACAAATAATTCACCTGTTGCCCTAGTGTTTTATTCTGTCTTGTTTTCTCAGCCCTTGAGACGGTTTCCTCTTGATGCTGCTATCATCTTCTCCGATATTCTGGTCATTCCCCAGGTAAGATGCTAGCGAATGGGTATCGGAGTCTAGAGGGCCTTGTATTTTAGTTATATTTAGATATTAAATTCTCCCCTATCTCTTAGCTCTCGCTGCATCCTCTCCTCTGAGGAGGTATCGTGAGAAGGTCTAGACTCCAGTCCTTCACAGCTATCTCCAGGACGGTGTGGCTGACCAGAGTTCACCTCTGCTGAAGGGCACCAATTTCCCATTTAAGATTTGATCCTTAGAAACCACTGTAAGGGAAGAAATACATCAGTCTCCAAATTGGGGGTGGGGGGTGAGGGGTAAAGCCTGGGATAAGCAGAGAAGATCTTTAGTCACATAGATGTGAAGGTGCTCTGCAGTCTAAGATCAGAAATGGTCAGGTTGAGGGGTGGTCTGGAAATTATTTCTTGTCATATGCTCTGTTTTGTTGTGGTGGGAGGAGGAGGAGGAGAACTGGGGAATATTTCTCCAACGAGTGACTATTTTTTCATCTCTCCCAGGCCTTGGGTATGGAGGTAATCATGGTGCCTGGCAAAGGCCCAACCTTTCCTGAGCCTCTGAAGGAAGTGGAAGACCTGTTGCGACTACGGCAGAAGGTAGACGTGAATGCTGAGCTTGGCTATGTCTTCGGTGCCATCACGCTGACCCGACACCGACTGGAGGGTAGAGTGCCTCTCATTGGCTTCTCTGGAGCTCCGGTGAGCAACAGCATTGGGTCGAGACCCGCCACCATCTGTCTAATGCACCTGGGCCCAGTCCTTACTGAACTCAAATAACGTAGAGCAGTAGATAGAGGGCAAAATACCGAGCAATCGAGGCCTCGCAGTTTTTACACTTGATACCAAAAGTACAGGCCACAAAGTTTCCATATGATAAAGGACCTATAAATGAACAGAGCCAACAATTTGCACAAATAAATTAACTCATCACCCCAGACATTTGATGATTTAAAAATAAGGGATCCAGTTGCCCCCTCAACTTGAAATGTTGTACTTTGGTTTCACTTGTACACCCGTACCATAACGGCAGAACAGAACAAGTAACTCACTGCTCATGCTTCTCCATATTGATTTGGACTAACTCTCAAGTTTACGAGACTCCAGCCCTAATACCGGCAGAACTTTCCAACTACTCAAATGACAGGTGACATTTTATTCCACAGATGGATGTACATGACCAGGCCTTTGACCATGAGCGGCTGCTGCTCCAAAAAGAGAGGTTGCAATGTGCCAAACTTTGAGGCACTCCACTACTCACCTTTTCCTTCTTGCAAACAAAAGCTTAAGAATTGCCGTACTGGGACAGACCAAAGGTCCATACGACAGTGGCCAACCAAGTTCACAAGTACCGGGCAAGATCCTAAAAAAGTAAAACAGCTTATCTTACACATCTTAATAATGGCTTAGGAACTTATCTAAAACCTTTTTTTAAACCCTGCTAAGCTAACAGCTTTCATCACATTCTCTGGCATCAAATTTCAAAGTGGTGCATTCTGAGGGAAAAAATATTTTCTCCGGTTTGTTTTAAATTTACTAGATAGTAGCTTCATTGCATTCTTCCTAGTCCTTGTATTTTTTGGAAAGAGTAAATAAGCAATTTAACGTCTACCCATTCCACCCCACTCAGGATTTTATAGACCTCTATCATATATAATTGGGTTGGTAGGAACGGCTCTCTTGATTTCAGTCATGCTTCTCCAGTTGCTCTTTTAGGGTTGGTAGGGGCAAGCATTCTTCTGCAATTGTGGAGCTCCCCGAGGCTCGGTATTGGCCCCAACCTAAATAGAAACATGATGGCAGATAAAGGCCAAATGGCCCATCTAGTCTGCCCATCCACAGTAACCATTATCTCTTTCTCTCTCCGAGAGATCCCACTTGCCTATCCCAGGCCCTTTTGAATTCAGACACAGTCTCTGTCTCCACCACCTCTTCTGGGAGACTATTCCATGCAATCAGTCATGACTAGGATTCTGGGTTCTAGAATGAAGTTAATGCTGGGCTCATAGCAGCTCAGACTGGAGGCTCATTTCTCACAGGAAGGAGGCCTCCCTGCCCCCTTAACTTTAATTTCTGAACTCCACTGCCTGCTCTTTCTCCATCAACAACCTGACAACTATGAGATACCAGACCCATCTCCCATACCTGAGTTCCAAAGACCAGTCAATAGCATTCAGAGAGGTCCAGAACAAACACCCCTGAGCTCCTACAATCCAACAATACACAAAGCAATCCTGGACAGAGGCCATTTTATGCTTCTTCCCAAAAGATCAGGCAGTTACAAGGCTTCCAGAGTCTTCATTGTTCATGCTAACACCTAGAGACTGGCAGAGGACCTGTGACTTCCTTTCCAAAGTTGTCATCTTTAAACTGGCTTAATGGCCATGCTCTTCAATTTATCTGGGATATAGCTCTCTTCAGGAAGTATGAACAAATAAACACAAAGTTACCAGCCCCCTTCCAGCAGATGCTTCAGAAGCAAGCAGGACACCATCTATTACTTATTCAGGGGAATAAAATTCCTCCATCCTTCCAACCAGGGTGGATTTGATTTAAATCACTAGTCAGACTTGATTTAATTCATGGTTTTCTCATTGTATGTACTGCCCCCAAAAGAATATTTGCTTGTTTCAACTCTTTATTTCTTCATAACAACAACTGGATCAAAATGACGGTAACATGCAGTAATAATAACAAATATATTACTTTTGATTTTCATCATATTTAAGAAATATGATGAAATCAAAACATTTATCAGTCTCAAGATCCTTCATGTTTCATTTGGGCCACCAGGCCTTGCATTTCTTTGTTGCAGTGTTTGCATTTTGCATGCATGCCAGCCTTACCCATAGGTAGAGGAATTTCATTAAAATATCCCCAAACTGGGTCTCATTTACAGCCTGCTGTCATTAAAGGTTTTCTCCTCCAAGGAGAGAATAATATGATAAACCTCAGGCTATACACAAAAAGATCCCAAGACTTGTGGAGTATTCTGCTCAAAAGGTTTCACTTTCATTTTTACTGCTTGCCCCTTCCTCCTCACACTTAGCTGGAGTTATCATATATATGAAGATAAAAAAGAAGATGCATGACCCTGCCCATACTCCACCCCACCCCACCTATTTCCTTGGTCCCCCTTCCAATCCTTTGTACCCTTTTAGTGCTTCCTCTCCCTTTCTACAACCCTCCTCTCCATGGGTGCCCCCCTCTCTCTCCTTCCACCCTCCCGTGGGTGCTTTCTTTCTCTCTCTTTCCAATCATCCCCCCACGGGTGCCCCTCTCTTTCTTTCCAACCTCTTCTCCTGCTGTTTCTGTCTCTCCCCTCCGATCCAGCACTACCCTCCTATTCAATGCTTTTTTCTCCATCTCTCCTCCCCCCATGCTGTTTCTATCCTTCCTCCCCCCTTCCATGCTGTTTCTCTAGCCCTTCCTCATGACCTCTCTAGCTCCTGACTCCCCCACCTTCGTCTTCCCTGGCCCAGCCGCTGTAATTGAATCTTTGGGCAGTCGACAGCAGCAACAGGGTAAGCCAGCTACTGCCAGCCTACCCGAGAAGCGTGTCTCTGCATGTTCTGCTTATGCAGGAACAAGAAGTCACTGGAGAGATGGCTTCCAGGGCAGACCAGCGGCAGCAGACTTACCTCATTGCTGATGCTGGCTGCCCACAGTGGCTGGGCCCGGGAAGAAGTAGGTGGGGGAGTGAGGAAAGCTGGCTAAATCTGAACAGACTCCTCCCATTAAAAACCCCCCAAACATCTGGCACCTGGACAGTCCTTGGAAAAAGAGGACATGTCTGTGTTTTCCCTGATGTCTGGTAACCCTACACTTAGCTCCTTGTTCAGAAATATAAACTTAGCACTTAAGAGGTAACGGCTTGATTCTGTGAACATCGATTTGCAAAGGAACAAAGGGACTGAGGTCTTTCCTCAACTCTGTACATTTGACAACATTTTTGCTGTGAAGAAGAAGCAGGTTATCTGCCGACACAAATTCACAGTTTTAAGGAATGCAAAACCAAGATAGAAAAACTGCCTGTGACATGATGAATGGATTAATGGAATTCATTTACCCCAAAATGTAGACATTGCACGAACACAAGGCAGCCTCATTAATCCTGATTTTGGACTAGAATGTATCTTAAATAGATTTCTCCTCAAAAAAGCATTTTATTTAAAAAAAAAAAAAATCCAATGTAAATCTGATATTTTTTCAATTGAATTCATCAATTTTATCCAGCTTCTCCCAACCATCCTCCCCTTCCTGAAATGGAGAAGGGATGTCTGTCTGCTTTATTTACTTACACAATTTTCTAAACTGTCCTCCCAGGGGACTCAAGCATTTTTCCCTGTCTGTCCTGGCGTTCTCGCAATCTATCTATCTTTAATGCTTCTTATGTGCCCTGTAGATCCCTGCTCTTCCTTTTCACATTCCTATAATTTTCCCTCAGTGGGGGATTTTGCATGTGTAATACATGCAAAATATCTGTGCCATTGGAAAAAAAAAAAACCAGGCAGACCAGTCGGTAACACAGGTCTAGAGCAATTGGGTTTTACGATTCCTAAAACCCAATCAATGCTAAATAGCCAAGCGATGTTTATGCATCAATCGCTTGGCTATTTTACATGGGGTTTTACTAATTTGCATGGGTCAGATCGTTAAATGGGCATTCGAGGGGGAAAAACACGCGGTGGCCAGTTTTGTGCTTTGGGGGATCCGATCGATCGCTAAACTGGTCAAACCGGTTTAGCGACCATCAGGACACGATTGGTATGTTTTGTGCATCCCCCAGTAAATTCTTGCAGCATGTTGTCAACCATACTACTACAGCACATGACATTAGAATAAAGAACTGAGACCAGGGCCAGCGGA
This sequence comes from Geotrypetes seraphini, assembly GCF_902459505.1. NCBI lineage: Eukaryota > Metazoa > Chordata > Amphibia > Gymnophiona > Dermophiidae > Geotrypetes > Geotrypetes seraphini. The sequence goes on from NC_047095.1 coordinate 72,224,692, forward strand.
ACCATCGGCCACACTACACAAAAGTCCAGGGCGGCAGCTTCTGTGGTGTGGCAACGAGCACAATAGATTCGGTATAACCTGTCCCAGGGAGGTTCAGGTAAATAGTTTGCTGTCATGCCCCTCACAGGGGGTGGTTTTTTATATAAAGCCGCTTTCATGTGGAAAATGGCTCTTAGAAGAGTATGGGAGAGGCTTCAGCTGACAGGTTGCGTTTTGTGTGTCTCCCACCAGTGGACCCTGATGACTTACATGATCGAAGGGGGTGGATCCAGCACTATGTCCAAAGCCAAATGCTGGCTGTACCAGCACGTGGATGCCAGCCACCGGCTGCTGCGCCTTTTGACGGACATCATTGTGGATTACATGGTGGCACAAGTGAAAGCTGGGGCTCAGGTATTTATTTCAAATCACTTGTGTGTCGTTTTCTCTAAAAACAATTCAAGAAATAGACATAAAAACCCTGCTAAAATAACAAAACTCAAAAACACAAGACCTTACAATCCCAAAATATCCCCCCCCTCAAACCATGACTCTCAAATTGATTCATAAATTCTCCCATGCTTTACCTCCAAATCCAACAGACTCGGGGCACAGGTAACACCTGACAGGACCTTCATTCTTCGGTTCCCTCCGAGACCTTACCGTGATGTTTCCCCTAAACCCAGCCGCTTCTCCCGCAAGGAGCCTGCTACTTCTATCAGAACATCTTGTGGCTTTTCTCTGTTTGTATCACCCCTTTCAATCGAGCCCAACCATCCTAATTATACTCCTTGGGTCCAGGGGCCTCAGAAACCTTCTTAACACGGACTGTAAAGCTGACACCTATGTGCTGCCATTAAGCAATGATTGAAACTCTTGCCCCCTTCCAATTTCAATAGAAGTTAACTGCCCCTCTCCCCCTGCACCGCCTCTGATTTCAAGTAGCCTGGGGAGGGAATGTAATCTGCTTGCCTGGAGACAGGGTACTTTATGAACTGTAAATATTTTTGGGCCGCAGGCTTTGCAGGTGTTCGAGTCCCATGCTGGCTGCTTAGGGCCTACAGAGTTTGCGGAGTTCTGTCTGCCATACCTGCGGGAGATTTCCAGGAGAGTGAAAGAACAGCTGGAAGCAGAATCCCTGGAACCAGTGCCCATGGTAAGAGCAGCGGGAGCTGGTAGATGGGCGCAACGGCAGGGTAGGAGCTCTAGGGGGAGCTAGTGAGCAGAGAACAACAGTGACGTGAGAGAAGTGCATGGGGATGGTCAGAGGGAATCCTGGGTAGCTCTGGCAAATGAGTAGGGAAAAGGTTTTTGCTGGTGATTGTTGCCGCTGCAGTGATGAAAAAAGAGAAGTGTGTGGCTCGCACAGTCATGCTGAGGAAAAGCAGCTTTTTTATTTTTTATTTTTTTTTAATCCTCCCAGGGCTCAATGCAGTAAGTCACCATGAGTAGAAGCATAGTTCTTGTGGGGGTGGAGGGTGCAGAAAGGGTTCACCACCACAGTTACCTCACAGTATGTTAAAATGAATGGTAATGAGGCCGATAGTTATTCCTTTGCAATGCACAAAGTAAACTGGGATTTTAACGCACACACAATGTGGAAAATTCATTGCCAGGTCCGAGGCATTGTAAAAAGGGTTGGTCAAGGGGATTTACTGCCATTTTTTTTGTGTGTGTGTGTGACTATAGCAAGTATCCTGCAACTTTAAAAGACGGAACAGAAGTAAGAGCTGTGTGCAGAGGTATTGGTGTCTCCAAAGAAGACGAAAGTACAAACACCAATCTGTGTGTGAACCAAAAGGTTTGCATCAGTAACGATTAATGTTGGTGCAGGTGTGTTCTGGCACTTTTGTTTTCTCTGGACATTCGCGTTCTGCATCATTGCAGAATATTTGCTCCCTAATCCTGTGGTAGAAGCCGAGCACTATCCCCTGACTTTGCACATCACTCCTCTCGTGCCTTGGATGCCGGTGGTGCTGCTTGAGAAATGTCCCTGCAAAAGGCAGGTCTTCTCCCTCTTTGCTGTCTTTGGCAGAGCTCTTGCTGCTGGTGCTGAAAACTTCCCAGAGCAGGAAAGAGAACTCTAAATCTTGCCTCATCCCCCACTGCCCTGCAGCGGCTGTAACGCCTCGTTCCTGCTCCAATTTGCTGTAGCTCTCTTTTCTCTTTGCAGATAGTTTTTGCCAAGGACGGGCACTATGCCTTGAAAGAGCTCTCCCGATCTGGCTATGAGGTGGTGGGCCTGGACTGGACCGTCTCTCCACAGGAAGCCCGGTAAGGTACTGTGTGTCCATTAATCTGCCCAGAAACCATCACGGGCATTCAATTTGAAAGAATTTCTGAGTGCCTCTCCATCCGGGGCCCCTAAATTACCCAGCCGTGGTTTGCCCCCTCTCTGGGCGACTCCACAGCGGGAAAGTTATTGCTGGCCTTTAGCACTGTGTGCTGTCCCTATGCACGTCTCCAGCTTTGTGTACTGTGTTGACCTTTCCGTGTAGGTGATGCAGTCTGTAGTGATTTGTCTGGATCTTGCTGACATTTGCATGGACTGTGTGCTAGTATTCAGAGATAGTGGTGTAGGTCCTCAGATTATCCGGTCACCACAGTGATCCTTACTCTGGAAACTTCTGAAACGCCTTTATACCCAGACAAGGATAAGTGAAGTGCTGGTTCCCAAAAATCTTGCACTGCCGGTTAAGTTTAAAACTGTTTCGAAGAGCCGAAATCTGGCCGTAGGATACAGACCATATACTGCAGGAGGGACAAGTGCTGCAAAGCTGACAGAGATGGATTCTCTCGAGGGACAAATGTCTGAGGGTGTGAGGTGCAGCTTTGCAGGAAGAGAGCAGCTAAAATATGTTTCTGTGTGTTGCAGAGTGCAGACGGGAAATCAAGTGACTCTGCAGGGGAACATGGACCCGTGTGCGCTGTATGCACCCAAGGTAAGGAGAGGGGAACAAGGTTTTGGACTGTCACTTCTGCAGCTGCTGCCAGCTTTGCTTCTTGTCAGGGCTGGCTTTCAGTTACAGGCCCCATAAACAATAGAAACTGAAATGGGATGATTTGGGGGAGGGGGTGGGGTCTGCCCCTCTTCTTCATAGACTTCACGTATATCTGTGCGAGGAGCAGGGCATGAGTATAGGAAGGTTGCACCAGGCCTTCATGAAGGGAAGCGGAGAACAGAGCTGATTCGCGCTCTCGGGGCTCATGTAGGAAGATGGAGGAAAGCAGCATCTGAGCAAGGGGTTCTGGCATCCCTTTAACATATCCACCAGTGACTCCTGACAGCCACATATGTTGCTGACTTGTCACTAAACTTACAGTCAACTTTTGCTGTGTACCTTTTTACGTATGGTTGAAAAAAAAAATTACCATATTTTTCAGACCATAAGACTGTAGAGGAGGAAAAACCAAGAAGAAAAAATTTGGTTCAGAATTTTTTTTCTTCTTGGTTTTTCCTCTTCTACACATAGGTGAAACTGGTGGTCTGGTGCTGGGAAGCCTGAAACAGCCTGAAGAAGAAGCCCGCCCCCCCTCCAGTACCTTTTTTACTGACTGCAGCCAATCACAGAGCAGCATGGGACCAGGCAGGAAGCGCAAAGGTTGCGCTCCTGCGTTGTGCGTCGCTCTGCAAAGAGGCAGCAGTCCAGTAGGAGACCGCGCTGGACCACCTCTACTTAAAAAAGGTACCTGGGGGGGCACGCGGTGTATTCGGTCCATAAGACATACCCCACTTTTCCACCGAAAAATATGGTACCATCTACAAATGTCACATAATAGAATTCAAGACCCTTCTCCACACCCCATTTGATCTCTTTTTACACCTCCCCCCCTCGGGGAATGTGGAATCCTTGATCTGAGCCTGGGAAATCCACCCACTCTGCACAAATTTCTCTAGTTCTTTCTTGACATCTGGGGTTACATGTGCTTCCCCCCCTCCTTCCCCTCCCCCGAGGGAGCCTCTGCACTGATTTCCCGGTGCTCTTGCTTTCTGTCTTGTTTCTTTTCTTCTACTGATGGACATCATCATATTTACCCCAGTTCTCGTGTTCGCTAGTGAAAGGCGCTGCAGTTTGCACAGACGTGATTTGCTTTATTTTTGCGTTTGTGGGTTGCTGTTTGTAAGTAGAATCTCCAAAGCCATTTATAGCATTAAAGTACCATGCAAGCATCATATCCTCAAATGCCGCTCCCATCAGGCGTTGAAGAGAGCTGAGTGGATCAGACAGATGACAAACTGTGCTGCCCTTAGACCTAAATTGTTTGAGGGATGTTTGAATGAACGGCCTGATAACCGCTGAGCAGACTCTACCTCGGCTTGGATGTCTGGCCCAGGTGTACAGATCATATTCTGGTAAAATCTAATCTAATCTTTGGTTTATATACCGGGTCATCTCCCAGTGGAGCTCGACTCGGTTCACATATAATTAAGACTAGAGTACATAGCAGAAAACACGAGAGAAGGAAGAACTAATTAAAAACTAAAGTACATAAGAAAAATAACTCTAATATTATCATTTCGTTGAGACAGTAGTTAAACCATTTAAAAATTGGGAGAACAACAAAGTTTTCAGGAATTTACGAAATAATTGCAGCTGGCCTAAAAGCCTAATGGAGTCAGGAAGTTCGTTCAGATCTCTACAAACTTGAGAACAAAAGATTGACTGAGCTTCCCAGCTTCATCTTCAATCTCAAGATTTTAGGGAGCAATTCGCAAAGCTTTGCAGCAAGTACTAAATCCTTTCCAAGTTTTCAGAGGACGCTGAGGCTGGGAACCTTTTCTGAGGCAGTTGGACAAACCAGTCTTCCTTCCCTTAATTCCCTCTTGTTCTTCTCCCTGCAGATTCATTGTTGTAGCACTTTCTGCACATGGGAAATGCTTCTTTGATGAAAACTTGTTAAACCGCTTAAGCATACGGCAGATCTAAGCAGTTTACAATAGAAATGAAATCTAAAAAGAACTCCAGTAATGGTTTCTGATGCTGCACTTGTGTTCTCTCAGCTTGCAAAGCATTGCTTGTAAGACTTGTTTCCTTTCACTTGTAGGAGAGGATTGGCGAGATCGTGAAGAAGATGATTGAAGAATTTGGGACGCAGCAGTACATTGCTAACCTGGGCCATGGCCTGTACCCCGATATGGATCCAGAGCATGTGGGGGCCTTTGTGGAGGCTGTGCACAAGCATTCCCGCAACCTGAATGAACACACCTGGCCAGCCCAGCTGGAAAACAGTAGCTGATGCGTTTGAGCCCTGCAATTGGCAAAGGCCTCTTTAGCTGTAGCTGAAATCTCTGACAACTCGGTCTTCGTACTTTGGCGCTTGGCTCTGAAGCTTCTGCTGCTGCAACCACCACCACCTCCAGGTATCAGCGTGAGACCAAAGGGAGGCGATATTGCAGGGGCCTGCCTACATGAGTAGAGCCTGGTATGTTTTTTTGGTAGACCCGCAGGAGCAGGTTTCATCTCCGGACACTGACCGCAGGTGTGCCACGCTGCCATGCAACAGAAATTCTAGATGGAGATACTGAAGCGGTGGTTGCAGCTGCATTCGCTTCTAGAGTTCCCTCTTGACCCTTTTAAACCAGGCGTGTCAAAGTCCCTCCTCAAGGGCCACAATCCAGTCGGGTTTCAGGATTTCCCCAATGAATATGCATAAGATCTATTTGCATGCACTGCTTTCATTGTATGTAATGTAATGTAATGTAATTTATTTCTTATATACCGCTACATCCGTTAGGTTCTAAGCGGTTTACAGAAAATATACATTAAGATTAGAAATAAGAAAGGTACTTGAAAAATTCCCTTACTGTCCCGAAGGCTCACAATCTAACTAAAGTACCTGGAGGGTAATAGAGAAGTGAAAAGTAGAGTTAGAGGAAAAATAAAAATAAAATAAACATTTTAACAAGACAGCATTGATCTAAATACTTTGGAAGGTAGAAGAGAGGAGAGAAAGGAATAGAAGCAGAAGGGGGAGCCGTTGAACAGTAGAATTCTGGAGAAATTTAAATGATAGAAATAGAACAAAACAAAGACAAAACAATAGATAAGATTAAAGATAAATCATAAGCTGGAAAGAAAAATAAAATAAAACTTTGTCTTCAATCCACGGTCTCAGCATCAGTGATGAAGTGGAGCAAGTAAGTTTAGGAGGAGCGATTGACGTTTCCAGAAAGGGAATATATATATATATATATATGCTAATATATCTCATGCATATTCATTAAGGAAATCCTGAAAACCTGACTGGATTGCGGCCCTCGAGGACTGACTTTGACACCTGTGCTCTTCCAGATAATTGATTCAGTGAATTCAAAATTGCAGATGTGCAGGACTGTTAAGGCACTTTGGCGTTAGCTCTGCTCTCCCTCTGTGTGCTCAGCTCAAATGTTATTACCACTTATTTTGTCTAATAAAGAGGAGTTGAACCAGCATCTGTGGAAGACATTTGTGCAGAGTCCTGGTTCGAGGGGGTTTTCCTGTTTCTGTTCAGAGGGATGATCCATGCTTCGCTCTCATCTGGCGTGAAATAGCCATAACCACCTCCCTTTTCTCACTCCAGGGCTGCCTGTGGTTTCCTCATTATATACTTATGGGATATGGTTGCTTGAGCCTAATGTATCTCTGGTGTCCTTAGAATGGGGAAGAGCAGCAAGCAAAAGTGTGGTTACCCCCGGCGGGGCAGATACATCTCTTCCTAGTTATTGCAATTCAGCCCTTGTACAGAATGATCACAGAGGTAATGGCTGGGCGTTTACCATAATTGTCTTCTTTTCTATCAATCAATTTGTATTTCTTTTCCCATCCTTTCCTTTGTAAGGTTTAGTTCTCTGTTTGTTTTTGTTGCCCCCTTAATTTTCTAATTTTGCTGATGTGTTCATCGCTTAGAATTTTGAATTAAGCGATCAATCAAATTTAAATTAAACTTGAAACTTGAAGAGATAGATATCAATCATGTACTGTTTGCAGCTACTGAGTTGCAGAATTTGCTCGAGTTCACACTTTTTCATATTAAACCACACATTTTGTTTAGGTGGAAATGCAGACAATGACTGAAGGCTGTTAAAATCCAAAAGGTTTCTTCTGCAAAATAAGAGCGCTCCTATAACTACTGGGAGCAGGCCGCCTAACTTCAAACGGCTCTCTTAAGACCATTAGTCTTCTCAGTCGTGTTACAATGTCTCTGGGTGAACTCTCCTAATGCAGGTCCTAGATTTTAAAAGCTCTAATGCAGGGGTCTGCAACCTTTAAGACATAAAGAGCCACTTGGACCCGTTTTCGAAAAGAAAAAAAAACTTGGAGCCGCAAAACCATTATAAAACAAATCTAACACTGCATATATTGTTTCTTATCTTAATGCTATATACAAGATCACTAAATTGAAAATAAAATCATTTTTCCTACCTTTGCTATTTGGTGATTTCATGAGTCTCTGGTTGCACTTTCTTCTTCTGACTGTGCATCCAATCTTTCTTCCTTTCTTTCAGCCTCCTGTATGTTTCCTCTCCTCCAGACCTCATTCTCTCCCCCAACTTTTTCTTTCTGTCTCCCTGTTCCCCCTTCTTTCTGTCTCTGTCTGCCCCCTTTCTTTCTTTCTCCGTGCCCTCCCCCAAGCCACTCGGTTTGCTGCCACCGCCATCGGGGAATAGCCCCCAAGCCACCGCCGTCCCAAGCTTTCCCTGCAGAAGCATCGCGCTGACCAGCATTCCGCTCCCTGATGTCAATTCTGACGTAGGAGAGGAAGTTCCGGGCCAACAAGGCATTTCTCCTCATTCCATCCAGCCTGAGCCCCATCTCTCCTTGATCCAGCATTTCCCTTCTGTGTCTGTCAGAATTACCATTCCACCTATTTTCCAGCATCACCCTTCTTTGTGTCCATCTCACCTATATCCCTATCTCACCACTTTTTCAGAATCTTCATTTGTCTCTGTCCTTATCTTTACGCCATGTTCACCATTTGCCCTTTCAATGTCTTTATCTCCCCCCACACACTTTTTCAGCATTACTTCTATGTCTCTATTTCACCTCCTCTTCATGTCCCCTCTGTATCTCTATCCTTATTCAGTAGGTCCTGCTTACCCTTTCTCTTCTTTGTGTCACTATCTCCATTTTCAGCTTTCCCCCCCTTTTCCTTTGTTACTGCACCCTGTAGCTAGAATCTTTCCACCCTCCCTCCACTCCGGCCCAGCCCAGTATGAAATATTTCCTTTTGTTTCCCTCCCCTCTCTCTTTCTCTCTCTCTTCTGCTCCCTCACCCACGAGTCCTGCACCTGGCAACACCCCCCTGCTCCGCGGCTCTCTTCAGCAACTTGTCAGCAGCGGTGATCAAGACAAGCTGCCGACATCGAGGCCTTCCCTCTACGAGTCCTGCCTTTGTGGAAAAAGGAAGTTGAAACAAGCGGGACTCGCAGAGGGTAGGCCCCGACGTCAGAAGCTTGTGTCGATCGCTGCTGCTGAGTTGCCGAAGAGAGCCGCGGAGCAGGGGATGTGGCCGGAAGCAGGTAGAAGGGAGAGGGAGATAGGAAGGCTGTAGATCTCCGGAGCATGACACCGACCCCGGCCAGGATGATTTCTTTTTCAGGCGTGCACCTTACAAGTCCAGCGTCGCGGCGGGAAATAGCCATGCTGAGCAGTGAGCTCAGCACTACACAGATGAAAGCCTTGCTTGCTGATTGGTCCGGCGGCGGGGCGGGGCCGCCGGACCAATCAGCAAGCAAGGCTTTCATCTGTGTATGTGCTAAGCTCACTACTCAGCATGGCTATTTCCCGCCTCGACGCCGGACTTGTAAGCTGCATGCCTGCGTGACACACTACCGGAGCCGCAGCAAAGGTGGAAAAGAGCCGCATGCGGCTCTGGAGCCGCGGGTTGCCGACCCCCGCTCTAATGGATCTGCATCAACTTAAACAGCCAGTGGCTTCATGTTGTGGACTTTGCAGTGAATTAAGTAATCTCCTTGCTCTAGAAGAGATCAAGCCATGTTCAGTCTCTATAGGCTTCTAGTGAGGCCCTCTTGGAGAACTGCATTTGCTTCTGAAGATGTGCTCTCTTCAGGGAGGGCTGCCAGCATGGTGCGTGGACTGCAGTATAAGTTATACACTCAGTGAGTCTGAGAGGGGTCGTGATCAGTGTTCCCTCTAAGCGGGCGGGTGTTGTGAGCAAACTTTTTTCACCGTGAGCCAAAAATATCGGGCGCCAGCAAGTTATGAGCCAACTCGCCCGATTCTCCTCTCGCCGCCCTGCCATCTGCCGTACGCCTCTTCCGATCGTGCGCTGTGACGAGAAACGTGTGCGCTGCGATGTAATATTTTGTGCGCCAGCGCACGCCAGCGCAGCTTAGCGGGAACACTGGTTCAAATGGTTTTATTTATTTCCCCAAATTTATTTTTGTTATACGCATTGAAAATATTTGATATTGCGTTTAAATCAAAATCTCAATAAACTTGAAACGAGTGCCCGTGAGATTGTGGGAGGGTTAAATACTCAAAACTTAGAAGTTTTTGCTACGCCAGCTTTCTGGTATCTTTACATACAGTGGCGTACCTAGCATATGTAACATCCGGGGCCCATCATTTTTTGGCACCCCCCCCCCATCTGTAAGAAAAACATGATTTTTAGTAACAAACCACACGTCACACATGAGTACCTAGGAAAAGGCAGCATCTTACATATTGCAGTGAGCAGTACATCAATACACCCATTGTAAAACTAAACAAGCCAGACCAGCACAGATCAATCCTACACCGTCAATCCTAACAGAAAACCATGTCTTTCGAACACACAGAACACAGAAAACACCTTCGCCTAGTAAGGAATATGTAATCACAAACTAACCCCTCCCTCTTTTACAAAACTGTAGTGTGGATTTTAGCTACGGAGGTAACAGCTCTGATGCTCATAAAATTCTGAGCATCAGAGCTGCTACCACCAAGGCTGGTGCTAAAAACGCTTCACAGTTTTGTAAAAGGGGGGATAAAATAAAAATACATAGACAAAGGTTAAATTGAACCAGCAAGAAGCTGGACTCTGCATACAATGCTTCACAGAAACAGTGACACATGTCTCCTAAAGCAATAAATAAATAGAAATTTTTTTCTACCTTTGTCTTCTGTGGTTTCTCCTTTCCTCATCTTCTTGTAACTCTCTTCCTTCCATTCACTGTCTGCCGTCTCTCTTCCCCTATATGGCATCTTCTCTCCTTCTATGCCCCTTCCAGAAACTGTATGCCTCCCCCTTCCATCTCTCCTTTCACCCCATTGGTCTGGCATCTCTCTCCTCGCCTTCCCTCTCCCACACCTCTCCTCATAGTCTGGTATCTCCCCTTCCCTGATTCTCTGGCATCTCTCTCCTTTCCTTTTCTTCCATCTTTCGTTCCCCCTCCATGCTCTCACATCTCCCCCTTCCTTTTCCCTTAGACTGGCATACCTTCCTCCTATGCTCCAAGCCCTGGCATCTCCTTTAATTCCCTCCCTCATCTTCCTTCTCCCTCCAGCTGGGTACCGCAACACTCTTCCCTGCAGCTCTGCACTTCCCCACAATTGCCATGCTTCGGTTCCTCTTCTTCCTTCCTTCCTCCCCCCCCCCCCCCCCGCGGGACCCTGCGGCACCATCAACTCTTACTCCCTCTAATGTCGGCCCTGCAGCTCCAGACTTCCTCGCACCTTCTCCCCTCCCCCTTTGGATCGCTATTATTTTAAATGTTATAGCCGCGGAGCTGTATCCATCAGTGGAGATGTCTAACCTCGGCCTGCCCCGGAACTCTTACTGCAGCAGACGCCCGTCTAGGCAGGAACAGGAAGTCACTGTTGCAGTAAGAGTTCCGGGGCAGGCCGAGGTTAGACATCTCCACTGATGGATACAGCTCCGCGGCTATAACATTTAAAATAATAGCGATCCAAAGGGGGAGGGGAGAAGGTGCGAGGAAGTCTGGAGCTGCAGGGCCGACATTAGAGGGAGTAAGAGTTGATGGTGCCGCAGGGTCCCGCGGGGGGGGGGGAGGAAGGAAGGAAGAAGAGGAACCGAAGCATGGCAATTGTGGGGAAGTGCAATCCCCCCAATGCGTCCCCTTACCTTACCTCCCCTTACCTTTGCGACGCGTGTGTGCGCTGTGAAGAGAAACTTTGCGCTGCGATGTAATATTTTGTGCGCGCGCGCAGGCCAGCGCACCTTAGCGGGAACACTGAGTGTATCCTCTAGGAGAAAGGAGGAAAAAGATACATTTGAAACAAACATTCAGATAGTGAGCAGGATTCAATAAAATGCCAGAAGGAAGTATTTTCTGGAGCATGAAAAGCTGAAGCCTAAAATGGTCCCGCCAGTGGATAGATGCAGATAGAATCCTTCCGCACCCACCATTCACTCCCCTTCCAACATGTCCTTTTCCTCGTGTCTCTTCATCACGTTTGTGAGTCAGCCATGCCGTGTTCAAGTCCAAAGCCAGCAGCTGAAGCGGTTCCCAGGCCCTCTTCTGTCTTCCTAGGGTAAGAGGGCTGCTGTAAAGCTGAATGATTTGTAGGCAAATGGGCCTTCTCTATGCCGATTCAACTCCGGGCTTTACCACAGCCTGCTGCTTTGCTGCTCCTGTTTCTGGTTTCCAATCCACACAGATTAACTCCAGTGCACTTGTATTGTTTGGGCTAAGTCACTAATGCAGGGTTCATTAATGTCCTCTTGTCTCCTGGGTTCGTCTTATGCTTTTTAACTTTAGTCTCTACCAGTTTTCACTGTGTTGTTCGTGAAAAAAATCTTTCTTGTAGTTCTTAATTATCCCACAGCATCTAGAGAAACCACTATGAGAATAGTGTCTCATTATCGATGTGTGTGAAAGTTTCTAACTGTTCAATGGCAAAATAAATATTTTCATTATCACTACAGGACAGGTGAATAGACCTGTTTGAGATCAGAGAATTAGTGCTACAGCTGGGATTGGAACTGAGACCTGTTGGAGGTCATAGGGAAAGTTGGTAGCAGAGGTGGGATTGCTGTTGGTGTAACAGACATTTGTAGCAGGAGCATTTCAACAGCTGACTGTAAATGAGAATGACTTGCTCTCCTTGTGCCTCATTTTACAGTACATAGAAACATGATTACATTAGAGATTTCTATTCCGCCATTACCTTGCGGTTCAAGGCGGATTACAAAAGAATTTAAAGATTGGTCTGTTACAAGAAGAGATCAATGGTCATGACAGGTATTTTCAGAGAGGGAGGAAGGAAATATTCGAGATGTTAAGATTTAATCAGGGAGAGTATGGTCTTTATTTCTCGTCTGAATAACTTGTAGTCTGTGATTGTTATCAGTAGATTGGAGATTTTGGTTATCTCATTTCGCTGCTTGAGTGGCTAGGAGGCTAGAGTTTAACTTCTTTGATTGGAGGGTGTGAGTTTTTCTATGTCTGGTTGAGGTATTATGGATGAGTTGGTTGTTCAGATAGGAAGGACTGTCTCCGTTTATGGTTTTAAATAGTGTGCAGTAAAATTTGAATAGTATTCTTTCCTGGATTGGTAGCCAGTGTGAGTTCATGAATGCTTCAGTAATGTGGTCGTGTTTCCTTAAGGAGTAGATGAGTCTTAGTGCTGTATTTTGAACTGTTTGATCATTGTGGCAGGGCAGGGGAGGTAGAGGATGTTGCAATAATCCAATATACCCAGGATAAGGGATTGTGCTCTTTCGAAGAATTTACGTCCTTGTCTTAGGTTTCTCATAACAGTGAAAGATTTCTGTATTGTTTTGTTTATTTGCGGTTGCATGGTGCAGCTTCTGTCTATTGTCATGCCTAGTAGTTTTAGGGTGGTTGGAATGGGGTAATTGATCAAATTGACTTCTATGTTGGTAATAGTTGGGGCTTTGTTATTTTCGAGGAGGATGAATTTTGTTTTGTCAGGGTTGAGATTCAGTTTGTGGTTTTCCATCCAGTTCGCTACTGTTCCCAGAGTTCGGTGTAAAGTGTCTGTTATGGTGATCTTTGGCTGATCCAGAGGTATGAGGATGGTGATGTAGGAGGTTATGCTTTAGTTTTTCCAGGTATGTCTCGAGGGAGGAAGTATATAGGTTGAATACATTACATTACATTACGGATTTCTATTCCGCCTATACCTTGCAGTTCAAGGCGGATTACAAAAGATTTGACTGGACATTTTCCAGTGAAGATACATTTTTTTTTTTTTTTTTTTTTTATAAGGGGGTAGAAGTCTAGGGGACCTTACGGGTTGGATAGTAAACTGACTGTGCCGAACTGGGTGAATTAGCAAATGGAATACAGTTAGAGGAGGCAAGATTACAATCTATTTTAGGGGTCTGTTTACTTGAAATGTGTTTAAGTGGGGTATTTGGGGGAGAGTTATCTGGCGGTAGGTGAGTTGTCTGGAGGTAGGTGAATTAGTTGGAGGAAGGTGTAGAGGGTTTAAGATATTTGGACGAATAGAGTAGGAGATAGAGGTGTTGTCTGACTGTGTCGACAAGGGAGCCTCATAATGTCTCTGTAGTGAAGTTAGTTCTGAAGCCAGATTGGGTGGGGTGGAGTATGTTATGGTTTTCTAGGTAGGAAGTGAGAAGTTTAGCTACTAGTCCTTCTGTTAGTTTGACATATAGAGGGATAGAGGCAATGGGTCTGTAGTTGGAAGGATGGTCAGTTGGACCTTTTGGGTCCTTTTGGATCGGGGTGATGATGATTTCGCTGAGGTTAGTAGGGAAAAGGCCGTGTGTGAGTAAGTTGGCAGATAAAGGCCAAATGGCCCATCCAGTTTGCCCATCCGCAGTAACCCTTATCTCTTTCTCTCTCCATGTGCCTATCCCAGGCTCTCTTGAATTCAGACACAGTCTCCGTCTCCACCACCTCTTCCAGGAGACTGTTCCACGCATCTACCACCCTTTCTGTAAAAAAAGTATTTCCTCAGATTACTCCGGAGCCTATCACTTCTTAACTTCATCCTATGACCTCTCATTGCAGAGTTTCCTTTCAAATTAAAGAGACTCATCTAATGTGCATTTACATCACGTAGGTATTTAAACGTCTCTATCATATCTCCCCTCTCCCACCTTTCCTCCAAAGTATGCAGATTGAGTCTGTCCCCATTCGCCTTATGACGAAGACCACACACCATTTTAGTAGCCTTCCTCTGGACCGATTCCATCCTTTTTACATCTTTTTGAAGGTGCAGCCTCCAGAATTGTACACAATATTCTAAATGAGGTCTCACCAGAGTCTTATACAGGGGCATCAATTCCAGTGCTATTGGGTTCCTTCTGTTCCAGAAGTTTAGAATGACAGTAGCTCTGCTTCTGTGCTTATGAACAGAGGCCAGCAGCCACTCTCTACTTCATCCATCATGCTGTGGAGGGGCTACTGACAATTTCAAACATATAGCCATAAAAGCCCTAAATTCTAAGAGAATTGCGGTTATGAAAGCTAAAGGTGGCTAAATTTGCATCCTTACCAGCTGAGCTGCAAGGGTTTCCTTATGACACAAGGTCGTAGCAGAATGCTCCATTGTTGACCCTTAGGGAAAGGGATTGGGACTTGTTTAGCATCTTTTTGTAGTTCCATATTTTCTCCATCTGTCCTGATGAGCTCTAATGCAGTGATTCCCAACCCTGTCCTGGAGGAACACCAGGCCAATTGGGTTTTCAGGCTAGCCCTAATGAATATGCATGAAGCAAATTTGCATGCCTATCACTTCCATCATATGTAAATCTCTCTCATGCATATTCATTAGGGCTAGCCTGAAAACCCGATTGGCCTGGTGTTCCTCCAGGACAGGGTTGGGAATCACTGCTCTAATGTACCTGGGGCAGTGGAGGATTAAGTGACTTTCTCAGGGTCACAGGGAGCAGTGCAGGGTTTGAACCCACTGAGGCTGTGGCTCTAGTCCAGCTGTGTCCTAAGAATGGGAGGCAGAACACCATGCGAAGGACATTCTCAAGAGCAATAACATAGCCAGGCAGAGACAGGATAAAGGCTCTGTCCCCCTGCTCAAACACTTATGATTTTCTATTTACATTTTTTATTAAAGTATAAAAAGGGACTATTCTGTACACCTGTTGTGTGTAAATCACAAATGATTGAGCTTTCCATTTCAATCTGGTTTTGGTACAACTTTCCCAAAGATTTGGTTCCCTGTTTGAGGTACAGCTGGACCTCAAATCGTGTGGGCAGTTCTGGTAGCGGAATTAGAAAAAGTACAGAGAGAGGCAACAAAAATGATAAAAGGTTTGGGACGACTTCCCTATGAGGAGAGGCTAAAGCGACTAGAACTCTTCAGCTTGGAGAAGAGACGGCTCAGGGGTGATATGATAGAGGTCTATAAAATACTGAGTGGAGTGGAAAGGGTAGATGGGAATCGCTTGTTCACTCTTTCCAAAAATACTAGGTCTAGGGGGCATGCGATGAAGCTACTAAGTAGTAGATTTAAAACAGACTGGAGAAAATATTTCTTCACACAACGTGTAATTAAACTTTGGAATTTGTTGCCAGAGAATGTGGTGAAATCAGTTAGCTTAGCGGGGTTTAAAAAAGGCTTGTATAATTTCCTAAAAGAAAAGTCCATAGGCCATTATTCAGATGGCTTGGGGAAATCCACTTCCTATTCCTAGGCTAAGTAGCATAAAATCTATTTTACCACTTGGGACCTGGTTTTGCCACTGTTGGAAACAGAATACTGGGCTTGATGGAGCTTTGTTTGTGCCAGAATGGCAGTTCTTATAATTGGATTGCCTTTCAGTCATGGGCATAGAAGAGAAGCAACAGTGTGTATTAAATGTTGGAAATGCTGTTTGATGCCAGCAACGAAGGATGAATGTGTTTCAGGAACAGTGAGATGGAAGGACGTTGCAGATGATAGGAGTCTGATCTGCAGACGAGACGCTCGTTGCCAATCAAAGGCAGACAAGTCACAAAAGATGTCATTTAACAGTAGTTCAGTTAAATCCAAAAGCAGCTTC
Source organism: Geotrypetes seraphini (assembly GCF_902459505.1). Classification (NCBI taxonomy): domain Eukaryota; kingdom Metazoa; phylum Chordata; class Amphibia; order Gymnophiona; family Dermophiidae; genus Geotrypetes; species Geotrypetes seraphini. Next base: position 72,240,607 of record NC_047095.1, read on the forward strand.
TGCGGCCTTTCTTTTTCATCCATTAATTCAGTTGCAACTTTATATATTATGTTAAGTCATAGAAACATAGAAATAGACGGCAGATAAGGGCCCACGGCCCATCTAGTCTGCCCACCTTAATGTCCCTCCCCTACCTTTGCCCTGTGAATAGATCCCATGTGCCGATCCCATTTGGCCTTAAAATCAGGCACGCTGCTGGCCTCAATCACCTGTAGTGGAAGACTATTCCAGCGATCAACCACTCTTTCAGTGAAAAAGAATTTCCTGGTGTCACCTCGTAGTTTCCCGCCCCTGATTTTCAACGGATGCTCTCTTGTTGTCGTGGGACCTTTGAAAAAGAAGATATCTTTCTCCGCCTCGATGCGGCCCGTAAGATACTTGAACGTCTCGATCATGTCCAAGTATCTTACGGGCCGCATCAATCAGGTTTTCTATTCAGTTCAAGGTTGGATTACATGACAAGAGGTTGGGTCAGTTACAATGGACAGTTTGACAGGGACATTCAGTAGAGTTGCTGGTCCAGTTAAGTCATACTTACAAGTTCAAGTAAGTCATCGTTATATCCCAGAAGTTGCGTTAGACAGTTTAGAAATGGGCTTTTACAATGACCTTTTCAGTTACTGCAGGGTTGGCTCCCTGTCTTGGTACAGAAATGCTTGTAAAAGTGGTCACAACATCATATAGTGATACTAGCATTTTAAGGATGACGTTCCCCACCCTGCAGCCATCCGTAAGTCTGAGACCGTGTGCCATGGGATGGGACAGACAGCTTTGATGTCCATTGGTGTGGACCAGATCGACATGGAATGAAGCAGACAGCTGTGGTTCCCAGGTTGCAGAGCTGGCATAAGAGAGTGAATTTTTTTTCAACGATATCAACACAACCCCTATGAGCAAGGATAGAAGCAGATCTCCCACACAGTCTGGATAAAACACACAAGACCAGTTTATTTAATACATGTCCATCATCTCAAGAATAGAACTGGCTTCGGGCTGGGATTCTGCTCCTCTTTCCATGCCAACCTAAACCAAGTGTCTGAAGTCATACAAATTTATGGTGCCTCTCTGGGGTCCCATCTAATCTGCCCTGTCCCTAGTTCCAGCTGTGACCCCCTGACCCCTCAAACCTCGGCACAGTGTCAGACAGCGCTGACCGGGTCCCGGTTTATAGTGCTGTCGTCATGAAGGGCAGAGAGGTGTGAAGGGTCAGCAGTCACCCCAGTGTCAGGGATTTTCTCCACAGGGTCAAAAGCATTTTCAGTCACAGGACCCCAATAACTCAAGTATTAAGGACTAGAAGATTAATTAAAGTGATTAATGTAATTGGCAAATAAATCTCACTCTAAGAAGAGAGCCAGAACTTTGGCTTATCGTCAGCCAGTGCATTTTGGTTAAAGGCTGTTTTCTTTTAATGCTTCTTTAGAGTTGGGAGTGGCTCCAGAGAACCAGAGAAGGATGGATATAGTTCCTCTCCACAAAGGCAGAAGTAAGGGTAAAGGGAGATGGGTGAGGAGAGAGTGCTAGATGTGGTGTGCTTAGATTTTAGCAAAGCCTTTGCTTTGCCATGATTACACATAGGCAACTGAGTGTCTTCAGTATAGGCCTTAACGTAACTGACTGGGTTAGAAACTGGTTACATGGAAGGAGATAGAGGTTGGGGGCAAATGGACAGAGTTCACACAGAAGAAAAGGATGTTATCAGTGGTGGGCCAAAGGGACTGGTCCTTGGCTTGGCTCTGTGGTAAGGGGTTGCTTCTTTGCAGATGACATCAAACTCCAGAGGGTGTGGATAGGATGAGGACAGATGGTCCAGGATTTAGCACTGAACTAAGATTCAGTGCTAAGTGATGCACTTGGATTTTTACAGGCTATTTTGGGGGGAGGGAATACTTCTGTGCAAACAGGTAGAAAAGCCTGAAAATGACAACAGGAGGTTATGGTGCCATTGTTTAAGCCTCTGGTGAGGCTCCATTTGGAATACTGTGTGCGATTTTAGAGAGCACAAGATATAAACAAGATGGCGTCAGTCCGGAGGGTGGTCTCTGACATAAAGAGTATGGTGACAGACTTACAGATCTGATATCTCCATGGCGTTAATGTATAGGAGGCGAGAAAATTTCACAATGAGAGAGCATAGGATGACATTAAAAGAAGGAAATACTTTTATACAGAAAGGGTGGTAGATGTGTGGCACGGTCTCCCGGTAGAGATGGTGGAGACAAAAACTGTGGGACAGGCACGTGGGAGATGCTGCGAATGGGCCAGTTGGCCTTTATCTGCCATCACGTTTCTAGCCAGTGGCGTAGTAAGGGTAGGAGATGCCTCACCCCCAAGTTGCTCTCTCTGGTGAAGGTACGGCAGGGTAAAGGGGGGCTGGGGGTGATCGGCCCCTCCCCCCTCTTACTAGGCCACCGTTTCTAGCTAGTCCAGATATAAGTGGTTCAGGCTGGAGTGCCTAACAAGCCAGAAAGCTCAAGGAATTACAATTTCAGGGAACAAGAAAATATGATATCAACCTATTCTAAAGGACATAAGTGACTGATGCTCGGAGGTAGCCCAGTGATGGGGCGGCTAGTTCCAGGCTCTTTCTAGCTGCCGTTCTGGTGCTCTTCTCCCTGGCCAGGGGACCGGTGATGCCTGTGGTCCGTTTGGGGCTGCCTCTGGCTGCTCTGTGTCCTCTGCATGCTGATGGCTCACAAGAGTTTCACTTTTCCCTTCCTGGAGAAGGGATTGAAGCATCTTGGTGTCTTCGGTGTTGCTGATTTCTGAAGCGGTTACATTCTCCATTTCCTGTGAAAGGATGCTCAGATAAGAAGAACGAATACAAAATATTCCACCGATCTGCTCCTGAGAGATTACTTTCCCCATAGCCACAGCTTTAGACGCACCCCTCATGCCTACCCTTCAGCGCCTCCTGCTCTTCTGTTATTGACCCCCAGATCTGCCCGCGTACTTTACCCCTACTCCAATGCAGTCCTGTGTCATAGAGCTGCTTGCTTTGCTTTTACCTGCAGTGTGGTGTTTGTCGTGTAGAAGGTACAATTTCCACAGAGGTCCTTGCTGTATGTGCTACGGATGGCTGCCTCCACATTGAAGTAAACATGAAATCTGAATGGCACATGAATCTGAAATGCAAGTCGGCCACATCTGGAAGACAGAAACTGGGGTCAGGACTAAATCAGGACTGCGGATCAGGCAGGAGGAGGCAGAAGGAGAGAGGAGCTTAAGGGGAGGCAGAGGACCACGTGGGGTCATCTTCGGGGAAGCGGCGAGAGAAGCTCCGCCCACCCCCAACGCATCAGCGACTCGCGACCGGGCTCCTCCATTAAAGGAGGCGAGCCAACGGCGCACAGCCGTTCGGCGCGCGGCGAAGGCGAGCGGCAAAGGCGCTCGCCTTAGCGAGAGCGCCTTTGCGGAGAGCCTTAAGGAGAGCCTTGAGAGCCAAACTACACTCGACTAGGATACCTTAGAGCAGCAACCTATCCCTACCCTAAACCACCCCTAATCACACAAACCCTCATACTTAACTTACAACTCTCACACAAACTCTCATTTAGCCACCCTTCCAGATACCCTCAACTCTTAACTTCTTATTCTCTCAGACACCCAAATCTTTCACAATCTCGCACTAGCTCTCAGTCGGATTTCTTTTCTAACTCTCTCTCTCTTTCTTTTTCTAATTTACTGACAGACAGACCTAATTCACAACTTGGAAATGGCAGGGAGGACTAGAAGCGCCATGGCTACAATCAAATCCAGCATTCCAAATCACAAGAGAAGCTGCCGCTTTGTTCCCACCAGAAGCACTTTCCTAATCCCCTTATTTGTCTTGTCACTCTGGTTTGATTAGATTGTAAGCTCTGTCAAACAGGGACTGTTTCTTATGGGGCTCATAATCGAAAGTGAAAAACATCCAAAAACCGGCCTAAGTCAGCACTTGGATGATGATAAATGAAAGACGTCCAAGTGCCGATAATCAAAATGGGTTTTGGACAAGTTTACAAATGACCTAGGCCTTCCCAGTGCCGCTGAATGACCAGAGCTAAACGGGGCATTTCAGGAGGAGTGTCGAGGGCGGGATTTTGGCGGGACGTGGGCCATGCTAAACTTAGTCGTACTGCATGTATAACCGAAAGTTTTACAACACAGCCTAGACGGAACTTGGACGTTGTGACTTAGGCCAATTAAAACATGGTCTAAGTCACAAAAACCTATATAAAGTGAACAGATAAGCACTGCAAACACATAGTACAGACCCCCACACACTACCCCAGTGATCACTGATCCCAACCCCCTGCAAAAAAATCCTCATCACAACTTTAAATATCTGCCTCCAGAACATCAGCACCTGGCAGCCTGCCATAGGAAAGCCTAGTAGAGCTGCACAGAGGCAGCTTAAGTCGTCTTGGGGGCAGGTTAGGGACCCATGGAGAGGAGGACCCAGGCCCATAAGCCACTGTAATCACTGCATTCATGGTGAAACATGTGCACTCCCCAAAAAAACTCCAAAACCCTTTTGTACTGCCATATACACAATTTACAGAAATTCAAAAATAGTTTAAAATATTTCTTTTTTGAAGATGCCTACAATTGATTATTTGTTTCAAGTCCAGTTACTCTTGATTTTTTCCCGTCCCACTGTTCTTTCCTTTGCCGTATCTTTTCTTAATAAATATTGTAGTTCTCCCCCCCCCCTTTTCCTATTGTGTCCTTGTAGATTAATAAGAACCCCCCCCCCCCCAAAGTGTGTTAAAATTGTTAGTCTCTGTGTACTTTTGTTAATGTTTTAATTATTATTGTACAACGCTTAGTATTTTAGATAGGCATTTAATCAAATAATCAAATAAACTTGAAACTTGATATAAGTGGCTCCTGCAGCCATAAGGGCTACTGGGGTTGTAGACAGGTGGGTATAATACATTTTGGGGGCTCAACATGACCTATAAAGGAGCTGTAGTGAGATGTTTATGGGGCACCCTTTTTGTGAAGTTCACAGCAGTGCCCTGTAAGATACCCCACTATTCAGGTGCCATGTCTGGGTGTCCAGTCCATCACTTTGCTGACCCCTCCCACATCCAACAGGGTCAGAAGCAGGAGGAGAGAAGCTGAAGGAAATCAGAGAGAGACGGCAGGAGACAGTGAGGGGCAAAGGTGAAAGATAGCTCCGCCCACCCCCGACATCAGCAGATCTGATCTGAGCTCCCCCTTAAAAGGGGAGGGGCCAACGGCACTCAGCCATTCGGTGCGCATTGAAGGCGAGCATTAAAGGCGCTCAGCGCCTTTGTGAAGGGCCTTTAAGAAGGTGCAGGAAGATGAGCTACCCAGTTTTCTGCACCATCTGCCATATGTATGACTACTTCCCCTCTGGGAGGCGGTTTTATGTATACACTCGATTCAGGGAACTGGAGACCCTGAAGAAACAAGTCAGACTCCTGGAGGGCAAAATACTGGAATTGGAGGCACTTCAAGCAGCAGAGGAGGAGGACAGGGATACAGAGAACGTCAAGGTGCTGGGAGGTGAGAAGCTGATATGCACGGATGAGGAGAGGGACTTTGGGGTGATAGTGTCCGAAGATCTAAAAGCGAAAAACAGTGTGACAAGGCGGTGGCTGTTGCCAGAATGATGCTGGGCTGTATAAAGAGAGGCGTAGTCAGTAGAAGGAAGAAGGTGTTGATGCCCCTGTACAGGTCATTGGTGAGGCCCCACTTGGAGTATTGTGTTCAGTTTTGGAGACCGTATATGATTCAGAATTCAAATACTTGAAGGGTATTAACGTAGAACAAAATCTCTTCCAGAGAAACCAGAGGACATAATTTGAGGTTGAGGGGTGGTAGATTCAAGAGCAATGTTAGGAAATTCTACTTTGGGGGGTCACATGATGCAGCCTGCCTAGCTAGACGTGTGTGAGGAGAGCTCCTGCCCCACGAAGAGAAAATCAGCAATATTACCTGCCTTTTCTGCATCCCACGGGTTGTTGTACAGCTCATCTGCCAGGGAATACCCTCTGCTTCCTGGCAGCACCTTTGAAGTTCGGCTCCAGAGTTGGGTATGCCCATAAAATCTACATGCAGGGCCCAGGATAAGCCTTCTACTACCCCCTCTAAAATGGCAGCGGAACCGGCCACCTTCACAATCCCAGCAGGGGACTGAATTACTGACATCACGCAGTCCGTGTTGGCGGCGCTGGCTGATAGACTTAATAAAATTCAATCGGCTGTGGATGAGATGCATGAAAAGTTTGATTCCCACAACCGACATCTGACGGAGGTTGAACAACGGGTATCTGACCAAGAGGACACGTGCATGGGCCTAGCTGCAAAGGTGGTGGAGCTGCAGAAAACGTCCCAGGAGCTGGTGGATAAACTGGAGGAGCATGAGAATCAGAGCCGCTATAATAACCTGTGGATGGTCAGGCTCCCGGAGACAGTGGTTGACCAGGACCTATATACTATTTTTAGTAAGTGACTACCAGAAAAACTGGGCCTGCTCAAAGGCAAGGCGGGCTTTGTGTGCGAACGAGCCCACCGCATTGGCGCAAAACCTGCAGATGGGAGGAGAGCGCGGATGGCCATAGCCCACTACACCAACTGGTGGGAAAAGGAGCTGCTTCTCCAGGCCTATCGCAGGGCAGGGGCCCTGGACTATGAAGGCTCCCGGGTGCTAGTCTTCAGTGATTACTCGGTGCGGGTCGCAGTTCAATGTAAGCTTATGGCGCCATTCTGCACAGACCTGCACAACAGGGGAGTTAAGTTCGCGTTGGTGTTCCCGGCTAAGCTCAGGGTTTGGCATGACGGCAAGACCTTCAACCTGACTACAGTGGAGGAGGCCAAGGCTTTGCTGGCGAAGATGCCTGCTTGAGTGATCGCCCTGGAAACTGCAGTGTTTCATCTTAACCTTACCATGCTGGGCCAGTTTTGTGTTTCTGCGGGCCACGGAGGACTGACTGCCACTCTGGGACCTCCAAGGGTTTCCCCTGTTCCCGCTGTGGTTGCAGGCATATCCCTGAGCGTATTATCCTTTTCTGAGGCATGCTTTTGCGAACTGCTGTGTGCCTCTATCATTTTCAGCTGTTGGGACTTTTCATGACAGTTCTGAGGAACCCCTGTGAGTGCCTGGGGGAGGATCTTCTAAGCGTGGTCCCTCAGTTTTGGGACCCTGCCTGATCCTCCTTAGGATCTTGACCTAGACTTGTTGACCTGCTGTGACTCTTTGGGCTGTATGGTATTTTGGGATGTGGAATGGGAGAGCAACGGGTGGTGGGGGGGATCTCCAGGTAGGCTGGGGGAAAGTCTATGGGATTGTATGCTGGAGGGGTGAGATGCTTTGGGGGGAAGGGGAGGGGGGAATAGGGCTGTGGGGCTTGAATGGGATGGGGTGTGTATGGGGATATGTGTGTGCTTGGGTGATGCTAGCGGGGGCGGGGTGGGGCTGGGTGGGGGCACCATTAGAACGGCGAGAGGGCACTTTTTCTCTGAGGGTGGTGAAGCTCGGCTGGGAGGCTTCGTCTGCGCCATTAGCTACATCTCTGTTTGTTCTGTATATGGGATGCTCGATGAGCCTGGATGAGCTTCTGCTCACTCAGGGGTGGGGGGCGGGGTCTCTCACTCTCCTGCTGTGTATAGGTTTCTGTCTCTCTTTGTTCTATTGGTATGGCTGATTTGAAGGTAGTCACTTTCAATGTAGATGGCATTAAGTCCCCAATTAAAAGAGTTCGCATTCTGACTAGCCTGCGCAAGATGGGCCCAGATGTGGCCTTTTTGCAGGAGACCCATCTTGCTCAGAGTGAACACGCTAAATTGAGGAGAAATTGGGTCGGGGAAGTCTACTCCTCCACCTTTGGTGGTTGGCAGTGGGCAGTGGCAATTTTGCTGCCCAAGAGGCTGCCCTTCACATTGCACAAACAACTTACGGATCGGGAGGGTAGATACATCATAGTATTGGGGGAGGTGTGGGGCCTGAAGTTGCTCCTTTGTAACTTGTATGCCCCGAAATGTCTACTATCATAAATTTTTTTCCACAGTTCTTTCTTTGGTATCGGCTTATCCTGAGTATCAAATGATCCTGGAGGGAGATCTCAACATCATGGCGGCTCCAGGGGTGGACTGTAAGCCTCCTAGGGCCAGCCTGAAGGATCATGACAACAAGGGGGTGGGATTTTTGATGCACCACCTGGGCTTGGTCGATGTGTGGCGAGCTCTACACCCCTATGATTCTGAATTTTTACTCCCATGTTCACAAGGTGTATGCACGGCTGGACTACATCCTTCTTGATCCACGGCTGTTCTCTCAGGCTACTAAGTCCGAGATTACTGAAGCTACTGTCTCGGATCATGTGACGGTGGATCTCACCCTGACCCTTTCCCCCGGCCATAAAGCATCTTCCTGGAAACTGGCCCCGTACTTGTGCAATGATCCAGAGTTTCGGACCTTTTTACGGGCACGATGGGTTGACTATCAGGCCATCAATGCTATCCTGGAAGTGGAGCCGGTGTCTTTTTGGTACGCATCCAAAGCAGTTATGCGAGGGCATGTGATCGCCTATATGGCTGCTAAAAGACAGGAACGGGAGAGGGAGCTTCTGTTACTCACTCAAAAACTACATATATTCCGTAAGACGCACATAGCCACCTTGTCAGACTCGGATTGTTTGGAATATAAGGGTATTCGGGAGAAAATTGAGGCCCTGCTTCATCAGCGTGCAGAACAGTCCCTCTCCTATCAACGTTACTGTAAAAACTCGCGGAAGATTTTTTGAAGCAGTTGCTCTCTTTCTAAAGATATTCCCCTGACGCAGCCACTTGGCGAAACAGGGCCTGTCGGGAATACTGAGTTCATTCTTTGAAAAGTGTGTCTGGTTCCGTATTGGAGCAACAGATATTTATTTCCACTGCTTGTGGGAGATAAATGGAAGATAAGTGCAAGTTTTTACAGTTTTTTGCTGTTTTTTTGCAGTTTAACTTGTGTATTTTAAACTGTATCTTTATGAATCTTTTCCATGGAGTTTTTTGACCTGGGATGTGTTTTGTATGGCAGTTTATAACTGAACATATAGTTTCTTGGTTGTTTCCTTGAAACACTGAGGTCTTTTTCTCCATGTTAGTTACTTGCCTTTCAGCCTGTTTCCTTCCACTATTAGCAGCTTTATTCTGAATATTTGTTGGTTATTTTTTTGATTATTATGGGTGACTTCCATTATCCAGGGATAGACTGGAACCTAGGCACCTCCGGCTGCGGTAGGGAGATCAAGTTCCTGGATGATGTAGGCAATTGCTTCCTGGAACAACTTGTCAAGGATATACGAGAGAAAATGCAATTCTGGACCTAAATGGACTTCGAGGACCGGTGCAAGCAGAAGGGACGCTGGGAAGCAGTGATCACAATATGATCCGCTTCAACCTGGACACAGGGGCAAAACATCGGACCAGAACATCGGCCACAGCACTAAATTTCCAAAAAGGGAGTTACGAAGGGATGAGACTCATGGTGGGGAAGAAGATTAAGAAGAGGATAAGCACTGTAAAAACGCTAGAGCAAGCATGGCCCCTTTTTAAGGACACGGTCACCGAGGCGCAAAATCTATTTATACCGCTTATCACCAAGGGTTCCAAGAGGAAAAAAACAGGGAACTGGCGTGGCTCATTGTAGAGATGAAGGAAGCGACCAGAGACAAGAAGACTTCGTTTAAGGAATGGAAAAGGTAAAAAAATGGACAAAAACTGGAAAAAGCACAAACAACATCAAAGCAGGTGCCACAAGGCAGTAAGAAGGGCCAAAAAAGACTATGAGGAAAAAATAGCCAAGAAGGCGAAAAACTTCAAGCCGTTCTTTCAATATGTTAAGGGGAAACAACTGGCAAAGGAAGCGGTGGGCCGTTGGATGACCATGGAATAAAGGGAGCGCTAAAGGAGGACAAAGCCATCGCCGACAAACTGAACACATTTTTTGCATCTGTCTTTACCGAAGAGGATATGCACAACATACCGGAAGCCGATAGGCTATACGCAGGAAACGAGGATGGGAAACTGACAGGGATGACGGTCAGTTTAGAAGAGGTATGCAGGCAGATTGATAGGCTTAAAAATGATAAATCCCCTGGACCGGATGGCATCCATCTGAGGGTCATCAAGGAACTGAAAGGGGCTATAGCTGAACTGCTTCAACTAATAGCCAATCTTGTCAATCAAATCGGGAAGGATTCCAGAAGACTGGAAAGTGGCGAATGTCACGCCGATCTTCAAGAAAGGTTCAAGGGGAGATCCAGGAAACTACAGATCGGTGAGTCTGACCTCAGTACCGGGAAAGATGGTAGAGGCACTGATAAAGGAACGCATCATTGATCACCTTGACGGACACGAGCTGATGAGGACCAGCTAGCATGGCTTCAGCAAGGGAAGAACTTGCTTGACAAATTTGCTGCACTTCTTCAAGGGAGTAAACAGGCAGATAGACAAGGGCGAGCCGGTCAACATTGTATATCTGTATTTTCAAAAGGCGTTTGACAAGGTCCCGAATGAACAACTACTTTGAAAAACTGCAAGCCATGGAATTGAGGGTGAAATCCTCATGTGGATTAAAAACTGGTTGGTGGATAGGAAACAGAGAGTGGGGGTAAATGGACAATACTTGGACTGAAAAAGCATCACGAGTGGAGTGCCGCAGGGTTTGGTGCTTTGGCCCGTGCTCTTCAACCTATTTATAAACGATCTGGAAACTGGTACGACGAGCGAAGTGATTAAATTTGCAGACAATATGAAGTTATTCAGAAGGATTGCGAAGACCTGCAACTTGACATAAACACGCTCGAGAAATAGGCCACCACATGGCAAATGAGGTTTAACATAGATACGGTAAGGTGATATATGTCGGTAACAAAATTCTTATTCACGAATACAGGATGTCTGGTGCGGTACTCGGAGATACCCCCCAGGAAAGAAACCTGGGAGTACTGGTCAACAAGTCGATGAAGCCATCAGCGCAATGTGCGGCGGTGGCAAAAACGGCGAACAGAATGCTAGGAATGATTAAAAAGGGGATCATGAGCAGATCGGAAAAGGTTATCATGCCAGTGGCGTACCAAAGGGGGGCAGGGGGCGGTCCGCCCCGGGTGCACGCCCCAAGGGGTTGCACAGCCGGCCACCCTCCCTATTCTGCCGCTGCTCCGTCTAACCACCGCATCCCGGCACCGGCTCCCCCGCAGAGTCACTCCTTAACCAGGCCGGCAACATGACTTCAGTCCATCGTGCGGCCTCACTGGTGGGCAAGTGAGCTAAGTCTCCTTTCATTGGTTGTCTTTGCTGGCCCACTGCATGGTAGGTGGAGGCAAAAGGTGAGGCGGGCTAGTGGGTGGGGAAAAAGTGCAGGGCCCACAAGACTTCACCTCCAACGTCAATTCTAAAGTCGGAGAGGAAGTTCTGGGCCAGCCAATCGCTGTCTGGCTGGCCTGGAATTTCCTCCCTATTAGAACTGATGCCGGAGGTAAAGTCTTGTGGGCCCGGCGCTTGTACATGCCAGGCCTGGCTTGGGGAAGGAGCAGGGAGAAATCGGCTGCTGGCTTGGGGGTTGGGGTAGTGGTAGGGAAAGAATCTGAGAAGTGGAGAAATCGGCACGATGGCTTTGTGGGGGCTAGGGGGAGAAAGAAAGAAAGAGGGAGGTGAGGGGAAGAGAGAAAGAAAGGCAGAAATAAAGAGGGGGGCCAGGGGGAGAGAGAAAGAAAGGAAGAAAGAAAGAGGGGGGCCAGGGGGAGAGAGAAAGTAAGGCAGAAAGAAAGGCAGAAAGAAAGAAATATTGGCTTTACAGAAGAAGGACCAGAGACTCATGAAATCACCAGACAAATAGGTAGAAAAAATGATATTATTTTCAATTTAGTGATCAAAATGTGTCCATTTTGAGAATTTATATCTGCTGTCTATATTTTGCACTACGGCCCCCTTTTACTAAAGCGCAATAGCGGTTTTTAATGCAGGGAGCCTATTAGCGTTGAGAGCAGCGCGGGGCATTCAGCACAACTCCTTGCACTAAAAACCACTATTGCGGTTTAGTAAAAAGGGAAGGGGTATATTTGTCTATTTTTGTATAGTTGTTACTGAGGTGACATTGCATAGAGTCATCTGCCTTGACTTCTTTGAAAAAAAACCCCAATATAAATGATAATTACCATTTTCTCTGCGTACAGTGTGCTTTGTGTTATTTTAAAATTTTATTTGTTGGTAGATCATTTTGACTTGGTCATTTTAAAAGTAGCTCGCAAGCCCAAAAAGTGTTGTCATCCCTGATGTAAACAGTGGTGTCCGTCCCAGCTTGTGCTCCCTTCGGCGGTTGTTTCACTTCTGGCCGGCTCCCCTGTTCAAAGCCGCAGGCATCAACTCCTCGCGCAATCCGCGGCTGCATCGGAAGCGTTCCCTCTGATGTCATGACATCAAAGAGAAGGCTTCCGATGCAGCCGCGAATCGTGTGAGGTGTAGACACCTGCTGCTTTGAGCAGGGGAACTGGCCAGACATGCTGGGCAGGGAAGAGATGTTGCTGCTGCACAGGGAAGGGGGGGAAGAAATGCTGCACAGGCAAGGGGGGAGAAATGCTGCTACTGCACAGGGGAAGGGGGAGAAATGCTGCTGCTGCAAAGGGAAGGGGTGAAGAAATGCTGCTGCTGCACAGTGAAGGGGGTGAGAGAAATGCTGCTGCTGCAGCACCCAACTGGGGAGAGAGGGAAGGAGGGAGAAGGAAGACAAGGGAGAGGAACCAGAGATGCCAAGTCCATGGGAGGGAGGGAAAGGAAAAAAGGAAAGGAGATACCAGACCATGGAGGGGGGAGGAAGAGATGCCATGACATGGGTGGGGGGAGGGAAGGGAAGGAGAAGAGAAAGAGAGAGATGCCAAAGCATAGGGGAGGGAGTGGAGACAGAAAAATGGAGAGGGGGGTGAAGCTGAAATGAATCATGTGCAAAGGAGAGAAGGGACCCCGGATATACAGTTTATTGAAGGGATCAAAGGAAGAGGGAAGATACCATATGGAAGAGAGAGAGGGTGGACAGTAGATGGAAGGGGCAGAGAGAGTGTGGGCAGTAGATGGAAGGGGTAGAGAGAGAGGGCAGAAGCTGGGTGGAAGGGGCAAAGAGAGGGCAGATGTTGCATGGAAGGGAGAGAAGACAAACGCTGTATAGAAAGAAGAGAGCAAAAAGAAGATGATTAAAGCAGAAACAACAAAAAGTAGAAATATTTTTTTGTTGCTTTACTTAGAATCAAGTAGTATTGTAACTGTATTGATAAAAGTTTATAAATAGGAAATTGAAATAAGGCAATTTTTTGGACTAAACTCCTTTCCTCAGGACTGGATAGCATAACAGCAGTATACTGTACTGTTCTGAAAAAAGATTTGGCCTCTGAAAGCTAATTGAAAAATGGATTAGTCCAATAAAATGGTGTTTTCTTATTTCTCATTATTTGTTTTATTTTTATTTGTTAATTTGTAAAGTGATGATTGTTATGTATCAGTTTTTTCAAATTTACATCTACTGTCTTTATATTTTGCACAGTATTAGGGGACATGTGTCACTGTTTTTGTGGTGGTGTGGTGTTGCATTGTATGCAGAGTCTGGTTTCTTGGCGGTTCAGTTTAACTTTTGTCTACATATTTCTATTTTTAGTTTGTGATTATTCCATATTGGGCGAGGGTGTATCTCTGTTCTGTATGTATGAAAAGGACATAGTTTTCAGTTGGCATTGACTGCAGGATCAATGACTATGCGGGATCTGGCTTGTTTAGTTTTACAATGTATGTGTTGGTGTTCTAGTGCTCACTGCAGTATTTAAGATGCTGCCTTTTCCTAGGTACACTCTTGTTGTGCGATATGTGGATTGTTACTAAAAATCATATTTTTGATATAGATGGGGGGTGTCAAAAAATGATGGGCCCCGGGTGTCACATATGCTAGGTACGCCACTGTATCATGTCACTGTACCGGGCCATGGTACGCCCCCACCTGGAATACTTCATCCAGCACTGGTCGCTGTACATGAAGAAGGACAGGGTACTACTCGAAAGGGTCCAGAGAAGAGTGACTAAAATGGTTAAGGGGCTGGAGGAGTTGCCGTACAGTGAGAAAATAGAGAAACTGGGCCTCTTCTCCCTTGAAAAGAAGAGACCGAGAGGGGACATGATAGACTTAGTAGATAAAGACAGGTTGTTCACCCTCTCCAAGGTAGAGAGAACGAGAGGGCACTCTTTAAAGTTAAAAGGGGATAGATTCTGTACAAACGTAAGGAAGTTCTTCTTCAACCAGAGTGGTGGAAAACTGGAACGCTCTTCCAGAGGACGTTATAGGGGAAAGTACCCTCCAGGGATTCAAGAAAAGGTTAGATAAGTTCCTGCTGGACCAGAACTTACACAGGTAAAGCTAGTCTCAGTTAGGGCACTGGTCTTTAAACCAAGGGCTGCATGTGCGGACTGCTGGGAACGATGGACCACTGGTCTGACCCAGCAGCGGCGATTCTTACGTTCTTACGTTTGTATGGAATCTATTTTAACTTTAGAGAGTGCCCTCTCATTCTCTTCACCTTGGAGAGGGTGAACAATCTCTCTTTCTCTACTAAGTCAATTCCCTTCAATATCTTGAATGTTGCGATCATGTCCCCTCTCAGTCTTCTCTTTTCAAGGGAGAAGATGCCCAGTTTCTTTAACCTCTCATTGTACGGCAACTCCTCCAGTCCCTTAACCATTTTTGTTGCTCTTCTCTAGACCCTTTCAAGTAGTCAGAAGGATGCTGGGCTGTATAAAGAGAGGCGTAGTCAGTAGAAGGAAGAAGGTGTTGATGCCCCTGTACAGGTCATTGGTAAGGCCCCACTTGGAGTATTGTGTTCAGTTTTGGAGACCGTATCTGGTGAAGGACGTAAGAAGACTTGAGGCGGTCCAGAGGAGGGTGACGAAAATGATAGGAGGCTTGCGCCAGAAGACGTATGAGGAGAGACTGGAAGCCCTGAATATGTATACTCTAGAGGAAAGGAGAGACAGGAGAGATATGATTCAGATGTTCAAATACTTGAAGGGTATTAATGTAGAACAAAATCTTTTCCAGAGAAAGGAAAATGGTGAAACCAGAGGACATAATTTGAGGTTGAGGGGTGGTAGATTCAGGGGCAATGTTAGGAAATTCTACTTTACAGAGAGGGTAGTGGATGCCTGGAATGCGCTCCGGAGAGAGGTGGTGGAGAGTAAAACTGTGACTGAGTTCAAAGAAGCGTGGGATGAACACAGAGGATTTAGAATCAGAAAATAATATTAAATATTGAACTAAGGCCAGTACTGGGCAGACTTCCACGGTCCGTGTCTGTATATGGCCGTTTGGTGGAGGATGGGCTGGGGAGGGCTTCAATGGCTGGGAGGGTGTAGATGGGCTGGAGTAAGTCTTAACAGAGATTTCGGCAGTTGGAACCCAAGCACAGTTTTGGATTCTTGACCAGAAATAGCTAAGAAGAAAAAATTAAAAAATTTAAATTGAATCAGGTTGGGCAGACTGGATGGACCATTCGGGGGTCTTTATCTGCCGTCATCTACTATGTTACTATGTTACTATGTACTATGTCCTTTTTCATGTATGGCAACCAGTCCCCACCATGAAAGAGGAACTGTGAGTAGTAACATTTAGTAAAAGTGGAAAGTGGCTAAGCAGTGAGGCGGACTACAGTGTCACCTGGGCTCTGCGTCAATGCCAGGGGTCAGGGAACATAAGAACTGCCATCTCTGGATCAGACCTTCGGTCCATCAAGTCCGGCGATCCGCACACGCGGAGGCCCTGCCAGGTGTACACCTAGCGTAATTTATAGTCCACCATATCTTTATATGCCTCTCTTAAGGAGATATGCATCTAGTTTGCTCTTGAAGCCTAGGACGGTAGATTCCGCAATAATCTCCTCTGGGAGGGCATTCCAGGTGTCAACCACTCTCTGAGTGAAGCAGAACTTCCTGACATTAGTCCTGAACCTGTCCCCCCTTAGCTTCATTACATGTCCTCTAGTCCGTGTCAAATTGGACAATGTAAATAATCTTCTCTGCTCTATTTTGTCGATTCCTTTCAGTATTTTGAAGGTCTCGATCATATCCCCACGCAGTCTCCTTTTCTCAAGGGAGAACAATCCTAGTGTTATAAGTCTATCCTCGTATTCCTTCAACGGCCTTCAAAGGTCCCCTCAGCTCATGGTTGAAGACTTTGGTTTGAATCAGGTGTTGCAACAGACAGGTAGGCAAGTGGGTTGCAGGACTCAGTCACCAGAGAAATGCTTGCAACTGTGTAGAGAGAAGCAGGAACCGGCAGAGGGGCAAAGCCAGCTAGGGGATAGATCCGGGGCCCTAAACCTTCAGCCTTCCACGTCACTAGTCACTTGCAAGATTTTAATGATGAAATTCAATCATGATCACCTCCATTCCGCCCAAACAGTCCTTTAAAAACACCAAACTGGACATGAGCATTGTAAAGAGTGCATTTGTGAGAGACTTTGTCAGGCACTAATCAAGTGGTTTTTCCAGTTTCACTGGCTTTCTGGGCCCAGATTAAAATGTTGGTTTTGATGTATGAGAAGTGCAGTGTCATTTGGCCATGGAGAAATGTCCTTTCTGGTCACTGGGCTGCCCTTGGAGTTCCTTCTTCCTCGGAGCTTTTTTCTGGTTAGCCCCGACATTATGAAATCAGCTTCCTCTTGATCTTTGATTGGAACAGTACTACCATTACTAATGATTATTTCTGTAGCACTGCTGTACACAGCCCTGTAAATAGGGATAACATATGGTTCCAGGAGAAGCAGCATGGATTCAGGAATCCCAGTTTTACTTCCATTGCTTTCAATGGAAGTTCAACCCGGATGTCTCAAGCTGTCCTTTTTCAGGAACCATATGTACACATTATGTGAAAGTGCTTTCTCTGTGCCTGGTAGAATCACAATTGAATCATGGAGAAGAGGCAGCTCAGGGGAAATATGATAGAGGATTATAAAACACTGACTACAGCAATTACTCATTCACTCTTTCCAAAAATACTAGGACTAAGGGCATGCAATGAAGCTACTAAGTAGTAGATTTAAAACAAACCAGAGAAAATATTTTTTCACATAATGTGTAATTAAACTCTGGAATTAGTTGCCAGAGAATGTGGTGAAAACAGTTAGCTTAGCAGGGTTTAAAAAAGGTTTCCCTCATTTCCTAAAAGGTGAGTCCATAGGCCATTATTGAGATGGCTTGGGGAAATCCACTGCTTATTCCTACGTTGGCCTACATTGGCCACTGTTGGGTGTCACGGGTGTATCGTGCGCTTCTTCTCCGAGAGGATCCATTTGACCCCTATAAAGCACAATGGGAGGCGGACTTGAATGGGGGGATTTGGTCCCTAATTGGGTTCATATCTATAAATCTTTATTTGACCCACCAATCTCTGGATGTAAGTTATATTACAGGTGATACTTGAGCCCACTACGTCTGCTCCGTATATATGGCCATTCCTCTGGGCTGAGTTGGAGGGATTTTTGGCCCATTTGGTGGGCCTGGCCTTATGGAAAAGAATATTGGTCTATGGTGGTGAAACACTGTCCCATGCTGGCTCAATGCTGCCTACAAAACGTTAGGATTCTGGGATTTTCCCCTCAGGAACATCGGCTGGCGGCATTTACTGTAGTCGATGTTGGCGCTCCCCTAAGATATCTAAAGAGCAGTGGCTGGTTTGTAGGCTGGACTTTGTGTAAATTGACAGCATCATAAGATTTGGCCATACTGTTGGGGAGGGTGGGTGGGTTGGTACCGAAGGGATCTCTTTGAGATTTATATGCTGAAGTTTATACATTGGCTGTTGACTGTTTTGACATTTTTGTTATTGCACTCTTCCATTTTCAATAAAAAAGCTTAAAACCTTCAAAATAAATAAATAGATAATACCGCTATACCAAAAAGTTCGAAGTGGTTTACAACAAGGGCAATTGGAATTACATAAGAGATAAAATAAGCAGATAAAATTGGAATAGATCAATTAAAATGAGATTAAGGCGTCAACCTATCAAACAGATGGGTCTTTAGCACTTTTCTAAAATCAAAATAAGAAGTAGCCTCTAACATAGTTTTTCCAAGCCCCTTTTGATGGAACTCATTTTTTTACTTTCAGAGACCAAAACCCCATTCCTCAAGGCAGGATAGTATAATGTAACAGAAGAAGGAGGTTTTGGCCTCTGAAAGCTAATAGAAAAATGGATTAGTCCAATCAAATGTTATTTGTCAGTTTGATCACATTTCCATCTGCTCTCTTTATATTTTGCACAGTCCTAGGGGCCTTGTGTCACTGTTCCTGTGGTTCAGTTTAACTTTTGTCTACATAACTCGTATTTCTATATTGACTTCTTTTATACTGGGTGTGGGTGTTTCTGTGTTCTGTGTGTATGAAAAGGACATGGTTTTCTGTTAGCATCGACTGTGCAGGATCAATCTGTATTCATCTGGCTTATTGAGTTTTACAGTAGGTGTATTGATGTTCTAGTGCTCTTTGCAGTGTTTAACATTCTCCCTTTTCCTCGGTGCACCCTTGTTTTGTAACTCGTGGATTATTACTAAGAATATAGAGGATGGGGGAGTTAAAAATGATTGGCTTTGGGTATCAAATATACTAGGTATGACACTGCTTGAGCCAGTCCTGCAGGAAGCAGTTTTTTTCACTGCTAGACGCTGCCTCTTTGCCCTTCCCACAGAAGCTCCGGCCTCGTATAAGTATAAGGATGTTGTATAAGTATTGATTATATGATAGATAAGGGTAGGGAGGGGGGGAGATAAGAGAATATTATAGGTATCATTGTTGATTATTAAGTGATATATTTATGGTTATTTGTATGGATATGTTATCACACTTATTATAAGTTTAAAAATGAATAAGCTCCGGCCTCGTACCACAGCCTAGTCTGTCTGATGAGGAAGCCAGTCCTGCTGGGAGACAAGTAATTGGAAAGCAGAGACAACCAAGAGACAGTAGAGAAATGTGGATGGAGACAGCCAGGAAGACTTATAAGAATCGCCTTACTGGGTCAGACCCATGGTCCATCAAGCCCAGTAGCCCGTTCTCACGGTGGCCAATCCAGGTTACTAGTACCTGGCCAAAACCCAAGGTGTAGCAATATTCCATGCTACCGATCCAGGGCAAACGGTGGCTTCCCCCTTGTCTTTCTCAATTACAGACTATGGACTTTTCCTCCAGCAACTTGTCCAAACCTTTCTTAAAGCCAGCTACGCTATCTGCTCTTACCACGTCCTTTGGCAACGTGTTCCAGAGCTTAACTATTCTCTGAGTGAAAAAAAATGTCCTCCAATTGGTTTTAAAAATATTTCCCTGTAACTTCATCGAGTGTCCCCTAGTCTTTGCAATTTTTTAACAGAGCAAAAAATCGATCCACTTGGACCCGTTCTTCTCCACTCAGGATTTTGTAGACTTAATCATCTGAGTCTCTTTTGATCCCATTTTCTGCATAAACTCACATGTCCTTTGTCTTACCCACCTTTTGTACTTATTTTTCATGTGTCCTTTACTATGCTTATTGTAGTTCTCCCTACTTCCCGTACGTATCAGTGCATCATGTTCGTGTGTGTCTGTTATAGTTAATAATTAACACCCTGTTTTTAATTGTAAATCACTTTGAATTAATGATATTGCAATACATCAAAATATTAATAAAACTTGAAATTTCAATCATATCTCCCCTCAGCTGTCTCTTTTCCAAGCTGAAGAGCCCTAACCTTTTTAGTCTTTCCTCATACGAGAGGAGTTCCATCCCCTTTATCATCTTGGTCGCTCTTCTTTGAACCTTTTCTAGCGCCACTATATCTTTCTTGAGATAAAGAGACCAGAATTGAACTCAATACTTCAGATGAGGTCACACCTTGGAGCGATACAGGGGCATTATAGCATTCTTAGTCTTGTTGGCCATCCCTTTTCTATTAATTCCTATCATCTTGTTTGCTTACTTGGCTGCCGCCACACATTGGATGAAAGGTTTCAGCGTATTGTCCTCAATGACACCCAGATCTTTTTCTTGGGCGTTGATCTCCCTGGTGGAGCCTAGCATCTGGAAACTATGGTTTGGGTTATTCTTCCCAATGTGCATCACTTTGCATTTGTCCATATTAAATTTCATCTGTCATTTGGACGCCCAGTCTTCCAATTTCCTAAGGCCTGCCTGCAATTATTCACAGTCTGCATGTGTTTTAACAACTTTGAACAATTTTGTGTCATCTACAAATTTACCCCTCTCCTCCCTTTTATGAAGCTGCGTTAGGCTTTTTTTATCGCCATCCTTGATGGTATTAGAATTCCTATGAGCATCGGAGATAATACCGCCATTGCTGGCGATTATAAAAGCAGGCTTTGTAAAAAGGGGTGAGGGGGTTAATCCCATCACTTGTTCCAATTTCCACATGATTTATAAATAAGTCAATAACATCCCTGTGGCACTCCACTATTTACCCTTCTCCCTATCTTCTGTTTTCTGTCCAATGTTCTACACCGAGACAGAGGGGAACCAAAAGATGCTAGAGAAATCTTTCAAATGGGAGATGCTTGAGCAGAAACCAGCAAAGGTGTGACTGACTTGTCATAGATGAAGAAATCATCCTTCTTTCCTCTGAGGCTGTGCCAGACGTCAGGCTCCTGAGGGGACTGCTGATACACGGGCACGCCAGCGGGAGCATGGCGCAGCAGCTCTGAGTACATTTGGAAGGATAGCTCTTCTCTTTCATTCACAATCAGGTAACTCACATTAGACAGTCCTTGACGAATCAGTTTATCCCGCAGGCTACCGAGGCTGTGTAAATCAGGAAAGAAAGACACCAGGCTGCAATGTCTCCTTTCACCATCCTGAAAAGCTCTAAACTAGTCGGAAGTTTGCTGATTCCCCTGCCTTAAAAAGCAGAAATGTTGTAACTCAGAAGTATCTGGGACAAGCTTGTTCACCTCCTCCCCATATTCACTTCCAGCTCCTTGCCAGCTTCAGACTGTAGTAGTAGAGAATGACATGGGGACAAATTTTTCCCTGTCCCGTCCCCGCAAGTTCTGTCGCTGTCCCTGTCCCATTCCTGTAAGCTCAGCTTTAACCACTTATGATTTTAAGGTGTTTGAGGCTTGTTCAGATGAGGACAGAGCTTGCAGGAATGGGGCAGGGACAGGAAAATGAGTTCCCATGGGGAAGAGAAAAAATTTGTCCCTGTGTCATTCTCTGCCATCCCAGGTACAAACTCAGATTGTGAACCTGTGAGACAACAATCTGAAATTAGCTTACCTTGATCTACGACTGTGTTTCCCTAAAAAAAAGACCTAGTCGCTGGCAGCAACGCTCTTCCCTCCCCCCTCCCCCCCCCCCGCTGCTGACACTTCCATCCGAAACTCGCCCGTGAGACCAAAATACCAGGCAACAAACGGCAGCGTCGGCAGCACAGGCTGCATCATGGCCTTCTCACGCCCAGGCGTTCTGTGTGCCGCGTTGCTGACATCAGTGATGCGGCAGAGGAACGCCCAGGCGTGAGAAGGCCACAATGCAGTTTGTACTGCCGGCACTGCAGTTTGTTACCAGGCATTTCAGTCTTGCGCTCGAGGTTAGGATAGGAGAGACAGATGAAAGGGTCAGTGGGGGGGGGGGGTAGCGGCGGGGGGGGAGGGGGTTGGGAGGGATAGAAAGATGTACAGGGGGATGGGAGGAAGGGAGGGATAGAAGCTGCAAGGGTTCTGCTGCAGAAGAGGAGGGAGGGAGGGATAGAAGCTGCAAGGGTTCTGCTGCAGAAGAGGAGGGAGGGAGGGATAGAAGCTGCAAGGGTTCTGCTGCAGAAGGGGAGGGAAGGAGGGATAGAAGCTGCAAGGGTTCCACTGCACAGGGGGATGGGACGGATTGTAAGATACTGAACAAGGGGATGGGTGAGAGGGGAGGAAAGATGTGGCACATGTGGGAGAGAGAAAGGAAAGAGGAAGAATTGGGGTGAAGGAAAGGAAGAGCGAGATGATCATTGTACATGAAAAAAATAAGACCTTCCCCGAAAATAACTCCTAATGCCTTTTTTTGGGCTCAAAATTAATATAAGACAGTGTCATATTTTCAGAGAAACATGGTAGTCTCCCCCCCCCCAAAAAACAAGACAGACAAAATCCCAAACCCCTGGCCTTCTCCTAAAAAATTCCAATTACCGTATTTTTCGCCTCATAAAAAAGTGGGTGGAAAAAAGGGTGCGTCCTATGGAGCGAATACCCAAATCCCACCCCACCCATGTTACCTTCCAGGACTGCCATCTGCCCCTCGCTCGCCGCCACTGCTGGTTGCTCACTGCTGAAATTAGAAGGGAAAGGCCAGGTGGGTGCAGTGATTGCACTCCACCAGCCTAGAAGCCTTACCCCCGATGTCAATTCTGGCCCGGACCTTCTCCCCAATGTCAGAATTAACGTCGGGAGTAAGAGTTCTGGGCTGGTGGCGTGCAATTGCTGCTCCCACCTGGCCCTTCTTGGTGCCGCTCTGCTGAGCTAGGAGTCTGTTATTCTGGATGCTGCGCTGTTGAGCCAGGAGTCTGAGCTACTCCCACCCCCCCTGCTGCTGCTGCTGCTTCGCGACGTGTCCTCACTGCAGCAGCAGCGGGAGGTAAGTAAATCCAGCGGGCAGGCAGGCTTGGGGGAGGGGGGAAGAGGACAAAGGCTGGAAGGCAGTAAAGGGGAACATAGGAGGGAGGGAGGAAGGAACAATTGTTAGGCCTGAAGAAGGAAAGAAATCACCTAACAATAAAGGTACGAAAAATGATTTTAATTTTCAATATAGTGATCAAAATGTGTCAGTTCTAAGAATTTATATCTGCTGTCTATATTTTGCACTATATTTGTCTGTTTTTCTATAGTTATTACTGAGGTGACATTGCATATTTTAAAAAGTCATCTCCCTTGACATCTGTGCCCTGTCCCTGCCTGCCCTATGCCCTGTCCCTGCCCGTCCCGGCCTACCACTAGACCACCAGAGGGGGGACAGGGTACAGAGCCTGGCAGGGAAGGGGGACAGGGTGCAGAGCCTGGCAAGGAGTGTGGGGTTGGGTGCAGAGTCTGGCAGGGAGAATTTGGTTCAGAATGTTTTTTTTTCTTGTTTTCCTCCTCTAAATCTAGGGTGCGTCTTATGGTCAGGAGCAAAAAATACAGTATCCCACTTCCATCCATGGGAAGAGGAGAAGCACCTCAATGCCTGTTACTGGGCCAAGTTTCACAATAAAAGACACAGTGAACACAAGGCCAGCATGGGCTGCTGCTTTTAAATATTTTTCGGGCTACTGGGATGGAATCAGAAAATTTAATTCAGTATAAATGTTGGGAGACAACATGGCAATTCTGTTAAAGACAAGCGTGGTGGTTGCCATGGTCACCTTTTCATAAATTTAAGCAGGAGGGGGGGGGACTCAAGTTCCTTCCCAGTAACATTTTGTTTTAGGACCCCAAATCTGAACTTACACCAGTGCAATTGAGGAAAACCATTTAGCAATTCTAGTTCCTACCTCCAGGCACCAGTACAGACCACGGTAGCCAATCCTCCAGCCAGACACAAGCACATATCACAGCATCCCCACTCCCAGATACACACCAGTACTGACCCTGGGAGCCCCCATCATAGACCATGGCA
This sequence comes from Geotrypetes seraphini, assembly GCF_902459505.1. Taxonomy (NCBI): domain Eukaryota; kingdom Metazoa; phylum Chordata; class Amphibia; order Gymnophiona; family Dermophiidae; genus Geotrypetes; species Geotrypetes seraphini. The sequence continues at coordinate 72,264,252 of NC_047095.1, forward strand.
GACCCCTCCCCCCTCTCCCTGCCTTCCACATTTCTGGTGATTTTATCTTGGAGAACTGCAATGACATTGTAGAAAGGATCAGTGTCATCCCAAGAGTCTCACCTGGCAGCCTGCAGGAGGCAGAAGTGTCGGCTGGCTTTCAGAAGTGCCACTACTGTTACCTGCCCTGTATTCGCCTCCATAGGTGCTTCCCCATTGATCTTCCAGGGTGGTGCTGGCTGGCAGATCTGTGACTTATTCTGCGTTACTGCTGCCAGTTCTGCCACTAACCCCAGCAAGATGAAAAGGCCCAACGGACCCATAGCCACAATCTGAAAGACAAGAAAATGATTTCCTACTCTGGACCTTTCTTAAAAGACCTGTTTCCTAACCTAGGACCTACAGCTGGGATGGGAGAGTAGGCAGAAAGCAGAAAGGAGATGACAGTACATTCGTTCTGCCATCTGCCCCCTGGGCAACAGGATTTGGATACGTGGCAGGAGATGATGCCATTATCAGCTTTCCTTTGGCTTGAGGGGTGGGTGGGGTGAAAGAAGGAGGAAGACTAAGCTGTGCTTCCAAACTCGGTTCTTATGCTAATAGTTACTGTTCTATGATCAGAGGGAGACGGGGAAAAGGGTTTCTTTATAACTATGACTTTGTACCGACTGGATGATTTCAATATAGCAACACAAATGTTTATACAGGACTAGTGTTTAAGCCCATTACATTAATGGGTGCTATAATATATGTCTTTCTTTCTTTCTGTCTCTCTCCCTTCCCCTGTCTCTTTCTTCCTTTCTTTCGGTCTCTCTCCCTCCCGCAGTCTATCTTTCTTTCTTTCTATTTCTCTCCCTTCTGCTGTTTGTCTTTCTTTCTGTCTGTCTCTCTCCCTGCCCGTCTGTCTGTCTTTCTTTCTATCTGTCTCTCTCTCTCTCCCTGCCTGCTGTCTGTCTTTCTTTCTGTCTGTCTCTCTCCCTGGCCCCTTTTATCTGTCTGTCTTTCTTTCTGTCTGTCTCTCTCTCTCCCTGGCCCCTTTTATCTGTCTGTCTGTCTTTCTTTCTGTCTGTCTCTCTCCCTGACCTCCTTTGTCTGTCTGTCTCTTTCTTTCTGTCTGTCTCTCTTCCTGGCTGCTGTCTGTCTGTCTGTCTTTCTTTCTGTCTGTCTCGCTCCCTGGTCCTCTATCTGTCTGTCTTTCTGTGTGTCTGTCTTTCATTCTCGTATGCTGAGACGCTTCAGCTGCAGCCTCCCTCTCCCACCTACCCTTAAATCACTCCTTTTGCCTCCTCATCAGCCTGAACAACCGCCAACCACAGTCCGGATGCTGAGTGTCGGTATGCCTGCTTCCGTTATTTTTTTGCTCTCCTTGGTCCTGTTAGATGGAGTGAGGGCGGGAGGGGAGAGTTGCCGCCGTGGTCGCCACCTCCGTACGTCCGTGCTTAAGGTGCCTCCGCATTTGCAGTAGAAGGAGCCAGCGTTGTCGAGGAAGGGCGATAGGGAAACCACCGCTGGCTCCTTCTACTGTACATGTGGGGACACAGAGCCACGAAGATTGAAGTGCGCATGTGCGCTAAGGGTATTATTATAGCGGATGTTAAGTTAATCAGGTTTTCTATTCAGTTCAAGGTTGGATTACATGACAAGAGGTTGGGTCAGTTACAATGGACAGTTTGACAGGGACATTCAGTAGAGTTGCTGGTCCAGTTAGGTCATACTTACAAGTTCAAGTAAGTCATCGTTATATCCCAGAAGTTGCGTTAGACAGTTTAGAAATGGGCTTTTACAATGACCTTTTCAGTTACTGCAGGGTTGGCTCCCTGTCTTGGTACAGAAATGCTTTTAAAAGTGGTCACAACATCATATAGTGATACTAGCATTTTAAGGATGACGTTCCCCACCCTGCAGTCATCCGTAAGTCTGAGGCCGTGTGCCATGGGATGGGACAGACAGCTTTGATGTCCATCGGTGTGGACCAGATCGACATGGAATGAAGCAGACAGCTGTGGTTCCCAGGTTGCAGAGCTGGCATAAGAGAGTGAATTTTTTTTCAACGATATCAACACAACCCCTATGAGCAAGGATAGAAGCAGATCTCCCACACAGTCTGGATAAAACACACAAGACCAGTTTATTTAATACATGTCCATCATCTCAAGAATAGAACTGGCTTCGGGCTGGGATTCTGCTCCTCTTTCCATGCCAACCTATACCAAGTGTCTGAAGTCATACAAATTTATGGTGCCTCTCTGGGGTCCCATCTAATCTGCCCTGTCCCTAGTTCCAGCTGTGACCCCCTGACCCCTCAAACCTCGGCACAGTGTCAGACAGCGCTGACCGGGTCCCGGTTTATAGTGCTGTCGTCATGAAGGGCAGAGAGGTGTGAAGGGTCAGCAGTCACCCCAGTGTCAGGGATTTTCTCCACAGGGTCAAAAGCATTTTCAGCCACAGGACCCCAATAACTCAAGTATTAAGGACTAGAAGATTAATTAAAGTGATTAATGTAATTGGCAAATAAATCTCACTCTAAGAAGAGAGCCAGAACTTTGGCTTATCGTCAGCCAGTGCATTTTGGTTAAAGGCTGTTTTCTTTTAATGCTTCTTTAGAGTTGGGAGTGGCTCCAGAGAACCAGAGAAGGATGGATATAGTTCCTCTCCACAAAGGCAGAAGTAAGGGTAAAGGGAGATGGGTGAGGAGAGAGTGCTAGATGTGGTGTGCTTAGATTTTAGCAAAGCCTTTGCTTTGCCATGATTACACATAGGCAACTGAGTGTCTTCAGTATAGGCCTTAACGTAACTGACTGGGTTAGAAACTGGTTACATGGAAGGAGATAGAGGTTGGGGGCAAATGGACGGAGTTCACACAGAAGAAAAGGATGTTATCAGTGGTGGGCCAAAGGGACTGGTCCTTGGCTTGGCTCTGTGGTAAGGGGTTGCTTCTTTGCAGATGACATCAATCTCCAGAGGGTGTGGATAGGATGAGGACAGATGGTCCAGGATTTAGCACTGAACTAAGATTCAGTGCTAAGTGATGCACTTGGATTTTTACAGGCTATTTTGGGGGGAGGGAATACTTCTGTGCAAACAGGTAGAAAAGCCTGAAAATGACAACAGGAGGTTATGGTGCCATTGTTTAAGCCTCTGGTGAGGCTCCATTTGGAATACTGTGTGCGATTTTAGAGAGCACAAGATATAAACAAGATGGCGTCAGTCCGGAGGGTGGTCTCTGACATAAAGAGTATGGTGACAGACTTACAGATCTGATATCTCCATGGCGTTAATGTATAGGAGGCGAGAAAATTTCACAATGAGAGAGCATAGGATGACATTAAAAGAAGGAAATACTTTTATACAGAAAGGGTGGTAGATGTGTGGCACGGTCTCCCGGTAGAGATGGTGGAGACAAAAACTGTGGGACAGGCACGTGGGAGATGCTGCGAATGGGCCAGTTGGCCTTTATCTGCCATCACGTTTCTAGCCAGTGGCGTAGTAAGGGTAGGAGATGCCTCACCCCCAAGTTGCTCTCTCTGGTGAAGGTACGGCAGGGTAAAGGGGGGCTGGGGGTGATCGGCCCCTCCCCCCTCTTACTAGGCCACCGTTTCTAGCTAGTCCAGATATAAGTGGTTCAGGCTGGAGTGCCTAACAAGCCAGAAAGCTCAAGGAATTACAATTTCAGGGAACAAGAAAATATGATATCAACCTATTCTAAAGGACATAAGTGACTGATGCTCGGAGGTAGCCCAGTGATGGGGCGGCTAGTTCCAGGCTCTTTCTAGCTGCCGTTCTGGTGCTCTTCTCCCTGGCCAGGGGACCGGTGATGCCTGTGGTCCGTTTGGGGCTGCCTCTGGCTGCTCTGTGTCCTCTGCATGCTGATGGCTCACAAGAGTTTCACTTTTCCCTTCCTGGAGAAGGGATTGAAGCATCTTGGTGTCTTCGGTGTTGCTGATTTCTGGAGCGGTTACATTCTCCATTTCCTGTGAAAGGATGCTCAGATAAGAAGAACGAATACAAAATATTCCACCGATCTGCTCCTGAGAGATTAGTTTCCCCATAGCCACAGCTTTAGACGCACCCCTCATGCCTACCCTTCAGCGCCTCCTGCTCTTCTGTTATTGACCCCCTCCCCCCAGCTCTGCCAAAGCACACCTGTGTCATAGAGCTGCTTGCTTTGCTCTCACCTGCAGTGTGGCATTTGTCGTGTAGAAGGTACAATTTCCACAGAGGTCCTTGCTGTATGTGCTACGGATGGCTGCCTCCACATAGGGGTAATGAAGAAAACTCAGTGGCAGCTGAATCTGAAATGTAAGTCGGCCACATCTGGAAGACAGAAACCGGGGTCAGGACTAAATCACAAGAGAAGCTGCCGCTTTGTTCCCACCAGAAGCACTTTCCTAATCCCCTTATTTGCCCAGCATGTCTGGTTTGATTAGATTGTAAGCTCTGTCAAACAGGGACTGTTTCTTTTGTGTTTAGTGCTGTGTAAGTCTAGTGTCATTAAACTAAACTAAACTAAACTAAATTAAATCTTGGGTTTATATACCGCGCCATCTCCACATCGGCACGATTTACAGGAATTATAATGAGAAAGGAACTGCAAGGAAGGGTTGGGTGAAGATCGGAGAAGGAAGAGTGTTAGTGGGATAGGATGTCGAAAGAGGAGGGAGAGTTAGGTTTTTGAGAAAAACCAGGTTTTCAGATGTTTACGGAAGGGTTGGAGAGCACTCAGTTTCCGAAGAGGGGAGGCAAGGCTGTTCCAGAGCTCGATGAATCTGAAGAGGAGGGAAGTCCCCAGTTTTCCAGGGTGGGAAATGTCTTTTAGTGAGGGGAAGGATAATTTCGATTTTTGGGTAGGTCTGGTGGTATTAAGATTTGAGGAATTCCAAGAAAGTGGAATTAATGGAGGGAGGATGCCGTGGAGGATCTTGAAAGTTAAGTGTCATTATAGAACATAAGTACGTAAGATTTGCCGTTTGCTGGGTCAGACCAGTGGTCAATCGTGCCCAGCATTCCGCTCCCACGGCTGCTCTTAGGTCAAAGACCAGTGCCCTATTTGAGTCTTGCCTTACCTGCGTATGTTCTGGTCCAGCAGAAACTTATCCAACCTTTTCTTGAATCCCTAAAGGGTGTTTTCCCTATAACAGCCTCTGGAAGAGCGTTCCAGTTTTCTACCACTCTCTGGGTGAAGAACTTCCTTACGTTTGTACAGAATCTATCCCCTTTTAACTTTAGAGAGTGCCTTCTCGTTCTCTCTACCTTGGAGAGGGTGAACAATCTCTCTTTCTCCACTACAGGGGCATTATAGCATTCTTAGCCTTTTTTACCATCCCTTTTCTATTAATTCCTATCATCTTGTTTGCTTACTTGGCTGCCGCCACACATTGGATGAAAGGTTTCAGCGTATTGTCTTCAATGACACCCAGATCTTTTTCTTGGGCGTTGAACTCCCTGGTGGAGCCTAGCATCTGGAAACTATAGTTTGGGTTATTCTTCCCAATGTGCATCACTTTGCATTTGTCCATATTAAATTTCATCCGTCATTTGGACGCCCAGTCTTCCAATTTCCTAAGGCCTGCCTGCAATTATTCACAGTCTGCATGTGTTTTAACAACTTTGAACAATTTTGTGTCATCTACAAATTTACCCCTCGCCTCCCTTTTATGAAGCTGCGTTAGGCTTTTTTTATCGCCATCCTTGATGGTATTAGAATTCCTATGAGCATCGGAGATAATACCGCCATTGCTGGCGATTATAAAAGCAGGCTTTGTAAAAAGGGGTGAGGGGGTTAATCCCATCACTTGTTCCAATTTCCACATGATTTATAAATAAGTCAATAACATCCCTGTGGCACTCTCCCTATCTTCTGTTTTCTGTCCAATGTTCTACACCGAGACAGAGGGGAACCAAAAGATGCTAGAGAAATCTTTCAAATGGGAAACCAGCAAAGGTGTGACTGACTTGTCATAGATGAAGAAATCATCCTTCTTTCCTCTGAGGCTGTGCCAGACGTCAGGCTCCTGAGGGGACTGCTGATACACGGGCACGCCAGCGGGAGCATGGCGCAGCAGCTCTGAGTACATTTGGAAGGATAGCTCTTCTCTTTCATTCACAATCAGGTAACTCACATTAGACAGTCCTTGACGAATCAGTTTATCCCGCAGGCTACCGAGGCTGTGTAAATCAGGAAAGAAAGACACCAGGCTGCAATGTCTCCTTTCACCATCCTGAAAAGCTCTAAACTAGTCGGAAGTTTGCTGATTCCCCTGCCTTAAAAAGCAGAAATGTTGTAACTCAGAAGTATCTGGGACAAGCTTGTTCACCTCCTCCCCATATTCACTTCCAGCTCCTTGCCAGCTTCAGACTGTAGTAGTAGAGAATGACATGGGGACAAATTTTTCCCTGTCCCGTCCCCGCAAGTTCTGTCGCTGTCCCTGTCCCATTCCTGTAAGCTCAGCTTTAACCACTTATGATTTTAAGGTGTTTGAGGCTTGTTCAGATGAGGACAGAGCTTGCAGGAATGGGGCAGGGACAGGGAAAGAACTCATGGTGACGGGACAGGAAAATGAGTTCCCATGGGGAAGAGAAAAAATTTGTCCCTGTGTCATTCTCTGTCACCCCAGATACAAACTCAGATTATGAACCCTCTGAGACAACAATCTGAAATTAGCTTATCTTGATCTACGACTGTGTTTCCCTAAAAAAAAGACCTAGTCGCTGGCAGCAGCGCTCTTCCCTCCCCCCCTCCCCCCCCCGCTGCTGACACTTCCATCCGAAACTCGCCCGTGAGACCAAAATACCAGGCAACAAACGGCAGCGTCGGCAGCACAGGCTGCATCATGGCCTTCTCACGCCCAGGCGTTCTGTGTGCCGCGTTGCTGATGATATCAGTGATGCGGCAGAGGAACGCCTAGGCGTGAGAAGGCTACAATGCAGCTTGTACTGCCGGCACTGCCGTTTGTTACCAGGCATTTCAGTCTTGCGCTCAAGGTTTGGATAGGAGAGACAGATGAAAGGGTCAGTGGTGGGGGAGGGGGTTGGGAGGGATAGAAAGATGTACAGGGGGATGGGAGGAAGGGAGGGATAGAAGCTGCAAGGGTTCTGCTGCAGAAGGGGAGGGAGGGAGGGATAGAAAGATACTGAACAAGGGAATGGGTGAGAGGGGAGGAAAGATGTGACACATGTGGGAGAGAGAAAGGAAAGAGGAAGAATTGGGGTGAAGGAAAGGAAGGTCGAGATGATCATTGTACATGAAAAAAATAAGATCTTCCCCGAAAATAACTCCTAGTGCCTTTTTGGGCCCAAAATTAACATAAGACAGACAAAATCCCAAACCCCTGGCCTTCTCCTAAAAAATTCCAATTACCGTATTTTTCACTCTATAAGACACACTTTTTCCACCCAAAAAAGTGGGTGGAAAAAAGGATGCGTCCTATGGAGTGAATACCCAAATCCCACCCCCACCCCCGTTACATTCCAGGACCGCCGACCGCCCCTTGCCCGCTGCCGGTTGCTCACTGCCGAAATGAGAAGGGAAAGGCCAGGCGGGTGTAGCGATTGCACTCTGCCAGCCCAGAAACCTTACCCCCGATGTCAATTCTGGCCCAGACCTTCTCCCCAACGTCACAATTGACATCGGGGGTAAGGCTTCTGGGCTGGCGGCGTGCAATTGCTGCACCCGTTTGGCCCTGCCAGATGCCGTGCTGCTACCACATCGGTGGTAAGAGTTCTGGGCTGGCGGCATGCTTCTGTACCTGCCTGGCCCTTCCGGGTGCCGCTCTGCTGAGCCAGGAGTCTGAGCTACCCCCACCCCCCCTGCTGCTGCTGCTTCAGCAACGTGTCCTCACAGCAGCAGCAGCGGGAGGTAAGTAAATCCAGCAGGCAAGCTTGGGGGAGGGAGGAAGAGGACAAAGGCTGGAAGGCAGTAAAGGGGAACACAGGAGGGAGAGAGGAAGGGACAATTGTTGGGCCTGAGGAAGGAAAGAAAGAAATCACCAGACAATAAAGGTAAGAAAAATGATTTTAATTTTCAATTTACTGATCAAAATGTGTCAGTTTTAAGAATTTATATCTGCTGTCTATATTTTGCACTATATTTGTCTGTTTTTCTATAGTTGTTACTGAGGTGACATTGCATATTTTAAAAAGTCCTCTCCCTTGACATCTGTGCTCTGTCTCTGCCTGCCCTATGCCCTGCCCATCCCGGCCTACCACTAGACCACCAGAGGGGGGACAGGATACAGAGCCTGGCAGGGAAGGGGGACAGGGTGCAGAGCCTGGCAAGGAGAATTTGGTTCAGAATGTTTTTTTCTTGTTTTCCTCCTCTAAATCTAGGGTGCGTCTTATGGTCAGGAGCGAAAAATACAGTATCCCTCCATGGGAAGAGGAGAAGCACCTCAATGCCTGTTACTGGGCCAAGTTTCACAATAAAAGCCACAGTGAACACAAGGCCAGCATGGGCTGCTGCTTTTCAATATTTTTCGGGCTGCTGGGATGGAATCAGAAAATTTAATTCAGTATAAATGTTGGGAGACAACATGGCAATTCTGTTAAAGACAAGCATGGTGGTTGCCATGGTCACCTTTTCATAAATTTAAGCAGGAGGGGGGGGACTCAAGTTCCTTCCCAGTAACATTTTGTTTTAGGACCCCAAATCTGAACTTACACCAGTGCAATTGAGGAAACCCATTTAGCAATTCTAGTTCCTACCTCCAGGCACCAGTACAGACCACGGTAGTCAATCCTCCAGCCAGACACAAGCACATATCACAGCAGCCCCACTCCCAGATACACACCAGTACTGACCCTGGGAGCCCCCATCATAGACCATGGCAGACCCCTCCCCCCTCTCCCTGCCTTCCACATTTCTGGTGATTTTATCTTGGAGAACTGCAATGACATTGTAGAAAGGATCAGTGTCATCCCAAGAGTCTCACCTGGCAGCCTGCAGGAGGCAGAAGTGTCAGCTGGCTTTCAGAAGTGCCACTACTGTTACCTGCCCTGTATTCGCCTCCATAGGTGCTTCCCCGTTGATCTTCCAGGGTGGTGCCGGTTGGCAGATCTGTGACTCATTCTGCGTTACTGCTGCCAGTTCTGCCACTAACCCCAGCAAGATGAAAAGGCCCAACGGACCCATAGCCACAATCTGAAAGACAAGAAAATGATTTCCTACTCTGGACCTTTCTTGAAAGACCTGTTTCCTAACCTAGGACCTACAGCTGCGATGGGAGAGTATAACATAACTTTATACTATCACAATCTTACGACTTCTAGGAGGTTTACACTGAAGAGAAACTGGACAACCAGCGATTTACAAAATACAAATACTAAAAGTACAATATATTTCTCAAGGATAGTCAGTATAGAATTATTAAATTTAGTATGACTTCTGTTTAGGAAAGAAATCTGTCAAACAATGCAGTCTTAATTTCTTTCCGAAAAGTGCCATAGGTTAACCTGGCTCCGTTGATGTAATTGCCTAACCAAGACGGCTGTTTGCTTGCTTGAAACATGAATTTTCTATCCAAAAAGGACCTATATTTACAACCGGTGATCCTTGGATAGGCAAATACATGACAATTTCTGGCTATCCTAGTAGGGCTGTATAGCATGAAATGAGGTAAGAGATAGGTGGGGGCTCTTCCCCAACCCATTTTGAAGCAGATACAAGAGAACTTAAATATTATTTGTGCCTCCACAAAAGCAGAATGGACATGACAGTACATTCGCTCTGCCATTTGCTCCTTGGGCAACAGGATTTGGATACGTGGCAGGAGATGATGCCATTATCGGCTTTCCTTCAGCTGAAGGGGTGGGTGGGGTGAAAGAAGGAGGAAGACTCTAAGCTGTGCTTTCAAACTCGGTTCTTCTGCTCGTAGTTACTGTTCTATGATCAGAGGATGATTTCAACACAGCAACACAAATGTTTTTACAGGATAATAGAGTAAGCCTCATAATGAAACATTAGGAGAAGAACAAGAAAATACCAGCAGAATCCAGGCACTTGGTGAAACTCGTAGATGGAAAGACCCATGTGCTGGCATGTTGAAGTTCCCAAAACTGGGGTCTGTGTCATCTTGTGATGCTCCTTATAGAAGTAATGGATTGAAATCAATCTGGCTGCTTGAAACACTAAGAAGCAGTTGCGACCTGAACAAAAACCCTACTGGTGGATTTGCAAAGCAATTTACATGGGCAGAAGAGGCTGTTGCTCACTTAAATTGGACTCCGCATACCTGCTATCGATATTCAGCATTCCTTAATCAGGGAGGTCCACTGAATCTCTGCAGTAAGCAACCGTTCCTAAAGAGGGCAGCAGAGAGGTGATCTGGAGGATGCACAGTCAGGGAGGAACCAGCAACTATGGGGGTGCTGGGAATATTCCGTGCCAGCAGCTGCATAGTTAAGTGACCAAATAGGAATGCAGATATAGCAGTCCTGACTTTGGTTATTTAGCAAGCTGGATGCTGGTACTGATTACCGGCTGGCATCTACAGAGCTTCTGGCTAGCGGGCAAAGATGCACGCTCTTCCTGAGTCCCATCCGTCCAATATGGTCAGACAGTGTTGCTGAAGGGGGCTCTTTGGAAATGTCAAACATTCAGCCACCTGCAGTCCCTGCTCAGAGTGTGTGGTGCAGTGGTTACAGCTGCTCCTTGTGACCCCGGGCAACTCACTTAATCCCCATTGCCCCAGGTACATTAGATAGAGTGGGAAAAATGCTTGAGTACCTGAATAGTTTATAATCCACATAGAATAGTAGGAAAATGACCTCTATAGATGGAGCTGCTAGGGATTGCTCCTACCGAGGCTTCCCCACTCTGTATTTCATGGAAGGGGGTCTGATGGCAAGACATGGGAAAGCTTCCAGATCCACTTATGTGGGTCTCAGGTAAACACTGGTAGGGACCCACAGAAGTTTGGGCAACCAGCAGCAGTCCAGTCAGACCCAGATACGCAGGGCCAGTGCCTTGAGTTGGCCTGGCTTTCAATATCTGGGACTAACTTAGGTGGCAACGCTCAGCGCTGGATGTGAAATCTTTTTATGAGAATGTCAATCAACAGTCAAACAGAAAAGTCTCGATTCGCCAATCACCTGTCAATCATGCGACAGCGCCTTTTAGAGAATCACGCCTCCGATGCTGGAAGTGTAGACCAGGGTTTTCAAGGCCTAGATTTCTGAGGTTAGCCATACCCAAATTCATTTGAACTCCCTCCCTTCAAAAACCTGACTGTCTCTCCTTCAACTTCTCTCCTTTCCCACCCAAACCCATGGACTAGCTACAGACCTGTCCGTATACCTCTACCTGCACGTTGTAATGACTTTGTTCGCTGCTATATTGTATACCGTCTGGAACTGAAAAGGTATGATGGGATATAAATAAAGCTATTAATATTATTACAGTGGCATTAGGTGTCAGAAGTGGCTTTTGGAGGCGCGATTCTGGTGCTGTTTATGTAAGCACTGGTAGGCAAGTTTCAAGTTTATTTCGTATTTAATAAAATTGCTTTTTCAATGATTACAAAGCGATGAACAATAAAAATTTTTTTTTTTAAATAAGGGAGACATACAGTTATGGGATAGACAGACGTATAATCCATAGGGAAATCGGGGAAGAACTTTTAAATGGCATTTCCCTCTTAACTAAGGTGCCAGTACAGTGCCTGCCGGAACCTAAATTAAGCCGCCATTTCTAGAATATGGGCCATAGTGTCTCAGACGCCCCAAACTCCCTGTCCCAATCCCACCCCTTTCATAACAAATCTTTGTCTGTATTATAATTCAAGAAGCAGACATAACCATGACACTGTGTCCCCAAAGCTTCCCAACCCCTAGGAGCCCTTTACCCCCCACAACACCTAGCCTGATATGTACAAAACAAGAGGCTTGTACTCTGATAACCAGCCAAAGCCCTCCCATAATCCCCCTCTCCCAAGAATTGGTATGGATTGAAAAACAAGGAAGTAATATTATGCAAGAGCCGAGAAATTTTATACTCTACTACATGCTTCAGAAGGTAGATTTTGAATGTAACTTTCCCAGATCAACCAAAAATATTGCTCGGTGGACACGCTGGTAAATGATCCATTGGTCTGACCCAGTATGGCTTTCTTTCTAGGGCTAGAATTAACCTCTCTAGCTTCCAGAAGCATCAAAGCATTGAATGCATTTTTTCCAATGCCAAAACGAGGAAACATCAGCACCATCTAGTGTTGTAGGATACACTTCCTCCCCACTACATCAGCCTTAACAACAAGTGTCGTCCCCCATCCCCCCTAACTGTGGAAAGGCTTTCTCCCCTTTGGAATCAAAAAACCCAAAGGATGAATTTATCCAATATATGTCCAAGATATGTATGGATGCTTTTCCAAAACCATACAACCTAAAATATACTCTCTATACGGCACCTGTACAGTAGAGAGAGCCTATTTTTCTCAAATGCAGGATCACCGATTTATCACAAGTGTGAATTACTTGAGAGTTCTCCCTCCCCTTGTGAGCCTGGATTCTAGAGAAATATGCTCTCTCTCCTGTAATAGCCCTAGAGCAAATGGGTCCAGGTGAAATTTGAACCGTGGCTCAGAATTCTGCAAAATGGTAGAAACGATTATAAAAAAAACAAAAATGTGGAACACGTAGACAAACATGATTTAATGAGACAGAGTCAGCATGGGTTCAGCCGAGGGAGATCTTGCCTCACAAATTTGCTTGACTTCTTTGAAGGTGTGAATAAACATGTGGATAAGGGTGAGCCAGTTGCTATAGTGTATCTAGATTTTCAGAAAGCTTTTGATAAAGTTCTTCACAAGAGGCTCCTGAGAAAATTAAAGTGTCATGGGGAGGCAACGTTCAGTTGTGGATAAGGAATTCGTTATCAGATAGAAAACAAAGGGTAGGGTTAAATGGTCATTTTTCTCAATGGAGGAGAGTAAACAGTGGAGTGCCACAGGGGTCTGTACTGGGACCGGTGCTATTTAACTTATTTATAAATGATCTGGAAATTGGAACGAGTGAGGTAATTAAATTTGTAGGTGACACTAAACTGTTCAAAGTTGTTAAAACGCATGTAGATTGTGAAACATTGCAGGCGGACCTTAGGAAATTGGAAGTCTTTGCATCCAAATGGCAGATGAAATTTAATGTGGACAAATACAAAGTGATGCACATTGGGAAGAATAACCTGAATCACAGTTATTCTAGGGTCCACCTCGGGGGTTAGCACCCAAGAAAAAGATCTGGGTATCATTGTAGACAATACGATGAAACCTTCCGCCCAATGTGTGGCAGTGGCCAAAAAAGCAAACAGGATGCTGGGAATTATTAAAAAAGGGATGGTTAAGACTAAGAATGTCATAATGCCCCTATATCGCTCCATAGTGTGACCTCATTTGGAGTATTGCGTTCAATTCTGGTCTCCTTATCTCAAGAAAGATATAGCGGCCCTAGAAAAGGTTCAAAGAAGAGCGACCAAGATGGTAAAGGGGATGGAACTCTTCTCGTATGAGGAAAGACTAAAACGGTTCTGGGCTCTTCAGCTTGGAAAAGAGACGGCTGAGGGGAAGATAGGATTGAAATCTACAAAATCCTGAGTGGAGTAGAACGGGTACAAGTGGATCGATTTTTCACTCCGTCAAAAATGACAAAGACTAGGGGACACTCGATGAAGTTACAGGGAAATACTTTTAAAACCAATGGTAGAATATTTTTGGCCAGGTACTAGTGACCTGGATTGGCCACCGTGAGAATGGGCTACTTATGTTCTTAAACTGGGCTCCAGTTCTGATATTATACATCGAGATTTGGAAATAACAAAAATCTACATGAACAATACCACCTCCTCCCCCAATATTGTTAGAAGTAAGAAAATGCTGATACTTCATAATATATTAGTTAGTCTCAGATATTCCAAACTGCTCCTTGTGACCCTGAGCAAGTCACTTCATCCCCCATTACCCCAGATACATTAGGCCAGGACAGATAGGGAAGAATGCTCGAATACCTGAATATAAACCACTTAGGCCATAATTCATCTTCTTTCAGACTTTACAACCCCTCCAACTCACAGAATGTGCTCTTAGTCCAGGCAGGGTCCAACCTTCCTGTCTTCTTTAAAGAATCTCTCTGTCTGGTATTTAGCAACCACAAGTTCTGCCCTTTTGTAGCCTCAGAGGAGGGAGGTGTTAAGCATACACAGGAGGGGGGCAGAACTGGAATCTTGAACTGTATACGAACCAACCAGTGTAATCAGAACTTCAAGTGGCTCAAAGGTTCATGTGTCCCAAAATCTTAGTCCAAGAAGCAACCTGTTAAACAAACTCAACTCCCTAAAGACAGGATTATACAAAACTATGAGGGGGTGCTGGAAAGTTGTCAGCCCAGTCAAGAAGGGGATGACATGCAGCCATGAAACGTACATATTCACCCCTAAATTCAACGTGTCTGAAGTTTCTGTAACCCTTCCAAAAAATACTGTCTGGTCATGCAATCACCTCCAAATCACTCAAAAATGGTCAGCCTTTCAAACTCTTTTTAAGGTTTGGAAACAGAAAATAGTCAGACGGAGCAAGATCTAGTGAGTAGGGTGGATGGTCTATGCACTGAAGCCCCAACTGCGTCAAAACATCCACCGTTTGCCAGCCTTGTGAGCAGGTGCTCTGTCTTGCAAAGAGAAAATTCCTTTCCTTTTTTATTTCAGTGCCTCTTCTAATCGGCACAGCAAATTACAGTAGTATTCTGCATTAACTGTTTGGCCCCTTGGAAGATAATCAGTCATTACAACACCTTCCTGACCCCAGAATACTGTGGCCATGACCTTTCTTGCGGACTTTTGTTTCTTGAATTTCTTTGGCTTTGGAGAACCTGAGTGCTGCCATTGCATGGACTGTTGTTTTCTCTCAGGACCATAGTGGTGGAACCATGTTTCATCAATAGTAATTAGTTGTTCCAAATCGTCGGCACCAGCTTGCTGAAAATGCTGCAAAATCAACTTGGAAGTGTCCACTTGACATCGTTTCTTGTCAGCCTTCAAACATTTGGGCACCCACTTGGCTGATAGCTTCTGCATACCCAGCTGCTCATAAATTATACACACAACATGTTCCTGAATATCTGTAGTGTCTCATCAATTACCAAAATGTGGACTTGGACGTGGTTAACAATTTAAGGTCTCCCAGACCCTGCTGCATGTTTGATCTTAAAGTCTCCACTAGTGAGATTCAGAGAAAAATATTTCGATTCGATTCACCCTGTTGAATCAATTTTTCGATTCGATTCACTGTTAATGACACAGCTTTTTAAGTTTAAACATTTTATTTAACCAAGGCAATATCATATCAAAAATTCCCAGCTTCTATCCCCAGCCCCCAAGACTCACCAGCCCCCATTCCGATTCATTTACTTACTGGACTGGATATTAAATTGCAGGGAAGAGAGAAGAAATACGGGGAAAGAGCCAGCCAAAAATAGTATTTGCTGCTGCCGAGGTCTGCTGCACGAGGTCCACTCGCTCGCCGATTGACTCTCCCACTCCTTTCATTTCTTCTGATGTAACTTCCGGTTTCGCAAAACCGGAAGTTACATTAGATGGGTAGAGGCTAGCGGCATGAAATATCCCGAACTCGTCTTGCAGCTGAATCGGTAAGTCTGGTTTTTAACAAAAACGAACCAATTCGAATTGATTCACCTGATTTGAATTGGTGAACCGATTCGAATCGTGAATCGGGCAGCGCTAGTCTCCACACTGAAAGTTTGCACACCACTTTTTCAATGTGGAGTATGATGGGCATTTATCACTCGGTGTTTGCATCATAATTCATGGATTTCTTTTGGGGGTCTTCTTCTGTAGGAATAGGAACTTCAGGATGGCTCAGAGTTCCACACTTTTCATTGACATGGTTCAAGATCTGAAACAGTGTCAAAATATGTTTCATAGACAAGGGCACGAAAGACAAAGGCGCGCGCCAACAACTGAGCGCAAGATGGAGGTGCGCGCCGAAGAAAATTACAGTTTTTAGGGGCTCCGACGGGGGGGGGGTTTGTTGGGGAACCCCCCCACTTTACTTAATAGACATCGCGCCGGCGTTATGGGGAGTTTGGGGGGTTGTAACCCTCCACATTTTACTGTAAACTTAACTTTTTCCCTAAAAACAGGGAAAAAGTGAAGTTTTCGTGAAAATGTGGGGGGTTACAACCCCCCAAACCCCCCACAACGCGGTGCGATGTCTATTAAGTAAAGTGGGGGGGTTCCCCAACAAACCCCCCCCCGTCGGAGCCCCTAAAAACTGTAATTTTCTTCGGCGCGCGCCTCCATCTTGCGCTCAGTTGTTGGCGCGCGCCTTTGTCTTTCGTGCCCCCACACACACACCCCCATCGGAGCCCTAAAAACAGTAATTTTGAGTGGCATGCGCCTCCGCGCTGCGCTCAATTGTCTGGGCGCACCTTTGTCCCGGTGCGCTTTTGACCTGACACCTCAAAATATAGCTTTATGAGACTTTTTTCAGCTACAGTGGCAAAATAATGCTCACTCGAGGAACGCAGAGAGAGGGGAGACATGATCGAGACATTCAAGTATCTCACGGGCCGCATCGAGATGGAAGAAGATATCTTCTTTTTCAAGGGTCCCACGGCAACAAGGGGGCATCTGTGGAAAATCAGGGGCGGGAAACTGCACGGGGACACCAGGAAATTCTTTTTCACTGAAAGGGTGGTTGATCGCTGGAATAGTCTTCCACTTCAGGTTATTGAAGCCAGCAGCGTGCCTGATTTTAAGGCCAAATGGGATAGACACGTGGGATCTATTCACAGAGAAAGGTAGGGGAGGGTCATTGGGGTGGGCAGACTAGATGGGCCGTGGCCCTTATCTGCCGTCTATTTCTATGTTTCTAATTTAGGAAGTTGGTTTGGCTGAGAACTTTTCAGCATCTCCTTGTATCTATCCCTCATCCCACGCCCCTTATTCCAACCCTCTATCCTCACTTCACTGCCTCAGGAATTGCTGTTGTAATCCTACCATGCCTTAGTAAAAGGGCCCCTATGTTTACTCATCTTGGAATCAATCTGGAACGTTCTGCAAAAAAGGCAAATGTCAAAAAATCAATGTCCTGGTCACAAAAGCAATTTGAGGAGAATGGTGGCCATTTTCTATACTTTTGTGGCAGAGGCAATTAAGAAATAACAAAAAAATAAATCAATAAATGTTGTTACATAATGTTATCAGAATCTCAAGGAAGAAATTAGGGACCTGAAAGATCACTGAAAAGGACACAAGACTGAACATTTGCCTTCAGCCAGGGGGAATAAGACTCTGCCTCTTTCCTTCTGGCTTGGCTCTTTAACTGTGGTTTCATCCTTTATTTCTTCCTTGACACAACTGCCTAAGAATAACATCATCATACAGTGACAACCAGTAAGCACTTGAATTGATTGACTTCTACACATTTAAAATGAAGAAATAAAGCTCTCACCAAAGACAGACCACTTAGGAGAGAGAAAGAAAGAGAGAGAGAGAGACCCTGATCCTGCACTGTGAGCAAATATTTAAACTTCTTATTTGTATTTTGTGATGCTGCAATTCTGCCAGTAAAGATAGGGTCAAAGTCCTCAGCCCCGACCCAGGACAACAAAGAAACACCAGGTGAAAAGAGGAAAACAGGGCTGGAAAAGAGGATCTCTGTGTCCAGATACAGGAATCAGGGACT
This sequence comes from Geotrypetes seraphini, assembly GCF_902459505.1. Lineage (NCBI taxonomy): Eukaryota > Metazoa > Chordata > Amphibia > Gymnophiona > Dermophiidae > Geotrypetes > Geotrypetes seraphini. Next base: position 72,281,918 of record NC_047095.1, read on the forward strand.
CAGAGCACCTTGGTTATAGTCATTGAGTCCAGCCAGGAAAAAAAAACAATGTTTATTAAACCTTGGATTACATTCAGACTGGTTCACTAACAAAATATGTTGTAAATATTTCTAAATTCCCAACAAAAATGTAATTTACAACTAAAGAAACGCAGATACTCTCACCTTCGTACCATATATTTGAACCTCCTTACAACACAACTATTTTCAGAAAACCCGAGTCTACTTTTCAGCCATTATAAATCTCCTTCTTGAGAACCTCATCTGCCTATTTACTCCTTTGTCCTTCACCTCTACCATTCTGCTTTCTTGAATCCTTTATCATCTTCTGATAAAACTCCTGATGAAGTCCACTTCCAGTTCTTCCATTTTAGCATAAACTGGTCAGTAAAATGTAAATTCTGGGGAAATCAAGTCATATCTGATACAGGACTTGTCTGACATTCTCCAGAAGTCCTCTTGTTGTTTCAAAAGTGATTTGAGAGTTGGTTTTTTTTCTGGAAAACTCTAGGAAAAGAACATCATTAAAGAAAAGTGTTTGTAAATTAATCCAAGAGTTAATTTTGAATTCTATGCTCTAGGATTTATGAACTGCAAAATCCCAATAGGTACCAAGCAATGTATGATCATAGCCCAAACCTAAGCGAAAATTATACAAAGATCTGTACATTGTTAACAAATAGTACAGTAAGAAGTAATCAAAAGCTGTAAAAAGCTCTACTTACAATGTTTATGGCTTTCGATGCTACTTTAACTAACTGTAGTACTGGTAATAGGACAAAACAGTTTACATACAAAATAATTCATAATGGGGGAGACCAAGTGACTGACTCCGGGATGGACGCATGAACTGGTCCTCACCGGCCAAACTGACCATTCTTATACAATGCAACCAGCAACTAAACACTCTACACCTGAGCCGTGTACACCACAGAAAGTGGCCCTCCTGCCTGATCTATCTGAATGCTCTACTTGCTGAGGATATTATAATAATAATGATAACTTTATTTTTATATACCACAATACCACATACAGTTCAGAGCAGCTTACAGAGGAAGAGACTGTATACAGCGGTCAAAATGGCAGTTAGAGAGGCAAAACTTTGAGTGGAAGAAATTCTGGCAAAAAACATTAAAAGGGGGACAAATCCTTCTTCAGGTATATTAGTGACAGAAAAAGGAACACAGGCGGGATAGTACGCCTTAAAAGACTGGACGGAAGTTACTTGGAAGCAGATTCCGATAAAGCCGAACTATTGAATGAATACTTCTGCTCAGTCTTCACCTGTGAGGCACCGGGACACGGTCCGCAGTTGAAGGCAACACAAAGCACAGAAGACCCGTTTCAGAATTTTGAGTTCACACCAGGTGAAGTTTACAGTGAACTGGCAAGACTCAAGGTGAACAAAGCCATGGGACCAGACAATTTGCACCCTAGAATGCTCAGAGAATTGAGCGATGTCCTGGCGAAACCGTTAGCTGAGCTATTCAATCTCTCCATAAGTAAGGGGTTTCCTCACTAAGCTACAGCAACTTTTGCTCCAATGTCTCTGGCTCCCTTGTCATATCATATCTTAGTGAAGTGCTATGGGAAAAGGAGTTTAGCTATAATGTCATAGTAGGCTGAGACAAAAGAGTGGTAGCTCAATGGTTAAAAGCGCTGCTTTCACTGAGCCCCAAACCCATATTCCCAAGTGTGCTTGAATGCATGTGAGGTGGAGCTCCATTTTTCTCACACGCTAATCTTCATTCTAAGCACTGTACTAATGGATATATGACTGTAAGTAATCTGTTCCGTTTAGGCGTCATACCGGAAAAGTGATGTTTTTTTGCCCTTACCGATCAGCGTCAATTGTGCTGCAATTCTTTAATACATATTTGATATTTGTTTTCTACTTGAAAACCTTCCAAATCTTTAGGCATTCCTTTGCTTAAACTTATTTGAGTTCATCCTGATATGATAGCTAATGAAGCATAGACAGCTCAGTCAAGTATGATATGAAAGGGTGGTGAGATGGACCTAAGTAGAAGCAGCTGTAGCTCTATGTGTTAGGAGCCAGCCTGTGCTCCTAACATCCAGAGGTTGTGAGTTCTACACCCAGCACATCTTTTAATTGTGGCATACTACTTTGAAGGTGCAGATTGATGAGGTCACAATGAGGTCAGTTTTGTGCAACTGAAGACCTCCATTTTGCAATGAGGGAAGCTTGAATGTTAAGGTGTGTATCTGTTTATTCTCTTTTTAAGTGCTGATAATGTGTGCTGATTTTTCTTTGCTTTCAAAAGAGAGCCGATTGCAATGCTGTTTGTTGAGAAAAAAAAGGGGGTTGTAAAAGCCATGTGTAAATTATATTATTGTTCGGGCAGAAATGTGGTTTGTTATCCATGCAATATAATGTGTTCCATTTACATTATATTTATTAGGACAGAGAAAAGATGAAAATTACCTATTCAAACTCACTATTGGAATTATTGATGAAAAACACAGCGAACCTCTGCCTCGCGTCTAACAAAGAGCCGCAATTTCGAAAATTGAAACGGCATTGAAATCCAAGTTAGACCAGGGTTTCTTACGTCTACATAATACACGATATTTAGACGCAGGCGTTCGCTCAGGTAGCGCCTATCTAGCGTCCCCATTTGGCACGCCCAGGGAACGCCCACGGAACGCCCACGTCCAGAGCTGGAGACGGGACTATGCTTTCTGTAGACGTCAGTCCGTCAACTACCTCTTAGGGACGTCTATGTGTCGTTTATTTCCCAATTAACATTAATTAAGACCCTTAACTCCGTAATTATTCACTTACATCGGACGTCCAAAGCACGCCTAAGTTAAACACAGTAATAGAGAATTTACCCCTAACTGCATGGGTCAATGATTGGCTGAGTGGCAGACTTCAGAGGGTGGTGGTTAATGGTACCCTCTCTAAAACATCGGAGGTGACCAGTAGAGTGCCGCAGGGCTCGGTCCTGGGTCCACTCCTTTTCAACATATTCATAGGGGATCTGACTCAAGGGCTTCAAGGTAAAATAACACTATTCGCCGATGATGCCAAACTATGTAATATAGTAAGTGAATGCAGTTTACAGAATTATATGGCACAGGACCTGCTTACATTGGAAAGTTGGTCCTCAACCTGGCATCTAGGCTTCAATGCTAAGAAATGTAAGGTCATGCACCTCGGAAGCGGAAATCCATGCAGGACGTACTTCTTGAACGGAGAAACTTTAACTAGGACTTCAGCAGAATGAGATTTAGGAGTAATCATCAGTGCAGACATGAAAACTGCCAATCAAGTGGAGAAGGCTTCATCTAAGGCAAGGCAGATATTGGGTTGTATCAATAGAAGTTTCGTCAGCCGAAAGCCTGAAGTCATAATGCCGTTGTACAGGGCCATGGTGAGACCTCACCTGGAGTACTGTGTGCAATTCTGGAGGCCACATTACAGTAAAGATGTGCGCAGAATTGAATCGGTTCAGCGGACGGCCACCAGGATGATCTCGGGGCTCAAGGGTCTCTCGTACGAAGAGAGACTGAACAAATTGCAGCTCTACACTCTCGAGGAACGTAGGGAGAGGGGAGACATGATCGAAACATTTAAGTACCTCACGGGACGTGTCGAAGTGGAAGATGATATTTTCTTTCTCAAGGGACCCTCGGCCACAAGAGGGCACCTGCTCAAACTCAGGGGCGGAAAATTTCATGGTGACACCAGAAAGTATTTCTTCACAGAGAGAGTGGTTGATCATTGGAACAAGCTTCCAGTGCAGGTGATCGAGGCAGACAGTGATCCAGACTTTAAGAATAAATGGGATACCCATGTGGGATCCCTATGAGGGTCAAGATAAGGAAATTGGGTCATTAGGGCATAGACAGGGGGTGGGTAAGCAGAGTGGGCAGACTTGATGGGCTGTAGCCCTTTTCTGCCGTCATCTTCTATGTTTCTATTACAAAAAACTTTCAAAATTACATTAGCATGGTAAGATTAATCAGATTTTTCCTGGAAATATTTTAGAAGTACACCAGGGCAGAAGTGGAGTCAGAGAAATTTATCAAAGAGATAAGTTTTGATTGACTTCCTAAAAATTTGGTAAGAAAGAGCGTTTGAGATAAAGTTGGTTAAACATTTATTCCATTTGCCTGCTTGGAATGTTACCATATTTGTGAAGTAAAAAAAGAGGATACATGACCCAGTCACAACTCCACTCCTGGCCCATCACCCACTAGTCTTGCCCTTGCCCCCTCCCCCACACACACATTTCACCCATTTTTCTTAGTCTCCCTTACCAACTTCTGTACCCTGTTAGTACTTCACTTTTTCTCTCCCTCCAACCCTACCCCGCAGGTGCTTCTCTCTCCCTCCCTCCAACCCCCCCATGGGTGCTTCTCTCTTCCACCTCTGCAGGTGCTTTTCTTTCTCTCTTCACAACCCCCTCTCCCATGGGTTCTCACTCACACTCTATTTCTACGCTCTCCTCTCCTGTGGGAGCTTCCCTCTTTCTCTCTCTCTCCCTCCAACCCCCTCCCCACCCCACCCCCACTGTGGGATGGTGCTCTCTCTCCCCCTGTTCCCCTCCTACCTCCTCACTGAAACTGAATGTCTGGGCCGGCCAGCAGCAGCAAGGTGAGCCTGCTGCCGTCAGTCTACCCGGGGAGCATTTTCTTTGGAGTGACTTCCAGTTCCCTTGTAGGTGGGACACTCCAGAGAGAAGGCATCTAATTGTAAGCTGCAATGAATCCTTGTAGAAATTTTATAGGATATAAGAAATTGTATGGTATGGAATTGTATTATTAAATATACTCTGTAAAAAAATGTATTTTCAATACAGATACAAAGACTAAAAAACCCCCAATTATGCTTATACCATAATTCTTATTGGATAGTTTGGTCACTTTGATTGTATCAATGTTCAGTTATACTTTATTATAAAATGACATTTTATAATAGAACCGAAAAAAGTGCCCTCAGAGAAGCTAATGAAGCACCAGAACGAGGCTTCCAACCCTCCTCCCACGCAAGCCCCGCCCAAGCGAATCCCCTCCAATCCCCAGCTCCTCCTGAGGTCTGGCCCTTCTCTATAGGCGGGTCTGGCCTCATCTCGCTCAGGGATTGGCTCCTTCCTTTTACTGACGGTAGCCGCAAAGGATTACTGGGAGGCACATTGTGCTGTGTTGTCAGGCCAGAGGGAGAGGAATTCCTGGAAGAGACCGACTAGGGGTAGGAGACGAAGGTCCCAGCTAGGCTCCATGTTTGGGCAGCATGGACTGACTGCCTTCCTCAAGGGCTTGTGTGACCAAAAGAGTTCTGTGATGAATCACTAGTAGGAAGAAAGTGCAACGTTTGCCCTGGTGCTATTTAAGTTAGTTTGCATGTCCCTTGAGGAAGGCAGTCCATACTGCTGACACTTGGAGCCTAGTTTTCAGACTCTATTGATGAAACTGTGCTAAAAAAAAAAAAATACAGTTGGTTGATTCTGATATCTCACACCTTTTCTTTGGTCACTTGTTATATTTTGAGCCAAAATCTCTTTTCCTCTCTTGTTTTGTTGGAGGGAGGAGCCATTGAGCTAGCTAGGATTGATATGAGCTAACCTTGAGACTGAGGGCTGGAGGACTCACTGATGCAAACCACTTTGAGCGGGGACAGTCCATGGAGAGGACGAGGAATCATTAACCTAGCTAGCACAGCAGGGGCTTCAAGGTTGGGCACAAACCAGGCCAAGGGAGAGACACTTCTTAAATACCTAACCTAATAATGTCTAAGGTTTCAGTTCTTGTACATGACTCAAAAGTCCAGTTTTCCAAAGCATACAACACTCTAATGTTGAATTCAACACTTATTCTCTTTGTTTCAGAACTTGCTATTGAATCCCTTCCTGGAAGATTATGGCTACTCCTTTCCTAAGTTTGAACCACATTGCATTTCACGTCACCAATGGGGTAGCACTGCTCCAGAAACTGGTCAACAAATTCCAGTTTCATCTGTTTGCCATGAGAATCACAGAGACAGCTCAACAGTTTGCAGTGAAGAAAGGCGCTGCAATTTTCGTAGTCAACGAGAAACCGAAGTCAGGTGTTGCTACAGCACAACAGTGGGCACTCTGGCAGGCGAATAGACTGGGCTTGAACCAAGAATGTACTGATCTGTCATGCATTCCTTTTAATGATGCACTGCCCAGAGCTTGCCCAGAGCTTGATCTCTTATATGACATATGTCCATCTTGCTCTGTAGACACAGCTTCAAATGTGAGCTTTGAGGTGGAGGATGTGGGTAGTCTTTGCAAACAACTCCATGCTCATGGCTGCCAGATCCTCATCCCACCCACTGAAATTCATGATGATTCAGGATGTGTGATTTACTCTGTGATTAAATCCATCGTGGGAAACATCTCCCACACCTTAATTGATCGATCACGCTACAAAGGTGAGTTCTTGCCAGGATTTCAAGTCATAGACTCTCCTGCTATTCCATCAGGCTTGACAGAGATAACACACTTTGATCATGTGACCTATGCCTGCCCTCAGGGGAGTAGCACTCAGATCTTAAAATGGTATGAGAAGTGCTTTGGTTTTCAAAGGTTTCAGCTGCATCAGGAGGAGAGTGCAGAAGGTGGTTTTGTCATCAGTGATGATGGCATAGGACTTCGCCTCTCTGCTATGCAATACTGGAAATGTAGCAAAATGGCTTTAACCTTAGTGGCACCCAGCAAAGTGCCAGACTGCAGGTTTGTTTTGGCTGAGTCCTTGCCAGGACAGGGCAGGAATCAGGTGGACACATTCCTGGAGCAACATGGAGGGGCAGGGATCCAGCATGTGGCACTATACACACCAGACATTATTGCTACTGCCAGGGCCTTTTATTGTGCTGGGGTTCAGTTTGTAACTCCACCCCCAGCTTATTACACAGAGCCTGGGAAAGAGGAGGAGATTAGAGCTGTAGGACAAGATCTCCAATTACTTTCACAACTTGGGGTCCTGCTAGACACAGATGTATCTAATAAGGGTGAAGGAAGAGGTTGCCGAGGCATGGTGGAAAACAGGAGACATCTGATGCAAATCTTCACAAAGCCCATCTTCTCAGAAGAGACCTTCTTCCTGGAACTCATTCAGCGGCAGGGAGCTTCTGGCTTTGGGGAGGGAAATATCCGGGCATTATGGCATGCAGTGCAAGCATTTATAGACCAGAAAGAACATGTACAGAGCAGCTAAGTTTCCAGAGGGGGTCATAAGCTAAGGGACCAGATAAAGTATCAATATAATGGGAATAATGTGAACATATGAATTTCTTAGCATCTTTTACAATAAAAATATCCAGTATAGCCTCTGGTTTGAGGTAGTGCTTTCAAATTGTTCTCAGAGTTGTTTACTCTAGCAACTCTGCATGAGAAACCACTTTGCCAGTTGCAAGAAGGGAATGGTAGTGTTTTAATAAAAATGCCAAATAAAACTTTTGTATTAGGATCTTAACAGTGACAGCATCCTTTCTTTCCTCACAAGAAACACCCAGTGCTGCAGAAGCACCAGACACAGGCTACGTGTGGTTTATGGGAGTCACAACATGGTGACATGTTGCTTTTTCTGGGCAGCCTGCATCAAGTCAATTCCACATTGCTATATTTGCTGGGATAATTTTATGATCAACTAACATTTTATATGCCAAAGTAAAAAATTAGGCACTAGAACACAAGTGTCAGTGTTTTGGGGGCACAGAAGGAGTGGAACTTATATATGAATTACATTAAAACAAAACACTGATTGCCTCAGAGCAGGTATAACATTGGGTGGTAGCAGTTATTTAATAAAACCACAGATGTTACCTTTATAATCTAGATGTAGTATCTTTGTGCCTTTCCTGGATAGATCTTTTTATCAGTACATAGATGGGACATGGTTATCTGAAATTCGAGGGGGGGGGGTGTCTCGTCCTGTGGCTGTGCATTAGTCTTAGTCCTGCTCTTGGGGCGGGGGGTCAAGATTTGAAATGGGTTTCTGTTACATAAACACAGGAGTCTGTACGTTAGATGATCATTCTGACGTCCTTCAGCAAGCAGTTTATGAGTACAATCACCTGTGGAGTATAGCGCCTTCTTCAGTTTTTTTCTTCTGCAAGCAAATTGAGAAGGTGTGTTCTGATCGGTTCTGTTCAGGTTTGATTATTTTTGAGTATTTTCTTTGGTATTGTGAGGCTTTGGTGCCCATTTTGGGGATTACTCTGGGAGAGGACGCAGACTCACAAGGGCGGACTGCAGCTTGCAAGGCAACCCTCAGGTGTACCTGATGAACCAGACTGCTTTGGGTTTCTTCGAAGCTCGGTTTCTATTCTCCTGCAAGCCTGCTTGTCTTCTGATTTATTAGAGCACAGGTGTCAAACTCAAGGCCCGCCTGGCCGTTTTATATGGTCCACAGTACAATGTCCCTGGTGTTATCTGCTGGCCAGCTCCCTCCTCCTCACTGCCGCAGTGTGCACAGAGCTGAAGGCGGCTCCTCGCATGACCCATGCCTCATCTGGAAGCATTCCCTCAAACGTTGCGATGCCAGAGGGCTTCCGATTCAGGCGCAGGATGCATGAGGAGCTGCCGCCTGTGGCTTTGTGCACACTGTGGCTGTGAGGAGGGGGGAGCCAGCCAGAAGATAACACCGGGGGCATCGCACTGCGGGCCACATAAAACGGCCAGGCGGGAGCTGGCCAGAAAGTAAGACACTGGCTGGAGGGAGGCACCTTGTTGAGGCACAGCATGGTAGGAGGGAGACAACAAAGGCAGGGGGAATGATTTTATTTTCAATTTAGTGATTGAATTGTGTCAGTTTTGAGAAATGACATCTGATGTCTGTATTTGCTCGTGAGGCACTAAGGCCAGGGAGCTCTGGATGCCTGCAGCCGCTGCCGACGGAGCTCCACCGCCGAGTTCAGGCCGGCCGCGAGTGCCTCGCGTCTGGACCAAATTGTGTCCCATTCCCCCGGAGAAGGGCACAATTGCTCCATACACGACCTAGCTAGAAGATAAAGTGCCGGTTAGTGCAAAAATATAGTAAATTGACAGGGAAGCAACCCTGCAGACCGGCACTACCTCAGGATTTTTTTTTTTAAATTTACAAAACAGACTCCACAGGCTCTCGAAGTAATATGTCTTGCTTGATTTAGGGGGCAAGGCTTACTCTAAAAAAATGTGGGGAGGTGAAGGAAGTGGGGGGAGGGACCCCGCTCGAGACCCGCTGGGTTTGACACCCCCAAGGTTGGACGGACCCCCAAACAGGGCCCGCCCAAGCTCTGTCCGTCCAAAAACAGGGACTAGAAAACCCCTAACAAATTCCAACAGCCGTACCAAGGGAGATGGGTAAAGCTCACTCAACACCTGCTGGAGACTGATAGAATACTGATAAAAATAGATAAGGGGATATCTTATGTACTATTCCACAGTTTTGTTTTCAGTCTCCACCTGCTGGTCATGATTGGATATATACCCACTTGTAAAGATTAACCTCTACTGGTCTGGAGAGTGCTAAAGAAGAAGGAGAAATTAGGTTCTTACCTGCTAATTTACTTTCTTTTAGCTTCTCCAGACCAGTAGAGGTTAACTTTACGAATGGGTATATATCTAATCATGACCAGCAGGTGGAGACTGAAAACAAAACTTTGGGACAGTATATCCTAGCCCCTCCTCTCTATTTCCCTCAGTCTGCCGAATAGCCAAGCAGAACCAAGAACTGGAAAACAACAGAGAGAAAAAACAATACTCCGAAAGGAGTAACAAGTAACAAACCCAAAATGCTGTTGGAAAATGCAGAAGAGAAATTCCCGAAGGAAGAATGTCCCCACAGCTCGCCAGCTAAGCCAGCCGAGCCACAGCCGCTGTTCTTCAATTCTCCCCGGCCCTAGAAAAATACTAGAACCCGCAGCAAAAACCAAAAACTGCCCGCGCAACAGCCCCAACAACAACAACAACAGACAGGGTGGGGACCTCTACTGGTCTGGAGAAGCTAAAAGAAAGTAAATTAGCAGGTAAGAACCTAATTTCTCCTTCTTTAGCACTCTCCAGACCAGTAGAGGTTAACTTTACGAATGGGACGTACCAAAGCAGTCCCTCTCACGGGCGGGACCCCCGAAGGGCCGATACCAGTACACGCTCACCGAACACCGCGTCCCGACGCGCCTGCACATCAACCCGATAATGACGGACAAAGGAATGCAAGGAGGACCAAACCGCAGCCTTACAAATATCCACAGGGGGCACGAGCGACGACTCAGCCCAAGAAGCCGCCTGACCCCGTGTGGAATGAGCCTTGAGAAACTCCGGAACCGGCTGCTGTTTCAGAAGATAAGCGGAAGCAATCGTCTCCTTGATCCAGCGCGCAATAGTAGCCTTAGAAGCGCCAGCTCCCCGACGAGAACCCGCCAGGAGGACAAAGAGATGATCGGACTTCCGGAATTCCTGGGTCCGCTGCACATAAGAGCGAAGGACCCGACCGACATCCAACTTGCGCAGCTGCCGTTGCTCAGAAGAGCCCTCCCGACTACCCAAGACCGGGAGAACCACCGATTGATTGACATGAAAAGGAGAAACAACCTTAGGCAGAAAGGAAGGAACAGGCCGCAAGACGACCCGTTCCCTAGAAAACTCCAAGAAGGGAGTCCTACAAGAGAAAGCCTGCAGCTCAGAAACACGCCTAGCAGAAGTAATGGCCACCAAAAAGACCGCCTTCAAAGTAAGGTCCTTCAAAGAACAGTCGTCCAAGGGCTCGAAAGGCGGACGCACCAAAACAGAGAGAACCAGATTAAGATCCCAAGAGGGAACCGAGGGCCGAAGGGGAGGCCTAAGCAACTTGGCCGCCCGCAAAAACCGAATCACATCAGGAAGCGCCGATAAACGCTGACCTGACACCAACCCTCGAAAAGCCGACAGGGCCGCAAGCTGAACCCGGAGAGAAGACCAAGCCAGGCCTCTATCCAGGCCATCCTGCAAAAACTCCAGAATGGAAGGCAGAGAAGCGCGAAAAGAGGTCACTCCCCGCGCCCGACACCATTCCTCAAAGAGACGCCAAACCCGCACATAAGCCCGAGAGGTAGAAAGCCTCCGGGACCCCAACAGTGTAGAAATCACCTTGTCTGAATATCCCTTCTTGCTAAGGCGACCCCTTTCAAGAGCCATGCCGTAAGACAGAAGGGAGACGGGTCGAACATGGGAATGGGACCCTGCCTCAGAAGGTCGTCCGAGAGAGGCAGAGGAAGAGGATCCGCTACCAGGTGCCTCACCAGATCCGCATACCACGGACGGCGAGGCCAATCCGGCGCCACCAGCACCACCAAACCCGGATGGTAAACAATGCGAAGAAGCACTCTGCCCACCAGCGGCCAAGGAGGGAACACATACAACAGCCCCTCCGTTGGCCACGGCTGGACCAGAGCATCCAGACCCTCGGCCAGACCGTCCCTGCGACGACTGAAGAAGCGGGGCACCTTGGCGTTGCCACCCGTGGCCATCAGGTCCATCAGGGGCTGCCCCCAAGCCTGCACTATCAACTGAAACGCCTCGGCGCCGAGACACCACTCTCCTGGATCTAGGAAGTGACGACTGAGGAAGTCTGCCTGAACGTTGTCTACTCCGGCTATATGAGAGGCCGAGAGGTCCAGCAGATGGGATTCCGCCCAAACCATGAGCAGAGCCGCCTCCTGCGCCACCCGAGTGCTCTTGGTGCCCCCCTGACGATTGACATAAGCCACCGCCGTGGCATTGTCCGACAGCACTCTGACTGACTTGCCCCGCAACAGGGAGTGGAAAGCCAACAGCGCCAGACGGACCGCTCTGGTCTCCAACACGTTGATCGACCAGGCGGCCTCCTCCGCGGACCAGGTGCCCTGAGCTGAGTGACCCAAACACTGAGCCCCCCAACCCAGGAGACTCGCATCCGTCAGGAGCACCGTCCACTGCGGGAGATCCAGACCCACCCCCTGAACTAGGTGAGGGGTCTGGAGCCACCAACGCAGACTGCAGCGCGCCAAGCCTCGTAGGGGAACCGGAACATCCATCCCGTGCCTCTGGGGAGACCACCTCCGGAGCAGAGCATACTGGAGAGGACGCATGTGGGCCCGCGCCCACCTCACCACGTCCAGGGACGCCGCCATCGACCCCAAGACCTGGAGGAAATCTCGCGCCCGAGGACACCGGGACGCCAAAAGCAGGCGAATCTGAGATTGCAATTTGCTCACCCGGCCCTCTGGGAGGAAGACCTTCCCCAAGGAGGTGTCGAACAGCACCCCTAGGTACTCCAGACGCTGAGCCGGGACCAACCGACTCTTGGCAAGGTTGACCACCCAGCCCAGCGACCGGAGAAACTCCACCACCCGAGCAGTAACCCGGGAACTTTCCTGCAACGACTTTGCCCGAATTAACCAGTCGTCCAGGTAGGGGTGTACCAGGATGCCCTCCGACCGCAAGGCTGCCGCGACGACCACCATCACCTTGGTGAACGTCCGCGGAGCCGTGGCCAGCCCAAAGGGAAGCGCACAGAACTGAAAGTGCCGACCCAAGATCGCAAAGCGCAGGAAACGCTGATGAGAGGCCCGAATGGGAACATGCAAGTAGGCCTCCGTCAGATCGAGAGAAGTGAGAAACTCCCCCGGCTGAACCGCCAGAATGACCGACCGCAGAGTTTCCATACGGAAAGAGGGAATCTTGAGAGCCCTGTTGACCCCTTTCAAATCGAGGATGGGCCGAAAAGTCCCCTCCTTCTTGGGCACCACAAAGTAAATGGAGTACCTGCCCGTGCCCCACTCTGGAGGGGGCACCGGAACAACTGCCCTGAGATCTATCAAGCGCTGAAGGGTCTGGCGAAAAGCCTGCGTCTTCACCGGAGTCTGACATGGAGAAGCGAGGAAAAAATCCGGCAGAGAGCGGGCGAACTCCAGGGCATAACCGTCCCGCACCACCTCCAGGACCCACTGATCGGACGTGATCTCGGCCCATTTGGGGAAAAAATCTCGCAGCCGGGCCCCCACCGGAACCAAAGGGGGCGCCGGCAAGGCGTCATTGTGCAGGACGGGAAGCGGGGGAACCGGCGGAGGGATTCCCTGCCCCCCGACGGGCCCCCCGAAAGGGCTGCGTGCGCTGGAAGAACCGACCCCGGGAAAAACCCGGAGACTGGAAAGAAGCAGCCCCACGCCCCGGGCGATACTTGCGAAAATCCCGCAAACGCCCCCGGGCCGCACCCCCCCGAGACGCCGGGCGGGCACGGTCCTCCGGCAGACGGGGAACTTTCGAGTCCGACAGAGTCTGAATCAACTTATCCAAGTCCTCTCCAAACAAAAACGACCCCCGAAAGGGAAATTTAGTAAGCTTAGCTTTGGACGCAGCATCCGCCGCCCAAGCGCGCAGCCACAACACACGCCTTGCGGCCACGCCAAAAGCCATAGACTTAGCCGAGCTCCGCACCAAGTCATAGAGAGCATCTGAGAGGAATGAGGCCGCCATCTCAATCTTCGCAACCTCCTGATCCACCAGAGACCAGTCGTCAGACTCTCGATCCAAGACCCGCTCCGCCCACCGAAACACGGCGCGAGCGACCAGTCCCCCACAAATAGCCGCCTGGACCCCAAGGGCCGAGACCTGAAAATTTTGCTTAAGGAGGCCCTCCAATTTGCGCTCCTCAGGGTCTCGCAAGGCAGAACCGCCCTCAACAGGCACGGTATGCCGCTTGGAAATCGCCGAGACCACCGCATCCACGACCGGCGAAGCTAACGTAGCCCGATCCCCTTCAGGAATGGGATACAGGCGAGCCATGCTGCGCGCCAGCCGAAACGGCGTCTCCGGCGTTTTCCACTGCTCCAGAATAATATCCCGAATATCCTGATGCATAGGAAAAGAGCGGGAAACGGAACGGATCCCCCGCAACAGGGGGTCCCCCACACGCGGAGTCTCCGGCGGCGCGTCCTCAAAACGCAAGACCGAAGAAACCTGCTGAATAAGGTCAGGCAGCTCATCTTTCTGAAAAAGACGCACCACAGACGCCTCGTCACTGGAGAACGGGAAATCCGACAACCCGCCGCCAGCTTCCGTCCCCTCCAGAGAGTCCTGGAATTCCTCAGAAGGGTCCAGGTCCTCCTCCAAACCGACCCGATCCTCCGACCACAAATTCTCGTCCCACGACACCCGCGGACGCTTGGACAAGGTAGGCGGCGGAGGGGACGTCACGCCAGACGAAAGAGGCAAAGCCGCAGGAAGCGCGGAGGAAAAACCACCCCCCGAGACCCCCTGGGCGCAACCGGGACCCCCAGCCGCCTGAAAATAGGCTCTGCATAAAGAAAAGAAAAAATCAGGAGAAAACCCCCCCGAGGGTCCCAAGGGACTCCCTGCCACAGCAGGGGACCCAGCAGAACCTTGCCCCTGCATAGTCAAAACAGGGGGAAGGTCACCTGAGGTGGAAGACAAAATGGAGGGGCCAGACAGAGAAGATGGCGGTTTTCCCGCCAAAAAAGCTCCCTCCATAGCCTGAAGCGGCTGAGAAACCTGAATAGTCTCAGCCGCTAAAGCAGGCAAGCCGGCATCAGCTGTCAAAAAATCAGCTGAGAGGGAATCCTCTACAACCCGACCGTCGGCGGTCTGGGGATTCCCTCCGTGGGCGGACGGAGAAGACCGGGCTTCGCCACCGTTCCCTGCCGACTCGCGAGGCACCATCGGCGGGGAGCTCTGGGCGCCTGCAGCCGCTGCCGACGGAGCTCCTCCACCGCCCCGGCCTGAACACCGCTTGCACAGGCCGGCCGCGAGTGCCTCGCGTCTGGAGCACAATGAGCACTTTTTCCCTTTAGAAGTGCTCATTGCTCCATACGCGACCTAGCTGTAAAAAAGTGCCGGTTAGTTGAAAAAATACAGTAAAATACAGTTTTCTTAAAGGGAGACAACCCTCCAGACCAGCACTACCTCAGGATTTTTTTTTTTTTTTTTTTTTTTTACAGAACAGACTCCACAGGCTCTCAAAGCAATAGTCTTGCTTGATTTAGGGGGCAAGGCTTATTGCTGAGGCTCCTCTAAAAAAATGTGGGGAGGTGGAGGAAGTGGGGGGAGGGACCCCGCTCGTGACCCGCCGGGTTTGACACCCCCGAGGTCGGACGAACCCCCAAACAGAGTCCGTCCAAGCTCCGTCCGGCTAAAAACAGGGACAAAAAACACCTTAAACAAATTCCAACAGCCCTACCAAGGGAGATGGGTACAGATCACTCAACACCTGCTGGAGACTGAAAGAAGACTGAGGGAAATAGAGAGGAGGGGCTAGGATATACTGTCCCAAAGTTTTGTTTTCAGTCTCCACCTGCTGGTCATGATTAGATATATACCCATTCGTAAAGTTAACCTCTACTGGTCTGGAGAGTGCTAAAGAACTACATTTGTTTCTTTTTCTCTGGGATTGTACTGCATGCAGAGTCTTGAATCTTAGGGTTTCGTTTGTATATATTAGTACTTTTAGTTTTTGTTCCTGTTTGGATTACATGGAATGGTGCTAAAATGGTTTATAGAATTCCTAGGGAATAGGACATACACATGTAGTAAGAAAGGGCTATAACGAATCCCTTTATTGGATCAACTTCTGCAGGGCTCACCACTATACCCTTCACTGCTTAACGTGTACTTAAAGCTTTGGGTAAGAGATTTACCATTCCCCAAGTTCATGCATTTTCCTACGCAGATGATATTTTCCTTCTCCTGTCTAGCCAAAGAATCTGACCTGAGTACATGGATGCAGAAGAACTTCCTCAGACTTAATAAACTGAAGACCAAGATACAGTACTCCCCCCAAATTTGCAGGGGTTCCGTTCCAGGAACCTCCACAAATTTCAAAAGGCAGGAGAAGACAGCTGGAGCGCTGACAGATGAAGAAAATCACTCGCAGTCTGCTCCGACTGCCTCTTCCTGTAGTAAAGTCGGGCTACACCAATCAGGAGCTGCTTTGACACACAGCTCCCGATTGGTGTAGCCCAGCTTTACTACAGGAAGAGGCGGTCGGAGCAGACCGCGAATGAGCAAGTCCGTGATTTGCTAACCGAAAATTCGCGGGGGAACACTGTACTTTGGTTTGGTGATTACAACTTATTTCCACATAAGATTGGTGTTACTTACAGGAGAAAAATTTAAGATTGAAAATACAACAAAAGTTCTGGGAGTCATTCCGGACTTTTACCTAACCTTTGAAACCCAGATTGATTCCTTGGTAAAACAAATTCTTCTTCAGACTAAGGCAATTAAGAACAATTAGACCTGTTTTAAGCCAGATTAGCTTTCTATTCCCATGCGTAGACTACTGCAACTCTCTGTACTCTGAGATTGCAACTACTCTAGAATACAGCGGCTAGACTAATCTTTTGATTAAGTCACTTTGAGAGGGCAAGTCCGTTACTGAGAGAGCTACATTGGCTGCCAATGAAAAGTAGGACTCAGTTTAAGATCGCTTGCATGGTCCATAAGGCCATATATGGAGAGAACTCATAAGGACTTGTATCTGATACTAAGGGTACATGTTTATTCTATAACTCCAGAACAACACAGTGCTTCAAGCTACCCTTCTCGCTCCCCAAGTTCACTGGAAAAAATTATTCAAGACCACCTTTGAATTTCTATGTCTCAAAATATGGAATAACCTACCATTATGTCTGCATCAAATCTTCTTACTACCATGTCAGCAAAATGTTAAAGACATATGTCTTCTCTTTATAACTTGCATGATTGACATTCAGTTGTACCCAATGAATCCTACTGTATCTGAACTGTAAATCTTAGGTATATTATTGTAAGCTGCAATTAGTCCTTGTTGAAATTTGTGGGATATAAGAAATTGTATGGTATGGTAACTTGTATTTCAAAATACACAGCTCTCTTTGCTATCCCAAAAGTTTCAGCTCAGGAGGGTTTATTTTGAGGGAGCTATCCTTAACATACACAGCTTGTGTGACACAGTTCCAAGTATCTGCTTGAGCCTCCAAATCTAAACTAACAAATTCTTCCAGGCAAAGCCCTAAATTCTGAGATAGCACCTGAGATGATCCTGCTGCAAGTGAGCACACGTATTGTGAAGCTTTAGAGGGACACGTCTCTTGTCAACCTACATACAAAATGGCAGTTGAGTTGGGCTTCTATTTGGTGTCTTAACTTGTTGGGTGGGCACTCGCAACCCCCATCCTTTGCATGATCCAGCATCTTCTAACCTCTCCTCTGCAATTCACGGTCTTCTGTTGCTCCACAGTAGCAATATTGCACATTTGTTGCCTGCTCTGAAGCTTTCCCTCTGGCCCATCCTGCCTCCTCTGACATCACTTCCTGTTTCTGTATGGGCAGGAGCGGTCAGAGGGAAAGCTTCAGAGGTTGCAGGCAGGGTTTGTGCAACACTGCCACTGCTGAGGGCCAACAGAAATCCATCTTTAAGATAGACTGGGGGGGGGCGATTTGTATAACAGTACTGGAGGGGCCATCAGCAGAATCTATGCCTGGAGTGGTGGGAAGGAGGAAGGGAGATTATTGGTCCTTTATGGAAGGGAAAGAGGATGGGATTTGATATACCGCCTTTCTGTGGCTACAGTCAAAGTAGTTTACATATTATATACAGTTCCTTATTTTGTACCTGGACAAGGGATGATTAAGTGACAAGTGACTTACCCAGAGCTAAAGTGGAAAATAAAAAAAAACCCATCACACAATACTTGTGCGATTAATTACAACTAAACCTTTTTCAGTGGGGCATAGGGGATGTCAGGCTACAAGGCCCTGGCAAGAATATCAGAAGGCAGAGGATGAATGGATTGATCTCCTCTTAAGCAGTTGGACATCTACTGTAGCTGAAAGCTAGAGGTAGAGCTGGAGCCAAGGGACCTGGCTTTGAGGATAGTCCAGGACAGAAACTGGTTCTACTTGGTAGGAAGATTGCAGATCAAATCAGAGGTAAGGGATGGTAACAGGAAGGAATATAGTTAAACTGTGGGCTCCAGATTTTTCTCTACTGTTCTCTGATTGTAGCTCAATTCCAACAAGCCCTTCCATTCTCTCTGTTCACTTTTTAGTGCAAGGATTCAGCAATGATCTGCTAAAGGTTTGGGGGGAATAACATGGTGTGTGTGTGTGAGTAGTGGAAGGCCCACAGCACATGCGGACATTACAGAGATACTGAACTTGCTCTGTGCGTTTACATTTCACAGTGATAAGCTAAAATCTGAAAAAAAAAAGATCAAACACATTTAGAAAAAAAAGTACAAAATACATTTATTACATAAAAATAGAAGTGTGAATAGCTAAAATGCTGTATAAAAAAAAGCACCCGGAGATGGCGTGAGAGCAACAGTTAATGCAGCCTATGAAATCTGCATTACTAGTGCTGGCTACAATCTCTCATACACCTGTGACTGTGCTCTGGAGCCCAAGCAAGCAATCCCAAAATGTATATGGCCACTTCTGAACAGTGGCTTGCCCCTCATCTGACCCCTGACGACAAGGGGAAGAAGGCTGAACTCCCAGTTACAGAAAAAAATGGAGGGTGTCTCGAACTGCTGGATCCCACCAGAACCCAAGTTGCTCATGGGCAAATTAAAATTGAATTAAGACCAGGGAAATCGATAGTATACCTAGAAACTCTAATTTATCCCACAATGTGTCAGCTCCAATCTTTGAACACTTTGTTATTGAAGTTTTGAACTACTGTACCTGACACAGTGGTTGGCGAAACGTGTTCCATGATTGAATCTATTTGGACTTTGATACTATGCTAAGAAATGCTATTTAGTCAATGGATATCTAATGTGTGCAGTGATTATAAGGGTGTAAAAATTAACACGAGATACTTTTAGATCCATGGTGGTCTCTTCCACACATTTACAAACTTTTGAGGTTCATAGACTGAGTTTATCTTGTGCGTTGTGGGATAAATTTGAGTTTCTAGGGATTCCACAGGAAAGCTGCCCCCTTTCTTGAGGCATGATGGGGC
This sequence comes from Geotrypetes seraphini, assembly GCF_902459505.1. Taxonomy (NCBI): domain Eukaryota; kingdom Metazoa; phylum Chordata; class Amphibia; order Gymnophiona; family Dermophiidae; genus Geotrypetes; species Geotrypetes seraphini. The sequence continues at coordinate 72,300,872 of NC_047095.1, forward strand.
CTGAACATGCAGAAAAAGCAAAGGCTGGCTTTGCCACACACATATACGGTAATTATTCTTTCCCCAGAGCAGCCCACTCTACCTGGGGTGTCAACCTTTCCCCCATCCCGCAATCCTGGTACAGGAATAGAGCTCCCTCTTACAATTCGTATCCATCACATGACACATACATCTGGATCTCATTTAGTGGCAGGCTTGAAAAACCTCTTCAGAGACAGCTGTCTGTGTGTGTCTGGTTTAATGCTGTCGCCTTCAGGGCTCTGTTTCCTTTTCCTGATCTGTAAAAGCATGAATGAACAAATGTCAGGACAGGCAGAGATAGTGCACATAGTCAGCAGAACCTAGAAACATGATGGCAGATAAATGGCCCATCCGCAGTAACCCTTATCTCTTTCTCTCTCCAAAAGATCCCATGTGCCTATCCCAGACCCTCTTGAATTCAGACACAGTCTCTGTTTCTACCACCTCTTCCGGAAGACTGTTCCACGCATCTATCACCCTTTCCGTAAAAAAGTATTTCCTCAGATTACTCCGGTGTCTATGACCTTCTAACTTCATCTTATGCCCTCTCATTGCAGAGACTCGACTCATGCATATTTATATCACATAGGTATTTAAACGTCTCTACCATATCTCCCCTCTCCTGCCTTTCCTCCAAAGTATACAGATTGAGATCTTTAAGTCTGTCCATATATGCCTTATCACGAAGACCACACACCATTTTAATAGCTTCCTCTGGACAGACTCCATCCTGTCTATATCTTTTTGAAGGTGTGGCCTCCAGAATTGTACACAATATTCTAAATGAGGTCTCACCAAAGTCATACAGAGGCATCAATACCTCCTTTTTCCTACTGGCCATACCTCTCCCTATACAACCTAGCATCCTTCTAGCTTTTACGGTCACCTTTTCAACCTGTTTGGCCACCTTAAGATCATCACACCCAAGCCCCGCTTTTCTGTCGTGCACATAAGCTCTTCACTCCCTAATCTGTACCGTTCCCTCGGGTTTTTGCAGCCCAAATGCATGACCTTGCATTTCTTAGCATTACATTTTAGCTGCCAAATTTCATATCATTCTTCAAGCTTCATGTTATTCACACCATCCATATAAGAACTGCACAGTTCTGCTTACCTTGTTTTTCTCCTGTTTCCCAGCGTTTCGGTTTTCATACATTTTAAATATCTGGATAAAAAGAAAGCGCGAGTGTCTCAGTGGCAGGTTCCATTTTCTGGCCATCTTATGCAGATTGATTACCCCGAATGAAAAGTGAGAGTTTTCACAACGTCTATCTCCTGGCCTAGACTCACATCTGCACTTTGCTGCTACATCGAGACCACAGTGAAGAGGTGGTTCTGGAAAAAATGTTTCTTGCAGGAGGAGAGAGGCTGGGGAGTCTGTCTCACTGCACCAGTTCAAATCTGGCTGCAGGATTCGGGAAAGAGGACCCATGACTGGTCATGGGTCTAAACATGCAGAATTAAAGCCCAGTAACAGAGCTGGTAGCCCAGGTAATGGAACATGCTTACATGTCTGTATCGAAGGCATCAGCAAACCAAGTCCATGCTGAAGAACCAAGATTCAATCCAAGAACACAGCGTAGGAAATCCACAACTCAAGAGAGTGTCACTTGTGGCCAGTCTTTCAGGTCAGGTGTATGTGTGTATGCATATTACAGAACCTGAGGGACAGGGAGGCATCTCACCTTCTTCATGGCCGTAGACACGGCTGCTTTCTGGAACTCTGCTTTGGTCACCCATCGCGCAGTGTGTACCCCTCTCACTCCCTCACGTACCACTGTGGTGCCATCTGCCTCATCGAGACTCAGGGAATAAACCAGGTAAGTCTGGTGGATGTGGGAGAACATGTGAAGCACCTGCAGGGGGAAAACAGAGAAAAGTTAACCCACCTCATAGAGAGCAGATGCTGAACCACACCTCAAGCCACCTGAAGAGGGTGAAAAGGAAAGAATAATGTGGCAGAAGAAAGCAGAGCTGATTTGGGAAGAGAGCATTTTTCAAATACGTTAGATTCACTGGGGGAATAAAAGTGTAGTTAACTTGATCGGCATTTATGATGGAAGTTTCCTATCTATGCAAACAAGAGTTTTTGGCATTCCTTCCAATTATGAGTTAATGTGATATAACCCCTGTTCCTGATCCGTGAGCGAGATCACAGGTGATGCAGGTGAAAGAACTTGTGGAAGAACATAAGAGCTGCCATACTGGGATAGACTGAAGGTCCATCAAGCCCAGTATCCTGTTTCCAACAGTGGCCAACCCAGGTCCCAAGTAGTAAAACAGATTTGATGCTGCTTATCCTAGGAATAAGCAATGGATTTCCCCCAAGACATCTCAATAATGGCCTATGGACTTCTCTTTCAGAAAATTATCCAAACCTTTTTTAAACCCGGCAAAGCTAACCGATTTCACGACATTCTCTGGCAACAAATTCCAGAGTTTAATTACACAGTGTGTGAAGAAATATTTTTTTTCCAGATTGTTTAAAATCCACTGCATAGTATCTTCAGCACATGCATTGGACTTTTTCCCTTTTGTGCCTAATAATGGTTTGAAGTCTAGCAGGTGTTTTTCCCTGTATTGCAAGATTATGTTGCTCATCCCCCAAAGTCCCTATTCTATCCAAAACAGATGTATAAGCATTCTTTACACCCAGGGTAGATTCAAGGACAGAATGAAGTTTGGTGTATGGCAGCTTTTGTCTGTGAGACGTCAACAAACACCCTTGAGGTCTCCTCTTCAACAAAGACTTCTTTTTAAGACATTTACCAATGACTAAAAGATAAAAAACAAAATACTTCTTGCTCCATATTCTCTCCATACAGAAGCATTTTGGGCCTCAGGACTTACCTCACCGATGTAGCACAGGCCTCGCAGACCCTCAGTCCCTCCGGTCACTGCAGCCAGATGCTCAGACAGCGCCCGCTCCTGATCTTTCTTGGGTATCTCTGTGTCAGAAACTATGCCAGGGAACTCCCACATCCCTGCCAGCAGTCCTGTGAAGGGCACATGGCAGATTTAGAGAAGACGCTGCCACAGCCCACTGAAGGGTGAGACAACTGCAACTGACCAAATATTACCTGAGCTGGGCCTCTGAGTAAGCAGGTACTCTGGCTCTCCACATATGCTCCTCCTCTCTGGGACACATGTCAGGGATTGCACCAGCCGCGGCTGCTTCTTTAGAGATTTTCTGGGGAAGTTTGTTACACCCAGCTTGCTGCTCCAGGGTGATGATGGAGGCAGGCACAAGGGACAGGTGCCAGCTGCAGCCAGAATAAGCAAGAAGGAATGCAGAATGAGGTGCTGCTAAGATTCCTGCATCACAAAGCAGAGTATAGACAGCATCCCCTATGGTTCCTCATCACACCTACACAGAATATAGACAACAGCCCTCTGTCCTCACTAGAGTCTTCCACAGGTATACCAATACCTCCTTTTTCCTACTGGCCATTCCACTCCCTATGCACCCTAACATCCTTCTAGCTTTCGCCATCACCTTTTCAACCTGTTTGGCCACCTTAAGATCATCACATATAGTCACACCCACGACCTGCTCTTCTGTCGTACATATAAGTTCTTCACCCCCCTAAACTGTATTGTTCCCTCGGGTTTTTGCAGCCCAAATGCATGACCTTGCATTTCTTAACATTAAATTTTAGCTGCCAAATTTCAGACCATTTTTCAAGCTTTGCCAGGTCTTTCTTCATGTTATTCACACTATCCGGCGCATCTACTCTGTTGCAGATTTTGGTATCATCCGCCAAAAGGCAAATCTTACTCGACAGCCCCTTCAGCAATATCGTTTATAAAAATGTTAAAAAGAACAAACCCAAGAACAGACCTTGAGGCACTCCACTGGTAACATCCCTTTCCTCAGAGTGATCTCCATTGATCACTATCCTCTGTCGCCTTCCACTCAACCAGTTCCTGACCCAGCCCGTCACTTTGGGACCCATCCCTAGGGCACTCAGTTTATTTATTAGACATATGTGTGGAACACCGTCAAAGGCTTTGCTAAAATCTAAATACACCACATCTAGCGTACATCCTGTAGCCAATTCTCTGGTCACCCAGTCAAAGAAATTGATCAGATTTGTCTGACAAGACCTGCCTCTAGTGAATCCATGTTGCCTCCAGTCCTGTAATCCACTGCTTCTACAATTTTATGAGATGAGTTTACACACCATGATTGTTGTATTGGCTTGAAATTACTGTTTCTATAAATAGAAATTTTAAATAATATGTTATCAAGAATGTTGAAAAATCAATAGAGGATAGATTTAGCATCAGAATGTTATTCTGCAGGCATGTGCGCTGCTGCTGACTTTGTTTCATTTTTCATTCCTCTCTCCTGTCCTTTGCTTTTACACAGAGGTCTCCTTACCCAGATCTAGTCTTGCCCCCAAATCCCCCTTTAATTGACCTTTTTTGTACTTGCAGAGAGAGGGGGATAAGAGTTGACTTATATGCTTCCTGTAAGGGTTGATCAGGTTTCATCTCTTATCTCCGTTGAGAAATTGGCAACTAAGATTTCATGCTAAAAAATGCAGGGTCATGCACATGGACTGAAAAACTCCAAGGGAGACTTAGGGGTGATCGTATCTGCTGATTTTAGGGTGGCAAAACAGGTAGAAAAGGCGATGGTCAAAGCCAGAAGGATGTCAGGGCAATAGCAAGAATGGCTAAAAGGAAAAAGGAGAAATTAGGTTCTTACCTGCTAATTTACTTTCTTTTAGCTTCTCCAGACCAGTAGAGGTTAACTTTACGAATGGGTATATATCTAATCATGACCAGCAGGTGGAGACTGAAAACAAAACTTTGGGACAGTATATACTATCCTCCCTTCTCTATTTCCCTCAGTCTGCCGAATAGCCAAGCAGAACCAAGAACTGGAAAACAGGAAGAAAACAATACTCCTAACAGGAGTAACAAATAACATACCCAAATGCTGTTGGAAAATGCAGAGGAGAAATACCCGAAGGAAAATGTCCCCACAGCTCGCCAGCTAAGCCAGCCGAGCCACAGCCGCTGTTCTTTAATTCTCCCCGGCCCTAGAAAAATACTAGAACCCGCAGCAAAAAACAAAAACTGCCCGCGAAAACAGCCCCAACAACAACAACAACAACAGACAGGGTGGGGACCTCTACTGGTCTGGAGAAGCTAAAAGAAAGTAAATTAGCAGGTAAGAACCTAATTTCTCCTTCTTTAGCACTCTCCAGACCAGTAGAGGTTAACTTTACGAATGGGACGTACCAAAGCAGTCCCTCTCACGGGCGGGACCCCCGAAGGGCCGATACCAGAACACGCTCACCGAACACCGCGTCCCGACGCGCCTGAACATCTACCCGATAATGTCTAACAAAAGAATACAAGGAGGACCAAACCGCAGCCTTACAAATATCCACTGGAGGCACGAGCGACGACTCAGCCCAAGAAGCCGCCTGACCCCGAGTGGAAAGAGCCTTGAGAAACTCCGGAACAGGCTGCTGTTTCAGAAGATAAGCGGAAGCAATCGTCTCCTTGATCCAGCGCGCAATAGTAGCCTTAGAAGCGCCAGCTCCCCGACGAGGACCAGCCAGGAGGACAAAGAGATGATCGGACTTCCGGAATTCCTGGGTCCGCTGCACATCAGAGCGAAGGACCCGACCGACATCCAACTTGCGCAGCTGCCGTTGCTCAGAAGAGCCCTCCCGACCACCCAAGACCGGGAGAACCACCGATTGATTGACATGAAAAGGAGAAACAACCTTCGGCAGAAAGGAAGGAACAGGCCGCAAGACGACCCGCTCCCTAGACAACTCCAAGAAGGGAGCCCTACAAGAGAAAGCCTGCAGCTCAGAAATACGCCTAGCAGAAGTAATGGCCACCAAAAAGACCGCCTTCAAAGTAAGGTCCTTCAAAGAACAGTCGTCCAAGGGCTCGAAAGGCGGGCGCACCAAAACAGAGAGAACCAGATTAAGATCCCAAGAGGGAACCGAGGGCCGTAGGGGAGGCCTAAGCAACGTGGCCGCCCGCAGAAACCGAATCACATCAGGAAGAGCCGATAAACGCTGACCTGACACCAACCCTCGAAAGGTCAACAGGGCCGCAAGATGAACCCGGAGAGAAGACCAAGCCAGGCCTCTATCCAGGCCATCCTGCAAGAACTCTAGAATGTTAGGCAGAGAAGCGCGAAAAGAGGTCACTCCCCGCGCCCGACACCATTCCTCAAAGAGACGCCAAACCCGCACATAAGCCCGAGAGGTAGAAAGCCTCCGGGACCCCAACAGTGTAGCGATCACCTTGTCTGAATATCCCTTCTTGCTAAGGCGACCCCTTTCAAGAGCCACGCCGTAAGACAGAAGAGAGACGGGTCGAACATGGGAATGGGACCCTGCATCAGAAGGTCGTCCGAGAGAGGCAGAGGAAGAGGAACCGCCACCAGGTGCCTCACCAGATCCGCATACCACGGACGTCGAGGCCAATCCGGAGCCACCAGCACCACCAAACCCGGATGGTGAACAATGCGAAGAAGCACTCTGCCCACCAGCGGCCAAGGAGGGAACACATACAACAGCCCCTCCGTTGGCCACGGCTGGACCAGAGCATCCAGACCCTCGGCCAGCCCTTCCCTGCGACGACTGAAGAAGCGGGGCACTTTGGCGTTGCCACTCGTGGCCATCAGGTCCATCAGGGGCTGCCCCCAATCTTGCACTATCAACCGAAACGCTCCGGCGCCGAGAAACCACTCTCCTGGATCCAGGAAGTGACGACTGAGGAAGTCTGCCTGAACATTTTCTACCCCGGCTATATGAGAAGCCGAGAGGTCCAGAAGATGGGACTCCGCCCAAACCATGAGCCGAGCCGCCTCCTGCGCCACAGGAGTGCTCTTGGTGCCCCCCTGACGATTGACATAAGCCACCGCCGTGGCATTGTCCGACAGGACTCTGACCGACTTGCCCAGCAAAAGGGAGTGGAAAGCTAACAGCGCCAGCCTGACCGCTCTGGTCTCCAACCCGTTGATCGACCAGGAGGCCTCCTCCGCGGACCAGGTGCCCCGAGCTGAGTGGCCCATAAACTGAGCCCCCCAACCGAGGAGACTCGCATCCGTAAGGAGCACCGTCCACTGCGGGAGATCCAGACCCACCCCCTGAACCAGGTGAGGGGTCCGGAGCCACCAGCGCAGACTGCAGCGCGCCAAGCCTCGCAGGGGAACCGGAACATCCAAATCTTGCCTCCGGGGAGACCACCTCCGGAGCAGAGCATACTGAAGAGGACGCATGTGGGCCCGCGCCCACCTCACCACGTCCAGGGACGCCGCCATTGACCCCAGGACTTGGAGGAAATCTCGCGCCCGAGGACCCCGGGACGCCAAAAGCAGGCGAATCTGAGATTGCAATTTGCTCACCCGGGCCTCTGGAAGGAAGACCTTCCCCAAGGAGATGTCGAACATAACCCCAAGGCACTCCAGACGCTGAGCCGGGACCAACCGACTCTTGGAAAGGTTGACCACCCAGCCCAGCGACCGGAGAAACTCCACCACCCGAGCCGTAACCCGGGAGCTCTCCTGCAACGACTTTGCCCGAATCAACCAGTCGTCCAGGTAGGGGAGAACCAGGATGCCCACCGACCGCAAGGCTGCCGCGACGACCACCATTACCGTGGTGAACGTCCGAGGAGCCGTGGCCAGACCAAAGGGAAGCGCACAGAACTGAAAGTGCCGCCCCAAGATCGCAAAGCGAAGGAAGTGCTGATGAGAGGCCCGAATTGGAACCTGCAAGTAGGCCTCCGTCAGATCGAGAGACATCCAGGATGGGCCGAAAGGTCCCCTCCTTTATGGCCACCACAAAGTAAATGGAGTACCTGCCGGTGCCCCACTCCGTAGGGGACACCGGCACCACTGCCTCGAGATCTAGCAAACGCTGAAGGGTCTGACGAAAAGCCTGCGTCTTCCATGGAGTCTGACATGGAGAAGCGAGGAAAAGGTCCGGCAGAGAGCGGGTAAACTCCAGAGCGTAACCGTCCCGCACCACCTCAAGGACCCACTGATCGGACGCGATCTCGGCCCATTTGGGGAAAAATTTGCGCAGCCGGGCCCCCACCGGAACCAAAGGGGGCGCCGGCAAGGAGTCATTGCGCAGGACGGGAAGCGGGGGAACCGGCGGAGGGATTCCCTGCCCCCCGACGGGCCCCCCGAAAGGGCTGCATGCGCTGGAAGAACCGACCCCGGGAAAAACCCTGAGCCGGGAAAGAAGCAGCCCCACGCCCCGGGCGATACTTGCGAAATTCCCGCAAACGCCCCCGGGCAGCCCCACACCTAGACGCAGGGCGGGCACGGTCCTCAGGCAGACGGGGCACCTTCGAGTCCGTCAGAGTCTGAATCAACTCATCTAATTCCTCTCCAAACAAAAAGACCCCCTAAAGGGAACTTTAGTAAACTTAGCTTTGGACGCAGAATCCGCCGCCCAAGCGCGCAGCCACAAAATACGCCGCGCGGCCATGCCATAGACTTAGCCGAAATCCGCACCAAGTCATAAAGAGCATCTGAGAGGAACGAGGCAGCCATCGCAATCTTCGCTACCTCCTGATCCACTAGAGACCAGTCATCAGACTCCCGATCCAGGACACGCTCAGCCCACCGAAACACGGCGCGAGCGACTAGCTCCCCACAAACAGCCGCCTGGACCCCAAAGGCAGAGACATCAAAATCACACTTAAGAAGAGTCTCTAACGCACGCGCCTCCGAGACCCTAAGAGCAGAACCGTCCATAACAGGCACGGTATGCCGCTTAGGAAGTGCCGAGACCACCGCGTTCCCCATTGGCGAAATTAAGGTAGCCCTACCTCCCTCCGGGACGAGATACCCAAGAGCCAAGGCGCACACCAAACGAAACTGCGCCCATAGGCCACTGCGCCAACACAAAATCCCGCAAATCCTGACGCACAGGAAAAGAGCGGGAACCAGGACAGACCCCCTGAAGCAGAGGGGCCCCCATACGCGGGGTCTCCGGCGGCGCCACTGCAAAAATGCAGCACCAAGGAGACCTGCTACACAGGTCTAAAAGCTCATCCCTCTGAATAAAAAAGCGCACCACGGACGCATCTGCTCTGGAAGACGGGAAACCCGCCGCCCCGCTGCCAACAGGCGTCCCCTCTAGAGGATCCTGGAAGCCCGCCAAAGCAGCCAGGTCCTCAACCAGGCCAACACGCTCCTCCGCCCACCAATTCGCAATCCAAGCCCCCCCGCGGGCGCTTGGATGAGGGAGGAGGAAGAGGGGACGCCAAACGAAAAGAGGGAGGCAAAGCCATAGGGGGCGCGGAGGGAAACCCCCCCCGAAACCCCCCAGGCGCACGTGGGACCCCCAAAAGTCCGCACAAAGAAAGAAAATAAATTGGGGGCAAAAAACCCCTGGGGGTCCCCAGGGACTCCCTGCCCCAGCAGGGGTCCATGCTGAAACCTGCCCCTGTGTTCGCCATACAGGGGGAAGGTCACCTGAGGTTGCAGACAAAATGGAGGGGCCAGACAAAGAAAATGGCGAAGTTCCCGCCAAAAATGCTCCCTCCATGGCCTGTAGCGGCTGAGAAGACTGAACAGTCCCAGCCGCTAAGACAGGCAAGTCGGCATCAGCTGTCAAAAAATCAGCTGAGAGGGAATCCTTCGGGGAATCCCTCCGTGGGCGGTTGTGGAAGACCGGGCTTCCCCACTGCTCCAAGCCGACTCGCGAGGCACCATCGGCGGGGAGCTCTGGGCGCCTGCAGCCGCTGCCGACGGAGCTCCACCACCTCACCGACCCAAACCGCCGAGTTCAGGCCGGCCGCGAGTGCCTCGCGGCTGGACTAAAATTGTGGCCTACTCCCCCGGAGAAGGGCACAATTGCTCCAGACGCGACCTAGCTATAAAAAAGTGCTGGTTACATGAAAAAATACAGTAAAATACAGTTTTCTTAAAGGGAAACAACCCTTCAGACCAGCACTACCTCAGGATTTTTTTTTTTTTTTTTTTTTTACAGAACAGACTCCACAGGCTCTCGAAGCAATATGCCTTGCTTGACTTAGGGGGCAAGGCTTACTGCTGAGGCTCCTCTAAAAAAATGTGGGGAGGTGGAGGAAGTGGGGGGAGGGACCCCGCTCGTGACCCGCCGGGTTTGACACCCCCGAGGTCGGACGGACCCCCAAACAGGGCCCGACCAAGCTCCGTCCGGCCAAAAACAGGGACAATAAACCCCTAAACAAATTCCAACAGCCCTACCAAGAGAGATGGGTACAGATCACTCAACACCTGCTGGAGACTGAAAGAAGACTGAGGGAAATAGAGAAGGGAGGATAGTATATACTGTCCCAAAGTTTTGTTTTCAGTCTCCACCTGCTGGTCATGATTAGATATATACCCATTCGTAAAGTTAACCTCTACTGGTCTGGAGAGTGCTAAAGAAAAGGTGTTGGTGCCCTTGTATGTCTCTGGAGAGGCCACATTTGGAAATGGAGACTACACCTTGAGAAAGATATAAATAGGATGGAGTTGGTCAGTGGTCGAATAGGGATATGAGAGACATGTTAAAATATCTCCGTGGCAGTAATGTACAAGAGGTGAGCCATTTTCAAATAAAGGAAAAAACTCTGGAATGAGAAGGCATAGGATGAAGTTAAGAGATCATAGGCTCAGGAGTTATCTAAGGAAATAGATGTGTGGAGACAAAGACTGTGTCTGAATTCAAGAAAGCACGGAAGAAGAAGTGGATGCTGCGATGGGCAGACTGGATGGGCCATTTGGCCTTTACCTACTCTCATGTTTCTGCTGTTCATAAGCAGATTCATAGATTGTAAGTTATGATTAATCATGGTGATACTCAAGTTTATTTAAAAATTTGATTAATCGCCTAATCATAATTTCAATGCTAATAATACAAATGCCAGAGACAGAACCACTAGGAAAGGTAGGAATAGAACTACAGTAATTGATAGTAAATTAGACAATTAGGGGAAGTAACAAAAGGCGGGGTTTAAAAGAAGTCAGAAATCTAAAGTTGGGTTAAATGTTTTAAGAATTCTCATTTTTGAATTACTGTGCTCCCCCCTCCCGTCTTCATACCTTAAACTCATCTGTTACATGACAGACACCTTCACCTTTTCCCCTTCTCCATCACTCACCACATTCCTCTATATCAGACGCTCCTTTCCCCTTCAGTCTCTGAAATGCAGAATCCAGGTCCTTCTGTACCTACAACCAAGAGAAGAAGACTCAACGAACCATAAACACATAAGGGCCTTCCATGCAGACCAACTACAGTAGACTCTTGGTTAACTGGGGATCGCTAGATGCTGGATAAATGTTCTTTCTGGTTACTATTAAAAATAGGCCTAACTAATACTATACCTCAAACTATGCCATTACATAAACTGTTCCAGACATGTGGTAGGCAAAGCGGTGGGCAGACTCAGCTGTGGTGTGCCAAGTTGACCCTTAAATTTCCATTTAAAGTATTACAGTATTTCTTTAGATTTTTTTTTCTGATTGCTTGAGAGTTCTGGTTGAGTTCCAGTTAAGAGTCTACAATTTTTTTATAGAATGGGATAAAACCCTACTACTACTATTATTTCTAGAGTGCTACCAGACATACTCAGCGCTGTACAGTCACAAAGGAGACAATCCCTGCTTGAAAGAGGTGGGGGTTACAGTTCATCTGCTGGCTAGGGTGGTGAGCAGTGGGGTTGTGGACTGAAGGCTAAATCAAAAAGGTGGGTTTTCAATCTGCTTTTAAACAAGATAAGGGAAGAGGCTTGAGGGACAAACTCAGGTAATTTATTGCAGGCATGGGAGGCAGCTAGATGAAAAGAATGACTTGGCAGTGGAGAAGGGTTCAGCTAAGAGCAGGAACGGAGTTCTCTGGGAAGTGTTTAAGGAGAGAAGAAAGGAGACATTGAGGGGTAGCAGAACAAACACACTTGAACTGTATGCGACGGTGGATAGGGAGCCAGTGAAGTGACATGAGTGTAGCAAGGTTGGTAGAAAATGAGTCAGGCAGCAGTTTTTCAGAGATTGCAGGGGGGAGAGCTGGCACTGTGGGAGACCAGTTAGAAGTAGATGCAGTAATCTAAGTGTGAGATTACGAGAGTGTGCTCAGAGAGGAAGGGGCAAACTTTGGTGATGTTTTAGAGATAGAAGCGACAGGCCTTAGCAGTTTGTAGAAAATAAGAGGTAGAATCAAAGACATAGAAACATAGAAGATGACGACAGAAAAGGGCTACAGCCCATCAAGTCTGCCCACTCTGCTTACCCACCCCCTGTCTATGCCCTAATGACCCAATTTCCTTATCTTGACCCTCGTAGGGATCCCTCATGGGTATCCCATTTATTCTTAAAGTCTGGCACGCTGTCTGCCTCGATCACCTGCACTGGAAGCTTGTTCCAATGATCAACCACTCTCTCTGTGAAGAAATACTTTCTGGTGTCGCCATGAAATTTTCTGCCCCTGAGTTTGAGCGGGTGCCCTCTTATGGCTGAGGGTCCCTTGAGAAAGAAAATATCATCTTCCACTTCAACACGTCCCGTGAGGTACTTAAATGTTTTGATCATGTTTCCCCTCTCCCTACGTTCCTCGAGAGTGTAAAGCTGCAATTTGTTCAGTCTCTCTTCGTACGAGAGACCCTTGAGCCCCAAGATCATCCTGGTGGCCGTCCGCTGAACCGATTCAATTCTGCGCACATCTTTACTGTAATGTGGCCTCCAGAATTGCACACAGTACTCCAGATGAGGTCTCACCATGGTCCTGTACAACGGCATTATGACTTCAGGCTTTCGGCTGACGAAACTTCTATTGATACAACCCAATATCTGCCTTGCCTTAGATGAAGCCTTCTCCACTTGATTGGCAGTTTTCATGTCTGCACTGATGATTACTCCTAAATCTCATTCTGCTGAAGTCCTAGTTAAAGTTTCTCCGTTCAAGAAGTACGTCCTGCATGGATTTCCGCTTCCGAGGTGCATGACCTTACATTTCTTAGTATTGAAGCCTAGATGCCAGGTTGAGGACCAACTTTCCAATGTAAGCAGGTCCTGCGCCATATAATTCTGTAAACTGCATTCACTTACTATATTACATAGTTTTGCATCATCGGCGAATAGTGTTATTTTACCTTGAAGCCCTTGAGTCAGATCCCCTATGAATATGTTGAAAAGGAGTGGACCCAGGACCGAGCCCTGCGGCACTCCACTGGTCACCTCCGATGTTTTAGAGAGGGTACCATTAACCACCACCCTCTGAAGTCTGCCACTCAGCCAATCATTGACCCAAGGTTGTGAGCAGAGGAGACTAAACGATGACAGTATTATTTACTGAGATGGAGAACAGAAGAGGAGGAGGAGAGGGTTTAAGAGGAAAGAGGAGCAGCTCAGTCTTGGACATATTTAGTTTCAGATGATAGCAGAACAACCAGGCAGAGACTTTTACTTGGACTTTAGGTGAAATTTTGGGTCTAGAAAGGTAGATCTGGGGTCATCAGCATATAGGTGATACTGGAAGCCATAGAAGGAGATCAGGGCACCGAGGGAAGAGGTGCAGAGAGAGAAGAGGTCCTAAGACAGAACCCTGGGGTACACCAACTGCCAGCGGGGTAGCAGCAGAAGAGGACCCACCAATATATACACTAAAGGTGTGATGGGAGAGGTAATAGTGTTCACAAGGAAATACAGTGGGATTTCAGGGCTGCTTAGAAGCTCAGTCTTTGAGAGGGAGATTTAAGCCATGTCCCCAGTTTCTTCTAGTCACCCCTCCCCAGACCTACCCATTCCACCTCCTGGCTCAACCCCAACTGACCTCTGCCAGCAGATGGAGACTGAGACATTGACTTTTGGCAGCAGTACAAGTGGGCTGTGCAGCCCCACGTACAATCAGTCTCCAGCAGTTGGAGTGGTAAGTTTGTGCAGTCTGTGCTGAGGTTTGTTAGGGCCTGTTGGATCTGCTTAGTGAATCTTTCTTGTCCCTTTTGCTGTCCAGACAGAGCTTGGGGGACCCTCTCGGGGGTGCCACATACAAAAGGGTTGAGTCCCTTCCCCCACCTCCCCTTATGTTTTTGCTTTAGAGAAGCCTCAACTGTACACCTGGCCACCTGTTAGGCACAGACTAGTTTAGAGAGCCAGTGGGGTCTGCTCTCTTGATACAGCTGGTGAGCTGTGAGAAGAAATAAAAACAAACAAACAAAAAAAGAACAAGAATTAAAAGGAGCATTAAAAGGGCCTGAGGCTGCCTACACAGCTCGCAAAATATGCAGTGCCCTATGCTAGAACAACCTTTGGCCCAGACATGCCTTTCTGAAGTAAAAAAAAAAACACCTGTGACTCTGTTGGAACTGACCAGATGACAACCTGATTGATGCAAACAAGAAAGAATGTGGGCAATGGGATAAGGAGCCAAAGTCATACTGACCCAGCCTGCCTAGAGCCTGGAATTTGGGGGAATGTCATAAGACATTTGTATGGTTTCTTCAGGTCAATCACCAGAGATATTGCTGCTATCAAAATGATATAAGGAGAAATTAGGTTCTTACCTGCTAATTTACTTTCTTTTAGCTTCTCCAGACCAGTAGAGGTTAACTTTACGAATGGGTATATATCTAATCATGACCAGCAGGTGGAGACTGAAAACAAAACTTTGGGACAGTATATCCTAGCCCCTCCTCTCTATTTCCCTCAGTCTGCCGAATAGCCAAGCAGAACCAAGAACTGGAAAAAAAAACAGAGAGAAAAAACAATACTCCGAAAGGAGTAACAAATAACATACCCAAAATGCTGTTGGAAAATGCAGAGGAGAAATTCCCGAAGGAAGAATGTCCCCACAGCTCGCCAGCTAAGCCAGCCGAGCCACAGCCGCTGTTCTTCAATTCTCCCCGGCCCTAGAAAAATACTAGAACCCGCAGCAAAAACCAAAAACTGCCCGCGCAACAGCCCCAACAACAACAACAACAGACAGGGTGGGGACCTCTACTGGTCTGGAGAAGCTAAAAGAAAGTAAATTAGCAGGTAAGAACCTAATTTCTCCTTCTTTAGCACTCTCCAGACCAGTAGAGGTTAACTTTACGAATGGGACGTACCAAAGCAGTCCCTCTCACGGGCGGGACCCCCGAAGGGCCGATACCAGTACACGCTCACCGAACACCGCGTCCCGACGCGCCTGCACATCAACCCGATAATGACGAACAAAGGAATGCAAGGAGGACCAAACCGCAGCCTTACAAATATCCACTGGAGGCACGAGCGACGACTCAGCCCAAGAAGCCGCCTGACCCCGAGTGGAATGAGCCTTGAGAAACTCCGGAACAGGCTGCTGTTTCAGAAGATAAGCGGAAGCAATCGTTTCCTTGATCCAGCGCGCAATAGTAGCCTTAGAAGCGCCAGCTCCCCGACGAGGACCCGCCAGGAGGACAAAGAGATGATCGGACTTCCGGAATTCCTGGGTCCGCTGCACATAAGAGCGAAGGACCCGACCGACATCCAACTTGCGCAGCTGCCGTTGCTCCGAAGAGCCCTCCCGACCACCCAAGACCGGGAGAACCACCGATTGATTGACATGAAAAGGAGAAACAACTTTCGGCAGAAAGGAAGGAACAGGCCGCAAGACGACCCGCTCCCTAGAAAACTCCAAGAAGGGAGCCCTACAAGAGAAAGCCTGCAGCTCAGAAACACGCCTAGCAGAAGTAATGGCCACCAAAAAGACCGCCTTCAAAGTAAGGTCCTTCAAAGAACAGTCGTCCAAGGGCTCGAAAGGCGGACGCACCAAAACAGAGAGAACCAGATTAAGATCCCAAGAGGGAACCGAGGGCCGTAGGGGAGGCCTAAGCAACTTGGCCGCCCGCAAAAACCGAATCACATCAGGAAGAGCCGATAAACGCTGACCTGACACCAACCCTCGAAAGGCCGACAGGGCCGCAAGATGAACCCGGAGAGAAGACCAAGCCAGGCCTCTATCCAGGCCATCCTGCAAGAACTCTAGAATGTTAGGCAGAGAAGCGCGAAAAGAAGTCACCCCCCGCGCCCGACACCATTCCTCAAAGAGACGCCAAACCCGCACATAAGCCCGAGAGGTAGAAAGCCTCCGGGACCCCAACAGTGTAGAGATCACCTTGTCTGAATATCCCTTCTTGCTAAGGCGACCCCTTTCAAGAGCCACGCCGTAAGACAGAAGGGAGACGGGTCGAACATGGGAATGGGACCCTGCATCAGAAGGTCGTCCGAGAGAGGCAGAGGAAGAGGATCCGCTACCAGGTGCCTCACCAGATCCGCATACCACGGACGGCGAGGCCAATCCGGCGCCACCAGCACCACCAAACCCGGATGGTGAACAATGCGAAGAAGCACTCTGCCCACCAGCGGCCAAGGAGGGAACACATACAACAGCCCCTCCGTTGGCCACAGCTGGACCAGAGCATCCAGACCCTCGGCCAGACCGTCCCTGCGACGACTGAAGAAGCGGGGCACTTTGGCGTTGCCACCCGTGGCCATCAGGTCCATCAGGGGCTGCCCCCAAGCCTGCACTATCAACTGAAACGCCTCGGCGCCGAGACACCACTCTCCTGGATCCAGGAAGTGACGACTGAGGAAGTCTGCCTGAACATTTTCTACTCCGGCTATATGAGAGGCCGAGAGGTCCAGCAGATGGGACTCCGCCCAAACCATGAGCAGAGCCGCCTCCTGCGCCACCTGAGTGCTCTTGGTGCCCCCCTGACGATTGACATAAGCCACCGCCGTGGCATTGTCCGACAGCACTCTGACCGACTTGCCCAGCAACAGGGAGTGGAAAGCCAACAGCGCCAGACGGACCGCTCTGGTCTCCAACACGTTGATCGACCAGGCGGCCTCCTCCGCGGACCAGGTGCCCTGAGCTGAGTGGCCCAAACACTGAGCCCCCCAACCCAGGAGACTCGCATCCGTCAGGAGCACCGTCCACTGCGGGAGATCCAGACCCACCCCCTGAACTAGGTGAGGGGTCTGGAGCCACCAACGCAGGCTGCAGCGCGCCAAGCCTCGCAGGGGAACCGGAACATCCATCCCGTGCCTCTGGGGAGACCACCTCCGGAGCAGAGCATACTGGAGAGGACGCATGTGGGCCCGCGCCCACCTCACCACGTCCAGGGACGCCGCCATCGACCCCAAGACCTGGAGGAAATCTCGCGCCCGAGGACACCGGGACGCCAAAAGCAGGCGAATCTGAGATTGCAATTTGCTCACCCGGCCCTCTGGGAGGAAGACCTTCCCCAAGGAGGTGTCGAACAGCACCCCTAGGTACTCCAGACGCTGAGCCGGGACCAACCGACTCTTGGAAAGGTTGACCACCCAGCCCAGCGACCGGAGAAACTCCACCACCCGAGCAGTAACCCGGGAGCTTTCCTGCAACGACTTTGCCCGAATTAACCAGTCGTCCAGGTAGGGGTGTACCAGGATGCCCTCCGACCGCAAGGCTGCCGCGACGACCACCATCACCTTGGTGAACGTCCGAGGAGCCGTGGCCAGCCCAAAGGGAAGCGCACAGAACTGAAAGTGCCGACCCAAGATCGCAAAGCGCAGGAAACGCTGATGAGAGGCCCGAATGGGAACATGCAAGTAGGCCTCCGTCAGATCGAGAGAAGTGAGAAACTCCCCCGGCTGAACCGCCAGAATGACCGACCGCAGAGTTTCCATACGGAAAGAGGGAATCTTGAGAGCCCTGTTGACCCCTTTCAAATCGAGGATGGGCCGAAAGGTCCCCTCCTTCTTGGGCACCACAAAGTAAATGGAGTACCTGCCCGTGCCCCACTCCGGAGGGGGCACCGGAACAATTGCCCTGAGATCTAGCAAGCGCTGAAGGGTCTGGCGAAAAGCCTGCGTCTTCCCCGGAGTCTGACATGGAGAAGCGAGGAAAAAATCCGGCAGAGAGCGGGCGAACTCCAGGGCATAACCGTCCCGCACCACCTCCAGGACCCACTGATCGGACGTGATCTCGGCCCATTTGGGGAAAAATTCGCGCAGCCGGGCCCCCACCGGAACCAAAGGGGGCGCCGGCAAGGCGTCATTGTGCAGGACGGGAAGCGGGGGAACCGGCGGAGGGATTCCCTGCCCCCCGACGGGCCCCCCGAAAGGGCTGCATGCGCTGGAAGAACCGACCCCGGGAAAATCCCGGAGACTGGAAAGAAGCAGCCCCACGCCCAGGGCGATACTTGCGAAAGTCCCGCAAACGCCCCCGGGCCGCACCCCCCCGAGACGCCGGGCGGGCACGGTCCTCCGGCAGACGGGGAACTTTCGAGTCCGACAGAGTCTGAATCAACTTATCCAAGTCCTCTCCAAACAAAAACGACCCCCGAAAGGGAAATTTAGTAAGCTTAGCTTTGGACGCAGCATCCGCCGCCCAAGCGCGCAGCCACAACACACGCCTTGCGGCCACGCCAAAAGCCATAGACTTAGCCGAGATCCGCACCAAGTCATATAGAGCATCTGAGAGGAATGAGGCCGCCATCTCAATCTTCGCTACCTCCTGATCCACCAGAGACCAGTCGTCAGACTCTCGATCCAACACTCTCTCCGCCCACCGAAACACGGCGCGAGCGACCAGTCCCCCACAAATAGCCGCCTGGACCCCAAAGGCAGAGACCTGAAAATTTTGCTTAAGGATGCTCTCCAATTTGCGCTCCTCAGAGTCCCGCAAGGCAGAACCGCCCTCAACAGGCACGGTATGCCGCTTGGAAATTGCCGAGACCACCGCATCCACGACTGGCGAAGTTAACGTAGCCCGATCCCCTTCAGGAATGGGATACAGGCGAGCCATGCTGCGCGCCAGCCGAAACGGCGTCTCCGGCGTTTTCCACTGCTCCAGAATAATATCCCGAATATCCTGATGCATAGAAAAAGAGCGGGAAACGGAACGGATCCCCCGTAACAGGGGGTCCCCCACACGCGGAGTCTCCGGCGGCGCGTCCTCAAAACGCAAAACCGAAGAAACCTGCTGAATAAGGTCAGGCAGCTCATCTTTCTGAAAAAGGCGCACCACGGACGCCTCGTCACTGGAGAACGGGAAATCCGACAACCCGCCGCCAGCTTCCGTCCCCTCCAGAGAGTCCTGGAACTCCTCAGAAGGGTCCAGGTCCTCCTCCAGACCGACCCGTTCCTCCGACCACAAAATCTCGTCCCACGACACCCGCGGACGCTTGGACAAGGGAGGCGGCGGAGGGGACGTCACGCCAGACGAAAGAGGCAAAGCCGCAGGGAGCGCGGAGGAAAACCCACCCCCCGAAACCCCCTGGGCGCAACCGGGACCCCCAGCCGCCTGAAAATAGGCTCTGCATAAAGAAAAGAAAAATTCAGGAGAAAAACCCCCCGAGGGTCCCAAGGGACTCCCTGCCACAGCAGGGGACCCAGCAGAACCTTGCCCCTGCATAGTCAAAACAGGGGGAAGGTCACCTGAGGTGGAAGACAAAATGGAGGGGCCAGACAGAGAAGATGGCGGTTTTCCCGCCAAAAAAGCTCCCTCCATAGCCTGAAGCGGCTGAGAAACCTGAATAGTCTCAGCCGCTAAAGCAGGCAAGCCGGCATCAGCTGTCAAAAAATCAGCTGAGAGGGAATCCTCTAAAACCCGACCGTCGGCGGTTTGGGGAATCCCTCCGTGGGCGGACGGAGAAGACCGGGCTTCCCCACCGTTCCCTGCCGACTCGCGAGGCACCATCGGCGGGGAGCTCTGGGCGCCTGCAGCCGCTGCCGACGGAGCTCCTCCACCGCACCGGCCTGAACACCGCTTGCACAGGCCGGCCGCGAGTGCCTCGCGTCTGGAGCACAATGAGCACTTTTTCCCTTTAGAAGTGCTCATTGCTCCATACGCGACCTAGCTGCAAAAAAGTGCCGGTTAGTTGAAAAAATACAGTAAAATACAGTTTTCTTAAAGGGAAATAACCCTTCAGACCAGCACTACCTCAGGATTTTTTTTTTTTTTTTTTTTACAGAACAGACTCCACAGGCTCTCAAAGCAATATGCCTTGCTTGATTTAGGGGGCAAGGCTTACTGCTGAGGCTCCTCTAAAAAAATGTGGGGAGGTGGAGGAAGTGGGGGGAGGGACCCCGCTCGTGACCCGCCGGGTTTGACACCCCCGAGGTCGGACGAACCCCCAAACAGAGTCCGCCCAAGCTCCGTCCGGCTAAAAACAGGGACAATAAACCCCCTAAACAAATTCCAACAGCCCTACCAAGGGAGATGGGTACAGATCACTCAACACCTGCTGGAGACTGAAAGAAGACTGGGGGAAATAGAGAGGAGGGGCTAGGATATACTGTCCCAAAGTTTTGTTTTCAGTCTCCACCTGCTGGTCATGATTAGATATATACCCATTCGTAAAGTTAACCTCTACTGGTCTGGAGAGTGCTAAAGAAAAGGGCATTTTTGCTACTCAACATACTTCTTCTTTCCCTCATCTGATCATGCTGAAGGTCAAGAGCAAACACCGGCTGTTCCAGGCTTCCTCAAGCATGAAGTGAGACCACCTACTCAGGGGATGGGAGACACAGGAAGATGTGCGTGAGTACTTGAATTCAACTGATACCTGACTAGCATTTTTAAAGACCTTTTGTTCTCTTCATTTTTGCTCCATATTCTATCCTAGCTTATCAGTTTATGTACTGAGAGAAGTTTTATTCCAGAGTGCTATACTATTCACATGTCTTTGTCCTACTGGCATTTCTCTTACGTTATGACAGTGCTCCCTGTCACCAATGGAGGCATGCAAGAAACCTGTGAGGACTTGCAGGGGCTCTGCTCCATTCCTGTGCCTCAGGATTCCCTAAGGCTGTTCGAAGAGGGTTCATGAGTTCCAATCCCACATCCTGCACAACCAGCACAATTAGGATGCAAGATGTACCCATTTGTATGCACGACAGTGGCTCTTCACAGGACACTCCGCACAAAGGGGGGTCTTCGGTGTGCACAGTAGAGCCCCCAACTCCATCAGAGCCTGGTTAAAGTCCCCAGGCCTTGCAGGATCCACCAGACTATCAGCTAGGGACCTGCCAGGAAGAGAGCACAGCATGCATCACTCACTACAGAACCATGAGTATCTGCGAGGAGAAGAAGAGGAAAGCATGCACCATTCACTGCAAATCCTATCTACAGAACCTCCCATACTCCAAACTCTCTTAACATGGAAACCAAGAGTATTTAAGACAGGGGAGAATGAGGAGGGGCACCAAGCAAATGTCATGGAAACAGTGATTTTTAAGCTGGAAATAGAAAAAGTCAGACCACAATGCTGGTGGGTTCCTAACAGTACCCAAATTGGGTCCACTGAATGAAGTCAAAGCCCCTCTAGGTTATCAGCTCCTCTTGAGCCAGTGTGGAGTATTTTCCGCCTCCCCCCCCCAGGCATTCAGGGATTATAGCCCTGGTTTTGGTGATGAAAAATTAGGAGTACAAATCTTAGATGGCTTTGCAGCATTTCATGTTTAGCTTGCTGTGCCTTATGTCCTGGAATTAGTTTCACTCCTCGTGGCCCTGAGCAAGTCACTCCATGCTCCACTGCCATCCCTCTGGGGATGGGAAAATATCCACTGCACTTGAATGTAACTCACCTTGAGCTAAATGCAAACCCCCTTTCCCGTCCCATGCGAGCAGAAGGCAGAAGTCACCCCATTTCATTCCCAGAATCTTTTGGGGCATATTTGACTGTGCTGTGGCTAGATATATGTGTGTCAAGGATGCCAATTCAAACCTCACCAGAGAGCTGCCATGACTGCTGGGCTACTGGGGTCCTCTCCAATGCATCTCACACGGCACAAAACCCGGATCACGTTCCCATCCACAACGCCTGTGGCCTACAACACAAAAATAGAAAATATGAACCATATCCTGGGCGGAAACAGAGAATGCAATCTGTTCAATTTCAGTAGCTTATGTTTTTAGTATGGCTATGAAGCATCACCATCTACCATGGATGTTACAATGCTGGAAGCCCTACATTGACTGGTGTGAAAAGAGAGGGCAACCCATGAACTCTTGCTAGTGACCATTGGCCTGCACGGAACTTCTGGGGGGAGGGAGGGATTTCATGTACTGTGTGTAGCTATTTGGTATGCCTTGTTTCAAAGAACTATGTTACAGTGCTTGTATGGTTATGAAAAAATTTTCAATAAAACAAATTATAAAAAAGATTTGTTCTGTACCTCATCACAGGATCCCCTCATGGCATTAAGGTATTTGTTTTGTTTGTTATTTCTTTTTTTCCACTGTAAATCTATTTGCTCCATATACCAATTCTTCATTTTTTAATTTATCTGATGAAGACTGGTTGGTGTACAGTCCATTATGACACATATATTGCATATGTTTTTTCTTTTTTTTTTTAAATTTTTATTTATAAGTTTTCCATTCTTACAATATTTGAGTAATATAATATACAATAAAGTTTTTTTTTACATATTTAAAATATTATCATTAATAATACATCGTATTTAAAATATAATATGATAAAGATTATACATTAGCATATAAAATATAATTCCCATCCCCTTTTTATATAGTATATTTCCATTAATTAGTCAAATCCCACCCCATTCATATATAATTATTTATCATTGTGCTAAGAACTAATCATTAGAATATTTTGTCAATGGTTGCCAAATTTTATTAAAATTAAGATGATTTCCCTGTTGTAACGCTATTATTTTTTCCATTTTATAAATATGACAAACAGAATTCCACCAGAACGTATAATTTAATTTGGTGTAATCTTTCCAATTTTGAGTAATTTGTTGCATGGCGACTCCTGTTAGTATTAGTAATAGCTTATTATTGTTTGCTGAAATCGGACTCTTAGTTCTCATTGCAGTACCAAATAATATGGTGTCATACGAGAGTCCTACGTGATTCTCTAGTAACTTATTAATTTGGGGCCAAATTAAATTCCAAAATGCGTTTACAAAGGGACAAAAAAAGATTAAATGATCTAACGTCCCTATTTCCAATTTACAATGCCAGCATCTATTAGATCTAGTACTATCTATTTTTTGCAGGCGCGTTGGGGTCCAGAATACTCTATGTAATAAAAATAACCATGTTTGATTCATAGATGCTGACCTTGTAGATCTTAATCTCCAGGACCAAAATCGTGGCCATTGAGATTCAGAAATTGTCTGACCTATCTCAATACTCCAAATATCTCTAAGACCTGTTTTCTTTTTTTTATTTAAAAATCCATATATCAATTTGTACCATTTTGCGGCTTGGTGACCCAACAAATCCGTCTGGAAACTTAGAACCTGTAAACTATATTGATTATTTAGATTTTTCCATTCAGGGAACCCTACCTGAATGGCCTGCTTCAATTGCATCCATTTAAAATATTGTGATTTATTTAATCCAAATTTATTTTGCAATTGTGAAAAACTAAGCAGTGAACCTTCTGATATGATATCATTCAATGTTCTTATTCCTGCATTTATCCATTGTTTCCAGACGATTTTAAATCCGCCAATTCTGATCCTGGAGTTTATCCATATTGATTGATTTAGAGATTTAGCAATAGGTTCAGGTGATAAATTACTAATATATCTCAATGTTTTCCAAGTGTCAAATAAAATTCTGTGGTTTTTGTATCTTTTAGGCATTGTTATAGTTATTAACTGTTCTGGATATAAAGGGAACAGGAGCCGCCATTCTAAATATAGCCAATCTGGTACATTTTCTAGAAGCTCTGGGAGAATCCAATACATACCCTGTCTTAAGATATAGGCTTGATGATACCTATAAAAATTTGGAAAATTTACCCCCCCTTCCATAATTGGTCTTTGTAATGATACTAAAGCGATTCTTGATCTTTTCCCACACCAAACAAATTTTGTAAGAATATTGTTAAGTTTTTTATAAAATGACCCCTGAAAAAATATTGGAATCATACTCATTTGGTAACAAACCACAGGCAATATCATCATTTTAATTGTTTGAATTCTTCCCCACCAAGAAAGATGTAATGGATTCCATTGCTCACACATTTCTGTTATTTTTTTCAATAAAAGTTTTTCATTCTCTTTGACTGTGTCTTCAATTGTATTTTTGATCATAATTCCTAAGTATTTTATACCATCATCTTTCCAAATAAATGAATATGGGTCAAATAATCCTTTGGTACAATGAACATTTATTGGGAGAATTTCAGATTTGTTCCAATTAATTTTATATCCAGAAAAAGTACCATATGTTTCTATTAAATTAAGTATACATGGAATAGTAGTTTCCGGTTTTCTTAAATATAATAATATATCATCTGCATATGCAGATATTTTAAATTCAAAATTGTTAAATGATATTCCCTCTATCTCCTTAGTTTTGTTTATTGCAATTAATAAAGGTTCTAGGACAATATCAAAAAGTAAAGGAGACAGAGGGCATCCTTGTCTAACTCCCCTGTGCAAGTTAAATCTATTTGATAAATTATTATTAATATATAATCTTGCTCCAGGAGAGCTATACAATGTCTGAATCATTTCAATAAAACCGGATCCTATACCAAACCATTGTAAAGCTTGGTATATAAAATTCCATTCCACTCTGTCAAAAGCTTTTTCTGCATCTAAAGATATTAAAAAAGCTGGATCATTTATATTTTTTGCTAAATTTAATGAGTGGAATGCTAATCTAGTATTATTTGATGAATGTCTTTTAGCAATAAATCCTGTTTGATGTACATCAATAATGAAAGGGAGAGCTTTTGCCAATCTTAATGCTAATACTTTAGCCATTAATTTGTTATCCACATTCAATAATGAAATAGGCCTGTAATTTGAAACCAGAGTAGGATCTTTGTTTGGTTTTGGTAAGACTATAATTATTGATTCTGCCATAGTACCAGAAATTTTTCCATTCTTTATTTGATATTGATATAAATTTAACAGATGTGGTAATATGATATTTTGAAAAAATTTATAAAATTCAACAGTATACCCATCTCCACCTGGAGCGGATCCAACTCTAAGAGACTTCAATGCTGTTTCTAATTCTTTTAAAGATATAGGTTCTTCTAAACTTCCTTTTATATGATCTGGAATATTTGGTCCAATATATGAATTTAAAAAAGTTAATCCGTCTTGTTCTTTATTTTCATAAGAATTGGAAGTATATAATTCTTTATAAAAATCAAGAAATTGTGTTATAATATCTTTTGTGTTGGTATGTGTGTTACCTTTTGTATCTTTAATTGCAATAATCTTAGATTTTCTTTTCTTTGCTTTTAGAAAGTTTGCTAATAATTTACCAGCTTTATTTGAATTTCCATAATATTGTACTTGTTTGTTGAAAATATCTTTCCTCACAATTTGAGAAGAAATTTCATTGTATTTAACTTTTAATTTTAATAATTCTTGTAATGTATTATTTTCCCATTTCTCAATTAATTTATTTTCTAATAATTTAATTTGCTTTCCCATCTCAATAAATTGTTTTTTTTTTTTGTTTGTTAATAAATGTTGAATATGAAATAATATTTCCTCTCATAGTTGCTTTAAAAGCATCCCATAAGATCTCAGCATTAATATCATCTGATTCATTAAATTGAAAGAATTCTTGCATTTTTATTTTGAAATCTTCAAGAAATTTTGAATCCGTTAATAAATCATTATTAAATCTCCAAATTAAATCATATGTTTTTTCAATTGTTATTATCTTCTTTTATTTTGGTCGCTTATAAGGTAGTTTTAATGCAGTGTTAGAGATTTTTTGCTCATTCTGATTGTTGTATTTGCATTTTTCACTCTCTTAGGGATCTTTTTATTAAACTGTGCTTAGTGCTTACAAGGTTAAAAGGGCCTCTTGTTTGGTAGCACTTTTTCCTCCGATAAAGGCTTGTTGCTTGTATTTGAGACTATTATAATCCATCTCCTTTCTCTTCAGCCCACTTGTTTCTCTGCCCTTTCTGAATACCTCTCCTCTAGGTTTCTCTTCCTAACTGGATTTTTGCTGTTCTATTTCTTTTATTTTGTAAATTGAGTCTATTTGGCTTTTTTTACACAGTACATCAGCTCAATGAACTAAGTAATACAGGGAAAGTGTTCACAAATTAGGAAAAGAGAGGAGCAGACAAAAGTTGAATTGGAAACCCCGCCTGCAACGCAATTCTGGAGAAAGAGAAACAGAAAAGCATTTCCTCGTGGACACCAGACATACCCATTTCTCAAAACTAACAAAAAATCAAAACCTTCCCACAAAAGAATGAGCAGAAAAACTCTGGGGGAAAGAGGAGAAACAGCACCTCTAGCAGGAAAATCTGTTGTCTATGCACCAGGACCAGAACCTGAGAAGAAGTGTGCTGGTTACTCCTCTTCTGTTCTATGTAATTCTCTCTTTTCGCCACTTCAGATTATTCCTGTAGAAATTCCCAGACCAAGAACGTTCGACAGCCAGACTATCCAGAAAGCAAACCACAGGAGTTCCTCATGCGATGCCCCCCTGCTCCTCAACTCTCACTTGTCCCTACGTTTCCCCACTGCCAACCTGTCCGTATGCGATGGAAGCAATGGCCCCTGCTGTGTAACGCCCTACTCCGGGTAGCAGCTTTTGCAGTTCCGCAGCCGTCTGTGGCATCTCTCCATTCAACTGTGACACCACCTAGAGAGAAAGACAGGAAAGAGAGAACTCCGATCGGAACCATCCTTCTCCTCAGTAGGGCAGATTTACCAGCTTGTGGCAAATGTCAGAAAGCAGAGAACACCTTTTGGTAAGAAGCTATTACTGGATTAGATGGGATCTTTTAGGGGGCAGGACTATTGTTTCAAAAACTGTGCCTGTTGGGATGAAAATATATTTTGCAATCTTGAACCTCAAAGACTCCTCTAGAGTACTGGTGCTGGAGAAATCAAATCCATTTATTAATTGGGTGTGAGGCGAGAGAGGCCTGGGGTTCCCCTGAATAAAAGAAAAGATTCTTGCAGATTTGGAATCCTTAAAATCAATCCCTGGCCCCACTAGGGGAGTGGGGTGGGGGTTGAAAACAAAGAACAGTTGCAGTCAAAGCAAAAGATCTCAACAGTCCTACCAGCTCAGAGAATCATCAGCACCCTTGCAGATGAGTTCACTGATTTGGGAGATTACATCAATCAGGAACAAAAAGAAAAAAGGAATTTGTTAAGAGAAGGCAGTCTTCACCTGCTGTGCTCCTTGGTGTAGCCGCTTCCCTCGTGCATAGTAGCCCAGTCCAGACCACATCTGGTTCACCTCCTGGCACCAAAGAAAACAGAAAGTCAGGTCTCAGGACACCCCTAGCATCCAAGTGCCAGTGAGAAAAATGTCACATTCTATAAGCCTTCAGCATTCCTTAGCTATAACAGGGAAGTAAGTATGGATGAATGGACAGACGTTTGAAAGCTTCACAGGAGATTCATACAAACATTTCAAACCAATGTGCTTTCAAATGAAATCATATCTAGGTTCTGTTGAAATATTACAGGCTGGGTCTCACCTCTTGTGAACTGAGTGGTAAGATAGAGCAGGTGGAGGCTTCTTCTTGGTTTTAATCAAGGTATCCCACCTGGTTTCATGAGCAGATAATTTTTGGGTAGTAGTATCCAAAGACTTCCCAAAAAGTTCATCACCCAAACAAGGAGCATTGGCTAGGCAATCCTGGTGGTTAACATCCAACTCAGATACCCTAAGCCAAGCTAAACGCCTCATGGCCACAGACATGGCGGTTGCTCGAGATGTAAACTCAAACGTATCATAGATTGAGCGGACTAGAAACTTCCGCAATTGCAACAAACTGGAAGTATACTGTTGCAAAAGAGGTACCTTGCGTTCAGGTAAATACTTATGAAGGGCAGACACTTGGTGAATTAAGTGTTTAAGATAAAAAGTTTAATGGAAAGCAAAATTACCAGACCGGTTGGCAAGAATGACATTCTGGAACAGACGCTTACCAAAACAGTCCAGTCTTTCCCTCTCAGCCAGGAGGAACAGAAGCGTAAACACTGGCACCTGCAGACTTCTTTAGAGTGGACTCCACCAGAAGAGACTCACGAGGAAGCTGAGGTTTGTCAAAGCCGGAAACAGAAATCACCCTATATAGGGCATCAAGTTTATGAGGGGCCCCAGGAATGGTTAAAGGAGTTTCAAGATTTTTATAAAAAGTTTCCCTTAAAATATCATGAAGGGGAAGCTTAAGGAACTCCTTAGATGGCTGATCAAAATCCAATGCATCTAAAAATGCTTTAGATTTTTCGGAATCAGCCTCCAGAGGGATAGAAAGTGCCTCTGACATTTCGCTCCAAAATTTAGAGAAAGATGTCTGCTCTGGTTTTGGAACAGACTCTTGAGAAGCAGAAACTTCATCAGAAAAGGCCTCATCATCTGTTAAGACAGGGTCTTTAGAGTCTTCCCAGAGATCAGTGTCCCGCACTGGTGGTAATCTGCCCCAGGAACCCTGTGTCGAGGGCTCAATGTGCTTAGACTTCCGTACTGATTTCTCCGATCTGACCGACATTGCGGCAGGGGAGGTATGGGTAGAAGTTAGCGGTACCGAAAAAGAGTGCTGCGAAGGCACCGGTTCCGCAGAAGTTGGTGCCAACAGAGGCTTGGACCACACTGGTACCGCAAGAGCCGGTGTCAGCAATCCGGTGTCAGAAGACATGGGAGCCACCAGGGTCGATGCCGATAGCAAAGGCTCAGACCGGACCGGCACTGGCAGAGCCGGCGTCGTTAGAAGCGGGAGTAAGAGCTGTAACTCCTTCCTCATTTGGACTCGCATGATGGTTGCGATTTTGTCCTCAGAAGATTGCACCAGTACCGTTTGCTTTTTCGCCGGTACCTTTGGTGCCGCTCTACGCTCCAGAGATGAGGAGGCCGATGACGAGGCATTCACCTCAATCGCAGCCGAGCATTTCTTAGGATGCCTTGAGGTCGGCAGGACTTGGCTCACTGCAGAAGTGACCTGAGGGCCTGCAGGGGTGGGGGAAGGCTTCTTAGCCGGCTTACCTACTGATTGCGACACCAAGGTGGACTCCTGCGGTGTCGAGGAAAGCGGCACTGACTTTGGTGCCGAAGTTGTAGCCGGTGTCAAATCCCCCTCCATACCGGACCCGAAAAGTAACTTTTTCTGAATTTGACAATTCTTGAGGGTCCTCTTCTGAAGTGTGGAACAACGGGTTCACGATTCAGCCCTGTGATCTGGTCCCAAACACTGGAAGCACCAGTGATGTGGGAAATAGGGCGAGCACACCGTGTACACTTTTTGAACCCCAATTGTGGATGGGACACGAAGGGAAATATGGCCTCGGCAAAATCGAAGGTCGAGGCTTGAATCGTGGCAACAAGCCCCACTGGGCCGGGCCACAAAAATGGGAAAAAATAAAAGATTTTTTTTTTTTAACCGTAGTGAAAAGAAAAAAGAAAGCAAACTACGACAAAAAACAAGAAAAAAGAGCCGCATGAGTGGGAAGGCAGCGAAAAATTTTCAACGACGTTGAAAACACGACTTCTTAGCTCCACAGAAACTAAGAAACTGAGGGACCGCGTGCCTACGTCAGGTGGGAAGGCACTCGCACATGTGCGGTGTGGGCCATGGAGAACTTTCCAAGTTCTTAAAGTGTTCGTACCGGGGCTCCGTTGGTGATGTCACCCATCAGTGAAAATACGCTACCTGCTTGTCCTGGGATAAACTTCATTACACAAAAACAAACACTTCCAAACTGTCTCTCTGCTTTTCTGTACTGTCCTTTCCCCAAATATTCAATGCTAGTTCATGTCCGGACACTGGCATTGAATATTTGGGGTTGTAAAGCTGGCTAGTCCTTATTCAGTTAAGTGTGATATTCAGAACTTAATTGCCTAAATGAAACTGGATAAAAAGAGGACTCCTCGTTATGCAGTCCTACTTGTCCAATAAACACAGACTGTTAAGTGTGAAAAATATCTGTGCCAAACTCTGTCCCTGGATCACCTACAAAATAGTCCTGCGTCCCTGGCTAAACCGCTTTGAATATCGCCCACATATCATCAATAATAACAAGCTATTACTCATAATGACTGGGGTTGCCATTCAACAAATTACTTATAACTGGAAGAACTGGAGTAGACTAAATTATAATTTTTGGTGGAATTCATTATGTCATATGTATAAAATGGAAAGAGTAATTGCAACATATCGAGGATATATTAGGAAATTTCAAGATGTGTGGGAGCCATTAACAAAATTTTGTAATGATTAGATGTTACTTTTCCCTTAATTCTTAAAGTTCATTTTTCAGGGAGGGGCATTTTAAGTATAACATCTTATATAAAGTAATTTAATTACTTGTTATGAAGGGGTGGGAAAGGAGGGAGATAAAATTTTATGATTGGTATTATTGCTGAATATTAAGTGATATTCTCAATGTGCAAATGTGTTTATGTATTATCACACTTATTGTACGTATAAAAATGAATAAAGATTTACAAAAAAAAAATAAAAAAGAATATCGCCCACATAGATATAGACATTGCTTTGAAATGTCATTCAGGTCAAGGCCTGGCTCTTACCTCCAGCGATGCCTTCGCCAGTGCCTCCAGAGTGGGCCACTTCTAAAGTTAGAGAGGACACACATCGGTTATTTCTGTTACCATATAGCCAGTACATGTGCAAGTATGAGTCTACATTACAGAAAGAACCAAGACTGTTAGAAAATCTAAAAGTCACCTTTGGCTTCCAAGTGAAATTTAAAGACCTTGCTCCTTAGCATTTAAAAAGGGGGTCTCATCATATTTTTCCACCTTACCACTCCCTAGTGGTTAGTGCAGCGACCTGGGAAACTGGGTTCAATTCCCACTCTAGCTCCTTCTGACTTGTTACTCCAGGTACAAAAAAAAAAAAATACAAATCGGTACTTGTATATAATATGCAAACAGCTTTGATTGTAACTACAGAAAGGTGGTATATCAAGACCCATCCCCTTACATGCCAACATGTGTTCTTAGATCACTTAATGACCATCGCATGGTCTTGCCAGCATCTCAGGTTGCTTTAATTTACTAGAACTTGCTCCCACTGGCACGCATTAAATCTGCCACTAAAACATGGCTTTTTCAGCAAACCTATAGACCCTAGTTGAGCTGGGTTAAGCTGGAGAGTAACATAGTTGAACCATCTTTTGAGTTTACAGGAACAAAGCTTTGGAATGATCTACCAACGGCACTAAGAAAAGTTTCTGCTTATATCTTTAAAAAATTGTTAAAACCTTTTTAATGATTGTTAAATTAATTATTTTGTATGGACACAATATTTTTAAAATTTTATCCACCTAGAATCTATTGTGAGAATAGTGTGAAATATAAATAAATACATTTATCTTTCCTATAATACTGTAGTTTATTTTGTTTGTTAGTCCGTAAACCACAGTAACCGAGGAGGCGTCTCTTCAGCTTTCCCCAGGGCACACCAAATCCTATATTGACATCAAAACCTCATGAGTCAAGAGGGAAGCAGCAGTGAGGCAGGGAGGGAGGGCGCGAGTTGTGATCACGCCTCTCACTGGGAGCAGACATGGCGCATTGCTTACCTTCATCCACCTGTTGTAATAGTCGATAACTGTGGCAACCTGTGTCTGCTGTAGCATCACCTCCGACACCCACACTGTGACCAGAGAAAACATGAAAGATCTTTGAATGCACTTTTAGGCCCCAAGACTTTCCACCCTAGAATATGAAAACTCCCTTTCCCCTCAGCTATGGAAGACAATTCAAACGCTTCCACTCTGAACTTTCTACCCCAGTCCATGACAATGCACCCTGAGCTACGGTTTACCAAGCTGAACTGTCTCTTGTTTAACACTGGATGTTCTTGGTCTGAAAAACAACTACAGTTCCCCTGCTCTTAACTTAATGTGACTGATGAAGAAAGCTATATCGAGATCCAGCAATTTGAATCAGAAGAACTACCGTATTTTTCGCTCCATAAGACGCACCTAACCATAAGACGCACCCAAGAATTAGAGGAGGAAAACAAGAAAAAAACCATTCTGAACCAAATTCTCCCTGTCAGGCTCTGCACCTAACTCCAAACTCCTTGCCAGGCTCTGTACTCTGTCCCCCTCCCTGCCAGGCTCTGTACCCTGTCCCCCCTCTGGTGGTCTAGTGCTAGGCCAGGACAGGGCAGGCAGGCCTAGTGGCAGCCAGGCAGGCCTAGAAGCCTAGTGACAGGCAGGCAGGCCTAGTGGCAGGGCAGGGCGGGCTGGCAGGCAGGGCCCTCCAACCCAAGGCAAGTAGGCAGGCAGGGCCCCCCCCCCCACCCAGAGGCAGGCAGGATCCCCCCTTACCTTAACTCCTCCGGCGGTCCAGCGCAGTAGGGCAGGAGCTTTCAGCCTCCTGCCTTTCCATCCGGCTTTCTCCCCAGGCAGTGGCAGAGTCGGAGTGGCAAAAGGCAGGTGCGAGTTTTTTACTTCCTGCCTTGCTGCTCTGTGAATGACGGTCCAGCGCTGTAAGGCAGGAGCTTTCAGCCTCCTTCCCTTCTCTCCTGCTTTCTCTCCCTGAGCGGTAAGTGCGAGTTTCTCGCTTCCTGCCTTGTCCCGCGCCGCTCTGTGAATGGCTCTCCCAGTTCTCGCGAGAACTGGGGCAGCCATTCACAGAGCGGTGCGGGACAAAGCAGGAAGCGAAAAACTCGCACCTGCCTGCTTGCTGCTCGGCGAGATAAAGCAGGAGAGAATGGCAGGAGGCTGAAAGCTCCTGCCCTACAGCGCTGGACCAATATTCACGGAGCAGCAAGGCAGGAAGCGACCACTACCTTCCTAGGCAGAACAGATGGATCATGCTGGTCTTTATCTGCTTTCAATTACTGTGTTAATTAGTGAAACTCTTCATAAATTAGAGTTAGTGTTGAGAGGACTTTATAGTGTGACGTGTTCCACAGACTGTAGTAACTCCACCAAATGGTATGTTGCCATTTCATTTAAAATAAAAACTGCTTAAAAATGTCAGCACATATGAAATATGGAGGATTTTAGGAATATAAACAAATTAAGGCTGATAGGAGAAAACAATTGAAAGGATAGTTCCAAAATTTGCTCAGTCCATTTTTTGTCCGTTTTGAGTGATGCCATTAATTTTGATACAAAAAAGGCAAGATTCATGTACTATAGTTTATTCCTGCACCAAAACTCACTCGGTCCAAAAGCCGCCACCTATTTCTCTGAAAACCATTGCTGATGGACCAAGTGAGTCTGCATCAGTGGTCTCAAACTCAAACCCTTTGCAGGGCCACCTTTTGGATTTGTAGGTATTTGGAGGGCCTCAGAAAAAAAGAGTTCATGTCTTATTAAAGAAATGAGGTAAAACTCTTTATAGTTTATAAATCTTTCCTTTTGGCTAAGTTTAATCATAATATTGTCATTTATAGCTAAAGAGACATAAGATCGAGAAACTGTTTTATTTGACTTTTGTGATTCTGATAAACATACCGAGGCCTCAAAATAGGACCTGGTGGGCCGTGAGTTTGAGACCACTGCTCTATATCCTTTGCCCAGAAATGTTAATCAGTAAAGGAAGTTCTGCATTTCAGTCAACTTTTACTGAGATGGTTGTCACTGATATGACAAGTGTGCTACCTGTGCTCTGATCCAGGGGTGAGCTAGTAATTGTGGCAGATGGTGACACAATGAGTTGAAGATAAAGCAGTCTTTATGGCAAAACTCTTAATTCAAGAAGCAAAAAGAACAACATCATTTCTTTTCCAGTATGAAGCACTTTATGTCAAGAATTGCAGCTGAGGCTCTCTCAGGCTTTTTTCCTGAAGATGACAGAAAGTTAACAAAAGAAGCCACTAGTTTATTCTCACCCTAATTTCACAATATGGAACACGTTTCCTGCAATTAAAGCAACAGGCTGCAAAGGCTAAAGGCTAGATTCACTAAACCTTCTGATCCTGTACCGACGAGCGCAAAACCAGTTTTACTGGTTTTGTGATCGTTCCACGATCGTTTTGCAATTGGTCCCCGAACTGATTCACTAAATTGCTGTCCAATCAATCTCCTATCTGATCCGATCCAACCCATGCAAATTAGTAAAAGCCCATGCAAAATAGTCAAGCAATTGATTCACTAACAATTGCTTGGCTATTTTGAGTCAGGTTTTACTATCCTAAAACCCAACTCCTGCAGACCTGTCGGTAACTGTGTTTTAGTCAATCAGGGACCTCAGGCTCCTCCCAAGGGATGAGACTGAGGCACTTGAGCCAATCAGGGCCTTAGGCCCCTCCCTGTGCATCAGATGATGCATTGGGTAGTGGCCTAAGGCCATCATTACCATGCAGGAGGCTGGAAGAGCTAGAGGGACTGAGCACCCCTCCTGCTGCCAACTTTTCAAGGTACCTGGATGGGGAGTGGGTGTCCACTGGCAGGAGGAAGTAGGCATCCCTCCTGACGTTTGTTTTGGGGATGGGAGGAAGGAGCACAGACGGCAGGAGGGCGTCAGCATCCCTCCTGCCATATTTTTAATCGCAGTTGGGGGAGCGTTGATGGCAGGAGGGAGTCAGCATCCCTCCTGCGATTTTTTTTAAAGCGGTAGGGGGAGGAAGGGAGCCCTGACAGCTTCTCCTGTCACTACTGCCAGGGCTTTGCCCAACTCACCACTGAGCGATTGAGTCGGGGAATTTGCATGCAAATTATTTGTACCTCCGTGCAAATCATTTGCATGCAAACTTAATAGTGAATCAATTGCAGTTGGAAAATCAGCCAGAGAAACGGCCAACAGTGATTGAGTCACTATTGTTAGTGAATCTAGGCCTAAGTAATGACCAGCTAAGGACAGCAAGCTGCCCTTGTGGGCTAGTGAAGCTATGAAAATGCGCAATTATCCCTTCTGACCCTGACTGTCATTAGCAAACAATGTAGTCTCTTAAGGAGTTACCCATAAACAGACTTGTCAGTGGGAAGAGACAAATAGAGCTGAAGTGCTGCAGTCCTCCTCCTCCTCCTGGTTTTGGTGTTTTTTTTTGGGGGGGAGGGGCAAATCATGACTGGCCAACCTCAACTCCCTCCTGATTTTCCACACAGATTCTTCTTAAAGGCCAAAATGTGGCTCTAACCTTGGAAGAAACCAGGAGCCAATCTCTGCTACTGGGGATATGTAATCCCTGCTACTAACAATAAGAGGAAAGGGAGGGGGAGGCCGAAGAGATAAGAAGGGGGGGGGGGTAGAGGAACGAGAAGCAGTAAAAAGAGGCGGTGCTAGGGAGTGGAAGAATAAAGGGAGTTACGAGTCACTTGCTCATGTCTCCTCTCACCTGCATAGGCTCTTTTGTTCAAGTTGGATTCCGATGAGGCCTTAAAGGGAAACAGAAAAGATACACTGAATCCCATCAAGGAGCCAAAACTCCACAGTCCCATGGAGGCACAGAGCCAGGGAATTGGAGACCACACAAAAAAGGTGGTTACATCAGATGGGTTATGCCCTCTACCAGCACATAAGACAGAGAACAAAGGCTTGTGAATTCCTGCCCTAAAGAGGGGCACCCTATGGCCACCAATACCTCCATATGCAGTCAACCCTTCCCACCCAAAAAAATCCCCCCCCCTTCTCAGCATTACATTACTGTGTGCTGGCTGTGTCCAGCAAAGGATTCTGGGATATTATATTAAACAAATCTTACCCTAGTAATGTTAGTGCAGATAGACTGAATGGCTCCTGCCCATTCAGTCTAAAAAATGACCTTACAATGCCATTAAATGACTCTTAAAAGACTAGTACTTGAGATTAACAAAGAACTATTTGCCTAGTACTGGGAACCTAAGAACAGCCTTACTGGGTCAGACCAATGGTCCATCAAGCCCAATAGCTCGTTCTCACTGGGCCAATTCAGGTCACTAGTACCTAAGCAAAACCCAATGAGTAGCAATATTCCATGCTACCGATACAGGGCAAGCAGGGACTTCTGCCATGTCTGTCTCAATAACAGACTATCCTAATATAAGAATTAAAAGGGAGGGAAAGAAATGGACCTAGACTCCCCCAGATATTCCGCAAGTAGAAGGTAGCCACTATGCACTAGCCACAATGTCTGCAATACTCTCTTTCTTGCCTCCAGACTGGTGCATATTCAGAGGAACAAATGGGGCTTTTTTGCTGCTCTGTACCTGCTTTCTCCAGGGAAGATTCCGTTTGTGCAGCTCATACCAAGACAGCAAATTCCTCCTGAATGAAGCAATTTCCAGTGCATCAGTGAAGAGATGGAAGGATGAACGATGATCAGACCTTGGACAGGACATGTCTGATACAAGAAAACAAAGGAGAACACAGCTGAGGATCTGACTCTACAAGTGTCCCAGAGCAGCATTCTGTTCTCATGGCTGTAAGTGGCCTCTGCACTATTGCTTTGTGCGAGTCACATATCACTCGAGTGATGGGACTCAGCAACTGTGCATACGAGAACCTACACAAATCATTTAAGTGAAGTAAATCCAAGAAGTTTTTTTGTCTTTATTTTAATAATATTACAGCATTGAGAAACATCACTTTGCATTGCTTCCAGAATTGCCAGCATATTTGCTCTAAACAGTTGTACTCTAGTTCTTTGGTACATGCTCACAGAACATAAATTCAGCTGACAATACCTCTCCCCTACCTCCCCTACCCACCCACCATATAAGAAATGCGCTACAGGTCTCAACCCAGATGGGTGCATCACTATCTAATATAATAAAATGCTAGGCCGCACATGCGCACTAAAAAAAACGTGTTCCCTGAGCTGTCCCGTTTTTTTTAGTGCGCATGCGCGGGTTGTACGTCACCAAACTCGGCAACGCAAGCCATGTCCGCCGTCGGCCTCGAGCTCCTGGGGGCCGGCGGCTTGAGTCGCCCAGCCGGTGCTGAGTCCCCTCCCCACTCCCACTTCAGCTGGCACGGACAGTTTGAGAATGAGGGAGAGAACAACGCAGCCAGACGGACCGCGGGAAGGGAAATGGGGGGAGGGTTTCGAGGGAGCCAGCTGGCCGCATAAATTATTTTAATTTGAAATCTGCCGCCGTCGCCGCGGCTCCTCTCTCATCTTCAGACATAATATAAGTGCAGCTCATGAGAGGAGCTGCGGCGGCGGCTTTGAAAACGGCTCCCTTAGTTCGCTGCATTTTTTTTTTTAAGTTTAAAACTGCCGCCGTGGCTCCTCTCACGATCCCGGCCTGTGTCAGAGAAGGCTTCTGAAGCAGGCCGGATCGTGAGAGGAGCCGCGTAGGCATCTTTAAACTTAAAAAAAAATCCATCAAAGAACTAAGGGAGCCGTTTTATCTCCATGCTGCTACGAAGGAACAGGTGAGGGGGAGGGAAATGCTGATGCTGATGCACAGGGAGCAGGCAGGCATGGCAGGCAAGCAGGGGAAGAGGGAAAGGGGCTGCTTTGGGGGTAGGGGTGTGCTGGGGGCACATAGCAGTCATGGGCAGGGGATCACAGAACAGGCAGGCATGGCTCAACAAGGGGAGAGGGAAAGGGGGCTACTTTGGGATGAGGGGTTTCCTGGGCCAGACAGCAATCATAGGGGGGAAACAGAAAGGGGCCACGGAGCAGGCAGGCATGGCACAAAAGGGGGCAGGGGCATTGGGAAACGGGGCTGCTTTGGGGGGAAGGGTGTTCTGGGGGCACACACCAATCATGCCGGGGAAGAGAAGGGGGCCACAGAGAGATAGGCAGGCATGGCGCAAGACAGAGACACAGACAGAAAGAATGACAGACAGACAGACAGCATCCAAGCACAGAGAGAGAAAGCAAAAAAAAAAACAGTCGTCTACTCTAGCACCTGTTGCACAGGGGGAGAACGAAAGAGATGCTGATGGACAGGGGGTTGAAGAAAAGGAACGGAGGACTAATGTTGGACAGGGGGAGAAGGAAAGAGGTGCTGCTGGACAGGGGGGAGGTAAAACAAAGGGAGAAGGGCTGCTGCTGCATAAGGAGAGCAGTGAAGGGGTGGTGGTGGACACAGGGGAGGTAAAAGAAGGGAAAATGGACAGGGGGAGCAGGCAAGGGGTGGTGATGGACAGCCAAGGAAAAAGAAAGGCAGAAAGAAAAAAAGCAGCTAAGGAGAGAGAGAGAAAGAAATAAAGACAGACACACACACATATGTTCTAGCACCCGTTAATGTAACGGGCTTAAAGACTAGTATATATATATATATATATGGATTCCAGATCCTTAAAAAGTGCCCCAGTCTGTTTGAATGCAGCGTTGTAAGTTTCGACATTCAACAAACTTAATCCATTTTAATCCGCACCTGCCGTCTAGTGGGAGTTCCAGGTTATTTCCAGGCAGCTGCCAAAGACAGTCTGACCACTGTTATCATAAGGGCAACAAGTTTATGGTATTTAGCTTGAACTCCCACTGGTGGAAGGTTCAGAAGGCCACATCCCAAATCTTTCTTAACCGGGACCCCACATATTTCAGTCCACCAAGCAAATATCATAGTCCAATACCTCCTGGCCTTAGGGCATTGCCACCAAATATGATAAGTTCCTCGCTCCCCACATCCCCTGATATATCCACTTTGAGGTGATGAAGTACCACTGGTATAGTTGTTTAAAATCATTCTCTTCCAAATTACTCGCTATGGATACTCTAAGAAGCAAGCAGAATATATGTCTCGATTGGGGTTGGTCTAGTTGCTGGCTCACTAAAGACTCCCATTTAGTCGTATACAGGGCAGGGGGGGTCCCCAGTGCATAATAATGCCTTATAAAAGCGTGAGATGCTACCCCTTTCAGAGAGGTTCTCCCAAACTCTGTCCTATAGTGGGTCTTCACACCGCAGGTCTAGTAATGCTCGTTTGCAGACAAAAGCATATACCTGACAGTATTGGAACTGGTCCATCTTGGTAAGGTCATAAGTCCTCATGAGCTCTGACAAAGGGAGAATCCCTCCCTCCACTAGGAATACTAGACTTTCTGCCTACTCTTTCTGAGGTTGTCTTTGGGATTCACACTGTATTATATAATCACAACGAACAAAAGCAGAAGATTTCATCTGGGCCTAAATCTCATTTCTAAAGCCAAACCTTGCAGCATAGGGTTCTCCTCCCCATGTTTCTGAGAGTTCTCTTTTCTAGCAGCTGCCTTCCGGATCCTGGATGCAGTCCTCACTTTATTCATTACAAATCTATGAACAGACAAGAGCCAGGATGAGTTCAACAGAATACAAAATAGTGGCTCTGATCTCAGACAGGGAGAGGGACCTTGGGGTGATAGTGTCCGAGGATCTGAAGGCAACAAAACAACATGATAAGGCAGCTCTCCCTCACTTGTCGTCTCTTATTCTAGTAGACAAAAAGCAGAAAATGTAGACTTTTATTGGTATAAAAAAAAAATATCAGGTGGTCCCAGGTAGGTATGTCCAGACTAGAGAATGACATGGGGAAAAAACTGTCCCCGTCCCTGCAAGCTCAGCCTCCATCCCACCCCCACAAACCATCTGATCTCATTTGCACAAGTCTCGAATAGTTATGATTTTATACTGAACTTATTTTATTAAAGTATAAAAAGAAATAATATTCGGTACAATTGTTATTTTATAAATCACAAATAATACAGAGCAAGGATCAACAAAACCCCTGTCTCCCCTCTCCTCTCCTCCCCCTCACAAATATCCCTTCCACTATTGAGAAAACTGAAGTCAAATTGGTACTATAGAATGCTATATATAAAAATCAAGCTAACAGAATACTTCAGTCACAAATGGCAGGAAGAATGTTAGGGGAGTGCAACCAGGGCAACTACTCCCTGTTTAGAGAGAGCCCTAAGCCAGCTGGAAGCTAAAGAAGCACAGTTATGTCTAATACCAGCTCTAGCAGGATGCATATTTCAAATCTGATATATTACAATCACAAAATAGAAAATAAAATTATTTTTTTCTACCTTTTGTTCTTCACATCACATTGGTTTCAGACTCTGGTTTCCTTTTCCATCTATCTACTCTAACTTACTTGCCAGGGTCTCCTGACCATTTGACAGGTCTTCTTTCTCCATGCTCACCATTCATCTTCCATCTCTGTGTATGTTTTTCCCATGTTCAGTAAGCATCTCCCTTCTTTGTCTCCAATTCTTCCCTTTCTAATATTTGCCCTGTGCCCATCTCCATCCTCTGTGTCCCTATGCCCCCCCCAAGTCCAACATATCTCTTCTGCGTTCCTCTTCTCCTTCATGTCTAGCCATCTTCTGTGTCCATATACCCTCATGTACCTGGAATTGTCAACTGTATCCATATTCCACACTCATAAAGTGTTTCCCTTTGTATCCTTGTTCTTATGCTCCCATCCATGCCCACATCTCCCCTCTTTTCGTATATCTGTGTCCAGCTTTTCCCCTCTTACTCCTTTACTTGAAAGTGTCTCTCACAGTTTCTTTCCTCCCTCCCTCTCTCCACTGTTAAATATTTCACTCATTTCATCCTCTTGGTTCAGCATCTCTTTCCCTTCCCTCTTCTTCTCCCTGGAGGTCCACTACTTCTCTCCCTTTTCTCAACACTCCCCAAGGATCCAGCACCTCTCCCCCTTCCTCTAGCCCCTCCTCCCATGGGTCCAACATCTCTCCCCCTTCCCTCTAGTCCCAGCTCTGTGAATCCAATAACTCTCCCTTCCCTACAACTCCCAGCTTTAGGTCTAGCACCCCCAGCTTTAGGTCTAGCACTCCCAGCTTTAGGTCTAGCAACTCCCAGCTTTAGGTCTAGCACCCCCAGCTTTAGGTCTAGCACTCCCAGCTTTAGGTCTAGCAACTCCCAGCTTTAGGTCTAGCACCTCTCTTTTTCCCTACAGTTCCAGTCCCCCCTCCACATCAGTACCTCTCTCCCTTCCCTTCAGTCCCCCCCCACCATTGGCCCAACACCTCTCTTCCTCCCAGCCCAAATCCAACACCGCCTTCAGCTCCAGCTCTAAAGACAGCTAGCACCCCTTCTCCCATCAAAAGCCGTAGGCAACATCCCCCACCACAGGCCAGCATCTCCTCCCTAGTTTCCCTTGCGACTACTACCTGAATAAGCCAGCCAAGCCACGTCAAAAAATCTTGAGAAGCCTGCTCCGAGGCTTTCCTTTAGCCAGAAGATACATCAAGGAGGGACTCTTTGTCAGAAGGAAGGCTTCGGAATAGACCTCTGAAGATTTTTCATCATTGGCGTGGCTGGCTTCTTCAGGTAAAACCGCCGCCAAGCTGAAAATCTTCAGAGGCCTAGTCCAGGCTTTTCTTCAGCTGATGAGTCCCTCCTTAATGTAACTTCCAGTTTGCGAAACTGGAAGTTACATCAAGGAAGGGCTCATCAGCTAAAGGAAGGTCTTGGCGCAGGCTTCTTAAGACTTTTCAGCATGGCACAGCTGACTTGGTCAGGTAAGGTAGGTACGAGGGAAACTGGGGAGTAGATGCTGAGCTGAAAGGATGTTGCTACGCTGACCCCAATGCAATTTTTGCTGCGGGAGCAAGGTAAGGGAAACCGCACTAGCGAGGGGATGGTGGAAGACCTTGTTGCTGCTGTAAATTGGCTACACTGTTTTTGCAGGCTAACTGCAGGTTGCCACGGGAATCCTTCAGTGTCATTCTCTAGTCCAGAATTCAAAGAAAATTAAAAAAACTGCCCAACATGTTTTGGTGCCCTTGTGCATGCGTCAGGGGTATCAGTTATTAATTAAATCTTGACTGCGATGTACACACAGATGACAACATATATATATCCACCTATAAAACCAAACTGCATAATAAAAAAAATATTAAAACATAATGAAAACCATAATCAAACTCAATTAAACTAATTAAAACAAACCAGAAACAAAACCCAAAAGGGAACGAACAAACTAAGGCCCCCTTTTATCAAGTTGTGTTAAGGTTTTTTTTTAATTGTGGGCTCATTGACGCAGCTGTCACTTTTAATTCCTGGAGCCAAAGCCTCCAATTGTCACTTGAGGAGCAAGTGCACTTTAAGTACCTGAGTGAAGGATTTCAGACCCATATGTTCTAACTCAACCCTGAAAGACTGCAAGAGCACAAAAGCAATCCCTACTCATCCTTCATTTTAACTTGGTGTGATCTTTTACCAAAAGTGGTCACCATCTGCTTGCCTTTACCCAACATAAGCAAAGAACTGTCCCCCACTGCTGCTCTTCTTCCTGCCATGGACATTTTTGCACTTATAACCTAAGTGGTGTACCTGCAGGTACTCAGGCATTTTGCCCTCTCTGTCCTGGCGGGCTGACACTCGATCTAAGTCAGGGGTGTCAAAGTCCTTCCTGGAGGGCCGCAATCCAGTCGGGTTTTCCAAATTTCCCCCAATGAATATGCATGAGATCTATTAGCATACAATGAAAGCAGTGCATGCAAATAGATGTCATGCATATTCACTGAGGAAATCCTTAAAACCCGACTGGATTGCAGCTCTCCAGGAGGGACTTTGAGATCCCTGCCCTAGGTCCACCATAGTCCAATCCCCTCCCTGTAGAGCAGGGGTCCTGCAATCCAGTTGGGTTTTCCCCCAATGAATATGCATGAGATCTATTAGCATACAATGAAAGCAGTTAATGCAAATAGATCTCATGCATATTCATTGGGGAAATCCTTAAAACCCGACTGGATTGCAGCTCTCCAGGAGGGACTTTGAGATCCCTAACCTAGGTCCACCATAGTCCAATCCCCTCCCTGTAGAGCAGGGGTCCTGCAATCCAGTTGGGTTTTCCCCCAATGAATATGCATGAGATCTATTAGCATACAATGAAAGCAGTTAATGCAAATAGATCTCATGCATATTCATTGGGGAAATCCTTAAAACCCGACTGGATTGCAGCTCTCCAGGAGGGACTTTGAGATTCCTGCCCTAGGTCCACCATAGTCCAATCCCCTCCCTGTAGAGCAGGGGTCCTGCAATCCAGTTGGGTTTTCCCCCAATGAATATGCATGAGATCTATTAGCATACAATGAAAGCAGTTAATGCAAATAGATCTCATGCATATTCATTGGGGAAATCCTTAAAACCCGACTGGATTGCAGCTCTCCAGGAGGGACTTTGAGATCCCTGCCCTAGGTCCACCATAGTCCAATCCCCTCCCTGTAGAGCAGGGGTCCTGCAATCCAGTTGGGTTTTCCCCCAATGAATATGCATGAGATCTATTAGCATACAATGAAAGCAGTTAATGCAAATAGATCTCATGCATATTCATTGGGGAAATCCTTAAAACCCGACTGGATTGCAGCTCTCCAGGAGGGACTTTGAGATCCCTGCCCTAGGTCCACCATAGTCCAATCCCCTCCCTGTAGAGCAGGGGTCCTGCAATCCAGTTGGGTTTTCCCCCAATGAATATGCATGAGATCTATTAGCATACAATGAAAGCAGTGCATGCAAATAGATGTCATGCATATTCACTGAGGAAATCCTTAAAACCAGACTATATTGCGGCCTTCGAGGAGGGACTTTGACACCCCTGGATTAGAGAAAAGGGAAACACACTTTGTATTTGCAACGGCTGTGTTGTGAATGAGGACTGGGGTCAAGTGGGGTACAGCAAGAAGAATCTTAGGGGTTTGGTTACGGCAGGGATCTCAAAGTCCCTCCTTGAGGGCCGCAATCCAGTCGGGTTTTCAAGATTTCCCCAATGAATATGCATTGAAAGCAGTGCATGCACATAGATCTCATGCATATTCATTGGGGAAATCCTGAAAACCCGACTGGATTGCGGCCCTCAAGGAGGGACTTTGACACCCCTGGGTTAGAGTTACAGCCTCAGCACCCTGAGGTTGTGGGTTCAAATCCCACACTGCTCCTTGTGACCCTGGGCAAGTCACTTAATCCCCCATTGCCCACTTAGACCAGGGATCTCAAAGTCCCTCCTTGAGGGCCACAATCCATTCAGGTTTTCAGGATTTCTCCAATGAATATGCATGAGATCTATTAGCATACAATCTAAGCAGTGCATGCAAATAGATCTCATGCATATTCATTGGGGAAATCCTGAAAACCCGACTGGATTGTGGCCCTCGAGGAGGGACTTTGACACCCCTGGGTTAGAGCTACAGTCTCAGCACCCTGAGGTTGTGGGTTCAAATCCCACACTGCTCCTTGTGACCCTGGGCAAGTCACTTAATCCCCCATTGCCCACTTAGACCAGGGATCTCAAAGTCCCTCCTTGAGGGCCGCAATCCAATCAGGTTTTCAGGATTTCCTCAATGAATATGCATTGAAAGCAGTTAATGCACATAGATCTCATGCAGATTCATTGGGGAAATCCTGAAAACCTGACTGGATTGCGGCCCTCAAGGAGGAACTATGAGATACGGTGTGAAGGTTGGCACACTCTAGCTCAGGGCTGCCCAAGTCCGGTCCTCGAGATCTACTGCCAGGCCAGGTTTTCAGGATATCCCCAATGAACATGCATGAGAGAGATTTGCATTCCAAGAAGGCAATTCATCGGGGGAATCCTGAAGAGCCGCCAGGACCGCACTTGGCCCCTCCCCCAACGACTCCTGGCGCTCTCCCGACCGTTGGTCTCGCGCGCGCGCGCTCCACACACCCTCCAGCAAGAGCCGTTGGTGGAAGGGGCTCGTGGCGGCGCGACGTCACTTCCAGCGTCGGTTGGCGCCGGCGAGCGCGTGCCTCCGACGATGAGCTGCCTGCGGGTGCCGGTGGTGGACGTGCAGAACGACAATTTCCGGGAGCTCTGGCCCTCCGTGTTGCTGGCCGTCAAGTGCTGCAGCTTCGTCGCTCTGGACACGGTG
This sequence comes from Geotrypetes seraphini, assembly GCF_902459505.1. Taxonomy (NCBI): domain Eukaryota; kingdom Metazoa; phylum Chordata; class Amphibia; order Gymnophiona; family Dermophiidae; genus Geotrypetes; species Geotrypetes seraphini. The sequence continues at coordinate 72,345,541 of NC_047095.1, forward strand.
AGTGGGCCGAAGCCGCTTTCGAGTGGGCCTCGGGGACCAGACGACGCATGCGCGGTACCTAGTGGCTCTGCCCTGCTCTTGCTCCCGCACGGCTCCACTCCAAAGATTTACCAGCCCTCCTCTTTATAGGCCGGTGCTGGGCAGACTTGCACGGTCTGTGTCTGTGTCTGGCCGTTTGGTGGGGGATGGGCTGGGGAGGGCTTCAATAACTGGGAGGGCGGAGAAGAGGGTGGGGGAGGGGCTAGATCTACTGTCAGATCTAGAATTAGAAAATAATAGTAAATATTGAACTAAAGCCAGTACTGGGCAGACTTGCACAATCTGTGTCTGTGTATGGCCATTTGGTGGGGGATGGGCTGGGGAGGGCTTCAATAACTGGGAGGGCGGAGAAGAGGGTGGGGGAGGGGCTAGATCTACTGTCAGATCTAGAATCAGAAAATAATAGTAAATATTGAACTAAGGCCAGTACTGGGCAGACTTGCACGGTCTGTGTCTGTATATGGCCGTTTGGTGGAGGATGGGCTGGGGAGGGTGGGGGAGGGGTTAGATCTACTATCAGATCTAGAATCAGAAAATAATAGTAAGTATTGAACTAAGGCCGGTGCTGGGAAGACTTGCACGGTCTGTGTCTGTGTATATGGCCTTTTGGTGGGGGATGGGCTGGGGAGGGCTTCAATAACTGGGAGGGCGGAGAAGAGGGTGGGGGAGGGGCTAGATCTACTGTCAGATCTAGAATCAGAAAATAATAGTAAATATTGAACTAAGGCCAGTACTGGGCAGACTTGCACGGTCTGTGTCTGTATATGGCCGTTTGGTGGAGGATGGGCTGGGGAGGGTGGGGGAGGGGTTAGATCTACTATCAGATCTAGAATCAGAAAATAATAGTAAGTATTGAACTAAGGCCGGTGCTGGGAAGACTTGCACGGTCTGTGTCTGTGTATATGGCCTTTTGGTGGGGGATGGGCTGGGGAGGGCTTCAATAACTGGGAGGGCGGAGAAGAGGGTGGGGGAGGGGCTAGATCTACTGTCAGATCTAGAATCAGAAAATAATAGCAAATATTGAACTAAGGCCAGTACTGGGCAGACTTGCACGGTCTGTGTCTGTGTATGGCCATTTGGTGGGGAATGGGCTGGGGAGGGCTTCAATGGCTGGGAGGACAGAGAAGAGGGTGGGGGAGGGGCTAGATCTACTGTCAGATCTAGAATTAGAAAATAATAGTAAATATTGAACTAAAGCCAGTACTGGGCAGACTTGCACAATCTGTGTCTGTGTATGGCCATTTGGTGGGGGATGGGCTGGGGAGGGCTTCAATAACTGGGAGGGCGGAGAAGAGGGTGGGGGAGGGGCTAGATCTACTGTCAGATCTAGAATCAGAAAATAATAGTAAATATTGAACTAAGGCCAGTACTGGGCAGACTTGCACGGTCTGTGTCTGTATATGGCCGTTTGGTGGAGGATGGGCTGGGGAGGGTGGGGGAGGGGTTAGATCTACTATCAGATCTAGAATCAGAAAATAATAGTAAGTATTGAACTAAGGCCGGTGCTGGGAAGACTTGCACGGTCTGTGTCTGTGTATATGGCCTTTTGGTGGGGGATGGGCTGGGGAGGGCTTCAATAACTGGGAGGGCGGAGAAGAGGGTGGGGGAGGGGCTAGATCTACTGTCAGATCTAGAATCAGAAAATAATAGCAAATATTGAACTAAGGCCAGTACTGGGCAGACTTGCACGGTCTGTGTCTGTGTATGGCCATTTGGTGGGGAATGGGCTGGGGAGGGCTTCAATGGCTGGGAGGACAGAGAAGAGGGTGGGGGAGGGGCTAGATCTACTGTCAGATCTAGAATTAGAAAATAATAGTAAATATTGAACTAAAGCCAGTACTGGGCAGACTTGCACAATCTGTGTCTGTGTATGGCCATTTGGTGGGGGATGGGCTGGGGAGGGCTTCAATAACTGGGAGGGCGGAGAAGAGGGTGGGGGAGGGGCTAGATCTACTGTCAGATCTAGAATCAGAAAATAATAGTAAATATTGAACTAAGGCCAGTACTGGGCAGACTTGCACGGTCTGTGTCTGTATATGGCCGTTTGGTGGAGGATGGGCTGGGGAGGGTGGGGGAGGGGTTAGATCTACTATCAGATCTAGAATCAGAAAATAATAGTAAGTATTGAACTAAGGCCAGTACTGGGCAGACTTGCACGGTCTGTGTCTGTGTATATGGCCTTTTGGTGGGGGATGGGCTGGGGAGGATGGGGGTGGGGCTAGATCTACTGTCAGATCTAGAATCAGAATATAATAATAAATATTGAACTAAGGCCAGTACTGGGCAGACTTGCACGGTCTGTGTCTGTGTATGGCCATTTGGTGGGGGATGGGCTGGGGAGGGCTTCAATGGCTGGGAGGGCGGAGAAGAGGGTGGGGGAGGGGCTAGATCTACTGTCAGATCTAGAATCAGAAAATAATAGTAAGTATTGAACTAAGGCCAGTACTGGGCAGACTTGCACGGTCTGTGTCTGTGTATGGCCGTTTGGTGGAGGATGGGCTGGGGAGGGTGGGGGAGGGGCTAGATCTACTGTCAGATCTAGAATCAGAAAATAATAGCAAATATTGAACTAAGGCCAGTACTGGGCAGACTTGCACGGTCTGTGTCTGTGTATGGCCATTTGGTGGGGGATGGGCTGGGGAGGGCTTGAATGGCTGGGAGGGCGGAGAAGAGGGTGGGGGAGGGGCTAGATCTACTGTCAGATCTAGAATTAGAAAATAATAGTAAATATTGAACTAAGGCCAGTACTGGGCAGACTTGCACAATCTGTGTCTGTGTATGGCCATTTGGTGGGGGATGGGCTGGGGAGGGCTTCAATAGCTGGGGGGGCGGAGCAGAGGGTGGGGGAGGGCCTAGATCTACTGTCAGATCTAGAATCAGAAAATAATAGTAAATATTGAACTAAGGCCAGTACTGGGTAGACTTGCACGGTCTGTGTCTGTATATGGCCGTTTGGTGGAGGATGGGCTGGGGAGGGTGGGGGAGGGGTTAGATCTACTATCAGATCTAGAATCAGAAAATAATAGTAAGTATTGAACTAAGGCCAGTACTGGGCAGACTTGCACGGTCTGTGTCTGTATATGGCCGTTTGGTGGAGGATGGGCTGGGGAGGGTGGGGGAGGGGCTAGATCTACTATCAGATCTAGAATCAGAATATAATAATAAATATTGAACTAAGGCCAGTACTGGGCAGACTTGCACGGTCTGTGTCTTTGTATGGCCGTTTGGTGGAGGATGGGCTGGGGAGGGTGGAGGAGGGTCTAGATCTATCAGATCTAGAATCAGAAAATAATAGTAAATATTGAACTAAGGCCAGTACTGGGCAGACTTGCACGGTCTGTGTCTGTGTATGGCCATTTGGTGGGGGATGGGCTGGGGAGGGCTTCAATGGCTGGGAGGGCGGAGAAGAGGGTGGGGGTGGGGCTAGATCTACTGTCAGATCTAGAATCAGAAAATAATAGTAAATATTGAACTAAGGCCAGTACTGGGCAGACTTGCACGGTCTGTGTCTGTGTATATGGCCTTTTGGTGAGGGATGGGCTGGGGAGGGTGGGGGAGGGGCTAGATCTACTTTCAGATCTAGAATCAGAATATAATAATAAATATTGAACTAAGGCCAGTACTGGGCAGACTTGCACGGTCTGTGTCTGTATATGGCTGTTTGGTGGAGGATGGGCTGGGGAGGGTGGGGGAGGGGCTAGATCTACTATCAGATCTAGAATCAGAAAATAATAGTAAGTATTGAACTAAGGCCAGTACTGGGCAGACTTGCACGGTCTGTGTCTGTATATGGCCGTTTGGTGGAGGATGGGCTGGGGAGGGTGGGGGAGGGGTTAGATCTACTATCAGATCTAGAATCAGAAAATAATAGTAAGTATTGAACTAAGGCCAGTACTGGGCAGACTTGCACGGTCTTTGTCTGTGTATATGGCCTTTTGGTGGGGGATGGGGGTGGGGCTAGATCTACTGTCAGATCTAGAATCAGAATATAATAATAAATATTGAACTAAGGCCAGTACTGGGCAGACTTGCACGGTCTGTGTCTGTGTATGGCCATTTGGTGGGGGATGGGCTGGGGAGGGCTTCAATGGCTGGGAGGGCGGAGAAGAGGGTGGGGGGAGGGGCTAGATCTACTGTCAGATCTAGAATCAGAAAATAATAGTAAGTATTGAACTAAGGCCAGTACTGGGCAGACTTGCACGGTCTGTGTCTGTGTATGGCCGTTTGGTGGAGGATGGGCTGGGGAGGGTGGGGGAGGGGCTAGATCTACTGTCAGATCTAGAATCAGAAAATAATAGCAAATATTGAACTAAGGCCAGTACTGGGCAGACTTGCACGGTCTGTGTCTGTGTATGGCCATTTGGTGGGGGATGGGCTGGGGAGGGCTTGAATGGCTGGGAGGGCGGAGAAGAGGGTGGGGGAGGGGCTAGATCTACTGTCAGATCTAGAATTAGAAAATAATAGTAAATATTGAACTAAGGCCAGTACTGGGCAGACTTGCACAATCTGTGTCTGTGTATGGCCATTTGGTGGGGGATGGGCTGGGGAGGGCTTCAATAGCTGGGGGGGCGGAGCAGAGGGTGGGGGAGGGCCTAGATCTACTGTCAGATCTAGAATCAGAAAATAATAGTAAATATTGAACTAAGGCCAGTACTGGGTAGACTTGCACGGTCTGTGTCTGTATATGGCCGTTTGGTGGAGGATGGGCTGGGGAGGGTGGGGTAGGGGTTAGATCTACTATCAGATCTAGAATCAGAAAATAATAGTAAGTATTGAACTAAGGCCAGTACTGGGCAGACTTGCACGGTCTGTGTCTGTATATGGCCGTTTGGTGGAGGATGGGCTGGGGAGGGTGGGGGAGGGGCTAGATCTACTATCAGATCTAGAATCAGAATATAATAATAAATATTGAACTAAGGCCAGTACTGGGCAGACTTGCACGGTCTGTGTCTGTGTATGGCCGTTTGGTGGAGGATGGGCTGGGGAGGGTGGAGGAGGGTCTAGATCTATCAGATCTAGAATCAGAAAATAATAGTAAATATTGAACTAAGGCCAGTACTGGGCAGACTTGCACGGTCTGTGTCTGTGTATGGCCATTTGGTGGGGGATGGGCTGGGGAGGGCTTCAATGGCTGGGAGGGCGGAGAAGAGGGTGGGGGTGGGGCTAGATCTACTGTCAGATCTAGAATCAGAAAATAATAGTAAATATTGAACTAAGGCCAGTACTGGGCAGACTTGCACGGTCTGTGTCTGTGTATATGGCCTTTTGGTGGGGGATGGGCTGGGGAGGGTGGGGGAGGGGCTAGATCTACTATCAGATCTAGAATCAGAAAATAATAGTAAGTATTGAACTAAGGCCAGTACTGGGCAGACTTGCACGGTCTGTGTCTGTATATGGCCGTTTGATGGAGGATGGGCTGGGGAGGGTGGAGGAGGGGCTAGATCTACTATCAGATCTAGAATCAGAATATAATAATAAATATTGAACTAAGGCCAGTACTGGGCAGACTTGCACGGTCTGTGTCTGTGTATGGCTGTTTGGTGGAGGATGGGCTGGGGAGGGTGGGGGAGGGGCTAGATCTACTATCAGATCTAGAATCAGAAAATAATAGTAAATATTGAACTAAGGCCAGTACTGGGCAGGCTTGCACAATCTGTGTCTGTATATGGCCGTTTGGTGGGGGATGGGCTGGGGAGGGCTTCAATGGCTGGGAGGGCGGAGAAGAGGGTGGGGGAGGGGCTAGATCTACTGTCAGATCTAGAATCAGAAAATAATAGTAAATATTGAACTAAGGCCAGTACTGGGCAGACTTGCACGGTCTGTGTCTGTATATGGCTGTTTGGTGGAGGATGGGCTGGGGAGGGTGGGGGAGGGGCTAGATCTACTATCAGATCTAGAATCAGAATATAATAGTAAATATTGAACTAAGGCCAGTACTGGGCAGACTTGCACTGTCTGTGTCTGTATATGGCCGTTTGGTGGAGGATGGGCTGGGGAGGGTGGAGAAGGGGCTAGATCTACTATCAGATCTAGAATCAGAATATAATAATAAATATTGAACTAAGGCCAGTACTGGGCAGACTTGCACAGTCTGTGTCTGTGTATGGCTGTTTGGTGGAGGATGGGCTGGGGAGGGTGGGGGAGGGGCTAGATCTACTATCAGATCTAGAATCAGAAAATAATAGTAAATATTGAACTAAGGCCAGTACTGGGCAGACTTGCACAGTCTGTGTCTGTGTATGGCCATTTGGTGGGGGATGGGCTGGGGAGGGCTTCAATGGCTGGGAGGGCGGAGAAGAGGGTGGGGGAGGGGCTAGATCTACTGTCAGATCTAGAATCAGAAAATAATAGTAAATATTGAACTAAGGCCAGTACTGGGCAGACTTGCACGGTCTGTGTCTTTATATGGCCGTTTGGGAGAGGGTGTAGATGGGCCGGAGTAGGTTTTGACGGAGATTTCGGCACAGTACCAGGTAGAGGTTTGGATTTTTGCCCAGAAATAGCTAAGAAGAAAAAATTTAAATTGAATCAGGTGGGCAGACTGGATGGACCATTCAGGTCTTTATCTGCTGTCATCTACCATGTAAATTAGCACCCTTCAGCTTTTGCCACCTTAAGATCCTCACATCCAAGTCCTCCTCTTTGATGGCCAAAACTCCTTCACCACCCAAACTGTACCGTTTACTCAGGTTTTTGCAGCCCGAATGCATGACCTTGCATTTCAATCTTCACTAGGTCCTTCCTCATGTCTATTGTATTGCAGATTTTGATATCGTCCACAAAGAACATGCCCAAGACCCAAACCTTGAGGCACACCACTAGTGACATCCCTTTCCTCAGACCACTACCCTTTGTCACCTTCCACTTCCTGACCCCATCTGTCACTTTGCTAAAATCTAAATACAGAAGGAATCAAGTCTTGAATATGGAAACAGTACAGAAACAAGAAGCTAGAGCAGTGGTCTCAAACTTGTGGCCCGCCAGGTACCATTTTGAGGCCCTCAGTATGTTTATCATAATCACAAAAGTAAAATAAAAGTTTCTTGATCATCTGTCTCTTTAGCTATAAATGACAATATTAGTATTAAGACTTAGCCAAAAGGAAAGATTTATAAACTATAAAAAGTTTTACCTCATGCAAAAATGTTATTTCTTTAATAAGACATTAAGTATTTTTTCTGAGGCCCTCCAAGTACCTCCAAATTCAAAATGTGGCCCTGCAAAAGGTTTGAGTTGGAGACCACTGGGCTAGAGAGATGTCAAATACAGCCAAACAGTTACATTTATTGAAATACAAATAACAGCATGGATAAAAATATAAATAAATTTCTAGGTCTTCAAAAAGACACCACAATTCTCTGGTCACCCAGTCAAGGAAATTGATCAGATTGGTCAAAGATTTTTGTAAATGCTCCTGCCAACTACTGTTACGTGAATTACTGGCATTATTCTAAAACCTTGGGCCCATATTCTATAAATGGTGCCTTAACTTAAGCGCCTACAAATTCAAGGCATCTGCATTGCACCTACTGAGTACCTATGCTACTGTTGGCTTGGCTAATGCCAGGAGTAGCAATTTCTTTGAAAGGTAGATGCCCGAAACATAGGCCGGAAAACCCTGGCCTACCTTTCCGGCATCTACCTTTCAGAAAGGCATGAGAGAGTGTCGCCACTTAAATGAAATGTGATTAGTGCTAATTTTTAAGGCAGCCACCACTGTTTATAAAATCCACACACTTCTCTCGCTGTTAGCACTTAGGCATTAACATTATAGTTACCCACTTAACTGCAAAATTTGGCCAACCACTATTGATGATTAGCTGATTAAGGCCCTCTTTTACTAAGCCACAGTAGAGGTTTATATTGCGGCCTGGGCGCTAAATGCTCGGACTCTGCTCCGATGCTCATAAGAATTTTATGAATGTTGGAGCATTTAGCATTCCAGGCCACAGTAGAAACCTCTACTGTGGCTTAGTGAAAAGGGGGGTAAGTTAGAAGCATAACTGGCAGTTTTCTATAACCTAAATTTGGCACAAAATTGTGCATGCAATAAGATAAAATGAGAGAGGGTTGTAAAAGTAAGAAATCTTTGGATCATACATTAGCATTCCAGGCTGCTTCCTACGATAAAGAATTTTGACCGTTGTTGCTTAGTGCTTGCTCTTACAAACATTTTAGAACCCAGTTGAAAACTTACCTTTATTCCAGGACTAGCAGGCAGCATATTCTTGACTGATGGGTGATGGCACCGACGGAGCCCCGGTACGGACAATTTTAGAGTGATTGCACTCTAAGAACTTGGAAAGTTCTAGTAGGCCGCACCGCGCATGCGCGAGTGCCTTCCCGCCCGACAGAGGTGCGCGGTCCCCAGTTTCTTAGTTTCCGCGGAGCTAAGAAGACGCGTTTTTCAACTGCCGTTGAAAATTTTTCTCTTCGCCTTCCCGCTCGCGTAAACCCCTTTGGTTCTATTCCCTTTTTTCTTTTAATTTATTTTTGTAAAAAAAAAACAAAAAAAAACTTGTAATTTTTCTTCACATTGGTTTTTCCCCGGCGGGGCCTTCTGCCACCATCGAGGCCTCGGCCTTCGATTTGGCGGAAGCCGTTTTTCCTTTCATGCCCCCTCAGCCAGGGTTCAAGAAGTGCCAGCGGTGTGCACGGCCTATCTCCCTTATGGACCCGCACAACTGGTGTCTACAGTGCCTGGGTCCGGAGCATCAGGCTTCCACCTGCACCCGCTGTGCCACGTTAAAAAAACGTACATTGAAAAATCGCGAAATTCAACAGCGATTACTTTTCGGTACCGATATGTCCGATCCCGCGACATCGACACCGGTATTGGCTCCTGTACAATCGGCACCCACCTCATCGACACCGCATGACACTGCGCCGGCGTCGCAACACCCAGGTAAGCCGGCTAAGAAGCCTTCCCCGCTGGAGCGTCCTCCGGTCTCGATTGCAGCGAGTCCAGTCCTGCCGACCGTGAGGCACCAACGGAAGCGCTCCGCCCCTATTGAGGTGAGTCCCTCGACATCGGGCTCCTCATCTCCGGGGCGTAGAGCGGCACCACAGGTACCGCAAAAGAAAAAGGCGGTACCGGTGCCTTCATTAGATGATCGCATAGCGGCCATCCTCCAAGTACAGCTTAAGGAGCAGTTACAACAACTCCTTCCAGCTATCTTGACTCCGAACCTCCTGGTGCCGATCCGCACTGAGCCGCTGGTACCGGCAGTGGAACAGCCTGTATTATCTGCATCCACTGTTTCGGTACCAGTTCACTCGGCCTCATCGGTGTCGATGCCAGTCCTCGCACCGGAGCCGACAGCCCACCACCAGTCGGTACAGACTTCGGCACCGATGCGACCGGTAACTTCTCCCAGTACCGCATCGATGAGGTCGGGTAAGTCAATTCGCAAGTCCAGACACTAGGAACCATCCACCCCTGAGTCTCGGGACCGTAGTTCCCATATTAGGGACCCTGCTCTGTGGGGTGATTCCGAAGAGCCTTTTCTATCAGAAGGTGAGTGTTCTTCAGATGAGGATGATCCTGTTATTCCTGACCCATCCTCCAAACATGATTCTTTGTCTTTTTCTTCCTTTTTAAAAGACATGTGTGAATCTCTTTCCATTCCTCTGGAGGCTGAGTCTAAAAAGTCTAAAGCCTTTCTTGACGCCCTTGACTTTGACCAGCCTCCAAAGGAATTTTTGAAACTCCCTCTTCATGATATCCTGAGGGAAACTTTTTACAAAAATTTAGAGACTCCTCTTACTATCCCGGGAGCTCCCCGCAAATTGGACTCTCTGTACAAAGTCATCCCTATTCCAGGGTTCGACAAGCCCCAGCTTCCACATGAGTCTCTTCTTGTGGAATCTATACTTAAAAAGTCTTCAGGAGCTAGTGTTTATGCTTCTGTCCCTCCTGGCAGAGAAGGTAAAGCCATGGACAAATTTGGTAAGCGTTTATACCAGAATGCGATGCTCGCTAATAGATCTGGCAATTATGCTTTTCATTTTTCTTTCTATTTAAAGCATCTCCTTACCACCATGGCTTCTTTTGAGCAGTACCTTCTGGAGCGAAAACGACTGGCTTTTCACCAATGTTCCTCTTCACTTTTCCAGCTGAGAAAATTTATGGTAAGATCTATTTATGATACGTTTGAACTTACCTCCAGAGCAACAGCTATGTCTGTGGCCATGCGCCGCCTTGCCTGGTTGAGGGTATCCGAGCTTGATGTCAACCATCAAGACCGGTTGGCTAATGCACCGTGCTTGGGCGATGAGCTGTTTGGAGAATCTATGGACTCAACCACCCAAAAGCTCTCCGCCCATGAAACACGCTGGGATACTCTCCTCAAGACGAAAAAGAAACCTCCACCGGCACGGCCTTTCAGCCAGCAATCGGCCTATCAACGCCGTTATGTGGCTCGTCCTTTACAGTCAGCTCCACAACAACCTAGGCGGCAACGTCAGCAACAACGGCAGACACCTAGACCACAGCAGCAGCAGCCTGTCAAGCCGCCTCAACAAAAATCCACGCAGCCCTTTTGACTTACTTCTCCAGGGCATAGCCAGCATCCATCCATCTTCCCTTCTTCCTCAACCTATAGGAGGTCGTCTTTCTTTTTTCCTAAGCCAGTGGGAAGTTATCACTTCGGACCAATGGGTCCTCAACATCATCCACCACGGCTACTCTCTCAACTTTCAGAACCTCCCGGTCCCAAGTCTACCAAAAGAGTCTGCTTTAAACTCTCCTCAGTCTTCCCTCCTTCAGGAGGTTCAATCCCTCCTCCTTCTGAACGCTATAGAGGAAGTTCCTTCAGAACAAAAGGGGCAGGGATTCTACTCCCGTTACTTTCTAGTTCCCAAAAAGACAGGAGATCTCAGACCAATTTTAGATCTTCGCGATCTCAACAAATGCTTGGTCAAAGAGAAATTCAAGATGCTATCTTTAGCCACGCTTTATCCTCTTCTCAATCAAAACGAATGGCTATGCTCCCTCGATCTCAAAGAGGCATACACTCACATACCGGTCAATCCGACCTCCAGACAATACCTTCGCTTCATGATCAATCACTGTCATTACCAATACAAGGTGCTGCCCTTCGGTCTTGCCTCCTCTCCAAGAGTGTTCACCAAATGTCTGATTGTGGTGGCTGCCTTTCTACGCTCTCACCACCTTCAAGTCTTTCCTTATCTGGACGATTGGTTAATCAAGGCCAATTCATCTCAAACAGTGCTCCTGGCCACCAACCAAACCATCCTGTTTCTACAGCTTCTGGGGTTCGAGATCAATCTACCCAAATCTCATCTCATCCCCACTCAGAGACTTCAATTCATTGGAGCGGTGCTGGACACAGTCCTCATGAGAGCATTCCTGCCGTCCAACCGTCTTCAAACTCTTCAATCTCTATGTCAGCAGGTGCTTCCGCAACGTTCCATCTCTGCCAAGCAAATGATGATACTCTTGGGTCACATGGCCTCCACAGTTCATGTCACACCCCTCGCACGTCTTCACCTGCGCACTCCTCAATGGACCCTAGCTACCCAGTGGTCCCAAGCGACGGATCCTTGCTCACGACACATATCTGTGACATCATCTCTTCGTCAGTCTCTACAATGGTGGTTGATATCCTCAAATCTTTCCAGAGGTCTTCTGTTTCATCTACCTCCTCATCAACTTGTCATCACCACCGACGCCTCCCCTTATGCCTGGGGAGCTCATTTGAACGAATTCCAAACTCAAGGACTTTGGACAGCCCAGGAAATGAAACATCACATCAATTTCCTGGAACTCAGAGCGATGTTTTATGCCCTCAAGGCCTTCCAACATCTTCTCTTTCCTCAAGTCCTCCTGCTGTGCACAGACAATCAAGTTGTGATGTACTACATCAACAAGCAAGGTGGGACAGGCTCTCGCCTCTTGTGCCAGGAAGCCCAGAAGATTTGGGCTTGGGCCACAGATCACCAACTATTCCTGAAAGCTATCTACATTCAGGGAGAACAGAATTCCTTAGCGGACAAGCTCAGCAGAATTCTCCAGCCTCACGAGTGGACACTCGATCCTTTAACTCTTCAGTCCATCTTCGCTCAGTGGGGCACTCCTCAGATAGACCTCTTTGCAGCTCCTCACAATCACCAGCTGCCCCTATTCTGCTCCAGACTCTACTCCCCTCACCGTCTGGCAGCGGATGCATTTCTCCTCGATTGGTCCAATCTGTTCCTGTACGCTTTCCCTCCTCTACCTCTCATGTTACGAACCTTGTTCAAGCTCAAGAGGGAACGAGCCACCATGATTCTGATTGCTCCACGGTGGCCCAGGCAACATTGGTTCTCCCTTCTACTTCAACTCAGTTCCAGGGAGCCTTTCCTTCTTCCACTGTTTCCTTCTCTGCTTACGCAACATCAGGAGACCCTTTTGCATCCCAACCTTCCGTCTCTGCACCTGACAGCTTGGTTTCTCTCGGGCTGACTTCTCATGATACTCTTTTGTCTCAGCCCGTTCGTTCCATTCTGGATGCCTCCAGGAAACCGGCCACTCTGCAATGTTACCATCAGAAGTGGACACGATTTTCTTCCTGGTGTCTTCTTCATCATCATGATCCCACTTCCCTTGCAGTGGAGACCTTATTGGATTATCTTCTTTCTTTGTCTGACTCTGGCCTCAAGTCTACTTCCATCAGAGTCCACCTCAGTGCTATTGCTGCTTTTCATGAGCCAGTTCATGGAAAACTTCTCTCGGCTCATCCCTTGGTGTCCAGATTCATGCGGGGTCTTTTCAATGTGAAACCACCTCTCAAAGCCCCTCCGGTAATCTGGGATCTCAATGTGGTTCTTTCTGCCTTAATGAAGCCTCCTTTTGAACCTTTGGCTACCGCTCCTTTCAAGTTTCTCACTTGGAAGGTACTTTTCCTTATTGCTCTTACCTCTGCCAGGAGGGTCAGTGAGCTACATGTACTAGTTGCTGATCCACCTTTTACAGTCTTTCATCATGGCAAGGTGGTTCTGCGTACACATCCAAAGTTTCTCCCTAAGGTTGTCTCGGAATTCCATCTCAACCAATCCATTGTTCTGCCTGTCTTCTTTCCGAAACCTCACTCTCATTCTGGAGAACAAGCTCTGCATACTTTGGACTGTAAGCGGGCTCTGGCTTACTATTTAGAGCGTACTAAGCCCCACAGATCAGCTCCCCAACTCTTTCTGTCCTTTGATCCGAATAAATTGGGACGTCCTGTTTCTAAACGTACGTTGTCTAATTGGCTGGCAGCATGCATTTCTTTCTGTTATGCTCAGAACGGACTGACACTGGAAGGTTCTGTCACGGTCCATAGAGTTCGAGCTATGGCAGCATCTGTGGCTTTCCTCTGCTCCACGCCTATTGAGGAAATCTGCAAAGCTGCTACTTGGTCCTCAGTTCATACTTTTACATCTCATTATTGTCTGGATGCTTTCTCCAGACGGGATGGACACTTCGGCCAATCTGTTTTGCAAACTTTGTTTTCCTAATGGCCAACCTTCCCACCATCCCTCTTTTTGTTAGCTTGGAGGTCACCCATCAGTCAAGAATATGCTGCCTGCTTGTCCTGGGATAAAGCACAGTTACTTACCGTAACTGGTGTTATCCAGGGACAGCAGGCAGATATTCTTGCGTCCCACCCACCTCCCCGGGTTGGCTTCTTAGCTGGCTTATCCTAACGGGACCACGCGCCTCTGTTGGGCGGGAAGGCACTCGCGCATGCGCGGTGCGGCCTACTAGAACTTTCCAAGTTCTTAGAGTGCAATCACTCTAAAATTGTCTGTACCGGGGCTCCGTCGGTGCCATCACCCATCAGTCAAGAATATCTGCCTGCTGTCCCTGGATAACACCTGTTACGGTAAGTAACTGTGCTTTTCTCAAAGTACCTGGCCAAATAGTTTTCTATGTTTCTTATGTTATTTTTATTATTAATCTTTTGTTAACCACGTTGAACTTATGGTTACGTGGTTTATAAGTAAGATAGAGGGAACTGACCTCACGGAAAGAGTAGTTTTCAGGATTTTTCAAAAAACTTGAAAAGATAAAATCTTATTTGAGAAGATAGGTCATTCCAAATTGCTATTAATAAATAGAGAAAGGAATGAACAATTTTAATGCTAGATCTGGCACCTTTTACAGTGGGAAAAGAATTTGTTTTACCAAAGATCAATCTTGCGGCAATATTTTGAATTAACTGGAGTCTTTTTTTAATTTTCTTTGCTCAAACCCACTTAAGCAATAAAAACCTACCTCTTCAGGACAAGCTAGCCTTCAGACTGTTACTCCCAAACCACTGTGAGACTCTCTCCCTGTGCATGCTTAAGGCTCCAGAACAATTGAACTAGACACATCCCATTGTACCCTATTGCCTTAGTCTTCTGTTCCTTGTAACCTATTCTGGGCTCCTTAACTCAAATTAAATAAATAAATGATATAAAGCACTTTGAACTGATATAGATAAGGCAGTATAGCAAATAAGCTTTATTGCGTGTTGATCTGCAGTAGAGAATGACACGGTGACAAAATTCATCACCGTTCCCGTCCCCGCAGATAACCGCGGGAAACCATCTTCATGCCATTCTTTAAGGAGAGAGGGAAGAATCAGAGTATGAATGGCCACAACCACTGACCCTCAAGCTTTGTTTTGAAGAATGCTGGTGTAGAAGGACCGAGGTTGAAATAGATACTAGAAAATGACATGGGATTATTTCCCACGGTTATCCGCGGGGACGGGAACGGAGATGAATTTTTTCACCGTGTCATTCTCTAATTTGCAGTGTAACAATAAAAGAAAAAGCACACTGCACTAAGCTTCAGCACAACGGCCCTGCCTGATTTTATAACTTAATTGGTGCTGAAATAAATATCCCAGGACAAGCAGGCAGCATATTCCCACACAAGGGTGACGTCACCGACGGAGCCCCGCAGCGGACAGCCTCGAAAGCAAACTTGCTTGAAGATCTCGATCTTTCGAGCACTGTACCGCGCATGCGCGTGTGCCTTCCCGCCCGAACTAGGGGGCGCATCTCCTGAGAGGATCCTCAGTTCGTTTAATTCCGCGGAGACAAGAAGACACGTTTTTCTACATCTCTGCAGCATTGCCTTCTCTTCACCACGGCTGTTTCTTTCTTTCAGTTAAGTTCGGTCGCTGTGCTCTCCTATTTCTTTTTCGTTTTCTTTTCTTAAAAAAAAAAAAGTTTCAATTGTTTCTTTGATTTCGTGTCCGGCCGGTGAGCCTTGGGCCTAGGCCCATTTGCTCCTTTCGTTCGACACGGACTTTATTTTTTCCATGTCCCGGCCTCTTACCGGGTTCAAACGTTGTCGCCAGTGTAATCGTGTGATTTCGGTCACCGATCCCCACTGCCGCTGTCTAGAGTGCCTGGGTCCCACTCATTCCCCAGAAGATTGTCACCGTTGTTTCACTCTTACTCCACGGGCTTTTCGACGCCGGTGCGCTCAATTTTTTCAACTTTTCGGAGACATGGAGCAACCTTCGGATTCTGCTTCGACCTCGGCGGCTGCCCCGGTCTCGAAGGCTTCGACTCCGACGACATCGACGACTACGGTCTCGAAGGCTTCGACCCAGGCTCCGGCTGGAGCTTCGGTCTCGAAGGCCTCGACCTTCCCTGCTTCGGTTCCCTCGAAGACGGTGCCATCTGCGAAGTCTTCTATGGGGGGTAAGTCTCCGGGTTCTCTTTCAGGTACAGTACCCAAGAAGCCACCAGACTCCTCTGCACGTCCATCTTCCAAGCGTACCTCCAAGATAAGGGAATACTCACCTTCGAGGTCGCCCTCTTCGGAGCGTACTGCTGCACCTACGAGGTCAGAATCTTCTGTCTTGGTGCCGATGCTGGAGGACATGCTGAAATCTATACTCACCACTCAGATTTCCTCCTTAGTGGCTCAATTGGTCCCGTCCTCGACCTTGCCTCGGACTGATCAGCCTGTCACACAACCAGAGCTTCCAGTATCTCGAGGCCGATCCAGGACACCGAAGAAAATTTCTTTGTCTGATTCTTCTCCAGACTCGCCGAAGCACCGGTCGAAGCATTCGAGACCTATTGCTCCCAAGCTTCGGAAGGAGTCTTCGGCATTGGATACCGAAACTTCTCTGCCTCATTCTTCGAAGCAGAAGCACAGATCTCGACACCATCGTGCATCGACTCGAAGTCCTTCTCGACCGAAGACTCCACCATCGAAGCCACCCCGTCGAGACAGTTCACCACAGACCTCGACTCATTCTGTACCACGTACACCTGGTACTTCTCCATCCAGGAGCCTGAAGAGAAAACATTCTCTTACTCCACCTCACAGTGCAGCTTCTTCTGTGACTCTACGTCTAGACTCAGAACCACTTTCACCATATTCTAGAGAGGCTTCTCCCTCATACTCAGCTCTTCCTAAATCTCGCAGTGTATCTCCTGAGGAAGCGTCTGATTCCAAATCCATTTCTTTTGCCAAATTTATTTTTGATATGGGACAAGCTCTCAAACTGGATCTTCATTTAGATTCTAAATATACTCCTGAATATTTAGCAGATATGGAGCTTCCTCATCCACCGAAAGAGTCCCTCAGATTACCTATGACTCCTGTTCTGAAACAAACCTTTGTTCGTAATATGGAGACTCCTTATTCCATCACTGCCATTCCATCTAAATTGGAATCCCGTTATCGAACAGTTCCATGTAAAGGTTATGAAAAGTCTCAACTATCTCATCAATCCCTGGTAGTAGAATCCTCTTTAAAGAAAGCACATCCTTCCAAAATCTATGCTTCAGTTCCTCCAGGTAGAGAAGGTCGTACCATGGATAAGTTTGGTCGCCGTTTATACCAAAACTCTATGATGGCAAATAGAGTTCTTAATTACAGCTACATCTTTACGTCCTACTTCAACCATTTTCTGAAGATTTTACCATCTTTTTACCTGGATATCTCTACCACTCGTCTTTCAGAATTTAAACTCATCCTTAAGACTCTTTCTCAATTACGACTCTTCATGTTACAAGCTTCATATGATGCATTTGAACTCTCGTCTCGAGTATCGGCCTTTGCTGTAGCCATGCGTCGTTTAGCATGGTTACGTATTGTGGACATGGATCCCAACCTTCAAGATAGATTGGCAAATCTACCTTGTCAGGGAAATGAATTATTTGATGACTCTATTGAGGCAGCTACCAAGCGTCTTTCAGAACATGAATGCTCTTTTGCTTCCCTCATTCGACCAAAACCTAAACCTGCACCAACTAGAGGTTTCAAACAGACTCCACGTCGTTATCCTCAGAAAACGACTCCTGCTTTTTCAAGACCTCCTCCTCGTCGTCCTCCTCAACAACAGCGACAACAAAAATCTCAGCCTCCTGCTGCCACCAAGCCTGCTCAGTCTTTTTGACAATCTCGATATGAGCATTCAAATTTCTCTGTTTCCAAATTCTCCCCTCCCCATAGGGGGTCGCCTTTCCACATTTTATCACCAGTGGGAGCTCATTACATCAGATCTCTGGGTGCTTACCATCCTACGAGAGGGATACTCTCTTCGGCTCTTTCAGGTGCCTCCAGATCGCCATCCAAGAGAGTGTCCTTCCAATCAGTCGCATCTTCCCCTTCTTCTCCAAGAAGCTCGAGCTCTGTTTCTCCTACGAGCTGTGGAGGAAGTTCCTCTTTCCCAAAGGAACTTGGGATTCTACTCCCGTTATTTTCTAGTTCCCAAAAAGATGGGGGATTTGCGACCGATCCTGGATCTCAGAGCTCTCAACAAATATCTAGTCAAAGAGAAATTTCGAATGCTCACACTGCCAACTTTATATTCCTTAATGGACCAAGGGGATTGGATGTGTTCCCTCGATCTCAAAGAGGCGTATACTCATATCCCTATTCATCCAGCATTTCGCAAGTACCTCAGATTCCAAGTAGGAAGCCTTCATCTGCAGTACCGAGTTCTCCCCTTCGGATTGGCTTCTTCTCCCAGGGTTTTCACAAAATGTCTCGTGGTCGTGGCTACAGCTCTTCGCAACCAGGGTCTCCAAGTATTTCCATACCTAGACGACTGGCTCATCAAGGCTCCCTCTTTTTCAGGGGTTATTGCAGCGACCCAACAGACTATTCTTTTTCTACAAAGTTTGGGATTTCACATCAACTTTCCCAAATCTCAGTTGACTCCTTCTCAGTCTCTCCAATTCATAGGAGCAACTCTGGACACTATCAATCTGAGAGCATACCTTCCACAACCACGTCAGGCCGCCCTGCTTCAGATTTCTCAACAACTCTTCCAACTTTCGACTGTTCCAGCACGAAAGATGATGGTTCTGCTCGGTCACATGGCTTCTACAGTTCATGTGATTCCTTTTGCCAGACTTCACCTTCGTATTCCTCAATGGACACTGGCATCCCAATGGCAGCAATCAGTGGATCCACTAACTCGACTGATTTCCATAACTCCTTCATTGCGGAAGTCTCTCCGTTGGTGGATGCTCTCTTTAAATCTTTCCAGAGGCTTGCTGTTCCACCCTCTTCCTCATCAGAAAGTCCTCACAACCGACTCATCAATGTACGCATGGGGAGCTCATGTGGACGGTCTTCGCACTCAGGGTCTCTGGACTCAAGCAGACCGTCGGTGTCATATCAATCTATTGGAACTCAGAGCGATATTCTATGCTCTCAAAGCTTTTCAACATCTCCTTCACGACATGGTGATTCTTGTACGTACCGACAACCAGGTAGCCATGTATTATGTCAACAAACAGGGAGGGACGGTCTCTCACTCCCTCTGTCAAGAAGCTCTGAAATTGTGGCATTGGGCAATTCTTCACAACATCTTCCTCAGAGCTGTTTATATTCAGGGTCAACACAATTATTTGGCGGACAAATTGAGTCGTCTTCTACAGCCTCACGAATGGACACTCAATTCTCCTACTCTTCGCCAAATCTTTGCCCGTTGGGGAACTCCACAGATAGATCTGTTTGCGTCACCTCTCAACTTCAAACTGCCTCAATTTTGCTCCCACATCTATGCCCCTCAACGTCTCGAAGCAGATGCGTTTCTACTGGACTGGAGGAATCAGTTCCTTTATGCTTTTCCTCCGTTTCCTCTGATTCTCACGACTCTAGTCAAACTGAAGTCAGAACATGCCACTATGATTCTGATAGCTCCTCGGTGGCCCAGACAACCTTGGTTCTCCCTTCTACTTCAATTCAGCACCAGGGAGCCTCTTCTTCTACCAGTTTTTCCCTCTCTACTCACGCAGAGTCAAGGATCCTTGCTTCATCCCAATCTGCAGTCTCTACATTTAACAGCTTGGTACCTTTCTGCATAACAGACTTTTCTCAATTCTCTCCGTCTGTTCAAGATATCTTACTTGCTTCCAGAAAACCATCAACTAGACAATGTTATGGCCAGAAGTGGACTAGATTCTCTGCTTGGTGTTCTACACGTCACTTGCCACCCAGATCTTCCTCCTTGACATCCGTTCTGGACTACTTACTTCATTTATCACAATCTGGACTTCAAACTACATCTATCCGAGTCCATCTTAGTGCTATAGCTGCTTTTCATCAGCCTCTGGAAGGGAAACCTCTCTCTGCACATCCCGTTGTTTCCCGCTTTATGAAAGGACTTTTTAATGTTCATCCACCACTTAAACCGCCTCCAGTGGTTTTGGATCTTAATGTTGTTTTGGCTCAACTGATGAAGCCTCCTTTTGAACCACTTGACAAAACTCACCTCAAGTATCTCACTTGGGAAGCTGTATTCCTGATTGCCCTCACATCTGCTCGAAGAGTCAGTGAGCTACAAGCGTTGGTTGCGGACCCACCTTTCACAGTTTTTCACCATGACAAGGTGGTCCTCTGTACTCATCCCAAATTCTTACCTAAAGTGGTTTCAGAATTTCACATCAATCAATCTATTGTTCTGCCAGTATTTTTTCCAAAGCCTCATTCTCATCAGGGAGAAGAGGCACTTCATACTTTGGACTGCAAACGTGCCTTGGCTTTCTACCTCCAATGCACTCAATCTTACAGAAGATCTCCTCAACTTTTCATCTCCTTTGATCCGAATAAATTGGGACGTCCTATCTCAAAACGTACCATTTCCAACTGGATGGCTGCTTGCATCTCTTTCTGCTATGCTCAAGCTGGTTTTCCTCTGCAGGGTCGAGTGACGGGCCATAAAGTTTGAGCTATGGCGGCGTCTGTCGCTTTCCTCAGATCAACTCCTATTGAGGAAATCTGCAAGGCTGCCACTTGGTCCTCGGTTCATACTTTCACCTCTCATTACTGTCTAGATACTTTTTCCAGGAGGAATGGCCATTTTGGCCAATCTGTTTTGCAAAATCTTTTTTCTTAAACTGCCAACACTCCCTCCATCCCATTTTGCTTAGCTTGGAGGTCACCCACTGTTGAGAATATGCTGCCTGCTTGTCCTGGGATAAAGCACAGTTACTTACCGTAACAGTTGTTATCCAGGGACAGCAGGCAGATATTCTCACAACCCTCCCACCTCCCCTGGTTGGCTTCTTAGCTAGGTATCTGAACTGAGGTACCTCACAGGAGATGCGCCCCCTAGTTCGGGCGGGAAGGCACGCGCGCATGCGCGGTACAGTGCTTGAAAGATCGAGATCTTCAAGCAAGTTTGCTTTCGAGGCTGTCCGCTGCGGGGCTCCGTCGGTGACGTCACCCATGTGTGGGAATATCTGCCTGATGTCCCTGGATAACAACTGTTACGGTAAGTAACTGTGCTTTAATGAGCTGGTACACGTCTACTTTGGGGGGCCTACCAGCAAATAAGCATGATTTGTGGTGGAGTTAGGCCAGCGCCCAAGTTGATTTAGCTGCGATTGATTCTGCAAATGGTACCTAACTTTGATTGACGTGCAGTAGGGGCTGATTTTTTTAGGCGCCATTTATAGAATCTGGCCCACCGTGTTCAATGTTTTCGTTTTTGTTTTAACACTCCCAACATAATTAACTAATGGCATGCAGAGTGCTGTCAGATGAACTAACAGCGCCCACCACTGCTGTAATATCCTGTCATTTACTGTCCTCTCCTGTTAGTCTGTGAGCAGGGACTGGCTTGAGGTGACACATAAAAGACATGGCCATAATGCCCAATACACCGCTAGGGAGCAAGATTTTCGGCACCATTTTGCATGCCTCCCACACTACCCTTTAGTGCAGCAGTGTTATTGATTTGCCTATTCCAATCTTCCTACTGCACAAGAACATACGAGTAAACTAATGAGCGACACAACTTTATGCATTGAACCTCTGGGGACTAATAAGAAAGTAACACCTGGCTTGTTTGTGTTTGCAGGAACTGAGTGGCCTGGGAGCCCGGAAGAGTTTACTGAACCAGTGAGTAATCAAGTTTAGGCTGAGGCTGTGGGGGCTCTTTCTCTATTCGATATATCTAAAGGACATTCAAAGCATTCACTAGATGAAATGAAGTGATTATTGCTATTTTCTGCTTAGTCTGATTAAGATTTACGCAATCGTAATTCTTTTCTCTCAATTTCTGTAAGATTTCTGGACTTCACACCATCTTTACTCTTTATACCTATGTAAATGGAGAAGCAGGAATACAAAATGGAAAAATCTGAAAACTGCCCTCAGCTACAGCCCTAAAATAACTTCTAAACATGGGACTGAAAGTACTGGTTGGATTACTAAGTCATCATGGTAGAAGGCAATAAATCTAAAAATAATCGCCTGGGTATTTACCTTGCTAATATGATTGGAAATGAATTTGAGAGGAGAATTTATTGAAGGGGGGTATGTTAGCTGGATAGGAGAACTCATACCCACTAGCTAATCTGGTGCTTTTACTTGGAGTAGGTGATGATTGTGGTCCTTGAATAGTTTGAATTGAATTTTCCGGGACTGGATTCTTAGGGTCCTTTTTCAATACTCTAGAAATAATCTGCATTGGCTAGGAACACTTGTGTGTTTGCCTCTTTTCTACCAGTTACCAGTGGCTGTGCTCACACTGGGTCAGTGAGCACTTAATGTTTCTTGGGGGAGCTCCAACTCCCCTCCTCTAGTCTCCCTGTCTTAAGCTGAATATATATATTTTTTAAATCCAGATGCATTGAGGAGCGATATAAGGCCATTTGCAGTGCTGCTAGGACCCGCTCCATCCTGTCCTTGGGTATTGCTTGCTTCAGGGAGATACCAGACAAGGTATGAGAACTGTGGCCAGAGCGGTCTTTGAGGAAACTGGTATTGTTGGAGGTTGATTTAAAAAAATAAATAAATAAAAATACAAAATGAGCTTTTCAGACCACTTGAGTCCTTTCTAAAGATGTGACTGAGGCTAAGGGCCAGAAGCAGAGTTTGTTATGCAGTAGGAACTTTCATACTAGGAGACTCTGTTAAGGAGTAGAAATCTCAGAAACAGGATAGTCTAACACAGCATGGCACCTCCTGTCCTCCAACTATGGCTAGTCTAGGGCAGTGTTTCTCAAGCCAAATACCCCCTAAGCCTAACAAAGACCAACAGGGTACCCCCCCGCCCAAGCTCCACCCTAGACCCGCCCAAACTCCGCCTCTGACTCCACCCCTCTGACTCCACTAATTGTAATGAAATTTCTGCCATCCATTTTTCATATACACAATATAATCTTATTAATACACTTTTCCCAATTTTAATTCTTACATGTGGATCGAGGGGGGGGTTGGATTTCTATTAATAATATATATGAATGATAAGATATTATATTCATGTATATTTTTTGTTGTATATGGAAGTGGGAGGGGGTGGGGGTTATATCTTTTTGTTGTATGATATGGTAGATTTTCAAGTGATATTGTATTCTAATTGTTTGATATTTACTGTACACTTGTGAATTATAAAATGAATAAAGAATTAAAAAAAAAAAATCTTATTAATACATAATGGTAACCACAAAGCACACTGTATGCAGAGAAAATGTTAATTATCATTTATATTTGGGGGTTTTCTTTTTTCTTTATTTCAATATAAAGGCACAAGAATCCACTTGTTACAGAAATTCAGAGCATAGGTATAAACATAATCCAATAAGAAAACGATGCATATACTAAGCAAAAAGAACAATCTAATGTTACACAACATTATTTAGACTCTTCCTTAGACCCCCATTATCAACTCCCCTTTGAGAAACAACAGACAAGAAGGGCTCTAATTTACAAAATTCCAGCCTAGATTCTCATGTAGCCCTTTTCATACTTTAAGTTTTTTGTGTCCAAGAAACTTCAAAGCTGTTCCAGTACAAAGAACATATACTTTTTTTTAACTTTAAATTTTTATTGATTTTCAAATAATACAAAATCATCATACAGCTCACAATGAACACAATCAAAGGACCACAATAAACACTGTAAGAACTAGATAGTCCTAATTAGCTGTCCCCAAGTACCTCCCCCGCCCCCCTCCATTCTACTAAGGATAACAACAGGATCGGTCATTCTTCCACCCTTTTATACACACAATTTCTGATTAATAATATTCCAGGTTTTTGCCGATTGCAAATAATAACCTCTACGTTTAGCTACATACATTTTCTCCATTAAGGACAATTTCACTTTCCATTCACTCAAGTCAGGAGCCAAGGACTGTTTCCAGTAAGCAGCTATAAGACATTTAATCGCTGCCAATCCCATACGTAGAACTCTGGTTTGCCATCTGGTCTCACAAATATTAGACATCCCCAGTAAGCAAGTTTGAGGAGTAATAGCCAGAGGAACCCCCAGGGTGTGCTCCAAGGATCCCATCACTGCCCGCCAACCCGGAACTAACACTGGACACTCCCACCAGATATGCAAGAAGGTGCCCACTGCTGCATGACACCTCCAGCACATGGCTGACGCCTGAGGATACATCTTATGCAACCTCTCTGGGGTATAATACCAGCGACTCAGCACCTTATATGCATTATTTTGTATAAGGGTGCAGATAGACGCCTTGCCCACCTCCCCACAGGTGAGCTCCCATTCTTTAGATGTAAAGGAACAATGTAGATTTCATTCCCAATGACTACAAAATCCAAAATTTGGCAATACCCATCCCCTTAAATATTGATAGATTACGGAGATAGGTCTGGGTACTCTCTGCAATGTTCCCCAAAGTTGTTCCAATTGTTCATTCTCAACCGGGGGAGCGGCAGCCCATCCTCTAGCACCCATAAAGTGTTTTACTTGAAGATATGATTAAACGCCATTTTTCTATTGAAATATACACCAGTTATTGTAGAGAGGGGTGAGGGTATTATATTTTATTGTTCATTTTAGAAAATAGTGGGATTGGTGGGAGAGGAGAGGGATAAATATATGTATTACACGATATAATGGTAAGAATATCAAGTGATGTTTTCCATGTTGCTGTTTTGATATTTGTACACTTGATGACAGATTGAAAATGAATAAAGATTATAAAAAAAAAAAAAGAAGATATGCCAAATAGTCCCCAGCCTGCACCCCTGGATGACGTTGTAGAGCCTCAAATGATATCAGGGTCCCCCTTCGCAGAAAATCTCTGAATGTACGCAGCCCCAGTCTATCCCTCCACTCAAAGACAAGGTTAGTTCTACCCACTCCAAATTGTGGTTCCTCCCTCAACCATGTTAAAGTGGAAGTCTCCCTCCCCTCATTGCAGATCTGTTTAGTTTTAGCCCAGTTAAATTAGGTGCAAGATGTAAAGATTGTCGGTCTCCAATTCCCATTGACGAACCATCTGAGAGGACCAAAGCTTAGCTGCCAGATGGCCCAGAGGTACAAATAACTGTTCAAACTGAATCCCCCATTTATGGGCTCCTAACTCCCACTCCAATAACATCCTAATCTGCGCTGCCTGGTAATACCAAGAAAGGTTAGGAACCCCTTTCCCACCTCAAATTCTATCCACCCATAGCACCCACTGGGAGATCCTGGGAGCTCTATTCTGCCAAATAAATTTCCGGAACTCCGCTTGTAATATTTTAAATGTCCGGGATTGTATGGGAATGGGCAAGGTTTGAAACAGGAATAATAACCGAGGTAGAATATTCATCTGAAGCACTGCAGTGCGCTCCCCCAAGAGAGCCAGAGCCCCTGCCATCGTTGAAGGTCCAAACGAACCTTCTGAATAATCGGTCCATAATTAACTTCATACAGATCAGATAACTCAGAGGGTATAAAGATCCTCAAATATTTAAGTGTCTGAGGAACCCACTTAAAAGGAAACACAATCTATAGGGCACGTACTCGGTCTGTCCCTAAAGTAAGATCCATCTGTTCGGTCTTATCTAAATTGATTGTAAATCCAGAGGCTTTCCCATAGTCCTCAAAAGTATGGAGCAGTTGGGGTATAGCATGTTCCGGGTTCGTCAGGTATAAGAGAACATCATCATCATCGATGATCCACTCCCCCCACTGGAATCCCACTTATAAGGGGATGGGTCCGAATCAAAGTCGCCAAGGGTTCAGTGGTGAGTGCCAAAAGCAGATGAGACAACGGACATCCCTGGCGAGTGCCCCTTGCTATGGAGAAAAATTCCGTATAAGACAAGCTCGAGGTGCATGATACAATGCCCTAACCCATGCACCAAACGGCCCCCCAATGCCCATTTTCCCCATCACCGCCCAAAGAAACTGCCAGGAAACCCAATCAAAGGCTTTCTCAGTATCTACTGTCATCAGAGCCACCGGTTTCTTATCCTGTTTCACGATCCACATCAAATGCAAGGTACGTCAAATATTATCCCCCACCTGCCTCTTTTGAATAAACCCAGATTGATCCATATGAATTATTTTGGGAAGCAACCTACCCAGTCGTATTGCCAA
This sequence comes from Geotrypetes seraphini, assembly GCF_902459505.1. Taxonomy (NCBI): domain Eukaryota; kingdom Metazoa; phylum Chordata; class Amphibia; order Gymnophiona; family Dermophiidae; genus Geotrypetes; species Geotrypetes seraphini. The sequence continues at coordinate 72,371,381 of NC_047095.1, forward strand.
AACCTTGGTAACGATTTTAGCATCTACGTTCAACAGGGAAATGGGTCTATAAGACCCACAGGACAGCGGGTCTCTTCCAGGTTTCAATAAAATCGTAATCCCTGCCTCCCCCATTGTACCTGGCAAATGACCTCCCTTCTGAACCCCATTGACCAAGCATACCAACAGAGGCCCACCTGGTCTTTAAATTTCTTATAAAAACGATTCGTGTATCCATCCAGAACAAAGAACACATACTTAATCCCAACCAAACGTTTGCAAGGCTAACTTAATAGAAAGGTGGCTCCCATTACTTCTTCCTGCTTAGCCAAGAACAACTTTCTATGTCTTGAGTAGATTTTGTGACATCAGGGAAGATCCAGATGTTTTGTCCCAAAAATAAACTTTGGGAAAAATGAAAAAAAAAAAAAAAAGCTTTCATTATTGCATTTAAGTCTTGTTCAAAGACAAATGTACCTCAGTATTCAATCTCCTCCTGGGATCTTTCCAATATTCCAGTTATGCTATTTAGATCAATTGCTTGCGATTTATCAGATTGTTTGTCAGATAAATTTTCTGATTTTCTTGGTAGATAGTAAATTCTATTAATTGGCAGCATCAACTCAGAGGAGAATTTCAAGTTTTCCATTAAGTATCTTTTAAACATATTGGTAGGTGTAAACAAAGTTGATTTAGGAAAATTTAATACTCGTAAATTAAGCCTCCAATTGAAATTCTCCAGTTGCTCAATTTTTCTTTGAAGAAAAACTCTGTCCTTGACCACGTTAGCAGAAATATTTTGTAATGAGGAAATTTCCTTATTTATTTGGTCAAATTTAGAGTTAGTTTCTAACTTAATATTTTGCAGAGAGATCGATAAGTCATCCAATTTACTTACTACTTTTGAAATATCGCTTGCTGATTCTAATTTGGAAAAAGAAATTAAAGATTTGGAATCTAAATTGATTGATAAATGGGAACATGACACTTTGCAAGACCTTTTAAAGGCGAAAGGTAAACAGGGCAGTCATAAGAACATAAGAAGTTGCCTCTGCTGAGTCAGACCAGAGGTCCATCGCGCCCAGCAGTCCGCACCTGCGGTGGCCCATCAGGCCCATGACCTGTACGGTGATCATTGTCTGATCCCTTAAATCCCCTTGGTCTCTATCTAAACTCTCTCTATATCCCATCTCTACCTCTATCTGTATCCCCTGTCACCTTTGCTGTTTTTGCTAAATACTTGGACCCTTTTTTACGTACTTTATTACGGGATGATGATTTGATCGGTCTCCCAGAAGGGGATTCCCAATTGCGTGTGCTGGCGTTTGCAGACGACATGCTGTTGACTTTGTCAGATCCACAACCGTCCTTGACCAGGGCATTGGCTATTTTGGACGAGTTTAGTTTATACTCGGGGTTAGTTCTCAATTTTCAAAAATCGACTGTGTTGCCCTTGTCCCAGGAGGTCCCTGGCAATTGGAGGGGAGAATTTCCTTTACGTTGGGCGTCTGATAATTTGACATATTTGGGGATTAGGATACCCATGGATTTAACTCGATTGTACGCCTTGAATGTCTTGCCACTCCTGACTCATACTCAACAAAAACTGCAAATTTGGAGGGATTTTCCTTTGTCACTGATGGGTAAAATAGCATTGTACAATATGGTATTGGTGCCTCAATGGCTTTATGTTTTTCAAATGCTTCCTATCTTGTTGTCTGCAAAACATGATAAATTGGTTGGGAAATGCTTGACGTCCTTTTTGTGGAATGGGAAACGAGCAAGATTAACTTTGTCTGTTTTAATGCTTCCCAGGTCCCAGGGGGGGTTGGGACTGCGCTTGTTTTCGCAAGCTTGTCAAATGCGTCATTTAAATGACTGGTTCCGGGGCACCCGCCACTTTTCCGCGACTGCCTCGGAGCTCGTTCTTTGTGACCCATATCATTTTAGTTATTTGCTCCACACACGTCATCTCCCGAGTGGATATAGTGGAGGTATATTTCTTACACCTCTCCGCCAGGTATGGAGGAGGTTATGTAAGTCTCTGCATATTCCTCATACAGCAACGGCTTACATGCCCTTTCTGGACAACAAGGACTTTCCGCCTGGAACATCTCAGTTTCCGTCCTCGGTATGGAGAACCACTAATCTTCAATATATTTTCCAGGTAGTTACTTCACAGGGTGGTCTGCCTTCTTTTACAGTGCTGCAAACAGACTATCAGTGGACACCTGGGGATTGGCTGGCGTATTCTCAGATGGCCTCATACGTGAGGTCTCTTCCGAAGGACGGCCTTACCAATTGCAGTCGGGAGGCTCTCTCGGAAGCCTTATGTTTATCAGCTCAGACCCAGATTCCTTTGAAGTTTCATATTTGCTTTCTCAGAGAGAGCCTGGGGACCATTTCTTATGAACATTATGCTACCCAATGGTCTAGGGACTTATCCTGTGCGGTTTCTGGATTACAAATTCAACAAGGACTTAAGAGAATTTTTGGCATTACACCTCAAGTGACTTTGATTGAAATGAACTACAAATTTCTTCTTCGACTCCATTGGTCACCAGCTTACCTTTATCGAGCTAAAATTAGTCCCACAGATACTTGTCTTAAATGTAATCAACCCTCGGCTTCTTTGGGACATCAATTTTGGTCTTGTCCAATGATCCAGGGATTTTGGACTCAGCTGCAACAACATATTACCTCTATGTGGCATCATAGTTATATCCAGGGTCCTGAGATGCTCTTTACCTTGGACCATCTTCTTCGGGTGTCCCCGAAGGGATTCCGGGGATTCTTGGAGAGAGCCTACTTGCTGGGGAAAAAAACTATTCTTCACTGTTGGATTGTGTCGGATTCGCCAACCTTGTCGCATTGGTGTACCCTTATGCTTCATCAGACTTTTATGGAGCGTCTTTCTTTGCCAGCATTGGATATGCCTAGGGGACGTATATATAGTTCCGTTTGGGAGCCCTTCTGGCTTACTTTAACTCATAAAGCACGTAGTAATTTGTTGAACCCATGACTTTTCATTTCTCTGGAAGATGGATTCCATTCTTACTGTGAAATTTGGGCGGGGGGTGGGAGGAGTGCATTTGTTCTGTTCTGCTGTACATTTCTTGTTCTTGAGATGTCTGTTTATTTTGGAAAAATTCAATAAACATATTTAAATATAAAGGCGAAAGGTAAATATAATGAATTAGCTTCGAAATTAATAAGGAAAGATCTTTTTTCTCAACAAACTTTGTATTATGGAAACTCAAATAAGGCAGGAAGGTTGTTGGCAAACTACCTTAAGGCAAAGAAAAGAAGAACAAAAATTATTGCAATAAAAGATGAAAAAGGAGGTATGCATAATCAAATTGGTAATATTTGAAGTAAATTTTTAAAATTTTATAAGGATCTGTACTCTTCTGAATCTTATGGTGATAGGGAGAAGGATGGAGTAGATTTTTTGAATTTAATTATTGGTCCGAAGGTTCCTGATCATATAAAAAGAAGTTTAGATGAGCCTATATCATTAAAAGAATTAGAAACAACGTTGAAGTCTCTTAAAGTTGGATCCGCTCCAGGTGGGGATGGTTTTACTGTAGAATTTTATAAATCATTTCAAAATTCCCTATTGCCTCATTTATTAAATTTATTTCAGTCCCAATTATCTAAGGGATGCATTACAGGTACTATGGCTGAATCATTAACAATTGTTTTGCCAAAGCCAAATAGAGATCCAACTTTGATTTCAAATTACAGGCCTATTTCATTAATAAATGTTGATGGTAAACTTTTGGCTAAGATATTGGCTTTACGCTTGGCCAAGGCTCTCCCTTTTATTATTGATATGCATCAAACTGGATTCATTGCAAACAGACATTTTTCCAATAATACTAGATTGGCATTTCATATGTTAAATTTAACTAAAGATATGAGAGATCCGGCTTTTTCTGTATCTTTAGATGCAGAAAAAGCTTTTAACCGAGTTGAATGGTCTTTCATGTATCAGGCATAGGAATGGTTTGGTATAGGTTTGGGATTTATTCAAATGATTCAAACTTTGTGTAACTCCCCTTCTGCAAGATTGTATATTAATAATAATTTTTCTGATCGTTTTAGTTTGCAGAGGGGAATTAGACAGGGTTGTCTTCTGTCTCCTTTGCTTTTTGATATTGTATTAGAACCCTTGTTATTAGCTATTCAACAAGCAAAGGGGATACAGGGTATTCTCTTTTCTGATAGAGAATACAAAGTGTCGGCATATGCAGATGATATTCTGCTTTATTTGAGAAATCCAGAAACTACCATTCCATGTTTATTAGAATTGATTGATACATTTGGAAAGTTTTCAGGGTATAAAATAAATTGGAGTAAGTCTGAAATTATTTCTCTTAATGTCCATTATACTAAAGGTTTATTTGATTCTTTCTCATTTACTTGGAAAGATGATGGCTTAAAATATTTAGGTATTATGATAAAAAAGACTCTGGAAGACACTTTGAAAGAGAATGAAAAACTTATTAAAAAAATTAAAAGAAATGTGTGAGCAATGGAATCCTTTACATCTTTCTTGGTGGGGGAGAGTCCAAACTATTAAAATGATGATTTTGCCTGTAGTTTGTTATCAAATGAGTATGATACCAATTTTTTTTCAAGGGTCCTTTTATAAAAAGCTTAATGGTATTCTTACGAATTTTGTTTGGCTTGGTAAAAGACCTAGAATCGCTTTAGTATCTCTACAAAAGCCAATTGAGGAGGGTGGGGTAAAGTTTCCAAATTTTTATAGATATCATCAAGCCTATATTTTACGCCAGGGTATGTATTGGATCCTCCCAGAACTCATTGATAATGCTCCGGATTGGTTATACTTGGAGTGGCGTCTCCTGTTTCCTTTAAATTTAGTTCATGTTATTAGTATAAAAATGCCTAGGAAATATAAACAGAACAGAATTTTGATTGATACATGGAAAACTTTGAGATACATTAGTAATTTAACATCTATTCCTATAAATAAATCAATGAATCAATCTTTATGGATAAACTCCAAGATTCAAATTGGCGGATCTCAAATCTTATGGAAGCACTGGATTATTGCTGGCATAAGAACTTTAAATGATGTTATTTCAGATGGTAAACTGCTTGATTTTTCACAGTTGCAAAATAGATTTGGTCTTAATAAATCACAAAGTTTTAAATGGTTGCAATTGAAGCAGGCTATTCAGGTGGGGTTCCCTGAATGGAAAACTCTTAATAATCAATATAGTTTAGCGTTCCTATGTTTCCAGGCAGACTTTCTGGAACATCAAGCCACGCAGTGGTATAAATTAATATCTGGATTTATTAATAAAAAACCAAAAAATGGTCTTAGAGACATTTGGAGCATTGAGATTAAGCATCAAATTTCTGATTCTCAATGGCCACGGATTTGGGCTTGGAGAATGAGATGTACAATGTCGGCATCTATGAGACAAATTTGGTTCTTTTTATTGCATAGAGCATTTGGACCCCAGTTTGTTTACAAAAGTTAGATAGCTCTAAGTCTAATAGATGCTGGCATTGTAATCTGGAACCTGGGACACTTGATCATTTACTTTTTTATTGTCCCTGCATTATGAATTTTTGGAATTCAATTTGGTCTCAAATAAATTGCTTATTAGAAAACCATGTTGCTCTGTCATATGATACTGTTCTGTTTGGTATTTCTATGAGGAAAAAAATTAACAGCACGTGACAACAAACTTTTAATGATCATGACGGGTGTTGCTATTCAACATATTACTAACAACTGGGAAAATTATACTAATCTTAGTTATGCATTTTGGTGGAATTCCTTATGTCATATTTTTAAAATGGAAAGAGTTATTGCTTTACAGAAAGGTAGTTATAAAAATTTTCTAAAGATTTGGGGGCCATTGGTTAAATATTGTAATGAATAGGCATCGTTTTCCTTTGATAATATGGATATATATAGGGGGGGCAGGGGTGATGGGGGAAAATTAGGTTTAATAATGTGTTTTATAATATAATTTATGATATGCTTTAATGAGTATATTGGTGGGGGAGGGGGAGGGAAATTAATTAATTAATATATTTATGAATTTATTGAAGGAATTTCAAGTGTTGTATGATTGTCTTTCATGGTGTTCTTTTGTGCACTAGTAAGTTTGAAAATGAATAAAGATTAAAAAAAAAAAAAAAAGAAATATCGCTTGCTGATTGTGTTGTGGCAGCTTTGAGCTTTTTGAACACTCTCAATATGTTAGCTAGTGTCACTGTTGAGGAGTCAGGTTCCTCCGCTCCTCGATGCGTTGTTGACTCGGCGTCCTGAACTATGTAGAGCTCCCCTCTGCGTGATTGCGTTGGACTCATTGGCACCTTGGCAATCTTGCCTTCCACGTATTCCTCAGCTGGATTGAGTGGCGATCGGGCTATGGGGGGGTGGGATAATGATATTAAGCGATTAAGAGAAAAAGAACCCAAAACCGCGGACTTAAGAAGACACAAGTGAAAATACTTCACGCAGAAAGTCGAAGACGGACTTCTCGGCTCCGCGGAAAAGTAAGAACTGAGGAGACGCGCCCTGCGCTGGGCGGGAAGACACTCGCGCATGCACGGTGCGGGCGACTCAAAACTTTGAGTTTCTTCAAGCAAGACTGCTTGTGAGGCGTCCGCATCGGGGCTCCGTTGGATCACGTCACCCATTAGTGAGAATAGCTGCCTGCTCTCCCTGGATAACACCTGTTACGGTAAGTAACTGTGCTTTTTATCCCATCCCACCCTCCCTTTCATTCTTACATTCAATCAAATACATCAATAATCTTTCCTAATTATCTAATCATTTAATAAATTCAAATTCCCACCTCCCATCCCTTCTACCTTAAATTGTATTTATAATGTAAAATGGTATCTACTCATTGCAATATTTTGTTAATGACCACCATATCTCATTAAATTTATTAAAATTCCCTTTTTGTACAGCTATTGTTCTCTCCATTTTGTAAATATGACATATTGAATTCCACCAGAAATTATAATTAAGTTTATTCCAATTTTTCCAATTACTTGTGATCTGTTGTATGGCGACTCCTGTCATAATCATTAAAAGTTTATTATTCTTTGATGAAATTTGGCTCTTTGTTCTCATTGCCATACCGAATAAAATCGTATCATAGAATAATGCCACATGATTCTCCAATAAACAATTAATTTGGGGCCAAATTGATTTCCAAAAAGTCATAATAAAGGGACAATAGAATAATAAATGATCTAATGTCCCTGCTTCCAGATTACAGTGCCAGCATCTATTAGATTTAGAGGAATCTAACTTTTGTAATCGAACTGGGGTCCAAAATGCTCTATGTAACAAAAAGAACCAAGTTTGTTTCATAGATGCGGACACTGTACATCTCATTCTCCAAGACCAAATTTGTGGCCATTGAGATGCAGAAATTTGATGCTTAATCTCAATGCTCCAAATGTCTCTAAGACCAGTCTTTGGTTTTTTATTCATATATCCAGGTGTCCCAGGAAATCTCTTTCTTTCTCCCAACCAACATCTCTCTCTGACCCTCCAGGAGTCTAACTTCCTCTCTCATAGATCATGTGCAGCATTTTTCACCACTGCCCACCAGCCCCATGCCCATTTCTCCTCTCCAACACTATGCCACATCTCTCACTCCATCACTATGCCCAACATTCCTCCCCTTTGCATCTCCTTCAATCTATCTCTGGTCCCTCTCAACCACCATATCCAACATTTCTCCCTCTCATCCTTTTCTTACTCTTTGTGACTCTGTACAGCTCTGCGTGCATCTGGTGGCGCTATAGAAACAATTAGTAGTAGTAGCATCAAAGGTGGATTTTATGAACTGTTCTGATGAAGCCTAGTAAGTAACATCCTGACCCAAGGACTATATAGGAGATACACTGGAAGTTGCAATTTCTTGATTGACAACTGGAGGATAGTGCTGGTGCCAAGGAGAGGTGCTGCTGGGAGAAAAATCCAAAGGAGAGAAAGCCAAAGAAGGTACTAGATTCCTCTGGATCTAATTTGCATAGACTTTATGGATGATTTAAATCCTTGGATTAGAGGCCCTTGAGGAATGAGATCAAGGGTTAAGGTGTGTCTGAGTGAATTTTGGCAGTATAATTCTTATGCATTTATGATTTTGAATGACAATGGCTGAAGAACTTGTTTATTCACCTGAGTAAGAAGGAAAGCCAAAATCAGGACCTTGGAATGCAGCTGCTGGTCAAGGCAAGCACTGGCCCTCTGGGGCCCTCCAGGGTTCTGGACCTATCTAGATGGAAGGAGGATTCATTTTTGCCTTGGTGGATCAGAGAGACCTTACATTGGATTTCTGCACAGACTGGACTGCTGTGCCTTCAACTCTTCGTACATTGTCCAGCTTTGGATCGTTCAAGAAAAAGCTCAGGACTATCCTTTTCCATCATGCTATGGGGTATTCATGAGTGGACCGTACCCACTGTCTAACCATCTTGGTTCAGTGTTTTTCTTATCACTAACTGTTAATTGAATGCTGTGTATGTCTGTTGTAATCTGCCTAGAACTTTGGATAGTGCGGAGTAGAAATGTGGAAAATAAATAAAAACTATCTGAACTAAAGAAAGCATGGGACGGGTATGTGGAGGAGTGTGGCGCAGTGGTTGGATCTACAGCCTCAGCACCCTGGGGTTGTGGGTTCAAACCCCGCGCTGCTCCTTGTGACCCTGGGCAAGTCACTTAATCCTCCATAGCCCCAGGTACGTTAGATAGATTGTGAGCCCACCGGGACAGAGAGGGAAAATGCTTGAGTACCTGATTGTAAAAACCGCTTAGATAACCTTGATAGGCGGTATATAAAAATCCTAATAAACTTGAAACTTGATCTTAATGGAAGGAAAAGATAAAAGCCATATGGTTTATCCATATCATCCTCTATCTGCTGTCATTTTCCGAGTCTCTTTCAACTGAAAGAATGCTCTGGAACAAGGGAGCATCGAATGAAGGATAGACTTGGGAGTAATTTAAGGAAGTGCTGGCTCATCCTGATCTGAAAGCCCTGTTTAGTGTCTCTGATGTATCAAGTTTCAAGTTTATTTATTCATTTGATGAATCGCCTATTAAAATTGCTAGGCGATGTACAAAATCCATCTAGAAAATAATACAGAGAAACTATCAATTAACAATATAATTATGTAAAATACAGACAGGAAGGGGTAGGGAAGGATTAAAGTTTACAATCTTAGTTTTGGTAGAAAAAAGGTAGAGAACAAAAGGTAAGGGGCTAAAATCCAAAGCACTGTTCTGTGAAAGTTTTAGTGATTAAAAGCATCTATAAATAGATAAGATTTTAAAAGTTTTTTAAAAGATACGATGTTGTTTTCAGATCGAATATATTGAGGGAGGGCGTTCCACCACTGTGGTCCCATGACTGTGAACATGTCAGATCTACGTGTACCAATAATTTTCAAAGAGGGTACTGACAGCATGTTTTGGCCGGATGATCGAAGAGAACGTTGAGAATTGTAAGGGATTAGAAATCGAGAGATAAAGAGTGGTTCGTTAGATGCTAGTGTTTTAAAAATAAGTAGTAGAATTTTAAAGGTAATCCTGTGGCTAACTGGTAGCCAATGTGCATCTTTTAAAAAAGGAGTAACGTGGTCGAACTTTTTAGTGTTGTATATGAATTTAATGGCCGTGTTTTGTATTACCTGCAGTCTCCTTTTTTCTTTCTGGGTGATGTTGAGTAAAAGAGCGTTACAGTAGTCAATTTTTGAAATTACTAGGGAGTGAATGAGTATTTTTATCGATGTTGAACTGAGAAATTTGGCGATGAGCGTATCTGTCGTAGTTTAAAGAAACAGCTTTTAACAGTAAGAGAGATGTGTTCATGGTAAGTTAATTTATCATCTATAGTTACACCTAGTATTTTAACGGAAGAAACCAAGTTGAGCAATATATTATTAAGGATAAAAGGTTTTGACAAGGTTATATCTTTTTTCCAAGTGAATAATATTGTTTTTGTTTTATTGATGTTTAATGCTAGTTTATTTGTGTTAAGCCAGTTTTGGATTTTTTCCAATTTGTGGTTGATAGATGTGATATCGGTAATGTTTTCTGGATCCAACGGGTGAATGAGTTGAATGTCGTCTGCATACGAAAATGGTATAAAACCGATAGATTGGCAGATACCAAGTAGAGATGAGAGAAAAATATTGAACAGTAAAGGGGACAAGATAGATCCTTGAGGGATTCCAAAAGAGGATGAATAAGATGTGGATTCTTCATTGTTAAACCTGACTGAGGTGGTGCGGTTGAGTAAGTACGAGTTGAACCATGAAAGAACATTCTCACTTATTCCTAATTCTTCTAGTCGAGTAAGGAGCAGGTTGTGATCTATAGTGTCAAAAGCTGCGGAAATATCTAAAGAAAAAAGGATGACTGATTTGTGGTGATCCAGGTAGTATTGAATGTTGGATGTTAAGCCTATTAAGGAGTATTCTGTGTTGTGAAATTTTCTAAATCCGGTTTGGTTGGGGTGTAAAGCATTAGTGTTTTCTATAAAGTCAGATAGCTGGTTGAAAATCAATTTTTCAGTTAATTTTGCTAAAAATGGGATATTAGCTATTGGTCGGTAATTGGAAAGTTCGTTTATGCTATTTTTATGATTCTTAAGGATAGGAGTGATGATGGCAGTCTTCCATTGAGATGGAACTGTAGCAGTAAGCAAACTTTTCTGAATGAGTGAATGAATGAAAGGTCCAAAGTGTGAGAAATGTTTTTTTAAATAAAAAGGAGGAATGAGTTTGGAACGAGAGCCTTTTAGATTGACTTGTTGGAAGAGGGATTCTATATCGTGGATAGAAGGAATTTTAAAGTTTGAACATTTAGCTGTTGGAATGGATTTTGGTTGGTAAGGGTTTGTGAGGTTAATTGTTGTGTTGTGAACAAAGGAATTGTGAATGTTATTAATCTTTTGTGTGAATGCATCAGCCAAGTCTTGGGCTTTTAATGTGGATTTTTGAGTAGAGTTGTTTATTTTATTTTTTGGGTCTATGGATTTTAGGATATTATACAGCGTAGAGGAGTTTTTTGCTTTTTCAATTTTATTGGAATAATATGTTTGTTTTGCCTGATTGATTTTTGTTTTATAATGAGAGACGTTATCCATGTATGTTTGATGATTATCTGAAGTTTTATTGTGTCGCCATTTCTCTGGACTTTTTTTTCCACTGGTTGAAATAAAGTTTGGTGTTTGGTGGCCTTGCCTGTGACTAGATCCATGTACTTCACTTGACTGTTCCATTCAAGCTTTTGGTGGTCTGATCACACTTAACAAAAATTTAAAAAACCAAGCAGAGGGAAAGTAGGACCTGAAGTATATTCAGTTGATTGAAAATTTAATAGAGTGAATGAAGGTAGTAGATTAACATGCTTGGCCTGAGGAGGACCGACTTCAGTCACAGCAGTGTAGAAAGATTGTCTCTGCCATGATCATTTTCTATCAAGACAGCCAGAGGAAGGTGTGTGGTCTTCACACCTGGCGTATAAGGCCAGACTTAAAGATGTAATGTAATGTAATTTATTTCTTATATACCGCTACATCCGTTAGGTTCTAAGTGGTTTGAAGAAAATATACATTAAGATTATAAATGAGAAGTAAGAAGGTACTTAAAAAATTCCCTTACTGTCCCGAAGGCTCACAATCTAACTAAAGTACCTGGAAATTAATAAAGAAGAGAAAATAAAGATGGTTGAAAAAAGAAAAATTCTATGTGAATTTATAGGATGGAAATTAAACTGACAGTGAAGAACTGTATGAAAAATACATATGGAATTCAGATCTCAATCTATATACTTTGGAGGAAAGGCAGGAGAGGGGAGATATGATAGAGACGTTTAAATCAAAACAAAACAGAAAAAAATGTTATTAGCCAAGTGGTGGGAATACCCACTGAAAAACCATTTTACTCAAGTAGAGAAAAAGCCTCAACTCAATTTCAGATGGCAACCTAATGAGTTTTTTAGCTGTTCTTATTATGTATCATAGGCAAAAAACTCCGCTATTACTCAAAAATGCAATTTTTCAAAACAGGAACGTTTAAATACCCACGTGATGTAAATGTGCATGAGCTGAGTCTCTTTCATTTGAAAAGAAGCTCTGGAATGAGAGGGCGTAGGATGAAGTTAAGAGGTGATAGGCTCAAGAGTAATATAAGGAAATACATTCAAACCTTGGTTTGCTAGTAATGCGGTTTGCAAGATGAGCAAAACACTTGAGCAAACTTTAACTGGCAAAATGAGCATTGACTTGATCAACAAGCACATCCACCCCGGGAACCGGCTTCTCTCTCCCCACAGCCCACCCCAAACCCTTATCTCCAGTGGATATACCAGCATACAGCATGCACCACCACCACCTTGCACATGCTGCATCCAGCTCTACCGGAAACAGGAAGTAGAAGCAAAAGGGGGTGAAGTTTGACCAAGGGAATGCTGCGATGGCGACAGGAGCCAATTCGTCTGACCGCAGTTAATGCAGACTCGAAGGCGAACCACGGAGTTGAGAAAGAAAAAGGGAGGGAGGGAGAAAGATGATAGGGGAATAAGAAAAGGGAAAGATGGTCTCTGGGGAGTACAAATGCTGGATCTAGTTAGAGAGGGGAGATGAGGGAGAAATGCCGAAACAGGGAGTGGTAGAAGTGTTGGACCACACGAAGACAGAAGAAGGGATATGGGTTGGGGGGGTTGGATATATACGCGAATATAAACTGAGGTTAGAAATCTGGGTACATGAGCGTCATTTGACAGGGATCATGCCATAAGTAATCACTCATTTTTCAGTTGGGGCTGTTTCAAGTTCAAAAAAGCTGAAGGAGAGCCAACAAATATTTTCTGACTTGGGGCCTCAACACCAACCAAAGTTTCTGGATTTCTGTCCCCACCAGAACACCTGAGCTCAGTTACACATGCAGAAAACAGACCCCCCCCCCCCTTTTTGAAATACAAGCCCACAAACTAAAAGTACTATTGTACACAAAGGAAACCCCAATATGCCAGACTCTGCACACAGTATATCACAAGAGAACTAAAAAGAAATGCATTTCTTCCTAAACAGTCCAAAATATAAAAACATGTAAATTTTCTACATCCTTCTTTGACACTGATTTTCATGTTCAGTTTTCTTCTATTTTTCTGCTTCCATCTCACCATTTCGTCTCCGTCCCTCCATCCATGGGCCCCATCTCTTCCCTCCTCTTCTACTTTTCCATCCATGTGCCACCATTCCTCTTCTCTGTCCCCCTCCCCATCAGCAGCAGCAGTCTTTACAGCTGGCTGCTCTTGCCAGCGTTGGGCCTTCCTTTCTGCCAGGTCCTGCCTTCACAAAAACAGGAAGTAGGCAGGACTAGCAGAGAGGAAGGTCCGACGCTGGTGAGAGCAGCCAGCTGTGGAGGCTGCTGGCTGCTGCAGGGAAGAAGATTGTGAGCATTCCTATGGGCAGCACCAGCCCCTCCCCCCCACTGAACTATGACCGCTCTAATTACCCACTGTCGTTCTCTCCTCCATGGCAAGTCCCGACTCCAGACTTGCCTCTTTTGATCTTTTTATAAGGTTTCCCCACCACCTCTCCTCTGGCTTCAGCGTTGTTGACTCAACACGCAGTACACAGTGTCTGTGCATGACGTGGGCGGGACAAGGGGAAAAAGGTTGAGGAGAGTGGAGGACCCAGCTTCATGCACAGCACGCGCCAATCAGGTGCGTGTGTTCGCTTAGTTGACATGCTGCAGTGGGGTCCAGAGCTGATCTTTAATTTGTGAGTTGCTGGCTGCTGCCACTGACCCCCCCCTTCCCCAAATGACGAAACCCAGACAAAGAGGATAAAAAGAAAAATCTGCCCGGACTTTCTGACCAAGTGCCAAAAAGAGGACATGTGCTGGTCATTGGAGGAGGGTGGAGGATAGCAGAGCCAGTCATTGAGGGAAGGGATGGTGAAAGAAAACAGCATTGCTCATCGGGTAGGGAGGGGAGGAAAAAAGCACCATCATTGAAAGGTGACTTGAATATAAACTGAGACCCCCATTTTTGGGGCTCAAAAGTAACGGTTTATATTCAAGTATATAGTAAGTCACTGAAGTTTTTGGGATGTGGAACAAATCATCTGAGTTTCCATTACTTCCTATGGGGAAACTTGCTTTGATATACGAGCACTTTGGATTATGAGCATGCTTCTGAAACCAATTATGCTCGCAAACAAAGGTACGAACCACTGTACTTTTTTACAGAAAGGGCGATAGATGTGTGGAACAGTCTCCTAGTAGAGGTGGTGGAGACAGAGTCTGTCTGAATTCAAGAAAGCCTGGGATCTCTTAGAGAGAGGCAGAGATAATGGTTCCTGGAGATGGGCAGACTGGAGGGGCCATTTGGCCTTTATCTGCTATCATGTTTCTATTGCCTTCTCTCATACTTGGATTTGCATCTTTAGAATGGTCTTGTGTGATCTGAAAGCTCATAGCCTATAACACACAGCAGGACATTTATACATCTCCAATGACAGCCCAAAGATTTTTTTTGCTATGTTTATGAATTTACTCATGTATAGCACAGCAGTGCATTGTAGTGGGGCTCCAGATTACATACAGCCTCCTATCATGTTCTCTGTTATCCTCTTGCCTCTCTTCTTTCCTCCAATGTAATTGTTTTTGTAACCCTCATTTCTAATGTATTAGTAGTGTAAACTGCTTAATACTCACATACAAGCAATATATCAAATGTAATAAATCCAAATCCTTCCTTTGCAGGCTGAACACACATACCTCTCCCAGATCTACAACCTAACACTGCTGTGCATGGATGAATACGTCATTGAGCCACAGTCAGTGCAATTCCTTGTACAGCATGGTTTTGACTTCAACAGACAGTACTCGCAGGGCATTCCCTACCACAAGGGCAACGATAAGGTAAGTGCTGGACCTCTTCCCATGCACTATTATGCTATCTAGGCATATGTGTACATCTTTTCCCAGGACAAGATTCTGTACCAGAATTGTTGGTATAGGTTGACAGCACTCTGCTTAGGGAACAGCCAGAGGTATGTGGCTAAGCAAACATTTCTAAGAGAAGCAGCTAAGTCTTTGACTTGACACTTGCCAGATTCCTTGGTAATGAGAGCTTTCGCCCTAACCCACATTCACTTAGGTTTTTATGCTTCTATAGACGGGGACACACTAGCAGAGGTGTGCTTGACAGATACTGCAATTTAGAGCATGGCTGCCTTGACTGAAATGGGCACTGGGCCCCATGCTTTAGGTTCTCAGAGCCTGACACCATGATCTTTGGTCTTTTAGGGTGAGGAGAGCCATGGGCGGAGCCCACGAAGCCTCTTCCTAGAGATTCTGCGTGCTCAGAAGCCTCTGATTCTTCACAATGGGCTGATTGACCTGGCATTCCTCTACCAATGCTTCTATGCTCAGCTGCCTGACAACTTGGGTACTTTCACGGCTGATCTCTCAGAAATGTTCCCTGCTGGCATCTATGATACCAAATATGCCTCAGAATTTGAGACACGTTTTGTGGCCTCGTACCTTGAGTATGCTTACAAGAAATGGTAAGAATGTGGGGCTCTTCTGGAATGATGTAGACATGGGCTGAACCAGAAGTGGCAGGGAGCAAGTCATAATTGTACAGCTGAGACTATCAGACTTCTGTCTGGCAGGCGCCAGATGCAGCCAACTGTTTTGGGGAATATAAAACTAAATAATGACAGTACAATCGGTCAGACATGCCAAGGGAGGTGAGCTCTGCAGTTGGCAGTTGAAGTATGTCCTTAAGAGAACACCCAGCAAGAACTGGGCTCAAAAATAGTCCCACCTCCCAGGTCTAATGTAAATCCAGCTAGTCTAGAAGTGGCTTGGCAGGAGCAGATTCTGAATCTCTCCTCCCCCTATTGTCATGGTTACTGCTGAAGGTCTTGGCTGCCATTTTGAAAGTGACAATAGGGGTAGGAGTGAATGGGGATTGCTCTTGCCTCATTGAGGCCACTAGACCAGGGGTAGGCAATTCTGGTCCTCAAGAGCCAGAGCAGGTTTTCAGGATATCCACAATAAATATGCATGAGATAGATTTGCCTTTCAAGGAGGCAGTGCATGCAAATCCATCTCATACATATTCATTGTGAATATCCTGAAAACCTGACCTGGCTCCGGCTCTCAAGAAACGGAATTGCCTACCCCTGAACTAGATTATAGGGCAGGGGGGGTCAAAGTCCCTCCTCGAGGACTGCAATCCAGTCGGGTTTTCAGGATTTCCCCAATGAATATGAATGAGATTTATTTGCATGCACTGCTTTCATTGTATGCTAATAGATCTCATGCATATTCTTTGGGAAAATCCTGAAAACCCAACTGGAGTGTGGCCCTCAAGGAGGGACTTTTGACACTCCTGCTATAGGGGGATTTAGAAGATGGGCCTGGTGGTGATTTGGGGGTTGGGGGAAGGGCATATTCAGCTGAAAATGCATTGCTTTTTTCTGTCACTGGTGAAATTGGAATTTTGGGCCAGTGTCAGCTGATAAGCGATTCCACAGCAGGGTAGCAATGAAGAAAACCTACTTTTAGCTGTTTATAAAACGTAGCAGTTTTCTCCATTTTTAGCATGCTTAAGTACAGCTTGTACATGTGTGTGAAATATGGGTTGGCATGAACAAGCTGGAAAGCTGCCCCACGTTGTGGGAAGAGTACTTTTGACTACTGGTGCTAGAGCAGCCTCGACTTTGCTGACTTACAGGAGCACAGTAAGGGTGCAGAGAGCAAATGTTTAAATCTGTGACTTGAATGCCATACGTTTAAGTTATTACCAGAGCAACATGAGGGATTTCTATTCTGTTTCAGCAAACGTGAGAACTGTAAGCGGATGGACACTAGTAGCAAGTACTTATCCATTGAGTTCTGTAACTACCCTGCCAGCATGTCAGCACACATTGATTACCGCTACTGCTCCCTGACCGCTGGCAGCAGCAAGGCTGACAAAGAAGCTGTATTACTTTGTGAAACCTTCTCGGTAAGGGGGTATGTGATGGTTTTTAGGTATGGGGTGGGGGTAGTCTTGGGCTGTAGCTGAAGCTTACGTTTCATTTCTTTGCTTTTTAAAGGCTTATGGCTGGTGCCCACAAGGGCAGAACTGTGCTCAATCTCACAACATCGATCTCATCATTGATGAAGATGAAAAAGGAGAAAACCAGAAAAAACGACGGCATAGGAGGAAACGGAAACAGAATGTAAAGGCAGTAGCAGAGGTGTTCCTAGAGCAGGATGGTAGCCCACCTGAGAAACAGAACTGTGCCATCACTCAGGAACTCTTTACAGCGGAGTCAAATGAGGGCTTGTGCTCCATTCCAAAAGAAAACGAATTAGAAAGCACCATTGCTACAATGGAAGGCGAGTGGGACTGCAGTGGTGACCATGGAACAGACTCTGAGCGTATGCAGGAAGAAGCAGCAGCTACTGCAGCCAAGGGCAAGTCCGCTGACACAGACCAAGAGGGAGAAGAAAGGGTAAAGAGAGGGGAGGGGGGCATTCATCGAGCTGGCTTCGATGCTTTCATGACTGGCTACATTATGGCATATGTGTGCATGCTGAAGCAAGGAACAAGCAGGGACGCAGAAGCAGGTCCCTGGCTGCCAGACTGTCATAATAAAGTTTACCTAAGTGGGAAAGCAGTGCCCCTGCAGATTGTGAAAAGCATGTTCTCCAAATCCTCCAAGGCCCACAGTCAGAAGTTAAAGCTGGTGCAGGGTCCAGCTTAGGCCGAGGGAAGCAAAGGGGTAACTTCTCAGGTGATGTTTATGCAGTACAGGTCGGGGAAACAGATACAGGCCCCCATGAAGTCTGCATTCTTTACTACTAATAAATACGATGTATGGCTGTAATACAGTCTCCCTTATTCCCCCTCCTAGCAGCTGCAGTATTAGAATAGGCAATGTTGTACCACATTCCTCAGTGAATCTTTTTGACTTAGTCTTAAACCAGCTTTTCCGACAGATTCTTCCTTCTATTTCAATGAAGGGTCTTTTTATGAAGCTGCTGTAGGTGCTAGCCAGTGCTTACTGGGAGACGTGCTCAGGTATCCCCTGCAAAGTTCCTATCTGCACACGATACAAGGTTTTGTTATTTTTCCAGAGGACAGTGTCTGCAATAAAGTCAGTGCACAATAATGTATCCATGCAGGATTACTACATGCCATTGTAATTTACAAAAGAGGTGTTGGAAATGAATGCAACTGAGAGCTAGTTTATTGCTTAGGTAAAAGTGGCCTAGCATGTGGGAAGACACACCAAAGCCAGCTTATAACAGTATGACAAAGGAGGTCCTTTTTAGTTGTGTTTGCTTTTGCTGTGAGATTTTGTCGTAGCAGATAAGTAACTTCAAGTCAGCTCAGCTCCCTCATTCTTTTATTTCTATCAGACAGCAGATTGACATCTTACAGGAAACAAAGAGAATTAACAAGAGTGTACCCAACTGAAAAATATAGTGTTTACCCCAGGACAAGCAGGCAGCATATTCTCTACATGTGGGTGATGTCAATCACGGAGCCCTGTTGCGGACAGCTTTTCAAGCAAACTCGATTGAAGATCTTAGTTTGCTTGTGCTGCACTGCGCATGCGTGTGCCTTCCTGCTCAGCTAGAGGGCGCGTCTCCTCAACGTGGTCCTCAGTTCTTAGTTTTCCATGGAACTAGAAAGCCCTGTCTCTCTTCTCTGCGATCCTAAATGGCCTTTCTTGCACCATGGCTTCTTTTCTTGTTTTCTAGGCAGGAAGTAGCTGTGCTCTGCGTCTTTTTCTTAAAAAAAAAAAAAAAAAAAGTTGGATTTTCGTTTTTTACTTGGCCAGCGTGGCCACGGCCTTTGTTTTTACCATATGTCCCGGCATCTTACCGGGTTCAAGAAGTGCACTCAGTGTGGTCGGGTTATTTCCATCACAGACCTGCACCAGTGGTATATTTTTTGCCTCAGTGTTGATCACCCTATGGACTCTTGTTCTCGTTGTGCCACCCTTCAACCTCGAGCTCTTCGTCGGCGTCGGGCCAAGATTCTGGACCTCTTCGCCATGGAAGCTGACCGTGCCTTGGCCTCAACATCAGCCTCGAAGACCTCAGTCCCGATCAGGTCTCCCTCGACCTCGGGTAAGTCTCCTCTTCCTCCTTCAGGTTCAGCTCAGCTACTGAAGAAGCCTTCCTCGGAGTCTCTGGCTGCCCACGCAGTGAGTGTAGTCCTGCTGGCCTCGACGAGACTTCCTCCCAAGCGTGCCTCCACATTAAGGGAATACTCTACATCGAGGTTGCCGTCGTTGGAGTACATGGCTGCACCAGCCTCCAAATCCCTTGGTCTCGGTGCCGATGTTTGAGGATATGCTTAAGGCTATCTTAACTTCGCAGATTTCCTCTGCTTTAGCTCAGCTTGCCCCGGCCTCAACTTCGCTCGTCTGAAACATAGAAAAACGACGGCAGAAAAGGGCCAAAGCCCATCAAGTCTGCCCACTCTATTGACCCTCCCCCTTAACCCTCAGAGATCGCACTCTGATGACCCATCCCCTTAACTCTACCCTCTTAGAGATCCGACATGGTCATCCCATTTATTCTTAAAATCTGGCACGCTACTGGCCTCGATCACCTGCACTGGAAGCTCATTCCAATGATTAACCACTCTTTCGGTAAAGAAATACTTCCTGGTGTCACCATGAAATTTTACGCCCCTGATTTTCAGTGGATGCCCTCTTGTGGCTGAGGGCCCTTTAAGAAAGAAAATATCATCTTCCACCTCGAGACGACCAGTGATATACTTAAATGTCTCAATCATGTCTCCCCTTTCCCTGCGTTCTTCGAGAGAGTATAGCCGCAATTTGTTCAGCCTTTCCTCGAACGAGAGATCCTTGAGCCCCGATACCATCCTGGTGGCCATTCGCTCTCGAGGCATGATGTGTCGGTCTCGATGCGTGTCCTCGAGTGATTCCTCGCCTGTTCCCTCGAGGCGAACTTCTGCTGCCCGGCCTCGTTCGAAGCCGGTCGTGGCGTACTTCTTCCTCGAGGTGCAGGTCTGCCAAACAGCCCAGGGATTCTTCCCCAAAGCTGGGTAGGTCACCAGGCCCTCGCACTACAGGTTCCATCAAGCTGTCAGACCTCGTACTGTCTGACCTAGTCTTCTCCGCTCTCCTGTGCTGTCTTGGTCCCCGGACTGAGGAGCCCCGAGATCGAAGATTCCCACCTCCCTCGTCAGGCCTCTTCTTCCCAGGGCTCATCGAGGCGGGCTCCCTGGGCCTCGGTCCCTCAGACCCCCGGTTCCTCGCCGTCCAGGCTCTCTAAGCGCAAGCCATCCTCGACTCCCCCTCATTCTTTCAGCGGGGCCTCATCGACATCCATGCTTGTTGACACTAATGTGCCGGCGCAGTATTCGAGGGAGGCTTCCCCCTTGTTTTCTGCTGCCCCGAAATCTCGCTCTGCTTCCCCCCTTAAGGGGCCTTCCTTTGCCTCCAGGCGGTGGAAGAGGTCCCCTTGTGTCAGCGGGGCACCGGATTCTACTTCTGGTATTTTCTAGTCCCCAAGAAGACCGGAGACCTGCGCCCTATCCTGGACCTCCGGGTGCTGAACAAGTTCTTGGTCAAGGAGAAGTTCCGTATGCTCTCTCTTCCCACGTTATATCCCCTGTTGGACGAGGGGGACTGGTTATGCTCCCTGGCTCTGAAGGAGGCCTACCCTCACATCCCGATCCACCTGGCCTCTCGCAGGTTCCTTCGCTTTCAGGTGGGAGACCTTCACCTGCAGTATCGGGTCTTCCCGTTCGGGCTTGCCTTGTCCCCACGAGTCTTCACCAAGTGCCTCGTGGTGGTGGCGGCAGCCCTGCGGTCACAGGGTCTTCACATGTTCCCGTACCTTGGCAACTGGCTTATCAAAGCACCGTCACGGCAGGAGGTTATTGCAGCGACCCTACAGACTATTTTGTTCCTTCAGCGTCTGAGCTTCGAGGTCAACTTTCCCAAGTCCCAGCTGTGCCCCTCTCAGTCTCTGCAGTTCATTGGGGCGGTGCTGGACACAGTTCGCCTCCAGTCGTTTCTGCCTCAACCTCGGCCGGCAGGTCTCACTTCAGTCCATGGCCTCCACCAAGCAGATGATGATCCTGTTGGGACACATGGCCTCCACTATTCATGTGACTCCTTTTGCCAGACTTCATCTCCGCATACCTCAGTGGATCCTAGCGTCCCAGTGGCGATAAAACTGGGATCCCGCCCTCTCAATGCATTGCAGTGACTCCCTCCTTGAGGTGTTTGCTCCGTTGGTGGATGCACTCTTCCAATTTTTCCAGAGGTTTTCTCTTTCTCACATCCCCACCATGGAAGATCCTGACAATGAACTCTTCCACGTATGCCTGGGGGGCTCACCTCAATGGCTTCCGACCCCAGGGTCTTTGGCCGAGCGCCGACCATCACTGCCACATCAACCTACTGGAGCTTCGGGCCATTTTCAATGCCCTAGTCGCTTTTCGGCATTTGCTTCAGGATCATGTAGTCCTTGTGCGCACGGACAACCAGGTGGCTATGTATTATGTAAACAAACAGGGGGGTACAGGTTCCTTGTCATTTTGCTGGGAGGCTCTTCGGCTCTGGGAGTGGGCGATATGCCACAACATTTTCCTTCGAGCGGTCTACATCTAGGGCAAGCACAACTGCCTGGCGGACAGGTTGAGTCGCCTTCTCTAGCCACACGAATGGTCCCTCCATTCCTCGACACTGCATCAGGCGTTTGCTCGATGGGGGACGCGGCAGATAGATCTGTTCTCCTCGCCCCTCAACCACAAGTTGCCTCTTTTCTGCTCCAGGATTTACTCCCTGGATCGTCTCGAGGCGGATGCTTTCTTTCTGGATTGGACAGACCGGTTTCTTTACGCGTTCTCTCCATTTCCCCTGATTCTGAAGACTCTCATCCAGCTTAAGTCGGTTCATGCCACCATGATTTGGATAGCTCCACAGTGGCCCAGACAAGCTTGGTTCTCCCTTCTTCGACTCAGTGTCAGTGAGCCTCTGCCTGTGTTTCCTTCTCTGCTGTCTCAAAGTCAAGGTTCGCTGCTGCATCCCAATCTGCAATCTCTACACTTAACAGCTTGGTTTCTCTCCGCATGACTCCCTCCTTCAGTCTCTCTCAGTCGGTGCGGGATGTTCGAGGCCTCTCAGAAGAGTTCCACTCGGCAATGCTACTCCCAGAAATGGACTAGATTTGCTGCGTGGTGCGCTATGCATCACATGGAGCCACTGTCTGCCTCCTTGTCTTCTGTGCTGGATTATCTGTTGCACTTGTCTCGGTCTGGTCTCAAGTCGACATCTATTCGAGTCCACCTCAGTGCGATTGCTGCCTTTCATCAGCTACTTGATGGGAAACTGCTCTCTGTCCATCCGGTAGTTTACCGTTTTATGAAGGGCCTCTTCAATGTCCATCCTCCACTCAAGCCCCCTCCTGTGGTTTGGGATCTTAATGTGGTTCTGGCTCAATTGATGAAACCTCCGTTTGAACCCATTGATAAGGCTCATCTGAAGTACCTCACTTGGAAAGTGGTGTTCCTGGTTGCTCTCACGTCTGCTCGCAGTCAGTGAACTGCAAGCTCTGATTGCAGACCCACCTTTTACTGTTTTTCATCATGACAAGGTGGTCCTTTGTACTCATCCAAAGTTCTTGCCCAAGGTGGTTTCGGATTTCCACATCAACCAGTCCATTGTTCTTCCAGTGTTTTTTCCAAAGCCCCATTCTCATCCTGGTGAAGTGGCGCTTCACACTCTTGACTATAAGAGGGCATTGGCTTTTTACCTCCAACGTATCCAGTCTCATCAAACGGCTCCTCAACTCTTCCTATCTTTTGATCCTAATCAATTGGGCTGTACTGTTTCCAAGCGCACCTTGTCCAACTGGTTAGCTGCTTGTATTTCCTTCTGTTATCTCAGGCTGGTCTCCCACTGCAGGGTCGGGTCACGGGGCATAAAGTCAGAGCGATGGCGGCGTCCGTCGCTTTCCTCAGGTCCACACCTATTGAGGAGATCTGCAAGGCTGTCACTTGGTCCTCAGTTCATATCTTCACCTCTCACTATTGTCTGGATACTTTTTCCAGACGCGACTGCCGGTTCGGCCAGTCGGTTTTGCGTAATTTGTTCTCCTAATTTGCCAACTGTCCCACCGTCCCTTCCTAGTTAGCTTGGAGGTCACCCACATGTAGAGAATATGCTGCCTGCTTGTCCTGGGATAAAGCACAGTTACTTACCGTAACAGATGTTATCCAGGGACAGCAGGCAGATATTCTCACAACCCTCCTACCTCCCCGAGTTGGCTTCTTTGCTAGCTATCTGAACTGAGGACCACGTTGAGGAGACGTGCCCTCTAGCTGAGTGGGAAGGCACATGCATGCATGGTGCAGCACTAGCAAACTTTAAGATCTTCAATCAAGTTTGCTTGAAAAGCTGTCCGCAACGTGGCTCTGTGGATGACATCACCCACATGTAAAGAATATCTGCCTGCTGTCCCTGGATAACGCATGTTATGGTAAGTAACTGAGCTATATGGAGTACTGGGAAAAGAGGGGTCAGAAGATGGAGGTGAGAAGGCAAATTTTACAGAAAGGCATGAATATACCACATTGAAAGGAAACTGTCTGAAAAAAGGAAATTTAGATATGTCTTAACATTTTTATAGAGGCCACCCTTGGGCCCTCATTTGACTGGTAGTGAAAAGGAACGCACTGGTTACTTCTAGCTCCACCTCAATTTGGGAGAGAAAAACCTGGACCAAAAAGGAGCATCAAGTGCATACATTTATTGTATAATCCTTTATAAAGGGTTGACCCTTGCAGTAGATTTATACAATAAATATATGTTCTTCATGATCCTTTTGGTCTCTATTTGGAAAGATTTGTCAAATCTCACTTTTTTAGTGCCAACATCTGTGGGCATCTACTACTGTTGGGTTTTTCTCTTTGCAACCAAAAAAAAGTCCAACACCAGAAGCAAAGCTTTTAAGGTGGTAATATCTGATTATTTTAATGTGAAAGATCAGAAAATCATTTACAAAGACTAAATTTAACACATTATGAAAATATTCCAGCTAATTTCTTTGGTTCTTTACTACTGCTACAATACTTGAGTTTAAGGTCATACTCAAATATACAGAATACTAGAAATGGAAAGTGGCACAGCAATGTTATTTGACTATTTTACATAGGAGGTAGTTCTCCATGTGCTTCAGTACATTAATTACATTAGCTAATTACAAGTATTAAGACATAAAAGCCCTTCATCAATACAGAAACCAGTGTCTTCGTCTGGCTGGCTGCCATCTTGCATAGACATCTCTTGTACGATGCAATTGTAGACCAATGCCTTTCACAGTACAGACAACACCAAGGAGGGTGCATGTACAAAAATACAAAATAAAATGAGCAACAGATTCAGGAAACCATGGTTAAAAAGTGGTTCAGCACTGGAACCTTCCTATATTAAAATAAATACCATCGCTTCTACAATAAGGAAGTCAATAAGAGACTCATTCCTACTTGCTAGAGAGGAAAATGGTTCCTGATGTTCTTTCTGCCGACAATAACCAAGGGAAAAGCCTGGATGTGACACTTCAGCAAACAAGAAGCACCCACTAACAAGTTCCCCTTGCCTCACTACAGAGAAGTGTGCACTCTGAAAATTTGTAACACTTGCCGAGAAAGCTTAATGGAGATTAAGTGCTTATAGGAAAGGACACACTCTAGCATTCACTGCATGCACTCTAGCATGCACTCTAGCATGCACTTCAGTGCACTAAGCACAGCAGGAAAAGCACCTGTGTAGTGCACAGTGTAAAAGCAGGCAGATGGGCAGGGCTTCTTAGCATATGGCGCTAAATAACGCTAGGTCTTGGAGAGAACCTGGCTGGAGGCAATGCCTGCCCAGGACAAAACAAAAAGAAAAATGACAGTCTGTTTTAGAAGTCCTTCAGAATTCTTGGTACACACAATATCTGGAAGCAAGATTAGCAGTGTATTTATGCATGTTGACTTGAATGTACATACAGATTCCCTGTTACAGACATGTACAAAGCTGGGGCATTTGTACCGATTATGCTAAAGGAGGTCCTTCTTCCTGATGCTAAAATCCCTGATTTACTTTCGTGGCAGTTAAGCAATAGAAACTAATTCTTGAACCATAATTTGGAACTTGGCAGTGGATGTGCAAAATATTAGAGACCCCTCCACGGAGGTAATAAAGAAGGCTAATCTGGTTCATGGCACAAAGGAAGAATTATAGGGGAGTAAGGAGGGCAACAGTTCGAGTCATGAGAAAGATGACAAGGAAGGGAAGGCACCCAGGGTGCACCCAGTTCCCAACTTAAACCATACCAGCTTGCTGTAGGTGGCCAAGCAAAATCTGGGGCCATTTCCTAGTGGTCTAGATATGATTAAGGAAACTGTTCTGGCC
The DNA here is from genome assembly GCF_902459505.1 of Geotrypetes seraphini. Lineage (NCBI taxonomy): Eukaryota > Metazoa > Chordata > Amphibia > Gymnophiona > Dermophiidae > Geotrypetes > Geotrypetes seraphini. Next base: position 72,396,838 of record NC_047095.1, read on the forward strand.
AAAGCCTAGCCAGTAGGCTACCCCCCCCCTTTAATTGGGGCACCTCATTCTGCTCAGTCCATAGATATAACTTATGAAGCTTGAGAAGGCACACTACTCGTGGAACAGCTCAGGAGAGAACACAGTATCCGTGGCAGAAGTCACATTTATTCTATAACAACTTTTAGAAATCCCAGATCAGCCTAAAACAGAAAATGCTTGTACTTGGCTCTGCAATGGCTCCTCTACCTTAAGAGAGCCAAGTTGTGTGCCAGATGACTTTGAGACACTTCTACCTATAGCTACCCCTAAAAGGCATTTTAATACTGGTGGTATTTGCCATACAGAACTCAGAAGCACTTAAGGCTAGATTTCTTTTAAAAGGCACTAAAAAGTTACCCCTCTCACTTTCCCCATTCCAATCATAGTAGTATGGTGGACCAATTATCTGCTCAATGAGGTCAGGTTACAGGGCAAGAACACAGAATCACTTCCATGCCTGATCAATGCTTCACATGGAAGGAACATTGTGGCCTCCTGCCCTGGCGAGGAAGCAACACTGAAGGAAGAGTCACTTGTACTGGCCAAAGAGCTCCTTTGCAGCTCTTCTACATCCATGTCCTCTGAAAAGATGCAATTCACAAAAACACCCGAGGAAGCTCCCTCATCTGAATTCACTGAACTCAGAGTAGATAGTTCCCTGGAATCGGTAGACTCCCTTTTGACTGCAGTTCTTTTCAAGCCAAACTCATTCGCCCTGGTGATGGCAGAGCTATCTGAACAGTCCATATATTCCAAGGAAGGCGATTCTAGATCATTTGACTTGATACGGAAAGGTGGTATCTCAGGCACACCATACTTGATACTACACAGAGGTTTCTGCCGTACCTCCATGCCCTGTTCCTCAGGGTTGCATTTTCCTACAGTGGAAGAAAGGGTAGGGAAAGGTACACAGTCTTTATGCAAGAGCTCTGGGGAGATTGGGAGAGAACGATAGTGCCTGCCAGGAAGTAAAGAAGAGTCCTGCCAGTCTGTACTATATAACTGCCCAGCTTGGCAGGACACCATGCAGTCACCTGCCTCTGGAGAGTGCAGGTCAAATACTAGAGAAATCACAGACTTGCTGGGCATGTCAAAGAACTTTACTTTGCCACCTTTCAGATCCTCCCTGGCATTAAATGGGTTCACCTTGTTCATTGTCCCTTTGTTGGGGGTGTAATAAGGATCCAGTACATTGATCTTGCGCACAGGTTTGCGTGAGAAGATATCAGACTGACTGCGAGACAGCCAGATATTCCGACGGGGGCGGGGTGATTTGTGAGGGATCTTCTCGTCTTGGAGTCCAAGTGAAGTTAGACGCTTCAATGCTTGCCCCTTCTCACTCATTCCTAATCAAGAGATGACAAAGAAACAAATATTTAGCAGCAGGCAACATTTGGATACCACACAAAGTATTCATAAGAACATAAGAATAGCCTTATTGGGTCAGACCAATGATCCATCAAGCCCAGTAGCACGTTCTCATGGTGGTCAATCCAGGTCCCTAGTACCTGGCCCAAACCCAAGGAGTAGCAACATTCCATGCTACTGCTGCAGGGCAAGCAGTGGCTTCCCCCATGTCTTTCTCAATAATAGACTATGGACTTTTCCTCCAGGAACTTGTTCAAACCCTTCTTAAAACCAGCTATGCTATCCACGCTTACCACATCTGGCAATGCGTTCCAGAATTAACTATTCTGAGTGGAAAAAAAATATTTCTTCCTATTGGTTTTAAAAAGTACCATATTTTTTGCTCCATAAGATGCACCCGTAGATTTAGAATAGGAAAACAACCTCCCCCAAAAAACATTCTGAACCAAATTGTATACTAATATATACCAGTCTCTGCACCCACCACCCCCTCACTCCTTGCCAGGCTCTGTACCTGTTCCCCCTTCTCTGCCAGGCTGTCCCCCCCCCCCCTTTTAAACCCCATCCACCCCAAATATGCAAAAACTCTATTACCCCCATCAGGAACCTGGACTTTTATGGTCCCCGAGGAAGAACCACCCTCCACCCCCCTCCGAAGGGTTAGAGAAAACCAAGGCAAATACCCCCCTCCCTCCCCGATTGCCCAAATCCAAATCTTTCCTGGGGAGTGTAGGGGCAGTGGTCTTTTTATCCCTTCAAGCCCTATATTAACCCAAATAATAGGGGGGGGGGGGCTAAAGCAGCAAGGCTTGCAATACCGAGCTCTTATAAAGCAAGGAGGATGCCAGTACAAGAAACAATGCGAGTGGCGTTAAGACCCTTCTCTCTCCACTCCCAGCAGCTGCAACCTTTCCCATCTCCAGACAAAAGCCCCCAGGATTGCACTGGAACCCCCCACATCTCTGCAGAACCCCACAGCCACCTTTGTTCCGCTCTTTGTTTTCTGCCCACATGCTTTGCGCTCCCCCCTGGCGAAAGCAGGGCAGCAGGACGCCAAGCATGAAGTTGAAGGCAGCGGCGGGCAGGTGACAGCAGGAGCTAAGCAGCGGCGGCGGGGATCATCAGCTCATGCCGAGCATGAAGTTGAAGGCATCAGCAGGCAGGTGACAGTAAGCGCTGAGCAGTGGCGATCGGAAGCTCATTCCTATCTAGGCCCGTGCCACTTTCTGAATGGCTACCATCCGCAAGAACCGACAGCAGCCATTCAGAAAGCAGAGCAGGCCCAGGCAAGAAAGTTCGCTTCTGCCGGCCGATACTTTGCTAGACCACCAGGCTATAAGGGACATTTTAAAAAAGGTGTGGGGGAGGGGAGTGTTTAAAAAAAAAATTTTTCGCTGCATAAGACATGACATTTCCACCCTCTTTTGGGTTGAAAAAAGTGCATCTTATGGAGCAAAAAAATATGGTATTTCGCTGTATCTTCATTGAGTGTCTCCTAGTCTTTGTAATTTTTGACAGAGTAAAAATCAATCCACTTATACCTGTTCTACTCCACTCAGGATTTTGTAGACTTCAATCATATCTCCCCTCAGCCGTCTCTTTTCCAAGCTAGAGACCTATTCTGCTGTGGAACCTATTTCACCTGCACAGTGACTAGGTCTGGTTTGAAGACAATGAAATGACCCTGTATCTATCTATAAGAACAGGTATCAGCTGAAGTATTCCCTCACCAACATAGAGTAATGAATAATAGTGGCCTTAACATTAAACTCAGGGCATAAATTCAAATGTTTCTACTATTCCTAGTGGGCTGCAATATTATATAATGTTGGAACCAGAAATTAAAAACTCCACAGACTTGAAAAAGTACAACTTTAATGAATGGCTATGCTGGAAATATTTATGAAAAAAAGACACCAAAATTCTGGTTAATGGCGTTTTCTGTCTATATAGTAACATTAGGCACATAACGGCAGATAAAGAGCTGAATGGTCCATCCAGTCTGCCCAACCATACATGCTCCATAAATTAATCATTTAATTTAAATGGTCCTTGTTCTTAGATATTTCTGGGCAAGAAACAGTTTTGCCTATTAAAAATACATGAACATAAGAATAGCCTTACTGGTTCAGACCAATGGTCTATCAAGCCTAGTAGCCCGTTCTCACGGTGGCCAATCCAGGGCATTAATACCTGGCCAAACCACAAGGAGTAGCAATATTCCATGCTACTGATCCAGGGCAAGCAGTGGCTTCCCCCATGTCTTTCTCAACAACAGACTATGGACTTTTCCTCCAGGAACTTGTCCAAACCTTTCTTAAAACCAGCTACATTAAAACAGAATGGAGATCCCAAATCAAACAATATAAAATCAAACTGAAGGAAAAACGTAAAGACTATTACTCCAAACTCATTGGCACTGAAAAACTAGACACCAAAAAACTTTTCAGCATTGTAAAAAACCTCACAGATACCAAACCCTTCCTCGCCACCCAAGGAACCCAGACTCCAACAGCTTCACAATTATCGGACTACTTCAAAAATAAAATCACCACAATCAGATCTACATTCAACAATTCCCAAAATATCATTGAAGAGATACCAATAAAACCCACAAATGACGAAGCCATCTCAGCAGATAGGACCTGGACCAACGACACAATGGTCAGACCTGGACCTGCTATACAAAAAATACAGCAAATCCTCCTGTGATTTGAACAACTGTCCTCCTTACCTATTAGCAACAGCATCTACCAAATTTATTACTTGTCTCACGTTATGGTTGCAAACCACTCTCAAGGAAGGTCAATTCCCTCCAGAACTTGGAGAAATAATAATCACCCCCATACTAAAAGATCCCAAAGGCCCAATAGACAATCCAACAAATTATAGACCAATTGCTTCTATCCCACTATACATCAAAATCATCGAGGGTCTAGTTGCACAATATCTATCCAATTACCTTGAAGACCACAACATTCTACATCCAACTCAATCTGGTTTCAGAGCCAATCACAGCACAGAAACATTACTGGTATCTTTACTTGATATAGCCCGACAGCACCTCAGCAAAGGAAACAAGTTACTAATCATCCAACTCGACCTTTCAGCAGCATTTGACTTAGTAGATCATCTAATACTTCTTCAGACACTAGATGCCATAGGAATAACTGGTAAAGTTCACAACTGGTTCCAAGGCTTCCTTCAAACAAGATCATATAGAGTTAAGTCAAAAGATATTTTATCTGAACCATGGACAAACCCCTGCGGAGTACCACAAGGATCCCAACTATCGCCCATACTATTCAACCTCTTCATAGCTTCCTTAGGCACTGCCCTAGACGCCCTAAATATAACATCTTTCAGTTACGCAGATGACATAACCATCATTCTCCCATTTGACATACAAGACCCCAGCTCCAATGAACACCTGATAACAACACTAGAAACTGTAGAAAAATGGATGAAGAACCATAAATTGAAACTGAATGCAGAGAAAACCAAATTCCTACTACTAGAGAAGGAACAAAAGCAATCTATAACAGAATTGGAAGTAAATACAATCAAATATCCCATACAGAGCACTCTAAAAATTCTAGGAATACAATTAGATAGACGCTGCACTATGCAGACACAGATACACAAAGTCATACAGAAGGCATTCTTCACCATGCGAAACCTAAGAAAAATAAGAAATTTCTTTACCAAAGAACACTACAAGATCATTGTACAATCCCTCACACTCAGTAACTTGGATTACTGCAACAGCCTCTACCTAACATGTCCTAACAATATGATAAAACAACTACAGACAGTTCAGAACACTGCCATCAGACTCATCTACTGTCTCAGCAAATTTGACCACATCACTCCCGCCTATATAGACTCTCACTGGTTTCCGATAAAAGCAAGAACTCAATTCAAGTTCTATTGTCTGCTGTTTAAGATAACCCATGGAACTGCCCCCTGTTACCTAAACAACCGCCTAAACCATTACCGCTCATCCAGATCAAGAAGAACTCAAAACCTATTCACCTTCCCACCTAATAATGGAACCCGTCTTAAGAAACTATACGACAGCCTTCTAGCGACACAGGCAGCAAAAATTGACCCCACAATCACCAAACTAATGATCAATACAACAGACATCAAAGTGTTTCGAAAAGAAATCAAAACATTTCTATTCAGAAAACACGTCATTACCAACTAATATCCTCCCTTTATGCACAAGCTCTCCCTCGATAGAATAACACATTAATTCAATTCTTAGAACCTTTCCTATCATACATACTCTGATTCCTATATAAACATTTTCCACACTATCCAATAAATTTCTTACTTCATTATTAGGTAACTTCCAATCTGTAAACCGTATATACTGATAATCTCCACTATATTCTGTTATCACTTGATTCCCTTGATATGTAATTCTCAAAATTGAATCCTCTACCACACCATTTAATGTACACGAATCACTGTTATGTAATTTATCTAGATAATCTTTATTACGTAATTCTTTTGGTAATTCCTATAATTTGTATTCCGCCTTGAACAATATATAATGTATAATGTATTCGAAATTAATTTTCCTATGAACTGTTTTCCTACCTTATTCTACTCTATGTTTATAATCTAACTAATTTATTTTTCTCAAGTACTTTAGCAAGAATGTGAGCCTTTGGGACAGTCAGGGAACTCTAAGTACTTTCTCTTCATCTTAATTAATCTTACTTATTGCATTTCTTCTGTTTCTACTGTAAACCGCTTAGAACCTCACGGTACAGTGGTATATAAGAAATAAAATTATTATTATTATTATCAGCTCTTACCACAACCACTGACAATGCGTTCCAGAGCTTAACTATTCTCCAAGAGAAAAAAATTTCCTCCTATTGGTATTAAAAGTATTTCCCTGTAACTTCATCGAGTGTCCCCTAGTCTTTGTAACTTTAGACAGCGTGAAAAAAATCAATCCACTTGATCCACTTGTATCTGTTCTACTCGACTCAGGATTTTGTAGACTTCAATCTTATCTCCCCTCAGCCATCTCTTTTTCAAGCTGAAAAGCCCTAACCATTTTAGTCTTTCCTCATACAAGAGGAGTTTCATCCCATTCATCATCTTGGTTCTTTGAACCTTTTCTAGCGACGCTGTATCTTTCTTGAGATAAGGAGACCAGAATTGAACGCAATACTCCAGATGAGGTTGCACCATGGAGCGATACAGGAGCATTATAACATTCTTAATCTTGTTAACCATCCCTTTCTTAAAAAAAATAATTCCTAGCATCCTGTTTATTTTCTTGGCCACCACCACACATTAGGTGGAAGGTTTCATTGTATTATCTACAATGATATCTGGATCCTTTTTTCTTGGGCGCTAATCCCCAAGGTGGACCCTAGTATCTGGTAACTGTGATTCAGGTTATTCTTCCCAATGTGCATCACTTTGCATGTGTCCACATTAAATTTCATCTGCCACTTGGATGCCCAGTCTTACAATTTCCTAAGGTCTGCCTGCAATCTTTCACAATCCGCATACGTTTTAACAACTTTGAACAGTTTAGTGTCATCTGCAAATTTAAATCACCTCACTTGTCGTTCCAATTTCCAGATCATTTATAAATAAGTTAAATAGCACCAGTCCCAGTACAGACCCCTGTGGCACTCCACTGTTTACTCTCCTCCATTGAGAAAAATGACCATTTAACCCTACCCTCTGTTTTCTATCCGATAACCAATTCCTAATCCACAACTGAACTTTGCCACCTATCCCATGACTCTTTAATTTTCTCAGGAGCCTCTCGTGAGGAACTTTATCAAAAGCTTTCTGAAAATCTAGATACACTATATCAACTGTCTCACCCTTATCCACATGTTTATTCACACCTTCAAAGAAGTCAAACAAATTTGTGAAGCAAGATCTCCCTTGGCTGAACCCATGCTGACTCAGTCTCATTAAATTTTATTTTTTATAGTTGTTTCTACCATTTAGCCTGGCACTGAAGTGAGGCTTACCAGTCTGTAATTTCCAGGATCTCCCCTGGAGCCCTTTAAAAAAAAAAAAAAAAATTTGGCGTAACAATGGCCACCCTCCAATCTTCAGATATTTCTGGGTCGTAGATTGTAAAGTCCACCTGGTATTATCCTAGATTCCAAATGCTGAAGTTGCCGTCCAAGCTCACTCCAGCCAATCCAACCATCCTGTTTGCAGGATATCTACCATAAAGTCTAGCCAGTAATATCCTCATATTCCAAGTTACTGCAGTTCCCTTTGATGCCCTCCCTGGCCCAGCCTACACCAAATCACCACATATGGGACACAGACTGTGCAAGTCTGTCCAGTACTGGCCTTAGTTCTTTAATTTACATCCTTCATTTTCCAATTAGAGATCTCTGTTTGTTTATCCCACACTTTATTGAATTCCATAACCATTTCCCACTCCTCCACTTCCCTCGGGAGGGCATTCCAGGCATCTACTACCCTCTCCATGAAAAATAATTTCCTAACATTGCCCCTGAGTCTTTCTCCCCACAACCTCAAATTATGCCCTGTAGTTTTACCATTTTCTCTTCTCTGGAAAAGATTTGGTTCTATATTAATACTTTAAGTATTTAAATGTCTGTATCATATCTCCCCTGTCCCTCCACTCCTCCAGAGTATATATACTTAGGTCTTCCAGTCTCTCTCTCATACCTCTTTTTGTTCAAACCCCTTACCATTTTCATCACCTTCCTCAGGACCACTTCATGTCTTTTTATCATTCCCAAATATGGCCTCCAAAAGTGAACACAATACTCCCAAGTGTGGCCTCACCAATGGCCTATATAGGGGCATCAACACCTCTTCTGCTAGTTATTCCTCTTTCTAAAGCATCCTTCTGGCTACAGCCACCGCCTTATCACACTGTTTAGCTGCCTTTAGATCCTCAGAAACAATCATCCCAAGGTCCCTCCTCGTCAGTGCATATCAGCCTCTCACCTCCCAGCACATACGGATTTCTACCCCCTAAATGCATCACTCTGCACTTCTTTGCATTGAATTTTAGTTTTCAGATGCTACACTATTCTAACTTTTGCAGATCCTTTGTTTTCGTCTCCCTCCAGGGTGTCCACTCTGTTACAAATCTTGGTATCATCCGCAAAAAGGCTAACCTTACCTTCTAACCCTTCAGCAATGTTGCTCACAAGCATATTGAACAGAATCGGTCCTAGCACTGATTCCTGAGGCACTTCACTACTCACCTTTCCTTCCGCTAAGTGAATTCAACTAACCACCACCACCCTCTGGCATCTGACAGTCAACCACCTTCTAATCTGATTCACCACTTTGGGCCCTAACTTCAGCCCATGGAATTTAAGAGCCTCCTATGAGGAACCATGGCAAAGGCTTTGCTGAAATCTAAGTAAAATTACATCTAAACCACGTCCTTGATTCAATTCACTGGTCACCCAGTCAATGAATTCAATCAGATTCATTTGGCACAATTTACCTTTAGTAAACCCATGTTGCCTCGAATCTTGTAATCCACTATTCTTTCCTTCAGCAACGTTTCCATTATTTTTCCCAATAATTGAAGTGAGGCTTACCGGCCTGTAGTTTCCCACTTCATCTCTGCAACCACTTTTGTGAAGAGGGACCATATCCGCTCTTCTCTAGTCCCGTGGAACCTCTCCCGTCTCTAAAGATTTATTTAACAAATCTTTTAAGAGGACCCACCAGAATCTCTCTGAGCTCCCTCAATATCCTGGGATGGATCCAATCTGGCCCCATAGCTTTGTCCACCTTCAATTTTTCAAGTTGTTCATAAACACTTTCTTCTGTGAACGGTGCAGTATCCACTCCATTCTGAGGTGTAACTTTGCTAACCAATCACGATTCTTCTCCATGTTTTTCTTCTGTGAATACCAAACCAGAAGTATTTGTTTAGCACATTTGCTTTCTCCTCACTCTCCACATAGTAGTTCACACCTTCTTTCAGTATCATAATTCCATTTTTTTGTCTCCTTTCAAGTTTCATTTAAAATTTGATTTAACGCCTATCCGAAATTTTAGGCGTTTTACATTGATTAAAAAAAGGGGAGGACTTAATGGACTTATACAATCAAAAACATGGAATCCGATGTACAATTAAACAAGAGGTAAGAGGGGAGAACTACTATAAGTTATAGAAAAGAAAAACATTGAAGAAAAAACAAAGGAATGAAGGGATTAACTTATTTACTGTTAGGTACCTGAAAAACAGAAAAGGGAAGGTCAGTGTTCGAAGACATCTTTAAAAAGAAAACATTTTAATGCACTTTTGAATTTATCCAGATTTTGCTCTTCTCTAATATTAGTTGGCAGTGAGTTCCAGATCATGGGGCAGTTACTGAGAAAGTGGTTGCCCGGCGAGTGCTGATAATCTAATTAAGGCATAAAGAATAGATGTTGGGTGGTAAATCTATCAAGGCTGGTTCCTTGGTTTAATGGGTTTTGAATATTAACATGGTGATTTTATAAGTTATTCTGTGTGGTATTGGTAGCCAATGGGCATTCTTTAAAAGTGGAGTGACGTGATCGTATTTCTTAGAATTAGTGATGATTTTGATGGCAGTATTTTGAATTAGCTGAAGGCTTCTAATTTCTTTTTGAAATATTCCTTTGTATAATGAATTGCAGTAATCAATTTTGGATATTATGAGTGAATGTATCAAATATGTTTAGAGTATGTGATTCCAGAATACTTGCTAAAGACCTAATCATTTTGAGTTTGTGAAAACAACTTTTAACTACTGCCCCGATTAGTGCACGGTAATTTAATTTACTATCAATAATATACCTAAAAACAATTTGTCTCCCTTTTTTATATTTCTAGCCATTTGCTCTTCTGCTTTCGCCAGACTTCTCTCTTGACTTTTCAGTTTCATCCGATATTCCTTTCTGAACTCCGAGTGTTTTTATATTTCACAAATTTTTTGTCCTTTATTTTTCCACCACTTGTTTGGAGAACCATATCAGTTTCCTTTTTCTCTTATTTTTATTTATTTTCTTCACTTAAAAAGGTCAGTAGCTCTTTTTATTGCACCTTTCAACTTGGACCACTGTTTATCCATTTCTCTTATGTCTTCCCATCCCATCAGCTCTTTCTTCAAGTACTCTCCCATGCTACTAAAGTCCGTATGTTTGAAATACAGGACTGAGTTTTGTGTGGCCATCGTCCACTTTGGCTGTTATATTGAACCAAATTGTATGATGATCGCTATTTCCCAGGTGGGCCCCCGTTTGGACATCAGAGACACTTTCACCATTTGTGAGCACTAGATCCAGCATCGCATTTTCCCTTGTAGGTTCTGTCACCATTTGTCTGAGCAGAGCCCCTTGAAAGGCGTCCACGATCTCCCTACTTCTTTCTGATTCCGCAGATGGAACTTTCTAGTCCACATCCGGCAGGTTGAAATCACCCAGCAATAGCACCTCCCCTTTCTTTCCCAACTTTTGTACATCTGTAATCAAATCTTTGTCAATTTGCTGCAATTGAGTCGGAGGTCTGTAGACAACACCCAAGTGGATAGAAGTTCCCATCTTCTTTTCAAAACAATCCATATTGCTTCTTTTCCCCAGACCCCCTGCATTTCAGTCGCTTGGATATCTGTCTTTACATAGAGAGCTACTCCTCCACCTTTTTGACCATCTCTGTCCTTCCTAAAAAGATTATATAGCCCGGTATGTTGGCATCCCATCCGTGGGAATCGCTGAACCATGCCTCTGTGATAGCAGCAATATCTAAGTCTGCATCTAACATTATCCCAGGACAAGCAGGCAGCATATTCTTAACACATGGGTGACGTCACCGACGGAGCCCTCGGTACGGACCTTTTAACTAGAAGTTTCTAGTTGGCCGCACCGCGCGTGCGCGAGTGCCTTCCCGCCCGACGGAGGAGTGCGTGGTCCCCAGTTTCTTCGTTTCCGCGGAGCGAAGAAGACGCGTGTATTTTTTCAACGGCCGTTGAAATCACTTTTTGCCTTCCCGCTCGCGCTTTTGTTATATTTTTTTCTTCCTCTACCTTCGGGTTTCCTTTTTCTTTCAATTGCAAAAAAAAAAAAAAAAAACTTTGATTTTTATTGTTTCTTTCGTTTTTGCCCCGGCGGGGCCTGTTGCCATTATACAGGCCTCGGACTTCGATTTTGCGGAGGCTATCTTCCCCTTCATGCCCCCGCAGGTCGGTTTTAAGAAGTGCCAGCGGTGTGCACGCCCGATCTCCGTTTCTGACCCACACAATTGGTGTTTGCAGTGCCTGGGTCCGGAGCATCGGGCAGATTCCTGCACCCGCTGTGCCACTTTACAAAAACGTACTCTTAAAAACCGAAGAATCCAGCAAACCCTGCTCTTCGGCTCCGAGTCGGCGATGGATTCATCACCCTCAGCGGCGGTACCGCAGAAATCGGCACCGTCCAGCTCGACACCGACCGATCCCGCATCGGCGCCACTGGCGCCAGGTAAGCCGGCTAAGAAGCCTTCCTCTTCCCTCGAGCGCCCTCCAGCTACGGTGACGACACCGTCCATACCGGCATCGCACCGGTCCCGTAAACGCTCCGCCCCGATAACGGTGAGTGCCTCGTCATCGGCCTCCTCATCGCCGGGGCGTGGAGCGGCATCCAAGGAACCGAAGAAAAAGAAAGCGGTTCCGATGCCACCCCTGGATGACCGTATCTCGGCCATCCTACAAACTCAGCTTCAGGAGCAGTTGAAGAAACAGCTTGAACAACTGCTACCCTCTATCCTGGCACCGCTCCTTCCGGTACCAGACCGGCCCGAGCCCCGCACCGAGCCCCCGGTGTCCACTCCTTCGGTACCGGTAAACACCTCGATGCCGATCCTTTCGGCACAACAACTTCCTGATGATCCTGTGGTTCATTCTCGAACCACAGTGGATCCTGCTCGGCACCAGGCGGTACGGCACTCTTCTCGGGACCGAGAACGACGCCGATCGTCCTCCCCTGGTGCCGTTTCGGTGCGCTCTGGTAAATCTTTGTCCAAAACTCACCACACCGCACCCTCCACCCCGGTGTCCCGACACGCACCAGAGGTCAGGGATCCGGATTTATGGGAGGAGACTCCTCTCGGTACCGAGGAGGATCCCTCCTCATCTGATGAGGAACCATCGGCGCCTGATGCCTCCTCTAAACCTGAGCAGTCCTCTTTTTCTAAATTTCTGAGGGAAATGTCTGCTGCTCTGTCACTTCCCCTTGAATCTGACTCCAAAAAGTCCCAAGCCTTTTTAGAAGCCTTAGACTTTGAGCAACCCCCTAAAGAGTTCCTCAAACTTCCCGTACATGACATCTTACGGGAGACATTCTACAAAAATTTGGAAAATCCCCTCACGGTACCGGGAGCTCCCCGTAAACTGGACAACCTTTACCGTGTCATCCCTATTCCAGGATTCGACAAATCTCAATTGCCCCATGAGTCCCTTCTGGTGGAATCCACCTTAAAAAAGACTCAGGGCTCCAGTGTCTATGCCTCTACCCCTCCTGGCAGAGAAGGTAAGACCATGGACAAGTTTGGCAAGAGGCTTTACCAGAATGCCATGCTTGCCAACAGGGCAAACAACTATTCCTTCCATTTTTCCTTTTATCTCAAACACTTGGTCCAACAGCTGTCTGCCCTCCAGAAGTACCTTCCTGAGCGCAAGGTCCCGCTATTCCAGCAGCACATATCTGGCCTTCTCCAAATGCGCAAGTATATGGTCCGCTCGATCTACGACTCCTTCGAGCTCACCTCTCGGGCCTCTGCCATGGCTGTAGCCATGCGTCGCTTGGCCTGGCTCAGAGTCTCCGACCTGGACATCAACCACCAGGACCGCCTGGCCAACGCCCCCTGTCTCGGGGATGAGCTTTTTGGAGAGTCACTGGATTCCACCACCCAGAAACTCTCCGCCCATGAGACTAGGTGGGACACCCTAATCAAGCCGAAAAAGAAGGCTCCGCCTGCTCGACCCTATCGGCCTCAATCATCCTACCAGCGGAGGTTCTCAGCCAGGCCACTCAATCCGCCTCCCCAACAATCTCGGCGACCCCGTCAACAGCAGCACCATGCCCAGGCTCGGTCTCAGGCCACCCAACCCTCCAAGCCTCCTCAGCCTGCTAAACAATCTCAGCCCTTTTGACTCTTCTCTCCAGGGCATAGCCAGTCATCCACCCTCGCTACCTCTTCCACAGCCTATCGGGGGTCGTCTCACCATTTTCTCAAGCCGTTGGGAAGTCATCACGTCGGACCAGTGGGTCCTCAACATCATCCGCCACGGCTACTCTCTCAACTTCCAGACTCTGCCTCCGGACAACCTTCCCGTAGAGTCTGCTTCAAACTCATCTCAAACCCCCCTCCTCCTGAGGGAGGTTCAATCCCTCCTCCTTCTCAATGCCATCGAAGAAGTACCTCCAGATCAAAGGGGGCAGGGATTCTACTCCCGCTACTTCCTGGTACCCAAAAAGACGGGAGACCTCCGTCCCATTCTCGATCTAAGGGACCTCAACAAGTGTCTGGTCAAGGAGAAGTTCAGAATGCTCTCCCTTGCCACGCTCTATCCTCTTCTTTCTCAACACGACTGGCTATGTTCCCTGGACCTCAAAGAGGCCTACACTCACATCTCCATCAATCCACATTCTCGCCGCTACCTGCGATTCCAGGTACTGCACCACCACTATCAGTACAAGGTGCTACCGTTCGGCCTCGCCTCCTCACCCAGGGTCTTCACCAAGTGCCTCATAGTGGTAGCGGCCTTCCTCAGGTCTCACAACCTCCAGGTGTTCCCCTATTTGGACGATTGGTTGGTGAAAGCACCTACGTCTCCACTTGTGCTACAGGCTACTCATCACACCATCTCTCTCCTCCACCTCCTGGGGTTCGAGATCAACTACCCCAAGTCGCATCTGCTTCCCACCCAGCGACTTCAATTCATTGGAGCAGTTCTGGACACCACGCTAATGAGGGCTTTTCTCCCCTCCGATCGCAAGCAGACCCTGCTCCATCTCTGCCGTCAGGTACTCTTGCATCCCTCCATTCCTGCTCGACAGATGATGGTCCTCCTGGGTCACATGGCCTCGACAGTGCATGTCCTTCCTCTGGCTCGTCTCCACCTTCGTACACCTCAGTGGACGCTCGCCAACCAGTGGTCACAGACTACGGATCTTCTTTCTCATCCCATCTCTGTGACATCATCTCTTCAGCAATCTCTCCAATGGTGGTTGAACTCCTCAAATCTTTCCAGGGGTCTACTTTTCCATCTGCCCCCCCACTCTATGATCATCACCACAGATGCGTCCCCCTACGCGTGGGGAGCTCACCTGGGAGATCTACGCACCCAGGGACTTTGGACCCCACAGGAGCGTCGTCATCACATCAATTTCCTGGAACTCAGAGCCATTTTCTACGCCCTCAAGGCTTTCCAGCATCTTCTCTGTCCTCAAGTCCTCCTCCTATGCACAGACAATCAAGTCGCCATGTACTACATAAACAAGCAAGGCGGCACCGGATCTCGCCCCCTTTGTCTGGAGGCTCTGCGCATCTGGACCTGGGCCACGGACCGCAATCTCTTTCTCAGGGCGGTCTACATCCAGGGCGAACAGAACTCTCTGGCCGACAATCTCAGCCGCATCCTTCAACCTCACGAGTGGACGTTGGACCCTCCGACTCTACTCTCCATCTTTGCTCGCTGGGGCACTCCGCAGGTGGACCTCTTTGCAGCACCTCACAACCATCAGCTGCCCCAATTCTGTTCCAGACTCTTCTCTCCTCACCGTCTGGCCCCGGATGCATTCCTGCTCGACTGGAGGGATCGGTTCCTCTATGCCTTCCCTCCACTTCCTTTGATGTTGCGGACCTTGTCCAAACTCCGCAAGGACAATGCCACCATGATCCTCATCGCCCCTCGGTGGCCTCGTCAACACTGGTTCTCCCTTCTGCTTCAACTCAGCTCCAGGGAGCCCATTCCTCTTCCTGTGTTTCCTACTCTACTTACACAGCAGAATCAGTCTCTACTACATCCCAACCTGTCTTCCCTCCACCTGACAGCTTGGTTTCTCTCGGGCTGACCTCTCCGGAGAATCTATCTCAACCGGTCCGCCTCATTTTGGACGCCTCCAGGAAACCGGCCACTCTTCAATGTTACCATCAGAAGTGGACCAGATTCTCCTCGTGGTGTCTCCGGCATCATCAAGAACCCACCTCTTTGGCGGTGGAAACTGTCTTGGACTATTTGCTCTCGCTGTCCAACGCTGGCCTCAAAACCACTTCCATCAGAGTCCACCTCAGTGCCATCACTGCGTTTCACGAGCCTATTCTCGGAAAACCCCTCACGGCTCATCCGCTGGTTTCAAGATTTATGAGAGGGCTCTTCAACATCAAACCGCCTCTCAAGCCTCCTCCCGTCGTCTGGGACCTGAATGTGGTTCTCTCTGCCCTTATGAAACCTCCGTTTGAGCCTCTTGCCACAACTTCATTCAGGCTTCTTACCTGGAAGGTGCTTTTTCTAATTGCCATCACCTCTGCCAGGAGGGTTAG
Source organism: Geotrypetes seraphini (assembly GCF_902459505.1). Lineage (NCBI taxonomy): Eukaryota > Metazoa > Chordata > Amphibia > Gymnophiona > Dermophiidae > Geotrypetes > Geotrypetes seraphini. The sequence continues at coordinate 72,412,769 of NC_047095.1, forward strand.
CGAACTGCATGCACTGGTTGCCGACCCACCGTTCACTGTTTTTCACCATGACAAGGTTGTTCTGCGTACCCACCCTAAATTCCTTCCCAAGGTGGTCTCAGCTTTTCACCTCAACCAGTCCATTGTGCTTCCCGTCTTCTTTCCTAAGCCTCACTCGCATCCTGGAGAACAGGCGTTGCACACGCTGGATTGTAAGCGTGCCCTTGCTTACTACCTTGATCGTACCAGAGCTCACCGAACATCCCCCCAGCTCTTTTTGTCTTTCGATCCCAACCGTTTGGGCCGTCCTGTCTCCAAACGGACACTTTCAAATTGGCTTGCTGCCTGTATTGCCTTCTGTTATGCTCGGGCCGGTCTCTCACTGGAAGGATCTGTCACGGCCCACAGAGTCCGAGCTATGGCTGCTTCTGTGGCTTTCCTCCGTTCCACGCCCATCGAGGAAATCTGCAAGGCGGCCACTTGGTCCTCAGTTCACACGTTCACTACTCACTACTGTCTGGATGCATTCTCCAGACGGGATGGACACTTCGGCCAATCTGTGTTACAAAATTTATTTTCCTAATGGCCAACCATCCCTCCTCCCTCTTTGTTAGCTTGGAGGTCACCCATGTGTTAAGAATATGCTGCCTGCTTGTCCTGGGATAAAGCACAGTTACTTACCGTAACAGGTGTTATCCAGGGACAGCAGGCAGATATTCTTAAGTCCCACCCACCTCCCCGGGTTGGCTTCTTAGCTGGCTTATCCTAACTGGGGACCACGCACTCCTCCGTCGGGCGGGAAGGCACTCGCGCACGCGCGGTGCGGCCAACTAGAAACTTCTAGTTAAAAGGTCCGTACCGAGGGCTCCGTCGGTGACGTCACCCATGTGTTAAGAATATCTGCCTGCTGTCCCTGGATAACACCTGTTACGGTAAGTAACTGTGCTTTAAGGCTTGCAGATCCTGATTTTTGTTGCTTAGACTGGGCATTTGTGGCAATTGCTTTTCAGCTCCTATTCCACAACAATCATTTTTTGTAGTGTGTTTAATTTCATCTCATTTCCTGTTGAATCACTAGGAAGTGATTTGCTAATATTGTTGTTTTCATTGCTATCTTTATCATCAGATCTTGTCTTTTGCTGGGGGGTGGCCTCCATACACATATGCCATCCCCACCTTCTAGTTTAAATGCCTAGAAACATATTGCCTGAATTTCTCAGCTAGGATTTTTTTCCTGCCATGGCAAAGTGCAGTCCATCATTACAATAGTGTCTTGTTTTTCCATGTATTGCCCCATTCTCCTATATACCTAAAACCTTCTTGATGACACCAGGCTTTGAGCCACGTATTGAAGTTCTTATTGCCTCTCCCTTTCCATAAGTAGGCAGTACTTATGTAAAAGCTAGTGTCTTTATAAAAGGTTTTATTTCCTCCCCCAGATCCCGAAAAGCTTTCTGCGCTACAAGTCAGTTATTGTTGGTTAGGTCATTTGTTCAGAGGTGGATAATATCAGTCAGAATTTGTCTGGCATTCCTGGTAGCTGAGGATCCTGGAAGTCATTTCACTATTTTGAGTTCCTTGTCCTACGTTACAAAGTTAATCCATTTCTGGTTTGAGCTTTGCTTCACAAGTCATCTTCACTGTACATTAGGGTTGTCCAGAAAAACCTAAAGTTGGAAAAACTGTCCAAATTGAAGTATTTCCCATTAATTTGTGCTTGATCAGAAAATAATTTAAAAATATGTTTTACAGCTCATCCTAAGGTCCCTCAAAGCAGCCACTGATTACATAAAGCTCTGCTATTTTTGCTTAATGGAGCAAATTTCTTGATATTATATCCCCCAAGCTGGATTAGAGGTTTTTATCATGGGCTGGCAAGGTACGTGCTCCACTTTAAGGAATTTTATGAGCATCAGAGCATTTACTGCTCTGTCCTGCACTAAAAAACCTTAGTGCAGCTTGATACGAGGGAGTTAGCTATAACTTATGTTTTCTCACTCAGCAATGATATATTGATGAAACATTTTATGTCAAAGTTTGTTTAACTGAAAAACAGATCAGTACAGAAATAACACTAGAGTCTCCAATATGTTTATAATAAGTGGGGTTGGATTCCTTAGAACCCCACTAATACAGTGTAGGGGAACCCTACTCGGAGGTACCCGAAGTTGGCAAGGATTGCCCCTTGCAACAGCCACATGCACATGCCAGCCTTGTTCACCACTCGGGCACACAATGAGCACTTTTTCCCCTTTAAAGTGCTCATCGTGAACCGCCACTAAGGAAAAACACACACACACCGGTTACCAATTAAGTTCAATTAAAGCTAATTAAAAGCTTCCCTTCAGACCGGGACTGCCTCAAGGTGTGGTTTTTTGGTGTGTTTTTTTTTTTTAAACTACAACTAACAAACAAAAGAGCAGACTCCACAGGCTCTCAACCTTGCCTGAACTGTGGCAAGCCTTACAGCTGAGGCATCTCTAAGAAAAAAAAATTTGGGGAGGTGGGTGAATATGGGGAGAGGGACTTGACCAGTTGAGTGTGGCATCCCTGAGGTCGTACGGATCCCCAAAAGGGTCCAAGCTCTATCCAGCACCCACAAACATGGACAAAAAGGCCACTCCAACAGGCCCTAAACTTAACCAAGGAAAGACTGCACAGGCTTTCCACCTGCTGGAGACTGAGAACAGACTGATTGTAGATGGGACTGCAGTGCAAAGCCCACTTGTACTACAGCCAAAAGTCAATGTGTCTCAGTCTCCATCTGCTGGCAAAGGACTGTAAACCCATTTGTTCTGTGCAGGTCTGTAGGGACGCTAAAGAAACAAATCAGTACAAAACACTAGAATCTCCAATATGCTTATTATAATAAGTGGGGTTGGATTTCTTAGAACCCCACTAAAGCAGTGTTACAACCACAAAAGCATAGGAAATCATTCTCCTGTCAGCAAATAAGACATTTTAAGCAAAAAAAAAAAATCTAGTAGTAGCTTATTAAATGAACCTTCAATATCTGCACTTTATTATGGAAAACAGAAATTTAACACTTCACTAATAGCTAAACACTGCTTGCCCTGGATCGGTAGCATAGAACGTTGCTACTCCTTGGGTTCTGGCCAGGTACTAGAGACCTAGATTGGCCACTGTGAAAATGGGCTACTGGGCTTGATGGACCATTGGTCTGACCCAGTAAAGCTATTCTTATGATTTTATGTTAGATAGAAACATGATGGCAGACTTCCCCATTTTTTTCAAAAACCATCCGGGCTCCTGGACAACAACAAAAAAACCCGACATGTCCAGGTAACCTTATCTATGCAGCCCAATTTGGCACAGCCTACAGCCCGGTGGTTGGGGACCCCCGTTTTAAAGCATGAAAGCAGCGAGATGGAGTCAGAAGGCCAGTAGTGACAAGCAGGCTGGACTGCAGGGGTCATCCCTCGTTCACTAATCAATGCTCAGATTATATCATTCTAAAAACTTTTACTGAATGCTACGTTGCAGACACCCCAAAGCAAGCCCACCTTTTGGAACAGAAAATGCTTTTCTTTCATAGCCGTCAGGAATAAGAAGCTGCTTGTTCCTTTCCAACTCTTCCTTATTCAGACGATCCATTATCTCTTCCAGTGTTTTAACAATCTCTGCAAACGAAGGACGCAGCTTTGGGTCCATCTGTAAGAGAATGATTCAAATGAGGAAGGAAGTTAGTGGACTTGAATCTTCATGCGTGGGGCACATCACTGACAAGATTCTGTACAGGAAAATAGTTTCCCACTAACTTTTTCTAGAAGCCTAAAGATCAGAGATGCACCAGTTCAGGCCTGAAGTGCCTGAAACAAGCCAGGTTTCAAAGTTATTCCAAAGGAATAGGCATGAGCTACTATTTATCATTTCTATAGTGCTGAAAGGCATACGCAGCACTGTACATTTAACATGGTCCCTGCTAAGAGCAGCTTACAATCTAATTTGGACAGACAGGACATCTCAGGGGTGGGGAGATTCTGGGAGAGGAAAGGCATCTGACAGCAGTTTCATAAGGGAGCTTTTAGCTTGGATTTGAAGACTGCTAGAGATTGAGCATGACATTGATTCAGGCAGCAAGTTCCAGGAATATGGTGCGGCAAGAAAGAAGGGACAGAAACTGGCATTGTCAGTAGAGACTTTCAAAACACAAGAGTACTCGGTTATTTCAGAACTCTGCTTTATTTGTGTGGTGGCTCAACACGCCTAAACAATATATTTTGCAGAATACAGTGTATCGCGGGTAAGGACAACTTCTCAAAGGTCACTTTTTGGAGTTAATTCGAGCTTGAGAGATATTGGGGGGCTACAGAGTGAATGCACTTGCAAGTCAATAAGAGGAGTTGGAACTGTATTTGAAAACAATTAAGGGAAGAGAAGTCATTAGACAGATTCAAAGGAATATTAAAAAGTTTTGTATAAAGACGCGTTTGACACATAGCATTCATACGAGGCCATGTTTATAAATTCATCCTATCCCCATGTATTGCCCTTTTACCGTTATCGTTCCTGTACTGATTGTAGTTCCTTATGGCTCCCTTTTGTTTTAATCTGTAGCTTATTTGTTGTCATCGTTTGTGCTGTTTACTAACCATTTTGTCAGTTTTCCCCATTTTTTATATTGTACATTACTTTGAAATCTTTGATATTGTGATTCAATCAAACTTTTAATAAACTTGAACAGATGGGGAGTCAATGAAGCGACTTGAGGAGAGGGATTACGTATGTAAGAATAGCTGCTCTCACGGAATATGCATTTTGAATGGATTGAAGGGGTGAGAGATAAATGTGCAGGAGGCCCGAGAGAAGTACGTTGCAGCAGTCTAAGCATGAGGTGATGAGAGCGTGGAAGGGTTTTCGTAGTGTGTTCAGAAAAGAGGGGTCAGATTTTAGTAATATAGAAGAGGGAGCAACAGGTTTTGGCAGTTTGTTGGATCTGAGCAGAGAAAGACAGAGAGGAGTCAAAGATCATCCCGAGGTTGCGAGCTGACGAGACAGGGAGGAGGAGAGTGTTATTCACAGCAATAGAGAATGGAGGGGAAGGGAGGTGAGTTTAGATGGAAAGATAAGGAATTCAGTTTTAGCCATATTGAGTTTTGAGATGTAACATAGTAGATGACAGCAGTTAAAGACCCGAATGGTCCATCCAGTCTGCCCAACCTAATTCAATTTAAATTTTTAAATTTTTTCTTCTTAGCTATTTCTGGGCAAGAATCCAAAGCTTTATCCGGTACTGTGCTTGGGTTCCAACTGCCGAAATCTCTGTTAAGACTTACTCCAGCCTATCTACACCCTCCCAGCCATTGAAGCCCTCCCCAGCCCATCCTCCACCAAACGGCCATATACAGACACGGACCGTGCAAGTCTGCCCAGTACTGGCCTTAGTTCAATATTTAATATTATTTTCTGATTCTAGAACCTCTGTCCCACGCTTCTTTGAACCCAGTCACAGTTTTACTCTCCACCTCTCTCGGGAGCGCATTCCAGGCATCCACTACCCTCTCCGTAAAGTAGAATTTCCTAACATTGCCCCTGAATCTACCACCCCTCAACCTCAAATTATGTCCTCAGGTTTTACCATTTTCCTTTCTATGTTAATACCCTTCAAGTATTTGAACGTCTGAATCATATCTCCCCTGTCTCTCCTTTCCTCTGGGTATACATATTCAGGGCTTCCAGTCTCTCCTCATACGTCTTCTGGCGCAAGCCTCCTATCATTTTCGTCGCCCTCCTCTGGACCGCCTCAAGTCTTCTTACGTCTTTCGCCAGATACGGTCTCCAAAACTGAACCCAATACTCCAAGTGGGGCCTCACCAATGACCTGTACAGGGGCATCAACACCTTCTTTCTTCTACTGTCTACGCCTCTCTTTATACAGCCCAGCATCCTTCTGGCAGCAGCCACTGCCTTGTCACACTGTTTTTTCACCTTTAGATCTTCGGACACTATCACCCCAAGGTCCCTCTCCCTGTCCGTGCATATCAGCTTCTCTCCTCCCAGCATATACGGTTCCTTCCTATTATTAATCCCCAAATGCATTACTCTGCATTGAATTTTAGTTGCCAGGCATTAGACCATTCCTCTAACTTTTGCATATCCTTTTTTTATATTTTCCACTCCCTCTTCGGTGTCTACTCTATTACAAATCTTAGTATCATCTGCAAAAAGGCACACTTTTCCTTTTAACACTTTTCCTTTTAACCCTTCAACAATGTCACTCAAACATATTGAACAGGATTGGCCCCAGCACTGAACTCTGAGGGACTCCACTACTCACCTTTCTTTCCTTCGAGCGACTTCCATTAACCACCACCCTCTGGCGTCTGTCCGACAGCCAGTTGCTGACCCAGTTCACCACTTTGGGTCCTAACTTCAGCCCTTCAAGTTTGTTCAACAGCTTCCTATGAGGAACTGTATCAAAGGCTTTGCTGAAATCCAAGTAAATTACATCTAGCATATGTCCTCGATCCAGCTCTCTGGTCACCCAATCAAAAAATTCAATCAGGTTCGTTTGGCACGATTTACCTTTTGTAAAGCCATGTTGCCTCGGATCCTGTAACCCATTAGATTCAAGGAAGTACACTATCCTTTCTTTCAGCAAAACTTCCATTATTTTTCCAACAACTGATGCGAGGCTCACCGGCCTGTAGTTTCCTGCTTCATCCCTGTGACCACTTTTATGAATAGGGACCACATCCGCTCTCCTCCAATCCCCAGGAATCACTCCCATCTCCAGAGATTTGTTGAACAAGTCTTTAATAGGACTCGCCAGACCTCTCTGAGCTCCCTTAGTATCCTGGGATGGATCCCGTCTGGTCCCATCGCTTTGTCCACCTTCAGTTTTCAAGTTGCTCATAAACACCCTCCTCTGTGAACGGCGCAGAATCTACTCCATTTTCTCGTGTAACTTTGCCAGACAATCTCGGTCCTTTTTCAGGATTTTCTTCTGTGAACACAGAACAGAAGTATTTGTTTGGCACGTTTGCTTTCTCCTCATCACTCTCCACATATTGGTTCTCAGCATCTTTTAGCCTATCAATTCCATTTTTCATCTTCCTCCTTTCTCTAATATCTGAAAAATTTTTGTCTCCCTTTTTTACATTTTTAGCCATTTGTTCTTCCGCCTGTGCTTTCGCCAGACGTATCTCTCTCTTGATTTCTTTCAGTTTCACCCTGTAGTCCTTTCTGATCTCCTTTTCTTGGGTTTTTTTATATTTCACGAATGCCAACTCTTTCGCCTTTATTTTCTCAGCCACTAGGTTGGAGAACCATATCGGCTTCCTTTTTCTCTTGTTTTTATTGATTTTCTTCACATAAAGGTCCGTAGCCATTTTTATCGCTCCTTTCAGCTTAGACCACTGTCTTTCCACTTCTCTTATGTCCTCCCATCCTAACAGCTCTTTCTTCAGGTACTCTCCCATTACATTAAAGTCCGTACGTTTGAAATCTAGGACTTTTTAAGTATCGTGCGGCCGCTCTCCACCTTAGCCGTTATATCAAACCAAACCGTTTGATGATCGCTACTTCCCAGTTGAGCACCCACTCGAACATTAGAGATACTCTCTCCATTTGTGAGGACCAGATCCAATATCACTTTTTCCCTTGTGGGTTCCGTCACCATTTGTCTGAGCAGAGCCTCTTGAAAGGCATCCACAATCTCTCTACTTCTTTCCGATTCCGCAGGTGAACATTCCAGTCCGCATCCGGCAGGTTGAAATCTCCCAACAGCAGAACCTCCTCTTCTTTAGCACTCTCCAGACCAGTAGAGGTTAATCTTTACAAATGGTATATATCCAATCATGACCAGCAGGTGGAGACTGAAAACAAAACTGTGGGACAGTATATAATATACTCCCTTCTCCATTTACCTCAGTCTTCTTTCAGTCTCCAGCAGGTGTTGATGTGATCTGTACCCATCTCCCTTGGTAGGGCTGTTGGAATTTGTTTAGGGGGTTTATAGTCCCTGTTCCTTCCAAACTTTTGGATATCCAAATCAGATCCTTATCAATTTGCTGCGATTGAGTCGGAGGTCTGTAGACTACACCCACGTAGATAGAAGTTCCATCGTCTCTCCATCCAAGTTGCAATGTCAAACAGGCAGGCTGAGATTCGGGCAGGCTGTAGAGATATCTGGTGTGGAGAAGTACATCTGGGAGTCATCAGCAAAGAGGTGATATTGAAAACCATGAGAGGAGATCAGTATACCGAAAGAGTGGGTATATACGGAAAGATGAGGACCCAGGATCGAGCCTTGAGGTACACAGATACAGTGGTATGGCAGCGGAGGACGATCCACCATAACGATAGGAGAGAAGAAAACCAGGAGAGAACAGAACCCTGGAATCCCAGCGAGGATAGTGTGTCGAGGAGCAGGTGATGGCAAGTTATTCTTATACTAGTCTTATAGCCCGTTACATTAACGGATGCTAGAATATATGTGTGTGTCTGTTTTTCTCTCTCTCTCTCCTTAGCTGCTTTCTGTATTTTTGTCTATATTTTTCCTCGGCTGTCCTCCCATTCTCCCTTCCTTTTACCTTCCCTGTGTCCACCACCACCCCTTCACTGCTCCCCTTATCCAGCAGCAGCCCTTCTTTTTATCTCCCCCTGTCCAGCAGCACCTCTTTCCTGTCCCCCTGTCCAACAGTAGGCCTCCCTTCCTTTTTCTTCCCCCCCCCGTCTCTTCCTCTGTCCATCAGCACCTCTTTCCTGTCCCGCTGTCCAGCAGTAGGCCTCCAATTTGGCTTTTTATTTTTTTCTCTCTGACTGGTTGTACCTCCATGTGCTACTATTGTGAGTAGCTGTACTTTCATACGATACCCTTCCGGTAGCATGGTTCCCCCTATTAATCCCTATAATTCTTGGGTTACATTGCATATTCTTTTAACTCTCCGCATATCTCATTGGAGTAGGGCTTTCTTATTATTTCTTTGCATGAAACTCACTTGTGATTTGCATGACGGCTTTGCTTGAATGAACCTTGGTACACCAATTATTTTGTAGCTTTTCCACGCCCTGCTGGTACCCCGGTTGTTCTGGCATACCCCAGTAACTCGTCCAGGCCTCCCTTCCTTTTTCTTCTCCCCCCCTGTCTGTTCCCCTGTCCAGCAGCACCCCTTACCTTGCATCTGGCTTCCGCTGACAGCTGCCGCGGCCGCAAGCCTCCACACGCATGCGCACTCCTACCTGCAGGGCCCTACAGCGCACGGAAAACGGAACACGCAGGTGGGAGTGCACATGCGCGTTTAGGCTTTTATTATATTAGATTCTCATGTCGATCAACTGTGTCGAAGGCAGCAGACAGATCGAGAAGGATGAGGCTAGAGTGGAGGCCATTGGATTTGGCCAGGAACAAGTCAGATACTTTAGCAAGGGTAGTTCAACATCCTTTCTTTCAGCAACACTTCCATTATTTTTCCAACAATCGAAGTGAGGCTTACTGGCCTGTAGCTTCCCGCTTCATCTCTGTGACCACTTTTGTGTATAGGGACCACATCTGCTCTTCTCCAATCTTCAGGAACCACTCCCATCTACAGAGATTTGTGAACAAGTCTTTAATAGGTCCCGCCAGAGCCTCTTTGAGCTCCCTCAGTATCCTGGGATGGATCCTGTCGAGTCCCATCGCTTTGTCAACCTACAGTTTTTCAAGGTGTTCATAAACACTTTCCTCTGTGAACGGCGCAGAATCTACATTTTCTTGTGTAACTTTGCCAGACAATCTCGGTCCTTCTCCAGGATTTTCTTCCGTGAACATAGAAGAAAAGTATTTGTTTAGCACGTTTGCTTTTTCCTCATCACTCTCAACATAATGGTTCATAGCATCTTTTAGGTTTTGCAATTCCATTTTTCATCTTCCTCCTTTGACTAATATATCTGAAAAAAAATTTGTCTCCTTTTTTTTTACATTTTTAGCCATTTGCTCTTCCGCCTGTGCTTTTGCCAGATGTATCTCTTGGCTTCTTTCAGTTTCATCTGGTAGTCCTTTCTGTACTCCTCTTCTTGAGTTTTTTATATTTCAGGAACGCCAACACTTTGCCTTTATTTTCTCTGCCACTAGTTTGGAGAACCATATTGGTTTCCTTTTCTCTTGTTTTTATTTATTTTCTTCATATAAAAGATCCATAGCCATTTTTAATAATAATCATAATAATAATAATAACAACAGTTTATATACCGCAGTACCGTTAAGTTCTATGAGGTTTACAAAAGATTAGTGAAGTACAAGTTGAGAGAACTTTAAGGGAAGGGGGAACAAGAGGGGGAAAGGGCAAGAGAACCGTTATAGAGGGGAAGAGAGGAACGGGTCAACTGTCTACATACTTCTGGAACAGGTGAGTTTTATTGCTCCTTTCCGCTTCTCTTATGTCCTCCCATCGTAATAGCTCTTTCTTCAGGTACTCTCCCATTTTATTAAAGTCCGTGCGTTTGAGCGGGACACCTTAAAGTCACCTGTGGTGGATACGGTGGTCTCAGCCATCGCGAAGTGGCATATTGTGCCTGTTGAGGGTGGCTCTGTGTTAAGGGACCCTGAGGAGCGTAAAGTGGAGTCTCTCAAACAGTTTTATGCTACTGCTCTGGTGGTCCAGGCAGCGATGTGTGATGGTCTGGTTGCTTGGGCTTGTTTTCCCTGGGCTGAGCGTATCCTTCACCGCAAGTCTGATAACTGGGACTTAGTAGAGCAGGAAGTTGCCAAGATTAAGATGGGTGCTTCTTATCTCTCAGATGCCATGTATGATCTTTTGCGAGCTTCGGGCATGGTCGGCGGATGCAGCGTCCAAGGCTAAGCTGATGAAATTTCCCTTTAGGGGTCTTTCTTGTTTGGAGAAGATTTGGACAAGTTGGTTCAGACCTTAAATGACTAAGGTGCCTCACTTGCCTAAAGATAGGGCTAGGCCGCTGGAGTGGGGTGGCAATGCTAGAGGGTGCTTGAATGATCTCCGTCTATGCCCTGGTTGAGGGGCCACTTCCTTTTTTACCCCCAGGACCTCCCAGGGTCGTTTTCAGCTCATGCTGGCCTTTCGGGAGGCCCGTGGGGGAGCTGGGAATTCCTCCGCTGGTTCCCCCGCGCCCATCTGCGCAACTTCTAGCCAAAGTGGGCAGAGATCATGTTCGATCAGTGGGTCCTGGAGGTGATTCAGGACGAATATGATCTGGAGTTTGCCCGCTCCTTGCCAGATCATTTTCTAGCTTTTCCTTGTCTTTTGGCCTGGAAGAAGCAGGCTTTTCGCCAGACCCTTCAAGGGTTGCTAGATCTCAAAGAAGTGGTTCCAGTTCCCCCTCAGGAATGTTGCACCAGCAGGTACTCCATTTACTTTATGGTGCCCAAGAAAGAGGGGACTTTTTGGCCCATCCTCAATTTGAAAGGGGTCAACAGGGCTCTCAGGGTTCCATCTTTTTGCATGGAGACGCTGCAGTCAGTTTTTTTAGCAGTTCAGCCAGGGGAATATCTGACTTATCTTGATCTAACGAAGGCCTACTTGCATGTTCCGATCCGGGCCTCCCATCAGCAGTTCCTTCGCTTTGCGATCTTGGGATGGCACTATCAGTTTTGTGCGCTTCCTTTTTGTCTGGCCATGGCCCCAAGGTCGTTAAACCAAGGTTAAGGTGGTCGTGGTGGTGGTTTGCGCAAAGAGGACATTCTGGTTCATCCCTATCTGGACGACTGGTTGATTCGAGCAAAGTCATTATCCCAGGACAAGCAGGCAGGTATTCTCACTAGTGGGTGATGTCATCCGACAGAGCCCCGATACGGACGTCTCACAAGCATGTTTTGCTTGAAGAAACTCAGAAGTTTCGAGATGCCCGCACCGCGCATGCGCCAGTGCCTTCCCGCCCAATGGTCCGGGCGTGTCTCCTCAGTTCTTTTTCTTCCGCGGAGCTGAGAAGTTTACTTCAATTCTGCGCCCATTGAATCTGTTTTTTGCCTTCTGTATTGCCGCGGGTTGGGTTCTTTTGGCTCTCTCGTGCATTTCTTTCTTTCTTTGATTTCTTTTTTTTTATTTTTTTCTTCCGACACCAGGTCGGCCGCGTGGCTGGGGCCCCGCGCCTTCGACCTTGCGGCGGAGCTTTTCTGGCCTATGTCCCGGCCGATCACCGGTTTTAAAAAGTGCAGCAAGTGCCAGTGCGCGATTTCGCTCACGGACCCGCATCAACGCTGCCTACAGTGTCTGGGTCCGGATCACTTTCCGAAATCGTGCCAGCCTTGCTCCACTCTGACGGCGCGAGCGTTTAAGCGCCGCTGTCTGCTGTGGGAGTCCATGTTCAAGATGGAAGCTTCGTTGGATCCTTCAGCTTCAACATCGACTGGTGCTTCGACTCCGTCGGCGAAGCCCTCTGCCTCCCCGGCTGCTTCGGGCCTTCTAAAACCAGCCTCGTTCACACCGGTTTCGGCCTCGACCTCGGCGCCGGTGCCTTCCTCCGTCTCCTCGGAACAGGTATCGACTCCTACAGTTCCACCGGTGGTGCTTAAAGTGCCGAAGGCTGGCAAGCAGAAGCACGCGGCATCGAAAGAGCACGGAGACCGTGCGGAAGGGCCCCCTTTTGGTGCCGATCCCTCCATATCGGCTTCGTTGCGGTCCATTCTGGAAGCTCAGTTTGTGGAACTCATGACCACCATGGGTCCCCGGCTGATTGCCTCGATCCAGAGTGACCTCCCAGTTCCGGTTCCGAGGGGCGGGCCGCCCCCTCCTCCTCCACCGCGCCGCTCGACCTCGTTGCTCGGCGAGGAGGAGCGGTGGGCGGTGTCCGGTTCCTCGAGGCGGTCCTCGGGTAGTGCCATGCCTCCCTTGGAACCGATTCCCTCGAGAAAGGCCTCCCTTAGTGATATGCCTCCCTTGGAGCCTATTCCCTCGAGGAAAGCTTCCCTTAGCGACTTGCCTCCCTTGGAACCTATTACCCCGCCCCATGACACAGTGTGGCGTCCACCTTCGAGGCCTCCCAATCCTGGGCATAGCAGGAAGCAGGACGAGTTCTTCCGAACCCCCTATCAAGCCTGGGCGGCTTCTGGGGAGGCACCGACTCTTCCACCTCTCCGATCGGCGGCCTCGAGTCCTATCTGCTCCATGGAGGCTTCTGGGGACCAGTATTCTCACAGAAGGGCTCGATCCCCTTCCAGGCATCGAGAGGGGCATCGATCCAGACACTCTTCAAGGCATTCCTCTCGGCACTCGACTGTCTCGCCTCAGAAGAAATTACCTCGGATGGGGTATTCTGCTTCGGCTGGGTCTCCTTCTCCGGGCCCAGAGTTTGAGGACCCCGAGGTGTTTTACTCGCCCTGTTGCTCACAGGCTTCTGTGGAGCCCGAAGCCTCGACTTCTTCTAGTCCTTCTCGAAGACCGGCGCTGGCGGACCAACTGTCCTTTTCCTCGTTCCTCAGACAGATGGCGGATGACATGGACATTACCCTCGATGCTGGGTCTCGATACTCCAAGGAGTACCTCGATACCATGCACTTGACTCATCCTCCGGCCGAGTCCTTACGCCTACTTCTGCACAAGCTCCTCGACCAGACCTTCATGAGGTGCTTTGAGTCTCCTTACTCTATCCCTGCGGTCCCTGGAAAATTGGATGCTCGGTACCGCACGGTGCATCATAAGGGCTTCAAGGGACCTCAGCTTTCTCATCAGTCCCTCCTGGTCGAATCCTCGCTCAAGCGGTCTCATCCTGGTCAGGTGTATGCTTCGGTGCCTCCGGGCCGCGAGGGCAGGACCATGGATAAGTTTGGACGACGCATCTATCAGAATTCTATGATGGCGTCCCGAGTCCTGAATTATAATTTCCACTTTGCCACCTACTTGGAATTTTTTCTGCCTGTGCTTCGGAAATTCACGCCCTACATTGAGTCCCAGGCTCGATTTGAGTTTGAGGAGGTGGTTGCTTCGCTGTCCCAGCTTCGTCTTCAGTTGATGCAATCTGCCTATGATGCTTTCGAGCTCTCGGCCCGAGCAGCAGACTGCTCTGTGGCGTTGCGCCGTTTGGCCTGGTTGCGGACCATTGACATGGACCCGAATCTTCAGGACCGTCTGGCAAACGTCCCGTGTGCTGGGGCGGATCTTTTTGATGAATCCATTGAGACAGTCACGAAGAAATTGTCTGATCATGAAAAGTCCTTCCAGTCCATTCTTAGGCCGAAGCCTAAGCCTCAGCAGTCTCGACCCTCTCGACCGCCATTGATCTATCAGCGGCGTTATCAGCCGAGGCAAGCTCCTCCTGAGAGGCAACCTGCGAAGCGGCAGCCTCCTCAGAAGGCTCAGCAAAAGTCTCAGCCGTCTGCTGTCCCTAAGGCTCCTCAGCCTTTTTGACTGTCTCTTCGAGGGCGTAACCAGCCTCGTTCTGCCTCCCCCTGTTTTTCCCATCGGAGGGCGCCTCCATCATTTTTATCATCGCTGGGAGGCCGTAACCACCGACCTCTGGGTCCTGACTATCATCAGGGAGGGATACTCTCTTCAATTCCATCGGGTCCCTCCAGACCACCCTCCAAGAGAGTATCCTTCCAACTTGACACAGACCGCCCTTCTTCTTCAGGAAGCCCAGGCTTTGCTCTGGCTCCGGGCCGTCGAGCCGGTCCTGTGGACCAACACAACCAGGGGTTTTACTCCCTGTACTTCCTTGTTCCGAAGAAGACGGGCGACCTGCGACCCATTTTGGACCTCAGGGTCCTCAACAAATTCCTAGTCAAAGAGAGGTTTCGCATGCTGACTCTTGCTTCTCTCTACCCCCTCCTCGAGCAGAACGACTGGTTATGCTCTCTGGATCTCAAGGAGGCCTACACTCACATTCCCATTCATCCGGCCTCTCGCAAATTCCTCAGATTTCGGGTGGGACATCTGCATCTGCAGTATCGAGTGCTTCCATTCGGTCTGTCTTCGTCTCCCAGAGTCTTCACGAAGTGTCTGGTAGTGGTGGCCGCTGCACTCCGGAACCAGGGTCTTCAGGTATTTCCCTACCTCGACGACTGGCTCATCAAGGCTCCCTCGGCCTCGGGGGTCATCTCGGCGACCCTGTCCACGATTCTGTTCCTGCAGAGTTTGGGATTCGAGATCAACTTTCCCAAATCCCATCTACAGCCTACACAGTCACTCCCCTTCATCGGGGCGGTCCTGGATACCATACGTCTCAGAGCATTCCTTCCTCCTCAGCGCATGGATGCTCTTCTTCATCTCTGCCAGTCTGTGTCTTCTCGCCAGTCCATCTCAGCGAGACACATGATGGTCCTCCTGGGCCACATGGCCTCTACAGTTCATGTGACGCTGTTAGCCAGACTCCATCTCAGAATTCCTCAGTGGACCCTGGCATCTCAGTGGACTCAGGTGTCGGATCCATTGACTCGACACATCATCGTCACTCCTGCTCTTCGGCAGTCTCTACTTTGGTGGATGACCTCTTCGAATCTATCCAGAGGTTTGCTGTTTCACTCTCCTCCCCACCAGAAGGTCCTCACAACCGATTCAACCTATGCCTGGGGAGCGCATCTGGATGGGCTTCGCACTCAGGGATTCTGGACCAGTACGGACCGACTCCATCAAATCAATCTTCTGGAGCTCAGAGCCATCTTCAATGCTCTTCAGGCTTTTCAATATCTGCTTCACGACATGGTAGTCCTGATTCGCACAGACAATCAGGTGGCCATGTATTATGTCAACAAGCAGGGGGGCACGGGCTCGGCCTCCCTCTGCCAAGAAGCTCTCAGAGTCTGGGATTGGGCGGTTCGCCATAACGCCTTCCTCAAAGCTGTCTACATTCAGGGGAAGGACAATGTCTTGGCGGACAACTTGAGTCGTCTACTCCAGCCTCACGAATGGACGCTCCATTCCACACCCCTTCATCAGATCTTTGCTCAGTGGGGGACGCCTCAGATAGACCTCTTTGCGGCTCCCCACAATTTCAAGCTGCCTCAATTTTGCTCCAGAATCTACACTCCTCTTCGCCTCGAGGCAGATGCTTTTCTGCTGGATTGGGGGAATCGCTTTCTGTATGCGTTTCCTACATTTCCTCTCATACAAAAGACTCTGGTCAAGCTGAGGTCCGACCGCGCCACCATGATTCTGATTGCTCCTCGGTGGCCCCGACAACCTTGGTTCTCCCTTCTACTTCAACTCAGCAGCAGGGAGCCATTTCTCCTTCCGGTGTTTCCTTCACTGCTTACTCAGCATCAGGGATCGCTACTTCATCCCAACCTGCAGTCTCTCCACCTGACAGCTTGGTTCCTCTCAACGTAACTCCTCACCAGTTTTCCCAGGCGGTGAGGGATGTCTTGGAGGCTTCCAGGAAGCCTGCTACTCGTCAATTCTACTCCCAAAAATGGACTAGATTTACTTCATGGTGTATTTCCAATTCTAAGGAGCCTCAGCGAGCCTCCCTATCCTCTGTGTTGGACTATCTTCTACACTTGTCTCAGTCTGGTCTCAAGTCGACCTCTATACGAGTCCACCTGAGCGCTATTGCGGCTTTCCATCAGCCTCTGCAAAGGAAACTTCTCTCTGCTCATCCTGTGGTTTCCAGATTTATGAAAGAACATTTTCATGTCAATCCACCTCTCAAACCGCCTCCAGTGGTTTGGGATCTCAATGTTGTCCTTTCTCAGCTTATGAAACCTCCTTTTGAGCCTCTGAGAAAGGCTCCACTAAAGTTTCTCACTTGGAAAGTGGTTTTTCTGGTGGCCCTCACATCTGCTCGCAGGATCAGTGAGCTTCAGGCCTTGGTGGCGGACCCACCTTTCATAGTATTCCATCATGACAAGGTGGTCCTCCGCACTCATCCGAAATTCCTACCTAAAGTGGTCTCTGAATTTCATCTCAACCAATCCATTGTACTTCCTGTGTTTTTTCCAAAGCCTCATTTTCATCCTGGAGAATCAGCTCTACACACTCTGGACTGTAAACATGCTTTGGCTTTCTACTTGGATCGCACCAAACCACACAGAACTGCTCCTCAACTTTTCGTCTCCTTTGATCCAAACAAGTTGGGACGACCTGTATCAAAGCGCACCATCTCCAACTGGATGGCGGCTTGTATCTCTTTCTTCTATGCCCAGGCTGGATTACCCCTTCCCTGTAGGGTCACAGCCCATAGGGTCAGAGCAATGGCAGCCTCTGTAGCCTTCCTCAGATCGACACCGATTGAGGAGATTTGTAAGGCTGCCACTTGGTCCTCGGTTCATACATTCACCTCTCATTATTGTCTGGATACTTTCTCCAGAAGGGATGGACAGTTTGGCCAAACAGTGTTACAAAATTTATTCTCCTAAGTTGCTAACCAGCTTGGAGGTCACCCACTAGTGAGAATACCTGCCTGCTTATCCTGGGATAAAGCAATGTTACTTACCGTAACAGTTGTTATCCAGGGACAGCAGGCAGCTATTCTCACATCCCACCCACCTCCCCTGGGTTGGCTTTTCTGCTAGTTACCTGAACTGAGGAGACACGCCCGGACCATCGGGCAGGAAGGCACTGGCGCATGTGCGGTGCGGGCATCTCGAAACGTCTGAGTTTCTTCAAGCAAAACATGCTTGTGAGACGTCCGTATCGAGGCTCTGTCGGATGACATCACCCACTAGTGAGAATAGCTGCCTGCTGTCTCTGGATAACAACTGTTACGGTAAGTAACATTGCTTTCCAGGATAGCTCCTAGATCATGGCTCGGGTGGTGGAGTTCCTGCAGTCGTTGGGATGGGTTGTCAATCTATCCAAGAGCTGGTCAATCCCCTCTTAGCGCCTGGAGAATCTTGGGGTTCTTTTTGACACCTCCTTGGGGAAGGTCTTCCTTCCAGAGGCCTGGGTCAGCAAATTGCAGTCTCAGATTCGCCTCCTACTACTCCTCTTGCATCGAGCAAGAGGAGTAGTAGAAGCAAGGAGGAAAGCAAGAGGAGTAGCAGAAGCAAGGGAGAAAAGCAGTTTTAAAAGCAGAAACGAGCAGAGGAGGGAGACAGAGAAGAGCAGGAGGCTAGGGGCAGGGCGAGAGTTAGCATCGCCCACCCCCACTGCGTCGGAAGAGTCAGCACCCGAACTCCCCCATAAAAGGGGGCGGAGCCAAGGGCAAACGCGGTGCACAGCATCAAGCAAGAGGAGTAGTAGAAGCAAGGAGGAAAGCAAGAGGAATAGCAGGAGCAAGGGAGAAAAGCAGTTTTAAAAGCAGAAACGAGCAGAGGAGGGAGACAGAGAAAAGCAGGAGGCTAGGGGCAGGGTGAGAGTTAGCTCCGCCCACCCCCACCGCATTGGAAGAGTCAGCACCCAAACTCCCCCATAAAAGGGGGCGGAGTCAACGGCGCGCAGCCGTTAGGCGAGCGGCAAAGGCGCTCGCCTTAGCGAGAGCGCCTTTGCGAAAGGCCAAGTCACTACACCCAAGAGCACAGGAATGGACTGAAAGGTAAGGAAGCGGCAAGCACAGAAGGTAAGGAAGAAGCAGGAGCAGAAGGGACGAACACACACAAGCAGCAGTAAGGTAAGGAAGAGAAAAGACAGCACACACAAGAAGGCAGCAAGGCAAGAAGCAGATACAGAAGGAACAACCACACACAAGTAAGAGTTAGGCAAGGTTGTGCAAAGGCAGCAGGCACAGAAGGAACAAACACACAAGCAAAAGTAAGGAAAGGTAGAGCGTAGGCAGCCCACACAAAAGAAGAAGGCAGCAAGGCAAGAAGCAGGTGCAGAAGGAAGCAGGCACAGAAGGAACACGTAAACTTAACTGTTTTCTTAAAGTAGTAACCCCGATGGAAGCAGAAGGTAACCAGAAGATGAGCTTTTCAGTGTTCTGCACAGACTGTCATATGTATGACTACCTCCCCTCGGGGAGACAGTCATACGTATGCAGTCGGTGTCAGGAGCTGAAAAGCTTGAAGAAAGAAGTCAAGCGACTTGAGGACAAGATACAGGAGCTAGAAGGACTTTACACCCCGGAGGACCCTACCAGGGCATTTGAAGACTTCAGGAGTGAGAGACATATTGAGAAGGAAGTCAGGGAACTCGAGGAATTCATTGAGGAAGCATACAGGAGGAGGGTGGAAGAGAACGAACTCCAGATAAGAGATGAAGTTACACCAACACCAACATGGAAGGGGGAGCAAGAAGCAGGTGATCTCAAAGAAGACACCCACAGAGGAATAATAATAATAATAATAACAGCTTATATACCGCAATACCGTGAAGTTCTATGCGGTTTACAAAAGGTACAAATTGACTGACTTCAAGAGGGGAAGAAGAAAGAGAAGTAATTAGACAGGAAATTCATTGTTGAGGAGAAAAGTGATCAAAAGGACAGTAGGTCGCTATTGAGAGGAAAGAGATAAGTGGATCAGTTGTCAAGATGTTTTAGGAACAGGTGTGTTTTTAGACGTTTCCTAAATACCTCATAAGTAGAGGGCGAAAGTAATTGTTCTAGGTCTAGGAATACCGCACGAGGGGGAAGAATTGGCTAGTCGATGCCCAGAAGAAGAGAGAGTTAAGTACACCGAGGACATTGACCTGAGACCAAAACCTTCTTGCGGTGTCCCTCAGGGATCACCCCTTTCCCCTATCCTTTTTAATATCTATATGTCCTCATTGAAGCTCTTCCTGCTTTCCCCCCTTGAAACAATCTACACATATGCCGACGATATCCTTGTCCTTCTTGAAACAGACCAGAACCTCACCAACCTCCACGATAACATAACATCCTGCATAATGAGACTCCACTCCTGGTCCCTCTTGGTACAGATGAAACTAAATGAATCAAAAACAAAATTACTCTGGCTCGGCCCAAAGTTAGAACACCTGCCCACCCTCTTTGCACTGCCCTCAGGCACTGCCTTACACCTTGAGTTCTCATGCAAGGTCCTTGGCATCATTATCGATTCCTCTCTCTCTCAACGACCACCTCAACTCCTTGACAAAATCATGCTTTTTCAGCCTCCACATGCTAAGGAAAGCAAGACCCTTCTTCCGCCAAAAACATTTTGCCGTCCTTGTCCAATCCATCATCCTCTCCAAACTTGACTATTGTAATGCCATTTACCTATGCTTAACAAAAAAAAGCCTCCAAAGCCTCCAGCTTATTCAGAACACGGCAGCCAAGCTGATTTTTGCAAAACGTAAATCTGACCACGTCTCCCCACTCCTGGCCAATCTTCATTGGCTCCCAGTGATTTCCAGAGTCCAATTCAAATGCTCTTGCCTGGCTTTTAAGATTATTCATGGCATCCTTCCTTCCCTAATCCCACTTTCTTTCAACTCCTCGTGCCCTGACTCCGCCAGGACCGCCCATAAATTAAAACTATCCTTCCCCTCCCTACATGGTATTCTCCACGCAGGTAAACTGGGAAAATCACTTCTTTTCAAAATCACAGGTCTCTGGAATGACCTTACTATCCCGCTGCGGAACCTGAGCTCCCTCCATTTATTCCGCAAGCAACTAAAAACCTGGCTCTTCTCTAACCTGTAATTTCTTTTCCCTTACTTTTCCGCTCGATTTATAAACTTATGTAAACCTTTTCCTACCCTTTCTCATTTTTAAGTTCTTGTAAACCGTGCCGAGCTCTACTTCCGTGGAGATGTAGTTTAGTTTAGAAACGAAAATTGAAGAAGGGAAAGTCAGCGATCCTGGAGGGAGACTCGATACTGAGGCATGTGGACAGCCACATAGCAGAAGGAAGAGAGGATCGACTGGTGACCTGCCTCCCAGGAGCGAGAACCAAGGACATCGTGGAAGATCCTGGAAGGAGCGGAGACAGAAGTGACCGCAGTAATGATCCACATCGTGACGAATGATGTCAGCAGGAGAGACTACAGAAGAGGCACGCTGATAGAACAGTTCAAGATTCTGGGAAGGAAGCTGAAGATGAGGACCCAGAAGATAGCATTCTCAGAGATCCTACCGGTACCGAGGGCAGATGTGAAAAGGCAGGAGGAACTACAATCAATAAATGCGTGGATGAGGAGATGGTGTGAGGAAGAAGGGTTCCACTTCGTGAGGAACTGGACAACGTTCTGGGGCAAGAGCAAGCTCTACAGGAGAGATGGACTGCACCTGAGCGCGGTGGGAACAAGACTTCTAGCAAACAACGTCAAGAGAGGAATAGAACAGGCTTTAAACTAAGAGGAAGGGGAAAGCCGACAGTTGACCTAGCATCGACAATTCAGAAGACAGTATCCCATGAAGATACTAAGGGGAAAAAAGGCTGGGAAGAAACAAGGGACAAATTACAGGAGTCGACTAACCCAGAAGTGGAGGTTAGAAAGATTGAAGCAAAAGAGAAGACACCAATGATCAAAGCACAGGGAAAGGAAATGAAGACGACAAAATGCCAGGATCTAAATTGCATGTATACTAATGCAAGGAGCCTAAGAAACAAAATGGGGGAACTAGAAGCCGTGGCCAATGCAGAGGACATAGACATCATTGGAATCTCTGAAACGTGGTGGAATGAGGAAAACAAATGGGATACAGCACTGCCGGGGTACAAGCTCTATCGCCAGGACAGGTCAGGACAGAAAGGAGGAGGAATAGCTCTATACGTAAAAGAAAGCATACGATCGACAAGAATGGACACAGAGGAGACGACCAACAAACTGGAATCGCTATGGGTTAAAATACCGGGTAGGAAAGGGCATGAAATAAAGATGGGCCTATACTATCGTCCACCCGGGCAAACCGGAGATATCAATAAAGAAATGGATGCCGAGATGAAGCGAGAATGCAAAAGCGATTACACGGTTGTTATGGGAGACTTCAACTACCCCGGGATAGACTGGAGTCTTGGAAGTTCAAGATAGAAACATAGAAATAGACGGCAGATAAGGGCCACGGCCCATCTAGTCTACCCACCCCAATGACCCTCCCCTACCTTTCTCTGTGAATAGATCCCATGTGTCTATCCCATTTGGTCTAGGGAGACAGAATTCCTGGAGGTTATACAAGATTGCTTCATGGAGCAGCTTGTTAGAGAACCGACGAGAGGAAATGCCACTCTGGATTGGGCTAATGGGACCTGCAAAGGAAATGCAAGTAAAGGGACCGTTGGGAAACAGCGATCATAATATGATCAAGTTCAAGGTTGAAGTAGGAATACCGAACGGAAAGAGAACCATAGCGACAATTTTCAACTTCAGGAAAGGAAACTATGAAGCAATGAGGGTAAGGAAGAAACTTAGGAACACTTCCGAGAAATGGCAAACGGTAGAACATGCCTGGTCTTTTTTCAAGGATATGGTGAGTGAGGCGCAAAATCTGTATATCCCCAGATTCAGAAAGGGGTGCAAAAAGAGTCGAACAAAAGACCCGAACAAAAGACCCGGTATGGATGACTAAAATAGTGAAGGAAGCGATAGGCAATAAGAAAAATTCATTCAGGAAATGGAAAAAGGACAAAACTGAAGGGAACCGGAAGGAGCACAGGAAGTATCAAAAAGAATGTCACTGTGTGGTTCGTAAAGCCAAAAGGGAGTATGAAGAGAGGCTAGCCAGGGAAGCATGAAATTTCAAACCATTCTTTAGATATGTTAAAGATAAGCAGCCGGCTAGGGAGGAGGTGGGACCGCTGGACGAAGGAGACAGGAAGGGAGCGGTGAAGGAGGAGAAAGAAGTCGCGGAAAGACTTAACAAGTTCTTTTCATCTGTATTTACAAACGAAGACACAACCAACATACCGGAACCTGAGCAAATCTTCAATGGAAATCAAGCAGAAAAATTAACATCCATGGAAGTGAGCCTTGATGATGTATACAGGCAGATAGAAAAATTTAAAACTGACAAATCCCCGGGTCCGGACGGAATCCATCCAAGGGTTTTGAAGGAATTAAAGGAGGAGATAGCGGAACTACTGCGGCAAATTTGCAACCTATCCTTGAAAACAGGCGTGATCCCGGAGGATTGGAAGATAGCCAACGTCACGCCCATCTTTAAAAAGGGATCAAGAGGTGACCCGGGAAACTACAGACCTGCGAGTCTGACCTCGGTTCCGTGGAAAATGGCGGAAGCACTGATAAAAGAAAACATCGATGAACATTTGGAAAGAAACAAACTTCTGATAACAAGCCAACATGGTTTCTGTAGGGGGAGATCGTGCCTAACTAACTTATTCACTTCTTCGAAGGAATTAACAAATGGATGGATAGAGGAGACCCCATAGACATCATATACCTTGATTTCCAAAAAGCCTTTGACAAGGTGCCTCATGAGCGTCTACTCCAGAAACTGAAGAACCATGGGGTGGACGGAGACGTACACAGATGGATCAGAAACTGGTTGGCGGGTAGGAAACAAGAGGGTAGGGGTGAAGGGCCACTACTCGGACTGGATGAGGGTCGCGAATGGTGTTCCGCAGGGCTTGGTGCTTGGGCCGCTGCTATTTAATATATTCATAAACGATCTAGAAACAGGGACGAAGTGTGAGATAATAAAATTTGCGGACGATACAAAACTATTTAGTGGAGCTGGGACTAAAGAGGAATGCGAAGAATTGCAAAGGGACTTGAACAAACTAGGGGAATGGGCAGTGACATGGCAGATGAAGTTCAATGTTGAGAAATGTAAAGTATTGCATGTGGGAAGCAGAATCCCGAGGTACAACTATACGATGGGAGGGATGTTACTGAATGAGAGTACCCAAGAAAGGGACTTGGGGGTAATGGTGGACATGACAATGAAGCTGATGGCACAGTGCGCAGCGGCCGCTAAGAAAGCAAATAGAATGCTAGGTATAATCAAGAAGGGTATTACAACCAGGATGAAAGAAGTTATCCTGCCTTTGTATCGGGAGATGGTGCGCCCGCATCTGGAATACTACATCCAGTATTGGTCGCCGTACCTTAAGAAGGATATGGCGTTACTCGAGAAGGTTCAGAGGAGAGCGACACGTCTGATAAAAGGGATGGAAAACCTCTCATACGCTGAGAGATTGGAGAAACGGGTCTCTTTTCTCTGGAGAAGAGGAGACTTAGAGGGGATATGATAGAGACTTATAAGATCATGAAGGGCATAGAGAGAGAGTAGAGAGGGACAGATTCTTCAAACTTTCGAAAAATAAAAGAACAAGAGGGCACTCGGAAAAGTTGAAAGGGGACAGATTCAAAATGAATGCTAGGAAGTTCTTCTTTACCCAACGAGTGGTGGACACCTGGAATGCGCTTCCAGAGGGCGTAATAGGGCAGAGCACAGTACTGGGGTTTAAGAAAGGATTGGACAATTTCCTGCTGGAAAAGGGGATAGAAGGGTATAAATAGAGGATTACTGCATAGGTCCTGGACCTGTTGGGCCACCGCGTGAGCGGACTGCTGGGCATGATGGACCTCAGGTCTGACCCAGCAGAGGCATTGCTTATGTTCTTATGTTCTCCTTATGGTGTCCTGGTGTTCTCAGGCGCAGGATTTTCTCCATGTTTTGGGGTCAATGGCGGCTTCCCTAGATGTGGCGAGGTGGGCTCGAGCCATAGAAACATAGAAGATGACGGCAGATAAGGGCCATAGCCCATCAGGTCTGCCCACTCTGCTGACCCACCCCCAAGTCTACTATCCTAGGGATCCCACTCCTGGTGACAGGTTCCCTTGGCTTAACCCTCTAAGGGATCCCACATGGGCATCCCATTTGCTCTTAAATTCTTGCACGCTGTTTGCCTCGATCACCTGCACGGGGAGCTCATTCCAAGGATCAACCACTCTCTCGGTGAAGAAATATTTCCTGGTGTCGCCATGAAATTTCCCACCCCTGAGTTTGAGCGGATGCCCTCTTGTGGCCAAGGGTCCTTTGAGAAAGAGAATCTCTTCTTCCATCTCGATACGGCCAGTAATATACTTAAACTTCTCGATCATGTCTCCTCTCTCCCTACGTTCCTCGAGTAAGTACAGCCGCAAATTTTTCAGCCTTTCCTCGTACGATAGATCCTTGAGCCCCGAGACCATCCTGGTGGCCATCCGTTGCACCGACTCTACTCTCAGCACATCTTTTCGGTAATGTGGCCTCCAGAATTGCACACAGTATTCCAAATGAGGCCTCTTCATGGTTCTGTATAATGGCATTATGACTTCAGGCTTCCGGCTGACGAAACTCCTGCGGATGCAACCTAACTGTCTTGCCTTAGATGAAGCCTTCTCCACGTGATCAGCAGTTTTCATGTCTGCGCTGATGATCACTCCCAAGTCTTGTTCTGTTGAAGTTCTAGCTAAGGTCTCACCATTCAAGGTGTAAGTTCGGCAGCAGAAATCCGTGCAGAGGTGCATGATCTTGCATTTCTTAGCGTTGAAGCCCAGCTGCCAGGTCGAGGACTAAAGCTCCAAGAAATGTAGGTCCTGTGTCATACTATCGGGTGAATTGCCGTCTCTCACTATACTGCATAGTTTGGCGTCGTCAGCGAATAACATTACCTTACCTTGAAGCCCCTGAGTTAGGTCCCCTATGAATATGTTGAAAAGGAGCGGGCCCAAGACTGAGCCCTGCGGTACTCCACTGGTCACCTCCGATGTTTTATAGAGAGGGTACCGTTAACTACCACCCTCTGAAGTCTGCCACTCAGCTAGTCATTGACCCATGTAGTTAGTGTTTCTCCCAGCCCCATTGATTTCATCTTGCTCAACAGCCTGCGATGCGGGACACTATCGAAAGCTTTGCTGAAGTCTAGGTATAAGATGTCCACGGATTCTCCCAAGTCTAACTGTTTGTTACCCAGTCAAAGAAGCTGATGAGATTGGATTGGCAGGACCTAACCTTGGTGAATCTGTGTTGACTGGGATCACGTAGATTCTCCTCATCCAAGATTGCGTCTAATTTACGTTTGATTAGTGTTTCCATGAGTTTGCATACTATTGATGCGAGACTCACCGGTCTGTAGTTTGCAGCCTCTGCCCTGCAACCCTTTTTGTGCAGTGGAACGACGTTAGCTGTTTTCCAGTCTATGGGGACTCTCCCCGAACTTAGGGAGAGATTGAAGAGTCCTGATAGCGGTTCTGCCAGGACATCACGCAGCTCACTGAGCACCCTGGGGTGTAGATTGTCCGGACCCATGGCTTTGTTCACCTTGAGTCTTGCCAGTTCGTAGTAGACTTCGCCAGATGTGAACTTGAACTCGAAATTCTGACACGGGTCTTCCATGCTGGGCCTTGCCTGCAACTGCGGACCGTGCCCCAATGCCTCGCAGGTGAAGACCGAGCAAAAGTATTCATTCAGTAATTTTCTGCTCTATCGGAATCTGATTCTGCGCAGTTCCCATCTGGTTTTCTAAGGCATACTATCCCGTCTGTGTTCTTTTTCCTATCACTAATATACCTGAAGAAGGATTTGTCCCCTTTCTTCATGTTCTTTGCCAGAGTCTCTTCCACTCGAAGTTTGGCCTCCCTGACTGCCGTTTTGACCGCTGCAGACCTCGCCCTATGTTCTAGTGTAGCTTCCCTAGTCTCTGTTCGTTTGTAGGAAATAAATGCTTTTTTCTTCTCCTTGACGAGGTGCGAGATTTCTGCGGAGTACCATTAGGGTTTGTTGTTTCTCCGCCGTTTGTGTACTGATTTAATGTAGAGGCTTGTCGCTTCATGTATGGTAGATTTCAGGGATGACCACATAGCTTCCACATCATCGGTCATAGCTTGGTTCTGCAGTGGACGAAATCTCCCATGCATTCGAAGTCAGTGCCTCGGAAGTTGAGTACTTTTGTTTTCATGTTTGATCTAGGGAAACCTTTCCTGAGGTAGAACCACACCATGTTGTGGTCGCTGGAGGCTAGCGTATCTCCTACTGAGACCTTCGAGACACTATCCCCGTTGGTGAGTACCAGGTCCAGGATCGCCTGGGCCCTAGTGGGTTCCAATACCATTTGTTTGAGTCGTGCTCCCTTTATGGATGTTAACAGCCCTCATGCATCTGCTTCAGTATGCTCTCCTTCGACGATGGTTGCCCCAGAGGTACAGTCTGGCATTTCCTTTTCCTCTTCGGGGTTTGGCTCACTGCAGTTTTCGCTGGTGGCTTCAATCCTCCTTCCCGAGAGAGGTGGTGGAGAGGAAAATGGTGACTGAGTTCAAAGAAGCGGGGATGAACACACAGGATCTAGAATCAAAAAATATTAAATATTGAACTAAGGTCAGTACTGGGCAGACTTGCATGGTCTGTGTCTGTATATGGCCGTTTGGGGGAGGATGGGCTGGAGAGGGCTTCAATGACTGGGAGTGTTTAGATGGAATGGAGTAGGTTTTGATGGAGATTTCGGCAGTTGGAACCCAAGCACAGTATCAGGTAGAGCTTGGATTCTTGCCTAGAAATAGTTAAGAAGAAAAATTTTTAATTGAATCAGGTTGGGCAGACTGGATGGACCATTTGGGTCTTTATCTGCCGTCATCTACTATATTACTATGTTATGTTACTATCTAGTGCAAGGGGTGAGTCTGGATCAGCCCCAGTGGACGGTACTTATCACGGATGCCAGTCTCCTCGGCTGGGGAGCTCAGTGTCTAGGTTGATCAGCTCAGGGCACTTGGTCTCTGGCGGAAGCATCTTGGTTGATCAATGTTTTGGAGACCAGAGCCATCCGTTGGCGTTATTAGCTTTCTAGTCCTTTTTGACGGGCAAGTTGGTCCAGGTTCTCTCGGACAATGCCATGGCGGTGGCCTATGTCAATCATCAGGGGGGCACCAAAGTTGTCTGGTGGCGCAGGAGGCAGCTCTGCTCATGGTCTGGGCAGAGTCTCATCTTCAGGACATCTCGGCTTCCCACATTGTAGGAGTGGAGAATGTTCAGGTGGACTTTCAGAAGGGAAGCTTCCCTTAAGGGCTCATATGGAGATCCAGTGAGACTCTGCAAATACAGTGTTAAGATTCCAGGAAGGCAAAGGGGTACACACTAAGACGCAACTGAAGAGCCCCTTTAATGAACCGGGCGACATCTGGGCAAGAGGCCAAGGAACCTCTGTCCCCATGCGCTTGGAAACAGGAAAGGCCTTCTATCTGCATTTTCAGAAAACCGACCAACAGTCCCTTCTGAAGTTTCTCCCGCAAAAAGTCCAAGACTACCAATATTGGAGCTCGGAAGGACTCTACATCCTCCACAGTACACCACTCCTGAAAGGACTTCCAGATCTTAGCAGAGACTTTCTTCAACTGATATCTGTGCCATAATTTGACCTTATCTTATGCTCTGAAATGCAACCTAAAATACTAATCTAGACAAACATTTTTTAAATGAAACCCTAAAAGAGACTATTGCCTAAACTGACTTTTCTGCAAAGTTAGAGTATTGAACTAAAAAAGTAATGAAATAACCTATTGCAACCCAAGTTTACCTATTTCTAAGTGTGCCACAGCAATATTCCGGATGTGCCGCCAGGGATTGAGTCACTTCTGGCGTCTGAGCATCTCCTCCTTTTCACCCCCACATGAACCTCATCTCATTTTCTCTGAGCTTGGGACCATGTCTGGAGGGCCTCCGAGTATGTGCACAATGTCATCATTTTGACGACTGTGCATGCTTGGAGGCCCTCCAGACATGGCCCCGAGCTCAGGAAAACAAGATGAGGTTCATGTGGGGTGGAGCAGGATGTGCCACAGAAAAACATTTGCTCCATTAGTGTGCCAGAGCAAAAAAAAAGTTTGCAGGACACTGCCTTAGCAGATCCTCACTCAGCACCTCTTCAAGGAGTACTTGCAAAACATAGCCATCTGATATAAACTAATATGAGCACTTCAAAATAAAGTTATCATGTGAGCTCCAAAAGACAGATGTACATTGAAAGATCCAGTCTTACCCATGTGAGAGCAATAAAATGCCCTATCTTAAAAGGAAAAGATTTACCCTACATTACCATGATTACCAATTAAAAAGTGGTTTCTTTTCAATGTACTATTTAATAGCTTCATCACATCCCCTCTAGTCCTAGTTTTGGATAGAGTAAACAAGCAATTCTATTATATCTTCCCTAAGCAATCTCTTCTCCAGGTTGAAGAGCCCTAGATGTTTTAGCCTCGCCTCACAGGAAGTCACCCTTCTCTGTACCTGTTTTCAGAGACAGCAACCAGAATTGCACACAGTATTAGAGGTGTGTACATACCAGAGCAATATAACATTTTCATCTTTGGTTTCCATTCCTTTCCTGATAATTCTTAACATTCTATTTGATTTCTTAGCTGCCATTGCACACTAATTGAGGGATTTAACGTATCCTCAACAATGACACCTAGATCCTTTTCCAGGGTGGCGACTCCTAATGTAGTTGCAAGTTGGGTTCCTCCCTCTCACCCCCTACCATTTATCACTTTGCACTTGCTCACATTAGATACTCAGTCTGCCAAGGTCCTCTTGCAATTTTTCACAACTGTGTCATCAGCAATTTAATTCTCTCGCTTGTTATTACCATCTCTAGATCACTAATAAATATCTAAATTGTTTATGAATGTTTTTTGATATTGGAAACTGCCTAGATTCTAGGCGATACATAAATAAATATTGCTAAGCAGCGCTCCCAACACAGACCCTTCTTTATTGACCATTTAAACCCACCCTGTTTTTCTATCTTTTAACCAGTTCTTAGGCTGCCATCATGGATTGTTATAGTTGTCCAGGTCTCTCCACTTCTGGGTGGGAAGACAGATATTTCAGCCCTCATGATTTCCTATGCACACTTCCTGAGCTTGTGAGGGCAAGCTTACTTCTCTTAACGGCAAATTGGAGGATAGCCTTGCACTGCTGGAATGGGGTTTCACAATGAAATCTATGGGGCAGCATGAGATTTTAATTTCATTTATTTCTTTTATATTCCACTCATCGAGAAAGCAATGTTACTTACCGTAACAGTTGTTATCCAGGGACAGCAGGCAGCTATTCTCACTAGGGGGTGATGTCATCAGACAGAGCCCCGGTACGGACGTCTCACAAGCACGTGTTGCTTGTAGAAACTTAAAGTTTCTAGATGCCCGCACCGCGCATGCGCCGGTGCCTTCCCGCCCGGAGATCCGGGCGTGTCTCCTCAGTTCAGGTAGCTAGCCTGAGAAGCCAACCCAGGGGAGGTGGGTGGGACGTGAGAATAGCTGCCTGCTGTCCCTGGATAACAACTGTTACGGTAAGTAACATTGCTTTATCCCAGGACAAGCAGGCAGGTATTCTCACTAGTGGGTGACCTCCAAGCTAACCTCAGTGGGATGGAGGGGGAGTTGGCGACTTAAGAGAATAAATTTTTCAATACTGTTTGGCCAAACTGTCCATCCCGTCTGGAGAGAGTATCCAGACAATAATGTGAGGTGAATGTGTGAACCGAGGACCAGGTGGCAGCCTTACAAATTTCCTCGATTGGTGTTGATCTGAGGAATGCTACTGAGGCTGCCATTGCTCTGACCTTATGGGCTGTGACCTTACAAGGAAGTGATAATCCAGCCTGGGCATAGCAGAAAGAGATACAAGCCGCCATCCAATTAGAGATGGTGCGCTTTGATACGGGTCTTCCCAACTTGTTAGGATCGAAGGAGACAAAAAGTTGAGGAGTGGTTCTGTGTGGCTTGGTGCGATCCAGGTAGAAAGCCAAGGCACGTTTACAGTCTAGAGTGTGAAGGGCCAATTCTCCGTGGTGAGAATGGGGCTTAGGGAAGAATACTGGAAGTACAATGGATTGGTTGAGATGAAATTCGGAGACCACCTTAGGCAGGAATTTCGGGTGAGTGCGGAGGACCACCTTGTCATGATGGAATACTGTGAATGGTGGATCCGCCATCAATGCCTGGAGTTCGCTGACTCTGCGAGCGGACGTAAGGGCTACAAGAAAAAGCACTTTCCAGGTGAGATACTTAAGAGGGGCCCTGTTGAGTGGTTCAAACGGGGGCTTCATGAGGCGGGAAAGGACTACATTGAGGTCCCAAACTACTGGGGGTGGTTTGAGAGGAGGGTTAACATGGAAGAGTCCTTTCATAAATCTGGCGACCACCGGATGGGCCGAGAGGGGTTTCCCTTGTAGGGGCTGGTGGAACGCCGCAATAGCGCTCAGGTGGACT
Source organism: Geotrypetes seraphini (assembly GCF_902459505.1). Taxonomy (NCBI): domain Eukaryota; kingdom Metazoa; phylum Chordata; class Amphibia; order Gymnophiona; family Dermophiidae; genus Geotrypetes; species Geotrypetes seraphini. The sequence continues at coordinate 72,443,686 of NC_047095.1, forward strand.
CGTATGGATGTGGACTTGAGCCCAGATTGAGATAGGTGTAGGAGATAGTCCAGCACGGAGGATAAGGAAGCTCGCTGAGGTTCCTTTGATTTAGAAACACACCATGAGGAGAATCTGGTCCATTTCTGGGAGTAGCATTGTCGAGTGGCGGGCTTCCTGGAAGCTTCCAAGACCTCCCTCACTTCTTGTGAGAATTGGTGAGGGGTTACGTTGAGAGGAACCAAGCTGTCAGGTGGAGAGACTGCAGGTTGGGATGAAGCAGTGATCCTTGATGTTGAGTAAGTAGTGAAGGAAACACTGGAAGTGGTACTGGTTCCCTGCTGCTGAGTTGAAGTAGGAGGGAGAACCAAGGTTGTCTGGGCCACCGAGGGGCTATTAGAATCATGGTAGCCCGTTCGAGTTTCAGCTTGACCAGGGTCTTCTGGATCAGCGGGAATGGAGGGAACGCATATAGAAATCGTTTCCCCCAGTTCAGTAGAAAAGCATCTGCCTCGAGGCGATGAGGAGTGTAGATCCTGGAGCAAAACTGAGGCAGTTTGGAGTTGTGGGGAGCTGCAAAGAGGTCTATCTGAGGCGTCCCCCATTGCGTGAAGATTTGGTGAAGGGGGCTGGAATGGAGAGTCCATTCGTGCGGTTGTAGCAGACGGCTTAGTTTGTCTGCTAAGACGTTGTTCTCCCCCTGAATGTATACTGCTCTGAGTAGGGCGTTGTGGCGCACCGCCCAGTCCCAGACTCGTAGAGCTTCCTGGCAAAGGAGGGCCGAGCCCGTGCCTCCTTGCTTGTTGATATAATACATGGCGGCCTGATTGTCTGTGCGAATGAGGATTACCATGTCGTGAAGTAGGTGTTGGAAAGCTTGGAGCGCATTGAAGATGGCTCTGAGTTCCAGTAGATTGATTTGGTGTAGTCTTTCCGCACTGGTCCAGAATCCTTGGGTGCGGAGACCATCCAGGTGGGCCCCCCATGCATAATTCGACGAATCGGTTGTGAGAACTTTCTGATGGGGGGGAGAGTGCATCAGCAAACCTCTGGATAGATTCGAAGAGGTCATCCACCAAAGTAGAGACTGCCGAAGAGCAGGTGTGACTGAGATGTGTTTGGATAGTGGATCGGACGTCTGATTCCACTGTGATGCCAGGGTCCACTGGGGGATCCTGAAGTGGAGTCTGGCAAAGGGTGTCACATGTACTGTGGAGGCCATATGGCCCAGGAGCACCATCAGTTGTCTCGCCGGTAGGGTTTGGCGAGTAGACACCGACTGGCAGAGATGAAGAAGAGACTCCATGCGTTGCAGAGGCAGGAATGCTCGGAGTCGGGTGGTGTCCAGGACCGCTCCGATGAAGGGGAGGGACTGGGTGGGTTGTAGATGAGACTTGGAAAAGTTGATCTCGAAGCCCAAATTTTGGAGGAAGTAGGTTGTAGCCAAGGCCGCCGAAGTGACCTCTGGGGCTGACGGGGCCTTGATGAGCCAGTCGTCGAGGTATGGGAACACCTGTAGACCCCTGTCCCGGAGTGCTGCGGCCACTACCACCAGGCACTTTGTGAAGACTCTGGGGGACGAAGATAGGCCGAATGGTAGCACTCGATACTGTAGGTGCAGATTTCCCACCCGAAATCTGAGGAACTTTCTGGAGGCCGGGTGAATGGGGATGTGAGTGTAGGCCTCCTTGAGATCCAGGGAGCATAACCAGTCGTTCTGCTCGAGGAGGGGGTATAGAGAAGCCAAAGTCAACATGCGAAACTTCTCTTTGACCAGAAACTTGTTGAGGGCCCGAAGGTCTAAAATGGGTCGCAGGTCGCCCGTTTTCTTCGGGACGAGGAAGTACCGGGAGTAAAACCCTCGGTTCAATTGGTCTGACGGGACCGGCTCGACAGCCCGAAGCTGAAGTAAGGTTTGGACTTCCTGAAGAAGAAGGGCGGTCTGCGTCGAGCTTGAAGGATACTCTCTTGGAGGATGGTCCGGGGGGACCCGATGGAATTGAAGAGAGTATCCTTCTCTTATGATGGTAAGGACCCATAGGTCCGTGGTTATGGCCTCCCATCGATGGTAAAAAAGATGGAGGCGGCCCCCTATGGGAGAGGCTGAGTGCAGAACGGTGTCGGTTATGCTCCCGGGGGGGGAGTCAAAAGGGCTGGGGAGCCTTAGGTGCAGCCGGTGGCTGAGGTTTTTGCTGAGACTTCTGGGGAGGTTGTCTCTTCGCAGGTTGTCTCGCAGCAGGCGTTTGTCTGGGCATGTAACGCCGCTGGTAAATCAGGGGTGGCCTGGAAGGTCGAGACTGTTGAGGTTTGGGTTTGGGCCGCAGGATGGATTGAAAAGATTTTTCATGATCCGACAGCTTCTTGGTAACAGTTTCGATAGACTCATCGAACAGGTCAGCTCCAGCACATGGTACGTTGGCGAGTCTGTCCTGGAGGTTGGGATCCATATCGATTGTACGGAGCCATGCCAGGCGACGCATGGCTACCGCGCTGGCGGCAGCACGTGCCGAGAGTTCGAATGCATCGAAGGAGGATTGCATCAGCTGGAGGCGTAATTGGGAGAGGGAGGCTACCACTTCCTCGAACTCGAATCGAGCTTGGTTGTCTATGAACGGAGTGAACTTGCGGAGCACCGGCAAGAAGAACTCCAGATAGGAAGAGAAAAAGAAATTGTAGTTCAGCACCCGTGACGCCATCATGGAGTTTTGATAGAATTTTCTACCAAATTTGTCCATCGTTCTCCCCTCTCGGCCCGGCGGTACAGAGGCGTAGACCTGGGAGGGATGAGAGCGTTTTAAGAGAGGACTCGACCAGTAGGGATTGGTGGGAGAGTTGAGGGCCCTCAAACCCTTTATGGTGCACGATGCGGTATCGAGCATCGAGTTTGCTGGGGATCGCCGGTATGGAGTACGGTGTTTCGAAACACTGCATGAAGGTCTGGTCCAGCAATTTATGCAGGGGGAGCCGAAGCGACTCCGTTGGAGGGGTAGGTAAATGCATGGTGTCCAGATACTCTTTGGAGTATCGGGAGCCCGTGTCAAGGGTCACATCCAGATCATCCGCCATTTGTCGGAGGAATGATGAGAAGGACAATTGATCCGCCAGCGTCGGCCTGTGGGACGGGCTGGAGGAGGAGGAGGCCTCCAGGTCCATGGACATCGGGGAGTGGCAAGGAGAATCGGGCACCGGTGTCTCCTCGTACTCCGGGCCCCCCGGAGGGGACACCTCTGATGAGGAGTATCCCCTACGTTGCAGTTTTTTTCTGCGGTGACACCTCCGAATGGCGTGAAGAGTGCCAGGATGAGTGTCTCGATCGGTGCCCGTCTCGGTGGCGGGACGGGGATCGGGATCGTCTGTGCATCGCATGGTCTCCCGAGGCCCCCAAGTGGTGGATAGGGCTGGAAGCGGTGGATCGCAACTGGGGTTGCGATGCGGGTTCTTGCGATGCTACCCAAGTCTGGTAAGGAGTACGGAAGAACTCTTCCTGACTATGCCCAGGGCTTTGAGTATCGATCGGAGGTCTGGTCCCATGTTGGCGCGGAGGCGTAATGGGTTCTAATGGCGGCATATCGGTAAACGAGGCTTGCCGCGTGGGCATCGCCGCCCTCCCCCGTTCGTCCTCGTCGGTTTTCGAGGTCGAACGGGGAGGAGGGGGAGGGGGTGGACCGCCCCTTTGGACCGGTACCGGGAGGTCACCCTGTATGGCAGCGATGAGCCCGGGTCCGATGGTCTGCATGAGCTCAACGAATTGAGCTTCCAGCACGGACCGTAGCGAAGCCGATAAGGAGGGATCCGCACCGAAAGGGGGTCCTCCTGCAAGGACATCGCGCTCCTTCGAGGCCGAGTGCTTCTGCTTAGTAGCTTTCGGCACTTTGATGACCACTGGTGGCACTGTGGAAGGAAGAGGTACCTGAACCGAGGAGACCGGGGCAGGCACCGACGTCGAGCTCGTGGATGGTGTCGGGGTGAACGATGCCGGTTTCACCACACTCGATGCAGGAGGGGTCGATACCGGTTTCGCCCGAACCGGGGAGGTATCAGATGAAGTGGAGGCTGAGGGATCCTTAGCTGCGTCCATCTTGAACATCGATTCCCACAATAGGCAACGCCGCTTGAATGAGCGTGCCGTAAGGGTAGAGCAAGGCCTGCACGATTTCGGGATGTGGTCAGGGCCCAAACACTGCAAACAGCGCCAGTGAGGGTCCGTGAGTGAAATCGCGCGTTGGCACTTGCTGCACTTTTTAAACCCGGTGATTGGCCGGGACATAGGCCGGAAAATCTCCGCCGCGAGGTCGAAGCCAGTGGGCCTGAGCCACGTGGCCGGCCCGTTCGACCCGCCGGAGGAAATAATCTTCTTTTTTTTTTTTTTTTTTTTTACTGAAAAAGAAAAGTACTGTTAACTGTAATTAAAAGAAAGCGAAAACGCGGACAAGGAAGGCAAATTTAACTGAATTCAGCTAGCGCATGATGAAGTTGAACTTCTCAGTTCCGCGGAAAAGAAAGAACTGAGGAGACACGCCCGGATCTCCGGGCGGGAAGGCACCGGCGCATGCGCGGTGCGGGCATCTAGAAACTTTAAGTTTCTACAAGCAACACGTGCTTGTGAGACGTCCGTACCGGGGCTCTGTCTGATGACATCACCCCCTAGTGAGAATACCTGCCTGCTTGTCCTGGGATAACAGATATACATATGTAATCATAAAAAACAAATGCATACAAAGTGACATGTATATTCTGGACATACAGATGATTCAACTGGACTCTACAGACCTATCTTTTCACTTGTGTATGCTGGACACCCTGCTGGAAACTACAGACATATTTTCCCATAGCCAGGCCCAGACTGTTTGCAATGCTAATAATGATGTTCTGGTTTCCCTGCTGTGAGAATATCCCTTCAAGGTTATGCTGACCTGTTATCACTGCTATATGACTTCATAAACTTCATATGCCAGACACCCAAGAAAGCCATAAAACTTTTTATAATGAGCAAGGAGCTCTGCTCATGTGGGTGTAACGAGATGAAAGAACTTGGTACCAAACCATGGGTTTCCTGTCTCCCAACCAAGCTTTGGGAACCAGACAGCTGGATTGTTGAAAGGCCATCTCGTTGCCAACTTTTCATCTTACAAGGACACCAACTCGAATAATTGTAACACCTCTAATTAGCAGCTGCATGTCTACGTGCTGAAAGAAGGAAGTTCAGCAACAGTTCTCTGTTTCTGTAAGGCCCCCCTTTTACTGGGAGGGGGTGTGGAGGTGAGAGAGAGGCGTGGACGATAGGGAAGAGTTAGCTGTACATTATTTTTATGTACCAATAGGGAATTACATAACCAGAATTCGGGGATGGACTTTCTTGGAACAAAGGAAGAATTGCTCTGTATAAAAAACACGTGTATTTTAGGTAAAGCCAGAGAGATTCACTTACTTATGCTACGGGGAACTGCTAGTCCCCTGCTAAGCATATGGGTGCAAATTCTTCTCTCCATTGCATATTCTGAACTGACAATACATTTTTTTAGATATGTCTTTGCTGCTGTAATACTTATAGTTTTTATACTAACAATAAACAAATATTGTCTGTTTTGGAAGATACAATGCCATCTTGTAGTTATTCCAATGAGGTAAACAAAGCAGCCTTTTATCTCAAAAGCCATTATATACCAGCATACTTCAAAACTCAAAGCAGAATGCTAAATGAGCTTGTTAAAGAAAAGTGGGCAACCTGTATGTGATGTACTTAGGCCTGTTCAAAATGGACAATGCACAAATGTGCTATAGAATGAGGTACTTACATTGCAGCAATTGAAGTTCAGCTGAAGGAAATCAGGGGGACAGTCCCCAACCATGTGCTGGAATCCATCATAATCCAAGCCAAAATTCTGCATGGACAAAGTTTGGTCATTTAGTCTAGTCTGTAAACGTAGAGCAAAGATGAGCGATTCATATTCACTGCATGAGATTGTAGCAAGAAAAATGTCCATGTCTATGAAAAACTAAATAGCAGTTCTAAAAGATAGACGTGGAGGGGCAGGGGCATTTTGGATATGACGTTTTGGGAAAGATGTCCAAAAATCGAGTAGAGAAAATGTCCATTTTTGAAACCTTAAAACGCTTAACTTTTCTTTTCCCTTGAAAATTACCTATCTAGATGTTTTGGCCCTTGGTGTATCTAATCTTTTTTGGCCATTTTCGAACACGAAAACATCCAAAAGAAAAATTCACAAAACAAGCCATTAGGATATCTAAGCATTCTCAGCAAACCGGCCACACAGACAGCCGAGTACTGCAGTGAACATCACTTTAAAAGTCCCAGGTACAGATCTCACCATAATTCATACTGTCAAAGCCTAACACACTGAAATATGGGGTTAACCTATCAGACCAGTTACTGAAGTTGCCTTGAAGTATGGAATCTATATTCTCTCATTTGCAGATATTCAGCCGTACGTTCTTTTGGGTTTAGATCATGTGTTTGACACAAATTAAAGATTGCAGTTCAATTCTTTCAAAATTGAACGATTTGGGGTACACAAAAATACTTGTCAGTATACTCACCCATCCCTTAACTGGGAAGCAACTACTCTGGTAGCTAAAGTTTGTAGTTTGGGTATTGTGTTAGATTCTGGTGTTACTCTAACTAATTATTTATCACAGTTGGTGTCTTATTTTTATTATTTATGTCAACTGCATTTGTATTATGTGGTGGCAGCTAAGAAAGCAAATAGAATGTTAGGAATTATCAGGAAGTGAATGGAAAACAAAGAGGAAAATGTTATAAAGCCCTTGCATAGCTCTATTGTACAGCCGCATCTTGAATCCTGTGTGCAGCGGAATTAAAAAAGGGAAACAGAGAAGGGCAACAAAAATGATAAAAGGGATACGATGCCTTCCCTATGAAGAAAGATGGCTTGGAGAAGAGATTGCTCAGGGGTGATATGATAGAGGTCTATAAAATGCTGAGTGGAGTGGAAAAGTTATATGTGAATTGCTTGTTCTCTCTTTCCAAAAATACTAGGACCAGGGGGCATGCAATGAAGCTACTAAGTAGTAGATTTAAAATAAACCGGAGAAATATTTCTTCACACGTGTAATTAAATTCTGGAATTTATTACTGGAGAATGTGTGAAATCAGTTAGCTTAGCGGAGTTTAAAAAAGGCTTAGATAATTTCCTAAAAGAGAAGTCCATAGGCCATTATTGTGATGGCTTGAGGAAATCCACCGCTTATTTCTAGGATAAGCAGCATAAAATCTGTTTTACTACTTGGGATCTAGCTAGGTACTTGGAACCTAGGTTGGCCACTGTTGGAAACAGGATACTAGGCTTGGTGGATCTTTGGTTTATCCCAGTATAACGGTTCTTATGTTCTTAAACAGATAAGATGAACAAAATAGATATAAGTAACAAACCTGAAATGGGAGAGCTGAGAAGTACAAAAGCTGAAACCCAACAAACACCGGTGACCCAATCCTTATGGCCAATCCAGTAATATTCTCAGCTCCCCATTATCCACCCCATCCTCTTCCCCCAACTTCCCTCTCCCAATGTACCCACATCCCCCTCAGAGCAAGTTTAAAACTGCACTGCGGGCTCTAGGAGACAGAAAAAATATGGCATGCGCTTTGAAGTAAATTTGCCATACTGAAGTTCCAATAACAAAGCATAGAGACAATTTCTCCACACCCAATACGAGGGGTCTGCAATTAGGTGCCTTTGCAAATTAAGAGGCAATGACCCTTATTAGATTAAGGCCTCATATTTATCGAAAAGGAGGCCCACCACTTAACCCTTTATTTGGCATTGTTGCTCAGAAGCAAAAGTGTTTCTATAGCTCTTATGGGAGATTTGCATCTCCAAATGCCAGTTACTTGGCACTGTTGCTCTTGTTCAAATCAAGTTACATAAAGCAGCCATTTTCACCATCTGTCAATTAAAAGGTTAAATTGGTGGCCACAGAAACCTCTCTTGTAAGATTTCAAAGGCAAAAAAGGAGTCAGGTGTATCATTAGAATTCTCCAAAAGCAGGACAAGATCAGTTTTTAGTTATTTTGTGATGTGGTGTTCTATTTTTAAAAACTCTAACCTGCCTAGACCTAAAGGGTAAAACTACAAACAATCATATAACCAACATACATACTAGAGAATGATACAGGGACAAATTGTTCCCTGCCCCATGGGAACTCATTTTCCTGTCTCTGCTCCATTTCTGCAAGGATCTCTGTGATTATTTAAAATATTTATATCCAGCACATCCCAAAATCTGTGCGAAGTACATAAAAACATACATAAAACAACTATACAGAAATAAGAACATCTCACCAACATACTTCAAAATCACCAAATCTGGTTCTCAAAAGTAGTAGCTGAGGGAGTTGAGAGGAACAAGATGGCAGAAGAACGCTGATGATGTTCTGTGAGCTCCAAGTTTTTTTCTTGCAAAAATATTTCAGCGTTACCTGTTTTTCCTGCTTTCTGAAATGCTGCACTCGAAAAGGAAAGGAGCAGTGAAAAGTTTATGGCCATTCAGAAGGGTTATTATAAAAAATTTATGGGAGTTTGGCAACCATTAACTAAATATTGTAAAGATCGATTTATTTGTATAATTTGGGGAAAACATGCACATCCGGGGGGAGGGGGATATGTTTTGGCATTTGTTAAGAAATATAGAAGGGTTGATTACAAGTATTTTATGAGATCTTTGTAAATTGGAAAGTGGGTGGGAGAAAATAAGTCTTGTCTTTATTCTATTAAGTATATTGTGCTGTAATGATATTATTTTATGTAAAAGCATCATCTTTGCACAATTGAATTTTTAAAAATGAATAAAGAAAAAAAAAAAGGAGCAATGAACACTGATGTCACTGGCACTCTCATCCTCCCCAATTCAATCAACATTACTTCAGTTTTTGGAGTGGCAATCCGCTGCTGGCCCTCAGCCTGAGAATCAGCAGGCAGAGCAAAGCGGGTGAGCGCTTGATTCACTGGATCAGATATCACTCTCACCCCCGATGTTAGCTGAGCCTCCTTGTTCAACTGAGGCGAGGAGTGTTGAGTTGAGCCCTGCATGTGAAGAGGAGGAAACCTTGGAGCCCAATTCAGGCAGAGGCTCATCTGAGGAAGGAATACTGACTGGGAAGAGCTTCAAGAAGGCTGGAAAGCTGGTGGTAAAACCAGTAATCACATTGGAAACATTTTTGGAAGCCATAAAGGATTTGGACTGGAGCCAATCACAGAGCGGCACGGGACCAGGCAGAAAGATTTAACCCCCACCCCCCTCCCAGATTCATATATAACTAAAATGTACTACCTGAAAATAATATCTTATGACATTCATATATATATTCTTAATGAAAAAAAACCAACCCCCCCCACCCCAAATCCACATGTGTATTAAAATTGGGAAAAGTGTAACTTATTCATTACTATAATTTAATAATGGTCCCCACACATCCTTAAATTTATTATAATAACCTTTTTGAACTGCCAACGCTCTTTCCATTTTATACACGTGACAAACTGAATTCCACCAGAAACAATAATTCAGTCTTTTACAATCCTTCCAATTATATGTTATTTATTGGATGGCAACTCCTGTTAATATCATCAAAAGCTTGTTATTATTAGCCGATATTTGACATTTAGCTCTCATAGACATGCCAAATAAAATTGTGTCATAAGACAATGCTTTTTAAAATGATTCTCCAACAGGCAATTTATTTGATCCCAAATAGACTCCCAAAAAGCCTTAATGAATGGACAATAAATGATCTAAAGTTCCAGCTTCAAGATGACAATGCCAACATCTATTGGACTAGTTCAGAGTTCAAAATTAGTGATTAACAGTACTAGAGATCATTTGTTGGGGACTAAGGTTGTATAGGTCGGTTACCTAAGTATTTCAGGAACAGATGTGTTTAAGCGCTTCCTGAATTCCCTATAAGTAATAGGCACAAAGGATTATTGGGGGTATTCGTACCTTGAATGATGTTATTTTAAATGGATTGCTGCTTAGTTTTTCACAATTGCAACACAAATTTGGTCTGAATAAAAATCAAAATTTTAAATGGTTGCAGTTGAAGCAGGCTATTCAGGAGGGGTTCCCTGAATGGAAGACTCTTAATAATCAATATAGTTTGGAATTCCTTTGCTTTCTGGCGGATTTCTTGGGTCACCAAGCCGCACAGTGGTATAAATTGTTAAGTGAATATCTGAATAAAAAAAAGAAAACTGGGTTGAGGGATATTTGGAGCATTGAGATTAAGCACCAAATTTCGGCATCTCAATGGCCACGAATTTGGTCTTGGAGAATAAAATCGACAATGTCGGCATCTATGAGACAAACATGGTTGTTTTTGTTGCATAGAGTGTGTTGGACCCCAGTTCGCTTACAAAAAGTAGATAACTAGGTCTAATAGATGTTGGCATTGTAAGCAAGAAGCAGGGACTTTAGATCATTTAATTTTTTTCTGTCCTTGCATAAATGCATTCTGGAAGTCAATTTGGCCCCAAATTAATTTGTTATTAGAAAATCATGTTGCCCTGTCCTATGACACAATTTTATTTGGCACTTCAATGAGATATAAAAGTCCAAATTTCAGGATCTAATAATCAATTATTATTAATATTAACAGGAGTTGCCATTCAGCATATCACTAGGAATTGGAAAGATTATACAAGACTTAATTTTACGTTTTGGTGGAATACAGTGTGTTATATATATAGAATGGAAAAAGCTATTGCATTACAGAATGGGAATTATAATAATTTAAAAAAGATATGTGGGCCATTAATGACATATTCAAATGATTTGGCACCTTTACAAGACTGATTGAATATAGAATGAAAAAGATAGAATATGATAATGATTGAAGTATAGAAGTGGGAGGGGATGGGGTGGGATATTTTACAATTTGGTAAGATTTATGGTTAAGAATGTACAAGTGATTGTGTATAATATATTGTATAAAATTGTAAACTTGTTGATTGATGTAAAAATGAATAAAGAAGTTTAAAAAAAAAAAGTAATAGGCACAAGCAGTTGTTCTAGATCTTTACCCCATAATGCTGCTTGATGTGAGAAGAGATGTTGGTGATGCCTTTAAATTTACAACCTTTAACCGGTGGAGAAACAAAGTTCAGATGTGAGGTTCTCCTAAATCTGTTGGTTGTGAAGGAGAAAAGGTCTGTTATATATTTAGGGGCTAAGCCGTAAAGTACCTTGAAGCAAAAACAACCAAACTTGAATTTCACACGTGCTTCCATCGGCAGCCAGTGTAGAAGTCAATAGGAAGGTGTCACGTGATCAAACTTCTTCAGTCCACAAAGTAGCCTAACTGCTGCATTTTGAACCAGTTGCAATTGCCGCATGTTTTTCTGGGAGAGTGCTAAGTAGGCGATGTTACAATAATCGAGCTGACTCAGTATGAGGGATTGTAGCAGAATTCTAAATGATGAGACATCGAAGTAAGCTCTGATGGACCGAAGCTTCCAGAGGGTGAGAAAGATCTTTCTAATCAGGGAGACTACCTGGTCTTTCTTTCATGGTCAGGCTCTGGTCCAGTGTTACTCCCTTCAGGATTTTAAATTACTTTTATGCATCTATTTTACCTTTCCTCACTTCAAATTCCCATTCAGCATATTTGTACTCAGCTAAACTATAGAATAAATCTAAATCAGTATTATACAAGTTAATATAGGCAATCCCCATATGGGATAGTGGCAATACAATCCACAACAAGCTCCTTTCCTCTGATGTTGTGTCACGACTCTAAAACAACCCGCTGATATCAACTCTTCATACCAACACGTATTTCTTTTCTGTTTTCTGAAAATCTTCTCCAACAACTCATGATGTATGTAGATGCAGGAAACCTTAAACTGAGTGTACTTCTATCTCTTATTCCAGATACTCTTAACTTTCATCAAATCTATTTTACTTCAAAAATCTCTGAGTTTTCAAGTTCTTTCAGAAAGATCTACTACTGAAATAATAATTAGTCCAAACAAGCAGCATAAGGTATGCAGACATTCAAAGTGTACAAATTCATTTTCTTGAAATCGCATACTATCTAATTTACAGAGTCATCGGGAACAAACATCTAAAGTTGTGAAAAGTTTGTTTAACTCAGATGATGTGCAGGTGGGGGGGAACCCAGCATGAATGGACTGTTTAATATATTAATATCTTCGACTTTATATATACTTGCGTTGATCTTCTTAACACTGTAGAGATTTTCATCTCCCACAGCTTTTCCTTGATCTAGTATAGCTGAACTTAGACTTCATTATCCTACTAAGTTCCCTCCTTCATGTTCTGATTTTATTTTGTATTCTAAATCTCTCCTGTACACATCTCAGAGTCCTTTCCAGACAAATATTGGTACATTTTGAAAACTGCAAATCCTTAAAAATTTTTCTCTATTTTTCCACTTTCATGTTGAATAGTATGGGAATATGCAGAGCAAACTTCCCCCTACATTATAACTCATAATATCTCAGTGTGATCTGAGGCAGCAGGAAGGTGATCTCCTTGTTGTAATCCAGGAGGCTGCCATCACTTCCTGGGACATTTTAAAGCAATGTTCACTGCAGTACCCCTCCTGCTCGGCCAAATGAAGCAGTAATACATGCTGGAATATACTGTAATTTTCATGTCTTTTGGGGGTGAGAGGGAGTCAGAGACCACTAGCCTTAATCCTTCTAGTGGCCATCTGGTCAGTTTGCGGCTAAACCGGTTTTAAAAACAAAAAAAGGGCCAAAAAGGTGCCCAAATGTCCTTTTGTAAAAAGTTCTATTATTGCTGCAAAATGTCCAAAACCTGCCTATAACATGCCCCCTTGAAATTTAGACGGACTGCAGACAAAAAGCCTTGTAAAATGTCTAGAAAATGGCAACGTGGATGTTTTGGCGAGAATGCCATTTTATGCTATTTTGGGGATATATTTCTATTTTGAAAATGAGCTACATAGTGTCGTGTATATCTAGGAGCAGGTGCCAGAGCAGCTCCAGGTTTGGATTTTCTCAGTTTTATTCTCAAAGTCTGCCAAAACATCAGGCTCTCTGAGAATTACCCAGAGCAGCAGGTTATCATCTAGGTAAGGCTAGGAAAGAAGTGACAGCTGGTTCAGTCAGACTGTATGGCAGAATTTGTTTGGTGTCTAGAATCCAACTCCACCCCCCTAGGCCTGGATTTGGTCTGATCCAGGTTGCACCTTCACATGTAGTTTGTATTATAGATTATTTATTTCTCTCTCATCCTCCTCCTAGAAGAACTCAGAACGGGTTACAAATTTATATACATTACATAACAGGGTTTACATAATAAAGCTGAACAGGGCATAGTAATGTAGAGCATGACAGTACATTTTAGGCCATGACATGATAGGACAATACATAGGGGAGCATGGCAATACTTAATAGAATATGACAGGACAAGACCTCATACAGCATGGGATGGTGATGTTATGAGTTTGGTATTTCAGGGGAGTACTGAGCTTGACAGTACAGTACTCCCCTGAAATTCGCAGGGGTTCCATTCCAGGAACCCCCATGAATTTTGAAAAACCGCGAATACGGTTTTTAGGCAAGGGAGACAGGAGAGGGCTGCCGGAGAGGCAGTGAATGAAGGAAATCACTTGCTGTATGCTCCCAAGCACTGTCCTTACCCCTTCTGCTCGTTGTAAGGGTGAATGCGAGCTCCCGCCTCTTGCCTGGGCTGGGCCTTGAGCATCTGCGCATGCTCAAGGCCTTCTGGCTCTCGTTCTCTTGGAGAGAACGAGATCTCCGAGAGAACGAGAGCCAGAAGGCCTTGAGCATGCGCAGATGCTCAAGGCCCAGCCCAGGCAAGAGGCGGGAGCTCGCATTCACCCTTACAACGAGCAGAAGGGGTAAGGACCGTGCTTGGGAGGAAGGGCGGGCGGATGCCGCTTTCAGCACGGGGGCGCTTTGCGGTTCTCGTGGGGGGGGGCGGGGATTGCGATGCCGGTTAGAGCGGGGGGAGGGGGTGATGGAGTTGCTTCGGTAGCCTCGGGGGGGGGGGGGGGAGGGGTTGGTGGAACAAATTGTTCAAGTTTCCATTATCTTCTATGGAGAAAGTTGCTTTGATATACGAGTGCTTTGATTTAAGAGCATGCTTCTGGAACGAATTATGCTCTTAAACCAAGGTACCACTGTATAAGATTTAGAGGACATCAGCTGGGAAGAGCCAAATGCAGACCAGAGATGGATGTAGGTAACAGTTTTGGAAATAAAAAGGCAATAATTTTGTCAACCGCTTGTATTTTGCAATTATGTTTGAACAATTTGTGGATGTTTCAAGTCAAGTTTATTAAATTTTTGTTATTTACGCAATTTCAAAAGCTTCAAAGCGTATAACATTTAAAAAAATAGGGGGTAGAACAAAACTAACATAATTACAATCAAATTCTATCCATTCTAATACATAACTGATATGGAAGGTGAAAGGGATGAAATACAATCTTTAAAGAGAAAAAGAAAACATTTAGCGGGGAACACAAAAGGAAAAAAGAAAGGAAAGAGAAAAAAATTGTGTTGTCTATTTTTCAAAAGCTTCCTTGAACAAAAAACTTTTAAGGAGCGCTTGAATTTTTCTAAAGAAGATTCATTACGAATATAAATTGGTAAATTGTTCCAAAGCTGGGGTGCTATAACTGAGAAAATGGTAGATCTTCTGGTTCCTATTATCTTTAATGAAGGAATAGTCAATAGCTGTTGTTGTGTAATTAGTCAGCTGAATATATGCATACCAATCACTCGTCCAAATGTCACCCCTACTCTGCATCTGTTGGAATGGTTGAATTATGCCCTCCTGTCACAAATTCCGCTACCTGCCCCAACTGTAATTGGTCGTTGTTGAAGCCCGGAGAGAAACTGAGAATTGCTATAATTGGTAACATCAGTGTTGGTGGGGGTTACATTGCAATCTGAGAAGAAGAAAATCGCCAGGCCCCTCATGTTTGCGAAGCTGCAGCAGGATGTGCTTCAGGGGGGCATGTAGCAGAAAGATTGGATGGAGCAGTTGAAAGATCTTTTTCCAGTGACCATGGGGTAAAGTTTTCCGTTCCCATAATCCCATGCCATGTTAGGGAGTCCCAGGCCTCCCCACTACTAATTTGAGCTTAGGCTTCCTGCCACTCCAGCAAAAGCTCCAAAGCATCCCCTGTAATTGTTCCAATCTTTACCCAAAATACGTAAAAGTAATGATTGTAGTATATACAGCCAGCGCAGGAATAGGATCATATGATATACACCTATTCTCCTGTATAATGTTAAAGGAATACGCTGCCACAGGGTAAACTGCTGTTTCGTGTGCTGTAATAAGGGAGGTATACTGTATTGATATAAATGCATCAGGTTCACTGGCAACTGAATATTCAGGTACTTGAAAGCGTCTTTAGCCCATTGTAAAGGGAAGCTACCCCACTCACTGCTGTTGGATCTGAGGTTGTGATATGTCCATGTTTATTTTGAATCCAGAAAACAACCCATATTCTTTAAAGCAATCTGGTAGCACAGGCAGGGTAACCTCTAGGTTGGAAATATGCATCAATAAATCATCCGCAAACGCAGATACCAAAAAGGTTTGATCTTCCATTTGGATCCCCATGATTTCTGGGTTGTGCAGAATATCCCTTAAAAAGAGATCCAGGGAAAGAACAAATAGTAAAGGGGATAAAGGGCAACCCTGCCGTGTGCCCCTTTGGATGTGAAAGGGATCCGATTTGAGTCCATTGACATAAAAAGAGGCCTGGGGATCACGATATAGTGTGCGGATTGCTGCAATGTACCAGCCATCTATGCCATACCTGGTTAGGAGTTTGTACAAAAAGGGCCAATGTACCCAAGTCAAAGGCCTTTTTGGTGTTAAAGCTTATCAATAAGGTATGTTCACCCCTAACTGTATCTAGAGATCATATCTGGCGAAGGACGTAAGACGACTTGAAGCGGTCCAGAGGAGGGTGACGAAAATGATAGGAGGTTTGCGCCAGAAGATGTATGAAGAGACACTGGAAGCCCTGAATATGTATACCCTAGAAGGAGGGACAGGGGAGATATGATTCAGATGTTCAAATACTTGAACTGTATTAACGTAAAACAAAATCTTTTCCACAGAAATGAAAATGGTAAAACCAGAGGACATAATTTGAGGTTGAGGGGTGGTAGATTCAAAGACAATGTTAGGAAATTCTACTTTACGGAGAGGGTGGTGGATACCTGGAATGCGCTCCCGAGAGGTGGTGAGAGGAAAACGGTGACAGAGTTCAAAGAAGCGTGGGATGAACACAGAGGATCTAGAATCAGAAAACAGTATATTGAAGAACTAAGGGCAGTACTGGGCAGACTTGCACATTATGTGTATGTATATGGCCTTTTGGTTCAATGGCTGGAGTGAGCTTTGACAGACTTCAGCAGTTGGAGCCCAAGCACAGTACTGGGTAGAGCTTTGTATTCTTGCCCAGAAATAGCCAAGAAGAAAAAAATAAATTTAAATTGAATCAGGTTGGGCAGACTGGATGGACCATTCGGGTCGTTATCTGCTGTCATCTACTATGTTACCTGTACTGTCTCCAGGGATGCTAAAATGGCTCTAATGTTTTAACCGCATATCGCTTATATACAAATCCTACTTGGGAGTCAACCAGTGATTGGGGTAAGGGTACTGCTAGTCCATTGGCTAAGATAGTAGCCAACAGTTTATTTTCAAAGCACAATAGGGAGATGGGCCAATATGAGGCCGGATAGATTGGATCCTTCCCTGGTTTGGGGAAGACTAACTGATTGTCTTGAGTAGTAATGAAGGTAATTTCCTGTCCTGAATGGCCCTATTATAAATGCTGCGGTGAGGAGACGAGTAATATTATCTTGCAGCCTGAACTGTCCAAGCCCTTAAAGCAGGCAAGCCAGCAGCAGCGGTAAGGGAGTCCCCAGTAGCTTTGGCAGTAAGGGAATCCTTTTTACCCTGACCATTGGCAGCTGGGGAAATCCCTGTGTGGGCGGCAAAAAAAGCCTGAGCTTCCAACTCGAAGGGGAAGCCTGAATGGCGGCACATGCCATCGACGAGGCTTCCCCTTCACGGCGGCCACCACAAGCTGGCAAGTGGCTCGCGTCTTGAGCACAGTGACCACTTTCTCCTGGCGAAAGTGCTCATTGTGCAAAACGCGATCTAGCTAAAATAAAGTGCCAGTTAACAAAAAAATTACAATTACTCAGCAAAGAAGAAACTCTTTCAGACCAGCACTGCCTCTGATTTTTATTTTATTTTTTTACAGAACAGATTCCACTGCCTCTCAAAGCTATATGCCTTGCCTGTTTTGATGGCAAGACTTGCAGCTGAGGCACCTATACAAAATTTTGTGAGGTGGAGGAAGGGGGGAGGGACCCAGAACAAGACCCGCCGGGTGCGACACCCCCCGAGGTTGGTCAGACCCAAAACAGGGACCCTCCAAGCTCAGTCCAGCACCAGAATGGGGACAAGGAGCCCTAAACAAATCCCAACAGCCCTAATAAGGGGAGATGGGTACAGTTCACCAAGATCAACACCTGCTGGAGACCGAGAGAAGACTGTTAGATAGAGGGGGAGATAGCTATTAAGTACTATAACCAAGAGTTTGGTCTCAGTCTCCACCTGCTGGTCATGAAGTCTCTAGTGATTTCTGCTCTGGAATACTTCTTTACAGAAAGGGTGGTAGAAATGTGGAATGGTCTTCCAGTGGAGATGGTGGAGACGAATACTATCTGAATTCAAGATAGGGAGAAGAGAAGTGAAGATAATGGATGGTGGGGACAGGAAAACTGGATGGGCCATTAGGCCACCCTGTTTCTCTGTTTCTATTTCATGTACATTTTCTGACAGCACCAGCTAGTAGGAGCTAAAAGCAGTCACAGTTGGCTCCTGCTCTTATGCAGTAGGTTCCCTCAGCAAAAACATTCTTTAACCATAATGTCCAGACCAAACTACTCACCCATTATCTACAAGCTTTACAAATGTAGAATCCTTACCTCTGTGCGAGGGAGATAATCAGGGTCTGCCTGAATCCTGGCTATTATCTCACAGAGAATGATTCCATAAGAAAACACATCTGCCTGAGAGAAGAAAGGAATCATATAAAAATGCAGAGGCATCATTTACTCAATTTGGTTATCACTGCTTTTTTCTCTACGACGACTTATGTATGCCACATGTGGGTCAGAGCCTCCTAAAACATTGGGAACAGATGCTATTATCTCTAGAATGCTACTGGTGTAACAAAGCCTCAACGTTACAACACAAAACAGTAATAAGCCCTTCCTTCTGGCTCGTGTGCAGCAGGAAAAACTGAAGGGTGAGCAGAGCTCTCTAGCGAAGGAGGGGTTAAAAAGCAGGAGTGGCTTCCTGCTGCACAGTTCGTGAGCATGGGAACAATACCCGTCTGTCCAGAATGACAACTATTGTACTAGAAAAGGCTTTTATAGAAACTAGCTAAGTAAAGTTTGCTCTTTTAAGAATCTAAAATGTCTTTATAAAGGAACCTACAATTTAGCTTTTATCCCCAAAATTATCAAAGCTCAGAGCAAAATAATGTATACAGAGAAATGTCCTCTTTCTCCTCCTCACCTCTGAGAAAGAAATGTTAGCTTGGACTTTTCTCTCTATGTAGGTCTGATTTTTAGGGGATTGCTACAAACATGGGGAAAAAATGTATCCCCATCTGATCCCATCTGCACAAGCCTCAAATTGAACTTATTTTATTAAAGTATAAATAAACAAAATATTCTGTATAATTGTCATTTTATAAATCAAGCGTTTTGGCTGCTGAACTAGAGGAAGAGATCTTCAGCTGGCAGGGCTTTGTTTATAAATGTTTATCAACACAGCTAAACTACTACTTTACCCTAAAGCAAAAAAAAGAAATAATTTTTTTTCTACCTTCGTCGTCTAGTCTCTGCTTTCCTCATCTTCTCATCATTCTCTACCTTCCATCCACTGTCTGCCTAATCTCTGCCTCTTCCATATGGCATCTGCTATTTTTATGCCTCTACCAGAAACTGTCTGCCTCTCCCTTCCATCTCTCAACCCCCCCCCCCATTGGTCTGGCACCCTTCTTCTTCCCTTCGTTCCCCCCATGGTCCAACATCTGTCTTCTTCCCTTCTATTTCTTCCCAGGTGCTTTTTAGCATCTTTCTCCTCCCCTCAAATCTGGTATGTCTCACCAATACAGCATGTGCCCTTTTTTCTTAATCCCCTCTTTCCATCCAGTATGTGCTCCCCTCTCTCCTCCCCACTTTCCTTCAGCGTCTTGTTCCTCCCTCCCTTTCCACTTCTTTCCAGCACCTGTTCTCCCCTCTCTCCTCCCTACTTCCATGCAGTGTCTGCTCCTCCCTCTCTCCCCCTCTCTTCTTCCACCCAGCATATTCCCCTCTTCCACCCACTTCCATGCAGCATCTGCTCCCCACTTTCTCCCCTCCCCTCTCCACTTCCCTTCAGCGCCCTTCATGCAGTCCAGCAGCCCCCTTCCTCCCGATTGCCGCAGTTCATGCAAATTCATAATTTTTGGCTAAAAAAAAAAAAATAAATAAAAAATCATACCACATCACCCTGTACTACAAGAAACTTCACTGGCTACCTATCGAGGCAAGAATAATCTTCAAATTTGGCTGCCTCTGCTTCAAGACTCTTTTCAGCATTGCACCCACCTTTCTGAAACACCTCACCCTACAGGACAAACCCAGCTTCTCATGCAGAACATTACTGTTTCATTCCCTTCTCCCAAAGAATGCAAATTCAAGAGATTCTTCAACAGAACACTCTCCTTTCAAGCAGGAATCTGGAACACCTTAAGTAACCATTCATTCAGAAAATCACTAAAAACCCACTTGTCCGACAAATTTACCTGATCCTCCAAATCTGCGCTACACCTACCTCATGTTACATACCCCCTTCCTCCTTCCCTATGTAACCTCATCACATAACTGTCTTTCTACCCCTTCCCAATTCTAATTGATGTTACCTCACTGTCCTTACAGCACCTCTTGTTGTACACCGTCTTGAACTGAAAAGCTATGGCGGGATATAAATAAAGCTATTATTATCCCTCCCTCCCTCCCTTCCCCCCTTTTTACATATATTGCCCTCAAAATAAAACTAGATCCCAACCATCATCTTCTGATGGATCTCCAGTATGGCAGCATCTACAAAATCTCATTGTACATGAATGCCTAGCTATCTTACTGATACTGTAAAAGAACTACACCTATTGCCTCATTGTTAAGTTAGGAGGACCTGTTTAATGTTTTGCTATTATTCTCTGTGTATGTAAAATTTGTAACCCATTCTGGGATCTTCTAGGAGGACGGGATAACCCCCCCACCCAACTAAATTAAACATTTTTATAGCAGAGATGTCAAAAGCATCATCTTTTCCCACCAGCAATATGTGACAGTACGAAGAAAAACTGTTATACCATAGATTGTACATTCAGTCCATCTCCAGCTTTTCTCCCAATGAAGTACATTTTATACATTTATTTTAATAAATAATCAATGCATACAAATTTACAATGTGTAGGCAACGCACATTAAAGCAATTTGAGCCACATTAATGACTGCATATTGCACATTTACCTTCTCATTATAGGGCTCATCCCGCAGAACTTCAGGAGCCATCCAATATGGTGATCCCACTACTGCTAGTTTGTCACATTCCATGCTGAAAAACACCCCAGATGGAAAGTAAGCTAGTTTAGAAACCAACTAGTCCTCTCTGCCTCTGTATCCCATTAGTCAGGCACATTTTACCAAGCGTTTAAGATTCTGCTAGGTTAATGATCAGAAAGTTAGTGTCCTGGCTTAGAACTGGTTCCATGCAACCACCTTTGATTGAGCAGCTTCCTTGGACACTGGATAATCAAAACATAGTGCTGTACATTTCTCTTGTCCCCGTTTGCTTGCTCATAATTTCTATAGGTCACTGTAATTTTCCTAATGGGTTCTTCCAGTGGCATAGCGAGGGTGTGAGGTGCCCCTCCCCTGACCTCTTCTCTGCACCCCCACCCACTCCTTCCCCGCCCCTCCCCTGTACTTCTAACGTTCCTGGCACGAACAGCAACCCCAATCTGCTGCTTGCGCCAGTGTCGGCTCTTACTCCAACGTCACTTCCTAAGCACAGGTCCAGGAAGTGATGTCAGAGAAGAGCCAATGCTGGCACGAGCAGCAGGTTGGGGTTGCTGCTCATGGTTAAAGAGGGAAGAGGAGAGTGCACGGTAGTGGGTAGGTGGGTAAGTAGCGGGGGAGCAGAGAAGAAGAATGGTACCAGCGCCCTCACCAAGACAGCACCCGGAGCGGGGCAGACCACTCATACCGTATAAACTAATATAAACTGAGGTGACCTTCCTTCCCCCCCCCAAAAAAAAAAAAAAAGTTAACTTGACTATAAACCAGGAGTTTATATTCAAGTGCCCTGCCAGGCTCTGACTCCATCCCTCCTCCCCCCACCTGATGCCTTGAAGGCCTCTCCCAGGCCTGTCCCGGCCAACTCTGCCACATCCCACCTCCCATATTTGGGAAAAACCTAACTTTAAAGCCCTGGTGGTCCAGCGGTGAATCGGGGCAGGAGCAATCTCACACAGTTGCCATGAGAACTCATTTCAGATAACAGTTCTGTATGGGGCAGGAGTGTAGGAAGATCGATCCTGCTCCGATTTACTGCTGGACTACCAGGGTGGTTTTTTTTAAACGAGAGAAACAGGAGGGAGGTGGGGTATGTCAGAGTCAACCGGGACAGAAGGAATCTTCATCTGCTGTAGGGCTGTTGCCGACTTTGAAACTGACTGCAGTGTTTTCTGCAGCGTCCTGTCTATGCTGCAGAAAGAACACTTCCAGGGCAGGGTGACGGTGGGAGGCTGGCTTCGTTGTGCTGTTGGCTGCCTGAAGATTTTAACTTTCATTGGCAAGGAGGTGGTAGGTGGAGGAGTTGGGAACTGAGGACAGGTCGTACTGTAGGATCCAGCTGAGAGGGGAGGGCTGGGGTTGGGAATGAGGGAAAGAGATGGTATAGGTATGTGGAATGGGACATAAGGAGATGCCAGACTGCAGGAGGGGAGAGGAGAGAAAATGTTAGACCTCGGGAAGAGGGACGCCAGACCATGGGAGAGGAGAGAGATTCCAGGCTATGTGAAGGAGAGGCAAAAGATGCCAGACCATATGAGGGGGGAAGGGGGAAGACAGTTGTCTTACCATGGGAGAGGAATGAGATGGTGCACAGGGATGGAGGGGAAGTAAAGGGGAGACGGAGGAAAAGTAGATAGATTTTGAGAAGAAAGCAGAAAAATGTAAGAATGTTGAATGGTTTTTTTTTTGTTTTTTTTTTAATCTTTATTCATTTTCAAAAATTACAACAAGTGTACAACAATCATTCATAAATATCTTAATCACTTGACACTTAGTGATGAAAGAGGGGAAGGGTTTAATGGGAGGGTTTATGATATTATAATGAATAATGGGCTTAGAGAGAGGGTGGAGGGAGGGTTGCAGTTATATTTATAAGATACAGTGATAAGATGTTCAAGTGATCTAATTAATAGTATTTATTATGATTCTTGTACACTTGATGAAAGTTTAAAAATGAATAAAGAATTTAAAAAAAATAAACACAACAAACAAAAAAAATTAATCACTTGACATTCTTATTTGTAACATTCCAAATAAATAATTTTATAAGAAGCCCACCCCTCCCACCCATATACTAATAAATAACAATTATCAATTATTATCCTTCATAATCCCACCCCCCCTTATCTTGTCCAATATTTAGGTGTTTAAGATGTCTGATCACCAGAATAAATCGTCAATGGCCCCCAAATCTTTTTAAACTTATTATAATTGCCTTGTTGTAGAGCAAATATCCTTTCCACTTTATAAATATGACACACTGAATTCCACCAAAAAGTATAATTCAGTTTAGTATAATCTTTCCAATTCCCTGTAATCTGCTGAATGGCAACCCCTGTTAATATTAATAAAAGTTTATTATTATTCGCTGAAATTTGGCTTTTAAATCTCATTGAAGTACCAAATAATATAGTATCATATGAAAGGGCAACATGATTTTCTAACAATGAATTAATTTGGGGCCAAATTAACTTCCAAAAGGCATTTATACAGGGACAAAAAAATATCAAATGATCTAATGTCCCAACTTCTAAATCACAATGCCAGCATCTATTGGATCTTGAACTATCTAACTTCTGTAAACGAACTGGGGTCCATAAAGCTCTATGCAACAAAAAAAAACAAGTCTGTCTCATAGATGCTGCCCATGTTGAATGTTAAAAGTTAATGCTAAAGATGGATGTATGTATGTAGATTGACTAAAAAGTTCAAAACAATTATGCACAACTCTTGCTTGGAACGATGATACCATTCACTTATCTGTACCAACTTTAAAGTTTGTAGTTGTAAGGGCTCTTGGGGGTCTCAACGCGGCCCCGTTTCGAAAATTCTGCTTCAGGAGACCCAATGCTACAACGCTACACACTGTTAAACGTATCTGTCCAAGAGGTGATCGTTTGTAAAACGAATTTTTGAAGTTTTACAAACGATTACCTCTTGGACAGATACGTTTAACAGTGTGTAGCGTTGTAGCATTGGGTCTCCTGAAGCAGAATTTTCAAAACGGGGCCGCGTTGAGACCCCCAAGAGCCCTTACAACTACAAACTTTAAAGTTGGTACAGATAAGTGAATGGTATCATCGTTCCAAGCAAGAGTTGTGCATAATTGTTTTGAACTTTTTAGTCAATCTAACAGAGTTTATTTAAACAATACTAGTTTTTACCAGTGGTCAGAAAGTGATGTTCTACAAAGCAAATGCAATGATTGGACGGTAAACTCTTGCCTCAAGGGGAGGTATCCACCTCCCTTTCAGAGTTTCACTTTTCTGAGCGTTTTTAGGAGTCATTTGCTCTCTCCCCACTGGTATTTAATACTATTACAGTCAGTCTCTCATTCATCAACATAATTCCTTTTCTGACTGGTATTTATATTGAGTCCCTGTATGCCTTTTTAACAAAGATGGATGTATAGCAGAAAGTGAAGGAGAAAAAAACAGCAAATGGATAAGGTGGTCCTGGATACACAGTTAAGAGCACAGACTGAGGAGACTGAGAGGGGACATGATCGAAACATTCAAGATACTGAAGGGAATAGACTTAGATAAAGGCAGATTGTTCACCCTCTCCAAGGTAGGAGGATGAGAAGGCACTCCCTAAAGCTGATAGATTCCATACAAACGTAAGGAAGTTCTTCACCCAGAGTGTGGTAGACAACTGGAATGCTCTTCTGGAGTCTGTTATAGGGGAAAACACCCTCCAGGGATTCAAGACAAAGGATTCCTGCTCAACTGGAACGTACGCAAGTGAGGCTGGACTCATTTAGAGCACTGGTCTAAATGAGCGACTGCTGGGCAAGATGGACCACTGGTCTGACCCAGCAGCAGCAATTCTTATGTTCTTATGACAGAAGGAAGTGCAGCCAGAGATTAGGAAAAGATGGTTTGAAAACTAAAAATCACCAGACAAAGATAGGGGAAATGATTTTATTTTCAATTTAGTGATTAAATTGTGTCAGTTTTTAGAATTTACATTTAATCTAATCTTTGTATTATTTAATATTAGTATGGTGGAAGGGAAGGGGATAAATTTTATTTATTGAAAATGTTTGTGGAATTTCAAGTGATGTATTAGTCAAATTGTTACTTTCTGTGCACTTGATGTTAAACATAAAATGAATAAAGAATTAAAAAACAAAACAAAACACGTAATATTCATTATTTCGTCCACAATGATCCAAGACCTAAGCAAAATAAAGAAAATTACAAAAATCGTTTATCTGGACATAATAGAAGTAAGAGAGATCACTTCCGGCTGCTAGCTCTTTAAACTGTAGGAGTCACCATTGGTCCTATGGTTACTCCCCACCCCTTCCTTGGCCACAATAAATTGTAATAACTGTTTGGGTTCAAAAAATTGAAAGGATTTTCCTTCTAATGAGATACAGCACTTGCAGGAAATTCTAATACAAAGGAAGCACCCAGAGCAATTACTCTAGGTCTATAAACCAAAAAGTCTTTTATTCTCTTCTGCGTCTCACGAGATATCAGGAAATATACAAATTGAGCCCAAAAAAAGTTTTTTATATGTTGGAAATATGTTCAAAAAATCAAATCCCTGTCAAACTCTAAGGCAAATGATACAATAAGAGTAGTCCTTTCAGTTATTACTTCAAGAGAACTTTCCAGAAAGTTTGTTAAATTCAATCCACTTGCTTCTGGTCCTACTGGGTCCGTAGGGTAGAGCTTTCCCGTTTCTTTTCCAAGGTAATATATTGCACTCTAACTATAAGTTGTAGGCTTTCTTCCGGTATTAAGAGGACTTCTTTTAAGTATTTCTGGACCATTTCCAGAGCAGAAATCACTAGAGACTTGGGGAAATTCAAAAAACCCTCAGATTATTCCTTCTGTTTATTTTCCATAAATTCCAGCTTTCGACAAATAAAGATTGCTCTTTAATGGTTTCCGCATCAGTTATCTGCCAGTGTGTGAACATAGGGGCTTGTGGTGTTAGCCAACATCAGAGAATTGCTTTGATGCCCATAAGAATGGCTTTTTGGACAAAAGCAGCTCAACCCGAACGGATCGGGACCATGGAGAATTTTAATGTAAAAAGGCATATAGGCTGAAGTCTCCAGGAACAATTCCAAATCCGTGCAATCTGTGGAATTATCTGATGCCAAAAATCAACTATGCAAGGACAGGATCAAAACATATGTCCTAGTGTAGCATGAGGAGCATTGCATTTTGGGCAAGCCTCCACAGGGGTTAGATGTGCCTTAAATGCCAGGATGGACTTTAAAAATAAAAAAAATTTCTGATCAAGCACAATCAAATTGATGGGAAAAACTTCCATTTGCACAGTTTTTCTGAACAAGTCTATTGTGCATGGATATAAGTGTGTAAGTATACATGCTGCAGGAATGGTTCTGCCCATCTCCTCTGTAGTATTAAACCAGGAGCAGCAGCTTCCCAGGACTATTGGAATTTGCATTAAAAAATCTGGATTTATGGATCAAGGGAATTTTGGTGTCTTCAGGCAGACCTTAGGAAATTGGAAGGCTGGGAGTTCAAGTGGCAGATGATATTTAATGTGGACAAACGCAGAGTGATGCACACTGGGAAGAATAACCCAAAATCACAGTTACCGGATGTTTTAGGTCCACCTTGGGGGTTAGCGACCAAGAGAAGGATCTGGGTGCCATTGTAGACAATACAATGAAACCTTCCACCAAATGTGTGGGGGTGATTAAAAAAGCAAAGATGCTAGGAATTATTAGAAAAGGGATGGTAAACAAGACTAAGAATGTTAAAAATGCCCCTGTATCGCTCCATGGTGCGACCTCACCTAGAGTATCGTGTTCAATTCTGGTCTCATCTCAAGAAAGATAGTGGCAGTAGGAAAGGTTCAAAGAAGAACGACCAAGATGGTAAAGGGGATGGAACTCCTCTCATATGAAGACAGACTAAAAAGGTTAGGGCTCTTCAGCTTGGAAAAAGAGATGGCTGAGGGGAGATATGATGAAGTCTACAAAATCTTGAGTGGTGTAGATCAGGTACAAGAGGATTGATTTCTCACTGTCAAAGAAAAAGGGAACACTCAAAGATACAGGGAAATCCAATAGGAGGAAATATTTTTTCACTCAGAATAATTAAGCTCTGGCGACACCAGGAAGTACTTCTTCACCAAAAGAGTGGTTGACAATTGGAATGAGCTTCCGGTACAGGTGATTGAGGCCAGCAGCGTGCCAGATTTTAAGAACAGATGGGATGCTCATGTCGGATCTCTAAGAGGGGATGGGTCATCAGAGTGCGATCTCTCAAAGGGTAGCTAGGGGAGTGGGTCAATAGAGTGGGCAGACTTGATGGGCCTTGGCCCTTTTCTGCCATCACTTTCTATGTTTCTATGAACGCATTTAACAGATTTCTAGGATACAATCGTAATAGTCAATAAATGTATATTCGGTACGTATTGTTGAATATAGTTATTAGCAGGGACTCATTCAAGCTGCATACAACAGAAGCATTGACGTCACATAGAATATATAGAAAATCAAAACAATAATAACACGGAGAAAAATAAACCTCAATTGTGAGAGGTTGGGACTACACAAGTGCCCAGCCCTCAACACATCATCACAGGTTTATAAAAAAACTCCGTATACAAATATATAAATAGGATTTTCATTCATTCATAGTCACATTTTTCAAAAACTTTTTGTATATATATGTAATCGCAACTATGAGTCTGTCATAAATTCGTGACCAGAACCCCAATATGCAAAGAGGTTTCCATAATTTATCCCCCTTAGAACATAGTGCCCTCCAGAAATTAAGTAAAGATTCTACCATCGTGATTAGAAGGGCAGATAAAGGGGGCGCTGTAGTTGTTTGGGGTCGGGACCTTTATATTGCAGAAGCTAACATTCAACTATTGAATCAGGATACGTATCTGAAATTAGATCAAGATCCCTCTATGGAAATTTTTGCAATGATTGCAGACATTTGTATGGATGCAATGAAACGTGGTTTTCTTACGAAAAAAGAATATACATTTCTCACTCCCCAATGTTTCAAAGTACCCATATTTTATTTGCTACCAAAGATTCATAAAAATATTCAATGCCCTCCGGGCAGGCCGATTGTTTCGGCCCGGGATTCTTTATTAGAAAGAACAAGTAAATATATTGATAAACAACTTCAATGTTTCCTTAAAACCATTAAGTCATATTTACAGGACACCACCCAGTTTTTGAATAAGTTGAATGAGCTGGAATCTGAACTACCTACGAATTTTATATTGGTCACCTTTGATGTATGTTCATTATATACAAGTATTCCGCAAGAAGAAGCTCTATCAGTACTTGTAGCTCTATGGAATTCTCAACCTCTTCATAATAATTCTCATACCAATTTTTTGAGAGATCTATGTGCAATAGCATTGAAAAATAATTATTTTATTTTTAATGGTGAGTTTTATAAACAACTTTCAGGGATAGCAATGGGGGCGTCGTTCGCACCCACAATAGCTAATCTTTACATGTCCTGGTTTGAAGAGTCTTTTATCTATACATTGCCTGAGTTTCAACATGTTTCCAAATGGTGGCGCTTTATAGACGATATTTTTGTCATCTGGTCGGGTACTTTACAACAACTTTTTGAATTTGCTGAAATAATAAATCAATGTCATCAATTTATCAAATTTACTATGTCACATAGTAACGAAAGCATCAGTTTTTTAGATGTTTCTATTCAGAAGAAAAATGATGGTTTTGAGACTTCTATCCATCATAAAAAAACCGATAGAAACACGTTATTAAAATTTGACAGTATGCACCCAGCTCATTTAAAAACTAGTATTCCGTTTGCACAATTTCTTAGATACAGACGGATTTGTAATACTAAAGAAAGATTTCTACAGGAAGCAAAAATATTGGAACAAAGATTGCTATCAAGAGATTATCCAGCTACTATAGTTAGGAAAGCTAAAAAACGGGCTTTATATAACCCCAGAGAAACATTGTTGGATTACAAAAAATCTCAAGTGGAAGAAACAATTATCCCTTGTGTTATTAAACAAACTCGGATGTCACCACAAATTATTAGGAGATATAAGAGACATCTTCCTCTACTTAAAACCTTGCCTTGTTTTGAGAATAAACGATTTATTTTTTCTCAATCAAGAAATAAAAATTTGAGTGATTTGCTTTGTCATACTGCTAAAGAAAAATTTATAGATGAAGACTTAAATACTACACTAGGACATAGATCATGTGGCCATTGTTCAAAATGTAATGTTATGGCTGTTGTCTCTGATTTTGTTAATCCCTCTGACGGAAAGAATTACATGTTACATCATACATCTTCATGCCAATCTACAAATATAATCTATGCAATTCAATGTCCATGTGACCTATTGTATATAGGTCAAACATCACGGACTTTGACCGTCAGAATAACTGAACATAAAAGTTGTCTTAATACTCGAAAACTAACAGCGCCTATAGTAGCTCATTGTATCCAGTGTCATCATAGATTTGAAAACCTGAGATGTTGGGTGATTGAAAAATTGCCCCTGACTCAAAGAAGAGGAGATACGAGAAGAACATTGTGGCAGAAGGAACAACGATGGATCAACAGGTTACAGACTGTGGAACCATTGGGTTTGAATACAACTTATGAATGGCAACCATTTCTTTGAACCAGCAGTCTTTCTTCTTAGTATTAATGACAGCTATTGTAAGGTGTTTGTCTATGTGCCGGTGTTTGGCCTATCACGCATCACGTTTTGTGATGACGTCATGACGCCCGGTTCGTTTTTTATTCGAACCGGGCGCGTCTCACAGTCCTTACTCCATTTTGAGAGGAGCCAGCTTTATTTCCAACGGATTGTAAGAAAGAAGGAGACACCTGAAGATGGCATATATCCCCTGAAGTAGCCGGTTTAGGCGAAACAGAAAGTCTTTTCTGTCGGGATTAGGAGTTGAAAGCCTCTCTTGAAATTTCATCTTTCCAGATGAGTGTATTTCTTCCTTAACTGCGATTTTTTGCATTCTGTGCCTCTGAAAATACTTACACAACTGAAACTGAGCTGTAGCCTTCATTACTAATGTAGTTAAGCTTGGGGTTCTGGTCACGAATTTATGACAGACTCATAGTTGCGATTACATATATATACAAAAAGTTTTTGAAAAATGTGACTATGAATGAATGAAAATCCTATTTATATATTTGTATACGGAGTTTTTTTATAAACCCGTGATGATGTGTTGAGGGCTGGGCACTTGTGTAGTCCCAACCTCTCACAATTGAGGTTTATTTTTCTCCGTGTTATTATTGTTTTGATTTTCTATATATTCTATGTGACGTCAATGCTTCTGTTGTATGCAGCTTGAATGAGTCCCTGCTAATAACTATATTCAACAATACGTACCGAATATACATCTATGAACGCATTGCCAGAGGTTCTGGTAAGAGCGGATAGCTTAACTGGTTTTAATAAAGATTTGGACAATTTCCTGGAGAAAAAGTCCATAGTCTGTTATTAAGACATGGGGAAACCACTGCTTGCCCTGGATCGGTAGCATGGAATGTTGCTACTCTTTGGGCGGGGGGGGGGGGGTGTCTAGAATCTTGTTACTCTCTGGGATTCCGGAATCTTGCTATTCTTTGAGATTATGTATGGAAATGTTGCTACTCCTTGGGCTTTGGCCAGGTACTAGGGACCTGGATTGGCCACCAGGAGAACAGGCTACTGGGCTTGATGGACTATTTGAAAATGCCTGCAAACGCTCCTACTCACACTTCCTACCCAAATTAAGGACCACAATCCCAACCATCAGATCACTGACAAGTCTACTAAACTTCAGGAAGTTGGTAAAGACTCATCTCTTTACCTGACTCTCTCAAAGATCCTCTAACCTCTAATTATAATAATAATAATAATAATAACAGCTTATATACCGCAATACCGTGAAGTTCTATGCGGTTTACAGAAGATTTAAGCAAAGGTAACAAATTGAAATTGACTTTAAGAGGGGAGGAAGAAAGAGAATTAATAGGACAGGAAATTCATTGTTGAGGAGAGAGTGATCAAAAGGACAAGTTAATCGCTATAGAGGTAATTATACCCCAACAAAATCATACTACCTCTGTATGTGCTCTCCCACTTGACTTGCATGCACCTGATTCCAAACAACCCAAGATCTTGTCTTCCCACTACATGTACCTTCTCCAAGAGTGCCTTAAAATTCTTTGCACTAAATGTATTTGCCCTATGCAATGAACGTATTGCATCTCTAGCCAGTATACTTACATTGCATTATTCGTCTTGCTACTGTCCTACACGCACTACATAGGAATTATCTCACTGTTACTGTTCATCCTTTATCTGCTAAGTGTGAATTTGGAACTTTGTTACTATCCTTCCACCATGAATTTATTGAATGTATTTGCCCTATGCAACGAATGTACTGTATCCCTAGCTGCTATACTCATATTGCCTTCTCGTTCATTGCCTTATCGGTTGTTCTGTATAGTTGTACTTTGTTGCTATCCTTTCACTATGTATGTAAAATTGTAACCTGTTCTGGGCTCTTCTGGGAGGACGGGCTAGAAAATCGACTAAATAAATAGGTCTGACCCAATAAGGCTATTCTTATGTTCCGTTTCCATCAGCTTTGCTGCAGTTGCATCTTGCATATAAAGACAGATGAACAAAATGTTCTTAAACTTACAGCATGTTATTTCAATGCCCAAGAGCTTATAGGAGTTGTAGATCTATCATTACCTGTCATCAGGGATTTTTTCTGCCAAGCCAAAGTCTGCCACAATTGCTGTGTACTTGCCATCCTCAACCTTTATCAAGCAGTTCTGAAATAAGAGGAAGAAAATCATGTATACCATATTATCTGGGTTAAGAGAATTAACCCTTTAAGTGTTTACAGCCACTGACTAACTTCCACACAAATTGTACACAATTGGATTTGGTCAGACATTAAGGCCCGGATTCTATAAACCCGATTGTAGGCAGCCAACTGCTGCCTAACCAGCCAATCGGGACACACGTTTTCTTAAAAAAACAAACAAAAAACACCTCCTAAGGCAGGCCGCCTACATTGAAGGTGCCTCCAGGAGCCTAGCCTGCCACACCAATTAAATTTTATATTTACTTTGCATTTATTAAATAAACTCAAAGATTCTGCTCTTGAAGCCTTCAGTGTTTTGTGTCCAACTTTACAAGCTAACAGGATGGGAATATCTCTCTTCTGCATAAGAGGAATTTTCATCCTGTGGAACTTCTCCTGAACCTGTATTCAGGTAAATAGCAGCCTCCCTGGATAAAGCCTAATCTTTTCCAGTGCAATAGGGATGGTATGCTGAGCCAAGGGGTGTACCTAAGCAGTCCCTGAAACCCCGGATGAGAGAGATAAACCTGCCTTAAACACAGAGGCCCCAAAAGAAGAGTCGTCCTGAGCAGCCACATGCACCCTATAAAACTTAGTTTCAAGTTCAAGTTTCAAATTTATTTGAATTTGATGTTTCGCTTATCAAAAACTAAGCGAATTACATAATAAAATAGTTATAGCGTAAAACGAAGAGACAAGTTATTTTGCATAAAAAATATCAAGGGGCTGTGACAAAACTGACAATACAGACGTACTAATATACACATAGGAGAGAACATTAGGAAGTGAAGTTACATTTTGCTGTTTCCCAGAGGGAAGAAGAGGGGTATGTAAAAGGTAGGGTCAAACAATAGGTTAGGGTAAGATTTGAGAGGAGAAATAGGCAGTTTAATTCTTCACGGAAAGTGTCGTTCTAAAGGTTAAATGAGGATTTAAAGAGGAATGTTTTTAAATTAATTTTAAATGAATTAAGATCTTTTATTTCTCTAATGTATAGTGGGAGATTGTTCCATATAAGAGGAGCCATGACTGAAAAAATGTCATGGCGTCTTGTTCCTATTATTTTCAGTGAGGGGACCATTAATAGCCCTTGTGTGTTAGACCGAAGCGAACGATTTGAAATGTGTGGAATCAAGAGCCGATCAATAAACTGTGGTTCATTAGTAGATATTGTTTTATGTACTAATAATGCTATTTTATATGTTATACGTTGATTGACAGGTAACCAATGAGATTTTATCAAATAGGGGGTTACATGATCGTATTTCTTCCCTTGGTGAATTATTTTGATTGCAATATTTTGTATTATTTGTAAGCGTCTTTGATCTTTGTGAGTGATGTTCAAAAGTAGTGAATTACAGTAATCTAGTTTGGATATTATGAGGGAATGTATTAAGATGTTTAGGGATTCTGGTTCCAGATATTTTGACATTGAGCATATTAAACGTAGACGAAAGAAACAACTTTTAACTATATTATTAATATGCTCTTGGTAGGAGAATTTGTCGTCAATTGTTACTCCTAGTATCTTTAGTGATGTGACAAGTTCAATTATTATGTTGTCGATTGAAAAAGGAATAGAGAGCTTTAAGCCCTGTTTAAATGGAAAGAATAAAGCTTTAGTTTTGGATATATTTAGCGCAAGCTTGTTCAGTGTTTACCAATTTTTGATTTTTTCCAATTTTTGATTAATTTGAGTTATTTCGTTAAAATTTTCCGGGTTGACAGAGTGAATCAGTTGGATATCGTCAGCATAGGCATACGTCGTGAAACCTATGGATTGACTAAGACTAAGTAAAGGAGATAAAAAGATATTAAATAGTAATGGAGACAAGATTGAGCCCTGAGGAATTCCGTAATTATGTGAAAATGGTATGGAGGAAGAATTATTAAAGCGTACTGTCGAGTTGCGGTCGGATAGAAAGGAAGAGAACCAGAGTAAGGATGAATCGCTAATGCCTATTGATTGCAGCCTGTCTAAAAGAAGGGAATGGTCTATGGTATCGAATGTAGCCGAGAGGTCAAGGGAGAAAAGAATGACTGAATTGTGGTGGTCTAAGTTATAGATGATGTTGGTGGTGAGCCCGATTAAAGAATATTCGGTGTTGTGATGTTTCCTAAAACCCGTTTGATTAGGGTGAAGTATATTAGTAGATTGGACGAAATCAGATAACTGGTTGAATACCACCTTCTCAGTGATTTTTGCTAAGAAGGGAATGTTGGCGATAGGACGATAGTTGGTGGGGTCGTCGGGACTAATTTTATGATCCTTTAGTATAGGAGAGATTGTAGATGTTTTCCAAGTCTTGGGAATAGTCCCGGAAGACAGACTTTTTTTGATAAGTAATTGTATAAATGGTCCAAAACAGGAAAAATATTTTTTTAAGATTACTGGAGGAATGATCTCAGAAGGGGAGCTCTTTAGGTTTGTTTTTTGGATGATTAATTTAATTTCTGTTAATGTAGGGATTTTAAAATTAGAACATTTGGAACAAGGGAGTTTATAATTGTTGTGTGTTTCCGTGGGAGTGATAGTTGGGTTGGATGCAAACTTGTTACGTATGTTAATGATTTTTTTGCAGAAAGTGTCTGCTAGATGTTGTGCAGAAAGAACTGAGTTATTTTTTTCGTATTTAGCATTTGAGTTAAAGGATTTTATAATAGAGAATAGGATGGATGAATTTTTAGCTGTTTTTATTTTATTGGTATAGTAGCTACGTTTAGCCTCATTAATTTTTATTTTATAATATTGAGATAGCTCTTTAAATGTTATCATGTTATTAATTGTTTTGTTTTTACGCCATTTTCTTTCTAGGGATCTGAGCTGTCTTTTAATGAGTGAAAGTTCCGGCTTATACCAGGGATTTTGGACTTTTTTGTTAGATATTGTTTTGTTAATGAGGGGGACTTCTTTGTCCAGTAGTGTTTGAATTGTGTCATTCCATGATTTAAGTTGATCTTCAAGAGGATCTGTCTCAAGAATTGGAGGTCTTGAGAGAAGGAAGGAGGTGACTGACGAGAGTTCTAATTTTGTATAATCACGATATATTATATTTTTAGGTAAGGAGGTCAATGATATTTTCTTTTTTAACAGTAAATTGAATGAAATGAGATGATGATCAGACCATGGGACTGGAGTGTTAAGAATATTAGAATAAGAGAGATGTTCCGTTTTTGTAATAAAAATCATATCCAAGATATGTCCTGCCAGGTGTGTGAACTCTTGAATGAGGGGTAAGTAATTAAGTGCGTCCATATAAGTTAAGAGTTCCTTAGTGAGAGGGTTAGCGGGTTCATCAAAGTGAAAGTTGAAATCTCCCAGAATTAAAGGATTTTCAGAGGAAGAGCTGAAATCAAAGATCAAATTTTCAAGAAGAAATAGATTGTTTTGAACGATTGGTGGAGGGATGTAAAGTAAAAGTATATCTGTTTTTGGATTAGTGTTGAGTTGAACCTGAAGAAATTCTATTTCTGCGTTTCCTGTGGAGTGGTCTATAGTTTTTACGATGTCTTTTTGATAAATGATGGCTAGTGAAAGTCTGAAGGGACAACCAAGTCACCGCCTGACAAATTTCATCCAGTGGAAATGTCCTGGCTTCAGCCCAGAAGAGGTAATCGCTCTCATTAAATGTGCTCAAAGAGTGAAGGGAGTCTGCCTACCACAGACAAATGTAAGATGATGAAATAGCTGACCTAATACAACATGAAATGGTAGCTTTGGAAGTTGGCCTCCCCCTTCTTAGTCTGTTATTGAGAAAGACATGGGGGAAGTCACTGTTTGCCCTGGATAGGTAGCATGGAATGTTCCTACTTTTTGGGTTTTGGCCAGGTACTAGTGATCTGGATTGGCCATCGTGAGAACAGGCTACTGGGCTTGATGGACCATTGGTATGACCCAGAAAGGCCATTCTTATGTTCTTATAAGGTTCTGTCTTAGGACCCCTTCTCTTCTCCCTCTACACCTCTTCCCTCAGTGCCCCGATTTCCTCTCATGGCTTCCAGTATCACTTATATCCCGATTCCCAGATCTACTTCTCCACACCCAAGATTTCACCAAAAATCCAAGAAAGTCTCTGCCCGTTTATCTGAAATTACTGCTGCTGCCATTTTCAGTGCCAAGACAGCATGGGCAAGGAGCGAGTGAGAATCAATCCTGTCCCGATGCCCTGACACACCAGGGAAGCACAATAGGTCTGGGGGTCCTACCCCTGGGTCCAGGAGGGGAGTAGGTTGTGCCTCTATGGGGTGAGGTGAAGAGGGAGGGACACGCTGACGGTGAGGAAATTGCTGGATAGAGGGGCTGACAGCAGGGGAACTGCCAGCGTGGTGTAGGCAGATGAGGGACACTGCCTGGAGGGTGGGTGGATAGGAATGCCTGGGGGTTATAGGAGAGGAATGGTAGAATATAAACCCTTGGTTTAAATTTGAGTTACCATTTTGCCCTAAAAAGGGGGGTAAAAATGGTATCACCAAAATTATATACAGGATGAGAAAGAACATATTCATTTCAAAAAATACCCTTCTCAAATGTCATTTCAATTTTCTTAGTCCCAATTTATCCAGAGGTGTAAATCCACTATGAATAGTTAATAAACTTAATTCCTTTTTGGTTACTATCTAAGGGGCTGAGCCTCAGATCCCCGTGTGTTGTATGTAAAGGGAATTAACCTCACTGGCTCATGCTCCCCTTCTGCCCTGCCATGGTGAGCTTGTGAATCATAGAGCCGCAACATTATACTGGTCCACAGCCCTGACACAGCCCGAGGGCTAAATGGACAGCTAGCTTAACGTTGGCGAAGGGACTAGTGCAGAGACAGCAGGAAAAATATTGAACAACAACGATTTTCACTGCCTATTTTCAACAACACCCTGCCCAGGATCTAAAAGTTAAGTCCTTGTTTAAGAACAAAAAGTGTTTTTGATTAACAGGGCAGGAGGGGAGCATGAGCCAGTGAGGTTAATTCCCTTTCTAGTGTGCTTGTGAAACATACAACACAAGGGGATCTGAGGCTCAGCCCCTTAGATAGTAACCAAAAAGGAATTAAGTTTATGAACTATTCATAGTGGATTTATACCTCTGGATAAATTGGGACTAAGAAAATTGAAATGACATTTGAGAAGGGTATTTTTTGAAATGGGTAAAAATGGTATCTCAGTTTATACTCAGATGGGTTTATATTTGCTTAGATACAGTACCATTACAAACAATATCCAACCATGAGGCACAATCTACCAACATTATTATCTCCTTCCCTGAGCCCAATTTGCAGAGCCAGCCAATAATTTTGCATTATGAGATGTTAGTAATTTCAGTTTCATGAAGACACTAGAAAGAGACTGAATAGGCCTCACTGATGAAGACAATGCACATAAAGGAGTCGTGAGGAAAAGATGTCAATCACTCAGCAGTGGACTGTCCAAAATGTGCTTTATTCATTAACAATGAACAGCTTATTTCTGCATTTGGAGGTAACCCTACAATCTATTGCTCTATATCAGGGGTAGGGAACTCCGGTCCTCGAGAGCCGTATTCCGATCGGGTTTTCAGGATTTCCCCAATGAATATGCATGAGATCTATTTGCATGCACTGCTTTCAATGCATATTCATTGGGGAAATCCTGAAAACCAGACTCGAATAAGGCTTTCGAGGACCGGAGTTCCCTACCCCTGCTCTATATTCTTTAGGAATGTCACTTTTTGCATGAATGAGGTTGCTCTTTATGCTTTAGAATGATGTTCTTTGCACCATGTCTTTATTCCCTCCTTTTTCTAACAATGTGTGGTCCCTAGATGTATGTACAAGTTTATGTAGATATCCCGTGATATCTTGGTTTGAGTATAATCCTTCGGTTTTTTTAAACAAAAGCACCATTGTGTCTGTAACATTCATGTATGGGTATTTGATTTTAATTAAGCTGGGACATTAGATCATTTGTTATTCTACTGTCCATTGATTCTTGCTTTTTGGAAATCAATTATGGGGTCACATAAATTGTATGTTGGAAAATCCAGTGGCATTATCGTATGATACTGTGCTGTTTGGCATGTCAATGAGGGCTAAGAGCCAAATATCTAAGAACAACAGGCTTCTACTTATTATGACAGGGG
Source organism: Geotrypetes seraphini (assembly GCF_902459505.1). Classification (NCBI taxonomy): domain Eukaryota; kingdom Metazoa; phylum Chordata; class Amphibia; order Gymnophiona; family Dermophiidae; genus Geotrypetes; species Geotrypetes seraphini. Next base: position 72,481,283 of record NC_047095.1, read on the forward strand.
TTGCCATACAACAGATCACGAGTAACTGGAAAAACTGGAAGAGACTTAATTACATTTATAAAATGTCACATTTATAAAATGGAAAGGACAATAGCCACACAGCAGGGGAATTTTAGAAAATTTCAGGAAATTTGGGAGCCATTAGCAAAATATTGTAATGATTTAATATTATTTTTCCCCTTAAAAAATGCACATCCAGGATGGGGGAGGGGGGAAGGATTTTTTGATTTGAGTATTAGATAAGGTATATAGGAATGGATTTATGGTATGTTTCTCTTGAATTTAAAGAATGTAATTATTAGGGGGGATAAATTCTGATGGAGTTTAACAGAATATTAAGTGTTATATTTGAGTTTAAATTGCTATAAATGCTGTTACACTTGTAAGTTTCTTAAAAATTAATAAAGATTTGGAACAAAAAAAATTTGTATGTTTCTGGCAATTTTAATTGTAATTTTAATGTGTGCTTGTTCATTTATTTGTATGTACTTTGTAATCTGCATAGATCTTTTGTGATTTGCAGAATATAAAATGTTTTAAAATCTTTGAGACTCTGCTGAATCCCTGCTCATTTTCAGACCCCCTAGTGATCTGGACCCTTGTGGTATTTTGGTTTTCATACTGCCCTTGGGCTGGTTAGTCCCCCATTCAGGTTGCATATGTATGGTGTCACCCCACTCTTGTTTATTGTACTTATTGCTGACCCTATTTGAGACTTTCAGGACAGTTCTACTGTGCACCTTGTTTGATCTGGTTATATGCTAGGTGTCTGCATGGGTGACAGTGGCCTGGGGGGGCCCCTGCTGGGACTTTTGGCGAGAGCATTTTACTGCGGGGGAGTTGGGTATTGCTTGGATCCTCACTGGGCTGGTTTGCTGTGGGGTCTGTTCTTGATGCACTTCTTGTGGGTGGATACCTGGCCTCCTTCCTTGTGTGGACCCCCAGGGTGTTGGCTCTCTGCCCGATTTTAATGTTTGCCCTATCCTGCTTGTTTGGGGAGTGCTTGTGGAGATTCGGGTTTTGGTTGGGGTTCTGATGTGGATGTATTTGGATGGGATCGGGTTGTAGGGGGGGGGGGGGGGGAGTGCTTGTTTCTCTGTTTGGTTGGGTTCTCTTGTGGTCTCGGAGATAGCTTTTTCTTTCATGCTATGTGTTTATACGGCTGGTTGTGGTGTGTCTGAGCAGGTTGGGTGCTACCCAGAAAGGCCTGTTGGTGATCCCATTGTGCCGGATGATTAGGGGGCTGAGCTGCTCTCCGAGTCCTGGGGGCGCTGCTGCATCTTGGCTCCGCTTTACTCTGGCTTTTCTGGGTGGCTGTGTATGTGTGTATGGAGGTTTGCTGTGGGGATCTGGGAGTGTGTGGTGTGGCTCGGGTTGGGGGATTTGGGGCCCTGTCTGCGTCCTTACGTGACTCTCTCTCTCTCTGTTCCGCGTTTGTGGGACAGGGTTTTCCATACTGGTTGGGTTTCTGGTGGGATTGGTTGGGGGGGGGGGGGTCCTCCTTCCGTATGTTTATTTAATTTTTTCACATTGAGCATTATTCCTGTTTTCCTTTTGGTTAATGCCACTACTTGTCACTACTCTGGGGGGTGGCTGAGCCCTTGGGGTGGTTTTCATGCTTTTCTCTTTCTTCTTTCAGTTATGTTCTCCTTGATTTCTTGACCTGAGTACCCCTTTTAGACTCGCATCTTGGAATGTTGGGGGCATCACGTCCCCTATAAAACGGTCCAAAATATTAGCTGCCTTGCAACGCGGTCGATCGGATATTGCTTGTTTACAGGAGACTCGCCTGACTGACACGGAACATCTTAAGTTACATCATTCTTGGGTGGGGGAGGTATATTTTGCTTCCTCTCAGGGCCGCTATGATGGCATTGCAGTGTTGGTTCGGAAGTCTTCACCTATTGGGGTACAAGTTCTTGATAAAGCGACTGATGGTAGATCTTTGCTCTTGCGACTTACCTTGGGAGCCCGTTCTTATCTTCTTCTGGTGGTCTATGGCCCTAATTCGGGAGAGTCGGCCTTTGTACAACGGTTGCTTAAACTTTGTTCTCATTTTCCTGGGGATCCCCTTCTTTTCATGGGTGATTTTAATTTGGTCATGAGCCCTGATTTGGATAAATCTGGATCCCCTGTTTCCTCTTTAGGTGCCAAAGGTCGTCTCCTCTCTGACTTTTGTGATACTCTTTCCGTAGTGGACCCTTGGCATCTTCTTCACCCTGAAGTTCGTGACTATACTCACCTTTCTCGTGCCCATGGCACCTGGTCTCACCTGGATTATATTTTCTTGTCTTCATCTCTGTTTCCTTCCGTTCAGTTGGCCGAGATTGGTCCTCTGTCCATTTCTGATCATGCCCCGATTTGGGTGGATATTCTCCTGGATACCACGTATCTCTGGATGTCGTCCTGATGGGTTCCTTTCTATCTTGCACAGGATGAGGAATTTCGGACCTTTTTACAGACTCAATGGGATGACTATTCCACCAATAATGCTCCCCACATGGATGATCCTGTTTTGTTTTGGGAGGCTAGGAAGACAGTGATCCGGGGACATATCTCTTTTCTGTGTGCTCGTAATAAGTGAATTAATCGTGGGATCGTTAATCTGGAACAAGCCTTACGTTTGGCGAAGTGGTCTTTTTCCCTCCACCCTTCACGGGAGACTCGTGAATGTAATCTGTCTACTCAAGTGGCCTTGAACTTGCTTCTTCATTCTCATTCCCAAAAATGTAGAGCCTTTTATCAACACCGCTTTCTTCGTTATGGAATAAGCCTGGCCGCCTTCTGGCCCGGTTAGTTAAAGCTGCGACTGGTAGGAAGCCGATTTTATCTCTTCGGAATCAGAGTGGAGGGGTGTGTCCAAAACGTCTGATATCTCCGGGGTCCTATTTGACTTTTTTCGCCGGTTATACGAAGCTCCGGATTATGCCTCTCCAGAGATGTTGACGGACTATCTTCAATCTTCTGGTCTACCTCGTTTACCAGCGGATGTGGCGTCTTCTCTTAATAGTCTGTTTCGGGCGGCTGAATTGGAGTCTGCTATTAAAGCGCTCCACTCTGATCGGGCTAAACTAAACTAAACTAAACTAAGCCTTGGGTTTGTATACCGCCCCATCTCCATAGTTGTGGAGCTCGGCACGGTTTACAGGATTTGTGATGAGAAAGGAACTCCAAGGAAGGGCTAGAAGATCAGCGGAGAGGAGAATGTTAGAGGGCTAGGATGTCAGGGGAGGGGGGAGTATTAGGTTTTAGAGAAAAGCTCCGGGCCCGGATGGTTTTTCGGGTGACTTTTACCGGCTTCTTTCTCCTACTCTTTATGGGCCTTTGCTGGCATATTTTAACGCAGCTATTGCTCAGGGCTCCTTTCTGCGCTTAGCCAACGAGGCCCTTATTTCTTTATTTCTTATCGCCCCATCTCTTTGATAAACGTGGACCTGAAACTCTTTGCTCGTATGTTGGCTGATCGTCTTGCTCCTCATCTACCTCAGCTTATACATGAGGATCAGGTTGGTTTTGTTCGGGGCCGTCAGTCTGTAAGCAATGTCCGAAAGGTCCTCCTTGCCCTTGCTCAATGTCAATCTCGCCAGATTCCAACTCTTTTTGTTAGCCTGGATGCTAAGGCGTTTGATATCATTCATTGGTCCTTGTTTCGTACCCTGGAACATGTTGGGTTGGGGGGTTTCTACCTGGATACCATGCGTTCCCTCTATTCTAATCCGCAGGCTTCTCTGCTAGTCAATGAGACCTGCTCAGACTCTTTCCCTATTCTTCATGGTACCCGGCAGGGTTGCCCTCTTTCCCCCCTCCTGTTCCTTCTTTCTCTGGAATCCTTATTGTGTACTTTTCAGGGGTTCGCAGAGGTCAAGGGTCTATCAGTTGGTGAACTTGAGCTTAAGACCCTGGCGTATGCAGACAACATGTTTTTGATTCTTACTTGGCCTGAAGATTCTCTCCCAGCGGCATTGGCCCTTATTTCTGTCCCTCAATTTGGATAAATCCTTGGCCTTGCCTTTTCCATCAGAGTTACGTGCAACGTGGAGGGGTGATTTTCCTCTTCATTGGGCTGACTCTGCTTTGAGGTATTTGGGGGTTACCATTCCGCTGGACTTATCTAGTCTGTATCGCTTAAACGTTGAACTACTGTTTCAGGCCCTTCAGAATAAATTACACCTTTGGGAAACTTTCCCCTTTTCACTTCTGGGTCGGGTGCACCTCTAATATGCTCCATTGTCCCCTGTTGGCTTTATGTTTTTCAGGTCCTTCCTCTTTATTTGACATCCCACTTGGTTCAGAGATTTCTTTGGGCTGGGCGGAGGCCTCGTTTGTCTTATAAACGGGCGGCGACTCCCTGGTACAGGGGTGGCTAGGGCTTATTGAACCTCAGATATTTGACAGTTGGTTGTGGCAAGCGCCATATTAACAACCTTTTCAGGGGTACTTCAGCGTTCACCAACACTTCTTTGGAACTTTCCTGTTTTCATTCTACTCATTTTAGTGCCTATCTTCATTCCATTCCTTCTCTTGAACCTGAATCTCTCTGTGAAAATACTGCACTGACCCTTGTGGAAGGTTTGGCGTTGGGTCTGTAAGTTTCACGCTCTTTCTCCTTCTGTCTCTCCCTTCTTGCCTATCCGCTTTAATAGCTCTTTCTTGCCTGGGATTGATGGGCCGAGTTTTGCTCGGTGGGAAACGAAGGGTATTCAATATGTATTTCATTTGGTCGATGATGATGGAACACTTAAATCCTTTGCACAGCTGCGCGGGGAATTTGATCTCCCGCCTACTGACTATTTTGCTTATATGCAAATACACCATTACATTTCCTCCTTACCATCTAGTTCTTTGCAAGCCTCCTGTCAGGAGATGTTGTCCACGCTTTTACCATTGGTTCCCAACTTCTGGTCCCCCTTAAGTTCCATCATTGCCATTTGAAGGATGAATCCCCTTTGTTTGACCACTCTCGGTTGCGAGATGCTTGGTCTCGCGATCTTGCTGTTGAATTGCCCTCTGATGTACTTTTGCAGGCTGTCCGTCGACTGCCTGCCTTTCGTAAATACACTACCTTTTGGGAACAACATTTTAAGTTGATTTTTCGTTTATATATCTCTCCTAAAAGGGCTTATTTGTCCTACTTCCGTCTTACTGCTGCTGCCTTCGCTGCCAGGCTCCAGAAGCGGGCTTGGGACACATGTTTTGGTCTCGCCCTAAGGTTCAACTTTTCTGGACTACTATCTTTGCCTTTGTGGAGGGAATTTGGAATATCACCATTCGCCGCTCCCCTTTGCTTTTATTTGGGACTGTTCCTCATTACTTTCCTCGATTGAAGGGAGTTGCAGCTTTCCTCAAGTGGACTGTCCTGATTGCTCTGAAATGCATTTTGTTGAAATGGCTTGAGGCTGATGCTACGGACTATTCCCTCTGGCGATGCCGGATGATTACTCTCTTGATGTGGGAGAGGAGGGATGTGAAGGATCTCTCTTCTCTCCCGGGCCGCATTTTTCGGCGTACTTGGGAACCTTTTTGGATTACTTTGACTCCTCTGGCTTGCAGCCGGGTGCTTAACTGTTGATTCCTGTTTTGTGATTCCTTCTGTTCTGATTGGTACACTTACTTTCTTTGCTACTGTGTATTTAGATGAAGGACCCGGGGGGGGTGGGGGGGGTTCTATAAACTGATGAGCTGTTTTGGTTCCTTGTATCATTGCTTTGTTGCAGTTTTGTTTGCTCAATAAAATATATTTGACTATAAAATGTTTTAAAATAAATTCAATACTCATTAGACATGACACATGCATAAAGTATTTTGACATCTATTTTAATTTATCCGAGTTTGATTTGAGAGCACACATTTATTGGGACATCGAGACTAGAGCATAGCTTTTCTGGTTTTAAATGTATCCTTAACATTTGTGTGTGTGTGTATTTAATTTGTTTGATTTTTCTACATGTATTTCTTTTTATTTTTTAATAAAATCTTTATTCGTTTTTCAAACTTACAATAAGTGCATCAACAAGTACAATCAAACTTTGGGCTCCTTTTATCAAGGTGCGCTATGGGGGTTAGCGCATCTGACATTTCATCACGCGCTAATCCCCGCGGCAAGCCAAAATACTAACGCCTCGTCAATGGAGGCGTTAACGGCTAGCGCGGCAGGTGGTTTAATGTGCGGTATTCCGCGTGTTAAACCTCTACCGTGCCTTGATAAAAGGACCCCTTAGATAAAACACTTAATATTCAGCATTAAATCAAATTAAAGTTTATCTCCCTCCCCTTTCATATTATATATTAAACACTTGTATCCTTTAATAAATACTTTCCTATCTTTCTTCCCATTAATAAAAGCTCATAAATTATCCCCCCCTCCTCCTATCTTGAATTTATACTATTAAGGGAAAAATGAAATCTATTCATTGCAGTAATTTGTTAATGGCCCCCCATACATCTTGAAATTTTCTAAAATTCCCTTTCTGTATAGATAATGTTTTCCATTTTATATATGCAACACAATGAATTCCAAAAACTGTAGTTAAGTCTCTTCCAATTTATCGTTATTTGTTGTATGGCCACTCCTGTCATAATTAGTAGAAGCTTGTTGTTCTTAGACGATATTTGGCTCTTAGCCCTCATTGACATGCCAAATAAAACAGTATCATACAATAACTCAACTGGGTTTTCCAATAAAAAATTTGGCCCCATATTGATTTCCAAAAAGCCAAGATAAATGGACAATAGAATAATAAATGATCTAGAGTCCCTGCTTCGAGATTACAACGCCAGCATCTATTAGTCTTAGAGCTATCTAATTTTCTACATGTATTTCAATAAGGTACCTGATTTATGCATAAAGTTTTTTTGATAATTTGTGATCATTTTCTTGTCTAATTTATTTGATTTTGGTTTGAAAGTAATTGTGGTTTTAGGATATGTGTATTCATTTGATTTTATTTTTAACTATCTATTAGACTCTTGACAAAGGCAGAATTGCTGAAACACTGTCAGTGTTGAGTCTACCTGTTCACTGTTAGTGAATAAAGTACACTGAGCGATTGGCATCTTTTCCACGACGACTCCTTTATTTGCGTTGAGTAATTTCAGTTTTATCATGCTTGTAGCAAAGTGGCCACATCCTTGTGCCACTAGGAGCTTATCTTTTTGAAATGGTTTACTCAACATTGTAAGCCACATCAGGTGCCAGCTGGTGTCAGAGCACTGTAGTGACACTCAGGCCAGACCAACAATACATACATTGACAATCAGGTTGGGAAAGCTGCTTTCCTGCAGCACTCTGCCGTTCACACATCTTTACAATACATGGTCTATTTTCCCAACAGGCTTAAGCCAAAACAAATTCTGGCAGTGGGGGGAGAGGGGCAGTGTACAATCTAATCATTGTTTTATTCTGAAGCATTTAAGATAACATCATTTCATAGATGCACCATTTTACAGGTAGGGCTTCTGATTTAGACATTTATAAATAGCAAGTTATGAGTAAACAAACTTTAGAGCAGCTTCTACCCAGATAATTCCTGCTCACAAAGCAAGAACGGACTTTTCCATATAATGATACAGATCTTGCGACTACTCTGCCTACCCAGGCATTGCTGCAAAAATCTGGGAGTGGAGCCTGAGCAGGGTTTCAGATCCCCTTACTAAGGAACTGCCCGGTTAAAGTTATGAGCCAGGTAACTGCTGATAGATTATATACCCAGATATTCAGCATTGAACATCCAGGTATAAACAAACAAAAAACAATAACCCACCACCACTGGTGACTAGTGTTTAAAATCATAACACTGACCAATGTGGACCAACGTCAGAGGAGAATGCTTTTGCAAGTGTGTTCGTGTCACAAGATTCAGTTTTAGCATCATTTTGTGGATTCCATTTTCCACAGGGCTTTATTAAACATTAGTACTCTCAACCCCTACCCCCTCCCATCACCAGCCACACATACAGCCAGTGGCTTCATTGCAATATAATGGCTTAACACACTGTTGGGTACTAGACAAAAAAAACCTTAAATTATAATTTATATGAGCCCTTCTGTTGCTGTCAGGCTTTCACTAGCACATGTGCAGAAAACTATCCCCAGGATAAGGGGGCTCCTACCCATCTTTCTAAAATCAGCTCCCAGAACTAGTCCCAGCAGCACACAAATGCCCACACACAAGCTTGCACTTGATCTGAAGGAGAGATGTACAGGTATGCAAATATCTACATATTATAAGAAATAAAGTGTCCCCAACACAAACGCCTGCTCCACTTATGCCCAGGAATCAACTATGCACACAAAGTGTGCCTTTTTTACATGTGTACGTGGCTGAGCAATTTTATAAAAGCCTTTCTCAAGTGTGTAAAAACGGGCTTTACAAGCTGCAAAAAGATTTATAAAATTAACCCGCCCTCCCCAGGCAAATCTTATTTACCGTATACGAGTATACTCAAATATAAAACAGACTTTTGGACAAAAAAAAATAGGTGTGTTTATATTTCAGTCATCCCCAGATGTGCACCCCCTGCTTCCTCCCGGTCCCCTGTTGGTCCAGTAGTAAACCTGGCCAGAAGCAATCCTCCTATGCTCCTGCCCTGTGCAGACCTGCTAAAAGGAAATGGCTGCCGCCAACTTCCCGTAGTCTTGTGAGGTTGCAGTAGGAACTCATGGCAGCCATTTCCTTTAGTGGCGCTGCATGGGGCAGAAAGTACATAAGAATATAAGAATGATAGGAGGCTTGCGCCAGAAGACATATGAGGAGAGACTGGAAGCCCTGAATATGTATACCCTAGAGGAAAGGAGAGACAGGGGAGATATGATTCAGACGTTCAAATACTTGAAGAGTATTAAAGTAGAACAAAATCTTTTCCAGAGAAAGGAAAATGGTAAAACCAGAGGACATAATTTGAGGTTGAGGGGTGGTAGATTCAAAGGCAATGTTAGGAAATTCTACTTTACGGAGAGGGTGGTGAATGCCTGGAATGCGCTCCCGAGAGAGGAGGTGGAGAGTAAAACTGACTGAGTTCAAAGAAGTGTGGGATGAACACAGGATCTAGAATCAGAAAATATTAAAAATTGAACTAAGGCCAGTTCTGGGCAGACTTGCACGGTCTGTGTCTGTATATGGCCGTTTGATGGAGGATGGGCTGGAGTAGGTTTTAACGGAGATTTTGGCAGTTGGCACCCAAGCACAGTACTGGGTAGAGCTTTGGATTCTTGCCCAGAAATAGCTAAGAAGAAAAAATTTAAAAAATTTTTTAAAAATTGAATCAGGTTGGGCAGACTGGATAGACCATTCGGGTCTTTATCTGCCGTCATTTACTATGTTACTATATGTTACATAAGAATAGCCTTACTGGGTCAGACCAATGGTCCATCAAGCCCAGTAGCCCCATTTTCACGGTGGCCAATCCAGGTCACCAGTACCTGACCAAAACCCAAGGTGTAGCAATATTTCATGCTACCGATCCAGGGCAAGCAGTGGCTTCCCCCATGTCTTTCTCAATAACAGACCAAGGACTTTTCCTCCAGGAACTTGTCCAAACCTTTCTTAAAGCCAGCTACGCTATCCGCTCTTACTATATCCTCTGGCAACACATTCCAGAGCTTAACTATTCTCCGAGTGGAAAAAATAAATAAATTCCTCCTATTGGTTTTAAAAGCATTTCCCTGTAACTTCGAGTGTCCCCTAGTTTTTGTAATTTTTGACATAGGAGGAGTGCTCCTGCCCAGGTGCAGGAGGGAGGTGGGGTGGAGCTGGCGAGACAGGATATGGGAGGGATTATTTGTAAGAACATAAGCAGTACCTCTGCTGGGTCAGACCAGAGGTCCATCATGCCCAGCAGTCCGCTCACGCAGCAGCCCATCAGGTCCAGGACCTGTATAGTAGTCCTCTATCTATACCCTTTTCCTTCAGGAAATTGTCTAATCCCTTCTTGAACCCCAATACTGTACTCTGTCCTATCACACCCTCTGGAAGCGCATTCCAGGTGCCACCACCCTTTGGGTAAAGAAGAACTTCTTAGCATTGGTTCTGAATCTGTTCCCTCTTAACTTTTCTGAATGCCCTCTCGTTCTTGTAGTTTTTGAAAGTTTGAAGAATCTGACCCTCTCCACTTTCTCTATGCTCTTCATGATCTTGTAAGTCTCTATCATGTCCCCTCTAAGTCTACACTTCTAGGGAAAAGATCCCCAGTTTCTCTGATCTTTCAACATATGAAAGATTTTCCATACCTTTTATCAATCGTGTCACTCTTTTCTGAACCCTCTCGAGTATCGCCATATCCTTCTTAAGGTACGGCGACCAATACTGGACGCAGTACTTCAGATGCGGGCGCACCATCGCCCGATACAACGGTAGGATAACTTCTTTCGTTCTGGTTGTAATACCTTTCTTGATAGTACCTAGCATTCTATTCACCTTCTTAGGGGCCGCTGCACACTGTGCCGACGGCTTCATTGTCTTGTCCACTATTACCCCCAAGTCATTTTCTTGGGTACTTTCACCCATTACCAGCCCTCTCATCATATAGCTGTACCTCGGGTTTCTGCTTCCTACATGCAGGACTTTACATTTCTCTACATTAAAAATTTCATCTGCCATCTCGTTGCCCACTCTCCTAGTTTGTTCAGGTCCCTTTGTAAATCTTTGCAGTCCTCTTTAGTCCTAACTCCACTAAATAGTTTGGTGTCATCTGCGAATTTTATTATTTCGCACTTTGTCCCCGTTTCTAGATCATTTATAAATACATTGAGCAGCAGCGGTCTGAGTACCAACTCCTGTGGAACACCGCTCATGACCCTCCTCCAGTCCGAGTAGTGGCCCTTCACTCCTACCCTTTGCTTTCTACCCAACCAATTTTTGATCTATCTGTGTGCATCTCCTTCCACCCCACGGTTCTTCAGTTTCTGTAGTAGGCGTTCATGGGGTACCTTGTCAAAGACTTTTTGGAAATTTAACTATACGATGTCTATGGGGTTCCCTTTGTCCATCCATTTGTTTATTCCTTCAAAGAAGTGTAATAAGTTCATTAGGCACAATCTTCCCTTGCAGAAGCCATGTTGTCTTGGTTTCATCAGTTTATTCCTTTCTAGGTGCTCATCGATGCTGTCTTTTATCAGCGCTGCTGCCATCTTCCCCGGAACCGAAGTCAAACTCATCGGTCTGTAGTTCCCTGGGTCACCTCTCGACCCTTTTTTAAAGATGGGCGTAACATTAGCTATCTTCCAATCCTTCGGGATCACGCCTGTTTTCAGGGATATATAGATCATACAAGGTATTCAAGAATAACTCTTTCTCTTACTGCTGGGACAACACCTGTGGGGTCCCGCAGGGCTCCCCCCTATCCCCCATCCTATTCAACGTATACCTAGCCTCCCTAGGTAAACTCTTACACAACCTAAATCTCAAATTCTTTATTTATGCAGACGATATCACAATAGCCATCCCACTAACCAACTTTTCACAAGAACTACTCGATCACATTACAAATATTCTCAACCAGATAGAACTCTGGATGCTTTCATTCAGACTGAAATTAAACCCCGACAAATCAAAATTCTTTCTAGCCTCCCCCAAAGATAAAATCAAGGAAACCACAATTCAACTAAATGGAAAGATCTTCCCCCTTGATCCGACCATAAAAATTCTGGGAGTCACGCTGGACAAAAACCTATCCCTAGAAAACCATACCGACATCATCGTTAGGAAAAGCTTCTCGGTGCTCTGGAAACTTCGCACCATAAAAAAATACTTCAATGACACTGCATTCCGTCTACTTGTACAATCCTCCATCCTCAGCATTCTCGACTACTGCAACATCATTTTCCTTAACGCCACAAAGAAAAATACCAGGAGACTAAAAATAATCCAAAATACCGCAGTGCGCCTCATTTTTGGCCTAAAGAAATGGGAACATGTCACCCCTTTCTACCACCAACTACACTGGCTGCCATTTGAATCTAGAGTTCTTTTTAAATTTGCATGTTACAAATCGGTTAACGGTTCTTCTCCTAGTTACATAAATACCCACTTTAACCTTTATTGCAACAACAGGACATCACGCAGAATTCAACTGTTCGCCTTCCCTTCGCCAAAACACTGTCTTCTCAAAAGATTCCTCGATAGAACTCTCGCCTTCCAAGCAGCCAAGTCGAACCCATGGCTAGCCCAGATGATACTCGAGGCCCCCACTTACCTTGCCTTCAGAAAACTACTAAAAACTTACCTATTCAGCAAACATGACCCTAATTAATCCCTTCACCCCCACATAACAACCGGTCCCACCCCTCCCCCTTTTGCCCTCACCAGATCCTCCCTTGTCCCTCTCTCTACTTCCCTTGTCTAGTTCGATCAAAGCTGCAATTTCTGTTAAATTGCTGTACATTTTCCCTTCATTGCAGACTACTGTAAACTGCTGTAACTTCCTCGCTGACTTCTGTAAATTGTTGTAATCTATCGTAAATCTGATTGTAATTTGTTGTAAATCTGCTTGTAACTTGTTGTAAATAAGCTTGTCAATGCAGATCATTTGTTAATTGATGTAAACCGCCTAGAACTCGCTGGGTATGGCGGTATATAAGAATAAAGTTATTATTATTATTATTATTATATTAAAAATCTGCTGTAGTAGTTCCGATATTTCCTCCTTTAGTTCTTTCTATACCCTAGGGTGGATTCCGACCGGACCCAGAGATTTGTCAGTTTTTAATCTGTCTATCTGCTTGTGTATGTCCTCAAGGCTAACCGATGGATGTTAGTTTTTCTGCTTGATCCCCTATGAAGATATTTTCAGGTTCCGGCACGTTGGATGTGTCCTCTTTTGTAAATACTGATGAAAAGAACATGTTTAGTCTATCCGCCACTTCTTCCTCCTTCACCACTCCTTTCCTATCTCAGTCATCCAGCGGTCCCACCTCCTCCCCTTTAACATATCTGAAGAACGGTTTGAAATTTTGTGCTTCCCTGGCTAGCCTCTCTTCATATTCTCTTTTTGCTCTTCTCACTACGAGATAACATTCTTTTTGATGCTTCCTGTGCTCTTTCCAGTTCTCCCCGGTTTTGTCCTTTTTCCATTTCCGGAATGAATGTTTATCTCCTATCGCTTTCTTCACTTCTTTAGTTATCCATGCCGGGTCTTTTGTTCGGCTCTTTTTGCATCCTTTTCTAAATCTGGGGATATACAGATTTTGCGCCTCGCTCACTGTGTCCTTGAATAAAGACCACACTTGCTCTATAGTCTGCAATTTCTTTAGCTGTTCCTAAGTTTCTTCCTTACCATTACTCTCATCGCTTTGTAGTTTCCTTTCTTGAAGTTAAGTTGTCTCTGTGGTTCTCTTTCCCTTCGATATTCTTATTTCAACTTTGAACTTGGATCATATTGTGATCGCTGTTTCTCCAACAGCCCCACTACTTCCACTTCCTTTGCAGGTCCTATTAGCCCATTAAGGATTAGATCCAGAGTGGCATTCCCTCTCGTCGGTTCTCTGACAAGCTGCTCCATGAAGCAGTCCTGTATAGCCTCCAGGAATCCAGTCTTCCTAGCGCATTTGAGTTTCCAAGACTCCAGTCTATCCTGGGATAGTTGAAGTCTCCCATAACATCGTGTTACCGCTTTTGCATTCTCACTTCATCTCGGCTTTCGTTTTTTAAAAATTCTTTATTCGTTTTCAATCTTACATCAAGTGCACACAACAATAAAACAATACAATTTAAACATCACTTGACAATCTTTCTGATTTATCTTACAATACATAAAATTACCACCCCTCCCCTCCCATCATGTCCTCTATTATTCCCCAATAAGAAAAATGTAAAATATACCTCCCCTCCCCCAATCATTAGACAGTGTATATTACAATAGAAAATGGTGTTTACCTCATTACAATAAGAAGTTAATGGCTCCCAAATTTTATTAAATTTCTTATAGCTTCCTTGCTGTATAGCTATTGCTCTTTCCATTTTATATATGCGACATAATGAGTTCCACCAGAAATTGTAATTGAGTCTACTGTAATTTTTCCAATTACTTGTGATTTGCTGAATGGCGACTCCTGTCATTATCAATAAAAGTTTATTGTTATGTGATGATATTTGGCTCTTTTTCCTCATTGACATACCAAATAGTACTGTATCATAAGATAATGCCACATGCTTTTCCAATAAACAATTTACTTGATCCCAAATTGAGTTCCAAAAGGCTAAGATAAAGGGACAATAAAACAAAAGATGATCTAAAGTCCCTACTTCAAGATTACAGTGCCAACATCTATTAGACTTTGAACTATTTAACTAGTCTAACTGGGGTCCAAAACGCTCTATGCAGAAGAAAAAAACAAGTTTGTCTCATAGATGCCGACACTGTACATCTCATCCTCCAAGACCAAATTTGTGGCCATTGAGATGCTGAAATTTGATGCTTAATCTCAATGCTCCAAATATCTAAGACCATTTTTGGTTTCTTTAACATATTCACTTATAATTTTATACCACTGTGCGGCCTGGTGTCCCAGAAAGTCCGCCTGAAAGCATAGAAATTCCAGACTATATTGCGTATTCAGATTTTTCCATTCAGGGAACCCTACCTGAATGGCCTGCTTCAGTTGCAGCCACCTAAAACTTTGTGATTTATTAAGACCATATTTATGCTGCAACTGTGAAAAATCAAGCAGTTTACCATTTAAAATAACATCATTTAAAGTCCTTATACCTGCAATCATCCAATGCTTCCAGATGATCTTAAATCTGCCAATTTGAATCTTGGGGTTTAGCCATATGGTTTGATTTGTTGATTTACTAATAGGAATATTTGTTAGGTTGCTGACAAATTGTAATGTTTTCCATGTGTTCATTAAAATTCTGTTATCTTTATACAGTCTAGGCATCTTGATACTAAGGACATGACAAAGATGTAAAGGAAACATGAGTCGCCATTCCAGATACAACCAATCCGGGGTGTAATCAATGAGCTCAGGGAGGATCCAATACATATCTTGGTGTAAAATATAGGCTTGATGGTACCTATAAAAAGTTTGGCTTTCATTTCTTCATCGTTTGCTTCGGTTTGCCCAGGTGGACGATAGTACAGGCCTGTCTTTATCTCGGACCCTTTCCTTCCCAGTATTTTAACCCATAGTGATTTCAATTTGTTGGTCGTCACCGCTGTGTCCACTCTAGTCAAGTGTATGTTATCCTTTTTGACCTGACCTGTTTGTACCCCGGCAGTGCTATGTCCCATTTGTTTTCTTCATTCCACCATGTTTCAGAGATCCCAATAACATCTAGAAATCCAGAAACAACCATTCCATGCTTGCTTGAGTTGATTGTGAAATTTGGAAAGTTTTCAGGTTATAAGATAAATTGGAATAAATCAGAAGTTCTTCCACTTAATGTACATTGTACAAAAGGTTTATTTGATGCATTTTCTTTTGTATGGAAGGAAGATGGTCTAAAATATTTAGAAGTTTGGATCAAAAATATAGTGGATGATACAATGAAAGTAAATGAAAAATGTTTATTACAGAAGGTAACAGAAATGTGTGAGCAATGGAATCCTCTGCCCTTATCTTGGTGGGGGAGGGTACAAACTATTAAAATGATTTTACCTGTGGTTTGTTACCAAATGGGAATATTACCAGTTTTTTTTCAGGGGTCTTTTTATAAAAAGTTAAATAGTATTCTAACAAAATTTATTTGGCTGGGTAAAATTCCTAGAATTGCTTTAGTGTCTTTGCAAAAGCCAATTATGGAGAGGGGGGTAAATTTTCCTAATTTCTATAGGAATCAGGCCTATATTTTGCGTCAAGGTATGTATTGGGTCCTCCCAGAGCCCATTGATAATATCCCAGACTGGTTTTGGTTAGAATGGCGACTCATGTTTCCTTTGCGACTTGGTCATGTACTTAGTATCAAAATGCCTAGGCTATATAAAAACATAGAATATTTGTTGATACATGGAAAACTCTACAATATGTAAATAGTCTAACTCCTATTCCGATAAATAAATCAACAAATCAAACGATTTGTTTAACTCCAAGATCAAAATTGGCGGTTTTAAAATTATCTGGAAGCATTGGATGCTGGCAGGAATACGTACATTGGAAGGTGTAATATCTAATGGTAAGCTGCTTGAGTTTTCACAATTGCAACATAAATTTGGTCTCAACAAATCAAAGTTTTAGATGGTTACAATTGAAGCAGGCCATTCAGGCGGGGTTCCCTGAATGGAAAACTCTTAATAATCAATATAGTTTGGAATTCTTATGCTTTCAGGTAGATTTCGTGGGGCACCAGGCCGCACAGTGGTATAAATTAATATCTGGATTTGTGAATACAAACCAAAAACTGGTTTTCGGGACATTTGGAGCATTGAGATTAAGCATCAAATTAATGCATCTCAATGGCCACGAATTTGGTCTTTGAGGATGAGATGTACAGTGTCTGCATCTATGAGACAAACTTGGTTCTTTCTTTTGCATAGAGCTTTTTGGACCCCTGTTCGTTTACAAAAACTAGATAGCTCCAAGTCTAATAGATGTTGGCACTGTCATCTTGAGGCTGGGACATTAGATCATCGTGTAATAATAAACTTTTAATGATCATGACTGGAGTTGCCATCCAACATATTACTAATAATTGGAAAGATCATACTAGGTTGAATTTTAATTTTTGGTGGAATTCATTATGTCACATATATAGAATGGAAAGATCAAAAGCGATACAAAATGGAAATTATAATAATTTTATTAAAATTTGGGAGCCATTAACATCTTTTTGTCATGATTAAATGCCATTTTTCTATTAGTTATACACCATATAGTATTAGGAGAGGGAGGGATACAAATATAGGTTTCTTATTATGAATGAAGGGCTTTGAGGGAGGGTGGGGAGAGGGTTACATTTGTATGTTTAGATTATAATGATAAGATATGCAAGTGCTCTGATTAATTGTGTTTATTATGATTGTTGTACACTTGATGAAAGTTTTAAAAATGAATAAAGAATTATAAAAAAAAAAAAAAAAAGATCACCTTTTATTCTATTGTCCATTTATATTAGTATTTTGGAAATCAATTTGGCCTCAAATCAATAGGATGTTAGAGAATCCGGTAGCCTTGACATATGATACTATTTTATTTGGCATGTCAATGAGAGCGAAGAATCAGATTTCGTCAAATAAACTTTTATTTATATTGACTGGAGTTGCCATTCAACAGATTACATTCAATTGGAAAAATCATAGCAGATTAAATCACAGTTTCTGGTGGAATTCTGTGTGTCATATATAAATATATATATATAAAAAATGGAGCGCACAATAGCAACACAAAGAGGATATTTTGGTAAATTTCAGAAGATTTGGGGACCCATTAACAGATTTTTGTAATGAGTAATAACGTTTTCCCAAAGTAAGATATTTGACATGGAGGGGTGTGGGTGGGTAATAAATATTACATCCTATAATGTATAAGAGTATTTAACTGTTTTTGATGTATTGGGAATGGAACTTTTGTAAGGGGAGGGAGGGGTTGGGAGGGTTTTCCTAACTTGATATCAACTTGTTTAGATACTAGGAATAGTTCATAATATTCAAAATATTATAGAATATAGGTATTGCTAAAAAGTTATATTTTTAATGCTATATGAAAGTTAATCAAGTGTATATTTATAAGTTCGAATGAATATGTAAAAATGAATAAAGAATTTAAAAAAAAACAAGCAAACCCATCTAGGTTCTCTTTTTTGGCCATGACTTAATTCTCCCATTTTATTCCTTAGGCTCCTTGCATTAGTATACATGCAATTTAAGTCCTGGTATTTTTTGTCTTCATTTTCTTATCATCCTCTTCTTGATCTGTCAACTCTGTTTTTTGCCCGTTGTGTCTTCCCAGTATTTTTCCCACTCAGTATCCTCTCTAGATACCTTCTTCCGAATCGTCAAGACATGGTCATCTGTCGGCTTTCCCCTTCTTAGTTTAAAGCCTGCTCTATTCCTCTCTATTGTTTGCTAGAAATCTAGTTCCCGCTGCAGGTGCAGTCCATCTCTCCTGAAGAGCTTGCTCTTGCCCCAAAACGCTGTCCAGTTCCTCACGAAGTGGAACCCCTCTTCCTCACACCATCTCCTCATCCATGCATTTATTGACTGTAGTTCCGTCTGCCTCTTCACATCTGCCCTCGGTACTGGTAGGATCTCTGAAAATGCTATCTTCGAGTCCTTATCTTCAGCTTCCTTCCCAGAATCCTGAACTGTTCGATCAGTGCATTTCTACTGTAGTTTCTCCTGCTGACATCATTTGTCCCGATGTGGATCATCACTGTGGTCTCTTCCGTCTCTTCTCCTTCTAGGATCTTTTCAATTTTGTCGACAATGTCTTTTGCTCTTGCTGCTGGGAGGCAGGTCACTAGTCAATCCTCTCTCCCTCCTGCTATGTGGCTATCTACTTGCCTTAGGATCGAGTCTCCCACTAGGATTGCAGACTTTCCTCTTCTTCAGTTTTTGCTCCGGTCGCAGGTCCTATGTCCTTGGTGTGCTTTGGTGCTTCTTCTAGGCATTGGCAAGACCTTGCCTCCCCTTCCTGCGGGATTTCTCTGCCAGTTTCTTCCTTGGCATCATCTTCCTCTCTATTCCATGTGGGTGTATCTTCATCATTCCTCGGATATTCGTGTTCTTCCACCCTCCTCCTGTAGGCATCATCTTCCTCTTGTTCTCTATTCCATGTGGGTGTATCTTCATCATTCCTCAGATATTCGTGTTCTTCCACCCTCCTCCTGTAGGTCTCCTCAATGAGCTCCTCAAGCTCTCTGACTTCTTCCTCATTGTGTCTCTCTCACCAGGCCCTCAAGACAAGCCCAGGGGGAGGCCTGTAATGGGTCAGAGAGGGTCAGGATACAGTAGAGGTTGCTCCTGTCCTGGCTCAACATTTGATCACCAATACCTATACTTGAATATAAACCCTTTGTTTATACTTGAGTCAACTTTTATTCCCCTTTCTTTTTTCAGAAGGGGGGAAAAAAAAAAAGTTACCTAGGTTTATATTTGAGTACATACAGTACTTATTAAAGTGGGATTTTTTTTTTTTTAATGTCACAAAATACCTAACATACATACTGTTAAAGAATGTTACTAAAGGCATACAAAAATATACAATATCACTAAATGAAATAAAGCCTACAAAGATCTTCAAAAAAGGGAAAATTGGGATGGAAGATGCGACGTTCACCGTGATGAGCCTCTCAAGCTTCTGTATTGTTACAAGAAAAAAAAATTTCTTTATCTGCTGCAGCTTAATCTGTTACATGGCTTCAGTCATTTATCCAGTATACAATAAGAATCAATACTCCACTCATATGAAATGATCTATATTCTGTCATTCATTCTTATACTCGTCTTAAACCAGTTGATTAGTCATGTGTTGATCATTTTATAAGCACACTGTGCAGGAAAAGGCCTCAGAATTAAAGAGTTCTACGCTTAGTCTCGACATTCACTGTCAGCGTAGATGCAGTCCGAATGTATACTCCATACTATAATCACTGGCCAAAAACCTGCTTAGTGCATTTTTACTATTAGTCTTTAACTTATAACTAACTATTTTTAACCTATTTATATTCCACACTGGAGCTCTGAATACAGACCACTTCAGTTTGAAAAATACTAAGATGTTTACTTATCTTTAGTGTTTGTAGTTTGTTCAGTTTTCAATCATAGATTTCATTTACTGTGTGCCTCCACAAACTACCGGAACCAGGACTGGAGATGTTCCCTGCTCTCGGAGCTGGAACTGGAGCCGACACAGTTGGCGTTTCATGGACCGCTAGTTTGTCCACTGCTTCAGGACCAATTTTAGGGCACAACAATATTGCCTCATTGTCTTCTGTCAGAAAGATTCAAATTGGCGGATTTAAGGTCATCTGGAAGCATTGGATGATTGCAGATATACGAATTTTGGGAGATGTTATTTCAAATGGTAAGCTGCTTGACTTTTCACAGTTGCAACATAAATATGGTCTTAAATCACAAAGCTTTAGATGGTTGCAACTGAAGCAGGCTATTCAGAAGGGGTTCCCTGAATGGAAAAATCTCAATCAGTATAGTCTGGAATTCTTATGCTTTCAGGTGGACTTCTTGGGTCACCAGGCCACACAGTGGTATAAATTGATAAATGGATTTATAAATAAAAAAAAACCTAAAAACGGACTTAGGGACATCTGGAGCATTGAGATTAAGCAACAATTACAGCGTCTCAATGGCCACGAATTTGGTCTTGGAGAATGAGATTTACAGTGTCTGCATCTGAGACAAACTTGTTTTTTTCTTTTACATAGAGCATTTTGGACCCCAGTTAGATTACAAAAGTTGGATAGCTCTAAGTCTAATAGATGCCGGAATTGTAACCTGGAAGTAGGAACTTTAGATCATTTAATATTCTATTGTCCCTGTATCATGGCATTTTGGAAATCAATCTGGTCTCAAATTAATTGTTTTAGAAAACCATGTAGCATTATCATATGATACAATATGTTTGGGATGTCAATGAGAACAAAAAGTCAAATTTCATCAAGCAATAATAAACTTTTATTGATCATGACAGGAATCGCCATACAACATATTACCAGTAATTGGAAAAATTACAGTAGACTAAATTATACCTTCTGGTGGAACTCATGCCACATTTACAAAATGGAAAGAGAAATTGCCATACAAAAAGGGAGTTATAATAATTTTTTTAAAGATTTGGGGGCCATTGACAAATTATTGCAATGATTAGACACCATTATTCACTGAAAGTACACTTACACATAAGGGGGAGGGGAGAGGGTATAAAGTTATATTAAGGTTTGATCAATTGATAATATTTATATGAAATTTTTGTTTTAAAATATTTGTGGAAAGGGGGGGAGGGGAGAGTATAAATGTGTTTTTAAGAAGATGTTAAAAAGAAATACAAGAGATGTTTAAGGTTTAAATGATATAATATTGTATTCTTGATGTTAGTTGGAAAAATGAATAAAGAATTTGAAAAAAAAAGAGGTCTTTTCCTGCACAGTGTGCTTAAAACAATGCTTATAAAATGAACACATGACTAATCAACTGGTTTAAGATGAGTATAAGAATGAGTGACAGAATATAGATCATTTCATATGAGTGGAGTATTGATTGATTCTTATTGTATACTGACTACTAATACCACTCAGTTATAATTTTTTCAGTCATTTATCATCATTTAATCGAAAACATTAAAAAAATTACACAAGCTTACAAGGAATTGTACACAGCTTAAACTGAAAACTTTTCCCCCAATTTTGTATCTGGATTGATAACATGGATATGATCTTGATTGACTGAATTTTGTTTAGTTATGTTTGTATTCCCCTTTCCCTCTCCCCCCCCCCAAAAAAAAAGGAGCTCTTTTCAAGCTTGTTTTAGTCCGTTTGTTCAGCTAAGGCAGTAACAAAGTTTTAATTAACTGTACATTTCTTGTTCCTGTTATTCTACCTTAGAAGTTAGATCTCGATGGAAGATGCCTTTGGAGTGAAGGTAAGCAAGTCCCAGAGCGATGCCATAGGCCAGTTTCACTCTAACCTGCCATGGGAGATGCTGGTCACTGTCTAACAGCTGTTCCAAATTCCCACCATTGATGTACTGCAAGAAAGAAAAACATGTATTTGAATTACAACTGATGATACAAAGTCCTATGTAGGCATTTCATTGACTCCTATCATAATGCTTAGAATTTTTGTTCTGTTTTTATGAATTTTGACGGCAATTCATTTATTTTATTTATATTAATATTTACACACCGCTTATAGCCTAAGTGGTTTACATTCAATTTACCATGGCAATTATGGACACAGCAGAAAACAAAAACCATGGAACCAATTACTCAAAGACCTTCTTCCGGGGTCCGGTACTGTTAAACCACAAGCTCAGTAATTGCTAACAAGCGCAACAAAATACTGTGCACAAATGAGCGTAGTTTTCTACGAGTAATGTGTTTCTTTGAGTAATTGGATATTTTATTTTGCTATTTTCTGCACCTTGTTCAAATAAAGTTTCCATCTACGAGGCCATATTTCTCTGCCAGTTCTTGAAATGGAACCATTCTTCCCTCCCTCCACACTTGTCCTAAAGTGCGTAAAAATTGCTTAGCCCATTGCAGAAATGTCCTGTAAGATTGGTTAGGGGGAAAGTCGGGAAGAAACGATATAGGGGAGAGATGAAAATATTTATGCTCTGGGAAGAGGCAAATATGCAATGCAATCCAAGCATATAGAGGCCCCTACATTAAAATAGGAAGATCAGTTAGAAGTTGACGCAATCTAGCTAAAAGTGTCCAAGGTAGGGCCCATAACGGTATCGTAGGGATATAATGTTGCTCTAGTCGAACCCAAGGTGCCGGAGATCTGGCCATCCAAGTAGCTAAAATTTGTACCTGGGTCGCTAGATGATATGTTGCAAAATGGGAACACCCATACCACCCCTGCATCTGGTTTGACATAGTAATTCCCTATTAATCCTAGGAGACTTACACTTCCATATGTATGCAAAATTTTCCAATCCAAGAGTAAGAAGAAATGGCATGGAATGGAAATAGACAAAGCTGTAAATAAATAATTTCAGTAATATTACCATTTTAACCACATTAATGTGACCAAGCCATGAGGTATTATAACCCTCCCATCGATCAAGGTCAGACATAAGTTCCTGTAATTTAGGCGGAAAATTACTTTTATATAGAGTAGCAATAGAACTCATTAAATTCACCCCCAAGTAGCGAAGGGATTTATCAGCCCATAAAAATGGATGGCGACATCTAAGTGCTAAAACCTCTGGCTTGGTAAGAGTCAAATTAAGGACTGATTTGGACATGTTAATTTTAAAGCCCGATACCATACCATAGATTTCCAGATTGTCCAAAGCTGCAGTCAAAGACTTCATAGGGTCACTTAATGATAATAAGATATCACCTGTGATCGCGGTGTTCTCCAGAGAAGTCAAGCAAATTGATGAGGTAAGATCTCCCTCAACTGAACCCATACTGACTTGTCATTAAATTAGTTTTGTTTACGTGTTCCACAATGTTATTTTTTAACATTGTTTCCACCATTTTGCCTGGCACTGAAGTCAGGCTTACCAGTCTAATTTCCCAGTCCCCTGGACCCCTTTTAAAATGTTGGCGTAATATTGGACACCCTCCAATCTTCAGGTACTAAAGATGATTTTAGCGATAGGTTAGAGATCACTAACAGCAGGTCAGCGATTTCATGTTTGAGTTTTTAGCACCCTGGGATGTATACCATCTGTTCCAGGTTATTTATCACTTTTTAACTTGTTGATTTGGCTTAGTACATCTTCCAGATTCACTAAGATCTTTCAGTTCCTCCGAATCAAAGTAAGCACCAGTAGAAAAGCCCCTTGGCTAGACCTCAACTGTGCCCCAGGACATAACAGAAAAGCGTCTCAAATATGACCTCTTTAACTAGCAATAGGTAAGCCTTGTAGTTGGTATAATAGCAAGGAGGTCAAAACTCATTTAGGTTGTCCTGGAAATCATCATCTGGAGAACTTGAAATCTATACAAAAGTAGTACCAAGATTCACACAGAAATTACATTACATTACATTGTCCCAGAGCATAAGAGCAAGGATCCAACCATGAAACAAAGAGACCTAAAGTTTCTCATTTGAAATAGATTAAAATAAAATTTAAACGTGTGGAAGAGTTGGCCCTCAGACCATGTGGACTCCAGTTTCACACCACAATATTTATTAGAAAGAGACTGATGAAGTGTAGAGGAAAAGAACCATCCCCCAGTTAGCATTGGGCTATTATGGAGCAAGGACATGGCCCAATGAGGCATAAGGATCCACCATACAGATAGAGGACTGAACATTTGGACAATATTTTTTAGCGGGAGAGGCTATCATCCACTTCTTACCTCAGTTAGTGCATGCAGCTGTCCCTGTTGAACACACACTCCCATAAACCTGCAATGGAAAAGAAAAATCGTTCTGAACATCTAAAATACTTCAGACAGTATGGCATGGAGCAATTCCATCCGATGACACCAAGCTTCATTTTTTTTGAAGTGCATTTATAACAAGTTTGTATAGTGCTTTATCCTTGGTTCTAGGCAGTTTACAAAATTAAAGTCATAAAATTAATTCCATCAAAACCTCTAAAATAATCCTCCCAGTGGAGTGGCGTAGTGGTTAAGGCTGCAGCCTCAGCACCCCGAGTTAGCAGGTTCAAGAATAGCCTTACTGGGGTTAGACCAATGGTCCATCAAGCCCAGAAGCCTATTCTCATGGTGGCCAATCCAGGCCACTAGAACCTAGCCAAAACCCAAAAGAGGGGCAACATTCCAAGCTACCGATTCAGGGCAAGCAGAGGCTTCCCCTATGTCTTAACAGACTATTGATTTTTCCTCCAGGAATTTGTCCAAACCTTTCTTAAAACCAGCTACGATATCCGCTTTTACCTGAATGTAAATCGCTTAGGCTATAAGTGGTGTATAAAAAACTAAAAATAAAATAAATTTAGTAAAGATATAAAGGACTAGACAAATTTGTATAGCATAGGTGGTATAATCAACCCACTTAACCTATTTACAACAAAACCCACAAACTTAAGAAGTTATTTTAGTATAGACCATATTCTGTTTCCAACACCTTGTTTTCATTCAATGAGTCAAGTTTTGGTTAGCATAAGAGTTTTTCGTATAAATATGACCAAGCTATGTAAACATAACATTTAGACTAGTTCTTCCTGGTTTAAGTGTTCTTACCATATAGCTAGAAAGGCAGGAAAAAAAAAGATTAACAAGACTAAGAATGTTATAATGCCTCTGTATCGCTCCATGGTGTGACCTCACCTAGAGTATTGCATTCAATTCTGGTCTCCTTATCTCAAGAAAGATATAGTGGCGCTAGAAAAGGTTCAAAGAAGAGCGACCAAGATGATAAACGGGATGGAATTCCTCTCGTATGAGGAAAGAACATAAGAACTGCCGCTGCTGGGTCACACCAGTGGTCCATCGTGCCCAGTGCCCTAAATGAGACTAGCCTTACCTGTGTATGTTCCAGTTCAGTAGGAACTTATCTAACTTTGTCTTGAATCCCTGGAGGGTGTTTTCCCCTATGACAGACTCCGGAAGAGCATCCCAGCTCTCCACCACCCTCTGAGTGAAGAACTTCCTTACATTTGTACGGAATCTATCCCCTTTTAACTTCAGAGAGTGCCCTCTTGTTCTCTCTACCTTGGAGAGGGTGAACAATCTGTCTATCTACTAAGTCTATTCTCTTCATTATTTTGAATGTTTCAATTATGTCCCCTCTCAGCCTCCTCTTTTCAAGGGAGAAGAGGCCCAGTTTCTCTAACCTCTCACTGTATGGCAACTCCTCCAGCCCCTTAACCATTTTAGTAGCTCTTCTCTGGACCCTTTTGAGTAGTACCGTGTCCTTCTTCATGTACGGCAACCAGTGCTGGACGCAGTATTCCAGGTGGGGGGCGTACCATGGCCCGGTACAGCGGCATGATAACCTTCTCCAATCTTTTTGTAATCCCCTTCTTAATCATTCCTAGCATTCTTTTCACCCTTTTTGCAGCCACTGCGCGGATGGCTTCATTGACTTGTCGACCAATACTCCCAAGTCTCTTTCCTGGGGGTCTTTCAGAGTATCGCACCAGACATCTTGTATTCGTGTATAAGATTTGTTACCAATATGCATCACCTTACACATATTTACATTAACCATGTCGCAGCCCATTTCTCAAGTGTGTTTATCCTACAGATGTTCACGATCCTGAGTCTTCACTATTTTGAATAGCTTTGCATTGTCCGCAAATTTAATCACCCTCGCTCGTCGTACCAATTTCCAGGTCGTTTATAAATATGTTGTACACGAGTCCAAACACCGAACCCTGCGGCACTCCTCTCGTGACGCTTTTCCAGTCCGAGTATTGTCCGTTTACCCCACTCTGTTTCCTCTCTGCCAGTTTTTAATCCACATGAGTATTTCACACCCTCGATTCCATGGCTTGCAATTTTTCGAACTAGTCGTTCATGCAGGACCTTCTCGAACGCCTTCTGAAAATCCAGATATACAATGTCGACCGGCTCACCCATGTCTATCTGCTTGTTTCCTCCCTTGAAGAAGTGCAGCAAGTTTGTCAAGCAAGATTTTCCCTTGCTGAAACTGTGCTGGCTGGTCCTCAGATTGTGTCCATCAAGGTGATCAATGATGCGGTCTTTATCAGCGCCTCTACTATCTTTCCTGGTACCGAGGTCAGACTTGGCCTGTAGTTTCCTGGATCTCCCCTCGAACCTTTCTTGAAGATTGGTTTAACATTCGCCACTTTCCAGTCTTCCGGAATCTTTCCCGTTTTGATCGACAGATTGGCTATTAGTTGACTCAGTTCAGCTATAGCCCCTTTCAGGAAACGTCCATAGTCCGTTATTGAGAAAGACATGGGAAAAGCCATTGCTTGTTCTGGATCGGTAGCATGTAATGTTGCTACTCCTTGGATTTTGGCCAGGTACTAGGGACCTGGATTGGCCACTGTGAGAACGGGCTACTGGGCTTGATGGACCATTGGTCTGACCCAGTAAGGCTATTCTTATATTCTTACATCATTCCATCTGTTCTTTAGCTATCTGCACAAATTACTGCGTTTCCTGTACATGTCATATTCCTTCTTGACTACTATAACACCGTCTATACCGATGTTACTTGTGCCTCACTTGGCCATCTTCAGACAAAATGAGAGACACTGCCATCTGGATCTTCTGTCATGCCAAAATGCTTTCATTATACCCTTATTTATTCAGCGCCGATGGTTGCCTATAAAGTTAGAATATAGTTAGTCCTCTCCCTTATAGGGCTTTTATACAGGCTGCCTGTCCTACCTTACACATTTCTCATACATTACATTAGTATTTATGGATCACTAAAATGCCCCAGTTCATTAGATTTACAATTTAGAAGTCTGGCCATGTCCAGGATTTACATTATTTCTTTAGGGTTCATGACATCTTGGTTTGCGTTTATGTAGGCCTATATGAAGGGCTAGCCCCAGTCAGAGATCAAATACTATCCCTGCAAATATTCCTACCTCTGGTTTACCAATGACTTAACTAAAAAAGAGAACCAAGGAAGGCGGAAAGAAAATGATACAATCTAGGCTTAACAGCGATAGGTCTAAATGGAAGGAATTGCATGCAGAATATAAAAATCCACCCTAGAGGCTAAAGAGATATACTATTCCCAACAACTATTAAAGACCCAACAGATCAAAAACCCTTTCTAAACTAACTAAAAAGATACTCAACGTCACAAGGAGACAACCAATGCCTTAACACCGAACTCTATGGCGAAACACTGACTACTTTGCTGACAAAGTAGATAAAATACAGTCTCACCTCGACTCTACCACATTAGACATTGTTCCTCCTGCGACTCAGACAAGATAATTAAAACCAACTGGAAACCTAACTCACTTTGAAACTGTCTCCCACAACAATCGCCAAGATACTAGATGCTATTCACCCTTCCAGATCCAACCTGGTCCCCTGTCCGCCACACCTCCTAGTGGCTGTGAAAGATGCCTTTGTAGACTCCATCCTTCCTCTCTACGAAACAGGCATAGTGCCTGCAAAATGGAAGTCAGCAAACAGACCGATCTTGAAAAAAACCCACACTCAACCTCAACGTGACCCCGCAACTTTAGACCTGTCTTCAACCTACCCTTCATCTCTAAGATCCTGGTAAAAACAGCGTTAAACTAATTACAACTCCTTCATTGACAAACAAAAAGCCCTATTCGCCTTCAAATCGCGATTCAGAAAATTCCATAGGACTGAAATTGTCCTTCAACATCGACAACTGCTGGAAACTCATGGATAATGTCCTCCTTCTGGTACTGCTGGATTTCAGCGTAGCGTTCGACACTACTGACCATACTCTCCTCATTGTGTAGCTCTCTGAAATTGGAATTGGACACACTTATGATGGTTCATCTCGTTTCTGAATAATAGATCCCAAAGCATACTGCTCAACCATGCGTTATTGAAACCGATCAAATATGATGTTCCGCAGGGGGCTCTACTATCCCCCCTATTTGATCTCTACATTAGATCAGTACTAGACATAACCTTCAAGTACAGATTAATGCATTTGTGGATGACATCCAACTATACCTACCACTAGGAAAAACCCGTAACGCCCAGCTTGTGAAACTCCAAAAATGCCTCGGGACCATAACTGCGAAGGGCCACACACTCACTCACATGCACAAGGTGCATTTCTGATGACTGCGTGCCGCAACCTGAACCATTAATACAGCCTCAGTGTCTTTGGGCGACTTCAATTAGGGGTTGTGGAAGGAACAAAGAATATGTTCCCTATCTACCTCAGTATGTTAGGATGAGAAAGCCGGTTCATAAGCTGCACCTCCTTCAGCATGTTTGCTCTGTTACTGCTCAGCTTGTTCATCTTCAGAGCCATTACTTGGTCTGATGCTCTGTGACGCACCTAAAAAAACAAACAAAGATGAATGTGTGCATCCCAAGCCCATCAAAACAGTAATACCACTCTAGTGTCTCTTTAAAGTAGTATGTAAACAGGTATCATGGAAGCAGTCCACAGATCACACTTCAATACCTGAGAGGATCAGGAAGAACAAGTGCCTTTATATAATATAAGCAGAACAGTTCACTGTGCATGGGTCAAGCCAAGTAATACAGTTACTCAGCCATCATCTACATCTAAAAGTCTATGCTCTGTTGGATTCCAGAAAGACACTGCAGCCTTCTCACCTCCATAAGGGCTAATTCTGGGCAGCATACTTTGTGAGGGTGAAGAGTGAGACAGCAGAAGATTCTTCCAACCGAAGTAGGTACTTGGCATCCAAACAAATACCAGTTCATTAAAAATAATCATTACCAACCTATAAAAATGGATAATGCCAGGTGTGTTCTGCACTGGTTTAGCTTCTTGCCTGGCTAAATTATGCAGAGAGTTAAACCTTCCTGGGTCTGCTTGTTTTTCTATTGATAGTTAAACCATAACATTCCCAATGGGGGGGGCGTGGCTTTGAGGCGTATCGGGATGGTAGGGTGATCGATGAGCTCTGCGGAGTCAGGCTAATTATAATATAAGCTGTCAAAGTTCTGTAAGTCACATCAGAAGAGTTTTTTTTTTTTTATAGCAGAATGGCTTCGGGAAACAATGTAAAAGTGTTTCAGCGGGAACAGAATCAGGAAGTGTCAAAAGGTCAAAGTTGGAGCCGACATCTCCTTCATTGGTTCCGCTTCCAACGGAAGAAATTGAAAACAGAGATCTCATGAAGGAGCTACAGCTGATAAAGGAGACAGTTTTAAACAATGTGAAAAATATACAAGAAATGAAAGAGGAGGTAGCGAATTTGACAAAGAGAATGCAAGTAGTTGATATTAAGATTGAGCATATGGAAAAACGTTTGGAGCGAACTGAGGCAGAAGTACTGCAGTATAAAAAAAGATCATAAGGAGATAGTTATTGAAGATTTATCTAACTGTGAAAGACTAAGTAATTTAATGGTGCTTGGGTTACCAGAGGGGATAGAAAAAAATGATCCGATAGCCTTTCTTGTAAATTTATTACTGAAAATTCTACCGATTCAAAGCAAATATCCATTGGAACTGGAAAGGGCACATAGGGATCTGATAAGAAGATCTAATAATCAGAAAGGGCCGCGTCCATTGATTTTTAAAATGCTCCGATCAACAGGTTACTGAAATTATTAAATTGGCTAAAGAAAATAAAAATCTCAAATGTCAAGATTCAAAGATTCACATAGTACAGGATTTTGCGAAAGTGACAACTTGCAAAAGGAAACAGCTGTTAGATTTGCACCCACAATTAAGAGCATTAGGAGCTAGATATGGCTTAATTTACCCGGCAATTTATGCGGGTAACTTATGAAAATAAGACCTTGAACTTTGAAGATTCAGCAAAGCTGAAGGAGTTCTTAGATCAGTGCGAGCTGCCTATGGCTACATAAGAATGAAGCTGGGGATATATATCTTCTTCCTTTTCTTTATTTAGTCTCAACATTTTAGTTTGTTTTTGTTGATTTGATTAGAAGATTATCTAAAGCAGCGTTTTTCAACCGCTGTTCCGCGGCACACTAGTGTGCCGCGAGATGTTGCCTGGTGTGCCGTACGGTCAGGGCCGCCATCAGGGCAGTACCACCAGTCTAGGGAGAGGGGCGGTCCGCCCCACGTGGACAGGAGAGAGCTGGACGGGGGACCCGCGGAGTTCAATACATCTCGAGCCGCGAGGCTCGTCTTCTGTCCTGCCTGCCCTGCAGCTAACATATAGCCGATCGCAAGCGTTCCCCGATGTCAGCGCTGACGTCGGAGGGAGGGCTTAAGCAAAGCCTGCCCTCCGACGTCAGCGCTGACGTCGGAGAATACTTCCGTTCGGCTATTTGTGCGCGGCAGGGCAGGCAGGAAGCAGAAGACAAGCCTCGCGGCTTGAGCTTCGTTTTGCTGAGAAAGTTGCAAAGATGGGCTGGGAGGCAAACACGGAACACAAAAGGGGGGAGGGAGTGCGTTTGGACACAAGGCATGAACTTGGGAGAGAGGAAGGGAGGGAAAGAGATGCTGAGGTGGGGGAGGGAATGGGTTTTTGGACACAGAAGGCATGGACTTGGGAGAGAGGAAGGGAGGGAAAGAGATGCTGAGGGGGGGGAGGGAATGCGTTTTTGGACACAGAAATGGACTTGGGAGAGAGGAAGGGAGGGAAAGAGATGCTGAGGTGGGGAGGGAATGCGTTTTTGGACACAGAAGAAATGGACTTGGGAGAGAGGAAGGGAGGGAATGAGTGTTTGGAGACAGAAGGCATGGACTTTGGAGAGAGGAAGGGAGGGAAAGAGATGGTTGTGTACACGGGGAATAGAAGAAAGGAGAATTTTTGGTCATAGGGAGGGAGTGAGGTACAGATAGTGGCATACCAGGGTGGGGGGGGGGGGCGGTCTGCCCCACCCCGGGTTTACGTCCCAAGGGGGTGCACAGCTGGCCACCCTCCAGTGTTGTCCCTAGGCCGGCAAACTGCGGCTCTTTAGCCACTTGAGTGCCACCGCCGCCAACGGTGTTGTTGGCGGTGGCAGCATTATAAAATACTTTCTTTGTGTTTATTTGATTCCTATTCAAGAGAATTACTTTATATATAGTCAATATAGGCACAGAGTTAAATTTTTTAACATTTTCTAATGGTGGTGTGCCTCGTGATTTTTTTCATGAAACAAGTGTGCCTTTGCCCAAAAAAGGTTGAAAAACACTGATCTAAAGTATAAAGCCAAAGCTCTTTAATCGGGCAATTTACAGTTAAAATTTGAATCGGCCCAGCATTCTGACAAAGTCACGCAGACACTTGGAGCAGTTACATGGGAAAAGGCTGCTTACAAAAAGCTTTTAAAAGGTGACCTTTCCTTATGCCAGAATTGGGTCTAATAAATATGAACATGGATTACATTGTGAATATGTAAAATTCTTAATTTCCTGTCTGGTCGGAAAGAAGAATTTAACATAATGACACTCCTCTGATTTGATGGTGGTATATGTTAAATTCAGAATATCGGATGGATCTGTAAGAGAAGGTTTTCACACAGGCTCTGCACATTGCACATGAAGGGGTCTGTAGGTGAGCTCCAGAGGACAAAAATAAAAAGATATAATGCAAAGGGGAGAAGTAGACTGTGAAGGAGTTTTGTTTACATCTCTTGGATTGCAGTTGTTTAAAGGAAGTACTGTATGATTTGAAGTCCTATACCTGGCAAGAATATCAAATTATATGCAAATTTGATATATGGCTTGATAAGCTGTGGGATATTTCTACAGTATAGTGGGAAGTGAATGATTTAGGGTACTGAACTATGACTGGAATAAGTGCCTGTATGATACAGCCTGATTCTTATTTTGCACCCTACTTTTCAATTTGCTTCCCATTGAACTTAATGGATTTATGTGTGCAGTTAGGTCGGCGAATGGTGCTGTATGGGATTTCTGCACACTGCACCTTGAGACAGAGATTTGCTGAAGTCAAATTCAGAAATTCAACATAATAGCTGCATGATGGACTTTCATGAGAAAAAAATTTTGTGACCTGTCATGTTTTATAGTACTTTGGATTAGTATATATAGATACTGTAGTGTGCAAAATGGATACATTATTGATGAAGCCTTCTGAGTGTGCCTCCAGATCTGCATGCAGAGAAGATCTTTTGAAGAAAGTGAGATTATGGTGATGGACAGTAGGATTGAGCTGAGCAGTGACTTCAATATTTGGAATATATTGGGCTATGATCCAAGTTATGTGATAAAGTAACATAGTAACATAGTAACATAGTAGATGACGGCAGATAAAGACCCGAATGGTCCATCTAGTCTGCCCAACCTGATTCAATTTAAAATTTTTTTATTTTTTATTTTTTTCTTCTTAGCTATTTCTGGGCGAGAATCCAAAGCTTTACCCGGTACTGTGCTTGGGTTCCAACTGCCGAAATCTCTGTTAAGACTTACTCCAGCCCATCTACACCCTCCCAGCCATTGAAGCCCTCCCCTGCCCATCCTCCTCCAAACGGCCATACACAGACACAGACCGTACAAGTCTGCCCAGTAAGTGGCCTAGTTCAATCTTTAATATTATTTTCTGATTCTAAATCTTCTGTGTTCATCCCACGCTTCTTTGAACTCAGTCACAGTTTTACTCTCCACCACCTCTCTCGGGAGCGCATTCCAGGCATCCACCACCCTCTCCGTAAAGTAGAATTTCCTAACATTGCCCCTGAATCTACCATCCCTCAACCTCAAATTATGTCCTCTGGTTTTACCATTTTCCTTTCTCTGGAAAATATTTTGTTCTACGTTAATACCCTTTAAGTATTTGAACGTCTGAATCATATCTCCCCTGTCTCTCCTTTCCTCTAGGGTATACATATTCAGGGCTTCCAGTCTCTCCTCATATGTCTTCTGGTGCAAGCCTCCTATCATTTTCGTCGCCCTCCTCTGGACCGCCTCAAGTCTTCTTACGTCTTTCGCCAGATACGGTCTCCAAAACTGAACACAATACTCCAAGTGGGGCCTCACCAATGACCTGTACAGGGGCATCAACACCTTCTTTCTTCTACTGACTACGCCTCTCTTTATACAGCCCAGAATCCTTCTGGCAGCAGCCACTGCCTTGTCACACTGTTTTTTCGCCTTTAGATCTTCGGACACTATCACCCCAAGGTCCCTCTCCCCGTCCGTGCATATCAGCTTCTCTCCTCCCAGCATATACGGTTCCTTCCTATTATTAATCCCCAAATGCATTTACTCTGCATTTCTTTGCATTGAATTTTAGTTGCCAGGCATTAGACCATTCCTCTAACTTTTGCAGATCCTTTTTCATATTTTTCCACTCCCTCTTCGGTGTCTACTCTGTTACAAATCTTGGTATCATCTGCAAAAAGGCACACTTTTCCTTCTAACCCTTCAGCAATGTCACTTACATACATATTGAACAGGATTGGCCCCAGCACCGAACCCTGAGGGACTCCACTAGTCACCTTTCCTTCCTTCGAGCGACTTCCATTAACCACCACCCTCTGGCGTCTGTCCGACAGCCAGTTTCTGACCCAGTTCACCACTTTGGGTCCTAACTTCAGCCCTTCAAGTTTGTTCAACAGCCTCCTATGAGGAACTGTATCAAAGGCTTTGCTGAAATCCAAATAAATTACATCTAGCATATGTCCTCGATCCAGCTCTCTGGTCACCCAATCAAAAAATTCAATCAGGTTCGTTTGGCACGATTTACCTTTTGTAAAGCCATGTTGCCTCGGATCCTGTAACCCATTAGATTCAAGGAAATACACTATCCTTTCTTTCAGCAACACTTCCATTATTTTTCCAACAACTGAAGTGAGGCTCACCGGCCTGTAGTTTCCTGCTTCATCCCTGTGACCACTTTTATGAATAGGGACCACATCCGCTCTCCTCCAATCCCCAGGAATCACTCCCGTCTCCAGAGATTTGTTGAACAAGTCTTTAATAGGACTCGCCAGAACCTCTCTGAGTTCCCTTAGTATCCTGGGATGGATCCCGTCTGGTCCCATCGCTTTGTCCACCTTCAGTTTTTCAAGTTGCTCATAAACACCCTCCTCCGTGAAGTCTGTATGATGTTATCATAAGATGATTGATAGATGGGAAATTGTTGGTTTGTAAGTGTCAAAAATGTACTTATTTGAGGTAATTGGGTTTTATTTTATGTAAGTGTATGATAATGTGGAGAGGATGAATAATATAATTTTATTTGTTATTTTCTTTTCGGAATGTGTATTAAGAGTATTCTTAAAAAAAAAATAAAAGTAATATAATTTAAATGTCTCCTTTTCTTTTAATAAGGGACTTACATTTTATTATTAAGAAGCTTAGTTTAGTTACTAAAAGGTTTAGATATAGCCTGAGTGGAGTTTTCGTTTACTTGATCTTGCATGTGCGTTTCAAAGTTTGCATTATTAATATGGGTGGGATGGGGTGGTTGTGGGAGGGGTCTGGGAGAGGGGAAAGGGTTTAATTTTGATTTTCAGTGTGGGGAAAAGGATTATATAGTAGTTATTTTGTGGATATGTGTGGGTATTGTGTTTAATCAATATAATGGGTTTTAAAATTCTTTCTTTGAATGTTAATGGCCTCAACCATCCAATTAAAAAGAAAAAAAAGACGTTATTATACTTAACAGCAGAATGCGGATATTTGCTTTATCCAAGAGACTCACCTGTCTGGTGAGGAATCTAAAAATTAGTGAGTAATTGGGTGAAGGATTGTTTTTTTGCACCTGCGGCAGGGAAAAAAGCTGGAGTAGCTATCCTAATTCATAAAAAATGCTCTGCAGCATTTAAATGGTGGCTGCAGATCCTTTAGGTAGGTGGTTTGTATATTGACATGAGCATGGGTAATACTACTGTGGCGCTTTTTAATGTGTATGCCCCTAATTCAAACCAAATTGAGTTTAAGACTCTGCAACAGATAGTTTTACCACTGGCTGCTAGTAATTTAGTAGTGGCGGGGGACTTTACATAGAAACATAGAAAAAAGCAGCAGAAAAGGGCTATAGCCCACCAAATCTGCCCATTCCAAGTATCCACCTCCCCTGAATTTACTCCCTTAAAGATCCCCGTGAGTATCCCATTTTCTCTTAAAATCCGTCCGCTGCTGGCCTTTATCACCTGGAGTGGGAGTCTGTTCCAATGATCCACTACTCTTTCGGTGAAGAAGTACTTCCTGGAGTTGCCATGAAACTTCCCTCCCCTGATTTTCAGCGGATGCCCTCTGGTGGTCGAGGGTCCCATAAGCCAGAAGATATCATCTTCCGACGTGATGTACTTATATGTTTCATCATATCTCCCCGTTCTCTTCTTTCCTCAGTGAGTACAGCCGCAATTTTTTTAATCTTTCTTCATACGTGAGATCCTTGAGCCCCAAGACCATCCTGGTGACCGTATCGCTTGAACCGACTCGATCCTCAGCACGTCCTTTCGGTAGTGTGGTCTCCAAAACTGAATACAGTACTCAAGTGAGGCCTCACCATGGCTCTGTACAACGGCATCATAACTTCAGGTCTCCTGCTGACGAAACCTCTGCAGATACACCCCCATCATTTGTCTTGCCCTGGAGGAAGCCTTCTCCACTTGATTGCAACCTTCATGTCCTCACTAATGATCACCCTAGGTCTCGTTCCACCGTGGTCCTAACCAAGGTCTCACCATTTAGTACATAGTTCTAACGCGGGTTTCTCTTACCCAGGTGCATTATCTTGCATTTTTAGCATTGAAGCCTAGCTGCCAAAGTAGTTGACCATTGTTCCAGCAACAGTAGGTCGTGTGCCATATTATCAGGTAATAAGCTTTTGCCTACTATGTTGCAAAGTTTGGCATCATCGGCGAACAGCGATACCCTTCCTCTAAGTCCTTACGTCATATCTCTTATGCAATAAGTTAAATAGAATCGGCCCAGGACCGAGCCCTGCGGCACTCCACTGATCACGTCCGATGCTTCGGATGGGGTACCATTCACCACCACCTTCTGAAGTCTACCGCTCAGCCAATCCCCAACCCATGTAGTTAGAGTGTCTCCTAATCCTATCGATTTCAGCTTGTTCAGTAATCTTCGATGAGGGACGCTATCAAATGCTTTACTGAAGTCCAAATATACCACGTCCAGTGACTCTCCGGTGTCCAGTTGTCTAGTAACCCAGTCAAAAAAGCTAATCAGATTAGATTGGCAGGATCTACCCTGGGTGAACCTGTGTTGGTGTGGATCACGCAGTTTTTCTTCGTCTAGGATTGTGTCAAGATTCTGTTTGATCAGTGTTTCCATGAGGTTTACACACTATAGACGTGAGACTCACTGGTCTGTATTTTGCTGTCTCTGTCCTGCAGCCCTTTTTTGTGGAGTGGGATTACGTTGGCGGTTTTCTCCAGTCCAAGGGGACCCTTCCTGTGCTTAGAGAAAGATTGAAAAGAACAGATAATGGTTCTGCCAGAACTTTCCCTTAACTCCCTGAGCATTCTGGGGTGTAGGTTATCCGGTCCCATGGCTTTGTTTACTTTGAGTCTGATAGTTCGTCATAGACGCTACTGGGCGTAAATTTGAAATCTTGAACGGGTCTTTTCTGGTTATCTCCCGTCTGCAGCTGTGGACCAGCTCCCGGCGCTTCGCGGGTGAACACTGAACAGAAGTATTTGTTTAGTAGTTCTGCCTTCTCGGAATCTGATTCCGCAAAGGAGATGATTGGAAATGCTGGCCCCTGGCAACTAGTAACATCCTCTACGGGCAAGCGAAGTAAACCCACCTCATTCTCACTCTCTTCTTCTTCTCTTCAACAGGATAGCCGTTCATCAATACCACAGCTAACTCTCAGAAATAGATTTCAGATCTTACAGGATGGAACCACCGAGGAAATAGCAGAAGGGACTCATGAGGATACCCAGCTCACAACGTCAAATCCAGAACATGCAGACCGGCCCCCT
The DNA here is from genome assembly GCF_902459505.1 of Geotrypetes seraphini. Lineage (NCBI taxonomy): Eukaryota > Metazoa > Chordata > Amphibia > Gymnophiona > Dermophiidae > Geotrypetes > Geotrypetes seraphini. The sequence continues at coordinate 72,518,327 of NC_047095.1, forward strand.
CGAAAGGAACGAAGAGTGGTAGTCATTGGTGACTCCATGCTAAGGGGCACCGAGGGACCAATTTGCAGGCCTAATTTGCAGTCAAGAGATGTCTGCTGTCTCCCTGGAGCCAGGATCCAGGATATTACCACTAGCCTAGACAAAATTCTAAAACCTAATGATCATTTTCCCATGTTTCTCATCCATGTAGGCACAAACGACACTGCTAGGAATGCCACAGAGAACATCCCCAGAGATTTTGGAGCGCTGGGAAAGAAGTTGAAGCAGATAGGAGCACAGGTGGTCTTTTCATCAATTCTTCCAGTAAGAAACAAAGGCAGAGCTAGAGAAGAGCGTATTCAACGGACTAACGAATGGCTCCGAGAATGGTGCATAGAAATGAACTTTGGATTCCTAAACCACGGCGAGACGCTCCAGGGACAACAAGGACCAGACGGACTCCACCTAACCAGAAGAGGTAGAAACGTATTTGGACATCGATTGGCCCGCCTACTCCATAGGGCTTTAAACTAGGTAAGTTGGGGGGGAGGGTACATACTTATATCCCAGAGCAGTAAGAAACCACCCTGAGGAGGCAAGTCGCACTCACACTACCAAGTCTAAGGTAAATACCAATGATATCCACAATAATTCAGGGAGAAATATCACTGATAATTTAGGAGCCACACTAGCTCGTAAAGGAATCTCTTCACAGATATGGAGGGCTATGTATGTTAATGCACACAGCTTGGGCAATAAAATTCTAGCATTAGAGACTGAGATAACAAACGCCGATCTTGACGTGATAGCGATATCCGAAACCTGGTTCACGGAATCGCATGGGTGGGATATGGTTATACCAGGGTACAACCTACTTCGTTGCGACCGAGAGGGTAAATTGGGAGGAGGGAGGAGGAGTAGCGCTATACACTAAGGAAAGCATCAAAACCACCAGAATCACAGATGTTAGATACACCGGGGAATCCCTCTGGGTGAACCTGGCCAGAGGGAATGAAAAATGCCTATACCTTGGGGTGATATATAGACCTCCCAGGCAACAGGAGGACAAAGACATGGAATTAATCGAGGACATAGAGAACATCACACTGCGCGGGGACACAGTAATGCTAGGAGACTTTAACATGCCAGATGCATATTGGAACACACTCTCCGCGACTACGGGTAGCAGCAAAAGAATATTAACCTCCATAAAGGGTGCACGTCTCAAGCAATTGGTATTGGAGCCCACCAGGGACAAGGCATTACTAGACCTAGTTCTCACCAACGGAGATAGTGTCACGGAAGTCTCAGTAGGAGACACACTGGCCTCCAGCGACCATAATATGGTATGGCTCAACCTCAAGAAAGGTTTCCCTAAGACAAACACAGCAACAAGGGTTCTCAACTTTAGAGGCACAGACTTCAACCGCATGGGAGATTTTGTCCATCAGGAGCTACATAAACAAGCAATATCTGACAATGTGGAGGATATGTGGTCGTCTCTGAAGTCCATCCTACACGAAGCAACAGACCGATACATAAAGACAGTAAGTAAACGCAGGAGAAACAAAAGACCCCAATGGTTCAGTAAAGAAATTTCAGACCTAGTTAAACAGAAAAAAAAGACGCATTTATCACCTACAAACATTTAGGCAGAGAGGGGGTGAAAGAGGACTATCTAGACAGATCTAAAGCTGTCAAAACAGCAGTCAGAGAAGCCAAACTCCGAATGGAGGAAGAGCTAGCATGGAAAATTAAGAAAGGGGATAAATCTTTCTTCAGCTATATTAGTGACAGGAAAAGAAACAAAGATGGGATAGTACGCCTGAAGCAATCGGACGGTCCTTTGTTAGATAAAAACCTAGTAGAATTATGAAGTCATTAGGTTTAGACAATTTTGTAAATTCCTGTAATTTAAATATGTCCGCTGCGGGGCTCCGTCGGTGACATCACCCATGTGTGGGAATATGCTGCCTGCTTGTCCTGGGATAAAGAGTTTTACCTCATGCAAAATTGTCATTTCTTTAATAAGGCATTAACTATTTTTTCTGCGGCCCTCCAAGTACCTACAAATCCAAAATGTGGCCCCACAAAGGGTTTGAGTTTGAGACCACTGGATTAGAGGGATGTATACAGTTTTTAGAAAAGTTAAAACATTCTTGTTTAAGAAATTGTCGTGAATATTAATGCTATATTTTGTTTGTAACTGTCATTATGTTCTAACTGGGTTGTCATCAGAATTTTACATTTCTGTTACCTGCTTTGAATTCGTAAGGGCTTTGGCAGAATACAAAAAGTTTTGAATATAATGTAATATAAATTACACCTTCTTCAATCTAATATACAGCACTGGAGTACCATAAGATCACCAGTTCCCAAACTAGGAGTCATGACTTCATATGGGGTGGGGGTGTCAGAATAAAAAGAAAAATATAGCAGCCTGCACAGACTGTAGCAATGTAAACTAACACTGCCAGTTAGCCTTGAGCAGAGGCACAGGAGGAAGGAAGAGGTTGGGGGTCAGTGAAGAGGACCAGCAAGAACTCTTAAGAACATAAGAAGTTGCCTCTGCCTGGTCAGACCAAAGGTCCATCGCGCCCAGCAGTCTGCACCACAGCGGCCCATCAGGTCCATGACCTGTAAGGCGGTCATTGTCTAAGCCCTTTAATCCCTCTCATTTTTTTCTATCGATACTCTTTTTATAACCTGCCTCTACTTCTATCTGTATCCCTCAATCCCCTTATCCTTCAGGAATTTATCCAATCCTTCCTTGAAACCCCATAGTGTACTTTGTCCTATCACAACCTCAGGAAGCGCATTCCAGGTGTCCACCACCCTCTGAGTGAAAAAGAACTTCCTAGCATTGGTTTTAAACCTGTCCCCTTTCAGTTTCTCTGAGTGCCCCCTTGTACATGTGGTTCCCAATAGCCTGAAGAATCTGTCCCTTTCTACCTTCTCTATACCTTCCTGTTTATATCCAACCCAGACAGGAAGGGTGACATTTTGCAATGAGCTGTGGATTGATGCAGCAGTAATTTGCCTAATCATTTGCAACATACTGCAGTATTTTGGGGTAGAATTAGTACCCTGAGCCAGCTCTACCTTCCTGCATTGTCCCCTTGGCTGCCAAAAGGAGTTAACATACTGACTGAAAGAGTATGCAAATTTTTTCACTTAAACATTTACCATTTCCTTATGTTGAATCTGTAAAGAGAAACTACAAATAACATAAAATTGAACTATCCTGTGTAGGGTTAACCCATATACTTTATGTGGTTCATTATTGATTGCTAGGTTAAGAAGTGGATAAAAATCCATGATTTAAAAAAAAAAAAAATAAATAAAATCATTTAAATAAAATTCTTTAAGGAAAAAAAAAAACCTAAACAGTTTAAGATTATCCATGAAGTTAGTCCTCATGAAATAAGGATTAGTTTTTAAAATTGTGTAACATAAGGCTGTATATTTATGCAATGTTAAATTTTTTGTTAAGTGAATTCCATTAATAGGCAGCTTTTTCTATCTAGAAGATACTCTTTCTAAAAATAGTAGGACTAAGGGCTAGGACTAAGTGATGAAGCAACAAAGTAGTAGATATAAAACAAACCAGAGAAAATATTTCTTCACTCAATACTTAAACTCCTAAGTCTACTAAATATCAACCAAGTACCCCGCCCAAGACATCATAATAGTACTAACGATAATGCAATTTTCTCCATCCATTTTTCATACACACACAATATAATCTTAATACATAATGGTGACCACAAAATTAAACAGAGGCCAATCAAATTTTGGTTTCAGTTATGGTGCCTAAACTGGTTCCAATCCTTTTTCTGCCTGGTTTCACTGAAAAGGCTACAGCCAGGGTTTCTGCCAAAATTGATCATGTGTTTTCAGTTGAAGCAGATAAGGACAAAGCCCAAATTATCTTCTTCTCTTCCCACCTGTAGGTGTCCCCTTGGCCTTAATTTACAATCCCCGGCATTCTAGAGATAGTCAGGGCAGGAGTGACTGGCAGAAATTTTGTGAGACTGCCACAAGAGCCATTTTGAGAGCAGAGCCAGTATGGGCATCACTCATGCCTAGACTACACCACAAGGGATTATACAGTACTCTTGGGCAGGGGGGGAAGGAAGATACTTTCTGCATTTTTTGTATAATGTGATTGCAAGTAACACAGTTATGATCTTGCTTAATGGTTTGTGGGATACAGTGTGCTCCAAATAAATGTTTTTGATACAAGAGTTTTACAGACTGAAATTCCTTTTTATTTATAATTCTTTATTCATTTTTGTATGTTACAAGTGTATCAATTAAACTCATATAAAACTTAAAGATACACACTTGATTAACTCACATATTAGCATCAAATTTAACATTTCATTAGGAAATTAGTATTCTATAATGTTAAAATATTATGTAAGAAATCTAAATTTATATCATTCTTATTGAATATAATAATCCCCATCCCTCCCAATTCAATAATACATAAAATCATCTTTATTGTGAATTCATTCAAATATTGATATATTATGTAATAATCAAAAATAAAATCCCATCCCTTTTCCCCTCTAATCAAATATCTTATCATGGGAAAAGTTAATCATTCATTACAAAAATTACAATTTCTAGTGGAATTCTGTATGTCATATGTACAAAATGGAACTCACCATTGCAACGCAAAAAGGTTATGTGAGTAAATTTCAGAAAGTCTGGGGACCGTTAACAGACCGAAATTCCTGCTAATTTTAAGATAAGCTCCTTAGGAATTAGCCTCTGTGGAAATGACATCAGCTGTCCCGGACAAACTAGCTAGCTAGCAATGCCCCAAGGTGGCACTTGTACTTCAAAGACTGAATAAAAAGCCTATACTGTATTTTGCTTTCTCCCCGATCCTTTCACAATACTATAATAGTGTTATTTTAAAAGTATAAATTAAAACTAACTGGGGGCATTGGTCCTCATGGCTCTTCGTGATATATAGAAGGGTAATACTAGAGTAAATAGGGGAAACTTTGGAAGCTGCCTGATGATTTAGTGGAACTTGTTGACAAGGAGTATGGTAACCAGAAAACAGAACACCCACCTTGAACACATCGGAGAAGAAACCACAGCCAATTTTTTCACACGTGAAGTCATCAAGTCGTGTAAGTCTGGAAAAGGCACTAATCAAGGCTTTGTAGGATGAGGGACAAACCCTCCCCATTGGAGAAACATCATTTCCACCCCCATCAAAGTCTTCAAAGCGTGGCGGGAAACCAGCAATTGAATTACGTTTCTTGCGATCCATCTTCTGGAAAGGTTGCTTTCAAACCAAAGGCAGCTCATATTTCAACATCTTATTCCGTTGTCTTCTGGCTTCTATTGCTATTGGGTACAAAGAGATATCTTGACTTACTCTATCTCACTTTAGAGCATTTAATATACTGCTATTTGGCATACAAGAGCATCAGTACTTGGTAAAATTGAACTCAAACAGACTAAAAACCAAAACCAATAGACAAACAGTATATTTTAAAAACTGAACAAAGGTGAAACATACAAAAGAAAACAGTTTGCCAACGGTATAATGATGGGTGATTTCAATTACCAAAATACACCAAATAATGGATGAAGCAAAGCAAAGATACTTAGTGATCAGAGGACAGCAGGCCCAATAGTCTCACAGCTGGGCAACATCTGATGGAGCCTGGCACAGAGGCTTGCTAGCAAGCTGTCAGTAGAAGATTTTAGTAGTGCTATACCACATTAGAATACAACTCCAAGAGGAGGTGGAAGAGTATGCGAGACTATTTGCCCTGCTATCCTCAAGAACACCCGCTACAGATAACTTTGCTTTCTTCAAAGTCAAGCAGGCCTTCATGTTCTCACTAGGAATACCTAGCTACCAGGCTCAAAGAAAACAAGGCTAAGCAATAGGGACTCGAAACGTTAAGGTCTTTAATTTGATTACTTTAAATACAAATTAATTGATAAGATGCAGCCTGGATTAGAATAAAACTGGGCTATGGGCACACTTTGCAGCTTTGCAAGTCTTCTCTATGGAGGCTGATATTAAGTAGGCTGGTTGAGTAGTCAGGAAAGCAAAGATACAAATGGAAGAAAAAATAGCTGATATTTTAAAAAGTCTGGTCTCCCCGTTTTACCTTATCAGTGTTAGGAAGAAGTACAAAAGTAGCATTGTAAGACTCAAAAGTGAAGGGGAGAAATATGTAGAAGCTAATAAAGAAAAGGCTGAATTGCTTAACAAATATTACCCCCACCCGCCCCTAAATGTCGGAACGGTGAAGATCCTGAGCCACAAAGCCCTCCTCCCAGCCCCAAAGTGGCAGAAACAGGCAGCGGTCCTGAGCCGTGAACCTGCTTTATCTTCCCCACTGGTGATTTTTTTTTTTTTTGCTGGTTGCAAGTCCCTGTTAACTGAGACTCTACTACACATGACATTTGTGTTGTGTGTGACCAAGGTAGCATATGTATATACTTGGAAAACCAGGTAACCTTTTTCCTCCCCCCCCCCCAAAAAAAAAGGGGGAGAGTTTGACTCGAATCGTGGCAGTCCTTCAACACTACTGTGAGTGAGTAGCCTAGTGGTTAGAGCTGGTGCCTCAGTACCCCGAGGTTGTGAGTTCAATCCCAGCCTACTCCTTGTGATTTTGGGCAAGTCACTTACTGTATTTTTCACTCCATAAGATACACTTTTTTCCCCACCCAAAAGTGGGTGGAAATGTTGGTGCATCTTATACAGCGAAGATATACATTTTTTTACCCCCGTATCTTTTTACATGCTGCCCCCCCCTCCACGTCATACCTTTTTACATGCCGCTTATAGCCTGGTGGTCCAGCAGTGTATCGGCTGGCAGAGTGAGCTTTCCGCGCTCCTGCCTGGACCGGTGCTGCTTCCTGAATGGCTGCAGTCAGTTCTCACGGTACTTGCAAGAACTGACTGCAGCCATTCAGGAAGCCGCACCAGCCCAGGCAGGAGCACGGAAAGATCGCTCTGCCAGCCGATATACCGCTGGACTACAAGGCTATAAGCGGCATGTAAAAAGGTACAACGGGGGTGGGGTGGGGGGAAACATTCTTTTAAAAAGTTACGACGGGGGAGCAGCATGTAAAAAGGTACGATGGGGGAAATTTTTTTTTTTAAAAGATACGATGGGGGGGGGGGGGTGTTTTATGGGCGACATGCTTTATTTTTGTACTCTTTGAGAACTCCAGCAACGTGTTAGAGAAGCTTCAGGTGATATGCTGCTTGTGTTGGAGCACTATAAAAACTCCTATGTTATATAGGAGCTATGTGTGTGACATGCTGTGCATTTGCTTTGAGAATTGTTAGAAAGGTGTATGTTAGAGCAGCGGCCCGTGAGATATTTGAATGTCTCGATCATGTCCCCCCTCTCTCTGCGCTCCTAGAGCGAGTATAGCTGTAATTTGTCTAACCGTTCTTCGTATGGGAGATCCTTGAGTCCCGAGACCATCTGGATGGCCATTCTCTGAACCGACTCCAGTCTCAGCACATCCTTGCGATAATGCGGCCTCTAGAATTGCACACAGTATTCCAGGTGGGGCCTCACCATGGATCTATACAATGGCATAATGACTTCCAGCTTACGGCTGACGAAACCCCTGCGTATGCAACCTTTGATCTGTCTTGCCTTGGATGAAACTTGCTCCACCTGACTGGCAGCCTTCATGTCCTCACTGACGATCACCCCCAAGTCTCGTTCTGCTACCGTTCTAGTTAGGATCTCACCATTAAGGGTATACGTCTTGCATGGATTTTGGCTGCCTAGGTGCATAACTTTGCATTTTTTGGCATTGAAGCTGAGTTGCCAGGTCCTAGACCAGTGCTCTAGTAGGAGTAGGTCGTGCATCATGTTGTCGGGCATTGAATCTTCGTCCGTTGTGCATTTGCCCACTACATTACTTAGTTTGGCGTCATCGGCAAATAATGTTATTTTACCGCGAAGCCCTTCTGCCGTCTCTTATAAAGATGTTGAATAGGATCGGGCCCAAGACCGAGCCCTGTGGCACTCCACTGATCACTTCCATCATTTCGGAGGGGATGCCGTTCACCACTACTCTTTGAAGCCTGCCTCCAAGCCAGTTCCCAACCCATTTCGTCAATGTGTCACCTAATCCTATAGAACTCATCTTGCTCAGCAGCCTGCTGTGTGGTACGCTATTGAATGCTTTGCTAAATTCCAGGTACACGATGTCCAGCTTCCCCCCAACATCCAGCTTCCCCGTTACCCAGTCAAAGAAGCTGATCAGGTTGGATTGGCATAATCTCCCCTTAGTAAATCCATGTTGACAAGGATCCCGTAGATTCTCCTCATCCAGGATCTTATCCAACTGGTGTTTGATTAGAGTTTCCATTAGTTTGCTCACTATCGATGTTAGACTCACTGGTCTGTAGTTTGCCGTCTCCATCTTTGATCCTTTCTTGTGGAGTGGAATGACGTTAGCCGTCCTCCAGTCCAACGGGATGCTGCCTGTACTAAGGGAGAGGTTGAAGAGCGCTGACAGTGGCTCTGCCAAGACCTCACTTAACTCCCAAAGCACCCTGGGGTGTAGGTTGTCAGGCCCCATTGCCTTGTTAACCTTGAGCTTCGACAGCTCACCGTAGACACTGCTGGGGTAAACTCGAAGTTACTAAACGGGTCAACTGAGTCAGCCCTTGTCTGTAGCTGAGGGCCAAGCCCTGGCGCTTCTCGGGTGAAGACTGAGCAGAAGTATTCATTTAATAGTTGGGCTTTTTCGGAATCCTTTTCCACATAGTCTCCATCTGGTTTCCTAAGACGTACAAACCCGCCTGAGTTTTTACTTCTGTCCCTGATATACCTGAAGAAGGATTTATCTCTCTTCTGGATGTTTTTTGCCAGACACTCCTCCATGTGGAATTTAGCCTCCCTGACCGCTGTTTTGACGGCTTTTGACTTAGTCAGGTAGTCTGCTCTGGAGTCCTGTTTCCCCGATTGTTTGTAAGAGATGAATGCTTTTTTCTTCTCCTTGATGAGGTCTGAGATCTCCGCAGTGAATCACTGCAGCTTATTGTTCCTTCGCCGTTTACTTACTAATTTAACATAGCGGTTTGTCGCTTCCTGTATGGTGGCTTTCAAAGACGACCACATTTCTTCCACGCTATCAGTTTCTGCTTGGCTTTGTAGCGCCTGGTGAACAAAGGAACCCATGTCTTGGAAGTTTGTGTCCCTGAATTTGAGGACCTTAGTCAGCGTGGTAGATTTAGTGAAACCTTTCCTAAGATTAAACCATACCTTGTTGTGGTCACTGAAGGCCTTCCATGTCTTGGTGTAAGCAGAAACTGTGGACAACTTCTTAAATTTAAGAAGAATGTCAATAACCATAGCCGAATATCCTTTGTGTTCTAAGGCTGTACACTCATGAGCCATGGTGTAAAAAGCAAAGCGATCCAGATCCTCCATGACCACAAGAACTCACGGCAGTCAATCAGCTAGCGGCTCTACACAGGCAGCAAAAGGTTGCTCCCACTGCGGTTCACCACTGGGCCACCAGGAATTCTAAAAGTTATGTGGGGGAGGTGGGAAGGAGGTAAAGATTCTTAGAATTAGCTGGAACAGGGGCGGGAGGGATCCCTGCTGTCCTGGTCCCTCAGGGATTTAAAAGGTACACTAGGGAGGGGGAGGGAGGTAAAAGTTAGTAGAGTCAGCCGGGACATAAGGAAGAAATCCCTCCTGTCCCGGCAGGCCTCCTGAAACAGGTTTGTGGAGGGGAGGGGGTTCAGCACTGACATGAATATAAACCGATACCGCATTTTTGGCCATTTTTCTGGCCCAAAAATCTCCGTTTATTTGAGTATATATGGTACTAGTTTTTCTGGAAGGCTCTGCCTTTACTTAAATGGTGAAACTGACAGGTAAGTTTTACCAACACATCTCTAGGCTTTTTTTCCTGTTTTAGTTTCAATAAATATTAATTTTAATTGAGTCTACTTCCTAGAAACATAGAAACACGATGGCAGATAAAAGGTCAAATGGCCCATCTGTCTGCCCATCTGCAGTAACCATCATCTCTTCCTCTCTGAGATCCACGTGCCTATTCCAGGCTTTCTTGAAATCAGACATAGTGTGTCTCCACCACCTCTACCGGGAGACTGTACCACCCTTTCTGTAAAAAAGTATTTCCTTAGATTACTCCGGAGCCTATCACCTCTTAACTTAGAAACATAGAAACATAGAAAAAAGCAGCAGAAAAGGGCTATAGCCCACCAAATCTGCCCATTCCAAGTATCCCCTCCCCTGAATTTACTCCCTTAAAGATCCCACGTGAGTATCCCATTTTCTCTTAAAATCCGTCACACTGCTGGCCTTTATCACCTGGAGTGGGAGTCTGTTCCAATGATCCACTACTCTTTCGGTGAAGAAGTACTTCCTGGAGTCGCCATGAAACTTCCCTCCCCTGATTTTCAGCGGATGCCCTCTGGTGGTCGAGGGTCCCATGAGCCAGAAGATATCATCTTCTGACTCGATGCGTCCCGTGATGTACTTATATGTTTCAATCATATCTCCCCGTTCTCTTCTTTCCTCAAGTGAGTACAGCCGCAACTTTTTTAATCTTTCTTCATACGTGAGATCCTTGAGCCCCAAGACCATCCTGGTGGCCGTTCGCTGAACCGACTCGATCCTCAGCACGTCCTTTCGGTAGTGTGGTCTCCAAAACTGAACACAGTACTTCAAGTGAGGCTTCACCATGGCTCTGTACAATGGCATCATAACTTCAGGTCTCCTGCTGACGAAACCTCTGCGGATACACCCCATCAATTGTTTTGCCCTGGAGGAAGCCTTCTCCACTTGATTGGCAACCTTCATGTCCTCACTAATGATCACCCCTAGGTCGCGTTCCGCCGTGGTCCTAACCAAGGTCTCACCATTTAGTACATAAGTTCTAAGCGGGTTTCTCTTACCCAGGTGCATTATCTTGCATTTTTTAGCATTGAAGCCTAGCTGCCAAGTAGTTGACCATTGTTCCAGCAACAGTAGGTCGTGTGTCATATCAGGTAATAAGCTTTTGCCTACTATGTTGCAAAGTTTGGCGTCAGCGGCAAACAGTGATACCCTTCCTCTAAGTCCTTGCGTCATATCTCTTATGAATAAGTTAAATAGAATCGGGCCCAGGACCGAGCCCTGCGGCACTCCACTGATCACGTCCGATGCTTCGGATGGGGTACCGTTCACCATCACCTTCTGAAGTCTACCGCTCAGCCAATCCCCAACCCATCCTATGCCCTCTCATTCCAGATTTTTCTTTCAAATGAAAGACTTGACTTATGCGCATTTACATTACATAGGTATTTAAAAGTCTCTATCATATCTCCCCTCTCCCACCTTTCCTCCCAAAGCATACAGATTGAGATATTTAAGTCTGTCCCCATACACCTTATGATGAAGGCCACATACCATTTTAGTAGCCTTCCTCTGGACCAACTCCATCCTTTTTATATCTTTTTGAAGGTGCGGTCTCCAGAATTGTACACAATATCTCACAAGTCTTATACAGGGGCATCAATACCTCTGTTTCCCTACTGGCCGTGCCACTCCCTATGCAACCTTGCATCCTTCTAGCTTTAGCCGTCACCTTTTCAAACTATTTAGCCACCTTAAGATCATCTCATACAATCACACCCAAGTCCCACTCATCTGTCGTGCACATAAGTTCTTCACCCCCCTAAACTGTACTGTTCCCTCAGGTTTTGCAGTCCAAGTGCATGACCTTGCATTTCTTAGCATTAAATTTTAGCTGCCAAATATCAGACCATTCAAGCTTCGCCAGGTCTTTCTTCATGTTTACACCATCCGGCGTGTCTACTCTAATTTTAGTGATTTCAAGCTTTGGTCCTTCCTCTCCCCTTGGGATGCTCTAATCTCCTCAATTTCCAGGACAACATACCGGTTCTTCAGTTCAAGGGGGAGTCAGTACCAATCTTGCAGTATTCCGTAATCTAGAGTCCAGCTGCCTTCCCTCAGCACAACCTCTTCTTCCCCACTGCTGGAAGCTGGATGTCTCATGAACCATTTAATTGATGTACCTCTCATTCTCATGGATGCTTCTCATTCTGGTCACCTTCTCTCTCAGTTCTTTTACTTCCTTCATGAGGGATTCAAGCTCAAGACAGCTTGTACATGGAACTACTCCCTCTGCCTGGGTAACATTTTCTGTCTGCACAGAAACAGAAGTTGTAACCTGAGCAGCAGCTTTGGTGATATGTTTCCCAGCCATGCTGTGGTGCAGAAGTACTTAAACCTGGAATAAAAAAAAACAAACAAGAAAGGGCAGAAAAATCCTACCAAAGTAATGCCCTGTTCCTGGTTGGCTAGAGAGCCTATAAATCAAAAAGCTCTGCCTTGGTATGGATGGGAGGGAATTATACTAGAGCTTTGAAAAGAGAAGGCTGAGAGGGGACATGATTGAAACATTCAAGATATTGAAGGGAATTGACTTAGAGACAAGAGAGATTGTTCACCCTCTCCAAGGTTAAGCAAATGAGAAGGCACTCGCTAAAGTTAGAAGGGAAAAGATTCCATACAAATGTAAGGAAGTTCTTCTTCACCCAGAGAGTGGTGGAGGTCTGGAACGCTCTCTCAGAGGCTATTATAGGGGAAAGAACCCTTCAGGGATTCAAGACAAGGTTGGATAAGTTCCTACTGGTACATAACATACGTAAGTAAGGCTAGACTCAAATAGGGCACTGGTCTTTAACCTAAGAGCTGCCACGTGAGCAGACCACTGGTCTAACCCAGCAGCAGCAAATCTTATGTTCCTCAACAGCTATTGCCCTAAACCAGGGATCTCAAATTCCCTCCTTGAGGGCCGCAATCCAGTCGGGTTTTCAGGATTTCCCCAATGATTATGCACTGAAAGAAGGCATGCACATAGATCTCATGCATATTCATTGGGGAAATCCTGAAAACCCAACTGGATTGCAGCCCTCAAGGAGGGACTTTGAGATTCCTGCCCTAAACTGATGTTATGCCCTGAAATGCAACCTATATCATTATCTAGGCTAAAACACTGTTTTGTATTAAACCTTAAACACTCTAAAGGTCACTATTGTTTGACTTTTTTTTTTTTAGTTCAGCAAAATCAAAGAACTACAATATTACCTACTGAAATGTAAGTTTACCTTTCCCAAGTTTGAATACCACCAGGCAAGACAGTAGTTCACAGGTTGATGTGAAAACTATCTTTAATGCTGATCCTCTACAACCCCTCTCTTAGAACCAGGCTTACTGAGGGTTAGGCACTAGGCCAGCATGCCTCCCCTCAAGGGTCATCTGTAGAGTCTGATTTCTTAAGTATTCAGAACCATCAACAGTGTGTTTATATCCCCTTGAGACTCTGGGAATGTTATTAGAAGCTGCATTTTGATAGTCATCTACTCTAATCTGGTATTTATGAGTCGCACTATGCCTACAAAAGTTCAAGGTGACAGTTTATGGAGAACAGCTTGGTATAGTACAAGGATGCACAAGAGAGATACATTAAGGCCTCTGGGATTCTTTGGCGGTAGAGATTGTTGTACCATGCAGTTAAAAAGGTAGTTTGGTACAACTTAACGGTGCTGTGGGAATTAAATGAACATTTAGGAAAGGAATAAATACAAGCCAAGAAAGTTAATATGGTTCGATGAAAGTTGTAGATGAGGTAGATAAGAGTGTTACAGTCAACTAGTGGTTAGCTGAGTACTTGGTTCCATGGTAGTAATAGGATGAAAAGTTGAGCTTAGTTGCTGGTAGAGTTTGTGGGGTCAAAAGAAACATCTTTAGTTTCTTGGGGGTCAAATGTGGTCTAGCTTCCACACCAGAGAATGTGAACATTGAGTGGATGTATTTATATTTGGGTTTCTTGTGGGGAGGTTCATCTGTATCCTGTTGATATTTCTACATGAAGTGGACCAAGCCAAGAAGAATAGATGAATTAGTGGTACAGTGGAGTTTGTTGAGTATGTGGTGCATAATGCAGGATGCTTTGAGTTTTATTTGAGATGAGATGGGTAGCCAGTGAAGTTGTGCGAAGTAGTTGGAGATTTTCTTCAATTTGAATGCAAGCCTTGTCTTGCTTTGTATGAGCTGCAGTTTGCAGATAAGAGCAATGTTGATACCTATGTAAATGGAGTTGCAGTGATCTAGTTGAGACACGATCAGCATCTGAATGAGCAGGGCAAAGTGTTAAGGGAAGTATGGTCTGATGAGTCTTGTTGTCTCATAGTAAAAGATTTTCCTCCAGAGGTTGAAGATTTGTGGCTCTATTGATAGCATGGAGTCCAAAATACAGCCTAGAACTTTGGAGGATTTGTCTACTGCGCAGACTTTAGAAAATCCCTGAAAACGCGATTAACAAATTCTAAATTCCCATACCCAACTCTTCCTCGCCAAGACCCTCTTCCACACCTCGCCCCCCAATCCAAGGTCCAAAACTAACTTATACTTTCCATCTTGAATCTCATGTACTGACAAAATGCATCTTTACAGTAACCCACTTGTATCCCATGTACTGACAAAATGCATCTTTATAGTAAATCACTTGTATTGTAATCCACTTGTATCCCATGTACTGACTAAACGTATCTTTATTGTAAACCGCTTCGAACTTCACGGTATAGCGGTATATAAGAAATAAATTATTATTATTACTGCAAGGGTCTTTACCTGCTTGGAGAGTGATATTTGTCAGAGAAGTTGGTTGTGGGGTATGAAAGCAAAGAATTTTGGTGTTTGATTTAGCATTTAGTTTGTTGCTTGTTGTCCATGTTTGTATTCTATGTTGTCTGAAATTTTTTGGGCTGTATTAGATTGGTTGATAGTTGTTGGGTTGAGAAGGATGTCATCTGCATACAACAGTATGCATTCGTCACTGAATTTAATAAATTAAGAACATAAGAACTGCCATCTCCGGATCAGACCCATGGTCCATCTAGTCCGGCGATCCACACACGCGGAGGCCCTATCAGGTATATACCTGATGTAGTTTTAGTCACCCATAACCCTCTATGCCTCTCGTAAGGAGATGCGCATCTAATTTGCCTTTGAATCCTAACACAGTGGATTCCTTAATAACCTCCTTTGGGAGAGCATTCCAGGCGTCCACCACTCGCTGCGTGAAGCAGAACTTCCTGACATTTGTCCTGGACTTGTCCCCCCTTAGCTTCAAACCATGTCCTCTTGCCAAGTGAGCTCATAAAAAGATTAAATATAGAGGAGAGTGGAGAACCCTGGGGTACTCCACAGAAGGCCTTCCAGTTGTTGGAGAAAGTGTCATCTTTGACAAGGTATTCTCTTTTTAGGAGAAAATATTTAAACCAATTTAGAGTGGTATCTATCACGCCTATTTCAGAGAACTTTGTTAGGAGGAGGTGGTGATCTACTGAATCAAAGGCAGCAGAGATGTCAAATTGGAGACCTGCATGCCAGCCTATGTTTAGTAACTGTTTGATTTTGTTGTCAGGGTTAGATGCTTTGTGCTGTGCTACGGTCAGAACCCGAACTGGGAGGGATGCAAGCAGGAGTGTTGTTCAATGTATGTTGCAAGTTCCTGAATTGCTTCTGATAATTTCAGCTATACACAGCTGAAAGCAGTGCAACATGCAGAAAGTGAAAAATTATCAAAGTATCAACTGCAAGAGACAAGATTTTGGACCAACTATTGAGTCCCTTGGTATTTATAAAGAATGATTCTTTATGAAAACTTGTGCCTTAAGTGTCTGTGGTCATGCCTTCAGCTCTCACCCCTCCAGCACCGGACACACGCACAAACTGCACTGCCTCTAATGGTTACCTTACGTTCTGGAACGTTGCCCACCTCACTGCTGTAGCTTCATGCAAGTGCTTTCCTGCATCTGTACATAATCGTAAGGTGGAATGGAGAGGACAATCACGTACAGACACAGGAAAGCGCTTGTGAGGTTACAGCAGTGAGGTGGGCAATGTTCCAGAACACAACCGCTGGACACTTAAGGCACATGTTTTCCATAAAGAATCATTCTTTATAATAAAGAGGGCCTCAAAATAGTACCTGGCAGGCTGCATGCAGCCCCTGGGCTACAAATTTGAGACCACTATCTAACCCAATATCCCGCCTTCAGAGGTCAATCAAGTCACAACTACCTAGCAAAAACCCAAATAGTAACAGCATTCTATGCTACTAATCCATGTCTGTCAACAGCAGACTATGGACTTTTCCAAATTTTTTTTTTTAAGCTAGCTACATTAACTGCTTTTACCACATCCTCTAGCAATGCATTCTAGAGCTTAAGTATTCTCCAAGTGAAAAAATATTTCCTCCTATTGATTTTAGCAGTATTACTCTAACTTCAAGTGCCCCCTAGTCTCTGTAAATCTTGAAGTAAATAATTCACTTGGCAGAATGGTAGCAACATTACGGAATCCCAAATATTAACAACATTCCATGCTACTAATCCCACGGAAAACAGTGGCTTCCCCCAAGTCTGTCTCAATAACAGACCACAGACTTTTCCTCCAGGAAAATCCAAACCTTTCTTAAAACCACCTACATTAACCACTCTTACCACAGCCTCTGGCAACGCATTCCAGAGCTTAACTATTCTCCCAGTGAAAAATATTTCCCCTTATTGGTTTTAAAAAGTATCTCCTATAACTTCATTGAGTGTCCCCTAGTAATTTTTGACCGAGTGAAAAAAAACAAACAAACAAAAAAAACAATCCACTAGTGCCCGTTCTACTCCACTCAGGATTTTGTAGACTTCATCTCCCCTCAGCTGTCTCTTTTCCTAGCTGAAGAGCCCCAACCTTTTTAGTCTTTCCTCATACGAGAGGAGTTCTATCCCATTCATCATCTTGGTCGCTCTTCTTTGAACCTTTTCTAGTGCCGCTATATCTTTTTTGAGATAAGGAGACCAGAACTGAACACAATACTCAAAGTGAGGTCACACCATGGAGCGATAGAGGCATTATAACATTCTTAGTTTTGTTTACCATATTGTTTGGATCCCAGGCATCCATTATGGTTATTCATGATGGATATGGTCCTCATATACCATGTCCACTTTTTAAAGCTACTAGGAACTTTTCTGGAAAGTATCAAGAAAAATAGCCATAGCAACATCTAACAATTTTGGAAACAAAAAACAAACAACAACAACAAAGGTACCAAGCCAAGTAATGAAGGCCTAAATACAAATAGTGATTTAAAAATTGGCACAAAGCAGTTTTAGAGGGGGGGGTTCACATGGTCCCCACATGATATCAAAAGCCTTTACACCCTAGATAAGATTGTTAAGAATAACCAATTTTTGAGAAACTGAAGAGTACAGGAAAAGTGCAATCGTTTTGCTCTGGATAGGTGATGCACAACAGTTGCAGAGGGGAAACATGAAGCACATTATAAAGAGTTGTAAACCGAGTATTCCTGCATGGGCTCCAAGAATGACATTACTCACACATAGGGCTATTATATCCTGCTTGTCTTTTGGGAAGTATGGCCTTGGGCAAGTCATTTAACTTTCCAGTGGAATTACAAACAGCATCTATGGGATTTGAGGGTTTATATAGAAAAATCAGGCTTGTCCCATCTATCAAAGTAATAGATAAACCCCCTAGGTTAAAGTTAAAGCTGGCCTAAACTAACAGTGAGATAAAGGGGCTTTCTTAAAAGTTATGACAAATTAATGTTTAATAGCCCCTCATGTGAAATCCACCAATCTGAAACCATGCCTGGTAGATTAGCTCTTATCCCCCTCCCCCCCCCCCGTCTTTTTTCCAAACCAATAGCACAGATTTTGAAAGTATTCCAGCAATGACAGACTGCCAGAACCCTTCCTGCTTCTGCCATAGAGCTGTCACGAGTCCTAAAATGGAAGTTTAAAAATCTAAGACAACTTGTTGCTCGTGTACTGTTTGTTCCCTGCTTTGCAAACATTTTCTAGCAGATTATTTTAAGCCTTCTTTGTGTAAATGTTAGAAGTTTGGAGCCAAGGTGTACCTCTGGCAATGGTTGGCTGTCATTCATTTACAATAGCAGCAAAGTAGCAAGGTTCTATAGTTCTAAGAAACTGGTGCAGAAGGAGGAGTCTCACTGCTCCAGTTTGGAAATCACTTCTTACACCACAGTCTGCAAGAACACACTGTACAAGAACAAGCTCAAGCAGTAAAGAAAAAGGTCGCCTAAAACTGGAAGGCTTCTCCATGAAAGAATCATGACAACACACCCCAAAAATTAGAGGAGAGGAAGGAAAAAAAAGCCCTTTTGTAAGTGTGAACCACACAGAAAAAGCAGTATATCAAGTCCCATCCATCCTTCTAGAAACAAAACTGCAGGACAAGAGACGGGCTTTCAGCCTTTACCAGCACTTCCTCCATCCTGCCGAGTAGTGAAACACTTTTCCCCTTAATTCTCACCAAGAGATAAATGGGACACGTCCTTTGACAGCATTTTTGGCAACCAAAACGACATTTGATAAAATCTAGCTACGGAACAAATTTCCCCAAAAAGCTCCAGCAAGAATCTGCTTCTTTATCAGACGGCATGAGACCTGCAATGAAAGGCAAGCTATTCAAACAAGAAATAGGCATGGGTACATGAAGACTAAGGATGAGAAAGAAGATTTCAGTAACTTCAATCTATAAATGCAGATGACAGGCATCTCTTTAGTCCAAAGTTTGTTTCTATTGTGGTGATACCCAAGTCTAAGGAAGCATTTCTTTACCGAGAGGGTGGTATATGTACAAAATGGCTTCCCAGTGGATGTTATGGGGGCCAGGACTGTATCTGAATTAAAAGAAAAGCATGTGACAAGCACAGAGGATCTCTGAAGGAGGGAGAGAAAAGTACTTAAATCTTAGATGATGGTGTGGATGGGTAGAATAGATAAGCCAAATGGTCTGTACATCTGAGGGGGATGGGAAAGAGCAGATGGGGGAACTAAATAGGTCTCAATATGGGGTGCTGAAAACTTCTCAATCCAACCAACTTCCTAAATTTGAGTGTTATTTTGCCACTGTAGCTGAAAAGTGTGTTATTTTATTTTGCAAAGTGCCAATCTGCATAATCGTAATGCTATATTTTGACATTGTTTCAGATCATTGATTGAACCATGTCAACAAAAAGTGTGGAAATTTTTTAAGTTCCTATTCCTGAAGAAGACGACCCCAAAGGAAATCCATGAATTATGATGCAAACACCGAGTGACAAATGCCCATCATTGAAGAAATGGTGTGCAAACTTTCAGTGTGGAGACTTTCAGATCAAACATGCAGCAAGATCTGGGAGGTCTGAAGTTGTTAACCACGTCCAAGTCCACATTTTGGTAATTGATGAGACACTACAGATATTCAGGAACATGTTGTGTGTATAATTTATGAGCAGCTTGGTATGCAGAAGCTATCAGCCAAGTGGGTGCCCAAATGTTTGAAGGCTGACAAGAAACAATGTCATGTGGACACTTCCAAGTTCATTTTGCAGCATTTTCAGCAAGCTGGTGCCAACGATTTGGAACAACTAATTACTGTGATGAAACATGGTTCCACCACTATGGTCCTGAGAGAAAACAACAGTCCATGCAATGGCAGCACTCAGGTTCTCCAAAGCCAAAGAAATTCAAGAAACAAAAGTCAGCAAGAAAGGTCATAGCCTCAGTGTTCTTGGATCAGGAAATAGTTAACATAGAACTAGGAAGGTGTTGTAATGACCGACTATCTTTCGAGGGGCCTGCAACTTGCTGTGCCGATTAGAAGAGGCACTGAAAGAAAAAAGGAAAGGGAAGCTGCAGAAAGATGTTCTATTTGCCAGCAAGGCACCTGCTCACAAGGTTGGTAAAAAAAAAAAAAAATGGATGTTTTGACAACGTTGGAGTTTTAGTGCATAGACCATCCACCCTACTCACTAGATCTTGCTCCATCTGACTATTTTCTGTTTCTAAACCTTATAAAGAGTTTGAAAGAGCGACAATTTTTGAGTGATTCAGAGGTGATTGAAATACTGCTGCAAAGTATTTTTGGAAGGATGGAAGAGCTTACAAAATGTCGGACATGATGTGCGAAGTGTTGAACTTAGGGGTGAATAAGTTTCATGTCTTCAAATCATTCCCTTCTTAGTTGAACTGAGAATGTTTCAGCAGCCCCTCATAGAGTACCAAGTCAAAGGATGGGGGGAAGTACTAACTAGTTTGTAGGGGGGCTGGAGCTGTAAAAGGCCAAAAGACCCTTCAAACCAATCTCCAGTTTCAAGTTATTTCTAAATGAAGAACAAGCACCAAGATAATTCAGGCCAAGGTCTGTGTATAAGTTGCAAGTTTTAAACTAAGGTACTTTGATGTTGTCCTTCCTGTAAATAAAATGAATGCAACTACTGTACTTAGATCTAGAAGGTGGAGTTTTTTTGTGTTTTGGAAACCACCTGAAAGTACTTATCTACAAAATAGGCAACCCTTCCAGACTGGACTACAAAACAAAACATGTATCTCGCTCCCCAAGATAGGCAAATCAGAGTGTAAGACACAGGAAGAAGCGACAACTTTCCAGTAAAAAGTTTAACACAAAAAGAAACCCTGGTCAAGTAGAACTACAATTAGAATTATTCAAGATAGATCAGAAATAAGCAAGTTGTATGGGAATGGAAACTGAAGAAGGGCTTCTTTTTGGTTTTATTCCTGTTTAATTCTATATTATAGAATAGCATAATTCAACCAATCCTTCAGCCTAATCATTAACCCCAAAGAATGAGGTGTGCCTCAAACAGAAATCATGCATGATTAATTTGAACATATAGAGAAACCCCTTCTAAAAAGGAACCTGGTGTCACCCAGCAAACCCTAAAATATACATATACCAAACTTGCCTATCAAAGCAACATTAACACCAGAACCAAAACCAGCAAATGTCTGCCTACAAGAACAGGCAATATGATCCAGAACATCAACACACCTCTTATTGAGGTACAGACACAAGCAAACATGATGAACTGCTAGATTCCTGCACACTCATAGAATATCAGACCTCAGTCACATATACAACAAAAACAGGCAACCATCCGATACAAAATAACATAACATAAAACTTTATTTACATACCAGGAGTGCCTTTCGGTTCAAGGCGGTTTACATAAAAATGGCTAAGAGTCAGCCATATAAAAACACATTAAAGAAGAAGAGAACTGAAACTGGATGATTGCAGAGAGGGAATTAAGAGGTCCTAACCAAGAAGGGAGGTTAATAAATACGGTAAGTAAGGAAATTCATAGTCCGAGAGTAGCAACATGGGAGTCGGATTAATGGAGTCAAGAGTTTTTCTGGGAATTTAAGGTGGATCGGTTTTGGAGAAGAGGTGCGTTCTGAGGAGCTTTTTGAAGTGATTAGACTAAAACCTGAACCCATGCAGGTCTAAACTTGCTCTCAAATTAATTTAGAAGGGACACAACTCTCTCTTTGCATCAGGTCCCTTTGCTTTGAAGTGTCTTCTTGTTTCTTGCTGACAGGGAGAGATATGATTGTTCAGAAGCTTGAATTCATAAGCACATCTCTCTTAAAAATATAACCTTTGGGGTCTCACAGGGGTCTTCACCTACATTTTCATGAAGGTCTTACTCCTGATTCTCCCTCATTTTAAATTGAGGAAAAGACTACCCAGTCTTTCATTGCTTTTAACTATTATTTGACAGTTTTAAAGAACGTATTATGTGAATCAAATCTTGTGCATTTCAAGATGATGTTATCAGCTGTACTATAATCCGATACATCCTGTCTCCAGTCATAGTACCTTGCTAGAATTATATGATCCAATGTCAACATTAAATTATGTATCTTGAAGACTTTATGAATTATATTTTATGCTATTTAAGGGGCTATTTTTGGAGGGAGAAGGATACAGTTCATTGAATTTCAATATTTTCTTTTACTGAAAAGCACTAATATGGTGAAAGCAGCATATCAAATATAATTGGATATGAAAGAAATTCATTTCCTCCTGTACATTGCAAAATTCAAAGATAATTAAGAGCTACACATTTCCTATAGTTCACAGAAAAACTATCATCCTGGGGAAAGGAGAAAACCCAGCAGCAGTAGCACAAAAAAAAATTACCTGAACAAGGATATAGACAAAACTGGAACCTGGAAGTTTATCTTTACAATTGATCTCTGGGTAAATTATTTGTTTACTCTTGGTCAGAGTCCTTTTTACATGTCTTCTGAATATATTACTTTGGCAACACCTGAAAAATTGTTCTATGGATAGTTACATGAACATAGATACAGGAGTAGAAGTTGATGAATTGTGAGTAGTGAATGCAGGATGGGGAGGGGGGGGAGTGGTGTGCAAGATGATAGAACCATTAACAGAAAGATAAAAAAAGAGGAGGGTTGGTGGGCAGGGCAATAAAAAGTTGAGTGTTGGATGAAGGCGGCATGGTGAATGGGTGGATTGGAGTGAGGGGTGTAGTGAACTGTGGTAAGAGTGACAAGGAGGAGGGTGGGTGGTAAGTAGAGGTAGACTGGGAGTGAGGTAAATTGGGGTAGGAGTAGGATAAAGGGGGAGAGTGGGTGGTAAGTATCAAGTTTTATTTAAAGTTTGATTCAATCGCTTATCAGGACTTGTAAACGAATTAAAAGTAAGAAAAAAGAGAAATAAAACAAACATCAATGCAAAATGATTATTATAACAAATGTTAAAACACTTAGATACAACGAGTAAAAGTTAACTAACATGAGAAGTAGAGGTCGACTAGGCGTGTAGGGAACTGGAACAAGAGTGGGTGAGTGGGGGGTGTCAAGTTTCAAGGGGAGGGGGAGTGTCAGATTTCAAAGGGGGGAGGGAAGTGTCAAGTTTCAAGGGGGAGGGGGTGGGGAGTGTCAGATTTCAAGGGTGGGAGGGAAGTGTCAAGTTTCAAGGGGGGAAGGGGGGGAGTGGCAGACTGGGGGATGGTCGTCAGGCGATGTTGACAGTTGCTCGGTGGGGGAGTGGCAAGGGGGGAGGGTCGTTCACACAGACCGAGGCGGGGAGGCCACGGGGATCACTTACGTTACCGGCGCTCAGGTCGGGAGTTGGCGGCGCGAGCTCCCTCCCCTCCAAGTGCCGCGACTCAGTTCACGAGCCGCGCGCGCGAGCCCACAAAGCGCTTCCACCAATCGCAAGCGCCGCTGCTCCAGGACCTGCGCTCGAGCAATCGCTCGCGAAGCGCCAGGCGCTGACAGGCTCGCTCCAACATCAAAGTACTGTATTGTTTTTTTTGTCAACTATCAATTAAGGCAGCCAATAAGAAATTAGGACAAGAAGGTCATGACGTCCTTACAACCAATAGGAAGTTCGAGCGAAACTCTCCTCCAGCAGAAAGCTCTGTCCTATTAGTGGCGACGCCTGTTCCCTTTTATTACGAAGTGGGATGAACTCGAGAGCAAATGGCCAATGAATGGAAAGCGTCAGCATTAGCGACGTTCGATTGATCGCCATCTAGACAAATCACAAGGCGGAATGGCTAGCGTTCTAAACATTAGGCGGGAAGTGGAACTGTACAGGCGTGTTAGCACGCGCTCTCCTGTCGCAACTTAGAGTTTGGTTGTTAACAGCGTATACTAATTAGCGCAGACCTTGTAATAGGTTTTCGGTAGCTTCCGTTTATATAATAGCCAAGAAGCCCTTTTAGAAGCATGCAATAACTTAACCCAAAGGTAATGCATTAAAAAGGAAAAACTCACCCGCGTCTGACTGAGGTGCCGGTGCTGCTGCCGTAGGAACGGAAGTGTGCGCGAGGCGGAACCGGGCGGAAGAGCAAACAGCTGACAGGCAAGGCCCGCCGTGCGCCCGATTAATACCCCTCCATCCCGGAAGTAGGCACGTGCCTGCTCCAGGGCAGCTGCTTGGGACCAGCGGAAGCAACTGCGCTAGCCTCTGAACTCACTTCCGGGTCGCGGGACCAGGGAGTGACGTCAGAGGGAAAGTCCGGGTGTGAAGAGGCACCGTTTGGGTAAAGGCAGCAGCCCTTCCCCCTCTGACCTGTCTGCAATTGCAATGACCTAGCAGATGTGGATTTCTATTCTGCTAATTACAAAATAATACTTTAGACTATTTCTAGAACAGAAAACAAGCAGTTATAGAAAAAAAAAGATCAGAGCAGCTTGACTGACTGTTAAGGTCTGGTTTGAGGAAGTAAAATCAAATGTTGCAACAGTCATGGAGCTTAGCCTTGTAAGATTCATAAAACTAAACAGATAGGGAAAAATGTAAAGCACTTAGGCTATGAGTGGCATGTAAATAAAAAAATTAACATAACCCTGCCCACAACTGGTAGTCAATATCATTTTATTACGAACAGCGTTACGCCTTAAAATTTACTAGCATAGCATAAAAATGTTTCTCAGTCTCTTTTGTCACTGTTACCCCATAATTGTCATTTTTATTATAAGGGAGATCCACTTCATAAAATAGAGTGCCAAATTTCAATAACAAACCAAATGTTTTCTCTTAACTATGTACTTAAAATATAGTGAAGTGATCAGACCACCACTCAGTTAGTCCCACTGGTAACCACTGCTTGATTACGCGGCTTTGTAAAAGGGAGGGTTAGTAAATAAGTTTTTGGTGCATTACATGTAAACATTATTATAGTAATTAACTTCAGTTAAAATATAGAATTGAATTAAAAGATTACATTTATTCAGAATTAAAATAACCTCTAATTCTTCAAAGATTTTCTTGGCTTCCAAAACATTTTCCTAATCAGATCAGTCATCTGTGGATCCATAGTTAATAATGGGTCAAGAAGCATTCCTAACACTCACAGATGTTTCAAATGAGGACATTAAGATTTGTTCCTTTTTTTATTATTTCTGAATGTGACCTCGATTGGCCACCATGAAGACAGGCTATTGGGCAAGATGGACCATTGATCTGACCCAGTATAGCTATTCTTATGTTATTATTAACAAATATCTAATTTAGGGACCCTTTTACTAAAGCTTAGCGTGCTCTAACAGAATTAGTGCATGCCAAATGCTAAGAAGCCCGTAGGCCAGGGATAGGGAACTTCGGTCCTCAAAAGCCGTATTCCAGTCGGGTTTTCAGGATTTCCCCAATGAATATGCATGAGATCTATTTGCATGCACTGCTTTCAATACATATTCATTGGGGAAATCCTGAAAACCCGACTAGAATACAGCTCTCGAGGACCAGAGTTCCCTACCCCTGCCATAGGCATAAAATTGGTTTCTTAGCATTTACAATGGAGAAAAAGTGGGGAGGGAACTGTACACATCAACCTGAGATAGAATTAAGCTTGGTTATTGAATACAGCATACATATATGGGAGAATGTAGAACTATATATAAAAACAACAGTCTAACTTGAATATCCACTCAGACCCGACACGATCTGAAGCCTGCATCAGCGGTGTAAGTAACAATCTAGAGAAATACATATACGGTACATAATATTACAATCAAAAAAAAGTAAAATAAAAGGATACCTTAATGTCTGGTTTTAGTCCATCTTTATATTTATATCCCTGCAATTTATATTTTTGATCTGTCTGTTTTTAGTTGTCCATTAAGGTATCCTTTCATTTTATGTTACTTCTTTTTGATTGTAATATTATGTACCGTATATGTATTTCTCTAGATTGTTACTTACACCGCTGACGCAGGCTTCAGTTTTGAGGATGAAACACGGACCGTGTCGGGTCTGAGTGGATATTCAAGAAAAACTTGTTTTTATATATAGTTCTTCTTCATTCTCCCATATATGTATGCTGTATTCAATAAACAAGCTTAATTCTATCTCAGGTTGATGTGTACGGTTCCATCCCCACTTTTTCTCCATTGTGCACTTACCATGGGGTTGTTTATCTTGTTTTTGGGGATTTTTCTCAGCATTTACAACATGCTAAATTCCGTTAGTGCACGCTAAACTTTAGTAAAAGGGCCCGTAGATAATTCTTTTCCTAAGAAACTTAGGCAGATATTAAACAGTGTTGGCGATGATGATCATCATTGTGGAGCTCTCCTATCCATATGCCATGATTTTAGACTGTTTCTCCATTCACTTTGATTGTATTAAGTTCTGCTAGATAGATTTCTTTGCCAGTCTCAGTCTTGCCTACAAGTCCTATTTCACTTAACGGGAAAAGGAACAGGATTTGTATGCTGTCTTTTTGTATTATAGCAAACCACACAGAAGCAGAAGGTCAAAACAATTTTCACTTCTTTAGTTAGAGCATTAGCTCTTAACTCGTGGACCTCAGTAGTGCCATTCCATGCTATTAAACTTTAAGCATGCAAGACCCCTGATCGTCATTGGTCCCATGTAATTATAATCATTTTTTATAGTAGTTTTTACTTTCAATTTATAATATATTTAGAAAATAACTTATCTTTTCGCTACGCGGGTGGGGGTACGCACTCCGACGTAGACTACGTTTCGCCCTTTCGGGCTGTATCAAGGAATCCCCCTGCAGAATGTTAGAAATAATAGTATCATTATAATGTCATTTTATTATAGTATATTGCACTTTAGTAACATTTAACATAGCTCTAAGTTACCTCAAATATTCCAGCTCATGCTCCCCGCGTCTGGTTTACAAACAGGAAACATGGCCGCGGCGTTCACAGCTTTAAATCTCCTAACTACTCCCTAAACGTGATGACATCAGACTTAACGTAAAAACGCCCCCCTGTTCTTATTTAGCCTCATATTAAAGTCGCCCATTCTATTTCAGCATTCAAACCAGCGGGAATTACTGAATTTAAAGAAAAAATCCATTTTTGTTCCCTATAGTTTAATTTGCTTTTAGAGTCGCCCCCTTCCCATCCCACATGAACCTGATCTATAACCCTCCATCTTAGATCCATAATATTATGATTATTATCCCTCCAGTGTTGTACAAGGGGTGCCTCAAGATTACCAGTATTTATGCGAGATTTGTGCTCGGTCAGGCGAACACTAATCTTCCGACTAGTCCTTCCAATATACAAAAGTTGACATGGGCATTGTATCATATACACGACCATTGAGCTTTGACAGGAGGTGTTAGAAAAAGCACGATATGTTTTATTCGTCCCAGGATGTCTCCAGGAAGGACCAGTAATGGCATATTCACACCATTGGCAGTCATTGCATGTTGAATGTTCAAACATAGAAGATTCTTCTCTTATTTTAATCTCAAACTTATGTTGGGATAAAATCTCTCCTACAGTTCTCCCTCTTCTATATGAAGCAATAGGGAGATTTTGAAACTGAGGGTTAAGTTGTAAAATTGACCAGTGACGTTTCACAATCTCAAAAAAAGAAGTACTCAAGGTAGTATAAGGAAGCACCATAATAATACGGTCTTCTTGAGTATCAGTCTGTTGATCCCTATCCCTAAGTAAAAGGGCCCGTTGGGCAAATTTAGCTCTTAAATAAGCTTTACGAATGGCTTTTTTGGGATAACCCCTTTTGAAAAAACGTTCACCTAAAATCTTAGACTGCTTTTCAAACTCCTCCTGAAATGAACAAAGCTTTCTAATTCGCAAAAATTGACTGGTAGGAATGTTAAATTTTAGAAAATATGGATGAAAACTAGTAAAGTGGAGAAAATGATTTTTGTCTACTTCTTTCCTATATAGGGTAGTATATATTTGATGGTTTATATCTCTCTTTATTAGTATATCCAAAAATGGAATATTTTCATGATGATGGGTCATAGTAAAAGATAAATGAGGGTTAAGGGAGTTAAGCCAACTCAAAAATACTTGCAACTCGGATTCAGATCCGTCCCAAAAAATCAGAATGTCGTCTAGATATCTTTTCCACAGAAGGACATGTTTAAAGTTTTGAGCAGGATATACTTGCTGTTGTTCAAATTTTTCAACATAGAGACTTGCCACAGAGGGTGCCAGAGTCGCTCCCATCGCGACACCCTGTATCTGATTGTAGAATTCTCCCTTATACCAGAAATAATTCTGGTTTATCACCAGGCGAGCAAGTTTCATCAGCCAGTCCTTATTAAAACGGCCCAAGTCTTTCCTTGCAAGAACCTCCTGTATAACTTCCAAAGCGGCATCCTGGGGGATACAGGTATAAAGAGAAGAAACATCTAAAGTCACAAAAAATGTGACCTTCCTAGTATCCCTCATTTCATCCAGGATCCGTAACAAATGAGCTGAATCTCTTATATATGAAGCGATGTTCAAAACTTCAGATCTCAGGAAGTAGTCTATAAATTTTGACAGGGGCTCCAACACTGAAAATTTAGTGGAAACAATTGGGCGGCCTGGAGGGGACTGGAGCCTTTTGTGCACTTTAGGAAGCATATAGATTTTAGGAGTTACTGGGCAAGTCTCAATGAGAAAAGCAGATTCCTTCTGGGTAATAAATTTATTCTGAAGACCTTCTTTGACAAGTTGTTCAATATCAGATTTCAAAACTTCCGTCGGATCCCTAGATAGCTTCTGATAGGCTTTCTCATCTGCTAGTTGTCGGCAGACCTCCACATCATAGGATTCTCTGTCCTGTATGGTGATTGCTCCACCCTTATCAGCTCTCATGATCATAATATTGGTATTATCTTGGAGCTCTTTCAGCGCTATCCCCAAATTTTTAGAAAGATTATATTTCCTTCTTTGAGAATAATATTGTCGTTCCAAAATTTCGAGATCCTGCAATACAAGATCCCTAAACGTAAGGAGAAAAGGTTTAGGGGCTTCACTCGGACACCATTTAGACGGTCTCTTCAGAATCGACATATCAATATTACAGGGATGTTCATCAAAAAATACCTTCAATTGAAGCTTTCTAAAGAACCTAAAGAAGGCTATTCTCATTTTGAAAGGGTTATAATCAACTGTAGGAACAAATCCCAATCCGAATTGTAACACCTGCGTTTGAATGTCCGAAAGAGAGACAGACGAAAGATTAATAATCAATGCCTCTGAAATTGTTTCGATCGTAGATTTGGACCTATCTGGTCCCGAGGTTTCTGGGGTAGTTTCCCCCTCCCTTTGGGTATCTCGTTTATTTTTATAGATGAAGTCGAGTAATCTTCAGTACTTGACTGGATACTAGATCCTCCAGTTGTTTCTCCACTACTACCTTCTGAGCTGGCTGAGGATCCATCAAAAGCCACCTTCCTAGCGTTAACATCATTGGCAGATGGGCGCGAAATACCTCTATTCTTATTCCCCGCAGGTTTCTTCATCCAGGAATAGACCCTATCATATTTATAGTCGCGCTCATCTCTCTGGAACTTTTTGATTTTATTAATTCGCAATGACTCCTTGAAATTAGAGATCATCTCATCAAGATTTTTACGTTTCAATGTTAACTCTTCATCAGCTTGTTGTTCTTGTGAAATCATATTCTCTATGTGTTTAATCTGCTCACGAAGCTCATTTTCCACATTTGAAGTGGTTTCAATAAGTAAGATCATCAGATCTCGACTGCATCGATTAGGGAGTAGTTAGGAGATTTAAAGCTGTGAACGCCGCGGCCATGTTTCCTGTTTGTAAACCAGACGCGGGGAGCATGAGCTGGAATATTTGAGGTAACTTAGAGCTATGTTAAATGTTACTAAAGTGCAATATACTATAATAAAATGACATTATAATGATACTATTATTTCTAACATTCTGCAGGGGGATTCCTTGATACAGCCCGAAAGGGCGAAACGTAGTCTACGTCGGAGTGCGTACCCCCACCCGCGTAGCGAAAAGATAAGTTATTTTCTAAATATATTATAAATTGAAAGTAAAAACTACTATAAAAAATGATTATAATTACATGGGACCAATGACGATCAGGGGTCTTGCATGCTTAAAGTTTAATAGCATGGAATGGCACTACTGAGGTCCACGAGTTAAGAGCTAATGCTCTAACTAAAGAAGTGAAAATTGTTTTGACCTTCTGCTTCTGTGTGGTTTGCTATAATTGATTTCGGAAGGCTTTAAGAATATTATAGCCACAGCGAAATTGTTTGACAAAAGAAATATGGCTCATAAAACTAGCTTCGAAGGTTACTCTGAAGAACAGTTCCAACAGATTCTACTTAGACCATGTCTGTTGGAAGATGGTGGAGGAGAAATAGTGATGACTAGCTCCTGGGCTGATCTGGAGAATGTTTGGAAAAGGTTAATTCGTGCTGAATTGCACGAAAGTACACTTGTACAATATCTTCGTAAAAGTATGATCCCGAGAGGTCTTCGAGTCTTAAAAGAACCTAAAACCTTTACCATGGACAAATTGTTCATGGATAAGTGGACTGGAATTCTCAATCGATGCAGTCGAGATCTGATGATCTTACTTATTGAAACCACTTCAAATGTGGAAAATGAGCTTCGTGAGCAGATTAAACACATAGAGAATATGATTTCACAAGAACAACAAGCTGATGAAGAGTTAACATTGAAACGTAAAAATCTTGATGAGATGATCTCTAATTTCAAGGAGTCATTGCGAATTAATAAAATCAAAAAGTTCCAGAGAGATGAGCGCGACTATAAATATGATAGGGTCTATTCCTGGATGAAGAAACCTGCGGGGAATAAGAATAGAGGTATTTCGCGCCCATCTGCCAATGATGTTAACGCTAGGAAGGTGGCTTTTGATGGATCCTCAGCCAGCTCAGAAGGTAGTAGTGGAGAAACAACTGGAGGATCTAGTATCCAGTCAAGTACTGAAGATTACTCGACTTCATCTATAAAAATAAACGAGATACCCAAAGGGAGGGGGAAACTACCCCAGAAACCTCGGGACCAGATAGGTCCAAATCTACGATCGAAACAATTTCAGAGGCATTGATTATTAATCTTTCGTCTGTCTCTCTTTCGGACATTCAAACGCAGGTGTTACAATTCGGATTGGGATTTGTTCCTACAGTTGATTATAACCCTTTCAAAATGAGAATAGCCTTCTTTAGGTTCTTTAGAAAGCTTCAATTGAAGGTATTTTTTGATGAACATCCCTGTAATATTGATATGTCGATTCTGAAGAGACCGTCTAAATGGTGTCCGAGTGAAGCCCCTAAACCTTTTCTCCTTACGTTTAGGGATCTTGTATTGCAGGATCTCGAAATTTTGGAACGACAATATTATTCTCAAAGAAGGAAATATAATCTTTCTAAAAATTTGGGGATAGCGCTGAAAGAGCTCCAAGATAATACCAATATTATGATCATGAGAGCTGATAAGGGTGGAGCAATCACCATACAGGACAGAGAATCCTATGATGTGGAGGTCTGCCGACAACTAGCAGATGAGAAAGCCTATCAGAAGCTATCTAGGGATCCGACGGAAGTTTTGAAATCTGATATTGAACAACTTGTCAAAGAAGGTCTTCAGAATAAATTTATTACCCAGAAGGAATCTGCTTTTCTCATTGAGACTTGCCCAGTAACTCCTAAAATCTATATGCTTCCTAAAGTGCACAAAAGGCTCCAGTCCCCTCCAGGCCGCCCAATTGTTTCCACTAAATTTTCAGTGTTGGAGCCCCTGTCAAAATTTATAGACTACTTCCTGAGATCTGAAGTTTTGAACATCGCTTCATATATAAGAGATTCAGCTCATTTGTTACGGATCCTGGATGAAATGAGGGATACTAGGAAGGTCACATTTTTTGTGACTTTAGATGTTTCTTCTCTTTATACCTGTATCCCCCAGGATGCCGCTTTGGAAGTTATACAGGAGGTTCTTGCAAGGAAAGACTTGGGCCGTTTTAATAAGGACTGGCTGATGAAACTTGCTCGCCTGGTGATAAACCAGAATTATTTCTGGTATAAGGGAGAATTCTACAATCAGATACAGGGTGTCGCGATGGGAGCGACTCTGGCACCCTCTGTGGCAAGTCTCTATGTTGAAAAATTTGAACAACAGCAAGTATATCCTGCTCAAAACTTTAAACATGTCCTTCTGTGGAAAAGATATCTAGACGACATTCTGATTTTTTGGGACGGATCTGAATCCGAGTTGCAAGTATTTTTGAGTTGGCTTAACTCCCTTAACCCTCATTTATCTTTTACTATGACCCATCATCATGAAAATATTCCATTTTTGGATATACTAATAAAGAGAGATATAAACCATCAAATATATACTACCCTATATAGGAAAGAAGTAGACAAAAATCATTTTCTCCACTTTACTAGTTTTCATCCATATTTTCTAAAATTTAACATTCCTACCAGTCAATTTTTGCGAATTAGAAAGCTTTGTTCATTTCAGGAGGAGTTTGAAAAGCAGTCTAAGATTTTAGGTGAACGTTTTTTCAAAAGGGGTTATCCCAAAAAAGCCATTCGTAAAGCTTATTTAAGAGCTAAATTTGCCCAACGGGCCCTTTTACTTAGGGATAGGGATCAACAGACTGATACTCAAGAAGACCGTATTATTATGGTGCTTCCTTATACTACCTTGAGTACTTCTTTTTTTGAGATTGTGAAACGTCACTGGTCAATTTTACAACTTAACCCTCAGTTTCAAAATCTCCCTATTGCTTCATATAGAAGAGGGAGAACTGTAGGAGAGATTTTATCCCAACATAAGTTTGAGATTAAAATAAGAGAAGAATCTTCTATGTTTGAACATTCAACATGCAATGACTGCCAATGGTGTGAATATGCCATTACTGGTCCTTCCTGGAGACATCCTGGGACGAATAAAACATATCGTGCTTTTTCTAACACCTCCTGTCAAAGCTCAATGGTCGTGTATATGATACAATGCCCATGTCAACTTTTGTATATTGGAAGGACTAGTCGGAAGATTAGTGTTCGCCTGACCGAGCACAAATCTCGCATAAATACTGGTAATCTTGAGGCACCCCTTGTACAACACTGGAGGGATAATAATCATAATATTATGGATCTAAGATGGAGGGTTATAGATCAGGTTCATGTGGGATGGGAAGGGGGCGACTCTAAAAGCAAATTAAACTATAGGGAACAAAAATGGATTTTTTCTTTAAATTCAGTAATTCCCGCTGGTTTGAATGCCGAAATAGAATGGGCGACTTTAATATGAGGCTAAATAAGAACAGGGGGGCGT
Source organism: Geotrypetes seraphini (assembly GCF_902459505.1). Taxonomy (NCBI): domain Eukaryota; kingdom Metazoa; phylum Chordata; class Amphibia; order Gymnophiona; family Dermophiidae; genus Geotrypetes; species Geotrypetes seraphini. The sequence goes on from NC_047095.1 coordinate 72,551,319, forward strand.
TTTTACGTTAAGTCTGATGTCATCACGTTTAGGGAGTAGTTAGGAGATTTAAAGCTGTGAACGCCGCGGCCATGTTTCCTGTTTGTAAACCAGACGCGGGGAGCATGAGCTGGAATATTTGAGGTAACTTAGAGCTATGTTAAATGTTACTAAAGTGCAATATACTATAATAAAATGACATTATAATGATACTATTATTTCTAACATTCTGCAGGGGGATTCCTTGATACAGCCCGAAAGGGCGAAACGTAGTCTACGTCGGAGTGCGTACCCCCACCCGCGTAGCGAAAAGATAAGTTATTTTCTAAATATATTATAAATTGAAAGTAAAAACTACTATAAAAAATGATTATAATTACATGGGACCAATGACGATCAGGGGTCTTGCATGCTTAAAGTTTAATAGCATGGAATGGCACTACTGAGGTCCACGAGTTAAGAGCTAATGCTCTAACTAAAGAAGTGAAAATTGTTTTGACCTTCTGCTTCTGTGTGGTTTGCTATAATTGATTTCGGAAGGCTTTAAGAATATTATAGCCACAGCGAAATTGTCTTTTTGTATTATGCATTCAAAGTGGTTTATGTTTATACAGATACCCTTATTACTGATAGCATTAGTAAATGATCTACTAGGTGAAAAGCTGATGTAAGACTGAACTGTAGAATAATGGTTTGGTGTCCTGAGGACAAACATAATCAATCTCTGAGATCGAGGCAGTCAATAATGTTTCTGTGCTGGAATTACTTCTGAGCCCATATTCTGAGAAATCTAGAACATTGTAATGTTCCAAGGAATATGACAGTTTTCCTGCTATCCCTCTAATAATTTTCAAAACAGAAGTACCATATTACATTTTAAATTCTGTGCAAAAATTCAAGAGTTACAGTCCTGTCATAGATTGGGACCCTCACGTACATTTCTTGCTCCTCTGCCTTTAGCCTTTCCCTGCCCCTCATCCCCACCAGTAGTCCCATATAGTCGCATTGTCTTTCTCTCTACCTCCAGGAGTCGCATCTCTCTCTCTCGTTGTTCCCAGCAGCCACATTCCATCTCTCTTGGAGCTGAACTAGCAACCCCAAGAAAGCAGAGTCTGCATGCAAATCATTACTGGAGAAACAAATACATTTCCTGTTGCACTGCAAAACACAAAGGCACCAGTGAAACACATTACCCCAAACTAACAGAGAAAACTAAAGGCATCAAAAGAGCAGGAAAAACTGTATCTGATACTGGGAGAAAGTGGAGAAACTGCAGCTATAGCAAAAAAAATATGTTGTATTCTATCACCAGACAAAAAATGTAACCTGACCATGGACAATCCAGAACAGGAACACAACCTGGGAATTGTTGTTCTTCTTGATCTCTCAGTAGATTGCAATTTCATTCTACTGTTATTACTGTTACTTTCTAAATTCTCTTCCTTTTTTTTTTTTCTTTCTGTTGATATAAATGTACTGCTTTGGCAACACATGTAAAATTGTCGTGCCAGTGCTCAGTATTTCTCTTCCTCCAGCAGATGGTGCAGGTCAGACTGTTGCAGCAAGATATGAGGACAGGCATGACTCCATAGGCTGCAGTCTACAGACAGAGTGAACAACCTACTGTCTCAATGGATTCTGTTGTTTTTCCTTTGGGCTTTGAGATTATCTTCAACTGTTGGGGTCCATGGCAGTAACCCTGGAAGTGGTGTCCTAAACAAGGGTGCATATGAGACTGCTCCAACAGGTTGTTCCAACCCATTGGTTTCCTGAGTTCCAGCAGTTGGAGGTGAGGCCACCACTCCCAATAAATCTCAAGGAGCAGCTGGTCTGGTGGGCCTGTCCATGCTCTCTTCTAAAGGTTCTCATTTGGTTCTCAAAGAGTGGATGAATGCCATGTTGTTGTCCTGTGGTACTTATTTTTTAGATCATATAGCCCCAATGTTGCTGCTCACCTCTGCAAGTGTTATGGCCGATCAACCAACTAGAGGTCAGAACCAATTGTTTGGGGAGAGGAGGAGGAGGAGGAGCTAATTTAAGATGGCGGCTTGAAGGGAGCACAGAGACGCCATCCCCAGGAGAATATCTTTTTTGCTTTCCTCAACTCATGGTGAAACATAAATCTAAAGTCCGGGTTTTCCCGGAGGAACCTGCACTGCTTACTGGGCCGATGGATGCTTTCATGCAACATACCCTACAAATGCAGAATCCGGATGAATCCTCGTTAGGAGGAGGCACGCAGACTGAGGCATGCGAACACTCCAGTGAGGGCACCACCTTATCTCCGGAAGAGCAGAGCCCACATTGAGCACGCCCGAGACACTCCCTTGACGCATGGTCAGAGTCGGAAACCCGAATCTGAGCAACACCAGGAGGATAAGCCAGTGTTGGCAGTAGAGGACTTGGATGCAAGTCAGGAAGAGGAGGATTGTGTGCAGATTTCTAGGTAGTGGCATTACAGGGGAACTCAGTGTGGATCTAGCACCCCTGCAGAGTAGTGCTGCCCGATTCAGGAAAAAAAAAATTTTGATTTGATTCAGCCTAATGAATCGATTTTTCGATTTGATTTTCCTGCCCAATTGGGTGTTTTTTTCCAAATATCCTGGTGGGTTTATTTTATAGCCTCTTAACCCCCTTTACCTTCTCCTACCCACCTACCTGGTCCTTTGGTGTAAACAAACTTTTCCTCTCTCTGTTAAATCCTAGTTCACGTTCGCAGTCTAACACCAACTCTGGCAGGATACACATTTCAAATCTGACATTTTGTAATCACAAAACAGAAAATAAAATTATTTTTCCTACCTTTTGTTGTAAGGTAATTTTTCAAATCATGTTGGTCCCATGTTGATCTGGTTGTTTTCTGATCAGGCTCTCCTTCTTTCTTCTTTCTCCGTGCTAACCATCCATCTTCCATCTCTGTCCTCCCCTTCTGTTTCCCTTTCCTCCCCCAGAGGTCTGGCATCTTTCCTTTTGTTCATCTCCATCCCCCCGCAGCTGCAGCAATGGACCCCACCATCCCCAGATCCACCATCTCTCATTTTCTCAACTACCCTTTCATCCAGCATCTCTCTTCTGTGTCCCTGTCCCTATTCTCCTCTCCAGTACTGTCCCCCTTGTGTTCCTGTTCCTATGCTCCCTCCATGCCCAGCATCTTATCTCTCCCCATATCCAGCTTCTTCTTTCTCCCTTACCTCCTGTATCCCCTTCCCCAGGTACAGGCTTTCTCCTACTATCTCTCCTGCCATCCTGCACCCTGCCAGCTACTTTGAAGCAGTATCTGTCCCTCTGGTACCCTTCCCCTCTCTCCATTAGTCCAACACCTCTCCTCTGCTTTCCTCCCCCTCTTTTGATTTGGTCTCTCTCTTCCCTCCCCTACCCTCTTTTCCTCCTTCCTCCTCCCCCCTCTGCACAGGCCTGCCTCCCCACCATGAAGGCACTCTTCTTCCTCCTCCCTCTGCACAGACCTGCATCCCTGCCGGGAAGACCTACTCCCCTCACAAAGGCCTGCCCACCCTTGCTGTGAAGGCACTCTTCCTCCTCCTCCTCCCCGTGAAGGCCTGCTCCCCCCCCCCCCCGGCCGCAAAGGCACTCTTCCTCCTCCTCCCCACCGCGAAGGCCTGCTTCCCCCCACCACAAAGGCACTCTTCCTCCTCCTCCCCGACGCAAACGCCTGCTCATCACGCAAGCCTGCATCTTCCCCGCTCTTACTTTAAGGCTAATACGGCAGCCTGCAGGATCGCTGGAGTTATAGCGATCCCTGCAGCTGCCCATCGTCCTCAGTGGCATGTTCTTTCTGCCGCGATCCTGCCCCTGACATCAGAGCAGGGGCAGGACGTAGCAGAGAGAACGTGTTGCTGAGGACGACAGGCAGCTGCAGGGATCTCTATAACACCAGTGATCCTGCAAGCTGCCATATTAGCCTTAAGGTAAGAGTGGGGAAGCTGGGGGAGGCCTTTCTGACTGACTCTCCCCCTTCAAGCAGGAGCGGCAGCGGACAGCCAGCAAGAGGCAGCACTGCAGCTCCTGCTTTAGGAAGGCACGGGGGAAGGGTCGGTTATTGAATCGGGAGGCTGAATTTTAAAAAAATTGAATCAATTTGAATTGATTCACCTGATTCGAATCAGTGAATCGATTTGAATTGTGAATCGGGCAGCACTACTGCAGAGACCTAGGGTCTTCAATATGGAGACGATATGGGAGGCAATAGCTAGCTTACAGTCCTCTTTGGATAGCCAAATCCAGCAACTTTTTAATCATTGCACAGCTGTACTATCAGAACATGTGGAGATAAAGAACAGAATATCTAGTCTGGAAAACAAGTCTTTGGACTATGAAACCAGCCTAAAAACTTTGGAGACACAAGCTTTGGTCTGGGTTAAAGATAGCGGGAACTTACATTTTAAATGTGACTCTGTGCCTCCTCCATCTCCTTGGACGTTTCTTGATAGGTATCTTGCTTCTCATTCTTTGACCATTCCTTAGCCTATACTTAGTTTATACCGAGTACCTTTTCTCCCTTTTAGTTTCATTCTCTTTCTTTTCCCTTTCCTCTTTGTTATCACTATCTCATTATTGTCCTATAATATATGATAATGCTGATCGGATGTTTTGAATGTATTCACTGCTTATCTTTCAAGTTCTATGTACCATAGATTTATTTTTGTTATGCCCTTATCAGGAAAATTTTTTCAATAAAAAATTTGAACTAAAAAAAAAAAAAAAATTAAATGTGAAATGTTAGAAAATGCTACTAGAAAATGTAACTTTAGGGTTATTAATTTTCCAAAAGTATTGACCATTACATCAATGGAAATGTTTTTAAAATATTTGAATGAGAAGGTTCTGAAGGTACCCGAGTCATCTTATCCACCTATCTCTAAAATTTATTACTTACCTACTAAGGTAAAATCACAGAGTCTCTGCTGATATTTTGGACCTGACCAATTTCCTTGAGATGTAGAAGCTCAGGTCCCCGCAACATTATTAGTTTGCCTTGCTATCAACTCAGATAGAGAGTGGCTGTTGAAATTGTTTTTTAGATACCAAGAGCTTTCCTTTATGACTTCTAAAGTATGGATGTACCAGGATGTATCTAGAGCCACCCAGAAAAGAAGAAAACAGCTCTTAATTTTTAATCTACAGGCCCTGCAGTTGGGAGCAACCTTCATTTTGAGATATCCCTGTAAATGTGTAATGGTTTATAAAGAAAATGGATGTTTTTTATGAGCCGCAGCAGCTATCTAAATTTATTTCTGTTAAAGGTCAAGTAACTTCCACCTCCTGATAAGGGTACCCAAGTAGAACAGCTCAATGGGAAATAGATTTGGGGGGTCATCAAACCTCATCTTTATTTCCTTAGAGTTTTATGGAATAATGTAGTTCAGTTCATCTTTCAGCTCCTTCTCCAAAAAATTGTGGACTAATTATACTCTGATTTAATTAATATGTTTCCTGGAAAACTATGAATTGAGAACATTAGTTCTTATTGTTTAGATATTTTCTGTTCATTGTATATTTTCTTATTTTTGACGGAAGTTATTGTCAAAAGTCTAAAAAATGCATAAATAAAGAATTAAAAAAAAAAAGAACCAATTGTTTCGAACATAGTGGACTCTCTTCCTTTGGGAAAAGGGATTGGGACTAGAGGTCTGTATGGAAACGGGGATTGTGGGGATCCCATAGGGATCCCTCCCCCGAGGTCAACGGGACTCCCATAGTGACCCCTCCCAGGCCCATGGGACTCCCTCAGGGTGTTCCTATCCCGAGGCCTACCTAATGTCTGGTCCGGTGCTGCACTGAGCTCCTGACGAATCAGCAGCAACAGTCTGTCACGTAGGCAGTGAGCTCAGCACATAGGCATATAGAGTCTGTGTGCCTACATGCTGTGCTCACTGTCTACGTGACAGAGACTTGTTGCTGATTCATCGGGAGATGTCACATGCAGGCTAGAGCAGGACAGAATCCTCCTCCTCCATCCCAGGACAAGGTCACTGCACGAGCAGAAAACATCAGCACCAAAGTGTAAGAACGGTGGCTTTGGTTACTCCTTGGAGCAAAAGTATACTTCGAGATGAAAGCTCTGGCTCTTCTCTTAATCCCGCGAGCTTCGAATGGCCTCTGAAACAATATGGTCGCTTTATAGCTAATGGTGCTTGGGCTCTGAAGGGAGAGATGGCGCGTCCTCTTGGAAGGTGAGAATCAATATTTATTCACAAAGATAGTTGAACAGAACAGGCTATAGGGACTGGTGCTGGTTTAATTTAAATATCTGTGTGACAGGTTTGTTTTGTAAGGAGTCTTACCATGAGACTAGAGGTGCTAGAAGTGGTAGATGGTATGAGAAATAATCTAAAGGCTCAGAAGTGATCAATTGATGACAGCTAAAAACAGTGTTTATGCGTGTATTTAGCAAGATACCTGATGTCCACAGAACAGAAGAGAGATTGCTATTCAAAGATTTCAGTATAGTGAAATTGTGTGACAAGGCTCTGCATAAATTGTTGGTGAGGCTTCATCTTAAAGAGGAGGAAGAACTGTATAGGTCATGACTCATGTAGCTAAGAGAAATGGACATTTCTTATCTTCCATGCTGGATGAGTTGGCGTATGTATCCCTACTTGCAGGAGTGGACAAACTAGAGGGCTAGGATTGGCTGAGGCAGGTCCAGGTTGCTCTCCTGCCCCCCCTCCCCCTCCCGACAAGTTCTTACAGGGGTTTGTATGTCTATAGTGCCAAGTATCCTCCCCTACCTTTGTGAAGAGGCCAGATAAAGTGCCAGCCGATTTGGAAGAGGCAAAAAAGCCTTCATTGCAGCCTCATTCCCGATTGTCTCATGGTTTCCTATGCTACTGTCATACTGGGACTTGTTCAGGGTGTTTGAAGTGAGCACACTACCCCCTTTCCTCTGTTTCTAATATGTGGTGGGTGAGGGGGTTCAGAAGGGGAGGCTGAAAGTAAGTTATGGTAGTTTATTGTGTTGGCTGGTGCATTTGGCCTTACTTGGGAACAGGCAGGTATGCCCAATCGCAAAGATCAGTTCCTAGAAAAATGCATTAACAAGTAACCGTGTTTTCATAGTTTTCTGAAATGACCCTTGTCATAACATTTTCGTAATTGACCGACAAGTGAGTTCCACAGTTTGACCCCTGCACATCAAAAGACCATTTTACTGGTCTCAGCATATTTTGGATTAGCATTTGTTTTCAATAACGCTAAATTCTCAGAACCTAGATGGTAAATAGTTTGGGCAGGATCTCATTAAATGAAATAACTACTTCTGAAGTTTATAGGGACCAGCACACAGAGGGCATGTTCCCACAACAATAGATACTCTGTTTAAAGTGCATAGGCCCTCAACATCCTTGGGTTATGTGCGTGTGCACCTTTTGAGCACTGGTGTGAGGAATATGAAACCATGGCACGGTGGGCTGTTTACCTTATCCTTTTTAGAAGAAGAGTTGGATAAAGTTCTAGCCCTCAACTTGCTTAAGGTTCAGGTGGCAACTGTCATGTGTTTTTGAGGCAAAGTGGTAAGCCTTTGGAATGCCATTCAGATGTGGTTCCTGGAGTGATGCACATTCATCCCCCAAAGCGGCAGGAAGTTCCTCAGTGAAACCTCAAGCTTGGTTTTGAGGTTGCTTACTGGGCTGCCCCTTGAGCTGGGGGCATTTGGCAATGGTGGAAGTGGCTTGGGGGGCAGGGAGAGAGGAAAAAGGGGGGCAGGGAGAGAGAAAGAAAGACAGAATAAGAGGAAAAAGAAAGAAAGGAAAAAAAGAAGGGGGACAGGGAGAGAGAAAAAGTTGGGGGAGAGAATGGAGTGTGGCAGGTGGCAGGGAGCAGGTAGGGAGTGGAAGAAAAAGTTGGATTCATGGAGGGACAGAGAGAGATGTTGTTTGGGGGGAGGGAATGAGGTCTGGAGGAGAGGAAGCATACAGGAGAAGAAGGGAAGAAATATTAGATGCACAATCAGAAGAAGAAAGTGCAACCAGAGACTCATGAAATCACCAGTCAACAAAGGTAGGAAAAATTATTTTATTTTCAATTTAGTGATCAAAATGTGTCTGTTTTGAGAATTTATATCTGCTGTCTATATTTTGTACTATGGCTCCCTTTTACTAAACCGCAAAAACCGGTTTTTAGCACAGGGAGCCTAGGAGCATCGAGAGCAGCGTGGGGCATTCAGCGCAGCTCCCTGCGCTAAAAACTGCTATCGCGGTTTAGTAAAAAGGGAGAGGGGGTATTTGTCTATTTTTGTATGGTTGTTACTGAGGTGACAGTGCACACCCTCCAACCAAAAACGTCAAAAGAAAAAAACTGTTCGACAACCTCCTAGCCATTCGAGCTGCAACACTCGACCCCCAACTCTACAACCTATTGACCTCGACCACAGACTACAAAACCTTCAAAAAGAAATAAAAACCCTTCTATTCAAAAAACACATAAAACCGAACTAACACAATCAGAACTGTCCCAAGCATCACTTGCAACTACTCCATATGTACTTCTGATGTCATGACAATTCAGACATAATTTATGTTATGTTATGTTTGGAATATAAGAAAATTTTCACTGCCTGTTTCTATTCTGACCATTTATTCTGTTTCATGGTCATTACAAAAAATATTTTTTTACATGGGGGGGGTGTCAAAAAATGATGAGCCCCGGGTGCCACATACCCTAGGTACGCCACTGCAAGGACCCAACCGCTTCCGGACCTTAAGATGAAGAAAGAGCCCCCTCCCTCCTGCCTGAAGGCCCACCTCTTGAAAATGGCTGCCCTGTTCCTGCCTGGTACATCCTGATATGCACTGGGAGGGGCCACCATTGTGAAGAGACAGGAGGGAGTGGGCAGGGAGGGTAGGGAGGATTCCTGCCCTGTAGCAGGAGGGAATGGACATCCTTCCTGCTGAACTTTCAAAAAAAGGTATTGGGGGGTGTCAGTCTGGAGTCATTTATTTCTTTTGATGGAAGCAGCTGCTGGAAAATTTGGGCACCAGGGATGTTCCTTTTAGTTGCATATGGTTCTCAGTAGCAGCCATGGAGAACCCTATTGTGCATCAGCTGGAAAGCTTTCGGTCACAGATAGCTTTGACGAGTCTTACTGCCACAGAAAGCTTTTGAGGCTCTAAGTGGTCCTACCCCAGGTGCAAAACTGAGATTGTAAGCCCCCTAGAGACAGAGAAAGTAGGCAGCATATCAAATCTATGACCCTATGTCTCAAAGCTGCTTTAAACTTTGGCTTTGTTCATGAACAGCTGTATAAGCTGGAGAATAAGGAGCAGGTCAGTGGCTAGGATGACTTTAGAGAAGAGCAAAGCTCACACTGCAGTTTAGTTTATTAAAGAGGAGACCAACCGTTTTGCACTAAAGAAACAACTGCTTTATTGCCAAACAACGTTTATTATGAAGGCAGCTGTATTACCGTGATCAATGCTTGGCAGTTAGTAGTTTTTCTTACTTGTTGGAAATAAACTTCATTTTTGCCATCTCAGTGTTTCTGCAAGAGGTGTGGTGCTGTTCCTTTTGTGGCCTGTAAGGAGTCCTAGGCAACGAGAGCCATTCCTGGGTCACTGTGTATGCCTCGATGAACCAAATCCACTCCGCCTCTCACCCCTGGCTAAGAAAGGCAGAGGGGCTTAAGTGAACTACACTACCTTTGTTACCTGACGCAGGCCAGCTCCAGTGGCTGAAGCAACATGCTGGACTCCTGGAATATCAGGAGCAAGAGAAGTGACACTTAGCTGAATGGAGTAAGGGAACCAACTTCCTTAAATACAGCTTTCACCAGACTCTGCAGCCGTCTCACAGGTCACTATAGCTCAGCTCAGGCAAACTGTCAGAAAGTCCTTCCAGGTCACTGCTGAGGTCATCTACACTGTCCCGCGCTGCCGTGCTTGTTACTGGTGGCATCGTGCTGCTCAGGGACTGACTGGGGATAGCTAAACAACATAAAGGAGTTAGAAGCTTCAGTTTTAACCATGAAACATACCATCCATCATTTCAAAGGGAGAGAAACATTATATCAGAGACAGGATGTTAAAAAAAAAAAACATTTTCCCTCCAAAAAAATGTATCCATTGAAAGTACACTTATGCATAGGGGGGAGGGTATAAAGTTATATTAAGGTTTGATCAATTGATAATATTTATATGATATTTTTGATTAAAATATTTGTGGGAAGGGTATAAATGTATGTTTTTAAGATGATGTTGAAAGAAGAACAAGTGATGTTTACAAGGTTTAAACGATGTAATATTGTGTTCTTGATGTAAGATGGAAAAATGAATAAAGAATTTGAAAAAAAACCCATTTTCTAACACTTACTTTGCATGGAAGAAAAGGGCCTCGGCAGCCATGAACATGTCGCATAACAAAATGTGTCTTATCAGTGGAAGTAGAAGACCGCCTACCTTTCTTCATTCCTGTCCATTCTCTGCTGCTCATTGCCTTTCCTCTGGGCCTTGAGTCCCACTCACCCTCAGTTTCTGAGAAGTTCACATAAGAGCTGCCATACTGAGACAGCCCCTTAATTGATCCATGAAACCCTCACACCCCAGTCCTAAACCATAAGTTCACTAGTGAGTCCTCACGGCTACCTATGGGGCTAACATGTCATTAAAGTTACACTAGCAGAGTCATCCTCCAGCAACTCTATTAACCACCTTCACTCTGTCTAAAGTATTAATGAACTGTCTCCAATTTCAAGACCCTTCTCCTCTTGCAGGCATGACTGCTTAAGAACTCCTGATCTCACGATTTACATATATCAGATTACATAGACTGTGCTAATAGCTTTTAGTCCTTCATATTGTTTGAATGAATTTTCATGCTGTGTAGCTTATTTTTTCCCCCTTCATTTTGTCATAAGAATTGCCATCCTGGGACAGACTGAAGATCCATCAAGCCCAGCATCCTGTTTCCAACAGTGGCCAACCCAGGTCCCAAATACCTAACTAGATCCCAAGTTGTAAACCAGATTTTATGCAGCTTATCCTAAGAATAGAAGCAGTGGATTTCCCCAAGCCATCTCAATAATGGCCTATAGACGTCTCTTTTAGGAAATTACGTAGCCAAACCTTTTTTAAACTCCGCTAAGCTAACTGATTTTACCACATTCTCCGGTAACAAATTCCAAAGTTTAATTACACAGTTTGATAAAGAAGGGGATCACGAACAGATCAGAGAAGGTTATCATGCCACTGTACCGGGCCATGGTTCGCCCTCACCTGGAATACTGCATCCAACACTGGTCGCCGTACATGAAGAAAGACACGGTACTACTTGAAAGGGTCCAGAGAAGAGCGACTAAGATGGTTAAGAGGCTGGAAGAGTTGCTGTACAGCGAAAGATTAGAGAAACTGGGCCTCTCCCTCGAACAGAGGAGATTGAGAGAGGACACGATTGAAACATTCAAAATACTGAAGGGAACAGATTTAGTAGATAAAGACAGGCTGTTCACCCTCTCCAAGGTAGGGAGAAAAAGAGGGCACTCTCTAAAATTGCAAAGGGATAGATTCCGTACGAATGTAAGGAAATTCTTCTTCACTCAGAGTGGTAGAAAACTGGAACGCTCTTCCAGAGTCTGTCATAGGGGAAAACACCCTCCAGAGATTCAAGTCAAAGTTAAACAAGTTCCTGCTGAACTGGAACATACGCAGGTAGGGCTAGTCTCAGTTAGGGCACTGGTTTTTGACCTAAAGGCCACTGCGTGAGTGGACTGCTGGCACGATGGACCACTGGTCTGACCCAGCAGCGGCAATTCTTATGTTCTTGTGTAAATCTACTACTTGGTAGCTTCATCGAATGTTCCCTAGTCCTAGTATTTTTGGTGTAGCAGTAGTGTGGAGTAAGGCAACACCTGCACACACACTTCTGAGACTCACACACTGCAGCAAAGCAGCTGAGACCCTTTCATTATCAACACCAGCAGCAAGGGTGTTTATGAGCAACTTGAAAAAACTGAAGGTGGACAAAGCGATGGGACCAGACGGGATCCATCCCAGGATACTAAGGGAACTCAGAGAGGTTCTGGCGAGTCCTATTAAAGACTTGTTCAACAAATCTCTGGAGACGGGAGTGATTCCTGGGGATTGGAGGAGAGCGGTTGTGGTCCCTATTCATAAAAGTGGTCACAGGGATGAAGCAGGAAACTACAGGCCGGTGAGCCTCACTTCAGTTGTTGGAAAAATAATGGAAGTGTTGCTGAAAGAAAGGATAGTGTATTTCCTTGAATCTAATGGGTTACAGGATCCGAGGCAACATGGCTTTACAAAAGGTAAATCGTGCCAAACGAACCTGATTGAATTTTTTGATTGGGTGACCAGAGAGCTGGATCGAGGACATATGCTAGATGTAATTTATTTGGATTTCAGCAAAGCCTTTGATACAGTTCCTCATAGGAGGCTGTTGAACAAACTTGAAGGGCTAAAGTTAGGACCCAAAGTGGTGAACTGGGTCAGAAACTGGCTGTCGGACAGACGCCAGAGGGTGGTGGTTAATGGAAGTCCCTCGAAGGAAGGAAAGGTGACTAGTGGAGTCCCTCAGGGTTCGGTGCTGGGGCCAATCCTGTTCAATATGTATGTAAGTGACATTGCTGAAGGGTTAGAAGGAAAAGTGTGCCTTTTTGCAGATGATACCAAGATTTGTAACAGAGTAGACACCGAAGAGGGAGTGGAAAATATGAAAAAGGATCTGCAAAAGTTAGAGGAATGGTCTAATGCCTGGCAACTAAAATTCAATGCAAAGAAATGCAGAGTAATGCATTTGGGGATTAATAATAGGAAGGAACCGTATATGCTGGGAGGAGAGAAGCTGATATGCACGGACGGGGAGAGGGACCTCGGGGTGATAGTGTCCGAAGATCTAAAGGCGAAAAAACAGTGTGACAAGGCAGTGGCTGCTGCCAGAAGGATTCTGGGCTGTATAAAGAGAGGCGTAGTCAGTAGAAGAAAGAAGGTGTTGATGCCCCTGTACAGGTCATTGGTGAGGCCCCACTTGGAGTATTGTGTTCAGTTTTGGAGACCGTATCTGGCGAAAGACGTAAGAAGACTTGAGGCGGTCCAGAGGAGGGCGACGAAAATGATAGGAGGCTTGCACCAGAAGACATATGAGGAGAGACTGGAAGCCCTGAATATGTATACCCTAGAGGAAAGGAGAGACAGGGGAGATATGATTCAGACGTTCAAATACTTAAAGGGTATTAACGTAGAACAAAATCTTTTCCAGAGAAAGGAAAATGGTAAAACCAGAGGACATAATTTGAGGTTGAGGGGTGGTAGATTCAGGGGCAATGTTAGGAAATTCTACTTTACGGAGAGGGTGGTGGATGCCTGGAATGCGCTCCCGGGAGAGGTGGTGGAGAGTAAAACTGTGACTGAGTTCAAAGAAGCGTGGGATGAACACAGAAGATTTAGAATCAGAAAATAATATTAAAGATTGAACTAGGCCAGTTACTGGGCAGACTTGTACGGTCTGTGTATGGCCGTTTGGAGGAGGATGGGCAGGGGAGGGCTTCAATGGCTGGGAGGGTGTAGATGGGCTGGAGTAAGTCTTAACAGAGATTTCGGCAGTTGGAACCCAAGCACAGTACCGGGTAAAGCTTTGGATTCTCGCCCAGAAATAGCTAAGAAGAAAAAAAAAAAAAAAAATTTTTAAATTGAATCAGGTTGGGCAGACTGGATGGACCATTCGGGTCTTTATCTGCCGTCATCTACTATGTTACTAAGGGGGAAAGAAACATTGGGAAAGCCATGGCCTCAGCATGTATAACATTTACAGTAAAGCAGAGAAGAGAGACTTTCAGGGGACCCTGTCTTCTCACCTGTGCTCTCTATCATATCCTCCTCAGAGCTGATATCTGCGAGGCTGAGGTAGGAGGCCGACTCCTCACTGGCAGAGAGCACCTCACTTGACTGCTTCCTCTGTGTATCATGGCCTTTGGCTACAGGGAGAGAGAATGGGCAGAGCTGAGTATTCCACGGGCCAGCAAGAGTAAAAATTTGTATGAGCTCCAGCTCAGGTTTCTACCACTAGAGGGTGAAGCTGCAGTTTTGGCCCAAACCAGTATGGCAAAGGCTCCACCACCCATAGGCCCTTCTCAGGCCTACCTTAGCAGCCCTGGCATTCTAGTGGACAAGAGAAGTGGAAGACGCATTACGTGTTGGCTCTCCACTACTCAAGTGGAGGGGGAGGGCCTGAAAACTGTTAACTCTCAAGCATATGATGGAGGGGAGGTCTTATAACTCACAGGTTCTGTGCCAAGGAATGCAAGGGCTCAGTCTGTTGTCTTGGCTAAGATTCTTCATTTCTTCCTTTAGGCTCATTACTGCAGCCCTGGGGAGAGAGTGACTTTGATGACATTAAAGTTTACATAGGAATTAAGAGGTAAAAGAAGTGATCTGGGAGAGGAGGAAATCAGCATTGTGAATACAGTCACAGCCCACACCAGCTTTTCCAGGGTACATAAAGAGAAATGATGTTTCAAAACCAGCTGCTGAAACTCAGAGCTTGAACTACAATTGCTGCCACACTCTATACAGTCTGCTCCTAGAGAATTATTATTATTATTATTTTTTATTCTTTATTCATTTTTCATCTTACAAGTGTATCAAGAAATAACATTTGAACTTAAAAACATCACTTGATATTCTATTACAATCAACTTAAATTAATGAAATTATAACCCCCTCCCTCCTATCCCTCCCATATCATTTGCATTCACATATATTATACAATATAATCTTTCCTATTAATCCAAACATTTAATAAATAATCAGAACCCCCCCCACCCCTATCCCATCATTTCAATTGTATTATTAAGGGAAAATGTTAACTATTCATTTATTATACACTGACATATAAAAACATGAAAATTCAATTAAAAAAGTACAATGATAAAAAATACAGTGATAAAAATCCAACCGGACCCGGAATTTTCATGTTTTTATATGTCAGTGTATAATAAATTCTCTCCAGAACATCTGTATCCACAGTTTTTGTTTTTGTTTTCCCTGTGGATTATTGGGTCTCCCCATTTACTTTGTTGTGCTGCAATCTCAGGGTAGGATAAAATTGGAAACAGTGGCAGCGAGTGATATGTGAAAACCTGGACATTTGCTATTTCAACAGCAGGACCACAGAAGGAATTTTACAATTGTGTGGTGATAAGATTAATTTTATTTTATTTTTTTCAAATTCTTCATTCGTTTTCAATCTTACATCAAGTGCACAAACAATAAAACAATACAATTAAACACATCACTTGACAATCTTTCTGATTTATCTTACAATACATAAAATTACCACCCTCCCCTCCCATCATTCCTCTATTATTTCCCCAATAAGAAAAATGTAAAATATACCTCCCCTCCCCCAATCATTAGACAGTGTATATTACAATAGAAAATGGTGTTTACTCATTACAATAAGAAGTTAATGGCTCCCAAATTTTATTAAATTTCTTATAGCTTCCTTGCTGTATAGCTATTGCTCTTTCCATTTTATATATGCGACATAATGAGTTCCACCAGAAATTGTAATTGAGTCTACTGTAATTTTTCCAATTACTTGTGATTTGCTGAATGGCGACTCCTGTCATTATCAATAAAAGTTTATTGTTATGTGATGATATTTGGCTCTTTTTCCTCATTGACATACCAAATAGTACTGTATCATAAGATAATGCCACATGCTTTTCCAATAAACAATTTACTTGATCCCAAATTGAGTTCCAAAAGGCTAAGATAAAGGGACAATAAAACAAAAGATGATCTAAAGTCCCTACTTCAAGATTACAGTGCCAACATCTATTAGACTTTGAACTATTTAACTAGTCTAACTGGGGTCCAAAACACTCTATGCAGAAGAAAAAAACAAGTTTGTCTCATAGATGCTGACACTGTACATCTCATCCTCCAAGACCAAATTTGTGGCCATTGAGATGCTGAAATTTGATGCTTAATCTCAATGCTCCAAATATCTAAGACCATTTTTGGTTTCTTTAACATATTCACTTATAATTTTATACCACTGTGCGGCCTGGTGTCCCAGAAAGTCCGCCTGAAAGCATAGAAATTCCAGACTATATTGCGTATTCAGATTTTTCCATTCAGGGAACCCTACCTGAATGGCCTGCTTCAGTTGCAGCCACCTAAAACTTTGTGATTTATTAAGACCATATTTATGCTGCAACTGTGAAAAATCAAGCAGTTTACCATTTAAAATAACATCATTTAAAATCCTTATACCTGCAATCATCCAATAAGATAAGATGAATTTTAAGAAGATGTTTTGTTCAGATCTTTTATTAATCAGATTACATTTTAGAAATTTGGTGAAGCTCTGTGAAAAAGGATATTGATAAAGTCTGTTTAATTGATGCTCAGATGTTTTCTGTGATGTGTGTGGAGAGGGTGTTGTGTTACATTTGAATTTCTAAGGTTTGTTGAAATCCGCTTTGACTTAAAGTGGAATAGAAATGTTAAAAATAAAAATAACATTGTTTTGTAATGAATAGATACCATTTTTCTTTTGAAGATACACCATGTAAGGAAGGGAGGGGGGAGAGGTTGTTTGGATAAAATGTTGAAATAAAATTAATAATAGGGATGGAGGGAGGGTAGGGTAAGGATTTATTTTAAGTTAATAGAGGATAATCCGCTTAGAACCGCAAGGCACAAGCGGAATAGAAATCTATAATGTAATGTAATGTAATAATGATAAGTTTTTCAAGTGTTTAACTAAGTGTTGTTTCTTATAATTCTTGTACACTTTCTGAGAGGGTAAAATGAATTAAGCAAAATAGTGTTGGGAGGGAGGGTGGATTATGGGTTTATATATATATATATATATATATATATATATATATATATATATATATATATATATATATATATATATATATATACAATTGTTATTGTCTTGATGGATTTATCAAGTGTTGTTTCTGAGACTATGTATGATTTTTCTTGTACACTTGTTGAATGATTAAAAAGGAATAAAGAATTAAAAATAAATAAATAAATAAATAGAGCGAGATTTGCCTGCCAAAGAGTCAGTGTATGCAACTCAATCTTGAAAACTCAACTGGCTAGGTGGTCCCTGAGGACTGGGTTGAAAAGTTGTCTGGAAGGGAATTCCACAGAGCTGGTGTCAAAAAAAATAGAAAAGCCGATTCTCTAGAAAAACTTAAACAAGGTCAAGAGAGAGGAATCACAAGATGACACTGATGGGGGGTATTTGTTTGGTTGGTCCGTTTTTGGGCTCTCCTCAGGGGTCATGGCGGCATTGGCCTTTTTTGTACCTGTTCATCTTCCTTCCTTAGCTTTTGGCACTCTGAGGTGGGGCTATATGCTGGGATGGCCTCCCCTCTTTTTTCAGCATGACTGGCTAATTCTTTTCCATTTTTCCTGGTTCAGTGGGATATCGGTTAAATTGATAACTTGGAACGTGAATGGCGTGACCTTCCCAGTGAAATGGCAAAACATTTTACAGACTTTAAATCGCCATAAGGCAGATCTTGCATTTTACAGGAAATGCACTTAACTTCCAGTGAACATGATAAGTTTAAGCGGTGCGTGGGTGGGTAAGGTGGTAGGAGTAGGGACAATCAATAGGAAAGCAGGAGTCCTGATCCTATTTCAGAAGGGTCTGGACATGTCAGTAGGTAAGATCTGGTTTGATGTGTCGGACAGTTTTGTTTTGGTCCATGTGATCTTGAATAGGTAACCATTGCTATTATGTAATACATATGCCCCAAATATGTATTTGAAAAAGTTCTATACAGCATTGTTCCATGCGCTGAGTCAGTGGCAGGCAGTGCCTATTGTGATGGGTGGTGACTTTAATATAGTACATGACCCCGGCTTGGATAAAGATCATCCCCGATCCACGGAACGCTTTGACTCTAAGGGCATTCCTCTTTTATGTTCTTCATAGGATCTCTTTGATGTGTGGCGCACACTTCACCCAGGAGAGCGAGACTACATTCACTTATCTCATGCTCATGCCTCTCCGTCTCGAATCGACTACTGGTTATTATCTAAGAGTTTGTTTTCTCAAACGCGCATGGCAGGTACAGGGCCCTACAGTGTCTCAGATCATGCTCTCATCTGGTGCATGTTGGGACAGTCGGGGACCAGATGTCTCGTTGGAGATTTCTTTCCTTCTTTTATCGAGATACTGGTGTTCAGGAGTTTCTGCTTAGTAAATGAAAGGAGTACAAATTACATAATGCGATTCGCACGGAAGACCCCGTTTTATATTGGGAGGCAGCTAAAGCCATGTTGAGGGGGGAAATTATTTCTTTTTTTTTTTTTTTTTTTTCCTTTTTATTTTTTATTTTCAATTATTTCTTACGTGAGTCATCGGAGGAAAGCCTGGGATCGGGAGATTCTGCACTTGGAGAAGCAAGTGAAGGCAGATCGGGTTTGGATCGCTGCCGACCCTCCACAGTATTTGGCTTGGTGTAATCTCCTCCATATCCTTATGTTACTGGAACGGGATCAGATGTGTTTCTCCTTTAAGAAGAAAAAACTTTTTCTAGAAATCTGAGGAGCTTACCTACATTCTCTGTCACTTTCGGCTAGAAACCTTATTCTTAACTCTTTTTGACTCCTGGTATTGCGAAGGAGGGAGTCTGGTTGTAGATGGAGGGGTATTGGGGTAATTTGTGTCTAAAATGATGTTGTTACTTGGAATTTTCATCAATAAAAATTGTTGAACTTCAAAAAAAGGAGTGTGTAGTCTGGAGTGTTTTAAATTGTGTGTCTGTGGGAGGGGAAGGAGAGGCTCATGGCCCCAATTCTGATTGATCTGAAAAAGTGTTGGGAACAAATTATTCAATGCACCTGAAGATCAGACCTGGAGCCTTCATAACCTTCAAACAAGTCAGGCAAATATTCAAAGCCACAACAGCTTGAATATTAGCCCTGCTCCCCCTTGCTCAGACTAATCCAGCCATCAGGGCAAGTCCAAACTGCATTCAGTGCACCTCCAGACCCAGACTGAATGCCCTAGAAAGTAAAGGGCCAGAAGGCTGGGGGAGGAGCATCAAGAGGTTCAGGAGAGAGTGGAGAAGTGTACACCTATTAAGCTCCATGATCTGAAAAAGCTCCCTTCGGAGGCAGCACTGGATGAGACAGTCTCTTACCTGAGAGCCTGCAGCTCCTGCTCTCGCTCCTCACCTTCCAGCTTCATTCTTTGCCAGTCCACAGACTGTGACTTGTGACTGCTCGCCACGTCCTCCAGCATCTGGCAGACAGGGAAACAGAGCAGTACATCAAATGTAGAGACTGTGAAGGCCTATGTAGAGACCCTGACTAGGGTTGGGCATGGACAGGAAGAAGCACCAAACTGAGCCCCAAGCCTAAGTTTCCAAATTTATTGGGGGACTTACTATCCCTCTTAGCTGTCTGAGGGGAGGGGAGAAGACAACACCTCGGAGTAGACTCTGTTTCCCCAACTGTCAGGAATGGCCATGAGGTGAAGGCCAAGAGAGTACCAAGTATAGGCATCGGAGAAGAGATAGGTCTTAAGTTCAGATTTCAATTTAGGTAGAGAAGTCTGGAGTCTGAGGGTGAGCAGGAGCATGTTCCATAGCCCAGGGCCTTGGATGGAGTGTCCAGAATTCAATCATGGAAAGAAGCTCTATAGCCAAGACTCAGTTTGCATAGCTTGTCCTGTACCTGACAGGTTCTGTCCTGGAGCTTCTTCACACTGTGGCTGTCTGAGATCTGGTGGTGAAGGCTTTCCTCCTGCCTTCCTGCAGAGAAACATAGAGGAACTGGTGTCTTGGAGGTGCTACTAGAACACTTCTCTCTCTCTCTTTCCCCCCCTTTCCATCTCTAACCCCAGTTCCTATAACAGATCTCTACCTTTGCAGCATCTGTGTCCCACCATCCCACATATCTGTGCCGTTTTGCAGCAGCCCCAGCATCACTTTCTCCTAATCCCTGGAAGGGTGATTCTTGTACTGCCAGTCTGCTTACTTACGCAGGTCTTGCTTGAGCTGAAATATTTCTTGTCTAAGGTCTTTGCATTCTTGCCAGAGCTTTCGCTTACTGGAACAGAAGGGAGATGGATCAAAGGGTCAGGGACAGCTTGAGCTAGGGGGGTGAAGAAGGTAGCTGTGTGCTCACATACCTGTCCGTCAGTTCCTGCTGCAGGTACATAGAAGATGCCTGTTCCAGGCTGGTGCCTCGGTCACGGGAAAGCAACGCCTCTTCTCGCAGGCTGCGTAGCTCACTGAAAACCTCTCTTCTTAGTTCTGACATTCTGCTTTCGAGGGTTGGATCCGAGAAGGTACGAGGGACGCTCCGCAAGCAATGTACTTCCTCTGATTCCCCAGGAGAGAAGATTGACAAATGCATATATAGAAACATTAAACATGATAGCAGAAAGAGACCACCCAAGCACACCGACTGTTCAGTTCTACACTCCTTTCCCTCTGTGATGGTTCTAGGCTTTCTTGAGTTCAGCTACAGTTCTTATCTTCCCTCTACTATACCAGGAGGTCATGCCACACATGTAAAGAAATACTTCTTCGATTACTCCTAAGTCACCTCCATCTTAAGCCCTCTTTCTGTTGAAAGCACTGGAAAAAATCCAGGTCTGCTCTCAAACTCTCCTTTCCTTCCTCTCCTGTTCATTAAACCAGATAGAACAGCTTTACAATCAGTTACATTTACATTAAATCAAGCAATTGAAAGTAGACATAAGGAAAACATGTTTAACTGTCTATTTAGTCCAAAACCAAAAAGTGTTCCATCATTTTTAAAAGGGAAGAGAATTGCCTTTTATTAGTAAAAAGCATTGGAACATTGTCCATTTCATAGCTATTTTTGGATGGCCTGGGAAGATACTATGGCTCACCTGTATGAAGGCACTTCTGTTCCAGACCTATTATCCTCGTACACATTATAGTGAAGGCCACTGGACCTATTTTTGGTCTCCAGAACTAGACAGAGTACTCAGAGACCTCCCCAGAGACTTACATCCTTTTTCCTGCTGCCTAATCACTCAAGAATCCTTCTGGCTTTTGCCATCACCTCTTCTGCCTTGTTCTATGTTTCTCTGTTACCTGTTTGGCCACCCTCAAGTCCTGCTGGTCTTCTGTGGTCAAAAGTACTCCACCCCTCACTCAGGTTTTTACAGCCCAAATGCATGACTCTGCATTTTTTTTTTACATTAAATCTACATCATTCCTCAAATTGTTCTAGATCCCCCTGTCTATCCCATTACAGATTTTTCCCTACTTACTATATATATTGTTGGAGGGTGGGGGGTTGGGTTTTGAAGACTAACAACAAATTATAGAACAAATGGTATATGTTATTATATTATGTAGGATGTCTTTGCTTGAATACAATTTTGGAGGGTGGGTTGGGGTTAAATCTTCTTTTTGAGAATTTGTAGAGTTTCAAGTGATGTTGTATATTGATTGTTGATTTTTCTATACACTTGATGTAATATTTAAAATGAATAAAGATATATAAAAAAAATAAAATAAAATAATTTATATTCTGCATATCCTACAACTCTATGCGGATTACAAATTATTCAGGTACTCAAGCATTTATCCCTAACTGTCCTGGCGGGCTCCCACTCTATCTAATGTACCTGGGGCAATGGGGATTAAGTGACTTGCCCTGAGTCACAAATAGAGAGCTGCACGGGAACAGGGACGACGGGAATCCCGCGGGTTCCCTCTTCGGGTCACGGGGATCCCGTGGGGATGCCCCCTAGGGTCATGGGGTTCCTGCGGGGTTGGATGCACTCGAGCCGCGACGCTCGTCTTCATTTCCCTATCTGCCCTGCCGCAACACACAGCTGACCGGAAGTCTTCCCGATGTCAGCGCTGACGTCAGAGGGAAAGGCTTAAGCAAAGCCCTCCCTCCCTCCGACGTCAGCGCTGACATCGGGAAGACTTCCGGTCGGCTGTGTGCTGCCGCAGGGCAGGTAGGAAAAATTCAAGGCAGTGGCGTACCAAGGGAGGGCGGTCCGCCCCGAGGCATCCTTAGGGGGGGGTGCAGAGCCGGCCAGATCCCCTTACCTTCGTGGCGCTTTCCCCCGATCGACCGACCGACAACAGGCCTGGTCCGACAAACCTCCCTGCCCTGTAGCCGGGCCTGTTCTGTTATCGGGCGGGCGGGGAAGCGCCATGAAGGTAAGGGGCAGGGAGGGAGAAAGGGAGGAAAGGTGGAGTGGAGAGGAAAAGACGCTTAAGAGAAATGGGTAAAACTGATGGGGGGAAGGATGCTGAAAGCACTGGGGAAGACAAAGGGGTGGAGAAGGATGCTGAAAGCACATGGGGAAGACAGAGGGGGGAGAAGGACGCTGAAGGGAAACGGGGAAGAGAGAGTGGGGAGAAGACACTGAAGGGAAATGGGGAAGAGAGAGTGGGGAGAAGACGCTGAAGGGAAATGGGGAAGAGAGAGTGGGGAGAAGACGCTGAAGGGAAATGGGGAAGAGAGAGTGGGATGAAGACGCTGGCAGGGAAGAAGACAGAGATGCCAGACTATGGGGGGAGTGGAGGGAAGAAGATGGGTGCCAGACCAATTTGGAATGGGAGAGAAAGGGAGAGGCACAGTAACAGAGCAAGTGGAAGACACAGAGAAAAGAGAGATAATGGATGGAAGGAATTGAAATGAGAACGTGAGGAAAGCAGAAACCAGGTAACAAAGGTAGGAAAAAAATTATATTTCTTTTTTTTTTGCTTCAAGATAAAGTAGTATATTAGTTGTGTTGATAAAAATTTATAAACATTAGAGGCTCTGGTAGAAACCCGTTTACAAAGTATGTATCCTTCCCAATTAATATTTCTAAATTAATAAAGTCTCTTTGCTTATTTTTAAATGGGTTTCTACCAGAGCCTTTAATTCAGTAGCATAATTAAATGAAATATCTATTTCTGAAGTTTATAGGGACAGGCAGGGACGGAGGGGATTCCTCGCGGGGACAGGTGGGGACGGAGGGATTCCTCACGGGGACGGGTGGGATTTCTGTCCCCGCGCAACTCTCTAGTCACAAAGAGCAGTGTGGGATTCAAACCCCTCAGGGTGCCGAGACTGTAGTTCTAACCACTGCACCACACACTACCTTTGCAGATATCATCTGCAAAGGTAAACCTTTTCAAAAAGCCCCTCCATCATATCACCTGTAAAAATAGGTTTAACAAAAAAATCCTCAAAGCAAGGGCCAGTTCTTAACAACACACCACTGGTAACATCCTTATTCTCCGAGTGAACTCCAAGTACCACCCAAGGACACTCAGGAGAGTGTGGCCTAGTGGTTAGAGCTACAGCCTCAGCACCCTCAGGTTGTGAGTTCAAACCCCACGCTGCTCCTTGTGACTTCACTTAGGGCTCCTTTTACAAAGCTGTGGTAAGTGCTCTGACGCCCACAGAGATTTAATGGGTGTCAGAGTATTTGCCACGTAGCTTTAATCCAAACACCTTAATTAGACTGTGCGCTCACAAGTACAGATGGGGAAAATGCTTGCATACCTGATTTGAATGTATAAGTTACCTTTGTAGAACCTTGTCGAAGGCCTTGCTAATATACCACCACTCATGCTTGATCCTACTCTCGGGTGACCCAGTTACAGAAATTAGACTTGCTAGACTTTTAGTGAAACCATGCTGCCTCAGATCCTGTAATTCAGTGGTTCTTAAAACTGTCCTGGGGGACCCCCAGCCAGTCGGCTTTTCAAGATATCCCTAATGAATGTGCATGAGGCAGATTTGCATATAGTAGAGATGACAGGCTTGCAAATCTGCCTCATGCATATTCATTGAAAAGCCGACTAGCTGGGGAGTCTCCCAGGACATTGCTGGAATTCATTGGCTATAGCCTTCTCACAAACCCACCGTCTTTGCTGTAGTTTAGAGTACAGCTCTCCCAAGCACCACATCCTCCCTCGATAACATACCTTCCAAGTTATGGATACGCTGCTGTTGCTGCTGGCACTCCCTCTCCAGTCTCCGTACCGCCTGGGTGAGAAACTCCATTTTCTGCCAGAAAACACAAAGAGAACAAATGCATGAGGTATGAGGGCCCCCATCATTTACTCCATCACCACCTACAAGCCCTGTTCTCAGTCCCTGCATGCCACGCCTCCCTGCTGTGCTCCCTTCCTATTGGTCTTCAGCACTCTAACTCCTCTTACTGAAGAGCTGCAGAATGAAAGCACTTGTATTTCTCCCTACACCCCTCATCAGCTAAGTCACTCTTATCTGTGCCCCCCCCAGATGCCATTCCGCATGAGAGGCCCTTTCACTTTTGAAAACAAGTCTGTCCTTTCTTTTCAGGACTACTCTAACCGGATCTCCTTGCTCCTCTCTGTGCAGAGTTACCTGGCAAGCATGTGCAATTCGCTTTCCTGTATCCTGCAAAATGAAAAATCTTTTATGAAGGCAAGAACCAAGTGTTTGACTCCCCAGAAGCAGCGGCTACATTCATACAGTAAACCTCTGGATTGTCTCAGCAGAACACCTAAAGGCCTGGGCACGTCCCTACTTGGACTATCTGGGTTTAGCCCTTTGGACTATGGTATGAGTGTGGAATGATAAATGTTGAATGAAAATTGCAGGGTATCAGACTGTGTAGCTTGAGACAATCAGTTTCACCCTTTCTGTGAGATTTAGGGGACACAAGTCACATGTCCCCTGATAAGGGCCTTTTTTGGGTTTCTGCATCGCAGGGTTCTTGACCATTGTCCTCACATTGAGCGCATTGCTTGTCTGTTTTTCCTCCCCTCTGGCGGGTTTGCCCCGATCTTGTATAGAAAAGGATTTGAACCTTTGAGACCACCATAGTGCCAGCCAGTGAGGGTAGATGAAGGACAAATGTGCATAGTCCCAGGCAGCGCTGCAATTAATCTCTGTGGCCTATGGACGGTGACAAGGATACCTGCTGGGTTCTTTAGTTTCCTCTGTTTCATGTTTCTTAGTGGTCTCCTGCTGGTCGATGACTCCGAGGGCAAATACTTTCCCACATTTACTCCCCTACTTTGGTCCTTATGGAGACTGTCACATTTCAATCTTCTGCCTTTGGATACACTAGTACCCTTGAGGACAAATGGAGCCTTCAACAGGACTTAATTTATTGTGGCCTCATAATAGAGGAGGATCACTAAGATTTATAGTTGGTATTGCGCTGCTTCACTATAGATTGGGGCGGCACTTTACACTCACCGTAATGGAATAGAGTGTATGGAGCTGGGGCATGTTGTCTATTGGTTGCCTGTATATGCGGTTCACTTGTTCTTTTGACTGGGGGAGGTGTCTTCTGTTAATTGTTCAAATGAACGAAGACCTGATGTTTCATACCTTCGCTGCGCATAATTTTATTTGCGTGTGTAGGGGGGAGGGATGGCGGACGGTATTCCAACAGTTCATACATGGGCAATGGTAATGGGGATGGGTTACTTGGGGGGATCGGAAAGCTTTATTTAAGGGCAGGTGGAACAGGGGGGAGGAGTTGGAGAATGGTTTGGCTATATTTCACATTGTTAGGGGTTTTTCCTTTTCTTTCTTTATTTTTCTTGTAACCATATTTTTCATAGTTGCTTATAATTTGGAGAAGACTCGTTTTTGAGCCAGAGGAGAACCAGAGGCTGGGACGGCCCTCTTCTAGGTTTGTCCCTTAGCATTAACCTCCCTCAATCACGTGATGTCACTTTGCTGTATTGCCTGGAATGTAAATGGGGGTCACCTCACCTATGAAAAGGCAAAAAATATTACAGGCTCTGAATCGTAAGAAAGCAAAGGTAGCTTTCCTCCAGGAGACTCATTTGTTGACTGAAGAGCATGCTAAATTTCAAAGATGGTGAGTAAGGCATCTCCTGGGCGCCCCTACAGTTACCCAAAAGGTGGGGGTTTTGATATTAATCAGGAAAGGGGTTTGATTTATGGTACACCAACAATGGGTGGATCCGGAAGGTAGATACATTTTGGCTAAAGTTACTCTGGCTCGACAACAGCTGATCTTGGGTAATATATATGCCTCGAATACATATGATCAAAAATTTTTTAAATAATCTAGTATCCCTGTTGGCTCCACATCTAGATCTTCCTTTTGTTATTGGGAGGGAACTTCAACTGGGTGTATGACCCAGCAGTGGATAAACTGCACCCCTTACCTATGGATCATATTGACGGGTAACGTGGTGAGTGTTGCACCCTGGCAAGCAGGATTTCACACACCTTTCTAAAGCCCATGGCTCATTATCCAGGATAGATCATTGGCTGATCTCCAGAACCCTTTTCTCTCGGATACAATTGGCCGAGATTGGATCTTTCAGTTTCTGACCATGCTATGATCTTAGTCACGCTGGAGTTGGATCCATCCTCACCGAATATATATCGCTAGCAGTTCCCTCTTTCTTTATATACTGATCCTAAATTTAGGGAATTTTTGCTTCATTTGGGCAACCCTATACTTTATTGGGAAGCAGCAAAAATGGTCCTACAAGGCGAGATTATAGCTTATACCAGCCACCAGAAAAAGACACACAACAGAGAGATTCTCTGGTTGGAGAAACAGTTTAGATCAGAGCGTCAACAATATGGGAGACATTTGAATCCACATTTAAGAGCCCAACTTTTGGCCACACAGGTGGTCCTGCAGGAGCTGCTCCATGCTCGTGTGCGAAAATCTATGGCATATTATAATAATTCTTTATTTGTTTTCAAATTAAACAATAAGTGCACAAAAGAGTATATTACAACAAATTATTCCAGAATAGCACTTTGATATCTACCATATAAACATCTAGTAAAATCAATAACCATCCCCTACCACCCACCCTTCATCATATTTTCAATAAAATAAAATAAAAAAATACACATATTAAATATCATAGTATAACATAATATGTAACATTATTTCCAACTCTCTCCCCCCATATACTGTACTAAATTTATAAAAATATGGGGGCCATTGGCAAAATATTGTAGTGAATAGTCAGCACTTCTTCTCTTCTCCTTTTCGTTTTCTTTGTTTTATGGCATATTATAAATATAAATTTCATTTGTTTGGCAACACCCATGGGAAGTTATTGGCTAAAGTAGTGAAACTATCCAGGGGCCCCTGCCATTTTTTACAACTGTGTACTAAGCAGGGCACAAAGGTCAGGACAGATAAGGAAAATTAATGAAGGTTTTTATCATTACTATCAGGTTTTGTATACAAAGCCATCCGATCTGATGGACAGTACTCCGTATCTAGAAAGTTTACCTCTTAAGATATCAGCCCAGACTAGAGCCTAGCTTAATCGGCCTATTTTGGAAGAAGTTTTGATGGCAATCTGCTCTGGAGCCTTATTGAAGGCTCCAGAAGTGGATAAGTTTTGTCTAGAATTTTATAAACTTCTGCAGGAGGAAATGTCTCCCATACTAACACAAACCTTTAACACGTCTGTGACCTCAGACTGCCTTCCAGACTCTCTCAATCTAGCCCAAATCATTGTCTTATTGAAACCCTATAAAGACCTGGAGCAATCCTCTTCTTACCACCCAATTTCTCTCCTACGAGTAGAGACTAAATTGTTTGCTAAGATTTTAGCCAATAGGCTGGCAGGCTGTTTGACATCATTGCTGGTTTCACCTCAGGTTGGTTTTGTTAGTGGATGCCACGCCACTAAATCTGCAGATAATTTTGGCATCCATAGACTATACAGAGAGGTATAAGATTCCATCACCTCTTATTAGTTTTGATGCTGAGAAAGCCTTTGACCAGGTCTCTTGGGATTTTATGTTCTCTGTATTAGATTGTTATGGTATAACTGGGTTTTTTCAATCAGCAGTTAGGGTGCTATACCAGGCTCCTCAAGCTCTAGTCTGGGTCAATGGTCTTTGTTCTTCCCTGTTTTCTATCAATAGGGGCATGCACCAGGGATGTCCTTTGTCCTCTCATTTGTTTGTATTAACTTTGGGCCCATTGATACAAGAAATCACTTCCAATCCTGAGATTCAGGGAATCAAGATAGGGATTCACAAATTTAAAATGTCTGCATTTGTGGATGATTTATTGGTGTATCTCCAAGAACCTCTTTATCATGTCTTATGGATAGTTTGGGGGAATACAGAGATTTCTCCTTGTTTCAACTGAACTTGGATACATTTTTGGCACTGGCTACTTTACCACAGGTGCAGTTGAATCGGGAGGGACCTTATCAAGTTCAGTGGGCTATGAATTCAGCTTACTACTTCTGTTTCTACCCTATATAGGAGGAATATTGACTTCTTGCTTTGAGACACTGAGAAATGTTTGTCTCGCTGGGCCCCATTTCCCCTTTCTTTACATGGTCATATTAATTTGTTTGCTATGGTATTGTTCTCCAAATAGCTTTATACTTTGCAACTCTTACCACTCTGGATATTAAAAAAGGATATCTTTAAATTAGACTCACTTTTGTCTAAATTTTGTTGGAACAAAAAGAAGCTAAATTGGAACTTAAATTTCTGATGGGGAATTGGGCTCAAGGGGGAATGGAGATCCCTAATTTATGACTATATAATTTAGCTTGATTACTTCGCTCCTTGGGAGGATGGTTTTCAGATCACCAGGATCATACCCCAAAGGCTATAGAGACAGCACTTTGGGCACCGTGGAATATATTATCTCTTCTATAAATGCCTTTTACCATACTCCTTCCATACGCAAAGACTGGGCTGCTTCTTCAATCTCTTCGGGTGGTTTAGACTGAACTATTGAGGCTGTGGCACGGAAATAGTTGTCCCACCAGTGTATTGCCTATTGTTGGGAATTTACAATTTTTGCCAGGGTCCAAGAATGCTACTTTTTAAAAGATGGCGTTAGGTGGAGCTAAGCTATTATCACATGTTCTTCAGAAGGATGGTACTCTGCAATCTTGGGTGTCTATACACCAAACCTATCATTTGAAACTGGGAGAATTTCTTGCCTATAAACAACTACACTCTTTGGATAAGGTAGGGTTGTCATTCCCTATTGAAGCAAAACTTCAGGAACTTTTTCTGCAGAATGATTTTCAGGTGTCTGGGCTACATGGATGCCTTCAGACCTTGGTTTCCCCAGTTAATCGAGACTCTTTACACCTTAGATGGAGTCAAGAGGTAGGTATATCTGAGACTTCGTTGGATGTGCTTGTTTGATTAGACGTATACTCGGAATCTCGGTACGCACAGACCTTCAGGAATGCCAATTTACAGTGCTTCATAGGGCATACTTTACCTGGGATCAGCTGTATAAATCGGGTGATAGTGAGTCTCCTGTTTGCCAAAAGTGTTCTCAGTGGTCCCATTCATTTCTTCATGCGTTTTGGTCTTGCCCAAAAATTTTTGGAGAAAGGTTATTAGCTATTACACTGCTCTATTCCTTTATCAGCCACTAGGTTTTATTGGATAAGTATGAGGCATTCCGCCTTCCCCAGATGGGTTCTCACCTGTTCATGAGAAAAGTGGGTATTGTAGGGAAGAAATATCATCAGTTTGGGAGAGAGATACCCCTCCTTCTTTTTGGACTTGGCTGAATCGTCTCGATGCACTATTGTTGCTGGAGCACAAAATGGCCCGGCTAACTCACAAGTGGAAAAAACTTTTTCTTTAAGTTTGGACTCCATATATAAACTCTTTAAGCCCTAAAGCTCTTAGTGACATCTTAAATGTTTTGTATATATACTCGAGTCTCCTTGATTTTTAGGTGGTTGCAAGGATTGTGGAGGGTTTTTTTTTATTTTCTTTCTCTTTCTTCTCTTGTAGTCAAACCTACTGTTTTGGTGAGATTTCGGATGGAAGGATATGTTGAGTTTTGGGGGGATGATATTGTTTGTTACAAAAATTTGATGTTAATCATTGTGTATTCTATTGTGCTTCTTGTTAATGAAGTAGGGCTGCATCCTTCTGAAGGAAATAACCTTGGACTGACACTGTATATTCCAAATCAGACAATAC
Organism: Geotrypetes seraphini; assembly: GCF_902459505.1. Classification (NCBI taxonomy): domain Eukaryota; kingdom Metazoa; phylum Chordata; class Amphibia; order Gymnophiona; family Dermophiidae; genus Geotrypetes; species Geotrypetes seraphini. The sequence goes on from NC_047095.1 coordinate 72,581,228, forward strand.
TTTTATTTGGCTTAGCCCCCCACTTACCTGGTTTCCCACTTCAATCTGGCAAGTTATCTTAGGCCCACACGAAGAATACATCTGTTCTCCTATCCGACTATAAAAGCCTGCCACTACAAAAGATTCTTGGACAGAACTCTTGCCTTCCAGGCAGGCAAATGGAACGATTGGCTTAGTAACGTTTTCAAGCTCTCATCATCCTACTTTAATTTTAGAAAACTGGTAAAAACGAGCTTGCTCAATCGATTTGTTAATTAAGAATCTACTCAGCTCTGCTTACTCAACCAGTAACCCTAATGAACTATATAGCTTTCATATTCCTTCATTATGTAAGATTGTATTGCTGTCTTTGATTGTACCCTCTTCGCTGATTGTCCAGCACTTCTTGCTGTAAACCGCCTCGAATTTCTATGGCTTTGGCGGTATATAAGAATAAAATTATTTGTTATTATTATATAAAAAATTAGAGCATAAACACACCAAAAAGAATCTTATATGATCAGTCTGGATATACAATGGAGAGAATCATACAGAGGGCCAGCATATTTCTGCAGGTATGTTGCACTTCTCTGATCACTCTACCCAAGCATGGGGGTTTTATACAGTTTCTTTGTTCTGTGAAACACACCTCCAGCTCTGTTCATGTACCATCGCTATAGGTGCAAATCTGCCTCCTGTCTAACCCACCTCTATCCTTCACGGGGGTACCCAGGTCAGGAATATTCCTAGAACTTTCTTTTCTTCACATGGGCCCCCACTTCTGGGGTTTTTATCATCTTCTGGATGCCTGTTACCATGTATGGTGTGCTCCTTTGCTGACTTGCAAGTTTATTACAGCGCCAATTGTTCTCTGAAAACTGTCTTCACAGCAGGGAATCGAAACTTAAGCAATCACAAAGATACACAAGTAGCATTCCAGAAAAACCAGTCCTGGTACCTATGGCTCACACTGCAGACAGGCAGGAAAAGTCCAGCCTGTGTTTTAAAAGATCTTTTCATCAGGTGTAAAAAGTCTTTCATCAATAAAAACTGTTAAAATTAAAATTTGTAATTGACATGCAACCTTATATAAATAAAAGTGTGGATACTTTGCGTAAATATAAGCATTACGTATCTAAAATGTCAAATGTTCCATGGCATATTAGCATACCAAAAGGCAACAACCCCGAGTACAGAGACTTTTGCAGATAGGAATCCCACACCTTCAGATATTGAACCTTCCTCTTAGGAGATCCTCTGGCATCCCAAGTAGCCGAGACATGTAATTGATTTCGCCAGAGCCAATATGCTGGTGGTTCACTGGATGTCCAACACTGCTTTAGACATTTTCTTGCAACTGAGCACATTTTGCAGAATATATTTGTTCCTTTATCGATCCCCCTCTTTGTACCAGGTATAATCAATAACAAATGCTCCACTGAACCTTCCAGTCTAGTGCCTGAACCATATGAGTCACTAGTCTGGTCCAAAATTGTTGTATTTTCCGTCAGCTTCAAAAGGCATGGCTGAACGTATTGTCCTCCTGATCATATTTAAGACAGATTGGAGTTTGTATTCCCCCAGATATACCAATATTGTTTTAAATCTTTTCCCTTAATAAAAAGAGCAGCCTATTCTCTTATTTGTCCTGCTTGTCTGTTTTGAATAGATTGTCTACCTAATGCTGACATGAAGTAGTAAGTACCAGCGTGACTCAGCCTGGGAATTGGAAGCAGGAGGCTTCCAGTTTGTTTTACCTGGGTTTGTGTGTCCAGCTGGCTGCTGATCATTGCTGTCTCTTCTGCAGACATGCCCTGGTATGAACTCTGGGTATAGAAGGGATAGAGCTGCAAGGTTCCTGCTGGCATATCATAGTCACTCTTCCTGCTGCTGAGTAAGTCAAGGGGCAGTGCTGGCACTGGAGAGAAGTGAGAAGAGGTCTAAGCATGCACCAAAAAGCAAACCGTGTAATGCGCTCAGCTTCACTACCATTCCTTTTAGAACATTTCTGGCTCAATGTCGGCTCTTTTCAATGAAACAAGCCATCACAGAGTGTGCTGGCTCCCCATGTCCCTGGCAAGCATGTGCACTCCTATATTTTGTATTTTAACTTTTCTTTATTGATCAATATTACCATCACAGTAACATTAGAGAAAGTCCTGAGAAACATAGCTATCGGACTAGAAAACCATATCACCGTTCCCTCACCCCCAACCCCTTCCCATTTCCCACTCCTCTAATCAGGCCATTCTGAAAGAAGACACACAATTTCCTGCACAGCCTTGAAGAATCCCACATCGCTATTCCATTGAGTCTAGGTGATGCCTTCTTATTGTCCAGTTACACTACACAACACATATTTTATTAAGGAGAAATTAGGTCCTTACCTGCTAATTTTCTTTTATTTTAGTCCCTCTAGACTGGCACAGAAATGGATGGGTTTACACTCCTCTGCCAGCAGGTGGAGACAGAGACACTAACTTCTGGCTACAGTACAAGTAGCCTGTGCAGTCCTTATTACAATCAGTCTTAATGAATAGCCAAGCAGAAAACAAGGCTGAAAAACAATGATACCCCAACTCCCCACTTACAAGGAGAAGACAAAGGAATACTGATTAGAACAAGAACCTTGGGGGGGGGTGTGGCTTGGCAGCGCACAAGATGGTGGTGTGATCGCGGAGCTCCTTAATCCCAGGCGGCACACAGATTATTTTGAAAAGCACATCGCGGTTTTTTCTTCACCAAAGGAAATTAAAAAAGTTGTGGAGTATGGCGACTACGCGGCAAGCAAAATTGGATACTGCCTTCGCGGCAGGAGGGTTGGCAAAGCGTCTTAAACAGGATCATGTTATGCCGTCGAAGGTACCTCTCCCGGCAGAAACCGTTAACGTGCTGGACAGAAATGAAGTAATGGCAGAATTTCGGAGCATTAAGCAAATGCTTCAGGACAACGCAAGCACGATTGCTGAGGTAAAGGAAGAAGTTTTGAATACTAAAAGGCAGATGGAGGTTGCCAATCAAAGAATGTTGATAATAGAAAACAAAGTGGAGCAGTTGGAAATTAATGCGATTAAATGTAGATCTGACAGTCGTGATATTAAAGAATTGAAAAAACAACTTGAAGACTATGAGAATCATGGAAGAAGGAAGAATGTAAAAATAATTGGTCTAGCTGAGAATTTGGAAGGGGGAAATGCTGTTCCAATTCATGGAAAACCTTTTGCCAAAGTTACTGCAGTTAAATTCAAAACATCCCCTGGAAATAGAACGAGCACACAGGATTCCATCTAAATGGTCAGCTAACCAAGTGAAGCCAAGGCCATTAATCTTCAAGCTCTTAAGATTCCAGCAAGCCTTGGAGATTTTGAATTTGGCGAAAGCTGACAAACTTAAATTATAAAGGATCAAAGTTGCTGTTCTTGCCGGATTTCGCAAAAAACACTGCGGCCATAAGAAAACAATTTCTCCAGCTAAGACCTCAAATGAAAGAAAAGGGTCTTACATATGGCTTGTATTATCCTGCAAAAATGAGGGTAACAAGTGGTAACAAGTCCTTGTATTTCGAAGATCCTGAAAAATTAAAAGATTTCTTGACAAGTTCTGAACCAATGTCTTTTTAAATGGTTTCAAGTTAAAAACCTAAACTTTACAACATTTTTTAGGTTTTTGGACAAATTAACTCGAAGAAGAGGAACTTTGAAGAAAGAAAAGTAACATCTATAAGACGGAAATGAGAATGGATGAATTTTGTCATATTTAACAATCTAAAGATGAGAGGAGAAGAAGAGAAGAAAGAAAACAAGAGAAGGAAAAGGGATGAAGGAGAAAAGGAGAATAAAGAAAGGAAAGAAAAAAAAAAAGGGGAAAAATAATAAGAATGAGACATATTCAGAAGTATCTCTAGCTTGCTTCATAAAGAAATGATATTTTGAGCTAGGAAGTGACGTCATCCCAGCGCATGGCTGCCTGAATCAGGAGCTCCGTAGGGGCCGGTGAGAAAAAGAGCTTTTTCAGCTTCCAGCGCTAAAACGCGCTCATTATCAAGATCGCGGTTCGCGGGTGAAGCCATGGCGACGCGGAAGAAACTAGATAAATTTAAATATTTCGGCGAAGGAGGAGAGAAAACAGCGAGTGAGGCACAGGGGAGTGCAGGAGACGTGCTTAAAATGGCCGCGGGGCCGTCGGCGCCGACAGAGATGATTGAAGCTGGGACTTTGGCGATCTCGGGGGAGCTCAGTGAGACGGTGCACAAGTCTTTTCAAACGTGGTTCCAGGACCTGAAGGATGAAATGGTAGGAGTGAGAGTGGATGTGAAAGCTGCCCTGGCGGAGCTCCGTGCGGATGTGGGGGAGTTGGGAGCCAGAGTGTTAGCCTCTGAAGAGCACGTGGAGGCTCTGTCTGCCACAGTTACTGGGGTCCAGGAATCCACAGGCCATTTAACATCTGAGCTGCAGGAACTACAGGCACAGGTGGAGGATCTTGAGAATAGGTCACGCCGGTGTAACCTGCGATTTAAGGGAATCCCGGAGGGGGAGGCATATCGTGATTGCAAGACTGTGGTGCAAGAGTTTTGTCAGAGCCTCCTAAGTGTGGATGGAGCTGAGATACCTGAGGAGATTAAACTACAGAGAGTGCATCGGAGCTTGGGTCCTGTGAGAGGTCCTGGCTATAAAGATATCATCGCTTGCTTTGCGGATTTTTCCCTCAAAGAGAAGATTTTGCAGATGGCACGGCGCCACCCCCGGTTTCGTTGGAAAGAGTTGGAAGTGGGTGTCTACCAGGACCTAGCATGGTCTACACTACAGAAGCGCAGGGCGTTCAAAGAGGTCACGCAAGTGCTGAGGGATGGTGGCCACAAATACAGGGGTCTGGCTTACTATCAACGGGAGGTCTCGAAAGGTGGCTACGGTCACGGAAGCCTGGATAGCTATGAAAGAGCTGGGTTGTGTGAATATCCCGGAGACGGTGCCAGCGCTGGCTACAGCTAGTACTTCGGGAGTACCTGGCGCTTGATCTACAGTTCTGCGCTCTGGCAAGCGAGCAGCTAAACAGGGGACCTGATGATGAAGAGGACTTACCATCTAGACTATTCTTTAACGAGGCCACTTTGATTGGCATGAACTGGGAGAGGTGCTGAGTGGTGTGCCATCTCCGGTCTGGATCTTGGAAAGAGACTCTGCACTTTCTAATGTTTCTCTTTAGCTTTACTAGCGGCTTGTTTTGCTGCAATTTTTGGTTTTGTGTTGTTGACATGGGAAGCTGCTTGGGCTAGTCGCCTGGGGTACTTTTCACTTTCTAAGGGTTGGCTAGACCTTCACTGAGGGGGTCGGCTTCGGGTATGGGGGGAGGGGGGGTTGGGAGGGAGTACAAGTAAACTTCTTACTATTGGATCATGGAATGTAAACGGTTTAAACAGTCCGGGTAAACGTAGTATAGTATATCGTGAATTGAATAGATTAAAGTGGGATATATGTATGTTGCAGGAAACCCATTTGAGACCCAGACATGTGGGGGTCTTGCGGTCCTCTTACTTTGAGCAAGTATGGACGCATCAAAGTGGTCAGTCTGCTAAGAAGGTGGGAGGACTGGCAATTCTTATCCGAAAGGGCTTGGGATTTACTGTTCAGAAGGTGTATAGAGATTCTGGGGGAAGGTGTCTGGCTCTGCAGGGTACAATACAGGGCCGTCCTATCACTGTAATTAACATTTATGGTCCTAACGGGGGTCAGGCGGCCTTCTATGGTTCTCTTACAGATGATTTAGTCAATTTTGTTAGGGGGTCTGTATATTTGGGGGGGGATTTCAATGTCACTCCAGATGTGCTGCTGGATCACTCCCGGGGAGGACTTCGATCATCGTCCCGAGCTTCCCGCAAGGCTTTTCATGCCCTGATGTCCTCCTTGGGCTTGATCGACAGTTGGCGCTTGCATCACCCCTCCCAGAGGTCGTATACCCATTATTCATCTGTTCATGGTTCTTATGCTAGGATTGACAGTATCTGGACTCATCGTAATCAATGGGGGGGAATCAGAACTGCTGAAATTGAAGCTATACATGTCTCTGATCATGCGCCTGTCTGGATAGCTTGTGAAGGCTATTGGGATGTGGGGCATCATCGGACCTTTTGGAGGCTAAATGAATCACTGTTAAAGCATACAGAGGTGGACAGGGAGGTGGGAGAGGCTCTCACCAATTATCTACATGACAATGATAATGGTGCGGTGGGTGACTCCATATTGTGGGATGCCCTTAAGGCTGTGATCCGTGGGGTCTTTATTAAATGGGGGGCGCGCCTTAAGCGACAGCGGGAGCAAAGAACTATATCCCTTCGGGAGACTTTGATATCTTTGGGGAGGCAACACCAGTGCTCTCCTGATCCAGAAGTGTTTGCACAGCTTCTGAGAGCGCGACATGAACTTTCTCTTCTACAGATGGAAGAGATTGATTTTTATAGACTAAGATTACGCCAGACGATATATGAATACAGCAATAAAGCGGGCTCGCGACTTGCTCGATACATTAAATTGAAACAAGCCAGAACCGCTATTACCCGAATTAGGGATATGGAGGGGAAAATGCAGTGTACGGATGGGACCATTAAGAAGGTTTTTCTTTCCTACTACACCAAATTATATGGGAAAGTGGAGGGGGTACAATTGGACTCTATCACGGCATATTTAGATAAAGTGACGTTGCCACACCTGGGAGACTCGGATATGGGATATCTTAATAGTCCTGTTTCCTTGGGGGAGGTACTGGGGGTTATCACCAGGCTGAAATTGGGAAAGTCCCCGGGTTTAGATGGGTACACTAATAGTTTTTACAAACAGTATCGGGTCCAATAGCTCCTCTATTGGTACGGGTAATTAATGGGGTGAGGGAAGGGAATTCACTACCGCCATCGATGGGAGACGCGGGTATCTCGATATTGCTTAAACCGGGGAGAGATTCTGATAGTTGTGGTGCGTACCGGCCCATTTCATTATTGAACACCGATGCAAAAATTTTGGCTAAAGTTTTGGCCCTCAGGCTGGGGAAGTGCTTGCCTAGCCTGATTCATATGGATCAATCGGGGTTTATTCAAAGACGCCAGGTTGGAGACAATATCCAAAGAACACTGCATCTTCTCTGGGAGGCGCAGCACAATTTGGATAAAGTAGCTCTCTTAGCAGTTGATGCAGAGAAAGCTTTTGATCAGGTGGGTTGGGACTTTTTATGGCAAGTCATGGAGCGGACGGGGTGTGGGGATTTCTTTCTGGCTTGGGTGCGAGCATTCTACCGGTCACCGAGGGCGACTATTAGGGTGAATGGGGACTACACAGAATTTTTTTCAATTGAACGGGGTACACGCCAGGGGTGCCCTCTCTCTCCGCTTTTGTTTGCACTGTCTATTGAACCCTTAGCTATCCACATACGTGAACATCCAGACATGCGGGGTTTATGGATCGGGGCTCAGGAACATCGGCTTGCGTTATTTGCTGATGATGTTTTGTTATATGTGCGTGACCCTGAACTTTCCCTCCCTATCTTGTTAGACATTTTTGCCGAATTTGGTATGGTGTCCGGCTTTACGGTTAATCTGGATAAGTCGGAATTGTTGGGGATCACCTTGACTGCCGATGAAGAGAGGGGACTGTCGGGGAGATTCCCGTTTCGTTGGGCTTCTGGGGCGCTGAAATATTTGGGGATCTATATCTCTCGGGATTTGTCTCAACTGTACACTTTAAATTATACCCCCATTATTAGGCAAATCAAGGTGGACTTGCAGCGGTGGTCTGGGCTGTGGTTGTCTTGGTGGGGACGGATTATTAAAATGAATATTTTGCCTTGTTTATTATTTCTTTTTCAAACACTGCCTATACCGCTCCCGACTGTGGTGTTGAAAGAACTTCATGCTCTCTTCTTCCGGTTTATCTGGAAGGGGAAACCGCCTCGGATCTCTCGTCAGTGTCTGTGGCTGCCCCGTGAGTCTGGGGGGACGAGCACTTCCCAATTTGTTCTGGTATTATAGGGCTGCACAATTGCGAATTTTGTTGGATTGGGATATAGCGGAACAAAAATGTGTAGTACAATTGGAACAGCAATTAATGGGTACCCGGGTTTTACGAACCTTGATTTGGTCCTCTTTATCTGCACGGGTGGTTTTTAGAACTTTGAGAAACCCTATTTTGACGCACCTTTTGCGGATATGGTGGGAGACGCGGAAGAAATGGGGAGCAGGGATGGTGCCTTCGCTACTGGGGGCGTTGGGGGACGAACCATCTTTTCCGGCAGGTAGGGAGAGTTCGGTTTTTCAGCGCTGGGAGCGTCAGGGACTCCGGACGTTCTCGGATGTCCTTCATAGGGGGATCCTGGTGTCCTTTGAGGCTTTTCAGAAGAGTGCAGCTTTGCCTAAGGGGGATTTTTTAGCTTACTCCCAAACCCGACATTTTATTCAATCACAGGGCTGGACTGGGGATTCGATTAGGACAAGGGCTCCCTTGGAACATCTGTGGCTTACACTTCGTAACCTGCCCAAACCCATTTCAGTTCTCTATCAATATTTTAGGGGCTCGGTTGTCTTTCACCCTAACTACAAAGGTCTTTGGGAACGGGACTTGGGGTGTTCTTTCTCAGAGAGGGAGTGGACTCAACTTTGTCTTGAGGTGGGCAAGGCATCCTCTTGTGTTCTTATACAGGAGAATGCCTACAAGGTGTTTACCAGGTGGTATTATACCCCTGCTAGGTTACATAAAATGTTTCCGAGATCTTCTGCAATGTGTTGGAGGTGTGGGGGGGTCGTTGGCACCTTTTTGCATATTTGGTGGGATTGTCTTCCTTTACAAATCTTCTAGAAACAGGTTGTTGGCTGTTTATCCCAATTGTTGCAAGTTGTGCTCCCGCTGGTGCCAGTGGAATGTTTACTAGGCTTACATAATGTGTGTGAACACACTTGGCAAACTAAACTCCGCAGGTGGGGATTGGCTGCAGCTAAATGTTTAATTGCTAAATCCTGGAAAAGATCCGAGGCACCTGTTATGTTAGAATGGTATTTGCAGTTTCATCAATTGTGCACCATGGAACTTTCAATTGCTAAACGTCATGGGCATTACTTTTCATCTATCCGAACTTGGACTGTTATTATGGACAAGATTGATACTTTGGTTTAAGTTTACTGGGGCTGGGGGGTTTGGGGGGATTGTTGTTGTGGGGATAACTTCCTGAAGGAACAACAGAGAGGTGTCCACTCTGTATATTTCAGTTAACTTGGGAGGGGTGGGGGGATTTGTGATTCATTGCAGGGGATATCTGGTTGGCAATGATGTTTTCTTCTTGCTGTATTGTGATTTCTGAGCCTGTTGTCTTTTGTTCAATACTATGGAGTGCTTGAGCCTTGATATCCTTATTTTGCTTGTATAATACAAAACTTTTAATAAAGATTTTCAAGTTAAAAAAAAAAAAGAAATGATATTTTTTGTTCTGACATTAACTTTAGCTAGAATACTCTATTTTAAACGCATCAGATATGTTTAATGATAAAAGCAAAGGATGATTCTATATGATGAAATTGAATTCAGTAATTTTAATGGAGCATATTTGTTGGTTTATGAATATCTTATTAAATGAAAAAAATGGATTAATGTGGTTTGATAAAGTCAGCGGAATTGATAAAAAGGGAAAAAGGAGTCAATAGTTCTGCATTTCGGGATGGTTATGATAAAACTTAAAAGGATACACATGATTTTTAGGAAATATAAATTATTTAATGGTAGTTTAATTGATTGGTGAATATGTTTTATAGATATGATTAACTAAATTTCCACTTATAGGATATTAGAAAGATTAAAGAGATAAGAGGGAAAGTAAAGGGAAAAAGTGAAAGATAATAAAATATTTATGGTAATGATAACATATGATTTGGTAAACCTGGTTTAATTAGGAAATTTTTTAAATGAGTTTTATGAAGAACTTTTTTTTAATAATAATTAGGACTACATTATTGCAAGGGATATTATTGTAAGATTATTTGATTCATAATGCATTAATGAATATTCTATCATTTTATATATATTATAAGAAGAAAGATGTGATAGAATGTTGCCTGGGGAGGGGGTATTGAGATTACTAATCCTATGTGTGTTCCAAGGCAATCAATTTATGTGAGGGGTAGGGGAGGAAAGAGGGAGGGTTTTATTTTTTCAAAATCAGGAACAGGAAGATAGGGAATGATGGAGTTGAAGAAGATCAATTTTGCTTTTCATTGGGTATTAGTTGTGTAATGGTATCTAATCATATCAAATTAAATATATTTAAATATCATTGTTGGTTTATGCGTATGGAATTAGATGGAGATTAAGATATTTTCATTGAATGTCAATGGCTTTAACCATTAAATAAAAAGGAAGAAAATGTTAGCTTTCCTAAAACAGCAAAACGCTGATTTGTATTTTATTCAAGAGACGCACCTGTCCATGATGAAATCAAGAAAACTGGAAGGGGGTTGGGTTCGTCAAGAAAGCTGGGGTTGCCATATTAGTAAATAAAAAATGCACAGCTAATTTTCAGATGAATGATTATCCCAGGACAAGCAGGCAGGTATTCTCACTAGTGGGTGATGTCATCCGACAGAGCCCCGATACGGACATCTTGCAAGCATGTCTTGCTTGAAGAAACTCAGAAGTTTCGAGATGCCCGCACCGCGCATGCGCCAGTGCCTTCCCGCCCGATGGTCCGGGTGTGTCTCCTCAGTTCATTTTCTTCCGTGGAGCTGAGAAGTCTATCTTCAATTTCGCACCCATTGAATCTCGTTTTTTTGCCTTCTGTTTTGCCGCGGGTTGAGTTCTTTTGGCTCTCCTGTGCATTTGTTTCTTTCTTTGTTTTCATTTAAAAAAAAAAAAATTTTTTTCTTCCGACACCGGGTCGGCCGCGTGGCTGAGGCCCCGCACCTTCGACCTTGTGGCGGAACTTTTCCAGCCTATGTCCCGGCCGATTACCGGTTTTAAAAATTGTAGCAAGTGCCAACGCGCGATTTCGCTCAAGGACCCTCCATGTGGGCCTTGCGGTGTGTGAGAGCCCTTTTCTGGAAGGTGGCACACTCCGCACACGATGCTGTCGGGTGTTGGGGCCCCAAGCACCTTAAACAGCACCGGTGAGGGTCTGTGATCGACAAAAGTCTGTCACACCTACCACACTTTTTAAATCCCGTTACAGGCCGGGACATGGGCCCAAAACGAGGCCGGGAACACACGAGGTTCCTCGGCCACGGCTACCGGGAGCCCCCGGAGCGATCGGAAACAAAGATTTTTTTTTTAAACGAAAGACAAGAAAAGAAACAAAAGAAAAACGCAGCGACCGCGTCGAAAATCCGTACACAGCTGCGGCGACAGAAGGCAAACACGAGCACAATTTTACTTGGAGGGCCGCAGAAAAAATAGTTAATGTCTTACTAAAGAAGCACATAAATTTTATTGGTATACAGTCACCAATGAGAATTAACGAAACCAACTACCCCCCTATTCAGATAAGTACATCAAGTTGATCTGTATTAGTTCGTGGTCACGTAGGGAGGTCAACCTGGAAAACTCTAACGAAATAACTCAAATCAATCAAAAATTGGAAAAAATTAAAAATTGGCTAACACAGAACAAGCTTGCGCTAAATATATCCAAAACTAAAGCTTTACTCTTTCCATTTAAATAGGGCTTAAAGCTCTCTATCCCTTTTTCAATCGATAACACAATAATTGAAATTGTCACATCACTCAAGATACTAGGAGTAACAATTGACGACAAATTCTCCTATCAAGAGCACATTAATAATACAGTTAAAAGTTGTTTCTATCGTCTACGTTTAATTCGCTCAATGTCGAAATATCTGGAACCAAAATCCCTAAACATCTTATTACATTCCCTCATAATACCCAAACTAGATTATTGTAATTCACTTCTTATGAATATCACTCACAAGGATCAAAGACGCTTACAAATAATACAAAACATTGCAATCAAAATAATTCACCAAGGGAAGAAATACGATCATGTAACCCCCTATTTGATAGAATCTCATTGGTTACCTATCAATCAACGAATAACATATAAAATAGCATTATTAGTACATAAAACAATATCTACTAATGAACCACAGTTTATAGATCGACTTTTAATTCCTCATATTTCAAATCGTTCACTTCGGTCTAACACACAAGGGCTATTAATGGTCCCCTCACTGAAAATAATAGGAACAAGACGCCACGACATCTTCTCAGTCATGGCTCCTCTTATATGGAATAATCTCCCGCTATACATTAGAGAAATAAAAGATCTTAACTCATTTAAAACTAATTTAAAAACATTTCTTTTTAAAGTCTCATTTAATCTTTAGAACGACTCTTTCCGTGAAGTACTAAACTGACTAAATCTCCTCTTACTTCTTTCCCTAACCTAATGTTCTACCCTACCTATCACATATCCCCTTTCTTCCCTCTGGGAAACAGCAAAATGTAACTTTTATTTCCTAATGTTCTTTCCTATGTGTATATTAGTACGTCTGTATTGTCAGTTTGTCACAGCCCCTTGAAATTATTTATGTTAAATAACTTGTCTCATTGCCTTATGCTATAACTTTTTTATTATGTAATTCGCTTAGTATTTAATAAGCGAACTATCAAATTCAAATAAACTTGAAACTTGAGGGCAGGGGACAGGTGAAGGCGATGATGGTCCCCTTGTTAACCTCATTGTAGTGACTTCACTATATTTTGGGTTACTTGGTCTGAACACTTCACAATAATATTTAAAATAAATTAAAGAAAGCGATATTATTAACAAGAGATTATAGCTGTGATTACAATATTATATATTACTAAAGAAATGACAATTTTACATGAGGTAAAACTCTTTATAGTTTATAAATCTCCCCCCCCCCCCGAAGGCTTGCATGTTCCTCCCTTCTTTGCAGCATCCTCCAGCTTCCCCCCTGGCCTCCCGGTCTTAGTTTCAGCTAATTATTGCAGCCTGCAGAGAGGATCGTCGGTGCTATAACGTTCCTTGCAGGTTGCCATCAAAAGGGACAAAAATGATTCACTAAATCAGATCCAACAGGCCCAAAATAAACCTCAGCACATAGTGCACAATCTTACCACTCCACCTGCTGGAGGCTGAGAAAAGACTGATTGTAATAGGGATGCACAGCCCACTTGTACTGTAGCCAAAAGTTAGTGTCTCAGTCTCCACCTGCTGGAAGAGAAGAGTAAACCCATCTGTTTCTGTGCCGGTCTGGAGGGACACTAAAGAATCATTGTTTTGCTGCACTCTCCTTTAAGAAGCTGAGCAATTTTGTTTGCTGTGCAAAGATGATCAGTCTGGATTTTAATGCTCCTACATGCCTGTAGGGACGCCATTCTGAAACAGGGTGAGATCAGCACACTGATTTCTTAGTCCTTGTGAAAGAATGGTGAATCATTCCCTCTTTCCCCCTTACCTGTCACAAATTAACCCTTATCTTATTTAAGCAATCCTTATTTGGAAAGGACATCAGCTGACATGCATTGAGTACGTGCAAAAACACAGGTATTGTCTAAGTGCTGAGTTGGAGGGTGATCACAAGGTAAAGGGAGGGTGATCACGATGTAAAAGCTTGTACCTTTGTATCCACCACTCATTAGACATGTAATCGAGGGAGTTACTATGATGTCATTAGCATAGAAGCATAATAAAAGGAGCTTGGAGCTTTCCACAGCAGCGCCTCTGCCCGACTCAGCCTGTGTGTGTGTGTTTTCTGTGTCCCATCCCTACACATGCGTGCAGGGATTTTCAAACTCCAGTTAGGATCATCTCATTGAACAAAACTGGCTCTGCTCCAGTAGCCTGGTGCTGTCAGTATAGTGGCCTCTAGAGGCAGACATAGAGATGAGCAAATGAGCCGTAATTTGTCTTACCTTTAGATAAGGCCTCTGCTGTATTCAGTCTCTGCTGCAAAGAAAAAGGGCCATAAATGGATTGATATTTCCAATGAAGACCCCCCAGTGGGGATATTAGCCTTTCTACACCTAAAAGATTGAACAGTGTTACTTGTGCAAGTTCTGTACCCCTGTTGGATCTGGGTCAGTCACCACTTGTTGGCAGTATTAGTCATTGCTATTCTCTTGAGATTCCTAAGGACTGTCTACTCCAACTCTTTCTTCTCTCCCATCACACATCCTCACCCCATTTTCCAGGCACCTCTGTGATAAACTTCTTCTGGGATGCTGGATTGTTCTAGCAGCTGAAACCAAACTTCCTAAAACCCAGTATCCAGTAGCAAAACCTGGGTGGGCACGCCATAGGACATTTTTATCCTGCACCAAGCAAGGGACTTCATTCTTTCTACAGCCACACAAATTGGAGTTGTGGCTGCAGAAAGATTGGCGAGTGCTATCCTAGAATATCAGAGAAAGCACAGGAAGGGAGTTGGAGTCTCTCTCATGGAACCACAAAATAAAGACCATCTGGCCTATCCAGCCTGCCCAGTCTCCTGTCTGTAAGCAGGATCCTCTAGGCTTCAGCTATCTAAGATAGACACATGATCTGTGCTTACAAATTCCCCATGATAGGAACTCCAATCATCCCACTAAGTAACTTGCAGAACCTTATGTAAAATGTCTATACCAGTAGTCTCAAAGCCTTTGCAGGGCCACATTTTGGATTTGTAGCTACTTGGAGGGCCACAGAAAAAAAATAGTTAATGTCTTATTAAAGAAATGACAATTTTGCATGAGGTAAAACTCTTTATAGTTTATAAATCTTCCCCTCCCCCCTGCATGTTCCCCCTTTTGCAGTTTCCTCCAGCTTCTCCCCTAGCCTCCCGGTCTTAGTTTCAGCTAATTACTGCAGCCTGCAGAGAGGATCGCCAATGCTGTAGCATTCCTTGCAGGCTGCCATCAGGCTCTGCAGCACGTTCCCTTTGCCGCAGTCCCGTCCCTCCTCTGACGTCAGTGACAGGATCGCAGCAAAAAGAACGTGCTGTTGAGGATGACAACAGCCTGCAAGGATCGCTACAGCACCGGCAATCCTCTCTGCAGGCTGCGGTAATTATCTGAAGGTAAGAGTGGGAGGCCAGGGGGGGGAAGCCGGAGGACGCTGCAAAGAGCGGGCAGCAGTACTACAGACCACAGGCTGCAAAATAGAACCTGGCGGGCTGCGAGTTTGAGACCACTAGTCTATACTGTATTAGAGAAGAAAGGGGGGCTGGAGTTAAATCAATGGTTCAGTTATGTTTATTGATTTCATAGTCTGCCTTTTGTTAATTAAAAAAAAAATCAAAGCAGCATATGTAATTTAAAAAAGAAAAGAAATGGGGAATAGAAACAGGGAAAATGACAGCAGGTAAAGATGATACAGTCTGAGTCTGCCCATCCATATCAACTACTAATCTCTATTATCCCTCGCCCTTACAGATCCTCTGTGCTCGTTCTGAGCTTTCTTGAATTCAGATATAGTCTTTGTCTCCACTGAGAGGCCATTCCATGAATTCACAACCCTCTCTGCGAGGAAATATTTCCTTTGGTTATTTCTAAGCCTGTCCCCTTTCCCCTTCATCCTATACCCGCTCAGTTGAAAGAGACTCTTCCCCTGTGTATTTATGCCACACAGGTATTTAAATGTCTCTATCAGATCTCCGTTCTCCCACCTTTCTTCCTAAGTTCAAGTGGAGCATGAAAATCTAAGCAAAACATGCTCAGCGCCCAGAGTTAGGTGCCGTTTGTAGAACAGCCATTGGTGCCAGGAACTGCACCTATCTTTAGGTGGGAATCCCCCATATTCTATGACAATGTGCATAAGTTACAGAACGACCCCCTCCAATATGCCCTTCACCCTCCCATGGCTATGTACCCTTCTTGGAACCGTGCTTAAAATTTAGGTGCGGATCCTGACACCTAAAAATATGAGTGTGGTGGGGGAGTGTGGTGCAGTGGTTAAAGCTACAACCTCAGCACCCTGGGGTCGTGGGTTCAAACCCACGCTGCTCCTTGTGACCCTGGGCAAGTCACTTAATCCCTTCATTGCCCCAGGTAAATTAGATAGACTGAGCCCACCGAGACAGAAAGGGAAACATGCTTGAGTCCCTGAATAAACTCATGTAAACCGTTCTGAGCTCTCCTAGGAGAACAGTAGAGGAAAATGAATAAATAATTGATTCCAATGATAATTGATCAAACAATAGCTCCAGGCAATGTTTCAAATATTTCAAGGGATCAAGAGGTGACCCGGGAAACTACAGGCCGGTGAGCCTGACTTCAGTTCCAGGGAAAATGGCAGAAGCACTGATAAAAGAAAACATCGATCAACATTTTGAAAAAAATGAACTTCTGATAACCAGCCAGCATGGTTTCTGCAAGGGAAGATCGTGCCTAACGAACTTATTGCACTTCTTCGAAGGGATCAACAAACGGATGGACAAAGGAGACCCCATAGACATCATATATCTAGATTTCCAAAAAGCCTTTGACAAGGTGCCCCATGAACGTCTACTCCGGAAACTGAAGAACCATGGGGTGGAAGGAGACGTACATAGATGGATCAGAAACTGGTTGGAGGGTAGAAAACAAAGGGTAGGAGTGAAGGGTCACTACTCCGACTGGAGGAGGGTCACGAGTGGTGTCCTGCAGGGCTCGGTGCTCGGGCCGCTGCTATTTAATATCTTCATAAATGATCTAGAAACAGGAACGAAGTGCGAGATAATAAAATTTGCGGACGACACCAAACTATTTAATGGAGCTCGGACTACAGAGGACTGCGAAAAGTTGCAAAGGGACTTGAACAAATTAGAAGAATGGGCGGCGAAATGGCAGATGAAGTTCAACATTGAAAAATGTAAAGTATTACATGTGGGGAGCAGAAACTCGAGGTACAACTATACAATGGGAGGGATGTTATTGAATAAGAGTACCCA
This sequence comes from Geotrypetes seraphini, assembly GCF_902459505.1. Classification (NCBI taxonomy): domain Eukaryota; kingdom Metazoa; phylum Chordata; class Amphibia; order Gymnophiona; family Dermophiidae; genus Geotrypetes; species Geotrypetes seraphini. The sequence goes on from NC_047095.1 coordinate 72,598,115, forward strand.
GGAAAGGGACTTGGGGGTAATGGTGGACATGACAATGAAGCCGTCGGCACAGTGTGCAGCGGCCGCTAAGAGAGCGAATAGAATGCTTGGTATAATCAAAAAGGGTATTACAGCCAGAACGAAAGAAGTTATCCTGCCGTTGTATCGGGCGATGGTGCGCCCGCATTTGGAGTACTGCGTCCAATATTGGTCGCCGTATCTTAAGAAGGATATGGCATTAGTCGAGAGGGTTCAAAGGAGAGCAACACGTCTGATAATAGGTATGGAAAACCTGTCATATTCTGAGAGATTGGAGAAGCTGGGTTTCTTTTCCCTGGAGAAGAGGAGACTTAGAGGGGATATGATAGAGACTTACAAGATCATGAAGGGCATAGAGAGAGTAGAGAGGGACAGATTCTTCGAACTTTCGAAAAATAAGAGAACAAGAGGGCATTCGGAAAAGTTGAAAGGGGACAGATTCAAAACAAATGCTAGGAAGTTCTTCTTTACCCAACGTGTGGTGGACACCTGGAATGCGCTTCCAGAGGACGTTATAAGGCAGAGTACGGTACTGGGGTTCAAGAAAGGATTGGACAAATTCCTACTGGAAATGGGGATAGAGGGGTATAGATAGAAGATTACTGCACAGGTCCTGGACCTGTTGGGCCGCCGCGTGAGCGGACTGCTGGGCACGATGGACCTCGGGTCTGACCCAGCAGAGGCATTTCTTATGTTCTTATGTTCTTATTTAAACTTGAAACAGTGTAATCTCTCAAAGTGCTCAGAGAAGTCAATGCAACTTGTGAGACAATAAAACCAATCTGGGTCACAAATCCGCTTGTCAGTGGCTCAATTCTCAATGATTGCACTTATAATTGCACCATAAAATAATCTGAGTGAGTAAACTCTTTTCTGGCAGTACTCTTTTTAATATCAAAATGCTCAGAAGTAGAATTCAAATTTCCTTCTCAAATGCTGAGTTCAGGGTTCTGACGCATTTCATCATTATTGCTGCATCATAGAAGTCGTCATAAGCACATCTTTATATGCAGACTCAAGAATATAGCAATCCCTACAAACAAATAAAGATTATTTTATGTGCAATCCTATATAATAAAACGCTAGCCGCACATGCGCACTCAACTGCGTGCTTCTGTTTTCCCTGATCTGTGAGATGTAGGTCCGTGGCATTGCAGGAGTGCGCATGCGCGCCTAGGGTTCTTTTCAGTTCGTCTTCGTTGTCGTCTTCGCCCCTCCCCCCAATCCCTGTTGAGCCTCTCACCCGATTTTCCCTTCTCGCGGTTTGGCCGGCTCCCTTAGTCCCTTGCCGCGGTCGACAAACCTCTTGGCTCCAGCAGCGGCCGCAGCACTGTAAACACGCTGCTTCGCGGCCTCTACTGCCCCAATTTGCTCTGCCGCGTCTCTGATGATGTCATCAATGACACAGAAGAGCAAATCAAGGCAGTAGAGGCCGCGAAGCAGCGTGTTTACACTGCGGCCACTGCTGGAGCCAAGAGGTTTGTCGACTGCAGGAAGGGAAGGGAAGGGGTGGCGGCGGTGGCAAGGGACTAGGGGAGCTGGCCAGACCGTGGGGATGGCGCGCATCTTCAAAAAAGTGTAGGCGGGAGGCGAGTGAAGGAGTTTCAGCTCAGAGGAACGGCTGGAGGGTGCTGCAGGTGGCCCATGCAGGTAAACATTCTCACAAGAGGGGAAAGGGGGCTGCTTCGGAGGGAGGGGTGTGCTGGGAGGCAGATCGTTTTGCTTAGGGGGGGGAAGACAGAAGGGGGGCCACGGAGAGACAGGGAAGAACTGGAGCGGGAGAGGGAAAGGGGCCTGCTTTGGGGGAGGGGTGTGCTTGGAGGTAGACAGCTATGCTTGGGAGGGGAGACAGAAGGGGGGGCCACAGAGACACTGTCAGGGAGTAATTGGAGGGGTAGAGGGAAAGGGGGCTGCTTCAGGGGAAGGGGTGTGCTGGGAGGCAGATTGTTTTGCTTAGGGGGGGAAGACAGAAGGGGGGCCACGGAGAGACAGTTAGGGAGGAACTGGAGGGGGAGAGGGAAAGGGGGCTGCTTTCTAGCACCCGTTAATGTAATGAGCTTAAACACTAGTTACTGTATAAGAGATCTGTTACCGAAAGTGCAATGATTGAGAATCTGTGACCCAGATTGCTCTTATTATCTCACAAGTTACACCAATCTCTCCGAGTACATTGTTCAAGTTTAAAGAACATATTTGAAACATTGCCTGCAGCTATTGTTTGATACTGGCTGGCCTTTTGCTCTAGTTGCATTGTATGCGTTGCCAGAGGATGTGGTAAAAGTGGATAGAGTAGCTGGTTTTAAGAAAGATTTGGACAAGTTCCTGGAAGAAAAGTCCATAGTCTGTTATTGAGAAAGACATGGGGAAGCCCCTGTTTGCCCTGTATTGTTGCTACACCTTGGGTTTTGGCCAGGTACTGGTGCCCTGGATTGGCCACCATGAGAGTAAGGTTATTCTTATGTTCTTAGATCTTAACCCTATACGCTGGGGAGGTTTGGCTTCCACCAATTTTCAGGATTCACTGAGCCTATTATAAGGAGATTGCTAACTAAAACCATTTTACCTGCTAATTTCAATCTTAAATGTCTTTCCCTCTTGCCTTATGCTCTTGCAGTTCTTTTCTCTAAGTACCAAGTCCACTGACCTTTATCTTGGCCACACTGCTGTCTGTGGCATGCAGAATGGAGTTCAGCTGAGTGTCCCAGTTCATGCTTTTAATGGGCGCAGACACAAAAAAAATAAAAGTGCCTCCAAGGGGCTGAAAGGCTAGCTGTAAAGAGAGGTGACAAGTATAACCCTCGAGGGGGCTTCATCTATCTATTCGCCATAATACGCAGGAACCGACGGAACAAGTTACTGCTTGAGAAGGGCCACCATCAGACCTGGTGCATTATGGGAGCTGCAGCACTACAAGTCCCACACTGCCCTGGGCAACTTGCCAAAGTGAAAAAGAAAATGCATTTGTGGAGAGGTTGTGCTCAGAGACCTGCAGGACTTCCTCGCCTTCTCTTGCTCTGCTCAACCGCTTTCTCAATGTGGGGAGGCCACTAGGAGGCTCCATTCGGGAAGCGGCAAATGGAAAAGCACCGTTCAAAAAGCTCCACCGCCGCGCACAGACTCTCGGGAGCTTGAGTTCTTTCCGGCTTGGGGCTGTGCTGCTTTCAGGCCGCGGCCTCAGGGCGACAAGAACTACGTCTCCCATAAGTCCTGGCGCGACAGGAAGCCCCCAGGCTCGGTGGGAAGTGACGTAGCCGGGCGGCATGGCGGCGTTCCTGGAGCTGGAAGGGAAGGTGCGAGCTTTCCTAGCGGACTTTGGCTTCGAGGTTTATCCTTTCAAGGTACCGAAGACAACGTCCCGCCCGCGAGGGGGGCGGGGCGGCAGGTGCGGCCAATCAGGCCTGTCCGCGCCGGCCCCGCCCTCGGAGCGGGAGGAGGAGGAGGAGGAGGGGTGAAACAAGGGAGAAGAGCGTTGGCCGGGGCTGTTGCCAGGCGTTGCTCACGTGACCCTGAAATGGGAAGAGCCGTCACTCAAATGCGTTGCCATGGCTCCAGAACGACGCGGGGTCAGCCCAGTATCCTGTTGCCACAAGGCCATTTAGGGACTTTTCCTCCAGGAACTTGTGCCAACCTTTCTTAACTAGTCTCTGACTGAAAGAAAAGTCTTTGTCAGGAGTCAGATCTACCCTCAACCGTCTCTTTTACAAGCTGTAGAGCCCTAACCGTTTAGTCTTTCCTCATAAGAGAGGAGTTCCATCCCCTTTACCATCTTGGTCGCTCTTCTTTGAACCTTTTCTAGGGCCGCTATATCTTTCTTGAGATAAGGCGACCAGAATTGAACGCAATACTCCAGATGAAGTTGCACCATGGAGCGATACAGGGCCATTATAACATTCTTAGTTTTGTTAACCATCCCCTTTACCATCTTGGTCGCTCTTCTTTGAACCTTTTCTAGGGCCGCTATATCTTTCTTGAGATAAGGCGACCAGAATTGAACGCAATACTCCAGATGAAGTTGCACCATGGAGCGATACAGGGCCATTATAACATTCTTAGTTTTGTTAACTATCCCCTTTACCATCTTGATCGCTCTTCTTTGAACCTTTTCTAGGGCCGCTATATCTTTCTTGAGATAAGGAGACCAGAATTGAACGCAATACTCCAGATGAAGTTGCATCATGGAGCGATACAGGGCCATTATAACATGCTTAGTTTTGTTAACCATCCCCTTTACCATCTTGGTCGCTCTTCTTTGAACCTTTTCTAGGGCCGCTATATCTTTCTTGAGATAAGGCGACCAGAATTGAACGCAATACTCCAGATGAAGTTGCACCATGGAGCGATACAGGGCCATTATAACATTCTTAGTTTTGTTAACCATCCCCTTTACCATCTTGGTCGCTCTTCTTTGAACCTTTTCTAGGGCCGCTATATCTTTCTTGAAATAAGGCGACCAGAATTGAACGCAATACTCCAGATGAAGTTGCACCATGGAGCGATACAGGGCCATTATAACATTCTTAGTTTTGTTAACCATCCCCTTTACCATCTTGGTCTCTCTTCTTTGAACCTTTTCTAGGGTCGCTATATCTTTCTTGAGATAAGGAGACCAGAATTGAACGCAATACTCCAGATGAAGTTGCACCATGGAGTGATACAAGGCATTATAACATTCTTAGTTTTCTTAACCATCCCCTTTACCATCTTGATCGCTCTTCTTTGAACCTTTTCTAGGGCCGCTATATCTTTCTTGAGATAAGGCGACCAGAATTGAACGCAATACTCCAGATGAAGTTGCACCATGGAGCGATACAGGGCCATTATAACATTCTTAGTTTTGTTAACCATCCCCTTTACCATCTTGGTCTCTCTTCTTTGAACCTTTTCTAGGGTCGCTATATCTTTCTTGAGATAAGGAGACCAGAATTGAACGCAATACTCCAGATGAAGTTGCACCATGGAGTGATACAAGGCATTATAACATTCTTAGTTTTCTTAACCATCCCCTTTACCATCTTGGTCGCTCTTCTTTGAACCTTTTCTAGGGCCGCTATATCTTTCTTGAGATAAGGCGACCAGAATTGAATGCAATACTCCAGATGAAGTTGCACCATGGAGCAATACAGGGCCATTATAACATTTAGTTTTGTTAACCATCCCCTTTACCATCTTGGTCGCTCTTCTTTGAACCTTTTCTAGGGTCGCTATATCTTTCTTGAGATAAGGCGACCAGAATTGAACGCAATACTCCAGATGAAGTTGCACCATGGAGCGATACAGGGCCATTATAACATTCTTAGTTTTGTTAACCATCCCCTTTACCATCTTGATCGCTCTTCTTTGAACCTTTTCTAGGGCCGCTATATCTTTCTTGAGATAAGGAGACCAGAATTGAATGCAATACTCCAGATGGTTGCACCATGGAGAGATACAAGGGCATTATAACATTCTTAGTTTTGTTAACCATCCCCTTTACCATCTTAGTCGCTCTTCTTTGAACCTTTTCTAGGGCCGCTATATCTTTCTTGAGATAAGGCGACCAGAATTGAACGCAATACTCCAGATGAAGTTGCACCATGGAGCGATACAGGGCTATTATAACATTCTTAGTTTTGTTAACCATCCCCTTTACCATCTTGGGCGCTCTTCTTTGAACCTTTTCTAGGGCCGCTATATCTTTCTTGAGATAAGGAGACCAGAATTGAACGCAATACTCCAGATGAAGTTGCACCATGGAGCGATACAGGGCCATTATAACATTCTTAGTTTTGTTAACCATACCCTTTACCATCTTGGTCGCTCTTCTTTGAACCTTTTCTAGGGTCGCTATATCTTTCTTGAGATAAGGCGACCAGAATTGAACGCAATACTCCAGATGAAGTTGCACCATGATACAGAGGCCAATCCTTGCTTTTGTATACCGATTCATCCCTCCAATAGAACTCCCTTTTTAAATAATTCCTAACGTCTTGTTTGCTTTCTTGGCTGCTGCTGCTGCACATTGGGCAGAAAGGCAGAAAGGTTTCAGCGTACTGTCCACGATGACACCCAGATCTTTTTCTTGAACGTGGACCCAATATGCATCACTTTGCATTTGTCCACATTAAATTTCATCTGCCATTTCGATGCCCAGTCTTCCAGTTTCCTAAGATCTGCCTGCAGTTTTTCACAGTCTGCATGCGTTTTAACAACTTTGATTCCTTTCAGCGCTATATATGTGATAAATACGGTAGTAGCTTAGTTGAAGTGTCATCTGACCTAGATTGGCCATTGTAAGACGGAATACTGGGTCTGACCCAGTAAGGCTATTCTTATAGTTTGATTAGCAATCATCTGAGGTTAAGCTTTCCAAATCCTATAAGTATTAACTATAAAACAATATTCTCTACCAATATATCTATGTTTTTTTTCAAGATAATTCATTCACACTAACAGAGGAGCAGAATTTCTATTTGTTTGTTTTGATTTTAATGTACATAAGAACATAAGCATTGCCTCTGCCGGGTCAGACCAGGGGTCCATCGTGCCCGGCAGTCCGCTCCCGCGGTGGCCCTCCAGGTCCATGACCTGAAAGTGTTCCCTACCTAACCTAAAATGTCCATACCCTATTCGCTTAATGTCCTGTAAGGTAAACCTCTATCTGTACTCTGTTATCCCCTTTGCTTCCAGGAAGTCATCCAGTCCCTTTTTGAACCCCAGAATTGTACTCTTTCTTATCATCTCTCCGGGAAGCGCGTTCCAGGTGTCTACCACCCGTTGAGTGAAGAAGAACTTCCTTACATTCGTTATGAATCTGTCTCCTCTCAGTTTTTCTGAATGACCTCTTGTTTTAGTTGTCCCTGCTAGTCTAAAGAATCTGTCCCTCTCCACCTTCTCTATGCCTTTCATGATTTTATATTGTAATTCCTGGTGATGGCCAGTTTTTTATTAACTTGGAAATCCCATTGAACTCCTATTACAGTATATTAGTGATTCATAAATATTTATGTAATGTACTGAGTAAGAGGAAGGAGCAGTTATAGTATCCTGTTTAGTTTAGTGAGGCAGCATTTTAAACAGCTTTTAAATACATAAGAGTGCTGAGTGGACTACAGGGTGAAACTGAAAGAAGCCAAGAGAGAGATACGTTTGGCGAAGGCACAGGCGGAAGAACAAATGGCTAAAAATGTAAAAAAGGGAGATAAAAATTTTTTCAGATATATTAGTGAAAGGAGGAAGATAAAAAATGGAATTGCTAGGCTAAAAGATGCTGGGAACAAATATGTGGAGAGTGATGAGGAGAAAGCAAATGTGCTAAACAAATACTTCTGTTCTGTGTTCACAGAAGAAAATCCTGGAGAAGGACCAAGATTGTCTGGCAAAGTTACACGAGAAAATGGAGTAGATTCTGCGCCGTTCACGGAGGAGGGTGTTTATGAGCAACTTGAAAAACTGAAGGTGGACAAAGCGATGGGACCAGACGGGATCCAATCCAGGATACTAAGGGAGCTCAGAGAGGTTCTGGCGAGTCCTATTAAAGACTTGTTCAACAAATCTCTGGAGACGGGAGTGATTCCTGGGGATTGGAGGAGAGCGGATGTGGTCCCTATTCATAAAAGTGGTCACAGGGATGAAGCAGGAAACTACAGGCCGGTGAGCCTCACTTCAGTTGTTGGAAAAATAATGGAAGTGTTGCTGAAAGAAAGGATAGTGTATTTCCTTGAATCTAATGGGTTACAGGATCCGAGGCAACATGGCTTTACAAAAGGTAAATCGTGCCAAACGAACCTGATTCAATTTTTTGATTGGGTGACCAGAGAGCTGGATCGAGGACATATGCTAGATGTAATTTACTTGGATTTCAGCAAAGCCTTTGATACAGTTCCTCATAGGAGGCTGTTGAACAAACTTGAAGGGCTGAAGTTAGGACCCAAAGTGGTGAACTGGGTCAGAAACTGGCTGTCGGACAGACGCCAGAGGGTGGTGGTTAATGGAAGTTGCTCGAAGGAAGGAAAGGTGACTAGTGGAGTCCCTCAGGGTTCGGTGCTGGGGCCAATCCTGTTCAATATGTATGTAAGTGACATTGCTGAAGGGTTAGAAGGAAAAGTGTGCCTTTTTGCAGATGATACCAAGATTTGTAACAGAGTAGACACCGAAAAGGGAGTGGAAAATATGAAAAAGGATCTGCAAAAGTTAGAGGAATAGTCTAATGCCTGGCAACTAAAATTCAATGCAAAGAAATGCAGAGTAATGCATTTGGTGATTAATAATAGGAAGGAACCGTATATGCTGGGAGGAGAGAAGCTGATATGTACGGACGGGGAGAGGGACCTTGGGGTGATAGTGTCCGAAGATCTAAAGGCGAAAAAACAGTGTGACAAGGCAGTGGCTGCTGCCAGAAGGATTCTGGGCTGTATAAAGAGAGGCGTAGTCAGTAGAAGGAAGAAGGTGTTGATGCCCCTGTACAGATCATTGGTGAGGCCCCACTTGGAGTATTGTGTTCAGTTTTGGAGACCGTATCTGGCGAAAGACGTAAGAAGACTTGAGGCGGTCCAGAGGAGGGCGACGAAAATGATAGGAGGCTTGCGCCAGAAGACGTATGAGGAGAGACTGGAAGCCCTGAATATGTATACACTAGAGGAAAGGAGAGACAGGGGAGATATGATTCAGACGTTCAAATACTTAAAGGGTATTAACGTAGAACAAAATCTTTTCCAGAGAAAGGAAAATGGTAAAACCAGAGGACATAATTTGAGGTTGAGGGGTGGTAGATTCAGGGGCAATGTTAGGAAATTCTACTTTACGGAGAGGGTGGTGGATGCCTGGAATGCGCTCCCGAGAGAGGTGGTGGAGAGTAAAACTGTGACTGAGTTCAAAGAAGCGTGGGATGAACACAGAAGATTTAGAATCAGAAAATAATATTAAAGATTGAACTAGGCCAGTTACTGGGCAGACTTGTACGGTCTGCGTCTATGTATGGCCGTTTGGAGGAGGATGGGCAGGGGAGGGCTTCAATGGCTGGGAGGGTGTAGATGGGCTGGAGTAAGTCTTAACAGAGATTTCGGCAGTTGGAACCCAAGCACAGTACCGGGTAAAGCTTTGGATTCTTGCCCAGAAATAGCTAAGAAGAAAAAAAAAAAAAATTTAAATTGAATCAGGTTGGGCAGACTGGATGGACCATTCGGGTCTTTATCTGCCGTCATCTACTATGTTACTATGTTACTATGAGTGCTTTCCACCAGATCTTAATGTCTGATTGTCCATATGCAATATGGTCTCACACTTCCTGTCTCTGCTTGGTATTTGCAGCGATGTCAAAATTATGCCACTTCTGGCCATGGGTTTAAATTTCCAACCCACTGAACATAATAGCCATACTGGGTCAGACCAGTGTAGTCCATCTAGCCAGTATCCTGCTTCCAATAGTGGCCTATCCTAGTCACAAGTACCTGGCAAAATCCCAAAAAGTAGCAACCTTCCATGCTACCGATCCAGGGCAGCCCAGCCTACTTGAACATCCGCCTAATCCTAACTACCACAACCAGACACAGGAGAACCCAGACACCATTCACATACCCTCCAATCAGATACATCAAATGGAAAAAACGGTACGATGGCCTTCTAGCCACACAGGCAGAAAAACTAGATCACCAACTCTCCAATCTACTAATTGCGACCCTAGACTACAAAACTTTCAGAAAAGAAATAAAAACCCTGCTATTCAAGAAATCCATGAAGACTAACTAACACTGTATGAAACATTTCAGTCCTCTGAAGCAACCCGCTCTACTCTGTAACACCTCTGGACATGTCCAGAAATCCTCTTCTGTAATCCACCTTGAACCGCAAGGTAATGGCGGAATAAAAAACTTGCTGATTTAAACCTAAAATCATTCATATACGCAGATGACATTACCATTATCATTCCCCTAACTTCACTCACACAACAGACGGAACAACTCACCTCCTCCGTCCTCACCAAGTTAGAACTATGGACCTCACAATTCAAATTAAAATTGAACACCGAAAAAAACAAAATTTTCCTGGCAAGTCCTAACCATAAACTTACAAACACTTCCCTGAAATTGAACGGCCTAGACTATCCTATCAACCCCACCATAAAAATCCTTGGAGTCCTCCTAGACAGATGCTTGACCTTCGAAGATCATACCAGTGCCCAGGTCAAAAAATGTTTCTGCTCCCTCTGGAAACTTCGCACCATTAAACGCCACTTCTACCACCTCTCCTTCCGTCTTCTGGTCCAATCACTAATCTTAAGTATACTGGACTATTGTACCATCATATTCCTGGGATCCTATAAAAACACCATCAAACGTTTAAGAATAGTTCAAAATGCTGCTGTCTGCCTCATCTTCAGCCTCAAAAAATATGACCACGTTAGCCCCTGGCTGCCGGTGGAGGCAAGGATCATCTTCAAATTCGCTTATCTCTGCTTCAAAACCCTAGCAGGCTCTTCTCCAATCTACCTATCCGAGCACCTTGAAATTGCAGGCCCCTCTCGTACACGAAACACCTTCCCTGAAAGGCTACCTCTACAAGAAATTCCTCGACAGATCCCTCGCATTCCAAGTGGGCAAATGGAACAAATGCCTCACTGCACTCATCTCCAATTCCCCCCCTACCAAATGTTCAGGAAGTCAATCAAAACCTACCTTTTTGATAAATTCCTCTAACTTCTCCCCCCCTCTTCCTTGCCTCCTCCTCGGACCTTGACTTACCTCAGACTCTCGACTCCTCCAATCTTGTCAGCCACCAAATGGTTAAACAAAATGGATCACCCTATCCAACTAATCACCCCTTCTTCGTTACCTCCCATACTAAATGCCTCTGCTCTGCCTTATCGAACACCGCCGTATGTAATACTACTGTATGAACTCCGCTATATATATGTAACTTCTCTGCAATTTGTAACCTAGCTGAAAAATAACTTCACCGTAAACGTACAGTCTCTTCATCTGTTAACCGCATAGAACTTCCATGATAATGCGGTATACAAAAATAAAGTTATTATTATTATTATGAATGTAATGTAATATACTTTGACCATCCCTTTCAAAATAATTGCTTTTTTGGCCACCACATTACACTGGGCAGAAGACTTCAGTGTATTGTCTGCAATTAGAGAATGACCCAGTTTCCCCATCCCGTCCCCATGAGTTTTGTCGCTGTCCCTGTCCCATTCCTGTAAGCTCAGCCTTAACCACACAAACCTCGAACACTTATGATTTTAAAGTGTTTGAGGCTTGTGCATATGAGGACGGAGCTTGCAGGAATTGGGCAGGGACAGGGAAAAAAATTGCCAGGACGGGATGGAAAAATGAGTTCCCGCGGGGATGGAGAGAAATTTGTCCCCGTGTCATACTCTATCTACAATGTCACCTGGATCTTTTTCTTAGGTGCTGACTCCTAAGGTGGATGTTACCATCAGGTAAAGGTGACAGGCTACACAGAGAGGAAAGGACCACATCAGAGTATACACAGAACTTCCTCTTCTCTCCAGTGCCTTTCATTACCACTCAGGTTCCCATGAGCCTCTGTTCTTGGTCAGGTCACCAGTATAGATGTCCAAATTGCAGCTTTGTTCCCTGGGAGAATACTAAAGCAATTCTCCTGGAGTACCAGTTGGGAGGAAAGGATAGAAGGGCACCAGAGTTGGGGGAGGACAACCCATGACTATGCTCTGGGGGAGGATCCCGATTGTCCTGTCTCCTGTTGTTAGCTGTTGCTTTCAGGGTTACCTCTAGGCCCGTATGATGAGTGCATTCTTGTTTTGTTTAGATTGGATGGTATAACGCTGTTCTGTCACCCGCCTTCCACCTTCCATACCCAGAAGACAGCCTGGCGTTTGTTGTGCTCAGCATTCCTTCCATGTTTGAGAAAGCCTTTAAGCCTTTCATCAGCCAGCAGCAGCTGCAGAGGATTCGAGACCCCATTGATGAATGCATCTCCTATTATCTGTCACAGCTGAAGGAGGTAAGAGAGAAGCTAGATATTTCCTTCTACTTCACCTAGAGCCTTCCCCAACTAGAGCCACAGAAGCCTGACCGGGGCTGGGGGTGGGGGGAGATGACATTTTCTATCCCTCTCCTTCGGGCCAAGGCATGAATGCAGCAAAAGTGATATCATTGTCAGCCAAAAAATGTTCACGTTCAGTAAGGCTGTGAGTCCCTTCCTGGGAAGTATGAATGCCATGAACCCAAGGATCAGAAACTGCTACTACTTATCATTTGTATAACACTGTACATTACATTAATCATGTAAGACAGAACTTACAATTTAATCAGACAGACAAACAGGACAACTGGGTAGGGAATTACAGAGGAAGTGGGTTGCAGTTAGGAGTTAAAAGTGGCCTAGAAAAAGTGGGCTTTTAACTTGGATGCAGCTTGATGTATTGACTCGGGCAGTCTGTTCCAGGCATATAATAATAATAATAACAACAGTTTATATACCGCAATACCGTTAAGTTCTATGCAGTTTACAAAAGATTAGTGAAGTACAAGTTGAGAGAAGTTAAGGGATTGGAAAACAGGAGGGGGATAGGACAGGAGAACCGTTATAGAGGGGGAAGTAGAGGAACGGGTCAGCTGTCTAGATATTTCAGGAACAGGTGAGTTTTGAGGCGCTTCCTAAATACCTCGTAAGTGGTGGGCGAGAGCAGTTGTTCTAGGTCTTTACCCCATAACGCTGCTTGATGTGAGAGAAGGTGTTCATGGTGTTTTTTCAATTTGCAATCTCTAACCGGGGGAGAAACGAAGTGCAAGTGGGAGCTTCTCTTGTGTCTATTGGCTGAGAAGGAGAAGAGGTCGGATATGTATTTAGGGGCTAGACCGTAAAGAACTTTAAAGCAGAGGCAGGCGAACTTAAACTTTACACGAGCTTCCAAGGGCAGCCAATGTAGCTATTTGTAGTATGGTGTCACGTGATCAAATTTCTTCAGACCGAAGATAAGTCTGACCGCAGCGTTTTGCATTAATTGTAAGCGTCGCATATTCTTTTGGGAGATTGCTAAATAGGCGATGTTACAGTAGTCGAGTTGACTCAGTACGAGGGATTGAACCAGGATTCTGAATGCGGAGTTGTCAAAATATGATTTAATGGATTTAAGCTTCCAGAGGGTGAAAAAACCCTTTTTGATTAAGGAGTCTACTTGGTCTTTCATGGTTAGGCATTGGTCAAGAGTTACACCCATTATTTTAATGGTAGGCTGTATGGGGTAGTTAAGTTTGTTGATGTCTAGTAGTGTTTTGGTGACAAGTGGGTGTGGTGAGGCGACAAAGAATTTTGTCTTCTCTGTATTGAGCTTGAGCTTGAAGTCTGTCATCCAGTGCTCCATCAGGTTTATGGCTTCTGATGCTTTGGGGATGGTTTCCAAGATGGAGTTGGCAAATGGGATGATGATCGTGAAATCATCAGCGTAACTAAATAATTTTATCCCCAGTTGGGTTAATTGTGCTCCCAGTGAGGTCATGTAGATATTGAAAAGCAATGGGGATAGCGTGGATCCTTGTGGTACACCGGATGGGTTGCTCCAGGTGTTGGAGAGATCATTATTGAAGCGTACCTGGTAGGTGCGGGATAGAAGGAAGCCCTGAAACCAATTTAGCACTTCACCCCTGATGCCAATGGCGTCTAAGCATTGTAGCATAATCACATGGTCTACTAGATCAAAGGCGGAGCTCATGTCGAATTGCATGATCAGGGCATTGAGGCCTTTGCTTAACAATAGATGCAAGTTATCTAAGATAGCCGCAATAACAGTTTCTGTGCTGAAAAGAGGTCTAAAGCCGGATTGAGTCTCGTGTAGGAGTGAGAACTGGTCAAGATATTCTATCAACTGGGAGTGTACCAATCCCTCCATGATTTTTACGATAAGTGGAATGGAAGCAATTGGTCTATAGTTGGTTACTAGAGCTGAGGATTCTTTATTATTTTTTAGGATAGGGGTTATTATTATGTGACCGTTATTCGAGAGGAATTTCCCATTTTTCAGATTATGGGCTAAATATTGCAGTAGTGAAAGTTTAAATTCAGGTGGTGCCGCTTTCATGATTTCCGGGGGACATGAGTCCAGGATGCAGTATGATTTGGAGTATCTAATATAATAAAGAGCTAGCCGCGCATGCGCATTCCTATTTGCATGTTCTGTGCGCATGTAGGTCTGTGGCCGAAGGAGTGTGCATGCGCGCTAATACATCACCAGCCGATTGCCTCCACAAGCCAGACCGCAGCCAGACGACGATCTCCGTTCCTCCTGCCGCCACCGATCTCCGTTCCTCCTTTGCCGCCCACCCCCTTCTCTTCCCGCGGGCCCGAATGGCGATTCCAGCAGCGTGTGCATCAGTCTTCACACGCTGCTACGGGTCCTTCTACTGCCCTGATTTGCTCTGCCGCGTCTCTGATGATGTCATCAGGGATGTGCCAGAGTAAATCAGGGCAGTAGAAGGACCCGAAGCAGTGTGTGGAGACTGATGCAAGCGCTGCTGGAATCACCACGTTTGTAGTCCGGACCGCGGGAAGGGAAAGGGGGGGTAGAGGAAACGCTAATGCTGCTGCACAGGGAACTGGTGTGGGGGGAGGGAAATGGAGGGGGAGGGAATGCTGCTTTGGACAGACAGACAGAGAGAGGAAGGGAAACACAAAGAAAATAAGAAAGACACAGGGGCAGGTGCACAGGGAACTGGTGTGGGGGGAGGGAAATGGAGGGGGATGGAATGCTGCTTTGGACAGACAGACAGACAGAGGGAGGAAGGGAGACAGAAAGAAAAGAAGAAAGACACAGGGGCAGGGAGATACACAGAAAGACAAACAGGCAAAGGGGGCCAGGGACAGAGACAGATAGAAAGTACAGCGGGAGCCACGTCAGGAGAGGTGCAGGATGCGGCAGTGGGAACTTTTCCAATGGGTGCAACTGGGCGGCTGTCGGGAACCTCTGATCAGGGACAGAGCAAGGTAAGAGTATCATAGGGATAAGAAGGAGGAGGGGGGATAAAAAAGAAAGGGATGCCTACTGCTGGACAGGGGAGAAGGAAAGAGATGCTGATGGACAGGGGGGGTGAAGAAAAAGGAACGGAGGACTAATGTTGGACAGGGGGAGAAGGAAAAAGATGCTGCTGGACAGGGAGGAGATAAAACAAAGGGAGAAGGGCTGCTGCTGCATAATGAGAGTAGTGAAGGGGTGGTGGTGGACACAGGGGAGGTAAAAGGAAGAGAAAATGGACAGGGGGAGCAGGCAAGGGGTGGTGATGGACAGCCAAGGAAAAAGAAAGGCAGAAAGAAAGAAAGCGGCTAAGGAGAGAGAGAGAAAAAAAGACAGACACACACACATATGTTCCAGCACCTGTTAATGTAACAGGCTTAAAGACTAGTTTGTTATATAATTTGGTATAGTTATTCCAATCTATGTCTTGAAAGGAATTCCAGATCATATCTGCAAGTGTTTCATTTCCTTGTGTGTGATCACTAGGTTCTTTTGTTGAGCAATTGTTTCTTAGGTTTTTAATTTTTGAGTCAAAGTGTAGGGCTAAATTGTTCGCAGAGGTGCATATGGTGCGGCAAGACAGAAGGGACAGAGCCTGGAGCTGGCAGTAGAGGATTAGGAACTAGTCTGGGAATTGAGCCTGCTATAGAGCCAACAGATAAATATTTTTCCAGATGTCTCTAGACAAACACAATACAGGAGGAAGCAATTCCTGTAACTTAAGGGGAAAACATTGGCTGTGGGTGCTTCTTTTTTCCTTAAACTCCCCTGTAAATGTTTGGTGACATCAGAATACTAGATATATATATTTTAGATCCAGTTCATTTAGAAAATTTTCTTTTAGATAAACCTAAGTTGGACTTATTGCCTGTTACTAGTGCAGAAGCTGAAAAGGAATGAAATTAAATGATAATTATTTGCCTGACTGTAGAGTTATTAGATAACTGATGTTTTAGTTTTTTTATTTCTTTGAATATAAAGTCAGCGATAAGATTAGCCAGCCAGCCCTCAATAATGTGGACTTGAGTATTAATATTTTAGTTTGAAGTATTTTCTTTATGCTTTGTAAATTGCTTGAATTTGTTATGTTGTAACAATTAATAAATTATAAAATAAATAAATAAAAAAAAGAACATAAGAAGTTGCCAACACTGGGTCAGACCAGAGGTCCATCATGCCCAGCGGTCCGCTCCCGCGGCGGCCCATCAGATCTGTGACCTGTGAAGTGGTTCCTGACCATTTCTGTAACCTACCTCTACATCTATCTGTAACCCTCAATCCCCTCATCCTTTAGGAACCTATCTAAACCTTCCTTGAAACCCTGTAGTGTGCTATGGCCTATCACAACCTCCGGAAGCGCGTTCCATGTGTCCACCACCCTCTGGGTAAAAAAGAACTTCCTCGCATTTGTTCTAAACCGGTCCCCTCTCAATTTCTCCGAGTGACCCCTTGTACTTGTGGTTCCCCACAGCCTGAAGAATCTGTCCCTGTCCACCTTCTCTGTGCCCTTCAGGATTTTGAAGGTTTCTATCATGTCTCCTCTAAGTCTCCTCTTCTCTAGGGAGAACAGCCCCAGCATTTTCAACCTGTCAGCGTATGAAAAGTTTTCCATACCTTTTATCAGTTTAGTCGCTCTTCTCTGGACCCCCTCAAGTACTGCCATGTCCTTCTTGAGGTACGGCGACCAGTACTGGACACAGTACTCCAGATGTGGGCGCACCATTGCACGATATAGCGGCATGATGACTTCCTTCGTCCTGGTCGTGATACCCTTTTTAATGATACCCAACATTCTGTTCTCTTTCTTTTTTTTTTTTTAATTCTTTATTCCTTTTTAATCATTCAACAAGTGAACAAGAAAAACCATACATAGTCTCAGAAACAACACTTGATAAATCCATCAAGACAATAACAATTATATATATATATATATAAACCCATAACCCACCCTCCCTCCCAACACTATTTTTCTTTATTCATTTTTAACCTCTCATCAAGTGTACAAGAATCATAAGAATCAACACTTAGTTAAACACTTGAAAAACTTATCATTATATTCTATTAACATAAAAGAAATCCTTACCCTACCCTCCCTCCATCCCTATTAATTATTTTATTTCAACACTTTATCCAAACAACCCCTCCCCCTCCCTTCCTTAAATGGTGCATCTTTAAAAGAAAAATGGTATCTACCGTATTCATTACAAAACAATGTTCGCTTTCTTTGAGGCTGTCGCACACTGTGCTGATGCTTTCAATGTTGTGTCCACCATCACCCCCAGGTCTCTTTCAAGGTTGCTCACCCCTAGCAATGATCCCCCCCATTTTGTAGCTGAACATCGGGTTCTTTTTCCCTACATGCATGACCTTGCATTTCTCTATGTTAAAACTCATTTGCCACTTTTTTGCCCATTCTTCCAGTCTCGTTAGGTCTCTTTGCAGGTCTTCGCAGTCTTCCATGTTTCTAACCCTGCTACAGAGTTTGGTGTCATCAGCAATTTTAATAACCTCACATTTCGTCCCCGTCTCCAGGTCGTTGATAAACATATTGAACAGGAGCGGTCCCAGCACCGACCCCTGTGGAACTCCGCTCGTGACCTATTGCCAGTCTGAGTAATGGCCCTTTACTCCAACCCTCTGTTTCCTGCCTGCCAGCCAGTGTTTGATCCATCGGTAGACAACCCTTGCACCCCGTGATTCCACAGCTTCTTAAGTAGTCGTTCTTGAGGTACCTTGTCGAAGGCTTTTTGGAAGTCAAGGTAAATGATGTCTATGGATTCCCCTTTATCCACCTGGCTGTTTATTCCCTCAAAGAAATACAGTAAGTTCGTGAGGCATAACCTTCCCTTGCAGAAGCCGTGCTGGCTCGCCTTCAGTTGTCCATTGTTTTCTATGTGTTCGTAGATTGTGTCCTTGACCAGTGCTTCCATCATCTTTCCCGGAACCGAAGTCAAGCTCACCGGCCTGTAGTTTCCCGGGTCACCCCTTGATCCCTTCTTAAAGATGGGCGTGACATTGGCTATTTTCCAGTCCTCTGGGATCTCCCCAGTTTTCAAGGATAGGTTACAAATTTGGCGTAGTGTTTCCGCTATTTCGTTTCTCAGTTCCTTTAATACCCTTGGGTGGATGCCGTCCGGACCTGGTGATTTGTCGCTCTTCAGTCTGTCTATCTGTCTGAGAACATCCTCTTTGCTTACTTCTAGTTGGACCAGCTTTTCATCATGGTCTCCGTTTATGTTCTCCTCGGGTTCTGGGATATTGGATGTGTCCTCTCTCGTGAAGACTGACGAGAAGAACTTGTTTAACCTGTCAGCTATCTCTTTTTCCTCCTTAACCACTCCCTTTCTGTCTCCATCGTCCAAAGGTCCCACTTCCTCCCTGGCTGGTTGTTTCCCCTTCACATACCTGAAGAATGGTTTGAAATTTTTTGCTTCCCCCGCCAGTGTCTCCTCATATTCTCTTTTTGCTTTCCTAACCACTCGGTGACAGTCCTTTTGGTGTCTTTTGTGCTCCTTCTGGTTGTCCTTAGTTTGGTCCTTTTTCCATTTTCTAAACAATGTTTTCTTGTCACTTATCACCTTTCTCACTGCATTTGTTATCCATGCCAGGTTTTTGGTTCGATTTTTTTTTGCACCCTTTCCTAAACCTGGGGATATACAGGTTTTGTGCTTCGTGCACCGTGGCCTTGAATAGGGCCCAGGCTTCCTCTACGGTCTCCATCTTCCCTGAGCTGTTGCTGAGTTTCTTTCCCACCATTTTCCTCATGGCCTCGTAATTTCCTTTTCTAAAATTGAGTGCTGTTGTTGTAGTTCTTTTCACTTTTGATGTTCCCATTTCTAGCTTGCACTGGATCATGTTGTGATCGCTGTTTCCTAGTGGCTCTAGTACTACCACCTCCTTTGCGGGTCCCCCTAGCCCGTTGAGGATTAGGTCAAGAGTGGCATCTCCTCGTGTTGGTTCCGTGACCAGCTACTCCATGAAACAGTCCCTCACTGCCTCCAGGAACTTTGTTTCTCTCGTGCAATTTGAGTGTCCAATGCTCCAGTCTATCCCAGGGTAGTTGAAATCCACCACACTTCCGCTTTTACATGCCTGCCTCAATTCAGCCTCCAGTTCCTGGTCGTTTGCTTCCAGTTGTCCTGGTGGGTGATAGTACAGTCCCAATTTTATGTCTGCTCCATTTCCTCCTGTCAGCTTAACCCATAGTGATTCCAAGCCATCCGCCCTTACTGTTGTTTCCAATCCTGGTTGAAGGAATGGAGTCCTTTATATATAGCGCTATTCCTCCACCCTTCTTATGTGTCCTGTCCCTCCTATAGAGTTTGTACCCTGGTAGGACCACATCCCATTTATTGTCCTCGGACCACCATGTCTCTGTCTAGGTCCTGTACTGTTTCACGAGAAGGAGAAGTGCTTGGTAATGTCCTCAGGGTCAGTGCTACTGCTAATCCTCTTTCATTAGGTTCAAGGATTAGAACACATGGGGCTACATGTCAGTCAGTAAATGACAAAATTCTTCTGAAGTGTATTCTCTTGTTTTACAGATAGGACTCGCATTTACATATGAATTGACCTCACAATATGTGAACAATTGAATTTGCAGGCCATAGTCTGTTATTGAGAAAGACATGGGGAAAGCCACTGCATGGAACTATAGGTTGCACTGGTACCTTCAGCATTTGGGCACGAGCACTTTGCATCTAAGTTATGGGACCTTTTTCCCTGGCACTTGGTTCTAGAAATACTTCATGAGGTCAAGTCCCCTAATTGTGGCTGCTGCTTCTTTCAGAGTCTTAAGAATGAAAGGATGGAAATCATTCATGATTATGAATTACATCCCAACAAGAAACCAAAACTCCTCGCACAGACAGCAGCCCACGTAGCGGGAGCAGCATATTATTACCAACGGAAGGATGTGAAGAATGACCCCTGGGGTGAAAAGGTAAGGGGAGGGTTAACAGCAAGGTGGTGGTTCACAGTGGGGACCCCCCTCCCTTCTAGAAGGTCATGCAAGAAGTAGAAATGTCTAGAAGGAATAAAACAAAGAAGTTGCAATTCTTTTGTTTTTCAGTCTTAGTTTATTTGCATTTTGAAACATGGAATAACATGTTTTTTCACATAAATGGTCCACTTTAAAAGAATTTCTTGCTTTTTTAAATACTCCTACTTAGATAGTCATGAGGCCCCGATTTTCCATTTTTTTCTTTTCTATTCACTTGTTGCAATTCTAACGAGGTTTGGTTAACGTGGCATGGTAAGAGCAGCTTCATTTTCAGCTTCCTACTGTATTGGATGAGATGGATCTGTTGCCAAGAGAAATGTTTAGCTTGTGAACTGCAGGTAACTGCCAGAGACTACTTCATGTGCTACACCCAACACAAGACGAATGCTGGGGGAATGTGTGAAGTGTTTGTCAGAAAGGCGTGTCATGGATTTCAGTTGTGGGAGGACAAGGCTCCCTATCCAAAACTCTGAAAGAAAGGTAAGACAATTTTCAGTGATAGTGCCACCGAAATATCCAGATTTAAGGAAGAGAACTGAGGCATCTTGGAGAAA
Organism: Geotrypetes seraphini; assembly: GCF_902459505.1. NCBI lineage: Eukaryota > Metazoa > Chordata > Amphibia > Gymnophiona > Dermophiidae > Geotrypetes > Geotrypetes seraphini. The sequence continues at coordinate 72,618,666 of NC_047095.1, forward strand.
GTGAAACATGAAATATTCCACTGAAGAGGTAGAAGAAGACAGACAGAGAGGCATTTGAATGTGGCTTTTAGTGGGGTAAGCAAAAGTTCTGAAAAAATTGCTGCAGTGCCCAGGGAGATGATACTGCAATGCCCTTTTCAGCAGTCTCACGGCGAAGAACAGACAACGTCTCCAAACGCGGCAATCAGACTCTGGTTACCTGTAGCCAAACGTGTCTTCAAGGGTCTGATGCTAGTGTTCAAAACCAGGCTACATGATGACTACCGAATAGGTCCCTCCGCTCCCAGGATGAAATACGCCTCAGAGCACCAAACGATATTCCTACTCCCACGTCAGACCAGATCCCTTGAAGGGCTCCTGAACTTTAGGAAAGCAATTAAAGCTTAAAGCTAATAGATTACAAAGAAATATTCATCTATATCAATTATGTGTCACTTTAGGATAAAGCTTGAGTTCTCCTCTCAACTGTATACTATGTATATTGCTATTAGATCCCTAGTATGTGTCAAGTTAGGAGAAATCCAGTGCAAATCGTAACCTGTTAACGTGAAATTATCTCTGTTGAACCTGTAACCCGTTCTGAGCTCTGGGGAAACGGGATAGAAAATGAATTTGTAATTAGGGTGACCTGGTGGTTGCTCAGCTCCTGATTAAGGTTCTCAAATGGGCAACAACTACAGGATAAAGCAATGTGTTGGAAGTCTGGTGAGGAAAAATGGAGTTCACGACTGGTTTTGGTTGTTATATGTTGCAGTTTATTACTGTAGATAGAACAAAAACAAGCACCTAAACTTGTGCCCTAATTCAGACAAGCATAGAGGCCTCAGCCAGTCTCTGTCGTGGAGTCCACAGATAAATGAAAATCTCCCCCACTCAGCAAATCAGGACTTATAACAACGCCAAACCATCCCCCTGGACTTTTGCTTGGACCTTACATGGAGGTCGTTGATATTTCTACATCGTGCAAGGAAACCCTCAAGAATAGGGCCATGTCCGAGACCACCACTATTCATTTACTGAATGTATTCTGCTGAAGGCAATGTCACCTGTTACTGAATAAAGAGTTCCTAAAAAAAAAAATGTAGTGCAAATTCTAGAACTGATGCCCAAAGTTAGGCAAAAAGTCTCCTTTTTGTCTGACTTATTGAACAGGGTGTAGATGAGGATAGAATCATGTTTTTGAACCATTCTAGGGATTCACAAACGTTTTCTTAGCAATGGTACAGAAACACCTTCGTGAAATGGTCCTCTTCGATCTGTGCAACAACAAGAATGTGGTCATTCTGCGCCTTTAAACAGGCGCCCCTATTCTCTAAAGGAAGTCAAAAAAGAGTGGAGACAGCAACTTACATCATTATATACGTTATCTACATCACTTTCCCTTCTGCCGACAGTCTGCCCTGCTTTTGGAGAAATGCTGAGGCGCACATCTGGTGTGCATGCATGCTTGGGCTAGTACTCTGGTGCCCTCTGTCATAGGATTACTCCACACATACGTTGAGAGATGAACGTTCTAATGTCGCCTAAGGCCACTTCCGGGCAAAACCATGCCCCGTGTCCCCATTGGCTGGTTAGGCAGCAGTAGGCCGCCTACAATCAGGACACTGTTTATACAATTTGCCCCTAAAGGTCCAATTCTGCATGAAGGAAATGTTAAAAGTCTCTTGAGAATGTTAATTTGTTGGGAAACCCCCCACTGAGCAACACTAGGATTTCTCTGTGGGATGGGGTACAGCAGGGCTTTCCGTACTGCGGGTCACAACCCCAACTGGGGTTACAAAACTTGCATTTGGGATTGTACCTCCCACCAAGCTCACCTGTGCTGGCTCCAAGCATCAGATGTGAGGGTGGATGGAGGGTCCTGCACTTTCTCTGGGTGAGGAGGAGGTTTAGTGGCTTTGTTTTCATTGTCTTCTTTGAATTGTTCATGTTTTTCTATTTTTTTTTACTTTTTTCATTACTGTTTATGATGTTTAGAATTCAGGATTCATTTTCTTTTCATGTTCTGATCTGTGGACTCTGTACTTGCTTGCAAATACATTTTCAATTATATTCCCATGTCTTAAAACCAGTCTTTTCTCCTTAAGTGTGGAGGAATTAAAAGAACGATCATAGTGACTGAGATTTAGAGGAAGATATTAGGAGGTTAAGGACTGGAAGAAGATCATTAGGGGTAGAATCTCTATTGTTGGAGAATGCTAAGATTAGATGACTCATTAGGAGGTTCGGGGGGGGTAGAAGAGGCATTAGGAGGATGAGGAGTGAAAGACGTTATTAGGGGGTGGAGATGGGGATAGACTAGCGTTGGAGGTTAGCTGGAGTGGATCAGGGCAAGGTCCATTCTGACTTTGAGCAGAAGAGGTACTGCATGTTTGAGAATATATACTGTATTTCTAATATCACCTATCTGTCTACTGCAGAAGATCTTTGGGGTCTGCATCCACCCACAGTACGGAGGCTGGTTTGCTATTCGGGCTGCACTCATATTCCCGGACGTTCAAGTGCCATTCCTGCAGCAGATTCCACCCGTGGACTGTGTGTTTTCAGAAGAGAAGAGAATCCAGCTGCTGGAGAGCTTCACCTTTCACTGGCAGGACTGGTCGTACAGGGACATTGTAAAAGTGAAGGAAAAGTATTCAGAGGAGCAGAAGACATACTTTATAACACCCCCTGCAGAGAGACTGAAGCTGCTAGGGCTGGAGGGGGAGCTGAGGGAGAGCTCGCACTGCTGAACTCTCGTAGGTTACGTAATTGGTACAGGAATATACAGTAGTGGCAGTCCGGAGCTCAGTCCAGGACTAAAGGTGAGGGGTAATGGTCTGATTGGGTGTGTTTCAGAAATCATGGCATGGTGGAGGGAGGGAATAAGGTGCAAGGCCTCAAAATAGTCCCAGTGCATCTCCATTCATTGCGAGTTTAGCTTGAGGCAGAAAATGGAGATGGAGAGACTGTCTGTAGGCACTCGTCAGCAGAACATTACAAGTGTGAGCCCAGTCCTGAGGCAGAAACAGCAGAGGCTGGGTTGGATGGATGAGCTGGGGATGCATCATCTAACTTTTGACTTGCATCGATTAAGTTGGTGTCGTGTCGCCATGAAAAAAGAGGACGAGGTGGCAAAGGACGAAAGAAAACTCCCAGAATAGGGAGCTTAGGGGTCACCTTAGACTCAGAGCTTCTGTGGGAAACTGCTGCCTTCTGCTCGGAGCTCTTTTTAATGCTCTTGTCATACCACATTTAGGGCTCCTTTTCCTAAACTGTATTAGCGGTTTTAGCGTGCACGCTAGATGCTAACACCTCCATTGAGCTGGCGTTGTTTTTTGGCGCGTAGCGTGGGGTTAGCGTGCGTGGCAATGTCAAAACACTAGCACACCTTAGTAAAAGGAGCCCTTCCTTGTTTTGTGGCCTCAGGACTAAAGAGATCATAGAAATAGAGAAAAGAGCTCATCACTTAGATATGGGCACTGGCTCAGAAATTATTTGATTTCCTTATACACCTGTAAGATCCCTTTCGAAGATGTGGAATGTCTTGTCTTTCTGTCTTCAACAATACCACAAACTATTAGGGAAATCAGTTCAAATCAGCTTCATTTATTTGACAAATCTTTGTACATAATCATTACCCCAGACTCTATAAAGCAATTTCAATAGCCACTTAACATTATTTGCCTCCTGCGGTAACAGGAATTCTTTTCATGCCATAGTATCCTCTAATAAGGAATTCCATCGGAGACCGTGCTAGGTTTTGGAATGTATACACAATATAGGGTTTTGTTCTCCTTTCATGTTTTTACGACATTTCTACATTTGATGCTGTTATTTTATGGTTCGTCTTAACGTTGTTGTTTACATATAAATAAAGGTTCCATATTGGATGACTAGGACCTCTCTCTTGCCTTTTTCTTTGTTTTGGTTCTCGTTTGCACGAGGCAAGAACTCTCTCTTTGTTCTAAACAAATACAGGGTCAGATCTCATTGGGTCCTTCCTGGTCCAGTAGACTCTGTTATTGCAAGATATGGATAGAATTCAAAGCTCCCATTTAGATTATTACTCAGATTTATCTAGGGAACAGCAGCAGGAATGATCAATCAAGAGTTATAACTAGAGCTGATATGGGGGTTATTTTAAATAGATCTATGGGGAGGAAGCATTTAGACAATTAGCTGATACAACTTACTATCAGGATTTAGGGGTTATGGATTCTACGAATGAATATAAGTTGATGATATTGTAGAGAATGTCACGGGGAAAAATCTGTCCCCGTCACTGCCCTGTCACCGGACCACCGTCCCCTTCACCACCCCGTCCCTGCAGCATCCACCCTTCCCTCTCGCCACCTCACTGCCCTTCAGCGGCCTGAGAATCTCCCTCCCTCCCTCCCTCCCCCTTACCTTCACGGTGTAAAGAAACTTAAGGGAGGGAAGATGCGTGGTCACCGATCGCGTGCGCATCCCCTTCCCTCCCTCCCTACCTCCGGCCAAATCTATCTCCCTCCCTCCCCCTTACCTTCACAGTGCTTTAGAAAAGAAACTGAGGCCAGCGAAGCCTGCCTGTGCCGCCCTGCAGTCGCATGTGTAAGATTGGAAGCTTCTTTGAATCAACCAGAAGTTGCATCAGAGGAGAAGCTTCCGCCCACACACACGTGACTGCAGGGTGGCACAGGCAGGCTTCACCGGTTTCAGTTTCTTTTCTAAAGCGCCATGAAAGTAAGGGGAGGAGGGAGATAGATTTAGCCAGAGGTAGGGAGGGGGCCGCGCGCAATAGGTGACCACGCACCTTCCCTCCCTTAACTGCAAGGACAAGGCCATTCACCACTCCACGGGGCGGTGGATGGCCTTGTCCCAGCCTTGTCCCCGTGCCTGCAGTGAGCACTTTTTCCCCCCCACTGTTTTGGCGGGTTACCCACGGCTAGCCACAGGTAACCGCCACCGTGTCATTCTCTATGATATTGCAATATTTGGCAACAGCTAGGGATAATAATATCATTTCCATGAAAGAGTATAAGTATTTCTATGTAGAATATCCTACTACTACTACGACTTATCACTTATATAGCGCTGAAAGGCGTACTCAATTCTGTACATTTTGACATTTATAGACAGTCCCTGCTTGGAAGAGCTTACAATCTAACTTGGACAGACAGACATGACATATAGGGTTGGGGATGCAAGGTGAGAGGAGTTAGGAGTCAAAATCACTCTCAAAGAGGTGGGCTTTTAACTGGTCCTTGAACATTGCCAGAGACTGAGCCCGCTGTAGGAATTTGGGCAGCTTATTCCAAGCATACAGTGCAGCAAGGCAGAAGGGATGGTCTGGAGTTGAAGAGGAGGGCACAGATAGGAGGGACTTAGATGAGCAGAGCTCACGGGGGGGGGGGACACAGGGGGTTTCCTAAAATACCATTTTATACAATATATTTCAACCCAAAAATACATAAGTCTTTGCAGCAACCCCAAAGTTGTCGTATAATATCTAGTCCATAGTCTGTTATTGAGAAAGACATGGAGGAAGCCACTGCTTACCCTGGATCGGTAGCATGGAATGTTGCTACTCCTTGGGTTTTGGCCAGGTACTAGGAACCTGGATTGGCCACCATGAGAACGGGCTACTGGGCTTGATGGACCATTGGCCTGACCCAGTAAGGCGATTCTTATGTTCTTATGTGGATCATTGTTTCAACCATTATCACAACATTGGCTTTTCATTTACAGATATTGGTACAGCAAATATCATCATATATAAGATTGAACACACTTGATACAGGAATTAGGAAGACTTTCTGCTCTAGAATCAGCTATATTAGTCACATTAGATGTTAAAGCCTTATACACAAATACCCCCAAATCAAGGAATTAACCTACTTGGCGAACAGATTAGTCATCTTTCAATTTATTAGGGGAATAGAAACATAGAAAATGACGGCAGAAAAGGGCCACGGCCCATCTAGTCTGCCCATTCTAATGACCCACCCCCTAACTTCCTCCATGAAGAGATCCCACATGCCTATCCCATTTTTTCTTAAAATCTGGCACACTGCTGGCCTCAATTACCTGTGATGGAAGATTATTCCAGCGATCAACCACCCTTTCGTTGAAGAAATATTTTCTGGTGTCGCCATGAAATTTCCCACCTCTGATTTTCAATGGATGCCCTCTTGTTGTCGTGGGTCCTATAAGAACAAAAATGTCTTCTTCCACCTCAATACAGCCCGTGACATATTTGAACGTCTTAATCATGTCTCCCCTGTTTCTGCGTTCCTCGATGATAATTAACTTTAATTATTTTAAATGTAAGGAGCATTTTTATTTACAAACCAAAAGAGTAGCTATGGTGGCAACAGGGGCCCTACCACAGCTTGTTTTTATATGGCACATTTTGAAAGCTGTTATCTTTATCAGATGGCATTCAATCAACATATAGTCAGTTGGAAAAGGTTTCTAGATGATATCCTATTAATTTGGTCTGGTTTGATGGCTCAGTTGCAGAAGTTTCTTATATATTTAGAAAATTGTGACAACAATATTTCTTTTCAGTCCACTATTTCCACTTCATCCATAAATTCTCTGGATATTCAAATTGCATTATCTCAGGGTAAATTTGAAACATCAATTTCTAAAAAGAAAACTGTCAGAAATTCTATTTTACATTACACTAGTTATCATCCAAAAGTTTAAAGATTTTTAAGATAGAGTTGACTTTGTGGACAAAAACAAGATTTCATTAAACATGCTCAAATTATGAGCATGAGATTTGTACAACATGGATTTCCCTTTAAAGCAATACACAAAGCATACAAAAGGGCAGGTAATGTTGATATTTCTTCAATCTGGTGATAAATCCATAGATAATAGGATAATGTGCATTACCATACTCTAAACAAGCCCAGTAAATTCATCAAGCTATACACAGACATCTTGAATTGTAAGATAAACCTAGATTTGCTTATACACTTAATAGGAATTGTCTGAGATCTTATTCAATTATCAGATTAAAGACGTGACATCAAGTGAGCAATGGGGACATTATTGTTGTAATCATTGTGTTTTATTGGTAGTGAAAGAAACGATTATCCCGAATTTCTCATTAGAACCTATTCTGATTGTGAAACAAGCCAAGTCATCTATGGAATTCAATGCCCCTGTGGTAAATGGTATATTTGGGCAAAGTAAACGCAAGGTTAAATTATGTAAGAACATAAGAATTGCCGCTGCTGGGTCAGACCTGTGGTCCATCGTGCCCAGCAGTCTGCTCACGTTGCGTCCCTTAGGTCAAAGACCAGTGCCCCATTTGAGTCTAGCCTTACCTGTGTATGTTCTGGTCCAGCAGGAACTTATCTGACCTTTTCTTGAATCCCTGGAGGGTGTTTTCCCCTATAAAAGCCTCCAGAAGAGCGTTCCAGTTTTCCACCACTCTCTGGGTGAAGAAGAACTTCCTTACGTTTGTACGGAATCTATCCCCTTTTAACTTGAGAGAGTGCCCTCTCATTCTCACTACCTTGGAGAGGGTGAACAACCTGTCTTTCTTTATCTACTAAGTCTATTCCCTTCAGTATTTTGAATATTTCGATCATGTCCCCTCTCACTCTTCTCTTTTCAAGGGAGAAGATGCCCAGTTTTTCTAGCCTCTTGCGCACCATCTGAGCAATTTAAGGATAGGAACTTGTGAGGCTCCTTTGGTGTCCCATTGGAGGCAGTCAAATCAGGGAATTGATGACTTGAAATTTGTAGTACTAATTCAGGTTAATTTAACTCATGGGGTAACATATCTGAAATCCTGTTAGAAAAGAAACAACAATTAATTTACCAATGAACCAGCAGGCTTTAAGAGGGAAATCGACTGGTATTCCACCTCATCTGGACAATAGGTCAATTCAGATAATTAAGCTCAGGAACTTTCAATTAATTTCTTGAGTTCAAAGGTCAGCAGGTTTCCCTTAGTGCCAGAGCAATGACCAAGAAGAACAGTATCCTGCCTTTGGCATCTGTTTATTTTCCGAATGATGTATTAAGGTAAAACTTATGATCAAATATCACGCACTGTGTAATTATATAGAAGGTTTTTTAAAAAGATGATTAATTATAATGTGTATTTATAGGTATTTGAGAGCATTTAGAATCTCTCCTTTGATCTCAGCTCCTGATGGTGAAACACAGTCTTGTGTTGAGCTGGAGAATTACGAGTTAACCAAAACATACATTTTGCCACCAGTGGATTTTGGAAACAAGATAGTCAGCATTCAATTAGAACATTTTACAGCAAACAAGATACTTGAATTTAAGCAGATACAAAGAAGAAGGTTGTGGTTTGAAATACTGTGAGATCTGGACATTTCATAGGACAATTATTTTAGTCATTATAATTAGGAAGGGGACTCTAATTCTTAAGTGGATTTTTGAATTGTTTATAGAGTATGTGTCCTGATTATGGACTCTTTTTACGTTAGGGTCTTAACGCGTGGAATAGCTAAATTGCCACGCGTGCTATCCGCTACTGCCTCCTTTTGAGCAGGCGGTAGATTTTTGGCTAGCGCACACTGATCCGGTGCGTGCGCTAAAACTGCAAGCGCACCTATGTACAGAGATTTGTTAAATAAATGAAATTATCCGTCTTCAACAAGAGGCATCATTTCTTTGCTTAAGAATGCTTTACACTAGACTGGCAAGGTGTAGTGTGCTGATGGCGTCAAGGCCCTGCCGCTGTCTTTTTACTGCTATGGCCAATTCCCTCGGGTACCCATTGCCTTATAATCATTGGTTGAAATGTGTTTTAGGATCTTTATTCCTCTGTATATTTATTGTATGATTTGTAAACCATTGAAATTTGTTTACAGTCCTTGGTGAACTTGAAGAAAGATCTAGGTAGACAATCAGAGGAACAGTAGGAAGTTCAGAGATGGGCTCAGCAAAATGACCCCAGTGAGAACCTGATTCAGAGCCAGTGACTGGAGCTTTGCCCTGTCTGCATCTATCGCATCTACGTAAAGAATATGTCCAAAGCTTGTTTTCTGCGTAACTGTCAAAACGACCAATTTCAATATTATCCTGAATACATTTGCATTAAGTTTACGCCTACACTGGCCACCTGACCTAAATGGTTCCTCAACTGTCATGATGTTTACTTCCATGTAAATAGATTGAGCCCTGCTGCTTCCTGACTGGCGATCAATTGGGTCTGTTTTCCCAATTTCTTCAAAACATCTCTTTTCTTGAAACTCTTACACCATAACCTTTCTCCAGATACAAATGTTTTATTATATTGTACACCGTTTAGTCACTTCTTTTGATAGATGGTATATGAAAAATAAAGAAACTTGAAACTTGAATAAGGATCAGATCTTCATGGCAACTGTTTATTTTTAAAGCAAAATTGTATCTGAACATATTATGATGGTGATGCTATTTAGGAGAAATGACTAGCATGAGTGTAGGTTGATTGAAAATTTACCTCCAGAAAATGGAGCTGACCACACAAATGATCAGAAAATCAATACTATGTAAGACTGCATCAATATAAAATCGCATGCATGGTCCAGAAATTCATTTATGGGGAGAATTCTGTGGGACTAATCTTGGAAGTCACTGTTCCAACCTCCTTCTTCAACTTGAGATTGATGCAGCACTTTAAGCTAGCATTCCCTTCCCCTTTCTGTGTACACCAGAAGAAGTTATATGAATCCACTTTCATATTCCAAGGCCCCAAAATATGGAATGGCCTCCCACAGCATCTGCATCAACTGGACACATACTTGAACTTCAAGAAAATGCTAAAGACTCTTCAGACCTATAACTTGAAATGCAGAGACATTTCTAAGAAACAAAGAGATCATGGAGAGTCAATGTTCAAGATGAAGGCATTATTCAAACAAATAAGTAATCCACATAAAAATGTCTAGGGCCTAAACCTCTGGGAAACATATGAACCCAACATGGTCCATGTTTCAACAAAATAGTCTTCCTCAGGGGTCCTATGGATAAAATATATATTAATATGTGTGTTAATATGTAAAAAAATAAAATAATAAAACAATAATTGAGTGATTGGGGATTTATACCGAATAATGATTGGTGTGATATGTGAATTGGAAAGAATGAAACCAAAAGTGTGGTACCAAAAGACATACATATAGACTCTGTAGCACACTGGTTAAACCTATACCCTTCCATCCTAATGTTGCTGGTTCAAATCCCAGTCACTCTGTCTGAAGGAAGAGAAATAACTAAAAGTATTAAACAAATCCAACTCCTAGTATTACAATTATTATGAGAAACAGCATAAAATTGCCATTCTAATAACATAATAATAAAATATAACATCAAGGACATTGTTTGGATGTCTAAATCTCACCTAAAACCGGATTCTCTAAAGGACGCCTAAACAGTGCTGAACTCTGCTGAGTGTGATTCTAACTTTAGACGCATTTTGCAGAATCAGGGCCATAGTGTGGGAGCAAACATACCTACTTCAACCGGTGCTTGTCTAATAGAGGATATGTGAAAATAAACCTGCTAAAATGGACAAACTACTAGCCAAAAACCAGTCATGAATATGATAAACAATGGAAAAACATTCCTAAAGAACCTGGGTTGAGGACTTTTCAATCACAGCCGTAACTATACTGGCAAGAATACGAAAATTACCTGAAAAGTAAAAGCAAGCATTATGCGATCCTACAGACAAATATAAGGCTGAGCTATATCCAATGCCAAAATTAAAGTGCAGGATGTACTGCCGAAGCTAAAATGGAGAGATTGTCCCACCTGAAGTAAAAATGGCCAACAAACCTGTCAAAAAACAAAAGTGAGACTCGACAGGTCTAGAAAAGATTTAAAAAACTTACTTGGAGTCTCTGGAGCAAAGTCAATTCTGTCCACATTCTGGGGAAAAATGCCACCAGTGAAGCTAATCTTTTAAAGCGCATGTGTGCAACGTCAACATGCAGCGTGAAGACGTCAGTCGGAAGGTGCGCTCTCATTAAAACAACACTAGCCACTGTAAAATCAGGCAAACTTAAGAAAAAATGGTCAAAAATAACTCAACGTTATTAGAGCAACAGGATAAAACCAATCTAAGTAATAAAATGAAACCTACAAAAATGTCTCAATGTTAACGACAACACATAATGAGCAAAACCTTATGAATGAAATCATATCAAACTGTGACGATGTGGAGGGGAGCTTAACAGGATCTGGGTCTCCTACTGATGCAACTTCTGTGCATTCGTTTGGTTTTTCCAATATACCATTTCTGGCACAGGCATATTATCGCATAAATAACATTATTAGAGTTGCAATCACTATAGTCCTTTAGTCTAACAGTTTACAGATAGAGCAATGGCCACAGGGAACATGGCCTAGAGGTCCAGGTCAAGTAGACGGAACAAGCAGATCTTTGAAATTCCTATTCCTGGAAAATGCCACAACATGGAAGCAATCATGAGTCTGGAGTATATGCCAATTCTTTTTTATAATACCTTGTATGTCGTGAGAGAAGTGTGAGAATCTAAGGTAAAGACTGCATTTGGAAATATCCACATTCTAGATGATAGAAGTGGACTGGAAGAGATAGACATCATTGACACACGCCAGTCAGCTGCATGGGAAGATATTTGGTGGCTCTCCTTAAAAATTAGTGTTCTAAGCTAGCAAAGGCACTGGCAAATCTGAAAATATTTTATAGCAAAGCTCCGTTAAAAGTGGCTATAGGCAGAAACTGAGTAAAAGCAGCTTTCAGCAAAAAAATGAAAACCAAATTCAAAAGGGATGGTTACTTACTCCTTCTCTAAATCTCTCAATGAGATGTGGTTCTGTGCAGGTGAAAGGTCACTATTTGGAAAACATTAACTTTAAAATTGCTAATGAGCTCAGACAATACAAAAAGAAGTAAAATAGAACTTAAAATGCCAAAGCACATGATAAAAAAATGAAATCTTGCCAAAAAGGAATCTAAATTTGTGCCCATTTAATTTAAAACAGATCAATTTAGAAAAGTTATTTAAAAAATGATGAATGGAATCAATATTATGATGTGACTACCTAGAATCGCTGAAAATGTTATCAAAATATTGTTTAAAATTGGTAAAAATGCAAAAAAAAATGATGCAGTCCAGTGGCCATTTTTATGTGTTCCAAGAACATCAATGAGAACTTTCAAAACCCTAAAAATGTAAAAAATGGGTGCAATTTGGTTATAACCACACCTAAAATCATTCCTTCAAAGCAATTAGATATAATACATATTATTTAAAAAGTGCTTACAACACAAATAATTATAACAGAGAAATTAAATACAAAATGACATCAAATTAAAAGTTTAATAAATACAGCATAAAATAGTACATAAAATTATTAAAAGAATCCTGAGGATTTAATAAAAACTGACAACATAAGAAGAGCCTTTTAAGGGGTCAGACCAATAGTCCATCAAGCCCAGTAGCCCGTTCCCAGTAGCCCAGTATCCCATTCCCACGGTGGCCAAAACCCAAGGAGTAGCAACATTCCATGCTACCGATCCAGGGCAAGCAGTGGCTCCCCCATGTCTTTCTCAATAACAGACTATGGACTTTTCCTCCAGAACCTTGTCCAAACCTTTCTTAAAACCAGCTACGCTATCCGCTCTTACCTCTGGCAACGCATTCCAAAGCTTAACTATCCTCTGAGTGAAAAAAAATGTCCTGCTATTGGTTTTAAAAGTATTTCCCTGTAACTTCATCAAGTGTCCCCTAGTCTTTGTAATTTCTGACAGAGTGCTCAGAGGTAGATGTGTAACTTACAAATTACACGTGTGTATTCCAGCCATGCTCTGTCCAGACTCCTAGTATATGTGCTGTCTAAGATTTGCACACAAGGAAACAGTGGAGATGCCCAAAGAAAAGAGGTGCTCTTTATTAACTCAAAGACTCAACATGTATGTGTTTCGGCCATCAGGGCCTCCTGCCTCAGGAGTCTGTAAACATTTAAACATGAAATTTATCTTCTAGAAAATTAAATTCATATATTACATTAAAACATAAAAAGTATGATATAAAAGCATCACATAGATATTGCTGAAATAAAAATAAAAAATGAGACCATACAATCATTCCAATGAATAAAAACACAAAGCACTAATGCTTATGGTATAAACTTAAAAACATCAATATAACAACCTAAAAGGATATCACTTTACATTTATGACATTTTAATTAAGATGAGTAATGTGGGGGGGGGGGTCACGTAATGGCTGGTTCCTGAGCGGACGTCTGAGCACAGAGCTCCGCTCCGACTTCCCCGATTTCTCCCCCATACTTGCGATTCATGACGGGTGGAGACTCCTTTTTGAATACTTGTGCTTGAGTTGGCGACGGGACACATTGTTGTGCTTTGGGGAAGCGCGGATTTGTCTTCGTGCTGCGGGGCATGCCGCCTAAAGTTTCCCGGCCGGTGAAAATTAGCGGAAGCCCGGCGTTGGACGAGTGCCAAGCCCGTCCAGCAGGCTAGCCATCCATTGAATGGCTGTCCTTAGGGCCTGACTGGCCCAGGTGGCTCAAACCCCACCCACAGGTGGGGCCTGAGCCAACTGGAATCGGCCCAGTAGCCTTAGGCGATCAGCTCAGTGGCCCCTTTTCGGCACTTATACCTGTTTTGACTTGGTCTAAGTCAAAACGTATAAGTGCCGACTAGGCAACCTGCCTAAAGTTTTGGTTATACCTGTTGCACGCCTAGGTCTAGGTCGGCCCACCTCCTGCCCTTTCCCCTCCTCTAAAAACGCCTCTTGTCGGGCTTTTTGATCAGCCAAGTACCCATTTAGGCCACTTGTTAGACGTTTGGTTTTTTATTATGAGCCCCTTAGGCTATAAGTGGTGTATATTTAATTTATTTAGAAAACATTCCAAATGGACATTAAAAAAAAAAAGAGTACCGAACCTTTCACCAGAACCAGCTACATGCAATGGCTCAGTTAAAATGTAAATGACGCAAGCAAAAGCCATTGCACTTCAATACTCACTATAGATTAAAATAGGAACCAATAATAAAGACACTTTCAGTATAAGACAAAATGCCCTGATTAATTCCTTACAAGGTGAGACATGTAAACAACGCTGCCACTTGGCAACTAAACCTTACTATACCAATCTAAAATGATTCTGTGCAATCGCAAGACAGGGCTTGCAGAAATTTCACAACTATGAAAGGCATGTGGTAGATACTCCAGGGCAGCAGAAGAGAGCCCAGTTACCACGTGTACAGCACAAGGCCTTCTTGGGTCAGTGTGCCTCCAAAAGAAGCTCCATAGACACCTGAGTTTCTTCCAAATCTTTTCATTATTACAGTACTAAGTCAACCTGCAAAATGGATCCACAGCGCCCCAAACTAGAATATAGTCTGCAAGAAGAAAATGCCGTCTTTTTTCAAGTTCAACGCAAGTCCTTTCACGGCTGGCAGCTCTGAAAATCCTTCTTCCTCATTCCTTAACACAACATCAGAAGGTGCATTTGCTCCAGGGTGATAAGGCAAAGGAAAAACACACAGATAAATTAATTTGAGCTTATTTAAATAATTGATTAGACACTAATAAGCATTGGTAAGGTACAAATTCTTTGCTGCCAAATGTAACATCCTCTGCTGTAGAACTTGTTCAATGGCTTCTGATCAGTCAATATCCCTGGATGGATAGCACCGATTAACTGGACAATTCATATTCAGTTTGGTGACTGCACATTTTTTATGCATGGAACCTGGTTATGCATTAATGGGCTTCTCGTATCCCCCCGTTTTATGAAGCTGTGTTAGGAATTTTTATCACAGACTGCGGTGGTGAAAGCTCCAGCGCTCATAGAATTCCTATGTAATAAAAACCCCTAACGCAGCTTCATAAAACAGGGGCAGGGGTATATATATATTTTTTCTTTAATATTCTTTATTCATTTTATATTTACATCAAGTGCACAGAAAGTAACAACATTTTAACTTAATACATCACTTGAAATTCCATAAATTTTCTCCTTAAAATAAAATTTTCCCCTTCCCCACCCAACATTCAAAATACCAAATAATACATATACCATATATTAAATTCTCTCCTTCCCTTCCCAACAAATATTAAAAAAAATAAAAATAAAAAAAATTGGCGGGGGTATATTATTAAATGTTGAATTCTGTACTGTATTTTATTAATAATAATAATAGTTTTTTTTTATATACCATAGGACCGTGAAGTTCTATGCAGTTTACAAAGATTAAGAGATGGTACATTGATTAAACTTAACAGAGGAGAAAGATAGTAGTTAACAGTTCAAGGGAACCGTTATTGAAGAGAAAGAATTAAACGGGTCAGCTGTCTAGATACTTCAGGAACAGATATGTTTGTAGGCGTTTCCCCATAAGTGGAAGGCGTAAGCAATTGTTCTAGATCTTTACCCCATAATGCTGCTTGGTGTGAGAGAAGGTATTGGTGGTGTCTTTTGAGTTTACATCCTCTAACTGGGGGGGAAACGAAGTTCCAAGTGTGTGCTTCTCTTATGTCTGTTGGCTGAGAAGGAATAAAGGTTAGTTATGTATTTGGGGACTAGACCATATAGTGCTTTAAAGCAGAAACAGGCGAACTTAAACTTTATGCATGCCTCCATCGGTAGCCAATGCAGCTGTCAGTAGTAAGGTGTCACATGATCAAACTTCTGTTTGACCGCTGCATTTTGTATAAGTTGTAATCGTCGCATATTCTTTTGGGAAATCAAGTTGACTTAGTATAAGGGATTGTACCAGAATTCTAAATGCTGACATATCAAAATATGCTCTAATGGATCGAAGTTTATAGAGAGTGAAAAAACCCTTTCTGATTAAGGAATCTACTTGATCTTTCATGGTTAGGCACTGATCTAGTGTTACACCCAATACCTTCATAGTAGTCTGAATAGGATAACTAAGTTTATTGATGCTTAGTGATGTTTTGGTGTCAAGTGGATGTGGCGAAGCTACAAAAAATTTTGTTTTTTCTGAATTAAGTTTCAGTTTGAATTCAGACATCCATTGCTCCATCAAATTTAGTGCTTCTGATGCTTTGGGAGTAACTTCCAAGAGAGAATTAGCAAATGGGATGATGATCGTAAAATCATCTTCATAACTGAATAGTTTTATCCCCAGCTGGGTCAATTGCGCACTTAGTGAGGACATGTAGACATTTTATTCCACCACATATTTGAAGGGGGGGGGTCGCTCTATAGTGTAACACAGAGGAGGGTAGGGGTAAAATATCTATCAAAACCGTGTTGCATAATAAGTTAATGGTCCCTTACAATAGGGAGTAATGTCTTCCAAGGAACTGAAATGCAGTGAAGATGAAATGTCCATGTTTTTACAGAAGAATGATAATCATGAGGTAGAGGCTCCATTACACTCGCAGCCATTCTCTTGTGCAGTTGTGTTGCCCTCTGCAGGCTCTTGTAATATATACAGTATATAGCAGCAGAGACCATCTCTTTCCTGGGGCAACGTTGGGGCAGCTAGTAAGGATATGTCTCTTGTACAGAGACAGGCAGCTTATCCTGGATAGCACCTGCTGTAGAAAGATAAAGAAGGACTCAGGAGAGCAGTTCAAGCAGTAAAAAAGCAGAGTGATAGTTCGGGAGGAAGCAGCATCACAGGGGCTCACAAGTCAGGTTTCTAGAATATCCCGAATGAAATTGATCTGAATGTACAGTACCTCCACTGTATGCAAATCTCTTTCATGCACATTCATTAAGGATAGGTTGACCCCCTAGACCCACCCCCACCCCACTGCCCGCTCTTGTCTGCAAATCGCGTTGGGCAGGGAGTAAGTCCGCCCATGTGCAGACTTTCTCCCTTTCCCACACCATTTGAGGAGATTTATCAGAGTGCTGGGTTTTGAAAAACTGTCTGGATCCCCAGACATGTCCTCAAAAGGAGGACATGTCTGGGGAAATCCGGACATATTTCTAAACCTAATTAAGGGTACTCTGAAAATCACTCCAGGGCTGAGCTTGTAAACCACAGCTTTTATTGATTTCATTATCAGCCTCCTGTCTGGCCAGTCTTTCCCAACCCTCTCCTGGAGGAATCCCAGGTTAGTGTGTGTTATAGATGGCTTTTAAAATTACATCCCAAAGCAGTGGAGTATTTGAAGTCCAGGATTCTATATACTGAAATCAGTGCTGCAGGTCCCGTAATGCACCAGGATGAGGTTGGCCAAAAAGTCTCTCTTCTGGCATGGGTAATCTGGTCACCCTAATTATAGGGTATCGGTGAAGGTTTCCTGATATTGAAGGTCCAATCGAATGCCTCCAAGAGAGAAGCACTGCGATGCCACCTTTTATTTTTTCTTCATTTTCATATAATCATCATCAATATAGTTAGAGGGGAAGTTTTCCTACCACAGTTCAGACACCTGTTTCTGAAGAAGGGATTCCAAAAAACATCAGCAGTGGAGATGTTACATCGACAACCATGGTCACTTCTGGACACTTTGAATCAAGGGACCTTCTACTGGAAAAGTTGACATTTTGGATGGTTATTAGCAGTATTCTGAAAAGTTTTGTTTTCAGAAAGAACAGCAGCAAAAGGAGGAGACATCATTTGGAGGGAATCTGATGGACTCTAAAACTGAGGCCTCTGGTGCTCTCTGCTCTGCTGACCACAGCATCACTAAATGCAAAGGGAAGCTTGTGACTAACCAACACAGCCACTACATAGGGGAAGGAAGAAAGGAAGCGGGAATCAGTGGCAGAGCCTACAAAGTTGTTGAAGTGTTTGGAGTGTGGATCAGACCTTCACACTACTTTCAGAGGAGCAGTGGAAGAACATGGATCAACCTCTGCAGTGTCCCTCAAGGCTCTCCCCTATCCACCCAACCTAGGCCAAGAACTATCCAAGCTGAACCTCCAATCTTACATCACAATCATAGTTCCCATCTCCATCCTATCAACCGAAACCAGACACTTCATCTCTTCAATCACTGACCAAGTAGAACAATGGTCCACAAATTCCAAACTAAAACTAAACTCAGAAAAAAACAAAATATTTATGGCCTCCCTTCCGAACAATTCCGCCAAACTTTCCATCAACCTAAATGGAAGAAACTCCCCAAATGATCCTACAATCAAAATCCTAGGAGTCACCGTAGATCAACAACTGACATTCGAAGCCCACATCAACACCCTTATCAAAAAATGCTTCCACTTGCTATGGAAACTATGCACACTAAAACCATTCTTTGATTTCACATCATTTAGACTGTTGGTCCAGTCGCTGATCTTGAGCTCATTGGATTACTGCAACATAATCTACTTAGGGTCGCACAAGAAAACCATCAAGAAACAGGCTAATCCAGAACATGGGTGTTCGACTAATCTTTGGCTTGAAAAAATTCGAACACATCACCCCATATTACAAGAAACTTCACTGGCCACCCATCAAGGCCAGAATATTCTTCAAATTTGGCTGCCTCTGCTACAAGACACTCCTCGGCATCGCTCCCACCTACCTCCTGAAATACTTCATTCTACAGGACAAACTCTGCTTCCCACGCAGAACACTCCTGTTTACATTTCCCTCCCCCAAAGGATGCCAATTCAAAAGAGTCCTCAACAGGACTCTTGCCTTCCAAGCAGGGATATAGAACAACACCCTGAGCGACCTAATCCTGAATTCACTAACTTACCACACATTCAGAAAATCACTAAAAACACACTTATTTGACAAATTTGTCTGGAACCTCCAAAATGGTTCAACACCTACCTCTTTTTACACATTCCTCTCCCATCCCCTATGCTGCCCAACCACATAACTGCCCACTTACCCCTTCCCAATTCTAACCGATGTTAACTCGCTGTTATCAGCACCTCTTATTGTACACCGCCTCGAACTGAAAGGTATGACGGGATATAAATAAAGCTATTATTATTATTAAGAACCATCCACCCAATAGAAGCAACAGGGCAGAAAACCCAGCAGTTTGTTCCCAAAAGAGAAGAAAGGAAAACACCTCAAAGCAGCCCTTTCTGAACTGGAACCACTAAATGTTTTCTAACACTGTCCACCGGAGAGTCAGCTAATGTCTGATAAAGTGACTGGAAGGATTTTATACTGCCTTTTGAAGGAATCTTTGTCTTGAATACTTTTTATAACTGTAAATAATTCCTGGAAGAAGAGTTTGGTTCATTTTACATCCCCCATCTTGACTAAATAGTTGGTGGGAGTTTATAAACCACGGCCCAGACTACATTATTGGGTGAGAGAAGTGTGTGTGAATTTACTGTGCTATTCAGACTTCCAGCTCTGTTGGCTCTGACTCCAACCCTAACCCCAACAAAGGTCCTAAAAAGTACTTTTAGTGACCCATCTGATACTCACTGGGCAAAGAAGTGTTATGTATAGTAACATGAGGGCACATAAAGACCAGTCAGCCCCCCTTTTCATTTCTTTTTAGGGTTGCAACAGTCACTCCTTGCTGGTTTCCTCCCTCTGTGTCATTTGAAAACCATCTTTCCCAGCAGCAATTAAGTGTCTTTAGACCTGACATTGTATGACTTGCTGTGTTTGGCCTCTATTCCTAGAGGACAGAAAATGTAGCACTGCCTTAAATCCACAGGACAAAGCTGACTATCTTCTAAGTCAGACTGATCAGTGGTTTTGCACTTTCAGGCAAAAAGTGCCATGGGGTGAGTATCTTGCAGGTATTTGTCCATTTTCATGGTTCATGGACTTTGGAGAATAAAGACCCAGCATTTCACTCACTTCTCCTTTTGCCACCATTTCCTCCAGATCTCCCACATCACCAGTGAGGATTTGGGAGAGAAAGAGCTACAGCAAAGACATTTGGTTTAGCAGTTCTTGTACCTTGTGGGGTCTGAGATATGAATCTCTCTCTGCACTTAAATAATAGGACCATCACCACGGATAGGAAGAGCAGGATGGCGAAGGTGTTGGAGCAGCTCACGTTCAGAGACAACTGAAAGGCAGGGTCACCTAAGGAGAGAGCGCGTGAACACTGAGAAACCAACACCACAGCTAGGCAGTAAGCAACAAACCGAGACTCACTTGTATGCATCATATGTGGGCTAGTGCAGGGGTAGCTACTCCAGTCCTCAAGAAACCCAGGCAGGCCAAGTTTTCAGGACAGCTAGAATTAATGTGCAGGAGAGAGATGACGGCAGATAAAGACCTGAACAGTCTATCCAGGATGTAAATATCTCTGCGGCATATTCATTGTGGAAGTATTGAAAACCTGACCTTGCCCTGGCTGGAGCTCTCAAGGACTGGAGTTGCCTAACCCTGGGCTTCCTAACCTGTCATGGACTGAGCGATTTTGGCAAAGCTAAAACCAAGCATTACTATGCCTCTCTGCTTGTTTTTGACTCGAGACCTGACACTTGACTGCTCAATGTTACCTCTTAACATCTGCTCAGGGCGAATCCCGTGGATACCTGAATGATCCTGTCCAGCACTCTAACTGTTCTGACCCTGCTCGCTACCTGTGCTTGCCTGAGGGCAAGTGCTGCCCCACAAGCTTTCGCCTGGGAGTTTAGAGACACTGGATATTCAGACTGCAGGAGTTAGCCGGGTTGACTCCCCTGGTCAGCGCCGAGCTCAGATGGTCAATGTTGGCCTGTTTCCAGTAACAGCACGGAATATCCAGTCTATTTCTGTCCACTATAAACTTAGTCGGCTACATCGTTATTGGGTGCTGGCCAGTTAAGTTTCTAGCAGCCAAAGATAGATCAGCTACTTCAGCCGCACAATTTGACTGCTAAAATTCAAGTTTCACAGATTTCCAATAAGCACTTTTATTCAGCAGCCATCTTACATTACATTACATTACATTAGTGATTTTTATTCCGCTTGTACCTTGCGGTTCAAAGCGGATTACATAAGAAGAGAACTGGACATTTCCAGGATGGTACATGACAATAGAGAATACAGTTTGAGGATAGAGACTTAATAACAGAATGATAGTAAAGACTTAATAACATCGGAAGATGTTTTGGACGGCAGTGTTTTGGTTTCTTGGGGGATGGGGTGAGGGAGGTTAGGTAGATTGTATATGCTTTTTGAACAGCAGTGTTTTGATTTCTTTACGGAATGTCTTGAGGTCTGATGTTGTGGTTAACAATCTGGTGATGGACGGTTCGAGTTTTGCAGCATGTGTTGCCAGGAGGCTATCATAAAGCTTTTTGCGGTGAGTACCCTTGAGTGGTGGGTATGTGAATGATGTCAGTTTTCTTCTTGTTCTGGTTGGAAGGTTCAGCGCTATTTAACCAGCCAGGAGCTGTTCCTGGCCTGTTAAATGGCGCTGAATATCTGGTAGACCCAGGGATCACAAAGTTCCCAAACGTCCAAACGAAACACACAAAATGCTGCAATCATTATCAGAAAACAAACAAAAAAAGAGAGTAAACTGTAAAACATATTCTCTAAAGGTCGCCCAAATGAGAGACATCAGTGACAGAACCTGCATCCAGGGAAGCTCAGATTTAGATGAGGAGTGAAGTTCAAAGTCACTGCCAAAAAATCCAGGACCCAAGAAACATTTTTTTTCCTACCAAAGCAATGTTTTCCTCCTAATTGGCTGAAGAGCTTAGCCTACAAATCAAAAGATCAGCCGTGGTGGGGGGGGGGATTTTCCTCTACTGCTATCTGTGTTCTAAACTGATGTTATCTTGTACAAAATGCAGCCTAAAATACTAGCCTCTAAAACACTTTATATAAAGCCCTATTGTGTAAACTGACTGCTAAAAAAGCAGAGAAATAAAAGAACAAAGAAGACTATCAAATCACCTACTGAAGCCCAAGTTTTCTTCCCCTTAGCAGGTTCTCACTCAGTAGCTCTTCAGGAAACATGCTACAAGTATACTAAGAGCTCGGTATCAGCCAAAGTAAGATCGAACCGAGAGGATCAGGCGCAAGGGTTGTGCTGCATGTGCTCCATGGTAGCTGGTGACTTCGCTAAGCCTGACCACACCGAAGATCAATGATTTTAAGTTCAAGACCAGGAAACCGATGGCTGGAATATGCAAATGTTATTAAGCAACTATATAGCCAATTAAGGTTATCATTTTAATTTAAAATAACTCATTTTCTTTGCAGCTAAAATTATAGTACAAAATGTGAGCCAAATTTTTTCAAAGCCCTGAAGCCCTTTAAATCCCGATTGGCTTTGGGGCACCTACGGCATCGTCACATCACAGTTTCAGTATACAAAAATTCCACTATGGATGCTAATAACCTTTATCTCAATCTTTGCTTTGCTTCTACTTAGAAAAAAAGACAATCAGGCATTCGATGGGGATAGAGAACAGATACCAGCAAGAATACTATTCAGATTCTACTGTCTACTATTTAAAACTTTAAACGGAGATAGCCCAACCTACTTGAACAACCGCCTCATCCAAACCACCTCAATCCAGATAGAGGAAAACTCACACCCGCCAATCAAAGAAGTTAAATGGAAAAAAAACTATATGATGGCCTCCTAGCCACTCAAGCAGCAAAAATAGACAACCAAATCGCCAACCTTCTGATAACGACTCCAGATTACAAAACTTTCAGAAAAGAAATAAAGATTATACTTTTCAAAAAATCCCTGAAAAAGTCCTAACCCCTCAAGCTTCCTTCTTTCATCCCTCTAAACCCCCGAACCCACAAATCAACCTGCTCTACTCTTTTTTTTCCCCAAAAAGGACCAGAAATCTTTTTATAAAACACCCTCTTTAACTCTTTTGTAATCTGCCTTGAACCGCAAGGTAATGATGGAATAGAAATCCCTAATGTAATGTAATGTAATACCATCCTGGAGGCTTTACTGAGTGAAGTTCCTGCAGGATTTCTAGATCTGGCCTCAGCTTTTGATGTACTAAGTCACTCGTCAAGGTGATCTAGTCTTGAATTGATTTCGGTCATTTTTGTCCAACTCATGACCTCAAAGAATCCCAATTGTCTCCAGTTCTCTTTCATAGGTTTCTCAAGAGCCAGGCATTCGTTTTCATATTTGCACTGATGACCTCATGTAGTTG
The DNA here is from genome assembly GCF_902459505.1 of Geotrypetes seraphini. Classification (NCBI taxonomy): domain Eukaryota; kingdom Metazoa; phylum Chordata; class Amphibia; order Gymnophiona; family Dermophiidae; genus Geotrypetes; species Geotrypetes seraphini. The sequence goes on from NC_047095.1 coordinate 72,641,666, forward strand.
CTACCAGCTATATTCAGCACTGTATACTCACAATCTAGGGGCAGTGGAGAGTTAATTTCCCTGCCTGAGGTCACAACAGGAACTGCAGTGGGAATCAAACCCAGTTTGCCAGGATCAAAGCATGCAGGGCTGACCAGTAGGGCTAAGTCTCTTGATTTGGCCCCTTAATAGCTTTTTTCAATTGGGTTGCAGATTGGCTTGGAGTTAATTGTTTAGTCCTGAATATTTCTAATGGGATAATGGGAAGGCTAGACTATTCTACTTTGCTCCCCCCTCTTTTTTTAAGGGAGGGGTAACTCCGGTTGTAGTCCCAGTTCATTTTTGATGGCTGTCAGCCATAGGGTTAGGAATAGTATCCATCTCATTTTGAGTGAGTTTCTGATTTATTTATTTTTTAATGGTTATTTAGGATTTAATGTAGCTCTATGCAGTAGGGGATAGGGATTTTTTGTGCTGGGTGAGTCCTAATGGGTATTACCTCTATGCTGATGATTCCCAGATCTACCTCTCCATACAGATATCAAGTCTCAGCCTGCCTGTCCGACATTGCCGCTTGGATGTCTCACCACCATCTAAAACTGAATATGACTAAAACAGGGCAGCTTTTCTTCCCACCTAAACCCACCTCCCCACTTCCCCCATTCATTGTCCCTGTGGACAATGCTATCATTCTCCCTCTCTTATCTGCTTGCAATATCTGAGACATTTTTGATTCCTGCCTCTTCTTCTCCACCCAAATACAACATATTGCTACAACCTGCCACTTCTTCCTCTATAATAGTACCAAAATCCAATCTTTCCTCTTTGAGCACCCTTCATCACCTCATGCTTAGATTACTGCAACTCGCTACTCTCAGGTCTTGTGTTCTGCCATCCTTCTCCCCTTCAATCTAATCAGAATTTGACTGCACGACTCATATTCCGTGAGAGCCTCTATACTCATGTTACCCCTCTCCTAAAGTCACTTAATTGGCTTCCCATCTGTTCTGGAATACAATTCACACTCCTCTTACTGACCTATAAATGCATTAACTCTCTTCACTTATCTCCCTCTATGATTACCCCCCCCCTCTCCGTGAGCTCTGCTCAGTGGGTAAGTCCCTCCTATCTGTGCCCTTCCCCTCCTCTGCCAACTCCAGACTGTGTCCTTTCTGTCTTGCTGTGCCATATGCCTGAATCCCCACGGCAGGCTCCATCTCTGGCAGTCTTCAAGTCCAATTCCTCTTCAAGACTGCTTTCAATTCCTAACTCCTCTCACCTTGGGTTTTGCATCCCCAATCCTATATATATCATGTCTGTCTGTCCATCCGAGTTAGATTAGAAGTTCTTCCGAGAAGAGATTGTCTATTAAATGTCAAAATGAACAGCACTGCGTAGGCCTTTCAGCATTATAGAAGTGATAAATAGTAGTAGTGAAGGAGTCTGGGGCTGGTTTTCCTAAGTGTTGAACTAAGTTTTCTCTTTAATAAAATGCTGAATTATGTTTAGCTGCAGACTTAACTTATCTGATGTTCTAGCCTGCCTGCCTTGGGTGTTAGCTGGGGCATTCTAACTTCTTATGGCTATCTCAGCATAAACGACATGTAACAGAAAGACTGCAGGGCCTAGATAAGTGACTTGCTAGTGACCTGCTATTGCGAGCTGAGGACCAATGATTGTTAAGAAAAGTAACACGTGAACAGTTTTTTCTAGAATTCAGTTGTATAGCCAGAAGAATGTATAAATATCTCTGTAACGTCCTTTTTTCGGCACTTCTGAAGCCAGCTTGGAGCTCAGGAGTCGCATATGTATGCTAATAAACAATCTGTACTTTCTTCAAGTCTCTAGGTTTTTTGGCTGCCCAAAGTGACCTTTCAGTAGTATTGCAGTAAATAAGTGTGGTGTAATCAATTTCTACTCACTATTTGTTTCAAATTTTTGGTTTAACAATAGTTCATTTGTACCAAGACTTACTGTCCTTTGTCCTTCTAGGTCTGCACAAAGGGCCATTTAGCAGGGCTTGTCTGCCCTTTAAGAGGAAGAGGTTGCTGGTCCAGCGATTGGGTTGGCAGAGCTTCAGGATGACATTAGGGGGGGGTTTGCTGGTGGGGTAAGGAGGGATCTGGTGGCAAGCTTCCTCTTTACCCTGCTTCTCTACTGTGCTGAAGGGATATAACAAACCTCCTTCATAGTCAGAAGAAATAGACAAAGATTTAATTGAAGAAGTTTCACAAGACAACTAGGCAAGGGGAAGTGCTACTGATAGGTGATTTTAATATACCTGATGTTGATTGGGCCATCCCTGCTGAGGGTTCATCTAAAATCAAGGAGATTTTGGACTTGCTAAAGGAAGAATTGTTCCAGCACATTGGATAGAACTATCTTGGACTTGATGCTTATAAACTGGGAGAGTGTTCTGAGGTTACAATGGGTGATCATTTGGCACCTAGTGATCACCACATGGTGGGTCAAGAAGATTTAATCAAGTCTGAAGGTTCTAGACTTCAACAACTAACTTTTGTCAAGGAGGAGTTAGTTGGATGGGAAGAGCTGAATGAAGTCGAACAGCAGTGGGTGAAACTGAAACCTTTGTGTTAGAAAAGTACATAAAGGAAACGAAGGCCACTAAAATATGGTAGCTGACAAAATAGACAAAGCAATGGAGCCTGATGGGATGCATCCGAGAGTACTCAAGGAACACAGAGAGCTTCTGGTGGCTCCATTGTCTCATCTTTTCAATGCTTCTTTAGAATCTGGAGTGGTTCCAGAGGACTGGAGAAGGGCAGATATAGTCCCTCTGCACAAGAGCAGAAATAAGGAGGAGGTTGGGAATTACAGGCCAGTTAGTCTGACCTCAGTAGTGAGTAAACTACTGGAAATGCTTCTTAAGCAGAGGATAGTGAGATTTCTAGAATTTAACAGACTACAGGACCTGAGGCAGCATGGTTTTCCGAGAGGCAGGTCTTGTCAGACAAATCAGATTGATTTCTTTGACTAGGTGACCAAACAGTTGGATATGGGAGGGGCGCTAGAAGTAGGGTACTTGGACTTGAGCAAAGCTTTCGACACAGTGCCACATAGAAGATTGATAAATAAACTCAATGCATTCAGTATGGACCCTAAAGTGAGACAAAGGGTAGTGGTAAATGGAGTTTGCTCAGAGGAAAAGGATGTTAGTGGAGTGCCGCAGAGACCTGTCCTTGGGCTGACTCTTTATAACATCTTTGTGAGTGATATTGTGGGAGGACTGTCTGGCAAAGTTTATCTTTTTGTGGATGATACCAAGCTTTGTAATACAGCTGATACATCAGAGGGTGTGGATAACATGAGGCGGGATCTTATCTGAAGCTTGAAGAATGGTCTGGTAATTGGCGACTAAGATTTAATGCTAAAAAATGCAGGGTTATGCATTTGTGCTGCAAAAATCCAGGAGAACAGTATAGTATAGGAGGTAAGGAACTTCTATGCATGGAAGAAAAGTGGGACTTGGAGGTGATTATGTCAGATGATCTCAGGGTGGCAAAAAAGGTAGAAAAGGCGATGGTCAAAGCCAGGAAGATGCTTGGGTGCATAAGGAGAGGAATGGCCAGTAGGAAAAGGGATGTTAATACCATTGTATAAGTCTTTGGTCAGGCTCCATTTGGAATATTGTGGCAGTTTTGGAGACCCCCCACTTTCAAAAAGATATAAAGAGGATGAAGTTGGTCCAGAGGGCTGCTACAAAATTGGTTAATGGTCTTTGTCATAAATTGTATGGGGACAGACTTGGAGATCTTAATATGTATACTCTGGAAAAAAAGATGGGAAAGAGGGGATATGATTGACACATTTAAATATTTCCATGGCGTTAATGTAGAAGAGGTGAGTCTTTTTCAAGCTGTGGGTCTCCCTGAAAACCTGGTTGTGCTTTAGGCCAGATTGGTGTAAAGAATATCACATAATATAATTGCTTCTCTAGAAGAGAATGTAAATAAGAGCAGGAAGAAGGAAGGTATATGTCTGGTGGAGCAGAAGTTACCTGAGTTGGTGCTGCCCACAGGTGTCTGTCTATCTGTAGGTCCATCTGCATCCTACAAAGAACAGAAGACAGTGATTACGCCAGGTGGCCCAGTCCTGGAACATTAGAATATGTCTCTATTTTAGGGGTCCTTTTATTGAAGCTTAGTGCTTGCTAACAGACATTAGTATATGCTAAGTGCCATGTGGCCTAGAGATATAGTATAGGATGTCCATTTGCATGCACTAAGCTTTAGTAAAAGGGCCCCTTAGTATGTTGGTTTGAAAGATAAAACATAATACTGTTTATTGATTATATTTGTAAGCTAAAAGGAATTTATCAGTAAATAATTTACATTATTATGATTATTTTGTTTTTATTTAAGTATTTATACACCACTTGTAGCCTAATTGGTTTACATTCAGGCACTCAATCATTTTTCCCTCACACTCTATCTAATGTACCTGGGGCAATGGGGGATGAAGTGACTTGCCCAGGGTCATAATGAGCAGTATGGGTTTGAACCTACAACCTCAGGGTGCTGGGGCTGTAGCTCTAACCACTGCACCACACACTCCCCACAAACCTATCTAGTTGACAGTCCCAAGAAACATAAAATGAATCTGTTAAGAAACTCAAATCTAGGCCTAAACTATGAAGGAACTTCATAGCTGAATTGTTCCAATGTAATAAAGAGCACCATAAGCCCATTCTCAAGTTTAGCTTCTCAGCCAGAAGGAAAGTGCAGAACCAGGGGTGTAGCAAAGCAGGTGTGAGATCTGTTAGTAGAGCTGTGTTGGTCAGGGTAGGACTGAGGTGCATTGGCAGACCTGGTACTTGGAGAGCAAGGGATATTTTGACAGGAGAGCCTTGGTACTGAAATATCAGGGTAGGATCAAAACACATTGGTATATCTCTGTGAAAGAGGGGGGTCTTTGTATAGGAATAGTGGGGGATCCTGCATAGCAAAGCTAGATGTGATTTAAAAATGTCTGGTAGAGCCCTATAGTATATGTGGTTGGCAGGGAAGGTGGCGGGTTGGTCTTCAGAACAGTGGACCATTACCCACCCACTTTGGGCTCTGGCCCTCCTTTGTCAGAACAGGCATTGATCCCCATAGTCCGGCATCTCCCCTTTTCTTAGAACCCTCACTTCCTGGGCTACTTTAATATTTGTCTGTGTTATAGGGGTCACTGGCAGTGGCAGTGATTTACTCACAATGCTCCTTGGTGAACCCCAGAGCCTTCCCTCTGAATTCCATCATGCAAAAACAGGAAGTGACATCAGAAGGGGCTGAATGTGTCAGAGGGAAGACTCTGAGGTTCATGTGAGAATCACTCCTGCTGCCAGTGACCCCTATAGCAAAAACATTCAGGGGAAAGGAGATCGGATCGGATATGCTCTCTTTCTGTAGGTACAGTCAAAGCTGTTTACATATTATATACAGGGTTAAGTGACTAGTTCATAGTCACAAGGAACAACAGTGGAAATCAAACCCAGTTCCCATGTTGCTTCGGCTGCTGCACTGACTATTAAGCTTCTCCTCCACTCTGTTAAGGTATACTGGGAGGGGGAGGGGGTTGTGAGAGAGGCAGATATTCTTCGGGAACTCAAAGTAAAATGAGGAGTAAGATAACCTGGCATACTACCGGGTTGTCTTACTCCTCATTTTACTTTGAGTTATACTAACAAGAGTTACCGAAGAATATACTTGTTTGCATATCCCTCAATAAAATTATGTCATTATAAAATGTTCCTTGAGAGAACCTTTTCTTTTCAGGCGGCCAAACTGAACTTATGGCTGGCCAAAACTGTGTTAGAAGCTTCTCCTTATATCAATTTTAGAAAACAGTTAAAAACTCAATTATTTAACAGGCTGGGTTTTTAATGTATCTTATCCTTTTAACTTTTAACTTTAAAGAAATTCAAGTGATGTATTTAATATCAAATGTTTTATTATTTGTACACTTGATGCAAGATTAAAAATGAATAAAGAATTAAAATAACTTTTAACTTTATTTTAACATTGTTGTACTCTCCTTACATTGTATGTTATTTCTTTTATATTGAATGCACTTAATTTGTCGAATCTTAATGAACTGCATTGTTTGTACTATGCTTAACTGTTGTGAACCGCCTAGAACTCACGGATATGGCGGTATATAAAAATAAATTATTATTAAATTATTATTATATGCCAGACCAGGAATATGGGGGGATTGGAAGGAGAATTATATGACATAATATTTGGGGTGGGGGGAGGGAGTGGAGGGAGAGAGATGCAGGATAATGGGAGGGAAGGATTGATGCATGGGCTGGTGCTGGAAATAGGGCTGGAAGGGAGGGAGAGAGATGGAGGACATGGACCCAGGTGAGGGGGAAAAAAGATGAAACGCCAGACAACAGGAGTCAGGAAGAGAAGAGGAAGAAGGGAGTGAGGGAAAGATGCTGGGTGGAGGGAGGAAAGAAATAGAGAAGGAGAGGAACCACTAGTGCAGCATTGTGAAGTGTTTTGTCATCAATTTTCCATACAGAGATGTCTTTTTAGAGGACATGGCTGGGCGTCTGGACGGCTTTTCAAAACCCAGCACTCTGACCGGGTTTTTAAAGCTTCCAGCTCAGGACTGCGTCAGGAGGGCATCTGCACATGTGGGAGAGGGACATATTGGGACCCGGAAAGGAGTGTGAATTTGGGACAAAGGAAGGAGGAAGGGGGCATGAGCTTGGGACACAGAATAGAGAGAGGGAATGTGTTGGAACACAGAAGGGAGGGGGGCATGAGCTTGGGACAAAAGGAAGGGAGGGAAGGAGGGGGAATCAACTTGGGACATAAGATGGAAGGAGGGAGGGAATAGAAAGGTAGAATTGTTGAGCATGGGTGTGAGTGAGAGGGAAAGAGATGGTGTTCTTGGGGAAAGGAAGAAAGAATTGTTGGGCATAGGGAGGGAGAGAATTAATTGTTGGACATTGTGGTGGGACAGGAGAGAAATGAGAGGGAGAAATGTTGGATGTGGTGGAGAAGGAACAGTGGGACAGATGGAAAGGGATGCAAGAAGGAGGAATGTTGGATATGGTGGTGGTGGGAATGGAGGAAGAGATGTAGCATGGTGCTGGAGAGGGGTGATAGGAGAAATGTTGGGCTGGTGGGCAGGGGTGAAAGATACTGAACACAGTCCAGGGGATAAGAGAGGGAGAAATGTTGGATGTGGCAATAGAGGGAGTTGGAGAGATACAACCTGGATCCCTCTCTCGCTCTGTCTCTTTCCCCACTCCCTTTAACATAGTAACATAGTAGATGACGGCAGATAAAGACCCGAATGGTCCATCCAGTCTGCCCAATCTGATTCAATTTAAATTATTTTTATTTTTTATTTTTTTTCTTCTTAGCTATTTCTGGGCGAGAATCCAAAGCTTTACCCGGTACTGTGCTTGGGTTCCAACTGCCGAAATCTCTGTTAAGACTTACTCCAGCCCATCTACACCCTCCCAGCCATTGAAGCCCTCCCCTGCCCATCCTCCTCCAAACGGCCATGCACAGACACAGACCGTACAAGTCTGCCCAGTAACTGGCCTAGTTCAATCTTTAATATTATTTTCTGATTCTAAATCTTCTGTGTTCATCCCACGCTTCTTTGAACTCAGTCACAGTTTTACTCTCCACCACCTCTCTCGGGAGCGCATTCCAGGCATCCACCACCCTCTCCGTAAAGTAGAATTTCCTAACATTGCCCCTGAATCTACCACCCCTCAACCTCAAATTATGTCCTCTGGTTTTACCATTTTCCTTTCTCTGGAAAAGATTTTGTTCTACGTTAATACCCTTCAAGTATTTGAACGTCTGAATCATATCTCCCCTGTCTCTCCTTTCCTCTAGGGTATACATATTCAGGGCTTCCAGTCTCTCCTCATATGTCTTCTGGCGCAAGCCTCCTATCATTTTCGTCGCCCTCCTCTGGACCGCCTCAAGTCTTCTTACGTCTTTCGCCAGATACGGTCTCCAAAACTGAACACAATACTCCAAGTGGGGCCTCACCAATGACCTGTACAGGGGCATCAACTCCTTCTTCCTTCTACTGACTACGCCTCTCTTTATACAGCCCAGAATCCTTCTGGCAGCAGCCACTGCCTTGTCACACTGTTTTTTCGCCTTTAGATCTTCGGACACTATCACCCCAAGGTCCCTCTCCCCGTCCGTGCATATCAGCTTCTTTCCTCCCAGCATATACGGTTCCTTCCTATTATTAATCCCCAAATGCATTACTCTGCATTTCTTTGCATTGAATTTTAGTTGCCAGGCATTAGACCATTCCTCTAACTTTTGCAGATCCTTTTTCATATTTTCCACTCCCTCTTCGGTGTCTACTCTGTTACAAATCTTGGTATCATCTGCAAAAAGGCACACTTTTCCTTCTAACCCTTCAGCAATGTCACTTACATACATATTGAACAGGATTGGCCCCAGCACCGAACCCTGAGGGACTCCACTAGTCACCTTTCCTTCCTTCGAGCGACTTCCATTAACCACCACCCTCTGGCGTCTGTCCGACAGCCAGTTTCTGACCCAGTTCACCACTTTGGGTCCTAACTTCAGCCCTTCAAGTTTGTTCAACAGCCTCCTATGAGGAACTGTATCAAAGGCTTTGCTGAAATCCAAGTAAATTACATCTAGCATATGTCCTCGATCCAGCTCTCTGGTCACCCAATCAAAAAATTCAATCAGGTTCGTTTGGCACGATTTACCTTTTGTAAAGCCATGTTGCCTCGGATCCTGTAACCCATTAGATTCAAGGAAATACACTATCCTTTCTTTCAGCAACACTTCCATTATTTTTCCAACAACTGAAGTGAGGCTCACCGGCCTGTAGTTTCCTGCTTCATCCCTGTGACCACTTTTATGAATAGGGACCACATCCGCTCTCCTCCAATCCCCAGGAATCACTCCCGTCTCCAGAGATTTGTTGAACAAGTCTTTAATAGGACTCGCCAGAACCTCTCTGAGCTCCCTTTGCAGTAAGGGAGGGAATGAGAGAGAGATGGTGGACAATGAGAGAAAGGGAGACGTTGCACATGGGTGTGGAAAGAGGAAGAAATGCTGTACTGGGGTGGGGAGGGGTAAAAGAGTTTGTGTAGTTTAATTTTGTGGTTACCATTTTATGTTAATAAGATTATATTGTGTGTACAGTGTATAAAAATGAATGGAAGAAATGGCATTTACAAGTACTATTATAATGGGGGGCGAGTCTGAAGTGAAACTTGGGCAGATTTGGGGTAGGGTCTAGGGAGGAGCATTTGGACCCCCCCAAACAAAAAAGCATTCTGCTGCCTATGCCTACCCGTGTGCGGTTGGATGGTTGCTATGTTCTGCTACAGAAAGAACCTTGTCTGTTAGGAGTGATGCTGGATTACCAATTATCTAATATATCAGTCAACTGTTGTTTTCTCAAACAGCTGTGTTACATTGAGTATGTCAAAATGTCTTCCCCAACAGCAAATTCAATTGTATAGATATTTCAATTGTATGGACTTTCAGACTGCATCCAGACACCACACTGCCGGTAGCTAAACTCTTCGTCAGTCCAATCTTTATTAAATCTTTATTAATGTGCTTTTTGTAAAATAAATCTAGTAAATTTTATTTATGTATTTTGTCATTTTATCATATTTTATCATATCTTCTCATTTTATCTTCTAGAGTAAACTATTTTTTATGTTAACACTATGTATTAGAAGAACGTTACTTAGCTTAATAGTGATCTGTTCCTCTTACACCTCTCCCTGATTGGTCAGTTTCCTTTGATTCCGCCTCAATGTATATTTCCGGTGAGGATGTCACTTAGCACGATACAACTGAATATATTATTTTAATCGGATGAGCAACGGTGGCTTCGAAGAGTTCAATCCTGATGTGCATGAACTGGTTTTGTATTGCTTTGTGGATGTTGGGAGACTATGTCCGGAAGAATCGGTGGAGCTGGTCCTGCGAGTGATCGGATGTTTCAGATCTGGGCGCTGAGGAAGATGAAACATGGCGCATGGATATAGGAATAAGATGGAACGATTCAGTGGAAGTGTGTGCCAACCTGAGTTACTTTGCCATAATGATGCAGTATGAGGAAGTGATGTAACAGTTGCTTTGTGCTGTATGCCTTGATTTTAAGAGGTGTTTCCTTTTTCTACATAACTGAGAGTTTTGTGAATCTTTATTTTTTATTAATTTATTACTTTGGTTTCAACTTTGGGTGAGGATTCTTTGACCCTTTTCTGAACGGGTTTGGAGACATGATGTTAATTGAGATATAATATAACTTGTCCTGATATTTTATTCTTGAATTTTGTCTTTTTAGTCGTCTTTTACTTGATTTAAAGGACTCAAATTTCAACAAAAGGTTACACAAATACTTTATTTTAATTACATTAAGGTAATATATAGTACTAAAATAAACTAAAGTTACATTTTTATATTATTTACAATCCATTTCTTGAGTTCACATATAAAGAAAGGATGTTGCATTTACAATAAGTAGCTGAAGAAAGTAAAGTACATTGTTTGAAGTTTCTTTAGTTTCTAACATAAATAGATCTGGAATTAATTGTTTCTTCTTAATTAATTTAGATTTTATGAAAATAATTTCTATATCATTTAGGGTTGGTAAATGACATTAGATTAAATACATAAAGGAAGTTTTTTGGTAAAAGTTAATAATTTAATTTGATGATTGTTATAAGAGTGATGTTTGATCTTTTTATATATAATTATACTGTGAAATTCTCAAATATTATATTAAAGTTGGGAATGATAGGAACTTGCTTTTAGAAGGACATGATAATTGGTTATTAACTTATTAAATACTTTTAATTTGATTTATAATTATATGTTATATAATTAATTGAAAGGTCTTTGATTTAATTAATTAAATAATATTTAAAGACTACAATTTATATGATGGTTTTAATTTCTACCCTGATCTTTTAGATATAAGGTATGTAATGGGTTAGGATACTTATCTATTAAACTATTTTATTTGTCAATTAAGTTAATTCAATTAGCTGTCACCATTGAAAATGATGAAAATCTTTAATTTTTTTAGTATAATTATTTATATGTGCCTGGGGGAGTTTTTTGGGTGCTAAGTCCTGATAAGCGCTTTCAAGTATTCGTATCATTTAGTGGGTTGGGGGAGGGTAAGGGAATAGGGGTTGGGTGGGGAGAAATATGGATGTGTATGAAAATGGTGTCTATTTATATGGAGATTAAAATTTTCTCATTAAATGTCAATGGCCTTAATCATCAAATAAAAAAGAAAAAAATGCTTGCCTTTTTAAAGCAGCAAAATGCTGACATATATTACATACAAGAGACACACCTATCATTGGTGGAGTCAAAAAAGCTTGAAGGGGGTTGGGTAAAACAAAGTTTCTTTGCCCCTGCAGTTGGCAAAAAAAAGCAGGAGTTGCTATACTAGTAAATAAAAAAATGTACAGCTAATTTTAAATGAATTGATTTTGATCCCTTGGGAAGGTGGGTACATGTGGAAATGAGCATGGGAAATAATACCCTGAAATTGTTTAATGTGTATGCCCCAAATACGAATCAAATTGAATTTTTTAAGAAATTACAACAGTTATTACTCCCACTGGCTGCTTCTAATTTAGTAGTGGCAGGAGATTTCAATGCTTTTATGGATACAATAATGGACAAAAAACCAAGTAGGATTATGAAGTCGTTAGGATTAGATAATTTGGTGAATTCTTGTGATTTGAAAGATATATGGCGGATACTTCATTTTGATGATCGGGAATTTTTCTTTTGCTCACAAGTTCATAAATCCTTTTCAAGAATAGATTATATTTTTGTCTCGAATCAAATGGTACAAGTAACAAAAGCTTCCATAGATCCTATCATTTTATCTGATCATGGTAGAGTATGGATTGAATTTCAATTTGATGAGCAAGATAATAGTAGGTCTGTGTGGAGATTCGATAAAACACAGTTACTTACCGTAACAGGTGTTATCCAGGGACAGCAGGCAGCTATTCTCACATATGGGTGACATCATCGATGGAGCCTGGATGCGGATGCCTCGCAAGCATACTTGCTTGAAGAAAATCGAAGTTTCGAGTCGCCCGCACCGGGCATGTGTGAGTGCCTTCCCGCCCAGCGCAGGGTGCATCCCCTCAGTTCAGATAGCTAGCAGAGAAGCCAACCAGGGAAGGTGGGTGGGTTGTGAGAATAGCTGCCTGCTGTCCATGGATAACACCTGTTACGGTAAGTAACTGTGCTTTATCCCAGGACAAGCAGGCAGGTATTCTCACATATGGGTGACCTCCAAGCTAACCAGAATGGGATGGTGGGAGTGTTGGCAATTTAGGAGAATAAATTTTGTAATACTGTTTGGCCAAACTGTCCATCCCGTCTGGAGAAAGTACCCAGACAATAGTGAGAAGTGAAGGTATGAACCGAGGACCAAGTAGCAGCTCTACAAATTTCCTCAATAGGTGTAGATCTGAGGAAAGCTACTGAAGCTGCCATTGCTCTGACTTTATGGGCTGTGACTTTACTGTGAAGAGGTAATCCAGCCTGGGCATAGCAGAAAGAGATACAAGCCGCCATCCAGTTGGAGATGGTATGCTTAGAAATAGGATGGCCCAACTTATTTGGATCGAAGGAAACAAAAAGTTGAGGAGAAGTTCTGTGTGGTTTGGTGCGATCCAAGTAGAAGGCCAAAGCACGTTTACAGTCCAGAGTATGAAGAGCTGATTCTCCAGGATGAGAATGAGGCTTTGGAAAAAACACTGGAAGTACGATGGATTGGTTAAGATGAAATTCCGAGACCACTTTAGGTAGGAATTTAGGATGAGTACGAAGAACCACCTAGTCATGATGGAACACTGAATGGTGGGTCAGCAACTAAAGCTTGCAGTTCACTGACTCTTCGAGCGGAAGTGAGGGCTATGAGAAACACCACTTTCCAAGTGAGATACTTGAGATGAGCCTTATCAATTGGTTCAAATGGAGGCTTCATGAGTTGAGTAAGGACAACATTGAGGTCCCAAACCACAGGAGGTAGTTTGAGAGGAGGTTTGACATTGAAAAGTCCTTTCATGAATCTGGAAACCACCGGATGAGCAGAGAGGGGTTTCCCTTCAATAGACTGATGGAAAGCCGCAATTGCACTGAGATGGACTCGGATGGATGTAGACTTGAGGCCAGAATTGGATAAGTGCAACAGGTAGTCCAAAACAGAAGATAAGAAGGAATGCTGAGGCTCCTTATGATGAGAAAAACACCACGTAGAAAATCTAGTCCACTTTTGGTGATAGCATTGTCTAGTGGTAGGCTTTCTAGAAGCTTCTAAGACGTCTCTTACAGATTGAGAAAACTGAAGAGGAGTTACGTTGAAAGGTACCAAGCTGTCAGGTGTAGAGACTGTAGGTTGGGATGAAGCAGAGATCCTTGAATCTGTGTAAGCAGAGAAGGAAAAACTGGAAGGGAAGTAGAAGGGAGTACCAAGCTTGGCCACAGAGGAGCGATTAGAATCATGGTGGCATGATCATTCTTCAACTTGACCAGAGTCTTGAGAATGAGAGGAAATGGAGGAAATGCATATAGGAAAAGATTCGTCCATTCCAGAAGAAAAGCATCTGCCTCGAGGCGATGAGGAGAGTATATCCTGGAGCAGAACTGAGGCAGTTTGTAGTTGTGGGGAGCCGCACAGAGGTCTATCTGAGGCATTTCCCACTGTGAAAAAATGTGATGAAGAGGCGAGGAATGGAGCGTCCATTCATGAGGTTACAGAAGACGACTTAAGTTGTCCGCCAAGCAATTCTTCGCCCCTTGAATGTGGACAGCTTTGAGTAAGGTGTTGTGGCGGATTGCCCAGTCCCAAACCTTCAGATCTTCTTGACAAAGGGAGGCAGATCCCGTCCCTCCTTATTTGTTGACATAATACATGGCGACTTGGTTGTCTGTCCGAATGAGGACTACCTGGTCGCAAAGAAGATGTTGAAAAGCGTTGAGAGCCTTGAAAATCACTCTGAGTTCCAACAGATTTATGTGACATTGATGATCCATAATGGTCCAGTGGCTTTGAGTACGGAGACCATCGAGATGAGTGCCCCAAGCAAAGGTCGAAGAGTCTGTCGTGAGGACCTTCTGAGGGGGTGTTTGAAAAAGCAAGCCTCTGGAAAGGTTGGAAGAGAGCACCCACCAACGGAGAGACTTCTTCAAGGAAGGAGTGACTGAAATGTGTCGAGAAGGAAGGTCGCAAACTTGCGTCCATTGAGATGCCAGGGTTCACTGAGGAATTCTGAGGTGAAGTCTGGCAAAAGGAGTCACGTGTACTGTGGAGGCCATGTGACCCAGAAGTACCATCATGTGTCTCGCTGAGATGGAATAGCGGGAAGACACCGTATGACAGAGTTGAAGAAGAGCTTCTAGACGTTGTTGTGGAAGGAATGCTCTGAGTTGGACAGTGTCCAGAATAGCTCCGATGAATTGTAGATTCTGTGAGGGCTGAAGTTGAGATTTGGGAAAGTTGATTTCGAATCCCAAACTTTGTAGGAACCAGGTAGTCCGTTGGGCCGCTACAATAACCCCTTGAGATGTGGAATCTGAAGAGCCAGTCGTCGAGGTAGGGAAATACCTGAAGACCATGGTTCCGGAGAACTGCCGCTACCACTACCAGGCATTTGGTGAACACTCTGGGAGACGAGGCCAGGCTGAAGGGTAGTACTCTGTATTGATAATGCAGATTCCCCACCCGAAATCTGAGGTATTGATGGGAGGCTGAATAAATGGGGTTATAAGTGTAGGCCTCCTTGAGATCCAGAGAGCATAACCAGTCATTCTGCTCGAGAAGGGGATAAAGAGAGGCTAGGGACAACATTCAAAGCTTTTCTTTGACTAAAAATTTGTTGAGAGCCCTGAGATCCATAATGGGTTGCAGATCGCCCGTCTTCTTTGGAGCAAGGAAGTAACGGGAGTAAAAACCCCTGTTCTGCTGTTCCAAGGGAACTGGTTCGATGGCATGGAGAGAAAACAGAGCTTGAGCTTCCTGAAGAAGAAGGGCGGTCTGGGATGGATTGGAAGAATACTCTCTTGGAGGAAGCTCTGGTGGAAACTGAGTGAAATGAAGAGAGTATCCTTCTCTGATGATGGTAAGTACCCAGAGGTCGGATGTAATTATTGACCATCGGTTGTAAAAATGATGGAGATGACCTCCTATAGGGGGAAAAGGAGGCAGAGACAGAACGGTGGAGTTATGCTCTGTTTCAAACAGTCAAAAAGGCTGAGAAGCCTTAGGTGCAGCAGATGGTTGGGGTTTCTGTTGCTTCTGAGGTTGCTGCTTTTTCATAGGAGGGCGAGTATAAGGAGCTGGCTTTGGAGCAAAACGCCTTTGATAGATAAGAGCAGGGCGTGCAGGCTTGGCAGGAGTTGGCTTTGGCTTGGGTCTGACTATAGAAGCAAATGATTTTTCATGGTCAGAAAATTTCTTGGTGGCTGCCTCGATGGATTCATCAAAGAGGTCGTTGCTCTCACAAGGAATGTTAGCCAAGTGGTCCATGTCAATGGTACGAAGCCAGGCAAGACGACGCATAGCTAAAGAGCAAGCAGCCGCTTGGGCAGATAACTTGAAAGCATCATAAGATGATTGGAGGAGATGCAGATGTAATTGAGAGAAAGAAGCAATGACTTCCTGAAACTCAAAATGCATTTGGGAATCCAAATAATTCAAAAACTTTGGTAAAAAAGAAAGAAGAAATTCAAAGTAAGTGATGAAATAAAAATTATAATTGAGGACTTTAGAGGACATCATAGCATTCTGGTAGATGCGTCGTCCAAATTTGTCCATAGTTTTCCCTTCCCTTCCTGGAGGGACGGTGGTGTAAACCTTGGAAGGATGGGACCTTTTCAAGGAGGACTCAACCAGCAAGGATTGATGAGATAACTGAGAATTGTCAAACCCTTTGCGATGCACAGTCTTATATCTAGAGCACAGGTGTCAAAGTCGGTCCTCGAGGGCCGGAATCCAGTCGGGTTTTCAGGATTTCCCCAATGAATATGCATGAGATCTATGTGCATGCACTGCTTTCAATGCATATTCATTGGGGAAATCCTGAAAACCCGACTGGATTACGGCCCTCGAGGAGGGACTTTGACACCCCTGATCTAGAGTCTAATTTCCCTGGAACAGCTGGTATGGAAAAGGGTGTTTCCATGCAACGACTAAAAGTCTGATTCAAAAGCTTATGAAGTGGAAGCTTAAGAGACTCTGCTGGAGGTTGAGGAAGATGCATGACTTCGAGATACTCCTTAGAATATTTGGAGCCAGTATCCAATTGAATATCCAAGTCCACAGCCATCTGTTGCAGGAAAGATGAGAAAGATAGCTGATCTGCCAATGCTTTGCCTCGAGAAGGACTTGAGGACGTCGAGGCAGCCTGTGTCGAAGAAGCTTCGGCAGGGAAAAAGGCATTAAAGGAACCTGGTGACTTGGATGAGGCAATCGAGACCGAAATATCCCTGAGGTCCGGCATCGGAGACCTCGAACGAGGAGTCGGTGGTCTGGTCGAGGTTGGAGTAGATCGAGGCTTCAAGGAAGATGGTCTGTCGTGAGAAGAAGAACTATGCCTTGAAGGATGCCTCGATGAAGGCCTTAAATGTCGGTGAGAACTGTGTCTGGAACCAGATCTCGAGGATCGAGGAGATTTTGCCTCGGAGACGTGGGCAGCCGATGCCGATGTATGAATAGGACTAGAAGATGTAGATTGAAGCTCCAGAGGCTTGGGGGAGGAACCCCGATGCACTCTCAAAGACTCTGCTCCTTGTATAGTGTGAGGATTCTCGTCAAGGCACTCGCAAAGAATCTGCTCCTTGCTTTACCTGCTTGGATGCCAGACCAGACACTCGCAGAGACTCTGCTCCCTGCAAAGAATGTGTAAGCGGCTCGACCTCATGGGGGTCTGCTGAATGCCCAGGCTGGATAAGAGGAAGTAGTTTGGGTCCCATGTTAGTAAGGAACTGAATAAACTGCTTCTCTAATATGGTCTGGAAAGAAGCCGGCAAGGATGGATCCGCATCTGAAATCGGACCACCTGCTTCGGCTGGAGGTTCCTTCGAGGTAGTGTGAGAGTGCTTCGACTTGGGAGTCTTATACACTTTAATCACCACCGGCGGAACTGACTGCTGAGCTATCTGACCAGAGGAAACAGGGGAAGATACAGTAGATGACATCGAAGCAAAAGCCGCTGCAAATGACGAAGGTCTGATGAGGCTTGAGGTGGAAGCAGTGGGCGCAGAAGGAACCGAAGTCGAGGGAAGACACCTTCGAAGTTGAGGGATCAGTAGCAGACTCCATCTCGAAGAGCTTGTCCACCAAAATGCAACGACACTTGAAAGCACGAGGCTGAAGTGTTTGGCAAGGCAGGCACGACTTAGGATGATATTTTGGCCCAAGGCACTTGAGGCAGCATCTGAGAGGGTCCGTAAGAGAGATCGCACGCTGACACTTGCTACACCTCTTGAAGCCCGTAGCAGGCCGGGACATAGATGGAAAAATAGCCGCTGCAAAGTCGAAGCCTTTGGGCTGCGGCCAAGCGGCCTGTCCTGGAAAACAAACGGAAGAAGAAAAATTAATTAATTTTTTTTAACTAAAAGAAATAAAATAAAACAGTGATTTGTGAAGAAAAAAACACAAACCGCAGTTGAGAGAAGGCACAAAGTGAACGAAGTTAAACGCAGAGTCAGACGGACTTCTCGGCTCCGCGGAAAACTGAGAACTGAGGAGACACGCCCTGCGCTGGGCGGGAAGGCACTCACGCATGCGCGGTGCGGGCGACTCAAAATTTCAAGTTTCTTCAAGCAAGTCTGCTTGCGAGGTGTCCGTATCCGGGCTCCGTCAATGACGTCACCCATATGTGAGAATACCTGCCTGCTTGTCCTGGGATAATACATTGATTGCGGATTCAAATTTCCTTGAAGAATTTAAATTAAAAATGATGGAATTTTTTCAATTTAATACTTCAGAAGATATTACCATAGAAACTTTATGGGATGCATTTAAGGCTAAACTTATTATGAGAGGGAATTATAATCACAAAAAGGGTGATAATAATAACACTGCTTTAATTAGTCACCCATACCAAATCTGTAAATCTCTTTATATATAGAATGACCACACAGTATAATGCATGCTTAATAGTGAACACTCAGACCCACGACAGAGACTGTGAACAAGCAATGATGGTCTCTTTACACAGCTTCTCCGTGATATTTCACTGGGATATAGTTGTGGGTCTGAGCGTTCACTATTAAGCATGCATTATACTTGGTGGTCATTCTATATATAAAGAGATTTACAGATTTGGTATGGGTGACTAATTAAAGCAATACATTTAAGGCTACCATGAGAGGTAATATTATTTCATATTCAGCTTATATTAGAAAACAAATATTTTTCTAATTTGGAAAAAGAAATTAAACATTTGGAAGCTAAATTAATTGACAAATGGGAGCAAAGTACCCTACAGGCTTTATTAAAAGCAAAAGGTAAATATAATGAGATATCTTCAAAATTTGTAAGGAAAGATTTGTTTTCTCAACAAACTTTGTCTTATGGAAACTCAAGGCAGGAAGACTATTGGCAAATTATCTTAAAGCGAAGAAAAGAACAAAAATTATTGCTATAAAGGATGAGAAAGGAGATACACATACTAGAATTGGAAATATTTTAAATCAATTTCTAAAATTTTATAAAGACCTATATTCTTCTGAGCCTTATGATGATAAAGAAAAAGATGGTTTAGAATTTTTTAATCTAATTGTTGGGCCGAAAATTCCTGAGCATATAAAAAAAAGTTTAGATGAGCCTATATCATTAAAAGAAATAGAAATAGCGTTGAAGTCTCTTAGAGTTGGATCCGCTCCAGGTGGTGATGGTTTTACTGTTGAATTTTACAAATCATTTCAAAATACCTATTACCCTATTTATTAAATTTATATCAGTATCAACTAACTAAAGGTTACATTACAGGTACTATGGCAGAATCATTAACAATCGTTTTACCAAAGCCAAATAAAGATTCAATTTTGGTTTCAAACTACAGGCCTATTTCACTAATTAATGTAGATGGAAAACTTTTAGCTAAAACATTGGCTTTATGGTTGGCTAAGGCTCTCCCTTTTATTATTGATATGCACCAAACTGGATTCGTAGCAAAGAGGCATTCCTCTAGTAATACCAGGTTGGCTTTTCATATGTTAAATTTAACAAAAGCCATGAATGAACCAGCTTTCTCTGTGTCCTTGGATGCAGAGAAAGCTTTTGATCGGGTGGAATGGACCTTTATGTATCAAGCTCTAGAATGGTTTGGTATAGGTTCTGGATTTATACAAATGATTCAATCATTGTATAACTCCCCAACTGCAAGATTGTATATTAATAATAATTTATCAGAGTGTTTTAACTTGTGGAGGGGGGTTAGACAAGGCTGTCAATTATCTCCTTTGCTTTTTGATATTGTATTAGAACCCTTGTTATTAGCTATTCAACAAGCAAAGGGGATATAGGGTATTCTTCGTACAGACTGGGAATACAAAGTCTCTGCCTATGCAGATGATATACTGCTTTATTTGAGGAATCCAGAAACTTCCATTCCATGCTTGCTTGAATTGATAGAGAAATTGGAAAATTTTCAGGATATAAGATCAATTGGAGTAGATCAGAAATTCTGCCACTTAATGTGCATTGTACTAAAGGATTATTTGACTCATTTTCCTTTGTATGGAAAGAAGATGGATTAAAATATTTAGTATTAGGATAAAAAATACACTTGACACGGTAAAAGAGAATGAAAAACTTTTATTAAAAAAAGTAACAAATGTGTGAGCAATGGAATCTTTTGCATCTTTCTTGGTGGGGGAGAGTTCAAACTATTAAAATGATGGTATTGCCTATGATTTGTTACCAAATGAATATGATACCAGTTTTTTTCATGGGTCCTTTTATAAAAAGTTAAATGGTATTCTTACAAAATTTATTTGGCTGGCTAAAGCCTAGAATTGCTTTAGTATCTTTACAAAAACCAATTGCGGAGGGTGGGGTAAATTTTCCAAACTTTTATAGGTATCATCAAGCCTATATTTTACACCAGGGTATGTATTGGGTCCTCCCAGAGTTCATGGAAAACATCCCAGATTGGCTGTATTTGGAATGGCGACTCATGTTTCCTTTACATTTATGTCATGTTCTCAGTATTAAGATGCCTAGAGTATATAAAGATAATAGAATATTAATGGACACGTGGAAAACATTACGATATGTCAGTAATTTAACACCTAACCCAATACTAAAATCAACAAATCAATCTGTATTGCTTAACTCCAAGATTCAAATTGGTGGATTTAAAGTCGTCGGGAAGCATTGGATTATTGCAGGCATACAGGTTAGATAGATTGTGAGCCCATCGGGACAGATAGGGAAAATGCTTGAGTACCTGATTGTAAAAACCACTTAGATAACCTTAATAGGCGGTATATATAAAAAATCCTAATAATAAATCCTAATAAACTGCTTGATTTTTCACAGTTGCAGCAAAAATATGGTCTTAATAAAACACAAAGTTTTAAATGGTTGCAACTGAAGCAGGCTATTCAGGAGGGGTTCCCTGAATGGAAGAATCTTAATAATCAATATAGTCTGGAATTCTTGTGCTTTCAGGCGGACTTCTTGGATCACCAGGCCACACAGTGGTATAAATTGATAACAGGATTTATAAATAAAAAACCAAAGACTGGCCTCAAAGATATTTGGAGCATTGAGATTAAGCATCAAATTTCTGCATCTCAATGGCCACAAATTTGGTCTTGGAGAATGAGGTGTACAGTGTCTGCATCTATGAGACAAACTTGGTTCTTTTTGTTACATAGAGCATTTTGGACCCCAGTTCGATTACAAAAGTTGGATAGCTCTAAGTCTAATAGATGCTGGCATTGTAATCTGGAAGCAGGGACTCTGGATCATTTATTATACTTTTGTCCTTGTATCATGGCCTTTTGGAAATCAATTTGGTCCCAAATTAATAGTTTATTAGAGAATCATGTAGCATTATCATATGATACGATTCTATTCAGTACATCAAAGAGAACAAAAAGTCAGGGGGTCACGTGATGACGTTGAGCTGAACGGCGGCTCCCTGCCCGTGCTCCGACCCTCTCGCGCCCTAATCTTCGCTATTTACAGCCATTCTGCCTTGCATCAAGTATTCCTTTGCAGTGGGGTGGAGCGGAACGCTGCGGGGAGCTAGCGGCTGCGTCGGCGGCTCTCTGCAGCGAATTTTCGGCAAGTTATGCCCATCAAGACCCCGCGGCCGACTCGGGCTCAGCGTGTGCACGAGGCACTAAAAATGGCGTCTGGCTCGGCCACCCCGCCGAGGGTTCTGCTGCAAGATGACGCGGTGAAAGAACTGACCCGGACAATTTCAGCAGCAATCGACGAACGGCTCACTAAGCTACAAGCAACAGTTGAAGATGTAAGGGATTGCCTGGAGCGACATGGGCAGCGTCTCCAGACTGCGGAGTCCCGCATATCTGCCCAGGAGGATCATGCTGTGGTGCTGGAGACGCGGATTCAGGCCCTGCAGGCTCAGTGCGCGACCCTCCACGAGCGACTCGAAGATCAAGAGAACCGCGGACGTCGAAACAACATCCGACTGGTGGGTCTGGCGGAGTCCATTCGTGACGCTGAGCTGCGGGAGCTGGTGGAGCTTTGGCTTCCTGGAGCGGTGGGCTTTGCCCCGGAAGGGTCGCGCACCGTGGTGGAGAGGGTGCATCGCCTGGGTCCGCGACGGGAGGGCGCGGGCCGGCCCCGACCCGTTATTGCCAGGTACCTCAACTTCGCTGATAAGGCCCAGGTCATGGCCCTGTATAGAAAAAAGGGCGCGCTGGAGCATGCGGGCACAAAGATCCTGCTCTTCAATGATTATTCAGTCGAAGTGGCGGCTCGCCGGCGCGCCCTGGCACCTTACTGCACCGAGCTGCGAAACAGAGGCATCCGCTTCATGGTGCAATACCCTGCCCGGGTCCGGGTCTTTGAGGCCGGGGGACCGAAGACCTGCGAGGACGTTGCGGCGTTACAGGCCTATATAAGTTCTCTGGCGCCTGTGCCTCCGGCGCCCTAAGAAGATCTGCATGGTTCTCACTGCGCTTCTCCTCAGATTGGGACCCCCCTGGAGACTTTACACCTGGACAGGGGGTTGGACTGTCTTGCGCTTTTGCCCTCTGCACCGGTGTGGGGGAGGGCTTTAAGGGCTCTAGGGCCAACCTGGCCTTTTCGCTATTTCACTGGCTCTCCTGTTGGCTGTAGCTGGGGCCGCCTGTGCTTCCAGGTGGGGTCCGGACTGCCTTTTTGTTTCCTGGGCTGATGTTCTTGGCCCTCCTTGGGGGGTGATTCGGGGAGACCTAACCTGTTATGCTTGATGCCCCTTTCGTTTTGACCCCTGACCAGAACTTTCCCTCATGGGTTTATGGACCGAGATGATGTTCCCTTTGTGTTTGCAGGGACCTGGAATTTGGGGGACTTTTGGGGCTTGGCATTTTAGCCTATGCCCCGTGTTTGTATATCCTGTTTCTTCTCCTCCCTTTGGCCAACTGTTGAGCTTGCGGCCCTGGGCATGTTTGTCTCGGGGGGTCTGATGCTGGGGGTGGGGTGGCTCTCTTTCTGAGATCTTTTGGGTCTTTGCGTGAGAGGATTGGGGGGGGCTTTCCATACTATGTTTTTACTGTGGGGGGGGAGGGGATGGAGGGGTTGTTGGTTGGGGTCGGGAGGGAGGAGTGGGGGGATGCATGAGTGGGGGCTTGTATGTCTGTTGTGCTGGGGTATGTTTGTTTGGGGTGGTTTTGGGTGTGATCTGGGGTGGGGTGGGGGGGTTCGGCTGTGGGGGGGAGGTTCTCTGGTTCAGTGGAGGGTTGGGAGCTATACTGCCCGTTCTTGGGGGTCCGGCTGGGAGACTCTCAGGGACTGTACACTGCTTTATTGGGACTGGACATTGGTGATGGGCACTTCCCATGGCTATGGCTGACTTGGTGTGCCTTACGCTAAATGTGGCAGGCATCAACTCGCCTGTGAAGCGCACCAAGGTTATGTCGTTCCTAAAGAAGGAAAAAGTCTCGGTGGCTTTTCTACAGGAGACTCACCTCACGGCCTGTGAACATCAAAAGCTAAAGCGTGACTGGGTAGGGGAAGTGGTTGCATCCTCTTTTTCTTCTAGGCAGAGGGGGGTGGCTATTCTCATTCACAAGGCGGTTATTGCTGTCACCCATAGAGTTATCCAGGATCCTCAGGGCCGGTTCGTTATTTGGGCGGGGACTTTGTCTGATAGACATGTGGTGCTTTGTAATGTCTACGCTCCAAATGTTTACACTCCTTCCTTCTTCTCTACTCTCTTGGCCCACTTGATAGCGTTACCGAATTACGAGCTCCTGCTGGGTGGGGATTTCAATATCACTAGTGACCCTTCTATTGATTGTAAGCCCCCGAGACCAGTGGCGGCGGACAATGAGAGTAGGGGGGTGAATTTCCTGATGAGGGAACTGGACCTCCAGGATGTGTGGAGGGTCTACCATCCTGGGGAGGTGGATTTTACTTTTTTTTCGGGGGTTCATCACTGCCACTCCCGTCTGGATTATTTTTTACTCCCCTCTCGTTCAATTGGCCGGACAGTGAGTACCCATATTTTGGATGTTCCTTTCAGTGATCATGCTGCTGTATCCTTGTCCCTCAAGTGGGGGAGCGGATCCAATGGGGATCGCATTTGGCGTTTCAATCCCTCCCTGTATCTTGACGCAGAATTTCATACCTACCTTATAGAGGAATGGTCTAAGTATAAGCAAACGAATGAGGGGACTGATGTCTCGGATACCATGTTCTGGGAAGCGGCGAAGGCCTATTTGCGGGGATGTATTATAGCCTACTCTATTCGCAAGAGAAAGTTGCGGGAGGCTGAACTAACCTCGTTAGCAAAACAAATGAGGGAATGTCGGCTTTATCACCTGCGGCATAGCTCAGAGGAAGCTCGACAGTCGTACTTTCGCTTGCGTAAACAGATTGATGCAATTCTCTCTGCGCGGGCCTTAACCCATATTGATGTTTACAAGTTTAAACTTTATCGATGGGGTAATCGGGCGGGGAAGCTTCTGGCCAACCTGGTTCGGCCATTTCGCCGTACGGCGCGCATATCACATATTCGGGACTCCTCTAATGTGTCGCACCGGACGGAGGCGGCTATTCAGTCCCAATTTGTGCGCTTTTATAGTAACCTGTACAGCGCGGGTGCGTACGACACTGAGGCTCGTGATCTTTTCTTCCGGGACTTGACTCTCCCGTGCGTTTCTGAGGCGCACAGTGGTATACTCAACGCCCCTATCACTTGTCAGGAGATTACTATGGCGATAGGCCGTTTGAAACTCGCTAAGGCTGCGGGACCGGATGGCATGGGACCCGAGTTT
This sequence comes from Geotrypetes seraphini, assembly GCF_902459505.1. Classification (NCBI taxonomy): domain Eukaryota; kingdom Metazoa; phylum Chordata; class Amphibia; order Gymnophiona; family Dermophiidae; genus Geotrypetes; species Geotrypetes seraphini. The sequence goes on from NC_047095.1 coordinate 72,666,145, forward strand.
TATAAGATATTACAACATCATGTGGGCCCTGCCTTATGCGCTATGTTTGAGGATATGCAGACTTCGGATAGAATTCTCCCAGAGCAGAACCATGCTCACGTCGTGGTGCTTCCTAAACCGGGCAAGAATCCCACCTTGGTGGGCTCTTATAGACCCATATCCTTGCTTAATCAGGACATGAAACTTCTTACGGCTATTTTGGCTAAGCGACTGGCTCAGGTTGTCCCTTCGCTGGTGCATCCTGACCAGGTGGGCTTTGTGCCTGGACGTTTTTCGTCGGCTAACATTCTCAAGGCACTGGTGGCTCTGAGGGAGGGCAGGGGACGCCCGGGGGATGATTTACTGGCCAGTTTGGACGCCGAAAAGGCTTTTGATAAGGTTGTCTGGCCTTACCTTTTCTGGGTCTTGCAGCGCTTTGGTATCATCGGCCCGTTTCGTGATTGGGTGGTCCGATTATACACGGCCCCTACCGCTCAACTGCTCATTAATCGTCAGCGCACGACTTCCTTTCCTTTGCGAAGAGGGACCTGACAGGGATGTCCCTTGTCGCCGCTTTTATTTATACTTTCGCTTGAACCGCTGGCGGCTAAGATTCGAGACTCCCCGGGAGTGGAGGGTATCAGGGTGGGTGCAGAGATCTGCAAGATCACCATGTTTGCGGATGATATGATGCTCTTTGTAGGCAATGCCCGGGTCTCCATCCCCTGTATAACTTCCTTTATTGACTCCTTTGGGTCCTTCTCGGGACTGTGTATTAATTTCGGTAAGTCTGAGGCACTCCCTGTCACTTCGCCTTGTGCATCGCGGGCCTTGCCTAATTTCCCTTTTCGATGGGCTATGGGGGAGCTGAAATACCTTGGGATCTTCCTCAGCGCGGACTGGGCCACGGTTTATCGCAGCAACATTACAAATCGCCTCGCTCAGCTCCGGGATACTTGTCATCGTTGGGGAGACCTCCCTCTGTCGCTCTTTGGACGTATCGCCCTCGTTAAAATGGTTATGTTGCCCAAGATTCTGTATCCTTTGCAGATGATACCTTTATGGCTGAGGGGGACTGAGGAGCGGGCCTATAGGTCTTTTATTGGTTCATTTATTTGGCGGAACCGGAGGGCCCGCATTGGGTTCTGGAGACTCACGCAGGGTAGAGAGCGGGGCGGCTTGGCACTTCCGGATCTACGGTTATATAATGTGGCGGCTCTGTTGCGCTGGGTACACGAGCTTCACACGCTTGGCTACCGATTTGCTCCCACAGGCATGTTTGATTCCTGGGTGGCCCTGCATAGTGCACTGGCCTGTCTTGATGTGCCTAGGTGGAGGCGCCCCCGGGCAGGCTGTAATTCTCTATGGTTGGATCCGTTGCGGCGTGCGCTGCTCTGGTGGCGACGTCGGATAGGTGGGGGAGCGCGAGACCATTGGGCCTTTCAATTTGTTCGGGGTAACCCCGCGTTCCCGCCGGGTGTGGGCAGAGCGCGCGGCTTGGAAGCCAGCTTTGGCACTGGTCTCTGTTTGGGGCACGCTAGCTTAACAGCATCTGCGGATGGGACTTTCCCCCCCCTTCCTGACCTCCGCCGTCACTGGTCTCTCCCTGATATGCCTTTCTTTGCTTATTTACAGCTGCGTCACTTTTACGAGGCATCTCGGAGGAGTGCCCCAGCTGGATACCGTTTCCTGAAGGTTGACCACATCTTTCTTTCTCTCCCTGCCTCTTCGAATTCTCTCTCTACTTGGTACAGGATGGCTCGGGCGGAACGGCCGGACCCTCAGCTCCTTGGCTTAGCTTCTCAATGGGCTGAGGAGTTGGGGGAGCCGGTCGGGGTTGAGATGCTGGTGGCTTGCTTTTCTAACATTCCTAGAGGAGCCCGTAATGTCGCGCTACAGGAAATACAATTTAAAATACTACACTGCACTTATTTCACCAGGGTGAGGGGCAGGAGGGCGGGCCTCTGGGAATCTGATATCTGTGTTAAATGCAAGCGTATGCGTGGTACCCTTGTGCATATGCTACTTGACTGCCCGCAGCTGGGAACTTACTGGACTGGGGTGTTAGGATTTTTGGCTCGGGTTGTGCAACTGCCCTTTCAATGGTCCTATTTATTTCTTCTACTGGGGTGCGAGGGAGAGGTCATAGATCAGGGCCTGAGCCTGGAACATTGGCGCTTCTTATATACTTCACTGCTGGTGGCCAAGCGCGGGGTGCTCCGTCTTTGGATGGATGCCGGTGCGCCTGAGGTGGTAGGCTGGAAGCGCTCCTTACTCGAAGTAGCTCGCTGGGAGCTTCGCGCCTGCCCGGAACCGATGTCGGCGTCTCGACGCCTGTATCGATCTCTTTGGGATGCTACCATACTGGAGGTTGGCTCACTGTGACTATGCGAGCCTTGCCCCTACTTACTTCCACTGGACTGGGGGGGAGGGGGGGGCTTGGAGGGTGGATGGTGAATGTGAGTGTGGATCGGTATGAATGGGGTGTGGATACTGGGGTGGGGGTGTTGGATGGATGTGGGGGGTATCCCTATTTGTTCTTGGATGTACTTGTTTATTGAAAATGTTGAATTGTACTGTACTGCCTAGCTTATTTGCATCCTGGGCTGCCTCCCTATATGGACTGCGTTGATCTTTGGTTTGTCCTCTGAGGGGCCCCGGGGGGTTTGGCTCTCCACCCTTGGGGAGGAGCTCCTCTGACTGATCTGTTATTTTATTATTTCCTTGCCATGACTGTATTGTTCTATTTTCTTTGGCTGTTCAGTACTTTTCTGTTCAATAAAAAATTATTTCAAACAAAAAAAAAAAAAAGTCAGATTTCATCAAACAACAATAAACTTTTATTGATTATGACAGGGGTTGCCATTCAAATTATTACAAGTAATTGGAAAAACTGCAGTAGATTAAATTATACCTTCTGGTGGAATTCGTTATGTCACATTTATAAAATGGAAAGCATAATTGCTATTCAAAAAGGGTATTATAATAAATTTAAAAAGATCTGGGGGCCATTGACGAATAGACACCATTTTCTATTGAAAGTATATTTGCAAATGGGGGGAAGAGGGTGAATTAAAGTTTTACTATAGGTTTAATCAATAGTAAAGAATATTTATATTTGTATATTTTTGATTGAATGCTAAAGGAAAGGGTGGGTGGGAAGGGAATAAATTTATTTATTTGATGTTATATAGAAAGAAATTCAAGTGATGTATTTAATTTTAAATTTTTTATTATTTGTACACTTGTTGTAAGATTAAAAAATGAATAAAGAATTAAAAAAAAAAAAAAAATTAGTTACAGTGGCATAGTAAGGGCAGGAGCTGCCGGGGGCAGTGGCACCCCCTATTCCACACTTGTGCTCTCTCTTCCCCGTACCTCTTAATCTTCACCAGCACAAGTGGCTTCTGCAAGCATGCTCCTCGCGCCATTGATGTCACTGTCTAACTCCATGACCTGGAAGTGATTCAGAGGGGAACCAGGCTGGCGCTAGTGAAGATAATACAGAGGTATGAGGTGGAGGAGGGATGGTGCGGTGTGGCACAGTGGGGAGGAGATGTTCCAGTGCTCTCACCACTTACTACGCTACTGATTACTTAACTTCCCAACCTGGTATTTTGTATTAGCTGTTTTGAACTCCACTTTCTACCCTTCTCCACTCAAAATACTGACCATTAACCCTATTCTCTGTTATTTTTAAAAAATCTTTTAACTAGTTCTTAATCCACAATAGGACATTGCCTAATTTCCTCAGGAGTCTTTGCCTTTAAAAAATTTAGATACACAATATGAACTGTCTCACCTTTATCCACATGTGTATTCCTCCCTTCAAAGAAATGTAGTCAACTGGTAAGGCAAGATTTCCCTTAACTAAATCCATATTGGCTTTATCTTATTAATCCATGCTTATGTATATATTCTGTATATAATATGCGCACAAGCATTACTGAAAAATTATAGATAACAGAAGATTCCAGATAAATAGAAACTGGGTATTTTCAAAATCAGGAAATGATATTTCAATACAGACAAAAAGTAATAAAGAAAATATTTCTGTCACCTTAAAAATGCCTGGTAAATAAATGTATGAAGTTCATATGTTGGTGGTTGCTTTTGAGTAGGAGTTAAATAAAAAGAAAGTGATTCTCAGCTGCAGACACGCAAGGAAATGAACTTGTTGCCCCTGTATTGCTCTGAGTCCAGTCATAGCTGGAAATCGCAGGGTTTGCTATGAATTAATTCTCTTTCTTTCTTTCTTTCTCAAGAAATCTAAATGAGGTTAAAGAGAAACCCTTACCGTTTCAAGAGGACACTGAGCATCTTCCATTTTAAGCAAAGACAGGAGCTGTGTCTCTTCAGTGGCTAAAGAAAGGTTCATGTACCTTGTTCTCTCTCAAGCTAGCTAAGAGCTCAAGATCCTGCCTCTTGGGAATTCCCCAGGGGGATTCCACACCAGGTACAAGAAGTTTCCCAGCCTCAGAAGCATTCACAGCAGCCCTTTTCTGAACCTCTGATCATCACATGTGCTTCTGCCTCTCCACCTGGATGTCAGCAGGGAAGCAGCTCAAGCCAGCTTCCAAAATTTGCCATTCCAAGAATTGAAGAGCGGTATCTTTTCCACCTACCACTCAGCTTGTGCCCCAGGATGCCATATCCGAGCCTAGCTGTGTCAATACACCTAGGGCTTTTAATTAAAAAAGCAAAGAGGCATAGCTGATGCATTTAGGACCCTTAAAGAATCCCAAATCATATAGAAAAGAAAAACCTACATTGACAGTTTGCAAACACCTTTGAATTCTGCTGGTGCCAGTAGAGAGGCTGTAACAGCCAGTAAGGCTAGCTATCCCTGCAATCTCTGGCTGTAGTTGCCTTCCTGGCTCTCTTAGACAGGCTGCATTTGAGAAGCTTGCTGCTAGGTCTCATCTGCTTCCCAGGTACCTTTTATATGTTGCTCTGAAAAGCTGGACTTTCCAGCAGTCTTACATCAGACACTTGGAGAAGAGCCAGGGGCTTTCCCAGTGGAAAGTACCGATTAACTTCCTGAATTAAATTAAACAAACAATCACACAATAACCTGTTTCACTTCACTTTTTTTTTTTTAATATCTAGCTCATACTATTTGTTATTTTCCTGCCCCTGGGGAGTGTGTGTGTGTGTGTGTGTGTGGGGGGGGGGGGGTTGCTGAGAAGCTAAGGGCAGATGCTCAAAGGTCTGGGCAAAAGCTACCATAGAGCTGAAAACTAGCTTTGCAGAAACTTAACTTTGCAATGCTCAAAGAAATTGAATTCAAATTATATACATGCTATGAAACTGAAGGGGAGGCGCACACCTAGCGCAAAGTAAGCGCAGCTCTTGTAAGACTGAAAGTGCAAGCACACAAGGGCATATTTAAATACAAGCATTTCAAAAGCCCATATTTAAGCACAAAAGAATGGTACCCATCTGCATAAGAAGAGCCATACTGGGTCAGACCAACTGGTCCATCGAGCCCAGTTTCCAACAGTGGCCACAGAACCTGTCAGAAACCCAATGCTACTGATCTCAACACAATGGCTTCCCCCTGGTCTGTCTCAATAGCAGACTATGGACTTTTTCTCCAGAAACTTGTGCAAAGCTTTCTTAAACCCAGTTATGCCAACCACTGTTACCACATCCTCTCTCAATGAGTTCCAGAGCTTAACTATTCTTTGAGTGAAAAAATATTTTCTCCTATTAGTTTTAAAAGTATTCCGGGGGGTCACGTGATGACGCGCTGCTGAACGGAGGCTCTCTGCCTGAGTTCCGACCTCTCCCTGCTCCTATTTACTTTTTACACAGCATGCGTTTGTTTTTGTTTTAATTTTGTTGTGATTCGTGTCGCTTGATCCCGGGCACCAACAGGAGGGCTTACATATTGCGGACTGGAGTGCTCCAGGAGTGTTATGCCTGCCAAGGTCCCGTGGCCGCAAAATCTCCGACAGACCATGCGCTCTCCAAAGATGGCGTTGGAAGGGACCCCCACATGAATGACCGTTGCCCTTTAGGAGGAAACGCTGCGGGAACTTACTAAACATCTGTCTGCCCTGATCGACGACAAATTAGCAAAGTACCAGGCCTCCGTGGATGAACTTAAGGACTGCATGGAGCGGCACAGGTCTCGACTCACTCAACTGGAGCAGAGGCTCTCCACGCAGGAGGACCGGGGGAGCCAGGATGCTGATCGCCTCTGTGTGCTGAAATTCAGTGCTCCACCCTACAGGCCCGATTGGAGGACCAGGAGAATCAGGGGAGATGTAAAAATCTGCAGGTCCTCGGGCTGCCACAACAGGTATGAGAGGTGGACCTGTGGAATGTTGTAGAGCGTTGGCTGCCAACCCAGGTGGGCCTGGAACTTGCAGAGTCCAATGCTGTGGTGGAGAGGGTGCACAGAGTTGGGAGCCTCAGACAGGGCGATGTCAGACCTAGACTCGTGATCGCCCGGTTCCTCAATGCAGCCATTAAGGATCGCATTCTGGCTCTGTATAGGAGGGCGGGGTCGCTGGAGTATGAGAGCGCCAAATTACTTCTCTTTAATGACTACTCTCCAGTGGTGGCTGTGAGTCACCGCACTTTGGTTCTCTACTGCGCTGAACTCCGGAACCAGGGGGTTCGCTTCATGGTTCTGTTCCCTGCCAAGGTCCGCATTCATGCAGAATCTGGGCCGCGCCTTTGCAACACCCTGGAGGAGCTCAAATTATACACGGAGGGCCTGTGAGGTGCGGCGGCGGCACCATATCGCCTGGTGGGGAGTTCAGGGGCTGTGACTGCGCTACCTGCTGACTAACACCCTTGTTTCTGCCTTCGTCTATTCGGGCCCGTTCTTATCTTGCCCGGGATGATTCTTCTTCTGGATTGTGGCTGTGGGACTTGGAGTCTCTTCCTCCTGGTTGCCCTGGCCTTTTGGGGTGGCTTGTAGGATGGTGTGGGACTTTTCCATTATGTGCCAGCCTCCCTCTAACCTCCATCCTGAGCCTTGGAGAGCTGGCAACGGGTGGTGAGTGTCTGGAGGAAGGGGACCTCTTTGTTACTGCTGTACTTTGACCTGGAAGGGCATGTCCCTGTCTTTTGGACCGCTGTCATGGAGTGGAGCTGGCACTCAATATCATTGGGTGTTGTTCGGGGTGTTAGCTTTGGACCCGCTGCAAGGCTTCGACGTTCTGACACTCTGATGGCCTACTTCTGCCAGCCCCCCATGCGGCCACCAATTTTGGGACTGACCTGTTGCACTGCTGCTGTTACTTTATTTTCTCTTTTGCTTTTTAATAGGACTATATGGGAGCAGTGGACGGTCCTTCCCTTTTTATTTTTTTGTTGTTGTTTTTGTATGTTTGCCTGCTTAGAGTTTCTTAATGTTTCTCCCAACAGCTACAAATGCCTATATGGTTTTCACTGGGAATATAGATGGCTGGTTTTTGGATGCTCTATATGCAAGCTGCTTTTTTTTCTGGGTTTTTTCTTGTTGGGTGGGGGGAGGTTGGGGGTGGGCACTCTTACTTTTTCTTAATCTGGTTGGGGCGGGGGGAGCTGCTGGGGAGGGGTGTGTATTGGTTCAGTTGGGGGTTGGGGAGTATGTTTGTGTGGTGGGTGTTGTCTGAGATGGGACTTGGTGGATGGGGTTGTCTTTGCGAGGGGAGGGGGGATGGGGGGTGGGCACCTCTCAGCGACTGGGAATTTTCTTCTTTTCCCTTTCCCTGAGGGCTCAGCTGGGAGGCCTCCTGGGACGTCTATACATTGTTTACTTTTTGTTCCATCTCTGCAGTTCTCATGGCTATGGCTGACCTGACTTATATCACTCTTAATGTGGATGGCCTTCACTCTCCCATTAAACGTAAAAAGGTGCTGTCTTTTCTGAAAAGAGAGAAGGTATCAATGGCCTAGGGAACACTCCAAATTGGTGAGGGATTGGGTGGGGGAGGCAGTCTACTCTTCCTATAATTCTAGGCAGAGGGGTGTTGCTATCCTTATCAACAAGGCAGTGACAGTGGTCCAACACAAGATTATTATGGACCCTTAGGGCCGTTTTGTCCTCTTGGCTGGCACCCTTCAGGATCGACCTGTGGTCTTATGCAATATATATGGCCCAAATGTAATATATATGGCCCAAATGTATACGCTCACTTGTTCTTCTCCAATGTGCTGGCACATCTGTTGGCCTTACCCAATTATGAGCCCATTCTGGCAGGGGACTTTAACATCACTTGTGATCCTATGATAGACTGTAAACCTCCCAGGGTGGTGCGTGAACTTCCTGATTAGCTTCCTCACTAACAACGGTCACATAATAACCCCTATCCCAAAAAATAGAAAAGATTCTTCAGTGCTAATAACCAACTACAGGCCTATAGCATCTATCCCATTTATCGTAAAAATCATGGAAGGATTGGTCCACACCCAATTGATGGAATATCTTGACCAGTTCTCTCTCCTACATGAAACTCAATCCGGTTTTAGACCTTTGTTCAGTATGGAGACAGTAATTGCGGCTATCTTAGATTATTTACGCCTACTGTTTAGCAAGGGCCTCAATGCCCTGATCATGCAATTCGATATGAGCTCTGCCTTCGATCTGGTAGACCATGGGAAAATGCTACAATGCTTAGACGCCATCGGCAACAGGGATGAGGTGTTGAACTGGTTTCATGGCTTCCTCACATCCCGTACCTATCAGGTACATTTCAACTACGATCACTCCGATATCTGGAGCAACTCATCCGGTGTGCCACAAGGGTCACCGCTATCCTCATTACTTTTTAATGTCTACATGTCCTCCCTGGGCGCGCAATTAACCCAACTGGGGATAAAACTATTCAGCTACGCAGATGATTTTACGATCATCATCCCATTTGCTAACTCCATCTCGGAAACCATTCCCAAGGCATCAGAAGCCATAAATTTGATGGAACAATGGATGACACACTTTAAGCTCAAACTCAATCCAGAAAAACCAAAATTCTTCATTGCCTCTCCCCACCTGCTTGATACCAAAACCCCACTATGTATCAACGAACATAGTTACCCTATTCAGTCCACCATGAAGATATTGGGTGTAACTCTGGATCAATGCCTAACCATGAAAGACCAGGTGGACTCCATAATCAGAAAGGGTTTTTTCACCCTCTGGAAACTTAGATCCGTTAAATCCTACTTCGATACGTCAGCATTCAGAATCCTAGTACAATCCCTCGTACTAAGTCAACTTGACTATTGCAACATCGCCTATTTAGCAATCTCCCAAAAGAACATGCGACGTCTTCGAATTGTGCAAAAAATTAGCTGTCAGACTTATCTTCGGGCTAAAGAAATTCGATCACGTGACACCTTAATACTACTACTACTACTACTAATAATAACTTTATTCTTCTATACCGTCACAATCTTGCGACTTCTAGGCGGTTTACAATCAAGAGTGCTGGACATTCAGCGAAATACAATAAGTAGATATTCAGAAGAATACAGAGATCAGAGACCTCAGGAGGCAATAGTATAGAAATATAATTTGCTGAGCGAAAATGTAATATGTACATTTTAGTAGGTAATGTCCGACAGGACCTGTTGGGGATAAATAGCAACGTAAAGTTATGATAAGATGAAGATAACAGATTATATTTATAACAGTGCTGTAAGTTCAGGTGGAATAGGGAGGGGGGAGGGAGAGGGAGAGCGGGTCAATTGTTTAGGTATTTCTGGAACAGGTATGTTTTTAGGTGTTTCCTGAATTCCCCATATATAGTGGGCGAAAGCAGTTGGTCTAGGTCTTTGCCCCATAGGACTGCTTGGTGAGAGAGAAGGTGTTCGTGGTGTTTTTTCAATTTGCAGCCTCTAACTGGAGGGGAAATGAGTTTTGGGTGTGTGTTTCTCTTGAGTTTGTTATTAGAAAATGCGAAAAGGTCCGTTATGTACTTGGGGGTCAGGCCGTATAGTACTTTGAAGCAGAGGCAGGCAAATTTAAACCTTACTCAGGCTTCCGTTGGTAGCCAGTGCAGCTGCCGATAGTAGGGTGTCACGTGGTCGAATTTCTTCAGCCCGAAGATAAGTCTGACTGCAGCATTTTGCATTATTTGGAGACGTCTCATATTCTTTTGTGAGATTGCTAGATAGGCGATGTTGCAGTAGTCAAGCTGACTCAGTATGAGGGATTGCACTAGGATTCTGAATGTTGACGTATCGAAGTATGATTTAATGGTTCTGAGTTTCCGGAGAGTAAGGAAACCTTTTCTGAATAGGGAATCCACTTGTTCCTTCATTGTTAGGCATTGGTCTAGAATAACACCTAGTATTTTCATGGTGGGCTGAATAGGGTAGTTGAGTTTATTGATGCATAGTGGGGTTTTATTGTCAAGCGGGTGAGGGGAGACAACGAAGAATTTTGTTTTTTTCTGGGTTGAGCTTGAGCTTGAAATCTGTCATCCATTGTTCCATCTCATTTATGGCATCGGATGCCTTGGGAATGGTTTCCGAGATGGAGTTGGCGAATGGGATGATGATCGTAAAGTCATCTGCGTAGCTGAATAGTTTTATTCCTAGTTGGGTTAGTTTCACACCTAATGAGGACATGTAGATATTGAAAAGCAGTGGGGAAAACGGTGACCCTTGTGGCACTCCGGATGAATTGCTCCAGGTGTCGGAGTGTTCGTTGTTAAAGCGTACCTGGTAAGAACGGGATGTGAGGAAGCCACAAAACCAGTTTAGTACCTCAGCTCTGATACCAATGGCGTCTAAGCATTGCATCATTTTCTCATGGTCTACCAAGTCGAATGCAGAGCTCATGTCGAATTGCATGATCAGGGCGTTGAGGCCCTTACTAAATAATAGGCGCAGATAGTCTAGGATGGCAGCGATTACTGTCTCCGTACTGAATAGGGTTCTAAAGCTGGATTGAGTTTCATGCAAGAGAGAGAATTGATTAAGTCCATTAGTTGGGTGTGTACTAGTCCTTCCATGATTTTTACAATGAATGGGATAGATGCTATTGGTCTGTAGTTTGTTATTAGCGCTGAGGATTCTTTTCTATTTTTTGGGATGGGGGTTATTATGTGGCCGTTATTAGTGAGGAAAGTCCCATTTTTTAGGTTGTGGGTTAGGTAGTGTAATAGTGATATTTTGAATTCTGGTGGTGCCGCTTTCATAATCTCCGGAGGGCACGTATCTAGGATGCAGTGAGATTTAGAGTATTTGTTGTAGTGTTTGGTGTAGGTATTCCATTTTGGATCTAGAAAGGAACTCCAGATCATGTCTGTAGGTATTTCATTGTCATGTGAGTTAGCTATTTGGTAGTTGCTGTGGTAATAAACCTTATTACCGGCAGCTGCACTGGCTGCTGATGGAAGCACGCGTAAAGTTTAAATTCGCCTGCATCTGTTTCAAAGTACTTTATGGACTAGCCCCCAAATACATAACGGACCTTTTCTCCTTTTCCACTAACAGACACAAGAGAAGCACATTCAATCTTCGTTTCCCCTCCAGTTAGAGGTTGCAAACTGAAAAAACACCATGAACACCTTCTCTCATACCAAGCAGCCGTATGGGGTAAAGACCTAGACCAATTGCTACTTACAAGGAATTCAGGAAGCACCTAAAAACATACATGTTCCTAAAATACCTAGACAACTGACCCGTTCCTCTCTCTCTCCTCAATAACGGTCCTCCTGACCTCTTACTCACTTCTTCTTTCCCCACTTTAGTCCAACTATTCTGTACCTTTTTAATCTTTTGTAAACCGCATAGAACTTCACGGTATTGCAGTATATAAACTGTTATTATTATTATTATTACTGTTATTATTATGAGCGAGCTGGGTCTGATTGATGTTTGGAGGACTCATCATCCAGGGGAAGTAGATTTTACATTCTATTCTGGGGTGCACCATACTCATTCTAGCTTGGATTACATATTACTGCCGTCACAGTCCATTGGTCGGGTGGTGCATACACATATCCTTGATGTTCCCTTCAGCGACCACGCTGCCGTATCCCTCACTATGCGTTGGTGGGGGCCCGTCCATGACCGCATCTGGCATCTAAATCCCACACTCTACTTAGATAAAACTTTTCATGAATATCTCACGGCGGAATGGAATTTCTTTTACCAAACCAATGCTGGAGGGGAGGTTTTGGATACAATTTTTTGGGAAGCAGCTAAAGCCTTTTTACGGGGGCGTATCATTGCCTATACGGTAAAGCAGCACCAACAACGTGATGCGGCATTGGTGTCTCTCACTCGGCAATTGCGGCTCTGTAGGACCGCCCTACATGCCTAGCCCTTGGAGGATACTCGCGCGGAATACTTGAGTCTGCGTAAACAAAGACACTATTTTCACCGAGCGCACTTCTCATATTGATGTTTACAAGTTTCGGTTGTATCAGTGGGGTAATAAGGCAGGTAAGCTATTGGCTAATCTGCTATGGCAGTTTCAGAAGGCCACTCGCATTCTCGTATCCGGGCGAGCAACCACAATGTTCGCACGGAGGAGACAGAGATACAGGCCCAATTTGTTCGCTTCTACCAGGATCTATATGGGCCGGGCCCTTATGATCTGGCAGCCCGAGATTCTTTCGAGATCTTACCTTACCCAAGGTGTCGGAACAATTACGTATGTTAAATGTACCCATCTCATGTGCTGAGATACATATCATAGTAGGGAAGCTGAAGTTGGCGAAGGCCCCCGGACCAGACGGGATGGGGCCCGAGTTTTATAAAATTCTGAAACCTCAGATAGGTCCCGCACTGGCGGCCCTATACGCAGATATGCAGAGCACTGGCCGCGTTCTCCCTGCACAGAGTCACACTCACATGGTGGTCCTACCGAAGCCGGGGAAAGACCCGGAGTTAGTGGGATCCTACCGTCCTATCTCTTTACTGAACCAAGATATGAAACTTCTTACAGTGATTTTGGCGGGTAGGCTTGCCCAGGTGATTCCCTCCCTGATCCACGCGGACCAGGTTGGCTTCGTACCAGGCCGTTTTGCATCATCCAATATCCTACAGGCATTCGTGGCCCTCAGGGAGTGTAGGGGCCGTGTAGGTGATCTGGCTAGCCTGGATGCGGAAAAGGCCTTTGATAAGGTGACTTGGCCTTATCTCTTTTGGGTGGTACAACAATTTGGCATCTCTGGGTCCTTCTATCAGTGGATAACACAACTTTATACATCTCCCATGGCCTAGCTACTTATCAATAAGCGTCAAATGGCCTCTTTCTCACTATATAGGGGCACGCGACAGGGTTGCCCCTTATCTCCGCTTTTGTTCATTCTATCCCTGATATTTCGAGCATTTGGGTGGGTAATGAGACCTGCAAAATCATTCTTTTTGCAGATGATATGTTGTTGTTTGTGAGTAGGGCTTGGGAATCGATCCCCCACTTGACTACCCTTATTGGGACATTCGGTGTGTTCTCGGGTCTATGTATCAACTTCAGCAAATCGGAGGCCTTAACTGTATCCTCCCCATGTACCTCGCGCCTTCATCCAGCTTTCCCATTCCGTTGGGCTAGTGGGGAACTCAAATATTTGGGTATTTTCCTTAGTGCGGATTGGCCTACGGTTTATCGTCGCAACATCTCTGACCGGCTGAAAACCTTACAGGACTACTGTGCTCGCTGGGGAGATCTACCTCTCTCTGTCTGGTAGAATTGCCCTTGTGAAGATGGTTTTGCTCCCTAAGCTCCTCTATCCTCTCCAGAAGATCCCTCTTTGGCTTAAGTCTGCAGATGAATACTCTTACCGGTCCTTTATCGGATCCTTCATTTGGCATAACAAGAGAGCATGCATAACCTGGCAGATGCTTACCCAGAGCCATGATAGGGGGGGTTGGCTTTGCCGGACCTTCGTTTGTATAATGTAGCCGCCCTGCTATGTTGGGTCCATGAGCTCTTCACCGCAGATTCTCGCTTTGCTCCAGGGGGCTTGATTTTTGGACAGCTTCTTATTGCGCGTTAGCATGCTTGACCTGTCCCCAGTGGCGCCGTCCCCGAATGGGTCTTGCCTCAGTCTGGTTATCTCCTTTACGCAGGGCACTGCAGTGGTGGCGACTTCAGATTGGCAGAGGTCAGGGTAACTGGGCTCTCCAGATGATCGGTCACAGCCCTGACCTCCCCAGGTGTGGGAACACCGGGGGGCGTTGAGTTGCGGTTTGGCTCTCGTCTTTGTTTGGGTCACATGTCCTCAGTGGGCTCTGACCCTTTTGTTTTTCCCTCCTTCGACATCCTCTGCACCATCTGGGCCTTGCCTCACATGCCCCTTTTTGCTTATCTCCAGTTGCGGCATTTCTACCTTTCCAACCTTTGCCATCGACTGGAGGGTGGCTCTTTTTTACGGGTAGATCAAATCTTCATGTCCCTCCCATCTGCTAACTCTTTATCCTTCTGGTACCAGACTGCGAAGGCAGAGCGGGAGGAAACCCTAATGCCTAGGCTGGTTTCTAAATGGTCTGGGGAGATGGTTACCTCGGGGGAGCTTCGGGTATGCTTCTCTAACGTCACTGCTGGGGTACGTAATGCACAGTTTTAGGAACTCTAGTTTAAATTGCTTCATCGTACCTACTTCACCCGGCTTAGGGGGATGCAGGCTGGCTTATGGGACTCGGCGACTTGCACGAAAGGTGAGCACGCATCTGGGACTCTATTGCATATGCTTATTGAATGCCCGATATTGGGTGTTTATTGGAATGGGGTCTTGGACTTCCTCGTCCAGGTCCTGGGGGTGCTGGTCCAGTGGTCTTATCGAATTTTAGTTTTGGGTCATGAGGTGGAATTTTTGGATCAGGGCTTTACTGCTGCCCAGTGGCGATTTATGTTGCCCTTCTCGTAGCTAAACGGGGTGTACTCCGAAAGTGGATAGATGTAGAACCCCCGGAGTTGGTGGGATGGAAGCGAGCACTTTGGGAAGTGGCCCATTGGGAGCTGCTGGGTCTTGAAGTGCGGCAAGGGGGTCTAAATGGCTGTATAGGTCACTGCTGCTTCTGCTGATCCCGTGTGGTTGACTTGGTGTTCTTTTTCCTTCTATTCTTTTTCACTTTGCTGAGGGGGTGGGGGCTTCCGTCTTGTTTGGTTGTGGGGATTTTTGCTTTGTTTTGTGGGGAAAAAAGTACACTGACAGACTGTCTGGTTTTTTTTGGCTGCTCTGTGTATCCTAGGCCCTGCCGAGCACTGGCTGGTTTATTGTGTGGGGGAGGGGGGCTTGCATATATCATGATTGACTAGTATTACTGTTCTAGTTCACACTACCCTCTTCCCAACCTGTGAATTGGAGTATTACTGTATTTGCTCTGTTTTTTGGATACTGCTTGGTTATAATGGCTTTTTCTGTCTTTTTGCTTCTCAATAAAAATATTTCAAACCAAAAAAAAAAGTATTCCCATGTAATTTCATCGCATGTCCCCTGTTTTTTGTACTTTTTCAAAGGGTGAAAAATTAAGTCACTAGAACCTGTTCTACACCATTCAGCATTGTGTAGACCTCAGTCATATCCCTCCCCTGCCATTTGGATGCCCAGTCTTCCAATTTCCTAAGACCTTGCTGCAATTTTTCACAGTCCTCATTGTTTTGTATCATCTGCAACAAGTTAATTACCTCACTTGCCATTTCAATTTCCAGATCATTTATAAATATATTAAAATAGCTCACTATAGCACTCCACTGAGATAAAATGGCCATTTAACACTACCCCTTTGTTTTCTGTCCAATAAACAATTCCTAATCCACAATAGAACATTGCCTCCTATCCCTTGACTCTTTAATTTTCTCAGGAGCCTCTGAGGAATGCTTCCTGAAAATCTAGATACACTACATCAGAGGTACCCAAAAGGTAAATTACAATAGACCAGTAGCTCCCCCGGAACCTCCTCTCCAACATCTTAATTGACATGGAGGGGGGGGGGGGAAGAATTGTGGGCCTGGTATTTGTGCAGTAGCTGCACAGGCTTGACTTTTGTGGTGTCAGGGAAGCAGGGAAAAATCAGCAGCAGTGGCTTTGGGAAGGGGGCAGAGAGAAAGACAGACAAAGGGGGGAGGGAGAGAGACAGAAAGGAGAGCAGGGAGAAAGAAACACAAGGAAAGGGGACAGGGAGGCAGAAAGAAAGAGATAGAAAGAAGAGCAGGGAGAGAAAGACAAAAAGGGGGAGCAGGGAAGAGGGCATACAGTGCTCTTTTATACACATTCTGAGTAACTTTAATAGGATATCCACACTGTAATAATTTTTTCTTTAGTACTTCTGATTGCTTTTTGTATTCATCAACCTTGGAACATAATCAATTTACACTCAAAATTGGACATAAAAAGATTGGCAATAGCTGGTGCCATCGCTGCTCCCATAGCAATGTGTGAAAATTTTGTTTGGAAAAAAGTATTATAAGCAAAAAAAATGGCACCATTTATCGCCAAATTTCTTATGTCCAAACATCCAGGCGAATACGTATATGCTTAAATGAGCACAGAAGTGCTTTAGGCAGGAAAAACCTGCAAGCGCCGATGGTCCAACTGTGTTGATTTTAACCACGACTTCTTCCAACTAAAATGTTGTGTGTTAGATCAGTGATTCCCAACCCTGTCCTGGAGGAACACCAGGCCAATCGGGTTTTCAGGCTAGCCCTAATGAATATGCATGAGAGAGATTTGCATGTGATGGAAGTGATAGGCATGCAAATTTGCTTCATGCATATTCATTAGGGCTAGCCTGAAAACCTGATTGGCCTGGTGTTCCTCCAGGACAGGGTTGGGAACCACTGTGTTAGATCACGTGATACAAGATATTTGAGAAGGTAATAGACAATTATGCCTCCAACGTAAACAACGCTGGATCTATGAATTGGATTCAGTTAACACCTAAGGGTTTGAATACGAGTATAGATTGGTACTATTATTAATTGAAAGCTCTTAGTTTTCTTTTGACTTAACTAATCAGCCTATGAGGAAAGGCTAACTTTTTAACTGTTTAAAATTTCAGTCCCTAAAATAACTTTATTGGCATAGGGTCATTCTAAACGGAAGTTTTCTGCAGCCAATGATGTGGATGGAGGTGGTTTGAGCTTTGAGCTCTGCCAGATTAGACCTGAGGATTTTTCTTCTGTTAGACTTGACCTTCAACTAACAAAGTGGAGCATTTTTGAATATTTTTGGTATATATTAACCCACTTTTACCATTTGGAAATTTAACCAAATGCTTGACAGCATGAAATATAGAAATTGTAGTTAAGGACTTTGTTAGCCAACATAGTGTTTTGGTATAGGTGACAACCAAACTTGTCCATAGCGCACCCCTCTCGTCCCAAGGGCACTGAGGCATAAACCCTGGTTAGAGTAGATTTTTTCAAAGTCTATTCCACCATCAGGGACTAATACTGAAGCTGTTGTCAAAACCAGGGGAAAAAAATGATTTTGTATAGAATGTCCAATTTTCTGGGAACCACAGTAATTATAAGAGGGGTCTCCCAATTCTTATGAAGAGTCTTCTTGAGAATACCATGCAATGGTATGGTAGATGAAGAAGTTCTTTATGAAGCTCATCATAGTCCAAAACCTCCAAATATCCAGAACCATGAGCAGAATCTGCTTCTAACTTGATTGGAAGCTCTTTGCCCAATTGCCAAATGAATTTTGTGAAAGACATTCTTTCAGTGGGAGACTTTATCTCTTTGTGGAGACTTCTCAGAAGTAGTGTCAGGGATATCCTCTGAGTCAGATTAAGTCCAAATCATAATAAGCTTCAGTGCTTCAGGAACGATGATGGCATTGAGACCAATATCGATCTGATGAAGAGATGATGTATGATGTGATTTCCTCTTACATCGAGAAGAGCTGGAAGGAGAGCAATGTTTATGCTTCCAAGCAGCTGAGGATAACTGATACTGAGCAGACTGGGATCATCAAGAAGATGAATGCTGATAGCCATGATACTGGAGATCCAGTATCGGTACCGCAGGACCAGTGGCCTTATGCTCAGGCTAAGCTGGTACTGATAGAGCCAGTGTCTGAGCAAGAAGCTTGTCCAAACAAAAGAGACTGTGGAAACTCAATGTTCTTGGACCTTTGGTTGACCTTCAGGGATCCAAGATGTAATAGTGATAGATGTGGAAAAAAAGTCTTGAGAAACTGATTGTAGAAGCCAAAATACTGAGCTTCAGCACTGCTATCTCGTGTGCAGTATTTTGGCTTCTACAATCGGTTTCTCAAGACTTTTTTTCCACATCTATCAAAGCCTGTATTACTACATCTTGGATCCCTGAAGAAGGCGTTTAGCCGAAACACAACTTGTGTTGGATCCCTTTATGGTAAATGTGGACAATGTTTTTATGGTTTACACCATTTTATTGCTTTTGTCAAGAACACTTTCCATAAGCTACAACCAAAGGTCCGAGAACACTGAGTTTCCACAGTCTTGTTTGGATTTGCTCTTTTCCTGTGGAAATTTGGGTCTTCTTGCTTTTGCTGTTCCTTTGAGCAAGAAACTTGAACATGTCTAACTTGGAAAAGCTCTTTGAGCTTCTCAAGGTAGGAGGGCACTGGTACCGTTTGGTGTTCTGCCAGTACCATTGGTGCCCTGTCTGGCCTCAGTGAGGGAGACCATGAAGAGGATGCACACCTCAATGTAGGAGGCCAGACTTAAAGGTGGTCATCATTAAGGGACTCGATGCAATGGTGACCTGGAGACCTGTTGGGAGGCTGGCAGCTTGTTAGCTGGCTTACCCGATGCGGATGCTTTTGATGCTGAAGGCTGTGAAGTATTCTGTGTCCATACCGGAGCCAAATAACTTTTCTTGGAGCTTTTGACTCTTAATTGTACGTTTTTGCATGGTAGAACACCATGCGCAAGATTTGACACTGTTCAGGGCCAAGGCACTTTAAGCACCAATTATGTGGGTCAGTGACTGAAGTTTGCCGTTGGCACCTGCAACACTTTTTAAAACTAGTCAATGGCTGGGACATCAATGGAAAAACCGCCTCAGACAAATTGAATTCAATGGCTGAGGAGAGAAAAAGGCTCCGATGGGCCCTTAAGGGACAAACAGTGAGGAAAAAAACCTCAACTATTTTATTTTTAAACTAAAGTAAAAATACGTATGAAATAAGAGTACAAAGAATACTCATAAATACACATGTGGGAAGGCAAAAGCAAAAAATTGAACGTTCAAAGAATATGACTTCTTAGCTCCGTGGAAAACTAAGAACTGTGGAGCTACAGCGGGCGGGAAGGCATTCATGCGGGTTATTGCAAACTTTCTAAAAATCTTAAAGTGGCGATGCACTTTTGAAGTATCCATACCAGGGCTCCATGGATAACATCACCCACATGTAAGAATAGGCTTCCTGCTTGTCCTGGGATAATGCTGCTATTTGGGTTTTTGCCAGGTACTTGTGACTTGGATTGGCCTCCAAGAAAGTGAGATACTGGGCTAGATGGATTATTGGTCTGATCCACTAAAGAGCACAGTTACTTACCGTAACAGGTGTTATCCAGGGACAGCAGGCAGATATTCTTGACTGATGGGTGACGGCACCGACGGAGCCCCGGTACGGACAATTTTAGAGTGATTGCACTCTAAGAACTTGGAAAGTTCTAGTAGGCCGCACGCGCGAGTGCCTTCCCGCCCGACATAGGCGCGCAGTCCCCAGTTAGGATAAGCCAGCTAAGAAGCCAACCCGGGAGGTGGGTGGGACGCAAGAATATCTGCCTGCTGTCCCTGGATAACACCTGTTACGGTAAGTAACTGTGCTATATCCCAGGACAAGCAGGCAGCATATTCTTGACTGATGGGTGACCTCCAAGCTAACAAAAAGAGGGATGGAGGGAAGGTTGGCCATTAGAAAAACAAATTTTGCAAAACAGATTGGCCGAAGTGTCCATCCCTTCTGGAGAATGCATCCAGACAATAGTGAGATGTAAAAGTATGAACTGAGGACCAAGTAGCAGCCTTGCAGATTTCCTCAATCGGTGTGGAACGGAGGAAAGCTACAGATGCTGCCATAGCTCGAACTCTATGGGCCGTGACAGAACCTTCCAGTGTCAGTCCGGTCTGAGCATAACAGAATGAAATGCACGCTACAAGCCAATTAGACAACGTACGTTTAGAAATAGGACATCCCAATTTATTCGGATCAAAGGACAGAAAGAGTTGGGGAGCTGATCTGTGGGGCTTAGTACGCTCTAAATAGTAAGGTAGAGTCCTCTTATAGTCCAAAGTATGTAGAGCCTGTTCTCCAGAATGAGAGTGAGGTTTCGGAAAGAAGACAGGCAAAACAATGGATTGGTTGAGATGGAATTCCGAGACAACCTTAGCGAGAAACTTTGGATGTGTACGCAGAACCACCTTGTCATGATGAAAGATTGTAAAAGGTGGATCCGCAACTAGTGCATGTAGCTCACTGACCCTCCTGGCAGAGGTTAGAGCAATAAGGAAGACCACTTTCCACATGAGAAACTTGAAAGGAGTTGTAGCCAAAGGTTCAAACGGAGGCTTCATTAAGGCGGAGAGAACCACATTGAGATCCCAGACTACAGGGGGTGCTTTAAGAGGTGGTTTCACATTGAAAAGACCCCGCATGAACCTGGAAACCAAGGGATGAGCTGAAAGGAGTTTCCCATGAACTGGCTCATGAAAAGCAGCAATAGCACTGAGGTGGACTCTGATGGAAGTAGACTCGAGACCAGAGTCAGACAAAGAAAGAAGGTAATCCAACAAAGTCTCCACTGCAAGGGATGTAGGATTATGATGATGAAGAAGACACCAGGAAGAAAATCTTGTCCACTTCTGATGGTAACATTGCAGAGTTGCAGGTTTCCTGGAGGCATCCAGAATAGAACGAACAGGTTGAGACAACAAAGTATCATTCGAATTCAGCCCAAGAGATACCAAGCTGTCAGGTGCAGAGACTGTAGGTTGGGATGCAGAAGGGTCTCCTGATGCTGTGTAAGCAGAGAAGGAAACAATGAAAGAAGAATAGGCTCCCTGGAACTGAGTTGAAGTAGAAGGGAGAACCAATGTTGTCTGGGCCATCGTGGAGCGATGAGAATCATGTTGGCCTGTTCCCTCATGAGCTTGAACAATGTTCGCAACATGAGAGGTAGCGGAGGGAAAGCATACAGGAACAGATTGGACCAATCCAGGAGAAACGCATCCGCTGTCAGACGGTGAGGAGAGTAGAGTCTGGAGCAGAAGAGGGGCAGCTGGTGATTGTGAGAAGCTGCAAAGAGGTCTATCTGAGGAGTGCCCCACTGAGCGAAGATAGACTGTAAAGTTAAAGGATCGAGAGTCCACTCGTGAGGCTGGAGAATTCTGCTGAGTTTGTCCGCTAAGGAATTCTGCTCTCCCTGAATGTAGATCGCCTTCAGGAAGAGTTGGTGATCTGTGGCCCAAGTCCAAATCTTCTGGGCTTCCTGGCACAAGAGGCGAGAGCCTGTCCCACCCTGCTTGTTGATGTAGTACATTGCAACTTGATTGTCTGTGCACAGCAGGAGGACTTGAGGAAAGAGAAGATGTTGGAAGGCCTTGAGGGCATAAAACATCGCTCTGAGTTCCAGGAAATTGATGTGATGTTTCATTTCCTGAGCCGTCCAAAGACCTTGAGTTTGGAACTCGTTCAAATGAGCTCCCCAGGCGTAAGGGGAGGCGTCGGTGGGTGGGGTCTTCTTCTTTGTTTTGAGGAGAGTATCCCACCTAGTCTCATGAGCTGAGAGCTTTTGGGTAGTGGAGTCCATGGATTCTCCAAACAGCTCATCCCCCAGGCAAGGTGCATTAGCCAGTCGATCTTGATGATTGACATCAAGTTCTGAAACTCTGAGCCAAGCCAGTCGACGCACGGCCACTGACATAGCCGTGGCCCGAGAGGTCAGCTCAAAGGTGTCATAGATCGACTTGACCATGAACTTACGAAGTTGTAAGAGCGATGAAGAAGTTTGGCGAAAGGCAGATCTTTTTCGGTCAGGGAGATATTTTTCAAAAGTGGACAAATTCTGAATGAGATGCTTAAGGTAGAATGAAAAGTGGAAAGCATAATTCCCTGATCTATTAGCCAGCATCGCATTCTGATATAACCTTTTGCCAAAGTTATCCATGGCCTTACCTTCTCTGCCAGGAGGGACAGAGGCGTACACACTAGCTCCCGTGGATTTCTTTAAAGTGGATTCCACCAAAAGAGATTCATGAGGGAGTTGTGGTTTGTCAAAACCCGGAATAGGTATGACCTTATATAAGGAGTCCAGTTTGCGGGGAGCTCCTGGGACGGTCAAAGGTGTCTCTAGATTTTTGTAGAAAGTCTCTCGTAGTATATCATGGAGAGGCAATTTTAGAAATTCCCTTGGAGGCTGGTCAAAATCCAGTGCATCGAGAAGGAGGGACAGAGGCGTACACACTAGCTCCCGTGGATTTCTTTAAAGTGGATTCCACCAAAAGAGATTCATGAGGGAGTTGTGGTTTGTCAAAACCCGGAATAGGTATGACCTTATATAAGGAGTCCAGTTTGCGGGGAGCTCCTGGGACGGTCAAAGGTGTCTCTAGATTTTTGTAGAAAGTCTCTCGTAGTATATCATGGAGAGGCAATTTTAGAAATTCCCTTGGAGGCTGGTCAAAATCCAGTGCATCGAGAAATGCTTTGGATTTTTTGGATTCAGCCTCCAAGGGAATAGAGAGGGAGTCACACATCTCTTTAAGAAAAGAGGTGAAAGAGGTTGCATCAGGCTTAGAGGATGGATCTAAAAGAGAAGGATCCTCGTCCCCTGATGAACACTCACCCTCAGAGAGAAGAGGCTCCTCTGAGTCACCCCACAGATCAGGGTCCCTTACTTGAAAGCTGCGGTCCCGGGATTCCGGTGTGGAGGGTTCTAGGTGTCGAGTTTTGCGAATCGACTTACCAGACCTCTGGGAAACGGTACCAGGAGATGTGATAGGCTGTGTCGGTGCTGAAGTTTGCACAGCCTGGTGTAAGGACCTGGGTTCCGGCGCTAAGGTCGGCATGGATACTGATGAAGCCGAATGCACCAGTACCGACAGAGTGGATGCCGATAAGAGAGGCTGTTCCACTGCCGGTACCGGTGGCTCAGACCGGACCGGGACTGGAAGGCTCGGTTGCAAAAGAGCAGGAAGGAGCTGCTGTAACTGCTCCTTGAGCTGAGCCTGTAGGACGGCGGCAATTCGCTCGTCCAGGGAAGGCACTGGTACCGCTTTTTTCTTCTGCGGTACCTTTGGTGCCGCTCTACACTCCGAAGAGGAACCCGAGGTCGAGGGGCTCACCTCAATCGGAGCGGAGCGCTTCCGCGGGCGCCTCAAGGTCGGCAGGACTGGGCTCGCTGCTACTGAGACCGGAGAACGCTCCAGCGGGGAAGGCTTCTTAGCCGGCTTACCTGAGGGATGCGACGCCGGCGCGGTGTTGATAAGGTAGGTGCCGACTGGGTCAGTGCCGAAGTCGGAACCGGTGCCGCCAAATCCGACATATCGGTACCAAATAATAACCGCTGCTGGATCTGTCGGTTTTTAAGGTTCTCTTTTTGAGAGTGGCACAGCGGGTGCAGGTGGACGCTCGATGGTCAGGACCCAGGCACTGTAAACACCAGTTGTGCGGGTCAGTGAGAGAAATGGGCCTCGCGCACCGCTGGCACTTCTTAAATCCGGGTTGGGGGGGCATGAACGTAAAGATGGCTTCTGCCAAATCGAAGGCCGAGGCCTCGATGGTGGCAGCAGGCCCCGCCGGGGCAAACCCGAAAAAAGAAGAAAAAAAGAAAAGTCTTCTTTTTTTTTTTTAAAGAAAATAAGAAAAAGAAAAAAGGGGAAATATATATTTCCAAAACGGTTTACGTGAGCGGGAAGGCGAAAAGAGAAAAAAGTTTCAACAGCCGTTGAAAATGCGTCTTCTTAGCTCCGCGGAAACTAAGAAACTGGGGACCGCGCGCCTATGTCAGGCGGGAAGGCACTTGCGCGTGCGCGGTGCGGCCTACTAGAACTTTCCAAGTTCTTAGAGTGCAATCACTCTAAAATTGTCCGTACTGGGGCTCCGTCGATGCCGTCACCCATCAGTCAAGAATATGCTGCCTGCTTGTCCTGGGATAACTATTCTTATGTTCTTAATATGTAGAAACCCTACCATTAAGGTATATAAATAAAATGTACAAGTTAAAACATCATAAGTAAACCCAGCACAGTACTTGCTTTATTTGGTTATTTAAAACACAATATTCACAAACTAATAGGTTACAAAAAGATAATGGAGTTATTCCCTTTTCAGAAATGTTACAGTACAGTGAGCTGCCAAGTATCTGTCAGGACAGGAAACTGCTATGTCAAGCTACCATCAGGTTCAAAAAACAGTAAGGAAGTTGGTACTGCTTGCAGACAGACAACTAGTGCTAATTAAAGGATGTGTCGGGAATATCTCCATCTTTAGAACTGTTAGGCTAAACAAGGCAACTCCCTACTCTACAACTTGTTTTATGAACTCAGTTTTGTGTCAAACTGCAGTAGACTAGTTTCCTCACTAGATATAGCAGATTTCAGTGCAGATCAAACAATATCTATCAATGCTTGGAAAAATATTCTTTGCTTTTCTCAATATCAGGCTTGATTGTGTCACCGCCAGGCTTCCAACCAGCTGGGCACACTGAAAAACAAAAGAAATGCATTTTATTGTCAAGTCATTCATTTGGAATCTAACATCTTGGCATAAGTCCAAAGCATGTTGAGGTACCATCAAAAAGCAGTTTGATGTTTGACACCACCACATATTCTCTTATTACAGTACCTGTAGCAGTCCCAAGGTAAAGAATTTCAGAGCCAGTCTGAGTAATTTCACTTGTTAACATTTGAG
Organism: Geotrypetes seraphini; assembly: GCF_902459505.1. NCBI lineage: Eukaryota > Metazoa > Chordata > Amphibia > Gymnophiona > Dermophiidae > Geotrypetes > Geotrypetes seraphini. The sequence continues at coordinate 72,690,927 of NC_047095.1, forward strand.
TTAGAGAAGTAACTTTCAGAACACTTAATATTTTCAGTGTAAACCAGCATCCCCCGCCCAATTCTACCTACTCCTTCAGAAGTAACATTCCTTGGGTAGGAAAAGCCTTGTTTTAAAGCCTGACACCCATCCTAATATCGCACAACAAATATCCCCCCTACCACCCAACTTCAGGTGGTCCAGAACTTAGAACAATTGACCATGACCATTGCTTTACTTTGATCCTAATCATGAGGAATAGGCATCTTTGGATAGTTTGTCTAGAACAGTGGTTCTTTAAGCCTGTGCTAGAGGACCCCCAGCAAGTCAGATTTTCAAGATATCCCTAATGAATATGTATGTCTTACCTGCTAATTTTCTTTCAGTCCTTCCAGACCAGCACAGAACAGATGGGTTTACATCGTTCTGCCAGCAGGTGAAGACAGACACATTGACTTTTGGCTGTAATATAAGTGGGCTGTGCAGTTCCATCTACAATCAGTCTTGTGAATAGACAAGCAGGAACTAAGAACTAAATAACTGAACAATAAATATACCAACTCCACTCATATGGAGAAGTCAAGTAGCTGTCCGGATTGGACATGAAAATTGTTGGATACCGTTTAGTACCAAAACCCTCAAAGTGTTCCCACAGCTCACTAGCTAAGCCAAACAAACTGAATGTCGCTGCTCTTACTATACTCCCCAAAAACCAAGACAACACGATCCTGCGGAAAAACACCATACTCTTCGTGGCACAACACGGAATAAAACAACAAGGAAGGGTCTGTACCGCCCGAAGGCTCAACAAGGACCTGGCTTCCGCCAGGAGAATAGGAAGCAGGTGTCGACAGCCAGGAGAAGCCCCCGGCGGATGTTCTGGCGGCATGGCTAAGAAGTTTAGCGAGTAACCCTCGGAGATGATCCGGAGCACCCAAGCGTCCGACGTGATCTCGGCCCAGGCTGGAAAAAAGGCCTGCAATCGGCCCCCGATAGGAAGGGGGGTCTTTTGACAGTGCGGAGGGGGCCCGCCCCCAACCGCGCATCACGTCAAAAAGACGGAGCGGGTTTAGACGCTCCTTGCGCTAGAGGCTTTGGTTGGGACGCCCTGCCCTGCTGCTGGGGGCGTCGGGGGGGGTGGCCTGGAGAAGGCCGGCGTCGACTTCTGCGGGTACTGCCGCGGAGGGGGTCTAACCGGCTTCTGCGGCGGAGCCCGGGGTTTGGGACGGACCAACGAGGCAATAGAGCGCTCGTGTTCAGACAAACGCTTGGTCGCCGCCTCCAAGGACTCAAACAACTCTGAGCCAACACATGGAAGATTGGCCAGACGTTCTTGCAAATTTGGGTCTATATCCAGGGTACGGAGCCATGCCAGGCGGTGCATGGCCACCGAGAAGGCGGACACTCGAGAGGCGAGCTCAAATGCGTCATACACAGCATGGAAGAGGTAGAGACGCAGCTGGGACAAATTGGACATAAAAGCCCCAAAATCCTCCTTATGGGAATCCGGCATGACTCCATAATACCTCGGCAACGACTTCACCATCTGTCTCAAATAAGACGAGAAGGTGAATGCGTAATTTAGGACCCTGGTCGCCATCAAAGAGTTGGAATAGAGGCGACGACCAAACTTGTCCAAGGTCCGTCCCTCCCGTCCGGGGGGAACTGCCGCAGAGACCCTGGAAGGCTGCGACTTCTTCAAAGCCGATTCCACCAGTAGGGACTGGTGGGACATCTGTGCCTTATCAAAGCCCTTGCATGGAACAGTGCGATACTTGGACTCCATCTTAGAAGGCACCGCTGTGACTGTAAGAGAGGAGTCAAGGTTCCTCAAGAAGGTCTGGCTAAGAACCTTATTAAGAGGGAGCCGAGGTGTCTCTCTGGGGGGAAGAGGGTAAATCCTGCTCCTCCAAAAACTCCTTGGTGTACTGTGATCCTGCTCCCAAATCAAGGTCCAAAGCCCTTCCCATATCCAGAACGAATCTAGAGAAAGAGGAGGGCTTTGAAGGCGGAGAGGGAGATAGAGACGAGCGCCTCGCCAAGAAGGAAGGAGAAGCCTCGCGTGAGTAACGAGGTTCCCTTCCCGTGCCAGACCCCGAACCCCAAGAAGCCGCCCCGAACGATCAAGGCGGGGTCGGGGACCGCCCATGTCCCGAGGAACCCCTTTGGGAAGTCCCCGGGGTATGGGGCACCGAGGCACGCCCCTTCCGTCTTGGCGAAGGAGCCGAACGAAAAAGTGTTTTTTGGTTTTTTTTCGACGAAAACGGAAAGAAATAAAAGGAACAAAAAAGAGAAACACAGCGACCAAATCAAAAAAGAGACACAGCCGCGGTGACAGAAGGCAAAACTAAGAGCACAATTTCCACAGGGCTTCTGGCTCCGCGGAAGAGAATGAACTGAGGACCACGAGGTGGGGATGCGCCCTCTAGTGGGCAAGAAGGCATGCACATGCTTGGTGCAGTGTAGCAAACTTGAAACTTCAATCAAGTTTGCTTGAAAAGCTGTCCGCGCTGGGGCTCCGTAGATGACGTTACCCACATGTGAGAATATCATGCCTGCTTGTCCTGGGATAAATTTGGATTAAGTAAATCACAAAATTTTAAGTGGATGCAGTTGAAGCAAGCTATTCAGGAGGGGTTCCCTGAATGGAAAGATCTTAATATTCAGTATAGTTTGGAATTCTTATGCTTTCAGACGGATTTTTGGGGACACCAAGCCGCACAGTGGTATAAATTGTTGTATGGATATTTGAATAAAAAACAAAAAACTGGTCTTAGGGATATTTGGAGCATTGAGATCAAGCACCAAATTTCTGCTTCTCAATGGCCACGACTTTGGTCTTGGAGATTAAAAATTACAAGGTCAGCATCGATGAGACTAACTTGGTTCTTTTTGTTACATAGAGCTTTTTGGACCCCAGTTCGCTTACAAAAGTTGGACAGCTCTAGGTCTAATAGATGCTGGCATTGTAATTTAGATGCTGGGACTCTAGATCAGGGGTGCCCAACGCGTCGATCGCGATCGACCAGTAGCTCAGGAAGGCAACTCGAGTCGATTGCACTCGTGTTGCCGTCCTGATCTACGGGCCGATCAGCCTTCCTCTCCAGTGTTCTCCCTAGGGCCTTTTAGCTGGGTGGTCCGCCCAGCTGTCATCTGCCGCTGCTGAACATTAAACCCCCCCCCCCAAAAAAAAAAAAACCGGCTTGGAAATTTCAGCCCCTAGCGAACTTATGCTCCGGGCTCTAACGTGTGCATGCAGGCTTCTCTTCTCTTCGAAACCGGAAGTTATGTCCGGGGAGGGGGGGGAGAAGGGAAGCCTGCACGCACATGTTGAGAGCCCTGAAGCAAGCGTTCGCTACGGGCTAATGCGGGAGACAGGTTAGTGAAGCATTTGTTCTTGTTCCTGCCGGGTGCTGCCTACTTTCTGTTTCCGCGAAGGCAGGACCCGGCAGCATTTCCCCCAATAGGTTGATCACGATCTTGGGCTGATCAGCCTTCCTCTTCCCGACGGCAGAATTGACGTCGGGGAGAGGAATGCTGGTTGGCCGAAGCAGGGAGAGCTTGGGGCCTGTTATTGGTGGTGTTTGGGTCCTGGTCCCCGATGGTAATGGCAGTGGCAGTGGCTTGGGGGAGGGCAGGGAGAAAGAAAGAAAAAGGGCAGGCAGGGATACAGAAGGAAAGAAGAGAAACAGAAAAAAATGAAAGGGAGGCAGAGAGAAAGAAAGGGCAGGGAAGAGGAAGGAAAAGTTGGGGGGAAGGAATGAGGTCTGGAGGAGAAGAAGCATACAGGCTAAAAGAAGGGAAGAAAGATTGTATGCACAGTCAGAAGAAGAAAGTGCAACCAGAGACTCATGAAATCACCAGATAAGGTAGGGAAAATGATTTTATTTTAAATTTAGTGATCAAAATGTGTCTGAATTTATATCTGCTGTCTATATTTTACACTAAGGTCCCCTTTTACTAAACCGCAATAGAGGTTTTTAGCGCAGGGAGCCTATGAGTGTCGAGAGCAGCCCTGGGCATTCAGCGCAGCTCCCTGCGCTAAAAACTGCTATCGTGGTTTAGTAAAAAGGGAGGGGGGTATATTTGTCTATTTTTGTATGGTTGTTACTGAGGTGATAGTGCATAGAGTCATCTGCTTTGACCTCTTTGAAAAACCCTGGAATAGGAATGATGATTAACATTTTCTATGCATACAGTGTGCTTTGTGTTTTTTTTTTATTTTATTGTTGGTAGATCATTTTGACTTGGTCATTTAAAAAGTAGCTCGCAAGCCCAAAAAGTGTGGGCACCCCTGCTCTAGATCATTTACTTTTTTTCTGTCCCTTTGTCAATGCCTTTTGGAAGTTAATTTGGCCCCAAATTAATTCAATGTTAGAAAATCATATTGCCCTTTCATATGATACTATTTTATTTGGTACATCTATGAGATTCAAGAGTCAAATTTCAACAAATAACAATAAGCTTTTGCTTTTAATGACAGGGGTTGCCATTCAACATATTACTGGAAATTGGAAGGATTATACTAAACTTAATTATACCTTTTGGTGGAATTCAGTTTGTCATATTTATAAAATGGACAGAATGCTTGCTATACAGCAAGGTAATTACAATAGTTTTAAAAAGATTTGGGGGCCATTGATTACATATTCTAATGATTAGACACCTTGGACACCTTTTTTATTACATAGGAATATTTTTAGTGTGGGATAGGGGAGGTATGTCTTGTATTTTAATGGGTTTGTTCCTGATGAGTGGGCTGGGTGTGGGTGTGGGTCTCTTTTATATGCAATTAATAATAATTGTTAAGAATGTCAAGTGATTTTGTACGAATTAATTGATTGAATATTGTACACTTGTTGCAAGATTTGAAAATGAATAAAGAATTTAAAAAAAAAAGAAATGTTTGGAAAATTCTCAGGATACAAAATAAATTGGAATAAATCTGAAATTCTTCCACTCAATGTACATTGTATAAAAAGTATGTCTGATTCATTTTCTTTTGTTTGGAAGGAAGATGGATTCAAATATTTAGGAATATGGATTAAAAATACAGTGGATGATATGGTAAAAGAGAATGAAAAACTTTTATTAAAAAAGGTTGCAGAATTATGTGAACATTGGAATCCATTACATTTATCTTGGTGGGGGAGAGTTCAAACTATTAAAATGATGATATTGCCTGTGGTTTGCTATCAAATGGGTATGATACCTGTGTTTTTTCAAGGGTCTTTCTATAAAAAATTGAATTAGATTATTATTATTGAATTAGATTATTATTTATTTGGCGTGGTAAAACTCCCAGAATTGCTTTAGTATCTTTACAAAAACCAATTAAGGAGGGTAGGGTAAATTTTCCAAACTTTTATAGGTACCATCAGGCCTATATTTTACGTCAAGATATGTATTGGGTCCTCCCGGAGCTCATTGAGTACACTCCCGATTGGTTATATTTGGAATGGCGACTCATGTTTTCTTTACAACTTTGTCATGTGCTCAGTATTACATTACATTAATGACTTCTATTTCGCCTGTACCTTGCAGTTCTAAGCGGATTACTGTACATCAAAAAGATAACTGGACATTTCCAGGAAGAGGAATACAATTAAAGACGTTGGGCCTAATACATCAAAACAATGGCCAGATTATATAAAGAAAATAGAATGAATATATCAATAGTTTCATTGTAATGGTACTTGTATGTAATACTGTGATGGAAGGAGAGCATTTTCTATTTAATAAGAGTAGTTTAAATATTAGGTGTATTACATAATATTCAAAATATTAAAGAATATGAATTTGTAATGAAATGTTGTACTTAAAGTGTTATATGAGAGTTAATCAAGTGTGTATTTATAAGTTCATATGGTTTTATCTATTACACTTGTTGTAATATGCAAAAATGAATAAAGAATTCAAAAACAAAAGAAAATAGAATTTTAATGGATACTTGGAAAACCTTACGATTTGTCAGTAACTTAACACCTATTCCTATTAACAAATCAAACTATATGGCTAAACTCCAATATTCAAATTGGTGGATTCAAGATCATCTGGAAGCATTGGATAATTACAGGAATATGAATTTTGAATGATGTTATTTCTAATGGTAAACTGCTTGTAAATTGTAACATAAATATGGGCTTAATAAATCACAGTGTTTTCGTTGGTTGCAATTGAAGCAGGCCATTCAGGCAGGGTTCCCTGAATGGAAAAATGGATAAAAGTGGTATAAAACTATTAGTGATCTGGTTAAAAAAAAACCCCTAAAAATGCTCTTAGGGATATTTAGAGCATTGAGATTAAACATCAGATTTCAGCATCTCAATGGCCACAAATTTGGTCTTGGAGAATAAGATGTACAATGTCGGCATCTATGAGGCAAACTTGTTTTTTTCTGTTACACAGAGCTTTTTGGACCCCAGTTAGATTACAAAAATTAAATAGTTCCTTGTCTATTAGATGTTGGCATTGTAATCTTGATGTGGGGACTTTGGATCATCTTTTGTTTTACTGTCCCTATATCTTAGCCTTTTGGAATTCAATCTGGGATCAAATAAATTGTTTATTGGAAAATTATGTAGCGTTATCTTATGATACTGTGATTTTTGGAATGTCTATGAGAAAAAAGAGTCAGATATCATCATGTAACAATAAACTTTTATTGATCATGACAGGAGTTGCCATCCAATATATTACTAATAACTGGAAAGACCATAGTAGATTTAATTTTAATTTCTGGTGGAATTCGTTATGTCACCTTTATAGAATGGAAAGATCACTGGCGATACAAAAAGCACAGTTACTTACCGTAACAGGTGTTATCCAGGGACAGCAGGCAGATATTCTTGACTGATGGGTGACGGCACCGACGGAGCCCCGGTACGGACAATTTTAGAGTGATTGCACTCTAAGAACTTGGAAAGTTCTGGCATGCCGCACCACGCACGCGCGAGTGCCTTCCCGCCCGACAGAGGCGCGCGGTCCCCAGTTAAGATAAGCCAGCTAAGAAGCCAACCCGGGGAGGTGGGAGGGACGCAAGAATATCTGCCTGCTGTCCCTGGATAACACCTGTTACGGTAAGTAACTGTGCTTTATCCCAGGACAAGCAGGCAGCTATTCTTGACTGATGGGTGACCTCCAAGCTAACAAAAAGAGGGATGGAGGGAAGGTTGGCCATTATGAAAACAAATTTTGCAAAACAGATTGGCCGAAGTGTCCATCCCGTCTGGAGAAAGCATCCAGACAATAATGAGATGTAAAAGTATGAACTGAGGACCAAGTAGCAGCCTTGCAGATTTCCTCAATAGGAGTGGAACGGAGGAAAGCTACAGATGCTGCCATAGCTCGGACTTTATGGGCCGTGACAGAACCTTCCAGTGTCAGTCCGGTCTGAGCATAACAAAATGAAATGCACGCTGCCAGCCAATTAGACAACGTACGTTTAGAAACAGGACGTCCCAATTTATTCGGATCAAAGGACAGAAAGAGTTGGGGAACTGATCTGTGGGGTTTCGTACGCTCTAGATAGTAAGCTAGAGCCCTCTTACAATCCAAAGTATGCAGAGCTTGTTCCCCAGAATGAGAATGAGGTTTTGGAAAGAAAACAGGCAAAACAATGGATTGGTTGAGATGGAATTCAGAGACAACCTTAGGGAGAAACTTTGGATGTGTACGCAGAACCACCTTGTCATGGTGAAAGACCGTAAAAGGTGGGTCCGCAACCAGTGCATGAAGCTCACTGACCCTCCTGGCAGAGGTAAGAGCAATAAGAAAAAGTACCTTCCAAGTGAGAAACTTGAAAGAAGCGGTAGCCAAAGGTTCAAATGGAGGCTTCATCAAGGCGGAAAGAACCACATTGAGATCCCAGATAACAGGAGGGGCTTTAAGAGGTGGTTTCACATTAAAAAGACCCCGCATGAACCTGGACACCAGGGGATGAGCTGATAGAAGTTTTCCATGGATCGGCTCATGAAAAGCAGCAATGGCACTGAGGTGGACTCTGATGGAAGAAGACTTAAGGCCAGAGTCAGACAAAGAAAGCAAATAATCCAACAACGTCTCCACTGCCAGGGAAGTCGGATCAAGATGATGAAGAAGGCACCAGGAAGAAAATCTCGTCCACTTCTGATGGTAACATTGCAGAGTGGCTGGCTTCCTGGAGGCATCTAGAATGGAACGAACGGGCTGAGACAAAAGCGTATCATGAGAAGTCAGCCCGAGAGATACCAAGCCGTCAGGTGCAGAGACTGGAGGTTGGGATGTAGAAGGGTCTCCTGATGCTGTGTAAGCAGAGAAGGATACAGTGGAAGAAGAAAAGGTTCCCTGGAACTGAGTTGAAGTAGAAGGGAGAACCAATGTTGCCTGGGCCACCTCGGAGCAATCAGAATCATGGTGGCTCGTTCCCTCTTGAGCTTGAATAAGGTTCTCAACATGAGAGGCAGAGGAGGGAAAGCGTACAGGAACAGATTTGATCAATCGAGGAGAAATGCATCCGCTGCCAGACGGTGAGGAGAGTAGAGTCTGGAGCAGAATAGGGGCAGCTGGTGATTGTGAGGAGCTGCAAAGAGGTCTATCTGAGGAGTGCCCCATTGAGCGAAGATAGACTGTAGAGTTACAGGATCGAGTGTCCACTCGTGAGGTTGGAGAATTCTGCTGAGCTTGTCCGCTAAGGAATTCTGTTCTCCCTGAATGTAGATAGCTTTCAGGAAGAGATGGTGATCTATGGCCCAAGTCCAGGTCTTCTGTGCTTCCTGGCACAAGAGGCGAGAGCCTGTCCCCCCTTGCTTGTTGATGTAGTACATGGCCACTTGATTGTCCGTGCACAGCAGAAGGACCTGAGGAAAGAGAAGATGTTGGAAGGCCTTGAGGGCATAAAACATCGCTCTGAGTTCCAGGAAATTGATGTGATGCTTCTTTTCCTGGGCTGTCCAAAGACCTTGAGTCTGGAACTCGTTCAAATGAGCTCCCCATGCATAAGGAGAGGCGTCGGTGGTGATGACTAGTTGATGAGGAGGCTGATGGAACAGAAGACCTCTGGATAGATTTGAGGATACCAACCACCATTGTAGAGATTGACGAAGAGATGATGTCACAGAGATGTGTCGTGAGCAAGGATCCGTCGCTTGGGACCACTGAGTAGCAAGGGTCCATTGAGGAGTTCGCAGGTGAAGACGTACGAGGGGTGCGACATGAACTGTGGATGCCATGTGACCCAAGAGTATCATCATTTGTTTGGCAGAGATGGAATGTTGTGGAAGTACCTGCTGACATAGAGACTGAAGAGTCTGAAGACGGTTGGATGGTAGAAATGCTCTCATGAGGAGTGTGTCCAATATCGCTCCAATGAATTGGATTCTTTGAGTGGGAATGAGATGAGACTTGGGAAGATTGATCTCGAATCCCAATATTTGTAGAAACTGGATGGTTTGGTTGGTGGCCAGGAGAACTGCTGGAGCGGATGTGGCCTTGATTAACCAGTCGTCCAGGTAAGGAAATACCTGAAGGTGGTGAGAGCGCAGAAAAGCAGCTACCACGATGAGACATTTGGTGAACACCCTTGGAGAGGAAGCAAGACCGAAGGGCAGCACCTTGTATTGGTAATGACACTGATTGATCATGAAACGGAGATACTGTCTGGAGGTTACATTGATTGGAATGTGAGTGTATGCTTCTTTGAGATCGAGGGAGCATAGCCAGTCGTCTTGGTTGAGAAGAGGATAAAGAATGGCTAAGGAAAGCATCTTGAATTTTTCCTTTACCAGATGTTTGTTGAGATCGCGAAGATCTAGAATTGGTCTGAGATCTCCTGTTTTTTTGGGAACTAGAAAATAACGGGAGTAGAATCCCTGACCCTTTTGATCTAGAGGCACTTCTTCTATAGCGTTTAGAAGAAGGAGGGATTGAACTTCCTGAATGAGGAGGGCAGATTGAGGACTGTTCAAAGCAGACTCTTTTGGCAGGTTTTGGGATGGAAGAGTCTGAAAGTTGAGAGAGTAGCCGTGGCGGATGATGTTGAGGACCCATTGGTCCGAAGTGATAACTTCCCACCGGCTGAGGAATAGAGAGAGACGACCTCCTATAGGTTGAGGCAGGAGAGCAGATATAGGAGTACTGGCTATACTTTGGAGAAGTAAGTCAAAAGGGTTGTGTCTTCTGCTGTGGAGTTGGCTTAACAGGCTGCTGTTGCTGTTGTTGCCTGGGAGGCTGACGCTGTTGCTGCCGTTGACGCCTGGGTTGCTGAGCAGTTGTTGGCAATGGCCGAGCTGTGAAACGGCGTTGATAGGCTGACTGTTGTCTAAAAGGCCTTGTTGGGGGAGGCTTTTTCTTATTTTTAAGAAGGGTATCCCAACGTGTTTCATGAGCCGACAGCTTTTGAGTAGTCGAATCCATGGATTCTCCGAAAAGCTCATCCCCTAGGCATGGGGTGTTGGCTAACCGATCCTGATGATTAACATCAAGTTCAGATACCCGAAGCCAGGCCAGGCGACGCATTGCCACAGACATTGCTGTCGCTCTGGATGTAAGTTCGAAGGTGTCATAAATGGATCTAACCATGAACTTACGCAACTGAAACAGAGAAGACAAGCAATGGTGGAAAGATTGTTGTTTCCGTTGAGGAAGGTATTTCTCAAAGGAAGCCATGGTGGTAAGGAGATGTTTCAAATAGAAAGAAAAATGAAAGCCATAATTTCCAGCTCTATTTGCCAACATTGCATTTTGGTAGAGCCTCTTACCAAATTTATCCATGGCTTTGCCCTCTCTGCCAGGAGGAACAGAAGCATATACACTGGCTCCTGCAGATTTTTTAAGGGTGGATTCGACAAGTAAAGATTCATGAGGAAGTTGTGGTTTGTCGAACCCAGGAATGGGAATTACTTTGTACAGAGAGTCTAACTTACGTGGGGCCCCTGGAACCGTTAAGGGAGTCTCTAAATTCTTGTAAAAAGTCTCCCTCAAGATGTCGTGAAGAGGGAGCTTCAAATATTCCTTTGGAGGTTGGTCAAAGTCTAGGGCGTCCAGAAAAGCTTTAGACTTTTTGGATTCAGCCTCCAAAGGAATAGACAGAGAATCACACATATCTTTCAGGAAACTGGAGAAAGATGAAGTGTCATGCTTAGAGGATGGGTCATGTACAGCAGACTCCTCCTCATCTGAGGAACATTCTCCTTCAGAGAGAAAAGGCTCTTCTGAATCTCCCCACAGATCAGGATCCCTGACATGGGGAGAACGATCCCGAGACTCAGGGGTAGTTGGGTCTACATGCCGGGTCTTGCGCACCGACTTACCCGATCTCATCGACATCGACCCAGGCGATGTAATCGGTTGTACCGGAGCCGAAGTCTGCACCGATTGATGCTGAGCTCTCGGCTCCGGCGCAAGGACTGGCATCGATGTCGATGAGGTGGAGTGAATCGGCACCGAGGGAGTGGATACCGACAATATAGGTTGCTCCACTATCGGTACCGGCTCAGTGCGGACCGGCACCGAAAGGTTCGGTGCCAGGATCGTTGGAAGGAGCTGTTGCAATTGCTGCTTGAGCTGTTCCTGGAGAATGGCCGTAATACGGTCATCAAGGGATGGCACCGGTACCGCTTTTTTCTTCTGCGGTACCTGCGGTGCCGCTCGACGCCCCGGAGATGAGGAGCCCGATGTCGAGGGACTCACCTCAATAGGGGCGGAGCGCTTCCGCTGGCGCCTCACAGTCGGCAGGATTGGACTCACTGCACTCGAGACCGGAGGACGTTCCAGCGGGGAAGGCTTCTTAGCCGGCTTACCTGCATGTTGAGACGCCGGTGCGGAATCTCGCGGCGTCGAAGAAGAGGGTGCCGACTGAACCGGTGCCGAAGTCGGAGTCGATGGAACGGGATCGGACATCTCGGCACCGAAAAGTAATCGCTGTTGTATTTGGCGATTTTTTAATGTTCTCTTTTTCAGTGTGGCACAGCGGGTGCAGGTGGAGGCCTGATGCTCAGGACCCAAACACTGTAAGCACCAGTTGTGTGGGTCCGTGAGAGATATGGGCCGAGCACACCGCTGGCACTTTTTAAAACCTGGCTGAGGGGGCATGAACGTGAACACCGCTTCAGCCAAATCGAAGGCCGAGGCTTCGATGGTGGCAGAGGGCCCCGCAGGGGAAAAGCCAAATTGAATGAAAAAACAAAAAAGTTTTTTTTTTTTTTTTTTTTTTGAAAATAATGAAAGAAAAAGAAAGAGGCAAAAGCCAAAAAGGTTTACGCGAGCGGGAAGGCAAGTTCAAAAAATTTTCAACAGCTGTTGAAAAAACACATCTTCTTAGCTCCGCGGAAACTAAGAAACTGGGGATCGCGCGCCTCTGTCGGGCGGGAAGGCACTCGCGCGTGCGCGGTGCGGCATGCCAGAACTTTCCAAGTTCTTAGAGTGCAATCACTCTAAAATTGTCCGTACCGGGGCTCCGTCGGTGCCGTCACCCATCAGTCAAGAATAGCTGCCTGCTTGTCCTGGGATAATGGAAATTATAAGAATTTTATAAAAATATGGGAGCCATTAACATCTTTTTGTCATGAGTAATGCCATTTTTCAATCAAATATATACACCACTTAGTGTTGGGAGGGGGGTGGGTTATATAAGAGGGGTTATGTGCCATAATTAATAATGGGGTTGGAGGGAGGGTGGGATGAGGGATTCTTCTATGTTTATAAGTATAATGATAAGATTTTTAAGTGATTTATTAAATGTTGTTATTAAGATATTTGTACACTTGATGAAAGGCTAAAAATGAATAAAGAATTTAAAAAAAAAAAAAGGGCTCATTGCACAACACTTGATCTAGATGTAAGTAAAGAGCCGGTTAAAGAAAAATCAATTACAAAAGCATTGAAGGTTCCCTTCAGACCGGCACTGCCTCAGGAATTTTTTTTTCCTGTCAGAACAGACTCCACTGGTTCTCTAAGCCACAGTTCTTCAACCGCCGGTCCGCAAAAAAATCTTGCCGGTCCGCGAAGGATTCAGGACCCTGCCGCAACAAAAGGTGCCGGCATCAGCTGACGTGCAACTTCCTGTTGCCGTCGCTATGCCAGCACTCCTGCCGCGTTTGTCTCCGCACCCCCAGAAAAGCAGCGGCAGGTCTGTGTGCTTTTAACTTCGGCACACAGCTGCCCCTAGGCAGTATTTTAGCGCGGTTTCATGAGGCAGCCTCGGGGCCTTTGGTAGGCCGGCCCACATCGCATCATCAAAGTGGGCCGACCTACCAAAGGCCCCGAGGTTGCCTCATGAAACCGCGCTAAAATACTGCTTAGGGCAGCTGTGTGCCGAAGTTAAAAGCACACAGAGCTGCTGCTAGCCTACATAGAGGGAACATTTTCTGGAGAAGGGGTACTCCTGGACAAGGTAGGGGAAGAGGCTACTGCTGACAGGGGAGAAGAGAAAGGGAAGGGATGAGAATTACTGTTGGATAAGGGGAGGAGGAAAGGGAGAAGGGGTACTCCTGGACAAGGGAGGAGAAGGGGCTACTGCTGACAGGGGAGAAAGGGAAAGGACGAGAGTTACTGTTGGATAATAGGAGGAGGAAAGGGAGAAGGGGTACTCCTGGACAAGGGAGGGGAAGGGGCTATTTCTGACAGGGGAGAAGGGAAAGGGAAGGGACGAGAATTACTGTTGGATAAAGGAGAAGGTACTGCTGGACAGGGGAGGAGGAACATTGGAAGGAAACAGCTGGCAGGGAAATTAGAGGAGGGGAAGGAGTCAGGATGGAATGGAGAGATCAGATAAGGGAAAGGGGAAAGACAGAGGAATGACAAGGTAGAGAGAGATTGATGCTGGGAAGGGGGGTCAGATGAAAAATAAGGAAAGAGGGACAAAGATGCTAGATCTGGTGTAGGAGAGAGGGGCATAGAAAGAACGCAGATACCATATGGGAGGGAGGGGTGAGGCCAGAAAGTGGATGGAAGAGGCAGATGCTGGATTGAAGAGACAGAGGGCAGACGCTGGATGGAAGAGAGTGAAAAGACGATGAAAGCAGAAACCAGAGACGACAAAAGGTAGAAAAAATAATTTTATTTCTATCTTGTGATTAGAATATATCAGATTTAAAATATGTATCCTGCTAGAGCTGATGTTAGACATAACTGGGGAGTGCAAAGCCCAGGTAGTGCGTCTTTAGCTTCCAGCTGGCTTAGGGCTCTCTCTGACCAGGAAGCAGTTGCCCTAGTTGCACTCCCCCTAACACCATTCCTGCCATGTGTGACTGCGGTATTCTGTTATTTGTGTAGCATTCTGTAATAATTTGGCTTATTCAGTTTTCTTGATAGTAGAGGGGATATATGTGAAGGGGAGGGGAGACGGGGGTTTTGTTGATCCTTGCCCTGTATTATTTATATTTATAAAATGACAATTGTACAGATTATTGTTTCTTTTTATAGTTTAATAAAATATGTTCAATATAAAATCATAACTATTTGAGGCTTGTGCGGATGGGATCAGATAGTTAATGGGACCGAGCTCGCGGGGACAGGGCGGCAATGGGGTTTTTAAAAATTTCAGTCTTATTAGTTTGCCGGTCCACGAAATAATTATTTTATTTCCGCCGGTCCATAAGTGTAAAAAGGTTGAAGAACACTGCTCTAAGCTATACACCTTGCCGATATCTGTGGCAAGTTTCATAGCTGAGGCACCTCTACAAAAATAGGAGGAGGTGGAGGAAAAAGAAATGGGGGAAGGACTCAACTCATGAACCATTGAGTGCAACACCCCCCAAGGTTGGGTGAACCCCCAAACAGGGTCCCCCAGGCTCAGTCTGGCACAAGAACGGGGACAAGGAGCGCTAAAGAAATTCCAACAGGCCTAAGGGGAGACTGGTACAGCTCACTTTCACCTGCTGAGAGACTGAGCAAAGACTGGTTTGCTAGAGGGAGCTACAGCTATTAATACTACAACCAAAGTTTGGTTTCAGTCTCCACCTGCTGGTCAAAGTGATTTATTACCCATCAGCGAGGCTGTACCAGTCTGGAGAGGTGATAAAGAAAAAAAGAATTGCATTTCAGATATTTTAGCTTTTCTAATAACTGATTCAGAGACCATTGAATGGTGTGTCAGCTGTTACAATCATAGCCGGGGCCTTCTGCACCTTGTATTTTGAGTTCAAGGTGTTTAGAAGCAGTGGAAACCAATTGATGTTTCTGCCAATTGGAAAGCTGGAGGTCTTGAAGTACCTAATGTACTGTAAGTGAAATTAGCTCCTTAGAAGGTGTTTGATAAAACTGGAATATGGTTTGGAAGGTTTTATTTTGTTTGCAGGTATAGCATTCAAGTTCAAGTTTCAAGTTTTATTTCACATTTGATGGATCGCCTATTTCGAAATTCTAGGCGATGTACATAATAATATAATATAGAAACTTTAACCAAATTACAAAATCAATTAAGACTCACATGAAAGGTAGGGAAGGAGGGTAAAGTTACAATGTGGGAGAAGAAAAAAACAAAAAACCAGGGAAGAACGAAAGGTAGGGTAAAATTTAT
This sequence comes from Geotrypetes seraphini, assembly GCF_902459505.1. NCBI lineage: Eukaryota > Metazoa > Chordata > Amphibia > Gymnophiona > Dermophiidae > Geotrypetes > Geotrypetes seraphini. Next base: position 72,706,402 of record NC_047095.1, read on the forward strand.
GAATAAAAATTTATGCGTAAAAAATTTATGCATTAAAATTGTTTAAGGGCGTCCTTTAGTTGTATTATAAATCAAAGGCGTCCTTAAATAAATAAGATTTTAAAAGCTTTTTAAATGTTATGATATCACTTTCAATTCTGATGTAATGGGGAAGGGAGTTCCACCATTGTGGCCCTGCGACAGTAAACATTTCAGCTCTTCGTGTTCCGATGACTTTTAATGATGGGACAGTTAATAAGTTTTGATTAGATGAGCGCAGGGATCTTTGAGGTGTGTATGGCTAAGGAGAGAAAACTTTTGGAGGAACTTAGGATAAGAGCTTCCAAATCCTATAGCAGGGCAGGTAAATGTGTTGGGAGTTGGATTCTGGATTGTTGAAATTTCCTCTTCAAGGTCAAACCATTCTTCTGGAGATACTGAGGGATGAAGAGGAGAGGAACAGATGATGTAGAAGGGCTCCAGTCCAGATTCTGGAGTGGATCGGGATAAGGAAGAGATTTTGACAGGGTACGATGGGAGGATTGATTTGTCCATATAGGAAGATGCCGTTCTGCAAGATATGATAGCTCAGGGGTGAGAGATAGAAGGGGTAGAAAATCTGCCTTAAGTAGTACAGCACCATCTTGGATGAAATGCTGGAGCATTAGTAAGAGGAAGCTGATTGGGGCATCTGAAAAGTTCCCTGCACAGGGGGTGGCAAGGATGGTTGTTTTAGAGGTAGTGTTGGGGGGAGAAAATTCACAATCGGCTCCCGATACCCATTTGTTACACAGGGGCCCCCACAGCCCACACTCAAGCATCTGAAAAATCAGCAGGCAAGCAAGCTCCCAGGGTAATGGACCCCAAAAAGCAGGCTGGCTCCAGAGGTACTCTAAGAGATTGGCCTGCGAGCAGCAGCCCATCCTCATGGATCTGTGTCCTTTCCCCAGCAGAGTAAACCCAAGAAAGGAACCTCTGACCACCGAAGCAACACAGGAAAAAAGAAACAGATGGCAAAAATAATAAAAAAAGCAGATTTGAGCGACATCCTTCTGCAAAGTTCCTGACTACAGGAGGACAACAGCTACAGTACAGAAGCCTATGTCTTTGCAACAGAATAGTGGTTCAATGCTTGATAGTCACTTCTTGACAAAGTAGCCAGCAAGAGTTGAACTGAAGGAGGAAATGCTTAGGAGGGTTCTTGTTGAGGGAGGTTTCTTTGAGTGGGCAGACTTGTTGAGCCGACGGCTATTTTTTGCCTTCATACTCTATGTTTCTATGAGGTTACTACACAGGATACAAACCATTGTATGAGTAAAGGTGGTAATACAGTTCTAACACAATACTCCCTTCTTAGGGAAGCATGTTTAGTAGGACTATACAGACCCAGTACACTGATTTTACCTTCTCCATATTTGTCAGTATATTGAAAAGCTTGGACCAGGCGGAGAGTCTCTTCCACAGAGCGTCCTACAGGGAGATCATTGATTGTGATCTGACGTAATATCCCCTTGTCATCAATTATGAACAGGCCCCTAAGGAGAAAAAAGTCAGTATTCAGTAACCATTGATATATTGCACAGTACAGTTCAAATAGGGAGCAGGCTAGAGGTTAGTGCTATGGACACATATCATGGGGAAACAGGTTCAAGTCCCACTATATCTAATCTAATCTTCAGTTTATATACTGGGTCACCTCCCGAGGAAGCTCAACTCGGTTCACAAATGACTAGGCGGGTCACTCAACTCTCCATTACCCCAGGTACAGAAGCTTAGATTGTGAGCCCCCTAAGGACAAAGTACCTGTATACAATGTTTACAGCATTGCACACACCTAGTAGTGCTATGGAAAAAAGGAGAAATTAGGTTCTTACCTGCTAATTTACTTTCTTTTAGCTTCTCCAGACCAGTAGAGGTTAACTTTACGAATGGGTATATATCTAATCATGACCAGCAGGTGGAGACTGAAAACAAAACTTTGGGACAGTATATCCTAGCCCCTCCTCTCTATTTCCCTCAGTCTGCCGAATAGCCAAGCAGAACCAAGAACTGGAAAACAACAGAGAGAAAAAACAATACTCCGAAAGGAGTAACAAATAACATACCCAAAATGCTGTTGGAAAATGCAGAGGAGAAATTCCCGAAGGAAGAATGTCCCCACAGCTCGCCAGCTAAGCCAGCCGAGCCACAGCCGCTGTTCTTCAATTCTCCCCGGCCCTAGAAAAATACTAGAACCCGCAGCAAAAACCAAAAACTGCCCGCGCAACAGCCCCAACAACAACAACAACAACAGACAGGGTGGGGACCTCTACTGGTCTGGAGAAGCTAAAAGAAAGTAAATTAGCAGGTAAGAACCTAATTTCTCCTTCTTTAGCACTCTCCAGACCAGTAGAGGTTAACTTTACGAATGGGACATACCAAAGCAGTCCCTCTCACGGGCGGGACCCCCGAAGGGCCGATACCAGTACACGCTCACCGAACACCGCGTCCCGACGCGCCTGCACATCAACCCGATAATGACGAACAAAGGAATGCAAGGAGGACCAAACCGCAGCCTTACAAATATCCACTGGAGGCACGAGCGACGACTCAGCCCAAGAAGCCGCCTGACCCCGAGTGGAATGAGCCTTGAGAAACTCCGGAACAGGCTGCTGTTTCAGAAGATAAGCGGAAGCAATCGTCTCCTTGATCCAGCGCGCAATAGTAGCCTTAGAAGCGCCTGCTCCCCGACGAGGACCCGCCAGGAGGACAAAGAGATGATCGGACTTCTGGAAGTCCTGGGTCCGCTGCACATAAGAGCGAAGGACCCGACCGACATCCAACTTGCGCAGCTGCCGTTGCTCAGAAGAGCCCTCCCGACCACCCAAGACCGGGAGAACCACCGATTGATTGACATGAAAAGGAGAAACAACCTTCGGCAGAAAGGAAGGAACAGGCCGCAAGACGACCCGCTCCCTAGAAAACTCCAAGAAGGGAGCCCTACAAGAGAAAGCCTGCAGCTCAGAAACACGCCTAGCAGAAGTAATGGCCACCAAAAAGACCGCCTTCAAAGTAAGGTCCTTCAAAGAACAGTCGTCCAAGGGCTCGAAAGGCGGACGCACCAAAACAGAGAGAACCAGATTAAGATCCCAAGAGGGAACCGAGGGCCGTAGAGGAGGCCTAAGCAACTTGGCCGCCCGCAAAAACCGAATCACATCAGGAAGAGCCGATAAACGCTGACCTGACACCAACCCTCGAAAGGCCGACAGGGCCGCAAGATGAACCCGGAGAGAAGACCAAGCCAGGCCTCTATCCAGGCCATCCTGCAAGAACTCCAGAATGTTAGGCAGAGAAGCGCGAAAAGAGGTCACTCCCCGCGCCCGACACCATTCCTCAAAGAGACGCCAAACCCGCACATAAGCCCAAGAGGTAGAAAGCCTCCGGGACCCCAACAGTGTAGAGATCACCTTGGCTGAATATCCCTTCTTGCTAAGGCGACCCCTTTCAAGAGCCACGCCGTAAGACAGAAGGGAGACGGGTCGAACATGGGAATGGGACCCTGCATCAGAAGGTCGTCCGAGAGAGGCAGAGGAAGAGGATCCGCTACCAGGTGCCTCACCAGATCCGCATACCACGGACGGCGAGGCCAATCCGGCGCCACCAGCACCACCAAACCCGGATGGTGAACAATGCGAAGAAGCACTCTGCCCACCAGCGGCCAAGGAGGGAACACATACAACAGCCCCTCCGTTGGCCACTGCTGGACCAGAGCATCCAGACCCTCGGCCAGACCGTCCCTGCGACGACTGAAGAAGCGGGGCACTTTGGCGTTGCCACCCGTGGCCATCAGGTCCATCAGGGGCTGCCCCCAAGCCTGCACTATCAACTGAAACGCCTCGGCGCCGAGACACCACTCTCCTGGATCTAGGAAGTGACGACTGAGGAAGTCTGCCTGAACATTTTCTACTCCGGCTATATGAGAGGCCGAGAGGTCCAGCAGATGGGATTCCGCCCAAACCATGAGCAGAGCCGCCTCCTGCGCCACCTGAGTGCTCTTGGTGCCCCCCTGACGATTGACATAAGCCACCGCCGTGGCATTGTCCGACAGCACTCTGACCGACTTGCCCAGCAACAGGGAGTGGAAAGCCAACAGCGCCAGACGGACCGCTCTGGTCTCCAACACGTTGATCGACCAGGCGGCCTCCTCCGCGGACCAGGTGCCCTGAGCTGAGTGACCCAAACACTGAGCCCCCCAACCCAGGAGACTCGCATCCGTCAGGAGCACCGTCCACTGCGGGAGATCCAGACCCACCCCCTGAACTAGGTGAGGGGTCTGGAGCCACCAACGCAGACTGCAGCGCGCCAAGCCTCGCAGGGGGACCGGAACATCCATCCCGTGCCTCTGGGGAGACCACCTCCGGAGCAGAGCATACTGGAGAGGACGCATGTGGGCCCGCGCCCAACTCACCACGTCCAGGGACGCCGCCATCGACCCCAAGACCTGGAGGAAATCTCGCGCCCGAGGACACCGGGACGCCAAAAGCAGGCGAATCTGAGATTGCAATTTGCTCACCCGGCCCTCTGGGAGGAAGACCCTCCCCAAGGAGGTGTCGTACAGCACCCCTAGGTACTCCAGACGCTGAGCCGGGACCAACCGACTCTTGGAAAGGTTGACCACCCAGCCCAGCGACCGGAGAAACTCCACCACCCGAGCAGTAACCCGGGAGCTTTCCTGCAACGACTTTGCCCGAATTAACCAGTCGTCCAGGTAGGGGTGTACCAGGATGCCCTCCGACCGCAAGGCTGCCGCGACGACCACCATCACCTTGGTGAACGTCCGAGGAGCCGTGGCCAGCCCAAAGGGAAGCGCACAGAACTGAAAGTGCCGACCCAAGATCGCAAAGCGCAGGAAACGCTGATGAGAGGCCCGAATGGGAACATGCAAGTAGGCCTCCGTCAGATCGAGAGAAGTGAGAAACTCCCCCGGCTGAACCGCCAGAATGACCGACCGCAGAGTTTCCATACGGAAAGAGGGAATCTTGAGAGCCCTGTTGACCCCTTTCAAATCGAGGATGGGCCGAAAGGTCCCCTCCTTCTTGGGCACCACAAAGTAAATGGAGTACCTGCCCGTGCCCCACTCCGGAGGGGGCACCGGAACAACTGCCCTGAGATCTAGCAAGCGCTGAAGGGTCTGGCGAAAAGCCTGCGTCTTCCCCGGAGTCTGACATGGAGAAGCGAGGAAAAAATCCGGCAGAGAGCGGGCGAACTCCAGGGCATAACCGTCCCGCACCACCTCCAGGACCCACTGATCGGACGTGATCTCGGCCCATTTGGGGAAAAATTCGCGCAGCCGGGCCCCCACCGGAACCAAAGGGGGCGCCGGCAAGGCGTCATTGTGCAGGACGGGGAGCGGGGGAACCGGCGGAGGGATTCCCTGCCCCCCGACGGGCCCCCCGAAAGGGCTGCATGCGCTGGAAGAACCGACCCCGGGAAAATCCCGGAGACTGGAAAGAAGCAGCCCCACGCCCAGGGCGATACTTGTGAAAGTCCCGCAAACGCCCCCGGGCCGCACCCCCCCGAGACGCCGGGCGGACACGGTCCTCCGGCAGACGGGGAACTTTCGAGTCCGACAGAGTCTGAATCAACTTATCCAAGTCCTCTCCAAACAAAAACGACCCCCGAAAGGGAAATTTAGTAAGCTTAGCTTTGGACGCAGCATCCGCCGCCCAAGCGCGCAGCCACAACACACGCCTTGCGGCCACGCCAAAAGCCATAGACTTAGCCGAGATCCGGACCAAGTCATATAGAGCATCTGAGAGGAATGAGGCCGCCATCTCAATCTTTGCTACCTCCTGATCCACCAGAGACCAGTCGTCAGACTCTCGATCCAAGACCCGCTCCGCCCACCGAAACACGGCGCGAGCGACCAGTCCCCCACAAATAGCCGCCTGGACCCCAAAGGCAGAGACCTGAAAATTTTGCTTAAGGATGCTCTCCAATTTGCGCTCCTCAGAGTCCCGCAAGGCAGAACCGCCCTCAACAGGCACGGTATGCCGCTTGGAAATTGCCGAGACCACCGCATCCACGACTGGCGAAGCTAACGTAGCCCGATCCCCTTCAGGAATGGGATACAGGCGCGCCATGCTGCGCGCCAGCCGAAACGGCGTCTCCGGCGTTTTCCACTGCTCCAGAATAATATCCCGAATATCCTGATGCATAGGAAAAGAGCGGGAAACGGAACGGATCCCCCGTAACAGGGGGTCCCCCACACGCGGAGTCTCCGGCGGCGCGTCCTCAAAACGCAAAACCGAAGAAACCTGTTGAATAAGGTCAGGCAGCTCATCTTTCTGAAAAAGGCGCACCACGGACGCCTCGTCACTGGAGAACGGGAAATCCGACAACCCGCCGCCAGCTTCCGTCCCCTCCAGAGAGTCCTGGAACTCCTCAGAAGGGTCCAGGTCCTCCTCCAGACCGACCCGTTCCTCCGACCACAAATTCTCGTCCCACGACACCCGCGGACGCTTGGACAAGGGAGGCGGCGGAGGGGACGTCACGCCAGACGAAAGAGGCAAAGCCGCAGGGAGCGCGGAGGAAAACCCAACCCCCGAAACCCCCTGGGCGCAACCGGGACCCCCAGCCGCCTGAAAATAGGCTCTGCATAAAGAAAAGAAAAAGTCAGGAGAAAAACCCCCCGAGGGTCCCAAGGGACTCCCTGCCCCAGCAGGGGACCCAGCAGAACCTTGCCCCTGCATAGTCAAAACAGGGGGAAGGTCACCTGAGGTGGAAGACAAAATGGAGGGGCCAGACAGAGAAGATGGCGGTTTTCCCGCCAAAAAAGCTCCCTCCATAGCCTGAAGCGGCTGAGAGACCTGAATAGTCTCAGCCGCTAAAGCAGGCAAGCCGGCATCAGCTGTCAAAAAATCAGCTGAGAGGGAATCCTCTGAAACCCGACCGTCGGCGGTTTGGGGAATCCCTCCGTGGGCGGACGGAGAAGACCGGGCTTCCCCACCGTTCCCTGCCGACTCGCGAGGCACCATCGGCGGGGAGCTCTGGGCGCCTGCAGCCGCTGCCGACGGAGCTCCTCCACCGCACCGGCCTGAACACCGCTTGCACAGGCCGGCCGCGAGTGCCTCGCGTCTGGAGCACAATGAGCACTTTTTCCCTTTAGAAGTGCTCATTGCTCCATACGCGACCTAGCTGCAAAAAAGTGCCAGTTAGATGAAAAAATACAGTAAAATACAGTTTTCTTAAAGGGATACAACCCTCCAGACCAGCACTACCTCAGGATTTTTTTTTTTTTTTTTACAGAACAGACTCCACAGGCTCTCAAAGCAATATGCCTTGCTTGATTTAGGGGGCAAGGCTTACTGCTGAGGCTCCTCTAAAAAAATGTGGGGAGGTGGAGGAAGTGGGGGGAGGGACCCCGCTCATGACCCGCCGGGTTTGACACCCCCGAGGTTGGACGAACCCCCAAACAGAGTCCGCCCAAGCTCCGTCCGGCTAAAAACAGGGACAATAAACCCCCTAAACAAATTCCAACAGCCCTACCAAGGGAGATGGGTACAGATCACTCAACACCTGCTGGAGACTGAAAGAAGACTGAGGGAAATAGAGAGGAGGGGCTAGGATATACTGTCCCAAAGTTTTGTTTTCAGTCTCCACCTGCTGGTCATGATTAGATATATACCCATTCGTAAAGTTAACCTCTACTGGTCTGGAGAGTGCTAAAGAATAGTGTCTTACTTTCCTTTAGTCATGCCAGACCAGTCCAGAATGAATGTGCTATGTCTACCAGCGGATGAAGACAGAAAAAATAAAAAGTTCCAAGAGCTTCGCACTTTAAGGGTATTGTGCTGTCTGGAATGTTCAGTATTTTGAATAGCCAAGCAATGGTGCTCAATTGTAGCTGACAAATAAGCCAACTTGCCACTGAGGCTATTCTGTTAACATTATAGAATAAGGCTCATCATACTCAACTGACATAGGTATTTCACAGAGTCAGGAGAGCGAGACATCCATGTGAAGGAAATGAAAAGCAGAAGTGATTACCTGTAAGAAGAAAAAACATAAAGGAAAACTAAAGACAGAGAGGGCATGATCAGATATGAAATCTTTCCTTCCATTATACTAGTGGCCAAAATTGTGGAAACAAGAGTTTTTTGAGATTACAGAACTTTATTCAACTGACCCACACTCTAATGCCTCCATAGAGCTGGCGTTAGTTTTTCTGTGTAGCACAGGGATTAGTACTGCTAATCTTCAGCGTGCGCTAAAAATGCTACCACAGCTTAGTAAAAGGAGCCCACAGTCTTTCCATTAGAACCACAATCCCAAATTTTAGGAGTAGAAACTGATAACCTATCCATGAAGTCATGTACAATCAATAAGTCTCCTTGTGATGAGAAAGCAAAGATCCAGAAAACAATATTAGTTGATACATGGAACACCTTACGATACGTCAGTAATTTAACACCTATTCCAATACGTAAATCAACAAATCAGACTATAAGGCTAAACTCCAAGATTCAAATTGGCGGATTTAAGGTCATCTGGAAGCATTGGATGACTACAGGAATACGTATTTTAGATGTTATATCTAATGGTAAGCTGCTTGAATTTTCACAGTTGCAACACAAATTTGGACTTAATAAATCACAAAGTTTTAGATGGTTGCAATTAAAGCAGGCCATTCAGGAGGAGTTTCCTGAATGGAAAAATCTTAAAAATCAATATAGTTTAGAGTTCTTATGCTTTCAGGTAGACTTCTTGGGACATCAGGCCACACAGTGGTATAAACTGATAGCTGGATTTATAAATAAAACCCCAAAAACTGGTCTTAGGGATATTTGGAGTATTGAGATTAAGCACCAAATTTTTGCATCTCAATGGCCACGAATTTGGACTTGGAGGATGATATGTACAGTGTCAGCATCTATGAAACAAACGTGGTTTTTTCTGTTACATAGAGCATTCATTCTGGACCCCAGTTCGTTTACAAAAGTTAGATAGCTGTAAGTCAAATAAATGTTGGCATTGTCATCTCGAAACAGGGACTTTAGATCATTTATTGTTCTATTGTCCATTTATTTTGGCTTTTTGGAAATCAATATGGGGCCAAATAAATTGTTTGTTGGAAAATCCAGTGGCATTGTCCTACAATACTGTGTTATTTGGCATGTCAATGAGTGCTAAAAGCCAAATATCTAAGAACAGGCTTTTACTTATTATGACAGGAGATGCCAAACAACAAATTACAAGCAATTGGAAAAATTGGAGGAGGCTTAACTATAGTTTTTGGTGGAATTCCTTGTATCATATGTATAAAATGGAAAGAACACTAGCCACTCAGAAAGGGAATTTCAAGAAATTTCAGGAGACTTGGGAACCATTTAACAAAATATTGTAATGTTTAAATATTGGTTTTTCCCTTTAAAAATGCACATCCGGGAGGGGGGAGGAAGGGAGGGTTGAAATGATAATTAATTTTGGTATGTAGATATGGGGTCCATGATAGATATGTTACATATTGAAAAATGTGATTGATTAGGGGGGAGGATTAATTCTGATAAGGACATTAATAGAATATTAAGTGTGATATTGAGTATAAAATGTTGTATTTACTGTTACACTTATTTTAAGTTTTAAAAAGAATAAAGAATTAGAAAAAAAAAAAAAGAAAGCTAAGATCCATCAGAAAATACTTTAAAACAGAGGCTTTCTGAATTTTAATGCTATCCTAAATCCCATCTCGACTCCTGCACTATAACACTAGTTCTTTGCTCTAAAATGCTGCTATCGCATCTACAACTAGTTCAAAATGCAGCAGTAATTAATACTCATATGCAGACTATGGAAAATCAGAACACCTATAGCCCTACTATATGAAACTACATTGGCTGCCCACAATCACAAGGATCAAATTTAAATTAAACATCACTGCCTTTAAGATCCTGAGAGAGAAAGCACCCCCACCCCACTACTCCAGGGTGCCTCCAATAGATATTCCACCAGAAATCTTTTCCATTTAAAATTCTCAGCATGCAACAATATAAAGTCTACCAGACAAGATACCTTATCCATCCAGTATCAATTAGCAAAATGCTGGAACCAACTACTGCTTACACTACAATCTTGTGACCACTATCTCAGGTTCAGAAAACTTTTAAAAGCCAACCCAGAAAGAAGTAACTGAAATGGTAATCGTAAAAGCCCATTTCTAAACTGTAACGCAATTCCTGGGACATGATGAGACAACGATGACCTACTTGTAACTATGACCTAACTGTATTAATAGTTGTACTATACTTATACTAGCAACTCTATTGAATATAGATGTCAAACTATCCATTGTAACTTCCTAGGTAACTGACCCATCCTTTTCTAATGTAACCCGACCTTGAACTGAATAGGTAAAGGTGGAATAGAAGACTTGATTTTATAACCTCTGGGCCAGATTAAAGAGCAGTAGTGGCAAAGGGACAGTCCAACAAATGAGCCAATAAAAGCAATCAATTCCTGGTTCAACACCTATTGATCACCAAAAACTCCAAAGATGTGAGGTGGTAATCAAAGCTAAGGGACAAGTTTGGAAGAATGGGGGGATGCTGCTGTTCGAACACCTACAAGAGGAATATGGCCTATTGCATTCTAATGTGTTTCCTTATGTGCAATTGCGATTTCTTTCTAAGCATATGTTTTGGGATCTTATACTGGGGGAAACAGGGCTAGAGTTAGCTTTGCAAAAGAAGATGGGGCAGAGTGGGGTATCACATTTATATAGTGCTTTGCTTTTGTGAGAAGCACCACCAGATCCTTATAAAGATAAGTGGGCTTAAGAATTGGGGGGGGGGAGTATGCTTGAGAAGTCTGAATAGGTATCTTTTCCATCCCACTTTTCCTCTCTAATTGCAAACGGATACAAAATGTATTATCGCTGGTATATGACCCCACATTGCCTATCCCAGATTTATGATAATCAAGGGAGTTTATGTTGGAGATCATGTGGATATCTGGGATCTTTTCAGCATATATGGTGGACTTGACCTTTTGTAAAAGGATATTGGAACATAGTGGGTCAATTAATTGTTAGTGTAACTGGTAAACATTGTCCAATGTTGGAGTACTGTTTGCTCAATGCCCCAATTCCTGGATATTCTATTTAAGAGCACCAGTCGGTCCTGTTTGTTTTCACCATGGCCCAGATGGCACTGGCGAGAAACTAGAGTTCAGAGAGACTGCCAGATCAGAGATATCTAATAAGTCATTTAGATGAAGAGTCATGTGATGTGCTGAGCCAAGTGAGACGTGCCTTACTCGTGCTCCGGGGCCCCGAATCCCTCAGTACCAAACTTACTTTTTTCTGCCGGTCCTGCACTTTCCTGGACCCTCGGGGTCGTGCATGGACAGGTTCCTGCAGCAGGCCAGCCCGGTCATGAGTGGTAAAGTCGAGCCACTCTGTAAAAGAAAGGAGACTAGATCGACGCGGCCTGAATCTAAGATGGCGGCAGGAGACTTGGGTTCCACGCTCCCCTTGTCGGAGGCCCATATCGCCGCGTTGTCAGCATCGGTGGTGCGGGCATTGGACTCCAGATTTGACCAACTTTCAAGTCACTCACGTCGCTTGAAACCATCTTGGGGGAGACCACCAGACGCACAGGCGAGCTGGAGCATCGCGTCTCGGGGGTGGAAGACATGTGTTCAGCTTCTGCTGCGGATCTGACTTCCCTGAGGGCCCAACTACAGCGGCAGGTGGACAAATTGGAGGACCTCGAGAATCGCTCGAGAAGGGATAATTTGCGCCTGGTTGGTCTCCCTGAAGCAGTTCCAAATTCCCGTCTCCTTTCCACCTTGGAGTCTTGGCTCCAAACGGCGTTACCACTTCCGGCTGGTGTGGGACCTTTGCGGCTTGACCGAGCTCACCGCCTGGGCCGGCGCACCGAAGATCGTGACCGGGCTCAGGTCACCATCTTTAAAATCCACAACTCTAGATTCTAGAACTTGGACACACAAGGAAATGGTCGGTTAAGAGCTGTGCTCCAGGCTAAACAAGCTACTATTTCAAATTTAAAACTCCAACAATTCAATTTTATTTGGAATAAAGATTGATAAGAAGAAAATGTCATCAAACAAACAAAATAAAAACGATGCAGGAACCGGAGGATCAGGAACCAGCAGTAACAAAAGATCAAAGCCAGAACCAGGGACACCATCAAGAGTACCACTGCCTGCAGAAGATCAAGATATGATGGCAGAAATAAAACAGATAAAGGAAATAGTACTGGAGATCAAAAAACAACTACAAAAAGCAATAGATGATGTTGCTATATTAACAAAAAGAGTTGATCTAATTGACAACAAAATGACACACTTAGAGGAAAGAGCAGAGGAAGTACATACTGAGGTTATACAAAACAAACAAGCCTGGAAGGAAATGGAAATATTAAAGAAAGATCTGGAAGACTGTGTGAATAGAGAAAAAAGAAATAATTTAAGAATTATTGGGATGCCGGAAGGAGTGGAAAAAAATGATCCTATCAATTTCTTAGAACAATTCCTCCCAAAGATACTGCCTATAAAATCCAAGGTGCCTCTTGAAATAGAGAGGGCACACAGAATACCGGGACAGAAAACAACCACACAAAAAGGTCCAAGAACTTTTATTTTTAAACTACTAAGATATCAACATGTAGTTGAAATATGCCAGCTAGCTAAAGCAAATAAAAACCTAAGATGTCAAGATGCACGGATACATATTGTGCCAGACTTTGCTAGAGAAACTGCTCAAAAAAGAAAACAACTCCTTGATTTAAGACCTCAACTACGAGCACTAGGGGCAAGATATGGATTACTCTACCCAGCGGTGATGAAGGTAACATTAGGAAATAAAACACAAAATTTTAATGATTCTAAAAAACTAGCAGAATACCTTGAAACATTTGAACAACCAATGACATCTTAAAAAGAAACTTTGGGAATATTTTAAAGTATTTAATATAACAAGAAGACATTAATAACTTTTCACTTTGATTTATTATATACAAAATAATCTAAACATTAAAAAACTGTAAAAACCGTTTAGAATGCTAGAAATTTTTTAAAAAAAGCAAATAACAGGAAAATGGAACAACTTGAAAAGAATGCAAACATGTCAGTAACAGAATGTTGTGGAGGGGAAAAGAAAAAAAAAAAAAAAAAAGAACATTGATCTACCTGGAGAATTCAATATATATGCAGCTGAAGGGAAGAGATGGAGGAGCTTTTTGAAAGATATCCTCTTGCAACATGGATTATATGCTCACGGAGAGAAATGGAGAAAGGTGGAACACTAGAGATACTATGTTTGCTGAGTTGCTGAGTAGAGGAAGGGATCTGCGTGTCAACAGGAAGTACAAACAGTAGTGCAACCTGCGTGAAAACTTGTGGTCGATTGGGAAGTGTCTCATTAAAAAAAAAAAAAAAATCCTGAATAGAAGGCTACCAACACATGAGTAAATTACAAACTGAATTTGCCCTGCTCCTATGAATATCCCGGAAGACCCAGACGCTAAGATGTGGAACATAATGACTACAATTATATTAGTAAAAGAAGCAGAAAGTTAATTCCCACCCAGTTGGAGGAGAACAGCTGAGCCCTTCCTTTATGTTTGCCATATGTGCAAACAAGCTTGTAACCATTCCCAGCTGATACACTGAGCTAACTGTTATGCATTCTTGGCATGTTCCCTGACAAAGATAGTGAAGAACGTTAAGTTTATTATAGAAGTACTTTAAAAAAAAAAATTGTCTTCAAATGTTGTATTTCTACTATATCTTTTTCTCATCTATTTTATTCTCATCCTTCTCATACTTTACACATATAATTTTGAAAGAAAGATATTGCATTTTATTGGATATTTATTTACCAATGACTTTCACTATATACTTAAACTGAATTTATTTATTTACTTAAAAATGGGTTAATAGATACTTTGACTAACCTGACAATTGATATATTGCAATTTTAGGAATCCAGAATAATAATAAATATGTAATAAACACTTTCTAGGCTTTTAAGTTTTTAGTAATGCCTTTAAGTTCTTAGGAACTAAGCTTTTAGTCAGGCTTGATTGAATTATATGAAACTCTGTTAAAATCCTGTAGATTAGAATCATTTCTTTGCTCTATTCTGTTTTAGAGTAATTTTTTGTAAAATAAAGAAAGGTAAGAATTATAAGGGGAAAAAAAAAATATATATATATATATATATTTCTGAAAATGAATAAAAGAGAAAATAAATACAACAAATATTAGTATAAGGATATATTATACTATGTTATTAGCATGGAGTAATAAGTATAAAACTATAATTTATTTTTTAGCTTGTAATGGAGTAATGTTAAACCTGATCTATGTTGTGTTTCTAAGTGATCGTATACAAATGGGGTGGGAAGGGAGGGAATGGGAGGGTATTAAATTTTAAGGGTAGGGGTAAAATAGATAATTCCTCAAACTATCTTATTTATGAAAATGAAGTTCATAAAAAACATTGCAGATGGGATTGTTATAATACATATTACATTAAAATTAAATGGATCTTAAAATAATCTCTTTAAATGTTAATGGTCTAAATCACCCTATTAAAAGAAAAAAGGCATTATTATTTTTGAAAAGGCAAAACGCTGATATATGCTGCATACAAGAGACCCATTTATCAAATAATGAATCCATAAAGCTAAAAGGTGATTGGGTCAAGCAATGTTACTTTTCTGCAGCAATAGGAAAAAAAGCTGGAGTTGCAATATTAATAAATAAAAAATGTTCCGCTTCATTTAAGTTTAAGGCAGCTGATCCTTTAGGAAGATGGATATATATAGAAATGGACATGGGAAATACCACCATGACGCTTTTCAATATATATGCCCCTAATTCAAATCAAAATGAATTTTTTAAAACTCTGCAACAGTTGATTCTTCCACTGGCTACTTCAAATTTAATAGTGGCAGGAGATTTCAATGCTGTGATGGATCCATTGATAGATAAAAGCCCGAGAAGATTTATAAAATCATTAGGTCTTGACAATTTGGTGCAATCTTGTGATTTAAAGGATATTTGGCGTATACTTCATTTTGATGGTCGGGAATTTTCGTTTTGTTCACAAGTCCATAATTCTTTTTCTAGAATAGATTATATTTTTGTTTCTAATCAATTAGTACATCAAGTCACACAGGCTGTCATTGATCCAATTGTATTATCTGATCATGGTGGAGTGTGGATTGAAATTAAAATAATAGATCAAAATATAAACAGACCTATATGGAAATTGAATAATACATTGCTTGCAGATAATGACTTTTGTACAAATCTTATAAAAAAAATAGAAAAATATTTTCAAATTAATGATACAGAAGAAATTTCCATAGAGACTTTAAGGGATGCGTTTAAAGCATATACTAGAGGACAAATTATTTCTTATTCAGCAATGAAAATAAAAAAAGAAAAACAACAATTTATAGAATTAGAAAAATTAATAAAGTCTCTAGAATCAAAATTAATTGAAAAATGGGATTATTTGACACAACAAGAATTGTTAAAAGCTAAAGGTAAATATAATGAAATTTCTTCAAAAATCATTAGAAAAGATTTATTTGTACAACAAGCTCTGTATTATGGAAATTCGAATAAGGCGGGAAGATTGCTTGCAAATTATCTCAAAGCAAAAAGGAAAAAAACAAAAATAATTGCAATTCAAAATGAAAATAAAGAAATGTTATCTCAAACTAATCCCATAATAAAACAATTTTTAAAATTCTATAAAGATTTGTATTCTTCCGAGCCCTATTCAGAAAAGGAAAAAGATGGTATAGAATTTTTAAAGTTAATAAATGGACCAAAGATTCCTGAACATATAAAACGAAGTTTAGAAGAACCAATATCCTTAAAAGAGTTAGGTACAGCATTGAAGTCCCTCAGAGTTGGATCCGCTCCAGGTGGAGATGGTTATACAGTAGAGTTTTATAAATCATTCCAAAACATCATAATGCCCTATTTATTAAAATTATATCAGAAACAACTAAATAAAGGTTGTATTACAGGTACTATGGCTGAATCAATAACTATAGTTTTACCTAAGCCAAATAAAGATCCTACTTTGGTATCAAACTATAGACCTATTTCTTTAATAAATGTGGATGGAAAAATTTTAACTAAGGCAATAGCATTAAGATTGGCTAAAGCTCTCCCTTTCATTATTGATATGCATCAAACAGGTTTTGTTGCTCAAAGACATTCGTCTCATAATACTAGATTGGCACATCACATGTTATATTTGACAAAATCCATCAATGACCCAGCATTCTCTATTTCATTAGATGCGGAAAAAGCTTTTGATAGAGTGGAATGGTCCTTCATGTTTCAGACAATGGAATGGTTTGGTATAGGATCCGGTTTTATACAAATAATAAAGGCATTGTATAACTCCCCTGTTGCTAGATTATATATTAATAATGATTTTTCAGAAAAATTTATTCTACAAAGAGGGGTTAGACAAGGATGCCCACTATCTCCTTTGCTTTTTGATATCGTTTTAGAACCCTTGTTATTAGCTATAGAACAGATAAAGGAGATACAGGGTATTCCACATTCAGATAGAGAATATAAATTATCAGCATATGCGGATGATATATTACTTTATTTGAGAAATCCGGAAACAACCATTCCAAAGCTACTCGAACTGATTGAAAGATTTGGAAAATTTTCAAGATATAAAATAAACTGGAATAAATCAGAAGTACTTCCACTCAATGTACATTGTACAAAAAGTTTATTTGACTCATTTTCTTTTATTTGGAAAGAGGAAGGATTAAAATACTTAGGAATTTGGATTACAAAAACTAT
Source organism: Geotrypetes seraphini (assembly GCF_902459505.1). NCBI lineage: Eukaryota > Metazoa > Chordata > Amphibia > Gymnophiona > Dermophiidae > Geotrypetes > Geotrypetes seraphini. Next base: position 72,723,232 of record NC_047095.1, read on the forward strand.
AGAAGAAACTATGATAATCAATGAAAAAAATTTATTACAAAAAGTGTCAGAAATGTGTGAGCAATGGAATCCTTTGTGCATATCTTGGTGGGGGAGAGTGCAAACTGTAAAAATGATGATTTTACCAATAGTTTGTTATCAAATTGGTATGATACCAATTTTTTTCCAGGGGTCTTTTTACAAAAAATTGGATAAAATATTAACAAAATTTATTTGGCTTGGAAAAAACCCCAGAATTGCTCTAGTATCTTTACAAAGACCAATTGAGGAGGGAGGGGTAAATTTTCCAAATTTTTATAGGTACCATCAAGCCTATATTATGCGTCATGGTATGTATTGGATCCTCCCAGAACCCATTGAACATATACCAGATTAGTTCTGGTTAGAATGGAGATTAATGTTTCCTTTACGTCTGAGTCATGTGATAAGTATTCAAATGCCAAGGTTATATAAAGATCATAAAATATTAATGGATACTTGGAAAACTATAAGATATATAAGTAATCTAACTCCTATTCCAATAACTAAATCAACGACTCAAACAATATGGCTTAACCCAAAGATCAAAGTTGGCGGTTTTAAAATTATCTGGAAACATTGGATGATGGCTGGAATTCGTATTTTAGAAGATGTAATAAATAAAGGTAAACTGCTTGAGTTTTCACAATTGCAAAATAAATTTGGTTTAAATAAATCACAATATTTCAGATGGTTGCAATTGAAGCAGGCCATTCAGACAGGGTTCTCTGAATGGAAAAATCTTAATAATTATCATAGTATGGAATTCTTATGTTTTCAGATAGATTCCATGGGACACCAGGCCGCAATGTGGTATAAATTAATATCTGGATTTATACATTAAAAAAAAAAAAATGGTCTTAGAGATATTTGGAGCATTGAGATTAAGCATCAAATTAATGCATCTCAATGGCCACGACTTTGGTCTTGGAGGATAAGATGTACAATGTCAGCATCTATGAGACAAACTTGGTTTTTTATTTTACATAGAGCTCTATGGACCCCTACACGTTTACATAGAATTCATAGCTCTAAGTCTAATAGATGCTGGCATTGTCATCTAGAAGCAGGGACATTAGATCATCTTTTATTCTATTGTCCATTCATATTAACATTTTGGAAATCAATTTGGCCCCAAATAAATAGGATGTTAGAAAATCCAGTAGCCTTGACATATGATACAATTCTATTTGGTACTACAATGAGAGCCCATAGTCAAATCTCATCAAATAACAACAAACTTTTATTTATAATGACTGGAATAGCAATACAGCAAATTACACGTAATTGGAAAAATTGGGACAGATTGAACTATAATTTCTGGTGGAACTCAGTTTGCCATATATATAAGATGGAACATGCATTTGCAACACAAAAAGGATATATGAATAAGTTCAAGAAAATTTGGGGACCATTAACAGAATATTGCAATATTTGAATTTCATTTTCCCATGATAAGAAAATAGTATAAAGAAGGAGGGGGGAGGGGTTAAGGGGAGGGAATTATTCTCTTTATCATATATTATAAATAAAATATTATAATAGATGATATTCTTACATGAAAATAACGTAATAAAGGGAGGGGGAAAAGGTTCATATTTAAATAATAATTGATAAAATCATTACAATATATATATTGTATAACTTTATAAGAAAAATAATTACAATTATATGATATATAAAACCATAAGAAAAATAAGACAAGAAATGTTATATATAAAATATATTATAAAAATATCAAGTGTATTGTTAAGATAATTGTATGAAAATTTATGACACTTGTTGTTAAATGGAAAAAAAATTCAATAAAAAAAAACTTAAATAAAATCCACAACTCTGCCGTGAAAGCTGAACTGATGCGGCAATATCGCCAAAAGCGGAATACCCTTTCTTATGAGGGAACCCCTGTGCGCCTGTTCCAAGATTACTCCCCTGCGTTACAAGAGCGTCGGCGGCGCTTCTCCCGTGTGTGCTCAGCACTTTTTGATCGAAAACACCGATTCCAGCTTCTCTACCCGGCGCAGCTGAAGATTTGGACCCCCACAGGATGGCAAACTTTTACCTCGGCGGAGGCTGCACAGGCCTATTTGGATGCACTACCGGGAAAAGCAGGGCCTTCTTCGGCCCCATGAGTCTTTTGGCACGGATGGAGTGCTGCTTTGGTACTCTTCTGTGGAGCAGCTTTTCTGCATCTCGTTGGTACTGGATCTGCGGGACTTTGTTGAATCCCTGATCCTTTTCTGACCTCCTAGTGTTTTGGTTCATTGTGGAGTTTTGGTTCTTATCCTGCTTTCGAGCTGGTCAGTGCCCCATTCATGCTCCGTCAGTACTGTGACACCACTATCCTGCCTACTAAAGTGTTTGCACCCCTGAATTCCATGCCATGTACTTGTTGCAGACCCTATTTGAGACTTTCAGGACTGTTCACCTGTGCACCTTGTTTGACTCTGGTATTTGCTAGGTGTCTGCATGGGTGGTAGTGGCCTGGGGGCTCCCACTGGGACTTATGATGTGAGCATTACAATGTGGGAAGTGGTGTATTGCTTGGATCCCCACCGGGCTGTTTTGCTGTGGGGTCCGTGCTTGATATACTTCTTCTGGATGGATGTCTAGCCTCCTCCCTTATGTGGACTCCCCGGGTGTTGGCTATCTGTCCTCTTTGAGTGTTTGCAATATCCTGCTTGGTTGGGGACTGCTTGTGGAGATTCTGATTTTGATTGGGGTTCTGGAGTGGATGTGTTTGGAACGGATCGAGTTGGGGGGGGAGGAATTCTTGTTTCTCTGTTTGATTGGGTTCTATTGTGGTTCCAGAGTTAGCTTTCTCTGTCGAGTTCTGTGTTTGCATGGATGGTTGCAGTGTGTGAGCGTGTTGGGTGCTATCCAGATCAGCCTGTTGGTGATCCTTTTGTGTCGGATGGTTGGGCGGCTACGGTGCTCTCCGGAGCCTGGGGTGCTGCTGCATCTTTGCTTCGCTTTACTCTGGCTTTTCTGGGTAGCTGTATATATGTGTATGGGGGGTTTGTTGGGGGGGATTTAGGAGAGTGTGGTGTGGCTGGGATTGGGGGATTTGGGGCCCTGTCTACGTCTTAACGTGACTCCCTCTCTGTTCCGCATTTGCAGGACAGGATTTTTGATACTGGTTGGATTATGGTGGGATTGGTTTGGGTGTGGGGGGGGAGGTTAGGGTTGGGGTGTGGTGGGGTCCTCCTTCTGCAAGTTTATTCCATTTTTTATTCACATTGTGCTATATTCCTGTTTTCTTTTGGTTAATGCCACTAATTTGTCACTACTCTGGGGGGTGGCTGGGCCCTTGGGGTGGTTTTCATGCTTTTCTCTTTTCTTCTTTCTGCCATGTTTTCCTTGATTTCTTGACCTGAGTACCCCTTTTAGACTTAAATCTCGGAATGTTGGGGGCATTACGTCCCCAATAAAGCGGTCCAAAATATTAACTGCCTTACAGCACTATTGATCGGATATTGCTTGTATACAGGAGACTTGTTTGACTGACGCGGAACATCTTAAGTTATGTCGTTCTTGGGTGGGGGAGGTATATTTTGCTTCCTCTCAGGGCCACCACGGGGGCATTGCAGTGTTGGTCCGGAAGTCTTCGCCTATTGGGGTACAAGTCTTGATAAAGAGGTTGATGGTAGATCTTTGCTTTTACAACTTACCTTGGGAGCAAGTTCTTATCTTCTCCTTGTGGTCTATGGCCCTAATTCGAGAGAATCGGCTTTTGTGCAATGGTTGTTTAAACTTTGTTCTTGCTTTCCTGGGGATCCACTTCTTCTCATGGGTGATTTTAATTTGGTCATGAACCCTGATTTGGATAAATCTGGATCCCCTGTTTCCTCCTTAGGTGCCAAGGGTCATATTCTCTCTGACTCAAAGAGGTCTATCTGAGGAATCCCCCATTGGGCAAAAACTTGATGTAGAGGGGAGGAATTGAGTGCCCATTCGTGAGGTTGGAGAAAGCAACCCAATTTGTCCGCCAGACAGTTTTGCTGACCTTGAATGTAGACAGCTCTGAGGAAGATGTTGTGAGGCATTGCCCAATTCCAAAGCTTCAGAGCTTCCTGACAAAGGGCGAGAGAGCCTGTGCCTCCCTGTTTGTTGACACAGTACATGGCGACTTGGTTGTCTGTTTGAATGAGGACTACCTGGTCGAGAAGAAAATGTTGAAAAGCCTTGAGAGCACTGAAAATCGCTCCGAGCCCCACGCCCAGGGCGATACTTGCGAAATTCCCGCAAACGCCCCCGGGCCGCACCACCCCGAGACGCAGGGCGGGCACGGTCCTCCGGCAGACGGGGAACTTTCGAGTCCGACAGAGTCTGAATCAACTTATCCAAGTCCTCTCCAAATAAAAACGACCCCCGAAAGGGAAATTTAGTAAGCTTAGCTTTGGACGCAGCATCCGCCGCCCAAGCGCGCAGCCACAACACCCGCCTTGCGGCCACGCCAAAAGCCATAGACTTAGCCGAGATCCGCACCAAGTCATATAGAGCATCTGAGAGGAATGAGGCAGCCATCTCAATCTTCGCTACCTCCTGATCCACCAGAGACCAGTCATCAGACTCCCGATCCAAGACACGCTCCGCCCACCGAAACACGGCGTGAGCGACCAGTCCCCCACAAATAGCCGCCTGGACCCCAAAAGCAGAAACCTGAAAATTTTGCTTAAGAATGTTCTCCAACTTGCGCTCCTCGGAGTCCCGCAAGGCAGAACCGCCCTCAACAGGCACGGTATGCCGCTTAGAAATTGCCGAGACCACCGCATCAACGACTGGCGAAGCTAACGTAGCCCGATCCCCTTCTGGAATGGGATACAGGCGAGCCATGCTGCGCGCCAGCCGAAACGGCGTCTCCGGCGTTTTCCACTGCTCCAGAATAATATCCCGAATATCCTGATGCATAGGAAAAGAGCGGGAAACGGAACAGATCCCCCGTAACAGAGGGTCCCCCACACGCGGAGTCTCCGGCGGCGCGTCCTCAAAACGCAAAACCGAAGAAACCTGTTGAATAAGGTCAGGCAGCTCATCTCTCTGAAAAAGGCGCACCACAGACGCCTCTTCACCGGAGAACGGGAAACCCGACAACCCGCCGCCAGCTTCCGTCCCCTCCAGAGGGTCCTGGAATTCCTCAGAAGGGTCCAGGTCCTCCTCCAGACCGACCCGTTCCTCCGACCACAAATCCTCGTCCCACGACACCCGCGGACGCTTGGACAAGGGAGGCGGCGGAGGGGACGTCACGTCAGACGAGAGAGGCAAAGCCGCAGGGAGCGCGGAGGAAACCCCACCCCCTGAAACCCCCTGGGCGCAACCGGGACCCCCAGCCGCCTGAAAATAGGCTCTGCATAAAGAAAAGAAAAAATCAGGAGAAAAACCCCCCGAGGGTCCCAAGGGACACCCTGCCACAGCAGGGGACCCAGCAGAAACCTGCCCCTGCATAGTCAAAACAGGGGGAAGGTCACCTGAGGTGGAAGATAAAATGGAGGGGCCAGACAGAGAAGATGGCGGTTTTCCCGCCAAAAAAGCTCCCTCCATAGCCTGAAGCGGCTGAGAAACCTGAACAGTCTCAGCCGCTAAAGCAGGCAAGCCGGCATCAGCTGTCAAAAAATCAGCTGAGAGGGAATCCTCCAAAACCCGACCGTCGGCGGCTCGGGGAATCCCTCCGTGGGCGGACGGAGAAGACCGGGCTTCTCCACCGTTCCCTGCCGACTCGCGAGGCACCATCGGCGGGGAGCTCTGGGCGCCTGCAGCCGCTGCCGACGGAGTTCCTCCACCGCACCGGCCTGAACACCGCTTGCACAGGCCAGCCGCGAGTGCCTCGCGAGTCGCGTCTGGAGCACAATGAGCACTTTTTCCCTTTAGAAGTGCTCATTGCTCCATACGCGACCTAGCTGTAAAAAAAGTGCCGGTTAGTTGAAAAAATACAGTAAAATACAGTTTTCTTAAAGGGAAACAACCCTCCAGACCAGCACTACCTCAGGATTTTTTTTTTTTTTTTACAGAACAGACTCCACAGGCTCTCTAAGCAATATGCCTTGCTTGATTTAGGGGGCAAGGCTTACTGCTGAGGCTCCTCTAAAAAAATGTGGGGAGGTGGAGGAAGTGGGGGGAGGGACCCCGCTCGAGACCCGCCGAGTTTGACACCCCCGAGGTCGGACGAACCCCCAAACAGAGTCCGCCCAAGCTCCGTCCGGCCAAAAACAGGGACAATAAACCCCCTAAACAAATTCCAACAGCCCTACCAAGGGAGATGGGTACAGATCACATCAACACCTGCTGGAGACTGAAAGAAGACTGAGGGAAATAGAGAAGGGAGGATAGCATATACTGTCCCAAAGTTTTGTTTTCAGTCTCCACCTGCTGGTCATGATTAGATATATACCCATTCGTAAAGTTAACCTCTACTGGTCTGGAGAGTGCTAAAGAAAACCATTTTACTATGCTGTTGCTGTGCCTCCCAAATCAAATGTAAAGTTCTACGGATATTATCTCCTACTTGACGCCTCTGGATAAATCCAGCTTGATCAACATGGACAAGTCCCGGTAGCACTCGTCCCAATCTCAATGCCAACACCTTTGCCAAAATTTTAGCATCAACATTTAATAATGAGATGGGACGATATGCTCCACACTGCTCCAAATCCCTTCCCAGCTTCAACAATCCCTGCTTCTCCCATAGTAGATGGCAGAGAACCCCCATCCCGCACCCCATTACCAACCCTCACCAACAAGGAAACAATCTGCTCCTTAAAGGTCTTATAGAACACATTCGGTAGCCCATCCAACCCCGGAGATTTACCCCCTTTTAAACCTCGTATGACCCCATTCACCTCCCCCTCCGTTATGGGAAGATCTAACCCCTCTTGTTCCAAACCCGATAGCTGGGGCAAAGGGACCATGTCTAAAAAAATCTGTGATCTTAGAACCATCACTCGGGTTGTCCCCACGATACAACGCTGCAAAAAATGTGACAAAATGGTTATGAATATCCTTATCAGTCCTATACCTAACCCCATCAGGTCCACGAATGCTCTGAATAGTAGCAGACATCCTACGAGCCCGCAAATAACGGGCTAGCATAGCACTAGACCGATTTCCATTCTCAAACATAGCCTGTTTCAATTGTGTCTTCCTAAAAGACAAGTCCTCAAGTTGTAGTTGGTGTAATTCCAACCGTGCTTTACTCAAGGCCGCATAAACCCTGGATCGAGGATCAGATTGATGTTGTTTTTCTAGTTCCACTAATCGTTCACGCAATCCCAAAGAGCGCCTAGCTTTGTCTCGTTTTTTACGGGCCCCCCATTTAACAAAAATACCCCGAATAACAACTTTCAGAGCATCCCAAAGTATCCCATCACCTACTTCCCCATTATCATTCATATATAGATATTCTACAATAGACTCCCTCACTTCTTGCAATATGATAGGATCCCCTAAAAGTGATTAATTTAAATGCCAAAATCTTTTACCCGATTGTATCCTAAGTCCCTTGCATACCACCCAGACAGGAGCGTGATCGGAGATCTGAATATTGCCAAGCTCCGCCTCTTGAATCCCACCCCAAAGGTTAGCATTTAATATTTTTATGTTCCAAGGAAAAAAGTTGCATGTTCTTACCTGAATGAAATACCCTCATCTTCCTTCAGAACACCATAGTCTTTAGAAATAGTGTGTTTTACATCTGCCAGAAGTGGAATCTTCATGGACCCCAAGCCACCTTCAATCCGAGCTGTGTTAGTCCTGCATTAGATAGTATGTTACAAAAGAACCCAGTGTCCCCTTTAAAACTAAAAGCCCACTTTTTTGAAACTGCTTTCAACTCTTAACTCCCCCTCACTGCTGTAAGATACCTATACCCACTAAAACCTCCCCAACCCTGAAATGTCCTGTCTAAATTAGATTGGAAGCTCTTCTGAGCAGGGATGTCTATTGTATGTTAAAATGTACAGCACTGCGTACACCTTTCAGCGCTATAGAAATAATAATTAGTAGTAGTAGTAGATTAGGTTGAAAAGCAGTAGCACAGAGCTACAAAGCTCAAGTTGGATTCTCAGTGCCACTTTGCTTCTTCCTCTGGTTTGCATCTGTAGCATCAAGCACAGTTAAAATGCATTAATCTGCCAAGCCAGAACAAGTATTCTGCTTGAAGCATAGACTATGAAGGATAACATTTCATGTTCAAGAAAACTGAATAAAACAAGCTGGAACTTACCATGCAAGATGACAGAAATGGGAATCCACTGAGGCTGCAATTATTTCACAGTTGATTTTTTTAAATTCTGCAGAACGGTCACTGAAGGAGGTAATTTCTGTTGGACAAACAAATGTGAAGTCCATAGGGTAGAAGAAGAACACCACATATTTTCCTGGAAAAAAAAAAAAAAAGTAAATGCATGAACTTGGCACAGAACATTCCAAATAGATCTTTAGTTAAAGGGAGACTAAGAGACAGGTGGTAGAACACTGATCAGCAGATCCATTCCCAAAGTACTGTTAATGAGAGATTTGATTTTAAATCCAGAGAACCAGTCACACTAACTTTCCCTGGTAAAAGTTTCACTTTCCAGTAAATGCCCAATTCCATGGTCATCCATTCAACATGATACATTTTGATGAATTACTACATAGTAAATGACAGCAGATAAAGACCTGCATGGTTCATCCAGTCTGCCCAGCACTCACACATCTAATTCATTTTATTTGCAAAGTTCCTCTATAAAGCATAGTTACACAACGTAAAGCACAGTTACTTACCGTAAAAGATGTTATCCAGGGACAGCAGGCAGCTATTCTCAACATATGGGTGATGTCATCCATAGAGCCCCAATGCGGACAGCCTCGCAAGCATACTTGCTTGTAGAAAACTTCAGAAGTTTCAAGTCAGCCCCACTACGCATGCGCGAGTGCCTTCCCGCCCAGCACAGGGCAAGTCTCCTAGCAGAGAAGCCAACCAGGGGAGGTGGGTGGGTTGTGAGAATAGCTGCCTGCTGTCCCTGGATAACAACTGTTACAGTAAGTAACTGTGCTTTATCCCAGGACAAGCAGGTAGGTATTCTCACATATGGGTGACCTCCAAGCTAACCAGAATGGGATGGTGGGTGTGTTGGCAATTTAGGAGAATAAATTTTGTAATACTGTTTGGTCAAACTGTCCATCCCGTCTGGAGAAAGTATCCAGACAATAGTGAGAAGTGAAGGTATGAACCAAGGACCAAGTAGCAGCCTTGCAAATTTCCTCAATAGGTGTAGATCTGAGGAAAGCTACTGAAGCTGCCATAGGTCTGACCTTATGGGCTGTGACTTTACTGTGAGGGATAATCCAGCCTGGGCATACCAGAATGAGATACAAGCCGCCATCCAGTTGGAGATGGTACGCTTAGAAATAGGATGGTCCAACTTATTTGGATCGAAGGAAATAAAAGTTGAGGAGTTCTGTGTGGTTTGGTGTGTAGGGATATTTCCGTATTCACACCTGAAGGTTAGGCCTCTATGATGTCATCAAGCCTGAACCATTGTTTCAAGAATCTCTCTGCAAGCAACTTTCCAGCATGAATTTTGCAAGAAGTAAGAAGTACACAGCTTTGCTGTTTCTGCCTGATGCATTATGGGGATGTACCCGAATGTTGCTATTCAAGGGCATTCATCTGTGCTTTAATAATGGGACAGTGTGAATCTTGAAGAAATTATTCTGTTCTTATCTGTCTAACGGCCCTGGGTCTTCCAGCATATATGATACTTTATACAGAAAGGCTATTCATCAAGTTCTGTTTCTGGATTGGTCCGAGGAAGTCATCTAATGAGATTCAAGAAAAGAAAGGTGCTAATTAATTAATAATAAGTCTAGTCTGTGATAAGGTCCGGGGAAGCTCAGATCTGCTCATAGATGTTCTAATTGTAAACTTTTTCTTTCAATAATTAGACCTGTAAGTTACCTCGTGTGATTCTCTGCCTAAGAGATAGAAATTCGGACATTTAAAAACTGTTCTGAATTTAGCACAGATAAACGGAACTTATTGCTGATGATTTATAGCCTCATCAAGGATTTTCAACACGTGTAACTTTTACAACGGTATTCCTGACGTCTTCCAGCTGACAAGAAAATTTTCTCTTCCATACATCGAGCAAAAGTCTGATTCAAAAGCTTATGAAGTGGAAGCTTGAGACACTCCGCCAGAGGTTGAGGAAGACGCATGACTTCTAGATATTCCTTAGAATATTTGGAGCCAGTATCCAATTGTACATCCAAATCTACAGCCATCTGTCGCAGGAAAGATGAGAAAGATAGCTGATCTGGCAATGCTTTGCCTCGAGAAGGACTCAAGGACGTCGAGGCAGCCTATGTCGAAGAGAAGCTTTGGCATGGAAAAATGCATCCAAAGAACCTGGTGACTTGGACTTGGCAATCGAGACCGGAATATCCTCGAGGTCCAGCATCGGAGACCTCGAATGAGGAGTCGGTGGTCTGGTCGAGGGTGGAGTAGAGCAATGCTTCGAGGAAGATAGTTTATCCTGAGAAGTACGATGCCTGGAAGAAGAAAAAAAGGGGATATGATCGAGACCTTCAAAATACTGAAAGGAATCGACAAAATAGAGCAGAGAAGATTATTTACATTGTCCAATTTGACACGGACTAGAGGACATGAAATGAAGCTAAGGGGGGACAGATTCAGGACTAATGTCAGGAAGTTCTGCTTCACTCAGAGAGTGGTTGACACCTGGAATGCCCTCCCAGAGGAGATTATTGCGGAATCGACCGTCCTAGGCTTCAAGAGCAAACTAGATGCATATCTCCTTAAGAGAGGCATATAAAGATATGGTGGACTATAAATTACGCCAGGTGTACACCTGGCAGGGCCTCCGCGTGTGCGGATCGCCGGACTTGATGGACCGAAGGTCTGATCCGGAGATGGCAGTTCTTATGTTCTTATGTTCGATGAAGGCCTCGAATGGTGGTGAGAACTGTGTCTGGAACCAGATCTCGAGGATCGAGGAGATTTTGCCTCGGAGACGTAAGCAGCCGATGCCGATGTATGAATAGGACTAGAGGCTGTAGATCGAAGCTGCAGAGGCTTGGTGGAGGAACCTCGATGCACTCTTAAAGACTCTGCTCCTTGCTTAGAATGTGAAGATTCTCGTCGATGCACTCGCAAAGAATCTGCTCCTTGCTTTTCGTGCTTGGATGGCAGACCAGACACTCGCAGAGACTCTGCTCCCTGCAAAGAGTGTGGAAGCTCAGACTGGGGCATAGAAAGCGCTCGACCTCGCGGGAGTCTGCTGAATGCCCAGTCTGGATAAAAGGAAGCAGTTTAGGTCCCATGTTAGTAAGGAACTGAATAAACTGCTTCTCTAATATGGTCTGGAAAGAAGCCGGCAAGGATGGATCCGCGTCTGAAACCAGACCACCTGCCTTGGCTGGAGGTTCCTTTGAGGTAGTGTGAGTGTGCTTCGATTAGTAGTCTTGGACACTTTAATCACCACCGGTGGAACCGACTGCTGAGCTATCTGACCTGAGGAAACAGGGGAAGATACAGCAGATGACATCGAAGCAAGAGCCACTACAAACGACGAAGGTCTGATGAGGCTCCAGGTGGAAGCAGTAGGCACCGAAGGAGCTTCGATGGAAGTCGAGGCTGAAGACGCCTTTGAAGTCGAGGGATCAGTAGGAGACTCCATCTCAAAAAGCTTGTCCACCAGAATGCAACGACGCTTGAAAGCACAAGGTTGAAGTGTTTGGCAAGGCAGGTACGACCTAGGATGATGTTTCGGCCCAAGGCACTTGAGGCAGCATCTGTGAGGGTCCGTGAGAGAGATCGCGCGCTGACACTTACACCTCTTAAAGCCTGTAGCAGGCCGGGACATAGGCAGAAAAATAGCCGCCGCAAAGTCAAAGCTCGCGGGCTGCAGCCGAGCAGCCCATCCCGGAAAACAAACGGAAGACAAAAAAATTTTTTTTTTTTTTTTAACTAAAATAAAAGAAACAAAATAAAACAGCGATTCGTGAAGAAAAAACACAAACCGCGGTTGAGAGAAGCAAAAAGTGAACGAAGTTAAACACAGAGAGTCAAAAACGGACTTCTCGGCTCCACGGAAAACTGAGAACTGAGGAGACGCGCCCTGTGCTGGGTGGGAAGGCACTCGCGCATGCGCGGTGCGGGCGACTCGAAACTTTGAGTTTCTTCAAGCTTGTGAGGCGTCCGCATCCGGGCTCCGTCGGTGACATCACCCATATGTGATAATACCTGCCTGCTTGTCCTGGGATAACTTCTTATGGATATTCTGCAGGGACTGAGGGACAGATTCTCAAAACTAAAATCTGCTTTTTACATGCTCTCTAAACCAATTCCAGCCGATTTAGCATGCTTGTATTTTAGCGACAGATTATTAGAAGCTTACCATAGTCTTTTCGGAGTTTTCTAGCAGTCTCTGATACTGCCATGCAAATATAGAAGGAGATCATTAATATTAAAATGAACACTCAGAGTGATTCTCTAACCTGGTTGTGCCACATTTGTGGCCAAAATTTGCCGACAGGTCTGAGCTGTCGTTGCCTTACTTTCTGATCAGTGCCTGAGCGCTGATTGGCTCAGGCACCAACAAGAAAGTAAGGCTTGACAGCTTAGTCAAGCAACCCTCCTCCCTACCCGACACCCCCCTCCAGCAGCGGGAGAGATGCACACTCCCTCCAAACACCCCCCCCATTGATACCCCGCCCCCTTACCTTGTTTACAATGGCTGGCCAAAAGGATGCCTACTCCCTCTGGCCAGCAGGCCTGTCTCTTCAAAATGGTGGGCCTTTTCCTTCCTGGCCAGCCATAGTAAACAAGGTAAGGGGGAAGGGGCAGGAGGTAGGAGTGGTATTATGTGGTGGCCGGGAATGGGCATCTTTCCCACTGCCAGGTGGGGGGTGGTGGTGGGGGCACTGCTTGGCGATGGGAGTGGGCATCATTCCTGCTGCTGTGGGGGGTGGGAGGTATTGCTTGACTTCAGTGGCCAGAGGGAGTGGGCATCCTTCCTGCTGATCTTCGATTGGGGGGGGGGTTCTTGTGTGTATTTATTCTGTGCATGTGCCGATCACTATCATCAGCGATGGGCACATGCAAGTTTAGCAAACCTTCGTTACTCTACCAACCTCATTTGCATGCGCAATTTTTGAAGAATGACTCGCCTTTTTAAAATCGCTACAATAACTGCTGTAACAGTGGGCCAGTTTTTAACGCAAAGTTGTGAGAATTTAGCCTTGAGAAACCACACAGTAGGAGCAAGACTGTGCCTTACCAGAATAGTGAAACTAGAGTCAAAGCTGAACTTACCCCTATAATCAGATAGCTTTATATCTTTGAATTGTCCATCAGGCATAACTGCAGTGGCTTGGAAATCAGGGGCAGGTTTGCCAATCTGTGCTTTTCCTACAGACATTTTCCTGTAACAAAAAATGAATTTTACAACTACTGTACTATATTTAATACCCATATTAAAACAGTTCATGCTTGTTGTTTGGACAAATCTATCAATAGCTAGCCTGAAATTGTGCAAAACACTATGAAAAAACATACTTTCCATAAAGGTCCAACCTACACAGCCAGACCAGCCTTAAACAATCTTAGGTGCAACACAAAGGATGCAGAACAAATCCCAACTTCTCACAGGATAATCATACTTCTGCTACTCAGACGACTAAACTGCAGATTTGTACAATCTCTAGCATACAACCTGTTCCTGAACTTTGTTTTGACCTGGCAGTATTCCAAATGAGGTTATTACGAGGGCTAATAATCCACAAAGTGCTCTTAATGGTGCCAAAGTCACTTTTGCAAACATGAGAACTCTGAATTTTGTAAATATTATCTATAGCTTCAAGGGTCTTATCTTTTAAAAACTCTACATGGAAACGGTGCATTACTAATTTCTATAATATTGCTAGAAGTACATAGACACAGGGACAAATTTTTTCCTGCCCCCCTCCCCCCACATTCTTTTCCTGTCTCATTCCTGCAAGCTCCATCCTCATCTGCATAAGCATCAAACACTTTAAAATCATAAGTGTTCAAGGCTTGTGTGGTTAAAGCAGAGCTTACACTTACAGGAATGCGACAGGGACGGGATGGGAAAAGTGACTTCCTGCAGAGAAATTTATCCCAGTGTCATACAAGGTCAAAGGCACTGCTAAAGTCGATCTGCAGTACCAATGTGCTTTTTCCCCAGTCATAGAAGCTAAAACTATTTCGGTACTATAATTTGTACAGAAACCAGACTGAGAATTGTGTAGAATGCTGAACTTCTCTAAATATTTCATGAGATCAATGTTAACCAGTCCTTCAATTAGTTTAAGAAAAAATGCCATGTTGGCAATAGGTCTGTAGTTGGCAGTCAAGGAAACAGACTCCTTAGAATTTTTGAAAACTGGAGACACAAGTATATTATGACCAAGTTCAAGGGAGAAGAGGCCCAATTTCTCTCACTGTACGGCAACTCCTCCAGTCCTTTAACCATTTTAGTCGCTCTTCTCTAGAACCTTTCAAGTAGTACTGTGTCCTTCTTCATGAACGGCGACCAGTGCTGGATGCAGTATTCGAGGTGGGGGCGTACCATGGCCCGGTACAGTGGCATGATAACCTTCTCCGATCTGTTTGTGATCCCCTTCTTTATCATTCATAGCATTCTGTTCACCCTTTTCGCAGCTGCCGCAAATTGCACGGACGGCTTCATCGACTTGTCGACCAGTACTCCCAGATCTCTTTCCTGGGGGGGTCTCTCCGAGTACCGCATCAGACATCCTGTATTCGTGTATAAAGCACAGTTACTTACCGTAACAGGTGTTATCCAGGGACAGCAGGCAGATATTCTTGACTGATGGGTGACGGCACCGACGGAGCCCCGGTACGGACACTTTTAGAGTGATTGCACTCTAAGAACTTGGAAAGTTCTAGAGGCCGCACCGCGCGTGCCTTCCCGCCCGACACAGGCGCGCGGTCCCCAGTTATGATAAGCCAGCTAAGAAGCCAACCCGGGGAGGTGGGTGGGACGCAAGAATATCTGCCTGCTCTCCCTGGATAACACCTGTTACGGTAAGTAACTGTGCTTTATCCCAGGACAAGCAGGCAGCATATTCTTGACTGATGGGTGACCTCCAAGCTAACAAAAAGAGGGATGGTGGGAAGGTTGGCCATTAGGAAAACAAATTTTGCAAAATAGATTGGCCGAAGTGTCCATCCCGTCTGGAGAAAGCGTCCAGACAATAATGAGATGTAAAAGTATGAACTGAGGACCAAGTGGCAGTCTTGCAGATTTCCTCAATAGGAGTGGAACGGAGGAAAGCTACAGATGCTGCCATAGCTCAGACTCTATGGGCTGTGACAGAACCTTCCAGAGTCAGTCCGGTCTGAGCATAACAGAATGAAATGCACGCTGCAAGCCAATTGGACAACGTACGTTTAGAAACAGGATGCCCTAATTTATTCGGATCAAAGGACAGAAAGAGTTGTGGGGATGATCTGTGGGGCTTAGTACGGTCTAAATAGTAAGCCAAAGCCCGCTTACAGTCCAAAGTATGTAGAGCCTGCTCACCAGAATGCGAGTGAGGTCTCGGAAAGAAGACAGGCAGAACAATGGATTGATTGAGATGGAATTCAGAGACAACCTTAGGAAGAAACTTTGGATGTGTACGCAGAACCACCTTATCATGATGAAAGACTGTGAAAGGTGGGTCAGAAACTAGTGCATGAAGCTCACTGACCCTCCTGGCAGAGGTGAGAGCAATAAGGAAAAGTACCTTCCAAGTGAGAAACTTGAAAGAGGTATTCGCCAAAGGTTCAAATGGAGGCTTCATTAAGGCGGAAAGAACCACATTAAGATCCCAGACCACAGGAGGAGCTTTAATAGGAGGTTTTAAATTAAAAAGACCTCGCATGAATCTGGTGACCAGGGGATGAGCTGAAAGGAGCTTTCCATGGACTGGCTCATGAAAAGCCGCAATAGCACTGAGATGAACTCTGACGGAGGTAGATTTGAGGCCCGAGTCAAGACAGAGAAAGTAGGTAATCCAATAATGCCTCTACTGAAAGAGATGTGGGATTATGATGATGAAGAAGACACCAAGAAGAGAATCTTGTCCACTTCTGATGGTAACACTGAAGAGTGGTCGGTTTCCTGGAGGCATTCAGGACAGAACGAACGGGCTGAGACAGTAGAGAATCATGTGAAGTCAGCCCGAGAGATACCAAGCTGTCAGGTGTAGAGACTGGAGGTTGGGATGTAGAAGGGTCTCCTGTTGCTGTGTAAGCAGAGAAGGAAATATTGGAAGCAGAAAAGGATCCCTGGAACTGAGTTGAAGTAGAAGGGAGAACCAATGCTGCCTGGGCCATCTTGGAGCGATTAGAATCATGGTGGCTCTGTCCCTCTTGAGCTTGAACAACGTGCGTAACATGAGTGGAAGTGGAGGGAAAGCATACAGGAACAGATTGGACCAATCTAGGAGGAATGCATCCGCTGCCAGACGGTGAGGAGTGTAGAGTCTGGAGCAGAAGCTGGGCAGTTGGTGATTGTGAGGAGCTGCAAAGAGGTCCACTTGAGGAGTGCCCCACTGGTCGAAGATGGACTGCAAGGTCGATGGATCGAGAGTCCATTCGTGTGGTTGTAAAACTCTGCTGAGTTTGTCCGCTAATGAGTTCTGCTCCCCCTGGATGTAGATCGCTTTCAGGAACAAGTGGTGATCTGTGGCCCAAGTCCAAATTCTCTGGGCTTCCTGGCATAATAGGCGAGAGCCTGTCCCACCTTGTTTGTTGATGTAATACATCGCCACCTGATTGTCTGTGCATAGTAGAAGTACCTGAGGAAAGAGAAGGTGCTGAAATGCTTTGAGGGCATAAAACATTGCCCTGAGTTCCAGGAAATTGATGTGATGTTTCATTTCCTGAGGTGTCCAAAACCCTCGAGTTTTGAAACTCGTCCAAATGTGCTCCCCAAGCATAAGGGGATGCATCGGTGGTGATGACAAGCTGATGCTGAGGCAGATGAAATAGAAGACCTCTGGATAGATTTGAGGATATCAACCACCATTGCAGAGATCGACGAAGTGATGATGTCACAGATATGTGTCGTGAGCAAGGATCTGTCGCCTGGGACCACTGATTGGCTAAGGTCCATTGAGGAGTGCGCAGATGAAGACGCGCAAGGGGAGTGACGTGAACTGTGGAGGCCATGTGACCCAAAAGAATCATTTGTTTGGCAGATATGGAACTTTGAGACAGTACCTGCTGACAGAGAAACTGGAGGGTCTGAAGACGATTGGATGGAAGGAATGATCTCATGAGGATTGTGTCCAGTATTGCTCCAATGAACTGAAGTCTTTGAGTGGGGATGAGATGAGATTTTGGAAGATTGATCTCGAATCCCAGGAGTTGAAGAAAGAGGATGGTTTGATTCGTGGCCAGAAGAACTGACTGAGAAGAGGCAGCTTTGATCAACCAGTTGTCTAGGTAAGGAAAAACCTGGAGATGGTGAGAGCGAAGAAAAGCTGGAACCACAATGAGACATTTGGTGAACACCCTTGGAGAGGCGGCAAGACCGAAGGGTAGCACCTTGTACTGGTAATGATGATGATTGATCATGAACCGAAGATATTTCCTGGAGGTCAGATTGACCGGAATGTGAGTGTAAGCTTCTTTGAGATCGAGGGAGCATAGCCAGTCGCTTTGATTGAGAAGAGGGTAAAGAGTGACTAAAGAAAGCATTTTGAATTTTTCTTTTACCAAACATTTGTTGAGATCTCGAAGATCTAGAATGGGTCTTAGATCTCCTGTTTTTTTGGGGACTAGAAAATAACGGGAGTAGAACCCCTGCTGATCTGGAGGAACTTCCTCTATTGCATTTAAGCGAAGGAGAGATTGAACTTCTTGAACTAGAAGGACAGATTGAGGAGAGTTCAAAGCAGACTCTTTTGGTGGACTTAGATCCGGCAGAGTTTGAAAGTTGAGAGAGTAGCCCTGATGGATGATGTTGAGGACCCATTGGTCCGAGGTGATGATTTTCCATCGACTTAGGAAAAGAGATAAACGACCACCTATGGGTTGAGGAAGGTGGGTGGAAATTTGAACGCTGGCTATGCTTTGGAGAACAAAGTCAAAAGGGTTGTGACTTTGGTTGTGGAGGTGGCTTCACAGGCTGTTGTTGTTGTTGAGGCCTAGGAGGTTGACGTTGTGCTTGGCGTTGACGTCTAGGTGGTTGGGAAGGTGTCTGCAATGGTCTAGTTGCATAGCGGCGCTGATAAGCCGACTGCTGTCTGAAAGGCCTTGTAGTAGGGGGCTTCTTTTTATTTTTGAGCAGAGTATCCCAACGTGTCTCATGAGCTGAGAGCTTTTGAGTAGTCAAGTCCATGGAATCCTCAAAAAGCTCATCCCCCAGGCATGGTGCATTGGCTAACCGATCTTGATGGTTAACATCAAGTTCGGATACCCGAAGCCAGGCAAGCCTACGCATAGCTACAGACATAGCTGTAGCTCTTGAGGTTAGCTCAAAGGTATCATAGATAGATCTAACCATAAATTTTCGCAGCTGAAATAGCGAAGAAGAGCATTGATGAAAAGCCTGCTGTTTTCGTTGGGGAAGGTACTTTTCAAAAGAGGCCATGGTGGTAATGAGGTGTTTGAGGTAAAAAGAAAAATGGAATGCGTAGTTGCCAGATCTATTGGCCAACATTGCATTTTGGTAAAGCCTCTTACCAAATTTGTCCATTGCCTTACCCTCTCTGCCAGGAGGTATAGAAGCATACACACTAGCTCCTGAAGATTTTTTCAAAGTAGATTCCACTAACAAGGATTCGTGAGGAAGCTGGGGTTTATCGAATCCAGGGATAGGAATCACCTTGTACAAGGAATCAAGCTTACGGGGAGCTCCAGGAATTGTTAAAGGAGTCTCCAAATTCTTGTAGAATGTCTCCCTTAATATATCGTGCAGAGGGAGCTTCAGGAATTCCTTAGGAGGCTGGTCAAAATCAAGTGCATCTAAAAAAGCTTTAGATTTTTTAGACTCAGCCTCCAAAGGAATAGACATGGAGTCACACATACTTTTCAAAAAAGAAGTAAAAGATGTGGATTCCTGTCCTGAAGAAGGATCAGGCAACGCAGAATCCTCTTCTTCAGAAGAACATTCACCTTCAGAAAGGAATGGTTCTTCAGAGTCTCCCCCCACAGATCGGGGTCTCTTACATGAGATGTACGATCCCGGGACTCTGGAGTCGAAGGTTCCAAATGTCGGGATTTGCGTACCGACTTACCCGATCTCATCGACACGGTACCGGGAGATGTAACCTGTTGCACCGGTGCCGAAGTCTGTACCGACTGATGTCTCGGCTCCGGTGCAAGAAGTGGCATCGATGTCGATGAGGCCGAGTGCACCGGCACCGAGGGAGTGGATACAAGAATAGGAGATTGTCCCACTATCGGTACCGGTGGCTCAGACCGGACCGGTTCTGGAAGGATCGGGGTTAAAATAGCAGGAATTAGCTTTTGGAGTTGTTCCCTAAGCTGAACCTGCAAGACGGCGGCAATGCGCTCATCTAAAGAAGGCACCGGTACCGCTTTTTTCTTCTGCGGTACCTTAGGTGCCGCTCTACACTCCGAAGAAGAACCCGATGTCGAAGGGCTAACTTCAATCGGAGCGGAGCGCTTCCGCTGGCGTTTCACGGTCGGCAGGATTGGGCTCACTGCAGTGGAGACCGGAGGACGCTCCAGCGGGGAAGGCTTTTTAGCCGGCTTACCTGGAGGGTGCGACGCCGGCGCGGTATCGCGCGGTGTCGACGAAGAAGGTGCCGACTGCGATGGAACCGATGTCGGTGCCGGTGTAGCGGAGTCGGACATCTCGGCACCGAAAAGCAACCGCTGTTGGATCTGGCGGTTTTTCAAAGTCCTTTTCTTTAACGATGTGCAGCGGGTACAAGTTGACGCTCGATGATCCGGACCAAGACACTGCAGACACCAGTTATGTGGGTCTGTCAGTGAAATTGGCCGAGCGCACCGCTGGCACTTTTTAAACCCGGGTTGAGGGGGCATGAATGGAAAAACGGCTTCAGCCAAATCGAAGCCCGAGGCTTCGATAGTGGCAATAGGCCGCGCCGGGGCGAAACCGAAAGAAAAGGAAAAAAATTACTAATAGAAATTTTTTTTTTTTTATAAATTAAAAGAAATAAAAGAAAAAATGAGGGAAAAAATCTTTCCCAAAGGGTTTACGCGAGCGTGGAAGGCAAAAAGAGAAAAAAATTGTTCAACAGCCGTTGAACACACGTCTTCTTAGCTCCGCGGAAACTAAGAAACTGGGGACCGCGCGCCAGTGTCGGGCGGGAAGGCACTCGCGCACGCGCGGTGCGGCCTCTAGAACTTTCCAAGTTCTTAGAGTGCAATCACTCTAAAAGTGTCCGTACCGGGGCTCCGTCGGTGCCGTCACCCATCAGTCAAGAATATGCTGCCTGCTTGTCCTGGGATAAGGTTTGTTACCGACATGCATCACCTTTCACTTACCAACATTAAACCTCATTTGCCATGTCGCAGCCCATTTCTCAAGCGTGTTTATGTCACGTTGCAGGTTTTCGCAATCCTTCTGTCTTCACCACTCTGAATAACGTCGTATCGTCCGCAAATTTAATCACTTCGCTCATCGTACCAATTTCCAGGTCATTTATAAAAGTGTTGTCTGCAGTGTTCCCTCTAAGCGGGCGGGTGTTGTGAGCAAACTTTTTTCACTGTGAGCTAAAAATATCGGGCGCCAGCAAGTTATGAGCCAAATAAATATGTTGCTTTCTACCACAGAACTTCCTTACGTTTGTATGGAATCTATCCCCTTTCAACTTTAGAGAGTGCCCTCTCGTTCTCCCTGCCTTAGCTACTAAGTCTATTCCCTTCAGTACCTTGAATGTTTCTATCATGTCCCCTCTCAATCTCCTCTGCTCAAGGGAGAAGAGGCCCAGTTTCTCTAATCTTTCGCTGTACGGCAACTCCTCCAGCCCCTTAACCATTTTAGTTGCTCTTCTCTGGATCCTTTCGAGTAGTACCGTGTCCTTCTTAAAGTACCAGTGCTGGACGCAGTACTCCAGGTGAGGGCGTACCATGGCCCGGTACAGCAGCATGATAACCTTCTCTGTCTCTTCAGTCCAGCATCTGCCCCTTCCATTCACTGTCTGTCTTTCCCTGCCATCTCTCCTCCTCCCCCCCCCCCCCCACCCCCCAATTTGGTCTAGCATCCATCATCTTCCTTCTGTTCCCCTCATGGTCTGGCATCTCTATCCTTCCCTCCCCCCTGTGGTTTTTAGCATATCTCTCTTCTCATTTCCTCCACTCAGATCTGATCATTCTCTGCTCTCTCTTCCCTTTTCTTCTCTGGTCTTCCTTCTCTATTTTCTGCCTCCATCTAAATTAAATTCTTTCTTACTATTTAGTCCCGTTTCCCTCTTTTCACTGTGTCTACACACAGCTTGTCACCCCTTTCCCTCACCCCTCCATTATCTTACTATTTTCTTCCCCCTTTATTTATCTCCTCCTTCCATCCAGTATGTGTTCTTTCCCCACTTCCATTCAGCATCTGCTCTCCCTTCTCAACTGACATCCATCTGCCTTCTGCTCTCTCTCCCTTCTTCTCACTTCCATCATCTGTCCCCTTCTCTCTCTCTCTCATCTCCTCCATTCCATCATCTGCCCCTTCTCTCTCTCTCTCTCCCCCCCCAACTTCCATCATCTGCCCCCCTTCCCCTCACCTTTGTGGGTCACTTTCTTTCCCCTGAGGGTGGCTCATGTCACAGGGGAAGCTTTGGCCGAGCAGAACCGCTTGATTGACAGTGGAACTTACTTGATTGATGTCGATGCTGGGGCCCGTTGCCGTTTGAAGGAAAAAAAAAAAGGTGGAAAAAAGGAACCTGTAAAGGCGAGAGGAAGGGAAACCTCCAGGACAGCTGCTTTTTGCCCTCCTTCAGCGGCCCAAGAGTTCAGACCAGCAGCGGCAGCTCTGTATGCTTTTAACTTCGGCACAGAGCTGCCCCTAATCAATAGTTTAGCGCGGTTTCATGAGGCAGCCTCGGGGCCTTTGATAGCCGGCCCGCTTCGATGATGCGATGTGGGCCGGCCTAGCAAAGGCCCCGAGGCTGCCTTATGAAACCGCGCTAAACTATTGATTAGGGGCAGCTCTGTGCCGAAGTTAAAAGCATACACAGCTGCCGCTGCTGGTCTGGAGGTGCGGAGACAAGGCAGGAGGCAAACGCGGTGGAAGGCAGGAGTCCCGGCGAAGGCAGGAGTCCCGGCACAGCGACTGCAACAGGAAGTTGCAAGTCAGCTGACGCCGGCCTTTCGTTGCGGCGGGGACCGAATCCTTGGCGGACCGGCAAGATTTTGTTTGCGGACCGGCGGTTGAAGAACTGTGCTCTACACTGTGTGCGCTGTGACGAGAAACTTGTGCGCTG
The DNA here is from genome assembly GCF_902459505.1 of Geotrypetes seraphini. NCBI lineage: Eukaryota > Metazoa > Chordata > Amphibia > Gymnophiona > Dermophiidae > Geotrypetes > Geotrypetes seraphini. The sequence continues at coordinate 72,745,693 of NC_047095.1, forward strand.
CGAGGTAATATTTTGTGCGCCCGCGCACCCCAGCGCAGCTTAGCGGGAACACTGTATTTTTCTCTCCTGCATGCTTCTTCTCCTCTGGACCTCATTCCCTTCCCCAACCAACATCTCTCTCCCTCCATGAGTTCAACTTTTCTTCCTCTCCTCCACCCCTATTGGCAACATGTCTCCCCCTGTCTCACTGCCCATCTGTCTTTCTCTCATTCCCTCCCTTGCTAAGTGGGGAAAGAGATTCAGGTGTATCTCTCCCACCCTCTACAGGCAAGTATCCCTGGCAGCAGCTTCAGCAGAGGGGTGTAGGCAGGAAGGAGGGATCCCCAGTGGCAGCGTTTTGCCAGACAGGCAAGCAGGGAATATCCTCCATGGTGGCCAGGCCACATACCCCCAACAAGCAGCCTGCATACCACTAAGGGTACGCGTACCGCATGTTGAGAAACACTGGGGTATAGTACCATTGGTAGAGGATCTTATAGCCACTCAACCATATTACACTTCACCCTCCCGATTCATGCTTTTAAGACTCGCGACTTCGGTTATTCGTGATTTTTTTTAACCCAGACCCACCCCTTTATTTATTTATTCAATTTTCTATACCATTCTCCCAGAAGTGTACTGGCGACCGAGACTTAATTGTCTCTCCCAAACCTTAGTCTCATATGTCTTGCCAGTGGCATTTTCCCATGCAATCTGATACTGCCTGGGCACTGAGATGGAGAGTAGTATAGCATTGTAAAGGTGGGTAACAGCACCCCTACCTGCCCTCTGTAGAACAGCCCGCTGCAAGGGAGATGAGGGCTGTTGCAAAGCTAGAAGTGCTCTCTTTTAAGAAATCCACCAATTGCCAATAATGGAAGAGATCATGCCCCCACTCTTCCTCCAAATAGGAGACCAACTCACCCTCAGAGAAAAGCTGTCCCAAAGTTAGTAATCCCCTTCCCGCCCAGCATCAAAACATAATGTCCAATTCCCCAGGAGCAAAATGAGCAGCATATGGTACGGCCATCTCAGAAAAATATAATTGCCCACCCACAGCAGCCAAGTACGACGTTTAACACAGATTGAGAACATGTTGTAGGATAGTCTTTATGCTTTTAATGTAAAACCTTCACTGAACAGGAAGTGGTTGCCTTTGTTTCAGAAATTGCCTACAGAAATTACTATATTTCCCTATATAGGCCACAGCCTATATATGGGTTTTGCAATCCAAACAGTGAGTGTGGTTTCCTTATATGGGGCGGCCTATCTAATGACATTGTAAATAAGCCGCCCCAATAATGCAGCTCCCTCGCTGGCCTCCTGCAATGTTGCGGCTGCCCCAGTATATAGCCCCATATAGGCTGCCCCAGTATATAGGTGCAAAAAATGCCTATACATGTTTTAAAACTCTTAGATAAGCTACCCCATGTTACAAGCTGTGGCTTATCTAAGTTTTAAAACCACATGGAGGCGGCCTATACATTCCTCCCCCCTCCTGATAAAGCACAGTTACTTACCGTAACAGATGTTATCCAGGGACAGCAGGCAGATATTCTCCACATGTTTGTGACGTCATCTACGGAGCCCCGATTGGACACTCTCGCAAGCAAACTTGCTTGAAGATCTTCAAGCTTGTGAGAGTACCGCGCATGCACAGGTGCCTTCCCGCTCGAGCTAGGGGGCACATCTCCTCCTCGTGGCCTCAGTTCAGATAGCAAGCAGAGAAGCCAACCCCAGGGAGGTGGGTGGGTTGTGAGAATATCTGCCTACTGTCCCTGGATAACACCTGTTACGGTAAGTAACTGTGCTTTATCCCAGGACAAGCAGGCAGCATATTCTCCACAAGTGGGTGACCTCCAAGTTAACCAAAAAGGGAGGAGGGAAAGTTGGCAAGTTAGGAGAACAGATTACGCAACACAGGCTGGCCAAACTGGCTGTCTCGCCTTGAGAAAGTATCCAGATAGTAGTGCGAGGTGAAAGTATGAATTGAGGACCATGTGGCAGCCTTGCAGATCTCCTCAATAGGTGTGGACCTGAAGAAAGCAATAGACGACGCCATCGCTCTAACTTTATGCCCTGTGACCCTATTCTGCAGCGGGAGACCAGCCTGAGTGTAGCAGAAAGAAATACAAGCAGCCAATCTGTTGGACAAGGTGCGCTTGGATACGGGATGCCCCAACCGATTTTGATCGAAAGATATGAAGAGTTGAGGATCAGTTCAATGAGTCTGAGTGCGTTGCAGATAGAAAGCCAACACCCTCTTACAGTCAAGAGTGTGAAGAGCCACCTCTCCAGGATGAGAATGGGGCTTAGGAAAAAACACAGGAAGAACAATGGATTGGTTGAGATGAAAATCCGAAACCACCTTAGGCAAGAACTTAGGATGGGTGCAGAGAAAGCTCAGTTACTTACCGTAACAGTTGTTATCCAGGGACAGCAGGCAGATATTCTCACACATGGGTGATGTCACCGACGAAGCCCTGCAGCGGACAGCCTCGAAAGCAAACTTGCTTTAAGATCTTTGAGCTTTCGAGTGCTGCACCGCGCATGCGTGCATGCCTTCCCGCCCGAACTAGGGGGTGCGTCTCCTGTGATGATCCTCAGTTCAGATACCTAGCTAAGAAGCCAACCAGGGGAGGTGGGAGGGTTTTAAGAATATCTGCCTGCTGTCCCTGGATAACAACTGTTATGGTAAGTAACTGTGCTTTATCCCAGGACAAGCAGGCAGCATATTCTCACACATGGGTGACCTCCAAGCTAAGCAAAATGGGATGGAGGGAAGTTGGCAATTTAAGAAAAAAGATTTTGCAAAACAGATTGGCCAAAATGGCCATCCCTCCTGGATAAAGTATCCAGACAGTAATGACAGGTGAAAGTATGAACCGAGGACCAAGTGGCAGCCTTGCAGATTTCCTCAATAGGAGTTGATCTGAGGAAAGCTACAGACGCTGCCATAGCTCGAACTTTGTGGCCCGTCACTCAACCCTGCAGAGGAAGACCAGCCTGAGCATAGCAGAAAGAGATGCAAGCAGCCATCCAGTTGGAGATGGTATGCTTCGAGATAGAATGTTCCAACTTATTCGGATCAAAGGAGATGAAGAGTTGAGGAGATGTTCTGTGAGGTTGAGTGCGTTGGAGGTAGAAAGCCAAGGCACATTTGCAGTCCAAAGTATGAAGTGCCGCTTCTCCAGGATGAGAATGAGGCTTTAGAAAAAAATACTGGCTGAACAATAGATTGATTGATGTGAAATTCTGAATCAACTTTAGGTAAGAATTAAGAATTTGGGATGAGTACGGAGGACCATCTTGTCATGGTGAAAAACTGTAAAAGGTGGGTCCGCAACCAACGCTTGCAACTCACTGACTCTTCGAGCAGATGCGAGGACAATCAGGAATACCGCTTTCCAAGTGAGATATTTGAGGTGAGCTTTGTCAAGGGGCTCAAAAGGAGGCTTCATCAGTTGAGCCAAAACAACATTAAGATCCCAAACCACTGGAGGCGGTTTAAGTGGTGGATGAAACCACGGGATGTGCAGAGAGAGGTTTCCCCTCGAGAGGCAGATGAAAAGCAGCAATAGCACTGAGATGGACTCGAATAGATGTGGATTGAAGTCTAGATTGTGACAAGTGAAGCAAATAGTCTAGAACAGATGCCAAGGAGGAAGACATGGGCTGCAGCTGACGTGTGGAACACCAAGCAGAAAATCTAGTCCATTTCTGGCTGTAACACTGACGAGTGGACGGTTTCCTGGAAGCAAGTAAAATATCTTGAACAGACTCAGAAAAAAAAAAAAAAAGAGTGTCAGGTAGAAAGGTACCAAGCTGTTAAGTGTAGAGACTGCAGATTGGGATGAAGTAAGGAACCTGGCTGAGTGAGCAGAGAAGGAATAATTGGAAGAAGCAGAGGCTCCCTGGTGCTGAGTTGAAGTAGAAGGGAGTACCACGGTTGTCTGGGCCACCAAGGAGTTATCGGAATCATGGTGGCGTGGTCTGACTTTAGTTTGACTAGAGTCCTGAGAATCAGAGGAAATGGAGGAAAGGCATAAAGGAACTGAGCCCTCCAGACCAGGAGAAACGCATCCGCTTCAAGATGTTGAGGAGTGTAAATGCGGGAATAAAACTGAGGCAGTTTGAAATTGAGGGGGGACACAAAAAGATCTATCTGGGGGGTCCCCCAGCGGGCAAATATTTGACGAAGTGGGAGAATTGAGTGTCCATTCGTGAGGCTGTAGAAGACGACTCAATTTGTCCACTAAACAGTTGCATTGACCCTGAATGTAGACAGCTCTGAGGAAGATGTTGTGAAGAATTGCCTAATGCCACAGCTTGAGAGCTTCCTGACAGAGGGAGTGAGATCCCGTACCTCCCTGTTTGTTGACATAATACATGGCCACTTGGTTGTCTGTCAGAACAAGAACCACCATGTCGTGGAGGAGATGCTGAAAAGCTTTGAGAGCATAGAAGATCACTCTGAGTTCCAACAGATTGATATGACACTGATGGTCTTTTGAAGTTCATAGACACTGAGTACGGAGACCGTCGACATGGGCTCCCCAGGCGTAGGCGGACGAATCGGTTGTGAGAACCTTCTGATGAGGGAGATTGTGGAACAGCAAACCTCTGGAAAGATTGGAAGAGAGCATCCACCAATGGTGAGACTTCTGCAACAAAGGAATTATTGTAATTTGTTGAGATGGCGGGTCCGTGGCTTGTTGCCATTGAGATGCCAGGGTCCACTGAGGAATGCGAAGGTGAAGTCTGGCAAAAGGAGTCACATGAACTGTAGAAGCCATGTGACCGAGCAGAACCATCATTTGCCATGCAGAAATGGATGGAAGACGAGAGACCCGATGACAAAGTCGAATGAGGGTATCTTGACGTGGTTGTGGAAGGTATGCTCTCAGGTGGACAGTGTTCAGAGTTGCCCCAATGAACTGAAGAGATTGAGATGGGGTTAACTGAGACTTGGGAAAGTTTATCTGGAACCCCAGACTTTGGAGGAATATAATAGTCTGTTCGGTTGCTGCAATAACCCCTGAAAGAGAGGGGGCCTTGATGAGCCAGTCGTCTAGGTATGGAAATACTTGGAGACTTTGGGTGCGAAGAGCTGCAGCTACCACCACCAGACATTTTGTAAATACTCTGGGGGATGAGGCCAAGCCGAAAGGAAGAACTCTGTACTGCAGATGAAGATCCCCCACTTTGAATCTGAGGTATTTGCGAAAGGCTGGATGAATGGGGATATGAATATAAGCCTCCTTGAGATCCAGCGAGCACATCCAATCTCCCTGATCCGTCAGGGAATACAAGGTCGGCAAAGAGAGCATCCGGAACTTCTCTTTGACTAGGAATTTGTTGAGAGCTCTGAGGTCCAGAATAGGTCGCAAATCCCCTGTCTTCTTTGGAACCAGAAAGTAGCGGGCATAGAACCCCAAGTTCCGCTGGGACAGAGGAAACTCGACAGCTCGAAGGCGAAGGAGAGCTCGAGCTTCGTGAAGAAGGGGAAGTTGCAACTGATTGGAAGGACACTCTCTTGGAGGATGATCTGGAGGCATCTGAAGCAAGCAAAGAGAATATCCCTCTCGCAGGAAGGTAAGAACCCAGAGATTTGAGGTGATGAGCTCCCACTGGTGATAAAAAGTGGACAAGCGACCTCCTATGGGAAGAGGAGTATTCTGAAATAGAGAGATTGGAATGCTCAAGCAGAGAACGTCAAAAAGACTGAGCTGGCTTGGTGGCAGCAGGAGTTTGTGATTTCTGTTGATGATGCTGCTGCTGAGGACGGCGAGGTGGAGGCCTGGAAAAAGCAGGAGTCATTTTCTGAGGGTAATGACGGGGAGTCTGTTTATACGCCCTAGCTGGTGTAGCCTTGGGTTTAAGGCGAATGAGAGAAGCAAAAGAGCGTTCATGTTCCAAGAGACGCTTAGTGGCTGCTTCAATAGTCATCAAATAACTCATTCCCTTGACAAGGTAGGTTTGCCAAACGATCCTGGATATTGGGATCCATGTCAACAATACGTAGCCATGCCAGTCTACGCATGGCTACAGCAAAGGCAGAGACTCGGGAAGACAATTCAAAAGCATCATATGAGGCTTGCAACATGAAGAGTCTCAACTGAGAAAGAGTCTTGAGGATTTGCTTAAACTCAGAAAGATGTGTCTTGGAAACATCAGGATAAAAGGAAGGCAACAATTTGAGAAAATGGTTGAAATAATTGGTGAAAATGTAATTATAGTTAAGAATCTGATTTGCCATCATAGAATTTTGGTATAACTGGTGACCAAACTTGTCCATAGTACAACCCTCCCTGCCTGGGGGGACTGCAGCATAGATCTTGGAAGGATGGGCTTTCTTAAAAGATGATTCCACCACCAAGGATTGATGAGAGAGTTGGGACTTCTCAAATCCTTTACAGGGAACAATGTGATAACGGGATTCCAGCTTAGATAGAATAGCAGTAATGGAATAAGGAGTTTCCATGTTACGAATAAAAGTCTGTTTAAGAACTGGAGTCATAGGCAATCTCAAAGACTCTTTAGGTGGATGAGGGAGTTCCATGTCCGCCAAATATTCAGGAGTATATTTGGATTCTGAATGGAGGTCCAGTTTGAGAGCTTGTCCCACGTCAAACACAAATTTGGCAAAGGAAGTTGACTTGGAATCAGAGGCTTCATCTGGGGAAGGACTACGAGACTTTGGAGCCGCCGAGTAGGAAGGAGAAGCCTCCCTAGAGTATTGAGAGACCGGTTCAGACTCAAGATGCATGGTAACAGAAGAAGCTGCACTGTGAGGTGGAGTCATGGAATGTTTTCGCTTCAGACTCCGTGATGGAGATGCACCCGGAGTGCGAGGCGCAGAATGAGTCGAAACAGGAGGAGAAGAGTCCCGGCGAGCCGGCTTCAAAGGAGGAGTCCTCGACCTAGATGGACTTCGGGTCGAAGCAGAATGCAGTCGAGACCTGTGCTTTGAGGTGGAAGAGCGAGGCAGAGAAGTCTCGGTGTCCAGAGAAGAGTGCACCGTAGAGGTCTCACGACGAAGCTTGGAAGCAAGGTGCCTCGAATGCTTCGAGCGATGCTTCGAACGAGGCAACTCAGGTGAAGAATCACTGGAGGACAACCGCTTCGATGCACGAGACCTGCCTCGAGACATGAGGACTGGAGGATCCGGTTGGGTCTCAGGCTGGTCTACCCAAGGCAGAGTAGAGGACAGAAGCAGTTGAGCCACGATGGAGGATATCTGAGTGGTCAAGATGGACTTGAGCATATCCTCGAGCATTGGCACTGAGACAGAAGGATCTGATCTCGTAGGTACAGCAGTGCGCTCCAAAGAGGGCAACCTCGAATGTGAGTATTCCCTTATCTTGAGGCACGCTTAGGAGGGCGCAAGGAGGACTCTGGTGGCTTCTTAGGTAAGGCACCTGAAAGAGACACAGGAGACTTACCCATCGAAGATGTCTTCACAGAGGGCACTGTCGAGACCTTCAAGGGCGTCAAGGTCGGTGCAGGAGTGGAAGCCGCGGTCGAAGCCAAGGTCGAGGCCTTCAAGACTGGAACACCCATCGATGTCGGAGTTGAGGCCTTCGAGACCGGGGGGGCCGCCGCCGGGGTTGAATCCGAAGGTTGCTCCATATCACCAAAAAGTTGACGAAACTGGGCACACCTCCGACGAAAAGCTCGAGGTGTAAGGGTGAAACAACGGTGACAATCTTCCGGTGAATGGACCGAACCCAAACACTGTAAACGACGACAGTGAGGATTGGTGACAAATCACACGATTACACTGACAACAGCGCTTGAACCCGGTAAGAGGCCGGGACATAGAAAAAATAAAGTCCGTGTCGGAACGAAGTGAGCGGTTGGGCCTAGGCCCAAGGCTCACCGACTGGACGAAAGGAGACGTAAGAAAATAAAATTTTTTTTTTTTATACAGAAAGAAAAGACACAAACAGCGACCAAACTGTAAAAAGAAAAGAAACAGCTGCAATGACTAGAAGGCAAGTTTCGCTGCAGAGCTGAAGAAAAAAAATAATTCTTGGCTCCACGGAAAATAACGAACTGAGGATCCTCACAGGAGACACGCCCCCTAGTTCGGGCAGGAAGGCACGCGCACATGCGCGGTGCAGCACTCGAAAGCTCAAAGATCTTCAAGAAAGTTTGCTTTCGAGGCTGTCCGCTGCGGGGCTCCATCGGTGACGTCACCCATGTGTGAGAATATGCTGCCTGCTTGTCCTGGGATAACCACCTTATGATGAAAGCACAGAGGGCAAGGAGGCAGACCGTGGCTCCAGGCTCAGCGACGAACACCAAGAGGAAAACCTGGTCCACTTCTGAGAACAACACTGTTGAGTGGACCGCTTCCTAGACGCCTCGAAAACATCCTGAACAGATTGAGAGAACTGGACTGAGGAGGTCAGGTGCTGAGAAACCAAGCAGTCAAATGAAGGGACTGCAGGTTGGGCTGCAGAAGAGAACCCAGACTCTGAGAAGGAGATGCTCCCTGGCACTGAGTTGAAGAAGCACGGAGAACCAGGGCTGTCTGAGCCACCGAGGAGCTAAGAGAATCATGGTGGCGTGCACAGACTTGAGCGTGACGAGAGTCTTCAGAATCAGAGGAAAGGGCGAGAATGCAGAGAAACAGGCCCGCCCAGTACAGGAGGAACGCATCCGCCTCGAGACGGTGTGGGGAATCCTGGAGCAGTATTGAGGCAGCTTGTGGTTTAGGGGGGAAGCAAACAGATCTACCTGTGGGATCCCCCACTGATCGAACACCTGACGCAGAATCCGCGAAATGAGAGACCAATCGTGAGGTTGCAGCAGGCGACTGAACCCGGCCAGGCAGTTCTGCAGGGCCGCAGCAACCACCACTAGACACTTCATGAACACCCTCGGGGAAGACGTAAGGCCGAAGGGGAGAACACTGTACTGCAGATGGTGATTACCCACTCGAAATCTCAAAAATTGTCGAGAGGCCGGATGAATCGGGATGTGCATATAGGCCTCTTTCAGATCCTGGGAGCAAAGCCAATCCCCCTTGTCCATAAGGGGATACAATGTCGGAAAAGTGAGCATGCGAAACTTCTCCTTGACCAGGCATTTGTTGAGAGCCCGAAAGTCGAGAATGGTCCCCAGTTTTCTTGTGGACCAGAAAAAAACGGGAGTAAAACCCTGAGGCCCGCTGATGCTTCGGAACCTCCTCGACCGCCCGAAGGCGAAGAAGAGCCTGGGCCTCCTGAAGCAGGAGGGGAAGATGCGCCGCGTCAGAAGGAAACTCCCGGAATAACTGGGACGGAGGCGCATGCTGAAAGCGAACAGAGTACACCTCTCAAATTATGGAGAGGACCCAAGCGTTGGCCGTCAGCATCTCCCACTGATGGTAAAAAAGATGAAGCCAACCCCCGATGAGAAGGGGGGGAAGGATCCTGGGCATAGGACACCAGAGCATCCGGCCTGTAATTGTCAAAAAGACGGCGTTGGCTTCGCCGCCACAGGCAGCTGAGACTTGGCTGGACGTTGCTGCTGAGGGCACCGAGGCGGCGGACGAGAAAGAGGAGGAGTGGACTTCTGCGGATAGCACTGAGGAGGAAGCTTATACTGCCGAGCTGGAGGGGTTTTCGCCTTAGGGCACACCAGAGAGGCGAAGGATCTCTCGTGCTCCGAGAGACATTTCATGGCCGCTTCGATCGAGTCAAAGAGCTCGTTCCCCACACAGGGAAGATTCGCCAAGTGATCCTGCAAATTGGGGTCCATGTCCACCAGACGTAGCCAAGCCAAGTGACGCATCGCCACCCCAAAGGCCGTGACTCAGGACGACAGCTCGAAGGCGTCATATGCGGCCTGCAGCATGTAGAGATGGATACTGGACAAAGTCTCCAAAAGGCGACTGAACGCCTGCTGATGGCGGGAGGGGACATCAGGAAGGAAAGACTGCAGAACCTTCAGGCAGTGCTTGAGGTAAGAAGTAAATGTAAAATTGTAGCTAAGGACGCGGTTTGCCATCATCGAGTTTTGATAAAGGCGGCGATCGAACTTGTCCATCGTCTGGCCCTCTCTGCCCAGGGGGACAGCAGCATAGACCCCGGAGAGGTTGGACTTCTTGAGCGAGGACTCGACCACCAGGGACTGGTGGGAGAGCTGAGACTTCTTGAAACCCTTACATGGCACCGTAAGGTATCGAGACTCCATCTTGGAAGGGATGGCATAAGGTGCTTCCAGATTATGGAGGAAGGTCTGTTTGAGAACCTGATTCAGAGGAAGCCGCAAAGACTCCTTAGGGGGATGAGGCAGCTCCAACTCATCCAGGTATTCCTTGGTATACCGGGATTCAGACTGGAGGATCCAGCTGAAGAACCCTATCCATGTCCGAGACAAATTTAGCAAAAGAGGAGAACATAAGAACATAAGCAATGCCTCTCCTGGGTCAGACCTGAGGTCCATCATGCCCAGAAGTCCGCTCACGCGGCGGCACAACAGGTCCAGGACCTGTGCAGTAATCCTCTATTTATACCCTTCTATCCCCTTTTCCAGCAGGAAATTGTCCAATCCTTTCTTAAACCCCAGTACTGTACTCTGCCCTATTAATCCCTCTGGAAGCGCATTCCAGTAGTCCACCACTCGTTGGGTAAAAAAGAACTTCCTAGCATTCGTTTTGAATCTGTCCCCTTTCAACTTTTCCGAGTGCCCTCTTGTTCTTTTATTTTTAGAAAGTTTGAAGAATCTGTCCCTCTCTACTCTCTCTATGCCCTTCATGATCTTATAAGTCTCTATCATATCCCCTCTAAGTCTCCTCTTCTCCAGGGAAAAGAGACCCAGTTTCTCCAATCTCTCAGCGTATGAAAGGTTTTCCATCCCTTTTATCAGACGTGTCGCTCTCCTCTGAACCCTCTCGAGTAACGCCATATCCTTCTTAAGGTACGGCGACCAATATTGGACGCAGTATTCCAGATGCGGGCGCACCATCGCCCGATGCAACGGCAGGATAACTTCTTTTGTCCTGGTTGTAATACCCTTCTTGATTATACCTAGCATTCTATTTGCTTTCTTAGCGGCCGCTGCGCACTGTGCCGTCGGCTTCATTGTCATGTCCACCATTACCCCCAAGTCCCTTTCTTGGGTACTCTCATTCAATAACATCCCTCCCATCGTATAGTTGTACCTTGGGTTTCTGCTTCCCACATGCAATACTTTACATTTCTCAACGTTGAACTTCATCTGCCATCTCGCCGCCCATTCCCCCAGTTTGTTCAAGTCCCTTTGCAATTCTTCGCATTCCTCTTTAGTTCCAGCTCCACTAAATATTTTTGTATCGTCCGCAAATTTTATTATCTCACACTTCGTCCCTGTTTCTAGATCATTTATGAATATATTAAATAGCAGCGGCCCGAGCACCGAGCCCTGCGGAACACCACTCGTGACCAGTGTTCCCTCTAAGCGGGCGGGTGTTGTGAGCAAACTTTTTTCACCGTGAGCCAAAAATATCGGGCGCCAGCAAGTTATGAGCCAACTCGCCCGATTCTCCTCTCGCCGCCCTGCCATCTGCCGTACGCCTCTTCCGATCGTGCGCTGTGACGAGAAACGTGTGCGCTGCGATGTAATATTTTGTGCGCCAGCGCACGCCAGCGCAGCTTAGCGGGAACACTGGTTCAAATGGTTTTATTTATTTCCCCAAATTTATTTTTGTTATACGCATTGAAAATATTTGATATTGCGTTTAAATCAAAATCTCAATAAACTTGAAACGAGTGCCCGTGAGATTGTGGGAGGGTTAAATACTCAAAACTTAGAAGTTTTTGCTACGCCAGCTTTCTGGTATCTTTACATACAGTGGCGTACCTAGCATATGTAACATCCGGGGCCCATCATTTTTTGGCACCCCCCCCCATCTGTAAGAAAAACATGATTTTTAGTAACAAACCACACGTCACACATGAGTACCTAGGAAAAGGCAGCATCTTACATATTGCAGTGAGCAGTACATCAATACACCCATTGTAAAACTAAACAAGCCAGACCAGCACAGATCAATCCTACACCGTCAATCCTAACAGAAAACCATGTCTTTCGAACACACAGAACACAGAAAACACCTTCGCCTAGTAAGGAATATGTAATCACAAACTAACCCCTCCCTCTTTTACAAAACTGTAGTGTGGATTTTAGCTACGGAGGTAACAGCTCTGATGCTCATAAAATTCTGAGCATCAGAGCTGCTACCACCAAGGCTGGTGCTAAAAACGCTTCACAGTTTTGTAAAAGGGGGGATAAAATAAAAATACATAGACAAAGGTTAAATTGAACCAGCAAGAAGCTGGACTCTGCATACAATGCTTCACAGAAACAGTGACACATGTCTCCTAAAGCAATAAATAAATAGAAATTTTTTTCTACCTTTGTCTTCTGTGGTTTCTCCTTTCCTCATCTTCTTGTAACTCTCTTCCTTCCATCCACTGTCTGCCGTCTCTCTTCCCCTATATGGCATCTTCTCTCCTTCTATGCCCCTTCCAGAAACTGTATGCCTCCCCCTTCCATCTCTCCTTTCACCCCATTGGTCTGGCATCTCTCTCCTCGCCTTCCCTCTCCCACACCTCTCCTCATAGTCTGGTATCTCCCCTTCCCTGATTCTCTGGCATCTCTCTCCTTTCCTTTTCTTCCATCTTTCGCTCCCCCTCCATGCTCTCACATCTCCCCCTTCCTTTTCCCTTAGACTGGCATACCTTCCTCCTACGCTCCAAGCCCTGGCATCTCCTTTAATTCCCTCCCTCATCTTCCTTCTCCCTCCAGCTGGGTACCGCAACACTCTTCCCTGCAGCTCTGCACTTCCCCACAATTGCCATGCTTCGGTTCCTCTTCTTCCTTCCTTCCTCCCCCCCCCCGCGGGACCCTGCGGCACCATCAACTCTTACTCCCTCTAATGTCGGCCCTGCAGCTCCAGACTTCCTCGCACCTTCTCCCCTCCCCCTTTGGATCGCTATTATTTTAAATGTTATAGCCGCGGAGCTGTATCCATCAGTGGAGATGTCTAACCTCGGCCTGCCCCGGAACTCTTACTGCAACAGTGACTTCCTGTTCCTGCCTAGACGGGCGTCTGCTGCAGTAAGAGTTCCGGGGCAGGCCGAGGTTAGACATCTCCACTGTTGGATACAGCTCCGCGGCTATAACATTTAAAATAATAGCGATCCAAAGGGGGAGGGGAGAAGGTGCGAGGAAGTCTGGAGCTGCAGGGCCGACATTAGAGGGAGTAAGAGTTGATGGTGCCGCAGGGTCCCGCGGGGGGGGGGGGGGGGGAGGAAGGAAGGAAGAAGAGGAACCGAAGCATGGCAATTGTGGGGAAGTGCAATCCCCCCAATGCGTCCCCTTACCTTACCGACGCGTGTGTGCGCTGTGAAGAGAAACTTTGCGCTGCGATGTAATATTTTGTGCGTGAGCGCAGGCCAACGCAGCTTAGCGGGAACACTGCTCGTGACCCTCATCCAGTCCGAGTAGTGGCCCTTCACTCCTACCCTCTGTTTCCTACCTGCCAACCAGTTTCTGATCCATCTATGTACGTCTCCATCCACCCCATGATTCTTCAGTTTCCGGAGTAGACGTTCGTGAGGCACCTTGTCAAAGGCTTTTTGGAAATCAAGGTATATGATGTCTATGGGGTCTTCCCTGTCCATCCTTTTGTTAATTCCTTCGAAGAAGTGCAATAAGTTAGTTAGGCACGATCTCCCCCTGCAAAAACCATGTTGGCTTGTTTTCAGAAGTTCGTTTCTATCCAAATGTTCATCGATGTTTTCTTTTATCAGTGCTTCCGCCATTTTCCCCGGAACCGAGGTCAGACTCACCGGTCTGTAGTTTCCCGGGTCACCTCTTGATCCCTTTTTAAAGATGGGCGTGACGTTGGCTATCTTCCAATCCTCTGGGATCATGCCTGTTTTCAAGGATAGGTTGCAAATTTGCTGCAGTAGTTCAGCTATCTCCTCCTTTAATTCTTTCAAAACCCTTGGATGGATTCCATCCGGACCAGGGGATTTGTCAGTTTTAAGTTTTTCTATCTGCCTGTGTACATCATCAAGGCTCACTTCCATGGATGTTAATTTTTCTGCTTGATTTCCATTGAAGATTTGCTCAGGGTCTGGTATGTTGGTTGTGTCTTCGTTTGTAAATACAGACGAAAAGAACATGTTAAGTCTTTCCGCGACTTCTTTCTCCTCCTTCACCGCTCCCTTCCTGTCTCCTTCGTCCAGCGGTCCCACCTCCTCCCTAGCTGGCTGTTTCCCTTTAACATATCTGAAGAACAGTTTGAAATTTTGTGCCTCCCTGGCTAGCCTCTCTTCGTACTCTCTTTTGGCTTTTCGAACCACACTGACATTCTTTTTGATACTTCCTATGCTCTTTCCAGTTCTCCTCAGTTTTGTCCTTCTTCCATTTCCTGAATGAATTTTTCTTATTGGCTATCGCTTCCTTCACTATTTTAGTCATCCATACCGGGTCTTTTGTTAGACTCTTTTTGCACCCCTTTCTGAATCTGGGGATGTACAGATTTTGCGCCTCGCTCACCGTGTCCTTGAAAAAAGACCAGGCATGTTCTACCGTTTGCCATTTCTTGGAAGTGTTCCTAATTTTCTTCCTTACCATTTCCCTCATTGCTTCATAGTTTCCTTTCCTGAAGTTGAAAGTTGTCGCTATGGTTCTCTTTCCGTTCGGTATTCCTACTTCAACCTTGAACTTGATCATATTATGATCGCTATTTCCCAACGGTCCCACTACTTCCACTTCCTTTGCAGGTCCCATTAGCCCATTTAGGATTAGATCCAAAGTTGCATTTCCTCTCGTCGGTTCTCTAACAAGCTGCTCCATGAAGCAATCTTGTATAGCCTCCAGGAATTCTGTCTCTCTGGCGCATCTTGAGCTTCCAAGACTCCAGTCTATCCCGGGGTAGTTGAAGTCTCCCATAACAACCGTGTAACCTCTTTTGCATTCTCGCTTCATCTCGGCATCCATTTCTTTATCAATATCGCTGGTTTGCCCGGGTGGACGATAGTATAAGCCCATCTTTATTTCATGCCCTTTCCTACCCGGTATTTTAACCCATAGCGATTCCAGTTTGTTGGTCGTCTCCGCTGTGTCCATTCTTGTCAATTGTATGCTTTCTTTTACGTATAGGGCTATTCCTCCTCCTTTCTGTCCTGACCTGTCCTGGCGATAGAGCTTGTATCCCGGCAATGCTGTATCCCATCTGTTTTCCTCATTCTGCCACGTTTCAGAGATTCCAATGATGTCTATGTCCTCTGCATTGGCCATGGCTTCTAGTTCCTCCATTTTGTTTCTTAGGCTCCTTGCATTAGCATATATGCAATTTAGATCCTGGCATTTCGTCCTTCTCATTTCCTTTCCCTGTGCTTCGGTCTTTGGTGTCTTCTCTTTTGCTACAATCTTTCTAACCTCCACTTCTGGGTTAGTCGACTCCTGTAATTTGTCCCTTGTTTCTTCCCAGCCTTTTTTCCCCTTAGTATCTTCATGGGATACCGTTTTCCGAATCGTCGACGCTAGGTCGACAGTCGGCTTTCCCCTTCCTCTTAGTTTAAAGCCTGTTCTATTCCTCTCTTGACGTTGTTTGCTAGAAGTCTTGTTCCCGCCGCGCTCAGGTGCAGTCCATCTCTCCTGTAGAGCTTGCTCTTGCCCCAGAACGTTGTCCAGTTCCTCACGAAGTGGAACCCTTCTTCCTCACACCATCTCCTCATCCATGCATTTATTGATTGTAGTTCTTCCTGCCTTTTCACATCTGCCCTTGGTACCGGTAGGATCTCTGAGAATGCTATCTTCTGGGTCCTCATCTTCAGTTTCCTTCCCAGAATCTTGATCTGTTCTATCAGCGTGCCTCTTCTGTAGTTTCTCCTGCTGACATCATTCGTCCCGATGTGGATCATTACTGCGGTCTCTTCCGTCTCCGCTCCTTCCAGGACCTTCCCAATTTTGTCCACGATGTCCTTGGTTCTCGCTCCTGGGAGGCAGGTCACCAGTCGATCCTCTCTTCCTCCTGCTATGTGGCTGTCCACATGCCTCAATATCGAGTCTCCCATCAGGATCGCTGACTTTCCCTTCTTCAATTTTCTTATCGGTCTCAGGTCAATGTCCTCGGTGTGCTTAGCTCTCTCTTCTTCTGGGCATCGACTAGCCAATTCTTCCCCCTCGTGTGGTATTCTTCTGTGGGTGTCTTCTTTGAGGTCATCTGCTTCTTGCTCCCCCTTCCATGTTGGTGTTGCATCATCTCTCATCTGGAGTTCGTTCTCTTCCACCCTCCTCCTGTATGCTTCCTCAATGAATTCCTCGAGTTCCCTGACTTCCTTCTCGATGTGTTTCTCACTCCTGAAGTCTTCAAATGCCCTGGTAGGGTCCTCCATGGTGTAAAGTCCTTCTAGCTCCTGTATCTTGTCCTCAAGTCGCTTGACTTCTTTCTTCAAGCTTTTCAGCTCCTGACACCGACTGCATATGTATGACTGTCTCCCCAAGGGGAGGTAGTCATACATATGACAGTCCGCGCAGAACACTGGAAAGCTCATCTTCTGGTTACCTTCTGCTTCCATCGGGGTTACTACTTTAAGAAAACAGATAAGTTTACGTGTTCCTTCGGTGCCTGCTTCCTTCTGCACCTGCTTCTTGCTTTACTGCCTTCTGCCTTTGTATGGACTGCCTACGCTCTACCTTTCCTTACTTTTGTTTGTGTGATTGTTCTTTCTGTGCCTGGTGCCTTTGCACAACCTTGCCTAACTTTTGCTTGTGTGTGGTTGTTCCTTCTGTATCTGCTTCTTGCCTTGCTGCTTTCTTGTGTGTGCTGTCTTTTCTCTTCCTTACCTTACTGCTGCTTGTGTGTTCGTCTCTTCTGCGCTGCTTGCCGCTTCCTTACCTTTCAGTCCTTCCCTGTGCTCTTGGGTGTAGTGACTTGGCCCTTCTTGAGGCCCTTCGCAAAGGCGCTCTCGCTAAGGCGAGCGCCTTTGCCGCGCGCCTAACGGCTGTGCGCCATTGGCTCCGCCCCTTTTATGGGGGGGGGGTTCGGGTGCTGACTCTTCTGATGCGGTGGGGGTGGGCGGAGCTAACTCTCGCCCAGCCCCTAGCCTCCTGCTCTCCTCTGTCTCCCTCCTCTGCTCGTTTTTGCTTCTAAAACTGCTTTTCTCCCTTGCTGCTTCTACTCCTCTTGCCTGATGCTGTGCACCACGTTCGTCGTTGGCTCCGCCCCCTTTTATGGGGGGGGGGTTTCGGGTGCTGATTCTTCCGACGCGGTGGGGGTGGGCGGAGCTAACTCTCGCCCTGCCCCTAGCCTCCTGCTCTCCTCTGTCTCCCTCCTCTGCTCGTTTTTGCTTCTAAAACTGCTTTTCTCCCTTGCTGCTTCTACTCCTCTTGCCTGATGCTGTGCACCACGTTCGTCGTCGGAGGTCCGAGATGAAGAAGGGGTCTCGTGAGGCGAGAAGGATCCGAAATGTCGAGCCGCTGAAAAGGACGGGGACGCTTCCCTGGAATAAAGAGCAGGCATGTCCGAGTCCCGGGAGAAGGACAGAGAAGACGCTCGGCTCCGAGGGCCCGGAGAGGCAGAGAAGCCCCCACGGCGTCCCTCACTGGGGGGAAGAGCCAGGGGTATGAGGAACCGGAAGTGAAACCAACTTCCCCGAGGGCCTTGAGGGAGGGATCAGGGACCCCGGGCTTCAAAGTAACAGGGGACAATACACTAAAGGAAAGCCGCCGAGACCGCCCACAAGGGTCATTGAACGGGCGCTCAGGCTGGCCAGCCGGGGTCGAGGTAGAAGCTGGGGCAAGTTGGCTCAGGACCGAGATCTACGTCTGCAGGATGGCCTTCAGCATGTCCTCAAACATCGGCACCGAGACCATCGGATCAGGTCGAGGAGGTGCAGCAGTGTGCTCCAACGAGGACAACCTCGATGAAGAGTATTCCCGTTGAGTGGAGGCACGCTTTGGAGGAGGTCTGGACAGGGCATGGGCCGTCGCAGCCCCCCGAGACCCCGGGGTAGGCTTCTTCGCCAAGGAACCTGAGGGAGGAAGAGGAGACTTACCCGGAGCCACAGGTTTTGTCGAGCCAGACGAGGACTTGACAGACGAGGGTCTCCTCCAAAGCGCCCGCGGTTGAAGCGGGCAGAAATCCAAACGATGGTCGACCCAGAGGCACTCAATGCACCAATGGTGGGGATCAGTGATAGAGATCACCCGACCACACTGAGTGCACTTTTTGAAACCAGAGACCAGCCGTGACATAGGCCTAAGCAATGCCGCAGCTGCGCGAGGCTCACCAACCAAGTCGGACCCAGAGCCCCTTGTCAACGACAGAAGTCGAAGAAAAACTGTTTTAAGACTAGAATTTTTTTTTTTAACACACCGCACAGCGACTCACCCAAAAATTTAAAAAAAGCAAAGTAAGCCGCGGTGCAAGAAGCACTCCGATCTCGCAGAGCAGAGGAACTGGGCTTCTGGCTCCGCGGAAAACGAAGAACCGAGGCCACGAGGAGGAAACGTGCCCCCTAGCTCGAGCGGAAAGGCACCTGTGCATGTGCGGTACTCTCACAAGCTTGAAGATCTTCAAGCAAGTTTGCTTGCGAGAGTGTCCGATCAGGGCTCCGTAGATGACGTCACCCACATGTGGAGAATATGCTGCCTGCTTGTCCTGGGATAAATATCGTATCTCTGCTGGCTGCTTCCTGCAATACCACAGTGCAGGGCAAAAGCAATCTTTTCAGCATCCAGATGCCACCACGCTGCTTCCTTAATACCTGTATCAGTTCTCACGGGAACTGACGCAGGCACTGAGGAAGCAGCATGGTGGCAGCTGGATGCTGAAAAGATTGCTTTTGCCCTGCACTGTGGTATTGCAGGAAGCAGCCAGCAGAGGTACGATATTTATCGGGGGGGGGGGGGGGGTTGGGGGAGGAGGAGGAGGAAGAATGTATAGACCGCCCCATGTGGTTTTAAAACTCTTAGATAAGCCGCAGCTTGTAACATGGGGTGCCTTATCTAAGAGTTTTAAAACATGTATAGGCATTTTTTTGCATCTATATACAATAGTCACCCAAGATTTTCAACTGATAAACTGTAATGTGAGTAACTTAGTATTTTCTCCTTTTAACCTGTACCATTTATCTAATTTTTATTTCATAGTCTTATTAGTTTGATATTCTTCTTTAACGAATTGTAAACCGAATCGAGCTCCTTAGGGAGATGATCTGGTATATAAACCTAGAATGAACATATATTGCAAGTTCCTGAATAGGAAGGGGCCCAGGACTTCTAGATATAAAAAATTAATATGGTTCATTTATAAAAAAATTCTAACATGGTTCGTCTGTGGCAAGCTAGGAACTGGGTAACAATCAGTAGTGCAATATCAGCTTAAGAACAAACTAACATCACCAACCATATACCCTGGCATATGTATTAATACTATTATTTCTATAGCACTACCAGATGCACGCAGCACTGTACACATCTCCCTCGTTATTCGCAGGGGATAGGGGCAGAGCCGGACTGCGAATATGGAAATACCGTGAATATCCGGCTCTGACCCACCCCTGCCTCCCGCCCACCTTCCCCCGGCATCCCGGCCTTACCTGGTGGTCTAGTGGGCTTTCAGGGCAGGAGCGATCTTCCTACGCTCCTGCCCCATGCAGATCGCCAATAGGAAATGACTGCTTTGAGTTCCCATAGTCTCTCGAGACTACGGCGAGAGCTCTTGGCAGCCATTTCCTATTGGCGATCTACACAGGGCAGGAGCGTAGGAAGATTGCTCCTGCCCTGAAAGCCCGCTAGACCACCAGGTAAGGCCAGGATGCCAGGGGGGAAGGCATCCCCCTCCCCCCCCCAAAAAAATTGTGATTATGTGAAATCGCGAGTGCGGAAACCGCGAATGGGGAAGTGTACAGAGTCACAAAGAGTAGTCCCTGCTCGAAAGAGCTTACAGTCTAAACAGATAAAACAGGAAGTCATGGATACAGTTAAGAGGAACTGTTAATCTACTGGCTAGGTTAGTAGGCAGTAGGGTTATGGATTGAAGGCTATATCAAAAAGGTGGGTTTTCAGTCTGCTTTTAAACTAGGGAAGGGAAGTGGGCTTGGCGGACAAACTCAGGTAATTTATTCCAGGCATAGGGCACAGCTAGATGAAAGGAATGAAGTCGAATTGGAGTGAAGAAGGGTACAGCTAAGAGCAGCTTATCTGAGGAACAGAGTTCTCTGGAAGGTGTATAAGGAGAGAGAAGAGGAGAGATACTAAGGGGAAGCAAAATGAACACGTTTGTAGGTCAGCAACAGGATCTTGAACTGTATGCAAAGGCAGATAGGGAGCCAGTGAAGTGATGGAGAGGGGTAATGTGTAGCAAAGTGGGTAGAAGATTAGTCGTGAAGCAGAGTTTTGCACAGATTGCAGGGGGGAAAGGCAGCACTGCGGGAGACCAGTTAAGTTGATTGCAGTAATCTAAGCCTTCCCCATGCATCTCTACCTCACTCCTCTCTATGCCCAACCATTTTCCTTTCCCTCTCACACACGCCCAATTCTCCCTTTCTATTCCCTCCCTCCCATGTCCCAAGTTCATGCCCCTTCCTTCCCCTATCCACATGCCTCTTTAACCCCTCTTTTTTCCCCCCTTCCAGCCATGTGCATCTCCTCTTTCCTTCCATTCCACCTTAACCATGTGCATCTCCTTCCTCTTCATCCATGTGCATATCTTCCCTTTCTCTTCAATTCCCCTTCCCTCCATCCATGTGCATTTCTTCCCTTCCTCTCCATACCATAAGCAGCACATCCCTTCTCCTCCATCCATGTCCAGCATTTCTCCACACCATCCAGCCAGCCTTACCAATTCTCTCCATTTCCCCACATCCCTCAGTCCAACATCACCCCCCCGTCCCAAGTCCAGCATTTCTCTTCCAACCTTCCTCCTCCTGCCATACTACCACTGCTTGACCCGGAATCTGGAGTCCACACAGGGCCCAGCACTGGTGCTAACTTCAGCAAAGAGCCTTCATGTCCACGCACTTGGGAAGGCCCTGTTGGCTCCACCCACTTTGACATGTTTGCATCAGAGGGGCAGTACCAACAGTGCCTCACGAGTGGATAAGACTTGAAGGCTGTGTCAGTTAAACGTGCCAGTGCCGGGCCTTATATAGACTCAGAACTCCCTTACAGGCAGCGGGAGGGTGACAGATGGGACTCTTCATCGCTGGAGTTAGCTTGGTGTTGCCTGGACTGTGGCGCCACCCCAGCTGACTCAATCGGCTTCCCTCTGACAGAGAGAAGCAATCCCGGTCAGCTTCAGCGGGATGGGAGACCCCTGCCACATACCCCCCACAAGTGGCTCATGTAACCCTAGGGGTACGCATACCACATGTTGAGAAACCCTGGTCTATGGCAGTTGTTCCCAAAGTTATCCTGGAGAACCCCAGCTAGTTGGATTTTCAGAATTACCATAAATATGCATGAGAAATTTACATGATTGATGTAGTTCATCTAAATTTGTCTAATCCACATTTATTGCAGACATAGGCTTTGGAACCAATAGGGCAGGTTTTTCTTAATTGCTTCTACCTTATCACTCCTTATGTAGACAAGTCTCTGGAACTGCACACTAAAGATGTTTCTATACAGATTTTACTTCTAATCCAAGTAAATCTTCAAAAGTACGCTAAGATACAATAGTAACAAAAAGTCTTCTTCTCTACATGGCCAGCCATGTAGAGAATACATACAGTGGAACCTTGGAGAATCTCAGAGAGAGCGGGAACTTGAAGGCCTTGAGCATGCGCAGATGCTCAAGGCCCAGCAAAAAGGATGGCAGATCTTCGGGCACTGGCACCGGTATGTCCTGTGCGTTGGTGCCAGTGCCGGATGCCAGATGGAGGGTAAGCGATGTGGGTGGGTGGATGGGTGCGTGGGGGATGCCGGATCGCGGCAGGGGGAAGGGGTAAAAGATCGCGGGGGGAGGCGCTTGTACATTGAGGTAAGCTCGGTTTCCGAGGCACCAATTTTGCAAATGTTTTGCTCGTCTTGCAAAACACTCGCAAACTGGTGCACTCGTACCACTGTAATTGCCAAATCATAAGTTTGCATATGTACAGCTGGATGGTAACTTTAAGTTCAAACAGTTTTTATTGATTACTACAAAATCTCATAAAAATATACCAGAGTTCAGCCAACAACCAGGTACAGCAAAAATACAACAAATACAAAGAACCAAGTCATCAACAGATTTTGAACCCCAGAACAACCGCCCCTACCCCCCCGGCCCTCCCTCCCCCCGCCCCAACACCAGTCACCGAGCACTGCTCAAAATTCCACAGGAACATGTCAGAGTTAATTTAGCAAAATACTGCGTCCTCTGGATGGTAATTTAAAATAAGTATATAAACCAACATTCTTTTTGAATAAAGTTGTTCTGCTTACTAACTTTTGAAAGCAGCCTAGCAAGTTTCCCGTACAAACTTGTACCAGCAGATGCTGACACACCCCAACAATTACAGGTTAAATACATGGAAATGCAAGACTGCTATTCAATATTACCAGCCAAGGACACCAGCAATTTTTTTTTTTTTATTTATTCTGTTTTCTATACCATTCTCCCAGGGGAGTTCAGAACGGTTTACATGAACTTATTCAGGTACTCAAGAATTTTTCCCTTTTTATCCTGGTGGGTTCATAATCTATCTAACGTACCAGACACCCATTACTATATACTCAGGGGTCTCCTTTATCCCCTGTTATTTAACATTTACATCATTTCTCTAGCTTTGCTGCATAGCCTGAAAGTTAAATTTCATATTTATGCTGATATTATTATTCTTATTCCAAGAACAGCAATCAGTTGGCCTGAAAAATCAGATAGCCTTTATTCTACTTAAAATAGAACTCTGGATGACACAGTTTAAACTTAATTCGGATAAAACTAAGTTTTTCTGGCTAGTTCCAGTGATAGAATTACAGATAGTCCTTCAAATTAATGGCAAAAATTTTCTACTTACTACCTCTATCAAATTTTTAGGAGTAACATTAGATCATCATCTAACTTTAAAGGGATCATACAGTTGTTGATTAAATAAATTTTGCTATTCTTTGGAAAGTATGAACAATCAAAAAATACTTTGATATAACATCGTTTAGATTAGTAGTTCAGACTTAAATTCTATCAGACCCATAAAAAGATTTGTCACAGATTGCATTTAATACAAAATACGGCAGTCTGTTTGATTTTCGATCTAAGAAAGTTCGATCATGTGAGCCCTTTTTATCAAAAGCTACATTGGTTGTTGCCTTTTGAGGTGAGAATTCTGTTTAAATTTGGATGTATCTGTTTCAAGGCATTATTTGGCTTAGCTCCTGAATATCTTTCTTCTCAGTTTAAAGTATCCACAGAGCCCCGTCGCGGACAGCTTTTCAAGCAAACTTGATTGAAGATTTCAAGTTTGCTGGTGCTGCACCACGCATGTGTGTGCCTTCCTGCTCCACTAGAGGGCGCATCCCCTCCTCGTGGTCTTCAGTTCAGATAGCTAGCAAAGAAGCCAACCCGGGGAGGTGGGAGGGTTGCGAGAATATCTGCCTGCTGTCCCTGGATAACACCTGTTACAGTAAGTAACTGTGCTTTATCCCAGGACAAGCAGACAGCATATTCTCTACATGTGGGTGACCTTCAAGCTAACCAAAAAGGGGTGGAGGGAAGTTGGCAATTCAAGAAAACAGATTACGCAAAACCGACTGGCCAAACCGGCCGTCGCTCCTGGACAAAGTATTCAGACAGTAGTGAGAGGTGAAGGTATGAACCGAAGACCAAGTGGCAGCCTTGCAGATCTCCTCAATTGGCGTAGATCTGAGGAAAGCGACAGAAGCCGCCATCGCTCTGACTTTATGCCCCGTGACCCGACCATGCAACGAGAGACCAGCCTGAGTGTAGCAGAAGGAAAAGCACAGTTACTTACCGTAACAGGTGTTATCCAGGGACAGCAGGCATATATTCTCACATGTGGGTGACGTCATCTACGGAGCCCCAGCGCGGACAGCTTTTCAAGCAAACTTGATTGAAGTTTCAAGTTTGCTACACTGCACCACGCATGTGCATGCCTTCTTGCCCACTAGAGGGCGCATCCCCACCTCGTGGTCCTCAGTTCCATAACCAGCAAAGAAGCCATCCCCGGGGAGGAGGGCGGGTTGTGAGAATATATGCCTGCTGTCCCTGGATAACACCTGTTACGGTAAGTAACTGTGCTTTATCCCAGGACAAGCAGGCATGATATTCTCACATGTGGGTGACCTCCAAGCCAACCAAAAAAGGGAAGGTGGGAGGATGGCAATTTATGAAAACAGATTACGTAACACCGACTGGCCAAACCGGCCGTCGCTTCTGGACAAAGTGTCCAGACAGTAGTGGGAGGTGAACGTATGAACCGAAGACCAAGTGGCAGCTTTACATATGTCCTCCATAGGCGTGGATCGGAGGAAAGCAACCGAAGCTGCCATTGCTCGGACCTTATGTCCCGTGACTCGACCCGAGAGTGGGAGACCAGCCTGAGCGTAGCAAAAAGAAATACAAGCAGCCAACCAGTTGGACAAGGTGCGCTTGGAAACAGGATGTCCCAACTGATTAGGGTCAAAGGACAAAAACAATTGAAGAACCTTCCGATGAGACTTGGTAGGTTGGAGATAAAAGGCTAACGCCCTCTTACAGTCAAGCGTGTGAAGCGCCGCCTCACCAGGATGAGAGTGGGGCTTCGGAAAGAATACCGGAAGAACAATGGACTGATTGAGGTGGAAATCAGACACAACTTTAGGCAAAAACTTAGGATGGGTGCGAAGAACCACCTTGTCATGATGAAACACAGTAAAAGGAGGATCCGCAACCAAAGCCTGTAGCTCACTAATCCGACGAGCGGATGTGAGCGCAATCAAAAAGACCACTTTCCAAGTGAGAAACTTAAGATGAGATTTGTCGATAGGCTCAAAAGGAGGCTTCATCAGGTGAGCCAAAACCACGTTAAGATCCCAAACTACAGGAGGAGGTTTCAGAGGAGGATGAACATTCACGAGACCCCTCATGAAACGAGTAACCAGAGGATGAAGAGAGAGGGATCGACCCTCGAGATGCCGATGGAATGCCGCAATGGCACTAAGATGCACCCGAATGGAAGTCGTCTTCAGTCCAGACTTCGACAAATGCAACAAATATTCCAGTACCGAAGACACGGGAACTGAACTCAGGTCCAGATGATTCAAGGAGCACCAGGATGAAAATCTGGTCCACTTCTGGGAATAACAAAGCCGAGTCGAGGCCTTGCGCGAGGCTTCCAAAATCTCCCTCACCGACTGAGAAACAGGAACCGACGTCAAGGAGAAAGGAACCAAGCGGTCAGATGCAAAGACTGAAGCTTGGGATGCAACAGCGAACCCCGACTCTGAGACAGCAGAGAGGGAAAGATAGGCAGAAGCAGAGGTTCCCTGACACTGAGTTGAAGGAGCAGGGAGAACCAGTGCTGTCTGGGCCAACGAGGCGCAATGAGAATCATAGTGGCTCTGGTCGATTTGAGATGCACCAGCGTTCTCAAGATCAGAGGGAAAGGAGGGAACGCATAAAGGAACCTCCCCCCCCAGTCGAGAAGAAAGGCATTGGCCTCGAGACGGTCCCGGGAGTACATTCGAGAACAGTAGAGGGGTAGTTTGTGAGTCTCCGGGGAGGCAAACAGATCCACCTGAGGAGTCCCCCAGCGGTCGAAGACCTCGCGTAGAACCCGGGAGTTCAGCGACCACTCGTGCGGCTGTAGAAGACGACTGAGTTTGTCTGCTAGACAGTTTCTCTCTCCCTGAATGTAAACCGCACGCAGGAATATGTTCTGGGAGACTGCCCATTCCCAAAGGCGCAGGGCTTCCTGGCACAGAGGCCAAGAGCCCGTCCCCCCTTGCTTGTTTACATAATACATCGCCACCTGGTTGTCCGTCCGTACGAGCACTACTTGATCGTGCAGTAGGTGGCAGAAAGCTCGAGCCGCCAGAAAAATGGCACGAAGCTCCAACACATTGATGTGACAAAGACGGTCCTCGGCCGACCATAGCCCCTGCGTCCGAACACCGTCGAGATGTGCCCCCCACGCGTACTCCGAAGAGTCCGTGGTCAGGACCTTGCGACACGGAGGAACGACAAACAGCAAACGCCCTGAAAGATTGGAAGAGTTGGTCCACCAACGGAGCGAGCGTCTCAAAGAAGGAGTCACTGTTATCGGACAAGAGACTGGGTCGCGATCCTGCCGCCATTGAGAAGCCAGCGTCCACTGAGCACGTCTTAGATGCAAGCGGGCGAAGGGAGTGACGTGGACCGTCGATGCCATGTGGCCCAAAAGGATCATCATACACTGAGCCGACACCACGGATCGCTTCAAAACTTGGCGACCTAACCGAAGCAAGGCCTCCCGTCGAAGAGAGGGGAGGAAAGAACGGAGGCGAACCGCGTCCAGCACGGCTCCTATAAACTGGAGAGATTGAGCCGGGCACAACTGAGACTTGGGAAAGTTCACCTCGAACCCTAGGCGTTGAAGTAATATGATAGTCTGTTGGGTCGCTAAGATAACTCCCTCCCTGGTCGGGGCCTTGATCAGCCAATCGTCCAGGTAGGGAAAGACCTGCAGCCCCCGAGAGCGCAGGGCCGCCACAACCACCACCATACACTTTGTGAATACCCGAGGGGAGGACGCCAGACCAAAAGGAAGGACCCGATACTGCAGGTGCAATTCTCCCACTTGGAACCGTAAGAACTTGCGGAACGCGGGATGCACCGGAACATGGGTATATGCTTCCTTCAAGTCCAGGGAGCACATCCAATCCCCTTTCTCCAACAGGGGATATAAAACCGGAAGCGATAACATACGGAACTTCTCCCGGACCAGGAACTTGTTGAGCTTCCGGAGGTCCAAAATGGGGCGCAAATCCCCGGTCTTTTTCGGGACCAAAAAGTAACGGGAGTAAAACCCCCGACCCCTCTGGTCGAGAGGGACAAACTCGACTGCCCGTAGGCTCAACAAGGCCCTGGCTTCGACCAGGAGAAGGGCCAACTGGCTCCGATTTGGCGGGCAAGCCCTGGGTGGCATGTCTGGAGGCTGCGTGGAGAAGTTGAGCGAATAGCCCTCTGAGACGGTCCAGAGCACCCATGCGTCGGACGTTATCCCAGTCCAGGCCTCGTAAAAAGCTCTGAGTCGACCCCCGATGGGGAGGGGGTCCGTCGAAGCTGCAGAGGGGGCCCGCCCCCAACCACACGCCCCGTCAAAAGGACGGCGCAGGCTTGGACGCTCCCTGTGCAGCGGGCTTGGAGGGACCTCCCCTACCCTGCTGGGGTGGGCGTCGAGGTGGAGGTCTCGAGAAAGCCGGTGTAGATTTTTGAGGGTATCTTCTCGGGGGCTGCCGAAAGGGTCTTTGCGGCGGGGCCTTAGGTTTTGGACGTACCAGGGAGGCAAGAGAGCGTTCCTGCTCCGAAAGCCGCTTGGTCGCGGCCTCCAAGGAGTCGTCAAATAACTCCGAACCCACGCAGGGCAAATTCGCCAAGCGCTCCTGCAGGTTGGGGTCCATCTCGAGGGTACGGAGCCACGCCAGCCGGCGCATGGCCACCGCACAGGCCGATACCCTCGAGGCGAGTTCAAAGGCATCATATACCGCATGGAATAGGTACAGGCGCAGTTGGGAAAGATTTGACATAAAGGTGGCGAATCTGTCCCTATGGGAATCCGGTATCACCTCCCGAAAACTGGGGAGGTCCTTCACCATGGCACGCAAGTATGAAGAATACGAAAAGGCGTAATTTAGGACCCTCGTCGCCATAAGAGAGTTAGCGTAGAGGCGACGACCAAATTTGTCGAGGGTCCGACCTTCCCTCCCAGGCGGGACCGCTGCAGACACTCTGGAAGGTTGCGTCCTCTTAAGGGCCGACTCCACCAGGAGCGATTGGTGAGAGAGTTGCCCCTTCTCGAACCCCTTAGGCGGAATGGTCCGGTATTTCGACTCCATCTTGGAGGGCACCACCGCGACTGTAAGAGGGGCTTCCAAATTTCTTAGGAAGGTCTGATGGAGGACCTTGTTCAGAGGGAGGCGCGGGGATTCCCGTGGGGGAGAAGGAAGATCCTGCTCCTCCAAAAATTCTTTGGTGTAATAGGAACCCGCTAACAAGTCCACCCCCAAAGCCCCCGCCATATCCTGCACAAACTTAGAAAAAGATGAAGGTCTGGCCGGAGGAGAAGGTGTCCGTGATCTCCCCGCCGAGCCGAAGGGGGAGGCCTCGAGGGAGTACCTCGGCTCCCTACCCGACCCCGAACCCCATGAGGCACATTCCCGGGACCTCGAAGGGGTCGGGGACCGAGCCCGCCTGAAAGAACCCCTGGGGGAACCCACCGGGGTACGGGGAATCGAGGCCCGTCCCTTCCGCCCCGGCGAGGAGGCACGGGAACTCTCTCTGACCGGGGAGCGAAAAAGACTGGGGTTATCCAGGCGGAGCTCCGAGACTCGTAAGGTCTCGCCCCCGGGCGGCGACGAGCGACCACGCCTCCGAGGCGAGGCCCGAGACCGCTTGGCCTTCCTCGAACGGCGCCTCGCCCGAGGCCTGCCCGAAGGCGAGGAGCCTCGCGAGGACCTCGAGGACGATGTGGACGAGAGCCTCCGCACCCGGCGCATCTTATCGCGGGGCCGCACGCTACGCTCAGGCTGTCCCACCGAAGCCGGGTCCGAGGGCAAAGCCGAGGTCGAGGCCGTAGGCACCTCGGGAGCCGAAGCCCCAGTACCCGAGGCCGAGGTCACCAACTGTGGGGCAGCCGAGGCCGAAGCAGTCGAGGCCGAAGCCTGCTGCAGGTTCTCAATGGCCCCGGACAGCTCCGAGGCTATCAACGCCCGGAGCAAGTCCTGGAACGCCGGGATCGACATCCCAGGCGGCAAGACCTGTCGATGCTCCTCAGAGGGCGACCTCGGTCTCGAGTATTCCCTTGGGGCAATCGATTTGGACGCCTTGGGCTGGGCGGAGGTCGACCCTCCCGCCGAAGAGCCCGAGGATGGCTTCTTGGTAAGTCCTGGAGCTGAGGAGGGAAGCGGAGACTTACCCGACTTGGACGAGGCAACAGGCTTTGAGGGGACCGAGGGTCGAGGCGAAGCCGAGGGGCCCGAGGCCGAGGCCGAGGTCAAGGCCGGGGCCGAAGCAGAGGCCGCACTCGAGGCCTTCCCGGCCGGGGAATCAACATCGAAAAGTTCCGCCATGCGGGCCCTGCGTCGTTTAAGAGCCCTCTTTTGAAAGGTGGCACACCGGGCACAGGATTCAGTCGGGTGCTGAGGGCCCAAGCACCGCAAACAGCACCGGTGAGGGTCAGTGATAGATAAAAGTCGGTCACACCGACTGCACTTCTTGAATCCCGTTACAGGCCGGGACATGGGCCCAACAAGCGGCCGGGAACAGACGAGGTCCCTCGGCCGCGGCTACCGGGAGCCCCCGGAGCGACGGAGAAAAATAAATTTTTTTTTTTTTTTTTTTGAAAAGGAGACAACAAAAAGGAAAACAATAAAACGCAGCGACCGCGTCGAAAAGGATACAGCCACGGCAACAGAAGGCAATTTTTTACAGAGCACAATTATCCACAGGGCTTCTGGCTCCACGGATGAAATTGAACTGAGGACCACGAGGTGGGGATGCGCCCTATAGTGGGCAAGAAGGCTAGCACATGCGTGGTGCAGTGTGCAAACTTGAAATTTCAATCAAGTTTGCTTGAAAAGCTGTCCGCGCTGGGGCTCCGTAGATGACGTCACCCACATGTGAGAATATCATGCCTGCTTGTCCTGGGATAATACAAACGGCCAACCAGTTGGACAAAGTGCGTTTGGAAACAGGACAGCCCGACTGATTGGGATCAAAGAACAAGAAAAGTTGAGGAACCTTCCGATGAGACTGGGTGCGTTGGAGATAGAAAGCCTATGCCCGCTTACAGTCAAGAGTGTGAAGCGCCACCTCACCAGGATGAGAATGCAGCTTAGGGAAAAAACACCGGAAGGATAATAGACTGATTAAGGTGGAAATTGGACACCACTTTAGTCAAAAACTTAGGATGAGTACGCAGGACCACATTTTCATGATGAAAAACAGTAAAAGGCGGATCCGCAACCAGAGCCTGAAGCTCACTGACTCTACGAGCAGAAGTGAGAGCAATCAGGAACGTCACCTTCCAAGTCAGAAACTTCAGATGGGCAGAATCCATGGGCTCAAAGGGAGGTTTCATCAATTGAGCCAGAACCACATTAAGATCCCAAACTACAGGGGGAGGCTTGAGAGGAGGATGGACATTCAAGAGACCCCGCATAAATCGAGACACCAGAGGGTGGACCGAAAGCGATTTTCCGTCAAGTTGCTGATGAAAGGCAGCAATTGCACTAAGATGGACTCGAATAGAAGTAGTTTTGAGGCCAGATCTGGACAACGAAAACAAATAATCCAAAACCGAAGGTAAAGAGGCAGACACGGGATTCACACAATATGAAGCACACCATGTGGCAAACCGAGTCCACTTCTGAGAATAACACAGTCTAGTAGAAGCCTTCCGAGAAGCTTCCAGAACATCCCTGACCGACTGGGACAACTCAAAAGGAGGAGTCAGACGGAAAGGAACCAAGCCGTCAAGTGCAGAGACTACAGATTGGGATGCAGCAGCGAACTCCAACTCTGAGACAGCAGAGAAGGAAATACAGGCAGATGAAGATGTAAGTCCCCCACCTGAAACTGGAGGAACCTGCGACAGGCCAGATGTACCGGGACGCGAGTGTAAGCCTCCTTCAGATCGAGGAAACACAACCAGTCCCCCTCGTCCATCAAGGGATATGATAGGAAGCGAAAGCATCCTGAACTTCTCCCGAACGAGGAACCGGTTCAACTTCCGAAGGTCCAAGATGGGGCGGAGGTCCCCGGTCTTCTTGGGAACCAGAAAGTACCGGGAATAAAACCCCGAGCCCAGCTGATCCTGGGGGACCTCCTCCACCGCCCAAAGGCGGAGAAGAGCCCGAGCCTCGAAGAGGCGCAAAGGAAGCTGCGCCCGGTTGGAAAGAAACTCTCCTGGAGGTTTGTCCGGTGGTAGCACCCGGAAATTCAGGGAGTAACCCTCTCAGATGACCAAGAGGACCCAAGAGTCCGAGGTGATCCGCTCCCAGCTGTGATAGAAGACGGCAAGGCAGCCCCCGATGGGAAGGGACAGGTGCGGTGCGGGTGACTCGAAACTTCGAGTTTTCTTCAAAGAAGCGTCCACATCGGGGCTCTGTTGGATCACGTCACCCATTAGTGAGAATACCTGCCTGCTTGTCCTGGGATAATCCTTTTTATCAAAAACTTCATTGG
Organism: Geotrypetes seraphini; assembly: GCF_902459505.1. Taxonomy (NCBI): domain Eukaryota; kingdom Metazoa; phylum Chordata; class Amphibia; order Gymnophiona; family Dermophiidae; genus Geotrypetes; species Geotrypetes seraphini. The sequence continues at coordinate 72,777,029 of NC_047095.1, forward strand.
TTGCCGGTAGCGTCCAGAGTTGTTTAAATTCTTTAGTATGTTATAAAGCAGTTTTCGGTATATTACCAGACTATCTTGCTCTTCATTTTTTTTTGAGTCACTCTAACAAGCGTATACGTAGGATTAACCTGTTTAACTATCCCTCTATTAAATTCTGTCACTATAAGAAGTTTCTTCAGAGAACTTTCACTTTCTAGGCCACTAAATTGAATACAGGGCTTGTAAAAACTATGTTAGAGGCTACCTCTTATTTTGATTTTAGAAAACTGTTAAAGACCCATCCGTTTGATAGGTTGACGCCTTAATAAGTTCCGTGTTTTTACAAAAAAAAAAATCTCATGTTTAACTGATCTATTCCAATATTATTTGCTTATTTTACCTCTTATGTTATTTCTATTCACACTGTATGTATTAACTTTCCTTGTTGTAAACCACTTCAAACTTTTTGGTATAGCGGTATAGACCACACTACCGAAAGCATGTGCTGAGGATCGAGTCGGTTCAGCGAACGGCCACCAGGATGGTCTTGGGGCTCAAGGATCTCACGTATGAAGAAAGATTAAAAAAATTGCGGCTGTACTCACTTGAGGAAAGAAGAGAACGGGGAGATATGATTGAAACATATAAGTACATCACGGGACGCATCGAGTCAGAAGATGATATCTTCTGGCTCATGGGACCCTCGACCACCAGAGGGCATCCGCTGAAAATCAGGGGAGGGAAGTTTCATGGCGACTCCAGGAAGTACTTCTTCACCGAAAGAGTAGTGGATCATTGGAACACACTTCCACTCCAGGTGATAAAGGCCAGCAGCGTGACGGATTTTAAGAGAAAATGGGATACTCACGTGGGATCTTTAAGGGAGTAAATTCAGGGGAGGGGATACTTGGAATGGGCAGACTTGGTGGGCTATAGCCCTTTTCTGCTGCTTTTTTCTATGTTTCTATATAAAAAATAAATTATATTACTAGTGACCAAATTATGCAGTTTTGCATGCAGAGTAAAGCTATGGTATCTTAAGAAGCTACTTAAAATGAGTCTTACCTGAATTACAGTTAAAATTATGTACAAATGTATCTGAATGTACAAATAGTCTGAATTATATCTGTAGCCACATAACTGCATAAATTACATTTTATGTTATTTAACAAAATCCAGTAAAAAGACCATATCTTGTTTGCTTCTGTTTCAAGCTCATGGGTTCCCTACTGACCCCTAATGTTCCCTTCTCTCTCAAATGAGAAGCGTGAACTCAGAGAATGGACTCAGAGAGTGGACCAGGGAAGGAGATGGAAGGAATCCCTCCTGTCCCGGCCCAACCCTGGACCACCAGGGATTTAAAAGGTACACGGGGGGGGAGAGGGAGATAATTAAGTTGGCTATGGCAGAGATCCCTCCTGTCCTGGCCCACCAGGACTTATGGTAGGCCCAGTGGAGGCCTGTAAGGCATCAGGAGGGAGGGGGAAACATGGTACAGAACCTGGCAGGGCAGGAAGGAGGGGGACTTGGTACAGAGACCAGCAAAGGAGTGAGAGAAGGGAATGGATGCAGAGCAGGGAGGGAGGAGGTCTGGATGCAGAGAAAGGCATGACAGATGAAGAAATAAAGGAGGGGAGCTAGATACAGAGCAGGGAGGGTAGGCGAACAGGGTGCAAAGCCTAGCAGGAAGGGACGGGGACTAGGTGCAGAGCCTGGCAGGAGACTGCACTTTAATATTAACCCAACCTCACACCCACCCACCCCCAGTTTATATTTGAGTCAACCTTTATTTGAGGGAAAAAAGGTTACCTCTGTTTATATTCAGATTTATATATTTGAGTGTATATATATATATATATATATATATATATATAGTAAGTGTGACAATTATTCAGCCCCTTATTATGCAATCCAGAAATCACAACTATGCTTTGAATAGTAGAAAAAGTTGGAGTAACAGTAGTATGCAACTACAATTAAGTCATGCAAAATGACTTTAATCTTTCCTACAGTGCAGAGCTAACACACTGAAGCCAATACAGAAAGCTGCATGTTACAGCCATATGCTGATAGCTAACACAGTCTCTAATGTGAAGAGAGTTTTGCCTGTTGATACAATAAAGCTAATCACATAAAAAATTTTAAGAATAAAGTTTGTTCACTAATCAGGGTAATGCAGCAAGCCTTGCACAGCTGTGGCTCTACCAGAAAAATCTCCTGGCAACAGCATGCTGTAAACAATGAGTATACAAATTACTGAAAACTAAAGCATTAGTCTACAGTTCATTGGTAAATGTCACTCTTCAGTGTGTGAACTAGCACCAACAGAAAGGGTGACATGAAAAAAAACTGTACCAGTACCGACATCTGCACAGGCACCCTTCCTTCTCTGAATCAAGCATATATTTGTGGGCCCACTCCAAGATGCTTCCCATGAAGGTATAGACAGACTAGAGCAGCAGTCTCAAACTCAAACCCTTTGCAGGGCCACATTTTGGATTTGTAGGTACTTGGAGGGCTGCAGAAAAATAGTTAATGTTTTATTAAAGAAGTGACAACTTTGCATGAGGTAAAACTCGTTATAGTTTATAAATCTTTCCTTAATTGCTTATGATAATTTCAGCTGAAAGCAGTACAACATGCAGAAAGTGAAGTTTAGATAGTTTTTCACTTTCTGCAAGTTTCACTGCTTTCAGCTGTGTATAGCTGAAATTATCAGAAGCAATTAAGGAAAGATTTATAAACTATAACGAGTTTTACCTCATGCAAAATTGTGATTTAGATTCTAAAGTATCAACTACAAGAGACAAGATTTTGGTGTAGTCCTCTAGGCTTTTTTGTAGAGGGGAAGAATCAATATCTGACTTGCGCCTGGAAAACTTGTGCCTTAAGTGTCCGATGGTTGCATCCGCAACCGCCTTCAGCTCTCACCTCCTCCAGCACTGGACACAACTGCCATCTTACATCAAGCAGTCACCGCCAGGAGAGGTGCCGAATTTCACAAGAGTTCATGAGATTATGTAAACTAAACCTTAGGTTTGTTTACCGCATACTCTCCACAATCTTAGAGTTTGGCACGGTTTACAGAAGTTGGGATAGAAGAGGAACTCCAATAAAGGGTTATAGGCCATAGTATAAAGAATGTTTAGAGGGGCTTAGTATACCAGAGAGGGAGGAAGTATTACATTTTTGAGAATAGCCAGGTTTTCAGATGTTTACAGAAAAGTTGTACACATGCACAAGCTGCACTGCCTCCAATGGTTACCTTACGTTCTGGAACGTTGCCCACCTCAATGCTGTAACCTCATGCAAGCGCTTTCTTGCGTCTTTTAAGTGACTGTCTTCACTCCACCTCAATCACATACAGATACGGGAAAGCGCTTGTATGAGCTTACAGCAGTGAGGCGGGCACCATTCTAGAACAATGGTAACATACTGAGGGCCTCAAAATAATACCTGGTGGGCCTCAAGTTTGAGACCACTGGACTAGAGGGTTGGCTTAGGGGAGGGTTCTAGTAGATTACCAAGTTAAAAGTTTGAAGAGTGTGCGTGTGTGGTTAAGCAGGGTACTAGACCAGTGTTCTTCAACCTTTTGACGCCTATGGACCGGTAGAAATAAAAGAATTATTCTGTGGACCGGCAAACTATTTAGACTGAAATAAAAAGCACAGTTACTTACCGTAAAGAACAGTTACTTACCGTAACAGGTGTTATCCAGGGACAGCAGGCAGAAATTCTTAACTGATGGGTGACGGCACCGACGGAGCCCCGGTACTGACAATTTTAGAGTGATTGCACTCTAAGAACTTAGAAAGTTCTAGTTAGGCCGCACCGCGCGTGCACGAGTGCCTTCCCACCCGATGGAGGCGCGCAGTCCCCAGTTAAGATAAGCCAGCTAAGAAGCCAACCCGGGGAGGAGGGTGGGACGTAAGAATATCTGCCTGCTGTCCCTGGATAACACCTGTTACGGTAAGTAACTGTGCTTTATCCCAGGAAAAGCAGGCAGCATATTCTTAACTGATGGGTGACCTCCAAGCTAACAAAAAGAGGGATGGAGGGATGGTTGGCCATTAGGAAAATAAATTTTGTAAAACAGATTGGCCGAAGTGTCCATCCCATTTGGAAAATGCATCCAGACAATAATGAGATGTGAAAGTATGAACTGAGGACCAAGTAGCAGCCTTGCAGATTTCTTCAATAGGAGTTGATCTGAGGAAAGCTACAGACGCTGCCTTAGCTCTAACCTTATTGGCCGTGACAGAACCTTCCAGTGTCAGTCCGGTCTGAGCATAACAGAACGAGATGCAAGCAGAAAGCCAATTGGATAACATACGTTTAGAAACAGGATGACCCAACTTATTTGGATCAAAGGAGAGGAAAAGTTGATGAGACGATCTGTGAGGCTTAGTGCGTTCTAAATAATAAGCCAAAGAACGCTTACAGTCCAAAGTATGCAAAGCCTGTTCTCCAAGATGAGAATGAGGTTTCGGGAAGAATAAAGGCAGGACAATAGACTGGTTAAGATGAAAATCAGATACAACCTTATGGAGGAACTTTGGATGTGTACGAAGAACCACCTTGTCATGGTGAAAAACTGTAAAAGGTGGATCGGCAACTAGTGCATGCAACTCACTGACCCTCCTGGCAGAGGTGAGAGCAATAAGGAAGACCACTTTCCAAGTAAGAAATTTGAAATGAGCTGTGGCCAAATATTCAAAAGGAGGCTTCATTAAGGCGGAAAGAACCACATTAAGATCCCAGACTACAGGCGGGGGCTTGAGAGGTGGTTTCACATTGAAAAGTCCTCGCATGAATCTGGAAACCAAAGGATGAGCAGTAAGAGGTTTTCCGTGAACTGGCTCATGAAAAGCAGTAATGGTACTAAGGTGGACTCTGATAGAAGTAGATTTGAGGCCAGAGTTGGACAAAGAAAGGAGATAATCCAACACGAGTTCTACTGCTAGCGAAGTTGGATCCTGATGATGCAGAAGGCACCAGGAAGAAAACAGAGTCCACTTCTGTTGATAACAATGAAGAGTAGCCGGCTTCCTGGAAGCATCAAAAATAGAGCGGACAGGCTGATAAAGAAGTGAATGGGCCGAGGTCAGCCTGAGAGATACCAAGCTGTCAGGTGTAGAGACTGTAGGTTGGGATGTAGGAGGGACTTGCTGATGCTGAGTAAGCAGAGAAGGAAACAGTGGAAGAAGTATGGGCTCCCTGGAACTGAGTTGAAGTAGAAGGGAAAACCAATGTTGCCTGGGCCACCGTGGAGCAATGAGAATCATGGTGGCGTGTTCCCTCTTGACCTTGAATAAAGTCCTCAACATGAGAGGTAGAGGAGGAAATGCATAAAGGAATAGATTGGTCCAATCCAGGAGAAACGCATCTGCTGCCAGACGGAGAGGAGAGTAGAGTCTGGAGCAAAATTGGGGCAGTTGATGATTGTGAGGAGCTGCAAATAGGTCCACCTGAGGAGTGCCCCATTGATTGTCTGTGCAAAGCAGTAGAACTTGAGGAAAGAGGAGATGCTGGAAAGCCTTGAGGGCATAAAACATCGCTCAGAGTTCCAGGAAATTGATGTGATGTTTCTTTTCCTGGGCAGTCCAAAGACCCTGAGTTTGGAATTCGTTCAAGTGAGCTCCCCAAGCATAGGGGGACGCGTCTGTGGTGATGACCAGATGATGAGGAGGCAGATGGAACAAGAGACCCCTGGATAGATTGGAAGATTTCAATCACCATTGCAGAGATTGTCGAAGAGACGATGTCACAGATACGTATCGCGAACAAGGATCCGTCGCCTGGGACTACTGGGTAGCCAGGGTCCATTGAGAAGTGTGCAGGTGAAGATGTGCGAAGGGGGTGACATGAACTGTCGAGGCCATGTGACCCAAGAGGATCATCATTTGTTTTGCAGAGATGGACAGCTGTGAAAGCACCTGCTGACAAAGATGAAGAAGGGTCTGAAGGCGATTGGGGGGAAGAAACGCCCTCATGAGTACAGTGTCTAAGATCGCTCCGATGAACTGAAGCCGCTGAGAGGGGATGAGATGCGACTTGGGCAGATTGATCTCGAAACCCAGAAGTTGGAGAAAAAGGATGGTCTGGTTGGTGGCATGAAGAACTTCCTGAGATGAAGGAGCCTTGATCAACCAGTCGTCCAGGTAAGGGAAGACTTGAAGATGGTGAGAGCGTAGGAAAGCAGCCACCACAATAAGACACTTTGTGAATACCCTTGGAGAGGAGGCTAGACCGAAGGGTAACACTTTGTACTGGTAATGACAGCGATTGATCATGAAGTGGAGATACTGTCTGGAGGCCAGATGGACTGGGATGTGAGTATAGGCCTCTTTGAGATCGAGGGAGCATAGCCAGTCGCCCTGAGTGAGAAGAGGATAAAGTGTGGCCAGAGAAAGCATTTTGAACTTTTCCTTGACCAAGCATTTGTTGAGATCTCAGAGATCTAGTATGGGTCCGAGGTCCCCTGTTTTTTTGGGAACCAGAAAGTAGCGGGAGTAGAATCTCTGCCCCTTCTGATCTAGAGGAACTTCCTCTATGGCGTTCAGAAGAAGGGATTGGACCTCCTGAAGGAGGAGGGAGGACTGAGATGTGTTCAAAGCAGACTCTTTCGGAGGATTTTGGGAGGGAAGAGTCTGAAAATTGAGAATAGCCGTGGCGAATGATGTTTAGAACCCACTGGTCTGAAGTGATGAGTTCCCAACGGCTGATGAAAAGGGAAAGACGTCCTCCTATGGGTTGAGACAGAAGGGAAGATGAGAGAAGACTGGCTAGGCCCTGGAGAATGGAGTCAAAAGGGTTAAGTTGACTTTGGTTGCACAGCAGGTTTTACTTGTTGTTGCTGCTGAACACGAGGTTGTTGGCGTTGCTGCTGACATGGACTCCTAGGCTGCTGAGAAGCAGATGGTAAGGGTCTAGCAGAGTATCTGCGCTGATAAGAAGATTGTGGACGAAAGGGTCGCGCAGGTGGAGGCTTCTTGTTCTTGAGAAGAGTGTCCCAGCGAGTCTCATGGGCCGACAATTTCTGTGTGGTAGAATCGAGAGATTCACCAAATAGCTCATTTCCAAGGCAAGGAGCATTGGCAAGGCGATCCTGGTGATTGATGTCAAGCTCCGAAACCCTAAGCCAAGTAAGACGGCGCATAGCCACAGCCATGGCAGTAGCCCTCGAGGTGAGTTCAAAGGTGTCGTAAATTGAACGTACCATAAATTTCCTAAGCTGCAATAGGTTGGAAGTGCAGTGTTGGAAAGAAGGTAGTTTCCGGTCAGGCAAGTACTTCTCAAAGGAAGCTAGTTGTTGAATAAGTTGCTTCAAATAGAAAGAAAAATGAAATGCATAATTGCCTGAGCGGTTAGCAAGCATAGCATTTTGGTACAAAAGCTTGCCAAACTTGTCCATGACCTTTCCCTCTCTGCCAGGAGGGACAGAAGCATAAACACTAGTGCCCGCAGATTTTTTAAGGGTGGACTCAACCAACATAGATTCATGTGGTAATTGTGGTTTATCAAAACCTGGAATGGGAATAACCTTGTACAAGGTATCCAACTTGCGAGGAGCACCCGGAATGGTCAAGGGTGTCTCTAGATTTTTATAAAAAGTCTCCCTCAAAATGTCATGAAGGGGCAATTTAAGGAACTCCTTTGGAGGCTGATCAAAGTCCAAAGCTTCAAGAAATGCCTTAGATTTCTTGGATTCAGCCTCCAAAGGAATTGAAGAGTCACACATCTCCTTAAGAAAAGATGTAAAGGAGGAATGGTCCGGCTTAGAGGAAGGGTCTTATAGAGAGGGGTCCTCCGTGCCCGAAGAACCCTCATCCTCAGAGAGCAAGGGCTCCTCAGAGTTATCCCAGAGATCAGGATCTCTTATCTGGGAACCCTGACCTCGGGAGTCTGGCGTCGAAGGCTCATTGTGTCGGGTCTTACGTGCTGACTTCCCAGACCGTAAGGAGGCGGCACCGGGAGAAGTCAAAGGGTGCCGGTGCTGGGACTGATCAGACATCGGTAATGACTCAGATGTTTGAACAGCCCGATGAAGACCTCTCGGTTCCGCAGTAAGTATCGGCATGGAAGCAGAAGAGGTAGAATGGACCGGTACCGACAGAGTGGAACCCGACAACAGGGGCTGCTCCACAGCCGGTACCGGTGGCTCAGGCCGGACCAGGGCTGGAAGGTTCGGCGCCAACAGAGCAGGAAGGAGTTGCTGCAACTGCTCTTTAAGTTGGACTTGAAGGACAGCCGCAATGCGGTCATCCAAAGAAGGCACCAGTATTGCTTTCTTTTTCTGCGGTACCTGTGGTGCCGCTCGACGCTCAGAGGATGAGGAGGCCAAGGAGGATGCACTCACATCTATAGGGGCGGAGCGTTTACGGGGGCGCTCAAGGTCGGAAGGACTGGACTCTCTGCCATGGCGACCGGAGGATGCTCCAAGGAGGAAGGCTTCTTAGCCGGCTTACCTGTCGCGCGGCGTCAATGACATGGGTGCCGGTTGAGAAGCAGTCGACGCTGGTGTCGATACCGAGGGATCAGTCATCGCGGCACCAAAAGGGTGCACTTTTTTAAAGTAGCACAACGGGTGCAGGTGGAAGCCCTGTGATCTGGACCCAAGCACTGAAGACACCAATTGTGTGGGTCGGTCACCGAGATGGGCCTAGCACACCGTTGGCACTTTTTAAAACCAGGCTGAGGGGGTATGAAGGTGAACACGGCCTCTGTTAAATCGAACGCGGAGGACTCGATGGTGACACCAGGCCCCGCTGGGGCAAGCCCGAAAAAAATGAAACGAAAAGTTTTTTACTTTTTTTTAAGAGAAACAAAGTAAAAGTAAAAAAGAAAGTTTAAGAAGAAAAATACACGAGCGGGAAAGCAAGGGAAAAAATTTCAGCGACCGTTGAAAAACACGCGTCTTCTTAGCTCTGCGGAAACTGGGGACCGCGCACCTCCGTCAGGAGGGAAGGCGCACGAGCGGTGCGGCCTAACTAGAACTTTCTAAGATCTTAGAGTGCAATCACTCTAAAATTATCCGTACCGGGGCTCCATCGGTGCCATCACCCATCAGTTAAGAATATGCTGCCTGCTTGTCCTGGGATAACAGGTGTTATCCAGTGACAGCAGTCATCCACGGAGCCTCGTCACGGGCAACTTTTCAAGCAAACTTGATTGAAGATCTCAAAGTTTGCTAGTGCTGTACCACGCATGCATGTGCCTTCCCGCTCCACTAGAGGGCATGTCCCCTCCTCATGGTCTTCAGTTCAGATAGCAAGCAGCCAACCAGGGGAGGTGGGAGGGTTGCGAGAATATCTGCCTGCTGTCCCTGGATAACACCTGTTACGGTAAGTAACTGTGCTTTATCCCAGGACAAGCAGGCAGCATATTCTCTACATGTGGGTGACCTCCCAAGCTAACCAAAAAGGAATTGAGGGAAAGTAGGCTATTTATGAAAACAGATTACACAAAACTGACTGACCAAATTGGCCGTCATGTCTGGAAAAAGCATCCAGACAATAAATAGTGAGAGGTGAAGGTATGAACCGAAGAACAAGTGGAGGTCTTGCAGATATCCTCAATAGGCGTGGATCTGAGAAAAGCAACAGACGCCGCCATTGCTCGGACCTTGTGCCCCATGACACAACCGTGCAGCGAGAGACCAGCCTGAGCGTAGCAGAAGGAAATACAAGCAGCTAACCAGTTGGACAAGGTGCGCTTGGAAACAAGACGCCCCAATTGATTAGGATCAAAGGACAAGAAAAGTTGAGTATCCCTCCAATGAGACTGGGTGCGATGAAGATAAAAATCCAACGCCCATTTACAGTCAAGAGTGTTAAGTGCCACTTCCCCAGGGTGAGAATGGGGCTTAGGAAAAAAACACTGGAAGGACAATAGACTGATTAAGGTGGAAATCCAAAACCACCTTAGGCAAGAACTTAGGATGAGTACGCAGGACCACCTTGTCATGATGAAAGACAGTAAAAGGCGGGTCCACAACCAGAGCCTGTAGCTCACTGACCCTGCGAGCAGACGTGAGAGCAATCAGGAACATCACTTTCCAAGTAAGGAACTTCAGATGGGCCCTATCCAGGGGTTCAAATGGAGGTTTCATCAATTGAGTGAGAACCACATTAAGATCCTAAACCACCGGGGAAGGCTTGAGAGGAGGATGGACATTCAAGAGGCCCCTCATGAAGTGAGAAATCAACGGATGGACCGAGAGTGATTTCCCATCGAGTAGCCGATGAAAGGCAGCAATCGCACTGAGATGAACTCTAATAGAAGTCGTTTTAAGCCCAGACCGAGACAAATGAAGCAAGTACTCCATCACTGAGGACAAAGAGGCAGACAAAGGCTCAACGCATTGGGAAACACACCACGCGGCAAATCTAGACCACTTCTGAGAATAACACTGTCTAGTGGAAGCCTTCCTAGAAGCTTCTAAAACATTGCACACCGACTAAGAAAAACCCCGGGAAGAAGTCAGGTGGAAAGGAATCAAGCCGTCAAGTGCAGAGATGGCAGATTGGGGTGCAGCAGCGAACCCCAACTCTGAGACAGCAGAGACGGAAATACAGGCAGCAGAAGAGGTTCCCAGACGCTGAGTTGGAGAAGAAGGGAGAACCATGGCTGCCTGGGCCACCGAGGTGCTATTAAAATCATAGCAGCATGCGTCGATCGGAGGTGCACGAGAGTTTTCAGAATCAGAGGAAAGGGAGGGAACGCATAGAAAAACCTGCCCGTCCAATCCAGAAAGCAAGCATCCACCTCGAGACGATCCGGGGAGTAGATCCTTGAACAAAAGCGAGGCAACTTGTGATTGATGGGCGAAGCGAACAGATCTATCTATGGAGTCTCCCACCGAGCAAACACCTGATGCAGGGTCAAGGAATGTAGTGACCACTCGTGCGGCTGGAGGCGACTTAACCTGTCTGCCAGGCAGTTTTGCTCGCCCTGGATGTAGACCACGCGAAGGAAGATGTTGTGGCATATCGCCCACTCCCAAAGCGCTTCCATGCAAAGTGACAGGGAACCCGTACCCCCTTGCTTGTTCATATAATACATCGCCACCTGGTTGTCCGTACGCACCAGGACCATTTGATCCTGCAGCAAGTGACAGAACGCCACCAACACCCTGTAAATGGCCCGGAGCTCCAGCAGGTTGATATGGCAGCGACGGTCCGTATCCGACCAAGGACCCTGAGTCCGAAAGCCGTCGAGATGAGCCCCCCAGGCGTACGCCGAGGAGTCCGTCATTAGGACTTTCTGAGGCAGAAGCACAAGAAAGAGTAAACCTCTGGAAAGATTGGAAGAGTCGGTCCACCAACGGAGCGAGCGTCTCAAGGAGGGAGTCACTGCAATGTGCTGAGATACGGGATCCCGATCCTGCCTCCACTGGGACATCAGAGTTCACTGAGGCACCCGGAGGTGCAATCTGGCAAAGGGCGTCACATGAACGGTGGAAGCCATGTGCCCCAAGAGGATCATCATCTGCCTGGCCGAGACCGAAGCCCTCAGGGAGACCTGTTGACTGAGCCGAACGAGGGAGGCTTGTCGAGACTGAGGCAGAAACGACCGGAGGCGAACCGTGTCCAGCACGGCTCCAATAAACAGCAGGGACTGAGAGGGACACAACTGGGACTTTGGAAAGTTGACCTCGAACCCGACACTGAAGGAAGATAATAGTCTGACGGGTCACTGAGATAACCCCTTCCCTCGACGGTGCCTTGATTAGCCAGTTGTCGAGGTATGGGAATACCTGAAGACTTCAGGGCCGCCGCCAGCACCACGAGGCATTTTGTGAAGACCCGTGGGGATGAAGCAAGCCCGAACGGGAGGACCCGATACTGCAGATCAAGGTCCCCCACCCAAAAGCGAAGGAAGTGGCGAAAGGCTGAGTGAATCAGCACATGAGTGTAAGCCTCCTTCAGTGAACACAACCAGTCCCCCTCTTCCATCAAGGGATATAAAGTGGGAAGAGAGAGCATGCAGAACTTCTCCTTGACCAGAAACTTGTTCAGCCCCTGGAGATCCAAAATGGGGCGAAGGTCCCCGGTCTTTTTGAGAACCAGAAGGGCGTGAGCCTCCCAGAGAAGTTGCACGCCACTCGAAAGATAACTCTCTGGGGGGGCCTGTCCGGAGGTGAGGACCAGAAATGGAGCGAATACCCCTCCCTGATAACGAAGAGGACTCATTTTCCGCAGTGATCAGAGCCCAGCGGTGAAAGAAATCAGATAGGCAGAGGAGCAGGCTCAAGGGCGGAGGAGGCCAGCCCCCTCCTGCCCAGTCAAAAGGATGGCGCCGGCTTGGCCGCAGCCGGGATCTGCGGCTTCAGTGGGGCCCTCTGCTGCTGTGGACGGTATAGAAAACACCGGTGTCGATTTTTGCGGGTAGCACCGAGGAGGCAACCTATACAATTTGGGAGGAGTTCGCCTTGGCTCGGACCAGGGAGGCAAAGGAGTGCTCGTGCTCCGAGAGGCGCTTGGTGGCCGCCTCGATGGAATCATCAAAGAGTTCGTTGCCCAAGCACGGAAGATTCGCCAACCGGTCCTGCAGATTCAGGTCCATATCAACTATGTGCAGCCACGCCAAGCGGCGCATGGCCACAGCGAAGGCAGAGACCCTAGAAGAAAGTTCAAAAGCATCATACGAAACCTGGAATATGTAAAGCCGAAGCTGCGAAAGGGTATCCAGAAGCTGACAGAAATCCGCACGGCAGTGGACCGGCAAGTCATCCTGAAAGGACGGCAGAGATTTAATGCACTGCTTAAGATAGGATGTGAAAGTAAAGTTGTAATTAAGGACCCTGTTAGCCATCATAGAATTTTGGTACAGGCGCCTACCAAACTAATCCATAGTCCTTCCCTCCCGGTCGGGCAGGACAGCCGCGTAGACCTTAGAAGGGTGAGACTTCTCTAGGGAAGACTCCACCACTGAAGAATGGTGGGAAAGCTGATCCTTCTCGAACCCCTTACAGGGGACCGTCCGGTATCAAGACTCCATTTTAGACGGAATGGCTCCAGGTTGCGGAAAAAAGTTTGTTGCAACACTGGATTCAAGGAGAGCCGCAAGGACTCCTTAGGAGGCTAGAGAATTTCCATCTCCTCCAAATATTCTTTGGTATAGTGGGAATCCGACTGGAGGTCCAAATTCAATGCCTTCCCCATGCCCAGGACGAATCTGGTGAAAGAAGAGGGCTTGCTCTCAGACCGCCCCTCAAGGGGGAAGGTCGAGCGAGACTGCAAGGCAGCAGAAAGAGGGGGAACCTCCCTGGAGTACTGCACCGGCATGTCAGTGTCAACAAGCAGTGTCGAAGAAGCCCCGCTGAAAGAACAGGGGGGGGGGGGGGGGGAGTCGAGGACAGCTTACACTTAGAGGTCCCCGCAGGCGAGGACCCAGGGGTCCGAGGCATCGAGGACCGACGAAGCCCCCTTGAGGGTCCCGGGAAGACAAGCATCGGGAAAAAGAGGCCGAAGCTCCCGATGCCGGTGCCCCACGGGAGAGAGTCCAAGACTGCACTGGCGACCACCGGAGACTCGGATCTGACAACACCAGGTTTGAGGCTTTAATGGACCCCGTCGTATGAGGGCCCGGTAATCTTCCCCGCCTCGGAATCCCTGGCTTTCTTAGCGGGTCTCCGGGACGAGGGAGAGAGACGCCTCGACCGGTGCCTCGAACGAGGCCGAGCAGGGGGAGACTCCAGCCGCGAAGGAAGCAGGGAAGAGTCCGAGGAGGACAGACGCCGAGACCGACGCCCCTTGCCCCGAAAACCCTCGAGGCGACGCTCAGGCTGGTCCGTCGCGAGCGAGTTCGAGGACGGGGCAAGCTGAGCCAAAGCAGAGGAGAGCTGTGAGGAGATGATAGCCTTAAGCATATCCTCGAACATCGGCACCAAGACCATATTCGGCCCTACAGGTGCGGCAGTGCACTCCACCGGGGACAACCTCAAGGAAGAGTATTCCCCTATGGTGGAGGCACGCTTGGAGGCCTTAGTAGGCGGTTTCGTTGAGGCAGTCACCGCCTGGCCGGTCAGAGACTCCGAGGAGGGCTTCTTAGGTAGCTGAACTGACCCTGAAGACGGAAGAGGAGACTTACCTGCAGTGGAGGATTTCGAGGCCAGAGCCATCGAGGTCTTCAAGGTCGAGGGAGATTTTCCCGAGACCGAGGTCTTCGAGGCCGACGTCGAGACCCAGGCCAAGGTTGAGACCGGGCCCGCAGTTAGATCAGTCTCCATAGTGAAGAGCTCCGCAATCCATGCTCGACACCTCCTGAGAGCCCAAGGTTGAAGGGTAGCGCAACGAGGGCAAGAGCCCGTAGGATGGTCGACTCCGAGGCACAAGATGCACCAGCGGTGCGGGTCATTGATCGAAATCACCCGACCGCACTGAGTGCACTTTTTAAACCCGATCAAGGGCCGGGACATAAGTCAAAAAAAGGGAGAGCCGCGGCCACGCGAGGCCAGGCGGCCAAGGCAAACCGGGAGCCCCCAATTTGCCGAAAACATGAAATAGAAAAATCAACAACAACAAAAAAAAGAGCACAGCGACTCCTGAACTAAATAAAAATAAGAAGCCGCGGTGCAAGAAAGGCACGTAGAAAAAACGCAAAGAAGAGAGACAGGGCTTTCTGGCTCCGTGGAAAACTAAGAACTGAAGACCACGAGGAGGGGACGCACCCTCTAGTGGAGCAGGAAGGCACACGCATGTGTGGTACAGCACTAGCAAACTTTGAGATCTTCAATCAAGTTTGCTTGAAAAGCTGTCCGTGACGGGCCTCCGTGGATGACGTCACCCACATGTAGAGAATATGCTGCCTGCTTGTCCTGGGATAAAAACCCATCTCCACAGCTCAGTCCCCATCCTGTCCCCATGAACTCAGTCCCTGTCTCCAGCCCAGGTCAGCCACATGCAGTGTGCAAGAGTCACTGTGGGCTGTCCCAGCAAACAAGTTCAGCTGGTGCTTAAGATAATGAGCAGCCAAACCAAAAGGAAGATGGACACGCGCTTGCAGACTGACACCGGGTCCACGGACCAGTGGTTGAAGAACACTGTACTAGACTATCTGGGAATTTAAATGTGAACAGAGAGTGTCACTAGACAACTAGGAGGACTCATGATGGGTAGCCAGGGGAAGGGAGATTGGGTTGAGGAGGTGCCAGTAAATATCCACTCTTTTTAACCAAGCCACTTGTCCTGCTTCCAGATCCTGGTATAATTTTTTCTACATCCACTTGTCCTGCTCTGGATCCTGGCATAATTTTCTCCGCAAAAGTTGTACGGGCAAAGCTTTTTTTAGTTTGACATGCCATGGGATAATAATCATTTGCATCCATTTCAATAGTGTGCAGTAAGTGTTTCTGCAGGAGTTTATGCCTACCCTGAAACCCTTTCTACACTGCCATTCTACAGTCAAATTTAAATCTACAGTAAGCATGCAGAAAGCTTTCTGTATCAGTCCCCACATACCTGGCACAAAGCCTTAAGTGCATGCAGTTAATACTATGCAGAATCTGCTTTGTGCAGAAATTAAGATGCAGGTGTCTATGGGCTTTGGGACCATCCAAAATTTTTGCAGTACACTAGACTCTCAGTTAACCAGCACCCATGGGGATCGATAGATGCCAGATTTATTTACTGTTCATTTAAAAATTTATATACCGCATACAACTATATGGTTTCCAAATGACATACATAGAATCCTGTTTCCCTCCGATTGTCAACATCCCTGTTATACTAGGGACAAAACCCAAATTCGATCAGTTCAGAAATAAACAAGCTGCATTACTATTAAGAATAGGCCTACCTAATACTACGTCATACCAGGCACTGCTAAGTTTACCCTTAATTTCCAGCAGCAATTGCGTTTCTTTTTCGGTTGCTTGAGAGGGCCGGTTACCTCTCTTCATGCACTTACATCTGGAGCACGTTCCCGCCGGCATCTGCCTTCGTCCTGACAGTGACTAAGCCATCTTGCCGCACTTCTGCCCTGCCCACTACTTACCTCGCCCAGCGCCTGGAAACCGAGCCAACAGCTCTCGCTACCTTCCCGCTCCGTGCTCGGGTCCTAGAGCGGGGTCTCGCGCAGCAGCGCGCGCAAGGCGGCAGTTTCCAGGGACGCGTCACACCGCCGGCTTCACCGCGCGCCGCGACTGTTTCCACAGGCGGCAGGTGCACCCCCACCCCCGACCTCGCTGGAAACGGCCAAAGACCCAACCCATGAGCCTCCCAAACGGAAAGAGCCGGCCAGAAAAGGGAGCTGCCCATGAACCCCCACCGGCGCCACTCCACTCACAAGGAACGCTCGTCCGTGTGATGCCTCAGTCGCTCTCCTTCCCGCTGACTCTGTGAGAACGAGCGCGAGCCGGGGGACCGATCTTATAGCCTCGACGAGTCCCGCGAGAGGCCGCAAGCCCCACCCACCTACCACTCTCTCCCCGCCCAACGAATTACACCCCCAATGCCGTTTTATATAATATAACTCCTTCCCTTCCGCTCCCTCACAGTCTGTAATCTCAGCTACTCCTGCACTTCATCCCCCCCACACTCCATGACTCCTTCCTCATCCCAAAACCTCTATCCCCTCACTCATCTAGTTCTACCCCTCTCCCTCACAGTCTGTAATCTCAGCTACTCCTGCACTTCATCTCCCCAACTCCATGGCTCCTTCCTCATCCCAAAACCTCTATCCCCTCACTCATCTAGTTCTACCCCTCTCCCTCACAGTCTGTAATCTCAGCTACTCCTGCACTTCATCCCCCCCACACTCCATGACTCCTTCCTCATCTAGTTCTACCCCTCTCCCTCACAGTGTGTAATCCATCTTTCCATTCACCCTTCCCCCAACCTGCAACAAGAACCCCCTCACTTCCCCAGAACATCCCCCTCATCATGGTTATGCTAAATCCAAGTCATCTTCCCTACAGATCAGCAATATATGTAGTTATCTATCAGGCAGGTCATTGGGATTCTGAATTTTTCTTTATTATTACATACCAATTTGTAAGTGAAATTTACAGTATTAAAGATTGAATTGTTCTAAGATTTGGTATATTGTATACATTTGATGATAATGTTCAGCTTTTAATTTTGTACATCACATTTAATTGAAAGGTATTGCAATTCATAAATAAATGTTTCAGGTCTTTATCTGCCGTCATTTACTATGTTATGTTACTATGTTTATGTTATGCTATGTGATAACATGGACTAGCAGGTAGAGACTTTTTTGGTTATTTTCTTTTCTGTGCATTGTAATTAATCTTATTACTTTTATTTTAACCACTTTCTGTATGACTTTGGCAACACATGTGGAAATAACTTATGCTAATAATCCTGATTCCAAATCTTGCCTTTGTCTTGCATACCATTTACGGTATCTCATCTCTCCTCTCTGAATAGATTTTGATGGAGCAGACAGGTACTGACCCCACCCTCTTCATCAGACAGTCTTGGGTTCTCCCTATATCATGTCTGCACAGCCAGCGTGACTTAGCATTTTTCTTTCTTCCAGGTTTATCTCTTCCTCAACATCCTGTAGTCTTGGAAGCCTGGGCTGAGAACCATACTGGTTCTATCAAATTTCACTGCACAGAAGAAAAGAGAAGTGTTTCACACAGAAGACTTGGTTGATTTCATTAATCAAACCTTCTAACTCATTGGTTTTTCATGCAAGTAAAAAGAAATCACTCTTCAAATAATGACTTTTGTTCTACAGTGTCTCTACAGGGCTGGAAGAAAGGTATTAGGTCTCCTAAAGCAGAAGTTCTCAACATGTGGTGGGGGTACGTGCACCATTGTTGGGGCGCTGTAAGTCTCCCACCCTCCTTCTGCTGTCACATATCTCCCTTTTGCCACCATCGTCTTCTTTCCCTAGCTCTCACAGGCTAGCAGCAGCAGTTCACTGTGCTTTTGACTTCCCCACACAGCTGCTGCTAGCGTTACTTTAATGATTTCATCAAGCAGCCTCAGGGCCTTTGCTAGGCCAGCCCGCCTCCAATGATGCAAGTTCCTCTTTCCTTAGAGGCAGCTGGCTTAGCAAAGGCCCCAAGGATGCTTGATGGAATCGCTTTCTAGGCCCCAACCCTTTAATCTCCCTCCCAACCCCATGATCCCCCCACCCCACCCCCGACCTACTGAGGTACCTGGTCTAGCGGGGTCTTTGTGGCAGGAGCCTACCTCTTCATGGCTGCCTTCTAAAACAGCTGCTGTGACCTCTCACAACTGCTCACGGCATTTCCTGTAGTACCACAAGCTACAGCAAGAGGTCACAGCAGTCATTTTAAAAGGCAGCTGCAAGGAGGCAGGAGCGAGAGGATAGCGGTCCTGCCACAATGAATCCTGCTGGACTACTAGGTACCTCGGTAGGCTGGGGGGGGGGGGGAATCATGGGGGTGGGAGGGAGATTAAAGGGTCAGGATCTGGAGAGAGGCGAGAACCTTGTCCATGGGTTGGGGGAGGAGTAGGGAGGGAGGGATGAGAGGTGCAAAGACCTGCAAGAGGTTGGAGGATAAAGAGATGTCAGACCATTGGAAAGGGGAAGAAAGGAGGGAGTGATGCCAAACTCTGGGAAGGGGGGGAGGAAGGAGAGAGATGTTGTACCACTGGGAAGAGGGAAGGAAGGAGAGATATGTCAGACCAGGAAATGGAAGGGAAGGAGGGGAGAGAGAGTTATCAGACAGCAGGAAGGAGAGGAGAGATGCCAGACTATGGGGAGGAGAGGAGACAGATGCCAGACTGTGGGAAGGGGAGAAGGAAAGAGAAAGATGTTGGACCACCGGGAGGAGGGAGGAGAAAGATGTCAGACAATGGAAACACGGAGGGAGGGAGGAAGAGAGAGATGCCAGACCCTGGGAGAGAGATTGGAAGGGAAGAAAAGACATGGAAAGGTAGATTTTGAGAAGAAAGCAGAAAAATGGAAAAAAGTTGAATGTTTAAAGTTAATGCCAAAGATGGATGCAGGGCAGAAAGTGAAGGAGAGAAAACCAATCAATAGTTACATAGTCAGACGGAAGTACAACAAGAAACTGGGAAAGGATGATTAGAAAAATAAATCACCAGACAACAAAGGTAGGGGAAATGATTTTATTTTCAATTTAGTGATCAAAATGTGTCAGTTTTGAGAATTAATATCTGCTGTCTATATCTGTCTGTAGGTGTTACTGAGGTGACATTACATTTTTTAAAGTCATCTGCCTTGAAAAAAAAAAAAATAAAATTATAATTATAATTAACATTTTCTCTGCATACTGAGTGCTTTGTGTAGTTTAAGTTTGTGGTTATCATTATGTATTAATAAGATTATATTGTGTGTATTATATATGAAAAATTAACTGAAGAA
This sequence comes from Geotrypetes seraphini, assembly GCF_902459505.1. Classification (NCBI taxonomy): domain Eukaryota; kingdom Metazoa; phylum Chordata; class Amphibia; order Gymnophiona; family Dermophiidae; genus Geotrypetes; species Geotrypetes seraphini. The sequence goes on from NC_047095.1 coordinate 72,796,343, forward strand.
ATTGCATTACAATTAGTACTATTATTATAGGGGCATTGTCAGGGTCGAGTTTGGGTGAGTCTGATGTGGAGCTTGGGTGGGGTATTCAGTTGATATTTGTTAGACTTAATAATAATAATTTTATTTTTATATACTGCCAAAACCATAGTAGTTCGAGGCAGTTTACAACAAGAAGAGCTGGACAGTCAGCGAAAAAGAATAACAATGAAGTCTTTGGTTACATAAAGCCACAATGTAGGGATATCGAGTACATGTGATAAGAGTACGGGGAAGGTTTAAGAGTTCTTGGTTACAAATTGGTTAAACAGGTTGGTTTTAACTAGTTTTCTGAAGTTAAGATAGGTTGTGGGGAAAAAAAAAAAAAAAAAAAGGTGGGGATGACCCAGTTGCTCTACAATAAAGAGAGTCCAGAGAACAAAAACCAAAACAGACTATGGAGAATTATGTTTTTGATGTTACTTTATTGGTGTATTATTCCACCACAATAAATGTACAAATCCACATGTTACGGTGTAACAGGACCCAACATGGTCTGTGTTTCAGCGGACATGCCTTCCTTAGGAGTCCAGGTTGATGTAAATGCACAAATGTGGATGAACAAGCAGATAAAAAACCTTCAAAGCTTGTTTTAAGGAGATTGCCGGCAGCAATTTTCAAGGGCAGTGTTTCTCAACCTGTGGTACACATACCCTAGGGGGGTATGTGGGCCGCCTGTTGGGGGAACGCAGGCTGGCCACCACCTGGGATCTCTCCCTGCCTGCCTTCTCACTAAAGCTACCACTGCCGCTGCTGCTGATTTCTCCCTGCCACCCACCCCACCTGCCAAGCTGACCCTGCCATGCTCCTTCACCCCCCCCCCCCCCGAAGCCAAGCCTGTCACACTCCATTCCCCCCTCCAAAGCCAACCCTGCCACGTTCCATTCCCCCCTCCTCGCCCCGCTGCCGATGCAGACACAGAGAGGGGCCAGGTGCATGCAGCGACTGCACAAGCGGCTGGCCCACAAGCATCCCCCCGACGTCAAGTCCATCAGAGAGGAAGTTCCGGGCCAGCCAATCACTGCCTGGCTGGCCCGGAACCTTCTCTCCGACATCAGAATTGATGTCGGGGTGGGGGAGGAAGGTTTGTGTGCTGGCCGCTTGAGCAATGCTGCACAATGTGACAAATATACAGCAATCCCAAGGTTTATCACAGAAAAGTATATGAAATCATACAAACCCCGGTGCAGAAGGGCAGACCAAGTCAGAGCCCAGGACAGTAATTTAGCTGACTACCCTTTGTGCAGTGAAGATGAGACTGAGACAGAACAAAAAAGGTTTTCCTTATCAAAGGCAGTGCTAAAGCAAAGCAGGAAATATCTGCCCTACTATTACCCAGTTCCTGTAAGGCAGAAAATAGAAAGACAGTTTTCCCTCAGAGAAACATCCCAGGCTGAGGAAGGAAAGCCCTTCCCCCCACTGAAGCCAAGGGGGTGTGGTTTTCTTCCTCAGCTTAAAGCAAAGCTCAGCAGAGAGCAGTGTGGAGAGGCAGGACAGGACTGAGCTTACCCCAGACCAGGCAGGCAGCCCTGACTGGGAAATGAGAGAGGAGTAGGCTGAAGAAAACCTGTCTTCAGAGCTGGGTGAGGCTATGATATGGGAAGACAACAATGCTACAGCTGAGATTTGGCCAGAACAAATGGAAGTGGCTTGAAACAAACGTGAGTCTTTTGGATATTTTCCATAGCTGGGTTTTTTTTTTCTCTGGTAAGCAGACTGTGGGCTACCAGAGAGGGTAATTTTGGACTATAAAGTTTGCTGCACTTTTCTTCTGTGCTTTTAGCAACGGAACAGTATCCTTCACTGTCTAAAACAGTGATTAAATTGAGCCAAACACTGGGCAGGAAAATCAGCCTATTTGGTGCTCTGATTCAATGTGGACAGAAACCTATTGAAAATCTCCGAGTATAAAACTGCTATGTTTGCTCTGTTAAACACCATCTCAGTTTTGGATTGAGTTCATCTTTGAGAACCAGTATTTGTTGTCTCCTGCCTAAATTGAAATTGAACCCAGATAAAACGAAATTCATCCTCCTAGAAAACAACAAAATACTTGGGTGGGGGTACTCAGTTGGTATTTGTTAGGCTTAGGGCAGTGTTCTCCTACTCAAAGCCTTTGCAAGGCCACATTTTGGATTTATAGGTACTTGGAGGCCTCAGAAAAAAAAATAGCTGTCTTATTAAAGAAATAACAATTTTGCATGAAGTAAAACTCTTTATAGTTTATAAATCTTTTCTTTTGGCTAAGTCTTAATAATAATATTGTTATTTATAGCTAAAGAGACAGATCATCAAGAAATTGTTTTATTTTACTTTTGTGATTATGATAAACATACCGAGGCCTCAAAATAGGACCTGGTGGGCCGTGAATTTGAGACCACTGGCTTAGGGGGTAATTGGCTTAAAAAGGTTGAGAAACGCTGTTATAGGGAAAGAAATTACAGATTTTGGCAGTCTGTTGGATTTCTGCAGAAAAAGAGAGAGGAGTCGTAGATGACCCCAAGGTTGCGAGCTGACAAGACAGGGAAGATGAGTGTTATCCACTGAGATAGAGAGGGGGAAGGTGGTATAGGTGGAAGGATAAGTAGCTGAATCTTGGCCATGTTCAGTTTTAAGTGGCAGTGAGACATCCAGGTATGAAACAGGACATGCTTGATTTGCTGACTGTATGTGTGTGATGGAAAGAGAGTATGAAGCCCAGTCTGGTGTAGCCTAGTAGTGGATACTATCAATTCACACTTCCGGACTCTGAGACTATCACTTGGTAATAGCACTGTCAATTAGGCCAATCCCATCCATCCTTCAAAAAACCACCCCAAAACAATAAAAACAATAGCAAAGTAAAGTGAAAGGAAAAAAGAAGAGAATGTGAGGACATGAGAAGCTGCAGACATGATGGGGTTTGGGGGGGTCAGCAAGCAGCACACAACAGGGAGTTGGCAATCTGACAGATAGTAGAATGGGGGAGAATAGGATCAGGGCTAAACAGAGAGAGGGTAGGGACACAGGGGACCAATGCTGAATTGAGGGGGGAAGGGGGGCCCAGAAAGGAAATGATGAACATGATGGGAGCATAGAGTCAGGGAAAAGGATGATGGGGGCAAGAGGGGAGTGAGATGCTGAACACAGGAACAGGGAAGATAGAAGACCCTGCAAGATAAAGGGAAATAGAAACCAGAGATGGGGGCCAATAAAATGATCAGACAACAAAGATAGAGCAATAATTGGTATTTAGAAAATGTACGCTTTTCTAATTCAATAACATTTATTGACTTTAATCACAAATTACAGACTGTACCAGATTATGCCACCTTCTGATGTAGGTAAGGCTTGGAGACCCCCTTTGGCCAAGGAGTCGCAGAAAATTGCCATGCCTGCAACCTGCTCCCAACACTCTCCCTGACACCTGGTATCTTTATATGTTGCACAGTGTGGGGTGTTTGTTTTGTGTGTGTGTGTGTGTGTGTGGGGGGGGGTCAGAAAGAGGTGGTTGGCACATTCACATTGAATCAATTAGCTAACCAATGGTTAATGCTGTGTACTTTGCATGTTCTTAAGACAGGTCTAGGATTAGCCTTCCAGTATTGAAACCTCACCTGAGCAGGGCTGGCATTAGGGGTGAGCAAACAGGATAATTGCTCTGGCACTCCTGGCACAGGGGGTCCCAAACCTGCCTGAAGTTGAAAGAGGAACAGCCTGCAAGCAAGCTTTGCACCTCCTCCCTAAACATCTGCTCTAGGCCTCATCATAGGGTTTCTTTTGATGACTCTATCAAGTGTTCGGGTGGCTTTTTTTAATTTTACTACTTTTGTCCGGGAAAACCTGTACATCTGATAACCCAACTTTTGGACTCTGGCCTGTCCCTTGCTAGGGTCCTACAGGACCTCTGCCGCTCCTGGTGGCCAATTGGAGCCCCCACCTGTGACAGCGTGCCTGTTGGGACCCTGTCCCAGTCGGACCACAGCCCAGCAATCTTCCAGACCCCAATCTCCCCCTATGCTCCTCCCTGTGATCTCCGTTCATTGGGCAAGCCCCTCTTATCTGTACCCTTCTCTTCCACTGCCAACTCCATACTCCGTCCCTTCTTTCTTGCAGTGCTGTATGCCTACAACAGGCTGCCTGAATCATTACATTGTACACCGTCCCTGGCAGTGTTCAAATCAAAGCTAAAAGCCCACTTTTTAAAATCTATTTTCAATCCTAACTTCCATTCCTATACCCACTGTACGATTTCCTCTGCCATAATCTCCCCAACCCCGAAATGTCCTGTCTAAATTAAATTGTAAGCTCTTCTGAGCAGGGACCATCTATTGTATGTTAAAATGTACAGCGCTGCGTATGCCTTTCAGCGCTTTAGAAATAATAAATAGTAGTAGTAGTAGCCTCCATTCAGCCAGAGTACATTTCCATTTCCACAGCTGTCAGTGGCAGTCCAGAATCCCTCTGCTCTTCCTGGCTCCCTCCTAATCTTCGTTGCACCAGGCCTCCTCTACAGCCCAGCTCCTCATTGCCGCACGTGCACCAGGATGAGCACACCTCTCCTCCCTTTCCCTGGCAGCCAGCACACAGAATCAAGTGCTGCAGTTCCTGGAAGAGAGATGAGCTGATCTGCCTGCTTCTTGCCACCTCTGTCCTGCCAGCCTGCAGTAATGCCAAGCCTCCCCCCAGTCAGATGTTTCAATATGTTTCCCCTTCAATTCACACCAACACAGAGCTTAAACATTTAAATACTATTTTAATTAAAAATAGAATAATAATTGAAGAGAGATGTCCAACAATTGTTGTTCTGTCCCCAGCAGCATCCTACTAGTTTATGACATCACTCTAAGAGTGTTTCATAGAGGTTTAATGCTGCAGTCATTTCCTGCTATGCTATGCTATGTGAGCAAGGCATTGTATTTACACGCATGCTGCAGCCATTCTTGCTTACCTGTATAAGCTTCACTGTCAGTGCACTTTTCTCCTAAGACCTTTTCCCTTTACCTTGCATCTAATGTTGAATTATTCTCTCAATGCTGCTACTTCCTGGTCAACTCTACAACCTTTTGCTCTGATAGGTCTGCAAATGTATGATCTCTCTCTCTGCTACCTATTGCCAAACGCTGTCCCTATAGTCTCGGAGAGAGCGAGAACCAGAAGGCCTTGAGAATGCCGATGCTCAAGGCCCAGGCAACAGGAAGGATCTTCGTTCACCGGCATGATCTGTGGGCTGCGTGCCAGTGCCAGATGGGGAAGGCTTCTGTTTGGCCAGGTGGAGGATGCTGATTCGGGGGGGGGGGGGGGGGGGGGCGTTCGCGAGCAGGGGGAACAATGCCGGTTCTCGGGGGGGGGGGGGTTTGCGGGTGGTAGCGATGCTCGTAAATCGAGTCAACGCTCGGTTTGTGAGTCACGATTTGCAAGAATGTTTTGCTCATCTTGCGTTACTCGCAAACCAAGGTTTGACTGTATTTTAAAAAAGATCTGTTTTCAGCAGTGTCCCCACTTTCTTGCCTTGGATACCATTGATTTGTTGTGCTGGAACCAATAGCTACCTCCTGGCTAAATGCAGGCTAAAGTCAGTAGTGGCTTCTTAGGCAAAGGCCTCAGGGGATGGTCACTAAACTGGTCCATACGGTAAAGCACAGTTACTTACCGTAACAGTTGTTATCCAGGGACAGCAGGCAGCTATTCTCACAAGTGGCAGGTATTCTCACAAGTGGGTGACGTCATCTGACGGAGCCTCGATGCGGACGCCTCACAAGCAGACTTGCTTGAAGAAACTCGAAGTTTCGAGTCGTCCGCACCGCACATGCGCGAGTGCCTTACCGCCCAGCGCAGGGTGCGTCTCCTCAGTTCAGATTGCCAGCAGAGAAGCCAACCTGGGGAGGTAGGTGGGATGTGAGAATAGCTGCCTGCTGTCCCTGGATAGTAAGTCCCTGATGGGACTGTGCTTTATCCCAGGACAAGCAGGCAGGTATTCTCACAAGTGGGTGACCTCCAAGCTAACCAAAGTGGGATGGTGGGAGAGCTGGCAACTTAGGAGAATAAATTTTGCAAGACTGTTTGGCTAAACTGTCCATCCCGTCTGGAGAAAGTATCCAGACAATAGTGAGAAGTGAAGGTATGAACCGAGGACCAAGTAGCAGCTCTACAAATTTCCTCAATAGGTGTAGATCTGGGGAAAGCCACAGAAGCTGCCATTGCTCTGACATTATGGGCTGTGACTTTACTGCGAAGGGGTAATCCAGTCTGGGCATAGCAGAATGAGATACAAGCAGCCATCCAATTGGAGATGGAATGCTTAGAGATAAGATGTCCCAACTTGTTCAGATCAAAGGAGACAAAAAGTTGAGGAGCAGTTCTGTGTGGTTTGGTGCGTTCCAAATAGAAAGCCAAAGCACGTTTACAGTCCAGAGTATGAAGAGCTGATTCTCCAGGATGAGAATGAGGCTTTGGAAAAAACACTGGAAGAACAATGGATTGGTTGAGATGAAATTCCGAGACTACTTTAGGAAGGAATTTCGGATGAGTGCGAAGAACCACCTTGTCATGATGGAACACTGTAAAAGGAGGATCCACAAGCAATGCTTGAAGCTCACTGACTCGTCGAGCAGAAGTGAGGCCAATGAGAAACACCACTTTCCAAGTGAGATACTTCAGATGAGCCTTGTCAATTGGTTCAAATGGAGGTTTCATGAGCTGAGAAAGAACAATATTGAGGTCCCAAACCACAGGAGGCGGTTTGAGAGGAGGATTGACATTGAAAAGTCCTTTCATGAATCTGGCAACCACAGGATGAGCAGAGAGGGGTTTCCCTTCAAGAGGCTGATGGAAAGCCGCAATTGCACTAAGATGGACTCGTATTGATGTAGACTTGAGGCCAGAATGAGAAAGGTGCAAAAGATAGTCCAAAATTGAAGATAAGGAGGAATGTTGAGGCTCCTGATGATGAGAAAAACACCAAGTAGAAAATCTAGTCCATTTTTGGTGATAGCATTGTCTAGTAGTAGGCTTCCGTGAAGCTTCCAAAGCATCCCTCACAGATTGAGAAAACTGTAGAGGAGCTACGATGAGAGGTTGGGATGAAGCAGAGATCCCTGATGCTGTGTAAGCAGAGAAGGAAAAACTGGTAGACGGTATGGCTCCCTGCTGCTGAGTTGAAGGAGAAAGGAGTACAAGGGTTGTCTGGGCCACCGAGGAGCAATCAGAATCATGGTGGCGCGGTCGGTCTTCAGCTTGACCAGCGTCTTTTGGATGAGAGGAAATGGAGGAAACGCATATAGAAAGAGATTCGTCCAGTCCAGAAGGAAAGCATCCGCTTCGAGGAGATGAGGAGTGTAGATCCTGGAGCAGAATTGAGGCAGCTTGAAGTTGTGGGGGGCTGCAAAGAGATCTATCTGAGGCGTTCCCCACTGTGAGAAGATGTGATGAAGGGGCTTGGAATGGAGAGTCCATTCGTGAGGCTGTAGAAGATGACTCAAGTTGTCTGTTAAGGCATTGTCTGCCCCCTGAATGTAGACAGCTTTGAGGAAGGTGTTGTGGCGAATTGCCCAATCCCATACTTTCAGAGCTTCCTGACAGAGGGAGGCAGATCCCGTACCTCCCTGTTTGTTGACATAATACATGGCGACCTGATTGTCTGTTCGAATGAGGACTACACGGTCGTGAAGAAGATGTTGAAAAGTAGTGAGCGCATTGAAAATCGCCCTGAGTTCCAGGAGATTGATGTGACACTGATGATCCGTACTGGTCCAATAGCCTTGGGTACGGAGACCATCTAGATGAGCCCCCCAAGCGTAAGTTGAAGAATCGGTCGTGAGAACCTTCTTATGGGGTGGCGTGTGAAAAAGTAAGCCTCTGGATAGATTGGAAGAGAGCATCCACCAGCGAAGAGACTGTGTCAGAGCAGGAGTGACCAGGATGTGTCGAGTCAGAGGGTCAGAAACCTGCGTCCATTGAAATGCCAGTGTCCACTGAAGAATTCTGAGGTGAAGTCTGGCAAAAGGAGTCACATATACTGTGGAAGCCATGTGACCCAGAAGAACCATCATCTGTCTCGCCGAGATGGACGGGCGAGAGGAGACTGAATGACAAAGATGGAGAAGAGCCTCTAGATGTTGTTGAGGAAGGAACGCTCTGAGTTGGACAGTATCCAGAACAGCTCCGATGAATGGAAGAGTCTGAGCAGGCTGGAGATGGGATTTTGGAAAGTTGATTTTGAATCCCAGACTCTGCAGGAATCAGATAGTCCGCTGAGTTGCTAGGACGACTCCTTGAGACGTGGAATCCTTGATGAGCCAGTCGTCCAGGGAGGGAAACACCTGAAGACCATGGTTCCTGAGCGCAGCGGCCACCACTACCAGGCACTTGGTGAAGACTCCGGAACTTGGAGGCTGGATGGTGGCTGGCTGACAGTTGAGCTCCCTCCTTTTAAACAACACTTCTTCATCTATTAATTATTTAATTATTAAAAACACCAGCAGGAGTTTCTGGGGAGAGTTGAGCGTGGGAGCCCTTGCTCCACCCCTCTCCCAGACCAACGGGGGACCCAAATTTAAAAAATCTAAAGCGCCAACGGCGCACAGCCTTTACCGGACCCCCACCAGCAGGAGTTCCTGGGAAGAGTTGAGCGTGGGAGCCCTTGCTCCGCCCCTCTCCCAGACCAGTGGGGGACCCAAATTTAAAAATCTAAAGCGCCAACGGCACACAGCCTTTACCGGACCCCTTCAGCCACCAGCAGGAGTTCCTGGGGAGAGTTGAGCATGGGAGCCCTTGCTCCGCCCCTCTCCCAGACCAGCGGGGGACCCGAATTAAAAAATCTAAAGCGCCAACGGCACACAGCCTTTACCGGACCCCCTCCAGCCACCAGCAGGAGTTCCTGGGGAGAGTTGCTCCGCCCCGAAGCCCAGAGACTCTCATCGCTCTCCTCAGAAGCAGCTCCCTGCCTTCGGGGCTGCTCCTCTCTTCGGCCCGGTGACTTCGGGTAGCGTGGGAGCCCTGCTCCGCCCCCGAATTCCCCTGCTGGACCGAGTTTTCTTCAAGAGCAGCACCTCTGCCATCGGGTGCTGCTCCTCACTCCTCCGCCACTTCGGGCCGCGTGGGAGCCGTTGCTCCGCCCCCGAAGTCCAGAGACTCTCATCGCTCTCCTCAGAAGCAGCTCCCTGCCTTCGGGGCTGCTCCTCTCTTCGGCCCGGTGACTTTGGGCAGCGTGGGAGCCCTGCTCTGCCCCCGAATTCCTTCACTCTGGCCTCTTATCCTCCTTCTCTGCTCCCTCAAACACTTCCCACTCCCAAAAACCTCTTCCCAAACTCTCCCGATGCTACATTCCCCAACAACATCTGTCCTGGGCTCAGAATTCCCATGCTAGTATCCTCCAGACCCCATCATTTCAAAAAGCACCGAGGTGCAAACCTCTCCTCCCTAAAACCTGTTCCCCCCAGCAAACCTGCCCATCCTTACCTCTGACTCTCTCACCCCAGTCCCTACTCTCTATTGTAATGCCAGGTCCGTCAGAAATAAGACCCAAATAGTAAAAGATTTACTTGAGGATTTTGATCCGGGTTTTTTGTGCATCACTGAATCATGGATCGAAAAAGATGACTTACTCACACAAAATGAACTCTGTCCCCCAGGCTACCACGGTCTTTTCTCTCCTAGATTAAATCGAAAAGGAGGAGGTCTAGCCCTTCTCTACAAATCATTCTTTAATGTTGAGCTCTTAGAAAAGGGTAGTCACCCCTCCCTGGAATTCATGCTAGCCTCAATAAATGACAAACTTCGCCCCCACCCATTAGGCATCCTGCTACTTTACCGCCCACCCAACCCCTGGAATAAATCCTCTGACTTTGTTCTTGAGACCATAACAAAGGCCTATCTAAAATTCCAAAGACTACTGATCATAGGTGACATAAACCTTCACCTAGACAACACCAACAATGACTCAACTGAGTTCAAAGACTTCCTCACCTCCTTAGGCTTCACTGCTTCCCCGCCCACCTCTACCCATGAAAATCCTCCATTGACATCATTAGCTTTCTTGACCTGACTGAGCATAAAACTTCCACAGATACGACCCGTTGGGAACATGTCTCCTGGTCGGATCACCTCCTAGGCTCTTTCTGCCTCCCTGTCTTCATGTCAGCCCTTGATACCCCAACCCGTGCCACAAACTCCATCACCTACCGCAAAAAGATCTCAAATGAACTATTCTGGTCCCAGTTTCTCAACAAACTCCCTCCCCTTCCCACTCACACGAACCCTGACTCAATCTGGCACAATTGGGTGACTCTTTCCGAATCCACGTACCGTGCCCTTGCCCCTCTAACCACTAAACCCATCTCCTATTCTCACAAGGCTCCCTGGTACCTCCCTTACCACAGAGAATTAAAACAGAAATGTCGGGCCCTGGAACGGAGATGGAAAAAAACAAAATCCCCCCTAGATAAGCAATCCTGGAGAGAATATATCAAATCCTACAACTTCGTACTAAAAAAAGCTAGGAAGAATTACTATGGAGACAAAATCTCCAGGTCAAAAAACCAAAACAGTACACTGTTCCACATCTGGCGGAACCTAACTTCTAAATATGACTCCGCCCCTCCCCCCCCTCCCATCTCCAAATGACCTAGCCAAATTTTTCAACGAGAAGATCACTACCATAAAGAGCTTGTTTCCCTCAGCTATCTCCTACAACTCTCTCCCCCCGAAAGACTCCGACGCTATCCCTGCCGACAGATCATGGACTACATTCGAACTTGTATCCGAGACCCAGATCTCTAAACTTTGCCTCAAACTTAAATCCTGCAAGTGCATCCTAGATCCCTTCCCATCCTACCTTTACGAAAAAATCCCTACACAGGCCATCTCTTCCCTTACTAACCTCATAAACAAAGTCTTACTATCGGGCCTGTTCTCCACCGAAATGGGACACATTGCCTTATCCCCTCTTCTGAAAAAAACCCGATCTTGGCCCTTCCTCACCATCGAACTATCGCCCCATAGCAAACATCCCTCTTTTAACAAAACTTCTAGAGACCATAGTCGCCACTCAGCTCTCCTCTTACCTAGAGAGATTCTCCATTCTCCAACACTACCAATACGGATTTAGGCCCAATTTCAGCACCAAGTCCCTCCTAGTTTCCCTAATCTCAAAGGTGCAACAACTACACGCCCGAAACAAATTTGCTGTTCTCCTACAGTTTGATCTCTCCGCGGCTTTCGACGTCGTGCATCACGACATACTAATCTACCAACTTTCCGAGATTGGGATAGACTCTTCTGTCCTAAAGTGGTTCTCAAACTTCCTTCGCGATCGTTCCTACATTGTCAACACAAACGGCTCCAAATCCGCTTCATGGACACCATCCTGTGGTGTTCTACAGGGCTCTCCCCTATCCCCTACAACATATATATGACTTCCCTGAAGCTCCTTAAACTATCCCCCCTTGAAACAATTTACACATATGCAGACGATATCCTCATCCTCCTCGAAACAGATCCAAACCTTACAAACCTCCAAGAGAACATCACATCATGCATAATGAGACTTCACGCCTGGTCCCTCTCAGTACAGATGAAATTAAATGAATCAAAAACAAAATTACTCTGGCTCGGCCCAAAATTAGCTCACCTGCCCGCCCTCTTCACCCTACCCACAGGCCCTGCTCTACACCTTGAGTTCTCAAGCAAGGTCCTTGGCATCACTATCGACTCCTCCCTTTCCCTCAATGATCACCTGAATTCCCTGGCAAAATCTTGTTTTTTCAGCCTCCACATGCTGAGGAAAGTTAGATCCTATTTTCACCAAAAGCATTTCACCGTCCTTGTACAATCCATCATCCTATCCAAACTCGATTATTGTAACGCCATCTACTTAGGCCTAACGAAAAAAAGTCTTCGCAGACTCCAGCTTATCCAGAACACTGCGGCTAAGCTGATTTTTGCTAAACGCAAATATGACCACGTCTCCCCTCTACTTACCAATCTTCACTGGCTCCCAGTACTTTCCAGAATTCATTTCAAATGTTCCTGCCTGGCTTTCAAGATCATTCACGGCATCTTTCCGCCCCTAATCCCTCTATCCTTCCTCGCCCCGACACCAACTGCCACCAGATCTGCCCACAGACATAAACTATCCTTCCCCTCTCTACACGGCATCCTCTACACGGCATAAACTGGGTAGATCCCTCTTCTCCAAAATCACCGGCCTCTGGAATGACCTCACTGTCCCACTGCGGAACCTGGACTCCCTCCAACTATTCCGAAAACAACTGAAAACCTGGCTTTTCTCTAGCATATAATAATCTCTTCTCCTGATTACATCCCCTCTTTTTATGCTTTGTAAACTCTTTCTCTTCTCTCTTCCCATATTTTTAAAACTCTGTAAACAAAGTCGAGCTCCACTTCAGTGGAGAAGATGCGGTATATAAACCTAAGGCTTAGTTTAGTTTTAGTTTAGTGATGAGGCCAGGCCAAAAGGGAGCACTCTGTATTGATAATGAAGATTTCCCACCCGAAATCTGAGGTATTGACGTGAGGCCGGATGGATGGGAATGTGTGTGTAGGCTTCCTTGAGAACCAGAGAACATAACCAGTCGTTCTGCTCGAGGAGGGGATACAGAGATGCTAGGGTCAACATGCAAAATTTTTCTCTGACCAGAAATTTGTTGAGCACCCTGAGATCCAAAATAGGACGCAGATCGCCCGTCTTCTTCGGAACAAGGAAGTACCGGGAGTAAAATCCCTTGTTCTGCTGAGCCAAAGGAACTGGCTCGATAGCTCGGAGCTGAAGCAAAGCTTGAGCCTCCTGAAGAAGAAGGGCGGTCTGGGCAGAATTGGAAGGATACTCTCTTGGAGGATGTTCTGGAGGAACTTGATGGAACTGAAGAGAGTATCCCTCTCTGATGATGGAAAGGACCCAGAAGTCGGTGGTAACAGTTGTTTATCGGTGGTAAAAATGATGGAGACGACCTCCGAAAGGGGGAAAAACGGGAAATGGCAGAACGACTGAGGTTATGCTTTCTACTAGACAGTCAAAAAGGCTGAGGAGCCTTACAGCAGGTGGCTGAGGCTTCTGTTGTTTCTGAGGATGTGGCCTCTTGACAGGCTGATAAATGGAAGGAGCCTGTTTAGGTGGAAAACGCCGTTGGTAAATTTGAGGAGGGCATGCAGGTTGAGGAGGAGCCGGCTTCGGCTTCGGGCGGAGAATGGATGCAAAAGACTTCTCGTGGTCCATATGCTTCTTGGTGGCTGCCTCTATAGACTCGTTAAAGAGGTCATTGCCAGCGCAAGGAACATTAACCAGCCGGTCCTGCAGGTTAGGATCCATGTTGATGGTCCGGAGCCACGCCAGAAGCTGCATGGCCACCGAGCAAGCAGTAGCTCAAGTAGACAGCTCAAAAGCATCATAGGAGGACTGAAGAAGCTGCAGCCGGAGTTGGGACAAGGATGCAAGGACTTCTTTGTATTCAAAATGCGCACAAGAATCCAGATAAGGCATGAACTTAGGAAGGATGGAGAGAAAGAACTCAAAGTAGGTGATGAAATGAAAATTATAGTTGAGGACTCTGGAGGTCATCATAGAGTTTTGATAGATGCGATGACCAAATCTGTCCATCGTTTTGCCTTCTCTTCCCGGAGGAACAGTGGCATACACCTGAGAAGGGTGAGAATGTTTCAAAGAAGATTCAACCAGAAGGGATTGGTGAGACAACTGAGCTTTGTCAAACCCCTTATGATGTACAGTCCTGATTCTGGAATCCAATTTGCCTGGAATAGCTGGAATGGAATAAGGAGTTTCCAGACAGCGGACAAAGGTTTGATCCAAAAGCTTGTTAAGAGGAAGCTTGAGGGATTCAGCCGGAGGTTGAGGGAGATGCATGGTCTCGAGATACTCCTTGGAAAACTTAAATCCAGTGTCAAGTTGAATATCTAAGTCAACTGCCATCTGACGCAGAAAAGAAGAAAAAGACAGCTGATCTGCCAAAGCCTGGCCTCGAGAGGGACTCGAGGATGTCGAGGCAGCTTGCTCCAGTGAAGAAGGAGATCTGGATGGAGAAAAAGAACCCACCGGGTCTTCGAGATCCGGAAGCGGAAGGGTCAATGTAGGCAGCGGGGAATATTGAAGAAAAGGCTGCTTCCGATGAGGCGAGGCATGCCTGGATGAATGCTTCGAAGAATGCCTCGATCTATGATGCGAGCTGTGCCTAGAAGCAGGCCTCGACAATCGAGGAGAGCATGTCCCAGTCGAAGCCCCCAGAGAATGGATAGGGCTGGAGGCTGTGGAATGAAGTAGAAGAGGCTGAGTGGAAGAACCTCTAGGCACTCACAAAGACTCTGCTCCTTGCATCGAGTGTAAGGGTTCCAATGGAGGCATGGGCAAAGACTCTGCTCCTTGCGATGCATGCCAAGATGCCAGACCAGACACTCGCAGAGACTCTGCTCCCTGCAGAGAGTGCGCATGCGATTGAGGCACAGGAGGCGGCTTGACCTCACGGGAGACCTCCGAATGCCCAGGATGTATTTGTGAGAGAAGCTTCGGCTACATGGTAGTAAAGAGCTGAATGAATTGCTTCTCTAATAAGGTCTGGAACGAAGCCAGCAAGGATGGATCCGCGTCTCCAATGGGACCACCTGCACGGGCTTTGTGCTCCCTCGAGGCAATGTGAGAGTGCTTGGACTTAGAAGCCTTGGGCACTTTAAGCACCACCAGGGGAATTCGCTGCTGTGCTATCTGACCTGAAGAGACAGAGGAAGGCACTGCAGCAGGTGTCGAAGACATAGCCGGTACAAACGAGGCAGGTTTGATGAAGCTTGGAGCAGAAGCTGTGGAAGCCTGGAGAGCATCGGATGATGTTGAGGGTGAAGCACCCCTCGAGGACGAAAGCTCCATCGAAGACTTCCTGCTGAAAAGCTGCTCCCATAGGATGCAACGACCCTTGAAAGCATGAGACTTAAGTGTTGAGCAAGGCTGGCACGATTTCGGGAGATGTTGAGGCCCAAGACACCGAAGACAGCATTGATGAGGGTCCGTCAGGGAAATCGCGTGCTGGCACTTGGAACACTTTTTAAAACCAGTTGCAGGCCGGGACATAGGCCAAAAAAGTGCCGCTGCAAGATCGAAGCCGTGTGGCTGCTGCCACATGGCCTGCCTGGTCAAACGAATGGAAGACAAAATTTTTTTTTTAAGAATAAAACAAAGACGAAAACCAGCGATTCTGAGTAAAAATAACACAAAACCGCGGACAAAAGAAGGCACAAGTGAAAATACTTCACGCAGAGAGTCAAAGACAGACTTCTCGGCTCCGCGGAAAAGTAAGAACTGAGGAGACGCGCCCTGCGCTGGGCGGTTGTGAGGCATCCGCATCGAGGCTCCGTCGGATGACGTCACCCACTTCTGAGAATACCTGCCTTCTTGTCCTGGGATAAATGGCTTTCCGACTCTGCCATGCAAATGTATTACAAGGAGGTGAGTAACACTTAAAGGACGATTCCCTGAGCTGACTGTTCTGGCAGGTCTGGTCTGGCCCTGAGCGCTGATTGGCTCAGGCATTGACAGACCCGCCCCCCTTTGCTTTGTCTACTCCCTCCAGCCAGCAGGCCCGCCTAAGGCAGTGATTGGCCCAGACGCCTAAGGCCCCGCCCGCAGCGCAGTGGTGAAAATGACGGTATTTTAGCGCGTGAAGAGGAACATTTCCAAGGGCTTCCGGCGCGTCATAGGGGCGGGGCTCTTTACCGGAACCCGGAAACGGCGACGCCAGCTGCAGCGAGTGGAAGCGAAGCGCGTGAGTGAGTAGAAGAGCGCGCGAGCCCCGAGGCCGCTTTTCCAGGCAGGGAGAGCCGAGTCAGCCTCTAGCTAGGGCAGGACCGGACCTGGGGTACGTCACGGTTCCCATTGGATGCTGCAAACCACCTCCTCCCCTCAGGCCAGTCGGGTTTCCAGGGTAACCCTAATGAATATGCATGAGTAGATTTGCATGCCTGGTACTTCCATTATATGCAGATCTCTCTCATACATATTCATTATGGATATCCTGAAAACCTGACCTGGCTCCTGCTCTCCAGGACTGGAATTGCCTATTTCTGAGCTAGGGTACTTCACAGTTCCCATTGGATGCTGCACACCTCCTCTTCCCCTTTTACTCAGTGGTTCCCAACCCTGTCCTGGAGGATCCCAGGCCAGTCGGATTTCCAGGGTAACCCTTATGAATATGCATGAGTAGATTTGCATGCCTGGTACTTCCATTATATGCAGATCTCTCTCATACATATTCATTATGGATATCCTGAAAACCTGACCTGGCTCCTGCTCTCCAGGACTGGAATTGCCTATTTCTGAGCTAGGGTACTTCACAGTTCCCATTGGATGCTGCACACCTCCTCTTCCCCTTTTACTCAGTGGTTCCCAACCCTGTCCTGGAGGATCCCAGGCCAGTCGGATTTCCAGGGTAACCCTTATGAATATGCATGAGTAGATTTGCATGCCTGGTACTTCCATTATATGCAGATCTCTCTCATACATATTCATTATGGATATCCTGAAAACCTGACCTGGCTCCTGCTCTCCAGGACTGGAATTGCCTATTTCTGAGCTAGGGTACTTCACAGTTCCCATTGGATGCTGCACACCTCCTCTTCCCCTTTTACTCAGTGGTTCCCAACCCTGTCCTGGAGGATCCCAGGCCAGTCGGATTTCCAGGGTAACCCTTATGAATATGCATGAGTAGATTTGCATGCCTGGTACTTCCATTATATGCAGATCTCTCTCATACATATTCCTTGTGGATATCCTGAAAAGCTGACCTGGCTCCTGGGTCCAGGACCGGAATTGCCTATTCCTGAGCTAGGGTACTTCACGGTTCCCATTGGATGCTGCAAACCACCTCCTCCCCCTCCCCTTTTACTCAGAGGTTCCCAACCCTATCCTGGAGGACCTCAGGCCAGTCGGGTTTCCAGGGTAACCCTAATGAATATGCATGAGTAGATTTGCATGCCTGGTACTTCCATTATATGCAGATCTCTCTCATGCTGATTCATTACGGCTCTCCTGGGTTGGGAACCACTGCTCTAGCTCCAATGTGCTGGTTCTGACTTGACCTCAATCACTGTATTTATATTTAGGGCTCCTTTTACAAAGCCACCTTAGTCTTCTTTATCTCCAGCCGTGGAGGTATTAACAGAATTCCTATGAGTGTTGGAGCTAATACATGGTCAGCGATAAAAAAAGCCTAAGGGAGGATAGTCTTTTTACTACTATTATGCTGTTAACAGAATTGTACGTTTTATGCTCAATTACACCTGCTGTACTCATCCTTGGGTGAATCTCTTCATAAAGTGGTTAATAAATCCCAACAAATAAATAATAGCAAAAAGATTTGTCACTTGAATATGTTAACTTTGAGTTAATATCTTCTATTTCCAAAACGCAATCTTAAACAGACATCCAAAAGGATAGGATGTTAGCGTAAAAATAGATGGGGGCACACTTTTAAATAGTGTGGTGCAGTGGTTAGAGCTACATCCTTGGCACCCTGAGGCTGTGGTTCAAACCCCGTGCTGCTCCCTGTGACTTTGGGCAGATAGATTGTGAGCCCACTGGGACAGAGAGGAAAAATGCTTGAAGTACCTGTATGTAAACCGCTTTCAGTGTGGTTGTGTAACTATAAAAAGGCAGTATACGAGTCTGTCTTTTATCCCCCCCTTATCCTTTACTTTGGAGGAAAGACAGGAGAAGGGAGATATGACAGACGTGATGTAAATGTGCATGAGTCGAATCTTTCATTTGAAAGGAAGCTCTGGAATATGAGGGCAGAGGGTGAAGTTTAGGTGATAGGCTCAGGAGTAATCTAAGGAAAGACTTTTTTACAAAAAGGGTGGTTGATGCATGGAACAGTCTCCCGGAAGAGGTGGTGGAGTCCGAGACTGTCTGAATTCAAGAAAGCCTGGGAGAGAGAGGAAGAGATAATGGTTACTGCGGATGGGCAGACTGGATGGGCCATTTGGCCTCTATCTGCCATCATGTTTCTGTGTTTCTATAACAATAAACCTCTATGACCTCACCACCAGGGCTGTGGAGTCGGTAGATAAATGTTCCGACTCAGACTCCTCAGTTTTTTGTACTTCAGACTCCGACTCCAGGTACCCGAAATTTCCTCCGACTCCGACTCCACAGCACTGGTTAATTTTCAGATCGTTAAAATGGAATGTCAGGTTGAGAGAAATGAGCATTCTTGACACCACCTTCTTTTTGCTTTTAATCAAGGTTCTAAGGCCGCAGAAGCTGCTAGCAACATTTGTGCTGTGTATATAGTGGGTGCTATAGCTGAAAGAATCACTCATGATTGGTATGCCAAGTTCAAAAATGGGGTCGGTAGATAAATGTTCTGACTCTGACTCCTCAGTTTTTTGTACTTCTGACTCCAACTCCGACTCCAGGTACCCGAAATTTCCTCTGACTCCGACTCCTCGGCTCTGACTCCACAGTCCTGCTCACCACGCAAGTATTAAGATCCTTGGCGTATAGGGAGAGGAGAAGATAGTGGATGGGGGGGTAGTGTGAGGAGATAGGAGAGATACTGTTTTACCAGCATGTTTTATTGCCCCTGAAGCAGCCATGTGGGGCGCTTTTTATTTATGATTCTATAATAAAAAATTTTATTATCATAATCGTGTCTGCTTCAAAGTCTGTTATTCTTTTAGGACTAGTGGACCATTTGTCTATCTCTTTTCTGAAAATGGAAAGGGTATATCCAAGTCAAATATGCATGTGTAGCATTGCATCACATCTAGGGTTACCATATTTTAGGCTGCAAAACCCCGGACACATGACTCTACCCCAGCCCCACCCCCACAAAGCCTCCTCTCTCCTTCCCTGAGGAGCTCCGGCCGCATCTGGATGGCCTGGAGCATGTGTGGATGCTCGGTACAGGAATATTTATATGCTGCTTCATATTTCCAGGTCATTCAGAACCAGGGTTGGGATCTGGCCCCATTACCCTTTGCTGCCCTTTTCTTAACGCCCTTCCATCTCACTAGTGACGTCTTTCAAGGCCAAAGATAAGCTAATGCATTGTAAGCTGTTTACTAGGAAAGGTGAACCAGGGGCAAGAAGGGGTAGGAAATGGACTCCTGGCTAGAGGTGGAGTGTGTGGAAATCTAGGGTTTGTTTAATGTTTTTTTTTTTTTTTTAATGTTTAAATGATTTTTATTATTTCAGCAGTAAGAAGCAAATACAAACAGTAGTAACCGTCAGGAAATAACATTTTCAACAATATAATCAGTTCTCCTCCCATCCCCCCCCTCCCCAAGAATCCATGGCCAGTCCAACAGCTGAGAGTGGGAATAAAATCTTAAAGATTCAAGAGAACACGTGATGCAGAGCTAGAGAGCAGACGTGTGTGCCTCGAGCTCCTGAGCCCCGCTCTCCTTATCGGCAATTTGGCCCTGGCAACTTCACTTCCCCCTGCTCCTACTTAATCTCGGCGACACACGATTTCAGCGGCGGCTGTTTACGGCCCGGGGACCCGATGGCTGCCAAAACGCTGCGTCGGGAGAAAGAAAAGTTAAAACCGGCGGATCCTAAGATGGCGGACGGCGAGGGCCCGGATGGGGGGATGGTAAACCCTGCATGGCTACAGGCGATCGTGTCGGAGGTGAAGGACGCCATTAAATCCTCCTTAGATCCGCGTCTTCAATCCATCACGGACAAGTTGGAGGTGGTGGACGGCCGTTTGGAGTCTCTGAGGGGAGAGTTTGCGGGTTGCTGCCAGAGAGTGTCCGCGCTAGAGGACACCGTGGCTCAGGTTTCCACCACACAGACCGACCTGCAAGCCCGGGTCCGATCTCTGGAGGATAAGCTGTACGACGCGGAGAATCGCTCTAGACGGGGGAATCTGCGACTGGTGGGCCTGCCGGAATCAGTTACCGAAGCGGAACTTCGCGAGTTTTTGGAGCGCTGGCTGGTTGAGACCTTGGAGTTGCGTTCTGCTGCAGGGCCCCTGTGGATTGAACGAGCTCACCGGCTTGGACCTCGGCGGGCCCCTTCTGAAAAGCCGCGGGTGGTGATCTTTAAGCTCCTTAACTATGTGCACAAAATGGAGATCCTCCGCGCCATCCGACAGAAGGGGCCACTTCTTTACGAAAATCACCGCGTCCTATGCTTCCAGGATTACTCTCCTCGGGTCTCCAGTCAACGGCGAGCCTATGCCTCCCTCTGCGCGGATCTGCACCGCAAACACGTGCAGTTCGCATTGCTATATCCTGCAAAGCTTAAGATCTTTTACGAGGGTAAACCTCACTTCTTCGACACCCTGCAGGCCGCATCACGCTTTGTGGCCCAGATGGCGATCCCCTCTACCAGCTCTGCTACCCCATAGAGTTGATGGGTCCATGCTGTGGGCTGCCAGTGAGTTTGACCTATGCGCTGGATCTATGATTTTGTGACTTTTGGACTTGTTAACATCTGCCACCCCTGCCAGCCGGCCTGTTGACTTTGCTGGTAGCCCCGGGTGGGGGAGGGGATTCCCCTCCTTCGTCCTTGGGAGCTCCCTTGGATGGGGCCTGCTGTTCCTGGCTTGGGGAACTTGCGACCAGCTTATGATTCTCTGTTAGGCAATTTAGGCTGATGTGCCTTACCTTTGTTGCATTTTAATTTATTTTTATTTGGGACCCTTTTGTTGATCGCATTGGTATCTGGCGGGGTGTTTGCTTGTGGGGGCAGGGTGTGTATGTGTAGTGGATGTATTAGGGTGCTAGGTGTACTGGTGGAACTGTGAGGGTGGGAGTGGGAGTTCTGAGGTTGTTTCTTTATCTTTCTTATTCCTCTGGGATTGGATGCTTGATGGGACGTGTAGAATTGGGCTACGGATGGCTGTACTTTTCTCTGCTATATGGTGGGGACTTGCGGCCACTCTATCCCCTGACTCTGGTTCTGGCTGCTCGGGGTTTGGAGAGGGGGGGTTTGCTGTGGGGGGAGATCCTTTTGCAGCGGATTAGCCCCTTTTTCCCCTTCCCCTTCAGTAGGGGCTTCTTAGTAGGGTTCTTGGGTTGGGATGTGGGGGGTTTGTGTATTTGTTGCTGGGTTTGGACAGAACGAGGGGGGCTCTGGGGGCTCGAGGCGACTCTGGTTGTCCTCAGGGACGCAGATGTTTCCCGGGGGGGCAGGGGGGCTATCCCAATGGGGGTTAGGGGACAGGGGGATTGTTGGGAGTGGGGGGGTTGCTGGGGACTGGTCTCTTTCTTTTTTTTTCTTCTGCTTGTTCAGGTATTTTTTGTTTTAGTAAAATTCTTCTTCTAGTTGCTTGGAGGTCTGGCTGGGGGGGGGTTTCTCCCGGGGCTCAAGGCCTCAGTAAGCACTTTGGGAGTTTGCTCACCGCTGGGATAGAGTTGAGGATTTGGTGGGTCTGTAGGCTGGGGCGGCCTCACCATCCTTATACTCCGTTGCAGGGTTGTCCTATGTTCTGGGCCTTTATGGCTTCTGATGGTTAAATTCATATCTTGGAATGTTAACGGGGTTACTTCACCTGTTAAGAGACAGAAAATATTGCAGACCTTAAACAGACACAGGGCAGATGTTGCCTTCTTACAGGAGACGCACCTGACCTCTTCGGAACATGATAAATTTGCTCGCTGGTGGGTGGGGAGGGTGGTGGGAGCAGCCGCTGTACACCGTAAGGCTGGGGTATTGATTCTTTTGCGCAGGACCTTGGACGCTGTAGTACACGGGGTTTATGAGGACCCAATAGGAAGGTTTGTGCTGGCTCATGTCACGTTGGCTAGAAAGTCTTTTCTCCTTTGTAATATTTACGCACCGAATGTCTATGATAAAGTATTTTACACTCGCCTGTTTAAAGCGCTGACCGGGTTTCCTGGGGTACCCTTGGTAATGGGTGGTGATTTTAATATTGTTCATGAGCCTTGTTTAGATAAGTCTGATCCCCGTCCCCATGAGCGCAGGGATTCGTCTAGGGGAATTCCCCTGCTGTGTTCTTCTTTAGATCTGGTGGACATTTGGCCTACGTTGCATCCCGGGGAACGTGATTATACACATTTGTCTCGGGCTCACGGTACCCAATCCCGGATTGACTATTGGCTCTTCTCTTCTAGCCTTTTCTCTTCGGTGAGAGATGCGGGGATTGGCCCATATTGAGTTTCTGATCATGCTTTTGTTTGGAGTACTTTGGATATGGGGACGGGCAATGTGGGCTCCCGGAGATGGCGGTTCCCGCCCGCGTTGTACAAAGACCCAGGGTTTCCTGATCATCTGCTTCAGAAGTGGAAGGATTATCAACTTCATAATGCAGGTCATATGGATGATCCTGTCCTGTTCTGGGACGCAGCCAAGGCTGTGCTCTGTGGTGAAATAATCGCGTATGCTAGTTTCAAGAGGAGGGCACGGGATCGGGAGATTTTACGCTTAGAAAAACAGGTGAGGGCTGCTCGGATGTGGTATGCTTGTGCTCCGACGCCTTGGCGACGTAGTAATCTATTGGCGTCTCAGGCCTCACTGAATGAGTTGCTGCAGGCTCGCTCTGCTCGCTCGATGCTATATTTTAAACATCAATTCCATTTGCATGGCAATAAGGGGGGTAGGCTGTTAGCTAATCTGGTTCGTACGGCGGACGGTCCTCGCCGAGTGCTGCGGGTGGTGGGGGAGGGGGGCGGCTTGGTGGGCTCGGATGCTGAGATAGTGTCGGTTTTTCGCACCTTTTATCAGCAGTTATATTCCCGGCCTGACGAGCCGGACTTACCTAGTGATCTTTATCTAGATAATGTTTCTGTGCCTAAAGTGACTGCTCTTCAACACCAGCGGTTGAATGCGCCCATCTCCCCTGATGAAGTGGCCCTGGCAATTCAATCTAGTCAGTTGTGG
The DNA here is from genome assembly GCF_902459505.1 of Geotrypetes seraphini. Lineage (NCBI taxonomy): Eukaryota > Metazoa > Chordata > Amphibia > Gymnophiona > Dermophiidae > Geotrypetes > Geotrypetes seraphini. The sequence goes on from NC_047095.1 coordinate 72,819,225, forward strand.
AAGGCGCCGGGACCGGATGGCTTTCGAGCTGAATTCTATAAATTACTTTCAGTGGAGATAGCTCCTCTTTTGGCCTCCACCTTTACTGTTTACGTTACACAGGGATCTCTGCCGCTGTCTTTACGCGATGCTCACATAGTACTACTCTTGAAACCAGGACGTGATCCCACATTGGCGGGTTCCTATCGTCCGATTTCCCTCCTTAACTTGGAGGCCAAGTTTTTTGCGAAAATATTGGCCAACCGATTGGCTGGTGTCCTCCCTGACCTGGTCGATGATTCTCAGGTTGGATTTGTTCGGACCCGTCAGAGCTCCAGAAACATCCGCCGTCTTTTGACTTCTTTGGAGTTTGTCGCTTCTCGTCGCGTGCCTTCTCTGTTGGTCAGCTTTGATGCAGAGAAGGCCTTTGATAGGGTCTCTTGGCCCTTCATGTTTGCCACGCTTCGGCATTATGGTTTTGCTGGGTTCTTTCTCGAGGCCATTAATGCTCTTTATACTTCCCCGTCGGCGGCACTTTGGGTGAATGGTATCCTGTCTGAGTCTTTTGATATTCGGAAGGGCACGCGGCAGGGATGTCCGTTGTCCCCCTTGTTGTTTGTTCTTACGTTGGATCCGTTGATTCGGGAAGTGCTGCAGAACCCTGACATTAGTGGGGTTCGTATTGGTCGGGAGTCTTTCGTGGTTTCTGCATTTGCGGATGATCTCCTTGTACATCTTACTAATCCAGCTACCTCATTGCCTGCTCTACTGATGGCGATAGCTGAATATGGGGATTTCTCCGGTTTTCGGTTGAATTTAGACAAGTCTTTAGCCCTTCCGACGGCCCCGGAGGTTCGGGATTCCTGGCCGGGGATGTTCCCATTGCGTTGGGCGACCGGTGCTTTTCGTTACTTAGGGATCCAGTTGACCTCTTCGGTCGCTACTCTTAAGCAGACCAACTTACGCTTGCTCTTGGATTATACTCGTCAACGGCTGGACAGATGGAAATTTTTTCCCCTTTCGGTGCATGGTCGTATTCACCTTTTTAATATGATTATATTTCCCAAATGGCTGTATGTCCTACAGTTATTGCCTATACGCTTATTGCAGAAGGATCTCCGGGCATTTTATAGACTTCTTTCTAAGTTTCTTTGGAATGGGAAAAAACCGCGGATGCAGTTCCGTTTTTTGCTTGGGTCTTGGTTGAGGGGGGGCATGGGCGTCCCTGATTTGCAGAAATATAATCAGGCTTGCCTGCTCCGTTATCTTGGGGATTGGATACTGGACCAGAACGTCTATACTTGCTTTGCTTATGAACGGGCGTACTATTCTCCTTGGCATTTATCCTCCCTATTACATGCGCCTCGATCTTCCGTGCCTTCTTCCTTACGCTCCAGCTTGTTGTTGGGATCTTTGCGTGATATCTGGAAGAGTTTGGTGTTGCTTTTAGGAGGGAGTCCGGGGGTCTCTGACCAGTTGCCTCTGCAGGGGAATCTTCAGTTCTTACCCGGTAATTCTTCGGCTTCCTTTAGGAGTTGGGGCCTACTAGGATTGACTACTTTGGAGCATGTCCTCACCGAGGCTGGGACTCTCTGCTCATGGCCGGCACTTCGACTACGGACGGGGATCAGGGAAACTGACTTTTTTGCGTATCTACAATTAGACCATTACGTTCATTCCTTGAGGGCGGAGGATTTGCAGCTGGGTTTGGGTGGCCGACTTCGCTCATTTTTCGCTAGTTTTGCTGATGGGGGGCTTTCGGTTTCCGCGTTGCATAAAGCTCTTTGTTTGTTGGCCCCGCCTCGCTCTTGGGACTCTTTGTGTGCACGGTGGGCCCAGGATTTGGGCCTTCTCCCGGCGGACTTGGATGTGGGAGGTCTTATTCGACGCATCCCCACAGTCTCTGTTTCTGCTGAACTTAGGGAATGTCAGTTTCGGGTGCTCCATAGGGCTTATTTCACAAAGGTTCAGCTGTTCCGCTCTGCTTTGACCGAATCTGATCAATGTGAGAAATGTAATGCTGCCCCAAACTCCTTCTTTCACGCTTTTTGGAGTTGTCCGATTGTTCAGTCCTTCTGGAGGAGGGTGGTCCGCTTTTTGGAGGCTCTGTTGGGCTGTCCTGTTCCTCTCACTCCAGTGGGGTTTCTCCTAGACAGATTTGAGGCTTTTCATTTATCGCCTGGAGTAGGTTGTTTATTCCTGCGGAAGGCGGGCTTGGTGGCCAAGAAAATTATCTTGACCGAGTGGGTGTCGGCTGACCCTCCTGCGTATTGGGCCTGGCGTAATCGGCTGCATGCATTGATGTTACTAGAGAGAGGTCAGGTGCGTACTTCCTTTCGTCAATCCAAGATTTTTCTGCGGGTCTGGAGACCCTATATTCATTCTCTGTCTCCTAGAATTCGGAGTTCGATTCTTAACACTTTGAGGCTTTGACCTGCTGGAGCGATGGGCGTTGTTGCTCTGGGGTGCCCCTCCTTGGCCAAGGACCTCCTATTCCTTTATTTCTCTTTCTTATCATTTTAGTTAGGGGATGGGGAGGGGAGAGGTCTGGCATTTCCTCTCAGGGCTCATAAGAGTTCAGGGCTCTGTTTGCAGGGTATCTTTGTATATATTGTCTATGCCTTTCCATAGGTCAGCGCTTGCAGTTCTCTGCTATCAGCTGTACATATTCTTGCTTCTCCGTCCCCCCCTCTTTTTTTTTTTTTTTTTTCTGTTCTCCTTCTTTTCTTCTCTTCTTCTGGAGGGGTGTTGGGTTGGGTGGAGGGGGGAATGGGGTGGGCGGGAAGGGGAGAGTTTGGAGAGTTGATATCTGTTTGCTGCATCGCCAGTGCCTTTCTTGTGTTTCCTTGCTCTGATTCTGCTGATGTTAGACGCATATCTGTCTTTGGCTAAGCGATGATGGACAATTTTTTGACATTTGCTCCGGCTCTCCCTGCTTTCTTTGATCTGTACATGTTTCTGATACTTCTGTATGTTTTGAAAATTCAATAAACAGTTTGTACATAAAATCTTAAAGATTCAAAAGTCTACTGCGAGCACGCGGTGTGAGGTCCTGCCAGAAGTGCTCCCACACCTGACAAAATTTGCGACCCGGGCCAAGAGTCAAGTCTCCCACCATGCGTCTCTCCAGTGTTGCGTGCACTATCATTAGGGATCTCCATTGTGCATATGACGGGGGATCACGGGAGAGCCAGGTGGTGAGGATGGCTTTTTTTCCCATCAAAAGGGCTCTGGAGATAAATGCTGACATTCCCCTGGGTTTGGGCGAGGCTATATTAAAAAATCCAAATAACGCCCTCGGTTGCGGAAGCCATCGCCTTGGGTTTGTTTAATGTTTATAATCTTTTGTAAACTGCGTAGAACTTTTTGGTAATGCGGTCTATAAGTATAATGTTATGTTATGGACCCCCTCGGACCGCTGTAAAATAATGTTTGAATCCAGCACGCTGACGTTCTGCGTGTGATTGTGTCACGTGGTTTTGACTCGTCACCTGGAGCTTCTAGGAATGATGACCAATTAGTTCTTTTCCCTATAGTTACTGAAATGAAAGTGGATACTGCTATTATCCTCAAATCAGTGCCATTTGATTTCTGTATTGTCTTATATATCCACTAGCTCTTTCCTGGTTTTCTTTTTAGGTAAAGAAAGCTGCTGGTTACTAAGATCTTGTTCTCACTTGGCTTCAGGTGACCATGGCGTCCACATGTGAATGTGCCATCCTGAACATGGGGCAGACAATGCCCCTCCTTGGACTGGGCACCTGGAAGAGTGCTCCTGGGCAGGTAAGTTGGCCAGAAGTAGGTGAACTGCCAGGACTGCGCTGACAGAGTTCAGAAGTAATGAAAGTTCTGCCGATGCTCAGAGCTTTCTGCATTTAAAGGTGGGATTGTAGGTGATGATCTTAAGGTTGAAAAGGTGACGGCGAAAGCTGGAATGATGCTGGGGTGCATAGGGCGAGGTCTGGCCAGTAGGAAAAAGGAGGTATTGATGCCCCTGTATAAGACTCTGGTGAGACCTCATTTTATTTTGTTTTTAATGATGTATTTATCGACTCCCCTTCCCCTCAAGTCCAAGTTTGTATTTGTAAATTGTCTTAATGTTCACTCTTCCCCCCACTTATAATTATTATATATTTTTTTAACCTATAATTTTTTTTAGCATTGTAAACCGGCTAGATGCACGTCAATGATCAGTGTATTAAAATGAATAAAACTTGAAACTATTATGTACAATTCTGGAGGCTGCACCTTCAACAAGATATAAAAAGGATGGAGTGGGTCCAGAGGAAGGTTCCTAAAATGGTGTGTGGGGGACAGACTTAAAGATCTACTTTGGAGGAAAGGCGGGAGAGGGGAGATATGCTAACGATGTTTAAATACAATCAGCAAAAAAATTGTTATTAGCTAATAATATTTTACATTCAATATGAGCTTGTAGTTTTTAGAAGACACATGATTGTTGCATGTCTTCTTTTAGAAGGCTAGAGTTTTTATGAAACATGAATTATATTTTCAATTATTTATATGATATATAAGGCATCAATGAATTAGCTATTTTCAGTATGTACATGATCTAATGGGATGTATGAGGTATTTATGTTTTATAATGTAGTTGCTTTATATGTATTTATTATTATTCTTTGCTGTTATTAATTATATTTTTTATATAAATATTTTGCATGTTAATAACTTGTTATATCCATGTATGTATTTGTAGACTCCTGAGGCTGAAACATGTGCATGTCGGGTCATTGAGTCATTGGATGAATTTATGAGACTTTGGATGAATTAAAGCATTTGCATTTATCAGATGAATTGAAGAATTTTCTTTGATGTACACAATTCCACTCTGGTTCTGTGCTTTTGAGTTTGTCATTTTGTTTCCCCTGTTCCATTTTGTGCTTTTAATAAATCGCAGATCCTGGCCGTAACATGTGCTCTGTGGTTTGCTTATCTAGATCTAGCAGAGGAAGGGAACAAAAAAGAAACAGGCTTTGTATGAGAAGAGACTTGGCCTGAATAGGAATATCCTGGGAAGGGAGGGCTGGGAGAGGGATGACGCAGAGGTTTAATTCCTTGATTTTAACGCATCTTCTCCTGAGAGAGGGCATGGATTGAAGTTGCAAGGCTGCAGACTTAGCGTTTCCTAATGTCACGGAGAGGCAAACCTTCCCAGTGGAGACAAAAAGCAGTGACAGAATTTAAAATAAGTAGGATAAACTTTCCTATTTAACAAGAAGATGGAATCGAAACAAAGCATAAATAATCTTTTACAAATCATGTTCGCTACACTCGCAGCCCCTGAGTTTTGAGAAGGTCACCTTCAAGTTTGGCGTTCTCACACGATTGCATTGGACGCTCAAGATGTTGCAACCAGACAAGGGATCTTATTCTAGCAGACTTGAAGGCTTTAGGGCTACGGTTCACTCTTAGATGTGTGATGCAGTCTCTGTTTTAGATGCATAGGTCTGGTGCAACCGGGGAGGGGGAATTGTTTACAATTTAGAAATGTAAAGAGTTGCATCCGTATAATTTAGTTTGACTTGTTGCTCTTAGGGTGCATTGTAACCTTTCCAGTATGATGATTTCTTATGAGCCACTGGAAGTTGGTTTCATGGCTGAGTGACTGTACAGTTCTGTGTAAACTTCTGATGCTCCCATGTCTCTCATACTGTAGGTAGTTTGTTGCAGATCCTCTGACCTGCAGGTGTGGGCTGTTTACTTTCTGTATATTAACGTGGCTTCAGAGAGGTCTTTGTTCAAAGCCGCTTCTATTTCATCTATTTCAGTAAATGTCTTCATTAAAATGCAGGCGTAAGGGATAGATGCACTTTGCATTGATGCCTTGATGTGATCTGGAACGGAAGGCATCAAAGCTGGAGCCTCTTCCCTTGCTGTCTGTGCCTCTCTCCCACATCCCAGCTGGGTGATAGTTCCGAAGTCTTACATATGGGGGTAATTGCTTGCACAGACTCTATCCGTTACTTGTTGCCAATGACTCTAGTGCTGGTCTGAAGTCTAAACCTAGATGACCACAAAAGAAAAGAACGCTGACGACAATGCTCCCATAACTGGTACCTGCAACTTTACTATTACTAATAATTTGCCCCCATTTTATGTATAATAATTTTTATTAAATGTCCATACTATTATTAATGAATTTTAAAGGCAGAAAAAGCCTCAGATATTGACCATTTAAACCTACTCTCTGTTTTTGGCTTTACCTCCTAAGAACTGGTTAAAAGAAAACAGAAAGTGGGTTGAAATGATCAATATTCTCAATGGAGAAGGGTAAATAGTGGGTCTGTGCTTTTTTACCTATTTATTAATGATTTAGAGATGAGAAGAATTAAATTTGCTGATAACACAAAGTAGTGAAATTGCAAGAGGACCTTGTGAGACTGAGCGTCAAAATGGCAGATGACATTTAATGTGAGCAAGTGCAAAGTGATGTTTTTATGCTCCAAGCAGCCTGGGGCTGACCAAGCACTTGGGTTGCTCAAGGCTACTGCTTGCCTCCGAATTGGAGTCTTTCTTACGTACTAAGTAAGCATTTCAGCACAGAGCATAGTGCAGTCTGACATCACAAGCCAGCATAGCAGACTGGAAAAAAGCTATGAAGGGATTTGCCTTCTACAGCATCCACCACCATCCTCTCCTTGAAACAGTATTTCCTGATGTTGCTTTTTAATTTTCCCTTCTTGCAGCTTCACTTTGTGTCCTCTACCTCTGTTGCTTCTCTGTTTTTGAAAGGTTGTTTTATCTCCCCTCAACTGTATCGTCTCTTTTCCAAGCTGAAAAGCCCTAACCTCTTTAGTCTTTCCTCATTGAGAGGAGTTCCATCCCCTTTATCATCTTGGTTGCTCTTCTTTGAACCTTTTCTAGTGCTGCTATATCTTTTTTGAAATAAGTAGACCAGAACTGAACACAATACTCAAGGTGAGTGATACAGAGGCATTATAGCGTTCTTAGTCTTGTTTGCCATCCCTTTTCTAATCATTCCTAGCATCTTGTTTGCTTTTTTTGGCCACTGCCACACATTGGGCAGAAGTGTATTGTCTACAATGACACCCAGATCCTTTTCTTGGGTGCTGACCCCCAAGGTGGACCCTAGCAGCTGTGAATATGATTTGGGTTATTCTTCTCACTTTGCATTTGTCCACGTTAAATTTCATCTGCATATTCAGGTCCTTCACTCTGTTTTCATATGTCTTTGGGCACAGACACCAAACCAAAGCTCTGAATCTGGAAGTTGTGATGTTTTAGCTGTAGAAGATTCGTTCCCCTCTTGTCTTGGTACTTTATCTACCTGTCTTTGCAGGTGAAGGATGCAGTTCTCTATGCGCTGTCTGTGGGGTATCGCCATATTGACTGTGCCGCAATTTATAGCAATGAAGCAGAAATTGGGGAAGCCTTCAGTGAGAGCCTCGGTCCAGAGAAGGTAAAAGAAACATGTGGGAGACTTTCTTTCACTTCTTTTTAAATTTTCAGAGCAGGAGGTGAGACTTCTTGTTTTGGGGAGGGGGAGAAAACCAAAATTCTTCAGACCATAATAATTGCTTCAAATTAATTAAGAAGGTCTTATGTGGGCAAATACAGGTTTTACTTAAAAATGGCAGTTGAAAATTTATCTCCCTCTTTTACAAAACTGTAGCTCTCTGAGCGCCGGAGCTGTTACCACTGTAGCTGGCGCTTAGAACCGGGGTAAAACAGGTAAAAGTATGTCGAGTTAGGTCAAGTGTAGGATATCCTTTAGTTTGGGGGTGCAGAAGTAGTCGGGTGCCGCTGGCCCACATTGTAAAAGAACAGCTGCATTTTGAAGCCACCAGCTGCAGCTTTGCATACATGGACATGTAACATAGTGACCCCTGCAGGCAAATGTATAATATGACATGCATGTCAAAGGCGCCAGTGCAGTGACTTCTAGAATACTCACTTGGCACGCCTAGGTGTGCTCATTTATGGCTGCCGTTGACTTGGAGGTGCCGAGTTATTGAATTGCCCCCATGAGTGGGAACACAAATCTGACTTTCTTGTTTTACGGACTTCATTTGGCATTGATGGGATATTCTTGTCTTTGTGGATGATTTTGTTCCATCTTTGTTTTCTACGTTTACTTGATCCTGTATAAAAATTGTTTAAAGATAAATCGTGGCTGGATTTCACTGCAGTAATTGCTGCCCCTGCCCCACCCCTGGCATAGAGTGAGTGTGGCTAGGGTGGGAGATGCCCTCTTCTCTGCCCTTTGCTCCTTCCCCTGCTCCTCTTTAACTTCCCTGGTGTGGGCAAGAGCAGCATCTCCAATTTGCTGCCCACACCAGCGTCTCCTTGTCCTCCTTCGTCACTTCCTAGTTGTGGGTCCCAGAAGTGACTTCAGAGGGAGATCCGAGGCCTGCTGGAGAAGAGCTAGAAGTATGGTGAGGGAGGGGTGTGTGTGTGAAGGCACATGGGGCAGGGAAGAGGTGCTGGCGCTCCCACCAAGACCGTGCCTGGGGCAGTCTGCCCCCCCCACACACACACTACACCACTGGGTATACACATGGTATAGAGCAGTGTAGAAATAAAATAATTATTCTGTGGACCGGCATCGGTCCGTGGACTGGCGGTTGAAGAACACTGGGCCAGACCTTGCCCATCTCTACCCAATCTCCACCCCAGACCCCGCCCCCATAATAGTACTAATTGTAACACTTATTTTTTCCATTCATTTTTCACAGATACACAATATAATCTTATTAACAACACATAATGGTTAACCACAAAATTAAACTATATAAAGCACACTGACAGCAGATGTAAATTCTCAAAATTGACATAATTCAATCACTAAATTCAAAAATAAATCATTCCCTCCTACCTTTGTTGTTTCCCTCCCTCCATGCTATGCCTTACCTTCTGGCCTGCTCCCGCCTGGCCATTTTATGCCGCCCCTGGTATTATCTTCAGGCTGGCTCCCTCTTCCTCACTGATGCAGTGCACACAGCTGCGGGCAGCAGCTCCTTGCATGCCCCGTGCCTCATCTGGAAGCCTTCCCTCTGATGTTGCAACACCAGAGAGAAGGCTTCCGGTTCAGGCACAGGATGCGCGTAGGAGCCACTGCCCGTGGCTTTGTGCACTGAATCAGTGAGGAAGAGGGAGCTGGCTTGAAGATAACGCCGCATTGATCACACTGTGGACCAGCGGTTGAAGAAAACTGTTTGGGCCTGATGCACGTGCTGGCCCTGTGGACTGGCAGGAAATTTCTGTGGACCGGCACCGGTCCATGGACCGGTGGTTGAAGAACATTGATATAGAGCATGGATAGGGCAGATGGTTACACAAATGATAGAATGCTTTCCACCCCCCCCTCTCCAATATTCAGCCAGCAGTGGTCATTGGTTTTGAAGCTGCTGACAGCTGTGGACTGAATTCGACCCTGATATTCAATTCCAGGCCTAGTCCTGAGACCAACATTGACTGGGTCATATGTGGCTGCTGGAACTTATCCAGGTGCTACCTAACATTAGACCAGAGTTCACCTGGTCAGTGGACTAAAGAATGCCATGAACTGGATAACCAAAATGAGGGCAGTATCAGTCTCTGCACAGAAACGAGAAGATTCAGCAAAAGAGCAGAGAGGACCTGGTCTTTAAGCCAAATAAATCTCTAATAGCAACCACACAATGGAAACAACACCAGCCCTCAACACAGGCCATTTTTTCGGCTGAAAAGCCTGCTTCAGGAGCCCTTTGAATCATCCACTAAACAACTTGTGCAATAAGGATACAATATGAATCCAGCGTGGCATCTAGGCGGCTAACAAATGTTGAAATGACGAATGTCCATGTCGAGTCCTGGTGTTATATTCGTTTGCATAGTTGCAATTAAGACCAGGTCTTCTCCGCTCTTTTGTTGGATCTATTAACTGGATAACACCACAGTGGTCACAGCTGATACTCAGCCACACTGTCCGATTAATAGCAGAATTAACCAAAGTGATTTAACTTGAGGAGCCTCTCCTTCCTGGTTAAATTGTTTTGAATGCGGATCCCTTGCATGTTTTATTTGTATGCCAATGTACTTGCTTTCCTGTGTTAAATGGTCTCCAATTAGGCAGTCTTTAGCATTACCTCCATAGATGGATAACGTTGGCGTGATTAGTGATTTTCGTTGGCTCCATCTGCATAGTGATATTTGAAAATCTGCGGTTGGAGGCATATTGGGCTAATTCTCAAAACAAGCGCCAGGATAAAGCACACTAAGTGTCTGTTCTCTGTGTGTTAAGTCACCAGGATGGTCTCAGGGCTCAAGGATCTCTCATACGAAGGGAGGCTGAATAAATTGCGGCTGTACTCTCTCGAGGAACGTAGGGAGAGGGGAGACATGATTGAGACATTTAAGTATATCACCGGTCGTATCGAGGAGGAAGATGATATTTTCTTTCTTAAAGGACCCTCAGCCACAAGGGGGCATCCGCATGGCGACACCAGGAAGAGTGGTTGATCATTGGAATAGACTTCCTGTGCAGGTGGTCAAGGCCAGCAGCGTGCCAGATTTTAAGAATAAATGGGATGCGCATGTGGGATCTCTAAGATGGTAATAGTGGGGGGGAGAGTCATCAGAATAGGCAGACTCGATGACATATAGGATATCTGGGAGAATAAATTTAGGGTGGGCAGACTGGATGGGCTATGGCCCTTTTCTACCGTCATTTTTCTATGTTTCTAAGTCATCTCTTACATGCATAACTTTAGGCGTTCTCACACTCGGTAACAGACATAAGTGAGCGCATCTAATTGATGTGATTTACACATACAACTAACAGTATTCTGAAACCTGTAAGTCCTCCCCGGTCTACAGCCCCACCCTTGCAGATGCACGCTGCCTTTGTAGGTGGGGCCTCTCTACTAACAGAAATGCAATTGAGTAGGTGCAGTGACTAGCAAGGCCTTACCTGTTGCTTATCTTCCCAAGGGTATCAAGAGAGAGGAGGTATTTGTGACCTCCAAGCTGTGGAACACAAAGCACCACCCTGAGGATGTGGAGCCGGCGTTACGGAAGACCCTGAAAGATCTGCAGTTGGACTACCTGGACCTCTACCTCATGCACTGGCCCCATGCATTTCAGTAGGTTCTGCCCACTGGGTTTCGGGGTTCACAAGAGACCGTGATGTCATATCATTGTTGCTTATTTCTGCCCCACCGCTACATTATACTTTGATCACAGTTTCATAATGGTGCACCTGTGGAGAGCTGACCCAAGTTTGCAATTCTAAACGTGGGTTTGGTGAGCCCATTTGGGGATTTTATCACATGGTGGGTACGTGGAAGGTTGTCCTCATACTCCTTCTCTAAGACTAGGTGAGCAGATGGTCTCTCCTCACTCCTGGCTTTTTTGTGCCAATGACGCATGTTTCTTCTCATTTATATGTCAGTGTTTCACCTCATTACAGTAGCACAATATACGTCTAGTGTGTTGAGGTTGCTCTCTAAATGGAAAGCCTCTTTTCAATTCTGACTCTGTTCCTGTTGCACAGAAATGTCGGGTACAGTAGACGGTGCTGCTCTGATACGGTGAGGCACTGACGGATGGGTGAAGGGTCGGGTACAGTAATGCAGCTGTAATGCCTCAAGACTGATGGAAGAATGAGGCAGTGCTGAGGGGTCGGGTAGACTAGATGGTGTAGCTGTAATGCAGTGCAATGGAAAGTCTTTCCCTTTTGCTTACTTTCATTAGCACAGCTCCCCAATTCCAATACACCCCCCTGCTTATGCAGACTCTTTCTGTGCCCTAGTCGAGGAGATATCTTCTTCCCAAAGAGCCCTGACGGAGTGCTGCTCTATGACTTTATTGATTACAAGGACACCTGGAGGGCCATGGAGCAGCTAGTGGGAAAAGGCCTTGTGAAAGCCATCGGACTCTCCAATTTCAACAGTCGGCAGATCAAAGATGTTATCAGCATGGCCACTGTGAAACCAGCAGTATTACAGGTCAGACATGTCATAGACAAGTGTGTGTGTGTGGGGGGAGGCACATTCTGTTTGACAGAGAAGCGAGAGGGAGGGTGGGCCTCCCTTGATGTGGAAGGGGGAATGGAGTCTCTTTGAACATGAAGGAGGAGAAAGTTGGGCCTGCAGAGTTTCCATGAGGTTTGCTTGTCTGGGTTGGTCTTTGTAGATAAAGTTACTTCTGTTGCCAGGGTTGGATTATCACTATATTAGACTTGGGCAAACAAACATTTATGGGTTTACTCCTAGGCTTCCGCAGTTGATATCATGGTTCTTGTTGCCTGATCTGCATTTGATGTTTCAGCCATCTTGCTGTGCTTTTCTTTCTTCAGGGTAATGCTGACAAAAGTCACAGCAAATGCAGACCAAGCACCACCTGGACAGCTGTAGGAACCATACATCTTTGTGGTTTTCTATCATGGACTCCTGTCCTATTCTTTATTCAAACCACCAGTATCCCATTCACTTTTTAAATCCATTTTCTGCTCCACCCACACTTCACTTCGTCTCACCTCTTCACAAGTGGTGTGGGAAAGCTGCAGGGCCTAGCTCAGGTCATGAGTGAGGATGGGGATGGTGAAGTATATGCTTCAGGTGGAGCAGCCTAGTGGTTAATATTGTGGAAAAGAACCAGGGAAGCTGGGTAAATCACTGCAGCCTCCATGCCTCTGGTAGAAACCAGAGATGCTAAGGGTGGAGTGACCTGAAGAGATGAGATTTACAGACAGCATGACAAAGTTAAGAGCTAGAAAGACTTCACAAATGAAAGAAGCAACAGAAAATAAGCAGCTTCATTTGGTGCCTCTCAAAAAATAGAGACAGAATATTAGGGCAGTTCTCAAAGGAATTTTACTAGGTTACTAAATGGATAAATTCCTCAAGTTACGAACTTTCCTCTTTTGTATGTTCACAGATACATTGGTACTGTAGTAACATATAGTAACGTAGTAGATGATGGCAGCTAAAGACCTGTTAGATCCATCCTGTCTCCCCAGCAAGGCACTGATTTGGCTCGGATGCCTAAAGAGGGGCCTTAGCCATTTGAACCAATCAGGGCCTTGGCCTCTCCCCATTGCATCCCAGGATGCACTGGAAACAGGAAGACCCACCATTTTGAAGCGGTGGGCCTGCCAGCAGGAGGGAGTTGGTAAAACCAGAGGGCATAATTTGAGGTTGAGGGGTGGTAGACTCAAGAATAATGTTAGGAAATTCTTTACAGAGAGGGTGGCTGATGCGTGGAGTGCACTCCCGAGGGAGGTGGTGAAGAGGAAAATGGTGACAGAGTTCAAACAAGCGAGGGATGAACACAGAAAATAATGGGTATACATAGAAGGAACTAAGGCCAGGACTGGGCAGGCTTGCACGGCCTGTGACCCGTATATGGACATTCAGTTGAGGACGGGCTGGGGAGGGCTTCAATGGCTGGGATGGTTAAGATGGGCTGGAGTGAGCTTTGATGGAGACTCCAGTAGATGGAACCTAAGCACCCTACCGAGCAGGGCTCTGAGTTTCTGGCCCAGAAAAAGGACCATTTAAATTAAATGATTAATTTATGGAGCATATATGGTTAGGCAGACTGGATGGACCATTCAGCTCTTTATCGACCGTCATTTACTCTTCAGCTTGGAAAAGAGATGGCTGAGGGGAGGGCTGGAGGAGTATGTGGCGCAGTGGTTGGAGCTACAGCCTTAGCACCCTGGGATTGTGGGTTCAAATTCCGCGCTGCTCCTTGTGACCCTGGACAAGTCACTCAGTCCTCCATAGCCCCAGGTACGTTTGTTAGATTGTGAGGCCATCAGGACAGATAGGGAAAAAGCTTAACCTTGATAGGTGGTATATAAAAAACTTGTTGACTTTTAAAACTTAACTTGAAAGTCTACAAAATCCTGAGTAGATCGATTTTTCACTCTGTCAAAAATGACAAAGCCTTGGGGACACTCAATGAAGTTGCAGGGAAATCCTTTTAAAACCAATAGGAGGACATTTTTTTTCATTCAGAGAATAGTTAAGCTCTGGAACGCGTTGCAAGAGGTTGTGGTAAGAGTGGATAGCGTAGCTGGGTTTAAGAAAGGTTTGGACAAGTTCCCGGAGGAAAAGTCCATAGTTGGTTATTGAGAAAGACACGGGGGAAGCCACTGCTTGCCCTGGATCAGTAGCATGGAATATTGCTACTCCTTGGGTTTTGGCCAGGTACTAGTGACCTGGATTGGCCACTGTGAGAACGGGCTACTGGGCTTGATGGACCATTGGTCTGACCCAGTAAAGCTATTCTTATGTTCTTTAGTGTCCCAAAGTACCAGCAGAAACGTTTGGTTGGTGGGACAGTGATTGCTTTAGTTACACCTCCATTCCTGAAGCTGCAGCAGCTATTGCCAGGGTCTAGGGAGGGCTAAGCTGTAGATGTAAGAGAAAGAGCAGCATTAAAGTGAGGTGAATTCAACGAGCTGCTGGCTAGGACAGTAAAGGCGGTAGACGAGAAACTTGCAGCCCTTTAGTAACTGTGGTGCTTTTGTTTCTTGTAGTCCTGCATCTGTTCAGTATCTACATTGGTTGTTGTTGGGGGGAGGGGGTCATGTAACCTTTTTTTTTTTTTTGTCTTGACAAATATGGTAACCCTAAGTGTGAGGAGCAATGGGTGTCTCTTTTAGGCCTGGGTTTAGAGTGCTGGCTCTGTTCTGTTGAGCGTACTGCGGTCTCACATGCTCTTCTCATTGTGCGATAGGTGGAGTCTCATCCGTATCTTGTACAGAGTGAGCTGCTGGCTCTCTGCCAAAAGCAGGGCTTGGTGATGACTGCCTACAGTCCCTTGGGCTCCTCTGACCGGGCGTGGAAACACCCAGAGGAGCCAGTTCTTCTGCAGGAGCCTGACGTTCAGGCGCTGGCCCTAGAGTACGGCAAGTCTCCTGCGCAGATCCTGCTTAGGTAAGTGAGTAGTGGGGGCAGCTCTTCTCAGGAAGAATTTTGGCCAGATCGCTAGGGCAGTGGGGTTGGGGAACCTATAAAGAAGGGGCCAATAATGAGTGTAAATTTCAAGAATGCTGCACTATTACAACCACACTCAAAGCAGTTTACATCTAGGCAAGGAGCAGCGTGGGTCAGGGTGCTGAGGCTGTAGTTTTAACCACTGCACCAAAAAGGGAGAAGGGAATCCCACAGTAAAAAGTGGGGGTGAACAATTAAAAAAATTTCTTCCCCGCTTAACACCTAAGCGGGTTCCAATAGAAAACACACACATTCAGGACATATCACAACATATACTTCTCATATAATAACTAAAACAAGCCTATTGCTCATCCTCTATGAGCCATAAAATACAGCATTACACTAAACTAGCAAAAAGCTTTAGCACATAAAAAGGTTTTCAATTGATTCTTAAATAGCATTTTCTCTTTGCATAATCTTATCCTGGCAAAGCTGGTACTTGTTCTCCTATAATGCATCGATTGACAACTTCATTGCGGATTGAGATCTCGGACTTTAAGAACATAAGAATTGCCGCTGCTGGATCAGACCAGTGGTCCATCCTGCCCCGCAGTCCGCTCACGCAGCGGCCCCCAGATCAAAGACCAGTGCTCTAAATGAGTCCAGCCTCACCTGCGTATGTCCCAGTTTAGAAGGCTGTCCTAGGTACAAAGGAGTCTTCCCCATAAATCACTTGGCGAACAATTGTCTAAATGTTGTATTCATTTCTCAATTGAATTGGTAACCAGTATAAACTCTTCATTCTAGACTACTCCTGTGATCATATGGGCAGCAGTATTTAGCAATGGACTTCTAAGTGGTATCCACTTAGATAATTAAAAGGCAATATATATAAATAACTAATTATAAAACCAAACTGGTATCACACCTACATCCTGTAAACCAGGGGTGCCCACACTTTTTGGGCTTGCGAGCTACTTTTAAAATGACCAAGTCAAAATGATCTACCAACAATAAAATTTTAAAAAAACACAACGCACACTGTACGCATAGAAAATGTTAATTATCATTCCTATTCCAGGGTTTTTCAAAGAGGTCAAAGCAGATGACTCTATGCACTATCACCTCAGTAACAACCATACAAAAATAGACAAATATACCCCCCTCCCTTTTTACTAAACCACGATAGCAGTTTTTAGAGCGCAGGGAGCTGCGCTGAATGCCCAGCGCTGCTCTCGACACTCATAGGCTCCCTGCGCTAAAAAACTCTATTGCGGTTTAGTAAAAGGGGACCTTAGTGTAAAATATAGACAGCAGATATAAATTGAGACACATTTCGATCACTAAATTTAAAATAAAATCATTTTTCCTACCTTGTCTGGTGATTTCATGAGTCTCTGGTTGCACTTTCTTCTTCTGACTGTGCATCCAGTCTTTCTTCCCTTCTTTCAGCCTGTATGCTTCCTCTCCTCCACACCTCATTCCCTCCCCCAACTTTTCCTTCCTCTCCCCTGCCCTTTCTTTCTCTCTGCCTCCCTTTCCTTTTTTTCTGTTTCTCTTCTTTCCTTCTGTCTCCCTGCCTGCCCTTTTTCTTTCTTTCTTTCTCCCTGCCCTCCCCCAAGACACTGCCACTGCCATCGGGGACCCAAACTGCCATCGGGGACCAGGACCCAAACCGCCACCAATAACAGGCCCGAAAGCCGACGCCAATAACACGCCCAAAAGCCGACGCCGCCCCAACCTCTCCCTGCTTCGGCCGACCAGCATCGCGAGGAACTGTTGGGGGAAATGCTGCCGGGTCCTGCCTTCGCGGAAACAGAAAGTAGGCAGGACCCGGCAGCAAGAAGAGGAAATGCTTCACTAACATGTCTCCCGCCTTAGCCCGTAGCGAACGCTTGCTTCAGGGCTCTCAACATGTGCGTGCAGGCTTCCCTTCTCCCCCCCTCCCCCTCCCCGGGCATAACTTCCGGTTTCGGAGGGAAGAGAAGAGAAGCCTGCACGCACACGTTAGAGCCCGGAGCATAAGTTCGCTAGGGGCTGAAATCGTAGATCAGGACGGCAACACGAGTGCGATCGACTCGAGTTGCCTTCCTGAGCTACTGGTCGATCGCGATCGACGCGTTGGGCACCCCTGCTGTAAACAATGCACTATTTATAATTCATGGGTGGAGCACGGATGGGGCATCGTTTGCACATTGATTGCTAGAATTTACACATGATTGATTGTTTGCAATCTAGGCACAAGTGGTTGCACCAAAATTACTTGCACATATCCAGGCTGCTACCCAGATGCCTTTTTTCCATGTTATAATGTGCTCCAGATCAGCCCCTGTCTGGAACTGCCCTCCGTGTGTTTGTGTGGCGCAGGGGCCATTTGACCTGATTTGCCACAAAGAAGCAGAAGCAAGATGGATTTTGCTGCTGTTATAAAGAAAGAAATGGTATAACATAACATCATACTTCTTAACCGCATAACCATGAGTTCTACACGGTTTACAAAAGAAAGAAATTATTTGACCAAGTATTTTGAAAAGAGATAGGTTTTCAGTTGAGTTCTGAAATATTTATAAGAACAAGCTCCAAGTAATAACAATTGAAATTCTCTGTTGTGTGAAGCTGCTAGGAATGCTAAAGTATGGTCCAGAAATTTCTTACTTTTACATTCCTTTATTGACGGAAGGATGACTAGGGCATGAGACATTCAACTATTTTGATACGATGCTAGAGAGAATCTACAGTCAAAGACGAGCAAAACATTCCCACAAATCGTGCCTCACAAACTGAGTGATTTGCGAGCCCCCCACTCCCGCTGCAATCTGGCATCCCCCACTCACCCACCCACCCAAACACAATCTCTTACCCCGATCTGGCACCAGCACCAATGCACAGAACATGCCGGTGCCCAAAGATCCTCCCTCTTGCTTGGGCTGGGCCTTGAGCATGCGCAGATGCTCAAGGTCCAGCACAAGCAAGAGAGAGGATCTTCGGGCACTGGTGTTGGTGCTTGTGCCTGTGCCAGACTGGGGTAAGAAATGGTGTTTGGGTGGGTGGGTGGGTGAGTTGAGGATGCCAGATCGCGGAGGGGGTGTGTGTGTGACGCGAACGGAGGGATGCCGGATCATGGGGGGGGGGGGGGGTGGAGCAGCGACGGTGACCTTGGGGGTGATGGGTAAGGTGGAGCAGCGCTGGTGGCTTTGGGGGGGGGGGAAATGTATCAAACAAGTTTCCCTTACTTTCTATGAGGAAACTCGTTTTGATATACGAGTAAATTGGTTTACGAGCATGCTTCTGGAACGAATTATGCTCGTAAACCAAGGTTCCACTGTATTAACCATATAAAACAGAGTGGTACCATACATGACCTTATAGCAAAAGCAACCCAACTTAAACAAAACACGAGCCTCTATTGGCAGCCAATGCAATTCACAATAAAATGGAGTCACATGATCATATTTTTTAAGACCGTAGATCATTCTAAGTGCTGTATTCTGAATCAATATGAGTCGAACCATGTCTTTCTTGGGAATTGCTAAATACACAATATTAGAATAATCCAAAAGACTCAATAATAAAGATTGTACCAGAAATTTAAAAGCAGAAAACTCAAAAAAGGTTTTATGGTACGCAGTTTCCATAGCGTGTGAAACAGTTCTGGTCCCAATACTGCCTCACACACATACTCTGTTATCTCTGGTACAGATGCATCTGGGGGCACCTCCCTAGAAAGAACAGACCATGTCATGTTCCAGGGGATGTCCGTTTATTATGAGTCCTTCATTCATTTATATAGCATTATACATGGGTTAGTTTTTTTCAGCATATGACTGTAGGAAAGACCATATTTGGTAACAGGATACATTAGAAAGAGGTAGCAAACATAAGGGGGGGTTTTAGTGGGAAGTTTCCATCTAAGGTCTAGCAATGTTTCTTATCTCTAAAGCACAAGATGTAAAACACAGAGCTCAGAACACAAAGAGAAAATGGCCTTGTGATTTCTTGGCACATACAACCTGTTTTATACAAGGAATATATGCCCCTTCAATGTGTAATAACCCTTACATACCACGGCATCTATTTGTTTTTTCATAGTCAGATGCTGGTCCAAAATAACTCCCAATATTTTAATTGTTGGTTGAATTGTATACAAGGTAGAATTTATACTAATCGATGGCTTGTGAATAATCTTATGTGGTGACACAACAAAAAACTTTGTTTTAACAGGGTTAAGCTTGAGTTTGAAATCCTGCATCCGAGAGTTCATCAATTGCAACACAGACTCAGTTTTATGAGAGATAGGAGATAGAACTGTAGAAGGTTTGACAATTGTAATATCGTCAGCATAGCTGAACAGTTCTATACCTAGGTTACTCAAACTGTAGCTGAAGGAGGTGTTTTGGATGTGTGCTGAGAACATCACTCCCAGGTCTCTTTCAAGATTACTTACCCCTAGCAGGGGGGATCACTGCTAGGGGTAAGTAACCTTGAAAGAGACACAATGCGCCACAGCCTCAAGGAAAGCAAACAAAATGTTGGGTATCATTAAGAAGGGTATCATGACCAGGACGAAGGAAGTCATCCTGCCACTGTATCGTGCAATGGTGCGCCTGCATCTGGAGTACTGTGTCCAGTACTGGTCGCCGTACCTCAAGAAGGACATGGCAGTACTTGAGGGAGTCCAGAGAAGACCAACTAAGCTGATAAAGGGTATGGAGAACCTCTCATATACTGACAGACTGAAAAAGCTGGGGCTGTTTTCCCTGGAGAAGCGGAGACTTAGAGGAGACATGATAGAAACCTTCAAAATCCTGAAGGGCATAGAAAAAGTGGACAGGGACAGATTTTTCAAATTATGGGGAACCACAAGTACAAGGAAGCACTCGGAGAAATTGAAAGGGGAAAGGTTTAGAACAAACGCTAGGAGGTTCTTCTTCACCCAGAGGGTGGTGGATGCATGGAACTTCCGGAGGCTGTGATAGGCAGGAGCACGTTACAGGGCTTCAAAGAAGGTTTGGACAAAGGTTCCTAGAGGATAAAGGGATTGAGGGATACAGATAGAAGTAGAGGTAGGTTATAGAAATAGTCAGGGACCACTGCTCAGGGCAGTGGTCCCTGAGGGGCCGCCACGGGAGTGGACCGCTGGGCGAGATGGACCTCTGGTCTGCCTCAGCGGAGGCAACTTCTTATGTTCTTATCAGTGGAGACTTTGGTGAGGGCTGTCACGTTGGAATGGAGATGGCTGAATCCAGATTAAAGTATATCTAAAGCAGTGGTCTCAAACTCAAACCCTTTGCAGGGCCACATTTTGGATTTTTAGGTACTTGGAGGGCCTCAGAAAAAAATAGTTAATGTCTTTTTAAAGAAATGACAATTTTGCATGAGGTAAAACTCTTTATAGTTTATAAATCTTTCCTTTTAGCTAAGTCTTAATGATAATATTGCAATTTATAGCTAAAGAGACATATGATCAAGAAACTGTTTCATTTTACTTTTGTAATTATGATAAACATACTGAGGGGCCTCAAAATAGTACCTGGCGGGCCGCATGTGGTCCCCGGGCCACGAGTTTGAGACCACTGATCTAGAGTGTTAAGGCAACAGAGGTGAACGGGCTGTTGAGAAGGGAGATGAGACGATCAGTTTCAGTGGGAAGTGAGGGATATTTAGGTTCAAACAATTTTTTTTTTTTTTATGCAAGCAACAGCAAATACAACAGCAGAGCACCTCAAGGGTGCACAATACTGACAAGGATGCATTGTTTACAATAATATAAGTCAGTTACAGAAAAAGAGTAATGACAACCAAACTCCCCCCCACCGTAATCTACATAGGGCAAGCGAGACAGTGGGGGGTGGAAAGGCACTCCGAGGCCCTGGACTCTGATGAGCCCCGAAGATGCCACACCACCTCCCCCCTCCACCGAACCCCACAAATCAATCCATAACTAAGTGCCAAAACCATTCAAACCCCCCCACCTCCCCTCGCCTACCCCCTCCTCCCACCCTCTCCCTCCAGGGGTACTCTCCACCCCGCCCCACCAGTACTCACCATTGCTCTCCCAGCCCTACAAACTGAGCACCCAGATTAGGACACCCATCTTAAAACCGCACTGCCACCCTTGGAATGCAAAGATTGCAGATATGGCTCCCAGATATTTAAGAACATCTTTCGCTTCCTAGCCCCTCTGGCATCTTGCGCCTCCCAGATGGCCAACTGATGCAACTGGTTCCGCCAATGCCAAAACGCCGGAGGGTCAGGGACTGTCCAGCACTGAAGAATACATTTCCGGGCCAGTAAGCTCATCTTCCTACACAGAGCCCGATGCCCCCTAGGCAAATGGCCAAAAGCCTCTGGCAAATCTAAGACAAAGTGGGCCGGAGTACTGTGCAAGGCTGTCATTATTAACCCTGATATGTAAGAGATTATATGCCTTCAGAAGCGCTAGATAATGGGGCAGGACCAAAAGGCATGTCCCAAAGTGTGTCTCCCCCCGTCCCACATTTATGACACAATGGTGTAGGTAGACCTCCACTGAAATACAACTGTGTACGAGTATAATAGGCACATAAGGTCACCCTATAATACGTTTCTCGCAAAGTGAGGGATATTTAAAAATGTCTAAAAATGTAACTAGGTTACAGTGCACTTAGAAAGTGAAATGCCTCACAGGAAGTGAGGAGCATTGAGGAGTTGGTTGTTCAGTGGGAGTCCTACTTAGTGTGTAAGAGGATCGCTTAGGTATCCTGCTCTAAAATCAGGCCCTGTGTGATGAGTCGAGAAAGCCAACCATTGTTGGCCTATTCTACATGGTCAACCGACCTCTGCAATCACAAGGTGAGAGAAGACTATCTACTCCATCAGCAAAACCCCCCACAAATGCGCTTATTCTCACCTCTTACCAAGATTATGGAATGAAATCCCACCAACTATCAGATCATTTGCAGAGTTATCAAACATCAGGAAAGTGGTAAGAACTCACCTTTTCACTTAATTACCGCCCACAATGATAACTCCAAACCCTAACCCAACTTGACTAAATCTCGTACAGTATATGCTATCCCGGGATCCATCCCAATGATTGATTTATAAAGAATTGTCAAAACTCTCCTACTGTTATGCTGCTGCAATTAATCCCAACTCATATGCTAGATTTCATACTGCGAGCAGAATTTGTCCTACATAAGAACATAAGACTAGCCTTACTGGGTCCATCAAGCCCAGTAGCCCGTTCTCACAGTAGCCAATCCAGGTCCCTAGTACCTGGCCAAAACCCAAGGAGTAGTGACATTCTATGCTACCAATCTAGGGCAAGCAGTGGCTTCCCCCATGTCTTTCTCAATAACAGACTATGGACTTTTCCTCCAGGAACTTGTCCAAACCTTTCTTAAGAACAGATAGCGTAGCTGGTTTTACCACAACCTCTGGAAACGCGTTCCAGAGCTTAACTGTTCTCTGAGTGAAAAAAATTTTCCTCCTATTGGTTTTAAAAGTATTTCCCTTCAACTTCGAGTGTCCCCTAGTCTGTGTAGGTAAGTGTCTTTGCTCATATTGTTTTAGTTGTAGGATATATTGTCTTTATATTGTGTATGGTTTGTTTTTTTTGTTTTTTTTTTTTAAGCTGCCTAGGTTTAGGCGGTGTAGAAATGTAGTGTCTGTGTCCATATTTTTAAAAGTGCCGTACCAATCGTCTTGGTATTGTAATAAGTCCTAATGCATATACTTGATATTTCATACTTTGTATAGAAATTGTCTTGTTACTGTATGAAGAATGTACCCATATTGTTAAAATTGCCTTATCTTCATTTAAAACCCTTTACCAGCTATTTTATTGCTACTCAAAATATGTTTGTCTTATTCTTATTTAAAGATCTTACTCCAACTATCTTATCACTAACTTTTATTATGTATGTAAACTTATAACCCATTCTGGGCTTTTTTGGAAGATGGGCTAGAAAATTAAATAAATAAAACATAGTGTGATAGGGTGGAGTTCCTGTCACTGACCAGTGGAGAGAGCCTGAGCAGTAGAAAGAAGGAGGTAATCTGCATAACACCCTGCAAGAGCTTCTGGGAGCTGTCCACTCACCCTAAGGAAACAGTGGTGCTGAAAAGGAAAGGTCCAGAGCAGACAACTGGGAAAAGCAAAGAAGCTTCTTTGGGAGTCAAGTGATCCTCAAGGGGAGGAATGTTGGTCACTGACCTAATTCTCAGTAAGCCTGTTAGACCTTAGGA
This sequence comes from Geotrypetes seraphini, assembly GCF_902459505.1. Taxonomy (NCBI): domain Eukaryota; kingdom Metazoa; phylum Chordata; class Amphibia; order Gymnophiona; family Dermophiidae; genus Geotrypetes; species Geotrypetes seraphini. Next base: position 72,842,342 of record NC_047095.1, read on the forward strand.
GTGACCAGGAAGGTATCCAGGGTTAATGACTGGCAGAGGGCCTGGTGGTGGTGTGAGAGACCAGAGAAGTGAATGATGGGGCTGTTCTCATGAAGAGCAGCTGAGGGGGATAGGAATTAAGGGGCCCTCAGCTGTGGACTATCGCTGCAAAGACTGGACTAAAATACCTTGAAGGAGGATATAATGGGGGAGATTCTTGCAAGTGACAGCTGGAAGGATGGAAGCATGAATATGAAATATGTGAGGGTGGCAGGAGTTTGGGAGAGTGGGGCACAGGAGCATATAAAATTAACTCTGGAGGCTTGGTATGCCATACGGGACTGAGGAGAAGTGCAACTAGTGTCCGAAGCAGAAGAGAGACTGGTATTGTAACACGAGCAGATTCTGACAGGGTTGAGAAAAAGAGATGAGAGAGTAGTGGGGAAGTTGCTGGGGGTTTGATCTGTTCCTTTTTAATGCACTAGATAAAAAATAGCTAGTTAAGCATGATCAGAAAGGGAGAGTGGGACATATCAGGAAGAGGAAGCAACAAAAGAACTGATCCGAAGGCTGCTTGGAACTGGAATTTGTTGAGCTGATCCCACAGTGTGTGCTTCCTAGCCTGCTGGTTGAAGGAATGCAGCATGGGACAATCTTGGTAAGTTGCAGCGTCTTGAGGTATCTGTAGGAGACACAGTTGTGAGACGTATGCAAGTGACCTGCAGCCTCCCCTTTCCATGCTGTGTCGTTTTTCTACAGTATAGTAGTGGTAGAAATTGTCCTCTCTTCCCCCCTCCCTCAGGCCTAAGCATCACATCATGACCACCTTCCCTGACCTACGACCTCTTGCACTGTAGCCTGATTGGGGGGGCATTCAAGTCGGCTCAGTTTCTTGTAGTATTTTTTTTCTGTACCATTTTCTACTTTTGCAGGTGGCAGGTGCAGCGTGGAGTCGTCACCATTCCTAAGAGTGTAACACCAACTCGTATTCTGGAAAACCTGCAGGTGAGCAATTGCCACTTCTGCTCTCGGGAGGGGGGGAGGGGGCTCTGTCCTTTAATCACACTGTTGCCTTCATTGATAACATTGAGATCAACAGTAGGGGAGTTGTGCTGGGTCAGAGCGAAGGCCAAGAAGCCATTTGTAGGACTGATCTTGCCCTCATTCATGCCTTACTATTAGGTTGCATTGACTGTAACATAGTCTACCCTACAAATACTTAATTGACTACAAGCTGACTTAGGTTGCTTGTCGTTCCAAGCATTTGACCATGTTCCCCTTTACTTAAGGAAAGTCACTAGTTGCCTATAGTTTCTAGGGTTCAGGTTAAGATCTTGGTACTTACATTCAAAGCTATATGCACTGGGCATCCAGAATTGCTTTCTGATACTCCATCTTCTATAGTGAATGCTGCATTACTGTAGTTTAAAAAAAGTTTGGCTAATTTCCTAAAAGGGGGGTCCATAGGCCATTATTGAGATGAATTGGGGAAATCCACTTCTTATTCCTAGGAGAAGCAGCATCAAATCTGTTTTGCTACTTGGGACCTGGGTTGGCCGCTGTTGGAAACAGGATACTGGGCTTGATGGACCTTCACTCTGTCCCAGTACAGCAAATCTTATGTTCTTATGCCTGGCTGAAACTAAATCTGCAATTGGCCACTTGTTTTCAATGATTCACTTTTCTATCTGCCAAGGGTTGCAAATTTAAAAGATTTTATCAGCACCTTCTGCCTTATAGGACAAGGATTTGAATCATTGAATTGTCTTTTTATTGCATTCACCTTGTAAATTCTTACTCTTTTGTGAACCGCATAGAACTGCATGGTTTTGCAGTATAAAAGTGAGTTTTTTTGTTCTGTTTTGTGCCTCCCTCATTAACCCCCCCTTTGCAAACCCACTCCTCCCCCTAGCAGCTTATCCTTTCTGAGCCCACTTTGTCATTGGTGGGTAATGGGCACAGGAATGATCCTCACTTGCTCCTTCACATGGCCGACTCCTCCTTCAAAATGGCTTCTGGAACTTCCAGCAGCAGTCTACTGGCCAATATTTGTTTGATTTTCTTCCAATAAATAATCCATCTGTGTAAATCCATTAGAAGCCAACCGACACTAACCTGAAGTTCAGGTTTGGGTCTTGTCTGAAAAATGCCTGAGCGAACTAACAATGTAACCCAGCCCTTGCTGAAAAGAACATGTCTCCTCCCTACTCCCTCCCGCAGGCTAGTGAAGTAATTAAATTTGCAAGAGGAGCTTGCAAGTCTAGGAGACTGACTGTTTGTTTATTTATTTAAACTTTATGTATCGCCTTTACTGGCAAGCAGTGTACACAATAAAAATCAAATACAGTAAAATATTGGATTGCAAGTAACTTGGTTTGTGTTTTGCAAGACAAGCAAAACATTTGATTAAATTTTAACTTGATATACAAGCAATGTCTTGCAATACAAGTACATACAGCATACACACATCACAACTGAGCTGATAGTTCTGCTCTCTCTGATGCTGCAAGAGTATAGTGACTGTTCTAAACAAGCAAAGTCTTGCAATACAAATACGTATAGTATTTTGTATTAAAGTTTTGGGGTTGTGGAACGAATCATCTGAGTTTCCATTATTTCCTATGGGGAAATTTGCCTTGATATAAGAGTGCTTTGGATTACAAGTACGCTTCTGGAACGAATTATGCTCGCAAACCAAGGTCTGACTGTACATTCAGAAAAAGAACACCATATTAAAATAGAAACGCTATCATTTAACAAAGAAACACAATCACACTCTGGTATTTGTTACCTGAGAATATGGTGGAAACAGTTAGCTTAGCAGGGTTTAAAAAAGGTTTGGCTAATTTCCTAAATGAAAAGTCCACAAGCCATTATTAAGATGAACTTGGAAAAATCCAAATGGGCATTTTTTAAAGACAGGTGGAGGTGGTGCTGATAGACACCAGGGATGCTGAGCTGATGCAGAAAAATCTTGCCTCGGGAGGCTCCCCCTAACCTTTCTACGCCACCTCTGATCTGGCTGTAAATTTTTCATGTGGTAGACATCTGTACATAGGTAAGAAGCATCTGCATTGCTGCAAATTAGCTAATAGCATATAAAATGAAGACTACAGAGGCCACCCACTTTGAGAAATGTATTGCACTAAAACAATTTCTGCATCATGTGCACTCATTCACCGTGTGCTTCTGCTTGCGGTAGCTTTCTGCATCAGCCCTTGAGCGCACACACACAACACCTCGCCATCTAGGAGAATCATACACGGAGCACTCGGTGCAAAAGATTGGCTAGTTCCTCTCGTTATGGTGAGTTGTGTAGTTATTTGAAGTTGCTAAGGGAGTGCCCTTAAATGGCAAAAGAAAGCAAATACTTGAGGAAAAGTAGCTCTTGCAGGGCAGTATCTAAAGGCCCTAAATAATATTTGGTGTATTTTGCTTGCTTCTCAGTAAAGTGGAAAAGGACTTTTTTGTAGTTTTCACAACCACACTCGAAGCGGTTTACATACAGGTACTTCAAGCATTTTCCCTACCTGTCCCGGTGAGTTCACAATCTAATGTACTCGGGGCAGTGGAGGATTAAGTGATTTGCCCAGGGTTTGAGCCCACAACCTCAGGATGCTGAAGCTCTAGCTCTAACCACTACGCTACACTTAAGGGTTAATCACTTGCTGATTAAAATTCTCTGTGGTGACAATTTTCCCCCTTCTCATTTGTTTCTATAGAGGCTCAGGGCTGCCACTGCGCCTTTAATGTAAGATGATGATTTCTATGCTCTAGGGCTGTTAGGATAGGTAAAGTTAGCACAGATGGATTTTAGACTCTTTACGTTTCAACAATTTTTATTGAAAACTGTACTTTGATAATTATAAAAGCAAGGCAAGAAGTGAAAAAAACCAAGAAAACAATGTCAGGTCTACAAGTTGGCAAAACAATGCTAGAAAACCAAATAGGATATCAATCCTATTGCTAGGAGTAACAAAGAAATCCAAGGATGCAGTGTCATTGCAACCCCCTACAACAACCATCTCTTAAAGCTCTAATCCCAGACCACCCAAATCCCCACCCAAGGTATAGATGGATGGAAGAGAAATAACCAAGTCAATAGTGGATGCAATTATAGTCTATTCAAGGTCTGGTACGCAATCTGTGTGAAAGGGAATTTAAGTAAGGATCCCAAACGCCTAAAAAAATGCTGCTTCTGTTTAAGCCCTTGGCATCTCATCAATAGCTCCTTTCAGTTTTGCCCAAGCTTCTTCCAGATGTTCCCAGCCAGACAATTCCTTGACATAATCTGAACAAAGTTAGCTTTTTTTAAAGTCCCTTTGCTTTTGGATGAGCCCTCTCTAGAGCCATCTTAATATTAAGCGTACCATGCAGTGATCACTGGATGCCAGATAATCACCCCCTGTTTGTAAGCACTAACTCCAGTATGATCTCATCACGTGGGGGTTCCATTACCAACTGCTGAAACAGTTCTCCATGTGGAGAATCCAGGATCTCCATACTTCTAGAACAGTGTTTTTCAACCTTTTTATACCTGTGGATCGGCAGAAATAAAAGAATTATTTTGTGAACCGGCAAACTACTAAGACTGAAATAAAAAAAAACCCCACATTTCCGCCCCGTCTCCGCAAGCTCGGTTCCCGTAAACCATCTGATCCCATCCGCACAAGCCTCAGTTATGATTTTATATTGAACTATTCCAGTCCTTCCCCTCTTAATCCAGCAGATCCCTTCCATCACCCTACTCCCTCCATTCCTTATTCAGCAACTTTTCCTTGTCTCCTTATTCCCCCTTTACCATGTCCAGCATATCCCCTCTGTCTCCCTACTCCCTCTACCCATGTCCAACATCTTACTTCTGTCTTCATACTCCACCCTCCTGTTCAGCATTTTCCATGTCTCTCTGCCCCCTGCAAGGTCCAGTATCTGCCTTTGTGTCCCTATTCTTCCAACTCCCACCTAGTTCCAATAGCTATCCTCCCCCAAGGGGATCCACCATCTCCCTTCTGTCACACCAATCCCCCCCCTCACCCCCGGGTCTATCATCCCCTTCCCACAACACATGGGAATCCAGCATATCTTATTCCCTCCCTTTGCTGCTGGCCCCAGATTGACTCCAATGTCACAATGGCTGGGCTCACCATAACTCATACTAAATTGGAAGCAGCCTGGTTCTTAACAGTTTACTTACAGTTCCCTTGCCCAGAACTCTAAACGAAGACAGAAGCTGCGGGACCTTTTCTCTTGCCTGCATTGCTATTTGCTATAAGCTCTGCCGGTCTCAATCCTGCCCCTCAAACACAGGAAGTCACTTCAGAGGGGGGCGGGATCAGGATCGGCAGAGCCTATAGCGATGCAGGCAAGAGGAAAAGTCCTGCGGCTTCTGTGTTTCTTTTTGCTGTCTGCAGCCGATCCTAAGCCCTGGAAGGGAAAGGGGAAGAGATACCAACGGGAAATTTAACCACGTCGATCTCGCCGGCCCTCCGCGGACCGGCAGGAATTTTCTGCGGACTGGCACCGGTCCACGGACCGGCGGTTGAAGAACAGTGTTCTAGAAGACCCCCGCAATAGGGATACCCCAATCAACATTCGGCATGTTAAAATCACCTATTAGCAAGACTTCCCCTTTTTTAGAGATAGTCTGATTGTCTACTATTAAATCTCTGTCCACTTCTTCTGTCTGTGAAGGAAGCCTGTATATCACACCCATGTAAATACATTTTCCATTCCCTCTTTCCATATTGACCCATAGTTCCTCTTTTTTACCCTTCAGATCCTGCTTGATCTTTTACATATAATGCCACTCCCCCCACCTTTTCTTCCTACCCTGCCTTTTCTGAAAAGATGATATCCATGTATAACTATATCCCAGTCATGGTTCTCCGTGATCACCACTAAATCCAACTCGGCCTCTTCCATTGCAGCCTCTGGATCCAGAACCTTGTATCCCATACTTCGAGCATTGGTATATACAGCTTTCCAGACATTGTCCTCTTTTCCCACTTGTTTACATTACATTACATTACATTACTGATTTCTATTCCGCTTGTACCTTGCGGTTCAAAGCGGATTACACAGGAAGAGAACTGAACATTTCCAGGAGGGTACATGACATTGGAGAATACAGGTTGAGGGTATAGACTTAATAACAGAATGAGTGTATAGACACAATAACATTGGAAGGTAAATCTGGTTACATTACATTACATAGCAGATTGTCTGTTTCCATATGTTGGTAGGTAATCGGTTTCGGAAGATGATTTAGGTTCCATTTTTTTTTTTTTTTTTATTGGTCGATTGAGGGTATGGTGTCAGGGAGTGCGTAGAACCTTGTCGGTGTAAGTGGAGGAGGAGAGGGAGATTAGGAAGATTGTAATGGTATTGAACAGTAGTGTTTTGATTTCTAGGGGGAGAGGAGAGGGAGGTTAGGTAGTTTGTATATACTTTTTGAATAGCAGCATTTTGATTTCTTTACGGAATGCTTTGAAGTCGGATGTTGAGGTTAATAGCCTGGTAATGGAGGGTTCGAGTTTTGCTGCATGCGTTGCTATGAGGTTATCATAAAGCTTTTTACGATGAGTGCCATTGAGTGGTGGGTATGAGAATGGTGTCAGTGTTCTTCTTGTTCTGGGTGGAAGGTTATAGTTTAGGCGATCGTTTAGATAGGCAGGTGCAGTACCGTTGATTACTTTGAAGATTAGACAGTATAGTTTGAATTGAATTCTGGCTCGAATCGGTAGCCAATGTGAGTCTAGGTAGGCATTGGTGATGTGATCAAATTTTCCGAGGGAGTAGATTAGTCTGAGGGCTGTGTTCTGAACGGTCTGTAGTTTTTTGATCATGTTTGTAGGGCATGGTAGATATAGGATATTGCAGTAGTCCACAAGACCTAGTACCAGGGATTGTACAATGATTCTGTAGTGTTCTTTGTCAAAGTATTTCCTTATTTTTCTTAAGTTGCGCATTGTGAAGAATGCTTTTTGGGTAGTTTTATTGATTTGAGTCTGCATAGAGCAGCATCTGTCTATCAGCACTCCCAGGATTTTGAGGGAGGTTTGGATTGGGAATTTGATTGCTTTAATTTCCAGGTCTGTTATGGATGGGTTTTTGTCCGTTTCAAGCATTAAGAATTTAGTTTTGTCCGAGTTTAGTTTTAATTTGTGGTTTGTCATCCATTTTTCTACTTCATCCAGTATTGTTTCCAGGTGTCCTGTTGTGGTGTGGTCTTGGAATTCGAAGGGGAGGAGAATAGTTATGTCGTCTGCGTAGCTGAATGATGTTACATTTAGGTTGTCTAGGATGGTACCGAGGGAAGAGATGTAGAGATTGAATAGAATGGGTGAAAGTGGAGATCCCTGCGGGACTCCGCATGGATTTGACCATGGGTTAGATTTCGTATCATTTATCTTAACTCTGTACGTTCTTGTTTTAAGGAATCCTTGGAACCAGTTATAAACCACCCCTGAGATCCCTATTGCATCCAGTATCTGGAGTAGTATGGTATGATCAACTAGATCGAAGGCGGCGGAAAGATCTAGTTGGATGATTAGGATCCTGTGTCCTTTACTGAGGTATTGTCGGGCTATGTCCAGTAGTGTTGCTAGTAGTGTTTCCGTGCTGTGGTAAGATCTAAATCCTGATTGAGATGAGTGAAGTATATTGTGGTCAGCTAGGTAGTTGGTGAGGTATTGAGCCACCAGTCCTTCAATCAGCTTGACGTATAATGGGATCGAAGTGATAGGTCTATAGTTGGTAGGTGTGTCTATAGGGCCTTTTTGGTCTTTCAGTAGAGGTGTGATTATTATCTCCCCAAGATCTTGCGGGAATTGGCCTTCTATGAGAGTGCTTTGTATCCATTGCGTGAGGCTGGTTTTGAATTTAGGGGAGGCATTTGTAAGTAGATACGATGGGCAGTAGTTCAAGTCGCATGAGGTGTAGCTGTATTTTTTGTATAGTCGGTTCAAATCAGGCCATTGTAGAGTTGGGAAGGTGGTATTTAGTGATTCACTTACCTGCAGAGTATTTAAAAGTTACTCTAGCAGACAGCGAGACAACCAGTTGGACATTAACTGACCACCAGTCAAACTCCCGTCTGGTGCCAGCTTGTCTCTTTAAATATACTATTTCAGTCTGTTTCAAGATATTTCCACCATAGAAACATAGAAAATGATGGCAGAAAAGAGCCACGGCCCATCAAGTCAGCCCACTCTAATGACCTACCCCCCTAACTTTTTCCACTAAGAGATCCCACATGCCCATTTTTTTTCTTAAAATTTGGCATGCTGCTGGCCTCAATTACCTGCAGTGGAAGATCATTCCAATGATCAACCACCCTTTCGGTGAAGAAATACTTCCTGGCGTCGCCATGAAATTTCCCACCCCTGATTTTCAGCGGATGTCCTCTTGTGGCTGTGGGTCCTTTAAGAAAAATGATATCATCTTCCACCTCGATACGGCCCATGATATATTTGAACATCTCAATCATGTCTCCCCTCTCTCTGCGTTCCTCGAGTGAGTATAGCTGCAATTTACTCAGCCGTTCCTCATACGGGAGATCCTTGAGTCCTGAGACCATCCTGGAAGCCATTCGCTGAACCAATTCAGCTCTCAGCACATCTTTTTGGTAATGTGGCCTACAGAATTGTACACAATATTCCAGATGAGGTCTCACCATGGATCTGTACAATGGCATTATGACTTCGGGCTTTCGGCTGACGAAACTTCTACGGATACAACCCATCATTTGTCTAGCCTTGGATGAAGCTTTCTCCACTTGATTGGCAGTTTTCATGTCTTCACTAATGATCACTCCTAAGTCTCGTTCTGCTGCAGTCCTAGCTAAGGTCTCACCATTTAGGGTGTAAGTTCTGCATGGATTTCTGCTGCCAAGGTGCATGACCTTACACTTTTTGGCATTGAAGCTTAGTTGCCAAGTCGAGGACCAATGTTCCAGTAAGAGTAGGTCCTGCGTCATACTGTCGGGCAATGTGCTTTTGTCTACTATGTTGCATAGTTTGGTGTCATCGGCGAATAATGTTTTACCTTGAAGCCCCTGAGCCAGGTCTCTTACAAAAATGTTAAATAGGATCGGGCCCAAGACCGAGCCTTGCGGCACTCCACTGATCACCTCCGACGCTTCGGAGAGGGTACCGTTAACCACCACCCTCTGAAGTCTACCTCTAAGCCAGTCTTTAACCCATGCAGTTAATGTTTCACCTAATCCCATCAAACTCATTTTGCTCAATAACCTGCGGTGGAGGTACTCAAGATTGAACCAGTTTGGTATGTGACTCCAGTGATCTTACTCTGCTTCTTGAATAACCTCCTGCCCTGCCAATGTCTCCCCATTTAATTGCGACCTTGCCACTTCAAGTCAGCAACTGCATGATTATATTGCACACAATAACTCCCAATTGGAGATTTCAGTTGAATTTGCACACAGCTTTGATATTCAATTAAACATGTCTTTGCTGGCTTCCATAATGAATAAACAGTGTATCTTGATATCTTCAAAGAACATTCTTTACTAGCTCCCAAAAGAGGTCATAATATCAAAGATTTTACATTCTGCTTTCATGAATATTAGGTTATTTTAAATGTAGGAAATGTCAGTCCTCTCCCCACATATTGGAGGGACTGCATTGGACCCATTCAATTCTACTGGATCATTTCTTAGTCATTTCACAAATGTCAAGTCATCGTTATGATATAAATTACAGCTTCTCCGTGGTTTCGTATGTATGTTAGACAAAAAGAAAAAAGATGTTTAATAGAAGCAAAGCTTGCCGCTGTTGAGTTTGCAAGGAAGCATGCACTTGCCAATTTGAAGTGGTGAATTATCGATCAAGTGAGGAAACATTGTCAGGGTTAGTCAAGAGGCAACATTAATTTGCAGGAATTTATATTTGATTTTACTCATACCTCGAGAGTTAAAGATGTATACAGTTTAGTGCCTGTCCATTTCAAAGGGAAATGGTGTGAAAATCTTGAAACAGAGTGGCATAGTCTAAGGGCTCCTTTTATGAAGGTCCGCTAGCGGTTTTAGCGCGCACACTACACGCTAACGCCTCCATAGAGCTGGCATATTTTCCGTGTAGCGCGTGTGGCATTGTAGCGCATGCTAAAAACGCTAGCGCGCCTTCATAAAAGGAGCCCTAAGTAATTGGAATGTAAATTGCACTGGATTGGCTGTTTAGTATGTGTTCCTTCTCATCCCACTTTCCTATACCCTCCTCCAACACCCATTCTCTACCCACTCCTACCATCAGCCCAACCCAAGCATTCTCTCGCATTGTCAACCCATTGCATGCTTCTACTACCCTCTCCTCCCTACATACATCCACCTTCTTTCTTGTACTCATTCCCCCTCTATCTCAGGCTTCTTTTCTCCCCTGCCCCAGTCCTGATTTCCATAACCTAATATTCTTTATCATTCCCATCACCCTCCTGCCTCCAGTATCCGTCTCCCTCTTCAGCTGCTGTTTTCAAATTTACAGTCCACCTCCTGACCACTCGAGGAATTCAGGTCATGGATTCTTTAAGGCAGCAGATCTAACTCAGCAACAAGGAGCATATCCACTACTTGTTTGTCTCATCCTGTGCTTGTCACCTTCTTTATCTCTTTTGCTTGACCCCCACTGCCCTCTCTGTTTCAGGCATGTTGCCACTCTCAAAGTCCATCTTGAGCTCTTCTGGTCCACATAAGCCTCCTCTTGGAAGCCTGCTTTCTTCATTTCACTGCGTTTGAACCATTTTCTTCTTCTGTCCTTTGCCAGAACTCTCCGCATGTGGGTTGCTACTCAAGGCTCTCCAATATTAGCTTTGTTTGCATTCATCAGTCCTGTTTCCTGTTCATTGCCGGAGCCTCTTCAGAAGCTGCCTTTCTTCCTTTGGGGGAGGGCAGAAATTTCCTCACCCCATTAGCTATTAAAGTGATCTTGGTGGAAGGCCAGCATGAAACGGTACAATCCTGTGTTTTACTTGGGCTTTTCTCTTGCATGTAGTCTCTGCACTGAGGTCAGGAAAGAGAGAAAATTTCAGATTTTGTTTCTTTAGCTTTCCAAAATCTCCTGGGATTTCTCCTCTCGATGCATTGAAGAAATATTTGATAGAAGCCTTAAAGTTTTCCTCTCAAAATATTTCTACAGTGAATAAAATATACTATATTTTCTCTAAGAGAATAGGAGACCCTATAGAGCAGTGTCTCGCAAACTGTTTCCTATTTCCAGCTGTGGCATACTATACAAGTGGCTGCGGATTGAGGGCACCCGGAAGTAAGAGGACGTTGACGCGATATCAAGCACACACGTGGCATCGTCATCATGTTGACATCTGCACATGTGCAGAGGCCCTGCAGATGGGGCCTTGAGCCAGCGGGGGTGGGGGGTCAACAGGAGAGGTACCAGGGAGGAGGAGAGGCACTTCCTCTAGGCAGTCAGCCAGCGCTGGCATCTCGTGGCCCACAGCATCTGCAGCATCCACCATCTCCTCTTCCTAAGAGATCCCACGTGCCAGTCCCACACTTTCTTGAATTCAGACACAGTCTTTATCTCCACCTCTACCGGGAGATTGTTCCACATATCTACCACCCTTTCTGTAAAAAAGTATTTGCTTAGATTACTCCAGAGCCTATTGTGGACCGCCTGTTGGCATAGCAGGAACACTTTCCTGGGCTATGCTTTGGCTGCATTTCATGATATGCTTTCTCTTACTTAGTCAGGAATAGCCAGTTTTGTAGGAGAGTCCAACAAGCCCTTCACAAAAGCCCTTAACATATGGCGGTTACATAGAAACATAGAAGATGACGGCAGAAAAGGGCTACAGCCCATCAAGTCTGCCCACTCTGCTTACCCACCCCCTGTCTATGCCCTAATGACCCAATTTCCTTATCTTGACCCTCGTAGGGATCCCACATGGGTATCCCATTTATTCTTAAAGTCTGGCACGCTGTCTGCCTCGATCACCTGCACTGGAAGCTTGTTCCAATGATCAACTACTCTCTCTGTGAAGAAATACTTTCTGGTGTCGCCATGAAATTTTCCGCCCCTGAGTTTGAGCGGGTGCCCTCTTGTGGCCGAGGGTCCCTTGAGAAAGAAAATATCATCTTCCACTTCGACACGTCCCGTGAGGTACTTAAATGTTTCGATCATGTCTCCCCTCTTCCTACGTTCCTCAAGAGTGTAGAGCTGCAATTTGTTCAGTCTCTCTTCGTACGAGAGACCCTTGAGCCCCGAGATCATCCTGGTGGCCGTCCGTTGAACCGATTCAATTCTGCACACATCTTTACTGTAATGTGGCCTCCAGAATTGCACACAGTACTCCAGATGAGGTCTCACCATGGCCCTGTACAACGGCATTATGACTTCAGGCTTTCGGCTGACGAAACTTCTATTGATACAACCCAATATCTGCCTTGCCTTAGATGAAGCCTTCTCCACTTGATTGGCAGTTTTCATGTCTGCACTGATGATTACTCCTAAATCTCGTTCTGCTGAAGTCCTAGTTAAAGTTTCTCCGTTCAAGAAGTACGTCCTGCATGGATTTCCGCTTCCGAGGTGCATGACCTTACATTTCTTAGCATTGAAGCCTAGTTGCCAGGTTGAGGACCAACTTTCCAATGTAAGCAGGTCCTGCGCCATATAATTCTGTAAACTGCATTCACTTACTATATTACATAGTTTGGCGTCATCGGCGAATAGTGTTATTTTACCTTGAAGCCCTTGAGTCAGATCCCCTATGAATATGTTGAAAAGGAGTGGACCCAGGACCGAGCCCTGCGGCACTCCACTGGTCACCTCCGATGTTTTAGAGAGGGTACCATTAACCACCACCCTCTGAAGTCTGCCACTCAGCCAATCATTGACCCATGCAGTTAGTGTCTCTCCTAACCCCATCGATTCCATCTTGCTTAGCAGCCTGCGGTGTGGGACACTGTCAAAAGCTTTCCTGAAGTCCAGGTACATGACGTCCAAAGACTCTCCCAAGTCCAACTTTCTTGTTACCCAGTCAAAGAAGCTGATGAGATTGGATTGGCAGGACCTACCCTTGGTGAATCCATGCTGACTGGGATCCCGAAGATTCCCTTCATTCAAGATCGTGTCCAATTTGCTTTTAATTAGTGTTTCCATGAGTTTGCACACTATTGATGTGAGACTCACCGGTCTATAATTCGCAGCCTCTGCCCTGCAACCCTTTTTATGCAGAGGAACGACATTAGCTAATTTCCAGTCCAGGGGAACTTTCCCCTTACTTAGGGAGAGATTGAATAGCTCAGCCAATGGTTTCGCCAGGACATCGCTCAATTCTCTGAGCATTCTTGGGTGCAAATTGTCTGGTCCCATGGCTTTGTTCACCTTGAGTCTTGCCAGTTCACTGTAAACTTCACCTGGTGTGAACTCAAAATTCTGAAACGGGTCTTCTGTGCTTTGTGTTGCCTTCAACTGGGGACCGTGTCCCGGTGCCTCACAGGTGAAGACTGAGCAGAAGTATTCATTCAGTAGTTCGGCTTTATCGGAATCTGCTTCCACGTAACTTCCGTCCGGTCTTCTAAGGTGTACTATCCCGCTTGTGTTCCTTTTTCTGTCACTAATATACCTGAAGAAGGATTTGTCCCCCTTTTTAATGTTTTTTGCCAGAATTTCTTCCACTCGAAGTTTTGCCTCCCTAACTGCCATTTTGACCGCTGTAGACCTGGTCCTATATTCTACTTTTGCCTCTCTTTTCTCCGTGCGCTTGTAGGAGAGAAACGCTTTTTTCTTCTCCTTAATGAGGTGCGAGATCTCCGCAGTGAACCATTGGGGTTTATTGTTTCTTTGTCGTTTATTTACTGATTTTATGAAACGGCTAGTTGCTTCATGTATGGTTGATTTCAGTGTTAACCACTTAGCTTCTACATCATCGGTCTCCGCTTGGTCCTGCAGCGTCTGATGGACGAAATCTCCCATGCGTGCGAAGTCTGTGCCCCGGAAATTGAGTACCTTTGTTTTCGTGTTTGATCTAGGGAAGCCTTTCCTAAGGTTGAACCATACTATATTGTGGTCGCTGGAGGCTAGCGTATCTCTTACTGAGACCTCTGAAACGCTTTCCCCATTGGTGAGTACCAGGTCGAGGATCGCCTGGGCCCTAGTGGGCTCCGTTACCATTTGTTTGAGATGTGCTCCCTTTATGGAGGTTAAGAGCCTCCTGCTACCACTGGTTGTCGCTGAAAATGAGTTCCAGTCTGCATCAGGCATATTGAAGTCCCCTAGCAGTACAGCTTCTCCTCGTAGAGTGATATTCTCTATGTCTTCAATTAATTCTGTGTCCATGTCTTCCAGTTGTCTTGGGTTCTGCCCCCTTCAAAGATTCTCAGGTTTGATCTGGGATCACGATTCTCCTAAAACATTGTTTTTTTGCTGGAGCCAGTCTGCCACTTTACAAAGTTTAGACAGATTCCTCCTCTAATCCCAGACCTCCTCAGGGGCACATACAGCCAGTCAGGGTTTTAAGATATGCATGAAAGAGTTTGGCATATGTTGTGTGGTAGGAGCCATGACTTGGGTTCAAGTCCTAGTGACTTGATGAATTACAAATCCAAAAAGAAGTTGGTTTGATAAGTGCCTTTCAACCAAGGGGACCATTTTCCAGGACTACATGTCGATTCTTTGTCTCATCAAGTTTTCTTGGCAGAATACAGAAGCAGATTGCTGGGCCTTTCTTCTGAGCAGTACAAATTCAATGTTGTTGCTGTTGTGGCATCAGATGTGGTCCTCCACCTCCAACACTGCCCATCTGCTGCTGCCCAGGCAGACAGGTACATCGTTAGTCTGATATTTCTGCTGAAACTTATCCACCTTGGGAGACCCTGCTGGTGGTAAAACTACCAGTGGCACAGCTGTCAGCTTCTCAGGTGCACACAACCCCCTTGTACCATGACTGAGGTGGAATGATCTCCTTTATATACAAATCTATCTCATTGTGGATCTCTTGAGAATCTGACTGCCTGGATGGGCTTGAGAAGCACTGCACTAGAATTCCTACTTATCCTTCCATCTTCAGACAAGCAGTTACCCCTTTGATTTTTTCCTCAAAATTTCCAAGCGCTCTTGCCACTGTCCCTGTTTTACACTCATGAATCTCCCATGGTACCATAGTGATGTCCAGTTCATTTTTTCTTCCCTTCTCCGTCCACATGAATTCTCAGCACCAATTCAGCTTCTGCCATCTTGATTTGGGAGGTTTCATGGTCTGCATTTGTGTTGCCATGTCAGTACACCACTGCACATTAGAGCTAAGGTTTTATCAATCAGGGACCACTAATCTATTCTGTTTCACTCTAGTCCATTTTTTTTTTTTTTTTTATGTCCTCGGCCAAGCTTCTCTGTTCCTGGAAAATTGGCACCTTTTTTTTTTTTTTTAATATACTCTGCAAAGGATATAGTGATCTCATCAGTAAGCTCAGTTATTTAAAAATAATCCTTTCTTCTCTTGCTGAAGGCACAGAAAAAAGGGAGAAAAAAAGAACAAAATTATAAAAGTACTGATAGTTATACAAAATGCAACAACACGCCTGATAATGGGTGTGTTTAAATATGATCATATTTCACTATATCTCAAGCAGTGATGATTTGTCATCAATTTCTGTATGGAAATATCCCAGAATTACTTAAAAGTAATATCCTCAGTTATATGCCAAAAAGATATTTGCGTTCTGAGAGTTTAGCTTTACTGACGACGTTCATGAATCCAAGACTTGTTGAGACTGGTATAAGGGCTTTCTGTTGCACAGGAGTTAAGTTATGGAACTCCTTGGAGGGTCAGATACGAAACTGTTGTGAAAAGGGTAGGTTCAGAAAATGACTAACGATGCAGCTATTTGTAGATGCTTTCTTTTAGTTACCCCAGTTAAAACTGATAAATTTTTTATGATTTTTACTATCCACATTATGATGCTTTCTTGAGGATTGTATGTATATTCATTTTAATATAGGTGTGTTTTATTATGTAGCTGTTTTGACTTTGTCTTCTTTCTAATATTGTGTATGTACATTATGTAAACTGTTTAAACGGTATATAAATTTTTAAACTAAATTAGTTCTCCCTCCAAATACACACTTTTCCCAATAGGAATCCCAGATAACATTGTACTCGTGTGGTTTTTTTTTTCTCTTTCAAAACATACATCAATTGTTTTCCTTTGTGACCTTCTCAAAAGCTCTTCCTGCCTGGTTGTGCTACTTTGTGCACAGATGTCATTGTCGTTTCTTGGTTTTCACAGGTGTTTGACTTCCGCTTGACAGAAGAACAGATGAACCAGTTGTGCAATCTAAATAAGAACTGGCGCTACATAGTGCCAATGATAACGGTAAGGACGGTTCTCCCACATATCCCGCTGAAGGCCATTGTGAAGAGCCGCATGCTCCCCATCCTCATGTTGCTTCCTCCCTTCAAACATACTCTCTGTTAGAGCTGGATTAATGCATAGAAACCAGGCACATGCCATATGTCTAGATGCTCCAGATTTCTAAATTTAACTATATGAAAGCCAGAATGCTTGCTAAAGTGTCTGGCTCTCCAGTGTTCTCCCCCCCCCCCCCCCCACACACACACACTGCAGCAGCAATGGAAGAACTTTACAAGACGATGGGCACACCTAATGAGGGATGATGTTGACTGAATGAACAGATGAGTGGAAGGCCCACCCTGAAGCCAGACTTACCGTTCAGGCAGCTGAAGAAATTCAGAACCCACCCACTGCTGGAAAAGCTCCTTGGACAGCAGCAGCCCAAGCAAACTTGGTTCTTTTAGCTTTAATTGTTTCTTTCATCTCACCATTAAACCATGCTGGCAGTTTTGTCTTCCTTGAACCTTTTGAATGGTGTGCAATATATTTTATCGGTTTTCAAAAATGGTATTTGTAATAATGTCTACCCCTCATTCAAACTTTTGACTCTGGCAAGCATTATTTTAGGGCTTTTTTTCTCCCTAATTTAGTCCCTTCCCAGTACTGTCTAAAGTCTTATTTGGGACAGGTGTGAGGTCACCTTTCCCACGAGCTCCTAAATTTGAAGATTCTGCAAAAATAATACTGTTTAGGGCCAAAGATAATATCTAACCACTCCTTTCCAAAATCCCTGTATATGTTTGCATAACCATAAACACATGTATTTTTCAGTTTCCCACATTTCTTACGTATTGGGAGTCCACAATTCCTGCATGGTGTAAGCTCTCTTTATGTCTATGTGATTTAAAACAAAGTAATTTTATTAGGTTCTCAAAATGATTTTCCCTATCCATCCTGGCAGCCTCACAATCTAGCTGTGATACCTCCTGTAGGATGTGGGACAGAAGGGTACACAGCACGCAAAACTGATGAATTCTGTACAGAAAAGATGCAGCTTTATCAAAAGACTTTTTTGTTTTGTTCCAGATGCAAGGAAAATCAGTACCGAGAGACGCCGGTCACCCATATTATCCCTTCAATGATCCGTATTAATGGTGTGGATTAGCAGTGTCACAGCCATTTCCCAGAATAAAGTGCCTTTTGTTCAGACTCGGCTTCTTTTGTGTGTTTGGGCCTGTAAGGTGGTATGAGGAAAAGGAAGTAACCCATTAGCATAGGGATCCCCTCCATCCCCCCTTTTTATTACTCAAGGTCCCAGATGGCATCACTTGAAAATCTATAATTAAAAAGCTGGTAAATTAAATTTTTTTTAAATTGGAAGAATTGGAGTAGACTCAATTATTGTTTCTGGTGGAACTCGTTATATCAAGTTTATAAAATGGAAAGAACAATTGCATTACAAAAAAGAAATTATAATAAATTTAAAGAGATTTGGGGGCCATTGACAAAATTTTGCAATGAATGAATACCATTTTTCCAATACAAGTATAAATGCAGATGAAGGGTGGGGGGGGGGGGGAGTTCTGAATTTGGGTAAATTTTGGTTCTTTGGTTAAGATTTCTTCTTTGATATATTTGATTTGATATAATGTGGAAGGGGTGGGAGGGAAGAGATCAATTCTTATGTATTAAGGTTAAAATCATAAGAAATTCAAGTGATGTATACATTTCAATATGTCAATTAATTATACACTTGTTGTAAGAAATAAAATGAATAAATAATTAAAAAATGATTTATTTACTGCCTTTTGAAGTTCATTCAAGGTGGTGTATAGTAAGAATAAATCAAACATAAGCAATAGACAATTACAGCAGTAATAAAAAGCTCAATTACAATACAAAGTATAGCATAGTATGTTACATTATAATGTCACCACAATGCGCGATAAAGCATTTTAATAGACAGCATATGTGACAGCAAAGGCGGAGTATATAGATAGAGGAGATAAAGGAACAAAGGTTAGAAAATAAGGGACTAATTTAAAGAAAGTTGCACTTGTGGTCAGACTGGTGCTTGCAAATTCTCATCTAGGGTAGGAGTGGATAACCAGGTCCTGCTATAGTTTGTGCAGCCAAGTGTCACTCCCTGTGTGTGTGACTTAAGAAGTTAGTCCCCGGATTCTGGGTCTTGCCGCGTCTATGTAGAAAGAACTGACATTTCAGCTATCATGCTGTGGCTTTCTTAAGAGTAAGCTGTGAGGTCTGCGATGTGTCTTTATAGTGGGTTCGCAGACCTGATTGAGATGCATTTGGATGGAGTGAAGGGGAAGGAAAGAAAGAGGGAAGAAATGCTGTCCTTGGAGGAAGGAGATGGTGCACATGGATGGAGAGGAGGGCAAAGGAAGAGGAGAAAATGCATAGAAGGGAAAGGGAACAGAAAGGGTGGAGATGTTGCACATGGATGAAGGGTAGGGGGAAAGGAATTGGGACTTGTAGTAAGGGGGAGCAGAAGGGGGTGTTCAGGGCACCGCCCCTTCACCGCCACAAGCAACAACTTAAATGTGCTCCTCTTGACCTCGTTTCTCCCACCAACATCACTTCTGGGTGCCGTGTATAGGAAGTGACATCAGAGGGAGAGCCGATGGGGTTGCGGGGATCATGTTGAAGTTCTTGTTGCTCACGGCGGTGAACAGCTAGAGGTATGTGGGAAGGGAAGGGTGGGAGGAGTGCCACCGCCCGGGCGCCTCTCAGCCTCACTTCGCCACAGCTTGTATACCGCTTTTTTGTACTTTTACAACCATACTCAAAAGTGCTTTACATACAGCTACTTCGAGCGTTTTCACTGTCTATCCTAGTGGGCTCATAAGCTATGGAATGTACCTGGGGCAGTGAAGGATTAAGCGACTGGCTCAGAGTCACAAGGATTTGAACCCACAACCTCAGGGTGCTGAGGCTCTAGTTCTGGCCCCTACACCACACTCTCCTCCGAGGGAAGGGATTAAAAAAACTAGATTTGAAAATGATGCAGAAAAAAATAGAAGAAAGCTGAATGCAGGAGAGGAAATAAAGAAGGAAGGATGAGAGAAAAGAAATAGCGAATGGATAGGAGGCCCTGAAAACAGACAGGAAAGCAGAAGCAGAGATGAGTAGAAAAATAAAATCACCAGGGAGGGGGCTCCTTTTACAAAGCTGAGCTAGAGGTTTCTAATGTGGGCCGCTGAGGTAGATGCTCTGACGCTCAAAGAAATTCTATCAACGTTCACCTCTAACACGGTTTAGTAAAAGCCAGCAAAAGCTAGGGAAATGGATTTTATTTTCAGTTTAGTGACTGAGTTATGTTTAATTTAAGAATTTACATCGTTGAGGTTTTCTGACTATTCTGTGCATGTTAACGAGAGTGATGACTCCAAGATGTCCGGTGATTTGGGGCACAGGCCTGGGAGATGAGAGGCAGACTGGCATAAAAAGCAAATAAGATGGGAAGTGAAAATACAGTGGAATGGAAAAGTGTGAAATAATAAAGCATAAATGTGGATTTTACGTGACCAACATACTTACACTTTATGCTATTGGGTGGGTCAGAATGGTAAATTGGGTTACAAGTAGCACTGGACATGAGAGAGATTTCTAAAACAACAGTTAGAAGCCGTTTGTGCAAGAAAGGTTCCTGAAAATAAAAGAGATCATAGTTAAAGATCGATACATGAGACAAAAACATGCCTAGCTGCAAACCTTAGGCATCGCAGTACAGTAAACCACTGTGAATTCACAGTTTACGAATCACGGACTCAGTCTTTCGCAATATTTTCTGATCACCTCTTCCGGGAATTAAAGTCAGGCTACACCAATCAGGAGCTGCTTTGATGCGCCAGATGGGGGACTGCGAAGATTTGCATAATCAAGCTCGAGAAATGGGCATCAACATAGCAAATGAGGTTCAACGGGGATAAGTGTAAAGTGATGCATGTCGGTAACAAAAATCTCATGCATGAATACAGGATGTCTGGGACGGTACTTGGAGAGACCTCCAAGGAAAGACTTGGGAGTTCTGATCTTAGGGGGTGGGCCATTAGTGTGGGCAGACTAGATGGGCCGTGGCCCTTTTCTGCCGTCATGTTCTATGTTTCTATGAAGCCATTAGTGCAATGCGCGGCAGCAGCAAAAAAGAGCGAACAGAATGCTAGGAATGATTAAGAAGGGGATCACGAACAGATCAGAGAAGGTTATCATGCCGCTGTACCGGGCCTTGGTGCGCCCTCACCTGGAATACTGCGTCCAGCATTGGTCGCCATACATGAAGAAGGACACGGTACTATTCGAAAGGGTCCAGAGAAGAGCAACTAAAATGGTTAAGGGGCTGGAGGAGTTGTACAGTGAGAGATTGGAGAAACTGGGCCTCTTCTCCCTTGAAAAGAGGAGACTGAGAAGGGACATGATCGAAACATTAAAAATACTGAAGGGAAAAGACTTAGCAGATAAAGACAGATTGTTCACTCTCTCCAAGGTAGGAAGAACGAGAGGGCACTTTCTAAAGTTGAAAGGGGATAGATTCCGTACAAACGTAAGGAAGTTCTTCTTCACCCAGAGAGTGGTAGACAACTGGAATGCTCTTCCGGATTCAAGACAAAGTTGGACAAGTTATTGCTAAACTGGAATGTACGCAGGTGAGGCTGGACTCATTTAGAGCACTGGTCTTTGACCTGGGAGCCGCCGCGTGAGCAGACTGCTGAGCACAATGGACCACTGGTCTGACCCAGCAGCGGCAATTTTTATGTGTAGCCTGACTTTAATTCCCGGAAGAGGCAGTCAGAAGATACTAAGAACGATCCTGCACCCGATTTTCAGTACCCACCACCGCCCTGCAGCCATCTCCTGCCTCTGAGCCGCTCTTAAACCGCATTTGCAGTTTTTCAAAATTCGCGGGTGCTCCTGGAATGGAACCCCCACAAATTTCGGGGGAATACTGTATTGAGCAGAGCTGGGGGCATGACAGTAATCACATCAGCCAGAGAACACAGTAAAGGAGTGCAAACTCAGATGTTTCCTTTTGATAAGATTCTGTACCAGTCCAGTGGTGAATGTTACAAGAAGCTAGTTATTAATAGATTATAGCAAATTGCCATGATATTATAGAGACCATGCTACTGCCATCTTGTGACAAGAGTGCAAAACATATCAACCTTAGCTTGCTTATGATCAGGGCTTATAATCAAATATAGGAGCTAGTTAGGGATAAGACATTATATTAGTAATAGATAGATATGATAACAATTACTAGGATAACTTGTTAGTTAGAAGAAGATGCTTGCTAGAGAAGTAATTAGGATTAGAAGTGGAAGCTTAGAGCTTATGGTTGTAGTGTTAAAATCATAGGTTTAAGACAGGCTTAGAACATAAGATTTTTAGGAAAATAGCTGGAAAGATTTAAACAATTGTTAGTGAATTAGAATAGCATATATTTCACAATTACGTAGGGTAGTGGACAGGAGAAGTATAGGGGGAACTCCAAATAAGGAAAACCTAAAGCCAAACTTTTTTGATCATATGTAAATATGATTGTGTGAATATGCATATGTAATGAAGTCAGAATGGATGGTATATAATGCTGATTGTTCCTTTGTTAATAAGGCAGTGTGTCATAACCTGAAAAGAATCTCACTGCCTTCGAGCACAAATGTGATTTCCTCTTTTTGTTTTCCATAAATCATTTTATTTTGATTTCACCTTTGTACTCTCTTTATTTATTTTTGCTGCTATAATAAAGTATTAACACTACAGGATTGAGAATCCCCTTGGGTTCTGGCTGTCTGAATGTTGAGGCTGTGATCTGATAGTCTCAACATCTACTGTCTTTATATTTTGCAACGTAGAGGAGGATATGCATGCATTTAGAGTCTGGAACTTAAGGAGTCAATTTAATTTTTGTTTATATTAGTACATCAAGTTTCTGTTCACTTATCCTGTATTTGAAGAGGGTTTTATCTTTGTTCTGCATGTGTGACTAAGGCCAGATTTTCTGCTAGAGAGAGATGTTAGCTCACATTGGCTGGTGTCCTGGCCCTATAAAGGAAAGTACGCAGGTAAGGCTAGACTCAGTCAAGGCACTGGTCTTTGACCAATGGGCTGCCATGGGAGCGGACTGGTGGGCACGATGGACCACTAGTGCTGCAGCGGCGAAAAAGACGAACAGAATGCTAGGAATGATGAAGAAGGGGATCACGAACAGATCAGAGAAGGTTATCATGCCGCTGAACGGAGCCATGGTGCGCCCTCACCTGGAGTACTGTGTCCAGCATTGGTCGCCGTACATGAAGAAGGACACAGTACTACTCGAAAGGGTCCAGAGAAGATTGACTAAGATGGTTAAGGGGCTTGAGGAGTTGCCATACAGCAAAAGATTAGAGAAACTGGGCCTCTTCTTTCTTGAATAGAGGAGATTGAGAGGGGACATGATCTAAACATTCAAGGCACTGAAGGGAATAGACTTAGTAGATAAGGACAGGTTGTCCACCCTCTCCAAGGTAGGGACAACGAGAGGACACTCTCTAAAATTGAAAGGGGATAGATTCCGTGCGAACATAAGGAAGTTCTTCACCCAGAGAGTGGTAGAACACTGGAACGCTCTTCTGGAGTCTGTCATAGGGGAAAACACCCTCAAGGGATTCAAGACACAGTTAGACAAGTTCCTGCTGAACCAGAATGTATGCAGGTAGGGCTAGTTTCAGTTAGGCGCTGGTCTTTGACCAAGGGCTGCCGCGTGAGTGGACTGCTGGGCACGATGGACCACTGGTCTTATGTTCTTAGCTCTCTTTCTGCCTTTTGGACCCAAAGTGGCTCTGACTTAGAAATTAGCAAAGACCACTGGTGTATGGTTACCGAATGTGTGTTTCAGGGATTTGTGAGGAATGTAGGTATATGAGTATGGGGATGTCTGGAAATATAGGAGTGGCAAGTGGGGAGAAGAGTAGGGTGTGGGATCGGGAAGCATGTAGATGCCCAGTTAGCAACTGATTAATATCTAATTCTGTAAGCATGAAAGACTAAGTGGTTGTAGTCTTTTTTTCTAGTTGCATTGTATCCAGTAGAGAAGTCCTTTAGTCTCCAAAGTTTTCCTGGGTATGACAAGAATCTCCCTTGAAACTACGACTTTGGGACCATTAAAAGCCTTAACCTTCCCTCCCTGGAATTTCCTTTTATCACTTCTCCTTCCACTTTCAAGTGTTGGGGGGGAGGGGGGTCAAACATATCACTGGATGCTTTAACTTCAGGTTTTATTGTCATCCTTATTGAAAATCTATAAGATGGAATGGAAACAACAAAAGGACCGCCTTCTCCCCCTCCATCTCACAAGAGGAACCGAAAGCTTCAAGGAGCGTCGAAGGCCGGGCAGGGGCTTCGCGAGACGCTCTGGAGGGCGCGTGCCGTCTTTGGGCGGGATGGCGCGAGGTCAACGGCCCGCTCCGCTTTGCCTTTGAGGTCTGACGCAACGTCCTGTTTTGGACGGGGCGGGACCCGGCAGAGGGAGAAGTTACGTCAAAGGGGGCGGGGCGCTGAAGAAGGAAGGAAGGAAGGCTCTGGGGCTGGGGCTGGTTGCGGGTATCCTTGGATGAACTGTTGTTGCTGCTGCTGATCATCACAAAGCCACGTTTGAAGGTAGGTGTTGGGGACCCCGGGGCCGTCAGCGTGTCTTTCTGCACTAAGGTCTTGAGGGGAGGGGTGCATGTTGGTTATTGTAGCTGTACCTGACTGGGGGGGGGGGGGGGGGGAAGCGCATTAACTCGGCTCGCGCTGTAAGGATGCGCGTGGCCGCGTTTTGGCGCCAAGTCTGGGGGGTGGGAGGAGGAGCTGTTTGCGCGCGTGGCGTTTGCTTTGTGCCGCTCTCTGCTTTGAAGAGGGCGTCTGCCTGTTATGCCAGGACAACAGTCGTCGTCGTCCCCCCCCCCTCAAGGATGAAAGAAGTTTCCGAGTTAGAGAGCCCCTGTGGAACTAGTAATTTACCCTTCCTGACAGACTCAATCTTAACTGTGACAGGGATCAGTGATTTCCCCTTAGTCATAGGGAGGTAGCAGCTCTAACAACCACATAAGAGTAGCCTTACTGGGTCAGACCAATGGCCCGTTCTCGCTAGTACCTGGCCATGCGGAATCCCCACCCAGAACAAGCAGGCTCTTTCTCAATAACTCTTTTCCTCCAGGAAATTGTCCAATCTTTTCTTAAAACCAGCTACGCCACAATCTCTGGCAATGCGTTCCACAGCTTAACTATTCTCTGAGTGAAAAAATATTTCCTCCTATTGGTCTTAAAAGTATTTCCCTGTAACTTCATTGAGTGTCCCCCGATCCGCTTGTACCCATTCTACTCCACTCAGGATTTTGTAGACTTCAATCCTATCTCCCCTCAGCCTTCTCTTTTCCAAGCTGAAGAGCCCTAACCTTTTTAGTCTTTCCTCATACCAGAGGAGTTCATCCCATTCATCATCTTGGTTGCTCTTCTTTGAACCTTTTCTAGGGCCGCTATATCTTGAGATAAGGAGACCAGAATTGAACACAATTCTCCAGATGAGGTCACACCATGGAGCAATATAGGGCATTATAGCATTCTTAGTCTTGTTAACCATGTTAATAATGCCCAACAGCTAGTTTGCTATTTTAGCCACCTCCACACATTGGGCACAAGGTTTCATTGAATTGTCTACAATGACAGCCAGATCCTTTTCTTTGGTACTAACCCCCCAAGGTGGACCCTAACATCTGGTAACTGATCTCAGTTATTCTTCCCAATGTGTATCACTTTGCATTTGTTCATATTAAATTTCATCTGCCACTCGGATACCCAGTCTTCCAATTTCCTAAGGCCTTCCTGCAATTTTTCACAATCCACATGTGTTTTAACAACTTTGAACAGTTTAATGACATCTGAAAATTAAATCACCTCACTCGTCATTCCAATTTCTAGATCATTAACAGTCTTAGTTTCTCTATAACTCCCCCTTCTTCTGTGTCCCCTATCTTATCTTCTCCATACCCCCTCCCCTACTATTTCCTCCTTGATCTGTTACCTTGAGCCTGTATAGGTATGTGTGACGCACAAATGGAAGATTAGATTAGATCATTTATAAGTAAGTTAAATAGCACCAGTCCCAGTATAGATCCCTGTGGCACTCCACTGTTTACTGTCCTCCATTTAACCCTACCCTCTGTTTTCTATCCGATAACTAGTTCCTAATCCATAACCAAACTTGCCACCTGTCCCATGACTCTCTAATTTTCTCAGGAGCCTCTCATGAGGAACTTTGTCAAAGGCTTTCTGAAAATCTAGATGCACTATATCAATCGGATCACCATTATCCACATGTTTATTCATATCTTCAAAGAAGTCAAGCAAATTGACGAAGCTAGATCTCTCTCAGCTGAGTCCATGCTGACTCTGTCCCATTGTCATGTTTGTCTACGTCAAATATCAGTCCTCGAGGGCTGCAATCCAGTCGGATATTAAGAATTTCTCCAATGAATATGCATGAGATCTATTTGCATGCACTGCTTTCATTGTATACTGATAGATCTCATGCATATTCATTGGGGAAATCCTGAAAGCCCAAATGAATTGCATAAGAACATAAGAAGTTGCCTCCACTGGGTCAGACCAGAGGTCCATCGCGCCCAGCGGTCCATCAGGTATATGACCTGTGAAGTGGTTCCTGACCATTTCTATAACCTACCTCTGCTTCTATCTGTACCCCTCAATCCCCTTATCCTTTAGGAACCTATCTAAACCTTCCTTGAACCCCTGTACTGTGTTCCTGCTTATCACAACCTCTGGAAGCGCGTTCCATGTGTCCATCACCCTCTGGGTAAAAAAGAACTTCCTAGCGTTTGTTCTAAACCTGTCCCATTTCAATTTCTCCGAGTGACCCCTACTACTTGTGGTTCCCCACAGTCTGAAGAATCTGTCCCTGTCTACCATCTCTATGCCCTTCAGAATTTTGAAGGTTTCTATCATATCTCCTCTAAGTCTCCTCTTCTCTAGGGAGAACAGCCCCAGCATTTTCAACCTGTCAGCATATGAAAAGTTTCCGTACCTTTTATCAGTTTAGTTGCTCTTCTCTGGACCCCCTCAAGTACTGCCATGTCCTTCTTGAGGTATGGCGACCAGTACTGGACACAGTACTCCAGATGCGGGCGCACCATTGCATGATACAGCGGTATGATGACTTCTTTCGTCCTGATTGTGATACCCTTTTTAATGATACCCAACATTCTGTTCGCTTTCTTTGAGGCTATCGCACACTGTGCTGATGCTTTCAATTTTGTGTCCACCATCACCCCCAGGTCTCTTTCAAGGTTGCTCATCCCTAGCAATGATCCCCCCATTTTGTAGCTGAACATTGGATTCTTTTTCCCTACATGCATGACTTTGCATTTCTCTATGTTAAAACTCATTTGCCACTTTTTTGCCCACTCTTCCAGTCTCGTTAGGTCCCTTTGTAGGTCTTTGCAGTCTTCCGTGGTTCTAACCCTGCCGCAGAGTTTGGTGTCATCAGCAAATTTAATAACCTCACATTTCGTCCCCGTCTCCAAGTTGTTAATAAATATATTGAACAGGAGCGGTCCCAGCACCGATCCCTGCGGAACTCCGCTCGTGACCCATTGCTAGTCTGAGTAATGGCCCTTTACTCCAACCCTCTGTTTCCTGCCTGCCAGCCAGTGTTTGATCCATCGGTGAACATCCCCTTGCACCCTGTGGTTCCACAGCTTCTTGAGTAGTAGTTTGTGAGGTATCTTTTTGGAAGTCAAGGTAAATGATGTCTATGGATTCCCCTTTATCCATCTGGCTGTTTATTCCCTCAAAGAAGTACAGTAGGTTCGTGAGGCACGACCTTCCCTTGCAGAAGCCGTGCTGGCTCGCCTTCAGTTGTCCATTGTTTTCTATGTGTTCGCAGATTGTGTCCTTAACCAGTGCTTCCATCATCTTTCCCGGGACCGAGGTCAAGCTCACCGGCCTGTAGTTTCCTGGGTCACCCCTTGATCCCTTCTTAAAGATGGGCGTGACATTTGCTATTTTCCAGTCCTCTGGGATCTCCCCAGTTTTTAAGGATAGGTTACATATTTGGCGAAGTGTTTCCGCTATTTCGTTTCTCAGTTCTTTTAGTACCCTTGGATGAATGCCGTCTGGACCAGGTGATTTGTCGCTCTTCATTCTGTCTACCTGTCGGAGGACATCCTCTCGGCTTACCTCTAGTTGGATCAGCTTTTCATCATGGTCTCCGTTTATGATTTCCTCGGGTTCTGGGACATTGGATGTGTCCTCTCTCGTGAAGACTGACGAGAAGAACTTGTTTAACCTGTCAGCTATCTCTTTTTCCTCCTTTACCACTCCCTTCCTGTCTCCATCGTCCAATGGTCCCACTTCCTCCCTGGCTGGTTGTTTCCCCTTCACATACCTGAGGACCGACATTTGACACCCCTGGTCTACGTGTTCCACAATTTTATTTTTTATAATTGTTTTCACTATTTTGCCCTGCACTGAAGTCAGGTCTGTAATTTCCTGGATCTCCCTGGAACCTTTTTTATAAATCAACGTGACATTGGCCACCCTCCAATCGTCAGGTGCTACAGACTATTATAGTGACAGGTTACAGATCACTAACAGCAGGCCAGCAATTTCATGTTTAAATTCTTTTAGTACCCTGGGATGTATACCATCCGGTCCAGGTGATTTATAATTTTTTAACTTGTCTATTTGGCTTAGTACATCTTCCAGATTCATGAGATTTCTTTCAGTTCCCCTGCATCATCACCCTTATTTCTATAGTGCTACCAGAACCACACAGTGCTGCACATTAACGTGGAAGACACTCTAGGCCACTCCCCACATATTACAGAAGTGGATTTGTAATTTTAACACACGTGATAGGAAAATCTATCTCAAAAAGATAAATTATTAAAGTGTGAGAGCTTAATAGATATATATTTGGGAAGACAAAAAAGAGGACACATGACCCTGCCCATACTCCAGCCAAAGCCCCACGCATACTCCACCCATTTCTTTGGTCCCTCATCCCATTCTCATAACCTTTTGATGCTTCTCTTTCTCTCCCTCCAACTTTCTTCCCCATGGGTGCTTCTCTCTCTCTTTTTCTCTCTCTCTCTCTCTCTCTCTCTTTCTCCTTCCAACCTCCTTCTCTTGTGGGTGCTTCTTTCTCTTTTTTTTTTCTTCCAATCTCCTTCCAGTTGCTCCCCTCTCGCTGTAATTGAATCTTCGAGCAGCTGGAAGCTGACTCTCTGCAAGTCTCCCCTATGCAGGAACAGGAAGTCACTGCAGAGAGGTGCCTTCTGGAGCAGGCTTACCTCGCTGCTGCTGGCTGCCCGAAGATTCAATTACACGGCCAGGCCTGGGGATGAAGTATGTGGGGGAGTCAGGAGAGTTGACATATATAAATTCTCAACACCGACACATTTTGATCACTAAATTGAAAATAAGACCATTTTTCCTACCTTTTGTCTGGTGATTTCATGAGTCTCTGGTTGCACTTCCTTATGACTGTGTATCCAATATTTCTTTCTTTCTGCCTCCTGCATGTTTCCTCTCCTCCAGACCTCATTCCATTCCCCATCCAACATCTCTCTCAGTTCCTCCATGAGACCAACTTTTCTTCCTCTCTCATCCCTCAGATCAATTTTCACCACTGCTCATTTCTCCTTCTATCACCCCTCTCCAACACCATGCCACATCTCTCCCTCCATCACTATGCCCAACATTCCTCCCCCTTGCATCCCCTTCAATCTGTCCTTCTCCACCACCATAGCCAACATTTCTCCCTCTCATCCTTCTATTCCCCATGCATTTCTATCTTACTCCTCTCTCTAAGCCCAATTTTCCTTTCCCCATGTACACCATCTCTCCCTCATACACACATGCTCAACAATTTTCCCCTTCTATTCCTTCCCCACCTATATCCCAAGTTAGTGTCCCTTTCCTCTCTCCATTCTGTGTCCAATGTTCATGCCCACCTTTCTTTCTCTGTCAAATTCTTGCCCCCCTCCCCCTCACAGCCTTCCAGCCTTTATCCCACCCCCCCTTCCTGTCCTCCCACTGAAGCTGCCACCAATTCCTCCCTGCCACCCGACATGCTACATCCACCCCCTCAATGGTCCGCTGCTGCCCCTGCCGCCACCTGACACACTCCATCCAATCATCCCCCCCGCCACTGCTGCAATTCCGGGCAAGGAAGAGCCTGGCGCAGCAGCGATTGCACTCAACCGACCCACAAGCCTTCTCCCCTCCCCCCCCCCCCCGAAGTCAGTGCATGAGGCAGATTTGCATATAATAGAGATGACAGACATGTAAATTTATCTCATGCATATTCATTAGGGATATCTTGTAAACCTGACTGGCTGGGGGTTCCCCAGGACAGGTTTAAGAGCCCACTGCTCTACCCTATCCACCTCATCAGTCCTAGTAATTCCCTACCTGAGCAGTATGTATAGATTGACCCTTTTGTCATGTGTGTTTGTCATAATTAGATTGTAAGCTCTTTCAAGAAGGGACAGTCTCTTGCATGTTTAATGTACTGCACTGCGTGTATCTAGTAGTGCTATAGAAATAATAAATAGTAGTAGTAGGGACTTGAGTATGTTAATATGTGATAATCTTAAGGTGGCCAAATAGGTTGACAAAGTGACAGCAAAAGCTAGAAGGACGCTTGGGAGCATAGGGAGAGGTTTGGCCAGTAGGAAAAAGGAGGTATTGATTCCCCTGTATAAGACTCTGGTGAGACCTCATTTAGAATATTGTGTAGAAGTCTGGAGACCACGCCTCCTAAATGATATAAACAGGATGGAGTTGGTCCAAAGGAAGGCTACTAAAATGGTCAGTAGTCTTGTCATAAGGCGTACAAGATTAGACTCAAAGATCTCAATATGTATACTTTGGAGCAGTGGTCTCAAACTCGCGGCCCGGGGGCCAAATGCGGCCCGCCTGGTACTATTTTGCAGCCCGCGGTCTATAGTGCTGCCCACTCTTTGCAGTGTCCTCCGGTTTCCCCCTGGCCTCCTGCTCTTACCTTCAGATAATTACCGCAGCCTGCAGAGAGGATTTCCGGTGCTGTAGCGATCCTGGCAGGCTGCCGTCATCCTCAGCAGCATATTCCCTCTGCCGCGATCCTGCCCCAGACGTCAGAGGAGGGGCAAAACCACGGCAGAAGGAATGTGCTGCGGAGGCCGATGGCAGCCTGCAAGGAATGCTACAGCACCAGTGATCCCCTCTGCAGGCTGCGGTAGTTAGTTGAAACTAAGACCAGGAGGCCAAGGGGGAAGCTGGAGGATGCTGCAAAGAAGGGGGGGAACATGCAGGCCTTCGGGGGGGGGGAAAGATTTATAAACTATAAAGAGTTTTACCTCATGCAAAATTGTCATTTCTTTAATAAGACATTATTTTTTTGCCGCCCTCTTAGTACCTACAAATTCAAAATGTGGCCCTGCAAAGGGTTTGAGTTTGAGACCACTGCTTTGGAGGAAAGATGGGAGATGATACACTAGTGACCAAAATTGTGGAAGCACTTTGAGTTTTTTGAGATTGCAGAACTTTATTCAACTGTTGCTCCAGTTACTTTTTTAAATCCTGAAATGTATGATATTTATAAACATTCTTTGATTGTTTATAAACATTACTGGTAATATTTGTGTGGTAATTTTATTTTGTGGTTAGGAGTGACTTTTAGTGATTTGACATCAAAAAGGTAAGCAATTGGTCGTGTTTCTTTTGATATCTGTTGCTTAGATTGAGCGCATGCAGTAGGTTGGTTGTGTTTTGTTTTGATCTTCTGATGTCACAGCTTGTGGGTGCTGTCTAAAGGCCCATTGTGTAATATGACAAAATTTGAATTGCTATTTTACATTAATTGCGATTTAATTGAATTAAATTAATATTCAGTTGTCTAAATAAGCTAAAATTACAGCTGTATGCTACATTTTGCAGAAGAGACTTGATTGGTCACCTGAAAAGAGGGCTACAGTTACTGAGAGATTGCAGCCAAAATTGGTCAAGATGTGTTACTGGCCAAGGTACTAAAACTCTACAAATGCTTTGAAAAGACTAGAAGCTTCAAAAACAAGGCTGGAAGGGGCTGTGAAAAGGTTACAACATCTCGGACTGAAAGGATAATGAGAGTCTCTACAGAATCGTAAACTAGCTGCTGCTGACATCAATAAGTCACTGACTGAAAAAATGGTGTTGGTTTCAGGACAGACAGTTCGTTGGAGATTGGTGATAAAGCAGGTTTGTGAACAAAAATTCCCAGAAAAAAGCCCTTCAACACAGTTCAGTATTGTAAAACGTTTGAACTGGGCTAAAGAGCATGCCATCTGGACCACAGAATAGTAGAAGGTGTTGTGGAGCGATGAGACCTGAATCTCCATATTTGGCGGTGACTATGTCCGTTATGTTTGTCAGTGACCAGGCAAGGACTGCTTGCCAGGGTTGTACTACTGCTACAATGAAGCATCCTCTGAATGTGATGGTGTGGAGCTGCATGTCCAGAGATGATGTGGGTCGGTTGCAGGTGCATAATGGAGTGATAAATGCTGATAAATACATAAAGGAGGTCCTTCAGCCCTAGGTCCTGCCCTCAATGATATGTTTACTGTTGGTTTTAAGATGAATGATACTGTGAGGATTTATGAAATCTTGATTTTAAAATGTAACTATTCATTTGTGATTCAAGATATTTGTATAAGTCGTGTTTGGGAGAGGGGAGAGATACATTAGTGACCAAGCAATAGTGCATTTCCTAGTGAGAAATGTTTACAGTAAAAGTTCTCAAAGAGATCCAGAAAGTAGGACACTCGTGTAGAACCTTCATGTTCCAAGCTAACAAACAACAATCCTGGCTGGGAAACTAAATAAAACCAGACAGACCTACAACGCATTCCGAAAATCAATCAAACCTACTGTTTGACAAATTCATCACCTAAACAGACCGACCTTCGCTCACCACGCTTTTCCCCCTACAAACCCAAAGCAATCTCTCAGGCAATCCCCCTCACTTCCCTCCCCTTACAACCCCTCTTACTTTTCCTCCCCTTTTCTTCTGTAACATTCCCCCTCATGCATTTGTAATTCACTGAACGTCCAGCTTTCTTTTGATGTGAACCGTCTAGAAGTCATCTGACTATGGCGGTATAGAAAAATAAAGTTGTTATTATTATTAGAACCAGCAAGTTTGAGGGAGATGACCTTACCACGACTAGTAACATGCTTCCAAAGCAGAGGATCTGAAGTAGAAGACTGGGATGACTGTGAGGTCTGGGCAGAGTCTTCAGAGTCCAAGTCAAGGGACATCCCAGCAGTAGACATGTGATTCCGAACTTCCTCCACTGTATGCCCAACTTGAGTGGTGCCATTAACTGTAAATGCCAAACCAATGGGAAAAATTCAGTGGTAGTGTATTCCCTTGGAGTGGAGAAGCTCGGTCAAACTTTTGTAATCCCACCTCTGGCACAAGGTAACGGGTGCCAAGTCAACATAGATGGACACAGTGGACTTAACCCAAACGACTTCTCCCCCAGTCTTTTGAGCAGCATGTTGAATCCCATCCGTTCCTTATCTGCATACTTATGAAAACAAACCACTGTGTCTCTTGGATAATTGCAATTCCGAGGGCCTGGCACCTCGGATTAGTGCCCAATCCAGCGGCAAGGGAGAGGCACCTGAGACCCCAGACACCTCCTATAGCAGTGTAGCAAAAATCTGCTGAGCCACCTCTCCAGAACGTGCCTCCGAGACCATTTCAGAAATGCCTTTAATTCTCAAATTGCACCTTCGAGATCTGTTCTCAAGATTTTCCATCTTAAGGGACAAGTCCTCCGGCATACCTTGGACTCGCTCAACTAAAAAGTGCAGATTAACAATGTCCTCTCCCTGTTCATTCAAATGGGTCTCCACTTCCTCCACCCAATGTGTAGTTTCCACCAGATCGTGACGCAGCTCCCCCATCACAGTCTGGATCTCGTCCCAAACTGCTTGAAAATCAGTTTTAAGTTCTTGAAACCAAGAATGAATTTCCGAATGCATAGAGAGGGGATCATTTTCCCCCCAGCGGGGACATTTCTGAAGGTGGTTCTTCTAATCAATATTCAACAGTATTTCCCTGTCCATTTTAGATTATTAGTTGCTATTCTCCTGGGAGTGATGTTGGTGTTTATAGTTCAAAATTATTAGTTTCTTAGTTCTGCTTAGCTATTTGTCAGACTGATTGTGCTTGGGACTGCACAGACCACTTATACTACAGCCAAAAGTCAGTGTCTCAGTCTTCACCTGCTGGGACTAAAAGAGAAGTTCTTACCTGCTAATTTTCTAATTTCTCCTTAGTGAGACTGATGAAGTCATTAGATAACTGGTCAAATTATCATTATTAGCTTGAAGGAATCTCTTTCAGTCATTGACAAAGTATGTAGAAATTCTCAGTTTAGTGTTCTATGGTTTCCCAAAAAATGGAAATAGATTAGCAGGGAATGGAGGGTATGGAAAACAAAACCAATTATTCCTCTGCTAGGCCCATGGTACGATTACATCCTGATTATGTGTATAAGTTTCTGATCAAACTTTCGGACAGATTTAGGAATCCTAAGAGAAGAGCAACAAAGAGATGAAATGTTGAAGGGATCAGTGTCGCCAGCTTCTCCAACTGTATGTTCTTTTAACACTGAGATTTATGCTTTTTACAAATGCTTTCTAAAACGTGTACTTGCAAACTTGTCTGAAAATGTACTAAAAGTGTCAGCAAAAAGGGTTAGTAATCTGAAAACCAAGCTTTTACATGGCGTGGCAGAGATCAAGCGGAGACTTAGGGGAGACATGATAGAAACCTTCAAGATCCTGAAAGGCATAGAAAAAGTAGACAGGGACAGATTTTTCAAATTATGGGGAACCACAAGTACAAGGGGGCACTCGGAGAAATTGAAAGGGGACAGGTTTAGAACAAACGCTAGGAAGTTCTTTTTCACCCAGAGGGTGGTGGATGCATGGAACGCGCTTCTGGAGGCTGTGATAGGCAGGAGCACGTTACAGGGCTTCAAAGAAGGTTTGGATAGGTTCTTAGAGGACAAAGGGATTGAGGGGTACAGATAGGAGTAAGATAGGAGTAAGGAGTATAGGGATAGGAGTAAGAGGTAAGTTATAGAAATAGGCAGGG
The DNA here is from genome assembly GCF_902459505.1 of Geotrypetes seraphini. Taxonomy (NCBI): domain Eukaryota; kingdom Metazoa; phylum Chordata; class Amphibia; order Gymnophiona; family Dermophiidae; genus Geotrypetes; species Geotrypetes seraphini. Next base: position 72,876,835 of record NC_047095.1, read on the forward strand.
ACCACTGCTCAGGCAATAGGCCTGATGGGCCGGCGCGGGAGCGGACCGCTGGGCGAGATGGACCTCTGGTCTGCCTCAGCGGAGGCAACTTCTTACTTCTTCTTAGGTGTTTCAAGCTTTAGGGGGGGAGAGGGGGGAAGAATAAAGCAAGAAGGCTTGGTGGTAACTTACCATTTATGTATTTATGATTGTAGGATGGAAGATGTTGCTGCTCCATCAACTTCAGCTGATCAAATTAACAAGTAAGTTGACTTAAGAAGTACTACATTACAGTCCAAACATTTAAATTGTCAAAATGACAACCATTCTTTGAAGAACCTGCATAGCAATCTTAGTTCCAGGTATCTTTGGCAGTAGTGGGAGGGGGGCAGTGGGTTTTGAGTGTTACTTGAGGTGGATTCTTGAAATTTCAATTTATCATAATCCAAAAGCCAGATCATCTAAAGAGACTCCAGAGGTTTCATGTCATCGCAACAGTTTCAGAAATCAAACATTTTCCCTTGTACAGTAGTATATTTCTAGACTAGTACTATTGTATTCTTGTGTCATGGTGTTCACCCCTTAAGCCTTTTCTGGGTTTTATTGAAGTACTAGTGCAAGGGCCTGTCAAAAAAAGACATTGTATGCATCAGTTTACAATATACTGGATATACTTGAATATAAACTGAGATTTGGGGGTAAAAAAATGGCCCAAAAAAGGAGTTCTCATTTTATATTCAAGCTACCATCTAATCACTGAGGCTGCTATTCTCCCTTTAATCACCTATGATCAACAGTGCTGTAGTTGTGCCCCTCTTCCGATGAACACTGGTACCACTGTCCTCCCAACCCCAAGATGATCTGTGCTGTTGCCCTCCGTGCGCGCCCCTCCTGCCCTGCCAGCATCACGCTTATCCATTTCACGTTGAAGAAAAGCTGCTGCCGCCAATGCTGTATGCTGATATGATATGGGACCTTGAGCTGGATCAGCATACAGAATGGGTGATAGCAGCTTTTTTTCAACATTGAATGGGTAAGCATGATGCGAGTGGTGGGGGGAGGAGTGCATAGATAGCAAAGGCACGGGTCATCTTGGGCCAAGGTTTCAAAATACAGTACTGCTGGATTGGGGTAGAGGGATTGAGGAGGAGTGCTGCTGGACCTGGGGGGGGGGAGTAGAGCGAGAGGGGTATTACTGGACCTATTTCTTTTAAATTTTTCAGAACTGATGAGTTAATAAGATGATTAAACGTTTTCACCTGATTTTCTCAATACTGTTACTTATAAATGCAAAAAAACCTGCTGTTTGAACCTGTTCTATAAACTAATTTATATAGGATTTCCCCCCAAACACTATACTATACTGAGAAGTGAGCATATCATAATGTGCTGTAAAATCAGATTATAGGACCTCCTATGATCTATATATCATTCCAAGTCCACATCTTGTGTATTTATTTCTATAATCATTTATGCTCACTCCTCCTTCCAATCGCTCAATGTTTTTTGTAGAATAATTGTGCCTACATTCTAAACCAGTGTATCGCAAACTGCTGCGACACACCAGTGTGCCTCCTGAGATTTCAGGTGTGCTACGGTACATTGGGGAAGAGGAGAGATGGTGGCACTAGCTGACTGTCTACAGGACATGCCTCTCGCAAAGGGAGGCACGTCCTGTAAGCAATCTCCCGACGCCGGCACCTCTTCTTTCTGCGAACTCTTCTCTCTGCTGGCCTTTCTCTCCTCTCAGCGCAAGGCCTGTTTGAAGGGCCTTTGCACATGTGCTGACGTCGGGAAAGGCCCAGACCTTATCTCCAATGTCGGACTTGACATTGGGGGAAAGGCTTGTGGGCCAGCGGCATGCAATCGCTGCACGTGCCTGTCTTTTCCCGGAGTTGCGGCAGCAGCAGGAGGTAATTAAATGGAGCGGGGGGGGGGGGGCAGCGGTCTAGGGAGGGGAGAAATCGGCGGCGGGTCAGTTTGGGGGCAGGCAGGCTTCAGCTTGGCTTCGAGGGAGGGAGGAAGGGAGAAGGACAAAGGCTGGAAGGCAGTGAGGGAGACATAGGAAGAAGGAACACAGGAACTTGGGTCATAGGAAAGAGGGAGGGAGGAAGGGGGCACATTCCGGATGCCCTCCAGCTGCGGCCCCTTGTTTTAGTGTGCCATGGCTTCAAAATGTTTGTGGTGCACTGACCTAAACAATAAAACAAAGATTGTTAAAAGAATCCATATCAACTAGAAGCCTAAGCAATGCTATTTGTTCTATCTTAGAACTTAAAATTCTTTACAGTCTTGAATTTGCTACAGTTTTATTTAGTAACTCGGGTTTTCTGGAAGTACAAGGAATTCAGGCACAGTTCCTGGAGATATTACTTGTTCCAGTGCAATAGGGATGGTATATTGAACCATAGGGTACTTTTTTGCCCACTCTTCCAGTCTCGTTAGGTCCCTTTGCAGGTCTTCACAGTCTTCTGTGGTTCAAACTCTGCAGCAGGGTTAGAAGCACGGAAGACTGTGAAGACCTGCAAAGGGACCTAACGAGACTGGAAGAGTGGGCAAAAAAGTGGCAAATGAGTTTCAACAGAGAAATGCAAGGTTATGCATGTAGGGAAAAAGAACCCGATGTTCAGCTACAAAATGGGGAGATCATTGCTAGGGGTGAGCAACCTTGAAAGAGACCTGGGGGTGATGGTGGACACCACATTAAAAGCATCAGCACAGTGTGCGACAGCCTCAAAGAAAGCGAACAGAATGACGAAGGAAGTCATCTTGCCGCTGTATCGTGCAATGGTGTGCCCACATCTGGAATACTGTGTCCAGTACTGGTCGCTATACCTCAAGGACATGGCAGTACTTGAGGGGGTCCAGAGAAGAGCGACTAAACTGATAAAAGGTATGGAAAACTTTTCATATGCTGACAGGTTGAAAATGCTGGGGCTGTTCTCCCTGGAAAAGCGGAGACTTAGAGGAGACATGATAGAAACCTTCAAAATCCTGAAGGGCATAGAGAAGGTAGACAGGGACAGATTCTTCAGGCTGTGGGGAACCACAAGTACAAGGGATCACTTGGAGAAGTTGAAAGGGGACAGGTTTAGAACAAATGCTAGGAAGTTCTTTTTTACCCAGAGGGTGGTGGATGTATGGAACGCACTTCCGGAGGCTGTGATAGGCCAGAGCACATTACAGGGGTTCAAGGAAGGTTTAGATAGGTTCCTAAAGGATAAGGGGATTGAGGGGTACAGATAGAAGTAAAGGTAGGTTATAGAAATGCTCAGAAACCACTTCACAGGTCATAGACCTGATGGGCCGCCGCGGGAGCGGACCGCTGGGCGTGATGGACCTCTGGTCTGACCCAGTGGAAGCAACTTCTTATGTTCTTAATCCATTCTCGTGAGCATACTGCAGAAAGATGTCAATCACAGCTTTTGAACACTACCTCCTTCTCCCCTTTAGTTTCTCTTTCTGTAGGCAAGCTTGAAGGTGTCATCTGATCTGTTCTGTTTATTTCTTTACTTTGTGAAAGTTCTGCGGTTTTTGCTCTAGTCTCGGCTTTTTTGTGAAGTCAGAGATTCCTTTTGTTAAGGAGGAGCAGATCTTTAAGTCTGCAGCTGGCAGGTGTATTTTTCAGGGACCTATTTTTCAGCATGCTGAAGATTCGTGGAACTCGGGGTTCATTCCCTTGGTGTTTGCTTGCCCCTTTGACTTTGTCAGACACTGGAGCACAGGCTGAACTTGAAGGACTTCTCAAGATATCAGACTCCGCAGTGATCCTTGAGGGGAGGAATGCTGGCCTAGTGCCTAACCCTCAGTAAGCCTGGTTCTAAGGAAGTTATATGTACTCTTGAGGGCTATCCATATTATGCTGTGTGTCAACTCTCTGAAGCATTTCTATCATCCGAATATAAGTTGAGACCCCCCTTTTTCCATACAAAAAGGAGGAAAAATGGTTGATTCGAATATAAGTTGGGCGGCTTAATATTCAAGTGCCCTGCCCTGTCAGGCTCTGTACCCAGCTCTCTTTCTGCCAGGCATTGCACCCAGCACTCTTCCCTCCCTCCCCTGTCAGGCATTGGACTCAGCTCCCTTTCTGCCAGGCACTGCACTCAGCAGGGCATTACTTTGGTAGGATTTTTCTGTCGTTTCTTTATTCTTCCAGGTGTAAGTACTTCTGCATCATAGTATGGCTGGGAAACATTGTATCACCAAAGCTGCTGCTCAGGTTACAACTTGTGTCTCTGTGCAGACAGAAAATGTTACCTAGGCAGAGGGAGTGGTTCCATGTGCAAGCTGTCTTCAGCTCGACTCTTTCATGAAGGAAGTAAAGGAACTGAGAAAGGAGATGGCAAGACTGAGAAGCATCCATGAGAATGAGAAGTACATTGATGAAATGGTTCAAGAGGCGTCAAAGATTTCCAATAGTGGGGAGGAAGAGGCTGTGCTGAGGGAAGACAGCTGGACTCAGATTATGGAACACTGTAAGATTGGTACTGTGACTCCCCTACCCGTCCTTGAACTGAAGAACCGGTATGCTTTCCTGGAAGTGGAGGAGAGGAAGAACCAAAGCTTGAAATCCCCAAAATTACTCGATCTGTGACTACTAGGAGGTGTAAGGTAGTGGTAGTTGGCGATTCCCCTTCTTTTTTTTTTTTTTAAGTTCTTTATTCATTTTTTTATGTTACAACAAGTGTAGTAATTAAACTCATATGAACTTAAAGATACACACTTGATTAACTCTCATATAAGCATAAAGTTTAACATTTCATTACAAATTAATATTTTAAATATTATGTAAGAAATCTAAAATTTAAATCGTTCTAATTGAATATAATAATCCCCCACCCCTCCCTCCCAATTCAATAATACATAAAATCATCCTTACTGTGAAAACTATTCAAATACTCATGTATTATATAATAACAACAAGTAAAACCCACCCCTTTTCCCCCCTAATCAAATATCTTATCGTGGCAAAAGTTAATCATTCATTACAAAAATCTGTTAAAATCTGAGGGGGTACAGAAGCATCCATCTACAGACCAGACATGATGTCACGAAAGGTATGCTGTCTGTCTGGTGCCAAGATGTTATAGAGCTTGGCGAGACTCGTCAAGCCTGATGACTATTATACAATGCTGCTCATCTATGTTGGCACTAACGATACTGCCAGGTACCCCTGTGAGCGTATCAAAATGACTTTGTGGCTTTGGGAGGGAAGGTGAAGCAGACAGGTGTGCAGGTAGTATTCTCGTCCATCCTCCCTGTTGAGGGTAAAGGCCAGGACAGAGAAGCTCACATCCTGGAAATGACTATGTGGATGGTGTCGTTGAGAGCGTTTTAGTTACATGGACCATGGGATGATTTTCCAAGGGCTGCTGAGTAGGGTTGGTGTGCATCTATCAAAGAAGGGAAGAAGTATCTTTGGCAGCAGGCTAGCTAATCTACTGAAGAGGGCTTTAAACTAGAAGTGATGGAGCAGGGTGATCAAAGCCCCCAGGTGATTATAAGCCTTCAGATAAGTAAACCACTGAATATCTCTGCGCAGAATGGGAAAAGGGGGGCAATGTCTGGAAAGCAGTATATACTAATTCTCGAAGTATGGGAAACAAGATTCTGGATCTAAAAGCTGTGATGGAAAATGATGAGTTGGATATAGTGGCGTTTACGGAGAACCATGACTGATTATTTTTGCATCATTTGATTGCTATGTAACTCCAGTCTATGTAGAGCGGGAGGAGGGTTTTCATGTTTAACTTATGTACGCTGGAGGAATCGGATGGGTAACCATTATTAGAAGCCCTATTCTTGAGGACGAAGGGGGGGGGATTTGGGGGACTGGGTATTTTGTGCTTGGGGAAGTGTCGACTTCAGGATTGTGCCTCATTCTCTCCTTTCTTAGAATGTACAAGGGTGGGCTGGTTGGGTTGGGGGATGGTTTGGAGTCATACACAAGGATGACACACATTGTGCTATTGTATTGCTTTGTTCCTTTGTTGTATGGTCATGAATGAAAATTATTTCACTTAAAAACTCAGTAGCTCTTCCACTAACTTCTTATGTTTTGGCCTGCAGTATGGATGTTGATGGAGAAGCCAAGAAACTCCTAGGTTTGGGAAACAGACACCTGGTAATGGGAGACATTCCAGCTGCTGTTAATGCCTTCCAAGAAGCCAGCAGCCTGCTGTAAGTAGTGATGACTGACATTTGTATATGAACAGTGGAATACAGAAGACAGCTTCTTTTAAAACACAAATGAGCTAAATGTCTATTCAGGCTGTTTGAACATAACCAGTCACATGCTCATATGAGCAGTCTTCATTGGAGGGTCCTTATTTGTACAAGTTTAAGTGGTACCTGTGATGATGACATAGATTTCATTTGGATGCCTGTTTGATTACTGTATGAGTTGCTCTAATTCATTCATCCCACATATGAAAAATCTTCTTGGCTCAATGGTACTTTACAATTATCAAGCCGTTGGCGTGCTGCGCTCTGGTTCTGGTTTCAGCAGAGGGTGGATTCAGATTTACTATTTCATTGATAACTCACCTACTTGATTCTAAAGTGCTACTCAGCAGAAGTTAATAGGTGTTTTCTTGTGTTTAGATGACTTAGGGCTAGATGCACTAAAAATAGCGACTTGATCACTGTTGGTCGATTCTCCAGCAGCGATCAATACACTAATAAGTTTGCATACAAATGATTTGCAAGAAAACGCAACCGATCAATTGCTCAGTGAGCGATTGATACATGCGCAGAGCCCTAACAGCAGTGACTGGGAAGCAGCCTCCTGTCACTGCTGTTAGGGCACCGCAACCCCCCTACGGTAGTGAAAATGGTAGGAGGGATGCCTTCTCCTTCCTGCCAATGCGACTTCTTCCCCCCCCCATGGCAGCAATGCAGCAGGAGGGATGCCCACTCCCTCTTGCCATTGGAGGTCCCCCGCTACCCCCCAAAAATGGCAGGAGGGATGCCCACTCCCTCAGGATGCCATCCACTCTGAACCTCCCCCCAAACCTCCAACATACCCAGGGTTCTCCCCAGAAATTTTTTCCAGCCGGGTGGCATGAAAAAGTAGCCGGGCAGGGTGGGGAAATTTGGTAGTGGGGAAAATTAAGGGCTCCTTTTACAAAGATGTGTTAGGACCTTAACGCGCGGAATAGCGTGCGCTAAAATGCCCCGTGTGCTAGCTGCTACTGCCTCCTCCTGAGCAGGTGGTAGTTTTTCAGGTAGTGCACGCTAATCCGGTGCGTGCGCTAAAAACACTAGCGTACCTTTGTAAAATGAGCCCTAAATGTGTACTATTTTTATTAGTTAATTATTATTGTTTTCCAATGCTCAATATGACTTCCTTTTTTAAGGTTTGACACTTGTGCCAGAATATTTTTACTAAATTTAAGAAGTATCCAATTCTAGAAGTGAATAATTAGATATGCGCCCTCTTTCAAATGGTATAGAAGTTTAAAAAAGGGAAATGCGTTAATGAAGTAATTGGGTTCAATCTAGCCATTTATTTCTGAATGAATTTAAACAACTAAGAAAAAAAAGATAAATATAGCTAATCTAATCTAATCCTTAGGTTTGTATACCGCATCATCTCCACGTTCGTAGAGCTCGACGTGGTTTACAGTAGGAGAAATAGGAAGGAACTACAACAGAGGGTTAGAGGTAGAAGTGTGAAGCAAATTTAGAGGACTTGGGATGCCAAGATATAAGAGTTTCCTTGATTCCTAAGTTGGAGGGAGACTTACATTTTTTGAGAAAAGCTAGGTTTTCAGATGTTTGCGGAAAACTTGGAGAGAGCTCAAGTTCCGAAGAGGGGAGGTAAGGTTGTTCCAGAGCTCATCCAGTCATACAAGAAATGGCTCTACAGCACATTTAATTATGTTTTGATCACTAGGTTCCTTCCTGAGGTCTCAATGAGGATATGAAATAGATGCAATCCCCACTTCCAAATCTCTTCCACATAATTTATGGAGAGGTGTTACTGAGCCTTGAAGGAGACCTGTGTGATTGCACTACAGCAAAATAATAAAGTAGCAGATTAAGATCAAAGTGAGAGCTAGGGAAAAACAGTTTAGGTAAAGATGCAGGTAATAATTAGCAATGTATTAAAAATATTTTATTTTTACTTGCTTATAATGTCATTTGAAAACTGCTTGTTAATACAACTTTAATTTAATTCTTTATAGTGGGTGTGTAACAGTAAAGTAAGAATAGGGTCATTAAATCCTGTGGCATACCTAGTATATATGACAGCCAGTGCTGATCATTTTTTTTAAACCCTTCTCTATATAAAAAAGATATTTTTTAGTAATAATCCATGAGTCACACAACAAGGGTGCACCTAGGAAAAGGCAGCATCTTAAACACTGCAGTGAGCACTAGAACACCAACACACGCATTGTAAAACTAAAGCCAGATCCTGCACAGTCAATTGATCCTGTACAGTCGATGCTATCAGAAAGCCATGTCCTTTTTATACACACAGAACAGATACACCCTCGTCCAATGTGGAATAATCACAAATTAAAAATAGAAATATGTAGACAAAAGTTAAACTGAATCAAGAAACCAGACTGCATACAATGCAAAACCACAGAAACAGTGACACATGTCCCCTATTACTGTGCAAAATATAGACAGTAAATTTGAAAAAAAACTGATATATAACAATCACCACTTTACAAATTAACAAACAGAAATAAAACAAATAATGAGAAATAAGAAAATACCATTTTATTGGACTAATCCATTTTTCAATTAGCTTTCAGAGACCAAATCTTTCTTCAAGACAGTACAGTATAAAGCTGTTATGGTATCCTGTCCTGACCTGAGGAAAGGGGTTTAGTCTCAAAAAACTGCCTTATTTCCATTTCCTATATATAAACTTTAATCAATAGTTACAATGCTACTTGATTCTACGTAGAGCAACAAATTTTTTTTCTACCTTTTGTCGTTTCTGCTTTAATCATCTTCTCTTCACTCTCTTCTTTCTATTCAACATTTGTCCTCACTCCCTTCCATGCAACATCTATCATCTCTCTTTGCCCCTTCTACCCAGCCTCTGCCCTCTCGCTCTCTACCCCTTCCATCTACTCTCCACCCTCTCTCTGACCCTTGCATCCACTGTCCACACTCTCTCTGACCCTTGCATCCACTGTCCACCCTCTCTGCCCTTCCTTTCCTATGACAGTCCATCCTTGGTGTTTCCATCTAGGGCAAGAACATGTACAGGAAAAAGATCCTTAAGGAACAACTTTGTTTGATACCAAAAAGAGACCCAAGAAAAGTATAATTAGTCACTTGTGTCCCCCAAAACACCACAAAAAATATGTATTTTGTGCATGACATGCATAGTGACAACACACAAACCTAGAGGACTGGGTAAAACGAGGATCTTGCAGCCCCATGAACTTCGTGGATCTCTACCTCGCATCCTTAAAAATTTGCTTACCTCAAGGGTGAGCGGGAACTGTGTGGTCTGCGGGTGTTAAAATGCCCTGCAGACCCCCATGCCACAGAGCTGTGCAAGGTCTGTGGGATCTGGGCAATCCTTATTTTACCTAGTCCCAGAGCAATTTTTTAAGCTGTTTACCCAGATGCTGTTTCCAGAAAAGGAAGGTTTAAATCTATGGGAATACTTATTTTCTTGGATGACTTTTTCAAAGAGAAAGTGCTCAGTGCTCTTAGTTTCATGATGGATGTGGTGACCAGTTCTCAAAGAGAAAGCACCCACAAACTTTTCATTGGCCTGAAGTTTTGAAAAGAGCACAGAGAAAACTCGATTTCTGTCATGGAACTACAACCGTACTTTCTTGCAGGATTTGGAAACAGTCGTGCACATAACTCAGTTTGCACAATCATTAACTCATACCAACATCTGTGCACAATGCACAGCATGAAAATCCCTGCACTTCAAAATCATACCATTGTAGGAGCTTCAAGTAGCAGCTCTCATTTGATGATTTGCTAAGATTTTTTCCCTGTATTGTAAGGGATATGATTTTTTTTCTAAACCCACAAAACAAAAACACCTCTCTTCTGAGCTGCACACCTTAAGCACTGCAGTTCAAATAGCAAACAGCACTGGAACCCAGTGAGAAAACTCTCTTTGTTACCCATAGATGCATACAACTGATTAATAATGACTTGCTGTCCGGCCTCTTTTGGGGCTCGATGGGCTTTTGCTGTGACTTAGGAAAGATCAGAGCAACTGACCCCCTTCCTTCACCAGGAAATTCGGATTCTGCTCCCTCTCAAGAAAAAAATGACATTACAAACCAAAAACTAAACTTTCCCGAGGCAGAAACCCCCCACATGGTCTTGATCACCCTGCTTGCTGAACTGAAGGGAACTTGACACCTTTTTTTCCTCCCAGAGTCGTCCCAGACTCACTGCAGCCAGACTCACTGCAGCCACACGATCTGAGCAGAGGCATTATCAGCAGCTTTGTGGGAGGTGTTATTTACACTTAACGCAGCAGGATTATTCTTCTTTCTGGAGACAGGGAAACATACCCAATCAGAGGACAGAGCCTGGTTAAAAAAACAGCAAAATAGCTCAGTAACCCTCCCGGGCAAAACTGGAGGCAACCTGAGGACTGCCTTTCAGATCGGCTTCTGATGTGCCGTCCCGTGCTTATCGGCAGTGATTTCTATTTATTTCATAGGCTTCCCTTCTCTTCCCTCCCCCACCCCCCCGGGACGTAACTTCCGGTTTCGGAGGGAAGAGAAGGGAATCCCCAAAGCATGAGTTCACTACGGGCTAAGGCAGCTGAGTTTGCGTCTTCAAGCTGGTGAGAGGTGTGTTTTTTGTTTTGTTTGTTTTTTAATGTTGAGCGGCAGCAGCAGGATTTGCTGATAGATGACAGCCGGGCGGTCATCTAAATTAGCCGGGCGTAGCGCCCGGCTGAAAGGCCCTGGGGAGAACACTGATACCTCTTTGAAACGTTGGAAGCAGGAAGCACGCAGGAGGCTCCTGCTTCAGCCGCCACTGCCAATCCCCCCCCTCCAATAAAAGGATTCTTTTGCTGTCAAATCAGGGTTTTCTAGGGATCCCCTTTTCAGGCCTCTTCAGCATGTTCGACCTCAGGTGAACTTTTTTTGGTGGGTGGTTCTTCTTTGGCGGCAAACTCTGCCATTTTGTTTGGGTCCTCTGCTGAGCTCCCACCTTGATTGTAGGCCTTTTTTTTGGCGGTGGAGTGTGATTCTTCTCCAGATTTTGTGCTTGCTATGCACTCTCTAGGGGGGTTGATTCCTTTGGTGCCAGTGTTTTCTTCACCCCTTCCGTCCCCACCTAAGTGACAGCATCTCGTGGGAGGACAAGTTTTGTCTGGCGAATGATTTATCTACAGATGAGGACTTGGGTCTTTCAGGTGACCTTCAGGACACTCGGGGTGGGGGTGTGTGTGTGGATGACGCAGGGGACTGGGTGTTGGCAGTTGCCTTCGGTCGGCATTTTTCACTGTGAAGAGTTACAGGAGCTCATTCTCCAGGTGTCTTCTGTTTTTGTGTTTCGAGGATGATGCTAAAGATACTTCCCCAACCCCCCTGAGTGGTAGATCCTCTTTGTGGGATTTGGGCAGCTTTACGTTCCTTTACCATGCATCAAGATATCTGGGATACCATGCAAGCATAGTGCAAAGTTCAGGATGCCCCTTTTCAGCTAGCACTATCTATGACTCGTTTGTATCCTATTCCTTATTACAATAGGGACTCCTTACGTTCGCCGGTAGTGGATGCAGTGGTCTCAGCTATTGCTAAGAAGCATATGATTCCAGTGGAAGGGGCTTCTGCTCTGAGACCCCTCAAGGACCAGAGGATGAGGCTCTTCTCAAAGAGAGTTTTGATGTAGTGGCCTTGACGGTCTAGGCGACGATTGGTGGTCTGGTGGCTAGGGCATGCTTCAGGTGGGTTGAACATGTGTTAGATAGGGATTCCAATGACTGGCCATTGTTAGACCAGGAAGTAGCGAAGATTGCATTATCTGTTGGATGCCATGTATCATTTGTTGCAGTCTTTGGCTAAGTCTGTGACCTTGTCCTCTGTAAGGATTAGCCTCCAAAATGTAAGGTTATCCCAGGACAAGCAGGCAGCCTGTTCTCACATATGGGTGACGTCATCCACGAAGCCCAAATGTGGACAGCCTCGCAAGCAGATTTGCTTGTAGAAACGTAGAAGTTTCGAGTCAGCCACACCGCGCATGCGCGAGTGCCTTCCCGCCCAGTGAGGCTCCTCAGTTTTTCGCGGAGCCAAGAAGTCCGTCTTTGACACTACGCCAAACTTTTCTTCTTCGTGCCTTCTCTCACCGTGGTTTGTGTTACTTTTCGTCGCGAATCACTGTTATTTATTTTCTTTCAGTTAAAAAAAACACCAAAACTTAAGACTTTTTTTCTTTGTTCGACTTCACTGTGGCCATTTTTTTATTTTTATTCATTCAATTTTTTATACCATTCTCCCAGAAGAGCTCAGAACGGTTTACATGAATTTATACAGGTACTCATTCCTCCTATGTCCCGGCCAGCAATGGGCTTCAAGAAGTGTAGCCAGTGCCAGCGTGCGATTTCACTCATGGCTCGAGCTCTACCTCGGTCCCATCTTCCACCGAGGGTCCTCCTACTTCCATGACTCTGACCTCGAGCTCATCAGACCTTCCTTGTTTGGGACGTCTTTGACCTCGAGTAAACCTGCTGTCTCTTCCCCTGAGCTTCCCTCAGGTCAGATACCTAAGCAGAAGGTTCCGGCGGTGGTCCTCGAGCTTTCCAAGACTTCTAAGTCGAAGCACATCTCTACTGCCACTTTGGAGCCTATAGCTGCAGCAAGTGGTCCAGTTTCAGACACAGATCCATCTTTTCCGGCATCCCTCCAGACCATGTTAGAAACAGCAGTTTGTCCAGTTACTAACCAAGTTTGGGCCAATGGTGTCTTCTCTAATCCAGCCTGGGCACCAGCCTGGGCAATCAGCAGTCTCCTGTGAGGACGAGCCTCTGCCTATGTCTCGAGCTGAACCTTTAAACTCTATGCAAGGAGCAGAGCCTTTGCAAGTGTCTGGTCTGGCATCTATGCACTCTATGCAAGGAGTAGATTCTTTGCGAGTGCCTCAACAGGAATCCTCACACTCCATACAAGGAGCAGAGTCTTTGGGAATGCTTAGAGATTCCTCCATCACTGAGTTTCGATCTACTGCTTCTAGCCCTATCCATTCACCTTTAGCATTGTCTACCTCCATCTCTAAGGCGAAGTCTCCTTGATCCTCGAGACCTGCTTCCACACACCACTCTTGTCGTCGATCGATGCCTTCATCGAGACATCCATCCAGGCATAGGTCTCCTTCCAAAGAGCAACCTTCTTCGTCTAGGCCTCATTCCAGACCTTCCAGCTCTTCCAGACCACCAACTCCTCGATTGAGGTCTCTGCTCCCAGACCTCGAGGACTCTGCTCCCAGACCTCGAGGACTCAGCTGCTTCCATTGCCTCGTCCAAGTCTCCATATTCTTTTGATGGTCGTTTCTCCAGAGAGGCTTCGCCTTCGATCTAGGCCACCTCGAGGTCCTCAAGTCCCTCTTGGGGCAAGGCTTTGTCGGATCAGCTGTCTTTCTCTGCTTTTCTTTGCCAGATGTCTGATGTCCTAGAACTTCAACTAGATGCTGGTTCTAAGTACTCTAAGGAGTATCTCGAGGTCATGCATCTCCCTCAACCTCCTGCAGAGTCACTTAAGCTTCCTCTTCACAAACTTTTGTCTCAGACTTTCACACGCTGCCTGGAGACTCCTTATACCATTCCTGCTGTTCCAGGCAAATTGGACTCCAGGTATAGAACTCTACATTGCAAAAGATTTGAAAATTCGCAGTTGTCTCACCAATCCCTTCTTGTGGAGTCCTCCTTAAAGAGATCCCATCCTTCCAGAGTCTATGCTACTGTTCCTCCTGGAAGGGAGGGGAAAACTGTGGACAAGTTTGGACGTCGTCTTTATCAAAATTCTATGATATCCTCCAAAGTCCTTTTAATTATAATTATTTTTTTTTTTTGCCTGACACAATTTTATTTCCCCGAGTCACAATTTACAGACACTAAATAATGTTAAGTTCTAAACTTATAAGAATGGCTTCCTATTATGCAAAAGAGATGGAAAGAGCTCTGGTTTTTTCTGGTTGTGGATACTGCTATCACTATTTTTTTTTTTGAGTAATATATTTTATTGATTGTCAAAAAGAACCAAACAATTACAGAACACCACAGTGTACAAAACAATAAAATGAGTACCAACTTTCTTATCACATTTCACCATGGTGTGCCGAATCCCACCCCTCCCTCCCAAAAACACAAGACCAACCAAGAACAAGCCATAATCCCTATTGCAGTGTCACAAACGTAAAACATTCAACAAATGACTACAAGCTCTGGGCGTCAGAGTGGACCAAAAGGGTTCCCAACAAGAACGAAACACTCGCCCCTGCGGCGTTTCCAAAGAAGGTACTTGGATGCCAATTCTATCATCAGAGTATGCCAATGAGTCAAAGTCGGAGAATCAGAGGATATCCAGCAATGAAGTATCACTTTCTTGCCCAGCAAAATGGCTCGTTCCAAGAATCCCCTGAAACCCTTCGGAGAAGGTCTTGGCATAAAATCCGCAGTGAACAACAGGATTGGGCCAAACATGTATGTGTGATTCCATAAGGCCATGATGTGCTGATGAACCTGCTGCCAAAAGGTTTGTAACCAAATACGTCGGAGACCTATAGAGGTGTAGCAGAAATTTGTAACTCAGTTCAATCAAAGTCACTCTAGAGATCAATTTTGCCACTCGAAGTCCTCTGCACCATTTGATCAGTAACTACACAAGGTAAGTCCAAAGTCCACTGATTCGCATAATGAGCGTAAGGCAGTTCACCTAAAGATTCCTGCAGGTGACGATGATGATACCGTAGAGGAATCAACATCTGAGCTGACAAATATAAAGCCTCTGAAAGAGTTTCCATTTATCTATCCGTAAGACAGTCTTGTGGCAATGAACGAACATAGTAAGAAAGCTGGGCGTAAGGAAGCCAATGTTGAGCTGTCCAACCGTGCTCCCGAATGAGGTCCTCCAAAGAGTATAGGGTACCGTTAGAATGGACAAGTTGAAAAATATATTGAGAAGAAGCATCCTTCCACACTGCTGCCGCCACCGGGGGCATCCCTGAACAAATTCTCCATTTCCCTGCAGTGGTAAATAAGGGGTCACATTGTATGGGATATGCATCCTTTGGCACAGAGTCTTCCAGACTCGACGCAAGGGCAACAGAAATAAATCTCTGGCAGAGGATGTCCTTGGAGGCAAACGCTACGCATGAAGTAAATAGCTGAAATGAAATGTACCAAAGAGAGACAATTCTTAACTGGTAGCTGAAAAATGGCCTGTCCCCTGGAACCAATCATTAAGATGTCTCATCTAACAGGCCAAGGACAACATCTTTAAACTGCGCAGTCCCAGTCCACCCTGGTCCTTAGGTCTTTGCAAAGCAGGCAAGGATAATCTTGCTTTCTTCTCATTCCACAAATAATGACGTAGACGTACCCAATTCCTTATCGTGTTTAGTAGAAAGGAGTATTGGCAGCATCTGAAAGACATAAAGCCACTATGGTACCAAAACCATATTATACAATGCTATCTTCCCCATGAGAGAGAGGGTAAAAACCTGCCAGTTCTGCAATTTTTGTTTGGTGATGGTCGGTAAGGGGGCAATATTCAAGAGATAAAGCTGAGAAAGATCCAGAGAAACATAAATGCCCAGATATTTCAACTGCCCCTGGGCCCAGACTAGGGGAAAAGGGTCCTGCCAGGTACTTTATACATCTGGAGATAGCGCCAATACCATTGATTTCTGTTTATTTAACATCAGGCCTGAATACATACTAAACTCATCGAGGAGCTCGAAGAAGAGACCTCTGTGGATTCCCAAGGGTCAACAGGAGGTCAAATGCCAACACCCGCAACTGTGAATTGCCCTCCGGCAGACCCTGTAAGTCATCATCAAACTGTAATGTGCGCAAAAAGGGATCCAGGTGTAGAAGAAACAGAAGGGGCGATAAAGGACTCCCCTGTCTGGTGCCAAGCGCAATCGTAAAGGAAGATGTGCGACTGCCATTGACCAGGACACAGGCTGTAGGATTCGTGTACAACAACAGAACCATATCTAAATACCAACCTTAAATGCCCATATATTGGAGCACCTGAAAAAGAATGCTAGTTGACCTGGTCAAAGGCCTTAGCAGCATCCAGGCCAACCAAAACCCCTTTAAGAGCCGCATCCTGTGTGCGCTGCATGGCTGTGAGCAACCGACGAACATTTAAAACGGAATGGCAATGTTTCACGAAACCTACCTGTTCAGGAACAATCAAGGCAGGTAATAAGAGTGCTAACCGGTTGGCCAAAATCTTATTCAGGATCTTAAGATCCACATTTATCAGTGATATAGGACGATAGGACTCAAGATCTGTGTCAGGCTTCCCCGGCTTAGGTATTAAAGTAATATAAGCATGATTTGCTCCAGGAGGAAATCCACCTTTCTCAAGGGCCGCAGAAAAGTAGGCCTCCAAGGGACCACATAATGACAGAAATAAAATCTTGTAAAACTCTGGGGAAAATCCGTCAGGACCCAGAGAAGTACATTTTTTGAGTTGGTTTACTGCTACTTGAATCTCTTTCCCCTGAATGGGCCGATTTAACTGGTGGTACGTGGGAGATGACAAGCGAGGGACCCCTGCATCCGCCAGGTAATCACTTACATCGGGGCCCCCAGAGCTCTCCCTCGAGGAATAAAAAGCTGTATAATATTGGAAAAAACCCTCTGCTATCTCCGGCGTAGTAGTTACCACCCCCCTGAAGGAAATTTAAGACAAGGAATTTAACGGTTAGGCCGCTTAGGCTTTGTCAGTGCCGCCAGAAGGCGACCTGTCTTATTGCCATATTTGTAATAGTGAAATCTAGTATAATAGAGATACTTTTGGGTGCGCTCATGAAGTAGAGTGTTCAAGGAGGCCTGAGCCGCCACCCAGGCTTCCCTTGATTGAGGGGAAGGATGAGTAATATAGGTGTATTTAAGCCGTCTACATTTCCTCTCCAACTGTAGTATACCCTGGGACAATCGTTTTCTCTGGGCCACCGTATAAGAAATTATATCTCCCCGGAGCACTACTTTTGCCACTTCCCAGAAGAGTAATAATAATAATAACTTTATTTTGTATACCGCAATACTACAAGCAGTTCAGAGCGGTTTACAGAGGAAGAGACTGTACATATACAGCGATGTTACAGGAAGTATTGTCAAGTACATTGAGATGAATATCAATTACATTAGTGGGCCGAGCGAGGTTGGGTATAACCGGAAATATGTCAGAGATACAGCAGGTATATCAGTGATGTAACAAGGTGAGGGGGGGGCAGATAAATTTATCAAAGAGGTAGGTTTTTATTGATTTCCTGAAGGATTAATAGGAGGGTGCACTTGAAATGAGGGTGGTTAGACATTTATTCCATTTGCCAGCTTGGAATGATAGTGTTCTATCGAGGAATCTCTTGTAGACACAGCCCTTCAGGGAGGGGAAGGCAAACGGGTAGGCACTACGTGTGCAAGTGGTGCCTGGAAACACGAAATGGCGCGACAGGTAAATCGGGGATGAACCCGTTAAGGTTTTGAAGCAGAGGCAGGCAAACTTGAAGATGACCCTTGCCTCCATTGGCAACCAGTGAAATTTTCTGTGAAGTGGAGTGTCCTTATGTAAAGAGTTAAAAGACTCATAATCCTCCCACTTTTTAGTTAAATATTCGCATAAAAATCTGGTTTTTTAGCCAAATAGGGAAACTTCCAACTGTCCAACACTGGAGAATCGTCAGTCCTAAGCAAATCTACCCAGATAGGGCAATGATCAGACAGGGAGAGCGGACCCACCAAAGAAGAATGAACCTTAGAAAAGTAATTCTTGGAAATCAATATATGGTTTGGGATCTTAATGTGGTTCTGGCTCAATTGGTGAAACCTCTGTTTGAACCCTTTGATAAGGCTCATCTGAAGTACCTCACTTGGAAGGTGGTGTTCCTGGTTGCTCTCACGTCTGCTCGCAGAGTCAGTGAGCTGCAAGCTCTAGTTGCGGACCCGCCTTTTACTGTATTTCATCAAGGTGGTCCTTCGTACTCATCCTAAGTTCTTGCCTAAGGTGGTTTCGGATTTCCACCTCAACCAGTCCATTGTTCTTCCGGTGTTTTTTCCGAAGCCCCACTTTCATCCTGGGAAGGTGGCGCTTCACACTCTTGATTGTAAAAGGGCATTGGCCTTTTACCTGCGGCGCACCAAGTCTCATCGAACGGCTACTCAACTTTTCATTTCTTTTGATCCTAATGGTTGGGCCGTCCTGTTTCAAGCGCACCTTGTCCAACTGGTTAGCTGCTTGTATTTCCTTTTGCTATGCTTAGGCTGGTCTCTCGCTGCAAGGTCGAGTCACAGGGAATCGAGTCTGAGCGATGGCGGCGTTGGTCGCTTTCCTCAGGTCCACGCCTATTGAGGAGGTCTGTAAGGCCACCACTTGGTCTTGGGTTCATACCTTCACTTCTCAATACTGTTTGGATGCCTTTTCCAGGCGCGACGGCCAGTTTGGCCAGTCGGTTTTGCGTAATCTGTTTTCTTAAATTGCCAACTTTCCCTCCGTCCCTTTTGGTTAGCTTGGAGGTCACCCACATCTAGAGAATATGCTGCCTGCTTGTCCTGGGATAAAGCACAGTTACTTACCGTAACAGGTGTTATCCAGGGACAGCAGGCAGATATTCTCGCAACCCTCCCACCTCCCCGAGGTTGGATTTTTTGCTAGCTATCTGAACTGAAGACCACGAGGAGGGGATGTGTCCTCTAGTGGAGCAGGAAGGCACATGCATGCGTGGGCAGCACTAGCAAACTTTGAGATCTTCAATTAAAGTTGCTTGAAAAGCTGTCCGCGACGGGGCTCTGTGGATGACGTCACCCACATGTAGAGAATATATGCCTGCTGTCCCTGGATAACACCTGTTACGGTAAGTAACTGTGCTTTCTACTGGAATGGATGAATCTTTTTCTATATGCAATCCCTCCATTCCCTCTCATTCTCAAGACTCTTGTCAAGTTAAAGAGCGATCATGCCACCATGATTCTGATAGCTCCTCGGTGGCTGAGACAACCTTGGTACTCACTTCTACTTCAACTCAGCAGCAGGGAGCCATACCTTCTACCAGTTTTTCCATCTCTGCTTACACAGTCAAGGATCTCTACTTCATCCCAACCTGGAGTCTCTACACATGACAGCTTGGTACCTCTCAACATAACTCCTCTTCAGTTTTCTCAACCTGTAAGACATTTTAGAGGCTTTTAGAAAGCCTGCCACTAGACAATGCTACCACCAAAAATGGACTAGATTTTCTACCAGGTGCATTTTTCATGATAAGGAACCTCAAGATTCCTCATTATCTTCTGTTCTAGATTTCTTTTGCACTTATCCACCTCTGGCCTCAAGTCTACATCAATCCGAGTCCATCTCAGTGCAATTGCTGCTTTCCATCAGCCTATTAAAGGGAGACTCATCTCTGCTCATCAGGTGGTTTCCAGACTTTTCAATGTCAAACCTCCTCCAGTGGTTTGGGATCTCAATGTTGTTCTTGCTCAATTGATGAAGCCTCCATTTGAGCCAATGTCTACGGCTCATCTTAAGTATCTTACTTGGAAAGTGGTTTTTCTCATTGCCCTCACATCTGCTCTAAGAGTCAGTGAGCTGCAAGAATTGGTTGCTGATCCACCTTTCACAGTTTTCCATCATGACAAGGTGGTCCTTCGTAATCATCCTAAATTCCTACCTAAAGTGGTTTCAGAATTTCATCTCAATCAATCCTTTGTTCTTCCAGTGTTTTTTTCCAATGCCTCATTCTCACCCTGGAGAATCAGCTCTTCATACTCTGGACTGTTAGTGTGCTTTGGCCTTCTACTTGGAATGCACCAACCACACAGAACTGCTTCTCAACTATTTATCTCCTTCAATCCAATCAAGTAGAGACATCCAGTCTCTAAGCGTACCATATCCAATTGGATGGCCGCTTGTATCTCTTTCTGCTTTGCACAGGCTGGATTACAACTACAGAGTTGAGTCACAGCCCATAAAGTCAGAGCAATGGCAGCTTCAGTGGCTTTCCTCAGATCTACACCTATTGAGGAAATTTGCATAGCTGCTACCTAGTCCTTGGTTCATATTTTCACCTCTCACTATTGTCTGGATGTTTTCTCCTGACGGGATGGCCATTTTGGCCAGAGAGTATTACAGAATTTGTTCTCCAACACTTTTGTTCTCCAAGTTACCAACACTCCTACCATCCTGGTTAGTTTGGAGGTCACCCACATGTGAGAATAGGCTGCCTGCTTGTCCTGGGATAAAGCACAGTTACTTACCGTAACAGGTGTTATCCAGGGGACAGCAGGCAGCTATTCTCACAACCCACCCACCTCCCCTGGTTGGCTTCTCTGCTAGCCATCTGAACTGAGGAGACGCGCCCTACGCTGGGCGGGAAGGCACTTGTGAATGCGCGGTGCGGTTGACTCGAAACTTCTGAAGTTTTCTACAAGCAAGTATGCTTGCGAGGTTGTCCACATCAGGGCTCCGTGGATGACGTCACCCATATGTGAGAATAGCTGCCTGCTGGCTCTGGATAACAGCTGTTACGGTAAGTAACTGTGTTTTTTGGAGGGGGTAATATTGAAGCAAATAAGCCCCAATGATATAATGTGGAGGCCTTACAATCCGCCAAGCCCCGGGTTCGATACCCTCGTTGACGATTCAGTAGGCAGTAAAATTACTGACATGACAGCCCAGAGTGATTGCATAAAGAATATATATTGTGAGACTTTGTTACCACCTGGACTCCATATTTGAACATTTTGTCTGCAGAGAGTCGTAGCCATATTTTGAATAGACTTCAATTGTATACTACCGGTCTGTACACTGTTTTGGGTGAGGGGGGAAATTGGGAGGGGTATTACGGTAGGGTTCTGGGGTGGGGTCCTCGTGCCTCGGTGTTCCTGTGGAAGATATAAGAGTACAGTCCTCCATGGTGGGTAGATACTTTTGCAAAAATTTGACTTGTGCTTTTGTTTTACTGGTGTCTGTTTTCTAATAAAAAGATTTAAGTATAAAAAGAATATATATTGTGCAGAAATAGGCTTACTATTACAGAAAGACAATCTTACAGAGTTATACATCCAGCATATACTGTGTTACAAATGTACAGATAGAAATAGACATAAGCTTTATAAATACAGAGTGGATTCAGAGACAGCTTGGGGGTGTGTGAGAGAGAGAACAGTTTACCTGCATTAATGTGTGTTTTGATAGGTGAGAGGCTGTCTAAGAAGACAGGGAAAGTAAGCCAGGGTTCAAGTTCCAGAGAGAGAAAGAAAGGAGGGGGGGGTGTTCCAGGCTTCAGGTTCCAGAGAGCGAGAGATGATTTTAACATCCCATATTTATAAGTTTGAGACCTGTTCTAAAAATAGAATCTGTTGAAGTTAAGTCTCTGTCTTTTGTGAACTGTTTGAAACCATGGTAAATAAAGTGAGTGGGGTTTGAGAGACTGGAGAAGAAAAGGGAGAAACTGGCCCTCACATACTGGAGTTAAATGTAATTTCCAGTATCACTGACAATAGTTTCTGATTAAACCACTGTGTTAGACCATGCAGCTGGGCTTACTGTATATCCAGGGTTATATCACAGTCTTTTGTTACTTTATTCTGAGGCTGTTAGTTCTGCACTGACATCCCCCAAGATCAGATATGAATGATATGATCTCCCATAGGCCTTTGCTGACATTGGTAAGACCACGAGAGACATCCTCTACCTTTTTTCCCATTGCAGTTGTTGTTTAGTTAGGAATAACCTAAGGGACAGGTAGGCAAGGTAGGCCTCATCGCCCTCACTCAACCTAGTTTCTATGATACAAAGAAAATCAAGCTTATGATATAGAATAGTATCTTGTAAGAGGTGGTGCTTAGATCTTAAAGATCTGGAATTTATTATATTAGACTAAATTTAAGAGGGTTGTCTTTAGAGGGGATTAAGGGTCCTATGAGCAGCTAGCATAGGAACTTCAATGTGTTGAGGGTGTTTAGTAATTGTTGGTTTTGATATACTGACCTGATGTTGATTCCAGATCACTGGAATCTGTGAAATTTGAGGTGCTGAATCTATTGAAGCCATAGCAGTTACTGAGTTACTGGTAAAGAAAAAGAGAAAAAAAAATATGAGTAGTAACTGCTTCCAGAGAGAACGCCTAATGTTGCTTAGTACGTCTACAGGGTCGTTTCTGAGAGTTCTGCTGATCCTATCCTGACAGGGTGTCTTCTGCGGTCTCTTCTTCCAGAGGTTTTATTCCAGCGTATGTAGTCCTTTTGGGTTGCATACTGGGGAGGCCGTGACTCTTCTAGTTTCTCCTCTTCTTCTTAACCTGCACAATGACTGTGTTCGGGTCTTTCCCCTGGTTCCTGTGGGAGCCCGTTTGAGGGACCGGGTGTGGTCCGAGATCACAGTGGAGGTGATCTGTGATGTGTATGCTCTTGAGTTCGATCATCCCCTATCAGATTTTTGCTGTCCTCCCCTCGTTGGTCCCTACGGAAGGAATGAGCATTTCATCAAACTCTAAGGAAGTTGCTCAATCTCAAGGCAGTAATTCTAGTGCCACCTCAGGAGATCTGCATTGGACAATATTCCATTTACTTCATAGTGCCCAAGAAAGAGGGATCCTTTTGCCCCCATCTTGGACCTCAAAGGGATGAACTGGGCAATTTGGGTCCCCTTTGCATGAGCAGAATTCTTCTTTGCATTGTGCATCACACAGGCCATGTGGTAAAAATTCTAAGAGATTTTTCTCAATTTGTTGCATGCTTGTGGGCCCATCTAATAAACTATCAGAAAATTGTCAATAACATTGTCCACTTCTTTTCTGAGCAAGTCTAATATGTAATATTATAGGAACAAAAGTCCAGGAGAACAGTATAGTATAGGAGGTGAAGTACTTCTGTGCATGGAAGAAGAGCAACACTTGGGGATGATTGTGTCTGATGATCTCAGGGTGGCAAAACAGGCAGAAAAGATGACAGTCAAAGTCAGGAGAATGCTTGGGTGCATAAGGAGAGGAATGGCCAGTAGGAAAAGGGTGGTGATAATGCTGTTGTATAAGTCTCTGATGAGGCTCCATTTGGAATTTTGTGGCAGTTTTAGAGACAGCACCTTCAAAAGAATATAAATAGGATGGAGTCAATCCAGAGGACTGCTACAAAATTAGTAAGTGGTCTTTGTCATGAAACGTATGGGGACAGACTTGGAGGCCTCAATATGTATACTTTGGGAGAGAGGGGATATGATAGAGATGTTAATGTACTTGAGTTGAGTTTTCAAATGAAGGAAAACTCTGGAATGAGAGGGCATAGGATGAAGTTAAGAGGTGATAGACTCAGTGATAGACTCAGGAGTAATGTAAAAAATTACTTCTTTACAGAAAGGGTTGTAATATAGAAATATGATGGCAGATAAAGGCCAAATGGCCCATCCAGTCTGCCCATCCGCAGTAATCATTATCTTTTCCTCTCTCTGAGAGATTCCGCGTGCCCATTCCACGCTTTCTTGAATTCATACACAGTCTCTGCTCCATCACCTCTTTCGGAAGACTGTTCCACGCATCTACTACACTTTCTGTAAAAAACTATTTCCTTAGATTATTCCGGAGCCTATCACCTCTTAACTTCATCCTCTCATTCCAGATCTTCCTTTCAAATGAAGACTCTACTCATGCGCATTTACATCAAGTAGGTATTTCAATCTTCTTATATCTCCCCTCCTGCCTTTCCTCCAAAGTATACAGATTGAGATCTTTAAGTCTGTCCCCGTATGCTTTATCATGATCACCTGACCATTTTAGTATCCTTCCTCTGGACTGACTCCATCCTTTTTATATCTTTTTGAAGGTGCGGCCTCCAGAATTATGCACAATAATCTAAATGAGGTCTCACCAAAGTCTTATACAGGGGCATCAATACCTTCTTTTTCCTACTAGCCATATCTCTTCCTATGCACCCTGGCATCCTTCAAGCTTTCGCCGTCACCTTTTCAACCTATTTGGCCACTTTAAGATCATTGCACTTAATCACACCCAAGTCTCACATAAGTAGAATAATCTCCAGTGGAGGTGGTGGAGACGAAGACTTTATCTGAATTCAAGATAGCATGGGACAGGTATGTGGAATTTAGGGAGAGGAGGAGATGGTGGATACAAAATTGTACAAATTAACCACTGTGAATGGGCAGACCTGGTGGGCCATTTGGTCTTTATCTGCCGTCATGTTTCTATGATCTAGGATGTATAGTTTACTTTTAGATTAACAAAATGCTAACATTTTTGCTTTCTGCAGAGGTAAGAAATATGGTGAAACAGCTGATGAATGTGGGGAGGCCTTCTTTCTATATGGAAAATCACTTCTGGAGCTAGCAAGGTATGGTTTTAATTTCTGTAGTGTACTGATCGAATGGAAGCAGCACAACCAACATGAGTATTGAGCCAGACCATATACTCATGCTTGCATAATCTTACTGTACTACAGCATTCTTGCCACAATCTGGGTATTCTGTCCCACTACAGCTGGTAGATCGTCATATGACCTGGTTTGCATCATTCCCCAGAAAAGTATAGGACGGCAGAAGTCCAATTATCTTTCACTACAATATAAAATTTTCCTTTTAGCAAGAACATGACTGTGCAGGGATCAGTGCACAGTGGTCTCGATACCTATGCTTTGTTTTCCACTCTGCTGAACAAGCATGAAAACAAAGTCTCCATTCCTTATCTCACCAGACCAGATGCTTGCTCTGGGCTTTCCTGCCAGCAGATAGAGTCTGAGGAGTATTGGACTGTGATGCCATAATTTAAGACCTCTGGTCAGTTGATATTTTTCAGTCTTTAGCAGGTGATAGGATTCCCATGCAACTTCTGATGGTCTGATAAGACCTATTTATTTAGTTAGTCATATAAATATTATTTTAGAGATATAAGAACATAAGAATAGCCTTACTGGGTCAGACCAATGGTCTATCAAGCCTAGTAGCCCGTTCTCATGGTGGCCAATCCAGGTCACTAGTACCTGGCCAAAATACAAGGAGTAGCAATATTCCATGCTACCGATCCAGGGCAAGCAGTGGCTTCCCCCATGTCTTTCTCAATAACAGACTATGGACTTTTCCTCCAGTAAATTATCCAAAACTTTCTTAAAACCAGCTATGCTATCTGCTTTTTCCACAACCTCTGGCAATGCATTCCAGAGCTTAACTATTCTCTCAGTGAAAAAATATTTCCTCCTGTTGGTTTTAAAAGTATTTCCCTGTAACTTCATCGAGTGTTCCCTAGTCCTTGTAATTTTTTTTTTTTAATATTTTTATTGAAGGATCAATGCATACGAGAAGATACAAAGTGTGACCAAACGAGAAAGACATCAAGTACAAAATTCAAGGGTTCATGTAAAGAACAGACAAAAATAAACAAATCCCCAACATATCATCTCCCACGCAGATCCAATTTTTGAATGAAACCCTCCCCCCACCCCTGTGCACCCCTGATCTCTAACCAGCACTAAAAGGAACTCCAATAATCCAGATAGGTCCTAGATTTCCAGCTCGCAACCCCCCCGGCGGTGCTGTCGCTCCCAACCAGCCATCAAAGACATATTGGCCCGCCACTGTTGGACTGTTGGTCGCGTGGTGCCAATCCAGTAGCGAAGAATTAGTTTCTTTGCGATTCCTAAGGCCACCAAAAGAAAGCGCCTCCCAGGTTCGCCAACACCCGCCTCCACCAGGGGACTTGTGACACCCAACAGCAACGTCTTGTAAGACCAGTCTATAGTCAGTCCTATAACTTTCTCCAACTCCCGAAGCACAAAGATCCACAAGGGCCCTACATATGAGCATTCCAGAAAGTGATGTACCAAGGTGTCCCGACGAGCTGGACAGCGGGGACAGCAGTCATCAGGCCACAACCCCATCTTCCGTCCCTTACATCTCGTTAAGTTTCAAGTTTATTAGGAGACTTGATAAATCGCTTAATCGGATATTCTAAGCGATGTACATTTAAAATTTACAATTTAAAAAACGAAAAACAATAACAATGTAATACATTACAGTACATACAATTTTAAATAATAGCTAAAATACTCTAAATTTAACATTGTTAAACATAAGGAATGGAGGGATGAAATACAATTTTTAAAGTAAAGAAGAAACATTGAGGGAAAATACAAAAGGGATATAGTTAAAACAGGTCTAACCAAATAAAATATAATTCATAAAGCATAAAATTATGTTGAAAAGGCATCTTTAAAAAGGAAAGTTTTTAGCTCAGTTTTAAATTTACCAAGGTCTTTCTCCTCCCGTAAAGTAATAGGGAGGGCGTTCCATGTTTGCGGTGCCGTACAAGAAAAAATAAATTGTCTCCTCGTATTAATAATTTTTAATGATGGAATCGATAGCAGATTTTGTTCGCTAGATCGTAAAATTCTCTTTGCAGAATATGGAATAAGTGACCTATATAAAAAAGCAGGGGACTTGTTGATCAAAGTTTTAAAGATAATAAAGCATCTGAAGACCTGGCTCTTCTCCAGAACGTAACCCCGTCCCGCTCCTGGCACTCTCACACCAACCTCTCTTCTCTCATACTTATATAATTCCACTGGAGTTCCGTTCCTTCCCTAACCATGTAAACCGTGTCGAGCTCCATCTGCGGAGATGATGCGGTATATAAACCCAAGATTTAGATTAGATTAGATTAGATAATTATGCATAACTTATAAGTGATTCTGTAATTAACAGGAAGCCAATGCGCCTCTTTGAGAAGTGGTGTTACATGATCAAATTTCTTAGAATTATTTATTAATTTTATTGCCGTATTCTGTATAATTTGTAATCGTTTTATTTCATATTGTGCAATTCCTTTGAATAAAGAGTTGCAGTAATCAAGTTTAGACATCACCAAAGAGTGAATCAGTATAGTGAGTGATTTAGCACAAAGAAATTTCGAGATGGAATGAATTTTACGTAGTCTATAAAAAGTGATTTTCACAATGTTACTGATATGATCATGGAAATTAAGTTTATTATCAAAAATTACCCCTAAAATTTTTATATTTTTAACTAATTGTAGGGGAACATTATGAATTGAAATCGGATGAACAAGAGAAAAATTATCTTTCCAGGGAAATAAGATTGGTGTAGAATCTGCAGATGTACTTCCTGCAAACTCACATTAGGGGAGGCAGAGGCACATTCCTGAAAACACAGAACTAATTCATCAGCAGTGACCTGCTCTCCCAAAGCTAAAGTCCAATCCATTGCCATAGCATCAAGAAACCTACTAGACAGTCTTTCCCTCCCCACTTTATACCACTCCGAGAGCGTATTAAATTCAAATGGGGCGGACAAAAACTGTTGATCCAAGGAAGTGAAAGTGGGCAAGCTGTCCTCCGGTGATCGGAGCGCCAAACAGTAACTACGCAGCTGCAGGTATGCAAACATAGACCCTGCGGTCCAACCCCAGTGGTCTCGACATGCCAGAAAAGAGGGAACCGATCCCGACCCAACTTCAACAACCTGCCCCACAAAACGACACCCAGACGTCCGAACTGAGGCAAAAAATGCATGTAACGATCCAGCAGGAAACTTAGGGTTACCCACCAGTTCCGTAAAAGGTGAGGGACCCACCGCGCCCCCCAATGAAGACTGCCACCAGCACCAGGCCATTCGCAAGGGTCGAAGCATAGAAGGGCAGGGTCCCACCCCATGCCACAGGAGGTTAAAAACTGACACCGGAGCTGACAAAAGGTGCCAGAATCCAACCGGGGCATACCTGTCAACTCCCGTATATAATTCATGCACCCATCTCAACAAAGCAGCAGCATTATAAAGACGCAAATCGGGCAAGTTCACACCTCCGTGCTCGCGCCCCCTAATCAGTTTGTTATAGCCAATTTTCACCCGGCGGGAGCGCCATATAAAGGACGAAACGATCCCCCTATAGGCCTGCACATCTTTCTGTTTGATCCAAAGGGGCACCATTTGTAGTGGATACAGGAGCTTCGGCAAGAGGACCATTTTAATAAGGGCAATGCGCCCCAGGAGCGAGAGGGAAAATTCCGTCCACCTCTTACACAAAGCTTGAACTGCATCTAATTTATCAAGTACGTTCTTCCGATAAACCACCCCCAGATCTGCATGCAGATATATTCCAGATATTTGAGCGTACCCTTAGACCATTGCAGCGGAAAGGAAGGATCGTGCCACAGAGCGCACGGAGGGCGGACCGCCAAGGCCTCCGACTTATCAAAGTTAATTCGCAACCCAGAAAAGGCACCAAATCTCTGTATAAGATCTATTAATCGAGGAACCCCATCTGCAGCGTCTCCCAGAAAGATGAGCATATCATCTGCAAACAAATTAATTTTAAATTCCTGGGAACCCAAACGAATACCACGCATATCAGGGCTCTGACGAAGCTTAGCCGCAAGAGGCTCTAGAGCCAAGACAAAGAGCATCGGGGAGAGGGGACAGCCTTGGCGCGTCCCCCTCTCGAGTTCAAAAGAAGAGGTAAGCTCCCCGTTAATCAGGATCTGGGCCGTAGGATGAGCGTATAATGATCGAATCCCATTCAGAAAGCTTCCCATAATGCCGAACTGAGGAAGAACCCAAAAAAGATAGTCCCATAACACTTTATCGAATGCTTTTTCCGCGTCTAGACTAACTATAAGAGCGTTCTTCTGTCCCGGGTGTTGCCCAACTAGTCCAGGATTCTGAAGCACCGAAAGCGCCCTCAGCACGTTAGCAGATGAATAACGGCCCGGCACAAAACCTGCCTGGTCCGAATGAACCAAGCTGGGCAAAACCTGACCCAGGCGAGCTGCCATAATAGCAGCAAACAACTTGATATCTTGATTGAGCAGAGAGATAGGTCTATAGGAACCCAGCTGATCTTCCGCCCGCCCCGGTTTCGGTAGAACCACAATATTAGCGTGAGTTAGTCTATGCGGAGGCAGGTCGCCTCTACTAAGAGCCCCACATAGGGCTTGAAATGGGCCCACCACTCGTACCCCCAACAACTTATAATATTCAGAGCCCAGTCCGTCAGGCCCAGGGGCTATAGCCAATTTTAAGGCCTGAATAGCTTGTTGGATTTCCAACCCTCGCACCGGGGCATTTAACAGCTCCCGCTGCTCATGTCCCAAGGACGGAAGCTGCAGGTCTTGAAAGAAAGCCGTCCTCTGTACTGTGTCACAAGTCCCCTTATCATATAGAGCCCTATAGTAATTAACAAAACTCTGCTGTATCCCAGCTTGGGCAGTTATCTCTCTACCATCAGGCGTCCGAATCCTTGATATAATGCGCTTCGGAGCCCTTGAGGTAACCAATGATGCAAGCAGTTTTCCCGCTTTGTTTCCCCATCGATGTAGGCGGTATTTATACATTCTGATATCCCTAAGGGCTCTGTCAGCCAATAAGTCATTAATTTGCCTACGTAGGTCAAAATATTGAGATCGAGCTGTCGTGGCACCCGGAGCATGTAAACTCCCACGTAGTGCGGCCAAACGTTGTGTCAAGTCCAACAGTGTCTTATCTTGGGCTCTGCGCTTGCAGGTAGTATATTCAATAATTTTACCACGCAAGACCACCTTGCTTGCCTCCCAAAACACCACCTCTGATACATCAGAAGCAGGGTTTTCGTTCACAAAGAAATCCCATTGTTGTTCCAGGAAATCCTTAAACTCAGCATCTTCATATAACGTAGGATTCATACGCCAACTAGTGGTCGACCCCTGGGACCCCGACATATCAATGAGCTCCAGCCAAACCAAGTGGTGATCTGACAAAACACCGTCTTCAATCGCCACTCATGGAATACCCGCCAGCAAAGAAGGAGCCACCAGCAGATAGTCCAAGCGACTGTGAACATCATATACGTGAGAGTGAAAAGTCAGATTCAGTAGGATGCAGCGTGCGCCACACATCAATCAGACCCAGTTGGTGCATCACAAAGTTCACCCCTTTGTGTTCACCTCCTTTCAATCGAGGCTTAGGTGGCCTGCAATCAACAAGTGGGTCTGCAGTAATGTTAAAATCCCCACCTAATACCAATTGGTATTCAGAAAAAGCATCAGAGCCACTACTAGTACAGAAAAAAAATCTATGAGAATATACATTAGGTGCTTAAAGAGAACAAAACACATATTTTTTCCCCAGGAAAACTCCTGCCCAGATCACAAATCGCCCCTCTGGGTCCTGTATCACTTTGTGCATATTACAGGGATGTTTTTTATGGAAGAGGAGAACAACACCTCGCTGTCTGGAGTTATATGAAGCAAAAGCTACTTCCCCTACCCAATCCCTCTTCAGTTTAACATGTTCTGACACGCTGAGGTGAGTCTCCTGAAGCATTAAAACATCCACTTTTAATTTCTTACAGTATTGAAATAATTTGCTGTGCTTCACTGGGGAGTGCAAGCCATCAATGTTGAAGCTGGCAATCTTAACAGAACTCACAAGAGCAGTTGGTAAGAAGTAAGTCCCCCCTAAGACAACAGCCAAACCAACCCGCCACCCACTGAATTATCATTACAGTACTGATCAGAGATCCCAGGTGCATCCCACCCCCCATCTTATCCCACCAAAACCCCCCTCCCACCTTAATCCCATCTTCTCTTATCCCCTCAATGCTACCCCCAGGTCCCCCACACAACTCAACCATTCTCACACCAAACAATCCCCACACACACAGCCAAAACCCCAGCACTACCTCCATCCCACTCTCTCCCTCCTCACACGAACACTCTCGTCCCCCCATCCACCACCCAGCCCCCCAACCCAAAACTAAAGTAAGAACCCCCACAAAACTCCCAAGGGCTTAAACGCTCAGGTATATGGAAAACACTTCAAAACAGTGCAAAGAGAGCTGCATAAATAACAAACTGCCAAATCTCTCAAAAGGGCACTCATCATAAATCTCAAACCAAGTGTCCAGAGGCCAGAAGTCCTTGCAGTGCAGGTCTCATTCTCCCAATGGAAGTCGAGGCGTCCCGTCTGCTGATAGCTCAAGGAGACTGTCAGGGATCACGCCACGCAAGCAGATTGCACTGGCGTAGGCCAAACATACGTCCCCAGCAGCACCGGGCAGAAAAGGATCAACACCACACTGTTGGATGACCAAAACAACGTGATAGAAGAAGAACCACCAGCAATCTCACGGCCGGCGCCCAGCAGCACTCCTAAGGTGCCGGCAGCTTCTCGAGGAACTTTTTCAGATCATCTGCCGTGCTCAGGGTGAAAGTCCGATTTTCATGAGTTAGTCTCACCTTAGCAGGGTAAAGAAATGCGAATCTTATTCCCCTCGTGACCAATACAGCGTAAGGGCCCTGCGCTGCTCCGCAACTTTGGTGGAGAAATCTTGAAATAGCATAAGCCTAGCCCCCTCATAGGACAGAGATCTGGTTTTCTTGAACAGGTCCAACAGGCGCGCTTTGATTGCATAATTATGGAGTCTGGCCAGTACCGGCCTCGGGCGGCCCGGTCTGTCTCCATCGCGACGTTGACCAACACGATGGACCTGCTGTACCACCACAGGGCCAGCCTGCTCCGCCAGGCCCAGCTCCTTCGGCAGCCATCTTTCCACCACGTGGAGAAGATCAGAATCTTTCACCGACTCCGGGAGCCCTATCAGACGGAGGTTCTTTCTGCGAGCCCTATTCTCCTGGTCCTCCACCCTCTCGAGCAGTTGGCATACTCGGGTCTCCAAGGAATCTAGCCTGCCATCCGCGACCGCCGCTCTGTCTTCTTGTGCCGAAACACGTTCTTCCACCTGGTGTATCTGCGCTGCGTGCCCAGCCATCACATCTTTAATCTCATCCATGGAAGTATGCAGCTTAGCCAGCTTGTCATCTAGTAGTTGGGATAAGTGCCGCATGGATACCTGGAGCACCTCATCCGAAGTGTGTTCCACCGGCACCTCCGTTTGAGTCCTGGCCATTTTGAAAGCCGGCACCACGTTGCTTCTTGGGTCCTTCGGGATTCGAGTCGGCATCCCCCGCGCCGCCACCGTGAGTCATGCGTCGGGCGCTCCGTAACCAGCAGGAGCGAACCCGGAAGTGCGGGAGCTGCGAAAAACAAGAAATTACCGCCGCCGGCAGGCGTTAGGGGAGCTGGATGGTGTAGGGAGGACGGAGCTCCGCATTCAGGCGTCCGATCAGGTGCCGGCCATCACATGACCCCTCAGTCTTTGTAATTTTTGACGAAGTGAAATATCGATCCACTTGTATCAGTTCTACTCCACTCAGGATTTTATAGACTTACATCATATCTCCCCTCAGCCGTCTCTTTTCCAAGTTGAAGAGCCCTAACCTTTTTTTGTCTTTTCTCATATGAGAGGAGTTCCATACCCTTTATCATTTTGGTCGCTCTTTTTTGAACCTTTTCTAGCGCCACTATATCTTTCTTGAGATGAGACCAGAATTGAACGCAGTACTCCAGATGAGGTCGCACCATGGAGCGATACAGGGGCATTATAACATTCTTAGTCTTGTTAACCATCCCTTTTTAAAAAATAATTCCCAGCATAATTCCTGCCAGTGCACATTGAGCGGAAGATTTCATCATATTGGTTTTCTTTTAAATCTACTACTTAGTAGCTTTATCGCATGTTCCCTAGTCTAAGTATTTTTAGAAAGAGTAAACAAGCAATTCATAGTTATCATTTTTTCCGCTCCACTCAGTATTTTGTAGATCTCTATCGCCCCTGAGCCGTCTCTTCTCCAAGCTGAAGAGCCCTAGCTGCTTTAGTCTTAAAGTCTTCTAAGGGTCCTGTAGATTAAGACTTCACTGGTTCCTTTGATAAATTGGTCCATGATTACTCAGGTGTTAACTCTTCCTCAAAAACACACATTACTGAAGAAACATCCTGCTCAGCTCTTTCCTTGGCTGACCACTTTTTCCCTGTCTTTTTTTTTTTTTTTTTAATTATTTTATTTATTAACTAAACACCACCAGTCCTCAAACCCCCAGGCAGGTTGGTGGAACTCGGGGCATGGAGAAACCCCCTAGACTCCTCCAGGTATCGCCTCCCAGCTCAAAATAGGCTTAGAGAGTTATATTGTCCTCTCCTCCCCCAAAATAAAGAAAATTGTCAACACTCAACTTGAGTGCCCAGTTCTCCAAATGGGCTGTAGGAGCACCAACAAAACACCAGGTTGTAGTTTTATAGATACCAATCTACATCTGCTGGAAACAGAAGTACTGAGGATTAGGCTGCACATTGCTCTTTATAGGATAGAGTTCACAACCTTTTATACTGTCTGCCTTCTGATAGAGGAACATAATACCCAGGTCTGGATAGATCTTGTGAACAATAATAAAATGGTTCTTCTTTAGCAACTCTCCAGACCGGTATAGCTATAGATCTTACAGGTGGGTTATATCTCATCATGACCAACTTTGGAATAGTACATAATAGGTGACTCTTCCTTATTCCATCAGTCTTCTCTCAGTCGCCAGCAGGTATGAGTGAGTTGTATCCATCTCCCTTGGTAAGGGCTATTGGAATTTAGGGCTCCTAGTCCCCATTGTGGTGCCAGATTGAGTTTGGGTGGGCCCTGTTTGTGGGTCCATCCGACCTTGGGGGTGTCAAACATGGCAGGTCTCGTGCTGGGTCCTTCCCCCCCTTTCCTCCACTTCCCCAACATTTTTTTTAGAGGTGCCTCAGCAGTAAGCCTTGCCCCATATTCAAGTAAGGCATACTGCTTTGAGAGCCAGTGGAGTATTTCTGTGTGGGGGGGGAAATTCCTGAGGTAGTACCGGTCTGAAGGGTTGCTTTCCCTTTTTAAATTTGCTGTAAATTGGGAGGCGTGGCTTGGCGCGCGCATAAGATGGAGGAGTGATCGCGACGCTCCTCTAACCCGGGCAACAGTTTGACAGAATTGAAAGGTTTTGCTGATATTATTTTTTTTTTCTTTTTACCTGCTGTGTCAGATATAGTGTGGAAGCATGGCTAGTAAACGGCAAACTAAAAATGAGTCAGCTTTTGCGGCAGGAGGAGTGGCGAAACGCCAAAAACAAGAACAGTTGATGCCGTCAAAGGTTCCTCTTCCAGGAGACGAAATGGAAGTTTTAAGTAAAAAGGAAATAATGGCTGAATCTGGTGTATAAAGCAGATGCTGCAAGATAATGCGAACAGCATAACTGAAGTGAAAGAAGAAATGTCAAACTTAAACCGGCAAATGGAAGTAGCTAATAAGCGAATGACGATCTTAGAAGACAAGATGGAGAAATTGGAACTCTCTGAGATAACGATGCAAAAATGACAGTTTAACTGTGCAGGAATTAAAGAAACAACTTGAAGAATATGAAAATAGAGGTAGAAGAAAGAATATAAAAATTATTGGATTAGCTGAAAATTTGGAAGGGGGTAATGCTGTCCAATTTCTAGAAAACCTTCTGCCTAAACTATTGCAGTTAAACTTAAAACATCCCCTAAAAATAGAACGAGCACACAGGATTCCATTAAAATGGTCAGCAAGTCAAGTGAGACCAAGACCTTTGATCTTTAAATTACTGAGATTTCAACAGGCTTTAGATATTTTAAACTTAGCCAAAGCTGACAGAAATTTAAATTATAAGGGGTCCAAACTGTTGTTTGTGCCTGATTTCACTAAGAACACGGCGAATACGAGGAAGCAATTCCTCATGTTGAGACCTCAATTGAAAGAAAAAGGATTCAAATATGGTTTGTATTACCCTGCAAAAATGAGAGTAAGAAATTGAGATAAATCCTTATTTTTTGAAGATCCGGAGAAGTTAAGACTTCTTGTTAAATTCTGAGCCAATGTCTATTTAAAACAAATTAACTTGAACAACCTGGACTTTGTAATTGTCATGTAGATTTTGGGAAATCAATCAACAAAAAATTTGGATAAAAATAAAATGGAAAGTACAGTTATGCAATTTTCTGAGAGGCTTTTCTCTCTGTTGCTTTAGAGGAAAGTGAAGATCATCTGGAAAAACACTCAGTCATGCTTATGAAGGAATACTTAAAAGAAACAGATAATGAAGAACAGAAGAAATTTATGAAAGAAGTTTCAAAATTTGGCAATGAGTATGGACTGATAAGTACATGATCTCTCTTAATTTAGGAAAAGCGAGTATATAAATTTGTACCTGGAGGAAAGTATTGGAGGAGATAGAAAACGAAAATGTTCATGTAAATACTTTGAATCTACAGAAGAAAGCTTGGCCAAGAACCGTTAGAATTCCAAACATTTTAAAGACTTCAAAGAATAGATAATCAAAAATAAAATGTTACAAAAGATTGGAAACAGGAAAAGATGTTCTTATTTAAGAATGGATCCAGAGTGTTTAGGCTTAAGTAAAATTTGGAACTTTATAAAGAAAATGATAAAGAAGTCGCTTCATATTGAAATTGACATTTTATAGATGAAAATATTTCAGAACGTGAACAAGTGACTTACCAAGAATTAGAAGCACATTTGTAATGTACCATTTGACTAATTTGGGCTTTTATTTTTAAGAAAGTAATTCAAATATACAGTGGTACTTTGGATTACGAGCATAATCCGTTCCAGGAGCATGCTCGTAATCCAAAATGCTCGTTTATCAAAGCGAGTTTTCCCATAGGAAATAATGGAAACTCGCTTTGATACGTTCCCCCCCCCCCCCCCCGCGTGATCCGGCACCTCCCGTGACAACAGGCACCCCCAGCCCGACCAACTTTAACTCACCCCCCCCCGGTCTGGCACCGGCATGAGAACCGCTCCCCCCCCGCTCGCAAAGGCCCCCCCCCGCTCGAATTGGCACCCCCCGTGAGAACAGGAACCCCCCGCCCGACCATCTTTAACTCACCTCCCCCCCCTTTGGCACTGGCACGCAGCCCACAAGTGCCGGTGCCGCTTGAAGATCTTCTTCCCAGTCTCTGCCGGCTTTGAGCATGCATCTGCGCATGCTCAAGCCCTTCTAATTCTCCCTCTCGCCCAGATTCTCGGCGAGAGGGAGAATTAGAAGGGCTTGAGCATGCGCAGATGCATGCTCAAAGCCGGCAGAGATTGGGAAGAAGATCTTCAAGCGGCACCGGCACTTGTGGGCTGCGTGCCGGTGCCAAAGGGGGGGTGAGTTAAAGTTGGTCGGGCAGGGGTTCCTGTTCTCGCGGGGGGGGGGGGGTGCCGATTCGAGCGGGAGGGGGCCCTTTGCGAGTGGGGGGGAGCGATGCCGGTTATCGGGGGGATGCTCGCAAATCGAGTCAACACTCGTTTTGCGAGACGTTTTGTGAGAATGTTTTGCTCGTCTTGCAAAACATTCACAAACCGGGTTACTCGCAAACCAAGGTTTGACTGTACTTAATTTTTATTTGTCAGGTTGTGTAGCTGCATATACTCATTTTCAAAAATATGGTTTTTTGAATATGACTATTTAAGAAGTTTACTTTAGTTAAATAAATTTTAGGGAGAAGACTAATCTGTAATGAATTTAAAAGTTCTTATAAAAATTATACTGTTTTTTTAAATTATTAGGTGTATATTGAAAGTAATGAGTTAAATATTCAGTTTGATTCAGATTATACTTTAAATAACAAAAGAAACATGGGGTTTAATTTCAGATATAATTTCTTTTTGAATTATTTGTTACTAATTTAGGAGGAAGAGGTTAAAACAATGATTTCAAGGAAGGAAGATATAATTATTATTTAATGGTGTTTTATTTGATGTTCTAGGAGAAATTTACATGATTGATTTAGTGACAAATTATTATTTATAGTAATGGTTTAGATGGATGGTAACTTCATTTTAATGAAATAATATATTATTTGAAGGAAAAGATATTCTAATGTGGGTTGAAATAGTCAGTGGAATAGTCAAAAGGTAAAAAGGAGTCAATATTTCTGCATATTGGGATGGTCATAGTAAAACTTAAAAGAATATACAAGAAAGTTTTGAAAATATGAATTATTTAATAGAAGTTAAATTCTGTTATATGAAGTTCTATAGAGATGATTAACTAATTTTACTTAAAGGATTTTAGAAAAGGGAAAAAGGAAAAAAAGAGAAAAAGGAGGAAAAAAAATTCATATGCTATCTTTTGAAATTATGAATTGCTTAATAAGAAAGATGATTCTTATCTTTGACTTTAAAGGTTCTATAAATTCAGACTTGATTTCTACTGAGTAAGACCATTAAATGGTAAAAGTAAATTGATTTAATATTAATGTTAATTTGATAGGCATATAAAATGAAATAGTTTTTATGATGAAAGTTTAAGGGTTTTATGACTATTGTCTATATAATAAGGATCATATATATATCATTTCTTCTTTTGCAAAAGATTGTAAATTATTTATGGTAATGATAAAATATGATTTTGAAAACTTGATTTAATTGGATAATTTTTAAAATGGGTTTTATGAAAAACTCCTATACTATAGACAATTAAGACTACATTATAGCAAGGGTTTATAGTGGGATTATTTGTTTCATAATGCATTATGAATAAATTAATATTTTCAAATATTGTAAGAGAAAGAAGTGATGGAATGTTGCCTGGGGGGTATTGTGATTACTAATCCTATGTGTATTCCAAGGCAATCAATTTATGTGGGGGGTGGGGGAGGGAAAAGGGAGGGGGGATTTTTCAAAATCAGATGGGGGGATAGGGATTGATGGGAATGAAGTAGATCAATTTAATTTTTCATTGATTATTATCTGTGTAATGGTGTCTAATCATATTAAATTTAATAAATTTAAAAATCATTGGTGGATTATACATTGGGAAGTAGATGGAGATTAAGATATTTTCATTGAATGTCAATGGCCTTAACCATTAAATAAAAAGGAAAAAAATGTTAGCTTTCCTAAAACAGAAAAATGCTGATTTGTATTTTATTCAGGAGACGCACCTATCAATGATAGAATCAAGAAAATTGGAAGGGGGTTGGGTTCAACAAAATGTTTTTGCCCCTGCAGTTGGCATGAAAGCTGGGGTTGCAATATTAATAAATAAAATATGTACAGCCAATTTTCAGCTGATTGATTTGGATCCTTTAGGTAGGTGGGTACATGTTAAAATGAGCATGGGAAATACTACCCTGGAACTGTTCAATGTGTATGCCCCAAATACGAATCAAATGGAATTTTTTAAGAATCTACAACAATTACTACTCCCATTGGCTACATCTAATTTAATAGTGGCTAGAGATTTCAATGCTGTAATGGATCCATTAATGGATAAAAAACCAAGTAAAATTATGAAGTCACTAGGGTTAGACAATTTGACACAATCTTGTAATTTAATAGATATATGGCGTATACTTCATTTTAATGATCGGGAATTTTCCTTTTGTTCACAGGTCCATAATTCTTTTTCAAGAATAGATTATATTTGTCTCGAATCAAATAGTTCAGAAAGTGACAAAAGCCACCTCCTATCATTTTATCTGATCATGGTGGTGTATGGATTGAGTTACAGTCTGATGAGCAAGAGTAAGTCTGTTTGGAGATTTGATAATACTTTGATGCGGATTCAAATTTCCTTGAAGAATTTAAACTAAAAATGATTGAATTTTTCTAACTCAATACCTCAGAAGATATTAACATAGAAACATTTTGGGATGCATTTAAGGCTACCATGAGAGGTAATATTATTTCATATTCGGCATATATTAGAAAACAACTTAAAAAACAATTTTATAATTTGGAAAAAGAAATTAAACATTTGGAAAATAAATTAGTTAAAAGCAAAAGGCAAATATAATGAGATATCTTCTAAATTTGTAAGGAAAGATTTGTTTTCCCAACTCAGTATTATGGAAACTCAAATAAGGCGGGAAGATTATTGGCAAATTATCTTAAAGCAAAGAAAAGAAGAACAAAAATTGCAATAAAGGATGAAAATGGAGAAACACATACTAAAATTGAAAATATTTTAAGACAGTTTCTAAATTTTTATAAAGACCTATATTCTTCTGAGCCTTATGGAGATAGGGAAATAAATGGTTTAAACTTTAGAGTTTATGAATCTAATTATTAGACCGAAGGTTCCTGAACATATAAAAATAAGTTTAGAGGAGCCTATATAACTAAAAGAATTAGTAGCAGCATTGAAGTCTCTTAGAGTTGGATCTGCTCCAGGTGGTGATAGTTTTACAGTAGAGTTTTATAAATCATTTCAAAGTACCCTTTTAGCCTATTTATTAAATTTATATCATTTTCAACTGACTAAAGGTTGCATTGGCAGAATCATTAACAATTGTTTTGCCAAAGCCAAACAAAGATCCCACTTTGGTTTCAAACTACAGGCCTATCTCGTTAATCAATGTTGATGGAAAGCTTTTAGCTAAGATATTGGCTTTACAATTGGCCCTTTTATTATTGATATGCACCAAACAGGATTTGTTGCTAAGAGACATTCTTCTAACAATACTAGATTGGCTTTTCATATGCTAAATTTAACAAAAAACATGAATGATCCGGCTTTCTTTGTCTCTTTGAATGCAGAGAAAGCCTTTGATTGAGTTGAATGGACTTTTATGTATCAGGCATTAGAATGGTTTGGTATAGGTTCAGGATTTATACAAATGATTCAGACATTGTATAACTCCCCTGGTGCAAGATTATACATTAATAATAATTTATCAGAGCGTTTTAATTTGCAGAGGAGGGTTAGACAGGGTTGTCCCATATCTCCTTTGCTTTTTGATATTGTTTTAGAACCCTTGTTATTAGCCATTCAACAGGCAAAGGGGATACAGGATATTCCTCGTGCAGATTGGGAATATAAAATCTCTGCTTATGCAGATGATATACTGCTTTATTTGAGAAATCCAGAAACTACCATTCCATGCTTACTTGAATTGATAGAGAAATTTGGAAAGTTTTCAGGATATAAAATAAATTGGAGCAAGTCAGAAATTCTTCCACTTAATGTGATTTGTACTAAAGGATTATTTGATTCATTCTCATTTGTATGGAAAGAAGATGGATTAAAATATTTAGTATTAGGATAAAAAACACACTAGAAGACACTGTGAAGGAGAATGAAAAACTTTTATTAAAAAAAGTAACAGAAATGTGCGAGCAATGGAATCTTCTACATCTTTCTTGGTGGGGGAGAGTCCAAACTATTAAAATGATGATATTGCCTGTGGTTTGTTATCAAATGAGTGATACCAGTTTTTTTTTTCAGGGGTCCTTTTATAAAAAATTAAATAGTATTCTTACAAAATTTGTTTGGCTGGGTAAAATGCCTAGAATTGCCTTAGTATCTTTACAAAAATCAATTGTGGAGGGTGGGGTAAATTTTCCAAACTTTTATAGGTTTCATCAAGCCTATATTTTACTCCAGGGTATGTATTAGATCCTCCCAGAGCTCATGGAAAATATCCCAGATTGGCTGTATTTGGAATGGCGACTCATATTTCCTTTACATCTATCTCATGTTCTCAGTGTAAAAATGCCTAGAATATATAAAGAGAATAGAATATTGATGGATACATGGAAAACATTACGTTAAGTCAGCAATTTATCACCTACCCCAATACACAAATCAACAAATCAATCTATTTGGCTAAACTCTAAGATTCAAATTGGCGGTTTTAAAATCGTATGGAAGCATTGGATTAATGCAGGTATACGAACTTTAAATGATGTTATTTCAAATGGTAAACTGCTTGATTTTTCACAGTTGCAACATAAATATGGTGATTAAGGCAGGTCATGACCTGTTGGGCCGCCGCGGGGGCGGACTGCTGGGCGGGATGGACCTCTGGTCTGACCCGGCAGAGGCACTGCTTATGTTCTTATGGTTTAAACAATCACAAAGCTTTAAATAGTTGCAGCTGAAGCAGGCTATTCAGGAGGGGTTCCCTGAATGGAAAAATCTTAGCAATCGGTATAGTCTGGAATTCTTATGCTTTCAGGCGGATTTCTTGGGACACCAGGCCGCACAGTGGTATAAATTGATATCTGGATTTATGAATAAAAAACCAAAGACTTTTCTTGGAGACATTTGGAGCATTGAGATTAAGCATCAAATTTCTGCATCTCAATGGCCACGAATTTGGTCTTGGAGAATGAGATGTACAGTGTCTGCATCTATGAGACAAACTTGGTTCTTTTTGTTACATAGAGCATTTTGGACCCCAGTTAGAGTACAAAAGTTGGATAGCTCTAAGTCTAATAGATGCTGACATTGTAATCTGGAAGCAGGGACTCTAGATCACAGTTCTTCAACTGCCGGTCCACAGAAATTCCTGCCGGTCCGTGCAGGGCCAGCGAGATCGACGACGTTAAATTTCCTGCCCCGGTGGTGTTCATGGAAATCTTCTGTTCCTCCCAGCCTCGGGCGATCAAGGCAGTCTTCCAATGTCGGGCATTCCCTCTGTGAGTCGCCTGTGCGGAAACAG
This sequence comes from Geotrypetes seraphini, assembly GCF_902459505.1. Classification (NCBI taxonomy): domain Eukaryota; kingdom Metazoa; phylum Chordata; class Amphibia; order Gymnophiona; family Dermophiidae; genus Geotrypetes; species Geotrypetes seraphini. Next base: position 72,918,328 of record NC_047095.1, read on the forward strand.
GAAGTTGAAACAAAATAGGCGGGACTCAGAGAGGGAATGCCCGACATCGGCAGCCTGTCTTGATTGCTGCCCCTGCCGAGTCGCCGAAGAGGGCCGCAGGGAAGCTGCAAGTAGAAGAGAGATGGTCAGCGTGCGCGGGGGCGTCAGTGTGTGGATTGGTGCCATCAGCAGCGTCTGTGCTGAGTCTGCCCACGTGCAGGATGCGGTGGGTAGGGGCCTCCGGCTCGTCTTGGGCGGCAAGGCCTGCGGTGCAAAGCTGTTTTTGCTGGCTTGGTGGGTTCGCGAATGTGCAGGGCACAACAGGAATAAGATCATGGGGAGCCTTCAACAGTGGCTGTCTCCTCTCCTAGCAGCTCTGTACTTACCAGGGCAGTGATTCACTTCGGCAACTTCCCCTTTCCTCAGAGGCGGCAACAGACCCAAGGCTGCCTAAGGAAATCACTGCTGCAGGCAAGTCCTGAGAGCTGCTGGAAGGAGAGGAAGCCACTGTTGGAGGCTGGGAAGCTGCTGGATAAAGGGAGAGCTGCTACTGCACCTGGAGGGAGGTAGAAGGAAAGATGCTGCTGGGAGGGGAAGAGGGAAAGGGATGGGAAAAGAGCTACTGTTGGATAGGGGGGAGGAGGGAAGGGAGAAGGAAAAAAGGAAGGGAACAGCTGGCAGGGAGATTAGAGGAGGGAAAGGGGAGAGACAGGAATGAGAAAGTAGAGAGAGATTGATGCTGGAAATGGGGTCAGCAGAGAAATGAGAGAGGGATAAAGATGCTAGATCTGGTGTAGGAGAGATAAAAATGAAGAAAGAAGTGAAGCTGGAATGAATGATGTAAAAAGGAGAGAGGAGGCACAGGTTGGAAGGAAAGGGGAGAGGGGGATAGAAAGAAGTCAGATACATATGGAAGGGGGAGAGGGCAGACAGTGGATGGAACGGGCAGACGCTGGAAGGAAAAGAGTGAAAAGAAGATGAAAGCAGAGACCACAAAAGGTAGAAAAAAATCATTTTATTTCTATTTTGTCATTACAATTTATCAGATTTGAAATATATATCCTGCTAGAGACATAACTGGGGACTGCAAAGCCTAACACTATTCCTATCATGTGTGACTGCAGTATTCTGTTAGCATGATATTTCTGTGTAGCATTCTGTAATAATTTGGCTTGTTCAGTTTTCTTGATAGTAGAGGGGATATATGTGAAGGGGAGGGGAGACGGGTTTTGTTGGTCCTTGCTCTGAATATTTATAAAATGACAATTGTACAGAATATTGTTTCTTTTTATACTTTAATAAAATACGTTCAATATAAAATCATAACTGAGGCTTGTGCAGATGGGATCAGATGGTTTGTGGGGACCGAGCTTGCAGAGACGGGGCGGAAATGTGTTTTTTTTTAATTTCGGTCTTAGTAGTTTGCCGGTCCACAAAATAATTCTTTTATTTCTGCCGGTCCACGGGTGTAAAAAGGTTGAAAAACACTGCTCTAGATCATTTAATATTCTTTTGTCCCTGTACCATGGCCTTTTGGAAATCAGTTTGGTCTCAAATTAATTGTTTATTAGAAAACCATGTAGCTCTATCATATGATACAATTCTATTTGGGACGTCTATGAGAATAAAAAGTCAAATTTCATTAAGCAATAATAAACTTTTACTAATAATGACAAAGAGTTGCCATTCAACATATCACCAGTAGTTGGAAAAACTACACCAGACTTAATTACACCTTCTGGTGGAATTCGTTGTGATATATATACAAAATGGAAAGAACAATTGCCATACAAAAAGGGAATTATTATAATTTTAAAAAGATTTGGGGGCCATTGATAACATTGTAATGATTAGACACCTTTTTACACTAAAAGTATAATATAATAATGGGAAGGGGATGATATATAGTTATATTATTGGTTTAATCAATATTTTTGAATATAATACATGTATGATATGCTTGATTTACAATATTTGTGGAAAGGGAGGGTGGGGGAGGGGCTTAATTTATGTATTAAAGATGTTAATAGAAAGAATTTAAAGTGATGTGTATGATTCAATTGATGTAATATTGTACACTTGATGTAAGATGAAAAAATGAATAAAGAATTGGAAAAAGAAATAAATTTGCTGTAAATTACTATACTTTTTAACTAACCGGCACTTTTCTTTAGCTAGGTTGCGTAAGGAACAATGAGCACTTTGCAAGGAAAAAAGTGCTCATTGTGCTCCAGATACAAGGCACTTGCCGGCCTGTGCAGATGCTGTGCAGCCTGGAGCAGTGGAGGAGCCTCGTTGGCAGCGGGTGCCGGCGGCCAGGGCTCCCCGTTGAAAGTGCCTTGCGTGTCGGCAGCTGACAGCAGAGAAGCCTGGGCTTCCCCCGCTGCCCATGGAAGGATTTCCTCAGCCACTGACAATGTAAAAAGGATTCCCTTACCGCCCAAGCGGCTGGGGATTCACTCACAGCTGATGCTGGCTTTCCTGCTTTAGCAGCTGGGTCAGTTCAGGCTTCCCAGCCGCTACAGACTATAGAGGGCTCATTTTTGGCGGAAAGCCCCTCCATCTTGTTTCCAGCCTCAGGTGACCTTCCTCTTGTAGTTTTAAGTGTATTATTGATTTGATATACCACCTTATCATTTGTTTCAAGGTGGTTGTACAATAAAAAATTAGGATAAAACAGATAATACAATTAACATAACTTAACAAAAGATAAGGTGTACACTACTGGACAAACGGATATGAATGGAAAGAGGGGAAGAACCTCAATAGTTAAAGAAAAGTGAGGTACAAAGGGGAAAGCAAAAGGACGGGGTTGAAAACAAATAAGTCTTATACAAATGGACTAAAAAATGAAATAAGTTTAAAAATCCTTAAAAGGACATTCAAACTTGAAAAGCATCTTAATTTAAAAAGAAATGTCTTAAGAAAAGACTTGAATTTCTCAAGGTTTGCTATCTCTGTTAATACGTTCGGAGCTGAATTCCAGGGGGAAGGGGCAACTACTGAAAAGATAGTGTTTCTTCTAGTATTTATATGGTTCAGGGATGGGATTGCTAATAGATTTTGATCAGAGGAATGAAGAAGACGTGATGAAGTATATGGTATCAAGAGTTTGTTAATAAATTCCGGCTGGCCAGTGTTTCTTGTTTTAAAAGTCAGTAATAGTGTTTTATAAGTGACACAGTGACGGATAGGACGGATAGGCTTTTATCAGGAGAGGAGTTACGTGGTTGAATTTTTTGGCCTTGTAGCTAACTTTTACTTCGGTGTTCTGGACTATCTGTAGACGTCTTAACTCTTCTTTGGTAATTCCATGGTATAACAGGGACAGGTTTCAGCCAGGTCCCCTGCTGTGGCAGGGAGTCTCATGGGGCTGCCTGGGGGGTTTTCCTCAGATTTAATTTTTGCTTTATGTAGAGCATAAGCATATTTTCAGGTGGCCAGGCTTCCTGCGTTTGTCTCGGGGGTCTCGGAGTGTGTGTGTCTGTGTTTCCCTCCGTGTCTCCTGTAGCTCTGCCCCCTCTAATCTTTGCCACCTCCTCATCCACCAAGAACCAGTCAGACTCACGGTCAAGAACACGCTCAGCCCACCGAAACACGGCCCGAGGGTGACGGCACCGACGGAGCCCCGGTACGGACAATTTTAGAGTGATTGCACTCTAAGAACTTAGAAAGTTCTAGCTGGGCCGCACCGCACGTGAGTGCCTTCCCGCCGACGGAGACGCGCAGTCCCCAGTTAAGATAAGCCAGCTAATAAGCCAACCCGGGGAGGTGGGAGGGACGCAAGAATATCTGCCTGCTGTCCCTGGTTAACACCTGTTACGGTAAGTAACTGTGCTTTATCCCAGGACAAGCAGGCAGCATATTCTTGACTGATGGGTGACCTCCAAGCTAACAAAAAGAGGGATGGAGGGAAGGTTGGCCATTAGGAAAATAGATTTTGTAAAACAGATTGGCCGAAGTGTCCATCCCGTCTGGAGAATGAATCCAGACAATAGTGAGATGTAAAAGTATGAACTGAGGACCAAGTAGCAGCCTTGCAGATTTCCTCAATGGACGTGGAGCGGAGGAAAGCTAACTTTGTGGCCCGTGACAGAACCTTCCAGTGTCAGACCCGACTGAGCATAACAGAATGAAACGCAAGCAGCAAGCCAATTGGATAAAGTGTGTTTAGAAACAGGATGACCCATCTTGTTAGGGTCAAAAGACAAAAAAAGTTGAGGAGATGATCTGTGAGGCTTAGTGACCCCTCCTTAGCGCGCCCCCTCCTCCTCCTTTCTTGTCCAAGCGTCCGTGGGTGGCCTGAGACGAAGACTTGTGGTCTAAAACTTAAGGGGGGAAGATTTCATGGTGACACCAGGAAATACTTTTTCACCGAACGGGTGATTGATCGATGGAATAAACTTCCACGCCAGGTGGTCGAGGCTAGTAGCGTACTCGACTTCAAAAGTCGATGGGACAAACAGGTGGGGGTGCTACAGAGTTATGCATTAAAGATGGGTACACCGGGGAGGGAGGGTTCTTGAGTGGGCAGACTTGTTGGGCTGCCGGCTCTCTTCTGCTGTCATATTCTATATTTCTATGTTGACCTTGATGAGGACCTGGACCCTTGGGGAGACCTTCAGGATCCTCTCGAGGGGATTGCAGCTGGTATCGGGGCCTCGGCTTTTCCGTCTGCTGGCGAGGAGGCGTCAGTGGTGCGCCTTTTTCAGAGAGACGTGCTCTCGGATTTGATTCAGCAGGTCAGCTCTGTGTTGAATTTTGAGGAGGCACCTCCTGAGACCCCTCATATGGGGGACCCTCTTTCTAAGGGGATCTGCTCTGCGTCCCGCTCTTTTCCTATGCATCAGGATATTTGGGATATTATCCTGGCGCAGTGGAATACGCCAGAGGCGCTGTTTTGGTTTGCACACTCTATGGCGCATTTGTATCCCATCCTGGAAGGGGATAGGTCTACCTTGAAGTCGCGATGGTATCAGCTATTGCTAAGCGGCATACGGTGCCCATAGAGAGCGGTTCTGCCTTATAGTACTCTGAGGAGCGTAAGTTGGAGTCCATCCTTAAGCAGAATTTTGATGCTTCTGCCTTGGGTGTCCAGGCGGTTATTTGTGGAGGGCTCATGGCTCGGGCCGTGTTTCGGTGGGCTGAGCGTGTTCTTGACCGTGAGTCTGACTGGTTCTTGGTGGATGAGGAGGTGGCAAAGATTTGAGATGGCAGCCTCTTTCTTCTCGGACACCCTTTATGATTGGTGTGGATGTCCGCCAAGTCTATGGATTTTAGGGTGGCCGCGCATCGTACCTTGTGGCTTCAAGCGTGGTTCGTGGATGCGGCGTCCAAGACTAAACTCACAAAATTTCCCTTTCAGGAGTCTTTCTTGTTTGGAGTGTGGTACAGTGGTTAAAGATACAGCCTCAGCACCATGAGGATGTGGGTTCAAACCCACGCTGCTCCTTGTGACCCTGGGCAAGTCACTTAATCCCATCCATTATCCCAGGTATATTAGATAGATTTTGAGCACATCGGGACAGACAGGGAAAATGCTTGAATACCTGAATAAAGTCATGTAAACCGTTCTGAGCTCCCTTGGGAGAATGGTATAGAAAATTGAATAAATAAATAAATTTGACTGACTCTAAAGTACCCCGCCTGCCTGAAGATTGTGCCTGCCTGGCAGTTAGGGGTGGCACTGCTTGGGGGCTTCTGCGGAATTTCTGCAGATACTGCCCTGGGAGTGGGTCTGCTACCTTCCTGTCTTCTGGGTTTTCCCAGGGTCGTTTATCAGCGCATGCAGTCTTTTGGGAGGCCCGTAGGGGGCTGGGAACCCCTCTGCCAATTCCCCCGTAGCCTGTCCCAATGACTCCTTGCCAGCGCCCTCTCTGGTCCCAGTGGGTGCCCAGCTGCGCATGTTTTCTCAGCAGGGGGCAGAGATTACATCCTGGAGGTGATTCGGGACGGTTATACTCTGGAGTTTTCCCACTCTGCCAAATCATTTTGTAGCTTCTTCTTGTCAGGCAGAGTGGAAGAGGACAGACCCTTCAAAGATTGCTAGATTTCAAAGCAGTAGTTCCAGTACCCCCTCAGGAGTGTTGCATCAGCAGGTATTCGATTTACTTTGTGGTGCTCAAGAAAGAGGGGACCTTTCGGCCCATCTTAGATTTGAAAGGGGTCAACGGGGCTCTCAAAGTTCCGTTTTTTTTGCATGGAGACTCTGTGGTCTGTGATCCTAGTGGTTCAGCCGGGGGAGTATCTCACCTCTCTTGACCTGACGGAGGCCTACTTGCATGTTCTAATCTGGGCCTCCCAACAGCGCTTCTTTTGCTTTGCGATCTTGGGTCAGCACTATCAGTTCTGTGCTCTTCCCTTTTGGTCTGGCCATGGCTCCAGATGTTCATCAAGATTATGGTTGTAGTCATGGTGGCATTGCACAAGGAGGGCATTCTAGTGCATCCCTACCTGGACAACTGGTTGATTCACGCAAAGGAGAGCACCCCGGTCATGGCTCAGGTGGTGGAGTTCCTGCAGTCACTGGGATGGGTTGTCAACCTTGCCAAGAGCTAGCTGGTTGGTCCCCTCACAGCGCCTGGAGTATCTTGGGGTTGTGTTTGACACCTCCTTGGGGAGGGTCTTCCTCCCAGAGGCCCGGGTAAGCAAATTGTAGTCCAGATTCGCCTGCTTATGATGTCCTGGTGTCATCGGGCGCAGGTTTTCCTCCAAGTCTTGGGGTCGATGGCGGCTTCCCTGGATGTGGTGAGGTGGACTCGGGCCCATATGCGTCCTCTTCAATATGCTCTGCTTTTGGAGGTGGTTGCCCCAGAGGCAAAGTCTGGATCACCTTATTCCTCTGAGGGGCTTGGCTCACTGCGATCTTCGTTGGTGGCTCAATTCCTCCCATTCAGTGCAAGGGGTGAGTCTGGATCAGCCGCAGTGGACTGTGCTTCTCACGGATGCCGGTATTCTCGGTTGGGGAGCTCAGTGTCTAGGTCACTTAGCTCGGGGCACCTGGTCCACAGAGGAGGCATTCTGGTTGATCGATGTTCTGGAGACCAGAGCTTTCCAATGTTCTGGAGACCGTTAGCTTTCCACTCCTTCTTGATGGGCAAGTCGGTCTGGTTTCTTTCGGACAATGCCACGGTGGTAGCCTATGTCAATCATCAGGGGGGCACCAAGAGCACTCTAGTTGCGCAGGAGGTGGCTCTGCTCATGGTCTGAGCAGTCTCATCTTCGGGATATCTCTGCTTCCCACATTGAAGGAGTAGAGAATGTTCAAGCGAACTTCCTCAGTTGTCATGTGCTAGATCCTGGAGAATGGTGTCTAAACTACGTGGCCTTTCAATTGATACTGCACGCTTGGGGTCAGCCCCTCATGGACCTGATGGCCATGAGTGTCAACACCAAAGCACTCTGCTTCTTCAGTCATTGTAGTGATAGTCAGGCTGAGGGTCTCGATGCTCTGGTTCAACCATGGCCAATGGAAGGTCTGTCATATGTGTTCCCTCCATGGCCATTAGTGGGCAGAGTTTTTCTACGCATTGTTCGTCATCCAGGCCTTGTGATTCTGGTGGCCTTGAATTGGCCCATGCGCCCGTGGTATGCGGACCTGGTGCGGCATCTGTTGCCGGATCCGTTGCCTCTTGCCCGACCTTCTGACTCATGGTCCTATTTCTTTTTTTTTTAATTTTTTTTATTTATAATTATACAGTCTTATTTTACAAGAATTAATTCTTGTTACATTGAATACAGGGAAGAAAATTTTAACACAATATTACTTTTACAACAATCATCATAATGATAAACCCCTTCTTAGACCACAATAAACAGGGGGTGACCAAAACTAAAATTTGAGAGAAATTTAGAGGAATAGTACAAAGAAGAAAGGCATAATGTATCTAGCGCCCATTACTGTTATTATCCCTTAATCTTTAATCCTTAATGATCTGCTTAACATCTAGAAATTCCTTCAGATGGTTAGGAGAGAAAAAAACATATTTAACACCTAAGTACCTAACCAGGCATTTGCAGGGATACACCAATAAGAATGTTGCTCCAATATTTATAGTCTGTTGTCGCATTGCAAGAAATTCTTTCCTCCTTTCTTGTGTAGTCTTAGCTACATCAGGATATATCCATATTTTCCGACCCCCAAATAATTTTTGGGAATTTTTGAAAAACAATTTCATAATCATATTCACATCCTGTTCAAAAACAAATGATACTAATAATGTTGCTCTGTCCATTTCAGATGTTATCGTTTGTTCCAATAAAGCCGTCACATTTGCAAAATCTATCACATTCGTCTCTCCTTCTCTTACTTTCCCAATCTCATTTCCATTTGCCTTTCCATTTCCATCAGTCATCTTTTTATTTGGTAGGTAATAAATTTTATTAATTGGAGGAATACAGTTAGAAGAAATTTCCAAATTCTCAATGAAGTATCTTTTCAACAAATCTATAGGTAACATTCCTGAAGTTTGAGGAAAATTTAGAAAGCGGAGGTTCAAACGCCTTCTCCGGCGCCCACACAAGCTGGAGTGGAGAGCTCGGCGTTGGGCGGTGACGGGAGGGAGTCACTGGCCCTTTCGGGCACTGAAACATCGCTGTCTCCTTTGGCTCCCATGACGCCTCCGTGTCCGGCAACAGCCGAAACGCTGTGGCGAGAGACACACGCTTCCGGAAGTGAAAGCGTGGGGTCTCCCGGCGAGGGCACAGCGTTGTCGGCGGAACGGCAGATGGAAACAACAACAGCAGAGAGAGGGGATCTTTCTCTCTCCCAGACGGAGGTTTCCATGAATAGCATCTGGCAATTGCTTCAGAGGATGGAAGGGAAAATTGAAAAATCAACTGAAGAGGTAACAAAATTAAATTAAAAATTGGAATTATTGACTGGGTCAGTTGAATCTATGAAGTTAGAATATACAGGCCAAGCCAAGCAAATGCAGGTGGATATACAACAATTGCAACAATTCAAATTGGCTTCAATTAAAGATAGCTCCACCATTCATAAGAAACTAGAACAATTTGAAAATTTTAATGGTCCTATTTCAATGTTCGATACCGGTCCCATTTGTCTTATGGCTTGGCTCTTGAAAAGGATCGCCTAAGTAAGAAGGGGTATTCAGATAAGGTAATCTCCACCCTATTGTGGTCCCGGAGACTGTCCACTTCTCAGGCTTATGTGCGGGTTTGGAGTATATTTGAGGAATGGTGTGCTGCACGTGGAGTGGTCTCTCTTCACGCTTCCCTGCCTCACAACTTAGTTTTTGCAGGATGGCCTGGACAGGACCTGGCTTCGTCTTTTCACTGGATTCAGCTTGTGGCCTTGTCAGCCTTTCGTGGGTTGTTGCGAGGTCAGCGTCTGACTGCCATTCATGATGTCATTTGCTTCTTGCAGGCGGCCAAATTGCTCAAGCCTCCTGTGCGACAGTCTGTTTTCTCTTGGGATTTGAATCTGGTCCTGACCAAGCTGGTGCGCCTCCTCGTTTGAGCCTTTGGGGTGCCTGCTTTTGAAGGATCTTACTCCTTAAGGCAGTCTTCTTGGTGTCTATTACTTCTGCTACATGTGTTTCTGAGCTGCAGGCTTTCTCTTGTAGGTCTACCTTCCTGGAATTTTCTAGGGAGCGTGTCATGTTGCGGTCTGTTCTTCCTTTCTGCCAAAGGTAGTTTTCCTTTTCATGTCAATCAGGCATTGATCTTCCCAATGTTGGGTAGTCGGGAGGGATATTCAGAGCAGAAACAGTTGCTCAAGTTGGATGTTGGTCAGGTTCTTTGCTCTTATGTGTAGAGGACTCAGGAGATCATGAAATCAGGTCGTCTTTTTGTCCTAGCGGGACCTCGTAGGGGGGATGGCGCTTACAAGGTTACCATTGTGCGCTGGATCAAGGAGACTATTGCTTCCGCATACCTTCTTCAGAAGAAGCCTGTTCGGACTTTCTCAAGGCTTTCGACTCAGGGTCAGACAGCTTCTGGTGCTGAGTCTTTGCTGGTGCCTCCAGTGGATATTTGTAAGGCTACGGTTTGGTCTTCCTTGCATTCCTTTAACATGCACTACCGTATGGACGTTCAGGCGCATTAGGACATGGTGTTTAGTGAGCGTGTTCTCATGTCGGTCCTTTGGGGGTCCCACCCATGATGGGTACTGCTTTGGTAAATCCCATCTGAAAGATCTATAGCTATACCAGTCTGGAGAGTTGCTAAAGAAGGAGAAATTAGGTTCTTACCTGCTAATTTTCTTTCTTTTAGCCTCTCCAGACCGATATAGCACCCCACCCTGTCTCTTGTTCTTGCATGAAGATTTTTGCTTTTTCAGCGGGTTCTAGTATTTTTTTTCTAGGGCCAGGGAGATCAAAGAACAGCGGTTGTGGCTCAGCTGGCAAGCTGTGGGGATCTTTGAGATTTGCATTTGCTCCTTTGCTTTTTCCAATAGCATTCATGTTTTTATTAGTTGTTAATCCTGTTCGGAGTCCTGTTTTCTGTTTATAGTTTAGTTCTGCTTGACTATTCAGCAGACTGATGGAATAAGGGAGAGTCACCTATTATGTACTATTCCAAAGTTTTGTCTCAGTCTCCACCTGCTGGTCATGATGAAAAATAACCCATCTGTAAGATCTATAGCTATACCGGTCTGGAGAGGCTAAAAGAAAGAAAATTAGCAGGTAAGAAACTAATTTCGATCCAAGATGGCTGCCGCATTCTGTTGCTGACAAGACGCTGGAGAGTGTCTTTCCTACTTACCAGAGCAATGCCGAAGAGAAGGGGTAGGAGCGTTGGTGGAGCCTCCTAGCGCTCGAGCCCCGCAGTTCTCACCGTCGATGACATTTTCCGGCGTCTTCAAAGTGAGTCGAGTAGCTTGGGGAATCGCCCGATGGGAGCGCCGGCTGATAGGAGTGTCTCGGTGGATACCCCCGGGCTGGACGTCGTGCTGAGCCCCGACGTCAGGACGCCTCCCTTACAGCCGTTGCCGCTGGGAGCCAGCTCTCCGAGGGAGGAGAGCATGTCCGAAGAGGCAGAGCTTTCTTCTCGAGAGGCCAGCGAAGTGGAGGGATCGCTGCAGGGAACAGCACAAGGGGAATTTCTCCTTGCAAAAGAATCAGCGACCGGGACAACTGTGCTTAAGGATCCACAAGGCACAGGGGAGGTAAAACACTCGATGAACTAACTAATAGTGCACAAATACTTTCCTTTGCCCCTATCCGACCCCCAGAAGTTACACTGGAATCTATATGGGACTTGGTTTCTAGTCTGGGTAACTCTCTCAGTCCTCGGATAAAGAATTTGGAAAAAGAATTAGAATTTCAGAAAGAAGAAATCAAAAATGTGAAACAGGACATTGTAGTCATAAAAACTGAGATACAAGAAGAAAAGAAGGACTTTAAAATGTTTAAGAGCAACCAAGACTTGATTGTGAAAGATAATCTTAATTTGAGAAGAAAAATAGAAGTACTTGAAAACAATAATCGGTTTAACAATTTACGTTTGATTAATTTTCCAAAGGTTGTCTCAATTCCTCCAGGAGAAATGATAAAACGGTACTTTCTGGAAAATTTAAAAATTCCTGAGAGTTCATTGCCACCATTGTCAAGAGTGTATTATTTGCCTACTAAAAAAAATCAGGATTCTCAAAAAAAAGATGACGATGGTAGTCCACAGGAAAATCTTTTGGATGTTACCGCTTTATTGGAACAATCTGATAAAGAGGTGGCTAGTCCAGCCACTCTCCTACTGACTGTAGCTTTGGCTCCAGACAGAGATTGGATTCTTAAACTTTTCTTTAAAAATAGATCCAGAGATTTCCTTGGCTTCCATATTCAGGTTTTTCCTGATGTTTCGAGAGAAACTCAGAAAAGAAGGAGGGAATTTTTATTGTTAAAACCAGGTGTGACCCAGATGGGGGGATTATTTTTTCTTAGATACCCTTGTAAGTGTGTAATAAGGTATAATTCTCTTAAATATATTTTCTTTGAACCGTCTCATTTGACTGCTTTCCTCTCCATGAAGCGCCTTGAAAAAGGAGAAACATCGGTGTCTTAATTATCAAGCTCTCTTTCAGCACAGATGACGTGTTTTGGTTAAATTTGTTATAGCACTATATTCACTCTTAATTTCTGAATCTTGGATCCATTGTTGAGGACTAGTGTACGATTAAGTTGGAATTATTACCTTTTATGTAATTTTGGTTTATTTTCAATTTTGAGAATAATCAAAGATATGTTTTTCTTGATTGCACTTTTCTGTACAAGATGGTATGCTTGTTAAAATTTCAAAAATTTATAAATAAATAATAATAAAAAAAAGAAACTAATTTCTTCTTTTCAGCACAGGATGCTAAATTTTTTAACTGTGACGCTGACTTTGTGTGCTGTGAATTTAAAATTGATAGCTAAATCAGCAAGAATTGAAGTGTAATTTTGTGAACTAACCTTTTCTAGGATGGAGAATGGTGTCTTAGGGAATGCTTTGGAAGGTGTACCAGAGGATGAAGATGAAGATGGAGAGAAAGCAGATGATTCCAAATTGCAGAACAATGAAAATCTGAATGGTATGTGCAACATGTGAACTGCAGGGATGAAAAACACTGCTTGTTGTAGATATCATCTCGTCAAGCTATAGATATAACCTTGAGGGAATGGGTGTTAAGCTGACTTTTCTTACCTTTGCTGACCATTTAACTGTCCTTAATAACTTTGGCCTTAAGTGTCATGCCCACTGCAGCAGCTAATCTGTGTTTGGTATATTGGCACATTTCATTGCTAAACTTCTTTGCTTGACTGCCAAGCTTATCTGGACTGTTAGATTTTCAACCTTAATGTCAAGCCACATGGTTCTGCTAATTAATTTAATTTAATGTGGTATCTTATATACCTCTAAATCTCCCAAAGGATTTGAAGCGGTTTACAAAACAATTGATTTAAATAAAGGCCAAAAATCTCTCCATAAGTTAATTGCATACTATTAATTGCTTTATTATCTGCAGAGTGTTAAAGACTAGAAAGTTTGAAGGTGGTCATTAAACTCTGTGTACAGGTGTTCTAGCAAATTGATATTGGCTGACTTAGAGCTGTAGTTTAATCCAGTGTGACTTTAATTTTTTTTTTTTTTTAAAAAGCAGCAGCTGCATCAGGCAAAAAAATTGATTTTAGATCAGGATACGTCTGCTCTTCACAATGAATCTGATGGGATACAGGGTCAATTTAAATGTATATGCAGATAAGCTTGGTATGTTTTTTTGCATAGTTGCTAAATAAGCATTTAGGAAAATTTGAAAGAAAAACCAAGGTGTCATGAGCTTAGATCCTAGGTTCTGTTTACACTAGATTTGGTTTACATCTAATGGGGCAGGGGGATTACTGTAAATGCCAGAAACCAGATTGTGCTTTCACTAAAATGGAAGAAATGTTTATGCTTCATGTCCCTTAACCATGTAGAGGAAGAAAGGCAGGAGTTGAGAGAGCAGGTTTATGATGCCATGGGGGAAGCAGAAGATCAGCCAGAAGACATCACTTCAGAGCTTAAAACAGAATCTGTGAACAATGTGGATAAGGAAGAAAGCAAGGTAGAAACAAAAGGCAAGATGGAGAGCAGTAAATCCTTGTTAGATGCTACTACAAAGAACGTGGAAGAGGAAGACATGCCTGAGCAGGGAGAGGAGGTAGCTGAAACGTGCCAGCCAAAATCATTGCTGCAAGATGGTGAGAGTACAGAAGAGATGGAGTCTCCTAAACCTAAGGAAGATAAAGCTAGATCAGAAAATCAAGACACAGCTAATGGCAAGATGACATCCATGAGAGGCACTGGAGTGGCTGATACAAGTCCCTGCCCTGAAGAGAAAAAGGATGATGGAAAAGACGTGAATTCCAAAAGGGAAAGCAATGAAGCTGTTCCCCCAGCTGCCAATGACATGAAACCTGAAGTGACTGCAAGTGCAGAAGAGAAGGGAGGGGAGGAGAGTGAGCAGAAGGAAGAGGAAGAAGGTAACGCTGAGCACAGGGGATATGGATGGTTACTTTAATCTTCATTCAGAAGTTTTCAGTTCTTTCTAATTGGGGAAGATAGTGGGAAATACGAAGTTGGCAGAGCGCAATTACATTTGTTTTAATTCTTGAATCTTTTTATTGCTTTAACACATTTTAGTTTGGATGACTTGGCAGCAATGTAGTTGGCTGAACGTCTGAATGGAGGTACTTGTGTGTATGTGGTTACCTGTCTTCCTGTCAAATTGGATCCTTCTTGTTCTGGACATCAAGTCCCTGCTGTATGTTCATCCTTTTAGTCACAGACACAAGCTTCTAAGGGGCATGGCAGCATACTTTTTGCTATGGCTACATTGCGGCTATTCATGCAGCTTTAGAATTGAAATACTAATTGTGCGCTGTTGCTGTTCACATGAGGGTCTAGTTTTGTAGAGTGGAATCTTCCTTTTCCCGCTATAAAAACAATTTCTGTTTTTGGCATCTGAAGCCAATCACATTTTGTACTAGTTTGGGTTGCCTGATAACTGATTCAATCAGCTTCTATGGTTTGAAGCAATATAATTCAGTAGAACTAGTTTCTTAATACACAGGCCTCCTGTCTAGTGCCACACTATAGTAAAATTTGCCAAGTGTGTTAAGTAAGGGATAATCTATGTTGTCCTGTAACTGCTTCTACCAGTCTTGGCTGGCTTCTTCCCTTAAGCATGTTGGCTATATTAACTGCCTCTAGCCTAGTCCTTAAGTCAATACTTGCCAAATGTTCCGTGCTTGTGATGCCATTATTGCAGGCAAATGACCTTTGGAGGCCTTCATTATCTTCAATTCTGCTGCTGTCCTCCTCTGCCTTACACATTCTTGTAGTCTGCCCAGGGGATGACCCATAGCTTGGGAAGCCCTGCCATAAGTGAATGTTTTCATGATAATATAAAACTGCAGCACACAATTACTATTTGACATGCAAGCTTTTTCAGTCATTATTCAGCACATCTACATGGCCCCCTAGCTGAGCCCAGACCACCTGTGAAGCATATTGGAGCATTGCTAATAATTGGGACATACAGTGGGCAGCTACTCAGTTTGAGTGGCTGTCTTTTGGTCTCTTGTAGTAGCTGATGGGACATGCAGATGAAGTGAGTTGTTTTTTTCCAGGTTACGGCAAACAATTCTAAGCAGCTTGCTAATTTCTTGGTCTTGCCTTGCAGAAGAAGCGGAGGTTTCAGAAGAGGATAAGGAAAATGAAGATAATGAGGATAAGGTGAGATCTGATGCTAAAGAATGCATGGGGCAGTGGTTGACTGAAATTTTCAGAGTCTGAACTACACACACTGATCAGTCGGAATCAACTTTCTTGTTTTTAGGAGAATGAGGATGATGAAGTTGGAAATCTGCAGCTGGCCTGGGAGATGCTAGAGTTGGCAAAAGTCATCTACAGAAGGTAGTTTTGAGCATTCAACCTTACAGATTAACACTGGTAATAGAGATCCGACTGAGCAGGCATCCTGGTATATTTATAGTTGTCATTCTGCATGCTTGCGCATGTTTTAAAATCATATACCGTATTTTTCATTCCATAAGACACACTTTTTTCCACCCAAAAAAGTGGGTGGAAAAAAGGGTGCGTCCTATGGAGCGAATACCTAAATCTCACCCCCACCCATGTTACCTTCCAGGACTGCCGTCCGCCCCTCGCTCGCCGCCACTGCTGGTTGCTTACTGCTGAAATTAGAAGAAGGGAGGTGCAGCGATTGCACGCCACCAGCCCAGAAGCCTTGCCCCCAACGTCAATTCTGACAGGGGTAAGGCTTCTGGGCCTGCGGCATGCAATTACTGCACCCGCCTAGCCCTTCCAGGTGCCACACTGCTACCATGTTGGGGGTAAGACTTCTGGGCCAGTGGCGTGCAATTGCTGCACCCACCTAGCCCATCCGGGTACCACACTGCTGAGCCAGGAGTCCGCCGTTCCAGATGCCGCGCTGCTGAGCCAGGAGTCCACTCCCCCCCGCTGCTGCTGCTGCTGCGGCGGCGACGTATCCTCATAGCAGCAGCAGCGGGAGGTAAGTAAATCCAGCGGGTAGGCAGGCTTGGGGGAGGGGGGAAGAGGACAAAGGCTGGAAGGCAGTGAAGGGAACATAGGAGGGAAGGAGGGAGGAAGGATAGAAAGAAAGAAATCAGACGGGGGGGAGGAAGAGAACAAAGGCTACAAGGCATTGAGGGGAACAGAGGAGGGAGGGAAGGAGGCAGGGACAATTGTTGGGCCTGATGAAGGAAAGAAAGAAATCACTAGACTGGGGGAGGGGAGGAAGAGGACAAAGGCTGGAAGGCATTGAGGGGGACATGGGAGGGAGGCAGGGACAATTGTTGGGCCTGCGGAAGGAAGGAAAGAAAGAAAAATCATCAGACAATAAAGGTAAGAAAAATGATTTTATTTTCAATTTAGTGATCAAAATGTGTCAGTTTTAAGAATTTATATCTGGTGTCTATATTTTGCACTATATTTGTTTATTTTTCTATAGTTGTTACTGAGGTGACATTGCATATTTTAAAAAGTCATCTACCTTGATATCTGTGCCCTGTCCCTGCCCGTCCCGGCCTACCACTAGACCACCAGAGGGGGTACTAGGTACAGAGCCTGGCAAGGAGTGTGGGGTTGGGTACAGAGCCTGGCAGGGAGAATTTGGTTCAAAATGTGTTTTTTTTTTCTTGTTTACCTCCTCTAAATCTAGGGTGCGTCTTATGGTCAGGTATATCTTATGGAGCAAAAAATACGGTAGTTTCCATGTGTACTTTACAATTCTCTCAACTTTACTTTTCAGAAAGAAAACCAAAGAAGCACAATTACGTGCTGCTCAGGCCCATTTGAAGCTTGGGGAAGTCAGTGTGGAATCTGGTAAGATTGACCTCGGGCAAGTCACTTTGTATGTCACATAATGGAGGCAAACTTAAGATTGTATTTCCCTGTCCCTAGAGAGCTTAGATTCAGGTATAGTAGGTAATATACCTTGAGCTAAATCTATGCCTGACGATGTCAAGTAGCTTGAATTTGTGAAAATGTGCCTTGAATTTTGTTAGTATATAGGATAGAAGTACTGAGACTATTTCTTGGTAACAGTATACTCCCTTGGATAACTGCAACCATAATGGAATTGAATGCATGGAATGCATGTTGTCCTGCAGTAATATCTTTATACCCTACGCATCTCTTCCTGACATAGTTCTGCGTTCTAGTGCCCACAACCCCAGTGTCAGATCAGGTAGAAATTCTTGGACTTCTCAGGCCCAATTGGAAATCCAGCTGTTGTACTAGAATTGTTCTTAGATATCCCCTACCTACCATATATACTCAAATAAAACCTATCCGCATATAAACCGACATACCATTTTTGCCCCCCTTTTTAGGGGAATAATGGTAACTTGAATATAAACCGGAGGGATTATATTCTACCACTCCTCCCCTTACCTTCCCTGTGGTGCCCTCCCACCTTACCACCCACCTCCCAGTAATCTTCCCACTCTCGCTGCTAAACCCCCTCCCAAACCGGAAGACTTGAGCACATTCCCGCACCACTACCCCAACCTCTACCGGCTGGCAACTAGCTCTCACTCCCTCCCAAACAAGAGTAAACCCCCTAGCTTACCTGACTTTCTGGTGGTCTAGCGGTGCGTTGGGCAGGAGTTCTTCCCACTCTTATGCACGTTCTTTTTCCGCATTACGCACATTTAAGCTTGCATCCAAATTGACATTCCCCTTCTTGCACTCCTTTCACCATTTGCTTTCCCTGGATGCTTGAGATGGGAGAAAGTGCACTATCTATCCCAACTTGGGGTAGATAAGCATAGGCAGGTTGGGGATGGAATGAATTGTGCTGTTATGTCCCTTCCAGATTCAGTACGCTAGGTGTTCAATCCCTTCCTGCAATCTGGAAGTTGCGAAAATCACAACATACATGCTCCTTCCACCTTAGAGAGAATTAAAGCCCCTGAAGTTTTCAATTTCTGCAAGCAATCCGTGAAGTCTTTTGGATTACTCTGCATCTTTTCTTCTTTTTTTCGCTTAAAGTTAGTCTTTCTTTAGCGTCCCTCCAGACCAGCACAGAACGGATGGGTTTACGCTCTTCTGCCAGCAGGTGGAGACTGAGATATAATAACTTTTGGCAATAGTACAAGTGGGCTGTGCAGTCCCATCTACAGTCATTCTCTTCTCAGTCTCCAGCAGGTAGAGGTGGTAAGCCTCTGCAGTCTTTCTTTTGATTAATTAAGGCCTGTTGGATCGGGTTAGTGACCTTTCTCTTGTCTCTTTTTACTGTCCGGATAGAGCTCTCAGGGGTCCTACCGACATTAGGGGTGCCATACTTGAAAGGATAAAGTCCCTCCCCCCCATATCCTCACCTTCCCCAATTTTTATTTCTTTAGAGTAGCCTCAATTGTACGCCTGGCCTCCCTTTAGGCACAGACTACAGTTTAGAGAGCCAGTGGGATCTGGTCTATTAGTCTTTCCAGCTGTGGGCTGTGAGATAGAGGTCTGCACGGGAACGGGGATTGCGATAATTCCACGAGAATCCCCCAAGGTCAACGGTACTCCCACGGGGACCCCTCCCAGGCCAACGGAACTCCCAAGTAGATGGAACTGGGGCTCCCATTCTGAGGCCTACCTAATTTTATCCCAGGACAAGCAGGCAGCATATTCTTGACTGATGGGTGATGGCACCGACGGAGCCCCGGTATGGACAATTTTAGAGTGATTGCACTCTAAGAACTTAGAAAGTTCTAGCTAGGCTGCACCGCGCATGCGCGAGTGCCTTCCCACCCGACGGAGGCGCGCGGTCCCCAGTTTCCGCGGAGCTAAGAAGTCGCGTGTTTCCAACGGCTGTTGGAAAATTATTTTTGTCACCTTCCCGCTCGCGAATTTATTTTCTTCGTGAAACTCTTCACGTTCTTTTTCTTTCTTTTTCTAGTTAACTAAAAAAAAAAAGTCAATTTTTTTCAACTTTTTTCGGTCGGCCCCGGCGGGGCCTGTTGGCACCATTGAAGCCTCGGGCTTCGATTTTGTTACTGCTGTTTTTCCCTTCATGCCCACCGTGTTTTAAAACGTGTCAGCAGTGTGCACGCCCTATTTCGTTATCCGACCCGCACAAGTGGTGCCTTCAGTGCTTGGGTCCGGACCATAGGGCTGCGACGTGCACCCGCTGTGCTTCTCTTCAAAAGAGAACTTTGAAGAATCGCCAGATTCAGCAGCAGCTTCTTTTTGGTGCCGCTATGGAAGTTCCACCGGCATCAACCCCGGCATCGGCAACTTCCTCCAAATCGGCCCCGGCGCTTTCGACACCGCAAGATACATCTTCGGTGTCACACCCCCAGGTAAGCCGGCTAAGAAGCCATCCCCCACAGTTCTCGGCCCGCCAGTCGAACATGCAGTGAGCCAAGTCCTGCAGACAGCGCGCCGGCCCCGTAAACGCTCCGCTCCGATAGAAGTTACTGCTTCTTCATCGGCATCGACTTCGCCTGAGCGTCGAGCTGCACCGCAGGTACCGAGCAAGAAAAAAGCGGTACCGGTGCCATCGGGACCTTCTCTGGATGAGCGCATAGCATCCATTCTCCAGGTCCAGCTTAAGGAGCAATTACAACACCTTCTCCCGGCTCTTCTAACTCCGAACCTTCCAGTGTCGGTACCCACTGAGCCTACGGTACCGATCGTCGACCAGCCTATTTTGTCGGCATCGACGTTATCGGCACCGCTTAAATCTGCCTCTTCCATGTCTATGCCTATTTTGTCGGCAGAACCAAAGTCTCTTCGTCGAGCTGTTCACTCAGTCTCCGATCCGGTACCGCTTTCTGACACCCGTACCGCTTTACATTCACCAGGTACGGTGTCGATGCGTTCCGGCAAATCGGTACGTAAAACCAGGCATACCGAATCCTCTACTCCTCTATCTCAGGGCCGCCTTCCATCGGTACGTTACCCTGATTTATGGGATGATTCCGAGGACCCCCTCGGTACTGAGGATGATTTTTCCTCAGATGAGGCTGACCCATCTGTGCAGGATCCTGCTAGTAAGCCAGAGCACTCTTCCTTCACTAAGTTTCTTAAGGAGATGTCAGACACTCTTTCAATCCCATTAGAGTCTGATTCTAAAAAGTCCAAGGCATTCCTTGATGCTTTGGACTTTGACCAACCTCCCAAAGAATTTTTGAAATTACCCCTTCACGATATCTTAAGGGAAACTTTTTATAAAAATCTGGAGACTCCTCTCACCATCCCAGGAGCTCCAAGAAAATTGGAATCACTTTATAAGGTTATTCCCATTCCAGGGTTTGACAAACCTCAGCTGCCACACGAATCTTTGCTGGTGGAGTCAACCCTGAAGAAATCTGCAGGCTCAAGTGTGTATGCTTCTGTCCCTCCTGGCAGAGAGGGCAAGGCTATGGACAAATTCGGTAAACGACTTTACCAGAATGCTATGTTGGCCAACCGTTCAGGTAACTATGTTTTTCACTTCTCATTTTACCTGAAACATCTTATTCAGCACATGGCCACTTTTCAAAAATATATACCAGACCGCAAGCTTTTTGCTTTTCAGCAATGCACTGCCAGTCTCTTTCAGCTCAGGAAGTTCATGGTCCGATCCATCTATGACACCTTTGAACTGACATCCCGAGCTACTGCAATGTCTGTAGCGATGAGACGATTAGCATGGCTGCGCGTCTCAGAACTTGATGTTAACCACCAGGACTGCCTTGCCAATGCTCCTTGCCTGGGTGACGAGCTGTTTGGAGAATCTCTGGATACCACTACCCAGAAGCTTTCGGCTCATGAGACGAGGTGGGATACCTTATTGAAAACCAAAAAGAAGCCACCTCCTGCTCGTCCTTTTAGACAACAGACGTCGTATCAGCGTCGTTTCTCTGCTCGGCCGATTCAGCCTCATCCTCCCCAGCCTCAGAGACAGCGGCAACAGCAGCACCAACAGACTCGCCAACAACAACCGCCTGCAATAAAGTCTATTGCTCAGCCTAAACCAACTCAGCCCTTTTGACTCTCTTCTCCAGGGCATCGCCAGTCTTCCTCCCTCATGTCCTCTTCCACAACCTATCGGAAGTCGCCTCCAATTTTTTCTGGGCCGATGGGAGGTAATTACCACCGATCAATGGGTGCTCTCTATCATCGCCCACGGCTACTCCCTCAATTTTCAGACTCCTCCTCCGTTAGGCCTTCCAAAAGAGTCTGCTTCCAACAGGTCTCAATCCCTCCTTCTCACTCAAGAGGTTCAATCCCTTCTTCTTCTCAATGCCATCGAAGAAGTTCCTCCAGATCAGCGAGGTCAGGGATTTTACTCCCGGTACTTTCTAGTTCCCAAAAAGACTGGAGACCTCAGACCTATATTAGATCTCAGAGATCTCAACAAATGTTTGGTCAAGGAGAAGTTCAAAATGCTCTCTCTTGCCACCCTCTACCCTCTTCTCACTCAGGGCGACTGGCTATGCTCCCTCGATCCGGCCTACACACATATTCCTATCCATCTGGCATCCAGACAATATCTACGCTTTCTCATCAATCAGAATCATTATCAGTACAAGGTGCTACCCTTCGGTCTGGCCTCCTCTCCCAGGGTATTCACCAAGTGTCTGATTGTGGTAGCAGCCTATCTCCGCTCTCACAATTTTCAAGTCTTCCCTTATCTGGACGACTGGCTGATCAAGGCTCATTCTCAGGCGGTTCTGCTTGCCACCAACCAGACCATTCGCTTTTTTAAACTGTTGGGTTTCGAAATCAATCTACCCAAGTCGCACTTCATTCCAACCCAGCGACTTCAATTCATTGGCGCCATTCTGAACACTGTTCTCATGAGGGCGTTTCTTCCTTCCAACCGCCTTCAGACCATCCTTCATCTCTGCCTGCAGGTTTTTCAACAGATTACCATCTCTGCAAATCACATGATGGTGCTCTTGGGGCATATGGCATCGACAGTGCATGTCACCCCCTTCGCACGTCTTCACCTGCGCACTCCTCAATGGACCCTAGCAATCCAGTGGTCACAAGCGACGGATCTTTGCTCACAACACATATCTGTGACATCGTCTCTTCGACAGTCGCTACTTTGGTGGTTGACATCTTCAAATCTATCCAGAGGTCTACTGTTCCATCTACCTCCTCATCATCTAGTCATCACCACAGATGCATCCCCCTATGCCTGGGGAGCTCACTTGAACAAATTCCAAACTCAGGGTCTTTGGACTGCCCAGGAAAAGAAACATCACATCAATTTCCTGGAGCTCCGAGCAATGTTTTATGCCCTCAAGGCATTCCAACATCTTCTCTTTCCTCAAGTACTACTCCTTTGCACAGACAATCAAGTTGCTATGTACTACATCAACAAACAGGGGGGGGACTGGCTCTCGCCTGTTGTGTCAGGAAGCTCAACGGATTTGGTCTTGGGCGACAGCTCATCATTTATTCTTGAAAGCTGTCTACATTCAAGGAAAGCAGAATTCCTTAGCAGACAATCTCAGCAGAGTTCTCCAACCCCACGAATGGACTCTTGATCCCTTGACTCTCCAGTCCATTTTCGCTCAATGGGGCACGCCTCAGGTGGACCTTTTTGCAGCTCCTCACAATCATCAACTGCCCCGGTTTTGCTCCAGACTCTACTCCCCTCACCGTCTGGCACCCAATGCATTTCTCCTAGATTGGACCAATCTCTTCCTCTATGCATTTCCTCCTCTACCTCTCATGCTGCGGACATTGTTCAAGCTCAGGAGGGAACAAGCCACCATGATTCTCATCGCTCCACGGTGGCCCAGGCAACACTGGTTCTCCCTTCTACTTCAACTCAGTTCCAGGGAGCCCATACTTCTTCCTCTGTTTCCTTCTCTGCTTACTCAGCATCAGCAGTCCCTACTACATCCCAACTTACAATCTCTGCACCTGACAGCTTGGTATCTCTCAGGCTAACTTCGGCTCACTCACTCCTTTCTCAGCCTGTCCGTTCTATCATTGATGCTTCCAGGAAACCGGCCACACTTCATTGTTATCAACAGAAGTGGTCTCGTTTTTCTTCCTGGTGCCTCTTGCATCACCATAATCCCACGTCTCTACCAGTGGGACTGGTGTTAGACTATCTTCTTTCCTTGTCCGACTCTGGTCTCAAATCTACCTCTATCAGAGTTCATCTCAGTGCCATTGCTGCCTTTCATGAGCCAATTCATGGAAAACCCCTCTCTGCTCATCCTTTGGTTTCCAGGTTCATGCGGGGCCTTTTCAACGTGAAACCACCTCTCAACCCCCCTCCTGTGGTCTGGGATCTCAATGTAGTTCTTTCTGCCTTAATGAAGCCTCCTTTTGAACCTTTGGCCACAGCACATTTCAAATTTCTCACTTGGAAAGTGGTCTTCCTTATTGCTCTCACTTCTGCCAGGAGGGTCAGTGAGTTACATACACTAGTGGCCGATCCACCTTTCACTATTTTTCACCTGATAAGGTGGTTCTGCGTACCCATCCAAAGTTTCTCCCTAAGGTTGTGTCTGACTTTCATCTTAACCAGTCCATTGTCCTACCTGTTTTTTTCCCGAAGCCTCATTCTCATCCAGGCGAACAGGCTCTACATACCTTGGACTGTAAATGTGCTTTGGCTTACAGCGCACTAAGCCTCACAGATCATCTCCTCAACTTTTTTTGTCTTTTGACCCTAACAAGCTGGGTCATCCTGTTTCTAAACGCATTTTATCCAATTGGCTTGCTGCTTGCGTTTCCTTCTGTTATGCTCAGTCGGGACTCACACTGGAAGGTTCTGTCACGGGCCACAAAGTTAGAGCTATGGCAGCGTCTGTAGCTTTCCTCCGCTCCACTTCCATTGAGGAAATCTGCAAGGCTGCTACTTGGTCCTCAGTTCACACTTTTACATCTCACTATTGTCTGGATTCATTCTCCAGATGGTATGGACACTTCGGCCAATCTGTTTTACAGAATTTATTTTCCTAATGGCCAACCTTCCCTCCATCCCTCTTTTTGTTAGCTTGAAGGTAACCCATCAGTCAAGAATATGCTGCCTGCTTGTCCTGGGATAAAGCACAGTTACTTAACGTAACAGGTGTTATCTAGGGACAGCAGGCAGATATTCTTGCGTCCCTCCCACCTCCCCAGGTTGGCTTCTTAGCTGGTCTAACTGGGGACCGCGCGCCTCCATCGGGTGGGAAGGCACTCGCGCGTGCGCGGTGCAGCCCAGCTAGAACTTTCTAAGTTCTTAGAGTGCAATCACTCTAAAATTGTCTGTACCGGGGCTCCGTCGGTGCCGTCACCCATCAGTCAAGAATATCTGCCTGCTGTCCCTGCTTACCTGTTACGGTAAGTAACTGTGCTTTCTTCCCACCTTCTCCACCTCCTTGAGGTCCCTCTTGCATTCCTTTCCATCCTTTCTACTGTTTCCTCTCCACCACCACATCCAGCATTACTCCCTTTCTTCTCTCTCTTCTACTTTACTCCTCTCCCACCACCATGTCCATAAGAACATAAGAATTGCCGCTGCTGGGTCAGACCAGTGGTCCATCGTGGCCAGCAATCCGCTCCTGCGGTGGCCCCCAGGTCAAAGGCAAGGGCCCTAACTAAGACCAGCCCTACCTGCGTGCGTTCCGGTTTAGCAGGAATTTGTCTAACTTTTGTCTTGGGGCAAGACGACGCATTTGTTGTAACGTTCAACTAGATTCTGCATTCTTGCAGAGAAGAAATTTTTCAGCTGCTCCCGAAGCCAGGTGGGCATCGCTTCCCTTCCTTCATCAAGCTTTGTCGTTTGCTTTCTGTGTTATAGTGATGCGCCCGTGCCTCGTCACCGTGACAATTCTCTCCAGAATACTCGGATCTTCTTCAAACCGTCTCAGGAACTGGGTGACAACCTCCACATGCTGTTGCTTGTGCAGCTGTTAGGGAACACATCGTACGCAAACTTTCCTGTATCCCAAGTCATCCTGAGTTATGGCAAATGCAGATCCAGAGCTGATATCCAAATTTGCAGCCAGTTGAGACACCGTTATCCATCAGTCTTCTCTAATCAAGGCATCCACCTTGTCAATGTGCTCTTGTGTGCGTGATCTTGATGGGCAACCAGAACGACCTTCGTCAGTTACACCTGTTCTTCTCGCTTTAAACCTTTTTACCAACTCACAAGCCTTCCGTTGATTTACGGTGCTATGTCCATAAAGAGTCAATATCTGATTGTGAATTTCCACAGGTTTCACTCCCTCTACCCAAAGAAAGCGCACTACTGCACATTGTTCTTTGATGGTGCCATCTTGCAATGGAGCGTCCATGTTTCTGACCTTGTGGCTGCCACACGACTAAAGGCCGAGTGCTGCACTGTGCCCAACAATTCTCCTCTTTCTTCATCTCCCCATGTGCACCATCTTTTTCCCTCTCTCAGACACCCAATTCTCCATTTCTAGTCCCTCCCCCACCTCAGCATCTTTCCTCCCTCCATTCTTCAATCCTATGGCCCAAGTTCATGCTTCCCTCTCTCAGAATGGAAGATTCTGTGTCCCGAGTTCATGCCCGCTCCCTCCTTCCTTCTATCCTTTGCCTGAAGTTTGTACTCCCTCCCTCCATTCTGTGCCCCAAGTATGTGCCTTCCTCCCGCGGGTGTGTACCTTCTGGCTGGCTCCCTCCTGGCCACAGTCGTTTCTCTTCAGAAAGCCGTAGGCGCATCCTGTGGCTGAGCTGCAAGCCTTTCCTCTGTCATTGGAGGAGCTTCCTCCAACATTAGAAAGAAGGCTTCTGGGTCAGCTGTGGGCTCTGCGTGTAAGAGCCGTTGCCCACATCTTTGTGAAGAGAAACAATTGTGGCTGGAAGGAGGAAGGAGCCAGCTAGAAGGTAAACACCTGCGGGAGGGAGGGAGAGGGGCGCATTGGAACCAAAGGTAGAATGAGGACCTCTGTTCGTTAAGTACAAGTCAGACCTAAGTCAGATGTTCATAAAATGGAGACTGCCTGTATAAAAATTTCATTCATCAGCTCTGAGAAAAGGCAATTAAGCCCCTCGCAGTATGGTTGTGCGCCACTCCTTTGCTTTAAAAATTAAACTTTAGTGCCTTGCTTTAGCCACTAAATGGGTTTCCTGCTGCTGCACCAGTCTGACTGGGAGGTAGTAACTTTTAGGGTTTGAAAGTACTGATGCATTTATTTGTCTTTCAGAAAATTATTCACAGGCAATTGAGGACTTCCAAGCTTGTTTGTCACTACAGAAGCAGCATTTAGAAGCTCATGATAGACTCCTTGCTGAGACACATTACCAGCTGGGACTGGCCTACCATTATAATAACCAGAATAAGGAAGCTGTCCTGCAGTTCACGGAGTCAGTGGGTGTTATTGAAAAGAGGATGGGTGAGTGAATGTGGAGGGGAGTCTTGAATGATTCTCCTCAGATCCTTGCTATGTTTGATTTCAGGATAACTTTGATTAGAACGCTGAATTCCAAGTGCCTGAAAAAATGGAATCTCTGATTCCCTCCACCCTAACCTAACAGGGGCAATAGTTATTCCACTTCAGGAGTAAAATATTCTTTTTTTTAAAAAAATTCTTTATTCATTTTCACTTCAATTAACAAGTATACAATATGATAACTTATACTATACAAAATCACTTGTACATTCTTAACCATAAATCTTAAATACTTTAAATTACCCCCCATCCCATCCTCCCATCCCTCCCTATATCAATAAAATTCATTCATATATGTATTATATCCCTTCTTATTATAAAATTTCAAGTATTTAAAAGTGTCTAATCATTTGAATATTCAATCAATGGCCCCCATATCTTTCTAAACCTATCATAATTCCCATTCTTTAAAGCAAGAACTCTTTCCATCTTATACATATAACATACTGAACTCCACCAAAAGGTATAATTGAGTCTTGTATAGTCTTTCCAATTCCTAGTGATGTGTTGAATGGCAACTCCTGTCAATATTAATAGTAATTTATTGTTAGACATTGAAATTTGACTTTTAAACCTCATTGAAGTACCAAATAAAATTGTATCATATGACAAGGCAACAAAGTTTTCTAATAGCAAATTAATTTGGGGCCAAATTGATTTCCAAAAGGCATTAATACAAGGACAGAAATAAATTAAATGATCTAAAGTCCCTGCATCCTTATTACAATGCCAGCATCTATTAGACCTAGAAGTATCTACTTTTTGTAAACGAACTGGGGTCCAAAACACTCTATGCAATAAAAACAACCATGTTTGCCTCATAGATGCCGACATTGTAGACTTTAATCTCCAAGACCAAATTTGTGGCCATTGAAATGCAGAAATTTGGTGCTTGATCTCAATGCTCCAAATATCCCTCAACCCAGTTTTCTTTTTTTTATTCAGATATTCATTAAGTAATTTATACCACTGTGCGGCTTGGTGAGCCAAGAAATCCGCCTGAAAGCAAAGGAATTCCAAACTATATTGATTATTAAGATTCTTCCATTCAGGGAACCCCTCCTGAATAGCTTGCTTCAACTGCAACCATCTAAAATTTTGTGTCTTATTTAAACCATATTTATGTTGTAATTGTGAAAAACTAAGAGAACCATTTAAAATAATATCATTCAAAGTACGAATACCTCCACTAACCCATTGCTTCCAGCCGAATTAACCAATTTTAATCTTGGAGTTCAGCCAAATGGATTGATCTAATGATTTAGAAATTGGAATAGGTGTCAAATTACTAATATAACGTAAAGTTTTCCAGGTATCAACCAATATTTTATTCTCTTTATATCTTCTAGGTATTTTTATACTAAGCAAATGCACCAGATGTATAGGAAACAGGAGTCGCCATTCTAAATATAACCAGTCTGCGACATTCTCCATGAGCTCTGGGAGGATCCAATACATACCCTGACGTAGAATATAGGCTTGATGATACCTATAAAAATTAGGAAAATTTATCCCTCCCTCCAAAATTGATTTTTGTAAAGATACTAATGCAATTCTTGGTCTTTTACCCAACCAAACATTTCGTAAGAATACCATTCAATTTTTTATAGAAGGACCCCTGAAAAAAACCGGTGTCATACTCATTTGATAGCAAACTACAGGCAATATCATCATTTTTATAGTCTCCCCCACCATGATAAATGCAACGGATTCCATTTTTCACACATTTCTGTTACTTTTTTCAATAAAAGTTTTTCATTCTCCTTTACTGTATCTTCAATATTGTTTTTAATAAAGATACCTAAATACTTTAAACCCTCATCTTTCCAGCTAAAGGAAAAATAATCAAATAATCCCTTGACACAATGAACATTAAGCGGGAGAACTTCAGACTAATTAACAGAACTCCAATTAATCTTATATCCTGAAAACTTTCCAAATCTCTATCAATTCAAGTAAGCATGGAATGGTGGTCTCTGGATTTCTCAAATAAAGCAGAATATCATCCGCATAAGCAGAGAGTTTATATTCCCAATTCGAATAAGGAATACCCTGTATCTCCCTTGCCTGATTAATAGCAATTAACAGGGGCTCCAAAACAACATCAAAGAGCAATGGAGATAAGGGACAACCCTGTCTAACACCCTTTCGCAAGTCAAATCTATCTGATAAACTATTATTAATGTATAATCTTGCACCAGGAGAGCTATACAGCGTCTGAATCATTTGAGTAAAACCAGATCCCACCCCAAACCATTCTAATGCTTGATACATAAAATTCCACTCCACTCTATCAAATGCCTTTTCTGCATCTAGAGAGACCAAGAAAGTTGGATCATTCACTGTTTTTGTTAAATTTAAAGTATGAAAATCCAATCTAGTGTTATGAGAAGAATGTCTCCTTGCAACAAATCCTGTTTGATGAGTATCAATAATAAAAGGGAGAGCTTTTGCCAATCTTAAAGCCAATAATTTAGCAATAATTTTCCCATCCACATTTATTAATGAAATAGGCCTGTAGTTTGAAACCAAAGTAGGATCTCTGTTTGGCTTCGGCAAAACAATAACCAACGAATCTGCCATAGTACCTGAAATACAACCTTTAGTCAGTTGATATTGATATAACTTTAACAAATGTGGTAAAAGGTTAATTTGAAATGATTTATAAAATTGTACTGTATATCCATCACCACCTGGAGCGGATCCAGCTCTAAGAGACCTCAATGCTGTTTCTAATTCTTTTAGAGATATAGGTTCTTCTAAACTTCCTTTTATATGCTCAGGAATTTGTGGTCCAGTAATTGAGTTTAAAAATTGCCTACCATCTTGTTCTTTGTTTCTATAAGTCTCTGAAGAATATAATTCCTTATAGAAAAGCCAAATATTGTTGTAAAATATGCTCATTTTTAGTATATGATTCTCCTTTGTTATCTTTTATTACAACAATCTTTGTTTTCCTTTTTTTTGCCTTAAGGAGGAGTAAAATATTCTAGTAGCCACAAGAATATTGGACTTTCCTGTCTTTTCCAGTCATCTGTTTCCATCTAGCAAAAGGATGTGGAAGCAGAATTTGACACTCTAGATATGGCAATAGCTATTGAGATGGGCTCAAATTATATGAAGAAGACTAGGGAATGGTGAAGTAGGGCACAGTTTTGGATTTAAAAATGACAGGACTCTTTCTTATAAGAAATGACTTATTTCAAAGACAGGAACAAGAAACAGGCTCAGTATAATAGGGTGGTTCAAAGCAGGAAAAGCATTTCCTTAGCATCCCACCAGATCTGTCTAGATGCTTGACTTTCCCTTACCAGCACATGGAAAAAGAGGATTTCTGAACTAGTGTCATTCCACTAAGGCCCCGATAACTCTAACCCTATAAAAGTATGATGCATGTATTCCTTACTGGATTTTTTTTTTTTTTAAACTGCCACTTCTCATGCAATCAGCACCTCCAGGCCAGCATTAAAGGTCAGTGCTTCATTTTGTCTGGGCATTGCTCCGTCCTTGTTTTAATATTGAGCAGCTTGTTGTACTTCATTTCCATACCATTCTCAGAGGCTGCTACGGGGCATGGAAAAGACCTTGCAAAGCCATTTTGTGCATTGGAAGCTAAAGTGCTTGTATGCTAAACTGATTAGAACTAGTTTAGCGGAAAACGTTAAAGGCACAGTAAGTTTAGAGCAGGGGTCCCCAAAGTCCCTCCTTGAGGGCCGAATCCAGTCGGGTTTTCAGGATTTCCCCAATGAATATGCCTGAGATTTATGTGCATGCACTGCTTTCAATGCATATTCATTGGGGAAATCCTGAAAACCCAACTGGATTCGGCCCTCAAGGAGGGACTTTGGGGACCCCTGGTTTAGAGCATCAGGGCTTAAGTTTCTTTTGCAGCCAATTGCTAACCAGTATTTCTCAGCGACAGATGGTAACGTGCCTAGCTTGGTAAACCAGGTACTTGGGAGGGAGGGGGAGCAGGGTTTCAGAATTTATTTCTTGGACAGTTGTCAGAAAGAGGCATTAGAAGTTAGTATGTGGACTAGAGAGTTGAATGGAAAAGAAATCAAACCCATGCCCACCTGCCCTTCTATCCTTGCCCATCCCCATAATCTTCAGAAGTAGTTATTCCATTCAATTATACTAAAGTACGCTAGAGGCTCTGAGACCTATTTACAAATTATATATTCTTTCCAACTAATGTTTCTAAATAAGCAAAGATACTTTCCCTTTCTGGTGGGCAAATCTGTGCTCCAGCTATAGATATGAAAAAATGAATGCCGATAGTTTGGGGCACAGTCATTTTTTTAAACTGGTTTGGGGCCTGTTGACATCTTATATTACTTCACTAAAGCAGGTCTTTGATTATAAATCACTTTTTGTTTATTTTCATACACATCCAGGGAAGGGGGGGGGATATTTCTGTCCTAATTTTGACCTTTTGAGTATTTACACATGGGATGGGTGGGAGGATATTATTAATTTGATTAGGGTAAGGTTATTGGGGAAAATCTATGTCTCTGTGTTTATTGAATAATCATTGGGTTGGTGGGAGAAAATGATTGGTTATGTATAATTGTAAGTAGAATGTGCTTGTATTGACGTATTATCCCAGGACAAACAGGCAGGTATTCTCACAAGTGGGTGACGTGATCCAATGGAGCCCCGATGCGGACGCCTCACAAGCAGTCTTGCTTGAAGAAACTCGAAGTTTCGAGTCGCCCGCACCGCGCATGCATGAGTGCCTTCCCACCCAGCGCAGGGTGCGTCACCTCAGTTCTTACTTTTCCACAGAGCCGAGAAGTCCGTCTTCGACTCTCTGCGTGAAGTTTTCTTCACTTGTGCCTTCTAAATCCGTGGTTTTGGGTTTATTTTCTCATAATCGTTGATTTTCGTCGTGTTTTGTTGTTTTTCAAAAAAATAAAAAATAAATAAAAATTTCTTCCATCCGTTCGACCGGGCAGGCCACGTGGCCGCAGCCCCGCGGCGGAGCTTTTCCAGCCTATGTCCCGGCCTGCTACCGGTTTTAAAAAGTGTTCCAAGTGCCAGCGCGCAATTTCACTGACAGACCCTCATCGACGCTGTCTTCGGTGTCTCAGGCCTCAACACCTTCCGAAATCGTGCCGGCCTTGCTCAACACTTACAGCCCGTGCTTTCAAGCGTCGTTGCATCTTGTGGGAGTCGCTGTACAGCATGGAGTCTTCGACGGAGATGTCATCATCGAAGAGTGCTTCGCCTTCGACCTCATCCGAAGCTCTCCAGCCTTCCACGTCTGCTGCTCTGAGCCTCATCAAACCTGCTTCGTTTGTATCGGCTCAGCCTTCGACACCAGCTGCGGTGCCTTCCTCTGTCTCTTCAGGTCAGATAGAGAAGCAGCCCATTCCCCCAGTGGTGCTCAAAGTGCCCAAGGCTTCTAAGTCCAAGCACTCTCACACTGCCTTGAGGGAGCACGAAGCCCGTGCAGGTGGTCCCGTTGGTGACGTGGATCCATCCTTGCTGGCTTTGTTCCAGACCTTACTTGAGAAGCAATTCATTCAGCTCTTTACCACAATGGGGCCGAAGCTTCTCTCCCAACTCCAGCCTGGGGATTCGGAGGTCTCCCGCGAGATCGAGCCACCTCCTGTGCCTCAGCCGTACACACACTCTCTACAGGGAGCAGAGTTTCTGCGAGTGTCTGGTCTGGCATCGATGCATGCATCGCAAGGAGAAGAGTCTTTGCCCATGCCTCCATTGGAACCGATTCACTCGATGCAAGGAGTAGAATCTTTGCGAGTGCCTCCATTGGAACCAATCCACTCGATTCAAGGGTTCGAGTCTTTGCGAGTGCCTTGAGGTGCTTCCAGCCATCCACCTTTGCTTCGATCCACCGCTTCCAGCCCCATCCACTCTCTGGGGGCCTCAGCGAAGACACACTCGCCTCGTTTGTCGAGGCCTGCTTCCAGGCATAGCTCGCACCATCGATCGAGACATTCTTCGAGGCATTCGTCCAGGCATGCCTCGCCTCATCGGAAGCAGCCTTTTCTTCAGTATTCACCATTGGCTACTTCACCTCCTCCTCTGCCGGTGCTCGAGGACACGATGGGATCTTTTTCCCCATCTAGATCCCCGTCCTCATTGGACCCAGAAGCCTCGATGTCCTCGAGTCCCTCTCGAGGCCAGGCTTTGGCTGACCAGCTGTCTTTTTCTTTTCTCCATCAGATGGCAGCTGATTTGGACATTCAACTGGACACTGGGTCAAAATTTTCAAAGGAGTATCTCGAGACAATGCATCTCCCTCAACCTCCTGCTGAATCCCTCAAGCTTCCTCTTCACAAGCTGTTGGATCAGACCTTTGTCCGCTTTCTGGAGACCCCCTATTCAGGGAAAACTGGATGCCAAGTACCACACGGTTCATCATAAGGGGTTTGACAGTGCCCAGCTATCCCATCAATCCCTTTTGGTGGAATCTTCCTTGAAGAGGTCTCACCCCTCCCAGGTATATGTCACTGTTCCACCTGGCAGGGAGGGCAAGACAATGGACAGATTCGGCAGGCATATTTATCAGAACTCTATGATGACATCCCGAGTTCTCAATTATAATTTTCATTTTGTTACATATTTTGAATTTTTCCTGTCTGTCCTTCCCAAGTTCATGCCCTACTTGGATTCTCGAGCACATTTCGAATACCAAGAGGTCCTGGTTTCTCTGTCCCAACTCCGGTTGCAATTGATGCAGTCCTCATATGATGCCTTTGAGTTGTCTGCTCGGGCTACTGCTTAATCGGTGGCCATGCGCCGCCTTGCGTGGCTCCGGACCATCGATGTGGACCCCAATCTCCTAGGACAGGCTGGCTAATGTCCCGTGCGTGGGTGCTAAAGCGTTCGGACCATGAGAAGTCTTTCCAATCTATTCTCCGTCCGAAGCCTAAGCCAGCTTCTCCTCGTCCTTCACGCCCGCCTTTGATCTACCAGCGGCGTTTTCCACCTAAGCAGGCTCCTGCCATCCGTCAGCCTGTTAAGAGGCAGCATCCACAGAAACAACAGCAGAAGCCTCAACCCCCTGCTGTCCCCAAGGCTCCTCAGCCTTTTTGACTGTCTCCTTCAAAGCATAACGTCAGTCATTCTACCTTTGCCCGTTTTTCCCCCTATTGGAGGTCGTCTCCATCATTTTTACCACTGATGGACGACTATTACCTCTGACCTCTGGGTCCTTTCCATCGTAAGGGAAGGATACTCTCTTCAGTTCCATCAAGTTCCTCCAGAACATCCTCCAAGAGAATATCCTTCCTCCTCTGCCCAGACCGCCCTTCTTCTTCAGGGAGCTCAGGCTTTGCTCCAGCTCCAGGCTGTCAATCCGGTTCCTTTGGCTCAACAGAACAAGGGTTTTTACTCCTGGTACTTCCTTGTTCCGAAGAAGACGGGCGATCTGCGTCCTATTTTGGATCTCAGGGTGCTCAACAAATATCTGGTCAAAGAAAAGTTTTGCATGCTGACCCAGGCAACCTTGGTACTCCCTTCTACTTCAACTCAGCAGCAGGGAGCCCTTCCTTCTACCAGTGTTTCCATCGCTGCTTACACAGCATCAGGGATCTCTGCTTCATCCCAACCTGCAGTCTCTCTACCTGACAGCTTGGTTCCTCTCAACGTAATTCCTCTCCAGCTTTCGCAAGCTTTGAGGGATGTTTTGGAAGCTTCACGGAAGCCTGCTACTAGACAATGCTATCACTAAAAATGGACTAGATTTTCTACTTGGTGTTTTTCTCATCATCAGGAGCCTCAACATTCCTCCTTATCTTCAGTTTTGGACTATCTTTTGCACCTTTCTCATTCTGGCCTCAAGTCTACATCGATACGAGTCCATCTGAGTGCAATTGCTGCTTTCCATCAGCCGCTTCAAGGGAAACCTCTCTCTGCGGGCGACTCGAAACTTTGAGTTTCTTCAAGCAAGACTGCTTGTGAGACGTCCGCATCGGGGCTCCGTTGGATCACGTCACCCACTTGTGAGAATAGCTGCCTGCTGTCCCTGGATAACAACTGTTATGGTAAGTAACTGTAATTTATTGTTATATATTCATGTATTGCACTATTGAAGTTATGGAAAATCAATAAAAAATTTAAAAAATTGGGAATATTAATTGGGAAGAATACATACTTTGTAAATGGGTCTTTGCCAAAGCCTCTAATTTAAATATAAATTATAAATACTCCACCTGATGAAGATCCTCCAAGCTTTGTCAGCTGACTAAGTCCTCCAAAAGTGGCTAAAACACTCTTATCAAGCTTGGCAGGCATCAGCAATGTCCCTAAGCCAATGATGCTGCCAACAATTGTCACACTTGGTAGAAGGGAGTTTGTACATCTTTTAGAGGAGGTCCTCAGCTTGTGGTGCTTTCGGATCCTCAACAGTGAGCATTGTGCCACGCATCAAAGCAGCTTTTCCTAATAATTCCCTGTTCATTCTGCTAAACACAACACACACAAAAAAGGAATAATACAGGAAGATAGCATATGCAGAAAGTGCACCGACCGCTGTGAAGGGGCATCCTCGTCAGATTCAGATGCTGACAAGCAGGATCCCCCTTTGCGCATGCACTGCTCATCAGCAGCAGGCAGTAGGGAAGCCCAAGCATATCCCCTACTGCCCACACAGGGATTTCGCCAGTCACCGATGGTTAGGGAAATAAGACCGATAGTGCCGATAGTGCTGGGGACTCCTTTTTTCCTTCTGCTGGCTTGCCTGCTTTAGCAGCTAGGTATGTTCAGGCCTCTTTGCTGCTGAAGGCCTTGGGGAGTTTTTTCAGTGAGTTTATTGCTGATTTATTCCCCCCACCTTGGGGGTTAGCGCCCAAGAAAGGGATATGGGTATCATTGTACGATGAAACCTGCCCGATGTGCGGCAGCAGCCAATAAAGCAAACAAGATGCTAAGAATTTTTTTTTATAAGGGATGGTTAACAAGACTAAGGATATTATAATGCCTCTGTATCACTCCATGGTGTGACCTTACCTAGAGTTTTGCGTTCAGTTCTGGTCTCCTTATCTCAAGAAAGATATAGCGGCACTAAAAAAGGTTCAAAGAAGAGCGACCAAGATGATAAAGGGGATGGAACTCCCTCTTGTATGAGGAAAGACTAAAAAGATTAGGGCTCTTCAGCTTGGAAAAGAGACGGCTGAGGGGAGATTTGATTGAAGTCTACAAAATCCTGAGTGGAGTGGAACGGGTATAAGTGGATCGATTTTTCATTCTGTCAAAAATTACAAAGGCTAGGGGACACTCGATGAAGTTACAGGGAAATACTTTTAAAACCAATAGGAGGAAATATTTTTTCACTTAGAGAATAGCTAAGCAGAACGGCAGAAGTTGTGGTAAAAGTGGATAGCATTACTGGTTTTAAGAAAGGTTTGGACAAATTCCTGGAAGACATGGAGGAAGCCTCTGCTTGCCTTGGATCTGTAGCATGGAATGTTGCTGCTCTTTGGGTTTTGGCCAGGTGCTTGTGACCTGGATTGGCCACCATGAGAGTGGGCTGCTGGGCTTGATGGACCATTGGTCTGACCCAGTAAGGCTACCCTTATGTTCTTATGTTTTGGCTGAAAGCTCCGCCATCTTGCATCTGCCCTCAGGTGACCTTCACCCTGTCTTAGAAAGACAGGTACAGGTTTCTGCTCTGTCGCCTGCTTTGGCAGCAAGTCCTTCTCTGCAGCCAGGGGGGTTTGCTCCTGATTTGTTTTAGCCATGTACAAGCCTTATTTGCAGGCAGTCGGGGGTCCTATTTCTTCCCTGAGGGTCTCTGGTTTTTCAGGGGGGGAGGCTTTTGCCTTCTGTGTCCAGCCCTGTTCGGCCCCCCTTGGCAGCGGCTCCAGCCCATTCCTCCCTGTCTTTGTCCAAGTAGCAACGGGTCTCGTGGGATGAGGATTTTTTGTTTGTAGATGTTTTCACCTGATGAGTACTTGGACACTTGTTGGGCCCCCCTTGATCATCTCAGGCTTGCCTGCTTTAGCAGCTAGGTCTGTTCAGACCTCTTTGCCGCTGCAGGCCTTGGGGAGTTTTTTTTGGTGGGTTTATTGCTGATTTATTGCCCCCCACCTTGATCATCTCGGGGGGGGGGGGTAGATGAGGCGGGTTCTTCAGCTTGGAGAAGAGACAGCTCAGGGATGATATGATAGAGATCAATAAAATACTGAGTGGAGTGGAAAGGGTAAATGTGAGTCGTTTGTTCACTCTTTCCAAAACTACTAGGACTAGGGGACATGTGATGAAGCTACTAAGTAGTAGATTTAAAAGAAACCAGAGAAAATATTTCTTCACACAGTATGCAATTACAATATTATGTACAATTCTGGAGGCTGCACCTACTAAAATGGTGCGTGGTCTTCGTCTTAAGATATATGGGGACAGACTTAAAGGAAAGGTAAGGGAGGGGAGACGTGATAGATGTTTAAATACGTACATGGCGTAAATGCGCATGAGTTGAGTCTTTCATTTGAAAGGAAGCTCTGGAATGAGAGGGTATAAGATGAAGTTAATTGGTGATAGGCTCAGGTGTAATCTAAGGAAATACTTTTTACAGAAAGAGTGGTAGATGCGTGAAACAGTCTCCCGGAAGAGGTGGTGGAGACAGAGATTGTCTGATTTCAAGAGAGCCTGGGATAGGCACGTTGAATCTCTTAAAGACAGCAAGAGATAATAGTTACCATGGATGGACCATTTGGCCTTTATCTGCCATCATGTTTCTATGTTGCTGGAGAATGTGGTGAAATCAGTTAGCTTAGTGTGGTTTAAAAAAGGTTTGGATAATTTCCTAAAAGAAGTCCATAGGCCATTATTGAGAAGGATTGGGAAAATCAACTGCTTATTTCTAGGATAAGCAGTATAAAATCTGTTTTACTACTTGGGACCTGAGTTGGCCACTGTTGGAAACAGGATACTGGGTTTGATGGACCTTCAATCTGTCCCAGTATGGCAATTTTTATGTTCTTATGTTCAGTCTTTTCAGCTGGGGAGCTCATTGTGGGGACTGCTCAATTCAAGTCTGGTGGGCTCAGCATCAGAAGAGGTGTTCCATAAATTGTTTGGAGCTCCAAGCCATCTGGCTGGTGTTGAAGGCACTGGAAAAACTTGTAGGAAAAGCTGTAAGTGTGTTCCTCTGACAGCGCCATGGCTGTGAATAGACAGTGGGGCACCAGAAGCAGCACCTTAACGCCTAGAGGCTCAGATGCCCTTCCAGTGGGCTGGAGCCCACCTTTAGGTTCTTTCTGCAGCCCACGTGGCCAGAGTAGAAAACGTTCAGCCGACTTCTTAAGTTGACAGTTCCTGATCCCCAGGGAATGGTCACTGTCCCATAGGGTGTTCAATATCATTGTATCCTGCAAGACAGGCGAGTGCTGGATTTGATGACTTCTACCAAAAACTCCAAAGTGAAGCACTTCAGTCAGAGAGAAAAGAGGAAGCTTGAGGTTGAACATTTTGGTCCAGCCCTGGTTGTGCGAATGTCTCCTTTACATCTTTCCCCCTTGGCCCATGGTGGGCTGGGTCATTCACAAGATCATGAGACATCCAGGTCTTGTGATGTCACTGGCCCCAGATTAGTCTCACTGTCCAGACCTGCGACACAGCAGAGGAAAGGCCCTGTTGGGGCTGGCTACAAGCAGCCTGTTTTCAGCATTGTCTCTTCTGTCAAACTGCAGCTGTTGCTTCGGGGAAGGGTAGGGAGGAGGGGAGGTTTGTGGCTCAGGACTGCTACAGCTTCTGCTGCTTCAGGTTTTGCAGCTCAGGATTGCTGTCACAGCTTCTTCGTAGGTCAAATTTTTTTATTTATTTATTTATTTTTTAACAGCAATTTTTTGGGGAGGGGATGCTGGTTGCTTGAGTACCAGTTAATTGAGATTCTACTGTATCTATAGTTTCCAACTAAGTAGATACTGGAGATGCTATATTTTCAAGGAAACAGTTCACTAGGAAGAGCTGCATCTAACTGATTTGGTAGCATATCAAATTAGAGCCTTAACAAGGTCTCTTGCCCATCTTTGATTTTCATGTGCTTCCTTATCACCCTACCATTGTACTGATTTAATTATGTCCATAGAGAATGTTTACAGATAAGCAGTTATCCATGGCCACTAATTGTGGACTTTTTCTCCCCCAGCTATGCTTACAGAACAGCTCAACAACCCTGAAGGTGATTCTGCTCAGAACAAGAAGGAAATGGAAGAGCTGAAGGAGTTACTTCCTGAAATACAGGAAAAGATAGAAGATGCTAAAGATGCTCAGAAAAGTGGAAAAGTCTCTGAACTGGCCGTTAAAGTGACTTTAGTAAGATTTCTTTAACTTCCTTCTTCCCAGTTTTAGATTCATGTGCAAGGATAGCCTTTTCCAGGCTCCAGTGTAAAAATCATATCCCCTTTTAACAGCTGCTTCCATTTTAAACCTCTAGCTTCCTGAAGAAGTGTGTTCTCCATGTGGATGTTGGGCTAGGAAACCTTTCCTCTCCACCACCTTTAAAACCCTTAGTTTGAAGGAAGCTTTCTTCTGGTCTGCACTTAGAGGCTGATGCTGTAAGTGGCACCTGATGCAGCAGGCACCTAGAAAAGCAGTGCCTGCTGTGTGTCGATCATGGACAGAATCGTGGCTAGCAAGGACCCTACATAGGCCTACATTTCCAGCACCTAGGGTCCTTGTAGAATCGCAGCCAATGGTGCTTTGTGACATTGAAGTTCAGAGTTAAGAACATAAGAATAGCCTCAGTGAGTCAGACCAATGGTCCATCAAGCCCAGTAGCCCATTCTCACGGTGGCCAATCCAGGTCATTAGTACCTGGCCAAAACCCAAAGAGTAGGAACATTCCATGCTACTAATCCAGGGCAAGCAGTGGCTTTCCTTTGTTTTTCTCAATAACAGACTATGGACTTTTCCTCCAGGAACTTGTCCAAACCTTTCTTAAAACCAGCTACGCTATTTGCTCTTACCACATCCTCTGGCAATGCATTCCAGAGCTTAACTATTCTCTGAATGAGAAAAAATTTCCTCCAATTGGTTTTCTGTATCTAAACCAGGCTTGAATTGGTTTTAAAAGTAACTTCATCGAGTGTCCCCTAGTCTTTGTAATTTTTGACAGCGTGAAAAATCAATCCACTTGTACCCATTCTACTCCACTCAGGATTTTGTAGACTTCAATCAAATTTCCCCTCAGCCGTCTCTTTTCCAAGCTGAAGAGCCCTAACCTTTTTAGTCTTTCCTCATATGAGAGGAGTTCCATCCCCTTTATCAT
This sequence comes from Geotrypetes seraphini, assembly GCF_902459505.1. Lineage (NCBI taxonomy): Eukaryota > Metazoa > Chordata > Amphibia > Gymnophiona > Dermophiidae > Geotrypetes > Geotrypetes seraphini. The sequence goes on from NC_047095.1 coordinate 72,957,928, forward strand.
CTTGGTCGCTCTTCTTTGAACCTTTTCTAGCGCCACTATATCTTTCTTGAGATAAGGAGACCAGAATTGAACTCAATACTCCAGATGAGGTCACACCATGGAGCGATACAGGGGCATTATAACATTCTTAGTCTTGTTAACCATCCCTTTTTTAGTAATTCCTAGCATCCTATTTGCTTTTTTGGCCGCCACTGCACATTGGGCAGAAGATTTGATCGTATTGTCTCAAACATCCAAATCTTTTCTTGGGCACTAATCCCTAAGGTGGTCCCTAGCAAATGGTAGCTGTAATTATCCCAGGACAAGCAGGCAGGTATTCTCACTAGTGGGTGACGTCATCCATCGGAGCCCCGATGCGGACATCTCACATGCATACTTGCTTGTAGAAACTTTTAGAAGTTTGGAGTTGCCCACACCGCGCATGTGCGAGTGTCTTCCCGCTTGATGCACCGGGCGTGTCTCCTCAGTTCTTTCTCTTCCGCGGAGCTGAGAAGTTTGCCTTCAAAACTCTCTGTGCGAAGTTCCTTTATTGTGCCTTCTGTGCCCGCGGATTTGGGGGTTTTTTGTGCTCATTCTCGGCTCACGTTGCGTTTTGTTTTAAAAAAAAAAAAAAAAAATTTTGATTGTTCGACCAGGCAGGCCGCGGCTCCGCGGCTTCGACCTTGCGGCGGAGCTTTTTCGGCCTATGTCCCGGCCTGTTACCGGTTTTAAAAAGTGTGTCAAGTGCCAGTGTGCGATTTCGTTGACGGACCCGCATCGACGCTGTCTTCAGTGTCTCGGGCCTCAATACCTTCCGAAATCGTGCCAGCCTTGCTCCACACATACAGCATGTGCGTTTAAGCGTCACTGTATTTTGTGGGAGTCGCTGTTTAGCATGGAGGCGTCCCCGGTGCTGCCATCTTCACAGAGCGCCATGCCTTCGACTTCCGATTCTACATCTTCAGCCTCGAGTCTGCTCAAGCCTGCCTCGTTCGTGCCGGCTTCGACTCCGTCGCATGCTACGGTGCCTTCCGATGTCTCTTCAGGTCAGGTAGCGCAGCCTCCCATCCCTCCTGTGGTGCTTAAGGTGCCCAAGGCCTCTAAATCCAAGCCCCCTGGTGGCCGAGTGACCGATGTCCGTGCAGGAGGTCCCATTGCTGATGCGGATCCCTCTTTGCCGGCGTCGTTCCACACCCTGATGGAGAAGCGATTTGTCGAGCTCTTTACCAAAATTGGGCCGACGCCTCTCTCCCAGATCCAGCCTGGGCACGCAGAAGCCTCCCGCGAGGTCGAGCCGCCTCCGATGCCTCCTCGGCGCTCACTCTCGCTGCTGGGAGCAGAGTCTCGGCGAGTGTCTGGTCTGGCTTCGGGGCATGTCTTGCAAGGAGCAGAGTCTTTGCCCATGCCACCTTTGGAACCGATACCCTCGATGCATGGCTTGCCTGGCCCGAACCCTTCCTCCGCAATGCCGGGCCTCGAACCTTGGGGAGCGCCTCGGGGGGGCCTCGTTTCAGCCTTTGATGCTTCGATCCACAGCCTCATCTACTCGGTGGCTGCCTCGTCAGGGCGTCACTCGCCTTGTCGCTCGAGGCCTGCTTCTAGACACAGCTCCGGTCGTCGATCGAGGCATTCATTGAGGCACTCATTGAGGCATTCATCAAGGCATTCATCGAGACACACCTCGCCTTGTCGGAAGCAACCTTTCCGGGAGTTTTCCCCGGAGTACTCGCCCCCTCCTATGCCGGAACTCGAGGACTGCGGGGGTTCGTTCTCTCCATGCCGGTCCTTGGCATCGGCGGACCAGGCCGCCTCATCTTCTTCGAGCCCGCCTCAAGGCCCGGCTCTGCTGACCAGTTGTCATTCTCGTCCTTCCTGAGGCAGATGGCGGTGGATCTGGATATCACCCTGGATTCGGGTTCCAAGTTATCGAAGGAGTATCTGGAGACAATGCATCTTCCTCAATCTCCTGCAGAGTCTCTACGCCTGCCTCTACATAAGCTTCTGGACCAGACTTTCATGAGATGCTTTGAGACCCCATACTCCATCCCGGCGGTCCCGGGGAAGTTGGATGCTCGCTACCGCACAGTGCACCATAAGGGCTTCGACGGGGCACAGCTCTCGCACCAGTCCCTCCTGGTTGAATCCTCTCTGAAGCGGTCTCATCCCTCCCAGGTCTATGCTTCCACTCCTGGCCGGGAGGGCAAAACCATGGACAGATTTGGCAGGCGCATCTACCAGAACTCGATGATGGCCTCTCGAGTCCTGAACTACAGCTTTCATTTTGCAACCTACTTTGAGTTTTGTTTTTACCCTATCTGGACTCTCAGGCTCGCTTAGAGTACTCGGAGGTGCTGGCATCATTGTCCCAACTCCGCTTGCAGATGATGCAATCGTCTTACGACGCCTTTGAGCTCTCGGCCAGAGCGGCTGCTTGTTCGGTGGCCATGAGACGCTTGGCGTGGCTTCGCACCATTGATATGGACCCGAATCTCCAGGACAGGCTGGCGAATGTTCCTTGTGCGGGAGCGGACCTTTTGGACGAGTCCATCGAGGCGGCAACGGAGAAGCTATCCAAACATGAAAAATCTTTTCAGTCTATTCTCCGCCAGAAGCCCAAGCCTGCTATCTCTCGTCCGTCTCGTCCTCCTATGATTTATCAAAGGCGCTACCCGCCGAAGCAGGCCCCCGCCATTTGGCCGCCAGTAAAGAGGCAGCATCAGCAGAAGCCCCAACAAAACCTTAGCCTTCTACTGTCCCTAAGGCTCCCCAGCCTTTTTGACTGTCTCGTAGGGAGCATAACTTCCATCGTTCTGCCCTCCCCGCTTTTTCCCATCGGAGGTCGTCTCCATCATTTTTACCATCGATGGACGGCTATTACCACCGACCTCTGGGTCCTTTCCATCGTAAGAGAGGGATACTCTCTTCAGTTCCATCATGTTCCTCCGGAACATCCTCCAAGAGAGTATCCTTCCAACTTAACCCAGACCGCCCTTCTTCTTCAGGAAGCCCAGGCTTTACTCCGGCTTCGGGCCGTCGAGCCAGTCCCTGTGGACCAACAGAACAAGGGTTTTTACTCCCGGTACTTCCTTGTTCCGAAGAAGACGGGCGACCTGCGTCCTATTTTGGACCTCAGGGTGCTCAACAAGTTCCTGGTCAGGGAGAAGTTTCGCATGTTGACCCTGGCTTCTCTCTATCCCCTCCTCGAGCAGAACAACTGGTTATGCTCCCTGGATCTCAAGGAGGCCTACACTCATATTCCCATTCATCCGGCCTTCCGTCAAAACCTCAGATTTCGGGTGGGACACCTTCATCTTCAGTACAGAGTGCTTCCTTTCGGCCTAGCTTCGTCTCCCAGAGTCTTCACCAAGTGCCTGGTTGTGGTGGCCGCAGCACTCAGGAACCATGGTCTGCAGGTGTTTCCCTACCTCGACGACTGGCTCATCAAGGATTCCACGTCTCAGGGGGCCGTCCGGGCCGCTCAGAGGACAATCTAGTTTCTACAGAGTCTGGGATTCGAGATCAACTTTCCCAAATCCCATCTTCAACCTTCACAGACTCTCCCATTCATCGGAGCTGTTCTGGATACTATTCAACTCAGAGCATTCCTTCCTCCTCACTGCCTGGTGGCTCTTCTTCATCTTTGTCACACGGTCTCTTCTCACCCATCCATCTCGGCGAGACACATGATGGTGTTCCTGGGCCACATGGCCTCTACGGTTCACGTGACTCCTTTTGCCAGACTTCACCTGCGGATTCCTCAGTGGACCCTGGCTTCCCAATGGTCGCAGATCTCCGACCCTCTGATTCGTCACATTCAGGTCACTCCTGCTCTGCTGCAGTCGCTTCGCTGGTGGATGCTCTCTTCCAATCTTTCCAGAGGTTTGCTGTTTCACATGCCTACCCATCAGAAAGTCCTCACTACCGACTCCTCGAACTATGCTTGGGGGGCTCATCTGGACGGTCTCAGCACCCAGGGCTATTGGACGAGTGCCATATCAATCTCCTGGAACTCGGCGATTTTCAATGCTCTCACTGCTTTTCAGCATCTGTTTCACGACATGGTGGTCCTCATTCGTACGGACAATCAGGTCGCCATGTTTTATGTCAACAAGCAGGGGGGCACGGGATCGGCCTCCCTCTGTCAGGAAGCTCTGAAAGTTTGGGATTGGGCGATTCGCCACAACGTCTTCCTCAAAGCTGTCTACATTCTGTGTTCATCCCACGTTTCTTTGAACTCGGTCACCGTTTACCTCTCCACCACCTCTCTCGGGAGCACATTCCAGGCATCCACCACCCTCTCCGTAAAGTAAAATTTCCTAACATTGCTCTTGAATAGAAACAGAAGATGATGACAGAAAAGGGCTACAGCCCATCAAGTCTGCCCACTCTGCTTACCCACCCCCTGTCTATGCCCTAATGACCCAATTTCCTTATCTTGACCCTCGTAGGGATCCCACATGGGTATCCCATTTATTCTTAAAGTCTGGCACGCTGTCTGCCTCGATCACCTGCACTGGAAGCTTGTTCCAATGATCAACCACTCTCTCTGTGAAGAAATACTTTCTGGTGTCGCCATGAAATTTTCCGCCCCTGAGTTTGAGCGGGTGCCCTCTTGTGGCCGAGGATCCCTTGAGAAAGAAAATATCATCTTCCACTTCGACACGTCCCGTGAGGTACTTAAATGTTTTGATCATGTCTCCCCTCTCCCTACGTTCCTCGAGAGTGTAGAGCTGCAATTTGTTCAGTCTCTCTTCGTACGAGAGACCCTTGAGCCCCGAGATCATCCTGGTGGCCGTCCGCTGAACCGATTCAATTCTGCGCACATCTTTACTGTAATGTGGCCTCCAGAATTGCACACAGTACTCCAGATGAGGTCTCACCATGGCCCTGTACAACGGCATCATGACTTCAGGCTTTTGGCTGACGAAACTTCTATTGATACAACCCAATATCTGCCTTGCCTTAGATCAGTGGTCTCAAACACGCGGCCTGGGGGCCACATGCGGCCCGCCAGGTACTATTTTGAGGCCCTCGGTATGTTTATCATAATCACAAAAGTAAAATAAAGCAGATTCTTGATCATATGTCTCTTTAGCTATAAATTACAATATTATTATTAAGACTTGGCCAAAAGCAAAGATTTATAAATTATAAAGAGTTTTATGTCATGCCCTCCAAGTACCTAGAAACCCAAAATGTGGCCCTGCAAAGGGTTTGAGTTTGAGACCACTGCCTTAGATGAAGCCTTCTCCACTTGATTGGCAGTTTTCATGTCTGCACTGATGATTACTCCTAAATCTCGTTCTGCTGAAGTCCTAGTTAAAGTTTCTCCGTTCAAGAAGTACGTCCTGTATGGATTTCCGCTTCCGAGGTGCATGACCTTACATTTCTTAGCATTGAAGCCTAGCTGCCAGGTTGAGGACCAACTTTCCAATGTATGCAGGTCCTGCGCTATATAATTCTGTAAACTGCATTCACTTACTATATTACATAGTTTGGCGTCATCGGCGAATAGTGTTATTTTACCTTGAAGCCCTTGAGTCAGATCCCCTATGAATATGTTGAAAAGGAGTGGACCCAGGACCGATGTTTTAGAGAGGGTACCATTAACCACCACCCTCTGAAGTCTGCCACTCAGCCAATCATTGACCCATGCAGTTAGTGTCTCTCCTAACTCCATCGATTCCATCTTGCTTAGTAGCCTGCGGTGTGGGACACTGTCAAAAGCTTTACTGAAGTCCAGGTACACGACGTCCAAAGACTCTCCCAAGTCCAACTTTCTTGTTACCCAGTCAAAGAAGCTGATGAGATTGAATTGGCAGTTCCTACCCTTGATGAATCCATGCTGACTGGGATCCCGAAGATTCCCTTCATTCAAGATCGTGTCCAATTTGCTTTTAATTAGTGTTTCCATGAGTTTGCACACTATTGATGTGAGACTCACCGGTCTATAATTCGCAGCCTCTGCCCTGCAATCCTTTTTATGCAGAGGAACGACATTAGCTAATTTCCAGTCCAGGGGAACTTTTCCCTTACTTAGGGAGAGATTGAATAGCTCAGCCAACGGTTTCGCCAGGACATCGCTCAATTCTCTGAGCACTCTTGGGTGCAAATTGTCTGGTCCCATGGCTTTGTTCACCTTGAGTCTTGCCAGTTCACTGTAAACTTCACCTGGTGTGAACTCAAAATTCTGAAACGGGTCTTCTGTGCTTTGTGTTGCCTTCAACTGTGGACCGTGTCCCGGTGCCTCACAGGTAAAGACTGAGCAGAAGTATTCATTCAGTAGTTCGGCTTTATCGGAATCTGCTTCCACTAACTTCCGTCCGGTCTTCTAAGGTGAATCTACCACCCCTCAACCTCAAATTATGTCCTCTGGTTTTACCATTTTCCTTTCTCTGGAAAAGATTTTTGTTCTATGTTAATACCCTTCAAGTATTTGAACGTCTGAATCATATCCCTGTCCCACCTTTCCTCTAGGGTATACATATTCAGGGCTTCTAGTCTCTCATACGTCTTCTGGAGCAAACCTCCTATAATTTTCATTGCCCTCCTCTCGACCGCTTCAAGTCTTCTTACGTCCTTCGCCAGATACGGTCTCCAAAACTGAACACAATATTCCAAGTGGGGCATCACTGGGGCATCAACACCTTCTTCCTTCTACTGGCTACACCTCTCTTTATACAGCCCAGCATACTTCTGGCAGCAGCCACCGCCTTGTCACACTGTTTTTTGCCTTTAGATCTTTGGATCCTTTGGTCCCTCTCCCTGTCCGTGCATATCAACCTCTCACCTCCCAGCATATACGATTCCTTCCAATTATTAATCCCCAAGTGCATTACTCTGTATTTCTTCGCATTGAATTTTAGTTGCCAGACATTAGACCATTCCTCTAACTTGCAGATCCTTTTTCATATTTTCCACTCCCTCTTCGGTGTCTACTCTGTTACAAATCTTGATATCATCCACAAAAATACAAACTTTTCCTTCTAACCCTTCAGCAATGTCACTCACAAACATATTGAACAGGATCTGCGCCAGTACCGAACCCTGACGCACTCCACTACTCACCTTTCCTTCCTCTGAGCGACTTCCATTAACCACCACCCTCTGGCGTCTGTCTGACAGCCAGTTTCTAACCCAATTCACTACTTTGGGTTCTAACTTCAGCCCTTCAACAGCTTCCTAAGAGGAACTGTATCAAAGGCTTTGCTGAAATCTAAGTAAATTATATCTAGCATATGTTCTCGATCTAGCTCTCTGGTCACCCAATCAAAAATTCAATCAGGTTCGTTTGGCATGATTTACCTTTTGTAAAGCCATGTTGCCTCAAATCCTGTAACCCATTAGATTCAACACTTTCAGCAACACTTCCATTATTTTTCCAACAACCAAAGTGAGGCTTACCGGCCTGTAGTTTTCCGCTTCATTCCTTTTGGGAATAGGGACCACATCTGCTCTCCTCCAATCCCCAGGAACCACTCCCGTCTCTAGCAATTTGTTGAACAAATCTTTAATAGGACCCACCAGAACCTCTCTGAGCTCCCTCAGTATCCTGGGATGAATCCTGTCTGATCCCATCGCTTTGTCAGCTTTTCAAGTTGCTCAAAAACACTTTCCTCTGAACAGCGCAGAATCTACTCCATTTTCTCGTGGAACTTTGCCAGACAATCTCACTCCTTCTCCAGGATTTTCTTCTGTGAACACAGAACAGAAGTATTTGTTTAGCACATTTGCCTTTTCCTCATCACTCTCCACACATCGGTTCCCAGCATCTTTTAGTTTAGCAATTCCATTTTTCATCTTCCTCCTTTCACTAATATATCTGAAAAAATTTTTGTCTCCCTTTTTTTACATTTTTAGCCATTTGTTCTTCTGCCTGTGCTTTCGCCAGACGTTATCTCTCTCTTGGCTTCTTTCAGTTTCACCCAGTAGTCCTTTCTGCTCTCTTCTTGGGTTTTTTTATATTTCATGAACGCCAACTCTTTTGCCTTTATTTTCTCCACCACTAGTTTGGAGTACCATATCGGTTTCCTTTTTCTCTTGTTTTTATTTATTTTTTTCACATAAAGGTCCATAGCCATTTTTATCGCTCCATTTCTCTTATGTCCTCCCATCCTAACAGTTCTTTCTTCAGGTACTCTCCATCTTATTAAAGTCCATACGTTTGAAATCTAGGACTTTAAGTATCGTGCGGCCACTCTCCACTTTAGCCGTTATATCAAACCAAACCATTTGATTGCTACTTCCCAGGTGAGCACCCATTCGAACTTTAGAGAGATACCGTATTTTCACGTAGATGACATGCACCCATGTAAAACGCGCACACGGGTATAGCGCGCGGAAAACACAAATTTACGTACAGAAATTTTTATATACCTTGCACACCCGTATACCGCGCATGCTGCCCGACTCTCCTTTCGCCCGCCCCTACTCTCCTCTGGAGACCCCGACTCTCTTTTCGCCCGCCCCGACTCTCCTTTCCCCCTTGAAGTCCTGTCCCTACCCTGAAAGCCTGATGCCCCCCCCCCCCGACGTCCGATTCACCCCCCTGCAGGACCGCTCGCACCCCCACCCCGAAGGACCGCTCGCACGCACCCGCACCCCCACCCTGAAGGACCGCTCGCACCCCCACCCCGAAGGAGCGCTCGCACTCCCACCCCGAAGGACGTCAGAGAAAGGGCGGGACCGCCTGAAGAGGAAGCAGCGCAGCACAGGGCTCTGAGAAGGGGCAGGACTGCCGGCAGAGGAAGCAGCTGGGCTGGCATCTGGAAACAAGGTAGACAGCTTCTCCATGGGGGAGGGGGGGAGGCTGTGGGGGTGCGAGCAGTCCTTCGGGTGGGGGTGCGAGCGGTCCTTCGGGGTGGGAGTGAGAGCGGTCCTTCGGGGTGGGAGTGAGAGCGCTCCTTCCGGGTGATGAATCGGGGGGGGGGGGAACTATGTAAAAAAAATTTTGTACAATGCGCTCACGCGTATAACGCGCAAGATTATGCGCAGTTTGTAAAAACCATGTATAACATGCGCGTTATATGCGAGAAAATACGGTACTCTCCATTTGTGAGGACCAGATCCAATATTGCTTTTTCCTTCGTGGCTTCCGTCACCATTTGTCTGAGCAGAGCCTCTTGAAAGGCATCCACAATCTCCCTACTTCTTTCCGATTCCGCAGACAGAGCATTCCAGTCCACATCCGGCAGCACTTTCTCTTTCCCTCCAAACTTTTGGATATTCACAATCAGATCCTTATCAGTTTGCTGCGATCCTTATCAATCTTTATTTTTACTCCCTCTATTTTTTTAACCTTTTGTAAACTGCATAGACATAATGATAGGTGGGATATCAAATATATAATAAACTTAGAAACAGAAACATGATGGCAGATAAAAGCCAAATGGCCCATCTAATCTGCCATCCGCAGTAACCATTATCTCTTGAAACTACTGTCCGCTGGAGACTAAGTGTTCTGTGCAGTCCACAGCAAAGTAGTTGTCTCTTCTGGCAAGAGAGAGACTCCATATCTGGACAGGTCTAGAGACTAAAGGAAAACATTAGTGGTTGAGTTTAATTGTATTCCTTTTCTTTCCCTGTATCAAAGAAACAAGGAAACTGGGTTAGGTTACACTTCAGTGGGGAATTTATACAATCAGGGAATTGGGTTACCTGTCTTAAACTGATAATGGCAAAAGCAGGCATAAATGGGTAAGTTGGATCAGCCAATTGGTCCTTTAATTTCATTAGCAGAAAAATGGACATTTTAGCCAGCCTGCCTACCTGCCACAGATCTAGCTATGGCTAAAGGAAAGATTCCACATTGCCCTCTCCCTATGAAGCTGCCAGCCCTTATACACATGGGCTGAGCCAAACCTGTTACGTGCCAAATAAGCCTTTACCCAAGCTAAATCTTAGAATGCTAGACTGGTCTCTGGCTTGTGTCCTGGTCATAGAGCAGCAGATGCGTGCATTCACTGTGTTGTATCAGGGTTCCTAAATTAGTATTGAAGCTGGGATACAGGATCCTGTGGCTTGTGCTTTATAATGTGCACTGGATCATTAGTAGAATTTAGGGGCCTATTCAGAATTTTGTGCCTGGGAGTTCAAGATTTTATATGGGATAAGTCTGGTATATTTGCAGTCCTACCTTGAAGCTATTTTGACACGAACCTTGTGCTTAAGGTATGTTTAACCTGACCATTTATTTTTTTCATCAAAACGGGACATCCGCCCCTAGCCCAGCCCTGACCCCAATTTCTTCCTTTCATTTTTCATGTACACACAATATCTTAATTCATGAAGGTAACCATAAAATTAAAAAAAGCACACTGTACTCGGAGAAAATGTTAATTATCATTTATATTTGGGGGGTTTTCAAAGATAACTAAAATATGCAATGTCACCTCAGTAACTATAGAATAATAGACAAATATAGTGCAAAATATAGACAGCAGATATAAATTCTCTAAACTGACACATTTTGATCACTAAATTGAAAATAAAATCATTTATCCTACCTTTGTTGTTTCATGAGTCTCTAGTTGCACTTTATTCTTCTGACTGTACATCCAATATTTATTTATTTCGCTCTTTTTTTCTTTTTCTCTTTCTTTCAACATTTCTTTCACAATCCAGCCCCATCCCCTTTGGGTCCAGGTCTCTCTCCCTTTTCCCTCTGTTACTCTCCCCAGATCCAGTGTCAGTTCTTCTTTGTATCTTTGTTCCAGGTCTCCTTCTCTCTCCCTTCTCTGTTATGATCTTGCATCTCTGTTCTTCTTCAGGGTCTCTCCCCCTCTGTCTGCATCTGCCTCCTGTCTTTACCTTTTGGTCCAGGCCTTCCTCTCTCTAGTCTTTCTTCTGCTTACAACCCCCCCCCCTTCTCTGTCTTTTTCTCTCCTTCCTACCTCCTTCTTATGTTCCCCTCACTGCCTTCCAGCCTTTGTCCCACCCCATCCCCTGAAGCCAGCCTGCTTCCCTCCCTCGCCAAAGCCTGTCTGCCTTCCTCCCTCCCTCCAGCGCCGAAGCCTGGCCTACTGCTGATTCTGATGCTTACAACCCCCTCCCCCTGGTACACCACCACCTGCTGCTGCTTCCTGCCCGCTGCCGCTGCAACTACAGGAAAGGAAGGTCCAGGCGCATACCCACAAGCCTTCCCCTGATTTTGGAGAGAAGGTCCGTGCCTGGCTGGCTTGGAACTTCCTCTCCGTCAGAATTGACGTCAGGGAGAAGGCTTGTGGGCTGGCGCCTGGCCCTTCCCTTCCTGCAGTTGTGGCGGTGGGCAGGCAGGGAAGTAGGGAGAGAGTCCAGGCTCTGCGATTGCCTGTTCCGTTGTCCCCACGCACAGCTTCAGGATGCTGTCTCTGAAAATGGGACATTTCGGCATCCCGAAGCTGTGCGTGGGGACAGGGGATTTAAAAACAGGACACAGGTATGTTTAATCTTCAATTTCCCTCAGCTAGAGTATTTTGACTAATGCACTCTCGATCATAGTATTTTTAAGGTTGGTGCTGATTTTGTGGAACAAGCTTCCGATTGAGTTGAAAAGTTTGTCTGATGATATATTTTGTCGTCAATTGAAGACATAGCTTTTTAGCTAATATTTAGGTATATATAGATATATTTAATTTTTTAATTGTAGAATTCCCCAGCCTGTATAGCCTTTTCAGCTGAAAAAGCAGGTTTATAAAAGATGAAATTATGTAGTTTCCAAGTTTTATTTAAAATTTGATTAAATGCTTATACAGATTTCTAAGTGATTTACAATTAAAATCAGGGTTAAAATACATAAGACATACAGAACTAAGACGAGACGACTACTGACAGGAACAGAAGGGAAGAAGGGTAGAAATGTAATAGAAAAGGAACCAAATGAGGTAAAAACAGAAGGATTAAAGAAAATGTATTTTTCCCCCCCAGATTGGCAGCTCTACCTCTGACTTCACACAAACTGGTGTAGTTTCAAACGTAAGTCTATATTGTTGCCCTACATCTCTGACAGTGTGCATTAATCGGCTTTTGTTGTGTGCAGTGCAGTGTCGAATTGACTGCCTTTGGACTTGTGGTAAGTAGAGGGTGACTGAAAACGGCCTCTATTAGCCTGAATCGACATTAGGTCATGACTTGGCCCCCCTTTCTCTCCCCCCATTGTCCTACTGTAAATCCTGGTAGTCTAGTGGCCTAATCAGGGCAAGAGCAATTTCCATTTGCTCCTGGCTATGCCATTGCCACTTAAAATGGCTGCTTTGACCTTTAGCTCTTCCAGGAATTATCTAGTGATTGGAACCAGTATAGGCAGGAGTCACTTCGACTGCAATTAGGCCTTTAGACCACCAGGATTTAAGGTGAGTGTGAGAGACAGCCCAAAGTTGGGTTTTTTAATGTTTTGTTTTTTAATTTTGGCCCCCAAACCAAAATCTGGTCAGCCTCTAGTGGCAAGTGAAGTAACTTCTTATAAATGTTTGGTGGTTTAGCCAGGCTTTTAGCCCTTGGGGGACTGAGGAGCAGAGCAGTACAAGCATGATATCCTTTTCTTGCGTCACACATTTATTTTTTAGTATTTATACACTGCTTATAGCCTATGTACTGTGTGTTTATTTTATCATTCTGATGCTGAAAAGATTGATTTAGTAAATATAATGAAATGGGAAAACATTGCTGTCCTAGTAATTTCTCTGGGGAAGGTGAGTTATGCCAATGCAGAGAAATTTAGTTTTTCATCACTTGACCACAGTAGACTTTTTCTTCACAGATTCCAGTAAAAAGTGTAGATGGAGCAGCTTCATCAAACTGTGTTTCAGATATTTCTCACCTTGTCAGGAAAAAGGTGAGTGAAGTAGTCCCTCATTGGATAACATGTAGGCCACGTCTGGCTCTGCTCTAGGGAGCCTGGGTGACGCAACTCCCCCCTCCTCCCCCCTTCACCAGTTCCCTTCTCTTTAGCCTCAAGCATGTCAACTGCTTCCCTAACGGTATATATACTGGATCTGCACTATTTCCTATTTGTACAGCATCTTGTAGCTCTTGAAATATACAGCTCCATTATTCTTATAACTTCTCCTGGAAATGAGCAGAATTCTCTCTGTAATTATCCTGGAAATGTCCAGTTGTCTCTTTTGTAATCCGCCCAGAACTGCAAGGTTGAGGCGGAATAGAAATCAGTAATGTAATGTAATATTCATCAACTGTGGTGGGTTGAATCTTAACAAGCATTGGAAAGTCTAAAGCTGGCTCTGGAATTAACAGGGCTTTAGCCTAACCTTACATTTCTTGACCTCCATTGGCCCATGAGAATATGCTTCAGTAGAGAATTCTAATAGCAATAGAAGTTACTGGCAATAGCTAATCCAAGTTTCCAAGTTTATTAAATGATTTGATTAATCGCCTACTCTACATTCAAGGTGATGTAATCCCTGCTTTTCTGTGATACTCAGTTTTCCTTTCCACTGGGAGCCAGCAGGATCTGTCCAGCTGGAGAGGGTGCCAAATTTGGTTAGGATCCATTTTTCTAATGGCTCTATTGATATTCCCATGCTATTTATGGCTACCCCTCTTCCAGTATGGCAATAGTATCATATTATTAGAAGATTACTTCTGGTACTTTAATGTGTGTGCTTGCAAGTGAACACTGCCACCAGCAGAAAGGGAAAATAGGGTTAGCAGGGACAGGTATGCAACCGAGACTAGGTGGAAAAAGAAAGCGACTTGCTTACTGTATTTTTGTGTGCACGGTAGTCTCTTATCACATTCACACTGAGCCTTTCTTGCTAAGTAGTGGTGTGGCTCATTTGATCATTTAGTGAAACCCAAGTATAAATAGAATGCTTTGTCTGCAGAGTAATACAAACATCCAGTCTACCAGATTTCCTCGGTGATGGACCAGCCAGCTGGAGCTGCTGCTGCATGCTGTAAATATACTGTGCTTGGAAAGCAAAGGCAAGGCCTGTGTATAAAGTGGGGTGGGGACTCTCTGGAACCCAGTTTCGTAAGGAGACATCAGCTTTCTGAAGGAAAAACCATGCATAAGATTTAAATATTTTTTCTGCAGCGGAAACCAGAAGATGAAAGCCCCAGGAAAGACAATGAAGCTAAGAAACTTAAGCAGGAATCAGTTGTGAATGGTGGAGGTGGTGGGGATGCTGTCGTACCCAGTGGAAACGATGGGGCAGAGAAAGTGCAAGAGGTGGGCAGTTAGATACCAGTTTCATACACACATCCTTCAACATAGAAACTGTTTGGCCTTTCTCACAGACATGGGAACCTTCCAGTGCATGCAAACTTGCCTTTTATTTTCTATGTCTCCAGAAGATGTTCTAATCATGTCTGTAATGGCCTTCCTCTATAGAGAGAAGAGCAATGCAGAGCATGGTACTTGGAAGATGTTCCTAGTCTCTAGTGCAGGGGTGTCAAAGTCCCTCCTGGAGGGCCGCAATCCAGTCGGGTTTTCAGGATTTCCCCAATGAATATTCATGAGAGCTATTAGCATACAATGAAAGCAATGCATGCAAATAGATCTCATGCATATTCATTGGGGAAATCCTGAAAACCCGACTGGATTGCGGCCCTCCAGGAGGGACTTTGACACCCCTACTCTAGTGGCTTCAAGTAGTAAACAAAGTTTCTGTCCTGGCATTTTAACATTTTCAACTTGGAGCCTGTAACAGCTATTTCCACTTGTTCACAGAACTTGGACTAATGAATCTGATGCATTCTTTCTTTATAGGCAGAAGATCATGCACAGACAGATCCAGAAAGCACTGCCTGACTGCTCTGAATGTTGTCAACTAAGGGAACTGGTTTTGTACATAATGTATTTTTTCACTTTTTGGAGGAGAAATTTTTGTAAAACTTGAATAAAGATTGAGCAAAAGTCAGAAATATGGTGATTGACTGAAATGGGTAGTGTAATCTTTGAAGCTTGGAAGCACAATTGGCTGGGCAGCTGTGTCTATGTAATCTGGCTACTTGCTAATCTGCTTCAGGTACCTTTTTGATTCCAGGTTGGTTCACGACAAGCTAATTCCATCATTCCTCAGTTTTGGTTTTATATTTTTTCAGGTTTTCAAAGTAAATTACAGTATGTTCTCCTATCCTTAGAACAGTGCTTCTCAACCCAGTCCTTGAGGCACACTAGCAGTCAGGTTTTTCAGGATATACAAAATGAATATGCATAAGAAAGTTGTAGAAAATATGCTGAAACCTGCCCAATGTGTGACAGAAGCCAAAAAAGCAAACAAGATGCAAGGAATTATTAGAAAAAGGCTGGTAAACAAGACTAACAATGCTATAATGCCTATGTATCGCTCTATGGTGCAACCTTACCTTGAGTATTATGTTCAGTTTGGGTCGTCTTATCTCAAATAAATATAGCAGAACAAGAAAAGTGACCAAGATAAAGGGGATAGAACTCCTCATATGAGGAACGACTAAAAAGGTTACGGCATAGAACGAGTACAGGTGGATCAAATTTTTTATTTTTTTTTACTCTGTCAAAAATTACAAAGACTAGGGGACACTCGAAGTTACAGGGAGATACTTTTAAAAACAATAGGATGCAATATTTTTTCACTTAGAAAATATTTAAACTCTGGAATGTGCCACCAGAGGAAGTGGTAAGAGCAGTTAATGTAGCTGGTTTTAAAAGCGATTTTGACAATATCCTGGATGAAAAGTCCATAGTCTGTTGTTGAGACAGACATTGGGGAAGCCACTGCTTGCCCTGGATCAGTAACTTGAAATGTTGGTACTGTTTAGGTTTTTGCCAGGTACTAGTGACCTAGATTGGCCACCGTGAAGATAGGATCCTAGGCTAGATGGACCATTTGTCTGATCCAGTAAGACTATTCTTATGTTCTTATACAGTATACTACCTCCTTGGTATGCAAATCTTTCTTAAGCATATTCATTGTTGATATTCTGAAAAACCAAATGGCTGGGTGTGCTCTGAGGATCAGGTTGAGAACCAGTGCCCTGGCGGGCTTACAGTTTAAGCTTATTTGCTCACATTTTGCTTTAACTCATGTAACCTGCCTCCAATTCCATTTTGGAGGATTTGGTGTGATATAAAACCACAAATACATAACATTTTAAATGGTGTCATGATTCTCATAGGCATAAGTCTTTTTCTGTTACATCCACTTAGGAGTTCATATGTATGGTGATAATCCATTCCCACAAACTGGACTTGCAGAAGTGTGAACACTTACAGCTTTGAGCGCCTCCCTCAGGGAGGCGGAGCCCAGAGTCCCCTTTCAGTTTTTCTTCTGCAGCAAACTGTGCACAAGTGTTCTGATCTGCTCTGCTTAGTTTTGATTTTATTTTCGGCTTAAGTTTGGTTTTTTTCTGAGGCTTTGGTGCCCTGAGGCCCCATTCTTGGGCATCCTCTGCTTAGGAAAGGACACAGATTCTGTTGAGTCAGACTGCAGCTCTGCAGGGCAAGCCTTTGGGTGAGCCTGGGGAACCAGCCTACTGTGTGTCTTCAAGGCTCGGGGTCCATTTCTCTGGGAGCCAGCTCACCTTCTGAGTCTCAGTGGCTTGAGTGCAGACTGTGGGTGCCCTGTATAAGAACCTTCAGGGTATCGGTGTGTTGACTCGCCCAAAGGTATAAATTATCCTTACCCTCTATACACGGTATTCGCTGTAGGAAAACTGGGAAAATCACTTCTCTTCAGAATCACAGGTCTTTGGAACGACCTTACTACCCCGCTGCGGAACCTGGGCTCCCTCCAATTATTCCGCAAGCAACTGAAAACCTGGCTTTTCACTAAAATGTAATTCTATCCCCCTTACTCTTCTCTTCTATATATAAGTTCATGTAAACCTTTTTTTCCTTCTCTTCCTATATTTTAAGTTCTTGTAAACCGTGCCAAGCTCCACAACATCCGTGGAGATGATGCGGTATATAAACTTAAGGTTTAGTTTAGAAGAACGTCAACGTGCCACAGCTTTGTACTTGGCCCCATTCATGTCCTCCAAGAAAAACCATGTTTGCCTCATAGACATTGTAAATTTCATCCTAAGACCAAATACGTGTCCATTGAGATGCATTCATTTGATGCTTAATCTCAATACTCCAAATATCTCTAAGTCCAGTCTTTGGTTTCTTATTTAAATAGCCAGATAATAATTTATACCACAATCTGTTAATATACACAGGAGTTTGTAATTTAGCTCCACAGAGACTGCCCTCACTAAGGTCTGCAGTGACTTGTTCATGGCAAGATCTAAGGACCTTTACTCTATCCTTATCCTTCTTGACCTATCTGCTGCCTTTGATACTGTAAATCACAGCTTACTCCTTGATATGCTATCCTCATTTGGATTCTGTGAATCTGTCCTCTCCTAGTTTGCCGCCTACCTTTCCCAACGCACCTTTAGTATATGTGTTGGTGGGTCGTCTTCTGCTGCTACCCCGCTATCGGTTGGTGTACCCCAGGGTTCTGTCTTAGGCCCTCTTCTCTCGGTGCCCTGATCTCCTCCCATGGCTTCTAGCATCACCTTTATGCTGATAACGCCCAAAGCTACCTCTTTACACCTGTAATTTCACCTAAAGTCCAAGAAAAAGTCTGCTTGTTTGGCTGACATTGCTGCCTGGATGTCCTGCCGTCATCTGAAAGTAAATGCGAGGGTCATTTCATAAATAATGCACACTATTTTTTAAATTTATATGTTTTATTTTTATATATATTTTTTTCAAGTATTTCTTTACAATCCTTCAATATAGTCTCCCTGCTTTGCAATGACCGAGTCCCAATATCTAGGAAGCTTCATTATTCCATTTAAGACACTGTTTTAGTTCAGTTGCTGAATGGCTTGGGTACTGGCGAAGAAAGCTCTTCCAGAGATGCAAAACAATGTCCACACATAGGTTGTTTCAATGTTGGAAAAAGGTCGAAGATCAGGTTTATTTAAAAATTTGATATACTGCTTTATCAAAATTCAAAGCGTTTCTACATAATATAAGAACAAAATATAAAAAGAGCGTACGTTAAAAACAAATTACAAATAACGCTACAAACAATCAAACGCACTATTAACTTACCAATACAGGATGGAAAAGGGCAGTGGACTCATGTCTGGACTGTAGGGAGCATGAGGTAACACCTCCCAGTCATATTCGCGTAGTTTTTCAATGACGAGTGGAGAGCTCCATCTTCCCCACGACCAAAAAAATTTCAGTGAGCTCAATCAAAAGATAAACAAATGATTTTTTTCTTATGATTATGAAGGCATCATCACCACAGCCAAAGTAGAAGAAATGTCACAGCAGTGTATTATTGTGATTTTTTTGAAAAGCGCAGAAAAATACACAAAACCCAACCTCAGTTCTTGGCAGGGCCACTCATTTTTCACGACAACACTCACTCGCACATAGGGAATGTCATCATTGAAAAACTACGCGAATACGGCTGGGAGGTGTTACCTCATGCTCCCTACAGTCCAGACATGAGTCTACCAGACTTCAACCTTTTTCCAAAGTTGAAACAACCTATGCGTGGACATCATTTTGCATCTCTGGAAGAGCTTTTTTCCGCCGGTATCCGAACCATTCGGCAACTGAACAAAAGCGGTGTCTTGGATGGAATAATTAAGCTTCACAGACGTTGAGACTTGGTCATTGCAAAGCAGGGAGATTATATTGAAGGATTGTAAAGAAATACTTGAAAAAAATATAAAACATGTAAATTTAAAAAATATTGTGCATTATTTATGAAATG
The DNA here is from genome assembly GCF_902459505.1 of Geotrypetes seraphini. NCBI lineage: Eukaryota > Metazoa > Chordata > Amphibia > Gymnophiona > Dermophiidae > Geotrypetes > Geotrypetes seraphini. The sequence goes on from NC_047095.1 coordinate 72,976,608, forward strand.
ATCCTCGTATGTCCAAGATAGCTGCTCCTTTTTCCTCCTAAGCCCTCTGCTCCTCCTCCTTTCTCTATCTCTGTAAATAATACTGTCATTGTTCCAGTCTCCTCTGCTTGCAACCTTGGAGTGGTCTTCAATTCCGATCTCTCATTTTCTACGCATATCCAACAAGCTGCTAAGACCTGTCGCTTCTGCTCTTCAATGTCGCCCCTTCCTCTCTAGCACACTACCTGGACCTTTGTCCAAGTTCTCATAATCCTTTCAGGTATTCAAAGAAGACAAATTCTCGTTCAGCTGGAAAAACAACTGCGGGTTGCCCCAAGGCTCCCCGCTATCTCCGACCCTATTTAACATCTACCTTATCACATTGGGACACTTGCTACAAAGCCTAAAACTCAACTTTTACATTTACGCTGACGACATTACTGTAGTGCTACCACTAACCAGTCCGTCATCAGACTTTATTAATCTCTTAACCAACACCCTAAAGCAAATAGAGCTTTGGATGACGGCCTTCAAACTAAAACTGAACACAGAAAAAACTAAATTTTTCCTGGCATCTCCCAATGAAAAGATAAGACAACACGATTCACGTGAATGGCCGTGATTACAAAATTGACCGAACTATAGAAATACTAGGAGTCACCCTTGACAAACACCTAATCTTGGAAAAGCATACAGATTTAATGTTCAAAAAAAGTATATCAGTCCTATGGAAGCTCCGCACCATTAAAAAATACTTTGATGATTCATCCTTTCGATTACTTGTACAATCATCCATCTTGAGTACTCTGGATTACTGCAACATTATATATCTGGGAGCTTATAAGAAGACACTTAACAAGCTGAGATTAATTCAGAACACTGCGGTCCGGCTCATCTTTGGTTTAAAAAAAAAATGGGAACATATCACCCCATACTTCCAGATACTCCACTGGTTGCCGGTGGAATCCAGAATACTCTTCAAGTTTGCCTGCATCAGCTACAAAGCTATCTTTGGGATGCTACCAGCTTACCTCGCCTCTCAATTCATCCTCAACAGCTCTAATAAGAGCTCTCGCAGAATAAATCTCTTTAATTACCCATCCCTGAAATCATTTCTTTACAAGAAGTTCCTAGACAGAATGTTATCATTCCAGGCAGCCAAACTGAACACATAGCTCGTAAAACCCATTCTCGAGGCCACTTCTTACACCGACTTCAGAAAATCACTGAAGATGCGTCTCTTTAACAAATTCTAATTCCTAATTCTTGCCTAATCCCCCTCAGCTATTCTCATCCCAATCCCCAATTCTCTTGATTTTAGATTAACTCATCCTTCTTCCCATTTGTAAAGGTATTCCACCCAAATTGTTTTCTCCTGCACCCCAATCTCTGACTAGATACTTCCTTTTGATTCAAACCATCTTGGTTCTCTTCCATTTGTAATTTGTATCCCAGAAAGTACTTTTTCTGTTCCCCTTACATCTCATACACTCATTGTATGTATCTCATTGTAAACATCTCTTCTTGTTGAAAACATCTCTTACTCTCATTGTATGCAACTTGTTGTAAACCGCTTTGAACTTATCGTATAGCGGTATATAAGAAATAAAATTATTATTATTCTTTAGCACTCTCCAGACCAGTAGAGGTTAACTTTACGAATGGGTATATATCTAATCATGACCAGCAGGTGGAGACTGAAAACAAAACTTTGGGACAGTATATCCTAGCCCCTCCTCTCTATTTCCCTCAGTCTTCTTTCAGTCTCCAGCAGGTGTTGATGTGATCTGTACCCATCTCCCTTGGTAGGGCTGTTGGAATTTGTTTAGGGGGTTTATTGTCCCTGTTTTTAGCCGGACGGAGCTTGGACGGACTCTGTTTGGGGGTTCGTCCGACCTCGGGGGTGTCAAACCCGGCGGGTCACGAGCGGGGTCCCTCCCCCCACTTCCTCCACCTCCCCACATTTTTTTAGAGGAGCCTCAGCAGTAAGCCTTGCCCCCTAAGTCAAGCAAGGCATATTGCTTCGAGAGCCTGTGGAGTCTGTTCTGTAAAAAAAAAAAAAAAAAAAAAATCCTGAGGTAGTGCTGGTCTGAAGGGTTGTTTCCCTTTAAGAAAACTGTATTTTACTGTATTTTTTCATGTAACCAGCACTTTTTTATAGCTAGGTCGCGTATGGAGCAATTGTGCCCTTCTCCGGGGGAGTAGGACACAATTTTAGTCCAGCCGCGAGGCACTCGCGGCCGGCCTGAACTCGGCGGTTTGGGTCGGTGAGGTGGTGGAGCTCCGTCGGCAGCGGCTGCAGGCGCCCAGAGCTCCCCGCCGATGGTGCCTCGCGAGTCGGCTTGGAGCAGTGGGGAAGCCCGGTCTTCCACAACCGCCCACGGAGGGATTCCCCGAAGGATTCCCTCTCAGCTGATTTTTTGACAGCTGATGCCGGCTTGCCTGCTTTAGCGGCTGAGACTATTCAGGTTTCTCAGCCGCTTCAGGCTATGGAGGGAGCTTTTTTGGCGGGAAAACCGCCATCTTCTCTGTCTGGCCCCTCCATTTTGTCTTCCACCTCAGGTGACCTTCCCCCTGTTTTGACTATGCAGGGGCAAGGTTCTGCTGGGTCCCCTGCTGTGGCAGGGAGTCCCTTGGGACCCTCGGGGGGTTTTTCTCCTGAATTTTTCTTTTCTTTATGCAGAGCCTATTTTCAGGCGGCTGGGGGTCCCGGTTGCGCCCAGGGGGTTTCGGGGGGTGGGTTTTCCTCCGCGCTCCCTGCGGCTTTGCCTCTTTCGTCTGGCGTGACGTCCCCTCCGCCGCCTCCCTTGTCCAAGCGTCCGCGGGTGTCGTGGGACGAGAATTTGTGGTCGGAGGAACGGGTCGGTCTGGAGGAGGACCTGGACCCTTCTGAGGAGTTCCAGGACTCTCTGGAGGGGACGGAAGCTGGCGGCGGGTTGTCGGATTTCCCGTTCTCCAGTGACGAGGCGTCCGTGGTGCGCCTTTTTCAGAAAGATGAGCTGCCTGACCTTATTCAACAGGTTTCTTCGGTTTTGCGTTTTGAGGACGCGCCGCCGGAGACTCCGCGTGTGGGGGACCCCCTGTTACGGGGGATCCGTTCCGTTTCCCGCTCTTTTCCTATGCATCAGGATATTCGGGATATTATTCTGGAGCAGTGGAAAACGCCGGAGACGCCGTTTCGGCTGGCGCGCAGCATGGCTCGCCTGTATCCCATTCCTGAAGGGGATCGGGCTACGTTAGCTTCGCCAGTCGTGGATGCGGTGGTCTCGGCAATTTCCAAGCGGCATACCGTGCCTGTTGAGGGCGGTTCTGCCTTGCGGGACCCTGAGGAGCGCAAATTGGAGAGCATCCTTAAGCAAAATTTTCAGGTCTCTGCCTTTGGGGTCCAGGCGGCTATTTGTGGGGGACTGGTCGCTCGCGCCGTGTTTCGGTGGGCGGAGCGGGTCTTGGATCGAGAGTCTGACGACTGGTCTCTGGTGGATCAGGAGGTTGCGAAGATTGAGATGGCGGCCTCATTCCTCTCAGATGCTCTATATGACTTGGTGCGGATATCGGCTAAGTCTATGGCTTTTGGCGTGGCCGCAAGGCGTGTGTTGTGGCTGCGCGCTTGGGCGGCGGATGCTGCGTCCAAAGCTAAGCTTACTAAATTTCCCTTTCGGGGGTCGTTTTTGTTTGGAGAGGACTTGGATAAGTTGATTCAGACTCTGTCGGACTCGAAAGTTCCCCGTCTGCCGGAGGACCGTGCCCGCCCGGCGTCTCGGGGGGGTGCGGCCCGGGGGCGTTTGCGGGATTTTCGCAAGTATCGCCCTGGGCGTGGGGCTGCTTCTTTCCAGTCTCCGGGATTTTCCCGGGGTCGGTTCTTCCAGCGCATGCAGCCCTTTCGGGGGGCCCGTCGGGGGGCAGGGAATCCCTCCGCCGGTTCCCCCGCTTCCCGTCCTGCACAATGACGCCTTGCCGGCGCCCCCTTTGGTTCCGGTGGGGGCTCGGCTGCGCGAATTTTTCCCCAAATGGGCCGAGATCACGTCCGATCGGTGGGTCCTGGAGGTGGTGCGGGACGGTTATGCCCTGGAGTTCGCCCGCTCTCTGCCGGATTTTTTCCTCGCTTCTCCGTGTCAGACTCCGGGGAAGACGCAGGCTTTTCGCCAGACCCTTCAGCGCTTGCTAGATCTCAGGGCAGTTGTTCCGGTGCCCCCTCCGGAGTGGGGCACAGGCAGGTACTCCATTTACTTTGTGGTGCCCAAAAAGGAGGGGACCTTTCGGCCCATCCTCGATTTAAAAGGGGTCAACAGGGCTCTCAAGATTCCCTCTTTCCGTATGGAAACTCTGCGGTCGGTCATTCTGGCGGTTCAGCCGGGGGAGTTTCTCACTTCTCTCGATCTGACGGAGGCCTACTTGCATGTTCCCATTCGGGCCTCTCATCAGCGTTTCCTGCGCTTTGCGATCTTGGGTCGGCACTTTCAGTTCTGTGCGCTTCCCTTTGGGCTGGCCACGGCTCCTCGGACGTTCACCAAGGTGATGGTGGTCGTCGCGGCAGCCTTGCGGTCGGAGGGCATCCTGGTACACCCCTACCTGGACGACTGGTTAATTCGGGCAAAGTCGTTGCAGGAAAGCTCCCGGGTTACTGCTCGGGTGGTGGAGTTTCTCCGGTCGCTGGGCTGGGTGGTCAACCTTTCCAAGAGTCGGTTGGTCCCGGCTCAGCGTCTGGAGTACCTAGGGGTGCTGTTCGACACCTCCTTGGGGAAGGTCTTCCTCCCAGAGGGCCGGGTGAGCAAATTGCAATCTCAGATTCGCCTGCTTTTGGCGTCCCGGTGTCCTCGGGCGCGAGATTTCCTCCAGGTCTTGGGGTCGATGGCGGCGTCCCTGGACGTGGTGAGGTGGGCGCGGGCCCACATGCGTCCTCTCCAGTATGCTCTGCTCCGGAGGTGGTCTCCCCAGAGGCACGGGATGGATGTTCCGGTTCCCCTGCGAGGCTTGGCGCGCTGCAGTCTGCGTTGGTGGCTCCAGACCCCTCACCTTGTTCAGGGGGTGGGTCTGGATCTCCCGCAGTGGACGGTGCTCCTGACGGATGCGAGTCTCTTGGGTTGGGGGGCTCAGTGTTTGGGTCACTCGGCTCAGGGCACCTGGTCCGCGGAGGAGGCCGCCTGGTCGATCAACGTGTTGGAGACCAGAGCGGTCCGTCTGGCGCTGTTGGCTTTCCACTCCCTGTTGATGGGCAAGTCGGTCAGAGTGCTGTCGGACAATGCCACGGCGGTGGCTTATGTCAATCGTCAGGGGGGCACCAAGAGCACTCAGGTGGCGCAGGAGGCGGCTCTGCTCATGGTTTGGGCGGAATCCCATCTGCTGGACCTCTCGGCCTCTCATATAGCCGGAGTAGAAAATGTTCAGGCAGACTTCCTCAGTCGTCACTTCCTAGATCCAGGAGAGTGGTGTCTCGGCGCCGAGGCGTTTCAGTTGCTAGTGCGTGCTTGGGGGCAGCCCCTGATGGACCTGATGGCCACGGGTGGCAACGCCAAAGTGCCCCGCTTCTTCAGTCGTCGCAGGGACGGTCTGGCCGAGGGTCTGGATGCTCTGGTCCAGCAGTGGCCAACGGAGGGGCTGTTGTATGTGTTCCCTCCTTGGCCGCTGGTGGGCAGAGTGCTTCTTCGCATTGTTCACCATCCGGGTTTGGTGGTGCTGGTGGCGCCGGATTGGCCTCGCCGTCCGTGGTATGCGGATCTGGTGAGGCACCTGGTAGCGGATCCTCTTCCTCTGCCTCTCTCGGACGACCTTCTGATGCAGGGTCCCATTCCCATGTTCGACCCGTCTCCCTTCTGTCTTACGGCGTGGCTCTTGAAAGGGGTCGCCTTAGCAAGAAGGGATATTCAGACAAGGTGATCTCTACACTGTTGGGGTCCCGGAGGCTTTCTACCTCTCGGGCTTATGTGCGGGTTTGGCGTCTCTTTGAGGAATGGTGTCGGGCGCGGGGAGTGACCTCTTTTCGCGCTTCTCTGCCTAACATTCTAGAGTTAAGAACATAAGAACATAAGAACATAAGAACATAAGAACATAAGAAATGCCATCTCCGGATCAGACCTTCGGTCCATCAAGTCCGGCGATCCGCACACGCGGAGGCCCTGCCAGGTGTACACCTGTTGTAATTTATAGTCCACCATATCTTTATATGCCTCTCTTAAGGAGATATGCATCTAGTTTGCTCTTGAAGCCTAGGACGGTCGATTCCGCAATAATCTCATCTGGGAGGGCATTCCAGGTGTCAACCACTCTCTGAGTGAAGCAGAACTTCCTGACATTAGTCCTGAACCTGTCCCCCCTTAGCTTCATTACATGTCCTCTAGTCCGTGTCAAATTGGACAATGTAAATAATCTTCTCTGCTCTATTTTGTCGATTCCTTTCAGTATTTTGAAGGTCTCGATCATATCCCCACGCAGTCTCCTTTTCTCAAGGGAGAATAATCCTAGTGTTATAAGTCTGTCCTCGTATTCCAGTTTTTCCATACCCTTCACCAGTTTTGTTGCTCGTCTCTGCACCCTCTCCAGCAGTTTTATATCCTTCTTTAGGTAGGGAGACCAATGTTGGACGCAGTATTCCAAGTGTGGTCTGACCATTGCCCTATAAAGCGGCATTATAACTTTCTCCGATCTACTCGAGATTCCTTTCTTTATCATGCCCAACATTCTATTTGCCTTCTTTGCCGCTGCCGCGCATTGTGCCGACGGCTTCAGGGTCCTATCTATCAGTACACCCAGGTCCTTTTCTTGTTCACTCTTCCCCAGAGTTGCACCTGACATTGTATACTCGTATTCCTTATTCTTATTGCCTAAATGCATTACCTTGCATTTCTCCACATTGAACTTCATCTGCCATTTCTCCGCCCATGTTTCTAACCGACACAAGTCGCTCTGGAGTTTCTCTCTATCCTCATGCGATCTGATCGCCCGGCATAGTTTTGTATCGTCTGCAAACTTGATGATCTCACTGGATGTTCCTTCCTCCAGATCATTGATATAAATATTAAAAAGGATCGGCCCAAGTACCGAGCCCTGGGGTACTCCACTAGTCACTTTCTCCCAGTCGGAGAACTTCCCATTTATGCCCACTCTCTGCTTTCGGTTTTCCAGCCATTTGCCTATCCATCTTTGTATATCCCCCTCTATGCCATGGCTTTGTAGTTTCCTGAGAAGTCTTTTGTGTGGAACTTTGTCGAACGCTTTCTGGAAGTCCAAGTATATTATGTCCACCGGCTTCCCACTATCAATTTGCTCGTTCACGGTCTCAAAAAATTGGAGTAAATTCGTCAAACATGATTTCCCTTTCCTGAATCCGTGTTGACTGGGTTTCATCAAGTCGTGTGCGTCCAAGTGCCGGACCATGCTATCCTTGATCAGTGCTTCAACCATCTTGCCGGGGACAGACGTAAGACTCACAGGTCTATAGTTGCCCGGTTCCCCTCTCGATCCTTTTTTGAAAATTGGGGTGACGTTCGCTATCCTCCATTCTTGCAGGATGGCCTGGATAGAGGCCTGGCTTGGTCTTCTCTCCGGGTTCATCTTGCGGCCCTGTCGGCTTTTCGAGGGTTGGTGTCAGGTCAGCGTTTATCGGCTCTTCCTGATGTGATTCGGTTTTTGCGGGCGGCCAAGTTGCTTAGGCCTCCCCTACGGCCCTCGGTTCCCTCTTGGGATCTTAATCTGGTTCTCTCTGTTTTGGTGCGTCCGCCTTTCGAGCCCTTGGACGTCTGTTCTTTGAAGGACCTTACTTTGAAGGCGGTCTTTTTGGTGGCCATTACTTCTGCTAGGCGTGTTTCTGAGCTGCAGGCTTTCTCTTGTAGGGCTCCCTTCTTGGAGTTTTCTAGGGAGCGGGTCGTCTTGCGGCCTGTTCCTTCCTTTCTGCCGAAGGTTGTTTCTCCTTTTCATGTCAATCAATCGGTGGTTCTCCCGGTCTTGGGTGGTCGGGAGGGCTCTTCTGAGCAACGGCAGCTGCGCAAGTTGGATGTCGGTCGGGTCCTTCGCTCTTATGTGCAGCGGACCCAGGAATTCCGGAAGTCCGATCATCTCTTTGTCCTCCTGGCGGGTCCTCGTCGGGGAGCTGGCGCTTCTAAGGCTACTATTGCGCGCTGGATCAAGGAGACGATTGCTTCCGCTTATCTTCTGAAACAGCAGCCTGTTCCGGAGTTTCTCAAGGCTCATTCCACTCGGGGTCAGGCGGCTTCTTGGGCTGAGTCGTCGCTCGTGCCTCCAGTGGATATTTGTAAGGCTGCGGTTTGGTCTTCCTTGCATTCCTTTGTTCGTCATTATCGGGTTGATGTGCAGGCGCGTCGGGACGCGGTGTTCGGTGAGCGTGTATTGGTATCGGCCCTTCGGGGGTCCCGCCCGTGAGAGGGACTGCTTTGGTACGTCCCATTCGTAAAGTTAACCTCTACTGGTCTGGAGAGTGCTAAAGAAGGAGAAATTAGGTTCTTACCTGCTAATTTACTTTCTTTTAGCTTCTCCAGACCAGTAGAGGTCCCCACCCTGTCTGTTGTTGTTGTTGTTGGGGCTGTTGCGCGGGCAGTTTTTGGTTTTTGCTGCGGGTTCTAGTATTTTTCTAGGGCCGGGGAGAATTGAAGAACAGCGGCTGTGGCTCGGCTGGCTTAGCTGGCGAGCTGTGGGGACATTCTTCCTTCGGGAATTTCTCCTCTGCATTTTCCAACAGCATTTTGGGTATGTTATTTGTTACTCCTTTCGGAGTATTGTTTTTTCTCTCTGTTGTTTTCCAGTTCTTGGTTCTGCTTGGCTATTCGGCAGACTGAGGGAAATAGAGAGGAGGGGCTAGGATATACTGTCCCAAAGTTTTGTTTTCAGTCTCCACCTGCTGGTCATGATTAGATATATACCCATTCGTAAAGTTAACCTCTACTGGTCTGGAGAAGCTAAAAGAAAGTAAATTAGCAGGTAAGAACCTAATTTCTCCTTATTATAACCTCACGCTTAGATTTTCTGCAGTCTACTCCTAACTGGTATCCTGCAGTGTCGCCTCTCCCCCTTGCAATCTGTGCAAAACTCTGCTGCATGACTCATCTACCAACTTTGCTACGCTCATGTCGCCCCTCTGTTACTCACTGGCTCCCTATTTGCCATCACATACAGTTCAAGATCTTATTGCTGACCTACAAGTGTGTTCATTCTACTGCACCTCAATATCTCTCCTCACTTCTCTCTCCTTATACACCACCCAGAGAACTCCATTCCTCAGATAAGTCACTCTTAGCATTACCCTTCTCCTCCACTGCCAATTTCAGACTTTGTTTCTTTCATCTAGCTGCCCCCTATGCCTGGAATAATTTACCTGAGTTTGTCTGTCAAGCCCCTTTTCTTCCCTTGTTCAAAAGCAGACTGAAAACCCACCTTTTTTGATTATAGCTTTCAATCCTTAACCCTACTCCTCTGCCCTCCAACCCAGCCCGCTTAACCATTCCCCTTAACTGTACCTATGACATCCTGTTTGTCTGTCTTGGCTGTTTAGATTGTAAGTAGAGAATGATACGGGGAAAAAATCTGTCCCCGTCACCGCCCCGTCCCCGGCCCACCATCCTCTGCACCGCCCCGTCACCGCCGTTCCCTTCACCGCCCCGTCACCGCCACTGCCATCCCATTCTCCGCCCCGTCACCGTCCCCGCTGCATCCATATAAGCCTTAGTACTGTAATATTTAGCTTATTCCTTTCTTATAAATCAAAGTTCCTGCTGCTGAACTAGAGAAAGAGATGTTCAGCTGGCAGGGCTTTGTTTATAAATTTTTATCAACACAACTAATATACTACTTTATCCTAAAGCAAAAAATAAATAAATATAATTTTTTTCTACCTTTGTTGTCTGGTTTCTGCTTTCCACATCTTCTCATTCAATTCCTTCCATCCACTGTGTGTCTTCTCTCTGCGTCTTCCATTTGCTGTTACTGTGCCTCTCCCTTCACCCCCCCCCCAATTGGTCTAGCACCCATCTTCTTCCCTCCGCTCCCCCATAGTCTGGCATCTGTCTTCTTCCCATTCTGTCTTCCACATTTCCCTTCAGGGTCTGTTCCTCTCCACCCTCCTTCAATGTCTGTCCTATTCCTTTCCACCACCACCCTTCCCTCCCTCCTTTACCATCTGTTCCTTTCTACCACCCTACAGCTCCTCTCGCGTGGCCTATCTATCTACCTTCCTCCCTCTTATTTTCATGGCACGTTACAATGTAATTTGTGCAAGCCATTGGAGCCTGTGAGCTCTGTCCCTGTCCCATCCCCACAAACCATCTCGCTTCTGTGCTCCTATTTTCCCCATTTCTAATATCTCCCCTATGTATCTGCCATTGCCTCCCCCTCCCCCCCCGGTGTCCATATACCATCCCCATGGCATGTCCCCTTTATGTCTCTGTCCCTATGCCCCATGCACATAATTTCCCCTCTTTCTGTTACTTTCCTGTGTCCAGATTTCCCCTATCTTCCTCTTCCATACCAGTGTGTCTCTTCTTTTCAACCCCATCTAGCTTTTTTCCCTCTTTCTTTCTTCCTTCCCCCCCCCCCCCTGCTTCTAGCATCTGGCTCACCTGCCCTTCCCTTTCTTTCCTGCTGTGGGTTTTTCTTTCCATCTTCATCCCCTTGGCCCAGAATCCTTTTCCCTTTCACTTCCTCCTTCCAGTTTGAGCCGGGAACACGGGCGATCGCACGGTCCCCGCAGCCCCCACCCGCCTGCCTAATCGATCCTAGTGTTTAGCCAGCTCTCTCCCTTCTCCTCACCTTAGTTTGCAGGCTTTCTTTTTCGGCGACCTGCATGCTTTCCCAAAGAGCCGCGCACGCGCGGCTGCTCAGTGTTCAATCTTCTGCTCTGCTGCAACTTTCTGTTTCCGGTTGCGTCAGAGCAGAAGATCGAAACTGAGCAGCAGCAGGTGCATGGCTCTTTGATAGCGTGCGGGTCACTGAAAAAGAAAACCTACAAACTAAGGTGAGGAGAAGGGAGAGAGCTGGCTAATCACTAGGATCGATTGGGCAGGCAGGTGTGGGCTGCGGGGACCGCGCGATCCTTCATGCCTCACTGCGGGGACAAGACCATTCACCGCTCCACAGGGCGGTGAATGGCCTTGTCCCCGTCCCCGCAGCGACTGCTAGTTTTCGTTCCCCGTTTTGGCGGGTTACCCGCGGCTAAACGCGGTGGCTGCGGGTAAACCGCCACTGTGTCATTCTCTAATTGTAAGCTCTTGAGCAGGGACTGTTTTCTTATTCTTATAAGTATGGACTCCTAAGAGGATTAAAAGAAAGATTATCCAGGTAAGAACCTAATCTATCATTGAAAGTAATGCCTAACCAGTTTTCTTCTAAGTACCTTTTTTCATTTATTTCAATTTTTATTGCATATTTATGGTGTCTATACTGTAAACCGCTTTGAACCTCACGGTATAGCAGTATACAAGAAATAAAATTATTATTATTATTTTGTATATTGTGGATGGCCTGAAAATCAGATTGGCTCTAGATCCTCTGGATTATTCTTTGCGACTCCATGCTGTGTGCGTCTGCTAGTGCTATAGAAATAATTAATAGTAGTAGTAGTAGTAGCAGCTGTTGATTTCCTACCAACTGCAAATCTGCAGAAGGGTGTCGCATTAAGATCTTGAACTCCTCCCTTTCTGCAATAGAGAATAGCTGCTACTTCAGTTGGTATCAAAGCAGTCAAACTCCACTGAAATAGAAAAAAGGAAAAGGGGCAAGGTGAGCTTCCCTGGCAACAAACATATTTTGCACTGCTGCAATTTATGAAATAGAACAATGATCAATAAACATTTAACAAGTAAACATTCAACAATAAATTATGTACATGAGTAGCTAGGAGCCAAAAGGAATAGGGAGCCACCCTGTTCTGTAGCAGTGTCTCTGCTTTATCTTAAATACAGTAGAACAGATCCTGAGACAGGCACTGGCAATGTCTGAGGCAGAAATATAGGTGAATCAAAAGTCTGTGCAGGGTGGGCTGTATGGATTCCTGTGTATATTAACAGAAACAAGATTATTGGAGTAAGAACCTAATATTTCGTTCTGTTACATATACATAGGAGTCTGTACTTTAGCTGATATACCAAAACAGTGTCGGCTGTCTAGGGAGGGGACAGAGGGAGAATTAGAGGTGAGAGTGGAAAGTCTTCTCCAGATAGATTAGAAGGGCTCTGTGCACATCAAGCTTCTACAAAGGCCTGTCCTGTTTCCCTGAATCTGTAGGATAAAAGGTGCGCCAATGAAGCCCCTGAATGACATGGAAAGCAGAAACTACCTTAGGAAGAAAGGAAGGAACTGTGTGCGGAGAAACACCCAATTCCGTGAAACAGGGAAAGGGTTCCCTACCAGAGAGGACCTGTAATTCTGAGATCCTTTCCACCGAGACTATGGCAACCAAAACAACTGTCTTAACCATAAGGTCCAGCAGGGAAGTTTTCATCAGAGGCTCTTATGGAACGTGGAACAGGCCCTTCAGGACCACATTGAATTTCCAAGAAGGAAACAGTCTGCATAACATAGGGTCTTGATCTGAGAGCCCCCCCCCCTCTTAAAAACCAAGTGACATTCGGGTGAGATGCCAGAAACTGACCCGAAAGCACAAGATATCAGCTATCTGCATTTTAAGTGATGAATCTGCCAGGCCCGTTTCAAGGCCAGCCTGCAGGAATGCAAGGATCACCAAAATGGGAACCCTCTTGGACTCCACCTGCTTCTTGGCGCACCACAACCGGGAAGGTCTTCCAAGTCTTAATGTAAGTCGCAACCTTCACAGGTTTCTTTGCTCTAAGGAGAGTCATAACCATTACCTTAGAGTAACCCTTCCAAATCAGGACCATGTGCTCAAGAGCCATGCCTTAAGACTAAAGCATCCAGATTCTCCATGGGACCCGGGCCTTGACTGAGTAGCCCTGGATGAACCAGCAGTTTCAGGTATCTGCCTTTCCGCAGATGCAACAGATCTGCATACCAAGGCCTGCAGGGACAGTCCAGAGCTACCATAATTACCAGCCCCTGATAGTTCGCTATCCTGTGGATGATCTGTCCCACCATGGCCCATAGCGAAATAATAGGGAAGCTGCTCTGTGGGCCAGGGCTAAACTAGGGCATCTAGCCTTCCACTTCCCCACTTGGCCCTGCGATTGTAGAGGCGGATTGCCTTTGCATTCTTGGCTGTGACTATTAGATCTGTGTCCAGTTTGCCCCAATTCTGAACAGTGAGGGAAAATACTGGGGCAGAGGCCATTCCCCCAGGTTCAGAGTCTGCCTGCTGAGAAAGTCCACCTGTATGTTCTCTACCTCTCCCATGTGGGCTGCTGAGAGAGTTTGTAAGTGACAGTCTGTCCACTGTAATAACATCCGTCCCTCCAGGTGAAGGGGGAGTGCTTCTGGTACCTTCCTGTCTGTTCACATAAAGGTCATTCCATGTCAAGTGGATCAGAAGCCCATGCTCAACCACCCCCCCCCCTTGAAAAACAACCATATTTTACAGGGGTGTTGTCTAGGTCTTAAATTAAACTCTGCAAAATTTTTTGGATCTATCTCAATTTGGTCAGGAGGTAGGGGTGGTTGAACAAAAGTAATCGATCTACTCCCATGCCTCTTGTGACCTAAAACGCCAACTTTGCTTAAGCACTGTGGCAGAAGGAAACTACCTAGGAGTCTGAAATTTTGCAGTTTGGTACAACACCTTGGGGCAAGTTTCTGTGCCAAGTTTGAAATCTTTTGCGAACGTGCTTCCATTTCTACAGGTCAGCAAAGTAGGCAAAAAAATTCACAAATGAAAATTTTTGGCACAGTTTGGTTCCATAATGCTGCTGGTAGATAAGTCAGCTGAGGGTACAACTTTACCAGCAGACATGTACCATGAGGTACTTCCAAGATTTGCAATATGAGCTGAATATGATTTGCAAGTGAAGCTGAAGATATGACCATCCAAAAAAATATGGCTTTATGCATTTATGTAAAATTTCACTGTTTTTCAAATTCAAATATCTCTAATGTGTAGTTTGGGTTTTTTTGGGGTGGAGGGATTTATATCATTTGAAAGAGCATGTTTTTTTGCTACAGAAGCTATCCTGTTTCATCTTGGACCCGACCTTTCTTTGGTGAGAATTAAAGCTTCAAAGATAAGCATTAGTTGTATTTGTGCACAAATGTTTAATATTGAAAAGTGGAGGGGGACAGATTCTTCAAGCTTTCGAAAACTACAAGAACGAGAGGACATTCAGAAAAATTAAAAGGGGACAGATTCAGAACCAATGCTAGGAAGTTCTTCACCCAACGGGTGGTGGACACCTTGAATGCGCTTCCAGATGGCGTGATAGGACAGGGTACGGTTTTGGAATTCAAGAAGGGATTGGACAATTTCCTGAAGGAAAAGGGGATAGAAGGGTATAGATAAAGGGTTACTATACAGGTCCTGGACCTGATGGGCCGCCGCGTGAGCGGACTGCTGGGCATGATGGACCCCTGGTCTGACCCAGCAGAGGCACTGCTTATGTTCTTATGAAAAGAGGCATGTTTAACACAAACCATATTGTATGCAAATGAACAAGGTACATGAAGTTTCACAATTAAGTTCAGATTGTTACTGTTTTATGGTCCCCTTCCCTGTATCCAAGCATTTTCATATACCCACTGCCACTGGTCGTGAAGATCATGATAAGTGTATTATACACTGAGGCCACATATTTATCAGTTATTGATCCATTGTCTGAAAGACATTCCCAATAGTCAGATAATACCATATAAATTTCTAAGCTTTAAAGATAAAAAAGAAAAGTGCAAAAACCACATTTATTTAAAGTGTGCATACATACTGACAAAGATTAGGAAATGGCATAAATTCAACTTTTAACTCAGTTTCTTGCACATGGTTTTGAAAGTCTGGTCAATGTTTTCCAAAATAGCTTGTGGATAAGTGTACTGTCTGCCTGATGAAGTGGTCATAGGTGCATTAAGGCCTGCAATAATATACTGTTCAGGGATCCAGCATATGTCTCTGGGGGGAAGCCAATGAAATGACCATGCAGGACCTTGTGGATGCAAAAAAATTAACCAGGATGTCGCATTCTTCCATTGAAATTTCACATACATGACCAATCCATCAAGAATTGTCATATATGCAAGCTAAGTACTGTCCAGGTTGAAAGCTGGGTGCTTGAAAGGTAGGGATATGTTCATGATCAATATCAAACTCTAAGACATTGGCAATGAATGAGCTGGTGTCACTTGAAATTTTGCTAATGCAGAGTCTAGCAGTGTCTATGGGCTTAAATTGGTGATTTTCTCTTCTTCCAGCCATTGTATGGCCCATACTAAACCTTTGCTCCTCAACAGGTCTTATTGCTTCAATATCTTCCTTAGCAATGAAGAAAAATTTGATTCTCGAGACAGATTTATTGCAGAATTCAAATAGATCCCTTGGTGTCAAAATTTGGTTATTGAGAGGGCGTTTAAGCTGGCATGGGCAGCTAAACGCTTGGCTGTTCCCCCAGTCCCATTACATGGAGATTTGCCATGGCTGGTGCCAAAGAAGTTCCACTCAGCAGTATTTTGAAAGTCAGTATAATGGCTACAGAGGTTAATGAAATTCTTGAAGTTTTCATATTGCACAGCAGAACCATCACTAAAGTAGTGAATATGGCTTAAGACAGGCAAGACTTCCTAGATGCAGAATAAGCTTCCTCAAAAATGCATGAACAGCAATAGTATCATGACGCAAGTAGTCACTGATCATGCATATGCCATAGCCTTTGGATATCAGGATTTCAGAAGTAGACAATGAAGGGGTATAATGTTTGCTTGGCTATTTTCCCAGTGAAACCCCTGTACTGCAACCTGAATGATGAAGGAATAATTTTCAGCGAAGTCCATCAAAACAATAGCATGCCCCTCCTTTATATTTGCTTTCAGTTCCTTCAGATAAGCACTTTGGTACTTAGAAATAAAATGGTGGCTGGTCAAATTAGAAAGTTGCACCTTTACTCTCGAACGCAGAAAGAGGGGTGACATGATAGAGACGTTCAAATACGTTACTGGCCGTATTGAGGTGGAAGAAGACATTTTCCTTACAGGCCCTATGGTGACAAGAGGGCATCCGCTAAAAATCAGGGGCGGGAAATTCCAGTGACACTAGGAAGTACTTCTTCACCGAAAGGGTGGTTGACCGTTGGAATGATCTTCCACTTCAGGTAGTTGAAGCCAGTAACGTGACTGACTTTAAGAACAAATGGGATCAACACGAGGGCTCACTTCAAAGAAGAACTTAGAGGGGAGGGTTATTTGAGTGGGCAGACTTGTTGGGCCGAAGACCCTTTTCTGCCGTCATATTCTATGTTTCTATTAATTTGGAAGTGAAGTCCTCTGGATAACTGTTGAGTTTCCAGTGTATCCCGATCAATGTGAATCCACTGCTTAAATTCAATGATATCATCTGGATCATGTTCACCAAAGAATTCAGTAAAATATTCCTCCAGAGGGATCTGCCCAGGACATATTTCACACCACTGCAACATGCATTTTTTTGAGTTCATATCACAGACAGTTTTATTCAGAAGCACCTTGTAATCATCTGGAACTGCAATTGCTGAAAGCATAAGTTTCACATTCTGGTGGATTGTGCAGACACAGACTGAATGAGTCCCTGATGAACTGACTGTGATACCACTTTGGCCAAAGCTTACAGAACTTTGAGAACTCAATTTCAGGCCCCTGCTGACTGCGATAGGTGGTATACAGTTCTTCAGATTGCATAATAGCAATCTTTTCTGCTTTTGCACTTTTTCACCACTGATCTGAACAGAGCCATAATCGTTTTTTGCCTGGGCATATTCTAGAGATTTCATCGTCTTCATAAAAATCCAGAGCTTTCTGTGTAGTCTGCTGAACAAGTACTTTTCCTCTCTTTGTTGCTGGAACAGCAAGAATGCCATCCTGCTGTTTCAGCTTCCTGGCCTTTTTAACCATTCTTTTGAAACACCAAATTCCAAAGCAGTTTTCTCAATAGTCCAGCTGTGTGGAGCAAGAGTGAGAATTTGTATCTTCTCCCTATTACTAGATAGTTCCAACTTCTGCTTCAGTTCAGTGAGTAGAAGGTCATAGTCAGAACACCTTTTACATTGGCCACTTTCTGGTTCTGCTTTGATATCAGCTGGAGTTAAGACACCAATAACTGCAATTTGGTCTGCAATTGCATTAAGGGCTTCAGAGAGTTTGCATTTAGCATAACTTAAGGAATTTTGCTTGCTAATCTGTTGAATCTTTAGAGGAGAGATTCCCAGTGGTGAAAAGCTGGCATTGAGGTTTTCAGATGCATTGGTAGGGTCATCACTGTCAGAATCAGACTTAGGGCTACTTAGATCTTGCAGTTTGACACACAAGTCTTGCCTGCATCTTGGGCAAAGCTTTTGGCCTGGTTTAAACTCATGCTTTGTGATAGCTTTTAAATGATCAGCTGCAGGAAGATCAATTGAGCTTAGACCTTTGATATTGCTGTGATTCTGTTTTCTGAACGGATTACAACAGTTTTGCTGTAGAAATTCAAACTTCATCAGAATCAAGGCTTCATGATAAGTACAGATATTAGATTCCACGGACAAAGTAGAAAGTCCAGAGCGTCTTAATTAATTCTTGGTCAGGCAAAGAGAAATCAGAAATAAGCTTCAAGCAGCTTTCTCCAGAATAGAAGGTAGATGGTTTCTGGCACTCAGAACTATCATAGATTCCAATACTGCAGGGCTCTAGCTTATTATTACTCTCCATAAGATAAGAGTCACCTAAAAATACTGAATAAAAGTAAGGTGAAAAATATCAGTGTGAGAACACAATGAAAATAGAGCAAAGCAAGTTGTACATGTCAGCAAGTGCAGAGTAAGTTTCCAAAATCCACACAGACATAGCCTAGTTAACTAGGGAAAGAACCAGATGCTGTACAGAAAGAATAGAAAGCAACACGCCAAAGGCAAGCTTTGTCAAATGATGATGTCATATGGTCACAATGAAGTATAAAAAGTATCTGCCTAAGCCCAACTCTTCTTCAGGAACTGGTTCTCTGGAATGAATGTCTAAGTTGTTGCACTGTCACTCGAACTCTGACTTCCTTCTGGCTGTCCAGCTGGGGAGTTGATGAACAGATCTGGAGGGGGCTGTGAACTCAATCTTGTGCCCCTCCTGAATAATGTCCAGAACCCAATGGTTGGACAAAATCTGTTCCCATCCCTTCCAGAAAGCTGACAGCCACCTGCCGATAGGAGTGGTGACTGTCTTGATGTCAATGTGATTGTTGCTTCTTTGGGGCTGAGCCACCACAGGAGCCCGCAGGCTGCTGGGGCCTGTAACTGTTAAATCTGTCTGGACCCCTTAAAGGGCCTCTGAGATGAGTAACCAGAGGAAAATTGGCAGGATCTCCGAGAGCAGTGTTTCTCAACTCAGTCCTGGAGTACCCCCTTGCCAGTCAGGTTTTCAGGATATCCACAATTAATATGCATGAAATAAATTTGCATATAATGGAAGCAGTGTATGCAAATCAAGTTTATGCATATTCATTATGGATATCTTGAAAACCTGACTGACAAAGGGGGTACTCCAGGACTGAGTTGAGAAACACTGTCGAGGCACAAAAATTGCCTCTTCTGCCCCTGGCCATGAGGTTGTCCAGTCCCTTGCCAAACATCATCTGTCCCTTGAAGGGCAGTTTGCTGAGAGTGTCCTTGGAAGCTGAGTCGCCTGCCCATTGTCCAATTCAGAGTATCTGGTGGGCAGAAACAGAGTAAGCCAAAACTTTACTCAGAACTGTCATAAAGAACATAGAATATTTGTTGATCCATGGAAAACTCTACGATATGTAAATAGTCTAACTCCTATTCCGATAAATAAATCAACAAATCAAACGATTTGGCTTAACTCCAAGATCAAAATTGGCGGTTTTAAAATTATCTGGAAGCATTGGATACTGACAGGAATACGTACCACCACCAGACATTTTGTGAACACTCTGGGGGAGGAGGCTAAGCCGAAAGAAAGGACTTTGTATTGGAGATGAAGATCTCCCACCTTGAATCTGAGGTACTTGTGAAAGGCTGGATGAATAGGGATATGAGTATAAGCTTCCTTGAGATCCAGTGAGCACATCCAATCTCCCTGAGCCATCAGGGAGTACAAGGTCGGCAAAGAGAGCATGCAAAACTTCTCCTTGACCAAGAATTTGTTGAAAGCTCTGAGGTCCAGAATCGGTCGCAAATCCCCCGTCTTCTTGGGAACTAGAAAGTAACGGGAATAGAACCCCAAGTTCCGCTGAGACAGAGGAATCTCCTCGACAGCTCGAAGGCGAAGGAGAGCTCGAGCTTCGTGAAGAAGAAGGGGAAGTTGCGACTGATTGGAAGGACACTCTCTTGGAGGGTGATCTGGAGGTACCTGAAGCAAGCGAAGAGAGTATCCCTCTCACAGGATGGTAAGAACCCAGAGATCTGAGGTGATGAGCTCCCACTGGTGATAAAAAGTGGACAGGCGACCCCCTATGGGCAGAGGAGAATTCTGAAATAGGGAGATTGGAATGCTCAAGCTGAGAACGTCAAAAAGACCGAGCTGGCTTGGTGGCAGCAGGAGTTTGTGACTTCTGTTGACGTTGCTGCTGCTGAGGACGGCGAAGTGAAGGCCTGGAAAAAGCAGGAGTCGTTTTCTAAGGGTAACGACGTGGAGTTTGTTTATATGCCCTAGCTGGTGTAGTCTTGGGCTTTGGTCGAAGCAGAGAAGCAAAAGAGCGCTCATATTCAGAGAGGCACTTAGTAGCTGCTTCAATGGAGTCATCAAATAACTCATTCCCCTGACAAGGTAAGTTTGCTAAACGATCCTGAAGATTGGGGTCCATGTCAACAATGCGCAGCCAGGCTAGTCTACGCATCGCTACAGCAAAAGCAGAGACACGAGAGGATAATTCAAAAGCATCATTAAGAGGCTTGCAGCATTAAGAGTCTCAATTGAGAACGAGTCTTGAGGATTTGCTTAAACTCAGGAAGACGTGATTTGGAGATGTCAGGATAAAAGGAAGGCAACAGTTTCAGAAAATGATTGAAATAGTTGGTGAAAGTGTAATTATACCTTGATTCAGGAGAACGCCTATAAAGTACTAACTAGATGGTACTATACCCCTGAACGGTTGCACAAAATGTTTCCGGGGGTGTCTGCTCAATGTTGGCGTTGTGGTTCAGCAGTGGGCTCCTTCTTACATATTTGGTGGGACTGTGTGACTATTGGTCCCTTTTGGCGGGAAGTGACGAGTGTTCTGTCTACTATGGTTGGAGATATAGTGGATGCGACTCCACAGTCTTGCCTTTTGGGCCTCTATAATGAGAGAGAACACCCATGGCAGACTAAAATACTTCGTTGGGGTCTTGCAGCGGCTAAATGCCTCATCGCTAATCACTGGAAAAATCCAGATGCTCCCTCCATCTCAGATTGGACCACTAGATTTTTGTCCATTGGGAGAATGGAACCGGCAGTGGCTAAAAGACATCACAAGTTCTTGTCAGGTTCTTTGACTTGGAGCACAATTGAAACTTTATTGGATGCCCTGTAGGGGTTTCTGATTTCTCTCTGTCTGGCCGGCTCATAGGAAGATGAGCGAAAAGTTTTTTTTGGGGGGGAGTACCTGGGAATTGGGGGGGGAGGGGGGATCATGGGGCGAAAATTGTGTGGAAAATGTGCATTTTTGTATACTGCGCGATCTTAGTAGCTGATGTCTGCTTTATTGATGTACCAATTGGTTGATGTAAGTTTTCTGTTGTATTTTTTACAAAATCTTTCTAATAAAAATTTATATATAAAAAAAAAAGAAAGTGTAATTATAATTGAGAACTGTTGGCCATCATGGAGTTTTGGTATAAACAACGACCAAATTTGTACATGGTATGACCCTCCCTGCCTGGAGGGACTGCAGCATAGATCTTTGAAGGATGGGCCTTTTTCAAAGATGACTCCACCACCAAGGACTGATGAGAGAGTTGAGATTTTTCAAACCCTTTACAGGGAACTGTATGATAACGTGACTTCAGCAGAACGAGATTTAGGAGTAATCATCAGCGCAGACATGAAAACTGCCAATCAAGTGGAGAAGGCTTCATCTAAGGCAAGGCAGATATTGGGTTGTATCAATAGAAGTTTCGTCAGCTGAAAGCCTGAAGTCATAATGCCATTGTACAGGGCCATGGTGAGACCTCATCTGGAGTACTGTGTGCAATTCTGGAGGCCACATTACAGTAAAGATGTGCGCAGAATTGAATCGGTTCAACGGACGGCCACCAGGATGATCTCGGGGCTCAAGGGTCTCGTACAAAGAGAGACTGAACAAATTGCAGCTCTACACTCTTGAGGAACATAGGGAGAGGGGAGACATGATCGAAACATTTAAGTACCTCACGGGACGTGTCGAAGTGGAAGATGATATTTTCTTTCTCAAGGGACCCTCGGCCACAAGAGGGCACCCGCTCAAACTCAGGGGCGGAAAATTTCATGGCGACACCAGAAAGTATTTCTTCACAGAGAGAGTGGTTGATCATTGGAACAAGCTTCCAGTGCAGGTGATCGAGGCAGACAGCATGCCAGACTTTAAGAATAAATGGGATACCCATGTGGGATCCCTACGAGGGTCAAGATAAGGAAATTGGGTCATTAGGGCATAGACAGGGGGTGGGTAAGCAGAGTGGGCAAACTTGATGGGCTGTAGCCCTTTTCTGCCGTCATCTTCTATGTTTATATGTGATTCCAGTTTAGATGGAATAGCAGTTACAGAATAGGGAGTTTCCATATTCCTAATGAAAGTCTGTTTAAGGACTGGAGTGAGAGGCAATCTCAAAGACTCTAGGTGGATGAGAAAGTTCTATATCCGCCAAATATTCAGGAGTATATTTGGAGTCCAAATGAAGATCCAGTTTGAGGGCTTCTCCCATATCAAAAACAAATTTAGCAAATGAAGTAGACTTGGACGAGGAGGTCTCATCTGGAGATGGACTATGAGACCGAGGAGTCACAGAATAGGAAGGGGAAGTTTCCCTAGAGTATTGAGACAATGGTTCAGATTCAAGACGCATAGTAATTGAAGAAGCTGCACTGTCAACATGAGGTGAAGTCAAAGAATGTCTACTTGAGGGAGTCCAGAGAAGAGCAACTAAACTGATAAAGGGTATGGAAAAGGGTACTGACAGACTGAAAAAGCTGGGGCTGTTCTCCCTGGAAAAGCGGAGACTTAGAGGAGACATGATAGAAACCTTCAAGATCCTGAAGGGTATAGAAAAGGTAGACAGGGACAGATTTTTCAGATTATGGGAAACCACAAGTACAAGGGGGCACTCGGAGAAATTAAAAGTTTAAAACAAATGCCAGAAAGTTCTTTTTCACCCAGAGGGTGGTGGATACATGGAACGTGCTTCCGGAGGCTGTGATAGGCCGGAGCACATTACAAGGCTTCAAAGAAGGTTTGGATAGGTTCCTAGAGGATAAAGGAATTGAGGGGTACAGATAGGAGTAGAGGTAGATCATAGGGATAGTCTGGGACCACTGCTCAGGAAATGGGCCTGATGGGCCGCCGCGGGAGCGGACCGCTGGGCGAGATGGACCTCTGGTCTGCCTCAGCGGAGGCAACTTCTTATGTTCTTATGTTTCAGACTCCGCAAAGGAGAAGTCCCCGGTGTTCAAGGCAGAGAATGGGTCGAGGCAGGAGGAGAAGAGTCTCGGAGAGCTGACTTCGAAGGAGGAGTCCTTGATCTGGATGAACTTCGAGTCGAGGCAGCCGGTAGACGAGACTTGTGCTTCGATTTGGAAAAGCGAGGCAGAGAAGCCTTGGTGTCCATGGAAGTGGATTGTACTGTAGAGGACTCTCAATGAAGCTTGGAAGCGAGATGCCTCGAATACTTAGAACGATGCTTCGAACGAGGCAACACTGGAGGCTCAGGTGACGAATCACTGGAGGATAGCCGTTTTGAAGTCCGAGATCTGCCTCGAGGCACGAGGACTGGAGGATCAGGTTGGCTTCCAGGCTGGTCTACCAGAGTCGAGGACGGAACCAGTTGAATCACGATGGAAGATATCTGGGTGGTCAAGATGGACTTTAACATGTCCTCGAGTGTGGGCACTGAGACACATGGATCTGGCATCGTAGGTGCAGCAGTGCATTCCAAAGAGGGTGACCTCGAAGATGAGTATTTCCTTTTCTTGGAGGCACGCGTAGAAGGAGGTCGCGAGGACTCTGGAGGCTTCTTAGGAACGGCACCTGAAGGAGAGACAGGAGACTTACCCAGCGAGGCCGTCTTCACAGGAGGTATCGTTGAAGCCTTTAAGATCGAAGCTGACGAGGTCAAGGGCTTCGCAGGGATGGAAGTCGAGGTCGAGGCCTTCGAGACGAGGCTCCAGCCGGAGCCGTGGTCGAGGCCTTCAAGACCGGGGCTGAGGTCGAGGCCTTGTCAGAAGGTTGCTTCATACCACCAAAAAGTTGGTGAAATTGGGCACACCGTCGATGAAAAAACCGAGTCTGAAGAGTCCAACAACGATGACAATCTTCAGGCGAATGACTTGGGCCCAGACAAGAAAGACAATGGGAGTGAGGGTCGGTGAGAGAAATCACACGACTACATTGGTGGCAGCGTTTAAACCCAGTAAGAGGCCGGGACATAGAAAAAATAAAGTCCGTGTCGAACAATGCGAGCGGTTGGGCCTAGGCCTAAGGCCCGCCAACTGGATGAAAAGGAGACGAAGAAAAAATGTTAATTTTTTTTGTTTTGTTTTTTTTTTAAAAAGAAAGACAAGAGAAATACACAGCGACCGAACTACAAAAAAATAAGAAACAGCCGTGGTGAAGAGAAGGCTAAGTGCTGCAGAGCTGAAAAGAACAGGTCTTCTCGGCTCCGCGGAAAACTTTGAACTGAGGATCCTCACAGGAGACGCGCCCCCTAGTTCAGGTGGGAAGGCACGCGCACATGCGCAGTGCAGCACTCGGAAGCGCTTAGAAAGTCTGCTTTCGAGGCTGTCCGCTGTGGGGCTCCGTTGGTGACGTCACCCATATGTGAGAATATGCTGCCTGCTTGTCCTGGGATAATGTAACGATTTGGGTGGAATAATCCTGAAAACATAGGACGGGCTTATTTTCAAATGTGATAGGTACCCAGGTTCTTAAGGCATGGAGGATGTCCATTTTATAAACATAGTTTAATAACTTCAAAATGACTATCTGCGGGCTTCCCTCAGTGCCACGCCATGAACCCAGTCGATGAGCCCTTTTGATGCAAAGCAGGCCCCCCTTAAATTGTAGAGCCAAGGAGTCCTCCAGCCAGGTCTCTAAGAAATTTAAAAAACGGCAGAAAAATACACCAAAATAACATAAAGAAGCAGAGCAGATCATAACACACCTTCTGATTTCACTTGCAGAAGGAAAAACTGAAGAGGGAGTTCTCCACTGCAGAAAGGAAGGAGTTCAAAATTTTAACACCCCTCTGTAGAAAGGAAGGAGTTCAAAATCTTAACACCTCTCTGCAGATTTGTGATTGGTGAGAATCAAGAGCTAAAGTATGGACTCCTGTTATATGTAACAGAACAGTGTCTTATTGACATTGAGTTGTATTCAGAGTCAGCAGTGAATTTGTAGAATTGTTCCCTTAAGGCCTCGCTGGATCTGATGACCCCTATAAGGGAGAAACAAGTGAGTGAAAGTCCTAGGAAGCCTTGGTTTACTAATGACTAACATTTGTTAAACCAGAAATTAAGGAGGAAGGAAAAAGTGGTGTAAATTTCCCTCTTGAGACACACAAAGTTTTATTACAGCTTTTTATCTTATTTATAAAATCTTTATTTGTTTTAAAACTTACAATAAGTGTGACAGTGAGTTAAAACATTTTAACATTAAATAGAACACTTAATAATCAGCAATAATCCAAATCATATAACTTATCTCTCTCTCCCTCCCCACCCTTCCATAGAAAATATAAAACATGTATCATATGATAAAATTTCCCCCTATCATTCTTACATTGTTAAATATTAAACTAAAAATTACCCCCCCCCCAGTATTGAACTTGTAAATTTAAGGGAAAATGATATCTATTCAGTACAATATTTTGTTAACGGCTCCCATACATCTTGAAACTTCCTTAAATACACCTGTGTAGATATTGCTCTTTCCATTTTATATATATGGCATAACGAGTTCCACCAAAAATTTTAGTTTAATTTACTCCAGTTTTTCCAATTACATGTAATTTGTTGTATGGCGACCCCTGTCATAAGTAAAAGCTTGTTATTTGAAGATATCTGACTCTGCCCTCATTGACATGCCAAATAATATAGTATCATAGGTCAATGCCACCGGGTTTTCTAATAAACAATTAATTTGGTCCCAAATTGATTTCCAAAAAGCCATAATAAATGGACAATAGAACAATAAATGATCTAAAGTCCCTGCTTCAAGATGCCAATGCCAACATCTATTAGACTTGGAGCTATCTAACTTTTGTAACCGAATAGGGGTCCATATGTTCTATGTAACAGAAAAAAACAATTATCCCAGGACAAGCAGGCAGGTATTCTCACTTATGGGTGACGTCATCGATGGAGCCCGGATGCGGATGCCTCACAAGCAGACTTGCTTGAAGAAACTCAAAGTTTCGAGTCGCCCACACCGCGCATGCGCAAGTGCCTTCCCGCCCAGCACAGGGTGCGTCTTCTCAGTTCTCAGTTTTCTGTGGAGCCGAGAAGTCTGTCTTTGATTCTGTGTTTAACTTTGTTCCTTTGTGCTTTCTCTCAACCGCGGTTTGTGGGGTTTTTTTCTCACGAATCGCTGTTTTTAGTTTATTTTTAGTTAAAAAGAAAATTTCTTCCGTTCGTTTTCCGGGACAGGCCGCTCGGCCGCAGCCCGAGGGCTTTGATTTTGCGGCGGCTATTTTTCCTTCTATGTCCCGGCCTGCCATGGGGTTCAAGAGGTGTAGCAAGTGTCAACGCGCGATCTCTCTTACGGACCCTCACGGACGCTGCCTCAAGTGCCTTGGGCCGAAACATCATCCTAGGTCGTGCCTGCCTTGCTAAACACTTCAGCCTCGTGCTTTCAAGCGTCGTATTTTGGTGGACAAGCTCGTCGAGATGGAGTCTTCTACTGATCCCTCATCTTCAAAGGCGTCTTCGGCTTCGACTCCCACCGAGGCTCCTTCTGCGCCTAATGCTTCCACCTCGAGCCTCATCAGACCTTCGTCATTTGCAGCGGCTCTTGCTTAGACGTCATCTGCAGTATCTTCCCCTGTTTCCTCAGGTCAGATAGCTCAGCAGTCTGTTCCGCCGATGGTGATTAAAGTGTCTAAGACTCCCAGGTCGAAGCACACACTACCTCGAAGGAACCTCCAGCCAAAGCAGGTGGTCCGGTTTCAGACTCGGATCCATCCTTGCCGGCTTCTTTCCAGTCCATGTTAGAGAAGCAGTTTATTCAGTTCCTTACTAACATGGGACCCAAACTGCTTCCTCTTATCCAGCCTGGGCATTCAGCAGACTCACGCGAGGTCGAGCCGCTTTCTTTGCTCCAGTCTGAACTTACACACTGTTTGAAGGGAGCAGTCTCTGCGAGTGTCTGGTCTGGCATCCAAGCACATAAAGCAAGGAGCAGATTCTTTGCGAGTGCCTCGACGGGAATCCTCACCTCTATACAAGGAACAGAGTCTTTGGGAGTGCATCGAGGTTCCTCCACCAAGCCTCTGGAGTTTCGATCTACAGCCTCTAGTCCTATTCATCCGATGGCATTGGCTGCTCTCGTCTCCTCGATCCTCGAGATCTGGTTCCAGACACAGTTCTCACCGACGTTTGAGGCCTTCCTCGAGGCATCATTCCAGGCATAGTTCTTCTTCTCAAGACAGACCATGTTCCTCGAAGCCTCGATCTACTCCAACCTCGACCAGACCACCGACGCCTCGTTCGAGGTCTCCAATGCCGGAACTCGATATTCCGGTTTCAATTGCCTCATCCAAATCACCAGGTTCCTTTGATGCCGAAGCTTCATCTTCGACTCAGGCTGCCTCGACGTTCTCGAGTCCTTCTCGAGGCAAAGCATTGCAGATCAGCTATCTTTTTTGTCTTTCCTTCGTCAGATGGCTGTGGACTTGAATCTTCAATTGGATACTGGCTCAAAATACTCTAAGGAGTATCTAGAAGTCATGCATCTTCCTCAACCTCTGGCAGAGTCTCTTAAGCTTCCACTTCATAAGCTTTTGAATCAGACTTTTGGTCAATGCATAGAAACATCTTTTTCCATACCAGCTGTTCCAGGCAAATTGGACTCTAGGTCTAAAACTGTGCATCGCAAAGGATTTGACAATACTCAGTTATCTCATCAATCCCTCCTTGTCAAGTCCTCCTTAAATAGGTCCCATCCTTCCAAGGTTTATGCCACCGTTCCTCCTGGAAGGGAAGGGAAAACTATGGACAAATTCGGCGTCGCATCTATCAAAATGCTATGATGTCCTCTTAAAGTCCTCAATTAAAATTTTCAATTCATCACTTATTTTGAATTTCTTATTTCTTTATTGCCGAAGTTCTTGCATTATCTGGATACTCAGATGCACTTTGAATTTCAAGAGATTAATGCTTCTTTGTCTCAACTCCGGTTGCATCTCCTCCAGTCATCTTACGATGCATTCGAGTTGTCTGCTCGAGCAGCTGCTTGCTCTGTGGCTATGCCTCATCTTGCCTGGCTTCGTACCATTGACAATGGACCCTATTCTGCAAGACCGCTTAGCTAACATTCCTTGTGAGGGCAATGACCTCTTTGATGAATCTATCGAGGCAGCCATCAAGAAATTGACCATGAAAATTTTTTTGATTCAATTCTAATCTAATCTAATCCTTAGGTTTGTATACCGCATCATCTCCACGTTCGTAGAGCTCGACGCGGTTTACGGTAGGAGAAATAGGAAGGAACTACAACAGAGGGTTAGAGGTAGAAGTGTGAAGAAAATTTAGAGGACTTGGGATGCCAAGATATAAGAGTTTCCTTGATTCCTAAGTTGGAGGGAGACTTATATTTTTTGAGAAATGCCAGGTTTTCAGATGTTTGCGGAAAACTTGGAGATGGAGAGAGCTCAAGTTCCGAAGAGGGGAGGTAAGGTTGTTCCAGAGCTCAGTGATTTTGAAGTGGAGGGAGGTCCCTAGCTTTCCTGTGTAGGAAATGCCTTTTAGCGAGGGGAAGGATAGTTTTAATTTGTGGGAGGATCTGGTGATATTAGGGGTTGAGGAATTCCAAGAAAGAGGGATAAAGGGAGGGAGGATACCATATAGGATTTTGAAAGTTAAACAGGCGCATTTATAGTGGACCCTGGTGATTATCGGAAGCTAGTAGAGCTTGGCCAGGAGCGGGGAGACATGGTCAAATTTACTTTTAGCGAAGATGAGCTTGGCCGCGGCATTCTGAATCCGTTGTCAATTGTCAGACCTAAGCCAAAGCTAGCTCCTGCCAAGCCTGCACACCCTACTCTTATTTATCAACGGCGTTATGCTCCAAAGCCGGCTCCTTACACTTGCCCTCCTCTGAAGAAACAGCAACCTCAGAAGCAACAGAAACCTCAACCTTCTGCTGCACTTAAGGCTTCTCAGCCTTTTTGACTGTTTAAAACAGAGCATAACCTCCACCGTTCTGACTCTGTCTCATTTTCCCCCTTTAGGAGGTCGTCTCCATCATTTTTACAACCGATGGACATTAATCACCTCCGACCTCTAGGTGCTTACCATTCTCAGAGAAGTGTACTCTCTTTATTTCACTCAGATTCCACCAGAGCTTCCTCCAAGAGAGTATCCTTCCAATCCATCCCAGACCGCCCTTCTTCTTCAGGAAGCTCAAGCTCTGCTTCGTCTCCATGCCATCGAACCAGTTCCTTTGGAGCAGCAAAACAGGGGTTTTTACTCCTGTTACTTCCTTGTTTTGAAGAAGACGGGCGATCTGCGACCCATGTTGGTTTTCAGGGTTCTCAACAAATTTCTAGTCAAAAGTTTTCAATGTTGTCCCTGGCATCCCTTTATCTCCTTCTCGAGAACGACTGGTTATGCTCTCTGGATCTCAAGGAGGCCTACACTCATATCCCCATTCATCCGGCCTCCCATCAGTACCTCAGATTTTGGGTGGGGAATCTGCATTATCAATACAGAGTACTACCATTTGGCCTGGCCTCGTCTCCCAGAGTGTTCACCAAGTGCCTGGTAGTGGTAGCAGCAGCTCTAAGGAATCATGGTCTTCAGGTATTTCCCTACCTCGACAACTGGCTCATCAAGGATTCCACGTCTCAAGGGGTTATTGTAGCAACCCAACAGACTACCTGGTTCCTACAAAGTTTGGGATTCGAGAACAATTTTCCCAAATCTCAGCTTCAACCCTTACAGACTCTACAATTCATTGGAGCTGTTCTGGACACTGTCCAACTCAGAGCATTCCTTCCACAGCAACGTCTGAAAGCTCTACTTCAACTCTGTCATACTGTGTCTTCCTGATCTTCCATCTCAGCGATACACATGATGGTACTTCTAGGTCACATGGCCTCCACAGTACACGTGACTCCTTTTGCCAGAGTTCACCTCAGAATTCCTCAGTGGACCCTGGCATCCCAATGGATGCAGGTTTGCGATCCTCTTTCTCGACATATCACAGTCACTCCTTCTTTGAAGCAGTCTCTGCTGGTGGATGCTCTCTTCCTATCAAACACCCCCTCATCAGAAGGTCCTCACAACAGACTCTTCGACCTACGCTTGGGGCGCTCATCTCGATGGTCTCCGTACTCAAGGCATCTGGACCAGTACGGATCGTCAGTGTCATATCAATCAGTTGGAACTCAGAGCGATCCTCAAAGCTCTCCAGTCTTTTCAACATCTGCTCAAAGAACAGGAAACAATTTCAAGAGTAGCATTGGAGGAAGATGACTGGCCCTACTCCAAGGACGTGGACCTACGCCCCCCAAGGAACTCCCGAATAAAGAAGATGGGGATCATCGTAGGCGACTCCATCATACGACACGTGGACAGCCACACCGCAGGAGGAAGAGAGGACAGAGTCGTCACCTGTCTGCCTGGAGCAAGAGTAAAGGATGTGACCAACAGGATCTCCAGGATCATAGATGGCGCAGGGGGAGTGGACACCGCTGTGCTTATCCACGTGGGAACAAATGATGTGAGCGGGCGGAAGTATGACAGGGAAGAGATGAAGGGCCAGCTCCGCTCACTCGGAAGACAACTGAAGATCAGGGAGGTGAAGGTGGCCTTCTCTGAAATCCTCCCTGTACCAAGAGCAGATGGAAAGAGACAAGGGAAATTGCAAGTGATCAACGCCTGGATGAGACGATGGTGCGAAGACGAGGGCTTCGACTTCGTGCAAAACTGGACGGCGTTCTGGGGAAAAAGCAAGTACTACAGAAGGGATGGACTACACCTCAACAAGGAAGGAGCAAGAGTTTTGGCAGGCAACATGAAGAAAGCAATAGAGAAGGCTTTAAACTGAAGGACAGGGGAAAGCCGACAGTCGACGACCGGTCGATGGTACGGACAACAGGATGCCCTGACGTAGGAACAAAGGACTACTACTCATACACAAGAGAGGTCAACCTCACAGCCAACAAAGGAGAACAAGCAGGAAAGGACAACCCAGACACAGGAGGGGATGACCACACAACAAACATGGGAGATAACACAGGAGCAGTAAAGGATACCGTAAAGGAAACTGTAAGGACAACCAAGAGTAGAAAGTCCAAAAAGGTAACACGAAGGGAACTTAAATGCATGTATACAAATGCTAGAAGTCTAGGAAACAAAATGGGAGAACTAGAGACGATAGCAAGACATGAGAACATGGATATCATTGGCATAACAGAAACATGGTGGAATGAAGAAAACAAATGGGACACCGTACTGCAGGGATACAAACTATATAGAAGAGATCGAGTAGGGCAGAAGGGTGGAGGTATTGCCCTATATGTTCAGGAAAGAATAAAATCTGTTGAAGTGGCTACAACGGAAACAAAAGAGAAGCTAGAGTCCCTCTGGGTCAAGATTCCTGGCCAAAACAGCGCAGACACGAAAATTGGCCTTTATTATCGTCCCCCAGGACAGGCGGAGGAAACTGACTCAGAAATGATAGAGGAAATCAAACAAGAAAGCAAAACGGGCAATATAATAATATTGGGAGACTTCAATTTCCCGAGGATAGACTGGAAACTAGGAACCTCCAACTGCGGCAAGGAGGCCAAGTTCTTGGAGGTGCTAGGGGATTGCTTCCTGGAACAATTGGTAAAGGAGCCGACAAGAGACAACGCCACCCTGGACTTGGTACTAAATGGCCTCACGGGACCGACAAAAGAAGTAGAAGTTACGGTACCGCTGGGGACGAGCGATCACAATGTGATCAACTTTAAGCTTGACATCGGGAATAGAAAACGTGCCAAAACCTTAACCAAAACCTTTAATTTTAAAAAGGGCAAATACGATCGCATGAGAGCCATGGTGAAACAACGACTCAAGAAAAAGGTGGACAAACTTGAAACGGTAGACCAGGCATGGTCCCTACTGAAAAATACTATCTCAGAAGCACAAAATCTCCACATTCCAAGGATCTCCAAAGAGGGGAGAACAAAAGGTAAGGGAGAACCGGCATGGCTTACCAGACAGGTGAGGGTAGCCATAAAAGAAAAGAAGGACTCTTTCAAAAAATGGAAACACATGAAAACAACCGAAGCATGGAAAATACATAAAGATGATCAAAAGAAATGTCACAAGGCGGTGAGGGATGCCAAAAAGGACTATGAGGAAAAAATAGCGCAAGAAGCCAAAAACTTCAAACCCTTCTTTAGATACGTGAAAGGGAAAAAACCCGCAAAAGAGGCGGTGGGACCCCTGGACGACCAGGGAAGAAAAGGGTACATCAAGGAAGATAAACAAATTGCTGACAAACTAAATTCCTTCTTTGCGTCCGTCTTTACGGAGGAGGATACCGCTAAAATACCAGAAGCAGTGAAAGTGTTTAGTGGAGTAATAGAAGACAGCCTCACCACAGTTGAAGTGGAGTTGGACCAGATATACTACCAGATCGACAAACTTAAAAGTGACAAATCCCCTGGACCGGATGGAATTCACCCGAGAGTTTTAAAGGAATTGAAGGTTGAAATCGGAGAGCTATTGCAGAAACTTGCCAATCTGACAATCAGAACTGGACAGATACCAGAAGACTGGAAGATAGTGAATGTCACGCCAATTTTCAAAAAAGGATCGAGAGGGGAACCGGGCAACTACAGACCTGTGAGTCTTACGTCTGTCCCTGGAAAGATGGTTGAAGCACTGATCAAGGATAGCATAGTCCGGCACCTAGATACACACGACTTGATGAAACCCAGTCAACATGGGTTCAGGAAAGGGAAATCATGTTTGACGAATTTACTTCAATTTTTCGAGACCGTGAACAAGCAAATTGATAGTGGAATGCCGGTGGACATAATATATTTGGACTTCCAGAAAGCATTCGACAAAGTTCCACATGAAAGGCTTCTCAGGAAACTACAAAGCCATGGAATAGAGGGAGATATACAAAGGTGGATAGGCAAATGGTTGGAAAACAGAAAGCAGAGAGTGGGCATAAATGGAAAGTTCTCAGACTGGGAGAAAGTGACTAGTGGTGTGCCCCAGGGCTCCGTGCTTGGGCCGATCCTATTTAATATTTATATCAATGACCTGGAAGACGGAATATCCAGTGAGATCATTAAGTTTGCAGACGACACAAAGCTATGCCGGGCAATCAGATCGCAGGAGGATAGCGAGGAACTCCAGAGCGACTTGTATCAGTTAGAGAAATGGGCAGATCAATGGCAGATGAAGTTCAACGTGGAGAAATGCAAAGTAATGCATTTAGGTAGTAAGAATAAGGAATACGAGTATAGAATGTCAGGCGCAACTCTGGGTAAGAGCGAACAAGAAAAGGACCTGGGTGTACTGATAGATAGGACCCTGAAGCCGTCGGCACAATGCGCGGCAGCGGCAAAGAAAGCAAACAGAATGTTAGGCATGATAAAGAAAGGAATCACGAGTAGATCGGAGAAAGTCATAATACCGCTTTATAGAGCAATGGTCAGACCACACTTGGAATACTGTGTCCAACATTGGTCTCCCAACCTAAAGAAGGATATAAAACTGTTAGAGAGGGTGCAGAGACGAGCAACGAAGTTAATAAGAGGTATGGAGAACTTGGAATATGAGGAACGACTCAAGAAACTAGGACTGTTCTCCCTTGAGAAGAGAAGGCTGCGAGGGGACATGATCGAGACGTTCAAAATGCTGAAAGGCATCGATAAAATAGAGCAGGAAAATAAATTATTTACATTGTCCAACACGACACGGACAAGAGGACATGGTTTGAAGCTAAGGGGGGACAAGTCCAGGACAAATGTCAGGAAGTTCTGTTTTACGCAGCGAGTGGTAGACGCCTGGAATGCTCTCCCAAAGGAGGTTATCAAGGAATCCACTGTGCTGGGATTCAAAGGCAAATTAGATGCACATCTCCTTATGAGAGGCATAGAGGGATATGGGTGACTAAAACTACATCAGGTGTATACCTGACTGGGCCTCCGCGTGTGCGGATCGCCGGACTTGATGGACCATGGGTCTGATCCGGAGATGGCAGTTCTTATGTTCTTATGTTCTTATGTTCTTATGCTTCACGACAAAGTAGTCCTCGTTCAGACAGACAACCAAGTTGCCATGTATTATGTCAACAAACAGGGAGGGACAGGGTCTGCCTCCCTTTGGAGGTTTGGGACTGGGCAATCCGCCACAACACCTTCCTCAAAGTTGTCTACATTCAAGGGGCAAAGAATTGCTTAGTGGACAACTTGAGTCATCTACTGCAACCTCACGAATGGACACTCCATTCTTCGCCTCTTCATCACATTTTTTCACAGTGGGGAATGCTTCAGATAGACCTCTTTGCAGCTCCCCACAACTACAAAGTGCCTCATTTCTGCTCCAGGATATACTCTCCTCATCGCCTCGAGGCAGATGCTTTTCTTTTGGAATGGACGAATCTCTTCCTCTATGCATTCCCTCCATTCCCTCTCATTCTCAAGACTCTGGTCAAGTTGAACGATCATGCCACCATGATTCTGATTGCTCCTCGGTGGCCGAGACAACCTTGGTACTCCCTTCTCCTTCAACTCAGCAGCAGGAAGCCATTCCTTCTACCAGTTTTTCCTTCTCTGCTTACACAGATTCAAGGGTCTCTGCTTCATCCCAACCTGCAGTCTCTACACCTGACAGCTTGGTACCTCTCAACATAACCCCCTTCAGTTTTCTCAATCTGTAAGAGACGTTTTAGAAGCTTCTAGAAAGCTCACAAAAATGGACTAGATTTTCTACATGGTGTTTTTCTCATCATAAGGAGCCTCAGCATTCCTCCTTATCTTCCGTTTTGGACTACCTTTTGCACTTATCCAATTCTGGCCTCAAGTCTACATCTATATAAGTTCATCTCAGTGCAATTGCGGCTTTCCATCAGCCTATTGAAGGGAAATCCCTCTCTGCTCATCCGGTGGTTTCCAGATTCATGAAAGGACTTTTCAATGTCAAACCTCCTCTCAAACCGCCTCTTGTGGTTTGGGACCTAAATATTGTCCTTACTCAACTCATGAAGCCTCCATTTGAACCAATTGATAAGGATCATCTGAAGTATCTCACTTGGAAAGTGGTATTTCTCATTGCCCTCACTTCTGCTCGACGAGTCAGTGAGCTGCAAGCTTTAGTTACTGACCCACCATTCACGGTGTTCCATCATGACAAGGTGGTTCTCCGTACTCATCCAAAATTCTTACCTAAAGGGGTCTCAGAATTTAATCTCAACCAATCCATCATCCTTCCAGTATTTTTTTCCATAGCCTCATTCTCATCCTGGAGAATCAGCTCTTCATACTCTGGACTGTAAGCGTGCTTTGGCCTTCTACTTGGAATGCACCAAACCACACAGAACTGCTCCTCAACTTTTTGTTTCCTTCGATCCAAATAAGTTGGGACATCCTATTTCTAAGTGTACCATCTCCAATTGGATATCGGCTTGTATCTCATTCTGCTATGCCCAGGCTGGATTACCCCTTCACAGTAAAGTCACAGCCCGTAAAGTCACAGCCCATAAAGTCAGAGCAATGGCAGCTTCAGTAACTCCTCAGATCTACACCTATTGAGGAAATTTGTAAGGCTGGTACTTGGTCCTCGGTTCATACCTTCACTTCTCACTATTGTCTGGATACTTTCTCCAGATGGGATGGACAGTTTGGCCAAACAGTATTACAAAATTTATTCTCCTAAATTGCCAACACTTCCACCATCCCATTCTGGTTAGCTTGGAAGTCACCCATATGTGAGAATACCTGCCTGCTTGTCCTGGGATAAAGCACAGTTACTTACCGTAACAGGTGTTATCCAGGGACAGCTATTCTCACAACCCACCCACCTTCCCTGGTTGGCTTCTCTGCTAGCTATCTGAACTGAGGAGACGCGCCCTGTGCTGGGTGGGAAGGCACTCGTGCATGCACGGTGCGGGCGACTCAAAACTTCGAGTTTCTTCAAGCAAGTCTGCTTGTGAGGTGTCCGCATCCAGGCTCCATCGATGTGTGAATATGTGAGAATAGCTGCCTGCTGTCCCTGGATAACACCTGTTATAGTAAGTAACTGCTTTTTGTCTCATAAATGCAGACACTGTACATCTCATCCTCCAAGTCCAAATTCGTGTCCATTGAGACGCAGAAATTTGATGCTTAATCTCAATACTCCAAATGTCTCTCAGACTGATTTTTGGTTTCTTTTTAATAAATCCAGTTAACAATTTATACCACTGGGCGGCCTGGTGCCCCAGGAAGTCCACTTTTTATCTTATTATTGAGTTCTACAAACTGCTAAATGTGCTTAAGAAACCAGGATTGAGCAGGCACCCTTAAGTTCTAGAGTTGTTTTGTGTATCACCAACTTGGTGACGCCCTCAAACAATACACAGACTTTTCATTCGAATTTGAATCACTGATTTTTGCATATGGCTTCATCAGTAAGGTGGAAACTATAATTAGAACTTTCGATTTGGTGGAGTTGCCCTCTAAAGAATGAATGCCTTTTACCTCATAGTGCTTTTTTTATTTTTTTATTCTTTATTCATTTTCAAATTTACAATAAGTGTAACAATATATCCAAACAAATTAACAATAAATATAACACTTAATAATCATCAATGGTACAAATAATATGCTCATCTCCCACCCTTCCTTATCATATAATCAATACCTTATACAATATGTAACAATAAATTTATCCTCCCCTCCCCCCTCACAATCAAACTTGTAAATTTAAGGGGAAAAAAAATAAAAAAATGTCATCTAATCGGTACAATACTTTGTAAATGGCTCCCACACATCCTGAAATTTCCTGAAAAAATCGCGCTATATTGCAATAAATCTCCATTTTATAAACATGACATAAGGAATTCCACCAGAAATTATAATTTAATCTACTACAATTTTTCCAATTATATGTAATTTGTTGAATGGTAACCCCAGTCATTATAAGTAATAATTTGTTATTATTTGTAGAAATCTGACTTTTTGCTCTCATTGCCATACCAAACAGCACAGTATCATATGATAATGCCGCTAGGTTATCTAATAAACAATTAATTTGGTCCCAAATTGATTTCCAGAAATTCATAATAAATGGACAATAGAATAATAAATGATCTAAAGTCCCTGCTTCGAGATGACAGTGTCAACATTTATTAGACTTAGAGCTATCCAATTTTTGTAACCGAACAGGGGTCCATAATGCTCTATGTAACAGAAAAACCCAAGTTTGTCTCATAGATGCCGACACTGTTCATCTCATCCTCCAAGTCCAAAAATTATTATTATTTTGTAATTTCAATTATACATATCAAGTATAGATAACTCATATACAAGAAAAGAATAACATTCATGAAACATTTATTATTTATTTATTTAGATTTCTATCCCATCCTTCCGTGAGCCCTTTCACAGTAGATTACAGTAGACACAGTCAATTTATATTAGACATTCATGGTACATTACAGTTATATTATGCATTCTTGGTACATTACATAGGACAGCCATGGAAACTGCCTGTAGCCATGGTAACATAGGACATGACGGGATGCAGAGAGCTCACGAGTTGTTTCCTGCTGATTGTATATTAGCGTTCGTCGGAAGAAGAGTATACCACTTATGTCATTAACCCCCTTAGTCTATAGTTTATATATGTGATCTTAATATGTCTCTAGTTTGAAGTCCATGCACTTTAATTATTTCTTTGAATTTTTCTTTTCCTGTTGGCAAATGGGATACAGGCCAAGTCCAGGGGATTCCTAGGGTATCTGTTATTAACTGCTTAGAGAATGGGAGTATCCAGCAAGAGAACAACATTGTGTTATCTTTGCTGGCAAAGAGGTCCTCCAGTCCTGAACATGTGCAGAGTTCTCTGGTTCAGGGTCCACTTGGGTAGTTCTGAGCCTGTCAGCTATCTGCTTTCAATTTGCCAGGAAATAAGCAGCCTCTGTTTGGATATGATTGATGTTGACAAGTCCCAAATCTCCTGCTCTCCAGCAAAGATTAAGGAACCCTATGTCTTCTCCTTTGATATCAAACATGGCACCTTGGTTGTCAGTTTGGATTAACACCGAGATGTGTCAAAGAATGAGGAAGAATTGGAGGGCATAAAATGTGGCTTGAGGTGCCAAATAGTTGATTTGAAGATGTCTTTCACACTTTGACAATATGCCCTGGCTGAGGTAAGAGTCTAAGTGAGCATCTATTTGGACAGATCGGTACTGCATTTGAGTCAAATGGGCGCTACAACTTTGCAGGTGAAGCTATGTGCATGTCTTGCTGTTTGGAATCCATGCTTGCAATCATTTTGTCTCCATGTTCATTAAATGTGATACAGATTTTGTTGATTGATGTAGGGCTTCACTGAGAAACTGAAAAGAAATGCACATTTAAGAAGTTATAATTTCATTTTAAAAAAAGCATGGGGAGAGGCACTTATTAAAGCATTTTGGCAAGTATGAGATTTTCATAAAGGCTTACAGTAAATTGGTACTTTTATTTGGCACACATTTGTCATAGTCACACACAAAAAAAGATACAAAACAGATTTTGAAACCTATCTGGTTCATTTACACCCCTTGACAGAGATTAAGCTAGTAGTGTTCTCTGCTTCAGATGTGTGCAAAGGTATGATAAATTTCTTGTATATACGAGAAAAGCTGAAGCAGGTCTTTTTTTCTGTTATTGGTGTGTTAGTTTCCAAGGCAAAAAGGAAGTTGGATACTGGATATTTGGAATGGACTCACAAAGTATGTGTGTATAGGGGTTGGGGGGGGGCGTTCTGAAACTCAAGAGAGCATGTACTAAACACAAAGGATCACTTCAGTACAGCAAGATGGTAACAAAGCCTGGAATAACATACATATTACTTCAACCTAGAAGAGCAGAATGATTATGCTGTGCATCTAAAAAGTTGAATGAGATGAGTATGGGGAATAAAGTTGCTTACCTGCTCCATAGGCGACAGAATCATACAGGTGAATGATGTCATCTGATACTTCTAGGATAGGACAGAACAGCTCTTTCAGAGCTTCTTTATAAAGCCAAATGCGCCAATCGCATAACTCCTTTGCAGATTGACCAACCAGGAGAATTCAATTTAATTCTTCTACTAGCTCACATCATTTTTACTTTGGCTATCCATCTATTTATTTAATCTTGTAACAACTTCTAAGAGCTTTGCATTCTTCAGACTCCAACCTCCTTAAGGAAACTGGTGTTTGGATCTTTACATTCATCTGTTTTTCACTTACTCTGCAGTCTGACCCCTCTTATTGAGTTTAAATTTGCACTACAGACCTAGCTATTTAAAGAGAATTTCTTACGGCCTCTTTTAACACAGCCGCGCTAGCGGCCCCGAAGCCCATAGAGATTTAAAGGGCTTTGGGGCTGTTGCTGCGTGGCTTTGTAAAAGAGGCAGTTAGTATAATTTTTCACTTTTTGTCCTTTTGATTTCTTCTTTGTTTCATATATTTTGAGCTATCCCCCTCCTAATGTATTTTGGATTTTCACCTTTTTGATGTGTGTGTGGTTCTGTGGTACAGATGATGGATTATTGTAAACCACACTGATACTTTTGTGACCTTGTGCTATAACAAATTTTATGAATCAATACTGTCACATGTGTAATTGCAGTAAGGCATGACCTAGAATTGCAACTCGAGCCTTTAGAGCTTCTTTAAATTTTGGTGACTTGAAGTCATCAGATCTGAAAAGCAAAAGGAACACACCTGTCGTTCAAATCTAGGAGACGCAGTGTTTTCATCTAGAGGAATTCCTGTAGCCCAGTGTTTAGACTGTGAATCTGAATTTATCCAGAAGAGACTTGTTGCTAATGTGGGAGCACTTCCTACCCCTTTACATAGTAACATAGTAGATGATGGCAGATAAAGACCTGAATGGTCCATCCAGTCTGCCCAACCTGATTTAATTTAAATTTTTTTAAAAAAATTTCTTCTTAGCTATTTCTGGGCAAGAATCCAAAGCTCTACCCGGTACTGTGCTTGGGTTCCAACTGCCAAAATCACTGTCAAAAAACCTACTCCAGACCATCTACAGCCTCCCAGCCATTGAAGCCCTCTCCAGCCCATCCTCCCCCAAACAGCCATATACAGACTGTGCAAGTCTACCCAGTACTGGCCTTAGTTCAATATTTAATATTATTTTCTCATTCTAGATCCTCTGTGTTCATCCCACGCTTCTTTGAACTCGGTCACAGTTTTCCTCTCCACCACCTTTCTCGGGAGCGCATTCCAGGCATCCACTACCCTCTCCGTAAAGTAGAATTTCCTAACATTGCTCTTGAATCTACCAACCCTCAACCTCAAATTATGTCCTCTGGTTTTACCATTTTCCTTTCTCTGGAAAAGATTTTATTCTACGTTAATACCCTTCAAGTATTTGAATGTCTGAATCGTATCTCCCCTGTCCCTCCTTTCCTCTAGGGTATACATATTCAGGGCTTCCAGTCTCTCCTCATATGTCTTCTGGCGCAAGTCTATCATTTTTGTCACCCTCCTCTGGACCGCTTCAAGTCTTCTTACGTCCTTCGCCAGATACGGTCTCCAAAACTGAACACAATACTCCAAGTGGAGCCACACCAATGACCTGTACAGGGGCATCGACACCTTCTTCCTTCTACTGGCTACACCTCTCTTTATACA
The DNA here is from genome assembly GCF_902459505.1 of Geotrypetes seraphini. Classification (NCBI taxonomy): domain Eukaryota; kingdom Metazoa; phylum Chordata; class Amphibia; order Gymnophiona; family Dermophiidae; genus Geotrypetes; species Geotrypetes seraphini. Next base: position 73,016,887 of record NC_047095.1, read on the forward strand.
GCCCAGCATCCTTCTGGCAGCAGCCACCTCCTTGTCGCACTGTATTTTCGCCTTTAGATCTTCGGACACTATCACCCCAAGGTCCCTTTCCCCGTCCATGCATATCAGCTTCTCACCTCCCAGCATATACGGTTCCTTCCGATTATTAATCCCCAAATGCATTACTCTGCATTTCTTTGCATTGAATTTTATTTGCCAGGCATTAGACCATTCCTCTAACTTTTGCAGATCCTTTTTCATATTTTCCACTCCCTCTTCGGTGTCTACTCTGTTACAAATCTTGGTATCATCTGCAAAAAGGCACGCTTTTCCTTCTAACCCTTCAGCAATGTCACTCACAAACATATTGAACAGGATCAACCCCAGCACCGAACCCTGAGGGACTCCACTAGTCACCTTTTTTTCCTCCGAGCGACTTCCATTAACCACCGCCCTCTGGTATCTGTCCAACAACCAGTTTCTAACCCAGTTCACCACTTTGGGTCCTAATTTCAACCCTTCAAGTTTGTTCAACAGCCTCCTATGAGGAACCATATCAAAGGCTTTGCTGAAATCTAAGTAAATTACATTTAGCATATGTCCTCGATCCAGCTCTCCGGTCACCCAATCAAAAAATTAAATCAGGTTCGTTTGGCACAATTTACCTTTTGTAAAGCCATGTTGCCTCAAATCCTGTAACCCATTAGATTCAAGTAAGTACACTATCCTTTCTTTCAGCAACACTTTCATTATTTTTCCAACCACCGAAGTGAGGCTTCAACTTGTGTTGAGACTGCTAAAGTTCTGCCTCTTGAGCAGTGCTGGAACCTTCTAAACACCTTCTCATCTCATAATTTATAAGACAGGCTCTGCCTTTGATAGAATGGGAAAAGATATCCCTTAGAGGGAAATACCCAACCCAGGGATGTAGCTATTAATCAAACCTGGCAAGATGCCCAATGTAGGGGCTGCCTTCAGTTGAACCCCTCTCCATTGCTGTTACAGCATCCCTTTTTTTCTCTGTGTCCATTTCTGTGCCCTGTCTATCTAGTAGTTCCCCAGGCGTCTGTGCTGGGACCGCTGCTTTTGAACACAAGGACATAAGAATAGCCTTACTGGATCAGACCAATGGTCCATCTAGCCCAGTAGCCTGTCTTCACAGAGGCCAATCCAGGTCACAAGTACCTGGCAAAAGCCCAAATAGTAGCAGCATTCCATACCACCGATCCAGGGCAAGCAGGGGCTTCCCCCATGTCTGAAAACCAGCTACATTAACCACTCTTACCATTCTATTGAAGAAATCTGCAAAGCGGCTACTTAGTCCTGAATTCATACATTTTACTCTCACTATTGTGTAGAATACAACTCCAGAAGAGAGATTTGGTTTGGACATGCAGTTCTGGAGCTTCTATCCTCTACTTAAAGCCAACTTTTCTTCCAACCCTGTGAGGTTTCTTCAGGCTCCTGTATATTACATGTTTATCCTCCTTCCAGAGACATAAGAACATAAGCAGTGCCTCTGCCGGGTCAGACCACAGGTCCATCCTGCCCAGCAGTCCACTCCCGCGGCGGCCCAAACAGGTCAAGACCTGTCTGAATCATCAGAAGGGGCTCCCTTGCCACCTTGGTTTCCCATTTAAGTCCTGCCTTCCTATCGAAGTCCTAGCCCTCCGGTCTTGCACATGCACGACCTGGTTGGTTTATACTCATTACCTGGTTAACTTCCTATACTTGTGTTACATCCCAGCTCCTCCCTCAGTATCCCACGATCCCTTTATCCCTCAGAAATCCGTCCAATCCCTGTTTGAAGTCAGGCTCACCGGCCTGTAGTTCCCAGGGTCAGCCTGACTTCAATTATAGGGAAGATGGTGGAAGCTATGATCAAGGACGACATTTGCGAGCACATCGAGAGGAATGGCCTACTGAGAACAAGCCAGCATGGATTCTGTAAGGGAAGGTCGTGCCTAACGAACCTTCTGTACTTCTTTGAGGGAATAAGCAGTCGGGTGGACAATGGGGAGCCCATAGACATCATGATCTTGGGAGTCCCATATGTAAGAATAATATGCTCGCTTGTCCTTGGAGAAAACAAAGATACTACGTACCTGTAGCAGGTGTTCTCCAAGGACAGCAGGCATATATTCTCACAACCTACCCATCTTCCCTAGTTGGCTTCTTAGCTTTGTTACTGAACTGATGGTCCTGTGAGCAAACGTTGGGTGGGAAAGCACTGGCATACAAGTCATATGGGCATTGCCTAAAAGAAAATTAGTGACAGTATACTTGGGCAGTTTCCATACTGGGGTCCGTGGATGTCACCCACATGTGAGAATATATGCTTGTTGTCTTAGGAGAACACCTGCTACAGGTAAGTATCTTTTGCTTTTATTACATTAAAAATGTCTTATGAGCTGGGGGAAAGTACAATAAATTATAACGAATGATCTTGAATATGATACAATAAACCTGAAACTAAACAAAACTTGTGCTTCTATTGGTAGCCAATGTAACTGAAGATATAAAGACACACTTTCATATTTTAAAAATAAGTGTAGATGAGAAATTCCATTTTCCTTTTTACTTAAAAATATTTATATACTGCTTGTAAGCAGCTTACATAAAATAATGAATTAGAAAAATCTACAAGAAATCATACATAAAACAAACAATACTAAAAAAAAATCAACACAAATATAAAACTACTCAGATTGCTGAAATAGGTAACTTTTATCTTTTCTCTAAATTGAAAAAGTTTTCATTCTGTATAAGCACTAATGGAAGAGTATTCTGTACTACGAGATCACCAGAATAAAAACATGCAAACTAAACACAGCCTTATGAAGAATTTTCACTTCAGACACTTGAGAAAAGTACCTGTGGAATGGGCATAAAGTATCATGGCGTTGGAGTAGCACCAAAAGATTATCTACTAAGATGGGTCAATACCATGATAAATTCCAATCAATTAATCAAATCGATACAAGAAAAATGTACTTTAAAAATCATCACAGAGTTCCCAGGTTCCCTCTGTTCCTCTGAATATTTCCTCCTTCCACCACCAGATCCAAAACCTGCCTCTTTGTGCGAGCTGGAAAGTTTCCTGAAAACCCACTCCTCTGCCTAATATTTTGTACCTTTTTGAGCCATCTTGTAATCTGTTTGTTCATTGTAGCCCCTGATTGTTGCTGCAGGATTAACTCGGAAATTTTAGGTCCAGTTGGCTGTCTATTATAGTCATCAATAGCATCAGTGGGCAAGTACGATAGATCAATGTCCTGTAAAAACAAAGAAAGAAATCTAAAATTCAAATGCAAAATTACAGTTCATCACTTTTTTTTAAATAAAAGTTCAAGGGAATTTACAGTCTTGTACACAAGTTAATTCCCTGTCTGTGAGTTTACAGTCGCCAGGGAAAAAAGCGGATAGCAAAATCTGCCTCTGCTGGAGGATAAACAGGTCTCAAGAGGGATAATGATGATTTAATTTGAATGTTTCTCTAAATAGCAGCTTTGTACACTGATGCTGTGGGATAGCAATCAGCAGCTGCACCATAAGCAAAGTATTGCTTTTTCCAGCTATTAACTTTATAATCTCTGTGGGAATGGCCAGGCCAATTCTTTTGTAAACCGCCTAGAACTGAAAGGTATTGGGATAGAAGATACCAATGTAATGTAATGTAATTTCCGGCAACCATAGGAGATCAAAGAGCCATCGATGTGTACTTTACCTGCAGTAAGTGGGGACACTTTTTAACTAAGCAAATGACTTTTGGAAGTTTTTAACTAAGCAAATGACTTTTGGAAGTTGTGTTCATTTGTGTGTGTGTGTGTGTGTTATACCCCCTCACTGCCACACACAGCAAAATTTAATATTTAAAAGTTTGATGTTTGAGGGGTTGGGAGATGAAGGCCTGCCTGAGGCACCTAATCCCCTTACCCCAGCCTTGGTGCATGGATTTGGCTAGGGTTGTGTAGGACTGACTGTCTATAAGGATTGGTGTGATGCTGTCCTGCATTTTCTGAGTGAGGGGAATGTCTGCAGTGATGTAAGTGGAGTCTATTCATGTGGTGCTGGTGGGGGGTGTCTGTTATTGTCTAAGGCAGTGGTTCCCAACCCGGTCCTGGAGGACCACCAGGACACTCGGGTTTTCAGGATAGCCCTAATGAATTTGCATGGAGCAGATTTGCATGCCTGGCACTTCCATTCTATGTAGACCTCTCTCATGCATATTCATTAGGGTTATCCTGAAAACCCGACTGGCTTGGTGGTCCTCCAGGACAGGGTTGGGAACCACTGGTCTAAGGTGCTAAATAAATAGATGTTTCTGTCCTTTAACTTTAGTTTTATCTTTTATTTAAGGTATAGCAGAATTAGAAAAGGTTCAAAGAAGAGTAACCAAGATGATTCCACACTGCAGATCTAATTCTCAAGCAAAGTTTTGGGCATCATTATTGACTCTACACTTTCCTTTAATGATCATCTCAACTCTCTGGTAAAAAAAATGTTTTTTTAGTCTTCACATGTTGAGGAAAGTGAGATCCTGCTTCCGCCAACAACATTTTGCTGTCGTACAATCAATCATTCTTTCCAGACTGGACTATTGTAATTCCATCTATCTAAGGCTAACCAAGAAAAATCTTCAAAGACTTCAGCAGATCCAAAACACTGCAGCTAGGTTGATCTTTGTAAAAAGCAAATTCGATCATGTTTCCCCGCTTCTGTCAAAACTTCACTGGCTTCCGGTGATTTCTAGGATTCACTTTAAATGTACCTGCCTAATTTTCAAGATCATACATGGCATTCTTCCTCCCCTTATCCCACTATCCTGAAATTCTTCGAGACCTGACACTACAGATCCGCCCATAAACTCAAACTATCTTTCCCCTCATTAAAAGGTGTCATGTATGCAGGTAAATTAGGGAAATCCCTTTTCTTCAAATTCACTGAGCTTTGGAATAACCTCCCTGTCCCACTGCGGAACCTAGGCTCATTCCAATTATTCCGAAAGCATCTGAAAACCTGGCTTTTCTCCAAAACGTAAAGCTATCTATTTAAAATGTAAAGCTAGCTATCCTCTTCATAACCTCTAATTTCTTATTATGTCCTTCCCTCATTTATTGAATTACCTGTAAACCGTGTCGAGCTCTATCTTTATGGAGATGATGCGGTATACAAACTTAAGGTTTAGTTTAGTTTAGATAAAGGGAGGAAAGACTAAAGAGGTGAGGGAGGTGGTGGAGAGGAAAATGGTGACAGTTCAAACAAGCGTGGGATAAGCACAGAGAATTTCTAATCAGAAAATAATGAGACTAAGGCCAGTACTGGGCAGACTTGCACAGTCTGTGTCCCATATATGGCCATTCAGTTGAGGACAGGCTGGGGAGGGCTTCAATGGCTGATATGGTTTAGGTGAGCTGGAGTGGGCTTTGACAGAGACTCCAGTAGATAGAACCTAAGCACAGTACCGGGCAGAGCTCTGGGTTTTTGGCCCAGAAATATCCGAAAATAAGGACTATTTAAATTAAATTATTAATTGAGCGTTGGGCAGACTGGATGGACTATTTGGGTCTTTATCTGCTGTCATTTACTATGTTATGTTACTATGACTCTTCAGTTTGGAAAAGAGTTGGCTGAGGGGAGATATGACTGAAGTCTACAAAATCCTGAGTGGTGTAGAATAGGGTCAGGTGGATTGGTTTTTTTAATCAATCAAAAATGACAGAGACTAATGGACACGAAGTTACAGGGAGAGTGTGGCACAGTGGTTAAAGCTACAGCCTCAGCACCATGAGGTTGTGGGTTCGAGCCCCCACACTACTCCTTGTGACCCTGGGCAAGTCACTAAGGGCAAGGAGAGGATCCATGTCCAGGGGGCTGATTCACAAATCACCCTCATGCAAATGAGGGTGATTGGAATCACACCCCCAACCGACTGCAGGGATCGCTGAATAGTGATCCTGACGCATGTGCAGACCATCTGTAAAATAGTCTGCTCATGCGCTGGCCCTCCGTGCCCAGCAGAGCTTTTTACTTTTTTTGTGCAAGCGGGTTAAAACCACGGGCTTGCACTGCGGGGCAGAAGGCAGGGCAGTCGGAAAGGACCTGAGTGACTGGTCCTTAGCAGTCGCTTCTTTTTGGATCGGTCAGCCCAGTCAGTGTCCCTCATTATTTATTGATTTTTTTGTGAATCACTTCCTGCCTACATTTGAATGCCGTTCCCCCTCATTTGCATGCACGGATCGGAGGATGATCAGGACAGAGGTTAGTGAATTGGTTCGGAGGGAAATCAGGTCATAAAGGGGGTCAGAACTTGATCGGTGGGCTTAGTGAATCTAGCCTTTAATCTCCCATTAGATAGATTGTAAGCAAGCCAGGACGGACAGGGAAAAATGCTTGAGTACCTGAATAAATTCATGTAAAGTGTTCTGAGTTCCCCTGGGAGAACGATACAGAAAGTTGAATGGATGAATAGGAAGGCCAGGGTTGGTCACCCCTGCTTTAGCTCATCTACTGAATCACTGCACTTAAGCCTCCATTGCCTCAGGGACCACAGTTACATTGTGAACCTGCCAGGACAGATGGGGAAAATACTTAAAAGTACCTGAATACTATTGTATTCAAGGCATTGGGTGAATCTGTTCATGAAAAGGCAGTTAGTATATATAAATAAAATCCTGTTTGCTTCCCTGACACTGGGCAGAAGATTTCAGGTCTTATTCTTGGGTGCTGACTCCTAAGTTAGGCTTTAGGATCAGGTAACTATGATTTGGATTATTCTTCCCACTTGAACAGGTAGACAATTGGCGTCAGAAACCAAAGTGTAGGCGAGACATTTTTAGCTGGATTAATTAGTTTAGTTAATTATTATTGATATACTGCCTACCCAAGAGCAAATCAACAAATAACCAATTCTGTATTCTATGCCCAGTTTGACCTGACAAAGGAGTTGAGCTCTGCAAAGCTGATACAATAAGTATTTACATAGTCCAACCAAAATATTATAATAATAATTTTATTTTTTATATACCGCCATAGCCATGATAATTCGAGGCAGTTTACAACAAGAGGCACTGGACAAACAGCGGAGTAGTTACAATGTAAAGTCATTGAAGTAGTTACAATACAATGTCGAAGAAGTTACAATGCAAAGTCATCAAAAATAAGGTACAGGTTGGGAGGAGAGATATACTAGATTCATAGGTTTAACTTTAACTTCTGGTGGCATTCAGAGAAAGGAATTTGCTTACCTGCTTTGTGTAAGTCTTCAGTTCTTCACTTCGTCTTCCATCTGCTATACGGACAATAAGAGAGGCCCTCGACACCAACTGAATCTGTGTGAGAGAAGGTCAGTGAATGAGTTGCAGTTGCACCATCTCCAACTAATTCAAAATGCTGCTGCAAAACTGATAAAGGGTTGCAAACAGCGTGACTACATCACACCCTTTCTGCAAAAATTACTCTGGCTACCAATATTCTGCAGGGACAAATTTTTAAGCTGCGAGAACCTATAAGAGTATGTTAGGCCTCTACACACCTTTGAGGCTTTTAAGGACCTCTTAAGGAGCATCACACTCTGTACCCTCATTATATGGCTGGTCACACAAGACCTCAAGCTACCAGGGGTCCTGCAGCAATGCTGAGTTGAGAACAGAGTTGATGGTCCTGAGGACATTGGGTGTGACAGTTTTGCTCTGCCTGAGGTCAGTTTGGTTGCTCTCAGACCCAGAAAATATCTGCTCCTATAGCCCCATACGTGTAGACTCAATCCACAAAGAGCCATCTTGGGAGAGAGCCTGTGCTTCAAATAGTGCTAGTGGGATGGACATTTAAGCCTATCTGACTGGTGGTGCCAATCACAGGCCTCTCGCGGAGCTTCCACAGTCTAGAATTGGCAGCTACAGCAGCAGCGTTTTTGCTACTTGATTGGCACTTTAGTCTTGCTGCTGGCAGGCACTGAACTCTTTGGTTGAAGCCTTCCCCCCAGCAGCCCCCAGGCACCATCAGTGCTCCTCTCCATTTGGGTTAAAAAAAAAAAAAAGAAGATATGATCTAAGTTGGGCTTTGAGGAGGGGCAGAGGATTGAGAAAAGCAGAAGTTGATGCTGGGTTGTTAGGAGGGTAGAGAAGGTCAGCGTTGATATTGGGTTTTGGGACTGGCTGCTTTGGTGTGTAGGTGTGAGGCACAAGATGGTGGACAGGCTGTCATGTTTTGAGTGACATTTTCTGGAGTTCCTTTGGCAGTGTGTTTTCACAGTGGAATGTTCATGTCAAGTATAGAATGTGTACTGCTGAGAAATTGGCTAAAACGCCTTAAACCTAAAGGGGTAAGTCTGACAAAACAATTACTCAAACAGGGTGTGAAGTAGTGGACATCAGTACGAGCCTGTCGCAGATAACGTAAACCTCTGGCTCAGGCAAAATCTTAGAGGTGACCAGCACCAGACATCAGTCTAAATGAGAGTTGCCTCATACATCATATAGTCCATAACAAAATTCATCACCTGTGAAAATAATAACACTCCCAAAAGAAAAGTGCCAGGCTTAGCACTCAGGAAAAAGGGAAGCAAAGGCATGTAAACAACATACACTCCCTAAAGACTAAACTAATACAAAATTAATGAGGTAAAGTGTGTGGGGTGGGAATGAAGGAGAAAATTAATGAATTAATAGATTAATCACACATGATTTTGAATTTTTTGGTGAATAAACACATTGACATTTATAAATTAATACATAAGTCTTACTAAATAAATAACATATATATAAAAAACCTTTAAAAAGCCCTGAGAGAATTATTAACATGCTGATATAAAGTGCAAGTGCAAAAGTTCCTATCGTAATAAAGTAAATAACGTTGCCTGAGCTGATATACAAAGGCCAAACTAAACACTAAATAATCAAACTATGAAAGTGTATATAAATATATAAGGTGCCAATCCAAAAATTCATTAATAAGAATAAATATAAAGTGCAAATGCCCAAAACCTTAATAATCAACTGGTAAAGATAATAAAGCACAAGCACTACAACATACATCCAGGGTCTGAAAATGTTAAAACCCCAAACACACACATCACCACTCAATCAAAACATAGGAATATCACCACTCGACAGAGCTCCGTTTCGCGTCTTCATCAGGAGCGGGATACAAATGAAAAAAGTGGAGAAACCGACAGTTCAGGCGACATCTAAACTTGTCGGTCAAAAGTGAGAAATCAAAATTACACAGCGTACAAAAATCAAAGACGCTGGAACTTAAGAGAACAACATGGCGTCTGCAGGATTTAAGAACGCCTTGAGAATCCAGCCGTGACAACGCCCCTGTGGAGCGTGATGACGTGAGTCAACGAAAGCACGCCACTTGGAAAAATAATATCAAAGGAAAAAAGAGATATGAAAAATTAGGGGAGAATATATGACAAGGGGGAATCGAAAAAATATATATATGATAAACAGAAAGGAGAAAAATATAAAAAATATGATACTAGACACAGGTAAAACTTTGACTACCAGAACCAAAATAGTATAGAATGTGGCATGGATGGCACACAGCAGCCACGTACTTTTACTTCTGGGGGAATTCTGTCTCTTCTGTCAAGCTATGTATGGTCTACTGACCAATGATCTCACCAATCAGTTCACATTCACCAGACCTGGATGATCTACTCAACCTCAATCATTCTTTGCCTTCCCCTCAATTAGGTTCAAACAATTTTTATTGATGCAAACAACAACAAAAACAAGGCCAGGCCATCTTTCGGCTCCTTAACTTTCACATTTTTAATGGTCACATTCTAAAGGGGTAAAGAGGGATATTGGAGTGCTTGCTTTTTGTGTGTGGTTTACACAGGACAACGAAGTGTTAAGTGACTTGCCCAGAGCCATATGGGCTGCACTGGGAATAGAACTCACCACCTCAGGCTGCTGAGGCAGCTGCTCTAACCACTTGGCTACTCCTTCACACCTACCCTCCACTCAAAGGCACTCGACGCAAAAAACTATATGACAATCTACTTGCTACACAGGCAGCGAAACTTGATCCCACCATCTCCAAGCTGCTGAACACAACAACTGACTTTAAAGAGTTCCAAAAATATATCAAAACCATACTATTCAAAAAACACATCCCAACAACCTAATCTCCCCCCTTTTCCTATTCCAACTGCACATTCCTCATAATACCCCTCCTTCAGGCAACATCTAATCAAGTCTCTAAAACGAATCCTCAATATATACCCGGATCCGGCCTCTTTTAAAACATTGTAACCACTAAATGTATCAAAACATCCGATACCTCTAAATGTAACCTGAAGCTAGCTTTCTGCAATGTAATGTAAGGCTATGTAAAGTAATGTAATGTAATGTAAAGTTATGTAAATCTATGTAAAGTTATGTAAACTAATGTAATGTATTGTATTGTATTGTTATTGCCTGGAAATGTCCAGCTATCTTCTAATGTAATCTGCTTAGAACCGCAAGGTACAAGCGGAATAGAAATCACTAATGTAATGTAATATAGGCACATATGTAATTTTGACACCTGGGGGAGCGTGTGGTGCAGTGGTTAAAGCTACAGCCTCAGCAACCTGAGGTGGTGGGTTAAATTCATGCTGCTCCTTGTGACCCTGGGCAAGTCACTTAATCTCCCCATTGCCCCAGGTACATTAGACAAATTGTGAGTCTGCCAGGACAGACCAATCTGAGCTCCCTGGGGAGAATGGTATAGAAAATTGAATAAATAACCAAGCCACTGAAAATCTGGGTATGGACTTGGTAGTGTGATTTATTTGGGTAGAAGTTTCTCTTACATGGCTACGTCCTAATGAACATTGACCCTACACATTTATATGTCCTAGGTGGCCTACACAAATGGCAGTTGTAACTTGAAACATCCAACTTTGATTCAGTTCTGCTATCCTTAGATCAAACTTTATTCTTAGATGACACCTTAGATAGAATAACCACATAACATCATTCCATGACATGAACTGAAGAGAGAGATTTGAAATTATACTTGAGGTAAAGTGACTCAACTCCTCACAAAGAGATGGGATGATGTCGAGACATGGGATTTGGTGCTTTAGCTTGCACCATTCTTGATTTGCTACTTGGATCAGTGCCTGCACCAGGGGTTGCTCATTGCAGTAGAAGTGAGTTTCTGGAGGCAGCAACACTTTATGTGGAAAACCTTGGACCACAAATACTTCAGGGTCCTCATTTCTAGAGCTGAAAGTGGCTAACTACAGTGAGAGACACACTAAGGGAGGGACATCAATGTGGGCTACTGATAAGACAAGTTAACCCCCCCCCCCACTCTGGTAGCCAGAGCTGATATTGATGCTTTCACTGCTCCCACCCCCACCCCTCAAGTAGAAATTTCAGAAATTCTTTGCAAATGAGAGCACATATTAGCTGATTCCTTTCTAATATCAGTTAACTCTGCCTGCACTGGGATAACCTTAGACAAAAAGATGACATCTTACCACATTCCTGCGCAGGAGGTCACCAAGGACGCTGATACATTCTCTATCACATAAATCTGTTAACACCTTCTGTGATGAAAGAGAAAAATAGTCTACTGTTTTGCTTTATATGCACTTTAAAATTGTACTTACTTTGCAATTAATATGAGGAGCATTCAATAATTTATCTGAGTATGAAAGAAAGTAGCAAGCGTGTTGAAACAAGTCTGTGCATGTTGTGACATGTCTCAAGGTTACTCATGCACGGTTGCAGCTCAGTGTGAGTCTAACATCCTATATAATAAAAGGCTAACTCGCGCATGTGCACTCCTATTTGCGTGTTCCGTGCGCTGTAGGTCTGTGGTCGCAGGAGTGCGCATGCGTGAGTCCCCAGCCTTCTTCCCAGCACCTACCTTGGCTGTCAGCAGCGGCGCCTCATCTCCTGTGGGGACCTCATGTGTGCTGTGTCCGTCCGTGGCCGCGGCTTGAGGCGTATGTGCAAGTTAGGTGCATCGGGCGACAGAAGCAGCGCTGGCGGCGGATGACGGGAGGATGGCTCATGGTCCTACCGCCACTGCCGCTCCTGTTCACAGCGGCCTGCACGTCGCCGACTCCCCCCCCCTTCCCGCAACAACCACTACTGCTCCTGTTCAAAGCGGCCTGCTGAGGTTCGCGGTCAGCTGTAATGAACCTTGCAGGCCGCTCTCCAAATGGTAACACGATCCCTCTGACGCGATCGCGTCACAGGGAACAAGCTACTGAGGTGGATAGCAGCCTGCGAGGTTCGCTACAGCCGGCCGCGAACCTCAGCAAGCCGCTTTGAACAGGAGCGGCAGCGGTGGCAGGAACCATGGATGGAGGGAGGGGAAGAGGAAAAAGAAGTGCCATGGAGCAGGCAGGAAAGGGGGCTGTTTTGGTGAGAGGGTTGTGCTGAGTGCAGACAGCAATCATGGGGGGGGGGAAACAGAAAGGGGCCATGGAGCAGGTAGGCATTGCAGAACAGGGGGAGAGGGAAAGGGGGCTGCTTTGGGGGGGGAGAGGTGTGCTGGGGGCAGACAGAAATCAGGTTGGGGGAGGAACAGAAGGGGGACATGGAGCAGGTAGGCATTGCAGAACAGGGGGAGAGGGAAAGGGGGCTGCTTTGGCAAACAGGGGGGACAGGGAGACAGAAAGACAGACAGACAGGGGACCAGGGAGAGAGAGACAAATTAAAAAAAACAGACATACAGACATCTACTCTGGGCGGCGGGAGGAAGGCAGTGCGGAGCGCTGCTGGCAGTGGCTGCCGGGAGGAGAGCTTCGAGCCGCAGAAGACTGTCCCCAAAGCCCCTGCGGAGAGTCAGCCCAACCTCTCCTTCCTCACCGACAACGAAGAAGCTGCAGCTGGGGCAGTCGGGGCCTCCCCCGCCGCGCCAAATACACCTAGGCCCTGCTCCCTCTCACGCTCTGAGCACTCACGATTGGCTGAAGGGTGTCGTGCAGGTGCTGCAGATACAGGGGGCTGCTTTTGTTGGAGAGGTGTGCTGGGGGCAGACAGCTTTGCTCGGACGGGGGGGGGGGGAGACAGAAGGGGGCCATGGAAAGACAGTCAGGAAGAGGGAAAGGTGTGCTGGAGGGCAGACAGCTTTGCTCTGCGGGGGAAGACAGAAGGGGGCCATGGAGAGACAGGGAGAGGGGAAGGGGTATGCTGGGGGCAGACAGCTTTGCTCTGGGGGGGGGGCGGGAGAATGACACAAGGAAACACACGAAGAATGACACACAAGAGGCCAGAGAGACAGACAGAAAGGAAGACAGACAGCCAGCGTCCAAGGAGAGACAGCCAGCGTCCAAAGAGAGACAGCCAGCATCCAAGGAGAGACAGCCAGTGTCCAAGGAGAGAGAAACAAATAAACATAGACAGACAGACAGCGGCCAAGGGGAGAGAGAGAGAGAAAGAAAGAAAGACAGACACACACATCTAGCACCCGTTAATGTAACGGGCTTAAAGCCTAGTAAGAACATAAGAATTGCCCCTGTCGGGTCAGACCGGAGGTCCATTGTGCCCGGCAGTCCGCTCACGCGTCGGCCCCTCAGGTCCAAGACCTGATAGTGCTCATACCCTAAAACTGTCATACGCTTTTCGCTTATGACCTGTAGAGTAACCTTCTATCTATACCCTGTAATCCCCTTCGCTTCCAGGAAGTCATCCAGCCCCATTTTGAAACCCAGTATTGTACTCTGTCCTATTACCTCATTTGGAAGCGTGTTCCAGGTGTCCACCACCCTCTGAGTGAAGAAAAACTTCCTTGCATTCGTTTTGAATCTGTCCCCTCACAGTTTTTCTGAATGACCTCTTGTTTTTGATGTCCCCGCTAGTCTGAAGAATCTGCCCCTATCCTTCTCTATGCCTTTCATGATTTTATACGTCTGTATCATGTCTCCTCTCAGTCTCCGCTTTTCCAGGGTAAAGAGCCCCAGTTTGTCTAACCTTTCAGAATATGAAAGGTTCTCCATTCCTTTTATCATCCTAGTTGCTCTCCTCTGGACCCTCTCAAGCATCGCCATGTCTTTCTTAAGGTACGGTGACCAGTATTGGACACAGTATTCCAGATGTGGTTGCACCATTGCTCGATACAATGGCAGGATAACTTCCTTCGTTCTGGTAGTGATACCTTTTTTGATAATGCCCAAGAGACAGGAGATCAGGAGAGTCCTCGTGCAAATCAAGTAAGAAACTGCTTAATTTGGAGCACCATTCCAAAAGAAGGAAAAAGCCAAAGAAGAGCCATGAACGCATAACTGCAGTTTATGGTGAGTCTGCCCAATCATCCGACAAAGTAAAAATTTGGAGCAAGCAGTTTAAGTGGGGTAGAGAGTCCATTGAAGATGATCCTCACACTGGATGGCCTGTTGAAGCAACTTCCATAGAAATGTGCAAGAAAGTTGAGGATTTAATTTTGTCAGACGAATTAAGGTTTCCCAAATTGCTGAAGAAATGGGCATCTCAGCAGGTACAGTTTAGAAAATAATGTGTGATAAGTTGGGCATGTCCAAGATTAGTGCAAGATGGGTTCCAAGAATGCTGATGCCATGTCAGAAGGCCACGAGGCTCCAGTGCTGTCAGGAGAACTTGGAGATGGTCTGTGAAGACCAAGTGAATTTTTTTTCATCATTTAGTGACTGAAGATGAGACTTGGGTCTATCACAGAGATCCAGAGTCCAAAATGAAGTCAATGCAGTAGAAGCACAAGTCATACCCCACCCCCCAAAAAAGTTAGAAAATCTGCAGGCAAAGTCATTGCAACTGTCTTCTGGGATGATGGACTTTTGCTTCTGGAGTTCATGCTGCACAAGACAAGCATAATTGTGGAGTTATGCCAACACAATGATCACTTTAAGGGTGTCAATCAAGGAGAAAAAAATGAGGAAACTCATAGCAGGCATGCTGTTTCTTCAAGACAATGCACCAGTGCATACGTCATGACAATCACAGGCTGCTATTGGGTTTCAGCAACTGAACCATCCACCCTACAGTCCTGACCTGGCTCCCTTGGATTATTTCCTGTTCAGAGTTTTGAAGAAATCTCTCCGTGGACACCAGTTTTCAAATTTTCAAATGGTGAAGACATCAAGGAAGCTATGATGTTTTAGTTTGAAGGTCAAATAGAAGAATTATTTTCAAAGGGGTTAGTCATTGCAGGAAAAGTGGATGAAGGGTATGGAGCTATTGGGGAACTATATTGAAAAATACATTTTTTGAAAATTTTTTCCTATTGAGGTAGATAAATTATCGAATGCCCCTCATGTTTCTATGTTTCTATATTCAAGAGGACCAGGGATAGGCACATGGGATCTCTCAGAGAGAAAAAGATAATGGTTACTGCGGATGGGCAGACTAGAAGGGCCATTTGGCCTTTATCTGCCATCATGTTTCTATGTAGATCCTTTTTTATTTTGTTAGATTTTCTTATGTACCTCATTACTACTGTATAGAAAATTCCATGACTAATTATATTTGACTATTTGCATAGGCGCAAGGTCTGTGAGTATTTTTACACCAGTTCTCAAAAGGAAATTCGCATATCTGTATGTGAAGCTTGGGAAGTCATTTCCTACTTTCTGTGCCAGGAGCAGCAAACCTTGAATGAGAGTTGCAGCCGGGTTCTCTGTAGGGACCAAAGATGGCATAGCTCTGTCAGAGCTCAAAAGTAGGAAACACATGTAGCTATTTTAGTGCTAGTATTCTATTTGGAAATAATGGAATACTTAAAGAATTCCAATCTCTTTTGGAGGATGACCAGTGGAAACCATTGGAGTTGGACGTACAAGATGTGCTTGGCATAGTTAAGAAGATGTGTTGTAAACTTGATGTAGTACATTCTTCTATTATGAAATCTATGAGGGATCCTTCTATTCATGTTTGTTTGAGCGTTGTAAATGGCTCATTACAGAAGGGTTGTGTATAGACATAGGGAAAAGACAGTGCTAGTAATAAAATGGAAAATGTTGTCTTTACCGTCTTATGCAAAAGTTAAGTGTAGTGTTTACCCAATTAGTGACGTATCTAGAGTTGTAATGTACTAGATAAACAATTTTGTTTATGTGAACACCATGACACAGATATTGGTATCTAGTACAGATCAAAGCCAAGGAAGCAAACCCCAAGAAAAACTGATAACAATGCAAAAAGTGGAGAAGGAAACCTAAACATCAACCAGAGATAAAGCATTTCTTTAGTGTCCCTCCAGACTGGCAAAGAAATAGATGGGTTTATGTTCTTCTGCCAGCAGATGGAGACTGAGACTTTGACTTTTGGCTGTAGTATAAGTAAGCTGTGCAGTCCCAAGTACAATCAGTCTGTTCTCAATCTCCAGCAGGTGGAATGGTAAACCTTGGTTTAGTGTAGGACCTGTTGGATTTGTTTAGTGGCCTTCTTGTCCTTGTGGGTGCTGGATTGAGCTTGGGGGACCCTTTCAGGAGTCCGTTCAACCTCAGGGATGCCATACTTGACTGGTTGTGTCCCTCCCCCTATTTCCCCCACCTCTCTTAAATTTTTTATCTTGGAGGTGCCACAGCTGTAAGCCTTGCCATGTTCAGGCAAGGCATATAGCTTTGAGCCAGTGGGATCTGCTCAATTGCTCACTAAAGTTGTGTTTAAAAAAAAACCAACCCAAACCTGAAGCAGTGTCAATCTGAAAGGAAGCTTTAAATTAGCTTCAATTGACTTTAATTGATTTTTATTGCTAACCGGCACCAAGAACATAAGAAAAGCCTTACTGGGTCAGACTAATGGTCCATCAACCCCCAGTAGCCCGTTCTCACGGAGGCCAATCCAGGTCACTAGTACTTGGCCAAAACCCAAGGTGTAGCGACATTCCATGCTACCGATCAAGGGCAAGCAGTGGCTTTCCCCATGTCTTTCTCAATAACAGACTATGGACTTTTCCTCCAGGAACTTGTCCAATCTTTCTTAAAACTAGCTATGCTATCCACTCTTACCACATCCTCTGGCAACTTGTTCCAGAGCTTAACTATTCTCTGAGTGAAAAAAATTTCCTCCTATTGGTTTTAAAAGTATTTCCGTGTAACTTTGAGTGTCCCCTAGTCTTTGTAATTTATTCCACTCCGCTCAGGATTTTGTAGAGTTCAATCATATCTCCTCTCAGCCGTCTCTTTTCCAGGCTGAAGAGCCCTAACCATTTTAGTCTTTCCTCATATGAGAGGCGTTCCATCCCCTTTACCATCTTGGTCGCTCTTCTTTGAACCTTTTCTAGCGCCACTATATCTTTAAGGAGAACATAATTGAACGCAATACTGTAAATGAGGTCGCACCATGGGGCGATACAGGGGCATTATGACATTCTTAGTCTTGTTAATCATCACTTAATAATTCCTAGCATCAGGTTTGATTTTTTGGCCGCCGCTACACATTGGGTAGAAGGTTTCATTGTATTGTCTACAACAGGGGTCCCAAAAGTCCCTCCTTGAGGGCCGAATCCAGTCGGGTTTTCAGGATTTCCCCAATGAATATCTATGAGATCTATGTGCATGCACTGCTTTCAATGCATATTCATTGGAGAAATCCTGAAAACCCGACTGGATTCGGCCCTCAAGGAGGGACTTTGGGGACTCCTGGTCTACAATGATACCCAGATCTTTTTCTTGGGCGCTAACCCCCAAGTGGGACCCTAGCATCCGGTAACTGTCATTCAGGTTATTCTTCCCAATATGTATCACTTTGCATTTGTCCACATTAAATTTCATCTGCCACTTGGACGCCCAGTCTTACAATTTCCTAAAGTCCGCCTGAAATTTTTCACAATCCGCATGCGTTTTAACACTTTGAACAGTTTAGTGTCATCTGCAAATTTGATCACCTCATTCGTCATTCTAATTTCCAGATCATTTATAAATAAGTTAAATAACACCTGTCCCAATACAGACCCCTGCGTCATTCCACTGTTTATTCAGAAACAAAAACACCAAATACCTACGACCTACACTAACATGGGATTCCACTCTACTAACGGCAGCAGATCAAGTTCGCAGCCTGGGAGTAACCCTAGACGGACACCTATCCCTATCTAACCACATATCCCAAGTAGTCTCCACCTCCTTCTACTACCTCCGCCAACTGAAAAGGATCAAACCCTACATCTCCACACCAGACCTCGCCCAACTCCTATACGCATATGTCCTCTCCAGAATGGATTATTGTAACTCCCTATTTAATGGACTAACCAAAAATAATATCAAACGCCTCCAACGGGTCCAAAATGCAGCCATCCGCCTCCTACACGACCTCAACTACCACGATTCCATCTCCCCGGCACTCCATGCTGAACACTGGCTCCCAATTAGCCAACGCTGTACTTTCAAAGCCCTGGCAATTGCCCACAAGAGAATCTATTCCACCACCCCCTCCTACATAAAATCCAAGTTTCCCATCTACAACCCCACTCGCACCCTCCGCTCTAAGTCAGAGATACGCCTATGCACCCCCCCCCCCGGAAGATCCCTGCTCACAGAAACTGCCCACAAACGATCCTACAGCCACTTCATTCCACACCTCTGGAACCAACTCCCCCCCCAACTTAGACAACAGAACTCATTATTAACATTCCGTAAATCGGTAAAGACCCTCCTCTTCAACTAAAGATCTCCTCTGTCTTCTCCCCCCCTTACGCCCCACCCCTCCACTCTCCTATCACCTTCCCGAACTCCAGTATAACCCTCTCTTACTCTCTCCACTAACAAATTGTACCTAAACGCATATAACTTTCCTTAAACTAAACTACTGTATTTCCCCCTTCTCTCTTTCTGCTATACTCTCCCTGTATTTAATTCTCTCCAAAATCTATAAATCCAATCACTAAACCTGTTGTACTACTTATATGTCTAGTTACTCCCCACTGTGTATGTTCATTTGTAGACCGTTCTGAGCTACTGGAAGGACGGGATAAAAATCCAAATAAATAAATAAATAAATAAATATTCTCCTCCATTGATGTTTTCCTCTTAGCAGTTTTTACAATGAACACTTTTACCAAGCTTAAAATGCTCATTGTGCTCCAGATGCGCGGTTGATGTGGCTGGCGTGTGTACAAAATGCTCCAGCCATCGCAAAAGGGAATCTTCGTTGGCTTCAGGTACTGGCAAGCAGGGATTCCCTTTGCACATGTATAACTCATCGGCTGCAGGCAGTGGGGAAGCTAGGGCTTCCCCTACCACCCACATAGGGATTTCCCCAGCCGCCAAGAGTCAGGGAAAGCAAAGTTACTTACCTGTAACAGGTGTTCTCTGGAGACAGCAGGGGAATACAGCCACACTTGTTGGTGAAGTCCTCTGACTGAATCTGAGTGCCAGTGCTCTCCCCTAACTAAGTAAGCTTTTGAGCTTAGTGGGCATGTGTAGGAGTCCCTACACTTATAGAGCCCCTCTCCTAAGCCTGACAGTTTTGTCTCTAGCAATGAACAGAATTCGAGATGAGGCAAGTGTGGCTGCATTCCCCTGCTGTCTACGAAGAACATCTGTTACAGGTAAGCAACTGCTTTCTCCAGAGACAAGCAGGGGATATGCAGGCACACTTGTCGAGTCCCAAGCTGAAAAACTGAGAAGGATGGTGGAAAAAATTGATCACAGTGCAATGGGTTTTGTAAGACTGACTGACAAATCAAACATCTTGTGCTAAACTCTGATTCAGGCAATAGTTAAGGTATTTTGGTAGGACCCTTGGTCGACAAACTTCCCATATATAGGGAGAGGTTGAAGGATAGCAGGTTGTGATCTGATTAGGGAACTGGAGACCATACAGTATAGGAGACGAGATGGAGCAAGTTGGATGCTATATTTAGTGTGCGTCCTTTTTCGTGTGTAGGACCAGATAGCTTTAGAGAAAAGGGGAGGACATGATAGAAACATTCAAATACATCACGGGCCGCATTGAGGTGGAGGAAGAAATCTTTTTTCTTACGGGTCCCACGGCGACAAGAGGGCATCCGCTAAAACTTAAGGGGGGAAGATTTCATGGTGACACTAGGAAATACTTTTTCCCTGAAAGGGTGATTGATTGATGGAATGGTCTTCCATGCCAGGTAGTCGAGGCCAATAACCTGCTCGACTTCAAGAGACGTTGGGACAAACAGGTGGGGTTGCTGCAGAGTTATACTTAAAAGATAGACTCTCAAAGGAGGGAGGGTTCTTGAGTGGGTAGACTTGTTAGGCTGCTGGCCCTTTTCTGCCATCATACTCTGTTTCTCTATGTTTAGATCTAGTTGGCTGTCACCACCTCTTCTGGGAGACTGTTCCATACATCTACCAACCTTTCTGTAAAAAAAAGTATTTCCTTAGATTACTCCTAAGCCTATCACCTCTTAACTTCATCCTATGCTTTCTCATTGCAAAGCTTCCTTTCAAATGAAGGAGATTACTGGAGGATACAGGATTGGCCACCATGAGAACAGGATACTGGGCTTAATGGTAATTGGTCTGACCCAGTATGGCTGTTCTTATGGTTCTTATGACTCGACTCATGCACATTTACGTCTCTATCATATCTCTCCTGTCCTGCCTTTCCTCCAAAGTATGGATTGTGTAGATGTACCTGACTTGGGGTCCCATAGTACAATGGCAGTTGATATACCCCAGTGTTACAGTATGTGTTAGTGAAGACATGGAGTGCAGTCCAGGCTTTGTGTCCCAGCCTGTATCCCAATGTGCCACCTATGGCCTCTGTGGAGTCTGCATTGGCATCAGCTGGATACACATTCATTGTAACCTCATACAACTGGAAAATCACTGTCAGATGCTGTTTGTATATTCTGTGCTGGAACACCTGTAAGAAAAGCATATCACAGAGAGGCTCTTGATGCCAGAAACAGCTTGTTCGGAAAAGGTCTCTAATGCAGGAAACACAAGACAGCTGATACATGGGGAATAACAACTTGTTAATATTATATCAACTTCTATCTCCTATCTTGCCTTTAGAAGACATTACTGTTTGGCACATATGATGAATAATTTAATATGATCAACTGCTGTATGTTCAGTATTCTTTATCTTTTGTTAACCGCTCTGAACTGAGAGGTAACTGGAGTATATAAGTTTTAGGTTGTTATGCGCCTCTTTATGATGCCCAGCATCCTGTTGGCTTTTTTCGAGGCATCTGCACAGTGCGCAGCAGCCTCGAAAAAAGCCAACAGGATGCTGGGCATCATAAAGAGGGGCATAACAACCAGGACGCGGGAAGTCATCATGCCATTGTATCGAGCGATGGTGCGTCCACATCTGGAATACTGCATTCAGTATTGGTCGCCGCACCTCAAGAAGGACATGGCGGTACTTGAGAGAGTCCAAAGGAGAGCAACGAAACTGGTAAAAGGGCTGGAACACTGCCCATACGCCGAGAGGTTGGATAGGCTGGGGCTCTTCTCTCTGGAAAAAAGGAGGCTCAGGGGAGATATGATAGAGACCTTCAAGATCATGAGGGGCATAGAGAGGGTGGATAGGGACAGATTTTTCAGACTGAAGGGGACAACAAGTACGAGGGGGCATTCGGAGAAACTGAAGGGAGATAGGTTCAAAACAAATGCAAGGAAGTTTTTTTTCACCCAAAGGGTCGTGACACTTGGAATGCGCTACCGGAGGAAGTGATCAGGCAGAGTACGGTACAGGGATTCAAACAGGGATTGGACGGATTCCTGAGGGATAAAGGGATTGTGGGATACTGAGGGAGGAGCTGGGATGTAACACAAGTATAGAAAGCTAACCAGGTAATAAGTATAGAAACCCAACAGGTCGTGCATGTGCAAGACCGGAGAGTTAGGACTTCGATGGGAAGATAGGACTTCAATGAGAAACCAAGGTGGCAAGGGAGCCCCTTCTGGTGATTCAGACAGGTCGTGACCTGTTTGGGCCGCCGCGGGAGCAGACTGCCGGGCAGGATGGACCTATGGTCTGACCCGGCGGAGGCACTGCTTATGTTCTTATGTTAAGTTATATGCCATGTTCCATTTTTATTTGATCTATCGCCAGACTTACTAAATCTCCTTTCGTGGATGATCGCCCTTCCAACGCCACTAGGAGAAGTCTTAATAAAAGGTCATCTCCTGCTGCTATGGGACAAGAACTGTGCTATTGGTCCCACAGCAGCAGCTCCTGCTGCTGGAAAAGGAAGTGACTTTTGGAGCCACAGCCATGAAATGCTCCTACAGCCATTTTTTCCCTCAGCTATGGAACCAGTTGCCTGCACAGATAAGGTCAACTGGACTTGCTGATGGCCTTCCGAAGAGCAGTGAAGACCTTCCTCTTCTGCTAAATCTGCCTTCAGCAGACAGATGACTTCATTAAGCTTCCTTCTATGTGCTCCTTGTTTGTAACCAGTCATGTCCTTAAATTTACTGTGTGAATGTCCTATTGTAATCTGTTCTGAGCTTCCGGGAGGATGGGATTGAAATATTTAATTAATTACAGTGGTGCCTCGCATAACGGACGCCTCGCACAGCGAACGCTGCGCACAACGAACTTTATGTCTTGATCCGTACAACGAACTTCGTTTCACACAACGAAGTCGCCCGAGCTGCATCCTTCCGCGCAGGCACTGCGCTTAACTGCCCTCTCTCCGCCTGGTTCCCTCTTGCCCCCCCCGACTCCCCGACACGATCGGGGCAAAAAGGAGCCCAAGCCCTCTTGCCCCGCCGATTCCCCAACTCCCCACACAATATCGGGCCAGGAGGGAGCCCAAGTCCTCCTGGCCACGGCGACCCCCTAACCCCACCCTGCACTACATTACGGGCAGGAGGGATCCCAGGCCCTCCTGCCCTCGACGCAAACCCCCCCTCCCCCCAACGACCGCCCCCCCCCAAGAACCTCCGACCGCCCCCCCAGCCGACCCGCGACCCCCCTGGCCGACCCCCACGACACCCCCAACCCCCTTCCCCGTACCTTTCTGTAGTTGGCCGGACAGACGGGAGCCAAACCCGCCTGTCCGGCAGGCAGCCAACGACGGAATGAGGCCGGATTGGCCCATCCGTCCCAAAGCTCCGCCTACTGGTGGGGCCTAAGGCGCCTGGGCCAATCAGAATAGGCCCGGGAGCCTTAGGTCCCTCCTGGGGGCGGGGCCTGAGGCACATGGGCCCAACCCGACCATGTGCCTCAGGCCCTGCCCCCAGGAGGGACCTAAGGCTCCCGGGCCTATTCTGATTGGCCCAGGCGCCTTAGGCCCCACCAGTAGGCGGAGCTTTGGGACGGATGGGCCAATCCGGCCTCATTCCGTCGATGGCTGCCTGCCGGACAGGCGGGTTTGGCTCCCGTCTGTCCGGCCAACTACAGAAAGGTACGGGGAAGGGGGTTGGGGGTGTCGTGGGGGTCGGCCAGGGGGGGTCGCGGGTCGGCTGGGGGGGCGGTTGGAGGTTCTTGGGGGGGGGCGGTCGTTGGGGGGAGGGGGGGTTTGCGTCGAGGGCAGGAGGGCCTGGGATCCCTCCTGCCCGTAATGTAGTGCAGGGTGGGGTTAGGGGGTCGCCGTGGCCAGGAGGACTTGGGCTCCCTCCTGGCCCGATATTGTCGGGGAGTTGGGGAATCGGCGGGGCAAGAGGGCTTGGGCTCCCTTTTGCCCCGATCGTGTCGGGGAGTCGGGGGGGCAAGAGGGCTTGAGCTCCCTTTTGCCCCGATCGTGTCGGGGAGTCGGCGGGGGCAAGAGGGCTTGGGCTCCCTTTTGCCCCGATCGTGTCGGGGAGTCGGGGGGGGCAAGAGGGCTTGAGCTCCCTCTTGCCCCGATCGTGTCGGGGAGTCGGGGGGGCAAGAGGGCTTGAGCTCCCTCTTGCCCCGATCGTGTCGGGGAGTCGGGGGGCAAGAGGGCTTGAGCTCCCTCTTGCCCCGATCGTGTCGGGGAGTCGGGGGGGCAATAGGGCTTGAGCTCCCTCTTGCCCCGATCGTGTCGGGGGTGCCAGGGACCACACGGAGTCACCCACCGTACCACCCGATACGGGTAAGCGCAGGTATCGGTGGGTGGCTTATTTGCGGGGGGGTGCCTTATTTTACATTTTTTTCTAAAAAGGGGGGGCTGTCTTATTTGATGGCCCTGCCTTATCATCGGGGAAACACGGTAGAAAAAAAAAAAAATGAACAGTTAAGTCCCAGTTTTTGCCGCTGAGACTCTGCCCTCTCTCACTGTAAAATTAGACTCTACTTAGTCTGTCTTTAAATTTAAAAAATGTGTGTTGTTTTAAAAAACAATTATGTTTTTAGATGTATCTAAATAAAAATAATAACCAAAAATTTATCTTTTTTTATGTCATCTTAGCATATTTTATGCTACAGAACGAATTATTTTTTTTAACATGTATTGTTATGGGAAAACGCGTTTCACACAACGAACGTTTCACATAACAAACTTGCTCCTGGAACGGATTAAGTTCGTTGTGTGAGGCACCACTGTAATTGGGGGTGTTGTATGGGCAGAACTGAGGGTGAGCTGGGAGCATTCCCTAAAATCTCCTGCAGAAAAATAGGGTCCTTAGCAGCTCTGTACAGCGTATCTCATAGAACCCAGGCAGTTTTACAATGATGAGTACAATTGTTTTAAAGTAGTTTACAAAAAAAAGTAAATGATACATAACAAATATTTGAGTATCTGAATGTAAACTGCTTAGGTTATAAGTGGTGTACAAATATTAAAAATAAATATCACAATATACAATAATACAAGATTACCAATAAAATCAAACAGAAAAATAAACAATGTCTGAAATTCTGAGGACTTTTCTTAGATCAGACTAGAGAGCTGCACGGGAACGGGGATGACAGGAATCCCGCAGGACCTGCGGGGATCCCGTGGGTTCCCCCTTCGGGTCACGGGGATCCCGTGGGGATGCCCCCTAGAGTCACGGGATTCCTGTGGGGTTGGATGCACTCGAGCCACGAGGCTCGTCTTCTGTTCCCTACCTATCCTGCCACAGCACACAGCCGACCGGAAGTCTTCCACGATGTCAGCGCTAACGTCGGAGGGAGGGCTTAAGCAAAGCCCTCCCTCCCTCCGACGTCAGCGCTGACATCGAGAAGACTTCTGGTCGGCTGTGTGCTGCGGCAGGGCAGGTAGGAAAAATTCAAGGCAGTGGCGTACCAAGGAGGAGGGGGGCAGCCTTAGGGGGGGTGCAAAGCCGGCCAGATTCCCTTACCTTCATGGCGCTTTCCCCCAACCGACCGACAACAGGCCCGGTCCGACAAACCTCCCTGCCTTGTAGCCGCGGATCTTCTTACAGCAGGGAGGTTTGTCGGACCAGGCCTGTTCTGTTGTCAGTTGGGTGGGGAAGCACCACATAGGTAAGGAGCAGGGAGGTAGAAAGGGAGGAAAGGTGGAGTGGAGAGGAAAAGACGCTTAAGGAAAATGGATAAAACTTGAGGGGGGAGAAGGACACTGAAAGAACTCGGGAAGACAGTGGGGGGAGAAGGACGCAGAAAGCACATGGAGAAGACAAAGGGGTGGAGAAGGACGCTGAAAGCACATGGGGAAGACAAAGGGGTGGAGAAGGATGTTGAAAGGACATGGGGAAGACGGGGGAGAAGGACACTGAAAGCACTGGGGAAGACAGAGGGGGAGAGGGACGCAGAAAGCACATGGGGAAAACAAAGGGGTGGAAAAGGACGCTGAAAGCACATGGGGAAGACAAAGGGGTGGAGAAGGACGCTGAAAGGACATGGGGAAGACAGAGGAGGGAGAAGGATGCTGAAAGGACATGGGGAAGACGGGGGAAGAAGGACGCTGAAAGGACATGGAGAAGACAGAGGGGGAGAAGGATACCGAAAGCACATGGGGAAGATGGGGGGGAGAAGGACGCTGAAAAGAAATGGGGAAGAGAAAGTGGGGCGAAGACGCTGGCAGGGAAGAAGACAGAGATGCCAGACTATGGGGGGAGCGGAGGGAAGAAGATGGGTGCCAGACCAATTTGGAATTGGGGAGAAAGGGAGAGGCACAGTAACAGAGCAAATGGAAGACGCAGAGAGAAGAGAGATAGTGGATGGAAGGAATTGAATGAGAACATGAGGATAGCAGAAACCAGGCAACAAAGGTAGGAAAAAAAATTCTATTTCTTTTTTTTTTTTTGCATCAGGATAAAGTAGTATATTAGTTGTGTTGATAAAAATGTATAAACATTAGAGGCTTTGGTAGAAATCCATTTACAAAGTATGTATTTTTCCCAATTAATATTTCCAAATTAATAAAGTCTCTTTGCTTATTTGTAAATGGATTTCTACCAGAGCCTTTAATTCAGTAGCATAATTAAATGAAATAACTATTTCTGAAGTTTATAGGGACGGGCGGGATGGAGGGGATTCCTCGCGGGGACGGGTGGGGACAGAGGGGATTCCTCACGGGGACAGGTGGGACTTTGACGGGGACGGGTGGGGACAGGTGGGATTTCTGTCCCCGTGCAACTCTAGATTAGACTCCACAGGTGACCCTTGAGGAGTAGAATGTTGGCCCAGTGCCTAACCCTCAATAAACTTGGTTCTAAGAGAGAGATTGTAGAAGCTCAGCATTAATCGTTTTCACAGTAACCTGTGAATTGCATATATAATTTGCATATATTTGCTTGAGTGAGCTGTTGACTAAAAGGTTTCTTTGGACCTGTTTAGGACCTTTGTGAGACTTTGAGTAATAGTAAGTGGGAAAGAGGCCTGGAAAACTCTTCAGGCCCAGTACGTTATACTTCATGGGGGTGTGAATCCTCTCACTCTAACTGAAAATCGCTCCATGAGGAGAGACCTCTGACTGGTTTCAGCCTCTAAGGCCAGGATTCACTAACCTACCAGATCGGGCCTGATCCAGGCAGGTTCGACCAATTCAGAAAACAAAAATATACAGATGGGGGCGATCAGAGGAATGGCCCCATCTGCTTGCACAGTTCACGCATGCGCAATTGGTGTGCATGCGCAGACCCGTCCCAGCCACAACTTTTTTTTTTTTTTAAACTTTAAACTTTTGCAGCCTGTGGGTTTAACCTGCTTCGGGTTAAACCCACGGGCTTGCACAGGCAGTCGAGGCAAACGTGTTTGGAGCAGTGCACTGTGATTTCAAAGCCCATATGTGCAAGCTTCGGAGCCAAGCAGACCAGGATGGGTTTTGTGTGTATTGTGTCTGAAAAGGAGAAATCCTGTTACTGTATCCGTGCACCCGTGCGTTAAGTTTGCATATTTCTGCTCCAAAAAGCGAGAGGCATATTCAGGCCCGATTCTCCTGCTTCCATGCAGCAGCAGCAGCCTCTTCCCTCCTTCCCTTCAGTGCGAGCCTGTGGGTTTAAAGCGGGGCAACCCTGCTTTAAAACCGCGGGCTCGCACTGGAGGGAAGGCGGCAGAGCCAGGGGGAGCAGAGAGGACATATCAGGCAGGCATTTGGAGCAGGCAAGCCCAGGGGCAGGCAGATACAGATCAGGGATGCAGGAGGTGTTCGGGGCTGCAGCAGATCGGGGCTGACAGGGCAGAGAGCAGGGCTTCAATAGAATAGGAGAGTTAGAAGGACGATTCCTACTGCTCCCCAGCTTCCGTTGATCGGCCAGCCCTGTCAGATGTGAAATTTTGTGTAGTGAATCGGGTCACTGTCCAATTTGCATGCGTTTCTCATTTGCATGCACGAATTCAAAGCGGATCGCAGGAGAGGTAAGTGAATCAGGTCGGAGGGAAATTTGCTCGTTAAGTGATCACAAACTGATCGGTACACGATCGGTTTACTTAGTGAATCTAGCCCTTAGTCCTCAGAGTTCAGTCTCAAACTTTCTTAGAGATCAGACTCCACAGTTACATAGTAACATAGTAGATGACAGCAGATAAAGACCCGAATGGTCCTTCCAGTCTGCCCAACCTGATTTAATAAAAAAAAAATTTTTAAATTTTTCTTCTTAGCTATTTCTGGGCAAGAATCCAAAGCTCTACCCGGTACTGTGCTTGGGTTCCAACTGCCAAAATCTCCGTTAAAACCTACTCCAGTCCATCTACTCCCTCCCAGCCACTGAATCCCTCCCCAGCCCATCCCCCACCAAATGGCCATACACAGACACAGACCGTGCAAGTCTGCCCAGTACTGGCCTTAGTTCAATATTTACTATTATTTTCTGATTCTAGATCTTCTGTGTTCATCCCACGCTTCTTTGAACTCTGTCACCGTTTTCCTCTCCACCACTTCTCTCGGGAGCACATTCCAGGCATCCACCACCCTCTCCGTAAAGTAGAATTTCCTAACATTGCCTTTAAATCTACCACCCCTCAACCTCAAATTATGTCCTCTGGTTTTACCATTTTCCTTTCTCTGGAAAAGATTTTGTTCTACGTTAACATCCTTCAAGTATTTGAACGTCTGAATCACATCTCCCCTGTCCCTCCTTTCCTCTAGGGTATACATATTCAGGGCTTCCAGTCTCTCCTCATACGTCTTCTGGCGCAAGCCTCCTATCATTTTCGTCACCCTCCTCTGGACCGCCTCAAGTCTTCTTATGTCCTTCGCCAGATACGGTCTCCAAAACTGAACACAATACTCCAAGTGGGGCCTTACCAATGACCTGTACAGGGGCATCAACCTGTACAGGGGCTTCTTCCTTCTACTGGCTACGCCTCTCTTTATACAGCCCAGCATCCTTCTGGCAGCAGTCACTGCCTTGTCACACTGTTTTTTCGCCTTTAGATCTTCGAACACTATCACCCCAAGGTCCCTCTCCCGTCCGTGCATATCAGCTTCTCACCTCCCAGCATATACGGTTCCTTCCGATTATTAATCCCCAAATGCATTACTCTGCATTTCTTTGCATTGAATTTTAGTTGCCAGGCATTAGACCATTCCTCTAACTTTTGCAGATCCTTTTTCATATTTTCCACTCCCTCTTCGGTGTCTACTCTGTTACAAATCTTGGTATCATCTGCAAAAAGGCACACTTTTCCTTCTAACCCTCCAGCAATGTCACTCACAAACATATTGAACAGGATTGGCCCCAGCACCGAACCCTGAGGGACTCCACTAGTCACCTTTCCTTCCTTCGAGCGACTTCCATTAACCACCACCCTCTGGCGTCTGTCCGACAGCCAGTTTCTGACCCAGTTCACCACTTTGGGTCCTAACTTCAGCCCTTCAAGTTTGTTCAACAGTCTCCTATGAGGAACTGTATCAAAGGCTTTGCTGAAATCCAAGTAAATTACATCTAGCATATGTCCTTGATCCAGCTCTCTGGTCACCCAATCAAAAAATTCAATCAGGTTAGTTTGACAAGATTTACCGTTAGTAAAGCCATGTTGCCTTGAATCCTGTAACACATTAGATTCAAGGAAGTACACTATCCTTTCTTTCAGCAACACTTCCATTATTTTTCCAACAACTGAAGTGAGGCTCACTGGCCTGTAGTTTCCTGCTTCATCCCTGTGACCACTTTTGTGAATAGGGACCACATCCGCTCTCCTCCAATCTCCAGGAACCACTCCCGTCTCCAGAGATTTGTTGAACAAGTCTTTAATAGGACTCGCCAGAACCTCTCTGAGCTCCCATAGTATCCTGGGATGGATCCTGTCTGGTTCCATTGCTTTGTCCACCTTCAGTTTTTCAAGTTGCTCATAAACACTCTCCT
This sequence comes from Geotrypetes seraphini, assembly GCF_902459505.1. Classification (NCBI taxonomy): domain Eukaryota; kingdom Metazoa; phylum Chordata; class Amphibia; order Gymnophiona; family Dermophiidae; genus Geotrypetes; species Geotrypetes seraphini. Next base: position 73,046,407 of record NC_047095.1, read on the forward strand.
CCATGAACGGTGCAGAATCCACTCCATTTTCTCATATAACTTTGCCGGACAATCTTGGTCCTTCTCCAGGATTTTCTTCTGTGAACCCTTGAAGTTAATTCCTTCCCTCCCACCCCAAGGTGGAGCTTTTTTGGCTCTTCAGACAACCAGGAACAAGGCATTGCGTTGGCAGGATTTTTCTGTTCTTTCTTTTTTCTTTCAGGTGTAAGTACTTCTGCAACCACAGTATGGCTGTGAAATATTGTGTCACCAAAGCTGCTGCTCAGTTACAGCTTCTGTCTCTGTGCAGACAGAAAATGCTACTCGGGCAGAGGGAGTAGTTCCATGTGCAAGCTGTCTTCAGCTTGAATCCCTCAATTAAGGAAGTAAAAGAACTGAGAAAGCAGGTGGCAAGACTGAAAAGCATCCGTGAGAATGAGAGGTACATTGATGAAATGGTTCATGGGGCATCAAAGATTTCCAGCAGTGAGGAAGAGGCAGCTTGCTGAGAGAAAACAGTTAAGACTCAGATTACGGAACCCTGCAAGATTGGTACTGTGACTTCACCCACCCTTGAACTGAAGAACCTATATGCTGCCTTGGAAGTGGATGAGATGAGAGCATCCCAGGAAGAGGAAGGACCAAAAATCCCAAAAATTGCTGGATCCATGACCACTAGGAGAGGTATAAATTAGTGGTGGTTGGCGATTCCCTTCTGAGGAGTACAGAAGTGTCCATTTGCAGACCAGACATGATGTCCCAGGAGGTAAGCTGTCTGCCTGGTGTCAAAATCCAAGATGTTATGGAGAGAGTGCCATGACTCATCAAGCCTGATGACTATTTATCACTGCTGCTCATCTTTTTTATTTTTTTTTTTATATAAAATCTTTATTCGTTTTAAAACTTACAATAAGTGTGACAGTGAGTTAAAACATTACTGTTCTTCCGTGGTCTCCACTTCAAAAGCTGTGAGCAGCCTCAGGACAGATGATTTTTTTCCTGGCCATTGAAAAGGTGCTCATCGGAGTCATATTCTTATTAATTTATACCTGAATAACAGAATGGATATATGCAGCAGCAAATTAAAGTGATATTGATAAATTTAATTATGACCTAAATGTTGGGTCATGTTAAATATATTTATTTTTACTTTTAAAGAAAGTGATAAAGTTAATTTAAATGAATTTATTATAGAAGGTATAATATTACAAGGGTAATTCTTAATAATATAAAGATTATATAGATTTTTTCTCTTAAATAAGATACGTAAATTATCATATATTCGGTTGTCACAATATTAAATGTACCAATGATTTTATAATCAATTTTCTATTATTAATATGGATTGTAAAGGAATATTTTATGTTTCAATCATTTTTATTAAACACCACAAAGGTAATACAGAACGCAACAAATCACATTTTCATAACAGAATACAACTCCAATCCCCACCCTCCCAACCATCCACCCTCCCACCCTCCACCCCACCCAGGCAGCAGCGGTAGCAGAAAATCAAATAAAGGTAAAAGTAATATAAGATGTAGACTGATTAATTTTTCCAAATTTGGTTTTGAACGTAAGGAGTGAAAGTCAAACTAAAAGGGTACCAACAGTGATAAAACAATCGTCCAGCTTTGGTCGACATATCCACAATATCTCGTCGTTCCAATAGCATTTGATGTAACATTAATGCTCTCCATTGAGGGATGGTTGGAGGCTGTGGCGAGAGCCACTGCAATAAGATACATTTCCGTCCCAGCAACACAGTTTTTCGAAGGAAGGCTGCACAACCTGGTCTAGGTGGGTGAAAACGAATCTGTAGGGTGAAAAAAAAAACTGGGGTGCAGTCTCCAAGAGCAACTCCAAAGCCGCGCCACCAAAGACACCAAGTGTATCCAAAAGGAAGATACCAGGGGGCAAGTCCAGAACATATGTCCAAAAGATGCCATAGGATAAGCACACTTCCCACAACAATGTCCCGCACTGATCCCCATCACATGCGCTCTCCTTGGTGTGCAAAATGCACGCAACAGGAACTTGTAATTTCTCTCTCTCTCCACCGATGACACGGCAGAGGCATTTCCCAGACGAATACCTTTACGGATCATATCAGCTGAAATAGGCAGCTGGAGATCTATTGACCACTTCTGTGCCAAGGTGGAAAAGTCCAAGTCACCAGCACGTTCCTGTAACCACTTATGATAGAATCTTAGCGGTATGGGCTCCTGAGCTGTGAGGGAAATCGCCTCCTGCAATCTGTCCTTAACATCCTCTTGTAGCATCGTCGGAGTCAAGGTCTGTAGATAGTGTTGAAGTTGTCGGTACGCAAACCAGTCCGTGGGCAATAGACGAAACTTCGTCTGCAGGTCAGTGAAAGAGACAGGAGAACCAGTATGTTGCACAGCCTGTGACACATATTGCAGGCCCGCACTGGACCAACGCCGGAACACTGTAGAATCCAAGCCAGGTAAGAAGTCCCCGTTGCCAGCTATGGGAAGGCAAGGTGTTCTGCGTGAAGAAATCTGCAACATCTTACACAACAACTTCCAGGCTTTGCACATAGCAGGTAAAAGCGGGTGAGACTGCAACTGGGGCAAGTCTGGCAACTGGAGAGCATGCAGAAGATAGCTGAAATGGTAGGGCTGAAAATGAAAACATTCAATCTCAGGTAAGGAAAAATCTGCAGTATTACAAAACCAATCATGAATGTGGCGTAATTGACATGCAAGGTTAAACCTAGATACACATAAAAGTCCTAATCCCCCCTGAGCAATTGGAAGCATCAACTTGGCCAAAGAAATCCTAGCTCGTTTACCCTGCCACAGATATGCTGATAAATGAGACCTATGTAGTGATAAATGGTGTGCAGTTAACATAATAGGGAGCATTTGTAGTATATATAGCCATTGGGGCAGTATCATCATGTTATAAAGAGCTATACGGCCAGAGAGAGATATAGGAAATTTCCACCAGCCATGTAACATACTTGAAGTTCGACGGAGCAAGGGCAAGATATTAGCTGTATAAAGCCTATTTAGATTTTGGGGAATAATCACTCCTAAATATGTCAAATGAGAGGGGGCCCACTGCAAAGGAAACTTTCCAGGCCAAGTCAGTCGCACCTCAGATAAGGTAGGAAGCGCCAAAGACTTCTGCCTGTTGAGGACTATCCTGAGTAAATGTGAAATTCATCCAATATTTCTAATGCTCGCTGCAACGATCTATGAGGATTGCCCAATGCAAGCAAGAGATCGTCTGCAAAGGCTAGTACCCTTAACTGCGAAACACCCTCAGATAAGCCCATAATCTCATCATCTCTTTGTAAGGTGCGTAATAGGGTGTAAAGGAATATTTTATTGTAATTTTGGTGTTTAAAAATATTTAAAAGTATATTTCTTAATTGAATTGAAGTCATGAAGATCTTTATATAAAGTTTGATAATTAATAAGAAAGTAAGGGGTTTTAAGTATATAGATTGATTCATTTTTATTAATAATGGGGGATAAGTTAAATAGGATGCTAATGGGAGGGAATGGGTGGCCGGTCTGAGCAAATGTCTTCAAGTTATCGTTTTAATAAGAAGGGAGGGATAGGGGAGGGCATAGGGAAGGGTTTTTGGTTTCATAGGAATTTAATATTTAAAGAATTAAGAGAGGGAAAGATTGTTTTATATAGTAAATTAAGGGGAATGAACTATGTGTATGAAAATTATAATAAATTAATATATTTGTTATAGTTCAAATGTGCTGGAAATAATTGTATTGATGGAACTTAAAATACTTTCGCTTAATGACCACTTCCCCATGCTTCTCATCCACATCGGAATGAACGACACTGCCAGGAACACCCCGGAGAACATATCTGAAGACTTTGGAGCCCTGGGTGAGAAGCTGAGGAGGATGGAAGCGCAAGTGGTCTTCTCCTCGATCTTCCCAGTGAGGGGCAAGGGAAGAGCCAGGGAGGATCGTATCCAGAGGACAAATGACTGGCTGCACGGATGGTGCAGGGAGAAGAACTTCGGATTCCTGAACTATGGAGAGGCGCTGCAAGGACTACAGGCACCAGACGGACTCCACCTGACCAGAAAAGGAAAGAACATATTTGGACACCGACTAGCCCCGCCTACTTCGTAGGGCTTTAAACTAGGTAAGTTGGGGGAGGATACCCACTCACATACTGGCGCAAGTAACCAACCTGGCGAGGTAAGTTGCCAATCCATTTCTGAGTCCGAGGTAAGTACACACTGCATTTCCGAGTCAGAGGTAAGTACACACATTGCAAACAGCATTATAGGAGTTCAATTAGCTCAAGCAGGAATATCTACACAGAGAAATAGCAAACATAAGGTATGGAGGGCTATGTACATTAATGCCCCCATGAATACTTTTGCTCAGTCTTCACTTGCGAGGCGCCTGGATCCGTCCCTCGGCTGCAAACAAGGGAAAGCTCGGAAGACCCATTTCATAATTTCGAGTTTACGCCCAGCAGTGTCTACTATGAGCTATCAAGACTCAAGGTGAACAAAGCTATGGGATCAGACAAACTACACCCCAGGGTGCTCAAGGAGTTGAGTGACGTCCTGGCGGAACCGTTATCCGTGCTCTTCAATCTTTCCTTAAGTACAGGAAGAGTCCCGTTGGACTAGAAAATGGCTAACGTCATTCCTCTCCACAAAAAGGGATGCAGGACGGAGGCTGTGAATTATAGACCAGTGAGTCTCACATCGATAGTGAGTAAACTTATGGAAACACTAATCAAACGCCAATTGGATATGATCCTGAACGAGGAGAATCTACGAGATCCCCATCAACATGGTTTTACGAAGGGAAGGTCCTGCCAATCAAATCTGATCAGCTTCTTTGACTGGGTAACAAGAATGCTGGATATAGGGGAGTCCCTGGACGTCATGTACCTGGACTTCAGCAAAGCGTTTGATAGCGTCCCACACCGCAGGTTATTGAGCAAGATGAGTTCGATGGGATTAGATGAAACATTAACTGCATGGGTTAAGGACTGGCTTAGAGGTAGACTTCAGAGGGTAGTGGTAAACGGTACCCTCTCCAATACGACGGAGGCGATCAGCGGAATTCCACAGGGCTCGGAATAGGCCCGATCCTGTGTAACATCTTTGTAAGAGACTTGGCTAAGGGGCTTCGAGGTAGAATTACATTATTCGCCGATGACACCAAACTATGCATCATAGAAGGCAAAAGCACAATAGACAAAAGCACAGTGCCCGACAAAACACAGTATGACGCAGGACCTACTCCTGCTGGAGCATTGGTCAAAGACTTGGCAACTAAGTTTCAATGCCAAAAAATGCAAGGTCATGCACCTTGGCGGCAAAAATCCATGCAGGACTTACAAGCAAGGACTGTAGTAGAACGTGACTTGGGAGTGATCATTAGCGAAGACATGAAGACTGCCAATCAAGTGGAGAAAGCTTCATCCAGGGCTAGACAAGTCATGGGATGTATCCGTAGAAGTTTCGTCAGCCGTAAGTCCAAGGTCATAATGCCATTGTACAGATCCATGGTAAGACCCCATCTGGAATACTGTGTACAATTCTGGAGACCACATTATCAAAAAGATGTGCTGAGAGTTGAGTCGGTTCAGCGAATGGCCACCAGGATGGTCTCAGGACTCAAGGATCTCCCGTATGAGGAACGGCTGGTTAAGTTGCAGCTATACTCACTTGAGGAACGCAGAGAGAGGGGAGACATTTTTGAGATGTTCAAATATGTCACGGGCCGTATCGAGGTGGAAGAAGATCTCTTTTTTCTTAAAGGACCCACGGCAACAAGAGGGCATCCGTTGAAAATCAGGGGTGAGAAATTTCATGGTGACACCAGAAAATATTTCTTCACCGAAAGGGTGGTTGATCGCTGGAATAATCTTCCACTACAGGTAATTGAGGCCAGCAGCATGCCAGATTTTAAGAAAAGATGGGATTGGCATGTAGGATCTCTTCTTAAAGGAAGTTAGGGGGTGGGTCATTAGTGTGGGCAGACTAGATGGGCCGTGGCCCTTTTCTGTCGTCATTTTCTATGTTTCTATGTCTATGTTTCTAATGTAAATGGTCTCAACCATCCGATTAAAAGACAGAAAGCACTTTTATTCTTAAAACAACAGAATATTGATATTTGTTTCATCCAGGAGACTCACTTATCAGACTTATAATCTCAAAAGCTTAAAGGAAACTGGGTGAAACATTGCTTTTATGCCCCAGCTGTAATGAAAAAAAGCAGATGTTGCTATATTGGTGAATAAGAGATGTAATGCTACGTTCAAATTAATTGCTGTTGATCCCTTAGGAAGGTGGATACATGTAGACATGAATCTGGGAAATACTACCATGGTGCTATTCAATGTATATGTACCTAATTCGAATCAAATTGAATTTTTCAAATCTCTACAACATTTATTGTTACCACTGGCCGCTTCTAATTTAGTTGTGGCAGAGGATTTTAATGCTGTTATAGATCCTTTAATTGATAAAAAACCTACTAGAATTATGAAATCATTAGGGTTGGATAATCTGGTTCAAAATTGTGATTTAAAAGATATATGGTGAATATTACATTTTAATGATCGGGAATTTTCGTTTTGCTCCCATGTCCACAAATCATTTTCAAGAATAGATTATATATTTGTTTTCAAATGCATTAGTTCAGCAAGTAACACAAGCCTCCATTGATCCAATTATTTTATCTGATCATGGTGGGGTGTGGATTAAAATTAAAATAAGTGATCAGGAGGAGAGAAGATCTGTGTGGAGATTTGATAATGCTTTGCTTGAAGAACCAAATTTTTATTGAGAAAATTCAGTTAAAAATTAATGATTATTTTCAAATAAATAATACGGAAGATATCTCAGTGGAGACGTTATGGGATGCTTTTAAGGCAACCATAAGAGGCCAAATTATTATTATTTTTTTTTTTTTGGCGTATACTAAAAAACAAATTAAAAATCAATTTTCCGAATCGGAGAGGAAACAAGATGGCGACGAGAGCGGACGCCTGAGTAGGAGGCTCCCTCTCTTGCAGTCGGCAGGCGTTTTGCTGAAGTGATCTAGCAACCCTCTTACCTCGATATGGGGAAGAGGAAAGGAGCCCTTCGCAGCAATCCTCCGGCGGCGATAGCGGCACCGCGTCTGGTGCAAACTACAATCGAGGGAGCATTAGCCCGCTCGAGTGAATCTTCGGGGGCTACTTCAGGGGTAAGCCCAAATACGTCGGGCGAACTCAGCCAGCACATTCGGGCGTTGTTGAGCCCGGAGCAGAGGCAGCCACCACCACAACCCGGAAGCAATGCAGAGTCGGGAGTTCCTGAGGAAATGATGACCCCGGAAGGTACATCGATCCCCAGAGAAGGAGGACAGCCAGCTCCAATTCTATCGGGAGCTGAAGAAGCTAGAGAACAGCATCAGCTTTCCCACTCTGCAGAGGAGTTGAGAGGAGCTTCGGGAGGAAGTAACATCAACTTTGGGGTGTTGGAGAAGCCTAAGGTAATAAATATGGAGGCTTTATGGCAGGCCATATCAGTTATGGACGCTAACCTCAAACTATCCTTTTCCACTTTAAAAATTGATTATGGGACTATTCACTCTAAAGTGGAGCAACAGGGCTTGGTCCTTAAAGATTTAAGTGAGAAATTTGAAAAACAGGAGTCAAGAATATCCGAAATGAAAACTTTGGATTTGGAATTGGTAAAAGAAAGATCATTTACTGCCAGGAAAATGGAAAGTTTTGAGAACCAACTAAGGAAAAATAATCTGAGACTCCTAAACTTTCCTAAATGTCCCTTAATTTCACCAATGGAGATGGCAAGAAAATACTTTAAGGAAATTTTGCTAATTCCCACAGAAAGTTTGCCACCAATTGTTAGAGCTAATTATCTGCAACTAAAGAAACCTGTAAAAGTTTCCACTCCTAATGAGATTCAAGGGACAAATAATGACAACATGAATTTAACGACGTTTCTGGAGAACTCTTTAGAGGTTATAACGGAAAGGAAAACCCTGTTAATAACTCTTGCTTTAGAAAGTGATAGAGAATATATACTACACTTGTTTTTTCGTCATATTAATGATCAATTTTTAGGCTCTAATGTTCGAATATTTCCTGATATGTCATTGAGATCTCAGAGGCGTAGGAAGGAATTCTTGGCATTACGGCCAAGAGTCCTAGCCTTGGGAGCAAATTTTATGTTGAAATTTCCTGTAAAATGTTTTGTTTCATATCAGAACAAGAATTACTTATTTTTTGAGCCTAAACAATTGATAGGATTTATAGAATCTAAAGAGCATGTAGGGCCTGTAACTGAAAATGAATAACCTGCTATGAATGGCTGTAGCACCGCAGAAAAATGCCGCTTTCTAAGTTGGACAAGATTCGTCTTATTTCTTATTTTTATTTTTTCTTAAGTCTCTCTCCAAAAGTTGTGGACTAAATAATTTGAATTATTATTGAGTAACCCAAAACACTGTGTTAAGTGGAATTGGGGTTATAGTTGTTTTTTTTCCTATAATATTTTGTGTAATCTGTGTACAAGTATGTTTATTGCTTGTTTGTATTAATTAAATTGAATAAATAAATAATAATTAAAAAAAAAAAAATCAATTTTCCAGGTTAGAACAAGAAATTAAGATATTGGAATAAAAATTAAAGGATAAATAGGAATATTCTATATTACAGGATCTTTTGAAAGCTAAAGGGAAATATAATGAGATTTCTTCTAAAATGATAAGGAAAGATTTATTTTCTCAACAAGCATTGTATTATGCAAATTCAAATAAGGCAGGAAGATTACTGGCAAATTATTTAAAAGCAAAAAAACGGAAAACGAATGTAGTGGCGATAAAAGATGAAAAAGGAGATTCTTGTACACAAATTGATTCTATTTTAAAACAATTTTTACAATTTTATAAAGATCTGTATTCTTCTGAGCCTTATTTAGATAAAGAAAAAGATGGTTTGGAATTTTTAAATTTAATCAAGGGGCCGAAAGTTCCTGAGCATATAAAAGAAAGTTTAGAAAAGCCAATATCAATTAAGGAATTGCAAGCAGCATTGAAATCTCTTAGAGTTAGATCCACTCCAGTAGAGTTTTATAAATCATTCCAAATTACTCTATTACCATATTTACTAAATTTATATCAAAATCAACTAACTAATGGTTGTATTTCAGGTACCATGGCAGAATCATTAACTATAGTCTTGCCAAAGCCAAATAAAGATCCCACTCTGGTTTCAAATTACAGGCCTATTTCTTTAATTAATGTTGATGGAAAACTTTTAGCTAAAACTTTAGCTATACGCTTGGTTAAAGCTCTCCCTTTTATTATTGGAATGCATCAAACTGGATTCGTTGCTCAAAGACATTCTTCTAATAACACTAGGCTTGCCTTACATATGTTGAATTTATCAAAAGCCTTAAACGATCCGGCTTTTTCTGTATCCCTTGATGCAGAGAAGGTCTTTGTTCGTGTTGAATGGACCTTCATAATCAAGCGTTGGAATGGTTTGGTATTGGTTCAGGATTTATACAAATGGTTCAAACATTGTATAGCTCCCCTGTTGCTAAATTATATATTAATAATAATTTTTCAGATGGCTTTAGGTTGCAGAGGGGGGTTAGACAAGGTTGTCCCTTATCTCCTCTGCTTTTTGATATTGTATTGGAATCCTTGTTATTAGCCATTCAGCAAGCGAAGGAGATTCAGGGTATTCCTCATAGAGATCAAGAATATAAGGTCTCGGCTTACGTGGATGATATTGCTTTATTTGAGAAATCCTGAAACAACCATTCCTTGCTTACTTGAAATGATTGAGAAATTTGGAAAATTTTCAGGTTACAAGATAAATTGGAGTAAATCAGAAATTCTTCCACTCAATGTCCATTGTACAAAAGATTTGTTTGATTCATTTCCATTTCTATGGAAGGATGATGGAATAAAGTACTTAGGCATATGGATTAAAAGTACAATGGAAGAAACAATAAAAATAAATGAAAAATCGTTATTACAGAGGGTCACAGAAATGTGTGAGCAATGGAATCCTTTACATCTTTCTTGGTGGGAGAGAGTCCAAACTATTAAAATGATGATGTGGTTTGTTATCAGATGGGTATGTTGCCGGTTTATTTTCAAGGGTCTTTTTATAAAAAATTAAATAGTATTCTCATAAAATGTATTTGGATGGATAAAACTCCTAAAGTTGCTTTAGTATCTTTACAAAGGCCAATTTCAGAGGGAGGGGTAAATTTTCCCAATTTTTATAGGTATCATTAAGCCTATATTTTGTGCTAAGGTATGTATTGGATCCTCCCAGAGCTCATGGAAAAACTCCCAGATTGGTTGTGGCTAGAATGGCAACTCATGTCTCCATTACGCCTTTGCCATGTGCTCAGTATCAATATGCCTATTTACAGTAAAGATAACAAATTATTAGCTGATACATGGAAAACATTGCGATATGTAAGTAATTTAACAACTATTCCTATTCACAAATCTACAAATTTGACTGAACTCCAAGATTCAAATTGGCGGAGAAAGACTTGCCTGGAAGCATTGGATGATAGCAGGAATACATTTATTAGATGATGTTATCTCTAATGGTAAAATGCTTGAATTTTCACAGTTGCAACATAAAAATGGCCTTAATAAATCAGAAAGTTTTAGATGGTTGCAACTGAAGCATGCCATTCAGGCGGGGTTCCCTGATTGGAAAAACCTTAGTAATCAATTTAGTATGGAGTTCTTATGCTTTCAGGCGGACTTCTTGGGTCACCAGGCCGCCCAGTGGTATAAATTGCTGACTGGACTTATTAAAAAGAAACCAAACACTGGCCTGACATTTGGAGCATTGAGATTAAGCATCAGATTACTACATCTCAATAGCCACGAATTTGGTCTTGGAGAATGAGATGTACAGTGTCGGCATCTATGAGACAAACTTGTTTTTTTCTGTTGCATAGAGCATTGTAGACCCCTGTTCGTTTACAAAAATTGGATAGCTCTAAGTCTAATAAATGTTGGCACTGTCATCTTGAAGCAGGGACTTTAGATCATTTATTATTCTATTTATAATGAATTTTTATAATGAATATTTGGAAATCAATCTGGGACCAAATTAATTGTTTATTAGAAAACCCAGTGGCATTATCATATGATACTGTACCGGGCCATGGTACGCCCTCACCTAGAATACTGCATCCAGCACTTGTTGCCGTACATGAAAAAGGAGACACTATTAGAAAGGGTCAAGAGAAGAGCGAGAGGGCACTCTCTAAAGTTAAAAGGGGATAGATTCCGTACAAACGTAAGGAAGTTCTTCACCCAGAGAGCGGTGGAAAACTTGAACGCTCTTCTGGAGGCTGTCATAGGGGAAAACACCCTCCAGGGATTCAAGACAAAGTTAGATAAGTTCCTGCTGAACCAGAAGGTATGCAGGTAAGGCTAGTCTCAGGGTGCTGGTCTCTTGACCAGAGGGCCGCCACGTGAGCGGATTGCTGGGCACGATGAACCACTGGTCTGACCCAGCAGTGACAATTCTTATGTTCTTATGATTATCTAATGAATGCCAGAATTTATATAAAGCTTTATTTAGTAATAATAGATTACATATGAGCAGTAGTATTATAGTTGAATAGATATTTTTTCTAAAAGCTCATATCATCTTTTGTGACTTATTTGTAGCTCATCTTACCTTTGGCCCGTCCCAATATGGCAGCTCTTTTGGTCTTATGATATCAGGGTTTGAGACACTTATTAAACTTTGCTGGAGATAGCTTGGCCTCTAGAGTAATCTAAGGAAATACATTTTCATAGAAAGGGTGGTAGATGCGTGGAACATTCTCCCAGAAGAGGTGGTGGAGACAGAGACTGTCTGAATTCAAGAAAGCCTGAAATAGGCACATGGGATCTCTTAGGTAGAGGAAGAGATAATGGTTACTGTGGATGGGCCCTTTGGCTTTTATCTGCCATCATATTTCTATGTTTCTATTAATTCTGGTTTGGGGGTGGGAGAGAAATTTTTGTTTGTTTAGTAGTTTTTATTTTATTGATTTTGTATACAGGTACAAATTTAAAATAAATAAAAAAAGCAGTTTAGAGTGAGCTCACTAGGAATAGGAAAATTACCTATAGGATATAAACTGCTTTGATTGTACCACACAACAGGCAGTATATCAAATCCCTTCTCCTTCCTGGATTTTAGTGCACTGTAACAGTACAAAAGAAACTTTACAATAAGCTAATTATACCTTAAAACCATCCAACCATACTGGAAACTGCTGCGAGCTGTTTAAATCCACGTCTTCCAGGAAAACAGGATAGTCATACCTCAGCCAGGGTTGTCCAAAATAAAATGCTCCAGGAGGATTCAAGCAAAAGTGAGCTGCTGGGAATCCAGACCAGGGCAGGTTTATGCCACAGTCCACTGCCACCTGTGAGAAAAGGTCAAGAATCAGAAATTGCTGTAACATTATCATTCAGATGGCACCAGAATCACCCTCATCTGCTGGTGTAAGAGACTGTGGTTCTGCCCCTTTTGCTAAAGCCAGACTTTAAGCATCCAGGAAGAGCTTGACCTGCCTTATTTCACTGCTTTTTTCTGGGGCAACATTGGCTGCTTCTTCACCTGTTCAGCTGTCATTTAAAAAATGAATAGAGTGAAGAGATTTTTTTTTTAACAGAATTAACTTTACCAAAAGATGTAAATGTAGAATCTGGTAGTGAGGGGTTTCAGCTCAGGCTCAGTGTCACTATCTTAACCCGTGGTGGTGTCATCTAATGTAGTGTAGTATAAAACAGGAGAATCAAATCCACAAACACAAGATCGCAATGGAAATGTCCTATACAGACTGGTGGACTCAAATGTATTGCAAAAATGCCCTTTTATTCATCCAAAAGCAAGTCAATGACTCGACATGTATATGTTTTGGCCATGATGGCCTGTCTCAGGAGTCACACAAATTAATGAAAAGAATTAAAAATGCAATCAAAATATGTTGACAATCTACATAATACAAATATAATAAAGCATAAAACCATCATAAATATATGACAATGTAATTAAACAACCTAATACATATTAGAGAACAATGACACACACAAAAATATGATAAAAACTTTACAATTTTAATGAACTGACATTAAAAATGTGTATGACACATGTAAAGCTCAATGGCACCATTAGCAAAGCATTACAATCAAAATTGATAAATATGGCATAATATGTAAAAAACTAACAACAAATCCATACCAAAAAAATGATACATAAAAGAAAATCTGATAATGAAACACTTAAAATTATGAGGCTAAATATAAAGAAACTACCAATAAAGTAAATACAACAATAAATGTGTATCAAATATAACATTATACAAACGTAATATATCAATAAATATAAAATCATGTTTGAAAAAAATAAAGCAAATAAGAACAATCTAGAAGCAAATTAAAAAAAAAATCATGTACTGCATCCAAACATGTTTTTCCATTTTTCATTTTCATCTTTTTTGTTGTGTTGGTATCTTTCATTTAGCCATAATTTGAGTGCATGTTCTTTTGTGGACTTAATTCTTCATATCAAGCACCAGATTTTTAAGGTATGTTTTAATTTGGAACTTGCATGTATTTTCATGTTGGATTTTGTTTAACTGTTATGCTTATTTGTTTGATGATTTTATTTGCTTCTAGATTGTTCCTATTTGCTTTGGGGTTTTTTCAAACATGATTTTATATTTATTGATATTACATTTGTATAATGTTATGTTGAAATATGTTTATTGGGTTATATATCAAACAAAGTTAACAGTAGATATCATTTTCAAACAAGTAACGTCCCCCCTCCTCCCCCTCCCTACCCTCTTCCCCCCACCCCCCCAACCTCCTAAATGAACAAGATTCCATCCTCCATCAATCCAATTGTTACGGGTTCAATAGGTTACTTCGAGCTTTATGAGTCAGTGTAAGCCAGAATGGTTCCCAAATAGAACTAAATGTTCGTCCTGTAGGGGTATCCAAGGAAGCCAAGGATAGTCGTTCCATTGATGCTTGACGAAACATCAAGATTCTCCAGAGTGATACTGTCGGCGGATCTGATGTTATCCAACAGTGTAATATTGTTTTCTTTCCCAAGAGGAATGTTCGGGTCATAAAACCTCGAAAACCTTTCGGGGATATCCGAGGAATGGAGTCCATTGAAAATAACAATTCCGGACAATTAACATAGCCATGGTGCCACATAGAAGTGATGTGTTGCTGTAACTGTTTCCAGAAGCCCTGTACCAAGGGGCATGTCCAAAATTGGTGACCCAAAGAAGCTCCTGGTTGAGCACATTTAGCACACGTGTCCGTAGCACTGATTTTAGCACGATACAAATATGTCGGTGCTCTGTAGAGACGTAAGTAGAATTTATAATTCAATTCAATAAGGGTCACTTGCCCCATTACTTTAAAGATTGCTTGAAGACCCTGTTTGATATGCTGTCCAGTCACCTCACATGGTATATCCCCTGACCAACGGGCCGCATAATTGTCATAGGAAATGGGCTCCAAACTCTCTCTCAAAAAACGTAAATGGAATTTCAACGGGATATGAGTCTGGGCCGTCAGGCATAGCGCTTCCGAAATAGCTTCCTGACTATGACTTGTAAGTCCTGCCGGTGGTAGTGATTTAACATAAGATGTCATCTGTGCATAAGCTAACCAGTCCCTAGAAGTCCAGTTATATTCAGCCAGCATCACCGTGAATGATGGCACCATTCCCTGTGCTGTTACCACCTGTGAAATATATTGTAGATGAGAAGTTCTCCACACCGATGTAGGAAATCTAGATGTCCCAGGTTGAAAATCGTTGTTATCTAGAAACGGCAGGTATGCTGTGGCTGTTGGATTTATCTTTAATTGTCTACATAAACGCCTCCACACCTGACGCAGCGGTTGAAATAATATTTTTCCAACTGGTGGCGGTCCCCCTGGAAGACGTAAGGTGTGCAATAAGTAGCTGAAGTGATATGGGTAGCATAATGTCAGCTCCGAGGGAGTAGCCGAAAAATGGCTCGTCCCTCTGAACCAGTCATTCAAGTGACGCATTTGGCACGCCTGAGAGAACATTCGGAGGTTATGCAGTCCCATTCCTCCCTGTTGCTTTGGCAGCATCAAAATAGACAGTGAAATTCGTGCCTTTTTACCATTCCACAAGTATGATGTTAAGCATTTCCTAACTTCTTTCTCATGTTTAGAGGACAACAAGAGTGGGAGCATTTGAAAGATATAGAGCCACTGGGGCAACATCACCATATTGTATAATGCAATTTTACCCATTAATGATATAGGAAAGTCCCTCCAAATTGACAATTTCTGTCTCGTAATAGCGATGAGCGGTAGGACATTCAATGAATATAAACTATTAAGATTCATAGGTATTTGTATTCCTAAGTAGGACAGTGACGTGGTTGCCCATTGCAATGGAAATGGTCCCCTCCACCTATTTGGGACATCTCGAGATAATGGAAGTACCAAGGATTTTTGAAAATTTAGAACCATTCCTGAATATAGGCTAAATTCATCCAATATCGCTAAAGCTCTGGTCAGAGAGGCCTGAGGGTCAGCCAATGTCAGTAGCATGTCATCAGCATACGCCAGTACACGCAATTGAGAGTTCCCTTCCAGGAGGCCCTGCAAACCATCATCCTTCTGCAGTGTTCTCAGAAAGGGGTCCAAATATAGCAAGAATAACAAAGGGGAGAGAGGACTACCCTGCCTCGTTCCCCGTGCTATCGGGAACGAAGGAGTCCTTGTCCCGTTTACCAATATGCTAGCTGTGGGTGATGTGTATAATAACCTAATCATGTCGGAAAACCAACCAGTAATTCCCATATATGATAGCACTGAAAATAGGTATTTCCAGTTAACCTTGTCAAAGGCTTTAGCCGCATCTAGGCTTACTAATATTCCATCCTGTCTCGCTAGTTGTGCTCTGTGTACAGCCGTCAATAATCTCCGAACATTTAGGACCGAATGTCGTTGTTTTACAAAGCCTACCTGCTCTGGGACAATCAATTGGGGAAGCAGTGTCGCCAACCTATTGGACAATACCTTGTCTAAAATTTTAATGTCTACATTAAGTAGTGATATAGGTCTGTATGATTCTATATCCGTTTCTCGTTTCCCAGGTTTTGGAATTAGTGTAATGTATGCATGATTGGATCCCTCCGGAAACGTTCCCCCCTCGTCTGCTGCGTGATAATAAGCCTCTAAAGGTCCACATAATTGCGATAGTAAGAGTTTGTAAAACTCCGGAGTAAACCCATCAGGGCCCGGGGATGTTCTGTTTCTTAGTTGTTTTATTGCTAATTGTATTTCCTTCCCCTGGATAGGTCTATTTAGTGTGTCACGCATAGTGGATGTCAATTTGGGCATCCCCGCATCCTCCAGAAAATCCACAGATTCGGGTCCCCCAACATCCTCCACCGAGGAGTAAAATCTTTTATAATAACTAAAAAATTTTTCCGATATTTCCCCTGTTTTCGTCAATTTCGTGCCATCCGGCATATGTAGACAAGAAATATACCTATCTGGCCTTCTCAACTTAGTGAGAGAGGCAAGCAATCTGCCCTGTTTGTTCCCGTATCTATAATATTTGTGTTGTGTGAAATAGAGATATTTTTTTGTGCGTTCATGAATCAAGGCGTTCAGTGCAATCTGTGCTGATGTCAATTGTTCATTTGAGCGGGGCGTCGGATGTGCTAGGTGTCGTTTTTTAAGAAGTAAGCATTGCCGCTCTAAATGTATGATGCCCTGTGCCAACCTCTTTCTGTGAGCCACTACATAAGATATAATATCTCCCCTAAGAACGGATTTAGCCGCCTCCCAGAACAGAAGGGGTGTGTCTCTATGTTGATCATTAAAGCGAAGATAGTCGTCCCATTTTTCCATTAAATAATTTTTGAATTCTTGATTGTCAATTAAATAAGAAGGGAACCGCCACCCTCCCAAATTCTGAGATGTCCCAGTAAACAGATCCAGCCATATCGGACAGTGGTCAGATATAGAGAGAGGACCAATTTCAGCTGTCTCAACATGAGAAAAGAAGGAAGTTGACGCTAATATGTAATCTATTCTGGAGAAAGATTGGTGGGCCCGAGATTGATGTGTGAAATCTCTCTCTCGAGGGTGCAATAACCTCCAGGGGTCCACCAAGTCCAGGGCGTCACACAAATAAGGTATGCCCTTGTGTGGTGCTGAGGAATGATTCATTCCCGGTCCAGTACGGTCCTGTACCGGGTCCATGACCTGGTTAAAATCCCCCAGAAGTAGTAATGATATTGTTGGGTCAAGTTGGCCCAGTTTAACCAAACCTTGGAAAAATTTATGATCATATTGATTAGGGCCATATACCATAAGAAGGTGAAATTTCTGATCTGATGTGGTCACCCTACAAAGCAGAGATCTACCCATAGGATCAGCATATATTTGTTCAACCTTCCCTTGAAATCCTCTACGCACCAACAGTGCCACTCCTGCATGTTTATTAGGGGAGGAAGCCGAACAAATCTGTCCCACCCACCCTCGTTGTAATTTGGCATGTTCGGTCACAGTCAGCCGGGTTTCCTGAATACAAGCAAGATCTGCCTTGTGATGTTTCAATCTGGTAAGGATCTTAGTCCTTTTCATAGGTGACGTTATTCCCCCAACAGTCCAGGACAATATTCTAAGCGTCCTACCGCTCATCACAACCTGAGGAACATGCATATCGCAACATTATTACCAGGAGAACCCCAGGCGCCCAGCCTTCACCTGGGGGATCCTCAGCGCTTAGTCTTTTCCTGAACCCGCAAAATGCAATTAACTCTCTTAGACATACTACATAAGAGGATAAATCTAACGATACATAACAATCAACATGTGTGTTCTTTCCCTCCCTTACCAATATCCCCCCCTCCCTCCCCTTGATCCCCTGTTCCTGAACTTCCCCCCCAATACAGAGACCCATCCTGTAGCACTAGGATACAGGAAGGCAGAGCACGTCTCTGATGCTTGGAAACTCGTCCCCCTCACATAGTAAGCTGAAAATAAGAAATCAGTATGGGAGATACAGCAAATGCATAGTTATACAGTGATATATCATACAGAATTCTAGTGAGCTTTCAATTAGTCAAGTTGTTGAAGGTCCTGGATTCCCCAGTCTATTTATGAATTCCCCTGCCAGTACATCTGATTCAAACACATGCCATTTGCCGTCCAGTTGGATTTTCAGTATAGCTGGATACAGAAAAAGGAATCGGTATTTGAGATCAGCCAGCTTCCTGCACAGAGGGTAAAATACTTTCCTTTTTTCTGTCAAGGCAACAGAGTAATCCTGTCCAATTCGAATGGGTATGGAATCATAATTCAAGGACTCCCTTTTAAGGCGAAATTCTTTAAGTATCTCCATTTTGTGCCTGTAGTTGTGCAATTTTCCAATCACAACCCTTGGCCTTTGATCATTCCCTGGTCGTGGTCCCACGCGGTGGACCCTTTCAAAGCGCACTGGGCCTATGTTAGCAGGCATCGGCATTTCACTAGCTAGCCATGTTTCCAGCACATTTATAAGAGATGAATCTGTGATTGTCTCTGGGAACCCCATAAATCTTAAGTTCCCCCTACGGGACCTATTTTCTAGGTCCTCCAACTTAGCCTGTTGTTGGTCTAGCTGTGTTTTCATGCGGGCCATGTCCGTCGTTACACTGTGGGTTTCATCTTCCACTGCAGACACTCGTTCCTCCAGCTCTGTCACCCTCGCTGAATGGTCTTCCATTATTCCTTCGAGTTTTGTGAGTTGGGCAGACAGTTGCTCCATACTGGGGGATAATGCCTGGGTGACTATACTTTTCAATTCCGCCAGCGTCTCCGGCGTGAATTGTCTCAGGACCCCGCATGCTGTGTCCGCCATTTTGTCCTCCGCAGGTTTACCTCTCTCCTTGTCCTTCTTGGTCGATTTTGTGGACATGGCTAGCTGGGTTTGTATTAGGAATCTGTCCATATAAATCCCCACTATAAGCGCCGAGTTTTGCTATTATTTATTTTTCGCCGTTCGTCCCGTTTCGCGGCAAATGAGGGGAACGAGCTCCGGAGCTGGCTGAGCTGCGTGCACGCCGGCTCACGTCATCACGTGACTCTGTTTGTATAATGTTATATTTGATACTCATTTATTGTTGTATTTACTTTATAGGTAGTTTCTTTATATTTAGCCTCATAATTTTAAGTGTTTCATTATCAGATTTTCTTTTATGTATCATTTTTTTTGGTATGGATTTGTTGTTAGACTCGTGAGGCAGGCCATCATAGCCGAAACACATACATGTTGAGTCACTGACTTGCTTTTGGATAAATAAAAGGGCATTTTTGCAATAGATTTGAGTCCACCAATCTGTATAGGACATTTCCACTTCTTGTTTTGCAGTCTCATCGAATTTAAAATGTGCATTTCTATTGCACTTTACCTTCCAATTCAAAATGGATCACATAATAAATACAACATAATATCAATCGAACAAATATTCTCTCTCTCCGTGCC
Organism: Geotrypetes seraphini; assembly: GCF_902459505.1. Lineage (NCBI taxonomy): Eukaryota > Metazoa > Chordata > Amphibia > Gymnophiona > Dermophiidae > Geotrypetes > Geotrypetes seraphini. Next base: position 73,065,952 of record NC_047095.1, read on the forward strand.
CCATTTCTTTCTTTGTTTCACCCTGCCCCCTTCTTTCTTTCTCTCTCCATACCTTCTTTCGTTCTGTATGTCTATCTTTCTCTCTCTCTCCGTGCCCCATTTTTCTTTGTTTCACCCTGCCCCCTTTCTTTCTTTCTGGCTCCCTGTCCCCCCCTTTCTTTCTTTCTCCCTGCCCTCCCCTATGCCACCACCATTGGGAAAATGCTGCCACCGCCACTGGGGAATAGGCTGCCACTGCCGCCATTGGGAACAGGCCGGCGCCGAGTTCGCCCTGCTTCTCTTCCCCGCGGGGCCGACCAACTCTCGCCACCCGACGTCAATTCTAACGTCGGAGAGGACGTTCTAGGCCAGCCAAGCAGCGATTGGCTGGCCCAGAACGTCCTCTCTGACGTCAGAATTGACGCGGGTGGCGAGAGTTGGTCGGCCCCATAGGGAAAAGCAGGGAGAACTCGGCGCCGGCCATTTCCCAATGGCGGCGGTGGCACTCAAGTGGCTAAAGAGCCGCAGTTTGCCAGCCTAGGGAGAACACTGGAGGGTGGCCAGCTGTGCACCCCCTTGGGACGTAAACCCAGGGCGGACCGCCCACCTCCACCCCCCCACTTTGGTATGCCACTATCTGTACCTCACTCCCTCCCTATGACCAAAAATTCTCCTTTCTTCTATTCCCCGTGTACACAACCATCTCTTTCCCTCCCTTTCTCTCTCCCAAGTCCATGCCTTCTGTGCCCAAAAGCCCATTCCCTCCCCCACCTCAGCATCTCTTTCCCTCCCTTCCTCTCTCCCAAGTCCATGCCTTCTGTGTCCAAAAACCCATTCCCTCCCCCACCTCAGCATCTCTTTCCCTCCCTTCCTCTCTCCCAAGTCCATGCCTTCTGTGTCCAAAATCCCATTCCCTCCCCCACCTCAGCATCTCTTTCCCTCCCTTCTTCTCTCCCAAGTCCATGCCTTCTGTGTCCAAAAACTCATTCCCTCCCCCACCTCAGCATCTCTTTCCCTCCCTTCTTCTCTCCCAAGTCCATGCCTTGTGTCCAAAATGCACTCCCTCCCCCCTTTTGTGTTCCGCGTTTGCCTCCCAGCCCATCTTTGCAACTTTCTCAGCAAAAAGGAGCTCGAGCCGCGAGGCTTCTCTTCAGTTTCCTTCCTGCTCTGCCGCGCATAAATAGCCGACCGGAAGTATTCTCCTACATCAGCGCTGACGTCGGAGGGCAGGATTTGCTTAAGCCCTCCCTCCGACATCAGCGCTGACATCGGGGAAGACTTCCCATCGGCTATATGTGAGCGGCAGGGCAGGAAGGAACAGAAGACGAGCCTCGCGGCTCGAGATGTATTTAACTCCGCGGATCCCCCGTCCAGCTCTCTCCTGTGTACCCCCTTGGGGCGTGCACCTGGGGCGAACCTCTCCCCCCCCCCCTAGGTATGCCACTGGTGCTGTTTTAGGACAACAGAGCAGCATGCCTGATCTCACCTTGATCCCATGAGATGGGAGGTAGTGGGAAATGCAGCTCAGGTTGAAAGGTGTAGGATTTAGCGTTAGGTTCAGCTTCTTCTGTATCCATTCAGAGATCTTCTCATCTGAGCTCAGCTTCTGGGCTTCCCTTCCAGACAGAAGAAGAGCAATCTCTCGCACCAGCATCACTGGCCTGGGGGCAATAGACTCGCATGTGATATCATTCTTATATCACTGATGTGACCAATATACAAAACACAGCAACATCACAGACCTGGGGGACAACAGACTCACAGGTGATATCTTCACAGAATGGAGGGACACATGAACTAGAACTAAAAAAACTGAACTTGAAAGCCTCAAGAAGCCAGATTTCTCATGCCGTGCAATATTGGAGAAATAGAAACAGAAATTCATTTCCTATTGCACTGTACCAAATACAAAGACATCAGCAATACACATTTCCCAAACCTAAAGAAAGTTATCGTTCCTGCTCATTTTTTGGTTTTCTGATACTACTCTTTAAGATGCTTAAAGCTATACTGATTTCGGCTAAGCGAAATTGTTCCTGATGTGGCATGAGTCATTCAATTTCAGGAAGGCTTGACACTGTGCTGGGTTTTAGCGATGGACTACTTTTTCCTTTATCTTCCCTGTATAAACTTCCTTCAGAATCTTTATAGTGCGAGCCAAATGGTTTGTTCAGTTTTAATTAGTTTCAGGTTAAGAATAATGAAGATAAGAAAAACCCCAAGTAAATTAGAAGACTAATCTTTTATATTATTTTGGTTTTCCTCTCCTTGGATGTGGGCTACATTTTGAATGTTACTTTCTTGAAAGCAACTTATACTGGTTTTCTTTAATGATATGGGGTTGTTGAATTGTTTTTTTAAATTAATTTTTAGAAGTGTATTCTTATAAGAGCACATGAAAAGGAAAGGGAAAACTCTGTATCTTCCTGAGGGAAACAGAGAAACAGCAGCTCTAGCAGCAAACCAGCACTTGGACATTCTTCTCAACATAATATCCAACTGCCAATTTTTGAAACCAACTTTCTGGATGTCTTGCTAGGCTTCCTAGCTGCTGTGCATCCCAAACTCAAGGGGGGCAGGTTGGAGACATGTTATTGGTGGGCTTGGCTATGCTTAGACTTGGATGTCTTGCAGTGATAATCGAACCTTTTCCAAAATGTCCAGAGCCAGACTTGTTTAAAAGCATCAAAGTGCTAAAAAGATACCCAAACTGACCAGATGACTACTGGAGGGATTATATAATGATCTCCCCCCCCAAAAAAAAAAAAAATTCCCCTAGTGGTCATAGACCACTTCTCAACCCCCCCCAAATCTAAATGAAACAGTACATACCTGTTTCTAGAACAGCAGCATCTGGTATGGGAAGCCCAGTAGCCCATTTTCACAGTGGCCAATCCAGGTTACTAGCACCTGGCCAAAACTCAAGGAGTAGCAACATTCCATGCTACCGATCCAGGGCAAGCATTGGCTTCCCCCATGTCTGTCTCAATGACAGATTATGGACTTTACCTCCAGGAAATTGTCCAAACCTTTCTTAAAACCAGTAATGCTATCCACTCTTACCACAACCTCTAGCAATGCGTTCAAGAGCTTTATTCTGTGAGTGAAAAAAAAATTTCCTCCTATTGGTTTTAAAAGTATTTCCCTGTAACTTCATCGAATGTCCCCTAGTCTTTGTAATTTTTGACAAAGTGAAAAATCGATCCACTTATACCCGCTCTACTCCACTCAGGATTTTGTAGACTTCAATCATATCTCCCCTCAGCCATCTCTTTTCCAAGCTGAAGAGCCCTAACCGTTTTAGTCTTTCTTCATATGATGAGTTTCAAACCCCTTAATCATCTTAGTCACTCTTCTTTTAACCTTTTCTAGTGCCACTATACCTTTCTTGAGATAAGGAGACCAGAATTGAACGCAATACTCCAGATGAGGTCGCACCATGGAGCGATACAGGGACATTATAACATTCTTAGTCTTGTTAACCATCCCTTTTAAAATAATTCCTAGCATCCTGTTTGCTTTTTTGGCTGCCACTACACATTGGGTGGAAGATTTCATCATACTGTCTTCGATGATACCCAGATCCTTTTCTCGGGCGCTAACCCCCAAGCTGGACCCTAGCATCTGGTAACTGTGATTTGGGTTATTCTTCCCAATGTGCAACACTTTGCATTTGTCCACATTAAATTTCCTCTGCCAGTTGGACACCAAATCCTAGTCCTAGTATTTTTGGAAAGAGTGAGCAAGTGATTCACATCTACCCTTTCCACTCCACTCAGTATTTTATAGATCTCTATCATATCCCCCCGAACCGTCTCTTCTCCAAGCTGAAGAGCCCTAGCCACTTTAACCTTTCCTCATAGGGAAGTCATCCCATCTCTTTTATCATTTTTGTTACACTTATCTGTACTTTTTCTAATTAATAATAATAATAATTTATTTTGTATACCGCCATACCCAGGGAGTTCAAGGCGGTTCACAACAGATAGATGAATTACATATAGTGCGATTAAAAAAAAAAAAGAAGAACATAACAAGGCAATCGTAGGGTCAAACTCATTTACATTAACAATTTAGGTGAGGGAAGGGCTAAATACGGAGTACATACAGTGTGGGCTGTAATAGAATACAATTGAGTTTAAGAGAAGGGGGGAACAAAGCATATTAGATATGGCGACCAGAACTGCACACAATATTTGAGATGCATCCATACCATAGAGCAGTGTTTCTCAACTCGATCCTGGAGTACCCCCTTGCCAGTCAGGTTTTCAGGATATCCACAATGAATATGCATAAACTTCTTCATTTGCACACACTGCCTCCATTATATGCAAATTTCTTTCATGCATATTCATTGTGGATATCCTGAAAACCTGACTGGCAAGGGGGTACTCCAGGACCGAGTTGAGAAACACTGCTATAGAGTGATCCAAGGGCATTATTACATTTTCCTCTTTGTTTTCCATTCCTTTCCTTATATTCTCTTGCTTTTATTAGCACATTGAGCTGAGGGTTGCAGCATATCTTCAACAATAACACCTAGATCCTTTTCCTGGGCAGTGACTCCTAATGTGGAACCCAGCATCATGGAGTTTTAGTTTGGGTTCCACTTTCCCATATGCATCACTTTGCACTTGTTCACATTAAACATCATCTGCCTTTTTGACACCCAGTCTTCCAGTCTCCCAAGGTCCTCTTGCAATTTGTGATTTAACAACTTTGTGTCACCAGCAAATTTAATTATCTCACTTCTTATTCCCATCTCTAGATCATTGATAAATATGTTATCAAGCATTGATCCCAGCAGAGACCCCTGGGGAACCCCTTTATTTAAAAAATCAAAAAGGTGTGATCCATTGTGAAAATGATGCAGAAAACGTTCACCAGACTATTTATAGGAGGAAAAGCCTCAGAGCCCCATTAGGGAAGGAAGCCTTCTCTAACTAGAGAGGGTAAATAACTTCAGTTGCATAAAAACCTCCTTATAATGCAAGCTATTGTTAAAGTAATTATTTGAAAGCAGGTCCAAACGTCCGACTGTTAGTAGCAATTACAAGCCGTTAGTAGCAGTTTCAGCACTAAGATGTCCAAAAAAGTCATAAACCAGCACTTGGTTGTGGTAAAAGCGGATAGCGTAGCTGGTTTTAAGAAAGATCTGGACAAATTCCTGGAGGAAAAGTCCATAGTCTGTTATTAAGACATGGGGGAAGCCTCTGCTTGCCCTGGATCAGTATAATGCAGGGCTCTCAAAGTCCCTCCTTGAGGGCCGCAATCCAGTTGGATTTTCAGGATTTCCCCAATGAATATGCATTGAAAGCAGTGCATGCACATAGATCTCATGCATATTCATTGGGGAAATCCTGAAAACCCCACTGGATTGCGGCCCTCAAGGAGGGACTTTGAGACCCCTGGTATAATGGAATGTTGCTACTATTGGGGTTTTGGCCAGGTATTAGGGACCTGGATTGGCCACCGTGAGAACGGGCTACTGGGCTTGCTGGACCATTGGTCTGACCTAGTAAGGCTATTCTTATGTTCTCACCAAAACGTCCTACTGCCAATTTTTTGAAACCAACTTTCTGGATGTCTTGGCTAGGGAATAATGATGTTATTGGTGGGTTGGGCTTATAAGCAACCAGACACCAGGCAGCCTTCATGGTGTGGGCATTGTACAGTGCCAATTGGAAAGTAAGTGGATCTGAACAGTCTGAATGCAGCTTTCCATGTTAGTAAGTAATGGCATATCTTGATATATTTTTTGCAGGCTCTACCCTCCCTTTCCCTGAAGCAGCCACGAGGCGAAACACTTGACCATCGTCGGTTGGGCGGAAGCCTGTGCCTGAACATGCTGAAGATAAGTCCAATGGCTTGTAATTGCTACTAACAGTAGGATGTTTGGACCTGCTTTCAAATAATTGCTTTAACGATAGCTTGCATTATACGTTGCCGATTAAGTTATTTACCCTCTCTAGTTAGAGAGGGCTCCCTTCCCTTAAGGGGTTCTGAGGCTTTTCCTCATATAAATAATCTGCTGAACTTTTTCTGCATCATTTTCACAGTGGTTCACACCTTTTTGGGGTTTTGCATTGTGAAATTCTAGCTGTGTGGGTGGTTTACGGTATATAGTGAACCCCACTATTTACCCTTCTCCATTGAGAATATTGAACATTTAAACCCATTCTCTGTTTTCTCTCTTTCAACCAGTTCAACAACAGACTTTTTTATTTGGATATAACTGCTGAGTCTTGTTCCTTCACAGCTCAGAGTTTCAAAACACTCTCTTAATTCAGCTCCAGGCATCAATATTCCCACAGAGGGGAAGATTCTCAAAGCTTCATGGTAATAAAATGATGGGCCATTCCTGTAATGATTTAAAAACACCGAGTCATTCTCCAAAAACAGCAAATGCAAATGCTTTGCAGAGCGGAGCATAGGCTTGCTAAATTTACTTGACATGAGTCATGTGGTAGCGATCAGCACATGCGCAAAATACACCCACATAAAAAAAAACCCAACCCCAACCAAACCAAAGATCAGCAGGAGAGATGCCCACTCTCAGCAATACATCACCTATTAGCCCCATCATGGCTGGCAAAGAGTTAACTTCACAACCAGCATTTAAACATGGGTGACCCGAGCCCACATAGAATGATAAGCAAGGCTCTTGTCACCTTGTTGAGCAGACTGAACTGTGAGGGTCTTTTTCTGCTGTCATTTACTGTGTCACTGTGGTTCGGAAAGGCCTATACTAAATGGATAGTCACTCAGAGGAGGGAAATTTAGTGGTGACATCAGGAAGTATTTCTTCACAGAAAGGGTGATAGATCACTGGAACAAACTTCCGGTGCAGGTGATCAAGGCCACCAGTGTGCTCGACTTTAAGAATAAATGGGACATCCACGTGGGATCCCTGCGACGGTCGAGTTAAGGAACTAAGTCATTAGCACTCAGACTTAATAGGGTGGGTAAATGGAGTGGGCAGACTTGATGGGTAGTGGCCCTTTTCTGCCGTCATCTTTCTATGTTTCTATGTTTCTATGGTCGTGGTCACCAACTAGATGCATATTTAGCAGCAGCAAATAAATGGAAAGTACCGCTGAATCTACAATTTAAAATCATACTGAGGCCTTGGCTACATGTAGATGGCGCCCTCTTGAGGCTAATTTTATAAGGGGCAGTAGGAATGCATGTGAATGCTGGTATTTTAGTCATGATGAGTGTGAAAGTAGCTGGGAAAGTTTCATGGTGGGTGTGCACAGGGGTGGAGTCTAGGCAGAGCGCAGGTGGAGTCCAGTTATGCACATATTTGCATTTACACTAGTCCTTATGCTAGCATGTTATTTTGTATTGGTAATTTATAAAGTCACATAGGTGCGTACATCACTTTATAAGATAGACATGAAATAAGTGCATGAAAATGTGCGTCACCTAGGCATGGCTGTATAAAAAGACCCTTTTTATGTACTACTTTGGAAACATATGGACAGTCTGTGCAGACCAGAAAGTTTCCTGAATTTTGAAGCTGGAGAGAGCATGAGCGATGTAGCAAGATAGAGGCCTGGACAAACTGACAGACTCTGGTACTACTTTACCTGCTGGCCATAGTACTATAGAGTTGTGTTTCTCCAGATGTGGGTAAAACAGAATCAGAATAATACACCGTGTTCTTATAGGCTGGCTGGGGCTGGATGAGGCCCACCTTCATCCAGGCCTCCTGTCTGTGCAGAGTCCTCTGTGCTTTGTCCACTGGTGCCTTAACCACTCGGACAAGCAGAGAGGCACAGGGGATGTACCTGCAGGAGAGGGAGAAAGACAGATAAGGTGATACATACTAAGCTGCACAGTTATGGTGCTGAGCTGTGATTCATTCTCATTCTTCCTAGCTGCAGGCAGTGTAAGTGAGAGACTATGGGAAGAGTACCGTCCTCCATGAGTGAGGGCTTGGACTGAAAGTGGCTGGTCCAGAGCAGGTCCTCTGTGATAGAGTCGTAGCTGGTGGGCTCCTTCATTTAGAGAAACCTAAGGAGGCAATCAGAAATAGAGACTCTTCATTAGAAAGGAAAAAGCAAGAGCATACACAGAAGCAGCCCAGGAGTGTGAGCAAAATCAGCCAGTGTAGGGTTAGCAGACATCCTGGAAAACCGGGCCATGTCCTCTTTTTCATAAACTATCTGAGTTCCTGGATATTTTTTTAAAAGTGGGTGAGTCTGTCCAAATTTAGCCAGCTCTCCTGATTTCCCTACCTATCTCTTCACCGGGCCCAGCTGCTGTAACTGAATCTTCAGGCAGCCGGCAGCAGCAACAAGGAAAGCCTGCTGCCACCAGCATGCCTCGGAAGCTGCCTCTCTGTAGCAACTTCATGTTCCCGTGTAGGTGGGACCTGCAGAGAGGTGGCTTCTGGGGCAGGTCGGTGGCAGCAGGCTTATCTTGTTGCTGCTGTTGGCTGCCCGAAGATTCAATTACAGCATCCAGGCCGAGGGCGGAGGTAGGTGGCGGAGTCAGAAGCTAGAGAGCAGTGGAAACAGGATACATTACATTAGTGACTTATATTCTGTCTTAACCTTGCAGTTCTAGGTGGATTACAAGAGGTAAACTGGACATTACCAGAAGAGTTACAGGGTAAGGTACTAATTACAGAAATAGAGATAAATTATGGTACTGTGTTAATTTGACCTGACAAATTTTCTGAATAGCAGGGTTTTTATTTCCCATTGGAGGGTTTTGTAGTTGGACATAGTTATAAGTAATTTGGAGAGGTTGTGGTCAAGGTTCGCTGCCTGAGTTGGTAGTAGGCCATCGTACGTCATCTTGCACTGTGTGTCTTTGATTGGGGGGGGGGGGGGGTGAGTGAATGGGGTCTGAGTTCTTCTTGGCCTGATTGAGTTGTTCCCCATGAGGTGATCGTTCAGGTGGGTGGGGGCAGCACCATTTAGGGCTTTGAATAGTAGACAGTAAAATTTGAATAATATTCGTGCTTGCATTGGGAGCCAGTGTGAGTCTAGATATGCAGTGGAGATGTGGTCATATTTGTTTAATGAGTAGATCAGTCTGAGGGCTGTGTTTTGTATGGTCTGTAATTATTTTAACATGCCTGCGGGGAACGGTAGGTAAAGGACATTGCAGTAATCCAGAGTCCCAGGCTAGGGACTGGACCAGGAGTTGGAACTGTTCCCTGTTGAAGAATTTTGAAATTTGCTATAGGTTGCACATGACTGTGAAGTTTCCAAGTTTCCAAGTTTATTAGTTTTTAATATCCCAACCATCAAACAAATGTCTGGCCGGTTAACAATAAAATTTAAAAAGGCAGATTTAAAAATGAAAAAGTAGTAGGTGCGTAAAAATATATGAAGTGAACATAGATGACAAAGACTAGACAAACTAGAAGGTGAGGGTAAAAGGGGGGGAAGGGGAAAAGTTACATAATTTAGATGAAAGGGAGAAAGTGGGGTAGGGATAGAACGAGAGGGGTAGGGGCGCGTTGTTGAAGCAAATACTTGTTCGAAGTAAAAAAAAAAAAAAAAAAAGGAAGAAAAAACAAAAAAAGGAAGAAAGATGAGGATCTAAGTCCAGTCGAAAGCGTCCTGAAATAAGAAAGTCTTAAGGCTAGTCTTGAATTTGACTAAATGTTGTTCGTCGCGGAGGTATTGTGGTAGAGAGTTCCATAATGTAGGTGCAGTTACTGCAAAGTTGGTTTTTCGGGTATAATAGAATTCTTTTAGGGATGGAATAAAGAGAAGTTTTTGGTCCGTTGATCTTAAAGTGCGAGGGGAACATTGTGGTATAAGGAGTTTATCGAGAAATGAAGGTTGGTGAGAGAGTTTGATTTTAAAGGAGAGTAAGATGATTTTGTAGATGATGCGGTGGGTGATAGGGAGCCAATGAGCCTCTTTAAGAAGGGGAGTGACATGCTCGAATTTACCTTTTTTGTAAATAAGTTTTATTGCCGTGTTTTGAAGGATTTCCAGATGGTCTTGTTAATTTGTAGTTGCATGGTGCAGCATCTGTCTATTACCCCAAGAAGTTTTAGGGCAGGTTGTATGGGGTATTTGATGGAGTTTATTACTATTTCTGTTGTGGTTGGAGTTTTTTCTTTTTCGAGCAGTAGGAATTTTGTTTTGTCTGTGTTAAGATTTAGTTTGTGGTCTGTCATCCATTTTTCAACTGTTTCTAATATCTTTTGCAGTTTTTCTGTTATGATGGGAGTTGGTTGGTCAACAGGAAGGAATATGGTGATGTCATCCATAATGCCTAAATGGTCCAGGCTGGAACCGAGGGAGGCGATGTAGAAGTTGAAAAGCATTGGAGATAGTGGTGACCTTTGAGGTCAGGAATTGGACCAGGATTCTGATTTTTCTCTGTTTGTCTTGATAATGTAGGCTCTAGATTGCAGGAATCCTTGAAACCATGTGTGTAGCCATGATTCCTGTGACATTCAGTATTTGTAATAGGATGGCATGATTACCAGGTCAAATGCTGCGGAGAGCATGACTAGCATCCTCTTGCCTTTACTTAGGTGTTGTTGGGCTGTGTCCAGAAGAGATCTTAGTAGTGTCTCCGTGCTGTAGTTGGTCTTGAAACCATAATGTAAGGGATGAAGGTCTTTTAGATAGTTTGTGAGGTATTGTGCCCATAGACCTTCCATTAGTTTGACTTACATTGATATTGAGGCTATGGGTCTGTAGTTTGAAGGAAGATCTATTGCGCCCTTTGGGTCTTTCATGATTGGGGGGGTGATAATTTTGCTGAGTTCTTTTGGTAAATTGGCTCTCTGTGAACAGTGTTTGTACCCACTGTATGAGGTGAGTTTGGAAATGTGGAGGTTTTTAACAGGTAAGGGGGTGGCAGTTAAGGTCGCATGCTGCTTGGCTATATTTTCTATAGAATTGGTTCAGGTCTGGTCATTGTATTGTTGGAAAGTTTGTGCATGTCCTGTCTGCTGCAACTGATTCTCCTACTGTGGGGTGTATTGTTACCTCGTCCAGGAGGCTTGGGGTGCCATTGAGGGTAGTCCTGGCAGTTGTGATCTTATTTTTGAAGAATTCTGCTAGTTGGATGGCTGAGGAGGGGATGGTGGTTTCTGGTGGTAGCCAGGTAGGGTTTGGTGTCTGTGTGCTCTCTTACTAGTTTGAATAGTTTTTTTGTGTCTTGAACTTCCAGATCTACCTGTTTGGAGTAGAACGCTTTCTGCTTCTCTTTTAGTTTAACCTTGTATTGTTTGATTAGACTTCTCCATGCTATTTTTGCATGTTCCTGGTTCTTCTTTCTCCATTCTCTTTCGAGTTGTCTGCATTGCCTTTTGAGTAGGAGTAGTTCACTGTCAAACCACTTGTCAACTTGCCTGTTGATTCTGTTCTTTGTATGTACTGGGGCCAATTCATCCAGGATAACTTCACTTAGCAAGCGCCATTGAGAGATTAATTCTTTGGGATTGCAGGCTTTGATCATGGAATCTGTTTTGTCCCAGAATGTGGAAGGGTCGATAATTTGACATGATTTGTAGGTTGATCTTTGGGTTTCTTATTTGATTTTGCCTTGTGCCCAGTTGATGTTGAAGGTGTACATGTAGTCTGACCAGAGGGAGCGGAGCCATGCCCCATTGGAGATGTGGATTTAAGGCGAGATGAGTTATTGGGTCATGTAGGCTGCTATATCAAGTTGGTGACCTTTCTCATCAGTGGCTTGGGGATCTAGTATCTGGTAGGATTGAACTTTGAGAAATGAGAGGAGGAGGTTTTCTACTTGTTTGGAAGAGAGATCATCGAGGTGAAGGTTTAGATCTCCTAGGATCAGGATGTGTGCTGACGATAATGAGTTTCATAATACAAAAACTTTGAATTCTGGTCTTGCTGTGCCCCATTGCTCTGGTGTTATGTAGCAGAGAAGGCAAGTTATGGAGCCTCTTAGCGTGTCTCCAGAGATGCTTTTAATTAATTAGTTAGCCCCTTAAACTGAGTTGATATTCCCAATTGAAGTAGGCAAGCACTGATCTAATATAATATAACTCCTATTGTTTTATCCTTAATTGTTCTCTTTCCTATATCAAATTGTAGTTTTTCCCTGATTTCTCCATGAAGTGCACGTCTGTCTATCCCTATATTGTACGTTCCCCTTATTTGAAAATTATTTATTGTACATCGCTTTGTAATATTTGAAAAAAGTGATTTTATCAAATACGAAATAAACTTGAAACTTGAAAGTTGGCAGACGAGTAGATCCATGTAGGGAGTAGAGGCTTTGTCCAGAATATCTACGTATGTTTAAGTTGTTTTTGGCTAGGATGGCCAGACTCTCCCCTTCATTGTTTTTTCTCACCAGACCACCTTTAGCTCTAGGATACTGGCCTAGATAGACCATTGCTCTGACCCAGTATGGTTAGTCTTATCTAAGTGCCTCAAATTCACTGTTTTTGAGTTTGGCGCTAACCAGTTATTTTCAGTGGTGCTGATGCTTAAGTGCTGCTGAAAATGAATGGTTAGCCCCAAACAGGTGATTTAACTGACCAGGATAATTTTCTGGCTGCTTAAATTACATTCAATATCAACTCCCTGTTAGAACTCAACTAAGAGAGAGGAAGGTACAAAGCTAAATACCCCTTTTTGAAGGATGGTTTTAGGGTGGCTGGGGTTTAGATAACCATGATTGTTGAGCTGAATTATTAAAACCTCTGCAAGGGGAGGGCAAAGCGTAGGGTTCTCATACCCTTGCACTGACCCTACACCTAATGACCTGGGTTATTATTTATGCCCATATCATACACTATGACCTTGGGGTAGAGGCAATATGGGGACTCCATTGCATTGGAGGAGTGGGAAGAGGGAAACACTCACCTGGACTCCTCCAGAATCCACTTTTGGGAAGTTTTGAGTTCCAGATTCCACAAACAAATTAAGAGCAGCCCAGCCGATCAGTACAAGCTGGAGGCTAAACCTTTCAATGGAGTAGAGCTGCATGAAAGAAGAAGATTGGTATAGAAGTGGCATTCTGAGATGATTCACTAAATCCAAGTACTACAGCATAATGAATCTTGTTATGGTGCTGGGTCCCCTCCCTGGCATAGCCCTGCCAACATACAAATACCATTAAGCCTTATTTGTTTCATAACTCCCCCCATACCCTTCACCTACATTGCCCCATGCATATATAAAATAAGGAGAACTATGGCTTAGCTGGTGCTATTTTGAAGGATGGTGTAGGAAGGAAAGGCAAAGCTGACTAGGGTTTGGGGATGAAGTAGGGCATGTTTTGAAGATGGGATAGAGTTTGAGCAAAACAACAAGACTTACAAGTTATCACCCTTCTCAGAGGACAAGCAGGCAGTATATTTTCACATATGGGGGCAATATCATCCACGGAGCCTGGCATGGACATGTACCAAAGTATACTATCGCATTAAAAACTTTAGCATTGCCCATACCACGCATGTGCGTGTTCCTTCCCTCGTGACATTGGCTCAAGGGACCCTTGGTTTTTAATTTTCCACAGAGTTAAAAAATCATGGTTTTTCAGATTCTTCAGTGTGCTTTAAATTTTCTTTATTTTTCTGCCTTCCCGTACCCTTTATTTTTCATAATTTGTCTTGGTTTTACTTTTTTTTTCTCCATTCTCTCTCTTTTTTTTTTTTTAGTTTTGGGTTTTTTTTTGCAGCCTTCAGTCCATTTTCCAACTTCCGGCTCGGCTGGGAGCATTGACTCATTTTTGTTTTCAGTTCTTTTTTTCCCCAAATTTTTATTCATTTTCAAAATTGCATAAAGTGTAAGTACATATTCAATCAGATAAACAATACAAATATCACTTACATTCTGTCATTTGTTAATTACATAACTTCTTACTCCTCCCCCCTCCCACCCTTCCCTATCACATAATCAATAATCATATAAATATACATCAATACCACAATCCCCACCCTACTTGACCTGTCTTACAATTGAGCCCTCATCAAGGTCACCCACCCCTCGACACCCTTCCGCACCAATGGATACCAGCTTTTGAGCCAAGGATACTGGTGCAACTCTTCAAAGAACTCAATGAGTTTTTTCGGAGGGATATCGGTGACATGTTTAAATTGCACTCGACACTGATACTTGTATCGACTCCCTCAGTAATGGCCCAGCCTAAGCATAGCACCTTTAGGCCATAGGGTACCAATTCCAGATCTCCATCGCAGCATTGGCCTACCTCTTATTGATCCTCCAATAGGCGTTGACGCACTCCATCGAGGCATTGGTCCTCAACATCGCAGCGTCTACGCTCTTCATCGAAGCATCGATGTTCACTTTCAAAGCATCAATGCTCTTCATCGACTAGATGCTCTGCATCGAGGCACCGTCGCTCTCCATCGTGTCAATCTCAAACTTCCAGGGATAAAAACTTCTCGTCACTCCAGATCAGTACTGAAGACCTCGAGGAGCATCTTCTTGTCATTCTCATCGTTCACTATAATCTTCATCTTACAGAGAGTCACTAGGAGTTGATATAGTTGATTCTGATCTCTTACGTCACCATACTGACTTGGAGTTTGAGCCCACTTTGTCTGCTCCTGAGTCATTATGGTATACCTTCAGATCCATCTCCTCCTCCAAGAAGATCTCCTGAAGAACTTTCATTTACTAAATACATTAGACAGTTGGACAAGGCCCTGCCTGTCAAATTAGAGACTGACATTGAGCCCACAGCAGATTTCCTTGATGCCTTGGATTATGATGAGCCTCCTAAAGAACTTCTCAAATTACCTTTGCAAAATCTCCTTAAGGAGGCACTCTTCAAAAACTGGGAGACTCCTCTTTGTCACTGCAGCCCCAAGGAAAATTGATTCACTTTACAGAATAATTTCTTGCCCTGGATTTGAAAAACTGCAACTACAACACCAATCATTGCTTATGGAATTTGACCCTTAAAAAGTCTTCCAGCAACAGGGTTTATGCTTCTGCACCACCAGGGCATGAGGGTCATACTATGGACAAATTTGATCGCTGTCTCTACCAAAACTCTATTGGCCAATAGAGTTCTTAATTACAACTTCTACATGTCGTTTTATTTTAAACACTTTGTAAAGTAGTTGGCTGACTTTGAACAGTGTATTCCCCAGAACATCTTTTGGATTTTCAGCAGACCACTCAGTCTCCTGCAAACCACAAAATATATGGCAAGGATGGCGTTTGATACTTTTGAAATGTTTTTCAGAGCATCGGGCATGTCTGTTGCTATGAGATATCTTGCTTGGCTTTAAGTCTCTGACATGGATATTAATCTTCAAGACCGTTTGGCCAACATTCCATGCCTGGGTGAAGAACTCTTTGGTGATGGGATAGAGGCTGCTACTGAAAAGCTGACTCAGCATGAGCAGAACTGGAATTCTTTGAATAGATCAAAAACTAAGAGTCAACCATCTAAGTCTGATCCAAAACCTACTTCTTATGCCTATAAGAGACCATACCCTGCAACATCCTCTGTATTGCCTGGCATTGAGGTCTGTAATTCCCCAGATCTCCCCTGGAACCCTTTTTAAAAAATTGGTGTAACATTGGCCACCCTCCAGTCTTCAGATACAACAGATGATTTTAGCAGAAGGTTACATAAACAACAATGAAGATGACCAATTGGTGCTCAATCGCCTTTATTTTGCAATAGACTCGACACGATCATGTGTCAACCAAATGGGCCTGCCTCAAGAGTCTTGTTATCTAATTATGATAGAAATCATGTGCAGATTCACATACCTATGTTACTCATTGAGTTGACATCAAAACATGAAAAACATTGTCTAAAAAAGTTTAGATCAAATCAAGTTTTCCATTTATGAACTGTTGTACTTCAACTTGATTTCGATCTAAGCTTTTTTAGTTTTTCACGTATCTTACCATGCATTAAATACCAAAATCAATGTTTAGCGTGTGATGTGTTATCACAGCTTAATAAATAGGTCCCAAAGTGACTTGAAAGAGTAATAGGAGGGTAGAGCGATATGTAAAAGACCATCAGTATCAGGGTGGGATTAGCATACACACCTTTAATAATAGTGTGGCTGAGGCTGGTATTCCTGGTTTCCTGATCTGTACCAAATAGTTATACTGGGGTTCAAAGACACTGCTGTTTAAATCAATTCCAGTGGAAATATCTGGCCCAATCCTAGAAGGGAATGGAATACCTCAGGATGACTCCCTGCACGGCAATGTGAGAGATGAGTAAATAAAACCTCTCAAAACTAGGCCACCTCCTTTTTGACCTGGCACATTTCTCCTGCTCTTTTGTACATCCAATAAAATGGGAATTGCTGCTGGGATCTGATTACAGCTACCTGAGGATTCTCCCCCTCCCAATACATCTAATCTGGCCACTGCAGTGACATCATCCGTCAAGAACCTAGTATCTAACCACTGGGCATTACCTCTGAGTAATTACCATGATGCCAGCAGCAGAAACCCTGAGAGAACATAAATATCTCCATAGAAATGAGGGGGAAAGCCTGCTAGTATGGGAAATAAGGAGAGCCATGATTGGGATATAGTTAAGCCATGTCTTACTGTTCTTTTTGAAAATTAGTAAAGTCTGCTTTGTTTGACAAATTTATCACATAATTAGACCTTCTTAACATTGTAATTATTTTACCATTTTTAATCTTGTTTTTTTAATCTTATATGTATGTACTTCGCTGATTGTTCAGTTTCTTAAGGTGTAAACCGCCTAGAACTCTTGGGCAATTTTTATGTTCTTATGTAAACTGTTTTGGAATAAAACGGTATAGAAAAAAAAGATGGAGGAGAGAAACAGCTGAGAAATAGAAGAGATAAAAAGGGTGGAGAATAGAGTCTATGCATTTGATTTGTTAGTACTCCCTAAATTGACTTACCTATGAATTAATGAATATTAATCCAAAGAGTACATGTTAAAATATCCTATGTCTGTTAAAACTGTGTGAAATCAACTGCTTAAGAAACTACCTAAAATTGGGAAACAGAAAACACTTTTTTTTTTGCCTGTGTTCATCCCTAGAAGAGAGGGTAAAGCAAGAAAAGGACAGAAAAGAAGTCAGATTCTTTAGTTCTCTGCTGAGCTGACATTCCCTGTCCATAATTACTGGTTATAGGTCCTGTCAAAGATGCGTCCGGTGACCCGGCTGATAGTGACAATATCTGGCAGAAAGCGTGCTCCATCGATGTATAAGTCACAACCATCTGTGGAAGCAAAGGGCTCAGAAACGAGGTTCTCCCAGTGATGCTGGACATATAGATCCTGCAAAGACACCAGAAAACTTCAGTGATAACAAAGGACCATGACCCTGCTGCAGAATTGAGCTTCACAAGAGCAAATGGTTGGATTTCTATCTGCTCAGCACTCAAGAACACAAATACTTACAGGTGGTCTCTCCTGACTGAGGCTGACTGGAGATTCAGCAGGAAATGGAAAGTTGGGCTTTCTGCCACTAAAAACACATAGGCGGACACTGGCACTGCCGTAGGGCTCAAACATCTCCTGATGATGTTCACCTGGCTGCAAGAAACATCCCCCTCAATCGATTTGACAAACAAAGGAAATGCTCCTGTGCTAACACTATGAATTTCCTTCTCATACATTCTTTATTTATCTGTATCCTAGCTTGAAGTGTGATCTTTATTGAAACAGTTACAATGATTGGAAAGTGAACTCTGTTTCATTCTTGGGAGGGTATATCCCTTCCTTGTAGAGTTTCATGCCTCTGAGTAACCTGGAAAAAATCTTGATCACACCATAGATAGGTTACTATTGTAACAGCAAAGTCAGTTCACATTTTTGACTTTAACACTATGAATTTGGCATACATTCCCATGGGAAGTCACTGCATTATAGTACAATATTTGTATATGGGATATTCTGCATTTGGGCACACTGTAATGTGATATTCCTTTAGACATACTCTGCACATGGTACATTATAGCAACCTAACATGGTATTGATGTGGGAACACTCTGGGTTTGGTACATTATAACACTTTAACGTGGTATTCCAGTAGGGCCACTCTGGATGTTGGTACATTGTAACATGGTATTGAGGAAGGGACACTGTACATAGTACAGGTATAGACCGTAACATGCTATTGGTGTGGGAACACTCTGGGCTTGGTACATTATAGCACTGTAATGTATTCCTGTGGGGACACTCTTGGACATGATCCATTACAGCACTTTAACATGGTATTCCCATGGGGACACTTTGGATGTGGTACATTGTAATATGGACATAGTACAGGTATAGCACCATAACATGGTATTTCTGTGAGGACTCAGTCCATTACAGCACTATAACATGATATTCCCGTGGGGACACTCTGGACGTAGTACAGGTATAGCACTGTAACATGATATTCCTTTGGGGCACTCTGCATTTCTGTGTACTTACCAGTACTGATAGATTGAGGGCATGAGGTACTGGGCAGTGATATAAAGAAAGCTCATGAATCCCTGTGTTCCAGGCAGCATGTTTCTCTTTTCTCCCTGTAAGATTGGGAAGAATTTAGGGATCAGTAAAAGGCCAACCCTATTATGCTTCTGGTAGACTGGTCACATATCATTGCTTGTATTAGGGGGGAGGGTGTATATATGTGTTTTTTAACCAGTTGATGCTGGCAAATCGTAGTTTGAGTTATTGTAGAAGTCCAAGTAGATTTCAAGCCTTTTAATGATGGGAGGAAGAGGAAAGCTTAGACTTGTTAATTAAGAAAGCAAAGGCCTGACAGATGATGAATGGCAAAGGAGAGTTGAGGTCTGTTGGCTAATTATTGAGAAGAAGAGAGCAGTCCTGTTGACCAACTGTTGATAGGAACAGGAAGAACAGGAGAAGAGGAAAGCTTAGACTTGTTAATTGAGAAAGCAAAGGCCTGACAGATGATGAATGGCAAAGGAGAGTTGAGGTCTGTTGGCTAATTATTGAGAAGAAGAGAGCAGTCCTGTTGACCAACTGTTGATAGGAACAGGAAGAACAGGAGAAGAGGAAAGCTTAGACTTGTTAATTGAGAAAGCAAAGGCCTGACAGATGATGAATGGCAAAGGAGAGTTGAGGTCTGTTGGCTAATTATTGAGAAGAAGAGAGCAGTCCTGTTGACCAACTGTTGATAGGAACAGGAAGAACAGGAGAAGAGGAAAGCTTAGACTTGTTAATTGAGAAAGCAAAGGCCTGACAGATGATGAATGGCAAAGGAGAGTTGAGGTCTGTTGGCTAATTATTGAGAAGAAGAGAGCAGTCCTGTTGACCAACTGTTGATAGGAACAGGAAGAACAGGAGAAGAGGAAAGCTTAGACTTGTTAATTGAGAAAGCAAAGGCCTGACAGATGATGAATGGCAAAGGAGAGTTGAGGTTTGTTGGCTAATTATTGAGGAGGAGAGAGCAGAGTCCTGTTGACCAACTGTTGATAAGGACAGGAAGAACAGGAGAGCAGGAAGTCACTGGTCAATGAGGATCATTCATGATTACTGGAGAAGAGTATGGTGCAGTGGTTAGAACTACAGCCTCAGCACCCCGAGGTTGTGGGTTCAAATCCCACACTGCTCCTTGAGACTTCAGCTGGGCAAGTCACTTAATCCTCCACTGCCCCAGGTACATTAGCTAGATTGTGAGCCCACCAGGACAGATAGGGAAAATGCTTGAGTACCTGTATGTAAACCACTTTGAATATGGTTGAGTAACTACAAAAAGGCAGTATAGAAATCCCTAGCCCTTATCCATTCATAGGCTGATGCTCAAAGATTCACAGAAGAGTCAAATTCTATCATGAATCCTGCACAATAAAATTACCATGGCATGATCAGAATAATGATCATGCAAATTAATGCTGTGTTAAAATTGTGGTATTGCTCACTATTCTGTGCTAATGTTCCTGTCAGTGCCTGAATACTGATTGGCTTTTTTTTTAATGACACAACCTCTAACTATGTATTATGTATATTGGTATTAGATTTCAGTATGTGTCGAGTTAGGATAAAAAAGCTTGTACTGTAATTATGGCAAATTGTAA
Source organism: Geotrypetes seraphini (assembly GCF_902459505.1). Taxonomy (NCBI): domain Eukaryota; kingdom Metazoa; phylum Chordata; class Amphibia; order Gymnophiona; family Dermophiidae; genus Geotrypetes; species Geotrypetes seraphini. The sequence continues at coordinate 73,085,916 of NC_047095.1, forward strand.
CTGGTTTTTTTAAAATTTATTTATTTTAGAAATTTTTACATTATTTAACAAGCATTTCGTCTTGTACAGAAAGTGCAATTAAGCAAACATAATATTAAACAAAACATTAAAATACTTCTATCCAAAAAGAGGAAATAATTCTCAACTTAATCACACACAAGTCCTCAAAATTAGGATCCAAGACTTAAAAAACCCAACAACCTGTAGGCGTCTATCACAGATGCAGGGAGGTGCCTAGGGATGCTTAAGCTCGCCCAAGGCTGGGTGTGGGTACAGGATCGCCCAGAAGTGGTCTTAGGTGAGCTTAATCGGCCCTAAGCATCTCCCTTCCTTAATGACTTTCAGAACCCACAGGTCAGTTGTTATCAGAGTCCAACATTGATGGTAGAATTGTAGACAACCTCTGATTGGTTGAGGAAGAGATCGGGGAGATTTTTTAGGGTTGATTCCACAAGTAATGATTGATGTTGTAGCGGTGGTTTATAAAACCCTGGCCAAGAAATGATTCTGTATATGGAATCCAGTTTTCTTGGAGCTGCCGTGATAGTTAAAGGTGTTTCCCAATTTTTGAGAAGCGTCTCTTTAAGAATGCCATGTAACGGTAACTTGAGGAGCTCTTTGGGAGGCTGCTCATAGTCCAAAGCATCAAGGTACTCAGCACCTTGGTCCAGTGTCAGCTTCCAATTTGATAGGTAGGGCTTTGCCCAGCTGCCTAATATTCCTTACATAGAAACATAAAAACAGGATGGCAGATAAAGGCCAAATGGCCCATCTAGTTTGTCGATCTGCAGTAACTGTTATCTCTTTCTTTCTCCAAGAGATCCCATGTGCCTATCCCAGGCCCTTTTGAATTCAGACACAGTCTCTGTCTTCACCACCTCTTCTGAGAGACTGTTCCATGCATCTACTAGTGCTGCCCGATTCCGATTCGAATCGGTTCACCGATTCACTTTGGGTGAATCGATTCGAATCGATTTAAATTAAAAAAAAATCGGCTTCCCAATTCGGACCCTCTCCCCTCGCCCCCTAAAGCAGGAGCAGCAGCGCTGCTCTTGCTGGCCACTGCTGCACCTGTTTTAGAGGGTGAGGAGGGAGGGTCAGTTGGGAAGTGCTGCGTCTGGCTTCCCTCCTGGCCTCCCTGAAGGACTGCCTCCCCCCCCGGGAAGGTCTCCGTGTTCCCCCTGGCCTCCCTGAACCGTTTACCTTACCTTACAGCTTCAGACGAAGATCGTGGTTACAGCTCTTTGCACTGCAGTGCTTTGAGCTGTTTCCTCTGCTGCGGTCCCGCCCATCCTCTGACATCAGAGGCCTTTAAGGGAGGGGACAGGCCTGGGATGGTGGCATAGACCTTCAGGGAAGACAGGCAGGCCTTCAAGGGGGGGACAGGCCTTCAGGGATGGGGGTATAGGCCTTCAGGGGAGGGGGGCCCTGGTGTAGAAGTACACAGAGGGAGGGAAGGGGGGTTTAAAGAGATGTGCATATGCCAGACTTTGTGGGGGAAGAAATAATAAGTCTAAAAATAGAGGAGAGGGAGAGAGATGATGGACAATGGGATTTAGGGAGGGAAGGAACAGAAAGGGAGAGAAGTTGGACACAAGGGATGGTGTGGAGGGGGGATAGAGATATTGGATAGGAGAGTAGTTGGGAAAAGAAAGGGAGAGATGGTGGACCCTGGGGTGGTGGGGAAGGAGGGAGAGATGCTGGATGAAAGGGTAATTAAGAAAAGGTGGATCTGTGGATGGAGATGAAAAAAAAGAAAGATGCCAGACCTCCAGAGGAGGGAATGGAAACGGAAGGGGAGGACAGAGATGGAAGATGGATGGTTAGCAGGGAGAAAGAAGAAAGAAGACCCTGTCAAGTAAGTTATAAGAAGACAACCAGGGCTTGGGACTAACAAGATTTGAATAATGACCAGGCAACAAAAGGTAGAAAAACTAATTTTATTTTCCATTTTGTAATTACAATATGTCAGATTTGAAATGTGTATCTGCCAGAGCTGGTGTTAGACCGCAAACATGAGCTAGGATTTAACAGAGAGAGAAAAAGTCTTTTTTGTTTGTTTATTTTGCTTACACCACAGCGCCAGTGTGGTTAGGAGAAGGCAAAGGGGGTGAAGAGGCTATAAAATAAACCCACCAGGATGTTTGGAAAACACACCCAATTGGGCAGGAAAATCAAATCGAAATTTTTTTTCCTGAATCGGGCAGCACTAGCATCTACTACCCTTTCTGTAAAAAAGTATTTCCTCAGATTACTCCAGAGTCTATCACCTCTTAACTTCATCTTATGCCCTCTCATTGAAGAGTTTCCTTTCAAATGAAAGAGATTCGACTCATGTGCATTTACATTACATAGGTAATGTAAAGTCTTTCTGGAGGAGATCTTCTGGGAGATGTTTTCTGTGGTGACTGTTCTGAAAGTGTACCATAAGACTCAGTCACAGATAAAGTAAGTTCACACTCTGAGTCAGATCGCAAATCTGAATCATAGAGAAGTCTTGGAGAAGCTGTGCGTTGAGGAGAATGATGTCTACATTTGTGACATCTTCAGTACCGATCCAATGAGGATCGACCAGTATCCCTTTTTCGCTTTGAAGCATAAGATCAACTCAATGAGGAACGATGATACCTTGGTGTCGAATGCCATGCTGAAGAAGAGCGTTGATGCTTCCAAATAGTGGATCGATGTCTCTCGATGGAGAACATCGATATGAAGATGATGCCTATCGGATATTTAACCCTTTTATTTTTTAAATTCTTTTTTTGTATAATTTAGTGATTGTCAGTTTCTCCATAATGTGGGCTTGATAAGCCATTTTGCTTGATTTATTTTTATATCTTTTCTTAATTAACTGTACTGTGTATTTAGAAGATGCTATACTTCTAATAAGTATTATGATTTATAATGCATACGAAGGACTTTTATTTAAAAAAATGTATCCACATGTGGTCTGTGCTAATGGTTTCAGTGCCCATGCTGAAACCATTAGAGCATTAGGGAGCACAGAGACACCTTTGTTAACTGCCTTTAGTGTGGGCTTTAGGTTTTCACTGAGCAGAATATGAGATCGTTATCTGTCATTATAATCTATTTGCTGCAGACACATCTCTGATATTCCTATAGCCTTGAAGAGTGATAATAAAAAAGGGATAGCTATCTTTATTACACTGACAATTACACAAAGGAATACTTACATAAGAGGGCTGCTGCTTTTGTAAGTCTGAGGGCACTCCATGCAACGACCCACTCCTCACTTCCCAGCAATGGTGAGACAGGTGATCTAGGATCCCATGGAGCATTTTCTACACTTCCATCAGGCCAAAGATATAAGCGGATGATGAGAATCATGTCGATAAGTGGATTAACACCATGGAACATTAACTGTGGGGGGCAGAGCCAAAATATCTCAGTCATATGTTCATCACACACTACTCCCACTGTATATTCAGTGACACAAAACGATAAGTCCATCACCGACTGCTCCTGTTCCACACCCACCGAGCCAAAAGAGTGACTTAGATGTTGTGGGGCCCAGAGCAGAAATTAAGAGGGGGACCCCCTCGTCCCGTGATCTTCCCACCATTACTACCACACATAATAAAACCTCCCCTCGCTAATCCCTCACACTGAGGATATCCCCTTATCACTACTTATATTCCTATTTGGGTTATAAGGCATTCCTATTTTGCCTCCAGGGTTGGCCATAACACCTCTCTGAGAATCTATTAACTGTACTGCCTTTTTGTTTGTATCTTTGTAAGTTAAGAAGATATTTACAGGGAAATTTTAGGTAAAAAGATGCCTCAAGAGTCAAAACTCTAACTTTTAATCTCAAAAACTCTTTGTTCCTTAATTGAGTAGCTCTAGAGACATCAGGAAAAATCCTAACCAAATCTCCTCCAAATTGATCTATTTTTGAAATAAAGTTTCATTATTAACATCTTATCTATCTCACTCATGCATGTTAGCACCAGAGTTGACCTACTCTGAATCACATCCTAGCTATCTTCTAATCACTTGATTTTTCAGGTATAATGGAGGAACAACCACCCCAACGGCTGAAACACGAGATATTACCCTTAAAGATTTGTGGTTAGGTATTTCTAGAGTTGAAGGGTTTTTTTTGTTTGTTTTTTTTTAATAATAATAACAGTTTATATACCGCAGGACCGTGAAGTTCTATGCGGTTTACAATGATTAGAAATGTTGCAGGTTGAGTGAATAAGCAAAGTTACAGATTGAATGAATAAACAAAGTACAGATTTAGCGACAGGTGGTTCTTGCGCTCGGTTGTTAAGGACTAAGATTGAACAGGTTGGTTTCCTAAGTATTTCAGGTCAATGATGAAACAAACAGTGGACTTTTCACAAGCTGTTTCTCATAAATTCGTAAATGTGGATGATAATCTGAGTTGTTTGGATAGGCGTTTAAATGTGATGGAAACACGGTGTAATACCCTTCAAGCTGTCTCAGTATCTGCTGTTAAAGATTCTACTGTGATACACTCCAAAATGGAATTAATGGAAAATATGTATAGAGCTAGGAATCTCCGCTTGGTCAATTTCCCAGTAATGCATTTACTATCATCTGAAATTCTATTAAGGAAATATTTCAAAGAAATACTGAGATTGCCCAATGCGGAGAATTTCCCAATCAATAATTTTTATTATGTTCCTCAAAAAAGAATAGAATCTGCCCAGGAGATGGACCATTTGGTCACAATCGAAATTAATTTGACTGCATAAAATTCTTTTTTCTACCTGTACCTGAAATTAAAAAATAAAATTCTTTTTTCTACCTGTGTAGTTTAGTCATTTAATGTGTTGATTCCAATCTCCAGTTTCTGTCTTCTCAACTCTGTCTTGCCAGGGTTTCCTGCCCATTTGTTATTCTTCTCTCTTCTCCTGTCTTCTTCACTTCTTCCATTACATCCATCTCCAGTACTGATCTTTTCCTTTCAATTTCTTCCATTTATTTCTCTCTCTCACAATCCAACATCTTCTCTATTTCTTCCCCATCTACCATGCCCTTTTGTCTCTTATCCCTAGCATTACCCTATCTATATTCCCCCTACATTCAGCATCATCTGTCTCTCTTCTAATACTCCTGTCTCACTCTTTTTTCCTTTCCCCTATCATGACCTTGACATGGCATCCCCTGCAGGGCACACCCAAATGGGCTGGTATTTGGAGTAAACTCAATGCATATGCAAGAGACCGAGTCACATCTCATGCATATTCATTAAATATCTCCTGAGTCAGCTACTCCCCATCTCTGCCCCAGTTGTTCCGCTGGTAGAGGAAGTAAGCTGATGCTATGGGAGCGAATGGGCTGCTCCGACATGTCTGGGTGTTGTCTACAGACCTCTGACACAATCAGAGCAACTTGATAAAGATTTGGAAAAGAAAGGGGAGGTGCTACTGCTGAGTCATTTCAACTTGCTTAATGTGGATTGGAAAGTTCCATCTGCAGAATTGGAAAGAAGCAGAGAGATCGTGGATGCTTTTCAAAATGCTCTCCTCAGGCAAATGGTGGCAGAACCCATGAGGGAAGAAGTGATGCTGGATCTAGTGTTCACAAATGGGGAAAGTGTCTCCACTATGTCTGAGTTGGTCCCCACCTGGGCGGTAGTGATCATCAAACAGTTTGGTTTGATATAACAGCTAAAGTGGAGGGCAGCCACACAAAACTCAAGTCCTGGATTTCAAACGTGAGGACTTTAGTAAAATGAGGAAGTACCTGAAGAAAAAGCTGATAGGATAGGAGGATATAAGAGAAGTGGAAGAACAGTGATCCAGGCTGAAAAGAGCAATAAAATTGGCCACCAACCTTTATGTGAGGAAAACAAAAGCAAGAGAAAAAGGAAACTGAAACGGTTTTCCAAAGAAGTGACAGAAAATAAAGGCAAAAGAGTTTGCATTTGTGAAACCCCCCCCAAAAAAAAACTTAAGAAGAGGCACATAGAAAAGAATACTGTATGAAATTGAAAGAAGCCAAGAGAGATACGTCTAGCAAAAGAACAAGCGGAAGAGCAAATGGCTAGAAATACATATAAAAAAGAGTGGCAAAATTTTTTTCAGGTATATTAGTGAAAGGAGGAAGGCAAAACATGGAATTGCGTTACTGAAAGAAGCTACAAATCGCTATGTGGAGACTGAAGGCATCAACTTCTCCTTTCTTCTGCTGGTTATGCCTCTTCTATATAGCCCAGCATCCTTCTGGCTACAGACACCACCTTGTCATAGTGTCTGATGATCTGAAGGCATCAAAACAGTATCACCCCACAGTATTATCACAGTCCCTCTCACCATTTGTGCATATCAGCCTCTCACCTCCCGACACATAGGGGTTCCCTCATATTTCTACTCCCCAAATGCATCAATCTGCATTTCTTTACATTGAATTTTAGTTGCCAAACAGACCATTCTTCTAACTTTTGCAGATCCTTTTTCATATTTTCCACACCCGCCGGGGTGTCCACTCTGTTACAAATCTTGGTATCATCTGCAAAAAGGCAAACCTTACCTTCTAACCCTTCAGCAATGTCACTCACAAATATATTGAACAGAATCAGACCCAACACTAATTCTTGTGGCACTCTACTATTCACCTTTTCTTCTTCCAAGCAACTTTCATTAGCCACCACCTTCTGGTTTCTGTCCATCAACCAGTTTCTAATCCAGTTCACCACTAGGACCTAAATACTGCCTGTCAAGATTATTCAAGAGCCTCCTATGTAGAACAGTGTTGAAGGCTTTGCTGAAATCTAAGTAAATTACATCTAGCGAATGACCTTGATCCAGTTCTCTGGTCACCCAGTCAAAGAATTCAATCAGATTCATTTGGCACAATTTATCATTAGTAAAGCCATGTTGCCTCGGATCTTTTAACCCATTGGATTCTAGGAAGTTCACTTTCCTTCAGCAACGCTTCCATTATTTTTCCAATAACTGAAGTAAGGCTTACCGGCCTGTAGTTTCCCTCTTTATATCTTCAACTACTTTTGTGAAGAGGGACCACATCTACTCTTCTCCAGTGCTGCAGAGCCTCTCCTGTCTCTAAGGATTTACTGAACAAATCTTTAAGAGGACCTGCCCAAACTTCTCTGAGCTCCCTCAAAATCCTAAGATGGATGCCATCTGGTCCCCTGGCTTTGTCTACCTTCAATTTTTCAAATTGTTCATAAACACTTTCTTGCATAAACGGTGCAGTATCCACTCCATTCTCACATGTAACGTTGCCTGCCAATCACGGTCCTTCTCAAGGATTTTATTTTTTGAACAGAGATCAGAAGTATTTGTTCAGTAAGATAGCGTTTTCTCTTATAGGTTCTCTTAGAAAAGAAAAATTACCAACTGATTTTCCAATCAAAGTTGAGACCAACTCACTTTCCCTCCAAAATTCAAATTGGTGATCAACAGACTGCCCAGTTCCCCATCGGATCAGTGGACCCACTATTTACAAAGACAACTGCAGACCTTGCAGCAGACCCTGAAGAAAGCCACAGCAAAATGTAAGTTTCTAACTGACAAGACGCAGGGTACTAGATGCCTGGAATGCCCTCCGAGGGAGACGGAATTCAAAAAGTGTGGGATGAACATAATTAGAAAATGAATGTTATAAAAGAAACACGGTCTGTGTCCCATATGTGGTGATTTCATTTAGGATGAGTTGGGGAAGGCTTTGATGGTTAGGATAGGCTAGAGCAATGGCCTCGGAAGAGGAGGGGGATGGGGCGGACTGCCTTCCTGCCAGCAGGAGCAACTATGCTAGCCTGCTGCTCATGCCAGTCTGGCTCCCTCTGAAATCATTTCTGGGTTGTGGGGCCAGGAAGTAACATCAGCGGGAAAGACAATGCTAGAGGCCAGAGAAGCTGCTTGTGAAGGTGAAGATTTAAAGAGGTACAGGGTGGGAAGGGGGGGAGCATTGCTCCTGGGCACCTCCCACCCTAGCTCTACCATTGGGTTTCAATGGCAACTCAGGAGTGGCAACCTAAAGACAGCACTGGTCTATTGCCCAGATATATTAGAGAAAAGACAATTTAGCCATGAATCTACCTTATAATGAGTGTGAATATTAGACAGACTGGATGGACAGTTCAGGTCATTATCTGTTGTCGGTTACTTTGTATGAATGGTACTTGCTGGGAATCTTAATAAATCAATTACAGGACCTGCTCCATGACTAATTCACTCCCCATTAACTGCTCCAAATTTATTACCTCATTTGCATGCTCATTGATATGAGGGTTATAACCGTGGCCAGTCCAAGAACCACAGCCATTTTGGAAGTATGCTGAGTAAAGGCAAAAGTCTTTACCTCTTGCTCTCCAAATATAAAGTATCCATGTTTAATATTGGATTGAACAAGGGATGTGAAACAGTTCATTATGGATTCCTTAGTCCTGATTACCTGAGGGAAGAGAGAGAAAAATAGTGCATCAGGGAGGGAGACAGTGATTAAATGAGTTAAAAGTACACCGTCACAGTGTGACACAATGGTGGGTTTCCCCTTCCTCCATCTGCAGACTCAATGGCTGTACTGGGTGTCAGAAAGGTATCGTGGGCTGTGTAAGTGGGTGTCTGGATGTTGGAGGTCTATAGATGCCAGCACCATGTCTCAGAGGCTGTGTGTTTGTTTGTGTGTTGACACTGTGTCTTAGGGGCTCTATATTTGTGGGCATTCCAATTTGTATTCCACCAAAGCGGATAACGGAAGTATTTATTTCTGGTGACAAATCCAGTTAGAACATAATGACAGATGTACAATTACAAACAAAATACAGCATCAATATTCACGACAATTTCTTAAACAAGAATGTTTTAACTTTTCTAAAAACTGTATAACAACCCTCTAATCTAACTAGAATGGGAAGTTCATTCCAAATTAAAGGAGACTGGTAAAAAAACAACAACCCCAAAGCATTTCAATGAGTGAATGACTTGATTTGCCTTCGGAGATGGAAATTGTAGGTAAAATTGCTTCTCTGAAACATGATGTGGGTCTACCCACTAAAAATGTAATTAATTCCATTAAATACTGTGGCATCTAACCATATATGATCTTAAAAATTATAATGTGTGTGTGGTATATTGGGAGTGGGCATGGAGATACTGTGTCTTAGAGGCTGTGTGGTTATATATATATATATATATATGTATGTGTGTGTGTGTGTGTGTGTGTGTGTGCTTGTGTCATGTGACTTAGGGGCTGTTTTTATGTATGTATTTATGTGTTGGGTAAAAAACAAAAGGAATTGACTCTGAAATATCCACAAAGAAGAAAATCCAGAGAAAACAAAAAAAACTCTGTGGAGTGATGATGTTCCTAAATGGACTTTATTTGAAAGTGTCAAAGTTCCAAAGGAACACTGAAATCATCCACATAAAATAATTCCATCCACATAAAAATAAATCATCCACGTAAGAGCCTTAAAGGACCTAGTCCGCTAGGGATACAGGATCCAACACGGTCCGCGTTTCAACAAAAAGTCTTCTTCAGGGGTCCCTATAAAGGTGAGTACTTGGGAAACAATTGTATGGTGAGCCGGAAGTGAGACACTGCTTGCTAGCAGTGTCTCACTTCCGGCTCACCACACAATTGTTTCCCACGCACTCACCTTTTTTATTTTTCTCTTTTTTTAAATTTTTTTATTCGCACTCACCTTTATAGGACCAGCAGGGACCCCTGAAGAAGACTTTTTGTCGAAACGCAGACCGTGTTGGGTCCTGTATCCCTAGTGGACTAGGTCCTTTAAGGCTCTTATGTGGATGATTTATTTTTATGTGGATGGAATTATTTTATGTGGATGATTTCAGTGTACCTTTGGAACTTTGATACTTTCAAATAAAATCCATTTAGGAACATCGTCACTCCACAGAGTTTTTTTTGGTTTTTTATGTGTTGGGTAGCACAGCTTTACAACCCAGTTCTCAGGGGTTTCAGCATATCTGATATTCTGAAAATCCCGACTGGCTGGGTGTGCCATGAGGACTGGGTTGAAATCCTCTGATCTATGGGTATGTTATGTGTGTGTGTGTGTGTGTGTGTGTGTGTTTTGCCACTGTGTCTTGGGAGCTGTATTTTTGTGGGTATGTAGATATATGTGTGTGTATGGAACATAAAAAGACACATGATGGCAGATAAAGGTCAAATGGCCCATCCAGTCTAACCATCCACAGTATGTATATATGTATATGTAGGAATATGTGCCCATATGTGTGTTGGGGTACATACTTATTGGGCGCAGTGTGTGTGAGGAGGCTTCTCTGTCACTGCAGTTTCACTGTCTTCCTGCACAAGTTTGCACTCTTCCCCCTCATTTTCTGCCATCCACCATGCACTTTTTCCTCCCCTCTTTCTCCTGTCAACCCTTTTCACTCCCTCCCTTCTTGCACTCTTGCCCCACCCTCCCTGCCTTTGTACTCTCAATTCTCCTCCTCCTTCCATTCCACTCTTCCCTCCCCCTACACTTCTCCTTTATGCTCCGACTCTCACCCTGCCCTTTTCTTCATAACAACATAAGAGCTGACTTACTGGGTTAAACCAAAAGTCCATCTAATCCAGTATCCTGTTTCCAACACTGGCCAGTCCAAGTCACAAGCACCTGGCATAGTCCCACAAAGTAGCAAGATTTAATATTACTGATCATCAGGGATAAGCAGTGGCTTTCTCTTGGTCTACCTTAATAATATGTAATACCTGGAGAATTCCCACAATGTTACCAGCAGGTTTGAAGAGGAAAGCATTCACAGTGACTTCATGGGTAGGGTTACCATATTTAATGATGGACAAACCTGGATGCATGGCTCCGCCCTATTCTGCCTCCAGCCCTGCCCCCCAAAGTCTTGTCTCTTTTCCTGACCTCCAGACTGCAAGCATGTGACATCATCCAAGCATGGTTGTTGAAGGCCCTCCAGACGCAGCCAAACTGCTGGGTTTTGGAATGTTCTAAAAAGAAGACATGGCTGGGTTTTCCCAGACATCTGGTAACCCTATTCATGGGTTAGTGGGAAAGGAGTGAGGTAAAGTAGCACCTGGGATCTGCCCATTCTCTGTGGGAGGGTGGGGTTGTCCTTTGGGCAGGAAATGGTGTAATGTATAAAAAGTGAGAGTGCAACAAGGGTCTTTGGATCCCGCCTCCTGCCAAGAGGAAGCGACGGAGGATCTCAGGCCTCAGGGAGAGTGAGAATATGTTGATGTGGGTTGGACTTCTGCTCAAGAATAGAAGTGGAAGAACCAGTTACCTCATCCACAAAAAGAGGGTGTGCAAAGGCAAAGGATCCTGGAGGGAGAAGACATCTCTGGATTATTAACAGGAGATGACGGAGAAGAGTGGAAAAAACAATGAAGATTTAGGGGATAACCTACTGGAATGGAAGCACTGTTTAATATAGAGGTCCCGAAGTGAAGGGCTAGATAAGGGCCCTGAGGTCTGGAAGGGATAGTATCAGAGTTAAAACCCTCTTTGATATTAAAGGTGGATTGTGAAATTAACAAAAAGAATCCTTCACTCTCATGAGTGCAGTGAGGTGGCTCACAAGCAGGGTTATTCAAATACCATAAAAATAATTCAAATATTTCTAAATCTATCAAGCCAGCTGACCATACCCGATATGAAACAATTAGGGGATAATATTGAAGGAAAGCAGTACTGAAACAGTGCCTCAGTTTTAAGAGACTAGGTTTTGGGCTAAAAAAATTGACTGACTTTATCTGTGCTATGTTTCAACTATATAGGCATCTAAGGTAGGTTCCTACAGTTGAAAATTTGTGTAAGGTTCTGTACTTTCCCTCATGATCTCACATAACACATTTCAATGCTCAGTGGAGAATTAGTCTTTACCCTGAATTAAGTGCCTAATTTCTTACGTTAAGTGGATAGATGTTTTGAACATCAGCCCATTAATATTCAAAAACAAAAAGCAACCTATATTCCATGTTATGGCATCTATGAGGGAAGGATAATGGGCCATCTCCAGTGCCTGAGGAATGAAGCAATATAACATCTCAAAGAGAGAGCAAGATCCAATCATGTTGCAGTATCTCAAAGATCAGCCATCTTACAAAGCTTCAGAAAGGGAGAAGCCAGCCGTCTCAACACCGAGGAATCACACATCAATCTATTTTCTAGCATTTTCAAGGGAGAGATCAGCCATCTGAGAAAGGGGGAAGCCAGCCGTCTTGGAACACCGAGGAGACACACATCAATCTATTTTCCAGCATTTTCAAGGAAGAGTGAAATCAGCCATCTTACAAGGCTTCAGAAAGGAAGGAGCCAGTCATCACACAACATGAGACATAAATCAAAATCTCAAAGGAGAGTGAGATCAGCCATCATACAGATTTTCATCATACACAATGCTTTAGAAAAAGAAACTCTCCTGACTAACTCTTGTCTTTCATACTGCAGGCAAGTTTTATTTTATTTTACATAGTCAGTCAGACCAGAAAGCAGCTTTAAGGTTTAATTTGTAGTTGGAGATTATAGCACAGAATCTGTTAGCTAGATTTATTTGGGAATATTTAGAATTTTTTAAAAAGTAGATTACAGCAGAATTTGTATCATAGCGTCTCAATTGCTAGGCCCTCCTATAGAACTGCTGATAGGGATCCTGCAAACTTTTAATGTAATTCTTGTTAATTTTGATGTAATCCGCCTTGAACCACAAGGCGGAATAGAAATCACTAATGTACTGTAATGTGAGTCACTGGGACTTTACACCTAAGAATGGAGTAGATATCGCACCGTTCATGGAAGAAAGTGTTTATGAACAACTTGAAAAATTGAAGATGAACAAAGCTATGAGACCGGACAGGATCCATCCCAAGATATTGAGGGAGCTCTGAGAGATTTTGGCGAGTCCTCTTAAAGATTTATTCAATAGATCTTTAGAGACGGGAGAGGTTCTGCGAGACTGGAGAAGAACGGATGTGGTCCCTCTTCACAAAAGTGGTCGCAGAGATGAAGCAGGAAACTATAGGCCGGTAAACCTCACTTCGGTTATTGGAAAAATAATGGAAACATTGCTGAAGGAAAAGATAGTGAAATTCTTAGAATCTAATGGATTACAAGATCCGAGGCAACATGGGTTTACCAAAGGAAAATCGTGCCAAACGAATCTGATTGAATTCTTTAACTGGATGACCAGAGAATTGGATCAAGAACGTGTGCTAGATGTAATTTACAAAGCATTTGACACAATTCCTCATAGGAGGCTCTTAACTCTTTCAGGACCATAAGGATCGTAGGCCAATTTTTGTGGTTTTGATGACATTTTTATGGTAAAAAGGGCTTGCAGATGCCAAAAAATTGATTTTTTTTTGTGAAATATCATTATTTTTATTTAAAAAATCACACTTCTGGCTTATGGACAGTGTGGCAAGTGAATCTTCTCGTCAATCTGGCAACGACGCTAATGAATGAATGTCGGAACCAGTTTATTTACATAAAGGCAGTATCATATGGAATCCGTACATATCAAATTTAGAACTGTAGACTATCCCAATCAAAATTTATAGGATTTTAAAGTTATGGGACAAATATGTCCCTTGGTCCTGAAAGGGCTACACAAACTCCATGGGCTGAAGTTAAGACCCAAAGTGATGAACTGGATTAGAAGCTGGTTGATGGACAGACACCAGATGGTGGTGGTTAATGGAATTCATTCGGAGGAGAGAAAGGTGAGTGCCTCAGGGATTGGTGCTGGGACTGATTCTGTTCAACATATTTGTGAGCGACATTGCTGAAGGGTTAGAAAGTAAGATTAGTCTTTTTGCGGATGATACCAAGATTTATAACAAAGTGGACACTCTGGAGGGAGTAGAAAACATGAAAAAGGATCTGCTAAAGTTAGAGGAATGGCCTAATGTCTAGCAACTAAAATTCAATGTGAAGAAGTGCAGAGTGATGCATTTGGGGGGTAGAAATCTGAGGAACCCGTATGTGCTGGGAGGTGATTAGCACTGTCCGAGAGAGAGACCTTGGGGTGATTGTGTCTGAGGATCTAAAGGCAGCTAAACAGTTGATAAGACGGTGGCTATAGCCAGAAGGATGATAGGCTGTGTAGAAAGAGGAATAACCAGAAGGGAGATGTTGATGCAACTATATAGGTCATTAGTGAGGCCAAACCTTGAGTATTGTGTTCAGTTTTGGAGGCCGTATCTGGTGAAGGATATAAAAAGACTTGAAGCGGTCTAGAGTAAGGCGACAATAATGGTAAGGGGTTTGAACTTAAAGAAGTATGAGAAGAGACTGGAAGACCTAAATATGTATACTCTGGAGGAGAGGAGGGACAGGGGAGATGATACAGATGTTTAAATACTTGAAAGGTATTAATAAAGAACCAAATCTTTTCCAGAGAAGAGAAAATGGTAAAACTAGAGGGCATAATTTGAGGATGCAGGGAGGAAGACTCAGGAGCAATGTTAGGAAATTCTTTTTCACATAGATGCCTGGAATGCCCTCCTGAAGGAAGTGGTGGAAAGGGAAACGGTGCTGGAATTAAAAAAGAAAGTGCGGGATAAACATAGAGGATCTCTAATTAGAAAACTAAGAATGTAAGTTAAAGAACTAAGTCCAGTACTAGACAGATTTGCATGGTCTGTGTCCCATATGTGATGATTTGGTATAGGATGGGCTGAGGAGGGAATCAATGGGAACTCCACTAACTTGGAACATGAGGATGTTACTGGCCAGACTTTATAGTAGATATCCTGCAAACAGGATGTTTGGATAGGCCAGAGTGAGCTTGGACGGCAACTTCAGCATTTGGAACCTAGGACAATACCAGGTGGACTTTACAGTCTATGACCCAGAAATATCAAAGAAGAGACAAGTTAATTTAATCATGTATTTTTAATGGGTGTATAACTAATGGGCAGACTGGATGGACCGTTCAGGTTTTTATATGCCGTCATCTACGATGTAGATGCAGCCATGTCACAGCATTCTCAAGCAACTTTTGTAAGCAGCAGTCTGTTCTTGAAAGTCTTACCTGCCCAGTCTTCTGATGATAGCCAGTCAGGCGCAGGCTGCCATTACCCAGAGGGGCCCCCCTCACCCTGTCCACAATAAAACCCAGGTTGAGGTCTTGTATTTCTGGTTCACCCCACTGTGGGTGGAGTGTGGTCTGCTTCTGAGTCACAGCTCCATCAACCCTGTGATGATGGAGCAATATATTAATGTTTTATCTGATGCTATACACTCAGAATTAGTGAGATGTCTGTATATGTTTCATCTACTGAGGCTTGCAAAACGGGGCATACCCCTACAACTCAAAATGTCCACAAAGACAATGGAAGTTCCACAAGTTGGACATATTAGAACCAGCTAACACATGAATGTCAAGAGGGCTAAAGAGCAGATCATTGCCCCCATGGAAGCCACGTGCATAGACAATGCAGACACCAGGAAGGCTGAGAAAGTCATTCTCATCCAAAATTGTGCAACATCATTTGGTTTTTCACTTTTATGGTTTTTGTGTTTTCTTAGAAGCCATAAAACATGGTACAATCACTTAGAATATAAGGTAATGTTTTTATCCTAAGGCCCCATCAGTGTAACTCTTAATAGCTGGGGATTAGGAATGGCTCTTCAAGGCCCTCTTAGTATCAATCAGAGGCTTAGGGCCATATTTTATTTATGATGAATGTATTACTCATCTTTCCAAAGAAACGCACACATGTGCTGTGAGATGACTTCCAGAAATAGAGAGAGCTTCACAGGTAAGAATTTGCTGGGAAATTGCTTGTAAACTTGGGGAAAGGTAGACTTAAAGTTCAATAGGTAAGCTCACTTAGCAGGGGAGTTTTTTTTTTTCTTAGCATAGAAAGTCTCTGCTACAGTTCCTAGGCTTGCATTTAAGGGAACTATTTTAAAATTGCTATAGTATCAGTATAAAGCACGGCTAACAGGCACAGGAAGCCTCAGTTCAGACTTTCTTTTTAACAGCCATTTCAAAGGACAACTCAGCCAAAACAGAAAGTGAATATGTATGTATATAGTTGTCCCTCAGTATCTGCAGAGGATACCAAAATCCACAGATGCTCAAGTTCTCTTAATTCCCTCCCTTTTCTTCACCTTGTCATCCCCACCCCCTCAGGCATGGTCTGGTACCATAGCTCACTCTTTCAAGTTCCTTGCACCTGGTGTACCTTTAGAGCCAGCCTTTGGTATTGCGTCAACAGCAGCAGCCATACTCAAAGGCTGTCTATGGTCTACACTGGGTCTTTCCCTCTGACCCATCAGAAAGGACATGACAAGTCAGAGGAAAAGGTCCAGTGCAGGCTACAGGTAGCCTATGAGTACAGCTGCTGCTGTTACTGCAGGGCTTAAGTCTGGCTATGGAGGATGGGGGAGAGAGTGAGTCACAGTCAGATCCATGGTTGGTTGAATCTGTGGATGTGGAACCTATGGATATGGAGGGCTGACTGTATTTGTACATATTGGAACTCTTATAAAAAAAAATAAAAATTAATGATTGTATTGATGTGGTTTTATGTGTGCACATTTGTAATATGTTATTAAGCCCCTGAAGCAGTCCAAGGCAAAAATGGCCATGTTGGACATCAGCTTTTAATCATTGGAACATGCGAATAAAGTCTACTTTTAATCTTCTCACTGGATAGCGTTCTGTTTGTCTTCCACTTTGGATTTTACCAGTTGAATGCCTTATTTCTTTTTTGGTTTACATATTATTTACAGATGTTGTGCTCATAGAAAAAGAAATGCTGTGCCACCTCTCCCCCCACCCCGATGAGGGATGCCCACCTGCCTCCCAAACCTCCCAACCTCCTCCATACCAGGAAATTAGGTTGACAGCAGGAGGGATGCCCAGTCCCTCTTGCTGCTCAGGCCTGTCACTCCAAAATGGTGGGCCTTCCCCTTCCTGATGAATCCTGGGCTGCATAGGGAGGGACCTAAGGCCCGGATTGGCTCAGATACCTAAGATCCCTCCCAGGGGAGGGGCCTTAGGCATCTGAGCCAATCCGGGCCTTAGGCTCCTCCCTCTTTATCCCAGGACCAGATGGTATACATCCCAGAGTACTGACAGAATTGAAAACTGAACTTGCAGAGCTATTGTTAGTTATTTGTAATTTATCTTTAAAATTCAGCATGGTACTAGAATACTGCAGGGTAGCCAATGTAACACCAATTTTTAAAAAGGGCTCCAAAAGTGCTGGGCAAAATGGTAGAGTTTATTATAAAGAACAAAATTACAGATCATATACATAAGCATGGATTAATGAGATAAAGCCAACTTGGATTTAGTCAAAGGAAATCTTGTCTCAACAATCCACTACAGTGTTCCCCCGGTCATTCGCTGTCGGCAGTTCGTGGTTCCGGTCATTCGTGGTATTTTCCAACTGCAAACCGCTGACCAGGAGAGGGAAGCTGGAGCGCCGGAGAGTGAAGGAAATCACTCACTGTATGCTCTGACCGCCTCTTCCTGTACTAAAGTTGGGCCTCACCAATCAGGAGCTGCTTTGACACGCAGTTCCTGATTGGTAAAGCCCGACTTTAGTGCAGGAAGAGGCAGTCGGAGCATACAGCGAGTGATTTCCTTCACTCACCGGTGCTCCGGCTGTTCTCTCCTGCCTCTCCCGCTGCCCTCTCCAGTCTCCCCCACGAAAAACCGTATTCGCGGTTTTTCAAGATTCACGGGGGTTCCTGGAACGGTCCCCTGCGAATATTGGAGGAGTACTGCATATTTCTTTGAAGGTTTGAATAAACATGTGGATAGAGATGAGCTGACTGATAATTGGGTATCTGGATTTTCAAAAGGCATTAGACAAATATGAAACTGAACAAAGATAAAAACCATATTTTTATTGTTAAGTCCACCTAGGATCTTAGTGATGAGATTCCATCGGTATTGCATAATATCCCACTGAAACTGCAATTGAGAATTCTGGGGATTAAATGTATTTATTTGTTCATTTTTTTAGCCCGTCCTCCCAAGACCCCAGAACGGGTTACAATAAAATAAAAATAAAAGTAAAAATTAGGTACTTGGAAATTCCCTAACTGTCCCGAAGGCTCACAATCTAAAGTACCTGAGAAAACAAATTATTAAATAATAAAGATATATTGTTAATACAGGGCTTTTTTTTCTTGACCCAAATGCATGGAATTTGTTCATAGTGCTATGTTTATGTTATGTTTAATATTATTTGTTATACCGCCTATACCATATTACAGACCTCAGCGGTTTCCATTCCAAGTTACATTAAATATCTAAGAAAAATCAATTCCCAAAGAGAGATGAAGAAAAAAAAAAGTGTACTGTAGATAAAGATAAAGAAACTACATCAAGGTACAACTAAGAAGCAGCAAACTAAAGAAAGAACAAAAATGAGGCCATCTCACAAAAGAAAGGTATAATAAAGCAAATCAAATCCCATTTAGGCTCCACAGTCTCATCCAAATTGGTTGCCCAATGCTTGTAAACATCTGACATGCTTGTAGGCATCTGACATGGGAAACACAGGTACAAGCTTTAACTGAAAAAATTAGGACAAATTCGTTACTGCTGTGATAGCGAACACTTTCGGCTATTGGTTTAATCACTTGTATTGTTCCAATAGATTACTGTAATGTTCTTTATATTAGTTGAACAGTAAGTATAAACAAAAAATTACAGACCATCCAGAATGTTGCTGCCAGGCTTATCTTTTTTCAGAAACAAGATATAATAAGGTGATGCTTATGTATCTA
The DNA here is from genome assembly GCF_902459505.1 of Geotrypetes seraphini. Lineage (NCBI taxonomy): Eukaryota > Metazoa > Chordata > Amphibia > Gymnophiona > Dermophiidae > Geotrypetes > Geotrypetes seraphini. The sequence continues at coordinate 73,104,634 of NC_047095.1, forward strand.
CGGTAATCTAATCTGAATTTCTATATTGCATTTATCCAGTACAAGTTCAAGGTTATTTACAAGCTAAGAGGCCGATATAGTGATATGGGGAATTATAGTTACATTATCTTATTAAGTAAAGGTTACATAATTGCAGAGAGATATCATATTACAGGTTCAAATCAATTCACAGTTAAGCCCATAAAGGAAATGGGGAATTACAATTACATTATCATAGAAGACTACTTTACACAATTACAAGGAGATGTCAGGTACAGATTCACAGATGATTTAGGATTATATGGAAATATTAAAAAAATTAGGTATTAAAATGTTTGAGCAAAAGTAATTTAGTTCAATAAAGACCTCCAGGGTCAGTGGACTTGTTTGTCTGAAATGTATTGCTAGGTCCATTATTGAGATGAAGATAGGCATAGTTAAGTTAATGGTTGTCATTTTTAGTTTAGAGGGGAGCTGGAGTTGATGGATTGTAAGGATTTATCAAACAGAGAGATTAGATTCTTACCTTGATAATACAGTATCTTTTCCAGTAGATAGGGATGGTAACCATACGGTTGTCCATCTGTGCTCACAAGTATATTGCAGAAGATGTCAATCACAGCTTTTCAACTCCTCCTCCTTCTCCACAGTCTCTGCTGTCCCCTTCAGTTCATAACAAAGCTGGTGAGAGTCCTACAGAAGAAGACAGGAGAAAGAGGAATAGGGGGAATTCCCTGAAAACAGGACTCTGATCTTCTCAGATAAAATTAAAACAATGAGGAAACAGTAATGTAGTTAACACATTAAAAAGCCTCTCAGGAATAATACATTCAATAAAATACAAGTCAAGCAAGAAATATGAACAGTCTGAACATTTATGGAGCTGAAACATCCCTCCCTTGTAATCCTAAATACAATCTCTTCCTAATCCAATAGGCTGACTGACAGTGAAATCTTAGCTATGGAGTTGACCATTAAGTTTGAGTGAGAAAACAAGCGCATAAGATAAATTGCTGGGCGGGGGTTTCAGCATACTATCCATATCTACTTGAAAAGATATTATCAAGGTGAGAACCTAATCTCTTTTTCCAGTGCAAAAGGGATGACATGCTGAACCATAAAGACGTACCTAAGCAGTTCCTAAACTCTGTGGTGGGATAGATGAGCCTGCTCATAGTATTGAGAACCTGAAATTGGCATCCTCTTGTGCCGCTACATCCACCCTGTAGAATTTGATGGGAGGACATGTTGCTGATTTACAATTGCCTCAGGTAGAATTGCCTGAGACTCAGACCAAGAGGAGGCCACTCCTCTTGTCGAATTCACCTTCAATGAGACAGGCAGTTGTTTGCCACACAGATGTGGCAGAGGAGATCGCTCTATGAATCCATTTGGAGATGGTGGCCTTGGAAGTTGGTCTGTCTCATCTTGCTTAATTAATTAACACAAAAAGATGATCCAAGAGACAAAACTCTTGAGTGACCTCTAGGTAATGCAAGAGAACTCCCTGACATCCAAAACCTTTCAAGTCCTTCTTTTTCTTCTTGGACCCTGTGGGATGAAATGCTGGCAGTCTAACTTCTTGGTTGACATGAAATGCTGAGACAACTTTTAGTAAGAAGGAGGGGACCGTACACAAGGTTATCCCGCTTCCATGAGCCTGAGAACAGCTCCCTGAACAGCCTGCAATTCTGAGACTTTTCTGGCAGAAGTAATTGCTACCAGGAAGACTGCTTTGATCAATAAATCCATGAGAGAGGCTTCCTGTAATGTCTCAAACAGAGCCCTGCTGAGTCCTTCTAAGACTATATTGAGATTCCAGGATGGAAACGGATCTTGCATCGGCAGCCTTAGTCTCAGGGCACCTTTCAAAAATCTAACTATGTCTGGATGGGTCACTAATGAAGCTCTCTTCTCTTGGCCCCAGAAGCATGACAGTCATGCTACTTGAACCTTAAGGAACACCACTGACAATCCCTTGTCAAGGTCCTCTTGGAAAAACGCCAGTACTGACAAGATTGGGGCTTTGCTCAGCTCTATCTTTTCTCTGCTGCACCAGTGCTTAAATGTCTCCCATGCCATAGCATATGCTGAAATTGTCATTGGCTTTTTGGCTCTAAGGAGATTAGTAATGGATACTTCTGAATATCCTTTCTGGACTAACATTGTACACTTAAGAGCCATGCTGTATGACCAAAGCATCCCGGATCTTCTAGGGCAGTGGTCGGCAAACCGCAGCTCTTTAGCCACTTGAGTGCGGCTCGTGGCTCAGCTAGCTAGAGCAGAGGGTTCCCAACCTGCTTCCCTTCCCCGTAAGGAGGATGCTGAAGTGCCGAGCCAACCAACTTTTGCCACTCGACGTCAATTTTGATGTTGGAGAGGAAATTCTGGGCCAGCCAATAACTGCCTGGCTGGCCCGGAACTTCCTCTCTGCCATTAAAATTGACGTTGGGTGGCAAAAGTTGGTTGACCCGGTGCTTCAGCATCCTCTTTAAGGGGAAGGGAAGCAGGGAGAGCTCAGAACTCAGCAGTGGCCTGTTCCCTAATGGCGGTGGCTTGGGGGAGGGCAGGGAGAAAGAAAGAAAGAAGGGGGGGCTGGGAGACAGAAAGAAAGAAGGGAAATAGGAGACAGAAAGAGAGGGAGACAGACAGAAAGGGGGCATGCATGGAGAGAGATAGACAGATAGAAAGGTGGCATGGAGAGAGAAAGAAAGAAGGGGAAGGGTGAAAGAAAGAAAAAGTTGGGGGAGGGAATGAGGTCTGGAGGAGAGGAAGCATACAGGAGGCTGAAAGAAGGGAAGAAATATTGGATGCACAGTCAGAAGAATAAAGTGCAATCAGAGATTGATGAAATTACCAGACAACAAAGGTAGGAAAAATGATTTTATTTTCAATTTAATGATCAAAATGTGTCAGTTTTGAGAATTTATATCTGCTGTCTATATTTTGCATTATGGCCCCCTTTTACTAAACCGCAATAGCGGTTTTTAGCGCAGGGAGCCTATGAGCATCGAGAGCAGCGCAGGGCATTCAGTGCAGCTCCCTGGGCTAAAAACTGCTATCGCGGTTTAGTAAAAAGGGAGAGGGTATATTTGTCTATTTTTGTATAGTTGTTACTGAAGTGACATTGCATAAAGTCATCTACCTTGACCTCTTTGAAAACCTGTGGAAAAAAAAAAAATATATATATATATAAATGATAATTAACATTTTCGCTGCGTACAGTGTGCTTTGTGTTTTTTTAAATTTTATTGTTGGTAGATCATTTTGTCTTGGCCATGAAGGTAAGGGGAGGGAGGGGAGCTGCTGAAAGACATCTAGTAATCCTTGCAGGCTTGACTATGCAGGGAATTATTTTTGTAAAATCATGTTTTGTTATGTGACTGGCATTATTTAGACTTTAATTTCTATGAATGAATAGAATGAAAATGATATAAATTACTTGCTTGTTTTTATGTGCATGCACTGAAAGGAAGTGGAGAGAGAGTGGGCTGATGACGCTGAAGGGAAATGGGGAAGAGAGAGTGGGAAGAAGACGCTGATTTATAAACTGACAATTAGAATATTGTTTCTTTTTATACTTTAATATAATAAGTTCAGTATAAAATTCTTCGAGGCTTGTGTGGATGGGATCAGATGGTTTGCGGGGACGGAATGGAGACGGAGACAAATATTTTCCCCGTGTCATTCTCTAGGCTCTGCCACGAATCAATTTCGACTACATGAAGGCGAGAGGGGTGTCAGTCGGGTTGACGTAGCCGTTGTAGTGCCAGCGGGCGTGGGGTATAGCTCTCAAAAGAAATCTTAATCGTTATACTGCTGACTTTTGGCTCTTTTGACTAATGAGTTCTAGGGCAATCAGCCCCTGTGAGAGCAAGTCTGGACGCACTTGGAGTCTGAGACTTTGCTCCTTTAGGAGATGTAATACTATGGGCACCTGGGCCAATCTGATGCTTCTAGAACTACCATTCCTGGATGAATTGCTATTCAGCAGACCACCTGGCCTATTATGGGCCAGGGTGGAAACATACAGCAGCCCAGTCTCTGGCCCTGCACTTCCTAGTTCACATCTTCGGTTGAAGAACTGAATTGTTTTTTTGTTCTTTGCAGTCGCCATAAGGTTGAAACTTGGATAAGCCCATCGTTCCAGGCCACTGCGAGATGCTTTCAGGGACAACGACCACTCTCCCAGGTCTATTGTCTGTCTGCCGAGATAATCTGCTTGAACGTTGTCCACCCTGGCCACATGTGCTGCAGATTGCCTACAGGTAAGTTTCTGCCAAAAAGAACAATGCTTTTGTCTTCTACTGGAGCGAAGCGCTGCTGGTACTTACCTGCCTGTTGACATATGCCACTGCAGTGGCATTGTCGGAGAAGATTCTGACTGATTTGCCCTTTAGCAAGGACTGCAGTCATTGCAGTGTGAGACGAATGGCTTGCAATTCCAGCCTATTGATCAGAAAAAAGAAGGGGGAGGCACTCTAGCTCCTGACCAAGTCGAGGAAACGAGCAAGTGTGAGGGCCTAGAACCCTGAATTCCACAAATCTTCAGTAGGCTGGCTGTACAGGTCCCCGAAGTATACACCTGCCAGCTGCAGACTGAAACATTTGCTCCTTTCCATGCAGGCAAAGCAGTCCCTTCAAACTGGGATCTCTGACACCTTGAAAAAATTCACAGACAAGCTGAAAAGCAAAATAACACTGCAAAACAATAAAGAAATAACAGCAGATTAAAGATACACCTTCATGATCGCTTGCAAAAGGAAGAACTGAAAGGAGCAGCAGAGACTATGGAGAAGGAGGAGTTGAAAAGCTATGATTGACATCTTTTGTAATATGCTCACAAGCATAGGTGGACAACCCTATGGTTCAGCATACCATCTTTACTGCACTGGAATGTTGAGGTAGTTTTTCTGCCCTTATGGTTGTGGGAAGGCCATTCCAGGTTCTTGTGGCTACATAATTGAAAAGGTGTTGAATATTTGCTTGTATTTCATCACCCTAGCCAACCATTTAAGCATCCTCTGCTGTAACCTCTACCCTGGCATCCTGTTTGTCTGTCTTGATTAGATTGTGAGCTCATCTAAGCAGGGACTGTCTCCTTTGTGACTATGTACAGCACTGCATACATCTGGTAGCACTCTAGAAATAATAAATATTGTTTGAAACAAATGTGCCTCTTGTCTAGTTAACAATAATTCCTATTTGTAGCAAGAAAGATAATGACTCTCTATGGTACAGAAAGAGTGATAGGTTTTGGGTGAGGTCTTGGAAGCTGTAGCCTTCTATGCAGAGGATATGGTTTATGATCAATTTTAAAAATCATGGTAATCCATGGGTGTTCTTTGGCCATCTACAGCAAGGGAATCTAGGAACGCAATTTCCCTGTCACTGGAATCTTTTTCATGAATTATGACTGCAGCAAATACTCCCTTTTATTAACAGTGTGTATATATAGATCATGTTCTCATCGTGATGGGATGACTTAGCACACCATGAAGTCTTTTGCATTCTCTGAGGCCAGATAAAGCTGTAGAGATCTCGATTTATAAGACATGGGAAACCCTTGAAACCTCTAGAGCAGTGTATCGCAAATTGTGTGTCTCCTGAGATTCCAAGTGTGCCGTGGCACACTGAGGAGGAAGAGAAGTGCCGGCTGGCTGACTTGCCTCTCACTGCGAGAGGCACCTCCTGTAGAGCCAGAGGTTTACGTGCCGGTGCTGCATGTCTACCGGCAGCATCTTCCTGCTGCCATCACGTATCTCTCAGGGCTGCCTTCCACGTCTTCTCTCTGCACCTCCTTGCTGCCGTCACGTATCCTGCCTTCCGTGTCTTCTCTCTGCACCCCCTCCTGCTGCCTTCCGCATCCTCTCTCTACATCCCCTGCTGCCATCGCATATCCTGCCTTCTGTGTCTTGTCTCTGCACCCCCCCCCGGCAACAGCGCCTGGCCTAGCAAAGGGCCCGAGCCTGCCTGATGAAACCACGTCAAAATTAATCCTAGCAGCAGCTGTGTGGCCAAGTTAAAGTACACAAGAGCTGCCACAAGAGACAGAAGAAATACTGCTGGACAGGGGATGAGGGAAAGGGAAGGGATAAGGAAGAAGGGGTAGAGATGTTGCTGAACCTAGCAGAAGGGGAGGGAAAGGAAAGATGCTACACATTGGAGGGGAGGGTGAGATGGTGTATGGAGAGTGAGCATATTAGCTGTGATGGGGTTGGGGGAGGGAAGGAAGGAAAATTGTTACAGGAGGAGTGAGAGTGATGAGAGAGGGAGAAATGGAGATGGGATGGAGGAGAGGGAGAAATGATGCATGGGTTGGGGAGTGGGTGGGAAGGAAGGATGTAATTTGAGGGAAGAGGCAAGGAGAGAAAGTGTGCAGGAGGCAGAAAGGGTTGGACTCATGGAGAGAGCAAGATGGATAGGGAGGACATAAAGGGGGGAAGGAGAAATGTCACAGGGGAAAGGAGGAGAGGGTGGAGAGTGATAAGTTGGACTCATGGAGGGAGAGAGAGAGAGATGTTAGTAAGGGGAAGGAAGGAGGACTGGAGGAGAAGCAGCATGCAGGATGAAGAGAGAAATAAATGTTGGACTGGTGGCAAGGAGGGAGAAATGTTGGACTGGGAGGGAGGCCAGAAAGGGAGTTGGACTACAGGGGGCAGAAAGGAGGATGGGAGAGAAAAATGCTACACTTGGGAGGGGGAGAGATGACTAAAGGAAGGGAGAGATACCAGACCAGGGAATAGAAGGGAAGGAGGGGAGTCTGGTAGCGCTATAGAAATAATAATAATAGTAGTAGAGAGAGATGTCAGATAATGGGAAGGAGAGGAGAAAGATGCCAATCCGGGAAGGGAGAAAGGAAGGAGAGAGATGTCAGACCACTGAGAAGAGGGAGGGAAGGAGAGAGATATTGGACTACTGGGGGGAAAGGAGGGAAAAACAGAGATGTCAGGCCATGGAAAGGGGGAGGGAAGGAAAGAGAGAGAGGAAGGGAAGGGAAGACATGGAAAAGTAGATTTTGAGAAGAAAGCAGAAAAATGGAAATATTGAATGTTAAGTTAATGCCAAAGATGGCTGCAAGGCAGAAAGTGAAGACAGAAAGAAAAAAAGTCAATGGATAAGAAGGCCCTGGAAACAGTTAAAAGCATAGAAAAATAAAGTCACCAGACAACAAAGGTAGGGAAAATGATTTTATTTTCAATATAGTGATTAAAATGTATCAGTTTTGAGAATTTATATTTGCTGTGTATATTGTGTGTATATGAAAAATGAATGGAAAAAAATTGCATTACAATTAGTAAAGGGGGCGGGATCTGGGGAAGAGCTTGGGTGGATCTAGGGTGGAGTTTGGGGGTACTCAGTTGATATTTGTTAGACTTCCCTGCTGGCACGTCCTACTGGCATTTCAGAGCCTGTCTGGAGGGCCTTTGCGCATGCGTGGATGATGTCACACATGCACATGATGTCATCATGGCGACGTCCGCGCACTTCTGGGTGCCTCGAGCTGTGGCCACTACCTTTAGTGTGCCCGGCTCGAGAAAGTTTGAGAGAGACTGCTCTAGAGATTCAACCCCAGTCTTATGTAAAAGATTGCCAGGCCATTCTCAGGAATAATTTGTTAAATAAGAAAGATCAAATTGTGCATTAGCCTGACTAAAAATGTCATGTTGGACATAAGGACAGCCCGACATTCCTCTCCTAGGATTATTCCCATACCTTTGGTTTGTTCCTTTTCTTTTAAATTTTATCGTTCTACCCCTTTTTCCTTTCGTTCAAATTTGTCTGTCTCATTAAACTTTCCCCAGTTATGTTTATATTTATTAATCTAGTTGTTTTAATTGACTGATGTACACCTCCTAGATGCCTGATTAGGCAGTATCATAAATTTTTAGATTAACTTGATAAAGTATGTGGTTACCATGTTAGTCCACTTTAAAAGTAACAAACAGAAATAAAACGAAGAGAAGAGAAGGTGATCTTTTTATTGGATACATTTTTGAAAAGTTTTCAAAGGCAGAGCCTTTTTCTTCAGGTGTGGTAGGAGCAAAATCTATACCGTGCAACATGATAAGCATCTCAATGACAGTTTTGAGGGGGAGGGAGGAGGGAAAGTAGTGGGATGGGGGAATAGGAGGGGAACCTGAAGTTGTGCTATCCTGGATGGGAAATTTGGTTGGTTTGAAGCACAATTGGGGATCATTTATTTGCATACAGTGGCTCTAACCCATGCTTAGAGCTCCAGGGCACACTAGCTTGTTATTAAGGTTATTTCTAATGTTATAACGTGGAAGGTTTATGGAGTAAATTCTCCAATTAAGTGCAAGGAGCTGCGCTGTGATGGCGTGGGGGTTGGCTTAGTCACATGGAGCCTGGTGAGAGAATGGCTTAGGATGTGGTCAGCAATATTAATAAATAAAATCATAGGAGAGGACGCAACATCCTAGTGGGGATTAGAAACTGACTGTGGTAAAGGAAAGAGACAACAAAGTAGCAAAGTGGTGCGTCCTTACCTGGAGTACTGCGTACAGCACTGGTTGCCGTACTTGAAGAAGGACACGGTACTACTCGAAAGGGTCCAGAGAAGAGCGACCAAGATGGTTAAGAGATGCCGTACAGCGAAAGATTAGAGAAACTGGACCTCTTCTCCCTCAAACAGAGAAGATTGAGAGGGGACATGATCGAAACATTCAAGGTGCTGAAGGGAATAGACTTAGTAGATAAGGACAGGTTGTTCACCCTCTCCAAGGTAGGGAGAACGAGAGGGCACTCTCTAAAGTTGAAAGGGGATAGATTCCGTATGAACATAAGGAAGTTCTTCTTCACCCAGAGAGTAGTAGAAAACTGGAACGCTCTTTTGGAGTCTGTCATACGGGAAAAGACTCTCCAGGAATTCAAGACAAAGTTAGAGAAGTTCCTGCTGAACAAGAACGTGCACTGGTAGGGCATTGGTCTTTGACCAGAAGGCCACCGTGTGAGCGGACTGGACTTCTGGGCATGATGGACCACTGGTCTGACCCAGCAGCGGCAGTTCTTATGATTTCTCAGGGCCTCTGGGAACTAATGGATTTTATGATCATATTAATAAATGACCCAGAAAAGGGGGCAAGTGAATTACATTTGAAGATGAGAGGAAGAAGCCTGGTAAGACTGAGGAATTGGTCATCTAAATGGTTGATGAAATTTAATGTGAAGAAGGGTAAACTGAGCAATATTGGGAAAAATAATCCCCACTAAATAGGAGCAGGTATACAGGAAAAGGCTCCTGAGACAATACATTGAAATTCTCAGTTCAAGTGCAGAATGATCCAGAAATGGAAACATGATGGCAGAGAAAGGCCAAATAGCCCATCTAGTCTGCCATTATCTCCATTAAGGACAGAGAAGATGTGCAGTTCTGTTCTCCCCAACGAAGCCTACTTCGAACTGGGTGACTATGAGGTCCTCTGCCTTTGTTAGCAGTGTTTTAAGCTCTGACTTCTTAAGCAGGAAGAAACTGCAGCAAAATGTGGCTTATTCTGTGATATACGTTAAAGTCTGTAAATGCAAAGCAGCTGGAGTGAGCAGATATGGTCCTTGCTTATTTCGTGGAAATGGCACCACAGCAGCTTCTCTATCCTCCAAAGCAGAAGACTCTCAAAAACAGGCTGGGCCACGTGAACTAGCCGCATCTCACGTACCTTCTTTTCCTAAGAGTAACATTCCTATAGTTGCTCTACTCCACTCTTTGCCATTGGGTGTAGCAGATAAATATATCACTCTGAAAGAAAGGCTTCCCACTGAGACCAGAGTCTTAGCCTCCTGGAGTGGATTTGATGCCATATTCTCATGTAAGAGCTAGACACTGTTGAATATCACAGCTCTTAGACCTTTCTGAACAGCAATCACCAAGCTTGGGTAAAATCCCTGGTGCCTTGCAAAAAAGGGTGGTCACTGTTACTGTACTTTCTGGTATAGCTGGGGATTTCAATGAGACCTAGCCAACAGTATTATAGGAAATTTCAACACACTTGGACACCTCTTGAAATTTAACATCACAAGACACTGCATTAGGGAGGGTCCAATACTTCCGTCATTGTTCATCTTTTATTGAGGAAAGGCTCAAGTGGCTAGGGCTCTTCAGCTTGGAGAAGAAATGGCTCAAGGGGGATAAGATAACGGTCTATAAAATACTGAGTGGAGCAGAAAGGGTAGATGTTCACTCTTTCCAAAAATACTAGGACTAGGGGACATGCGATGAAACTATTAAGTAGTAGATTTAAAACAAACTGGTGAAAATATTTCTTCACACAATGTGTAATTAAACTCTGGAATTTGTTGCCGGAGAATGTAGTGAAATCAGTTGGGTTAGCAGGGTTTTAAAAGGTTTGGCTCATTTTCTAAAACAGAAGTCCATAGGCCATTATTGAGATGGATTGGGGAAATCCACTGCTTATTCCTAGTACAAACAGCATCAAATCTGTTCTACTACTTGGGATCTAGCTAGGTACTTGGATCCTGGGTTGGCCACTGTTGGAAACAGGATACTGGGCTTGATGGACCTTCGGTCTGTCCCAGTATGAAAATTCTGGAATAATAGAAAGCCTAGAGCAGGGGTGTCAAACTCAGTCACATAAAAGGCTGAAATCTAAAATACATGCTAAGTCGCGGGCCAAATTTTTTATTGAGAATTGAGCCACTGACTGTGCTGAGCTGGAGGCCTGTGTCTCTGAGACTCCATACCTGTGTAGTTGTTACTGGCAGCAGGTGCAGGATCGGGACTTTGACACGGTTGTGCCTAGTGCTGGATCTCGGTAGGGAAGGGGTATGCAGAAGCAACGTAGCTCACTGTTTGCGACTGGATCCTTCTGCCTGTGGTGCGGAGCGCCCTGCTCAAACCTAGCTTTTACACTGGGACTGGGTCTTTCTGCCTGCAAATGGGTACCGAGGCAGCACGGTGAGGCGTTTGGATGTGGCAGTCACCGTGGGCCACATAAAATGGCCAGGTGAGCCGGGTTCAGCCCATGGGCTTTGTGTTTGACATGTGTGGCCTAGAGAGACATTTGCACAATTAAGATGACCATCAGGTCAAAAGGGCGAATAATGGGCCATGTTTAATGGGATGCATTCTACAGTAAATCTAGAACATCACTTACTCATGCCACATAAGAGTATTAATCTCCACCAAACAACTTATTTTGAAATCATGTAACCTAATGAAGATCTTACCAAGAACTACCGTACTGTTGACTCTAAAGAGAAATATGGACCTGGTCAAAGTACTGAAGTAAAAGTAAAAATAAATGTATTTTTCAATACTTACTGTAAGTAAAAAGCACTGTGAAAACACGAAACAATGTACTTAAGTAAAAGTTAAAAAGTTATTGCATAGTATAACAAGTAAAAGTATGATAATTGCAATGAGAATGCAACTCTTGTTAAAAATTTTATCCCAACAACTTTATTGCCTACAATTACATCCACTTTGCTTTTAAAAATATGTTCAACAGCTATACTGGCAGAACATAGATTGCTCTGCCTGATCAAATCAAGCCAGGCTGCAATAGGACTGATGTCTTTTGACTGGGGTTGGGAATCTGTCTGAAACACTCGACTTCCGTCTAGTAAAGAATCATTTCTTCTCATTGTCAATATCATCTACATTAGAAGCAGTGCGGTCTAATTCATTCTTTGCATCCTCATCTGCATTATCGTCAACACACAGTCCAAGTACAGAGAAGGCTTTGACAAAGTTGCAATCATTGTCTGTTCTGACAATTTCAGGAAGCTCTAGGGAGCTGGGGTAAGACTACAAAAGAACATACCAGCCCTGTAGACTGGGAGATGGATGGGCCAGAAGATCTTTGTCTGCCTTCAGTTTCCAGTGTAGGACTAGCAGGGAGCTCACTACACACACAAGGGGTACTTTTCCAAGCACTTATTTCTGCATCCAAGGCTTATAACATTTCCCAGGGGACTCCACACAGCCAGTGTGCATTCAAGTGCTCCAAGCAGAGCTACGAGACATGTGCCTGTTGCGTGGAAAATGCAGCTCTGTGCAGGAGCTTTGGGGAGGCAATCTGATTCAGATACACATTCCCAGCCTTGGCACCCTCATAGTGAAGACATCTCTCAAGCTGAAGAATTGACGAGTTGCCTGTTACATAGGTGGTTGGAGAGTCTCCAGTGAATCTCTTATTTGTACCCTTCTCCTCTACTGCCAACTTCAGAATACATTCTTTCTGTCTTGCTGCACCATATACCTGAACAGGCTGCCTGAGTCAGTACATCAAGCTCCGTCCAGGCTAAAAGCCCACTTTTTCAAGGTTGCTTTTAACTCCTAACCCCCAACTTGTTCTGTTTTCCTGTTTGATTAGATTGTAAGCTCTTACAATCTCTTGACTGTTTTTTGGCTTTTTTTTTAAGGTTGGAAAACAACTTTTATACAAAAATTGAAATTCCATAAACACTTTTTTTTAGATTTTGTTCTAGCAGTTGTGGTAGGAATTGGGAGTTGTGACTTTTCTATACCGTTCTCCCAGGGGAGCTCAGGACAGTTTACATGGGTTTATTCAAGTACTCAAAGCATTTTTCTATCTAATGTCATTGGGGCAAGGGGGGGGATTAAGTGACTTGCCCAGGGTCACAAGGAGCAGCGTAGGTTTGAACTCACAACCCCAGGGTGCTGAGGCTGTAGTTTTAACCACTGCACCACACACTTTTAACATCTAGCAGTGCTATAGAAATGATAAGCAGCAGTAGTAGAGGTGGATTTGTGGGGCTACTGAAAACATTTGGTTTTTTAGTAGATTCCTCTTCCACGGTCGTATGTCACCACCCAGTTCTGGTAAAGACAAACTCCATAGCACATGGTGAGGAATACTGAAACTCAGCTCAGCTAACAATAATACCCAGTCCAGTGATAAAGCTTACAGGCTTTTTTCCTCTTTTGGACACACAGTTCTCGCTGTCATATGAATCTCTTCAACCAGTCCCATACCACTGGGTTCCTCACTGTATGGTCCTGGGGAAAAGGCTTCCTTGGTCCCAGTTGAATTGGTGACTGCTCCTGCACCACTTTCAGCACTCCTTAAGGTAACGCCTGCAGCTCCTTTCCCAGATTAGAGCTCGCTCTTCATTTGGGCTAGGAACTAGGGGTCTGTCACTCATCCCCTTCCTTAGATAGGGGGGGTACCGAGGGTCCTGCTTTAATAAACTTTAACCACTATGCCCTGCTGGCTGGTAGAAGAAAGATGAAGGAAAGAAACATTCCTTCCAAAATTGAGGTCTTAAATAATAATCTAAGGAAACCTGCAGTGGGGAACTGGGTTCAATTCTCTCTGGGCACAGAAAAGAGGTGTATCAAGTCCCCCTTTCCCCTAATTCCTTCCCCTGGCATATCCCACCTGGGTACCCAGCAGGAAAACTCTAGGCAGTTCCAGGCCTGAAAGCAAGGGGTTCTTTGAGATGGTTAGGGCACATAATTTCTCTGCCAACTGGGTCCTAATGGGCTAAAGAGGAGGAGGATATGGATGGGGCAAGGAAAAGAGAGGGTAAGTGGAGGCACAGGGGGTGTTAAACCCAATACAAATGATCCCCCCTGGACAGAAAGGGAGATGGACTGCAGAAGGAGCATGTTCAATACTGGGGACAGTGAGCAGAGCCAGGGCTGGGGAGGGGGATCAGATGACCTCTCACCTTTGATTGCGATTTTTCTTGCTGGGTTGCTCCTGGACAGGGGGAGGATCAATACAGTCAGTGAAAAAGGGGGGAGAGAAATAAGGATTGGGAGGGGAGGGGTAGAGAGTTCCTTGAGATGACTGTTCCACTGGGGGGGCAATGCGACTGGAAATCTGTAACCAAGAAAGAAATGAGATCATGAGAAGGATGACATGGGAAAGAGGCAAGGATAAAAGAGGCTCTTTGCAAACGTTATCTACACACATAAAGGACAAGAATGATGCAAAATCCAGGTACAAGATCCTTTCTTTGAAATTCTATAAATGGCAAAGAGAAGCAGAAAAGGAAGCCTTTCTCTCTGTCAATGGTTGAAGTGTTTCATATTTGGTGGCAACTATTACCCTTCCAAAAAGCGAAATGTGCCTGGTCCCTAAAGGATCTTGTACCTGGATTCCACTGCAGTGCTAAATCTTCCAGTGCATTCTTTATTTCAATCATTTATAGCAAAAAAGGGGGTATCCAGATGGTACAATAGACAATTTTGGTTGTTCTGATAACAAACTATTGTCATCAATTGCTAACATTCACTTTTTCTATACATCTCTATCGAAGTTCTTCTCTCTCTGAGCAATCAAACTTGTGGTGGGCATATCATAATTATACAGACATTTCAAGTTCCTGTCTTGTATATTTTTATAATCATTTAAGTCCACCACCTCCTTACCTTTCCCTACTAAATCTTTATTTTTAATCCTTTAACCTATTTCTTAATAATAATAATACCCATAAATATCTTTTTTTAAAAACATTGTAAATCGTGTAAACAAAAACCTTCTAATTCTAATTGAAAGGCAACACTTATTTGTACCATCTGGATACCCCCCTTTTTTTGCTATAAATAATTTGAAACATGGAGTTGATGTTTTAAGGCTTTAATAATAACATCCAATGCGGTGCTGTGTAACATTTCAGTGCAGCGTGGCACCTCAGACACTGTCAACTAGCCCAGGATTGCACTGCAAGAAGCTCCTCATTCAGCATTAATGCAATTGATTGAAGTAAGCGTTGCGGTGCAGCCGTCTATAGGCACATCCCAACTGCTGATTCCGCATTGCCCTGGCCTTGCACTCACCAGAGCTGGGTACTTGTACATGGAGATGTTCCTGGGATCTGTCTCTGCCAACGACTGCATGTCGGCATCCCTTGCATTCACCACGCGGAGATAAAGTTCTGCTGTGCCAACCTGAAGAGAAAGTTGGCATCTGGTCATGGGTTCCAGGATGAAGCAGAGCCCTTCTTAGAGACCTAAATGTTACTGTAGCTGCCAAATGCCCTTCCGACCTGCTGACACGTGTGAGGAGGAGGAGTTTGGCGTTTGCTCACTGCATGCTATTGCAGCTTTAGGAATACTGTGAGGAGGGGACATGGGATTTGTACAGGTTTGAACTGTGAAGTCTAATGAGGCAAATGCTGGTATGAGCCAGTGGTTAGTGCTACAGAATGGGTTCTATTTTTATCCTGGTCCTCTGGTTTCCCTGTGTTTTGGCTATTGATCATTGGTGACATAAACCTTCACCTAGAAGACAACACCAACAAGGACACAACTGAGTTCAAAGACTTCCTCACTTCCTTAGGCTTCACTGCTCCCCCGCCCACCCCTACCCACGAAAAAGGGCACTCCATTGACATCATTAGTTTTCTTGACCTGACTGAGCACAAAACTTCTGCAGACATGACCCGTTGGGAACATGTCCCCTGGTCTGATCACCTCCTTGGCTCTTTCTGCCTCCCAGTCTTCATGTCAGCCCTTGATACCCCAACCCATGCCACAAACTTCATCTCCTACCGCAAAAAAATCTCAAGTGAATTATTCTGGTCCCAGTTTCTCAACAAACTCCCTCCTCTTCCCAATCACAGACTCAATCTGGCACAACTGGGTGACTATTTCCGAAACCACATACCGTGTCCTTGCCCCTCTAGCCACTAAACCCATCTCCTACTCTCATAAGGCTCCCTGGTATCTCCCATACCACAGAGAATTAAAACAGAAGTGTCGGGCCCTAGAACGGAAATGGAAAAAATCAAAATCCCCCCTAGACAAGCAATCCTGGAGAGAAAACATCAAATTCTACAACTCCGTGCTAAAAAAAGCTAGGAAGATTTACTATGGAGATAAAATCTCCAAGTCAAAAAACCAAAACAGTACACTGTTCAACATCTGGCGGAACCTAACTTCTAAAAACAACTCCGCCCCCTCCCATCTCCAAATGACCTAGCCAAATTCTTCAATGAGAAGATCACTACCATAAAGAGTTTGTTCCCCTCAGCTATCTCCTACAATTCTTTCCCCGAAAGACTCTGACCCTATCCCTGCCGACAGATCTTGGACTACATTCGAACTTGTATCCGAGACCCAGATCTCTAAACTCTGCCTCAAACTTAAATCCTGCAAGTGTATCCTAGATCCTTTCCCATCCTACCTTTACGAAAACATCCCTGCGCAGGCCATCTCTTCCCTTACAAACCTTATAAATAAAGTTTTACTATCTGGCCTGTTTTCCTCCGAAATGGGACACATTGCCTTATCCCCTCTTCTGAAAAAAGCCGATCTCGACCCTTCCTCACCATCGAACTACCGCCCCATAGCAAACATCCCTCTTTTAACAAAACTTCTAGAGACCATAGTCACTACCCAGCTCTCCTCCTACCTAGAGAGATTCTCCATTCTCCAACATTACCAATACGGATTTAGGCCCAATTTCAGCACCGAGTCCCTCCTAGTTTCCTTAATCTCAAAGGTACAACAACTACACGCCCGAAAAAAATTTGCTGTTCTCCTACAGTTTGATCTCTCCACGGCTTTCGACGTCGTACACCATGACATACTAATCTACCAACTTTCAGAGATAGGAATAGACTCCTCTGTTCTAAACTGGTTCTCAAACTTCCTCCGCGCTCGTTCCTATATTGTCAACACAAACGGCTCCAAATCTGCTTCATGGACACCATCCTGTGGTGTCCCTCTGGGCTCCCCCCTATCCCCTATTCTCCCTGAAGCTCCTCAAACTATCCCCCCTTGAAACAATCTACACATATGCAGACGATATCCTTATCCTCCTCGAAACAGATTCAAACCTTACAAACCTCCAAGAGAACATCTCTTCATGCATAACGAGACTTCACACCTGGTCCCTCTCTGTACAGATGAAACTAAATGAATCAAAAACAAAATTACTCTGGCTCGGCCCAAAACTAGCACACCTGCCCTCCCTCTTCACTCTACCCACAGGCCCTGCTCTGCACCTTGAATTCTCTAGCAAGGTCCTCGGCATCACCATCGACTCCTCCCTTTCCCTCAACGATCACCTGAACTCCTTGGCAAAATCTTGTTACTTCAGCCTCCACATGCTGAGGAAAGTTAGATCCTATTTTCACCAAAAACATTTCACCGTCTTTGTACAATCCATCATCCTATCCAAACTTGATTATTGTAATGCCATCTACTTGTGCCTAACAAAAAAAAGTTTCCGCAGACTCCAGCTTATCCAGAATACTGCGGCCAAGCTGATTTTTGCTAAACACAAATCTGATCACGTCTCCCCACTACTTACCAATCTTCACTGGCTCCCAGTACTTTCCAGAATTCATTTCAAATGTTCCTGCCTAGCCTTCAAGATCATTCATGGCATCCTTCCGCCATTAATCCCTCTATCCTTCCTCGCCCAGACGCCTGCCACCACCAGATCAGCCCACAGACATAAACTATCCTTCCCCTCTCTACACGGCATCCTCCATGCAGGAAAACTGGGAAAATCCCTCCTCTCCAAAATCACGGGCCTTTGGAACAATCTCACTGTCCCGCTGCGGAACCTGGGTTCCCTCCTACTATTCCGAAAACAACTGAAAACCTGGCTTTTCCCTAGCATATAACTTTCTCTCCTTATGTCTACATCCCCTCTTTTTATATTCTTTGTAAACCCTTCTCCCCTCTCTTCTTATTTTTTAAGCTTTGTAAACCATGTCGAGCTCCACTTCCGTGGAGATGATGCGGTATATAAACTTAAGGCTTAGTTTAGTTTAGTTTAGTCACAGCCAGCCCTCCTCCTGTTTTCCACCTTCAGTTCCCAAAGACCCTGGAACAGGGAAAGAGACATAACTGATGTGGTAAGAGGGAAAGATGTTAGTGGGGAAGGGAGAGCAATCCAGGAATTGAACAGCAATTAAGGGAGGCTGAGGTAGAAAAACAGGAGAGAGGAATGGAGGGGAATGAGAAAAGGGTAGATGGGCAGAAAGGTGTCAGGAGAGAAGGAAGGAAAGTTAATATAAGGAGGCAAAAGTCTGAGGAAGGAGGAAGGGCAAAGGGGTGGCCTAGTGGTTAGAATTGCTGCCTTCACATCCTGAGGTTGTGAGTTTAATTGCAGCTGCTCCTTGTGACCCTAACTTTTCATAACTGGATTGTGAGCCCACAGGGACTGCCTTAGGTGAATCTCTTGTGGGGAAAAGGATTGAAGATGGTCTGCAAGAGGGATGAGGAGTGAGTACTCTTATTGGCAAGGCAGAGTGGGGGGTGGGGGGTACGGGGTGCTGCTTGTGATTAGACAGCAGAAGGGATGGCAGCTGCTCAGTGTTCCCTCTAAGCGGGCGGGTGTTGTGAGCAAACTTTTTTCACTGTGAGCTAAAAATATCGGGCGCCAGCAAGTTATGAGCCAAATAAATATGTTGCTTTCTACCACAGAACTTCCTTACGTTTGTATGGAATCTATCCCCTTTCAACTTTAGAGAGTGCCCTCTCGTTCTCCCTGCCTTAGCTACTAAGTCTATTCCCTTCAGTACCTTGAATGTTTCTATCATGTCCCCTCTCAATCTCCTCTGCTCAAGGGAGAAGAAGCCCAGTTTCTCTAATCTTTCGCTGTACGGCAACTCCTCCAGCCCCTTAACCATTTTAGTTGCTCTTCTCTGGATCCTTTCGAGTAGTACCGTGTCCTTCTTAAAGTACCAGTGCTGGACGCAGTACTCCAGGTGAGGGCGTACCATGGCCCGGTACAGCAGCATGATAACCTTCTCTGTCTCTTCAGTCCAGCATCTGCCCCTTCCATTCACTGTCTGTCTTTCCCTGCCATCTCTCCTCCTGCCCCCCCCCACCCCCCAATTTGGTCTAGCATCCATCATCTTCCTTCTGTTCCCCTCATGGTCTGGCATCTCTCTCCTTCCCTCCCCCCTGTGGTTTTTAGCATATCTCTCTTCTCATTTCCTCCACTCAGATCTGATCATTCTCTGCTCTCTCTTCCCTTTTCTTCTCTGGTCTTCCTTCTCTATTTTCTGCCTCCATCTAAATTAAATTCTTTCTTACTATTTAGTCCCGTTTCCCTCTTTTCACTGTGTCTACACACAGCTTGTCACCCCTTTCCCTCACCCCTCCATTATCTTACTATTTTCTTCCCCCTTTATTTATCTCCTCCTTCCATCCAGTATGTGTTCTTTCCCCACTTCCATTCAGCATCTGCTCTCCCTTCTCAACTGACATCCATCTGCCTTCTGCTCTCTCTCCCTTCTTCTCACTTCCATCATCTGTCCCCTTCTCTCTCTCTCTCCTCTCCTCCATTCCATCATCTGCCCCTTCTCTCTCTCTCTCCCCCCCCCAACTTCCATCATCTGCCCCCCTTCCCCTCACCTTTGTGGGTCACTTTCTTTCCCCTGAGGGTGGCTCATGTCACAGGGGAAGCTTTGGCCGAGCAGAACCGCTTGATTGACAGTGGAACTTACTTGATTGATGTCGATGCTGGGGCCCGTTGCCGTTTGAAGGAAAAAAAAAAGGTGGAAAAAAGGAACCTGTAAAGGCGAGAGGAAGGGAAACCTCCAGGACAGCTGCTTTTTGCCCTCCTTCAGCGGCCCAAGAGTTCAGACCAGCAGCGGCAGCTCTGTATGCTTTTAACTTCGGCACAGAGCTGCCCCTAATCAATAGTTTAGCGCGGTTTCATGAGGCAGCCTCGGGGCCTTTGATAGCCGGCCCGCTTCGATGATGCGATGTGGGCCGGCCTAGCAAAGGCCCCGAGGCTGCCTTATGAAACCGCGCTAAACTATTGATTAGGGGCAGCTCTGTGCCGAAGTTAAAAGCATACACAGCTGCCGCTGCTGGTCTGGAGGTGCGGAGACAAGGCAGGAGGCAAACGCGGTGGAAGGCAGGAGTCCCGGCGAAGGCAGGAGTCCCGGCACAGCGACTGCAACAGGAAGTTGCAAGTCAGCTGACGCCGGCCTTTCGTTGCGGCGGGGACCGAATCCTTCGTGGACCGGCAAGATTTTGTTTGCGGACCGGCGGTTGAAGAACTGTGCTCTACACTGTGTGCGCTGCGACGAGAAACTTGTGCGCTGCGAGGTAATATTTTGTGCGCGTGCGCACGTCAACGCAGCTTAGCGGGAACACTGCAGCTGCTAGTGAACTTTCACTTTGAATGACAAGTAACTTATGCATTTAAGCCCCATCAAGTCATCAGACCCGATGAATGACAGCTGGGACATTTTCTGCTGCCATTTACATAGGGGAACCTCTCCCGGCTTCTCAGGGCACATCCAGCAGTCAGATTTCATGATGTCCACCTTTAACTGACGTGCAAATGTCTCTCACGCATTGGCATTGGGGGTTCCATATTTAGAGGAGGCATTAGCAGAGGAATAGGTTGTAGTTTCAAATCATACCCACAGCTGCAAACATCAGAGTGAAAATCCACATATAGGTTTGCTTTGAAAACTGGTTCAAAGTATTCAGGTAAAAAAAAGTGCCCACAGCCTTTATCCTAAAGCAGATCATTTGAAAATTCACCCCATATGGGAGAGTATCAACACATCATAAACAACGCTCTTTTTGCTTCCACTGACCTGTGGCACCATATTCAGCTCCCCCATGGTGAGTCCAGTTCGCACTGGCAGTGCTCGAATTGGAACCTTCCAGTGGCCGCTCAGCACCTGATTGTGTTGGTCAAAGAGATCAATCTTAGTCCAGCCCCTGGAGGACAAGCATTGAACCTCCTGACCACATGTATCGAAGCCCCCAGAAGCCTGAAGCTCCACCACCAGGGCCAAGGATGGCACAGGCCGAACCCTGAAGAGCAGAAAAAACATCTTTCATTAGCTCATGCAACTAAAGGACAGCGTTCTCTCTGATCAACCTCTGCCATCTCTGTTCAACAGCTTAAAGAGATGACTACTGTCTAGATGGATTTCACTGTGTAGACCCGGCTTAATTTAAAGAAGTGGAACTGTGGAGCCAGGAGGAGCAACAGATCTCGTTCATGTCTCTTTATTGTGGACATCCTGAAAACCTGACTGGCCGGGCATGCCCCAAGGACTGCATTGAGAACCCCTGATCTAGATCTGTAAGAGGAAACATTTTAGAATTCTACTTTGGATGAGAATTGCGCTATGGTTGACAATGGCTGTGTATTATTTCACGTCTGCCAGTATAATCAAAGACAACAAAGAATACCCCCCTCCCCTGACACTGCACCTGATGCGATATTTGCCAAAGGTTACTGGGCTGAAGATATGATACTGATCCCATATCTTAGCACGGATTGTCTGGCTGATATTACAATGTCCCTTTATCTTGGTACAGGTTATTTGGCTGATATATGGGATTGATTCATTACACTTATGTGGGCTGTTTTGCTGATGCTTCAAGCAAAATTGCTTACCTGTATTTATTTATTTTAAAAACTTATATTTCACTTACACCTAAGCGGATTAAAAAAATCAAACATAATCATAAGATAAAAATACCAACCTCCCCCCCAGTATAAAGCATAATAAAACAAAACAATATACATATAACCTTTCCATTAATCATTCCTTCAGTTGCTGCTTTTTAAGCGCTTAAAAAGCTTGTATAAAGAGCGAGAGCGGGATACCAGTCTCCGCAACTCTGGTGATGCCATCAGAAGGATTTGACTACAAAGCTGGGTTCTCTTGAACAGTGCTAGAAATTAGCCTTGAGTTTGTGAGGACTGAATGCCTATCACAGTTGAGTCTGAGAAAGGATGGGAAGGAGCATCATTTTACTAAGCCACTATCCAGAGTCTTAGAGAGCTCTGGAAATAATTTACCATAATTAAGTTTATTGAAATTGCCAAGATATTGAATAAATCGAGAGGCCTACCCAGCCTGGGGACTCAAAGTCACGTTCAATAGTTGTGACTTAGATGCATTCATTTTCAACCCAGACAGGGAGTGTATCCTTAGGCCACCCAACTGTAAGCAAGATATCATCTGCCAAGAGTGATAATTTAAATTTCTCACCAACAATAGTAATTACTCTGATGATTCCTAATGGTGGCCACTAGTGGTTCATTAACCAAAGCAAATAGCAGGGGGGGGAAAGAGGATTGATCTAAATAACAAGGATTTTCGTCACCTCAGAAGAGTATAGTTTTTGATAAAAATGCACAAAGCATTGCCCAATTTTCTGAGATTCTATAACCATTTCCCCTTGATAAAATGTAAGCTTGTGCCTATTTCCCTCTTCAACATAGACCCTCTGGTGTTGTATTGTATCTACCCATTACACTTTGGATTGTTCATAGAGAGAGCTTAACTTAGCTTGGAGGGTTGTTGACTTCATAGCCAAATAGCTCTCTTCTCAATCCAAAATTGTTGGTCTCTTTTCCTTTGAATTGGATGCCCATTTGATATGATGTCCCCTTACAAAAGCTTTAAAGTTGTCCCACACCATTGCTATGGATAGAACTGGTGTCCTATTCTGCTGAAAAAGCTCAGGAATGGTTTGGTTAAGTTCTGCTGTCATTTCCTCCTTTTCTAGGAGTCCGTCATTAAGCCTCCAAAATTTAAGGGGCTTATCAGCATGGGAGAAGGTTAAATTTACCAGTACAGGTGTGTGATTAGACCAGGAAATAATATCTACAGGAGAGCAGTAGGTCAATTGGGTTTTCTGCTGATGGAGAAACCGCCAAGCGTCTAGCAGCACAGGATTATAAATAAAGATCTTTAAGGCCTCTCTAGCCGCTTCGTTATCCAACGGAGGGAACAGTGTTACATTAAAGTCCATTACCCACTATCAAACACCCCACAGGTAACCTGCCCAAATGTAATTAGGGGCATAGACTGAAACAATATTAAAGAAACACCCATCTAACTTCACATGAATGGTCCAAGACCTTCGTCATTACTTCAGCCTGGACTCTCCCTGAAATCAGAATTGCTTCCCCACATACTTTTTTATCATTTCTATAAAGCTGCTCAGCGTACACAGCGCTGTACATTAAGTCAAAAAAAGCAATAAGAAAATGTTCATCCCATCCCTTAAAATGAGTTTCTTGCACTAAGCAGCGTCCTAACCTCTGTAGCAAACTCTTTTGTTTGTAGGAGATTTCAGGCCTTTAACATTTAAAGTAATAATAATAATAATAACTTTATTTTTGTATACTGCAAGTACCACAAGGGCCCAGGAGACCACTGTCAGACAGACCCATGGACCTGGGGGACTAGCCGTCACTCACCTCTGACAGATTCGATGGACTGGGTGAGAACTTGGGGGCTGGGTAAAAGGAGAGAGAAAGGAGCTAAGCACATAGCACCCACCTATTGTTGAAGCTAAATCAGACGCCCAGGCCACTGACGAACTGCATAGGTAGTGCTTAGGGTGTGTACATATGTGTATATATTTATATATATATATATTTATATATATATTTATTTGAACCACTGAAAGTTGTCATGACTAGGCCTGTGTACATGATGTAAATAAAATGTCTATAATTTATTAGCCAACCTTGTTCACAGACCCTTTTTTATTTTCCTGGGGGGAAAAGAGTGTGAGCCCACCCTCTAACACTTCTTTTCCCCAGGTGGAGGCACCGAGCGCCAACCAAGTGAGGGACCATCGGAGACTGCCTTCAGGGGACTCCAGCCAGGTCGGGCCCTGGGAGCATTACATAAGTAATCAGGGGGAGATCATCAAAAACTCCAATGTCATAGATATCCCAGAATTTTTTATCCTGTTTGCGTGCTGCTGCCATGATCTCCTCTTTTTGTGTGTATTTTATGAAAACAGACAACGATATCTTTCAGGAGGTATGCATGTGCTGTCCTGAAGGCACGATGTGCTTGATTTATCTTCACCTCCTGTGGCTGACAGTCAGCTTCATTAAGGGATAATATAGGGGCACTTATTTTCTGTACCATCAATTTACAGTCCACATATTCTGGAGCATCAGGGAGACCTCTAAATCATAGGTTCTGGCATTTACTTCTGTTTTCTAAGTCTTCAATACAAATCAAGAGGTCTCCTTGTTGTGTCATGTCATCTAATTTTTTCTCATGGGAGGAAATTTGGGCCACCTGTTAATCCACACATTGTTCCATCTCATCAATGTGGGTGCCGAGGTCAGCAATATCTGCTTGGAGCTCTGACCCAATAGATACCATTTCCACTCTCAATGCCACAATATCTGATTTAATCTCATGGAGGCATCGCTTCATTTCCTCCATATGTGCTGTATCTGAAGCTGGCTTCACTGCCATGGAGCCAAAATTCACATAATGACCCAGAAAGATCCTGCAGCCTCCATCTTGTTTGTATCATAGCACCGCTGGCTGCTGCACTAGTAGGCAAAGTCCTGGAATGAGATATCTTTTTTTTTTTTCTATCATATCTATAGGATATCAAGAGTAAAAGTCAGCGCTGTCTTTAGATCCACGAATTGAACAGGTTGTAGCCAGTGATGGATGCAAATTACATCTGGCTGTGAGCTTCCATTTGGCCTGATGACATCACTTCCTCCCCATTAAAAAAATTTTTTTATGGCGTGATCAATAACCATGTCAATTAAGCTCACTAAATAATTGAAGTTCCACACAGAACTCAGCTAGGCATTCCTGATCTAGGTGCCACTTATAGAATCAGGGCCTTGGTAAAAACCCTGGGAGCTGACATGAGGTCAAAGAGAACACGTAGTACTGGAAGTGATGTGTTCCCACCTGAAATCTGAGATACTTCCAGGCCACAGGAAGTATCAGGAAATATGTATAGGCATCCTTTAAGTCCAGAGAGCAAAGCCAATCTTGTTCCTCAGTCATTGGGAAAAGGGAGCCCAGGGAAACCATCCTGAACAGATATTTTTTTCAGGGCCCTTAGGTTTAGGATGGGGATACATTCCCCCTATCTTTTTGGAATAAGGAAGTACTTGGAATAGAATTCCAGCCCCTTTTTCTGATGGAATAGGCTGGGCCGCACTGGTCTTTAGAAGGCAGAGAGGTTCTCTAGAAATATTTCCTTGTTGTGGGAGCTATATAAAGTGGCTCTTGAATAATGTGACCATACGTCCCGTTTTGAACGGGACCGTCCCGTTTTTAGGTATCCTGTCCCGTTGTCTCCAAGCATAGCTTCGGGACGCTGAAATGTCCCGTTTTCAGAAAGAGAGCAACTAGAGTCTAGTTGCTCTCTTTCTGAAAACGGGACATATCGGCATCCTGAAGCTCTACTTGGGGACAACGTGCAGGGATGCCCAAAAGAAGCCTGGGATTTCTCCCTGCTGGTGCGAGCAGCTGGTTGTTAGAACCAAGAGAGAATGTGCGGGGAGCGCTAAGTGCACTGGGGACCTCGGCTCGTGCACTGTTTACAGCACGGAACGCTTTTGCTGTTGCACTGGTGGCTGTGTGCAGCGTCGGATATTTCCGGCCCTTTGGACTTAACCTTTCACCGCTTCATTGCGCATTGTAGTTAATGGATTCGCTCGCTGACTTTCCATTCTGCCGTGGTGTGAGGAGCCCCCCCCCCCATCTGCGTGTTGGATGTGAGCAGCCCAGGCTTCAGCGGCGGTGGCCCTCGCCATGCTCAAGTGCATCCCCCTCTGGTGCAGCAACCAGCATGTGGAGTCAGTGGATAAGCGGCACTGTTCCCTGCAGGCTGTGCCCGATGAGATCTACTGCTACAGCCGCAGCCTAGAGGAGCTGCTGCTCAACGCCAACCAGTTGCGGGAGGTGTCCAAACCCCTTGCAATAGGAAAGATGGCCCTGAATGCCAGTAGCAGCCCTGCTCTAGGTTTAACGTTCTTCAAAGATGCAACAGGGGAGAGATTTGTGGTTTGAAAGAAAGGGGGGCAGGGAGAGAAAAAGAAAGACAAAGAAAGAGGGGGGACAGGGAGAGAGAAAGAAAGAAAGAGGGGTGACAGGGAGAGAGAAAGAAAGAAAGAGGGGTGACAGGGAGAGAGAAAGAACAGATGCACAGTCAGAAGGAAGTGCAACCAAAGACTCACCAGATAACAAAAAGGTAGGAAAAAAGATTTTATTTTAAATTTAGTGACAAAATGTGTCACTTTAGATAATTTATATCTGCTGTCTATATTTTGCACTATATTTAATGGGATCTGGAGGATCTGGGATTGGGGGGGGAATGGATCTGGGGGTCCTGTCCTGTTTTGAGGAAAAAAATAAATGGTCATGTTTCTCTTGAAGAGCAATTTGGAGGCTTTTCTCACCAATAAAGAGTGTAATCCATGTGGACTCTTTGTAAAACCCACCGGTTAGAAGTTACAAGGGGCACCTTTCTTTGTATAAACTAAGCCTCCTCTCCTACCAGTAGGTTGTACAGAATGGTTACTTTGACTGTGGCTGTGTTCTGCTAGAGTCAATTAATAATTTGTCCCCCATTTTGACTGGGGAGTTGGTTGGGTGTTCTGCTCATGTTAGAAACATAGAAACATGATGACAGATAAAGGCCAAATGGCCCATCTAGTCTGCTGGGACTGAACTTGCTGTGAGAAGTGAGAAGAAGTGGTATACCTAACGTGACCATTTATTTTTTTCATCAAAACGGGACATCTATTAATATTCAGTCGCGCCCCAATCCCGCCCTAGCCCCACCCCAATCCCGCCCTAGCCCCACCCCCAATCCCACCCTAGCTCCGCCCCAATCCTACTTTAGCCCCACCCCAAATTTCTTCCATTCATTTTTCATGTACACACAATATCTTATTATTTCATAATGGTAACCATAAACTTTTTAAAAACACAAAGCACCCTATACGCAGAGAAAATGTTAATTATCATTTATATTTGGGGGGTTTTCAAAGATATCACCTCAGTAACTATAAAAAAATAGACAAATATAGTGCAAAATATAGACAGCAGATATAAATTCTCAAAACTAACACATTTTGATCACTAAATTGAAAATAAAATCATTTTTCCTACCTTTGCTTTCTGGTTATTTCATGAGTCTCTGGTTGCATTTCCTTCTGAATGTGTATCCTTTCTTTCATTTCTTTCTTTCTGCACTCAGGCCCAACAATTGTCCCTTTCTATTCCCTCCCTCCTTCCTTCCTATGTCCTTAGAGCCCCATCCTATGTCCTTAGTGCCCCCAGTGCCTCCTTCCTATGTCCTCCTCACTGCCTTCCAGCCTTTGTCCCACCCCCTCCCCCAAAGCCAGCCTGCCTGCCTACCGCCCTCCCTCCCTGCCGCGCCAAAACCAGCCTCCCTCCTTCCCGTCTTCCAGCACCAATTCAAACCCCCCCCTCCCCGGTCCACCGGCGCTGCCTGCCAGCCTCTCTCCCCACCTCCCTCCAACACCAATTCAACACTCCCCCTCCGGTCCGCTGCCGCTGCTTGCCACCCAGAGACTTTCAGTGAAGCCCTCACAATTCCCCCTCATTCCCCCTCCTCTTCTATCTAGGATTATCAGACGTCCGGATTTAGCCAGACAAGTTCTCTTTTTAAAGGAGTGTCCAGACGTCTGTCTAAAATGTGAGAGTTTGTCCGGGTTTTCCTCTCCCCTGTTCCCCGCCTACCTCGGTTTCTTTGCTGCTACTCGTATTTTTGGGAGGCATTAACTATTCAACCAGTGTAGCTCTGGATCTTGCGCTGTGAAAATCAAGCCTCGTTCTGGAGTTGCAATTGCTGCACTCATAGCAATCCAAGCCTCGTTTTGGGGCTCCAATGGTTTCGTTCATTACTATCCAAGCCTCATTTTGAGGCTCCAATAGCTCCTCTCAGGATCCCCCAAGCCTCACTCTGGCCCTCACTGAAGGGAGGTAAGGAGAGAGGCTGGCAAGCAGCAGCAGCTGCAGACCCGGGGAAGGGGGTTGAATTGGGCGCAGGACAAAGAAAAAGAGGGAGGATGGCTTTGGCGTGGCAGGGAGGGGAAGTGATTGCGTGTCCCGTTGTCCCTGCGCACAGCTTCGGGACAATGTCCCTGAAAACGGGTTATTTTGGCATCCTGAAGCTGTGTGTGGGAACAACGAGACAGGAGATCTAAAAAAGGGACTGTCCTGTTCAAAACGGGACGTATGGTCACCTTAGGTATACCTATGCCTATGTGAGTGGTAGGATGCTCACTTCAACTTACTCAAGAATTTCCTAGTTGAGGAAGGTGCAGAAGATGCTTGACAGGAAATAATGTCAATGGTTTCTTGATTAGGTCAGTGACCTTCTCTACCTTTGTTCCCAAAAAATTATCTCCATGGCAGGTGGCATCCACCAGTCTCTGCTGGATTGCTTGGTCCAAGTCGGAGAGTTTGCGCATTGCTATACTTTGGGCTGAGATCCTGGAAGCTACATCAAAATTATTATATGTGCCCCTGACAAGAAACTTTCTACAGGCCTCCTTCTTTCTGCCTGTTCCGGTGGAAGAATATCTTTCATACTCAGTATACTGAGCACTAAGGATTGCAAGTATATGCTCATGTAGAGCTGGTATGATTGAATGGTGGAGATGAGCATAGAGATCTATTCTATTCTATGACAAGATTTTATATACTACCCAGTACACAAAGTTTAAAAGCGGTTCACATCTTTTACCCAAATGAATCTAAAGTTCTAGCTTCTCTGCCTGGGAGTGCTTAAACTTAGTCTCTAGAACTTTTAGCCCTTTTGAGGGCAGATTGCACCACCAAAGAATGATAAAGCAGTTGGGACCTATCAAATCCTGGTGTGCTCTGGATTCGGTACATGGTGTCAATCTTTTTTTGGGAATACCAGGACCGACAGAGGAAACTCCCAATTCTTCATCTGAATGTCTCTAAAGATCCTGTGAAGAGGGATAGTCACTGCCTCTCAGAACTTTCAGGACTTTGAACATCTCAGTCCTGTAACCACCATCTCCCTGACAATGACAAGCGATCTCCCTGACAATGACAAGACTCTCAGGTGGACACTTCCATTTTTCCTCAGGTTGAGAGGGGTCTGATGGTATTCCATGTGACTCATCATCTGAGAAATAATGTGAATCTTCATCAGACTCCCATGAATCAGTATCATATTTGTGGGAGGGTTGATGTCTGGCCTGTCTCAGTCATGAAGAACTATGTCCTGTGCCAGAATGGTGCCAAGAAGAAGGCTGCCCTTTTGATTCTGGTGAAGCTTCCTCTATTGATGTTAAGGGGATACCCACATGGGCTGGTGTTGACATTGACCCCGAAGGTGGTGCTTACAATTGAAGCCTGCACTACAGGCTGAGGGCCCTGTGGGATAGGCTGAGGAGATGCTGTGGCTGGTGCAAGCACCCTCAATGCCGACGTAGTCTTCAGGGCCAACAACCCCACCAAGTGCCCATGTCGTATGGCCCGGATCCATTCAATGAGGTCCACCATTGGTATAGGCTAGAGCATTGAGGTGAAAACAGTCTGCACAGTCATCAGTGTTGACTCAGGAACCACAACTCTGCTAGTAGGAGACCTACATGGAGGCACCTCTTGAATGGAGGGGGAGTGCGGTCTTCCTGGTGCTGATGTTTTTTGAGTACTGTCTCTTGCAGTGCCCTAGAGCTCTCAACACTGTGCATCAAAGGAGACCAATGCTTGTACTTCTTGGCCTTTGCCCAATGCACAGCATTGATGTCTCAGTGCTGATGATGATGACATCAAATTCCCCCATCTCCTCAGTATTGGGTCTGATGTTGATTGGTCCCGATAGCCCTGTGCAATCACTGGCACTGAGGCAGATGGAGACCCACTTGATGCATGAAGACTCCTAGTGCTGGATACAGGTCCTGAGGTCCTGATGAAATGCTGATGCCGATGGTTCAGACCTGACTCTACTAAATTTCTCTTTCTGAGTCTTTCTGGATTTTTGAGTCCTTTTTCTGCATATGCAAAAAAAGAGGACAGTTTAGATAATTATATTCTGGCTCCAAACACTGAATGCACCAGGAACAGGTGTCAGAAGCAGAGATAGTCCAACATTGGGCACAATGTTTGAAGCTATAAGTGTTAAGGAAATCGCTCAAAACATACCTCTTTGACAAATTCCTCTAACCCCCGCTCCTCCCCTACAGAACTAATTATCCCTTGCCTATCTCCCTTTCCCTTCCCCTCCCCCCATGCAACAGTTACTAGATCTTTATTGTAATTATCACTTTACCATATAATTGCTAACTAACTCTCTACACCTACATTGTATAAATCGCCCTGAACTGTCTTCTTGATATGCTGTAACCTCGATGTTAACTTCGCTGTAACCTTGATGTAACTTCACTGTTAATGTACAGTCTCTTATCCTGTAAACCGCTCTGAACTGTTTTGTGGTATTGCGGTATACAAAAAATAAAGTTATTATTATTATTATTATTATTAAACCTATGCATATAGATTTTACACAGAGCTGATGCAGAATTCAAAGACTATGCCTAACGCAGAGAGGACCTTTGATCCATATTTGATTCTTAGCAGGCCTTGTCTTGCCCAGAGCTTGCACTGATGTGGAAAAATGATCCTCCAGCCACTATGATGCTAGAACTCTCTGGATTCTAACAGCAAGGAGCTGAGGTTCTTCGAATTCTACCTGAGATGACATTAAGGAGATCTTTCTGGAGATGCTCAGGTCAAGAGGTCAGAATAGGAAGCAGGAATAATGTCTCATCTTCAAAGATAAGTCCTTGGACCAGAGGGTCTAAAGGAAGTCTCTCTGATGGTCCAAAAGGTCTGATCCCCGAAATCAGATCCTGAGCCTGCTCCTCAAGTCTGAGCCCGGCCTGCTCCTCAAGATGCTAGAGGCCGAAACCAACAGAAGGATCTGGGCTGCATTCATTCCAGTGTCCCTGCCTTGGCAGCTCATTATCTCCTGTCACCTGAAATAGACCTCTCCAGCAATAAATGTGCTGGGCATCACTCCAGACCTCCTGCTGCCAAAGAAACTTCTCCTACACTACTGGGATCCTCTCACCTCAATGCAGTGGCATAGTAAGGGGGGTTAGTCCACCCTGGGTGCTGTCTTGATGAGGGCGCAAGCATCAGTCCTCCTCTCTGCACATTGCTTCCCTTCCCTGTACCTCTGTAATGTCGCACCAGTGTTGGCTCTTCCTCCAACGTCACTTCCTGGACCACGATTTTGTACTGTCTCGTGTAGACTATTGTAACACTCTACTAGTGGGCCTGCCTACAAAAACTCTCTCCACCTCCAAAGGGTGCAAAATGCTGCAATCCACCTTCTGAAAAACCTAGGCATCTGCGACCATGTTACTCCTGCATTAGCTTCCATGTACTGGCAGCCCATTCAAAAACGCTGCACCTTCAAGGCACTGGTCCTCGCTTTCAAAACCTTCCACGAAACGATTCCGTACTATATGAAA
This sequence comes from Geotrypetes seraphini, assembly GCF_902459505.1. Lineage (NCBI taxonomy): Eukaryota > Metazoa > Chordata > Amphibia > Gymnophiona > Dermophiidae > Geotrypetes > Geotrypetes seraphini. The sequence continues at coordinate 73,135,839 of NC_047095.1, forward strand.
ACTAAACTACAAATCTACTTCCCAAAGCGACTACTGAGGTACCAAGGAGAAAAACGACTGGCCATACCTCCTGGCCGCTCCCTCAAAACTGAAACAGCCCGTAAACGCTCCTACTCACATTTCATACCCAAACTTTGGCACACCATCCCTCCATCTGTCAGATCACTAGATGGACTCTGGAACTTCAGGAAGGCCGTGAAAACCTTCCTCTTTACAAACCCAGCACCTTAAAGTCATTCACCCAGAAATGCCACTCAGTCAACACGCCTAAGCCACCTAATCTCACCAGATGCTACTTAGTGCATATGTTTTATTGTCATGTCTATATTGTAATTTACTTTGTAACCTGTTTTGGGCTCCTTTGGGAGGACGGGCTAGAAAATTTAATAAATAAATAAAAGTGATTTGACCAGGGTCACAAGGAGCAGTGTGGGTTTGAACCCACAACCTCAGGGTGCTGAAGCTGTAGCTCTAACCACTGCACCACATCTTAACTTCTCTAATACTTAAGTCCTTCATCTACATTGTCAGCTGCCACCTGTTATAAGAATACACAGCTTGGTTCATTGCTTGTCATAATGTGTTGTCCAGGGGTTAGGACTCGGATCTATTTGGGGAACATAAGTAAATAATCTATACTGTTAGATATGGAAAATGAATCTCACATATGTCAATACACAAACCAATCGAGGTTCTCACTTACAACAATGAAATAACACTGGAAGGCAAAGAACCACAGAAACCCGCTCAGAATCTGACTCAAGGTAAACTTAGTCTGAGACTTATCGGTTCTGGCTTTCTATCATAGGTTCTAAAAAAACCTTCCAGTTTGTTTGACTAGACAAATGCTGTGAAACTGATTAACACCTAAAAGTGTGTGGAGCACTGCTTCTCTTAATATTAAATAGTCAAGATAAAGATATTAACACTTATCCGACATGCAATTAACATCAAATTCAAGCTGAAATGGATTTTCAAAGGTAAGTTATCAGCTCAATCTCCTGAATCTGAAATATATAGATTGTAATCCCACTTATCTTAGTGCTACTTCTGTGCCCAAGCAAGTCGGCTTCTTTTGGGGAACCACGGAACAGTTCAGTTCATTACAGTAATCATTTAAAAGAAATCTGCATTGTTAAGTTGCTTTAATGAACATAAGAACTGCCATCTCCGGATCAGACCCATGGTCCATCGAGTCCGGCGATCCGCACACGCGGAGGCCCAGTCAGGTATACACCTGATGTAGTTTTAGTCACCCATATCCCTCTATGCCTCTCGTAAGGAGATGTGCATCTAATTTGCCTTTGAATCCTAGCACAGTGGATTCCTTAATAACCTCCTTTGGGAGAGCATTCCAGGCGTCTACCACTCGCTGTGTAAAGCAGAACTTCCTGGCATTTGTCCTGGACTTGTCCCCCCTTAGCTTCAAACCATGTCCTCTTGTCCGTGTCGCGTTGGACAATGTAAATAATTTATTTTCCTGCTCTATTTTATCGATGCCTTTCAGCATTTTGAACGTCTCGATCATGTCCCCTCGCAGCCTCCTCTTCTCAAGGGAGAACAGTCCCAGTTTCTTGAGTCGTTCCTCATATTCCAAGTTCTCCATACCTCTTATTAGCTTCGTTGCTCGTCTCTGCACCCTCTCAAGCAGTTTTATATCCTTCTTTAGGTTGGGAGACCAATGTTGGACACAGTATTCCAAGTGTGGTCTGACCATTGTTCTATAAAGCGGCATTATGACTTTCTCCGATCTACTCGTGATTCCTTTCTTTATCATGCCCAACATTCTGTTTGCTTTCTTTGCCACTGCCGCGCATTGTGCCGACGGCTTCAGGGTCCTATCTATCAGTACACCCAGGTCCTTTTCTTGTTTGCTCTTACCCAGAGTTGCGCCTGACATTCTATACTCGTGTTCCTTATTCTTACTACCTAAATGCATTACTTTGCATTTCTCCACGTTGAACTTCATCTGCCATTGCTCTGCCCATTTCTCTAACTGATACAAGTCGCTCTGGAGTTCCTCGCTATCCTCCTGCGATCTGATTGCCCGGCATAGCTTTGTGTCGTCTGCAAATTTAATGATCTCACTGGATACTCCTTCTTCCAGGTCATTGATGTAAATATTAAATAGGATCGGCCCAAGAACCGAGCCCTGGGGCACACCACTAGTCACTTTCTCCCAGTCTGAGAACTTCCCATTTATGCCCACTCTCTGCTTTCTGTTTTCCAGCCATTTGCCTATCCACCTGTGTATATCTTCCTCTATACCATGGCTTTGTAGTTTCCTGAGAAGTCTTTCATGTGGAACTTTGTCGAACGCCTTCTGGAAGTCCAAATATATTATGTCCACCGGCATTCCACTATCAATTTGCTTGTTCACGGTCTCAAAAAATTGAAGTAAATTCGTTAAACATGATTTCCCTTTCCTGAACCCATGTTGACTGGGTTTCATCAAGTCGTGTGTATCTAGGTGCCGGACTATGCTATCCTTGATCAGTGCTTCAACCATCTTTCCAGGGACAGACGTAAGGCTCACAGGTCTGTAGTTGCCCGGTTCATCGCTCTTTCCTTGCTGTATATGGGTTTGGAATCGCCAGCGGCACAGATGAGCTGACGCCATTATTCATCTGTGCCGCTGGCAATTCCGACCCTGTATACAGCAGGGAAAGAGCGATGACAAGTACTCATTAAAGCAACTTATACTGATATAAGCACCTACATTCCTTGGGCTTCTGTACATAGGCAGAGAGTAAATGCAGTGTCTGCTATAAGGTAATTCTATGACTGGGAGCATATGAGGCTTCTGGAATACTAGTGCAACAGCTGAAAATCATTGAGGGGTGAGAACTTATGACATCCATAGAGATGGTAAAAAATATCAAAGATATGTGCACACATGAGAGTCCCACCCATGTGTGAACCTACCTGTAAATACACATTCTATAAGAAGGATATTTATAGACCCGCACTTAGGTAGAATTTCGGCAATCACAGGCACTGGCCAGTGTTCTAATCATTTATATACGTATTCAGCACATAAAGATTAGCTCCCACTTTATCATCAGTTAAACCAGTGTTTTTGAATCAGTCTTCTGGAATCACCTGGCCAGTTGAATTTTCAGGATATCCACAATGAATATGCATGGAAAAGATTTGCATACTCGTGTTCAAGTCCTAGTGACTTTATTAATTAAAAAATTTTATACCCTAGGTGTGGCTTGGCGCGCGCGATATATGGAAGTGTGATCGCGGCGCTCCGTTAGCCAGGCAGTGGTTTTATTAAATATATTATATCTTTTTGCCTTAAAATTAAATTTTCGTCGCTCGGGTATTGTGCGAAGATGGCCAGCACACACCAGGGGAAAACTGAGGCGGCTTTTGCAACATCTGGTACGGCAAAGCGCCTTAAGCAAGATTTGGCGGCGGCAGCAAAAGCCCCACTTCCTGAGGAAGAAGAAAACGGAAAAAAAGAAATAATGGCTGAACTTAAAAAAATATCAAAGCAAATCCAGAAGAATGCAGAAAGCATTCAAGATATAAAAGAAGAGGTGTTAAACATTAACAGGCAGTTAGAGACAGTTTTAGAATCCAGGATGGATCAGATGGAACTAAGTGCTGTTCAAGCTAAGGAAGATAATAAAGTCATCAAAGAGATACAGAAAAGGCTGGTGGACTATGAGAACCGTGGCAGAAGAAAGAACATTAAAATTTTTGGACTGGCAGAAAATTTGGAGGGGGGAAACCCGGTTCAGTTCCTGGAGAATTTGCTCCCAAAGCTGTTACAGCTGAACACTAAGTACCCCCTAGAGATTGAACGAGCACACAGGATTCAGCAAATAACTCCAAGCCTAGACCTCTGGTTTTCAAACTTCTGAGGTTCAGTCAAGCATTTGAAATATTGAGCTTAGCAAAAGCTGATAAAAATTTAAACTACAAAGGCTCTAAGCTGATATTCTTGCCAGATTTTGAAAAAAATACTGTGGCTGTAAGGCAGCAGTTTCTTCAACTCAGAGCGCAGTTGAAAGAGAAGGGATACAAATATGGTTTATACTACCCTGCAAGATGAGGATTTCCTCTGAAAATAAGTCGCTTTATTTTGAGGATCCGGAAAACTGAAAAGTTTCCTTGCCACTGCAGAGCCAATGTCTATGTGAAGTGTTTCCAGGAATAGAAGAAAGAAGAAATGAAGAGGATTAACTGTTTTAAAGTTATATTATTATTGAGTTTTGTCATGTCTAAAGAGAGTTTATTGCTTTTCAAGGATGTTATTGGTCTGAGTTTGTTTATTTATGTTCTTTTCAGTGTCTTTTCTTTTGAATGAGGGTCATGGTATGTTGAGGAAAGGGTGTCATAATTGTTATATGTTATTTGGGTGTTGGGTTCTTTCTAAGATTTGTTTGGATATTTTTAAAGGAGTCAGTGGATTTAATAAATGAGAGGAAAATGGTTATGAACTTAACTATTTGAAGTATGGTGACTTGATTTTATAAGATTTATGTCTATGAAATGTGATTTCATTAAATGTATAATTGATTTGTTTGATTATTCTTTTTTAAAGAATATGAGTTATGGAGAAATTAAATTAAATGTGGAGGAATGATAATTTAATTGTAATGGGGTAAAGGTTAGTAAATGAGGGAAATTAATTGATTTTTGAGTTTAGAATTGATTAAATATAAAGGTGTATGAATTTTACTTTTATTAGGAATACTTAATTTTTTAATTAAATGAATTGAGATTAGAATATTTAAGAAACAAATATGTTTTTATTATTATAATAAGATGAAATGTTTTAAACGTTGCCTGGGGGGAGTGTAGAGATTACATATCCTATGTGCGTTACAAGTGTTACCAATTGGAGGGAGGGTTTGGGTGGGATAGGAATAGGGTTTTTTAAAATAATATGCTTAATGATGAATTTTAGGAATAAAGGGAATGGGTATTTAATCTATTTATTATTAGATGTTATGATGGTGCTGGTGTCTAATCATTTTATAATAATTAACAAGGTATATTATTATTGGAATAGATATTTAGTTGAATGATGATTAAGTTTTTTTCATTGAATGTAAATGGCCTCAATCATATGATCAAGAAAAAGAAAATGTTAGATTTCCTTAAGAAATAGAATTCTGATGTATATTTCATCCAAGAGACACACCTATCATTTAATGAATCTAGGAAGCTGGAAGGAGGATGGATTTCAAAATGTTTTTTTGCTCCAGCAAATGGGAAAAAGGGGGGAGGTTGCTATATTAATAAGTAAAAAATGTTTAGCAAATTTTCAAATGGTTGCTGCAGATCCTTTGGGAAGGTGGGTGCATGTCAAAATGAGCATGGGAAATAATACCCTTGATTTGTTCAATTTATATGCTCCAAATTCGAATCAAATGGAGTTTTTTAAAAAATATACAAAAATTACTATTACCACTGGCTGCTTCTAATTTAGTAGTGACTGGAGATTTCAATGCTGTAATGGATCCGATAGTAGATAAGAGTCCAAGTAAAATTATAAAATCATTAGGTTTAGATAATTTGGTTCAATTTTGTGATTTAATAGATATATGGCGTATTCTTCATTTTAATGATCGGGAATTTTCCTTTTGTTCTCAAGTGCATAATTCTTTTTCAAGAATAGATTATATATTTGTTTCAAATAAAATAGCTCAGAAAGTGAATAAAGCCATCATAGATCCGATAATTTTATCTGATCATGGTGGCGTTTGGAATGAATTACAATTGGATGAGCAAGTTGATGCAAAGCCGATTTGGAGATTCGATAATGCTTTGATTGCAGATTTAAAATTTATTGATGAGTTTAAATAAAAAATGATTGAGTTTTTCAAATTAATGATTCTGGAGATGTTAATATTGAGGTGGTATGGGATGCTTTTAAAGCAACTATGAGAGGATATATTATTTCATATTCAGCTTATGTTAGAAAATAAGCTAAAAAACAATTTTATGATTTGGAAAAAGAAATCAAAATTTTGGAAAATAAGTTAATTAGTAGATGGGAACGGAATACACTACAAATTTTGTTAAAAGCTAAAGCTAAATATAATGAATTATCTTCAAAGCTTGTTAGGAATGATTTATTCTGTCAACAAGCTCAGTATTATGGAAATTCAAATAAGGCTGGGAAATTATTAGCAAATTATCTTACGGCAAAAAAAGAAGGACAAAGATTGTTGTAATAAAAGATAATAGAGGTGATTCATATACTAAAAATGAGCATATTTTACAACAATTTCTTGCTTTCTAAAAGGAACTATATTCTTCAGAGACTTATAGAAATAAACAACAAGATGGTTTAAATTTTTTAAATTCAATTATTGGTCCAAAAATTCCTGATCATATAAAAGGAAGTTTAGAAGAACCTGTATCTCTAAAAGAAATAGAAGTAGCATTGAAGTCTCTTAGAGTTGGATCCGCTCCAGGTGGTGATGGTTTTACTGTAGAATTCTATAAATCATTTCAAATTAACCTTTTAGCATATTTGTTAAATTTGTATCAGCATCAACTGACTAAAGGTTGTATTTCAGGTACTATGGCAGATTCAGTGGTTATTGTTTTACCAAAACCAAACAAAGATCCCACTTTGGTATCAAACTACAGGCCTATTTCATTAATAAATGTGGATGGGAAAATTCTTGCTAAATTGTTGGCTTTAAGATTGGCAAAAGCTCTCCCTTTTATTATTGATACTCACCAAACAGGATTTGTTACAAGGAGGCATTCTTCTCATAACACTAGATTGGCTTTTCATACTTTAAATTTAACAAAAACAGTGAATGATCCGACTTTTTTGGTCTCTCTAGATGCAGAAAAGGCCTTTGATAGGGTAAAGTGGAATTTTATGTATCAAGCATTGGATTGGTTTGGGGTGGGGTGGGGTGGGGTCTGGTTTCATTCAAAGGATTCAGACACTGTATAGCTCTCCTGGTGCAAGATTATACATTAATAACAGTTTATCAGATAGATTTGACTTGCGAAGGGGGGTTAGGCAGGGTTGTCCCTTATCTCCTTTACTCTTTGATGTTGTTTTGGAACCCCTATTAATTGCTATTAATCAAACAAAGGGGATACAGGGTATTCCTTATTCGAATTGGGAATATAAACTTTCTGCTTATGCGGATGATATACTGTTTTATTTGAGGACCCAGAGACCACCATACCATGCTTACTTGAATTGATAGAGAGATTTGGAAAGTTTTCAGGATATAAGATTAATTGGAGTAAATCTGAGGTTCTTCCGCTTAATGTTCACTGTGTCAAAGGATTATTTGATTCATTTACTTTTGTATGGAAAGATGAGGGTTTAAAATATTTAGGTATCCTTATTAAAAATAATATTGAGGACACAGTAAAGGAAAATGAAAAAATTTTATTAAAGAAAGTTACAGAAATGTGTGAGAAGTGGAATCTATTGCATTTATCCTGGTGGGGGAGAGTTCAAACTATTAAAATGATGATTTTGCCTGTTGTTTGTTATCAAATGAGTATGATACCAGTTTTTTTTCAGGGGTCCTTCTATAAAAATTTAAATGGTATTCTTACGAAATTTGTTTGGATGGGTAAAAGGCCAAGAATTGCATTAGTATCTTTACAAAAATCAATTATGGAGGGAGGGGTAAATTTTCCAAATTTTTATAGGTATCATCAGGCCTATATTTTACGTCAGGGTATGTATTGGATCCTCCCAGAGCTCATGAAGAATGTTCCAGATTGGTTATACTTGGAATGGCGACTCCTGTTTCCTCTACATTTGGTTCATTTACTTAGTATAAAAATACCTAGAAGATATAGAGAAAATAAAATATTTGTTGATACATGGAAAACATTACGGTATGTTAGTAACTTGTCACCTATTCCAATTACTAAATCATTACATCAATCCATTTGGGTAAACTCCAAGATTAAAATTGGCGGGTTTCAAATCGTTTGGAAGCAATGGATTATTGGAGGTATTCGTACTTTGAATGATGTTATTTTAAATGGTTCGCTGCTTAGTTTTTCACAATTGCAACATAAATATGGTTTAAATAAAAATCAAAAATTTAAATGGTTGCAATTGAAGCAGGCTATTCAGGAGGGGTTCCCTGAATGGAAGAATCTTAATAATCAATATAGTTTGGAATTCCTTTGCTTTCAAGCGGATTTCTTGGGTCACCAAGCCGCACAGTGGTATAAATTGTTAAGTGAATATTTGAATAAAAAAAAGAAAACCGGGTTGAGGGATATTTGGAGCATTGAGATTAAGCACCAAATTTCTGCATCTCAATGGCCACGAATTTGGTCTTGGAGAATAAAATCGACAATGTCGGCATCTATGAGGCAAACATGGTTGTTTTTGTTATATAGAGTGTTTTGGACCCCAGTTCGTTTACAAAAAGTAGATAACTCTAGGTCTAATAGATGTTGGCATTGTAATCAAGAGGCAGGGACTTTAGATCATTTAATTTATTTCTGTCCTTGTATTAATGCATTTTGGAAATCAATCTGGCCCCAAATTAATTTGCTATTAGAAAATTATGTTGCCCTGTCCTATGATACAATTTTATTTGGTACTTCAATGAGATATAAAAGTCAAATTTCAGTGTCCAACAATAAGTTATTATTAATATTAACAGGAGTTGCCATTCAGCATATCACTAGGAATTGGAAAGATTATACAAGACTTAATTTTACGTTTTGGTGGAATACAGTGTGTTATATATATAAAATGGAGAAAGTTCTTGCATTATAGAATGGAAATTATAATAATTTTAAAAAGATATGGGGGCCATTAATGATTTATTCAAATGATTAGACACCTTTTTAGGACTGAATTATATAATGAAAAGAGACATAATATGGTAATGATTTAATTATAGACTTGGGATGGGTTGGGGGGAGGGATATTCTATAATTTTTAAGAGATATGGTTAAGAATGTACAAGTGATTCTGTATAATATATTGTATAAAATTGTATACTTGTTGATTGAAATGAGAATGAATAAAGAAGTTAAAAAAAAAAAATAAATTTATACCCCTTCTAAAATACCAAAGCGGTTTCCAAGCAACACTCACAGATCTAAAAAGAAATCGGCTTTGTGCTAGTCCGGAAAGGTCCTTCAGCATCATCCCCATGGTTGTTTTCATCTGATTGCAGGTTGCCCTCTCCGCCTGCTTCCTTCGATCTTTCCAAACATGATGTCCTTTTCCAGTGATCTCTCTCTTTTGACAGTGTGACCAAAATAAGACAGTTGTAACTTCATCATTTGGGCTTCAAGTGACATAGCTGGTTTGATCTCTTTTTAGTTCTTCTGGCGGACCATAGCACCAGAGCTCAAACGAGTCAATCTTCTTTCTGTCTTGTTTCCGTAGTGTTCAGCTTTCACATCCATAATTGGCAACTGAGAAAATGAGTGTGTGGACAAGTCTGATCTTTGTTTGGAGTGTTACCTCCTTGCCTTTGAATACTTTGTCGAGAGTCTTCACTGAAGAGCAACTAAGTGCTATTCTGCGAAGTACTTCTTAAGAAAGAGCCAGGAAATTGAAATCCTTTGCAACTTCTATTCTGTTACCTTCAAGCTCAAAATCTTCATCATTTTCTATGTTCATGATCTTCGTCTTGCTTATTTTCAGTTCTAATCCCATGTTATGACTTTCAGCTTTGACTTTTCTCAGTAGATACAGCATGTCTTCTTTGCTGCTGGTGATGAGCATTATATCTTCTGCATAGGGCAGGTTGTTTATATTTTGGCCACCAACTTTGAAAATGACACTCTCTTCTCCCAAATTTACTTTTCTAGAGGTGGCTTCGCCGTAAAGGTTGAACAGGTAAGATGACAAGATGCATCATTGCCTAACACCGTGTTTTATTGGAAACCAATCAATGTTGCCATATTCTTTTCTCACTGCAGCTTCTTGATTTTCTTAAGAGGCTCTTTATCAGCTGAGTTATGTGTTTGAGTATTCCCATTTGTGCTAGAGTTCTCTATATTTTTATCATGATCCACACAGTCAAAAACTTTGCTATAGTTGATGAAGCAAAAGTATTGGGGCTTTTGGTATTCTTTACTCTTCTCCAATATCTCTAATGTTGGCAATAATGTCTCTTGTTCTTCGACCTTTTCTGAAACCAGCCTGAACTTTAGGTAGTTCTTGCTCAACGTATGATTCTAGCCTTCATTGTAATGCATGCAAATCTCTTTCTTGCATACTCATTCTTGATATCATAAGAACATAAGAAGTTGCCTCCGCTGGGGCAGACCAGAGGTCCATCCTGCCCAGCGGTCCGCTCCCGCAGCGGCCCATCAGGCCCACTGCCTGAACAATGGTCTCTGACTAATTTTATAATTTACCGCTAATCCTGTCCCTATAACCTTACCTCTACTCCTGTCTGTACCCCTCAATCCCTTTGTCCTCTAGGTACCTATCCAGACCTTCTTTGAAGCCCTGTAGCGTACTTCTGCCTATCACATCCTCCGGCAGCGCGTTCCATGTATCCACCACCCTCTGGGTGAAAAAGAACTTTCTGGCGTTTGTTCTAAACCTTTCCCCTTTCAATTTCTCCGAGTGCCCCCTTGTAGCTGTGGTTCCCCTTAGTTTGAAAAATCTGTCCCTATCCACTTTTTCTATGCCCTTCATGATCTTGAAGGTTTCTATCATGTCTCCCCTGAGTTGTCGCTTTTCCAGGGAGAAAAGCCCCAGCTTTTTCAGTCTGTCAGTATATGAGAGGTCCCCCATACCTTTTATTAGCTTAGTTGCTCTTCTCTGGACTCTCTCAAGTACCGCCATGTCTCTCTTGAGGTACGGCGACCAGTACTGGACACAGTACTCCAGGTGCGGGCGCACCATTGCACGATATAGTGGCAGGATGACTTCCTTCGTCCTGGTTGTGATACCTTTCTTAATGATACCTAGCATTTTGTTTGCTTTCCTTGAGGCTGTGGCGCACTGCGCCGACGCCTTCAATGTTGTGTCCACCATCACTCCCAGGTCTCTTTCAAGGTTTCTCACCCCTAGCGGTGATCCCCCCACCGCCAACTGGCCAAGTAGTCCCTGAGGACCAGGTTGCAAACCACTGGTTTAGCTGAAAATAAAACAGTACAGATTTTTAAATTGGCATGGGTTATGTGGCTAATTATATGATTGTCTTGATTCCTTATGTTGACAAAAGGTTTTAGTTGATAAAATGTTATTGTTCTCTTACCTTGGCACAGGTTGTTTTACTGATAATATAGCGCTGGTCCCTTTCCGGACATCGAGCATGTACTGTGAAGCCTGTCCCATCTCACAGAAAACTGCAGGGAGGAGTGTTGTCTGGCTCATCTCCTGCCCGCTAGCATAGAGTCCCGTGACTAAACGCACCTGGACAAATGTTGGATCCAAGCCCATCAAGAAGTCATAGAATATGACAAAACCAGCCCTGTGCAGTAATACAGAATCAGAGAAAAGATATTTACAAGAAGGCTAAAAGCATTTAAGCAGCAGATCTCACATGTGCATTTGAGAAATTGACCCCTAAAAGAGATCAAATAATCTCTGTTCGGTAATAAGAGCCATCTGAGTTATACAGTGTTAAATTGACACCATGTGCTCACTGCTGGAGATACCAGCAAAAGAGCTCCTTTCTGAAAATAGCAACAGGAAGATGTTCCTCACAGTTTTTGCACAGGCCAACTCCTGAAGTGGTTTTTATTTGATGCAGGATCATTTTTCCCAGAGCTTGAAAGGAGGCTTCAGTGTGGGGAATTGCACGGTGTGGCTTTGGGGGTTTCACTGTGGAGGTGTCTCAGGCAATGTATTGGTTTAGAGGTTTACAATAATATATAAGTGGGTGCAATATATGGCAAAATAAGCATCACCCGAGTGACTTCTAAGGTATAACATAAATACATGAACTTTACTCTACTTGAGGGTACAAACTGATTTCAAGTGCTGTGATATGTTATAAGTTGCCTTCTCATTCATTTTATATACACTTTTGCACATTATTATGCACATCATATAAACCAGGGGTAGGGAACTCCGGTCCTCGAGAGCTGTATTCCAGTCGGGTTTTCAGGATTTCCTCAATGAATATGCATGAGATCTATTTGCATACAATACACTGCTTTCAATGCATATTCATTGGGAAAATCCTGAAAACCCAACTGGAATATGGCTCTCGAGGACCGGAGTTCCCTACCCCTGATATAAACAAACTATACATTTATACCAGTGTCTCACAAAGTTTGTGAGGCGCGGCACACTAAACTGGCGGGCGTGGATTGAGGGCACCTGGAAGTATGTGGTCTTTGTCATAAGGTGTATAGGGACAGACTTAAAGATCTCAATCTGTATACTTTGGAGGAAAGGTGGGAGAAGGGAGAAATGACAGAGATGTTTAAATACCTACGTAATCTAAATGTGCACGAGTTGAGTCTTTCATTTGAAAGGAAGCTCTGCAATGAGATGGCATAGGATGAAGTTAAGAGGCGATAGGCTCAGGAGTAATCTAAGGAAATACTTTTTTACAGAAAGGGTGGTAGATGCTGGAACAGTCTCCCAGAAGAGGTGGTGGAAACAGACACAGTGTCTGAATTCAAGAGGGTCTGGGATAGGCACGTGAGATCTCTCAGAGAGAAAGAGATAATGGTTACTGCGGATGGGCAGATTAGATGGGCCATTTGGCCTTTATCTGCCATCATGTTTCTATGTGCATTGTTAATTAGCGCTAATTTAGGATTAACTGAATTAAGGTCCCAAAATCATTAGTTAAGGTGATGGAAATCTTAGTCTAATATTGGTATCCAGACATGGCATTAAACTTACGCTGGGTCATATGGAGCTGGTCCTAGGACTTCTGGCACATCTAGCACGTGTTTGCCCAGCACAGGAGTCTGAGGTCTCACCAACTCCTGAAACACACAATATGCAAAGCTCAGGCCTTAAAATTAGGACATCAGAACATTAAGTGTGTCATGTAGGGCAAGCCAGTGGTTTACTGAGCCTTGCAACCTGTCTCTTATAGTTGCAGGCCCAGGTCACTTTTAATGTATCTAGCAGACTCCTAAGAAAGTCTATAAATTAATATCTGTCCCACCTTCTGTAAACCAGAAAGCATTACATCATACCCACAACTCCCTAAAGAAAGCTTGTTCTCTCTTCCCACCCTTAACCTCACCATAATATATTCAGCATATCACAGACTTACAGTAACTCAACTTGAGCTACAACTGAAAAGGTGTGAGCAATCCATTGAACGCTATGCCTGAAAGACTGTTGCTTTTAAAGAAAGGCTCCTGACCATGACCCTGACATCTGGGCTAAGTTGGAGGCATGCAGGAACTTTGGGCAAAGACATTTTGCTTATTCAGCCCAGACTGTTTAGAGCCTATGGAATCTGGGGGGATATCCAGATAACTTCAAATCATACTTGTGATTATCACATCTATAACAATCGGGCACAAGCCCGATGTTATCAAGATGTTATCATTTGAAGGACATTTCTGATATGAGTTTGTATAAAAGGGTCTTGTACTCTGATCCTATGGCATATCTATTGATCAACAACAGTTGCAAAGACCGTTTTAAGATACAGAGAGAAACCATACAGGGCTGCTTGCTCTTGGCTCTCCTCTTTATGCTAACTTTGCATCTGTTGGCCCGTGACATTCTCGCCAATCTTGATATCAAGAGTATTGAGATTGGGCCTCATGTCTTTAAAATGGTTTTATATGCTGATGACATTTTGGTCCATTTATCAGAGCCTGAGAGGTCCTTAGCAACCTTACTAGAAATGTTTAGAGAATATGAGAACTTTGCTGGCCTCAAGCAGAACTTAGACAAATCTGAAGCATTACCATCCTCAGAGAACGTAATTCAAAGCTGGAATGGCTCCTTTCCATTGAGATGGGCATGATACTCATTTAAATATTTGGGAATTCAACTTTCTATGAACACTAGTAATCTTTGCTCTCTTAATATTAACAACTTTACTCCTGCTGCTGAGTTTACAACTGAGAATGGGGAGGAGTCAAGATGGTGGTTGGACGCTGATGGCTCTCCAGAGCCCTGCTTGTTTTTCCTAAGCAGAGATGCCGCATACAAAACAGAAGGGAACAATCAAGGCCAATCATGGTATCATCCCTGATAAAGCCAACAATAGTTTAGCCTTTGGAACGCCAATCAGCGAAGTCTTAGAGAACTTGGGATGAAGGCCCTGCTTTAGAAGCAGAGTAGTCATTATAAGGAGATTCAGTCTAGATGGGATTGAGTTAGGGCATAACTTGCATAACTTGGATAACTGGAGTCTGCTTAGTATGATTCAGACAATCCCTAAGCTGGTTACTAGTACAGATTTGAGAAAGTTTTACAAAATTTATTTACGAGTCTATATGTTCCAATATGAGCTTTATAAAGCTGGTAGATTCCCAATTTCATCATGTGCAAAATGTCAGAAATCGGACAATACCTTTTTTCATGCTATCTGGCATTCAGCATTTTTGAAAAGCGGATGTTTGTTATTTGGCTAGTGACTCAAATCAATATTTTGGGCACTGCAGAACATCTGCTATTTGGCTTGTCACTGAATTTAGGAATTGCAAGGAAATCCAGTTTTCTGCTTAGAAGGAAGCTGTGTTTAATAGTGGTGAAATGTATCTTACAAACTTGGGTGGGGCATGGCACGCCGGGTTATTGGCATTGGAGAAATCAGGTACACTAGCTTATGGTATAGGAAGCAATGGAGCCAAATACTATCCCAAATGTAAACATTTGTTTCTGAAGGTATGGGATATATACGTCTCATGGACGTTGTCTTATGCTGAACTCCTTAGCGTAACTGAGTTCTGTTAGGAATTCCAGGATGAGTTGGGGAGGGGTGTAGTTCTTGCCAATGATACCCACATTTCTGCAGTATACCAGTAGTTATAAGATACAAAAACACTGGACTGTACTTATGACTTCAGTTTTTCTTTTGAGGAAATTGATTTGCTTGCTACTTCTAAGAATCTGGAAGTGAGGGGTACATTATGTGATCCTCTTATGGTTGGATGTTTTTACTTTTTTTGCAAAGTACTTTAGCTCTTCATATACGACTTTGGTACTATTAAGGAAGTATTGTGGTGATATATGAGGAGGCAGGGGGAGATAAGTCTGCATGTTATAAAACAGAAAAATGACTATAGTTATATCCTGTTGATTCAGTAAATAGGAGGTGGTGGGCTCACTCACTCACGTGATTTCAGTTGTATTTTTCTGATAATGCTTTATTGTGCTGATGTTTTGTATTGTCATCAATAAAAATTGTTTTACATAAAAGATACATCTGCAAAAAGCCCTCATCGAGAACATTCCACATTACTAATAGCAGCTCCTAAAAATCTGACTGGCTATAGGTTTTCCACCTTGTCCTGGTCAACATGATACTGTTTCTCCCTCACAGGAGCGTCAGGGAAAAATCAGTGGGAAAACAATTAGAAACCCAACATGACAGCTCTACACAGCCACCCCTCTTATTGATTACCAAAGCTGTATCATGTCCTTTGTATTGGAAAGAGAAACTCATGAGCAGCTATAATCAACAGCTAATCAAAATTCTACATTTTCCATGTCTGCAACTCTACTGAATAAGGAAACTTACTGTTGCTCTCAACGTGAAGGGTGGAGGCAGAGGTGGTGGAGGAGGAGGAGGTAGTGGTGGTGCTGGTGGAGCCACAGGGGGTGGCAGCAGAGGGGGACCTATATGGGGATGAATCCTGGAAGAGTCTCGTTTTAGCTGCTGAATCTCCGATTGTAGAGCCACCACATGCTGGAGATGTTCCCATTGCATACTTGCCAGCTCCCCATTCACATACCCTGAAAGCAAGTATCCAGAAGGGGTCAATATATTGAAATGTAGACCAGTGGAGAGAGGACAAATCTACTAAGATATAGACCCAAGCGTCTATTGCCCAGAAATAGCTAAGAAGAAAAAATTTAAATTGAATCAGGTTGGGCAAAATGTATGGACCATTCGGGTCTTTATCTGCCGTCATCTACTATGTTACTATATGTTACTATGTCTATCCCATTGCTGTCAGCTATACAAGTTTGTCAAACAGTGAACCAAATTTAAAACAATTATATGGACAGAAATCATCTTAAAACAATGAAATTTCTAATCCAATTTGGAGATTTGATAATGCTTTACTTGTGGATTCGAACTTCCTGGAAGATCTTAAAATAAAGATGAATGAATTTTTTCAAATTAATAATTCAGATAATGTTAATGCTGAGATTTTATGGGACGCTTTTAAAGCAACAATGAGAGGAAATATTATTTCATATTCAGCATTTATTAAAAAACAACTTCAAAAACAATTTGTTGATATGGAAAAACAAATTAAAATATTAGAGAATAAATTAATTGAGAAATGGGAAAACAATACACTACAAGAGTTATTAAAAGTAAAAGTTAAATATAATGAGATTTCTTCTCAATTTGTGAGGAAAGATATATTCTATAGGCAAGTTCAATTCTATGGTAATTCAAACAAAGCTGGAAGATTATTAGCAAATTTTCTTAAAGCAAAAAAAAGGAAATCTAAGATTATTGCAATTAAAGATACACAAGGCAATACACACACTAACACTAAAGATATTTTAACACAGTTTCTTGATTTTTATAAAGATTTATATTCTTCTGAATCTTATGAAAATAAAGAACAAGATGGATTAAATTTTTTAAATTCATTTATTGGACCAAATGTTCTGGATCATATAAAAAGAAGTTTAGAAGAGCCTATATCTTTAATAGAAATAGAATCAGCATTGAAGTCTCTTAGTGTTGGATCCGCTCCGGGTGGTGATGGATATACTGTTGAATTTTATAAATCATTTCAAAATATTATTTTACCATATCTATTAAATTTGTATCAGTATCAAATGAATAATGGGAATATATCAGGTACTATGGCTGATTCAGTAATTATTGTCTTACCAAAACCAAACAAGGATCCTATCTTGGTTTCAAACTACAGGCCTATCTCTTTATTAAATGTAGATGGTAAGTTGATTGCTAAAGTATTAGCAATAAGATTGGCAAAAGCTCTTCCTTTTATTATTGATGTTCACCAAACAAGATTTATTGCTAAAAGATATTCATCAAATAATACTAGACTAGCATTTCACTCTTTAAATTTAGCAAAAAATATTAATGATCCAGCTTTTCTAGTGTCTTTAGATGCAGAAAAAGCTTTTGATAGAGTGGAATGGAGTTTTATGTATCAAGCTTTAGAATGGTTTGGTATAGGCCCCGGTTTTATTAAAATGATTCAGACATTGTATAGCTCTCCTGGTGCAAGATTATATATTAATAATAATTTATCAGACAGATTTAACTTGTGTAGGGGTTGTTAGACAAGGATGTCCTTTGTCCCCCTTACTTTTTGATGTTGTTCTAGAACCCTTATTAATTGCAATTAATCAAACTAAGGAGATAAAGGGAATCTCATTCTCCAACTGGGAATTTAAACTTTCTGCTTATGCAGATGATATTTTATTATATTTAAGAGAACCGAGGAATACTATTCCATGTTTACTTACTCTTTTAGAAAAATTCGGTAAATTTTCTGGATATAAAATTAACTGGAGTAAATCTGAAATTCTTCCAATTAATGTTCATTGTACCAAAGGACTATTTGATTCATATTCATTTATATGGAAAGATGAAGGTTTAAAATATTTAGGAATTATTATCAAAAATACAATTGAAGAGACAGTCAAAGAAAATGAAAAGCTTTTATTAAGAAAAATAACAGAAATGTGCGAGCAATGGAATCCTTTACATCTTTCTTGGTGGGGAAGAGTTCAAACAATTAAAATGATGATATTGCCTGTGGTTTGTTACCAAATGAGTATGATACCAATATTTTTTCAGGGGTCATTTTATAAAAAATTAAACAATCTTTTTACAAAATTTGTTTGGTTTGGGAAAAGACCCAGAATTGCTTTAGTATCATTACAAAAACCAATTGTGGAGGGAGGGGTAAATTTTCCAAATTTTTATAGGTACCATCAAGCCTATATTCTAAGACAGGGTATGTATTGGATCCTCCCAGATCTCATGGAGAATGTACCGGATTGGTTATATTTAGAATGGCGGCTCCTGTTCCCATTACATTTAGAACATTTACTTAGTATAACAATGCCTAGAAGATATAAAGATAACAGAATTTTACTGGACACTTGGAAGACATTAAGATATATTAGTAATCTATCACCAGAACCAATTGCTAAATCACTAAATCAATCTATTTGGGTAAACTCCAGGATCAAGATTGGCGGATTTAAGATCGTCTGGAAACAATGGATAATTGCAGGTATACGGACATTAAATGATGTTATTTCAGAAGGATCACTGCTTAGTTTTTCACAATTGCAAAATAAATTTGGCTTAAACAAGACACAATATTTTAAATGGATGCAATTGAAGCAGGCCATTCAGGCAGGGTTCCCTGACTGGAAAGATCTTACTAATCAATATAGTCTGCAGGTATTATGTTTCCAGGCGGATTTTTTGGGTCACCAAGCCGCAAAATGGTATAAATTGTTATATGGATTTTTAAATAAAAAAAAGAAAACTGGACTTAGGGATATTTGGAGTTTTGAGATTGGACAGATAATTTCTGCTTCTCAATGGCCACGATTTTGGTCCTGGAGATTAAGGTCTACAAGGTCAGCATCTATGAATCAAACATGGATGTTTTTGTTACATAGAGTGTTATGGACCCCTACGCGCCTGCAAAAGATAGATAGTACTAGATCAAATAGATGCTGGCATTATAGAATAGAAGTAGGGACGTTAGATCATTTAATATTTTTTTGTCCCTGTGTTAATGCCTTTTGGAATTTAATTTGGCCCCAAATTAATAAGTTCCTAGAAAATCATGTAGGACTCTCATATGACACCATACTATTTGGCACTGCAATGAGAACTCAGAGTCCGATTTCAGCTAATAATAACAAGTTACTATTGATATTGACAGGGGTCGCCATGCAACAAATTACTCAAAATTGGAAGAAGTATACCAAATTAAATTATACATTCTGGTGGAACTCTGTCTGTCTTATATACAAAATGGAAAAAGTATTGGCATTACAACAAGGGAATCTTCACAACTTTAAGAAAATTTGGGAACCATTGACCAACTATTCTAATGATCAGATTTATTAGCACATTGGTAGTAGGTTTATTGGGATAGGGAGGGATATGTATAATTTTTGGAAATAGGAATTGGGAAAAAGGGGGTGGGATTTATCATTTATGATATGATGTATTGATTGTAGCTACAAATGTCATATAATAATTAATTATATTCTATATGTTTCAATTACTGTAAGAATGAAAAACTAATAAATAAAATTTGGAAAAAACAAAAAAAACAAAACAAAAAACAATGAAATAATAAATAATTGCATTATAGCCAAGATATGTAAGCCTTTTTCATCTGGATAAGCTTTAGATGGGTTACTTTAGAAAATTAACATAGATTCGTGGTAGTTCAGGGTTGGATCTAGTAGTCACTGTTGGCAAAATAAATCCACTTACTTCCAGTGTTGGAAAGTAATGAGTAACTAAAATGATGACTTTCATTCAAATGTAATAAAATAACTGTAATACTGTACACATGAGCCAACTTTTCAAAATGATTGGAGGTCCCCAAAAGCCTTACCTTGCCCCTACAATAATAGTACTACTTGTAATGCCATTTATTCCATTCATTTTTCATATATACATACAATATAATCTTATTAATACACAATGGCTCACCACAAAATTAAACTACACTGTATGCTTCTCAACATTCATTCCTACCAGAACACTTGGCCTTGGTCACACATGAAGAACATGCAAATACGGGACCACAAACTAAAAGTACTAATATGCACAAACAAAACCCTAAGATGCCAGACTCTACACACAGTACAATACCAGAGAAAGAGAAAGAAAATAATTGTGCAAAATATAGACAGCAGATATAAATTCTCAAATCTGACACCATTTCAGTCACTAAATTGGAAATAGTTTCAAATTTTAATAGACATTTGACTTATCTTAATTCTAGACGATTGTACATAATAAAATTGGGGGTTCTATAACAACAAAATAGTTTATTACAAAGACAGAAGAGACTAACGAGATACAAAAGGGAGAGTGATGAACTACAATAAGATTTAAGAAAACAGAACGAAAAAGGATATAACAGGAGGGGGGGGTGGTATTGTTCAAGCTGCCTGAAAGGATTCAGAAAAGAAAGGAAAACTCATGTTAGTGCTCAAAGGCATTTTCCCTACCTTTGCGGTCTGGTGATTTTATTTTTCTAATCACCTTTTCCCAGGCTCTGTCTATTCTCTTAACTGTGTTTCCAGGGTCTTCTTATCCTTTTGTTGTTTTTCTCTACTTTATTTTCTGCCCTACATCCATCTTTATCAAAAAAGAACTGACTTCTTGTTGAAAATACTGTCTACAGAGAGTGATCAATAATTTATGCAGAGCGCTCAGAGAAATGAAACTCCAAAGGGTGAACTTGAAAAGCCACCCTGCAGAAGGAGTTCACCTTCCAGTCATTGCAACTACTTGAAATGTTGATCGCTCTCTGAGACTAGGTGTTAAGTTATATTAGTCACATGATTTATAATAATTCAAACTGAGGTGAAACTTCTCTCCTTGTAACGCAATATATGAAATGCATAAATCACTGAGATGGTTAGGTAAAAAATGCTTCAGGAGACCCGATTATAGATGTTGAAAACGCTTAATGCTGTAAATTGTCGAACTCTATTAGCTTCGTGATATGCAATCTCATCTAGAAATAAAAAATAAAAAAATATTTCGTATTAAGTGTGAACCAGTCTTTCAAGTGCACACTATAAATACTAGATTATAATAATATATAAAGCAAACCATGAGGAAGCTAACACTTAGATAGCGATCCATCATGTACACAGATGGATCAAGCACTGGCTGTCAGGTAGACTACAGAGGGTCGGAGTAAAGGGCCAATATTCTGACTGGCGGGGAGTCACGAGCGGTGTGCCGCAGGGATCGGTGCTGGGGCCGCTACTCTTCAACATATTTATCAATGACCTGGAAACGGAGGCAAAGTGTGAGGTTATAAAATTTGCAGACGATACCAAGCTCTGCGCCAGAGTTAGGACCAGGGAGGAGTGTGAGGAACTGCAAAGGGACCTCGATAAGCTGGAGGACTGGGCAAACAAATGGCAAATGCGCTTTAACGTAGATAAATGCAAGGTCATGCACATAGGGAAAAAGAACCCGTTGTTCGAGTATAAAATGGGGGGGGAGATTGCTGGAAGACACCGGACTTGAGAGAGACTTGGGTGTGCTAGTGGATCCATCCATGAAACCATCCGCACAGTGTGCAGCAGCCTCGAAGAAAGCCAACAGGATGCTGGGCATCATCAAGAGGGGCATATCAACCAGGACGCGGGAAGTCATCATGCCGCTGTATCGAGCGATGGTGCGCCCACATCTGGAATACTGCGTTCAATATTGGTCGCCGCACCTCAAGAAGGACATGGCAGTTCTTGAGAGAGTCCAAAGGAGGGCAACGAAACTGGTAAGAGGGCTGGAAAACTGCCCATATGCTGAGAGGCTGGATAAACTGGGGCTCTTCTCTCTGGAAAAGAGGAGGCTCAGGGGGGATATGATAGAGACCTTCAAAATACTTAGGGGCATAGAGAGGGTGGACAGGGACAGGTTCTTCAGACTAAAAGGGACGACAGGTACGAGGGGGCACTCAGAGAAACTGAAGGGAGATAGGTTCAAATCAAATGCAAGGAAGTTTTTCTTCACCCAAAGGGTCGTGGACAAATGGAATGCGCTCCCGGAGGAAGTGATCCGGCAGAGTACAGTACAGGGATTCAAACAGGGATTGGACAAATTCCTGAGGGAAAAGGGGATCGTGGGGTACTGAGGGAGGTGCTGGGGTGTTGCATAAGTATAGAAAGCTCACCAGGTCGTGCAGGTGCAAGGCCGGAGGGTTAGGACATTGATGGGAAGATAGGACTTCGATGAGAAACCTAGGGGGCAAGGGGGCCCCTTCTGGTGATTAAGACCTGTTGGGCCGCCGCGAGGGCGGACTGCTGGGCGGGATGGACCTCTGGTCTGACCCGGCAGAGGCACTGCTTATGTTCTTATGATACATACCGCTGTTGGACTTCTGAAAAGTCCAACTGACAGAAGAATGCAGTCTGCTGCTGTGATTTTTAAAAGACGTAAGGAGGAGACTCAATATTACATGTCATAATGTGATGATGTAAAATTTAAAGCATTTAGCTAACGAGAACTGATGCACTATGGTTGTAATCGTAAAGACCGGTATATTGAAAAAATAGAAAAAGTAAAAATATAAAAAATTCAGAGAAACGCCAACCACTCAATTTCATTATTAAGTCCATGAGGATGCAATGTATTAAGGGTATAGATCCACTTTTGTTCTTTTCTCCATAGAGTTTGTGCAGGATTGCCTCCTCTGGTGGTAACTACTATATCTAGAACAGAATATTTAAGAGCAGTTAGATCGTGTTTATGCTCAAGTCAATGGGAGACCAGTGGGGCTTCCTGGATACCAGACTAGTCTAGTCTTTATACTGCGAGTGGTACATCCTACATAGTACAAGTGACACGGACATTGAATTATGTAGACAACTTGCTTGGAGTTACAATCAGTTGCAACAAATGGATTTAAACATTACTATTCTGCACAACTGTCCTGTAACTGATTGTAACTCTATGGAGAAAAGAACAAAAGTGGTGGCAACATAGTTTTAAATAAACAAGTTAAATTATATAATAGTAAAATAAAGTAGTAAAGACACCAATGGAAAACTGGTGATATTCCCGCTATTAAGATACATTTAGCATTGGGGCTGAGGCTTTCTGTAGCAACCTAAAGCATTTATTACATTCTTCATTCGGGATTTTGATATTGTGACTGTTACTGCTACTGGCATTCTAAATTAAGTACTGTACTTTAAAAAATTTTTTACATCATTATTGGGGAGCTGTTTCCAGAAAAAGAAGGACAGATTGAAACATCTGGATTTTACTTCCATTGCTTTCAATGGAAGTAAAACCCAGATATCTCTATCTATCCTACTTACTTCTATTGCTTTCAGTAGAAGTAAAACCCGGATGTCTCAATCCATCCTCCTTTTTCTGGAGCCATATGGTAACCCTAAACAAGCCACTCCCAAAGTTTCCATAGGAAATAATGGAGGTTTTATTCACAGTTTCAGCAGTGCCAGCCGATCAGCAGTTTCACAGCAGCTAAATGGAGGAAAACAATTTTTTGTCTCAGAATAGCTCCAATTTGACCAGACTTTAAGATCTTTGGATTGCCAGTTGGCTGGACACTGACTGTAACCTCTGTCTCCATGGATACTCTTCACATGAAGGGGGGTAGGGGGGGGGGTCACTCCAGATGCATACAGTCTGCACTTAAATTCACAGGGGAATGGACCCCGAGTCCAAGAAGGGTGGCACATAGCAGGCTGACTTCACAGATCCAACAAAGTTTCTCAGTGAAGCAGCAGTCTGGCTCAGCAAGACTGGGTCCTTTCCTCTGACAGGAGACAAGAAACGGGTCTCAGGGCACTGAAGCCACTGAAAAAGTTAACTTTAAGAAAAAAGCAAAGCAATTCAAAGACTTCTGAATGATTGCTTTCAGAAATTGAAACTGAATATGGATCTAGCTCTCAGTCTAAAAGTGTTGGATTTCTGCAACTCCCGGAATGCGGGTTGGGATTGAACACCTAGCATAACAGAAAGGGCTATGTTTTCATTTGGACAATTTCTAATTCTACATATTTTGCTTCTGTGGAACAAAATTCTGATAGCCATGTTTAGCCTGGAGAAAAGTGGAATCTTAGTGAGATTTAGAAGAAAAGCCCACAATATTTTGTTTGCTCCCTCTTTGAGTGAAGAGAGACACAAGGTATGGGTATACAAATTACTTCCACAATCACAATGAACACAGTGCTCTATCACCACTGCAACCTACAGCAAATGCAGACAGATACATTTGCATCCTTGTTGCCCATCGTTTGCCAAGCTACTATGCTCAGTACCCAAAACATGTACATAAGAATTTCTACTACTGCTCTTCATCCTTTTAATCTATTGTTCTGTATTTCTGCTCTATATAAAGTTGTAACCTTGTTGCTAAACACCTTCTACTATGTATGTAAACTTGTAACCCGTTCTGGGCTTGAAATTCGACTAAATAAATAAATCTCTGCATAAGTCTTATGATGTAAAAATAGGGTTATCATATTTGCAGAAACAAAACAGAGGACACAAAAAAAGGGTTGCTACCTTTGCTAAAAAAAATATTGAATCATAGCTAGGGTTAGTGGCATAGTAAGGGGGGGGCAGCCCACCCAGGATGCTGTCTTGGTGGGGGCACCGGCACCCGTCCTCCTCTCTGCCCCTACCAGACACCCCCCGCCCCATGCCTGTGCTCCTTTCCTCGTACCTCTTTAATTTTCCCGGCACGAGCAATACCACGAACTTGCCGCATGGGTGTCGGTTCTTCCTGACATCACTTCCGGGTCTCGTGCCTAGGAAGTGACTTTAGAGGGAGAGCTGACATGGTGCGGGCAGCAGGTTTGTGATGCTGCTAGCACCAGGAAAATGAAAGAGGTACAGAGGAAGGGAAGGGGGCAGGAGAAGAGGGCTGGGGAGTCTGAAGAGCAGATATTCCGCAACAACTTTGGCTGGTTTCTGAGATATGTGTGAGTCTTTGCATGACATATGCTTCAAATTGTGCTGCATGAACAAAATTCCTTTGACAAATTCAACCATTAGGGAAACAGAGAGCAGACCAGCAATGCCTTTCTCTCTTTAGCACCCCTTTGTGTCCAGACTGACTAGTAGGCCAGAGATGGTTTTTCTCATTATGTTGGTCAGAGACACATAAAAAAAGAGGATATTTTCCTAAAAATTACAACAAAAAAGCCTGGAAGACAAATCTGCAGAAGTCCAGAAGTCTTAAAAGAGGATATATGGTATCCATCCATATACTATATAAAGATATTACAGAAACTGGATTATTTTGTCAAAGACCAAAAGAAAGGTAAAGATCATTTATTGCAGTGCCAAGCCATTTTCAGTCATCAAAATCAGATTTTATTTTGAACCTGAGATTAAAAGCAGGAAAACCCAAGTCTTTGCCTTTTCAGATATTCGATGTGACTTGAGCAGGAGCATTAAATGCTGCAGTTCGTGGAGATTGGCGTTTAGGGCGATGCTGCGTGGAAAGTGGTGTATTTTTGGACTACCTCAACAGCTCATTTCCTACACTTTGGATGCCATGCTCACTAGAAAATATTCTCAGCAGACTGAGGAGCCGATGCAATAAAGTACACTCAGGCTTTTTTGGCAGGGTTAACACAGCTTTAGTGTACAATGTTGTGGACACACAATGCAGGAAGTACTTTGCTACCGTGTTAACCTTGCCAGAGCCTTAGACGCTAATGCACAGTATAATGGTAATGGGCTAATTAACTGTTCTGCACCAATACAGAGAAATGTGCAGAAGATATCAAGTCTGAGAATCAGGGGTGTAGTCAGAACTCCAATGTTTATTGAAGGACTTGCTATTCCATTTTGCATACTTTGGGATCTGGTTGATAGTTTACAATATAACAAATGACACCTTTGCTGGCAGAGATACCCAAGCCCCACCAGCCAAAGAGATTCATTGACAGAACCCCATTCTGCACTGCCTGAGCAGCGAGGAAGTCATCATGGTGCTCTCGGCACTTGCACATACGTAGCGTCTGTAGCGGAGGCTCCAGGAGAGACTTGAGCATCCCCACCAGCCATGGATCTGGTGCAGTGATTTTGGAGGGTGTCTGAGCCCAAAGTGGGAGGCTCAGGACCCTGAGGTGCATCTTTCAGGGCTATACCACTGCTGAGTACACCAGGGATTTAATGACAAGTCTAAGGAGATGTAGAAGGATTAGCTTGCTCTTCTGTAGGTTGGCGTCTGTGAGGATTTAACATGCTTCTCTTTTTCCTGAGAGCAATCATGACCCACCAAATTTTTTTGACCTCCATGAAGAACAGGAGTTAAAAAAAGTACAGAATGGGGAGAAGACGGCTCTGTATTAAGGCACATATTTGCTTGTGCTCAACTGTATACAAATGTCAACATTGCAAACGCATTTTCTGCACAGAATGGCACATTGTGTGGAGACGTTTCTCTGCTCAGACAGAGCACTAGCTGCCTTATTGTAGGAAGTTCTGTGCGTGCATCCAGTGTGCTCTCTCTGTGCAGATCCTATTTCCTTACTCCACTGGGGAGAAAAATTAGGCATTACGCTTTGCATGCGGAAAGTGTTTTTGTTATTGGTGCATGGCATCAGCCCCAAGAGTCTCAGCTTTACAAGGACCAGTGATCTTTCATATCAACTCTGAAAGGTTCATAAACTGTAACTTGAAGTGTTTATTTCAGCAAATTATGGGTTATTTAAGAGAACAACAAAAAGAAATATCAAGGGATACTATTAAGACACAGTTGTAAGAATTTGATGTAAACACCAGCCATTGCAGTGATTTTATATACGACTATCCAAATCCCAGTATCTGGATCAGTAACTTTATCCAGGCAGATACTCGGATAGTGGATTGAAAACCATTGCCATTGGAAGTGGAAATTCTCCTCAGGAACTGCACCGATACCATTGCAGGTACGTTTTCCTGTGCAATCAAACACATACATTTATGCAGATGAGGAGTCAACAGGGATAAAAGCAGAAAATGAGGGTAGCCAAGGGCAAGGGGTGAGAAAGTACTAGAGGAAGTGGATTTTCCAGTGTTTATCCATTACTATTTTTGTTCAGTGGGTAAGTTAAAACCTAGTGCATTTTTCTAGCCAAAAAGGTGCCGATACTCAAATACCAGGCCATTCTTCAGGCCCCATGCAACTGGCCACAGAATCCATGAAAAGGTGTAAACTAAAACTAAACTAAACCAAACTAAACCTTAAGTTTGTATACCGCATCATCTCCACAGAAGTAGAGCTCGGCACAGTTTACAGGAATTGGTATAGAAAAGAACTACAAAGAAAGTAGAAGGACTTAGAAAGAGAAGTTTAGAGGGAATTAGTATATCGATGAGGGAGGGGATCATTGCATTTTAGAGAAGAGCCAAGTTTTCAAATGTTTTCGGAAGTGTTGGAAGGAGGTCAGGCTCCGAAGCTGGGTAGTAAAG
The DNA here is from genome assembly GCF_902459505.1 of Geotrypetes seraphini. Classification (NCBI taxonomy): domain Eukaryota; kingdom Metazoa; phylum Chordata; class Amphibia; order Gymnophiona; family Dermophiidae; genus Geotrypetes; species Geotrypetes seraphini. The sequence continues at coordinate 73,163,096 of NC_047095.1, forward strand.
CTGTTCCAGAGTTCGGTGATCCTGAAGAAGAGGGAAGTCCCTAATTTTCCTGCATGGGATATGCCTTTTAAAGAGGGGAAGGATAGTTTGAATTTTTGAGTGGATCTGGTGGTGTTGGGATTAGAGGAGTTCCAAGATAGTGGAAAAAGGGGAGGCAGGATACCGTGTAGAGACTTGAAGGTTAGGCAGGCGCATTTGTAGTGAACCCTAAGGATTACTGGGAGCCAGTGAAGCTTAGACAGAAGCGGGGAGACGTGGTCAAATTTGCTTTTTGCAAAGATTAGTTTAGTCGCAGTGTTCTGGATCCGCTGGAGTCTATGAAGGCTTTTCTTTGTCAGGCTTAAGTAGATGGAGTTACAGTAATCCAGTTTGGAAAGAATGATGGATTGTACGAGGACAGCAAAGTGATGTTGATGGAAGCAGGATCTCACTTTCCTTAACATGTGAAGATTGAAAAAGCATTTTTTTACTGAGGAATTAAGGTGGTCATTGTAGGACAGTATGGAATCAATGATGATGCCCAGAACTTTGCATGAGTGTTCAAGCTGCAATGTGGTGCCAGAGGACAGTGGGATGAGGGTGGGTAGCTGATCTAATTTTGGGCTGAGCCAAAGTAGTTTTGTTTTGGTTTCGTTTAATTTCATTTGTACGGTGAGGGCCCAGGATTGGAGGTTCGATATACATGAGGAGATGTTCTCAGAGAGACTGGTGATGTTAGAGTCGGTCTCGAGGAGGACAAGGATGTCATTGGCGTAAGTGTAAAGTGTTTCCAAGGGGGACAGTTGGAGGAGTTTCAGGGAGGACATATAAACATTGAAGAGAATCGGAGATAGAGGTGAGCCCTGAGGAACTCCACAAATCGGTTTCCATGGGAGGGATGAGGAGCCATTCATGTTAACGAAGTAGGAAAGGGAACGTAAGAATTTTGAGAACCAATCTAATACTGTTAAGTTTATGCCAATTTCAGAAAGTTGGAGAATTAGTATATCATGATGGACCATGTCGAAAGCTGCAGAAAGGTCGAACTGAAGAACAGCGAACTTATTGCAAGAGTGAAGATGTTGGAACTTTGAGATTAATGAGGTCAATAGGGATTCGGTGCTGAAGTTGGGTCTGAAGCCATGTTGGTAGGGTAGGAGAATGGAGAATCTTTCAAGATAGGATGAGAGTTGGGTAGATATGATGGACTCCAGCAACTTGGTCAGGAGAGGAATATTTGCTATTGGGCGATAGCTGGATGGTATGGTGGGGTCTAGATCAGATTTTTTCAGTAGTGGGGATAGGGCAATGTGTCCCATTTCTGCAGAGAATAGGCCTGAAAGTCAGGCAGAGTTTATAAGTTTGGTGAGAGATGAGATGGCTTGTGTGGGAATATTCTCGTATAGGTAGGAGGGGAAAGAGTCCAAGGTACAGTTGCAGGATTTCAACTTGAAGCAGAATTTGGCGACCTGGGAATCAGATATGAGCTCGAAGATGGTCCAGGATCTGTTGGCTGGAATATGGTTGGTGACGGTTAGAATGGGGTTGGAGTCGGTGGATACCAGAGAGTTGTAAGAGAGTGCTGGTGGGAATGAGCATCGTAAGGTAGTGACTTTTTCATTGAAGAATTTTGCTAGAACGTCTGCAGATGGAGAGAAGGGGAGTGTGGTGGTGTCATGTTTGGAGGATATGGAGCGCCAGATGTTAAACAAAGTATTACTTTGGTTGTTGGACCTGGAGATTTTGTTACTGTAGTAATTCTTCCTTGCTTTTTTTAGTTCAGTATTGTATGATTTAATATTAACCCTCCAGGATTGTCTGTCTGTGGGGGATTTCGATTTTTTTTCCATTTGCGTTCCAGTATTCGACATTTCTGCTTCAGTTCTCTGTGGTATGGAAGGTACCAAGGGGCCTTGTGGGAGTAGGAGACAGCTTTAATGGATAGTGGTGCGAGGGAGTGGTAGGTGGTCTTAGAGAGGGTGATCCAGGTGTGCCAATTGGATTCAGGGTTTGGAGGGTTAGGAAAGGTGGGAATTAGGTTGAGGAATTTTGTCCAGAACAATTTGATAGCGATTTTTTTTCAGAAGGTAATGGAGTTTGAGGAACGAAGTGGGAACCCAAGGTGAGACATGAAAATGGGGAGGCAAAAAGCCCCTAGGAAGTGGTCAGACCAAGGGACATGATCCCAACAAGGGTCATCGACTGAAGTTTTGTAATCGGTGAGATCGAGGAAACTGATGATGTCTAGCATGTTCCCCTTTTCATGGGTTGGAGAGAGTGCCGGTGGGGGGGGGGGGGGGGAAGCCTAAAGTGAGGAAGTTAATGAAATCAGTTGCATCCTTGTTGGTGGTATCATTTAGGTGGAGATTAATATCACCAATGATTAGTAATCTATGAAATTTGAGGAAGGCGTTTGTAATGGTCTCGAGGACGGGTTCAGAGGATTTGTTCCAGGGGGACGGTGGACGATATAATAGTAGGATACCCAGTGGGTGAGGATGGAGTTCATCATTGACAGAGACTAGCATATATTCTAGAGAGGCATGGCTGCCCTTTTCGAGAAGCTGGACATCGAAGAATGATTTGTGGAGTGCCAAGCCAATTCCTTTTCGGTTAATTCTGGGGGAGAAGAGGCCTTGGTAACCGTGAGAACAAAGCTAGTTTTGTGTAAATATGTCTTTTGCAATCCATGATTCTGTGATGAAAAGGAATCCAGGTTCAAGATCTTCAAGTAGGTCCTTCAAAATTTGGGTTTTGTTGCATGCGGATCTGGTATTGCAGTAAAATGATGGGACTGGGGTGAGCAAGTCAAAGGCAAGGTTGGGAAGGTTGGCAGGGGGAATGGGCTTTAAGGAGGCATTAGTTCTTCGTGGGTTTTTGTTTTTTTTAAAAAGAATGATTTCTGGTGTGCAATAACGTGGGGATTTTGATGCCTGGGCAAATAGTACTGACATTTATGGGGTCGGGTAAGTTGGGAGAGGGGGGTTTCAGGCAGAGGATGATATTGGAGAATGTGCAGAGAAGGAGAAGAAGAATCCACGGGTGTGGCTTCATGTTGGGGTTGGGGAGGGCTAGGAGGCAGGAATAGAGGAAAGTCTTGGTAATTGGGTAGGACTAGAGCAGAACCTGAGCTCTTTTGTTGTACAAGAAATGACAAAAGGATTTGACTTTTGCTAATATGTAAGAGCCTCATATTGCCTCTGGCCCATAAGGATACAAATCCTACACATTACAACTTTCAAACTATACTAGAGCAAAAGAAATAAAACACTCAGTGCCTCTTGTTACCCCAAATGTGTCCAAAGGAGTGCCCTAAGAAACACCTCAATTGTATTCCTTTATCAGCGTGACTTGATTGGCATGGCATATCATGTGCATTTGATACACTGCACTATCTGAGGAAGAAGGATCACCTTCGAAAGCTAATCAAACAATGCACTAACCCCCTTCCCCTTTTACAAAGCCGAATTAGACTTTTTTTTATTAACGGCTGTGGCAGTATTAGCTGTGGCGCTCATAGGAATTCTATGAGAATCAGACCTAATACTGCCACGGCCGGTGATAAAAAAAAGCCTAACACAGCTTTATAAAAGGGGGGTAAGTTAATACAATACAAAAGGTATTAAGAGTACCAGGGGTGTCCAACCTGCGGCCCCGTGAAGGAATTTGTGTGGACCCGGTCGCGGGCGATGCAGTGTTTTCCTCTGCTGTCCCTGGGAGTTTACCATCTTGCCGGCTCCCTCCTCTGTCTTGCTACAGCATTTGCACATTTGTGTGGCCCCAGAAACATTTTTTTCGGCCAATGCGGCCCAGGGAAGCCAAAAGGTTGGCCACCCCTGCTTTACTCCTTTTATTTATATATATTATCTCAAACACGGCTAGCACACTTTTTCATTCATACATCATTAGGAGGGCTTTTTTGAGGGGGCACTGAGTACCAGCACCTTTTCCATTGTTTAATAAAAATAGCGCTGTACTTTTAAATGACCTCATGGCTGTTGACACAGTGCTTAGATGGCAGCTCCAGTAGCTGTAAAAGAAGGTCAGTGTGTCCCAAATCAAAAATGTAAAGAGGAACTGGAGTAAAAACTAAACAAACAATTCTAATAAACTCCAGTAATATATTTATTTGTGCTGGGAGCAAATTACTCTCTATTGCCTGACCCCTATTATCAAACACTCAGTTACTGAACTTATCATGAAATACAATCAGAGGGGGAAAGGCCTCAGAAGCCCTGGGGCAATTTTTGCACAGAGGCTATGAAGGGGAGCTTAGGTTGCTTGCTGTCTCCCCCCCCCCCTCCATGCTTCTATCATTGGTCAGAAAAACCCATTTGTACAACTTGAGGTTGAATTAAATTTTCAAGTAGTTCAGGATAATACAAGATTATACAAAATTTCACAGAGTGTCTATCCAAAAAACAGAAGAGCAAGCATAACTTATCTTAAGTGAAACGAGACTTCTTAATAAAGTGCTTGCCTCTCCATGAAGAGAAGGCAAGGCAAGCACTTTACTAAGAAGTCTCGTTACCTTATATCACCTTCATCTAATATGCTGAGTGCAGGTACTGTGTATGTCAACAGGAGGGTGGGAAAGACATCTTACAGTTGAAATCAGTGAGTAAAATTTTGGTGGACTACGGATTAAAAAGACACGATTTCAACAATGTGACTATCCTGTGGCCATAATAATCAAAGTACTCTTTGGACTACTGGCATGATGTGGTGGTACTGGGGAACTGCCTTCTGTGATACCAGTGTTTGGTCAGCTCTGGTCACCTTGTTGGGGAGACTTGATAGACTGAGTAGGTCTTTACGTATCTGCCGTCATTTACTATGTTACTTTGGGGACGAGGAAATCAGGATTGCTATCCAGCACAGTATCCCCATTCCCTGCAAAATTTAGCTACAGCCTTACTGGGTCAGACCAATAGTCCATCTAGCTCAGTAGCTTATCTTCACGGAGGTGAATCCAGGTCACAAGTAACTGGCAAAACCCCAAATAGTAGCAGCATTCCCTACCACTGATCCAGGGCAAGCAGTGGCTTCTCCTATGTCTGTCTCAACAGCATTTTATGGACTTTTCCTCCAGAAACCTTTTTTGAAACCAGCTACATCCTCTGGCAACACATTCCTGAGCTTAACTATTCTCTGAGTGAAAAAATATTTTCTCCTATTAGTTTTAAAAGTATTTTCCTCTAACTTCACTGAGTGTCCCCTAGCCTTTGCAATTTTTGGACGGAGCAAAAAAAAAAAAAAAAAAAAAATCGATCCATTTGTACCCGTTCTATATTACTCAGGGTTTTATAAGACTTCAATCGATAAAGTTACACTAATCTGAAGAATCTCTTTCTCTGTGAGCCCCTTCTCACATTCATTAGGAGTGTGTCGCATATTTGAAGCCTGTCTCTCTCTCTGAGCTCCTTCTCTCACTTATTAGGAGTGCGATACCAATCTGAAGACTCATTTTCACGCTCTGAGCCCCTCTCTCACTCATTAAGAGTATGTTACTCTCATCTAGGCTCTCTCTCTCACTCATTAGTAACATAGTAAATAACAGCAGATAGAGAGACCTGAACGGCCCATCCAGTCTGTCCAACATTCACACTCCTTCTTACATTCATGTTTAGATTGTCTTTTCTTTAATATTTCTGGGCAACCGATCATAGAAGTTTGCACGGTATTGCCATTAGGTTCCTGCTACTGGAGTTGCCATTGAAGCTCACTCCAGCCTATCCTAACCATCCTATCACTGGGGCTTCAATCAAAGCCCTCCCCAGACTATCCTAAACCAAATCACCATATACAGGACACAGATCATACAGGCCTTTAAGTTAGTTTTATACCATTCATTTTCTAATTAGAGATCCTCTGTATTCATCCCACCATTTTCCTCTCCACTACCTCCCTCGGGAAGGCATTCCAGGCATCTACCACCCTCTCTGTGAAAAATAATTTCCTAAAATTACTTCTAAGTCTGCCACCCTACAACCTCAATTCATGCCCTCTAGTTTTACCATTTTCCTTCCTCCGGAAAAGATTTGTTTCTATATTAATACCTTTCAAGTATTTATGTTTAAATATATTTATTAAGATTTTCAATAAAGTGCAAAGAAATTACACACAGCAATGCAAACCGAATACTTTTACAGATGCACAAACCAAACCCCAACCCCCCCCACTCCCCCCTCTGCATAAAAAATCAATGACCAACAGTTCACCATGTAGCTTGTGGCCCCCTTCACAAATTTAATAGTCTGCTACGGGCCTGGGGTGTTAGGTCCATCCAGAAATGCTCCCAGATCTGACAAAAGCGGCGACCCGGGACCCGGTTCAGATCACCAGCTTGTCTCCGCTCCAAAGATCTCCATTGACTGTAAGATGGCGGTTCCTGGGACAACCAGTTGGTCAAAATGGCTTTCTTTCCCATCAGCATCGCCCTTGACACAAAAGCTGTCATCCCTTTCGGTTTTGGCGTTACAATATTGTAATATCCGAATAAAGCTCTGGGCGTAGGGGACCAACGCCGATCCCAGAGAAATGTAATATAGTTACCCAGGCTGCTCCAGAATGGAAGAATACGCAGACAAGTCCAAAGCATATGTCCCAAAGAAACATGAGCCAGAGCACACTTAGGACAATTATGGGTAGGGGTGATTCCCATCCGAAATGCCCGTTTAGGTGAGATGTAGAGCCGCAGTACAATCTTCAATTATAGTTCCCAATGAATAACGTTGGGGGACACTCTCCTAATGTTTTTTAGCACCTGTTGCACTTGTTGGGCAGACAAAGAGCACTGCAGGTCTTCCGCCCAGGACACTGCCAAAAAGTCCAGATTAGGACCCGTTTGACAATTCCGGAGACCCAATAGATGAAATCGAAGCGGGACCGTCTGTTGAGCTGAAAGACTGAAGAGTTCCGAGAGTGCTTCACGGCTCTCCTCTGTTAAGTGCTTAGCTGGCAAAGAATGAACATGTCGTATCTGGTAGTAAGCAAACAAATCCGCAGCTGTCAGGTCAAACGTATGACATAAAGTTGCAAATGATGCCAACTGTCCATCCTCCGAAAACAGTTGAAATAAATATTGTAATCCTTGATCTGCCCATCATTGAAAGGCAGCATTATGCAATCCAGGCAAAAAGTTACCATTGCCCTGAATGGGCAGGTACATAGAAACCACAGATGACAGCTTGGCGACCTTACAAAGCCGCCACCACCACATCCGCTGAGCGGGGGCAAAAATAGGGTATCTTGCCACCATCGGCGGAGCACCGACTCCGTAACATTTAACATATAACTGATATGGTAAGGAGCCAACAAAGATAATTCTATTGGGGTAGCTGTAAAATAAGAAGTACCTCTGAACCAGTCATTAATGTGTCTCATCTGGCATGCCAGGGCATACCAGCAAATGTTCAACAAGCCATATCCACCCTTTTCCCGAGGCAGGCACATCCGAGGAAGGCACATGCGAGGGTGTTTACCCTCCCATAGGAAATATTGTAAACCCTTAGTAATTTGAGCATTGTGAGCATGAGATAATAACAAAGGGAATACCTGGAATCGGTACAACCATTTGGGAAAAATCACCATATTAAACAGGGCCACAAGTCCCGCCACTGTGGACCAAATTTGTAACCTTTGCAACATATCCAACACTAAGGGGGGAAATATTACTTTTGTAAAGAGTCATGAGATCTCTAGGAATCCAGACTAGAGAGTTGCACGGGGACAGAAATCCCACCCATCCCCGCCAGAATCCTCTCCATCCCCACCCGTCCCCGTCAGGATCCTCTCCGTCCCCACCCATCCCTGCAAGGAATTACCTCCATCCCTGCCCGTCCCCATAAAAAGCAGCAATTACTTCTGACAGGATCATCAATTCCACAGTTTCTTTTGTGTTTGCGCTGCTGTTTTCCTTGTGGAAACTCTTTGGTGGAACCCTTTTTTTGTTTTCTGTTCAGGTAATTAACTTATAAATCCCTCTTTTACTAAGGCTGACGTGTCCATTATATTATATGGACGAATCCTGCTTCCAAAGCCTTCCATCTCCATGGGAGTCCTGTGGGCCAGAGGGGGGTCCCCATGGGAGTCCCGTGGGTTGGGGGATTCCTGTGGGTCCCCCGTGGGACCTGCGGGATTCCCGCGATCCCTGTTCCCGTGCAGACCTCTAATCTAGACCCCCAAATATTTAATAGAGGCCTGGGCCCATATGAAAGGAAACTCCACCACCCAAGACTGTTGCAAAGCCAGCGGGCTAGCCAGGGCAGTGGATTTCCGGTAATTTAGGGTGAAACCCGAATAAAATCAGAACTCATCAAGAGCTTGTAATAAATGGGGGATTGAATGACTAGGCCGTGTTAAAGCAAATTGCAAATCGTCTGCAAAAGCCAAGACCTTCACAGAACGGTCAGAAAATTCCACCCCAAGGATATTCCTATCTTGAGAGACAGTTCGAAGAAAAGGTTCCAGATAAAGTAAGAAAAACAAAGGGGATAGGGGACAACCCTGTCTAGTACCCTGCTCAATCAAAAAAGGGTTGGTGATGACATTGTTAACCAGGAGATGGGCCATGGGATTCGTATATAAAGTTCGAATTGCCTGAGTGTACCAATCATTCAATCCCATGTAAGCAAGCACGTGAAATAAATATGTCCAGTCTACTTGATCAAAAGCTTGTGCTGCGTCTAAACTAAACAACATCATAGACAAGTTTTGAGCTTGCGTATGTGCTAAAGTTAATATCACTTTATGAACATTATGTACTGCCTGCCGGCCTCTCACAAAGCCCACCTGAGCCGGGGCGATAAGACTGGGGAGCAAAGGAGCCAGCCAATATTTTAGATAAAATTTTAATATCCACATCTAGGAGTGAAATTGGTCGGTAGGACTTGAGAGCCGCCCCTCCCTCCCGGGTTTCAAAATTAAGGTTATTAGGGCTTCATTGGCTCCTGTCGGGAATCCCCCACCCTCAACAGCCCGAGTATAATATTCGCGTAACGGAGGCCCAATTTGAGGGGATAACAACTTATAAAATTCAGCTCCGGGGCCGAATAATTCCGCTGGGTCTGAATGGCCCTCTGCAATTCTTTAGCAGTAATAGGTGCGTTCAGAGACTCCACATCCCGCTCCAGCAGTTTAGGGAGGCCTGAATCTTCCAAATAGTCTCGAATAAGAGGCCCGGCCCCCGAGTCCCGCCGACCATAGAATCCCCAGAAATAGTCGTGGAAAGCCCGTGCTATCAGGTCAGTAGAATGTTGCATCTGACCCATACCATCCCGAAGACCGGATACAAAGCGCTGTCCCCGTGCCTGTTTAGTTAAACGTGCTAACAATTTCCCTGAGCATAATGATGGTACTGAAATTTATGATAAAACAACATTTTGACCGTTCGCTCATGGATATGTGAATTAAGGGCCATCTCCACAGAAATTAGATGCTCCTTATGAGTTCGGGACGGCCGTTGATTATATAGTCGTTTAGCTGCTGCTAATTCTCATTCTAAACAAACAATTCCTCTAGACAAGCGTCTATTGCGAGCTATCACACACGCAATGCAATCCCCTCTAAGAACCACCTTAGCAGTACTCCAAAACAGAGCGGGATCTGGTCGATGTTGACCATTAAACTCTAAAAATTCTTCCCATTTAGTTGTCAAGTATGTTTTAAAATGATCATCCCTAAACAAATAACTAGGAAAACGCCAGCGGGCTGGGCCCCGCAAACCAGTGCCTACATTTGCATCTATCCAAATCAAAGCGTGATCTGATATCACCGCGGGGCCAATGACCGCAGAATCTACATTAAGAAAGGTCCAGCTAGTAGTAAGAATGTAATCTATTCTTTAAAGTGTGCCATGTGCCCGTGATCTATGGGTGTAGTCCCTTTCTGATGGGTGCAGGAAGTGCCACGGATTGACCAAGTCCAATGTGGCACAAAGATACAGGATATCTCGGGTCTGCGCTCCCCCTATAGACAGCCCCTGAGAGGAGTGGTCACAATACATATCCAGTACTTGATTATAATCACCCGCCAGAAATACTGGGTCTGTCACTCGCTCTAACAGGGCTGTGATACGTTCAAAAAAGGAGTTATCATAAACATTGAGAGCATAAACATTTAAAAGGTAAAAGGAGTATGATCCCACCGTCAAATAAAGCAGCAAATATCTGCCCTGTGGATCGCTTTCTACAACTCGGGCTGTATAGGGCAAGGATTTATGAAATAAGATCGCTACCCGCTCGCTTCTGTGGGGAGGATGCTGCATAAACTGCGCCCACCCAGGATCTTCCCAACTTGGAATGTTCTAGGCAGACTATGTCGGCCTTATGACGTTTCAACTGGTTCAAGATTTTTGTTCGTTTAATAGGGGAATTAATACCCGATACATTCCAGGACATAATTCTCAATGTAGTGGCCATAGCCTAATAAAAGTGGAAATACCTAGTCAACAATAGCAACTGAATCATTGTCGAGCCATCCCGGGTTCCCAGCCTAACCCAGGTAGCAAAAGCAAGATTGGAGCCTGCATTTTCCCAGCCTCCAGTGCATCAGGCCAAAGCCGCCAAACATCATTATCAGGACCCACCAGCCTACATATCCTAAAGGTCACATACCGCCACATGGTCAAAATGCTATTACCCACTCCCACCCAAATTCCAACCCCCACACCCACCCTCCCTCCCAATCCCCTCTCCCTCATTCCTAGACTATCACAGCTATAGACCCACACCAAGGTGGTTCTAGAGGTGTGAGAGATCACGATTAGGTGCCTCCCCGAGCCCTAAGTTGTTTACTGAGTCTCCATCAAGTCGAACTACAGGATCCACTCGTGTACTTACATCTCCCCAACCAGAGTAATAAATGGGTACATAACTAAGCCACAGCAACAAGAACAATCCAAGTGTAATAATAGAATAATACATACAAAATTAAAAGGAAACATCATAACCAGTTGTAATAACATGTGCAATAGATAATGCAGCCGTAGACCCCCAAAATCAAGGGGCCAAAGGGCCATTCCACAACAAAACAGAGGTTTGGATGACAGCAAAAGAGAAGAACATAACTATGTCACCCAACACCATCAATGGAGGTCCTGTGATTGAAGCACATGTGTGTTCAGGTAGTTGGCTGCTTCCGAAGAAGAATCAAAAGTATGCCACTGGCCTTGATGATGTATGCACATAACCGTTGGGTAGGCAAACACAAACCGCATCTTTTTGTCTGCCAAGGTGGAACAAAGCTGATAAAACAATTTTCTTTTCTTGGTCAGCGTCGCCGAGTAATCCTGAAAAATCCGCACTTCCGAGTCCTCGTATTTCAAAGAGTCTCGAATCTGCTTATACTGTCGCAATATTTCAACTTTATGGTTATAATTAAACAGTTTGACAATGACCATCCTCGGGCGTGCCTCTCGGGCTTGCTCCCTGCCCAAACGATGCACCCATTGCAAGCATATGGGGCCCAGTCCGTCCCGCATAGGGAAGGTAGCAGCCAACCACTTTTTCATGGCCTGCAATAAGACCGACCCCGATACCGTCTCTGGGACGCCAAGAAAGTGAAGATTGGACCTAAATCTGAACCGCTTGAGCACATGTACGATCCCGCAGGTCTTGCAGCATTTTATCCTAAGCCCCCTGGGTGTCTTCCAGAGTAGAAACGCGGGTCTCCACTTCAGCGGTGCGGCGGTTTGTGTCCACTATCATATTTTCCAGCCAATGAAGTTGTTCAGACAGGCGATCGATTCCGGGCTGTACCGCCATGATGACCGCCTGCGTAATATCCCACAGTGCTTCTGGAGCCAACTGACTGATCACGGCTGGAGTTCCCACTGCCATTTTGTCTGCCCCTGGTGGCTGCCGATCACGATCTTTTTTCGCTGTTCGCGTGGTCATCTGCGGCAGTGAAGAAGCCAGAAATCTGTCCATGGACCAGGGGTAACAAGAAACTACCTCCCAGCGGCTCATGTGCAGTGCAGAGCAGAGCAGCTTTGCAGGGTAAATGGTGACTTGGGGCCCGGCAGCTCAGGTAGCACACGTCTGCCTCAGCCTACTGCATCACGTGATTTCCTATCTTTCAAGTATTTAAACATCTGTATCATATCTCCCCCGTCCCTCTTCTCCTCTAGAATATACATATTTAGGTCTTCCAATCTCTTCATGTGTCTTTTGGCGCAAGCCCTATATCATTTTTGCCACTTTTCTCTGGCTTGCTTCAAGTCATTTTACTGAACATTCTTAGCCAGATATGGCCTCCAAAACTGAACACATTCATTTGAATGTTCCCTTACTTTCACACTCTTTGATCCCCTTCTCTTACTCTTAAGAGATCAATGTCAGTGCACTGATCCTGATCATTGCTCTCAGGAGATACGAGCCTAAGTTTCCCAACTACTGCACCATTTCATATCCCAGCAACTACAAGTATACAGGCTGCCAAAGCTATGCCCATTTTGCTGATGAGTGGAGGGCAATTTTCAGGGCAACTTCCTTGAAAAATGTCAATACTCCCTTCATTCTATATTCTTTAATAGAGGCTAGAGAAAAGCAATACTACACTTAAATTTTATTTGATTTATACCTTTGGCCGTCATTCTCATTCTTAGAATTTCTGTGTGTTTCTAGCCTTGAGACCTGAACTGATCTCCAGAAGGTTCATCTTAAATTTCAAACCTTGTATACAGAGTCTATTCTTGTATTAGTCTATTGGCGCTACAATCGATGACTCAAGCTTTGGTCAAGGATAATGTGATTCTGACTAAAAGTATTCAACATATTCTGAACTGATCTACCTTTCAAAATGGTAAAGAAATATTTCTGATCTTATAATTTAGGGCCCGATATTCATCTGGTGCAATCAGCATTTTATTTTCAGCCACCAGCATTAAAGCCAGAAATTTAATGCCAGGCAACATCTGGCCATGGGCATTGAATATCCAGGTTTCCATCACACACACACAGCGATATTCAGCATTTAACCAGCTATGAATTATTGCATAAAAACAGGACTGTTTCTTATGTGGCCCTATTTATGCAGTTAACCTGGCTGGTTCAGTTCTGAATATTGGCATTTATCTGGCCAAGTGCCGCTCCTGCCCCTGGAATGCCCTCAAATAGCCAGTTTTCAGATGGACTAATCAGTCAAGTGCCTCTGAAATGTAGCAGTTAGCCCCAAACAAGTGATTTAATTGGCCAGGGACTGTTTCTGTTTCTCAAGAGCCTGTCGCATTACAGGTTTAATGGGTTTGATAATTTGGAACCCCTCAGTCTGCCAGGCTGGTCACTTCTATTGTAAGGTTTAGATTAGATTAGATTAGATTGACTAGATTGTAAGCTCTTTTGAGCAGGGACTGTCTCTTCTGTGTTTTGATGTACAGCGCTGCATATGTCAAGCAGCATTATAGAAATGATTAGTAGTAGAAGTTGTCTGAACGCTCAGTGACATCACAATGCATCTGGGTCATACCCAGAATAATGCAGCTGTATATAGTTCCCCTACCTGAGCCCTGTATCTAGATGCACCTTCTTGTCCAGTTTGTCTGTCTTGACTAAACTGTAAGCTCTTTGGTGCAGGGATCGTCTCTTCTGTGTTTTGATGTACAGCACTGCATATGTCTAGTAGTGCTATAGAAATGATTAGTAGTAGTAAGACCTAAAGTGGAGCTCTGGTCACTATAGTCTGCAGAGAATGACGGTTTGGGGAGTGTATGGAATCTTTCATCTATAGTTCCTTTGGGGCAGATATTCAAAATGATTTAACTGCACAGAAGCTCCTGCCTGGTTAAACTGCAGTTACCAGGCCTTCTCTGGATTTTTAGCAGCACTTAACCACACAGTGCTACTGAAAATCCAGTATGACTGCTGTGCCACTCGAATCCAGGGGTGGAGCTGGGAATTATATAGACACTGGCGATGTTCAATGCCAGTACCAGCAGAGCTAGCCAAGCATATGGGATCACACAAAAGGTATTCCTAACATTACCCAGTTAACTCTGCAGCACTGAATATAACTTCTGGGTGTCACTGAAGATTCAGACAGTGCCTAAATTAGTCAGCTCTGGAACGCATTGCCAGAGGATGGGGTAACAGTGGTTAACGTTGATGGGTTTAAAAAGGGTTTGGATAATTTTCTGGAGGAAAACTCCATAGTCTGCTATTGAGCCACTTGTATTTTTCAGTAACTGGGTATGCTAGTTGTATGACCTGTTCTTTGAGGGCTTGCAGATTAAACAAACTAGAAAGGACACTAAATTAAGTAGTCAGTAGCCTTGGGAAATTTAAAAGATGTAATTTATCCAGATGACTTCCCAACTAAATATCAATCCCAAAGACGTGAATTTTGTGCAGTTAGAGTGAGTGTATGTGTATATGTGTCTGAATATAATAGGAGAGTCTTTAAATCTTGTCCCCTTTGCAGAGACTTTAGCTGCTGACAGGTCATCAATAGCTGTTCATCCATTAGACACGTAGCAGCAGGAACAGCCTGCAACAAGATAAAAATCAGTTACAGAAATACTTCCTGCCTCTTTAAGGACACAAGGAAGCTTTGTAAGCAAATCATTGTTTTGGATATATATATTGGGATCTCAGCTTTTGTAGCTGTACTCTCTCCCACTTTTTTAACCCCTCCCCTTTAAGGAGGGGCAGTGATGCCTTTGCACTCTCTCTCTCTCTCTCTTTCTCCATCATCAGTTTTGGAGAGGTAGGAATAGCTGTGTATTTTCTGATTTCCCCAGTCATAGATGCCAACTTGAAAAGCCTCCCAAAGGTAGCCAAGGCACCATGCAACACAGAAAGGCTCTATTCAAAGGCAGCTGCAGCAGCATTAAAAACCGGTGACGGGTCAAAAGCGCACGAGGACAAAGGCACGCCGACAACCGAGCGCGGACAACTAATCGCGCCAAAGAAAACCTGTATTTTAAAGGGCTCTGACGGGGAGGTGTGGGGGGAACCCCCCACTCTACTTAATAGGGATCGCGCTGCCTCATGCTGCCATGTTGGGGGGTGTGTGGGGGTGTAACCCCCCACATTATACAGAAAACTTAACTTTTTCCCTAAAAAACAGGGAAAAAGTTAAGTTTCCAGTATAATGAGGGGGGTTACAACCCCCCAAATCCCCCACAACGCCAGCGCGATCTCCATTAAGTAAAGTGGGGTGGGGGGGGGGCTTCCCCACCAACACCCCCCGTCGGAGCCCTTTAAAATACGGTTTTTCTTCAGCGCGATGAAGTCCTGCACTCAGTTGTTTGCGCTCGGTTGTCGGCGCACCTTTGTCCTCGCGTGCTTTAGACTATGAACCTTAAAAACCTACTGTTCCTGCAGTGCCACAGTGATAGCTGGGGCTCCCATTCTCCCTTCTCTCACGCACTGCTGCAAGTAGCGGTCTCTAGCAGTCAAATGATTGCAGCAGGCCTACCTCAGGGACTCAGGTTCCTCCTACGACACATCCCACCTCCTCTGATGCAACTTCCTGCTTCTGCAAGGGCGGAATGTGTCATAGGGAGAAAGCTGAGTCTCCAAGGCAGGCCTGCTATGATCACTAGACTGCAGACTGCTATTGGCAGCACTGTACCCCACAGTGAAAGACTGATCCAGCAATCCCCTCTAAGAAGGCAAGTGTCCAACGGTGGAGGGAAAGGAGCATAACAAAGGGAGAGACTGGAACCTGGGGGGGGGGGGTAGCATATGTACTTGGAAGAGATCTTGCTTGCTTGCAGTCGCTGGATCTTTAGAAGAGTTGAAGGTGCTGTTCTGAATGATGGGTAGGGGTGGGGAAGATGAGTTATAGATGTGGACTTGTAGGGGGGAGGATCACCCTACCTATTTGTTCTTCCTGCCTTGGACTTGGGCCTGGCAGAGGTATTAGTGAGTCACTAAAGGGAAGGTGGAGGGAGGGAAGGAGATGAGGTGATTACGGGGTTAAGGGATGAGATGGAATAATAGTGAGGGATAGGATTAATGGGAGGAAAGAGAGAGAACAACTATGTTTGGGGGGGGGGGAGAGAGAGAGGCAATACACCACAAGGATTTTAACTTAGACCATCACATCCCATATCCTACACCCTGGCCTCTATCTTCCCATAGTTGGCTCAAAGTGTCAGGAGGGTGGCAGCAAATGATATACCAACTGTGGCAGTCGTGTGGCTAAGTGCTGTGGATTGGGGAAAGACCTGGTGACTCTACCCGATAAAACCTTCATCATGAAACTTTATGGATCAGAATCAATATTCTTCAAATATAGTGCTCAACAATGGGCCTCCCTAGCTGGACAACATCATTCAAGCGAGAAGAGCAAAGGTGGATCCGATGTAATCAGGAAAAGACAAGAACGACTTCCTGAATGCTCAATGCATGAATCTCGAAGAAGCCTATAAAAAGGGTCACACATTGAGTCATATTCCTTGGCTTCCACTGAGCAGGATTAGAGCTATGGCACCTCATGTTAACCCACTTTTGGGTGTTACAATCCGCCTGTGGTCCTCTTTTCAGGACTGCCTATTCCCTGGAAGGGTGTACTTTGGCCAAACACCTGTGGTTGTAGCGGAGGAGGGATTCGCTCCAGGACACAGTGACGCTAGATACTGGGAGTTGGCTTTAGGAGGGTTAGTCTCACTGGGCTAATTTTTGGTGGAGGGTACACTGTTATCAGCTGACCACATGAAGGAGGAATATGGCCTTACCGCAGTAGAACTCTTCCAATATAATCAAGTTATTTCTTTTATTAACTGAAGGGCCCTGCCTGACCTTCAGAGGGACTCTTCAGCCTGGGATAAAGTGTGGATGGAATCTAGTGGGAGGGGTAATATTTCTAGACTGCATAGCTTATTGATACATCAGGATAACCCGCCAGTACAATATTTTGCTCAATGGGAGACTCTGTTGCAGCAGACCCTTATGCAGTGGAAGGCTACTGTGCGCTCCCTTCTTAAGGTCTCGATTGTCAGTAATATGGTGGAGAATGTCTACAAATTATTGTATCGGTGGTATTATACGCCCTTACAATTGCATAAAATTAGGTATAGTATATCAGATAGGTGTTGGCGCTTATGTGGTGCCCAGGGCTCCTTTGAGCATATCTGGTGGACCTGCCCCAAAGCAAGTGATTATTGGGATATGGTGTTTGCCTTGATGTCCGATATATGTGGTGTGATACTGGTAAAACATATGGGTTGTGCCTTGTTGAATATGAAACTTAAGTTTGCTAAACTGATAGCGATAATTGTGACTGCTGAAGGTTTGGTGCTGACAGCAGCCTGGCGTCAAGTCTCGACACCATCCCAGGCTCAAATGATACAAAAAATAGCCTATGTCTTTAGTATGTCCAAGCTTACGGCTCTGAAACATCACTGACTGCTGCGTATGTTGCAAAATTGGAAGCCCTACATTGATTGGTGTGAACAGAGAGGGTAACTCACAAACTCTTGCTAGCGACCATTAGACTGCGCAGAACTTCTGGGGGGAGGGAGTGCTTGTACTGTTTGAAGCTGCTTGATGTGCTTTGCTTCTCAGAGTTTTGTTACAACATTATGTTGCAGTGCCTGTTGTATTTGTTTGGTTATGCAAAAATTTTCAATAAAACAAATTTTTAAAAAAGGGCCACACCAGGGAATTATTCTCCATGGTGAAACAAGTGAAAGAATCTGGGGGGAGCATGGCTTAGAGCACGCAAGATGGTAGCTTAATCGCGAAGCTCCTCAAGCCCCAGTAACAAATTGAAAGAAAAGAGTTTCATGGACCTTGCCCCTCTAATAAAAAGCGCTGTAAAGTAGTTTGGAGATGGCAACAACGCGGCAGGGAAAAGCTGAGAAGCCGAGTAAGTCGGGTGTGACTGCTAAAAGTTCAAAAATTACTCAGCTGACTCCAACAAAGGTGCTGATTCCGTGTGATGAAGAGGATGTGCTAGGAAAGGCAGATATTATGGCGGAGTTGTTTAAAATACAGCTGATGATACAGGATAATACCAATAAAATCATGGAGGTAAAGGAGGAAGTTGTCAGCCTAAAACAACAGATGCAGATAGTGGATCAGAGAATGCTGCTGATTGAAGATAGAGTTGAGCAGGTGGAAGCTATAACAAAAAAATGTGAAACTGAGAGACAGGCTGTGGAGTTACTGAAAAATCAACTTATTGATATGGAAAATAGAGGAAAGAGGAAAAATATAAGACTTCTGGGTTTAGCTGAGAATTTGGAAGGTGGAGATGCAGTACAATTTTTAGAGACATTACTGCCTAAGCTGCTTCAGTTAAATTCTAAATGGCAGTTAGAAATAGAACGGGCACACAGAATCCCTGTAAAACGCTCAGCTAACCAGACTGGCCCAAGACCATTGGTTTTTAAAGTTCTACGTTTTCAACATGCTTTAGAAATTTTAAAATTGGCCAAAGCTAATAAAAATTTGAATTATAAAGGCTCCAAGTTGTTGATGGTTCCTGATTTTGCAAAATCAACAGCAAATATAAGGAAACAGTTCCTTCTGCTGAGACAACAACTGAAAGAGAAGGGTTTCACATATGGTCTTTATTATCTATCCACCATTAGAGTCTCTAATGGGAATAAAACCATGTATTTTCAAGATCCAGAAAAACTAAAAGAATTCTTGTTGTATGCAGAGCCTATGTCTATTTAATATATGGAGTTTTGTGGAGATAAGAATGATAAAAAGAATAGCAGTTATGTTAAAACTTGGATATATTTTACAAGGTTTTCTCTTTATTGAAAAATGCTGCGAGTAAGTTTTTTTTATTGTGTGAAGGAAGCATTTTAATTTCTGGGCTTATATGAGTTGATGATGGAGTTCACAGAATTCAATTTTACAGAAGTCCAGTGGTAATTTATTTATAATATCAATGAATATATATTTTTTCAAGTTTCAAGCCACTTCAAGTATGCCATTTGTCTCTGATTACCAAGACATGCTATTGTGTACAGTACTGTAATCGCAACATATTTGAACCCTGTGTGAGATGTGCGTGGCATTCAGCAAAAGTATGGCAGTGTATTCCCCTAAGAGAAGAGAGAAGATCAAAGTTGTCCCTTTCAAAAAGAATGAGCAAGAAATCTTGGGGAAAGAGGAGCAACAGCAAAATCTGGGGATCCTGAACCCAGGTTAGAAGCAAAGACAGAGAGAATGCTCTGGGGTAGAACTGCCCAGTTCCAGCAGATCAATTATACACAAGCTTGGACTTTTTGTGCGGCCACACGAGAAAACATTGTATAATTTTAGTGGAGATTAACAAGTTAATAAAGTACCAGGAAAATGTGACTCAAGGACCACTATATTTTCTTCTGAAGGTCACCTATATTAGGTTGAATATGCCATGGAAGCCATTGGACATGCAGGTACCTGCCTTGGAATTTTAGCAAATGATGATGTTCTGATAGTGGCAGAGAGGCGAAACGTCCACAAGGCTTCTTGATTCAGTCTTCTTTTCAGAGAAGATCTATAATCTTAATTGGATATGGCTGGCAGTGGTGCAGATATAACTTCAGATGCCAATGTATTGACAAATGAACTAAGATTGTTTGCTCAAAGGTATCTTTTGCAGAATCAGGTGTCTATACTTTGTGAACAATTGGTTACTTGCCTGTGTGTTATCAAGCAAGTTTATACACAGTTTGGGGGAGAGTCCTTTTGGTGTGCCCCTTTTTTACATTGGTTGGGATAATCATTATGGCTTTCAGTTGTATCAGAATGACCCCAGTGGAAATTATGGAGGATGGAAGGTCACTTGCATTGGAAACAACAGTGCTGCAGCTGTGTCCATGTTGAAACAAGATTACAAAGAAGGAGAAATGAGCTTAAGGTCAGCTTTTACTTTAGCTGTTAAAGTGCTAAACAAGGCCATGGATGTCAGCAAACGGTCTGCGGAGAAAGTTGAAATTGCAATACTGACTAGAGAAAATGGAATGACAACAATAAGGGTTCTGAAGCAAAAGGAGGTAGAAGAATTAATAAAGAAGCATGAGGAAGAAGAAGCAAAATTCAAACGAGAGAATATCAAAATTAGAAGTTGAAGAAATAGTTGGAGTGTTGAACAAATAGCCTATTAAGTGCCGGTGGACTAATGGGAAAATGAAAAGTTGGAATAATGAAAGAGTAAAGCATAGAGAGTTGATACAGTTTTTTAAATGGATCAATTTAATACCGGAAGGCTCATGTGGAATGGCATATTTTATCAAATGTACTGAAGATTTTTCTTTTTGGTGGCTAGTTACTTATGTTAAAATTTTTGTTTTTATTTATAACAGTGTAATGTCTCTCAGCAGTCATCTTGCATTTATTTGTATATTTTATTCTTTTAAGTTTGAAAGATCCTTTTCTTAACAATAAATTTGTATAATTTTAATAAATTTATATATTAGAGATTTTTAAAGGATAGGGTGCTACCTTTGTTTTAGATGGATTTCTGATTTGATAAATTATTGTTACATGGGAGGTTTTATTTTCTTATGAGATTAAAAATTTTTTACTTGATGATATAATTGATATTTTTAACTTTAATTAATGGAGTTTATTTTTAATATTTATTGTTTCTGGGATATAGTATTTTATATGTAATTTGTATAATTTTAAGATTAATTTGCATATTAGGGATTTACAGTTAGGGTGATATCTTGTTCAGATGAATTTGTGATTTGATAAATTAAAGATATTTGGGCTGTCTATTTTCTTATAGGGTAAATGGGAGGATTTTTATATGATAAGGGGGTGTATATGAATTTAAAAAAAATTTGTAAATTAAGAATGTTTATATTATTTATAATAATCGTAAGAAATGATAATATAATAAAGTGAGTTTGAGTTGCCGGGGGGAGGAGTTTAGTGTTTGCTTACCTCAATGTGTGTTCTAGGACAGTCAGTGTGTGTGGGGGGGGGGGGGTTGGGAGGGAGTAAGGAGGGTTTTATAGGTTTGGGAAGGTTGAGTGGGAAGAAATGGATTGTTTTGGGGGGATGGGGGTTGAGGGAAGGGAGGGTTTAGGAAGATTAATTTGGAAACAGGTTATGGTTTATGAGATTATTTCAGGAAAATGGTGTTCATTTTGGAAACTTATAATTTTTTTGATTACTTGTCTTTAAAGAATCACTTTAGTTTTATAAATTGTGATGGCTTTAAAAAAATTTTCACTCAATGTGAATGGCCTAAATCAACAGATCAAAAGAAAAAAAGTGTTATCCTTTCTGAAAAAGCAGAATGCGGATGTTTGTTACATACAAGAGACCCATCTTAATTTGACAGAATCTAAGAAATTGGAAGGGGGATGGGTGAAGCATTGTTTTTATGCTCCTGCCGTTGGGAAAAATGCAGGTGTGGCTACTATACTTATTAATAAAAAATGTAATGCCACTTTTCATTTGGTAAGTTCAGATCCTCAAGACAGATGGGTACATGTAGAAATGAGTATGGGAAATACTACTTTGACTTTGTTTAATGTGTATGCCCCTAATTCGAATCAACAGGAATTTTTTAAAACATTACAGAGATTGTTGCTCCCACTGGCTGCTTCTAAATTAGTTGTGGCTGGAGATTTTAACGCTGTTATGGATCCATTATTAGATAAAAAGCCATGTAAAAATATAAAATCTTTAGGGTTAGATAATTTGGCTCATTCATGTGATTTAAAAGATATTTGGCATATTCTTCATTTTAATGAACAAGACTTTTCTTTTTGTTCACAGGTTCATAAGTCTTTTTCCAGAATAGATTATATTTTTATTTCAACTCAATTAGCAATTGCTGTACAGAAAGGTAATTATAACAACTTTATAAAGATCTGGGGGCCATTAGAGAATTATTGTAATGAATGAACATCGTTTTCCTTTCTGATGGATACATGTATTTTATTGGGGGGAGGGGGGAAATTGAATGATTAATATTTTTATTTAATGATTGGATTTCTGTTGAAGAATTGTTGGGTGGGGGGGAAAGGGTTATAATTTCTACTTTAATGGATTATATGTATAAGAATGTCAAGTGCTGTATATTTTATTAGTAATGTAATGTTTTAATATTAATCAATTGTTTGTCAGTTTTAAAATGAATAAAGAATTTTAAAAAAACCCAAAACAAGTGAAAAAGCATTTCTCAGCATGCCAATCAACCATTAAAGACTGTGATGGGAATGAAATTAGTGACCAGAAGGACATCAAGCAGAGATGGAAAGAATACACATAGGAATTATACATCAGCACCAGCACTGAGTACTCTGAAGAGCTTGAGGGTCAAGCGGAAGCAAAACCAGAACTATTGGAAAGTGAAGTGGATTAGGCGCTGAGGCAGCTGTCAAACAAAGCACCTGGCATTGATGGAATTCTTGCAGAGCTGCTCAAACCAGTCCCAAGAGCCACATTGACAGCACTATGCCAGAAGATCTGGAGGACCTGCACATGGCCAAAGTACTGGAAAAGATCAGTTCTATCCTACTACTGAAGAAAGGTGATGCCAGGGACTGTACCAACTATAGAACAATCGCCTTGATCCCCCATGCCTGCAAGGTGCTTCTAAAGATCATCCAGAGGCGCTTGGGCAACACCTTGATTGAGAACTTCTTGATGCCCAAGCTGGATTCCATAAAGGCAGAGGGACCCACGATCACATTACAAACTTGACGTGGATCATAGAAAAGGTGAGGGTGTACCAGAAGAAGCTCTACCTGGGCTTCATTGATTATACTAAGACTTTTGACTGTGTTGAGCATGACAAGCTTTGGGAAACACTGAGTGAGGTAGGAGTGCCAGTGCACCTAATCAGATTAATCAGATCGCTCTACTACGATCAAGATGTTATAGTGCAAACCAGATACGGAGATCAGAATGGTTCAAGATCAAAAGGGGTACAAGACAAAGATGAATCCTCTCTCCTTTTCTTTTCAACTTTTATGCAGAAGTAATCATGAGCAAGCTGGACTTACATGATTCAAGTGTTGGGGTGAAAATATGCGGAAGAACATCAGCAATCTGAGATACCCTGCTAGCAGAGAGTGAGAAGGACCTCAAGAAGTTGATCCTGAAGCTGAAAGAAGAAAGCGAGAAGATGGCACTTTACCTGAACATCAAGAAGACCAAAATCAAGACTACCGCCAAAAAGAAAGTCAATATAAAGATCAACACTGAAGAAATAGAAATGGTTGACATTATTTTCTTTGGGTCCCTCATTGATCACACTGGTGGTTCAACAGCAGAGATCAAACGTCGATTAGCATTGGGGCATGCAGCCATGGTGAGCATGGACCAAATATGGAAGTGCAAGGACATCTTATTCACTATCAAACAAAAACTGATCACTGCCATTGTGTTCCCAATCGCAACATATGGCTGCAAGACATGGACACTCATGAAAGCAGATAGAAGAAAAATTGACTCCTTTGAGCTGTGGTCCTGGAAGACTTCTACAAATCCCATGGACAACTAGGATCACCAACAAAGGTGATCTTGATCATATAAACCCAGAGTTGTCCCTAGAAGGCAAGATTACCAGACAGAAACTGTGCTACTTGGAATGGTCAGTGGTAAAAGAAAGCAGGGGACACCAAAGGCCCATTAGCTGGATACCATCAAGAATGACACGGGTCTGAACATCAAGTAATTGTAAGAAGCTGTGGAAAACAGGGAAGCATGGCGAGAAAAGGCCTACAGAGTATCCAAGAGTTGGGCACGACTGAATGGATAGTAGCAGTAGTAGTAAACCTGACCTAACCTACCCCACTTTAATCATACCCTGTCCTGCCTCACCCCACTTTAGCCTCCCCAAATATCTGAGTCACCAACTACCTATGGCCCCAGTTGTGAAGTAGTGATAACTGTGTACTCTGGAGGGGTCATTATAACTGTGTACTCTCTGTGTTCCCAAGCTGTGAAGGGGTTATGATGGCTGTGATAGGGTAAGGTTGCTAGGCTGTATAGAGAGAGGCGTGACCAGTAGAAGAAAGAAGACGTTGATGCCCCTGTACAGTTTGATGGTGAGGCCCAACTTGGAGTATTGTGTTCAGTTTTGGAGAGTGTATCTGGCGAAAGACAACAACGACTTGAAGCGGTCCAGAGGAAGGCAAAGAAAATGGTAGGAGGTTTGTGCCAGAAGACATATGAGAGACTGGAAGCCCTAAAAGCAATGTTACTTACCGTAACAGTTGTAATCCAGGGACAGCAGGCAGCTATTCTCACTAGTGGGTGATGTCATCCGACAGAGCCCCGATACAGACGTCTCACAAGCATGTCTTGCTTGAAGAAACTTAGAAGTTTCGAGATGCCCGCACCGCGCATGCGCCAGTGCCTTCCCGCCCGATGGACCGGGCGTGTCTCCTCAGTTCAGGTAGCTAGCCTGAGAAGCCAACCCAGGGGAGGTGGGTGGGACGTGAGAATAGCTGCCTGCTGTCCCTGGATAACAACTGTTACGGTAAGTAACATTGCTTTATCCCAGGACAAGCAGGCAGGTATTCTCACTAGTGAGTGACCTCCAAGCTAACCTCAATGGGATGGTGGGAGTGTTGGCAACTTAAGAGAATAAATTTTGTAACACTGTTTGGCCAAACTGTCCATCCCGTCTGGAGAAAGTATCCAGACAATAATGAGAGGTGAAGGTATAAACCGAGGACCAAGTGGCAGCCTTACAAATCTCCTCAATTGGTGTCGATCTGAGGAAGGCTATAGAGGCTGCCATAGCTCTGACCTTATGGGCTGTGACCCTACAAGGAAGGGATAATCCAGCCTGGGCATAGCAGGAAGAGATACAAGCCGCCATCCAGTTGGAGATGGTACGCTTCGATACAGGTCATCCCAACTTGTTCGGATCAAAGGAGACGAAAAGTTGAGGAGCAGTTCTGTGTGGCTTGGTGCGATCCAGGTAGAAAGCCAAAGCACGTTTACAGTCCAGAGTGTGAAGAGCTGATTCTCCATGTTGAGAATGAGGCTTTGGAAAAAATACTGGAAGTACAATGGATTGGTTGAGATGAAATTCAGAGACCACTTTAGGCAGGAATTTCGGATGAGTGCGGAGGACCACCTTGTCATGATGGAATACTGTGAAAGGTGGATCCGCCACCAAGGCCTGAAGCTCACTGACCCTGCGAGCAGACGTGAGGGCCACCAGAAAAACCACCTTCCAGGTGAGATACTTAAGTGGAGCCCTGTTGAGAAGTTCAAACGGAGGCTTCATGAGTTGAGAAAGGACGATATTGAGATCCCAAACCACAGGAGGAGGGATCCCAAAAAACTCAGAGGAGGGAAATTTCAGGAAGTATTTCTTCACAGAAAGGGTTGTAGATCACTGGAACAAACTTCCAGTGCAGGTGGTCAAGGCCACCAGCGTGCTAGACTTTAAGAATAAATGGGACATCCACGTGGGTTCCCTATGGGGGTCGAGCTAAGGATCTGGGTCATTAGCACTCAGACTTGATGGGGTGGGTCAGAAGAGTGGGCAGACTTGATGGGCTGTAGCCCTTTTCTGCCGTCATCTTTGTATGTTTCTATGAGGAGGTTTGATAGGAGGATTGACATGGAAAAGACCCTTCATAAATCTGGAAACCACAGGATAAGTAGAAAGAGGTTTCCCCTGTAGAGGCTGATGGAAAGCCGCAATAGCACTCAGGTGGACTCTTATAGATGTAGATTTGAGACCAGACTGAGACAGGTGTAGAAGATAGTCCAACACAGAGGATAGGGAAGCTCGCTGTGGCTCCTTGGCATTGGAAATACACCAGGAAGAGAATCTAGTCCACTTTTGGGAGTAGCATTTTCGAGTAGCAGGCTTCCTTGAAGCCTCTAAGACATCCCTCACTGCTTGAGAAAACTGGTGAGGAGTTATGTTGAGAGGAACCAAGCTGTCAGGTGGAGAGACTGCAGGTTGGGATGAAGCAGTGATCCTTGATGTTGAGTAAGCAGAGAAGGAAACACAGGAAGAAGGACTGGTGTCCTGCTGCTGAGTTGAAGCAGAAGGGAGAACCAAGGTTGTCTGGGCCACCGAGGAGCTATCAGAATCATGGTGGCTTGGTCTGATTTCAATTTGACCAGAGTCTTTTGAATGAGAGGAAATGGAGGAAACGCATACAGAAATCGATTCCTCCAATCCAGCAGAAAGGCATCTGCCTCGATGCGATGAGGAGTGTAGATCCTGGAGCAAAACTGAGGCAGTTTGAAGTTGTGGGGAGCCGCAAAGAGGTCTATCTGAGGCGTCCCCCATTGTGCAAAGATCTGATGAAGGGGGTTGGAATGGAGAGTCCATTCGTGAGGCTGGAGGAGTCGACTCAAGTTGTCTGCCAAGACATTGTCCTTCCCCTGAATGTAGACAGCTTTGAGGAAGGCATTGTGGCGAACTGCCCAATCCCAGACTTTGAGAGCTTCCTGGCAGAGGGAGGCCGATCCCGTGCCCCCCTGCTTGTTTACATAATACATGGCGACCTGGTTGTCTGTGCGGATGAGGACCACCATGTCGTGAAGCAGATGTTGAAAAGCTTGAAGAGCATAGAAGATTGCTCTGAGCTCCAGAAGATTGAGGAGGAGTGTGTGGCGCAGTGGTTAGATCTACAGCCTCCGCACTCTGGGGTTGTGGGTTCAAACCCCGCACTGTTCCTTGTGACCCTGGGCAAGTCACTTAATCCTCAATAGCCCCAGGTACATTAGATAGATTGTGAGCCCACCGGGACAGAGAGGGAAAAATGCTTGAGTACCTGATTGTAAAAACCGCTTAGATAACCTTGATAGGCGGTATATAAAATCCTAATAAACTTGAACTTGAGGTGCTCCGCACTGGTCCAGAATCCCTGAGTGCGAAGCCCATCCAGATGAGCCCCCCAGGCATAGGCCGAGGAATCGGTTGTGAGAACCTTCTGATGAGGAGGAGTGTGAAACAGCAAACCTCTGGATAGATTCGAAGAGGTCATCCACCAAAGTAGAGACTGCCGAAGAGCAGGAGTGACTATGATGTGTCGAGTCAACGGGTCTGACACTTGAGTCCATTGAGAAGCTAGGGTCCACTGATGAATTCTGAGATGGAGCCTGGCAAAGGGTGGCACATGAACTGTAGAGGCCATGTGGCCCAGGAGGACCATCATGTGTCTCGCCGAGATGGACTGGCGAGAAGATACAGACTGGCAGAGATGAAGAAGAGCATCCAGGCGCTGAGGAGGAAGGAATGCTCGAAGCTGAATGGTGTCCAGTACCGCCCCGATGAAGGGAAGGGACTGGGTAGGCTGCAGATGGGATTTGGGGAAGTTGATCTCGAAGCCCAAGCTCTGCAGGAAGCAGATCGTGGTCAAGGTCGCCAAAATGACCTCTGGAGCAGAGGGGGCCTTGATGAGCCAGTCGTCGAGGTAGGGAAATACCTGAAGACCCCTGTTCCGGAGTGCAGCGGCCACCACCACCAGACACTTCGTGAAGACTCTGGGAGACGAGGACAGGCCGAAAGGAAGCACTCGATACTGCAGATGTAGATGTCCCACCCGAAATATGAGAAACTGGCGGGAGGCCGGATGAATGGGAATGTGAATGTAGGCCTCCTTGAGATCCAGAGAGCATAACCAGTCGTTCCGCTCGAGGAGGAGATAGAGAGAAGCAAGGGTCAACATACGAAACCTCTCCTTTACTAAAAACTTGTTGAGGACTCGAAGGTCCAGGATGGGTCGTAGGTCGCCCGTCTTCTTCGGGACGAGGAAGTACCGGGAGTAAAAACCCCGGTTGTGCTGGTCCACCAGGACCGGCTCGACGATCCGAAGCCGAAGCAAAGCCTGAGCCTCCTGAAGGAGAAGGGCGGTCTGCGTTAAGTTGGAAGGATACTCTCTTGGAGGGTGGTCCGGGGGGACCCGATGGAAATGATGAGAGTATCCTTCTTTTACGATGGAAAGGACCCAGAGGTCAGTGGTAATAGCCTCCCATTGATGGTAAAAATGATGGAGGCGATCCCCGATGGGAAAAATAGGGAGATGCAGAATGAGGTCGGTTATGCTCCCTGGAAGAGAGTCAAAAAGGCTGAGTAGCCTTCGGTGCAGCCGGCGGCTGAGGTTTCTGCTGAGCCTTCTGGGGAGGCTGTCTCTTCGCCGGTTGTCTCGCAGCAGGAGTCTGACGAGGGGTGTAGCGCCGCTGATAAATCAAAGGCGGTCTAGAAGGTCGAGACTGCTGAGGCTTGGGCTTAGGCCGAAGGATAGATTGAAAAGACTTTTCATGATCCGAAAGTTTCTTGGTAACAGTCTCGATAGACTCGTCGAATAAATCAGAACCCGCACAAGGCACATTGGCAAGTCTGTCTTGGAGGTTCGGATCCATGTCAATCGTCCGAAGCCATGCCAATCGACGCATGGCCACGGAACAGGCGGCAGCACGTGCCGAGAGCTCGAAGGCATCGTACGAGGACTGCATCAGCTGAAGACGTAGCTGGGAAAGGGAGGCTACCACTTCTTCGAACTCGAATCGAGCCTGAGCATCAATGTAAGGAGTAAACTTGCGGAGCACCGGCAAGAAGAACTCCAAATATGAAGAAAAAAAGAAATTATAATTGAGCACTCGAGACGCCATCATAGAATTCTGGTAGATTCTCCTACCGAACTTATCCATCGTTCTCCCCTCTTGTCCCGGTGGTACAGAGGCATAGACCTGGGAGGGATGAGAACGCTTGAGCGAGGACTCGACCAGCAGGGATTGGTGAGAGAGTTGAGCGCCCTCAAACCCCTTATGATGAACAATGCGGTACTTGCATCCAATTTGCTCGGGACCGCAGGGATGGAGTACGGCGTCTCGAAACAGCGCATGAATGTTTGATCCAGTAATTTATGCAGAGGAAGTCGAAGAGACTCCACAGGAGGATTAGGCAAGTGCATGGTGTCGAGATACTCCTTAGAATACCGAGACCCAGTGTCCAAAGTCACATCCAAGTCATCCGCCATTTGCCGGAGGAAGGAAGAAAAAGACAACTGGTCCGCCAGTACCGGCCTCCGAGAAGGACTGGAGGAAGTAGAAGCCTCAGGATCCAGGGAGACTTGGGAGCGACAAGGAGAATAAGAGGTAGATGGCTCCTCGTACTCCGGCCCCTCCTGGGGAGATAAATCCGATGTGGCGAAACCTCCGAGTGGCGCGAGGAGTGCCGAGAGGAGTGTCTGGATCGATGTCCCTCCCGGTGCCGGGAGGGAGAGCGAGAACGTCTATACTTCGCATGGTCCCCCGAAGCTTTCAGTGAATGTATGGGACTGGAAGCGGTAGAGCGAAGGGGCGGAATGGAGGCCGCCTCCCGTGTTGCAGCCCAGGCCTGGTATGGAGTGCGGAAGAACTCTTCCTGTGATTTACTATGCACAGGACTTCGATCATCAGTCGGGGGAACGGCGCCGTGATGGCGCGAAGGTGTAATGGGCTCTAAAGGAGGCATATCGCTAAAGGAAGCCCGCCTCGAGGGACCAGCCGCCCTTCGCCGCTCCTCCTCGTCAAGCAACGAGATCGATCGACGAGGGGGAGGGGGCGGTCCGCTCCCTGGGGCCGGGACCGGGAGGTCACCCTGGATGGAGGCGATTAATCTTGGCCCCATAGTCTGCATAAGCTCGACAAACTGAGCTTCCAGCAGGGACCGCAGCGAAGCCGATATGGAGGGATCCGCACCGAAAGGGGGTCCTCCAGCACGGTCTTCGCGCTCCTTCGTGGTCGAGTGCTTCTGCTTGGCAGCTTTCGGCACTTTAATGACCACAGGTGGAATAGTGGAAGGCGGTACCTGAGCCGAGGAGACAGGGACAGGCACCGACGTCGAACTCGTGGCCGAAGTCGGGGTAAACGAAGCCGGCTTCAAAAGACCGGGAGTCGCAGGAGCAGTTGCTGGTTTCGCATGGACAGGCGAAGCGGCCGATGAAGTCGAAGCCGAAGGTTCTTTAGCAGCTTCCATCTTGAACATCGACTCCCACAACAGGCAGCGCCGCTTAAACGCTCGCGCTGTTAGAGTGGAACAAGGCCGGCACGATTTCGGGAAATGTTCTGGACCAAGACACTGCAGACAGCGTCGATGCGGGTCCGTCAGCGAAATCGCGCGCTGGCACTTGCTACACTTTTTAAAACCGGTGATTGGCCGGGACATAGGCCAAAAAAGCTCCGCCTCGCCGGAAGAAAAATTTTTTTTTTTTTTTTTTTTTTAAATAAAAGAAAGAAAGAAAACACACGAAAAGAGGAAAAGAAATCCAAAATCGCGGAATTAGAAGGCAATAAAACAGGAATTCAGTCAGCACAGAATTGAAGTAAAACTTCTCAGCTCCGCGGAAAGAAAAGAACTGAGGAGACACGCCCGGTCCATCGGGCGGGAAGGCACTGGCGCATGCGCGGTGCGGGTATCTTGAAACTTCTAAGTTTCTTCAAGCAAGACATGCTTGTGAGACGTCCGTATCGGGGCTGTCGGATGACATCACCCACTAGTGAGAATACCTGCCTGCTTGTCCTGGGATAATATGTATACCCTAGAGGAAAGAAGAGACAGGGGAGATACGATTCAGACATTCAAATACTTCAAATGTATTAACGTAGAACAAAATCTATTCCCTAGAAAGGTAAATGGTAAAACCAGAGGGCATACTTTAAGGTTGAGGGGTGGTAGATTCAAGAGTAATGTTAGGAAATTCTTCTTTACGGAGAGGGTGGTTGATGTGTGGAATGTACTCCCGAGGGAGGTGGTGGAGAAGAAAACGGTGATGGAAAACGGTGATGGAATCCAAACAAGCGTGGGATGAACACAGAGGATCTCTAATCAGAAAATAATGTGTACACATTGAAGGAACCAAGGCCAGTACTGGGTATGCTTGCACAGCCTATGTCCCGTATATGGACATTCAGTTGAGAATAGGCTGGGGAGGGTTTCGATGGCTGGGATGGTTAAGATGGGCTGGCGTGAGCTTTGATGGAAACTCCAGCAGATGAAATCTAAGCACACTACTGGGCAGGGCTCTGGGTTTCTGGCCCAGAAATATCTAAGAAAAAGGACCATTTAAACTAAATTAATTTATGGAGCATTTATGGTTGGGCAGACTGGATGGACCACTTGGGTCTTTATCTGCCATCATTTATTATGTTACTATAAGGTAGGGTGGGGCGGGATAGGGCATAATTCATGGGATGGGTGGGAGTTGACACCTATATCAGCAATAAATGGTCAATGGCTCGTTTTGAAGACTGCAGAGAAGGACCCCCCTCAACTAAGAACATAAGCAATGCCTCCACTGGGTCAGACCTGAGGTCCATCGTGCCCAGCAGCCTGCTCATGCGGCGGCCCAACAGGTCCAGGACCTGTGCAGTAATCCTCTATCTATACCCCTCTATCCTTACCCGTACCTCTGTGCCCTGTATATGGCAAGACAGTTTAGGACAGGCTGGAAAGGGATTCAACCTCAACTCCAGTAGTTTGAATGTGAGGACAGTATTTGGTGGATTTCTATGGTCTGTGTACCATGTATGACAACAAAATCAGAGCAAAATTCAAAGCTCACTAAATATGTGAAACATCAAAAATCAAGATTTGGCATCTTGTGACTGATGTATGTTTTACTACCTTAAATGTTGCAAATAGAAGCCTAAAGGAGGAAAAGATCTCAGACATACATCAGTCCTATGATGCCAAGACAGATCGGGATAGGCTGGAGTGGGTTTTGACAGCAACTGAAATAGCTGGAATATAAGGACAGTGCTAGGCAGACCTCTACGGTCTACGTCCCAGAAATGGAAAAGGAAGGCCAGGATCAAATATTTGATATTATTTTATTGTTGGTTAGGCCATAAACTAATCATGAGTGTGAATGCTGGGCAGACTGGATGGACCGTTCAGGTCTTTATCTGCCATCCTCTACTATGTTAACATGTATGTTACTAAAATCACTCCTGGGAATTATCCCCCCCTCCCTTTTTACAAAGTTGCATGGCAAAAGCTCCAATGCCCTTTAAATCCAGCTAGTGTGGCTTTGCAAAAATGGGGGGGGGGGGGGAGTGTAAGTGTCTAGCCCCCCCTACCCCCCGATATATTGTAACATATTAAACAGAATAGTATTTGCAGTATTCTGGCAATATATGCATACTTTAACATTTGATGCCTAGTCAGCCCTAGTTCCCCAGTCCAGCACATTCCTGTTAACCATGAAAAATCATGAGGTTATTGGCAACTATAAATGTATTTGCCTAGCAGTGTTTTTGGTAGATTGTCTTATGCCCACCAGGTTTCAGATCTACTGGCCTCTAGTTTATTGTAACTTCGCTGTAAACGTACAGTCTCTTCATGTGTTAACCGCATAGAACTTCCATGGTAATGCGGTATCTAATATAATAAAATGCTAGGCCGCGCATGCGCACTAAAAAAAACGTGTTCCCTGAGCTGTCCCGTTTTTTTTAGTGCGCATGCGCAGGTTGTACGTCACCAAACTCGGCAACGCAAGCCATGTCCGCCGTCGGCCTCGAGCTCCTGGGGGCCGGCGGCTCGAGTCGCCCAGCCGGTTCTGTGTCCCCCCCACTCCCACTTCAGCTGGCACGGACGGTTTGAGAATGAGGGAGAGAACAACGCAGCCAGACGGACCGCGGGAAGGGAAAGGGGGGGAGGGTTTCGAGGGAGCCGGCTGGCCGCATAAATTATTTTAATTTGAAATCTGCCGCCGTCGCCGCGGCTCCTCTCTCATCTTCCAACATAATATAAGTGCAGCTCATGAGAGGAGCCGCGGTAGCGGCTTTGAAAACGGCTCCCTTAGTTCGCTGCATTTTTTTTTTAAGTTTAAAACTGCTCCTCTCACGATCTCGGCCTGTGTCAGAGAAGGCTTCTGACGCAGGC
Organism: Geotrypetes seraphini; assembly: GCF_902459505.1. Taxonomy (NCBI): domain Eukaryota; kingdom Metazoa; phylum Chordata; class Amphibia; order Gymnophiona; family Dermophiidae; genus Geotrypetes; species Geotrypetes seraphini. The sequence continues at coordinate 73,195,832 of NC_047095.1, forward strand.
CGGATCGTGAGAGGAGCCGCGTAGGCATCTTTAAACTTAAAAAAAAATCCATCAAAGAACTAAGGGAGCCGTTTTATCTCCATGCTGCTACGAAGGAACAGGTGAGGGGGAGGGAAATGCTGATGCTGATGCACAGGGAGCAGGCAGGCAAGCAGGGGAAGAGGGAAAGGGGCTGCTTTGGGGGTAGGGGTGTGCTGGGGGCACATAGCAGTCATGGGCAGGGGATCACAGAACAGGCAGGCATGGCTCAACAAGGGGAGAGGGAAAGGGGGCTACTTTGGGGTGAGGGGTTTCCTGGGCCAGACAGCAATCATAGGGGGGAAACAGAAAGGGGCCACGGAGCAGGCAGGCATGGCACAAAAGGGGGCAGGGGCATTGGGAAACGGGGCTGCTTTGGGGGGAAGGGTGTTCTGGGGGCACACACCAATCATGCCGGGGAAGAGAAGGGGGCCACAGAGAGATAGGCAGGCATGGCGCAAGACAGAGACACAGACAGAAAGAATGACAGACAGACAGACAGCATCTAAGCACAGAGAGAGAAAGGAAAAAAAAAACCAGTCGTCTACTCTAGCACCTGTTGCACAGGGGGAGAACGAAAGAGATGCTGATGGACAGGGGGTTGAAGAAAAGGAACGGAGGACTAATGTTGGACAGGGGGAGAAGGAAAGAGGTGCTACTGGACAGGGGGGAGGTAAAACAAAGGGAGAAGGGCTGCTGCTGCATAAGGAGAGCAGTGAAGGGGTGGTGGTGGACACAGGGGAGGTAAAAGAAGGGAAAATGGACAGGGGGAGCAGGCAAGGGGTGGTGATGGACAGCCAAGGAAAAAGAAAGGCAGAAAGAAAAAAAGCGGCTAAGGAGAGAGAGAGAAAGAAATAAAGACAGACACGCACACATATGTTCTAGCACCCGTTAATGTAACGGGCTTAAAGACTAGTACAAGAATAAAGTTATTATTATTATTATTACCAAACATGTTTGGAATCTGCATTATCTGTACCTAATGGTTAGAGCAGTGGGCTGTGGTTCAAATCCCAGAGTCACCTGACAAGTCACCTGAGGTATAAGCCCTTCCATGGACACAAAAATATCTAATGTAATTGAATATTACTCCTCTTAAGCTACTACTGGAAAAATACATGAGCCAAATTGAAATCCAAAATCCAGTACCAGACATAGAAACATGATGGCAGATAAAGGCCAAATGGCCCATCTAGTCTGCCCATCCACAGTAGCCATTATGTCTTTCTCTCTCTGAGAGATCCCACGTGCCTATCCCAGACCCTCTTGAATTCAGACACTGTGTCTGTTTCCATCACCTCTTCCAGGAAACTGTCCACACATCTATCACCCTTTCCATAAAAAAGTATTTCCTCAGAATACTCCGGAGCCTATCACCTTTTAATTTTATCCTATGCCATCTTATTGCAGAGATTCCTTTCAAATGAAAGACTCAACTTATGCACATTTAGATTACATAGATATTTAAACATCTCTATCATATCTCCCCTCTCCCGCCTTTCCCCCAAAGTATGCAGATTGAGATCCTTATGTCTGTCCCCATATGCCTTATCACGAAGACCACACACCATTTTAGTAGCCTTCCTCTGGACCGACTCCATCTTTTTTATCTTTTTGAAGGTGCGGCCTCAGGAATTGTACACAATATTCTAAAAGAGGTCTCACTAAAGTCTTATAGAGGGACATCAATACCTCCTTTTTCCTACTGGCCATACCTCTCCCTATGCAATCTAACATCCTTCTAACTTTAGCCATCACCTTTTCAACCTGTTTGGCCACCCTATGATCATCACAAACAATCATACCCAAGTCCCGCTCTTCTGTCGTGCACACAAGTTCTTCAGCCCCTAAAATGTACCGTTCCCTCTGGTTTTTGCAGCCCAAATGCATGACTTTGCATTTCTTAGCATTAAATTTTAGCTGCCAAATTTCAGACCATTCTTCAAGCTTTGCCAGGTCTTTCTTCATTTATTCACACCACCGGCGTGTCTACTCTATTGCAGATTTTGGTATCATCTGCAAAGAGGCAAATCTTATCCGACAACCCTTCAGCAATATCATTTATAAAAATGTTAAAAAGAAAAGGCTCAAGAACAGACCCTTGAGGCACACCACTGGTAACATTCCTTTCCTCAGAGCGATCTCTATTGATCACTACCCTCTGTCACCTTCCACTCAACCAGTTCTTGACCCAGCCCGTCACTATGGGACCCATCCGAGGGCACTTTGTGTGGAACACTGTCAAAGGTTTTGCTAAAATCTAAATACACCACATCAAGCGCACATTCTCTATCCAATTCTCTGGCCACCCAGTTAAAGAAATTGATCAGATTTGTCTGACAAGACCTATCTCTAGTGAATCTATGTTGCCTCCGGTCCTGTAATCCACAGGAACTGAAAGGAGTTATAGCTGAACTGCTTCAACTAATAGCCAATCTGTTGATCAAATCAGGAAGGATTCCGGAAGACTGGAAAGTGGCGAATGTTACGCCGATCTTCAAGAAAGGTTTGAGGGGAGATCTGGGAAACTAAAGACCAGTGAGTCTGACTTCGGTACCTGGAAAGATGGTAGAGGCGCTGATAAACGACCGCATCATTGATCATCTTGACGGACACAATCCGATGAGGACCAGCCAGCACGGCTTTTGCAAAGGAAGATGTTGCTTGACAAACTTACTGCACTTCTTCGAGGGAGTAAACAGGCAGATAGGCAAGGTTGATCCGGTCAACATTGTCTATCTAGATTTTCAGAAGGTGCTCGACAAAGTCTCACATGAACGTCTACTTCGAAAAATTGCGAGACATGGAATCAAGAGTGATATATTCACATGGATTAAAAACTGGTTGGCAGATAGGAAACAGAGAGTGGGGTTAAATGGACAGTACTCGGACTGGAGAAGCGTCACGAGTGGAATGCCGCATGGTTTGATGCTCGGGCCCGTGCTCTTCAACATATTTATAAACAACCTAGAAATTGGTACGATGAGTGAGGTGATTAAATTTGCGGACAATACAAAGTTATTGCAAAGACCTACAGCGAGACATAAACACACTAGAGGAATGAGCCGCGACATGGCAAATGAGGTTTAACGTGGATAAGTGTAAGGTGATGCATGTCGGTAACAAAAATCATATGCACGAATACAGGATGTCCGGTGCTGTACTCGGAGAGAGCTCCCAGGAAAGGGACTTGGGAGCACTTGTAGACAAGTCAATGAAGCCGTCCGTGCAATGTGTGGCGGCGAAAAGGGCAAACAGAATGCTAGGAATGATCAAGAAGGGGGTCACAAACAGATCTGAGAAAGTTATCATGCCGCTGTACTGGGCCATGGTGCACCCCCACCTGGAATACTGCGTCCAACACTGGTCACTGAACATGAAAAAGGACATACTACTACTCGAAAGGTCCAGAGAAGAGCGACACAAATGGTTAAAGGGCTGGAGGAGTTGCCATACAATGAGAGGCTAGAGAAACTGGGCCTCTTCTCCCTTGAAAAGAGGAGACTGAGAGGGGACATGATCGAAATATTCAAGATATTGAAGGGAATTGACTTAGTAGAGAAAGAGAGATTGTTCACCCTCTCCAAGGTGGAAAGAATGAGAGGGCACTCTCTAAAGTTAAAAGGGGATAGATTCCATACAAACGTAAGGAAGTTCTTCTTCACCCAGAGAGTGGTAGAAAACTGGAACGCTCTTCCAGAGGCTGTTATAGGGGAAAGAACCCTCCAGGGATTCAAGAAAAGGTTAGATAAGTTCTTGCTGAACCAGAACGTACACAGGTAAGGCTAGACCGAACAGGAAAAGGACCTGGGTGTACTGATAGATAGGTCCCTGAAGCCATCGGTGCAATGTGCGGCGGCGGCGAAGAAAGCAAATAGAATGCTAGGCATGATAAAGAAGGGAATTACGAGTAGATCAGAGAAAGTTATAATACCACTCTACAGAGCCATGGTCAGACTGCACCTGGAATACTGCGACCAGCATTGGTCTCCATACCTAAAAAGGATATAAAACTGCTAGAGAGGGTGCAGAGGCGAGCAACGAAGCTAGTGAAAGGTATGGAGAACCTGGACTATGAGGAACGACTTAAGAGACTGGGGTTGTTCTCCCTTGAGAAGATGAGACTGCGAGGAGACCTGATCGAGACTTTCAAAATACTGAAAGGATTCGACAAAATAGAGTAGGGGAAGCAGTTATTTACGGACACGGACAAGAGGACATAAACTGAAACTGAGGGGGGACAGGCCCAGGACGAATATCAGGAAGTTCTGTTTCATGCAGCGAGTGGTGGACACCTGGAATGCTCTCCCAGAGGAAGTAATTGCAGAATCCATGTTCTAGGATTTAAGGGTAAATAGATGCACATCTCCTTAAGAGTGGCATAGAGTGATATGGGTAAGGGTAAATTAGATGCACATCTCCCTTGAGAAGTATACGGTGATATGGGGACTAAAACTAGGCCAGAGTACACCTGGTGGGGCCTCCAAGTGTGCGGATCACTGGACTTGATGGACCCAGGGTCTGATCTGGAGATGGCAATTCTTATGTTCTTATGTAGACTTAAATAGGGTACTGGTCTTGAACCTAAAGGCCACCATGCGAGCAGACTGCTGGGCAAGATGGACTACTGGTCTGACCCAGCAGTGGCAATTCTTATGTTCTTAGAAACAGAAACTTGACCATTCTCTGTTTTAAAAGCGTATCCATTAATTTGCTTACCACAGAAGTCAGACTTACCGGCCTTTAATTCCCTACTTCTTCCTTACTTCTACTTTTGTGGAGAGGGACCACATCCGCCCTTCTCCAGTCCTCCGGTACCACTCCTGACTCTAGAGACTCATTGAAAAGGCCAGTCAACAGAGCTACCAGAACTTCCCTAAGTTTCTTCAGCACCCTCGGATGTACATCAACCGGCCCCATCGCTTTGTCTACCTTTATTTTAGCTAGCTCCTCACAAATACAACCCTCTGAAAATCGATCGGGGTCTATTACTCCTCCATCCCTATTCACGTTTGTCTTCTGCAGTCCCACTCCCAGCGCTTCAGCCGTGAACACAGAACAGATATATTTGTTAAGCAATTCAGCCTTTTCTTTATCAGCTTCTACATATTCCTTCCCTTCACATTTGAGTCTCACCATGCCACTTTTGCGCTTCTTCCTATCACTAATATATCTAAAAAAATGTCTTGTCTCCCTGTTTTACTGTATCAATTATTTTTTCTTCCATTTGCATCTTTGCTTTCCTGACTACATGACCAGCCTCTCTTAACTTTTCCAGATATTTTTGCCTGTCTTCCTCTTTCTACAATCTTTTGTAGTTTATGAAAGCTAACCTCTTATTCCTTACCTTCTCAGCTACTACTTTTGAGAACCAAAGCGGCCTTCTTTTCCTCTTACTTTTACTTACCTGCCTCACAAAAAGGTGTCGCCTCAATCGATTCTTTCAGTTTTACCCACCGCATTTCCACTCCTTCTAGACGTTCTCACCCAAACAATTCCTTGACATAAACCCCCATCCGAACAAAGTTAGTTTTTTTAAAGTCTAGAACCTTTGCTTTTGAATGAGCCCTTTCCATACCCATCTTAATATTAAATCCTACCATGCAGTGATCACTGGATGCCAAATGATCACCCACTGTAACATTAGAAACACTGGATGCCAAATGATCACCCACTGTAACATTAGAAACACTTTCCCTGTTTGTAAGCCTAAGTCCAGTATGATCCCATCCCGTGTGGGTTCCATTACCAACTGCTGGAACAGTTCTCCTTGTAGAGAATTCAGAATCTCCGTACTTCTAGAAGACCCCGCAATAGGGATACCCCAATCAACATCCAGCATATTAAAATCACCTATTAGCAAGACTTCCCCTTTTTTAGATATATTCCTGCATTTGTGTGGCTACTCCCCCTCCTTTTCTTCCTACCCTGTCTTTCCTGAACAGATTATAGCCTGCAATAACTACATCTCAGTCATGGTTCTCCGTGATCGCCACTATATCCAACTCCTCTTCTTCCATCACAGCTTCTAGATCCAGAATCTTGTTTCCCATCCTTCGAGCATTAGTATATACTGCTTTCCAGACATTGCCCCCTTTTCCTTTCTGTGTAGAGGTATTAAGTGATTTACTTACCTGAGGGCTTATACTCACCCGAGTCTTTGATCACCCTGCCCTATCACTTCTAGTTTAAAGCCCTCTTCAGTAGATTAGCCAGTCAGCCAAAGACACTTCTTCCCTTCTTTGATAGATGCACACCATCCCTGCTCAGCAGCCCTTGGAAAATCATCCCAAGGTCCAGGAAGCCAAAACGCTCTTGACGACACCATCCATGTAGTCACGCATTCATCTCCAGGATGCGAGCTTCTCTGCACTGGCATAAATCAATATAAAACCCTACAAAAGTCATGAGAGGCCTATTAGGCATATTCTACCATACCATAATAGCACTAACTTTCAGGAATGACATAAATACCAAAGAGCAGCACTATAAACATTGCATTAGGTAGTAGAATATCAGTATACCTATTGAAAACGAAACAAGCTAGACCAGTACAGCTCATTCCTACACAGATGTTCTATTTCACAAACGCAGACCATAGGTAGATCCTTACCAAACAAAAAGATCAAATGTAAACTGAATCCCCAAGCAACCAGCTCTGCATACAGTGCAATAATCAGAGAAAGAGTAATGCATGTCTTTGTGTACTGTGCAAAATAGAAAGATGGTAGTTGTACATTTTAAAAACGGACACTAAATTAAAAATTCATAAAAAATAAAATAAAAATGAATAAAGGTGATGTGGTTTTGATTAGTCCAATATAAAGGTATCACCATATTTTATTTGTATTTTGTAACCTTTACTTCATCCTATTTTAATAATAAAATTGTTATATTGTAGGTTATCTTTGCATATTTTTGTCTTGGTGCTCACTAATGGAAAATTTATAAAAATTTATATTGAAAAAAAAAATGCATACAATTGTTTGTTCTACTTTTGTTGTCTGGCCATTTAATTTTTCTAATTGTGTAGGTACCAGTCTTTGGGTACCATTTTTCAGAGTCTCCTGTCTACTTTCTCTGCTACTTTGACACTTACCTTTTTTTCTCAGCTTTCTTTTTGAATTCAAAATATTTGGAGAAGGAACACTACTCCTCTTCACAACCCCCTCCCAAAACAATCCCTTACCCAAACCGCTCCCCATCCATTACCCCTCTAACCTATTACACTCACTGTTTTTTCAGCGGATGCCTGTTCCAAATAAAAGGAATCTTCCCCCTCCACCCCCCAAAAAAAATCTAACCTTCCCCAAGAATTACAGTACAACGGCCATGATACCAATCTGTTAATTGTTCCAAATCTTGAACTACCTTCAATCTCAAGAACTAGTCCTCTTTCCATTTTGCTGCTATTTCACTTAGCTGCTGCTAAGTACACCATAGACCCGTCATAATGCAGGAAAGGGAAAGGAAGGAGAAATTAGGTTCTTACCTGCTAATTTACTTTCTTTTAGCTTCTCCAGACCAGTAGAGGTTAACTTTACGAATGGGTATATATCTAATCATGACCAGCAGGTGGAGACTGAAAACAAAACTTTGGGACAGTATATCCTAGCCCCTCCTCTCTATTTCCCTCAGTCTGCCGAATAGCCAAGCAGAACCAAGAACTGGAAAACAACAGAGAGAAAAAACAATACTCCGAAAGGAGTAACAAATAACATACCCAAAATGCTGTTGGAAAATGCAGAGGAGAAATTCCCGAAGGAAGAATGTCCCCACAGCTCGCCAGCTAAGCCAGCCGAGCCACAGCCGCTGTTCTTCAATTCTCCCCGGCCCTAGAAAAATACTAGAACCCGCAGCAAAAACCAAAAACTGCCCGCGCAACAGCCCCAACAACAACAACAACAGACAGGGTGGGGACCTCTACTGGTCTGGAGAAGCTAAAAGAAAGTAAATTAGCAGGTAAGAACCTAATTTCTCCTTCTTTAGCACTCTCCAGACCAGTAGAGGTTAACTTTACGAATGGGACGTACCAAAGCAGTCCCTCTCACGGGCGGGACCCCCGAAGGGCCGATACCAGTACACGCTCACCGAACACCGCGTCCCGACGCGCCTGCACATCAACCCGATAATGACGAACAAAGGAATGCAAGGAGGACCAAACCGCAGCCTTACAAATATCCACTGGAGGCACGAGCGACGACTCAGCCCAAGAAGCCGCCTGACCCCGAGTGGAATGAGCCTTGAGAAACTCCGGAACAGGCTGCTGTTTCAGAAGATAAGCGGAAGCAATCGTCTCCTTGATCCAGCGCGCAATAGTAGCCTTAGAAGCGCCAGCTCCCCGACGAGGACCCGCCAGGAGGACAAAGAGATGATCGGACTTCCGGAATTCCTGGGTCCGCTGCACATAAGAGCGAAGGACCCGACCGACATCCAACTTGCGCAGCTGCCGTTGCTCAGAAGAGCCCTCCCGACCACCCAAGACCGGGAGAACCACCGATTGATTGACATGAAAAGGAGAAACAACCTTCGGCAGAAAGGAAGGAACAGGCCGCAAGACGACCCGCTCCCTAGAAAACTCCAAGAAGGGAGCCCTACAAGAGAAAGCCTGCAGCTCAGAAACACGCCTAGCAGAAGTAATGGCCACCAAAAAGACCGCCTTCAAAGTAAGGTCCTTCAAAGAACAGTCGTCCAAGGGCTCGAAAGGCGGACGCACCAAAACAGAGAGAACCAGATTAAGATCCCAAGAGGGAACCGAGGGCCGTAGGGGAGGCCTAAGCAACTTGGCCGCCCGCAAAAACCGAATCACATCAGGAAGAGCCGATAAACGCTGACCTGACACCAACCCTCGAAAAGCCGACAGGGCTGCAAGATGAACCCGGAGAGAAGACCAAGCCAGGCCTCTATCCAGGCCATCCTGCAAGAACTCCAGAATGTTAGGCAGAGAAGCGCGAAAAGAGGTCACTCCCCGCGCCCGACACCATTCCTCAAAGAGACGCCAAACCCGCACATAAGCCCGAGAGGTAGAAAGCCTCCGGGACCCCAACAGTGTAGAGATCATCTTGTCTGAATATCCCTTCTTGCTAAGGCGACCCCTTTCAAGAGCCACGCCGTAAGACAGAAGGGAGACGGGTCGAACATGGGAATGGGACCCTGCATCAGAAGGTCGTCCGAGAGAGGCAGAGGAAGAGGATCCGCTACCAGGTGCCTCACCAGATCCGCATACCACGGACGGCGAGGCCAATCCGGCGCCACCAGCACCACCAAACCCGGATGGTGAACAATGCGAAGAAGCACTCTGCCCACCAGCGGCCAAGGAGGGAACACATACAACAGCCCCTCCGTTGGCCACTGCTGGACCAGAGCATCCAGACCCTCGGCCAGACCGTCCCTGCGACGACTGAAGAAGCGGGGCACTTTGGCGTTGCCACCCGTGGCCATCAGGTCCATCAGGGGCTGCCCCCAAGCCTGCACTATCAACTGAAACGCCTCGGCGCCGAGACACCACTCTCCTGGATCTAGGAAGTGACGACTGAGGAAGTCTGCCTGAACATTTTCTACTCCGGCTATATGAGAGGCCGAGAGGTCCAGCAGATGGGATTCCGCCCAAACCATGAGCAGAGCCGCCTCCTGCGCCACCTGAGTACTCTTGGTGCCCCCCTGACGATTGACATAAGCCACCGCCGTGGCATTGTCCGACAGCACTCTGACCGACTTGCCCAGCAACAGGGAGTGGAAAGCCAACATGCGCCAGACGGACCGCTCTGGTCTCCAACACGTTGATCGACCAGGCGGCCTCCTCCGCGGACCAGGTGCCCTGAGCTGAGTGACCCAAACACTGAGCCCCCCAACCCAGGAGACTCGCATCCGTCAGGAGCACCGTCCACTGCGGGAGATCCAGACCCACCCCCTGAACTAGGTGAGGGGTCTGGAGCCACCAACGCAGACTGCAGCGCGCCAAGCCTCGCAGGGGAACCGGAACATCCATCCCGTGCCTCTGGGGAGACCACCTCCGGAGCAGAGCATACTGGAGAGGACGCATGTGGGCCCGCGCCCACCTCACCACGTCCAGGGACGCCGCCATCGACCCCAAGACCTGGAGGAAATCTCGCGCCCGAGGACACCGGGACGCCAAAAGCAGGCGAATCTGAGATTGCAATTTGCTCACCCGGCCCTCTGGGAGGAAGACCTTCCCCAAGGAGGTGTCGAACAGCACCCCTAGGTACTCCAGACGCTGAGCCGGGACCAACCGACTCTTGGAAAGGTTGACCACCCAGCCCAGCGACCGGAGAAACTCCACCACCCGAGCAGTAACCCGGGAGCTTTCCTGCAACGACTTTGCCCGAATTAACCAGTCGTCCAGGTAGGGGTGTACCAGGATGCCCTCCGACCGCAAGGCTGCCGCGACGACCACCATCACCTTGGTGAACGTCCGAGGAGCCGTGGCCAGCCCAAAGGGAAGCGCACAGAACTGAAAGTGCCGACCCAAGATCGCAAAGCGCAGGAAACGCTGATGAGAGGCCCGAATGGGAACATGCAAGTAGGCCTCCGTCAGATCGAGAGAAGTGAGAAACTCCCCCGGCTGAACCGCCAGAATGACCGACCGCAGAGTTTCCATACGGAAAGAGGGAATCTTGAGAGCCCTGTTGACCCCTTTTAAATCGAGGATGGGCCGAAAGGTCCCCTCCTTCTTGGGCACCACAAAGTAAATGGAGTACCTGCCCGTGCCCCACTCCGGAGGGGGCACCGGAACAACTGCCCTGAGATCTAGCAAGCGCTGAAGGGTCTGGCGAAAAGCCTGCGTCTTCCCCGGAGTCTGACACGGCAGAGAGCGGGCGAACTCCAGGGCATAACCGTCCCGCACCACCTCCAGGACCCACTGATCGGACGTGATCTCGGCCCATTTGGGGAAAAATTCGCACAGCCGGGCCCCCACCGGAACCAAAGGGGGCGCCGGCAAGGCGTCATTGTGCAGGACGGGAAGCGGGGGAACCGGCGGAGGGATTCCCTGCCCCCCGACGGGCCCCCCGAAAGGGCTGCATGCGCTGGAAGAACCGACCCCGGGAAAATCCCGGAGACTGGAAAGAAGCAGCCCCACGCCCAGGGCGATACTTGCGAAAATCCCGCAAACGCCCCCGGGCCGCACCCCCCCGAGACGCCGGGCGGGCACGGTCCTCCGGCAGACGGGGAACTTTCGAGTCCGACAGAGTCTGAATCAACTTATCCAAGTCCTCTCCAAACAAAAACGACCCCCGAAAGGGAAATTTAGTAAGCTTAGCTTTGGACGCAGCATCCGCCGCCCAAGCGCGCAGCCACAACACACGCCTTGCGGCCACGCCAAAAGCCATAGACTTAGCCGAGATCCGCACCAAGTCATATAGAGCATCTGAGAGGAATGAGGCCGCCATCTCAATCTTCGCAACCTCCTGATCCACCAGAGACCAGTCGTCAGACTCTCGATCCAAGACCCGCTCCGCCCACCGAAACACGGCGCGAGCGACCAGTCCCCCACAGGCAGAGACCTGAAAATTTTGCTTAAGGATGCTCTCCAATTTGCGCTCCTCAGGGTCCCGCAAGGCAGAACCGCCCTCAACAGGCACGGTATGCCGCTTGGAAATTGCCGAGACCACCGCATCCACGACTGGCGAAGCTAACGTAGCCCGAACCCCTTCAGGAATGGGATACAGGCGAGCCATGCTGCGCGCCAGCCGAAACGGCGTCTCCGGCGTTTTCCACTGCTCCAGAACAATATCCCGAATATCCTGATGCATAGGAAAAGAGCGGGAAACGGAACGGATCCCCCGTAACAGGGGGTCCCCCACACGCGGAGTCTCCGGCGGCGCGTCCTCAAAACGCAAAACCGAAGAAACCTGTTGAATAAGGTCAGGCAGCTCATCTTTCTGAAAAAGGCGCACCACGGACGCCTCGTCACTGGAGAACGGGAAATCCGACAACCCGCCGCCAGCTTCCGTCCCCTCCAGAGAGTCCTGGAACTCCTCAGAAGGGTCCAGGTCCTCCTCCAAACCGACCCGTTCCTCCGACCACAAATTCTCGTCCCACGACACCCGCGGACGCTTGGACAAGGGAGGCGGCGGAGGGGACGTCACGCCAGACGAAAGAGGCAAAGCTGCAGGGAGCGCGGAGGAAAACCCACCCCCCGAAACCCCCTGGGCGCAACCGGGACCCCCAGCCGCCTGAAAATAGGCTCTGCATAAAGAAAAGAAAAATTCAGGAGAAAAACCCCCCGAGGGTCCCAAGGGACTCCCTGCCACAGCAGGGGACCCAGCAGAACCTTGCCCCTGCATAGTCAAAACAGGGGGAAGGTCACCTGAGGTGGAAGACAAAATGGAGGGGCCAGACAGAGAAGATGGCGGTTTTCCCGCCAAAAAAGCTCCCTCCATAGCCTGAAGCGGCTGAGAAACCTGAATAGTCTCAGCCGCTAAAGCAGGCAAGCCGGCATCAGCTGTCAAAAAATCAGCTGAGAGGGAATCCTTCGGGGAATCCCTCCGTGGGCGGTTGTGGAAGACCGGGCTTCCCCACTGCTCCAAGCCGACTCGCGAGGCACCATCGGCGGGGAGCTCTGGGCGCCTGCAGCCGCTGCCGACGGAGCTCCACCACCTCACTGACCCAAACCGCCGAGTTCAGGCCGGCCGCGAGTGCCTCGCGGCTGGACTAAATTTGTGTCCTACTCCCCCGGAGAAGGGCACAATTGCTCCAGACGCGACCTAGCTAGAAAAAAGTGCCGGTTACATGAAAAAATACAGTAAAATACAGTTTTCTTAAAGGGAAACAACCCTTCAGACCAGCACTACCTCAGGATTTTTTTTTTTTTTTTTTACAGAACAGACTCCACAGGCTCTCAAAGCAATATGCCTTGCTTGATTTAGGGGGCAAGGGATACTGCTGAGGCTCCTCTAAAAAAATGTGGGGAGGTGGAGGAAGTGGGGGGAGGGACCCCGCTCGTGACCCGCCGGGTTTGACACCCCCGAGGTCGGACGAACCCCCAAACAGAGTCCGCCCAAGCTCCGTCCGGCTAAAAACAGGGACAATAAACCCCCTAAACAAATTCCAACAGCCCTACCAAGGGAGATGGGTACAGATCACATCAACACCTGCTGGAGACTGAAAGAAGACTGAGGGAAATAGAGAGGAGGGGCTAGGATATACTGTCCCAAAGTTTTGTTTTCAGTCTCCACCTGCTGGTCATGATTAGATATATACCCATTCGTAAAGTTAACCTCTACTGGTCTGGAGAGTGCTAAAGAAATGGCACTTTTTGTGCTTACACATTCAAAGCGGTTTACATAAATACAAGTACTTATTTTAGGGTCACGAGCAGCAGTGCTTACAACATGGTCAAAAGGTGGACCCCCTTTTTCACTTTTTGTTATTATTCATTGTACATGGCTAAAACAAAATCAGGGCTCAACACCTCCCCACCGGTGGCAAAGAAGCACTCACTACAGAAGCAGGATAAACATTTAAAACCTATTCTTGTCTCTCTAAGACAGGAGGGAGGCCACAGACAAAATGAAAGAGCTTCCTGCCAAAACTGAGGAAAAGCCAGCCGAAAGAGGCCTGAATAGATCCAGCCACTAAAGCAGCTGCTGCCTGAACAGATCCAGCCGCTACAGCAGCTGCTGTAGTGGTAAGGGAGTCCCTAGCACTATCGGCGGTAAAGGAAACCTTATTTCCCTGACCGTCAGCAGCTAGGGAAATCCCTATGTGGGCGGTAGAGGAAGTTTGGGCTTCCCCACTGCCTGCAGCTGATGAGCAGAACCCTGCTTGCCGGCACCCGAAGCTGATGAGGATTCCCCTTCATGGCGGCTGGAGCACTTCGTGCACCTGCCAGCTGTGTCCACCACTTGTCAGGTATACAATGAGCACTTTTTCTGTTCTTAAAAGTGCATACTGCAAACCGCTATAAAGTGAAAGGAAAACCACCGGTTAACAATTAAAGCAATTGAAGCTAATTTAAAACTTCCTTTCAGACCGGCATTGCCACAGGGTGGGTTTTTTTTTTAAGTACAACTTTAACAAACAAAGGAACAGACACCAACAGCTCTCAAAGCTATATGCCTTGCCTGAACAGTAGCAAGACTTACAGCTGAGGCATCTCTAAGCCCAAAAATTATGGGGAGGTGGAGGAAATGGATACTTGACCAGTTGAGTGTGACACCCCTGAGGTTGGACGGAACCCCGAAAGAGTCCCCTAAGCTCGATCTGGCTACCACAAATAGGGACAAGAAAGCCACTAATCAAATCCAACAGGACCTACACTAAACAAAGGAAAGACTGCATAGGCTTACCATCTCCACCTGCTGGAGGCTGAGATTGCAGATGGGACTGCACAGCCCACTTGTACTACAGCCAAAAGTCAATGTTCAAGTCTCATTCTCAACCTGCTAACAGAGGAGCGAAAACCCATCCATTCTGTGCCGGTCTGGAGGGATGCTAAAGAACAGTTATTTTATGCTGCTGACCACCCACTAGGAACCATTTAATGTCCAAAATTTTTCAGATCCTCTTTGCAAGAGGCTCTTTAGACAATGCAAACAGCAGGCATCCGTCTCTATGGTAAAAGAAATATAGTCCTTACTTTCTTTTACATAAGCCGTGACTTATAAAGAACATAAGAATTGCCGCTGCTGGGTCAGACCAGTGGTCCATCGTGCCCAGCAGTCTGCTCCCGCGGCGGCCTTTAGGTCAAAGGCCAGTGCCCCGAGACTAGCCTTACCTGTGTATGTTGTGGTTCAGCAGGAACTTGTCTAACTTTGTCTTGAATCCCTGGAGAGTGTTTTCCCCTATAACAGCCTCTGGAAGAGCGTTCCAGTTCTCCACCACTCTCTGGGTGAAGAAGAACTTCCTTACATTTGTACGGAATCTATCCCCTTTTAACTTCAGAGAGTGCCCTCTCATTCTCTCTACCTTGGAGAGGGTGAACAACCTGTCTCTATCTTCTAAGTCTATTCCCTTCATTATCTTCATTCCCTTCATTTGCTCTCAAACTCCTTGGAGTAACATTAGACAGACGTTGCACTCTTCAATTGCAAATCAACAAAATCACACAAAAAGCATCTTCACCATGCGCAACCTTCGCAAAATCAGAAAATTCTTCGACAAAGAACATTACAGACTCGTAGTCCAATCCCTAGTCCTAAGTCTAATGGACTATTGCAATATTCTCTACCTTCCTTGTCCCACCTACTTAATAAAACAACTACAGACCGAGCAAAACACTGCCCTCAGACTGATCTATTCCCTTGGAAAATTTGACCACATCACCAATGCCTTCCTAGATTCACACTGGCTTCCAATACAAGCCCGCATCCAATTCAAACTCTACTGCATATTATTCAAAACATTAAAAGAAACGGCACCCACCTACCTAAACAACCGCCTAAACAGGAACCTCTCATCCAGACAGAGGAGAACCCAATCCCCCTTCTCCCACCCCCCTTTTAAAAGAACCAAGCGCAAAAAGATGTACGACAACCTACTAGCAACACATGTAGCTAAATTGGACCCCTCAATCACCAACTTACTGACAGCATCAACTGACATCAAAGCTTTCCGAAAAGAAATCAAAACACTGCTATTTAAGAAATTCATCCAAATATACTAACCCCTTTTTATTTTCCCCTCTCTCCCCCTCCCAGTATCTTCCCTTCAAAATTGTTTCAGACCTAACGCTTTCAATTGTATTCATCTTCCTGGAAATGTCTAGCTATCTTCTTGTTGTATTAGGCCCAATGTCTTTAATTGTATCCCTCATCCTGGAAATGTCCAGTTATCTTTTGATGTAATCCGCTTAGAACTGCAAGGTACAGGCGGAATAGAAGTCATTAATGTAATGTAATGTAATCTTGAACATTTCGATCATGTCCCCTCTCAGTCTCCTCTTTTCAAGGGAGAAGAGGCCCAGTTTCTCTAGCCCAGTTTCTCTAGGTTGTTCAACTACAAATTGGGGGGGGGCATTGTTGGGAGACAGCAGACTTGAGAGAGACTTGGGTGTGCTGGTGGATGCATCACTGAAGCCATCTGCACAGTGCGCAGCAGCCTCAAAAAAAGCCAACAGGATGCTGGGCATCATAAAGAGGGGCATAACAACCAGGACACGGGAAGTCATCATGCCATCTGGAATACTGCGTTCAGTATTGGTCGCCGCACCTCAAGAAGGACATGGCGATACTTGAGAGAGTCCAAAGGAGAGCAACGAAACTGGTAAAAGGGCTGGAACACTGCCCATACGCCGAGAGGTTGGATAGGCTGGGGCTCTTCTCTCTGGAAAAGAGGAGGCTCAGGGGTGATATGATAGAGACCTTCAAAATCATGAGGGGCATAGAGAGGGTGGATAGGGACAGATTCTTCAGGCTGAAGGGGACAACAGGTACGAGGGGGCATTCGGAGAAACTGAAGGGAGATAGGTTCAAAACAAATGCAAGAAAGTTTTTCTTCACCCAAAGGGTCGTGGACACTTGGAATGCGCTACCGGAGGAAGTGATCAGGCAGAGTACGGTACAAGGATTCAAACAGAGACTGGACGGATTCCTGAAGGATAAAGGGATCATGGGATATTGAGAAAGCTAACCAGAAAATAAGTATAGAAACCCAGGTCGTGCATGTGCAAGACCGGAGGGCTAGGAAGGGAAACCAAGGCGGCATGGGGGCCCCTTCTGGTGATTTAGACAGGTCGTGACCTGTTTGGGCCGCCGCGGGAGCGGACTGCTGGGCATGATGGACCTGTGGTCTGACCCGGCGGAGGCACTGCTTATGTTCTTATGTTCTCTCATTGTATGGCAACCCTCCAGCCCTTTAACCATTTTTGTCGCTCTTCTCTGGACCTTTCGAGTAGTAGTATGTCCTTTTTCATGTACAGCGACCAGTGTTGGATGCAGTATTCCAGGTGGGGGTGCACCATGGCCCGATACAGCGGCATGATAACTTTCTCAGATCTGTTTGTGACCCCCTTCTTGATCATTCCTAGCATTCTGTTTGCCCTTTTCACCGCCACACATTGCACGGACGGCTTCATTGACTTGTCTACAAGTGCTCCCAAGTCCCTTTCCTGGGGGCTCTCTCCGAGTACAGCACCGGACATCCTGTATTCGTGTATAAGATTTTTGTTACTGACATGCATCACCTTACACTTATCCACGTTAAACCTCATTTGCCATGTCGCGGCTCATTTCTCAAGAGTGTTTATGTTACGTTGCAGGTCTTCGCAATCCTTCTGCTTCTTCACTACTCTGAATAACTTCGTATCATCTGCAAATTTAATCACCTTGCTTGTCGTACCAATTTCCAGGTCATTTATAAATATGTTGAAGAGCACAGGCCCAAGCACCAAACCCTGCGGCACTTCACTCATGACGCTTTTCCAGTCCGAGTATTGTCCATTTACCCCCACTCTCTGTTTCCTATCCACCAACCAGTTTTTAATCCACATGAGTATTTCACTCTCGATTCTATGGCCTTCTGAAAATCCAGATATATAATGTCGACTGGCTCGCCCTTGTCTATCTGCCTCTTTACTCCATCAAAGAAGTGCAGCAAGTTCGTCAAGCAAGATCTTCCCTTGCTGAAGCGGTGTTGGCTGGTCCTCATCAGTTTGTGTCCGTCAAGGTCCTTTATCACACATCACTTGCCACAGGAAATTCCAGCAGACTCTATCAACAGTCTTTTCTATATCTAAGGCTAACAAAGGCAAATTTGCAGACGATACCAAACTGTGCGGCAGAGTTAGGTCCAGGGAAGAGTGTGAGGACCTGCAAAGGGACCTGGACAAGCTGGAAGACTGGGCAAACAAATGGCAAATGCGCTTTAACGTGGAAAAATGCAAGGTCATGCATATAGGGAAAAAGAACCCGTTGTTCAACTACAAATTGGGGGGGCATTGTTGGGAGATAGCAGATTTGAGAGAGACTTGGGTGTGCTGGTGGATGCATCACTGAAGCCATCTGCACAGTGCGCAGCAGCCTCAAAAAAAGCCAACAGGATGCTGGGCATCATAAAGAGGGGCATAACAACCAGGACGCGGGAAGTCATCATGCCATTGTATCGAGCGATGGTGCGTCCACATCTGGAATACTGCGTTCAGTATTGGTCACTGCACCTCAAGAAAGACATGGCGGTACTTGAGAGAGTCCAAAGGAGAGCAACGAAACTGGTAAAAGGGCTGGAACACTGTCCATATGCCGAGAGGTTGGATAGGCTGGGGCTCTTCTCTCTGGAAAAAAGGAGGCTCAGGGGAGATATGATAGAGGCCTTCAAGATCATGAGGGGCATAGAGAGGGTGGATAGGGACAGATTCTTCAGACTGAAGGGGACAACAAGTACGAGGGGGCATTCGGAGAAACTGAAGGGAGATAGGTTCAAAACAAATGCAAGGAAGTTTTTCTTCACCCAAAGGGTCGTGAACACTTGGAATGCGCTACCGGAGGAAGTGATCAGGCAGAGTACGGTACATGGATTCAAACAGGGATTGGACGGATTCCTGAGGGATAAAGGGATCGTGGGATACTGAGAGAGGTGCTGGGATGTAACACAAGTATAGAAAGCTAACCAGGTAATAAGTATAGAAAGCCAACCAGGTCGTGCATGGGCAAGACCGGAGGGTGAGGACTTTGATGGGAAGATAGGACTTTAATGAGAAACCAAGGTGGCAAGGGGCCCCTTCTGGTGATTCAGACAGGTCGTGACCTGTTTGGGCCGCCGCGGGAGCGGACTGCTGGGCAGGATGGACCTGTGGTCTGACCCGGCGGAGGCACTGCTTATGTTCTTAGGTGACAACGCATTCAGGCCGAGGGCCTTACCAGTCTTCAAATTTTTAACCATTCACTCAGTCTCCAACTGAATTATAGGGGCTTCCAGCCTGCTCCTATCTTTCTGGAATTGGAAGAGCATCGTTATCTGCTCTAAATATACCTTCCAAAGTTGCAACAACTTCTGCACTGTACGTATAATTTTTGGTAAAACTCCAGAAACTCCCCAGTAATTTCCTCATCTGCCCTTTATTTTCTGAATGGTTGCTGGCATCAGAATTGGTGGGAATGTCGTGAGGGACAAAAATTACCTCTGCCTTCCCCAGTGGGTTGGCAAGATCTGCTATCAGGCAGAGATTTGGGGCAGCGATCTACCATGCTGGCCATAAGGTCGCCAAGACTCTTAGCAAATAGCATCTGCTCTTTGAAGAGCAGACTGCTTCAGGTGGCTTTGGAACAGCTTGAGGAGTCCATTCCAGTTCATTTTGAGACAAATCAAGGGGTTTTGAGGCAGATGGAGGCTTTAGAAAAAAAAAGATTGTTTAAAAACCAAGATGGCTGCTGCCAGAAAAATAAAATGGCCCATGGGAGCTTCCCTGAAAGCTAAAAAAAATTCTCAGGAAAAGGGGTTTTGGAGGTGGGGAGACCCTATCTCTTTATCCAGAAACCCTTAATTTCAATATCAAAATGGAGAGATCCTCCTCTCCATTTTCCCAATAGGGAATAATAACTGCTATTGGTGCTGCTGATCCTATCCCTCCTTGACTACTGTAACATCATCTACCTGGGTATCCCACAAAAAACAGTAAAAAAATTGAGACTAGTACAAAACACCGCTGTCCGCTTAATCTTCGGACTGAGAAAAAAAGACCACATCAGCCCCTACTACAAAAAACTACACTGGTTACCAATAGAATCACGAATACTATTCAAATTTGCTTGTATCTGTTTTAAAAAAGTCTGGGGACTAGCACCTTCCTACCTGCAAACTCACTTCATTCTGCACAACCCCACATGAACAACCAGAAACAAAAACATCTTTGCCTATCCAAAGATCTCAGGCTGCAGATACAAATCCTTCCTGGATAGAACCTTCATGTTCCAAGCGAATAGACAACAAGTCTGGTTGTGAAACTGCATAAATGAACCCAAACTGACTTACAATGCATTCCGAAAAGCAATAAAAACCGCCCTATTCGACAAATTCATTGACTAAAACAGACCACCCTTAAACAAAAACAACCCCCCCCCCCCCCGTAATCACTATTCAATCTCTCAGGAAGCTCCATTTTTTCATGTATTCTTTACCCATGGAACTTAAATTAGTAGGTAACTTGTTTATGTAACTTTTCTATTTTAGGCTCCCTATCATTCGCAGACTGTCCAGCCTTCTTCCAATGTGAACCGCCTAGAAGTCATCTGACTGGCGGTATAGAAAAATAAAGTTATTATTATTATTATATCAGCTTTGCTTTAGCCTGACTGAAGTGGATATAACTTTTTGCTTCAAATCCTTGGGATCAGTCCAGACCTGGAAATCTTCAGGCTGCCAGTTGGACCAGAACCTACTGAAAACTCAATCCCTACAAATCCTTGCGGTGCAACAGGGGAGAATAAAGTACTGCTGGCTCCCTGAAACCCAGGGACTCCACAACCTGTGCTCAAGCCTCTAATAAATCAGGTGAGCAGGATCCCAGGAGAACAAACTCCGTTGCTCTGCGAGCTGTAGTCTACCCTCACAAAGTCTGCATTCTCTCCCAGGCAAAGTAGCCCTAAATATGGGGTCCTCTGGTACCAAAGCCTCCTGAAAATGGAGTAAAAAGACCTGAAAATAATAAAAAACAAACAGAGCAGATCAGAACATCTCTTCTTGGTTCGCTTGCAAAAGGAAAAACCAAAGAGGGATATTCCACTGGTGAAGGAGAAGGAGCTGAAAAATGTGATTGACACCCTTCTGCAAGTGTTTGTGAGCATGGATTAATCACCTAATGTAGTTTGTGTATATGTAACAGAATCTGTATTTTATTACAGAGTTATTACGGATAAAGTTTAAAGTTAAAAAAAAAGAATGCCTGCAACAAGAGTAAGTCAGGAATGGAAGAAAAAGATTCAGATCCCACAAAAGGCAATATGTGAATAAATGGTCCAACCTTAATGCGCTGGCAGCCAGAATTGTAGCAATTTAGCACTAGTGGAGCACTAGTAGCGGTTTTGTTTCGTACCTGCATCTGGGATCCTTCTCAGAATCTGCCATCTTCTTTTCATCCCTGGGGAAGTATGCACATAGCTTTCTAAAAGGTAAAGGTGAGTCTACTTGTAGTCTTTACCCCAACACAGCTTTGTCCCTTTTCAACCAGGATATGACTAACACAGGTACTTTTACAGATACTGGGGCAGGGAATTCTCTGCCAACCCTTAAATTCCTGTTTACCTCCAAAAAAACCCTCTGAATATTGACATCCCTCCTTTCAAATTTCCATGTTATTTTGCACAGAAATGTAACTCACAGAAAGAGCAGGTAGAAAGGTACAATTTAAACACCAGAAGCTAAGATTTACAGGCAGCTTCATATTTTAGTAAGCTAGTTTTCTAAAAGTTCTACCCCCCTAATAAATCAGTTGTCTGAAATTCTCCACCCTGGATGTGGTTGAACGTATGTGTTATGTAATATCGTGAGGAGTTTTACCTAGGGATGTGTTTAGGTGGGGGGGAGAGGGAAGAAATGTACACATACATAGGTTTCATTTTCAAAGGTGTGCAGATTCTTTTCAAGTACCCACACAAGTGAGAAAAAAGTGCAGGGCTTACCAGTAAAAGTAAATAAAGGCTAGTCCTAAAGCAGATTCAGTAGGCTGAATAAAACTGGAGATACAGGGCACAAAATCAGATCCTCTGTTTTTCTTGCTCTCTATTCTCTATTGTTCATCCCTCCTCAGGTAGCAGAAGTTCAAGGGATCCTCACTGACAAAACCAAGGTGCCACCTGCTAGGGGCACTCAGTAATATAGTAAACAAGAGATCCAATGTGACCCATTAGATACAACACTAATGATATCTACAACCACTATCTTTGAAAATGTTATTGGTAAATTGAAGCTTACCAAAATATCTGTTTAAAGATATACTTCGTTTCTTCTCATTTACTGTAGGTATAATCAGTGTTTTATCAGTTGTAACAATGGTATGTATACAAGTCTACAATCTGTAATTCATCTAAAACTTCACTCTGTGAGGATTCGGCAGGATATAAGAGCACAATACAACAAGACCAAACTGCTCCATCCAGTCTGCCCAACAAGCACGGTTCCACTCTCTCCATGCCATTGGATTTAGAGCAGGGGTGTCCAATGTCGGTCCTCGAGGGCCGCAGTCCAGTCGGGTTTTCAGGATTTCCCCAATGAATATGCATGAGATCTATTTGCATGCACTGCTTTCAATGCATATTCATTGGGGAAATCCTGAAAACCCGACTGGACTGCGGCCCTTGAGGACCGACATTGGACACCCCTGGTTTAGAGGATCCATAGCCAGACCCTGTAAAAGCCTCTATTCTACCAGGAGCTAGGCTCAGTGGACATTAGCTTGGCTTGACAGTATACAGATGTTAATGTAAACAAGGCGGGAGCATTTTAAGCTCTAGGCCACAAGCAGAGCTGCCTGCATAGACTTACCATTATTCACTTTTCTCTTATCTCTGTGCACCTGCAGTTTCAGAATCTCATCCTCCAGCTGCTGGTTCTCAAATTCAACAGCCAACAGATCTGAATCCAAACCACCAAGAGTTGACTGTGGTGGCCCTGTGAGCATGGGGGAGATCAGGATATGTGGTGAGACAGTGGAAAACAGAGAAAGAATTTAAAAGAGATCCAGACAAAGTGTAAAACTGATCATACCACATTGTCTCTATATAGAATGATGATGATTATTTTGTGCAATTCTACTTCATCGTTTCGCAAAGAATAGAATTCGATGAGGTTCAGAGAAGGGCAACTAAAATGATAAAGGCTACCTGTAAGCTGGTCTTGCTGAGGCTGCAGCTCTAGTGCTATTTGCAGCACCAGATTACATGGCCCCTGCATTTTTCTTAAAGGAGACAGCTGTGAAATTCAGATCTGTTCTGCTTGTGTTCTATGGAATCCTGTGTGAATCAAACATCTGTTTCAACTGCACAGGAGTCCATGGTTCAGATAGAGCAGGATTGATTGCAGAGTCTAGCCTCCCTATAAAGAGGAAGAATGCAAGAAGGAGAGGCCATGGGATCTGGTGCTGCCACCAAAGCTGCAGCTGTGCTTGACCAAGAAGGGAAACTGGGGAACTGAAGACTAGAGAAGGGGAACAGAGCAGAGGATTGATGGAACTTGGGGGTGGAAAAGAATAGAGTAGAAGATGAATGGAACTGGAAAGGAGTGGAATAGAGCAGAAGATGGATGGAACTCAAGGGGAAGGAGAACAGAGCAGAAGATGAAAGACTGGATAGAGGGAAATAGAACAGAAGATGAATAAAACTCTGGGGAAAGGGGAACAGAGCAGAAATGGATAGGACTGAAGGGGAAGGGTAACAAAGCAGAAGATGAATGAAATTGGGGCATTGGTGGGGCAAAGCAGAAGAAATGGACTTGGAAGAACTGAAAGATGATGACTGTGTGTGAGAGAGGGAATTGTGGATGCCTGTGGTATGTTACCAAATGGGAATGTTACCAATTTATTTTCAATGTTCTTTTTACAAAAAAACTGAATAGTATTCTTATCAAATTTATTTCGATGGGCAAAACTGCTAGAATAGCTTTAGTATCTCTACAAAAACCAATTGTGGAGGGAGGGGTAAATTTTCCAAATTTCTATAGGTATCATCAAGCCTATATTCTACATCAGGGTATGTACTGGATCCTGCCTGACCTCATGGAACATTATCCAGAGTGGTTAATTTTAGAATGGGAAATTATGTCCCCAATGCGTCTGTCTCATGTATTGGACATAAAACTACCTAGTTATGCTAAGGATAATAACCCTGAGATGTATAAATAAATTAACTGAAATTCCTATAGAACAGTCTTTATGTCAATCCCTATGGCTGAACTCCAAGATACAAATAGGCGGATCTAAAATTGCCTGGAAGGATTGGATGCAAGCAGGCATAAGAACATTAGAGGATGTTATTTTAAATGGAAAATTGCTCGATTTAAACGGTTGCAACAATCTTTTGGTATTTCAAAATTTCAATTTTATAAATGGTTGCAAGTGAAGCAGGCTATTCAGAAAGGGTTCCCTAAGTGGCGTAATTTGAAAAATTTTTATAGCCTGCAATTCCTTTGTTTTCAGACAGATATGCTAGGACATCAAGCCGCTAAGTGGTAAAAATTAATATCAGAACTTATGAATACAAAACCCAAAAACGCTCTTAGAGATATTTGGAGCATCGAGATTAAGCAGTATATTTCTGCATCTCGATGGCCATGTATTTGGTCTTGGAGGATGAGGTATACAGTATCAGCATCTATGAAACAAACTTGGTTTTTTTTTTTTTTTTGTTACATCGTTCTTTTTGGACCCCAGTTAGACTGAATAAGTTAGATAATTCTAGATCTAATAGGTGCTGGCACTGTCACTTAGACATAGGAACATTAGATCATTTACTGTTTTATTGCCCTAAGATACTGATTTTTTGGAAATCAATTTGGGGACATATTAATAATATTTTAGAATCTGAGATTCCTTTAACTTATGAAGCAATAATTTGTGGTACAATTTTGCATACCAAAGATCCCCTAGACAAATATAAAAGACGTCTCTTTTTAATTATGACAAGTACAGCTATACAATTAATTACAAGGAACTGGAAAAACTGGGATCGTCTCAACTTTACATTCTGGTGGGCAAGTCTATTTTAATCTATAAATATGAAAAAATGAGAGCAGATTTGTTAGGGAATTTTAAAAATCTTTAAATTAATTTGAGGCCCATTAGATAGAACTATTATAGTAATGATTTTGTTATAAGATAAAATGCACATCCAGGGAGGGGTGGGGTTCAAATATAAGGTTTTTTATTGATTATTTTTAAGGATGGTAATTGGGGGGGAAGGGAGGTATTTTTGAGGATTGATAAATAAGTCTGAAGGATTATATATGTGGAATTTATGATTAAAATATGTATAGTGTATTTCTGAAACTATGATAAAATTATAGATATCTTAAAGACTAGGATTAGGTTGGGTGGGGGGAGGGTATTAATCTGTATGAACTTTGTAAAAAAAATTTTTTTTTCCATTTATTTTTATTCAAGTTTCAGAAATAGTGAATACAGCAATATAACAATAATGTAGTAAATGACGGCAGATAAAGACCCAAATGGTCCATCTAGTCTGCCCAACCATATATGCTCCATAAATTAATTATTTAGTTTAAATGGTTCTTTTTCTTTTTAAAATCTTTATTCATTTTATATTTAACAAGTGTACATAAAATTTTTACAATTAAAATATCACATCACTTGAAATTCTAGAACAATTTCTAAAAATGAGTTTTATCCCCATCCCACCCAACCAATCATATATATCATGTAATATAACATGTAAAACCATTCTTTTCACATTTAATAATAAGATACAAAAACCCACCCCCCACCCAAATCAACACTAATAATCCACAGGGAAAAATAACAATTATTCATTATTCATTATAATAACTTATTAATGGCCCCCACACATCCTTAAACTTTATCCAATCCTTCTTTGAGCACGCTACAGGGATTCAAAGAAGGATTGGATAAATTCCTGAACGATAGGGGGATTGAGGGGTACAGATAAAAGTAGAGATAGGCTAGGAAGAGGGGTACAGATAAAAATAGAGATAGGTTAGGAAGAGTATAGATAGAAGAAAAAGGGAGATCATAGGGCTATGTCAAGGAACACCGGACAGGTCATGGACCTGCTGGGCCGCCGCGGGTGCGGACTGCTGGGTGCGATGGACCTCTGGGCTGACCCAGCGGAGGCAACTTCTTATGTCTTATGTTCTTATGAGGCATAGAAGGATATAGGTGACTAAAAAACTATGCCAGGTGTACACCTGGTAGGGCCTCCGCGTGTGCGGATCGCCGGACTAGATGGACCGAAGGTCTGATCCGGAGATGGCGCTTCTTTTGTTATGTTCTTATTAAAATATCCTTTTTGCACTGCTAGCATTCTTTCCATTTTGTATAAATGGCATACTGAGTTCCACCAAAAACTATAATTTAATCTTGTATAATCCTTTCAATTATAAGTTATCTGTTGAATGGCAACTCATAGAAACATAGAAATAGACGGCAGATAAAGGCCCACGGCCCATCTAGTCTGCCCACCTTAATGTCCCTCCCCTACCTTTGCCCTGTGAAGAGATCCCATGTGCCGATCCCATTTTGCCTTAAAATCAGGCACGCTGCTGGCCTCAATCACCTGTAGTGGAAGACTATTCCAGCGATCAACCACTCTTTCAGTGAAAAAGAATTTCCTGGTGTCACCTCGTAGTTTCCCGCCCCTGATTTTCAACGGATGCCCTCTTGTTGTCGTGGGACCCTTGAAAAAGAAGATATCTTCCTCCGCCTCGATGCGGCCCGTAAGATACTTGAACGTCTCGATCATGTCCCCCCTCTCTCTGCGCTCCTCGAGCGAGTATAGCTGTAATTTGTCAAGCCGTTTTTCGTATGGTAGATCCTTGAGTCCCGAGACCATCCGGGTGGCCATTCTTTGCACCGACTCCAGTCTCAGCACATCCTTGCGATAATGCGGCCTCCAGAATTGCACACAGTATTCCAGGTGGGGCCTCACCATGGATCTATACAATGGCATAATGACTTCCGCCTTACGACTGACGAAACCCCTTCGTATGCAGCCCATGATTTGTCTTGCCTTGGACGAAGCCTGCTCCACTTGATTGGCAGACTTCATGTCCTCACTGACGATTACCCCCAAGTCTCGTTCTGCTACCGTTTTTGCTAGGATCTCGCCATTAAGGGTATAAGACTTGCATGGATTCTGGCTGCCCAGGTGCATAACTTTGCATTTTTTGGCATTGAAGTTGAGTTGCCATGTCCTAGACCATCGCTCCAATAGGAGTAGGTCGTGCATCATGTTGTCGGGCACTGAATCTTCGTCTGTTGTGCATTTGCCCACTACATTACTCAGTTTGGCGTCATCGGCGAATAATGTTATTTTACCTCGAAGCCCTTCTGCCAAGTCTCTTATAAAGATGTTGAATAGGATTGGGCCCAAGACTGAGCCCTGTGGTACTCCACTAATCACCTCCGTCATTTCGGAGGGGGTGCCGTTCACCACCACCCTTTGGAGCCTACCTCCAAGCCAGCTCCCAACCCATTTCGTCAATGTGTTACCTAATCCTATAGAACTCATCTTGCTCAGTAACCTGCGGTGTGGTACGCTATCGAATGCTTTGCTAAAGTCCAGGTACACGATGTCCAGGGACTCCCGTAAGGATTATCAAATATTTGTTATTATCAGAAGATATTTGACATTTAGCCCTCATAGACATTCCAAATAATACCGTGTCATACGACAGTGCCACATGATTTTCCATCATACAATTGACTTGGTCCCAAATCGATTGCCAAAATGCCTTAATATATGGACAATGACCTAAGGATTAGATTAGATTAGCATCAAGATGACAATGCCAACATCTATTAGACTTGGAGCAATCCAATTTTTGTAAACGAACAGGGGTCCAGAATGCTCTATGCAACAAGAAAAACCATGTTTGCCTCATAGATGCAGACATTGTACATCTCATCCTCCAAGTCCAAATACGTGGCCATTGAGATGCATTAATATGATGCTTAATCTCAATGCTCCAAATTTCCCTAAGTCCATTTTTTGGTTTCTTATTCAAATATTCAGATAAAGCACAGTTACTTACCGTAACAGGTGTTATCCAGGGACAGCAGGCATATATTCTCACATGTGGGTGACGTCATCTACGGAGCCCCAGCGCGGACAGCTTTTCAAGTAAACTTGAATGAAGTTTCAAGTTTGCTACACTGCACCACACATGTGCATGCCTTCTTGCCCACTAGAGGGCGCATCCCCACCTCGTGGTCCTCAGTTCCATAACCAGCAAAGAAGCCATCCCCGGGGAGGAGGGCGGGTTGTGAGAATATATGCCTGCTGTCCCTGGATAACACCTGTTACGGTAAGTAACTGTGCTTTATCCCAGGACAAGCAGGCATGATATTCTCACATGTGGGTGACCTCCAAGCCAACCAAAAAAGGGCAGGTGGGAGGATGGCAATTTAGGAAAACAGGTTACGTAAAACCGACTGGCCAAACCGGCTGTCGCTTCTGGACAACGAATCCAGACAGTAGTGGGAGGTGAAAGTATGAACCGAAGACCAAGTGGCAGCCTTGCAGATATCCTCCACCGGAGTAGACCGGAGGAAAGCAACAGAAGCTGCCATAGCCCTGACCTTATGCCCCATGACTCGACCATGGAGCGTGAGACCAGCCTGAGCGTAGCAAAAAGAAATACAAGCAGCTAGCCAGTTGGACAAGGTGCGCTTGGAAACAGGATGTCCCAGCCGATTAGGATCAAAGGACAAAAATAATTGAGGAACCTTCCGATGAGACTTGGTACTTTGGAGATAAAAAGCCAACGCCCTCTTACAGTCCAGCGTGTGAAGCGCCGTCTCACCAGGATGAGAGTGGGGCTTCGGGAAAAACACCGGAAGGACAATAGACTGATTGAGGTGGAAATCAGACACAACCTTAGGTAGAAATTTTGGATGGGTGCGAAGAACCACCTTGTCATGATGGAACACAGTAAAGGGCGGGTCTGCAACCAAAGCCTGAAGCTCACTAATTCGGCGAGCAGACGTGAGCGCAAGTAAAAAGACCACCTTCCAAGTGAGAAACTTAGGAAGAGACTTGTTAATTGGCTCAAAGGGAGGTTTCATCAACTGAGCCAAAACCACATTCAGATCCCAAACTACAGGAGGAGGTTTCAGAGGAGGATTAACATTAACTAAACCCCTCATGAAAAGAACCACCAGAGGATGAAGAGAGAGAGAACGTCCCTCTAGATGTCGATGGAAAGCAGCAATAGCACTGAGATGCACCCGGATGGAAGTCGTCTTCAGCCCAGACTTGGACAAATGCAGCAAATATTCCAGAACCGAGGACACCGGAACCAAACTCGGGTCCAGATGGTGCGAGGTACACCAGGATGAAAATCTGGTCCACTTCTGGGAATAACAAAGCCGAGTCGAGGCCTTACGCGAGGCTTCCATCACCTCCCTGACCGCCGAAGTCAGGGGGAGAGGAACCAAGCCGTCAGATGTAACGACTGAAGATTGGGATGCAACAGCGAACCCCGACTCTGAGACAGCAGAGAGGGAAAAACTGGCAGAAGTAGAGGCTCCCTGGCACTGAGTTGAAGGAGCAGGGAAAACCAGTGCTGACGAGGCCAATGTGGCGCTATGAGAATCATAGTGGCTCTGGATGACTTGAGGTGAACCAACGTCCTCAAGATCAGAGGAAAAGGAGGAAATGCATAAAGGAATCTCTCCCCCCAGTCGAGAAGGAAGGCATCCGCCTCGAGACGGTCCTGGGAGTAAATCCGGGAACAATAGAGGGGCAGTTTGCGAGTTTCGGGGGAAGCAAAGAGATCCACCTGAGGAATCCCCCAGCGGTCGAAGACCTCGCGTAGGACTCGGGAGTTTAGCGACCACTCGTGCGGCTGGAGAAGACGACTGAGTTTGTCTGCGAGACAATTCTTTTCTCCCTGAATGTAGACCGCCCGCAGGAAGATGTTCTGGGAGGTCGCCCATTCCCAAAGGCGCAAGGCTTCCCGGCACAGGGACCAAGAGCCCGTTCCCCCTTGTTTGTATACATAATACATTGCCACTTGGTTGTCCGTCCGTACCAGGACTACCTGATTTCGCAGCAGATGACAGAACACTCAAGCTGCCAGGAAAATGGCGCGAAGCTCCAACACATTGATGTGACAAAGACGGTCCTCCGCCGACCATAGAGCTTGAGTTCGCAGACCGTCGAGGTGAGCCCCCCACGCGTACTCCGAAGAGTCCGTGGTCAGGACCTTGCGATGTAGAGGGACGAGAAAGAGCAAACCCCCGGAAAGATTGGAAGAGTTGGTCCACCAACGGAGCGATCGTCTCAAGGAAGGAGTCACCGTTACAGGACGGGAGAGCGGGTCCCGATCCTGACGCCACTGTGAGGCCAAGGTCCACTGAGGGAGTCTCGGATGCAATCGGGCAAACGGTGTGACATGAACTGTCGAGGCCATGTGGCCGAGTAGAATCATCAGCCTGTGTGCAGAGACGGAGCGCAGCAGCGAAATCTGACGGCCCAGTTGAAGCAAAGTCTCCAGTCTCGACGAGGGAAGGAACGCACGGAGGCGAACCGTGTTCAGCACGGCCCCGATAAACTGAAGGGATTGAGCCGGGCACAGCTGTGATTTGGGAAAATTTACCTCGAACCCCAGACGTTGAAGGAAGATGATAGTCTGTCGGGTCGCTGAGGTAACCCCCTCCCTGGATGAAGCCTTGATCAGCCAATCGTCCTGGTAGGGGAAGACCTGTAGCCCCTGAGAAC
Organism: Geotrypetes seraphini; assembly: GCF_902459505.1. Classification (NCBI taxonomy): domain Eukaryota; kingdom Metazoa; phylum Chordata; class Amphibia; order Gymnophiona; family Dermophiidae; genus Geotrypetes; species Geotrypetes seraphini. Next base: position 73,226,212 of record NC_047095.1, read on the forward strand.
TCAGGGCAGCCGCGACCACCACCATACACTTCGTGAAGACCCGAGGGGACGAGGCCAGCCCGAAGGGGAGGACGCGATACTGGAGGTGCAAATCCCCCACCTGGAACCGTAAGAACTTGCAGAAGGCGGGATGCACCGGAACATGCGTATATGCCTCCTTCAGATCCAGGGAGCACATCCAGTCCCCCGATTCTAACAGAGGGTACAGGGCTGGAAGGGAAAACATACGGAACTTCTCCCGGACAAGAAACTTGTTGAGTCTCCGGAGGTCCAGAATGGGGCGTAAGTCCCCTGTCTTCTTCAGGACCAAAAAGTACCGGGAGTAAAACCCCCGTCCTCTTTGGTTCGGGGGTACCGGCTCCACCGCCCGAAGGCTCAACAAGGACTTGGCTTCCGACAGGAGAAGGGGAAGCTGGTCTCAACAGCCAAGAGAAGCCCCCGACGGATGTTCCGGCGGCCTGGCTAAGAAGTTTAGCGAGTAACCCTCGGAGATGATCCGGAGCACCCAAGCATCCGACGTGATCTCGGCCCAGGCTGGAAGAAAGGCCTGCAATCGGCCCCCGATAGGAAGGGGGTCCTTTGACAGTGCGAAGGGGGCCCGCCCCCAACCGCGCATCACGTCAAAAAGACGGAGCGGGTTTAGACGCTCCCTGCACCTGAGGCTTTGGTTGGGATGCTCTGCCCTGCTGCTGGGGACGCCGGGGCGGAGGCCTGGAGAAGGCCGGCGTCGACTTCTGCGGGTACCGCCGCGGAGGAGGTCTAAACGGCTTCTGCGGCGGGGCCCGGGGTTTAGGACGGACCAATGAGGCGATAGAGTGCTCATGTTCAGACAAGCGTTTGGTCGCCGCCTCTAAGGACTCATTGAACAACTCGGAGCCAACACAGGGAAGGTTGGCCAGACGTTCCTGCAAGTTCGGGTCCATATCCAACGCACGAAGCCACGCGAGATGGCGCATCGCCACCGCAAAGGCAGATACGCGAGAGGCCAACTCAAAGGCATCGTAGACTGCGTGAAAGAGGTAGAGGCGCAGCTGGGATAGATTGGCCATAAAGGCGCCAAAATCCTCCTTATGGGAATCAGGCATGACTCCATAATACCTGGGCAACGCCTTGACCATCTGCCTCAAATAGGAGGAGAAGGTGAATGCGTAATTAAGGACCCTGACGGCCATCAAGGAGTTAGAATAGAGGCGACGACCAAACTTGTCCAGGGTCCGTCCCTCCCACCCGGGGGGGTCGCAGCCGAGACCCGAGAAGGCTGGGACTTCTTCAACGCCAATTCCACCAGCAACGACTGGTGAGACAACTGCGCTTTATCGAAGCCCTTGCAGGGGACTGTGCGGTACTTCGACTCCATCTTAGACGGAACAGCTGTGACTGTAAGAGGGGAGTCCAAGTTCCTCAGGAAGGTCTGATGTAGAACCTTGTTAAGAGGCAGCCGGGGGGTCTCTCTGGGAGGAGAGGGCAAATCCTGCTCCTCCAAAAATTCCTTCGAATATTGAGACCCTGACGCCAGATCAAGGTCCAAGGCTCTTCCCATATCAAGGACAAATCTGGAAAAGGAAGAGGGCTTCGAATGAGGCGAGGGAGAACAAGAAGCCTTCGTCGCCAAGAAGGAAGGGGAAGCCTCACGGGAATAACGAGGCTCCCTCCCCGTGCCCGAACCCGAACCCCAAGAGGCCGCACCAAGCGACCTCGACGGGGTCGGGGACCGGCCACGCCCCGAGGAACCCCTGCGGGAAGTCCCCGGGGTATGAGGGATCGAGGCACGCCCCCTCCGTCTCGGCGAAGAGTCCCTCGAGTACTCAACCTCGGAGGAACGGAGAAGCCTCGGATTATCGAGGCGAAGCTCGGAGACCCGAAGGGTCTCGACCCCGGTCGGCGAGGAGCGACTGCGTCGTCGAGGAGAAACCCGTTGACGTTTGGGCTTCCTCGACCGACGCTTCGCCCGAGGCCGACCTGAGGGCGAGGAGCCCCGGGAGGACCTCGACGAGGTCGAAGAGGAAGAGATCCTTCGAACCCTCCGCCCCTTGTCCCGAGGCCGCACGCTCCGCTCAGGCTGGTCAGCCGAAGTCGAGGGCAAGGCCGGGGTTGAGGCCGAAGTCGAGGGTACCGAGACCGAGGCCGCCGACGCCGGGGCCACCGAAGGCGGCTGGAGGTGCGCGAGGGCACCGGACAGCTCCGAGGTAATAAGCGCACGGAGTAAGTCCTGAAAGGCCGGTACCGCCATCATGGCAGGTAGATCCGGGGCCGGCGGGTGCTCCCTCGAGGGCGACCTCGGTCTCGAGTATTCCCGCGGGGCACCCGACTTCGACGCTCGGGGCGGGGCCGAGGACGACCCACCCGCCCCCGTCGATGATCCAGAGGATGGCTTCTTCGAGGCTGGAAGAGAAGAAGGAAGTGAGGACTTACCCTTCGTCGACTTCGGGGTCGAAGAGACCGGCTTCGACGAAGCGGGCTGTCGGGGCGAGGTCGAAGGAGACGAGGCCGAGGTCAAGGCCGGGGCCGAAGCCGAGGCCGATGTCGAGGCCTTCCCCGCCCCGGTGTCCACCGCAAAGAGCTCCGCCATCCGAGCGCGACGGTGGCGGAGGGCCCTGTTTTGTAAAGTAGAGCACCGAGTACAAGAATCCGTCGGGTGCTCAGGGCCCAGACAAAGCAAGCACCACCGGTGAGGATCGGTAATTGAAAGGAGGCGATCGCACCGGGTGCACTTTTTAAAACCCGTCAAGGGACATGGACACGAAACCCGGCCGGGAACAAACGAGGTCTCGCGGCCGCGGCTACTGGGAGCCCCCGGAGCCGACGGAAGAAAATAAAAGATTTTTTTTTTTTTGATGAAACTCGATACACAATAAAAGAAAAAAACAAAATAAGCACAGCGACCGAGAAAAAACCCCTCAGCCGCGGTGTCAGAAGGCTAAACACGAAGAGCACAATTTCCACAGGGCTTCTGGCTCCGCGGAAAAGACTGAACTGAGGACCACGAGGTGGGGATGCGCCCTCTAGTGGGCAAGAAGGCATGCACATGCGTGGTGCAGTGTAGCAAACTTGAAACTTCAATCAAGTTTGCTTGAAAAGCTGTCCGCGCTGGGGCTCCGTAGATGACGTCACCCACATGTGAGAATATCATGCCTGCTTGTCCTGGGATAATACTTTATACCACTGTGTGGCCTGGTGACCCAGAAAATCTGCCTGAAAGCATAGGAATTCCAAACTAAATTGATTATTAAGAGATTTCCATTCAGGGAACCCTGCCTGAATAGCCTGCTTCAATTGCAACCACATATAACTTTATTTTTTGTCAAGGTCAAATTTATGTTGCAACTGTGAAAAATCAAGCAATTTACCATTATATATAATGTCATCTAAGGTACGTATCTCCGCTTTAATCCAATCCTTCCAGACAATCCTAAAACCGCCTATTTGGATCTTGGAGTTCAACCATATAGTTTGATATGTAGATTTTTCAATAGGAATAGGTGTTAATTTATCAACAAATCTCATAGTTTTCCAAGTGTCCATTAATATTCTGTTATCTTTACGTATTCTAGGCATTTTTATACTAAGACGACGACCAAGCCTGATTAGAAACATAAGTTGCCTCTCCAACCATAACCAATCTGGAAGCTGTTCCAAGAGCTCTGGGAGGACCCAATACATACCCTGGCGCATTAAAAAAAATAAAAAAAAATGGCACTGCGTACACCCAACCTCATTCTTGCCCTCATACTAATTGCCACATTTATAGCAAAATGGAAAACCACAGGCTACCAATTACAAACCATCCCTATCCTACCAACAACACACAGACCTGTTCAACATACCAGAAAACTGCATACCACTAGAACGCTAACTCCATGCCCAATATCCAGCCAAGCCAGCATCCCCACCATCTGGGGAAAAAGACCACCACCAAAGCCTAACTCAAACACACAAAAATACCAAACCTCACCAAGAACTATCATCTATACAACCACTACACCCACCACAAAATACACTACAATTGCTTGCGCATATATGAACATCAGATCCGTCAGCCCAAAGGCAGAATTAATCAAAGATTGGCTGACCAAAGACAATCTAGGCTGTCTCTTCCTAACCGAAACATGGCTCACCTCTGAGTCAGATCCAAGCATCACAGAATTCTGCCCCAAAGGATATAAACTTGAATTAGTATGTCGAGAAAACAGAAGAGGAGGAGGTCTAGCAATCATAACAAAAAACAATCTCAACATCGACGTACTAACCAAGCACTCCACCCCTTATCTAGATCTGCTAGCCTGCCAAATATCTGACAAATCACTCAATGGAAACCTGAACTGTCTTATTTGCTACATTACACCAGGTAAATGGAACACCTCAAAACAAGAACTTGAAGAATTCATCTTCCAGAACTCACTCTCCTCCACACATAACTTGATCCTCGAAGACTTAAATCTCCACTTAGAAGATCAATCATCCAAACAAACAACAGATATACTCTCATACCTCAACACTTTATCCTATCAAATTCTCAACCCAGAACCCACACACGAAAAAGGTCATCAACTCGATATAGCAGCTTATTCATCTCCAAATCAAAACGAACAAAACATCTACATCTCAAACGGGTCCTGGCACCCTACTCTATGGTCAGATCACTACAAATATTCATTCACCATCAATTGGGCTCAAAATAACAACAAGCCCATCCCAAAGAAATCACTCATCAAGATCAGACCGAAAATCGAACCTCACACATTCTGGAACACAGTCGACCCCGAAATCGACCCCAATAACCCCAAAGAATTCATAAACAGTTGGCGGACCCTCAGTGAATCTACACTAAACGAACTAGCTCCAATAAAAAACAAAAACAAAATAGACAGACCATCTAATAAATGGTTCGACGACGAACTTCTACAACTAAAAAGAAAATGCAGACAATTAGAAAGGACATGGAAAAAACAAAAACACAATCACATCAAAGATGAATGGAAAATCCTAATCAAACAATACAATACCAAACTGAAGGAAAAACGAAAAAACTACTACTCCAAACTCATCAGCACCGAAAAACCAGACACAAGAATACTTTTTAACATCGTAAGAAATCTCACTGATACCAAACCATTTCTCGCCACCCAAGGAAACCAAACTCCCACAGCCACCCAATTAGCAGATCATTTCAAACACAAAATCATCACAACCAGAGCCACATTCAACAACTCAAGAACCAACATAGAAGAAATACGAATCAATCCCAAAACAGATGAAGCAATCCCAGCAGACAGGATATGGACAAACTTCCCAAAGATACAATGGTCAGACTTGGACAGGCTTTACAAAAAATACAGCAAATCCTCATGTGACTTAAACAACTGTCCCTCATACTTACTAGCAACAGCTTCCACCAAATTTAAAGCTAGCCTCACACTATGGCTTCAAACAACATTAAGTGAAGGTCATTTCCCACCGGAATTAGGAGAAATCATAATTACACCTATCCTAAAAGATCCCAAAGGTCCTATAGATAATCCTGCAAACTATAGACCAATCGCTTCAATCCCACTATACATTAAAATAACAGAAGGCCTTGTCGCACAACACCTCTCCAACTACCTTGAAGACCATCACATACTACATCCATCACAATCCGGATTCAGATCCAACCATAGCACAGAAACTCTACTGGTATCACTATTAGACATTGTCCGACAACACCTCAGCAAAGGAAACAAGCTGCTTCTCATTCAACTCGATCTTTCTGCGGCATTCGACCTAGTTGACCATCACACGCTACTCCAGACATTAGACACAATAGGAATCTCAGGTAATGTTCACAAATGGTTCCGAAGCTTCCTCAAAACACGAACATACAAAGTCAAATCAAAAGAGCACATATCCGACCCATGGTCAAACCCATGTGGAGTACCACAAGGATCACCATTATCACCCATATTATTTAACCTCTTCATAGCATCCCTAGGCATAACCCTAGACGCCCTAAACACAGTATCATTCAGCTACGCGGATGACATAACTATCCTCCTCCCCTTTAACATTCAAGACCCACTATCCACAAACCACCTGAAAATAATAATGGAAACGGTAGAAAAATGGATGTCAAGTCATAAACTAAAACTGAACTCGGAAAAAACTAAATTCCTACTACTAGAGAAGGAAAAAAAACCATCTCTCACAGAACTAGTACTAAATACAATCAAGTACCCAATGCAAAGTACACTCAAGATCCTGGGAATACAACTAGACAGAAACTGCACAATGCAGTCTCAAATCCACAAAATCATCCAAAGAGCTTTCTTCACAATACGTAACCTAAGAAAAATAAGAAAATTCTTCAACAAAGATCAATACAAGATAGTAGTACAATCCCTAGTACTAAGTATTGTAGATTACTGTAACAGCCTATACCTATCATGCCCAAACTACATGATAAAACAATTACAGACAGTTCAGAACACAGCCCTCAGAATCATCTACTCACTCGGCAAATATGACCACATCACCAAAGCATACCTAAACTCACACTGGCTACCAATAAAAGCAAGATCCCAGTTCAAATTCTATTGTCTACTATACAAAGCAATACATGGAACAGCCCCCAGCTACCTAAATAACAGACTACACCGTAACCTCTCACACAGACTAAGGAGAACTCAGAGCCTATTCACTCACCCCCCTCTCAAAGGAACACGACGAAAGAAACTATACGACAGCCTTTTAGCGACAAAGGCAGCAAAGATCGATACTACCATCACCAATCTACTGACCAAATGTACAGACATTAAAGTATTCCGAAAAGAAATCAAAACTCATCTCTTCAAAAAACACTTCCCATCATCATAACCTCACAAAAGTATTAGAAAATGTTCTCACGACCACCTCCATCACCACCACCAGCAACACACTGAATCCGAACAGTATTATCTCTATTCGTCTAAACAACCTATCACTATCTACTACCTGCTATCAATTTCTCCTGGAAAAGTCCAGACTAACAATTGTAACTGGACACACTCTTGATTACATGTACTGCAATGCTACTGGAAATGTCCAGTCCTCTAACTTGTAATCCGCTTAGAACCGCAAGGCACAAGCGGAATAGAAATCACTAATGTAATGTAATGTAATGTAATAATATAGGACTGATGATATCTATAGAAGTTGGGAAAATTTACCCCACCCTCCTTAATTGGTCTTTGTAAAGACACTAAAGCAGTTCTTGCAATTTTACCCAGCCAAATAAATTTGGTAAGAATACTGTTGAACTTTTTATAAAAAGACCCCTAAAAAAACCCTGGTATCATACCCATTTGGTAACAAACAACAGGCAAAATCATCATCTTAATAGTTTGAACTCTTCCTCACCAAGATAAATGCAAAGGATTCCATTGCTCACATAACTCTTACTTTTTGTAATATAGACCTTTCATTTACCTTCATTGTCTCTTCAAGTATGTTTTTTATCCAAATTCTTAAGTATTTTATTCCTTCCTCTTTCCAAATAAAAGGGAAGGAATCAAATAAGCCTTTTGTACAATGCACATTCAAAGAAAGAACTTCTGACTTAGTCCAATTTATTTTATATCCTGAGAACTTCCCAAATGTTTCAATCAATTCAAGTAAACATGGAATGGTTGTTTCAGGATTTCTCAAATGAAGCAATATATCATCTGCATAAGCAGATACTTTATACTCAATTCCGGAACATGGAATACCCTGTATGTCCTTCACTTGCTGAATAGCTAATAACAAGGGTTCAAGTACTATATCAAAAAGCAAAGGAGACAAGGGACAACCCTGTCTAACTCCCCTTTGCAACTTAAAACAATCTGAAAAATTATTATTAATATACAAACGAGCAACAGGGGAGCTATACAGCGTTTGAATCATTTGTATAAATCCGGATCCAATACCAAACTATTCCATAGTTTGATACATAAAGGTCCATTCTACATGGTCAAAAGCCTTCTCAGCATCTAAGCATACAGAAAAGGCCGGATCATCAATTGTTTTTGTTAGATATAACATATGAAAGGCCAACCTGGTGTTATTTGAAGAGTGTCTCTGAGCAACAAAACCTGTTTGATGCATACCAACTATATGAGGAAGAGCCTTAGCCAAACGTAAGGCTAAAATTTTATCCAACAATTTACCATCTACATTTATTAAAGAAATAGGCCTGTAATTTGAAACCAATATGGGATCTTTATTTGGCTTTGGCAAAACAATAGTTAAAGATTCTGCCATAGTGCCTGAAATACAACCTTTATTTAGTTGCTACTGATATAAATTTAATAGATAAGGTAAAAGGGTAATTTGAAATGATTTATAAAACTCTACCGTAAATCCATCACCACCTGGAGCGGTCCCAACTCTAAGAGATTTCAATGCTGTTTGTAATTCTTTTAGTGATATCGGCTCATCTAAACTTCTTTTTATATGATCAGGAACCTTAGGACCCTCAATTAACTTTAAAAAATCTAAACCATCCTGTTCTTTTCCGAAATAAGACTCAGAAGAATAAAGATTGTTATAAAAATTCAGAAATTGTTTTAATATAGACCCAATTTGAGAATGAGTATTTCCTTTATCATCTTTAATTGCACATATTTTTGTTCTTCTTTTTTTGCCTTAAGATAATTTGCCAATAATCTTCCCGCCTTATTTGAACTACCATAATACAAAGCTTGTTGAGAAAAAATATCTTTCCTTACTAATTTAGAAGAAATCTCATTATATTTACATTTCGCTTTCAACAGAGCTTAAAGCATAGAATGTTCCCATTTTCCAATCAATTTTGATTCTAATACCTTAATTTCTTGTTCCAAATTAGAAAATTGCTTCCTTAACTGCTTCTTAATATACACTGAGTGAAATAATTTGTCCTATCATAGTTGCTTTAAAAGCATCCCATAAGACTTCTACAGAGATTTCCTCCGAATTATTAATTTGAAAATATTCCTTAATTTTAACTTGAAAATCTTTACAAAATTTTGGATCCACATGCAATGCATTATCAAATCTCCAAACAGGTTTAGAATTATCCTGATCTAATCTAATCTAATCTAAACCTTAAGTTTATATACCGCATCATCTCCATGAGAATTGAGATCGACACGGTTTACAAGAACTTAAAATAGTGGGTAGAGAAGAAGAAAAAGGATTACATGAACTTATGTGTAGAAGGGGGGAGAGAAAGGGGGGGGAAGGATAGAGCTACAATTTGCTGAAAAGCCAGGTTTTCAGTTGTTTGCGGAATAACTGAAGGGAGCTCAGGTTCTGCAGTGGGGTGGTGAGGTCGTTCCAAAGACCTGTGATTTTGAAGAGAAGGGATTTTCCCAGTTTGCCTGAATAGTGGATGCCGCGTGGAGAGGGGAAGGCTAGTTTAAGCCTTTGGGCAGTTCTGGAGGAGTCGGGACTGGAGGAGTTGAAAGACAGTGGGATAAGAGGAGGCAGGATTCCGTGAATGATCTTGAAAGCCAGGCATGAACATTTGAAATGGATTCTGGAGATTATTGGGAGCCAATGAAGTTTGGCAAGGAGTGGGGAGGCATGGTCAGACTTGCGTTTTGAGAAGATCAGTTTGGCTGCAGTATTCTGGATTAGCTGGAGTCTTAGAATACTTTTTTTTGATAGATTTAAGTAGATGGCGTTGCAGTAATCTAGTTTGGAGAGGATGATGGATTGGACAAGGATGGCAAAGTGTTGTTGGCTGAAGTAGGATCTAGCTTTCCTCAGCATGTGAAGGCTGAAAAAGCATGATTTTGCCAAGGAGTTGAGGTGGTCATTGAGGGAGAGAGAGGAATCGATAGTGATACCAAGGACCTTGCATGAGAACTCGAGCTGTAGTGTATCGCCTGTGGGTAGTGTGAAAAGTGTGGGCAGGTGTTCGAATTTTGGGCCGAGCCAGAGTAGTTTTGTTTTAGATTCGTTTAGTTTCATCTGTACCGAGAGGGACCAGGCACGGAGTCTCATTATGCAAGCTGTAATGTTTTCGTGGAGGTTGGTGAGGTTCTGGTCAGTCTCAAGGAGGACAAGGATGTCATCTGCATAAGTGTAGATTGTTTCCAGGGGGGATAGTTGAAAGAGTTTCAGGGAGGACATGTAGATGTTAAAGAGAATAGGGGAAAGGGGTGATCCTTGAGGGACACCGCAAGATGGAGTCCAAGGAGTGGACATGGTGCCATTTGTGTTGATGGTGTAGGAACGGGAGCGTAAGAAGTTTGAGAACCACATTAGGACGGTGGAGTCGATTCCAATCTCGGAAAGTTGGTAAAGTAGTATGTCGTGATGGATGACATCAAAAGCAGCGGAAAGATCGAATTGTAGTAGGACAGCGAATTTGATCAACTAAATTTAATGCAATCTACACACCACCATGATCTGACAAAATTATTGGATCTATGGAAGCTTGTGTAACCTGTTGCACTAATTGATCAGTAACAAAAATATAATCAATTCTAGAAAAAGATTTATGAACATGTGAACAAAATGAAAATTCCCGATCATTAAAATGAAGTATATGCCAAATATCTATCAAATTACAAGATTGTACAAAATTATCTAGACCTAAAGATTTCACAATTCTACTAGGATTTTTATCAATTAAAGGATCCATAACAGCATTAAAATCCCCTGCTACTACTAAATTGGTAGTAGCCAGTATTTAAAGAACTCAATTTGATTCGAATTAGGGGCGTATACATTAAAAAGCGCTACAGTAGTATTGCCCATGCTCATGTCAACATGCAACCATCTGCCTAAAGGATCTGCAGCTATCATATTAAATATTGCAGAACATTTTTTATTAATTAGTATTGCTACTCCAGCTTTTTTCTTTGTCGCAGGTGCAAAAAGACAATGTTTCACCCAATTGTCAGCCAATTTTTTAGATTCTTCACCAGACAGATGTGTCTCTTGCAGAAAGCAAACATCTGGGAGGGAATGCATGGATGGGAGAACATCGCAGGGGAGGAGACATAGGCATCCTGGGACTGTCTGCCAAGTCTCTTCCCTGAAGAAGCCCTTTCTGGAAACGTCAATCGCTCCTCCTAAACTTACTTGCTCCACTTCATCACTGACGCTGAAACCGTGGATTGAAGACAAAGTTTTATTTTATTTTTCTTTCCAGCTTATGATTTATCTTTAATCTTATCTATTGTTTTGCCTTTTGTCTTTGTTTTGTTCTATTTCTATCATTTAAATTTCTCCAGAATTCTACTGTTCAACGGCTCCCCCTTCTGCTTCTATTCCTTTCTCTCCTCTCTTCTACCTTCCAAAGTATTTAGATCAATGCTGTCTTGTTAAAATGTTTATTTTATTTTTATTTTTCCTCTAACTCTACTTTTCACTTCTCTATTACCCTCCAGGTACTTTAGTTAGATTGTGAGCCTTTGGGACAGTAAGGGAATTTTTCAAGTACCTTTCTTATTTCTAATCTTAATGTATATTTTCTGTAAACCGCTTAGAACCTAACGGATGTAGCGGTATATAAGAAATAAATTACATTACATTACATTACATCCGCATTCTGTTGCTTAAGATATAACGTTTTTTTCCTTTTAATCGGATGGTTGAGGCCATTAATGTTTAATGAAAGAATTTTAAAACCCATTATAAAGATTAAATACAATATCCATATTTATCCACCATAACAGTAATCTATATTCCTTTTCCCCAAACCAATAATCTAAACAACCTCCCAGCCCAAACCCCCAAACCCTCCCAATATCCCTTTCTCCCACTCCCACCCATCCCACCCCCTACCATAAATGCAAACTTCGAAACGCACATACAGGTTAAGCAAAAGATAAACTCCCTTCAGGCTAGATCAAAAACAATTCTAATGATTAACATAAACTTTAATAACAAAAAGAGAGTCACATAGAAAGAAGAAAATCTTTTACATATATTCTCATATCCTATTTTTATTTTTTTTTACCATTTCTTACCTTTCCTTCCCTAATGGAAGAATAATTCCTAATACACAAATAAAGAAAAAGAAAATAACAACAAAATTACATTAATTGTCTCACTAAATCACTTCTATATCCTGACAGAAAATAAATCTCAAATAATTCAGGCAAAAAATTATTTTAACCTTTGCAATACCCATCCATTACCCAACCCTACAATCCTCATTAATGATAAACCCCAATAAAACCCATTATACTTAAATCATAACTCCAAAACGAAAAATCAACTTTACATACATTCTGAAGACTCCACCATAAATCAAATTATAAACAAAATGCAATTTCCTCTCGATAAAGTCTTAGATTCAGAGTTAATAAAACCTCTGAAAAACCTTCCTAACCATTTCACACACATTTATAAAGACTCATATTTAAGTAAAACCTGCCCACCAAAGTATAACATATAAGAAACAGCTAAATAGAACTGATCCAAGGCTCCATGAAAAATTATAATAATCTTCTCCCAGAAAAACAAATTTCTTGTTATAATGAGTGTCCAAGTCACCTATCCAAATCTTCCATAATCCAAACGCAGCATGTAGTCTTCACAGTCTTTTCCTTGCAAAGATCTAACATCGATAAAAAGGCTTATAAGATCTTCAAAAAGCAAAGTCAAATGTATGGTGCATTTCAGAGGTTAGGCCGTATCATACAAGCACTCACTCCTGTAATGTTTTATATACTATATCAATCTTTCTCCAACATACCGCAGGTATAAGTCAAATCTGGACGAAAACCTCCATACCAGATCAGCAAATAACGCCATGAATACCAGTTCAAGAATTCAAATCATATCGATGTAGTAACTTAAACATCTTGAAACAAGGAAAAATAAACAGAACTGATTCACAGACAAGAAAGCACAGTTACTTACCGTAACAGGTGTTATCCAGGGACAGCAGGCAGATATTCTTGACTGATGGGTGACGGCACCGACGGAGCCCCGGTACGGACAATTTTAGAGTGATTGCACTCTAAGAACTTGGAAAGTTCTAGTAGGCCGCACCGCGCACATGTGAGTGCCTTCCCGCCCGACAGAGGCGCGCGGTCCCCAGTTAGGATAAGCCAGCTAAGAAGCCAACCCGGGGAGGTGGGTGGGATGCAAGAATATCTGCCTGCTGTCCCTGGATAACACCTGTTATGGTAAGTAACTGTGCTTTATCCCAGGACAAGCAGGCAGCATATTCTTGACTGATGGGTGACCTCCAAGCTAACAAAAAGAGAGATGGAGGGAAGGTTGGCCATTAGGAAAACAAATTTTACAAAACAGATTGGCCGAAGTGTCCATCCCGTCTGGAGAATGCATCCAGACAATAGTGAGATATAAAAGTATGAACTGAGGACCAAGTAGCAGCCTTGCAGATTTCCTCAATAGGAGTGGAACGGAGGAAAGCTACAGATGCTGCCATAGCTCGAACTCTATGGGCCGTGACAGAACCTTCCAGTGTCAGTCCGGTCTGAGCATAACAGAAAGAAATGCACGCTGCAAGCCAATTAGACAACGTACGTTTAGAAACAGGACGTCCCAATTTATTCGGATCAAAGGACAGAAAGAGTTGGGGAGATGATCTGTGGGGCTTAGTACGCTCTAAATAGTAAGCTAAAGCCCGCTTACAGTCCAAAGCATGCAGAGCCTGTTCACCAGAATGAGAGTGAGGTTTCGGAAAAAAAACAGGCAGAACAATGGATTGGTTGAGATGGAATTCAGAGACAACCTTAGGGAGAAACTTTGGATGTGTACGCAGAACCACCTTGTCATGATGAAAGACCGTAAAAGGTGGATCTGCAACTAGTGCATGTAGCTCACTGACCCTCCTGGCAGAGGTAAGAGCAATAAGGAAAAGTACTTTCCAAGTGAGAAACTTGAAAGGAGTGGTAGCCAAAGGTTCAAATGGAGGTTTCATCAAGGTGGAAAGAACCACATTGAGATCCCAGATTACAGGAGGGGCTTTAAGAGGTGGTTTCACATTGAAAAGACCCCGCATGAATCTGGACACCAAGGGATGAGCTGAGAGACGTTTTCCATGAACCGGCTCATGAAAAGCAGCAATAGCACTGAGGTGGACTTAAGGCCAGAGTCAGACAAAGAAAGAAGATAATCCAACAATGTCTCCACTGCCAGAGAAGTGGGATCGAAATGATGAAGAAGACACCAGGAAGAAAATCGTGTCCACTTCTGATGGTAACATTGCAGAGTGGCCGGTTTCCTGGAGGCATCCAGAATGGAACGAACGGGCTGAGACAAAAGAGTATCATGAGAAGTCAGCCCGAGAGATACCAAGCTGTCAGGTGCAGAGACTGGAGGTTGGGATGTAGAAGGGTCTCCTGATGCTGTGTAAGCAGAGAAGGAAACAGTGGAAGAAGAAAGGGTTCCCTGGAACTGAGTTGAAGTAGAAGGGAGAACCAATGTTGCCTGGGCCACCTTGGAGCAATCAGAATCATGGTGGCTCGTTCCCTCTTGAGCTTGAACAAGGTTCGTAACATGAGAGGCAGAGGAGGGAAAGCAATCGAGGAGAAATGCATCCGCTGCCAGACGGTGAGGAGAGTAGAGTCTGGAGCAAAAAAGGGGCAGCTGCTGATTGTGAGGAGCTGCAAAAAGGTCTATCTGAGGAGTGCCCCATTGAGCGAAGATGGACTGTAGAGTGAAAGGATCGAGTGTCCACTCGTGAGGCTGGAGAATTCTGCTGAGCTTGTCCGCTAAGGAATTCTGTTCTCCCTGAATGTAGATAGCTTTCAGGAATAGATGGTGATCTATGGCCCAAGTCCAGATCTTCTGGGCTTCCTGGCACAAGAGGCGAGAGCCTGTCCCACCCTGTTTGTTGATGTAGTACATCGCAACTTGATTGTCTGTGCACAGCAGGAGGACTTGAGGAAAGAGAAGATGTTGGAAGGCCTTGAGGGCATAAAACATCGCTCTGAGTTCCAGGAAATTGATGTGATGCTTCATTTCCTGAGCTGTCCAAAGTCCTTGAGTTTGGAACTCATTCAAATGAGTTCCCCAGGCGTAAGGGGAGGCATCGGTGGTGATGATAAGTTGATGAGGAGGTAGATGGAAGAGAAGACCTCTGGAGAGATTTGAGGATATCAACCACCATTGCAGAGACTGACGAAGAGATGATGTCACAGATATGTGACGTGAGCAAGGATCCATCGCTTGGGACCACTGGGTAGCTAGGGCCCATTGAGGAGTGCGCAGGTGAAGACGTGCGAAGGGTGTGACATGAACTGTGGAGGCCATGTGACCCAAGAGTATCATCATTTGCTTGGCAGAGATGGAACGTTGTGGAAGCACCTGCTGACATAGAGATTGAAGCGTTTGAAGACGGTTGGATGGCAGGAACGCTCTCATGAGGACTGTGTCCAAGACCGCTCCGATGAATTGAAGTCTCTGAGTGGGGATGAGATGAGATTTGGGTAGATTGATCTCGAACCCCAGAAGTTGCAGAAACAGGATGGTCTGGGTGGTGGCCTGAAGTACTGTCTGAGATGAATTGGCCTTTATCAACCAATCGTCCAGGTAAGGAAACACCTGAAGGTGGTGGGAACGTAGAAAGGCAGCCACTACAATCAGACATTTGGTGAACACTCTTGGAGAGGAGGCAAGACCGAAGGGTAGCACCTTGTATTGGTAATGACAACGATTGATCATGAAGCGTAGGTACTGTCTGGAGGCCAGATTGACCGGTATGCGAGTGTATGCTTCTTTGAGATCGAGGGAACATAGCCAGTCGCCTTGATTGAGAAGAGGGTAAAGAGTGGCCAGAGAAAGCATTCTGAATTTCTCTTTGACCAAGCATTTGTTGAGATCGCGAAGATCTAGGATGGGTCTGAGATCTCCTGTCTTTTTGGGAACTAGAAAATAACGGGAGTAGAATCCTTGCCCCTTTTGATCTAGAGGAACCTTCTCTATGGCGTTCAGAAGGAGGAGGGATTGAACCTCTTGAAGAAGGAGGGAAGACTGAGGAGTGTTCAAAGCAGACTCTTTTGGTAGACCTTGGGCAGGAAGAGTCTGAAAGTTGAGAGAGTAGCCTTGGCGGATGATGTTGAGGACCCACTGATCCGAGGTGATGGTTTCCCAATGGCTTATGAAATGAGTAAGGCGTCCTCCAATAGGCAGCGGAAGATGGGCAGATGGAGGGATACTGGCTATGTCCTGGAGAACCAAGTCAAAAGGGTTGTGAAGATTTTTGTGGAGGAGGAGGCTTCACCTGTTGTTGCTGCTGTGCTGGTCTAGTGTTTTGCCTCTGTTGTTGCCTCTGACGCCTGGGTTGTTGAGGTGCCGGTGGCAAAGGACGAGCCACAAATCGACGTTGGTAGGCCGATTGCTGACGAAAAGGCCTGGAAGGTGGGGTCTTCTTTTTTGTTTTGAGGAGAGTATCCCACCTAGTTTCATGACCTGAGAGCTTTTGGGTAGTGGAGTCCATGGATTCTCCAAACAGCTCATCCCCCAGGCAAGGTGCATTAGCCAGTCGATCCTGATGATTGACATCAAGTTCTGAAACTCTGAGCCATGCCAGTCGGCGCATGGCCACCGACATAGCCGTGGCCCGAGAGGTTAGCTCAAAGGTGTCATAGATCGACCTGACCATGAACTTACGAAGTTGTAAGAGCGATGAAGAAGTTTGGCGAAAGGCAGATCTTTTACGGTCAGGGAGGTACTTCTCAAAAGCAGTCAGATTTTGTATGAGATGCTTGAGATAGAATGAGAAGTGGAAAGCGTAATTCCCTGACCTGTTGGCCAACATCGCATTCTGGTACAACCTCTTGCCAAATTTGTCCATGGCTTTACCTTCTCTGCCAGGAGGGACTGAGGCGTATACACTAGCTCCCGTGGATTTCTTTAGAGTGGATTCCACTAATAGAGACTCATGTGGGAGCTGTGGTTTGTCAAACCCAGGAATCGGGATGACTTTATATAAGGAGTCTAACTTGCGGGGGGCTCCTGGGATGGTCAAAGGTGTCTCTAAATTCTTGTAAAAAGTCTCTCTCAAGATGTCATGGAGAGGTAATTTGAGATATTCCCTTGGAGGTTGGTCAAAATCCAGTGCATCAAGAAAAGCTTTGGATTTCTTTGACTCAGCCTCCAAGGGAATAGAGAGAGAATCACACATCTCTTTCAAAAAAGATGAGAAAGAGGTTACATCTGGTTTAGAGGATGGGTCTAAAGCAGAAGGATCCTCATCACCAGATGAACATTCCCCTTCAGAGAGAAGAGGGTCCTCTGAGTCACCCCACAGATCAGGATCCCTAACCTGAAAACTGCGGTCTCGAGATTCCGGTGTGGAGGGTTCCAGGTGTTGGGATTTGCGTGCCGACTTACCTGACCTCATAGACACGGTACTGGGAGACGTTAAGGGCTGCATCGGTGCCGAAGTCTGAACAGCCTGGTGTTGAGCTCTCGGTTCCGGTGCGAGGACTGGCATGGAGACCGAGGAAGCAGAATGTACCGGTACCGACAAAGTGGATGCCAATAGAAGGGGCTGCTCCACTGTCGGTACCGGTTGCTCAGACCGGACCGGGACCGGAAGGCTCGGTGTCAAAAGTGCAGGAAGGAGTTGTTGCAACTGTTCCTTAAGCTGCACCTGCAGAACAGCGGCAATCCGCTCGTCCAGCGAAGGCACCGGTACCGCCTTTTTCTTCTGCGGTACCTGCGGTGCTGCTCTACGCCCCGAGGATGAGGAACCCGAGGTCGAGGGGCTCACTGCTACTGAGACCGGAGGACGCTCCAACGGGGAAGGCTTCTTAGCCGGCTTACCTGAGGGATGCGACGCCGACGTGGTATCGCGCGGTGTCGACGAGGTGGGTGCCGACTGAGACGGGACCGATGTCGGTGCCGGTGACACAGAATCAGACATCTCGGCACCAAACAATAATCGCTGTTGGATCTGCCGGTTTTTCAGAGTTCTCTTTTTTAAAGTCGCACAGCGGGTGCAGGTAGACGCTCAATGGTAAGGACCAAGACACTGTAGACACCAGTTGTGCGGGTCAGTGAGTGAAATTGGTCGTGCACACCGCTAGCACTTCTTAAACCCGGGTTGAGGGGGCATGAAGGTAAAAACGGCTTCTGCCAAATCGAAGGCCGAGGCCTCGATGGTGGCAACAGGCCCCGCCGGGGCGAAACTGAAAGAATTGAAAAAAAAAAACCCAAAGTTTTTTTTTTTTTTAAAAGAAAAGAAAAGAAAATGAAGGAAACAATATTTCCTTAAGGGTTTACGCGAGCGGGAAGGCGATACCAAAAAAGTCTTCAACAGTCGTTGAAAGAAACGCGTCTTCTTAGCTCCGCGGAAACTAAGAAACTAACTGGGGACCGCGCGCCTCTGTCGGGCGGGAAGGCACTCGCGCGTGCGCGGTGCAGCCTACTAGAACTTTCCAAGTTCTTAGAGTGCAATCACTCTAAAATTGTCCGTACCGGGGCTCCGTCGGTGCCGTCACCCATCAGTCAAGAATATGCTGCCTGCTTGTCCTGGGATAACCCAATTGCTCACAGATCCATGTATAATCCATCCATTTGAACTCCCATCTTCACACTTCCTCATATTCAATGAGTAGTGCAGGCGACTTGCAGCAATCACTCTTTTGTAAAAACACCCTACAGTGCTTACAGTCACAGCGCCCTCCTCCAAACAAGCGAACCACCAGAATTGCAGGGTTAGAAGAAAAATAAAATAAGCACTTTTCTTTACTGACTGTTCTTCATCTGTATAATACTCAAAAACACCCTATATTGAAATAAACCATTCAAAAACCATATACAGCAATTCTAATGCCTTTTTTTTTTCCTTTCCTTTTATGAGGCAAAAGTCATTTGAAATCAAACTTCTATAGAATCTTTGTATTTTCCAATGGCCATGACACTGTAATAGAATGTTGAATATTCAAATCCAACTGTAACTTCCTTCGAGTATCAAACTTATTTAGCCATGGGCAGTTCACATTGATCCAGAAATTCCTTAAGTTTTGTAGCATCTTCAAAACTCAAAGTTTTATTTTCGTTAAGTGACCCGCATAGTTGCCGGGTACACCAAGCCATATCTAGTTCCTAATGCCCTTAGTTGCGGCCGCAAGTCTATCAGCTGTTTCCTTTTAAAAGCAGTCACTCTAGCAAAATCAGAAACAATAAAAATCTTGGAGTCTTGACATTTGAGATATTTATTTTCCTTAGCCAATTTAAAAGTATTTCAGTTACCTGCTGGTACCGAAGCATTTTAAAGATCAAAGGACATGGTCCCTTTTGACTATTTGATCTTTTCATCGGGATTCTGTGCGTCCTCTCTAATTCTAACGGGTATTTGCTTTGAATCGGTAAAATCTTCGGTAAGAAATTCAGCAAAAAGACAATCGGATCATTTTTTTCTATCCCTTCAGGTAATCCAAGCACCCTTAAATTGCTCCTCCTCTCACGATTGGACAAATCTTCCAATTCCTTTTTCAATAAATCAATTTCTCTATGATCTTTTTTATACTGCACTGCTTCTGCCTGTTTTTTCCACTCGTTTCTCCAGATGATCCACTTTCATATCCACTACATCCAGTCTCTTTGTCAAACATGCCACTTCTGCTTTTACTTCATTTATATTTTTTGAGTTATCTAAAACAATGTCTTTTATTTTCTGTATCTCTCTCATAAGATATTTGTTGTCCACTTCTTCCGATGGCAACGGAACCAGCAGAGGTGATGTTGACTCTAACTTTGACCTTTTAACACTACCTGAACCAACTCCTGCCGAAGAGTTTTTATTTTGTTTATCTGAAGCCATTTCTTTATCAACTATAACTTCTCCGAAGTGACTCTCAACAATTTTTCCCAACTAATACCACATTAATTAGCCTGACTCCGCGGAGCTCTTCAATTACCCAGCCATCTTGGTACGCCTCATAGCCACGCCCCCACCTTGTAAAATTTTTAAGTGATGTCTAAAGTGTAAATGTTTTATTAATTATTAATTATATTTTCACTTATTGAAAGTGTTTTCAAAAATGAATAAAGATTTAAAAAAAAAAAAAAAGATCATCACACCCAAGTTCCGCTTTTCCATCGTGCACATAAGTTCTTTACTCCCTAAACTGTACCGTACCCTCTGGTTTTTGGTGCCCAAATGCATACCCTTGCATTTCTTAGCATTAAATTTTAGCTGCCAAATTTCAGACTATTCTTCAAGCTTCGCCAGGTCTTTCCTTCATGTTATTCACACCATCCGGCGTGTCTATTGCAGATTTTGGTATCATCCCTTTCCTCAGAGTGAGCTTCATTGATCACTACCCCGTTGCCTTCCACTCAACCAGTTCTTGACCAAGCCTGTCACTTTGTGACCCACCCTGAGGGCACTGAGTTTATTTATTAGACGTCTGTGTGGAACACTGTCAAAGGCTTTGCTAAAATCTAAATACACTGCATCTAGCACACATCCTCTATCCAATTCCCTGGTCACCATTTAAAGAAATTGATCAGATTTGTCTGACAAGACCTACCTCTAGTGAATCCATGTTGACTCCAGTTCTGTAATCCACAGGATTCCAGAAAGTTGACCATTCTCTGTTTTAAAAGCGTTTTCATTAATTTGCTTACCACAGAAGTCAGACTTACTGGCCTGTAATTCCTTCTTCCTTACTTCCACTTTTGTGGAGAGGGACCACATCCACCCTTCTCTAGTCCTCTAGTACAGCCACCAGAACTTCTTTAAGTTCCTTCAGCAACCTTGGATGTACATCATCCGGCCCCATCGTTTTGTCTACCTTTATTTTAGCTAGCTCCTCAGACGACACCAAACTCTGCAGTAGGGTTAGAACCACGGAAGACTGTGAAGACCTGCAAAGGGACCTTGCGAGACTGGAAGAATGGGCAAAAAAGTGGCAAATGAGCTTCAATGTAGAGAAATGCAAGGTCATGCTTGTAGGGAAAAAGAACCCGATGTTCAGCTATAAAATGGGGGGATCACTGCTAGGGGTAAGTAACCTTGAAAGAGAGGTGTGTTGGTGGATACAACAATGAAAGCATCGGCACAATGTGTGGCAGCCTCCAAGAAAGCAAACAGAATGCTGGGTATCATCAAAAAGGGTATCACGACCAGGACAAAGGAAGTCATCATGCCGCTGTATCGGACAATGGTGCGCCCGCATCTGGAGTACTGTGTCCAGTACTGGTCGCTGTACCTCAGGAAGGACATGGCGGTACTTGAGGGAGTCCAGAGAAGGGCAACTAAATTGATAAAAGGTATGGAAAACCTTTCATATGATGACAGGTTGGAAAAGCTGGGGCTCTTCTCCCTGGAGAAGCAGAGACTTAGAGGAGATATGATAGAAACCTTCAAAATCCTGAAAGGCATAGAGAAGGTAGACAGGGACAGATTCTTCAGACTGTGGGGAACCACAAGTACAAGGGGGCACTCAGAGAAATTGAAAGGGGACAGGTTTAGAACGAATGCTAGGAAGTTCTTCTTTACCCAGAGGGTGGTGGACACATGGAATGCGCTCCCGGAGATTGTAATAGGGCAGGGCATGCTACGGGGGTTCAAGGAAGGTTTAGATAAATTCCTGAAGGATAAAGGGATTGAGGGGTACAGATAGAATTAGAGGGTACAGATAGATTTAGAGATAGGTTATAGGAAAAGGCAGGGACCACCTAACAGGTCGTGGACCTGATGGGCCGCCGCGTGTGCGGACTGCTGGGCGCGATGGACCTCTGGTCTGACCCAGCGGAGGCAACTCTTATGTTCTTATTAAGGTCTTTTGGTATTCAATTTGGGACCAAGTTAATCTTTTGATGGAAAATCATGTGACATTATCTTATGATATGGTTTTATTTGGAATGAGTATGAGGGCTAAGTATCAAATTTCTGCTGCTAACAATAAGCTTTTGATGATCCTTATGGGAGTGGCTATCCAACAGATAACGTATAATTGGAAGAATTGTTCTAGATTAAATTATAGTTTCTGGTGGAATTCAGTATGCCATTTATATAAAATGGAAAGATTGCTTGCAGTACAAAATGGTTATTTTAATAAGTTTAAGGATGTGTGGGGACCATTAATAAGTTATTATAATGATTAATGATTACTTGTTTCTTTTCCTTATGGGATATTAATGGAAGAAAGGGGGGGAGGGTGGGTTGGGATACTTTAATATTAAAAAATTGGATATTATTATTGCATATTTTAATATTTGGGATATAAGATGAAATAGGTGGGAGGGGGGATAAAGCTCATTTTAATAATTATTGAAATATTCAAGTGATGTGATATCTTATTGTTGAAATTTTTGTACACTTGATGTTGAAAATAAAATGAATAAAGAGTTTAAAACAAAACAAAACTGTACACTGCACTGGTATGGATCTTTGTTGTTTTGAATTTTAAAATAAAAGAAAAAAAAAAAGAAAATGGAAATAAATAAGTAAGTAAATAAATGGGGGGGGGGGCGGGGCATGGTGGGGGGGGGGGCAGGGGGCCCAGTGTATTTGTGTGCCTAGGGGCCCTCGATGAATTAATCTGCCCTGGATAATCCCCAGAAGTGGTGTACACATGTGAAGAAAAGAAAGTTCGAGAAACATTCCTGTCCTGGGCACCTCTGAGGAGGGTAAAGGCGTGGACTGGAGATGGTTTAGATAGGCGGCAGATTTGCACCTATAGGGATGGTACATGAACAGAGCTGGAGGTGTGTTCACAGGACAAAGAAAAACTGTGTATAAAACCCCATGCTTGTGCAGGGTGGGGCAGAGTGCTCAACATACATTCAGAAATGTGCTGGCCTCTGTCTATAAATCTCTCCATTGTATTTCCAGACTGATAATACAAGTTTACTTCTGATATGCTTACATTGCTGTTATGCCTATGGCCAGGGTATAACTGAAACTTCTAAGGCTATGTGACATGTCTCTTCAAGTCTGCTTGCTTGCTAACAAAAGAACAGTAAAACCATCTGCTTGCTTGCTATCTTGACCGTTGCAAAAACCAAGAACAAAAGAACAGTAAAACCAGGTGTGTCTGAGTCATAGTTAAGGAAGCTGTGTACTGCAGAAATCCAGCTTGTGTAACCATGAACTGTCGTAGTTAGGGAAGCAGAAATTCAGCTTGTGTAATCATGGACTCAGCAGTTCTCACCCTATATAAGAAATGGGACTTTCCAACAGAATCCGAATCCATCTTGTTGCAACTATGGGGAAGTCCTGTGATCTACCCATCTATCAATTGAAAGGGATTACCAATTGTGAGAAGTGGTGATGCTTGTGATCGCGGTGAAGTTATTCCATTTTTATATGCATATATTTATATAAGTAAATAAAGGATTATTGTCTATGCTTTTATATTGTTTGTGTGATTTTCTGAATGTCACTGATCATCCCATTTGACAGAAATAAGTGGCGGAACAGTTGCTATAACTTTTTATACTAACAATAAAAGTACTATCTGGTTTGGAATATACGATGCTTGTCTGTGGTCATTCCTTCAGAAGGATCCCAGCGAAGTAGTAAGGCAGCCAGCTACTTCACACTGCTTATCCCTAGGAAAAGCAGCATAAAATGTGTTTTACTCTTTGGGATTTTGCCAGGTACCAGTGACTTTGGTTGGCAATTGTTGGAAAAAGGATACTGAGCTTGATGAATCTTTGGTCAGAACCAGTGTGGCAGTTCTTATAAAGAACCTCATACTTTTCATGAGTCTGAATTTGTGCATGTGAGACTGTGTGTACAAGTATAAGGAAGAACCTCATACTTTTCTTTGTTTCCTTGTGTTCTGGCTTCTTTCCAGTTCTCTCAAACACGGTCACTTCCATCTGCAGGTCATAAAGCTGAGCAAGGACATTAGGGTCACTACCCCCATTCTGTAGATAGGACAAGTATAGTGCCCTGAAAGAAAAAGGAGAAATTAGGTTCTTACCTGCTAATTTACTTTCTTTTAGCTTCTCCAGACCAGTAGAGGTTAATCTTTACGAATGGGTATATATCCAATCATGACCAGCAGGTGGAGACTGAAAACAAAACTGTGGGACAGAATATAATATACTCCCTTCTCTATTTACATCAGTCTGCCGAATAGCCAAGCAGAACTAAGAACTGGAAACAGAAATAAACAATACTCCGAACAGGAGTAACAACTAACATACCCAAATGCTGTTGGAAAATGCAGAGGAGAAATACCAGAAGGAAAATGTCCCCACAGCTCGCCAGCTAAGCCAGCCGAGCCACAGCCGCTGTTCTTTAATTCTCCCCGGCCCTAGAAAAATACTAGAACCCGCAGCAAAAAACAAAAACTGCCTGCGAAACAGCCCCAACAACAACAACAACAACAGACAGGGTGGGGACCTCTACTGGTCTGGAGAAGCTAAAAGAAAGTAAATTAGCAGGTAAGAACCTAATTTCTCCTTCTTTAGCACTCTCCAGACCAGTAGAGGTTAATCTTTACAAATGGGACGTACCAAAGCAGTCCCTCACACGGGCGGGACCCCCGAAGGGCTGACACCAGAACATGCACACCGAACACCGCGTCCTGACACGCCAGAACATCTACCCGAAAGAGTCTGACAAAGGAATACAAGGAAGACCAAACTGCAGCCTTACAAATGTCTACTGGAGGCAAGAGCAACGACTCAGCCCAAGAAGCCGCCTGACCCCGAGTAGAATGAGCTTTGAGAAACTCCGGAACGGGCTTCTGACCCAGAAGAGAAGCGGAAGCAATAGTCTCCTTGATCTAGCGTGCAATAGTAGCCTTAGAAGCGCCAGCCCCCCTAAGAGGACCAGTCAGAAGGACAAAGAGATGATCTTATTTCCTGATCTCCTGGGTCCGCTGCACATAAGAGCGAAGGACCCGACCAACATCCAACTTGCACAGCTGTCTTTGCTCAGAAGAGCCCTCCCAACTACCTAAGACCGGGAGGACCACAGATTGATTGACATGAAAAGGAGAAACTACTTTCGGCAGAAAAAGAAGGAACAGGCCTCAAGACAACCTGCTCCCTAGAAAACTCCAAGAAGGGAGCCCTATAAGAGAAAACCTGTAGCTCAGAAACACGCCTAGCGGAAGAAATGTCCACCAAAAAGACCGCCTTCAGAGTAAAGTCCTTCAAAGAGCAGCCGCCCAACGGTTCGAAGGGCGGGTGCATCAGAATAGAGAGAACCAGACTGAGATTCCAAGAGGGAACAGAGGGCCGCACGGGAGGTCTGAGCACCTTGGCCGCCCGCAAAAAACGAATCACATCAGGAATGGCTGTCAAACGCTGACCTGTCACAAACCCCCGAAAGGCTGACAAGGCCACAAGCTGAACCCGGAGAGAAGCCGAAGCCAGGCCTCTATCCAGGCCATCTTGCAAGAACTCTAGGATGTTAGGCAGAGAAGCGTGAAGAGAGACCACCCCCCACACCTGGCACCACCCCTCAAAGAAGTGCCAAACCCACACAGAAGCCTGAGAGGTAGAAAGCCTCCAGGACCCCAAGAGTATAGAGATCACCCTACCTGAATACCCCTTCTTACCAAGGCGACCCCTTTCAAAAGCCAAGCCGTAAGACAGAAGGGAGACGGGTCGAACATGGGAATGGGACCCTGCGTCAGAAGGTCGTCCAAGGGAGGCAGAGGAAGAGGATCCTCCACCAGAGTGTCACTAGATCCACGTATCACAGATGTCGAGGCCAATCGGGAGCCACCAGACCCGGATGGCGAACAATGCGGAGAAGAACTCTGCCCACTAATGGCCACGGAGGGAACATGCACAACAGCCCCTCTGTTGGCCATGGTTGAACCAGAGCATCCAGACCCTCGGCCAGTCCATCCCTGCCACGACTGAAGAAGCGGAACACCTCAGCATTGCCACTAGTGGCCATCAGGTCCATCCGGGACTGACCCCAAGCCTGCACTATCAACTGAAAAGCCATGGGGCTGAGACACCACTCTCTGGGATCTACGATGTGACTGAGGAAGTTCGCCTGAACATTCTCCACCCCGGATATGTGAGAGGCTGAGAGGTCATGAAGGCGTGACTCCGCCCAAAGCATGAGCCAAGCCGCCTCCTCCGCCATCTGAGCGCTCTTTGTGCCCCAACGATTGACAGAAGCCACCGCTGTGGCATTGTTAGACAGGACTCTGACCGACTTGCCCATCAAGAGGGAGCAGAAGGCTAACAGTGCCAGACGGACGGCTCTGGTCTCCAACACGTTGATCGACCAGGACGCCTCCTCCATGGACCAGGTGCCCTGAGCTGAGTGACCTAGACACTGAGCCCCCCCAACCGAGGAGACTGGCATCCGTGAGAAGCACCGTCCACTGCGATAGATCCAGACTCACCCTCTGGACCAGATGAGAGGTCTAGAGCCACCAATGAAGACTGCAGCGCGCCAAGCCTCGCAGAGGGACAGGGACCTCCAAACTGTACCTCTGGGGTGACCATCTATGGAGCAGAGCATACTGAAGAGGCACATGTGGGCCCGCACCCACCTCACAACATCCAGGAACGCTGCCATCGACCCCAAGACTTGGAGGAAATTCTGCGCCCGAGGACACCGGGACGCCAAAAGAAGGCGAATCTAAGATTGCGATTTGCTTACCTGGGCCTCTGGAAGGAAGACCTTCCCCAAGGAGGTGTCGAACAGAACCCCAAGGTACTCCAGATGCTGAGCTGGGACCAACCGACTCTTGGAAAGGTTGACCACCAAGCCCAGTGACCGGAGAAACTCAACCACCTGAGCCGTAACTCGGGCGCTCTCCTGCAACGACTTCGCCTGAATCAACCAGTCATCCCAGTAGGGGTGCACCAGAATGCCCTACGACTGCAATGCTGCCATGACGACCACCATCAACTTGGGGAACATCCGGGGAGTCGTGGCCAGGCCCCAAGGGAAGCATACAGAACTGATAGTGCAGACCCAACATTGCAAAGCAAAGAAAGAGTTGATGAGAGGTCCGAATGGAAAAGGCAGAGCGAGAGAAGTCAGGAACTCCCCCGGTTGAACCGCCAGAAGGACAGACTGCAGAGTGTCCATGCGAATAAAAGGGAATTCTGAGAGCCCTGTTGACCTCGGTTTAAACCAAGGATGGGCCGAAAGGTCCCCTCCTTTTAGGGCCCTTTTTGGGCCCCAGAAATGGCGTACCAGCCGCTGCTGCACTCCTGAGGGGACACTGGACAACTGCTTTGAGATCTAGCAAGCGCTAAAGGGTCTGGCGAAAGGCTAGCGTCTCCCAAGCCACCTGACATGGAGAGGCTAAATATGATCCGGCAGAGAGCGGGCAAAATTCAAGAACATAACCGTCCCGCACCACCACCAGGACCCATCGATCGGACATGATCTTGGCCCACTTGGAAAACAAGTTGCGAAGCCGGGCACCCACAGGAACCAAAGGGGGTGCCGGCAAAGAGCCATTGCTCAGGACGGGCAGCAGGGGAACTGGGGGGGAACTCCCAGACCCCCGACGGGCCCCCTGAAAGGACTGCATGCGCTAAGCCAACCGACCCAGGGGAAAAACCGGAAGCCTGGAAACAAAGCAGTCCCATGCCCAAGGCGAAACTTGCGAAATTCCCGCAGATGCCCCCGGGCAATGCCAACCCGAGATGCCGGGCGGGCATGGTCCTCAGGCAGACGGGGCACCTTAGAGTCCGTCAGAGTCTGAACCACCTTATCTAAGTCCTCTCCAAACAAAAACAACTCCCGAAAGGGAAATTTTGGAAAGTTCAGTTCTGGACACGGCAATCGCCGACCAAGCGCGAAGCCACAAGGTACAGCGTGCGGCCACCAAAAGTCCCAGACTTAGCTGCACCAAGTCACAAAGAACAACCAAGAGGAACGAGGCAGTCATCTCAATCTTCACCACCTCCTGATCCACTAAGGACCAGTCATCAGACTCACGATCCAGGACACGCTCAGACCACCGAAACACGGTGCGAGCCACCAGCCCCACACAAATAGCCGCCTGGACCCCCAAGGCAGAGACATTAAAATTATACTTAAGAAGTGTCTCTAACGTATGCTCCTCAAAGACCCTAAGAGCAGAACTGTCCATAACAGGTACGGTATGCCGCTTAGTAAGTGCCGAGACCACCGCGTCCCCCATCGGCGAAATTAAGGTAGCCCTATCCCCCTCCGGGATGGGATACCCATGAGCCAAGGTGCGCACCAACCGAAATGGCGCCCATAGTCCACTGCACCAGGACAAAATCCCGAAAATCCTGACGCACAGGAAAAGAGCGGGAAACAGGTCAGACCCCCTGAAGCATAGGGGCCCCCATACACGGGGTCTCCGGTGGCACAACTTCAAAAATGCAGCACCAAGGAGACCTGCTATATCAGGTCTAAAAGCTCATCCCTCTGAATAAAAAGCGCACCACAAACGCATCTGCTCTGGAAGACGGGAAACCCGCCGCCCTGCTGCCAGCGGGCGTCCCCTCTAGAGGATCCTGGAAGCCCGCCAAAGCGGCCAGGTCCTCAATCATGCCCACACGCTCCTCCGACCACCAATTTGCAATCCAGAAGAGGGGACGCCAAACAAAAAGAGGGAGGCAAAGCCACAGGGGGCACGGAGGGAAACCACCCCTGAAACCCCCCCAGGTGCACGGGGGACCCCCCAATTGTCTGCACAAAGAAAGAAATTAAATTGGGGGCAAAAATCCCCTGGGGGTCCCCAGGGACTTCCTGCCCCAGCAGGGGTCCCTGCTGAAACCTGCCCCTGTATTTGCAATACAGGGGGAAGGTCACCTGAGGTTGCAGACAAAATGGAGGGGCCAGACAGAGAAAATGGCGAAGTTCCCGCCAAAAATGCTCCCTCCATAGCCTGTAGCGGCTGAGAAGCCTGAACAGTCCCAGCCGCTAAAACAGGCAAGTCGGCATCAGCTGTCAAAAAAAATCAGCTGAGAGGGAATCCTTCGGGGAATCCCTCTGTGGGCGGTTGGGGAAGACCGGGCTTCCCCACTACTCCCAGCCGACTCGCAGAGGCACCATCGGCGGGGAGCTCTGGGCGCCTGCAGCTGCTGCCGACGGAGCTCCACCACCTCACCGGCCCAAACCGCCGAGTTCAGGCCGGCCGCGAGTGCCTCGCGGCTGGACCAAATTGTGTCCCACTCCCCCGGAGAAGGGCACAAAGCTCCATACGTGACCTAGCTAGAAACAAAGTGCCGGTTAGATGAAAAAATACAGTAAAAAACAGTAAACTGACAGGGAAGCAACCCTGCAGACCGGCACTACCTCAGGATTTTTTTTTTTTTTACAGAACAGACTCCACAGGCTCTCGAAGCAATATGCCTTACTTGATTTAGGGGGCAAGGCTTACTGCTGAGGCTCCTCTAAAAAAATGTGGGGAAGTGGAGTAAGTGGGGGGAGGGACCTGCTCGAGACCCGCCAGGTTTGACACCCCCGAGGTCGGACGGACCCCCAAACAGGGCCCGCCCAATCTCTGTCCAGCCAAAAACAGGGACTAGAAACCCCCTAAACAAATTCCAACAGCCCTACCAGGGGAGATGGGTACAGATCACTCAACACCTGGAGACTGAAAGAAGACTGGTGTAAATAGAGAAGGGAGTATATTATATACTGTCCCACAGTTTTGTTTTCAGTCTCCACCTGCTGGTCATGATTGGATATATACCCATTCGTAAAGATTAACCTCTACTGGTCTGGAGAGTGCTAAAGAACAATGATTTTAACCCACAAAACTCAACTTTTCAAAAATCACACACTTTGGGGCATAGTTATCAATGTGGGCTACTGTTAATGTGTTCATATGCTGAAAGATTGGAGAAACTGGGGCTCTTTTCCCTGGAAAAGCAGAGGCTTAGAAGGGACATGATAGAGACTTACAAGATCATGAAGGGCATAGAGAAAGTGGAGGGACAGATTCTTCAAACTTTCAAAGACTACAAGAATGAGAGGGCATTCGGATAAATTAAGAGGAGACAGATTCAGAACCAATGCTAGAAAGTTCTACTTCACCCAGAGGGTAATGGACACCTGGAATGCGCTTCCAGAGGGCATGGTAGGACAGAGTATGGTATTGGGTTTCAAGAAAGGATTAGATGTTTTCCTGAAGGAAAAGGGGATTGAAGAGAATTAATATGCAAGTCCTGGACCTGATGGGTCACCGCGTGAGCGGACTGCTGGACATGATGGACCTTTTTAGCACAAGTCCTATTTTAGGCAATGAGACCTAGTTACTAATAAGTGGGATAACAGTAAAATTACACTTCTTAAGAGTAGCCAACATTGGCAACTTCCCCCTACGCTGGCCCAAAAAGAAGGGTTCTAAGCAAAAATACCTGCAATCTTAATGTAAATTGTATTTTCACATTTATAAAGGTTATTTTCCTTTATAATTTTTCTTAATTAAAAAAAACACAACACTCTACACATGTAACTTTTTTTTTATTATTAATTGTGCAAAATTCATATAGGTCAGAGCAATTTAAAGGAGAAATTAGGTCTTACCTGCTCATTTTATTTTTTTTAGTCCCTCCAGATCGGCACAGACAGATGGTTTATGCTCCTCTGCCAGCAGGTGGAGACTGAGAGCACACTGAATTCTAACAGTACCAGTGGGATGTGCAGTCCCTCACAGAATCAGTCTGACGAATAGCCAAGCAAGAACACAAAACTAAAAGCTTTTGCTATATATTATATAAATAGTGAACAATGCAAAACAGAGCACAACTGTTGGAAGAGGATCGGAACAGGCAACCTTTACTAAACCTACAGTCCGCCAGCTACACCAGCTGT
Source organism: Geotrypetes seraphini (assembly GCF_902459505.1). Classification (NCBI taxonomy): domain Eukaryota; kingdom Metazoa; phylum Chordata; class Amphibia; order Gymnophiona; family Dermophiidae; genus Geotrypetes; species Geotrypetes seraphini. Next base: position 73,256,876 of record NC_047095.1, read on the forward strand.
CGCTGCTCCACAACCACTATTTATGGTACCATAACTAAAGCGTGCAGGACTTTGGGGTGCCGACAATCCTGCGGTGAGATTTGCGTGCAGGACAAATGAGCGCCGTCACTTCTGCCATTTCTGTTTGTGCTAAGAGGGGAGGATGGGGGGAACCCACCGATTACACTTAGATGTGCTTGCAATCCCGTTGGGGGGGTGTTGGGGGGTAACCCCCCCATTACACTGAAAACTCCCATTCTCCTTCCATTTTTCAGTCTTCAGGAGTTTTCAGTGTAGTCCCCACTCCAACCGGAGCACGAGCACTTCTAAGTGTAAAGGGGGGGTTCCCCTCCACACACACCCTCAGACCACAAACGGGAACAGCAGAAGTAGCCACTTCGGCACCTGGCCTGCTTTTCCAGCCCTCTTAAGGGCTTTGCAGACCGGGCCTTTTTCCCTGTTCCAGCACAGTGAAGGGGAAGGGAGATCGAGTCGTCCCCCTTCACTGCACCAGAGGAGCATCGCGTTCGGCGGTTTGCCCCGCCCCCAGCAGCCACTTCGGCATCTGGCCTGCCTTTCCAGCCCTCTCAAGGGCTCAGCCGCCAAAGACCGACACCTAACTCAGTGTCACTAACTCCCGAGGGCCACGTACTATATTCCTTGACTCTTGCTTGCGGCCTCCCTGATCTGATCATCTTCTCTCAAGTTCACAGATTTATTCTTTGTATCTACCCACGACTCCTACTTCATACCTGTTACAGATTTTTACCTTTAATTCCATCTTATGACCTATTCATAGTCATAGATTTACCTTCTCCACAATCTCTCCAGTTTACATGCCCTGAATCTATATTCATTCATAAGCCTCCCCTCTGCACTCTAGCTTACATACCCCGTGTTTGTATCCGCCTTAGCCTACCCATCTTACCCTTTATTCTCTTCTCTCTTCCCTTCCCAGGCCTGCTGCTTCCACCTAGCTGCCCCTCACCAAGCCTCTCCCCTAGCCCTCCTCTTCCCCCAACACCCCTCAATCTCCCCCTTGCGAACCCAGCTTTGGCCTCCCCTTCACACTAGCCTCACAGATTGCCCCCCCCTCTGAATCTTCCTCCCCCCTCCCGACCAGACTAACATGACCAGCATCACTCATAATCTCCCCGCCTTTCTCCTCCTCTATCTGCTTAGCACAAGAGGCTGGATTACAAATGTTCTAGCATTTGAACCTATTTCAACCTACACTACTTGGACTAGAATCCCCGGTCCTGACAAATTCCTCTGCCCTCATTGACTTATACACGATTGCACAGAAGCAGGTCCTTTCCCAATTCCTGTGATCAACACCACCCGCCACCCTCCTAGACCAACTCCTAAAAGAAAACAATCTCTAAAATATCTGCAATATACGATACCCTCCTGCCCCCCACAACAATCCATTCTTCCTTGTGCCTACTTGAACATCCGCTCAGCTAGAAATAAGGCCCAGCTCATCAAAGACTGGCTGGATGAAACTCGCTTAGACATTGTCCTCCTAACCGAAACATGGCTCACTTCCGACCAGGACCCCATCATAGGGGACATTCTCCCTCCACACTACAAAATTATCACTCTCTCAAGAAACTCAAAAAGAGGAGGTGGCCTCGCTATCATTCTCCATAATCACCTTCACTTCCATGTCCTAGACTCTAAATCAACCAAGGACCTGGAAATCCTCACCTGCAAAATTTCCAAAACAGACTGTATAGATAACCTAATCGTCACGCTATTCTATATACCCCCTAATAAATGGAATCAAGCAAAAGACGATTTCTACGAGCACCTTCTTGCGAACTCGTCAGCAGGCACCTACAATCTCTTAGCAGGAGACATCAACCTACACCTAGAACAGAAAGAGAACTCAAATGTCGCAGACCTTCTCTCCTTCCTCACGTCACTAGGCTTCTCCAATCCCCCACAAACCACAAAGGTCACCACCTCGACCTCATCACCTTTCTCTCCAATACCAACACCACTCCCAACATAAGTCTCTTAGACCAAACCTGGTCAAATACCCCCTGGTCTGACCACCTCCTGTGCAATTTTGAACTAGCCTGGCACAAAAAACAACCTAACAAAAAGCCTAACCCCATCCATACAAAGCAATTCATCTGGACAAGAGAACATCTTAATCCAGCAGACTTCTGGTCACACTACACTCTCATCTCCGACTCCGACGTAGATCCCAACTTCCACCTAAATTGGGAAAAATTTAGCGACCAGGTTCTTAACACCACTGTCCCTCTTAAACTTCGCTCGAAAACTCTTCGCCCCTCAAACAGCTGGTTTGACGCGGACCTCCTGACCATAAAACGAGAAGTCCGGAAACTTGAAAGAATCTGGCGTAAATCAGGGTCTGATTCAGACAGATTTACCTGGCGACTGAAAGTCAAAGAATACAAAAAACAGATAATCGATAAGCGCAGTAAACACTACTCCCAACTAATAAACTCCCCTTCTCTAAACAGCAAAGCACTTTTCAGACTAGTTAACTCCCTATTCGACATAGACTCTCACAAACGCCCCACCTCCGACCTCCCTCCGTTCGCAATCACTCTAGCCGACCACTTCGTGAACAAAATCCACACTCTAAAACTGTCTCTTGCAGCTCCCAGCCCCGAACCCCCACTCAACCTACACGCAGCAGATATAGAAGGTTCAATAGCCGACATGTCCTGGACCTCCTTTGAAAATCCTGACTGGAATCTATTCCTCGAACTTTACTCTAAATACGCCAATTCCAACTGCCTATTAGACACTTGTCCTCCCACCATCATGAAATGCGCCCCCCCCCCATCATTCAAAGCAGAACTCTTCAATTGGGTATCCCTATGCCTGTCCACTGGACACTTCCCGTCCGAACTTGGCCACATCCTCATTTCCCCTATCCCTAAACAACCCAAGGAGCCAATCTCTTCCCTCACCAACTACAGACCCATCGCCAACATACCACTCTTCCAAAAACTCATGGAAGGTCTTGTCAACAACAACCTTACGAATTACCTCGACAAGTTCAATATTCTTCATGACTCCCAGTCCGGTTTCTGCCCAAAACCACAGCACCGAAACCGTCCTAGCTGCTCTGACAAATTACCTCCTCCACCTGTTCTCGCTGGGTAAAAGTGCCCTGATACTTCAATTCGATCTGAGCAGCGCCTTCGACCTGGTCGACCACGACATTATGCTCAACTGCCTTGACTCCATCGGCATCTCCGGACAGGTAATAGATTGGTTCACAGGCTTCCTAACCAACCGTACCTACCAGGTCCACAGTAATGGAGCCTTCTCCCACCACTGGCGTAACCCTTGTGGAGTCCCACAAGGCTCTCCCCTATCCCCCTCCCTATTCAATATTTACTTGACCCCTCTGGCACGAAGCCTAGCAAACTCAAACCTAAAATCGTTCATATATGCAGATGACATCACCATCATTGTTCCCATTACCTCACTCACTCTAGAAACGGAAAAACTCATCGCATCTATCCTCACCAAGTTAGAACTGTGGACCTCAAAACTCAAATTAAAATTGAACTCTGAAAAAACCAAAATCTTCCTAGCGAGTCCCAACCATAAATTAACAAACACTTCCCTCAGACTGAATGGGCTAGATTACCCTATCCTACCCACCATAAAAATCCTTGGAGTCATCCTGGACCGCACTCTAACCTTCGATGACCATACCAGTGCCCAGGTGAAAAAATGTTTCTCTACCCTCTGGAAACTGCGCACCATCAAACGTTACTTCGACCATCAAGCCTTTCGTCTACTCGTTCAATCTCTGGTATTAAGCATATTAGACTACTGCAACATTATTTACCTGGGATCCTATAAAAATACCATCAAACGTCTTAGAACAGTCCAAAATGCGGCCGTCCGCCTCATCTATGATCTCAAAAAATACGACCATGTTAGCCCCTACTACACCAAACTCCATTGGCTTCCAGTAGAGGCAAGGATCATCTTTAAGTTCGTCTGCCTCTGTTTCAAAACTCTAACAGGATCTTCCCCAATCTACTTGCCTGAGCACCTTGAAATAGCAGGCCCCTCTCACACACGAAACGCCCACCTATTCACCTTTCCCTCCCTAAAAGGCTGCCTCTACAAGAGATTCATTGATAGAACCCTAGCATTCCAAGCGGGCAAATGGAACAATTGCCTTACTGCCCTCATTTCCAACTCCCCGCCCTACCACCTGTTCAGGAAGTCACTAAAAACCTACCTCTTCGACAAATTCCGCTAACGCTGCCTTCCCCCCTTCCCTGCACCCTCCTGATCTCGATATGCCTCCATGCCCTCTGACTACGCCCCCCTCCCAAGCCACTATGGCCTCTCTTACTCAATCTCTGTTTTATCTAATTGCCCTGCCTTATCATTGCCTCACATTTAACATCACCGTAAATGTATCACCGCTATAACATGTAACATCGCTGTATACGCACAGCCTCCTCTTTAGTATATGCCTTTTTATTACTGCTATTTATGTAACATCTCTGTAAATGTAACAACACTATAATATGTATCATCGCTGTAAATGTACAGTCTCTTCTATTGTTAACCGCATTGAACTTCCATGGTATTGCGGTATACAAGAATAAAGTTATTATTATTATTATAGTGGCACGCATTTGTCCTGCGCGTAAATGTTGCGGCGGGATTGTTGGCGTGCCAAAGTCCTGCACGCTTTTGACGGGTCACCCTATTTATGCTCCCTAGAAAAAGAAAAAGGCAAAAAGAACAAAAATCATGAGATCACATTCCCAAGAAAAACCCAAATCTTTGCATCAACAACCACAAAACACTGGGTGGGTTCTGTGCCGGTCTGGAGGGCCTAAAAGAAAGAAAATTAGCAGATAAGACCTAATTTCTTCTTAATGTCCCTCCAGACTGGCACAGACGGATGGAACGTACCAAAGCAGTACCCATCACAGGTGGGACCCCCAAAGGACCACCATAAGAACGCGCTCACTAAAAACAGCATCCCGACATGCCTCAACATCCACCCAGTAGTGACACATCAAAGAATGCAGAGAAGACCAAACTGCAGCCTTACAGATATCCATTGGCAGCACAAGAGAGGACTCAGCCCAGGAAGCCACCTGACCCTGAGTGGAATGAGCTTTAAGAAACTGGAACTGGCTTCTTCTGAAGAAGGTACGCCAATGCATCCTCCAGTCCTGGGGGTCCCTCAAGGCCAAACCCCCCTCCACCAGAACAGTATGTCTCTTGGCAATGGCTGAAACCACAGCATCCACAACCAGTGACCGAAAAGAATCTTTATTAGGTTCAGGAATAGGATAAAAATGGACTGTGCCAGCCGAAAAAGGGCATCCAGAGTCTTCCACTAAGCATGCATGAAATCCCAGGGATCCTGATGCTTGGGAAAAGAATGAGAAGCTGTCAGAATCCCCTTGAGAAGAGGATCCACCACTCGTAGAACCCCTTTGGTGTCCTCCTCAAAATGTAAGACAAACAACACCTGAAGAATAAGCTCTTGAGGGTATGAGGGATAGGGAATTGGTCTTGTTTATGGAAAGGAAAGATTAGGTTCTTACCTTGATAATCTTCTTTCTAGTAGAAAGTCTTGAACCACTGGGTTATCCTCCTTTACTCATGAGTTTGTAGAAGACATCATCTATTTTTTCCTCTCAGCTCCGCCTCCTGCATCTCTGGGTTGTGATCTAGCTCCTCAGTTCGTATCAAAACAGTTGACAATTCCTATAAGAGGATAGATAAGGAGACGGGAAATGGGGTACTCCCTGACAAGCCAATTCTGTTCTGATCTGCAACAAGTCAATGCCAATATAATTATAACTCAGAACAAGTTGAAAATTAACAAACCACCTACTTGGGTGCAACCAGCACTAACACTTTTCTCATTTAAACAGCCTCTCACTTTTCTCATTTAAACAGAGATCAATCAATCAATCTTTGGAACTGTCTGACAACAGACACCAACATCTGGAAATATATACGTGTCTGAGAGAGCAAGCAGGCTAATTGAAATCTGACAGAGTGGACCTTCAAGACTCATATGACTTTCTACTAGAAAGAAGATTATCAAGGTAAGATTATCAAGGTTACTGATCCCATATAGAATATTATATAAAATTGCCATCTTAGTATTCAAATCCCATAAAGTTAAAGAACCAGCCTTCATAGATAAACTTCTCATACCACATGGCCCTCTAAGAGCGTTAAGATCTGCTACTCAGCACCTTTTCATAAGTGCCCTTATTAAAGATCACTGGTACCCGCCATGCAGCTACTTTCTCCATAACTGCCCCTACGATCTGGAACTCGCTGCCTATTTATATCGGAGGAGTAAAATTTAGATAAATTTAAAGGAGCATTAAAATGCTTCTTTTATAAGGAAGCTTTTGAACAATGATTTTTTTTCCTTTTTTGCTTCTCTAAGGTGTCCAGTGACAAAAAAGGTCTCCCTACCCTATTCCTACTGTTTATCCGTTGAATTTTTCTTTTCTTTGCTATATTGTAGTTCTCCCCTCATCCATTTTGTTTAACTATATGTCAAGTCCGCTTATCTTGTTTGTCCATGTCTGTAATTTTAAATTTTGTAACCCATTTTTATTAATGTAAAATGCCTAGAATTCAAGATAGGCATTTAATCAAATTTTTTTTTTTTTTATGTTCTTTATTTATTTTTTCATCTAACAACAAGTGCAACAAATATTAACACTTAAACTTATACAATATCACTTGAGTATCTATTCTTGAGTCTGTTGAGTAAATGGCAACGAGTAAGCAGATGAAAAATGAAATGGCTGACACTAGTGCGGGAACTACAAAAAGATCAAAGATTGAGCCGACGACACCGTCTAAAGTGCCGTTGCCCAAGGAAAACACTGGTGACATTTTTGCGGAGCTGAAAATAATTAAAGAAATTGTCACTGACAACTCCTTAAAACTACAAGATCTTACTAAACGAATGGATAATCTTGATCTTAAGTTTGAAAATATGGATCAGAGAATTACTGCAAATGAATTTAAAATTCAGACTTGTAAATCATATAGGGCAAAAGTAGTATGTTTAGTGACATACGCCCAAATCAGACTTAGATATATGTTTTGATTATGCCCCTCCACAGGTAGAAATTCCATGTGTAAAATAGGGCACTGATTGGTAAATTGTTCTTAGATCTTGGAGTACAATATCAAATTTATGCAAATGATCTTCAATTCTTTTTTGAATTTCCAGCTGACTGGGCGCAGGGTGAAACGATTGCTGTCTTCCAAAAATGAATAAAATTAACTCATGGATGACCTTGAACTGTCTTAGCTTAAATGTCTCCAAAGCAAGGATCTTGTGGCTCTCCCCTACTGGTGGTAAAGGAGCCCCATAGTTTTGCATATACAGGGCTGAAGATTTTAATACAACAAGAAATCAAGAGTTTGACTTTTTTTCTAGATTTGTCCCTGCAATTTCGTAGTCATATCTCATCAGTGGTTAAAACTGTGTTTTTAAAGATCAGGATGGTTTTGAAATTACGAGATTTATCATCATCCACCAATTTCTGCTTTCCTGTCTTCTGCAAATTCTTCTTCAGGTGGTTGCTTTCCATTGGTTCTCTCTTCCCTCCCTCCCATTGTACAGCATCATCACTCCCTTCTATCCTGGATCATTCTCCCTCTTTTTATCCCTCCCCACTCCTGCACAGCATTTCTTCCTCTCTCCTCCACCCCCATATGCAACATGGCTCCCTCTCTCTCTCTCACTGTCCATCATCTCTCTTTCTCTCATTCCCTCTCTTGCTGCAAAAGGAGTAGGGAAAGAGAGAGAGGGATCCAGGGTGCATCTCTCCCACCTTTTCTACTACCACATCAAACATTACACCCTCTCATCCCCTGGACCATGTGCATCTTTCGTCCCTGCCCATCAGCCCCATACCCAACATCTCTTTTTCTATCACCCCTCTCCAGCACTATGCTACATCTCTCCCTCCATTACTATCCTTTTGCATCCTTTTCAATATATCCCACTGTTCCCTCTCCACCATCATATCCAACATTTCTCCCTCTCATCTTTCTCTTCCCTATGCATCTGTACCTCAATTCTCTCCCTTCCTATGCCCAACAGTTCTCTTCTTTCTTCCATTTCCCATGTGTACCATCTTTCTTTCCGTCTCACTTACACACCCATGCCCAATAATTCTCCCTTTCTATTCCCTTCCCCATCCTCAGCATTTCTTTCCTTCCCTCTCCCTTCTCTGTCCCAAATTCATGCTTCCTCCCTTCCGTATCCAAATGTGCTCCCTCCCTTTTGTGTCTCATTTGTGCCCTCCTCCTTCCAGCCTTTGTCCCAAGTTTGTGCCCCTCCCGTGTCTCAACATACTCCCTCCTTTATCCCAAGTTCATATCTCCTTTCCTTTTCGTGGCGCATGCTCACTCCCTCCTGCCTTCCTGTGGTCCAACTACTTCCATGCACCCCTCCCACGAGACTATACCGGAGCATCCTTCCTGCCTTCTAGTCGCCATTACTTCATGGCAGGGCTGCAGTTTTTGCACGTGGCTGACCAAGAAGCCTTCCCTCTAATGTTAGTGCCTTTTCCTGTAGTACCATTTTTTCTGGACACAAGGTAGTCTTATAAAAATCCCAGTCATGCACCAAAAAAGCTCTTTGGTAAAATTCCCCCTTACAGAGGACAAGCACAGTCTGAGGGTGAGAGACATATCTAATCTGTTGAGCACCCTGTAGAAATCTCTTCATAGTTCTAATACCTGATCTCAGAAGACAGAGGGCCAGAGTTAGAAGAAAATGGAATCAGGGGCACTTTCTCCTCCTTCAGATCCATCTTCACAGGTTTCGCTCTGCAAAGAAAGGAAAAAAACAGAACCTCAGAGCTCAGTAAGCTTGATGCTGCAAGGCTGCTTTTGTTCTCAGGAGACTGATACCTCAATATAACTGTTGCTTATCTATAACAGCAATGTCATCTAGTGGCACCCATGCAGAATGCTTCTCATAAAGCAAAGCCAAGGCCTAGAAGGCTTTTCTGAGCAGGTGCAGGACTTTCTATGTGGCCAACACTGCTACTGTCATGCAGATAGCACCCAACCCCTCATTTATTCAGAAACAATGGTATAAAGAGACTATATAGTTTATCAAGTATACCAACAGCCTTGTCTCTACAACCCTCTTCTTCCCATAGATATTCTTTGTGTTTGTCCTATGCTTTCTTAAATTCTGATATACTCCTCACTGTTACCACTTCCCCTGGGAGGCTGCAGGCAGATGTAGGGTGCACATCTCCTCAGTTCAGATAGCCAGCAAAGAAGCCAACCAGGGGAGGTGGGTGGGTTGTGAGAATATCTGCCTGTTTTCCCTGGATAACACCTTTTACGGTAAGTAACTGTGCTTTATCCCAGGACAAGCAGGCAGCATATTCTTACATATGGGTGACCTCCAAGCTAACCAGAATGGGATGGTGGAAGTGTTGGCATTTAGGAGAATAAATTTTGTAATACTGTTTGTCCAAAATGGCCATTCCGTCTGGAAAAGGAATCCAGACAGTAATATGAGGTGAATGTATGAACTGAGGACCAAGTGGCAGCTTTGCAGATTTCCTCAATAGGAGTAGATCTAAAGAAAGCTACTGAAGCTGCCATAGCTCTAACTTTGTGGTCTGTGACTCAACCCTCTAGTTGCAGCCCAGCCTGAGCATAACAAAACGAAATGAAAGCAGCCAACCAGTTGGAAATCGTCCTCTTGGAAACTGGATGTCCTGTTTGGATCAAAGGAGACAAAAAATTGAGAAGATTAATGTGATTTAGTCCTTTGCAAATAGTAGGCTAAAGCACGCTTACAATCCAGAGTATGAAGAGCTGTTTCTCCAGGTTGAGAATGAGGCTTGGGGAAAAACACTGGAAGAACAATTGATTAATTGAGATGAAATTCTGTGACAACTTTGGGTAAGAATTTTGGATGAGTGTGGAGCACCACTTTATCATGATGGAATACAGTAAATGGTGGATCCGCTACCAAAGCTTGTAGCTCACTGACTGCGAGCAGATGTTATCTCAATGAGAAATACCACTTTCCAAGTGAGATATTTAAGATGAGCTGAAGACATTGGTTCAAATGGAGGCTTCATGAGTCTAGCTAGTACAACAATGATGTCCCAAACCACTGGAGATGGTTTGAGAGGTGATTTGATATTGAGAAGTCCTTTCATAAATCTGGAAACCACAGGATGAGCAGAAAGAGGTTTTCCTTCTAAGGGTTGATGGAAAGCAGCAATTGCACTGAGATGGACTCTAACAGAGGGTGGATTTGAGGCCAGATTGAGACAATTGAAAATGATAATCCAGAACTGAAGACAAGTATGCAGACTGAGGCTCCTTGTGATGAAGATCGTACCAAGCAGAAAACCAAGTCCACTTCTGGTTGTAACATTGTCTGGTGGCAGGTTTTCTGGAAGCATGTAAAATGTCTGACAGATTGAGAAAACTGAAGGTGTGAAGTTATGTCACAAGGAACCATGCTAACAGATGTAGAGACTGCAGGTTGGGATGAAGAAGTTGCTGGTTGGGATGAAGAAGAGAACCGTGACTCTGTGTAAGCAGAGACGGATAAAATGATAGAAGGTATGGCTCCCTCGTGCTGAGTTGAAGTAGAAGAGAGTACCAAGGATGCTTGGGCCACCGAGGAGCTATCAGAATCATGGTGGCATGATCGGTCTTGAGCTTGACAAGAGTCTTAAGAATGAGAGGGAATGGAGGAAGAGATTAGTCTATTCCAGCAGAAAAGCATCTGCCTCTAGGCGATGAGGATAGTATACCCTAGAGCAGAACTGAGGCAGTTTGTGGTTGTGGGGAGATGCAAAGAGATCTATCTGAGGAGTTCCCCACTGAGAAAAAATGTGATGAAGAGGCGAGGAATTGAGTGTCCATTCGTGAGGTTGCAGAAGACTCAACTTGTCCACCAGACAGTTTTTCTCTCCTTGAATGTAGACAGCTTTCAGGAAGGTGTTGTGAAGGATTGCCCAATCCCAAACCTTCAGAGCTTCTTGGCAAAAAGGGAGAGATCCTGTTCCTCCCTGATTGTTGACACAGTACATAGTGACTTGGTTGTCCGTCCAAATGAGGACTACCTAGTCATGAATAAGATGTTGAAAAGCTCTGAGAGCACTGAAGATCGCTCTGAGTTCCAACAGATTGATATGACACGGATGATCCTTGAGTAAGGAGACTGTCGAGGTGAGCCCCCCAAGCGTAGGTCAAGGAATCTGTCTGATGAGGGGGCATCTGAAACAGTAATCCTCTGGAGAGATTGGAAGCGAGCATCCACCAGTGGAGAGACTGCCTCAATGAAGGAGTGACTGTAATGTGTCGAGAGAGTGGTTCGCAAGTCTGCGTCCATTGAGATGCCAGGGTCCACTGAGGAATTCTGAGGTGAAGTCTAGCAAAAGGAGTCACATGAACGGTTGAGGCCATGTGACCAAGTAGTACCATCATGTGTCTCACTGAGAGTGAAGAAATGGAAGACACTGTGACACAGCTGAAGAAGAGCATCCAGACGCTGCTGAGGAAGGAATGCTCTGAGCTGGATAGTGTCCAGGAGAGCTCCGATGAACTGTAGATTCTGAGAGGGCTGAAGGTGGGATTTGGGATAGTTGATTTCGAATTCCAAGCTTTGTAGGAACCATGCAGTCCATTGGGTCACTACAATAACACCCTGAGATGTAGAATCTTTGATGAGCCAGTCGTCCAGGTAGGGGAATACCTGAAGCCCATGGTTCCTTATAGCTTCTGCTACCACCACTAGGCACTTGGTGAACACTCTGGGAAATGATGCCAGGCTGAAAGGTAGCACTCTGTATTAAAAATGTAGATTCCCCACCCAAAATCTGAGGTATTGACGGGAGGCTGGATGAATGGGAATGTGAGTATAAGCCTCCTTGAGACCTAGAGAACATAACCAATCGTTCTGATCTAGAAGGGGATAAAGGGATGCCAGGGACAACATGCAAAATTTTTTCTTTGACCAAAAATTTGTTGAGAGCCCCGAGATCCAGAATGGGGCGCAGATCGCCTGTCTTCTTCATAATTAGGAAGTAACGGGAGTAAAACCCCCTGCTCTCCTGTTCCAAGGGAACTTCCTTGATGGCACGGAGATGAAGCAGAGCTTGAGCTTCCTAAAGAAAAAGGACGGTTGGGATGGATTGGAAAGATACTCTCTTGGAGGAAGCTTTGGTGGAATCTGAGCGAAATGAAGAAAGTACACTTCCCTGATTTTTGACAGCACCCAGAGGTCGGATGTAATGATCTGCCATCGATAGTAAAAATGATGGAGATGACCTCCTATGGGGAGAGGACAGAGGCAGAACAATGGAGGTTATGCTCTGTTTGAGACAGTCAAAACGGCTGAGAGGCCTTGGGTGTAGAAGAAGGCTGAGGTTTCTGTTGCTTCTCGAGTGTAAGAAGCTGCCCTCGGAGGATAACCCCTCTGATAGGATGGAAGAGGTTGAGAAGGCTTTGCAGGAGCTAGCTTAGGCTTTGGTCTGACAATGGAAGCAAAGGATTTCTCATGCTCAGACATCTTGGTGGCGGCCTCTATCGATTCATCAAAGAGGTCATTGCCCTCACAAGGAATATTAGCCAGACGATCCTGAAGATTGGGATCCATATTGATGGTGCGAAGCCAGGCCAGGCGGTGCATCATTACCGAGAATGCAGTGACCCTTGAGGAAAATTCAAAGGCATCATAAGATGACTGAAGAAGTTGCAACCTGAGCTGTGCTAAAGTGGCAATGACTTGCTGAAACTCTAAAAGCCTGTGTTGACCAAGTTCTTTAGAAAAACCAGGAAGTATCAATAAAATACTTGAAATAAGTAGTACAGATAAAATTATAATTTAAAACCCTGGAGTTGAGCCAGGACTGTATTTGCTCAGTAACTGAACAAATTCTCGCTTTAAAATGGTCTGGATGGTAGCCTGCAATTGTAGATCCGAGTCTGAAACTGGACTAGTTGCTGAGGCTAAAGGCTCCGAGGTGGCAAAGGAAGCATGCTTCGACTTGGAGGAATGATGCTTAGGTAGCTTGAGGACCACCACTGGAACCGTCTGCTGAGGTATCTGACTCAGGAGAAGACTTGGCAGATTTACTCAAGGTCAAGGACGTTCCAAACGAGGAAGGTCTGATGAGACTCAAGATTGGAGTCATGGAGGCAGGAGGATACCCTGCAGCAGGCCTGACCGAGTCGGATGTTGAGGTTGAGGGTGTAGTAGAGGTTTCCATACTGAAAATTTTCTCTATTTGAACTTGACAACGTTTCAAGGGCTCGAGGTTGAGGCACTGGCTACACTTCTTGAAGCCCGTGACCAGCCAGGACATAGAAGGAAAGATAGTCGCTGCAAAGTCAAAGCCCGCAGGCTGAGGGTGTGCAGCAGGCCCAACCAGTCAGTTGATGAAAAATAAAACTTTAAAAAAAATAACCAAAAGAAAAGCACAGCGACACGGTAGTAATAAAAATAAAACATGAACCGCGGTGAGAGAAAGCACGAAGCGAACTAAGTTCAGCGCAGAACGTCAAAGATGGACTTCTCGGCTCCGTGGAAAACTGAGAACTGAGGAGACGCACCCTGTGTTGGGCGGAAAGGCACTTACGCATGCGCAGTGCGGCAGACTCAAAACTTCTGAGTTTCTACAAGCAAGTCTGCTTGCGAGGCTATCCACAGGCTCTATGGATGATGTCACCCACATGTGAGAATAGCTGCCTGTCCTGGGATAAACTATGTTACTATGCTATCTGAATAGCATTTCCATGCCCAATTTTCCACCCGAAACACACCTTCCAAAAAAGTAAATAAATAAATAATAAATAAATACCACGTTGGTGAAGACAGCAAAACAAATGCAACAAACTTTAGCGTGTCCCACATTAGGCCATTTTGCTGTGTTAAGCACCCCATAGCGTTCTTCTTTTTTGCAAACAGGGTGAATTATTCCTGAGTGTATCTCGCTTTTACAGCCAAAGTCAGGAAGATGCTGCAGTACATAAGGAGAGGAATGGCCATTAGGAAAAGGGAGGTGATAATGCCATTATAGAAGTCTCTGGTGAGGCCCCATTTGGAATACTGTGGCAGTTTTGAAGACCCCACTTTCAAAAAGACATAAATACGATGAAGTCGGTCCAGAAGGCTGCTATAAAATTGGTTAGTGGTCTTTGTCATAAATCATATGGGGACAGACTTAGAGAACTTAATATGTATCTCTGGAGGAAAAACAGGAGAGAAGGGATATAATAGAGACGTTTAAATATCTCCGTGGCATTAATGTACAGGGGCGAGACTTTTCAAAGGAAGGAAATTTCTGGAAGAAGAGGACATAGGATGAAGTTAAGAGGTGATAGGCTCAGGAATAATCAAAGAAAATACTTATTTACAGAAAGGGGGGTAAGATGCATGGAATAGCCTCCCAGTAGAGGTTGTGGAGATAAAAACTGTATCTGAATTTAAGATAGCATGGGACAAGCATGTGGGATCTCTTAGGGAGAGGAGACAATGGATTCTGTGACCATTATGCTTTTATCTGCCATCATGTTTCTATTCTATGACAAGTAGGAATCCCTAGCTAAGTTGTCTTCCAGCCAATAAGTAGAAAATATTTTTCTGGTGGAAGCCTCTTCATAATTTTATAAGTATGCAGTCGAGATTCAGTTTGTCTAGCTCTTTCTTCCAGGACCTACCTGTTTTCAGTTTGCATGCGTTCAATCTGATCCTTTAGAGCATCCAAGGCCATTTGGTTTTTTTCCTCTTGAACCTTCAGTTCCATCAGCATCTGCTCAATATGTGAGGTGGGAGCTGCCTGGCTGGCCATTTCTGAGAGGCGCTTGTGTATTTCTGCAGGAAAGGACAGGATCTGAGAGGAGGAATGCAAGACAAAATGGTAGGGGGGTTCTCAACAAAAATGGGATGGGGTGAGAAATATTGAAGATTCATAAGAAGTAGAAAAAGACCTGGGATATACAAAGCTCTTTCATAGCCTCTTCTCAGGAGTCTGGAGGTATAGGACACATTTTATTAGGCATAATAATGTAAATGGCATCCTCAAACTAATATAACCTTAATTGCTCCGGGGGGAATTCTGTGCAACTGAGTAATTTCTGCAGAATTGCACAGTCGCCCCGAATTCCCTTTTCCTGTGCAGAATCTCAACCGTGTCAGCATCTTTGGGTCACAGTATCGGCAGTAATTCCCAAACGCTGCCTGCTGCTAACCTGGAAGTCTCTCCAAGGCAAACAGGATGTGAGAGTCGCTGCTGATACCACGACCCAAAGAAGCAAGCCTTAAGAGTACAGGAGAGGAGAGGAAGGAAAGTTGGTGACACAGGAGGATGAGAGGGAGACATGCATGGTAAGGGGAGAGGATGAAATTGCACATAATGCAGGGGAGGAAGGGAGAGAGAGTGATGGAAGGGGATAGAGAGATTTGACAAAGGGCACACGGAAGGGAGAAAGAGAGGTGTTGGACATGGGGGGTGGATGAGAAGGAGGGATACAAAAGAGGTAGTGGGGAAGAAGTTGGATCCAGGAGCAGAATAAAGTGATGGAGGAAATGGGAGTGAGGGAAGAGAAATGCTGGACCATGAGGGATAGCATAGCTGGGAATAGATAGGGAGATGTCAGGATATAAGGGTGGAGGAAGAAAGACACCGAGAATGGTAGAACCCTGAGGGGGAGGAGAGGGTGGCAAGGAAACGGATGAAAGGACAGATATAACAAGAGGGTAGAAAGCAGTTACTTACTGTAACATGTGTTATACTACGGATTAAATGTATCTTTATTGTAACCCACCTGTATCCCATACACTGACAAAATGCATCTTGATAGTAAACCACTTGTATTGTAACCCACTTGCATCCCATGTACTGACAAAATGTAACCCACTTGTATCCCATGTACTGACAAAATGAATCTTTAATGTAAACCACTTGCATCCCATGTACTGACTAAACATATCTTTATTGTAAACTGTTTCTATCCCATGTACTGTCAAATGTATCTTTATTGTAAACCGTAAATGTAAATCTTTATTGTTCTTGTTACATAGAGTATTATGCACCCCTACGCGCCTGCAAAAGATAGATAGTACTAGATCCAATAGATGCTGGCATTGTAGAATAGAAGTAGGGACGTTAGATCATTTAATTTTTTTCTGTCCCTGTGTAAATGCCTTTTGGAATTTAATTTGGCCCCAAATTAATAAGTTATTAGAAAATCATGTAGGACTCTAATATGACACCATACTATTTGGCACTGCAATGAGAACTCAGAGTCCGATCTCAGCAAATAATAATAAGCTGTTATTAATATTGACAGGAGTCGCCATGCAACAAATAACTCAAAATTGGAAGGACTATACCAAATTAAATTATACATTCTGGTGGAACTCTGTATGTCATATATACAAAATGGAAAAAGTAATAGCGTTACAACAAGGGAATCTTCATAATTTTAAGAAAATATGGCAACCATTGACTAATTATTCTACTGATCAGATTTCTTAGCACATTGGTAGTAGATATATAGGATTGGGGAGGGATTTGTATAATTTTTGGAAATAAGAATTGAAAAAAGGGGAGGGATTTATTATTTATGATATGATGTATTGATTGTAATTACAAATGTTATGTAATAATTAATTATATTATATGTGAATTAATTGCTGTAAGAATGGAAAATTAATAAAAAAAAAAAAAATAAAGAAGCCAACCCAGGGAGGTGGTTGGGTTGTGAGAATATCTACCTGCTGTCTCCTGATAACACCTGTTATGGTAAATAACTGTGCTTTATCCTAGGACAGGGGTAGGCAATTCCGGTTCTTGAGAGCCGGAGCCAGATCAGGTTTTCAGGATATCCACAATGAATATGTATGAGATGGATTTGCATGCACTGTCTCCTTGAGATGCAAATCTATCTTATGCATATTTATTGTGGATATCCTGAAAACCTGAACTGGTTCCGGCTCTCGAGGACCGGAATTGCCTACCCCTGTTCTAGACAGTAGGGTTATTTCCCTTTAGCCACATGCTGCAGAAGGAATCCACGCTGGATTTTTCACTCTGCCTCTGTTATACTTCACTGGGCTCTGTAGCTCCACTTTCAGTTCTTTCCTTATGCATGCATGACTGCAGATGTATTTGTTCTGCTCTCCCCATTTTAATATATTTAATTTGATGTAATATTGTTCCCTTTTTGGGTATTTTAGTGCTTGGAGTGATTTTGAAGCTCTGTCTACTTAAAAATTCACAGACTTCGGTCTGTAACAGACAGGCCGATCACACTGGGTACCTGTTAGCCAGCCTACATACTGTAGTTTTCTCTGGAGTTCAGGGCCGTCCCTGACGTGGTCTCACCTCCTGTTAATCAGGAGTCGAGCGCAGACAGTTAGGAGCTCTTAGGAGGCTTGCCAGTGTCTCGCAGGGTGCTGGCTGCGACGTCGCATCTTTGCCTGTACCAATGCATATCCAATGGTCCGCAGGGTGGAGGTGTAATCAGACGTAGGAGACTGACAGTCTGAAGATCAGCTTTACTGAACCATTCCCAGCATTGTGGCAGTAAATTTTCTCATCCAGCTTCTGTGAGAGAGCTGACAGCAGGTACAGCACAGATCCTGTCAGGTCACTGTGAGTACACAGGCTGATAGCCTGTAAGAGACATCGGGGGAGGTTAGAAAAGTGGGGGGTTTGAGAGTTTTTGAATGTTCCCATTCCTGAAAAATCCTAAAACCAATGTTTTTAGAATTTGGAAAGTGTGAAAAAATATTGTGATTTTGGTGCAAATTTTGTGGCGGCGGCCATTTTTTATTTTTTAGCAATTTTATTTTCTAAAGCTCTCTACTTCTTCAAAACTGCAACTTTTGCCTTGAAACTTGCTGGGATGGAGTCCATGGGCTCTCCTCATGTGGATTCTTGCCAAGATTGTGCAAATTTAACACTTTTTGGGTGTTTTTGCACCAAATGCTGTGTGGCATGGTAGGGGGGTCACAGTGTCCAGCTTAGCCTCTCCCTGCTGAAGTAGGTGACCAAACACTCAGTTAGCCCTGCAGGGCAGCCTTTATGGTGTTTGGAGTTCGGCACGACTGATAATTCCATTCGCTAGGCTGTAAACCATGCGCAGCCTCAGAAATGCACAGTTTAACCACCTTAGATTGACCTATGCCCCAGGATCCAGACACCTTTCAGAATTTTTGCACTCTGGATTTTGGATCAATGTGTTCTCCCCCTGCACAGTCCCAATCTACCTCCACAGCGTCTCTGTCTCTCATTGGTGTTACTCCTTTGGACACGTCCTAGATTCACCCTGTCACTATGCTTGCACTGCCTGACCCTGATCTGGGGGATCCAGATGTAGATGATTGCTTGCTGACCCTTTATTTACAGGTGCAGTGCTTCCTGGTTTCGGAGATCAGGCAGTGTGCTGGATCTGGGGATCCCTCTGGGGTTTTGGGAGCCTGTGCCTATGTGAGTCTGCGGCTTTGCCAGACCTTCTTTCTGAATCTTTACAGGAGGTTGTTTTGATCCTCAGCTGGCTCCATCCACTTCTTCCTCCTGGCTTTGTGGGGGGTGTGCTGGCAGTCTTCTACCTTCCCCTGGCACCCTGATATGTGCATTCTGGTCTTGGAGCAGTTTGACTCTCCAGAGGGTGCTCTGAACATTGCTAGAGCTATGTCATACTGGTATTTTCTGACACAGGAGTGTCAATAACTTTTGGATCAGTCCAGGGTGGATTTTTTGTGATGCAGGTGACAAAAATTTACCTTTCTCCCAAATGTGGGTGGTTTAGTGTTAGAAGACATGCAAGACCACTATGTGGAGGTGGTCCTCAGGAAACTCTTTGACGCAGCTGCTTCAGGCATTAAAGCTGCTTCGGCAACGTCTTTTTTTATTTTTTTTCTTTCTGTTTATAAATCTTTATTCATTTTCTTATGTTACAACAAGTGTTTCAATAAACTCATTAGAAATTTGAATATACACACTTGATTAACTCATATACTAATATCAAATTTAACATTTCATTAGAAATTTAATATTATATAAAGTTATAATATTATGCAAGAAATCAAAATTTATATAATTCTTTTTGGATATAATAATCCCCTTTCCCTCCCTCCCAATCATTAATACATAAATCAATTTTTATTGTAAATTCATTCAGATATTAAATTGATATATAATAATCAGAATTAAAAGCCCACCCTATTCCCCTCTATTCAAATATCTTATCATGGGAAAAGTTAATCATCCATTAAAGAAATCTGTTAACGGTCTTCAAATTTTTCCAAATTCTATTCATGAGAAAATTTATCATTCTTTACAAAAATCTGTTAATGGTCCCCATATTTTTTGAAATTTATTCATATATCCTTTATGTGTTGCAATAGCGAGTTCCATTTTATATATATGGCATACAGAATTCCACCAGAACATATAATTCAATCTATCATGTTGTTTCCAATTGAATGTGATTTGTTGTATTGCTATTCCAGTTAGGATAAATAAAGTTTGTTATTACTTGATGAAATTTGGCTTTTTGTTCTCATGGTTGTTCCAAATAATATAGTATCATATGTCAAGGCTACTGGATTTTCTAATATTCTATTAATTTGGGGCCAAATTGATTTCCAGAATGATAAGATAAATGGACAAAAGAATAAAAGATGATCTAATGTCCCAATTTCTATATGACAATGCCAGCATCTATTAGACCTTGAGCTATCTATTTTTTGCAAACGAACAGGGGTCCAAAATGCTCTGTGAAGAAGAAAAAACCAAGTTTGTCTCATAGATGCTGATACCGTACATTTTAGCCTCCAAGACCAAAGTCGTGGCCATTGAGATGCACTAATTTGGTGTTTTATCTCAATGCTCCAAATGTCTCTAAGAGCATTTTTTGGTTTTTTATTTATAAATCCAGATATTATTTTATACCACTGTGCGGCTTTATGTCCTATTGAGTCCATCTGGAAACATAAGAATTCTAAACTGTGATATTTAGCAAGGTTTTTCCATTCAGGGAACCCTTCCTGAATAGATTGCTTCAATTGCAACCATTTAAAATATTGTGTTTTATTAAGACCAAATTTATGTTGCAATTGTGAAAACTCCAGCAATTTGTCATTTTTTATCACATCATCCAAAATACGAATACCTGCTATCATCCAATGTTTCCAGATGACTTTAAAACCGCCAATTTTGATCTTGGGGTTTAGCCATATTGTTTGAGTAGTTGATTTACTAATTGGAATTTGAGTTAGATTACTTATGTATCTTAGAGTTTTCCAGGTATCCATAAATATTTTATAATCTTTGTATAACTTTGGCATTTTGATACTAATTACATGACTAAGACGTAATGGAAATATAAGTCTCCATTCCAGCCAGAACCAGTCTGGAATATTATCAGTGGGCTCTGGGAGGATCCAATACATACCATGATGTAAAATATAGGCTTGATGATACCTATAAAAGTTGGGAAAATTTACCCCTCCCTCCTTAATTGGTTTTTGCAACGACACTAAAGCAATTCTTGGTTTTTTATTAAGCCAAATAAATTTTGTCAAAATTCTATTTAATTTTGTATAAAAAGATTCTTGAAAGAAAATTGGTATCATTCCCATTTGGTAGCAAACTATAGGCAAAATCATCATTTTAACGGTTTGTACTCTTCCCCACCAAGATAAATGTAAAGGATTCCATTGCTCACACAATTCTGTCACTTTTTGTATTAGACATTTTTCATTAATTTTCATTGTTTCATCTACTGTTTTTGTTATCCAAATTCCAAGATATTTAATAGATTCTTCTTTCCAAACAAAAGAGAATGTATCAAATAAACCTTTTGTACAATATACATTTAGAGGAAGAACTTCTGATTTATTCCAGTTAATTTTATATCCTGAAAAATTTCCAAATTTCTCAATTAGTTCAAGTAGATATGGAATGGTAGATTCTGGATTTCTCAAATATAATAATAAATCGTCTGCGTAAGCAGATATTTTATAGTCTCTGTCTGAATGAGGTATACCTTGTATCTCCTTTGCTTGTTGGATAGCTAATATTAAGGGTTCTAAAACAATATCAAACAGCAAAGGAGACAAGGGACATCCTTGTCTAACTCCTCTCTGTAGATTAAATTTTTCTGAAAAAGTATTATTGATATATAATCTTGCAGAAGGGGAGCTATACAATGTTTGTATCATTTGTATGAATCCAGGACCTATACCAAACCATTCCATTGCCTGATACATAAAAGGCCATTCTACTCTATCAAAAGCCTTTTCTGCATCCAATGAAATAGCAAAAGTAGGTTCATTCATTTTCTTTGTTAAATATAGCATATGGAATGCTAATCTGGTATTGTGAGATGAATGTCTTTGAGCAACGAATCCTGTTTGATGCATACCTATAATGTGGGGGAGAGCATTAGCCAATCTTAACGCAAGTATTTTTGCTAATAATTTTCCGTCTACATTTATTAAAGATATTGGCCTATAGTTTGAGACCAAAGTGGGATCTTTATTAGGTTTTGGCAAAACAATAGTTAAAGATTCTGATATAGTGCCTTTAATACAACCTTTATTAAGTTGATATTGATAAAGATTTAGTAACTAGGGTAGTAAATAATTTTGAAATGTTTTATAGAATTCAACTGTATATCCATCACCATCTGGAGCGGATCCAACTCTAAGGGATTTCAAAGCTGTTCCTAATTCTTTTATTGATATTGGTTCTTCTAAACTTCGTTTTATATGTTCAGGAATTTTTGGACCCTCTAACATTTTCAAAAATTCTAAACCATCTTTTTCTTTATTTATATAAGTCTCGGAAGAATAAAGAGATTTATAAAATTTTAGGAATTGTTTTAATATAGGTTCAATTTGTGTAAATGTGTCTCCATTTTCATCTTTTATAGCTATTAATTTTGTTTTTCTTTTTTTTGTTTTAAGATAGTTTGCTAATATTCTTCCCGACTTATTTGAGTTACCATAATACAACGTTTGCTGAGAGAATAATTCTTTTCTAATCATTTTAGATGAGATTTCATTATATTTAACTTTTAGTTTTAATAATTCTTGTTGAATTGAATATTCCCATTTTTCTATTAATTTTGTTTCCAAATTTTTAATCTCTTTTTCTAAAATTAAAAATTGTTTTTTATTTTGTTTTTTGAGAAAAGCCGAATAGGAAATTATTTGTCCTCTAATTGATGCTTTAAAAGCATCCCATATAATTTCTCTATTAATCTCATCTTTATCATTCATTTGAAAAAATTCTTTCATTTTTATTAAAAGATTTTCACAAAAAATTGGATCAGCCAACAATGTATTATCGAACTTCCAAATTGGTCTATTATTATTTTGATCTATAATTTTAATTTTTATCCATACTCCACCATGATCAGATAAAATAATAGGATCAATGGCTGCTTGTGTCACTTGCTGTGCTAGATGATTTGAAATAAATATATAATCTATTCTTGAAAAAGAATTGTGAACATGAGAACAAAAGGAATATTCCCGATCATTAAAATGAAGTATTCTCCAAATATCTGTTAAATCACAAGATTGTATCAAATTTTCTAATCCCATAGATTTCATAACTCTACTTGGGTTTTTATCTAATAAAGGATCCATTACAGCATTGAAATCCCCTGCTACTATTAGATTTGAAGTAGCTAGTGGTAAGATCAGTTGTTGAAGGGTTTTAAAAAATTCATTTTGGTTCGAATTAGGGGCATATATATTAATCAACATCATGGTAGTATTTCCCATATTCATTTCCACTATTACCCATCTTCCATGAGTATCTGAAGCTTTTAATTTGAATGAAGCAGAACATTTTTTACTAACTAGAATAGCAACACCTGCTTTTTTCCCTATAGCTGGTGAGAAAAAACAGTGTTTGACCCAACCTCCTTCCAGCTTATTAGATTCAATATGTGAAAGGTGGGTCTCTTGTATAAAGCATATATCTGAATTTTGCCTCTTTAAAAATGATAGAGCTTTTTTCCTTTTTATCATATGATTTAGACCATTAACATTTAAGGACATTATTTTAAAATCCATTTATTTTATTAAATTTTAATATACAATAAATACTTTTAAGAAAAATAAAAATTTCCCATTCTTTTATATATTTTATATCCTTTCCCTTCCTTAAATCCCTTATTTTCTTATATAATTCCCCTCTATTCCCTCCCATCCCTCCCTTCCCTCCCTTATTAATTACGAAAACTTGGATACGCAGATTGAGGTTAGATTTAAATAACTCCCCCAAGCTAATAATAATGTATCTAAATTACTACCTTTTTTATTTTTTTATAAATTCAGAGGAGCTTATTAAAAACTTTGGTTAATATATATATCATCTAATATATAATATATCATCATATTATATAAATATTAAGATCAATATTTAAATATTTTCTAATATTTTTTTTTTTTTTTTCTTTCATATATTCCTATTTTAAAAATATTTAAAAATATTTGAGATCAAAAAGATTCTTTTTTTATATATCATTATAATTCTTCTAAATCATCAGAATTTTTCTTTATCCTCTGTTGTAATTTTTCTATATGAAGAATAAACATGGGCCTAATAGAATCCTCAAAACAAAACATATTTAAAACTTATTAGGCAAACTTGCGTCTCAAATTAAGATCTTTTTATTTATTTTTCATAGTTTATCGTGTTTGAAACGCAATATTATATATTTGAAACGCAAGTTTAACCGGAAGTACCGCCTTCCACAGGAAATAGCTTGATTGAACCAATCTCTCATTTCCTTCTTTTCTCCACCCCTAGTATTTCTGTCCAATCAGCATGTCTCTTAGTCTTTTGTATAGGAAATCCTCCTTCGTCATCATTCAAGACGGATCTCTGTCCACTTCGCTTCTCTGCATGTAAGTCTGTTCCGTTTAAAATTCTAGAATTGAATCTTGTGTATTACTTCGGATTTTTATTTCTTCTCTGCTTCTTAACTAGAATGTTATTTGTTGTTCAAATATTAATTTGATCGTCGTGTATTCTTCTTCCGTTGCTCTGAAAGTTCCAATTCTCAACCGAAGTTTTTAATTTCCTTATTAAAGTTTTGTCAGTCATATAAATATATATATATTTGTATATATATATTTGTAATTTTTATAAAATAGTCATCTTATCCTTATATTGTCATTGGTTGTTCATGTTGATTTAAAAATTCCTGTAGTTTTTTGGGGTCATTAAAGTTTTGAGTTTTGTTAGCGATAGTAACTTTCATTACTGCTGGGTAAAGGAGCCCAAATCTAGCTCCTAATGATCTTAGTTGTGGTCTCATGTCCAAAAATTGTTTTCTTCTCGTTGCTGTTTCTTTCGCGAAATCTGGGACAATGTGTATTTTTGAGTCCTGACATTTTAGATTTTTGTTTTCCTTGGCAAGTTGACATATTTCAATTGCTTGTTGATGTCTTAAAAGTTTAAATATTAAAGTTCTCGGTCCCGTTTGAGTGTTATTTCTTTGTGTTGGAATCCTGTGTGCTCTTTCTATTTCTAGTTCTGTTTTGAATTTTAGTGGTAATATTTTAGGTAGAAATTTCTCCAGAAAGGCAATCGGATCATTTTTTTCCACTCCTTCCGGTAATCCAATTATTCTCAAATTATTCCTTCGTTCGCGATTCCTGCTGTCTTCAAGGTTTTTTTTGATTTCTGTCACTTCTTTCCATATGATTTTGCTGTAATTCATATCTATGTTTAATTGTTCTGTGTTATCTTCTAATGTTGAAATTCTGTTTTCTGTCATGTCCACTCTTTTTGTAAGTATTGCAGCTTCTTCTATCGCTTTTTGTTACTATCTAAGACAATTTCTTTGATTTGTCTCAGTTCTTCCATAACGTCGAGGTTTTTTTCTGTTGGCAGCGGGGTTTTAGAGGGTGTACCTGGCTCTGGTTTCGACCTTTTGTTGCTTCCCGATATTCCGGCTCCCAAATCAGCTTTATTTTGTTTAGTAGAAGTCATGTTGTATTATATTTTTGTATTTTCTTAAAAAATATTGGTAGTATTTCTTATATATATGCTTGTCTATGTGGAGCTACTCGTTTATCCAACCATCCGAGTTCGCGTCCAAGCCACGCCCCCCGGCGTATCATTCGGCAACGTCTTTTGTCGCACGCGCCTGTCACGCTCAAAAGTGCACTCTGGAGAGTGAGACGGTAGTTCCCTCTCCTCAACTTTTTTTGGGCAGGGATAGATTATATGCCGGATGCATTGTATGCCCTTATGCAAGTTTGCCCGCAGAATGCTTTGGTTCAGACAGTGGGCTACTGTTTCCACTTCCAAGGCTCCTTTGGCTAGACCACCTTTTTAGGAGCAGTGATTATATAGCAAAGGTCTGGACAACCTCATGGATTCAGTGATGGACCGTCGCCCTAAGGTTAAAGGTACTGTTTAGTTATTGTTTGAGTAGAAGCATTTCTTTGAGCCTGTTGCTACAGGTGCCTCTACTTCACATGCATTGGATGGCTCTATGTGCTTGGGTACTGACTGAAGGTGGAGCTACAGAGCCCAGTGAAGTATAACAGAGGCAGAGTGAAAAATCTGGAGTAGATGCCTTCTACAGCATACGGCTTAAGGGAAATAACCCTACTGTCTAGAATGTCTCACCTATCTACTAGAAACCCATCTTTTTACCTGACTCTTGCAGCATGCCCCTAACCTCTATTTCTACCTCAGCAAAATTATTCTGCCACACTGAATGTGCCCTCCACTTGACTTAAAGACAGAATTAAGTCTCGAGGCACACACTCGGTGCGAAACTAAGCAAGATCTTATCTCCCAAACCATAAATGCCAAAATCTCTCCTTTACTTCAAATGTATTGTAATTCTAGCTGCTTTACATATAGGGCCTCTCGGTTGCCATGCTACTGTGCTTAGCCTCCAAATCTTGTATTCTCCTCTCCATACAGTTCATAAGAATTATCCCGCTTATCAACAAGGGATCCAAGAGGAAAAAGAACAAGGAACCGATGTGGCTCACTGTAGTGGCGAAGGAAGCAATCAGAGACAAGAAGACTTCGTTTAAGGAATGGAAAAGGTCAAAAACGGACGAGAACTGGAAAAAGCACAAACAACATCAAAGCAGGTGCCATAAGGTGGTAAGAAGGGCCAAAAGAAACTATGAGGACAAAATAGCCAAGGAGGCGAAAAACTTCAAGCCGTTCTTTCGATATATTAAGGGGAAACAACCCACGAAGGAAGTGGTGGGGCCATTGGATGACCATGGAATAAAGGGAGTGCTAAAGGACGACAAAGCAACCGCCGACAAACTGAACACATTTTTGCGTCTGTTTTTACCGAAGAGGATATACACAACATACCGGAAGCTGACAGGTGGGAAACTGACAGGGTTGACGGTCAGTCTAGAAGAGGTATGCAAGCAAATTGATAGGCTTAAAAACGATAAATCCCCGGGACCGGACAGTATCCATCTGAGGATTATCAAGGAACTGAAAGGGGTTATAGCCAATCTGTCGATCAAATCAGGAAAGATTCCGGAAGACTGGAACATGGCGAATGTTATGCCAATCTTCAAGAAAGGTTCGAGGGGAGATCTGGGAAACTACAGACCAGTGAGTCTGACCTCGGTACTGGGAAAGATGGTAGAGATGCTGATAAAGGACCACATCATTGATCACCTTGACAGACACAATCTGATGAGGACCACCCAGCATGGCTTCAGCAAAGGAAGATCTTGCTTGATGAACTTGCTGCACTTCTTCAAGGCAGATAGACAAGGGTGACCCGGGCGACATTGTATATCTAGATTTTCAGAAGGTGTTTGACAAGGTCCCACATGAACGACTACTTTGAAAAATTGCAAGCCATGGAATCAAGGATGAAATACTCAAGTGGATTAAAAACTGGTTGGCGGATAGGAAACAGAGTAGGAGTAAATGGACAATACTCAGACTGGAAAAGAGTCACGAGTGGAGTGCCGCAGGGTTCGGTGCTTGGGCCTGTGCTCTTCAACATCTTTCTAAATGATCTGGACATAGGTACGACGAGTGAGGTGATTAAATTTGCAGACGATAAAGACACAGAAGGATTGTGAAGACCTGCAACGTGACATAAACATGCTCAAGACATGGGCCGCGACATGGCAAATGAAGTTTAACGTGGATAAGTGTAAGGTAATGCATGTCGTTAACAAAAATCTTATACACATAGAAACATAGAAATAGATGGCAGATAAGGGCCCACGGCCCATCTAGTCTGCCCACCTTAATGTCCCTTCCCTACCTTTGCCCTGTGAATAGATCCCATGTGCCGATCCCATTTGGCCTTAAAATCAGGCACGCTGCTGGCCTCAATCACCTGTAGTGGAAGACTATTCCAGCGATCAACCACTCTTTCAGTGAAAAAGAATTTCCTGGTGTCACCTCGTAGTTTCCCGCCCCTGATTTTCAACGGATGCCCTCTTGTTGTTGTGGGACCCTTGAAAAAGAAGATATCTTCCTCCGCCTCGATGCGGCCCGTAAGATACTTGAACGTCTCGATCATGTCCCCCCTCTCTCTGCGCTCCTCGAGCGAGTATAGCTGTAATTTGTCAAGCCGTTTTTCGTATGGTAGATCCTTGAGTCCCGAGACCATCCGGGTGGCCATTCTTTGCATCGACTCCAGTCTCAGCACATCCTTGCGATAATGCGGCCTCCAGAATTGCACACAGTATTCCAGGTGGGGCCTCACCATGGATCTATACAATGGCATAATGACTTCCGCCTTACGACTGACGAAACCCCTTCGTATGCAGCCCATGATTTGTCTTGCCTTGGACGAAGCCTGCTCCACTTGATTGGCAGACTTCATGTCCTCACTGACGATTACCCCTAAGTCTCGTTCTGCTACCGTTTTTGCTAGGATCTCGCCATTAAGGGTATAAGACTTGCATGGATTCTGGCTGCCCAGGTGCATAACTTTGCATTTTTTGGTATTGAAGTTGAGTTGCCATGTCCTAGACCATCGCTCCAGTAGGAGTAGGTCGTGCATCATGTTGTCGGGCACTGAATCTTCGTCTGTACACGAATACAGGATGTCCAGTGCAGTACTCAGAGAGACCCCCCAGGAAAGAGACCTGGGAGTACTGGTTGACAAGTCAATGAAGCTGTCTGCGCAATGTGTGGCGGCGGCGAAAAAGGTGAACAGAAAGCACAGTTACTTACCGTAACAGGTGTTATCCAGGGACAGCAGGCAGATATTCTTAACTGATGGGTGATGGCACCAACGGAGCCCCGGTACAGACAATTTTAGAGTGATTGCACTCTAAGAACTTAGAAAGTTCTAGTTAGGCCGCACAGTGCATGCGCGAGTGCCTTCCCGCCCGACGGAGGCGCAAGGTCCCCGGTTAAGATAAGCCAGCTAAGAAACCAACCCGGGGAGGAGGGTGGGACGTAAGAATATCTGCCTGCTGTCCCTGGATAACACCTGTTACGGTAAGTAACTGTGCTTTATCCCAGGACAAGCAGGCAGCATATTCTTAACTGATGGGTGACCTCCAAGCTAACAAAAGGAGGGATGGAGGGAAGGTTGGCCATTAGGAAAATAAATTTTGTAAAATGGATTGGCCGAAGTGTCCATCCCGTCTGGAGAATGCATCCAGGCAATAATGTGATATGAAAGTATGAACTGAGGACCAAGTAGCAGCCTTGCAGATTTCCTCAATAGGAGTGGATCTGAGGAAAGCCACAGATGCTGCCACAGCTCGAACTCTATGGGCCGTGACAGAACCTTCCAGTGTCAGTCCGGTCTGAGCATAACAGAATGATATGCAAGCAGCCAGCCAATTGGATATCGTGCGTTTAGAAACAGGATGACCCAGCTTGTTAGGATCAAAAGACAGGAATAGTTGAGGAGAAGATCTGTGAGGCTTAGTGCGTTCTAAATAGTAAGCCAAAGCACCCTTACAGTCCAAAGTATGCAAAGCCTGTTCCCCTGGATGAGAATGAGGTTTTGGAAAGAAAACAGGTAAGACAATGGACTGGTTAAGGTGAAAGTCAGAGACAACCTTAGGAAGAAACTTTGGATGTGTACGCAGAACCACCTTGTCATGATGAAAATCAGTGAAAGGCAGATCTGCAACTAGTGCATGTAACTCACTGACCCTCCTGGCAGAGGTGAGAGGAATAAGGAAGACCACTTTCCAAGTGAGAAATTTGAAATGAGTTATGGCCAACGGTTGAAAAGGAGCGGAAAGAACCACATTAAGATCCCAGACAATGGAAGGAGGCTTGAGAGGTGGTTTCACATTTGAAAAGCCCCCGCATAAATCTGGAAACCAACGGATGAGCAGTAAAGCAATGTTACTTACCGTAACAGTTGTTATCCAGGGACAGCAGGCAGCTATTCTCACTAGTGGGTGATGTCATCCGACAGAGCCCCGATACGGACATCTTGCAAGCATGTCTTGCTTGAAGAAACTCAGAAGTTTCGAGATGCCCGCACCGCGCATGCGCCAGTGCCTTCCCGCCCGATGATCCGGGCGTGTCTCCTCAGTTCAGGTAGCTAGCAGAGAAGCCAACCCAGGGGAGGTGGGTGGGACGTGAGAATAGCTGCCTGCTGTCCCTGGATAACAACTGTTATGGTAAGTAATATTGCTTTATCCCAGGACAAGCAGGCAGGTATTCTCACTAGTGGGTGACCTCCAAGCTAACCTCAATGGGATGGTGGGAGAGTTGGCAACCTAGGAGAATAAATTTTGTAACACTGTTTGGCCAAACTGTCCATCCCGTCTGGAGAAAGTATCCAGACAATAATGAGAGGTGAATGTATGAACCGAGGACCAAGTGGCAGCCTTACAAATCTCCTCAATCGGTGTCGATCTGAGGAAGGCTACAGAGGCTGCCATTGCTCTGACCTTATGGACTGTGACCTTACAGGGAAGGGGTAATCCAGCCTGGGCATAGCAGAAAGAGATACAAGCCGCCATCCAGTTGGAGATGGTGTGCTTCGATACAGTTCGTCCCAACTTATTTGGATCAAAGGAGACGAAAAGTTGAGGAGCATTTCTGTGTGGCTTGGTGCGATCCAAGTAGAAAGCCAAAGCACGTTTACAGTCCAGAGTGTGAAGAGCTGATTCTCCAGGATGAGAATGAGGCTTTGGAAAGAACACTGGAAGCACAATGGATTGGTTGAGGTGAAATTCAGAGACCACTTTAGGCAGGAATTTCGGGTGAGTGCGGAGGACCACCTTGTCATGATGGAATACTATGAAAGGTGGGTCCGCCACCAAGGCCTGAAGCTCACTGACCCTGCGAGCAGAAGTGAGGGCCACCAGAAAAACCACTTTCCAAGTGAGAAACCTTAGTGGAGCCTTGCTCAGAGGCTCAAAAGGAGGTTTCATAAGCTGAGAAAGGACAACATTGAGATCCCAAACCACTGGAGGCGGTTTGAGAGGAGGATTGACATGAAAAAGTCCTTTCATAAATCTGGAAACCACAGGATGAGAAGAGAGAGGTTTGCCATGTAGAGGCTGATGGAAAGCCACAATAGCACTCAGGTGGATTCGTATAGATGTCGACTTGAGACCAGACTGAGACAGGTGTAGAAGATAGTCCAACACAGAAGATAGGGAAGCACGCTGAGGCTCTTTGGAATTAGAAATACACCAGGAAGAGAATCTAGTCCACTTTTGGGAGTAGCATTGTCGAGTAGCAGGCTTCCTGGAAGCCTCTAAGACATCCCTCACAGCTTGAGAAAACTGGTGAGGGGTTACGTTGAGAGGAACCAAGCTGTCAGGTGGAGAGACTGTAGGTTGGGATGAAGCAGTGGTCCTTGATGTTGAGTAAGCAGAGAAGGAAACACTGGGAGAAGGACCGGGTCCCTGCTGCTGAGTTGAAGTAGAAGGGAGAACCAAGGTTGCCTGGGCCACCGAGGAGCTATCAGAATCATGGTGGCCTGGTCTGATTTCAACTTGACCAGAGTCTTTTGAATGAGAGGAAATGGAGGAAACGCATACAGAAATCGATTCCCCCAATCCAGCAGAAAGCCATCTGCCTTGAGGCGATGAGGAGTGTAGATCCTGGAGCAAAACTGAGGCAGCTTGAACTTGTGGGGAGCCTCAAAGAGGTCTATTTGAGGCGTCCCCCATTGTGCAAAGACCTGATGAAGGGGGTTGGAATGGAGAGTCCATTCGTGAGGCTGGAGGAGACGACTCAAGTTGTCTGCCAAGACATTGTCCTTCCCCTGAATGTAGACAGCTTTGAGGAAGGCATTGTGGCGAACTGCCCAATCCCAGACTCTGAGAGCTTCCTGGCAGAGGGAGGCCGATCCCGTGCCCCCCTGCTTTTTCACATAATACATGGCGACCTGGTTGTCTGTACGGATGAGGACCACCATGTCGTGAAGCAGATGTTGAAAAGCCTGAAGAGCATAGAAGATGGCTCTGAGCTCCAGAAGATTGATCTGATGGAGGCGGTCCGCACTGGTCCAGAATCCCTGAGTGCGAAGCCCATCCAGATGAGCACCCCAGGCATAGGTCGAGGAATCGGTTGTGAGAACCTTCTGATGAGGAGGAGTGTGAAACAGCAAACCTCTGGATAGATTCGAAGAGGTCATCCACCAAAGTAGAGACTGCCGAAGAGCAGGAGTGACTATGATGTGCCGAGTCAACGGGTCTGACACTTGAGTCCATTGAGAAGCTAGGGTCCACTGAGGAATTCTGAGATGGAGCCTGGCAAAGGGTGTCACATGAACTGTAGAGGCCATGTGGCCCAGGAGGACCATCATATGTCTCGCTGAGATGGACTGGCGAGAAGACACAGACTGGCAGAGACGAAGAAGAGCATCCATGCACTGAGGAGGAAGGAATGCTCGAAGCTGAATGGTGTCCAGTACCGCCCCGATGAAGGGAAGGGACTGGGTAGGCTGCATATGAGATTTGGGAAAATTGATCTCGAAGCCTAGGCTCTGCAGGAAGCAGATCGTGGTCAAGGTCGCCGAAATGACCTTTGGAGCTGACGGGGCCTTGATGAGCCAGTCGTCGAGGTACGGAAATACCTGAAGACCCCTGTTCCGGAGTGCAGCGGCCACCACCACCAGACACTTCGTGAAGACTCTGGGAGATGAGGACAGGCCGAATGGAAGCACTCGATACTGCAGATGTAGATGTCCCACCCGAAATCTGAGGAACTTGCGAGAGGCCGGATGAATGGGAATGTGAGTGTAGGCC
This sequence comes from Geotrypetes seraphini, assembly GCF_902459505.1. NCBI lineage: Eukaryota > Metazoa > Chordata > Amphibia > Gymnophiona > Dermophiidae > Geotrypetes > Geotrypetes seraphini. The sequence continues at coordinate 73,289,100 of NC_047095.1, forward strand.
TCCTTGAGATCCAGAGAGCATAACCAGTCGTTCTGCTCGAGGAGAGGGTAGAGAGAAGCAAGTGTCAGCATGCGAAACCTCTCCTTGACTAGGAATTTGTTGAGGGCCCTGAGGTCCAAAATGGGTCGCAGGTCGCCCGTCTTCTTCGGAACAAGGAAGTACCGGGAGTAAAACCCCTAGTTCAGTTGGTCCGTCGGGACCGGCTCCACGGCACGAAGCCGGAGCAAAGCCTGAGCTTCCTGGAGAAGAAGGGCGGTCTGAGTCAAGTTGGAAGGATACTCTCTTGGAGGGTGGTCCGGAGGGACCCGATGGAAATGAAGAGAGTATCCTTCCTTGATGATAGTAAGTACCCAGAGGTCGGTTGTTATGGCCTCCCAGCGATGATAAAAATGATGGATGCGCCCTCCGATGAGAAAAACAGGGGGAGGCAGAACGAGGTTGGTAATGCCCTCGACGAGACAGTCAAAAAGGCTGAGTGGTCTTAGGGACAGAAGGCGACTGAGACTTAGGCTGACCCTTCTGGGGAGGCTGGCGCTTCGCCGGTTGCCTCACAGGTGGAGTTTGCCTCGGCTGATAACGCCGCTGATAAATCAACGGCGGACGAGAAGGTTGAGACTGCTGAGGCTTAGGCTTCGGCCTAAGGATAGATTGGAAGGATTTTTCGTGGTCAGACAACTTCTTCGTAACAGTCTCGATGGATTTGTCAAAAAGATCCGCCCCAGCACACGGGACGTTCGCCAGGCGGTCCTGAAGATTCGGGTCCATATCAATGGTCCGCAACCAGGCCAACCGGCGCATCGCCACCGAGCAGGCCGCCGCTCGGGCTGAGAGCTCGAACGCATCATAGGCAGATTGCATTAACTGAAGCCGAAGTTGGGACAGCGAAGCAACCACTTCCTCAAACTCAAACCTAGCCTGGGACTCGATGTACGGTGTGAACTTCCGAAGCACAGGTAGAAAAAATTCCAAGTAGGCTGCAAAGTGGAAATTGTAATTCAGGACTCGAGACGCCATCATCGAATTCTGATAGATGCGTCAACCAAACTTACCAATGGTTCTGCCCTCGCGGCCCGGAGGCACTGAAGCATAGACCTGGCCAGGATGAGACCGCTTGAGCGAGGATTCGACCAGGAGGGACTGGTGAGAAAGCTGAGGACCCTCGAAGCCTTTATGATGCACCGTGCGGTACCGCGCATCCAATTTGCCAGGGACCGCAGGGATAGAGTAAGGAGACTCGAAGCAGCGCATGAAGGTCTGGTCGAGGAGCTTGTGCAGGGGAAGCCGCAAGGACTCCGCCGGAGGACGAGGCAAGTGCATGGTATCGAGGTACTCCTTGGAGTATCGAGACCCAGCATCGAGAGTAATGTCCATGTCATCTGCCATCTGCCTGAGGAACGATGAAAAGGACAGTTGGTCCGCCGTCGCCGGTCTGCGAGACGGACTAGAAGAAGAAGAGGCTTCAGGCTCCAGAGAGGCCTGCGAGCAACAGGACGAGTAGAAAACCTCAGGGTCCTCGAACTTCGGGCCCGGAGGAGGAGACCCAGTCGAAGCAGCATACCCCAACCGAGGCAATTTCTTCTGAGGCGAGACGGTCGAGTGCCGAGAGGAATGCTTCGAAGAATGTCTGGATTGATGCCCCTCCCGATGCCTGGAAGGGGATTGAGCCCGTCTGTGAGAAACTGGTTCAGACGCCTCCAAGGAGCAGATTGGACTCGATGCCGTCGATCGCAGAGGCGGAAGAGTCGGCGCCTCCCCTGACGTCGCCCAGGTTTGATAGGGGGTTCGGAAGAACTCGTCCTGCTTCCTGCTATGCCCAGGACTGGGTGGCCCCGAAGGTGGACGCCACACTGAGTCATGGGGCGGAGTAATCGGTTCCAAGGGAGGCAGGTCACTAAACGAGGCTTTCCTCGAGGGGATGGGCTCCAAGGGAGGCATATCACTAAGGGAGGCCCTCCTCGAGGGAATCGGTTCCAAAGGAGGCACAGCACTAACGGAGGACCTCCTCGAGGACCCGGACACCGCTCGCCGCTCCTCGTCGCCGAGCAACGAGGTCGTGCGGCGAGGAGGAGGAGGAGGGGGCGATCTGCCCCTCGAAGCCGAAGCTGGGAGGTCACCCTGGATGGTGGCAATCAGTCGAGGCCCCATGGTCTGCATGAGCTCCACGAACTGAGCCTCCAGAAGGGACCGCAACGAAGCCGATATGGAGGGATCCGCACCAAAAGGGGACCCTTCCGCACGGTCTCCGCGCTCCTTCGGTGCTGCGTGCTTCTGCTTGCCAGTCTTCGGCACCTTGAGCACCACCGGTGGAACTGTCGAGGTCGATACCTGCTCCGAGGAGACGAAGGAAGGCACCGGTGTGAACGATGCCGGTTTCAGGAGGCCCGAAGCAGCCGGGGAGGCAGAGGGCTTCGCTGAAGGAGTCGAAGCACCCGTCGATGTCGAAGCTGCAGGAACTGATGAAGCTTCCATCTTGAACATGGACTCCCACAGTAGACAGCGGCGCTTAAACGCTCTCGCCATCAGAGTGGAGCAAGGCCGGCATGATTTCGGGAAGTGATCCGGTCCCAGACACTGTAAGCAGCGTCGATGAGGGTCCGTGAGCGAAATCGCGCGCTGGCACTTGCTACACTTTTTAAAACCGGTAATCGGCCGGGACATAGGCCGGAAAAGCTCCGCCGCAAGGTCGAAGGCGCGGGGCCCTAGCCACGCGGCCGACCCGGTATCGGAAGGAAAAATTTTTATTTTTTTTTTTTCGAAAAAAGAAATCAAAGAAAGAAAGAGATGCACAGGAGAGCCAAAAGAATTCAACCCGCGGCAAAACAGAAGGCAAAAAAGAGATTCAATGGGTGCAAATTGAAGATAGACTTCTCAGCTCCGCGGAAGAAAAAGAACTGAGGAGACACGCCCGGAGCATCAGGCGGGAAGGCACTGGCGCATGCGCGGTGCGGGCATCTCGAAACTTCTGAGTTTCTTCAAGCAAGACATGCTTGCAAGATGTCCGTATCGGGGCTCTGTCGGATGACATCACCCACTAGTGAGAATACCTGCCTGCTTGTCCTGGGATAAGAGGTTTTCCGTGAACAGGTTCATGAAAAGCAGTGATGGCACTGAGGTGGACTCTAATAGAGGTAGACTTGAGACCTGAGTTAGACAAAGAAAGAAGATAATCCAACACTAGTTCTACTGCTAGTGAGGTAGGATTATGATGATGCAGAAGGCACCAGGAAGAAAACCGAGTCCACTTCTGTTGATAACCCTGAAGAGTGGATGGCTTCCTGGAAGCATCAAGAATAGAACGGACAGGCTGAGAAAGAAGTGAGTGGGTCGAGCTCAGCCCGAAAGATACCAAGCTGTCAGATGTAGAGACTGCAGGTTGGGATGTAGAAGGGACTGCTGATGCTGAGCAAGCAGAGTAGGAAATACTGGAAGAAGAATGGGCTCCCTGGAACTGAGTTGAAGAAGAAGGGAGAACCAATGTTGCCTGGGCCACTGTGGAGCAATGAGAATCATGGTGGCTCGATCCCTCTGGAGTTTGAACAAGGTCTGCAACATGAGAGGTAGAGGAGAAAAGGCATAAAGGAACCGACTGGTCCAATCCAGAAGAAACGCATCTGGTGCCAGACGATGAGGGGAGTAGAGTCTGGAGCAAAAGAGAGGCAGTTGATGATTGTGAGGAGCCGCAAAGAGGTCCACTTGCGGAGTTCCCCATTGAGCGAAAACGGACTGGAGAGTCATGGGATCGAGAGTCCATTTGTGAGGTTGGAGAATTCTGCTGAGATTGTTGGCCAAGGAATTCTGCTCTCCCTGGATGTTGACGGCTTTCAGGAATAAATGGCGAGCTGTCGCCCAAGACCAAATCTTTTGGGCCTCCTGACACAACAGGCGAGAGCCCGTCCCATCCTGTTTGTTGATGTAGTACATTGCAACTTGATTGTCTGTGCAAAGCAGTAGGACTTGAGGAAAGAGGAGATGCTGAAAAGCCTTGAGGGCGTAAAACATTGCTCTGAGTTCCAGGAAATTGATGTGATGTCTCTTTTCCTGGGCAGTCCAAAGACCTTGAGTTTGGAGATCGTTCAAGTGAGCTCCCCAGGCATACGGGGAGGCGTCTGTGGTGATGACGAGATGATGAGGAGCAGTGGCGTACCTAGGGGGGGGCGGGGGGGCGGGCCGCCCCGGGTACCAGCCCTGAGGGGGTGTTCCCGGCCTTGCCGCTCAGTCCCCCCCCACGCCCGAAGGACCGCTCGCCCCACTGACCTTCCAGCACACCTATGAAGCAGCCCGCAGCAGGATCGCGACGTCAGCAATCCCTCAGCTGCTTGGGCGCTGCTTCCTGCGCCGCGGTCCCGTCCCTCCTCTGACGTCAGAGGAGGGGGCGGGACCGCGGCGCAGGAAGCAGCGCCCAAGCAGCTGAGGGATTGCTGACGTCACGATCCTGCTGCGGGCTGCTTCATAGGTGTGCTGGAAGGTCAGTGGGGCGAGCGGTCCTTCGGGCGTGGGGGGGGGGCAGTAGCTTAAGGTAGCCCGGCGCAGGAAGCAGCTCCTAAGCAGCGCAAAGATAGCTGACGTCGCGATCCTGCTGCGGCTGCTTCATAGGTTGTGCGGGGAGGCCAGGGGGGCGAATGGTCCTTCGGGGTGGGTCGGGGCATCAGGCCTTCAGGGTGGGGCGGGCGGGCGGGCAGGCAGACTTTCAAGGGGGAGGGGGGTGACAGGCAGGCAGGCAGGCCTTCAAGGGGGGGTGCAGGTCTTCGGGGGGGGTGCAGACCTTCAAGGGGGGACAGGCCTTCAGGGGGGGGTGCATGCCTTCAGGGGGGGTGCCGACCTTCAAGGGGGTGCAGGCCTTCAAGGGGGGGACAGGCAGGCAGGCCTTCAAGTGGGGGGACAGGCCTTCGGGGGGGTGCAGGCCTTCGGGGGGGGGTGCAGACCTTCAAGGGGGTGCAGGCCTTCAAGGGGGGGACAGGCAGGCAGGCCTTCAAGGGGGGGACAGGCCTACAAGGGGGTGGGACAGGCCTTCAAGGGGGTGCAGGCCTTTGGGGGGTGCCAACCTTCAAGGGGGGGTGCAGGCCTTCAAGGGGGGGGACAGGCCTTCAAGGGGGGACAAGCAGGCAGGCCTTCAAGGGGGGGACAGGCCTACAAGGGGGTGGGACAGGCCTTCAAGGGGGTGCAGGCCTTTGGGGGGGGTGCCAACCTTCAAGGGGGGGACAGGCCTTCAAGGGGGGACAAGCAGGCAGGCCTTCAAGGGGGGGTGCAGGCCTTCAAGGGGGGGGACAGGCCTTCAAGGGGGGACAAGCAGGCAGGCCTTCAAGGGGGGGACAGGCCTACAAGGGGGTGGGACAGGCCTTCAAGGGGGTGCAGGCCTTTGGGGGGGTGCCAACCTTCAAGGGGGGGTGCAGGCCTTCAAGGGGGGGGACAGGCCTTCAAGGGGGGACAAGCAGGCAGGCCTTCAAGGGGGGGACAGGCCTACAAGGGGGTGGGACAGGCCTTCAAGGGGGTGCAGGCCTTTGGGGGGGTGCCAACCTTCAAGGGGGGGACAGGCCTTCAAGGGGGGACAAGCAGGCAGGCCTTCAAGGGGGGGTCAGGCCTTCAAGGGGGGGGGACAGGCCTTCGGGGTGGGTGCAGGCATTCGGGGTGGGTGCAGGCCTTCGGGATGGGTGCAGGCCTTCAGGGGGGGACAGACCTTCGGGTGGGGGGTACAATCCTTCGGGGAGGGTGCAGGCCTTCAGGGGTGGGGTTTAGGCGTTCAGAGGGGGACAGACCTTCGGGTGGGAGGTAAAGTCCTTCGGGGGGTGCAGGTCTTCAGGGGTGGGGTGTAGCCCTTCTGAGGGGGGACAGACCTTCGGGGGAGGGGGGTCCTGGTGTAAAAGTACACAGAGGGAGAGAGGGGAGGGGGGGGTCAAAGATACGTGCATATGCCAGACTTTGGGGGTTAGAAATAATGGGTCTAAAAACAGAGGAGTGGGAGAGAGATGGTGCATAATGGGATTTAGGGAGGGAAGGAACAGAAAGGGAGAGAACTTGGAAACAGGGGATGGTGTGGAGGGGGGATAGAGATACTGGATAGGAGGATAGTTGGGAACAGAAAGGGAGAGATGGTGGATCCTGGGGTGGTGGGGAGTTGAGAAAAGGTGAATCTGTGGATGGAGACAAAAAAAAGGAAAGATGCCAGATCTCCGGGAGAGGGAAGGGAAACGGAAGGGGAGAACAGAGATGGCAGACGGATGGTTAGCACGGAGAAAGGAGACCCTGGCAAGCAAGACAACAAGAGCCTGGGACCAACAAGATTTGAATATTGATCAGAGAACAAAAGGTAGAAAAAATAATTTTATTTTCTGTTTTGTGATTACAATATGTTAGATTTGAAAAGTGTACATGAGACAGCTTGAAATGGGAACTTTTCTATTTTTGTGAATGGCAAGGCTGAGTTCAGTTAAAATATATGCTTTATAAGAAAATATAATAATGTGTTTTATAAAGTTTATAAGCATTGCTGGCATACTCGGTGAGGTGTTCCTAGTGTTGGTGGTGGTGGTAGCATGTCAGTGTGTTGAGAGGAAGAGGTAGTCTGGGAAATTCTACTGAGCAAACTCTGGGCCCATTTCCACCCCCAGTTAGTCCACTCCACTCAACTGGTTCACACACTGAGTGGGTCTTTGGGTGTTATTTCTGGGTAGTTGTTTTAGAATCTCTTCCAGTGGTTTGTCAGTATCTCCTTCTGGTCCAAGGAAGGAAACTTTGTCAACCTTAGCATTGACCTTCAGAATATGTTTGTAACAGCGCTGCTTGTGTGGCATTAGGCTATGTAGTGATCGAAAGAAAAAAACAGACCTTTGCACATTTTTGCACTATATGGTGGGTGTATGAGGAGATTCATTTCCTGCACAGTTAAGTCCATGTGAAGTTACCTTGTGCTGTATTTGACATCTAGCAAGGTCTCTGTTTGGAAGGAAAGATCTAAGCTTAAAAATGAAGTGGCCAGAAGTTATGTTAAAAGTAGATAGCGTAGCTGGTTTTAAGAAAGGTTTGGACAAATTCCTGGAGGAAAAGTCCATAATCTGTTATTAAGACATGGGGGGAAGTGTCTGCTTGCCCTGGATCGGTAGCATGGAATGTTGCTACTCTTTGGGTTTTGACCAGGTATTAGTGTCCTGGATTGGCTACCATGAGAATGGGCTACTGGGCATGATGGACCATTGGTGTGACCCAGTTAGGCTATTCTTATGTTATGTTCTCATCTGTAGGGGCCTTTGTTTTCACTTCTTATTTTAATGTATTTTTTTCCTGGGAACTTATCAGTGTTTTTTTATAATGGGAACAAAAATGGAAGAGAATTAATGTGTGTGGAATGGGAGGGTAACTAATTTCTTCAGCTAAATAATTCAATCCACTTCAAACAGACATAGGAGAACTCACGCACCATTCACACACCCTCCAACCAAAAACGTCAAAAGAAAAAAACTGTTCGACAACCTCCTAGCCATTCGAGCTGCAACACTTGACCCCCAACTCTACAACCTATTGACCTCGACCACAAACTACAAAACCTTAAAAAAAGAAATAAAAACCCTTCTATTCAAAAAACACATAAAACCAAACTAACATAATCAGAACTGTCCCAAGCATCACCTGCAACTACTCCATATGTACTTCTGATGTCATGACAATTCCGACATAATTTATGTTATGTTATGTTTGGAATAATGGTTACATAAATGAGGTTCAATAAAAGAAAATTTTCACTGCCTGTTTCTATTCTGATCATTTATTCCATTTCATGGTTATTGCAAAAAAAAAAAAAAAAAAATTTTCCATGAGGGGGGGGGGGGGGTGTGTCAAAAAATGATGGGCCCCGGGTGCCACATACCCTAGGTACGCCACTGATGAGGAGGCAGATGGAATAGAAGACCTCCTGAGAGATTTGAAGATTTAAACCACCATTGCAGAGACTGTCAAAGAGACGATGTCACAGATATGTGTCGCGAACAAGGATCCGTTGCCTGGGACCATTGGGTAGCCAGGGTCCATTGAGGAGTGCGCAGGTGAAGACGTGCGAAGGGGGTGACATGAACTGTCGACGCCATGTGACCCAAGAGTACCATCATTTGTTTGGCAGAGATGGAAAGCTGTGGGAGCAACTGTTGACAGAGATGAAGAAGGGTCTGAAGGCGGTTGGATGGAAGAAACGCCCTCATTAGAACAGTGTCCAATATCGCTCCAATAAATTGAAGTCGCTGAGTTGGAATGAGATGCGATTTGGGTAGGTTGATCTCGAAACCCAGGATTCGGAGAAACTGGATGGTCTGGTTGGTGGCAAGAAGCACTGCCTGAGGTGAAGGAGCCTTGATTAACCAGTCGTCCAGGTAAGGGAAGACTTGGAAATTGTGAGACCGTAGAAAGGCGGCTACCACAATGAGATATTTGGTGAATACCCTGGGAGAGGAGGCCAGACCAAAGGGTAACACTTTGTACTGGTAATGGGAACGATTGATGAGAAATTGGAGGTACTGTCTGGAAGCCAGATTGATCGGTATGTGGGTGTAGGCTTCCTTGAGATCCAGGGAGCATAGCCAGTCGCCCTGAGTGAGAAGAGGGTAAAGTGTGGCAAGAGAGAGCATTTTGAACTTCTCTTTAACCAAACATTTGTTGAGATCTCTGAGATCTAATATGGGTCTGAGATCTCCGGTCTTTTTGGGGACTAGAAAGTACTGGGAGTAAAATCCCTGACCTTTCTGCTCTGGAGGAACTTCTTCGATGGCATTGAGGAGAAGGAGGGACTGAACTTCTTGACCGAGAAGGAGGGACTGAGATTTGTTGGAAGCAGACTCCTTTGGAGGACTTGGTGGTGGAAGAGTCTGAAAGTTGAGGGAGTATCCATGACGGATGATGGACAGAACCCACTGATCTGCGGTGATTACTTCCCAACGGCTCAGAAAAAATTGGAGACGTCCCCCGATGGGTTGCAGTAGAGAAGAAAAGGGAAGACTGGTTATGTCCTGGAGGAGGAAGCCCAAAAGGGCTGAGTGGGCTTAGGCTGAGCAACAGGTTTTACTGGTGGTTGCTGCTGTTGACGAGCCTGCTGGTGCTGTTGCTGCCGTTGCCTCCAAGGCTGGGGAGGTTGAGGATGAAGAGGCCGAGCTAAGAAACGACGCTGGTAAGACGTCTGCTGTCTAAAAGGACGAGCAGGTGGGGGGTTTCTTTTTGGTTTTCATTAAGGTATCCCATCTAGTCTCGTGAGCAGAAAGTTTCTGGGTGGTGGAATCCAGAGATTCACCAAACAGCTCGTCACCCAGGCAGGGAGCGTTGGCAAGGCAGTCCTGGTGGTTTACATCAAGTTCTGAGACACGGAGCCAAGCTAAACTTCTCATAGCGACAGCCATTGCTGTAGCTCGTGATGTGAGCTCAAACGTGTCGTAGATGGAATGGACCATAAACTTCCGGAGCTGGAAAAGATTGGAAGTACATTGTTGAAAAGCAGGTATCTTGAGTTCCAGGAGGTACTTCTGAAAAGTGGTAAGCTGCTGAATGAGATGTTTCAGGTAGAAAGAAAAATGGAATGCATAGTTACCTGAACGATTGGCCAACATAGTGTTCTGATATAACCGCTTGCCAAATTTATCCATGGCCTTGCCCTCTCTGCCAGGAAGGACAGAAGCATACACACTAGAGCCTGCAGTTTTCTTCAGGGTCGACTCCACAAGCAAAGACTCATGTGGGAGCTGAGGTTTGTCAAACCCTGGAATGGGGATAACCTTATAAAGAGATTCTAGCTTTCTAGGAGCTCCTGGAATGGTTAGAGGAGTCTCAAGATTTTTATAAAAGGTTTCCCTCAAGATGTCATGTAAGGGTAATTTTAGGAATTCCCTCGGAGGTTGATCAAAGTCCAAAGCATCAAGGAATGCTTTGGACTTTTTGGAATCAGACTCCAATGGAATAGAAAGGGTGTCTGACATTTCTCTAAGAAATTTAGTGAAGGAAGTCTGCTCTGGCTTACTATCAGGCTCCTGAATAGATGGATCAGCGTCATCCGATGAAAGGTCGTCATCGGTACCGAGAGGATCATCGGAATCATCCCATAAATCAGGGTCACGCACTGAAGGGAGTCGTCCCTGGGAAAGAAGAGTAGAGACCTCCGCATGTCGGGTTTTGTGTACCGATTTGCCTGATCGCATCGATACCGTACCTGGGGAAGTATGGAAAGCGGTATGGAGGTTCTGGTCAGAGAGCGGTACCTGCTCAGAGACCGAGTGAACCGCCCGACGTAAGGTTTTCGGTTCCGCCGATAGAATAGGCATGGATACCGAAGAGGTAGAATGCAGCGGTGCCGATAAAGTCGATGCTGACAAAATAGGCTGGTCGACAACCGGCACCGAAGGCTCAGAGGGTACCAACACTGGAAGGTTCGGTGTCAAAAGAGCCGGGAGGAGTTGTTGCAACTGCTCTTTAAGTTGGACCTGGAGAATGGACGCTATGCGGTCATCCAATGATGATCCCGATGGCACCGGTACCGCTTTTCTCTTTTTCGGTACTTGTGGTGCAGCTCTACGCTCAGGAGAAGTAGATGCTGATGGCGAGGCAGTGACTTCAATAGGAGTGGAGCGTTTACGGGGCCGGCGCGCGATCTGCAGGACTTGGCTCATTGCTTGGTCGACCGGCGGGCCCAGGACAGGAGATGGCTTCTTAGCTGGCTTACCTGGGGGATGCGACACCGAAAACACGTCCTGCGGTGTCGAAAGGGCTGGCGCCGATTTCGAGGACGCGCTGATGCCGGGGTCGATGCCAGTGGACTCTCCATAGCGGTACCAAAAAGAAGTTGTTGTTGAATTTGGCGATTTTTTAAAGTTCGCTTTTGAAGAGAAGCGCAACGGGTGCACGTCGAAGCCCTATGATCTGGACCCAAGCACTGAAGACACCAATTGTGCGGGTCGGATAAAGATATAGCGTGCACACCGCTGACACTTCTTAAAGCTCGATGAAGGGGGCATGAAGGGAAAAACGGCAGTTGCAAAATCGAAGGTCGAGGCTTCGATTTTGCCAACAGGCCCCGCCGGGGCCGACCGAAAAATTAAAAAAAATATATATTTTATTTTTTTTTGAAAACAAGGGAGAAAAAATGTGAACAATTTCACGAAAAAACACGCGAGCGGGAAGGCGAAGAAAAACTTTTCAACAGCCATTGAAAAAACGCGTCTTCTTAGCTCCATGGAAACTAAGAAACTGGGGTTCGCGTGCCTCCGTCGGGCGGGAAGGCACTCGCGCATGCGCGGTGCGGCCTAACTAGAACTTTCTAAGTTCTTAGAGTGCAATCACTCTAAAATTTTCCGTACCGGGGCTCCGTCGGTGCCGTCACCCATCAGTTAAGAATATGCTGCCTGCTTATCCTGGGATAATGCTAGGAATGATTAAGAAGGGGGATCACAAACAGATTGGAGAAGGTTATCATGCCGCTGTACCGGGCAATGGTACGCCCCCATCTAGAATACTGCGTCCAGTACTGGTCGCCGTACATAAGAAGGACATAGTACTACTCGAAAGGGTCCAGAGAAGAGCGACTAAAATGGTTAAAGGATTGAAGAAGTTGCCATACAGTGAGAGATTACAGAAACTGGGCCTCTTCTCCCTTGAAAGGAGAAGACAGAGAGGACATGATTGAAACATTCAAGATAATGAAGGGAATAGACTTGGTAGATAAAGACAGATTGTTCACCCTCTCCAAGGTAGAGAGAACAAGAGGGCACTCTCTAACGTTAAAAGGGGATAGATTCCATACAAATGTAAGGAAGTTCTTCATCCAGAGAGTGGTAGAAATCTGGAACGCTCTTCACCCTCCAGGGATTCAAGACAAAGCTAAACAAGTTCCTGCTGAACCCGAACATACGCAGGTAAGGCTAGACTCAGTTAGGGCACTGGTCTTTGATCTAAGGGTGGCCGCTGCGGAAGCAGACTGCTGGGCACGATGGACAACTGGTCTGACCCAGCAGCGGCAATTCTTGTGATTCTTATGCTGCTGTTCTTCCCTTCAATCTGCTGTTTTGAATATCTTATATGTGAATTTGTATCCTTGTTGCCCATCGTTTGCCATGTTATTGTGCCCAGTACCCAAAACATGTACATAGGGATTTCTACTACTGCTCTTCATCCTTTTGATTAGTTGTTCTGTCTATCTGCTGTATATGAAGTTGTAATCTTGATGCTAAACCTTCTATTGTGTATGTAAACTTGTAACCCGTTCTGGGCTCTTCTGGGAGGACGGGCTAGAAATTCCACTAAATAAATAAAGTACATTATCTCCTTTTCCTACTGTTCCCTCATTCTACAATGACTAAACTAAACTAGACCTTAAGTTTATATACTACATTCTCTCCACGGAAGTGGAGCTCGGCACGGTTTACAAGAACTTAAAATATAAGAAGAGAAAGGAAAAGGTTTACATGAGCTTATATATAGAATGGAAGAGTAAGGGGGAAAATAGTATTACATGTTAGAGAAGAGCCAAATTTTCAGTTGCTTGCAGAATAGTTGGAGAGAGCCCAGGTTCCGCAACGGGATAGTAAGGTCGTTCCAGAGACCTGTGATTTTGAAGAGAAGAGATTTTCCCAGTTTACCTGCATAGAGAATACCTCGTAGAGAGGGGAAGGATAGTTTATATCTTTGGGTGGGTCTGGTGGAGTCAGGACTCAAGGAGTTAAAGGATAGTGGGATTAGGGGAGGAAGGATGCCGTGAATAATCTTAAAAGCCTGGCAGGAGCATTTGAAATGGATTCTGGAAATCACTGGGAGCCAATGAAGATTGGACAGATTTGCATTTTGCAAAGACCAACTTGGCTGCAGTATTCTGGATAAGCTGGAGTCTTTGAAGACTTTTTTTTGTTAGGCATAAGTAAATGGCATTGCAGTAGTCAAGTTTGGAGAGGATGATGGATTGGATGAGGATGGCGAAATGTTTTTGGCGAAAGTAGGATCTTACTTTCCTCAACATGTGGAGGCTGAAAAAGCATGATTTTGCCAAGGAGTTGAGGTGGCCGTTGAGGGAGAGAGAAGAATCAATAGTGATGCCAAGGACCTTGCTTGAGAACTCAAGGTGCAGAGCAGCGCTTGTGGGTAGTGCGAAGATGGTGGGCAGGTGTTCTAACTTTGGGCCAAGCCAGAATAATTTTGTTTTTGATTCATTTAGTTTCATCTGTACCAAGAGGGACCAGGAGTGGAGTCTCATTATGCAAGATGTAATGTTCCCATGGAGGTTAGTGAGGTTCTGGTCTGTTTCAAGGAGGACAAGGATGTCATCAGCGTATGTGTAGATTGTTTCAAGGGGGGAAAGTTGGAGGAGCTTCAGGGAGGATATGTAGATGTTAAAGAGAATAGGGGACAGGACAGTCAGTGACACTACTATTTTTCATTTCTATAGCACTGAAAGGTGTATGCAGTGCTGTACATTTAACATACAATACATGGTCCTTGCTCAGAAGAGTTTGCAATCTAATTTGGACAGACAGACAGAATATCTCAGGGTTGGGGAGATTCCCGTAGAGGAAATAATACAATCTCTCCTGAGATAATGCTAGCTACTATTGTACCCTGGTGTCTCCTCTCTTTACAGTGCAGTTCTCTTGATGTAACACCAACTAGTGTTGTGTCTTTGAGTCTGCTCTCTCTACAGTGACAATCAGTGGCACTCTCCTCACATAATGCCAGCTAGTGCTGTGTCCTGGTGTCTCCTCTCTACAGTAATGTTCTTGAGACATAATATCATGATGGGCTATGCCCTTGTGTCTTCTCTCTTTACAGTGATGGTTTTCTCAGCTTAGTGGGGCTTAAAACAGGTTTGGCTAATTTCCTAAAAGAGAAGTCCATAGGCCATTATTGAGATGGCTAGGGGAAATCCACTGCTTATTCCTACGATAAGCAGCATAAAATCTGTTTTACTAGGTACTTAGGACCTGGGTTGGCCGCTGTTGGAAACAGGATGCTGGGCTTGATGGACCTTTGGTCTGTCCCACTATGGCAATTCTTAGGTTCTTATAATCCTAGCTAAAGCTGTGCCTTGGTGTCTCCTCATTCTACAATGAGTCAGTGATACTTTCCTGAGATAATCCCAGCTACTACTATGCCCTGGTGTGTCCTCTCTCTACAGCGATGTTCTCCTATCATAATCCCAGCTAGTGCTGTTTCCTGGTGACTCCTCTGTATTTGGTCATGATCCTGTACCTCCTCTCAGTTCTTCCAGGTTTCGATTTCTCGCCTGAATACTAGCCAGATGTTGCTGATGGGCATCTTCCATCTCCTGAAGCCTCTCCCGATATTCACGGTCTCGTTGAATCAGAGGGCTGACAGTTTGCTATGAGACAAAACCAGAATACAGTTCATAACAACAGTTAGCATCTCCAGTGAGTGGAATCTTTCTAAGTTGTTCAAGATTTTATTGAGAAATAAGCAAATACATACAAAAGAATATCTTGAAATAACAACTGCAACCCACCCCTCTGCAAGCTTCATATAATTTGCCATGGTAAAATCTAAGAGCTTTAGTCACATCAACACAAAGAAGGGATCTTCTCATACAACCCTCCCCTCCTACTCACCCCCCTGCTACCCCTAGGAGAGGTGGACAGACTTGATAAGAAAGAGAAAGGCATAAAGACCAGAAAAGAATAGAGAAATGAGTATACTAAATATCATAGAAACATGATAAGAACATAAGAATAGCCTCACTGGGTCAGACCAATGGTCTATTAAGCCTAGTAGCCCGTTCCCACGGTGGCCAATCCAGTTCACCAGTACCTGACCAAAACCCAAGGTGTAGCAATATTTCATGCTACCGATATAGGGCAAGCAGTGGCTTCCCCCGTGTCTTTCTCAATAACAGTCTATGGACTGTTCCTTCAACTTGTCCAAACCTTTCTTAAAACCAGCTACACCAGCTGCTCTTACCACATCCTCTGGCAATGCGTTCCAGAAATTAACTATTTTCTGAGCGAAAAAAAATGCCCTCCTATTGGTTTTAAAAGTATTTCCCTGTAACTTCATTGAGTGTCCCCTAGTCTTTTATAACTAAAGAGCCCTATCCATTTTAGTCTTTCCTCATATGAGAGGAGTTCCATCCCCTTTACCATCTTGGTAAAGGGGAGCTCTGTGATGTCCTGGCAGAGCCGTTATCTGTGCTCTTCAATCTTTCCTTGAGGGCGGGAAGAGTCCCCTTGGACTGGAAAACAGCCAATTGTAATCCCACTCCACAAAAAGGGCTGCAGGACAGAGGCTGAGAATTACAGATCGGTGAGTCTCGCATCCAAAGTGAGTAAACTCATGGAAACACTAATTAAGCATAAATTAGATACGATCCTGGACGAGAAGAATCTACGGGATCCCCACCAACATGGATTTACCAAGGACAGGTCCTGCCAATCCAATCTAATTAGTTTTTTTTGACTGGATAACAAGGAAACTGGATGTGGGTGAGTCCCTAGACGTTGTGTACTTGGACTTTAGTAAAGATTTTGATAGCGTCCCACACCGCAGACTATTGAGCAAGATGAAATCAATGGGACTGGGAGAAACATTAACTGCATGGGTCAGTGATTGGCTAAACGGTAGACTTCAGAGAGTGGTGGTGAACGGTGCCCCTTCAAAAACGTCAGATCAGTGGAGTGCCGCAGGGCTCGGTCTTGGGCCCGATCCTCTTCAACATATTTGTGGGAGATCTGACTCAGGGGCTTCAGGGTAAAATCACATTATTCGCCAATGACGCCAAACTATGCAACATAGTAAGTGAGAACACTTTACCTGACAGTATGACGCAGGACCTACTTCTATTGGAACATTGGTCCTCGACTTGGCAGCTAAACTTCAATGCTAGAAAATGTAAGGTCATGCACCTTGGCAGCAGGAATCCGTGCAAAACTTACATACTTAATGGTGAGACCTTAGTTAGGACCAAGGCGGAACGTGATTTGGGGGTGATCATTAGCGAAGACATGAAGACTGCCAATCAAGTGGAGAAGGCTTCATCAAAGGCAAGACAAATGATGGGTTGTATCTGTAGAAGTTTTATAAGCTGGAAGCCTGAAGTTATAATGCCGTTGTACAGATTCATGGTGAGGCCTCATCTGGAATATTGTGTATAATTCTGGAGGCCACATTACCAAAAAGATGTGCTGAGAGTTGAGTCAGTTCAACGAATGGCCACCAGGATGGTCTCGGGACTCAAAGACCTCCCGTATGAGGAAAGGCTGAATAAATTGCAGCTATACTCACTCGAGGAACGTAGAGAGAGAGGAAACATGATAGAGACGTTTAAATATATCATGAGCCGTATTGAGGTGGAGGATGATATCTTCTTTCTTAAAGGTCCCTCGGCCACAAGAGGGCATCCACTGAAAATCAGGGGTGGGAAATTTCATGGCGACACCAGGAAGTTCTTCTTCACCTAAAGGGTGGTCGATCGTTGGAATGAACTTCCACTTCAGGTGATTGAGGCCAGCAGCATGTCAGATTTTAAAAGGAAATGGGATACACATGTGGGATCCCTAGGGGGGTAAAAATGAAAATGTGATACACATGTGGTATCTCTAGGGGGTAAAATCAAGGAGGTGGGGTCGTTAGAGTGGGCAGACTTGATGGGCTATGGCCCTTTTCTGCCGTCATCTTCTGTGTTTCTATGTTTGGTCACTCTTCTTTGAACCTTTTCTAGCGCCACTATATGTTTCTTGAGATAAGGAGACCAGAATTGAAAGCAATACTCCAGATGAGGTCGCACCATGGAGCGATACAGGGGCATTTATAACATTCTTGATCTTGTTAACCATCCCTTTTTTAATAATTCCAAGCATCCTATTTGCTTTTTTGGCTGCCGCCACACATTGGGTGGAAGATTTCATCGTATTGTCTACGATGACACCCAGATCCTTTTCTCGAGCGCTAATCCCCAAGGTGGACCCTAGCATCCGGTAACTGTGATCCAGGTTTTTCTTCCCAATGTGCATCACTTTGCATTTCTCCACATTAAATTTCATCTGCCACTTGGACGCCCAGTCTTCCAATTTCCTAAGGTCCGCCTGAAATTTTTTACAATCCACATGCGTTTTAACAACTTTGAACAGTTTAGTGTCATCTGAAAATTTAATCACCTCACTTTTTCTTCCAATTTCCAGATCATTTATAAATAAGTTAAATAGCACCGGTCCCAGTACAGACCCCTGCGGAATTCCACTGTTTACTTTCCTCCACTGAGAAAAATGACCATTTAACTCTACCCTCTGTTTTCTATCTGATAACCAATTCGTAATCCACAACTGAACTTTGCCACCTATCCCATGACACTTTAATTTTCTCAGGAATTAATTATTAAGTTTCTTGGTGGTTGGAAAAGCTGGACCTAATGGTTCTAAGTTTCAAATGCATCCTTATAAAGAAAAGTTTTTAAGGAACTCTTGAATCTATCTAATACAGATTCTTCTCTAATATAAGCTGGAAGCAAGTTCCATAAATGGGGGAGCGGTGATCAAAAAATATTTTGTTATGTCTTGTGCCAATGATTTATTTAATTTTTTTAAATTCTTTATTCATTTTAAATCTTACAAGTGCACAAAATTACATCATTGAAAACTTTTACAAAACACTTGATAATAGAAAGAATTTCATCATAAATACATAAAATTTAATCCCTTCCCTCCCACCATTCTTCAATTAATTTAATCAAACATAACATATAAATATTATAATCTTAATTTTGCAATAAAATTTCATACCAACCCCCTACCCCTAAGTATAAATATATTATCAATGAAAAATGATGTCTACTCATTACAGTAATTTGCCAATGGCTCCCAGATCTTTATAAAATTATTATAATTCCTTTTCTGCAAAGCAATTACTCTTTCCATCTTATAAATGTGACACAAGGAATTCCACCAAAATGAATCATTAAGATTGGTATAATTTTTCCAATTATTGGTAATATGTTGCATGGCGACTCCTGTCATTATCAATAAAAGTTTGCTATAACTTGAGGAAATTTGACTTTTTGTTCTCATTGACATGCCGAACAGAATAGTATCATATGATAGTGCTACATGGTTTTCTAATAGCCAATTTATTTGAGACCAAATTGATTTCCAAAAGGTCATAATGCAGGGACAATAAAATATTAAATGGTCCAATGTTCCCACTTACAGATTACAGTGCCAGCATCTATTAGACTTAGAGCTATCTAACTTTTGTAAACGAACTGGGGTCCAAAAAGCTCTATGTAACAAAAAGAACCAAGTTTGCCTCATAGATGCGGACACTGTACATCTCATTCTCCAAGACCAAATTCGTGGCCATTGAGACGCAGAAATTTGATGCTTTTGATCTCAATGCTCCAAATGTCTCTAAGACCAGTCTTTGGTTTTTTATTCATATAACCCAATAATAATTTATACCATTGTGCGGCCTGGTGTCCCAGGAAATCGGCCTGAAAGCATAGGAACTCCAGACTATATTGATTATTAAGAGCTTTCCATTCAGGGAACCCCACCTGAATAACCTGCTTCAGTTGCAGCCATTTAAAACTTTGCGATTTATTAAAACCTTATCTATGTTGCAACTGTGAAAAATCAAACAGTTTACCATTTGAAATAACATCATTTAGAGTACGTATACCTGCAATAATCCAGTGCTTCCATAGGATTTGAAATCCGCCAGCTTGAATCTTGGAGTTTATCCATAAAGATTGATTTGTTGATTTACTTATTGGAATAGGTATTAAATTACTAACGTACCGTAATATTTTCCATGTATCAATTAATATTCTGTTCTCTTTATATTTTCTAGGCATTTTGATACTGAGAACATGAACTAAATGTAAAGGAAACAAGAGATGCCACTTCAAATACAACCAATCCGGGGCATTATCCATGAATTCTGGGGTGATTGTGCCAATGATTTTAAAAGAGAGTATTGAAAGGAGGTTTTGAATGGTCGATCATAAAGCTCTATTAGAGGTGTAAGGAGTTAAGAGTCTGTCCAGAAAAATAGGAAGATTTGTCTGGTGAATCTTTTGTTTATACCTTTATACCTTACTTTTCTTTAATCATTGTAGTTCTCCCCTTTTTTCCACTCGTACCCATTTGTCCAGTCGTGTATGTTATTGTTTTATCTAACCGTGTATGTTTATTTTGTTAAAGTTATGTTAAATTGTATTATCTGTTTTTAACCTATTTTAAAATGTATAACCACCTTGAAATAAATGATATAGTGGTATATCAAATTTTTAATAAACATGAATGGGCATTGACATGGCAGATGAGGTTCAACATGGATAAGTGTAAAGTGATGCATGTAGGTAACAAAAATCTCATGCACGAATACAGGATGTCCGGGGCGGTATTTGGAAAGACCTCCCATGAAAGAGACTTGGGAGTTATGATCGACAAGTCGATGAAGCCGTCTCTGCAATGTGTGGCGGCGGCGGCGAAAAAGGCGAACTGAACGCTAGGAATGATAAAGAATGGGATCACGAACAGATTAAAAAAGGTTATCATGCCATTGTACTGAGCCATGGTGCGCCGTACATGAAGGACATTGTACCTTGAATGTTTCAATCATGTCCCCTCCCGATCTCCTCTGTTTGAGGGAGAAAAGGCCCAGTTTCTCTAATCTTTCACTATACGGCAACTCCTCCAGCCCCTTAACCATCTTAGTCGTCCTTCTCTGGACCCTTTCGAGTAGTACCATGTCCTTCTTCATGTACGGGGACCAGTGCTGGACGCAGTACTCCAGGTGAGGGCGCATCATGGACCGGTACAGCGGCATGATAATCTTCTCCGATCTGTTCGTGATCCCCTTCTTTATCATTCCCAGCATTCTGTTCGCCCTTTCGCCGCCACCGCACATTGCGCAGACGGCTTCGACTTGTCGATCAGAACTCCCAAGTCTCTTTCCTGGGAGGTCTCTCCAAGTACCGCCCCGGACATCTTGTATTCGTGCATGAGATTTTTGTTACCGACATGCATCACTTTACACTTATACACGTTAAACCTCATCTGCCATGTCGATGCCCATTCCTCGAGCCTGATTATGTCTCGTTGCAGATCTTCACAATCCCCCTATGTCTTCACTACTCTGTACAACTTCATATCGTCCGCAAATTTAATCACCTCACTCATCGTACCTATGTCCAGATCATTTATAAAGATGTTGAAAAGCACATGTCCAAGCACCGAACCCTGCGGCACCCCACTGGTGATGCTCTTCCAGTCCGAGTATTGTCCATTTACTCCCACTCTCTGTTTCCTATGCTCCAGCCAGTTTTTAATCCACGTGAGTATTTCACCCTTGATTCCATGGCTCGTAATTTTCCGAAGTAGTAGTTCATGTGGAACCTTGTCAAATGCCTTCTGAAAATCCAGATATACAATGTTGACCGGGTCGTCCTTGTCCATCTGCTTGTTTACTCCCTCGAATAAATACAGCAAGTTTGTCAAACAAGATCTGCCTTTGCTGAAACCGTGCTGGCTGGTCCTCATCAGACCGTGTCCATCAAGGTGATCAATGATGTGGTCCTTTATTAGCGCCTCTATCATCTTTCCCAGTACTCACCAGTCTGTAATTTCCCGGGTCTCCTCTTGAACCTTTTTTGAAGATCGGCGTAACATTCACCACCTTCCAGTCTTCCGGAATCTTTCCCGATTTGATCGATAGATTGGCTATTAGCTGAAGCAGTTCAGCTATAGTCCCTCTCAGTCCCTTGATGACCCTCGGATGGATACCATCCAGTCCCGGGGATTTATCACTCTTAAGCCTATCAATCTGCCTGCATATCTCTTCTAGACTGACTGTTATCTCTGCCAGTTTCCTGTTTTCGCTTCCAGCATATAGCCTGATGGGTTCCGGTATGCTGTGTAAATCTTCTTCAGTAAATACAGATGCAAAAAATGTGTTCAGTTTGTCGGCGATTGCTTTGTCCTCCTTTAATGCTCCCTTTATTCCATGGTCATCCAACGGTCCCACTGCTTCTTTCGCAGGTCATTTCCCCTTGATATATCAAAAGAATGGCTTGAAGTTCTTGGCCTCCTTGGCTATTTTTTCCTCTTAGTCTCTTTTGGCCCCTTTTACCGCCTTATGGTACCTGCATTGATGTTGTTTGTGCTTGTTCCAGTTTTCGTTCGTTTTTGACCTTTTCCGTTCCTTAAACAAAGTTTTCTTGTCTCTGATCGCTTCCTTCACCTCTACAGTGAGCCACGCCGGTTCCTTGTTCTTTTTCCTCTAGGATCTCTTGTTGATACGCGGTATATATAGATTTTGCGCCTCGGTGACTTTGTCCTTAAAAAGGCACCAAACTTGCTCTAATGTTTTTACAGTGCTTATCCTCTTCTTAATCTTCTTCCCTATCATGAGTCTCATCCCTTCGTAATTCCCTTTTCAGAAGTTCAGTGCCGTGGCTGTGGTTTTGGGCCGATGTTTCTCCTCTTTACTTGATCATACAATATTGAAATGCCACACATTTGAAGATCTACGTTTTATTGCTTTGAGTCAAATGAAAAGTCATTGGCAAGGTGGTGACACTAGTAAGATTCTATTATAAGAACAGCAAAAATACATTTTCAGATTTAACACAGTTGCCTCCAAAGGGTTCAAGTTCATTTAACATTTGATTTATATCCTAATCATGTATTCAAGGCGATGCACAATTCTAAAAATAATTTATGATAGTATATAGGGACACAAAAAAAATCATACAGCAAATACATGACTTACAGGACGGACAGGACCAGTATGGGATAAGGGATGGAAGTACAATAATC
Organism: Geotrypetes seraphini; assembly: GCF_902459505.1. Lineage (NCBI taxonomy): Eukaryota > Metazoa > Chordata > Amphibia > Gymnophiona > Dermophiidae > Geotrypetes > Geotrypetes seraphini. Next base: position 73,310,870 of record NC_047095.1, read on the forward strand.
GAAAGCAAATAACACATTCAAGGAAAACCACAAGAGAAGGGTATTTTTTTTTAATAGAAGATAGCTGGATATTTAGCAGGATTTTATAATGTCTAGCAGTCAAAAGCATCTTTAAAAAGAAAGCATTTCAACTGATTTTTAAATCTAACAATATTTCTTTCCTCTCTCAAATAGATTGGCAGGGAATTCCACATTTGGGGGGCAACGACCGAAAAGATTACAATTTTTATGTAAAACTAAGGAAGGACACTGCTGCCAGCTATGCAGATACATTTAATATATATTAATGTTGTTAATTTAATTTACTTATTTATAGCTTTAGCAATTATTTTTATTCTTAACATATGTTTATTTATATAATCTCATTTCATTTACATCAATCTCTATTTTGATGATTTTAATTTTAAGTTTATTAATTTTATGTTATGATGCCTGTATTTTAGTATGGATTTTTTATTTTCTATAGTCTCAGCAATTGTGCAATGCATCTGCATCCTATTTTTTCAGGAATCTTTAACATATGAGAAAATGAGAGCTGATTTGTTAGGGAATTTTAAAAACTTTAAATTAATTTGAGGCCCATTGACGTCCTTTGTAGAACTATTATAGTAATGATTTTGTTATAAGATAAAATGCACGTCCAAGGGGAAGGACGGGGGGGTTGAAATATAAGGTTTTTCATTGATTATTTTTAAGGATGGTAATTGGGGGGGAAGGGAGGTATTTTTGAGAATTGATAAATAAGCCTGAAGGATTATATATGTGGAATTTATGATTAAAATATGTATAGTGTATTTCTGAAACTATGATAAAATTATAGATATCTTAAAGACTAGGATTAGGTTGGGTGGGGGGAAGGTATTGATCTGTATGAATCTTGTAAAATTTTTAAGTGATGTCTAAAGTGTAAATGTTTTATTAATTATAGTTTCACTTATTGAAAGTGTTTTCAAAAATGAATAAAGATTAAAAAAAAAAAAGGAATCTTTAACATTAAAAAAAGTAATCCACAGTTGACACCAACCAATGATTTATTTTTGACATTCGGTTTTTGGATTGGAGGCATTGAGAAAGATTAGTTTATTAATCATTTCAGCAGTTAAAAGCTGTCCATCTGAACTTACATCTTTTTTTGATGGCCCATTTTGGGTCATTTATATATTACTTTTAACACAACTATTAATTAGGGCAAAACATGGCCACATCAGGTCTTTAAATAATAAATTGTTTGTATGTACGTCTGTTGGTTTGCTGTTTGTCTTGCTTGTTGCACTTTCTGCCTGTAGTCAATACTTCTCCGTGTGCTTGCATCTTTGTCAGTGTTAGGTCAGCTGAACATACCAGTTGTAACGAACCCACAGTGCCCAGATGCTTTGTTCCAGTGAGGGTTCAGAAATACAGACAGCCCTGGTGCCGTAGAACTGACCAAGTCAGTAGCATGTCACCCCTTTGCGCTTAACTGACTTGGTTAGCGCATTTGGGCTGTGACAATCTTCTCCCCAGCGTGCCCTCTGTAGCCTGAGGGTCCCCTTCAGGACTTTTATCCATGTTAGGCAACTGCTTACTAGTGCAGATGCAGTTAATTAAAATGGTTTTTAACCAACAAACAGACACCAAATCAGAATGGCTTCCAAAACAAAATAAAGATTTATTTAGGCCACTGGCCAGATAAACTTCCAAACCTGTGCTATGTTGACTGCACACAGCGCAGATAATGTTCATGACAGGTATCAAGCAAATAGTTCAAAATGGTAATAGTCTTTGTATAGGGAAAACACCCTGGCAAACTCAAACTTCAGTTCACTGCACTGGAGCAGTTCAAAATGAAAGCAAAAAGTTTCAACATAAATATTTCACAAAAAAAAATCTATTCTTGGCTATGCTTCTTAACAGATGTTAATTGCTGTGTGGTTTAACCCTGGTTTGGATAAGGCAGTCTATACCAGCTTTGTTCATGAACACAATTCAGTAACAGTGTTCTGATGACATACAGTTTGAAACAGTTCTTTTGAGACACAGAGAATTTCTTATGGCAGAGAAACAGGTATGCTTTAACAGCATGAAGCAGGGAATAACTCACACAGCTTGCAGCTCTTGCTCTGCATCTCTCCTGCCACGGGTCGCGGCAGTTCGGGTAGAGGAGTGATGGCATCGCGGTAGGGGAGATGAGGCATCTCTCCTGCCGCGATGCTTGCGGTGGAGGGGTAGGCAGATTGCGTTTTCGGCACTTAGACGTGTTTTGACTTGGTCTAAGTCAAAAACGTATAAGTGCCGACTAGGCAACCTGCCTAAGGTTTTGGTTATACCTGTTGTACGCCTAGGTGTGGGTCAGCTCCCTCCCGTCTTCACCCGCCCTTTCCCCTCATCTAAACACACCTCTTTTCTCTCTGTGCGTCTAGAGGCAGGGGAAAGGCCTAAGTTGGTTTTAGATATGTCTAAAAACCAGCTTTGGTTATGGGTACTTGGACGATTAGGCGTTTTGATCGTCCAAGTAGCCATTAGGACACTTTTTAGATGTTTTTTTCTTTTGATTATGCCCCTCATAGAGCCTAAGTTTGATGACTACTGCTGGATTAGCCAGCATAATGCTGAAGAGGAAAGACAGCCTAGTTGTCTCCCTATAGAAGGGGATCTAATTCTGACAGAAGCTTGAAGCCTGAACACCTCCCTGTTCCGTTAGGAAAGGGTCAGAGAAAGATCCCTGTTGCTAAATCTAGACAATCTGCTAGAGAGCTGTCACCCTTCCCCCTAACCCAGCTGAGGGGCAGAGTTTGGGGCTTGGTAAAAGCCAGCCTGCTGCTGAGAGGGGAGAGGTAGGTCAGAGTAGAGAATGACATGGGGAAAAATTCTGTCCCCGTCACTGCCCCGTCCCCGGACCACCATCCTCTTCACTGCCCCTTCACCGCCCCGTCCCCATCTCTGCCATCCCCTTCACCGCCCCGTCACCGTCCCTGCTCTCCTTTTCACCGCCCCGTCCCCATCTTCAGCGTCTTCTCCTCTCCATCCCCCCACCCCCAGCACCCTTCACGCGGTCCAGCAGCTCCCTCCCACCGGACAGCCGTGCACTTCTCTCCCTCCCTCCCTCCCTCTTACCTTCTCTTGTGGCAAAACTGGCAATTTGTATAAGGCTATGCGCTGTAATACAGCTGAAGCCTTGAAGTCGCGTCGGGTTGCCTGCTAGAAAAGTCTCCTCCGATGCAACCGGAAACAGGAAATTGCGTCAGAGGAGATTTTTCCAGCAGGCAACGCGACGCAACTTCAAGGCTCTGGCTGTAATACAGCTCATAGCCTTATAGAAATCGTCAGTTTCAACAAGAAAAGGTAAGGGAAAAGGAGGGAGGGAGATGCATGGCCGGCGGGAGAGAGGGAGCTGCCGAATCGAACACTCGTTCACCACGTGTGCTAACCATTCACCGCTCCACGGGGCGGTGAATGGCCTTGTTCACGATCTCACGGTGACCTTTTTTTTTTTGGTCACCGTTTTGGCGGGTTACTCGTAGCAGGCAGCATATTCTTGACTGATGGGTGACCTCCAAGCTAACAAAAAGAGGGATGGAGGGACAGTTGGCCATTAGGAAAACAAATTTTGCAAAACAGATTGGCCGAAGTGTCCATCTCGTCTGGAAAAAGCATCCAGACAATAATGAGATGTAAAAGTATGAACTGAGGACCAAGTAGCAGCCTTGCAGATTTCCTCAATAAGAGTGGAATGGGAGAAAGCTACAGATGCTGCCATAGCTCGAACTCTATGGGCCGTGACAGAATCTTCCAGTGTCAGTCCGGACTGAGCATAACAGAATGAAATGCACACTGCAAGCCAATTGGACAACGTACGTTTAGAAACGGGGCGTCCCAATTTATTTGGATCAAAGGACAGAAAGAGTTGTGGAGTTGATCTGTGGGGCTTAGTACGGTCTAAATAGAAAGCTAAAGCCCATTTACAGTCCAAAGTATGTAAAGCCTGTTCTCCAGAGTGCGAATGAGGTTTCGGAAAGAATACAGGCAGAACAATCGATTGGTTGAGATGAAATTCAGAGACAACCTTAAGGAGAAACTTTGGATGTGTACGCAGAACCACCTTTTCGTGATGAAAGACTGTAATAGGTGGATCGGCAACTAGTGCATGCAGCTCACTGACCCTCCTGGCAGAGGTAAGAGCAATAAGGAAGACCACTTTCCAAGTGAGAAACTTGAAAGGAGCTGTAGCCAAAGGTTCAAATGGAGGCTTCATTAAGGCGGAAAGAACAACATTGAGATCCCAGACTACAGGAGGGGGTTTAAGAGGTGGTTTCACATTGAACAGACCCCGCATGAATCTGGAAACCAAAGGATGAGCTGAGAGAAGTTTCCCATGAACTGGCTCATGAAAAGCAGAAATAGCACTGAGGTGGACTCTGATGGAAGTAGACTTGAGACCAGAGTCAGACAAAGAGGAGTCTCAAGATTTTTATAAAAAGTTTCCCTCAAAATATCGTGGAGGGGTAATCTGAGAAATTCCCTTGGAGGCTGGTCAAAGTCCAGTGCATCAAGGAAGGCTTTGGACTTCTTGGACTCAGCCTCCAAGGGGCTAGAGAGAGACTCACACATCTCCTTCAAAAATGACGTGAAGGAGGCAGTATCTGGTTTAGAGGATGGATCTTGAACCGAAGGATCCTCTTCACCAGATGAACATTCACCCTCAGAGAGAAGAGGCTCTTCGGAGTCACCCCACAGATCAGGATCCCTGATTTGGAAACTTCGATCCCGAGACTCCGGTGTCGAGGGTTCAAGGTGTAGGGATTTGCGCACCGACTTACCCGACCTCAAAGAAGCGGTACCGGGAGAATTTAAAGGCTGTATCGGTGCCGAAGTCTGGACAGCCTGATGTAGCGCTCTCGGTTCCGGTGCCAGAACCGGCATGGAGACCGAGGAAGCAGAATGGACCGCTACCGATAATGTGGAAGCAGACAATAGAGGCTGCCCCACTGTCGGTACCGGTGGCTCAGACTGGACCAGGACTGGAAGGTTCGGTGCCAATAGAGCAGGAAGGAGCTGCTGCAACTGCTCTTTAAGTTGCACCTGTAGGACGGCTGCTATGCGCTCGTCCAGTGAAGGCACTGGTACCGTTTTCTTTTTCTGCGGTACCTGTGGTGCCTATCGACACCCTGAGGATGAGGAACTCGATGACGAGGGACTCACCTCTATGGGGGCGGAGCGTTTGCGCGGGCGCCTCGTGGTTGGCAGGACTGGGCTCGCTGCCACAGAGACCGGAGGGCGCTCCAGCGGGGAAGGCTTCTTAGCTGGCTTACCTGGGTGCGACGCCGTCGCGGTGTTGTGTGGCGTTGAAGAAGTGGGTGCCGATTGCAGGGGAGCCGACGCCGGGGTCGATGCCGCAGAATCAGCCATGTCGGCACCGAAGAGTAAGGAGAAATTAGGTTCTTACCTGCTAATTTACTTTCTTTTAGCTTCTCCAGACCAGTAGAGGTTAACTTTACGATTGGGTATATATCTAATCATGACCAGCAGGTGGAGACTGAAAACAAAACTTTGGGACAGTATATCCTAGCCCCTCCTCTCTATTTCCCTCAGTCTGCCGAATAGCCAAGCAGAACCAAGAACTGGAAAACAACAGAGAGAAAAAACAATACTCCGAAAGGAGTAACAAATAACATACCCAAAAATGCTGTTGGAAAATGCAGAGGAGAAATTCCCGAAGGAAGAAGGTCCCCACAGCTCGCCAGCTAAGCCAGCCGAGCCACAGCCGCTGTTCTTCAATACTCCCCGGCCCTAGAAAAATACTAGAACCCGCAGCAAAAACCAAAAACTGCCCGCGCAACAGCCCCAACAACAACAACAACAACAGACAGGGTGGGGACCTCTACTGGTCTGGAGAAGCTAAAAGAAAGTAAATTAGCAGGTAAGAACCTAATTTCTCCTTCTTTAGCACTCTCCAGACCAGTAGAGGTTAACTTTACGATTGGGACGTACCAAAGCAGTCCCCTCACGGGCGGGACCCCCGAAGGGCCGATACCAGTACACGTTCACCGAACACCGCGTCCCGACGCGCCTGAACATCTACCCGATAATGCCGAACAAAAGAATGCAAGGAGGACCAAACCGCAGCCTTACAAATATCCACCGGAGGCACAAGCGACGACTCAGCCCAAGAAGCCGCCTGACCCCTAGTGGAATGAGCCTTGAGAAACTCCGGAACCGGCTTCTGACTCAGAAGATAAGCGGAAGCAATCATCTCCTTGATCCAGCGCGCAATAGTAGCCTTAGAAGCGCCAGCCCCCCGCCGAGGACCCGCCAGAAGCACAAAGAGATGATCAGAGCTCCGAAACTCCCGGGTCCGCTGCACATAAGCATGGAGGACCCGACCGACATCCAACTTGCGCAGCTGTCGTTGCTCAGAAGAACCCTCCCGACTACCCAAGACCGGGAGGACCACCGATTGATTGACATGAAAAGGAGAAACTACCTTCGGCAGAAAGGAAGGAACAGGCCGCAAAACAACCCGCTCCTTCGAAAACTCCAGGAAGGGAGCCCTACAAGAGAGAGCCTGTAGCTCCGACACCCGTCTAGCGGAAGTAATGGCCACCAAAAAGACCGACTTCAGCGTAAGGTCCTTCAACGAACAGCCATCCAACGGCTCGAAAGGAGGGCGCACTAGAACAGAGAGAACCAGATTGAGATCCCAAGAGGGAACCGAGGGCCTTATGGGAGGCCTGAGCAACTTGGCCGCCCTAAGAAAGCGAATCACATCAGGAATGGCTGACAAACGCTGACCTGTCACCAGCCCCCGAAAAGCCGACAGGGCCGCCAGATGAACCCGAAGAGAAGACCAGGCCAGGCCCCTATCCAGGCCATCCTGCAAAAACTCTAGAATGTTAGGTAGAGAAGCGCGAAAGGAGACCACTCCCCGCGCTCGGCACCATTCCTCAAAAAGACGCCAAACCCGTACATAAGCCCGAGAGGTAGAAAGCCTCCGGGACCCCAAAAGTGTAGAGATCACCTTGTCGGAGTATCCCTTCTTACTCAGGCGGCCCCTTTCAAGAGCCAAGCCGTAAGACAAAAGGGAGACGGGTCGAACATGGGAATGGGACCCTGCGTCAGAAGATCGCACCCGAGAGGCAGAGGAAGAGGATCCGCCACCAGATGCCTCACCAGATCCGCATACCACGGACGACGAGGCCAATCCGGAGCCACCAAAACCACCAGCCCCGGATGGCGAACAACGCGAAGCAGTACTCTGCCCACTAATGGCCAAGGAGGGAACACATACAACAGCCCCTCCGTTGGCCACGGTTGGACCAGAGCATCCAGACCCTCGGCCAGACCGTCCCTGCGACGACTGAAGAAGCGGGGTACTTTGGCGTTGCCACTTGTAGCCAACAGATCCATCAGGGGCTGCCCCCAAGCACGCACTAGCAACTGAAACGCCTCGGCGCCGAGACACCACTCTCCCGGATCCAAGAAGTGACGACTGAGGAAGTCCGCCTGAACGTTTTCTACCCCGGCAATGTGAGAGGCCGAGAGGTCCAGAAGATGCGACTCCGCCCAAACCATGAGCCGAGCCGCCTCCTGCGCCACCAGAGTGCTCTTGGTGCCCCCCTGACGATTGACATAAGCCACCGCCGTGGCATTGTCCGACAGGACTCTGACCGACTTGCCCAACAAAAGGGAGTGGAAAGCCAACAGCGCCAGCCGGACCGCCCTGGTCTCCAACACGTTGATCGACCAGGAGGCCTCCTCCGTGGACCAGGTTCCCTGAGCTGAGTGACCCAGGCACTGGGCCCCCCAACCCAGGAGACTCGCATCCGTAAGGAGCACCGTCCACTGCGGAAGATCCAGACCCACCCCCTGAACTAGGTGAGGGGTCCGGAGCCACCAACGCAGACTGCAGCGCGCCAAGCCTCGCAGGGGAACCGGAACATCCATCCCGTGCCTCTGGGGAGACCACCTCCGGAGCAGAGCATACTGGAGAGGACGCATGTGGGCCCGCGCCCACCTCACCACGTCCAGGGACGCCGCCATCGACCCCAGGACCTGGAGGAAATCTCGCGCCCGAGGACACCGGGACGCCAAAAGCAGGCGAATCTGAGACTGCAATTTGCTCACCCGGGCCTCTGGGAGGAAGACCTTCCCCAAGGAGGTGTCGAACAGCACCCCGAGGTACTCCAGACGCTGAGCCGGAACCAACCGACTCTTGGAAAGGTTGACCACCCAGCCCAGCGACCGGAGAAAACTCCACCACCCGAGCCGTAACCCGGGAGCTTTCCTGCAACGACTTGGCCCGAATAAACCAGTCGTCCAGGTAGGGGTGTACCAGGATGCCCTCCGACCGCAAGGCTGCCGCGACGACCACCATCACCTTGGTGAACGTCCGGGGAGCCGTGGCCAGCCCAAAGGGAAGCGCACAGAACTGATAGTGCCGACCCAAGATCGCAAAGCGCAGGAAACGCTGATGAGAGGCCCGAATAGGAACATGCAAGTAGGCCTCCGTCAGATCGAGAGAAGTGAGAAACTCCCCCGGCTGAACCGCCAGAATGACCGACCGCAGCGTTTCCATACGGAAAGAGGGAACCTTGAGAGCCCTGTTGACCCCTTTCAAATCGAGGATGGGCCGAAAAGTCCCCTCCTTCTTGGGCACCACAAAGTAAATGGAGTACCTGCCCGTGCCCCACTCCGGGGGGGGCACCGGAACTACTGCCCTGAGATCTAGCAAGCGCTGAAGGGTCTGGCGAAACGCCAGCGTCTTCCCAGGAGTCTGACATGGAGAAGCGAGGAAAAAATCCGGCAGAGAGCGGGCGAACTCCAGGGCATAACCGTCCCGCACCACCTCCAGGACCCACTGATCGGACGTGATCTCGGCCCATTTGGGAAAAAAGTCGCGCAGCCGGGCCCCCACCGGAACCAAGGGGGGCGCCGGCAAGGCGTCATTGTGCAGGACGGGAAGCGGGGGAACCGGCGGAGGGATTCCCTGCCCCCCGACGGGCCCCCCGAAAGGGCTGCATGCGCTGGAAGAACCGACCCCGGGAAAACCCCGGAGACTGGAAAGAAGCAGCCCCACGCCCAGGGCGATACTTGCGAAATTCCCGCAAACGCCCCCGGGCCGCACCACCCCGAGACGCCGGGCGGGCACGGTCCTCCGGCAAACGGGGAACTTTCGAGTCCGACAGAGTCTGAATCAACTTATCCAAGTCCTCTCCAAATAAAAACGACCCCCGAAAGGGAAATTTAGTAAGCTTAGCTTTGGACGCAGCATCCGCCGCCCAAGCGCGCAGCCACAACACACGCCTTGCGGCCACGCCAAAAGCCATGGACTTAGCCGAGATCCGCACCAAGTCATACAGAGCATCCGAGAGGAATGAGGCAGCCATCTCAATCTTCGCTACCTCCTGATCCACCAGAGACCAGTCGTCAGACTCTCGATCCAAGACCCGCTCCGCCCACCGAAACACGGCGCGAGCGACCAGTCCCCCACAAATAGCCGCCTGGACCCCAAAGGCAGAGACTTGAAAATTTTGCTTAAGGATGGTCTCCAATTTGCGCTCCTCAGAGTCCCGCAAGGCAGAACCGCCCTCAACAGGCACGGTATGCCGCTTGGAAATAGCCGAGACCACCGCATCCACGACTGGCGAAGCTAACGTAGCCCGATCCCCTTCAGGAATGGGATACAGGCGAGCCATGCTGCGCGCCAGCCGAAACGGCGTCTCCGGCGTTTTCCACTGCTCAAGAATAATATCCCGAATATCCTGATGCATAGGAAAAGAGCGGGAAACGGAACGGATCCCTCGTAACAGAGGGTCCCCCACACGCGGAGTCTCCGGCGGCGCGTCCTCAAAACGCAAAGCTGAAGAAACCTGTTGAATAAGGTCAGGCAGCTCATCTCTCTGAAAAAGGCGCACCACGGACGCCTCGTCACTGGAGAACGGGAAACCCGACAACCCGCCGCCAGCTTCCGTCCCCTCCAGAGGGTCCTGGAATTCCTCAGAAGGGTCCAGGTCCTCCTCCAGACCGACACGTTCCTCCGACCACAAATCCTCGTCCCACGACACCCGCGGACGCTTGGACAAGAGAGGCGGCGGAGGGGACGTCACGTCAGACGAGAGAGGCAAAGCCGCAGGGAGCGCGGAGGAAACCCCACCCCCCGAGACCCCCTGGGCGCAACCGGGACCCCCAGCCGCCTGAAAATAGGCTTTGCATAATGAAAAGAAAAAATCAGGGGAAAAACCCCCCGAGGGTCCCAAGGGACTCCCTGCCACAGCAGGGGACCCAGCAGAAACCTGCCCCTGCATAGTCAAAACAGGGGGAAGGTCACCTGAGGTGGAAGACAAAATGGAGGGGCCAGACAGAGAAGATGGCGGTTTTCCCGCCAAAAAAGCTCCCTCCATAGCCTGAAGCGGCTGAGAAACCTGAATAGTCTCAGCCGCTAAAGCAGGCAAGCCGGCATCAGCTGTCAAAAAATCAGCTGAGAGGGAATCCTTCGGGGAATCCCTCCGTGGGCGGTTGTGGAAGACCGGGCTTCCCCACTGCTCCAAGCCGACTCGCGAGGCACCATCGGCGGGGAGCTCTGGGCGCCTGCAGCCGCTGCCGACGGAGCTCCACCACCTCACCGACCCAAACCGCCGAGTTCAGGCCGGCCGCGAGTGCCTCGCGGCTGGACTAAAATTGTGGCCTACTCCCCCGGAGAAGGGCACAATTGCTCCATACGCGACCTAGCTATAAAAAAGTGCTGGTTACATGAAAAAATACAGTAAAATACAGTTTTCTTAAAGGGAAACAACCCTTCAGACCAGCACTACCTCAGGATTTTTTTTTTTTTTTTTTTTTTTTACAGAACAGACTCCACAGGCTCTCGAAGCAATATGCCTTGCTTGATTTAGGGGGCAAGGCTTACTGCTGAGGCTCCTCTAAAAAAATATGGGGAGGTGGAGGAAGTGGGGGGAGGGACCCCGCTCGTGACCCGCCGGGTTTGACACCCCCGAGGTCGGACGAACCCCCAAACAGAGTCCGTCCAAGCTCCGTCCGGCTAAAAACAGGGACAATAAACCCCTAAACAAATTCCAACAGCCCTACCAAGAGAGATGGGTACAGATCACTCAACACCTGCTGGAGACTGAAAGAAGACTGAGGGAAATAGAGAGGAGGGGCTAGGATATACTGTCCCAAAGTTTTGTTTTCAGTCTCCACCTGCTGGTCATGATTAGATATATACCCAATCGTAAAGTTAACCTCTACTGGTCTGGAGAGTGCTAAAGAACTTTTGTTGAATGAGTCGATTCTTTAACGTTCTCTTCTTTAAAGTCGCACAACGGGTGTAGGTAGAGGCCCGATGGTCCGGACCCAGGCACTGTAAGCACCAGTTGTGCGGGTTGGTAATAGAAATGTGGCACTTCTTAAACCCTGGCTGAGGGGGCATGAACGTAAAAACGGCTTCTGCCAAATCGAAGGCCGAGGCCTCGATGATGGCAACAGGCCCCGCCGGGGCGAAACCGAAAGAAAAAAAGAAAGAAAAATTATTTATTTTTTTTTTTTTAGAAAAAGAAAAAGAAAAGAAGGAAGAAAACTTCCTCACACAATTTTCGCGAGCGGGAAGGCGAGAAAAAGGGCTTTTCAACGGCCGTTGAAAAGAACGCGTCTTCTTAGCTCCGCGGAAACTAAGAAACTGGGGACCGCGCGCCTCCGTCGGGCGGGAAGGCACTCGCGCATGCACGGTGCGGCTGCTAGAACTTTCCAAGTTCTTAGAGTGCAATCACTCTAAAATTGTCCGTACCGGGGCTGCGTCGGTGCGGTCACCCATCAGTCAAGAATATGCTGCCTGCTTGTCCTGGGATAATGTTTTTTTTAAAAAATCTTTATTCATTTTTTTGTGTTACAACAAGTGTTACAAATAAACTCAATAGAAACTTGAATATACACTTGACTAACTCATATATTAATATCAATTTTAACATTAATGTAATAATCCCCTGTCCCTCCCTCCTTCCCAACCAATAATACATAAATCAATTTTATTGTACATTCTTTAAATATTATTTTAGTATGTAATAATCAGAATTGAAAAGCCCACCCCGTCCCCCTCTTTTCAAATATCTTATCATGGGAAAAGATGATTTTTCATTAGAGAAATCATGTTAACGGTCTTCATATATTTCCAAGTTTTATTTATAGGAAAAATTATCCTTCCTTACAAAAATCTGTTAATGGTCCCCATATTTTTTGAAATTTATTCATGTATCCTTTGTGTGTTGCAATAGCGAGTTCCATTTTGTATATGTGGCATACCGAATTCCACCAGAACATATAATTCAATCTATCATGTTGTTTCCAATTGCCTGTAATTTGTTGTATTGCAATTCCAGTTAAAATAAATAAAAGTTTGTTATTACTAGATGAAATTTGACTTTTTGCTCTCATGGTTGTTCCAAATAATATAGTATCATATGTCAAGGCTACTGGATTTTCTAACATTCTATTAATTTGGGGCCAAATTGATTTCCAGAATGATAGGATAAATGGACAAAAGAATAAAAGATGGTCTAATGTCCCAATTTCAATATGACAATGCCAGCATCTATTAGATCTTGAACTATCTATTTTTTGTAAACGAACAGGGGTCCAAAAAGCTCTATGAAGAAGAAAAAACCAAGTTTGTCTCATAGATGCTGACACCGTACATTTTAGTCTCCAAGACCAAAGTCGTGGCCATTGAGATGCACTAATTTGGTGTTTTATCTCAATGCTCCAAATGTCTCTAAGACCATTTTTTGGTTTTTTATTTATATATCCGGATATTAATTTATACCACTGTGCGGCTTTATGACCTATTGAGTCTATCTGGAAACATAAGAATTCCAAACTATGATATTTAGCAAGGTCTTTCCATTCAGGGAACCCTTTCTGAATAGATTGCTTCAATTGCAACCATTTAAAATATTGTGTTTTATTGAGATCAAATTTCTGTTGCAATTGTGAAAACTCCAGCAATTTATCATTTTTAATTACATCATCCAAAGTACGAATGCCTGCTATCATCCAATGTTTCCAGATGACTTTGAAACCGCCAATTTTGATCTTGGGATTTAGCCATATAGTTTGATTGGTTGATTTAGTAATTGGAATTTGAGTAAGATTACTTATGTATTTTAAAGTTTTCCAGGTATCCATAAATATTTTATGATCTTTGTATAACCTTGGCAATTTGATACTAATTACATGATTAAGACGTAATGGAAACATAAGCCTCCATTCCAGCCAAAACCAGTCTGGAATATTATCTGTGGGTTCTGGGAGGATCCAATACATACCATGACGTAAGATATAGGCTTGATGATACCTATAGAAGTTGGGAAAATTTACCCCTCCCTCCTTAATTGGTTTTTGTAATGACACTAGAGCAATTCTTGGTTTTTTATTAAGCCATATAAATTTTGTCAAAATCCTATTTATTTTTGTATAAAACGAATCTTGAAAGAAAACTGGTATCATCCCCATTTGGTAACATACTACAGGTAAAATCATCATTTTTACAGTTTGTACTCTTCCCCACCAAGATAAATGCAAAGGATTCCATTGCTCACACATTTCTATTACTTTTTGTAGTAAACATTTTTCATTCATTTTCATTGTTTCGTCTACTGTTTTTGTTATCCAAATTCCAAGGTATTTTATATATTCTTCCTTCCAAACAAATGGGAATGTATCAAATAAACCTTTTGTACAGTGTATATTTAGTGGAAGAATTTCTGATTTATTCCAATTAATTTTATATCCTGAAAAATTTCCAAATTTCTCAATCAATTCAAGTAGATGTGGAATGGTGGATTCTGGATTCTTCAAATATAGTAATAAATCATCTGCATAAGCAGATATCTTATATTCTTTATCTGAATGAGGTATACCCTGTATCTCCTTAGCTTGTTGGATGGCTAATATTAAGGGTTCTAAAACAATATCAAACAGCAAAGGAGACAAGGGACATCCTTGTCTAACTCCTCTCTGTAGATTAAATTTTTCTGAAAACGTATTATTAATATATAATCTAGCAGAAGGGGAGCTATACATTGTTTGTATCATTTGAATAAATCCAGGACCTATACCAAACCATTCCATTGCCTGATACATAAAAGGCCATTCTACTCTATCAAAGGCCTTTTCTGCATCTAATGAAATTGCAAAAGTAGGTTCATTCATCTTCTTTGTTAAATATAACATATGGAATGTTAATCTGGTATTATGAGATGAATGTCTTTGAGCAACGAATCCTGTTTGATGCATACCTATTATATGGGGGAGAGCTTTAGCTAATCTTAGCGCAAGTATTTTTGCTAATAATTTCCCATCTACATTTATTAAAGATATTGGTCTATAGTTTGAGACCAAAGTGGGATCTTTATTGGACTTTGGCAAAACAATAGTTAAAGATTCTGCTATAGTGCCTTTAATACAACCTTTATTGAGTTGATATTGATAAAGATTTAATAAATAGGGTAATAAAAAATTTTGAAATGTTTTATAAAATTCCACTGTATATCCATCACCACCTGGAGCGGATCCAACTCTAAGGGACTTCAATGCTGTTCCTAATTCTTTTAGTGATATTGGTTCTTCTAAACTTCGTTTTATATGTTCAGGAATTTTTGGACCCTCTAACATTTTTAAAAATTCAGAACCATCTTTTTCTTTATTTAAATAATTTTCGGAAGAATAAAGAGATTTATAAAATTTTAGGAATTGTTTTAAAATAGGTTCAATTTGTGTATATGTATTTCCATTTTCATCTTTTATTGCTATTAATTTTGTTTTTCTTTTTTTCGCTTTAAGATAGTTTGCCAAAATTCTTCCTGATTTATTTGAATTACCATAATACAACGTTTGTTGAGAAAATAAATCTTTCCTAATCATCTTAGATGAGATCTCATTATATTTACCTTTTAATTTTAATAATTCTTGTTGAATAGAATATTCCCATTTTTCTATAAGTTTTGATTCTAAATTTTTAATCTCTTTTTCTAAGATTAAAAATTGTTTTTTAATTTGTTTTTTTAGAAAAGCCGAATAAGAAATTATTTGTCCTCTAATTGATGCCTTAAAAGCATCCCATAAAGTTTCTCTGTTAATATCATCTTTATCATTTATTTGAAAAAATTCTTTCATTTTTATTAGAAGATTTTCACAAAAGTTTTGGTCAACCAACAGTGTATTATCCAGTTTCCAAATTGGTCTGTTATTATTTTGATTTGTAGTTTTAATTTTGATCCACACTCCACCATGATCAGATAGAATAATTGGATCAATGGCTGCTTGTGTCACTTGATGTGCAAGATGATTTGAAGTAAAGATATAATCTATTCTTGAAAAGGAATTATGAACATGAGAACAGAAAGAAAATTCCCGACCATCAAAATGAAGAATTCTCCATATATCTGTTAAATCGCAAGATTGAATCAAATTATCTAGTCCCATAGATTTCATAACTCTACTTGGGTTTTTGTCTAATAAAGGATCCATTACAGCATTGAAGTCCCCTGCTACTATAAGATTTGAAGTAGCCAGTGGTATGATCAGTTGTTGAAGAGTTTTAAAGAATTCATTTTGGTTCGAATTAGGGGCGTATATATTAATTATCGTCATGGTAGTATTTCCCATATTCATTTCCACCATTATCCATCTTCCATGAATATCTGAAGCTTTTAGTTTAAATGAAGCAGAGCATTTTTTATTAATTAAAATAGCAACACCCGCTTTTTTCCCTATAGCTGGTGAGAAAAAACAATGTTTGACCCAGCCTCCTTCTAGCTTATTAGATTCTATATGTGAGAGGTGGGTCTCTTGTATAAGGCATATATCTGCATCTTGCCTTTTTAAAAATGATAGTGCTTTTTTCCTTTTTATCATATGATTTAGACCGTTAACATTTAAAGACATAATTTTAATATCCATTTATCTTTTTAATTTTTCAGGTATTAAATTATGTATATTTTCCCATTGTTTTAAATGTTTCATATCTCTTCTTTCCTTTATACCCATAATTACCTTATATATCTCCTTTTTATTCCCTCCCATCCCTCTTATCCCTCCCTTCCCCCCCTTATTAATTACGAAAACTTGGATACGCAGGTTGAGGTTAGATTTAGATAACTCCCTCAAGCTATTAATAATTTATCTAAAGTACTACCATCTTTTCTCTATATCTGTATATTTTGTCTTATTGTATTATTCATTATAAGAATAAGTAAAGAAATTTTTTTTTTTTTTTTTTTTTTTGTCATTCTTATATATTGAAAGATTATTTTCTAGATTTGTATGTCTTTAAATCTATAAGAATGATTGTATTACATCACTTATATCTTAGAACATGGAATATATATATATAAAGAAAAAAAAAAACCATTTCAGTTACAATTTTAATAAGAGTCTCCAGCACAGGTATTTTCTCATCTCCTATGCTCATTATTTTCTATGATTCATAAGAGAATCGTCATCTCCGTGTCAAATGCCATATAAGAGAAGTTAATAATCCCATCAGTGATCTATTCATGTGCCTAGACCCTAATTCATCTTAGAGAATGACACAAAGACGAATTTGTCCCCTTCTTTCAGGAAATAAATTTCCTCACCCCATCATTGCCCCATTGTTGTAAGCTCTGTCCCAACAGCATTCTCTCCAAACACCTATGATTTTAAAGTACCTGAGGTCTATGCAGACAAGAGTGAAGACCTGTGCTAAAAACTCTCATCTTAACTCCGGTTAAAGAATTGCCAGGTTGAACAAATTGTGGGTACTCAGATTCTACTTAATAAAGATAAGAGCGATTGTCAATAAAGAAGAAACATAAAATTTGAGATATATATATTGAAAAATTTTCAGACAAATTTTGCGCTTCAGATACATATCGTATTTGAAACGCAATGTAATGTATCTGAAACGCAAAATCTAAACCGGAAGTACCGCCTTCCTTTCAACAGGAAATCTAGCAAACCAATCACTTCGTCTTTTTTATAATCTTCTCTGTGATTGAAGGATGATTCTCCTTCTCACCATTACTCCGCCTTCAATCTTTTCCAACCAATCAGTACATA
Source organism: Geotrypetes seraphini (assembly GCF_902459505.1). NCBI lineage: Eukaryota > Metazoa > Chordata > Amphibia > Gymnophiona > Dermophiidae > Geotrypetes > Geotrypetes seraphini. The sequence goes on from NC_047095.1 coordinate 73,327,937, forward strand.
TTTAAGTTTGTTTGAAAAACTTTCTTCGTCATCATTTGAGTTCGGAGACGGGTTTCAGTTCATTTCGTTCCTGCATGTAAGTTGTTCTATTTGTTCTGATTAGAATTCTAGAGTTTTTCTGTGTTTCTTCAGTTTTCTTGTTATCCATGGAGAATGTTGCAAGTTATTTAAATCTTTAATTCGATCCTTGTGTGTTCTTTTTCCGTTGCTTTGAAAGATCTAAATCTTTAACCGATGTTTTCAAAAAGTTCTTATATTGAAAATCATATGAAATATATTATATATAAGTCAAAGTTTTTACAAATTAATTTTTAGTCATTGGTATGGACCCATTAAATTAAATATTCTTTAGATTGTCATTGGTTGCTCAAGTTGATTCATAAATTCCTGTCGTTTTTTTGGATCCGTAAAGTTTTGCGTTTTGTTAGCAATAGTAACCTTCATAATCGCCGGGTAAAGGAGCCCAAATCTAGCTCCTAGCGATCTTAGTTGTGGTCTCATGTCTAAGAATTGCTTTCTTCTTGTTGCTGTTTCTTTTGCGAAGTCCGGGATAATGTATATTTTTGAGTCTTGGCATTTGAGGTTTTTGATTTCCTTGGCTGTTTGACATATTTCAATTGCTTGTTGATGTCTTAAGAGTCTGAAAATTAAAGTTCTTGGACCTGTTTGAGTGTTATTTCTTTGTGTTGGAATCCTATGAGCTCTTTCAATTTCTAGTTCCGTTTTAAATTTCAGTGGTAATATTTTAGGTAGAAATTTTTCAAGAAATGCAATCGGATCGTTTTTTTCCACACCTTCAGGTAATCCGATTATTCTTAAATTATTCCGTCTTTCACGATTCCGGCTATCTTCAAGATTTTTTTTTATCTCTGTTATTTCTTTCCATATGATTTTGCTGTGGTTCATATCTGTATTTAATTGTTCTGTGATATCTTCCAATGTTGAAATTCTATTTTCTGTGATATCCACTCTTTTAGTAAGGATTGCAGCATCTTCCATTGCTTTTTGTAGTTTTTTGTTACTATCTAAGACAATTTCTTTTATTTGTCTTAGTTCTTCCATAACGTCCAGATTTTTTTCTGTTGGTAACGGGGTTTTAGAGGGTGTACCTGGCTCTGGTTTCGACCTCTTATTGCTTCCTGATGTTCCGGCTCCCATATCAGCTTTATTTTGTTTAGTTGATGCCATGTTTCAATATATATCCTAATTTCTTTAAAATATTTGGTAGAATTTCTTGTATATATGCTTGTATATGAGGAGCTACTCGTTTATCCAACCATCCGAGTTCGCGTCCAAGCCACGCCCCCGTCCTGGGATAATGAATTTTACTGTGTGCATATGGATAAGAAGGATAAATTCTAGGAATATAAAATATCATTTTAGAAATGATAGAAGTATATATTGATATGATATTAACTATTATTTATTTATGGATATATCAATTATATGAAGGATTTTAATAGGAAAGCAAAATTAAGTTTTATGAATATGAAACATTGATTTAGGTTAATATGTTAATCTATTGATTTAGATGTGTAAATGTTTTATCTAATCTTTAATGAAAAGATAGATGTAAATAATTATAGGTTGCCCCTGGTGGGGGCTTTGAGGTTACTATTCCAATGTGTGTTTTTAGGCAGTCATTATACTGATGGGGGGTTGGGAGGGAAGAGGGTGGTATTTTTAGGTTGTTTAGGGATGATTATGATAAGGATTATTAAATCTTTTGGAATACAGAAGGGGAGGGGGATTATAGGGATTACTGAGTGTGCTAGAATGGGAATGCTTTCAGATTTTAGAATTGGGAATAGAGAAGATGATGGCTACGTTTATGATTCAAAAATTTTTATTATTTGCTTGATTTTATTTATTTATATGTTTATTCATCATGATGTCTTTTAAGGTTTTTTCTATAAATATCAATGGCCTTAATCATATGATAAAAAGGAAAAAAGTATTGTCATTTTTAAAAAAAACAGAATGTGGATGTTTATTATTTACAGGAGACTCACCTAAATATGATTGAATCACAGAAACTAGAAGGTGGGTGGGTGAAGGAATGTTTTTTCGCTCTGGCTACAGGTAAAAAAGCAGGGGTAGCAATTCTCATCAATAAAAAATGTACGGCCACTTTTAAGTTAGTAAACTCAGATCCACATGGTAGATGGTTACACGTAGATATGAGCTTGGGAAATAATACCCTGACGTTGTTCAATATATATGCCCCTAATTCGAATCAACAAGACTTCTTTAAAACTTTATAGAGGTTGTTACTACCACTGGCTACTTCTAATTTAGTAGTGACTGGAGATTTCAATGCTGTGATGGATCCTTTAATGGATAAAAAAACAAGTAAAAATATAAAATCTTTAGGATTAGATAATTTGTTTCAGTCATGTGATTTAAAAAATATCTGGCGTATTCTTCATTTTAATGATCAGGAATTTTCATTTTGTTCACAGGTTCATAAGTCTTTTTCAAGAATTGATTATATTTTTGTTCCAAACTCATAAAGTTCTCATAAAGAACTCATAAAGTTCAACATGTGATCAAAGCTTCTATTGATCCAAGAGCCCACAGACCCGATCCAGCCAAGAGTGTGAGCTCCACCTCCCCCTGCAGTCCACTAGGAAGATCAACTGTTTTTTACACCTAAGCAGCAACAGGACCAGCCACCACTACCGAGAGCCCTTTGCCCTGATCCAGCCAGACAAGTAAGCTCTTCCCCCAGCATTCCGTTGGAAAAATCAATATGCTTGCTTTTAAATATCATCAGAAGTAGGAGATCAACTGCTTTTACACCTAAGCAGCACCAAGACCAGCCGACACTATCGAGAGCTTTTGTCCCAATCCAGCCAGATGTGTATGCTCTTCACCATACAATTTGTTGGAGAGATCAATCTGCCTGCTTTTAAATATCAGCAGCATTGGGAAAACAACTGCTTTTACACCTAAGCAGCAGCGGGTCCATCCGCAACCACCAAGAACCCACAGACCCGAACCTGCCAGGAATGTGAGATCCGCCCCCCCTACAATCCGATAAGAAGATCAACTGTTTTTACACCTAAGCAGCAATAGGACCAGCCGCCACTACCGGGAACCCTTTGCCACGATCCAGCCAGACATATAAGATCTTCCCCCAGCATTCCATTGGATAGATCAATCTACCTGCTTTTAAATATCAGCAGCAGTGGGAGAACAACTGCTTTTACACCTAAGCAGCATTGGGACCAACCGCAACTACCAAGAGCCCATAGACCAGATCATGACAGGAGTGTGAGCTCCACACCTCCTGCAGTCCGCTAGGAAGATCAACTGCTTTAACACCTAAGTAGCAGCAAGACCAGCTGCCTATAATAGGAGCCCTTACTCCGATCCAGCCAGGCATGTGAGCTCCTCCCCCTATATCCCGTTTAAGAGATCAATCTACCTGCTTTAAATATCAGCAGCAGTAGAAAAACAACTGCTTTTACATACAAGCAGCAGCGAGACCTACCGCAACCACCAAGAGCCCACAGACCCGATCCTGCCAGGAGTGTGAACTCCTCCCCCTGCAGTCCATTGGAGAGATCAATCTGCCTGCTTTTAAATATCAGCAGCAGTGGAGATCAACTGCTTTTACACCTAAGCAGCAACGAGACCAGCCACAACCACCGAGAGCACACAGACCCGATACTACCAAGAGTGTGAACTCTTCCCCCCCTGCAATCCGCTAAGAAGATTGACTGTCGGCTCCGGGCGGCTTTCCCGCAGAGGAGAGAATCCTGCATTCACCGTGGGCCTCATCTGGGGCAGCCTCCTTGGAGCGGCTGGGGCACGGGCAGTGTGTCTGGGAGGGAATGCATGGATGGGAGAACATCTCAGGGGAGGAGACATAGGCATCCTGGGACTGTCGGCCAATTCTCTTCCCTGAAGAAGCCCTTTCTGGAAACGTCAATCGCTCCTCCTAAACTTACTTGCTCCACTTCATCACTTCATCATGCTTCTATTCCTTTCTCTCCTCTCTTCTACCTTCCAAAGTATTTAGATCAATGCTGTTTCAAGTTTATCAAGTTTATTAATTGATTTGTTCAATCGCTTAATCTGATTTCTAAGCGATGTACAATAAAATATGCATACATAAGGAGACAAAAACATTACATACACTTAATTAATTATAATATAAACAAAAGGAAAGAGGGGATGAAATCCATTTTTATAGTAAAGAAAGGACATACATGGTAAATACAAAAGGAAGCTAGGAAGCTGTCTTGTTAAAATGTTTATTTTATTTTTATTTTTCCTCTAACTCTACTTTTCACTTCTCTATTACCCTCCAGGTACTTTAGTTAGATTGTGAGCCTTCGGGACAGTAAGGGAATTTTTCAAGTACCTTTCTTATTTCTAATCTTAATGTATATTTTCTGTAAACCGCTTAGAACCTAACGGATGTAGCGGTATATAAGAAATAAATTACATTACATTACATATTATATCGGATCATGCAGGAATATGGATTGAATTACAAATAGATCAACCAGAGAATAGTAGACCTCTGTAGAGATTTGATAATGCATTGCTTGTGGATGACAAATTCTTGACGGATTTTAAAATACAAATTAGTGAATTTTTTCAATTTAATTTATCAGAGGATATATCCATGGAAAATTTATGGGATGCCTTTAAGGCTACTATGAGAGGTTTTATTATCTCATATTCTGCTTATATTAGGAAACAACTTAAAATACAATTTTTAGACTTAGAAAAAGAAATTAAATTATTAGAATCTAAATTGATAAATAAATGGGAACAAGACACACTGCAAGCTCTTTTAAAGGCAAAAGGTAAATATAATGAACTAGCTTCAAAAATGATAAGGAAAGATTTGTTTTCCAAACAAACAATGTATTATGGAAATTCTAATAAAGTGGGAAGATTATTGGCAAATTATCTCAAAGCAAAGAAAAGAAGAAATAATATTAATGCAACCTACAATGTAAAATCAAACAAAGATAAATCAGAACCCTGGTCAAACCCCTGCGGCGTACCACAAGGATCCCCACTATCCCCTACCCTCTTCAACCTTTACACTGCTTCCCTGGGAACACATCTGGACAATCTAGGCATAACCACCTATAGTTATGCAGATGACATTACCATCCTCATCCCATATGATCAACCTAATCCTACCATAACAAATACACTACACAGAACACTTGAAACAGTCACGACCTGGATGAAAGATCACAAACTTAAACTCAACCCAGACAAAACCAAATTTATTCTCCTCGAAAATGACAAAGTCCAAACCACAACCAACTTAGAACTCAACTCAATCAACTATCCCATCCAAACCACCATAAAACTACTTGGCATGACCATAGATAGATGCTGCACCATGCAACCACAAATAAACAAAACAATACTGAAATCCTTCGCAATCATGAGAAATCTGAGACTAGTCCGAAAATTCTTTGAAAGAACACAATTCCAACTTATAGTACAATCCCTTATTCTAGGTCTGCTGGACTACTGCAACATCCTCTTCCTTCCATGCCCTGTTACTATGACTAAACAACTTCAAACAATCCAAAACACAGCCTTGAGACTCATCTACTCATTGAGAAAACATGACCATATCACAGAAGCCTACATCAACTCACATTGGCTACCAATCCAAGAAAGAATACAATTTAAATTCTACTGCATGTTATTTAAAACCCTAAACGGAGATAGCCCATCCTACCTGAACAACCGCCTCATCCTAGCATCCACTACTAGACACAGAAAAACGCACTCCCCATTCATACCTCCCCCGATCAGGGAAGTAAAACGATCAAAACTACACGACGGCCTCCTAGCCACTCAAGCCGCAAGACTGGACAACCAGATCTCCATCCTTCTGACGACCACTCCAGACTACAAGACATTCAGAAAATAAATAAAAACTATACTTTTCAAGAAATTCCTGAAGCAGCCATAACATCAAGTACTATTAATAACTCTAAAACTGACAAGTGATATACTCTTTACTTCACTAGTAACAACAACAGTGCTTCCACTGTTACCCCCTTTCAATTCTTTTGCAAGCCGCCTTACCCTTAACAACCCGTGAAATGTAAAAAGATTCACTACTTACCTCTCCAGCCAATCAATAGTTCTCTCATTGTAACCCCTGTTTTATTAATCTTTTGTAAGCCACCTTGAACCTCAAGGTAATGGCGGAATAGAAATCCCTAATGTAATGTAATGTAATAAAAGATGATAAAGGAATTATAAATAATCAAATTGGACAAATACTAAAGCAGTTTCTGAATTTTTATAAAGACCTGTATTCTTCTGAGCCTTACATAGAGAGGGGAAAAGGATGGTTTAGACTTTTTAGATTTAATTATTGGACCAAAGGTTCCAGAGCATATAAAACGGAGTTTAGATGAGCCTATATCCCTAAAAGAGTTAGAAACAGCGTTGAAATCTCTTAGAGTTGGATCTGCTCCAGGTGGTGATGGTTTTATGGTGGAATTTTATAAATCATTCCAAAATGTCCTTTCACCTCATTTATTAAATTTATATCAGTCACAACTTATTAATGGTTATATTAAGGGTACTATGGCTGAATCATTAGTAATTGTTTTGCCTAAGCCAAATAGAGATCCCACTTTGGTTTCGAACTACAGGCCTATTTCTTTAATAAATGTAGATGGTAAACTTTTGGCTAAAATATTGGCTTTGTGGCTATCAAAGGCTCTCCCTTATATTATTGATATGCACCAAACTGGTTTTGTAGCTAAAAGACATTCCTCTAATAACTCTAGATTAGTGTTGCATATGTTAAATTTATCCAAGCATTTGGATGATCCGGCTTTTGCTGTTTCTTTAAATGCAGAGAAAGCTTTTGATAAAGTCGAATGGAGTTTTATGTATCAAGCTTGACTAGGTAAACTCGCATGACTACACGAACTTGCATGATAATGCGAACCTGCATGACATTGCATGAATATTGTGAAGTTTTATAATTGTACTGCGCCTCAACTATTACCAAGGCCATATCCATTTCACCCACAGCCAAAATGAGGGCGTTAAATACCACACAGATAATACTATGCATCATCTACCTAACCTACTATAGATGCCGGTGTAACGACGAAAGACCCCCTGAACCAATACCAGTCCATATCTCCTGGCAAAGGCCACTCAAACAGATTAAACCAACTCCCTCTCCCCAATCCCTATTTAACTGCTCAGAACTTGGCCCTTTTCAAATCCCCGCAGTCAACTCCATACATAAAGCATCCAAACAACAGAGAAACAAGACCAAAAAAAACTTAAAACAACTGAAATACATCAAAACCCCCACCCCCAAACAATACAGGAACTTCAAGGGATACTATTTGAATGCCCGATCTGTGAGAAATAAGGCACACATCATACACGATTGGATCGAACACAAGAACCCGGACATCATATTCCTAACTGAAACATGGACGATCTCAGACACAGACGTCATAATGAAGGAAATGCTACCGCAGGGCTATAAAATCGTCCCAATAACTAGAAGCTGGAAAAGAGGAGGGGACTAGCTATAATCCTTAAATGCTACTTTGACTTCACCAGAATGGACTCAAAAATCACAGAAGAAATGGAAATCATCACTTGTAAGATCACCAACCCCGAACTGGAAGAATCTCTAATAGCTACACTATTCTACATCCCCCCCAAAAAATGGTCAAGTGCAAAAGAAGAATTCTTTGAATTCCTTTCGTTCAACACCATAAAAGGGCCATATAACATACTACTGGGAGACATAAATGTACACCTAGAGCAAAGGGAAAAGCGCCAGTCAGTGGTGTTAAAACAAAAACTATATGCCAGAGGGTACTCTGAGAAATGTGTGAAGAATGCCTATACTAGGGCACTATATAATCCAAGGGAACGTCTGTTAGAATACTCTAAATCTAAAGATCTGGACTCTAAGATTACCTGTGTACTACCCTATTCCCAGCAGGGGAGTGCTTATGGTCGCAGTTTGAAGAAATATTGGGAGTGCTTGTCAGTGCACCCCTGTTTTCGTGACTGTACTATGATGTTTTCTTACTCACGAAACAAATCCATCCAAGAGGAGCTTTGTCCCACGAGTAGTGTGGCAATTGTACCTGTGAATGAATGCACGAATGGGAGTATGGACATTGGACATGATAAATGTGGACATTGCTCTGTCTGTGATATTATGGAGGTGTGCACATCCTTTGTGAATCCAGCAGATCGTAAAGTGTATTATCTACATCATTTCTCTGATTGTGCCACTAGTGGAGTTATATATATTATCAAGTGCCCGTGTCAGCAATTGTATGTGGGTCAGACTTCAAGGGCTTTGAAAACACGCTTTATTGAACATCGCTCGTGCCTTGCACGAGAAAGGCTTGAGGCTCCCATGGTACAGCACTGTATGGACTGTAAACATGTTTTTGAAGATTTGCGCTGCTGGTTTTTGGAGAGAGTGTCACCGTCTGCACGGGGTGGTGATTTTAAACAAGTTTTATTGAAAAGGGAAACAACGCTGGATATTTTCTTTGCAAACTTTTACCCCTATGGGTTTGAATAGTGGGGTGGATTGGAAAGCCTGGTTTTGATAGTCTGCAATGAGAACAATAAGAATTGCAGTAATATGATGTCACCACGTTTTTTGCATGATTTGCATAAAGATGATGTCATCACACTTTGACGTGGTGTCACTGGGAGGTGCCTATTTAAGGAGAACGCTGAGGGGCCATTTTTATGACAGGAGTGGAAGCGGGTGTGTGATCGCTGTGGGTATAGCTATCCTTTTTCTGCTTGTTTTCTCAAGTTCTTTGAAAACTTTCTACAATATGTCTTTCATGTTTTACAGCAAATCCCTGACGAAGCATTTTGTTGCGAAACAGGGGCCCCTGTTGGATATTTTGGAAGAATGTTTTGACTGATAGCTTTTTTCCATAGAGCAGTTTTTCCTGCTTGCTTTACTCCAGGACTACACCTGAATATCGAAGGGCTCAGATAAGTGACTTCTATTTTTGACAATTGTTGTTTGAAAAAAAGTTTAAAAAAATATATAAAACTATAAGAAAATATATAAAACTATTAGAAAATTAGAATAGAGGTTCACTTACTAATTGGGAGTTTTTCTGACCAAGGATGTGTCTGCTAGGATTAAATTCTGTTTAAAACTAGCCTGTCTATATGGGAAGCTTAAAGAGCCCCTATTAGACACTGAGGTCTTTTCTCCCTTTTTGTAAAGAAAGGTGACTTTTTTGTCCTGTATTTTGGAGGGTGCAATTTTTTGTGAAAGTAAGATTTGAGACATATCAGAAAGGTACACATTGGGAATCACTTTATTATAACTGTTATTATGTATTCATATGTCACGTGAGATAGTAGCTTTGATATAGATAAACAATATATTGCCTTGGTTTAATCCTCACTGTAAATGCATTATGAAATTATAACCTTGTAGAGCATTAACTAAGTAATTAATGGAGATATGATTCTCAATAAAAAGAGGGAGAGACCATTCATTTGAAACACCTCCTCTCGACTCTATGCTTGAGTGTTTGTGTTTCCTTTGTGGCATTCCTACAGAATGGAAAAGTCTTAACAATCAATATAGTCTGGAGTTCCTATGCTTCCAAGCAGACTTCTTAGGACATCAAGCCGCATTGTGGTATAAATTACTATCTGGATATTTGAATAAAAAAACAAATTGTGGTCTCAGAGACATTTGGAGCATTGAGATTAAGCATCAGATTTCTGCATCTCAGAAACCACGAATTTGGTCTTGGAGGATGAGATGTACAGTGTCAGCATCTATGAGGCAAACTTGGTTCTTTTTGTTGCATAGAGTGTTTTGGACCCCTGTTCGTTTACAAAAATTAGATAGCTCTAAGTCTTATAGATGTTGGCATTGTAATCTGGAACAAGGGACATTAGATCATCTACTTTATTATTGTCTTTTCATCAAGTTATTTTGGAATTCAATCTGGCCTCAAGTAAACTCTTTATTGGAAAACCATGTTGCGCTTTCCTATGATACTGTTTTATTTGGAATGGCTATGAGGAAGAAGAGTCAAATATCGTCACATAATAATAAACTTTTATTAGTTATGACAGGGGTTGCCATTCAACATATTACCAATAATTGGAAAAATCACAAGAATCTTAATTACACATTCTGGTGGAATTCGTTATGCCACATTTTTAAGAAGGAAAGAGCAATAGCGGTACAAAAAGGGATATATAATAACTTTGTAAAGATATGGGGGCCATTGGAAAAGTATTGTGATGAATAGACATCATTTCTTTTCTGTTCCTTTTCTTTTTCATTTTTAGTTTTATCTAGCACACTCAAGGGGGAGGGTGGATTTGGAATTTAATACGATATGTTATCCCAGGACAAGCAGGCAGGTATTCTCACTAGTGGGTGATGTCATCCGACAGAGCCCCGATACGGACGTCTCACAAGCATACTTGCTTGCAGAAACTTCAGAAGTTTCGAGATGCCCGTACCGCGCATGCACCTGTGCCTTCCCACCCGATGGTCCGGGTGTGTCTCCTCAATTCTTTTCTTTCCGCGGAGCTGAGAAGTTTACTTCAATTCTGCGCTAATTGAACCCGTGTTTCTTGCCTTCTATTGCCATGGTTTTGAGTTATTTTACTCTTTATCGTGTATTTTCTTTACTTCGGTTTTCTTATTTTTAAAAAAAAAAATTTATTCCGGTGATTCGACCGGGTCGGCCGCGTGGCTCAGGTCCCGCTCCTTCGATCTTGCAGCAGAGCTTTTTCGGCCTATGTCCCGGCCAATTACCGGTTTTAAAAAGTGTAGCAAGTGCCAGTGCGCAATTTCGTTGATGGACCCACATCGACGCTGCCTGCAGTGTCTTGGTCCAGAACATTTTCCGAAATCGTGCCAGCATTGTTCCACTCTCACAGCACGTGCGTTTAAGCGTCGCTGTTTTTTGTGGGAGTCGATGTTCAAGATGGAAGCTGCTAAAGAACCTTCGACTTCGTCCAGCGCTTCGCCTACAACTGCGAAGCCCCCCACCACTCCTGCTACGCCGGGTCTCCTGAAGCCGGCTTCCTTCATTCCGGCTTCGACCCCGCCTCCTGCTCCGGTACCTTCCTCCGTCTCCTCGGATCAGGTACCTCCGCCTCCCATTCTGCCAGTGGTTCTCAAAGTACCGAAGGCTTCCAAGCCAAAGCACTCAACCATGAAGGAACGCGAAGACCGATCAGGAGGCCCCACTTTAGGTGCGGCTACCTCCTTGTCGGCTTCGTTACGTTCAATTATGGAGGCTCAATTCATCGAGCTTATGACCACCGTGGGACCCAAGTTGCTGGCCACGATTCAGGGTGACCAACCGGTTCCTCCTCGGGGGGGGGCGAGCCGCTCCCTCATCCTCCTCGCCGTTCGCTCTCGCTGCTCGGCCGGTCCCTCGAGGAGGGCCTCTTTTAGTGACATGCCACCCTTAGAGCCTATTACACCTCCGGACGAGGATATTTGGAATCTTCCTTCGAGTAATCGAAGCCCTGGGCATCGCAAACAGGAAGAGTTCTTCCGCACTCCTTATCAGGCCTGGGATGCATCTCGAGAGGCGTCGAATCTCCCGCCTCTTCGATCTACTGCTTCAAGTCTCCTTGGAGGCTTCTGGGGACGATTCTAAGCACCGCCGATCTCGATCCCCTTCCAGACATCGGAAGGGGCGTCGGTCCAGGCATTCTCAAAGGCATTCCTCTCGACACTCTACAGTCTCGCCTCAGAAGAAGCTACCTCGTGTGGGGTATTCCTCTTCGGATGTCTCTCCTCCGGGACCAGAGTTCGAGGATCCCTGTGGCTCGTTCTCGCCCTGTCGATCACAGGTCTCTATGGATCCCGAGGCCTCGACTTCGTCCAGTCCGTCCCGCCGGCCTGTGCTAGCGGACCAATTATCCTTCTCATCTTTCCTCCAGCAGATGGCGGATGACCTGGACATCACCTTGGACTCCGGTTCCCGATACTCCAAGGAATACCTGGATATCATGCATTTGCCTCATCCTCCTGCCGAGTCTCTTCGTCTTCCTCTCCACAAACTCCTCGATCAAACTTTCATGAGGTGTTTTTAAACGCCGTACTCTATCCCGGCCATTCCTGGCAAGTTAGATGCCAGGTACCGAACAGTGCATCACAAGGGATTCGAGGGCTCTCAACTCTCTCATCAATCCCTGTTGGTCGTATCCTCCCTTAAGAGGTCTCATTCGTCCCAGGTGTATGCCTCGGTGCCTCCAGGCAGAGAGGGCCGGACCATGGATAAGTTCGGGAGGCGCATATACCAGAACTCGATGATGGCTTCCCGAGTTCTCAATTATACTTTTCATTTTGCAACTTATTTGGAGTTCTTCCTGCCTGTGCTTCGGAAGTTTACGCCTTACATCGAGTCTCAGGCTCGCTTCGAATTCGAGGAGGTGGTCGCCTCGCTGTCCCAGCTGCGTCTTCAATTGATGCAATCTTTCTACGATGCCTTCGAGCTCCCGGCACGGGCTGCCGCCTGTTCTGTGGCTATGCGTCGCTTGGCGTAGCTTCGGACCATTGACATGGACCCGAACCTCCAGGACAGACTTGTCAACGTTCCTTGTGCGGGAGCAGATTTGTTTGACGAGTCCGAGACCGTGACGAAGAAGCTGTCTGACCATGAGAAATCTTTTCAGTCCATTCTTCGTCCCAAGCCTAAGCCGACGCAGTCTCGACCACCTTTGATCTATCAGCGGCGCTATGCACCTAGGCAGGCCCCGGCTGCGAGACAACCAGCGAAGAGACAACCTCCATAGAAGGCTCAGCAAAAACCTCAGCCTTCTACTGTCCCCAAGGCTCCTCAGCCTTTTTGACTCTCTCTTAGGGAGCATAACCAATCTCGTTCTGCCTTTCCCTGTTTTTCCCATTGGGGGTCGCCTCCATCACTTTTATCATCGATGGGCGGCTATCACCACCGACCTCTGGATTCTTACCATCATCAAGGAAGGGTACTATCTTCAGTTCCATCGGGTCCCCCCGGACCATCCTCCAAGAGAGTATCCTTCCAACTTGACCCAGACCGCTCTTCTTCTTCAGGAAGCTCAGGCTTTGCTCTGACTCTGGGCCGTCGAGCCGGTCCCTGTGGACCAACACAAACGGGGGTTTTACTCCCGGTACTTCCTTGTTCCGGAGAAGACGGGCGACCTGCGACCTATTCTGGACCTCAGGATCCTCAACAAGGATCCTGGTCAAGGAGAGATTTCGCATGCTGACCCTTGCTTCTCTCTACCCCCTCCTCGATCAAAATGACTGGTTATGCTTTCTGGATCTCAAGGAGGCCTACACTCACATTCCCATTCATCCGGTCTCTCGCAAGTTCCTCAGATTTCGGGTGGGACATCTGCATCTGCAGTATCGAGTGCTTCCATTCGGCCTGTCCTCGTCCCCCAGAGTCTTCACGAAATGTCTGGTGGTAGTGGCCACTGCACTCCGGAACCAGGAGCTTCAGGTATTTCCCTACCTCGACGACTGGCTCATCAAGGCCACCTCGGCTCCAGGGGTCATCTCGGCGACCCTAACCACGATTTGGTTCCTGCAGAGTTTGGGCTTCGAGATCAACTTCCCCAAATCTCATCTACAGCCTACCCAGTCTCTTCCCTTCATCGGGGCAGTTCTGGATACCATTCGGCTCAGAGCATTCCTTCCGCCTCAGCGCCTGGAGACTCTTCTTCGTCTCTGCCAGTCTGTGGCTTCTCGCCCGTCCATCTCAGCGAGACACATGATGGTTCTCCTGGGCCACATGGCCTCTACAGTTCATGTGACGCCTTTTGCCAGACTTCACCTCAGAATTCCTCAGTGGACCCTGGCTTCTTAATGGACTCAGGTGTCAGATCCCTTGACTCATCACATCATAGTCACTCCTGCTCTTCAGCAGTCTCTACTTTGGTGGATGACCTCTTCGAATCTATCCAGAGGTTTGCTGTTTCACACTCCTCCCCACCAGAAGATTCCACGACAGATTCTTCGACTTATGCATGGGGAGCTCATCTGGACGGTCTTCGCACTCAGGGATTCTGGACCAGCGCGGACCGGCTATATCATATCAACTTTCTAGAGCTCAGAGCGCTTTTCAATGCTCTTCAAGCGTTTCAACATCTGCTTCACGACATGGTGGTCCTCATTCGCACAGACAATCAGGTCGCCATGTATTATGTCAACAAGCAGGGGGGCACGGGCTCAGCCTCCCTCTGCCAGGAAGCTCTCAGAGTCTGGGATTGGGCGATTCGTCACAACACCTTCCTCAAAGCTGTCTACATTCAGGGGAAGGACAATGCCCTGGCGGACAACTTGAGTCGTCTTCTCCAACCTCACGAATGGACCCTCCATTCCAGGCCCCTTCATAAGATTTTTTCTCAGTGGGGGACGCCTCAGATAGACCTCTTTGCGGCTCCCCACAACTTCAAGTTGCCTCAATTCTGCTCCAGGATCCATACTCCTCATCGTCTCGAGGCAGATGCCTTTCTACTGGATTGGGGGAATCGCTTTCCGTATGCGTTTCCTCCATTTCCACTCATTCAAAAGACTCTAGTCAAATTGAAATCCGACCATGCCACCATGATTCTGATAGCTCCTCGGTGGCCCAGACAACCTTGGTACTCCCTTCTACTTCAACTCAGCAGCAGGGAGCCATTCCTTCTTCCAGTGTTTCCTTCACTGCTTACTCAGCAACAGGGATCTCTACTCCATCCCAACCTGCAGTCTCTCCACCTGACAGCTTGGTTCCTCTCAACGTAACTCCTCACCAATTTTCCCAGGCGGTGAGGGAGGTACTAGAGGCTTCCAGGAAGCCTGCTACTAGACAATGCTACTCCCAGAAGTGGACTAGATTCTCTTCCTGGTGTGTTTCTAATCGTAAGGAGCCTCAACGAGCCTCCTTGTCTTCTGTATTGGACTATCTTCTACACCTGTCTCAGTCTGGACTCAAGTCTACATCCATACGAGTCCACCTGAGTGCTATTGCGGCTTTCCATCAGCCTCTCCAAGGGAAACCTCTCTCGGCTCATCCTGTGGTTTCCAGATTTATGAAAGGACTTTTCCATGTCAATCCTCCTCTTAAACCTCCTCCAGTGGTTTGGGATCTCAATGTTGTCCTTTCTCAACTTATGAAACCTCCTTTTGAGCCTCTCAACAAGGCTCCGCTGAAGTTTCTCACTGTCTCCCCTCACCCAAAGCAAACCAAGATTGCTCCCAGGCCCTCTTTCCCTCTCCGTTCCCTCCACTTCCCTGTGCAGCAGCAACAGCATTTCCCTCCCACCCTTCCCTGTGCAGCAGCAGCATTTCCCGCCCTTCCCTGTGCAGCAGCAGCATTTCCACCCCCCATACACCCTCTTCCCAGTGCAGCAGCAGCATTTCCCGGCCTTCCCTGTACAGAAGCATCATTCCACCCCACACTTCCCTGTGCAGCAGCAGTATTTCCCAGCCTTCCCTGTGCAGCAGCAGCATTTCCCGGCTTTCCCTGTGCAGCAGCAGCATTTCCCACGCTCCCTTCCCAGCCGCCGCATTTAAATTAAGATAAAAGCACTGCACCGCGCTACCGCTGGCTTCAGCGTCTTCTATCCACTGCGGCCAACCCTAGCGGAAACAGGAAGTAGTCAGAGAGGGTGGGTCGCAGTGGACAGAAGATGGTGAGGCCAGCAGTAGCGCGGTGCAGCGCTTTTCTCTGAATTTTAAATGCGGGTGAGCCGGGGAGAAGGAGGAGGCTTTAAAGTACAGTAGCTGGTTTTGGCGGTGAGTGAGGGCGGGAGGGGGGAGTCGCTGGCTGTGCTGTGTCTCTCTGTGTTCTAATTCGACACGGAGGGACACAGCACTTGTCAGTGGCCACCGAGGTTGGCAATCGGGGGGAGGGGGGGGGCGAGGACGCAGCTCAGGACACTGGGAAGGTGTTGGCGGGCGGCGGCGGTGGGGGCCTCCTCCTGCAGGCGCTCCTGTCTCAGGGGTCCGGCTCATCCCGGCAGGGAGAGAACTTGCCTGCACTTCCTCCCAGCAGCAGTTGGTGAGTGAGGGCGGGAGGAGGGGAGTGGCCAGAATGTTCCCTGCCGCTGGGTTCTAAAATGGAACACGGCCACGGATCACACACCACAGCGGCAGGGAACACGCTGTTTTAACAGCGCATGCGCCGGTAGCCTTTTATTATATAGGATATGGAAATTACTTTTATGATATATTTTTGTACACTTATTGTTTGATTTGAAAATGAATAAAGATTAAAAAAAAAAAAGAAAGTTTACTTACCTGTGTCACCTGAAAAGCCACGCTGAAACTGGTTCAAATAGATCTGAGAGTTCTCCAAGTTACAGGGTACATGCCGGGCTAATAAGTGTTTTCTTTAAACACCCTTCTCGTCCAAGATTTGCTTCTATGAGAGATTCTGAGTCAGATATATTCTTACCTCTGGCTGAAAGGACTTCAGTGTAGGCAAGCTCTCTTCTATAGATGTGCGCAGCTTCTGGAACTGGAAAGAAAGGACATAATTGTACTAATTTCAAAACCAAACACTTACTACTTTCAGACAAATGAGACTAATGTCATTCCCTGTTCTCTTCATTAAAGGAAGAATAACATTTTTTTCCTGTTTAGGTTTATCTCAAACCTAGAACTGTCTATAAACTCGTTGTATACCAGTCACTAGCATTCTTCACAGGTCTACCAAGTCTCCCGCATTCAGTTAGAGACTCATGCTTCCACAACTAATCTCTTGAACTCCTGCTAAGCAACCTCCCCTTCCATCAGCAGCAGGAGATACATTCATAAGATATCATCATCTCCTGCCACTGTGGGACCAGTCTCATGATAAAAACTGCAAAATCTGGCAGCAGGAGATCACAATTTATTAAGGCACCTCCTGCTGCCTGAAGAGGAGGCGGTTGTGGAGCCAGGAGGTGGAGTGGATAGGGTTAAAAATCTCCCTCTTAAAAACTGGACTCCCTTGGCAACTCTGTCCTTATCCAGGAGCTTCACAGAAACCTTCACACAGCTAAGAAGATTTGTGAATTAGACCATGCTGAAAGCTGCTCCATTCTGAAGATGGTTGTCAGGGCTCACCAGACCTCAAATGTGATCCTCAGGGCAGAGACTTATAGCTAAGGTTAACAGATTTTTGGCTTCTAAATTTCTGGGTGGGGTTGGGCAGGGCAGAACCTTCCCATGGCAATTTTCCACCATAAAAGTTATAATCTTCACCAGTGCCGGATCAATAGGCCCAATAGGCACGTGCCTAGGGCCCGAAACTGTGAAGGGGGCCCATTAAAGGAGGATGACTCACCTTTCCATTTTTTTAAACAGCAACGGCCCCCTCCCAGCATCAACGGCATCGGGCTCCCCCCCGTGGCAACGCTCCCCCCCCCCCCCCGCGGCAATGGCAACATGGCCGGATCTGTTACAGAAAGGTCCCACGATGACTGCTTCTGCCGGTCCATCCCCCTCCGCCGTCACTTACTTGCTCCGGAAGAAGTGATGTCGGAGGGGGATGTACCGGCAGAAGCAGTCATCGTGGGACCTTCCTGTAACAGATTCAGCTCTGCTGCTGTGTGTATGGGGGGCCCGTTGCCGTTGCTGTGGGGGGGACCATTGCCATTGCTGCGGGGGGCGTTGCCGTTGCTGCGGGGGGTGTTGCCGTGGAGGGGTAACCCGTTGCCGTCAGCTGTTCTAATGCTGCTTTCGGGCAAAGGAGCTCAGCGGGCAGATCCGGCAGCTGCAATGTTTGGAGGCGGAGAGAGAAAAGAGCATGGAAAGGTGGCAGAGAAAGAGAAAGGAGGCAGGGTGGTATGGAAGGGTGGTGGAAGGAGAGAAAGGGGCTGATGGAATTAGTGTGCAGAGGAAGGGGAGAGATATAAGGGGAAGGATACTGAATGGAATTGGGTTGAAGGGAAAGAAAGGGGGCGGATTCTGATGGAATTGGGGTGCAAAGAAAAGGGAGAGAGACATAAGGCGGAAGGATCCTGGATGGAATTGGGTTGGGGGGAGAGGAAGAGAGTGAAATGCCCGACCATGTGGATGTGGGAGAGGGAAGGAGAGGAGAGGAGAGAGATGCCAGACCATTGGAGGTGGGAAGGAAAGATGATGGGTGTCACACCAATAGGGGGGAAGAAGAGATGGAAGGGAGAGGCAGACAATTTCTGGAAGAGGCACAGAAGGACAGAAGATGAAAGGAAGAGAGTGACAAGAAGATGAGGAGAGCGGAAACCAGAGAAGACAAAGGTAGAAAAAAATTTTCTTTTTATTTATTTTTTTTGCTTTAGGGGACATGCATCGCTGTTTCTGTGGTGTTGCATTGTATGCAAAGCCCAGTTTCTTGGTGGTTTTATTTAACCTTTGTCTACATATTTCTATTTTATCCCCCCTTTTACAAAACTGTAGAGCATTTTTTAGCGCTGACCGTGGCTAAAAACCATACTACAGTTTTGTAAAAGGGGGAGAGGTTAGTTTGTAATTACATATTCCATACTAGGCGAAGGTGTTTTCTGTGCTCTGTTTGTATGAAAGACAGGTTTTTTTGTTAGCGTTGACTAGCCTTGGGAGCACCTTGAATTAACCTGGTTTGAATCTCCTTATTTTCTGCCAATCTTCTTTTGTTTCATGTTGGATTCTTTGGTGGACTGCTTGCCTTGTTGTAAGTTAACATACATGGAGTGGAACGTACTAGAGGAGTTACAGATTTGGTTGTTTATACATATGGGTTATAGTTGGTTGATGTAGAGTGAGGCAGTTGAGAGGCGTTGTAAACTTGATTATTAATATAGACTTATATTTCGGATAGTATTACTGCTTTACAAATATTTGAACACTTTTATATATGCATGGGAAGGGTTCATAGTTAAGTAGGTGGGAAGGGAAGGAAGGGGGATTTGTTCAGAGATGTTTGGGGGTTGCATAGAAGAAAAACTGTGCACTGGTATGCTAATCTTTGTTTGTTTTTAATTTAAATTTTTATTTTTCAAAATAAATATACAAAGTATAAAAATAATTATTATAAATATGCAAATATACATATATACAAAAAATAACTTAAACATGAAACAGACTAGTTGTTAATAAGCGGGAAGATAGTATTATTTATAAGTCAATACAACCAGTCTCTCATGTCAACCAAATCCAGCAGGGCCAGTACATATAATTTCAGCTGAGAGTATACGTGAAAAGAATAGAAGAGAGTTCCCAATGAGCATCATACTAAGCATCCCAAGCGACTTAATTAACTGATAAGAAACTAAACTAAACCTTAAGTTTATATACCATAAAAGATAGAGCTCGACACGGTTTACAGGTAATTCAATAAATGAGGGAAGGACATAATAAGAAATTAGAGGTTATGAAGTGACTCTAAATATATTTTATAAATATTACATTGGTATTACACTGAAATAATTTTATGTCAATGGTCCAAGTCATAATAAAGTTGAACAGGTCTCCATACTTTGAGAAAAGAACTAATAGAATGATGTTTTTCAGCTATTACACTTTCAAATTTGTTGGTTATGCATACAGTGTTCCACCATACAATGTATTCTACCTTAGATAAGTCCTTCCAATAGTGAAAGATGTTTTTAATAGCCAAGAATAATAAGATGTTAAGTAATAAGAATTCTTCGAGACCTGACACTACCAGATCCGCTCACAAACTCAAACTATCTTTCCCCTCGTTAAAAGGTGTCATGTATGCAGGTAAATTAGGGAAATCCCTTTTCTTCAAATTCACTGAGATTTGGAATAACCTCCCTGCCCCGCTGCTGAACCTAGGCTCATTCCAATTATTCCGAAAGCATCTGAAAACCTTGATTTTCTCCAAAACGTAAAGCTATCTATTTAAAATGTAAAGCTAGCTATCCTCTTCATAACCTCTAATTTCTTATTATGTCCTTCCCTCATTTATTGAATTTACCTGTAAACCGTGCCGAGCTCTCCCATTTTCACAATTTCTATGCTTGAAAAGAAATTGTTCGACATTAAGAACTTTTAAAATTCAAGCAAAAGAACTTTTACAGAAATTGAAGATCTGGGGATATTTAGATTCAGTGGTTCGCCGTGCATTTAAATGTGCAAAATACATGAACCGCGATTTATTAATGCATGGACATAATAAGAACAAAGATAATGAAGATCAGGTCCTCACATACGTCATGCGATTCATGGCGGACACACAGACACTGGCATCTATTGTAAGGAAAAATTGGAAGATTCTGCAAACTAATCCATTATTTCAAGATACTGCTTTAAGGTTAGCTTTCATGAGAGAGAGGAATTTAAAGGACATCTTATGCCCACCCGTGTTTAATATGAAAACCGGGATAGATGATAATACTCTCCCTTGCGGTTTTTTTAGATGTGGCAAATTGCGAGTTAACAATACAGGGCAAGGAATTTAAAAATCCGGTTAATAATGAATCTTACAACATTAATCATTTTTTCACTTGCGATTCAAACTACATTATTTACATCATCATATGTCCATGTCCAAGAATCTATGTCGGGAAATCTATCAAGCGTTTCGCATTAGAATGTGCGAACATAAATCAAGCTTGAAACGGGGGATTGTGACTGCCCCGTTAGTCGAACATTGTCAACAAATGAACCATCAATTTAGTCAACTTAAATGTTTGTGTATTGATAAAGAACCAAAAAACATTAGAGGGGGGTGACCGTCAGCAGAAATTGTTAAAATGAGAAGCTAGATGGATTTTTTAAGTTAAATTCTTTGCAACCACAAGGATTGAACATCAATATTGTTTGGAAAGCATTTTTCTGATACTTTTTTTGATATTTTCTTTTTTTAATATCTTTATTCCTTTTTACATTATGCAAACAAGTGTACAATAAATCAAGTCATACTATACATTCTTCACTTGAAACTCTACAGTCATCTTATACCATAAATTACCACCCATCCCTCCCTTTCCAAATATTTTTGTAATTACCCATCACAATGTCATAAGACCCACCATATACATACTAAATGGGGATAAATACAATTATTTATTATAGTAATCAATTAATGGTCCCCACACATCTTTAAATTTCTTATAATAACCTCTCTTAATCGCCAATGTTTTTTCCATTTCATACACATGACACACCGAACTCCACCAGAAACAGTAATTCAACCCTCTATAGTCTTTCCAGTTGTGTGTTATTTGTTGGATGGCAACTCCTGTTAAAATCATTAACAGCTTATTATTATTCGATGAAATTTGACTTTTGGCCCTCATAGACATCCCAAACAAAACTGTGTCATATGACAGGGCCACAGGATTCTCTAACATACAATTTATTTGACCCCAGATCAATTTCCAAAAATTATTAATAAGAGGACAATAAAATAATAAATGATCTAGAGTTCCAGTCTCAAGATGACAATGCCAACATCTATTAGACTTAGAGCAATCCAATTTTTGTAAACGAACAGGGGTCCAGAGTGCTCTATGCAACAGGAAAAACCATGTTTGCCTCATAGACATTGTACATCTTATCCTCCAAGACCAAATACGTGGCCATTGAGATGCATTAATTTTATGCTTAATCTCAATGCTCCAAATATCTCTAAGTACAGTCCTTGTTTTTTTATTTAAATAGCCAGATAATGTTTTGTACCACTGCGCGGCTTTTGATATTTTCTTGACATACTTTGAAGTAACATTTGAGGAATCCCCTTCAATTGTTTACCAATGGAGAGTTTGGCTTAACCAATTAGATTTATCAGAGGACTGTGTATTTAATGAGCATGTCTTGCATCTTGAATTCGCCGGCGCCATTTTCAGGAAGTGAATGTCTTAGCTGTCAACAGTGAGTACTACATTATTTAATGTTAACACAATTTAAAAGTTTGTAGAAAGGATAATTATTTGATTCTACATTGCAGTTTTCTTGAAAAAAAAACTCCGAGGAAGCCATTACTGATTGGCGAAATGGGCCCCGTCGGGTGAATATTTCAACGCATTTTGCACAAAGGCACTAAAGCACTTTTTGAAGACATTTTAAGATACGTGCACTTTTTCAGTTGATTCTTATAGATTTATACAAGCTCTAAATGAATGAGTGAGAGGTTTAAGTCAATGACCGATAATCTACCCTGCATTTATTAATCCAATGTTCATTCATTGAACGAAGCAGGATATCTGAGACCTTTCCTCTCAACACTGACACAACTTTTAAGTTGTGACATAGATACCTGGTTTTTGGATTGAATGTTTATTCATAGAAGTTTCTAGCTTTTCTTGAAATTTAGTGTTCCACTGTTATGCACAGCATAACATCAGCTGCATATGCAGCAAGTTTGATTTCACAGCCACAGTATTTAAATCCTTGAATATACGATTTTGCTCTTATAGCCACCAATAGCGGTTCCAGCGATAAATTAAAGAGCAAAGGGGACAACGGGCATCCTTGATGGGTGCCTCTAGAGCAGTAGTCTCAAACTCAAACCCTTTGCAGGGCCACATTTTGGATTTGTAGGTACTCGGAGGGCCGCAGAAAAAATAATTAATGCCTTATTAAAGAAATGACAATTTTGCATGAGGTAAAACTCTTTATAGTTTATAAAACTTTCCTTTAACAATTAAAAGGAAAGATATATAAACTATAAAGAGTTTTACCTCATGCAAAATTGTCATTTCTTTAATAAGACATTAACTATTTTTCTGCGGTCCTCCAAGTACTCTATTTTTTTCTGCAGCACTCACATTTAAAGTTCAATATCTTTTCTTTCTCAAAACTGGCACATTTCAATCACTAAATTGAAAATAAAATCATTTTCCTACCTTTGTTTGGTAATTTCATCAGTCTCTGGTTGCACTTTATTCTTCTGACTGTGCATCCAATACTTCTCCCTTCTTTCAGCCTCCTGTATGCTTCCTCTCCTCCAGACCTCATTCCCTCCCCCAACTTTTTCTTTCTTTCTCTGTCTGTCTTTCTCTGATTCCGTGCCCCATTTTTTGCTTTGTTTCTGGTTCCCTGTCCCCCCTCCTTCTTTCTTCCTTCCTCCGTGCCCCATTTTTTGCTTTTTTTTCTGGCTCCCTGTCCCCACCCCACCCCACCTTCTTTCTTTCTTTCTTTCTTCCTGCCCTCCCCCATGCCACCGCCGCCACGGAATAGGCTGCTGCTGCTGCTGCTATCGGGAACAGGCCATCTCCCTGCTTCTCTTCTGCACGGGGCCGACCAACTCTCGCTGCCCGATGTCAATTCTAACGTCGGAAAGGATGTTCCGGGCAGCCAGGAAGCGATTGGCTAGCCAGAACGTCCTCTCAACGTCAGAATTGACGTCGGGCCGCCAGAGTTGGTCGGTCCTGCAGGGAAGAGAACAGTGGACCGCCCCTCCTTGGTACGCCACTGGAGCAGCAGCGTGTCTGGCCGGCTCGTTCTTTCAAAGCCGCGGGTGGTGGCTCCTTGCGAGATCCGCGCCTGCGTCTGAAGCCTCTCTGATGTTGTGACATGGGGGAGAGCCACATGTGGCCCGCGGGCCACGTGTTTGAGACCGCTGCTCTAGAGGGTTTAAAGAAATCAGAGAGGTGACTATTAATGGAATCTCTTGTTCTGGGCTTTGAGTATAACACCATTATCATGTTAATAAAATGATCAGGAATACCAAATTTACCTAAAGTAGCATACATAAAAGGCCATTCCACTCTATCAAACGCCTTTTCAGCGTCAAGCCCTATTAGTGTAAAGTTTTGAGTAGAGGATTGAGATGCTGCAATAACATTCAATAACATATGGGAGTTATTAAAAGAGAGTCAAATTTCAGCAAATAACAATAAACTTTTGTTAATACTGACGGGGGTTGCCATTCAACATATTACTGGAAATTGGAAGGACTATACTAAACTTAATTATACCTTTTGGTGGAATTCAGTTTGTCATATTTATAAAATGGAGAGAGTCGGGGCCTACGAGTTGCAGGTGAGTCTTTGAAGACGTTGGCCTTCGCGGACGATATGTTTTTAATTCTGACCAGTCCTACCACATATCTGCCTCTTGCGTTGGACCTTATTTCTGAATTTGGTTTTCATTCTGGCCTTTCTCTGAATCTCGACAAATCGTTGGCCTTGCCGTCTTGTCCGCGGGTTTGTACTTCTTGGCGGGGCATTTTCCCTCTACAGTGGGCGGACTCTGAGCTACACTACTTAGGGGTCTACATTCCCATGGACCTCACCCGCCTTTACTCCCTCAATATTCGCTTTTTGTTTTCCGCCTCTGGGCCGCGGCTTCAGTTGTGGAGGGGTCTTCCCCTCTCTTTGTTGGGCCGAGTGAGTCTTTATAACATGCTTGTTGTACCTCAGTGGCTCTATGTTTTTCAGGTCCTTCCCCTCTATCTCTCATCGCATGATGAAAAGCGTTTAGAGTGCATGGTGCAGCGGTTCCTCTGGTTGGGCAAGCGGGCTCGCTTGCCCTATAGGAGGATAGCCTCCCCTTGGTACAAAGGTTGTTGAATCTACGTTTCTTGACGATTGCTTGTGGCATGCGTCACATTAATGACCTTTTTAGTGGCACCTCCACTTTTACTAACACCTCCCTGGAACTTTCTTGTTTTCTTTCTATCCACTTTAGTGCGTTTCTTCACTCTTCTTTGCTCTCCAAATGGGAATCTGCACCCAGTGCGTTGTTGCATTGCCCCCTTCGTTGGACCTGGCACTGGGTCTGTAGATTTCATTCCCTCAGTCCCACTGTCTCTCCCTTTTTACCTCTACGTTATAATGCCCGTTTCCTCCTGGGGTGGACAATGCTAGTTTTGTATGTTGGGAAGCAAAGGGGATTCATTTCTTGTTGCATTTGGTTGATGACGAGGGTCTGATCAAGCCCTTTGACTTGCTTTGCGAGGAATTTTATCTACCTCGCACAGATGTCTATGCCTACCTTCAGGTTCGTCACTATATTTCTTCTTTGTCGAGTACTCACCTTTCGGCTTCCTGTCGGGAATTATTGATGGAGGCCTTTACCTTTGGTTCCCAACAACCTTTTCCCATTAATTTTCACCATAGACATCTGAAGGATGAGTCCCCTATGCTTGCTTGTCTTAAATTGCGGGATGCTTGGGTGGGAGATTTGAATATGGAATTCTCGGAGGATGTTATTATGACTGCTATTAAAAAGCTGCCTTTGTTTAGTAAATATGCTATATTTTGGGAACAACACTTTAAATTGACTCTCCGTCTGTATATTTCTCCTCGGAGAGCTTTCCTGGCAGGGCTCTGCCTGACTGCAGATTGTAGGCGCTGTAGTGCTCCAGATGCTGGTCTCGGACATATGTTTTGGTCCTGTCCATCTATACAGATTTTTTGGGATGCTGTTTTTCTTTTTGTCAATTCCACCTGGAACATTACAGTTCAGAGACCTGCATTGGTGTTATTTGGAGCCTCTTTGCATTATTATCCTCACCAGCCAGGGGCCTCCTCGTTCCTTCGCTGGATGGCAGTGATTGCTATCAGATGCATTTTGCTTAAGTGGATGGAACCCGGGGCTCCTGACTATTTCCTTTGGCGTAGTCATATGATAACGTTGCTCTCTTGGGAACGGAGAGGAGTTAACGACATTTCTTCCTTGCCTGGACGGGCATTCCAGCGGGTTTGGGAGCCCTTTTGGTCGACTCTCACTCCGGTGGCTCATAGCCGCCTATTGAACTGCTAGGGTCCTGGTGTTATCACTTTCTTTGCCTCTTTTATTTGGCATCAGTGAGAGTGGGGGGGTGGGTGGGGGGGCTGGGAAGGGTGGGGTTGGGTGGTTGGGGTACATTTTCTGGACTTTGTGTATAAATTTGAACTCCATTGTTGTTTTCTGTTCTTGTTGCTGTATGTTACTTTTCTTGGTGCTCAATAAAATATATTTGACAATAAAATGGAGAGAGTGCTTGCTATACAGCAAGGAAATTATAATAGTTTCAAAAAGATTTGGGGGCCATTGATTGCATATTCTAATGATTAGACACCTTGGACACCTTTTTATTACATAGGACTATATTTAATGTGGGGATGGGGAGGTATGTTATGTGATTTAATGGGTTTATTCCTGATGAATGGGATGGGTGGGGGAGGGGTCTTTTTTATATGCATTTGACAATAATTGTTAGAATGTCAAGTGATTTATACGAATTATCTGATTGAATATTGTACACTTGTTGCAAGAGTTAAAACTGAATAAAGAATTAAAAAAAAAAAAAAAAGAGTGTCTACCATTGATAAATCCAGTTTGGTCCGTGGTAATCAGGAGTGGTATTACTTGTTGTAATCTTGTTGCCAGTATCTTGGCGTAGATTTTAGCATTCATATTAATCATGGAAAGTGGTCTGTAATTGGTTACAAACTGGGGATATTTTCCTGGTTTAGGGATAACTATAATGGTCGCTTCTGTAAAAGTACCTGAAGCAGCTCCTTGTGATATCAAATATGTAAAAAATTGTTGCGTATATGGGGCAAGTATATGTTTAAAAGATGAGTAAAATTCAGTAGTAAACCCATCAGGGCCTGGAGATTTGTTCTTGGCCATATCATCAATTGCGTCAGCTATCTCACTTTGTGTGATTGGCGAAGTTAGATGCTCTTGGGCTGAAGTAGGTAAAGATGGTAAATCAATTCCATCTAAGAAAGTGCGAGAGATTTTTTTATTAGTTAGTTCAGAGGAATCACGTTTTTCATAGTATCTTTTAAGTATCCTGAAGAATCTCAGGTGTTGTGGATATATTATCGCCATTTCCCAACACTAGTTTATTAATCGGTTTCTTTTCACTTTTCTTTTGCAAGTATTTTGCTAGAAGATGACCTGATTTATTATTGTCAGAATAATAATTAGCCTCAGTAATGAAAACTTAGCGAGCCACATTTTCCCATAAAATAGAATTGTATTGGAAGCGAAATTTTTGAAGGTTAAGAAGAATGTTAACGTTGTTAATATCCAGTTGGTGATCATGTTCCTTTTTTTAATGTCGCTTTTTAGAGCATGAATTTCTGCAGCTTGTGATTTCCTAAATTTGGAGTTAAGTGAAATTATTATGCCTCTAATATATGCTTTGAATGCATCCCATGTAATAATCCAGCTAGTATCTTTTGGATATTGAACTGAAAAATATCTTTAATAACTGTAATAACTTGATCTTTAAATTCAGCTTCATGTAAAAGGCTAGAATTAAATCTCCATTGTATAGGAGCAGACACTTGGGTAAAATTTTCTAAAGTAAGAGTTATAACAGCATGATCCAAGATTGAGATTTCTTCAATGGTGGCATCTTTTATGAAGTGGCGAATAAAATGGCTGATGAGAAACATATCTATGCGCGAGTATGAACAATGAGGTGGTGAATAAAAAGTGAAATCTTTGTTGTTTGGGTGAAGGTCTCTCCAAATATCAATCAGGTTCATTAAAAAAAAAAAATACAAGTGGAAATAAAGAAGTAAATAAGAAAACAGTTAAATGGGGGTGGGACATGGGTGGGGCAGGGGCGGGGCATTTGAGGGGCAGGGCCAGGGGGAGTCCAGTGTATTTTGGTGCCTAGGGGCCCTCGAATAATTAATCCTGACCTGATCTTCACCTCCTCCCTTCTATTTCTCTACCTCTTTCTCCTCCCTTTCAATTCAGCCATCTCTGTCTTTCTCGCTCCACCTCTGTCTCTCGTCTAACCTTCCAGTAAGCCATTTCCACCTCTCTTCTCACTCTTACAGCCCAACAATCTCCATTTCCAGACCCAGCCTAGCACTTATTTAGATTTATTAACCACCTTATTTTATTTTGATTTATATCCCATCCTCCCAGAAGAGCTCAGACCAGGTTACAAGTTTACATACATAATAAAACCCAACAGGGTTTACATAATAAAGTAGAATAGGGTATAGTAATGTAGAGCATGACAGTACATTTTAGGTTATGACATAATAGGACAATACATACAGGAGCATGGCAATAATTAATAGGATACGACAGGACAAGACTTATACAGCATGGGGTGGTGATGTTATGAGTTTGCGGTAATTAATAGAGCTTGACAGTACATTATAGTGCTAGACAGTATGAAGTGTGGTAAGGCAGTACATAACAGAGTATGGTAGTGCAGTATGTAATGGCCCAAAGTGGCCCTCAGGGGCCACAAAGGAGTCCTGAGACCAACCTGTCCCTTACACCTGTCCTCCTTCAAGAAGAGATTCACCCAAGGTGGTGTATAGCAGGTATAAATTTAAATTCAACATAAAACTACAATTTTGTTAACAGCATAACAGTAGTAAAAAGACCAAATAAAACCATAAATACAATGAATAAGGTAAAGTCAAAATCAGTAAATTGAAACTTAATAGGAAATCAGCTCATGCTAACTGCAAACAAAAATTAATTTCTATTATGGCACAGAGGGAGCATGTCTGGAGGCTGAGAGTGAGCATTAGTTACACCCATAGGAGACAACTTTTCAAAATGATTGGAGGTCCCCAAAAGCCTTACCCTGCCCTTACTACTTGTAATGCCATTTTTTCCATTCATTTTTCATATATACACACAATATAATCTTATTAATACACAATGGCTCACCACAAAATTAAACTACAGTATATACTTCTCAACATTAATTCCTACCAAAACACCTGGCCTTGGTCACACATGAAGAACATGCAAATGCGGGACCACAAACTAAAAGTACTAATATATACAAATGAAACCCTAAGATTCAAGTACAACCCCAGAGAAATAGAAAAAAATTCATTTCTTCCTGAACAGCAGATGTAAATTCTCAAAATAGACACAATTCAATCACTAAATTGAAAATAAAATTCCCCCTACCTTTGTTGTCTGGTGATTTTATTTTCCTAATCATCTTCTCCCAGGCTCTGTCTGTGCTATTAACTAAGTTTCCAAGGCTTTCTTATCCATTTGCTGTTTTTCTCTCCTTCACTTTCTGCCCAACATCCATCTTTTCAAAATCATTCAACTGACCCGCATTGGTAACAAAATTCATGGAGTGATCAAAATAAAGTTTATAAAAATACTCAGAGATATGGAACTCTGTAGGGAAGGCTTGAATACCTCCCTTGGGTGAAGAGTTCACCTTCCAGTCATTGTGATTTTATAAAAACTTTGATCACTAACTCCACAGAATATTGCTTAATTCAGTCTCAAAAAAACTTTCATAATAAAGATTTTTAACGTATGAGAGTCACTGTGTGTTATAATATGTTTAGAAATAACATTTAGCTTAAACAGGACTTGGGGGTCCCAACGTGGCCCCGTTTCGTTTACCATGTATAGTGATCAGTCACAGGTACCTTTTTTAGACATCAAGATATGTCTGGAAAATGGGAGTTTCAGTACCAGCATCTACCGGAAACCCACTGACAGGAAAGCAATGTTACTTACCGTAACAGTTGTTATCCAGGGACAGCAGGCAGCTATTCTCACTAGTGGGTGATGTCATCCGACAGAGCCCCGATACGGACGTCTCACAAGCATGTCTTGCTTGAAGAAACTCAGAAGTTTCGAGATGCCCGCACCGCGCATGCGCCAGTGCCTTCCCGCCCGATGGTCCGGGCGTGTCTCCTCAGTTCAGGTAGCTAGCCGAGAAGCCAACCCAGGGGAGGTGGGTGGGACGTGAGAATAGCTGCCTGCTGTCCCTGGATAACAACTGTTACGGTAAGTAACATTGCTTTATCCCAGGACAAGCAGGCAGGTATTCTCACTAGTGGGTGACCTCCAAGCTAACCTCAATGGGATGGTGGGAGAGTTGGCAACTTAGGAGAATAAATTTTGTAACACTGTTTGGCCAAACTGTCCATCCCTTCTGGAGAAAGTATCCAGACACTAATGAGAGGTGAATGTATGAACCGAGGACCAAGTGGCAGCCTTACAAATCTCCTCAATCGGTGTCGATCTGAGGAAGGCTACCGAGGCTGCCATTGCTCTGACCCTATGGGCTGTGACCTTACAGGGAAGGGGTAATCCAGCCTGGGCATAGCAGAAAGAGATACAAGCCGCCATCCAATTGGAGATGGTGCGCTTCGATACGGGTCGTCCCAACTTGCTTGGATCAAAGGAGACGAAAAGTTGAGGAGCAGTTCTGTGTGGTTTGCTGCGATCCAAGTAGAAAGCCAAAGCACGCTTACAGTCCAGAGTGTGAAAAGCTGATTCTCCAGGATGAGAATGAGGCTTTGGAAAAAACACTGGAAGGACAATAGATTGGTTGAGATGAAATTCAGAAACCACTTTAGGTAGGAATTTCGGATGAGTGTGGAGAACCACCTTGTCATGATGGAATACAGTGAAAGGTGGGTCCGCCACCAAGGCCTGAAGCTCACTGACCCTGCGAGCAGATGTGAGGGCCACCAGAAAAACCACTTTCCAAGTGAGAAACTTTAGTGGAGCCTTTCTCAGAGGCTCAAAAGGAGGTTTCATAAGCTGAGAAAGGACAACATTGAGATCCCAAACCACTGGAGGCGGTTTGAGAGGATTGACATGAAAAAGTCCTTTCATAAATCTGGAAACCACAGGATGAGAGGAGAGAGGTTTCCCTTGTAGAGGCTGATGAAAAGCCGCAATAGCACTCAGGTGGACTCGTATAGATGTCGACTTGAGACCAGACTGAGACAGGTGTAGAAGATAGTCCAATACAGAGGATAGAAAAGCTCGTTGAGGCTCCTTAGAATTGGAAACACACCAAGAAGAAAATCTAGTCCACTTCTGGGAGTAGCATTGACGAGTAGCAGGCTTCCTGGAAGCCTCCAAGACATCCCTCACCGCCTGGGAAAACTGGTGAGGGGTTACGTTGAGATGAACCAAGCTGTCAGGTGGAGAGACTGCAGGTTGGGATGAAGCAGTGAACCTTGATGTTGAGTAAGTAGTGAAGGAAACACTGGAAGAAGCACCGGCTCCCTGCTGCTGAGTTGAAGTAGAAGGGAGAACCAAGGTTGTCTGGGCCACCGAGGAGCAATCAGAATCATGGTGGCATGGTCTGATCTCAACTTGACCAGAGTCTTTGAATGAGAGGAAACGGAGGAAACGCATACAGGAAGCGATTCCCCCAATCCAGTAGAAAGGCATCTGCCTCGAGGCGATGAGGAGTGTAAATCCTGGAGCAAAACTGAGGCAGTTTGAAGTTGTGGGGAGCCGCAAATAGGTCTATCTGAGGCGTCCCCCATTTTGCAAAGATCTGATGAAGGGGGTTGGAATGGAGAGTCCATTCGTGAGGCTGTAGGAGACGACTCAAGTTGTCTGCCAAAA
This sequence comes from Geotrypetes seraphini, assembly GCF_902459505.1. Lineage (NCBI taxonomy): Eukaryota > Metazoa > Chordata > Amphibia > Gymnophiona > Dermophiidae > Geotrypetes > Geotrypetes seraphini. The sequence goes on from NC_047095.1 coordinate 73,359,165, forward strand.
CATTGTCCTTCCCCTGAATGTAGACAGCTTTGAGGAAGGCGTTGTGGCGGACCGCCCAATCCCAGACTCTGAGAGCTTCCTGGCAGAGGGAGGCCGAACCCGTGCCCCCCTGCTTGTTGACATAATACATGGCGACCTGGTTGTCTGTGCGAATGAGGACCACCATGTCGTGAAGCAGATGTTGAAAAGCTTGAAGAACATTGAAGATGGCTCTGAGCTCCAGAAGATTGATTTGATGGAGTCGGTCCGCACTGGTCCAGAATCCCTGAGTGCGAAGACCATCCAGATGTGCTCCCCAGGCATAGGTCGAAGAATCGGTCGTGAGAACCTTCTGGTGGGGAGGAGTGTGAAACAGCAAACCTCTGGATAGATTCGAAGAGGTCATCCACCAAAGTAGAGACTGCCGAAGAGCAGGAGTGACGATGATGTGTCGAGTCAACGGATCCGACACCTGAGTCCATTGAGATGCCAGGGTCCACTGAGGAATTCTGAGATGGAGTCTGGCAAATGGCGTCACATGAACTGTAGAGGCCATGTGGCCCAGGAGGACCATCATGTGTCTCACTGAGACGGATTGGCGAGAAGACACAGACTGGCAGAGATGAAGAAGAGCATCCAGGCGCTGAGGAGGAAGGAATGCTCGAAGATGAATGGTGTCCAGGACCGCCCCGATGAAGGGAAGAGACTGGGTCGGCTGTAGATGAGATTTGGGGAAGTTGATCTCGAAGCCCAAACTCTGCAGGAAGAAAATCATGGCGAGGGTCGCCGAAACGACCTCTGGAGCTGAGGGGGCCTTGATGAGCCAGTCGTCGAGGTAGGGAAATACCTGAAGACCCTTGTTCCTGAGTGCAGCGGCCACCACCACCAGACACTTCGTGAAGACTCTGGGTGACGAGGACAGGCCGAATGGAAGCACTCGATACTGCAGATGAAGATTTCCCACCCGAAATCTGAGGAATTTGCGGGAGGCCGGGTGAATGGGAATGTGAGTGTAGGCCTCCTTGAGATCCAGAGAGCATAACCAGTCGTTCTGCTCGAGGAGGGGGTAGAGAGAAGCGAGGGTCAGCATGCGAAACCTCTCTTTGACCAAAAACTTGTTGAGGACCCGAAGGTCCAGAATGGGTCGCAGGTCGCCCGTCTTCTTCGGAACGAGGAAGTACCTGGAGTAAAAACCCCGGTTGTGCTGATCCACCGGTACAGGCTCAACGGCCCGAAGCCGGAGCAATGCCTGAGCCTCTTGAAGAAGAAGAGCAGTCTGCGTCAAGTTGGAAGGATACTCTCTTGGAGGGCGGTCCGGAGGGACCCGATGGAATTGAAGAGAGTATCCTTCTCTTATGATGGAAAGGACCCAGAGGTCGGTGGTAATAGCCTCCCATCGATGATAAAAATGGTGGAGGCGACCCCCAATGGGAAAAACAGGAGGATGCAGAACGAGGTCGGTTATGCTCCCTGGAATAGAGTCAAAACGGCTGAGTAGCCTTGGGAGCAGCCGGCGGCTGAGGCTTCTGCTGAGCCTTCTGGGGAGGCTGTCTCTTCGCCGGTTGCCTCGCAGGAGGAGCCTGCCGTGGAGTGTAGCGCCGCTGATAGATCAAGGGCGGTCTAGAAGGTCGAGACTGTTGAGGCTTGGGCTTAGGCCGAAGGATAGATTGGAAAGACTTTTCATGGTCAGAAAGTTTTTTGGTTACGGTCTCGATCGACTCGTCGAACAGATCCGCACCCGCACAAGGTACATTGGCAAGCCTTTCCTGGAGGTTCGGATCCATATCAATCGTTCGAAGCCATGCCAAGCAACGCATGGCTATGGAGCAGGCGGCAGCACGTGCCGAGAGTTCAAAGGCATCGTACGAGGACTGCATCAGCTGAAGGCGCAGCTGGGAAAGCGAGGCTACCACCTCCTCGAACTCGAATCGAGCCTGGGAGTCGATGAAGGGAGTAAATTTGCGGAGGACCGGTAAGAAGAACTCCAAATATGAAGAAAAGAAGAAATTATAATTGAGAACTCGTTAAGCCATCATCGAGTTCTGGTAAATTCTTCGACCGAACTTATCCATCGTTCTGTCCTCTCGACCCGGCGGCACAGATGCATAGACCTGAGAGGGATGAGAACGCTTGAGGGAGGATTCGACCAGCAGGGATTGGTGAGAGAGTTGGGCCCCCTCAAACCCCTTATGATGAACAATGCGATATCTGGCATCCAACTTGCTCGGGACTGCAGGGATCGAGTACGGGGTCTCAAAGCATCGCATAAATGTTTGATCCAGCAACTTATGGAGAGGAAGTCGAAGAGACTCCGCAGGAGGATGAGGCAAGTGCATGGTGTCGAGATACTCCTTCGAATACCGAGACCCAGTGTCCAAAGTAACATCCAAGTCATCTGCCATTTGTCGAAGAAAGGAAGAAAAGGACAACTGGTCTGCCAGTACCGGCCTCCGAGACGGGCTGGAGGAAGTCGAAGCCTCAGGATCCAGAGAAACCTGGGAGCGGCAAGGGGAGTAAGAGGTAGACGGTTCCTCGTACTCCGGCCCCCCCGGGGGCGACAAATCAGAGGAAGAGTACCCCAGACGTGGCAGCTTCTTCTGTGGTGAAACCTCAGAATGGCGTGAGGAGTGCCTTGACGAGTGCCTGGATCGATGCCCTTCCCGGTGCCTGGAGGGGAGCGAGAATGTCGGTGCTTCACACGGTCCCCTGAAGCTTCCAGTGAATGAATAGGACTGGAAGCAGTAGAGCAAAGGGGCGGCATCGACGCCGCCTCCCGCGATGCAGTCCAGGCTTGGTACGGAGTGCGGAAGAATTCCTCCTGAGATCTACTATGCCCAGGGCTTCGATTATCAGGCGGGGGAACAGCACCATGTTGGCGCGGAGGCGTAATGGGCTCCAAGGGAGGCATGTCGCTAATAGAAGCCCGCCTCGGGGGACCGGCCGCCCTTCACCGCTCCTCCTCGCCAAGTAGCGAGATCGATCGACGAGGAGGAGGGGGAGGGGGTGGTCCACCCCCCTGGGTCGGGACCGGAAGGTCACCCTGGATGGAGGCAATTAACCTGGGTCCCATAGTCTGCATGAGCTCTACAAACTGAGCTTCGAGCAGGGATCGAAGCGAAGCCGATATGGGGGGTTCCGCACCGAAAGGGGGTCCACCAGCACGGTCTTCGCGCTCCTTCGTGGTCGAGTGCTTCTGCTTGGAAGCTTTCGGCACCTTAATGACCACAGGTGGAATAGTGGAAGGCAGTACCTGAGTCGAGGAGACGGGGACAGGCACCGGCGCCGAACTCGGGGCCGAAACCGGAACAAACGAAACCGGCTTCAGAAGGCCCGGAGTAGCAGCTGGCTTTGCATGGACAGGCGAAGCGGTCGATGACGTCGAAGCTGAAGGTTCCTTAGCAGCTTCCATCTTAAATATCGACTCCCACAACAGACAGCGGCGCTTAAACGACTGTGCTGTAAGAGTGGAACAAGGCCGGCACGATTTCAGGAAATGTTCTGGACCTAGACACTGCAGACAGCGTCGATGCGGGTCCGTCAGTGAAATTGCGCGCTGGCACTTGCTACACTTTTTAAAACCGGTGATTGGCCGGGACATAGGCCGAAAAAGCTCCGCCGCAAGATCGAAGACGTGGGGCCTGAGCCACGTGGCCGACCCGGCCGGCTCGCCGGAAGAAAAATTTTTTTATTTTTTTTTTAAATAAGAATAAAAATAAAAATAAAGAAAATACACGATAAAGAGTAAAAGAAACCCAAAATCGCGGCAATTAGAAGGCAAAAACGTGGAATTCAGTCAGCGCAGAATTGAAGTAAAACTTCTCAGCTCCGCGGAAAGAAAAGAACTGAGGAGACACGCCCGGACCATCGGGCGGGAAGGCACTGGTGCATGCGTGGTGCGGGCATCTCGAAACTTCTGAGTTTCTTCAAGCAAGACATGCTTGTGAGACGTCCGTATCGGGGCTCTGTCGGATGACATCACCCACTAGTGAGAATACCTGCCTGCTTGTCCTGGGATAATAACCTTTTACAATACAGCAGTTTTCATCCTCAACACCTTAGAAATAATATACCGACAGGTCAGTTTTTACAACTACGGAGGCTTTGTTCTACCACACAAGAATTTATCCAGCAAGCCACAGATATGAAGATCCGGTTTGAACAGAAGGGGTATCCATCTTCTGTTATTCGCAAAGCATACAAACGTGCACTGTATGCCAATCGAGATCTTTTGTTGAACTCATCATGATCTCAGGACTCACCCTCATTGGTCTGTGTACTCCCATACTCCATTCACGCCTTTCATATCAAAAGAATCATCAAACAGCATTGGGACATTTTGAGATATCACCCAGAGTTCCAGGAATTCCCATGGTTTGCTTTTTCTAAACAGCAGAATTTTAAACAACTTTTGGTGCATTCACAATTTTTGAGAAAGACAGAGGTAGTGGAGGGAGGTGAGCACAGCCCATGTGGTTCATGTAAAATGTGTGCACACAGTGTGAGCCTAGCCTACATGTCACTTAAAACACAGACTAAGTCTATATGCCTGGCTACTACCTGCAGTACAAAGCAGGTAGTATACATCATACAGTGTCCGTGCCACCTTCACTATGTGGGATGCACTACTAGAAGCATCAAAGTACGAATAGGTGAGCATATTAGCAGAATTAGATCTAAAGTGAAGGAAGCTCCTTTAGTGGCTCACTGGATTGAACATAATCATGACCTGACAGACCTTAAGTTTTCTATTCTGGACACTGTCACATCTACAAGAGGTGGAGACATAGCTAAATTGTTATGGAGAAAAGAACAGCAATGGATCTTTACTTTGAACACACTGCACCCTCGAGAGCTTAATAATGAGATCGAGTGGTTAGCATTTCTTTAGTAACGTTAGCCTTTGCTGTATTCACTCATTTCCACTTCAGGATTTCTCCTTAGTCAGTTTTTTCATTCCTGACAGCTGACGTCGTGATGTCATCACATTTTTGACATCATGACGTTTTTTGACGTTTTTTCAGCGTTTTTGCACTTAAATAGTGCCAGAAATCTGCTCTCTGCCTGGCGGTTTTTGAATTAAACAACTGTTTTCCAGCAGAGGTATGTAAGCTCCAAGGAGCTCTTTATATTAGTTACATTTCATTGTGCTTCCTATTCCCTAGAGCTGTTGCAAGAATGTGTCATTTTCAAGTCTCAGTGTGGTTATTAGAGTTTTGCTACATCCGCACCTGACTCTTGCTTTTACTGTTTGTTTCCTTAATAGAATCATTTTGATAGTCACAAGAGCCATTTTCAACTGCATTTCATCAGGAACCTGTCTGAATTACACCACTCGGGTCCCCTGACGCAGGGAACGAAATGGGGCCACGTTGGGTCCCCCAAGTCCTGTTTAAGCTAAATGTTATTTCTAAACATATTATAACACACAGTGACTCTCAAATACGTTAAAAATCTTTATTATGAAAGTTTTTTTGAGACTGAATTAAGCAATATTCTGTGGAGTTAGTGATCAAAGTTTTTATAAAATCACAATGACTGGAAGGTGAACTCTTCACCCAAGGGAGGTATTCAAGCCTTCCCTACAGAGTTCCATATCTCTGAGTATTTTTATAAACTTTATTTTGATCACTCTCCATGAATTTTGTTATCAATGCGGGTCAGTTGAATGATTTTGATATCATAGCCTATTTCTGACCTCAGGTCTGTAATCATTGTCCCTGAATTTCACAGCAAATCTACATCCATCTTTGGCATTAACTTTTTTTTTTTTTAGTTCAAACTTTTTATTGAATTTTAAAGGTACATATTAACTTTTAACATTAAATTTTCTTCCATTTCTCTGCTTTCTTTTCAAAATCTACTTTTCCATGCCTTCCCTTCCCATCTATCTGTGTGTACCATCTCCTCCCTCTCTCTCCCCCTTCCCCTCCATTCCTGTGCACAATATCCTCCCTATCTCTCTCTCTCTCCTGTGCTCCAACATCTGGTTTTCTCCTCCAACATCTGGTTTTCTCCTCCCACATGGACTAACATCTCTGTCTCCTTCCCTCCCCCCCAGTCTCCATTTACACCTGCTCTCATCCCTCCCCATCCCCACCCCTGGGCTAACTTAAAACAGCTCCAGGGGGCAACGCAGTCTAGGCATCTCTTCTCCTTCTGTCCATCTCCCACCCACCCTTCTTCCCCTTACCGTCTCAGTCTCCGTTCAAACTTAAAATCTTTTTCAGAGGAGCCCCAGCACAGCAGTCATTCTCATAGGCTGCCAGCGCTGCCCTGAAGTTTTCCCAAGTGAAAACAGGAAGTTATGTCAGAGGGAGGCGGATCGGGGCAGAGGGAAAACCTCAAGGCAGTGCCAGCAGCCTGTGAGAATGGTTGCTGAGCCAGGACCCCTCTGAAAAGATTTTGATTGGAGACCAGGAAGGCAGTGGCGTACCTAGCATATAGCCAATCATTTTTTAACACCCCCTTTCTATATGAATTTTTTTTTTTTGTAATAATCCACAAGTCGTACAAGGGTGTACTTAGAAACAGGCCAGCAACTTAAATATTGTCGTGAGCACTACATCATCAATACACCCATTGTAAAACTAAACAAGTCAGATCAGTACAGATCGATTCTGCACAGTCGAAGCTAACAGAAAAACCATGTCTTTTTCACACACAGAGAACATAGATATACCCTCGCCCAGTATAGAATAAATAACCACAAACTTGAATAGAAATATAGACAGAAATTAAACTGAACTATCAAGAGCCGGATTCTGCATACAATGCAACATCACAGGAAAAGACATATAGAGTAATGGCTGTTCTTTCTAAATCTCAGTATTTTAAGAAGTACTGTCCAAATTATCAATGAAATTAAGATGTCTTCAGTTGAGTCTACCTGAGAAACCTAAGGACATTACTTTGAAGGATTTATGGCAAGTAAATATGAGGATGGAGGGATTATTAAGATCAACAATTAAACAATCTTCAGATTTTTCATCAGATATTATTAAAAAAAAACTTGAAAATGTTGATTCTAATTTACTATTATTGGACAATAGAATAGTGACAATGGAGTCACAGGTTTCTACACTGTAGCAAGTTTCTACAGTTAAAGTTTCATGTATTATCCATTCAAAGTTTGAACAAATGGAAAACACAGCTAAATAAAAAAAAAAATCCACTTTGTTAACTTTCCTAAGACCCATTTGATGTCAGCTGAAATATTGCTTAGAAAATACTTTAAAGATATATTAGGATTAACAAATGTGGAGTCTTTACAAATAATGAATTGTTATTATATACCTCAGAAAAAGAAGGTAATATCTGATCAAGGGACAGACCTATTAGTATTTACAGAGTTTGATTTAACAAATTTCTTGGAAGATTCCCAAGATACTATATCAACTAGGTCTACTCTCTTGATCACTTGTTTAAGTGAATTGGATAAAAATTTGATAATGAGACTATATTTCAAGAATAGAACTATGAAATTTTGTGGTGATCTCGTATCAATATTTCTTGATGTTGCTAGAGCAACACAATATCAAAGAAAAGAATTTCTCAAGTTAAAATCTCGGGTATTGGGGGCGTGGCTTGGAAGCGCATGACAGCGGTCGGGTGAACGGTGAGCTCTGTCCCGATAGATCTTTTGATAGATTATATAGGTTACAAAAATTGATTTTTTTCTGTCTGATACAGAAAGGTTTGTTAACCTATGGCGTCTGGCAAGAATAATAAGGCAGATTCAGCTTTTGCTGTAACGGCTAGTGCCAAAAGAGCAAAACCCGAGCCTTGACTCCTTCGAAAAACAAGCAGTGAAAGAAAATATGGACAATATTGAAATCCTCCGGGAGCTCAGAGCAATTAGAGAAATTGTTTCTGACAACTCTAAAAACATTAAGGAGGTTAAAGATGAGATGGTTATTCTTAACAGGAAAATGGAATTAGTTGAGAATAAAATCGTAAATCTCAATGATAGAATGCTGACAGTTGAAACGGATTTATTTCAAATGAAGCCGGTACAAAAGAGGATTGAAATACTTACTCAAAGGCTGGAAGATTGTTGTAATAGGGAGAGGAGGAGTAATTTGAGATTAATAGGGCTACCGGAAGGGGCAGAAAAGAATAATATTACTTCCTTTTTGGAGAACCTCCTCCCTAAAATCCTCCCAATCAACATGAAATATCCTCTTGAAATCGAAAGAGCTCATAAGATACCGTCTAGGAGGAGTGATAATCAAAGGGGACCTCGTCCAGTAATATTCAAGCTCTTAAGGCATCAGCAAGTATTGGATATTGTTCGGCTGGCTAAAGAAAATAAAAGTTTAAAGTTTCAGGATTCTTGTATACATCTTGTACCAGATTTTGCTCCTGCCACTGCAGCTATGAGAAAGATTTCTAGACCTAAGACCGCAACTAAGAAATATAGGGGCAAAATATGGGCTGATTTATCCGGCGATGATGAGAGTGACTTACAAGAACAAAACATCAAATTTTAAGGAACCAGAAGATTTAAAGGATTTCTTACAGAAGCAAGAAGAACCTATGATTTCATAAATTATTTTACTTTAATATTTTTTCTTCCAGGAGTTGTGTTTTAAAACTAAACTTATTTGAAATGTGCATATATCTGTATTATTTAATTTGAGCTTTAAATGCAAAATCCAAAACACAGCACTAAGACTCATCTACTCATTAAAGAAACATGATCACATTACAGAAGCATATCTCCAATCGCACTGGCTTCCGATCCCAGCAAGAATACAATTTAAATTCTACTGCCTACTATTTAAGACTTTATACGGAGACAGTCCAAACTATCTGAATAACCGCCTCATCTACAACACCGCAACCAGACATAGGAAAACTCACACCCCATTCTCATATCCCCCAATTAAGGAGGTCAAACGGAAAAAACTATATGATGGCCTCCTGGCCACTCAAGCAGCCAAACTAGACAACCAAATCACCAATCTACTGACGGCATCCCTCAACTACAAGACTTTTAGAAAAGAAATAAAGACCATACTCTTCAAGAAAACTCTGAAAAAAGAAATAATACCGCAAGTGTCAAACTCCATCTCTCACTAAAGCCAACTACCTCAAACAAATAACCTTACTCATTTCTTACTCCTTTTGAAAATGACCAATTTTTTTTTTTTTTTGTAAGTTCTTATTGTAATACATCTTGGATAATTCTTTTGTAATCCGCCTTGAACTGCAAGGTAATGGCGGAATAGAAATCCCTAATGTAATGTAATGTAATGTTATTTTTAAAGTTTAGTGGATCAGTGTAGAGAATGGTTTATATTTGGAATGTTGTCCTTTTAACTTTAACTTTATTTTTTCTATACCGCAATACCACAAAACAGTTCAGAGCGGTTTACAGGATAAGAGACTGTACATTTACAGCGAAGTTACAGCTTAGTTATAGCGAAGTTACATCGAGGTTACAGCATATCGAAAAACAGTTCAGAGCGATTTATACAATATAGGTGCAGAGAATTAGTTAACAATTATATGGTATAAACCAGTGACAATTACAAAATGATCCAATAATTGTTGCATGGGGGGAGGGGAAGGGTAGGGAGGGAGGCAAGGTATTATTAGTTTGGTCGGGGGGGGGGGGGCGGGGGTTAGAGGAATTTATCAAAGAGGTATGTTTTTAGAGATTTCCTGAAGGATTGATAAGTTGGGGCAAGAGAGATGAGAGTGGACAGGCAGTCATTCCATTTGCCAGCTTGGAAAGAGAGGGTTTTGTCGAAGAATCTTTTGTGGATGCATTCTTTTGGGGAGGGGTAGGCAAACAGGTGTGCATTGCGTGTACGGTTAGAGCCTGGGAAGGTGAAGTGGCGTGAAAGATATATCGGGGCTGAGCCAGTTAGGGTTTTGAAGCAGAGGCAGGCGAATTTGAAGATGATCCTTGCTTCGAACGGTAGCCAGTGAAGTTTCCTGTAGAAAGGGCTGATGTGGTCTGATTTTTTGAGCCCGTAGATGAGGCGGACGGCGGTATTCTGAATAAGTCGTAGTCGTTTAATGGTTTTCTTGTAGGAGCCCAGATATATGATATTGCAGTAATCCAGGGAGTTTAGAATTAGGGATTGGACCAGCAATCTGAAGGTGGGAAAATCAAAGTAATGTTTGATGGAGCGGAGTTTCCACAGGGTGGAAAAACATTTTTTGACCTGGGTGTTAGTGTGTTCTTCTAAAGTGAGGCATCGGTCCAAGATGACTCCGAGGATTTTTATAGTAGAGTTGATTGGATACGTTAAGCCATTAAGTTGCAGGGTGGTGGATGTTAGTTTGTGGTTGGGACTTGCAAGGAAGAACTTGGTTTTTTCTGGGTTTAGTTTCAGTTTGAAGCGAGTGGTCTTTATGGGATTAAGAAATTATTACCATGACAGTTTTTGAAGCAACTGTAGTTTAATGCTTTTATGAAGATATTCAAGGGGATGATATTATTTCTTATATATTGATATAGGGTGATTTAAATGTCATGGATAAAAGAGATGTAATCAATAGTTCACGATATTTGGGTGCTTAGTTTGTTATTTTTCTCATTTATTACTTTTTGATGAGTATTTTCATATAGGTATTATTTTATATTACTTTGCTTATACTTTATAAGATTTTTTACTTTGATTAAATTATTTCATTCATTCAGGATTTAGTAAAAATTTATTAATGATGAAAGTTTTCAGGGGGAGTGGCCTAAGGAAGATGGCTGCGGGAGTCTGGAGCTAGACGCCACGGATGTTCCCTGACTGCTGTTTCTTTTTCTAAAGTGGAGAAATGGTGAAACGAAAATCCAAGATTCGGATTTTCCCTGACGAATCCTTACCAGCAGCAACGGGCCCGATGGACGCCTTCCTTCAGCGAGGGACGCCAACACAGCCGGAGGCTTTCTCGGCTGGGAGAGACACGCTGGCTGAAGCGTCGCAGCTCTCCCTCGAGGCAACATCTCTGACCCCGGAAGAGCGGAGTCCTCCGAGTCGCCCGGGGGCGTTTGTCCAATTGACTGAAGATCAAAGTCCTCCAAGTCCTCTGAGTTGCTCGGGGGCGTTTGGCCAGTCGACGGTGGAGGAAATGCACCAGGGTGTTTGCTCTCCAGGCATGCTGAGTTCGGAAGTCGGCTCAGTAGGAGGAGGAGTGAAGCCACTATTATCTGTGCATTCGGAGGAGCTGGGACAGAAACTTCCTCAGGATTTCCTGACATTAACTTCATCACCTGCTGAAGTTCCAGGTACTTTTACACCAGAGGTTCTGGGTGCTGAACTGACACCAATGCAGAGGCCCAAGGTTTTCAATATGGAGACAATTTGGGAAGCAATATCTACTTTGCAAATCTCTTTGGGAACTCAAATGCAGCAACTTACTACACGTTATATACCTCTGTTGTGTCTGAAAATTTGGAAATGAAAAATAGGATATCCAGCGTTGAAAATAAAGTGGATGGATATGAAACTAGATTAAAAACAGTGGAGTCCCAGGCTTCGGTCTGGGTAAAAGACAGTGGAAACCTTAATTTTAAGGTGGAAATGTTGGAAAATATGACTAGAAGAAGTAATCTTCGGATTATTAACTTCCCAAAATTACCACTTATTTCAGCGCAGGATACATTTAAAAAATATTTGAAAGAAGTTTTGAAAGTTTCCGAAATCTCCTATCCGCCTCTCACTAAAATTTATTATTTACTAACTAGAGCATCTGTTCAAAAACCAAACCAGCAGAATTTGTCTGCTGATAGTTTGGATTTGACAAATTTCCTGGAGAGGTCAGGTGAAGAGATACCGGCAACTGCTACGCTATTTGTACAATTTGCTATAGATGCTGATAGGGAATGGATGCTTAAATTGTTTTTCAAGTTTAAAGATGTTCCATTTATGACTAAAATAGTGAGAATGTATCCAGACGTGTCACGAATGACCCAAAAGAGAAGAAAACAATTTCTTATTTTGAGACCAAGGGTTCTGCAGTTAAGTGTGACGTTTGTACTCAGATTCCCCTGTAAGTGTGTAATGACCTATCAAGGGAACAGATTTATTTTCTTTGAACCTCAGCAGTTGACAAAATTTATTTCTGCTAAAGAGCAAACTTAAATTCTTGAGAGAAGTTCAGTCTCAACCTGCTCAAGTATAAGGTTTTTGGTTATGTTCTCTCCCACTACCATTTTCAATTTTCTTTGTACTATTTGATTAAGATTTCAGCAATTTTAAAGCTTTCTCCCCCATGGATTGAGGTCTAACGATACAAACCAGTAAAAATTTATTTTGTGTTTAATGTTATGCCGTATGAGAAAGGGAAAAATTTTGCCTTGATTCCTTTATTTCAATTGTAAATGTTTATTATTACCTATTGTCTCATTTTAATCTTTGAACTGACTTGTATTATTTTCTTGTTTTGACTAATATTATGTCAATACTATAAAATGAAAATAAAGATTTAAAAAAAAAAAAAAATGATGAAAGTTTTCATATGGGATACTTAAATATAACAATAATTTTTGAGGTTTTCAACATAATTTTCTAACTTTGTTTTTATATCTCATAACATATTTATTTTAAGGGATTTGGTTTGGTTGACTGGGGTTATTTGGAAAGAGATTAATTATTTATCTATATTTCTTAATGTAACTTATTGTTAAAGATCAATTGTTTTTGATTTTTTTCTATGGGGGAATTCTCTTTTACCTGATCAAATATGTGTGTTTTCAAATTTACACATTTATCATTCTTTAGGGGGGCTGGGGTGGGGGGAAGGTGGTAGGTTAAAATGGGGTTGTGTTCAATCTCAAGAGTTTAAATTAAGGAAAATGGTGTCTGCTTTTGAGATCCAAATTTATTTCAGTTTCATGTTTTCAAATAATAATATTGTTTTTAATTACCATGATGACTTTTAAAGTTTTTTCACTTAATGTTAATGGCCTTAATCACCAGATCAAAAGGAAAAAAAATATTAGCTTATTTGAAAAAACAGAGTGCTGATATCTACTATATTCAAGAGACCCATCTGAATATGGTGGAGTCAAAGAAATTGGAAGGGGGTTGGGTGAAGAAATGTTTTTTTGCCCCTGCAGTAGGAAAAAAAGCAGGGGTAGCTATTATTTTTTTTTTAATTTAAAAAAAATAGAAAAAAGTCAAACTCACTTCTGTTCACGAGCTACCAGAAATTGTTGCAATTGAATGGGGTCCCAAAAGACAAACTCAGTATTTTGTATCTTAACCAAACATTTACAAGGAAACTTCAAATAAAATGATGCCTCAAATGCCAATACTCTAGTTCTCAATTTCAAAAATTATTTTCTTCTAAGCTGTGTGGCTCTTGAGACATCAGGAAACATACTAACCAAATGTTGGTCAGTCTATTTTTAAAGTAAAGTTTCATTAACAGCATTTTATCTGTCTCACTAGAACATGTTAGAATCATTGTGGACCGAGTCTGAATAACATCTTGAGAATCTTCTAAAAACTCCGTCAAATTAATATCATCTGTTACCATCCACATCCTGTACAGTTTCCTTTTTCTTCTGGGGAATGTGATAACAGTTATTTATTAGAAAGCTATCCGCATTGGGTAATCCCAGTATCTCCTTAAAATATTTTAATAATATTTCTGGTAATAACAAATGAGTCACTGGGAAATTAACCAAGCGAAGATTATTTCCCCGATGCATATTTTCTAACATTTCCATTTTTAAATGCAATGATGTAGAATCTTTTACAGCAGATAGTGAAACAGCTTGCAATGTATTACACTGAGTTTCAATCCCACCTAATCTAGTTTCCAAACAATTTAAATTGGCATCCACATTCTCTAATTTTTGAACAACAGACTGTGAGAAATCAGATGTTTGTTTCATTGATTCTCTGAGAAACCCTTCAACCCTAGAAATACCTAACCATAAATCCTTTAAAGTGATATCCTGTTTTTCCACTGCTAGTGGTTGTTCGTCCACTACAGTAGTAAATTCAAGTGGTTTAGGTATATCTATGAAAGTTAATTTACTTGTTGAAGTGGACGATACCACAGGACCTGTGGAAACAATGGGAGTTATATTCCCACTTACACCGGATATTGGATGAAGGGGGGGGGGGGTCCTTAATAGAGGACTCATTGATGCTCCAGATATGGGAGAATTCAAATCAGAAACATTTTGTGCTGGAGAGTCTAAAGAAAAAAGGGGGTTGGGTGAAGAAATGTTTTTTTGCCCCTGCAGTAGGAAAAAAAGCAGGGGTAGCTATTATTAATAAAAAATGTACTGCCAATTTTCACCCTTTAGATAGATGGTTGCATGTAGATATGAGTATGGGAAATAATACCTTGACTTTGTTAAATATTTACGCCCCTAATTCAGGTCAACAGGAATTCTTTAAATCATTACAGAGGTTGATACTCCCACTGGCTGCTTCTAAAATAGTAGTGGCTGGAGATTTTAATGCTGTTATGGATCCTTTAATAGATAAAAAACCATGTAAAAATATAAAATCTTTAGGGTTAGATAATTTGGTTCATTCATGTGATTTAAAAGATATTTGGCGTATTCTTCATTTTAATGATTGGGAATTTTCCTTTTGTTCACAGGTTCATAAGTCTTTTTCAAGAATAGATTATATTTTTGTCTCCACTCAAATAGTTCAACAAGTGATTACAGCTGCCATAGATCCAATTATTGTATCTGATCATGCGGGTGTATGGATTGAGATACAATTAGATCAACAAGAGTATAGTAGACCTGTTTGGAGATTTGATAATACACTGCTTGTGGATGCAAAATTCCTTGAAGATTTCAAAATACAAATTAGTGAATTTTTTCATTTCAATTCAACTGAAGATGTTTCCATGGAAAATTTATGGGATGCTTTTATGGCTACCATGAAAGGTTCTATAATTTCATATTCTGCTTATATTAGAAAATAATTTAAAACGCAATATGCTGAATTGGAAAAGGAAATTAAATTAGAATTTAGAATCTAAATTGATTACTAAATGGGAGCATAACACTTTACAGGCTCTTTTAAAAGCAAAAGTTAAATATAATGAATTATCCTCAAAATTAATTAGGAAAGATTTGTTCTCCAAACAAACTATGTATTATGGAAATTCAAATAAGGCGGGAAGATTATTGGCTAATTATCTTAAAGCAAAGAAAAGAAAGAACAATATTGTTGCAATTAAAGATGATAAAGGTAATACACATAATCAGATTAGAAATATATTAAGTCAATTTTAAAATTTTATAAAGACCTATATTCTTCTGAGCCTTATGATGACAGGGAAAAAAAGATGGATTAGAATTTTTAAACTTAATTATTAGACTGAAGGTTCCTGATCAAATAAAAAGGAGTTTAGATGAGCCTATATCTCTAAAAGAATTAGAAACAGCACTGAAGTCTCTTAGAATTGGATCTGTTCCAGGTGGTGATGGTTTCACGGTAGAATTCTATAAATCATTTCAAATTACTCTTTTACCTCATTTGTTAAATTTATATCGGTCACAACTTACTAAAGGTTGTATTAAAGGTACTATGGCTGAATCATTAACTATTGTGTTGCCAAAGCCAAACAGATTCTACTTTGGTTGCAAATTACAGGCCTATCTCATTAATAAATGTGGATGGAAAACTTTTGGCTAAGATATTGGCTCTATGCTTAGCTAAGGCTCTCCCTTATATTATTGATATGCACCAAACAGGATTTGTTGCTAAAAGACATTCTAATAATTCTAGATTAGCGTTGCATATGTTAAATTTAACTAAAAATATGAAAGATCCGGCTTTTTCTGTATCTTTGGATGTGGAGAAAGCTTTTGATAAGAGTTGAATGGAATTTTATGTATCAAACATTAGACTGGTTTGGTATAGGATCTGGATTTATACAAATGATTAAAACATTGTATAGCTCCCCTTTTGCAAGATTGAATATTAACAATAATTTATCTGAGAGTTTTAATTTGCAGAGGGGAGTTAGACAAGGCTGTCCTTTATCTCCTTTGCTGTTCGATGTTGTATTAGAACCCTTATTACTAGCCATTCAACAAGCAAAGGGGATAAAGGGTATTCCTCATTCAGATTGGGAATATAAAGTTTCAGCATATGCAGATGACATTCTGCTTTATTTGAGAAATCCAGAAACTACCATCCCATGTTTGTTAGAATTGATTGATACATTTGGGAAATTTTCAGGATACAAAATAAATTGGAGTAAGTCAGAAATTCTTCCTCTAAATGTGCATAGTTCTAAAGGATTATTTGATTCTTTTCCATTTATATGGAAGGATGATGGATTAAAATATTTAGGTATTATGATAAAAAATACTCTTGATGACAGTAAAAGAGAATGAAAAACTTTTATTAAAAAGAGTTACAGAGTTATGTGAGCAATGGAATCCTTTGGGACAGCTGGGGACAGCATTCGGGCCAGTGGCAGGAGATAGGCAGAGCTGTGCCTAGCGAACCCGGAGCACGAGGCAGCTGAAGCAGGAAAGGGAGAAAGAGGATCGGAGGAAGTAGAGGGAGAGAGGCAGCGGACGGAGAGCGGTGCAGGGAGACCAGAGTCGCGGGGCAGAGGCGAGAGTTAGCTCCGCCCACCCCCTGACGTCACCAGACCGAACTCTCCATATAAGGAGAGCAGCCAACGGCGAGGAGCTCAGCTGGGGACAGCATTCGGGCCAGTGGCAGGAGATAGGCAGAGCTGTGCCTAGCGAACCCGGAGCACGAGGCAGCTGAGGCAGGAAAGGGAGAAAGAGGATCGGAGGAAGTAGAGGGAGAGAGGCAGCGGACGGAGAGCGGTGCAGGGAGACCAGAGTCGCGGGGCAGAGGCGAGAGTTAGCTCCGCCCACCCCCTGACGTCACCGGACCGAACTCTCCATATAAGGAGAGCAGCCAACGGCGCGCAGCCGTTCGGCGCGCGGCGAAGGCGAGCGGCAAAGGCGCTCGCCTTAGCGAGAGCGCCTTTGCGAAGGAGCCTTGCGAGGGAGCCAGAAACGCCAAGTAATCACTTTCTTTTCTCTCTCTCTTACCCACAGCAGGAGCACACCAGCACTCTCCGAGAGCGATGGAGGATCCAGGATCCCAGAGGTACTTTCCGGTATACTGCACAGAGTGCAATATGTACGACTACCTCCCCTTGGGAAGGCGGGAGTACATATGCAGTCAGTGTCAGGAACTGGAAAGCCTGAGGATGGAGGTCGACAGATTGAGGGTCAGGGTCCAGGAACTGGAGGGACTGCGCACCACAGAGGAGACGAGCTGGTCGACCAAGAACACAGACAGAGCAGGCCCCATTGTGGAACAAGTGAGAGACCTCGAGAGATTCATCGAGGAGGCCTATAGGAAGGTGGAGGAACAGGACCAGCAGCTGCTCAGACAGATGTCGGCAGACGAGACCCAGGATCCACAAGGCGACTCCGGGGAAGGACCTAGCGGAGGAACCATGCAAGAGGAGGAGACCGTGACTCACCAAGACCCCAAGGGAGAGACACCGCACTACACCGAGGACACGGACCTGAGACAGAGGAGGTTGCTGAGGAAAGGGAAGTCTGCTATTGTGGTGGGAGACTCGATCTTAAGAGAGGTAGATAGTCACGTAACATAGTAACATAGTAACATAGTAGATGACGGCAGATAAAGACCCGAATGGTCCATCCAGTCTGCCCAACCTGATTCAATCCAAAATTTTTTTATTTTTTTATTTTTTTTTTCTTCTTAGCTATTTCTGGGCGAGAATCCAAAGCTTCACCCGGTACTGTGCTTGGGCTCCAACCGCCGAAATCTCCGCCAAGACCCACTCCAGCCCATCCACACCCCCCCAGCCACTGAAGCCCTCCCCCGCCCATCCTCCCCCAAACGGCCATACACAGACACAGACCGTACAAGTCTGCCCAGTAACTGGCCTAGTTCAATCTTTAATATTATTTTCTGATTCTAAATCTTCTGTGTTCATCCCACGCTTCTTTGAACTCAGTCACAGTTTTACTCTCCACCACCTCTCTCGGGAGCGCATTCCAGGCATCCACCACCCTCTCCGTAAAGTAGAATTTCCTAACATTGCCCCTGAATCTACCACCCCTCAACCTCAAATTATGTCCTCTGGTTTTACCATTTTCCTTTCTCTGGAAAAGATTTTGTTCTACGTTAATACCCTTTAAGTATTTGAACGTCTGAATCATATCTCCCCTGTCTCTCCTTTCCTCTAGGGTAGCTGGAGGAAGGGAGGACCGGCTAGTGACTTGTCTCCCAGGGGCCAAGACACGAGACATCACTGATAGGATCGAGAGGATCCTGGACGGAGCAGAGACAGAGGAGACTGCGGTGATAATCCACGTCGGAACGAATGATGTGAGCCGGAAGAACTTCAGCATGGCCACACTGACTGACCAGTTCAGGGTCCTGGGACGAAAGCTGAAGCGGAGTACCCGGAGGATAGCATTCTCAGAGATCCTGCCTGTACTGAGAGCAGATGCAAAGAGGCAGGCAGACCTCCAGGCTGTGAATGCATGGTTGAGGAGATGGTGTCAGGAGGAGGACTTCCACTTTGTGAGGAACTGGACGTCCTTCTGGGGAAAGAGCAAGCTCTACCAGCGGGACGGCCTGCACCTGAGCACAGCGGGAACTAGACTACTGGCAGCCAATGTGAAGAAGGAGATAGAGAGGGCTTTAAACTGAGGAGAGGGGGAAAGCCGACAGCTGATCTGATGTTGACGCTTCGGACAACAGTATCCAGAACAGATGCTGAACGGGCTGACTGCAAGGAGGAAGTAGAGGGACCGGTGGATCTTAGGATCAGACAGCGAGGGAAACATCAGGTAAAGGGAGCTTGCTGGGAGGAGACTAAGGGGCATGGAGACACAAGGGGACTGGGCGGCACGAGGGCGAAAGCTGAGGGCAATATAGGGGTGCCACAAGGCGAGGGAGATCAAACAGAGGCTCAGGGGATGATAGCCCAGGAGGGGCCGGTAGGGCTAGAAAACCCAGAGGAAAAGAGGGGAAGTGGGGTGGCGGGAATGTGGGGAAGCCGAAAGCTACGAGGGTAAAGGCTGAGGGCAAAGCAGAAGCACAGGGAACAGGAGAACTGCCCGAAATTCAAGGAGAGGCGGCCCAGGTAAATGCGGAGGTGGAGGAAAAACGATGGGACCTGCGGTGCTTATACGCAAATGCAAGAAGCCTCATGGCCAAGATGGGTGAACTAGAAGTCGTGGCCAAGGGGGAGGACCTGGATGTAATTGGAATTACAGAAACCTGGTGGACAGAGGAGAATCAATGGGATGTGGCACTGCCGGGGTACAAGCTCTACAGGAGGGACAGGACCCACAAGAAGGGGGGAGGCATAGCACTATATATAAAGGACTCTATCTACTCGGTCAAGATGGATATGGCAACGAAGGCAGAGGGGCTGGAATCGCTATGGGTCAAATTGCCGGGAAACAAGGGTGCAGGCATAAAACTGGGGCTGTACTATCGCCCACCTGGTACGCCAGAAGGAGTCGGAGATGACTTGGAAGCTGAACTGAGACGGGAATGCAGGACTGGAAGTGTAACAGTGATGGGGGACTTCAACTACCCGGGGATAGACTGGAGTACGGGTCACTCCAACTGCACTAGGGAAACAGGATTTGTAGAAGCTGTGAGGGACTGCTTCATGGAGCAACTGGTCACGGAACCAACACGAGGGGGTGCTACTCTTGACCTCATCCTAAACGGATTGGGGGGGCCTGCAAGAGGGGTAGAAGTGGGAGGACCACTAGGCAACAGTGACCACAGCGCGATCAGATTCACATTAGAAAGTGGGACACCCATAGTAAGGAGGACCGCTACAACCGCGCTCAACTTCAGGAAAGGGAACTATGTTGCTATGAGGGAAATGGTGGGGAGGAAGCTCAAAAACATCTTTAGGATGGAGACTGTAGGAAGCGCCTGGACCCTATTCAGGGACACCCTGCAGGAAGCACAAAGAATGTATGTCCCCAGTTTCAGGAAAGGCTGCAAGAACAAGCGGTCAAAGGACCCGGTTTGGATGTCAGCTGAAGTAAAGAGGGCAATAAATGACAAAAAAGTATCCTTCCGGAGATGGAAAAAGGACCCAACGGAGGAAAATCACCAGACGCACAGGAAATGCCAAAAGGAATGCCACCGAGAGGTTAGAAAAGCAAAAGGGGAATACGAAGAGGGGCTGGCCAGGGAGGCGAAAAACTTCAAGGTATTCTTCAGTTACGTAAAGGGGAAGCGACCAGCGAGAGAGAAGATGGGGCCGTTGGACGATGGGGACAAGAAGGGAGTGATTAAGGAGGATAAAGAGGTAGCTGAGAGGTTGAACGCGTTCTTCTCGTCGGTTTTCACGAGAGAAGACACATCTAAATATACCACTCAGAGGAGCTCACGAGTGGGGAACAGGCCGAAAAATTGGAGCACATAGAGGTAAGTAAGGAGGATGTCCTCAAACAGATAGACAGGTTAAAATGCGGCAAATCACCGGGCCCGGACGGGATCCACCCAAGGGTTCTGAAGGAACTGAGACAAGAAATAGCGGGCACAATCCAGCATGTATGCAACCTATCCTTGAAAACTGGAGAGGTACCAGAGGACTGGAAATTGGCGAATGTCACACCTATCTTCAAGAAGGGATCGAGGGGTGACCCCGGGAACTACAGGCCGGTGAGCCTGACTTCAATTATAGGGAAGATGGTGGAAGCTATGATCAAGGACGGCATTTGTGAGCACATCGAGAGAAATGGCCTACAGAGAACAAGCCAGCACGGATTCTGTAAGGGAAGGTCGTGCTTAACGAACCTTCTGTACTTCTTTGAGGGAATAAGCGGTCGGGTGGACAATGGGGAACCCATTGACATCATTTACCTCGATTTTCAAAAGGCTTTCGACAAGGTGCCACATGAAAGGCTGCTTAGGAAGCTGTGGAACCACGGGGTGGGAGGGGATGTGCACAGATGGATCAAGCACTGGTTGTCGGGTAGACTGCAGAGGGTTGGAGTAAAGGGTCAATATTCTGACTGGCGGAGAGTCACAAGCGGTGTGCCACAGGGATCGGTGCTGGGGCCGTTACTCTTCAACATATTTATCAATGACCTGGAAACGGAGGCAAAGTGCGAGGTTATAAAATTTGCAGATGATACCAAACTGTGTGGCAGAGTTAGGTCCAGGGAGGAGTGTGAGGACCTGCAAAGGGACCTGGAGAAGCTGGAAGACTGGGCAAACAAATGGCAAATGTGCTTTAACGTGGAAAAATGCAAGGTCATGCATATAGGGAAAAAGAACCTGTTGTTCAACTACAAATTGGGGGGGGCATTGTTGGGAGACAGCAGACTTGAGAGAGACTTGGGTGTGCTGGTGGATGCATCACTGAAGCCATCTGCACAGTGCGCAGCAGCCTCGAAAAAAGCCAACAGGATGCTGGGCATCATAAAGAGGGGCATCACAACCAGGACGCGGGAAGTCATCATGCCATTGTATCGAGCGATGGTGCGTCCACATCTGGAATACTGCGTTCAGTATTGGTCGCCATACCTCAAGAAGGACATGGCGGTACTTGAGAGAGTCCAAAGGAGAGCAACGAAACTGGTAAGAGGGCTGGAACACTGCCCATACGCCGAGAGGTTGGATAGGCTGGGGCTCTTCTCTCTGGAAAAAAGGAGGCTCAGGGGAGATATGATAGAGACCTTCAAGATCATGAGGGGCATAGAGAGGGTGGATAGGGACAGATTCTTCAGACTGAAGGGGACAACAGGTACGAGGGGGCATTCGGAGAAACTGAAGGGAGATAGGTTCAAGACAAATGCAAGGAAGTTTTTTTTCACCCAAAGGGTCGTGGACACTTGGAATGCGCTACCGGAGGAAGTGGTCAGGCAGAGTACGGTACAGGGATTCAAACAGGGATTGGACGGATTCCTGAGGGATAAAGGGATCGTGGGATACTGAGAGAAGTATACAGGAAATAAGTATAGAAACCCGACCAGGTCGTGCATGTGCAAGACCGGAGGGTTATTACTTCGATGGGAAGATAGGACTTAAATGGGAAAGGTGGCAAGGGGGCCCCTTCTGGTGATTCAGACAGGTTTGGGCCGCCGCGGGAGCGGACTGCTGGGCATGATGGACCTATGGTCTGACCCGGCGGAGGCACTGCTTATGTTCTTATGTTCTTTACATCTTTCTTGGTGGGGAAGAGTTCAAACTATTAAGATGATGATACTGCCTGTAGTTTGTTATCAAATGAGTATGATACCAGTTTTTTTTCAGGGGTCCTTTTACAAAAAGCTTAATATCCTTACGAAGTTTCTTTGGCTTGGTAAAATGCCTAGAATTGCTTTAGTATCTCTTCAAAAGCCAATTGAGGAGGGTGGGGTAAATTTTCCAAATTTTTATAGGTATCATCAAGCCTATATTTTGTGTCAGGGTATGTATTGGATCCTCCCAGAACTCATTGATAATGCACCTGATTGGTTATATTTAGAATGGCGTTTTTTGTTTCCTTTAAATTTAGCTCATGTTCCTAGTATTAAAATATCTAGAAAATACAAAGAAAACAGAATTTTATCTGACACATGGAAAACATTGAGATACATTAGTAATTTAACACATATTCCAATAAATAAATCAACGAATCAATCTTTATGGATAAACTCCATAAATCTTTATGGACAAATTGGCGGTTCTAAAATCTTATGGAAGAACTGGATTATTGCAGGTATTCGAACTCTGAATGATGTTATTTCAGATGGTAAGCTGCTTGATTTTTCACAGGTTCAACATAGATTTGGTCTGAATAAAACACAAAGTTTTAAATGGTTGCAGCTGAAGCAGGCTATTCAGGTGGGGTTCACTGAATGGAAAAATTTGAATAATCAATATAGTATGGAGTTCCTATGCTTTCAAGCAGACTTCTTGGGACATCAAGCCGCATTGTGGTATAAATTAATATCTGGATAAAAATATGTGAATAAAAAACCAAAAAATGGTCTTAGAGACATTTGGAGCATTTAGATTAAGCAGCAAATTTCTGCATCTCAATGGCCACGAATTTGGTCTTGGAGAATGAGATGTACAGTGTCTGCATCTATGAGGCAAACCTGGTTATTTTTATTGCATAGAGCGTTTTGGACCCCAGTTTGTTTACAAAAGTTAGATTGCTCTAAATCTAATAGATGCTGGCACTGTAATCTGGAAGTGGGGACGTTGGATCATTTACTTTTTTATTGCTATTTTGGAATTCAATTTGGACTCAAGTAAATTGTCTATTAGAAAACCATGTTGCGTTATCTTATGATACTGTTCTGTTTGGTATATCTATAAGGAAAAAAGTCAAATTTCTTCGCATAATAATAAACTTTTATTGATCATGACGGGAGTCGCCATTCAGCACAGTTACTTACCGTAACAGGTGTTATCCAGGGACAGCAGGCAGATATTCTTGACTGATGGGTGACGGCACCGACGGAGCCCCGGTACGGACACTTTTAGAGTGATTGCACTCTAAGAACTTGGAAAGTTCTAGAGACCGCACCGCGCATGCGCGAGTGCCTTCCCGCCCGACCCCGACGCGCGGTCCCTCAGTTAAGATAAGCC
Organism: Geotrypetes seraphini; assembly: GCF_902459505.1. Taxonomy (NCBI): domain Eukaryota; kingdom Metazoa; phylum Chordata; class Amphibia; order Gymnophiona; family Dermophiidae; genus Geotrypetes; species Geotrypetes seraphini. The sequence goes on from NC_047095.1 coordinate 73,382,705, forward strand.
AGCTAAGAAGCCAACCCGGGGAGGTGGGTGGGACGCAAGAATATCTGCCTGCTGTCCCTGGATAACACCTGTTACGGTAAGTAACTGTGCTTTATCCCAGGACAAGCAGGCAGCATATTCTTGACTGATGGGTGACCTCTAAGCTAACAAAAAGAGGGATGGAGGGAAGGTTGGCCATTAGGAAAACAAATTTTGCAAAACAGATTGGCCGAAATGTCCATCCCGTCTGGAGAAAGCATCCAGACAATAATGAGATGTAAAAGTATGGACTGAGGACCACGTAGCAGCTTTGCAGATTTCCTCAATGGGCGTGGAACGGAGGAAAGCTACAGATGCTGCCATAGCTCTAATTCTATGTGCCGTGACAGAACCTTCCAGTGTCAGTCCGGACTGAGCATAGCAGAATGAAATGCACGCAGCAAGCCAATTAGATAGCGTACGTTTAGAAACAGGACGTCCCAATTTATTCGGATCAAAGGACAAAAAAAGTTGGGGAGATGATCTGTGGGGCTTAGTACGGTCTAAATAGTAAGCTAAAGCCCGCTTACAGTCCAAAGTATGAAGAGCCTGTTCCCCGGAATGAGAGTGAGGTTTAGGGAAAAAAACAGGTAGTACAATAGATTGGTTGAGATGGAACTCAGAAACAACCTTAGGGAGAAACTTTGGATGTGTACGTAGAACCACCTTGTCGTGATGAAAGACAGTGAAAGGTGGATCAGAAACTAGTGCATGTAGCTCACTGACCCTCCTGGCAGAGGTGAGAGCAATAAGAAAAAGTACCTTCCAAGTGAGAAACTTGAAAGAGGCAGTAGCCAAGGGTTCAAATGGAGGCTTCATCAAGGCGGAGAGAACCACGTTCAGATCCCAGATCACCGGAGGTGCTTTGAGAGGTGGTTTCAGATTGAAAAGACCTCGCATGAATCTGGAGACCAGGGGATGAGCTGAAAGGAGTTTCCCCTGGACTGGCTCATGAAAAGCCGTAATGGCACTGAGATGAACTCTGATGGAAGTAGATTTGAGACCAGAAGTAGACAGAGAAAGCAGATAATCCAATAGAGGTTCCACAGCAAGAGACCTGGGGTCATGATGATGGAGGAGACACCAAGAAGAAAACCTCGTCCACTTTTGATGGTAACATTGTAGAGTGGCTGGTTTCCTGGAGGCGTCCAGGATGGAGCGAACAGGCTGAGATAACAAAGAATCAGTTGAAGTCAGCCCGAGAGATACCAAGCTGTCAGGTGTAGAGATTGCAGGTTGGGATGGAGGAGGGTTTCCTGATCTTGTGTAAGCAGAGATGGAAACAGTGGAAGTAGAAATGGATCCCTGGAACTGAGTTGAAGTAGAAGGGAGAACCAATGCTGTCTGGGCCACCGTGGTGCAATCAGGATCATGGTGGCTCGTTCCCTCTTTAGTTTGAACAAGGTCCGAAGCATGAGAGGCAGAGGAGGGAAAGCATAAAGGAACAGATTGGACCAATCCAGAAGAAACGCATCCGCTGCCAGACGGTGAGGAGAGTAAAGTCTGGAGCAAAATTGGGGCAACTGATGATTGTGAGGAGCTGCAAAAAGGTCCACCTGAGGAGTGCCCCATTGTGCAAAGATGGACTGTAGAGTCGATGGGTCGAGAGTCCATTCGTGGGGTTGGAGAACTCTGCTGAGCTTGTCTGCTAAGTAGTTCTGTTGTCCCTGAATATAAATTGCTTTCAGGAATAAGCGGCGCGAGGATGCCCAAGACCAGATTCTCTGGGCTTCCTGGCATAAGAGGCGAGAGCCCGTTCCCCCCTGTTTGTTGATGTAGTACATAGCCACCTGGTTGTCTGTGCAAATTAGAAGGACTTGAGGAAATAGAAGGTGTTGGAAGGCCTTGAGGGCATAGAACATTGCCCTGAGTTCCAGGAAATTGATGTGATGCTTCTTTTCCTGAGGAGTCCAAAGGCCCTGAGTTTGGAACTCGTTCAGATGAGCTCCCCATGCATAAGGGGAGGCGTCGGTGGTGATGATCAGATGATGAGGAGGCAGATGGAACAGAAGGCCCCTGGAGAGATTTGAGGATATCAACCACCATTGCAGAGACTGACGAAGAGACGATGTCACAGATATGTGTCGTGAGCAAGAGTCTGTCGCTTGAGACCACTGGAGAGCCAGGGTCCATTGAGGAGTGCGCAGGTGTAGCCGTGCCAGGGGTGTGACATGAACTGTGGAGGCCATGTGACCCAAGAGAATCATCATCTGCTTTGCAGAAATGGAGTGCTGGGACAGCACCTGCTGACAGAGCGATTGGAGGTTGCGAAGACGGTTGTCCGGCAAGAAGGCTCTCATCTGGACCGTGTCTAGAATCGCTCCAATGAATTGAAGTCTCCGCGTAGGAAGAAGGTGAGACTTGGGTATATTGATTTCGAACCCCAGGAGTTGTAGAAAAAAGATGGTCTGGTTGGTGGCCAGAAGAACAGTCTGAGATGAAATGGCCTTGATTAACCAATCGTCCAGGTAGGGAAAAACCTGAAGGTGGTGGGAGCGTAGAAACGCTGCCACCACTACCAGACATTTCGTGAACACTCTTGGAGAGGAGGCAAGACCGAAGGGGAGCACCCTGTATTGGTAATGACAGTGATTTATCATGAAGCGAAGGTACTGTCTGGAGGCCGGATGAATTGGAATGTGAGTGTAGGCCTCTTTGAGATCGAGAGAGCATAGCCAGTCGTTGTGATCGAGGAGAGGATAAAGCGTAGCTAGAGATAGCATCTTGAATTTTTCTTTGACCAAACATTTGTTGAGATCTCGCAGATCTAGAATTGGTCTGAGGTCTCCTGTTTTCTTGGGGACTAGAAAATACCGGGAGTAGAATCCTTGCCCTCTTTGGTCCAGAGGAACTTCCTCTATGGCGTTTAGAAGTAGGAGGGACTGAACCTCCTGACAAAGGAGGGCAGATTGAGGAGTGTGCAAAGCAGACTCTTTTGGTAGACTTTGGCCCGGAAGGGTGTGAAAGTTGAGAGAGTAGCCGTGGCGGATGATGTTGAGGACCCACTGGTCCGAGGTGATAACTTCCCACCGGCTGAGAAAGAAAGACAGTCGTCCTCCTATCGGTTGAGGGAGGAGAGGAGATGGTTGAACGCTGGCTATGCCCTCGAGTATCAAGTCAAAAGGGCTGAGTCGATTTTTGTGGAGGAGGCTGCTTAGCTGGTTGTTGCTGCTGAGGTCTAGGTGTTTGCCGCTGCTGTTGACGCTGCCTCCTAGGTTGCTGAGTGGAAGGCTGCAAGGGGCGAGCCGCAAAACGCCGCTGATAGGCCGTTTGCTGTCTGAATGGCCGTGAAGGTGGAGGTTTCTTCTTGGTCTTAAGAAGGGTATCCCAGCGGGTTTCATGAGCCGAGAGCTTCTGGGTCGTTGAGTCCATAGAATCTCCGAACAGCTCATCCCCTAAGCACGGGGCATTAGCCAACCGGTCTTGATGATTAACATCAAGCTCAGAGACTCTGAGCCAAGCCAAACGGCGCATGGCTACAGATATGGCTGTTGCTCTAGAGGTAAGCTCAAAAGTGTCATATATAGACCTTACCATGAATTTCCTGAGCTGGAAAAGAGCTGAAGAGCACTGATGGAAAGCCTCACGATTCCCCACAGGAAGGTACTGTTCAAAGGAAGCCATGGTGGTAAGGAGATGCTTTAAATAAAACGAAAAATGAAAAGCATAGTTACCAGAACGATTAGCAAGCATCGCATTCTGGTAAAGTCGCTTACCAAATTTGTCCATGGCTTTACCCTCTCTGCCAGGAGGGACAGAGGCATAGACACTAGCTCCTAAGGACTTCTTGAGGGTGGATTCTACAAGAAGAGACTCATGAGAGAGCTGTGGTTTATCAAAACCAGGAATAGGGATTACTTTATAAAGGGAATCCAATTTGCGAGGGGCTCCCGGGATGGTAAGAGGAGTCTCCAGATTCTTGTAAAAGGTCTCCCTCAGGATGTCATGTAGAGGGAGTTTCAAGAATTCCTTTGGAGGCTGGTCAAAATCAAGAGCGTCCAAAAAAGCTTTGGACTTTTTAGACTCAGCCTCCAAAGGAATGGAAAGAGATTCACACATATCTCTTAAAAAAGAAGAGAAAGAGGTGGAATCAGGTTTGGAGGAAATATCCTGCAGAACAGGCTCGTCCTCCTCTGAAGAACACTCCCCTTCTGACTGAAGAGGTTCTTCAGAGTCGCCCCACAGATCAGGGTCTCGAACATGGGGACCACGGTCCCGAGACTCAGGGGTGGATGGTTCTCGGTGTCGGGACTTCTGTACCGACTTACCTGACCTCACCGACGCGGTACCGGGCGATGTTATCGGTCGCACCGGAGCCGATGTCTGCACCGATTGGTGATGAGACCTAGGCTCCGGTGCGAGGACAGGCATCGATGCCGATGAGGTCTGGTGTACCGGTACCGAAGGAGTGGATGGTGACAATAATGGCTGTTCCACGATCGGTACCGGTTGCTCAGTGGGGACCGATACCGGAGGGCTCGGTGTCAGGAGAGCTGGAAGGAGTTGTTTGAGCTGTTCCTTCAGCTGTACCTGCAAGATGGCCGCAATGCGATCATCGAGGGAGGGCACCGGTACCGCTTTTTTCTTCTGCGGTACCTGCGGTGCCGCTCGACGCCCCGGAGATGAGGAGCCCGATGTCGAGGGACTCACCTCAATAGGGGCGGAGCGCTTCCGCTGGCGCCTCACGGTCGGCAGGATTGGACTCTCTGCAATGGAGACCGGAGGACGTTCCAGCGGGGAAGGCTTCTTAGCCGGCTTACCTGCATGCTGCGACGCCGACGCGGTATCGCGTGGCGTCGATGAGGTGGGTGCCGACGAAACAGGTACCGAGACCGGCGCCGAAGACGCGGGGTCGGACATGTCGGTGCCGAAAAGCAGTCTCTGCTGTATTTCTCGATTTTTGAGAGTCCGCTTTTTCAAAGTGGCACAGCGGGTGCAGGTAGAGGCCTGATGTTCCGGACCCAGACACTGAAGGCACCAGTTGTGCGGGTCTGAAAGGGAAATAGGCCGTGCACACCGCTGGCACTTCTTGAATCCGGGCTGGGGGGGCATGAACGTAAAAACGGCTTCTGCCAAATCGAAGGCCGAGGCCTCGATGATGGCAGTAGGCCCCGCCGGGTCAAATCAAGAAACTTGACAAAAATACGATAAAAATTTTTTTTTTTTTTTTTTTTAAAGAAAGAAAAACGGAAGGGCAAAAAGAACCCGAAAAAGTTTACGCGAGCGGGAAGGCGAATGAAAAATATTTCAACAGCCGTTGAAAATGCGACTTCTTAGCTCCGCGGAAACTAAGAAACTGAGGGACCGCGCGTCGGGGTCGGGCGGGAAGGCACTCGCGCATGCGCGGTGCGGTCTCTAGAACTTTCCAAGTTCTTAGAGTGCAATCACTCTAAAAGTGTCCGTACCGGGGCTCCGTCGGTGCCGTCACCCATCAGTCAAGAATATGCTGCCTGCTTGTCCTGGGATAAAGCATATTACCAATAATTGGAAAAACTATGCTAATCTTAACTAAACATTTTGGTGGAACTCATTATGCCATATAGCACAGTTACTTACCGTAACAGGTGTTATCCAGGGACAGCAGGCAGGTATTCTTGACTGATGGGTGATGGCACCGACGGAGCCCCGGTACGGACAACTTTAGAATGATTGCACTCTAAGAACTTAGAAAGTTCTAGTTAGGCCGCACTGCGCGTGCGCAAGTGCCTTCCCGCCCGACGAAGGCGCGCGGTCCCCAGTTAGGATAAGCCAGCTAAGAAGCCAACCCGGGGAAGTGGGAGGGACGCAAGAATATCTGCCTGCTGTCCCTGGATAACACCTGTTATGGTAAGTAACTGTGCTTTATCCCAGGACAAGCAGGCAGCATATTCTTGACTGATGGGTGACCTCCAAGCTAACAAAAAGAGGGATGGAGGGAAGGTTGGCCATTAGGAAAATAAATTTTGTAAAACAGATTGGCCGAAGTGTCCATCCCATCTGGAAAATGCATCCAGACAATAATGAGATGTAAAAGTATGAACTGAGGACCAAGTAGCAGCCTTGCAGATTTCCTCAATGGAAGTGGAACGGAGGAAAGCTACAGACGCTGCCATAGCTCTAACTTTGTGGCCCGTGACAGAACCCTCCAGTGTCAGGCCCGACTGAGCATAACAGAATGAAACGCAAGCAGCAAGCCAATTGGATAGAGTGCGTTTAGAGACAGGATGACCCAACTTGTTAGGATCAAAGGACAAAAATAGTTGAGGAGATGATCTGTGAGGTTTAGTGCGTTCAAGATAGTAAGCCAAAGCACGTTTACAGTCCAAGGTATGCAAAGCCTGTTCACCTGGATGAGAATGAGGCTTTGGAAAAAAGACATGTAGGACAATGGACTGATTAAGATGAAAGTCAGACACAACCTTGGGGAGAAATTTTGGATGTGTATGGAGGACCACCTTATCATGGTGAAAAACAGTGAAAGGTGGATCGGCCACTAGTGCATGCAGCTCACTGACCCTCCTGGCAGAAGTGAGAGCTATAAGGAAGACCACTTTCCAAGTGAGAAATTTGAAATGCGCTGTGGCCAAAGGTTCAAATGGAGGCTTCATTAAAGCAGACAGAACCACATTGAGATCCCAAACCACAAGAGGGGGCTTGAGAGTGGTTTCACATTGAAAAGGCCCCTCATGAACCTAGAAACCAACGGATGAGCTGAGAGGGGTTTTCCATGAATTGGCTCATGAAAGGCAGCAATGGCACTAAGATGAACTCTGATAGAAGTAGATTTGAGACCAGAGTCAGATAAGGAAAGAAGATAGTCCAACACCAGTCCCACTGCTAGAGACATGGGATTATGGTGATGTAAGAGGCACCAGGAAGAAAACCGAGACCACTTCTGCTGATAACACTGAAGCATGGCCGGTTTCCTGGAAGCATCAATGATAGAACGGACAGGCTGAGAAAGGAGTGAGTGAGCCGAAGTCAGCCCGAGAGATACCAAGCTGTCAGGTGCAGAGACTGTAAGTTGGGATGCAGTAGGGTCTGCTGATGCTGAGTAAGCAGAGAAGGAAACAGTGGAAGAAGTATGGGTTCCCTGGAACTGAGTTGAAGTAGAAGGGAGAACCAATGTTGCCTGGGCCACCGTGGAGCGATGAGAATCATGGTGGCTCGTTCCCTCCTGAGCTTGAACAAAGTCCGCAGCATGAGCGGTAGAGGAGGAAATGTATATAGGAAGAGATTGGTCCAATCCAGGAGAAATGCATCGGGTGCCAGATGGTGAGGAGAGGAGAGTCTGGAGCAAAACAGGGGCAGCTGATGATTGTGAGGAGCTGCAAAGAGGTCCACTTGAGGAGTGCCCCATTGAGCGAAAATGGACTGGAGAGTCAAGGGGTCGAGAGTCCATTTGTGAGGTTGGAGAATTCTGCTGAGATTGTCTGCTAAGGAATTCTGCTCCCCTTGAATGTAGACAGCCTTCAGGAATAAATGATGAGCTGTCGCCCAAGACCAAATCCGTCGGGCTTCCTGACACAACAGGCGAGAGCCCGTCCCTCCCTGTTTGTTGATGTAGTACATTGCAACTTGATTGTCTGTGCAAATGAGAAGTACTTGAGGAGAGAGAAGATGTTGAAAGGCCTTGAGGGCATAAAACATCGCTCGGAGTTCCAGGAAATTGATGTGGTGTTTCTTTTCCTGGGTGGTCCAAAACCCCTGAGTTTGGAATTCGTTCAGGTGAGTTCCCCAAGCATAGGGGGATGCGTCTGTGGTGATCACAAAGTGATGAGGAGGTAGATGGAACAGTAGACCTCTGGATAGATTTGAAGATGTCAACCACCAAAGAAGCGACTGTCGAAGAGACAAGGTCACAGATATGTGTTGTGAACAAGGATCTGTTGCTTGTGACCACTGAGTCGCTAGGGTCCATTGAGGAGTACGCAGGTGGAGACGTGCGAAGGGTGTGACATGTACTGTGGAGGCCATGTGCCCCAAGAGCACCATCATGTGATTTGCAGAGATGGTAGTCTGTTGAAACTCCTGCTGACAGAGATGAAGGATGGTTTGAAGGTGGTTTGATGGAAGAAACGCCCTCATCAGAACAGTGTCCAGAATGGCTCCAATGAATTGAAGTCGCTGAGTCGGAATGAGGTGCGACTTGGGTAGATTGATTTCGAACCCCAACAGTCGAAGGAAGTGAATTGTCTGATTGATGGCAAGCAGAACCGCCTGAGGTGAATGAGCCTTGATCAGCCAGTCGTCCAGATAAGGGAAGACTTGAAAGTTGTGAGAGCGGAGATAGGCCGCTACCACAATCAGACATTTGGTGAACACCCTGGGAGAGGAGGCCAGACCGAAGGGTAACACCTTGTACTGATAATGATGTTGGTTGATGAGAAAGCGTAGATATTGCCTGGACGTCAGATGGATAGGAATGTGTGTGTAAGCCTCTTTGAGATCGAGGGAGCATAGCCAGTCGCCCTGAGAGAGAAGAGGGTAGAGGGTGGCAAGAGAGAGCATTTTGAACTTCTCCTTGACCAAACATCTGTTGAGATCTCTGAGATCTAAGATAGGTCTGAGGTCTCCGTTCTTTTTGGGAACTAGAAAGTACCGGGAGTAAAATCCCTGGCCTCGCTGATCTTGAGGAACTTCTTCGATGGCATTGAGAAGGAGGGAGTGAACCTCTTGAGCGAGAAGGAGGGACTGAGACTTGCGATTACTCCTTAAGCTGGACCTGTAGGATGGATGCAATACGCTCATCCAGAGACGGTCCCGATGGCACCGGTACCGCTTTTTTCTTGCTCGGTACCTGCGGTGCAACTCGACGCTCAGGCGAAGTCGATGCCGATGAAGAGGCAGTGACTTCAATGGGAGCAGAGCGCTTGCGGGGCCGGCGCGCAGTCTGCAGGACTTGGCTCACTGCATGTTCGACTGGCGGGCCGAGAACAGTAGGGGATGGCTTCTTAGCCGGCTTACCTACTGGGTGCGACACCGGCGATGGATCTTGCGGTGTCGACACCACTGGTGTCGACTTGGAGGAAGGTGCAGGAGTCGATGCCGGTGGAACTTCCATAGCGGTACCGAAGAGAATCCGCTGCTGTATTTGGCGATTTTTCAGAGTTCTCTTTTGAAGAGAACTACAGCGGGTGCACGTTTCTGCCCTATGGTCCGGACCCAGACACTGAAGGCACCACTTGTGCGGGTCGGATAAAGATATAGGGCGCGCACACCGCTGACACTTTTTAAAACCCGGTGAAGGGGGCATGAAGGGAAAAACGGCCGTAGCAAAATCGAAGCCCAAGGCTTCGATGGTGCCAACAGGCCCTGCCGGGGCCAACCGAAAAAAGTCGAAAAAAATTGACTTTTTTTTTTTTACACAAACGAAAGAAAACAAGAAAGAGAGCAATTCTCGAAGAAAAAATAACGCGCGAGCGGGAAGGCGAGTAAAAGGGAAAAAAATTTCCAACAGCCGTTGGAAACACGCGTCTTCTTAGCTCCGCGGAAACTAAGAAACTGGGGACCGCGCGCCTTCATCGGGCGGGAAGGCACTCGCGCACGCGCTGTGCGGCCTAACTAGAACTTTCTAAGTTCTTAGAGTGCAATCACTCTAAAGTTGTCCGTACCGGGGCTCCGTCGGTGCCGTCACCCATCAGTCAAGAATATGCTGCCTGCTTGTCCTGGGATAAATATAAGATGGAAAGAGTAATTGCTATGCAGAAAGGGATTTATAATAATTTTATAAATATCTGGGAGCCATTGGAAAAATATTGTAATGAGTAAACATTATTTTCCTTGGATACTATATGTACACACTGGGGGGAGGGGGGTGGATTTAGAAGTATACACTCATTAAGTATTCATAACATGTTTATGATACGTTTTGTTTGAAATATTTAAGGAAGGGTGGGAGGGAAGGCATATATGTTTTTCTGATGATATTAGAAAGATTTTCAAGTGTTATATAGAAGTTATAAATGATGTATTTCTGTACACTTGTTGTGTGATTTAAAATGAATAAAGAAATTTTTAAAAAATAAATAAAATCTTGGGTATTAACTTTGAATGCTATATTTTTCTTAAAGGGCTCCTTTTACAAAGGCGCGCTAGCAGTTTTAGTGCGAGCTTAAATGTCACACGCGCTAGCCACTACTGCCTCCTCTTGAGCAGGCAGTAGTTTTTTGGGTAGCGCGCGCTAATCCTGTGCGTGCGCTAAAAAACAGTAGCACACCTTTGTAAAAGGAACCCAAAGTTTCCTTGTAAGTGCATCATTAAATTGCTACAAAAATAATTTTTATTTTGGAATTCCTTGCACTTGCAACAGTTTTTAAGTAAATAGGAACAAAGTAAGGATAAGGAGGCTGAAAAATAAATGCTGATCTTTATTAGTAGTTAAAGTAAATACAGCACATAAGAAGGTTTAGCTCAGATTTATTCCGAGTTTAATATTTTCTTTGTAATATTATGTAAAATGTTTAGTAACTCCTCCATTATGATGGGCTAGAAATTATAGTATGAGGAAAGGGTATGTTTATTTGCATGTTATTTGATTTTATTATCTTTATTCTTTACTGTTCTGTTTGAACTGTAATATGAAAAAAAGAAAATAAGATGTCCTCATTTAATTAGAAAATAAAAAGAAAAAAAAAGAAAATAAGATGTCCTCATTTAATTAAATATCAGATGTTGATCAATAAACTTATTTTCAAAGACAGAAAGGGAAGGGGGCAGGGAGAGAGAAAGAAAGACAGAAAGAAGGGGGGGCAGAAAGAGAAAGAAAGGGGGCAGGGAGAGAGGAAGAAAAAGATGGACTCATGGAGGGACAGAGAGAGATGTTGGTTGGGGAATGGAATGAGGTCTGGAGGACAGGAAGCATGCAGGAGGTAGAAAGAAAGAAATATTGGATTTACAGTCAGAAGAAGGAAGTGCAACCAGAGACTCATGAAATCACCAAAGATGATCCAAGATGGCGATCTGAGAGCAGGACGCGTTGAGCCGCGTGTCCCAGAATCGCGTTCGTTGGAATATTTCTAGTGGTATTCACTTACTGCGATGCCGAAGAGACGGGGCCGGAGTGCCGCTTCTGCCTTGCGGCGTCCTGGAGCCCCGGGTCTCGGGAACATACAGGAACTTTTGCGGCGCATGCAGGAGGTCACAGCTAGAGAATGACACGGGGAAAAAATCTGTCCCCGTCACCGCCCCGTCCCCGGCCCATCATCCTTTGCACCGCCCCGTCACCGCCATTCCATTCACCGCCCCGTCACCGTCACTGCCATCCCTTTCACCGCCCCGTCACCGCCACTGCCATCCCATTCACCGCCCCGTCACCGTCCCCGCAGCATCCATATAAGCCTTAGTACTCTAATATTTAGCGTATTCCATTCTTATAAATCAAAGTTCCTGCTGCTGAACTAGAGAAAGAGATGTTCAGCTGGCAGGGCTTTGTTTATAAATTTTTATTAACACAACTAATATACCACCATAATGTTTCCGACAGAGGACAAGTATGCAATAAATGCATTTTGCTGTTTCAATGCCAGTGCTCAGCAGAACAACAGACAGCAATATGGACATTCACCTTATGTAGTACTTTTTTAATATATAAAAATAGGCAAAATTAGTTGCTGTTTTATCATTATATTTTCTTGCCATTATAGTATTCTTCATTGATCATTTTTCTTTTTAAATTCAAAACAAATTCAACCTATCTTGTGTCCCAGCATGAATTCATGTTTCACTCAATTGGCTGTTTCAAGGGAATTAACCCTCCAACTTCCATTTGCAAAAATACCCAATGTTGTTCCTTTTATGAGCAATATTTAAATTATGAGGAACAACATTGGGTATTTTTGCTGAATTGTGTGACACCATTTGGGCTGAACATGAAGATTGAAAATGCCTGGTTAGCCCTGGACAGATGATTTGAACAGCCAGGAGCCTGTCCTGGCCATTTAAATCATTTTGAATATCTAGTCCAATGATAACAGAATTAGGGTGATTATAGAAACATAGAACTTTGTTGATCACTAAAAACAGTGGAGACTAAGGGTCTATCAAGCTCAGCATCCTGTCTTTGACACTGGCCAGTCTTGGTCTTTGGAACTGCCCATTGTGTCAGAAGCAATAGGGATTAAGTGACTTGCCCAGGGTCACAAGGAGGGTAGTGTAGCTCTAACCACTGGATTTAGAAGTTGGCTTCTTTTGGGATCTTTAACTCATCATCGCTAGGACTCGAATCTGAGTCCGTGGCACCTAACATAGAATGGAATTAGTATGGCAAAGTAATGAAGAATGGTCCAGCAGCCCCCACCCTCCCTCCACCTCACCTTATATTCGTTCCGAGTTTGCGGCTTCCTTTTTCCCTAGCCGTGCGTTCAAAAAGCCGTGCATTTAGCCAGCTCCCTCTCTCCACCTCACCTTAAATTTCGAGTTTTCCGGCTTCCTTTTTTCCGAGCCGCACGTGTTCAAAAATCCGTGCACGCGCGGCTGCGCGAGTCAATCAAACTTCTCCTCTCCTGCAACTTCCTGTTTCCGGTTGCGTCAGAGGAGAAGATTGATTGACTCGCGCAGCCGCGCGTGCACGGATTTTTGAACACGTGCGGCTCGGAAAAAAGGAAGCCGGAAAACTCGAAATTTAAGGTGAGGTGGAGGGAGGGAGCTGGCTAAATGCTACGGGCGGGCGGGCGGTGGCTGCGGGGACCACGCGATCCTTGATACCTCACTGCGGAGACAAGACCATTCACCGCCCCGCGGGCGGTGAATGGCCTTGTCCCCGTCGCCGCAGCGACTGCTAGTTTTCTTCCCCGTTTTCGGCGGGTGACCCGCGGCTAAAATGCGGTGGCCGCGGGTAAACCGCCACCGTGTCATTCTCTAGTCACAGCGACGTTGGATGGTGGCCTGCAGAGGACACAGGGAGGTAAACCCGTTGTGGATACTCCTGGGCCCGATACTATACTGAGCCCTGACGTTAGGGCACCGCCCCCGCAGCCCCAGAGAACCAGCTCTCCCAGGGGCGGGGAAACCCCGGATTCAGTGGTTTTCTCCTCTCCAGAGGCAAGGAAGGTTTCACTGGAGAGTTTGGAGGTTGGGGCCCACCTTTCCAGGGCCCCCATGGAGATATCTGGGGGAACATCATCTCAACATGAGGGGGAAGGGCAGAAGACATCCCCCGAAGGACTTCAGGACGGTGAGCACTTTACATTTACACAAACTCCAATTGTACTGATTAAACCTGCAGAAGTGACTTTAGACTCTATTTGGGATTTAATGGCTGGTTTTGTTAAAAATATTACTCCTACATTTCAACAAATTGAAGGGAAAATTAAGGAACACGATAAAGAACTGAAGAATTTAAGAGAAGAAACGAATACTTCTAACTCATCTATTCAAAAAAATAGAAAAAGAAATTGTATCATCGAAACAAATTCAAGAGACTTTAGTTAAAGACAATATTAACCTAAGGAAGAAGATTGAAATGCTTGAGAACAACTCATGTAGCAATAATTTAAGGTTAATTAACTTTCCAAGACTCGAGTTAGTAACACCTAGAGATATGCTTAAGAGATATCTAGTGGAAAATTTAGAGATACCCGAAGATTCATTACCACCATTTTCACGGGTTTATTATTTGCCTGATAAAGAACAAAATCAACAACAAAAAGTAAAATCTTCAGATCAAGAACCCTTAAACATTTCACAGATTTTAGAAACATCTGAGAAGGATTTAGCATCACCAGCCACTATGATTATTACTTTAGCTTTGCCAATTAATAAAACATGGTTGTTAAAACTTTACTTTAAAAATAGACAAAAAAGCTTTTTTGGTTATAAAATACAAATGTTCCCAGATTTGGCACAGGAGACGCAAAGGCGCCGCCGTGAATTTCTTCTTTTGAAACCTGGGGTTTTATCTTTGGGGGCAACTTTTTATTTGAGACACCCGTGTAAATGTATTGTGTATTACCGTACTCTTACATATGTGTTTTTTGAACCATCACAATTGACAAATTTCGTGGCTATGTCTCGTCTGAATGTTAATAATCTTTGAGCCCTATAATTTGGATATTGTGACCCCATCTCATTGATATAGCTCTCAGTTTCTTAATATTATTACTGTTTTTCCTTATAATTTCGCCAATTTTCTTTAATTCTTGGATCTTAATTTGTGGACTTGAGTATAAATAGTGTAATTGTTAACTTAGGAATTATATTAGTATTGTATTTGATATCTATTCTATTCTTGCTTTCTGTACAAGTGTAATATTTGAAATTTAAGTTGAAAATAATAATAAAAAAAAAAGAAATCACCAAAGATAGTAAAATGATTTTATTTTTAATTTAGTGATCAAAATGTGTTCAAATTTATATCTGCTGTCTATATTTTGCACTATGGCCCCCTTTTACTAAATTGCGATAGCAGTTTTTAACGCAGGGAGCCTATGAGCATCGGGAGCAGCGTGGAGCATTCAGCGCAGCTCCCTATGCTAAAAACTGCTATCACGATTTAGTAAAAGGGGAAGGGGTATATTTGTTTATTTTTATATAGTTGTTACTGAGGTGACATTGCATATTTTAAAGTCATCTCCCTTGACCTCTTTGAAAATCCCCCAAATATGAATGGTAATTAATATTTTCTCTGCGTACAGTGTACTTTGTGTTTTTTTAAATTTTATTGTTAGTAGATCATTTTGACTTGGTCATTTTAAAAGTAGCTCGCAAGCCAAGAAAGTGTGGGCACCCCTGCCATATATACTCTAATATAAACTGATCCGAATATAAACCGAGATTAGAAGTTTGGGTATGTGAGTGTCGCAAGTAAAGCCATAAGTAATCACTAATTTTTCAGTTGAGGCTGTTTCGAGTAAAAAAGCTGAAGTAGAGCCAACTAATATCTTCCTAATATGCCAAACTGCACACAGTACCACACAAAAGAAATAGAAAGAAATGCATTTCTTTCAGCCCAAAATATAAAAGCAACAGATGTAAATTTTCATGACCTATTTCAATCACTAAATTGGAAATAAAAACATTTTTCCTATTGTTATCTGGTGATTTTATTTTTCTGTTCATCTTGTTTCCCTCTGTGCTCTTAACTCTTTTTCCTAGGCCTCCTTATGCATTTGCTGTTTCTTTCCTCTCCTTCTTCACCTCTTCCACTACATCCATCTTTGGCACTGATTTTCATATTCAGTTTTCTTCCATTTTTCTGCCTCCATCTCAAATCTATCTTTCCAGCTCTTCCTCTCTCCTCCATCCATGTGCCCCATCTCTTCCCTCCCACTTCCCTCCATTCATGTGCATCATCTCTTTCCTCTCTTCCATTTCCATGTGCCACCTTCTCCTTCCTTTCTCTCTCCCTCCTCCCCAGTTCTACCAAATGTTCTCCCCATCCAGTTCCAAAGCACCCCTCACTATGAAAACTACAAGGAGGTCGCCAACGTGGGAGCAATTCTCTTGCGCTGCCCGTGCCTCCTGTACACTGTTTCTTTGCTGCAGTCCACCCAAACAGAAACAGGGAGGTGGGTGGGTGGGTGGATCGTGGCAAAAGAACAGTACAGAGGAGGCCATGGCAGCACTGGAGAATCAAAGAACAGTGGCTTAGGCACTTTTGTCCTTCACTACCCGCTCCCCCCTGGCCCAGACCGACATTGCACTTACAGTTCCGGGACTAAGAAAGCCAACACTGATGCTCTGTGCTGGTGAAGGGCCTTGAGCATCTGTGCTTGCTCAAAGTTTGTTGGACTCCCTTCGAGAATCCTGGAGAGGGCGGGAGCCGTCAAGTCTTAAGCACATGCAGGCTTTAACCAGCACAAAGTGTTGGCTTCCTGAGTCCCAGAACTTTAAGTGCAATGTCAGTCTGGGGCGGTGGGAGCAGGTGGTGGAGGATAGGAGTACTGATCATCAAGTGGGGGGGAGACAACAGTGCCAGTCATCGGAGGGGGGTGGATGATAGTGGTGCCGGACATCGAGGGTGGCATGGTGTGGGGTGGAAAATAGAAGCATTGGTCATTGGGTGGGGAGGGGAGGAAAAAAGCACAATCAAAAGGAGGCACAAATATAAACCGAGGCCCCCATTTTTGGGCCATATTTTTGGCCCCATAATCTCAGTAATAACAGATCATTATCATAAAATAAAACAGATTACATCATAGAGATGCTATAAATACTGCTGATTAACAGGTTCAAACAAAACTGTTTTCAAACTTTTTGAAAACTGCAAGACCCCAGGCAGGTATCTAACTTCCAAAGGCAGAGTGTTCCACAATGATAGATCTTGAATGGAAAGCATAACTGTGACTGTACCTCGTCTGTCAGTCTCTTCAGAGCCACGCTGTCTCCCATGCTTGTCCATGGCTCATATCCCAGCAGGAAACTCTTCTCCCGCTCACGAAGCACGTCCTCACGGGCCCTCAGATGACGAATATTCAGCTTCTCATTGCTCCGCTAGCACAGGATAGAAAAGACAAAATAAAGAGTAACACAGAACAAAAGCAAATTGAGGAAAGTCAAAAGTTCCTGATTCAGCTACCTGCTGGTGCTATACAGAAATAATAGTGCTGGACGAGGCCCCCGGCAGCCATTCCCTTATCACCCCAGACAGATGGTTTTCTAATTACATCAATAAATAGCCACTGCTTTTTAGGTCTAATGTTGGGGGCATAATGTTGTATAGACCAGTGGTCCCCAACCCTGTCCTGGTAGACCACTAGGCCAATCGGGTTTTCAGGCTAGCCCTAATGAATATGGATGAGAGAGATTTGCATATAATGGAAGTGATAAGCATGCAAATCTGCTCCATGCATATTCATTAGGGCTATCCTGAAAACCCGATTGGACTGATGTTGGAGACAGGACAGGGTTGGGGACCACTGGTATAGACCATTTCAGTATCTAAAGCACTCATATCTGAACAAATGCCTTTGAAGCTTAACTGCTTTAGCATTGCAGTTATCACTGTGTTATTCTATATGTCATTGAATTTAGTTTCATATGTATTATATAACATTAATTTAGGACAAATACTTGTGCATTAATATTATTGTGGTAAAATGTGTATGCTTTTGTAAGGAGGGTTGGGAGGAGTGGTGAAGCTTAGCAATTATAATATGAGGACTCTTAGTACTAGGCGATAGACATGGCAGAATGCGACAGTGTGACTCCGCTATTAACAAGCTCAGAAACTGCAGGTGTCATTCAGCTAGTTTCATTTCTTACTCATTTAAGATCTTATGACTTAACAGCAGGCAGGGAATTCCCATGTCTTTCAAAGATCATTTGTTTTATTTGATCTGAAGTATATTTATAAAACATCTCTAAAATCACGTACTTAACAGATATTTACAAAAAAGCCACATTTTCAATTTTTGTAGGACACAATAATCCTCAATGCAATGAATTCCATAAGGCAGGACCTTGGCCTCTAATGGTTCTCCATCTAGTGTTTTGCAATTGAAGCGATGGCCCAGGTATCACTAATCCTAGGAACACAGACTCACACACAATGACCCAAATATCCTGGCGCCAACCCATATATCATTTTAAAATCTAGAGTTAAAAATTTAAACTCTATCCTCACTTTAATAGGCAACTAATGAGATTTTATTAAATACAGTGTCACATGATCTGAGTAACAATCTTTACTGCTACTTTAGTACAACTTGAAGCCTACAAAGTTGTGTCTCAGACAGACCCAGAAAAGCAGTTACTTACTGTAACAGGTGATATCTAGGGACAGCAGGCAGATATTCTTAAATGTGAGTGATGTCATCTACGGAGCCTAGTATGGGAAGGGATGTGAAAATATCTGCCTGATGTCCTTGGATAAAGCACAGTTACTTACCGTAACAGGTGTTATCCAGGGACAGGAGGCAGCTATTCTCACATATGGGTGACATCATAGACGGAGCCCGGATGCAGACGCCTCACAAGCAGACTTGCTTGAAGAAACTCGAAGTTTCGAGTCGCCCGCACCGCGCATGCGCGAGTGCCTTCCCGCCCAGCACAAGGCGCGTCTCCTCAGTTCAGATAGCTAGCAGAGAAGCCAACCAGGGCAGGTGGGTGGGTTGTGAGAATAGCTGCCTGTTGTCCCTGGATAACACCTGTTACGGTAAGTAACTGTGCTTTATCCCAGGACAAGCAGGCAGCCTATTCTCACATATGGGTGACCTCCAAGCTAACCAGAATGGGATGGTGGGAGTGTTGGCAATTTAGGAGAATAAATTTTGTAATACAGTTTGGCCAAACTGTCCATCCCGTCTGGAGAAAGTATCCAGACAATAGTGAGAAGTGAAGGTAGAACCAAGGACCAAGTAGCAGCCTTACAAATTTCCTCAATGGGTGTAGATCTGAGGAAAGCTACTGAAGCTGACATTGCTCTGACTTTATGGGCTGTGATTTTACTGTGAAGGGGTAATCCAGCCTGGGCATAGCAGAATGAGATACAAGCCGCCATCCAATTGGAGATGGTACGCTTAGAAATAGGATGTCCCAACTTATTTGGATCGAAGGAAACAAAAAGTTGAGGAGCAGTTCTGTGTGGTTTGGTGTGTTCCAACTAGAAGACCAAAGCATGTTTACAGTCCACAGTATGAAGAGCTGATTCTCCAGGATGAGAATGAGGCTTTGGAAAAAACACTGGAAGAACGATGGATTGGTTGAGATGAAATTCCGAGACCATTTTAGGGAGGAAGAAGAACCACTTTGTCATGATGGAACACAGTGAATGGTGGGTCAGTAACCAAAGCTTGCAGCTCACCGATTCGTCGAGCAGAAGTGAGGGCTATGAGAAACACCACTTTCCAAGTGAGATACTTCAGATGAGCCTTATCAATTGGTTCAAATCGAGGCTTCGTGAGTTGAGTAAAGACAACATTGAGGTCCCAAACCACAGGAGGCGGTTTGAGAGGAGGTTTGACATTGAAAAGTCCTTTCATGAATCTGGAAACCACCGGATGAGCAGAGGGGTTTCCTTTCAATAGGCTGATGGAAAGCCGCAATTGCACTGAGATGGACTCAGATAGATGTAGATTTGAGACCAGAA
The DNA here is from genome assembly GCF_902459505.1 of Geotrypetes seraphini. Lineage (NCBI taxonomy): Eukaryota > Metazoa > Chordata > Amphibia > Gymnophiona > Dermophiidae > Geotrypetes > Geotrypetes seraphini. The sequence continues at coordinate 73,401,729 of NC_047095.1, forward strand.
TTGGATAAGTGCAAAAGATAGTCCAAAACAGAAGATAAGGAATAATGCTGAGGCTCCTTATGATGAGAAAAACACCATGTAGAAAATTTGGTCCATTTTTGGTGATAGCACTGTCTAGTGGTAAGCTTTCTAGAAGCCTTTAAAATGTCTCTTACAGATTGAGAAAACTGAAGAGGGGTTATATTGAGAGGTACCAGGCTGTCAGGTGTAGAGACTGCAAGTTGGGATGAAGCAGAGATCCTTGACTCTGTGTAAGCAGGGAAGGAAAAACTGGTAGAAGGTATGGCTCCCTGCTGCTGAGTTGAAGTAGAAGGGAGTACCAGGGTTGTCTCGGCCACCAAGGAGCGATTATAATCGTGGTGGCATGATCGTTCTTCAACTTGACCAGAGTCTTGAGAATGAGAGGCAATGGAGGGAATGCGTAGAGGAAGAGATTCGTCCATTCCAGAAGAAAAGCATCTGCCTCGAGGCGGTGAGGAGAGTATATCCTGGAGCAGAACTAAGGCAGTTTGTAGTTGTGGGGAGCTTCAAAGAGGTCTATCTGAGGCGTTCCCCACTGTGAAAAAATGTGATGAAGAGGCGAGGAATGGAGTGTCCATTCAAGAGGTTGCAGAAGACGACTCAAGTTGTCCGTTAAGCAATTTTTTGCCCCTTGAATGTAGACAGCTTTGAGGAAGGTGTTGTGGCGGATTGCCCAGTCCCAAACCTCCAGAGCTTCTTGACAAAGGGAGGCAGATCCTGTCCTGACCTGTTTGTTGACATAATACATGGCGACTTGGTTGTACGTCCGAATGAGGACTACTGTGTTGTGAAGCAGATGTTGAAAAGCATGGAGAGCTTTGAGGATTGCTCTGAGTTCCAACTGATTGATATGACACTGACAATCTGTACTGGTCCAGAGGCCTTGAGTACGGAGACCATCGAGATGAGCGCCCCAAGCGTAGGTCAAAAAGTCTGTCATGAGGACCTTCTGATCAGGGGGCGTTTGAAAAAGCAAGCCTCTGGAAAGATTGGAAGAGAGCATCCACCAATGGAGAGACTGCTTCAAAGGAGTGACTATGATCTGTCGAGAAAGAGGATCGCAAACCTGCGTCCATTGAGATGCCAGGGTCCACTGAGGAATTCTGAGGTGAAGTCTGGCAAAAGGAGTCACGTGTACTGTGGAGGCCATGTGACCTAGGAGTACCATCATGTGTCTCGCTGAGATGGAAAATCGGAAAGACACTGTATGACAGAGTTGAAGTAGAGCTTTCAGACGTTGCTGTGGAAGGAATGCTCTGAGTTGGACAGTGTCCAGAACAGCTCCAATGAATTGTAGAGTCTGTGAGGGTTGAAGCTGAGATTTGGGAAAATTGATCTCGAATCCCAAACTTTGTGGGAACCAGGTAGTCTGTTGGATCACTACAATAACCCCTTGAGACGTGGAATCCTTGATAAGCCAATCGTCAAGGTAGGGAAACACCTGAAGACCATGATTCCTTAGAGCTGCTGCTACCACTACCAGGCACTTGGTGAACACTCTGGGAGATGAGGCCAGGCCGAAAGGTAGAACTCTGTATTGATAATGCAGATTCCCCACCCAAAATCTGAGGTACTGACGGAAGGCCGGATGAATGGGAATATGAGTGTAGGCCTCCTTGAGATCCAGAGAGCATAACCAGTTGTTCTGCTCGAGAAGGGGATAAAGGGATGCCAGGGACAACATTCGAAACTTTTCTTTGACTAGAAATTTGATGAGAGCCCTGAGATCCAAAATGGGTTGCAGATCGCCCATCTTCTTCAGAACAAGGAAGTAACGGGAGTAAAACCCCCTGTTTTGCAGCTCCAGGGGAACTGGTTCGATGGCATGGAGACGAAGCAGAGCTTGAGCTTCCTGAAGAAGAAAGGCGGTCTGGGATGGATTGGAAGGATACTTTCTTGTAGGAAGCTCTGGTGGAACCTGAGTGAAATGAAGAGTATCCTTCTCTGAGGATGGTAAGCACCCAGAGGTCGGAGGTAATTAACTTCCATCGGTCGTATAAATGATGGAGACGACCTCCTATAGGGGGAAAATGAGACCGAGTCAGAATGGTGGAGGTTATGCTCTGTTTTAAACCGTCAAAAAGGCTGAGAAGCCTTAGGTGCAGCAGAAGGTTGGGGTTTTTGCTGCTTCTGAGGTTGCTGTTTCTTAAGAGGAGGGCGAGTGTATGGAGCCAGCTTTGGAGCATAACGCCATTGGTAGATAAGAGCAGGGCGTGCAGGCTTGGCAGGAGCTGGCTTTGGCTTAGGTCTGACAATTGAAGCAAAAGATTTCTCATGGTCAGACAATTTTTTGGTGGCTGCCTCGATAGATTCATCAAAGAGGTCATCGCCCTCACAAGGAATGTTAGCTAAGCGGTCTTGAAGATTAGGTCCATATCGATGGTACAAAGCCAGGCAAGACGATGCATAGCCACAGAGCAAGCAGCTGCTCGAGCAGACAACTCGAATGCATCATAAGATGCAACTGGAGTTGAGACAAAGAAGCAATAACCTCTTGAAATTCAAAGTGCATTTGAGTATCCAGATAATGCAAGAACTTCGGCAATAAATAAATAAGAAATTCAAAATAAGTGATGAATTGAAAATTATAATTGAGGACTTTAAGAGGACATCATAGCATTTTGATAGATGCGACTTCCGAATTTGTCCATGGTTTTCCCTTCCCTTCCAGGAGGAACGGTGGCATAAACCTTGGAAGGATGGGACCTCTTTAAGGAGGACTCGACAAGGAGGGATTGATGAGATAACTGAGTGTTGTCAAATCCTTTGCAATGCACAGTTTTATACCTAGAGTCCAATTTGCCTGGAACAGCTGGTATGGAAAAAGATGTTTCCATGCATCGACCAAAAGTCTGATTCAAAAGCTTATGAAGTGGAAGCTTAAGAGACTCTGCCAGAGGTTGAGGAAGATGCATGACTTCTAGATACTCCTTAGAGTCAGTATCTAATTGAAGATTCAAGTCCACAGCCATCTGATGAAGGAAAAACGAGAAAGATAGCTGGTCTGCCAATGCTTTGCCTCGAGAAGGACTCGAGGACGTTGAGGCAGCCTGAGTCGAAGATGAAGCTTCGGCATCAAAGGAACCTGGTGACTTGGACGAGGCAATCGAAACCGGAATATCCTTGAGGTCTGGCATCGGAGACCTCGAACGAGGCGTCAGTGGTCTGGTCGAGGTTGGAGTAGATCAAGGCTTAGAGGAAGATGGTCTGTCTTGAGAAGAAGAACTATGCCTGGAATGATGCCTCGAGGAAGGCCTCGACCGTCGGTGAGAACTGTGTCTAGAACCAGATCTCGAGGATCGAGGAGACTTCGCCTCGGAGATGAGAGCGGCCGATGCCATCAGATGAATAGGACTAGAGGCTGTAGATCGAAACTCCAGAGGCTTGGTGGAGGAACCTCGATGCACACCCTAAGACTCTGCTCTTGTATAGAGTGTGAGGATTCCCGTCGAGGCACTCGCAAAGAATCTGCTCCTTGCTTTACGTGCTTGGACGCCAGACCAGACGCGCGCAGAGACTCTGCTCCCTGCAAAGAGTGTGTAAGGTCAGACTGGGGCAAAGGAAGCGGCTCGACCTCGCGGGAGTCTGCTGAATGCCCAGGTTGGATAAGAGGAAGCAGTTTGGGTCCCATGTTAGTAAAGAACTGAATAAACTGCTTCTCTAACATGGTCTGGAAAGAAGCCGGCAAGGATGGATCTGCGTCTGAAACCAGACTACCTGCTTTGGCTGGAGGTTCCTTCGAGGTAGTGCGAGTGTGCTTCGACCTGGGAGTCTTAGACACTTTAATCACCACCGGCGGAACCGACTGCTGAGCTATCTGACCTGAGGAAACAGGGGAAGATACAGCAGATGACGTCGAAGTAAGAGCCGCTGCAAACGACGAAGATCTGATGAGGCTCGAAGTGGCAGCAGTAGGCGCAGGAGCCTCGGTAGGAGTCAAGGCCGAAGACGCCTTCAAAGTCGAGGGATCAGTAGAAGACTCCATCTCGAAGAGCTTGTCCACCAAAATACGACACATGAAAGCACGAGGCTGAAGTGTTTGGCAAGGCAGGCACGACCTAGGATGATGTTTCGGCCCAAGGCACTTGAGGCAGCGTCCGCGAGGGTCCGTAAGAGAGATCGCGTGCTGACACTTGCTACACCTTTTGAAGCTCGTGGCAGGCCGGGACATAGAAAGAAAAATAGCCAACGCAAGATCGAAGCCCTCGAGCTGCGGCCGAGCGGCCTGTCCCGGAAAACAAGCGGAAGATGAAAAATTTTTTTTTTTTTTTACTAAAAATAAAAGAAATAAAATAAAAACAGCGTTTCATGAGGAAAAAAACACAAACTGCGGTTGAGAGAAGGCACAAAGGAACGAAGTTAAACGCAGAGAGTCAAAGACGGTCTTCTCGGCTCCGCAGAAAACTGAGGAGACACACCCTCTGCTGGGCGGGAAGGCATTCGCGCATGCGCAGTGCGGGTGACTCAAAACTTCGAGTTTCTTCAACCAAGTTTACTTGTGAGGCGTCTTGCATCTGGGCTTCGTCAATGACGTCACTCATATGTGAGAATACCTGCCTGCTTGTCCTGGGATAACATCTGTTACGGTAAGTAACTGTGCTTTATCCTAAGACAAGCATGCAGCATATTCTCACGTATGGGACTCTGTAGCTTACTGAAATGGGATGGAAGGAGAGTTGTCCATTAAGATGAAAATTAATTCTGTAATACTGCTTGGCTGAAACAACCATCTCAACTGACAGTAGTGAGATGTAAATGTATGAATTGAGGACCAAGTAGCTGCTTTGCAAATATCATCAATGGGAGTGGAACGTAAGAAAGCTACTGACGCTGCCATTGCTTGGACTTTTGTGTGCTTCAGCCCAGCCTGAGCATAGGCCACTAACCGTGAAGAAATAGTTCTCTTACTTACAGGCAGGCCCAATCTGTTAGGGTCAAAGGACACGAACAGTTGAGGTGAAGCCCTGTGTGGCTGAGTCCTTTGAATGTAGTAAGCCAAGGCGCACTTACAGTCCAATGTGTGAAGAACAGTTTCTCCAGGATGGGAATGAGGCTTTGGAAAAAATACTGGAAGCACAATGGATTGATTCAGGTAGAATTCCATAACTACTTTGGGAAGAAATTTCTGATGAGTATGAAGAACCACTATCATGATGAAATACTGTAAAAGGTGGGTCACAAACCAATGCTTGAATTTCACTCACTCGACGAGCAGAAGTGATAGAGATCAAAAAGACCACTTTCCAAGTGAGATACTTAAGATGAGTAGATGATGAAGTGGTGAGGTGACTGTGATCCGTTGGGACAAGGGATCCATGGCCTGAGACCATTGTGATGCCAAGGTCCACTGAGTTGTCCTTAGGTGAAGTAGAGTGAAGGGGATGACATGGACAGTTGATGCCATGTGACCCATAACACGCATCATTTGTCTTAGTGAGATGCTTTGGAGAGTGGACACTTTATTGCAAAGATGAAGTAAGGTGTATTGTCTCTGCTGAGGAAGGAACGTCCATAGAAGAATAGTATTTAGCAGGGCTCCTATGAACTCTAATGTCTGAAAGGGTTGAAGGTGAGACTTTGGGAAATTGACTTCGAACCCTAGAAGTTGAAGGAAAGTTATTGTTAGCCGAGTTGCCGAATGAACTGCTTGATGTGATGGAGCTTTGATCAACCAATCGTCCAGATACGGGAAAACTTGCAAGCCGTGAGACCTTAAAGTGACTGCGACCACCACCAGGCACTTTGTGAACACTCTTGGAGAGGAAGCAAGGCCAAATGGCAGGACTGTGTGTGGGAAGTGTTGTTGAGCTATCCGAAACCATAGGAACTTTCTGTGTTTGGGGTGAATATGTTTCATTCTAGAAGGGGGTATAGGGTCCCCAAGGATAGTATGCAAAACTTTTGACTAGATATTTGTTGAGGGCTTAGAAGTTGAGAATGGGACAAAGACCTTCCACCTTTTTTGGAATTAGGAAATACCTGGAGTAGAACCCCTGATTTTTCTGGGAAAAGGGTACTATTTCTATGGCATTTAATTGAGTATCGATTTCCTGAAGAAGAAGGTATGTCTGCTGTGACATGAAAGAGGACTCTCTTGGAGGGTTGTCTGGAGGCTTGGTGGTAAAATGGAAAAAGTAACCATCTCGAATGATTTTGAGCACCCAGTTGCCTGAGGTGATGAGAGTCCAATGATAGTAATATAACAGATTTCAACCTCCGATGGGTTGCAGAAGAGGTTGAGATGGGGGAATGTTGGCTATGTTCTCCATAAGCAGGTTAAAAAGACAGGGCTGGTTTTTGAAGAGCTAAAGTTTGAGATTTCTGAGGCTTTAGTTGCTTCTGCCTCATCTGCAGTGGTGGCTTGGAAGAAGCTGAAGTGGTAGGATAATGCCTCTTATAGGCATATGAAGTAGACTGATGAGATGATGATTGTGGCTTAGCTTTGGAGCCAGTGAGAGTGGTCCAACTCTGTTCATGCAGCATGAGTCTGAGTAGAAAAAACAAGGAAGGCAACCAAGTCACATCAAGGTCTGCGTGGGGGAAGCTCACAGTGCCAAACTTGTCTCACAACTTATAAGCCAAATACAGTGTGACATGTCAAAAAAGCATGTCACACTGTATAATGTTGTGGGGCGCTCTCAGTGTGAACCCTCAGTGATAGGAGCGCAGCTCCGACACTTCACTTCTGGGTCAAGGCAATAAGCCTCCACCCACACACCATCATCGAGCGCCCTGTGTGTGCAAGAATCAAAGCAATCAACAATCAAAGTGAGTAAATAAAACTCAACACAACACAAACAACCTGAGCGACCCCCACACAAACCCTGCCAGCCAAACCCCCTCAAAAAGCACGCACAAAATCACAACAAAATCAAAAACCATACCAAAAAATGAAGAACATATCCAAAAATAAACAATACTTATCCAAAACTGTCACACCGACGGAAAAACCGCGCCAGGAGGAAAGGTTCAACCGCGCTGGTTTCGGGAGGAGCCCTTCTTCAGGAACCTGGCCTCCAACAGAACACGAGCAAAGAGGACGGCTGGAGGGCGGGGTGCCCGGGAGGGAGAGGACACCAGCTAAAACAGATCTGCAGGTGACATCATGCACGAACCAACCAATCATGCTGTGCCAGCACTCAACACAATCATAACTACAAAAAGGAACAGAGAAAGAAAGAGGGAGGGAACAAAGAACACCCACCAATAGAGACACCACAATCAGAAAAGTTCCTCCCCCACACACACCCACACGCACACAAGCACACCATACCCTGTAACCAAAATCCATTATCTAAAGGAAGCCAAGAACCCTATTAGACAATGGTATTCCATTCCACACTTTCGTTAAGGCCATTCGGCTGAACAGATTGTAATTGAAAAATCCAATATTGTTCCCTGAGATTCAGATGAGCCTGTCGATCCCCCCTAAAGTCCCAAGGGACTTGCTCAAGCACGAACCAAGATAGGTCAGTAAAACAGTGACCAAAATCAGCACAGTGGGGTACCAAAGGGGCAGACTGAGATTCAGTACGGATCCGGCTTCTATGTTCTTGCAGTCTGACCCTAACACTTCTGCTGGTCCGTCCCACATAGCACAAACCGCACGGGCAGATGATGACATAAACTACCCATTTAGAATCACACGAATCTGAGTGGCATCCTCAACCTTGTCTCCAAAGAGTTCTTCCCCGAGACAAGAGATGTTTGTCAAGTAATCCTGAACATTAATGTCCATATCAGAGACTCTTAGTCATGCCAAGTGTCTCACGGCAATAGACATTGCTGATGCTCTGGATGATATGTAAAAAGCATCAAATATCGATCATGTCATGAACTACTATGTTTTAAATAAACTGTGAATGGTATCTTTAAAGTCCTATAGTTGGTCTGATGGAATGTACTGCTTTAAATCAGCTAACTTCTTAAGATGTTTCAGGTGGAATGTCACGAACAGCTGTAGTTTAGAACTCTATTCGTTAACACAGTTTTGATACAGACGGATATCAAAACTTGTCCATGGTACAACCTTCATGACCAGGTGGTGCAATGCATAAACTCTGGAGCTAGAGAATTTTAAAAGAATGGATTCAGACAAGTTAAAAAGTGATAAATCGGGATGGTATACATCCCAGGATATTAAAAGAACACAAAAATGAAATTGCTGACCTGCTGTTAGTGATCTGTAACCTGTTGCTAAAATAGTCTGTAGTACCTGAAGATTGGAGGGTGGCCAATGTTACACCAATTTTTAAAAGGGCTCCAGGGGAGATTAGGGAAAATTACAGACCGGTAAAGTGCTGGATAAAATGGTAGAAACGATTATAAAAAATAAAATTGTAGACTTCACCGAAAGAGTAGTGGATCATTGGAACAGACTCCCACTCCAGGTGATAAAGGCCAGCAGCGTGACGGATTTTAAGAGAAAATGGGATAATAATAATATAATAATAATAATAGTTTATTTTTATATACCGCCATACCCATGCGAGTTCAAGGCGGTTTACATTGAGTTACATTAGGGTCTGCTTAGACAGGCAGAATTACAATTATTTGTCAGAATTACAGATTTGTTATTTGAATTACAGAATAACAGAGTTTCAATTATTTATCAGCTTTATTTGAACTAGACAGGGGATGCGGAAAGAGGGGAAAAAAGAGGGGAAAAAAGGGGGGAAGGCTTCATAAGGGGGCCAGATTGGGGAGATATTGTCAGGGGGGGGAACAGTTTGGGTCTTGTTTGCGGAATAGGTAAGTTTTAAGTGATTTTCTGAAACCGAGGTAAGTGGGGGCCTCTAGTATCATTTGTGCTAGCCATGGGTTCAGCTTGGCAGCTTGGAAGGCGAAAGTTCTATCAAGGAATCTTTTGAAGTGACAAAGTTTGGGTGAGGGGAAGGCGAACAGCTGAATACGACGGGATATCTTGTTGGTGCGGTAGAGGTTGAAGTGAGGGTTGATGTAACTTGGTGAGGAACCATTTACCGCCCTGTAACAGAAGCATGCGAATTTGTAAAGGACTCTAGACTCGAAAGGCAGCCAGTGGAGTTGGTGGTAGAATGGGGTGACATGTTCCCATTTCTTTAGGCCAAAGATGAGGCGCACGGCGGTATTCTGGATTATTTTTAGTCTTCTGGTTGTTTTCTTCGTGGCGTTAAGGTATATGATGTTGCAATAATCTAGAATGCTGAGGATAGAGGATTGTACAAGAAGGCGGAAGGAAGTGTCATTGAAGTATTTTTTTATAGTGCGAAGTTTCCAAAGTGCAGAGAAGCTTTTCCTGATGACGAGGTCGGTGTGATTTTCTAAAGAAAGATTTTTGTCCAGCGTGACTCCCAGGATTTTTAAGGTTGGTTCGAGTGGGAAGGTCATTCCTTTCAGTTGAATTGTAGTTTCTTTGATTTTGTCGTTGGGGGTGGCTAGGAAGAATTTAGATTTATCGGGGTTTAGTTTCAGTCTGAATGCTAGCATCCAGAGTTCGATCTGGTTGAGAATGTTTGTAGTGTGGTCGAGTATTTCATGTGAAAAGTTGGTGAGTGGGATGGATATTGTGATGTCGTCTGCATAAATGAAGAATTTGAGCTTGAGGTTATGAAGAAGGTTGCCTAGGGAGGCCAGGTAGATGTTGAATAGGGTGGGGGATAAGGGGGAGCCCTGCGGGACCCCGCAGGTGTTGTCCCAGCTGTAAGAGAAAGAGTTGTTCTTGCATACTTTGTAGGATCTATTTCTTAGGAACCCCTGAAACCAGTTAAGGACCTGGTCTGAGATGCCGATGTGAGCCAGGCATTCAAGGAGAATGGTGTGGTCTACCAGGTCAAAAGCGCTGCTCAGGTCAAGTTGTATGATTAAGGCACTTGAGCCCTGACTGAAGAGCGTGTGTAGGTGGTCGAGAAGGGAAGCTAAGATGGTTTCCGTGCTGTGGTCAGTACGAAAGCCTGATTGAAAGTCGCTGAGTATGTTAAATTTATCAAGGTATGCAGAGAGTTCCGCCTTTACCAGCCCCTCCGCAATTTTGGTGAATAAGGGGATACTGGCGATCGGTCTATAGTTAGATGGGGAATTGGGTGGTTCATTCGCATTTTTTGTAATAGGGATACTCACGTGGGATCTCACGTGGGATCTTTAAGGGAGTAAATTCAGGGGAGGGGATACTTGGAATGGGCAGACTTGGTGGGCTATAGCCCTTTTCTGCTGCTTTTTTCTATGTTTCTATGTTTCTAACATGATTTAATGAGATGGAGTCAAATTGGGTTCAGCCGAGGGAGATCTAGCCTCACAAATTTGCTTGACTTCTTTAAAGGTGTGAATAAACATGTGGATAAAGGTGAGCTGGTTGATATAGTGCATCTAGATTTTCAGAAAGCTTTTGATAAAGTTCCTCACGAACGACTCCTGAGAAAATTAAAGTGTCATGGGATAGGTGGCAAAGTTCAGTTATGGATTAGGAATTGGTTATCAGATAGAAAACAGAGAATAGGGTTAAATGGTTATTTTTCTCAATGGAGGAGAGTTAACAGTGGAGTGCCGCAGGGGTGTGTACTGAGACCTGTGCTATTTAATTTATTTATAAATGATCTGGAAACTGGAATGACAAGTGAGGTGATTAAATTTGCAGATGACACTAAACTGTTAAAATGCACGCAGATTGTGAAAAATGACCTTAGGAAATTGGAAGACTGGGCGTCCAAGTGGCAGATGAAATTTAATGTGGACAAATGAAAAATGATGCACATTGGGAAGAATAACCTGAATCACAATTACCAGATGCTAGGATCCACCTTGGGGATTAGCGCCTAAGAAAAGGATCTGGGTATCATTGTAGACAATATGATGAAATGTTCCACCCAATGTGCGGCGGCGCCAAAAAAGCAAATAGGATGCTAGGAATTATTAAAAAAGGGATGGTTAACAAGATTAAGAATGTTATGCCTCTATATCGCTTTATGGTGCGACCTCATCTGGAGTACTGCGTTCAATTCTGGTCTCCTTATCTCAAGAAAGAACTAGTGGCGCTAGAAAAGGTTCAAAGAAGAGCGACCAAGATGGTAAAGGGGATGGAACTCCTCTCATATGAGGAAAGGCAAACAGTTAGGGCTCTTCATCTTGGAAAAGAGACGGCTAAGGGGAGATATGATTGAAGTCTTCAAAATCCTGAGTGGAGTAGAACGGGTACAAGTGGATCGATTTTTCACTCTGTCAAAAATTACAAAGACTAGGGGACACTCGATGAAGTTACAGGGAAATACTTTTTTTAAAAACAATTGGAGGAAATTTTATTCACCGAGTATAGTTAAGCTCTGGAACGCATTGCCAGAGGATGTGGTAAGAGTGGATAGTGTAGCTGGTTTTAAGAAGGGTTTGGACAATTTCCTGGAGAAAAAGTCCTTAGACTGTTATTGAGAAAGATACAGGGGAAGGCACTGCTTGCCTTGTATCGGTAGCATGGAATATTGTTACTCCTTGGGTTTTGGCCAGGTATTAGTGACCTGGATTGGCCACCTTGAGAACAGGCTACTGGGCTTGATGGACCATTGGTCTGATCCAGTAAGGCTATTCTTATGTTCTTATGACTGATGTAATCATTGCGTTTTATCAAATCCAGGACAAGATTGAATTCTATAAAGAAAGTCAATTTTCCTTGGGGCTATAGTAGTGGAAAGAGAAATCTCCCAGTTCTTAAAAAGAGCTTCTTTAAGTAGATTATGTAGAGGTAACTTAAAAAGTTCTTTAGGAAGCTTATCAAAATTCAAAGCCTTTAAGAGCTCTGCTCTAGGCTCAAGGTAAGACTAACTTAACAGGCAAGTCTTTTCTCATATTTCTGATGAATTTGGTGAAAGAGCCCCTTCAGAGGAGATCTTTGCCTGGGAGGCAGAGGAGATGGATCTGAAGGAATTCCATAGGATTCTGAAGCTGATAAAGTAGGCTCATTGTCAGTGTCAGAATGGTAAGATAGGTCAGTAGCAATATCTGGTGCACCAGGGGACTATATGACAGAGAAGGCTGTTTCTTAGAGTGTGAAGTATGACGGGAAGGACTTCTACTATGCCAGTACCAATCCAAAGATGATGTAGATGAAGAACGTCGTCTAGAACAGTGTTTTTCAACCTTTTTTGGGCAAAGGCACACTTGTTTCATGAAAAAAATCACGAGGCACACAACCATTAGAAAATGTTAAAAAATTTAACTCTGTGCCTATATTGACTATATATAAAGTAATTCTCTTGAATAGGAATCAAATAAACACAAAGAAAGTATTTTATAATGCTGCCACCGCCAACACCACCGTTGGCGGCGGTGGCACTCAAGTGGCTAAAGAGCCGCAGTTTGCCGGCCTAGGGACAACAATGGAGGGTGGCCAGCTGTGCACCCCCTTGGGACGTAAACCCGGGGTGGGGCAGACCGCCCCCCCCACCCTGGTATGCCACTATCTGTACCTCACTCCCTCCCTATGACCAAAAATTCTCCTTTCTTCTATTCCCCGTGTACACAACCATCTCTTTCCCTCCCTTCCTCTCTCCAAAGTCCATGCCTTCTGTGTCCAAACACTCATTCCCTCCCCCACCTCAGCATCTCTTTCCCTCCCTTCCTCTCTCCCAAGTCCATTTCTTCTGTATCCAAAAACGCATTCCCTCCCCCACCTCAGCATCTCTTTCCCTCCCTTTCTCTCTCCCAAGTCCATTTCTTCTGTGTCCAAAAACGCATTCCCTCCCCCACCTCAGCATCTCTTTCCCTCCCTTCCTCTCTCCCAAGTCCATGCCTTCTGTGTCCAAAAACCCATTCCCTCCCCCACCTCAGCATCTCTTTCCCTCCCTTCCTCTCTCCCAAGTTCATGCCTTGTGTCCAAAACGCACTCCCTCCCCCCTTTTGTGTTCCGTGTTTGCCTCCCAGCCCATCTTTGCAACTTTCTCAGCAAAACGAAGCTCAAGCCGCGAGGCTTGTCTTCTGCTTCCTGCCTGCCCTGCCGCGCACAAATAGCCGAACGGAAGTATTCTCCGACGTCGGAGGGCAGGCTTTGCTTAAGCCCTCCCTCCGACGTCAGCGCTGACATGGGGGAACGCTTGCGATCGGCTATATGTTAGCTGCAGGGCAGGCAGGAACAGAAGACGATCCTCGCGGCTCGAGATGTATTGAACTCCGCGTGTCCCCCGTCCAGCTCTCTCCTGTCCACGTGGGGCGGACCGCCCCTCTCCCTAGACTGGTGGTACTGCCCTGATGGCGGCCCTGACCGTACGGCACACCAGGCAACATCTCGCGGCACACTAACAGTGGTTGAAAAACACTGGTCTAGAACAGTGTTCTTCAACCTTTTTACACCTATGGACCGGCAGAAATAAAATAATTATTTTGTGGACCGGCAAACTACTAAGACTGAAATTTTTTTTTAAAAACCATCGCCGCCCTGTCCCCGCGAAGTCGGTCCCACAAACCATCTGATCCCAACCGCACAAGCCTCAAATAGTTATGATTTTATATTGAACATATTTTATTAAAAGTATAAAAAGAAACAATATTCTATACAATTGTCATTTTATAAATACAAATAATACAAGGCAAAGATCAACAAAACTCCTGTCTCCCCTCCCCTTCACATATATCCCCTCTACTATCAAGAAAACTGAATAAGCCAAATTATTACAGAATGCTACACAAATATCATGTAACAGAATACCAGTCATTCACACATGACAGGAATTGTGTTATGGGAGTGGAACTAGGGCAACTGCCCCCTGGTCAGAGAGAGCCCTAAACCAGCTGGAAGCTAAAGAAGCACTGCCTGGGCTTTGCACTCCCCAGTTATGTCTAGCAAGATACATATTTCAAATCTGATATATTTGAATCACAAGATAGAAATAAAATTATTTTTTTCGACCTTTTGTCGTCTCTGGTTTCTGCTTTCATTGCCTTTTCACTCTCTTCCAGCCAGTGTCTGCCCTAAGAACATAAGAATTGCCACTGCTGGGTCAGACCAGAGGTCCATCATGACCAGCAGTCCGCTCACGCGGCGGCCCTCTGGTCTAAGACCAGCACCTTAACTGAGACTAGCCCTACCAGCGCACGTTCTTGTTCAGCAGGAACTTGTCTAACTTTGTCTTGAATCCTTGGAGGGTGTTTTCCCCTATAACAGCCTCTGGAAGAGCGTTCCAGCTTTCTACCACAGAACTTCCTTACATTTGTATGGATCTATCCCCTTTCAACTTTAGAGATCCTTCTGCTCTCTCTCCCTTCTTCTCACTTCCATCATCTGTCCCCTTCTCTCTCTAATCTCCTCCATTCCATCATCTGCTCCTTCTCTCTCTTCCCCCCCCCAACTTCCATTATCTGCCCCCCTTCCCCTTACCTTTGCGGGTCACTTTCTTTCCCCTGAGGGTGGCTCATGTCAGAGGGGAAGCTTTGGCCGAGCAGAACCGCTTTCAAGGAACAGTGGAACTTACTTGATTGATGTCGATGCTGGGGCCCGTTGCCGTTTAAAGGAAAAAAAAAAAAATGGACCTGCAAAGGCGAGAGGAAGGGAGACCTCCAGGAAGCTGCTCTTTGCCTTCCTTCAGCGACCCAAGAGTCCAGACCAAAGAGCGGCAGCTCTGTGTACTTTTAACTTCGGCACAGAGCTGCCCCTAAGCAGTAGTTTAGCGCGGTTTCATGAGGCAGCCTCGGGGCCTTTGCTAGGCCGGCCCGCTTCGATGATGCGGTGTGGGCCGGCTTAGCAAAGGCCCCGAGGCTGCCTCATGAAACCGCGCTAAACTACTGCTTAGGGGCAGCTCTGTGCTGAAGTTAAAAGCACACAGAGCTGCCGCTGCTGGTCTGAAGATGCGGAGACAAGGCAGGATTCAAACGCGGTGGAAGGCAGGAGTCCCGGCATAGCGACTGCAACAGGAAGTTGCAAGTCAGCTGACGCTGGCCTTTCGTTGCGGCAGGGACCGAATCCTTCGCGGACCGGCAAGATTTTTTTGCAGACCGGCACCGGTCCGCGGACCGGCGGTTGAAGAACTGTGATCTAGAGCAGTGTTTTTCAACCTTTTTACACCTATGGACCGGCAGAAATAAAAGAATTATTCTGTGGACTGGCATCGGTCCATGGGCCGGTGGTTGAAGAACACTGGGCTAAGTCGTGGGCCAGACCCCGCCCATCTCTAACGAATCTCCACCCCAGACCCCGCCCCCATAATAGTACTAATTGCACCTTGCACGTCCCGTGCCTCATCTGGAAGCCTTCCCTCTGACGTTGCAACATCAGAGAGAAGGCTTCTGGTTCAGGTGCAGGATGCCCATAGGAGCCACTGCCCGTGGCTTTGTGCACTGAATCAGTTAGGAAGAGGGAGCTGGCTCGAAGATAACGCCGCATTGATCGCACCGTGGGCTGGCGGTTAAAGAACACTGTTTTGGGCCTGATGCACATGCTGGCCCTGTGGACCGGCAGGAAATTTCTGTGGATCGGCACTGGTCCGTGGACCGGTGGTTGAAGAACACTGGTCTAGAATGTCTGGATCTTGATCTCTGACATGACAAGGATGTCATGTCAGAAACTCTTTTAGATGCAGAAGAATGTGCATTGGTACGATGTGATGTCTTCCTAGACTGTTGCGATGGAGAACGTCGATGCATCGATTGATGCGTCAATTCAGATCTTTGATATAGAATGGTGCTGCCTTGATGTAGACCTTGAGCTGGTACCCAGGGGCCTCAAGATGCTATACTCTAGCAGGGCTGGTACTGAGGGAGTCGGTGTTTGCATCAGTGTAGAATAGAACTTAGAAATAAAACTGAGCTCCCTGTTAAGGAACCCCTTCAGCTGGTTTTGTAAGATCTGCATCGGTACCACTGGCTCAACAACCAGTACTATTGGTGCTGCAGGGGGTATGACCTCGATGAGGAGACACTGCCTGTACTGAAGAAGACCTTTGGCATCTGCTCTTGGCCAGCATCGAGGGATTCGATGCAGTGGAGGCCCCCTGGGAATATGGCTTCTTAGTAGGCTTCGATGGAGGCGTGGCATCCGATGTCGATGCGAGTACTGATGGACCTGCCTTGTCATCAGAATCCATTACCGAGCCAAAAAGCTCCTGCTGCTGGATTAGTTGAGTCCTCAATGAGTGCTTTTGTAAGGGGGAACAGCAAGAACTAGTATCCACTTGATGCTCAGGCCCTAAACACTGTAAACACCAGCTGTGTGGAATAGCAATTGAAATTAGGTGCAGGTACTGACAGACTTTTTAAAACTGCTTGGAGGTCTTGACATGGACAGGAAAATTACAGCAGCAAAGTCAAAAGATTCAATGGTGAAGAAAACGAAACACCAATTTTAGAAAGGACCCGAAGGCCTGACCGAGGAACCAGCTGAAAAAAATTAAGATATACCGGTAATGTTTTTGGGGTTTTTTTTAACTAAATTAAAAATACTATAACTAGGTAAAACAAGAAAAAAAGCTAGCCATTGGCATTGTCTGTACCAGGCTCTGTGGATGATGTCACCCACAAGTGAGAATATAGAAACATGATGGCAGATAGAGGCCAAATGGCCCATCTAGTCTGCCCATTCCCAGTAACCATTCATTATCTCTTCCTCTCTCTAAGAGATCCCACACGTGCTTATCCCACGCTTTCTTGAATTCAGACACAGTCTCTGTCTCCATCACTTCTTCCACGCATCTATCACTCTTTCTGTAAAAATTATTTCCTTAGATTACTCCTCAGTCTATCACCTTTTAACTACATCCTATGCCTTCTCATTCCAGAGCTTCCTTTTAAATTAGACTCGATTGATGTGCATTTATGCCACATAGGTATTTAAACGTCTCTATCATATCTTCCCTCGTCCGCTTTTCCACTAAAGAAGTGGTCTCAAATAGAGAATGACACGGGGAAAAAATCTGCCCCCGTCACTGCACCGTCCCCGGCCCACCATCCTCTGCACCGCCCCGTCACCGCCGTTCCCTTCACTGCCCCATCACCGTCACCGCCATCCCTTTCACCGCCCCTGCCATCCCATTCACCGCCCCGTCACCGTCCCCGCAGCATCCATATAAGCCTCAGTACTGCGAAACACCATGAAGACAGACGAGTCCTGCCACTACTACTATTGCACTGAGAATCTGTTTCAGTGCCTCTGCCCTGTAGTAAAAACAGAACATAAAATAAATCAATTGACTTGTCCTCCCTTGCAATGACGTGTCCCCCATGTTTACCTATAGCTCGAATCAGATCAATTGTGCACACTAAAAATGCAGGAAGATCTGGAACATGAGCGCAGGCAGGCAGTGATACAAAAACAGCAGACACCCGACCGATTGCAGTGTTCCGCCATCTCTCTCCCTCCATCTCACCTTAGATGTAGAGTATGCCGGCTTTCTTTTTCACCCAGCCGCACGTGCAGGTGCTCATTTGTTCAATATTCTCCTCTGACGCAACCGGAAACAGGAAGTTGTAAGAGAGGAGAAGATTGATCAACTCGAGCAGCCGCGCAAGCGCGGCTTTTTGAACACATGTGGCTGGGCGAAAAAGAAAGCCGGCATACTCTACATCAGTGTTTTTCAACCTTTTTACACCCGTGAACCGGCAGAAATAAAATCTAATCTAATCTAATCCTTAGGTTTGTATACCGCATCATCTCCACGTTCGTAGAGCTCGACGCGGTTTACAGTAGGAGAAATAGGAAGGAACTACAACAGAGGGTTAGAGGTAGAAGTGTGAAGCAAATTTAGAGGACTTGGGATGCCAAGATATAAGAGTTTCCTTGATTCCTAAGTTGGAGGGAGACTTACATTTTTTGAGAAAAGCCAGGTTTTCAGATGTTTGCGGAAAACTTGGAGAGAGCTCAAGTTCCGAAGAGGGGAGGTAAGATTGTTCCAGAGCTCAGTGATTTTGAAGTGGAGGGAGGTCCCTAGCTTTTCTGTGTGGGAAATGCCTTTTAGCGAGGGGAAGGATAGTTTTAATTTGTGGGAGGATCTGGTGGTATTAGGGTTTGAGGAATTCCAAGAAAGAGGGATAAAGGGAGGGAGGATACCATATAGGATTTTGAAAGTTAAACAGGCGCATTTATAGTGGACCCTGGCAATTATAGGAAGCCAGTGGAGCTTGGCCAGGAGCGGGGAGACATGGTCAAATTTACTTTTAGCGAAGATGAGTTTGGCCGCGGCATTCTGAATCTGTTGGAGTCTGTGGAGATTTTTCTTAGTTAGGCTTAAGTAGATAGAGTTGCAATAGTCCAATCTGGAGAGGATGATGGATTTGACAAGGAGGGTAAAATGTTTTTGATGGAAGCAGGATCTAACTTTCCTCAGCATGTGAAGGCTGAAAAAGCATTTTTTTACCAAGGATTGGAGGTGGTCATTGAAGGACAATGTGGAATCAATGATGATGCCCAAGACCTTGCTCGAGAACTCAAGCTGCAGAGAGGAGCCAGAGGGTAGTGGGATGGAGGTGGGTAGGTGATCTAGTTTTGGACTGAGCCAAAGAAGTCTTGTTTTGGACTCATTCAATTTCATTTGCACAGTGTGGGCCCAGGATTGTAGGTTCATTATACAAGAGGATATGCTCTTAGACAGGTTGGTGAGGTTTGAATTGGTCTCGAGGATGTCGTCTGCATAAGTGTAAATTGTTTCAAGGGGGGATAGATGGAGGAGTTTTAGGGAGGACATATAGATGTTGAAAAGGATAGGGGATAGTGGAGAGCCTTGTGGGACTCCACAATTCGGTTTCCAGGGGGAGGATGAGGTGCCATTCATGTTAACAATGTAAGAACGAGAGCTGAGGAATTTAGAAAACCAACTGAGGACTGTGGAGTTGATACCTATCTCAGAGAGTTGGTAAACAAGAATATCATGGTGAACAACGTCGAAAGCAGCGGAAAGGTCAAATTGTAGGAGGACGGCTAACTTATTTCGAGAGTGAAGTTGCTGAACCCTTGAAATCAGGGAAGACAGTAGGGATTCGGTGCTGAAGTTAGGACGAAAGCCATATTGATAGGGTAAAAGAATAGAGAATCTCTCTAAGTATGATGAGAGTTGGGAAGAAATGATGGACTCTAGCATCTTGGTTAGGAGAGAGATATTTGCAATTGGGCGATAGCTGGATGGTATGGAAGGGTTAAGGTCAGATTTTTTCAGTAGTGGGGTCAAGGCGATATGACCCATTTCTGGGGAGAAATGGCCCGACTGAAGGGCGGAGTTTATGAGAATGGTGATAGAAGAAATAGCCTGAGCGACTGGCTGGCCCAGAACATCCTCTCCGACGTCAGAATTGACGTCGGAAAGACTTCCTGTCGCCTTTAGTAGCTGCAGCATGAGCATGGCGGTAAGAGCAGGGGAAAAGGAAGGAGGCTTTTTTTTTTCGCGCAAACCGGCAGAAATTCAACCGGCGGTAAGGAGGGAGGGAGATGGCGGAGACAGCGCGATCCTTGATTGCCTCACTGTGGGGACAAGTCCATTCACCGCTCCACGGGGCGGTGAATGGCCTTGTCCCCATCCCGCAGAGGTCACTATTTTTTCTTCCCCGTTTTGGCAGGTTACCCGCGGCTAAATGCGGCTAGCCGCGGGTAACCCACCACCGTGTCATTCTCTAGTCTCAAACTCACGGCCTGGGGGCCACATGTGGCCCGCCAGGTACTATTTTGAGGCCCTCATTATGTTTTATCATAATCACAAAAGTAAAAGAAAGCAGTTTCTTAGCCAAAAGGAAAGATTTGTAAACTAAAGAGTTTTACCTCATGCAAAATTGCCATTTCTTTAATAAGACATTACTATTTTTTCTGAGGCTCTCCAAGTACCTACAAATCCAAAATGTGGCCCTGCAAAGGGTTTGAGTTTGAGACCACTGCTCTAAAGTATACATATTGAGATCTTTAAGTCTGTCTCTATATGCCTTATGACCAAGGCCCCACACCATTTTAGTAGCCTTTCTATGGACCGACTCCATCCTTTTTATATCTTTTAGAAGGTATGGTCTCCAGAACTGTACACAATATTCTAAATGAGGTCTCACCAAAATCTTATACAGGGGCATCAATACCTCCTTTTTCCTACTAGCCATACCTCTTCCAATGCACCCTAGCATCCTTCTAGCTTTCGCCGTCACCTTTTCAACCTGTTTGGCCACCTTAAGATCATCACAATCACATGCATGCACTGTGAATGTCATAGTGAGCTTCTTTTTTTTTATATTTCTTTATTCATTTTTAAAATATGGAAACAAGTGTACAATAAATCAAATCATAATATACATTTTCACTTGAAATTCTAGTCATCTTATACTATAAATTACCTCCCATCCCTCCCTTCCAAATATACTTGTAATTGCTTATCACATTTTACATAAACCCCACCCACCCATCCACCCACCCACCATATATATACTAAATGGGGATAAATACAGTTATTTATTATAGTAATTTATTAATGGTCCCCACACATCTTTAAATTTCTTAAAATAACCTTTTCTAACCGCCAATGTTTTTTCCATTTCATACATATGACACACCGAATTCCACCAAAAACAGTAGTTTAACCCTCTATAGTCTTTCCAATTGTATGTTATTTGTTGGATGGCAACTCCTGTTAAAATCATTAATAGCTTATTATTATTCGAGGAGATTTGACTTTTGGCCCTCATAGACATACCAAACAAAATTGTATCGTATGACAGGGCCACGTGAATCTCTAACATACAATTTATTTGACCCCAGATCAATTTCCAAAAATTATTAATAAAAGGACAATAAAATAATAAATTATCTAGAGTTCCAGCCTCAAGATGATAATGCTAACATCTATTAGACTTAGAGCAATCCAATTTTTGTAAACGAACAGGGGTCCAGAGTGCTCTATGCAACAGGAAAAACCATGTTTGCCTCATAGACATTGTACATCTTATCCTCCAAGACCAAATACGTGGCCATTGAGATGCATTAATTTGATGCTTAATCTCAATGCTCCAAATATCTCTAAGTACCATCCTTGGTTTTTTATTTAAATAGCCAGATAATGTTTTGTACCACTGCGCGGCCTGGTGACCCAGAAAGTCTGCCTGAAAGCATAAGAATTCCAAAGTAAATTGAGTATTTAAGGACTTCCATTCAGGGAACCCTGCCTGAATGGCCTGCTTCAATTGCAACCATTTATAACTTTGTTTTTTAGCAAGGCCAAATTTATGTTGCAACTGTGAAAACTCCAGCAGTTTACAATCAGAAATAACATCATTTAAAGTACGTATTCCTGCCTTAATCCAATCCTTCCAGACAATCTTAAAACCGCCTATTTGTATCTTGGAGTTTAGCCATATGTTTTGAAAAGTAGATTTTTGAATAGTAAGAGGAGCTAAATTGTTAACATATTTTAATGTTGTCCAAGTGTCCATTATTATCCTGTTGCTTTTCCTTATTTTAGGCATTTTAATGCTAAGCAGATGACGAAGCCTGATAGGAAACATGAGCTGCCATTCCAACCACAACCAATCTGGAAGCTTCTCCATGAGTTCTGGGAGGACCCAATACATACCTTGGCGCAAGATATAGGATTAATGAAACCTATAAAAATTTGGAAAATTTACCCCTCCCTCCTCAATTGGTTTTTGTAAAGTCACTAAAGCAATTCTTACAGCTTTACCCAGCCAAATAAATTTACTAAGAATATTATTTAATTTTTTTATAAAAAGACCCCTGAAAAAAAAACTGGTATCATTCCCATTTGATAGCAAACCACAGGCAAAATCATCATTTTGACAGTTTGGACTCTTCCCCACCAAGATAAATGTAAAGGATTCCATTGCTCACATAACTCTGTTACTTTTTGTAATAAACTTTTTTCATTCATTATAATTGTTTCATCAAGTGTGTTTTTTATCCATATACCTAAATATTTTATTCCTTCTTCTTTCCATATTAAAGGGAATGATTCAAATAATCCTTTTGTGCAATGCACATTCAAAGGAAGAACTTCTGATTTAGACCAATTTATTTTATATCCTGAAAACTTTCCAAATTTTTCGATCAGATCCAGTCAACTTGGAATGGTTGTTTCAGGATTTCTCAAATGAAATAATATATCATCCGCATATGCAGATACTTTATACTCTCTACCAGAACGCGGTATACCCTGTATCTCCTTCTTCTGTTGAATTGCTAATAGCAAAAAGTAAAGGAGATAGAGGACAACCCTGTCTAACTCCATCTCTGCAACTTAAAACAATCAGAAAAATTATTATTAATATATAATCTAGCAACAGGAGAGCTAAACAGAGTTTGAATCATTTGTATAAATCTCGAACCAATACCAAACCATTCCATGGCCTGGTACATAAATGTCCATTCCACACGATCAAAAGCTTTCTCTGCATCTAGAGACACAGAAAAAGCTGGATCTCCAATTTATTTTGTTAAATATAACATTTGCAATGCCAATCTGGTATTATTAGAAGAGTGTCTCTGAGCAACAAACCCTGTTTGGTGCATACCAATTATGTAAGGAAGAGCTTTTGCCAAACGTATAGCCAAAAGTTTGGCTAATAATTTACCATCCACATTTATCAATGAAATAGGCCTGTAATTTGAAACCAACATGGGATCTTTATTTGGCTTTGGCAAAACAATAGTTAATGATTCTGCCATAGTGCCTGATATACAACCTTTCTTTAGTTGATTCTGATATAAATTTAATAAATGAGGTAAAAGAGTATTTTGAAATGCTTTATAAAACTCTACCGTAAAACCATCACCACCTGGAGCGGTCCTCACTCTAAGAGACTTCAATGTTGTTTGTAATTCTTGTAATGATATTGGATTTTCCAAACTTCTTTTTATATGATCAGGAATCTTCGGACCTTCAAAAATGTTTAAAAACTCTACACCATCTTTTTCTTTATCTAAATAAGACTCAGAAGAATACAGGTTTTTATAATAATTTAAAAACTGTTTTAAAATAGGACCAATTTGAAAATGATTATCACCTTTTTCATCTTTTATTGCATTCATTTTCATCTTTCCTTTTTTCACTTTAGGATAATTAGCCAATAGTCTTCCCGCCTTATTTGAACTACCATAATACAAAGCTTGCTGACACAAAATATTTTTTTTAGCCAATTTAGAAGAAATCTCATTATATTTATATTTTACTTTTAATAAAGTTTGTAACGTATAATTCTCCCATTTTTTAATCAATTTTGACTCTAAATATTTTATTTCTTGTTCTAATTCAGTAAATTGCTTATTTAATTGTTTTTTAGAATAGGCTGAAAATGATATAATTTGCCCTCTCATTGTTGCCTTAAAAGCGTCCCATATTATTTCTAAAGACACTTCTTCTGTATTATTATTTTGAAAATATTCATCAATTTTTGATTGAAATTCTTCACAAAATTTTGGATATGCAAGCAATGCATTATTAAATCTCCAGACAGGCCTAACATTGCCTGGGTCATTAAGATTTAAAGTAATCCACACACCACCATGATCTGATAAAATTATTGGTTCTATAGAAGCTTGAGTAATATCTTGTACTAACCCATCAGAAACAAAAATATAATCAATTCTAGAAAAAGATTTATGAACATGCGAATAAAACAAAAAATCTCGATCATTAAAATGAAGAAATCTCCAAATATCTTTTAAATTACAAGAATTTATAAAATTATCCAACCCTAAAGATTTTAAAATTTTACTAGGTTTTTTATCCAATAAAGGATCCACAACAGCATTAAAATCTCTTGCTACTATTAAATTATTAGCTGCCAGTGGTAAAACTATTGGTTGTAGAGTTTTAAAATAATCAATTTGATTCGAATTAGGGACATACACATTAAACAGCGCCACAGTATTATTGCCCATACTCATGTTCACATGCACCCACCTTCCTAATTTATCTGCAGCCACCATATTAAATCCTGCTGAACATTTTTTGTTAATTAAAATAGCTACACCAGCTTTTTTCCCCACCGCAGGTGCAAAAAAACAATCCTTCACCCAATTACCAATACATTTTTTTGATTCATCTCCATTAAGGTGAGTCTCCTGTATGAAATAGACATCCGCATTCTGATTTTTAAATATAGCAATGCTTTTTTCCTTTTTATCGGATGGTTGAGACCATTAACATTTAGTGAAAGAATCTTTAGAGTCATTACAGTAAATCAAAACAGTAATCCAAAATATTCATCACATCAATATTATATCCTCTTTTCCCCTTATTAAAAGTAATATTAGACCCCAACCCCTCCCCATATACCCCTCCCAATACCCTTAATCCCTACCCCCTCCCATCCCTCCCTTAAATTAATTGCCAACTTTGAAACGCACATCTTGACTAGGCAACAAACTCCCCCACAAGCTATATTTATAAACATTAAACCATTAGCCAAAGCATTATAATATTAAATGAAAATCACATATTAAACAAGACTTTTTTATCAAGAATTACCTCCTCCTTTTTTGTTGGTTTTTTTTTTTTTTCCATGAACCATCACTTTCCTACTCATTCTTTACAAATATGATATCATTGTAAATAAATAAATAATCAAACAAACTTTTAAAATTATAACCTTCCATATCATATCCACTTTCTAGGACAAACTACATCTCAAAACTTCAAGTCATTTGACACATTTAAGTATTATTGAATATATATTGCAATCATCATTCTTAACCTATTTCTTTCAAAAAGTCAATAAAATTTTCAAAAACAAACAAAATTTATCCATTCAGCACAGCTCTCATAAAAATCCACAATAAATTTTCCATAATAGCATAGCTGTTATCCTTCTAACTTTCAATCCATTTTCAACATCCTCTTAGATCATATGCCTTATACTGCAATATCCAAACTTTTCTTTCATCATTCAATTTTTGCCAAAAAGATTTATATTGATCCTGGTTTCAGACCTGTGGTGCCAGACAAAGATCAGCCGTATCATACATACATAATCTCTGTTCATTTTTATACACCACCACATATCTGTCATTGTTTAATATAAGACCAGACCAACTTGTAGCAAAAACAGCTATATTAGATCCACTGCTGCATTAATGGATTTTCAAATGCAATGTCTTAATCCATATATTACAGCAAACTTCGTCTTCTTGAAATGAAAAGTTGTAAGGCATATAAAGTCACATTCCAAATCCCATCTTGCTTGCAGATCCACACTAACTAATGTCCTCTTGCTTGCAGATTATACCTTCTCAATCTCAGTAGTTAGTACACATAAATTATCTTATTCAAACTGTTTTGCATAAACATCCAACTTTTCCTCAGTCTGCATCTTCAAACAGCAAGTCAGTTCAATCAATAGAGTTAACTTCTGCAATATAAAAGGTCTGCAGTATTATAACTCTTATATCCATTCAGGCTACATTCCAATTGACCTCGTGACAAAATAGAATGTGGAATGTATTTCAAATCCAACTGCAGCCATGCCATCAGAATCTTATTAACTTTATAAGATATATAAATCTTTAAAACAAAAACAAATATTACAACCAAGAAAAATTATATTCATCCAGATCACTTCTAAGTAGCCATAGGTGATTCACACTGGTCCAGAAATTCTTTGAGTTTTGCTGCGGTTTCAAAATTTAAAGTTTTATTCTTGTAAGTGACCCGCATAGTTGCCGGGTATATTAGACCATATCGGGCTCCCAAACTCCTCAGCTGCGGTCTCAGATCTAATAACTGCTTTCTTTTTTGAGCTGTTGCTCTGGCAAAGTCAGGAACAATATAAATCTTGGAGTCCTGACACTTTAAATTTTTATTGTCTTTAGCCAGTTTAATTATTTCAGATACCTGCTGATATCTAAGTAACTTAAATATCAGTGGACGCGGACCTTTTTGACAATCTCGTTGGGACCCTGTCACTCTTTCGATTTCCAACGGAAACTTGTTTAGAATCGGGAGCACCTTTGGCAGAAAATTAAGCAAGAAACCAATCGGATCAGACCTTTCAATTCCCTCCGGAATTCCAAGCACCCTTAAATTGCTCCTTCTCTCACGATTAGACAAATCTTCCAGCTCCCTTTTCAATGCTTCAATTTCTTTACTATGTTCCTTATGTTGTACAATTTCTTCCTCACACCTTTCAACTCGTTTCTCTATATGGTCCACTTTTAACTCCATAACTTGCAGTTTGTTTGATAAACACACTACCTCTTCCTTAACTTCTTTTATATTCTTTGCGCACTCTAAAACTATTTCCTTTACTGCCTGAATTTCTTTCATTATATCTTTATTTTCTATATCTTCCGGCGGCAACGGAACTGATAGCGGGGATGCCGCATCTAGTTTCGACCGCTTAACACTTCCTGAGCCATTCCCCGCTGCCGAATTTTTATTTTGTTTACCCGAAGCCATTTCTAACCTCAGATCCACTATTTCAAAGTGATTTTTGAAATTTTTCCCGGCTATATTATCTGTTAAATAGCTTGACTTCGCGGAGCTACTCCATCACCCAGCCATCTTCGTCCGCTCCAAAGCCACGCCCCCCATAGTGAGCTTCTTGACAATGTTGTTTCATTTACATCATGACCAAGTGCTTAGGTAACAGCACCAATGACAAATGTAGCACCTCTATCTGGCAAATTAATATGATCTAATGGTCCGGCAACGTCAGGATGTGCAAAGATGTTTGCTTTTGGCTGTTTTGACCGAGAATTGAAACAAGGGGTTCTGCTGACTTCAAAATCAACATCTGAATTTGAACTATCAGTCAACTTCAGCAATATTCTTGGACTCAGATAATCCACTAGTCAGAGAAAGAGAAGTGGCAGTTGGCTGTATAGAACTACTGACAATGACATTTTCTGCCTCTACTTTGGCTGCAAACTTACTAAATCATTCTTCTTGAACTCGCTTTCTATCCTCCTTCTTTGCCAAGTAGTATCATTGTCGGCCATGCTCCATGACAAAACATCTTGCTTCTACATGATTAGAAATTGTCTGTTTTCTTTGATTTTCATTGTGACTAATTCATCACTGGTAGCAACATCAAAAAGTTGGATGAGACATTCTTTGAAGGTTTCTTGATTCACCATATTATGTACATTGCATCTATGATGGTTCTTTTTTTGGTTCTCATAGTCTTCATAAAGCTTCATCAATATGCAAATCCCTGAATCTATTTGCTAATGTGGTATTCTTGTGTCAGTGTGTAAGTACATTATCAATTGAAGAACATCCCCATTGATTGGAAGAGGTGAACTCCACTCCTCCCCCTGCCACGTGCACACCTTCACTTCACTCCCACTCTACCTCTTTGTTGGCATGAGCAGAAACTCCAACCTGCTGCTCACGCCAGCATTGGCTCTTCCTCTGATGCAACTTCTGGGTCTCACACCTAGGAAGTGACATCAGAGGGAGAGTTGACCTAATGCGGGCAACAAATTGGTGATGCTGCTTGTGCCAGTGAAATTAAAGAGATACAGGGAAAGGGAAGAGGGGCAGAAAAGAGGGCAGGGGAAGGGCACCTCTCACCCTCTTTATGCCATCAGTGCCCTTCCCTAGCAGACACACTTTAACACTGCTTCTAGTCTTTGACATTATTTCTTAGTTAAGAACATAAGCACTGCCATCTCCGGATCAGACCTTCGGTTCCTCAAGTCTGGCGATCCGCACCCGCGGAGGCCCAGCCAGGTGTACACCTGGTGTAATTTTAGTCACCCATATCACTCTATGCCTCTCGTAAGGAGATGTGCATCTAGTTTGCTTTTAAATCCTAGAATGGTGGATTCCGCTGGGAGAGCATTCTAGGTGTCCACCACTTGTTGCGTGAAGCAGAACTTCCTGATATTTGTCCTGGACTTGTTCCCCCTTAGCTTCAGTCCATGTCCTCTTGTCCGTGTCACATTGGACATTGTAAATAATTTTTTTTCCTGCTCTATTTTGCAAATTCCTTTCAGTATTTTGAAAGTCTCGATCATATCCCCTTGCAGTCTCCTTTTCTCAAGGGAGAACAATCCCAGTCTCTTAAGTCGTTCCTCATATTCCAAGTTCTCCATACCTTTTATTAGCTTCGTTGCTCGTCTCTGCACCCTCTCCAGCAGTTTTATATCCTTCTTTAGGTTGGGAGACCAAAGTTGGACACAGTATTCCAAATGTGGTCTGACCATTGTTCTATAAAGCGGCATTATAACTTTCTCTGATCTACTCGTGATTCCTTTCTTTATCATGCCTAACATTCTATTTGCTTTCTTTGCAGCTGCTGCGCATTGTGCCGACAGTTTCAGGGTCCTATCTATCAGTACACCCAGATCCTTTTATTGTTTGCTCTTACCCAGAGTTGCACCTGACATGCTATACTCGTGTTCCTTGTTCTTTCTGCCTAAATGCATTGCTTTGCACTTTTCCACATTAAACTTCATCTGCCATTTCTCCGCCCATTTCTCTAACTGACACAAGTCACTCTGGAGTTCCTCGCTATTCTTCTGCGATCTGATTGCCCGGCATAGCTTTGTGTCGTCTGCAAACTTGATGATCTCATTGGATGTTCCTTCTTCTAGGTCAGGGGTAGGGAACTCCGGTCAGGAGCTGCGCAGGGCATTCAGTGCGGTTCCCTGTGCAAAAAAACGCTTTCGCAGTTTAGTAAAAGGGGGCCATAGTGCAAAATATAGACAGCAGATATAAATTCTCAAAACAGACACATTTTAATCACTAAATTAAAAATAAAATTATTTTTCCTACCTTTGCTGTCTGGTTGCACTTCCTTCTGACTGTGTATCCAATATTTCTATCTTTCTGCCTCCTGCACTCTTCCTCTCCTCCGGACCTCATTCCCTTCCCCAACCAACATCTCTCTCTGTCCCTCCATGAGTCCAACTTTTTCTTCCTTTCTCCCTGCCTGCCCCCTGCCACATTTCATTCTCTCCCCCCAACTTTTATTTCTTTCTTTCTCTCTCCCTGCCTGCCCCCTGCCACCCGACACACTTCATTCAATCCTCCAACTTTCTTTCTTTCTCTCTCTCTCTCTCTCCTTGCCTGCCCCCCACCAGTCACTGCCACCAATTTCTCCCTGCTTTCCTGCCACACACAGTAACATAGACAGGCCAGGCATGTGCAGCAACTGTAAAACGGCCAGCACAGAAGTCTTCCCCTGATGTCAATTCTGATGTCGGAGAGGAAATTCTGGGCCAGCCAATCGCTGTCTGGCTGGCCCAGAACTTCCTCTCTGATGTCATAATTGATGTTGGAGGAAAGGCTTGTGGGCCAGCGGCGTACAATCGCTGCATGCGCCTGGCCTTTTCTTGCGGCAGCTTCAGCAGGGAGAGATCCCAGGCTTCATGATCGACTCGTGTAGCCTTTGCAATCTACCTGTAGATTGCAATTGACGTTTTGGGCACCCCTGGTCTAAGTGCTTTAAAAATGAGCCTCAGGGTCTCACAGAAATGCCAAGTTAACCAGTTCCAGCCTGGAGATTTTGGGTCAGTCCTAAATTTCTGACCACCCTATCCCAGTTCATTATGAAAACTGCAGAATTAGGCATTACAAACCCCACACTGCTCTGAGTGTTAAGTTCAAAACCAGGCTTGTCAAAATCTCTAGCCTGGAAATAGGTAACTTGGTATCAGCAATCAGGGGTGAAAACCAGTGAAAGCAGGAAAACTCCCTTGGGCCTTCATAGGGTCAGCATAGCTTATGGTATTTTTTCCTTCTTCCACAGCAGAGTACAGATCCTGGGTGAGCTCCCTTGTCTACTACCTATCTGCATATCCATGTTCTCAATGATTATTCCTTTTGTTCACACCATGATCTATGTCATTACCATGAGGTCTGGCATCTCAGCCTCCCTGGTTCCAATTTTGGTTGTACTATACGGTCCGGTTCCATTTTTCAGAGACTCCAGGTACCTTGAATTTAAAGCATATGGATCCCCAATGTGGCTTCCGATACAGAACTTCTCCCAATGCTTTTCCAGAAGAGATTGTGAGCGAAAAGCCATGTTACAGTTCTTACAGCAGTAGTCTCCCAGCTCCATTATGCTGGGATCTTTTGAAGAGGGTCCAGATATGAACTGTGGTCTCTCCTGAACTTGGTATTGGACTGAGACAAAGCACTTCTAAAACCAGAGCCAAACTATTTGAGATGAAGTGGTGAGAACATATGCACATGAAGGAAGGAATTTCTGCTTTTCATATACTTGTATTGAATTATACCTTCAAGGCGGTATAAAATCTAAAACAGAAAGAATATAAAAACATATCTGTTAGGTTATGAAGGGACTGACCTGGAATCCCACAAACAAGAAAAGGGGCTTAGGGATCCTTCAAATAGGAAAGAAGCATATCCCCAAGCTAACTTACAGAGTGAAACACAAGAGATTTAAACAGAAATATTCCCAGCTTTGAAAAAGAAATATCAAAAGGGCAGACAGAAGTATTTTGCCAAATTAGTCAGTCAAATAACCCTTTATCTAATGTTAACATAATGCCAGAGTGCATATCCACTAACAGAAATAAAATAGTCAAAGGCATTGAATAGACCAGACAGAAAGACCCAGCCATACTGGAGGAAGAATACATTTCTTATCAAGCATCAAGCTGTAACCAGTATCTCGGGGCAATCTGAAACAGTCCAGCTCAGGGTTTCCAGATTCCCTTTTACCAATAACTAGTCATCATAACTAAATTTTATTTCTTTATTTATATTAGTTCAGTGCTGGGGAGACAGAGAGGGCAAAAAAAAAAAAAAACACAACCCCAAACAAATCCTTTCGTCTCTAAATGCAAAACTTGTCAGTACCTTATAAAGAGATTAGGTTCTTATCTTGCCAATATCTTTTCTAGCAGATAGGTATGTCATTCTGGATATCCCATTGCTTATGAACTGTGCCGAAGGAATCCACTTCAGCTTTTGAATCCCTCCTCCTTCAGTTTGCAGGCGATAGCCCCATAGAGAAATACATGTGAAGGAGGGGTATGGGGAAACTCCCCAAACTACAACTCAGTTATGCTCTGAAATCATAACAAACATGTTTTGTCATTAAACAATCAAAACAGTTATGTGGCAAGTTTATTTTTAATTTGATATACTGCCTATCTAGTCTAAGTTTAAGCGGTTTACATACAGAGTTAAAATAAACGTAAGTTAAGAGAAGAACCATCAGGAGAACCCTGAGACACAGGCTAAAGGACAAGGCCTAACAACAAAATAGGCCAAGGACAAAATGGATTCTATAAAAAACTTCATCTCTGACCCATAACTGCTGACAGCAGGAAAACAACTACTGGGGAAATTTCCATGAAGCATTGCTGGTCACAAGATAGTGACCACAGCAGGACAATGTGATGTGCCCTGGAGAGATAGTCACAAGGTAGCAAAAGCAGAACAAGGTAGCAAAAGCTGAGAACACAACATACTGAAAGTACTGATACCGCAACACCCAAAAAGCTGAGGGCGGGGGCCACTAAGAAGGGAGGGGTCCATGTCAAGAGGGTCTGGGAGTTAGCACCAAGGACAAACTGGTAAGTCCTGGCAAGGGTGATAGAGAAGTTGTTTTCGGCAACACCCAAGCCTTGTATTGACCTGAAGTAAACCTGTAAAACAACCAATAACTAATTTGAAAATGTAACCACCAATCAGAATGCTAATGTAAACTCCAATCATAATGATAGAATAACATTCTAAGTTAAGGGATAAAAGGTCAAGAATGAGGAACTGGACTTAAGAGAGGACTGAAGCTGTCAGACTACTAGTCTGGATGATTCCTCCTCTTAGTCAAATAAGTGAAAGGGAGATTACCAAAACTATGGCATTGTGAGTAAAGAGATTAAAATACTGGAACACAAAATATATATATGATCTCTAAAGCAAAATCTAAAGTGACCTTTAACCTTAGATTTAGAACTTTTGAATCATATCATGTAGGAATTAACATGATTACACAATTTTGAGTGTATGTTAATTCCTACATGATATGATTCAAAAGTTCACTTTAGATTTTGCTTTAGAGATCTTATATATATTCTGTGATTCCTCCTCTTGACACATTGCTGTATGATCATTTTTTATGCCAATTATGTAAACTGATTTTGTTTTACTTATTAAAACTTATTAACTTGATACAGCATATGTGTTGGTGTGTGGTCATTACCAAAGACAGTGAAAGGTAGAGGCCTCCTTTTAGGATGAAGACAAAACACAATTAAAAAAAAACAAATACTTGTTACAGAAGGGAATGAGGGGCATTATGTTCTAAAATTTTAAGAAAATGAATGAAGAGAAACACTGAGGGTATGGGGAAAAGAGAATAGTCCTGAATACAAGTATAACCCCAAAGTGTTATAGCAATAGTTTAGTCTTTATACTCTTAAGGACTGATTGACATGCAAATATCAGTTTGGATTTGAACTTTCTTATAGAGATAGTAGGTAGGCGCAGGAGATAACTGACAGGGTGTGACTCCAGAATGATACACCTATCTGCTAGAAAAGATATTAGCAAGGTAAGAACCTCACTCTTTCTCTAGTGCAATAGGAGAGTCATTCTGGATGGACAGGACATACAAAAACAGTTCCAAACATCTAGGGTAGGACCACTGAGCTGGCTCATAATACTGAGGGCCTAAAGGTGGATTCGTCCCTTGTCACTACATCCACTCTGTAAAACTTGGAAAATGTATGCAGAGTGGACCAAATCGCTGCCCTACAATTCTCCTCGGGGGAGACTGATTGAGCTTCCACCCACGAAGAAGCCACACTTCTAGGGAAATGCACCTTTATG
Source organism: Geotrypetes seraphini (assembly GCF_902459505.1). Classification (NCBI taxonomy): domain Eukaryota; kingdom Metazoa; phylum Chordata; class Amphibia; order Gymnophiona; family Dermophiidae; genus Geotrypetes; species Geotrypetes seraphini. The sequence goes on from NC_047095.1 coordinate 73,434,431, forward strand.
GAAACTGGTGACTATTTCCCTAGGCTATATATGCTGATGAAATGGCCCTATGGATCCATCTGGAGATTGTGGCCTTGGAAGCAGTGTATCGTGTCTAGCCTAACTAGTGAGTGCAAAAAGATAGTCAGATAGCCTATACTCGTTAGTGACCTCAAGAGATCAGAGAAGCACTCTTTTCACATCCCTTGTTTTTAGAATCCAGTCCTTCTTCTTATAACTTGTGGACTGGAATGCCTGGACTGGAACGCCTGCAATCCGACTTCTACATTGACTTGGAAAGTCAAAACAACCTTCAGCAAAAGGGATGGAACAGTGCACAAAAAAACTCTGATCTCTGTGAATTTGAGAATAAGCTCTCTGAAAAAAAGAGCCATTAACTCCAAGACTCTTCTCGCTGAGATAATGGCCACAAGAAAGACCATCCTGAGCGTCAGATCCATCAAGGACATGTCCTTCAGCAGTTCATATGGAGCTTGGCTGAGGCCTTGCAAAACCACATTAAGGTTCCATGTAGAGAAAGGCTCCTCCTTTTCCTCAATGCACCAGTGAACATAAGAATTGCCTCTGCTGGGTCAGACCAATGGTCCATCCTGCCCAGCAGTCCGCTCACGCGGCGGCCCCAAGGTCAAGACCAGTGCTCCACATGAGTCCAGTCTCACCAGTTTAGCATGAACTTGTCCAACTTTGTCTTGAAACCCTGGAGGGTGTTTTCCCCTATAACAGACTCCAGAAGAGCGTTCCAGTTTTCTACCACTCTCTGGGTGAAGAAGAATTTCCTTACATTTGTACGGAATCTATCCCCTTTCAACTTTAGAGATTGTCCTCTCGTTCTCCCTACCTTGGAGAGGGTGAATAGTCTGTCTTTCTCTATTAAGTCTATTACCTTTAGTATTTTGAATGTTTTGATCATGTCCCCTCAGTCTCCTCTTTTCAAGGGAGAAGAGGCCCAGTTTCTCTAATCTCTCACTGTACGGCAAGTCCTCCAGCCCCTTAACCATTTTAGTCGCCCTTCTCTGAACCCTCTCGAGTAGTACCGTATCCTTCTTCATGTACAGCGACCAGTGCTGGACGCAGTACTCCAAGTGAGGGCGCACCATGGCCAGGTACAGCGGCATGATAACCTTCTCGGATCTGTTCGTGATCCCCTTCTTGATCATTCCTAGCATTCTGTTCGCCCTTTTCACCGCTGTAGCACATTGTGCAGATGGCTTCATGGACTTGTCGATCAGAACTTCCAAGTCCCTTTCCTGGGAGGTCTCTCCAAGTACCGCCCCGGACATCCTATATTTGTGCATGAGATTTTTGTTCCTGACATGCATCACTTTGCACTTATCCACATTTGAACCATGTCGATGCCCATTTCTCAAGCTTGATTATTTTCCGTTGCAGATCTTCGCAATCCCCCTGTGTCTTCACTACTCTGTATAACTTTGTATCGTCCGCAAATTTAATCACCTCGCTCGTTGTACTAATGTCCAGATGACTTATAAAGATGTTGAAGAGCACAGGTCCAAGCACTGAGCCCTGCGGCACCCTGCTGATGACGCTCTTCCAGTCTGAGAATTGTCCATTTACCCCCCACTCTCTGTTTCCTATGCTCCAGCCAGTTTTTAATCCATGTGAGTATTTCACCCTTGATTCCATGGCATGCAATTTTCCGAAGTAGTTGTTCATGTGGAACTTTGTCGAACGCCTTCTGAAAATCCAGATATACAATGTCAACCGGGTCGCCCTTGTCTATCTGCCTGTTTACTCCCTTGAAGAAGTAAAGCAAGTTCGTCAGGCAAGATCTGAAACTGTGCTGGCTGGTCCTCATCAGATCGTGTCCATCAAAGTGATCAATGATGCAGTCCTTTATCAGCGCCACTACCATCTTTCCTGGTACCGAGGTCAGACTAACCGGTCTGTAGTTTCCTGGATCTCCCCTCGAACCTTTTTTGAAGATTGGCGTAACATTCACCACCTTCCAGTCTTCCGGAATCTTTCCCAAGTTGATCGACAGATTGGCTATTAGCTGAAGCAGTTCAGCTATAGTCCCTTTCAGTTCCTTGATGACCCTCTGATGGATGCCAATCAGCCCTGGGGATTTGTCGCTCTTAAGCCTATCAACCTGCTTGCATACCTCTTCTAGACTGACTGTCAACCATATCAGTTTCCCATCTTCTTTTCCAGCATATACCTAATAGGTTCCGGTATGCTGTGTATATCCTCTTCAGTAAATACAGACGCAAAAAATGTGTTCAGTTTGTCGGCGATTTCATTGTCCTCCTTTAGCACTCCCTTTATTCCACGGTCATCCAACGGCCCCACCGATTCCCTCGCGGGTCATTTTCCCTTAATATTTCGAAAGAATGGCTTGAAGTTTTTCGCCTCCTTGCCTATTTTTTCCTTGTAGTCTCTTTTGGCCCCTTTTACCGCCTTATGGCACCTGCATTGATGTTGTTTGTACTTATTCCAGTTTTCATCTGTTTTTGACCTTTTCCATTCCTTAAATGAAGTTTTCTTGTCTCTGATCGCTTCCTTCACCTCTACAAAATGCTGGTTCTTTATTCTTTTTCCTCTTGGATCCTTTGTCGATACGCGATATATATAGATTTTGTGCCTCGGTGACTGTGTCCTTAAAAAGGGACCAAACTTGCTCTAGCGTTTTTACAGTGCTTATCCTCTTCTTAATCTTCTTCCCCACCCTGAGTCTCATCCCTTCATAATTCCCTTTTCCGAAGTTCAGTGCCGTGGCTGTGGTTTTGGGCCGATGTTTTTCCACCATGTTTCTGTGATACCGATGATGTCAACGTTATCTTTTTGTGCCATAGCTTCTAATTCACCCATTTGCTTGCAAGTAGCCTTGTTCCGTCTCTGCTGAGGTGGAGTCCTTCCTTCCTGTATAGCTTGCTCTTCCCCCAGAACGCCGTCCAATTGCGCACGAAGTGGAATCCTTCTTTCTCACACCAGCGCCATATCCACGCGTTGATTGCTTGCAGCTCCATCTGTCTCTTCTCATCTGCCCTGGGTATCAGCAGGATCTCCGAGAATGCTATCCTCTGCTTTCTGGTCTTCAGCTTCCTTCCTAGCATCCGGAAGTGGTCCTTCAGTACTTCCCTGTTGTAGTTCCTGTTGCTCACATTGTTCGTCCCCACGTGGATCACCACCGCCGTATCTTCTTCTTTCATACTGTCGATGATCCTGTCGATGCGGCTCACTATGTCTTCTACCTTGGCTCCCGGTAGGCAGGTCACCAGCCGATCCAGTCTTCCTCCCGCTATGTGGCTGTCAACTTGCTTGATGATGGAGTCCCCCACAATGATTGCTGTCCTCTCTATCTTCTCTTGATTCTCCAGACGCAGGTCCGTGTCCCTGGTGTATGTCCATCTCTCCTGCCTCAGGTCCGTATCCTTCGTTCTCGCTGCTGTGTCATCCATTTCTTCGTGGTGGTTGTCTGTCCTTAGGTCCGTATCCTTCATTCTCGCTGCTGTGTCATCCATTTCTTCGTGGTGGTTGTCTGTCAGATGGTTCACACTCTCTGTAGGTATCTTTCGGCAGTTCCACTGTTGCTGGGGATATTCCATGGCCTCCCTGTATGCCTCCTCTATGAACTTCTCCAGCTCTTGGACTTCTTCCTCGATGGTGTCCTCTGTCTTGGTGTTCGTTGTGTCCTGTCTCAATGTTCGCTGTGTCTCTGTCTTCCTCCTTCGTTGCTTGAAGTGCCTCCAGTTCCAGTATTCTACCCTCCAGGAGTCTGACTTGTTTCTTCAGGCTCTCCAGTTCTCCACATCGAGCGCATACGTAAGACCGCCTGCCAGAGGGGAGGTAGTCATACATATGACAGATGGTGCAGAAAACTGGATAGCTCAACATCTTGCTGTCTGCTGCTTCCATTGCTGCCTGCTTGCTGGTCTGCTGTGGCTGTTCTCTGTGTCTGCCTGGCTGTGTCCTCTGCGCCTGCTGTGGTATCCTTCTGCTCTCCTTTAGTGTCCCTTCTCAGTGAGCTTCGGTGGTCGACGTCGAGGGTGGGTGGAGCTAACCCGCGCTGATTCCCCCCTGTAGTCTCCTGCCTCTTCTTCCCCTCGTGCGCTTTTCTGTTCTTGCTTTGCTTCCCTCTAACTCTTTCTCTCTCCTGCTACTTCCTTTTTCTTGCTTGCCTGCCCGCCCAAGCTCCGAGTTAACTTCACTCATTGGCCCCGCCCCTTTTAAGGGGGAGCTTTGGGGTGGGCGGATCTAACTCTCACCGATTCCCCCCTGTAGTCACCTGCCTCTTCTTCCCCTCGTGCGCTTTTCTGTTCTTGCTTTGCTTCCCTTCCCTCTAACTCTTTTTCTCTCTCCTGCTGCTTCCTTTCTCTTGGTGTGGAAATGTAACCTATCTCCGTGATAATGTGGTTACATTTCCACACCAATTGAGAATTTTTAATTTGGGTCTCCTGAAGCAGATTCCGAAAAGCAGAGTTACTTACCGTAACAGGTGTTATCCAGGGACAGCAGGCAGCTATTCTCACATATGGGTGACGTCATTGATGGAGCCCGGATGCGGACGCCTCACAAGCAGACTTGCTTGAAGAAACTAGAAGTTTCGAGTTGACCGCACCGCGCATGCGCAAGTGCCTTCCCGCCCAGCGTAGGGCGCATCTCCTCAGTTCAGATAACTAGCAGAGAAGCCAACCAGGGGAGGTGGGTGGGTTGTGAGAATAGCTGCCTGCTGTTCCTGGATAACACCTGTTACAGTAAGTAACTGTGCTTTATCCCAGGACAAGCAGGCAGTCTATTCTCACATATGGGTGACCTCCAAGCTAACCAGAATGGGATGGTGGGAGTGTTGGCAATTTAGGAGAGTAAATTTTGAAATACTGTTTTTCAACTTGACCAGAGTCTTGAGAATAAGAGGAAATGGAGGGAATGCATATAGGAAGAGATTCGTCCATTCAGGAGAAAAGCATCTGACTCGAGGCGATGAGGAAAGTATATCCTGCGTCCATTGAGAAGCCAGGGTCCATTAAGGAATTCTGAGGTGAAGTCTTGCAAAAAGAGTCAAGTGTACTGTGGAGGTCATGTGACCTAGGAGAACCATCATGTGTCTTGCTGAGATGGAAGAGGCAGTTTGTAGTTGTGGGGAGCTGCAAAGAGGTCTATCTGAGGCATTCCCCAATGTGAAAAAATGTGATGAAGAGGCGAGGAATGGAGTGTCCATTCAAGAGGTTGCAGAAGATGACTCAAGTTGTCCGCCAAGCAATTCTTTGCCCCTTGAATGTAGACAGCTTTGAGGAAGGTGTTGTGGTGGATTACCCAGTCCCAAACCTTCAGAGCTTCTTGACAAAGGGAGGCAGATCCCGTCCCTCCCTGTTTGTTGACATAATACATGGCGACTTGGTTGTCCGTCTGAATGAGGACTACTTGGTCATGAAGAAGATGTTGAAAAGCGTTAAGAGCCTTGAAAATCGCTCCGAGTTCCAACAGATTGATGTGACATTGATGATCTGTATTGGTTCAGTGGCCTTGGGTACAGAGACCATCGAGATAAACGCTCCAAGATTAGGTTGAAGAATCTGTCGTGAGGACCATCTGATGAGGGGGCATTTGAAAAAGCAAGCCTCTGGAGAGATTGGAAGAGAGCATCCACCAACGGAGAGACTGCTTTAAAGAAGAAGTGACTGTTATGTGTTGAGAAAGTGGGTCGCAAACCTGCGTCCATTGAGAAGCCAGGGTCCATTGAGGAATTCTGAGGTGAAATCTGGCAATAGGAGTCAAGTGTACTGTGGAGGTCATGTGACCTAGGAGAACCATCATGTGTCTCGCTGAGCTGGAAGAGCAGGAAGACACTGTATGACAGAGTTGAAGGAGAGCTTCCAGACGTTGTAGAAGGAATGCTCTGAGTTGGACAATATACAGAACAGCTCCGATAAATTGTAGTCTGTGAGGGCAGAAGTTGGGATTTGGGAAAGTTGATTTCGAATCCCAAACTTTGTGGGAACCAGGTAGTCTGTTGGGTCACTACAATAACCCCTTGAGATGTTGAATCTTTGATGAGCCAGTCGTCGATGTAGGGGAATACCTGAACCATAGTTCCGTAAAGCTGCTGCCACCATCAACAGGCATTTGGTGAACACTCTGGGAGATGAAGCCAGGCCAAAGGGCAGCACTCTGTATTGATAATGCAGATTCCCCACCTGAAATCTGAGATATTGAAGGGAGGCCGGATGGATGGGAACAGGAGTGTAGGTCTCCTTGAGATCCAGAGAGCATAACCAGTCGTTCTGCTTGAGAAGGGGATAAAGGGATGCCAGGGAAAACATGCAAAATTTTTCTTTGACCAAAAATTTGTTGAGAGCCCTGAGATCCAGAATGGGCTGCAGTAACGGGAGTAAAACCCCCTGTTCTGCTGTTCCAAAGGAACTAGTGTGATGGCATTGAGACAGAGCAGAGCTTCCTGCAAAAGAAGTGCGGTCTGGGATGGATTGGAAGGATACTCTCTTGGAGGAAGCTCTAGTGGAACCTGAGTGAAATGAAGAGAGTATCCTCTGATGATGGTCAGTACCTTGAGGTCGGATGTAATTGTCATCCATCGGTGGTAAAAATGATGGAGACGACCTCCTTTAGGGGGAAGAGAAGTCAGAGACAGAGTGATGGACATTATGCTCTGTTGTAAACAGTCAAAAAAGGCTGTGAAGCCTTAGGTGCAGCAGAAGGTTGAGATTTTTGTTGCTTCTGAGGCTGCTGTTTCTTAGGAGAAGGGCGAGTGTAAGGAGCCGTCCTTGGAGCAAAACACCTCTGGTAAATGGGAGGTGGGCATGTAGGCTTGGTAGGAGTCGGCTTTGGTTTAGGTCTGAGAATTAGTGCTGCCGATTCAGAAAAAAATTTTTTGATTCGATTCAGCCTACTGAATTGGTTTTTTGATTCAATTCTATTTTCCTGCCCAATTGGATGTTTTTTTCAAACATCCTGGTGAGTTTATTTTATAGCCTCTTCACCCCTTTGCCTTCTAACCACACTGGCGCTGTGGTGTAAACAAAATAAACTAACAAAAAAGACTTTTCCCCTCTCTCTTAAATCCTAGCTCATGTTTGCGGTCTAACACCAGCTCTGGCATGATACATGTTTCAAATCTGACATATTGTAATCAGAAAATGGAAAATATAATTAGTTTTTCTACCTTTTGTTGTCTGGTCATTATTCAAATCTTGTTGGTCCCAGGCTCTGGTTGTCTTCTGATAACTTGCTTGCCAGGGTATCCTTCTTTCTCTGTTCTAACCATCCATCTGCCATCTCTGTCCTCCCATTCCGTTTCCCTTCCCTCCCCCGGTCTGGCATCTTTCTTTTTTTTCATCTCCATCCACAGATCCACCTTTTCTTAACTACCCTTGCATCCAATATCTCTCCCTCCTTTCTTCCCCACCACCCCAGGGTCCACCCTCTCTCCCTTTCTTTTCCCAACTACCCTTCTATCCAGTATCTCTATCCCCCCTCCTCCCTTGTGTCCAACTTCTCTCCCTTTCTGTTCCTTCCCTCCCTAAATCCCATTGTCCATCATCTCTCTCCCTCTCCTCTATTTTTAGACCCATTATTTCTTCCCCCCAAAGACCAGCATATGCACGTCTCTTTGAACCCCCTTCCTTCTCTCGTGTATTTCTACATCAGGGCCCCCCTCCCCTGAAGGTCTGCACCTCCCCCCTGAAGGCCTGTACCCCCATCCCTGAAGGCCTATCCCCCCTGAAGGCCCATGCCACCATCCCTGGCCTGGCCTGTCTCCCCCTTTGAAGGCCTGTCCCCCCCCTTAAAGGCCTACTTGTTCCCCCTTGAAGGCCTGCCTGTCCACCCCTTGAAGGCCTGTCCCCCCCCACCGGGAAGGCCTCCGTGTTCCCTCTGGCCTTCCCGCAGCGTTTACCTTATAGCTGCAGCCTGCAGCGAAGATTGCGGTTACAGCGTCTTTACTAAGTGCTTTCAACTCTTTCCTCCGCCTGATCCTGCCTCTGACGTCAGAGGAGGGGCGAGATCGCAGCAGAGGAAACAGCTTAAAGCACTTAGTAAAGACGCTCTAGCTACGATCTTCGCTGCAGGCTACAGCTATAAGGTAAACGCTGCGGGGAGGCTAGAGGGAACACGGAGGCCTTCCCAGGGGGGGATGGGATGCGGTGTACTGCAGGCGGGGTGGGGGGGGAAGATGGGATGTGATGCGATGTTCTTTGGGGAGGCCAGGGGGAAGCCACAGCAGCACTTCCCGAATGACTCTCCCTCCTGCCCTCTAAAGCAGATGCAGCAGCGGCTGGCCAGCAAGAGCAGCGCTGCCACTCCTGCTTTAGGGGGCCAAGGGGGAGGGTCCGAATCGAGAAGCCGATTTTTTTTAAAATTTAAATCGATTTGAATTGATTCATCCAAAGGGAATCGGTGAACCGTTTCAAATCGTGAATCGGCCAGCATTACCGACAATAGAAGCAAAAGATTTTTCATGTTCAGACAACTTCTTGGTGGCTGCCTCGATCGATTTATTGAAAAGGTCATTGCCTGCACAAGGAATATTAGCCAAGCGGTCCTGAAGATTAGGATCCATGTCAATTGTATGAAGCCAGGCAAGGCGACACATGGCTACAGAGCAAGCAGCCACCCGGGCAGACAACTCAAAGGCATCACAAGACGACTGAAGTAGATGGAGTCTGAGTTGTGATAGAGAAGCAATGACTTCCTGAAATTCGAAATGTTTTTGAGTGTCTAAATAGGTAAGAAATTTAGGCAAAAGAGCAATAAGGAACTCAAAATATGTGACAAAATGGAAGTTATAATTAAGGACCTTAGAGGACATCATAGCATTTTGATAGATACAATGCCCAAATTTGTCCATAGTTCGAGGCTTAGTGGAAGAAAGACACTCCTTAGAGGAAGAACCTGGAAGGATGCCTCGATGAAGGTCTCGATCGTTGATGAGGACGGTGCTTGGAAGCAGATCTCGAAGATCGAGGAGACTTTGCCTCGGAGACAGTAGCAGCCGATGCCACCAAAGAATGGATGGGATTGGAGGCCATGGATCGAAGCTCCAGAGGCTTGATGGAGGAACCTCGATGCACTCCCAAAGACTCTACTCCTTGTATGGAGTGTGAGGATTCCTGCCGAGGCACTTGCAAAGAATCTGCTCCTTGCTTCACGTGCTTAGATGCCAGACCAGACACTCTCAGAGACTCTGCTCCCTGCATAGAGTGTGACGCTTCAGCCGATGGCAAAGGAAGAGGCTCGACCTTGCGGGAGTCTGTAGAATGCCCAGGTTGGATTAGAGTAGCTAGCTTCTGTCCCATTTTGGTAAGGAACTGAAGAAATTGCTGCTTTAACATAGTCTGGAAGGAAGCCGGCAAAGATGGATCCGCATCTGAAACCGGACCACCTGCCTTGGCTGGAGGTTCCACCGAGGCAGTAGAAATGTGCTTCGACTTAGAAGTCTTAGGCACCTTAAGCACTACCGGTGGAACTGTCTGCTGAGCTATCTGACCTGAGGAAACAGGGGAAGATGTAGCAGGCATCGTCGAAGAAAGAGCTGCTGCAAATGAAGAAGGTTTGATGAGGCTTGAAATTGAAGCGGTAGAGGCAGGAGGGCCCTCGGTCGAAGGTGAGACCGAAGTGGGCTTCGAAGTTGAAGATGTGGACAAATTCATCTGAAAGAGCTTCTCCACCGAAAGTTGACGACGTTGAAGGGTAGCACAGTGTTCGTGCGACTTCGGATTATGTTGTGGCCCGAGGCACCTAGTGTGAGGGTCCGTGAGAGAAATTGAACGTTGACACTGACTACACTTCTTGAATCCTGTCGCTGGCCGGGACATAGAAGGAAAAACAGCTGCTGCAAGGTCGAAGCTCTTGGGCTGCGGCCTGCCCCGGCAGCCGAACAGAACAAAAAAAAAATTATTTTTTTTTTAAAGAAAATAAAAGAAAGAATGTACAAACAGCGATTTGTGAAGGAAAAATCCCACAAACCGCGGTGTAGAGAAGGCACGGAGTGAAAAGTTAAACGCAGAGTCAAAGACGGACTTCTCGGCTCCGCGGAAAACTGAGGAGACGTGCCCTACGCTGGGCGGGAAGGCACTCGTGCATGCGTGGTGCGGTCAACTTGAAACTTCTAGTTTCTTCAAACAAGTCTGCTTGCGAGGCTTCCGCATCCGGGCTCCGTCGGTGACATCACCCGTATGTGCTTGTCCTGGGATAAAACTTCTTATGCTGAACATGTTGAGCTTTAAGAAAGCATTTCTGAAGTGTGGAACAGTGAATGCACCAGTGATGCTCTGGGCCCAGAAACTGAATGCACCAGCCGTGCTGGTCAGTGACAGGAGATGGGCTGTTGGCAACTAGTGCGCTTTTTAAAGCCAGAAGGCCTCAACATGTGAGGAAAAATCTCAGCGAAACACTGAAGAAAGAAGGTCCAAATGCTCAACTGTGGAAAACGAAATAATGTTGAAAATAACGCAATTTTTTTTATATATAAGAAAGAAATATTAAATTAGAAGAAAAAGAAAAATCGAGCTGAAGGGCAAAAATAGGAAAGGGAACGCGATTTGGACAGTCCAAACACAACGTCTTCGCTCTGTGGAGATGACAAAAGTGAGGCTCCATGAGCCGACATCGGGCGGGAAGGCAAGCGCGCGCGCGGTGCGGGCACTCTTTAAAGTGACAGCAAACTTTAACCCTGTCCGTCCCGGGCTCCACGGATGACGTCACTGACATGTCAGAATGTTAGAAAGCTGTGACTTCCCAGGCCTGACTGAGCACCCAAGCGCGGCTCTTCTACCCTGAGCCCCTTCTCTGACCTCCGCTACCCTCTCTTATGGCGCCAGAAAAACCAAAGCAAGGCAATCCAAGGGAAGGGATTTTCTGGAGCGTTCCCGCCCTCAGCTCGCTCGCTCTCTCTCTCTCTCTCCCAATCTCCTCAGGCGGAGCCATAGTACCTGGACCGATGAGCGTCCGGTCTCGCGCCCCGTCCTCTCAGCTCACCGCAATGGCGCCCACGCCGCAGTCAGCTGCCATGGCAACCGCCCGCAGGGAGGAGCCTCCGTCGCCCGAGCCATTGTCCCTAGGAAGCGCTCCGGTAGCTAAGGACCACGCCCTGAGAAGGCGGAGCCTCCATTGGCCACGCCCCCGGAGGCCCAGGCGCGAACGGCCACGTGCAGTCGCCCAAGGCAGAGAGGTTGCATTTCTGCTTACACAAGTGGCTCTGCCTCCTTCCTCAGAGAAGTTTTTCCATCCGTCCCCGGCCTGCAGATAACCACGGGGAAGGGAACGAATGCATTCGAACTCACCCAGTGCCCCACGGTGCTGGCTGCATCCATGTCCTGGGCTTAGCTTCCAGGGAGAAAATGCCTTTGGCAAAACACATGGACACTAGCTAGAGCTGAAGGGGTCCATTTTGTGAATCGAGTCAGTCTATGCCCATAGTGGGCATCGGACTGCAAGCATCTGCTAGCCAGAGTGGATCTTTGCTTTTAGGAGATTCGGGGGGTTCAAGCTGAGGCTTCTGGCCAGGAGGACACAGCACTGTGTGCTGCCTTTTCAAGCTGACAGCATTGCTACAAGTGATCAGACCTCAGCCACACAGTGCTCTGTTATGTTAGTGTTGCCATTACCTTGTTAGTCATGGAGCACTAGGAGAGGCCAGAGGACTCCTTGCAAGATGGATGCCAGGCCTGTGTCCAAGCTGTAGCCCAGGTTACCAATTAAGAACATAAGAGCCTACTGGGTCAGACCAATGGTCCATCAGGCCCAAGAGCCCGCTCTGCACCCAGCCCCCTTCCCTACCAGCAAGAACTGAGGGCAGCCATTCAGGGAGAGGCGCAGGCGTCCAACGAGGGAGGGGCAAGCGAGCGGAAAGCTCGCTCCTGCCACTACACCGCTGGACCATCAGAATTTTAAAAGGTACCGGGGAGATATAAAATTGTTATATTCGCTCTATAAGATGCAGACATTGCCACCCACTTTTTGGGGGGGAAAAGTGCATCTTATGCAGCAAAAACTACAATATATAGTGCTGAAATGCATACACAGCACTGTACATTTATAGATGATCCTTGCTCAGAATAGCTTACAATCTAACTTGGACAGACATGACATAGAGGGTAGGGGATGCAGGACCCAAGGTGAGGAGTTAGGAGTCGAAAGCACTCTCAAAATGGTGGGCTTTTAAACAGGCCTTGAACACTGCCTTAGCTGGAGCCCGCCTTAATTATTTGGGCAGCTTGTTCCAAGCATATAGTGCAGCAAGGCAGAAGGGACGGAATGGAGCTGGCAGATGAAGAGAAGGGAACAGATAGGAAGGACTTACCAGCTGAGCGGAGCTCACGGGGGGGGGGGGGGGGAGGGAGATAAGTGAAGATAGTGAGGGGCAGCTTAGTGAGTGCATTTGTAGGTCAGTAAGAGGACTTTGAATTGTATTTAGAAACGGATGGGAAGCCAGTGAAGTGACTTTAGGAGAGGAGTAATGAGAGTAAAGAGGTTCTCCCCGAATATGAGTTGTGCAGCTAAATTCTGGATGGATTGGAGAGGAGTGAGATGGTTAAAGGAAGGCCTGACAGTAGTGAGTTGCAGTAGTCTAAGCGCGAGGTGATGAGGGTGTGGATAAGTGTTTTGGTAGTGTGCTCAGAGAGGAAGGGTCAGATTTTGGTAATATTATAGAGGAAGAAGTGGCAGATTTTATCGATATATTATATCTGGGTGGTGAAGGAGAGGAATCAAAGATGACCCCAAGATTAAGAGCAGACAAAACAGGAAGGGTGAACATAAGAATAGCCTTACTGGGTCAGACCAATGGTCCATCAAGCCCAGCAGTCCATTTTCACGGTGGCCAATCCAAGTCCCTAGTACCTGGCCAAAACCCAAAGAGTAGCAACATTTCATGCTACCAATCCAGGGCAAGCAGTGACTTCCCCCATGTCTTTCTCAATAACAGACTATGGACTTTTCCTCCAGGAAATTGTCCAAACCTTTCTTAAAACCAGCTACGCTTTTCAATCTTTTTCATACAGTCTGCCAGCTTTTTCACCACATACTTCCTGTTACAGTTGAAAAGAAAAAACATATATCATTTGCATATATCCAATAGTGGACATTTAGAAACATAGAAATAGACGGCAGATAAGGGCCACAGCCCATCTAGTCTGCCCACCCCAATGACCCTCCCCTACCTTTCTCTGTGAATAGATCCCACGTGTCTATCCCATTTGGCCTTAAAATCAGGCACGCTGCTGGCTTCAATAACCTGAAGTGGAAGACTATTCCAGTGATCAACCACCCTTTCAGTGAAAAAGAATTTCCTGGTGTCCCCATGCAGTTTCCCGCCCCTGATTTTCCACGGATGCCCCCTTGTTGCCGCAGGACCCTTGAAAAAGAAGATATCTTTATGTCTTTTTCTTTTAATTCTTAATGTTACTATGAGCATTTTGCCTTTTAACAGCTTTGAAGTCTGCTGATCAAAGGCCTAGATTAATTTTAGCAATGAAGAAATAAATGAATTCATACGCTGCATATTTTTACCCCCACAATCAGGAGGCAAAACAAAATCTATCATTAACCCAAGGGGAACAAATAAGCAGGAAATTCCTTCTTACCTGTATATGCTGAGCACATTCTTTTTTTTTTAGTTCAATATTTTTTATTGATTTTTTGAAAAAATATAGGAAACAGTTCAAGTACATGGTATCAAAATATAAAACAAAACATTTAGTATAACTAATATTCAGTTACATTGTGCAATGTAGAATTGAATCGTTTTAAAAGATCTAAAGTACTAGGACTGTTCATGAAAAATTAGTAAAAGGAAAGATAAGAGGAAAGAGAAATTGAAGGAAGAAAAAGAAGAGGAAGAGGAAGAAGAAGAAGAAGAGAGGAGTGTCTATGAAATAGATTTAACATATGAGTCCAGGAATTTCCAGGGTGATTTACATTGTATCAAATTTTTGGAAAGTCGAATTATATTTTTCTTTTCATAAGCATATGATTCAAATTTATGATACATGCTCAAAGAATTCCACCAGAAGGTATAGTTTAGTAATGAAGAGGACTTCCAATTTTTCAAGATGTGCATAAGGGCAGTCACAAACATTGCATCAATGAGTTTAGGAGGACAGTTAGACTGTGTAAAACAAGGGTGTTGAGATCGGAGAATTATAGTGTTTGTTTATTGTTTATTGTTTATTTATTTATTTGATTAAACGCCTTATCGATTCTACAAAGCGTTGTACATAATAAAAAAAATTTTTCCTTTTGACAAACAATTACAATTAAAACATACTGCAAATGAACTATAATACACTCAAACTTGTTGTGGACGAACGAACAAAAGACACACAAGGTAAAGAGGGGAGAAATACAATAGTAATAGTAAATGGAAGAGACATTAATGGAAAAAAACAAAAGGGTAGGGAGATTAAAAAAAATAAAAGAAAAAGAAAGATTAAAATTAAGATGTCAGTTAAAATTAAATTTAAGATAAAGTAAAACTTCAGTTAAAAGCGTCTTTAAATAGAAAGCATTTTAATTTGCTTTTGAATGATGTTAGATTATTTTCTGTTTTTAAATACAACGGAAGAGAATTCCAGATTGTTGGGGCTGTTACTGAAAAAATGGTAGTACGACGTGTACCAATCATCTTCAATGAAGGGATATTAAGGTTAGATTGGGTTATAGATCTCAAAGATCTTAGTGAGTCATAAGGGATCAATAATCGATCAATGAAAGCTGGAGAATTAGTTTGCATGGTTTTAAACGTTAAGAGAGCTATTTTATAAGTTATCCGATGTGAAATTGGCAACCAGTGTGCGTCTTTTAGCAGAGGGGTAACATGATCGTACTTTGATGCTTTTGAAATTAACTTAATGGCCGTATTTTGAATTAACTGTAAACGTTTCAAATCCTTATGATATATTCCTTTTAAAAGTGAATTGCAATAGTCTATTTTTGAAATTACAAGTGAATGAATGAGTACGTTAAGAGAACTGGTGTCGAGAAGAGGAGCCAATGTTCGGATCATTCTTAGTTTATAAAAGCAGTTTTTGACTAAGGCGCTTATTTGCGGACGAAAAGTAAGCCTGCTATCTATGAGTACCCCTAAAATTTTTATAGTTGTAGTCGAGGCAAGTGGAGTGTTCTGGATAGTAATTGGTAATAGACTTTATGGTGTCCCAAATGCACGTCCAAAAGGAACGAACTTGAGCACAATGGAAAAGCATGTGATCAAGAGTCCCAACTTCTTTCATACAGTTCCAACATATAGAGTCTTGTTTTAGGTTAGCTTTCCACATCCGAAAAGGTGTCCATACCGCATTCCACATAATGAAGAACATTGATTGTGAGACTCTGGATGATAAAAGAGGTCGGTTTGTCGAGGACCAAAAGAGTTCCCAGTCAACATCAGAAAGTGAGGTTGTCAGCATAGGTTCCCAATGTTTCATGGAATGAGAGGAAAATGTAAAAGAGTGATCTCTTAGAATACTATAAAAGAGAGATATCGCTTTACCTTTTGATATAGCCAATGTGGACCAGTGATACAAAGTGTGAGTGGATGTCATATAATCAAAACGTATAGACATAGAAGATAACATCTCAGTAAGAGAAAGCCACTGTGAGTAAGCAGAAGGAGACAACGAGTAAGTAGAGCAAATTGTGTCAAAGGGAACAAACGAAGTGAGAGTGGTTATCTGATGGAGAGACCACAAACCAGCCCGCTGCCACCTCTTCCATGAAAGAGATTTACTATTGATTTGGATTTTGGGGTTGTTCCAAATGGACAAGAATGGACTGTCTTTAATTGAAATCTCTGCGATAGTGTCTAGTATATGAAGGGCATGCTGCGTTGCACTCAATAAGGAGTATTTTCTCAAGAGTTTGGGTACTGGCACCGTCAACAAGCATGAAACATGTAGTGGTGCACATAAAAATCGTTCCAGGTCAAACCAGGTTGGTGAATCTTGGGTGCTAGTGTTAGTAATCCAGTAGGCTCCATATTTGGCCAATGATGCGATATAATAAAAATGAAAATCAGGTACATTCAGACCCCCATTAATTTTAGAGGCTTTCAGTTTGTCGAGAGCAATACGAGGTTTTTTGTTATTCCACACAAAGTCAGATATTTTCTTATTCAACCAGTGAAAAAATTTCTTCTTGCATAAGGAGGGAAGCATTGAGAGGGTGTAGTTTATCTGAGGAGTAAGGGTCATTTTGATGGAAGCTATTCTGCCCCACCATGAAAGAAAGAGTGGAGACCAACGAGACAGGGTGTTAAGAACTAAGTTTTTAATTTTAGATATGTTTAGATCTTGAGTTTGAGTTGGATCTTTATGTATTAACACTCCCAAGTATTTTACAGCTCCGTGTGACCACGTGAAGGGAAATTGGGCGAGGTCTGAGGGGTAAATGAGATCATTAAGAGGGAAAATTTCTGATTTTTCCCAGTTAACTAAGTATCCAGAAAGCTTGGAGTAATGAGAGACAATATTAACGAATGAGGGAAGGGAAGCAACAGGATCTCGGATAAAGAGAAGGACATCATCAGCGTATGCTGCTAATTTGATATGACAATAAGTAGTTTCAATTCCTGTTATTGTTGGGCATTGTCGGATAGCAGAGAGGAGAGGTTCCAACGCTAAGTTAAATAGCAGCGGCGACAGAGGGCAGCCCTGGCGAGTACCTCTATGTAGGGAGAATTTATTGGAGAGAGAGTTATTAATTAAAATGCGAGCTGTGGGTTGATGATATAAAGTTTTAATCCAGTTTGTATAGAACGGGCCAAAGTTGTACCACTTTAAAATTTGGAATAGAAAAGGCCATTCAACTCGGTCAAAGGCCTTTTCGGCATCTATGGCCAAGCCGATTACGGGATCTGAGAGTGTTTTAGCATGGGCATTAATATGATGAAAAAGGCGTATATTGTCTCCTATAAACCTTTGTTTAATAAACCCCGTTTGATCTTTGTGAATAAGAGAGGGGATCACTTTGTTGAGTCTCAGTGCAAGAAGTTTTGCCATGATCTTGTAATCTAAATTAAGAAGAGAAATGGGGCGAAAATTTTTAACCAAGGTAGGGTCTCTGTCAGGTTTGGGAATAACTACTATAGTGGCCTCAGTGAAGTTGAATTGTTTGTCTGGATCAGAATGGAGAAATTCATAGTAAGAAAGAAGATGAGGAGCCAGGAGATTACGAAACTGTTTAAAAAATTCATTGGTAAATCCGTCAGGACCTGGGGCTTTGCCGGTAGGTATAGATGATATTGCGGCTTCTATTTCAGATACAGTAATGGGAGAGTCCAGTTTTAATTTCACAGAGTCCGATAAGGTCGGATGAATCAAAGAAGCAAGAAAAGAGTCTATCTCCGATTCTGAAGCAGAAAAATCAGATTTATATAAAGTAGTATAGAAGTTTTCAAACTGAGAAGAGATCAGAGACCGGGTTTTAACCATATGTCCCAATGGGTTTTGAATGGCTGTGATATGAAGACGTTTGGATTTAGTTTTAAGATATCTAGCCAAGGGGCGTCCCATAAGGTTGTCTCCCATTTAATGTCCAGAGGTTGAGATAAAAATATCTCGTCTAGCAGTACTGGAGGCTAAAGTGTTAAATTCGTATTTAAGATTTTGTATACGTTGAAAAATGGATGGATCATGTAAGTGGGTAGACATATGTTGTAGTTCTAACTCTTTGATAGAAGATTCTAATTCTTTCTCTTTTTTCATGGCTTGTTTCTTTTTCCAAGAGGCAAGATTGATAAGTTCACCCCTAAGGGAGACTTTATAAGCCTCCCAGACAATGGATGGGCAAATTTCTGGATCTTTGGAGTTGAATTCGAAGAATTCAGCAGTGAAAGATTTAATTTTGTCAGCTATTTCTGAGTCTAAGAGTAAAGCATTGTTTAGCCTCCAAGAAGAAGATTCTTTGCGAGGGGCAGAGATAAGTAAGTGTAGGGAGGTGGCCGCATGATCTGTAAGAGAAATTGGGTGAATAATATTGTTTGCAAGGTCTTGAATGAGAGAGGAGGATATAAGAAAGAAGTCTATTCTTGAGTAGGTATTATGAGGTGGTGAATAGTGAGAGTATTCTCTACCTTTTGGATTAAACAAACGCCATGGATCTACAAGGGAGAAGGCATCTTTGAGGGCGTGTAAGGCTGTGAATGACTTGGATTTGGAGGGTTTGCAAGAAGATGATCTATCAATATAAATATCTTGAATTTGATTGAAATCGCCTCCAAGTATTAAAGAGTAAGAACTGTATTCTACTAACGCCACCTGAAGATCTTGAAAAAATTCTGGGTGATCTAGGACTGGAGCATAAATGTTTAGGAACACAAAGTTCACTGAGTGCAACGCAGCGTGCACCAAGCACCATCTTCCATCTTTATCCGTCGTAGAAGAGTGTATTACAGGAGAGAGTTTATCATGAAAAAATATTGAAACTCCATAAGAATAAAAGTGAGAGGAGTATCCCTTTAATTGGAATTTTAAGGCAGCAGCGAGAGGTAGGTGAGTCTCTTGTAAAAAAACCACATCAGGGTGCTTATTAAAAATATAGTTAGCTATCTTTTTCCTTTTAATGGGATGATTTAGTCCATTTACATTAAAAGAAAAAATATGCAAGTCAGCCATAATCTTTTAAATACCTTAATATATTGCAGTATATTTTACACATGTTCAATGTGTGTATATAGTAAAGAGAATGTTTGAGGAAGACACTCCTGTCAGAAAGTAAAAGAAAGAACGTAAAGGTAGAAGAAAAAGAGTAAAAAATGTCATCACAAAGGATCACATTCTCATACATAGAGTTAAAAATTTTTATGGGTGCTCCTGTGAGTACAAAGATATAACACATATGGGAAAGCTAGCAAAGAACCCCACACCCATACTATATCAATAAATTGAAAATTGGTGTGCTTATTAATATTTGCAATATAACTGAGAAACCAGTAAGTTTGTTTGCATCAATTCATGTCAGCGCACTTTTAAAGATTCCAGAAATGCAACTAAGTCATTAGGGTCAGTATATGAAGATGTGTGGTTGTTGTAGGTCACTTTCATCCTTGCTGGGTACATAAGACCATATTTGGCTCCTATATCTTTAAGTTCTTGTCGATGGGAAAGAAATGCTTTTCTCTTCAAGGCCGTGGATTTGGCCAGGTCTGGAACTATAAAGAACTTCCTACCTTGGTGGAGGAGTTGAGATTTAGATTTTGCAGCTGTTGTGAGGATCTGTAATGTGTGTTGAAATCTGAGGAGTTTAGCCACAATAGGCCTGGGAGAAGATGCATGTGCAGAGAGATGAGACGGCACGCGGTGAGCATGCTCTATTTCCAGTGGAGGTGAGAAGACGAGACCCAGGGTAGCAGGCAGGAAAGCAGAAAGAAAGGCAACCATATCAGAGCCCTCCGATGTTTCAGGTAACCCAATAATTCTTAAGTTGGATCTTCTGTTTCGATTAGAAAGATCTTCATAGTCTCTTTGTAAAGTAGTGATCAGTTTGTCATGTTTAATTACCGTTTCTTGTAGTGAAGATATTACAGATGTTTTTTCCTCTAGGACGTCCAAACGGTGTCGGGCATCCACAAATTGGGAATTAATTGCCTCAATCTCACCCCTTAAGAGTTTGATTTCATCAACCTGTTCTTGAATTATGCTCCGATTTGATCTTATTTCTTTCAAGAGCAAGTCTAATGAAGCCTCATCGTTCTTGGACGCCATTTTCTCTGGCGTGTTCAGATCAGATTTCTGCTTCTTCCCTCCGATCGTCACAGGTGGAATAGTTTCATTTTTTGTCGATTTTGAAGGCGACATAGTGACTCATGAAGTTATATTTTGGCGAAATAGCGAAGTTTTGTGTTTTTTATTTTATTTTATTTTTTCCAAAAAATAAGCACTTTATAATCAGTTTCGAGTGTGGGTGAAGAGGAGTAATTATTTCATGTTTGTGGTTCTCGCGGTAATCAAGCCGCGTCTCTTAATGATGTTGGTCTAGATTGAGGCGGTTAGTTTGTTGTATATATGAGGATTTCCGCGTTTGTTGTGAAGTCTTAAAGAATCAGTTATTGTGTTTGAATTATAAGTTGGACTGTTTGAGCTTCACTCAGACGCTTCGCTAAGGCGCACGCGCCTTTGCCGTGCGCCTTAGCCGGCGCGCCGAACGGCTGCGCCGTTGAGCTGCCCACTTTAAAGTTTCCCGGCAGGGGCTGGGGGGCGGAGCAAGCTCGCACGCCCGGCCCAGCAGTAAGATCAGCGTCGGCTGGGTTGGCTGAAGCAGGGCAGGCAGCCGTTGGAAGCGAGACGTCCCCGGGTTGGTTCAGGGTCTCGAGGGCTGTCCCTAAGCAGCAACGGCTGCTAGACGTCTCCTCCGCTCGAGCTGCCCACTTCAAAGTTTCCCGGCAGGGGCTGGGGGGCGGAGCAAGCTCGCACGCCCGGCCCAGCAGTAAGATCAGCGTCGGCTGGGTTGGCTGAAGCAGGGCAGGCAGCCGTTGGAAGCGAGACGTCCCCGGGTTGGTTCAGGGTCTCGAGGGCTGTCCCTAAGCAGCAACGGCTGCTAGACGTCTCCTCCGCTCGAGCTGCCCACTTCAAAGTTTCCCGGCAGGGGCTGGGGGGCGGAGCAAGCTCGCACGCCCGGCCCAGCAGTAAGATCAGCGTCGGCTGGGTTGGCTGAAGCAGGGCAGGCCGCTGAGCACATTCTTATTAAGCATAACGAGGAGGAATGAGTACCTACCATAGCTGCTTTCAATCTTTGGGCTATCGGCAGCATCAGCCATCTGAATATGCTGCCTTTGGTCATTTTCTCTCCTTACCCCACCAGATTTGCTGCATGGGACTTTATAGGCAACTGGCCCCACTCCCTCAAGAACAGGCTTTTCTTCTGCCTTTAAAGAGCCGCCAAACAGGTGGGTCTCTCCTACTGGAGGAGGTCTAAGTACAGAACCAAACTTGAATTACAGAAAAAAAGAGCACCAAATACATTCACTACCTTCACAATTTGCCACCGGTACCCAGCATGGTAACTGTGATTACTTAGTAGTGCTAATAGAGGGAAATGATCCCATTAAGTTTGTGTTACCCCAGAGAGAGATTACCTTTTGCTCTACCTAAAACCATCCACTCTCTTAATTGCACTCCAATGCTAATATTACTTTAAATGGCTGACGTCACTAGTAAGGGAGAACAGTTGCAGTGGTCAAACTTACAACTCTGTAACTTAATCATGAAAACTGCTTCCCCAAAAACTGTAAGACATGCAGATTGTGAAAAATTGCAGGCAAACCTTAGGAAATTGGAAGACTGGGCATCCAAGTGGCAGATGAAATTTAATGTGGACAAATGCAAAATGATGCACATTGGGAAGAATAATCCAAATCACAGTTACCAGATGCTAGGGTGCACCTTGAGGTTTAGTGCCCAAGAAAAAGATCTGGGTGTCATTGTAGACAACATGATGAAACCTGGTGGCCAAGAAAGCAAATAAGATGCTAGAAATTATTAGAAAAGGGATGGTAAACAAGACTAAGAATGTTATAATGCCTCTGTATAGCTCCATGGTGGGACCTCATCTTGAGTATATTGCATTCAATTCTGGCCACTTTATCTCATAAAAGATATAGAGGAATTAGAAAAGGTTCAAAGAAGAGTGACCAAGGTAAAGGAGATGAAACTCCTCTCGTATGAGGAAAGATTAAAAAGGTTAGGGCTCTTCAGCTTGGAAAAGACACAGCTGAAGGGAGATATGATTGAAGTCTACAAAATCCTGAGTGGAGTAGAATGGGTACAACTGGATTGATTTTTCACTCTATCAGAAATTACAAAGACTGGGGGACACTTGATGAAGTTACAGGGAAGTACTTTTAAAAGCAATAGGGGGAAATATTTTTTTCAATGAGGTGTAACAATGATCATTCTAAGCCAAAATCACCTCTAAACTAGCATCTTAAGCAACGTAAAAGCAAGCCTCGGAGACCTCAAATTCAGGCAGTATGCTGCTAGATGTAATAGCAGGTCAGAATCTCAATCATTGGCTTAAACTCTTACATGCTTCTGACTTTTTATATATATTTAAGTTTTTTTTAATTTTTTAAACATTTTTGAGAATAAATGGAAAATTCAAAACAATAGTGCATTAAATTTCAACAGCACTTATCTTATTGACTGTAGCACTGCAGTAGAAACCCGACGGGGCCACCGTTTCACCTTGTCAGCTCGTCAGTGGAAGTATTAAAACAATACAAAAAAATTTATTTAACATTGCCTAAACAATACAAAAAAATTTATTTAACATTGTTCTTATTTCAATCTAACACAACTTTAGTGCAAGTGCTTAATGAAAACAACTTACGGAACAGAACTTTCACCATTGCTCAAAATCTTTTCCTCAAAATGGCGCCGTCAGCTGAGGACGCCAAACTATTTATAAGACCAATCGGAATGAGTAGCGTCATGACGTTAAAGAAGCAACTCAAATGTCATTAAAGCAATGTTACTTACCGTAACAGTTGTTATCCAGGGACAGCAGGCAGCTATTCTCACTAGTGGGTGATGTCCATCCGACAGAGCCCCGATGCGGACGTCTCTCAAGCATACTTGCTTGAAGAAACTTCAGAAGTTTCGAGATGCCCGCACTGCGCATGCGCGAGTGCCTTCCCGCCCGATGCACCGGGCGTGTCTCCTCAGTTCAGATAGCTAGCAGAGAAGCCAACCCAGGAGAGGTGGGTGGGACATGAGAATAGCTGCCTGCTGTCCCTGGATAACAACTGTTAAGGTAAGTAACATTGCTTTATCCCAGGATAAGCAGGCAGGTATTCTCACTAGTGGGTGACCTCCAAGCTAACCTCAATGGGATGGTGGGAGAGTTGGCAACTTAGGAGAATAAATTTTGTAATACTGTTTGGCCAAACTGTCCATCCCGAGAATAGCTGCCTGCTATCCCTGGATAACAACTGTTACGGTAAGTAACATTGCTTTATCCCAGAATAAGCAGGCAGGTATTCTCACTAGTGGGTGACCTCCAAGCTAACCTCAATGGGATGGTGGGAGAGTTGGCAATTTAGGAGAATAAATTTTGTAATACTGTTTGGCCAAACTGTCCATCCCGTCTGGAGAAAGTATCCAGACAATAGTGAGAGGTGAAGGTATGAACCGAGGACCAAGTGGCAGCCTTACAAATCTCCTCAATCGGTGTCGATCTGAGGAAGGCTACAGAGGCCGCCATTGCTCTGACCTTATGGGCTGTGACTTTACAGCGAAGGGGTAATCCAGCCTGGGCATAGCAGAAAGAGATTCAAGCCGCCATCCAGTTGGAGATGGTACGCTTCGAGACAGGGCGTACCAACTTGTTCGGATCAAAGGAGACGAAAAGTTGAGGAGCAGTTCTGTGTGGTTTGGTGCGATCCAGGTAGAAAGCCAAAGCACGTTTACAGTCCAGAGTGTGAAGAGCTGATTCTCCAGGATGAGAATGAGGCTTTGGAAAAAACACAGGAAGAACTATGGATTGGTTGAAATGAAATTCAGAGACCACTTTAGGCAGGAATTTCGGATGAGTGCAAAGGACCACCTTGTCATGATGGAATACTGTGAAAGGTGGATCCGCCACTAAGGCCTGAAGCTCACTGACTCTGTGGGCAGAAGTGAGGGCAACAAGAAAAACCACTTTCCAAGTGAGAAACTTCAGCGGAGCCTTGTTGAGAGGCTCAAAAGGAGGTTTCATAAGTTGAGAAAGGACAACATTGAGATCCCAAACCACTGGAGGAGGTTTGAGAGGAGGATTGACATGGAAAAGTCCTTTCATAAATATGGAAACCACAGGATGAGCAGAGCGAGGTTTCCCTTGCAGAGGCTGATGGAAAGCCGCAATTGCACTCAGATGGACTCATATCGATGTAGACTTGAGGCCAGAATGAGACAGGTGTAGAAGATAGTCCAATACAGAAGATAGGGAGGCTTGTTGAGGCTCTTTACGATTAGAAACACACCAGATAGAAAATCTAGTCCATTTTTGGGAGTAGCATTGTCTAGTAGCAGGCTTCCTGGAAGCCTCCAACACATCCCTCACCGCTTTGGAAAACTGGAGGGGAGTTACGTTGAGAGGAACCAATGTCAGGTGGAGAGACTGCAGGTTGGGATGGAGCAGAGATCCTTGATGCTGAGTAAGCAGTGAAGGAAACACTGGAAGAAGGAATGGCTCCCTGCTGCTGAGTTGAAGAAGGGAGTACCAAGACTGTCTGGCCACCGAGGAGCTATCAGAATCATGGTGGCATGGTCTGACTTCAGCTTGACCAGAGTCTTTTGAATGAGAGGAAACGGAGGAAACGCATATAGAAAGAGATTCCTCCAGTCCAGAAGAAAGGCATCTGCCTCGAGGCGATGAGGAGTTAGATCCTGGAGCAGAATTGAGGCAGTTTGAAGTTGTGGGGAGCCGCAAAGAGGTCTATCTGAGGCGTCCCCCACTGAGAGAAAAGCTGATGAAGGGGCTTGGAATGGAGGGTCCATTCATGAGGCTGGAGGAGACGACTTAAGTTGTCTGCCATTCATTGTCCGCCCCCTGAATGTAGACAGCTTTGAGGAAGTTGTTGTGGCGAATTGCCCAATCCCAGACTCTGAGAGCTTCCTGGCAGAGGGAGGCCGATCCCGTGCCCCCCTGCTTGTTGACATAATACATGGCGACCTGATTGTCTGTGCGAATGAGGACCACCAGGTCGTGAAGCAGATGTTGAAAAGCTTGAAGTGCATTGAAAATCGCCCTGAGTTCCAGAAGATTGATATGGAACAGCCGGTCCGCACTGGTCCAGAAGCCTTGAGTGCGAAGACCGTCCAGATGAGCCCCCCATGCATAGGTCGAGGAATCGGTCGTGAGAACCTTCTGGTGGGGAGGAGTGTGAAACAGCAAACCTCTGGATAGATTTAAAGAGATCATCCACCAACGTAGAGACTGCTGAAGAGCAGGAGTGACCAGGATGTGACGAGTCAAAGGATCTGACACCTGTGTCCATTGAGAAGCCAGGGTCCACTGAGGAATTCTGAGGTTAAGTCTGGCAAAAGGAGTCACATGAACTGTAGAGGCCATGTGGCCCAGGAGAACCATCATGTGTCTCACTGAGATGGACTGGCGAGAAGACACTGACTGGCAGAGATGAAGCAGAGCATCCAGGCGCTGAGGAGGAAGGAATGCTCTGAGTTGAATAGTATTGAGAACCGCCCCGATGAAGGGAAGAGACTGGGTCGGTTGCAGATGAGATTTTGGGAAGTTGATCTCGAACCCCAGACTCTGCAGGAACCAAATAGTCCTTTGGGTTGCCAAGATGACCCCTGGAGCCGAGGCAGCTTTGATGAGCCAGTCGTCGAGGTAGGGAAACACCTGAAGACCATGGTTCCGGAGTGCAGCGGCCACCACCACCAGACACTTTGTGAAGACTCTGGGAGACGAGGTTAGGCCGAAGGGAAGCACTCTATACTGCAAGATGCAGATGTCCCACCCGAAATCTGAGGAATTTGCGAGAGGCCGGATGAATGGGAATGCGAGTGTAGGCCTCCTTGAGATCCAGAGAGCATAACCAGTCGTTCTCGAGGAGAGAGAAGCTAGGGTCAGCATGCGAAATCTCTCCTTGACCAGGAACTTGTTGAGCACCCTGAGGTCCAGAATTGGACGCAGGTCGCCCGTCTTCTTCGGAACAAGGAAGTACCGGGAGTAAAACCCCCGGTTGTGTTGGTCCACAGGGCCCGGCTCGATGGCCTGGAGCCGGAGCAAAGCCTGAGCTTCCTGAAGAAGAAGGGCGGTCTGGGTCAAGTTGGAAGGATACTCTCTTGGAGGATGGTCCGGGGGGACCCGATGGAACTGAAGAGAGTAACCTTCCCTGATGATGGTAAGGTCCCAAAGGTCGGTGGTTATAGCCATCCATCGATGATAAAAATGATGGAGGCGACCCCCAATTGGAAAGACAGGGGATAGCAGAATGGTGTTGGTTATGCTCCCGACAAGAGAGTCAAAAAGGCTGAGGAGCCTTGGGAACAGCAGAAGGCTGAGGTTTTTGTTGAGACTTCTGCGGCGGCTGTCTCTTCGCTGGTTTCCTCGCAGCAGGAGCCTGCCTGGGAGTGTAACGCCGCTGATATATCAAGGGCAGTCAAGAAGGTCGAGACTGAGCAGGTTTAGGCTTAGGACGAAGGATGGACTGGAATGACTTTTCATGGTCCGACAGCTTCTTCGTCACGGTCTCAATAGACTCATCAAACAAATCCGCACCTGCACATGGGACGTTGGCAAGCCTGTCCTGGAGGTTCGGGTCCATGTCAATGGTTCGAAGCCATGCCAAGCGACACATGGCCACGGAACAGGTGGCAGCCCGTGCCGAGAGCTCAAATGCATCATATGAGGATTGCATCAATTGAAGACGCAGCTGGGACAGCGAGGCGACGACCTCCTTGAATTCAAAACGAGCTTGAGATTCGATGTAAGGCATAAACTTCCGAAGCACTGGAAGGAAGAACTCCAAATAGGTGGCAAAATGGAAGGTGTAATTGAGAACTCGGGAAGCCATCATCGAGTTCTGGTAGATGCGCCTCCCGAACTTATCCAAGGTCCTCCCCTCTCGGCCCGGTGGCACCGAGGCATACACCTGGGACGGATGAGATCGCTTGAGGGAGAACTCGACTAACAGTGACTGATGGGAGAGCTGGGAGCCCTCAAACCCCTTATGATGCACCGTGCGATACCGGGCATCAAGTTTGCCAGGAACGGCAGGAATGGAGTACGGCGTTTCAAAACAACGCATGAAGGTTTGGTCGAAGAGCTTGTGGAGAGGCAGGCGAAGAGACTCAGCAGGAGGATGAGGCAGATGCATGGTATCCAGGTACTCCTTGGAGTAGCGGGAACTCGAGTCCAAGGTGATGTCAAGATCATCCGCCATCTGCCGTAGAAAAGATGAAAAAGACAGCTGGTCCGCCAAGACGGACTTAATCCAAGGAGACATGGGATCTACAAGGAGAGAACGACCTGTAGGCATCCTCGAACTCCGGGCCTGGAGGAGGGGAGATATCCGAAGATGAATACCCCACACGAGGAAGCTTCTTCTGAGGCAAGATTGTAGAATGCCTAGACGAATGCCTCGAAGAATGCCTGGAACGGTGCCCCTCCCTTCGTCTCAAAGGAGATCTGGAACAGCGACGCCCAGATGGCTCCGCAGAGGCCTCCAATGAATAGATGGAGCTGGAGGCCGTAGAGTGAAGAGGAGGATGGGCCGACGCCTCTCGAGTAGCATTCCATGGGTCGAGAGATGGTTTGGCAGGGAAGGGGCTCCGGAAGAATTCCTCCTGACGATGCCTAGGGCTTTGACTACCCGAAGGCATATCCCAATTGTCTTCGCCCGGGACAGGGATGGGTTCCAGAGGCGGCATCTCACTAAACGAAGCACGCCTCGATGAACTGGCGGCCAAGCAGCGCTCCTCCTCCCCTAGCAGTGAGAGCGAGCGGCGAGGCGGAGGAGGATGGGGCGGCTCGCCCCCACAAGGAGGTTCCGCATGCCCATGCTGGATTGTGGCAAGCCACTTGGGCCCCATGGTAGTCATTATCTCAATGAATTGGGCCTCCATGATCGACCGCAGCGAAGCCGACAAGGGGGGAGCCGCACTCGAAGTAGGACCCCCTGTAAGGTCTTCGCGGTCCCGTGTGGTCGAGTGCTTAGCCTTAGAAGCCTTAGGCACCTTAAGAACCACCGGGGGAACGGTCTGAGGAGGTACCTGATCTGAGGAGACCGAAGCAGGCATCGGAGCAGGAGGCGGGGTCGAAGCCGGAACGAAGGAGGCCGGCTTCAAAAGACCCGATGCAGCAGGAGTAGATGACGACTTTGCAGGTAAAGGCGAAGCGCTGGTCGAAGTCGAAGGTTCCTTGGAAGCTTCCATCGCGAATATCGACTCCCACAGGAAACAGCGACGCTTGAAAGCACGTGCTGTTAGTGGAACAAGGCCGGCACGATTTCAGAAGATGTTCAGGCCCGAGACACTGCAAACAGCGTCGATGCGGGTCCGTCAATGAAATCGCGTGCTGGCACTTGATACACTTCTTAAAACCGGTAATAGGCCGGGACATAGGCCGAAAAAGCTCCGCCGCTAGATCGAAGGAGCGGGGCCCCAGCCACGCGGCCGACCCGGTCGAATCTTCGGAAAAATTTTTTTTTTTTTTTTTTTTTAAATAATAAAATGACAGAAGAAAACACACGATTAAGAGACATTAAACTCAAAACCGCGGTACTAGAAGGCAAGAACACGGGTTCACTCAGCTCAGAGAGTTGAAGCAAACTTCTCAGCTCCGCGGAAAGAAAAGAACTGAGGAGACACGCCCGGTGCATCGGGCGGGAAGGCACTCGCGCATGCACGGTGCGGGCATCTCGAAACTTCTGAAGTTTCTTCAAGCAAGTATGCTTGTGAGACGTCCGCATCAGGGCTCTGTCGGATGACATCACCCACTAGTGAGAATACCTGCCTGCTTGTCCTGGGATAATGCATAAATACTATTTAGATCTTAATAGTTGTCAATTTTATAGAGTCTTAAGGGCTCTTGATGTTTATTAACTTTGAAAAGATGGTGAGGGCATTCTCTTAAAAATTGAGTCAAAAAATAATTCAAAGATGTGTCAAAAAACGAGACTGTCTAGATCAGGGGTGCCCAACACGTCGATCGCGATCGACCAGTAGCTCAGGAAGGCAACGCGAGTCGATCGCGGAGCCCATCCCGGGCTCCGTGATAGACTTGTGTTGCCGTCCTGATCTACCGGGCCGATCAGCCTTCCTCTCCAGTGTTCTCTCTAGGGCATTTTAGCTGGGCGGTCCGCCCAGCTATCATCTGCTGCTGCCACCGCTGCTGAACATTAAAAAAAAAAAAAAAAAACGGCTTGGAGATTTCAGCCCGTAGCGAACTTATGCTCCGTGGCTCTAACATGTGCGTGCCGGCTTCCCTTCTCTTCCCTCAGAAACCGGAAGTTATGTCCGGGGGGGGGGGGGGAGGAGAAGGGAAGCCGGCACGCACATGTTGAGAGCCCTGAAGCAAGCATTCACTATGGGCTAAGGCGGGAGACAGGTTAGTGAAGCATTTGCTCTTCTTGCTGCCGGGTCCTGCCTACTTTCTGTTTCCGCGAAGGCAGGACCCGGCAGCATTTCCCCCAATAGGTCGATCGCGATCTTGGGCCAACCAGCCTTCCTCTCCCCGACGGCAGAATTGACGTCGGGGAGAGGAATGCTGGTCGGCCGAAGCAGGGACAGCTTGCGGCGGCTTTCGGGCCTGTTATTGGTGGCGGTTTGGGGCCTGTTATTGGTGGCGGTTTGGATCCTGGTCCCCGATGGCAGTGGCTTGGGGGAGGGCAGGGAGAAAGAAAGAAAAAGGGCAGGCAGGGAGACAGAAGGAAAGAAGAGAAACAGAAAAAAAAGAAAGGGAGGCAGAGAGAAAGGGCAGGGAAGAGGAAGGAAAAGTTGGGGGAAGGAATGAGGTCTGGAGGAGAGGAAGCATACAGGCTAAAAGAAGGGAAGAAAGATTGGATGCACAGTCAGAAGAAGAAAGTGCAACCAGAGACTCATGAAATCACCAGACAAGGTAGGAAAAATTATTTTATTTTAAATTTAGTGATCAAAATGTGTCTGAATTTATATCTGCTGTCTATATTTTACACTAAAGTCCCCTTTTACTAAACCGCAATAGTTTTTTAGCGCAGGGAGCCTATGAGCGTCGAGAGCAGCACTGGGCATTCAGCGCAGCTCCCTGCGCTCTAAAAACTGCTATCGTGGTTTAGTAAAAAGGGAGGGGGGTATATTTGTCTATTTTTGTATGGTAGTTACTGAGGTGATAGTGCATAGAGTCATCTGCTTTGACCTCTTTGAAAAACCCTGGAATAGGAATGATAATTAACATTTTCTATGCGTACAGTGTGCTTTGTGTTTTTTTTTTAAATTTTATTGTTGGTAGATCATTTTGACTTGGTTATTTTAAAAGTAGCTCGCAAGCCCAAAAAGTGTGGGCACCCCTGGTCTAGATTGTAAATTACTACAGTTAATAATAAGCTGACCAGTCAATCTTGTCGTTGAGTCCATTCGGAGACAAGGCTTGAAATGTAAATATCCAATAGGTTTCCCTGCGTTTAAGAGCTAAGGTCCTATCTCCTCCCCTCTCATTCTTCTTTACTACCTCAATAATAAACCCCTTGAGGTTGTTAAATGTGTGTGAGGCTTCGATACAGTGTAGTACAAGTGGTTCTTTGATGACTCTTTTTATGTTAGATTTGTGTTCTGCAAGACGTGTTTTAAGCGCTCTTGTTGTCATGCCTACATAAATCTTAGGGCATGGACATACGATGACATACATTACATGGTCAGTTTGACAAGTACTAAATTCTTAAGCTTGTATACTTTTTTATCAATGTTATTAGTAACCTCTTTGATCTGCATGGAAAAGTCACAAAAGGAGCAATGTCCACACTTATAGTGGCCTGTTGGTAATACTTGAGTATAAAATTAACAACTATTAAGATCTAAATAGTATTTATGCATTAATGACATTTGAGTTGCGTCTTTAACGTCATGACGCTACTCATTCCGATTGGTCTTATAAATAGTTTGGCGTCCTCAGCTGACGGCGCCATTTTGAGGAAAAGATTTTGAGCAATGGTGAAAGTTCTGTTCCGTAAGTTGTTTTCATTAAGCACTTGCACTAAAGTTGTGTTAGATTGAAATAAGAACAATGTTAAATAAATTTTTTTGTATTGTTTAGGCAATGTTAAATAAATTTTTTTGTATTGTTTTAATACTTCCACTGACGAGCTGACAAGGTGAAACGGTGGCCCCGTCGGGTTTCTACTGCAGTGCTACAGTCAATAAGATAAGTGCTGTTGAAATTTAATGCACTATTGTTTTGAATTTTCCATTTATTCTCAAAAATGTTTAAAAAATTAAAAAAAACTTAAATATATATAAAAAGTCAGAAGCATGTAAGAGTTTAAGCCAATGATTGAGATTCTGACCTGCTATTACATCTAGCAGCATACTGCCTGAATTTGAGGTCTCTGAGGCTTGCTTTTACGTTGCTTAAGGTGCTAGTTTAGAGGTGATTTTGGCTTAGACGGAAATATTTTTTCACTCAGAGAATAGTTAAGTTCTGAAACACGTTGCTAGAGGTTGTAAGAGCAGATAGCATAGCTGGTTTTAAGAAAGTTTTGGACAATCTCCTGGAGGAAAAGTCCATAGTCTGTTATTGAGAAAGACATGGGGGAAGCTACTGCTTGCCCTGGATCAGTAGCATGAAATATTGCTGTTCCTTGGATTTTGGCCAGGTACTAGGGACCTGGATTGGCCACTGTGAGAACAGGCTACTGGACTTTTGGTCTGACCCAGTAAGGCTATTCTTATGTTCTTAAGTCTACCACCCCGCAATCTGAAGTCATGCCCTCTGGTTTTACCCTTTTCTCTTCTCTGGAATAGGTATGGTTCTGTATCAATACTTTTTTAGTATTTAAACATCATCATATCTTCCCTGTCCTTTAGATTATACATATTCAGATCTTCCAGTCTCTTCTTGTACACCTTTTGGCTCAAACCCCTTACCATTTTTGTCACCTTCCTCTAACATAAGAACATAAGCATTGCCTCTGCTGGGTCAGACCAGAGGTCCATCACGCCTAGCAGCCCGCTCGCGCGGCAGCCCATCATGTCCAAGACCTGTATAGTAATCCTCTATCTATACTCGTCTATCCCCTTTTCCTTCAGGAAATCATCTAATCCCTTCTTGAACCCCAATACCATACCCTGTCCTATTACACCCTCTGGAAGCGCATTCCAGGTGTCCACCACCCTTTGGGTGAAGAACTTCCTAGCATTGGTTCTGAATCTGTCCCCTCTTAATTTTTCAGAATGCCCTCTTGTTCTTGTAGTTTTTGAAAGTTTGAAGAATCTATCCCTCTCCACTTTCTCTTTGCCCTTCATGATCTTGTAAGTCTCTATCATGTCCCCTCTAAGCCTTCGCTTCTCCAGGGAAAAGAGCCCCAGTTTCTCTAATCTTTCAGCATATGAAAGGTTTTCCATACCTTTTATCAATCTCGTTGCTCTTTTCTGCACCCTCTCGAGTATCGCCATATCCTTTTTAAGGTACGGCGACCAATGGATGCTTCAAGTCTTATATCCTTCGCCATATGCGGTCTCCAAAATTGAACACAGTACTCCAAGTGACCTGAATAGGGGCATCAACACCTCCTTTCTTCTGCAGGTTATGCCTCTTTCTATACAGTCCAGCATCATTTTGGCTACAGGCCCCACCTTATCGCACTGTTTCTTTGCCTTCAGATCCTCTGACACTATTACATCAAGGTCCCTCTCCCTATTCATGTATGTCAGCTTCTCACTTCCCAGTACATTCGGCTCCTTTAGATTTCAGCAATGATGTTTTCCTCCCCTCATTGGATCCTCTACCTCTTCTATCTTTAGCCAAAAGTACACAGTGAACCAAAAAAACCCACACCAAAATGTTTTTTTTTGCCATAACTTCCACAGAACTCGGCCGATTCTTTTTAAATTTAGTGTGTCGTATCCTGAGGGAAGTTGATGTAAATATATCCCACTATATCACAGCATTACCTTATGAAAATGAAGTGTGGAGGCAATATGGCCGTGGTGCAGTGAGGACACTTGCAACACATTCTCCTGCCAAACCTTTTTTTGTTTCCATTTATCGGGGTTATCCTACAACAAAATACCTAAAAGAAGGGGAAAAGTGGCTGCCACAGTTCAGCAACCTGAGCTCACCTCGCGCAGGCAGGAGATGATTGTGGGCCTCTTTAGGTCTTTTACTCGGGGTGATCTGGCAGCGCCAAGTCAGAGGGAAGTCTTGGCGCTCGGGAGTGAAGTTTCGCTTAGCCCTGCAGGACCAGTGCCTCCCCAACAGCCGCGAGATAGGGAAACTACGGCAGCTCAGAAGGGACAGGAAGCAGTTTCCCTAGCTGAGCTGGAGGGCTTACCGACGTCCAAAAACTCTCAGGCAGAGACATCAATTATGGAGACGGTAGCGATGGCTCCAGCATTTGGGAGGACAGATTCCAGCGGTTCTCCTGTTGGTAAGGCCAGCGGAGTTCACTTTGGAGTCTATCTGGACGGCTTTAGACTCACTTTATAAATTGTGTGCAGGAACTCTACAACTGGTAAATGCACAGGTAAAAAGAATTGACTCTCTTCAGGAGAAAATAAAGTCTCAGGGGGAAAAAGTGGATCGCTTGGACCAACGAGTTCAAGGGCTACAAAAGACTCAAACTACCTTAATGCAAAATAGACTATTGCTAGTAGGAAAGTTGAAAATTTGGAAAATTATAGTAAAATGTTGAATTTGAGAATACTCAACTTTCCTAAAGTTCTAGCAATGTCTCCTAGATACTTATTCTATAAATCCCTTAAGGACTCGTTTAAATACCTAGAGACTGGTTTTCCACCCTTACATAGAATATATTACCTTACTGTATCTAAGAAGGCTTCTCAACCTGAGGTCTCATCTGATCCACCAAGTCCAATGAATTTAACAAGAATATTGGAAACCTCAGAGGACAAAGTTACTTCAAACTCTACACTTCTGGTAATATTTGTCTTTCAACAAGACAAAGAGGCACTTCTTAGGCTGTTTTTTAGGCTTAAAGAAGTGACCTTCATGGATTCTAAGATCTCCATGTTCCCAGATGTCTCAAAGTTAACTCAGACCAGAAGGAGAGGGTTCCTACAATTGAGACAATCCATACTCTCTTTGGGGGCTAAATTTCAGCTTAGATATCCTTATAAATGTTTGATCCTTTTAGATCAACATTCATATTTTTTTTTTTACCCCTCTCAGCTACAGTTTTTTCTAGAGGGAAAGGGAGTAATACCTTCCAGTGCCTCCACAGTGATGTAGGTCCTTAAGAATAATGTAGAAGATGTAACACTAAACTAATGATTGTTTCTTTATCCTTGTTAAATATCAGATCCCATGATAATGTGAATTGTCTCTCCCAGATCATGGGCTTTGAGAGATTGGTAATCTCATACTGAGTTTTATTTGTTTTTGTTTCTTTTTAATTTGTAAGTAAAATCTGTCTGTCTTTCTTTCTGTCTGTCTCTCTGGCCCCCTGTCTGTCATTCTTTCTCTCTCTCTCTCTCCTTGGCTAGTGTTTGTCTGGGTTGGTCGCTGTCTGTCTGTCTTTTTTTTTTCTTTGTGTATCTCTCCTTGCATGCTGTCTATCTGTGTTTATTCTATCTGTCTCTCTGGCCCCCTGTTTGTCTTTCTTTATGTCTGTCTCTCTCCCTGGCCCCCTGTCTTTCTTTCTGTATGTCTCTCTGTCTTTCTCCCTGGCTCCCTGTATTTATCTGCCTGACTGTCTCTCCCCTACTCCCCCCTCCCCAAAGCAAGCCTGTTACATTAATGGTGCTAGACTATGTCTATCTGTCTCTCTCCCTGCCCCCTATGCAGCAGCATTTCTCTCCCCCCACTTCATTTTAAGTTGTCTAAATGAACTGAATCTAATTAATTCACATCCGTACTCTTTTTTTCTCCGTCTGTAGAGGCCTCTATAGCTAATTTTTTTTGGTCTTTTTCCATCTCTTCCCTTCTTTCTTTTCCTTATACCAGTCAGACAATTGCCTTTGGATGTTCCTCAGTTCCTGCCTTGATCTCCCTCTCAGCATATAACACTTACCTCTCCCTTTTCTGCTGTCTCCCTCCACATAGCTTCTGCATGGCTCCCTATTTATTCTTAGCACATAATTAATCCTTAAGAAACAGACGTGGGATAAGACAGCAAGACAGGCTTGTTGCTCAGGCACCACCTGCTTGGCTGTTTTGCTGCCTCGAGTATTAAAAAGTGCACTGGAAAGGATAAATACAAAGGTACAGACCGGTAGGGCACTGGGGGCTAGGGAGAAAGCAAGGGCACAGCCAGAAATGCAAAAACGGCACTACCATTTGAAGTTTATTTTTAAAGTTTAAAGTTGCTGCGGCGGCTCCTCTCACGATCGCTGCCTGCATCGGAAGACTTCTCTGACGCAGGTGCGGCTCTTGAGAGGAGCCGCAGCGACTTTAAACTTTAAAAATAAACTTCAAATGGTAGTGCCGTTTTTCGTTGATGGAGGTCTGCGCGAGCAGGGAGGCGGTGTGGGGCCGTAATTTTGAAGGTGGCGCAAGCTGGAGAAAATCCGTCCTGGGCCCGTGTCTGCCCTCCGCTGACAGCCGGCTTCCTCCTCCTGCAGGCATGGACCGCCGGGGCCTGGGTGCGGCGGGGAAGGGGTGTCTTGCTTGGCCGGGGCCGGACGAATCCCGGGTCTGCTCTCCTCCTAAGTCCCGGCCCCTCACTACGCTAACTGCCATAGAGGAACTGGCGCTTAGGTGTGGCTATGAGTTTGTCGGCTACAGCGCTGGAATGGCTCTTGAGAGGAGCTGCAGAGTTCAGCTGTGCAGTGTAAAAGAGTCGGCCACAGCGCTCGAGTGTGGGACCGTTGGTTTCATCTCTCCTCTCACCCCCTGTGCATTGTAAGGCTGTCTCTTCTTATAATATTCTGTTCCCTGACCTGGACAGACATGAATCTTTGGCGGTGAGTGAGGGGCCGGCTGTGCTGTGCTTTGCTTTCGCAATCTGACCGCCGCATACGCACTCTGACCATGGACCTACGGATCATGGATTACAGATCACGCAGATCTGAGTGCGCATGCGCGTCTAGCGTTTTATTATATAGGATATATATATATATATATATATATATATATACTGGTTTATGTATATTTATAAAAGTATAAATTAAAAAAAAAACGAAGTGTGAACTGAAAAGCACATCAAAAGGTTTTATGGTGCATCTTGCACAAAAACCTAACGTCATACAGTAATTTCAATTAATCAGATGTTTGAAGTGTGCTCCTTTTCCACGAAGGCACACCCTCAGCCTTGGTCAGTGTGTTTGATGCTTGTCCTCCTGGCTCATTACACGTCAATGTGCTCTTGTGTGCACATCGAGCGAAGTTGTCCACTAGTGCTGCCCAATTCGATTCACTTCAGGTGAATCTATTCGAATTGATTTAAATTTAAAAAAATCGGCTTCCCGATTCGGACCCTCTCCCCCTAAAGCAGGAGTGGCAGCGCAGCTCTTGCTGGCTGGCCAAACCCGAACCTGTTTTAGAGGGCAAGGAGGGAGGGTCAGTCGGGAAGTGCTGCTGTCCGGCTTCCCTCCTGGCCTCCCTGAAGGACTGCCCCCCCCCCTCGAAAGACTGCGCATCCCCCCCGGTAAGGCCTCCGTGTTCCCCCTGGCCTACCCGAACCGTTTACCTTATAGCTTCAGCCTGCAGCAAAAGATCCGCCGCGATCCTGCCTCTGATGTCAGAGGAGGAGCGGGACCGCAGCAGAGGAAACAGCTCAACGCACTGCAAAGACGCTGTAACCGCGATCTTCGCTAGAGGCTGAAGCTATAAGGTAAACGGTTCAGGGAGGCCAGGGGGAACACGGAGGCCTTCCAGGGGGGGGGGGCAGTCCTTCAGGGGGTGGGACAGGCCTTGGGGGGGGAACAGGCCTTTAAGGGGTGGACAGGCTAGGGATGATGGCATAGGCCTTCAGGGGGGACAGGCAGGCTTTGGGGTGGGCAGTCCTTTAGGGGGTGGGACAGGCCTTGGGGGGGTGCAGGCCTTTAAGGGGGGAACAGGCCTTGAAGGGGGGGGGGGTGCAAACCTTCAAAGGGGGGACAGGCCAGGGATGGTGGCATAGGCCTTCAGGGGGGACAGGCCTTCAGGGGGCAGGTGCAGGTCTTCAGGAGGGGACAGACCTTTAGGGGAGGTAGAAATACACGGAGGGAGGGAAGGGGGGTTCAAAGAGACATGCATATGC
Source organism: Geotrypetes seraphini (assembly GCF_902459505.1). NCBI lineage: Eukaryota > Metazoa > Chordata > Amphibia > Gymnophiona > Dermophiidae > Geotrypetes > Geotrypetes seraphini. Next base: position 73,471,236 of record NC_047095.1, read on the forward strand.
CGGACTTTGGGGGGGGAAGAAATAATGGGTCTAAAAATAGAGGAGAGGGAGAGAGATGATGGACAATGGAATTTAGGGAGGGAAGGAACAGAAAGGGAGAGAAGTTGGACACAAGGGATGGTGTGGAGGGGGGATAGAGATACTTGGTAGGAGGGTAGTTGGGAAAAGAAAGGGAGAGAGGGTGGACCCTGGGGTGGTGGGGAAGGAGGGAGAGATGCTAGATGAAAGGGTAGTTAAGAAAAGGTAGATCTGTGGATGGAGATGAAAAAAAAGAAAGATGCCAGATCTCTGGGGGACGGAAAGGGAAACGGAAGGGGAGGAAAGAGATGGCAGATGGATGGTTAGCATGGAGAAAGAAGAAAGAAGAAGACCCTGGCAAGCAAGTTATCAGAAGACAACCAGAGCCTGGGACCAACAAGATTTGAATAATGACCAGTCAACAAAAGGTAGAAAAACTAATTTTATTTTCCATTTTCTGATTACAATGTGTCAGATTTGAAATGTGTATCCTGCCAGAGCTGGTGTTAGACCGCAAACGTGAGCTAGGATTTAACAGAGAGAGGAAAAGTCTTTTTTGTTTATTTTGTTTACACCACAGTGCCAGTGTGTTTAGGAGAAGGCAAAGGGAGTGAAGAGGCTATAACATAAACCCACCAGGATGTATGGAAAAAAAAACAAAAAACACTCAATTGGGCAGGAAAATCGAATCGAATTGAAAAAACAATTCAGTAGGCTGAATCGAATCAAATTGAAATTTTTTTTTCCTGAATCGGGCAGCACTATTGTCCACTGCCTGGCTTATGATCTACAGTGCTCATTGCTCAGATCTTGCATAGCAGCACATCAAGGCCATTTTTGTTCCAACCCTTCTGTGAGAACTCTTTCAAGAATCTTTTACTGCTGTAACCTTTTAGCAGTACCAAGTTCTTTATCAGAATTCAGTCTTCTGCAGTCTTTTGATACAGACTGTAACAATGCATTTTCACAAGGTAGAGCTGCAGTCTAGTGGGAAATATTTACATCAACTTCTCTCAGGATATGACACTAAATTTCATAAGAATCGGCCAAGTTCTGTGGAAGATACAATAAAATAATTTTGGTGTGGTTTTTTTTTTTTGGTTCACAGTGTATTTAACCCAATAAAAAGCTATTTTATATTTTTATTTACTAACCTGTATTTCTTTGCAATCAAGAGGTGTAGTATAGCAACAACGCTATTTTATAAATTGAAAAAGAGATTTAACAACAAGGGATCATGATATGAAGCTGGAGAGAGGAAGGTTTTGCATTGTCTACTGGAAAATATATATGGTGTTACTAGTTTGGGATCGTTAATCTATCGGCCGAGATCTATGTTAGTGTGTTTCTGATAATAACCACTCTAGAATTTCGTAAACTGATGCAAAATATTTATTCCAAGTTATTTCCAATGCAGTAGTTTTCTCCTCTTGTACAGATTCATACGATCACATTTTTTAAATCTGTAAATAAGGTTATCAAAATAATCTTAAATCTTTTTCTGAAATCTTCACAAAAATGTTATTTTACAATCCACCCTGAATATCAAGGCTGCAAGTCCGGCACAATCAATCCCTATATCTGTATATTTTACAGGTGTACCTAAAAAGAAAGAAGGGAACAGTTCCAATACCCAGTTCAGTGACAAAGATCCTCATCACACAAAAAAAGAAAGAAAAAAATGATTGGCTTGAAACTGAAGACAATAAACAATATAATTGGTCACTGTAATGGGCCAGCAACTGCTTGAGCAGATTACAACCTTCCACTGTCTACCCCAGAAGACAGCAAGTTATTTTTATTTTTACTTCTCTAGGGCCTCATACTTACTAGGCTCTGCATTTTAAGACGTAGCTTGTGCATGCAGGCGTGCCTCTTTAGAAACCTCCCAGGTTCCATATGCGACACTGCATTTGTATTTGCCTCCCTAAGGGGACAAGATCCACAAGGAGCACCGCAACTTTACCTTAGTTCCTTATGAGCAAAATCTCTTCAAGAACACTTGCTGAGAAATCATCTAAGCTCCAGGGAGTTTCTTTTATTCCAAAGAGAAGCAGAACGTGAATAGAATTAGAAGGGACCATGACATGCAGAGTTTGCAGACAAGGAACCCTACCACTTAATCAGCTGAATACCCCAAACTATGTATCAAGAAACCCCTCAACACATCCTACAGAGCACAAACCATACAGAGATTCCTGCAACCAGTCATATTATACATTATCCACAGCACCCAGGAATGAAACTTGTGCACAGCACAAGGGTGCAATACTTATGTAACAACATATGCTTACGAGATCAACTGCAAGAATGCCATCTTTCAAAATTAATGAACAATGGGCATAGAAAATATCTACATTTGCCACCAGTAACAAATAAATCCTTGCAATAAATGTTTCTAGGACTGTATGTTTCTTGCTCAACCAGTGGCTAGGTGCATAAAGAACTTAAGAGAAGGAAAGAAGAAGCATAGCATGCCCCATCCCCCCACCCTCAATTCAAAGTTTAAAGGAGAGATTCTGTCCCCCAAAACTATTAAGTCAGGACACAGCAAGCACAGTGTTCAGAAGAGGATAAGCAGGCTGCATATTTAAAAAAACAAAGTATGCAGAGCTGCTTCTATTACCTCACTGCCTGTTTTCAAATACAGCTGTGTATTCTCCATACACTTTCCTGTTACTTTAGTCAAAGTTTTCTCCATGAAAGCACAGAAAGGGAAAAATAAACTTCAAATAAATGAGTTACAAAAGGCCAAACCTATCTTCCTCTTTAGAATGATTATTTCCTTCTGCACAAAGAACTGAATTTAAAAAAATAAGGAAGGCGGATTCCTGCACAAAAGTAGTCCGGTGTGTGCTAACTGCCATTATAGTTCTCATCCTTCTCCTCTGTTCCTGTCCACTTCAGGCATCATCATCTGATGTTTCACTGCTACTGGTTTCTGTGTCCGACTCCTTGCTATGTTCGGCCTGCAAAGTGCTTCTCCAGATAAAGGACAGGTCGGAGCAGCGGGTCCTCTGGGATCCATTCCTCTGAAAGCTGCTCCTTCTCAGCTATTAAATAAAGTAACAGAGTAAGACCGTTGGCTTTTTCTCAGACCCCATGTAAAGCTCAATGGCAAAAGCGCTAGGCCTTATTGCTGTGAGTGCATACAATACAATCACTTTCTAAATTTGATTTATGCATGGAATTTCATCTGCTTCCAACTATTTATGTTGTTCAGCCTATCCCTGGCAAACAATTTCTTTCCTACCAAAAGATGGAACTGAAGTAGAGCTCCTCTCATCTATACTCTCTGGCAGTACTATAGAGATGAATAATTGTAAACTAGTGAGGTCCCTAGGCTGTCATCACATTCTCCCCCCAACACAATTGCTAGAGTTTTAAATTGTTTTGTTTTCCTAATATTATGCTGTAAGCTCTGAAAAACTTTTCAACAATCTCTCATGAGACTGCATGTGAAATCATGTGATACAGATGTTGGTGGAAGACGGCTGACAGAAGGGACCACAGAAGTGTGTGCTAGAGTCAAAAGGTCCACACAGAAAAGCAGATCTATGAAGAAAAAAGGATGATATCCAATTATACAGCTCTAGCTATGCATGAGTATTGAGAAATTGATTCTATGTAAGGACTGAATCTGTTTGTCTTGTTCAAACTTGGTTTTGAATTGTATAATATCTTATGTATTTAACCACTTGTAAACCACTTTTGGAACGAAACGGTATAGAAATTTTAAAAACAAATAAATACCTGCTCAGATTTCAGCTGAAATTCACGGAGCTCCTCCTCAGTAAGTGGCAAGTAGCTCTCTTCATTATCAGGGTTTTCCTGCCAACCCATTTCTTTCAGCAACCTACAGTGAAAAGAAAAATGGGTTAATTCTCCACTGTAAGTATATAAGCTATATGAACTACAGCCGGATTCCAGAGATGATATCTCTACTTTCAATCACACAAACTCACAGTGTCTTTAAAATATACTGTAAAATTAACTCAACAGTTCCAAGGATCCTTTATCTCATAACATTTGGAGATTCAGGACAAGTCATCCAATAAATTCAGTTTACATTTTTGGGCTGGCATGGTGGCTCAGTATAGGGGGGGGGAGCACAATTTTTTTTTTTTTAAATAGAAAAAAAAGATTATGTACTTACACTGGTAAGCTCGTTTCCAGTAGCTAGGTGAGACATTCTAGAGAGACACCAGGGTTATTTCCCCATGATCGCATGGACTGTAGAAGAAATCCACTCTGGATTTTTCACTGTGCCTCAGTGTACTTCACAGCTCAGTATAGCGCCCTCTAGCAGTCAGTACCCAAGCACAGAAAGGCACCCACACGTGAAGCAGAGGCACCTGTAACAACAGGCCAAACTAGAGTTCTACTCAGAAACAAATAAACAGTACCATTAAACACCAACACAGGCCTCAAAAGAACTGTGAAAACACTCCCGAACAAATTGAACATATGTACAAATTCTTCACAACCCTGAAGGGCTGAACAATCTCCAAGAATCAGCTGAAAACAGGCGCAGGAAGTACAGGGCAGGGAGTCAAGAATGTCTCACCTATCTACTGGAAAAGAACTTACCAGGGTAAGTACATAATCTCTTTTTCCAGTGCAATAGGTGAGACATTCTAGATGACAGGGACGTACAAAAGCAGTCCCCCTAAATAGCTAGGTGGGCTTGCTGCACCGGCCCTTAAAGCTGAGGTCCCGAAGGCAAAGACCTGCCTGGCAGCCACATCCATTCTGTAGAACTTGGCAAACGTGTGAAGCGAAAACCACATTGCCGCCCTGCAAATCTCTTGTCCCCCTCCTTGATAAATTCTCCCTTAATACACTAGTTCATTCCCTAGTAATATCAAAACTAGATTACTGTAATTCTTTATTAAAAGGGGCATATCTAAAAGACATAAGGCGACTTCAGCTCATACAAAACACAGCAATAAAGATAATTTCAGGTTCAAAAAAAATTTGACCATGTCACACCTTTGCTGCAAAAAGCTCTCTGGTTGCCAATAACATATAGGATTACATATAAAATAGCTCTTCTAGTCTTTAAGACAATAAAGACCAATACACGAGCATTTATAGATAGGCTTCTGATTCCATATAGTTCATCAAGAGTACTTAGATCATCCTCACAGTCTACCCTTAACGTTCCCTCCTTGAAAATTATCGGAACACGCCATGCTTCTATTTTTTCTGTAACAGCTCCAATGACTTGGAATTCTCTTCCTTTATACATAAGACTCGAACAAGATTTGCAGAAATTTAAGAGTAGCTTAAAGTGCCTTCTTTTTAAAGAAGCCTTTAACTGAAAAAACAAAGTTCATTCAAGAGGTAATACTTTATGATTTCTACCATCTCCAAAACATGATTTCCAATAGCTCTCTCATCAGATCCCACTTCTGCCACTAATCCTCTTCTTCCTACCCTCCTAATGTACTTCCCTTTTATGTACTTTTTTCTTCAAAAATTGTATTTCCTCCCCCCTTTCCTATTGTTTCCCGTGGTTTTAAAACCAATTACCCTTGTAGGTCTGATTAATATATTATGTATAAGTGATTTCTTTAAAATCATTTTTTTAAATCTTTTGTACAACGCTTTGTAATTTGGAAAAGCGTTTAATCAAATAATTTGAATAAACTTAAAACTCTTCAGGAGGAACAGCTCTCATGACGAAGCCACTCGCCTGGTAGAATGCACCCAGACGAAAACAGGAGACTGTTTCCCCACCAGAATATAAGCGGACTAAATTGCCTTACAGATCCATCTGGAGATCGTGGCTTTAGAAGTGGGAGCACTGCTCTTACTGGAATGTGTCAGCACAAATAGATGGTCAGAGAAGTGAAACTCATTAGTAACCTCCAAATACCGTAGGAGCACCCTGCACACATCCAGTTTCTTCAGCAGGTGATCCTGAGTTCTGGAACCAGTCAGCTGAAAAGCAGGCAAACACCCTTCCTGATTGATATGGAAAACTGTCATCAAAGAAACCCCTGCAGCTCGGAAACCCTGCGGGCAGAAGTGATGGCAACAAGAAACACAGTCTTGATTGTCAAATCCAGGAAGGAAGCATCCTGAAGAGGCTCAAAAGAAACTCCGGCATGGCCCAACAGCATCAAGTTAAGGTCCCAAACTGGAAAAGAATTCTTTACGGGCAGCTGGACCTGAAGGACTCCCTTTTAAACACAAGCCACATCCAGATGCGACGCTAACGAGAATCTACTACCCCTGTATCTAAAACAGGACAGTCCGGCCACCTGAACCCGCAGAGAAGCCATAGTGTAGGCTTTTATTCAAACCAGCCTGAAGAAAAACAAAAATCCGCGTGACTGGAGCTGAGTAAGGATCCACCTGATCTTAAGAACACCAATTCTGGAAGGACTTCCACACCTTAGTGTAGGCCGACACTGTGGACAACTTCTTAGAACCGAGGAGTGTCCACCACCGGATCTGAATATCCTTTATTTTCTAGGGCAGCACGCTCAAGAGCCATGCCGTAAGTGTAAAGTGACCCGATATTCTATGGCCACTGGCCCCTGACAGAGAAGGTCAGAATAGACACTCAAGCACCATGCACAGCTGCATCAGATCTGTGTACCATGAGGCTAGTCGGGAGCCACCAGGACGACATGGCCAGGATGAGCCACTATCCACCGAAGGACCTGGCAAATCATGGGCTAGAGAAGAAAGATGTACAGAAGAACTCCCCAAGGCCACGGTTGCACCAGAGCATCGAGCCCCTTGCTTCCTGGCTCGGATCTGCAACTGAAGAAATGCTGTGTCTTTTTGTTTCTTGCTGTGTCCATGAAGTCAAAGCAGGGTTGCCCCCAGCGCCGCACAATGGCTTGGAACGCCTCTGATGACAGGGCCCACTCGCCCAGATTGAGTGTCTGACGGCTGAGGAAGTCTGCTTGAAAGTGTCCACTCCAGCCACGTGTGCTGCCAGTAGATGATGTTTTGCCCACAGGAAAAGAAGGTAGACTTCCAGAGCCAAGGGAAAGCTCTTGGTCCCTCCCTAGCGTTTAACATAGGCCACTGCCGTCGTATTGTCGAAGAAGACCCAGACAGCCTGTCTCTCCAGGGTGTGCTGCAAGGCTCTCAGGGCTAGCCAATTGGCCCTGAGGTCCAAACAGTTGATTGACCACTATCTCTGAGATGGTGTCCAACAGCCCTGCAGAGGATGGCAATCGCAGTGAGCTCCCCAGTCCCAAAGGCTGGCATTCTTTACTACCACAATCCAGGAGGCAATGTGCAATGGAATGCCCTCGAGGAGCTATTGAGCATGAAGCCACCAGCTCATGCTTGCTCAGGCCTTCAAGGTCCACAGGAGACACATCTGCAAGGCATCCCGGTGGGGTGCCCAGTGGTACAGCAAGGCATGTTGAAGAGGACGCATGTGCGCTCTTGCCCATGGGACCACATCCAGCATGGACACCATGGATTCCAGAACCTGCAGGTAGTCCCACACCGCCGGAGCCGAATTCTTCAATAGGACCGAGATCTGAGCACACAGCTTCTGTCTGCGAGCCTTGGAGAGGTAAACATGGCCCGCTGCCGTATCAAAAAGAACTCCCAGGTATTCCAGTAACTGTGTAGGCATCAGATGACTCTTCCTGTAGTTGACAATCCAGCCCAGCTCTTCCAGCACCTGGATCTCCTGTTCAACTGTGCGTTGCCCCTCTGCCAAAGAGGGAGCTCTGATCAACCAGTCATCCAGATAAGGGTGAACCTGTAACCCCATCTTCCTCAGATGAACCGCCACCATCAGCTTGGTGAAGGTCTGGGGCGCTGTAGCTATCTCAAAAGACAGCAGAAAAATGGTAATGCTGATCCAGAACATGGAACCGCAGAAACTTGCGGTGGGCTGGAAAATGGGAATGTGTAAGAAGCCTCCGTAAGATCCAACAAAGCCAGAAATTCCTCCAGAGCCACTGCTGCAATGACCGACCGCACGGTCTCCATTCGGAATCGAGGGATCTTGAGAGCCGCATTCACATGCTGCAGATCCAGAATTGGTCTCCAATCTTCTGATCTTTTCTTTGGCACAATAAAGTATACAGAGTATCTGCCGGAGTCCGAGTATCACCAGCTCTATAGCTTGAATATCCAGCAAGCGCTGAACAGTATCCTGGACTTTACGCGCCTTGTAGGGGCGCTCAGCCAGATAATCCACAAACCAATCTGACAGGGGTTGGGCAAATTCCAGCTTGTAACCTGACCAAATAATTTCTCAGAGCCACTGGTCGGCTGTAATGTGAGACAAAGGTGATAGTGTAGAAGACTCACAGGCATGAAAATCATACTTAGTGAATGTTGACTAAGATTTGAAGAAATAGCAGAGCTAGATAAGAGTTGTATGTACTATAGCATGGTCAGACCAAGGAATAACAGAAATAAATGAAGAGGAAATTGACCAAGAGTCAGATAAATAGGTAAAAATAAGATCAAGTGTATGTCCTACTGAATGGATTGGTTGTAGAACATGTTGAGATGGCCCTGATTCATGTGCTAAAGAAAAAAAAGATGAAAATCAAACTGACATTGGGGGGTTGTCAAAATGAATATTAAAATCACCAAGAACAATCAAATTAGAATGATCAATCACACAAGGATTTTAAACAAACATAGTAGATGATGGCAGATAAAGACCTGAATTGTCCATCCAGTCTGCCCAACCTTACCCTCTCTTTAAATTACTGATTTAATTTAAATTTTTCTCCTTCTTAGCTATTTCTGGGCCAGAACCCAAAGCTCTCCCCGGTACTGTGCTTAGGTTTCATCTACTGAATTCAATTAATAAAATATGGGGACCATTGACAAATTATTCTACTGATCAGATATCATAACACATGTATAGAACATATAGAGGGGGTAGGGAAGGGAAAAATATTGTAATAATAATATGATATAAAATTTTGATAAAGGGTTTCTTTAATTTACAATGTAAGAACATTTATTGATAATTTCAAGTGTTTCTTCATAATTGAATGTAATACATGTATTTCACTTGATGTAAGAATTTAAAAAAGAATAAAAATTATTTACAAAAAAAAAAAAAACTCACTCCAGCCAGTCTAAACCATCCCAGCCGTCGAAGCCCTCCCTAGCCCATCATCAACCAAATGACCATATACGGACACAGACAGTGCAAGCCTGCCCAGTACTGACCTTAGTTCTTCAATATATTCCATTATTTTCTGATATGAGATCCTCTGTGTTCATCCCATGTTTTTTTTTAAACTCTGTCTTCATTTTCCTCTTCACCACCTCCCTTGGGAGCATATTCCAGGCATCAGCCACCCTCTCCGTAAAGAAGAATTTCTTAACATTAATCTTGAGTTTACCACCCCTCAACCTCAAATTATGTCCTCTTGTTTTCCATTTTCCTTTCTCTAGAAAAGATTTTGTTCTACATTAATACCTTTCAAGTATTTGAACGTTTGAATCATATCTTCCCTGTCCCTCCTTTCCTCTAGGGTATACATATTGAGGGCCTCTCTCTATACAGCCTAGCATGTTTCTTTGCCTTTAGATCTTCGGACACTATCACCCCAAGGTCCCTCTCCCCATCCATGCATATCAGCCTCTCACCTCCCAACACATATAATAATAATAATAATAACTTTATTTTTGTATACCGCCATACCCAGAAGAGTTCTAGGTGGTTCACATGGGTTAGAACAAATTACAAGAGGTTACATGCCAAATTGATCATAGAGTTGCGAACAGCAAGGAGAAAGAAGTTACAAATGGGTACATACCAAATTGATCATAGAGTTGCAAATAGCAAGGAGAAAGTAGTTACAAGTGGTTACATTCCAAATTGATCATAGAATTACGAACTACAAGGAGGAAGAAGGGGGGAGAGGAGGGAGACGGGGGGAGAAGTTTCGGTAGGAGGGAGGAAGAGGATTGAAGGAAGGGGCATTAGGGACTTTAAGGGTCTTGCTCTCGTAATAGGTGGGTTTTAAGTGTTTTTCTGAAGTCGAGGTAGTTGTGGGCTTTGAGGACCATTTGGGCCAGCCAAGGGTTTAGTTTGGCAGCTTGGAAGGCATAGGTTTTGTCAAGGAATTTTTTTGAGTGGCATAGTTTTAGGGAGGGGTAGGTGAAGAGTTGGATTTTGCGGGAGGTCTTATAGTTGTGGTTTAGGGTAAAGTGAGGGGTGATGTAGCTTGGGGATAAACCAAATATTGTTTTGTAGCAAAAGCAGGCGAATTTGAATATGATTCTGGATTCTAGTGGGAGCCAGTGGAGTTTGTGGTAGAAGGGGGTGATGTGGTCCCATTTTTTCAGGTCGAATATGAGGCGGACAGCATATGGCTCCTTCCGATTACTAATTCTCAAAATGCATTACTCTGCATTTCTTTGCATTTCAGATCCTTAATGGTCTTCTCCAGGTCCTCACCAAAAGGAGTTTATCCCAAAATGGGAGCTTGATTAGGCATTATTTGTTGAAGCCAAAGGGACTGCTTTACCGCAACGGCCAGGCCATCTGCTTGGCTGATGCTCTATTTAAATCATACAAGGAGTCTGCCAGATAGGCTACAGCCAATTCCATGACCGGAAAAGGGAAGTCCTGTTCCTCCATAGGCTCTGTGGCCTGTTGAACCCAAGTAAGGCAAATCCTGACAGCTTTTGAGCTGCAGATAGTGGCCTGAAGAGACAACGCAGACCCCCTTAAGGGAAAGTTTAAGGAGGGCCTCCAATTATCTATCCTGCACGTCTTTCAAAGCAATTCTTCCTTCTACCGGCAAAGTTATTTTCTTGGTCACCGCCGCCACCAGGGCATCGACCTTAGGCCATTAAAGCTTCTCCAACTTTTCTGAAACCAAGGGGTAAAGATGAGTCATGGCCCTCGAGACCTGCATCAGGAGAGTCCCAGTGCACTGAGACAAGTTCCTGCATGGCCGCATGAATCAGAAAGACACTGGAAGGCTTTCTAGTACTATCCATTTTGAGGTTAAAAACCGCCGAAAAGGCAACCTCTGGGGCATCGATGTTAAGCACCTCCAATGCTTTAACAATAAAAGAGGGCAATTCTTCCTAATGGAAGACCCTGATCATCTAAAAGGCTTAGGGGAAGCTCCCCGTTTCCCAGTTACTCCAGAGGGTCCGTTGACAGAGAACTGACCCCACAACCCCCTAAAGCCTCCTGTGCTTAGGCATCATCCCCTCGCTGCCAGATATGTCAGAAGAGTGGAACTTCTGGAATGGGAGGGCAGACTCCTGCTCTGAGATACTCAAAAGACCCCCCTGGGACTCACAAGAGACCTGCAAAACATGCTCAGGCTGAGAAATGAGAAAAAGGGCTGCTACAGAGGAGACCAGGCCTGCTTAAGCAAAAAGCAAACTCCAAGAAAAAGGGTATCCCAAACCCAACCCCCAAACAGGCCCAGCCACCTCAGAGGATGCAGAAGCCATGGAAACCAACCATCTGCAAAGGCGAGCCGAGCAGAATGCTGCTGTAAATGAGGAACCATGGGGAGATCAGACGATGGGGCCGTAGCAACCGAAGCTGCAAGAGGAGCCACACTCAGCTGAGCCATCAACAGCCGAAGAAACCAGTTTGTACAAATGTGCCTCAGTGCACTGGCAACCGGAGCATTTCCCCTCTGCTTTTCTCAGCTTACCACAGCGGGAGAAGCACTTAGTGGACTTAGCCATAATTTTTGGCATGAACACATGCCATGCGGCAATTTAACCTCCCCACCCGACAATAACAAAACGTGGTTCGACGCACAGCGCGAGACCGGGTAGAAAGAAAAAGGCAGCGGCTAATGATTACAAACACTTTCCCCGCTGCCAATCAATCATTCCCCCCCCACTGGCAAATAAAGTACTCCACTCACCACCGAACCGCCCTTCACACAGATGAGATGCAGAGTGTCTCTGTCATGCAAGTTTGTACTTGCTGTGGTTTTGAAAGTTCTTCAGGTTTTTTTTTCTTTTTTTAAAGGAGCCAAACCCAGATTGCAGATTTTTTTTAAACAAAGGAGAAGTCAAGAGGCAGTAAAGGCAGGGAAGGAAGTGTTAAAAAATTATCTGCCCCAGGAGTCAAATATACAAAGCTTTTTTTATTTTTATTTTTCTGGAGTATAATTGGAATTTGTAACCTGAGAGAATGTGGTGGGGTGGGATCCCTCCAGTCAATTTCTTTCACCTCTCTCCTGCCTCCCCCCCAATGTACCCTTTTGAATCCCATTCTTGAAAAATTTGCCGATAAGAAGAATTAAGTCTATAAGAAGGAATAAGTAGCAGTTCAGTGACTCACTTAATGCTCTACTGGTCCAGATAGATTGTGAGCCCACCAGGACAGATAGGGAAAATGCTTGAAGTACCTGTATGTAAACCGCTTTGAGTATGGTGGTATAACCTCATAATTTTGCCCATAAGGAGCTTTAAAAACTTAGCAAGCCAACTTGAAACCTAATATTTATTGACTGGAAGCCGATGTAACTCAATCAGAAGCGGAGCAGCACTATCAACCCAAAATTTACTAAACATCAATCTGACAGCAGTATTCTGTAACAACTGCAACTTTTTTGAATTGCTTATGTTATAATTCTGAAATTTTGTAAGTTCAAAGATGATCGTATAACATGAAGTTGTCTTAACTGTAAAAAAAAGTTTTTGTAAACATTTATCAAAGGACAGAGACCTAGTTTTTACATTAGAATCTATTTGGGCTGCAGTTTCAGAACTTGGTAAGGCGTAACTGTATACTTTGTAGTTATGAATGCTAGTACAGTACTCCCCCCCGATATTCGTGGGGGTTCCGTTCCAGGAACCCCCGCGAATGTTGAAAAACAGCGATTACAGTTTTTAGCGGGGGAGACAGGAGAGGGCAGCCGGAGTGCTGGCGAGTGAAGGAAATCACTCGCAGTATGCTCCGACCGCCTCTTCCTGCACTAAAGTCGGGCCTTAGCAGTCAGGAGCTGCGTGTCAAAGTATAGCGCCCTTTGAGAAATGCGAAAGCTAGATCCCGCTTCTATCCTATGTCACCGGAGTGCCAGCCGCTCTGGCACAGCCCAAGGTGGATTCCTTGGTGGCTCAGGTGACTAGGCAAACCGCTCTTCCCAGTGATGGGGGAGTGCTGTTAAAGGATATGCAGTACCGCTGTATGGATGTGGTCCTCAGGAAGATTTTTGAGATGGCGAATTTAGGCATTAAAGCAGCTGTGACAACGTCCTTTGTGGATACAGATGTTCTGGAGATAATTTATTAAACAGACATATAAAACCATGAAAATTCAATTTAAAAAGTACAATGGTAAAAAGTACTGTAATAAAAATCCACTCGGACCCTACACAGTCCGTGTTTCGGTGAACACGCCTTCCTTAGGGGTCCAATGGTTTGCAAACTCACATATAAAGAATTGGATTGAAAACAGTCTATTGTCCTTAAACATGTGAGCAAAGAACACCGCAGACAAGCTGAAGTAGCAAAAAAAAAATTAAAAAAAAATGCTAAGGCCTTATCATTTTTTTGCTACTTCAGCTTGTCTGCGGTGTTCTTTGGCCTGGATGACCTCATGGATTTGGTGGTGGACCATTGACCAAAGACACTGCCTGATAATTTTCCTTCTGATTTTGACTCTCTCCCTCTTCCTTTGCAATCTAAATTATGGAATTCATCTCTTGAAGATACCATTAGATCAAAAGTTCCTATTAAAAAGGTTCGTACTAGTACTCGGAAAAAACCTTGGTTCTCCAAAGAGTGTCATTCCTTCAAGAGATGCTTAAGAGTTCAGCGTAGATGGAGTAAATCTCGGGATGATGTGGATCTTCACAAATACCACTCATTTTACATTAGATACCGCTCTTATGTAAAATCTGTTCATCATTCTTATATTAAGCAAATCAAACAGGTTCCAAAATAGACCTAAACAATTATTTGCTACATTAAATAAACTCCATCAACAAACCATTACCATTTCAAATTTCGACCTTAATGGCTGAAAACTTAGCCGACCACTTTGTGAATAAAATTTCTTCTCTGAGAGATTTGTTTCCAACTTCACTTACTCAAAATTTCTCCATCCCAGACCAATAGTCCATCAATGGTCGAATCCCCATTAAAGGTTTCTTCAACATGGTAGACTTTTAATTTACCTTCTTTAACTACTCTAGAGAAAACTATAAATTCTATGAAAAAGACTACCTGTCCCTTCGACCCTATTTCTTCTACTTGGACCTTGATAATAACAAACATGGTTTATCTCCTTTAATCCTAAACATGATGAATAATAGCTTATCTTCCAGGGAGATTCCTCTAGACTGGAAGACCGCTATTGTCTATCCAGTACTTAAGAATCACTTTTTGGATTCATCACAAGTATCTAATTTTCAGCCTATTTCTAACATTCCATTCATATCGAAAATTCTGGAACACATAGTTTTTCAACAACTTTCTCATTCTGAATTGTCACATATGCTTCACCCATCACAATGGTTTAAATCCCATTTCAAGGCCAATTTGACAATAACTGAAATTTCCAGACACTCTTTAACTATCTTATACTAAATTAACAATGTATTAATCATGGTGGGTAGTTGATGGATTTGCAATCCAACTTAGTGCACTCTCTCTGGCTTCCCCATTTTCTCTGTATACTATCATAGTAATGCTGAATTTGTAAATATGCCCAAAAGTGAGAGGAGGGCAACTTCTACCCCTTCACACTTTCAATAAATGAAAGAAACTAGAGCATCCCTGGGCAGCAAACAGCCTTAGATGGATAACCTGGACATACAGATGGATAAACTGGACATACTGGCCTCACTTGTGTATGCTGGACACTACAGAAATTTTTAACCTATATTTTCCCATAGCCTAAACCAGCTTTCTTTTCAGATGAACAGCCTGTACCTTGCTGTCTGTGAACACATGTATCCTTTGAAATGCTAACCCAGCTGGCCTTTGCTGCAAAGTTCCTGTCTCCATTCCCTGCTGGGAGGATACTTCTCCAAGGTTCTGCTGAGCTGTTATCAGTGCTGTATGACTTCACATATGCCAGGCACCCTGAAAAGCCATAAAACATTTATAACAAGCAACAATCCCTGCAGGATGACGGGGGCGTAGAGAGATGAGGGAGCTTGGTACCAAGACAGCACTTTTAACCAGATTGGACATTTGCTGCCTGTCTCTGAAGCAAGTTATGGGAACCAAGAACAGCTGGGGTGCTGAAAGGTCACCCTTGCCAACTTTCTGCATAAGACTATCTACAAGGACGCCATCCTGAAGATGTACAGCGTTGTAAAACTACAAATTAGCATCTGCAAAGTGATAAGGATCTCAGAGCTGGAGGAAGAAAGTTCAAGAAGAATTCTCTGTTTCTGTTCGGGCCCCCCTCCTTGGGGGGGGGGGGAGAAGTGAGAGAGGCGTGGATTGGGGGGAGGAATAGTTAGGTATACATTTTTGTACCAATAGGGAAGTACATGACCAGAGTTCGGGGTTGTGCTTTTTGAAACAAAGGAAGAATTTCTCTGTATAAAAAAAAATCATGCATCACAGGTAGAGCCAGAGAGATTCACTTGGGTATGCAAGCAGGGACATGCTAGCCCCCTGTTCGGCATAAGTTCTACTCTCCATTGCATATTCTGAACTGACAATATATTTCTTTCTGCTATGCCTTTGCTGCTGTAATTTTGTAAGTCTTTATACTAACAATAAAAATATTGTCTGTTTTGGAAAATACAATGCCATCTCGTAGTCATTCCAATGAAGTAAACTAAGCAGCATTTACTTCAAGCCCCAAAACAGATATTTCTATCCCTGGAAGAAAATCTGGGTTTCCCACAAGGATTAAGTCAGAGGTTTAATGGGAAGAACATTATGCCATGTCTCCACATCCACTCTTCCTAGTGGTAACACACCTGATTTGCCACAGTTAACTCGAAGACCCAAGAATGAACCAAACAAATGAACCCAGTGGAGAAATTTAGATAAATTTGTGGGGGGCTTGGTTCATATAGAGCAACACATCGTCAGCGAGCATACTCAGTCTGATTTCATGTGAATCAATTAGGATACCCTGAATTGTAGGATTTTGACAAATGTGGGCTGTCAGGGGTTCTAGTGCCAAAATAAATAGTAAAGGGTATACATTACATTACATTATGGATTCCTATTCTGCCATTACCTTGCAGTTCAAGGCGGATTACAAAAGAGTTAAATAAGACGAAATACAAAAGATATTTGGATATTTTCCAAGGGAGATGGAAAGAGTAACAGTACATTTCCAGGGAAGATTAAGAGTAGATCAGGTTTTTTCTGGTGGTCGGGGAAGTGGTGGTAGGAAAGATGGAAGCTTGTGGAGTTAAGTCTTTTTCAAGGGTCCCGTGACCCGTGTCGGGTCCCTTGATTGGTAAAAGGGTTTTATTTTACTTATTTGCATTTTAATTTTGGTACAATAAATTTTTGTCTGCATCTTGTATACAGTCTGCAGTTTTGTTTGTTTCTCCTGCTTGGTTTTTTCTGCAGGCAAAGTTGGACTTTCTCCTTTGTTTTGTTGTCTAATTTTGCTGCCATTTTGCGGCCATCCCTAGTGTGTGCCCCTCTGTAGGTCAAATTTGAGTAAGCTTCCCACTGATTATTTATTGGGTTTGGGGTAGATGATAAAGTTCCTCCACCCAGTCCACAAATCTCCACTGTAACCCAAATTTATTGAGTCTTCAAAAGATATGAGACTAGAGCACACTATCGAATGCCTTTTCTATATCTAAACTAGCTACCACTGCTTGAGTATCCCAGAAGGCCTTTAACACAAATTCATAGAAGCATAGCACCCAGAAACAAAACCCATCTGATCCTCATATATGAGAAATATTAATCACAAACCCAAGATATCTTAAAAGAAAATACTATTAAGGTATAGAAATGTTTTGGATCGCATTATGAAAGCCATAGCAAGATGGTGGTCTTTCCCCTCTCCCCTGTGCTCGGTTTCCAGCTGTTAATCTCTCCTGCCCAATCTCTAGGCTCCTCACCTATGTTCACTTCTAGTAAGAAGCTGCTGCTCTCTTTGCATCCCTGTTGCCTGTGCTCCACTTCCAATGACAGTGAGAAGCTACTATTCTCTCCTTTCCTATTCACAGGACCCCTCACCTGTGCTCTGCTTCCAGTGATAGTGAAAAGCTATTAGTCTCATCTGGATGACTTGTCAGGCCATTGTGATGGCCACTCTCTTCACTTTCTGTAGGACTGCTGCTCTCCATCTGGAAAAAACATAGTAGTACATTATGTGTTAGTCACAACTTACTAGGAACAGGAAGCAAGCTGAAACATTCCATGGAAACAATTTGCCTATAATCATTTTGTTTCGGTAGAATATGGCAAAGGAATAGCACCAGGGTGGGATGGAGTGGGGTGGGAAAGTCTACTAATTAATATTCCTTTATGCATGTTATCAAGTACATGGTGCAATGTGCTACCACCAATGTTCCCTCTAAGACAGGAAAGTAATGATGTGTTCTGAGCAGCAGTTAGTTTGGGCTGGACTGGCATGTTATGGTGGTGGAGGTGCAAAGACAAGCAATTTTGGAAAATTATGCCAAATTATATTTTAAAAAATCAAGAAGTTAAATTATTTCTATTGAACTGGAAAGAAAATATAAAGCCATACATAAAATATATGTATTCATATACATATTAAAACAATATTAAAAATTAACTTAAATAGTTTTAAACAGGGCTATGGAGTCAGTAGATAAATCCTTCGACTCAGTTTCTGGTACCTACAACTCCAACTTCAGTACCCAAAATTGTCTCCGACTCCACAGCCCTGTTTTTAACTCCCTCCTTCATTCTGATTTCCCCTATTATTACAACTGTAACTGCACTACAACCATAAAATATTGCTTGAACCCTCCTCATTAAACATATTGGTATATTCTCTTGTAACCTCCCGGCTTGATTACTGTAACGCCCTATATAAAGGTATTACCCCAAAAGAACTCACCACCTTTGCCAATAGTGCAAAACACAGCGATAAAATTTATTGTAAATGCATGAAAATTTGATCATATTACACCACTGTTGATTAAGGCCCATTGGCTTCCAGTTTCTCATTAAGTCACTTATAAAATCTTGTTATTAACTTTCAAAACACTGGCTATGAATTCCACCTAATTCATTGATAGACTCCTAATTCCTTACGCTCCAGTGAGAACCCTTCGTTCAAACAACCAACATCTACCATCCATTCCCTCAATGAGGAACATTAGCACGGCATGTTAAAATATTTTTTTCAGTAACCATCCCCATGCTTTGGAATTCTATGCCCACCCAATTACGCAATTAGACTGATTTAAATTAAAAACATTTTTATTCAAAGACGCATTCACTCTATGAATTACAATACATTTCTAGACCACAAAAACTCACAGATCGATGCGGTTCACAAACAGAAAACTGGACATTCCCAATGAACTACAAAGTAGACAATCAATTCAATTCTCTAAAAATTTTACAAACAAGATTGATCTCAGTAACTTTCTGTAATGTATATAAGAACAAATAAAGAATGTAACTCCCATCCCAGCTGGCTGCCTGAAAAGCAATTAGACGTTGTTGGAACTTCTTAAACACACAACTTTGAACCGGGGGTGGGTGGGGGGAAACAAAAAAAGCAGTATTATGCAGTGGACGGTTTATTGTAAATAAAGTAAATAATTCTAACAGGTACTCAGGTGCATGACTATATAAGGTTTTATAACAGTGTTCCCAATTTGAACATCACATGGGCCTCAAATGAGAGCCAATGAAGCTCCCTGTAATAAAATGTGATATGATCTGACCTTTACAGGTCAAAAATCAAAAGCACTGCGGTACTCTGCATTCTTCGTAATCTAAGTACATTTGTACGGTGTCCGGCAATATGAACTGAATTGCAGTAATCCAAAGTACTGAGTATCAACGACTGAACAAGTAATCTAAATGCCATAGGTTTGAAATACAATTTGATGGTCCGCAGATTCCACAAGATAAAGAAACATTTTTTCACCAAAGCCAAGGTAAATGCTTTCATAGTTAGATTTCTATCTAAATGTACTCCCAGGATTTTAATTTCAAATTTGATAGGGTAAGTAATCCTGCCCAACTTTAACTCTCTATCTACCACTTTTTTAGAAGGGGATACAAAGAAAAACTTAGTTTTATCTGGGTTTAACTTCAATTTATTATCTCTCATCCAGTTGCTCATAATAGACATGATCTCTTGGATTATGGTTAAGGATGCAGAGAAATCCTTTAAAATAATCATTATAACGTCTGCATAACTAACAATCTTCACATTCAGATAATCAAATTTCTCACCCATACCATATAGATGTTAAAAAGTATCGGGGAGAGGGGGGAACCCTGTGAACACCACATGAGTTCCTTCAGATTCCAGAGAGAGTACCATTGAAAAATATTTGATAAGTACGAAGTTTAAGAAAGTGATCAAACCATCGTAAAACCTTGCCCGATATACCCAAGCGGTATATAAACTTAAGGTTTAGTTTAAGTAAGATGTCATGATTGACTAAGTCAAACGCACTGCTCAGATCAAACCGCAGTAACAATGTTCCTAAAGAGTGAATACAAATGATTCACAAGTGAAATTATTAGTGTTTTAACCCTAATTGTCTCTCTCCTATCTTGCAATGTAGTTCTTCCCCATTCTCCTTTTGTTTCCTGTACCACCGTGCATCTTTGCCCATGTATCCAACATTTTGTTTAGTAATGTACGCTGCTTAGAAACCTGATAAGCCAATTATCAAATTTTAAATAAACTTGGAACACCTTATTTCCATTTTTTTTTAATGTAGTTTATTGAGAAAAAACAAAACCATACACAGGCTGAATGCCAACAAGAAATGCAACAACATTACATTACATTACACTGGTGTCTTCTATCCTGCCAATACCTTTCAGTTCTAGGCGGTTTACAACAAGGGTTGGCCTGGGCATTTCCAGGGAGAATATATGGTTAATAGATGTAGTATGTGTCAGGATCTGTGGAGGGTCGATCAGGTTTAGTTAGATCATTTGACAAATTTCTTGAATAGAAAAGTTTTAAGTTCTTTCCTGAATGTTTTGTAGTTGGGTGTCAGTCAGCAGATTGGAGAGGTGGCGGTCTAGTTTCGCTGCTCTGGTGGCTAATAGTCCGTCGTATATTTTTTTGCTTTGCATGCTTTTGATTGGGGGTGTGGGTAAAGTATGCATGAGTTCTCCTTGGTCTGGATGTGTTTTTCCTGATTAGGCAGTTGCTCAGATAGCTTGGTCCGTTTCCATTTAGGGCTTTGAATAGGGTGCAGTTGCAGTAGAATTTGTATTGTATGCGTGCTTGTACTGGGAGTCAGTGTGAATCTCGGAAAGCAGTGGTAATGTGGTCATATTTTTTCAGCGAGTAAATTAGTCTAAGAGCTGTATTTTGGATTACTTGTAATTGTTTTAGCATGTTCGTTGGGCATGACAGGTATAGGATGTTATAGTAGTCCAGGAGTCCTAGGATCAGCGCTTGTATTGAATTGTTCGTTGTTGAAGTATTTTTGGATTTGCCTTAGGTTGCGCATGGTTGCGAATGCCTTCTGGATCATTTTGCTGATTTGAAGTTGCATGGTGTAGTCTTTCTCTAACAAAACCCCCAAATGCAATCCCAGACCTCCCACCCCATTCACCAAGTGAGCTTAGAGTCAGGAAAAATCAACTATCAGGCAGTCATATAATACTGTGGGGATTTCTCACGGCGGACAAGAAAAGACTCTCCAAGTCCCTTAAGAAAGCCAGGTCCGACGAAAACCCCCCACATGTATCCTGCTGAATAGCAGTCAATTTGGACATCAAATATACAGGTATATGATCCACTTTAAATAGAAAATCAGTTCGAGAGGGTAGTGGACTCTTCCAAAAGGAAGCCAAACAAAGTCTAGCTGCAATGATCACCAAAGCAACAAAATGAGCCTGTTCTCTCACAAAACTCTACAGCAGGCTTATTAAGCAAATAAACATCCATATGCAATGGTACAGTACAGTGTAATACAATAAACAATATTGTTTGAACCATTTTCCAAAATACGACAACTTTTGGACAATCTCACCAAACATGTCGAAATGTGCCCTCAGCCCCACATGCCCTCCAACATTTACCATCCCCATAGGAGAACAGCCTATACAACTTCTCAGAGGTATAATATCACTGATATAACACCTTATAACCTTGTTCAATCAAAGGAGTGGCCAGGGAGATACGAAGCAAAGCTGGATACAATTGCTCCCACTGACATGATTCCAATGGGAACCCCAAACAGTCCTTCCATTTATGCTCATATAATCTGGCCAAGGGGCAGCTATATAATAATGCAGTGTACAACTTAGAAATCAATCCTACTCCCACCCCCATTCGAAAAACCTTGAAAAAGACAATCAGCCTTATGCCATACTGGCAGCACTTTCTTCAGTAGGAAATCCCGAAGTTGATAATAAGCAAAATGGTTTGTGTCCGCCAAACCATAAACATCCCAAAGCGCCGCAAAGGGCACCTTTTCTCCCTGAACCACCAACTGGTCTAATACATGAAGTCCTCCAATCTCCCAACGCTTAAAAGCCAATGAACGAGCAGATGCAAATCCCGGTGCATAACTAATAGGAGTAGCATTAAAATAACACTGTTTAGAGAACCATGCCAAACGGACCAGCTCCCAGATTTGTAAAGGACACGTCATCCCATACGGGGTCTGCTTTGAAAGCAAATGAATCTCAGCTAGAAGTAGCCAAGGGAGCGCCGCAAGAGGAAAGGTAGGCATCTGCTTTGACCTCTTTGAAAAAAACCCGGAATAGGAATGATAATTAACATTTTCTATGTGTACAGTGTGCTTTGTGTTTTTTTTTTTTAATTTTGTTGGTAGATCATTTTGACTTGGTCATTTTAAAAATAGCTCGCAAGCCCAAAAAGTGTGGGCACTCCTTCTCTAGAACATCGCCCCTTAGTTTTATCAAGTGGTGCAGTGAGGGGCCAGCACTTTACATCTTATCACCTCATTCTTTCTTTTTTTCTCCTCATGTACAGCACGGTTCTTTATTCTAAGCAGCTCTGGCACTAACAGTACTATGGGTGCCTTATGCTATTTTCACTACCACTTGCAGTCAGGTTCAGCATTTTATCATGGTTTTGGTTTTTTTATTTAGTTTTACACCAGTATTTTCATTTATTTATTAAAGCAGCCTTTTTAACAGCCAATGCCCCTCCCCTATCAGTGTGCATCCAATCCACTGCCGACACTTTTTTGGTGCCTCTTTCAATGGATCAAATATCATAGCCCCACTGTCGCATGTTCACATTTATTCTGCTTACGAGTTTATCTCATCAGTGCAGAGACCTTTCGGTAAGTCCATTTTGCTCTCCCTTTTTTACTTTCCCGAGTGCTGTGGTTTTATTCTTTGGTTTTAATAGAAGCTCATTTGAACAATAATTTAGATCTTTCCCAGGTTTCACTTTTCATCTACCCAGTCGGCTTGTCTTTGAGCTACTATCGGCTTATGTTTTCAAGATACACTCTGTATTATCAGCTGTTCATTTCCCATACGTTTACTTTTGCCCTGTTTAGGTCTATATAGTCTAGGCCAGTGTTTTTCAACCGCTGTTCCATGTGGTCAAGGTATCTCCCAAACCTATGGAGCTCATCTTGCTCAACAACCTGCGGTGTGGTACGCTATCGAATGCTTTGCTGAAATCTAAGTGTGCCGCGAGATGTTGCCTGGTGTGCCGTACGGTCAGGGCCGCCATCAGGGCAGTACCACCAGTCTAGGGAGAGGGGCGGTCCGCCCCACGTAGACAGGAGAGAGCTGGACGGGGGACCCGCGGAGTTCAATACATCTCGAGCCGCGAGGCTCGTCTTCTGTTCCTGCCTGCCCTGCAGCTAACATATAGCCGATCGCAAGCGTTCCCCGATGTCAGCGCTGACGTCGGAGGGAGGGCTTAAGCAAAGCCTGCCCTCCGACGTCAGCGCTGACGTCGGAGAATACTTCCGTTCGGCTATTTGTGCGCGGCAGGGCAGGCAGGAAGCAGAAGACAAGCCTCGCGTTTTGAGCTTCGTTTTGCTGAGAAAGTTGCAAAGATGGGCTGGGAGGCAAACACGGAACACAAAAGGGGGGAGGGAGTGCGTTTTGGACACAAGGCATGAACTTGGGAGAGAGGAAGAGAGGGAAAGAGATGCTGAGGTGGGGGAGGGAATGGGTTTTTGGACACAGAAGGCATGGACTTGGGAGAGAGGAAGGGAGGGAAAGAGATGCTGAGGTGGGGGAGGGAATGGGTTTTTGGACACAGAAGAAATGGACTTGGGAGAGAGGAAGGGAGGGAAAGAGATGCTGAGGTGGGGGAGGGAATGGGTTTTTGGACACAGAAGGCATGGACTTGGGAGAGAGGAAGGGAGGGAAAGAGATGCTGAGGTGGGGGAGGGAATGCGTTTTTGGACACAGAAGAAATGGACTTGGGAGAGAGGAAGGGAGGGAATGAGTGTTTGGACACAGAAGGCATGGACTTTGGAGAGAGGAAGGGAGGGAAAGAGATGGTTGTGTACACGGGGAATAGAAGAAAGGAGAATTTTTGGTCATAGGGAGGGAGTGAGGTACAGATAGTGGCATACCAGGGTGGGGGGGGGGGCGGTCTGCCCCACCCCGGGTTTACGTCCCAAGGGGGTGCACAGCTGGCCACCCTCCAGTGTTGTCCCTAGGCCGGCAAACTGCGGCTCTTTAGCCACTTGAGTGCCACCGCCGCCAACGGTGTTGTTGGCGGTGGCAGCATTATAAAATACTTTCTTTGTGTTTATTTGATTCCTATTCAAGAGAATTACTTTATATATAGTCAATATAGGCACAGAGTTAAATTTTTTAACATTTTCTAATGGTGGTGTGCCTCGTGATTTTTTTCATGAAACAAGTGTGCCTTTGCCCCAAAAAGGTTGAAAAACACTGGTCTAGGCATACTGTTTGTAACCAGCCATCATTTTAAGTATGTATATGCCCTATTTTAGGGGGGGAGGGTTAAGTTCTTTTAGCATGTTATTTCATTAATTTTGAGTTCGGTGTTACAATATATTGTTCTTGGTTTTTAGTTTACACATTATTTATTCTTTTCTATGACATGTTCGCATCGCAATTTTACTCAAAAGACATGGTTTTCAGTTAGGATTGATCTGTACTAGTCTGGCTTGTTTAGTTTTACAATGGGTGTATTGATGTACTGCTCACTGCAATATGCAAGATGCTGCCTTTTCCTAGGTACACTCTTGTGTGATGTGTGGATTGTTACTAAAAATCATGTTTTTCATACAGATGGGGGTGTCAAAAAATGATGGGCCTCGGGTGTCACATATGCTAGGTACACCACTGCCTTCATAGTTTATATCTAATCCACAAGCCTGCTTTTAGGACCTACAGGGTATGTATCCCTCTGATTCATGACAATTTCACTTCTCATGTTATCTTATCCATTCTTTTTATTATACAACTGCCCAGATAAGCATCATTCTTTGACGTGATTAGATCTTGAAAACTAACGGCATCAGTGTTCTCTCCAGAAATTTTTTCCAGCCATGAAAAACATTTGCTGCATTTAGTGTGCTGGAGTTAAAAAAGTTTGAGAGACACTGCTCTATACCATTTGAAAGAGGGCAAATATCTAATTATTCACTTCTAGAATTGGATACTTCTTAAATTTAATAAAAAATATTATGGAACAAGTGTCAAACCTTAAGAAAGGCAGTCATATTGAGCATTGGAAAATAACTAATAATAATTAACTAATACAAATAGTACACATTTAGGGTAGAGAGTTGCGCGGGGACAGAAATCCCACCCGTCCCCACCCGTCCCCGCCAAAGTCCCACCCGTCCCCGTGAGGAATCCCTCCGTCCCCACCCGTCCCCGTGAGGAATCCCTCCGTCCCCACCCGTCCCCGCGAGGAATCCCCTCCGTCCCCACCCGTCCCCGTGAGGAATCCCCTCCGTCCCCGCGCGTCCATATAAACTTCAGAAATAGTTATTTCATTTAATTATGCTACTGAATTAAAGGCTCTGGTAGAAACCCATTTACAAATAAGCAAAAAGACTTTATTAATTTGAAAATATTAATTGGGAAGAATACATACTTTGCAAATGGGTTTCTACCAGAGCCTCTAATGTTTATAAATTTTTATCAACACAACTAATATACTACTTTATCCTGAAGCAAAATAAAAAAAAAGAAATATAATTCTTTTCCTACCTTTGTTGCCTGGTTTCTGCTTTCCTTATGTTCTCATTCAATTCCTTCCATCCACTGTCTCTCTTCCTTCTGCATCTTCCATTTGCTCTGTTACTGTGCCTCTCCCTTTCTTCCCCCTTCCAAATTGGTTTGGCACCCATCTTCTTCTCTCCGCTCCCCCATAGTCTGGCATCTGTCTTCTTCCCTGCCAGTGTCTTCTCCCTACTCTCTCTTCCCCATTTCCTTTCAGCGTCCTTCTCCCCCCCATCTTCCCCATGTCCTGTCAGCGTCCTTCTCCCCCCTCTGTCTTCCACATGTGCTTTCAGTGTCCTTCTCCCCCCTCTGCTTCCCCATGTCCTTTCAGCGTCCTTCTCCCTCTCTGTCTTCCCCATGGCCTTACAGCGTCCTTCTCCACCCACCCCCCCGTCTTCCCCATGTCCTTTCAGCGTCCTTCTCCACCCCTTTGTCTTCCCCATGTGCTTTCAGCATCCTTCTCCCCCCTTTGTCTTCCACAAGTGCTTTCAGATTCCTTCACCCCCCCCCCGCCCTTCCCATGGCCTTTCAGCGTCCTTCTCCACCCCTTTGTATTCCCCATGTGCTTTCAGCGTCCTTCCCCCTCCTCTGTCTTCAAGTGCTTTCAGAGTCCTTCCCCCCCTCCTCCCGTCTTCCCCATGGCCTTTCAGCGTCCTTCTCCCCACTCCTTCTCTACCGCCCCGGGTGCAGTACAGCCGGCCAGGTCCCCTTACTTTTGTGGCACTTCCCCGACCGACTGACAACAGCCCCGGTCCGACAAACCTCCCTGCCCTTAACTGCGAATCTAAATTATCTTATTACAGCTGCTGTAAGAAGATAATTTAGATTCGCGGCTACAGGGCAGGGAGGATTGTCGGACCGGGGCTGTTGTCGGTCGGTCGGTCGGGGAAGTGCCACAAAAGTAAGGGGACCTGGCCGGCTGTGCTGCAACCGGGGCGGGGTGTGGCGGGGCGGACCGCCCCCTCCCTTGGTAGCCACTCGAACCGCGAGGCTACTCTCCTCCTTACCTGCACTGCCTGCAGCACAGAGCCAAACGGAAGTCTTCCCGACGTCAGCGCTGACGTCGGAGGGAGGGAGGGCTTTGTTTAAGCCCTCCCTCCCCTCCGACGTCAGCGCTGACGTCGGGAAGACTTCCGTTCGGCTCTGTGCTGCAAGCAGAGAAGGTAGGGAGAAGAGCCGCGCGACTGAGTACATCCAGCTTTGTTTAAGCCCTCCCTCCCCTCCGACGTCAGCGCTGACGTCGGGAAGACTTCCGTTCGGCTCTGTGCTGCAAGCAGAGAAGGTAGGGAGAAGAGCCGCGCGACTGAGTACATCCAGCCCCGCAGGAACCCCGCGACCCTCGGAGGCGTCCCCACGGGATCCCCGCGACCCTAGGGGGCGTCCCCACGGGATCCCCGCGACCCTAGGGGCGTCCCCACGGGATCCCCGTGACCCAAAGGGGGAACCCGCGGGATGCCCGCGGGATTCCCGTCGTCCCCGTTCCCATGCAGCTCTCTAATTTAGGGCTCCTTTTACTAAGCTTTGATAGTGGTTTTACCGCACGCTTAGCTCACGCAGAATTGCTGCATGCGCTAGATGCTAATGGCAGCATTGAGCTGGCATTAGTTCTAGCCGTGTAGCGCGGCAATTCTGCACGCACTAAAAACGCTATTGCAGCTTAGTAAAAGGAGCCCTTAATTTTCCCCACCACCAAATTTCCCCGTCCCGCCCCACCCGGCTACTTTTTCATGCCACCTGGCTGGAAAAAATTTCTAGGGAGAACACTGTCTTAGTTCCATGGAAAACTAAGAACTGAGGTACCGCGAGCCTACATCTAGCGGGAAGGAACTGTGTAGGCAGTTCATGAACTTTCTTAAGTTCTTAAAGTGGTGATGCACTTTTAAAGCTGTCCATACCGGGGCTCCGTGGAAGACGTCACCCACATGTGAGAATATGCTGCCTGCTTGTCCTGGGATAAGAGCCATGATTAGAAACATAGAAACATAATGGCAGATAAAAGCCAAATAGCCCATCCAGTCTGCCATTTTGCAGTAACCATTATCTCTTCCTCTCTCTAAGAGATCCCACGTGCATATCCCAGGCTTTCTTAATCAGACACAATCTCTGTCTCCACCATCTCTACCGGGAGACTGTTTCACACATTTACCACCCTTTCTGTAAAAAAGTATTTCCTTAGATTACTCCTGAGCCTATCACCTCTTAACTTCATCCTATGCCCTCTCATTCCAGAGTTTTCTTTCAAATGAAAGAGACTCGACTCTTGCGCATTTACATCACATAGGTATTTAAACGTCTCTCAAGAATTTTGGATTTAAATGTCTCTATCATATCTCCCCTCTCCCGCCTTTCCTCCAAAGTATACAGATTGAGATCTTCAAGTCTGTCCCCATATGCCTTATGACGAAGACCACACACTATTTTAGTAGCCTTACATAGTAACTGATGGCAGAAAAAGACCTGAATGGTCCATCCTGTCTGCCCATACATACACTATGTATAAATTAATGATTTAATTTAAATTGTTCTTTTTCTTATATATTTCTGGGCCAGAGACCCAGAGTAGAGAATGACACCGCCCCGTCCCCGGCTCACCGCCCCGTCACCGTCATCCCCTTCACCGCCCCGTCACCGTCACTGCCATCCCATTCACCATCCCGTCACCGCATCCATATAAGCCTCAGTACTGCGAAACACCATGAAGACAGAAGAGAGTCCTGCCACTACTACTACTGCACTGAGAATCTGTTTCAGTTCCTCTGCCCTGTAGTAAAAACAGAACATAAAATAAATCAATTGACTTGTCCTCCCTTGCAATGACGTGTCCCCCATGTTCACCTATAGCTCGAATCAGGTCAATTGTGCACACTAAAAATGCCCATCTGAGCACATAAAGCACAGTTACTTACAGTAACAGGTGTTATCCAGGGACAGCAGGCAGATATTCTTGACTGATGGGTGACGGCACCGACGGAGCCCCGGTACGGACAATTTTAGAGTGATTGCACTCTAAGAACTTGGAAAGTTCTGGCATGCCACACCGCGCACGCGCGAGTGCCTTCCCGCCCGACAGAGGCGCGCGGTCCCCAGTTATGATAAGCCAGCTAAGAAGCCAACCCGGGGAGGTGGGAGGGACGCAAGAATATCTGCCTGCTGTCCCTGGATAACACCTGTTACTGTAAGTAACTGTGCTTTATCCCAGGACAAGCAGGCAGCATATTCTTGACTGATGGGTGACCTCCAAGCTAACAAAAAGAGGGATGGAGGGAAGGTTGGCCATTAGGAAAACAAATTTTGCAAAACAGATTGGCCGAAGTGTCCATCCCGTCTGGAGAATGCATCCAGACAATAATGAGATGTAAAAGTATGAACTGAGGACCAAGTAGCAGCCTTGCAGATTTCCTCAATAGGAGTGGACCGGAGGAAAGCTACAGATGCTGCCATTGCTCGGACTCTATGGGCCGTGACAGAACCTTCCAGTGTCAGTCCGGTCTGAGCATAACAGAAAGAAATGCACGCTGCAAGCCAATTAGACAACGTACGTTTAGAAACAGGACGTCCCAATTTATTTGGATCAAAGGACAGAAAGAGTTGGGGAACTGATCTGTGGGGTTTCGTACGCTCTAGATAGTACGCTAGAGCCCTTTTACAATCCAAAGTATGTAGAGCTTGTTCCCCAGAATGAGAATGAGGTTTTGGAAAAAAAACAGGCAGAACAATGGATTGGTTGAGATGGAATTCAGAGACAACCTTAGGGAGAAACTTTGGATGTGTACGCAGAACCACCTTGTCATGGTGAAAAACCGTAAAAGGTGGATCTGCAACCAGTGCATGAAGCTCACTGACCCTCCTGGCAGAGGTAAGAGCAATAAGGAAAAGTACCTTCCAAGTGAGAAACTTGAAAGGAGCGGTAGCCAAAGGTTCAAATGGAGGCTTCATTAAGGCGGAAAGAACCACATTGAGATCCCAGATAACAGGAGGGGCTTTAAGAGGCGGTTTCACATTAAAAAGACCCCGCATGAACCTGGACACCAGGGGATGAGCTGAGAGAAGTTTTCCATGGACCGGCTCATGAAAAGCAGCAATGGCACTGAGGTGGACTCTGATGGAAGAAGACTTAAGGCCAGAGTCAGACAAAGAAAGCAAATAATCCAACAACGTTTCCACTGCCAGTGAAGTGGGATCAAGATGATGAAGAAGACACCAGGAAGAAAATCGTGTCCACTTCTGATGGTAACATTGCAGAGTGGCTGGTTTCCTGGAGGCATCTAGAATGGAACGAACCGGCTGAGACAAAAGAGTATCATGAGAGGTCAGCCCGAGAGATACCAAGCTGTCAGGTGCAGAGACTGGAGGTTGGGATGTAGAAGGGTCTCCTGATGCTGTGTAAGCAGAGAAGGAAACAGAGGAAGAAGAAAAGGTTTCCTGGAACTGAGTTGAAGTAGAAGGGAGAACCAATGTTGCCTGGGCCACCTCGGAGCAATCAGAATCATGGTGGCTCGTTCCCTCTTGAGCTTGAACAAGGTTCTCAACATGAGAGGCAGAGGAGGGAAAGCGTATAGGAACAGATTGGACCAGTCGAGGAGAAAAGCATCCGCTGCCAGACGGTGAGGAGAATAGAGTCTGGAGCAGAATAGGGGCAGCTGGTGATTGTGAGGGGCTGCAAAGAGGTCTATCTGAGGAGTGCCCCATTGAGCGAAGACAGACTGTAGAGTTACAGGATCGAGTGTCCACTCGTGAGGCTGAAGAATTCTGCTGAGCTTGTCCGCTAAGGAATTCTGTTCTCCTTGAATGTAGATAGCTTTCAGGAAGAGATGGTGATCTATGGCCCAAGTCCAGATCTTCTGAGCTTCCTGGCACAAGAGGCGAGAGCCTGTCCCCCCCTGTTTGTTGATGTAGTACATGGCCACTTGATTGTCTGTGCACAGCAGAAGGACCTGAGGAAAGAGAAGATGTTGGAAGGCCTTGAGGGCATAAAACATCGCTCTGAGTTCCAGGAAATTGATGTGATGTTTCTTTTCCTGGGCTGTCCAAAGACCTTGAGTCTGAAACTCGTTCAAATGAGCTCCCCATGCATAAGGGGAGGCGTCGGTGGTGATGACCAGTTGATGAGGAGGTTGATGGAACAGAAGACCTCTGGATAGATTTGAGGATACCAACCACCATTGTAGAGACTGACGAAGAGATGATGTCACAGATATGTGTCGTGAGCAAGGATCCGTCGCTTGGGACACTGAGTAGCAAGGGTCCATTGAGGAGTGCGCAGGTGAAGACGTGCGAGGGGTGTGACATGGACTGTGGATGCCATGTGACCCAAGAGTATCATCATTTGTGTGGCAGAGATGGAATGTTGTGGAAGCACCTGCTGACATAGAGACTGAAGGGTCTGAAGACGGTTGGATGGTAAGAATGCTCTCATGAGGAGTGTGTCCAGTATCGCTCCAATGAATTGAAGTCTCTGAGTGGGGATGAGATGAGACTTGGGTAGATTGATCTCGAATCCCAGTATTCGTAGAAAAAGCAATGTTACTTACCGTAACAGTTGTTATCCAGGGACAGCAGGCAGCTATTCTCACTAGTGGGTGATGTCATCAGACAGAGCCCCGGTACGGACGTCTCACAAGCACGTGTTGCTTGTAGAAACTTAAAAGTTTCTAGATGCCCGCACCGCGCATGCGCCGGTGCCTTCCCGCCCGGAGATCCGGGCGTGTCTCCTCAGTTCAGGTAGCTAGCCTGAGAAGCCAACCCAGGGGAGGTGGGTGGGACGTGAGAATAGCTGCCTGCTGTCCCTGGATAACAACTGTTACGGTAAGTAACATTGCTTTATCCCAGGACAAGCAGGCAGGTATTCTCACTAGTGGGTGACCTCCAAGCTAACCTCAGTGGGATGGAGGGGGAGTTGGCGACTTAAGAGAATAAATTTTTCAATACTGTTTGGCCAAACTGTCCATCCCGTCTGGAGAGAGTATCCAGACAATAATGAGAGGTGAATGTGTGAACCGAGGACCAGGTGGCAGCCTTACAAATTTCCTCGATTGGTGTTGATCTGAGGAATGCTACTGAGGCTGCCATTGCTCTGACCTTATGGGCTGTGACCTTACAAGGAAGTGATAATCCAGCCTGGGCATAGCAGAAAGAGATACAAGCCGCCATCCAATTTGATATGGTGCGCTTTGATACGGGTCTTCCCAACTTATTAGGATCGAAGGAGACAAAAAGTTGAGGAGTGGTTCTGTGTGGCTTGGTGCGATCCAGGTAGAAAGCCAAAGCACGTTTACAGTCTAGAGTGTGAAGGGCCGATTCTCCGTGGTGAGAATGGGGCTTAGGGAAGAATACTGGAAGTACTATGGATTGGTTGAGATGAAATTCGGAGACCACTTTAGGCAGGAATTTTGGGTGAGTGCGGAGGACCACCTTGTCATGATGGAATACTGTGAATGGTGGATCCGCCATCAGTGCCTGGAGTTCGCTGACTCTGCGAGCGGACGTGAGGACTACAAGGAAAAGCACTTTCCAGGTGACATACTTAAGAGGGGCCCTGTTGAGTGGTTCAAACGGGGGCTTCATGAGGTGGGAAAGGACTACATTGAGGTCCCAAACTACTGGGGGTGGTTTGAGAGGAGGGTTAACATGGAAGAGTCCTTTCATAAATCTGGCGACCACCGGATGGGCCGAGAGGGGTTTCCCTTGTAGGGGCTGGTGGAACGCCGCAATAGCGCTCAGGTGGACTCGTATGGATGTGGACTTGAGCCCAGATTGAGATAGGTGTAGGAGATAGTCCAGCACGGAGGATAAGGAAGCTCGCTGAGGTTCCTTTGATTTAGAAACACACCATGAGGAGAATCTAGTCCATTTCTGGGAGTAGCATTGTCGAGTGGCGGGCTTCCTGGAAGCTTCCAAGACCTCCCTCACTTCTTGTGAGAATTGGTGAGGGGTTACGTTGAGAGGAACCAAGCTGTCAGGTGGAGAGACTGCAGGTTGGGATGAAGCAGTGATCCTTGATGTTGAGTAAGTAGTGAAGGAAACACTGGAAGTGGTACTGGTTCCCTGCTGCTGAGTTGAAGTAGGAGGGAGAACCAAGGTTGTCTGGGCCACCGAGGAGCTATTAGAATCATGGTGGCCCGTTCGAGTTTCAGCTTGACCAGAGTCTTCTGGATCAGCGGGAATGGTGGGAACGCATATAGAAATCGTTTCCCCCAATTCAGTAGAAAAGCATCTGCCTCGAGGCGGTGAGGAGTGTAGATCCTGGAGCAAAACTGAGGCAGTTTGGAGTTGTGGGGAGCCGCAAAGAGGTCTATCTGAGGCGTCCCCCACAGTGTGAAGATTTGGTGAAGGGGGCTGGAATGGAGAGTCCATTCGTGCGGTTGTAGCAGACGGCTTAGTTTGTCTGCTAAGACGTTGTTCTCCCCCTGAATGTAGACAGCTCTGAGGAAGGCGTTGTGGCGCACCGCCCAGTCCCAGACTCGTAGAGCTTCCTGGCAAAGGAGGGCCGAGCCCGTGCCTCCTTGCTTGTTGATGTAATACATGGCGGCCTGATTGTCTGTGCGAATGAGGATCACCATGTCGTGAAGTAGGTGTTGGAAAGCTTGGAGCGCATTGAAGATGGCTCTGAGCTCCAGTAGATTGATTTGGTGTAGTCTTTCCGCACTGGTCCAGAATCCTTGGGTGCGGAGACCATCCAGGTGGGCCCCCCAAGCATAGTTCGACGAATCGGTTGTGAGAACTTTCTGATGGGGGGGAGAGTGCAACAGCAAACCTCTGGATAGATTCGAAGAGGTCATCCACCAAAGTAGAGACTGCCGAAGAGCAGGTGTGACTAAGATGTGTTTGGTTAGTGGATCGGATTTCTGATTCCACTGTGATGCCAGGGTCCACTGGGGGATCCTGAGATGGAGTCTGGCAAAGGGTGTCACATGTACCGTGGAGGCCATATG
Source organism: Geotrypetes seraphini (assembly GCF_902459505.1). Taxonomy (NCBI): domain Eukaryota; kingdom Metazoa; phylum Chordata; class Amphibia; order Gymnophiona; family Dermophiidae; genus Geotrypetes; species Geotrypetes seraphini. The sequence continues at coordinate 73,504,454 of NC_047095.1, forward strand.
GCCCAGGAGCACCATCAGTTGTCTCGCCGGTAGGGTTTGGCGAGTAGATACCGACTGGCAGAGATGAAGAAGAGGCTCCATGCGTTGCAGGGGCAGGAATGCTCGGAGTCGTGTGGTGTCCAGGACCGCTCCGATGAAGGGGAGGGTCTGGGTGGGTTGTAGATGCGACTTGGAAAAGTTGATCTCGAAGCCCAAATTCTGGAGGAAGTAGGTTGTAGCCAAGACCGCCGAGGTGACCTCTGGGGCTGACGGGGCCTTGATGAGCCAGTCGTCGAGGTATGGGAACACCTGTAGACCCCTGTCTCGGAGTGCTGCGGCCACTACCACCAAGCACTTTGTGAAGACTCTGGGGGACGAAGAGAGGCCGAATGGTAGCACTCGATACTGTAGGTGCAGATTTCCCACCCGAAATCTGAGGAACTTTCGGGAGGCCGGGTGAATGGGGATGTGAGTGTAGGCCTCCTTGAGATCCAGGGAGCATAACCAGTCGTTCTGCTCGAGGAGGGGGTATAGAGAAGCCAAAGTCAACATGCGGAACTTCTCTTTGACCAGAAACTTGTTGAGGGCCCGAAGGTCTAAAATGGGTCGTAGGTCGCCCGTTTTCTTCGGGACGAGGAAGTACCGGGAGTAAAACCCCCGGTTCAATTGGTCTGACGGGACCGGCTCGACAGCCCAAAGCTGGAGTAAGGTTTGGACTTCCTGAAGGAGAAGGGCGGTCTGTGTCGAGCTTGAAGGATACTCTCTTGGAGGATGGTCCGGGGGGATCCGATGGAAGTGAAGAGAGTATCCTTCTCTTATGATGGTAAGGACCCATAGGTCCGTGGTTATGGCCTCCCATCGATGGTAGAAAAGATGGAGGCGGCCCCCTATGGGAGAGGCTGAGGGGTGCAGAACGGTGTCGGTTATGCTCCCCGGAGGGGAGTCAAAAGGGCTGGGGAGCCTTAGGTGCAGCCGGTGGCTGGGGTTTTTGCTGAGACTTCTGGGGAGGTTGTCTCTTCGCAGGTTGTCTCGCCGCAGGCATTTGTCTGGGCATGTAACGCCGCTGGTAAATCAGGGGTGGCCTGGAAGGTCGAGACTGTTGAGGTTTGGGTTTGGGCCGCAGGATGGATTGAAAAGATTTTTCGTGATCCGACAGCTTCTTGGTAACAGTTTCGATAGACTCATCGAACAGGTCAGCTCCCGCACATGGTACGTTGGCGAGTCTGTCCTGGAGGTTGGGGTCCATATCGATTGTACGGAGCCATGCCAGACGACGCATGGCTACCGCGCTTGCGGCAGCACGTGCCGAGAGTTCGAATGCATCGAAGGAGGATTGCATCAGCTGGAGGCGTAATTGGGAGAGGGAGGCTACCACTTCCTCGAACTCGAATCGAGCTTGGGTGTCTATGAACGGAGTGAACTTGCGGAGCACCGGCAAGAAGAACTCCAGATAGGAAGAAAAAAAGAAATTGTAGTTCAGCACCCGTGACGCCATCATGGAGTTTTGATAGAATTTTCTACCAAATTTGTCCATCGTTCTCCCCTCTCGGCCCGGCGGTACAGAGGCGTAGACCTGAGAGGGATGAGAGCGTTTGAGAGAGGACTCGACCAGTAGGGATTGGTGGGAGAGTTGAGGGCCCTCAAACCCTTTATGGTGCACGATGCGGTATCGAGCATCGAGTTTGCTGGGAATCGCCGGTATGGAGTACGGTGTTTCGAAACACTGCATGAAGGTCTGATCCAGCAATTTATGCAGGGGGAGCCGAAGCGACTCCGTTGGAGGGTTAGGTAAATGCATGGTGTCCAGATACTCTTTGGAGTATCGGGAACCCGTGTCAAGGGTCACATCCAGATCATCCGCCATTTGTCGGAGGAATGATGAGAAAGACAATTGATCCGCCAGCGTCGGTCTGTGGGACGGGCTGGAGGAGGAAGAGGCCTCCGGGTCCATGGACATCGGGGAGTGGCAAGGAGAGTCGGGTACGGGTGTCTCCTCGTACTCCGGTCCCTCCGGAGGGGACACCTCTGATGAGGAGTATCCCATACGTTGCAGTTTTTTCTGCGGTGACACCTCCGAATGGCGTAAAGAGTGCCAGGATGAGTGTCTTGATCGATGCCCGTCTCGATGGCGTGACGGGGATCGGGATCGTCTGTGCATCGCATGGTCTCCCGAGGCCCCCAATTGGTGGATGGGGCTGGAAGCGGTGGATCGCAACTGGGGTTGCGATGCGGATTCTTGCGATGCTACCCAAGTCTGGTAAGGAGTACGGAAGAACTCTTCCTGACTATGCCCAGGGCTTTGAGTATCGATCGTAGGTCTGGTCCCATGTTGGCGCGGAGGCGTAATGGGCTCTAACGGCGGCATATCGGTAAGCGAGGCTTGCCGCATGGGCATCGCCGCCCTCCCCCGTTCATCCTCGTCGGTTTTCGAGGTCGAACGACGTGGAGGAGGGGGAGGGGGCGGACCGCCCCTTTGGACCGGTACCGGGAGGTCACCCTGTATGGCAGCGATGAGCCCGGGTCCGATGGTCTGCATGAGCTCAACGAATTGAGCTTCCAGCATGGACCGTAGCGAAGCCGATAAGGAGGGATCCGCACCGAAAGGGGGTCCTCCTGCACGGTCATCGCGCTCCTTCGAGGTCGAGTGCTTCTGCTTAGTAGCTTTCGGCACTTTGATGACCACTGGTGGTACTGTGGAAGGAAGAGGTACCTGAACCGAGGAGACCGGGGCAGGCACCAACGTCGAGCTCGTGGATGTTGTCGGGTTGAACGATGCCGGTTTCACCACACTCGATGCAGGAGGGGTCGATACCGGTTTCGCCCGAACCGGGGAGGTATCAGATGAAGTGGAGGCTGAAGGATCCTTGGCTGCGTCCATCTTGAACATCGATTCCCACAATAGGCAACGCCGTTTGAATGAGCGTGCCGTAAGGGTAGAGCAAGGCCTGCACGATTTCGGAATGTGGTTAGGACCCAAACACTGCAAACAGCGCCCGTGAGGGTCCGTGAGTGAAATCGCGCGTTGGCACTTGCTGCACTTTTTAAATCCGGTGATTGGCCGGGACATAGGCCGGAAAATCTCCGCCGCGAGGTCGAAGCCTGTGGGCCTGAGCCACGTGGCTGGCCCGTTCGACCCGCCGGAGGAAATAATCTTTTTTTTTTTTTTTTAAATGAAAAAGAAATGTACTGTTAAATGTAATTAAAAGAAAGCGAAAACGCGGACAAGGAAGGCAAATTTAACTGAATTCAGCTAGCGCATGATGAAGTTGAACTTCTCAGCTCCGCGGAAAGAAAAGAACTGAGGAGACACGCCCGGATCTCCGGGCGGGAAGGCACCGGCGCATGCGCGGTGCGGGCATCTAGAAACTTTTAAGTTTCCACAAGCAACACGTGCTTGTGAGACGTCCGTACCGGGGCTCTGTCTTATGACATCACCCACTAGTGAGAATACCTGCCTGCTTGTCCTGGGATAAAGGATGGTTTGGTTGGTGGCCAGGAGAACTGCTTGAGCGGATGAGGCCTTGACTAACCAGTCGTCCAGATAAGGGAATACCTGAAGGTGGTGAGAGCGTAGAAAAGCAGCTACCACAATGAGACATTTGGTGAACACCCTTGGAGAGGAAGCAAGACCGAAGGGCAGCACCTTGTATTGGTAATGACAATGATTTATCATGAAGCGGAGATACTGTCTGGAGGTTATATTGATCGGTATGTGAGTGTATGCCTCTCTGAGATCGAGGGAGCATAGCCAGTCGTCTTGATTGAGAAGAGGATAAAGAATGGCTAAGGAAAGCATCTTGAATTTTTCCTTTTTCAGACATTTGTTGAGATCGCGAAGATCTAAGATTGGTCTGAGATCTCCTGTTTTTTTGGGGACTAGAAAATAACGGGAGTAGAATTCCTGCCCCTTTTGATCTAGAGGAACTTCCTCTATAGCGTTCAGAAGGAGGAGGGATTGAACTTCTTGAATAAGGAGGGCAGATTGAGGACTGTTCAAAGCAGACTCTTTTGGCAGATTTTGGGGTGGAAGAGTCTGAAAGTTGAGAGAGTAGCCGTGGCGGATGATGTTGAGGACCCATTGGTCCGAAGTGATAACTTCCCACCGGCTAAGGAACAGAGAAAGACGACCTCCTATGGGTTGAGGCAAGAGAGCAGATATAGGGGTACTGGCTATACTTTGGAGAAGTAAGTCAAAAGGGCTGTGTCTTTTGCTGTGGAGGTGGCTTCACAGGCTGCTGTTGTCTGGAAGGCTGACGTTGTTGCTGCCGCTGACGCCTGGGTTGCTGAGCTGTTGCTGGCAATGGGCGAGCTGTGAAACGGCGTTGATAGGCTGATTGTTGCCTAAAAGGCCTTGCTGGGGTAGGCTTTTTCTTATTCTTAAGCAGGGTATCCCAGCGAGTCTCATGAGCAGAGAGCTTTTGAGTAGTCGAGTCCATGGATTCCCCAAAAAGCTCATCCCCTAGGCACGGGGCGTTGGCTAACCGATCTTGATGATTAACATCAAGCTCGGATACCCGAAGCCAGGCCAGGCGACGCATTGCCACAGTCATTGCTGTCGCTCGGGATGTAAGTTCGAAGGTGTCGTAGATGGATCTAACCATGAACTTACGCAGTTGAAACAGAGACGACAAGCAATGGTGAAAGGATTGTTGTTTTCGTTGGGGAAGGTACTTCTCAAATGAAGCCATGGTGGTAAGGAGATGTTTAAGGTAGAAAGAAAAATGAAAGGCATAATTACCAGCTCTATTTGCCAACATTGCATTTTGGTAGAGCCTCTTACCAAATTTATCCGTGGCTTTACCTTCTCTGCCAGGAGGTACAGAAGCATATACACTGGCTCCTGAGGATTTTTTAAGGGTAGATTCGACAAGTAAGGATTCGTGTGGAAGTTGAGGTATGTCGAACCCAGGAATGGGAATTACTTTGTATAAAGAGTCTAATTTACGTGGGGCCCCTGGAACCGTTAAGGGAGTCTCCAAATTCTTGTAGAAAGTCTCCCTCAAGATGTCGTGAAGAGGGAGCTTCAAAAATTCCTTTGGAGGTTGGTCAAAGTCAAGGGCATCCAAAAAAGATTTAGACTTTTTGGACTCAGCCTCCAAAGGAATAGATAAAGATTCACACATATCTTTCAAAAAACTCGAGAAAGATGAAGTGTCATGTCTAGAGGACGGGTCAGGTACAGCCGAATCCTCCTCATCTGAGGAACATTCCCCTTCAGAGAGAAAGGGTTCCTCTGAATCTCCCCACAGATCAGGATCCCTGACATGGGGGGAACGGTCCCGAGACTCTGGAGTAGATGGTTCTACATGTCGGGTTTTGCGCACCGACTTACCCGACCTCATCGATACCGAGCCAGGCGATGTAATCGGTGGCACCGGTGCCGAAGTCTGCACTGACTGATGTTGAGCTCTCGGCTCCGGTGCGAGGACTGGCATCGATACCGATGAGGTCGAATGAAGCGGTACCGAGGGAGTGGATGTAGATAGCACAGGCTGTTCCACTATCGGTACCGGCTCAGTACGGACCGGCACCGGAAGGTTCGGTGCCAGGATAGCTGGAAGGAGCTGTTGTAACTGCTCCTTCAGCTGCAGCTGAAGAATGGCCGCAATACGGTCATCAAGGGTTGGCACCGGTACCGCCTTTTTCTTCTGCGGTACCTGCGGTGCCGCTCGACGCCCCGGAGATGAGGAGCCCGATGTCGAGGGACTCACCTCGATAGGGGCGGAGCGCTTCCGCTGGCGCCTCACAGTCGGCAGGATTGGGCTCACTGCACTCGAGACCGGAGGACGCTCCAGCGGGGAAGGCTTCTTAGCCGGCTTACCTGAATGCTGGGACGCCGGTGCGGTGTTGCGCGGCGTCGAAGAAGAGGGTGCCGACTGAACTGGTGCCGAAGCCGGAGTCGATGGAACGGGATCGGACATCTCGGCACCGAACAGTAATCGCTGTTGTATCTGGCGATTTTTTAGAGTACGTTTTTTTAACGTGGCACAGCGGGTGCAGGTGGAAGCCTGATGTTCAGGACCCAAACACTGTAGGCACCAGTTGTGTGGGTCCGTGATAGAAATAGGCCGAGCACACCGCTGGCACTTTTTAAACCCTGGCTGAGGGGGCATGAAAGGAAAAACGGCTTCAGCCAAATCGAAGGCCGAGGCCTCGATGGTGGCAGAAGGCCCCGCCGGGGAAAAACCAAAAATGAAGAAAAAAAGACAAGTTTTTTTTAATTTTTTTACAGAAATGAAATAAAAGAAAAAAGGCAATAGAGCCAAAAAGGTTTACGCGAGCGGGAAGGCAAGAGAAAAAAATTTTTTTCAACAGCCGTTGAAAAACACGTCTTCTTAGCTCCGCGGAAACTAAGAAACTGGGGACTGCGCGCCTCTGTCGGGCGGGAAGGCACTCGCGCGTGCGCGGTGCGGCATACCAGAACTTTCCAAGTTCTTAGAGTGAAATCACTCTAAAATTGTCCGTACCGGGGCTCCGTCGGTGCCGTCACCCATCAGTCAAGAATATGCTGCCTGCTTGTCCTGGGATAATCATGCAGATGCTGCAGTACAATGAGCAACAGGAGGATCTGGAACGTGAGCGCAGGCAGGCAGTGATACAAAAACAGCAGACACCCACCGATTGCAGCGTTCCGCCAGCTCCCTCCCTCCATCTCACCTTAGATGTAGAGTATGACGGCTTTTTTTTTCGCCCAGCCACACACGCGGCTGCTCATTTGTTCAATATTCTCCTCTGATGCAACCGGAAACAGAAAGTTACAGGAGAGGAGAAGATTGATCAACTCGAGCAGCCGTCATACTCTACATCAGTGTTTTTCAACCATTTTACACCTATGGACCGGCAGAAATAAAAGAATTATTTTGTGGACCGGCAAACTATTAGGACTAAAATTTAAAAACCCCGTTTGCGCCCCATCTCCGCGAGCTCGGTCACCTCAGTAACTATAGAAAAATAGACTACAGTGCAAAATATAGACAGCAGATATAAATTCTCAAAACTGACACGTTTTGATCACTAAATTGAAAATAAAATCATTTTTCCTACCTTTGCTGTCTGGTGATTTCATGAGACTCTGGTTGCGTTTCCTTCTGTCTGTGTATCCTTTCTTTCATTTCTTTCTTTCTGCACTCAGGCCCAAGAATTGTCCCTTTCTACTCCCTCCCTCTTTCCTTCCTATGTCCTTAGTGCCCCCGGTGCCTCCTTCCCATATCCTTAGTGCCCCTTCCTGTCTTTAGTGCCCCCAATACCTCCTTCCCATGTCTTTAGTGCCCCCAGTGTCTCCTTCCCATATCCTTAGTGCCCCTTCCTGTCTTTAGTGCCCCCAGTGCCTCCTTCCCATGTCTTTAGCGTTCCTTCCTGTCTTTAGTGCCCCCAGTGCCTCCTTCCCATGTCCTTAGTGCCCCTTCCAGCCTTTAGTGCCCCCAATACCTCCTTCCCATGTCTTTAGTGCCCCCAGTGTCTCCTTCCCATATCCTTAGTGCTCCTTCCTGTCTGTAGTGCCCCCAGTACCTCCTTCCCATGTCTTTAGTGCCCCAAGTGCCTCCTTCCCATATCCTTATTGCCCCTTCCTGTCTTTAGTGCCCCTAGTGCATCCTTCCCATGTCCTTAGTGCCCCTTCCAGTCTTTAGTGCCCCCAATACCTCCTTCCCATGTCTTTAGTGCCCCCAGTGCCTCCTTCCCATATCCTTAGTGCCCCTTCCTGTCTTTAGTGCCCCCAGTGCATCCTTCCCATGTCTTTAGTGCCCCTAGTGCCTCCTTCCTATGTCCCTCTCACTGCCTTCCACACTTTGTCCCACCCCCACCCCCGAAGCCTGCCTCCCTCTCTCCCTCCCTCCCTAGCCATAGCCAGCCTGCTGCTTCCCTGCCGCTCAAAAAAAAAAAAAAGCCTCCCTCCTTCCTTTCCCCTGCTCTTACCGCCCTGCTGCAGTTGCTAAAGCCGACAGGAAGTCTTTCCGACGTCAATTCTGACGTCGGAGAGGACGTTCTGGGCCAGCCAGGCTTGGCTGGCCCAGAACGTCCTCTCTGACGTCAGAATTGACGTCGGAAAGACTTCCTGTCGGCTTTAGCAACTGCAGCAGGGCGGTAAGAGCAGGAGAAAAGGAGGGAGGCTTTTTTTTTTTTTTTTTGCGCCTGTCTCTTAATCTTGCCGGCCCTGTGCGGACCGGCAGAAATTTCCTGTGGACCGGCGGTTGAAGAACAGTGCTCTACATCTAAGGTGAGGTGGAGGGAGGGAGATGGCGGAACGCTGCGATCGGGTGGGTGGGGACCGCGCGATCCTTGATTGCCTCACTGCGGAGACAAGTCCATTTACCGCTCCACGGGGCGGTGAATGGCCTTGTCCCCGTCCCCGCAGAGGCCACTATTTTTTCTTCCCCGTTTCGGCGGGTTACCCGTGGCTAGCCGTGGGTAACAACCACCGTGTCATTCTCTAACCCAGAGCTCTGCCTGGTATTGTGCATCTCCTGGAGTCTCAGTTGAAGCTCACTCCAGCTTATCTAAACCATCCCAGCCCATCCTCAACTGAATGGCCATATACGTGACACAGACTGTGCAAGTCTGCCCACTACTGGCCTTAGTTCTTCAATATATACCATTATTTTCCGATTTCTGTGTTCATCCCAAGTTTTTTTGAACTCTGTCACCATTTTCCTCTCCACCACCTCCCTCAGGAGTGCATTCCAGGCATCCACCACCCTCTCCATAAAGAAGAATTTCGTTATATTACTTTTGAGTCTACCACCTCTCAACCTCAAATTATGCCCTCTGGTTTTTACCATTTTCCTTCCTCTGGAAAAGATTTTGTTCTATGTTAATACCTTTCAAGTATTTGAACGTTTGAACCATATCTCCCTTGTCCCTCCTTTCCTTTTGGGCAGGGGTCTCAAAGTCCCTCCTTAAGGGCCGCAATCCAGTCGGGTTTTCAGGATTTTCCCAATGAATATGCTTGAGATCTATGTGCATGCACTGCTTTCAATGCATATTCATTGGGGAAATCCTGAAAACCCGACTGGATTGCGGCCCTCAAGGAGGGACTTTGAGATCCCTGCTCTAGGGTATACATATTCATACATCTTTTGGTGCAAACCTTCTACCATTTTTGTTGCCTTCCTCTGGACCTCTTCAAGTCTTCTTATATCCTTTGCCAGATACGGTTTCCAAAATTGAACACAATACTCCAAGTGGGGCTTCACCAATGACCTGTATAGGGGCATCAACACCTTTCTTCTACTGGCTATGCCTCTTTCTATACAGCCCAGCATTCTTCTGGCAACAGCCACCGCCTTGTCACATTGTCTCTTTGCCTTCCTCTGGACCGACTCCATCCTTTTTATATCTTTTTGAAGGTGCGGCCTCCAGAATTGTACACAATATTCTAAATGAGGCCTCACCAAAGTTTTATACAGGGGCATCAATATCTCCATTTTCCTATTGACCATACTTCTCCCTAAGCACCCAAGCATCTTTTTAGCTTTTGTCATCACCTTTTCAACCTGTTTGGCCACCTTGCTATCATCACATACAATCACAACCAAGTCCTGCTCTTATGTCGTGAACATAAGTTCTTCACCCCCTAAGCTGTATCATTCTCTTGGGTTTTTGCAGCTCAAATGCATGACCTTGCATTTTTTAGCATTAAATTTTAGCTGCCAAATTTAGATGCCTTGTTTTAGGGAAAAGGGATGGAACAGAAGGAATTTGTCATAAGAACATAAGATTTTCCGCTGCTGGATCAGACCAGTGGTCCATCGTGCCCAGCAGTCCGCTCATACGGTGGTCCTTAGGTCAAAGACTAGTGCCCTATTTGAGTCTAGCCTTACTTGCGTATGTTCTGTTCCAGTAGGAACTTATCCAACCTTGTCTTGAATCCCTGCAGAGTGCTTTCCCCTATAACAGTCTCCGGAGGAGCGTTCCAGGTTTCTACCACTCTCTGAATGAAGAAGAATTTCCTTACATTTGTACAGAATCTTTTCCCTTCTAACTTTAGCGAGTACCCTCTTGTTCTCTTCACCTTGCAGAGGGTGAACAGTCTGTCTTTCTCTACTAAGTCAATTCCCCTCTCAGTCTTCTCTTCTCAAGGGAAAAGAGGCCCAGTTTCTCTAGCCTCTCATTGTACGGTAACTCCCCCAGTCCCTTAACCATTTTCGTCGCTCTTCTCTGAACCCTTTCGAGTATTACTATGTCCTTTTTCGTGTACGGTGACCTGTGTTGAACACAGTATTCCAGGTGGGGGCGTACCATGGCCCAGTACAACGGCATGGTCCCCCTTCTTAATCATTTGATATTATTTGGTGTTGTTGTAGGTGTTATTTTAATTGTTTGCTTCTTGTTGTATTGCTTTCCTTTGTATTAATAAACTAATTTTATATACATAGATTGTGAGGGGAAGAGAAGAGGGAAGGGGATGGTTTATCTGAAAAATAAGAACATAAGAATAGCTTTACTGGGTCAGACCAATGGTCCATCTGACCCAGTATCCCATGTCCATCTAACCCAGTATCCCATCTTCACAGAGGCCAATCCAAGTCACAAGCACCTATCAAAAACCCAGATTGTAGTAGCATTTCATGCCACCATTTCAGGCATTTAAATTTTGTTGGCTTTTTTTTTAAAGCTCTTTAGTTTGTATAGACACATTGTGTAAATAAAATAAAAAGTGGAATTGTCCTAAAAAGATTGATGACCACAAACTATTTTAAAAATGTCCTTTTACTAATCCAATGTTCAAATGACTTTATTCTTTCATTAATTCAATGTGTACCATTTCTTTAAGGTATGTAGAGTGCTCATATTGTCTAATAAAAAGTTTAAGCATAATATAAAGTAGAATAAAATAATTTGCTGACCACCACCGGTTGAATATTGTGTGGATTGTTTTTTGTATACTATTTGGTTACTATATGGGATGGAAATTATTTTTCTTTAAACTTGTGTTAGGAAAGGTTTTGGCTTTAGTGCACAGCTCCTACAGCCACTTCATCCCCCAACTCTGGAACCAACTCCCCCCACAAATCAGACTACAGAACTCATTGATGACCTTCCAGAAAGCGGTAAAGACCCTCCTCTTCAACTAAAATTCAACCAGAGTCTACGCCTCACCCCCCCTTAAATCCCCCTCCCCTTTACCCTCTCTTCCCCACTCTAAACTTCTACTTAAATTGCCGTATAGTCCTTGTACTTAAACTATTGTTTAGTCTTTGTATTGTCCAAATGTACTCCACTGTGAATGTTTGCTTGTAGGCTGTTCTGAGCTACTGGGAGGACGGGATAAAAATCTAAATAAATAATAATAATAATTTTATTCTTCTATACCACCATCACCAGCAGTTCTAGGCGGTTTACACAGAAGAGAAACTGGACAATCAGCGAGCGTACAATCACACAGTAAATAAACAATGCAAGGTTTACTCTCAGCGTTTTGGATTATACTTGGCCTTAGTGCTGGAGGATGGGATAAAAAAAAGATACTAGAAAACACTGCTAGAATAATAAAGAATGACATCTTACTTCCTCCAGTTTGTCACATTCTCTGTTCTCCATGATATCTCCATTAGAATCATCTTTCAGTGCCCTGAGGAATTCACTCTTCCTATCCGTGCTGCGCCGGGTTAAGCGTGTAAGCCGTGAGGTGCTGATCTCTATTGGGGGCGTGATGCTGGTAGGATTCTGTAGAAATAGTCCATAATAAAAGGATTCTCATTAGATTTCAGACAAGTCATTTTTCTATGACTAATTTTAAATACACAATTAGGAATTATACCAAATTGATCTATTCAGAGCATAGGCAGCTGAAAGGTGCACCAGAAGCAGAAACTTCAGCAGTTAGGTAACAGAGTCAAGAAGTACAGATAAAAGAGGCAGCCAAATAAACATGACAACATACATGTTCTGAGCAGAGCTGTGAAGTCAGAAATGGAAGCAATTTTGGTCAGAAATGTACCGAGTCCAGGTTCAAAATAAAACAAGGTTAAAATACGGTAAATTCATCATTCTAAGTACTTGCATATTTTTTGTGTTCACTCTTCAAATATATTTTGTGGCCTATTAGTCCTAATTTTGTACATAAAGAAATATCTTGTGTTTCTGTAATCAAATTTCCTATACATATTAGGAGTTGGAGTTGGAGGTTGGACAGTAGAAAAATAGAGAAGTTGTACCGACTCCACAGCCCTGGTTCTGAGAACTCCTTTTCAGTGGAGTCCCCAGCTATATAAAAGTATCCTTTGTGAAAAAGCACGTTTAAAATTCTTTGACAATATTAGTCATCTCAGTCTGGATTATGACATGGAGATGATAGAAAACAGCACTAGGATGGATCAGGAAAGTCCTTACACAGGCCTAATCTGTTTACCAAGGGAACTTGTTTTCTTTTAGTTTTAAACAGTGTATGGATGACAATGAAATACAACAAAACAAGATGAAAAAAAAAAGATCACAATTACTTACCTGTAACAAGTGCTATCCAGGGACAGCAGGCAGATATTCTCACAGATGGGAAACGTCATCCACGGAGCTCTGGTATGGACACTAACTTTTTCAGGAGATTGCCCGTACCGCACATGTGCAAGTGCCTTCCCACCTGTCAGCTCGTGGGACCATCAATTCAGTAAAAGAGCTAAGAAGCCAACTAGGGGAGAAGGGAGGGTTGTGAAAATATCTGCCTGCTATCCCTGGATAATACCTGTTACAGGTAAGTAACTGTGCTTTATCCCAGGACAAGCAGGCAGCATATTCTCATAGATGGGACTCCCTAGCTATTAGGAAAGGGATGGAGGGCAGTTGGCATCTAAACAGAGAATAAATTTTGTAGAACTGCTTGGTCAAACCAATTAACCCGCCTGGAATGAGTCTCCAGACAGTAATGGGATATGAAAGTCTGTATTGAAGACCAGGTGGCTGCTTTACAAATGTCTTCAATAGGAGTGCAATGGAGAAAAGTTGTGAAGCTGCTATTGCTCTAACTTTTATGTGCTGTGACACGACTTTACAACAGTAGCCCAGCTCGAGCATAGTAGAAGGAGATACAATCCACCAACCCATGTAGAGATTGTTATCATGGTTACAAGAGTTCCCAGTCTGTTAGGATCAAATGAGAGGAATAACTGAGTTGAGGCTCTATGAGGCTTTGTGCGATCTAGGTAGTAAGCTAAAGCACATTTACAGTACAATGTATGGAGTGCTGCTTCACTGTGATCTTAGGAAGGAGAGGCAGAACTGAAGAGACTAGTTGAGTTGGAATTCTGAAATTACCTTGGTAAGAATTTGGGATGAGTACAAAGGACAACTCTGTCATGATAGAATGTTGTGTAAGGTGCATCTGAAACAAGTGCTTGGTAGAGAACGACACGGTGACAAAATTCATTATGGTTCTTGTCCCCGTGGATAACCGCAGGAGACCATCCGGTGTCATTCTTTAGTGTATATCTACACCAATATTCTTCAATGCAAGGCTTGATGGTCAGTGGTTGTGCCCATTAATACTCTGATTCTTCCCTCTCTCTTTAAAGAATGACATATAAATGGTTTCTTGCGGTTATCTGCAGGGATGGGAACGGTGATGAATTTTGTTACCGTGTCATTCTCTAGTGCTTGGAGCTCACTGACTCGGCGTGCTGAAGTGATGCAGATTAAGACGACTACTTTCCACGTGAAACCTAAGAAGAGGAGTGCAGAAAGGACTACAGCAGGGGTACGGAACTCCGGTCCTCGAGAGCCGTATTCCAGTCGGGTTTTCAGGATTTCCCCAATGAATATGCATGAGATCTATTTGCATGCACAGCTCTCAAGGACCGGAGTTCCCTACCCCTGGACTACAGGGTGAAACTGAAAGAAGCCAAGAGAGAGATACGTTTGGTGAAAGCACAGGCGGAAGAACAAATGGCTAAAAATGTAAAAAAGGGAGACAAAATTTTTTCAGATATATTAGTGAAAGGAGGAAGATGAAAAATGGAATTGCTAAAATAAAAGATGCTGGGAACCGATATGTGGAGAGTGATGAGGAAAAAGCATATGTGCTAAACAAATACTTCTGTTCTGTGTTCACAGAAGAAAATCCTGGAGGAGGACCGAGATTGTCTGGTAAAGTTACACGAGAAAATGGAATAGATTCTGCGCCGTTCACGGAGGAGAGTGTTTATGAGCAATTTGAAAAACTGAAGGTGGACAAAGCGATGGGACCAGACGGGATCCATCCCAGGATACTGAGGGAGCTCAGAAAGGTTCTGGCAGATCCTATTAAAGACTTGTTCAACAAATCTCTGGAGACGGGAGTGATTCCTGGGGATTGGAGGAGAGCAGATGTGGTCCCTATTCACAAAAGTGATCACAGGAATGAAGCGGAAAACTACAGGCAGGTAATTCTCACTTTGGTTGTTGGAAAAATAATGGAAGTGTTGATGAAAGAAAGGATAGTGATCTTCCTAGAATCTAATGGATTACAGGAACTGAGGCAATATGGCTTTACTAAAAGTAAATCTTGTCAAACGAACCTGATTGAATTTTTTGATTGGGTGACCGGAGAGCTGGATCGAGGACATATGCTAGATGTAATAAACTTAGATTTCAGCAAAGCCTTTGATATGGTTCGTATGGAACATACAATAGCAACACAAAAAGGATATTTTGGTAAATTTCAGAAGAAAATCCTGGAGAAGGACCGAGATTGTCCGGCAAAGTTACACGAGAAAATGGAGTAGATTCTGCGCCGTACACGGAGGAGGGTGTTTATGAGCAACTTGAAAAACTGAAGGTGGACAAAGCGATGGGACCAGACGGGATCCATCCCAGGATACTAAGGGAACTCAGAGAGGTTCTGGCGAGTCCTATTAAAGACTTGTTCAACAAATCTCTGGAGACGGGAGTGATTCCTGGGGATTGGAGGAGAGCGGATGTGGTCCCTATTCATAAAAGTGGTCACAAGGATGAAGCAGGAAACTACAGGCCGGTGAGCCTCACTTCAGTTGTTGGAAAAATAATGGAAGTGTTGCTGAAAGAAAGGATAGTGTATTTCCTTGAATCTAATGGGTTACAGGATCCGAGGCAACATGGCTTTACAAAAGGTAAATCGTGCCAAACGAACCTGATTGAATTTTTTGATTGAGAGCTGGATCGAGGACATATGCTAGATGTAATTTACTTGGATTTCAGCAAAGCCTTTGATACAGTTCCTCATAGGAGGCTGTTGAACAAACTTGAAGGGCTGAAGTTAGGACCCAAAGTGGTGAACTGGGTCAGAAACTGGCTGTCGGACAGACGCCAGAGGGTGGTGGTTAATGGAAGTCGCTCGAAGGAAGGAAAGGTGACTAGTGGAGTCCCTCAGGGTTCGGTGCTGGGGCCAATCCTGTTCAATATGTATGTAAGTGACATTGCTGAAGGGTTAGAAGGAAAAGTGTGCCTTTTTGCAGATGATACCAAGATTTGTAACAGAGTAGACACCGTAGAGGGAATGGAAAATATGAAAAAGGATCTGCAAAAGTTAGAGGAATGGTCTAATGCCTGGCAACTAAAATTCAATGCAAAGAAATGCAGAGTAATGCATTTGGGGATTAATAATAGGAAAGAACCGTATATGCTGGGAGGAGAGAAGCTGATATGCACGGACGGGGAGAGGGACCTTGGGGTGATAGTGTCCGAAGATCTAAAGGTGAAAAAACAGTGTGACAAGGCAGTGGCTGCTGCCAGAAGGATGCTGGGCTGTATAAAGAGAGGCGTAGTCAGTAGAAGGAAGAAGGTGTTGATGCCCCTGTACAGGTCATTGGTGAGGCCCCACTTGGAGTATTGTGTTCAGTTTTGGAGACCGTATCTGGCGAAAGATGTAAGAAGACTTGAGGCGGTCCAGAGGAGGGCGACGAAAATGATAGGAGGCTTGCGCCAGAAGACGTATGAGGAGAGACTGGAAGCCCTGAATATGTATACCCTAGAGGAAAGGAGAGACAGGGGAGATATGATTCAGACGTTCAAATACTTGAAGGGTATTAATGTAGAACTAAATCTTTTCCAGAGAAAGGAAAATGGTAAAACCAGAGGACATAATTTGAGGTTGAGGGGTGGTAGATTCAGGGGCAATGTTAGGAAATTCTACTTTACGGAGAGGGTGGTGGATGCCTGGAATGCGCTCCCGAGAGAGGTGGTGGAGAGTAAAACTGTGACTGAGTTCAAAGAAGCGTGGGATGAACACAGAAGATTTAGAATCAGAAAATAATATTAAAGATTGAACTAGGCCAGTTACTGGGCAGACTTGTACGGTCTATGTCTGTGCATGGCCGTTTGGAGGAGGATGGGCAGGGGAGGGCTTCAATGGCTGGGAGGGTGTAGATGGGCTGGAGTAAGTCTTAACAGAGATTTCGGCAGTTGGAACCCAAGCACAGTACCGGGAAAAGCTTTGGATTCTCGCCCAGAAATAGCTAAGAAGAAAAAAAAAAAAAATTTAAATTGAATCAGGTTGGGCAGACTGGATGGACCATTCGGGTCTTTATCTGCCGTCATCTACTATGTTACTATGTATTAACAGATTTTTGTAATGAATGATAAACTTTTCCCAATATAAGATATTTGATTAGAGGGGAAATATGGGGGGGGGGTTATTTTTATTATTTCATAATATATGATTATATCAATAGTTTCATTGTAATGGTACTTGTATGTAATATTGTGATGGGAGGGATGGGAGGGGAGGATTTTCTATTTAATAAGCATAGTTTAAATATTAGGTTTATTACATAATATTCAAAATATTATAAGATATTAATTTGTAATGAAATGTTATACTTAAAGTGTTATATGAGAATTAATCAAGTGCGTATTTATAAGTTCATATGAGTTTATCTGCTACACTTGTTGTAATGTGCAAAAATGAATAAAGAATTTAAAACAGATACGGTTCTTCATAGGAGGCCATTGAACAAATTTGAAGGGCTGAAGTTAGGACTCAAAGTGGTGAACTGGGTTAGAAACTGGTTGTTGGACAGACGCCAGAGGATGGTGGTTAATGGAAGTCGCTCGGAGGAAGGAAACATGAGTAGCGGAGTCCCTCAGGGTTCCGTTCTAGGGCCAATCCTGTTCAATATGTTTGTGAGTGACTTTGCTGAAGAGTTAGAAGGAAAAGTGTGCCTTTTTGCAGATGATACCAAGATATGTAACAGAGTAGACACCGAAGAGGGAGTGGAAAATATGAAAAAGGATCTGCAAAAGTTAGAGGAATGGTCTAATGCCTGGCAACTAAAATTCAATGCAAAGAAATGCAGAGTAATGCATTTGGGGATTAATAATAGGAAGGAACCGTATATGCTGGGAGGAGAGAAGCTGATATGCACGGACGGGGAGAGGGACCTTGGGGTGATAGTGTCTGAAGATCTAAAAGCGAAAAAACAGTGTGACAAGGCGGTGGCTGCTTCCAGAAGGATGCAGGGCTGTATAAAGAGAGGCGTAGCCAGTAGAAGGAAGAAGGTGTTAATGCCCCTGTACATGTCATTGGTGAGGCCCCACTTGGGAGTATTGTGTTCAGTTTTGGAGACCGTATCTGGCAAAGGACGAAAGAAGACTTGAAGTGGTCCAGAGGAGGGCGACGAAAATGATAGGAGGCTTGCACCAGAAGATGTATGAGGAGAGATTGGAAGCCCTGAATATCTATACCCTAGAGGAAAGGAGGGACAGGGGGGGATATGATTCAGAAATTCAAATACTTGAAGGGTATTAACGTAGAACAAAATCTTTTACAGAGAAAGGAAAATGGTAAAAAACCAGAGGACATAATTTGAGGTTGAGGGGTAGTAGATTCAGGAGCAATGTTAGGAAATTCTACTTTACGAAGAGGGTGGTGGATGCCTGGAATGCACTTCCGAGAGAGGTGGTGGAGAAGAAAACGGTGACCGAGTTCAAAGAAGCGTGGGATGAACTCAAAGGATCTAGAATCAGAAAATAATATTAAATATTGAACTAAGGCCAGTACTAGGCAGACTTGCACGGTCTGTATATGGCCGTTTGGGGGGAGGATGGGCTGGAGAGGGCTTCAATGGCTGGGAGAGTATAGATGGGCTGGAGTAGGTTTTGACAGAGATTTCGGCAGTTGGAACCCAAGCACAATACTGGGTAAGCTTTGGATTCTTGCCCAGAAATAGCTAAGAAGAAAAAAATTTAAATTGAATCAGGTTGGGCAGACTGGATGGACCATTTAGGTCTTTATCTGCCATCATCTACTATGTTACTATGTGAGTAACTTGAGGGATGAAGAAGCCAGTGATTGAAATGGTGGCTTCATTAGAGTGGAAAGTATAACGCTGAGGTCTCAAGCAACTGGAGGAGGCTTGATTGTGGGTATAGAGTGTAAGAGGCCTTTCATGAATCTGGAAACCAATGGGTATGTAGCCAGAGGTTTACTGTTGAGAGGAATGTGAAAAGCCCTAATAACAATGAGATGGACCCTCACTTAAGTAATTTTTAGTGCCGAGTTGGAGAGATGCAATAGGTAGTCCAAAACTGATAACAGAGGACACAAGGGGGCACCCGCTCAAACTCAGAGGGGGGAAATTTAGTGGTGACACCAGGAAGTATTTCTTCACGGAAAGGGTGGTAGATCACTGGAACAAACTTCCGGTGCAGGTGATCAAGGCCACCAGCGTGCTCGACTTTAAGAAAAAATGGGACATCCACGTGGGATCCCTACGAGGGTCAAGTTAAGGAACTAGGTCACTAGCACTCAGACTCAATGGGGTGGGTCAATAGAGTGGGCAGACTTGATGGGCTGTGGCCCTTTTCTGCCGTCATCTTTCTATGTTTCTAACTTGTGCTAGCTACACCATAAGGTAAAATGGCTCCTCTTGAAAAGGTAGTAGTGTTGTGTAGATGATTTTTTGGCTGCATCTATGATAGCTGACACTGGTGCTGAGAGATCTAATTCATCTGTTTGTTGGGAGAAAGGTACCAAGCTGAGAGCCAATGAACATAGACTGGGGTAGAGGAGGGACCCATCATTCTGAATCAGAGTTGGGAAAATTTACAGAGGGATGTGTTCCTTGGTACTGAAGTAGAAGTGGGAACCAGGGTTGCCTTGGCCATCTCAGAGCTATGAGAATTATAGCAGCTGGCTCCTGCTTTAAGTTTGAATAGAAGGTTTCCTATGAGAGGTACTGGAGGAAATGCATACAGAAATGTGCTTGTCCAGTCTAATAGGAATGTGTTGGATTTGAGACAATGGAATGACTGTAGTCTGGAGCAAAACTGTGGAAGTTTGTGATCGATGAGAATAATAATAATAATAACTTTATTTTTCTGTACCGCCATAGTCAAACTGACTTCTAGGCAGTTCACATAGAAAGAAGGCTGGACAATCAGCGAATTGCAAAATGCAAGAAGAAGGATGTTACATAGTAAATTGGAGAAGCATGAATATATGAGAGAAGAAAGATGTTACATAATACATTGGGGTAGAAAGGGGAAAGAATACCTGAGCGAGGACATCTGATTAAGCAAGGAATTTATCAAATAGAGCAGTTTTAATTGATTTTCGGAATGTGTTGTAGGTCTGTCTGGCTTTATTTATGTGGTTTCCCAGCCAAGATTGCTGTCTGTTTGATTGGAACATGAAGGTTCTGTCTAGGAAGGATTTGTATTTGCAGCCTGTGATCTTTGGGTATGCAAAGATGTTTTTGTTTCTGGTTGTTCGTGTGGGGTTGTGTAGAGTGAAGTGAGTTTGCAGGTAGGAAGGTGCCAGGTCCCAGACTTGTTTGTAGCAGATGCAAGTGAATTTGAACAGTATTCGCGCCTCCACAGGCAGCCAGTGTAATGTGTAATGTGTAATGTGGTCTTTTTTTCTCAGTCCGAAGATCAAGCGAACTGCAGTGTTTTGCACTAATCTTAATTTTTGTACTGTTTTTTTTGGGATACCCAGGTAGGCGATGTTGCAGTAATCTAGTGTGAATAGGATCAGTGACTGCACCAGTAATCTGAATGATGTTGTGTCAAAGTATTTTCTTATAGTCCTTAGCTTCCACAGCGTGTAAAAGCATTTCTTCACCAGTAGGTTTGTGTGGTCAGCCATGGTTAAGTGAGTATCTAGAGTGATGCCCAGTATTTTTATGGTTTTGGCGATTGGGTATTCATGGCTGTTTATTTTTATCGATGTTTTCGTTATTTTGTTGTTGGGGCTTGCCAAAAAGACTTTTGTTTTCTCTGCGTTTAGTTTTAGTTTGAAGCTGGTGGTCCACTTTTCAATTTCTGTCATTGTGTGCGAGAGGTTATCTGTAGTTTCATTTGTGATGTCATTTAAGGGGATTAGGATGAATATATCATCTGCGTATATATAGTGTATTAAGTTTAATTTTTGTAATAGGTGATCTAGGGATGCGAGGTAGATGTTGAATAATGTGGGAGAAAGAGGGGAGCCTTGGGGCACCCCTGATGGGTTTTTCCATGGGTTGGAGTAGTTTCCGTTGCTGGTTACTCAATAGGATCTATTTGTTAGGAATTCTTGGAACCATTTCATTACCTTTCCTGAGATTCCTATTGCGTCAAGGCATAGTAGCATGATTTTGTGGTCTACTAGGTCGAACGCACTGCTGAGGTCAAGTTGCAGAATCAGTGCGCTTTCGCCTTTGCTGAAAAGATCATAGAGGTGGTTTAGTATGGAAGCTATGACTGTTTCTGTGCTGTATCCTTTCCTGAAGCCTGATTGGTGTTCACTGAGGGGGTTAAATTTGTCTAGGTAGTCTGTTAGTTGTAGGCTGACCAAGCCTTCTTGTAGTTTTGTGAAAAGGGGAATGCTTGCTATGGGTCTGTAATTGGTTGTTAGTGCTGTTGAGGTTTTTTGATCTTTGGGTATCGGAGTAATTAGTATGTGTCCCATATCCTTGCTTTATTTCCGTTTGTAAGGGAAGTTGTTAACCACGAGAATAGTTCCATTTTGAAGATAGGGGGGCAACTGTCATGATTTTAGGGGAGCATTCATCGAGAAGGCAGTTAGATTTGGAGTAGTTGTTGAATAAATTTAGGAACTGGTGCCAGTTTGGAAATTCGAAGTGATCCCAATTCATGTCTGCTCTGGGAGTCTGATCATGGGGTTCAAGGTATTGTAGTGTGTTGGTTGTGGGTATGGGTAGAGTAGTTCTTATGTCAGTGATTTTATTTTTTAAAAAGTTAGCTAGGGTTTGTGTGGATGGAGTGTTCTCATTGTCCTTTTTTAGGATTCGTGTTGTGTCTGTTAGCGTTTTTACTAGTTTGAATAATTCTTTACTGTTTATTTTTGTTGAACCAATTTTTTGTGCATAGTGCTTTGTGCGTTATTCTTTGATCAGATTTTTGTATATTTTCAGTTTTGTTTCCAGTTTGTCTTGTCAATTTCTTTGTTTGTTTTTTGCCAGATTCTTTCTAATTTTCTTAGTTCCTCTTTGTTGGTTAGTAGCTCTGAGTCGAACCATTCATTTGGTGGTCTATCTTTCTTTTTGTATGTTTGGTATGGGGCTATTTGGTCTAAGAGGTCTTTACTGAACTTTTCTCATCTTGTTGGGAATTCCTGTATTTCATTGGTTGTGGGACGTAGCTCGTAGTGAGCCCAGAATTCTGTAGGGTTTATGTTACCACGACTGGTTATTGCTTTTGTTTCTGTTGAGAGCTCATTTTTGCCAGTGTAGGTTGAAATTACCAATGTAGTGGTCTGACTAGATGCATTTATTCCAGGTCCCTGTGTAATATTGTATTCTTGGATCAATGGTTTCTTTTTGAGAGAAAGTGATTATGTCTAGTTTGTGTCCTTTTTCATGGGTTGTCTCTGTGTCTGGAGTTGGATAATCGAGTGACATTAGGAAGTTGGCAATTTTGGTTACTTCTGGCTTTACCTTTTGTTCTAGATGTATGTTTATGTCCCCCAGAAGTAAATTGTATGATCCTTTTAATGTATTTACGGTTAGAAATTCGAAGAATTCATCTCTGGCATTTGACCATTTTTTGGGTGGGATATAAAATAGAGTAGTGGTCAGTGATTCTTCTATTTTGGTGTTGGTGATTTTGCAAGTTAGTATTTCTAGGTTTTCTGATGTTTTGGAGTCTGTCTTAGAGTAGTTAAAGGATTATTTTAGTATAATCGCTAGGCCACCTCCTTTTTTCCAGCTTCTTGATAGTGGGAGTAGTCTGTATTCCTGTGGTAGCATTTCTTTCATGATAATGTCTGTGTCTGAGACCATCTATGTTTCTGTTAGGAATAGGAAATCTGGCTTTGTTTGCAATATCCAGTCGTTTAATATGTGTGCTTTGTTTCTCACGGAGCGGGTATTTAGATAGTATCCTGTGATGTTTTCGTAGTTGGATGGGGTGGGAGTGTCAGAATATATTAACTTTTTTAGGTTTCTGTTTTTGGTCTGGTTCTTGTATGTTTTGCGGGGTATACGGTTGGTGTTTATCACTGGGATTTGGAGTGGGCCTTGCTCTGGATAGATTTTTGGTAGATGGTGGAGGTTAGTTGATTTAGATAGTTTGGCTGGTCTGTGCCAGGAGGGATAGTTGTGAATAGGTTGATGAGATTTGTCTTCAATGGCCCAGCATCTAGAGCAGATTAGGTATAGTATCCCTAATAGTAGTTGGTGTTTGTTAAAAATTGCCATGTTGTGTGTGTTGTAATGGGGATGTGAGTTGAATCAGGTAGTAGAGGGCAGAACAGGCTATGCATGCGGTAGCAGTCTAAGCATGCGGTGGCAGGCTGTACATGCAGTAAGCAGGCTATGCGTGCAGTCTATACAAGCTATGCATACAGTCTATTGAAGTTGTACAGGCTATATATGAAGGTTATACTATCTATGCAGGCTATACATGCGGTACCTGGTTGTACATGCAGTCTATACATGCGGTTGCAGGTTAAACATGCGGTAGTAGCAGGTTGTACATGTAGTCTATACAAGCTATACGTGCAGTCTATACATGTTATGCAGTCTATATTTGGTGTGCAGGTTATACATGCAGTCTATCCAAACTATACAAGCAGTCTATCTATACCTGTGGTAGTAAGCTGTTCGTGTAGGCTATAATTATAGATTGTATTGGCTGGTTATTCCTTTGATTGTAAATAAGGATTACTTTTCCTGTGATCTGGGTTTCAGATGTTTCATGTCATTCCTTTAGGGTGATGTGTAGGATGGAGAGTTGGCTGCGGGTTGGAGAGATGGTTGCTGGTGAATCTGTGACTCTCTGCTGCGTTGCTTCGCAGCGTTAGTTTGTAGGCGCACAGTCAGGATCCTTGCGGTTTTTCCTATTCCAGAGAGGGGCGGAGCAGGGCTCGCACGCTCACCTCTTCGTTGTAGAGTTGGTATAGTTGGTTAAGTTTGTAGAGCTAGTCTGTCATGCAAGTATTTAAAGTTAATTAAACATGCAAGAACTTATCAACTATACAGACAGTTAGAGAGACATGAAGAGTAGAGGAGCATGCAAATACTTATCAGATTTGTCAACGGGTCAGTGGCGATTTGGAGGCGAGTCTTCCAATTTAGGAGAGTGGAATGCGGTTTTCGGATGGTTTTCAGGGAGGTGTAATCCGCTGAGGAAGATGACTGGGCTACATCTGGGTCGGTCTGCTTCCCGGCAGACGCGTCACAAAGGCGCTCACTAAGGCGCACGTGCCTTTGCCGTACGTCTTCGCTGGCGCGCCGAACGGCCACGCGACGTTTCAATTTGAAGAGGCTCCCCTGCTGGATCAGGGGAGGGGTGGAGCTGTGCCCAGCTCTCTGCTGCACGCGCCGAGCCGCCGGTAAAAGTGCGGCCTCGGCGCCGTTTCAATCCGAAGAGGCTCCCCTGCTGGATCGGGGGAGGGGTGGAGCTGTGCCCAGCTCTCTGCTGCACGCACCGAGCCGCCGGTATCAGTGCGGCCTCGGCGCGGTTTCAATCCGAAGAGGCTCCCCTGCTGGATCGGGGGAGGGGTGGAGCTGTGCCCAGCTCTCTGCTGCACACGCCGAGCCGCCGGTATCAGTGCAGCCTCGGCGCGGTTTCAATCCGAAGATGCTCCCCTGCTGGTTCGGGGGAGGGTTGGAGCTGTGCCCAGCTCTCTGCTGCACGCGCCGAGCCGCCGGTATCAGTGCGGCCTCGGCGCAGTTTCATTCCGAAGAGGCTCCCCTGCTGGATCGGGGGAGGGGTGGAGCTGTGCCCAGCTCTCTGCTGCACGCGCCGAGCCGCCGGTATCAGTGCGGCCTCGGCGCGGTTTCAATCCGAAGATGCTCCCCTGCTGGATCGGGGGAGGGGTGGAGCTGTGCCCAGCTCTCTGCTGCATGCGCTGAGCCGCCGGTATCAGTGCGGCCTCGGCGCAGTTTCATTCCGAAGAGGCTCCCCTGCTGGATCAGGGGAGGGGTGGAGCTGTGCCCAGCTCTCTGCTGCACGCGCCAAGCCGCCGGTATCAGTGCGCTGGAGCTGGAGAGGCGCAAAAGATCTATCTGAGGGGTTTCCCATGTTGAGAAGATTGGCGTACTGTTATTGAGTTCAGTGACCACTCATGAGGTTGAAGGAATCTGCTCAGTTTGTCCACGAGCATGTTCTCTTTGCCTACCTTGAGAAAGATGTTTCATGGAATGGCCCAATTCCAAATCCTAGTTGCTTCTTGGCAAAGGGGATGAAATCCTGTGCCCCATTGTTTATCTAATACATGGCAACTTGATTGTCTGTGCGTACGAGGACAACCTGATTGAGAAGGCAATCTTGAAACATGTGCAGTGCTTTGCGAATTGCTCATAGCTCTAGATTGATGTGAAAGGATTTCTCTTGAGCAGTTCAAGTGCTTTGAGTATGAAGGCTGTCTAGATGAGCTCCCCATTCAGACATAGATGCATCTGTCAATATCTTTTGATGCGGAACATGAAACAGTTGGCCTCTGGATAGGTTTATTGGGTTGAGCCACCACTGCAGAGATTGACAGTGTGTGTGGCGCAGTGGTTAAAGCTACAGCTATACGGAGGGGGAAGTGTACTGTTGAATAAGAGTTTTTTTACTTGAGTGCCCAGAGTGTGGTCTATCTGTCTGGCTATGCAACCCCTCTCCTGAGCAAGCTACCTCACTCTATCATACCCCCATTGCCCCAGATATATTAGATGGATTGTGAGCCTGCCGAGACAGACAGGGAAAAATGCTCAAGTACCTGAATAAATTCATGTAAACCGTTCTTGGCTTCCTTAGTAGAACGGTATAGAAAAATGAATAAATAAATAAATGAGGTTACTCTTAGTTAGTGGGATAGCAGATCTGTGGCTTGAGACCACTGCGAGGCCAGAATCCATTGAAGGTCTCTGAGATTAAGATGAGCAAATGGGGTAATATGTACTGTGGATATTATGTGTCCCAATAGAAGCATTATTTGCCATGCTGTAATAGTTTCTTGACTTGGCACATGTTTGTAACGGCGAAACAGAGTGTCAAGTCTCTGTTGAGGACGTAGATGCGAGTTTGAATTGTATCCAGCAAACGCTCCTATGAATTCCAGGATCTGTGTTGGTTGCAGATGAGATTTCTGGTAGTTGACTGCAAATCCTAACAGTTCTAGGAGACGAATGGCTGAGTTCATTGCTAACTGAGCAGCTTGAGAGGATTCCTTTATCAACCAATCGTCCAGATAAGTGAATACATGAAAACCATAAGAGCGGAGCATTGCAGCCACTACAACCAAACATTTTGTGAATACTTTGGGTGCTGATGGTAGGCCAAAGGGGAACACCCAGTATTGGAGATGTTGTGTACCTATTTGAAAGCATAGGTACTTTCTGTGGGCTTGAAGAATAGGTATTTGGGTGCATGCTTCCTTGAGATCCAGAGAGCAAATACAGACATTCTTCTCTAGAAGAGAATATAAAGTGCCTAGGGAGAGCATGCAAAACTTCTGTTTGACGAAAAACTTGAGGGCTCGCAGGTCGAGAATCTGCCACAGTCCTCCAGTCTTCTTAAGTATGAGGAAATATTTGGAATAGAACCCCTGGTCCCTCTGCTGAAGAGGTATTGGTTCGATGGCATTCAATAGCAGGAAGGATGAGAGTTCTTGTTGAAGAAAGAAGGCCTACTGTGAGTTGAAAAAGAACTCTCTTGGGGGTTTGTTTTGAGACCTTTCACGCAAACGAAGAGCTTAGCCTTCCTTTGTGACATGTAAAATCCAGCTGTCTGTTGTGATGAGAGTCCAAGGTTGGTGGAAATGTGATAGTTGTCCTCTGATTGGATGAGGATGAGACAGAAGAATGGTGGCTAGGCTCTGGATGAGTGAGTAAAAAAGACTTGAGTAGTCTTCTATGACGATTGAGACTGGTAGTTAAATTTCAAAACGAGGTTTCCTGAAGAAGTTTAAGAACTTAGAATTCAAATTGTGAAAAATCCAAGATGGCTGTCGCCAGGTTGTCCCACTAAATAAATGGCTGTAACTCCACCAGAGGACAGCAAAAATCTGCAATTTTAAGATTTCTGGGGAGGGGGAACAAGGCTACAACAAGTAATAACCAGAGAAACATAAAATTCAGACACCACCCACACACATACACAAACAACCCTATGGGCTGTGACAGCCGTACTTGCAGACCAGACACTGGGAAGAAGCCTGCCACAGCTCCTCTTAGGGTAACTGGAATCTGGAACCTGCCAGTTGGGTCACAGTCGGACTGAGCCTCAACCCCCAGGGCCAGAATCTGAACGCCACAAGTTGGGGGGAGGACAGTGCAGCTGACACAGTGTATGCTCCAAAGAAATGCAACAGGTGCCTGAATAGCTTGCCCTAGCACTCCTGATCAAGTCAAAGAGTGAGCAAATAGAAGGGGAAACCCCCGAGCTCCACAGTTCATGCAGGCTGGTTGAGCAAGTCCCCACAGGATCCACCTGTCAGCTGCAGACCAAAGTCTGCTCCTCTCACGCAAGCTAGATAGTCACTGGAGTTGAAAAATAGCACAAAACCGTCACCAAAACAAAAAATACTTGAAAAACAAAAATGAAGTTCGAAAAAATAAAAGTTGCTCCTGCTCACTTGCAGAAGAAATAACTGTCTGGAAATCAGCAGGGAGAAGGAGGAGGTTCTGAAAACAGTAATCAATATCTCCTGCAACAGACTCACGGGAGTGGATGCAAGACCCTTGGTTTAGTATACCATTCCTATTTCACTGAAAATCAGAAATATCTAATATTTAATGAGATGCAACAGACAAGCATGATTGTACATACTGATACCTTTGAAAGCTCATAAAATGCATTGAATTAGCCAATAAAAAAGGTATTACCTTTTTCCTTTATTTTTTTTGTTTTATTTCTACAGTATATATTACCTAAGTGGACTAATCATTTCACTTAAGTATGAAATGAAACCGCATTTTAGATTTCCAGCCCACCGAACAGAATTTAATAATACAACTGATATAAGACGTCTCTGGTCTTTCTGCATAAACCTTAAAGGAACATAAGAACATAAGAAACGCCTTCACCGAATCAGACCTTTTGGTCCATCCAGTCCGGTGACCCGCACACGCGGAGGCCAAGCCAGGTGTTCTCCGATAAAAACCTGTTTACCCGTATCCATCGATGTGATTTGCAAGAAGGTGTGCATCCAACTTGCCCTTGAAACCCAGAATGGTGGTCTCCATCACAACCTCCTCCGGGAGAGCATTCCAAGCGTCCACCACTCGCTGCGTGAAACAGAACTTCCTGGTATTTGTCCTGAGCCTGTCGCCTCTCAACTTCAGTCCATGACCTCTTGTCTGATTCACATTTGACAATGTGAATAACGATGCTTCTCGCTCTATTTTGTCGAATCCTTTTATTATTTTATAAGTCTCTATCATATCCCCTCGCAGTCTTCTCTTCTCAAGGGTGAACAAGCTTAGTTTTCTGAGGCGTTCTTTGTAGCTCAAATTTTCCATATCTACTACTAGCTTCGTAGCTCGCCTCTGCACCCTCTCCAGCAGGGTCACATCCTTCTTTAGGTAGAGAGACCAGTGCTGGACTAATCTACACCCACACCAGACGGCCTTCCGCAACTACCATAGTACAGAGACTGCATTGCTAGGTATAACAACATGTATCCATAGATCAATGGACTAATTTAAGAATGTATTAATGATACTCCTAGACCTGTCCTCAGCATTTGACACCATCGACCACTTGTTCCTCCTCCTCCGCCTGCAGGAAGGAATTACCGAAACTGCCATAGAATGGCTTACCTCATACCTTCATGGTAGGAGCTACATAGTGAAAATGGGGGAAGCAGAATCGAAATCATTTGGAATGGGTTAGGGCCACAAGGATCATTTTGTTACACCTAACTTTGACCATAGCAACTACTGTATGTATCCTACTACACCTAACTGTGACTATAGCAATCTCTGTATACAGTGCTCCTCCGGTCATTCACGGTTGGCGATTCGTGGTCCCGGTCATTCGCGGTATTTGACGACCACGAATGACCGGGCAGGAGAGGGCAGCCGGAGCGCCGGCGAGTGAAGGAAATCACTCGCGGTATGCTCTGACTACCTCTTCCTGCACTAAAGTTGGGCCTCACCAATCAGGAGCTGCATGTCCAACCGCTTAAGTCACTGAATTGAGAAAAGTTTTACTATTATTAATAATAATTATTTTATTTTTATATTCCGCCAAAGCCAAAGTAGTTCGAGGTGGTTTACAATAAGAAGAGCTGGACAGTCAGCAAAAAAAATAACAATGAAGTCTTTGAATACATGAATATTTGTGGGGAGGAAGAGAGACAGAATAAGAGTCACATGTAAGTACAATACCGGGGGGACATGCAAGTAGAATACCGGGGTAAGGCTTTAAGAGTTCTTGGTTACAAATTGGTTAAGCAGGTTGGTTTTGACTAGTTTCTGAAGTTAAGGTAGGATGAGGAGTGATTGATGATGTTACCTAGCCAGCCGTTCTGTTGTCTTGCTTGGAAAGCAAAAGTTCTGTCAAGGAATCTTTTGTATCGGCAGGTTTTTATTATTGGGTGGCTAAACATATGTATTCTGCGTGTAGCCCTGGTGGAACAGTCAAATTTAAAATGGGAGACCAGTTATAGGGGGCCCAAACCAAGAATGGATTTGAAACAAAGGCAGGCAAATTTGAACAGTACTCTTGCTTCTAGGGGCAGTCAATGGAGTTTTTGATAGTAGGGGATTATGTGATCCCATTTTTTTATACCGAAAATCAGTCGCATTGCTGAATTTTGTATGATTCAGAGTCTTTGAATGGTTTTCTTGAGAGATCCCAGATAAATGATGTTGCAATAGTCAAGCAGGCTTAAAATGGAGTATTGCACCAGTAAGCGGAATGATGCTGCGTCGAAGAACCTTCTGATGGGTTCTTAGCTTCCATAGTGTTGAGAAGCCTATTTTGATCAGTTGCTCTATGTGAATATCTAGAGTGAGATAACGGTCCAGCGTCACTCCCAAGATTTTTATGGTGTCGACTATAGGGAAGTTATGTCCATTCAGGGAAATTGTAGTGTCTTTGAATTTGTCATTCGGGCTTGCCAGGAAGAATTTGTTTTTTTCAGAGTTGAGTTTCAATTTGAACTCAGTCATCCATGATTCAATTTGATTGAAAGTTAATGCTAGATGATTCCTCGTCTCAGGGGTCAGGCTTGTTAGGGGAAGGACTATGGCGATGTCATCGGCGTAGATGTAAAATTTGATTTTTAGTTTTTGCAGTAGATTCACCAATGAGGCTAGATAAATGTTGAACAGAGTGGGGGATAGGGGGGAACCCTGTGGGACTCCGCATGTGTTTACCCAGCTGGACGATTGATTATTATCGCTATGGACTCGGTATGATCGTTTAGTCAAGAAACCTTGGAACTATTTTAATACATTATCGGTGAGTCCAATTGTCTCCAAGCAGTCAATTAGGATGGCATGATCAACTAAATTGAAGGCACTACTCAAGTCTAACTGAATGATTAGTGCACTAGAACCTTGGCTGAATAGGTTCAGGAGGGAATCCAGAAATGAAGCTATAACTGTTTCCGTGCTGAACCCGGAATGAAAACCTGATTGGTTGGCATGAAGTATGCTGAATTTGTCCAGGTACGATACTAAATCCTGGTTTACCAAGCCTTCCATCAGCTTCACAAATAAGATAAATACAAAACATAAAATGACAAAGTTATTTAAAAACTAAAAATTAAAAAGTGAAAATTGAGCCTAGACCAGTGAGGATTTAACACATGGTCTTCCCCGGAAAATATGACCTGTAATGGGATGGAGGAGGGGTGTTTCTGAGGTCTTTGGCATTATTATCGCATATAATGGATAAGTTAAATATGAGAGAATTGAGTTTAAGCACCTTAGAAACAGTATTGGAAATGATTTATTGAAGTTCTAAGCAGGCATCAAGATCAGCCATTGTCCGATTTCTGCCCTAGGATAAAGCATTTATTTAAAAAATTTATTTCCCGCCTAACACCTAAGCAGATTACAATTGAATGTACTTTTCCTACAGCATTGGTGCTAATCATAAAGCACTATTAACCCATTATTATCAACCATCACATAACTTTTTGGGTTGTGTTTAAATTTATATTGTCTTACTTCTTCTTGCAGTTTCCAAAGAGACTTCGGCTACACAAAATGGGCAACAATACTCACGCCAAGGACCCAACCGAGTATAGTTGCTGAAAAGTGTAACAGGGGAAAAAGCTCCCAGATAGTATGAAAAAAAGGTTCATCATACCGTAAATCCCAGCCTGACTGACTGAGCTGAAGAGAATAACAGAAGAGAACTGTCAGGTTAAAGCAATGAAAGTGTATATTTTTTAAGAGCTTTCTCCTTTATTTTAATTTAAAAAAATCTTTCTGTGATTATTAGAAAATTGAATAAAGGCGTGGCTTCGACGTGCTGAGAGATGGCTGTGTAGGAGATCAGCTCTGTGAAAGCAGGCAGTTTACTGAACTTTTAAGGGGAAAATAATAAAGAGAATTTAAAAAAAAAAGGAAGCATTAAGATTGTTAAAATGGCATCGGGGTCGGGTAAAGGAAATAAAAGTGTGATGGCAAGCGGATCAAGCGGAGGAAAAAGGTCAAAACTGGAAGTGATTTCCCCTCAATCAGTTCCTTTGCCTGTGGAGGAGGTAGATAAGAGATCTTTTGCGGGAAATTCAAAAAGTACAAGAAATTGTGTTGGAGAACTCAAAATATATAAAAGAAGTTAGAGATGAGATAGCAGGGTTAAAAAGCAGAATGGATATAGTGGATTTGAAAATGAATGCTCTAGAGAAAAAGGTGGAAAAAAACGGAAATGGAATCAGGGCAGTTTAAAAAGGCTCAGAAAGAAATTGAAATATTAACCAGGACAAAGGAAGTTATCATGTCGCTGTATCGTGCAATGGTGCGCCCGCACCTGGAGTACTGTGTCCAGTACTGGTCGCCGTACCTCAAGAAAGACATGGCAGTACTCGAAGGAGTCCAGAGAAGAGCGACTAAGCTGATAAGAGGTATGGAAAACTTTACATACGCCGACAGGTTGAAAATGCTGGGGCTGTTCTCCCTGGAGAAGAGGAGACTTAGAGGAGACATGATAGAAACCTTCAAGATCCGGAAGGGCATAGAGAAAGTGGATAAGGACAGATTCTTCGAACTGCGAGGAACCACGAGCACCAGGGGTCACTCGGAGAAATTGAAAGGGGACAGGTTTAGAACCAATGCTAGGAAGTTCTTTTTTACCCAGAGGGTGGTGGGCGCATGGAATGCTCTTCCGAAGGTTGTAGTAGGCGACAGCACAGTAAAGGGGTTTAAGGAAGGTTTGGATAGGTACCTAAAGGATAAAGGGATTGAGGGGTACAGATAGCAGCAGAGGTAGGTTGTAGAAGTAGAGGTAGATTATAAAGGTCAAGAATTCACTTCACAGGTCAAGGACCTGGTGGGCCGCTGGGCGAGATGGACCTCTGGTCTGACCCAGTGGAGGCAACTTCTTATGTTCTTAAAGAGAGATTTTGAAGATTTGTCCAACCGCGAGAGGAGGTGCAATTTGAGGGTTCTTGGTCTACCTGAAGGGGTAGAAAAAAATGATTCAGTCAGGTTCATGACTAACTTTTTAATGAAGATTCTACCGATTAAAAGCAAATTTCAGTTGGAAGTGGAACGTGCACATAGGATCCCAACAAAAAGACTAACTGCACAAAAAGGACCAAGGCCAATGATTATAAAGTTGCTCAGATATCAGCAAGTAGCTGAGATATTAGCATTGGCTAAGGAGAATAAAGATATAAAATGTCAGGACTCAAAAATATCAATAGTGCCTGATTTTGCAAGAGTGACAGCTCAAAAAAGGAAGATGTTGCTGGAAATGCGCCCGCAGTTGAGAGCTCTGGGTGCGAGATATGGGTTAATATACCCAGCAGTCATGAAGGTTACGTATGAAAATAAAACTTATAGTATTGAAGAGGCCAGTAAATTAAAAGAATTTATAGAAAAATGTGAAGTGCCAATGAACACATAAAAGGAAATGAAAGTAAACGATATATGTTATCTGTTGAACATATTTTATTTGAAGAATACTGGTATTTTATTTTTTTTTAATGATGCTGAAGAGAGAAGGAAAAGATTTGATAGATTATTCAGAATTTCAGTTAACAGTTTCAAATGACTTTAAAAAAAAAAAAAAAAAACTTGGCATTTTAAGGATTGCAATAACATGGTTTTGCCTGAAAGAGAAGGGGGCGCTGTATGCTACAAGGAGTGAAACCGAGATATAAAATGAAAATGGTACATGCAGCTCTTAATGAAGAAAGGCAATGGGAATTAAAGAAATCTAAATGTTGTTGAGTAAGATTGGTGAATATGGCAAGAGTGTGAGTCTGTATGATACGACCTGCTCTTTGAAAGTTGCCATACGTTTGAAGGAAATCAACAAAGAAGAGCAGAATTTAGAAGAAAAGAAGAGAATGAACATGGAAGACAGCTTTTGGAAGAAAATTGAATAGATTACTTTTGATGGGTTGCAATAACATGGTTTTGCCTGAAAGAGAAGGGGGCGCTGTGTGCTACAAGGAGTGAAACAGATATAAAATGAAAATGGTACATGCAGCTCTTAATGAAGAAAGACAATGGGAATTAAAGAAATCTAAATGTTGTTGAGTAAGATTGGTGAATATGGCAAACTGAAATATAGAAAGAGTGTGAGTCTGTATGATAAGACCTACTCTTTGAAAGTTGCCATACGTTTGAAGGAAATCAACAACGAAGAGCAGAATTTAGAAGAAAAGAAGAGAATGAACATGGAAGACGGTTTTTGGAAGAAAATTGAATAGATTACTTTTGATGGGACAATGATATGTGATAGAATATTAAAAGCAATACACTAATGGAGTTTTTGGATACAAAAGTAGATATTGATAATATAGGATACAGAGATTTTATGGTTATTAAATGATTATAAAATAAGATTTACTCTCTGAGCATTTAACATATTAATATTTTAATATATAAAGGAGTATAGATGACATATTGACATTATAAAATGAAAATTAATTAGTAAGTTATTACATAAGGGATATGAATTAATAAAGAATGTAATAATAAGTGTGAGTGGATAATGTGAATGGTGTGAATGCTTGAACAAGGTACTAGGATTTTGAGATATATAATAAATAAAATTAATGTTTAATATATTCTTTTAGGATGTATTAGAGAATGTTCAGAGATACATGGGGTAAATAGAGAAATATTATATATTGCATAAGGTATATATATAAAATATAACAAGATGCTTGTATAAGGTTAACATATATGATTAAATTGAAGTATTTCTTATATAGTTTAAGAAGTTTTAAGTTTTAAAGAAACTTAGAAAAGAAGTAAGTACTAATATTTTTATTTTATGGTAAGGTACAATTATATTATAGAACAGAAGAGTTATAAGACTAAAAATGTCTTGGTTTCAATAAGATGGATATTGAATATAGTTAATATAAAGAATGGGTCTGATTTTGGATTGAAAAAAAAAAGTATATAGGGGAAAATAAATATTACGGAAAAGAGATTTGAAATGTTATGAAATTTTATCCCTTTGCTTATGATGATTCTCTTTTTATTATAAAGGTTTTTTAAGTTAATGATTGAATGGGTTTAATTTGCCTGTGGGGAGTTTATCTTTTGCTTGGCCACCATGGGCGTTTCGAAGTTTGCATTTATTTTGGGGAGGGAAGGGGTGGGAATGGAGGGAGGGGATATGGGGGGGGGGTTAAGAATGAGGATTTAAGGGGGGGTGTAAGTTTTTGGTATGAGGAAAAAGTTTATATTTTATTTTTGAGATGGATATTTGTATAATAAATTTCATTTATATAATGGGTTTTAAAATTTTCTCCTTGAACGTAAATGGCCTCAATCACCCAATAAAAAGGAAAAAGGTATTGTCATATATTAAGCAACAGAATATAGATATTTGTTTTCTACAGGAGACACATTTGTCTGGGTCAGAATCAGTGTTCCCTCTAAGCGGGCGGGTGTTGTGAGCAAACTTTTTTCACTGTGAGCTAAAAATATCGGGCGCCAGCAAGTTATGAGCCAAATAAATATGTTGCTTTCTACCACAGAACTTCCTTACGTTTGTATGGAATCTATCCCCTTTCAACTTTAGAGAGTGCCCTCTCGTTCTCCCTGCCTTAGCTACTAAGTCTATTCCCTTCAGTACCTTGAATGTTTCTATCATGTCCCCTCTCAATCTCCTCTGCTCAAGGGAGAAGAGGCCCAGTTTCTCTAATCTTTCGCTGTACGGCAACTCCTCCAGCCCCTTAACCATTTTAGTTGCTCTTCTCTGGATCCTTTCGAGTAGTACCGTGTCCTTCTTAAAGTACCAGTGCTGGACGCAGTACTCCAGGTGAGGGCGTACCATGGCCCGGTACAGCAGCATGATAACCTTCTCTGTCTCTTCAGTCCAGCATCTGCCCCTTCCATTCACTGTCTGTCTTTCCCTGCCATCTCTCCTCCTGCCCCCCCCCCCCCCCCCAATTTGGTCTAGCATCCATCATCTTCCTTCTGTTCCCCTCATGGTCTGGCATCTCTATCCTTCCCTCCCCCTGTGGTTTTTAGCATATCTCTCTTCTCATTTCCTCCACTCAGATCTGATCATTCTCTGCTCTCTCTTCCCTTTTCTTCTCTGGTCTTCCTTCTCTATTTTCTGCCTCCATCTAAATTAAATTCTTTCTTACTATTTAGTCCCGTTTCCCTCTTTTCACTGTGTCTACACACAGCTTGTCACCCCTTTCCCTCACCCCTCCATTATCTTACTATTTTCTTCCCCCTTTATTTATCTCCTCCTTCCATCCAGTATGTGTTCTTTCCCCACTTCCATTCAGCATCTGCTCTCCCCTCTCAACTGACATCCATCTGCCTTCTGCTCTCTCTCCCTTCTTCTCACTTCCATCATCTGTCCCCTTCTCTCTCTCTCTCATCTCCTCCATTCCATCATCTGCCCCTTCTCTCTCTCTCTCTCTCTCCCCCCCCCAACTTCCATCATCTGCCCCCCTTCCCCTCACCTTTGTGGGTCACTTTCTTTCCCCTGAGGGTGGCTCATGTCACAGGGGAAGCTTTGGCCGAGCAGAACCGCTTGATTGACAGTGGAACTTACTTGATTGATGTCGATGCTGGGGCCCGTTGCCGTTTGAAGGAAAAAAAAAAAGGTGGAAAAAAGGAACCTGTAAAGGCGAGAGGAAGGGAAACCTCCAGGACAGCTGCTTTTTGCCCTCCTTCAGCGGCCCAAGAGTTCAGACCAGCAGCGGCAGCTCTGTATGCTTTTAACTTCGGCACAGAGCTGCCCCTAATCAATAGTTTAGCGCGGTTTCATGAGGCAGCCTCGGGGCCTTTGATAGCCGGCCCGCTTCGATGATGCGATGTGGGCCGGCCTAGCAAAGGCCCCGAGGCTGCCTTATGAAACTGCGCTAAACTATTGATTAGGGGCAGCTCTGTGCCGAAGTTAAAAGCATACACAGCTGCCGCTGCTGATCTGGAGGTGCGGAGACAAGGCAGGAGGCAAACGCGGTGGAAGGCAGGAGTCCCGGCGAAGGCAGGAGTCCCGGCACAGCGACTGCAACAGGAAGTTGCAAGTCAGCTGACGCCGGCCTTTCGTTGCGGCGGGGACCGAATCCTTTGCGGACCGGCAAGATTTTGTTTGCGGACCGGCGGTTGAAGAACTGTGCTCTACACTGTGTGCGCTGTGACGAGAAACTTGTGCGCTGCGAGGTAATATTTTGTGCGCCAGCGCGCGCCAGCGCGCGCCAGCGCAGCTTAGCGGGAACACTGATTTATCCATGAAGCTGTCAGGTAATTGGATAAAACAGTGTTTATTTGCACCAGTGATAAAAAAAAAAGGCAGGAGTAGCAATCTTGATTAACAAAAAAATGTTCGGCAACATTTAATATGGTTAAGTCAGATCCTCTAGGAAGGTGGGTACTTGTTGACATGAGCATGGGTAATACTACAATGGCATTATTAAATATATATGCCCCTAATTCGAATCAAAGTGAATTCTTTAAATCTCTACAACAATTAGTATTACCACTGGCTGCTACTAATTTAGTGGTGGCGGGGGATTTTAATGCAGTTATAGATCCAATAATGGATAAAAAACCTAGTAGAATTATGAAATCAATGAGTTTATATAATTTAATACAATCATGTAATTTAAAAGATATATGGCGTATTCTTCATTTTAATGATCGGGAATTTACATTTTGTTCGCATGTTCATCAATCATTTTCAAGAATTGATTATATTTTTGTTTCAGATCAGATGTTACAGCAAGTTGAAAAAGCTGCCATAGAACCAATAGTAATATCAGATCATGGTGGTATATGGATAGAAGTAAATTTAGTAGATCAAGATAATTCCAAACATGTATGGAGGTTTGATAATGCATTGCTTGCTGATCCTAAATTCTGTACAGAATTTCAGGTCAAAATTAATGAATATTTTATACTTAATGATTTAGAGGAAATATCGACTGAAATTTTGTGGGATGCTTTTGGAACAACTGCCAGACTGGTTATGGGTTGAGAGGTCGCTTATATTTCCACTTAGACTTGATCTTCTGCTCAGTATAAAGATGCCTAGAATACGTAAGGACAATAGAGTATTAATGGATACTTGGAAAACATTAAGATTTGTAGACAAATTAACTCCCGAGTCTATTGGAAAACCTACACATCAATCTATTTGGGTAAACTCCAAGATACAAATAGGCGGGTTTAAGGTTGTCTGGAAGGATTGGATTAAAGCAGATATAAGATCCTTAAATTAAGTTATTCATAATGGTAAACTGCTTGATTTTTCACAATTGCAATATAAATATGGTCTAAATAAAAAACAAAGTTATAAATGGTTGCAGTTGAAGCAGGCTATTCAGGTAGGGTCCCCTGAATGGAAATTTTTAAATAATCATTATAGCTTAGAATTCCTATGTTTCCAGGCAGATTTTCTGGGACACCAGGCCGCAAAGTGGTATAAAATTTTATCTAATTATTTGAATAAGAAACCTAAAAATGGATTAAGAGATATTTGGAGCATTGAGATTAAGCACCAGATTAATGCATCTCAATGGCCACGTATTTGGTCTTGGAGAATTAAAGGTACGATGTCGGCATCTATTAGGCAACATGGTTTTTCTTGTTGTATAGAGCATTCTGGACCCCTACTACATTACAAAAATTAGATTTCTCTAAGTCTAATAGGTGCTGGCATTGTAAAATTGAAATTGGAACTTTAGATCATCTTTTATTTTATTGTCCATGTATTCAGGCATTTTGGTTATCAATCTGGGATCAAGTTAATCTTTTAATGGAAAATCATGTGGCATTGTCATATGATACAGTTCTATTTGGAATGTGTATGAGATCTAAAAGCCAAATATCTGCAGCAAATCATAAGCTTCTGATGATCCTTACAGAAATGGGGATATAACAAATAACACTTAATTGGAAGAATTGTTCTAGACTAAATTACAGCTTCTGGTGGAAATCAGTGTGTCATCTGTACAAAATGGAAAGGTTAATTGCAGTACAAAATGGTTATTTTACTAGATTTCAGGATATGTGGGGCCAATAATAAAATATTATAATGATTAATGTTAATTTATTATTCTTTTTCCTTATGTGATAATTGAAGGAAGGGAGGGGTGGGGGAATTAGGGAGAATTGCATATATATATTGCATATTTTTAAATGATTAATATACATATGAATTTTATTATTTGTGTATGGTTATGGGAGGGGGGTGGGATATAAAGCTTTTAGATACATATTGTGATGGAATTTTCAAGTGATAATGTATTATGATAGTTTGTATTTAATGTACACTTGATGTATGTATTAAAATGAATAAAGATTTGGAAAAAAAAAAAAGAAAATTGAATAAAGCATCTCTTTTCATGCTGCCTTTGAAAGGGAAATAGACAAAGGTATCCAAAAAGCAAATGTACAAAATGTTTTTGTTCTTTTTCAGGTAGTCGCCAGTGAGATGATCGTGAGAAACAAGAGATGCTGACTAGATTCTAATATGATTCCCATCCTCCCACAATCCTACAGGAGATCTACTTTTAATCTACTTGGCTTCATTTGTACATAAAGTACAGCTTCCACTAAATGAGAAGCACCAAAGCTTGAAGATGGTAACAACTGGGACAACTTCCCCCACTACTCCCAACCCACCTAGCTGAGAAATGAACTAGGTACCTTGGAAGCTGGAGATACAGGTTTAGGAACCAGATTCTTGTACACGATGGGGCATACTGTTGTGATCTTTGTGCTGCCATTTGAGAAATGAGGAATTGGAGAAGCAAATGCAGCTGAAAAGGCAGAAGGATCCTCCTTTGAAATCTTCTTGATGACCAGCATCTTGGTAGGTTGCTTGGCACTTGGTGGGTTCTCTGTCCCCACAAACCCCAAATGAGAAAAAAAACAAAACGTCAAGACAACAACTGGAGAGCAACCTGAGTCACTTATTTCAGGTCTTTAATGAATTAACTGTACCGAACAGTTAGGCCTTTATTATATAATCTTTTTAGCTTAAAAAAGAAAATCTTAGGTGCCCCTAATTAAACACAGCATAAAACCTGAAATTGCTCATAATGCAATGGACGTCTACTTATTCTCTATAACGATAAGAAATAATTTAACATAGTGAATACAGTCAAGTTCCCCTTAACTGTGTCCATGGTATCTTGTTTGTCTGTTTAGACTGTAAGCTCTTTCGAGAACGGGCCTGTCTTCTTTGTGACTCAGTACAACACTGAGTACTTCTGGTAGCGCTATAGAAATAATTAATAGTAGTAGAATGCCAGAACTAAAATACAGTATTAAGTTAGGGGCTTTTCAGATGAGGAATGATCCACATGTTCATTTTATCTATGAAAACATGCACTGTCAATGTGCTTGTAACATCTAAGGCAAATGAATTTTGTGGAAGGTTTCATTAAAAAATCGTGGAACACCATTTTATAATTATACCTTCATCTGTACTCAAGAAAACCATTTATCCAAAATATCTTTGCAACTGGAGTTAAGTATGTGGAACTACAGCATTTCAGTGGGTCAATTCAAAAGGGATAAGAGGTAGCATAACATCAAATGGTGATAATTTTTTCAGACTTGGGGTGGGATATTTTATTGGTCAAATACTGGCTTCATAAAGAAACTGGGCAGCAACAAGCAGCTAAGGTTTGTACTTTTATGTAAGGTGACAATCTACAAGCTTTGATCAAGTGTGTCAAAGTTTTGTAATAGTTTTGTGGACACATTTGGTTTGTTCACTTTTTTGTTGACCCTGCTGTTTGCATCTTTGATTATCTGCAGTAGACTTGTTTTCATTGTGGTTGATCTACAAGTTTAAACATAACAAGTACAACCTATTCCTTCTTACCTTTAATTACATCAGGACTTTTTCATGCAGTTACTACAGTATTTCAGGTAACTCATTTTTCAGATTAAGCACAGTTACTTACCGTAACAGGTGTTATCCAGGGACAGCAGGCAGATATTCTTGACTGATGGGTGACGGCACCGACGGAGCCCCGGTACGGACAATTTTAGAGTGATTGCACTCTAAGAACTTTTCAGAAAGTTCTAGCTCGGCCGCACCGCGCACGCGCGAGTGCCTTCCCGCCCGACAGAGGCGCGCGGTCCCTCAGTTAGTATAAGCCAGCTAAGAAGCCAACCCGGGGAGGTGGGTGGGACGCAAGAATATCTGCCTGCTGTCCCTGGATAACACCTGTTACGGTAAGTAACTGTGCTTTATCCCAGGACAAGCAGGCAGCATATTCTTGACTGATGGGTGACCTCCAAGCTAACAAAAAGAGGGATGGAGGGAAGGTTGGCCATTAAGAAAACAAATTTTGTAAAACAGATTGGCCGAAGTGACCATCCCTTCTGGAGAATGCATCCAGACAATAATGAGATGTAAAAGTGTGAACTGAGGACCAAGTAGCAGCTTTGCAGATTTCCTCAATAGGAGTGGAACGGAGGAAAGCTACAGATGCTGCCATTGCTCTGACTCTATGGGCCGTGACAGAACCTTCCAGTGTCAGTCCGGTCTGAGCATAACAGAATGAAATGCACGCTGCTAGCCAATTAGACAATGTACGTTTCGAAACAGGACGTCCCAATTTATTCGGATCAAAGGACAGAAAAAGCTGGGGAACTGATCTGTGGGGTTTCGTACGCTCCAGATAGTAAGCAAGAGCCCTTTTACAATCCAAAGTATGCAGAGCTTGTTCCCCAGAATGAGAATGAGGTTTTGGAAAGAAAACAGGTAGAACAATGGATTGGTTGAGATGAAATTCAGAAACAACCTTGGGGAGAAACTTTGGATGTGTACGCAGAACCACCTTGTCATGGTGAAAAACCGTAAAAGGTGGATCTGCAACCAGTGCATGAAGCTCACTGACTCTCCTGGCAGAGGTAAGAGCAATAAGGAAAAGAACCTTCCAAGTGAGAAATTTGAAAGGAGACGTAGCTAAAGGCTCAAATGGAGGTTTCATTAAAGCTGAAAGAACCACATTGAGATCCCAGATAACCGGAGGGGCTTTAAGAGGTGGTTTCACATTGAAAAGCCCACGCATGAACCTGGACACCAGGGGATGAGCTGAAAGAAGTTTTCCATGGACTGGCTCATGAAAAGCTGAAATGGCACTGAGGTGGACCCTGATGGAAGAGGACTTCAGGCCAGAGTCAGACAAAGAAAGAAGATAATCCAACAACGTCTCCACTGCTAGGGAAGTGGGATCAAGATGATGAAGAAGACACCAGGAAGAAAATCTCGTCCACTTTTGATGGTAACATTGTAGAGTGGCTGGTTTCCTGGAGGCATCCAGAATGGAACGAACGGGCTGAGACAAAAGAGTATCAGTCGAGTTCAGCCCGAGAGATACCAAGCCATCAGGTGTAGAGACTGGAGGTTGGGATGCAGAAGGGTTCCCTGCTGTTGCGTAAGCAGAGAAGGAAACAGAGGAAGAAGAAAAGGTTCCCTGGAACTGAGTTGAAGTAGAAGGGAGAACCAATGTTGCCTGGGCCACCTCGGAGCAATCAGAATCATGGTGGCTCGTTCCCTCTTGAGCTTGAACAAGGTTCTCAACATGAGAGGCAGAGGAGGGAAGGCGTACAGGAACAGATTCGACCAGTCGAGGAGAAAAGCATCTGCTGTTAGACGGTGTGGAGAGTAAAGTCTGGAGCAGAAAAGGGGCAGCTGATGATTGTGAGGAGCTGCAAAGAGGTCTATCTGAGGAGTGCCCCATTG
Source organism: Geotrypetes seraphini (assembly GCF_902459505.1). Taxonomy (NCBI): domain Eukaryota; kingdom Metazoa; phylum Chordata; class Amphibia; order Gymnophiona; family Dermophiidae; genus Geotrypetes; species Geotrypetes seraphini. The sequence continues at coordinate 73,546,124 of NC_047095.1, forward strand.
ATTGAAGATAGACTGCAGAGTTACGGGATCGAGTGTCCACTCGTGAGGTTGGAGAATTCTGCTGAGTTTGTCCGCTAAGGAATTCTGTTTTCCCTGAATGTATATAGCTTTCAGGAAGAGATGGTGAGCTATGGCCCAAGTCCAGATCTTCTGGGCTTCCTGGCATAAAAGGCGAGAGCCTGTCCCACCCTGTTTGTTGATGTAGTACATCGCAACCTGATTGTCTGTGCACAACAGAAGGACCTGAGGAAAGAGAAGGTGTTGGAAGGCCTTGAGGGCGTAAAACATCGCTCTGAGTTCCAGGAAATTGATTTGATGCTTCCTTTCCTGGGCTGACCAAAGACCTTGAGTCTGGAACTCGTTCAAGTGAGCTCCCCATGCGTACAGAGAGGCGTCGGTGGTGATGACTAGTTGATGAGGAGGCTGATGGAACAGAAGACCTCTGGATAGATTTGAGGATACCAACCACCATTGAAGAGACTGACGAAGAGATGATGTCACAGATATGTGTCGTGAGCAAGGATCCGACGCTTGGGACCACTGGGTAGCAAGGGTCCATTGAGGAGTGCGCAGGTGAAGACGGGCATGAGGTGTGACATGAACTGTGGATGCCATGTGCCCCAAGAGTACCATCATTTGTCTTGCTGAGATGGACGGCAGAGGAAGCACCTGGTGACATAGAGACTGAAGAGTCTGGAGACGATTGGATGGTAGGAAAGCTCTCATGAGGAGTGTATCCAGGATCGCTCCAATGAATTGAAGCCTCTGAGTGGGAATGATATGAGATTTGGGTAGATTGATCTCGAATCCCAGAAGTTGTAGAAACTGGATGGTTTGGTTGGTGGCCAGAAGGACTGCTTGAGCGGAAGTGTCTTTGATCAACCAATCGTCCAGGTAAGGAAATACATGCAGGTGGTGAGAGCGTAGAAATGCCGCTACCACAATGAGACATTTGGTGAATACCCTTGGAGAAGAGGCAAGACCGAAGGGCAGTACCTTGTACTGGTAATGACAATGATTGATCATGAATCGGAGATATGGTCTTGAGGTTACATTGATCGGTATGTGAGTGTAAGCCTCTTTGAGATCGAGGGAGCATAGCCAGTCGTTTTGATTTAGGAGGGGATAAAGGATGGCTAAAGAAAGCATCTTGAATTTTTCTTTTACTAGATGAATGTTGAGATCGCGAAGATCCAGGATGGGTCTGAGATCTCCTGTCTTTTTGGGAACTAGAAAGTAACGGGAGTAGAATCCCTGCCCCTTTTGATCTAGAGGAACTTCCTCTATAGCGTTCAGAAGGAGGAGGGATTGGACCTCCTGAATAAGGAGGGCCGATTGAGGACTGTTCAAAGCAGACTCTTTTGGCAGGCTTTGAGGTGGAAGAGTCTGAAAGTTGAGAGAGTAGCCGTGGCGGATGATGTTGAGGACCCATTGGTCCGATGTGATTACTTCCCACCGGCTGAGGAACAGAGAAAGTCGACCTCCTATAGGCTGAGGCAGGAGAGCAGGAATAGGGATACTGGCTATACTGTGGAGAATGAAGTCAAAAGGGCTGTGACTTCTGCTGAGGAGGTTGTTTTACAGCTTGTTGCTGCTGCTGTTGTCTGGGAGGCTGACGTTGTTGTTGCCTCTGACGCCTAGGTTGCTGAGCAGTGGTAGTCAATGGACGAGCTGTGAAGCGGCGTTGATAGGCCGATTGCTGCCTGTATGGTCTTGGCGGAGGAGGCTTCTTTTTATTCTTGAGCAGGGTATCCCAGCGCGTCTCATGAGCAGAGAGCTTTTGTGTGGTTGAGTCCATGGAATCCCCAAAGAGCTCATCCCCTAGGCATGGGGCATTGGCTAACCGATCTTGATGGTTAACATCAAGCTCGGATACCCGAAGCCAGGCCAAACGACGCATAGCTACTGACATTGCTGTCGCTCTGGATGTTAGTTCAAAGGTGTCATATATGGATCTCACCATAAACTTACGTAATTGTAGAAGAGACGACAAGCATGTGTGAAAAGCGGGATGCTTTCGTGAAGGAAGATATTTTTCGAAAGAAGCCATGGTGGTAAGGAGATGCTTTAAATAAAAAGAAAAATGAAAAGCATAATTACTAGCCCTATTTGCTAACATAGCATTTTGGTAGAGCCTCTTACCAAATTTATCCATGGCCCTTCCTTCTCTGCCAGGAGGGACAGATGCATATACACTGGCTCCTGAAGTCTTTTTAAGGGTGGATTCGACAAATAAGGATTCATGTGGAAGTTGAGGTTTGTCGAACCCAGGAATGGGAATTACCTTATATAGAGAATCCAGTTTACGTGGGGCCCCTGGGACAGTTAAAGGAGTCTCTAAATTCTTATAGAAAGTTTCCCTCAAGATGTCATGAAGGGGAAGTTTCAAAAATTCCTTTGGAGGCTGATCAAAATCAAGGGCATCCAAAAAAAGCTTTAGACTTTTTGGATTCAGCCTCCAAAGGAATGGACAAGGACTCACACATCTCTTTCAAAAAACTAGAGAAAGAGGAAGTGGCCTGTTTGGAGGATGGGTCAGGGACAGCCGAATCCTCCTCCTCTGAGGAACATTCGCCTTCAGAAAGAAAGGGTTCCTCTGAGTCTCCCCACAGATCAGGGTCCCTGACATGGGAAGAATGGTCCCGAGACTCAGGTGTCGACGTTTGCATGTGTCGGGTTTTGCGCACCGACTTACCCGACCTCATCGATACCGAGTCAGGAGAAGTTATCGGTCGCACCGGTGCCGAAGTCTGCACCGATTGATGGTGAGCTCTCGGCTCCGGTGCCAGGACTGGCATCGATACCGATGAGGTTAGGTGAAGCGGTACCGAGACAGTGGAAGCGGGTAACACGGGTTCCACAATCGGTATCGATACGGGTTGATCCACAACCGGTACCGGTGGCTCGGTGCGGACTGGCACCGGAAGGTTCGGTGTCATGATAGCAGGAAGGAGTCGTTCTAATTGCTCCTTAAGCTGCACCTGAAGGATGGCCGTAATGCGGTCATCGAGGGATGGCACCGGTACCGCTTTTTTTCTTCTGCGGTACCTGCGGTGCCGCTCGACGCCCCGGAGATGAGGAGCCCGATGTCGAGGGACTCACCTCTATAGGGGCGGAGCGCTTCCGCTGGCGTCTTACAGGCAGCAGGATTGGACTCACTGCACTCGAGGCCGGAAGACGTTCCAGCGGGGAAGGCTTCTTAGCCGGCTTACCTGACTGTTGAGATGCCGGTGTGGAATCACGCGGCGTCGAAGACGAGGGTGCCGACTGAATCGGTGCCGAAGCCGGAGTCGAAGGAACGGGGTCGGACATCTCGGCACCGAATAACAATCGCTGCTGAATTTGGCGATTTTTCAATGTCCGTTTTTTTAAAGTAGCACAGCGGGTGCAAGAAGAGGCCTGATGCTCAGGACCCAAACACTGTAAACACCAGTTGTGTGGGTCCGTGAGAGATATAGGCCTAGCACACCGCTGGCACTTTTTAAAACCCGGTTGAGGGGGCATGAAAGTAAAAACGGCTTCCGCCAAATCGAAGGCCGAGGCTTCGATGGTGGCAGAAGGCCCCGCCGGGGAAAACCGAAAAATAAAGAAGAAAAATGAAAGTTTTTTTTTTTTTTTTTTTTTTTACAAATGGAAAGAAAGAAAAAAGGCAATTTAAGCCAAAACGTTTACGCGAGCGGGAAGGCAAGTTAGGAGAAAATTTCAACAGCCGTTGAAAACGCGTCTTCTTAGCTCCGCGGAAACTAAGAAACTGAGGGACCGCGCGCCTCTGTCGGGCGGGAAGGCACTCGCGCGTGCGCGGTGCGGCCGAGCTAGAACTTTCTGAAAAGTTCTTAGAGTGCAATCACTCTAAAATTGTCCGTACCGGGGCTCCGTCGGTGCCGTCACCCATCAGTCAAGAATATGCTGCCTGCTTGTCCTGGGATAACTATTCTTATATGCCAGTACTAATATCAGAGAGAAATACCAACATGAACAACTAGCTCAGACTAATAAAAAGAGATTACATACTTGCCCTGATAAGCTCTAGACCAGTGTTTTTCAACCTTTTTACACCTATGGACCGGTAGAAATAAAAGAATTATTCTGTGGACCGGCATCGGTCTGTGGACCGGCAGTTGAAGAACACTGGGCTAATTCGTGGGCCAGACCCCACCCATCTCTACCCAATGTCCACCCCAGACCCCGCCCCCATAACAGTACTAATTGCACCTTGCACGTCCTGTGCCTCATCTGGAAGCCTTCCTTCTGACGTTGCAATGTCGGAGAGAAGGCTTCCGGTTCAGGTGCAGGACGCGCGTAGGAGCCGCTGCCCGTGGCTTTGTGCACTGAATCAGTGAGGAAGAAGGAGCTGGCTCGAAGATAATGCACCGTGGACCGGCGGTTGAAGAACACTGTTTTGGGCCTGATGCATATGCTGGCCCTGTGGACAGGCAGGAAATTTCTGTGGACCAGCACTGGTCCATGGACCGGTGGTTGAAGAACACTGTTCTAGACATTCTAGACAGATGGTTGTGTCCCTATGGCCACATGCCATCTGCAGAAGGAATCCACTCCGGATTTTTTCTCTGTGCCTCTGTTGTACTTTATTGTGCTCTCTAGCTCCACCTACAGTTAGTACCCAAGCAACAAGAACCACCAAATAAACGTGAAGTAGAGACACCTATGACAATCAAGTTTAGAAACAACCGTTCTGCTCAAGAAGTAACATGAGATCATCAACTGCAAACAGCCTCAAAGGATCTCAGAAACTACTCCCTCCGTATTCGCGAATTCCGTATCTATGGATTCGCTTATTCGCGGTTTTAAACCTGCAAATTATTTTTCATTTTTCAGGCTATTTTAAGCCCTGCAAGCCCCCCCTTAAGCTTTACCTGGTGGTCTAGAGGGTTTTCGGGGTAGGAGCGATCTTCCCACGTTCCTGCCCCGTGCAGATCACTCACAGGAAATGGCTCGAGAGACTATGGGAGCTCAAGATAGCCATTTCCTGTGAGCGATCTGCACGAGGCAGGAGCGTGAGAATTTCGCTCCTGCCTGAAAACCTGCTAGACCACCAGGTAACGCTTAAGGGGGGGGCTTTCAGGGCTTAAAATACCCAGGGGAAGTGGGGGTTAGGGGCAGAACTGGCCCGAATATTATTTGCAGTTTTTTAATATTCGTGGGCCGGCTCTGCCCCTAACCCCCGCAAATACGGGCTGACAGGAATTCAAGAAACAACTTGAAGAAGCACAAACAGACAGACAATAGGAAGGACAGGGTGGGAGTCTAGAATGTCTCACCTATCTACTGGAAAAGAGTTTACCAGGGTAAGTACATAATCTCTTTTTCCAGTGCAATAGGTTGAGATATTCTAGACAGATGGGACGTACAAAAGCAGTCCCCAAAAAGCTAGGGTGGGCTTGCTGTGCTGGCCTGTAAGACTGAGAACCCAAAGGCAGAGTCCTGTCTCGCTGCCACATCCACTCTGTAAAACTTGGTAAATGTGTGCAGAGAGGACCATGTTGCCGCCCTGCAGATCTCCTCAGGGGAGACAACTCTAACTTCAGCCCACGAAGAAGCCACACTCCAACATAATATTTCTGCCATTTACTAAGCCGTGCCGCAGAGAACCAGCATTTTCATTCAAACTATAACGGGAGATGCCTCTGAGGTTGCCCCTGATGAAGGACATGAAACGGGGCTCTGTAGGGCGATCAGCTGGCACTCCCTGAATATAATATTCCTTGATGAACGACATCGGTCTGTTGATTAAGATAAGTTCCTTTTTTCAGTAGCCTCATTGATTGTTGAAAAACTGATATATTGTTTTGGCACTGTAAGAACGTTTTTCAAATGATGCGATACTGTTATCAGTGACTTTGATTTCTTGAATTAAATTATTCAGGCACCAGGATATTTTGGGCTATTTAGCATGTTTTAAAACATTAAACTAAATAAGATTTGATTGGCTACAAGGTGTTTAATATGATGTTTGTGGGTGATTTCTGCCTGGCACTTATGGGTGCAATTTGCGGTATCAAACCCTGGTGAACTTGAGATAAATTCATATACAAGTTCTCATGAACTGATCAAACACCCTGCATTTAGCACTAAATTTCATTGATTTAAATCAGTCTATAAAGCCCTTATCCCTTATGGTGTCTCAAGAATAAGAGAGCAGGTCTTTTATGATTATTCACGTGAGCACCTTGACCCCTCTCATTTAGAGTAGGCTTTAATATCTTTGGTCTGCCATTTACCTCCCATCCAATGCCAAATTTTGGCAGAAACATTATTTTTACCTCCCATGTGGCTTGACGGAAATGGGAGACTGTTTCCCAGAAAGAATATAGGCTGAAAAAATGGCCCTATGGATCCATCTGGAAATTGTGGCCTTGGAAGTGAGAGCGCCCCGCTTAACAGAATGAGTCAGCACAAACAGGTTTCAGGCAACACCATTCCACGGAACTCTTACTAATAAGTATGACAACTTCTATCCTCTACCACTTTGATCACCACAAATCTGTCCTCTTACTTTCTCTTGATCTTTCATCTACCTTTGACACAATAGACCATAGTCTCTTACAAAGACTGGAAGCAATAGGTATTACTGATCAAGTTCTCCAGTGATTTTGATCTTTCTTTACCAATCGCTCATCAGTTTCACTCAATAATTCCTCTTCTGAAAACTTTACCATAAACTATGCAATTCCTCAAGGATCCATCCTCTCACCACTCTTGTTCAATATCTTTTTATCCCCTCTTATGATTCTCTGCCAATCCATTTGGTTTAATACATTAACTTATGCTGACGACATCCAGCTTTTGCACTCCATAGACTCAGAGAACCCTTTGAAGTAAGATTAAGCAATTAATCAAATTCTAAATAAAACTTGGAAACTTACAAACAAAGAAGAAATGGACAAAGATTTAATTGAAGACATTCACAAGATAGCTAAGAAAGGGGATTTTAGGTGATTTTAATATGCCGGACGTTGATTGTACAGGCCCAGCTCCGGGATTATCTAGAAGCAAGGAGATCTTGGATTCACTACAGGAAGAATTGTTCCAGCAATTAGTAATGGCACCCACGTGGTATAGAACTATTTTGGATTTTGTGCTTACAAACGGGAGAAGTGTTCCTGAGGTTACAGTGGATGATTATTTAGCATCTAGTGATCACAGAATGGTGAGATTCAATATCAAAATGCAGTATGAGGATTTACTCAAGATTGAAGATTCTAGACTACAAAAGAACTAACTTTGTCAAGATGGGGGAATACCTCAAGGATGAGTTAGTTAGATGGGATGAATGAAGTAGAAAAGCAGTGGGTGAAACTGAAAGAAGCTATCCTAAAGGCAACAAATCTTTATGTTAAGAAAGTGCATAAAAGGAAAAGAATGCCACTTTGGTTCTCAAATGCAGTAGCTCAAAAGGTGAGAGAAAAAAGGTTAGCCTTCATAAATTACAAGACATCACAGAAAGAGGAAAAAGGAAGACAGATAAAAATATGTGGGGAAGCTACAAAAAGCGGGAATGCGTTGCCAGAGGATGTGGTAAGAGCAGTTAATGTAGCTGGTTTTAAAAAAGGTTTGGCTAACTTCCTGGAGCAAAAGTCCATAGTCTGCTGTTGAGACAGACATGGAAGAAACCACTGCTTGTCCTGGATTGGTGGCATGGAATGCTGCTACTATTTGGGTTTTTGCCAGGTACTTATGACTTGGATTGGTCTCCATGAAGATGGGACCATTGGTCTGATTCAGTAAGGCTAATCTTATGTTCTTAAAAGCAAAGATACAAATGTAAGAAAAGATAGCCGATAAGGTAAAATTGGGGGGGGGGGGGGGGAAACATTTTTTAGATATGTAATTGATAGGAAAAAGTGTCAAAATGGCATAATGAGGCTCAAGAGTGAGGAAGACAAATACGTAGGCTATACTGCTTAACAATTATTTCTTTTCTGTGTGTTCACAGATGGAAGACTTGGGGGTAAGACCACAAAAAACAAACTGTTGATAGACAGTCATGGAGGGATAGTATCGGGTTCTATAATGCAGTACTAAAAACAGCTAGGAAAAATTTTTATGGTAACAAAATTATTAGATCCAACAACCAAAGCAGTACTCTATTTAACATCTGGTGCCCTCTAACTTCTAACGATGATTTGTCAATTCACTCTTCCCCCCTAGCAGCGGATGACTTAGTGAAATTTTTTAATGAAAATGTTGCTCCATCCTTGCCAGTTTAGAGGCAAAATGAAGTGATTTGAAGGTTCTGGAAAACTTTTTAAAAAAAGGAAATCTATGACTATCGCAGCAGCATTTTAGCGCCAAAAACCAGCTTCAAAATGCTTTGACAAACAAAAAATGATTTTGGGATTTTGAAGGTGGGGAAACCTAAGGGAAGGAGCAGAAACTTGAAAAAAAAAAAATAGTTTTCAAGACCCTCCGCCAACTTTCCTCATAGGCTGTAACAGCCTTACTCACTGTGATCTGTGCTAGAAATGTGATGCCTGCTTGAACGCCAATGCTAGCTGGACCTGGGAGAAGAAATCACTGCCTCAAATGGACCACTCCTCCAACACTGAATCTTCAGGCTGCCACTCGGACCGGTATCAAACAGAGCCTCGAATCCCTATGGGCATGAAAAGGGGGGGGGGGAGTGTCAAAACGCAGCCAACACCCTGCAGAGCCTCCTTTTGATGTCTAATAGCCTGCGCTCAAACTCCTGTGAAACAGTAGGCGAGCAATGCTTCAAAGAGAACGAACCCTGAGCTTCAGAAAAGTTTCTGAAGGCTGCTCAACAGGTATTGGCCTTTCAGCTGCAGACCTCAGTCTGCTTCTTCTCCACGCAAGCAGAGCTGGACCGTCAATGAGGGGAGTTCAGAGCACCAAAATACATTTTAAAAAACTGGAAAAAATAAACAGAGCAAATCAGAAAGACTCCTTCCGGATTGCGTGCAAAAGTAAAAACTGAAATGGGCAGAAGAGCCTTCTAGCAAAGGAATAATAATAAATTTTATTTTTGTATACCACCATACCAGTGAGTTCTAGGCGGTTTACATCAAGAACAGCTGGACAATCAGCGAATCATAAAAATACACCACATATACATATCATAAATACAAAACAATTAAGATATGAATTTATCAAATAGATAGGTTTTCAATGCTTTTCTAAAAGCCTGATAAAATTGAGCTTGAGGAATTAGGATACTCCACCAGGTGTTCATTTTACTAGCCTGGAATGCCAAAGTTTGATCAAAGAATCTTGTGTAGCAACAAGGTTTGGGTGATGGAAACGCAAACCAGTAAGATTTGCGTGTATTCATGTTCGTTCTATGAAATTCAAAATGAGATACAAGATAAACTGGAGCTAAACCAAATAATACTTTAAAACAGGTACAACTAAATTTAAACAAAACTCTTGCCTCAAACGAAGTTGTCTATAATAAGAGCTATCATGGTCGTATTTTTTAGACTCAAAGATCAAATGAACTGCTGAGTTTTATATTATTCTTAATCTGTTAAGAATTTTTTTATGAGATCCCAAATAAATTATATTACAATAATCCAGGACAGACAGGACTGAAGACTGAACCAATAGTCTAAACGACGCTAGATCAAAGTATTTCTTAATCGTGCGCAGTTCCAAAGAACAGAAAAGCATTTCTTTATAGAAACATAGAAATAGACGGCAGATAAGGGCCAAGGCTCATCTAGTCTGCCCACCCCAATGACCCTCTCCCCTACCTTTCTCTATGAATAGATCCCATGTGTCTATCCCATTTGGCCTTAAAATCAGGCACGCTGCTGGCCTCAATAACCTGAAGTGGAAGACTATTCCAGCGATCAACCACCCAATCTGTCTGGTCATCTAAGGTTAAGTTGCACTACATTTTCATTGATATTATCATTAGGACAAGCTAAAAAGAACTTCGGTTTTTCGGGGTTAAGTTTGAATTTAATGGTCCATTTCTCTATTTGAGCCAGAATTACTGAAATCTGATGTTTTATATCTACCATAAATGACATCATTGTGATAAGTACAGTAATATCGTCGGCACAGATGTAAAATTTAACTTTCAGATTTTGTAATAAATTACCCAACGCAACTAGGTAAATGTTAAACAATGTTGGCGCTAATGGAGAGCCTTGTGGGACCCCAAAAGGATTACTCCAAGAAAAAGAATATTTACCAGCACTAAATACTTGATAGAATCTATTTTTCAAAAAACCTGAAACCATTTTCTAACATTTCCTGAAATACCGATTGAGTCCAGACAGACCAACAAGATCTCATGACCGACTAGATCAAATTAACTGCTCAAATCCAGCTGAAGTATTAGTGCACTGGATCTCACGCTAAACAGCCCATGAAGATGGTCCATCAATGAAGCAATTACAGATTCAGTACTAAATCCTGAACAAAATCCAGATTGAGAAACCTGAAGAACATCAAATTTTACCAATTCTGTGTTAACTAATCCTTCCAATAACTTCGTAAAATAACGGAATACTGGCAACAGGTCTATAATTAGAATCACTGGTAATAGATTATTTCGTTTGTTTTTTTTAAATAATCGGTATTACTAGGATATGACCTATCTCCTTTTGAAACAAGCCTTCTCTCAAAGAAAAAAATGATCCATTTAAAAAGATATACTTTAAAGGTAAAAGAAGCATTCTTCAGGATGTTAGATGGACAATTATCCAATCAACAATTGGATTTTGTATATCGACTGAATAGTTTACAAAAAAGTGATCAATCAGGAGCATTAACTTGTTGCCAACTCATATCAGCCCTAACACCATCACCAAATTGTAACATATTCATACAAAGGTCCTTGTCTATCACTTGACTGAAATTCAATCTCAAGTTAATGATTTTATTCTTAAAAAAACTTGGCAAGAACCTCAGAAGATGGTGGACTTTCAGTCTTTGGATGCTTTTTAGATTCAATATCATACAAATTATTAACCAGTTTAAACAGTTCTTTGCTATTAATATTTGTCGCCCCAATTTTATGGGCATATAATTTAGCTTGTTTCTCCTTAATTAAGTTCTTATAAACTTTCAACTTTAGTCACCAATTTAACTTGTCTTCTATTTTACCCAATTTTAACCAAAAGCTGGAGTGAATTTCTGCATGGCTCGCGAGCATGGGCTTTTACCCATCTGTCCAGAATGACATCTATTGAATTAGAAAATGATTTAAATATAAAATCATAACTGTTTGATGCTCATGTAGATGGGATCAGACATAGTTCAGAGGGATGGGGCAGGGTGGAGACAGAGTTTGAAGGGAAGGGGCGAGGACAGAATTTGTAGGGGTGGGGACCCACATTGCTGCAGACAAGGGCCTAGTTGGGAACAAGCCTGACCACTACCCAGTGGGCACTAATAAGTGCTGGCTGGGAGTTGCACAGCCCTAGTTTCACACTCAACTAACCCTAACTAATGGACTGGGAGCAGAAGCGAGGCCTTTAGGCTAGGCCAGAGGATCTGTGCACAGAGGAACTAAGCCTAGGACCAGCACCTGGTTGAACACCTTTACAAATCTGTTGGAGGTAAAGAAATAGTGTAAAGTTTCAGCAGACTATATCCTGGTGATCTCGTGTAAGTTTCAACTTTCTACCCCTGTGTGCCAGTAGGAGAGGAAACATAATCCCACTTGTCCATACTGGTGTGGTTGGGATGCTAAAGAAATGTCTATTAATCAACTCCATGGAATTATCTTCCACGAGTAACATCATTTGCTGCTAATCTCTGAAAGACAAGTATATGAACAGCTAGGTATCAGAAAATTGGAATGCACTGCCACCACTATCTGCTCTCCCTGATGCTATAGAGAAGAAAATGTTATTTCTGCTCTCTCTGGATCAACATCTGGCTATATTGCAGTGTTCTCAAACTCGCATCCCGCCAGGTACTATTTTGAGGCCCTCAGTATGTTTATCATAATCACAAGTAAAATAAAACTGTTTCTTGATCATATGTCTCTTTAGCTGTAAATTACAATATTATTATTAAGACTTAGCCAAAAGGATCTATTTATAAACTATAAAAGAGTTTTACCTCATGCAAAGTTGTCATTTCTTTAATAAGACACTAACTATTTTTTTCTGAGGCCCTCCAAGTACCTACAAATCCAAAATGTGGCCCTGCAAAGGGTTTGAGTTTGAGACCACTGCTATATTGTATAGCAGAAAGATGCTGCACACCTTCTTGCTGTAGCCAGTGTCTAAACCTTTATGGATAAAACTGCCCTCTAGCAGATGAGCTCTCATTCAGACCTTTCACACATAAATAACAAAAAGTACAAATACAAAGAAATGAGGTTCTTCACCCACCCCACACTCCAGATGGGATGCCTGCAGGCTTCTTGTGATTACTCTGCTTTCCAGCCTCAGGATTCAGAGATGGCTGCAAGAAAAAAACAATTATTTACAAATATAGTGAGATGGTAAAAGATAGTAACATGGACTCAACTTCAACTGTCCTCTTTTGAAACCCAGGTCTTGTTGTACTTGAACTCTGTGAGATAACTAGGAAAATACTAGAGGTGACACACAAGAGCAAAGTGAAAGTAGGAGTAGAAAAGAAAGGTTAAGGCAATGTACAATATATTATACTAAATGGCTCAAAGAAAGAGATTAGTTTCTTACCATACTAATCTTTTCTAGTACATAGGTATGTCATTCTGGACAGTAGGGTATTCTCCCCATGCTTGTGAGCCAGATAGAAGAAATCCAAATACTCTCCAGGTTTAAACTCCTCTTCCCTCTACTAAGGGTTCTGGTGCACCCTTCAGTTTGTAGCAAAGCTGGCGATAGTCCTACGTCTTATAAAAATATAAGAAGGAGAGGTAAGGGAAGACTCCCCAAAATACAGTGCTGTTCTGCTCTGAAACTACAACCAACATGTTAAACATTGCAATGGACAATCCTACTCCTGGTAATCATAGAGAGAGAGAGAGAGAGAGAGATGCCAGACCATATGGCAAATGGAAGGAATTCAGGGTGCAAGTAAGAGAGGTGGTAATGGGACATAGATGCTAGACCTGCAAGGGAGGATTGGGGGTGGTAGAGAGAGTGACCAAGCCCAGAAATGGGGTGGGGAGGAAGAGATTCTTAGCCAGTGGAGAGAAGGAGAGAGTGATGCCAGGGGCCAAGGAGGGGATCTAGGGTGCAAGTGAGAGAGGGGTGGGATTTAGAGGGAGACAGAACTGCAGTTGGAGTGAAAGAGGAAACTAAGGAGGCTGGAACCTGAGAAAGGAAAAGGAAGGAATTTCAGAATAGGATAATTCTATGCAAAAACACTATAAATAAACTTTGCAGAATTTTGAAATATTGTGCGTAGAATTTTCAAATTTGTAAAGAATTCCGCCAGGAGTAAATCCAAATTTCGGAACAGATATACAAATCAGAAACATTTATGGAGTTCAAACATTCCCCGATGTTCTATAGCAATACATTATTCGTCATACCCTTGAGAGCTGACATCAAATTTGCTTGACTTCTTTGAAGGTGTGAATAAACAGAGGGTAGGGTTAAATGGTCATTTTTCTCAATGGAGGAGATTAAACAGTGGAGTGCCGCAGGAGTCTGTATTGGGACCAGTGCAATTTAACTTATTTATAAATGATCTGGAAATTGGAATGATGAGTGAGGTGATTAAATTTGCAGGTGACACTAAACTGTTCAAAGTTGTTAAAACTTATGAGGATTGTGAAAAATTGCAGGCGGACTTTAGGAAATTGGAAGACTGGGCGTCCAAATGGCAGATGAAATTTAATGTGGACAAATGCAAAGTGATGCGCATTGGAAAGAATAACTTGAATCGCAGTTACCGGATGCTAGGGTCCACCTTGGGGATTAGCACTCAAGAAAAGGATCTGGGTGTCATCAATGAAACCTTCTGCCCAATGTGCGGCGGCAGCCAAAAAAGCAAATAGGATGCTAGGAATTATTAAAAAAGGGATGGTTAATAAGACTAAGAATGTTATAAAGCCTCGTATCGCTCCATGGTGCGACCTTATCTGGAGTATTGCGTTCAATTCTGTTCTCCTTATCGCAAGAAAGATATAGTGGCGCTAGAAAAGGTTCAAAGAAGAGCAACCAGGATGGTAAAGGGGACGGAACTCCTCTCGTATGAGGAAAGACTAAAATGGTTAGGGCTATTCAGCTTGGAAAAAAGACAGCTGAGGGGAAATATGATTGAAGTCTACAAAATCCTGAGTGGAGTAGAATGGGTACAAGTGGATTGTTTTTTTACTCCGTCAAAAATTACAAAGACTAGGGGACACTCGATGAAGTTACAGGGAAAAACTCTTAAAACCAATAGTAGGAAATTTTTTTTCACTCAGAGAATAGTTACGCTCTGGAACGCGTTGCCAGAGGATGTGGTAAGAGCGGCTAGTGTAGCTGGTTTTAAGAAAGGTTTTGACAAGTTCCTGGAGGAAAAGCCCATAGTCTGTTATTGAGAAAGACATGGGGAAACCACCGCTTGCCCTATATTGGTAACATGGAATATTGCTACACCTTGGGTTTTGGCCAGGTACTAGTGACCTGGATTGGCCATCGTGACAATGGGCTACTGGGCTTGATGGACCATTGTTCTGACCCAGTAAGGCTATTCTTATGTTTTTATGAGCTTGTACCCTCCCCGAATAATCTCCAGCACTGAGTAGTCTGATAAGCTCTGCACCCAGACATCCACATAAGATGAAAATCTTCTGTCTATCCTCAGGAAGGCGGCTTAAGCCCTGGCATTATAGTGATAATTGGAGGTTGAAGAGGGATGAGAACCAGAGGCTTGGCTTCGCCTAGGTCCTGTGAATCTCTGCCATGAGGCTTCTCCTGAGTACTGTTGAAAGTGCCTGGAATTACAAACATTAGACTGCCCAGAACCTATAGAGGCTTGCAGTCTGTTGTCAGTCAGAGATTTGGGCCAGAATCTGCCACACTGGCCATCAGGTTGTCCAGACCCTTTCCAAACAACATCTGTCCTTTGAAAGGGAGTCTGCTGAGGATAGCCTTGGTGGTAGAAGCTCCTGCCTATTGCCTCATCCAGAGCATTCTATGGGCTAAAATGGAATAAGCTGAGACTTTGCTCATGACTCTGATAGTGAAAGGTCTGATGATATTGAAGACAGCATCAGCCACGTAAACCTCCTGGGCTAGCATAAGTTGAGGCAAAGGCTTGCCCTCTGCCAGGGTAAGCCCACACATCTTGGAATGACAAGCACATGCCAAAATGAGGCTGCTACAGCTGCTTAGAATCCTAAAGCCAAAGCGTCAAACTGTCATTTTAGGACCACATTCATTCTGCAATCTAGTGCATCCTTTAATACTACCTCTCCCTTACTTGGCAGGTATGTGCGCTTGGTTATCTAAGCCACCAAGGAATCCACCTTAGGCTGCGCTCTCACTCCACTAAGGAAAGACCACAGAGTGGAAGGAGCCTGCTGGGCGTCAGTAATTATCTCTAATAGTGCTGGAGGCTTGAACAGCCAATGTACAATGGGATCTTTCCCTTCTAAAGAGCCCCCACTATGTCCAGTGTACTCACTCCTGTATGTGACCCTATATCTCTCAGCAAAGACTTCTTGATCTGTGAGAGCAAAGGCATACAGACTGATCCCTCGCCTTCCAAATCGGTCACAAAGGTTCACAGGATCTTGGTCAGCTTCTGGCAATGTTGCTTATAAGCATAAATGCACCCTAAAAGCACAAGCCCCCCATGTGCAACCCCTGGTTTGCTGTCAAGACTTCATATGAGTGTCCCGGCTATTCAAATAAGCTCTCCACATCAAATTAACAAATTCAGGAGAAAAGGCATTACTAAGCAGCAGTACTAAGCAGCAGTAACTCTGCTTTAAGTCTCTTGGGCTCCACGGTTCCCATGCTCTTGCCACTGTTCTGGGGCTCTGGAAGGGCTTTCTCCCAGCAGACAGGTTCCCAAATGGTTCCTAGAGACTGAAGGGGAGGCTAAACCAGATACTTCCACCTCCCCTTCATGTGCTGTGCGGCACATGGTGCAAGGGTGCTCTTCAAGCGACCATCCAGTGCAACTCTGGCATGAATTAGGGGTAAAAGAGGCTGAGGATTACATCCCTGATGGTTTTGAGGGAAGAAAGGGTGATTTGAAGGTTCTGGAAAACTTTGAAAAAAAATTGGGAAATCCAAGATGGGTGCTGCAGCAGCGTTTTAGCACAAAAAAAACCCCCCAGCTCAAAAACAACTTATCCAAAAGTAAAAACAAAACAGAAAACAGGATTTTAGAGGTGGAGAAACTATAGGAAGTGGCATACACACTTAAAAACAGGATTTTCAGGGACCCCCCTTCATGATTTTGCCCATAGGGTGTAGTAGCCTTACTGTGACATGTGCTCTGAAGGTGCTGCAGCCTGTATCAGCTCTAAAAAGTAGCTGGGTATGGGAGAAGAAATTCTGCCAAAATCAGCCAGTCCTTCCATGCTGAGATCTTCGGGCTGCTAGTTGGACCGAGGCTGAACTGATCCTCAACCCCGCAGAACTACACACACAAAGGTGGGAGGTGAAATTGCAGCCAGCTCCCTGAAAAGCCCCGCCGAGTCCACTTCAGATGCCTAAGAGCATGCACTCAAGCCCCTACAATTCAGTTGACGAGCTAAGATACTAGGGGTACTGACCCAGACCTCCACAAAGATCTTTGCAGACTGGCTAAACTGGCCCCCAAGGGATTAACCTGCTGGCTGCAGACTGAAATCTGCTTCTTCTCCATGCAGGCAGAGTATTCCCCCAAACTAGGGAGCTCTAGTGGAGTGTTCTTCAACTGCTGGTCCACGGACTAGTGCTGGTCCACAGAAATTTCCTGCCAGTCCACGCAGTGCCAGCGAGATCAGGGGAGCTCCGACGTTTTGCTTCCCAGCTCTCAGTACTTGCCTGCAACAGCGCCAGTAGCATCAGCGCAGCGATTCACTTAGGCAGCCTTGAGTCCTTTGATGGGTCGCATCCCCTCTGAGGACAGAGGAAATTGCATCATCAGAGGCGGGCTGCGACTCAGCAAAAGCCCCAAGGTTGCCTAAGTGAATCGCTACACTGACGCAGGCAAGTACTGAGAGCTGCTGGGAGGGGAGCCGAGGGAAAGGGAGAAAACCGCTGTTGGAGGCTGGGAAGTTGCAGGATAAAGGGAGATCTGCTACTGGACCTGGAGGGAGGGAGGAAGAAGGAGAGATGCTGCTAGGAGGAGGAGGGAAAGGGAAGGAAACAGCTGGCAGGGAGATTAGAGGGGAAGAGGTCAGGGTGGAATGGAGAGATCAGATGAGGGAAAGGGGAGAGACAGGGGAATGAGAACGTAGAGAGATTGATGCTGGGAAGGCGTCAGCAGAGATATAAGGAGAAAGGAATAAAGATGCTAGATCTGGTGTAGGAGAGATAAAAATGAAGAGAGCAGTGAAGCTGGAATGAATCATGTAAAAAGGAGAGAGGGAGCGCAGGCTGGATGGAAAGAGGAGAGGGGCATAGAAAGGAGAAATTAGGTTCTTACCTGCTAATTTTCTTTCTTTTAAACCTTCCAGACCGGTACAGCTTCAGCTTACTGATGGGTATATATCTCATCATGACCAGCAGGTGGAGACTTAGACAAAACTTTGGAATAGCATATAATAGCTGACCCTCTCTATATTCCTTCAGTCTGCTGAATAGCCAAGTAGTACTAAAAACTATAAACAGAGAAAAAGAACATAAGAATTTTACTGCTGCTAGGTCAGACCAGTTGTCCATCCTGCCCAGCAGTCCGCTCACGTGTTGGCCCTAAGGTCAAAGACCAGTGCTCTAAATGAGTCCAGCCTCACCTACTTACATTTCAGTTTAGCAGGAACTTGTCCAACTTTGTCTTGAAACCCTGGAGGGTATTTTCCCCTATAACAGATTCCGAAAGAGCATACCAGTTTTCCACCACTCACTGGGTGAAGAAGAATTTCCTTATATTTATATGGAATCTATCCCCTTTCAACTTTAGAGAGTGCCCTCTCGTTCTCCCTACCTTGGAAAGGGTGAACAGTCTGTCTTTATCTATTAAGTCTATTCCCTTCAGTATTTTGAACGTTTCGATCAAGTTCCCTCTCAGTCTTCTCTTCTCAAGGAAGAAGAGGCCCAGTTTCTCCAATCTCTCATTGTACAGCAACTCCTCCAGCCCCTTAACCATTTTAGTCGCTCCTCTCTGGACCCTTTCGAGTAGTACTGTGTCCTTCTTCATGTATGCCAACAAGTGCTGGATGCAGTACTCCAGGTGAGAGCGCACCATGGCCCAGTACAGCGGTATGATAACCCTTCTCCGATCTGTTCGTGATCCCCTTTTTAATCATTCCTAGCATTCTGTTTGCCCTTTTCGCAACCGCCGCGCATTGCACAGACGGCTTCATTGACTTGTCGATCAGAACTCCCAAGTCTCTTTCCTGGGAGGTCTCTCCAAGTACCGCCCCAGACATCCTGTATTCATGCTTGAGATTTTTGTTACCGACATGCATCACTTTACACTTATCCCCGTTGAACCTCGTTTGCCATGTCGATGCCCATTTCTCAAGCTTGATTATGTCATGTTGCTGATCTTCACAATCCCTGTGTCTTCACTACTCTGAATAACTTCGTATCATCCGCAAACTTAATCACCTCACTCGTCGTACCAATGTCCAGATCGTTTATAAAGATGTTGAAGAGCATGGGTCCAAACACTGAGCCCTGCGGCACCCCACTGGTGATGCTCTTCCAGTCTGAGTATTGTCCATTTATCCCCACTTTCTGTTTCCTATTCTCCAGCCAGTTTTTAATCCAAGCGAGTATTTCACCCTCGATTCCATGACTCGCAATCTTTCGAAGTAGTTGTTCATGTGGAACCTTGTAGAAAGCCTTCTGAAAATCCAGATAAACAATGTCGACCGGATCGCCCTTGTCTATCCGCCTGTTTACTCCATTGAAGAAGTGTAGCAGGTTCGTCAGACAAGATCTGCCTTTGCTGAACCAGTGCTGGCTGGTCCTCATTAGACCGTGTCTGTCGAGGTGATCAATGATGCGGTCCTGTATCAGCGCCTCTACCATCTTTCCTTGTACTGAGGTCAGACTCACCGGTCTGTAGTTTCCCGGATCTCCCCTCGAATCCCTTTTGAAGATCGGTGTAACATTCGCCACCTTCCAGTCTTCTGGAATCTTTCCCGATTTGATCGACAGGCTGGCTATTAGTTGAAGCAGTTCAGCTATAGTCCCTTTCAGTTCCTTGATGACCTTCGGATGGATGCCATCTGGTCCCGGGGATTTATCGCTCTTTATCCTATCAATCTGCCTGTGTACCTCCTCTAGACTGACCGTCAACCCTGTCAGTTTCCCGTCTTCATTTCTAGCATATAGCCTGATGGGTTCCAGTATATTGCGTATATCCTCTTCGGTAAATACAGATGCAAAAAATGTGTTCAGTTTGTCGGCGATTTCTTTGTCCTCCTTTAGCACTCCCTTTATTCCACAGTCATCCAACGGGCCCCACCGCTTCCCTTACGGGTCGTTGCCCCTTAATGTATCAAATGAACAGCTTGAAGTTTTTTGCCTCCTTGGCTATTTTTTCTTCGTAGTCTCTTTTGGCCCCTTTTACCGCCTTGTGGCACCTGTGTTGATGTTGTTTGTGCTTATTCCAGTTTTTGTCTGTTTTTAACCTTTTCTATTCCTTAAGCAAAGTTTTCTTGTCTCTGATAGCTTCCTTCACCTCTACAGTGAGCCACGCCAGTTCTTTGTTCTTTTTCCTCTTGGATCCTTTGTTGATACGTGATACATGTAGATTTTGCACCTCGATGACTGTCCTTAAAAAGGGACCAAGCTTGCTCTAGCGTTTTTACAGTGCTTATCCTCTTCTTAATCTTCTTCTCCACCATGAGTCTCATCCCTTCATAATTCCCTTTTCGGAAGTTCAATACCGTGGCCGTTGTTCTGGACTGATATTTCACCCCTGCATCCAGTTTGAAGTGGCTCATGTTGTGATCGCTGTTTCACAGTGTCCCTTCTACTTCTACACCTTGTGCCGGTCCTCGTAGTCCATTTAGAATTAAGTTCAGTATTGCATTTCCTCTTGTGTTTTCCTTGACAAGTTCTTCCAGGAAACAATCACCTACAGCATCCAGGAACTTGGTCTCCCTAGCGCAGCTGGAGGTGCCTATGTTCCAGTCTATCCCCGGATAGTTGAAGTCACCCATGATAATTGCGCTGCCTCCCTTGCAGTTGTGTTTAATCTCATCTGTCATTTCTCCATCAATTTCTTCGGACTGCCCTGGGAGTCGGTAGTAGATGCCGATCTTTGTTTCCAGTCCATTTCTTCCCGGAAGTTTGACCCTGAGAGACTAACTTATCCGTCGGTTGTGGCGTGTTCTCTCCAGTAGATTCAATTCCCTCTTTGACATATATGACAATGCCCCCATCTTTTTGAGCCACTCTGTCTCTGCGATATAGCTTGTATCCCGGTATCACAGTGTCCCAGACGTTTTCCTCAGTCCACCATGTTACCGTGATACCGATGATGTCAACGCTATCTTTTTGTGCCATTGCTTCTAATTCACCCATCTAATTCCTTAGGCTCCTTGCATTCGTGTACATACACTTGAGTTTGTGGCCTGTTCTTTTCATGCATTTTCTTCCCTCTTGTGTCCCTGTCGGTCTGTCTTGTCTGTGATTTGGTGGGTCTTCCCCTATATCTCCTTGCACGGTATCCTCCGGTGAGTCTTACCCTCTATCTTCCTGTATGGTATCCTCTGAGTATACCGGTTCCCAAACCATCGACTTTTTCTCTTGGTTGACTGTCGGCTTTCCCCTTCTTCCTAGTTTAAAAACTTTTCAACTTCTCTCTTGATGTTGCTTGCAAGTAACTTTGTTCCGTCTCTGCTGAGGTGGAGTCCGTCCTTCCTGTACAGCTTGCTCTTCCTGCAGAACGTTGTCCAGTTGCGCACAAAATGGAATCCTTCTTCCTCACACCAGCGTCGCATCCATACATTGACTGCTTGCAGCTCCATCTGCCTCTTCTTGTCGGCTCTGAGTACTGGCAGAATCTCCGAGAATGCTAACTATCCTCTGTGTTCTGGTCTTCAGCTTCCTTCCTAGCATCCAGAACTGGTCCTTCAGTACTTCTCTGTTGTAGTTCCTGCTGCTCACATTGTTCGTCCCCACGTGGATCATCACCGCTGTATCTTCTTCTCCCACACTGTCGATGATCCTGTCAATGCGGCTCACTATGTTTTCAACTTTGGCTCCTGGTAGGCAGGTCACCAGTCAATCCAGTCTTCCTCCCGCTATGTGGCTGTCGACTTGTCTGATGATGGAGTACCCCACGACGATTGCTGTCCTATCTTCTCTTGATTCTCCAGCCGCAGGTCCGTGTCCCTGGTATATGTCCATCTCTCTAGCTGTAGGTCCGTGTCCTTCGTTCCCATTCCATTTCCTCTCCTCCTGGTGTAGGCTTGCACCGGACTCATCTTCTTGTGCGTCCCCTTCACTGTTTCCAGATCTCGCTGCCGTTATCACCCATTTCTTCCTGGTGGTTGTCCATTGGGTGGTCCACACTGTAGGTGAATCTCGGCAGTTCCACTGTTGCTGGTGATTTTCCATGGCCTCCCTGTATGCCTCCTCTATGAACTTTTCCAGCTCTCGGACTTCTTCCTCGATGGTGTCCTCTGTCTTGATGTCCTCTGCATCTCCGTTGTCCTCTTCCACTGCTTGAAGTTCTCTGCATCTCTGTCTTCCTTCTCCATAGCTTGAAGTGCCTCCAGTTCAAGGATTCTGCCCTCCAGGAGTCTGACTTGTTTCTTCAGGCTCTCCAGTTCTCCACATCGAGTGCATACATAAGACCGCCTCCCAGAGGGGAGGTAGTCATACATATGGCAGATAGTGCAGAAAACTGGGTAGCTCAACATCCTGCTTCTGTCTACTGCTTCCATTTCTGCCCGTTTGCCGATCTGCTGTAGATGTCTTCTGTGGCTGTCCTTTGTGTCTGCCTGGCTGTGTGTCCTCTGTGCCTGCGGTGTCCTCTGTGCCTGCTGTGGTCTCCTTCCGCTCTCCTTTGAAGGTGGCTTGTCCCTTCTCAAGGCCCTTCGCAAAGGCGCTCTTGCTAAGGCAAGCGCCTTTGATGCGCGCCGAACGGCTGAGCACTGTTGGTTCCTCCCCTTTTAAGGGGGAGCTAGGCTTAGATGTTCTGCTGACGGAGATGTGGGCGGAGCTATCTCTTGCCTCTGCCCCTCACTGCCTCCTGCCTTCTCTCTCTCTCATCTCCCTTCTGCTTGTCTCCTCCTGACTCTCCTGCAGCTGCCTCCGACTCTCTTTTCAGCCCTGCTCCTCTGGGCAGTGATCGCCTCGCCGTTGTCTCCTCCCCTTTTAAGACTCTGAACAGGAGTGACAACTAATAAATACGAATGCTGTTGGAAAATGTAAAGTAGAGACCCCTGCAGCCAAATGTCCCCACAGCTCACCAGCTGATGTTCTTTAATCTCCCCGGCCCTAAAAAAATACTAGAACCCGCAGAAAAAGCAAAATCTGCATGCGCAACAACCGTAAGAACATGACAACAGACAGGACGGGGTGCTGTACTGCTCTGGAAGGTTTAAAAGAAAGAAAATTAGCAGGTAAGAACCTAATTTCTCCTTCTTTATCAACCTTGCCAGACTGGCACAGCTATAGCTTATTGATGGGACGTACCAAAGCAGTACCCATCATGGGTGGAACCCCCGAAGTGCCGACACCAGCACACACTCACCGAATACTGCGTCCCAACGCGTGTGAACATCTACATGGTAGTGGCTGACAAAGGAACACAGAGAAGCTCAAACTGCAGCTTTGCAAATATCCACTGGAGGTACTAAAGGAAACTCAGCCTAAGAAGCTGCTTGACCCCGAGAGGAATGAGCCTAGAGAAATTCAGGAACAGGCTTTTTCTGAAGAAGAGAAGCAGAAGCAACAGTCTCCTTGATCCAGCATGCAATGGTAGCCTTGGAAGCGCTATCCCCCTTACGAGGACCCGCTAGAAGGATAAATAGATGATCTGATTTCCTGATCTTCCAAGTCCTCCCGCACAAAAGAGTGAAGGACCCACTGACCTCCAACTTGCGCAACTCTTTCTGCTCAGAAGATCTCTCCCGAATACCCAATACTGGGAGGACCACTGACTGATTGACAGTAAAAGGAGAAACTACCTCTGATAGAAAAGGAAGGAAGGAACAGGCCGCAAAATAAACCGCTCCATAGAAAACTCCAGGAACGGAGACCTGCAAAAGAAAGCCTGCAACTCAGAAACACGTCTAATAGATGTAATTGTCACCAAAAAGACCACTTTAAGAGTAAGGTCCTTCAACATGCAGGCCCCCAAAGGCACAAAGGGTAGGCGCACCAGCACAGACAAGACCAGATTAAGATCCCAAGATGGAACAGATGGTCTAACAGGAGGCCTGAACAACCTGGCTGCCCGCAAGAAACGAACAACATCAAGAATGGCAAGCAGGCGCCAACCTCGTAACAACCTACGAAAGGCTGACAAGGCCACAAGCTGAACCCGGAGAGAAGAACAAGCCAGGCCCCAGTCCAGGCCCTCCTGCAAGAATTCTAAGATGCGAGGCAGAGAAACCACTTCAGGCGCAGCACACCACTCCTCAAAGATACGCCAAACCCGCACAGAAGCCCTCACTTCAACCTGAGTTACAACAATAAGAGCTCCCGCAGAATATATCTGTTTGCTTTTCCCTCACTAAAATCATGTCATCTTAAAAGATTCTTCAAAAGAACCTTTTCTTTTCAGGCGGCTAAACTAAATTCATGGCTTGCCCAAATTGTGCTTGATGCCTCTTCATAACTCAATTTTAGAAAGCAGATTAAAACTCAACTATTCAACAGACCGAATCCTTAACGCACTTCATTACTATCTCCTCTCATTCTTTTAAGATTGTTGCTCCCTCCTTATAGCTTGTATGTATTTTTTCCTTCACTTAAATTGTAGACATATAACTAGTTTGACTTCTATGATTGCATTGTTCATATTTTCAATTTCAATTGCATTGTTTGTATTTCATCTAACTGCTGTGAACCGCCTAGAACTCCCTGGGTATGTATGGCAGTATACAAAATAAAATTATTATTATTATTAGTGCAGTCATCTGTTTTAAGTATTCTTGATTATTGTAATGTTATCTATTTGGCTGCTTTTATGAAAATTGAGAGTGGTTCTAAACACCACAGTTCAATTGATCTTTGGATTGAAAAAATGGGAGCATATTATACCATATTATTTGAAACTTCACTGGCTTCCGATTGAGGCCAGAGTTTTGTTTAAGTTTGCTTGTATCTGTTATAAATCTATTTTTGGCTTGTAAACTAGATACCTTGTTTCCCATTTTTCTCTGAACCACCCAAATAAGGTCACACACAATTTGTTTATTTACATTTCCTTCTGTTAAATTATTACTTTTCTTTTAAATCATATTCTCCTCTGTAGGATCAGTTCCTATTTATTGTACATTGCTTAGAATTGTATTTTCCTTTTAAATTGTATTCTTCACTGTATGACTAGTTATTATTTGTTGTAAACCGCCTAGAACCATTTTTGGTTAGGCGGTATATAAAAAATATATTATGATGATTATTATTAGAAGTAGAAAGTCTCCGGGACCCCAATAGAGTAGAAATGACTTTATGTGAATACCCCTTCTTACCTAGGCACTTCCGTTCAAGAGCCAAGCCATAAGACAAAAGGGACCTGGATCGAACATTGGAATGGGACCCTGAATCAGAAGGTCAGGCGAGAGCGGCAAAGGCAGAGGATCCGGTAATAGATGCCGCACCATGTCCATGTACCACGGACACCTGGGCCAATCTGGGGCTACCAGAATCACAAGGCCCAGATGACGAACAATGTGGAGGAGAACTCTGCCCACTAATGGCCACGGAGGGAACACATACAAAGACTCTCTGACCATGGTTGGCCAAGAGCATCCAGACCCTCGGCCAGACTGTCTCTGCGATGACTGGGGTGTTTTGGCGTTGACACTTGTGGCCATCAGGTCCATGAGGGGCTAACCCCAAGCGTGCACTATCAACTGAAAAGCCACGTGACTTAGGCACCACTCTCCGGGATCTAGAACGTGACGACTTAGAAAGTCCACCTGAACATTCTCCTCTCCTGCTATGTGGGAAGCCGAGATGTCCAGAAGATGAGACTCTGCCCAGACCATGAGCAGAGCCGCCTCATGCACCACCAGAATGCTTTGGTGCCCCTGACGATTCACATAGGCCACCACTGTGGCATTGTCTGAAAGAAACTTGACTGACTTGCCCATCAAGAAGAATCAGAAGACCAACAGTGCCAGATGGATGGCTCTGGTCCCCAGAACATTGATCAACTAGGATGCCTCCTGCGTGGACTAGGTACCCTGGGCTGAGCTCCCTAGACACTGAGCTCCCCAACCAAGGAGACTGGCATCCGTGAGAAGCACTGTCCACTGTGGCTGAACCCGATTTGCCCCATGAAGTAAATGGGGGACTGAAGCCACCAACAAAAACAGTAGCGAACTACAACCCTCAAAGTACAGGAAGAACCAGACTATGCCTCTGGGGCGACCACCCCTGAAGAAAAGCATACTGAAGAGAAGAAGCTTCCGCCCACACACACGTGACTGCAGGGCGGCACAGGCAGGCTTCGCCGGCTTCAGTTTCTTTTCTAAAGCGTCACGATGGTAAGGGGGAGGGAGGGAGAGAAGGAAGGTACCGCGCACCTTTCCTCCTTTAAGTTTCTTTATGCCGTGAAGGTAAGGGGGAGGGAGGGATGGAGATTCTCGGGCCGCTGAAGGGCGGTGAGGTGGCGAGAGGAAAGGGTGGATGCTGCTGGGACAGGGTGGTGAAGGGGACGGCAGGGACGAGGTGGTAAAGGGGACAGATTTTTTCCCCATAGAGTGGGTCAGCTATTATATGCTATTCCAAAGTTTTGTCTCAGTCTCCACCTGCTGGTCATGATGAGATGTATACCCATCAGTAAGCTGAAATTGTACTGTTCTGGCAAGGTTGATAAAGAAGAAGGCAGATACCAATTGGAAGGGGGAGAGGACAGACAGTGGATGGAAGGGGCAGACGCTGGACTGAACAGACAGAGGGCAGACGCTGGAAGGAAGAGAGTGAAAAGAAGATGAAAGCAGAAACCAGAGACAACAAAAAGGTAGAAAAAATAATTTTATTTCTATTTTAGGATTAGAATAAATCAGATTTGCAAAGCTCAGGCAGTGCTTCTTTAGCTTCCAGATGGCTTAGGGCTCTCTCTGACCAGGTGGCAGTTGCCCTAATTGCACTCCCGTAACACTATTCCTGTCATATGTGACTGCGGTATTCTGATAGCATGATATTTCTGTGTAGCATTCTGTAATAATTTGGCTTATTTAGTTTTCTTGATAGTAGAGGGGATATATGTGAAGGGGAGGGGAGACAGGGGTTTTGTTGATCCTTGCCCTGTATTATTTGAAAATTATACAGAATATTGCTTCTTTTTATACTTTAATAAAATACATTCAATATCATAACTATTTGAGGCTTGTACGGATGGGATCAGATGGTCTGTGGGGATGGGGTGGAGATGGGATTTTTTAAATTTAAGTCTTAGTTGTTTGCCTGTCCACAAAATAATTATTTTATTTCCGCCAGTCCATAGGTGTAAAAAAGGTTGAAGAACACTGCTCTAGTGCACCGATAGCCACAAAAAAACATGATGATCCCCCCTCCCCCCCACAAAAAAAGAAAGAAATATACAGAGCAGATCTAAAAGACACCTTCTGGCTCGTGTGCAAAAGGAAAAACTGAAGGGGGTAGCAGAACCCTCGGTAGAAGGAAGAGTTGAAAACCTGGCGTGGATTCCATCTGCATGGCTTGCAATCATGGGGAGAATACCCTTCTGCCCAGAATGATACACTTTTGGCACTAGAATTATGGTAATTTGACCACCTACTGATGAAAATAAATGGTAATATTTTTATGGCCCTTATTAGATTTCCCCATGAAAAATGCACAATGTCTGACGGATAAAAACAGCACAGCTCAGGCTTAATTACAAAGTGCAATTGAATAACAGGAGGAAAAAGCCTCAGACTATAGGGCCCTCCCACCGCCACAAGAGGTGGTTGAAGGTGGTTAGGCGTTAACCTCATCGGCAAAAAAACTCCATTTCACTGCAAAGGATAAAAGCCTGGTATACCGTCGGAGTACCTATCAACCAGAAGATAAGTTGAAAGTCATTTTTTCTATCTTTTAGTACAAAATAGCACCGCACAAGGCTTTTATCCTTTGCAGTGAAATGGAGGTTTTTTGCCAATGAGGTTAACGCCTAACCACCTTCAACCACCTCTTGTGGCGGTGGGAGGGCCCTAGTCTGAGGCTTTTTCCTCCTGTTTTTCAATTGCACTTTGTAATTAAGCCTGAGCTGTGCTGTTTCTATCCGTCAGACATTGTGCATTTTTCTTGTGAAAGTGTTTTCTTAACATTATTGATTTTTCATAATATCCGAGTTTTTTTGGCCATATTAGATTTCCACCATAATTACTAAATGTAATGGACATATAGACATTTTCTTTTCCTCTTCCCCACCCACCATCTCAGTTAGAAAAGACCTTTGCAGAGGTATGGAACCCTTTGCTTTTGTTAGCAAAAAAAAGTGCTTTTCTTCCTCTCATCTATCCGACTGCATCAACAATGTAGGGATTTAATAGTGGTGCAGCTAGGACTGAATAGGTCCTAGGCAGAATAATTAAGAAGCACCCCCACATAACATTTCTTCCAAGGAAGTGTATGTGTGTGTGTGTGGTGGGGGGTTGAGGGGAACAAACCCTATTAAAAGCAAACACATTCTAGACCTATATAGAAAACCTGTCACAGTAATAAAAATAAAAACTAAAATACAAGACATTAGAGATGTACATTTCCCAAAGCTAACATTATAATTAATACATTTGGGGGGAGGGGAACTTTTTCCTACCTTTGTTTTCTAATTGCTTTGGTCCAATTGACTCTTCCACTTTTCTTCCCCCCTTAATTCTCTTTTCAGGGTCCCCAAACTTTTTCACATTTCTTCTCTATATCAACTACTGTATTCGTTTTCCCCTGTCTCTCTCTATCCTGTCCAGTGTCTCCCTGTGTCCCTGTCTCTATTTTTCCCCCATGCTCAGCATCTGGCATCTCAGTGCCCCTATCCCCCTCTCCATATTCATCACCTCTCTTCTGTGTCCCATATTGTTCAGCAACACTGATGTTGTTATCCATCTGGGAACAAATGACCTGGCCAACAACTCCACACTTGCAGCACAGAAAGCTTTTCGGGAGCTTGGTGAGGGTGTGAAACCTTTTGTAAAGACTTTAGCTTTTTCTGAAATACTGCCTGCATATGGAAAAGGAGAGCAAAGAGTGAAAAACACAGAGGACTTTAATAGATGGCTCAGAGCCTGGTGTCATCAAGAAGGCTTCAGGTACATAGGAGGATGGGGAAATACATGGAAGGACAAGAAGCTATATTGCACTGATGGGCTACATATTACTACAGCAGGAAAAAGAAACCTTGCAGAGAAATTCAGACAATATTTTTCCAGGCATTTAAACTAGAAGGTGGGGGTGGTGTATGTACGAAGGACAATTATAGAGACCACCCCCGGCAAAAGAAAAGATGTGATAGTAGTAAAGGCTGCAACATAAGCAATATCAGCAACTCATTTCTTAGTATTGCAACGGAAAGTGAAACGACACAAAAATCCATACGAAAAAGGAGATTATCGCTGAAAAATAGCTGGAAAGCGATGACCATAAATGCTCGCAGTCTAAGCAACAAAGTTCATGATCTGCAAGCCCTGATATTAGAGGCAGATCTAGATATTGTTGCTATCACAGAGACATGGTTCAGTGAATCACATGGATGGGATGCAAACATACCGGGATATAATCTTTTTAGGAAGGACAGAGATGGTCATAAAGGTGGAGGAGCTCTCTATGTAAAGATCAATATCCAAGCGACCGAAATGCAAGGGACCTGGGGAAAGGAAGAAGAGATATGGATTGCTCTGAAAAGAGAAGATGGAACTTCTATCTATGTGGGTGTAGTCTACAGACCTCCGACTCAATCGCAGCAAATTGATAAGGATCTGATTGTGGATATCCAAAAGTTTGGAAGGAAAGAGGAGGTTCTGCTGTTGGGAGATTTCAACCTGCCGGATGCGGACTGGAATGTTCCGTCTGCGGAATCGGAAAGAAGTAGGGAGATTGTGGATGCCTTTCAAGAGGCTCTGCTCAGACAAATAGTGACGGAACCCACAAGGGAAAAAGCGATATTGGATCTAGTCCTCACAAATGGGGAGACTATCTCTAATGTTCGAGTGGGTGCTCACCTGGGAAGTAGCGATCATCAAACGGTTTGGTTTGATATAACAGCTAAAGTGGAGAGCGGCCGCACGATACTTAAAGTCCTAGATTTCAAACGTACGGACTTTAATGCAATGGGAGAGTACCTGAAGAAAGAGCTGTTAGGATGGGAGGACATAAGAGAAGTGGAAAGAAAAGTGGAAATCAGAGATTTCAACCTGCCGGACGCGGACTGGAATGTTCTGTCTGCGGAATCGGAAAGAAGTAGGGAGATTGTGGATGCCTTTCAAGAGGCTCTGCTCAGACAAATGGTGACGGAACCCACAAGGGAAAAAGCGATATTGGATCTGGTCCTCACAAATGGAGAGAGTATCTCTAATGTTCGAGTGGGTGCTCACCTGGGTAGTAGCGATCATCAAACGGTTTGGTTTGATATAACGGCTAAAGTGGAGAGCGGCCGCACGATACTTAAAGTCCTAGATTTCAAACGTACGGACTTTAATGCAATGGGAAAGTACCTGAAGAAAGAGCTGTTAGGATGGGAGGACATAAGAGAAGTGGAAAGACAGTGGTCTAAGCTGAAAGGAGCGATAAAAATGGCTACGGACCTTTATGTGAAGAAAATCAATAAAAACAAGAGAAAAAGGAAGCCGATATGGTTCTCCAACCTAGTGGCTGAGAAAATAAAGGTGAAAGAGTTGGCGTTCATGAAATATAAAAAAAACCCAAGAAGAGGAGAGCAGAAAGGACTACAGGGTGAAACTGAAAGAAGCCAAGAGAGAGATACGTTTGGCGAAGGCACAGGCGGAAGAACAAATGGCTAAAAATGTAAAAAAGGGAGATAAAAATTTTTTCAGATATATTAGTGAAAGGAGGAAGATAAAAAATGGAATTGCTAGGCTAAAAGATGCTGGGAACAAATATGTGGAGAGTGATGAGGAGAAAGCAAATGTGCTAAACAAATACTTCTGTTCTGTGTTCACAGAAGAAAATCCTGGAGAAGGACCGAGATTGTCTGGCAAAGTTACACGAGAAAATGGAGTAGATTCTGCGCCGTTCACGGAGGAGGGTGTTTATGAGCAACTTGAAAAACTGAAGGTGGACAAAGCGATGGGACCAGACGGGATCCATCCCAGGATACTAAGGGAGCTCAGAGAGGTTCTGGCGAGTCCTATTAAAGACTTGTTCAACAAATCTCTGGAGACGGGAGTGATTCCTGGGGATTGGAGGAGAGCGGATGTGGTCCCTATTCATAAAAGTGGTCACAGGGATGAAGCAGGAAACTACAGGCCGGTGAGCTTCACTTCAGTTGTTGGAAAAATAATGGAAGTGTTGCTGAAAGAAAGGATAGTGTATTTCCTTGAATCTAATGGGTTACAGGATCCGAGGCAACATGGCTTTACAAAAGGTAAATCGTGCCAAACGAACCTGATTGAATTTTTTGATTGGGTGACCAGAGAGCTGGATCGAGGACATATGCTAGATGTAATTTACTTGGATTTCAGCAAAGCCTTTGATACAGTTCCTCATAGGAGGCTGTTGAACAAACTTGAAGGGCTGAAGTTAGGACCCAAAGTGGTGAACTGGGTCAGAAACTGGCTGTCGGACAAACGCCAGAGGGTGGTGGTTAATGGAAGTCGCTCGAAGGAAGGAAAGGTGACTAGTGGAGTCCCTCAGGGTTCGGTGCTGGGGCCAATCCTGTTCAATATATTTGTGAGTGACATTGCTGAAGGGTTAGAAGGAAAAGTGTACCTTTTTGCAGATGATACCAAGATTTGTAACAGAGTAGACACCGAAGAGGGAGTGGAAAATATGAAAAAGGATCTGCAAAAGTTAGAGGAATGGTCTAATGCCTGGCAACTAAAATTCAATGCAAAGAAATGCAGAGTAATGCATTTGGGGGTTAATAATAGGAAGGAACCGTATATGCTGGGAGGAGAGAAGCTGATATGCACGGACGGGGAGAGGGACCTTGGGGTGATAGTGTCCGAAGATCTAAAGGCGAAAAAACAGTGTGACAAGGCAGTGGCTGCTGCCAGAAGGATTCTGGGCTGTATAAAGAGAGGCGTAGTCAGTTGAAGGAAGAAGGTGTTGATGCCCCTGTACAGGTCATTGGTGAGGCCCCACTTAGAGTATTGTGTTCAGTTTTGGAGACCGTATCTGGCGAAAGACATAAGAAGACTTGAGGAGGTCCAGAGGAGGGCGACGAAAATGATAGGAGGCTTGCACCAGAAGACGTATGAGGAGAGACTGGAAGCCCTGAATATGTATACCCTAGAGCAGCGATGGCGAACCTATGGCACGCGTGCCAACTGTGGCACGCGAAGGCCTTGCAGCTGGCACGCGCAGGGCCGCCATCAGGGCAGTACTACCAGGGGAGAGAGCTGAACGGGGACGATGGGGGACCCGCGGGGTTAAATATAACTCGAGCCGCGAGGCTCGTCTTCTACTCCGACTGCCCTGCCGCTCACACAGCTGATCGGAAATCTTCCCCGCCGTCAGCGCTGACGTTGGAGGGAGGGCTTAAGCAAAGCCCGCCCTCCGACGTCAGCGCTGAAGTCGGGGAAGATTTCCGATCGGCTATGTGTGCGCGGCGGGACAGGCAGGAAATAGAAGACAAGCCTACGTGGCTTGAGCTACATTTTGCTGAGAAAGTTGCTAAGATGGGCTGGGAGACAAACGGGGAACACAAAAGGGGGAGGGAGTGCGTTTTGGACACAAGGCATGAACTTGGGAGAGAGGAAGGGAGGGAAAGAGATGCTGAGGTGGGGGATGGAATGGGTTTTT
Organism: Geotrypetes seraphini; assembly: GCF_902459505.1. Lineage (NCBI taxonomy): Eukaryota > Metazoa > Chordata > Amphibia > Gymnophiona > Dermophiidae > Geotrypetes > Geotrypetes seraphini. The sequence goes on from NC_047095.1 coordinate 73,578,268, forward strand.
GGACACAGAAAGCATGAACTTGGGAGAGAGGAAAGGAGGGAAAGAGATGCTGAGGTGGGGGAGGGAATGGGTTTTTGCACACAGAAGGCATGGACTTGGGAGAGAGGAAGGGAGGGAAATAGATGCTGAGGTGGGGGAGGGAATGGGTTTTTGGACACAAGGCATGAACTTGGGAGAGAGGAAGGGAGGGAAAGAGATGCTGAGGTGGGGGAGGGAATGGGTTTTTGGACACAAGGCATGAACTTGGGAGAGAGGAAGGGAGGGAAATAGATGCTGAGGTGGAGGAGGGAATGGGTTTTTGGACACAAGGCATGAACTTGGGAGAGAGGAAGGGAGGGAAAGAGATGCTGAGGTGGGGGAGGGAATGGGTTTTTGGACATAAGGCATGGACTTGGGAGAGAGGAAGGGAGGGAAATAGATGCTGAGGTGGGGGAGGGAATGTGTTTTTGGACACAGAAGGCATGGACTTGGGAGAGAGGAAGGGAGGGAAAGAGATGCTGAGGTGGGGGAGGGAATGTGTTTTTGGACACAGAAGGCAAGGACTTGGGAGAGAGGAAGGGAGGGAAAGAGATGGTTGTGTACACGGGGAATAGAAGAAAGGAGAATTTTTGGTCATAGGGAGGGAGTGAGGTACAGACAGTGGCATACCAAGGTGGGGGTGGGGGCGGTCTGCCCCGGTTTTACGCCCCAAGGGGGTGCACAGCTGGCCACCCTCCAGTGTTCTCCCTAGGCTGGCAAACTGCGTCTCTTTAGCCACTTGAGTGCCACCACTGCCATTGGGAACAGGCCGGTGCCAAGTTCTCCCTGCTTTTCCCTGTGGGGCCGACCAACTCTCGCCACCCGCGTCAATTCTGATGTCGGAGAGGACGTTCTGGGCCAGCCAATCGCTGCCTGGCTGGCCCAGAACGTCCTCTCCGATGTTAGAATTGACGTCGAGTGGTGAGTTGGTCGGCCCCGTGGGGAAGAGAAACAGGGCGAACTCGGCGCCGGCCTGTTCCCGATAGCGGCAGTGGCAGCCTATTCCCCAGTGGCGGTGGCAGCATTTTCCCAATGGTGGTGGCATAGGGGAGGGCAAGGAGAAAGAAAGAAAGGGGGGGACAGGGAGCCAAAAATAAAAAAGAAAGAGGGCTGGGTGAAACAAAGAAAAATAGGGCACGGAGAGAGAGAGAAAGACAGACATACAGAATGAAAGGGGGTATGGAGAGAGAGAAAAAGAAAGAAGGGGGCAGGGTGAAACAAAGAAAAAGTTTGGGGAGGGAATGAGGTCTGGAGGACAGAAAGCATAGAGGAGGCTGAAAACAGGGAAGAAATATTGGATGCACAGTCAGAAGAATAAAGTGCAACCAGAGACTGATGAAATTACCAAAGGTAGGAAAATTATTTTATTTTCAATTTAGTGATCAAAATGTGGCCGTTTTGAGAATTTATATATGCTGTCTATATTTTGCACTATGGCCCCCTTTTACTAAACCGCAATAGCGTTTTTTAGCGCAGGGAGCCTATGAGCTTCAAGAGCAGCGTGGGGCATTCAGCGCAGGTCCCTGCGCTAAAAACCGCTATCGCGGTTTAGTAAAAAGGGAGGGGGAATATTTGTCTATTTTTGTATAGTTGTTACTGAGGTGACATTGCATAAAGTCATCTGCCTTGACCTCTTTGAAAACCCACGGAATATAAATGATAAGGAGAAATTAGGTTCTTACCTGCTAATTTACTTTCTTTTAGCTTCTCCAGACCAGTAGAGGTTAACTTTACGATTGGGTATATATCTAATCATGACCAGCAGGTGGAGACTGAAAACAAAACTTTGGGACAGTATATCCTAGCCCCTCCTCTCTATTTCCCTCAGTCTGCCGAATAGCCAAGCAGAACCAAGAACTGGAAACAACAGAGAGAAAAAACAATACTCCGAAAGGAGTAACAAATAACATACCCAAAAAAATGCTGTTGGAAAATGCAGAGGAGAAATTCCCGAAGGAAGAAGGTCCCCACAGCTCGCCAGCTAAGCCAGCCGAGCCACAGCCGCTGTTCTTCAATTCTCCCCGGCCCTAGAAAAATACTAGAACCCGCAGCAAAAACCAAAAACTGCCCGCGCAACAGCCCCAACAACAACAACAACAGACAGGGTGGGGACCTCTACTGGTCTGGAGAAGCTAAAAGAAAGTAAATTAGCAGGTAAGAACCTAATTTCTCCTTCTTTAGCACTCTCCAGACCAGTAGAGGTTAACTTTACGATTGGGACGTACCAAAGCAGTCCCTCTCACGGGCGGGACCCCCGAAGGGCCGATACCAGAACACGCTCACCGAACACCGCGTCCCGACGCGCCTGAACATCTACCCGATAATGCCGAACAAATGAATGCAAGGAGGACCAAACCGCAGCCTTACAAATATCCACCGGAGGCACGAGCGACGACTCAGCCCAAGAAGCCGCCTGACCCCTAGTGGAATGAGCCTTGAGAAACTCCGGAACCGGCTTCTGACTCAGAAGATAAGCGGAAGCGATCGTCTCCTTGATCCAGCGCGCAATAGTAGCCTTAGAAGCGCCAGCCCCCCGACGAGGACCCGCCAGAAGCACAAAGAGATGATCGGAGCTCCGAAAATCCCGGGTCCGCTGCACATAAGCATGGAGGACCCGACCGACATCCAACTTGCGCAGCTGTCGTTGCTCAGAAGAACCCTCCCGACTACCCAAGACCGGGAGGACCACCGATTGATTGACATGAAAAGGAGAAACTACCTTCGGCAGAAAGGAAGGAACAGGCCGCAAAACAACCCGCTCCTTTGAAAACTCCAGGAAGGGAGCCCTACAAGAGAAAGCCTGTAGCTCCGACACCCGTCTAGCGGAAGTAATGGCCACCAAAAAGACCGACTTCAGCGTAAGGTCCTTCAACGAACAGCCATCCAACGGCTCGAAAGGAGGGCGCACTAGAACAGAGAGAACCAGATTGAGATCCCAAGAGGGAATCGAGGGCCTTATGGGAGGCCTGAGCAACTTGGCCGCCCTAAGAAAGCGAATCACATCAGGAATGGCTGACAAACGCTGACCTGTCACCAGCCCCCGAAAAGCCGACAGGGCCGCCAGATGAACCCGAAGAGAAGACCAGGCCAGGCCCCTATCCAGGCCATCCTGCAAAAACTCTAGAATGTTAGGCAGAGAAGCGCGAAAGGAGACCACTCCCCGCGCTCGGCACCATTCCTCAAAAAGACGCCAAACCCGTACATAAGCCCGAGAGGTAGAAAGCCTCCGGGACCCCAAAAGTGTAGAGATCACCTTGTCGGAATATCCCTTCTTACTCAGGCGGCCCCTTTCAAGAGCCAAGCCGTAAGACAAAAGGGAGACGGGTCGAACATGGGAATGGGACCCTGCGTCAGAAGATCGCACTCGAGAGGCAGAGGAAGAGGATCCGCCACCAGATGCCTCACCAGATCCGCATACCACGGACGACGAGGCCAATCCGGAGCCACCAAGACCACCAGCCCCGGATGGCGAACAATGCGAAGCAGTACTCTGCCTACTAATGGCCAAGGAGGGAACACATACAACAGCCCCTCCGTTGGCCACGGTTGGACCAGAGCATCCAGACCCTCGGCCAGACCGTCCCTGCGACGACTGAAGAAGCGGGGGTACTTTGGCGTTGCCACTTGTAGCCATCAGATCCATCAGGGGCTGCCCCCAAGCACGCACTAGCAACTGAAACGCCTCGGCGCCGAGACACCACTCTCCCGGATCCAAGAAGTGACGACTGAGGAAGTCCGCCTGAACGTTTTCTACCCCGGCAATGTGAGAGGCCGAGAGGTCCAGAAGATGCGACTCCGCCCAAACCATGAGCCGAGCCGCCTCCTGCGCCACCAGAGTGCTCTTGGTGCCCCCCTGACGATTGACATAAGCCACCGCCGTGGCATTGTCCGACAGGACTCTGACCGACTTGCCCAACAAAAGGGAGTGGAAAGCCAACAGCGCCAGCCGGACCGCCCTGGTCTCCAACACGTTGATCGACCAGGAGGCCTCCTCCGTGGACCAGGTTCCCTGAGCAGAGTGACCCAGACACTGGGCCCCCCAACCCAGGAGACTCGCATCCGTAAGGAGCACCGTCCACTGCGGAAGATCCAGACCCACCCCCTGAACTAGGTGAGGGGTCCGGAGCCACCAACGCAGACTGCAGCGCGCCAAGCCTCGCAGGGGAACCGGAACATCCATCCCGTGCCTCTGGGGAGACCACCTCCGGAGCAGAGCATACTGAAGAGGACGCATGTGGGCCCGCGCCCACCTCACCACGTCCAGGGACGCCGCCATCGACCCCAGGACCTGGAGGAAATCTCGCGCCCGAGGACACCGGGACGCCAAAAGCAGGCGAATCTGAGACTGCAATTTGCTCACCCGGGCCTCTGGGAGGAAGACCTTCCCCAAGGAGGTGTCGAACAGCACCCCGAGGTACTCCAGACGCTGAGCCGGAACCAACCGACTCTTGGAAAGGTTGACCACCCAGCCCAGCGACCGGAGAAACTCCACCACCCGAGCCGTAACCCGGTAGCTTTCCTGCAACGACTTGGCCCGAATTAACCAGTCGTCCAGGTAGGGGTGTACCAGAATGCCCTCCGACCGCAAGGCTGCCGCGACGACCACCATCACCTTGGTGAACGTCCGGGGAGCCGTGGCCAGCCCAAAGGGAAGCGCACAGAACTGATAGTGCCGACCCAAGATCGCAAAGCGCAGGAAACGCTGATGAGAGGTCCGAATAGGAACATGCAAGTAGGCCTCCGTCAGATCGAGAGAAGTGAGAAACTCCCCCGGCTGAACCGCCAGAATGACCGACCGCAGCGTTTCCATACGGAAAGAGGGAACCTTGAGAGCCCTGTTGACCCCTTTCAAATCGAGGATGGGCCGAAAAGTCCCCTCCTTCTTGGGCACCACAAAGTAAATGGAGTACCTGCCCGTGCCCCACTCCGGGGGGGGCACCGGAACTACTGCCCTGAGATCTAGCAAGCGCTGAAGGGTCTGGCGAAAAGCCTGCTTCTTCCCCGGAGTCTGACACGGAGAAGCGAGGAAAAAATCCGGCAGAGAGCGGGCGAACTCCAGGGCATAACCGTCCCGCACCACCTCCAGGACCCACTGATCGGACGTGATCTCGGCCCATGTGGGAAAAAAGTCGCGCAGCCGGGCCCCCACCGGAACCAAGGGGGGCGCCGGCAAGGCGTCATTGTGCAGGACGGGAAGCGGGGGAACCGGCGGAGGGGTTCCCTGCCCCCCGACGGGCCCCCCGAAAGGGCTGCATGCGCTGGAAGAACCGACCCCGGGAAAACCCCGGAGACTGGAAAGAAGCAGCCCCACGCCCAGGGCGATACTTGCAAAATTCCCGCAAACGCCCCCGGGCCGCACCCCCCCGAGACGCCGGGCGGGCACGGTCCTCCGGCAAACGGGGAACGTTCGAGTCCGACAGAGTCTGAATTAACTTATCCAAGTCCTCTCCAAATAAAAACGACCCCCGAAAGGGAAATTTAGTAAGCTTAGCTTTGGACGCAGCATCCGCCGCCCAAGCGCGCAGCCACAACACACGCCTTGCGGCCACGCCAAAAGCCATGGACTTAGCCGAGATCCGCACCAAGTCATACAGAGCATCCGAGAGGAATGAGGCAGCCATCTCAATCTTTGCTACCTCCTGATCCACCAGAGACCAGTCGTCAGACTCTCGATCCAAGACCCGCTCCGCCCACCGAAACACGGCGCGAGCGACCAGTCCCCCACAAATAGCCGCCTGGACCCCAAAGGCAGAGACTTGAAAATTTTGCTTAAGGATGGTCTCCAATTTGCGCTCCTCAGAGTCCCGCAAGGCAGAACCGCCCTCAACAGGCACGGTATGCCGCTTGGAAATAGCCGAGACCACCGCATCCACGACTGGCGAAGCTAACGTAGCCCGATCCCCTTCAGGAATGGGATACAGGCGAGCCATGCTGCGCGCCAGCCGAAACGGCGTCTCCGGCGTTTTCCACTGCTCAAGAATAATATCCCGAATATCCTGATGCATAGGAAAAGAGCGGGAAACGGAACGGATCCCTCGTAACAGAGGGTCCCCCACACGCGGAGTCTCCGGCGGCGCGTCCTCAAAACGCAAAGCCGAAGAAACCTGTTGAATAAGGTCAGGCAGCTCATCTCTCTGAAAAAGGCGCACCACGGACGCCTCGTCACTGGAGAACGGGAAACCCGACAACCCGCCGCCAGCTTCCGTCCCCTCCAGAGGGTCCTGGAATTCCTCAGAAGGGTCCAGGTCCTCCTCCATACCGACACGTTCCTCCGACCACAAATCCTCGTCCCACGACACCCGCGGCCGCTTGGACAAGAGAGGCGGCGGAGGGGACGTCACGTCAGACGAGAGAGGCAAAGCCGCAGGGAGCGCGGAGGAAACCCCACCCCCCGAGACCCCCTGGGCGCAACCGGGACCCCCAGCCGCCTGAAAATAGGCTTTGCATAATGAAAAGAAAAAATCAGGGGAAAAACCCCCCGAGGGTCCCAAGGGACTCCCTGCCACAGCAGGGGACCCAGCAGAAACCTGCCCCTGCTTAGACAAAACAGGGGGAAGGTCACCTGAGGTGGAAGACAAAATGGAGGGGCCAGACAGAGAAGATGGCGTCTTTCCCGCCAAAACAGCTCCCTCCACAGCCTGAAGCGGCTGAGAGACCTGAAAAGTCTCAGCCGCTAAAACAGGCAAGCCGGCATCAGCTGTCAAAATATCAGCTGAGAGGGAATCCTCTAAAACCCGACCGTCGGCGGCTCGGGGAATCCCTCCGTGGGCGGACGGAGAAGACCGGGCTTCTCCACCGTTCCCTGCCGACTCGCGAGGCACCATCGGCGGGGAGCTCTGGGCGCCTGCAGCCGCTGCCGACGGAGCTCCTCCACCGCACCGGCCTGAACACCGCTTGCACAGGCCGGCCGCGAGTGCCTCGCGTCTGGAGCACAATGAGCACTTTTTCCCTTTAGAAGTGCTCATTGCTCCATACGCGACCTAGCTGTAAAAAAGTGCCGGTTAGTTGAAAAAATACAGTAAAATACAGTTTTCTTAAAGGGATACAACCCTCCAGACCAGCACTACCTCAGGATTTTTTTTTTTTTTTTTTTTTTTTTACAGAACAGACTCCACAGGCTCTCGAAGCAATATGCCTTGCTTGATTTAGGGGGCAAGGCTTACTGCTGAGGCTCCTCTAAAAAAATATGGGGAGGTGGAGGAAGTGGGGGGAGGGACCCCGCTCGTGACCCGCCGGGTTTGACACCCCCGAGGTCGGACGAACCCCCAAACAGAGTCCGTCCAAGCTCCGTCCGGCTAAAAACAGGGACAATAAACCTCTAAACAAATTCCAACAGCCCTACCAAGGGAGATGGGTACAGATCACTCAACACCTGCTGGAGACTGAAAGAAGACTGAGGGAAATAGAGAGGAGGGGCTAGGATATACTGTCCCAAAGTTTTGTTTTCAGTCTCCACCTGCTGGTCATGATTAGATATATACCCAATCGTAAAGTTAACCTCTACTGGTCTGGAGAGTGCTAAAGAATTAACATTTTCTCTGCGTACAGCGTGCTTTGTGTTTTTAAAATTTTATTGTTGGTAGATCATTTTGACTTGGCCACAAAGGTAAGGGGGAGGGAGGGGAGCTGCTGAAAGAGTCTACCTTGACGTGGTTGCAGGCTTACAAATCTTTTGGTCAAAGAGTGCGGCGACAGAGAAAAGTATGTGTGTATTCGGCCCATGAATGAAATCATTAAAACATTATAAATTGCCAATAAATTGAAATGAAAACCAAAGGATTGTGAATCAAATTGATTCTCTGACAATACAAAGATTCCAACTTTTAAAAATGATGTTACATAGTTCAGGCAACTTTATAAAGAGTTTTTAGATACTAAAATCTTGTTATTAAGGTTTAATTGACGTGCTGGCATTTTGAGGAAATTATTTGGTTTTGTGCGGCAGTTTGGGCACTCGGGGTCAAAAAGGTTAGCCATCACTGCCCTAGAGGAAAGGAGAGACAGGGGAGATATGATTCAAACGTTCAAATACTTAAAGGGTATTAACGTAGAACAAAATCTTTTCCAGAGAAAGGAAAATGGTAAAACCAGAGGACATAATTTGAGGTTGAAGGGTGGTAGATTCAGGGGCAATGTTAGGAAATTCTACTTTATGGAGAGGGTGGTGGATGCCTGGAATGCGCTCCCGAGAGAGCTGGTGGAGAGTAAAACTGTGACTGAGTTCAAAGTAGCGTGGGATGAACACAGAAGATTTAGAATCAGAAAATAATATTAAATATTGAACTAGGCCAGTTACTGGGCAGACTTGCATGGTCTGTGTCTGTGTATGGCCGTTTGGTGGAGGATGGGCAGGGGAGGGCTTCAATGGCTGGGAGGGTGTAGATGGGCTGGAGTAAGTCTTAACAGAGATTTCGGCAGTTGGAACCCAAGCATAGTACCGGGTAAAGCTTTGGATTCTTGCCCAGAAATAGCTAAGAAGAAAAAAAAAAAAAAAAAAATTTAAATTGAATCAGGTTGGGCAGACTGGATGGACCATTCGGGTCTTTATCTGCCGTCATCTACTATGTTACTATGTTATCTCCTCTGTGTCCCTGTCCCTCCTCATGTCCAGCCCATCTCAAACTCCTAACCCTAGTCCAGCATTTCAATCTCGCTCTCTTTCTCTCCATACTCTCCCTTCTGGTGCAGTCTCTCTCTATTCCCTTCATCCTTCCCAGTCCAGCATTTTCCCTCTTTGGTCCAGGTCTTTTTCTCTTCTCCCTCTGATTGCCCCCTCAGTTCTAGAATCCCCCTGCCCCTTTGCTCCAAGTCTTTCTTCCCTCTGATTTTCAGCATCTATCTCCTCTCCCCCCAAATCTCAGCTCTAGACATCTGTCTAACCCCATTGCCTGCACAGGTACAGCATCTCTTCAAACCCCTTCCTCTCAGGCCCAGCATCTTTCTAACACTTCCCCCACCCACCCAGTCTCAAAAACAGCATTTTATTGCCAGAAGACTGAGAGAAGCTGTCTTTGCCTGACCCCACCAGGGCCTTTCCTGTGCTGCATCCCACCCACAGGAAATTACAAAAGAGGGGTGACACATGATGGGCCCGAGCACAGGCAACTTATTTCAGTCACTGTATCTGCTAGAGATCCAGCACTGTTTTGAGGACTACAGGGAATAGTTATGGAGATGTGGATTCTGCAGAGGAGAGGAGGACTAAGGTTGGCAGAGAATGGAGGGATGGCAGGCTTGGATGGGGAGTGGAATGAGGGAGGGAAGGAAGGATATGAGGGTTCATTATTGCAGCCCTGGCCATTTTTCAAGGCTCACTGAATGGTAGCTATGTTCTACAGCATCCCCAACCTTAAAAATCAGGCTTAGGAATTAAACCACAGAGCTATCAAGCAAGTCACTTTGGTCACCTACTGATAAAAATGGTGAATGATGGTTATCTGTTGCCAACACTCAGCAAATGAATTCCTGCCAGACTGCTTCAGATTTTCAAATCAGATTCTTTTCTGCTACTGTTATCTGATCCTTTCAATACATTTTGACTACAGAGATATAAGCACTGATTTTAAATTGATCTAATGGCTCATGTGATTAGTTTACACAACCCAGTAAGAGAATGAGGTAGTCTTCCCACCACTCTAATAAGCAAGTATAATCCCCCCCGTATCTTACAAAGTCTTCTTCAAATTGGAGTTTAGTGCTCTTCTCTTCCTTCTTTTCCTCCCTGGCCTCCACCAGCTGCTTTTCCTGAAAGTTGTTGTTCTTGCGTGCCGGGACATTGCCATTCCAATGCCGATGGATGCTTGTTCCTCCTCCACCGCTGTTGCCACCCCGCTGGTTCATGCCATCATGACTGCGTGGTTGGGTGTGCCAGGACTGTTGATTCCCAGATAGTCCTAACTGAGCCCCTTTTGACACACCTGAATCCACAGAATCATGGCGATGAAGAGAGGGCTGATGCCAGCAATCTATAATGTAAGAAAAAAATCAAGAAAAAGGAAGAGAAGCGGAATCATGCTGAGATCACCACTTATTACTTCACAAAACCTATGATCTATATGCACTCAACTATCTAATTGTTTGCTTTAGTTGCACACAACCTATGAGATTTTCTTGTAAAACAATGTTGAGATCACCTGCAGATCCTATGGTGAAATTTAAATAATATTCTCTCTTTTAGTCCTGTTGAACCATCCTGTACAATCGAGTTGTATTCCCTTTCTGACAGTAGATGGAGATAGAGAAACCTACTTTTCCCAGCAATAAAGAAGGACTTTCTTGCACATCTTCAGCAACCATGCTTCGAGACTAAATTGAGTCTTTTGCTATTTTAGATGTGACTTATTAGAGGCCAATCAAGCTTGATTTCAAATGCTAAAAAGAAACTCCTTCTCCTGAAGCAGACATTTTTTTTTCCGAAACACAGTCTCATGTTGAATATTATACTGTACAGGAACTCTGGATATACATTTATTTTATTCATATTTCTGACTTTCGGATGCTTTGGATTATTGGTTGAAGCCCACCTGTCCATCCCTACTCTTTTTTTCTCCTGAAGTTGTCCATAGGGTTTCTACCTCTCACTCATTTTGGCTCTGTGGAAAACTCCTGCACGCTACTACCAAAACAGTGAGCAGTCCCATATACTATACCCATACTATATCAAATTGCTATATTCTGGTGGAACTCATTGTGCCATATTTACAAAATGGAAAGAACAATTGCTATACAAAAAGGAAATTATAATAATTTTAAAAGGATCTGGGGCCCATTGACATCTTATTGTAATGAGTAGACGACATTTTCCATCAAAAGTATATTTATAATATGGGGGAGGGGGTGGTATAAAGTTCTATTTAAGGTTTAATCAATAGATAAGTATGCAATATTTATACGAATTGTATGATTAAAATATTTGTGGGAAGGGTGGGTGGGGAGGGAATACATTTATGTATTTAAGATAATAATAGAAAGAAATTCAAGTGATGTATTTAAAATTAAATGATGTAATATTGTACACTTGTTGTAAGATGAAAAATGAATTAAGAATTTGGAAAAAAATTGCTATATCCATTAATAAATTCAATTATATTTGTATAAATTTAATATATTTGTAAATAAATTTTATATATTTTATTCTAAGATCATCACTAGAGAGAGAAGCAAGGAACTCAGTGAGTCCTTTGAACCAAAATTTTCCAGGAAGGATGATGACAAGATGGTGCAACAGAACTAAAGAAATGGAAATTAAAAGGTATGATCAAATTTAACCTCCTTAGCATCCACGTACACCATCCTGTATGATTAAAATGTATGCAAACAGAAATTCACTGGGTGGGGGAAGACAAACCTCCCTGAATGATGGCTCTGCCAAAGTTCGACCAGGCTCTGGTCAGCACTTTCAGTCTGCAATGGTTTACAAAAGAATGGAGGAGTGACAACCAGGTGACCACTACACAAAAATCCTTCAGTGAAATTGCTTGGACCTCTGCCCAAGACATTGCCTGAGCATAGGTTGAGTGTACTACTAGGCTACAAGGCACCTCTTTGCTCCTGCAAATATAGATGGCCTTGATAACCATCCTTATGCAGTGTGCAAAGGAAGCTTTTCACACCACCTGACCCTTTTTGGAGGCTTTGGAAAAGAACAAATAATCAGAGAAATGACAGGCTTTTGTCTCCTGCAGGTACTGAAGCAAAACTTTGCATACATCTAGCTTGTACAGCTTCCTGGCTCTGGAGTGCATCCTGATCCAAGAAGGCAAACATACCTCCTGATTCACATAAAAATCACCTTTGGGAGGAATGAGGGAATAGTACAAATGAATGGCAAGTTTTCCCAGGAGAGATACAAGTCCCGATTGGACAAAGCCTGATGTTCAAATACTCCACTGGCTGAAGCAATCATCAATAGGAAGACTGTCTTCAAGCTGAGATCCTTGAGCAGGGGAGCTTCCAAAAGCATGTTAAGTGCCAGATTCAAATACCAAAAGGAAAGAAACAATTAATGGGAGGCCACAGATGACTGATCCCCTTGAGCTGCTTGGAAAACTCCCAACACCCCACACCCCTGTAGAGGAAGAGAACTGCCAACTAAACTTTGAGGACATTCAGCACCAAACTCTGGCCAAACCCTGATGTAGAAAGATGAGCACACCTCTGGCATCTAAGCATTCCATGGGGGAAGTGAACACTGTTGACACCATCTCTCAAGAACTTTCCAGACCTGGATGTAAGCCAAAAAGTGTATGGCTTGTGGGCTTTCAGCAAGAGGGGGATAACAATGGGAAAAATATCCTCATTTCCATTTCCTTTGTTTTGAAATACTCTGTTTTCTAATTTTATTGGAGTTCATTTTTTCTGTGGTTATAATTTTATAGTTTCTGTACATTGCTTAGACTTGGCTAGCCCAAAATTTTATGATTTATCAAATATTGTAAATGAACAAACATCTCATCAGGCACCTCTTCTCAAAGGTCCAATCCCTCATCTCAAAGGTCCAACCATAACATAAGAACATAAGCAATGCCTCTGCTGGGTCAGACCAGAGATCCATCGCACCCAGCAGTTCGCTCACGCGGTGGCCCATCAGATCCAGGACCTGTATAGTAGTTCTCTATCTATACCCTTCAATCCCCTTTTCCTTCAGAAAATCATCCAATCCCTTCTTGAACCCCAATACCGTACTCTGTCCTATCACACCCTCTGGAAGCGCGTTCCAGGTGTCCACCACCCTTTGGGTGAAGAAGAACTTCCTAGAATTGGTTCTGAATCTGTCCCCTCTTAATTTTTCCGAATGCCCTCTCGTTCTTGTGGTTTTCGAAAGTTTGAAGAATCTGTCCCTCTCCGCTTTCTCTATGTCATTCATGATCTTGTAAGTCTCTATCATATCCCCTCTAAGCCTTCGTTTCTCCAGGGAGAAGAGCCCCAGTCTCTCTAATCTTTCAGCATATGAAAGGTTTTCCATACCCTTTATCAGTCGTGTCATTCTCCTCTGCACCCTCTCGAGTATCGCCATATCCTTCTTTAGGTACGGCGACCAGTATGTGACGCAGTACTCCAGATGCGGGCGCACCATCGCCCGATTCAACGGCAGGATTACATCCTTCGTTCTGGTTGTTATACCTTTCTTGATAATACCTAGCATTCTGTTCACCTTCTTTGAGGCCGCTGCGCACTGTGCCGATGGTTTCATCTTTTTATCAACCAGTACCCCCCAAGTCCTTCTCTAGGCTACTTTCACCCGCTACCAGCCCTCCCATTAAGCAATGTTACTTACCGTAACAGTTGTTATCCAGGGACAGCAGGCAGCTATTCTCACTAGTGGGTGATGTCATCCGACAGAGCCCCGATACGGACGTCTCACAAGCATGTCTTGCTTGAAGAAACTCAGAAGTTTCGAGATGCCCGCACCGCGCATGCGCCAGTGCCTTCCCGCCCGATGGTCAGGGCGTGTCTCCTCAGTTCAGGTAGCTAGCCGAGAAGCCAACCCAGGGGAGGTGGGTGGGACGTGAAAATAGCTGCCTGCTGTCCATGGATAACAACTGTTACGGTAAGTAACATTGCTTTATCCCAGGACAAGCAGGCAGGTATTCTCACTAGTGGGTGACCTCCAAGCTAACCTCAATGGGATGGTGGGAGAGTTGGCAACTTAGGAGAATAAATTTTGTAACACTGTTTGGCCAAACTGTCCATCCCTTCTGGAGAAAGTATCCAGACAATAATGAGAGGTGAATGTATGAACCGAGGACCAAGTGGCAGCCTTACAAATCTCCTCAATCGGTGTCGATCTGAGGAAGGCTACAGAGGCTGCCATTGCTCTGACCCTATGGGCTGTGACCCTACAGGGAAGGGGTAATCCAGCCTGGGCATAGCAGAAAGAGATACAAACCGCCATCTAGTTGGAGATGGTGCGCTTTGATACAGGTCGTCCCAACTTGTTTGGATCAAAGGAGACGAAAAGTTGAGGAGCAGTTCTGTGTGGTTTGGTGCGATCCAAGTAGAAAGCCAAAGCACGCTTACAGTCCAGAGTGTGAAGAGCTGATTCTCCAGGATGAGAATGAGGCTTTGGAAAAAACACTGGAAGTACAATGGATTGGTTGAGATGAAATTCAGAGACCACTTTAGGTAGGAATTTTGGATGAGTGCGGAGGACCACCTTGTCATGATGGAATACTGTGAAAGGTGGGTCCGCCACCAAGGCCTGAAGCTCACTGACCCTGCGAGCAGATGTGAGGGCCACCAGAAAAACCACTTTCCAAGTGAGAAACTTTAGTGGAGCCTTTCTCAGAGGCTCAAAAGGAGGTTTCATAAGCTGAGAAAGGACAACATTGAGATCCCAAACCACTGGAGGCGGTTTGAGAGGTGGATTGACATGAAAAAGTCCTTTCATAAATCTGGAAACCACAGGATGAGCAGAGAGAGGTTTCCCTTGCAGAGGCTGATGGAAAGCCGCAATAGCACTCAGGTGGACTCGTATAGAGGTCGACTTGAGACCAGACTGAGACAAGTGTAGAAGATAGTCCAACACAGAGGATAGGGAGGCTCGCTGAGGCTCCTTAGAATTGGAAATACACCATGAAGTAAATCTAGTCCATTTTTGGGAGTAGCATTGACGAGTAGCAGGCTTCCTGGAAGCCTCCAAGACATCCCTCACCGCCTGGGAAAACTGGTGAGGGGTTACGTTGAGAGGAACCAAGCTGTCAGGTGGAGAGATTGCAGGTTGGGATGAAGCAGTGAACTTTGATGTTGAGTAAGTAGTGAAGGAAACACTGGAAGAAGCACCGGCTCCCTGCTGCTGAGTTGAAGTAGAAAGGAGAACCAAGGTTGTCTGGGCCACCGAGGAGCAAACAGAATCATGGTGGCATGGTCTGATCTCAACTTGACCAGAGTCTTTTGTATGAGAGGAAATGGAGGAAACGCATACAGAAAGCGATTCCCCCAATCCAGCAGAAAAGCATCTGCCTCGAGGCGATGAGGAGTGTAGATCCTGGAGCAAAATTGAAGCAGCTTGAAATTGTGGGGAGCCGCAAAGAGGTCTATCTGAGGCGTCCCCCACCGAGCAAAGATCTGATGAAGGGGTGTGGAATGGAGCGTCCATTCGTGAGGCTGGAGTAGATGACTCAAGTTGTCCGCCAAGACATTGTCCTTCCCCTGAATGTAGACAGCTTTGAGGAAGGCGTTGTGGCGAACCGCCCAATCCCAGACTCTGAGAGCTTCCTGGCAGAGGGAGGCCTAGCCCGTGCCTCCCTGCTTGTTGACATAATACATGGCCACCTGATTGTCTGTGCGAATCAGGACCACCATGTCGTGAAGCAGATGTTGAAATGCCTGAAGAGCATTGAAGATGGCTCTGAGCTCCAGAAGATTGATTTGATGGAGTCGGTCCGCACTGGTCCAGAATCCCTGAGTGCGAAGCCCATCCAGATGCGCTCCCCAGGCATAGGTCGAGGAATCGGTTGTGAGGACCTTCTGGTGGGGAGGAGAGTGAAACAGCAAACCTCTGGATAGATTCGAAGAGGTCATCCACCAAAGTAGAGACTGCCGAAGAGCAGAAGTGACGATGATGTGTCGAGTCAACGGATCCGACACCTGAGTCCACTGAGATGCCAGAGTCCACTGAGGAATTCTGAGATGGAGTCTGGCTAACGGCGTCACATGAACTGTAGAGGCCATGTGGCCCAGGAGAACCATCATGTGTCTCGCTGAGATGGACTGGCGAGAAGATACAGACTGGCAGAGATGAAGAAGAGCATCCATGCGCTGAGGAGGAAGGAATGCTCTGAGACGTATGGTATCCAGGACCGCCCCGATGAAGGGGAGCGACTGAGTAGGCTGTAGATGAGATTTGGGAAAGTTGATTTCGAATCCCAAACTCTGCAGGAACAGAATCGTGGACAGGGTCGCCGAGATGACCCCCGAGGCTGAGGGAGCCTTGATGAGCCAGTCGTCGAGGTAGGGAAATACCTGAAGACCCTGGTTCCGGAGTGCAGCGGCCACCACTACCAGACACTTTGTGAAGACTCTGGGAGACGAAGACAGACCGAATGGAAGCACTCGATACTGCAGATGCAGATGTCCCACCCGAAATCTGAGGAATTTGCGAGAGGCCGGATGAATGGGAATGTGAGTGTAGGCCTCCTTGAGATCCAGAGAGCATAACCAGTCGTTCTGCTCGAGGAGGGGGTAGAGAGAAGCAAGGGTCAGCATGCGAAACCTCTCTTTGACTAGGAATTTGTTGAGGACCCTGAGGTCCAAAATGGGTCGCAGGTCGCCCGTCTTCTTCGGAACAAGGAAGTACCGGGAGTAAAACCCCTGATTGTGTTGGTCCACAGGGACCGGCTCGACGGCCCGGAGCCAGAGCAAAGCCTGGGCTTCCTGAAGAAGAAGGGCGGTCTGTGTCAAGTTGGAAGGATACTCTCTTGGAGGGTGGTCCGGAGGGACCCGATGGAATTGAAGAGAGTATCCCTCCCTGATGATAGTAAGGACCCAGAGGTCGGTGGTTACGGCCTCCCAGCGATGATAAAAATGATGGAGGCGCCCTCCGATGGGAAAAACAGGGTGAGGCAGAACGAGGCTGGTTATGCCCTCGAAGAGACAGTCAAAAAGGCTGAGGAGCCTTAGGGACAGCAGACGGCTGAGACTTTTGCTGAGCCTTCTGAGGAGGCTGCCGCTTCGCAGGTTGCCTCGCAGGAGGAGCTTGCCTCGGCTGATAACGCCGCTGATAGATCAATGGCGGTCGAGAGGGTCGAGACTGCTGAGGTTTAGGCTTCGGCCTAAGAATGGATTGGAAGGACTTTTCATGATCAGACAATTTCTTCGTGACTGTCTCGATGGATTCGTCAAAAAGATCCGCCCCAGCACATGGGACGTTTGCCAGGCGGTCCTGAAGATTCGGGTCCATGTCAATGGTCCGCAACCAGGCCAAATGGCGCATCGCCACAGAGCAGGCTGCTGTTCGGGCCGAGAGCTCGAAAGCATCATAGGCAGATTGCATCAACTGAAGACGAAGCTGGGACAGCGAAGCAACCACCTCCTCAAATTCAAACCGAGCCTGGGCCTCGATGTAGGGCGTGAATTTCCAAAGCACAGGCAGAAAAAATTCCATGTAGGTGGCAAAGTGGAAATTATAATTAAGGACTCGGGACGCCATCATAGAATTCTGATAGATGCGTCGTCCAAACTTATCCATGGTCCTGCCCTCGCGGCCCGGAGGCACCGAAGCATACACCTGGCCAGGATGAGACCGCTTGAGCGAGGATTCGACCAGGAGGGACTGATGAGAAAGCTGAGGTCCCTCGAAGCCCTTATGATGCACCATGCGGTACCGAGCATCCAATTTTCCAGGGACCGCAGGGATAGAGTAAGGAGACTCAAAGCACCTCATGAAGGTCTGGTCGAGGAGCTTGTGCAGAGGTAGGCGTAAGGACTCGGCCGGAGGACGAGGCAAGTGCATGGTATCGAGGTACTCCTTGGAGTATCGAGACCCAGCATCGAGGGTAATGTCCATGTCATCCGCCATCTGTTGGAGAAACGAGGAAAAAGACAGTTGATCCGCCGGCGCCGGTCTTCGAGAAGGACTAGAAGAAGTCGAGGCTTCAGGCTCCACAGAAGCCTGTGAGCAACAGGGCGAGTAAAACACCTCGGGGTCCTTGAACTCCGGGCCCGGAGGAGGAGACCCAGCCGAAGCAGAATACCCCATCCGAGGCAATTTCTTCTGAGGCGAGACGGTCGAGTGCCGAGAGGAATGCCTCGAAGAGTGTCTGGATCGATGCCCCTCTCAATGCCTGGAAGGAGATTGAGCCCTCCTGTGAGAATACTGGTCCACAGAAGCCTCCTAGAAGCAGATAGGACTCGAGGCCGTCGATCGGAGAGGCGGAAGAGTCGGTGCCTCCCCAGAAGCCGCCCAGGCTTGATAGGGGGTTCGGAAGAACTCGTCCTGCTTCCTGCTATGCCCAGGACTGGGAGGTCTCGAAGGTGGACGCCACTTTGTGTCATGGGGTGGGGTAATAGGTTCCAAGGGAGGCAAGTCGCTAAGGGAAGCTTTCCTCGAGGGAATAGGCTCCAAGGGAGGCATGGCACTACCCGAGGACCGCCTCGAAGAACCGGACACCGCCCGCCGCTCCTCCTCGCCGAGCAACGAGGTCGAGCGGCGCGGCGGAGGAGGAGGGGGCGGCCCGCCCCTCGGAACCGGAACTGGGAGGTCACCCTGGATCGAAGCAATCAGCTGGGGTCCCATGGTGTTCATGAGTTCCACAAACTGAGCCTCCAGAAGGGACCGCAACGAAGCCGATATGGAGGAATCCGCACCAAAAGGGTCTCCGCGCTCTTTCGGTGCCGCGTGCTTCTGCTTGCCAGCCTTCGGCACTTTAAGCACCACCGGTGGAACTGTAGGGGTCGATACCTGTTCCGAGGAGACGGAGGAAGGCACCGGCGCCGAGGCCGAAACCGGCGTGAACGAGGCTGGTTTAAGAAGGCCCGAAGCAGCCGGGGAGGCAGAGGGCTTCGCCGATGGAGTCGAAGCACCAGTCGATGTCGAAGCTGAAGGATCCAACGAAGCTTCCATCTTGAACATGGACTCCCACAGCAGACAGCGGCGCTTAAACGCTCGCGCCCTCAGAGTGGAGCAAGGCCGGCACGATTTCGGAAAGTGATCCGGACCCAGACACTGTAGGCAGTGTCGATGCGGGTCCGTGAGCGAAATCGCGCGCTGGCACTTGCTGCACTTTTTAAAACCGGTGATCGGCCGAGACATAGGCCGGAAAAGCTCCGCCGCAAGGTTGAACCCGGTGTCGGAAGAAAAAATTTTTTTTTTTTTTTTGAAAAAAGAAATCAAAGAAAGAAAGAAATGCACGGGAGAGCCAAAAGAACCCAACCCGCGGCAATACAGAAGGCAAAAAACAGATTCAATGGGCGCAAAATTGAAGTAAACTTCTCAGCTCCGCGGAAAAAAAAGAACTGAGGAGACACGCCCTGACCATCGGGCGGGAAGGCACTGGCGCATGCGGGCATCTCGAAACTTCTGAGTTTCTTCAAGCAAGACAAGCTTGTGAGACATCCGTATCGGGGCTCTGTCGGATGACATCACCCACTAGTGAGAATACCTGCCTGCTTGTCCTGGGATAATGCGGAGGCTGAAAAAGCACTTTTTTTTTAACAAGAGAATTTAATTGATCCTTAAATGTAAGTGAGGAATCAATGATAATACCCAATATTAACAAGGAAAACTCAATTTTCAGAGATTCTCCTGA
Source organism: Geotrypetes seraphini (assembly GCF_902459505.1). Taxonomy (NCBI): domain Eukaryota; kingdom Metazoa; phylum Chordata; class Amphibia; order Gymnophiona; family Dermophiidae; genus Geotrypetes; species Geotrypetes seraphini. The sequence continues at coordinate 73,597,533 of NC_047095.1, forward strand.
ATCTAAGATCACAGCAGAGGGAAGGGAATCTAATTTTGGGCCAAGCCATAAAAGCTTAGTCTTAGCGACATTTAATTTCATCTGGACCATCATCGCCCAGAACCTTAGTTTGTTAATACAATGATTAATATTGGGTATCAGATTAGCAAAGTCTGGATCAACCTGAAGTAATATAAAGATATTGTCGGCATACATTAATAAAGTTTCTCGAGTATTCAAATCATAATATTTCAGTGTACTCATGGATTTTAAATAGAACTGGAGACAATAGAGAGCCCTGGGGAACACCAAAAAGGGCTCTCCAGTGCCAATGTGTGTAGGAGAAGGCAAAGGGGGTGGGATGGGTGAAGAGACTATAAAATAAACCACCAGGATATTTGAAAAAAAAAACACCCAATTGGGCAGGAAAATTGAATCGAAAAATCAATTCAATAGGCTGAATTGAAATCGAATATATTTTTTCCTGAATCAGGCAGCACTACTTCACACATCTATCAGAATAAACTGGGCAATAGGCTCTACAGCCCACACAGTATTTCCCCTTCTGGGGAAGACTTCCTTTGGTCTGCCATATTCAGTTCCTAGAGTTCACAGGGATGAAAGGTAAACACAGCAGGTTTCACCCAATAGGAGAGAACCCCAGAGCCTAAAAAATTAGTGGAGAGAAACCTAGAGCCTAAAATATTAGCTCTCTGACTTGAATGGGACACTGTGACCACAAATAGCAACATGTACCAAAGCTTGGATATTTTAGAGACTCATCTCCTTATGTACATACACTTGCACACAAATTTATTTATTTAAGCACAAATGACTCTAGAGGGTTAGAACCCTGTGAGAAAAGCCAGCAATTGGATATCCCAAGTATGGTACAGAAACTGTTATTGCTTCATCAGTGAAACGGTGGTCTTTTAAAATTTTATTTAGCATAAATTAAACACCTTACCGCCTGTAGTTCTGAGGGGTCCATTGTTAAAAAAGCCATCGGAAGAGTTATGTCGCCTGCGGCTTAGCCCAAAGCGTCCCTCTCCTTGAAGAAGGTGCTCTCCATGTTTCTCAAAGGTGGCTGCAGGAGACTAGAAGAGACAATCATTTAGTAAGAAGGGAAGTGTAGCTTAGGAAAGTCACACATCAGTATCTCCATGAGCTATATTTGGCTAAAATGCATTTATTCAAAAGATTTATTGAAGATATGAGAAATAAAGTTTACAAATTCATGACAAAGCAGAAATGCAAACAATTTGGTGAAATTATAATTAAGATTTACTGTTCTGAAAACCAAGACTCTATATAAAAAGCTTAATGAAACATGGTTGCTGAAATGAAGTGTTACACAAAATAGTTACTGTATTTTTCATTCCATAAGACGCACCTGACCATAAGACGCACCCTAGATTTAGAGTAGGAAAACAAGAAAAAAAACATTCTGAACCAAATTGTGTACTAACATATACCAGGCTCTGCACCCAGCACCCCTCACTCCCTGCCAGGCTCTGCACCAAACCCCACTCTCCTTGCCAGGCTCTGCATCCTGTCCCCAATCCCCTATTAATTGTAATGCAATTTTGTCCTTTTATTTTTCATATACACACAGAACATAAGAACATAAGAAGTGCCACCGCTGGGTCAGACCACAGGTCCATCCTGCCCAGCAGTCCACTCCCGCGGCGGCCCAACAGGTCACGACCTGTCTGAATCACCCCTTGGTTTCAGTACCCTACGATCCCTTTGTCCCTCAGGAATCCATCCAATCCCTGTTTGAATCCCTGTACTGTATTCTGCCTGATCACTTCCTCCGGGAGCGCATTCCATGTGTTCACGACCCTTTGGGTGAAGAAAAACTTCCTTGCATTTGTCTTGAACCTATCCCCCTTCAGTTTCTCCGAGTGCCCCCTCGTACCTGTTGTCCCTCTCAGTCTGAAGAACCTGTCCCTATCCACCCTCTCTATGCCTCTCAGGATCTTGAAGGTCTCTATCATATCTCCCCTGAGCCTCCTTTTTTCCAGAGAGAAGAGACCCAGCTTATCCAGCCTCTCGGCGTATGGGCAGTTTTCCAGCCCTCTTACAAGCTTCGTTGCTCTCCTTTGGACTCTCTCAAGTACCGCCATGTCCTTCTTGAGGTGCGGCGACCAATACTGAACGCAGTATTCCAGGTGCGGAAGCACCATCGCCCGATATAGTGGCATGATGACTTCCCGCGTCCTGGTTGTGATACCCTTCTTTATGATGCCCAGCATCCTGTTGGCTTTTTTCGACGCTGCTGCGCACTGTGCGGATGGCTTCATTGATGCATCCACTAGCACACCCAAGTCTCTCTCAAGTCCGCTGTCTCCCAGCAGTGCCCCCCCCATTTTGTAGTTGAACAACGGGTTCTTGTTTCCTATATGCATGACCTTGCATTTCTCAACGTTAAAGCGCATTTGCCATTTGTTTGCCCAGTCTTCCAGCTTGTCCAGGTCCCTTTGCAGGTCCTCACATTCCTCCCTGGTCCTAACCCTGCCGCAGAGTTTGGTATCGTCCGCAAATTTTATAACCTCGCATTTTGCCTCCGTTTCCAGGTCGTTGATAAATATGTTGAAGAGCAGTGGCCCCAGCATCGATCCCTGCGGCACACCGCTCGTGACTCCCCGCCAGTCAGAATATTGGCCCTTCACTCCGACCCTCTGCAGTCTACCCGACAGCCAGTGCTTGATCCATCTGTGTACATCCCCGCCCACCCCGTGGTTCCACAGCTTCTTAAGCAGCCTTTCATGTGGCACCTTGTCAAAAGCCTTTTGAAAATCGAGGTAAATGATGTCTATGGGTTCCCCTTTGTCCACCTGACTGCTTATTCCTTCAAAGAAGTACAGTAGGTTCGTAAGGCATGACCTTCCCTTACAGAATCCGTGCTGGCTTGTTCGCAGTAAGTCATTTTTCTCGATGTGTTCGCAAATGTTGTCCTTGATCATCGCTTCCACCATCTTCCCTATAACTGAAGTCAGGCTCACCGGCCTGTAGTTCCCGGGGTCACCCCTCGATCCCTTCTTAAAGATAGGTGTGACATTTGCCAGTTTCCAGTCCTCCGGCACCTCTCCTGTTCTCAGGGATAGGTTGCAAACATGCTGGATTGTGCCAGCAGATATAAATTCTCAAAACTGATACATTTCGATCACTAAATTGAAAATAAAATAATTTTTCCTACCTTTGTTGTCTGGTGATTTAATTAATTTCTGGTTGGACTTCCTTCTGACTGTGCATCCAACATTTTTTTCACAATCCAGCCCCATTTCCTTTGGGTCCAGGTCTCTATCTCTTTTCCCTCTGCTTACCCTCCCCAGATCCATTGTCAGTTCTCCTTTGTACCTACCACCACCTTTGTTCCAGGTCTCCCTCTCTCTCCCTCCTCTGTTATGATCTTGCATCTCTCTATTCTTCCTCAGGGTCTCTCCCCCTCTGTCTTTTCTGTCTGCACCTCCCATAGTCCAGCATCTGCCTCCTGTCTTTCCTCTTTGCTCCAGGCCTCTCTCTCTCTTTTGCTTACAACCCCCATCCCATCCCCATGTCCAGCATTTGTCCTCCTTTCTTTCAGGTCTTTCTTTGCTTCTCTTTCTCCTTTCTTCCTCCCTCCCTGGTCCAGCATCTTTCCACCTCTCTGCAGTCTCTCTCTCTCTCTCTCTTCCCTCTATACACCCCCAAGACCAACTTCTGCCCCCCATCTCTTCAGCCTCCCCCTTTGTTTCTTCTGCTAACATTTTGTGTTTCCCCTCTCTATGCCCTCTAGTCCAGCATTTGACCTGTCTTCAAGTCTGTTTTCCCACCCCTCCTCAAGGTCCTTTTCTGTCTCTTTCTCTCTCCCGCTTCCCCTCTCCCCCCAGGTCCTTTTCTGTCTTTCTTTCCAAGTAGGAAGCAATCAAATCAAAGTTTTCTGGCTGCTGGACAAACTTTTCCTTGATCTTCTTCTCATGGTCTGTCCAAACATTCATGAATTGCCTGTCTTTATAAACCTTCATGGGATCTTCCATCAATCCATTCATATTAATAAACTTAACCCATCTCTGCTCAGCATTAAACATCATGGGAGGAATGACAGACAGCTGCCGCATCTGTTTTTCATGGTTCTCTTGTTCAGAAAGCTCATCAATGATTTCTGAGATCTCATGTTCACTTCTAGCAATATATGCAGATAGACCAGCCCCACATTTACCAACCCTTTGAAACTGTTCCTGCTGCTCCCTCTTTTGCGAATTTCAGGGAAATGTTTCTCATAGTATTCTCTAGTTTTGGTTTTCTTGGCCTTCTGGCAAGGATTCTCCTCACTTCTGTCCACTTTCTTCTCCCAGGCTTCCATCAGTTGATCATAACTTTGACAAATTTTCTGCTCCCTCTGTCTCTCTCCCCCCCTCCCGTGTCCAGATCCCTCATGATGCTTGGTGCACTCAGTGAAAGATCATCTTCTGCACTGTGACTGCTGCTGAGATAATTACAGCAGCCTGCTAAGCGAACATAGCAGGCTGACATTGGCCTCCGAAGCACATTGCCTTTGCCGTGGTCCCGCTCCTCCTACGACGTCAGGGGTAAGGGGTAGAAATCCAAGAGAACCGTATGTGTTGGGAGGTGAGAGGGACCTTGGGGTGATGATTGTGTCTGAGGTTCTAAAAATCTAAAGGCATCTAAACAGTGTGATAAGGCGGTGGCTGTAGCCAGAAGGATGCTAGGCTGTAGAGAAAGAGGAGTAACCAGTAGAAGGAAGGTGTTGATGCCCTTGTATAGGTCATTGGTGAGGCCACACTTGGAGTATTATATTCACTTTTGGAGGCTGTATCTGGCAAACATAAGAACATAAGAAGTTGCCCCCGCTGAGTCAGACCAGAGGTCCATCCTGCCCAGCGGTCCGCTCCCGCGGCGGCCCATCAGGCCTAGTGCCTGAACAGTGATCCCTGATTAATTTACCTCTAATCCCATCCCTATAATATATCTCTACTCTTATCTGTACCCCTCAATCCCTTTGTCTTCCAAGTACCTATCCAAAGCTTCTTTGAACCCCTGTAGCGTGCTCCTGTTTATCACATCCTCTGGTAGCGCGTTCCATGTATCCACCACCCACTGTGTGAAAAAGAACTTCCTAGCGTTTGTTCTAAACTTCTCCCCTTTCAATTTCTTTGAGTGCCCCCTTGTACTTGTTGATCCCCTTAATTTGAAAAATCTGTCCCTGTCTATTTTTTCTATGCCCTTCATGATCTTGAAGGTTTCTATCATGTCTCCTCTAAGTCTCCGCTTTTCCAGGGAGAAAAGCCCTAGCCTTTTCAGTCTGTCAGTATATGAGAGATCCTCCATACCCTTTATTAGCTTAGTTGCTCTTCTTTGAACTCTCTCAAGTACCTCCATGTCCTTCTTGAGGTACGGCAACCAGAATTTAACACAGTACTCCAGTTGCGGGCGCACCATAGCACGATACAGTGGCAGGATGACTTCCTTCTTTCTGGTCGTGATACCCTTCTTAATGATACCCAACATTTTGTTTGCTTTCCTTGAGGCTGTTGCACACTGTGCCGACGCCTTCAATGTTGTGTCTACCATCACTCCCAGGTCTCTTTCAAGGTCGCTCACCCCTAGCGCTGATCCCCCCATTTTGTAAGTGAACATCGGGTTTTTTTTTCCCTATATGTACGACTTTGCACTTCCCTATGTTGAAACTCATTTGCTATTTTTTGGCCCATTCTTCCAGTGTTGTCAGATCTTTTTGGAGATCTTCGCAGTCCTCCATGTTATTTACCTTGCGATATAGTTTGGTGTCATCCGCAAATTTAATAACCTCACATTTTGTTCCTGCCTCCTGGTCTTTAATGAATATGTTGAAAAGTATCGGTCCCAGCGCCAACCCCTGTGGAACTCCGCTCGTGACCCATTGCCAGTCTGAGTAATGGCCCTTTACTCCAACCCTCTGTTTCCTGTCCGCCAACCAGTGGCCAGAGGAAGGTGGCAAAAATGGTAAGAGATTTGAACAAAAAGAAGTATGAGAGGAGACTGGAAGACCTAAATATGTATACTCTGGACAGGGGAGATATGATACAGACGTTTAATCTAATCTAATCTAATCTAGTCTTCAGTTTATATACCGGGAGAAGCAGATGGAGGAGGCGTCCTCGACTTCGGAGTAGAAAGCCTCGAATAGCCTCGAGGTGTAGAGAGATGAGGCGTGTCTCGAGAAGAGGATCTGTGCCTCAATGGATGCCTCAACTGATGTGGAGAACTGTGCCTCGAACCAAGCAGGTCTCGCTGAGAAGAAAGTCGAGGAGTCTTTGCCCTATGCCTCGGGAAGGGCAATGTCTTATGCGAGAACGAGGGCTAGAGGCTGGAGATCGAGACACAAGAGATGGAACTCCTGGTGTCGAGGCATCTCGAGGCACTGACAAGGACTCGGCTCCTTGAATAGCGTGCTTATGCTCCAGACGAGACACTCGCAAAGAATTGACACCTTGCATAGAGAGTGTGGAATCCTCTCGAGGCACTCCCAAGGACTCAACTCCTTGTATAGAGTGAGGAGATTGAGGTCGAGACTCAGCCAAGGACTCGACGCCAGGTGTTACTGCTGTGTGCTCAGGCTGGACTGCAGGAAGCAGAGTCGAGGCAGGAGCATGTTTGGCACGGATATTGCCCAACTGACGATCCAAAATGGTCTGGATCAGAGCCTCCAAACGTGACTCCGAGACTGGAGGATCTGTTACTTTTGATGCAGCAACAGTCTCCAAGGAAGAACGACTCTTTGACTTGGAGCCATGCTTCTTAGGCAGCTTGATAACCACTGCTGGCACCTGACCTGAGGGAGGCAGCGAGGCAAGCATCTTGTCAGGAGAAGACTTAGCAGATTTGCTCGAGGATGTGCCAAACGAGGCAGGCTTGATCAAAGAAAAGGCCGAGATTGAGACAGAAGGCGGAACCTCCCTTAAGGTTGACCAAATGTGAGGTCGAGATTGAGACTGGGGCAAGGGGATCCATACCGCCAAAGTGTTTCTCCACCTGAACTCGATGCTTAAGGGCTCGCGGTTGAAGGGTAGCACAGCGAGTACACGACTCTGGATGATGGTCAGGTCCCAAATACTGAATACACCACCTATGTGGGTCAGTGAGGGAGATCGCTCGCTGGCAACAGTTACACTTCTTGAAGCCTGTGACCGGTCTGGACATAGACGGAAAGATGGCCTCAGCAAAATTGAATCCCGCCGGCGGAGGCCGCAAAGCAGGCCCCGCCATGACAAAAGAAATACAATGAGTCTTTTTTATTTATTTATTTTTTAAAAATGAAAATGCACAAAAAACACAGCGACCCTGAAAAATAACAAAACACGAGCTGTGGTGAGAGAAGGCACGAAGTTTAGAACTGAGTCTAGCGCAGAGCATCGAAAACAAGACTTCTCAGCTCCGCGGAAAACAGAGAACTGAGGAGACGCTCACACTTGCATGGGCGAGAAGGCACTCGCGCATGTGCGGTGCGGCAGTTGCGAACTTTCTAAGTTCTGCAAGCAAATCAGCTTGCAAAGCTGTCTGCATCCGGGCACCGTGGATGACGTCACCCATATGTTGAGAATAGGCTGCCTGTTTGTCCTGGGATAATAATCAGTAAGTTGACCAGCTACAATTGATTCTTAAGTCGACAAAACCGCAGGCTCCTAGGTGTTACTACAATCCTAGACAGTCGACATCTTTTAAATGGCACTACACTCTACCACTGTTGTCTTCCATAACTCTGGACTCTGGGTCAAAAGAGCCCTAGAAACCAAATTTCTCAGAAACCTCAGGTTCCTCCTCAGAGAAGACACTTCCTGCAGAGATGGAGAGCGAGTCTGCTGACGTTATCGTTTGGCATGCTTCGACTTATTCGATGCTGGAGATACCAACGAAGTATGGTGAGTTATGGGAGTGCTTCTTAGTCTGTTTACCAGATGGTGTTGGCGCCCATACCGAGGAAGCAGACGTCGAATGACGCGTAAATAGAAGGGTCAACATCATTGTGGCTTTATTCACATTGGACACAGTGGACATCGCTGATGGATCTTGAGATCCAAAATGTTTTTCCTGCTGTAGACATCGAGCCTTCAAAGAGCATTATTGTGGCTTTGAACAGTAAGGACAAGAGTCAGCTCGGTGCTCAGGACCAAGGCACTGAAGACACCAGTTGTGTGGATCAGTGGCTGATATAGCCCTGTTGCACTGAGAACACCTCTTGAAGGTGCTTGAAGGCTTAGACATCGAAGGAAAAACGGCCGATACAAGTTGAAAGAATTTTTCCTCCGAGAGTCAAGTAAATTAATGACCAAAAAGTCAATGCCTTTGGCTAGAAAACTGGCTTGAAAGGAGGACCAAAGGCCCGAAAAACGGGAAAGAAAAAATTTTGAGAAAAACTCCCAAACTGAGAAACAAACTACTACAAATGAAAATAAAAGAAATGAAGCACAAAAATACACCAAGGTGGCACACAAAAATAGAACGAGTGAAAGGCTCCAATGATACACTTCTTAGTGCCACAGAAAACTAAGAATTGATGGTCCTCCGAGCCTGTCAGGCAGGAAGGGCCTCATGCATGTGCAGTATGAGCGGTCTCGAGACTGCTAAAGAAGTTAAAGTGACAGTACACTTTATCACTGTCTGTACTGGGCTCAGTGGATGACATCACCCACATGTGAGAACATGATGCCTGCTTGTCCTGGAATAACAGAAGATACAAGCAGAGACCAGGCGCTAGTAGAAACACATCCATCCACCTGTTAGAGATAGAGTACCCAGTTGAATTCGGTCTTATTGCATGTACAGCCTCCTGGTCAACCAGCATGCTCTATCTCCACCTGCTGATAGATGTACACAACCCACTAGTCTCTGGATTCATCTGCTGCAGGCGCTAAGGAATGATAATTACTACATACACTAATGGTGCAAAACCTGTGTCCAATGCCAGAATTGCTGCCCTGTTCTACACATTACATAACGTAACAATCTGCTTAACATTCAGCAAAAGTTAACCACTCCATCTCCAACCTGTTGACGGCAACGGGCGACTTCAAAACTTTTCGAAAAGAAATCAAAACTCTACTTTTCAAAAAAATTTATCCAGATATCTTAATCCAACCCTTCCCCCTCCTCCTAGATAAATTCTCCCCCAAAACCTCCACTTAAATAATTTCTTCCTCCACAAAACACCAACCAAGTATTCAGATCCCTGAAATGTAACGTAATCTTATTTGTACTCTAACTGTAATCTATTTGTTATATCACACAGTAACATACAGTCAATTTAATATCCAATTTGCAAGTTCTTCCGGAATTAATCCAGCTACCTCTCCTCCCTTGTAACCAAAAAAAAAACCAAAAACAAAACTGTTGTAACTTCACTGGAAATGTCCAGTTAGCTCTTTTGTAATCCGCCTTGAACTGCAAAGTATAGGCGGAATAGAAGTCCGTAATGTAATGTAATATACCACAGGACCGTGAATCTCTATGCAATTTACAAAAGAGAAAGTTATTACAACTGAATAGAGTAACTTAGTTTCCTAAATATTTAGTGAACAGATATGTTTTCAAATGCCTCCTGAAATCTAGGTAAGTGCTATAAGTCATAATTAAGAGATTTAAGTCTTTGTCCCCTGATAAGACAAAAGACGGTGGTATTTTTTCAATTTACATCCTTTTACAGGTGGAAAAGTGAAATTAGCATTTGAACATCTAGTATGTTTACTAATGGCACACAAGAATAAATTCAGAAGGTAACTAGGAGCAAGTCCAAACAAGATTTTATAGCAAAAGCATCCAAACAAACTTAATCCAAGCCTCAACTGGTAAGCTGAATGTTGGCAAACTTAATTTGTTAAAGGATGTGATGGCAAATATTACCTTGGCACTCTGTGGCGTAGAAAAGTTAAGCCAAGCAGGAACAAAGTCATGCTGCGCCATTTAGGTCCAGTGTCTACTGTCAGCAAAGGGAGGCATCAAACCTCATGGCCAGGTCAGAACCTGTACACAGGGAAATGGAACAGCAGAGTCAGCTTCACAGCAACCTAAAATCCTAATCTTGAACAGGGAATGCAGGCTGGACAGTACCATAGAAACTCCTAGATGTGAGCTTCCAAGAAAATCTAACATTCTGTACTACTGTAAATAATTACACTAAAATATTTTATTTCCAGTAATCAAAATTAGGAGTAATGAGATGAAAAACTGTACTGGAATTTTCCAGTTAGCACAGTTACTTACCGTAACAGGTGTTATCCAGGGACAGCAGGCAGATATTCTTAACGCATGGGTGACGTCACCGACGGAGCCCCGGTACGGACACTTTTAACTAGAAAGTTCTAGTTGGCCGCACCGCACATGCGCGAGTGCCTTCCCGCCCGACGGAGGAGAGCGTGGTCCCCAGTTAAGATAAGCCAGCTAAGAAGCCAACCCGGGGAGGTGGGTGGGTCGTAAGAATATCTGCCTGCTGTCCCTGGATAACACCTGTTATGGTAAGTAACTGTGCTTTATCCCAGGACAAGCAGGCAGCATATTCTTAACGCATGGGTGACCTCCAAGCTAACAGAGAGGGAGGAGGGATGGTTGGCCATTAGGAAAATAAATTTTGTAACACAGATTGGCCGAAGTGTCCATCCCGTCTGGAGAAGGCATCCAGACAATAGTGAGTAGTGAACGTGTGAACTGAGGACCAAGTGGCAGCCTTGCAGATTTCCTCGATGGGCGTGGAACGGAGGAAAGCCACAGAAGCAGCCATAGCTCTGACCCTGTGGGCCGTGACAGCACCTTCCAGTGAGAGACCGGCCCGAGCATAACAGAACGCAATGCAGGCAGCAAGCCAGTTGGAAAGCGTCCGTTTAGAGACAGGGCGCCCCAGACGGTTAGGGTCAAAGGACAAAAAGAGCTGAGGTGAAGAGCAGTGAGCCCTGGTACGGTCAAGGTAGTATGCAAGGGCCCGCTTACAGTCTAGCGTGTGTAACGCCTGTTCCCCAGGATGAGCATGGGGTTTAGGGAAAAAGACAGGCAATACAATGGACTGGTTGAGGTGGAAGTCCGAGACCACCTTGGGAAGGAATTTAGGGTGGGTACGCAGAACCACCTTGTCATGGTGAAAAACAGTAAAAGGTGGGTCGGCAACCAGTGCGTGCAGTTCACTAACCCTCCTGGCAGAGGTGATGGCTATGAGGAAAAGCACCTTCCACGTCAGAAATTTGAGTGAAGTAGTGGCAAGAGGCTCAAAAGGAGGTTTCATGAGGGCGGATAAAACCACATTCAGGTCCCAGACGACTGGAGGAGGCTTCAGAGGCGGTTTGACATTGAAGAAGCCTCTCATGAACCGGGAAACCAGTGGATGAGCCGTGAGAGGTTTTCCGAGGATAGGCTCATGAAACGCAGTGATGACACTGAGGTGGACTCTGATTGAGGTAGACTTGAGGCCAGCGTCGAACAGAGAGAGCAAATAGCACAGTTACTTACCGTAACAGGTGTTATCCAGGGACAGCAGGCATATATTCTCACATGTGGGTGACGTCATCTACGGAGCCCCAGCGCGGACAGCTTTTCAAGCAAACTTGATTGAAGTTTCAAGTTTGCTACACTGCACCACGCATGTGCATGCCTTCTTGCCCACTAGAGGGTGCATCCCCACCTCGTGGTCCTCAGTTCCATAACCAGCAAGAAGCCATCCCCGGGGAGGAGGGCGGGTTGTGAGAATATATGCCTGCTGTCCCTGGATAACACCTGTTACGGTAAGTAACTGTGCTTTATCCCAGGACAAGCAGGCATGATATTCTCACATGTGGGTGATCTCCAAGCCAACCAAAAAAGGGCAGGTGGGAGGATGGCAATTTAGGAAAACAGGTTACGCAACACCGACTGGCCAAACCGGCCGTCGCTTCTGGACAAAGTGTCCAGACAGTAGTGGGAGGTGAACGTATGAACCGAAGACCAAGTGGCAGCTTTACAAATGTCCTCCACAGGAGTAGACCGGAGGAAAGCAACTGAAGCTGCCATAGCTCTGACCTTATGCCCCGTGACTCGACCATGGAGCGTAAGACCAGCCTGAGTATAGCAAAAAGAAATACAAGCAGCCAACCAGTTGGACAAGGTGCGCTTGGAAACAGGATGTCCCAACCGATTAGGATCAAAGGACAAAAACAATTGAGGAACCTTCCGATGAGACTTGGTACGTTGGAAATAAAAAGCCAATGCCCTCTTACAGTCAAGCGTGTGGAGCGCCGCCTCACCAGGATGTGAGTGGGGCTTCGGGAAGAACACCGGAAGAACAATGGACTGATTGAGGTGGAAATTGGACACAACCTTAGGCAAAAATTTAGGATGGGTGCGGAGGACCACCTTGTCATGATGAAACACAGTAAAAGGTGGATCCGCAACCAAAGCCTGCAGCTCACTAATCCGACGAGCAGACGTGAGCGCAAGTAAAAAGACTACCTTCCAAGTGAGAAACTTAAGAAGACATTTGTCGATAGGCTCAAAAGGAGGCTTCATCAGTTGAGATAAGACCACATTAAGATCCCAAACTACAGGAGGAGGTTTCAGAGGAGGATGAACATTCACGAGACCCCTCATTAAACGAGTTACCAGAGGATGAAGAGAAAGAGATCGACCCTCGAGATGCCGATGGAACGCCGCAATGGCACTGAGATGCACCCGAATGGAAGTCGTCTTCAGCCCAGACTGAGACAGATGCAACAAATAGTCCAGCACCGAAGATACTGGAACCGAACTCGGTTCCAGATGGTTCGAGGAGCACCAAGATGAAAATCTGGTCCACTTCTGGGAATAACAAAGCCTAGTCGAGACCTTGCGCAAGGCTTCCAAAATCTCCCTCACCGATTGAGAAACAGGAACCGACGTCAAGGGGAGAGGAACCAAGCGGTCAGATGTAAAGACTGAAGATTGGGATGTAACAGTGAACCCCGACTCTGAGACAGCAGAGAGGGAAAAACAGGTAGGAGCAGAGGTTCCCTTACACTGAGTTGGAGGAGCAGGGAGAACCAGTGCTGTCTGGGCCAACGAGGCGCAATGAGAATCATCGTGGCCCCGGTCGATTTGAGATGTACCAACGTTCTCAAGATCAGAGGGAAAGGAGGGAACGCATAAAGGAACCTCCCCCCCCAGTCGAGAAGGAAGGCATCGGCCTCGAGACGGTCCCGGGAGTACATCCGGGAACAATAGAGGGGCAGTTTGTGAGTCTCCGGGGAGGCAAACAGATCCACCTGAGGAGTCCCCCAGCGGTCGAAGACCTCGCGCAGAACCCGGGAGTTCAGCGACCACTCGTGCGGCTAGAGAAGACGACTGAGTTTGTCCGCCAGACAGTTCCTCTCTCCCTGAATGTAGACCGCACGCAGGAATATGTTCTGGGAGACTGCCCATTCCCAAAGGCGCAGGGCTTCCCGGCACAGAGACCAAGAGCCCGTTCCGCCCTGTTTGTTCACATAATACATTGCCACCTGGTTGTCCGTCCGCACGAGGACAACCTGATCGTGCAGCAGGTGGCAGAACGCTTGAGCCGCCAGAAAAATGGCCCGAAGCTCCAACACATTGATGTGACAAAGACGGTCCTCTGCCGACCATAGCCCCTGAGTCCGCAGACCGTCGAGATGAGCCCCCCACGCGTACTCCGAGGAGTCCGTGGTCAGGACCTTGCGATGCGGAGGAACAAGAAAGAGCAAACCTCCGGAAAGATTGGAAGAGTTGGTCCACCAACGGAGCGAGCGTCTCAAAGAAGGAGTCACCGTTATTGGACGAGATACTGGGTCCTGATCCTGACGCCACTGCGAAGCCAAGGTCCACTGAGGAAGCCTCAGATGCAAGCGGGCGAACGGAGTGACGTGAACCGTCGATGCCATGTGACCCAGAAGAACCATCATGCGCTGAGCCGATACTACAGGCATCAGCGAGACTTGGTGACTCAATCGAAGTAGGGCCTCCAACCGAGGAGAGGGGAGGAACGAACGAAGGCGAACCGTGTCCAGCACGGCTCCAATAAACTGAAGGGATTGAGTCGGGCACAATTGAGACTTGGGAAAGTTCACTTCGAACCCCAGACGCTGAAGGAAGATGATAGTCTGTTGGGTCGCTGAGATAACCCCCTCCCTGGTCGACGCTTTGATCAGCCAATCGTCCAGGTAGGGAAAGACCTGTAGCCCCCGAGATCTCAGGGCTGCAGCGACCACCACCATACACTTCGTGAAGACTCGAGGGGACGAAGCCAGGCCGAAGGGGAGGACCCGGTATTGAAGGTGCAACTCCCCCACCTGAAACCGTAAGAATTTGCGGAAGGCAGGATGCACCGGAACATGAGTACAGTGGTGCCTCACACAACGAACTTAATTCGTTCCAGGAGCAAGTTTGTTATGCGAAAAGTTCGTTATGTGAAACGCATTTTCCCATAACAATACATGTTAAAAAAAATAATTCGTTCTGCAGCATAAAATATGCTAAGATGACATAAAAAAAGATAAATTTGTCAAAATGGTGAAAATGGTGGTCTTGCTGAGGCCAAACTCTTTGACAAGGTCACACTGTTTTACCCCACATTCACTCCTTCTAATTATTTCCCGTTTCATTTCAACAGAAATCACCTTCCTGCTTTTTTTAGAAGCCATGATATATAAAAAATATTGAGTTTATCTTAAAAGGACGACTGTATACAGTGAGAGAGGGCAGTTAAGCGCAGTGACTAACGACTGCCTGCAGTGCCTGCGCGGAAGGATGCAATACATCGGCAGCTCGGGCGACTTCGTTGTGTGAAACGAAGTTCGTTGTGTGAAACGAAGTTCATTGTGTGAAACGAAGTTCGTTGTGTGAAACGAAGTTCGTTGTGTGAAGTTCGTTGTGTGAAACGAAGTTCGTTGTGTGAATCAAGACATGAAGTTCGTTGTGTGCAGCGTTCGTTGTGCGAGGCGTTCGTTATGCGAGGCACCACTGTATATGCTTCCTTTAAGTCTAGGGAGCACATCCAATCCCCTTCCTCCAAAAGAGGATACAACACCGGGAGCGACAACATACGGAACTTCTCCCGGACTAGGAACTTGTTGAGCTTCCGGAGGTCCAAAATGGGGCGTAAGTCCCCTGTCTTCTTCGGGACCAAAAAGTAACGGGAGTAAAAACCCCGCCCCCGTTGGTGGGGGGGTACAGGTTCCACCGCCCGAAGACTCAACAAGGCCCTCGCTTCCGCGAGAAGAAGGGGAAGCTGGGTTGGGTTGGACGGGCAAGCAGCCGGCGGGTGTTCCGGCGGCGCGGTTAAGAAATTGAGCGAGTAGCCCTCGGAGATGATCCGGAGCACCCAAGCATCTGATGTGATCCCGGTCCAGGCCGCAGAAAAGGCTCGGAGCCGACCCCCTATAGGAAGGGGGTTGGGCGAGAGTGCGGAGGGGGCCCGCCCCCATCTGCACATCCCGTCAAAAGGACGGAGCCGTCTTGGGCGTCCCCTGCGCCTGAGGCTTTTGTTGGCCTCCCCTACCCTGCTGCGGTGGGCGGCGGGGCGGAGGTCTAGAGAAGGCCGGTGTAGACTTCTGGGGGTATCGCCGTGGGGGAGGCCGAAATGGTTTCTGCGGCGGGGCCCGAGGTTTAGGACGGACCAAGGAGGCGAGGGAGCGCTCCTGTTCCGCCAGACGTTTGGTCGCCACCTCCAGGGACTCATCAAACAATTCAGAGCCCACACAGGGTAGATTGGCCAAACGTTCCTGCAAATTTGGGTCCATGTCCAGGGTACGTAGCCATGCCAGGCGGCGCATCGCCACGGCACAGGCGGATACCCTGGAGGCCAGTTCAAATGCGTCGTAGACAGCGTGAAACAGGTATAGACGCAGCTGAGATAAGTTAGACATGAACGTGGCGAAACCCTCCTTGTGGGAATCCAGCATAACCCCTTGATAACAGGGCAAGTCCTTGACCATGCCTCGAAGATAAGAGGAGAATGTAAATGCATAATTAAGGACCCTGGTAGCCATCAATGAGTTGGAATAGAGGCGACGACCAAACTTGTCCAGGGTCCGCCCCTCCCGTCCGGGCGGGACCGCCGCCGAAACCTTAGCGGGCTGTGACTTTTTCAGCGCCGACTCCACCAGCAACGACTGGTGAGAGAGTGTGCCTTATCGAAGCCCTTCCACGGTATGGTCCGGTATTTGGACTCCATCTTAGAAGGCACCGCTGTGACTGTAAGAGGGGAGTCTAAATTTCTCAAGAAGGTCTGGTGGAGGACCTTATTGAGAGGTAGACGAGGAGTTTCTCTCTGGGGAGTGGGCAGGTCTTGTTCCTCCAAAAACTCCTTCGTATACTGAGACCCAGCAAGCAAGTCCAGGTCCAAGGCCCGTGCCATATCCTGCACAAATTTTGAAAAGGAAGAGGGCCTCGCTGGCGGGGAAGGAGTACGGGAGGTCCGAGCCGCCAAGAAAGAGGGGGAGGCCTCGCGGGAATACCGAGGCTCCCTACCAGACCCCGAACCCCAGGAGGCCGTGCCGAGGGACCTCGAAGGGGTCGGGGACCGCCTATGCCCCGAGGAGCCCTTGGGGGAAGTCCCCGGGGTATGAGGAACCGAGGTTCTTTCCCTGCGCCTCGGCGAGGAGTCTCTCGAACCCCTTTCCCCAGGTGCGCGGAAGAGCCTCGGATTGTCTAGGCGGAGCACCGAGACACGCAATGTCTCACCCCCGGTCGGCGAGGAGCGACCGCGCCTCCGAGGGGAAGCGCGAGGACGTTTAGGTTTCCTCGGCCGACGCCTCGTCCGAGGCCGACCCGAGGGCGAAGAGTCCCGGGAGGACCTCGAGGAAGAGGACGTGGAAGAGATCCTCCGAACCCGACGCACCTTGTCCCGAGGTCTGACACTCCGCTCAGGCTGGTCAACCGAGGTCGAGGTCGAGGGCAAGGTCGGGGTCGAGGACGGCCGACCCTCGGGGGCCGAAGCCAAAGGCACCGAGACCGAGGCCGCCGACGCCGGGGCAGTCGAGGCCGGAGCAGTCGAGGCCGAAGCCTGCTGCAGGTGCGCGAGGGCCCCGGACAGCTCCGAGGCAATCAGCGCTCGGAGCAAGTCCTGGAAGACCAGAACCTCCATCATGGCAGGCAGGTCCGGGACCGAGGAGTGCTCCCTGGAGGGCGACCTCGGTCTCGAGTATTCCCTCGGGGCACTGGGCTTTGCAACTCGGGGCGGGGCAGAAGACAACCCACCCGCAGTCGAGGAGCCTGAGGATGGCTTCTTCGCTGACCCTGGAGTCGAGGAAGGAAGGGAGGACTTACCCGAAGCAGGCTTGGTCGAGGCAGCAGGCTTGGAGGAAGTCGAGGGTCGAGGCGAGGCCGGGGGACCGGAGGCCGAGGTCGAGGCCGGGGCCGAGGCCGACGTCGAGGCCTTCCCCGCCGCGGGGTCCGCAGAGAAGAGCTCCGCCATCCGGGCACGGCGTCAGCGGAGAGCTCTAGACTGAAAAGTTGAGCACCTATCACAGGAGTAAGTAGGATGCTCAGGACCCAAACACACCAAGTACCACCGGTGAGGATCGGTAATAGAGAGTAACCGATCGCACCGGGTGCACTTTTTAAAGCCCGTCAAGGGACGGGACATGGACACAAAACCCGGCCGTGAACGAACGAGGTCCCGCGGCCGCGTCTACCGGGAGCCACCGGAGCCGATGCGAAATTTTTATTTTTTTTTGACGAAAACTAAAAGAAAAGAAAGAAAGAAAAGCAAATCAAGCACAGCGACCGTGAATTAACGCACAGCCGCGGTGTCAGAAGGCTAAATTCGAAGAGCACAATTTCCACAGGGCTTCTGGCTCCGCGGAAAAAACTGAACTGAGGACCACGAGGTGGGGATGCGCCCTCTAGTGGGCAAGAAGGCATGCACATGCGTGGTGCAGTGTAGCAAACTTGAAACTTCAATCAAGTTTGCTTGAAAAGCTGTCCGCGCTGGGGCTCCGTAGATGACGTCACCCACATGTGAGAATATCATGCCTGCTTGTCCTGGGATAAAGTCCAGTACAGTTTCCACCGCCAACGAGGTGGGATCGTGGTGATGCAGGAGACACCAAGAGGAGAACCTGGTCCACTTCTGATGGTAACATTGGAGTGTGGCCGGTTTCCTGGAGGCATCCAAAATGCGACGGACAGGCTGAGACAGATTCTCTGGAGAGGTCAGCCCGAGAGAAACCAAGCTGTCAGGTGAAGCGAGGACAGATTGGGATATAGTAGAGACTGATGCTGCTGCGTAAATAGAGTAGGAAACACAGGAAGAGGGATGGGCTCCCTGGAGCTGAGCTGGAGCAGGAGGGAGAACCAGTGTTGGCGAGGCCACCGAGGAGCGATGAGAATCATGGTGGCTCTGTCCCTGCGGAGTTTGAATAGCGTCCGCAACATCAGAGGCAGTGGAGGAAAGGCATAGAGGAACCGATCCGTCCAGTCGAGCAGAAATGCATCCGGGGTCAGACAATGAGGAGAGTAGAGTCTGGAGCAGAACTGGGGCAGCTGATGGTTGTGAGGAGCTGCAAAGAGGTCCACCTGAGGAGTGCCCCAGAGAGCAAAGATGGAGTGGAGTGTGGGAGGATCCAAGGTCCACTCGTGAGGTTGAAGGATGCGGCTGAGATTGTCGGCCAGGGAATTCTGTTCGCCCTGGATATAGACGGCCTTGAGGAAGAGACTGCGGGCCGTGGCCCAGGTCCAGATGCGGATGGCCTCCTGACAGAGGAGGGGAGATCCAGTGCCGCCTTGCTTGTTTATGTAGTACATGGCTACTTGGTTGTCTGTGCACAGGAGAAGAACCTGAGGGTAGAGAAGGTGCTGGAAGGCCTTGAGAGCATAGAACATGGCTCTGAGTTCCAGGAAATTGATGTGATGTAGACGCTCCTGAGGGGTCAAGAGACCCTGGGTGCGTAGATCTCCCAGGTGAGCTCCCCACGCATAGGGGGAGGCATCCGTGGTGATGATCATGGAGTGAGGGGGTAGATGAAAGAGTAGACCCCTGGAAAGATTTGAGGAGTTCAACCACCATTGAAGAGATTGCTGAAGAGACGATGTCACAGAGATGGGATGAGAAAGAGGATCCGTGGTCTGTGACCATTGGTTGGCCAGAGTCCATTGAGGTGTCCGGAGGTGGAGTTGTGCCAGAGGAAGCACATGGACCGTCGAGGCCATGTGGCCCAGGAGGACCATCATTTGCCGAGCAGGAATAGAGCGACAAAGGAGCACCTGACGGCAGAGATGGAGCAGGGTCCGTTGGCGGTCTGAGGGGAGAAACGCCCTCATCAGAGTGGTGTCGAGAACCGCACCAATGAACTGAAGTCGCTGTGTGGGAAGCAGGTGTGACTTGGGGTAGTTGATCTCGAACCCCAGGAGATGGAGGAAAGAGATGGTGTGTTGAGTGGCTTGTAGCACAAGCGGAGACGTAGGTACTTTCACCAACCAATCGTCCAAGTAAGGGAACACCTGGAGGTTGTGAGACCTGAGGAAGGCCGCCACCACAATAAGGCACTTGGTGAACAACCTGGGCGATGATGCGAGGCCAAAGGGTAGCACTTTGTACTGATAGTGGCGGTGCTGTACCTGAAATCGGAGGTAGCGACGTGAAGTCAGATGGATTGGAATGTGAGTGTAGGCCTCTTTGAGGTCTAGGGAACATAGCCAGTCGTGATGAGAGAGAAGAGGGTAAAGCGTGGCAAGGGAGAGCATCCTGAACTTTTCCTTGACCAGACACTTGTTGAGGTTCCGGAGATCGAGGATGGGACGGAGGTCTCCTGTCTTCTTGGGAACCAGGAAGTAGCGGGAGTAGAATCCCTGACCCCTTTGGTCTGGGGGTACCTCTTCGATGGCATTGAGAAGAAGGAGGGATTGGACCTCCCTCAGGAGGAGGGGGGATTGAGAGGAGTGAGAAACAGACTCTATGGGAGGATTGTCTGGTGGAAGAGTCTGGAAGTTGAGAGAGTAGCCGTGGCGAATGATGTTGAGGACCCACAGGTCTGATGTGATGATTTTCCAACGGTTGAGGAAGAGTTGAAGGCGTCCTCCTATCGGCTGAGGAAGAGGCAATGATAGTGGGAGACTGGCTATGCCCTGGAGAAAAGAGTCAAAAGGGCTGAGATGGTTTTGACTGCGGGAGAGGCTTGGCAGGTTGGTGAGACTGTGAACGTGCCTGAGTTTGGTGCTGCTGACGAGGCCGGCGAGGCTGTTGTTGTTGAGGCGGGTTGAGAGGTCTGGCCGAGAACCTGCGTTGGTAGGAAGACTGCTGTTTGTAGGGGCGAGCAGGTGGAGTCTTCTTTTTAGGTTTGATCAGGGTATCCCACCTGGTCTCGTGTGCCGAGAGTTTCTGGGTAGTTGAGTCCAGGGACTCCCCTAAGAGTTCATCACCAAGACAAGGTGCGTTAGCCAGGCGATTTTGGTGATTAATGTCGAGGTCAGAAACTCTCAGCCAGGCCAAGCGCCTCATGGCAACAGCCATGGCAGATGCTCGAGAGGTCAGCTCAAAAGAGTCATAAATGGATCGCACCATAAATTTCCGGAGTTGGAGCAAACTGGAAATTTGTTGTTGGAAAACCGGGACCTTACGCTCAGGGATGTACTTTTGTAAGGAGGAGAGTTGTTGCACCAAATGCTTCATATAGAAGGAGAAGTGGAAGGTGTAATTATTAGCCCTGTTGGCAAGCATAGAATTCTGATAAAGGCGTTTGCCAAATTTATCCATCGTTCTGCCCTCTCTGCCAGGAGGGGTGGAGGCATAAACACTGGAGCCCTGGGTTTTCTTTAAGGTGGACTCCACTAGAAGGGATTCATGGGGTAGTTGAGGTTTGTCGAACCCCGGGATAGGAATGACCCTGTATAAACTATCCAGTTTTCGAGGGGCACCCGGTACCGTGAGAGGGTTTTCCCAATTTTTGTAAAAAGTTTCCCGTAAGATGTCATGAATGGGTAACTTTAAAAATTCTTTAGGGGGTTGTTCGAAGTCCAGGGCGTCGAGGAAAGCCTGGGACTTCTTAGAGTCGGATTCCAAGGGGATAGATAGAGCCGCTGACATTTCCCTTAGAAATTTTGTGAATGAGGACTGTTCAGGTTTGGAACTGGTATCGACCATCGATGGGTCCTCGTCCGTTGATGAAGCCTCATCATCGGTACCGGGTGGGGATTCTTCCCATAAGTCCGGGTCCCTGACGTCGGTGTGCGCAGGACGGGACGGTGGTGCGGACGGCTCAGTGTGGCGAGTCTTAGAGAGAGATTTGCCAGAGCGCATCGAGACGGTACCGGGGGAGGAAGACCGGTGCCGGTCCTGGTCTCGGGGGGACTGATGTCGGTCTCGATGTCGGGGAGGGTCGGCCTCAGAGCGTGTTTGCACTGGAGGATTAAGTGGTTCAGCCGCGAGTACCGGCATGGAGGTGTTCAACGGTACAGATGGTGTCGACACCGGTGGTATGGTGCGAGTCTCGGGCCGGTCCGGTACCGGAAGGAGTGGGGCCAAAATTGAGGGCAAAAAGTGCTGGAGTTGTTGTTGTAGTTGCTCCTGCAATTGGCTTTGGAGTATGGCCGCAATGCGGTCGTCCAGAGGGGGCACCGGTACCGCTTTTTTCTTTTTCGGTACCATAGGTGCTGCTCCATGCCCCGGCGATGAGGATGCCGATGACGAGGCACTCACTGAAATGGGGGCGGAGCGTTTGCGGGGTCGGCGTGATGCCGGGAGGACCGGCGTCGCCGGTGTGGCAGGAGGGCGCTCAAGGAAAGTGGAAGGCTCCTTAGCCGGCTTACCTGGTGCCAGCAACCCCGAGGAAGGATCAGGCAGCGAAGTAGTCGGTGTGGCCGATTCCATGGCAGATCCGGTACCGAAAAGGATATTCTGTTGGATCTGTCTATTTTTTAATGTACGTTTTTTAAGAGTAGCACAGCGTGTGCAGGTGTCAGCCCGATGCTCTGGACCCAGGCACTGTAGGCACCAATTGTGCGGGTCAGTGAGAGATATCGGGCGTGCACACCGCTGGCACTTCTTAAAGCCCGGCTGAGGGGGCATGAAGGGAAACACGGCCTCCGCAAAATCAAAACCGGAGGCCTGTATGGTGGCAACAGGCCCCGCCGGGGCCGGCCTGAAAAATAAAGAAAAAAACAAAGTTGTTTTTTTGGTTTTTTTTTAGCAAGTTAGAACGGAAAAGAAACCCGAAGGAAAAAGAAGAAAAAGGAAGACAATTTCGCGAGCGGGAAGGCAAAATCAGATATTTCAACAGCCATTGAAAACACATGCATCTTCTTCGCTCCGCGGAAACGAAGAAAATGGGGACCACGCTCTCCTCCGTCGGGCGGGAAGGCACTCGCGCATGCGCGGTGCAGCCAACTAGAACTTTCTAGTTAAAAGTGTCCGTACCGGGGCTCCGTCGGTGACGTCACCCATGCGTTAAGAATATGCTGCCTGCTTGTCCTGGGATAAAGGGGCTACACTAGTGTCCCTTCACAAAACCGATTTCTTTTTAGATCTATAATTCAAGTCACTAGGACTTGAACACAAGTCAATGGCACCTAACTAACCATCATGCATTCCTACCTACTCTCCATCACCATTCATTAGTGCAAATATACTGTACAAGTCATGACAACATGATTCCCTATATTATCTGTCAATAAAGAGCATGTGGCTATCAGAACCTTCCCCGTTTTCTTGCTGAACCAGAGAGAAACAAAAACTCAGAAAATTATTGCTCTCTAATAGGGCTGCACTTTGATTAAAATGTATTTATTTTTGCAGCTCCTTTTGACTCTGGGCAAGTCACTTAATCCTCCATTGCCTAGATACACAAGGAGATACAGTGAGGGAAAAAATAAGCACACATAGCTTTAATCACAATTACAAATTTTAATCAAAACTCAGCCCTAAACAAACAAAGAAGTTATAAAAAAATGACAAATTAAAACAGCATGCAGAATAGCTATAAACAGCCTTAGTTTTCAGAGCCTACTGCAGAAATACAGCCCTACTCTCTAGAGCAGTGTCTCTCAAACTGTGTGCCACAGTAGAGTGCCCTTAAGAGATTCCAGGAGTGCCAGGAGAGACTTCAAAATTTTTTACTATATTTTTAAAAATTCCCTTCATAAGTATGCATTAGAACAGATAGCTTGGTTGTGTTGTGGCTTTATTGCTTGCCTTAAGATATTATTAAAAAAAAAAAAAAAAAAAAGAATAGATGGCATGTACGTCATGTACCCAAGAGTCTGTCAGAGTTACAAGGGGATTATGAGGGGGTCAGTGTGCATATGGATATAATCGCCCAGACAAGCATCACTCTTTGATATGATTGGTCCTTGAAAACTATCAGAAAGTACCGGTAAGTATTTTTTTTTTTTTTAATGCAGTAGTTATCTTAACTTGAGCAACAAATCAATCAAGGCTTTGCTACCATTTGGATCTTTACGAACTTGGATTTTCAGCTCCAATAGAAATTAAAATTGAAAAAAAGAGAACAACAGACTGCAGATGGTGGATGCTGAAATGTGTGTTTGCTTGTCAACTATCGAGCTGCATTCTGAGTTAATTTGCACTCAAAAACAAGCACATTCATTGCATCAATTTACAATTCTATTCTATCTACTTTAGTTTCACCGTTGTTACAATTACCCATACATAGCTTAAAGAACTTTAAATAAATAATTCTAAAATTTAATTTTTGTTGTTTTGCAATTTTATAATTTCAATTATAATGTGCCATGAATAACATTTGCTCTGTTTAGTGTGCTGGAGCTAAAAAAGTTTGAGACACACTGCTCTAGAGCACAGTTCTTCAACCGCCGGTCCGCAGGAAATTTTTGCCGGTCCGCGCAGAGCCGGCAAGATTGACTCCCTTCAATTTCCTGCCAGTCCGCGCAGGGCCGGCAAGATCAACAGCTGAAGTCTGCGCTGGGTCGGAGAGATCTTGGGGAGCCTCCGACAGTGGCTTTCTCCACTCTCTGCAGCTCTCCTTTACTTCCCAGTGCAGCGATTCACGAAGGCAGCCTCGGGGCTTTTGCTGAGTCGCGGCTGCCTCTGATGATGCAACTTCCTCTTTCCTCAGAGGCGGCACAACCCAACAAAGGACCTGAGACTGCTTTCCTGAATCGCTGCGCTGGGAAGTAAGGAGAGCTTCTGGGAGGGGAGAAAGCCACTATTGGAGTCTGGGAAGCTGCTGGGCAAGGGGAAACAGGGACAGCTGCTACTGGAGAGGGAGAAGGAAAGATGCTGCTGGGAGGGGAGGAGGGAAAGGAATCTGTGAAGCTGCTGGGCAAGGGAAAAAAAGGGACAGCTGCTACTGGACCTGGAGGGAAGGAGAAGGAGAGATGCTGCTGGGAGGGGAGGAGGGAAAGGAGTCTGGGAAGCTGCTGGGTAAGGGAAAAAAGGGACAGCTGCTACTGGAGAGGGAGAAGGAGAAATGCTGCTGGGAGGGGAGGAGGGAAAGGAGTCTGGGAAGCTGCTGGGCAAGGGAAAAAAAGGGACAGCTGCTACTGGAGAGGGAGAAGGAGAGATGCTGCTGGGAGGGGAGGAGGGAAAGGAGTCTGGGAAGCTGCTGGGCAAGGGAAAAAAAGGGACAGCTGCTACTGGAGAGGGAGTAGGAGAGATGCTGCTGGGAGGGGAGGAGGGAAAGGAGTCTGGGAAGCTGCTGGGCAAAGGGAAAAAAGGGACAGCTGCTACTGGACCTGGAGGGAAGTTTGTGGGCAAGGGAAAGAAAGGGACAGCTGCTACTGGAGAGGGAGAAGGAGAGATGCTGCTGGGAGGGGAGGAAGGGAAGAGAGTTACTGCTGGACAGGAGGAGGAGGGAAGGGAGAATGAAAAAAGGAAGGAAACAGCTGGCAGAGAGATTAGAGGAGGGGAAGGGGAGACAGAGGCATGAGAAAGTAGAGAGATTGATGATAGGAAGGGGTCAGCAGAAAAATAAGCAGAGAGGGACAACGATGATAGATCTGGTGTAGGAGAGATAAAAATTAAGAGAGCAGTGAAGCTGGAATGAATCATGTAAAAAGGGGAGAGGGGCATAGAAAGAAGACAGATACCATATGGAAGGGGGAGAGGACAGACAGTGGATGGAAGGGGCAGATGCTGGATTGAAGAGACAGAGAGGGTAGACGCTGGAAGGAAGAGAGTGAAAAGAAGATTGAAAGCAGAAACCAGAAATGATAAAAGGTAGAAAAAAATAATTTTATTTCTATTTTGTGATTAGAATATATCAGATTTGAAATATATATCCTGCTAGAGCTGGTGTTAGAATAACTGGGGACTGCAAAACCCAGGCAGTGCTTCTTTAGCTTCCAGCTGGCTTAAGGCGCTCTCTGACCTGGGGGCAGTTGCCCTAGTTGCACTCCCCTAAAACTATTCCTGTCATGTGTGACTGCAGTATTCTGTTAGCATGATATTTCTGTGTAGCATTCTGTAATAATTTGGCTTGTTCAGTTTTCTTGATAGTATCAGGGGATATATGTGAAGGGGAGGGGAGACAGGGGTTTTGTTGATCCTTGCTCTGAATTATTTGTATTTATAAAATGACGGGGAGGGGAGACAGGGGTTTTGTTGATCCTTGCTCTGAATTATTTGTATTTATAAAATGACAATTGTACAGAATATTGATTCTTTTTATACTTTAATAAAATACATTCAATATAAAATCATAACTGAGGCTTGTGTGGATGGGATCAGATGATTTGTGGGGACCGAGCTCGCGGAGATGGGGCGGAAACGGGGTTTTTAAATTTTAGTCCTAGTAGTTTGCTGGTCCACAAAATAATTCTTTTTTTTCTGCCAGTCCACGGGTGTAAAAAGGTTGAAGAACACTGCTCTAGAGCATTTATTTTAAACAGAAAAAAACTGAAGCTATGTATACATCTCCCTATATGTCTCATGTGTGCAATAAAGAGAGAAGCAATTCATAATTTGGTTTTAATAAATGCCTCATTTCATCTGGATCCATTTCCACCAATTGGATACCCAGGGGAAGTGTACAAACCTACTGTGCTGTCATTTTTCTAATAGACTTACAATCTCACTGGCATGTTGTTCCAAAGGATAGAAGGAACAATACTGCTCATATCATAGACTGAAGCACAGTGCAGTAAAGTGACTTGTCCAAGGTTAGAGTCAGTGAAGCTAGGGACAAGAACTTTTATTCAATCTTTCTTGACATTTATAAGTTTGATTTTGACAAGACCAGACACTTCCAGCTAAGTACTGGATATACCACTCTACATCAAAACTCTTTCAGGATATCAATTCTGGATATTAATGAAGAGTAGTAACAGATCACATTATACAAATATGAGCCTTAACCAAAACAATATTTCTGACACTAAAAAATCTGAGACAGATCCATCATTGCTTTGATAAAGAAACCTACCAGCTCAAAATTCAATCACTAGTAGTATCCCAGACTACTGAAACATACTCTATGTAGGCTGTAGAGTAGACATACGTAAAAAAACAAAAACTATAAACTCTCCAGAACGTAGCAGTCAGGCAAATATTCTCAGCAACAAGATATGAGAATGTATCACCTTTAAATCTCAAACGACACAGGCTGCCCATCAAAGCAAGATGTCTCTTTAAACTATGCACACTGATCTTCCTGATCTTTCATAGTGAATCCCCAAAATTCTTAAAGAATTTAGTAGAACTACCACCAAACAATAAACTACAACCTGATAAGTAACCACCTAAGACTAAGGGCTAGATGCACTAAACACAGTTGGTAAAGACTGTGTGGATCACTGTGGGCCAAGTTTATGGCTGATTCCGAAACAGCGACTGATGCTCAAACAAGTTTGCATGCAAATGATTTGCGCGGAGGTTCCCTATAATCTCCGTTCGATCCCATCCATTCGATCACTGTGAGAGCAACTCTCACACATGCACAGAATAGTCCAATTGATACAGCGATAATGTATGCAAGCTATGTCAGACTCCTTCGTGGCAGCTGGTCCTCCCTCCTTCAATCGCCACTTCTCTTCCTCCCATAAATCAGAGCCTACAATCGCTGTCCATAATGTTGACCGCTGGAGCACAAGCATACGCGTCTCATGGAGCACAAAACACACGCAGTTAAACGCTGGTATCTCACGTATTTTTAAATAGTACAGCTTTGTGGAAAGGTAGCAGCAGACTACGCAAATGTGAGGCATAAATGAGGGTGGTGCTGTATAAAGTTCTGGTCCAGTTTGTACATATTCTAACCTTGAGGAATGAAAATTTTAGCCTTCTCTCATTGGCCCCATCTTTTTGCTGCCCTCTCTCTTATATTTTATGCTGTTAATGGGAATGCATAAGATGTGACTTCAACACACAAGCTCACAATGTACATATAACACACGTATACGTCCCTGCTATTGTAAAAACTGTATTTTTGGTATCAATGTTAAAAATATTATATTAATTTCAGAGCTGAACTATTGGTAAGACACGTAAGTGATTGGTCTTGACCAGTCGCTTTTTTTGGATCCCTGAGAGTGATCACTTTTTTTGTGCATTGTGAAGTGATGTTAGAGCATCAATCGCTTGGCTGGTTTACATGGCATTTCAATATTAATGACTTCATTTGCATGGCTGGATTGGAGAATGAGTGATCATGGAGAAAACCATATGGTGAGCTGTTTAGTGCACACAACTCAAAAATTATCACCCGAAGTGGCTCAAGAAATATTTCACCAAAAATATATGATAATACCACTTTTAAAGAAAGGTGCAACCACCAAAACTTTTTTTCAGGAAAAGGCCTCAGAATAGGAGCTTACGCACAGTCCTATCACAGACTGAACTCTCAGAGAGTTCAGTCTGTGATAGGACTGTGCGTAAGCTCCTATTCTGAGGCCTTTTCCTGAAAAAAAGTTTTGGTGGTTGCAGCTTTCTTTAAAAGTGGTATTATCATATATTTTTGGTGGAGCTGTTTAGTGCATCAGGTTGGCAAATCCGTTCGTCACTAAACCAAGATCGTTAGACGATTTCCGATTTTAGTGCTTCTGGGCCTAAGATTCCCTAGACCCAGAAACATCAAATACAACACAATACACTCAATGACATCTCCATACCAAGTAGCAAAATGGTGGAACTTCCTCCCAATTCAACTAAGATCCTCCCACTAAAACAAAAACTTCCATAAATACCTGAAAATCTATCTATTCTCAAAATACCTAATGCAAACAAAATGACATCTTTAGTAGAAGATGAAAATACATCCAAAGAAAAGATATAGCACACTAATTAACTCATAATATAATAACCTGGACTCTCCACATTTGTAATGTACCGTATTTTTTGGTCTATAAGACGCACCTACGTGTAGAGGGAAAACCAAGAAAAAATAAATTTGGTTTAGAATTTTTTCTTGGTTTTTCCTCCTCTACACGTAGGTGCGTCTGGTGCTGGGAAGCCCAAAGCCTCCCGGTACCTTTTTTTAACTGGAGGTGGTCCAGCGTGGTCTCCTGCTGGATGGCTGCCTTTCTCACTGCAGAGTGGCGCATAAGCCAGGAGCGTGACCTTTGCACTTCCTGCCTGGTTCCGCGCCACTCCGAGATTGGTGAGAACTTATGGCAGCCAATTACGGAGCGGCGCAGGACCGGGTACGAAGCGCAAAGGTCGCACTCCTGCCTTATGCGCTGCCCTGCGAGAAAGGCTGCCATCCAGCAGGAGACCATGCTGGACCACCACCAGTTATAAAATAAGGTACCGGGGGAAGTGTATTTGCTCCATAAGACACACTCACTTTCTACCTCCTTTTTGGGGGTGGAAAAAGTGCTTCTTATGGAGCGAAAAACACGGTAATATTTGTAACTACTGGATATAACCAGTTTCTTCTTACATGTAAGTTGCATAGAACTCCTCATGGGGAATATCAGTGAAACACAAATACTAATGTAATGTAATTATTTCTTGAACAATGAAGCTCAGTGACCACAGCAAAGAAAGAAAAATAAATGACATGAGTGTAATCCCTTTTACAATGAAACATTATAAAACTATCCATTTACCCTGAGTCTGGCTTCTGTGGTCCAGCTTCTCTTGCCTTTCTTCTGTCCTCTCAGGTTTTTCTTTTTCAAGAGTGAACTGTGCCGAGGCCTCGTCTCTCCTGCTGCAGCTGGTGCAGCACCAAGTGCCAGCAGTGCCTCTCAACTCCCTCAGCTGCTCATCCTTCACTCTTTCTGTGCCTTCACTACAGAAATATATACCTATGAAGGTAAAAGCTAACATAAAAAAGCAAGTGCCACGTTCACCTCATGAAGTCTGTTGCTTGTAGTTGTGCTCAGGAGAGGACCTACTGAAGTCACATTACATCAAAGTTTTCTGGACAATGGGAGACCCATTATGCTTGTACCCCATAGGGGAGACGTGTACACACAGGAAACCCTGCCTCACAAGTGTATTCTACTGTCATTAATTTGAAAAAAAAAACCCCACATGTACAAAGAAATGAAAGATGTAATTCCAAAACCGTCTACAACATGATGCAATTGTTTTTCAGAAATGTCTTCTTGTTCTAGCCACTACAATATGAAGGATGAACGTTCTTCAAGACAAGAAACAAAATAACAAAAATGGCGCCACCACCATATGTTGACCCAGATATCACTTGATTTTCTATTTTATGACACAAGAGTATTTTCCATTGTAAGACAAAAAAAAAATTAACAGATGCCAGGTTCTAAAATAACAACTTGAATTTCCTTCCACCCACTTCAGAATTCACAGTGACTGTCGCAGAATCCAACAACAGAAAAAACTATGACCACTGGAAAGGGAAATTTATTTTGCAGTTTATGGTTCTCTCTTTTTAGCCGTGAGCTGGAAAGAGGATCACTTCATTCAGGGATGGTCCTTTGAAAAGGGCTCACTATCGGGTCTCCCACATCTCTTTACTCCTGTGAAAGGCTGTTATACAGGAGAATGTTATCCCTGCAAAGAAACAGAAAACTATTAGAGGAGACAGAGACATCTTCATATAGTATACAAAAAAAGGGATAAACAATTCTGTCTAGCAGGCTTCCTGGGTTTCCTAAGAGTTTATTTTTAATTTAATAATGCTGAGAAAAACTGATCAGGAAAACAGGATTTGTATATGTTATATTCAGGTACTAAAGGGGGAAGGAAAAAAAATGAAAGTAGTGCACAGGTACTGGAAGGATCATACTCCTCTCCCACCCCCCTTCCAGCACCAATTACTGATTTTCTTACTTGACAGTATCTCTAAAGAGACTCAAAAAACCATGCCAGTATTATTGCAAGTAACAAAGGAGAGCAAACACCTTGAATTTAAAAAATGAAGATAATTCATTGGAAAGATTATTGCCTAGCACAGCAACTTTTCAATGGCTAAATGCCATTCTCCAAGATATGAAACACTGGTTGTTCCCACAACTATAAGCAACTGATTTAAATATTAAACATTACTCTCTTTCCAGCAAACACAAAGCCAAGTTCTTAGGTGGTGGTTCTTAGTAAATCTGCTGACACTGACTCTGTAGGAAGATCTTCTGTAATTAACACATCAGTAACCTCAGCACCTTGTTACTTGGAGGTTGGATTACAAGCAGATTTTTTCAGCACAGCATTAATGTCACTAGCCTTAACAAGCTCTAACTGCAAACGCGTGCATACATATCCATGAGGAAACAAACATTACATGTTACCAAATAAAAACACCCCTAATTTTTACTATTAAAGTTCCCTTATGCACACTCCAGAATTAAACACAAGGACTTTAAAATATAGACTGACTGTATCCTCCTGTTAAAAAATGTAGTTTTTGAATGTTTCCAGCAGATAGCTGAGAAGATGCTCATAATAGAAGAAATAAATGGAAAAATAAGCTAAACCACTAGAAAGTATCTTTCTAAGGATGCCAAACTAAATTCACAGATATGAAAAATTTAAATCAAGAAATGCATTTCCAACCCCTCTTAATTCCTGATATTACAACCAGAACGAAAGAAGTTATCCTGCCGTTGTATTGGGCGATGGTGCGTCCGCATCTGGAGTACTGCTTCCTGACAATTTCAAAATCCTTACACTAAACCGCGAGGGAAAAAAAGGAGGAGGATTAGCAATTCTTCTCAAAGAATGATTCGAGTTCGAACTTATGGACTCCAAAACATCCAACCAACTAGAAATCCTTGCCTGTAAAATCAGTAACATCCACTTAGAAGATTCCCTCTCATGCATACTATTCTACGTCCCACCGAAAAGTTGGTCAAAAGCCAAAGAGGACTTTTGCGAATTCGTCCTACACAACTCTTTTAGTTCCTCCTACAATATTATCGCAGGAGACATAAACATGCATCTCGATGAAGAGGACAACACAGACACAAAAGAATTCAAAAACTTCCTATCCCTATTTAACTACAACCTCCCTCCCTCCGCACAAACTCATGAAAAAGGCCACCATCTAGACATAGTAGCCATGTCCACAAAGGAACTCCCAGACCCCACCATCTCATTACCAGGAGGCACCTGGTGCCACGACATCTGGTCCGATCACTTCACTTTCTACTTCAAGCTAATCTGGTTCCAACGAAAACAAATTACCCATCCAAAAATAAAAAAAGAATATCTCACGAGAGGCCACATCAACCCAGATAACTACTGGGCGCAATATAAACTTCAAGCAGAGGTAAAGGAAGAAGCTGATTCTATTTTAGACAACATTGCACCTAAACATACCAGTAAAAGTAATGCAAATAAACATAACAAATGGTTCGACATCAATCTCCTAAAAATGAAACAGTTAGCCAGACGTCTAGAAAGAAAATGGAAAAAAACAGGAGATTTATCAAACCGTAACAATTGGAGAGCCAATATAAAAACCTACAAACAACTAATAAAAGATAAACGCAAAGCATTTTACTCAAACAAAATCAATTCATCCTGCAACAACTCACGAGGTGTTAATACAAAAGAGCTGTTCAATCTGGTTACTAACCTATTTGACACCACCCGCTACACTCTACCCACACACAACTCTAAATTACCCTCGGCGAACGACCTAGCCCTGCACTTTGACTCAAAAATTAAAAAACTAAGAAACAATTGCCCAACAGAAGAACCTAATGAACACCTTATAGCTAACACACAAGGAAATGAAACCCCTGCAGACATGTTCTGGGATTCATTTCAAGACATAGATTGGAATAACTATATCAAATTATACAACAAATACTCCACATCATACTGCTTCCTGGACTCATGTCCCCCGGAAATCATGAAAGTGGCACCACTTGAATTTAAACTATCTCTACTGCACTACTTAGCCCATAACCTGAAAAACGGAAAATTCCTCACCAACAAAGGCCACATAATAATAACCACTATCCTAAAAAATAGCAAAGAATCGTCAGCCCTAGTTTCCAATTACAGACCAATTGCTTCCATACCACTCTTTGTAAAGATCATGGAGGGGCTGGTACACTCCCAATTAATGGAATATCTAGACCAGTTCTCACTCCTGCATGAGACTCAATCCGGCTTTAGACCGCTTTTCAGCACATAAACGGTAATTGCGGCCATATTAGATTACTTGCACCTACTTTTAAGCAAAGGTCTCAGTGCCCTGATCATGCAATTCGACATGAGCTCTGCCTTTGACCTTGTAGACCATGCAAATTTGCTACAGTGTCTAGACGCTATTGGCATCAGAGGCGAAGTGCTAAACTGGTTTCATGGTTTCCTTTCGTCCCGAACCTATCAGGTTCACTTCAACCATGACCTCTCCAACACCTGGAGCAACCCATCTGGCGTTCCGCAAGGGTCCTCACTATCCCCTCTGCTTTTCAATATCTACATGACCTCACTGAGCGTTCAATTAACCCAGCTGGGGATAAAATATTCAGTTACGCTGATGACTTCACAATTATTATCCCATTTGCCAACTCTATCTCGGAAACAATTCCAAAAGCATCAGAAGCCATAAACTTGATGGAACATTGGACGACAAACTTCAAACTCAAGCTCAATACTGAGAAAACAAAATTCTTTGTCGCTTCACCGCACCCTCTTGACACCAAAACCCCACTAGACATCAACAAACATAACTACCCCATACAGCCCACCATTAAAATACTGGGTGTAACTCTGGACCAATGCCTCACCATGAAAGATCAGGTGGACTCCATAATCAAAAAGTTTTTTCACCCTCTGGAAACTTAAATCCATTAAAGCATACTTTGATAACTCTGTCTTCAGAATCTTGGTACAATCCCTCGTATTAAGTCAACTCGACTACTGTAACATCGTCTACTTATCAATCCCTCAAAAGAATATGCGACGATTGCAACTAGTGCAAAACACTGCGGTCAGACTAATCTTCGGTCTAAAGAAGTTCGATCACGTGAAGCCATACTTAAAACAGCTACACTGGTTGCCGATGGAAGTTCGTGTAAAGTTTAAGTTCGCCTGCCTCTGTTTTAAAGTTTTCTACGGTCTAACCCCTAAATACATCACTGACCTATTCTCCTTCTCAGCCAACAAACACAAGAGAAGCTCCCACTCGCACTTCGTTTCTCCCCCGGTTAGAGGATGCAAACTAGAAAAACACCATGAGCATCTTCTCTCACATCAGGCTGCTCTATGGGGTAAAGACCTAGAACAACTCCTCTTGCCCACCACTTATGAGATATTCAGGAAACGCCTCAAAACCCACCTATTCCCGAAAGACCTAGACAGCTGATCCACTTCCCTCTTTCCCCTCTCTTGCCCTTTCTCCCAATTGTTCACCACATCCCTTAAGTTAATTCAACTTGTACGTCAACTCAACTTGTACCCCAATAATCTTTTGTAAACCGCATAGAACTTAAAGGTATTGCGGTATATAAACTGTTATTATTATTATTATTACTGCGTCCAATATTGGTCGCCGTACCTTAAGAAAGATATGGCGTTACTCGAGAGGGTTCAGAGGAGAGTGACACGTCTGATAAAAGGTATGGAAAAACTTTCATACGCTGAGAGATTGGAAAAACTGGGACTCTTTTCCCTGAAGAGGAGACTTAGAGGGGATTTGATAGAGACTTACAAGATCATGAAAGGCATAGAGAGAGTGGAAAGGGACAGATTTTTCAAACTTTCGAAAAATAAAAGAACAAGAGGGAAAGTTGAAAGGGGACAGATTCAAAACCAATGCTAGGAAGTTCTTCTTCACCCAACGTGTGGTAGACACCTGGAATGCGCTTCCAGAGGACGTAATAGGGCAGCATACGGTACTAGGGTTCAAGAAAGGATTGGACAATTTCCTGCTGGAAAAGGGGATAGAGGAATATAGATAGAGAATTACAGTTCAGGTCCTGGACCTGTTAGGCCACCGCATGTGCGGACTGCTGGGCACGATGGACCTCTGGCCTGACCCAGCGGAGGCACTGCTTATGTTCTTATGATCTTAACTATTATTCATTTTAAAGAGATTTAAGCAGTTACTTACCATAACAGGTGTTATCCAGGGACAGCAGGCAGATATTCTCACATATGGGTGACGTCACCGACGGAGCCCCCATAAGGACCACTTTAAAAGTGCATTGTCACTTTAAGTCTTTAGAAAGTTCACGATAACCTGAACCGCGCATGCACGAGTGCCTTCCCACCTGGCATAGGGCGCACGGTCCCTCAGTTATGATAAGCCAGCTAAGAAGCCAACCCAGGGAGGTGGGAGGGTTGTGAGAATATCTGCCTGCTGTCCCTGGATAACACCTGTTACGGTAAGTAACTGTGCTTTATCCTAAGACATGCAGGCAGCATATTCTCACGTATGGGTGACCTCCAAGGTAATAGAAATGGTATGGTGGGAGTGTTGGCCTTTAGGAAAATAAATTTTGTAACATATATTGGCCAAAGTGCCTATCCCGTCTGGAAAAAGACTCCAGACAGCAGTGAGAAGTGAAAGTATGAACTGAGGACCAGGTGGCATCTTTACAGATTTCCTCAATGGTCGTAGATCTGAGGAAAGCAACAGAAGCTGCCAAAGCTCTGATTTTGTGGGTTGTGACATGATTCTCCAGTGCCAGGCCAGTCTGAGCATAACAGAACGAGATGCAGGCTGCCAGCCAGTTGGAAATCGTACTCTTGGAAACAGGATGCCCCAACTTGTTTGGATCAAAAGAGTCGAAAAGTTGGATCATGATGATGAAGATGACACCAGGAAGAGAACAGAGTCCATTTTTGTTGATAATATTGCTGAGTGGCTGGTTTCCTGGATGCATCAAGAATTTGACGAACAGGCTGAGAATGATGTAAGATGGATTCAGCCCGAGAGAAACCAAGCTGTCAGGTGTACTGATTGCAGGTTGGGATGTAGAAGTGATTCCTGATTCTGAGTAAGCAGAGTAGGAAATACTGGAAGAGATACGGGCTCCCTTGAGCTGAGCTGAGTTGAAGTAGAAGGAAGAACCAATGTTGCTGGGCCACCATGGAGCAATGAAAATCATGGTGGTTGCTTCTCTTTTGAGTTTGAACAGAGTTTGCAACATGAGCGGAATTGGAGGGAATGCATATAGAAACAGATATCTTCTGTCTTACAGGGCCCTCGGTCACCAGAGGGCACTCGCTGAAAGTCAGGGGAGGGAAATTTCATGGTGATGCCAGGAAGTATTTCTTCACCGAAAGGGTGGTCGATCATTGGAACGAGCTACCTCAGCAGGTGATTGAGGCCAACAGTGTGTCAGATTTTAAGAGAAAATGGGATATTCATGTGGGATCTCTAGGGGAGTAAAAGTCAGGGAGTGGGTCATTGATATGGGCAGACTTGATGGGCTGTGGCCCTTTTCTGCCGTCAATTTCTATGTTTCTATGTTTCATAATCTAGGAGAAATGCATCTGCTTCCAGATGGAGAGGAGAGTAAAGTCTGGAGCAAAACTGGGGCAGCTGGTGATTCTGAAGAGCCACAAGCCCACTTGAGGAGTGCCCCATTGAGCAAAGATGGATTGGAGAGTTGCAGAGTTAAGAGTCCATTCGGGAGGATGAAGAATTCTGCTGAGGTTGTCTGCTAGGGAATTCTTAACTCCTTGAATGTAAACAGCCTTCAAGAATAGATTGCAAGCTGTCGCCCAAGTCCAGATTTTCTGGGCTTCCTGACAACAGGAGAGAACCCGTGCCTCCTTGCTTGTTTATGTAGTACATTGCTACTTGATTGTGCGCAGGAGGAGGACTTCAGGGCAGAGGAGATGATGAAAAGCCTTGAGGGCATAAAACATTGCTTTGAGTTCCAGAAAACTGATGTGAAATCTCCGCTCCCTAGCGGTCCAAAGACCCTGAGTCTGAAGAGCGTCCATATGAGCCTCCCAGGCATAAGGGGATGTATCCGTCGTGATGACCTGGTGATGAGGGGGCAAGTGAAAAAGGAGACCTCTGGATAGATTGGAAGAGGTCATCCACCATTGAAGCGACTGCAGAAGAGATGATGTCACAGATATATGTTGCAAGAGATGATCCGTCACTTGAGACCACTGAGAAGCAAGGATCCACTGAGGAGTATGAAGATGCAGCCTTGCTAATTCTGTTACATGGACAGTTGAGGCCATGTGGTATAGAAGAACTATCACGTGTCTGGCAGAGATGGATTGAAGAGGGAGCAGTTGCTGACACAGATGAGAGTCTGAAGGGGATCTGGAGGAAGAAATACTCTCATGAGAGTGGTGTCTAGGATTGCCCCAATGAACTGCAGTCGTTGAGTCAAAATGAGATGTGATTTGGGGAAGTTGACTTCGAATCCTAAATGGTCTGAGATGTTGCTTGGACCACTTCCTGAGATGAGACAGCCTTGATCAACCAGTTGTCCAGATAAGGAAAGACTTGAAGGCCGTGTGATCAAACAGATGCAGCCACCACAATGAGGCACTTTGTGAAGACTCTGGGAGAATATGCCAGGCTGAATGGAAGTACCTTGTAATGACAGCGATTGATTTGGAAATGAAGATACTTTCTGTAAGCCAGATGATTTGGGATATGTGTGTAGGCTTCCTTGAGATCCAGGGAGCATAGCCAGTCGTTCTGATTGAGGAGAGTATAAAGCATGGTGAGGGATAGCATCCTGAATTTCTCCTTGACTAGAAATTTGTTTAGAGTTCTGAGATCCAGGATGGGTCTCAGTCCTCCGGTCTTCTTGGGGACTAAGAAGTAACGGGGAACTTCCTCGATAGCATGCAGCAGGAGAAGGGTTTGAACCTCCTGTAGAAGGGAGAACTGTGCAGGGTCCAAAGCAGACTCTCTTGGCGGATGGTCCGGTGGTAGGGTTTGAAAATTGAGAGAGTAACCCTGACGAATGATGTTGAGGACCCAGAGGTCTGATATTATGAGCTCCTAACGACCTATGAAAAATTGAAGATGTCCTCCGATGGGTTGAGGTAAAGTCTTTAAAATTGTGATATTGACTATGCTCCGAAGAAACACATCAAAAAGGCTGTGTGGATTTTGGAGGGGCAGCCTGCTGTTTCTCTTGTTGTTGATGTGTTTGCTGCTGTTGTGGTCGCTGTCTCCTGGATTGAGAGGGAGTTGGGTCATAGGCTTTGCAGTAAATCGTCTCTGTTAGGAGGATTGTCTGAAAGGACAAGAAGGTGGAAGTTTTTTCTTAGGTTTTACGATAATTTTTGGGTAGTCATGTCCAAAGAGGCCCCAAAAAGCTCGTCCCCTAAGAAAGGATCATTAGCCAACCGATCCTGATATTTGACATCAAGCTGTGAAACTATGAGCCAGGCTAGACGCCACTGACATGGCTGCAGCATGTGAGGAGAGCTCAAAGGTATCATAAACAGAGCAGACCAGCCACCACTGGAGAGAGTGGTGAAGTTGCAATGTCACCTAGTTTAAAGCCCTGTGGAGTAGGCGGGCTAGGACACCGCCTAGCCCGCCTACTCCACAGGGCTTTAAACTAGGTAAGTCGGGGGAGGGTACAGGCACAAACAACATACCAGGCGAATTAAAATGCCAATACATTTATGAGGCTGAGGAAAGTAGACACCGAAATTCTGGGTCAGGGGTGAGTGCACACACTTTTGAGTCGGGAGTAGGGTCACATCATATTTATGGGTCACATTGTAATTCCGGGTCTAGGGGGAGTACACACTGTAGTTCTGGGTATATGGGGAGTACACATTGTGGTTCTGAGCCTCAGGAAAGCACAAATAACACAAACAATGCTAAAGGTGTTCAAATAGCTCAAACAGGAATATCCACATTGAGACATAACAAAAATATAACATGGAGGGCTATGTACGTCAACGCACACAGTTTAGGAAACAAGATCCTGGAATTGGAAACAGAAATAAGGAATGCCGACCTGGATGTGGTGGCGATATCCGAAACCTGGCTCACAGACTCCCACGGGTGGGACATGGTCATACCGGGTTACAACTTGCTTCGCCGGGACAGAGAGGGTAGGAAGGGAGGGGGTGTAGCATTATATACTAAAGATGACATTAAGGTCACGAGAATCTCAGATGTCCAGTATACTGGGGAATCGCTTTGGGTTAATTTGGCCAGAGGGAAGGACAAATGCTTGTATCTTGGCGTAATTTACAGACCCCCAAGACAACAGGATGACCTGGATATGGAAATAATCGAAGATATAGAAAATATCACTTTGCATGGGGACATAGTATTGCTAGGTGACTTCAACATGCCTGATGTGGATTGGGTTACACTTACCTCTGCTTCCGGCAGCAGCAGGAGGCTATTAAACTCTATGAAAGGAGCAAGCCTCAGGCAACTGGTGTTGGAACCGACAAGGGATCAGGCAATACTGGACCTGATACTTACCAATGGAGAAAGTGTCACAGAGGTCTCGGTGGGCGACACATTGGCCTCCAGTGATCACAACATGGTATGGTTCAATATCAGGAAAGGTTTCACTAAATCTACTACACTAACCAAAGTCCTCAAATTCAAGGACACAAATTTCAAAGAAATGGGAGACTTCGTTCACCAGGCGCTACAAAGCCAAGAAGAAACCGATAACGTGGAAGACATGTGGTCGACTTTGAAAGCAACCATACAAGAAGCAACAAACCGCTATGTAAAATCAGTAAGTAAACGGCGAAGGAACAATAAGCCACAGTGGTTTACTGCGGAGATCTCAGACCTGATCAAGGAGAAGAAAAAAGCATTCATCTCTTACAAACAATCAGGGAAGCAGGACTCTAGAGCAGACTACCTGGCCAAATCAAAAGCCGTCAAAACAGCAGTCAGGGAGGCTAAATTCCTCATGGAGGAGTCTCTAGCAAAGAACATCCAGAAGAGAGATAAATCCTTCTTCAGGTATATCAGTGATAGAAGAAAAAACTCAGGCGGGATTGTACGTTTTAGGAAACCAGACAGAGACTATGTGGAAAAGGATTCGGAAAAAGCCCAACTATTAAATGAATACTTCTGCTCAGTCTTCACCCGAGAAGCGCCAGGGCTCGGCCCTCAGCTACAGACAAGGGTTGGCTCAGTTGACCCGTTTAGTAACTTTGAGTTTACGCCCAGCAGTGTCTACAGTGAGCTGTCAAGGCTCAAGGTTAGCAAGGCAATGGGGCCGGACAACCTGCACCCCAGGGTGCTTAGGGAGCTGAGTGATGTCTTGGCGGAGCCACTGTCCGCGCTCTTCAACCTCTCCCTTAGTACAGGCAGCGTCCCGTTGGACTGGAGGACGGCTAACGTCATTCCACTCCACAAGAAAGGCTCAAAGATGGAGACAGCAAACTACAGACCAGTGAGTCTAACATCGATAGTGAGCAAACTAATGGAAACTCTAATCAAACACAAATTAGATAAGATCCTGGATGAGGAGAATCTACGGGATCCCCGACAACATGGATTTACTAAGGGGAGATCCTGCCAATCCAACCTGATCAGCTTCTTTGACTGGGTAACGGGGAAGCTGGATATTGGGGAGTCCCTGGACATCGTGTACCTGGACTTTAGCAAAGCATTCGATAGCGTACCACACCGCAGGTTACTGAGCAAGATGAGTTCTATAGGATTAGGTGACACATTGATGAAATGGGTTGGGAGCTGGCTTGGAGGTAGGCTCCAAAGGGTGGTGGTGAACGGCACCCCCTCCGAAATGACGGAGGTGATTAGTGGAGTACCACAGGGCTCAGTCTTGGGCTCAATCCTATTCAACATCTTTATAAGAGACTTGGCAGAAGGGCTTCGAGGTAAAATAACATTATTCGCCGATGACGCCAAACTGAATAATGTAGTGGGCAAATGCACAACAGACGAAGATTCAGTGCCCGACAACATGATGCACGACCTACTCCTACTGGAGCGATGGTCTAGGACATGGCAACTCAACTTCAATGCCAAAAAATGCAAAGTTATGCACCTGGGCAGCCAGAATCCATGCAAGTCTTATACCCTTAATGGCGAGATCCTAGCAAAAACGGTAGCAGAACGAGACTTGGGGGTAATCGTCAGTGAGGACATGAAGTCTGCCAATCAAGTGGAGCAGGCTTCGTCCAAGGCAAGACAAATTATGGGCTGCATACGAAGGGGTTTCGTCAGTCGTAAGGCGGAAGTCATTATGCCATTGTATAGATCCATGGTGAGGCCCCACCTGGAATACTGTGTGCAATTCTGGAGGCCGCATTATCGCAAGGATGTGCTGAGACTGGAGTCGGTGCAAAGAATGGCCACCCGGATGGTCTCGGGACTCAAGGATCTACCATACGAAAAACGGCTTGACAAATTACAGCTATACTCGCTCGAGGAGCGCAGAGAGAGGGGGGACATGATCGAGACGTTCAAGTATCTTACGGGCCGCATCGAGGCGGAGGAAGATATCTTCTTTTTCAAGGGTCCCACGACAACAAGAGGGCATCCATTGAAAATCAGGGGTGGGAAACTACGAGGTGACACCAGGAAATTCTTTTTCACTGAAAGAGTGGTTGATCGCTGGAATAGTCTTCCACTACAGGTGATTGAGGCCAGCAGCGTGCCTGATTTTAAGGCCAAATGGGATCGGCACATGGGATCTATTCACAGGGCAAAGGTAGGGGAGGGACATTAAGGTGGGCAGACTAGATGGGCCGTGGGCCCTTATCTGCCGTCTATTTCTATGTTTCTATGTCATTTGAAGACAAGAAAAAACGTTGGTGGCTTGAGACCATTGGGCCAAAAGCGTCCACCGAGGTTATCCGAAATGTATTACTGGCAAAAGGAGTTATATAAACAGTTGATTCCATGTGACCCAGAAGACGCATCGTTTGACATTCAGTAATAGTCTGAAGAAAGACCTTGCGGCAGATGTTGGTCAGAGTATGTAGTCTCTATTGTGGGAGATATGCACGAGCCTGAGTTATATCTAGAACTGCTCCGATGAACTCAAAAGTATGAGTGGGCTGGAGTTGGGATTTTCGTAGTTGATTGCAAACACCAATAGCTCCAGGAGACATACTGTCGAAGAGCTGGCTTGAAGAGC
The DNA here is from genome assembly GCF_902459505.1 of Geotrypetes seraphini. Classification (NCBI taxonomy): domain Eukaryota; kingdom Metazoa; phylum Chordata; class Amphibia; order Gymnophiona; family Dermophiidae; genus Geotrypetes; species Geotrypetes seraphini. Next base: position 73,638,870 of record NC_047095.1, read on the forward strand.
TGATTGTGGTGATGCAGCCTTGATTAACCAGTCATCTATATAAAGAAACACATGGAATCCGCAAAAACAGACTGCTGCAGCCACTACAACTAAACATTTTGTGAATACCCTAGGTGCTGACACTGGACCAAATGGAAGCACTTTGTACTGGAAGTGTTGTTGTCCAACTTGAAAATGGAGATATTTCCTGTGGGATGGGAAGATGAATGTAAGCTTCTTTGAGGTCCAAAGAGCAAAGCCAGTTGTTCTTCTCCAGAGTGACAATATGGTTCCCAGAGATACCATGCAAAACATTTCCTTCACTAGGTGTTTGTTGAGCGCATAGAGGTCCAGAATTGGGCGGAGACCTCTGATCTTCTTCAGAATGAGGAAACAGTTGGAGTAGAATCCTCGGCCCCTCTCCTGGAAAAAGAACTTGTTCAACAGTATTGAGTTGGAGGAGGACAGAGAGCTCGATGAAGTAGCATGGTCTGAAGGAAATTGAAATATTCTTTTGGAGGAGTGTTTGGAGGTATTTGTTGGAAATGAAGAGCATACTTTAATCTTATTATGCTTAGAACTCATTGGTCTGAGGTTATTATGGACCTATGTTGATTAAAATGAATGAGGCAACCGACAATGGGAAGGGTATGGAGGTACAGGTTGTTATAAGGTGGCTAAGTTCTCTGCAAGAAAGTCAGAGAGACCGCCAAGTCTTTTGCTGTGTCTGTGGTTGAGACTTTAGAGGCTTTGTTATTTAGATCGCGTCTGAGTAGGTGTTCTAGAGGCAGAAGCTGACTGTGCACATCTTCGTCAATTCGTCAAGAAGGATAAAAAATAAAGTTTAGGGATGTAGAAGTGCTTAGTTGCTTAGTTGACCGAGACTTGGCGGTTTTGGATGCTGATAATGTTGCAATGGAGTGCTCATATCTGGTGATCTTCAAGGTGGCTTCTTCTATCTTTTCTCCAAAAAGTTCATCTCCGAGACAAGGGATATTAGCTAAACGTTCTTGTACATTAGCATCTATAATTCTATATCAAATACTTGGAGCCATGCCTGCCTCTTCATAGCAACTGATAAAGCAGATGCTCTGGAAGTTAACATCAAAGACAACGAAAACAGATCTGGCCATGTATTTTCTAGTCTCAAGCAGATTATGAGCAGTATGTTGGAAGTCATCCAATTTGCCATGTGGAATATATTGGTCATAATGTGACAATTGCTGAGCTAGCTGTATCATATAAAATGTCATGTAAAAAAGTATAGCTCAGAATTCTACTTAACATAAAATTTGGAAGAGTCTGTGGCCAAACTTGTTGACAGTCCTCTCCTTCTCTCCCTGCGGGCATGCTGGCATTCATTCTTGTGCTACTGGTTCTCTATAATGCAGATTCTACCAGGAGAGACTGATGCTGTGGTTTATCAAAATCTGGGCATGACTGAACTCTGTACATGGAGTCCAACTTACAAGGGTTTACAGGTACCAATAGGGGAGCCTCCCAGTTTTTAAACATTGCTTCCTTCATGAACTTGTGAAAGGGAAGCTTAAGACACGCTGGTGGAACTTAGTCAAAATCAAGAGCATCTAAGAGCTCTGCCCTAAGTTTGGTTTCTGACTCCATCTTGACAGAGAGCCTGCCCCAATTGTCTGATGAATCTTGAGAATGCTAGACTCTTAGGTGGTGATGCCCTGAAGGATGGTGGTAAAGACGGGTCCGAGGAGATGCCATATGATTCATCTGCCGACAGAGTTGGATACTCTGAAGAGGAATGTAAAGAAAAACTGGAGTCATAGTCTTCGATATGGCTTCGGGACTAGTGTCGAGACGAACATCAAGTAATAGAAGTGCAGCAAGGAGAATGTTGGGAAGTTCTAGAATCTGCATCTTTGAGGTGATGAGTACGAAGAAGAGCTTCAATGCCTTGATAACAGTGACTTCCTCAACATCAAGTGTTGATGTCAGTGTGGAGTCCGAGATCTGGCATTGGATGGTATCTTAACGCTTTGCTCAGACTGGGCTGAAAATCAGTTACACTATTGGTGGGGCTTCTACTGTCCAAGCCTGCAATATTTTAGCCAATTCTTTTTTCAGCACTTCCCATATTTGGTCTTGAAGAGAAAGCACCGGTACGCAGAAATCATTAGTACAGAAGGTGCAAGCGGTAAAGGGTGTCAAGCCATTGGTGACCTCGAGGATGAGGCACGCCTATGTTCAGACACCAGCTACAACAATAGTGATCTAACTTCCTGGCATTGACACTTGGCGTGGGTCAATGAAGTAGACACCTGGGAGAACGCTGATGCATGCCTAGGTGTTGAGGTATTTTTCGGAGGAGACGTATGCTTATACTTCTTAGCTTTCTTACTGGATGTCCCTGATGCCTAGAGCGATGGTGATGCAGATGCCAAGTGAGGAATCAATGTTGGTGCAGTCTTCAATAGTACTGCAGGTCCCTTTATATCAGAGTCAGAAGAGGCTCCAGACCCGAATGTTTTTCAATTTAGTGCTGTCTTGCCTTCAGTGACCTCTTCTGAAGTTGAGAGCAGAGTTTGCAAGAACTCACATGGTTCTCGGGACCAAGACACTGAAGGACACCAATTATGTGAATCAGTGATTGAAATGGTCCTATTGCACCAAGTGCACCACTTGAGGCCACTGGAAGGCTTTGGCATCAAGGGAAAAACCGCTGACACAAGGACTCTATTGTCCGTAAACATAGGAATAGCCTTGCTGGGTCAGACCAAAGTCCATCAAGCCCAGTAGCCTGTTCTCACGGTGGCCAATCCAGGCCACTAATACCTGGCCAAAACCCAAGGAGTAGCAATATTCCATGCTACCGATCCAGGGCAAGCAAAGGCTTCCCCCATGTCTTAATAACAGACTATGGACTTTTCCTCCAGGAATTTGTCCAAACCTTTCTTAAAACCAGCTACACTATCCACTCTTACCACATCCTCTGGCAACGCGTTCCAGATCTTAACTATTCTCTGAGTGAAAATATATTTCCTCCTATTGGTTTTAAAAGTATTTCCCTGCAATTTCATCAAGTGTCCCCTAGTCTTTGTAATTTCTGATAGAGTGAAAAATCAATCCACTTGTACCCGTTCTACTCCACTCAGGATTTTGTAGACTTCAATCATATCTCCCCTCAGCCGTCTCTTTTCCAAGCTGAAGAGCCCAAACCTTTTTAGTCTTTCTTCATACGAGAGGAGTTCCATCCCCTTTATCATCTTGCTCGCTCTTCTTTGAACCTTTTCTAGTACTGCTATATCTTTCTTGAGATAAGGAGACCAGAATTGAAAGCAATACTCCAGATGAGGGAAGGTCAAGTAACCCCGCACTTAAAAAAGAGTCAATGCCCCAAGTTTGAAAAAAAAAAAAGGCTTCAATGGGCCAAAAGGCCCAAAAATGAAAAATTGAAAGGAACAAAAAAAATCTTTAAGAGAAACAAAAAAGGATTGAAATAAACGGGAAAACTGAAGAAATTAAACGTGGAAAGATGTCAAAATATGAGTTTGACACTTCTCAGCTCTGTGGAAAACTGAGAATTGATGGTTCGTGAGCTGACATCAAGTAGGAGGGCACCGGTGCATGCGTGGTAAAGGCAGACTCAAGTCTTCAAAAACTTTTAAAGTGACAGTATACTTTAACACTGTCTGTACCATGCTCCATGGATGACATCACCCACATGTGAGAATATGTTGCCTGCTTGTCCTAGGATAATAGCCCCACAAGCCATGCAGAAGGAATCCACTCCAGCTTCTAAATCCCTCCTCCTTCACTAGAGGGCTCTGCTGCCCCTTCAGTATGTACCATAGCAGACGATAGCCCCATATAGAGAAACACATGTGAAGGAAGTGTACGGGGAAACTCCAGGAACTGAGGAAAGGCTAAAGCAGCTAGGACTCTTCAGTTTGGAAAAGAGATGGCTCAGGAGTGATATGATAGATGTCTATAAAATACTGAGAGAGTAGAAAGGGTAGATGTGAATTGCTTGTTTACTCTTTCCAAAAATACTAGGACTCAGGAGGCATATAAACAGGATGGAGTCAGTCCAGAGGAAAGCTACAACAATGGTCAGTGGTCTTCATCATAAAGCGTAAGGGGACAGACTTAAAGATCTCAATATGTATATTTTGTAGGAAAGGCAGAAGAGTGGAGATATGATAAAGACATTTAAATACCTATGTGGCAAGTCTCTTTCATTTGAAAGGAACATAATATAAAACTTTATTTATAGCCTGCTGAACCTTGCAGTTCATAGCAGATTACAAGAGTCAAGCTGTACAAAAACAGCAGAAATAAAAACTGCCATCATTAAGTACAATACTACATCAACATACAATCACAGATTCCCCAGAAATTTAGTAAATAAAACCGTTTTTTTAACATGCGCCTAAAATTTAAATAAGAAATAGCTTTATGTCTATGTGAGAAGACGATTTGGGGTTTGAGCTTGATCGAAATTAATGGAAGAGGATTTTTCAAGAGGTTCAAAATACTTCTGTTTGTGTTTTACAGAAAGAAAATGCTTATAAGTTTCTTACCCGTTGGTACTATACCCTAGAAAGAATCAAGGCAATGTTCCCTGACATTGCTATAGAAGCATGTTGATGCTGTTTACAAGAAAAGGGGACTTTTTACCATATTTGGTGGTCTTGTAGGAAACTTCAACCATTTTGGTCTTTGATAGTGACTTCTCTAGGAGTGGGTTTTGGAGCACCCTTTTTCTTGGGATCCCAAAGCTTGTTTGCTGGGTCTTCTTTATAACTGTCAAGGTCACTGATGGCAGGTGCACCTAAAGCACATGTGCCTGGCTGCAGCCAAATGTGTAATCGCTGCCAAGTGGAAGTAGACTTGTGGTCCCATATTCCAGGACTGGTTTTATAAATTACACCATTTGGCAGAGCTGGAAAAGCTGATGGATAAACATCATGGTCGTTACAACCCTACTCAGAAATATGGGCTCAATAGGACTTGATTATAAATTCTTAAACTGTAGTGATGAAGTTACACAATTAGTGTTTATAGCTTTTGGTTTTTTTATGGTCCTCAAGGTTAGTTGTACAATTTTTCTAGTCCTCTTTTTTGTTTTTTGGCACTTCTGCCTGTTGAGAGGGGAAATGGGGGGGTTAGGGTGGGAGGAGGGGTCTTTTGCTAGGTTGTTGTTGTTCACTGCTTTGTATACACTTTCTCAGATGGTTGATTTGTATGAGAACAATGTAAAAAAAAATTTTCAATAAAAATTTACCCACCCCGCTTTGTATAAAACTGCAGAAGTGTTTTTTAGCACGGGCTGGTGCACTGAATGATTTGTGCTGCTCCTGAGCATTTACTCAATGAAAAGCATTGATGTATCGAACAACATTGATGTCTCAATGTAGAGCGACAATGCTTTGATGTAGAGCGTCGTGAAGTTAAAGATCGATGCTTTGCTGGTTAGTGTCATTGTCTACTGGAAAATCGGTGCGAGGTAGACCAACATCTCGATGGAGATCTTGATTCGGTATCTTGTGGCCTCAAGGTGCTCTGCTTAGGCTGGGCCAGTACAAAGGGAATCAATGTTAACAGCAGTGTTGCATGCAACTTAAACATGTCACCGATCTCCCTCCAACAGAACTCATTTAAGCTGCCCTTTCATGAGCTGCACCGGTACCCTTGACTCAAAAGCCGGTACCATCGGTGCGGTAGGGTGTATAGGGGTGGGTGATCTGAGCAAGGATGCATGTCCTGAAGGAGATGGAGAGCGGTGACATCGCTTTTTAGCCTGCATCAAGAGACTCGATGCTGTCAAGGACTGCGACATTGGTTGGGAAGAGGATGGCTTCTTAGCTGGCTTCCCCAATGCCGGGATGCCATCTGGGATGCCTCTTCTCCCTCGAACAGAGATTGAAAGGGGACATGATTGAAAAATTCAAGGTACTGAAGGGGATAGATTTAGTAGATAAGGACAGGTTGTTCACCCTCTCCAGGGTAGGGAGAACGAGAGGGCACTCTCTAAAGTTGAAAGGGGATAGATTCTGTATGAACGTAAGGAAGTTCTTCTTTACCCAGAGAGTGGTGGAAAACTGGAATGCTCTTCCGGAGGCTGTCATAGGGGAAAACACCCTCCAGGGATTCAAGACAAAGTTAGACAAGTTCCTGCTAAACAAGATGGTAGGGCTAGTCTCAGGGCACTGGTCTTTCACCAGAGGGCTGCCACGTGAGCAGACTGCTGGGCATGATGGATCGCTGGTCTGACCCTGCAGTGACAATTCTTATGTTCTTATGTTGCAGATATCGATGCTGGTATCGCAGGCTCTGAATGTTTGCCGGTGTCCATAGCTGAACCGAAGAGTTTCTTCTGCTGGATGCAATGGGCTTTTAGTGAATGCTTTTGCAGGGTAGAAAGCAGAAGCTATACAGGTCAGTTATGGATGTAGGCCGCTGACACCGATAGCACTTTTTAAACCCCGTCAAAGGTTTTCAACATTGATGGAAATATGATGTTGGCAAGGTTAAACTCAATGATTGAAGTTGTTAAAGAAACTGAAAAGAAAACGAGGAAAAAGGCAACAAAAGCCCTCACGAAGGCAGGAGTCCAAGTGAGAGAAAAATAAATTATTATTATTTTAGGGATTGTTTGTTTTTTACTAATATAAAGAAAAAAGAAATGGAAAAAACAATAGCCAAAGGCCAAGAAGAAAAAACCATAGCGGGTTGAAGGCATGCTAACCAAACGAAGTCCAGAAACACACTTCTTCATTCCACAGAGAACGAAGACCCGAAGCAGCACAAGCCTACATCGGGCAGAAAGGCACTCGCACATGTGCAATGCAGGCAGTTACAAAGTTTCTTAAAACTTAAAGTGGCAGTTCACTTTTCATACTGTCTGTACCGGGCTCTGTGGATGACGGCAGGGGGGCAGGCTTGTGCAGAGGGAAGAGGAGGAAGAGTTCCTTCGCGGTGGGGAGGCAGGCCTGTGCAGAGGAGGAGTAAGAGAGGGAAGGAGAGATGCCAGACCTGGGCCGAAGGGAAGAGAGAGACCAAACAAAAAAGAGGGGGAGGAAAGCAAAGGAGAGGTGCTGGACTAAAGGAGAGAGGGAGAAGAAATGCAAGACCACAAGGGGAAGGGTACAAGAGGGACAGATACTGCTCCAAAGTAGGTAGGCAGGGTGCAGGATGGCAGGAGAGATAGTAGGAGAAAGCCTGTACCTGGGGAAGGAGATACAAGAGGTAAGAAAGAGAGAAAGAACAAGCTGGATATGGGGAGAGATAAGATGCTGGACATGGAGGGAGCATAGGAACGGGGACACATGGGGGACAGTACTGGAGAGGAGAATAGGGACAGGGACACAGAAGAGAGATGTTGGATGAAAGGGTAGTTGAGAAAAGGAGAGATGGTGGATCTGGGGATGGTGTGGTCCATCGCTGCAGCTGCGGGGGGGATGGAGATGAAAAAAAAAAAGAAAGATGCCAGACCTCTGGGGGAGGAAAGGGAAACAGAAGGGGAGCACAGAGATGGAAGATGGATGGTTAGCACGGAGAAAGAAGGAGAGTCTGATCAGAAGACAATCACACCAACATGGGACCAACATGATTTGAAAAATAACCAGACAAGAAAAGGTAGAAAAATAATTTTATTTTCTGTTTTGTGATTACAATATGTCAGATTCGAAATGTGTATTCTTCCAGAGCTGGTGTTGGACCACGAACGTGAGCTAGGATTTAACAGAGAGAGGAAAAGTATTTTTGTTTGTTTATTTTGTTTACACCACAGGACCAGTGTGGGTAGGAGAGGGCAAAGGGGGTGAAGAGGCTATAAAATAAACCCACCGGGATGTTTGGAAAAAACCACCCAATTGGGCAGGAAAATCGAATGGAAAAATCGATTCAATAGGCTGAATCGAATCAAAATTTTTTTTCCTGAAACAGGCAGCACTACTCTGGAGTATCGAGACACCACAACATTCAGATAAAATCCCAAAAATAAAAACAGCAGAGCAGATCAGAGACACCTTCCAGCTCACGTGTAGAAGGAAAAAAACTGAGGAACTTCAGCCCAGCCCAGTGGGTAGGAAGCAGAGCAAAGAGAAAAATATGTAAATGATTCCTTCTACACAACTCATGACTAGAGGTGAATAACCCATGGGTTCAAAACTCGTGTGTCTTTTGCTGTAGAAAATGTAATATACTGGATTATTGGTTCAACATTGCCTTGATAATGAATGTGACTGTTGGGCAGACTGAATAGACCGCATGGGTCTTTACTATATTACGTGATACTAATGTTCTGTTGTGGATTAAGAATTGGTTATTGGACAGAAACCAGAGAGTAGGGTTCAAAGTTCATTATTCTCAATGGAGGAGGGTGAATAATGGAATATCACAAGAATCTATACTGGAACTGGTGTTATTTATCATATTTATAAATGATCTGAAAATTCGAACAAGTGAGGTAATTAAATCTGCAGTTGACAAAACTATTCCAAAGCTAAGAATATATGTAAGAACATAAAGAGTTATCAAACACTTAATAAAACAAACAAACAACAAAACTAGTTATATGCTTGTGCTGGGAGCTAATACTCTCAATTGCTTAACCCCTGTAATCACCAAACATTCAGTTATTGAACTCTTCTTAGACATAGAACAGGGAGGGAAAAAACCTCAGAAACTGCGGGGCAAACTTTGCACCGGAGCTAAGAAGGGGCGCTTAGGTTGCTCACTGTCTCCCCTCCATGCTTCTATCATCGGCAAAACAACCCCTCCATATAGCTTATGATAAAGTCAATTCAACAGGTAGTTCAAAAACAAAATGTGCACCACTACATAGAATGTCAAGATCAAAAAAATGTATGCGAAAGCAAGCAGCACTTATCTTATCCTTAATGGCATGAAACTTCTCAGTAAAGTGCTTGCTCTTCGAATGCCTTCTCACTCAGCTGTTGCCTAATATGCCGTCTCATAAAGAGTTGCCATAACTGAACAGTCCGAAGATCCATCAAGTATCCTGCTTCCAATAGTGGCCAACCCAGATCCCAAAGAGTAAAACAGATGCTTTTATCCTAGAAAAAAGCAGTGGCTTATGGACTTTTGATTTAGGAAATTAGCCACACCTTTTTTAAATCTTGCTAAGCTAACTGCCTTCACCACACTCTCCGACAATAAATTTCAAAGATTAATTACACATTGAGTGAAGAAATATTTTCTGTGGTTTGTTTTAAATCTACTACTCAGTAGCTTCATCGCATGCCCCCTAGTCTTAGTATCTTTTTGAAAGTAGTAAATAAGTGATCCACATCTACCCGTTCCATTCCACTAAATATTTGACAGACCTCTACAGTATCTCCAGTTTGGAGTAGAGACGGCTCCTCATAAAGAAGTCATCCCATCCCCTTTATCATTTCCGTCGCCCTTCTCTGTACCTTTGCTAATTCCGCTATATCTTTTTTGAAATACAGTGACCAGAATTGCACCCAGTATTCACTACATTTCTTTCCTGATAATTCTTTACAGTTTATTTGATTTCTAGCCGCCACTGCACACTGAGCTAAGGATTTCAACATACCATCAATGATGACATTTAGATCCTTTTCATGGGCAGTGATGCCTAATGTGGAACTCTACATCCCGTAACTATAATATGGGCTCCTCTTTACCACATGCATCACTTTGCTTTTGCTGACATTAAACATCATCTGCCTTTTTTTTGTATATCTTTTTTATTGGCAAGCAAACACTGCATGTAACATAAAATGAGGCAAAAAATACTTGGTACAAAGGTATTGAGACACTGCATCACCAGAAAGGAACTCGGCATCAAAAGCAAGAGCTTCAGCAATCAAACAGAGCTACGATACAGATAAACAGCAGGGTTCGCATTCCAATCATCTGCCATTTTGATGCTAGTCTCTGAAATTCCTCTTCAATTTTTCACAATCCTCTTGCGATTTAACAACTTTGTGTCATAAGAAAATTTAATTAGCTCAATAGTTATTACCCATCTCTAGATTATTGATAAATATGTTAAAAAGCACCAGCACTGACCCCTGGGGAACCCCGCAATATAGGTTTTTCCATTGAGAATTTTAACCATTTAATCCTACGCTCTGTTTAATACTCCAAATCATAGTTACCAAATGCTAGGGTCCACCTTAGGGATCGGTTCCTAAGAACAAGATCTATGTGTCATTGTAGACAACATGCTGAAATATTCCGTACAATCCTAGAGTTGCAGTGGACAAAAATGTAAACAGGATGCTAGGAATTATTAAGAAAGGAATTGAAAGTAAGAGCAAAAACATATTGTCTCTGTATTGCATTCACTTCTGGTAGCTGTATCTCAAAGATATGGCAGAATTAGAAATACTTAAAAGAAGAGCAAGCAAATTTATAAAGGGTATGAAACTCCTCTTTTATGAGGAAAGGCTAAAGAGGTTAGGCTCTTCAGCTTCAAAAAGTGATGGCTAAGGAAGATATGACTGATGTCTACAAAATCCTGAGTGTTGTAGAACAGGTAAAAGTGAATTGATTTTTTACTCTTTCAAAAATTATAAAGACTAGGGGACACTCAAAGAGGTTCCATGAAAATACTTTTCAAACAAATACTGTAAGATGAAATGTTTTTTCACTCAACGAATAGTTAAGCTCTGGCCTTGTTGCCAGAGAACGTGGTAAGAGCAGTTAGCTTAGCTGGGTTTAAAAAAGGTTTGGACAAGCTCCTGGAAGAAAAGCCCATTGCTTGGTGGTAGCATGGAATGTTGCTACAATCTGGGTTTCTGCCAGATATTTGTCATCTGGATTGGCCACTGTTGGAAAAAGGATAATGGAACAGATGGACCATTGGTCTGACCCAGTATGGCTAGTCTTAGGGCTCCTTTTATCAAGGTGCACTACGGGGGTTAGCATTTCATCGCACTAACCCCCACAGCAAGCCAAAAAACTAACGCCTCGTCAATGGAGGCGTTAGCAACTAGCGCGGAAGGTGGTTGAATGCGCGGTATTCCGTGCGTTAACCGCCTACCGCACCTTGATAGAAGGAACCCTTAGTCTTGTGAACTACAGCTACATGAGAATTCCACATTAGAAGGATCTATTTTATTAAAAAATTTCTCATATACTGAAAATCTACAAATCTAAGCGGTTTACAACATATATACATAGAATAGATATACCATTACTCTTCAAGATATACAGTATTCAAACACCTGAACAATGTCTAAAATTTCTGTTTTTAATTCATAAAAATGCCTGAGAAAACATGTGCTTTTAAAAGTTTTCTAAATGAACTCAAGGACTCAATCTTTCTCAATTCCTTTGGAAGGGAGTTCAATGACCATAAAAGATTGTGGCCCTATATGTCTCCTAATTTGTTTAAAATCTGGAAAAGATTTAAGTGAGAAAATAGAAAAACAGGAGTCAAGAATTTGTGAAATGGAAACATTGGACTTGGAATTAATTAAAGAAAGAACATTTATTGCTAGAAAAATGGAAAGTTTCGAGAACCAATTAAGGAAAAATAATTTGAGACTCCTAAATTTTCCAAAATGTCCCTTAATTTCACCAATGGAGATGGCAAGAAAGTATTTTAAGGAAATTTTGCTTATTCCCATTGAAAGTTTGCCACCTATTGTTAGAGCTAATTACTTTCAAATTAAGAAGTGGAAGTTTCCACTCCTAATGAGATTCAAGGGACAAATAATAAAAATATGAACTTAACAACTTTTCTGGAAAACTCTTTGGAGGTCATAACGGAAAGGAAAACCCTGTTAATAACTCTTGCTTTGGAAAGTGATAGAGAATATATATTGCGTTTGTATTTTCGTCATATTAATGATCAGTTTTTAGGTTCTAATGTTCGAATATTTCCTGATATGTCTTTAAGATCCCAGAGGCGTAGGAAAGAATTCTTGGCATTAAGGCCAAGAGTCCTTGCCTTGGGGGCAAATTTTTTGTTGAAATTTCCTGTAAAATGTTTTGTGTCTTATCAGAATAAGAATTACTTGTTTTTTGAACCTAAACAACTAGTAGGATTTATAGAATCCAAAGAGCAAGTAGTGCCTATGGCTGAGAATGTATAACCTGCCATGAATGGCTGTAGCACCGCAGATAATTGCCGCTTTCTAGGTTGGATAAGACTTCCTATTGTTAAATTTATTTTCTAAAAATCTCCCTTCAAAGTTTGGAAGTATTGGAAGTATAAGTGAATAATCAAAACACTGATTTAAGTGGAGTTGGTTTATAAGTTTGTTTTTTTTAATAACTTCTGTTAATCTGAAATACAAGTAATGTATTACTTGTTTGTATTGATAAAATTGAATAAATAAATAAATTAAAATCTGGAACTTCAAGTAGTGCCTGATTGCTTGAACAAAGGCGACATCCTGGCACATGAACCTTTAGGGTTGCAGCCAGACGTGGTGGTTGTTCAGAAAGCATTTTAAAATTAGTGTTACAATTTTTAAATGAATATGCCATTGAATAATTAATCAATGAAATTGCTTAAGAATTGGCATAGATGCCATCGTTGGCATCAGCAGAAACTGTCTGTTGCGTGTTAATATGCAATGCTGCTGGGTCTGGTAAGAACTATAGAAACGATAAGTAGTAGTAGTAATAGTAGTAGTAGAAACCCAAAAAACCTACACCTCCAAGCTAAACTGAGTTACAAAACTGTAACAGGAGCTGAGCAGAAGACAAAGCTAGTTGCCCATAAGAAACCATTCATCTGCCTGCTGGAGATAAAGAATACAAGCTTGCCCAGGAGCTTACTATCCTACATGACAGAGCTCAGTTTAATGCCTTCTATCTCCACCTTCTGGTAGATGGTCATAACCCACACGTAACTGGATTCCTCTGCTACTGACAAGAAACAGAATGTTGGAAATTATTAAGAAAGGAATGGAAAACAAAAATGAGAATGTTACGCTGCCTTTGGTGTAACAGTACCTTGAATACTATGTGCAATTCTGGTCATTGAATCTCAAAAAAATTTAAGGGAATTACAAAAAGGTACAGAGAAGGGCGACAAAAGTGATGAGACAACTTCCCTATCAGGAAAGGCTAAAGTGGTTAGGGCTCTTTGGTGCAGAGAAGAAATGCCTCAGGGGAGATATGATACAGATCTGTAAAATACTCGGGCACCAATGCCCAAAAAGCTTACTATGCCAGCAGAACTGACTGTAGCCAGTCTAGCATGCAAATTATGTCAGCCTCCAATATACGTACAAAAGGGTTCTCAGTAGCCGCCACCGAGAATCCAATGCATTACAGGGAGCTCATTAGTATTAAAATGAGCACTCCTTGTAATGCATAGCACCTTTCAGCGTACAAAGTTTTCTAGTAGGTCTGGAGCTGTCAGTAGCATGAGGGTAACTTCGGGTAGGAGCACTTTGCTTAAATTGAAAAAGTCTGCAAGTGTGTGAGATACACGCAAACAAAATACACACGACAGCTGTGAATTCCAAAAAAACAGGACTTCAGGACTTCTGCCATAGCAAAAGCTTTAGCTGCAACTGAAAGAGGGATTTTTTTGCCCCTGCAACTGCAAAGTTCCAGCAATCACAGCCCTGCACTCAAAATCTGGGCCTATCACTCAGCAATTATGCGCAGGCACCAGGCACGTTCCTCCCTCTTTTACTGCTGATACCCAACACAATGTGAATATAATTTGCAGGCAGTTTATACCAAGCATTGCCCGGTAAATTAAAATCACTTAGTAACACAGTGTTTTCCAGACAATGCTGAGACTTCTGTGCATCTGTCCCCGAGTGGAATGGGTAGACATGAATAACTTGTTTACACTTTCCAAAAAGACAAGGACTAGGGGGCTTGCAATGAAGCTACTAAGAGTTTAAATCTGCCACGGACTTTGTCTATATAAGAGTTGCCATACTATGCCAGACCGAATGTCCATCAAGTCAAATATCCAAGAGTGGCCAATCCAGGTCACAAGTGCCTGGCAAAATCTCAAAAGAGTTTGTTACCTGCACGGAATTGTGGGATAGAAGTAAAATTTTATTATGTTTTTATAAGCAGTGAATTTTCTCAAGTCCATCTTAACAATGGTTTATGGACTTTTCTCGTAGGAAATGATCCAAACTTTTTAAAAATCCTGTTAAACTAACGGCTTTCACCACGTTCTCTGAGTGAAGAAATATTTTCTCCTGTTTGTTTGAATTTACTGCTTAACCTTTGCAGTTTCTCCTTTTAGTTTCATTGTATAATAGTTGTCCATCAGAAAGTTAAATGCTGATGCAGATTCCCTTTGTGTCTTCAACCCAGTTATTAACGCAAACTCGATCACATTATGATTAGAGCTGAATTTCAATTAAAATTTGAATAGTCATTAATTGCACAAGGCATTTATTTATTTCCCACTGCAGTTCTGTATGAATCTGGGCTATTCGCTTAATCCTCTATGTTCTGCTTTGACTACAGTACATCAAATTCAATCCCCCTTCCCTTCTGTAAAGGATGATAATTTCCCTCCCTACTTTCCACCCACCTCCAGATATAGATTCTACTGGTGGCCCCTCCTAGTTCTGCTTGCAGGTCTCCAGCTCTCTCCCTTTGGCACCTGCCCGCCCTCCCTCCCATCAACTCAACATAGCAGCCTTCACGTCACAACCCACTCAATCGGAGATTCACACCTCAAAAGGAACCTGGACAAGCTCCCTCTGGTCAAACCACTACATATACACTTTCAATATCAACTGGACGCAGGGAAAATCCAGACAAAAAAAACCCCAACAAAATCAGCCTTTTCTTTATCAGCTTCTACATATTCCTCCCCTTCACCTTTGAGTCTCACAGTGCCACTTTTGCACATCCTCCTATCCTTTATAATAAAATCCTAAGCGCGTAAGCACACTTAGGACAGCGTGTTCCCTGACAGCATGATGTGTCCCTCCGTGTCGAATTCCATTTTTGAACACGCCTGCGACTCCCCCCTCCCGCCCTCACTCACCAACTGCTGCCACTGCTCCTCTTCAAAGCAGCCTGCTGAGGTTCGCTGGCCAGCTGTAGCGAACCTCGCAGGCCGCTCTCCACCTTGGTAGCACGTTCCCTCTGACGCGATCATGTCAGAGGGAACGTGCTACCGAGGTGGAGAGTGGCCGGCAAGATTCGCTACAGCCGGCCGGAAAACCTCAGCAGGCTGCTTTGAAGAGGAGCAGCAGCGGTGGTAGCAGTTCGTGCCAGTGGGCCAGAAGACACCAGGAAGCAGGGATGGAGGGAGGGTAAGAACAGGCATGGCACAACAGGGGGGCCAGGGGGAGAGGGAAAGAGGGCTGCTTTGGAGGAAGGGGTGTGCTGGGGGCCAGACAGCAATCATGCTTTGTTCTGGGAGGGGGGGAACAGAAGGGGCCACGGAGCAGGCAGGCATGGCACAACAGGGGGCAGGGGGAGAGGGAAAGGGGGCTGCTTTGGGGGAAGGGGTGTGCTGGGGGGCGGACAGCAATAATGCTTTGCTCTGGGAAGGGGGCCACGGAGAGACAGTCAGGCATGGCGCAATAGAGAAATTCAGGCAGGCAGGGGGCCAGGAAGACAGAAAGAAAGACAGACAGCGTCCAAGGAGAGAGAGACAAAGAAAAAAAAAACCCCAGACATCTACTCTAGCACCCGTTAATGTAACGGGCTTAAACACTAGTCACTAATATATCTATAAAATGTCTCCCCGTTTTACAATATCAGCTATTTTTTTTTTTCTTACATTTGAATCTTTGCTTTCCTGACTACTCGATTAGTTTCTTCATTTTTCCAGATATTTTTGCCTGTCTTCCTCTTTCTGCCTTACCTTCTCAGCTACTACTTTTGAGAACAAAAGCGGCCTTCTTTTCCCCTTACTTTTACTTACTTTCCTTACAAAATGGTTTGTTGCCCTCACAATAGCTCCTTTTAGTTTTGCTCACTGCTTCCCTACTTCTTACAGATCTTCCCATCCAGACAATTCCTTAACATAATCCCCCATCTGAACAAAAGTTAGGTTTTTTTAAGTCTAGAATCTTTACTTATGAATGAGCCCTCTCTACATCTGTCTTAATATTAAACCATACCATGATCACCTACTGTAACATCAGAAACACTTTACCTGTTTGTAAGCACTAAGTCCAGTATGGCCCCCATCCCGCGTGGGTTCCATTACCAACTGATGCATACTGGTTAATGGAATTTGGAGGCACGAGGGGCAAGAAAGCACAGTTACTTACCGTAACAGGTGTTATCCAGGGACAGCAGGCATATATTCTCACATGTGGGTGACGTCATCTACGGAGCCCCAGCGCGGACAGCTTTTCAAGCAAACTTGCTAGAAGTTTCAAGTTTGCACACTGCACCACGCATGTGCTAGCCTTCTTGCCACTAGAGGGCGCATCCCCACCTCGTGGTCCTCAGTTCCATAACATAGCAAAGAAAGCCATCCCCGGGGAGGTGGGCGGGTTGTGAGAATATATGCCTGCTGTCCCTGGATAACACCTGTTACGGTAAGTAACTGTGCTTTATCCCAGGACAAGCAGGCATGATATTCTCACATGTGGGTGACCTCCAAGCCAACCAAAAAAGGGCAGGTGGGAGGATGGCAATTATGAAAACAAATTACGTAACACCGACTGGCCAAACCGGCCGTCGCTTCTGGACAAAGTATCCAGACAGTAGTGGGAGGTGAACGTATGAACCGAAGACCAAGTGGCAGCCTTACAAATGTCCTCCATAGGTGTAGATCGGAGGAAAGCCACAGAAGCTGCCATCGCCCGGACTTTATGACCCGTAACGCGACCCGCAAGCGGGAGACCAGCCTGAGCGTAGCAAAAAGAAATGCAAGCAGCTAACCAGTTGGACAAGGTGCGCTTTGAAACCGGGTGTCCCAAACGATTAGGATCAAAGGACAAAAATAATTGAGGAACCTTCCGATAAGACTTGGAGCGTTGGAGATAAAAGGCCAACGCCCTCTTACAGTCAAGGGTATGAAGCGCCGCCTCACCAGGATGAGAATGGGGCTTCGGAAAAAACACCGGAAGGACAATAGACTGATTGAGGTGGAAATCAGACACAACCTTAGGTAAAAATTTGGGATGGGTGCGAAGAACCACCTTATCATGATGAAAGACCGTGAAAGGAGGATCCGCAACCAAAGACTGTAACTCACTGATTCGACGAGCAGAAGTGAGTGCAATCAAAAAGACTACTTTCCAAGTAAGAAACTTAAGATGCGACTTGTCGATGGGTTCAAAGGGAGGCTTCATAAGCTGAGCCAAGACCACATTAAGATCCCACAACACCGGAGGAGGTTTCAGAGGAGGATGGATATTCACTAACCCCTTCATGAAACGTGTCACCAGAGGATGAAGAGAGAGAGAACGACCCTCAAGATGCCGATGGAATGCTGCAATGGCACTGAGATGCACCCGAATGGAAGTCGTTTTCAGGCCAGACTCAGACAAATGCAAAAGATATTCCAGAATCGAAGCCACAGGCACCGAATCTGGTCGCAGACTATTCAAAGAACACCAGGATGTAAACCTGGTCCATTTCTGAGTATAGCAAAGCCGAGTCGAGACCTTACGCGAGGCCTCCAAAACGTCCCTCACGGCCCGAGAGACCGGAAACGAAGTCAGAGGGAGAGAAACCAAGCAGTCAGATGTAAAGACTGAAGATTGGGATGCAACAGCGAACCCCGACTCTGAGACAGCAGAGAGGGAAACACCGGTAGAAGCAGAGGTTCCCTGGTACTGAGTTGAAGAAGTAGGGAGAACCAGGGCTGCCTTGGCCACCGAGGTGCAATGAGGATCATGGAGGCTCCGGTCGATCTGAGATGAACCAGCGTTCTCAAAATCAGAGGGAACGGCGGAAACGCATAAAGGAACCTCCCCTCCCATTCGAGGAGGAAGGCATCCGCTTCGAGACGATCCGGAGTGTAGATCCGAGAGCAATAGAGGGGTAACTTGCGATTCTCCGGAGAGGCAAACAGATCCACTTGAGGAGTTCCCCAGCGGTCGAAAACCTCGCGAAGTACTCGGGAGTTCAGAGACCATTCGTGCGGCTGGAGAAGACGACTGAGTCTGTCTGCCAGCTGGTTCTGCTCTCCCTGAATGTAGACCGCCCGCAGGAATATATTCTGGGAAATTGCCCAGTCCCAAAGACGGAGAGCCTCTCGGCATAGAGGCCAAGAGCCCGTACCCCCCTGTTTGTTGACATAGTACATCGCTACCTGATTGTCCGTCCGCACGAGTACTACCTGGTCGTGCAGCAGGTGGACAAAAGCTCGCGCAGCCAGAAAAATGGCGCGAAGCTCCAGCACATTGATGTGGCACCGACGGTCCTCGACCGACCACAGACCCTGCGTCCTCAGACCGTCCAGGTGCGCTCCCCACGCGTACTCGGAAGAGTCCGTCGTCAAGACCTTGGTGTGAGGAGGAACGCGAAACAGCAAACCCCCTGACAAAGTGGAAGAGTCGGTCCACCAACGGAGCGATCGACGTAAACAAGGAGTTACTGATATCCGGGAAGACACCGGATCGCGATCCTGGCGCCACTGCGACGCCAGAGTCCATTGCGCGATTCTCAGGTGCAAGCGAGCGAACGGCGTGACGTGAACCGTCGACGCCATGTGACCCAGCAAAACCATCATGTGCTGGGCCGACACCTGCGATTGCCCTCGACAATGACGACTCCACCGAAGCAGAGTCTCCCGCCGGGGCGGGGGGAGAAAAGCGCGAAGGCGAACCGTGTCCAGCACGGCTCCAATGAACTGGAGAGACTGCGCCGGACGCAATTGGGACTTGGGGAAGTTCACTTCGAACCCCAGGTCCTGTAAAAGACTGATAGTCTGTCGGGTCGCTAAGATAACCCCCTCCCTGGACGGGGCTTTGATCAGCCAATCGTCCAGATAGGGAAAGACCTGTAGACCCCGCGAGCGCAGGGCCGCCGCCACCACCACCATACACTTGGTGAATACCCGAGGGGAGGATGCCAACCCGAAGGGAAGAACCCGATACTGCAGGTGCAAATCCCCGACCTGAAAACGCAAGAACCTGCGGCAAGCGGGATGCACCGGAACATGGGTGTAAGCTTCCTTCAAGTCCAGGGAGCACATCCAATCCCCCTCCTCCAAAAGAGGGTAGAGAACCGGGAGCGATAACATACGGAACTTCTCCCGGACCAGGAACTTGTTGAGCTTCCGGAGGTCCAAAATGGGGCGCAAGTCCCCGGTCTTTTTTGGGACCAAAAAGTAACGGGAGTAAAACCCCAGGCCCCTCTGATCGCGAGGCACCACCTCGACCGCCCTGAGGCTCAACAAGGCCCTGGCTTCCTCCAGGAGAAGGGCCAGCTGGTTCCGATTGGGAGGGCAAGCCCCGGGGGGCAAGTCCGGAGGCGGACAGGAGAAGTTCAGCGAATAGCCGTCTGAGATTATCCCGAGCACCCAGGCGTCCGACGTGATCACCGACCAGGCCCCGGCAAAGGCCGTCAGCCGACCCCCGATGGGGAGGGGGTGGCTCGATATTGCGGTGAGGGCCCGCCCCCAACCGCCTATCCCGTCAAAAGGACGGCGCGGCCTTGGCGGCCCCCTGCGCGGCAGGTTTAGAGGGGCCGCCTCTACTCTGCTGGGGCTGTCTTCGAGGGGGCGGTCTGGAGAAGGCCGGTGTGGACTTCTGAGGGTATCTCCTCGGAGGCTGTCTGAAGGGACGCTGGGTAGGAGCCTTAGGCTTCGGCTTCACCAGAGAGGCCAGGGAGCGTTCCTGTTTGGAAAGTCGCTCCGTCGCCGCATCCAAAGTGTCATCAAACAATTCCACCCCAACGCAAGGCAAATTAGCCAGGCGTTCCTGCAAATTGGACTCCATTTCGAGGGTACGAAGCCACGCCAGCCGGCGCATGGCCACTGCACAGGCGGACACCCTCGAGGCGAGTTCAAATGCATCCTAAACCGCGTGGAATAAATATAGGCGCAGCTGGGTCAGGTTGGAACTAAAGGTGGCGAACCGGTCCCTATGCGACTCAGGCATCACCTCACGAAAGGAGGGGAGGTCCTTCACCATCGTACGGAGGAAGGAAGAGTACGAGAAGGCATAGTTCAGGACCCTGGTAGCCATCAGAGAGTTCGCATAGAGACGGCGCCCAAATTTGTCAAGGGTCCGGCCCTCCCTACTAGGTGGGACCGTCGCCGAGACCCGGGAAGGCTGAGATTTCTTGACCGCCGATTCCACCAGGAGCGAAGTATGGGAAAGTTGGCCCTTCTCAAACCCCTTGATGGGAAGGGTGCGATACTTAGACTCCATTTTGGCGGGGACCACAGCGACCGTCAATGGAGCCTCAAGATTCCTCAGAAAGGTCTGACAGAGGACCTTGTTAATTGGAAGGCGCGGCGACTCCCTGGGGGGGGCAGGAAGATCCTGCTCCTCCAAAAACTCCTTGGTGTAAGTGGACCCTTCAGACAAGTCAACACCCAAAGCCGCAGCCATATCCTGCACAAACCTCGTAAAGGATGAGGGTTTAGCAGGAGGAGAGGGAGACCGAGACTTCCCGGCAGAGCCGAAGGGAGAGGCCTGGTTGGAGTATCTGGGCTCCCTACCCGACCCCGACCCCAACGAGGCACAGTCCTGCGACCTCGACGGAGTCGGAGACCGGGTGCGCCTGGAGGAACCCCTCGGGGATCCCCCCGGGGTCCGAGGCACCGAGGCCCGACCCTTCGGCCCGGGCGAGGAAGCCCGAGAGCTCTCCCTGGCCGGAGACCGGAACAAAATGGGGTTATCGACACGCAAATCCCGAACCTGCAAGGCACCGCACCCGGCCGGTGACGAGCGACCACGCCGCCGAGGCGAGGTCCGAGACCGCTTAGCCTTCCTCGGCCTGCGCCTCGCTCGAGACCTGCCCGAGGGAGATGAACCCCTCGAGGACCCCGAGGACGAAGACGAAAGTCTTCGTACTCGGCGCCCCTTGTCCTTCGGGCGCACACTACGCTCCGGCGGATCTCGCGAAGCCGGGTCCGAGGGAACTACCGAGGTCGAGGCCGTGGGCGCCTCGGGAGCCGAGGCCCCGGTACCCGAGACCGAGGTCGCCAACTGCGGGGCCACCGGGGCCGAAGCCTCCGAGGCCGAAGCTGCCGAGGCCGAAGCCTGGTGCAGCTGGTCAATGGCCCCGGTGAGCTCCGAGGCGATTAACGCCCGGAGCAATTCCTGGAACACGGGGATTGACATCCCCTGCGGCAAGACCTGCCGCTGCTCCTCAGAGGGCGACCTCGGTCTCGAGTATTCCCTCGGGGCAGCGGACGCTGGCAACTTGGGCTTCACTGAGGCGGGCCCACCCGCCGACGAGCCCGAGGATGGCTTCTTGGATGGAGCTGAGGAGGGAAGCGGAGACTTACCCGAGGCCTTGGAAGAGGGCAGCTGCTTCGAAGGCACCGAGGCCCGAGGCGAAGCCGACGGTCCCGAAGCTGAGGCCGAGGCCGATGTCGAGGCCGAGGTCAAGGCCGGGGCCGAAGCCGAGGCCGAACTCGAGGCCTTCCCCGGCGGGGACTCCACAGAGAAAAGTTCCGCCATGCGGGCCTTGCGGCGTTTAAGTGCCCGCTTCTGAAAAGTGGCACACTTATCGCAGGATGCCGTCGGGTGTTGGGGCCCCAAACACCGCAAACAGCACCCGTGCGGGTCAGTAATCGAAAGGAGTCTTTCACAGCGCCCGCACTTTTTAAAGCCCGTTACGGGCCGGGACATGGGCCCACAAGAGAGCCGGGAACAAGCGAGGTTCCTCGGCCACGGCTACCGGGAGCCCCCGGTAGTAACGGATACGAAAGATTTTTTTTTTTTTTTTTTTGAAAAAGAAAGAAATAAAGCAATAAAGAGACGAAAAAACGCAGCGACCGTGCGAAAAACCCTACACAGCCGCGGCGACAGAAGGCACAATTAGCACAATTTCTCCACAGGGCTTCTGGCTCCGCGGATGAAAAAGAACTGAGGACCACGAGGTGGGGATGCGCCCTCTAGTGGCAAGAAGGCTAGCACATGCGTGGTGCAGTGTGCAAACTTGAAACTTCTAGCAAGTTTGCTTGAAAAGCTGTCCGCGCTGGGGCTCCGTAGATGACGTCACCCACATGTGAGAATATCATGCCTGCTTGTCCTGGGATAAACAGCTCTATGCTTACTGAAACACCCAAGGTTTAACCATTTTCTTGAAGGTTAGATAAGAACTAGCAGATCTGAGAAATCTTCTCTTCAAACAACCTAACAATTGCTCAAACTGGGGTTAAATTTAAGTAGTAAGGGCGGTTTTGTTTTCTGATCTGTTCTCCGAGCACTGGGAGGGAACAGGAAATGATCTATCAACATCGATATAACTACCTTTGCATGCTAACCTTTGGCATGCATATCTCCCATGCCAGAGCCCTCTGTGCTCACTTACACAGGTGTACTCGCCTCTAGCTCCAGCGTTAGGTTTTGAGCATCAGTCCATTAGATGGCCTGTGAGCACATTTTTCCCCTTCCTTCCCCTGGCTTCTTCTCCCTTATATACAGAAAAACCAAGAGACAATAATTACCCTTAATAATCCCTCTACTGCAGTGTCTCTCAAACTTTTTTAGCTGTGGCACACTAAGCGGTCCTTTTACTAAGGCGCACTAGTGCATCTTAGCGCGTGCTAAATGCTAACATGTCCATTATATCCTATGGACGCATTAGCATTTAGCACATGCTAACTTTTTAGCGCACACTAAGAGGCACTAGCGAGCCTTAGTAAACAGACCCCTAAATGTTTTTCGTGGCACACTAAACGGAGTAAATGTTTTTCGCGGCATATTATAACTGAAATTATAAAATTGCAAAACCAACATAGAATTAAATTTGAGAGTTATTTAAAGTTCTTTAAGCTATGGATGGGTAATTATAACAATGGTGAAACTAAAGTAGATAGAATTGCTAATTAATGTGATGGATGTGCTTGTTTTTGAGTGCAAATTAACTCAAAATGTGGCTCGATAGTCAACAAGCAAACACATTTCATCATCCACTATCAGCAGTCGTTCTTTTTTCTTTGATTTAATTTCTGTCAAAGCTGAAAATCCAAGTTCGCAAAGGTAAGAATATCCAAATGGTAATAAAGTTTTGATTGCTTTGTTGCTCGAGTTAGGATATCTACTGCATAAAAAAATGAAATTACTTGCTGTAAGTTTTCAAGGACCAATGACGTCAAAGAATGATGCTTGTCTGGGCAGTTGTATCCTTATGCACACAGACGTCATAATATTGACAGACTCTTGAGTATGCAACATACATGTCATCTATTCTAGTGTATACTTATGAAGGGAATTTAAAAAAATTAAATAAAATTCTGGAATCTGTCGTGGCATACACAGAATCTCTGAGGCAAATCACTGTGCCATGGCACACAGTTTGAGAGACACCACTCTACTGGATAATTTTCTCATTGATATTCAGATATAGTGCATCTTTTCACACTTGTTAATCATATCAACATGATATACAGTTTTACCTCAAGGAGTTCCTCCATACCTGAATATCTTGGTTATTCCCTATACCCCTGGCTGAACTTTAAGGTCCTTGAACAATTATAGACTCGTTCTGCATCCCCCCCCCCCCCAACTCAAAATGAGAATCCACTAGAAACAGTGCCTTTTATTTTTTGGCTCCAGTGCTGTGGAAATCATTGCCTTAATATGTTAGACTTGAAATATCATTTTGTACTTTACAAAACTCTTGTTTCAATTGGTTTTAGAGATAGAAATATTACAGCAAATAAAGACCATATGGCCTAAGTAGTTTTCCCAACCATGCCATCCACTATCCCCTCCTCTTCCTTAGATTCAACGTATTTGTCATTCAGATACATTCTTCATCTCCACAAGGATACCATTCCAAGCATTCACTACCCTTTCTGTGAAAAAGTATTTTCTGAGGTTACTTCTGAATCTACCCCTTCATCCTATGCCTCCCCTTCCAACACTTTTCAACTGAAAGAGATTAACCTCTTGCACATTCATGCCACATAGGTATTTAAACATCTCTATTATATCTTCTTCCCTCTTTGGCCTAGATGATGTTCTATCTGAAGTAGGCACACTGGTGCAGTAGAATGAAACATGGATTGTGAGCTGTCCTCTTGTATGACTGACTTTCTTTCTTCTCATATAATGGAGTTGCTTGTCTTGTGGTCATTTTTTTAACTTTCATATTTTTAGCTGTTTTTATTTAGTGATATATATTGTAATAAATGATAAATGTGACTTTCATTCAATGCAATACATGTTGTGCCTTAGTCCTAAGGCAAGCCATCTAAAACCTTAGAGCTTGCTGCCCCATCTGTCTCCAACTAGTATTGCCCGATTCACTGATTCCTGACCTCCTAAAGCAGCAGCAGCAGCAGTGGCCGGCTAGCAGAGGCAGTGCTCGGCTAGCAGAGGCAGTGCTCAGAACAGGCTGCTCGTGGCCTGCTCTGCCGGGGGTCTTCCCTCTGCCACGTCATTGGATGTCAGGTCTCATGGGGGGGGGTTTCAGTCGGGAAGTGCTGCACAGGGGGATGGCAGCGAGGGATGGAAAGTTGTTGCTCAAGGGGATTGGGAGGAGGGATGGAAAGCTGCTGTACAGAGGGAGGAAAGAGAAAAAGAACTGTTGGACATGGGGTGAAGGAGATGAAGGGAGAGGAACAACAGAGGTAAAAAGGAGTAAAAGGGAGAAATCCTGCATATGATGGAGGCTAGGGAGACATGCATGGAGAGAAATGTTGGACATAGGGTAGAGGGCAGGGAGAGGTGGTGCATGGGGAGAGAGAAAGAAATGTTGCACATGATATTGGAGGGGAGAAAGGTAGAGATGCTGCATGGAGGGAAATAGAGAGGTTTGACCTAGGGTACAAAGCAGGGAGAGAGAGAGATGGTAGACAGTGGGAAAGAAACAGAAATGTTAGGATATAGCAGTTGAAGGGAAGGGACAGAGATGGTGAGCACGGAGAAAGAAGAAAACTTAAATAGGAAGGAAACCCTGGCGAGAGAGTTTACAGAAGACAAACAAAAACCAGAGCCTGGGACCAGCATGATTTGAATAATAAATGACCAGACAACAAAAGGTAGAAAAAATAATTTTGTTTTCTATTTTGTGATTACGATATCAGATTTGAAATGTGTATCCTGCCAGAGCTGGTGTTAGACAGCGAGCATGAGCTAGGACATAACAAAGAGAGAAAAGTCTTGTTTGTTTACACCATCGTGCTGGTGTGGGGAGGGGGGGTGAAGAGGCTACAAAATTAAAAAAAAAACATCGATTCAATGGGCCAAATCAAAATATTTTCCCTGAATTGGGCAGCACTCTCTCCAACTCTCAGCTATGAAAGAAGAAATTAAACTTAAAAAAGGAACTGGCTGCAATTAAAGCAACATCCAGGACTACCAATTCCCAACCAATTTACCACCAGCACTGCCGCAGAAAACAAAAGGTCACAGTAGGCTCAGATAGATTACAACCTGTATCACAGAGGCATTCACCCTCCCAACCTTTGCTCCAACATAATTACTTTGCTGCACTGAAACGTTATGACAAGGTGGTGCCAGAGACAAAGAATACAACTCAATCTAAAGGATATCCACAAAAGATTGACAAATCAGCTCAAAGTAGAACACTTTTACTGCTAGGAAACTCCATTATGAGAAGCATTAATTCAGGAACACAGTTCAAGGTCTCAACCTAGTGAAAATCCTTCCAGGATCCTCTGTTACCAGAAGTACCAAAGAAATACTGAATGTGGTCAGAGAAGAGTAAGGATTCTAATACTGATATTGTAATCCAACTGGGAACAAATGACCTGGTTAACAAAAACAAGTTTGGATCACAGCATTCAAAAAGTTTGGAAAGGGAATTAAAGTTTTTGGTTCAGAGCATAGCTTTTTCTGAACGTATTCCTAAATATGGAAAGGGAGAAGAAAGACTATGTAACACAGGAGTTCAATAAGTGGCTTAAAGTCTGGTGTAAAGATGGCTTTAGATAGATGGGAGGATGGTGCAGCACATGGTAAAGTAACAGGCTGTATTATTACAATTACACCTTTCAGTGACAGGAAAACAGATTTTTGGGGAGAAATTCAGACTGTATGTTTCTAGACATTTAAACTAGAGAATGGAAGTGACCAATGGAAAAAGGAAAAAAGGAAATTCAGAAAGTCACCCCCAGCAAAAACATGACAGAATGGGGGAGGTAATATCGAAAACCCCTAAATAATTCACTTAGTAACACATGGAAAGCAATGAGCAAATACCTAAGAAAAAAGGTTCAAGATTTGCAAGCCCTGATTTTTGAGGCAGATACTGTTGTTATTACAAAGGCATAATACAAGAATTCCCATAAATGGGATGCAACATAGTAGGCTATAATCATTTAGGAAAGGATAGAGGGGGGCCGAAGAGTGGAGTGGTGAAAAACAATATAAGATCATAAGAGTTGCCATACTGGCACAGACCAAAAGTTCATCAAGCCAAGTATCTTGTGACCAACCCAGGTCACAAGTACCTGGCAAGATCCCAAAAAGTGTGTGGCGCAGTGGTTAAAGCTACAGCCTCAGCACCCTGAGGTTGTGGGTTCAAAGCCACGCTGCTCCTTGTGACCCTGGGCAAGTCACTTAATCCCCCCTCCATTGCCCCAGGTACGTCAGAAAGATTGTGAGCCCGCCGGGACAGAGGGAAAAATTCATGTAAACCGTTCTGAGCTCCCTTGGGAGAACAGTATAGAAGTAAATAAATAAATAAAACAGAATTTATGCTGCTTAGCCTAGGAAGAAGCAGTGGAGTTTCCCAAGTTCATCTTAGGAAATTATCCAAATCCTTTTTTAACCTTGCTAAGCAAACTGCTTTCACCACATTCTCTGGCAACAAATTCCAGAATTTAATTACACACTGAGTGAAAAACAAATTATCCCGTTTGCTTTAAATCTACTATTTAGTAGCTTCATTGCATGATCCCCTAACTCCTAGTATTTTTGGAAAGAGTAAACAAGCGATTTACATCTACCCATTCCACTCTGTATTTTATAGACCTCTATCATATCTTCTTCGAGTCATCTCTTCTTCAGGCTGAAGAGCCCTAGTTCTAGGTTTTAGTCTTTCCTCAGAGTGACGCTGTCCCATCCCCTCCCCCTTTTATGTATTATTGTAAACAATTTTTATTGAGAATGAAATGAACAAGAACAATCAATAGAACAGAATCTTCTCAGTTTTGCAAAATGTTATCAACCCATTCTTTCCTTGCACCCAAAACCCACAAAACCTGCGAGAGGTTTGGTTTCTTATAACCTCCCACTTCCCATATACCTCTTCTCCCCTGTATTACCACCCCATCCCCTTTTGACAAAATATTAAAGAAAACTACTAGTGCAAAAAGTTAAGAACCAATCCTCTTTCGGTAGACTGGATGGACCATTCTTGTCTTTATCTGCCGTCATTTACTATGTTTTTCTAGCTCATGGGGCTAATAATTGCAAAGAAAGCTCCTAGATAAGCAAGAAGTATTTCTTAAGACGAGCAGTAAAGAAGGTCCCCTAAGTCTCCCAGACCAACAATTAATGTAACTGATTCCTCCACGCTCAATAAGACTGGGGAGTTGAAGATGCCCAAGAACAGAGAATGCATTTTTCAAACAGTTTAATTCCTCTCGCCCTAAACCAACAAGAATCCAGGACATCCAATAGATGAACTTTGGCATCCAGAATAACACTCTAAGGCAGTGATTCCCAACCCTGTCCTGGAGGAACACCAGGCCAATCGGGTTTTCAGGCTAGCCCTAATGAATATGCATGAGAGAGATTTGCATATGATGGAAGTGATAGGCATGCAAATTTGCTTCAGGCATATTCATTAGGGCTAGCCTGAAAACCCAATTGGCCTGGTGTTCCTCCAGGACAGGGTTGGGAACCACTGCTCTAAGGCATCCTTTCTAATATTCCTGAATTCTCTTACACAAATCCTAAATAGCTGGGACAAACCCAGAAAGCATGAAATACTTATGCCCCCAGTATTGCATTTAGCACAAATAACAGACTACATAGCCCTGCCTGAAATAACTGTACCACCACTGAAGCTCATGTATCATAACACCATCATAGAGGCTCATGTAAACCACTCTTAAATTATTATCCAATCATTAGTAATGCTGCTCGATTCAGGGAAAAATTTTTCGATTCAATTCATTTTTCTTGCCAATTGGGCGCTTTTTTTTTTTTTTTCCAAAGGTCCTAGCGGTTTGTTTTGTAGCCTTTCCACACACTCTACCTCCCTTTTCCCTCCCCAACCCCACACCAGCACTGTGGTGTAAACAAAATTAACAAAAGACTTTTCCTCTCTCTGCTAACTCACTGTCATAGCCAACATTTCTTTCTTTCCCACTGTCTACCATCTCTCTTTCGCTCTCTCTCCCTGCCTTGTGCCCTGGGTCTAACCTCTCTATTCCCCTCCATGCAGCATCTTTCCCTTCCTCCCCTTCATTATCATGTGCAACATTTCTTTCTCTCTCACCATGCACCATCTCTTCCTGCCCTCCACCCTATGTCCAACATTTATCCCTCCCCTCCACTATATGCAGGAGTTCTCCCTCTCATCCCTTTCTACTTCTCGCTCTTCCTCTCCTCCACCCCAACAATTTTTCCTCTCTTCCCAAAGCAGCAACGTTCCTCCCATCCCACCCTCCCATCCCCCGTGAAGCAGCACCCCATCAACTCTCCCATCATAAATCCTGATATACCTACGAGGCCTCCTAAAGCAGCAGGGGTATTGCCCTGAATGGGCTACTCGAGGCCTGCCCCGCTAAGGTTCCCTCTGCCATGTCATCAGTGACATTATCAGTGATGCAGCAGAGGCCTTCGCAGGGCAGGCAGTGAGCAGCCCATTCAGAACGATGCCGCTGCTGACCGTCCACTACCGCTGCTGCTTTAGGAGACCTCGGAGGTATGGCAGATCTCACCAGGGAGGAGAGAGGTGTTGGTCACTCAATCGGCGAGTCTGATTTTCTCAGACGATGAATCGATTCATATTGGCGAATCGGGCAGCACTTGTTATTGTAGCAGTATAGAGGTTCTCAATAAACTGGGATTGAGTAAAGACTACTCTGTGGATCACTCTATACCGACAGTCCTGGAGATCCTCACTATGAACTAACTTAAATCTGCTTCCCATTTTGCTTTTAACTCTGAATATGCCTGAGAGTCAAGCAGAAGCCACGAAGCCCTACAAATGCCAGTTTGTAATTTTAGTATCAAAATTAACTTAAACAAAAAGTCTGGTCCATCCCTTTTTTCTAATGTTTGTTGTCCTTCTCGATACCTTTTCTAATTCGATTATATCTTTTTTGAGATGCAGTGATCAGAACTGTGCATGGTATTCAAAGTGCAGCCTCGCCATGGAATGATACAAAGGCATAACAACATTCTCATCTTTGTTTTCCATTCCTTTCTTGATGATTCCTAACATTCTATTTGTATTCTTAGCCATCACTGCATATCGAGGTGAGAGTTTCCATGTTATCATCAATGACACCTAAATCTTTTTACTGGGTGGTGACTCCTAATGTGGAGCTTTGCATCACGTAGCTATAGTTTGGATTCTTCTTTCCCACATTCAAAAAATTCACATCTACCCACTCCACTCAGAATGGCTGAAATGTAGGAAACATGGGAAAAGGAAGTAACAATAGGGATTATCCTGGAAAGAAAACATGGAACCTGTATCCATACAGGTGTTATCTACAAACCTCTGGCACAAATGGAGAAGCTGGATAAAGGATCTTATCAATGATATCCATAATCTTGAAAGGGAATGTGCTATTGCTGGGAAACTGCAACTTGCCTGATTCGGACTGGAACATCCCATCGGCAGAACTGGAAAGAAGAAGAGAGATTGCGGATGCCTTTCAAAGTGCTTTGCTTGACAAATGGTGACAGAACCCAAGTGGGAAGGGATGAGACAGATCTAGTGCTCACAAATGGAGGAAGTGTTTCCTAACATGCGGATGGGTGCCCATTAAGGCAAAAGTGATCATCACAAGGTATGGTTTGATAGAAAGGAAAAAAGCAGAGTGCAGACAAACCAAACTCAAAGTACTGGATTTTATACATGCCAATTTTGGTTAAAATGAGGAAGTAACTGAAGAAGGAGAAGATGGCATGGATAGGTACAGAAGTTGACAGGCATAGGGAAAAACTTGGAAAGATCTGATAAAACCATGGAAAGATGGCCCTGGGGTTACAAATTAACTGCCAATAAGAGAAAATCCTAAATTTACCTCAGGAAGGTGTTACAATACAGAGTTGGCATTTTCCGAGTTGGTTAAGGGGCTGGAGGAGCTGCCGTACAGCGAAAAATTAGAGAAACTGGGCCTCTTCTCTCTCGAACAGAGGAGATTGAGAGGGAACATGATCTAAACATTCAAGGTACTGAAGGAGATAGACTTAGTAGATAAGGACAGGTTGTTCACCCTCTCCAAGGTAGGGAGAACAAGAGGGCACTCTCTAAAGTTGAAAGGGGATAGATTCCGTACAAACGTAAGGAAGTTCTTCTTCACCCAGAGAGTGGTAGAAAGCTGGAACGCCCTTCCAGAGGCTGTTATAGGGGAAAACACCCTCCAAGGATTCAAGACAAAGTTAGACAAGTTTCTGTTGAACAAGAACATGCGCTAGTAGGGCTAGTCTCAGTTAGGGTGCTGGTCTTAGACCAGAGGGCCGCCGCGTGAGTGGACTGCTGGGCATGATGGACCACTGGTCTGACTCAGCAGTGGCAATTCTTATGTTCAGACCTCTTAAATCATAATCAATCCTCTTTCTTATTTCCACCTATAATATGTAATCAATCTACCTGCTTATACATAACCTATATAAAATATTTATTCATATTATACCTTCTTATACACACCTATAAATATATATATATATATGCATCCATGTATCTCTGCTAATGTCATGATGGAACCATCCTCATAAAAAACATATTCCACGAAAGTCAATCCAACTTGTTCCCATGAGCAAAAATCATATTATCCAATTGAAAACATCCTAGGAAATGCAAACTCTGAATTGTAACACTTTTACAGAAGCTCATATATTGTAACACCATTACAAAGCTCATACAAACCGCTCTGAATTGACTCCTCCAGTCATTAGCAGTTGTATAGAAGCTTACAATAATCAAGTAACTTTGGTAGAAATTAGTTATTTTGTTTATCAACATTATATTCGCATTTTGGGTGTGATTGTACTTCAAATTCCAATAGGACTTAAGTTGAAGAAATTGTTTCTTACAAAGCAGAATGTTCAGTCCACAATTTCAGAACTACATAATTCTATGTAACTATTACAAGGCCAAAAGATGATATGATCCTACAACAGGCTTGGGAAAAAGAACTGGGTTGCGCTCTTATTATCACCTGATATTGTCTACCATTAAAAATCTCCCTTCTGTAGCTCATATTGCAAATCTGAGAGAATATTATACAAGCTTATCCATAGGGCATATTGGCCACAAACTTGAGCACTAAAAGCAAAACTGGCTGACTAATCTAGATGTCTTAAGCGTAAAAGAGCTGAGGGTACCTTGGCCCAAGAACATAAGAATAGCCTTACTGGGTCAGAACAATGGTCCATCCAGCCCAGTAATCCGTCTTCATGGTGGCCAATCCAGGTCACTAGTACCTGGTAAAAACCCAAATAGTAGCAATATTCAATTCTACCGATCCAGGGCAAGCAGTGGCTTCCCCTATGTCTGTCTCAATAACAGACTATGAACTTTTCCTCCAGGAAATTGTCCAAACCTTTCTTAAAACCAGCTACATTAACCGCTCTTTCCACAACCTCTGAAAAATAATTCCTCCTATTGGTTTTAAAAGTATTTCCCTGTAACTTCATCAAGTGTCCCCTAGGGCTCCTTTTACAAAGGTGCGCTAGGGCCTGAACACACGCAATAGCGCGCGTTAAATTCCCGAGCGCGCTAATCGCTACTATCTTCTTTTTAGGAGGTGGTAGATTTTCAGCTATCGTGTGCTATAGCATGTGGTAGTTTTGTGCATGCGCTAAAAACCCTAGCGTACCTTTGTAAAAGGAACCCCTAGTCTTTGTAATTTTTGAAAGACTAAAAAATAGATTCATTTTTACTTATTCTACACCACTGATGATTTTGTTGACTTGAATCATATCTCCCCTCAGCTGTCTCTTTTCCAAGTTGAAGAGCCCCAACCTTTTTAGTCTTTCCTCATACAAGAGAAGTTCCATCCCCTTTATCATCTTGGTAAAGATCACTCTATACTGACATTCCTTGAGATTCGCACTATGAACTGTTTTGGGCTTGTCAAGCTATACATTTTGGGAAAGAACAGTGACCCAAGTCAGCTGTTGGGAAATAGAATAATTACTACTTTAGAATTAATAAGTGATCATTTGAATGCTATTGAGATAAGGAAGGAGCATAAATTACTAATATGAAAAGCTATTTTGGTAGGGAAAAGTTATGTGCTCCACATGTGGGTGCAGCCTGAAGCCCCTTCATATTGGCAGTGGAAACAATTTCATATATTAATGGTGTGGGAAATCAATGTCACTTACAAGGGCTTTCTTTTGATTAAGTCACCTTATTTTGAATTGCTAGCCCCAAGAATTTGCAATTTGATTTTAAATATATTACAGATATGAAGCCTTTTGATTATATATGATCACTTAGTAGGTTTAACCATACTTTCCTCTGGACCATAGAGGTTTATAGGTTGATGGTAGGATGTGTACAAGAAGCAGGGGTATAAGAAAAGTAACTAGTGGTGTTAGACCGCATCTGCTCCTTAGTTTGCATGGGATTGACACATTGAATGGATTGTGGTTAAATTATAACACCTGTGTTAGCTACCTTTTATTGTCTATTCTTGTTTGATATAACAATAAAGAAAAATTAGAATTAATAGATATGGTGATGCACTGAACACACAATTAGTGCTAATAAAAACAATACAACACATTTTTCAACCCTAGAAGCCCACAAATCAGCTTCTATCATTTTCCCTTTTTTTTACTTGATATTCTTCACAAGGTTTCTTGCGATGTCCACACTAAGCACTTTCCAACCAAGAAAGACATACACTTAATTGCCAATATCCTTTATTTTAGCTAAACTAAATTAAAAACAAAAATGGAACTATTTTGTAAATCAGTCCAAATTAAAGTATCACTCAAATACAGTAAGGTTTTCTGAGAAGACAACCATTGTCTAGTGTGCAGCATACCTAAAACAACCCCTGGAAAGCGTAGTAAGTACAAGCCATCATTTCTCTAAGGAAAGAGGAGGGGGAGGGGGAGGGGCAAGCTGTGATGAGAAGAGAATCAAAGGAGCAAATCTCAGAGCAGAGGAGTGAAAGTAGAAAAGACATTTCTTACGAAGAGCCTTGACAGGGACGACACAAAGGCAAAGAGGGTCCCCGAGATGGTTGGCCACTCCGGCCTACGTCCCCCTCCCCCTCCCCACTCACTCCAGACTATTTTCATACACACTAACTCATTTCTGCCTCTCCTTCCAGGGTAGGCGATAATAATAACAAAGCTGCTTCAAGATGGCGTCAGCGCCCCGCCCCCTCCCGGCCAAGCGCCCACAGTCTAGGAGCCGGCAATGAGCGCCAAATGGGGCGTGTCCGAACGAGAAGCGGCCACTCGCCGCGCGAGGAAACGGCAGGCTCCGACCGCCATCGCCTCACTCCCTCACCCTGTAGGAGAAAACTTTCCCGCTCCGCCTCGCGCTCCCTCACCGTCGCCAACACCACACGCGCGCGCACGTGCCGAGGAGGAGCCGACGTCCGCGCGCCACCAGCCAACCCGCAGCGAGAATCGCCGCGGCCGCTCACCTGACGTCGTGCGTGGCGTCCGGGTCAGCGCGCGCAGCTCAGGCAGCGCGTCCGCTCGTCACGTGACGGGGACCGGATGCGGCGCCTGGAATGCCCTGCGCGAGGCAGCCTTGAGGAAATGTTCGCGAAGAAGTCGAGCCATCGTGAAATTGGCTTCCACGGAGAAATAGGAATCAACTTCCCCACTGCAGAGCAGACTGCATCGAATCTGCGCTTCTCCTTGACCTATTGCTAGGACGCTGCTGGAATGGTAAGTATGGCCTCTGGAGGAACAGAACAGGAAACTGGCCACACTGAAGAGTTTGGGTAAGATCCGAAGTGTGCTCAGAAGTGGAAAACCTCTGGTAGCTACTCTGGTTTTGGTCCAGGTACTAGGGACCTGGATTGGCTACTGCGCTTGATGGACCATTGGTCTGATCCAGTAAGGCTTTTCTTATGGCCTCTGTGTTCCTTAATCAAAGCACATGAAAACTATAGAAACTAAACCTACTATTTTATGCCACACATGTATTTAAATCTCTATCATATCTCCCTCCAAAGAATACATATTGAGATCCTTAATTCTGCCCCCAAACACCTTGTGATGAAGACCCCCCTCTTCATCATAAGGTGTACAGGGACAGAATTAAGGACTGACTCCATCCTGTTTATAACTTTTTGAAGGTGCAGTCTAAATGAGGTCTCACCAGAGTCTTATACAAGGGCATCCTAGCATTTCTTCTAACTTTCCCCATCACCTTTTCAACCTGTCTGGCCACCTTAAAATCATCACGTACTATCATACCCAAGTCTTGCTCCTCTTTAATGTACAAAAGTTACTTGCCCCCTAAACTACCATTCCATCAGGTTTTTGCAGCCCAAATGCATGATCCTGCATTTCTTAACTGACAAATTTCAGACCATTGTTCAAGCTTTGCTAAATCTTTCCTCACGTTGTTCACATTATCGGGGGTGTATTCTCTATTGCAGATTTTGGTATCATCCACAAAGAGGCATATCTGACCTGACATCCCTTTAGCACTGTCGCTTACAAAAATGTTACAAAGAATAGGTCCAAGAACTGAACCTTGAGGAACACCACTGGTAACATTCCTTTCCTCAGACCGATGTCCATTGACCACTACCCTCTGTTGCCTCCTTCTCAACCAGTTCTTGACCGAGCCCATAACAAGGACACTCAGTTTATTTATTAAATGCCTGTAGAACACTGTCAAAGGCTTTGCTAAAATCTAAATACACCACATCTAGTGCACATCCTCTATCCAATTCTCTGGTCACCAAGTCAAAAGAATTGATCAGATTTGTCTGACAAGATCTGTCTCTAGTGAATCCATGTTGTCTTGGGCCCTGTAATCCATTGGATTAGAGAGATCTGACCCAGGGCACAAGGCAGGGAGAGAGAGAGATGATAAACAGTGGGGAAAAACAAATCTTAGATATGGCAATGGAAGTTAAAATAAAAAATTATTTTCAGTTTTTAACTCGAGTCCATATTGCACTTTGGGCTAGAAAACAGAGATTGAGATAGGCTGATTGATACTTTATACCAAAAGTATTCCCAGTTTACAGTTTGATCAGTAATTTGCAGATCTTGTTCCCAAACTTTTGTTGAAAATTGAAATGATTAAGAATTTTTTTAGATGGGTGAGACAAATTACCTTCCACTAATAATGTTGCATTTACAGTAGATCATAGAGAGAAAATGTTTCTTTCAAGTTATCAGGGTTTATGGAGCTCTTTTTTTATGGCAACCCTAGTTTGAAACTGTGACCAATCCTTGGAGTCTTGCTTCAGGTGCCTTGTGGCTGGCATGGTGGGGACTTGGGCTCTTCAGGTACCCATGTGTGTAACGGCTCCTCAGCCAAGGAAAGCCAGCAAGCAGCGGGAGAAGATCTCCGCCCCGGCATCACATTGGGAGGAACGACCATGCGGTAAAACCAAAGGAGGCAGAGCATGAGGCCGCCCGAGACCCTAATCGCGCGCACCGTGAGGGGGGCGGGATTGAGAGCCGGTACAAGAGAGGGAGAGGACGAGTGTGGTGAGACGGCTGAGCGGGGTCTGCGGGTGAGGGGGAGGGTTGGAGCTTGAAGCCGGTTCCTCCTACGACGCGGGGGGGACTTCGAGGATGCAGCAGGAGTTGCTGAAATCTTCCACAGGGAAATGCCTCCCCCCCAATTGTATTGGAAGAGATATCAAGGGAACATGCAGTAAGCATCAAACAATAACTAGTACTCTTTGACTAGAAATAACAATGCAGTAATAAAATAAATGATGGCCTTTGCTGGAGGATGGCTGGGAGGGTGTAGATGGACTGGAGTGAGTTGGAACCCAAGAACAGTACCGGGCAGAGCATTGGATTCTTGCCCAGAAATAGCTAAGAAGAAGAAGGGAGGAAAAAAACCAACCCAACAAATTTTTTTGATTGAATCAGGTTGGGCAGACTAGATGGACCATTCGGGTCTTTATCTGCCATCATCTACTATGTTACTTTGATATTTGGCCAAGAAAATTTCTAGAGATATCCAATTTATTTATTTTATTTTTTAAGTATTTATATACCACTTTTAGCCTAAATGGTAAATGGTTTACATTCAGGTGCTATAACACTGCTAGTCGGTTCAGAGCAGTTTGCATGAGTTTCTTCTGTAATGGTGTTAGCACTTTCTGAGATGGTTTTCAATACAGACACAATTATACCATATCAGTCATCCTATGTATATGCACACATTTACTATACTACTACTATACTATTAATTATTTCTATAGCGCTACCAGATGTACGCAGCACTGCACAGAGTCACAGAGAAGACAGTCCCTGCTCAAAAGAGCTTACAATCTATACCCTAATCAATCATCCTTCTGTACACATATAATTAGTATCATATACTGTCTTCATACTAAATCTTATTTGCATAGTAACATAGTAGATGACGGCAGATAAAGACCCAAATGGTCCATCCAATCTGCCCAACCTGATTCAATTTAAATTTTTTTTTTTATTTAAATTTTTTCTTCTTAGCTATTTCTGGGCAAGAATCCAAAGCTTTACCCGGTACTGTGCTTGGGTTCCAACTGCCGAAATCTCTGTTAAGACTTACTCCAGCCCATCTACATCCTCCCAGCCATTGAAGCCCTCCCCTGCCCATCCTCCACCAAACGGCCATACACAGACACAGACCGTGCAAGTCTGCCCAGTAACTGGCCTAGTTCAATATTTAATATTATTTTCTGATTCTAAATCTTCTGTGTTCATCCTACCATTCCATCAGGTTTTTGCAGCCCAAATGCATGATTCTGCATTTCTTAACTGACAAATTTCAGACCATTGTTCTTCAAACTCAGTCACAGTTTTACTCTCCACCACCTCTCTCGGGAGCGCATTCCAGGCATCCACTACCCTCTCCGTAAAGTAGAATTTCCTAACATTGCCCCTGAATCTACCACCCCTCAACCTCAAATTATGTCCTCTGGCATCATGTTCTATGTCTTGGATTTACACTTCCTGGTTATCTGTGATTTGTTTATCATATCCTCTGTAATTCTGTAACTTACTGTATATGTAAACTGCTTTACTTGTGACCTGGATTGGCCACCGTGAAGACAGGATACTGGGCTAGATGGACCATTAGTCTGACCCAGTAGGGCTATTCATATGTTCACAAAAAGGTGATATATGAGTCCATCCCCTTTCCTTGCAATGAAGTAGTTGGTATTGTAGAGCTCAATACTGCTTGAGCCAATTGAGTGCCCTTTTTAATGTCTTAACAGTGAAAACAGTAGACTCTGTTCCTCCAGTGTTATTCATATGAAGCCAGAAGGACCTGCAACTATGCCCTCATGTGTGAAATTCTGCTTCTCCTTGTGACTCTGGGAAAGTCACTTAACACTTTATTGCCCCAGATAAAAAAATACCTAAGTACCTGTCTAAAATATGCGTGTGGATTGGGGCCATCGTCAGCGTCTGTGCTGGGAGTCTGCCCACGTGCAGGATGCGGTTGGTAGGGGCCTCTGGCTCGTCTTGAGCAGCAGGGTCTGTGGTGCAACGCTGTTTGTGCTGGCTTGGGGGGGGCGCGAATGTGCAGGGCGCGCAGGAGCAAGATCCTGGGGAGTCTTCGACAGTGGCTGTCTCCCCTCCCAGCAGCTCTCGTACTTGCCAGGGCAGTGATTCACTTCGGCAACTTCCCCTTTCCTCGGAGGCAGCAACAGACCAAAAGCTGCCTAAGGAAATCACTGCTGCAGGCAAGTACTGAGAGCTGTTGGAAGGAGAGGAAGCCACTGTTGGAGGCGGGGAAGCTCCTGGATAAAGGGAGAGCTGCTACTGGACCTGGAAGGAGGTAGAAGGAGAGATGCTACTGGGAGGGGAGGAGGGAAAGGGATGGGAAGAGAGTTAATGTTGGATAGGGGGAGGAGGGAAGGGAGAAGGAAAAAAGGAAGGAAACAGCTGGCAGGGAGATTAAAGGAGGGGAAGGCGGTCAGGGTGGAATGGAGAGATCAGATGAGGGAAAGGGGAGAGACAGAAGAATGACAAAGTAGAGAGATTGATGCTGGAAAGGGGGTCAGCAGAGAAATGAGAGAGGGATAAAGATGTTAGATCTGGTGTAGGAGAGAGAAAAATGAAGAAAGCAGTGAAGCTGGAATGAATGATGTAAAAAAGAGAGAGGAGGCACAGCCTGGATGGAAAGGGGCATTGAAAGAAGTCAGATACATATGGAAGGGGGAGAGGGCAGACAGTGGATGGAACGGGCAGATGCTGGATTGAAGAGAGGGCAGTCACTGGAAAGAAAAGAGTGAAAAGAAGATGAAAGCAGAGACCACAAAAGGTAGAAAAAAAATAATTGGATTTATTTTGTCATTAGAATATATCAGATTTGAATATATATCCTGGTAGAGACATAACTGGGGACTGCAAAGCCCAGGCAGTGCTTCTTTAGCTTCCAGATGGCTTAGGGCTCTCTCTGACCAGGTGGCAGTTGCCCTAGTTGCACTTCCCTAACACTATTCCTGTCATGTGTGTCTGCAGTATTCTGTCAGCATGAAATTTCTATGTAGCATTCTGTAATAACTTAGCTTGTTCAGTTTTCTTGATAGTAGAGGGGATATATGTGAAGGGGAGGGGAGACAGGGGTTTTGTTGGTTCTTGCTCTGTATATTTATAAAATGACAATTTGTACAGAATGTTGGGGTTTTTTTATACTTTAATAAAATATGTTCAATATAAAATCATAATGAGGCTTGTGCGGATGGGATCAGATGGTTTGTGGGGACCGAGTTTGCAGAGACAGGGCGGAAATGTGTTTTTTTATTTCGGTCTTAGTAGTTTGCCGGTCCACAAAATAATTCTTTTATTTCTGCCGGTCCACCGGTGTAAAAAGGTTGAAAAACACTGTCCTAGACAGCCTGCAAATACCAAATTCAGATTCACTCCTTCACGGTTGACATCAAACTATACCTACCACTAGGAGAAACCCGTGACACCCAGATTGCAAAACTCCTGAACTGGATGTTCGTCAACAAATTACAACTAAACTCCAAGATGGATCTCCTTTGGATCCACAAAGAATGCTGCAACTACATCTGTCCCTCTCAACTACGGAACTCAGCTACTATAACTGCAAAAGACCAAACACGCAGCCTAGGAATACTCCTTGACTCCAACCACATCTCACAGGTGATATCTTCCTCATTTTACTACCTGCAACAACTTTGAAAAAATAAGGAACTACTTTTCCGAGTCTGAATTCACCCAGCTACTCTATGCCTTAGTCCGCTCCCGAATGGACTACTGCAACATGCTATTCAACGGTCTCATGACGAAGAAAGTACAACGTCTCGAGGGTGTACAAAACATAGCAATCAGATTTCTAAAGCAGTGTTCTTCAACCACCAGTCCATGGACTGGTGCCAGTCCACAGAAATTTCCTGCCGGTCCATAGGGCCAGCACGTGCATCACGGTGCGATCGATGCAGCGTTATCTTCGAGCCAACTCCCTCTTCCTCACTGATTCAGTGCACAAAGCCACGGGCAGTGGCTCCTATGCACGTCCTGCGCCTGAACCGGAATTCTTCTCTCTGACGTCACAACGTCAGAGGGAAGGCTTTCAGATGAGGCATGGGACGCACAAGGAGCCGCTGCCCGCAACTTTGTGCACTGCATCAGTGAGGAAGAGGGAGCCAGCCTGAAGATAACACCAGAGGCAGCATAAAAAGCCCAGGCGGGAGCAGGCCAGAAGGTAAGGCATAGCATGATGGAGGGAGACAACAAAGGTAAGGGGAATGATTTTATTTTTGAATTTTGTGATTGAATTATGTCAATTTTGAGACTTTACATCTGCTGTCAGTGTGCTTTGTGTAGTTTAATTTTGTGGTTAACCATTATGTGTTGGTAATAAGATTATATTGTGTGTATCTATGAAAAATGAATGGAAAAAATAGTGTTACAATTGGTACTATTATGGGGCGGGGTCTGGGGTGGAGATTAGGTAGAGATGGGCAGGGTCTTGTCCAAGACTTAGCCCAGTGTTCTTCAACCGCCGGTCTGTGGACCGATGCTGGTCCACAAAATAATTATTTTATTTCTGCCGGTCCATAGGTTGAAGAACACTGTTCTAAAGAACATCCATCCCCGCAACCCAGTCTCTCAGGCTCTATCATCGGCTCGCTGGCTGCCTGTAGCCAAATGTTGTATCTTCAAGGGCCTGATACTAGTGTTCACCAGGCTACCGTGACGGCCAAGCTTCCTCCATACGTGCCAGACTGGTCCCTCTGCACCCAGGATGAAATACGCCTCAAAACGCCCCCCGGTTGTGCCCTTCAACTGCAAACCGCCAAACGACATTCCTACTCTCACTTCATACCGGCCCACTG
The DNA here is from genome assembly GCF_902459505.1 of Geotrypetes seraphini. Lineage (NCBI taxonomy): Eukaryota > Metazoa > Chordata > Amphibia > Gymnophiona > Dermophiidae > Geotrypetes > Geotrypetes seraphini. The sequence continues at coordinate 73,679,542 of NC_047095.1, forward strand.
GAATTGACTGCCCACTGATAAGATCCCTCGAAGGAAAGCAAGAAGAACATACCTGTTCACTTAACTCCCACGACCAACAGATTACAAAGAAATGTATATTGGTACAAGATCCTCGGAATGTGTTGCGTTAGGACAAAAACTTGTACTGTAACTGTCACATATTTAACCTGTAAACTTTATATTATGGATATTGGTATTAGATCCCTAGTATGTGTTGAGTTAGGATAAAAACTTGTACCAGAAAAAAAACAAACTTGTACTGTAACTAAGGCATTTTGTAAACTGTTAATTGTATATTATGTACATTATTTATTTTAAAAATTTCGAGAACGCTTAAAACCTAAGCAGTTTACAAATGTTAACTTAAACAAATAGCAAAGTACTGTACTTTTTTTTTTGAAAAAAAAAAAAATAACCCAAGTAGAATCTAAACAGAAAAATATGAGTGTAAATGTGTATATATAAAGTGAGTTGGAATAAATGTATGAATTAAATATTGACAAAGCAATATAAAAAATGAAATGATCAACAAATATTTGCAATTTAGAACATACCCAGTGGATGGCAGTCTTTTAATCTCAATGATTGCTGAGCAACAGAAAGGAAACAGCATAAAATATCAGTATGCAGTGAACAAAAGTTTTTATAAACAAATTAGCAGTAAATGGTTGAAAAATAGAGAAATTGTGAGTGTGATAAGCATGGATAAATGGGTTGAGATAAACAGCCAATGTCAAAGATACTAAAATTAGTGATCTTGCATAAAAAGCAAAACGTATAAACATGCATCGGAAATCTTACATCTAAGCAAGCTTCACCCTCTCAGCCTCTTTACCCCAAGCTCATCTAGTACTTCTGGAGTTGGGGCTGTGTTGGAGAGATAAGGAACAATGCAGTTTAACTAAAGTCCACAGTGCCTACTAACAGGTCCTCCTTTCGTGTGAGTTTGCTATCACCCAGAGACCCTTTGTGAGGGGTGAGAGTCACTGAGGTCTTTGCTAAGCCTGAAGACCTCTTTAGTTCCTTATCACAGCCCCAGCTGCAGAGGTAGTTATAGCTACAGTTTGTTCCATATCTGCTTGCCCTGGATCGGTAGCATGGAATGTTGCTACTCCTTGGGTTTTGGCTGGGTACTAGTGACCTGGATTGGCCACTGTGAGAACGGGCTACTGGGCTTGATGTTCCATTGGTCTGACCCAGTAAGGCGATTCTCAAGGGTCAGGCCTTGAAACTTCCTTCTTACCTGGGTTCTCTGCCCTGCAGGGGCATCATGGGTAGAATTTAGGCTGTTGGCCTGTCTCACTTTATTGTAACTGATGTGTTGGCTCAGAACCCCTGAGGAGCACCTTCCAGAATCTCTTCCCTGTGGAATTTGTACTTAATGATGCTTCTTCCTTCTCAGGTGACTTGTCATGGGTATCTCTTGCTGTCTGACGTTGTGATCCTCAGCAATGGCATTGGAAGCTCCCTTTTCCTCCGACAAGCATGCCCAGCTGCTTTTGTCGCAGATGAACCAGCTGAGGGCATGCTCCGATTTCTGTGATGTGCAGCTGCAGGTGGAGGAGGTGCTGTTCCCTGTGCACAGACTTGTGCTGGCTGCCAGCAGTCCCTACTTTGCAGCACTGTTCGGCGGAGGAATGAGAGAGGCATCCACAGATGTGGTACCCATCCTTGGTGTGGATGTGGGCTGCTTTCGTCTGCTGCTAGAGTTTGTTTACACAGGTAGGTTGTGCTTTAAGAATGCACTATTTCTCTGAGGCTGATTGCAGGAGCTAGAGAGCAATGTTGCAGTCTGTCAGATTTTAGATTATGGTGATGCATAACTGCGTGGTTTGTTAAATTATGATAATTGAAAGCACTTTGACTTTTCTCTAATAAGAGGGATGTAGCAAGTTTCTAAATGAATTTAAGCCTTTTTAGCTGGAACTCATGGTGACATACCACTGTCCCTGAATGTATTTCCCTGGTAGTGGGATTTGAAGCTTGGTTTCCCTGGTTCTCAGCCCACTCTTGCTTACTTGTTATTCTGAGTCACTGTGCTTTTATTCTATGTTAAAAAAAAAAAAAAGTTTTATCTAGCATTTGGGGTAATTCAGTACAGTTCAGGATTTTTCAACCCAGTCTTCGGGGAAGCCCAAAGTCTGGATTAGAGAATGACACTGAACTTCAAGCACTGGTGGCGGATCCCCTTTCACAGTGTTCCACCATGACAAAGTGGTGCTTCGCATCCATCCCAAGTTTCTTCCAAAGGTCGTCACCTTAACTAATCTATTGTGCTTCCAATATTCCTTCCTAAGCCTCATTCTCACCCTGGGGAAATGGCTCTTCACACTCTGGACTGCCAAAGAGCATTGGCCTACTATATGCAGAGAGCTCAATCTCATAGAACATCTCCTCAAATTTTTGTCTCCTTTGATCCTAACAAGTTGGGACGCCCAGTATCCAAGAGAACAATTTCCAAATGGTTGGCCTCTTGTATTTCTTTCTGTTCAGGCTGGGCTACAACTGGGGAGTTGTATCGCAGCCCACAAAGTCAGAGCTATGGCAGCTTCAGTTGCTTTCCTTCGCTCCACTCCTATTGATGAAATCTGTAAAGCTGCTACTTGGTCCTCAGTTTACACATTTACTACTGTCTGGAATCTTATTCCAGATGGGATAGTCACTTCGGCCAAGCAGTAATACAAAATTTATTTTCCTAATGGCCAACTCTTCCTCCATCCCATTCTAGTAAGCAAGGGAGTACCACATTTGAGAATATGCTGCCTGCTTGTCCTGGGATAAAGCACAGTTACCAGGGACAGCAGGCAGATATTCTCACAACCCACCCACCTCCCCTGGTTGGCTTCTTAGCTTGCTTAATGAACTGAGGAGCCACGTCAAGCGGGAAGGCATTCGCACATGCGCGGTGTGGGCTATTGCAAACTTTCTAAATTTGTTAAAGTGGCGATGCACTTTTAAAGTGTCCATACCAGAGGCTGCATGGATGACGTCACCCACACATGAGAATATCTGCCTGCTGTCTTTGGAATAACACCTGAGCTGCTTTTTCAAAAAATGAAATCTTCATTTGGTTGTAAATATTAAGATTATACCAGCAAGAATGAGCCTTTCTGTTGAACATCATGATTTAAATCAGTGGTTCTTAAACCTGTCCTGGGAGACACCCCCTACCCCCTCCTGCCAATCGTGATTTCAAGATATCCCTAATGAATATGCCTGAGAGAAATTTGCCTATAACGAAGGAAGTAGAAACATAGAAAGATGACGGCAGAAAAGGGCCACAGCCCATCAAGTCTGCCCAAATTACTGACCCACCCCATTAAGTCTGAATGCTGATGACCTAGTTCCTTAACTCTCGTAGGGATCCCACGTGGATGTCCCATTTATTCTTAAAGTCGAGCACGTTGGTGGCCTCGACCACCTGCACCGGAAGTCTGTTCCAGCGATCCACCACCCTTTCTGTGAAAAAATACTTCCTGGTATGCAAATTTCTCTCATGAATATTCATTGGGGATAGCTTGAAAACCTGACTGGCTGGGGGTCCCCCAGGACAGGTTTAAGAACCACTGCTTTAAATTAAATCCACCCTGATTGCTGTGACTGTGGTCCCTTTCTCCTCCTCTATGTTTCAGAGCCTTTAATCTTGTTCTTTTCCTTCCTGTTCCCTAGCCATAGTGACTTGAGATTAGAGAATGACACGGGGACCGTTTACCATGGTAAACCGTGGTCACCGCATTAAATCTGCAGGTATGGAGACATTTACAACTGGTTTACCGCAGGAATGGGGACAAGACTTTTCACCGCCCTGCGGGAATGGGGACAAGATCTCTTACCGCCCCATGGGATCAGTGAAAAGTCTTACTCGTGTGGTAAAAAAAATTGCACCTGTGTCAGACTCGGCATCTCCTCCCCAGCTCCTCTTGCACCTATTTTACCTTCAGGAGCCAGCCATGCCACGATGAAGACAGAAGGAAACCAAAGCCTGAGACCAATGTGATTTAAAGAATAAAATTACCAGATGACAAAAGATAGAAAAAAAAATTTATTTTATATTTTGTGATTAGAATATTTCAGATTTTAAATATGTATCCTGTTAGAGCTGGTATTGGACATAACTGGGAACCGCAAAGTCCAGGCTGTGCTTCTTTAGTTTCCAGCTGGCTTAGGGCTCTCTCTCTGACCAGGGGACAGTTGCACTCCCCTAACACTATTCCTGCCATGTGTGACTGAAGTATTCTGATAGCTTGATTTTTCTATGTAGCATTCTGTAGTAATTTGGTTTGTTCAGTTTTCACAATAGTGGAGGGGATGGATATTTGTGAAAGGGAGGGGAGACGGGTTTTGTTGATCCTTGCTCTGTATTATTTGTGTTTATAAAATGACAATTGTACAGAATAGTCTCTTTTTATCCTTTAATAAAATAAGTTAATTATAAAATCATAATTATTCGAGGGTTGTGCGGATGGGATCTGACAGTTTGTGGGGCGGGGACCGAGCTTGCGAGGCAGGGACAGGGACTGAACTCGTGGGGACGGGGACAAGCTCATGGGTCAGGGTGGGAACGGTGATAAATGTTTTCCCTGTGTCATTCTCTACTTGAGATCTCTCTTTTTGGATACATCCCTATAGTACCTGTACTGCCACGTGTTTATCTAACAAGGGTATGTAGAAGTCACTCCCAACAAAGCTTCAGAGTAATATGATTCTTTATTGCATAAACATCAAGTAATACCAAATAATGCAGATAGACATCAGATAACATACAAGATATAAGCAGAGAATATCTATATACACCAAATAGAATACTTGTCCGTGTCTGCCACTCCCCTCTCCAATACTGATCGGGAATCTAAGACGATCAAGGGAAAGGTTCAGTCCATGGCCCTCCCACGGCTGCAGCAAGATTCATTTTGGTAATGTCCCACTGTTTCTTATATACCTTTTTCCCACACTACCTTTGCCCTGTCTCTGTCTCTGCAAAAAACAACACGTGTCCTTCTTTATCTTCCAGCTGGGAGGTTAACTGCTGTTTGACCTTTATTCCTGATGCTTAAGCTATTACACACAGGTGGGCTCTTATCACAGTACACACACCAAGATGCTGAAGTAAGTTGTCTCAGGTTGAGGACAGCAGTCCAGCAGATGGGTGCGCCCAGCTTATAGGTTTAGCCAGGTCAAGGGCAGACTGGAAACAGCACCCTTGGTATGCTCTTGGTAACAAAGTTCACATTGGTCAGGATGATAGCAAATAAGCAGACTTGAGGAGACATGTCACGTAGTATGCTGAGTTCCAGTTACCCCCTGGCCATAGGCATAACAGTATCTCATTATGCCTTCCCCTTCCATCGTATCTTAAAGTCCTTCTCATGGTCTGTTCCTTTCCCTCCTCTCACTCCTTACTCTTGATCCCTTCCTATTTCTTCTCACCTGTCCTGGTGTCTCTCTGCACCTGCTCTTGCCATTTTCTCTACCCAATGTCTCAAGAACCTGACCCCTGGGCTTCAGTGTTCTGTTTTCCTGTTGCACCAAGTGATTGTAGCTTTTTCCTTGTTTTTCTCTCTCTGGTTGATGTGGAGGTGTGGTGACGATCAGCACAGGAAATGTGCAGGAACTCTTGGTGGCAGCGGACATGTTGCAGTTGAGTGAGGTGGCTGAACTGTGCTGTCGGTTCCTGAAGGCACAGATGGAGCCTTCAAATGTGGTGGGCATCTTCCAGCTGGCACATCATATGGCCCAGGCAGACCTGATGGAAGCTGCTGAGTGCTACATCCATGCACACTTCTTAGAAGTGCAGAATGAGGAGGAATTCCTGGCACTGGGTAAAGAAGAGCTGGTGAAGATCCTGCAAAGTGAGGAGCTCAGCATTGAGGATGAGTATCAGGTGTTCACCGCTGCCATGGGCTGGATTCTAAAGGACCTGGGGCAGCGCAGGAAACATGTGGTGGAGGTGCTGGAGCCCATCCGATTCCCACTGTTACCAGCACAGACACTTACAAAGTACATTGAAGGTGTGTCAGCTGGTGGAGATATGAGAGGGGGCAGTGCTTATTGGAAATACTTGGTGGGGGCAGCAGTGAGAGGAAGTCGGAGCTCATTGAAAGTGCACTAGGGGAAGAATCTGTGTGAAAGAGGTTAGAGGTCATTTGGAGATACTCCAGGGGAGGAGCTAGGGGAAGGCTTAGAGTCTACACTGGGGGAGGCACTGGGGAGATTCAGAACCCATGTAGAAGTAGAGCACAGGGAGGAACTTTGGGAGAGGGGATAGAGTCCATTTTAAAGGTACACTGGGGAAGCATTTGAGAGATACATCAGGGGGAGGTGTTCTGAAATGGGGGACAGAGCTTATTTGAGGTACGCCAGGTGCTGTGTGAGGGGGGGTCAGAACTCACTTGAGGTATACTAGGGAAGGCACAGAGCTCATTAGAGGAACACCAGAGGGAATTGGAGTGAAGGGGGGAATCGGAACCCATTAGAGAAACACCAGAGGAGGTGGTGTGAGGGTTTAGAGTCCATTGGAGGCACTCTTGGAGGGGGGAGGAGAGGGGTTCAGAGCTAGGGCTGCCAATCTGAGGATACTTAGTGGTGATCAGAGATGCACCAGAAGACAAAGATGTAAGAATGTTGAGAGTCTCTTGCACATATTGTGTGTGTGGTGGTGGTAGGGAAGCTGGTGATTAGAGGGGTCAGAGCTGACTGGTCTAATAGAGCTACACAAAGAGAATTGAGCCCTTCAGAGTAAAAGTAGGCCTTGTCCATGCATTGTAAGTCTTGCAGAGTCTGGGACAGATCTTTTTAGTGAAATTACTCTGTACACTGATTTTATGTACACTTTACAACTTAGATTCCAGAATCTTTCCATGTAACAAAGTGGACTTGGCCCAATTTTGTTCCAAGGGGCACAACTGTAAATAGAATCAGAGCTCGTTGGAGTTCACTGGGGGGGCAGGTGATATGGGAAGGATTAGAGAGCCCAGTGCCTCCACAGTGCAGTTAGGATGTACGCTTTCATCTCAGCCCAGTAACCCGTCCTGAACCAGGGCCCAGCCTTGTGTATAAGCAGAGGGGATAGATGATTTTACACTGTGTCATGTTTTCTGTTCTGACTAAAGTTGCAAGGCTTGGCAATGTTGATCTTATCATCCTACTGTGGTTTACATGGCTGTGAACTCGGCCACCTCTTCTTGTACCTGTTGACACTCTGGAGGCAGGGCTCGGTCAGTTTATTTTCTTCTTCTCTTGCAGGCCTCACAGATTTCAGCCTGCGAGTGGCACTGCAGACATTGCTCAGGGAATTCTGTGAGATCCATCACTTCCCAAAGGACAGCCGAGTCAGCTGCTTCCTGCATGCCTCCAAAGTGCACCCTCGGAGAAAGGCTCGGAAGTACCTCTATGTAGTAGGTTAGGATCCTTTCAGAAACACAGAAATACAAAATGAGTGCTTTTGTCACTGCTTGTTCTGTTGATGTTCCGGAAGCTTTTGTAGTAAAATGTACTGTGGAAATACTTTTAAAACCAATAAGAGGAAATTTTTTTTCACTCAGAGAATAGTTAAGCTCTGGAACGCATTGCCAGATGTGGTAAAAGCGGATAGCATAGCTGGTTTTAAGAAAGGTTTGGACAAGTTTCTGGAGGAAAAGTCCATAGTCTGTTATTGAGAAAGACATGGGGGAAGTCACTGCTTGCCCTGGATCAGTAGCTACTCTGGGTTTTGGCCAGGCACTAGGGACCTGAGAACGGGCTACTGGGCTTGATGGACCATTGGGCTGACCCATATGTTCTATGGGGAGTGACACGTGACAGATATTATGGAGCAAAGGCCTCAGGACAGAGGAGCAGTAGCAGACACAGTGTAGTATGTACTTGAATTGTTTTCACACCCTTTACTGTTTGGGAGCTGAGGAGCAGCTGTGTGAACGCATGTAGTTTATACAGGGGGGACGTGTAAATCAGAACATGTCTACTACAATGGCTGGTTATTGGAAACTCAGGATCCATTATTTGCACGAGGCCAATTCTCACCAGTAGGTCTGTTACGAATAGTGTATTTTCAGGCAATTCACCAATATCCTAGTTATCATTACATGTTTGCTTAGAAGAATCTTGCTTTGAACTGATTTCACTAGTGACATCCTCAATAGTCATTTCACATTCAGCATTTGTTTCTTCTTGAGTGCTGTCATTGCCACTTTGTTCCATATCCAAATTAACAGGTTCTGCTTCGGGCGACTTCATTAAACATTTTTTTTCATAGTATGTCTGTTTTGCTAAAGTAGCCCAAGAATATTTCTCTTATTTCACTTCCTTCTTCCAGTCCCCCCCCCCCCAAAAAAAATATATATATTTTCTCCTCTCATCAAGCTTTCCTTCCGTTCCCATCCCACTGGCACAGAATAAGAACATAAGAGTAGCCTTACTAGGTCAGACCAATGGTCAATCAAACCTAGTAGCCCGTTCCCACGGTGGCCAAAACCCAAGGAGTAGCAACATTCCATGCTACCGATCCAGGGCAAGCAGTGGCTTCCCCCATGTCTTTCTCAAAAACAGACTATCGACTTTTCCTCCAGGAACTTGTCCAAACCTTTCTTAAAACCAGCTACGCTAGCTGCTCTTACCACAACCTTTGGCAACGCGTTCCAGAGCTTAACTATTCTCTGAGTGAAAAATAATTTCCTCCTATTGGTTTTAAAAGTATTTCCCTGTAACTTCATCGTGTGTCCCCTAGTCTTTGTCATTTTTGACAGAGTGAAAAATCGATCAACTTGTACTCCACTGAAGAGCCCTAACCATTTTAATCTTTACTCATACGAGAGGAGTTCATCCCCTTTACCATCTTGGTCGCTCTTCTTTGAACCTTTTCTAACGCCACTATATCTTTCTTGAGATAAAGAAACCAGAATTAAACGCAATACTCCAAATGAGGTCACACCATGGAGCGATACAGGGGCATTATGACATTCTTAATCTTGTTAACCATCCCTTTTTTAACAATTCCTAGCAGCCTGTTTGCTTTATTTGGCTGCCGCCACACATTGGGCGGAAGGTTTCATCATATTGTCTACGATGCCACCCAGATCCTTTTCTTGGACGCTAACCCCCCAAGGTGGACCCTAGTATCTGGCAACTGTGATTCAGGTTATTCTTCCCAATGTGCATTACTGTGCATTTGTCCACATTAAATTTCATCAGCTATTTGGATGCCCAGTCTTCCAGTTTCCTAAGGTCCGCCTGCAATTTTTCACAATCCCGCTTTCCTTCCCTTCCTATCCCACTGCTCCAGAATATTTTCTCTTATCTTGCTTTCCTTCCCCCAGCCTCCCACCCCAGAATATTTTCTCCTCTCCCCTTGCTTTTCCTTTCCCACCCCAACCTTGACATATGTTCTCCTTTCCGTCTCTTATCAGCTTTTGTCTCTCCCAGCCCTCTGAATAGTTTCTTTTTCTTCAACTTTTATCTCTGTGAATATTTTATTCCTCCATTCCTAGCTTTAAAGCCATTGCCCTCGTCCAATTTTTCTCCTTTGTATCCCAGCATTTCTCCTGCTTACCCCTACCCCAGCAATTCATGAGATTCCTGACTACTCTCTTACTCCCCCCCCCCCCCACACACATATAATTCCGCCTTCCCTTCAGCAGTCTGCAAGCTTTCAGTTTCCTCCTCATCCTCCTTCAAAAAAAAAAAGCAGTTTCCACTATCCTACCTCCCTGGGACTCGGATCAAGAGACCAGGGCTTTTACCTGGAATTTGGAAATTGCTTTGATTGGGTCCAGCCAGCAAGCAGGCAGCAGCACATGGTAGGGCAGCATGTGAGTTCTTCAGGTCCAGTTGTTAGGCAGGGTATGATTGAACCCCCTCCATTGGCAGTTTCAAGAGCAAACAAACTATTGGATTTAGGTTTCTTGCCAAATCCGTGACCTCTTGAATGAAACGTATCACTTCCTTCCAAAATGCCTGGATTTCTGGGTAAGCCTATCGCATAAGATGAGAAAAAAAAATCTTCCCTCCTGACCTCACCCTCTTCAGTATATTCCAGTACATCTGCTGTTCCACATTTCAGACATACGGGGGCCCTTCTATCTTGCACCAGGCTCCTTCTCTATTCAAATCCAGGCTAAAAGCCCACTTTTTTGAGGCTGCTTTCAACTCTGAATTCCCACTCACTGTAAGGTACTATGTCCATTCTAACATTCTCTCTCCTAGAAACTCCAAACCCTATATGTCCTGTCTCTCTGTCCAAATTAGATTGTAAGCTCTCCTGAGCAGGGGCTATATTACATGTACACCGTTCAGCGCTTTAGAAATGATAAGTAGTTTTCTCATAGCTTTGCTTTTCATTGACATTAGTTGTGTGTAATGTAGTGGATAGCCATTTAATTCATTTGCATTCTTTCACAGCTACAGGGGTGTCTTTGCAGTGACTCTCACAGATGGCTATTTTTGATCTCTGCAATGACAGCTTACTGATGCTGTCTCTTTTTCACAGGTGGATACACTCGTTTGCAGGGTGGGCGCTGGAGTGATAGCAGGGCTCTGAGTTGCGTGGAGCGTTTTGACACCTTCAGTCAGTATTGGACGACAGTGTCCTCCCTGCACCAGGCTCGCAGTGGGCTGGGTGTTGCAGCGCTCAATGGGATGATGTACGTTGTTGGAGGTAATGGCTTTTGAGCAGGTAGATTGGCAGTTTGTCAGTCTGCAGAGTCATTAGACTTGGCCCTGGACAGTACCTACATAGTAACATAGTAGATGATGACAGATAAAGACCCGAATGGTCCATCCAGTCTGTACAACCTGATTCCAATTACATTTTTTTTGTTTTCTTCTTAGCTATTTCTGGGCAAGAATCCAAAGCTCTGCCCAGTACTGTGCTTAGATTCCAACTACTGAAATCTCCATCAAAGCTCTATCGTAGAAAGGGGAGAAAAGAAGAACAAGACCAAATTTTAGGAACCTACATAGTTTAAAGGGGGTAGCAGACATGAAGACCCCAGAACTAAGTTTGACCTTAGCTGAAGTAACCTCGTTCAGAAAGTCTGCTTTGTTTGTATGTAGGTGTTAAGGACTATCTGAAGTGATAGAAAATAAAGAATTTTGCCAGCGATTCATTGGGTGTGAAGTGCACATCAGGTGTTGAGTCTTCACCTAGATCAGGGATCCTTAAACTGCAATCCACAAGTCCCATCTAGCCAAATTAGGCATTCATTTATTTATCGTTTTTATATACCACTTATAGCCTAAGTGGTTCACATTCAGATACTCAACCATTTATCCCTATCTATCCTGTTGGCTCACACTCTATCTAATGTACCTGGAGCAATGGGAGTTTTAAGTGACCTGCCCAGGGTCACAAGGCGCAGCATGGGATTTGAACCCACAACCTCAGGGTGCTGAGGCTGTAGTTCTAACCACTGCGCCACACACTCCCCTATGTGGAGCAAAGTTACATTTTTTCCTCCATGCAGGCCTGTAGCAGTGATAAAGGCTGCACTATGAGAGAGAGAGAGAGCTAAACATGATCTCCCTAGAGGGACACATGAGTGAAAGTGGCAGGGAGGGGAACTTTTCTGCGAGCTATGGTCTCCCTTCACTGGAGTCTGGCCAGTGGATGGTGCTCTGGAGCTGTTTAAGAATTTGATAAGGAGTAACCTATATTAATGGGGAGGTGATTTGGCCAGCTACTGTCACTGTCTTTCAGAGGCTGCTAGAGAGGGGTGGGAGTGTTGGACCAATGGCCATGAAAAAGGCAGAGGCCTTGTTTGGATTCTGGATGGACTGATGTGGACTGTGAAAACTGCAGAAGAACTTAGGAAATTGGAAGAATGGGCATCCAAATGGTAGATGAAATTTAATGTTGACAAAAGCAAAGTGATGCACATTACAAAAAATAATCCAAATCGTAGTTACCAGATGTTTATTGTATCTAGTTATCATTGTAGACAGTATGCTGAAATCTCCTGCCCAATGTGTAGCAGTGGCTAAAAAAAGCAAACAGGATGCTAGGAATTATTAGAAAAGGCATGGCAAATAAGATCAAGAATATTATAATTGCTCCATGGTGTGACCTCACCTTGAGTAATGCATTCAATTCTTGTCACCATATCTCAAAAAAGATATAGTAAAATTAGAAAAGGTTAAAAGAAGAGCAAAAAACTCCTCTCGTATGAGAAAAGGCTAAAGAGGTTAGGTAGATCATCAGCTTGGAAAAGAGGCGGCTGAGGGGGGGAAAGATTGAGGTGTACAAAATCCTGAGTAATGCAAAATCGTCTTTTTACTGTTGCAATAATTGCAAAGAGTAGGAGACGCTCAATGAAGTCACTCAAAAAATACTTGTCACCAAGGATATAGTAACTATGGTTAGCATATCTGGGATTAAAAAAGGTTTGGACAAGTTCCTGCTATTGAGACAGCATGGAATGTTGCTACTAGTTGGCGACCTGGATTGACCACTGCGGAAACCAAATACTGGGCATTGGTTTGGCCCAGTTTGGCTATTCTTATGAACTAACATGCTTTTCAGCATAGTGCAGGTAAGGGAGGAGGGGCAAGACCTTAGCTCTGGAAGTCAGAAGCAATGGCATATGCCTTCTAGCGATGGAGAGGGAAGGGAATGGGGTTGGTGTAAGAGAGAGAAGAGAGGATGGAGTGGAAAGGGTAGATGTAGGGGGCTGGGATGCCAATTTTCAATAAATATAGAAATATTATTACTGATGCTCTAGCATTTCAATTTGCAGAAAAGATCAGATACTTGCCCCAGTAGCAAGCAAACTCTGAAGGGTAACCCTGACTGTGTATCTTCGTAGCGTTTGAATTATTACACATTTAGAAAAAAAAACTGCAAATGCTTGCTGAGAATTAATACAAAATAGCTGGGCAAATGTTTGAAGTCATAGTCTCGATGCTCAGCAGAGAGCCATACACATGCTGTGATGCAACCTACCAAAGATTGTATTTTGGGAAGGTGATGCATTTTTTAAATGAAGAGACATCTCTAAGAATAGAACACAAGAAGCCAAACCAGGTCGCAACCAATAGCAAGATCGCAGGCTATCTCTAGATGTACACAAACTGGTAAACATGAGTTAGATATTCTGGTTCTAATCTCTACAGAGTCCCTCAATAGGTGTGATCAGATTGCATTTTGTAATTGCACTGTTTTATGATGTCTGATGTAAACTGTTTGGAGTTCTTTACGGAAGGCAAAGGCAGTATAAAAATAACACATTAACACTTCCAGCAATAGAAAGTTTGGAGCCCTCTAGGTTACAGCAGGGATTTATCAACCCAGTCCTTGGGACACATCAAACAACCCGGGTTTTCAGGCTGTCCACAATGAATGAGATACATTTGCATGCAAATGTATCTCATGCATATTCATTGTACTGTAGGTATGAGAAAACAGAAAGACCACTAGATTCACTATGGGGGGATAACAAACATAAGAACAGCCTTACTGGGTCAGACCAAAGGTCCATCAAGCCCAGTAGCCCATTCTCATGGTGGCCAATCCAGGTCACTAGTACCTGGACAAAACCCAAGGAGTTGCAATATTCCATGCTACCGATCCAGGGCAAGCAGTGGCTTCCCCCATGTCTGTCTCAATAACAGACTATGGACTTTTCCTCCAGGAAATTATCCAAACCTTTATTAAAATCAGATACGCTATCCGCTCTTACCACAACCTCTGGCAATGTGTTCCAGAGTTTAACTACAGGGTTAGGGGCAGAGCCAGCCCGCCAATAACTTTTAGGGCCACCTCTGATCCACCCCCGTCTCCTTCCTGCGTCACAGACCTTCCCCAGACCTTACCTGGTGGTCTAGTGACGTGAGTTCCCATTCTAGTCTCGAGACTACAATGGGAACTCACGGCAGACATTTTGATGACAGCTCTGCACGGGGCAGGAGTGTAGGAAGATCAATCCTGCCCCGCATCGTTACTAGACCATCAGGTAAGGTCTGGGGAAGATCCGGGTGCAGCGTTTCTATTCCCAAAAAAAAATCGCGAATAACCGAATCCGCGGATACTGAAACCGTGGATTCAGAGGGAGAAGTGTATTCTCTGAGTGAAAAAAAATTTCCTCCTATTGGTTTTAAAAGTATTTCTCTGTAACTTCATCAAGTGTCCCCTAGTCTTTGTAATTTTTGACAGAGTGAAAAATCGATCCTCTTTTACCAGTTTTACTCCGCTCAAGATTTTGTAGACTTTAAATGTCCAAATGTACTCCACTGTGAATGTTTGCTTGTAGGCTGTTCTGAGCTACTGGGAGGATGAGATAAAAATCAAAATAAATGAATAAATCCTATCTCCCCTCAGCCGTCTCTTTTCCAAGCTGAAGAGCCCTAACCGTTTTAGTCTTTCCTCATACGAGAGGAGTTCCATCCCCTTTACCATCTTGGTCGCTCTTCTTTGAACTTTTTCTAGTGCCACTATATCTTTCTTAAGATAAGGACACCAGAATTGAAAGCAATACTCCAGATGAGGTCACACCATGGATCGATACAGGGGCATTATGACATTCTTAATCTTGTTAACCATCCCTTTTTTAATATTTTTTCTTTTTTGGCTGCCACTGCAAATTGGGTAGAAGATTTGATCGTATTGTCTCTGACATCCAAATCTTTTCTTGGTCCCTAGCATATGGTAACTGTGATTCTGGTTATTCTTCCCAATGTGCATCACTTCGCATTTGTCCATATTAAATTTCATCTGCCACTTGGATGCCCAGTATTCCAATTTCCTAAGGTCTGCCTGCATTTTTTTACAATCTGCATGCGTTTTAGCAACTTTGAACAGCTTAGTGTCATCTGCAAATTTAATCACATCACTTGTTATTCCAATTTCCACATCATTTCTAAATAAGTTAAATAGCACCGGTCCCAGTACAGATCCCTGCGGCACTCCACTATTTACCCTCTTCCACTTTGAAAAATGGCCAATCTTCTGTTTTCTATTCGATAACCAAGCCATAAGAACATAATCCTAATCCTCCTGTCCCATGACTTTAATTTTCTCAGGAGCCTCTCAGACCAAACAGAATCCAAATATAAAGTCTTTATTAGAAGTACTCCCATGAACCCACAGATATGCCCGATATGGCTGCGTTTCATTGTAGGTATCCTGAAAAGCGGACTGGATTGAGAACCCTGCTCTACAGCACTGTCCAGCTTAGCTCACTGGTTCTGTACCAGTATAGAGATGTTTGAAGTCTCACAGGGAAATCATCCCTCCCCTGCACTTAGTGCACCAGGTAGCAAAGTCTCCCCTCACCTGATCCTTCAGGTTGTGTGCCCGTGGCCTATGCGAGACTGATTGCATCTCTTCTCTGTCTTCTCAGGCGAGAAGGAGTCCATGATCTTTGATTGCACAGAATGCTACAACCATATTACTAGGCAATGGACAGCTGTGGCATCTATGAACTATCCTCGCTGTGGCCTCGGGGTCTGCACCTGCCTGGGGGCCATCTATGCACTAGGTAACAGCCTGTCTTACCTCTATGACTCCTCCCATGAATAATGAAGCCAATCCAATAGCCAATCCAGGTCACAAGTACCTGGCAAGATCCCAAAGAGTAAAACTAATTTAAAATGAGCAGTGAATTTTCTTGGCATAAAGAAAGATTATTGCAGGGGTTTGTCTATGGGAGCTGCACTGTCTTATCTTTCCTCGCTTTCTTATGTAGGGGGCTGGATTGGAGCCGAAATTGGTAATACTGTGGAGCGCTATGACCCAGAGGAGAATTTGTGGCAGCTTGTGGGTTCCATGCCTTTGCCACGTTATTACTTTGGCTGCTGTGAAATGCAGGGTATGTATTCCTGAACTGTTGATGTCTTTCTTCTTATTCATCAGCAACAGCCCAGTAGTATACAGACAGCACCTGCCCCCAACACACATATAGCATCCCTCCTTTCCCTCTATCCTCTCTCACTCAGTATTCTGACTTGGTTCTAGCCTCCCTCCCTGCTTCTTTAACTGACCCCCAGTTCCTCCTCCTCATCTTTTTATTATCCCCTTCAGTATATGTATGGGCCTTTGGACCTGCTTCCTCCTTCCTCATCCCTGACCCCAGTTCCTCCTCCTTAGGATTACCAGATGTCTGGATTTACCCGGACATGTCCTCTTTTTAGAGGACTGTCTGGGTCTCCAAACAATTTCCTGGAGTTTGTCTAGGTTTTGGACTCACTCTCTCCAGTCAGTCCCCAACTGGGAATCGGGTATGGCTCTCTGAGTCTCCCCTATCCCCACATACCTCTTCAGGCTCTGCAATTTCAAAACTTTGGGTAGCTGGCAGTGTTTGTGACATGATCCTGTTGCCATCGGCCTGCTCTGGAAGCCTTTGCTCTGCAGTGTCTTGCTTTCGCAGGAACAGGAAGTGCTTCAGTGAAGGCTTCCGGAGCAGGTCAACAGCCGCAGAACCATATTGATAACACTGCCTGCTGCCCAAAGTTTAGAAATTGTTGCACCAGAGGAGGTACTGGGGACAGGGGAGACTCAGAGAGCCACATCCAAATCTGGGGTGTCCCGGGTAGGGAGCTAAAGAGAAAGAGAGGTTGCGCTGGGGGGTGGGCAGTTTAGGGGCAAGATTAGCAGAATGCAGGGGCGGTGCAGGACACTGGGTGGGGCTGGAATCAGGTGTCCTCTTTTTTTGGCTTAACAAATACAGTAACCCTCAGTTTCTTCACCTGAGCCCCAGTTCCTCCTTCCCATCTCCGATTGTCCCCTTCAGTATCTGCATCTGCTTGTCTCTGCCTTTCCCTCCAAGTATCTTCAGTAGGCCATGGTCCTGTTCCCCTCATCCCTCTCAGTATCTGCACTTAACTGTAGCTTCCCCTTTTTACCTAATTTCTAATCTATCCCTTCGCTCAGTATCTGTACTTGGCTATTGATTCCCCCCCTCCCTCCCTTGATATACTCACCTGTTCCTGACACCCCACAAAATAATTTTATCCTGAATCTTTCCTTTCCCTCAGGATCCTCACTGGGCTGTGCCCCCCTCCTTTTCTTAGCTCTTCCCCCCCCCCCCCCTTCAATGTCATTCCTAGAATTGAGCTTCTTTCCATCCATCAATATCGCCTACCAGTTTCTGCATCTGCTCCTTCAGTGCCAGCTACAGCTCTGGGAAATACTTCCCTTTACAAATCTCCATCTTTGTAACAGGTAAAATCCTGCCTCATTCTCACCTCTTTTTATGGCTGTGCTTATAGGTTTGATTTACGTTATTGGGGGAATCAGTAATGAGGGTATTGAACTACGGACTGCTGAAATTTACAATCCCATCACCAAGCAATGGGCTCCGCTGCCATCCATGGAGACACGACGTGCGTACCTCGGTGTGGCCACCCTCAATGACTGTATCTATGCCGTGGGAGGATGGAATGAGAGGGAAGATGCACTTAGCACAGTGGAGAAATATTCTCCTCATGAGGTAGGATAGGTTGTGGGCCTGGGACATGCTACAGGGGGCTGATGTCAATAGTTCATTGCTTTTGGAAATTTTTGTCTCAAACAGGAGAAATGGGTGGAAGTTGCTGCAATGAAAGTCCCTCGAGCAGGAGTGTCGGTGGTGGCTGTGAATGGCTTTCTCTATGCCACTGGAGGACGTTCCAGTAGTCAAGATTTCTCTGCCCCTGTTACATCTGATTCTGTAGAAGTTTATAACCCCCACACTGACACATGGACTGAAATTGGAAACATGATCACCAGCCGGTGTGAAGGGGGCATGGCAGTTGTGTGACAATATGATTTCAACAGCTGCCTGGAGTCTTGTAGCCCTACAGCCATACCATGAGTCCGCTGCCTGCCTGGGATGAGATGACTTCAGGCAAACCTTGTGTGGATTTCATGAGGAATTCTATGGCAGTATGTAAGACACCAAGGACAGCTGCCAGTGAAGTTTCTGCACAAGTAACCTTAAGCTGTAATTATAGCTTTGGAGTATGAGCCAGTGACAGAACTCTGCATATGTGCCAGGGAAGCCAGGAGCCCTGAACCAAGGGTCAGAAACAGTTCGGGAGGAGCTCGTTTACCTTTAGAGAAAGGTGCTTAGAGTAGTGTTTCTCAGCCCTAACCAGCTGGATCTTCAGGATTGCCACAATGAATATGCGTGAGATGTATTTACATATATTGGAGACTAGAGAATGACAAGGGGACAAATTTTTCCCCGTCCCGTCCTCGTGAATTCTTTTCCTGTCCCTGCCCCGTTCCTGCAAGTTCTGTCCTCATCTGCACAAGCCTCAAACACTTTAAAATCATAAGTGTTTGAGGCTTGTGCGGTTAAGGCAGAGCTTACAGGAATGAGGCAGGTACAAGGACAGTGACAAAATTCATGAGGATGGGACAGGGAAATTGAGTTGCTACGGGGACAAATTTGTCCCTGTGTCATTCTCTATTGGAGACCCATTATATGCAAACCTATTTCATGCCTGATCATAGTGGGGACCCTGAAAACCTGACTGATTAGGTCTGCCTCCAGGAGAGGTTTGAGAAGCACTGGCTTAGAGGAGGTCGAGGACTACAGTGATCAAGTTGAAAGTCAAGGCTGCTGCCTATGATCACTTCTGCTTACTCTCCTGTAACCTGCTGGGCAGCATCCTAGCCACCCCCCTCCCCCTTCTACCTGCCCAGTGGCATTCTGGCACCCAGCCAGCAGCCATTCACATGCAACACAATGTGCCAGCATACATAAATTCTGTTTTTTCTTATCTACTGCATAGCAGTCAAGTACAACTGAGCTGCTTGGAACCTACCCAGACTTGACACTTTTGCTGTATGCAGAAGTTTTCTGGGATCCACCCATATTCTAACTCACTCTATGGCGGTGTGGCATCTCTCCACATATAGTACTTCCAACATGTCTAGCAGGTGCCTGGGCCCTGCTCCCAGGCACTGCTTCTAATCTGCCCACCTTTGGTTCTTTTAAACAACTCACATAGTATTTCTGGCACACTCACAGTAGCTTGGAGATGGATGGATTTTACTTTCCAAGACTAAATTAAAGGGAGAGAAGGTTGCCTGCTATATTGGGTGGGTTCAGGAGGGTGTCAGTCAGATAAAGGATGAACACAGGATCTCTGAATTGCCAGGAAGCAGGCTTATACTGTTCCTTACTGTCTGAAAACATATGTTAAAGGAGGGCTAAGACTATCTTAGGTTTATTGAATGACAGATAACAGATCCTGTGATGATGAGAAGCGTGACTGCACCCTACCTGACTATGTTGTTTGAACATAAGGCCCCAGGACCTGGACTGAGCTTGGCTTCCTGAACCCCTGGGAACATAGAGTGATGGGGGTTGACAAAGGTCCCCTCCTTAGGTCCCAGCAGCAATGGGTACATTAGGTTGCTGGAGATTTGAACTGCCCAAGCAGGGGTTGTCAAAGGTCTATCTGACAACAGCATCTTTTGGCTGATCATACACTGAAACCCCAATTTGCATAAAGACAGATTTTTTATTTTTTCATATATTTTATTAAGCAAATTCACAGCAATAATTGTTAGCAACCACCATCACAGCAAAAGTGCTGTGGAAACCAACCAAATCAGATATTATGAACACTGCAATTCTCCCCCCCCCCCCCCCCCCCCAGGTGAAGAGGCCCCGATCTATCTGGTGGTTCCTGCCAAGCCACAGGCAAAGACAGGAAACCTAAAACCAAAGGCAGCAGTCACAGGTTCAGTAGCCTACTTCAGGGATCCGTATTCTTCCCAGTTGTAAATGCTGGATAAGCTGAGAAGGGGATTCCGGTGTCAACCAATGTATCAAGATAGCTTTGACTCCAAGAAGTAATGCAATTTTATGAAAATCATGTGATCCCTTAGGGACTGGGGTGACAATTGGACATAAAGGAGAAATTAGGTTCTTACCTGCTAATTTACTTTCTTTTAGCTTCTCCAGACCAGTAGAGGTTAATCTTTACGAATGGGTATATATCCAATCATGACCAGCAGGTGGAGACTGAAAACAAAACTGTGGGACAGTATATAATATACTCCCTTCTCTATTTACATCAGTCTGACGAATAGCCAAGCAGAACTAAGAACTGGAAACAGAAATAAACAATACTCCGAACAGGAGTAACAACTAACATACCCAAATGCTGTTGGAAAATGCAGAGGAGAAATACCCGAAGGAAAATGTCCCCACAGCTCGCCAGCCAAGCCACAGCTGCTGTTCTTTAATTCTCCCCGGCCCTAGAAAAATACTAGAACCCGCAGCAAAAAACAAAAACAGCCCCAACAACAACAGACAAGGTGGGGACCTCTACTGGTCTGGAGAAGCTAAAAGAAAGTAAATTAGCAGGTAAGAACTTAATTTCTCCTTCTTTAGCACTCTCCAGACCAGTAGAGGTTAATCTTTACAAATGGGACGTACCAAAGCAGTCCCTCTCATGGGCGGGACCCCCGCAGGGCCGATACCAGAACACGCTCACCGAACACCGCGTCCCGACGCACCTATAACATCTACCCGATAATGTCTAACAAAGGAATGCAAGGAGGACCAAACCGCAGCCTTACAAATATCCACTGGAGGCACGAGCGACGACTCAGCCCAAGAAGCTGCCTGACCCCGAGTGGAATGAGCCTTGAGAAACTCCGGAACAGGCTTCTGTCTCAGAAGATAAGCGGAAGCAATCGTCTCCTTGATCCAGCGCGCAATAGTAGCCTTAGAAGCGCCAGCCCCCCGACGAGGACCCGCCAGAAGGACAAAGAGATGATCGGATTTCCGGACTTCCTGGGTCCGCTGCACATAAGAGCGAAGGACCCGACCGACATCCAACTTGCGAAGCTGCCGTTGCTCAGAAGAGCCCTCCCGACTACCCAAGACTGGGAGGACCACCGATTGATTGACATGAAAAGGAGAAACTACTTTCGGCAGCAAGGAAGGAACAGGCTGCAAGACAACCCGCTCCTAGAAAACTCCAAGAAGGGAGCCCTACAAGAGAAAGCCTGTAGCTCAGAAACACGCCTAGCGGAAGTAATGGCCACCAAAAAGACCGCCTTCAGAGTAAGGTCTTTCAAAGAACAGCCATCCAACGGCTCGAAAGGCGGGCGCACCAAAACAGAGAGAACCAGATTGAGATCCCAAGAGGGAACAGAGAGCCGTAGGGGAGGCCTGAGCAACTTGGCCGCCCGCAAAAAGCGAATCACATCAGGAATGGCCGACAAACGCTGACCTGTCACCAACCCTCGAAAAGCCGACAGGGCCGCAAGTTGAACCCGGAGAGAAGACCAAGCCAGGCCTCTATCCAGGCCATCCTGCAAGAACTCTAGAATGGTAGGCATGGAAGCGCAAAAAGAGGCCACTCCCCGCGCCCGGCACCACCCCTCAAAGAGACGCCAAACCCGCACATAAGCCCGAGAGGTAGAAAGCCTCCGGGACCCCAAGAGCGTAGAGATCACCTTATCTGAATATCCCTCTTACTAAGGCGACCCCTTTCAACAGCCAAGCCGTAAGACAGAAGAGAAACGGGTCGAACATGGGAATGGGACCCTGCGTTAGAAGATCGTCCAAGAGAGGCAGAGGAAGAGGATCCGCCACCAGATGCCTCACCAGATCCGCATACCACGGACGTCGAGTCCAATCCGGAGCCACCAGAACCACCAGACCCGGATGGTGAACAATGCGAAGAAGTATTCTGCCCACTAATGGCCAAGGAAGGAACACATACAACAGCCCCTCCGTTGGCCACGGTTGGACCAGAGCATCCAGACCCTCGGCCAGATTGTCCCTGCGACGACTGAAGAAGCGGGGCACTTTGGCGTTGCCACTCGTGGCCATCAGGTCCATCAGGGGCTACCCCCAAGCCTGCACTATCAACTGAAATGCCACGGAGCCGAGACACCACTCTCCTGGATCCAAGAAGTGACGACTGAGGAAGTCCGCCTGAACATTTTCTACCCCGGCTATGTGAGAGGCCAAGAGGTCCAGAAGATGGGACTCCGCCCAAAGCATGAGCCTCCTGCGCCACCTGAGAGCTCCTGGTGCCCCCCTGACGATTGACATAAGCCACCGCCGCGGCATTGTCCGACAGGACTCTGACTGACTTGCCCAACCAAAGGGAGTGGAAAGCTAACAGCGCCAGACGGACTGCTCTGGTCTCCAACACGTTGATCGACCAGGAGGCCTCCTCCGTGGACCAGGTGCCCTGAGCTGAGTGACCCAAACACTGAGCCCCCCAACCGAGGAGACTCACATCCGTAAGGAGCACCGTCCACTGCGGGAGATCCAGACCCTGAACCAGGTGAGGGGTCCGGAGCCACCAACGCACACTGCCGTGCGCCACGCCTCGCAGGGGGACAGGAACCTCCAAACCGTGTCTCTGGGGTGACCACCTCCGGAGCAGAGCATACTGAAGAGGACGCATGTGGGCCCGCGCCCACCTCATCACGTCCAGGGACACCGCCATCGACCCCAAGACTTGGAGGAATCTCGCGCCCGAGGACACCGGGACGCCAAAAGCAGGCGAATCTGAGATTGCAATTTGCTCACCCGGGGCCCTGGAAGGAAGACCTTCCCCAAGGAGGTGTCGAGCAGAACCCCAAGGTACTCCAGACGCTGAGCCGGGACCAGCCAACTCTTAGAAAGGTTGACCACCCAGCCCAGCGACCAGAGAAACTCCACCACCCGAGCCGTAACCCGGGAGCTCTCCTGCAACGACTTTGCCCAAATCAACCAGTCGTCCAGGTAGGGGTGCACCAGAATGCCCTCCGAGCGCAAGGCCGCCGCGACGACCACCATCACCTTGGTGAACGTCCGGGGAGCCGTGGCCAGACCAAAGGGAAGCACACAGAACTGATAGTGCCGACCCAAGATCGCAAAGCGAAGAAGCGCTGATGAGAGGCCCGAATGGGAACAGGCAAGTAGGCCTCCGTCAGATCGAGAGAAGTGAGAAACTCCCCCGGCTGAACCGCCAGAATGACCGACCGCAGAGTTTCCATGCGAAAAGAGGGAATCTTGAGAGCCCTTTTGACCCCCCTCAAATCCAGGATGGGCCGAAAGGTCCCCTTCTTCTTGGGCACCACAAAGTAAATGGAGTACCTGCCGGTGCCCCACTCCGGAGGGGGCACTGGAACAACTGCCTTGAGATCTAGCAAGCGCTGAAGGGTCTGGCGAAAAGCCTGCGTCTTCCAAGGAGAGGCTAGGAAAAGGTCCGGCAGAGAGCGGGCGAACTCCAGGGCATAACCGTCCCGCACCACCTCCAGGACCCACTGATCGGACGTGATCTCGGCCCATTTGGGGAAAAAGTTGCGCAGCCGGGCCCCCACCGGAACCAAAGGGGGCGCCGGCAAGGAGTCATTGTGCAGGACGGGAAGCGGGGGAACCGGCGGAGGGATTCCCTGCCCCCTGACGGGCCCCCCGAAAGGGCTGCATGCACTGGAAGAACTGGCCCCGGGAAAACCCTGGAGCCGGGAAAGAAGCAGCCCCACGCCCAGGGCGATACTTGCGAAACTCCCGCAAACGCCCCCGGGCAGTGCCACCCCGAGACGCAGGGCGGGCACGGTCCTCAGGCAGACGGGGCACCTTTGAGTCCGTCAGAGTCTGAAGCAACTTATCTAATTCCTCCCCAAACAAAAAAGACCCCCGGAAGGGAAATTTAGTAAGCTTAGCTTTGGACGCAGCATCCGCCGACCAAGCGCACAGCCACAAAATACGCCGCGCGGCCATGCCAAAGGCCATAGACTTAGCCGAGATACGCACCAAGTCATAAAGAGCATCTGAGAGGAACGAGGCAGCCATCTCAATCTTCGCCACCTCCTAATCCACCAAAGACCAGTCATCAGACTCCCGATCCAGGACACGCTCAGCCCACCGAAACATGGCGCGAGCCATCAGCCCCCCACAAATAGCCGCCTGGACCCCAAAGGCAGAGACCTGAAAATTTTGCTTAAGAATGTTCTCCAACTTGCACTCCTCAGAGTCCCGCAAGGCAGAACCGCCCTCAACAGGCACGGTATGCCACTTAGAAATCACCGAGACCACCGCGTCTACGACTGGCGATGTTAAAGTAGCCCGATCCCCCTCTGGGATGGGATACAAACGAGCCATGATGCGCGCCAAACGAAACGGCGCCTCCGGCGTTTTCCACTGTTCCAGTACAATATCTCGAATATCCTGATGCATGGGAAAAAAGAGGGAAACGGTACGGATCCCCCGAAGCAGAGGGTCCCCCACACGCGGAGTCTCCGGCGGCGCATCCTCAAAACGCAACACCGAAGAAACCTGTTGAATCAGGTCCGGTAGCTCATCTCTCTGAAAAAGGCGCACCACGGACGCCTCTTCGCCGAAGGACGGGAAACCCGACAACCCGCCGCCAGCGGCCGTCCCCTCGAGAGGGTCCTGGAAATCCTCAAAAGGGTCCAGGTCCTCATCCAAACCGACACGCTCCTCAGACCATAAATCCTCGTCCCAAGACACCCGCAGACGCTTGGACAAGGGAGGAGGAGGAGGGGACGCCACAACAGACGAGAGAGGCAAAGCCGCAGGGAGCGCGGAGGAAACCCCACTCCCCGAAACCCCCTGGGCGCATCCGGGACCCCCAGCCGCGTGAAAATAGGCTCTGCACAAAGAAATCAGGGGAAAAACCCCCGAGGGTCCCAAGGGACTCCCTGCCACAGCAGGGGACCCAGCAGAAACCTGCCCCTGTTTTTCCAATACAGGGGGAAGGTCACCTGAGGTGGAAGACAAAATGGAGGGGCCAGACTGTGAAAATGGCGACTTTCCCGCCAAAAAAGCTCCCTCCATAGCCTGTAGCGGCTGAGAAGCCTGAACAGTCCCAGCCGCTAAAACAGGCAAGTCGGCATCAGCTGTCAAAACATCAGCTGAGAGGGAATCCTTCGGGGAATCCCTCCGTGGGCGGTTGGGGAAGACCGGGCTTCCCCACTGCTCCCAGCCGACTCGCGAGGCACCATCGGCGGGGAGCTCTGGGCACCTGCAGCCGCTGCCGACGGAGCTCCACCACATCACCGGGCCAAACTACCGAGTTCAGTCCGGCCGCGAGTGCCTCGCGGCTGGACCTAATTGTGTCCCACTCCCCCGGAGAAGGGCACAATTGCTCCAGACGCGACCTAGCTAGAAACAAAGTGCCGGTTAGAAGAAAAAATACAGTAAAAAACATTAAACTGACAGGGAAGCATCCCTTCAGACCGGCACTACCTCAGGATTTTTTTTTTTTACAGAACAGACTCCACAGGCTCTCGAAGCAATATGCCTTGCTTGATTTAGGGGGCAAGGCTTACTGCTGAGGCTCCTCTAAAAAAATGTGGGGAGGTGGAGGAAGTGGGGGGAGGGACCCCGCTCGAGACCCGCCGGGTTTGACACCCCCGAGGTCGGACGGACCCCCAAACAGGGCCCGCCCAAGCTCCGTCCGGCCAAAAACAGGGATTATAAACCCCCTAAACAAATTCCAACAGCCCTACCAAGGGAGATGGGTACAGATCACTCAACACCTGCTGGAGACTGAAAGAAGACTGAGGTAAATAGAGAAGGGAGTATATTATATACTGTCCCATAGTTTTGTTTTCAGTCTCCACCTGCTGGTCATGATTGGATATATACCCATTTGTAAAGATTAACCTCTACTGGTTTGGAGAGTGCTAAAGAAGACAGATTTAAGATGTGAGGCACTCAAACTTCTTCTCATAGAAAAACTTTGAGTAAGCTCATGAGTAACCACCCTCTCGCCCCACATTAACTGCTGTGAAAGGCTCCCTGTGGCTGGCTCTGTATAAAATCAGTGACCAAGACCAATCTAGAGCTTTTCCAAGAGTTTCCCTAGAATTCTTCTAAAGCTTTTAACAATTAAAAATAAATGTTGAATGTGTGTTCTTTTTCATATTAAACCAGGGGTGGGTGCCACAACTCAGTCAGGTTTTTCCCAAATTTCCATAATGAATGGAAACAGTACATGCAAAGTGCTGGTGTTGACTTTTCAGGCTATTCATCATGGAGTACTTTGGTATTTGTCACAAGCTTTGACATGCCATTTACTAAGATCTGATGCGTTTCTCACTGGCTGGGTTGTAGCAGCTTAAATATGTTGATACCAGAGCTACGATCATTTTGGAGGCATGGGTGAAATTGTGGAACAATCTAGTTGGACAGCTGAGGATGACTGATAATGGGGGAGGAGCAGTGTTTAACCATAGATGCAAGATGAGCAGTTATTGTACTGTATGTTTGATTTTAGTGTTTTTATGTTATGGACTTTCTCTTGTGTTGGTGATTTTATGTATGTACTTTATGGAACCCACTTAGGTTTCAGGTGGGCTATAAGATTTTTAAATAAATAAATAAATCTCATGCCTATTTATTGTGGAAATCTTGAAAAGCAGGCTGGGTTGTGGCTGCCCAGCCCTGCCTTAGACAGTTAGGTAATCACAAGAAGAGGCAGTGCCACTAAGGATTAAGAAGCAAACTATGGTCTCGGGGAATTCAGAGTTCCCCTTCATCACAGAACATTACAGAATATGGAGACATTAGGTCTTACCTGCTAATTTGCTTTCTTTTAGTCCCTTACCGGCACAGATGAATCTTAGTCCCTCTTCTACCAGCAGATGGAGACTTGAGAACCACTGAGCTTCGATTTATTCTATAAGTGGGCTTTGCAGTCCCCTGAAAGCCAGTCAGTGAATAGCTAAGCAGATAACTGCAGAAAAAAAGTAGTGGACAAATCTAGAACTCTTTTAAGTAACATAAATGCCTGTTCAGCTGCTGTCTTATCACTGGTGAAACCAGCATAGTCTTGAGACCCCCCCCCCCCCCATAGGGCAACTTGGACACTCCATAAGCCATTATATCAATACGTGGAGACAGAAGCATGACTTGCAATATAGAAACATGTCTGTAGGTTTCAGATCCTGGTTGGTTTGTTTTTTTGGGGGGAGTTCCAGTTATTTTCAATCTGTGCTAAGGCGACCAATGGAAGGTTAGACCATCAGCCCTTGTAGGCCTGACCCAACCTAGGAACCAAAATAACTGCAGTAAGGTATGGGGTGAGTCTGTGCCAGTCTAGAGGGCCTAATAGGGACAACAGGATAGAAAATGAATTAAATAAATAAAGGAACACAAATTAGCAGGTTAAGACCTAATTTCTCCTATATCATCCCTCGAGACCAGCACAGATGGACAGTACTAAAGCAGTGACCATCAGTGGCAGGACCCTTGCAGACTTGCCTTCAAGACCCAGGTCCTGAACACAGAATCCTGACAGGTGAAACTATCCAGTCTATAATGACGAGCAAAGGAATGACCAAACTGCCACTTTACAAATGTCATGCGGAGAAACCAAGGAATGTTCGGCCAAAGAAGTAGCCTGAGCCAGGTAGAATGAGCCTTCATCAACTCAGGAATCTTCTTGCCTCACAACAAGTACACAGACCACCATTTCTTTAATCTATTGAGCGATAGTGGCTTTGGAGGTTGCCTCACCTTTTCATTGTCCTATCAAGACAAACAGGCGATCTGTACGCTGAAATTCATGGACAAGTAACAGAAATCTCTCTGCGCATCCAGACAATGCAACCACTTCTCCTCTGACCCCGAACGATCACCCAGGACCAGAAGCGAAATGGACTAACTCCATGAAAAAAGTGACACCAAAGAAGGAACCAGCCTGAGCAGTATTTTTTCTTTAAAAAAACCATCAAAGTTGGTTTTCGACAGGACAGACCTTGCAATTCTGAAATGTTACATAACAACACCATCAGAAAAAATGCCTTCAGGGTGAGATCTTTCAAAGTAGAACTGTATAATGGCTCGAAAGGTGTTGCCACCAAGACTGACAACACCAAATTGAGATCCCATGGTAGAACAAAGGGCCAAACAGGAGGGCAAATAAGCCAAATCCATCTACAGAAATAGACCACATCTGGAAGAAAGGCCAAAGGCCAACCACGGATACAACTGTCAAAATGGGATAAGGCTGCCACCTGGACCTTCAGAGAAGATTAGGCCAAACTGCTATCTATATGGCCCTACAAAAATTCCAGAATGTTTGGCAAAGAAGCTCTCTCAAAGGAACTATCTGATGGTTAACACACCAGCTCCTTAAAGATATGCCAAACTCGAACATAAACTAGCGAAGTCAATCTTTTTTGAGTGCAACAGAGTAGAAATAACAGAGAGCATAACCCTTTTTGCTCAAACGCGCCCTCTGAAGAGCTAAGCTATAAGCGAGAACCAACTTGGATCGATCATCCACATGAATCTCTGAAGCAAGAAATCCAGACTGGAAGGGCTCCTCCACTAGCAACCGCATTAGGTTGCCATTCCATGGTTTTTGCAGCCAATCCAGAGCTACCGGTACCAGACTGGGATGCTTCTGGATCTGCTGAATGACTCTGCCCACCACATACAGAAGATCCTATAATGGCCAAGATTGTACCATAGCATCCAGACCTTCCGCTCGACTGTCTCTTTGCCTGTTGAAAAAAAGGGGAACGAGTGTTGGATGACATTGCCATTAGATCCATGACCAGTAGCTCCCATTTGCACACAATGAAGTGAAAAACCTTTGCATTCAGTCGCCATTCCCATGGCTCCAGGAGATTTCTGCTTAGATACTCTGCTTGAATATTGTCTACTACCACGTGCACCATGGACAAGTCCTCCAGAAAGATGGCAATTCACCCACGACGTGAAGACAACTGTCTCTCAGACCACTGAGGGACTTTTGGTGCCTCCTTGGCAATTCACATAGGCCATGGTCGTGGCATTGTCTGACACCAAGCGAACTGCTTTGTTCCTCAGAACCCTCAGAAAGGAGATCAGTGCCAACTGAAATGCTCTGATCTCCAGGACGTTGATTGGCCAGCTGGCTTCCTCGTCTGACCAGCATCCCTGCATCACCTGACCCACACAGAGGGCTTCCCATCTGGCTAAGCTGGCATCCATGGTTACTAGAGTCCACTGAAGAGGATGCAAATTCATCCCTTCCAACAGAAGACTCTCCACAAGCCACCACCGCAAACTGTGACAGGCCAGACTCCTGAGAGGAAGCAAATCATCCAAGTCCTGTGAATGCGGAGACCACTTGGAAAGCAGAGCCTTCTGAAGAAGTCGCATGTGGGCTTTGGCCCACTGCACCACTTCCAGAGATGCAGCCATGGATCCCAGAACTTTTAAATATTCTGAAGCCTGAGGATTCATTGCTCAAAGCAGGGACTTGATCTGAGGTTGCAACCTACGGCAGAAAATACCTGCCTATCATGGTGCCAAAAAACACCCCCAAATAGTCTAGGGTTTGCGATGGCTGAAGATGACTCTTGGCCAGGTTGACTACCCAGCCCAATGACTGAAGAAGCTGTGATACTCTCCTGAAACAATTTTGCCCAAATGAGCCAGTCATCCAGATAAAGATGCACTAGAATATCTTCCTTGCGAAGTGCCATCGCCACCACTACCATCACCTTGGAAAAGATGCGAGGAACAGTGGCCAGGCCACAGGCCTCATGGAATGTTGCTACTATTTGGGTTTTTGCCAGGTACTTGTGACTTGGATTGGCCTCCGCGAAGACGGGATACTGGCATAGATGGACCATTGGTCTGACCCAGTAAGTCGATAACGCTGTTCTAAAACAGCAAAACGAATGAATCTCTGATGAGCTTGCCAAATTGGAATATGCAAATAGGCTTCCATCAGATCTACCTGAACTGGAAATGGTTTTCAAGGGTGATTATGCGGAGGAACTGAAAGAAATCTTGGTGATGTACTAAGCCAAATCGACAACTTAAAAAGTGACATAGACTGGATGGAACTACTCCCTCTGCCTGGGTAACATTTTCTGTCTACACAGAGACAGAAGTCATAACCTGAGCAGCAGCTTTGGTGATATGATGTTTCCCAGCCTTACTGTGGTGTAGAAGTACTTACACCTGGAATTTAAAAAAAAAAAAAGAAAGGGCAGAAAAATCCTACTAAAGTAATGCCCTGTTCCTGATTGGCTGGAGAGACTATAAATCAAAAAGCTCTGCCTTGGGGTGGGAAGGAATTAAATTAACACCAGAGCCTTTCCTCTGGTGCTCTAATCTGATGATATGCCCTGAAATGCAACCTAAATCATTAATCTAGGCTAAAACACTGTTTTGTATTAAACCCTAACAGACTAAAGACTACACTATTGCCTGATTGATTTTACTGAGCTAAGAAAGAGCGCTACAAAAATATAACCTACTGAAACCCAAGTTTGAATACCACCAGGCAAGATGTTCCAACATCACTTTTATAGAATCCTAACATTTCCATTTGTCAAAAAAACATACAAATAAGCCAGACACACTATGAAAAAGCAAAGAGATAAGCAGTGCTGGGGGCTGTTAAAGTCCTGTTTCCTGCAAGCATCTGCATAAGAGAAATGACACAATTCTTTTTATTGTCAAAACATTTGTAGGTGCTAATGTCAGCATCTCTAAATTATCAGTTCTGTCCATCGCTTAAGGATTTTTCTGGATACAAACCTTTAAGAAGTAAAGTGACCACAAGAGATGAGACAGCCACAATTGTCACAATGGCTCGGAGGGCTTTAAACCAGCTTGGATAGCCTAAAAGGAGGGCCAGGTCATAGTGCAGGGCGATCCCCAAGCCGATAATGACAAAGATTGTAGCCTGAGTCAGCAAGTCTTTGTAGAGCAGGGCTATCCAGGCCAGGAGAGCAGGCACCATGCTATTAACCAGGTTCAGCCAGTCTGGTTGGGCAAGGCTGCTTTCCAGAAGAGCAAATCCCCACCTGATACCTCCAAAGAAGGAGAGCATACAGGCCCCATATGCCACCTGTGCAAATGCCACCTCAACATAGTAAACCTTGGTCACTGCCATAATCAGGGGGACTGAAACAAAAGGGATGAGTCCTGCAAAACTCAGGTACAGGGCAGGCTTTGGTGCCTCCTTTAGGTTCCTCATGTCATAGCGTAGCAGGTCCAGCTCTCGCTGTTGGGGCTCTTCTTTGGCTTTCCTTTTCTTGAACTGCGGGGGGGAGGAGTGGAAGCCCTGAAGCTGGGAAATGGTCAAGGCAGGAGCCTGGCTGGCATTAAAAAGAGCTGGTTTGAAGAGAAGAGAAGCCCATCCCTGCACGCAGCTGCCAGTGGGAAAACTCTGTCTGCTTGACTTCAGAGCAGGAAAAGAGGGAGCCTGGAATTAGAGAAGAGAAGCAAAGCATTTTCTTTTTGTCAGGCAGAGTCACTCCTTATTCCTTTCCATCCTACTAAAGGAAAAACCAGGCCAGGCTATAGATTCTGACAGCTTCACTTCTATCCCAAATACTATCGTGTTTCCCGAAAATAAGACGGTCTTATATTAATCTGTGCTCGAAAAAATGCACTAGGGCTTATTTTCAGGGAAATACGGTATCTACCCTTGACACTTGCTATGTTTAGAAGCCAGGATACCATGTGTACCAGAGCATGACACCAAAAAGCCTTCAAAGACTACCTCCAGAACCACACTATTATCTACCTGCCAGTAATAATGGCATTTCACACATCACATTATTTTCCAAGACAATGCATACTAAAAATGAGTGTCCTGACTAGGATAGGAACCACATCAGCAAGAAAACACTGTACCATGTTATCCCTCCTTTCCATCCCTTTGTGCACCAGAACCCCACTGACCCTCCCACCATGAGCCTTCCCTACCACCGAAGCCTTCCCTCTGCCGCATCACTGAAATTCTGTAACTTCATCCAACTTCATCGCTGTTTTAATGCAATCAGGTTTTCACTGGTAATGGGCTGCTTCGCAGCCTTCTCCGCCAAAATCTTCCCTCTGCCGCATCATTGAAATTCTGTAACTTCTTCATCAGTGATGCGGCAGAGGGAAGGCCTTAAAGCAGCCCGTTGCCAGTGAAAACCTCATTGCATTAAAACGGCGATCACAGTAAAAGCCTAAAGAAAAGAAGCAAAGAATTACTTTTATTCTTTTGCTAAGTTAATGCTATTTTGAATTTATTCTGCGTCAAACAAGTTGAATGAAGTTACAGAATTTCAGTGCTGCGGCAGAGGGAAGGCTTCGGAGGCATGGGAGGGTTGGTGGGGTTCCGCTGCACAAAGGGATGGGAGGGATATTAATTAGGGCTTATTTTCGGGGTAGAAATAATAATAATGTGACAAAGATCTGAAACATGTACGGTATGTTACTTTTGACATTCTTTAATAAAAGGATTTTGAAACTAAAAACTATCTGTAGTAACAAGAAACTCACCTGAAAAACTCTCTGAAAACTGCTTGCTCTTCTTAGGAATGTAAACATCTTTGTTTTATATTAAATTCCTACCAAAAAAAAAAAAAAGCAAAGAAATTAACGTTTCTGGTCTGATGAATATCTGATCTAGTTTTTTTCGTACTTCAGCAAGGTTTTTTGTCCAGCTTACAAGCATTATGGTAAATATCAACTTCTGGATACATTTGCCCAACAATATTTTTATTCCCTTATCCCAGAGATTTACTAGTATGATTGATTATTAGCACACTTCCAAAATTTTGCAGGCAAAGCAACTGCTCATTTATATATTCAGTTACTGTCTGCTTTCTTCAGGCAGAAGTCACAGAACCATCCCATCCTGTCATAAGTGCATTCCCCCAAGCAAAAGATTTTCATAAGTGATTCTCATCTAGGCAGAAATTTTAGAAACTCTGCTGATAACCACGAGGAGATATCAGATTCTCATCACAGGAAAATGCATGCCTCAGCCATCCCAAAAATTCTGAAAAATCTGTAGGAATTTTGTGGCAACACTCTAGGAATTCCTATGGATAAAGTTGCATGAGATCCTGTGTGTGTGTGTTTGGGGGGGGGGGGTGAGGGGGAGGTTCAATTTTGTTTCTTATGTGAGCTTTTCCATTGGTTGCTTACATAAGAACATAAGAATTGCCACTGCTGAGTCAGACCAGTGGTCCATCATGCCCAGCAGTCCGCTCACGCGGCGGCCCTCTGGTCTAAGACCAGCACCCTAACTGAGACTAGCCCTACTAGCGCATGTTCTTGTTCAACAGAAACTTGTCTAACTTTGTCTTGAATCCTTGGAGGGTGTTTTCCCCTATAACAGCCTCTGGAAGGGCGTTCCAGCTTTCTACCACTCTCTGGGTGAAGAAGAACTTCCTTACGTTTGTACGGAATCTATCCCCTTTCAACTTTAGAGAGTGCCCTCTTGTTCTCCCTACCTTGGAGAGGGTGAACAACCTGTCCTTATCTACTAAGTCTATCCCCTTCAGTACCTTGAATGTTTCGATCATGTCCCCTCTCAATCTCCTTTGTTCGAGAGAGAAGAGGCCCAGTTTCTCTAATCTTTCACTTGGCCTTGTTCTTTTTTTTGTGTGTTTGATATTATTACATTATGTTTTGTTAATCAGGTTTTTTGCTCCGCATTTCCAGTTCAAGGTCAAATTACATTACAAGAGGTAGAAAGTTACAATGGACAGTTTGACAGGGACATTCACAACTATTAATAGTTAGGTCATAGTTATAAGTTCAAGTAGATCCTCATTGGCTCATCGTTATATCCAAAGAGTTTCATTAGACAGTCTAGAAATGTGCTTTAAAATACATTATATTAAAATACAGCATAGCCAAATGGAGGTTTGTTATTTATTAAACCTAGAATTAAAATGAACCAGGCTAGGCTGTTTTGAAAGATTTGAAATGGACTGGCGTGGTTCCCTTTTTTCACTACGTGTTTTGTTATTAATGCATTTTGCCACTAACATTATGAATCGGGCAGTTTTTTTTATTGGGGGGGTTCCATTGTGGTATTCTAATTCCCCATTTTTTGCAGATCCTTTCCTCTTTAACTCATCATTAATCCCTCAGCTCTTGGGGACTGTCTGAACCTCACTCCTAACTCACCAAATCCTACATGTTATGCATCCAGTGAAGCAGACACCAGTCATCATAAGATTGATTCAATAATTTTAGTAGATAAGCTAATTCAAGAGGGCTTGGGATAGGCCCATGGGATCTCTAAGAGAGAGAAAGTGATAATGGTTATTGCAGATGGGCAGACTGGATGGGCCATTTGGCCTTTATCTGCCTTCATGTTTCTATGTATTATTTTTTATCCTAAGGCCCTCAATACTCAGCAACTGTTAGAGATACTCCACCCTATCCCTAGCTAACCTGTTTTGGGTATTCATTAACCCTATTCATCAACTCTTGGAGATTCCCTTTGCCTATTCATTCAGCAAGCATCTCTGGAGGGTTCCCTCTCTCTTATTCCCCGCCAGCAAGCTCCTAGAAATACTCTACCCCTTTCCCTCTCAGGGGAGCCAATGCTGAAAAACTGCCATCAGCGTTAACATGCTCTTCATGCCAAGTTTGTGCTTGTTATTGTGTGTCAGGTGCACAAATGGTTTTGGCACAGTACTGCATACTGCATTTAAATGCATGCTAATTTCTTGCTGGCGATCCCTTATGATTGGACAAGCTGCTTTGGAGCGCCGTGACTGTGCAGAGATTGATTCCCCTCAGGGAAAACATTTTTGTGTAATATGGGAGCCTTTTTGGCAAACATTGACACCACATGCTCGCAGCAGACTGTTGAACGGTTAACCTCTAGCTCTCATAGATAACGGGACTGATGCGTAAGAGATACTTCTGTTTGGGGGTGGGGGGGCGATATAGAACTGTATTTTACTACGATGTTCACGATCTGTTCTCTGTTGTTTATATGATTTTTTTTAAACTGAATAAAAACATTTAATAATAATAACAGTTTATATACCGCAGGACCGTGAAGTTCTATGTGGTGTACAATGATAAAAAATGCTACAAATTGAGTAGAATTAACAAAGTTAGAAGCTAGTGATTAACAGCTCTAGAGATCAATTATTGTGGACTAAGATTTTACAGGTCAGTTACCTAAATACTTCAGGAACAGATATGTTTTTAGGAGTTTCCTTAATTCCCCATAAGTAGTAGGCGTAAGCAATTGTTCCAGATCTTTACCCCATAATGCTGCCTGATGTGAGAAAAGATGTTGATGATGTCTTTTAAATTTACATCCTCTAACCAGTGGAGAAACAAAATTCATGTGTGAGCTTCTCTTATGTCTATTGGTTGAGAGAGAGAAAAGGTCAGTTATATATTTAGGGGCTAAACCGAATACTACCTTAAAGCAAAAACATCCATAAGAACATAAGAAACGCCTTCACCGGATCAGACCGAGGTCCATCTAGTCCGGTGCTCTGCACACGCGGCAGCCCATTTAGGTACTCCTTTTTGGAGACCCGACTTTACCGTATCCCTCAATATGATATGCAAGAAGGTGTGCGTCCAACTTGCGTTTGAATCCCAGTACAGTAGTCTCCACCACAACCTCCTCCGGGAGTGCATTCCAAGCACCCACCACCCGCTGTGTGAAACAGAACTTCCTGACATTTGTCCTGAACCTGCTGCCACTCAGTTTCAGGCTATGACCTCTTGTCCGTGTCACATCCGAAAATGTTAGCAATGCTGCTTCTTGGTCTATTTTATCAAATCCTTTTAATATTTTAAAAGTCTCTATCAAATCCCCTCTCAGTCTTCTCTTCTCGAGGGTAAACAGTCCCAGTTTCCACAGTCGTTCTTTGTAGCTCAAATGCTCCATTCCTTTGACAAGTTTCGTGGCTCGCCTCTGCACTTTCTCCAGTAGAGTTATATCTCTCTTGAGGTATGGAGACCAGTGTTGGACACAATATTCTAAGTGCGGTCTAACCATTGTTCTATAAAGTGGCATTATGACTTCTTCCGATCTACTCGTGATCCCCTTCTTAATTATGCCTAGCATCCTGTTTGCTTTTTTCGCCGCTGCCGCACATTGTGCCGATGGCTTTAGGGTACTATCAATCAGTACCCCTAAATCCCTTTCTTGTTCGCTTTTTGCTAATGCCACCCCCAACATCTTATACTCATGTTTTGTGTTTTTCTTTCCTAGATGCATCACCTTGCATTTTTTTATGTTAAAGTTCATCTGCCACTTTGTTGCCCACGTTTCCAGCTGGATCAGATCTTTCTGGAGGTCCTCGCAGTCCCTTTGAGAGGCAACTGCCCGACATAGTTTTGTGTCATCTGCAAACTTTATTATATTGCATGTTGTTTCCTCTTCTAGGTCGTTTATAAAAATATTGAACAAGATAGGCCCAAGAACCGAGCCCTGGGGCACGCCACTAGTCACTTCCTCCCAGTCCGAGAATTTCCCATTTATGCTAACCCTCTGCCTTCTGTTTTCTAGCCATTTGCCGATCCATCTGTGCACTTCTCCTCCTATCCCATGGCTTAGTAGTTTCTTCATAAGCCTTGCATGTGGGACCTTGTCAAATGCTTTCTGGAAGTCCAAGTAAATTATATCCACTGGATCTCCACTGTCCATATGTTTGTTCACTTTCTCAAAGAATTGTAGTAAATTTGTCAAACATGACTTCCCTTTTCTGAAGCTGTGTTGGCTAGCCCTTATTAAATTGTGATCCTCCAAGTGTTGAACAATGTTATCTTTTATCAGTGTTTCAATTATCTCCATTGGCAGCCAAGCTTAAAAAAAAAAATTCTAAAAGCATATTTAGCATGTGAGATCCAGGGCAGGGCAGTGTAGAAGAATTGGTTGAGAGAATGAAGTGTCTAGTGGCACCCCTTCTCTCCCTCCAAACCAACTAAGAACATAAGAATTGCCATACTTTCTGAGTGTGGCTTGTGGTTTTTTTAAAAAAAATTTGTGATTACCATTATGTATTAATAAGATTATATTGTGTGTATATGAAAAATGGATGGAAGAAATTGCATTACAATTAATACTATTATTATGGGGGTGGAGCCTGGGCAGAGTTTGGGTGGGTACTTGGTTGATATTTGTTAGACTTAGGGGGTACTTGGCTTGAAGAAGCTGAGAAACACTGAATTACACGGTGTGTGAAGAAATATTTTCTCCGGTTTGTTTTAAATCTACTACTTAGTAGCTTCATCGCATGTGCCCCTAAGCTTTTGACACAATAGATCACCAATTATTACTTAAAAGGCTAGCCTGGATTGGTATTTCAAACCAAATCCTTGCATGGTTGACGTCTTACTTTACAGACTGCACCTCCACATCTTTAGTTTACATTTAGTAACTTTGGCATTCCCCTTTACTATTGAACATCTACCTGACCCTCTGTCAATCCAATGGCTTTACCGCTTACGCCTACACCTCATTCACCCCATTGATCCTTCTGACATTAGCAGTATGAATTCAAAAGTAGACAGAATTAGATAATGGTTCAATGAAAACATACTTTCCCTCAGGTTAACTTCTCAGCCACAAAAGCGACCAATGCTAAGATCCCTGGCAACTACTCATTGCAGTGGTTCCTAAACCTGTCCTGGGGGACCCCCAGCCAGTCAGGTTTTCAAGATATCCCTCATGAATATGTATGAGAGAGATTTGCATATAATGGAAGTGACAGGTATGCAAATCTCTCTCATGCATAGTCATGAGGGATATCTTGAAAACCTGACTGGCTGGGGGGTGGTTTGGGAACCACTGGACTACTGCAACTCACTCTAAGGCTGCTTTCCTTTTGCCCTCTGATCCACCAGCTCCTTCTCCTCAATTCCCAACCAAATGCCCCGAGGGCCTTTTCCTGCAACTTACCGATTCGTTTCCTTCGTCTCGTTTTCGTAGAACTTGGACAGAGTCCGCCCTTTCCGCTCCCCGAGTCGGCCCTGACCATCCCCCCCCCCCTTCCTGGAAGTCTAATGGTCTCTCCCTTCCGAGGACGCAGGCGCAATGGCCATTGGGCGGGTGATGACCGCTTTTCAGGAGGTGACGCTTCCACAATATGCAAATTCTTCTCATGCATATGCAGAGTAGCTGGCAATTGCATTTTCTATGTATCGGGTGTGGTAAACGGACATTAGCGCAGAGCCCCCACCTTAAAGCTGCCTCCGTCCGACGCTCCTTCCCGCCGGGCCTCGAGCGCCGCAGACGACGTCGACGACTGAGCAGGCCCCGCCCCAGTGACGGCTCGTGCGGCCTCGCGCTCTACGTCACTCGGTCCCGCCGAATCCCCAGGTAGGCAAAAGCGGTGGCCAACATCACCTCAGAGAGGAAAGTGGGCCTAGGAGGAAAGCGCTCTTTTGTCATTCGCTTTGGACAAAGGCCGATTCGAAATGGTCATAAACTAAACTAAGCTACTGATACATCACAAGACGAGGCCAGCGCCCGAACTGAGACCAGCCCTATCAGCAGGAACTTGTCTAACTTTGTCTTGAATCCCTGGAGGGTGTTTTCTCCTATAACAGCCTCCGGAAGAGCATTCCAGCTTTCTACCACTCTCTGGGTAAAGAAGAACTTCCTTACGTTCATACAGAATCTATCCCCTTTCAACTTTAGAGAGTGCCCTCTCGTTCTCCCTACCTTGGAGAGGGTGAACAACCTGTCCTTATCTACTAAGTCTATTCCCTTCATTTTCTTGGAGGCCCAGTTTCTCCCATCTCCAGCCCCTTAACCATTTTAGTCGCTCTTCTCTGGACCCTTCTTCATGTACGCCGACCAGTGCTGGATGCAGTGCTCCAGGTGAGGGCGGCATGATCACCTTCTCCTTAATCATTCCTAGCATTCTGTTCGCCCTTTTTGCTGCCGCCATGCATTAAGCGGATAGCTTCGTCAACTTGTCAACCAGTTCTCCCGGGTCTCT
Organism: Geotrypetes seraphini; assembly: GCF_902459505.1. NCBI lineage: Eukaryota > Metazoa > Chordata > Amphibia > Gymnophiona > Dermophiidae > Geotrypetes > Geotrypetes seraphini. Next base: position 73,718,165 of record NC_047095.1, read on the forward strand.
CCGAGTACTGCCCTAGACATCCTATATTCATGTATAACGTTTTTGTTACCAACATGCATCACCTTTCTATGTGAACCGCCTAGAAGTCAGTTTGACTATGGCTGTTAGAAAAATAAAGTTATTATTATAGAAAAAAATAAAAATAAAGTTATTATAACACTTATCCATGTTAAACTTCATTTGCCATGTCACGGCCCATTTCTTGAGCGTCTTTATGTCACATTGTAGGTCTTCGCAACCCTGTGTCTTCACTACTCTCAATAACTTCGTATCATCTGCAGATTTAATCATCTCACTCATCATACCAATTTCCACATCGTTTACAAATATGTTGAAGAGCATGGGTTTAAGCACCGAACCCTGCAGCACTCCACTCATGACGCTTTTCCAGTCCGAGTATTGTCCATTTACCCCCACTCTCTGTTTCCTATCCGCCAACCAGTTTTTTAATCCACGTGAGTATGGTTCACAACTTTTCAAACTAGTTATTCATGCGGGACCTTGTCAAATGCCTTCTGAAAATCCAGATATATAATGTCGACTGGGTTACCCTTCTCTACTCCTGCCTGTTTACTCCCTCGAATAAGTGCAGCAAATTCGTCAAGCAAGTTCTTCCTTTGCTGAAGCCGTGCTGGCTGGTCCTCATCAAATTGTGTCCATCAAAGTGGTCAATGATGTGGTCCTTTATCAGCGCATCTGGCATTACAAATAGGAGAAGCACAGGTGCTATATAACCTTGTATAGAAACACTTAGCTTTAACAGATACTTGGCATTATGAAAAGAATTATAACTGTGATTCCACTTCTCATAAAATTTAATCAAGGATTGGCTTTTGGACTCTTAGTGATTCCAGTTGTGCACTCCTGTGATCTTAGCTCAAAGTATATTCCCGCCATGCTCAGGTAATATCCAAACTCCCTAAAGTAGATCCGGATAAGAGGAGATCTAGGTGGTATATGGATAGATCACTTATTTTAGGGACTCTTACTAAACTGCATTAGGTACTAACATGTGCTTGACACAGCTTAAAATTACATACTGTAGGACAGTGTTTTTCAACCTTTTTTGGGCAAAGGCACATTTGTTTCATGAAAAAAATCACGAGGCACACCACCATTAGAAAATGTTAAAAAATTTAACTCTCTGCCTATATTGACTATATATAAAGTAATTCTCTTGAATAGGAATCAAATAAACACAAAGAAAGTATTTTATAATTACTTTATTACGAAATAAAAATTATAAAAATTATAAAATACTTTATTCAGTGCGAAACCTGGGCCTGTTTGGCTGAACACAAAGCTGATATTCTGGCTGGAATCGAAGAAAGACACACACGTAGCTCTTCGTCAACAGCTCTCAGTCTCTCTCTGTATTTGGTTTTTATAGCATACAAAATTAGACAAATATACCCTCCATCCTTTTTATTAAACCACAATAGCAGTTTTTAGCGCTGCTCTTGACGCTCATAGGCTCCCTGCGCTAAAAACCACTATTGCGGTTTAGTAAAAGGGGACCATATTGTAAAATATAGACAGCAGATATAAATTCAGAACTGTGCATAGTAAGTGAAGGGAAGTTTTCATCTCTGGGAATTTACCCAGTTAACTATTAAGTTATTTGGGCAAATTCCTTTGAAAACTGTGGTAATACTGCCTCCACTTTGCTAAATTTAAAATAAAATCATTTTTCCTACCTTGTCTGGTGATTTCTGGTTGCACTTTCTTCTTCTGACTGTGCATCCAATCTTTCTTCCCTTCTATCAGCCTGTATGCTTTCTCTCCTCCACACCTCATTCCCTCCCCCAACTTTTTCTTCCTCTCTCCCTGACCTTTCTTTCTTTTTCTCTTCTTTCCTTCTGTTTCCCTGCCTGCCCCCTTTCTTTCTTTCTCCCTGCCGTTGCCCAAGCCACTGCCGCTGCCATCGGGGAACAGGACCCACCAATGGATAACAGGCCCCAAAGCTGACGCCGACGCATGCTCTCCCTGAAGTCAATTCTACAATCGGAGAGGAAGTTCCGCCCAGCCAGGCAGCGATTGGCTGACCCAAACTTCCTCTCCGACTGCAGAGTTGACGTCGGGGAGAAGAAGACTTATCGGCTCGATAGATTAGATCGCCAAGACAAAGTGAGTCCTGGGTGATCGACTCACTTTGCCTTGGCGAGCTACTGGCGCCCCTGCCTCGGGCCCCCTGTCAGCTCCGGGCCCTGCGGCACACCAGGCAACATCTCGCGGCACACTAGTGTGCCGCGGAACAGTGGTTGAAAAACACTGCTGTAGGATATGCTCCGACATCCTGCATTAACTGACAAATTAGCGAGTGCATGTCGGAGGGTGGAGAGTGAGTGTTCCTTCTTTAAACTGCGCATCCACATTAACACACATTAACTGGTTAGTATGGAACTACCATAGACCCTGATTCTATAAAAGATGCCAAGATCAGCATGCTTAGCTGATCTAGGCACCTAACTTAATTTTTTTAATTGGCTTAATCAGTGCTGATAATTGTAAGCATCATTAAAATCAGTTAAAAAAAAAATTTTCCCGTAGGTGCCTACCATTTCAAGGCCAACTTACAACGAGGTACTTTGAGGTCTGGAGGGAGGGGGGAATTCCGGTGGCCAAACTTTCTGGTGGCAGGCCTGCCCCTTTCTGATGCATCATGGGATGCACCGGGGAGGGGCCTAAGGCCCTGATTGGCCCGGTGCCTAAGGCCCATGGGAGTGACCTAAGGGATCTGGCCAATCAGAATCTTATGTCAGTCCCAGTGCATCCCAGAATGCACTGGGAGACAAGCCTAAGATTCTTGTTGGCCCAGGCGCCTAAGGCCCCTCCATGGTGCACCCCATAATGCACCAGGAAGGGGCAGGCCCACTATTCAGTGAAGGCGGCCAGCTGGCCAACTTACAACAAGGTACTTTGGATTTTTTTTGGGGGGGGGGTTTCTGGCAGAAGGGATTAGGCATCCCTCTTGCTGAGGAAATTTGCCGGGGGGAGGGTGTTCCGACAAGAAGGACTGGGCATCCCTTCTTCTGGGGGATGTCTTAAGGGGTGGTGCCAGGACATTCGGGGGTGGGGGACAGCTTCATGGGTTCCGTAGTCTTTGTGTGGAGGGGGACGGGTTCCCTGCCGTGGGTGCTAAACTGATTGCGGCAACCCGATCCAGCACTTATACCTGTTTTAACTTTGAGTAAGTCACAAGGTATAAGTTCTGTCCAGGCAGCCTTGTAAAACTTTCGATTATCGCTACAGGACAACTAAGTCTAGGTTGGCCTACATCCTGTCCACATCCTGCCCTAACCATTCCTCCAAAACCACCCTTTTGAGCTTATAGTAAACATAGTAACATAGTAGATGACAGCAGATAAAGACCCGAATGGTCCATCCAGTCTGCCCAACCTGATTAAATTTAAATTTTTTAAATTTTTTTTCTTAGCTATTTCTAGGCAAGAATCCAAAGCTCTACCTGGTACTGTGCTTGGGTTCCAACTGCCGAAATCTCCGTTAAAACCTACTCCAGCCCATCTACACCCTCCCAGCCACTGAAGCCCTCCCCAGGCCAACCCCCATCAAACGGCCATACACAGACACAGACCATGCAAGTCTGCCCAGTACTGGCCTTAGTTCAATATTTAATATTATTTTCTGATTCTAGATCCTCTGTGTTCATCCCACGCTTCTTTGAACTCAGTCACAGTTTTACTCTCCACCACCTCTCTCGGGAGCGCATTCCAGGCATCCACCACCCTCTCTGTAAAGTAGAATTTCCTAACATTGCCACTGAATCTACCACCCCTCAACCTCAAATTATGTCCTCTGGTTTTACTATTTTCCTTTCTCTGGAAAAGATTTTGTTCTACGTTAATACCCTTCAAGTATTTGAATGTCTGAATCATATCTCCCCTGTCTCTCCTTTCCTCTAGGGTATACATATTCAGGGCTTCCAGTCTCTCCTCATATCTTCTGGCGCAAGCCTATCATTTTCATTTCCTCTGGACTGCTTCAAGTCTTCTTATGTCCTTCGCCAGATACGATCTCCAAAACTGAACACAATACTTCAAGTGGGGCCTTACCAATGACCTGTACAGGGGCATCAACACCTTCTTCCTTCTACTGGTTATGCCTCTCTTTATACAGCCCAGCATTCTTCTGGCAGCAGCCACTGCCTTGTCACACTGTTTTTTCGCCTTTAGATCTTCGGACACTATCACCCCAAGGTCCCTCTCCCCATCCGTGCATATCAGATTCTCATCTCCCAGCATATATGGTTCCTTCTGATTATTAATCCCCAAATGCATTACTCTGCATTTCTTTGCATTGAATTTTAGTTGCCAGGCATTAGACCATTCCTCTAACTTTTGCAGATCCTTTTTCATATTTTCCACTCCCTCTTCAGTGTCTACTCTGTTACAAATCTTGGTATCATCTGGAAAAAGGTACACTTTTCCTTCTAACCCTTCAGCAATGTCACTCACAAATATATTGAACAGGATCGGCCCCAGCACCGAACCCTGAGGGACTCCACTAGTCACCTTTCCTTCCTCCGAGCAACTTCCATTAACCACCACCCTCTGGCGTCTGTCCGACAGCCAGTTTCTGACCCAGTTCACCACTTTGGGTCCTAACTTCAGCCCTTCAAGTTTGTTCAACAGCCTCTTATGAGGAACTGTATCAAAGGCTTTGCTGAAATCCAAGTAAATTACATCTAGCATATGTCCTCGATCCAGCTCTCTGGTCACCCAATCAAAAAATTCAATCAGGTTCGTTTGGCACGATTTACCTTTTGTAAAGCCATGTTGCCTCGGATCCTGTAACCCATTAGATTCAAGGAAATACACTATCCTTTCTTTCAGCAACACTTCCATTATTTTTCCAACAACTGAAGTGAGGCTCACCGGCCTGTAGTTTCCTGCTTCATCCCTGTGACCACTTTTATGAATAGGGACCACATCCGCTCTCCTCCAATCCCCAGGAATCACTCCCGTCTCCAGAGATTTGTTGAACAAGTCTTTAATAGGACTCGCCAGAACCTCTCTGAGTTCCCTTAGTATCCTGGGATGGATCCCGTCTGGTCCCATCGCTTTGTCCACCTTCAGTTTTTCAAGTTGCTCATAAACACCCTCCTCCGTGAACGGCGCAGAATCTACTCCATTTTCTCGTGTAACTTTGCCAGACAATCTCGGTCCTTCTCCAGGATTTTCTTCTGTGAACACAGAACAGAAGTATTTGTTTAGCACATTTGCTTTTTCCTCATCACTCTCCACACATCAGTTCTCAGCATCTTTTAGTTTAGCAATTCCATTTTTCATCTTCCTCCTTTCACTAATATATCTGAAAAAATTTTTGTCTCCCTTTATTACATTTTTAGCCATTTGTTCTTCCACCGGTGCTTTCACCAGACATATCTCTCTCTTGGCTTCTTTCAGTTTCACCCTGTAGTCCTTTTTGCACTCAAGTTTCAAGTTTATTTTTAACTTATTGAATCGCTTAATTTAATTTGCTAAGCGATTTACAAATATAAAGAAAGAGGTGTACATATTAGTTTATTAATAATAGATTAATAAGTTTGACATACTAACAGATACATAAGGAAAGGAAGGGCAGAACTACAATTGTATATATAAAAGAATACATAAATGGTAAAAACAGCAGGTAGGGTGATTAAGATAAAAAGAAAAAAAAATAAAATATATGATTATGAATTAAAAAATATAATTACTGTATAAGTTAAAAGCGTCTTTAAAAAGGAAACTCTTCAGAATGCCTTTAAAAAGTTTTAGGTCATTTTCCTCTCTTATATACTGAGGTAAAGAGTTCCATAATTGTGGGGCCATTACAGAAAAAAACCTTTTCTTGGTTTTTTTATATCTCACAAACTCTTTCGCCTTTATTTTTCCGCCACTAGTAGCTCTGGGCGCACAGTGGGATTCAATGGCCTAAAAAGTCTGAATACATCCAAAAACCCATTTCGATTATCGGCACTTAGATGACCTGTCTTTTAGGTCGTCCAAGTACCCACTTAGGCCTGTTTTTGGATTTATTTTTGTTTTGATTATGAGCCCCTTAGGCATCATTCAATAATCGGCAGCTAGCAGTTGATTGATCAAACGGCGTCTAGAAGTTGAACACTATAGATTCAGGGCCTTATTGCCTATATGGTCATTTTTTGCAATGGTAACTTTAGACAACTAGAAAAAGTACAATTCTTTGGAGAGCTTTTTGCCTTGCTGAGAAATTTTGGTAGTGATTTGTGCCATTTAATTATTTATTTATTCATTCATTCAGTTTTTTTAGCCCATTCTCCCAAAGGAGCTCAGAACGGGTTACAAATCAGATACTCGAACATTTTCCCTCTCTGTCCCAGTAGGCTCACAGTCTCTCTAATGTAACCTGGAGCACTGGAGGATTAAGTGACTTGCCCAGGATCACAAGGAGCAGTGCAAGGTTTGAACCCACAACCTCAGGGTGCTGTGGCTGTAGGTCTAACCACTATGCAACACTTTCCTTCAATTAATGATTTTTTTTAGGACATCTGGTTTTCAGTAGGCCAACTGGTGTGTTTTCTGCTAATCTTTTTTTTCTGTTGATTGGAAAACCCCCCCAATTAGATTAGAGATGTTTAAGAGATGTTATCCCAGGACAAGCAGGCAGCATATTCTCAACAGTGGGTGACGTCACTGACGGAGCCCCTCATCGGACATCCTTGAAAGCAGACTTGCTTGAAGATCTTTGTAAGAGCTTCCGAGTGCTGCACTGCGCATGCGCGAGTGCCTTCCCGTCCAAGTTAGGGCGTGCGTCTCCTGTGAAGTACCTCAGTTCAACATTTTCCGCGGAGCCGAGAAGTCCTCTTCTTTTAGCTCTGCAGCCTTCGTTGCCTTCTCTCACCGCGGCTTTTTTATTTTATTAGTCACTGTGCGTTTCATTGTGCTTTCTTCCTTAATCAATAATTTTAATTTTTTTTTTTTAAACCCCACTTATTTTTTCTTTTTCTTCCGGCAGCGGCTTTATGGCTTAGGCCTGGCCGCTCATCTTGTTCGGTACATCGGCCTTCCTTTTTTTCTATGTCCCGGCCTCTAACCGGGTTCAAAAAGTGTAGCCAGTGCAACAAGACCCTTTCAATCACCGATCCTCATAGTCGGTGTATTGTTTGCCTGGGTCCTGAACATTGTCCCGACGCTTGTTCGTGCTGTGCTACCCTCCAGCCTCGGGCCCTTTGTTGGTGCCGTGCCAGGCTCCTCCAACTTTTTGGCACAATAGATCAGTCGGCTGATAAGGCCTCGACCTCGACTCCAGCCTTTGTCTCCACCAAGGCCTCGGCCTCGATACCTTAGGCCTCGAAGGCCTCGACGGCAGCTCCTCTGAAGACCTCGACAGGTAAGTCTCCTGTCTCTCCTTCAGGTACTACTCCTAAGAAGTCTCCAGAGTCCCAGGCATCCCAAGCCATATCTGCCGGCCTACCAGCCTCGACTAGACCTCTAGCTAAGCATGCCTCCAAGCATCGGGAATACTCAACCTCGAGGTCGCCCTCCTTGGAGTGCATTGCTGCACCTTCGAGATCTGATCCCTTTGTCTCGGTGCCCATGTTCAAGGACATGTTAAAAGCCATTCTGACCACGCAGATTTCCTCGGTCATGGCTCAACTCCTCCCGTCCTCGACCCTGCTTCCTGTGAGCCAGCCTGAGCGGCAGTCTGAGACCCTGGTGGAAGCACCTAGAGACAAGTCTCAGAAGTTTCGCCGGTTCTCATCCAGTAACTTTTCACCTACTCCTCGGACACAGTCTCCTCCACCTCGATCGAGGCATCGCTCGAGGCATTCGCGGCATCTCATTTCCAAGCTTCCTCAGGAGACCTTTCTTCAGCAGAAACCCTCTCCTCCAGATACTGAGTCTTCTATGCCTCGTTTATCCAAAGCTACTGAGACTTCTACTAAATCGTAAGTCTCGCCATATGGAGCCAATGTACCTCCTTGGCTTCTGTTTTGGATTATTTACTTCACTTATCACAATCTGGACTCCAGTCTACATCTATCCGAGTCCATCTCAGTGCGATTGCTGCTTTTCATCAGCCTCATGATGGGAAAACCTCTGTCTGCACACTAGTGCTGCCCGATTCACGATTCGAATCAGTTCACCAATTCACTTCGGGATAATCGATTCGAATCAGTTCAAAACAAAAAAAAACTGGCTTCCCCCCCCCACCCGGCGTCCGGCTCCCACCCGGTCTCTCCACAGTTTACCTTCCAGCCGGAACAGCCTGCAAACAAGATCGCGGTGTTAGCGATTTTAGTACCGCTTCGGAGCTGGTTCGTCCGTCGCGGTCCCGCCCCTCCTCTGATGTCAGAGGAGGGTCGGGACTGCGACAGAGGAACCAGCTCCGAAGCGGTACTAAGATCGCTAACACCGCAATCTTGTTTGCAGGCTGTTCCGGCTGGAAGGTAAACAATGCGGGGAGGCCGGGGGGGGGAAGCGGAAGGCCAGGGGGGTGGAAGCCGGACCAGGGGGGGGAGTGAGCAGTCCTTTGGGGTGGGACAGGCAGGCAGGCCTTCAAAGGGAGGTGGACAGGCCTTGCGGGGTGGGTTAGACTTTCAAGGGGGGACAAGCCTTCAAGGGGGGGAGGCAGGCCTTCAAAGGGGGGGACAGCCCTTTAGGGGGGACAGGCAGGCCTTCAGGGGTGGGATAGGCCTTTCAAGGGGGAAGGCAGGCCTTCAAAGGGGGACAGGTCTTCAAGGGGGGGGACAGGCAGGCCTTTAGGGGTGGGATGCAGACCTTTAAGGGGGGGGACAAGCCTTCAAGGGGGAAACAGGGATGGTGGCACAGGCCTTAAGGGGTGGGATACAGACCTTCAGGGGAGGGGGGCCCTGGTATAGAGGTACACAGAGGGAGGGAAAGAGGGTTCAAAGAGATGTGCCTATGCCGGACTTTGGGGAGGAAGAAATAATGGGTCTGAAAACAGAGGAGAGGGAGAGAGATGATGGACAATGGGATTTATGGAGGGAAGTAACAGAAAGGGAGAGAAGTTGGACACAAGGGATGGTGTGGAGGGGGGATAGAGATACTGGATAGGAGGGTAATTGGGAAAAGAAAGGGAGAGATGGTGGACCCTGGGGTGGTGGGGAAGGAGGGAGAGATGCTGGATAAAAGGGTAGTTAAGAAATGGTGGATCTGTGGATGGAGACAAAAAAAAAGAAAGATGCCAGACCTCCGGAGGAGGGAAGGGAAGCGGAAGGGGAGGACAGAGATGGAAGATGGATGGTTAGCAGGGAGAAAGAAGAAAGAAGGAGACTCTGGCAAGCAAGTTATCAGAAGACAACCAGAGCCTGGGACCAACAAGATTTGAATGACCAGACAACAAAAGGTAGAAAAACTAATTATATTTTCCCTTTTGTGATTACAATATTTCAGATTTGAAACGTGTATCCTGCCAGAGCTGGTGTTAGACCGCCAACGTGAACTAGAATTTAATAGAGGGGAAAAGTTGTTTGTTTATTTTGTTTACACCACAGCGCCTGTGTGGTTAGGAGAAGGCAAAGGGGGTGAAAAGGCTATAAAATAAACCCACCAGGATGTTTGAAAAAAACACCCAATTGGGCAGGAAAATCAAATCTAAATTTTTTTCCTGAATCGGGCAGCACTAGAGAGCACAACATGCAGTACATCATTAAAGTCTCAAACAAGGAGATCACGTGATGCACTGAGCCAAGGCAGAAGCAGGCTGCCTGAGCTCCCGGGCCCCGAGTCCTGAAGCGCCCTGTTACTAGCCTTTGGAGGTGAGCCGGCAGACAGCGCTTTGCAGCGCTTGCTGTGCACAATATATGGACAGATTTCTGTCCTCTCCTGCAACGCCGATGTCCACCCGCACTCAAAAAAAGGATCGGGACCGCTCGCAGGACAGCGCTGACAAAATGGCGCCGGTCACCTCCACAGCCGCGATTCAGCAAATAGCGCCAGAGGCGCTGACAGCCCTTACTCAAGCAGTAACAGTGGCAGTGCAGCCCAGCATAGAAAAACTTTCTGAACAGCTCCAAAACTTGAAAATCTACTTATGGAGACTACTAGCCGCACCACAGCGCTGGAGACTCGGGTTTCCAGCATCGAGGATACACAGCAGGCACATGACACCGCGTTATAGGAACTGCAGGCTCTGACTCAAAAACAAGCAGAAAGACTGGATGATCTTGAAAATAGATCCAGAAGATCTAACTTATGATTTTGGGGGACTCTGGAAAAAGTACCCGGTCCTAAGCTCCTGCAGGTGCTGGAGGCCTGGCAGACCAGTTCCTTTCCCATGAAGGAGGGCCTGGGGCCTATTCGACTGGAGAGAGCACACTGGCTAGGCCGAGAACAAGCAAGAGAGGCGAGGCCTTGCATGGTAATAGCCAAACTTTTAAACTATAACCATAAAGTGGAAATCTTGCGCAAATATAAACAACTTCGGGAGACTTTAGCGTTTGAGGAGTCTGAGGTGCGCATTTTCCAGGACTATTCTGTGGCCCTAACGGAGTACAGGAAGCAATTCTACCCATTTTGTTCCTCTTTGGCTGAAAAAAAAATACGCTTTCTCTTTTTATATCCAGCCACTTTGAAAATTTAACATCAGGGACGCTGGCAGGTATTTGAGGCTGCGGCTGAGGCGGCCCTTTATGTGAACACTCAGGTGTTGCCCCAGTCGGACCTTACATGAAAGAGTACATGGTGTGCTTCCTTGTTTGTCACAAGCTCCTGTGTGCCTGTGGCATTGTGAATGCACCGGGATCTCCTGGTTTGGGTGAAGCCTGGATCTCAGATAATATGGCTGTTACTTGCTATTCTGGTTTAAGTTTGTTTACAATTTTGTGTTTTTTCCTGTTCTAGTTCAGAAATTGATATACTGTATATTTGAGCTCATCCTAACGTTCATTTGCTCTGCAGACTGCTCTTATGACTATTGTATTTACTGTATGGGAACTCGGGGCCTGGAGTGGCATTGTTTTGTGATCTTTCACACCTTTGGGACTGCCTAGGGCGAACCTGAGGGTGTGACCACAACCATGCAATTGGGAAGAAGGTTGGGAAGGAAGGGGGGGGGGTTGGGGTTCCTGGGGGGGGAGTCCTTGGCCTACGTGGTTGCTGCTGGTATTCTTTTGATTATTGGGAAGGGTGGGATCAGACCCTGCTGCGAGACTCCTGCACCTGACATTTACCATGGTACTGGTGCTGCTCGGCAGGTCCTGAGCGTCATGTGGCTGCGCTGGGTATGGCTGGGAACCCGGGGTGGATTTTTTCTGCACTTAGCATTTTATATGTTTGTACTAGCCCCTTTTATACCTGCTGGCTAACACTTTGAGAATAGTATCCTGGAATGTTTCGGGCATTACCTCTCCCATAAAACGAACAAAAATTTTAACACAGCTCAAACGACATAAGGTCGACATAGCCTGTCTGCAAGAAACCCGACTTACAGACTTGGAACATCAGAAATTGAGGAGGTCCTGGGTAGCCGCAGTGCATGCAGCATCTTCAACTCATAAGCAGGCAGGGGTGGCGATACTGATTAGTAAGACATTGCCTTACACTGCAAAAGTAGTAGCCTCGGACCCACAGGGCCGCTACCTCTTGCTGCAGTTGTCCGTAGGCACATATTCCTTTTACTTGATGAATGTATATGCACCTAATACCTATGACCATTCCTTCTTTGAGAGTCTAACTGCCATGCTTCTTGGGCGGGTTACTGATCCGGTATACATTGCAGGGGATTTCAATCAGGTGTTTGACCCGACTTGTGATCGTTCTCAGCCAGGACCTGGTGCGAGTATATCTCATACCAGAGGTCTGCCCTATCTTTGCGCCACTTTAGATCTGGTGGACCCGTGGAGAATTCTCCATACCACTGAACGGGATTACACACACCGCTCCAGAGCACATAACACACAATCTAGGATAGATTACATCCTTACCACGCGCAGAGCATTTCTGAATGTGGATGCAGCGATAATAGGCCCGGCGGTGATTTCAGATCACGCGATGATCTGGCTAGTTGTGAATGTGGGCTTCGGTTTGCGCGGACCCGTACGTTGGCGCTTCCCTAGTTATCTATTTTCTGATGACCATTTCAAAACATACCTAACGACTAAATGGGGTGAATTCCTAGACTTTAATGGTCAGCATAACAATGATCCGACACTGTTTTGGAGCACGGCTAAGGTGGTGCTCAGAGGAGATTGTATAGCTTATGTGCGTAATCGCTGTTTGTCCCAGGGAATACTGCAGTTGGAAAAAGAACTAGCAAGCGCTAAGCGTCAGTATACCCTGTTCCCGACCCGCCATGCAAGGGAACACTTAGCTTCCGTGGAAACAACCCTCAACTCCTATATACATGAGCGCACGGTGAAAATGCTCTTGTATCAAAAATTTCGCTACCATCGCTATGGAAATCGGGCAGGGAAGTTATTAGCCCGCTTGACTTCCCGGGTGCGGGGTCACCGTTATGTTTTGGGATTGAGGGATAGTACAGGCCAATTTCAACACACTACTGAACACATTGCACAAATTTTTCAGTCCCACTTCGGGTAAGATATATGGGCGCCGGGACTCGGGAGCTGAACCCCCTTATTAACCCTTTCAGGACCATAAGGATCGTAGGCCAATTTTTGTGGTTTTGACGACATTTTTATGGTAAAAAGGGCTTGCAGATGCCAAAAAATTGATTTTTTTTTGTGAAATATCATTTTTTTTTTTAAAAATCACACTTCTGGCTTATGGACAGTGTGGCAAGTGAATCTTCTCGTCAATCTGGCAACGACGCTAATGAATGAATGTCGGAACCAGTTTGTTTACATAAAGGCAGTATCATATGGAATCCGTACATATCAAATTTAGAACTGTAGACTATCCCAATCAAAATTTATAGGATTTTAAAGTTATGGGACAAATATGTCCCTTGGTCCTGAAAGGGTTAAGGACTATTTCACGGATTCCGGTTTACAGCCGCTCTCTGACTCAGATGTTAGGTTTCTTAATGCACCCATCACCCCTAAAGACCTACATAAAGCTATCCACAATCAACAAAATTTTTCGGCTCCAGGGCCGGATGGCTTTACGGCAGAATTTTATAAACTGCTCTCAGGGCAGCTTAGTCCTTTTTTAAGGAACTATTACTCCCAGGTAATCCAGGATGAACATTTCCCTGGAGAAGCGAATGAGGCTTTAATCACGTTGATATTGAAGCCTGGCAAAGACAGTTCTGCTCCCGAGTCCTATCGCCCAATTTCTTTGCTGAATGTAGACATCAAAATTCTGTCCAAAATCTTAGCTGATAGATTAGCGACCCTTCTCCCCGATGTGATTGCATCCACACAAGTCGGCTTTGTACAGGGTAGACAAGCAGTACACAACGTATGTAAAGCATTGATAGCCTTAGCGCACACGCAATTCCATCACACTCCTATGCTTCTACTCAGTTTGGATGCGGCACAGGCGTTCGACCAGATCAATTGGACGTACCTCTTTGAAGTGTTAAATTGTATGGGGATATCTGGCTGGTTCGCCTCGGCATTACGCACTTTATATTCCACTCCAACAACAAGACTACTTGTCAATGACATTATTACTGACCCAATACCTATTGAGAGGGGAACTCGACAGGGCTGTCCACTGTCACCCCTCTTATTTCTAATGTACGTTGAACCCTTTCTTCGCACAGTGTCTCAGGACCCCGACATAGTGGGTGTGGACTTCGGGACTCATTCACTCAAATTGTTGGCCTTTGCAGATGACCTATTATTTTTGCTAACTGACCCCGCTCACTCTGTTCGATATTTATTGCAAGCGCTTGACAAATTCAAATTTTATTCAGGATTTACGTTGAACTAACAGAAATCTATGGCCCTAGCTAGCCCCATGACACTACAACAGACATGGAGCGGTCACTTCCCATTTACGTGGGCTCAGACTTCAATTCGCTATTTGGGGGTACAGATCCCCCGAGACCTTACGACCCTGTACACCAGCAATATCACCCCATTGCTCCAAGACACCTCACAACATCTACAGAATTGGTCCACTTTTCCCTTATCGGTGGTGGGCCGGGTAGCCCTTTATAATATGGTGCTCTTTCCCAAATGGTTATATCTCTTTCAGGTTTTACCTCTGCTGCTGTCCCATGCCCATAACATTCGTTTAACGAAAGAGCTACAGCGTTTTCTATGGGGTGGTAAGCGACCACGTATGCCCTTGCTACAGATGTGTCTGCCCAGGGATAGGGGGGGCTATGGTTTATTAAATGTACGTTGGTATGCTATGGCTTGTCAGATGAGACATATTAATGATTGGTTTAGAGGAACATCTGATTTTTCTGCTACACCACTGGAGTTATCTTTGCTGGCTCCGTTCCATGTGATCCATTTTCTACATGTGGCGGATCCGAGGATGCGTCCTTTGGTGTCTCATTACCCCATTTTTATGCCGGCCAGAAGGACATGGAGATGGGTCTGTAAAACAGCCAAATTGTCTTCTAGGGTGTCTTTATATTTGCCTATACAGGGTAATGGAGCTTTCCAGCCGGGCATGCAAAATGCCACCTTTCTTAGGTGGCAAGCACAAGGTCTACAATATCTTTTTCACCTGTTTTCGGAGAAGGGGAGCCTGGCCACATTTGCCAAGCTGCAACGAACTTTTGACCTACAGGCTAATGATCTCTTCGCCTATTACCAGATCCGTCACTATGTTCAGTCCCTCCCAGTGGCTGCCCTTACTGAAGTCTGCAGGGAGGCGCTTTCGGAACTCTTCAGCCTTTCAGCCCAACAGAGGATTCCTCTACGATTTCATATTGTGGGGATCCGGGATTGCCAACCAAGTACGAATCTGGATATATTAGCGACAGCGTGGGCTGAGGACTTGCATTGCCAGTTGACTGCTCAACAGTTACAACGGGTCCTGAAGAACATTCAGAAGGTGTCACCCAATATTACTCACTGGGAAATGCAATTGAAAATTGTTCTTAGACTTTACATTCCACCGGAACGTGCAGCCCGGATGGGTATTACTGCGTCGCATTCTTGCCCGAAATGCAATCAGGCTCACGCATCTTTGAGTCACATGTTTTGGGCCTGCCCCGCAATCTAACAGTTTTGGAGACATCTTGGCCTATATACTACATTGCTTTGGGGAAGGCGATGGCTTCCGCAACCGAGGGCGTTATTTGGATTTTATAATATAGCCTCGCCCAAACCCAGGGGAATGTCAGCATTTATCTCCAGAGCCCTTTTGATGGGAAAAAAAGCCATCCTCACCACCTGGCTCTCCCGTGATCCCCCGTCATATGCACAATGGAGATCCCTAATGATAGTGCACGCAACACTGGAGAGACGCATGGTGGGAGACTTGACTCTTGGCTCGGGTTGCAAATTTTGTCAGGTGTGGGAGCACTTCTGGCAGGACCTCACACCGCGTGCTCGCAGTAGACTTTTGAATCTTTTTAAGATTTTATTCCCACTCTCAGCTGTTGGACTGGCCATGGATTCTTGGGGAGGGGGGGATGGGAGGAGAACTGATTATATTGTTGAAAATGTTATTTCCTGACGGTTACTACTGTTTGTATTTGCTTCTTACTGCTGGAATAATAAAAATCATTTAAACATAAAGTCTCAAACAATGTCTATAGTGAGCAGAAAAAACTTAGCTGCAGATGGTATCCAAGCTGTCTTCCAACCACCCAAAAGGTGCTGGCCTGCCCGACCCTGTAGCCACTCTTGTTTGAGATTTTGATGATGTACTGCATGTTGCACTCACACACTTGAAATTTGGCGTGCTAATAATTTGGGGGGATGGTTCCTCTGAGGGCTGCTACAGTGTTTGTTTTTTCACTGCTGATAAATGGTCAAACGTGTGTTTGTGATTTTACCCATTTTGGTCTCACAAGTAGAGTTTCTTGCCATATGAAGCTAAACTGAGGCTTTTTCTCCACTTTTTTTCTGCTTTCTGTGACTGAATGGGTGTGCTTGTCGCGTGTGTATGAGTGCAGTGGGCATTCCTTGCACTGTTTTGGGGGCCCCTTATGGTTCCTGATAGGACATATTTTGAGAAGCTTGAGTGATTATATATGTTCTTTCCTTAGTATTTTGAGTGGGTGTACAGTATTCCCCCGAAATTCCCCGGGATTATGTTCCTGGAGCACCCGCGAATTTCAAAAAACCACGAATACTGTACTGTATTGGATGCAGGGATCGGAGGCGGGAGAGGGCTGCAGAATAGTGCTGGGGGGATGGCATTTCTCTCTTCCTCATCCGCTAGCAATGCCAACCTCTCAAAAACCGAGCTGGAAAGAATTTTGGCACACTTTTTGGCCTTTAATTGGCTGTTAGTCTGTGTTTCCTGTAAACCCGGGACTTTCTCTGGAGTCGTTATAGTTTAAAAACACACACGGAAAAGCCCACGAATGACTGAGTCTGCGAAGTTGGAACTGTGAATTTGCGGGGGTATACTGTAATATTAGTTAGGCCTAACTCTCAAACAACCAGAAACTACATTTATCTGGCATCTACCAATCCCCATGGGTGCCAGATGCGGTTGCTTGCTATTTCAAATTGAAGTGTTTTCTGCCAAAGTAGGAAATTAAAGTGCTGGAGCTGGTGAACAATGTTAACAGTAAAAAAGGTGGTGTTCCAAAGAAAAGATTATAGATTATTTTAATCTTTTTGATGTTTTACATAGAAATAAAGAAAATGGGTGCCTTCCTAAATCTTTTTTTCTTCATTTTGTTATGTTTTAAACATAGTCGATGCTGAGTTAACCATGGCAATGCAGTTCAGTAGTGATGGTGAAGAGGCAATCCAGCGGCCCCTGATTACCACAGCAGTAGGCAACGGCTTGACCCCTCCTGAGGAACTTGATGAGGTTTATGAAATTGAGAGAACAACGGCATTTATTGCACAGCATCAGTGTAACAAGGTGTGCATGTGGCCTTACCTTACCCCAGTCAATTTACAGACTATGTTAGTTGTGCACACAGTTTTTATTACGTTGTTTCACATTTTTAAGCTTGTGGCTCATAGTAAGACCGGACCCCGGAAGAAGGTCATTGCTACGACCGAAACACAGCCCGTGTCGGCTCTATACCACATTTATACTGTGTCTTTTGTGCTATTGTACATTTTATTGTGTATAAGAACATAAGAATTGCCGCTGCTGGGTCAGACCAGTGGTCTATCGTGCCCAGCAGTCCGCTCACGGTTTGTTTAGTGTCCTTACCTATGTCAGGGCGTACCAGGAGTATGCACGGTCTGCTTTTAGAGTCCAGAGTAGACCTCTAGCTTTGATGATGATGTTGACCTCTGAGGCCACAGCTCATTGACCTGTGAAACGGCTGAAGGCATGTTTGTGGATGTGGCCAGTAGCAGTTAAGTGGCTGCCACAGAGGCTGTAGAGTGAGTGTTAGTCTGGTGAGCTGAGTGGCTCTCTTAGACTATTTTGTTACTTGTAATGGTTGAATCATGCAAACTAATGTACAGCATGTTCCAATAATTAAGATATTGTGAAAACCAAGAACTGTACAACAGACTTAAAATTCAGCAGATTCAAGAACAGATTCAACACGAAAGAATCAAGGCAAAGGTAATTTGTTTGTATTAAAATTAATCATCTCATCATTCTAAGAAAATCAAGATAAAAATCTGATCAAAAAACTTTTTTTTTGGTGAAGGACCATCTTGAATTGGAAAAAGCTAAACAGTGTTAGGTACATTGGGGTCATCTATTCTAAATCCCTTGGAGACTTTGGTTAGTGCCTCTGATTACCAGTCAATTTAAAAATTGCTACAATATGACAATTATTGAATAACTTGCTAGATATTGATTTTGTCTAGCTCTAGACCTGTGTTGTTAATGCCTGTTTTGGCAAACAGTTTGGAAAACATACTGTAGTATTATTTCAGTTGGAAGACTATTTGCAGAAATATCTTTCAGAACAGCTTCAGAAAATTCCATCGTACTGAATCCCCGTTGATGTCTGCAACTGATGTAATTAGGCAGGGTTTGGATTTGATTGGACATATCTGCGATAGACTATTTCGTTAAGCTTCCCGTTCTGAACTCCTTTGGGAGGCTGAGCTAAAAAATCAAAGAAATACAATCCTATAAATAAATAGTGGTCTTCATCACAAAGCATATGGGGACAGCATTAAGGATTTGTAGATCTTAATAGTTGGCATGGATGACAAACTTAAAGGCCATCATTTTCTTTGTATGAAGATGATGGAGACAGACCAGAATAGTGCCTGAAAATGAGAAAGCATAGGACAAGTATAGAAGGAAAGGAATGCAGAACTGAGCATTTGGCGTATGAGCTTCATCTGCTGCTCTTGTCTTGTTTAACCTGTAAGAAGCCACCTGTGGCAAATAAGGGCTTAAATTCAAGGCTTTCTTCTTCTGAACCTGAATGTTGTCCCTCTCTGTCTTGCAGGTGGCGCTCCAGTTCCCCGATGAGCTGTTGGTGGATTCAGCCACTGTGGCAAAAAAAGTGGAAAAAGCTTCTGGTATCAAAGTGTACATTCTTGGAGATACCTCTTATGGCAGGTGGGGCTTTTATCTCAGGAAAACTGTAGAGCAGTGTCCCAGCAGGAAAGTTTTTTTTTTTGTAAGGATCACATTGTAGGGAAGTGTTCAGGTAACAGGAAGGTTTCGTTGATGGTGCACTAGAGCAATGGTCCCCAACCCTGTCCTGGAGGACCACCGGGTTTTTGGGATAGCCCTAATGAATAGGCATGGGGCAGATTTGCATGCCTGTCACCTCCATTATATGCAAATCTCTCATACATATTCATTAGGGCTATCCTAAAAACCCGTGGGATAAGCACAGAGGATCTAGAATCAGAAAATAATAGTAAATATTGAAGAACTAAGGCAGACTTGCATGGTCTGTGTCTGTATATGGCCATTTGGTGGAGGATGGACTGGGGAGGCCTTCAATGGCTGGGGTGGTATAGATCAGTGGTCTCAAACTCGCGGTCCCCCAGGAACTATTTTGTGGCCTGCAGTCACTCTAAGCAAGGTGACAACTCAGGTTTGTTGTGGCACACTGGGCAGGAAGAGAGGCTCTGGCTCCGGCATCAGCTGTCTTGGAACTTCCTGCCTTCTGCTGCTAGGACTCCTGTTTTCCTCTTCTCCTCCATCCAGTAGCCCCGCGCCTCCCTCTCCTTATCCCGCTAGACCACTCCAAACAGACACAGTGTACCAAAGCCTATTAACAGTGGAAAGAACAACAAAAGACAGCCAGCATGGAAGTGAAAGAGGCTATAAGACCCAAAAGAATATCCTTTACAGAATGGAAAAAGGATCCAAATGAAGACAAGAAGAAGGAACATAAGCACTGGCAAGTTAGATGCAAAACACATAACAGATAAGAGAGAATATAAAGAGAAATTTGTCACAGAGGCAAAAACTCACATTAACAACTTTTGCAGGTACATCAAAACACAGTAACATAGTAAATGACATCAGATAAATAGTTTTCTCCCCAGGGCCTTTTAGCCGGGCGCTCCGCCCGCCTAATTTAGATGACCGCCCAGCTGTCATCTATCGGGAATCCTGCAGCTGCCGCCGCTCAATGTAATAAAAATCCCCCCCCCCCCAAAACCACCTCTCACTGGCTTGGAGATGCGAACTCATGCTTCGGGGCTCTAAGGTGTGTGTGCCGGCTTCCCTTCTCTTCCCTCCGAAACCAGAAGTTACATCCAGGGGGGGGAGAAGAGAAGGGAAGCCGGCGCACACACCTTAGAGCCCTGAAGCATGAGTTCGCTGCGGGCTAAGGCAGGAGACTAGTCAACGACGGATGGAAGCTTACAACTCGCTGCCGGGTCCTGCCTACTTTCTGTTTCCGCGAAGGCAGGACCCGGCAACGAGGAAGGCCCGAAGAAAATTGTAAGTTTCCCTCCGTCGCTGACCTATGGAGGGAAGCTTACGATTCGCCTAGCGACTTTGCCGACGGATGTGTGAGTTGGGAGGGGCGGCTGGGCAGGGCTGATGCTGTCGATGCTCATCTCTCCGCCCTTGTTCTTGTTGCGCGGCCGGTGGCCGAAACAGTGTAGAACTAGAGCTGGCCGTGGACCGGGAGCGGGTGTTGCTGGCTCAGCGGCGGCAGTTGCACGTGCTTTTCACACGCTACGGCGACAACAGCTCGCTGATGGTGCAAGGCTTTCGGCAGCTCCTGTTCAGCATCGGTTTGGGGCAAGTCAAGTCAATTGGCTACCGGGGGAAGAGGAGGTGGAAGATGACTGGCACCGGGGCTGGAACCACAGCGGCCATGGCTCTGGCTGCCCGGCTCCTGTTGCCCACTGCAACTTGGCTCTGGCAGCGCCCACAAGCCCCGAACCGCTAACCAGACACAACTATCCCAAGGCCGTTTACAGCCGGAGCCCCAGGAGGTGAGACACCGAGTGCCACGTGACTAAACTAATTCATTATTTGCCTGTGACTTTCTGGTATTTAGGATTAACTCTTTCCAGTCAACCCTTGACTTTAAACACACAAGTCTGGAAGTCTAAGCACATTTATTTATTTATGTTTACAGGTATTTGGGAACATAAAACATAGTGAAAGCTACTTCTGACCGGTGATAGGACAAAAGTGCACCCACATTTCAGCACAGACAAATTGGCGCAAGATCCCAGCGCGCTGCCTAAAAAGTTACTTTTAAAGAGCTCTGACGGGGGTGTGGGGGGGAACCTCCCCACTTTACTTCATATTTTTTGTGCTGCCGTTGGGGGGGTGTCATTATAGAGAAAACTGAACTTTTTCCTAAAAAAATCAGGAAAAAGTTAAGTTTACTCTATAATGGAGGGTTCCAACCCCACACCTCCCCCTAATGGCAGCGTGAACAGTATGAAGTAAACTGGGGGGGTTCCCCACTCACAACCCCGCGTCGGAGCTCTTTTAAAAGTAACTTTTTAGGCGGCCTGCTGGAGTCTTGTGCTGATCTGTCTGCGCTGAAATGTTGGTGCGCTGAAGTCCCGCACACGAATGACTATGAACCGTTGTGACCTTGCCCCCCCCCCAAAAAAAAATGATTTTGCAGTGGGAGGGTCTTAACTGGTGTTATTTAATAGAGTAGGGACTGGATACTTGAAGAATGTATGGTAGTCCTGGGTTTATTGATGCAGTTGCAGTGCTGTAGAGAAACACTTTTCTAGATTATACATCTTATTGTTTGGGGGTGTATTGCGGGAGGCTTATCCTTGCTTTTAAAGTTGGACTTTAAATGTATTTTGCATTATTATTATTTTTGTATTAATAGGATTTTTATAATTTTGACATTGGGGAGGAGTATTTTAATGGTTGTACAGTAGGGTTGTGTGTACATGAAAAATGAATGGAAGAAATTGCATTACAATTAGTACTATTATAATGGGAGTGGGGTCAGGGACGGAGCTTGGACTGAGGTACCCAGTTGGTATTTGTTAGACTTAGGGGGTATTTGGCTTGAAGAAGTTGAGAAACATTGGTCTCTAGCTGACTAGTATGGAGCCACAGTAGCAATTCTCCCATGGCAAATGCACCAAAGTCCATTCAATTTCTATGGGCTTCAGTGCATTTGCTGTGGCAGAATTGCTATCGCAGTTTTGTATAAGGAGCCCTAAGGCGGGAACTACTGTCTTTGTGCTGTGTCTTAAAACACAGATTGCCGGGGATGCAAAGCATTAACTGATTCAACATGAGTTTGAAGTTGGTTGAATACCACTCTCTCAAATACAGTAGTTTTGAAAGAAATGGAAGGTTTGATACTGGTCATTAGTTATTCGGAATAAGAGGATCTGCATTACTTTTTTTCAAGGGTGGCTTAAATGCTACTGGAACACTGCCTAAGTGTCAAACCTTAAAAAAGGAAGTCGTATTGAGCGTTGGAAAATAATTAACTAATAAAAATCGTGCACATTTAGTGATCTTTTTACTTTTTTGATTTATAAATCTTTATTCATTTTCTTATGTAACAACAAGTGTTCCAAATAAACTCATTAGAAACTTGAATCTACACACTTGATTAACTCACATATTAACGTCAAATTTAACATTTCTTTAGAAAATTAATATTATATAAAGTTATAATATTATACAGTGGTTGGATCTACAGCCTCAGCACCCTGGGGTTGTGGGTTCAAACCCCGTGCTGCTCCTTGTGACCCTGGGCAAGTCACTTAATCCTCCATAGCCCCAGGTATGTTAGATAGATTGTGAGCCCACCGGGACAGAGAGGGAAAATGCTTGAGTACCTGATTGTAAAAACCGCTTAGACAACCTTGATAGGCGGTATATAAAATCCTAATAAACTTAAACTTAAACTTAAACCCCTCCCTCCCTCCCAATCAATAATAATACATATAATCAAATTTATTGTAAATTCATTATAATATTGATATAGTATATAATAATCAGAAAAAAAATCACACCCCATTCCCCTTTAATCAAATATCTTATCATGGGAAAAGTTAATCATTCATTACAAAAATCTGTTAACGGTCCCCAGATTTTTTGAAATTTACTCACATAACCTTTTTGTGTTGCAATGGTGAGTTCCATTTTGTATATATGGCATACAGAATTCCACCAAAAATTGTAGTTTAACATATCATGTTTTTTCCAATTGTATGTTATTTGCTGCATTGCTATTCCAGTTAAAATAAACAGAAGTTTATTGTTATTTGCCGAAATTTGACTTCTTGCTCTCATAGTTGTGCCAAATAAAATAGTATCATATGTCAAGGCTACCGGATTTTCCAACATCCTATTGATTTGAGGCCAAATTGATTTCCAGAATGATAAGATGAATGGACAATAGAATAAAAGGTGGTCTAATGTCCCGACTTCAACATGACAGTGCCAGCATCTATTAGACTTAGAACTATCTATCTTTTGTAAACGAACAGGGGTCCAAAAAGCTCTATGCAATAGAAAAAACCAAGTTTGTCTCATGGATGCTGACACCGTACATTTTAACCTCCAAGACCAAAGTCGTGGCCATTGAGATGCAGTAATTTGGTGCTTTATCTCAATGCTCCAAATGTCTCTAAGACCATTTTTTGGTTTTTTATTTACAAATCCAGATATTAATTTATACCACTGTGCGGCTTTATGATCTGTTGAATCCATCTGGAAACATAAGAATTCCAAACTATGATAATTAGTAAGATTTTTCCATTCAGGGAACCCTACCTGAATGGATTGCTTCAATTGCAACCATCTAAAATATTGTGACTTATTAAGATCAAATTTACGTTGCAATTGTGAAAACTCCAGCAACTTACCATTTTGTATTACATCTTCCAAAATACGAATACCTGCTATCAGCCAATGTTTCCAGATGATTTTAAAACCGCCAATTTTGATCTTGGGGTTTAACCAAATCGTTTAAGTTGTTGATTTACTTATTGGAATAGGAGTTAGATTACTTATATATCTTAGAGTTTTCCAGGTATCCATAAATATTCTATGTTCTTTATATAACCTTGGCATTTTGATACTAACTACATGATTAAGACGCAAGGGAAACATAAGTCTCCATTCTAACCAGAACCAATCTGGAATATTATCAGTGGGCTCTGGGAGGATCCAATACATACCTTGACGTAAAATATAGGCTTGATGATACCTATAAAAGTTGGGAAAATTTACCCCGCCCTCCACAATTGGCCTTTGCAACGACACTAAAGCAATTCTGGGATTTTTACCAAGCCAAATAAATTTTGTCAAAACCCTATTTAATTTTTTATAAAAAGATTCTTGAAAGAAAACTGGTATCATCCCCATTTGGTAACAAACTACAGGCAAAATCATCATTTTAACAGTTTGTACTCTTCCCCACCAAGATAAATGCAAAGGATTCCATTGCTCACACATTTCTGTCACCTTTTGTAATATACGTTTTTCATTAATTTTCATTGTTTCATCCACTGTTTTTGTAATCCAAATTCCTAGATATTTAATAGCATCTTCCTTCCAAACAAAAGAGAAATTATCAAATAAACCTTTTGTACAATGTACATTTAATGGAAGAACTTCTGATTTATTCCAATTTATCTTATATCCTGAAAATTTTCCAAATTTCTCAATCAACTCAAGTAAACATGGAATGGTAGACTCTGGATTCCTCAAATATAATAGTAAATCATCTGCATAAGCAGATACCTTATATTCTCTATCTGAGTGTGGTATACCTTGTATTTCCTTTACTTGTTGGATAGCTAATATTAAGGGTTCTAAAACAATATCAAACAGTAAAGGAGACAGGGGACAACCTTGTCCAACTCCCCTTTGTAAATTAAATTTTTCTGAAAAAGTATTATTAATATATAATCTAGCAGAAGGGGAGCTATACAACGTTTGTATTATTTGTCTGAATCCAGGACCTATACCAAACCATTCCAATGCCTGATACATAAAGGTCCATTCTACTCTATCAAAAGCCTTTTCTGCATCTAGAGAAACAGCAAAAGTAGGCTCATTCATTTTCTTTGTTAAATATAACATGTGGAATGCTAATCTGGTATTATGAGATGAATGTCTTTGAGCAACAAATCCTGTTTGATGCATACCTATAATCTTTTTACTAAGGCGTGCTAGCTATTTTAGCGCACACTAAACTATAATGGACACGTTAGCGTTTAGCGTGTGTTAAAATGGCTATAGCAAGCCTTAGTAAAAGTACCTTTTCATTTTCCCCACCACCAAATTTCCCCATCCCGCCCCGCCCGGCTACTTTTTCATGCCACCCGGCTGGAAAAAATTTCTGGGGAGAACAC
The DNA here is from genome assembly GCF_902459505.1 of Geotrypetes seraphini. Taxonomy (NCBI): domain Eukaryota; kingdom Metazoa; phylum Chordata; class Amphibia; order Gymnophiona; family Dermophiidae; genus Geotrypetes; species Geotrypetes seraphini. Next base: position 73,742,925 of record NC_047095.1, read on the forward strand.
TGGATAAAGACCCGAATGGTCCATCCAGTCTGCCTTGTAACAATTTCTTGATTATATTAAAATGTCTTTTTTTAAGCATACACCTTACAAGTCCACCTGGTACTGTCCTTAGGTTCCAACTACTGGAGTTGCTGTTGAAACTCGCTTCAGCCTGCTTTATGATTCTATGGAGTGATGGAAGCAGTTTTAATTACCTCTAATTCCTGCTTAATCTTACTAAGCTCCTCCTCAATACTAGAAAGCTGAAGACAGATGGGGAAGGGCCCTACTCCAGATAGTGTTTTGCATCTAACTTGCCAGTGCTTATGTTCCTCCTTCTTGTCTTCATTTGGGATAAGGAGACATTAACTTTACTCCAAGTTCCTTTCCTTGAGTCCCACTAGATCAGTCCAGGAAGACAGGTACTTCATTTTCTTTTAATGTTCTGGAGTCTGCAGAGGGTTCCCGAGTTGATAAGGGGTTCCACATATATATGAGTTTCTTTTAGTTAAATCTTAGCTTTGGAATTAGTTTATTGGGAACATTCCTGGCTCACTGTTTGTTGCATTGATGTCATCAGAATCCTCAAATTGCTGCTTCTCTCTGCTGATAGGAGAACATAACCCATCAGTCTGGATGGGTCTAGCAGGACTCAAGGAATGGAATTATTGGGCAAGAGTAAACTTCTCTTTTATAAGTGATTGCATTGTTCACTGTTCACGATGTGTCTTTGATTACAGTGTGGGCAGTGACCCTCCTCAGTCAGTGTGGTCTTAATTCATCTGTCTTTGATACAGTTTGTGTTCTTGGCCTTTTAGTATTTCTCTTTGTGATCTCACGTGTTTCTCTCCCTTACAGCTGCTGCGTAGATGAGGTGGCAGCAGAACACGTAGGAGCTGATGCTGTGGTACATTATGGGCGGGCTTGTCTCAGCCCCTGCAATAGGCTACCCGTCATGTACGTCTTTGGGCACAAATCTGTGGACGTGAAGAATTGTGCGGCTGCCTTTCGGGAGCTATACCCTGACCTAGCATGTCACGTGGTGGTGGTGTGTGATGTGGTATACCATTACATCATGGGTAAGAAACAGTAATACAGAACAGGGATAAATCTCAATAGAAAGAAGAGGGGACAAATCAAGGGAAATTCCTTCTGGATTTGAGCCCAAATTGTAGGCATTATACTGGTAACAAAGAGCTAGGGTAAAACTCACATTTCTAGAAAATTGAAGTAAAGGCTGCTTTGTTTACCTCATTGGAATGACTATGAGACGGCATTGTATGTTCCAAAAACAGACAATATTTGTTGTTAGTATAAAAATTTACAGTATTACAGCAGCAAAGGCATAGCAGAAAAATATATTGTCAGTTCAGAATATGCAATGGAGAGAAGAACTTGCACCCATATGCTTAGCAGGGGGCTAGCAGTTCCCCGTAGCATAAGTAAGTGAATCTCTCTGGCCCTATCTGTGATGCACATGTTTTTTTATACAGAGAAATTCTTTCTTTGTTCCAAAAAGCCCATCCCCGAATTCTGGTCATGTGACTCCCTATTGGTACAAAAAATGTATACCTAACTATTCCTCCTCTCAGTCCACGCCTCTCTCACTCCCCCCCACCACGAGAGGGGCCTGGGCAGTCTAGAAACAGAGGGCACTTCATGAACTTCTTCTTCTTACACGTATGGAATCCTTATCACCTTGCTGAGGCTGATTTGTGGTTCAGGATGGTGTCCTTGTATGCTGAAAGTTGAAACAAAGATGCAAGGGTGACCTTCCAGCAGCCCAGCTGCACCTGGTTCCCATAGGCAAATGTCCAGCATGTTTTTTTTTAAAAGTTCTGTCTTGGTATCAGTCGCCTATGTCTTCTGCAGAGGATGTTGCTCATTATAAATGGTTTATGGCTTTCTAGGGTGCCTTGCATCTGTGAAGTCATACAGCACTAATAACAGCTCAGCAGAGCCTTGGAGAAGTATCCTCCCAGCAGGGAATGGAGACAAAAACTTTGTAACAGAGGTCAGCGGGGTTAGCATTTCAAAGGATACATATGTTCACAGATAGCAAAGTACAGGCTGTTCCATCTGGTTAGCTTGTAAAGGAAGGCTGTGGGAAAATATGTGTTAAAATGTCTGTAGTGTCCAGCATACACAAGTGAGGCCTGTATGTCCAGTTTATTCATCTGTATGTCCAGGTTATCCATTTCAAAATGAATACTTGTATTTGAAACTTTTTATTTGTCATAATCGTAGATCTTGCCTCATGTCTTTCATCCTTTAGTGCCACCCTTTATCTGTTTATATCTTTTAATGTAATTGTTGATGGGTCTGATCCGGAGATGGCAATTCTTATGTTCTTATAGTTCCAAATAGAACAGTATCATATGACATTAGAATGGAAGTATCTAATATCCTATTAATTGTAATCCATATTGATTTCTAAAAACTAAGAATTAAGGGGCAATAGTACAACAGGTGATCCAGTGTCCCTATTTCAAGATGACAATGCCAGCATCTATTAGTCTTGGAACCAGTGGCGTACCAATGGGGCGGGGGGGGGGGGGGGGGCGGTCCGCCCCAGGTGCAAGGCCCGAGGGGGTGTTTAGCTGGCCACTTACCGGGCAATAGGCTGCCGCCGGGGAAAGGCTGCCATTGCCGTCAACAGAAAGAAGCTGGCGCCAAATTCTTCCTCCCTGCTGCTTCTCTTCCCCGAGCCGAGCAACTCTAGCCGTCAAGACGTCAATTTTGATGTCGGAGAGGACGTTCTGGGCCAGCCAATCGCTGCCTGGCTGGCCCGGAACGTCCTCTCCGACGTTAGAATTGACGTCGGGCAGCCAGAGTTGGTTGGCTCGCGGGAAAAGAAGGAGGGCTAATTCGGCGCCGGCCTGTTTCTGATGGCCAGTGGCAGCCTTTCCCCGGCGGTGGTGGCAGCATGGTTGTGGTAGCGGCGGTGGCATAGAGGAGGGAAGGGAGAAAGAAAGGGGGGTGAGCCAGGGAGCCAGAAAGAAAGCAAGGGGGGGGACAGGGATCCATAAAGAAAGAAAGGGGGAAGGGTGAAAGAAAGAAAAAAATGGGGCATGGGGGAAGAGAGAGAAAGAAAGGGGGGCATGGAGAGAGAAAGAAAGAAAGAAGGGGGCAGGGTGAAAGAAAGAAATGGGGCACGGAGAGAGAGAGAGAAAGACAGACATACAGAAAGAAAGGGGGCATGGAGAGAGAAAGAAAGAAGGGGACAGGATGAAACAAAGAAAACATTGGGGGAGGGAATGAAGTCTGGAGGAGAGGAAGCATACAGGAGGCTGAAAGAAGGGAAGAAATATTGGATACACAGTCAGAAGAATAAAGTGCAACTAGAGACTGATGAAATTACCAAACAAAGGTAGGAAAAATGATTTTATTTTCAATTTAGTGATCAAAATGTGTTCGTTTTGAGAATTTATATATGCTGTCTATATTTTGCACTATGGCCCCCTTTTACTAAACTGCAATAGCGGTTTTTAGCGCAGGGAGCCTATGAGCGTCGAGAGCAGCGTGGGACATTCAGCACAGCTCCCTGCACTAAAAAACGCTATCATGGTTTAGTAAAAAGGGAGGGGGTATATTTGTCTATTTTTGTATAGTTGTTACTGAAGTGACATTGCATAAAGTCATCTGCCTTGACCTCTTTGAAAACCCGCGGAATATAAATGATAATTAACATTTTCTCTGCGTACAGTGTGCTTTGTGTTTTTAAAATTTTATTGTTGGTAGATCATTTTGACTTGGCCACGAAGGTAACGGGGAGGGAAGGAGGGGAGCTGCTGAAAGACATCTAGTAATCCTTGCAGGCTTGACTGCAGGGAATTATTTTTGTAAAATCATGTTTTGTTATGTGACTGGCATTATTTAGACTTTAATTTCTATGAATGAATAGAATGAAAATGATATAAAATTACTTTCTTGTTTTTATGTGCGTGCGCTGAAGGAAAGTGGAGAGAGAGTGGGCTGAGGATGCTGTAGGGAAATGGGGAAGAGAGAGTGGGAAGAAGACGTTGATTTATAAATTGACAATTGTACAGAATATTGTTTCTTTTTATACTTTAATATAATAAGTTCAATATAAAACAATTCAAGGCTTGTGTGGATGGAATCAGGTGGTTTGTGGGGATGAGGACCGAGCTTATGGGGATTAGTCCAACAAAATGGTATTTTCTTATTTCTCATTATTTGTTTTATTTTTATTTGTTAATTTGTAAAGTGGTGATTGTTATGTATCATTCTTTTCAAATTTACATCTACTGTCTATATTTTGCACAGTATTAGAGGACATGTATTACTGTTTTTGTGGTGTTGCATTGTATGCAAAGTCTGGTTTCTTGGCAGTTCAGTTTAACTTTTGTCTACATATTTCTATTTTTAGTTTGTGATTATTCCATATTAGGCGAGGGTGTATCTGTCTGTTTGTATAAAAGGGACATGGCTTTCTGATAGCATCGACTGTATAGGATCAATTGACTGTGCAGGATCTGGTTTGTTTAGTTTTAAAATGCATGTGTTGGTGTTCTAGTGCTCACTGCAGTGTTTAAGATGCTGCCTTTTCCTAGGTACACTCTTGTTGTGCGATATGTAGATTGTTACTAAAAATCATATTTTTCATATAGATGGGGGGGTGTCAAAAAATGATGGGCCCCGGGTGTCACATATGCTAGGTACGCCACTGCTTGGAACTATCTAATTTTTGCAAATGAACAGGGGTCCAAAAAATCCTATATAACAGAAAAAAACGGGTTTGTCTCATAGATGCTGACGCTGTACATCTCATCCTCCAAGACCAAATCCGTGGCCATTGAGTAGCAGAAATCTTCTGCTTTACCTCAGTGCTCCAAATATCCCTTAGGCTCATTTTTGGTTTCTTATTCAAATATTCTGAAATTAATTTATACCACTTGGTGGCCTGATGCCCTAGGAAATCAGTCTGAAAACATAGGCTCGGTAAGCTATACTGATTATTTAATTTTTTGCCAATCAGGGAACCCTTTCTGAATGGCCTGCTTCAACTGCAACCACTTATATGCTTGAACATTGCAGTTGTAAAAAAATCAAGCATTTTCCCATTTGATAACGCATCATCTTTCGTTTTTAAATTTTTTATTCATTTTCATATTTCAACAAGTGCAACATAGAAATTTTAAAAGATCACATAAAACATACACTTGAATTCCTTTCATGTATCACTGTAAATACAATATATTATTCTGTATTTATAAACAATAATACCTAAAATATCTGTATTACCTAATATGTATAATAATTGTTGTTAAAATTTAAACCCTTCTTCTTTAGCACTCTCCAGACCAGTAGAGGTTAACTTTACGAATGGGTATATATCTAATCATGACCAGCAGGTGGAGACTGAAAACAAAACTTTGGGACAGTATATCCTAGCCCCTCCTCTCTATTTCCCTCAGTCTTCTTTCAGTCTCCAGCAGGTGTTGAGTGATCTGTACCCATCTCCCTTGGTAGGGCTGTTGGAATTTGTTTAAGGGGTTTATTGTCCCTGTTTTTAGCCGGACGGAGCTTGGACGGACTCTGTTTGGGGGTTCGTCCGACCTCGGGGGTGTCAAACCCGGCGGGTCACGAGCGGGGTCCCTCCCCCCACTTCCTCCACCTCCCCACATTTTTTTAGAGGAGCCTCAGCAATAAGCCTTGCCCCCTAAATCAAGCAAGACTATTGCTTTGAGAGCCTGTGGAGTCTGTTCTGTAAAAAAAAAAAAAAAAAAAAAAAATCCTGAGGTAGTGCTGGTCTGGAGGGTTGTATCCCTTTAAGAAAACTGTATTTTACTGTATTTTTTCAACTAACCGGCACTTTTTTACAGCTAGGTCGCGTATGGAGCAATGAGCACTTCTAAAGGGAAAAAGTGCTCATTGTGCTCCAGACGCGAGGCACTCGCGGCCGGCCTGTGCAAGCGGTGTTCAGGCCGGTGCGGTGGAGGAGCTCCGTCGGCAGCGGCTGCAGGCGCCCAGAGCTCCCCGCCGATGGTGCCTCGCGAGTCGGCAGGGAACGGTGGAGAAGCCCGGTCTTCTCCGTCCGCCCACGGAGGGATTCCCCGAGCCGCCGACGGTCGGGTTTTAGAGGATTCCCTCTCAGCTGATATTTTGACAGCTGATGCCGGCTTGCCTGTTTTAGCGGCTGAGACTTTTCAGGTCTCTCAGCCGCTGCAGGCTGTGGAGGGAGCTGTTTTGGCGGGAAAGACGCCATCTTCTCTGTCTGGCCCCTCCATTTTGTCTTCCACCTCAGGTGACCTTCCCCCTGTTTTGACTATGCAGGGGCAAGGTTCTGCTGGGTCCCCTGCTGTGGCAGGGAGTCCCTTGGGACCCTCGGGGGGGTTTTCTCCTGAATTTTTCTTTTCTTTATGCAGAGCCTATTTTCAGGCGGCTGGGGGTCCCGGTTGCGCCCAGGGGGTCTCGGGGGGTGGTTTTTCCTCCGCGCTTCCTGCGGCTTTGCCTCTTTCGTCTGGCGTGACGTCCCCTCCGCCGCCTCCCTTGTCCAAGCGTCCGCGGGTGTCGTGGGACGAGAATTTGTGGTCTGAGGAACGGGTCGGTCTGGAGGAGGACCTGGACCCTTCTGAGGAATTCCAGGACTCTCTGGAGGGGACGGAAGCTGGCGGCGGGTTGTCGGATTTCCCGTTCTCCAGTGACGAGGCGTCTGTGGTGCGTCTTTTTCAGAAAGATGAGCTGCCTGACCTTATTCAGCAGGTTTCTTCGGTCTTGCGTTTTGAGGACGCGCCGCCGGAGACTCCGCGTGTGGGGGACCCCCTGTTGCGGGGGATCCGTTCCGTTTCCCGCTCTTTTCCTATGCATCAGGATATTCGGGATATTATCCTGGAGCAGTGGAAAACGCCGGAGACGCCGTTTCGGCTGGCGCGCAGCATGGCTCGCCTGTATCCCATTCCTGAAGGGGATCGGGCTACGTTAGCTTCGCCGGTCGTGGATGCGGTGGTCTCGGCAATTTCCAAGCGGCATACCGTGCCTGTTGAGGGCGGTTCTGCCTTGCGAGACCCTGAGGAGCGCAAATTGGAGGGCCTCCTTAAGCAAAATTTTCAGGTCTCTGCCTTTGGGGTCCAGGCGGCTATTTGTGGGGGACTGGTCGCTCGCGCCGTGTTTCGGTGGGCGGAGCGGGTCTTGGATCGAGAGTCTGACGACTGGTCTCTGGTGGATCAGGAGGTTGCGAAGATTGAGATGGCGGCCTCATTCCTCTCAGATGCTCTCTATGACTTGGTGCGGATCTCGGCTAAGTCTATGGCTTTTGGCGTGGCCGCAAGGCGTGTGTTGTGGCTGCGCGCTTGGGCGGCGGATGCTGCGTCCAAAGCTAAGCTTACTAAATTTCCCTTTCGGGGGTCGTTTTTGTTTGGAGAGGACTTGGATAAGTTGATTCAGACTCTGTCGGACTCGAAAGTTCCCCGTCTGCCGGAGGACCGTGCCCGCCCGGCGTCTCGGGGGGGTGCGGCCCGGGGGCGTTTGCGGGATTTTCGCAAGTATCGCCCTGGGCGTGGGGCTGCTTCTTTCCAGTCTCCGGGATTTTCCCGGGGTCGGTTCTTCCAGCGTATGCAGCCCTTTCGGGGGGCCCGTCGGGGGGCAGGGAATCCCTCCGCCGGTTCCCCCGCTTCCCGTCCTGCACAATGACGCCTTGCCGGCGCCCCCTTTGGTTCCGGTGGGGGCCCGGCTGCGCGATTTTTTCCCCAAATGGGCCGAGATCACGTCCGATCAGTGGGTCCTGGAGGTGGTGCGGGACGGTTATGCCCTGGAGTTCGCCCGCTCTCTACCGGATTTTTTCCTCGCTTCTCCATGTCAGACTCCGGGGAAGACGCAGGCTTTTCGCCAGACCCTTCAGCGCTTGCTAGATCTCAGGGCAGTTGTTCCGGTGCCCCCTCCGGAGTGGGGCACGGGCAGGTACTCCATTTACTTTGTGGTGCCCAAGAAGGAGGGGACTTTTCGGCCCATCCTCGATTTGAAAGGGGTCAACAGGGCTCTCAAGATTCCCTCTTTCCGTATGGAAACTCTGCGGTCGGTCATTCTGGCGGTTCAGCCGGGGGAGTTTCTCACTTCTCTCGATCTGACGGAGGCCTACTTGCATGTTCCCATTCGGGCCTCTCATCAGCGTTTCCTGCGCTTTGCGATCTTGGGTCGGCACTTTCAGTTCTGTGCGCTTCCCTTTGGGCTGGCCACGGCTCCTCGGACGTTCACCAAGGTGATGGTGGTCGTCGCGGCAGCCTTGCGGTCGGAAGGCATCCTGGTACACCCCTACCTGGACGACTGGTTAATTCGGGCAAAGTCGTTGCAGGAAAGCTCCCGGGTGACTGCTCGGGTGGTGGAGTTTCTCCGGTCGCTGGGCTGGGTGGTCAACCTTTCCAAGAGTCGGTTGGTCCCGGCTCAGCGTCTGGAGTACCTAGGGGTGCTGTTCGACACCTCCTTGGGGAAGGTCTTCCTCCCAGAGGGCCGGGTGAGCAAATTGCAATCTCAGATTCGCCTGCTTTTGGCGTCCCGGTGTCCTCGGGCGCGAGATTTCCTCCAGGTCTTGGGGTCGATGGCGGCGTCCCTGGACGTGGTGAGGTGGGCGCGGGCCCACATGCGTCCTCTCCAGTATGCTCTGCTCCGGAGGTGGTCTCCCCAGAGGCACGGGATGGATGTTCCGGTCCCCCTGCGAGGCTTGGCGCGCTGCAGTCTGCGTTGGTGGCTCCAGACCCCTCACCTAGTTCAGGGGGTGGGTCTGGATCTCCCGCAGTGGACGGTGCTCCTGACGGATGCGAGTCTCCTGGGTTGGGGGGCTCAGTGTTTGGGTCACTCAGCTCAGGGCACCTGGTCCGCGGAGGAGGCCGCCTGGTCGATCAACGTGTTGGAGACCAGAGCGGTCCGTCTGGCGCTGTTGGCTTTCCACTCCCTGTTGCGGGGCAAGTCGGTCAGAGTGCTGTCGGACAATGCCACGGCGGTGGCTTATGTCAATCGTCAGGGGGGTACCAAGAGCACTCAGGTGGCGCAGGAGGCGGCTCTGCTCATGGTTTGGGCGGAATCCCATCTGCTGGACCTCTCGGCCTCTCACATAGCCGGAGTAGAAAATGTTCAGGCAGACTTCCTCAGTCGTCACTTCCTAGATCCAGGAGAGTGGTGTCTCGGCGCCGAGGCGTTTCAGTTGATAGTGCAGGCTTGGGGGCAGCCCCTGATGGACCTGATGGCCACGGGTGGCAACGCCAAAGTGCCCCGCTTCTTCAGTCGTCGCAGGGACGGTCTGGCCGAGGGTCTGGATGCTCTGGTCCAGCAGTGGCCAACGGAGGGGCTGTTGTATGTGTTCCCTCCTTGGCCGCTGGTGGGCAGAGTGCTTCTTCGCATTGTTTACCATCCGGGTTTGGTGGTGCTGGTGGCGCCGGATTGGCCTCGCCGTCCGTGGTATGCGGATCTGGTGAGGCACCTGGTAGCGGATCCTCTTCCTCTGCCTCTCACGGACGACCTTCTGATGCAGGGTCCCATTCCCATGTTCGACCCGTCTCCCTTCTGTCTTACGGCGTGGCTCTTGAAAGGGGTCGCCTTAGCAAGAAGGGATATTCAGACAAGGTGATCTCTACACTGTTGGGGTCCCGGAGGTTTTCTACCTCTCGGGCTTATGTGCGGGTTTGGCGTCTCTTTGAGGAATGGTGTCGGGCGCGGGGAGTGACCTCTTTTCGCGCTTCTCTGCCTAACATTCTGGAGTTCTTGCAGGATGGCCTGGATAGAGGCCTGGCTTGGTCTTCTCTCCGGGTTCATCTTGCGGCCCTGTCGGCTTTTCGAGGGTTGGTGTCAGGTCAGCGTTTATCGGCTCTTCCTGATGTGATTCGGTTTTTGCGGGCGGCCAAGTTGCTTAGGCCTCCCCTACGGCCCTCGGTTCCCTCTTGGGATCTTAATCTGGTGCTCTCTGTTTTGGTGCGTCCGCCTTTCGAGCCGTTGGATGACTGTTCTTTGAAGGACCTTACTTTGAAGGCGGTCTTTTTGGTGGCCATTACTTCTGCTAGGCGTGTTTCTGAGCTGCAGGCTTTCTCTTGTAGGACTCCCTTCTTGGAGTTTTCTAGGGAGCGGGTCGTCTTGCGGCCTGTTCCTTCCTTTCTGCCTAAGGTTGTTTCTCCTTTTCATGTCAATCAATCGGTGGTTCTCCCGGTCTTGGGTGGTCGGGAGGGCTCTTCTGAGCAACGGCAGCTGCGCAAGTTGGATGTCGGTCGGGTCCTTCGCTCTTATGTGCAGCGGACCCAGGAATTCCGGAAGTCCGATCATCTCTTTGTCCTCCTGGCGGGTCCTCGTCGGGGAGCTGGCGCTTCTAAGGCTACTATTGCGCGCTGGATCAAGGAGACGATTGCTTCCGCTTATCTTCTGAAACAGCAGCCTGTTCCGGAGTTTCTCAAGGCTCATTCCACTCGGGGTCAGGCGGCTTCTTGGGCTGAGTCGTCGCTCGTGCCTCCTGTGGATATTTGTAAGGCTGCGGTTTGGTCCTCCTTGCATTCCTTTGTTCGTCATTATCGGGTTGATGTGCAGGCGCGTCGGGACGCGGTGTTCGGTGAGCGTGTACTGGTATCGGCCCTTCGGGGGTCCCGCCCGTGAGAGGGACTGCTTTGGTACGTCCCATTCGTAAAGTTAACCTCTACTGGTCTGGAGAGTGCTAAAGAAGGAGAAATTAGGTTCTTACCTGCTAATTTACTTTCTTTTAGCTTCTCCAGACCAGTAGAGGTCCCCACCCTGTCTGTTGTTGTTGTTGTTGGGGCTGTTGCGCGGGCAGTTTTTGGTTTTTGCTGCGGGTTCTAGTATTTTTCTAGGGCCGGGGAGAATTGAAGAACAGCGGCTGTGGCTCGGCTGGCTTAGCTGGCGAGCTGTGGGGACATTCTTCCTTCGGGAATTTCTCCTCTGCATTTTCCAACAGCATTTTGGGTTTGTTATTTGTTACTCCTTTCGGAGTATTGTTTTTTCTCTCTGTTGTTTTCCAGTTCTTGGTTCTGCTTGGCTATTCGGCAGACTGAGGGAAATAGAGAGGAGGGGCTAGGATATACTGTCCCAAAGTTTTGTTTTCAGTCTCCACCTGCTGGTCATGATTAGATATATACCCATTCGTAAAGTTAACCTCTACTGGTCTGGAGAAGCTAAAAGAAAGTAAATTAGCAGGTAAGAACCTAATTTCTCCTTTTCCCTCCCCTCCCAATACACATAACAATTATAATAAAAATAATGACAAATATTTTATGAGATAAATTAAATAAAATGAAACCCGCCCCCTCCCTTCTTATTAAGATTTTTATTATGGGAAAAAGATTTCATTCATTACAGAAATCTGCTAATGGTCCCCAGATCTTCTGAAACTTGCCAAAATAACCTCTTTGTGTTGCTAATGCATGCTCTATTTTATATATATGCAGTGTTCTACCCAGAAATGTTTTCCAGCTGGGTGGCATGAAAAAGTAGCTGGGTGGGGTGGGATGAGGAAATTTGGTGGTGGGGAAAATTAACCCCCTCTTTTACTAAGGTGCGCTAGCATTTTATCCCAGGACAAGCAGGCAGCATATTCTTGACTGATGGGTGACGGCACCGACGGAGCCCCGGTACGGACAATTTTAGAGTGATTGCACTCTAAGAACTTGGAAAGTTCTAGTAGGCCGCACCGCGCACGCGCCTTCCCGCCCGACAGAGGCGCGCGGTCCCCAGTTTCTTAGTTTCCGCGGAGCTAAGAAGACGCGTTTCTTTCAACGGCCGTTGAAAGAGTTTTTTGTAATCTTCCCGCTCGCGTAAACCCCTTTTGGAAATAAAGTTTTCTTTATTTCTCTTCTTTTCTTTAGTTTAAAAAAAAAAAAACTTTCGTTTTTTTCTTCATTTCTTTCGCTTCGCCCCGGCGGGGCCTGTTGCCATCATCGAGGCCTCGGCCTTCGATTTGGCAGAAGCCGTTTTCACTTTCATGCCCCCTCAACCCGGGTTTAAAAAGTGCCAGCGGTGCGCTCGACCAATTTCACTGACAGACCCGCACAACTGGTGTCTGCAGTGTCTTGGTCCTGACCATCGAGCGTCCACCTGCACCCGCTGTGCGACTTTAAAGAAGAGAACTCTAAAAAATCGCCAGATCCAACAGCGGTTGTTATTCGGCGCCGAGATGTCTGATTCCGCAGCACCGGCACCGACATCGGCCCCATCTCAGTCGGCACCTACTTCGTCGATACCGCGCCGGCGTCGCACCCTACAGGTAAGCCGGCTAAGAAGCTTTCCCCGTTGGAGCGTCCTCCGGTCTCAGTAGCAGCGAGTCCAGTCCTGCCGACCTCGAGGCGTCCACGGAAGCGCTCCGCTCCTATTGAGGTGAGCCCCTCGACATCGGGGTCTTCATCCTCGGAGCGTAGAGCGGCACCACAGGTACCGCAGAAGAAAAAAGCGGTACCGGTGCCTTCGCTGGACGAGCGAATTGCTGCTGTCCTGCAAGTGCAACTTAAGGAGCAGTTGCAACAACTCCTTCCCGCACTTTTGACACCGAGCCTTCCAGTCCCGGTCCGGTCTGAGCCACCGGTACCGACAGTGGAGCGCCCTCTTTTATCGGCATCCACTTTGTCGGTACCGGGTCACACTACCTCCTCGACTTCGATGCCAATCTTAGCACCGGAACCGAGAGCTCATCACCAGGCGGTGCAGACCTCGGTACCAACACAGCAGGTCACGTCTCCTGGTACCGTATCTATGAGGTTGGGTAAGTCGGCGCGCAAAACCCGACACCTGGAACCCTCCACGCCGGAGTCTCGAGATCGTGGCTCTCAGATTCGGGACCCTGATTTATGGGGTGATTCTGAAGAGCCCTTTCTGTCTGAAGGTGAGTGTTCCTCTGATGAAGAGTCAACTTGTTGTTGATCCCTCTTCTAAACATGATTCCACATCTTTTACTTCTTTCTTAAAAGAGATGTGTGAATCTCTTTCTATTCCCTTGGAGGCTGAATCGAAGAAATCCAAGGCATTCCTTGATGCTCTGGACTTTGACCAGCCTCCAAGGGAATTTCTCAAACTCCCTCTCCATGACATCTTACGAGAGACTTTCTATAAAAATTTAGAGACTCCCCTGACTGTACCAGGAGCTCCTCGTAAATTGGATTCCTTATACAAGGTTATACCTATTCCTGGTTTTGACAAACCTCAGCTCCCGCATGAGTCTCTTTTGGTAGAATCCACCCTTAAGAAATCAGCGGGAGCTAGTGTGTATGCCTCAGTCCCTCCTGACAGAGAAGGAAAAGCCATGGACAAATTTGGCAAATGTTTATATCAGAATGCCATGTTAGCCAATAGGTCAGGGAACTACGCTTTTCATTTTTCATTTTATTTAAAGCACCTCATTCAAAACATGGCTGCTTTTGAAAAGTACCTCCCTGACCGCAAGAAATCTGCATTTCATGCCTGTTCTTCCACCCTTCTCCAGTTACGCAAGTTCCTAGTTCGGTCAATTTATGACACTTTTGAATTGACTTCTAGGGCCACGGCTATGTCTGTTGCCATGCGTCGGTTGGCATGGCTCAGAGTCTCAGAGCTCAATGTAAATCATCAGGACCGCCTAGCAAATGCTCCCTGCTTGGGTGATGAGCTCTTCGGAGAGTCCATGGATTCCACTACACAAAAGCTGTCTGCCCATGAGACTCGGTGGGATACTCTCCTGAAGACTAAGAAAAAGACTCCACCTGCTCGGCCTTTTCGCCAACAATCTGCCTACCAACGCCGCTATGCTGCCCGTCCCTTGCCACCGGCTACTCAACAGCCTAGACGTCAGCAACAGCGACAACCACCTCGGCCAGCCCAGCAGCAACAGGTGAAGCCTCCTCCACCACAAAAGTCTACTCAACCCTTTTGATGTGGTTCTCCAAAGCATAGCCAGTATTCCACCATCTGCCAATCTCCCTCGACCCATAGGAGGACATCTGTCTTGTTTCACCAGCCGTTGGGAGAACATCACATCGGATCAGTGGGTCCTCAACATCATCCGCCACGGCTACTCTCTCAACTTTCAGACACGTCCTGCACAAAGTCTGCCAAGAGAGTCTGCTTTGAACACCTCTCAGTCTTCTCTCCTTCTTCAGGAGGTTCAATCCCTCCTCCTCCTGAACGCCATAGAGGAAGTTCCTATAGATCAGAAGGGGCAGGGATTCTTCTCCCGTTATTTTCTGGTCCCCAAAAAAACAGGGGATCTCAGACCCATCTTAGATCTTCGCGATCTCAACAAATGCTTGGTCAAGGAGAAATTCAAGATGCTTTCTCTGGCAACTCTTTATCCTCTTCTCCATCAAAGCTACTGGCTATGTTCCCTCGATCTCAAAGAGGCATACACTCACATTCCGGTCAATCTGGCCTCCAGACAGTACCTCCGCTTCATGATCAATCATTGTCATTACCAATACAAGGTGCTGCCCTTCGGTCTTGCCTCCTCTCCAAGAGTGTTCACCAAATGTCTGATTGTGGTGGCTGCCTTTCTATGCTCTCACCACCTTCAAGTCTTTCCTTATGTGGACGATTGGTTAATCAAGGCCAATTCATCTCAAACAGTGCTCCTGGCCACCAACCAAACCATCCTGTTTCTACAGCTTCTGGGGTTCGAGATCAATCTACCCAAATCTCATCTCATCCCCACTCAGAGACTTCAATTCATTGGAGCGGTGCTGGACACAGTCCTCATGAGAGCATTCCTGCCGTCCAACCGTCTTCAAACTCTTCAATCTCTATGTCAGCAGGTGCTTCCACAACGTTCCATCTCTGCCAAGCAAATGATGATACTCTTGGGTCACATGGCCTCCACAGTTCATGTCACACCCCTCGCACGTCTTCACCTGCGCACTCCTCAATGGACCCTAGCTACCCAGTGTTCCCAAGCGACGGATCCTTGCTCACGACACATATCTGTGACATCATCTCTTCGTCAGTCTCTACAATGGTGGTTGATATCCTCAAATCTTTCCAGAGGTCTTCTGTTTCATCTACCTCCTCATCAACTTGTCATCACCACCGACGCCTCCCCTTATGCCTGGGGAGCTCATTTGAACGAATTCCAAACTCAAGGACTTTGGACAGCCCAGGAAATGAAACATCACATCAATTTCCTGGAACTCAGAGCGATGTTTTATGCCCTCAAGGCCTTCCAACATCTTCTCTTTCCTCAGGTCCTCCTGCTGTGCACAGACAATCAAGTTGCGATGTACTACATCAACAAGCAGGGTGGGACAGGCTCTCGCCTCTTGTGCCAGGAAGCCCAGAAGATTTGGGCTTAGGCCACAGATCACCAACTATTCCTGAAAGCTATCTACATTCAGGGAGAACAGAATTCCTTAGCGGACAAGCTCAGCAGAATTCTCCAGCCTCACGAGTGGACACTCGATCCTTTAACTCTTCAGTCCATCTTCGCTCAGTGGGGCACTCCTCAGATAGACCTCTTTGCAGCTCCTCACAATCACCAGCTGCCCCTATTCTGCTCCAGACTCTACTCCCCTCACCGTCTGGCAGCGGATGCATTTCTCCTCGATTGGTCCAATCTGTTCCTTTACGCTTTCCCTCCTCTGCCTCTCATGTTACGAACCTTGTTCAAGCTCAAGAGGGAACGAGCCACCATGATTCTGATTGCTCCACGGTGGCCCAGGCAACATTGGTTCTCCCTTCTACTTCAACTCAGTTCCAGGGAGCCTTTCCTTCTTCCACTGTTTCCTTCTCTGCTTACGCAACATCAGGAGACCCTTTTGCATCCCAACCTTCCGTCTCTGCACCTGACAGCTTGGTTTCTCTCGGGCTGACTTCTCATGATACTCTTTTGTCTCAGCCCGTTCGTTCCATTCTGGATGCCTCCAGGAAACCGGCCACTCTGCAATGTTACCATCAGAAGTGGACACGGTTTTCTTCCTGGTGTCTTCTTCATCATCATGATCCCACTTCCCTTGCAGTGGAGACCTTATTGGATTATCTTCTTTCTTTGTCTGACTCTGGCCTCAAGTCTACTTCCATCAGAGTCCACTTCAGTGCTATTGCTGCTTTTCATGAGCCAGTTCATGGAAAACTTCTCTCGGCTCATCCCTTGGTGTCCAGATTCATGCGGGGTCTTTTCAATGTGAAACCACCTCTCAAAGCCCCTCCGGTAATCTGGGATCTCAATGTGGTTCTTTCTGCCTTAATGAAGCCTCCTTTTGAACCTTTGGCTACCGCTCCTTTCAAGTTTCTCACTTGGAAGGTACTTTTCCTTATTGCTCTTACCTCTGCCAGGAGGGTCAGTGAGCTACATGCACTAGTTGCTGATCCACCTTTTACAGTCTTTCATCATGACAAGGTGGTTCTGCGTACACATCCAAAGTTTCTCCCTAAGGTTGTCTCGGAATTCCATCTCAACCAATCCATTGTTCTGCCTGTCTTCTTTCCGAAACCTCACTCTCATTCTGGAGAACAAGCTCTGCATACTTTGGACTGTAAGCGGGCTCTGGCTTACTATTTAGAGCGTACTAAGCCCCACAGATCAGCTCCCCAACTCTTTCTGTCCTTTGATCCAAATAAATTGGGACGTCCTGTTTCTAAACGTACGTTGTCTAATTGGCTGGCAGCGTGCATTTCTTTCTGTTATGCTCAGACCGGACTGACACTGGAAGGTTCTGTCACGGCCCATAGAGTTCGAGCTATGGCAGTATCTGTGGCTTTCCTCCGCTCCACGCCTATTGAGGAAATCTGCAAGGCTGCTACTTGGTCCTCAGTTCATACTTTTACATCTCATTATTGTCTGGATGCTTTCCCCAGACGGGATGGACACTTCGGCCAATCTGTTTTGCAAAATTTGTTTTCCTAATGGCCAACCTTCCCACCATCCCTCTTTTTGTTAGCTTGGAGGTCACCCATCAGTCAAGAATATGCTGCCTGCTTGTCCTGGGATAAAGCACAGTTACTTACCGTAACAGGTGTTATCCAGGGACAGCAGGCAGATATTCTTGCATCCCACCCACCTCCCCGGGTTGGCTGCTTAGCTGGCTTATCCTAACTGGGGACCGCGCGCCTCTGTCGGGCGGGAAGGCACTCACGTGTGCGCGGTGCAGCCTACTAGAACTTTCCAAGTTCTTAGAGTGCAATCACTCTAAAATTGTCCATACCGGGGCTCGGTCGGTGCCGTCACCCATCAGTCAAGAATATCTGCCTGCTGTCCCTGGATAACACCTGTTACGGTAAGTAACTGTGCTTTTAGCGCACGCAAACCCCTGCGCTACGTGGGAAAACTAACACCAGCTCAATGCTGGCGTTAGCATCTAGCGCGCGTGGCAATTCCTACGCGCGCTAAGCGCATGCTAAAACCACTATTGTAACTTAGTAAAAGGAGCCCTAAATGTGTACTATTTTTATTAGTTAATTATTATTATTTTCTAATGCTCAATATGACTTCCTTTTTTAAGGTTTGACACTTGTGCCAGAATATTTTTACTAAATTTAAGAAGTATTTGCCCTTTTTCAAATGGTATAGAGATTTTAAAAAGGGACAGGTGTTAATGAAGTCATTAGGTTCAGTCTAGCCATTTATTTCTGCATGAATTTAAACAACTTAAAAAAAAAAGATAAATATAGCTCATCCAGTCATATAAGAAATGGCTCTACAGCAGGGGTGCCCACACTTTTTGGGCTTGCGAGCTACTTTTAAAATGACCAAGTCAAAATGATCTACCAACAATAAAATTTTTTAAAAAATACAAAGCACACTGTAAGCAGAGAAAATGTTAATTATCATTTATATTCCGCGGGTTTTCAAAGAGGTCAAGGCAGACGATTCTATGCAATGTCACCTCAGGAGCAACTATACAAAATTAGACAAATATACCCCCTCCCTTTTTACTAAATCGCAATAGCGGTTTTTAGATCAGGGAGATGCACTGAATGCCCTGTGCTGCTCTTGATGCTCATAGGCTCCCTTCGCTAAAAAACGCTATTGCGGTTTAGTAAAAGGGGGCCATAGTGCAAAATATAGACAGCAGATATAAATTCAGACACATTTTGATCACTAAATTTAAAATAAAATCATTTTTCTTACCTTTTTGTCTGGTGATTTCATGAGCCTCTGTTTGCACTTCCTTCTTCTGACTATAAATCCAATATTTTTTTCTTTCTGCCCCTCTCCTTTTCTTTCTGTCTTTCTTTCTCTCTCCCCCTGCCCCCCCAAGCCATCACGCCAATTTCTCCACTTCCCTGATTCTTTCCCTACCCCCTAAGCCACCATGCCGATTTCTCCCTGCTTCCACGAGCCAGGCCAGGAATGTGCAAGCGCCGGACTCGCAAGACTTCACCTCTGATGTCAATTCTAACGTTGGAGAGGAAGTTCCAGGCCAGCCAGGCAGCGATTGGCTGGCCCAGAACTTCCTCTCTGACGTCAGAATTGACGTCGGAAGTGAAGTCTTGTGAGTCCAGCTCTTCTACATGCCTGGCCTGGCTCAGGGAGGCAGGAAGAAAAAGATTGCCAAGGCAACGCGATCGACTCACATTGCCTTTGCGATCTACTGGTCAATCGCGCTCAACCATTTGGCCACCCCTGCTGTTATAGTATCCTGTCCTGAGGAAAGGGGTTTAGTCCCCCAAAAACTGCCTTATTTCCATTTCCTATTTATAAACTTTAATCAATAGATACACTACTACTTGATTCTACGTAAAGCAACAAAAAAAAATTTTTCTACCTTTTGTCGTTTCTGCTTTAATCATCTTGTCTTCACTCTTCTTTCTAGCCAGCATCTCTCCACTCTGTCTTCCATGCAGCAAAAGCCCCTTCCATCCATTGTCCGCCCTCTCCCCGTTCCATATGGCATCTTCCCTCTTTTTATGCTCCTTCAATAAACTGTCTATCCTGTGCCCCTTCTCTTCTCCTTTGTACATGATTGATTTCAGCTCTGCCACCTCTCCATTTTTCTCTCTCTGTCACCACCCCGTCCCCTATGCTCTGGCATCTCTCTCTTCTCCTTTCTTTCCTTCGCACCCCAAAGTCTGGTATCTTCCCTTCCCTGATTCTCTGGCATCTCACTCCTTTCCTTTTCTTCCATCTCTCTCTCCCCCTCCATGCTCTGACATCTCCTCCTTCCTTTCCCCCTTCCTTTTCCCTTGGTCTGACATACTTTCCTACTTCCCTCCATGCCCTGGCATCTCTTCCTCCCTCCCTTCCCTCCAATCCCTGGCATCTCGTTTCATTCCCTCCCTCATCTTCTTTCTCCCTCCAGTTGGTTGCAGCAAGTCTCTCCCCCTCTGCTCCCTTTCATCCTTCTGTCACCCAAGACCTGGCGTCATGAACTAGCATTCACAATTTGCTGCTGTTGCCAGCTTAGGGCCTTCTTCTCTGTCGGGTCCTGCCTTCATGGAAACAGAAGTAGGTAGGACCCGGCAGAGAGGAAGGCCTGAAGCTGGCAACAGCAGAGAATTGTAAATGCTGTTGCTAGCCGATGAAGTTCATGACGCCAGGCCAAGCACCCGGGGCAGACTGCTACTCTCCCCCCCACGACCCTCCTATCTCTCCCTCCCTCCCTCCCATCACGAGACTCTAAACAGCACTGCTCTACTCTAAGCAGGCTGCTTCAGGGCTTTCTCCTGCCGTGATTCCCTCTGGCATGTCACTGATGAGGGAAGGAGAGAGAGATAGGAGGGTCGGATCGGGTTGGGGGGCGCCCGGGATGATGATGAGGCAGCTGCTGCTGCCAGCGAATCCAGCAAGGGTGAGGCCCCAAAGCACAGCACTGGCGGGCCCCCTCTGACCATTTCGGGCCCTAAGCCTGTGCCTACTGGGCCTATCCTTTAATCTGCCCTGCTTCCCGCCCCCCCCATATGCCCTGACATCTCTCTCTTCCACTCCATGGTATGGTATCTCCTTTCCCTCCCTCCCATGGTCTTTGCATCTCTTTCCTCCTTTTCCTGATCTTCCTTCTCCCTCCTTCCCTCTCTCTCCCCAATTGGGTGCAGCAGTATTTCTCTTCCCCCTCCCCCCATTGGGTACAGCAGCATTTCTCCTCTCATTCCCCCCCCCCCCGTCTCACACACCCGGCAGATTCGCTACAGACAAAGGCAAGTTGCAAGTTTCCCTTGGTCGCTGACCTATCTCCCAAAGGGCAGCGTCAGAGGGAAGCTTACAACTTACTGATTTTGCTTACTTCGGGCCTTTCTCGTTGCCGGGTCCTGCCTTCGCGGAAACAGAAAGTAGGCAGGACCCGGCAGCGAGATAGGCCTGAAGTAAGCAAGAGCAAGTAAGCTTCCCTCCATGGCTGGCCTATCTCCCGCATGCTCCGGGGCTCTAATGGTCCGTGCCGGCTTCTCTTCTCTACCCTCCCCCCCCCCCCGACGTAACTTCCGGTTTTGGAGGGAAACCGGGTTTGAGTCGCTTGCTGGGGGTTTTTTTTGTTTAAAGTCCGGCGGGTCTTTCGGCGGCTCTTCAGGCTGCGCGTTAAGCAGTGGTGGCAGCAGGATTCGGCAGATGACAGCTGGGCGGGCATCTAAATTTGCTGGGCGTTGCGCCCGGCTGAAAAGCGCTGGGGAGAACACTGTATATGGCATACGGAATTCCACCAGAAGTTATAGTTTAACCTATCATAATTTTTCCAGTTATATGTAATTTGTTGTACTGCTACCCCAGTCAATATAAATAAAAGTTTGTTATTGTTTGAAGAAATTTGACTCTTTGCTCTCATTGCTATGCCGAATAAGGTAGTATCATAAGTCGAGGCTACTGGATTTTCCATCATCCTATTTATTTGAGGCCAAATTGAATTCCAGAATAATGATATGTATGGGCAATAGAATAATAGATGATCTAATGTCCCAGCCTCAAGATGACAGTGCCAACATCTATTAGACCTAGAGCTATCTAATTTTTGT
Source organism: Geotrypetes seraphini (assembly GCF_902459505.1). Classification (NCBI taxonomy): domain Eukaryota; kingdom Metazoa; phylum Chordata; class Amphibia; order Gymnophiona; family Dermophiidae; genus Geotrypetes; species Geotrypetes seraphini. The sequence continues at coordinate 73,763,745 of NC_047095.1, forward strand.
AAGCGAACAGGGGTCCAAAAGCTCTATGCAAAAGAAAAAACCATGTTTGTCTCATAGATGCCGACACTGTACATCTTAACCTCCAAGACCAAAGTCGTGGCCATTGAGATGCAGTAATCTGGTGCTTAATCTCAATGCTCCAAATATCCCTAAAACCATATTTTGGTTTTTTATTTACAAATTCAGCTATTAATTTATACCACCTTGAGGCCTGGTGACCCATAGAGTCCATCTGAAAACATAAGAATTTAGGCTATGATAATTAATAAGACTATTCCATTCAGGGAACCCTGCCTGAATGGCCTGCTTCAATTGCAACCATCTAAAATATTGCGATTTATTTAATCCAAATTTATGTTGCAATTGTGAACTCAAACAGTTTGCCATTATTTATTACATCTTCTAAAATATGTATTCCTGCCAACATCCAATGTTTCCAGATGATTTTAAAACCACCGACCTTGATCTTAGGGTTTAGCCAAATCGTTTGAGTTGTTGATTTATTTATTGGAATAGGAGTTAAATTACTTATATACCTTAAAGTTTTCCAGATATCAACAAATATTTTGTGTTCCTTGTTAGTATCCAGATGCCAAGGTTATACAACATGACCAAGACGCAAAGGAAACATGAGTCTCCATTCTAGCCACAACCAGTCTGGTATATTATCAGTGGGCTCTGGGAGGATCCAGTACATACCTTGACGCAGAATATAGGCTTGATGATGCCTATAAAAGTTTGGAAAATTTACCCCTCCCTCCACAAATGATCTTTGCAAAAACACTAAAGCAATTCTAGGAATTTTACCTAGCCAAATAAATTTTGTTAAAACCCTATTCAACTTTTTATAAAAAGACCCCTGAAAGAAAATTGGTATCATTCCCATTTGGTAACAAACTACAGGCAAAATCATCATTTTTACAGTTTGTACTCTCCCCCACCAAGATAAATGCAAAGGATTCCATTGCTCACATATTTCTGTTACCTTCTGTAATAAATTTTTCTCATTAATTTTCATAGTCTCATCCACTGATTTTGCAATCCAAATTCCTAAGTATTTTAAACCATCTTCCTTCCAAATAAAAGAAAATGGATCAAATAAACCTTTTGTACAATGTATATTTAATGAGAGAACTTCCGATTTATTCCAATTTATCTTGTAACCTGAAAATTTTCCAAATTTCTCTATCAATTCAAGCAAACATGGAATGGTTGATTCCGGATTTCTCAAATAAAGCAATATATCATCCGCATATGCTGAAACCTTATATTCTCTATCTGAACACAGAATGCCCTGTATCTCCTTTACCTGTTGAATAGCTAACAATAAAGGTTCCAAAAGGTTAAAAAGCAAAGGAAATAAGGAACAACCTTGTCTAACCCCCCTCTGCAGAGTAAAACGTTCTGAAAAAGTGTTAATATACAATCTAGCAACAGGGGAGCTATACAACGCTTGTATCATTTGTATAAATCCTGAACCTATACCAAACCATTCCATTGCCTGATACATGAAGGTCCATTCCACTCGATCAAAGGCTTTCTCTGCATCCAAAGAAACAGAAAAGGCAGGATCATTGATATCTTTTGTCAAATACATCATATGGAATGCCAGTCTAGTGTTATGAGAAGAATGTCTTTGAGCAACGAATCCTATTTGATGCATACCTATAATGAAAGGGAGAGCTTTAGCCAATCTTATAGCTAATGTCTTAGCTAAAATTTTACCATCTACATTAATCAAAGAAATAGGCCTATAATTTGAAACCAAAGTGGGATCTTTATTTGGCTTAGGCAAAACTATAGTTAAGGACTCCGCCATAGTGCCTGTGATACAACCCTTATTTAGTTGAGTCTGATATAAATTTAATAAATAGGGCAATATGATATTTTGAAATAACTTATAGAACTCTACCGTATAACCATCTCCACCTGGAGCGGATCCAACTCTAAGGGACTTCAAAGCTATTCCTAATTCTTTTAAGGATATTGGCTTTTCTAAACTTCATTTTATATGTTCAGGAATCTTTGGACCCTCTAATAATTTCAAAAATTCTAAACCATCCTTCCTTTTATCTAAATAAGTCTCAGAAGAATAAAGAGCTTTATAAAATTAAATTGTTTCAAAATCTGTTCAATTTGAGTATAAACTACACCATTCTCATCTTTTTTTTTTTTAATTCTTTATTCATTTTCACTTCAATTAACAAGTATACAATATGATAACTTATACTATACAAAATCACTTGTACATTCTTAACCATAAATCTTAAATACTTTAAATTACCCCCCATCCCATCCTCCCATCCCTCCCTATATCAATAAAATTCATTCATATATGTATTATATCCCTTCTTATTATAAAATTTCAAGTATTTAAAGGTGTCTAATCATTTGAATATTCAATCAATGGCCCCCATATCTTTCTAAACCTATCATAATTCCCATTCTGTAAAGCAAGAACTCTTTCCATCTTATACATATAACATACTGAACTCCACCAAAAGGTATAATTGACACCATTCTCATCTTTAATGGCAACTAATTTTGTTCTTCTTTTTTTCGCCTTAAGATAGCACATCATCTAATGTATGTATGCCTACCTGCGTGCCTGCCGCCAATGTTTCCAGAGGATCTTAGACTCGCCAATTTGAATCTTGGAGTTCAACCAGAAGGACTGCAGGTGTTAGATTGTTAATGAACCATAACGTTTTCTTTCTCAACAGGCATGCTGGAATCCTTGCTGCAGCCAGACTATCCCCACGTTTCCTTCTCCACCATCACCCTCCATGGCACGTCAACCTGCATCTCCAGGGCTGGTGACAGCAACTCCCGTGTGACTTCTGATGAGGTGGAAGTGGTGAAATTTGGGCGCCGGTTTGCTATTGATGGACGTTTAGGGATAGGGGCTTATGGCATGTTCTACATTGGGGGAGAAAGCCCCACCCTGACCAACTTCATGATGACCTGGAACCAGTGTGCCTTTTCCACCTTCAACCCTCATACAGGGAAGGGGAGGCATGAGACTCTGAGTGTGAACAGGGCCCTCATGAAACGCTTCTACTTGATAGAACGGGCACGTGATGCCAAAGTTGTGGGCATTCTAGTGGGCACTCTGGGTGTGGCTGATTACCTTTCTGTAATTCAGCACTTGAGGGACAGGATTTGCAGAGCGGGAAAGAAGAGCTATACCTTTGTCATGGGCAAACTGAGCACAGCTAAACTGGCCAACTTCCTGGAGGTGGACATTTTTGTGCTGGTGGCCTGTCCTGAGAACTCCCTGCTGGACTCCAGTGATTTCTATCGGCCTGTGGTCACACCCTATGAAATGGACATGGCTTGCAATACAGCATGGGAGTGGACCTGCCAATATGTGACCGACTACAGGGACTTGCTGCCAGGTGATTGACTCCAGTGCATTCGTAGGGCATCCTTTAGATTACCTTTTGCTGGAAGAAGCTGAGGCTGCAGACGGTATAAACCTCTCCATAGGGTGTGCTCCTACACCACTGCCTACAGTGCATCGTGCCAGGAGAACTTGGGAGTGCAGAGAGAGAATGGGAAAAGCTAGCACTGAAGGCACATGTGTAAGAGCACTAGCCAATCGGATAAACTTGCAGTCCTAGCAGGTGGGGAAGGTGGACATTTGAGATAATAGAGGGCAAAGGAGTTCTGAGTAGAGGTAGCTAATACTTTTTAACCTTGTGATCCTTTTGCAGGTGGATGCTCTCATGTAGAATTTTCCATTGGAGATGCCACAGATAGGGAAGTTCCTGATGTCTCTTTAATCACGGGGGAGCTGCGTTTGGCTCACATCTCTCAGACACGGACTATAGAGGATCCTGCTTGTACCTTGCTGGCACAAAGGAGCAACAGAACGCTGGCCGAGAGAGGAGCTGCTGGTAAGAACTATTTTAAAAGTACTAGGCTTGAGAGCCAGGCTCATCCCTGCTAGGTAGGGCTGGTTTACAAATGCTGCCAATTCATCCAGCCTCCATAGTTGTGTGTACAGTGCTGCCTCCTGAGAGAGGCTACTAGCTGCCAGACTCCCTACAGCCAGGGATATGAAGACTTGTGCCTTCTGCAAGGAGAAGCTGGGATCACTTCTGCACCATGCTCGGAAAAGGATTGAGAGCTCCCAGCCAGCTGTGTTCCAGTGCCATTCTCCTCTTCTGGAAAGTTGAGGAGTTGTGATCTTCTGAAGTTCCCAGTGTTCCTGCTGGGAGAGGCTGGGTATATTCAGTGATGAACTTTTGTGTGACTCATTCTTGTCTTTATTCACTAATCCTTCCATTATTGCACACCGCTTCTCCTGCACAGTGCAGGTGCTGAAATAACCACCTTGTGTCAGAGACGCTCTTCCTGTAGAGTCTTTGTGATTATAAAGCAGTGTCTTTCTCCACCCTGACCCTTATCTCTTCCATTCTCATCTTTCCTCCTTTAGCCTCCTCCTTGGACTCCCGAAGTTGGAAGGGTTTGGAGCGTCGGCTTGGAGAGACCCCTGTGACAAAGGCTGTGGAGGGAAGGCGCGGGATTGCTATTGCCTATGAGGATGAGGTCTGCAGCTGAAATGATAGCAAGGAGGGTGTGTGATAAGGAAGTGCAGGTAGTGTGATTTGTGGCGATGGTTACATGATTCCTTAATCTGCTGAAATGGGAAAAGAGACTGATGTATAACAGAAGCAGTAAGGAGACAGTGTCTGCAGATCAGTGAACAGGCAGCAAGAGCCTTTTGTGTTATCATGAAGTTATTAGATGAGGGAGGGGGGTCACAAAATATTTGTAAAATGTGCATTTGCTGTGCTCTGTTTTCTGCTGGAATATTGTTATCTTAGAAAATGTTGAACTGCATTTTTGTACTCGATTCAATAAAGATGATAAAATCCTCCGTTGCCCAGGTACAAAATAAGTACCTGTATATATGTAAACCACTTAGAAAGTATAGCCATAAAAAGGTGGTATATAAGTCCCTTTCCCCTTCCTTTTCACACTGTTACTGATTGCAGAAGGCAAAGAAGTTAGCTTGAAAAATGGGACTCTAATCATGCACTGTGTAACTGTTGTTTTACCTTTTGGGCCTGATTTTCTTTAGGATGCCGATCTCTGCATGTCAGTCATGCATTAGTGTCCTAAAGAGAATCCTGTCTACATTGCTGAATAGACTCCTGAATTTTAGGCCAGCATTTTGCTTGCCTACATTTAAGGCATCTGTCTCGTGCCTACAGAGATGCGTAGGCCGCTTCCGGGAGAAACCACACCCACACCCCGCCTTGGGCATGCTTAATCATCCCTACACATCTCCGATCTAGGTGTCTAACTTATAGAATCAGGGCCTTTGTGTCTTTGATGTAGGAACTCATTAAATGCATTCTAAATGTTTAAGAATTGTTCCCTGGTAGTTGTCATCAATTCCTTTGTCATTTTTAATCTAGCCTGTTTCAATTTCTTTCTTCTAAATTTCATATATAAATTCCCCTCCCATTACATCTTTAGCTGTTTCCCAGAAAACCCCTAGGACATCCATATGTTGATTATTAATGGCGTACCCCTCACATTTTGGCAGCAAAAATATTTTTAAGTGACTTGCCCAGGGTCATAAGGAGCAGCGCTGGGATCGATCCCACAACCTCAGGAAGCTGAGGCAGCAGCTGTGAAGCAGACATCAAGATGACAGAACTGACACTGGAAACTCTCCATACTCCCAAGTCCACAAGCAAAACAGATCTAAGAATGAGAGTAAGAATAAAGAAACAGTGCTATAACTGTAACTGAGCAAGTATACATAAAGTACTGCATAAAACTTATTGTGCAAAAGCATGGTTTCAGAACAAGTGTGGTTCCCTGGCAGGAAAAGCAGGCTCTCGGGTCAAATAGGGTTGCCTTTGCAGAGCAGCAGCATATCAGGTCCAAAGGTTGCTGCTGAGGTATAAAAACAAGGTCTCAGTTCAAAACATATAAGTGGTTCACTTCTGTATCGCTTGGTAGACTGGTATAGTCCTTACAAATGCCTCACTGCTACCAGCAGGTGGAGACTGAGATCAAACTTATATATCAGAATAGGATCCCCTCTTGCTACCCCAGTTTTCCTCAGTCTCTGGTAAGTGTTAAGGCTTTTCAGCTCCCCCCTTAGCACTGTTGGAACTTTGTTTTTGGACTCCTGGTTCCCCTTTTTGTGCCGGATAGAGCTTGGGCGGGTTCTGTTTGGGGATCCATCCGACCTTGGGGGTCTCGTGCTGGGTCCCTTCCTCCACCTCCCCATATTTTTGTAGTGGGCCTCAGCAGGTGGCCTGGCCCACTGGTTGGTCAGCCCTCCAGCTTTGAGAGCCTGTTCTAAGTAAAAAGAATCTGTTCTAAGTAAAAAGAAATAATAAAAAAATCCTGAGGTGTGCCGGTCTAAAAAGCTCATTTCCTTTTATAACTGCCTTTTTTTCTGTGTTTTTTCTCAGCTAACCGGCACTTTCTTTACAGCTAGGGCAGTTTTCAGCACAATGAGCTCTTTTAAAGGGAAAAAGTGCTCCAGGCACGAGGTATTCGTGGCAGACCTGTGCAAGCGTTGTGCAGGCCGGAGCGGTAGGGAAGCCTCGGCAGCGGATGCCAGCGGCCAGGGCACCCTGCTGTTCGGCTTCAGATCATGGGAAAACCTGGGTTTCCCCCAACACTCATGCGGAGGGTTCCCCAGCTGCCGACGGTCAGGGAGCACAGGATTCCCTTACCGGCGATTTGGCTGGGGATTCCATTTTCGCGTCAGTCGGTTCCTTGGCCTCAGCGTAAGGAAAGTCCCAGGCTTTTCAGACACAACAGGCCACAAGAGCTCCAATTTTGGTGGTTTCAGGTACAATTTCGGCAGGAACCTCCTCATTCATTTCAGTTACCTCAGGTGACCTTCCCCCTGTTCTGGAAATACAGGGGCAAGGTATGTCAGGGTCCCCTGCTGGGACAGGGAGTCCCTTAGGGCCACCGGAGGTCTTTCCCCCTGAATTTATGTTAGCACTTTGTAAAGCTTATGTGCTGGTGGCAGGAGGTTATGTGTCCACTTTGGGTGGAGCGGGGGGGGGGGTTACTCTCGACATCTTCCCCGGTGCAGCCCCACACAGCGGCGGTTTTGCCCCCCTCTACTCTCTCATCCAAACACCCAAGGGTCTCTTGGGATAAGGATTTTTTTCCAGAGGAGCACGAGGTGATTGATGAGGACCTGGACCCTTGGGGAGAATTCCAGGATCCTCTTGGGGGATCGGATTCCACTGGCGAGGGGTTCGAGCACCCCCCAGACAGTGAAGATGCGTCTGTGGTGTGCATTTTTCAGCGGGAAGAGCTCCATGAGTTAATCATTCAGGTTTCCTCGGTTTTGCACTTTAAGGACCCTGTGTCAGAGTCCCTGTGTACAATGGACCCTTTGCTTAGGGGGATTCGCCCTGCTTCCCGCTCTTTTCCTATGCATTAGGATATTCGGGACATCATGCTCCCTTAGTGGCAGGTGCCGGAAGCCCCTTTTCACTTTGTGCGCTCCATGGCCCGCCTGTATCCCTTTCTGGAAGGAGATAGGGATACTCTGTAGTTGCCTGTAGTGGATGTGGTGGTCTCAGCCATCTCTAAGTGCCATACCATGCCTGTTGATGGCGGTGCGGTCTTGAAGAACCCGGAGGAGCGTAAGTTGGAGTCACTCCTTAAACAGAGTTTTGATGTGACAGCTCTGTCAGTCCAGGCAGCTATGTGTGGCGGGCTGGTGGCTCGGGTGTGTTTTCGTTGGGCCCAGCAAGTACTTGATGATAAATCTGAGAATTGGGACTTGCTAAGGCAAGCAGTTGCCAAAATTGAATTGGTGCTTCTTATCTCTCGGATGCCATGTATGACTTCTTGTGAGTTTTTGCCAAGTCTCTGGCCTTAGGAGTGGCAGCACACCGTACCTTGTGGCTTCGCACTTGGTTGGCGGATTCGGCGTCCAAAGCTAAGTTAACAAAGTTTCCTTTTAAAGGATCTTTCTTGTTTGGTGAGGACCTGGAAACTCAATTCTGGACTTAATTTTTAATGGACTGCGAGGATTGGCACAAGGTGTAGAAATAGAAGGGACACTGGGAAACAACGATCACAATATGATCCGCTTCGACTTGGACGCAGGGGCAAAACAGCGGTCCAGTACCACGGTCACAGCAATGAACTTCCGAAAAGGGAATTACGAAGAGATGAGACACATGTGGGGAAGAAGATTAAGAAGAGCAATCTTGGTTCCTTTTTAAGGATATGGTCACCAAGGCACAAAATCTATATATACCATGTATCAACAAGGGATCAAAAAAGAACAAAGAACTGGTGTGGCTCACTGTAGAGGTAAAGGAAGCGATCAGAGACAAGAAAACTTCGTTTAAGGAATGGAAAAGGTCAAAAACTGGAATAAGCACAAATAATATCAACGCAGGTGCCATAAGGTGGTAAAAGGGGCCAAAAGAGACTACGAGGAAAAAATAGCTAAGGAGGTGAAAAACTTCAAGCCATTTTTTCAATATATTAAGGGGAAACAACCTGCAAAGGAAGCGGTGGAACCGTTGGATGACCAAGGAATAAAGGGAGCGCTAAAGGAGGACAAAGCAATATACACGGCATACCGGAACCCATCAGGCTATATGTTGGAAGCGAAAATGGGAAACTGACAGGGTTAACGGTCAGTCTAGAAGAGGTGTGCAGGCAGATTGATAGGCTTAAGAGCAATAAATAAATCCCCGGGACCGGATGGCATCCATCCAAGGGTCATCAAGGAACTGAAAGGGACTATAGCTGAACTACTTCAGCTAATTGCCAATCTGTCGATTAAATCAGGAAAGATTACAGAGGACTGGAAGGTGACGAATGTTATGCCGATCTTCAAAAAAGGTTCGAGGGGAGACCCAGGAAACTACAGACCAGTGAGTCTGACATCGGTACCGGGAAGGATGGTAGAGGCGCTGATAAAGGACCGCATCATTGATCACCTTGACGGACACGGTCTGATGAGGACCAGCCAGCACGGTTTCTGCAAAGGCAGATCTTGTTTGACAAACTTGCTGCACTTCTTCGAGGGAGTAAACAAGCAGATAGACAAGGGCGACCTGGTTGACATTGTATATCTGGATTTTCAGAAGGCATTTGACAAGGTTCCGCATGAACGACTACTTCGGAAAATTGCGAGCCATGGAATCGAGGGTGAAATACTCACTGGATTAAAAACTGGCTGGAGCATAGGAAACAGAGAGTGGGGGGTAAATGGACAATACTCGGACTGGAAGAACGTCACCAGTGGGGTGCTGCAGGGCTCTGTGCTTGGACCCGTGCTCTTCAACATTTTTATAAACGATCTGGACATAGGTACGACGAGTGAGGTGATTAAATTTGTGGACAATACAAAGTTTTATCCCAGGACAAGCAGGCAGGTATTCTCACTAGTGGGTGATGTCATCCGACAGAGCCCCGATACGGACGTCTCACAAGCATATTTTGCTTGAAGAAACTCAGAAGTTTCGAGATGCCCGCACCGCGCATGCGCCAGTGCCTTCCCGCCCGATGGTCCGGGCGTGTCTCCTCAGTTCTTTTCTTTCCGCGGAGCTGAGAAGTTTTACTTCAATTCTGCGCTGACTGAATTCCCGTTTTTTGCCTTCTTCTTGCCGCGATTTTGGGTTTATTTTACTCTTTATCGTGTGTTTTCTTTGTTTTTATTCTTTTAAAAAAAAAATTTCTTCCGGCGAGTCGGCCGGGTCGGCCACGTGGCTCAGGCCCCGCGTCTTCGATCTCGCGGCGGAGCTTTTTTGGCCTATGTCCCGGCCAATCACCAGTTTTAAGAAGTGTAGCAAGTGCCAGCGCGCGATTTCGCTGACGGACCCGCATCGACGCTGTCTGCAGTGTCTTGGTCCAGAACATTTCCCGAAATCGTGTCGACCTTGTTCCAATCTTACAGCACGGGCGTTTAAGCGGTGCTGTCTATTGTGGGAGTTGATGTTCAAGATGGAGGCTGCTAAAGAACCTTCGGCTTCGACTTCATCAGCCGCTTCGCCTGTCCATGCGAAGCCAGCTGCTACTCCTGCTACTCCGGGCCTTCTGAAGCCGGCTTCGTTCACTCCGACTTCGGCCCCGAGTTCGGCGCCGGTGCCTGTCCCCGTCTCCTCGGCTCAGGTACCGCCTTCCACCATTCCGCCCGTGGTCATTAAGGTGCCGAAAGCTTCCAAGCAGAAGCACTCAACCACGAAGGAGCGCGAAGACCGTGATGGAGGACCCCCTTTCGGTGCGGATCCCTCCATATCGGCTTCGTTACGGTCCCTCTTGGAAGCTCAGTTTGTCGAGCTCATGCAAACTATGGGACCGAGGTTAATTGCCTCCATCCAGGGTGACCTCCCGGTCCCGATTCCGGGGGGCGGACCGCCCCCCTCCTCCTCCTCCTCCTCGCCAGTCGGTCTCGCTACTTGGCGAGGAGGAGCGACGTAGGGCGGCCGGTCCCTCGAGGCGGACTTCCTTCAGCGACATGCCTCCTTTGGAGCCCATTACGCCTCCATGCCAACAGGGCGGGAATCCTCCTGTGGGTAATCGGAGCCCTGGGCATAGCAAGTCTCAGGAAGAGTTCTTCCGTACCCCATACCAGGCCTGGGCTGTGTCGCATGATGCGTCGTCGGTTCCACCTCTTCGATCTACAGCTTTAAGTCCCATTCACTCGCTGGAAGCTCCGGGGGACCATGCGAAGTATCAGCATTCTCGCTCCCCCTCCAGGCACCGTGAGGGGCATCGGTCCAGGCCTTCATCACGGCACTCCTCGCGCCATTCTGAGGTTTCGCCGCAGAAGAAGCTACCACATCTGGGGTACTCTTCCTCTGACATGTCTCCCCCGGAGGGTCCGGAGTACGAGGAACCGTCTACCTCTTCTCCCTGTCGATCCCAAGTCTCTCTGGATCCTGAGGCCTCGACTTCATCCAGTCCGTCTCGGAGACCTGTACTAGCCGACCAGTTGTCTTTTTCTTCTTTTCTCCGACAGATGGTTGATGACTTGGATGTTACTTTGGACACTGGGTCTCGATATTCTAAGGAGTATCTCGACACCATGCACTTGCCTCACCCTCCTGCGGAGTCTCTTCGATTGCCTCTCCATAAATTGCTTGACCAGACATTTATGAGATGTTTTGAGACACCTTATTCTATTCCTGTAGTACCGGGCAAATTGGATGCCCGATACCGCATAGTCCATCACAAGGGGTTCGAGGGCTCTCAACTCTCTCACCAATCCCTGCTGGTCGATTCCTCCCTCAAACGTTCTCATCCCTCTCAGGTGTATGCCTCTGTAACATAGAAACATAGAAACATAGAAATAGACGGCAGATAAGAGCCCACGGCCCATCTAGTCTGCCCACCTTAATGTCCCTCCCCTACCTTTGCCCTGTGAATAGATCCCATGTGCCGATCCCATTTGGCCTTAAAATCAGGCACGCTGCTGGCCTCAATCACCTGTAGTGGAAGACTATTCCAGCGATCAACCACTCTTTCAGTGAAAAAGAATTTCCTGGTGTCACCTCGTAGTTTCCCGCCCCTGATTTTCAACGGATGCCCTCTTGTTGTCGTGGGACCCTTGAAAAAGAAGATATCTTCCTCCGCCTCGATGCGGCCCGTAAGATACTTGAACGTCTCGATCATGTCCCCCCTCTCTCTGCGCTCCTCGAGCGAGTATAGCTGTAATTTGTCAAGCCGTTTTTCGTATGGTAGATCCTTGAGTCCCGAGACCATCCGGGTGGCCATTCTTTGCACCGACTCCAGTCTCAGCACATCCTTGCGATAATGCGGCCTCCAGAATTGCACACAGTATTCCAGGTGGGGCCTCACCATGGATCTATACAATGGCATAATGACTTCCGCCTTACGACTGACGAAACCCCTTCGTATGCAGCCCATGATTTGTCTTGCCTTGGACGAAGCCTGCTCCACTTGATTGGCAGACTTCATGTCCTCACTGACGATTACCCCCAAGTCTCGTTCTGCTACCGTTTTTGCTAGGATCTCGCCATTAAGGGTATAAGACTTGCATGGATTCTGGCTGCCCAGGTGCATAACTTTGCATTTTTTGGCATTGAAGTTGAGTTGCCATGTACTAGACCATCGCTCCAGTAGGAGTAGGTCGTGCATCATGATGTCGGGCACTGAATCTTCGTCTGTTGTGCATTTGCCCACTCCATTACTCAGTTTGGCGTCATCGGCGAATAATGTTATTTTACCTCGAAGCCCTTCTGCCAAGTCTCTTATAAAGATGTTGAATAGGATTGGGCCCAAGACTGAGCCCTGTGGTACTCCACTAATCACCTCCATCATTTCGGAGGGGGTGCCGTTCACCACCACCCTTTGGAGCCTACCTCCAAGCCAGCTCCCAACCCATTTCGTCAATGTGTTACCTAATCCTATAGAACTCATCTTGCTCAGTAACCTGCGGTGTGGAACGCTATCGAATGCTTTGCTAAAGTCCAGGTACACGATGTCCAGGGACTCCCCAATATCCAGCTTCCCCGTTACCCAGTCAAAGAAGCTGATCAGGTTGGATTGGCAGGATCTCCCCTTAGTAAATCCATGTTGTCGGGGATCCCGTAGATTCTCCTCATCCAGGATCTTATCTAATTGGTGTTTGATTAGAGTTTCCATTAGTTTGCTCACTATCGATGTTAGGCTCACTGGTCTGTAGTTTGCTGTCTCCATCTTTGAGCCTTTCTTGTGGAGTGGAATGACGTTAGCCGTCCTCCAGTCCAACGGGACGCTGCCTGTACTAAGGGAGAGGTTGAAGAGCGCGGACAGTGGCTCTGCCAAGACATCACTCAGCTCCCTAAGCACCCTGGGGTGCAGGTTGTCCGGCCCCATTGCTTTGTTAACCTTGAGCTTTGACAGCTCACCGTAGACACTGCTGGGCGTAAACTCAAAGTTACTAAACGGGTCAACTGAGCGAACCCTTGTCTGTAGCTGAGGCCGAGCCCTGGCGCTTCTCGGGTGAAGACTGAGCAGAAGTATTCATTTAATAGTTGGGCTTTTTCCGAATCCTTTTCCACATAGTCTCCGTCTGGTTTCCTAAGACGTACAATCCCGCCTGAGTTTTTTCTTCTATCACTGATATACCTGAAGAAGGATTTATCTCCCTTCTGGATGTTCTTTGCTAGAGACTCCTCCATGAGGAATTTAGCCTCCCTGACTGCTGTTTTGACGGCTTTTGATTTGGCCAGGTAGTCTGCTCTAGAGTCCTGCTTCCCTGATTGTTTGTAAGAGATGAATGCTTTTTTCTTCTCCTTGATCAGGTCTGAGATCTCCGCAGTAAACCACTGTGGCTTATTGTTCCTTCGTCGTTTACTTACTGATTTTACATAGCGGTTTGTTGCTTCTTGTATGGTTGCTTTCAAAGTCGACCACATGTCTTCCACGTTATTGGTTTCTTCTTGGCTTTGTAGCGCCTGGTGAACGAAGTCTCCCATTTCTTTGAAATTTGTGTCCTTGAATTTGAGGACTTTGGTTAGTGTAGTAGATTTAGTGAAACCTTTCCTGATATTGAACCATACCATGTTGTGGTCACTGGAGGCCAATGTGTCGCCCACCGAGACCTCTGTGACACTTTCTCCATTGGTAAGTATCAGGTCCAGTATTGCCTGATCCCTTGTCGGTTCCAACACCAGTTGCCTGAGGCTTGCTCCTTTCATAGAGTTTAATAGCCTCCTGCTGCTGCCGGAAGCAGAGGTAAGTGTAACCCAATCCACATCAGGCATGTTGAAGTCACCTAGCAATACTGTGTCCCCACGCAAGGTGATATTTTCTATATCTTCGATTATTTCCATATCCAGGTCATCCTGTTGTCTTGGGGGTCTGTAAATTACGCCAAGATACAAGCATTTGTCCTTCCCTCTGGCCAAATTAACCCAAAGGGATTCCCCAGTATACTGGACATCTGAGATTCTCGTGACCTTAATGTCATCTTTAGTATATAATGCTACACCCCCTCCCTTCCTACCCTCTCTGTCCCGGCGAAGCAAGTTGTAACCCGGTATGACCATGTCCCACCCGTGGGAGTCTGTACCACCGGGTCGTGAGGGCAGGACGATGGATAAGTTTGGGAGGAGAATCTACCAGAACTCGATGATGGCTTCCCGAGTTCTTAATTATAATTTCTACTTTGCTTCTTATTTGGAGTTTTTCTTGCCTGTACTTCGGAAATTTACTCCCTACATCGATTCTCAGGCTCGATTTGAGTTCGAAGAAGTGGTAGCCTCGCTTTCCCAGCTTCGTCTGCAGCTTATGCAATCCTCGTACGATGCCTTTGAGCTATCGGCACGTGCTGCCACCTGTTCCGTGGCCATGCGTCGGTTAGCATGGCTTCGGACCATTGACATGGACCCGAACCTCCAGGACAGGCTTGCCAATGTGCCTTGTGCGGGAGCGGATCTGTTTGACGAGTCCATCGAGACGGTGACGAAGAAGCTTTCAGACCACGAGAAGTCTTTTCAATCTATCCTTTGGCCGAAGCCGAAGCCTCAACAGTCTCGGCCTTCTCGACCGCCCTTGATTTATCAGCGGCGTTACACTCCGAGGCAGGCTCCGGCTGCTAGACAGCCAGCGAAGCGGCAGCCTCCTCAGAAGGCTCAACAGAAACCTCAACCGCCGGTTGCGCCCAAGGCTACTCAGCCTTTATGACTCCATACTAGGGAGCATAACCGACCTCGTTCTGCATTCCCCTGTTTTTCCCATCGGGGGTCGCCTCCACCATTTTTTTCATCGATGGGAGGCTATTACCACCGACCTCTGGGTCCTTTCCATCGTAAGAGAAGGGTACTCTCTTCAATTCCATCAGGTCCCTCCGGACCACCCTCCAAGAGAGTATCCTTCCAACTTGACGCAGTCCGCCCTCCTTCTTCAGGAAGCTCAGGCTTTGCTCCAGCTTCGGACCGTCGAGCCAGTCCTGGTGGACCAACACGGCCGGGGGTTTTACTCCCGGTACTTCCTTGTCCCGAAGAAGACGGGCGACCTGCGACCCATTCTGGACCTTCGGGTCCTCAACAAGTTCTTGGTCAAAGAGAAGTTTCGCATGCTGACCCTTGCTTCTCTCTACCCCCTCCTCGAGCAGAACGACTGGTTATGCTCTCTGGATCTCAAGGAGGCCTACACTCACATTCCTATTCATCCGGCCTCCCGCAAGTTCCTCAGGTTTCGGGTGGGACATCTGCATCTGCAGTATCGAGTGCTTCCATTCGGCCTGTCCTCGTCTCCCAGAGTGTTCACAAAGTGTCTGGTGGTGGTGGCCGCTGCACTCCGGACCAAGGGTCTTCAGGTGTTTCCCTACCTCGACGACTGGCTCATCAAGGCCCCCTCAGCTCCAGAGGTCCTTTCGGCGACCCTGGCGACAATTTGCTTCCTGCAGAGTTTGGGCTTCGAGATCAATTTCCCCAAATCTCATCTCCAACCCACCCAGTCTCTCCCCTTCATCGGGGCAGTCCTGGATACCATTCGGCTCCGAGCATTCCTTCCTCCTCAGCGCATGGATGCTCTTCTTCATCTCTGCCAATCTGTGTCTTCTCACCAGTCCATCTCGGCGAGACACATGATGGTCCTCCTGGGCCACATGGCCTCTACAGTTCATGTGACGCCTTTTGCCAGGCTCCATCTCAGAATTCCTCAGTGGACCCTGGCTTCTCAATGGACTCAGGTGTCAGACCCGTTGACTCGACACATCATAGTCACTCCTGCTCTTCAGCAGTCTCTACTTTGGTGGATGACCTCTTCGAATCTATCCAGAGGTTTGCTGTTTCACACTCCTCCCCACCAGAAGGTTCTCACGACAGATTCCTCGAACTATGCCTGGGGGGCTCATCTGGATGGGCTTCGCACTCAGGGATTCTGGACCAGTGCGGACCGACTCCATCAAATCAATCTTCTGGAGCTCAGAGCCATCTTCTATGCTCTTCAGGCATTTCAACATCTGCTGCACGACATGGTGGTCCTCATTCGCACAGACAACCAGGTCGCCATGTATTATGTAATCAAGCAAGGGGGCACGGGATCGGCCTCCCTCTGCCAGGAAGCTCTCAGAGTCTGGGATTGGGCGGTTCGCCACAACGCCTTCCTCAAAGCTGTATATATTCAGGGGAAGGACAATGTCCTGGCAGACAACTTGAGTCGTCTCCTCCAGCCTCACGAATCGACTCTCCATTCCAACCCCCTTCATCAGATCTTTACACAATGGGGGACGCCTCAGATAGACCTCTTTGCGGCTCCCCACAACTTCAAACTGCCTCAGTTTTGCTCCAGGATCTACACTCCTCATCGCCTCGAGGCAGATGCCTTTCTGCTGGATTGGGGGAATCGCTTCCTGTATGCGTTTCCTCCATTTCCTCTCATTCAAAAGACTCTGGTCAAGTTGAGATCCGACCATGCCACCATGATTCTGATAGTTCCTCGGTGGCCCAGACAACCTTGGTTCTCCCTTCTCCTTCAACTCAGCAGCAGGGAACCGGTGCTTCTTCCAGTGTTTCCTTCACTGCTTACTCAACATCAAGGTTCACTGCTTCATCCCAACCTGCAGTCTCTCCACCTGACAGCTTGGTTCCTCTCAATGTAACTCCTCACCAGTTTTCACAGGCGGTGAGGGATGTCTTGGAGGCTTCCAGGAAGCCTGCTACTCGTCAATGCTACTCCCAGAAGTGGACTAGATTTTCTTCCTGGTGTGTTTCCAATTCCAAGGAGCCTCAGCGAGCCTCCCTATCTTCTGTATTGGACTATCTTCTACACCTGTCTCAGTCTGGTCTCAAGTCTATATCTATACGAGTCCACCTGAGTGCTATTGCTGCTTTCCATCAGCCTCTACAAGGGAAACCTCTCTCTGCTCATCCTGTGGTTTCCAGATTTATGAAAGGACTTTTCCATTTCAATCCTCCTCTCAAACCCCCTCCAGTGGTTTGGGATCTCAATGTTGTCCTTTCTCAGCTTATGAAGCCTCCTTTTGAGCCTCTCAACAAGGCTCCACTTAAGTATCTCACCTGGAAGGTGGTTTTTCTGGTGGCCCTCACATCTGCTCGCAGGGTCAGTGAGTTTCAGGCCTTGGTGGCGGATCCACCTTTCACAGTTTTCCATCATGACAAGGTGGTCCTCCGCACTCATCCGAAATTCCTGCCTAAAGTGGTCTCTGAGTTTCATCTCAACCAATCTATTGTACTTCCAGTGTTTTTTCCAAAGCCTCATTCTCATCCTGGAGAATCAGCTCTTCATACTCTAGACTGTAAACATGCTTTGGCTTTCTACCTGGATCGCTCCAAACCACACAGAACTGCTCCTCAACTTTTCGTCTCCTTTGATCCAAACAAGTTGAGACGACCTGTATCGAAGCGTACCATCTCCAACTGGATGGCGGCTTGTATCTCTTTCTGCTATGCCCAGGCTGGATTACCCCTTCCCTGTAAGGTCACAGCCCATAGGGTCAGAGCGATGGCAGCCTCTGTAGACTTCCTCAGATCGACACCGATTGAGGAGATTAGTAAGGCTGCCACTTGGTCCTCGGTTCATACATTCACCTCTCATTATTGTCTGGATACTTTCTCCAGGAGGGATGGACAGTTTGGCCAAACAGTGTTACAAAATTTATTCTCCTAAGTTGCCAACTCTCCCACCATCCCATTGAGGTTAGCTTGGAGGTCACCCACTAGTGAGAATACCTGCCTGCTTGTCCTGGGATAAAGCAATGTTACTTACCGTAACAGTTGTTATCCAGGGACAGCAGGCAGCTATTCTCACGTCCCACCCACCTCCCCTGGGTTGGCTTCTCTGCTAGCTACCTGAACTGAGGAGACACGCCCTGACCATCGGGCGGGAAGGCACTGGCGCATGCGCGGTGCGGGCATCTCGAAACTTCTGAGTTTCTTCAAGCAAAATATGCTTGTGAGACGTCCGTATCGGGGCTCTGTCGGATGACATCACCCACTAGTGAGAATAGCTGCCTGCTGTCCCTGGATAACAACTGTTACGGTAAGTAACATTACTATTCAGAGTAGTGAAGACACAGGGGGGGATTGCGAAGATCTGCAAAGTGACATAATCAGGCTCGAGGAATGGGCATCGACATGGCAGATGAGGTTCAACATGGATAAGTATAAGGTGATACATGTCGGTAACAAAAATCTCATGCACGAATATAGGATGTCTGGGGCAGTACTTGGAGAGACCTCCCAGGAAAAAGACTTGGGAGTTCTGATCGATAAGTCGATGAAGCCGTCCACACAAAGTGCGGCGTCAGCGAAAAGGGCGAACAGAATGCTATGAATAATGAAAGAGTTCACAAACAGATCGGAGAAGGTTATCATGCAGTTGCACCGGGCCATGGTGCACCCTCACCTGGAGTACTGCGTCCAGCACTGGTCGCCATACATGAAGAAGGACTCGAGAGGGTCTAGAGAAGAGTAACTAAGATGGTTAAGGGGCTGAAGGAGTTGCCATATAGCGAAAGATTAGAGAAACTGGGCCTCTTCTCCCATGAGCAGAGGAGATTTAGAAGGGACATGATCGAAACATTCAAAGTACTGAAGGGAATAGACTTAGTAGATAAGGACAGGTTGTTCACCCTCTCCAAGGTAGGGAGAATGAGAGGGCACTCTCTAAAATTGAAAGGGATAGATTCCGTATGAATGTAAGGAAGAAGTTCTTCACCCAGAGAGTGGTAGAAAACTGGAACGTTCTTCCGGAGTCTGTCATAGGGGAAAATACCCTCCAAGGATTCAAGACAAAGTTAGACAAGTTCTGCTGAACAGGAACGTACGCAGGTAGGGATAGTCTCAGGGCGCTGGTCTTTGACCAGAGGGCCGCCATGTGAGCAGACTGCTGGGCACGAGGGACCACTGGTCTGACCCAGCAGCGGCAATTCTTATGTTCTTATGGACAAGTTGGTTCAGACTCTCACTGATTCTAAAGTGCCTTGTTTGCCTGAGGATAGGCCTAGGCCGCTGGCTCGAGGCGGCGCTGCGTGTGATTTCTGCCATTTCTGCTCTGGTCGAGGGGTTGCTTCTTTTCAGAAGGAGAAATTAGGTTCTTACCTGCTAATTTTCTTTGTTAGCCTGTAGACCGGTATAGTCCCCCATCCTGTCTGTCTTTGTGCAGTGTTTGTGGGTTTTTGCTCGCGTGCAGATTTTGAGTTTTTCTGCGGGTTCTAGTAGTTTTCTAGGGCCGGGGAGAATTAAGAACAGCGGCGATGGCTCAGCTAGCTTAGTTGGTGGTCTGTGGGGATGTTTTACTTCCAGAATCAAGTTCTCTACATGTTCTAACAGTTGTTTATAGATGTTTGTTGTTTTCTTACACTCCTGTTTGGAGTGTCGTTTATTGTTTTTCAGTTAAGAAATTTCCTAGGTTCTGCTTGACTATTCGGCAAACTGGCGTAGCAGGAGCGTAGGCGTAGCTATACTGATATACAAGTTTGATCTCAGTCTCCACCTGCTGGTAGCAGCGAGGCATATTACCCATTTGTAAGGACTATACCAGTCTACAAGCTAACAGAAAGAAAATTAGCAGGTAAGAACCTAATTTCTCCTTTCTTTATCACTTCATTTACCTTCATCCAATGCTGAAGCATTTTTTAGAAGGTGTGTCATTTATTTTTTTTTTTTGTAAATAATTTTTATTCTTTTTAAATTCTTACATCAAGTGAAATACATGTATTACATTCAATTATGAAGAAACACTTGAAATTATCAATAAATGTTCTTACATTGTAAATTAAAGAAACCCTTTATCAAAATTTTATATCATATTATTATTACAATATTTTTCCCTTCCCTAACCCCTCTATATGTTCTATACATGTGTTATGATATGTTATGAAAGGTGTGTCATTTAAAAAAAGGTTCACTGGCTGAAAAAGCGGAGTCCCAGGTCCTATTTCCATCACTGTTGTGTTGTTGATTAGCACATTCCCCACTTCCCTTTTTGTTGTAAGCCGCTTAGACAAAGCCTAATAAACCTTAAATTAGTGAACATACTGGAAAAGCATGGTTTCAGCTTGAAAAAAGCATGGCTTATTTTATTTATTTGGATTTTTTTATCCCATCACCCCACGAGAGCCTAGAATGGGTTACAAATATGCATAGTATCATTAAGCAATTCTGCAGGACAGTCTGATACTCTTACATAGGATAACGTTAATTTCCAGTGCAATAGGAGAGACATTCTAGACAAGTGAGTAGTGTCCCGTATGCAGAAGGAATCCAATCCAGATTTTTCTCTGTGATTCTGCTCTATTTCAGTGTGCTCTCCAGTGTCTACAGTTTTCCCCTTCTGCACACGTGCCATCAGGAGTGTGTTTGTTCTGCACTTTTTTTCAGGATTTCTTGTGCTCTGAGTGATTATGCAGCTCTGCCTGCATGAAAAACACAGACTTCGGTCTGCAGCTTGACAAGCCAGCTCCAGTGGGTACCTGTCAGCCAATCTGCATCTGCTTCTGAGGAGTTCAGGCCATCCCTGTTTCTCCTACTGCCAGACCCACCTTCTCTTTTTGTGGATGGTATGTCATCTGCAGGCGTTTTCTGCAGCACATGTGGCAGGAGTTGACAATGTACCAGTCAACTCCCTCAGCAGACAGCCTTTGGTTCTAGGCGAGTGGGCGCTGTCCTTAGTGACATTCCAAGCCATTATGCAGCGCTGGGTTGGCCTCTATTCGTTCTCTTTGCCACAGCACAGGGCATGACAATATTTCAATTCTTCAGTTGAAGATCCGAGCCTGACAACACAGATCTCAATGTGCTAATGCAGCCTTGGCCTCAGGAGATTCACCTGTATGTCTTTCCTCCCTGGCTCATGATAGGCTGAGTCATTTGGCAGATAGTGATCGTTCTGGGCCCTCTGCATTTTCGCAGAGGTCGTGGTCTTCGGTTCTGCGCCCTTCTGGACCTGCTTTCTTGGGATCCAGACTCTATGGAGGACCTGGGTCGCTTTGCTCTTACAGCATGGCTTTTGCATGTGCAGCTTTAGCACACAAGGGCTATTCAGAGTTAGTTATTGCCAGGCTTCTCAAGTCTATGAAGCCGACTACTATCTATGCTAGGGCATGGCAGATTTTCCAGCAATGGTGTGACCAGAAACGGATGGAGCCGTTTTCTGTTCCGATTTTGGTGGTTCTTGCCTTTCTTCCAGCTGGTCTCTGGCATCTCTTCGTGTCCAAGTAACTGGGCTCTTCTTTCAGAGCCCAGGACCATCTTGAATCTGTCCATGTCACAGGCGCTGGTTAGAGAATCTCATTGCTGCAGAGCTGACCATGGCAGAGAGATTTCCTTCCCTGTGACATGGGCTCTGGTTAGAGAATCAGGGTGGTTAGATGACGATTCTATATAGGACACCCATGTGTGATTCTCAAAAGCCGCTTAAGTGCCTGCTTAGCCTGGGTGTCCTGTACAGAATCCGGCCCTTAGTGTGTGGCTATTAATAGGAAAACTGGAAAATGGGGTCATCTTACTGCTGTTCAAAAAGTCACACTAAGGATAGCAAAGCCACTTTTTTTATGATGTCATCAGGGATGCGGCAGAGAAATTAGGCCAGTAGAAGACCCGAAGCAGCGTGTTTAGTGTGTCTGGGACGCTGCTGGAGCTGCCAGGTTTGTCAGCCATTTAGCGGTGGGAGGGACAACGGGGATTTCTGTTGTGCCGGGTAGGGTCGGCGGGGGGGGGGGGGGGGGGGAAGTCGCAGCTGTTACCTGCTGCACCTTTGCCTCGGCAGCCTTTCTGCTGCCCTGGTCTCCTCCTGACCGCGGGCCCAGCAGAGAAGGAGAGGAGCGTGGGAGCACTGCTCCGCCCCTCCCCTTCACCGACGAGAGTCTTCGGGAGCCTTTTTAAAGAACTCCCCAATGGCGTGCAGCCTTTCTGCGGCACCTTTGCCTCGGCAGCCTTTCTGCTGCCCTGATCTCCTCCTGACCACGGGCCCAGCAGAAAAGGAGAGGAGCGTGGGAGCACTGCTCCGCCCCTCCCCTTCACCGCCGAGTCTTCGGGAGCCTTTTTAAAGAACTCCCCAATGGCGTGCAGCCTTTCTGCGACACCTTTGCCTCGGCAGCCTTTCTGCTGCCCTGATCTCCTCCTGACCGCGGGCCCAGCAGAAAAGGAGAGGAGCGTGGGAGCACTGCTCCGCCCCTCCCCTTCACCGACGAGAGTCTTCGGGAGCCTTTTTAAAGAACTCCCCAACAGTGTGCAGCCTTTCTGCTGCACCTTTGCCTCGGCAGCCTTTCTGCTGCCCTGATCTCCTCCTGACCGCGAGCCCAGCAGAAAAGGAGAGGAGCGTGGGAGCACTGCTCCGCCCCTCCCCTTCACCGACGAGAGTCTTCGGGAGCCTTTTTAAAGAACTCCCCAACGGCGTGCAGCCGTTCGGCATGCCGACGAAGACGCACAACTAAGGCGCGTGCGCCTTTGTGAGCGCCTTCGTGAAGCGCCGGAACATGAAGCGTCCACAATCTTCTGATCCCAAGACAGAACTAACTGAACCTCTAGACGATAAATAACCATCTTTGTCAGACTGCCTATCATATCCAAGGTATCTCTAGCCATCATCCCCCTTCGGCTAGACAGTTTCTTGTCACCCCAACCCTACGTCTGCTGGACGGTGTTCCTCTCCTCCCAACTTCCTACATAAAATCTGTATCATGGCCCACCCCAACTCCCAACCGTGGCTACCACTATTCCTACTCTATCTGATCTGGTTCAGAATTTGCCTAATCAACTCTCTCACCCTAACCCCTATCCCTGTCCTTAATCCCACATTCCATGTGATTAAAATTAGCACCCCTACAATCTCTCACCGCACCTTATACGACTACTCTGATGCAGGCCCCTTCCCAATACCTGTTCTACCACTCCTACGCAGACCGACCAAACCATACATAAAAAAACAACGATCACTAAAAAAAACTAACTTACTCACACATCTATCCAATTGATCCAGCCAACTACCAGAACCTACATGGCTTTTACCTAAATATAAGATCTATGAGAAACAAGGCCTTACTTATTAAGGACTGGCTGAAAGAAACCAACCCTGACTTCTCTCTATTTACAGAAACATGGCTACTATCCGATAACGATATTATTATCCAAGACTGCCTTCCCCCAGGCTTCAAAATTTTATCGCTGGCTAGAACTTGGGGCGGGGGGGAGGCCTAGCCATTATCTTCAAAGACAACCTACACTGCTCTATTCTAAGCTCAAAATCCACTCCAAACCTAGAAATTCTTTCCCTCTCCCTATCGTCCAAATCCCTAGCGGCTGCGCTAACAATAACTCTGTTTTACATTCCTCCAAAAAAATGGAACCTCGCCAAGGATGACTTCTCCGACTTTTTACTAACTAACTCTCTATATAGCCCTTACAACCTACTTTGTGGAGATATCAATATCCACCTGGAAAAAATAGACCAATCTGAAACCATAGAACTCTGGTCACTCATCTCTTCACTAGGGTACCTCAAACCTCCACCAATTAAAACCCACCAAAGAGGCCATCAATTAGATTTAGTCACTTTCTCCTCAAGAGAGCTACCTAACCCCAAAATATTCTGGAAACAAGAACACTGGACCGACTCTCTATGGTCGGATCACAGCCTCTGCAATTTTGAACTTGATTGCCAACTAAAAACCACAAGCCCAGCAAATAATAATAACCCAAAAACGAGAAATAAAAAATTCCATACTAGCAGAGGTAAAATAAATCCCGTAGAATTCTGGTCTCACTATGAGATCATATCAGAACAAAACACACAAACCGATCAATTCATGAACTCCTGGATTAATGATAGCACCAATATCCTAAATAAAATGGCTCCCATTAAAACCCGCAGAAAGAGACTTAAAAACCTAGAGGGCTGGTTTGACACGGAACTGCTATTGTTAAAGAGAGACCTAAGAAAATCGGAAAGACTTTGGCTAAAATCAGGGTCACAAGAGCACAGAATCGCTTGGAGACAAAAATTAAAAATCTACAAAACTCAGACCAAAGAAAAACGTAAAAACTTCTATGCCCTCAAAATCAGCGACATCTCAACCAACAGTAGCAACCTTTTTAAGCTGGTAAATGATCTATACAATATAGAAACATTTATCGACACACCCGAAGAGCCCTCCCTAACTGCAAACAGCATGGCGGACTTCTTCACCTCCCAAATACAAAAACTAAGGTCCTCCCTCACTGACCCAACAAAACCCCACTGGTGTTTCCCCATTCTTCTAGATTCAGACGATTCAAGAGCCGATCTATTCTGGAACACATTCTCACCCATAGACTGGCAAACTTTCAGTAAATACTACAATAAGTATGCCAATTCCTACTGCAGACTAGATACCTGCCCCCCTAATGTCATGAAATCGGCCCCAGTCTTTTTTAAGGCCAAAATGCCGACTTGGATCAACTCTCTACTAACCTCTGGGAAGTTCCCAGCTGAACAAGGGCACATTATGATTTTGCCAATTAAGAAAAATACTAAAGAGCCATCTAACAAGGCATCCAACTTTAGACCAATCGCCAATATCCCCCTGGTCACCAAAATAGCAGAAGGGATAGTAAACACCAAACTCACCACATACTTAGAAAAACACAATATCTTACATGACAATCAATCCGGTTTCCGGTCAGGCCACAGTACTGAAACAATTTTAGCCTCTCTGCTTGATTACCTTCATCAACTATTCAGCCAAGACTCAAGCGCTCTTATATTGCAACTCGATCTGAGTAGCGCATTTGACTTGGTTGACCACGCCACTCTACTAGACTGCCTAACATCTATTGGAATCTCAGGCCATGTTCTCAACTGGTTCCGCGAATTCCTGACAACAAGAACCTACAAGGTGTTCAAGGACGACACTACCTCTTACAGCTGGGTCAACCCCTGTGGGGTCCCACAAGGCTCCCCCTTGTCCCCCACCCTATTTAACATCTACCTTGCCTCCCTAGGAAACCTTCTGCAGAGTTTGAAACTCAAATTCTTCATATATGCAGATGAATAATGGAACATTGCAGAGAATGTCCAGGGCAAAACTTGGACATTTGAGGCTAGAACTGTTTCAATAATGAATGAGTGCTAAAAAGGTGGAAAACACTGACCAGATGACCATTGGAGGCATGAAAGCATGGCCACCCATTACTCCCTCTCAGTGGTCACCACCACCCCCTCCTAAAGATGTGAATGAAACAGTAAATACCAGCCTTTATGACAGTTTTAGATGTTATGGCCAGTCCTATGAATAGCCCTAGTGGTTAGTGCAGTGGACTATAGAGAAGGGGACCCATGTCCATATCCCACTCTTAACTAGTACATTTGTGGTAGAACGTGTGAGCCCTCCAAAACCCACCCAAAACCTACAGTACCAAAATATAGGTGACACCAGCAGGCATAAGGACTATCGAGATAGTATATAGTTGGGTACAGTTTTTGGAGGGCTCACCATACAATGTAAGGGGGTTATGGTGAGATGTGTACCTGGGCCTTTTAAGTGAAGTTCATTGCAGTGCCCCTAGGGTGCCTCACTGCTCTGCTAGGCTATCTGGCCAATCTGCTAGGAATAGCTTAACTATTCTCTGAGTGAAAAATTTTTCCTCCTATTAGTTTTAAACATATTATTACTCTGTAACTTCATCGAGTATCCCCTAGTCTTTCTAAATCTTGACGTAGTAAAAAAATCGATCCACTTGTACCCAGGATTTTGTAGACTTCAATCATATCTCGCCTCAGCCATCTCTTTTCCAAGCTGAAGAGCCCTAACCTCTTTAGTCTTTTCTCAAATGAGAGGAATTCCATCCCCTTTATAATCTTGGTCGCTCTTCTTTTAACCTTTTCTAGTGCTGTTGTATCTTTTTTAAGATAAGGAGACCAGAACTGAACGCAATACTCAAGGTGAGTGATACAGAGGCATTATAACATTCTTAGTCTTGTTTACCATCCCTTTTCTAATCATTCCTAGCATCTTGTTTGCTTTCTTGGCCGCCGCTGCACCTTGGGCTGAAGGTTTCAGTGTATTGTCCAGGATGACACCCAGATCTTTTTCTTGAGCACTAACTCCCAAGATGGACCCTAGCATCTGGTAACTATGATTTGGATTATTCTTCCTGATGTGCATCACTTTGCATTTGTCCACATTAAATTTCATCTGCCATTTGGATGTCCAATCTTCCAATTTCCTAAAGTCTTCTTGCAGTTTTTCACAGTTTGCATGCATTTTAACAACTTTGAACAGTTTAGCATCATCTGTAGATTTAATCACCTCACTCGTAGTTCCAATTTCCAGATCATTTATAAATAAGTTAAATAGCACCGGTTCCAGTACAGATCCCTGTGGCACATCACTATTTACCTTCCTCCATTGAGAAAAATGGCCATTTAACCCTACCGTTTTCTGTCTGATAACCAATTCTTAATCCTCCTATCTCATGACTTTTTAATTTTCTCATGAGCCTCTCATGGGGAACTTTGTCAAAGGCTTTCTGGAAATCTAGATACACTATATCAACCAGCTCACCTTGATCCACATATTTATTCACAACTTCAAAGAAGTCAAGCAAATTGGTGAAGCAAGACCTCGCTTGGCTGAACCCATGCTGACTTTGTCTCATTAAATCATGTTTGTCTAAATGTTCCATAATTTTATTTTTTCAAATTGTTTTCACTATTTTGCCTGACACTGAGGTCGGGCTTACTGGTTTGTAATTCCCTGGATCTCCCCTGGAACCCTTTTTAAAAATTGGCATAACATTGGCCACCCTCCAGTCTTTAGGTACTACAGATGATTTTAGCCACAGGTTACAGATCGCTAACATCAGGTCAGTAATTTCATGTTTGAGTTTTTCCACTACCCTGGGATGTTTACCATCTGGTCCAGGTGATGTATCACTCTTTAACTTGTTGATTTGGCTTAGTACGTCTTCCAGGTTCACAGAGATTTCTTTCAGTTTCTTTGCCTCATCACTCTTGAAAACCATTTCTGGTTTAGGAACATTTCTTACATCTTCTGTAAAGACCGAAGAAAGAATTCAATTTCTCCGCAATGGCCTTATCCTCCTTGAGTGCATCCAACAGTCCCACAGATAAAGACCATTTGGCCTATCTAGTCTGAGATCCAACATACTTATCCCAAGCTGTCTTGAATTCATAGTAACATAGTATATGATGGCAGATAAAGACCCGAATGGTCCATCCAGTCTGCCCAACCTGATTCAGTTTAAATTTTTTCTTTTTAGGTATTTCTGGGCAAGAATCCAAAGTTCTACCCAATACTATGCTTGCTTTCCAACTGCCGAAATCTAAGTCAAAACCTACTCCAGCCCATCTACACCCTCTCCAGCCCATCCTCCCCCAAGCGGCCATACACAGACACAGACCATGCAAGTCTGCCCAGTACTGGCCTTAGTTCAATATTTACTATTATTTTCTGATTCTAGATCCTCTGTGTTCATCCCACGCTTCTTTGAACTCAGTCACCGTTTTCCTCTCCATCACCTCTCTCGGGAGCGCATTCCAGGCATCCACCACCCTCTCCGTAAAGTAGAATTTCCTAACATTGCTCTTGAATCTACCACCCCTCAACCTCAAATTATGTCCTCTGGTTTTACCATTTTCCTTTCTCTGAAAAAGATTTTGTTTTACATTAATACCTTTCAAGTACTATACACTTGATAACTAACTCTCTGTACCCTCGCTGTATATGTACAGTCTCTTCTCTTGTAAACCGCTCTGAACTGTTTTGTGGTATTGCGGTATACAAAAATAAAGTTGTTATTATTATTTGAACGTCTGAATCATATCTCCCCCCTGTCCTTCCTTTTCTCTAGGGTATACATATTCAGGGCTTCTAGTCTCTCCTCGTACGTCTTCTGGTGCAAACCTCCTATCATTTTCATTGCCCTCCTCTGGTCCGCTTCAAGTCTTCTTACGTCCTTCGCCAGATACAGTCTCCAAAACAGAACACAATATTCCAAGTGGGGCCTCACCGGGGCATCAACACCGTCTTCCTTCTACTGGCTACACCTCTCTTTATACAGCCCAGCATCATTCTGGCAGCAGCCACTGCCTTGTCACACTGTTTTTTCGCCTTTAGATCTTCAGATACCCTTTTCATTTCCACTACCTCCACCGGGAGGATTTCCCACACATTTACAGCTTTTGCCATGAGAAAGTGTTTTCTGAGGTAATTTCTGAGTGTATTTCCAGGCATATAAATAAATAGTCACAAGAATAATTTAAAATTCTGTTCTTTGGGCTGTAGGAAGCCAATGCGGAGATCTTAATAACGAATGAATATGATCCTGCATTTTAAACTCCTGAAATAATCTGGGCTGCTGTGTTTTCAATAAGTTGCTGCTGATGCTCTGCTACGCACACACATGCAGAGATTTACAAAAGTACAGGCAGGAGGTTTCTAGAACTTGCGTCATTTGATGTAGGCCTTTCTCTTCTAAATAGGGGCATAAGTGGTGTACGTATTGTGTTTAGTTTTAGAGGCTGGATCTGGCTAAGGATGGAAAAAAGACTGAAGTGCTCAGAGAAAGGTGATGAAAATTGTATGGGACTTGTGCCAAAAGATGCATGAGAAGAGACTGGAAGACCTACTCTAGCATTTAAATACTTCAAAGGTATTAATATAGAAAGAAGGGAAATTGGTAAAACTAGAGGGCATGAATTGAGGGTGCTAGATGTCTGGAATGCCTTCCCGAGGGAGGTGATGGAATTAACACAGAGGCGCTCTAATTAGAAAATGAATGGTATAAAAAAAGAAAACAATGGTTGCATGTGTGTTTGTGTCGAGTGGTGCTTAGAAGGCAATTCTGGCTGGTTTAGCAACCCATCGTATTTGCCAAACCAATGCCCAAAAGCACGTGCTGCTGCTTCATGACACGACAATCACAAGCTGCCATCCGAGAATGACTCCCTCGGTTTTCAAGTGAAGACATCAAGGAAGCTGTGAATGATGTCCTGGTTTGAAGGTCAAACAGAAGAATTCAGGAAAAGTGGATGAAATGTATGCAGCTATCAGGGAAACATTTTTTTCAAAACTCTTCTTTCCTACTGAGGTAGATAAATTATTGAATGCCTCTCGTATGTCTATTGCCTAGAGCTGTAATTTTCAACCTTTTTCATCTCATAACATGCGGACAAAGTGCAACAATTGTCAAGGCAAACCATCAGGGTTTTTTGTTGGTTTTTTTTAAGGAAATAAGTATTAAGATTGTGTTTAAAGTTCAATCATTACATTTTGAATCATTGTTTAACATTTTTAGATTAAAATATATTTGTCATTTTTGTATAAGGCAACAAGGAACAACATAATGCCTTTTAACCCAGAAAAGAGTTGGAAAAACATACAGTACAAATTATGTAGTCCATCAATGACTAATCTAATCTTCTATTTGTGTGTCGCACGTACCTATTCAGGCTCTAGGCGACATTCAGAGAAGGGTTGAAAGGGGATCGGGAGGAGGGACTAAAAGGGGCCTAGTTGTCTAGGAGCTCATCTAGCAAAAGAGGTGGAAAGATTCAGTTCTGAGAAGTCAAGTAAGTTCAGCTGTCAAAGAGGAAGGTTCTCAGTTTTTTCCGGAATGTTGTATGCTTCGTTTCTGATCATTTCTGGCAGGTTATTCCATGTTTTTACTCCTATGAATGTAAGCATGATGTAAGGAAGCTAAAGCTGGACATTCACTTCAAAGATAATGAAATTAGCTACAAATAATCTGCACATCCCGTCACAGCATCCAGTCTGGAGGCCTAAATTCCTTTAGACATAATAGACTCTCACCAGGCAAACCAAATAGGTACAATCTGAAGGTCAAACAATTTTCTCTAGCTAAAAAGACCCCAGTACGGGTTGGTTACAGCTCAACTTACACAATATACAGTTAACAGGTTACAATTTGCCATTGTTACAGTACAAATTTTTTCAGGTACTGTACAAGTTTTTATCCTAATTCAACATATACTAGGGATCTAATACCATACAGTTTACAGGTTAAATTTGTCATAGTTTCAGTGCAAGATTTTATCCTAATGCGACACATACTGAGGATCTTGCATCAATATACATTTCTAATCTAATCTAGTCTTTAGTTTATATACCGGATCATTTCCTAAAGGAACTCAACTCGGTTTACAATTCATTAAATATAAAATGACATAGTAATAGACCAAATGGAAAGCGTGCTAATTAGATAGAAATTTAAAAAGCTAAAAAATAAAATATACTTTATTACAGTTTGTCAGCTGGTAATCTTAAAAACTATTGGGTAATCCATCAGTCATGGCGGGGGAGTTTTTATTGCTTTCCTAAAGTTGAGTCCTTCAAGGGATCTGATCTGTGGGGGCAGTTGACTCCAGTTTAAAGTTTGTGATGATAACTAGCAAACTGCCACAGGGACATACATCAAAGCTAAGGACTCACTCTATTTGAGCCAGTTAGCAATGTATGGCCAATAGATTTAGTTCTCTTGTTCCCTAACCTTTTCTGTAGTGGGCAGCAGGCAGTGATTTAGACAGCCTGCCCACACCAACCTGAGACCTCTCTCTAATGCTTCCCATCTATGTGGAAGCTAGAAGTTATATCAGAGAGCACAGACTCAGGGGTTGATGTTAGCAGACTGTCTGAATCACTGCCTTCCGGTGCGGACCACTCAGTGAAATTACATGGAAACATTAGTACTTTTAAAAGAAATAGGAGGAAATTTTTTTTTCACTTCAAGAATAGTTAAGCTCTGGAACTCGTTCCCAGAGGATGTGGTAACAGCAGTTAATGTAGCTGGGTTTGGACAGGTTCCAGGAGGAAAATTCCATAGTGTGCTATTGAGACAGATATGGGGGAGCCAGTGCTTGCCCTGGGATCGCTAGCATGAAATCTTGCTATTATTTGGGTTTCTGCTGGGTACTTGTGACCTGGATTGGCCACTGTTGGAAGCAGGATGCTGGGCTCAATGGACCACCGGTCTGACCCAGTATGGCTATTCTTATGTTCTAATGAAATCTTATAATCCAGATTTATTCATTTTTTATATACCTTCTATCAAATATTGGCTAAACAGTTTACAATAAGTTTTATAAAATCAAAAGTATTGTATAATAAAATAAAGAAAAAGGGGTTTTTCAACAAACAGATCTAGCATGAAAAGTAGGGAAAAACCCACCAGGAATTAAACTACATTAAGACACATATCGGAGGTGGGGGTGGGGGGTCACTTTTTGGGAAATGGTTGTGGTGCTCTGCCAAGGTTTCTGGCTAGGGACAAGACAAGAGTGGCAGAAAACACTGGTCAGATTGCCGGGAAAATAAGTGGCTGAAAATGATCCAGTAGTCAAGGTACATTTTGTAATGAAAAAAGGCTTAGGAAACACTCTCCTCTTCCCTGTCTTGTCAGCTCACAATCTTTGACTCCTCTCTCTCCTTTTCTGCTCAGATCCCACAAACCGCTAAAGCCTGGCACTTCCTCCTCTATAATATTACCAAAATCTGACCTCTCCTCTCTGAACACGCTACCAAAACCCTTATCCCCGCTCTAATCACCTCATGCTTAGACTACTGCAACGTACTTCTCTCAGCTCTCCCACTCATCCATCTCTCACCTCTTCAATCATTAAAAATGCTGCTGCACGACTCATTCCGTGAGAGCCACTATTCTCACATTACCCCTCTCAAGTCACTTCACTGGCGCCCCATCCGTTTCTGAATACAATTCAAATTCCTCTTACTGAGTGCATTCACTCTAGCCCCTCAATATCTCTCCTCACTTATCTCCCCCTTTAACTCTTCATCGGGTAAGTCCTTCTTATCTGTACTAGAGAATGACACGGGATAAATTTATCCCCGTTCCCGCAGGGACTCATTTTCCCGTCCCCGTGAGTTCTTTTCCTGTCCCTGCCCCATTCCTTTAAGCTCTGTCCTCGTAGGCACAAGCCTCAAACACTATAAAATCCTAAGTGTTCGAGACTTGTGCAGTTAAGGCAGAGCTTACGGCAAAACTCGCAGGGACAGGATGGGGAAATTGAGTTCCTGCGGGGACGGGGACAAATTTGTCCCCGTATCATTCTCTAATCTGTACCCTTCTCCACTACTGCCAACTCCAGACTCTGTCCCTTCTTGCCCTGCTGTATGCCTGGAACAGGCTGCCAGAGTCAATGCGTCATGCAGTCTTCAAATCCAAGCTAAAAGCCCACTTTTTAGAAGCTGCTTTCAACTCTTAACTCCCACTCACTGTCAGTTATCTTTACCCATTGCATCATTCCTCCTACCAGAAACTCCCCAACCCTGAGATGTCCAAATTAGATTGTAAGCTCTTCTGAGCAGGGACAGTCTATTGAATGTTACATGTACAGTGCTGTGTACGCCTCTCATCACTACAGAAATGATAAATAGTACGTCCTTCAGGCCAATCTTTGGAATAGGTGAAATGAGAGTCTTCTAGGTGATGTTTTCCAGAGGGATTAGGACGGAGGGAGGGAGGGCTTTTGATAGTTTTCTTTGGAACAGGAGAAGCAGGATATGAGAAGTGTGATGTCTTTAAAAAAGATCAATCTTTGGCTGTCCTTTAAGGAGAGTTGCTCTGAGGCAGTCTTAGTGCTAACAATGCAGCTTTAATTCAATTTTGGGCAGCACTGAACTTTAACAGCCTTTGATTGAATATAAGGCTTGGAGGTGTGAAATCACTTGAGAGCATTTCATGTTGATTAAGGGTGGGATGAATCTAAGAAATACCTAGAAATGAGCCCATAGCCATTGTCTGCAACCCTAGGAGGCAGCTCTTCTGGTAAAAGGTGCTGCTGATTGCTGTCTCAGCTCCTTTCTCTTCCTCCATAGTCCACCCATCCACAAGGCATCAAATGGTGAATACTGCGAAGAGGCTGAATCACGTTTGCGATTGGGTAGAGCTAGCAAGTTTCTAGAAGCCAGTGAAAGATTAGAAGGGCAGCATTTCCATCATGGGAGTAACTGGACCGCTATTCAGAAGTTTAGTTCTAGAGCTTTTCAATAAACGATGTGTCATTTAATGCTGCTTCTAGGATGAACTGTACTGTAATTTAAGATATTTGTATAAATTTTGTCTGTTTCATTTTATGCATGTTGATACATTTTTTAAATAAGTAAATAAATTGCTAGGGCTCCTCCCTGTTGTTTAATGAAAGACCTTTTATAGTTGGTCCTCAAAGTATCTATCATTACCCTTTTTAAAAAGATCCTTGCTATTCATTAGTAGAATCAATTTAATCCTAATTGTTGCAGTTTTCCAGATCTTACCATGTCTGGGTAGGTAGAACCGACATTTCAGTCATATATTGTTGGTCCTTAAACCTGATTGGCTGAGGCTTGAGGTGACTGAGGCAGGAAAATCCATCAGTCTGAATTTTAGCTGGAAAGTCCATTGGTCACAACTTTAAATTCTGGTGGGAAATCCCCTGGTGCAAGATTATATATTAATAATAATTTGTCAGAATGTTTTAATTTGCGGAGGGGGGTTAGACTTGGTTGTCCCTTATCTCCTTTGCTTTTTGATATTGTTTTAGAACCCTTGTTATTAGCCATTCAACAGGCAAAGGGGATACAGGGTATTCCTCGTGCAGATTGGGAGTATAAAATCTCTGCTTATGCAGATGATATACTGCTTTATTTGAGGAATCCAGAAACTACCATTCCATGCTTACTTGAATTGATAGAGAAATTTGGAAAGTTTTCAGGATATAAGATAAATTGGAGCAAGTCAGAAATTCTTCCACTTAATGTGCATTGTACTAAAGGATTATTTGATTCATTCTCATTTGTATGGAAAGAAGATGGATTAAAATATTTAGTATTAGGATAAAAAACACACTAGAAGACACTGTGAAGGAGAATGAAAAACTTTTATTAAAAAAAGTAACAGAAATGTGTGAGCAATGGAATCCTTTACATCTTTCTTGATCGGGGAGAATCCAAACTATTAAAATGATGATATTACCTGTGGTTTGTTATCAAATGAGTATGATAACCAGTTTTTTTTTCAGGGGTCCTCTTATAAAAAGTTAAATAGTATTCTTACAAAATTTGTTTAGCTGGGTAAAATGCCTAGAATTGCCTTAGTATCTTTATAAAAACCAATTGCGGAGGGTGGGGTAAATTTTCCAAACTTTTATAGGTATCATAAAGCCTATATTTTGCGCCAGGATATGTATTGGGTCCTCCCAGAGCTCATGGAAAATACCCCAGATTGGTTGTATTTGGAATGGCGACTCATGTTTCCTTTACATCTATCTCATGTTCTCAGTGTAAAAGTGCCTAGAATATATAAAGAGAACAGAATACATGGAAAACATTACGTTATGTCAGCAATTTATCACCTATCCCAATACACAAATCAATAAATCAATCTATTTGGCTAAACTCCAAGATTAAAATTGGCGGTTTTAAAATCGTATGGAAGCATTGGATTATTGCAGGTATACGAACTTTAAATGATGTTATTTCAAATGGTAAACTGCTTGATTTTTCACAGTTGCAACATAAATATGGTTTAAACAAATCACAAAGCTTTAAATGGTTGCAGCTGAAGCAGGCTATTCAGGAGGGGTTCCCTGAATGGAAAAATCTTAGCAATCGGTATAGTCTGGAATTCTTATGCTTTCAGGCAGATTTCTTGGGACACCAGGCCGCACAGTGGTATAAATTGATATCTGGATTTATGAATAAAAAACCAAAGACTGGTCTTAGAGACATTTGGAGCATTGAGATTAAGCATCAAATTTCTGCATCTCAATGGCCACGAATTTGGTCTTGGAGAATGAGATGTACAGTGTCCGCATCTATGAAACAAACTTGTTACATAGAGCATTTTGGACCCCAGTTAGATGACAAAAGTTGGATAGCTCTAAGTCAGTGGTCTCAAACTCAAACCCTTTGCGGGGCCACATTTTGGATTTGTAGGTACTTGGAGGGCCGCAGAAAAAAATAGTTACTGTCTTATTAAAGAAATGACAATTTTGCATGAGGTTAAACTCTTTATAGTTTATAAAACTTTCCTTTAACAGTTTTACCTTATGCAAAATTGTCATTTCTTTAATAAGACATTAACTATTTTTTCTGCCGCCCTCCACGTACTCTATTTTTTCTGCAGCACTCACATTTAAAGTTTAATATCTTTTCTTTCTCAAAACTGGCACATTTCTATTACTAAATTGAAAATAAAATAATTTTCCTACCTTTGTTTGGTAATTTCATCAGTCTCTGATTGCACATTATTCTTCTGACTGTGCATCCAATGTTTCTTCTCTTCTTTCAGCCTCCTGTATGCTTCCTCTCCTCCAGACCTCATTCCCTCCCCCAACTTTTTCTTTCTTTTTCTATGTCTCTCTTTCTCTGATTCCTTGTCCCATTTTATGCTTTGTTTCTGGCTCCTTGTCCCCCCCCCCCCTTCTTTCTTCCTTCCTTCCTGCCCTCCCCCATGCCACCGCTGCCGGGGAATAGTCTGCTGCTGCTGCTGGCGCCATCGGGAACAGGCCGAGATCTCCACGGGATCGACCAACTCTCGCTGCCCGACGTCAATTCTAACGTCGGAAAGGACGTTCCGGGCAGCCAGGCTAGTCAGAACGTCTTCTCGACGTCAGAATTGAGGTTGGGCGGCGAGAGAAGCAGGGAGCTTAAAGAGCATGGTGCCGACGGTGAGAAGGGAAGGGAAGCAGTTGGGCACTCCTGCTCTAGACGAGCCACGAGCCGCACTCTATGAAGAACAGTGGAGGGTGACCAGTTGTGCGGACTGCCCCCCCCCCCTTGGTACGCCACTGGAGCAGCAGCGTGTCTGGCCGGCTCATTCCATTCAAAGCCGCGGGTTGTGGCTCCTTCCGAGATCCGTGCCTGCGTCTGAAGCCTCTCTGATGTTGTGATGTCAGAGAGGCTTCCGATGCAGGAGCGAATAGCGCAAGGAGCCGCCAACCTGCGGCTTTGAACGGAACGAACTGGCCAGACCTACTGCTGCTCCAAAAGGAAGGAATTATCCACTCCAGGGCCGCAAATAAAACTTGGAGAGCCACATGTGGCCTGCGGGCCGCGTGTTTAAGACCGCTGCTCTAAGTCTAATAGATGCTGGCATTGTAATCTGGAAGCAGGGACTCTAGATCATTTAATATACTTTTGTCCCTGTATCATGGCCTTTTGGAAATCAATTTGGTCTCAAGTTAATTGTTTATTAGAAAACCATGTAGCTCTATCACATGATACAATTCTATTTGGGACGTCAATGAGAATAAAAAGTCAAATTTCATCAAGCAATAATAAACTTTTATTAATAATGACAGGGGTTGCCATTCAACATATAACCAGAAATTGGAAAAATTACACCAGACTTAATTACACCTTCTGGTGGAATTTGTTGTGCTATATATACAAAATGGAAAGAACAATTGCCATACAAAAAGGGAATTATAATAATTTTAAAAAGATTTGGGGGCCATTGATAACATATTGTAATTATTAGACACCTTTTTACACTGAAAGTATAATTTATAATAATGGGAAGGGGGTGCTATATAGTTATATTATTAGTTTAATCAATATTTTTCAATATAACACATGTATGATATTCTTGATTTACAATATTTGTGGAAAGGGAGGGTGAGGGAGGGGCTTAATTTATGTATTTAAGATGATAATAGAAAAGAATTTCAAGTGATATGTATGATTCAATTGATGTAATATTATACACTTGATGTAAGATTGAAAAATGAAAAAAGAATTGAAAAAAAAAATTCTGGTGGGAAAGAAGCTGGAAATTAAATGGGACAGTTCTGACTTGGAGGGGGGAGGGAAGGATTTTCTGAGGTCCTATTCTAAAACTTTGAGAGAGAGACCTGCACTAAAAACCTCGAGTGCACCTTGATAAAAGGGAGCCCAAATGCTCTGTAAGGACTGTTTCTGCCTGATCGTGATTACTGAGTTATTAAATTGTCAAAATATCAGTGTAGAGGAGAGGGGGACTTATGAAGTACCTATCAATGCTCCTCTTTGAAATCCTTGATGCGATCTGTCCGTGACTTTTATTCTGACTGTGTGACATCTTGATGAAGAATGCAAGCATCCTTGGACACTTTGAAATGGGCTGCAATTATCGCATCCAATTTTGCATCACTGTGTTTGAAATGCAAAATAATAAATTATGTTGAGGAAGAGAGCAAAAACTCCTGCTTCAATCTCCCATTTACTGCATGCTGTGACCAGCTGTCCCTGACACAACAGCTATTACCTATCACTCTTCCCTTCCTTCCCCTCCCCCAAAATGGAAAATAAATAAGGTTTGTGTTATTCCAATGAAGTAAAACATTTAGTAGGATCAACAGGGCCCTTCTGGAAGACAAGTGCTAGTGATAAATCTTAATATTTTACAATAAGGGACCAAATCTGCTAGTAAAGAAGAATCTTTGTTAAACTTAATATAAATGTAGGCAGCTACAGAAATGTATAAGAACATAATAGCTATTCTGGGTCAAACTAATGGTCCATCTAGCCTAGTATCCTGTTTCCACACTGGCCAATCCAGAGCACTAGTACCTGGCATAAACCCAAATCGTAGCAACATTCCAAGCTACCAATCCCAGGGCAAGCAGTGGCTTCCCCCACATCTGTCTCAATAACAAACTTGGACTTTTCCTCCAGGAATTTGTTCAAACTTTTCTTAAATCTAGATA
The DNA here is from genome assembly GCF_902459505.1 of Geotrypetes seraphini. Lineage (NCBI taxonomy): Eukaryota > Metazoa > Chordata > Amphibia > Gymnophiona > Dermophiidae > Geotrypetes > Geotrypetes seraphini. The sequence continues at coordinate 73,801,386 of NC_047095.1, forward strand.
CATTAACTGCTCTTACCACATTCTCTGGCAATGAGTTCCAGAGCTTAACTATTCTCTGAGTGAAAAAACTTTCCTCCTATTGGTTTTAAAAGTATTTCCCTGTAACTTCATCGAGGTGCGTCCACATCTGGAATACTGCGTTCAGTATTGGTCGCCATACCTCAAGAAGGACATGGCGGTACTTGAGAGAGTCCAAAGGAGAGCAACGAAACTGGTAAGAGGGCTGGAACACTGCCCATATGCCGAGAGATTGGATAGGCTGGGGCTCTTCTCTCTGATAAAAAGGAGGCTCAGGGGAGATATGATAGAGACCTTCAAGATCATGAGGGGCATAGAGAGGGTGGATAGGGACAGATTCTTCAGACTGAAGGGGACAACAGGTACGAGAGGGCATTCGGAGAAACTGAAGGGAGATAGGTTCAAGACAAATGCAAGGAAGTTTTTTTTCACCCAAAGGGTCGTGGACACTTGGAATGCGCTACCGGAGGAAGTGGTCAGGCAGAGTACGGTACAGGGATTCAAACAGGGATTGGACGGATTCCTGAGGGCTCTCCCAGAGCCACAAAGTTGCTTTTGATACGTTTGCAGGGGTACTTGGCAGTATCGTTAGTGCCAATGTGGATGAGCAGCATCAGATAATAGTCATCAAGCTTGATGAGTCTCGGCAAGCTTTCTGTAACATCTTGGATTTTGGCACCAGGCATGACATCATGTCTGGTCTGCAGATGGACGCTTCTGTATCCCTCAGAAGGGAATCCCAACTACCCCACTACCTTACACCTCCTAGTGACCACAGATCCAGTAATTTTGGGGATTTGAAGCTTTGGATTTTCCTGTCCTTGGGATGCTCTCATCTCGTCCACTTCCAAGACAGCATACCGGTTCTTCAGTTCAAGGGTGGGGGAGTCACAGTCCCAATCTTGCAGTGTTCCATAATCTGAGTCCAGTTATCTTCCCTAAGCAAGCCTTTTCTTCCCCACTGCTAAAAATCTTTGACGCCTCATGAACCATTTCATCGATGTACTTCTCATTCTCACGGATGCTTCTCAGTTTTGCCACCTCCTCTCTCAGTTCCTTTACTTCCTTCATGAGAGTCGAGCTGAAGACAGCTTGCATATGGAACCACTCCCTCTGCCTAGGTAACATTTTCTGTCTGCACAGAGACAGAAATTGTAACCTGAGCAGCAGCTTTGGTGATACGATGTTTCCCAGCCATACTGTAGTGCAGAAGTACTTATACCTGAAAGAATAAAGGGCAGAAAAATCCTACCGAAGTAATACCCTGTTTCTGGTATAAATCAAAAAGTTCTGCTTTGGGGTGGGCGAGAGGAAATCAAATTAACACCAGAGCCTTTCCTCAACAGCTATTTGTGCCTTAATATGATATTATGCCCTGAAATGCAACCTAAAACACTAATCTAGGCTAAAACACTGTTCTGTATTAAACCCTAACAGAGACTCTTAAGACTACACTATTGGGTTGGAGTTAGGAATTGGAAGCAGCATCAAAGAACATGGATTTGAACAGTGCCAGAGTCAGAGCTTGACGTACTGAGTTAGGCAGTTTGCTCCAGGCATAAGGTGCAGCAGGGTAAAAGGGACAGGGTCTGGAGGAGAATGGTACAGATAAGAGGACTTACCTGATGAATGGAGTTCCCAGGAAGGAACATAGGGAGAGATGAGAGAGGAGAGATACTGAGGAGCTGCAGAGTGAATACATTTGTAAGTCAGGAAGAGGAGTTTGAATTATATGCGGAAACAGATAGGGAGCCAATGAAGTGATTTGAAGAGTCAGGTTCTGTGGCTATAGCAGAATTGACGGAATATGAGGCCTGCAGTAGAGCTCTGGATAGATCGAAGGGGAGAGAGATGGTTTAGCAGAAGGCTGTGGGAAGCAGGTTGCAGTAGTCTAGGCGAAAAGTGATGAGTACAGATGAGGGTCTTAGCAGTGTGCTGAGAAAGGAAGGGTTGAATTTTGGCAATATTGAGAGAAAGTAATGACAGGTTTTGACAGTTAGTTGGATTTGTGAAGAGAAGGAGAGGGATGAGACAAAGATCACTCTGAGGTTGCGAGCTGACGAGAAAGGGAGGACGAGGGCGTTGTCTACAGAAACAGAGAATGGGGGAGGGGAGAGGTGAGAGGTGAGTTTAGGAGGAAAGATAAGGTGCTCAGTCTTGCCATGTATAATTTTAGATGGTGATGAGACATCCAGGTAGCGATGTCAGATAGGCAGGCTGAGAATCCGGCCTGAATATCTATAGAGATTTTAAGTGTAGAGAGGCAAATCTGTGAGTCTTTGGCATAGAGGTGATACTGAAAGTCATGGGAGGAGATTAGAGTACCAAGGGAAGAAGTATAGATGGAAAAAAGAAGTGGTCCTAGGACAGAACCCTGAGGTACACCAACCGATAGCAGGTTAGCATCTGAGGAGGATCCACCAAAGCATATACTACAAGTGCGATGGGAAAGGTAGGGAAAAAATGATGATATAACAGAGCTCTGAAACCCCAGCGAGGATAGCGTATCGATGAATAGGTGGTGATCGACCGTGTCAGCTGTAGATAGATCAAGGAAGAAGGGGAGTAGAGGATAGCTTGAGATGAGAGATGGTAAACAGCTTAGATAAGGAAAGGAGGGAGGCGGGGCAATAGTTGGAAGGGCAGGTAGCATCCAGCAAAGGCTTTTTGAGGAGTGGCTTGACAATGGCATGTTTGATCACCTACAAAATTATTTTACTTACCTTTAAAACCAGAGCAAATAATCAGCCGGAATTTATAAACAACTTACTTATTCCATACAATCAAACTAGGACTTTAAGATCTACAGCTCACAACCTTCTTACCATTCCCTCATTGAAATATATCAGTACAATGAGGACCACAATTTTCTCTGTTAGTGCCCCCTCTCTTTGGAACAGTATCCCAAAACGCTTACGTGAAATACCAACTCTTGCCAGTTTTAAGGTGAAAGGTTTCTACCTTCAGTCCCCCCCCCCCCCCCTTTGTTCTTTCCCTTGAATGTTCTCTCTTTCTATCAATTGTAGTTCCAACCCTTCTTCCATTTTATTCCGGTTCGTCAATGTCTTTACAAATTGTCATTTCCCCTGGTTTGTCTTTATTCATATTGTATTTTAATTGGCGCATTGTTTTGCCATTTTTTGTACACCGCCTAGAAGGCTTGATTGGGGGGTATAAGAAATTTTAAATAAACTTGAAACTTGAAGGCGTCAGGCACAGTCACGGTGGAGTGTGATAGAGGGGATGACAGTAGGAGAGATAAGTAAATGGGTGGAAGTGGGGATGGGATTAGAAGAACATGTGGTGAGTTTGGAGGAGGAAAGAAAGTGTGTAGTTTCCTTTTTGGTGATTTCAGAAAAGGAAGAGAAGGCAGCAAGGGCCAAGGGAGTTGATGGAGTGGGCTGGGGGAGGTGGCTCAGTTGAAAACTCAAGGTTGACTCTTTGAACTTTGTTGTATAAGTACTCAGCCATAGTCTGGGGGGAGGCCTTGAGTAAGGAGTTCAGTGTGGCAAAAAGGCAGTGAGGATTGGAGCCGAGAGAGGCAGGTGTAGTAGTCTTGTTTGGTAAGTGAGAGAGCAGACTGGAAGGAGGTCAGGAGGAATTTAGTGAATGAAGTCAGCATGAGTGTGGGATCTAAGCCAGAGATGTTCAGTGGATCTGGCACAAGAGCATAAGTAGTGAATTTTAGAGTTTAGCCAGGGCAAGGATTTGGCACACCTTACAGAGCATGAGGTAAGGGGAGTGACAATATTTAGAGCAGAGGAGAGAGTGATATTATAGGAGGAGACAGCATCGTTCACAGACTTGTGTAGCATAGTGGTAGAGAGGAGAAGCTAAACAGCGGTGGAGAGAGTGCAGAGGTTGATGGCCTGAGGACCATCCAGGTCTAGGGAGAGGGGGATGGGTTCTGAAAGTTATCAGATGATGGTCAGAGAGGGGAAGGACTCTGGTGGAGAAATCTGTGATAGAGCAGTTGGAGAAGAAGACAAGATCAAGGCAGTGATGATTCTGGTGGGTATGGGTAGAATAGCACAGCTAAAGATCAAATGAAGACGTAAAGCTAGAAGCAAGTGTGAATGTTAATCACCAAGAATGGGGGAGGGAGATGAATGTTCAAAGAAGAAAGCAAGCCAGGAGTCAAAGTCAATGAGGAAAGAAGAGAGGGTTTTATCAGGGGGTTTAAGAGAAAGGGTGGTAGATGCATGAAACAGTCTCCCAGAAGAGGTGGTGGAGACAGAGACTGTCTGAATTCAAGAGGGCCTGGGATAGGCACATGGGATCTCTCGGAGAGAGAAAGAGATAATGGTTACTGTGGATGGGCACACTAGATAGGCCACTTGGCCTTTATCTGCCGTCATGTTTCTATGGTAAATGACAGCTATGCGGAGGAGTAAATAAACAGATGGCATGAACTTTGAAGGAAGAAAAATGGTGAAACTGAGGTGGAAAAAAGGGTTAAAATCTACAAGAGGATAAGAGTAGCAGCCCAGCACCATCTTCATGACCAACTGGGTGAGGCATATGAGAGAAAAGGTAGCCACCATGACAAAAGGCCTCCATAGTGATTCCTCTATCCTATTAATCACTTTCTCCTCAACAACGCATTTTTCGGTCCTATTAACTCTCTTTCTTCTCCCCTCTTAAGTTCAATCAATTTGTACCTCGCTTAATCTTTTGTAAACCGCATAGAGTTTAACGGTATTGTGGTTTATAAACTGTTATTATTATTATTATTATTAAAAGGCGGCAGCTGAAGTAGAGTCATCGGGACATATCCAGGACTTAGTTAGTACAAGCAGATAAAAAATGGAGATGTGAAGACAGTGCGGGCATTCCACAGAGCACATGAGAAGGGCAGGAGAGGAGCAGAGGTAAGATTGGTGACACTGCGGTGTGACCCACATGAGTAAGAAAAGAGTAGGTTGGGAGGACCAGGGTTGGAGCAAGAAGATATGGGTGAGAGGGAGGGGAGCTGCTGTGACACAGGCGGAATGCACACAGGGGGAGAGGGGATGGCCGAATGAAAGAGAAAGTATTGAAGCTTTAGGGCTGTGAAGAGGGTAGTGGACTAAAGTGAGGGTGATGTAATGGATTCAAAACATGAGTGATGTGGTGTTGAGGTCAGTGGTTTGAGATGAAGGGAGAGATTGGGGAACGTCAGTATCAGGAGAAGGAGGTGTACAGGAGTCATAATGGTACAAGGAGTGGGGGGGGGGGGACAGTGGGAGGACTCTGGCTAAGGGCTAGTCTCAGAACCTGAATGTGAGGAAGATAACTTACCAGAAGGGTTCACACGCGAAAGGTAAGGTTATATCCAGGTCATAGGAAGGCAGCAGGGTTTAGATATGGGTAAAAATTAATCTGCTTGCGTCCCCAGAAGAAACAAAAGGAATGATTTGGGCAGTGGTATCATTTTTAATCACCTTGTCATGTGATAGTGGTATAAAGGACATTTTATACCCCCACCCCCGTCATTCGTATTTATTAAGATTTATTTACTGCCTTTTTTGAAGAAATTCATGCAAGGCAGCATACAGCAACAATAAGTCAAATGTATGCATGATATGCAGGGAACAGCTTCCCTTCTCACAGTCAGTTTTCCCATGCGAACCAACACAAAATTCAAAGACAGCCCTGCTAATTCCAAAGATCTAATGACCCAAGAGCGCCTTGAGGCTGCTTCACATCTCCTTCACTAGGGCACAGCCCGGAGCATTTCCCCAGCCTTCTCCGAGGCTCTTTCTGCAGCTGAGACAGAGACAGGCACGCTTCCTTTCCTTTCAGTAAGGACATAAAGGAGGGCTGGGTTTAGTTACCATGCAACTCCCCTTCCCACCCCTTACCCTATAAAGCTAGAGGGAAGGCATTCTATCAGTCTTGCTGCAGTTAGATGTACGAAGAGCTCCTCTGCTTTCTGTACTCTCTGATTCCCAAAGCCAGCCAGGATCCTCTCGACTCCAGCTGCTGACCACTGACTCCCATAGCCAGCCAGGATCCTCTAAACTCTAGCTGCTGACCACTGATTCCCACAGTCAGCCAGGATCCTCTAAACTCTAGCTGCTGACCACTGACTCCCACAGCCAGGATCCTCTAGACTCCAGCTGCTGACCACTGACTCCCACAGCCAGCCAGGATCCTCTAGACTCCAGCTGCTGACCACTGACTCCCACAGCCAGCCACAATCCTGTAGACTCCAGCTGCTGACCACTGACTCCCACAGCCAGCCACGATCCTCTAGACTCCAGCTGCTGACCACTGACTCCCACAGCCAGCCACGATCCTCTAGACTCCAGCTGCTGACCACTGACACCCACAGCCAGCCACGATCCTCTAGACTCCAGCTGCTGACCACTGACACCCACAGCCAGCCAGGATCCTCTAGACTCCAGCTGCTGACCACTGACACCCACAGCCAGCCAGGATCCTCTAGACTCCAGCTGCTGACCACTGACTCCCACAGTGCTCTAGACTTCTGCTGGACACCAACATACAGACTCCCACTGCTTGCCACAGTCTTCTGAGCTCTCGCTACCTATTTCTATCTAAGAAAAAAGGGCAGGCAAAAAAAAAATGAAAGTGTTGAAAAGCAACTAGATAGAGCAGAGTTTGCCCTCTTTTCTATGGAACTAGTCATTAAATTTCTATAAAGTTTTGGAAACTTTAATTGTTTCTTGGTTTTATGTGCTGTGATAGCTGAAAGCTCTACACAGCTCACAAAGAACATCCACAATGCCACTACTTCACTGAGATCTGTTTATACAACTCAGCAGCCTTTCACCGAGTGGATTTTTGATGGCTTCTAGGAGAGCAGAAGGGCTGTGATGGTCTCTGTGAGGGACTGGATCACTGGAAGAGGAGAGACACCCAGTGCTCATCACCAAAGAAAAGAGACTGCCTTTTTGACCCAGTCTGAAGGAGGCCAATGTCCATCAACTGCTCTGGATGGCAGACATACACATTGAACCAAGGACAGCCAGATCAAAAAGCACCTATTTCTCACAGAACCTGGAATCCCTCTTCTTTGGATGAAGCAATGCAAAACGCCTCTGCTGCATGGCTCTCAGACTGGGACAGCAATGGTTCCAGGGAGGAGAATGGGATGCTTGCTGATTTGGTCCCCTTCTTGACCGATGCGTGGCTGGTACCCCTTTTCTTTTCTCTCATCATGCTCACTGGGTTGATCGGGAACTCGCTTGTCATTTTTGTTATTTCCAAACACCGGCAGATGAAGACAGCCACCAATTTCTACATAGGTAAGCATAAACACAACCAGTGGTGATCAGCATTTTGCTGACTGCTGTTGGTCTTAAACTTGGAAATTGAATGCTGGGCCACGTTTGAATTTCCAGCTAACCCATAACCATTAAGTGAGATATTCAGCACTCAACCAGCTTCAAAAACCTGAAAATTCAGTGCCAAAAACCGGGATATAACCCGGACTTGAATTTCTGGGTGTAATGCCAGGAGTAGTGGCTGAATATTGACCCCTTAATTTGTTACGTAAAGACTACTTTCCATATTTGCAGCTTGTGGGAGATACAACTGCATTGACGAATGATTGACAGTTGGAGCAACATTGTATCAAGTTATTGATTGAAGGGTATCTGGCTAGAGAGTTGTACTGGGAGAGGGTTACCAGATGTCCGGATTGGCCAAGATTACATTACATTATATTAGAGATTTCTATTCCGCCATTGCCTTGCGGTTCAAGGCGGATTACAAAAGAATTACAAAAAACGTTTTACAAGGAGATATCTGATAATTTCTAGAGGAGATAAAGAGTAGTTGAGGTTGCTTTGGGGAAGTGGGAAGGAGCAAGTGGTATTAAATCGTTTGCATGAATTTCTTGAAAAGTAGAGTATTTCTTTTCTGAATGTTTTGTAGTCTGGGGTCATAATTAGTAGATTGGAGATTTTGTTGTCGAGTTTTGCTGCTTGTGTGGCTAGGAGGCCATCATATAGTTTTTTTCCGTTTGACTTCTTTGATTGGGGGTGTGAATGGAGTGTGGGTTTTCCTTTGTCTAGTTGATGTAGTTTGGATGAGGCGGTTGTTCAGGTAGGTTGGGCTGTCGCCGTTTATGGTTTTAAATAGTAGACAGTGTGAGTTGAGGTATGCCTCTGTAATGTGGTCGTGTTTCCTCAATGAATATATGTGTCTCAGTGCTGTGTTTTGGATTGTTTGTTGCTGGGCAGGGGAGGTAGAGAATGTTGCAATAGTCTAAAAGATCTAGGACTAGGGATTGATTAAGAGCCGGAATTGTGTTCTATCGAAAAATTTTCGAACTTGTCTTAAGTTTCTCATAACTGCAAATGATTTCTGTATTGTTTTATTGATTTGTGGTTGCATGGTGCAGCATCTATCTATCGTCATTTCTAGTAGTTTTAGGGTGGGTCCGGGTGGCTTTTCAAAACCTGGCACTTTGAGAGGGGGCATCTGCTCACCATGGATGCAACGCAGCGATGTCATGCGCACGTGACGTCATTGTGTCGCATCCACACATGTGCAGATGCATTTCTGCCCAACGAACAGGCGGGGAGCAGAGGTGGGGCGTAATGAGGCGGGGATGGGTAGAACCGACGTAAAATCTGGCAACCCTATACAGGGACATATTTCACCCATCCCCAATGGAAAAGAAAGATATTGGGAGAATGATTTTGGCTTTTCTCTAAATTTCTAAAGGGCATCTTCTTTCCCTTCAACCGTTATGGTGCAGCAACTCCTTGTCAGCTCTCTCTTTCCCCTCTGCCTCTATGAAGCAGCAATTCACCGTTCCCTTCCTCTCCCCTCCCCCAAAATGTGCAGCTTGTGTCTATCTCAAGTCCTCTTTACTACCAACAAAACCAGGAAGGAGCCTGGCATCAGGCTCTGTGTGCTTGCATTTTTTTAGGCTCACAGGAGCAGCGGTTAAAGCTATAGCCTTGGCACCCTGCTCCCCGGGAACCTGGGCAAGTCACTTAATTGCCCCCATTGCACCAGGTCAATTAGATAGATTGTGAGCCCACCAGGACATTCTGAGCTGACTTGAGAGTAACAGTATAGAAAATGAAATCAATTAATCAGTTCTTAGTATTCAGCAGAGCCAAAAAGCCGTGTCTTCAATTTCTCCTCCGATATCATTATGTGCCTTCTGGCAGTTTCCTTGTTTTGTAGTCATTCCCTCAAATTTTGTTAAATTTTCTTAATTTTGGATTTTTTGGCATTCGAGCCACTTCGAGGCCTTTTTCACCTCAGGGGGGTCTTGACAGTTTTCACTATACTTTTCACACAAACTCCCTAGGCCATCAAGCCTTTTGCCTTTGTGGCAGCTGTGTTTCCCTCCATGTCAAAGAGGGTGCCGAGCAGCTTCAAGAAATGTATTTGATGTAATTGGACCATTTAAGAACATAACAATAGCCTGTTGTCATGTTTGGTAGCTAGGCCCTGACCTCTATCTGTCCACCTTGGGGGTCAGCACCCAAGAAAAAGATCTGACTGTCATTGTAGACAATATGCTGAAGCCTTATGCCCAATTTTCAGCAGCAGACAAAAAAGCAAACAGGATGCTAGGAATTATTAAAAAAGGGATGGTTAACAAGACTAAGAATGTCATAATGCCCCTGTATCACTGACCTCATCTGGAGTACTGCATTCAATTCTGGTCTCCTTATCTCAAGAAAGATATAGTGGTGCTAGAAAAGGTTCAAAGAAGAGCGACCAAGATGATAAAGGGGATTGAATGCCTCTCATGAGAAGACTAGGGCTAGATTCACTAACCTACCCGATCGTGACCGATCCGTGTCCGATCCGGGCAGGTCTGATGGATTCTTCAACCTCTAATATTCAAATGGGGGTTATCGGAAGAACGCCCCCATCTGCCGGCACGGATCGCTAGTATGCGATCCCAACGCATGTGCAGACCAGCTGTAGATCGTCTGCACATGTGTCTAAGACCCATCCGAGCCATGACTTAACTTTAATTTTTAGCCCAGCGAGCCAATGGTTTTAACCTGCTTTAAACCTGCGGGTTAAAACCATGGGCTCGCAGTGCAGGGGAAGGACAGGAGAAATTCGGGGGGCAGGCAGGAGAGATCTGGGGACGAGCAGGGTGGCGATTTGGGGCAGAGTAGGCCAGAGAGATCTGGGGAAGAATATCAGGGTGGCAGGCAGGAGAGATTCGGGGCAGCAGAGAGCAGGGCTTCAGTGGAGCTGGAGAGTCAGAAAGATGTTTACGACTGGTCTCCAGCAGTTGCTTCTTAGGTTGATCGGCCAGCCCAGTTGGTTTCAAAAATTTCTTTGGTGAATTGCGTCCCTATCTACTTTGCATGCGTTTCCCCTCATTTGCATGCACGGATTGCAAGTGGATCGCAGGAGAGGTTAGTGAATCGGGCTGGAGGGAAATCTGGTCGCAAAGGGGTCGTAAACCAATTGGTACACGATCGGTTTGCTTAGTGAATCTAGCCCTAAAATGGTTAGGGCTCTTCAGCTTGGAAAATAATAATAATAATAATTTTATTTCTTGTATACCGCTATACCGTGAGGTTCAAAGCGGTTTACAGTATAGATACCATAAATATGCAATAAAAATTGAAATAAATGAAAAAAGGTACCTAGAAATTCCCTAACTGTCCCGAAGGCTCGGCTGAGGGGAGATATGATTGAAGTCTACAAAATCCTGAGTGGAGTAGAATGGGTACAAGTGGATCAATTTTTCATTCTGTCAAAAATTACAAAGGCTAGGGGGACACTCCATGAAGTTACATGGAAATACTTTTAGGAGGAAATATTTTTTTCAATCAAAAAACTAGTTAAGTTTTGGAACACATTGGCAGAAGATGTGGTGAGAGCGGTTAACATAGCTGGTTTTAAAAAAGGTTTGGTCAGGTTCTTGGAGGAAAAGTCTGTAGACATGGGGGAAGCCACTGCTTGCCCAGGATCGGTAGCATGGGTTTTTAACCAGGTAAATGACCTGGATTGGCCACTGTGAAGATGGTCTGACCCAGTAAGGCTATCCTTATGTCTCCAGAACTACACCCAGTACTCAAAATGTAGTCTCACCAGAGATTTCTATAGAGGAACTATCACCTCCTTTTTCCTACTGGCCATTCCTCTCCCTATGCACCCAGCCTTCTGGCTTTGAACCTTGCTCTTTCTACCTGTTTGGCCACCTTAAGGTCATCAATTTTAAACACATAAGTACTCCACCGTCCCCACACTTCACCCACCCCAGGATTTGTTGCTCATAGAGAATGACACGGGGACAATTTTTTCCCCATCCCCGCAGGAACTCAATTTCGCCATCCCGTCCCTGCGAGTTTTGTCACTTTTCCTGTCCCTGTCCCAATTCCTGTAAGATCTGCCTTAACCACACAAACATCATACACTTATTATTTTAAAGTGTTTGAGGCTTGTGCAGATGAGGACAGGAATGGGGCAGGTGCAGGAAAAAAACACTCACCAGGACGGGAAAATGAATTCCCATGGGGACAGGGAAAAATTTGTCCCTGTGTCATTCTCTAGTTGCTCATATATAGACAACCCACTAATCAAGAATACTCCTCATCCAATCAAGATAACTTATTTAATGTAATCATTGTGGTGCTTTAGTTGTACCTGGTGGAATTCTGCGTGATTGTGCAATGCAGAATTGCAGTTACGCTGAATTCCTCTTTTTCCGCACAGAATCTTGGTTGGTATCAGCTATTGTCTACATTAGTCCATATTCGTCCATATTATCGATTATTGCATTGGGTAGCGTTGGAAGCAAGAATACTATTTAAGTTGTCTTTATTTGTTTTAAGCTGATTTTAGGAGAGTCTCCAATTTATTTGTCCCCTCACTTTGAATTTTATAGACCATCAAGGATTACAAGAAGTTCCAGTTTATTTACCTATCCTAAGCCAAATGGTGTCAGATATAAGACCTTTTTTGAAAGGACCTTAGCATTTCAGGCAGGCAAACTACAATATTGGCTCAGTGAATATTTTGTCTTCATCAAGCCATGTCTTACTGTTCTTTTCGAAAATTAGTAAAGTCTGCTTTGTTTGACAAATTTATCACATAATTAGGCCTTCTTAACATTGTAATTATTTTACCATTTTTAATCTTGTTTTTTTTTAATCTTATGATATGTATGTACTTCGCTGATTGTTCAGTTTCTTATGCTGTAAACCGCCTAGAACTCTTGGGTAATGGCGGTATAGAAGAATAAATTTATTATTATTATCTTGTGTGGTATTGGCAGCGATTCTCACATGCTGCCTGCTGCTAACCCAGTAGTCTCTCCGATAGTATGACCCGATGAAAAAAGCCTTACTAGGAAGAGTACAGGGGGAGGAGGAGTGAGAAGTTGCAGGCAAGTTCCTAGAGGAAAAGTCCATACATTGCTGTTGAGACAGACATGGGAGAAGCCACTGCTTGTCCTGGATCGGCGGTATGGAATGCTGCTACTATTTGGGTTTTTGCCAGGTACTTGTGACCTAGATTAGCCTCCGTGAAGACAGGATACTGGACTAGATGGACCACTGGTCTGATCTAGTAAGGCTATTCTTAAGTTCTTAAGAAGGAAAGTTGCTGGCATGGGAAGAGGAAGGAAAGATGCTGGCATAGGGGAAGGGAAGGGAGTGAAATGCTGCACATGATAATGGAGGGGAGGAAGGGAGAGATGGTGCATGGAGGGGGATAGAGAGGTTTGACCCATGGCACAAGGCAGACTAGCTACCCATTTCTCACAGGATTACATATAAAATTGTACTATGAACATTTAAAATACAATTTCATCATACCCCCTCTTGTACGCGCCGATCAAATAATCAAAATCTTCTTTCTATTCCTTCAATAAGACAAATACTACCCGTTCCTCTAGCTCAGGGGTAGGGAACTCCGGTCCTCGAGAGCCGTATTCCAGTCAGGTTTTGAGGATTTCCCCTGTGAATATGCATGAGATCTATTTGCATGCACTACTTTCAATGCATATTCATTGGGGAAATCCTGAAAACCGACTGGAATATGGCTCTCGAGGACCGGAGTTCCCTACCCCTACTCTAGCTTTTCAGTAAATGCCCCAGAACTATGGAATTCAATGCCAAGCCATTTAAGGGAAGAATCATCACGTGATTGTTTCATATTCAACTTAAAACCTTTTTTGTTTAGGGATGTGTTTGAATTATAACCTCTTTACCTCTGCTAATTGGACCGGCACAACCAGGACTCCCTCCCCACCTCGATTCATTTTCCTATACATTATTGTATTTCTTTCTGTTAACCTCTTGTTTCACCTTATAAGTATGATGTAGTAATGGCATAGTCTATTGTTTTTTAATTTAAATGTATGTCTCCAATTTTATAACATTTTTTAACTGTACACTGCTTAGCAATGAGATAAGTGGGATAATAAATTTTAATACACTTGAAACTTGAGAGAGAGAGATCATGGACAGTAGGAAAGAATCAGAAATATTGGATATGGCAGAGGAAGGAAAAGAATGCTGCATGGAGGAGGGATGCAAGGGAGGGAGAGAGAGAGGTGTTGGGCATGGGGGTGGATGGTGGTGGTGGGGGAGAAGGAGGGAGATGTTGGATCCAGGAGCAGAATAGAGTGATGGAAAGATGCCTGGGAATGGGACTGAAGGAAGAGAGTGGACCATGAGGGAGAGTGCAGGAGAGAAGAGAGAAGGAGATATCAGACTACGAGGGTGTGAAAGGAAGGAAGGAAGAGGGAGCAGATGCTGGGCTATAAGGGTGGAGGAAGTAATGTGCTGAGAATGGTAGAACCTTGAGGGGGAGGAGAGGGTGGCAAGGAAATGGATGAGAAGATAGATATAAGAGAGAGAAGAAATATGAATGGGGAGCACCCACTTCTCCTTCAGTATTTTTACTGCACAGATGGAGGTAGGACTTGGAGAGAAGGTTGTAGGAATATGTGATGCTATGTCCAGAAAATCCCCCTTGGCAGCTCAGGATCTCATCGGTGTGGGTGGGAACCCCCTCAGTCTTTTGGCTCTATAACCTCAAGACAAGGTAAGATGGCAGTGGAAGAACTCTATAGAGAAGAGGAAAAAAGGGGGAGGGGGAGAAGGATAGTTTGTGGAGAGAGTGTAATAGGGGCTGCTGGTCATTGTGGACAATGCTGCATTTACATTGCCAGTTTTAATGTCCTACCACACAGTCGGCCAAATCCTGGCTGGTTGGTACCCTTGTGGCAGAGACCTATATGTGCATATACTGAATTTCAAATGTTTTGTTTAGTAAATTTTCACTATTCCTGGGTGTGACACGCAACCTGTCTCCTGTACCCTGCCTACAGCCTCTGAGTTCTTTAGTTAGGGTTACTATTGGCTGTAACTCAGTCTTTATTTTATCTCCGGCAATTTTAGCTAACCTGGCATCCACAGATATCATCTTTTTGGTGTGCTGTGTGCCCTTCACTGCCACCCTCTACCCACTACCCAGCTGGATATTTGGGGACTTCCTCTGCAAGTTTGTGGCTTATTTACAGCAGGTGAGTCCTAAGTTTAGAGCTGTGAATATCTACACTAAGTGCATCTCAAGCTGCAGTTGAAGGGTGGTAGGTTCATGTCTAATGTAGTTATCCTTCTCAAGTTATGTAGTTGAGTTTTGAGGTGGGGGAAGTGAGTGCCAGTTCAGAGGGCTGGAGGAGAGGGAGGTTAATTTTGAGTCAGGGAGGGATTGGGGGTGAAGGATATCTATAGGACTGGAGTAGCCCATTTCAGACAGCCTAGTCAGATCCTCAAATACTTTGACCTTGGCCAAGTGATGTTGTCCTTGGAGACGAATTTACTAAACTCTGCTACTCTTGTTAGTATGCATTAATACTGTTAATGTGTTATCAATAAATAATAACATAGTAAATTACAGCAGATAAAGACCTGAGCAGTCCATCCAGTCTACCCATTAGTTATACTCATTAAAAATACATAATTAAATTAACTTGTCTCTTCTTTGATATTTCTGGGCCATAGACTAAAGGCCACCTAGTATTGTTCTAGGTTCCAAATGAAGAAGTTGCCGTCCAAGCTCACTCCAGCCTATCCAAACATCCCGTTGTTTGCAGGACATCTACCATAAAGTCTGGCCAATAATGTCCTCATGTTCCAAGTTAGTGGAGTTCCCATTGATGCCCTCCCCAGCCCATCCTACACTGAATCACCATATATGGAACACAGACCGTACAAGTCTGTTCAATAATAGTCATATTCTTTAATTTATACCATTTGTTTTCTAATTAGAGATCCTCTGTGTCTATCCCACACTTTTTTGAATTCCATCAACGTTTTCCTCTCCACCACCTCCCTCAACCTCAATTTATGTCCTCTAGTTTTAACAATTTCCCTTCTCTGAAAAAGATTTGGTTCTATAAACTAAGACCTGCAGCAAACAGCAGAGATTACTTTGTGGTCCTTGAGGATGGGGAAATGCCTACCATACCTGAATGTAACTTGCCTTGAGTTCAGCCACTGATGAAAAGGTGTGGCCTAAACCTAAACATGTCCCATAGTTAGTTTGGAAAGTAGGAAATTGGAGTGACATGGAAAATTTCTCTGTGGACTGACCGTTATCAGATCTGATATTGACACAGCTCAAGAAATTGTGGGGAGGATCCCAGCTGGAGACAGAGAAACAGTTTCATATCCATTTTAACTGTGCATCTGTCCTGCTAAGTTGCCTGCTTTGAAGAGCTGACTTCCACCCATAATCAGGAAATTCCCGTTGAACAGGGCCACTCAGGAATCAACCACTCAATGTTTTATTTGTTTCCACTGACCATGAGTAGCTTCACATAACGAGGTCATCACTTCCAGCTGTTCAGGAGAGCAGTGCTGCAGAGAGGGAGGATTGGGGGTAGGTGAAAACCAGGTTGGGAAGTGGGGCTAGAATCTCCTGCTTAAAAATTGCTTCTCCTTGGCATCTCTGGGGCAAAGATCAAAGGTCCACAGAAAACTCATCAACAATTCTGACTCCCCCTGCTGGTCATGTTCTATCACTACACATAGTCGTTGTAGGGGATGTAGGAAGTCTTAATCTGAAGTGGCTTTTCCTTAGCATTGGCCACCTCTATACCATAATCAGACTGGATGCTTGGGCTATTCAGCAAATTTACATAAAACTGTTCCAAGCACTGGGCCAGAGATCTCTGTGGTTACATCTACATTTTCCAGCATCTTCTATAGCACAGCGGACCCAGTCCAGCCTCTGTGCAGACAAAATGTGTGTATGCGGGGGTTGGGGCATGGGATTCTGAGCATTCTGCCATTTTCCATGGGGGATGGGGAGGGAAAACGTTAACAGATTTAGTGCTTAACCTTTCTACTTTGCTGACACAGGTTACAGTACAGGCGACCTGCATCACACTTACGGCCATGAGTGCTGACCGATGTTACGCTACGATGTACCCACTGAAGTCCCTGCGCCACCGCACTCCGCGTGCTGCCATGATCGTCAGCATCTGCATCTGGATTGGTATGTCCTGAGTGTCCTGGATGCAGCTCCCCATAATGCAACCTCTTAGCTGAGAACTGCCACCCCAGTCTTTCACTATGACTGAAATCAGTGGCTTTCTGCCACGTCAACACTACGCCCTGTATTTGTTCCTAATGTGTAGACAACAGGAGAATCAGTTCCACAAACCAAAAATCAAACAAACAGTGGAGATGTGCCAGAAAGACAGCTATGCTGATTAATTTCAAACCTTTGCTTTATTCATTCAATGACTCGACTTATAAATGTTTCAGCTCAAATGGCCTGCATCTAGAGTCTAAAAATTATTGACACACAAATAGAAATAAAAATAAGTTTGGGTTATTTTTTTGCGTTGGTGCACTCTGATGTCTTTAAAGGCTCATACTTAAGCATATGTACAATGTTGTATCAACAAGAATGTGCGCTAGTAAGAACATAAGAAGTTGCCTCCGCTGAGTCAGACCAGAGGTCCATCGCGCCCAGCAGTCCGCTCCCGCGGCAGCCCATCAGGTCCATGACTTGTAAGATGATCCTTCTATCTATACCCTTTCATAATCCTATCTCTACCTCTATCTGTATCCCTCAATCCCTGCATCCTTCAGGAATTTATCCAAACCTTCTTTGAAACCCCGTAATGTACTCTGTCCTATCACAACCTCCGGAAGCGCATTCCAGGTGCCCACCACCCTCTGAGTGAAAAAGAAGTTCCTAGCATTGGTTCTAAACCTGTCCCCTTTCAATTTCTCCAAGTGTCCCCTTGTTCTTGTGGTTCCCAATAGGCTGAAGAACCTGTCCCTCTCCACCTTCTCTATGCTCTTCACGATCTTGTAAGTCTCTATCATGTCTCTTCTGAGTCTCCGCTTCTCCAGGGAAAAGAGCTCCAGCCTTTCTAACCTGTCTGTGTATGAAAGGTTTTCCATACCTTTTATCATTTTTGTTGCGCTTCTCTGAACCCTCTCAAGTATTGCCACGTCCTTCTTAAGGTACGGTGACCAATATTGGACACAGTACTCCAGATGCGGGCGCACCATCGCACGATACAGGGGCATGATGACTTCCTTTGTTCTGGTTGTAATACCCTTCTTAATAATACCCAACATTCTGTTTACTTTCTTTGAGGCCGCTGCACATTGTGCCATTGACTTCATTGTTGTATCCACAGCACACTCAAGTCTTTTTCAAGGTTATTTTTCCCTAGTACGAATCCCCCCATTTTGTAGCTGAACATCGGGTTCTTTTTCCCTAAATGCATGACCTTGCATTTCTCTACATTGAAGTTCATCTGCCATTTATTCGCCCATTCCTCCAGTTTGTTCAGGTCCCTTTGTAGGTCTTCACATTCCTCTGCAGTTCTAACCCTGCTACAGAGTTTAGTATCATCCGCAAATTTTATAACTTCACACTTTGTCCCTGTTTCTAGGTTGTCTCTACACTTCTCTGATTTCTCATGATGGCAGACGCTTCCACACATAAATACATTCATATGGTTGTGGCCATCTTTTTACTGTTTAGTGAGCATGGAGTGCATAATCTTTGGACACTCAACAAGAGGCATGTTTTAGATTTTATCTCCACTTGTATTATCGTCAGTTTTTATTGTGCGCAAGCTTTCAGCATGTGAACTAAAGTGGAGGCGATTTCTCTCTTTGTTTTAGTTTTTACAGCTGTAGTATTGTTGGGTTTCTTGTGGAGCTTTTATTCACTCCGCATACAGGCCAAAGTATTGTAGGATTCGTTATGGAATTCTTGATTTTTAAGCAGCCCTTAGTCTAAAGCATGCACACTCGTCTTTTTGTTTTTTTGACATGGTAGGGATTGTTTGCCATATACATTGGCTGTTTAAACATGAACTACATATACGACCATTAGAGTTATTTACTTGAAGACGAGAATGATGTATCATACCGGCTTTATCGCTTTCAGTGCATGCAACCCCGCCGTACTCAAGGAACTAAGAAATGAAATAGCTGAGCCACTTCGACAAATATGCAGCCTATCCTTAAAAACTGGAGAGATTCCGGAGGACTGGAAAATAGCAAATGTCACGCCCATCTTCAAAAAAGGCTCAAGGGGAGACCCAGGAAACTACAGGCCGGTGAGCTTGACCTCGGTCCCGGGAAAGATGATGGAAGTGCTGATTAAAGACAGCATCTGGAAACACATCGAAAAAAATGGGCAGCTAAAGTCGAGCCAGCATGGCTTCTGCAAGGGCAGGTCATGCCTCACGAACTTATTATACTCTTTGAGGGGGTAACCAGCCAGATAGATAAAGGGGAATCCATAGACATCATTTACCTTGACTTCCAAAAAGCCTTCAACAAGGTGCCACACGAAAGACTGCTAAGGAAGCTATGGAACCAAGGGGTACAAGGGGAGGTCCACCGATGGATCAAAAACTGGCTGGCGGACAGGAAACAAAGGGTTGGAGTAAAGGGCCATTACTCAGACTGGCAATGGGTCATGAGCAGAGTTCCGCAGGAGTCGGTACTGGGACCGCTCCTGTTCAATATATTTATTAACGACCTGGAGGCAGGAACAAAATGTGAGGTTATTAAATTTGCGGATGACACCAAGCTATATAGCAAGGTCAATAACATGGAGGACTGCGAAGATCTCCAAAAAGATCTGACAACACTGGAAAAATGGGCCAAAAAGTGGCAAATGAGCTTCAACATAGGGAAATGCAAGGTCATGCATATAGGGAAAAAGAACTCGATGTTCACTTACAAAATGGGGGGATCACCGCTAGGGGTGAGCAACCTTGAAAGAGACCTGGGAGTGATGGTAGACACAACATAAAAGGCGTCGGTGCAGTGCGCCACAGCCTCAAGGAAAGCAAACAAAATGTTGGGTATCATCAAGAAGGGTATCACGACCAGGACGAAGGAAGTCATCCTGCCACTGTATCGTGCAATGGTGCGCCCGCACCTGGAGTACTGTGTTCAGTACTGGTCGCTGTACCTCAAGAAGGACATGGCGGTACTTGAGAAAGTCCAGAGAAGAGCAACTAAGCTAATAAAGGGCATGGAGGACCTCTCATATACTGACAGACTGAAAGACAGACTGAAAAAGCTGGAGCTTTTTTCCCTGGAAAAGCAGAGACTTAGAGGAGACATGATAGAAACCTTCAAGATCATGAAGGGTATAGAAAAAATTGACAGGGACAGATTTTTCAAATTATGGGGAACCACAAGTACAAGGGGCACTCAGAGAAATTGAAAGGGGAGAGGTTTATAACAAACGCCAGGAAGTTCTTTTTCACACAGAGGGTGGTGGATACATGGAACGCGCTACCGGAGGATGTGATAAGCAGAAGCACGCTACAGGGCTTCAAAGAAGCTTTGGATAGGTACTTGGAGGACAAAGGGATTAAGGGGTACAGATAAGAGTAGAGGTAGATTATAGGGACAGGATTAGAGGTAAGTTATAAAATTAGTCAGGGACCACTGTTCAGGCAATAGGCCTGATGGGCCACCACAGGAGCGGACCGCTGGGCAAGATGGACCTATGGTCTGCCTCAGCGGAGGCAACTCTTATGTTCTTCTTGTTATTGATCGCCTAGTTATTGATCGACTAATTTTTTAAAAAAATTATTTATTATTTTATCCTTTTTGACAAAAGACTTAATCAAAAACTAGAAATAATACAATACCAGTTTAAACATCTTTGAAAAAGTACATCAAATACAAAAGGTAGAGAGAACAAGAGGGCACTCTCTGAAGTTAAAAGGAGATAGATTCCGTACCAATGTAAGGAAGTTCTTCTTCACCCAGAGAGTGGTGGAGAACTGGAATGCTCTCCTGGAGTCTGTTATAAGGGAAAACACGTTCCAGGGATTCAAGACAAGGTTGGACAAGTTCCTGATGAACCGGAACAAACGTAGGTAAGGCTGGTCTCGGTTAGGGCACAGGTCTTTGACCTGGGGGCCACCGCGTGAGCGGACTGCTGGGCGCGATGGACCACTGGTCTGATCCAGCAGTGGCAATTCTTATGTTCTTGTGTTAATTCAGGAAACATCTTTATAAAAAATTCAAAGATAAACCAAGAAATCAAATATACCGGTTTGTATAATTAGTCCTTAATATAAGAGGCCAAAGCTGTAAATTTAACTGAAAATTTCACTTATTAATATGAATAAAGGAAAATAAAGATGTGGCCAGCTCGGCTTTAGAACTTATTTCACAGGAAATCTCACAAAGTTACAACACTTGCTCTTTGGCAGAAATAAACTTTGACAACTATTGAGGTTCAAAAAACACATATCTATTCCCTTGATAGACCATCACACATTTACAGGGGTATTTTAGAATAAAAGTCGCACTCAACTGTAAGACCCAGGGTCTCAAAATAAGAAACTGGATAGATCGTGACACATCTGGATACATTCCCTGTCCAAATCAATAGCAAATTGTACAAGCAGCGTAGCAGTTGCCGGTACCTCATTATCTGATCTCTCCAGGAAATTTGTTAAATCCAGACTATCAGCAGATAAATTCTGCTGATTTGGATTTTGAGCCTGAACTCTACTTGGTAAATAACAAATTTTTGAGAGAGGTGGATAAGAGCACTCAGGAACTTTCTTTCTTTTTTTTTTTGATACAATCATTTTATTGATGTTTTTACATATGATTTTATGACTTTTATTGAATAAATTCCTGCACCTTGTACATTTTCTGCAGTTTTGTTTTGGTTTCCTGCTTTGCATCTTTTTTTTTTCCAAATCTTTATTCATTTTATATCTCACGCAGGAACGCAGGGAAAGGGGGGACATGATTGAGATGTTTAAGTATGTCACAGGACGTGTCGAGGTGGAAGACGACATCTTCTTTCCCAAAGGACCCTTGGTCACAAGAGGGGCACCCGCTCAGACTCAGAGGAGGGAAATTTAATGGTGACACCAGGAAGCATTTCTTCACAGAAAGGGTGGTAGATCACTGGAACAAACTTCCAGTGCAGGTGATCGAGGCCACCAGCGTGCTCGACTTTAAGCATAAATGGGACATCCACGTGGGATCCCTGCGAGGGTCGAGTTAAGGAACTAGGTCATTAGCACTCTGACTAAATGGGGTGGGTCAGTAGAGTGGGCAGACTTGATGGGCTGTAGCCCTTTTCTGCCGTCATCGTTCTATGTTTCACAACAATTGAACAATAATACAATTGATTCATACAAATCACTTGAAAATCTTTTCTATTATTATTGTAAATACATAAATTTAAATCCCTCCCCCACCTTCCCCTTCTGCCAATAATATAATTCAAGCATATTATACATATATTATATTCAAAGATACTGAAAAGCCAGTAAAATAACAATATACCCCCCTTTCCATTCTTATAACATACTATTTGTGCAAAAAAGGTTTCTTTTTTTATTTTCTTTTTTTTTTTTAGTTCAATAGTTTTTATTGAGTTTTTTGAAAAAATATAAGAAACAGTTCAAGTACAAGATATCAAAAAATAAAACAAAACATTTAGTATAACAAATATTCAGTTACAGTGTGCAATGTAGAATTGAATCGTTTAAAAAGATCCAAAGTACTAGGACTGTTCATGAAAAAATAATAAAAGAAAAGATAAGAGGAAAGAGAAATTGAAGGAAGAAAGAAAAAGAATAAAATGAGGAAAAAGATGGTTTGTGGTTTCTCCATCAGATAACCACTCTCACTTCGTTTGTTCCCTTTGTCACAATTTGCTCTACTTACTCGTTGTCTCCTTCTGCAAAAAAGGTTTCTAATCATCACAATATGCTGTCAATGGCTCCCAAATCTTTTTAAAGTTATTATAGTTCCCTTTTTGTATGGCAATTATTCTTTCCATTTTATATATATGGCACAGTGAATTCCACCAGAAGGTGTAATTAAGTCTGAGGACTCAGGAACTTTCGAAAACGTCACACAAATATTTCTTAAATGTATCTTGTGCTGGTATAAGTGGTAGTTTTGGGAAATTTATTATCCTGAGATTACATCTCCTGGTCATGTTCTCCAATAATTCTACTTTGAAATTAAGATTCCCACTATCCCTAACCCAAGTTAAGGCCTGGGATTCCACAGTTTTTACTCTGGTCTCATGTCCATCCACTTTGTTTTCAAGGCTAGATAGGCTATTTTTTAAATCCAAATTTTCTGAAACAACCGTAGTGTAACGTGCCATAAGTTGCTGCATTTGGGTCCCTAAGGAGAGTTGTAAATTAGATATAGCATCATAAAGTGTTTCCGTATTAAAGACCTTGGGTCTTTGCATGGGTACAAGCTCCAATTCAAGACCCTCTGATGAAGATAAAGTACCTGTAACCTCAGCAGAAGCAATATTTAACTTGGGGATCTGCTGCTTCAGTTCGTCCGAGTGCTCCGCTGGCTGTTTTGGCTTCTCTATTCCCCCTGCCGAGTCGACCACCGCACTCAGCTGGTAGGGAAAGAGAATTCCGGGGCGTTTTTTCCTCCAACTTCTCTCCCAAAACCCCAGGGCGACTCGGAGGACTCTTTTCCTCTGGAGATAGAAATGTACCCTCGAGAGAGAGTGCCGATGCTTCAGCTTGCGTGCCTCTTGCAGCTGAGGAAAGCTCCAGTGCACTTGTTCGAGTACCTCGCTGAAGAAAGACGTCCATCGGTCCTGCTGCCACCAAGGATCCCTCCGGGAAAACCCAGGGTTTGGATTTACACTTTACCATCAAAATGGTAGGAAAAAGTTTCTCCCCAGCAGGTCCGTGGCGTCTCAGCTGCAGAAAACCGCCACCATCTTAGTTGAGTTGCGCTTCCATCTGATCAACTCATAGTTTTATTAGGTGTTGCACTTTGCGGCTTCTCACTCTAGTGCAAGCTTTCAAAGGTTTGAAAATACTTATATTTATGTTTTTAAAGGAGCTGTATTGTCTCTGGTTTTTTTCTTGTTATGAACCATTTGATATAGATGGCTGTCCATTGTCTTATTTATTTTGGGGTTTTTTTTATAGTGAATCATATGTTACACAAAGTTCATCAGGCTGATGTGTCAATTGTCAAACCACAAAGTGTGATCTATCATTCAGAAGGTATATTCATACCGCTTACTATAAAACGCTCCATTAGCATTATATATGTTGTTCCTCATGGCATATTCATATGTAACAGTCATTTTATGAGTGTCAGTTATTTCATTTTTTAGTATTGGTCCAGGTTTTACTTGTATTTCATTTTATCTGATTTTTACTTTATATGTATTTTTATGATTAAAGTTTGTGGTTTAAATGTCATGTTTATATTGCCGATTTGAATGTGAACTTATTGGTTTTACTTATTTTTATTTCTATTTGTATGTCAATAATTTTTAGACTCCTGATGCAGACCATTTGAGCCGAAACATGTGTATGTCGCATCATTGAATGAATAAAGCAAAGGTTTGAAATTAATCAGCATAGCTGTCTTTTTGGCACATCTCCACTGTTTTTTATCCTTCATAATGTGGGAATCTGCAGCTATGATTTCTCCCTACATAGTAAGCAAGTGCTCTCTGTTCCCTCTGCGTTTTTCTTGTCTGTTCCTCCCCATCTGCACAGAATATCACTCATATGGGGAAAAAAAACATAACTGCCAGAATTTAAGCTTTACACATAAATAGATTTTGCAAATTTCCTTCATGGTTTTCATTTACCACCTTTTAAGATTTAGTTATAAATAATAATAATAACTTTATTTTGTATACCGCCATACCCAGAGAGTTCTAGGCGGTTCACAACAGTTAATAAGATTACAAACGAAGATAACATTGGAATTAACAATTTTTGGAGTGTACAGGTCAATGAAGTTGACAGAATATACAATAGAGTACAATAGGGATAAACAAGAGTGTACAATAGGAGGGTAGCTTGGGTTTTTTTGGGTTTTTTTTTTTTTTTTACAGGGAAAATAGATACCGGTCAGTGAAGTTAATTGGTTTGGAGGGTACATTGGGGAGGGAAGGTGGAGGTTCAGGTGTATTGAAGGGAGTAGAAGAAGCGAGTGGGAGTGTTAGGAATTCTGTCTGTGGAATAAGTGAGTTTTGAGTTTTTTTCTGAAGTCCAGGTAAGTGGGGGCGTCAAGTATAATTTGGGCAAGCCATGAGTTTAGTTTGGCCGCCTGGAAGGAGAAGGTTTTGTCAACGAATCGTTTGAGATGACATAGTTTTAGGGAGGGGAAGGCGAACAGATGAATTCTGCGAGAGTTCTTATTGTTGTGATTTAGTTTAAAGTGGGGGATGAGGTAGCTTGGGGATAGACCAAACACTGTTTTGTAGCTGAGGTATGCGAACTTGAACAGTACTCTGGATTCAAATGGCAGCCAGTGCAGTTTATGGTAGAAAGGGGTGATATGTTCCCATTTGTTTAGGCCAAATATAAGGCGGACGGCAGTGTTCTGAATCAGTTCTGGTCTCCTGGTGGTTTTCTTCATGGAGCCTAGGTAAATGATGTTGCAATAATCGAGGATGCTGAGAATGGAGGATTGTACTAGCAGTCGGAATGAGTTGTCATCAAAGTATTTTTTTATGGTGCGGAGTTTCCAGAGCGCCGAGAAGCTTTTCCTGACGGTAAGATCAGTGTGCTTCTCAAGGGAAAGGTGTTTGTCTAGGGTGACTCCTAGTATTTTTAGGGTTTGTTCTAGGAGGAAGTCCGATCCATTCACTCGTTGGGGGAGGCCAGGAAGAATTTAGTTTTGTCAGCGTTTAGTTTTAGTCTATAGGATAGCATCCAAAGTTCTATCTGCCTGAGTAAGTGTGATAGAGTTAAGCAGCTCTAGGGTGAAACTGGTTAGTGGGATAATTATTGTGATGTCGTCTGCGTAAATGAAGAATTTGAGCTTGAAGCTGTGCAGGAGGTTTCCCAGGGAGACGAGATAGATATTGAATAGGGTGGGGGATAGTGGTGAGCCCTGGGAACACCACAAGAATTGTCCCAGCTGTAAGATCTATTTTTTTAGAAACCCGTTGAACCAGCTGAGAACCTGTCCGGAGATGCCGATGTGTGCAAGGCAGTTTAGGAGAATGGTGTGGTCGACTAGATCGAAAGCACTGCTTAGGTCAAGTTGCAAGATTAGGGCGCTGGAACCCTGGCTGAAGAGTGAGTGCAGGTAGTTGAGTAGAGAGGCAATGATGGTTTCGGTGCTGTGGCCAGAGCGAAAGCCTGACTGGTTGTCGTGTAAGATGTTGAATTTGTCCAGGTATGTGGTGAGTTCAGCATTTACTGCCCCCTCAGTTATTTTGGTGACTAGTGGGATGCTGGCGATAGGTCTGTAATTAGATGGGATGTTGGGAGGTTCTTTTGAGTTTTTTATAATTGGAGTTATCAGGATGTGGCCTTGCTCTGCTGGGAAGTTTCCGGTGGATAGTAGAACGTTGACCCATGACAGCATGTTGGCTTTGAAGTGGGCTGGGGCAGTTTTCATGACATTTGGGGGGCAAGTATCCAGTCTGCAGTAAGAGTTGTTGTATTTGTTGTAGTATTTGTTAAAGGATAGCCAGTCTATGGCTGTGAAATGGTTCCAACTTAGGTCGGTTCTGGACCCTAGAACACAGTTGGATGTGTTTGTGTCATTGAAGATAGGAAAGTACCCATGGGGATTGACAGGGGGCGTTATAGATGATCTTAATTTTTGTATTTTGAAATTGAAGAAGTCTGCTAGGGTGCTGGCTGTTAAAGTGGATTCCTCCCGGGTGTCAGTGAGTGTCTCGAGGTTGTAGAGGTCGTTGACCAGGTTGAAAAGGTTTCTACTGTTGTTTGTAACGTTTCCTATTTTTTGGGCGTAGAAATTTTTTCGTTTTTCCTTAGTGAGGTTTTTGTAGATTTTTACTTTTGATCTCCACACAACCCTGTGCTCCTGAGTACCAGATTTAGACCATAATCTTTCTGACTTTCTTAGGTCTCTCTTTAGCAGTAGCAGCTCAGAATCAAACCATCCTTCTAGATTTGTGCTTCTAATTCTGCGGATTTTTAAGGGGGCGATTTTGTTTAGAATGTTTGTGCTGTCTTTAGTCCATGTGGACATGAATTGATCTGTTTCTGCATTCTGAATAGTGATATTCTCATAGTGGGACCAGAATTCTATTGGGTCGATCTTACCTTTGGAAGTGTGGGTTTTATTAGTTCTTGTTTTATTGTTTATGTTAGTTCTTTGCTGGGGGGCCTGGGAAATATAATTTGAAACTGCTGTTCTTTAAAGAAGAAATCTCATGAGGTTCAGACTTCCTGAATAAGGTAGGGAGGGGCGGGGGGTGGGTGCACGTTTTGGGGGTTTTAAAAAAGGTGTCCATGGAGAAGAAAAGGGAAAGCTGAAGCTGGGGAGAGCTCTGAGTGTATGAACTGTATTTAAGAGGTGCAAAGAGGACATGGCCTCAGTGAGAAAAACTGAAGTGATAAGATGGTCCTGTTCTGATCTGAAATCTCTTCATTGTTTGCAACACATGCCTCGGCTTCCCATCTTTTCAATACAAATTTGAATGTAGCACCTCATTCTGGGCATCCCTGGATCCAGGACCTGAACTGACAATGAAAGGTCACTTGGACACACAAAGTCAGAGGCGTGAAGAAAGTACAAGAGATTTATTACAGCATGCTGGACTCTAGTGCAGTTAACAGCCTGCCTACTAGAGTATTAGAATCAGGAAATGCACGGACTTTTATGCCCTTTTCACTAAGCATATGCAAACTAATATATGCAAAAACTACAATTTTCATTTGTTACTTCTATAACTTTTCTACAATTATTATTGGTCCTAAGCCAGCACTTATGATAGGTTCAGGGATACAACTTATAGTCCTATAGGAAACTAGCTCATTTCTCTGCTTATCTAAATCTTACAGGTCTAAACGTTACATGTACAGAAGGGCAGGGTACATCATGGCTATCTATTTAGCCATGTGGTAAGGTAGGGACATACATTTTAGGCAGATGAGATCAGTAGATTGTACACTGTTTTCAGCTATGTAGGCCAGAGCAATAGTTTAAACAACAGTTAACCATTTCATGCCTACAACTTGAGCCTCCTGAAGGCAGTCTCCGTTGATCCCTCAATCATTTGGGGCTCAGTGCTTCTACCTGGGAAAAGAAGTGTTAGCATGTAGGATTACTCTCCTCTCCCCCTAGGAAAATCCAAGACCAGCTAATAAATTAATCAGATTTAATTTACATTTGCATATACCATCTTATGTACCTAAGAACTGAGGATTTATCATCACATTGACAGTCTAAGAGAAAGATTCTCAAAACTTCACATTAAAATCCAATGGGCTGCTATTAAGGTCGCTATTGTAGCAATTTAAAAAAGGTGAGTCATTTGAAGTTTGCTGATGTTAACGTAGGCTCGCTAAATTTACTTGACATGAGCTGCTGGTGGTAGCGATCAACACATGCGCAGAATACACCCACATATTAAAAAAAACCCCACCAAATCAAAGATCATGGCAGGAGATATACCCACTCTCTCCCGTTCTGCGCGGACAACCTTCAAACACTCACCCCCCGCCCCTCCCTACCTTATTCAGGAAGTTTAACCGGAGGGTCGCCTATCATGTTCCGGCTGGCAGGCCCACCTCTTGCAAAATGGTGGGCCTACCCCTTCCCGGTGAATCCTGGACTGTGCCAGAATGGGGCCTAAGGTTCTGATTGGCCCAGTTTGCTTAAGGCCCCTCCTATGGGCGGGGCTTTGGTGTCTGGGCCAATCAGAGCCTTGGGTCCCTTCCCGGTGAATCCTGGGATGTGCCAGCGGAGGCCTAAGGCTCTGATTGACCCAGATGCTTAAGGCCCCACCCATAGGAATGTCTTGTGGCATATTTCAGGGCTTTCCGCTGTTTTCTTCCTTGTTTAACATATACTAAAGAACCTTGGGTAATAAATTTTCTTCTCAAGTCCAGATTGATCCATTTCAGTTTTAATATGATTTCCCTCACTGCCAGGGCAGGATTAATTCTTCGAGGGCCGCTAGGCACACAAGTACACTAAACCCCCCTGGCCCTGCCCCGCTCCCCACCCCGAACATGTTCCACCCCATTTATTTTTTTCTTCTTTACTTCTTTATTTCCACTTGTATTTCTTTTTTTAAATTCAAAACAAGCAAAGATTAGTATACCAGTGCACAGTTTTTCTTCTATGCAACCCCCAAACATCTCTGAACAAATCCCCCTTCCTTCCCTTCCCACCTACTTACCCAGGAATTTAACTCTGAACCCTTTCCATGCATATATGAAAATCTTAAATAATAAAATGCTAGCCCGCGCATGCGCAGTAGCGAACCGTGTTCCCTGATCCCTTTTCTGTCGGGATGTGGCCGCACGAGTGTGCATGCACGCGTATTACCTCACAAAGGCGGCAAGCTCTGACACCAACGGCAGCGCCACTGCGATCGGGAAAGCACAGCACAGCCGGCGACTCCCCCCTCCCGCCCTCACTCACTGCCAAAACCACCACCACCTCCTTCTCGCCGGCTCACCCGCTTTTAAATGAAGAGAACGCTGGCTTTGCTGTCTTCTGTCCACTGCGGGCCGCCCTCTCTGACTACTTCCTCTTTCCACTAGGGTTGGCCGCAGTGGATAGAAGACGCCGAAGCCAGCGGCTGTAACCGCCGATATCCGTTCCTCCAGCGGAGGGGGGGGGTGTCTGGGAGGAGAGGGATCGCGGTCACTCAGCGCCCCCACCGAGGAGCCCAGCAACTTTCCGCTGCCCGGGACCCGACTCATTTGCCGCCCCCCCTCTTCCCTTACCGCGGGCCCGACTGGCGATTTAAACAGCGTGTCCAGCAGTCTTCACACACTGCTTCGGACCCTTCTACTGCCCTGATTTGCTCCGGACGTGCCAGAGTAAATCAGGGCAGTAGAAGGACCCAAAGCAGCGTGTGAAGACTGCTGACACGCTGCTTAAATCGCCAGTCGGGCCCGCGGTAAGGGAAGGGAAGGGGGGGGGAAAGGACTCGGGCCCGCGTTTGTAGTTGCGACTGTGGGAAGGGAAAGGGGGTAGAGGAAACACTAATGCAGGCACAGGGAACTGGTGTGGGGGGAGGGAAATGGAAGGGGGAGGGAATGCTGCTTTGGACAGACAGACAGAGGGAGGAAGGGAGACAGAAAGAAAAGAAGAAAGACACAGGGGCAGGTGCACAGGGAACTGGTGTGGGGGGAGGGAATGCTGCTTCGGAATGACAGACAGAGGGAGGAAGGGAGAAAGAAGAGAAGACACAGGGGCAGGTGCACAGGGAACTGGTGTGGGGGAAGGGAAATGGAGGGGGAAGGAATGCTGCTTCGGACAGACAGACGGAGGAAGGGAGACAGAAAGAAAAGAAGAAAGACACAGGGGCAGGGAGATATACAGAAAGACAAACAGACAAAGGGGGCCAGGGACAGAGACAGACAGAAAGAAAGACAGCGGGAGTCGTGTCAGGAGGGGTGCGGGATGCGGCAGAAGGAACTTTTCCAATGGGTGCAACTGGGCGACTGTCGGGAACCTCTGATCAGGGGCAGAGCAAGGTAAGTGTATCATAGGGATAAGAAGGAGTAGGGTGGGAGAAAAAGGAAGGGACACCTACTGCTGGACAGGGGGAGAAGGAAAGAGGTGCTGATGGACAGGGGGGAGGTAAAACAAAGGGAGAAGGGCTGCTGCTGCATAAGGAGAGCAGTGAAGGGGTGGTGGTGGTGGACACAGGGGAGGTAAAAGGAAGGGAGAATGGACAGGGTGAGCAGGCAAGGGGTGGTGATGGACAGCCAAGGAAAAAGAAAGAAAGAAAGCAAGCGGCTAAGGAAAGAGAGAGAAAGAAATAAAGAGAGACACACACACATATATTCTAGAACCCGTTAATGTAACGGGCTATAAGACTAGTATTAAAATATTTGTAAAGCAGTAATACTATCCGAAATAAGTCTATATTAATAACCATGTTTACAATGCCTCACTCTACATCAACCAACTGTAACCCATATGTATGTATAAACAACCAAATCTGTAACTCCTCTAGTAAGTTCCACTCCATGTATGTTAATTTGCAACAAAACAACAAGGCAATCAGTTCACCAAAGAATCCAACGTGAAACAAAAGAAGATTGGCAGAAAATAAGGAGATTCAAATCAGGTTAATTCAAGGTGCTCCCAAGAACCATGCCTGATGCATTTCGCCAAACAAGGCTAGTCAGCGCTAACAAAAGACCATGTGTTTCATAAAAACAGAACACAGAAAACACCTTCGCCTAGTATGGAATATGTAATCACAAACTAACCTCTCCCCTTTTACAAAACTATACTATGGTTTTTAGCCACAGCCAGCGCTAAAAAAATGCTCTACAGTTTTGTAAAAGAAGGGATAAAATAGAAATACGTAGACAAAGGTTAAATAAAACCACCAAGACGCTGGACTCTGCATACAATGCAACACCACAGAAACAGCAATGCATGTCCCCTAAAGCAAAAAAATAAATAAATAGAAAATTTTTTTCTACCTTTGTCTTCTCTGGTTTCTGCTCTCCTTATCTTCTTGTCACTCTCTTCCTTTCATCTTCTGTCCTTCTGTGCCACTTCCAGAAACTGTATGCCTCCCCCTTCTATCGTTCCCTTTACTCCCATTGGTCTGGAATCCATCTTCTTCCATTCCCTCCTCCAGTGGTCTGGCATCTCTATCCTCTCCTTCCCTTCCCTCTCCCACACCCCCATGGTATGGAATTTCACTCTTCTCCTCTCCCTTTCCCCCACTTCCATCAGCATCAGCCCCCTTTCTTTCCCTCTAACCCAATTCCATCCAGTATCCTTCCCCCTTTCCCTGCACCCCAATTCCATCAGCATCTGCCTTCTTTATTTCCCTTCAACCCAATTCCATCCAGTATCCTTCCCCTTATATCTCTCCCCTTCCCCTGAACACCAATTCCATCAGTATCTGCCCCTTTCTCTCCTTCCACCACCCTTCCATACCACCGTGCCCCCTTTCTCTCCCTCCACCACCCTTCTAGGTGGTGGAGGGAGAGAAACAGAGGTGCTGTTTCCTTGGCAACGCAGGCTCCCTGGAAAGATCAGTTGCGCTGGACCCCCCCCCCCTCGGAGATCGACAACACCGCCCTCCCCCGGCATTGCCATCAACCAACCTGAATAAGTGACGTCTGAGGGGGTGGACTGGCAGATGCAAAGAGTTGCTGCAAGGTCCCACAATAACTGCGTCTGCCGGTCCAACCCCTCCGACATCACTTACCTCTTCCCTGAGCAGAGCTGGCAGACGCATTCATCACGGGACCTTCCAGCAACTCTTTGCATCTGCCGGTCCACCCCCTCCGATGTCACTTATTTAGGTTGGTTGATGGCGATGCTGGGGAGGGTGATGTTGTCGATCTCCCGGGGGGGGGGAACCCAGCGCTGCCGATCTTTCTGGGGGGGGGGCAAGCACTGCTGATCTTTCTCGGGGGGCCCGCGTTGCCAAGGGGAAAAAAAAACAAAGAGTCCTCTGTTTCATCGGGCCCCCCCTGACAACTTCGGGCCCTAGGCACATGTCTACTTGGCCTATTGGTTAATCCTGCCCTGCTCACTGCCCTCTTGTCCTTAACCTTATTTGTACTCTTTTCTTTTTAAATTGTATTCCCCCCACTTTCCTCTTGTTTTTATGTATGTTATGTCCTGCCATTAACAAGTATGTTAATTGTTCCTCAATTTTAATTGTTAAATGCTTAGAATTTATGATTAGCGTTTCATCAAAATTTTAAGAAACTTGAAACATTCTCTTACTTAGATATCATCTTCCTGTTATGCCTAGCCAAAGAATCCTTTGACGATACCCTAAATTACTTGGTAGGGATTATTGAGGATCTGAGTGTATGGACAAAGAAGGACTTCCTCAAATTTAAACTGAAGACAAAAGGTTCTTTGGTTTAGTGACTACAGTTCACTACCCTGCACAGGAGAGAGTCTGACAATTGAGAAAACCTCAAAGATGCTAGGTGTTATCTTGGATTCAAACCTAACTTTCTGGGACCACTTTTAAAAATAATTGTAATCAACAAGAAGCCTATCCATTTATGATCTGAGAAATCTTACTGTAACTGTCTTACTGTAAACTGCAATGAATCCTAGTAGAAAAGGAGAAATTAGGTTCTTACCTGCTAATTTACTTTCTTTTTAGCTTCTCCAGACTGGTAGAGGTTAATCTTTAGGAGTGATATATATCACAATCATGACCAGCAGGTGGAGACTGAAAACAAAACTGTGGAATAGTACATAAGAGATACCTTCCCCTATTCCTATCAGTCTGCTGATTAGCCAAGCAGAACTAAGAACTAGAAACAGAAATAAACAATACTCCGAACAGGAGTAATAACTAACATACCCAAATGCTGTTGGAAAATGCAGAGGAGAGATACCAGAAAGAAAATGTCCCCACAGCTCACAAGCTAAGCCACAGCCGCTGTTCTTCAATTCTCCCTGGCCCTGGAAAAATACTAGAACCGCAAAAAAAAAAAAAACTGCCCGCGCAACAGCCACAACAACAGACAGGGTGGGGACCTCTACAGGTCTGGAGAAGCTAAAAGAAAGTAAATTAGAGGTAAGAACCTAATTTCTCCTTCTTTAGCACTCTCCAGACTGGTAGAGTTTAATCTTTACGACGTACCAAAGCAGTCCCCATCACGGGTAGGACTCCCGAAAGGCCAACACCAGAACATGCTCACTGAACACCACGTCCCGACGTGCCTGAAAGTCGACACAGAAGTGT
Organism: Geotrypetes seraphini; assembly: GCF_902459505.1. NCBI lineage: Eukaryota > Metazoa > Chordata > Amphibia > Gymnophiona > Dermophiidae > Geotrypetes > Geotrypetes seraphini. The sequence continues at coordinate 73,834,533 of NC_047095.1, forward strand.
CCAACAAAGGAATGCAAGGAAGACCAAACCGCAGCCTTACAAATGTCCACTGGAGGCACCAACGAAGACTCAGCCCAAGAAGCCGCCTGACCCCGAGTGGAATGAGCCTTGAGAAATTCCGGAACTGGCTTCGGCCTCAGAAGATAAGCAGAAGCAATAGTCTCCTTGATCCAGTGTGCAATAGAAGCCTTAGAAGCGCCAATCCCCTTACAAGGACCCGCTAAAAGGACAAAGAGATGATCTAATTTCATGATCTCTGGTCCTCTGCACATAAGAGCGAAGAACCCGACTGACATCTAACTTGCACAACTGCTTCTGCTCAGAAGAGCCCTCCCAACTACCAAACAACGGGAGGTCCACTGCCTTATTGACAGGAAAAGGAGAAACTACCTTTGGCAGAAAGGAAGGAACAGGCCGCTCCCTAGAAAACTCCAAGAAGGGAGCCCTACAAGAGAAAGCCTGCAGCTCAGAAAACACGTCTAACAGAAGAAATGGCCACCAAGAAGACCGCTTTAAGAGTTAGGCCCTACAAACAGCAGGCGCACAACGGTGCATAGGGAGGGCGCACTAACACTGAACGAACCAGATTCAGATCCCAAAATGGAACAGAGGGTCGATCGGGAGGCTGGAGCAATTTTGGCCACCCGCAAGAAGCAAATCACAGCAGGAATGGCAGTCAAACGCTGACCTTACAACAACCCACGAAAGGCTGACAAGGCTGTAAGCTGAACCCAGAGAGAAGACCAAGCAAGCCAGTCCCCTGTCCAGCCATCCTGCAAGAACTCTAGGATGGTAGGAAGGGAAGCGCGAAAGACCACTCCACGCACATGACACTACTCCTCAAATAGACGCCAAACCCTCACATAAGCCCTAGAGGAAGACAGCCTCCGGGACCCCAAGAGAGTACAGACTACTGTATCGGAATACTCCTTCTTACCTAGGTGACCCCATTCAAGAGCCAAGCCATAAAACAGAAGGGACCCGGATCGAACATTGGAATGGGACCCTGCGTCAGAAGTTCGTCCAAGAGAGGCCGAAGAAGAGGATCCGCCACCAGATGCCTCACCAGATCTGCGTACCATGGTCGTTGAGGCCAATCTGGAGCCACTAGAACAACTAGACCTGGATGGCGAATGATGCGGAGAAGAACTCTGCCCACTAATGGCCATGGAAAGAACACATACAACAACCCCTCCATTGGCCATGGTTGAACCAGAGCATTCAGACCCTCAGTCTTACTGTCTGTGCGATGACTGAAGAAGTAGGGCATTTTGGCATTGCCACTCGTTGCCATCAGGTCCATCAGGGGCAGACCCCAAGACTGCACTATCAACTGATAGGCCATGGGGCTGAGACACCACTCTCTGGGATCTAATGTGTGATGACTGAGGAAGTCCGTTTGAACATTCTCCACTCCGGCTATGTGGGAGGCCAGAATGGCCTGAAGATGCGACTCTGCCCAGAGCATGAGCAGAGCTGCCTCCCAAGTGCCCTTGGTGCCTCTCTGACAGTTGACGTAAGCCACCACCGTGGCATTGTCTGACAGCGCTCTGAAGGAGCAGAAGGCTAACAATGCAGAAGGCTAACAACGCCAGACGGACGGCTTTGGTCTCCAACACATTGATCGACCAGGATGCCCCCTCTGTGGACCAGGTGCCCTGAGCTGAGTGATCTAGACATTGAGCTCCCCAGCCAAGGAGACTGGCATCCGTGAGAAGCACCATCCACTGTGGTTGATCCAGACTCGTCCCCTGAATAAGATGAGAGGTCTGGAGCCACCAACGAAGACTGCAGCACGCCAAGCCTCAGAGAGGAACAGGGAGAACCAAACTGTGCCTCCGGGCGACCACCTCCAGAGCAGAGCAAACTGAAGTGGATGCCTGTGGGCCCGTGCCCACATCACTACGTCTAGAGAAGCCGCCATTGATCCCAAGACTTGGAGGAAATCCTGCGCCCGAGGACACTGGGACACCATAAGGAGGCAAAACTAAGATTGCAATTTGCTTACCCGGGCCTCTGGAAGGAAGACCTTCCCCAAGGAGGTGTCTAACAGAACCCCAAGGTACTCCAGACACTGAGATGGGACCAACTGACTCTGGGAAAGGTTGACCACCCAGCCCAACGCCTGGAGAAACTCCACCACCCGAGCCATAACCCGGGTGCTCTCCTGCAACAACTACGCCTGAATCAACCAGTTGTCCAGGTAGGGATACACCAGAATGCCCTCTGACCACAAGGCTTCCGTGACAACCACCATAACCGTGTTGAACGTCCAGGGAGCCGTGGCGAGACCAAAGGAAAGTGCACAGAACAGATAGTGCTGACCCAAGATCGCAAAGTGAAGGAAGCGCTGATGGGAGGCCCAAATGGGAACATGCAAGTAGGCCTCCGTCAGAGAAGTCAGGAACTCCCCTGGCTGAACCACCAGAATGACAGACAGCAGTGTTTCCATGTGAAAAGAGGTAATTCTGAGAACCCTGTTGACTAAACTAAACTAAACTTTAAGTTTGTAAACCGCATCATCTCCATAAAGATAGAGCTCGGCACAGTTTACAGATAAATTCAATAAATGAGGGAAGGACATAATAAGAAATTAGAGGTTATGAAGAGGATAGCTAGCTTTACATTTTAAATAGATAGCTTTACGTTTTGGAGAAAAGCCAGGTTTTCAGATGCGTTCGGAATAATTGGAATGAGCCTAGGTTCAGCAGCGGGGCAGGGAGGTTATTCCAAATTTCAGTGAATTTGAAGAAAAGGGATTTCCCCAATTTACCTGCATACCTGACGCCTTTAACGAGGGGAAAGATAGTTTGAGTTTGTGGGCGGATCTGGTAGTGTCAGGTCTCAAAGAATTCCAGGATAGTGGAATTAGGGGAGGAAGAATGCCATGTAGGATGTTGAATATTAGGCAGGTACATTTAAAGTGAATCCTAGAAATCACCGGAAGCCAGTGAAGTTTTGACAGAAGCGGGGAAATATGGTCAAATTTGCTTTTTGCGAAGATCAATCTAGCCGCAGTATTCTGGATTCGCTGAAGTCTTTGAAGATTTTTATTGGTTAGACTTAGATAGATGGAATTACAATAGTCCAGTCTGGAAAAAATGATTGATTGTACAAGGACAGCAAAATGTTGTTGGCGGAAGCAGGATCTCATTTTCCTCAACATGTGAAGACTAAAAAAAACATTTTTTTTTTTTTATCAGAGAGTCGAGATGATCATTAAGGGAACGTGTAGAGTCAATAATGATGCCCAAAACTTTGCTTGAGATCTGCAGTATGGGACCAGAAGGTAGTGGAATGAGTGTGATTAACTGATCTAATTTCGGGCCAAGCCAGAGTAGTTTTGTTTTGGACTCATTCAGCTTCATTTGTACAGAGAAGGCCCAGGATTGGAGTTTCGTTATGCAAGCTGTTATATTTTCAGTAAGGTTAGTGAGGTTTGAATCTATCTCGAGAAGGACAAGGATGTCATCTGCATATGTAAATAGAATTTCAAAGGGAGATAGATGGAAGAATTTCAAAAAAGACATATAAATGTTGAAAAGAATAGGGGACAGAGGTGATTCCTGGGGAACACCACATAGCGGACTCCCAAGGAGAAGATATGGTTCCATTCATGTTAACAGTGTAAGAGCGGGATCATGGTGGACAACATCAAAGGCCGCAGATAGATCGAATTGTAGTAGGATAGCAAACTTATTACGAGATTGAAGTTGTTGGACCCTTTGATGACCCCTTTTTAAATCTAGGACGGGTCAAAAAGTCCCCTTCTTCTTGGGCACCACAAAGTAAATGGTGTACCTGCCGGTGCCGCACTCCTGAGGGGACACTGGAACAACTGCGTTGAGATCTAGCAAGCGCTGAAGGGTCTGGCGAAAGGCCAGCGTCTTCCATGCCGCCTGACACAGAGAGCTTAGATATGATCTGGCAGAGAGCGGGCAAACTCTAGAGCATAACCGTCCTGCACCACCTCCAGAACCTACTGATCGGACGGGATCGCGGCCCTCATGGGAAAAAAGGTTGCACAGCCGGGCACCCACTGGAACCAAATGGGGCGCCGGCAACCATTATGCAGGACAGGCAGCAGGGGAACCAGTGGAGAGATTCCCAGACCCTCAATGGGCCCGCATGCGCCAATAAGGACTGCATGCGCCAATAAAACCAACCCCGGGAAATCCCGGAAGCCTGGAAAGTAGTAGCCCCACACCCAGGGCGATACTTGCAGAACTCCCGCAGATGCCCACGGGCAGTGCCATCCCGAGACACCAGGCAGGCAAGGTCCTCAGGCAGGCAGGGAACCTTAGAGTCTGTCAGAGTCTAAACCAACTTATCTAAGTCCTCTCCAAACAAAAAAGACCCCAAAAGGGAAATATGGTAAGCTGAGTTTTGGACATGGCATCCACCGACCAATTGCGAAGCCATAAGGTACGTTGCGCGGCCACTCCAAAGCCAGAGACGTAGCCGACGTCCGCACCAAGTCATAGAGAGCATCCGAGAGGAACGAGGCAGTAATCTCAATCTTTGCCACCTCCTGATCCACCAAGGACCAGTCATCAGAGTCATGATTCAGGACACGCTCAGCCCACCGAAACAGGATGTGAGCCAACAGCCCCCCCCCCTCCAAATAGCCGCCTGGACTCCCAAGGCAGAGACATCAAAATTCTGCTTAAGAATGGTGTCCATCTTACGCTCCTCAGAGTCCCATAAGGCATAGGCATGGTATGCCGCTTAGAAATCGCTGAGACCATCGTGTCCACCACTGGCCTCTTCCGGGATGGGATACTAATGAGCCATGGTGTGTGCTAACCGAAGCGGCGCCTCTGGCGTATTCCACTGCGCCAGTACAATATCCCTAAAATCCTGATGCAGAGAAAAAGAACGGGAAACAGTACGAATCCCCCTTAGAAGAGGGTCCCCCACACACAGGGTCTCCGGTGTTGCTTCAAGTTTCAAGTTTTATTATTTTTAATATACCGACCATCAATAAATATCTAGCCGGTTTACAACGCTATGATAAATGAAGAATTAAAATAATGCTTATAAAGGGGGAAACGTGAACATTGTAGACGTTTTACAAAGACATACATGAGAGTGGGGATTGAAGAAGAAAGGTGGGGGTAAAGTTACATTGTTAAAGAGAAAAAAACAAAAAAAACTAGGGTTAAAAAGAAGAGAGAGGGAGAGGGATAAAACATTAGGGATTGGGTCGCTTCTTAAAAGTGGTTGGCAGACTTGGCAATAAGAAGTTTTGGAGCTGTGGAATGCATCTTGAAATAAAAACGTTTTTAATTTAATCTTGAATTTATCTAGGAGATTTTCGTGGCGAAGTTGGGGAGGTAAGGCATTCCATAAAGTTGGGGCGACAATGGAGAAATTGGATTTCCTAGTGTAATAAAATTCTTTAATAGAGGGAACAGATAGTAGGTTCTGATCTGCTGATCTAAGAGTCCGAGAGGGGCAGAAAGGGATGAGGAGTTTTGTTCAGAAAGGGAGGAAGACGTGAAAGTTTTATTTTAAAGACTAGCATAAGTGTTTTATAGGTAATGCGGTGTGTGATAGGTAGCCAGTAGGCTTCTTTCCGAAGGGGGGTAATGTGATCATATTTCCCTAACTTATGTATGAGTTTTATTGCCGTGTTTTGAATGAGCTGTAAACGTCGTAATTATTTTTGAGGAATTGCGCTATAAAGAGAATTGCAGTAGTCACGGTGAGAGATAACTAATGAATGGACAAGGGTTGTAATAGCTTTGGTTTCGAGAATAGAAGTTAAAGAACGAATAAGCCGGAGTTTATAGAAGCAGGTTTTTACCACTGAACTAATATGATCATGAAAAGTTAAATATTTGTCTATAATTACACCAAGTAGTTTTATTTTTGTTTCCATTTTTACAGGGTAAGATCTGTCCTTTTATTATTTTGTTGTTCTTGGTTGGAAAAAGTAAGCCACAGGATTTGTTGATATTGAGGGAAAGTTTGTTTACATGAAGCCAATTACTGATTTTGTCCAGTTTAGAATTAATTTCTAGTAGTTCGGATATGTTTGAAGAATCAGTGGGGTGAAGTAGTTGAATGTTGTCCATGTATGCGAAAATCATGAAACCGATAGACTGAGCTAAAGTGAGGAGAGGAGCAATAAAGATATTAAATAGTAAAGGAGAGAGAATGGAGCCTTGTGGGACGCCGTAAGTTTGAGCTATAGGAGGTGAGGTTTCCTCTTTTGAGTGAACTTTGAAGTTACGTTCATTAAAGTAAGAGGCGAACCATGAAAGAGCAGAGCCTGTGTTGCCACAGTTTCTAAGGCAATCAATAAGAAGAAAGTGATCGACAGTATCGAACTCTGAAGATAAGTCAAGAGAGATAAGGAGGACAGATTTTCGGTGGTCAAGAAAGTAGTGTATAGTAGTGATGAGACCTAGTAGAGATAATTCGGTAGAGTAATTAGAGCGAAAGCCAATTTGATACGGATATAGTGCATTGGTTTTATCAAAGAATTTGGCAAGCTGGTTATATACTATTTTCTCCGTTAGTTTAGAAATAAGAGGAAGGTTAGCAATGGGACGGAAGTTTGCTGGTTGAGTTGTGTCTAGATTTTGGTTTTTTAGTTTTGGAAAGACCAGAGCTGATTTCCAGGCTTTTGGGACAAGATTGGCAGTAAGACTTTTAGTAACCATTTCCAATAAGAATGGACCAAAGAAAGAAAAGAATTTCTTAAGAATTAAGGGGGGAATACTTTCAGTTGGGTTATTGGGAGCATTTATTGATTGGAAGACTTTGAAAAGGTTTGTTAAAGATGGAAGTCTAAAGTTAGAAAAAGTACTGAAAGATAGACAGTTTATTCTGGTTTGTGGAATCCTGGGGGGATGTAAGAGTGGATTGTCCTAGGTTTGATCTAATTTCCTTAATCTTCTTATTGAAGAAATGTGCGAGTTCAGGAGCGGGTGGTTGTTTGGATAGAGGAGGAGGTTTCTTATTGGAATATGGGAATAGAGATCGAACTATGCTGAAGAGTGCTGAAGAGTTGTGGGCAGTAGTTATGTATTTTGAATAGTATTCTTTTTTGGCTTGTTGTATAGCAGATTTGTATTGAGTGGCCTTTCTTTATATAGAAGAAAGAAGTTATTTGACCGAGTTTGGCACCATTTATGCTCAGTAGAACGAAGTTGTCGGTGGAGAAGAATGAGTTTTTCATTGTACTATGGTTTATTTTTTGGTTGTAATTTTGATGATCTTTCCATGGGTGGGGCAAGATGGTCCATTAGAGCAGCGATTCCCAACCCTGTCCTGGAGGAACACCTGGCCAATCGGGTTTTCAGGCTAGCCCTAATGAATATGCATGAGAGAGATTTGCATATGATGGAAGTGATAGGCATGCAAATTTGCTTCATGCATATTCATTAGGGCTAGCCTGAAAACCCAATTGGCCTGGTGTTCCTCCAGGACAGGGTTGGGAACCACTGCATTAGAGATTGTGTTGTGGTGTTCCAAAGGGAGGATTGTTCTTCTGTTGAGAGATTTGTGAAATCTTGTAATTCCAGATTAAATTTAATTTAATTTAATTTAATTTAATTCTTATATACCGCTAATAACCGTGAGGTTTCTAAGCGGTTTACAAAAATGATGCATTAGGAACAAATCCTTACTGATCAAAGATTGGCTGAATGAATCTAACCCAGACCTTGTTCTACTCACAGAAACCTGGTTGTTATCAGACAACGACATAATTATCAAAGACTGCCTTCCCCCAGGCTTCAAGATTCTATCCCTTGCCAGATCCTGGGGAAGGGGAGGAGGATTAGCAATAATATTTAGAGACCACCTAAATTGCACTGTTCGGAGCTCCAAATCCTCCCCTAACCTAGAATTACTATCGGTCTTACTAACTTCAAAGTCCCTAGCCTCCCCCCTGACCATCACCCTATTCTATGTCCCACCCAAAAAATGGAAACTAGCCAAAGAAGACTTCGCAGAATTCCTACTGACTAACTCATTAGCAAATCCTTACAACCTATTATGTGGTGACATCAACATTCACTTAGAGCTAACAGACCAACCAGAAACATCTGACTTTTTGTCACTCATATCCCAACTCGGATACTTCATACCCCCTCCGATCAGAACTCACCTAAGAGGCCATCAGCTGGACCTGGTGACATTCTCCACCAATACACCAACCCACTCTAAATTCCATTGGAATCAGGATACCTGGACAGACTCCCTATGGTCCGATCACAGACTTTGTAACTTCTCCATTGATTACCAACAACCCTCTTACAAAAATAACAAAACAAGAACCAAAAAAACTCACACCACTAGAGGGAAGATCGACCCTGAAGAATTCTGGTCCCGCTATGAGACTATCAAAAACCAAAACGAAGAAACAGAACTATTCATGACCTCCTGGATCAAAGACAGCACTAACATCCTAGATGAAATAGCCCCCTTAAAATCCCGCAGAATCAGATCCTCAAATCTAGAAGGTTGGTTCGATGCAGAGTTGCTACTAATAAAAAAGGACCTAAGAAAATCAGAAAGACTATGGATTAAGTCCAGTACCCAGGAGCACAGAGTTGCCTGGAGACTAAAACTCAAAAACTATAAAAACCTCACCAAGGAGAAACAAAAAGACTTTTATGCCCACAAAATTGGTAACATCTCCACCAACAGTAAAAACCTTTTTAAACTGGTCAACGACCTCTACAACCTCGAGACGCTCATCGACAACCATGAAGAACCCACTTTATCCTCCGACACCCTAGCAGATTTCTTTAATTCCAAAGTACAAAATCTAAGATATTCGATAACATCCTCAACCAATCCCCATGGATACTTTCCTATACTTGTAGACTCCGACACATCTAATCCTGACTCTGGATCCAGAACGAACCTAAGCTGGAACCACTTTACTACCATCGATTGGCAAACCTTCAATAAATATTACAATAAATATACCAAAGCCTTCTGCAGACTGGACACCTGCCCCCCAAACATCATGAAAACCGCACCAACTCATTTCAAAGCCAATATGTTGGCATGGATAAACAGTTCACTATCCACAGGAAATTTCCCGGCAGAACAAGGCCATATAATAATAACCCCTATTATAAAAAACACAAAAGAGCCACTCAACACCCCGTCTAACTACAGACCGATCGCAAGCATCCCGCTGTTCACCAAAATAGCTGAAGGGCTAGTTAATGCCGAAATCACCACATACCTAGAAAAATTCAGTATCTTAAACGACAACCAATCAGGCTTCCGCCAGGACCACAGCACCGAGACCATCATTGCCGCTCTACTCGACCATCTTCATTCACTTTTCAGCCAGGGCACAAGCGCCTTGATAGTACAACTTGATCTTAGCAGTGCATTCGACCTCGTAGACTACTCCATCCTCCTAGACTGCCTTGCCTACATCGGCATCTCTGGCCAAGTCCTCAATTGTTTCCGCGGATTTCTAAAAAATAGATCATACAGGGTATTAAAGAATGACTCCCTCTCATACAGCTGGGATAATGCCTGTGGGGTCCCACAGGGCTCCCCCCCTCTCCCCCACCCTGTTTAACATCTACCTCGCCTCCCTGGGAAACCTCCTGCAAAACCTCAAGCTCAAATTCTTCATCTACGCAGATGACATTACAATAGTCATCCCACTAATCAGCTTCACTCCAGAGTTGCTCACCTCTCTTTAAAGCTCACTTACTCAGATAGAACTCTGGATGCTATCCCACAGACTAAAATTAAATCCTGACAAAACCAAATTCTTCCTAGCTACCCCCAACGACAAAATCAAAGACACCACAATCCAAGTGAAAGGTATGGCCTTCCCCATCGAACAAACCTTAAAAGTATTGGGAGTCACCCTAGACAAACATCTATCCCTGGAAAAACATACTGATATTACGGTCAGGAAATGCATTTCAGTTCTTTGGAAACTACGCACCATAAAAAAATACTTCGACGACACCTCATTCCGCCTGTTGACTCAATCCTCCATTCTCAGCATCCTAGCCTACTGCAACATCATTTATCTGGCCTCCACGAAGAAAACCATCAGGAGACTGAAACTTATCCAGAACACCGCCGTTTGCCTTATATTTGGCTTAAACAAATGGGACCACATCACCCCTTTTTACCACAAACTACATTGGCTACCCCTTGAATCTAGAATCCTATTCAAGTTCGTGTGCTTCTGTTACAAAACTATCTTTGGGCTATCTCCGAGCTACCTCACCCCTCATTTCATCCTGAACTGCAACAAAAAGAACTCCCACAGAATCAATCTTTTTGCCTTCCCCTCCCTAAAACTTTGTCACCTCAAAAGGTTCTTCGACAAAACCTTCGCCTTCCAGGCAGCCAAACAGACTAGCCCAAATTCTGCTCGCATTTATTCCACGCTCAATATCCCTAATCCCATCTCTTCCATTTCTCTCTCCCCTCCCTCAAACGACCCAACTCGCCCGGTCCCCTCCCCCCTCTTTTAGATCTCCCCCATCTCACTAACTCCAATGACCTACTCATTCCCCCCCTCGCATGCCCATCTTTATCACCTCATTGCCTGTAATTATGATCAACTGTAACCATGATCAATTGTAATTTATTGTTAATTTTGTTCCAATACCTTCTTTACTTGTAAAGATAGTTTATTGTAATTTCTTATTAAGTTTTGTTTAATTGATGTGAACCGCCTAGAACTCCTTGGGTATGGCGGTATCTAATATAATAAAATGCTAGGCCGCGCATGTGCACTAAAAAAAACGTGTTCCCTGATCCGTCGCGAAAACACGAGTGCGCATGCGCACGTTTTACGTCATCACCTACTCTCCACCTCGCGCCACCTATCACTGTCATCACCTGCTCTCCACCGATCACTGTTCCTCCTGCACCATGCCACGCCAGGCATGTCCGCAGCCGGCCTCGAGCTCCTGGGGGCCGGCGGCGCTGTGCTGAGGTCCCGCCTCCCGCTTCCACACTACACGGCGCCGCCAGACCCGGCCCTACACTGAGATCCGCGATCGGGTTGCCATGGAAACCCCGCCGCAGCCTCGCAGCTAGGTAGGGGGACAACAATCGTGCTTATGTTCAAGCCGCCGCCACGACTCCCCTCTCGAACCGCACCAGGATCGAGAGAGGAGCTGCGGCGGGGGCTTGAGCATAAGCGCCATTGTTGTCCCCCTACCTAGCCTTAGAGGCTGCGGCGGCCTTCCTCACCCGGCTCACATTGAATCCAAGTAAACAACCGGGGCTGCCTAAAGAAACCGGTGCTTGGCCCGCCAAACAATTCCTGCCGTTGCCGAAATTTGCCCCACCGTTCCTTCCCTTCCTTCATCAGGTACAGTTCAGCTCCGCCTATGTTAAAAGGAGCTGCTTTGAAATTGGAGCCCTGCCGCCACCGTAACACATTCCCTCTGCCGCGGTCCCATATGTCAGAGAAGGGGCAGGACCAAGGCAGAGGGGAACGTGCTACAGCAGTGGCAGGCCTCCGATTTCGACGTGGCTCCTTTTAACATTGGTGGATTCACTGCACCTGATGGAGGGAGGGAAGGAAAGGTGGTTGGGCGCTGTTGAGCCCCTCTTTAGCCTTAGACCCTCTCCTAACTGCTCCCTCCTGTCTCAGACCACTGGAGCACCTGATGGAGGGAGGGAAGGAAAGGTGGTTGTGTGCTGTTGAGCCCCTCTTTAGCCTTAGACCCTCTCCTAACTGCTCCCTCCTGTCTCAGACCACTGGAGCACCTGATGGAGGGAGGGAAGGAAAGGTGGTTGGGCGCTGTTGAGCCTCTCTTTAGCCTTAGACCCTCTCCTAACTGCTCCCTCCTGTCTCAGACCACTGGGGGGAGGTGCCTGTCTTCAGCTGCCGGGATGGAGGGAGGGAAGAAGAAAGAAGGGGCCCTGGCAAGCGAGTTATCAAAAGCCAACCATAGCCTGGGACCCCTACATGATATGAATAATGACCAGACAACAAAAGGTAAGAAAAATAATTTTATTTTCTGTTTTGTGATTACAATATGTCAGATTTGAAATGTGTCTTGAGGGAGGCTTCCGCCGCGGCTTTGGACAGAGGGGTACCATTTTCGTGGGAGCCGGCCTTCGGAGAGGCTTGGGACACGGGGACGGATGCGGGAGGGGCTGCCGCTGCGAAGGGCTTTGGTGGGGGAGCCAGCCAGACCATAAGTGTGGGGACGTTGTAAGCGCGGATTGGTCAAGGAGCCGCCGCTGCTGAAGCTTTGAAATTGCTCTCCCACCGTCACTCCCTCCCACCCCGGCTCTGCCTCTGCCCCTGCCCAGGTTCAAAAGCAGGAGACATCTAGCACCCGTTAATCTAACGGGCTTAAACACTAGTACAAAAATAAAGTTATTATTATTATTATTAAAGATACAATAAATAAAAACTAAATAAATAAGATAGGTACTTGAAAATTCCCTAACTGTCCCAGAGGCTCACAATCTAACTAAAGTACCTGAAGAAACAGTATGAAAAATAAAAATAAAAAGACAGAGATAGAGATAGAGATAGAAATAGAAATGAAATATTCCAACAAGTAATGAATAAATAATTTAAAGATAGAATTAAAATAATAATTAAAGTAAACAAAATAGAGATAAAAATAAGCATAGAGAGAAACAGAAACACTCCAAAAAAGCATCAAGATCATTGACTTGTAATTATTATGATCATTTAACACCAGATCTTAAATGCCTTTCCAGAATACATCATATCCTTATCCCTCTCCATACTCACCTCCATCTCCACCCCAATTCACTTCAACCACCATTCACATTCTATTCTTTAACTGCCGTCAACCCCAGTTCCGATGGCTATCATCTGGGTCCCGAGTTTAAAGGAATCCTGGATAGCAGAAAGTGTAATATTGTTGATATTTCTGGTAGTATAGGTGTTTTGTAGGGTACTAGATGGTTGAATGAAGGAGTTTAGTTGAAGATTGATAAGAAAATGATCTGTCCAAGGGAGAGAGTGAGTTTGGAAGTTTTGAAAGAGATGGTTAATAGCTATTGGACTGGATATCATATCGATTGTATGTCCGGTAGAGTGAGTAGGCAGAGAAAATAGTGGGGTTAGGGAAAGACCAGAAATTAAAGTTAGGAACTCTGCAGTGTTATGTTGATTGGGGAGATTAAAGTGTATATTGAAGTCTCTGAGAATTATAGGATTAGGGTGAGAGATGCTGAAATCCGTGATTGTAGAAATGAGGGCAGTTAGGGAAGATTTTGTAACTGGGGGAGGAAGGTAGATAAGAAGGAAGTTAAGAGGTTGGGTTTTTTTTTTTTTAGAGAGAATTGAAGAGTTTCGACTGGGTGGTTATTGTTTGAAGTGAAAAGACTGGATTGGAGGGGGATAGTAGTATGGTAAATCACTGCAAGGCCACCTCCCTTTTTATTTGGCTGAAGTTGAAATTTTACTTTGTAGTTATTGGGGCATGCTTGGTTAATATTAGCCTCTTCACCTTGAGTTAGCAGAGGATATGTAGATTGTATTGAAGGATTAGATCATGAATTAAATGATGTTTGTTTTTGATGGGAGCGCACATTTAGAAGACCTATATTAATTTTAGGTGATTGGTGTAACGATAAAACTATTGGTTGAGACAGCTGGAGTAGTGGGGATAGTAATGATACATCGAGGCCGATATCCTGTGAGGGTTCGAGAAAGAGGTCGGTGACCCCATATAACTGGGATAGAGGCCATTGGTTTAATATTGTTGTTAGGGAAGGAGAAAGGTGGGAGGGTAGAAGAGTAAAGGGGGACCCTGTTGGTAAAACAGTAAGTGAGGAAGAAGTTTAGTAGGAGAAATAAGATTTTGCCTATTAAGTTGTTAGAAATAGCATCAGAGGAACTTGGAGATAAAGTTTGAAGAAGCTGCATGAAGGAGCACATAAAAGAGCCGGATCTGCTCCTTAAGCGCGCTCCTTTGGCGTGCGCCGCAAAGGAGGTGGTTTGAAGGGGAGGCTACCGGAGTAAATTTGTGGGAGGAGTCATTGGCGCTGCTGCTTTGCGGCGGCAGTCCCCTTTGGGAGCAAGAGAGCCTGTTGGAACCAAAATGACAACACATTAGGAGAGAGCAATAAAATACAGGTAATGAAATTATGTTAAAAAAGAAAAGCAATAGAGACAGAGGAAGTGCTGACATACAAGTATAATGGAACAGATTAACAAAGCAGGAGGAACAGGTACGTTAAGATAGAAGGACCAATAATTAAATAAAAATTTCAAGCTGCTGGTGCAGGAAGTTGTGGTTAGGTGGAGGTAGCTTGACAGGTGCAAATGAAGCTTAGCGTGCGCCGCAAAGGAGGTGGTTTTGAAGGGGAGGCTACCGGAGTAAATTTGTGAGAGCCTGCTTGCTTTGGGAAGTGCTGGTCTCTGTCTTCTGAATCTGGGCTTGCACAGGTCTGCTTCTCTCCCAGGATTCAGGTATGCTGCACCGAGGAGACCTGCTTAAACAGGTCTGGGAGCTCATCCCTCTGAAAAAGGCGCACCACGGACGCCTCATCGCCAGAAGGCGAGAAACCCTATGCCCCGACGTCAGCGGTTGTCGCCTCGGGAGGATCCTGGAAGTCCTAAAAAGGGTCCAGGTCCTCAGCCAGGCCACCATGTTCCTCTGACCACCAATCTGCAACCCAAGGCACCCACAGAATCAATCTTTTTGCCTTCCCCTCCCTAAAACTTTGTCACCTCAAAAGGTTCTTCGACAAAACCTTCGCCTTCCAGGCAGCCAAACAGACTAGCCCAAATTCTGCTCGCATTTATTCCACGCTCAATATCCCTAATCCCATCTCTTCCATTTCTCTCTCCCCTCCCTCAAACGACCCAACTCGCCCGGTCCCCTCCCCCCTCTTTTAGATCTCCCCCATCTCACTAACTCCAATGACCTACTCATTCCCCCCCTCGCATGCCCATCTTTATCACCTCATTGCCTGTAATTATGATCAACTGTAACCATGATCAATTGTAATTTATTGTTAATTTTGTTCCAATACCTTCTTTACTTGTAAAGATAGTTTATTGTAATTTCTTATTAAGTTTTGTTTAATTGATGTGAACCGCCTAGAACTCCTTGGGTATGGCGGTATCTAATATAATAAAATGCTAGGCCGCGCATGTGCACTAAAAAAAACGTGTTCCCTGATCCGTCGCGAAAACACGAGTGCGCATGCGCACGTTTTACGTCATCACCTACTCTCCACCTCGCGCCACCTATCACTGTCATCACCTGCTCTCCACCGATCACTGTTCCTCCTGCACCATGCCACGCCAGGCATGTCCGCAGCCGGCCTCGAGCTCCTGGGGGCCGGCGGCGCTGTGCTGAGGTCCCGCCTCCCGCTTCCACACTACACGGCGCCGCCAGACCCGGCCCTACACTGAGATCCGCGATCGGGTTGCCATGGAAACCCCGCCGCAGCCTCGCAGCTAGGTAGGGGGACAACAATCGTGCTTATGTTCAAGCCGCCGCCACGACTCCCCTCTCGAACCGCACCAGGATCGAGAGAGGAGCTGCGGCGGGGGCTTGAGCATAAGCGCCATTGTTGTCCCCCTACCTAGCCTTAGAGGCTGCGGCGGCCTTCCTCACCCGGCTCACATTGAATCCAAGTAAACAACCGGGGCTGCCTAAAGAAACCGGTGCTTGGCCCGCCAAACAATTCCTGCCGTTGCCGAAATTTGCCCCACCGTTCCTTCCCTTCCTTCATCAGGTACAGTTCAGCTCCGCCTATGTTAAAAGGAGCTGCTTTGAAATTGGAGCCCTGCCGCCACCGTAACACATTCCCTCTGCCGCGGTCCCATATGTCAGAGAAGGGGCAGGACCAAGGCAGAGGGGAACGTGCTACAGCAGTGGCAGGCCTCCGATTTCGACGTGGCTCCTTTTAACATTGGTGGATTCACTGCACCTGATGGAGGGAGGGAAGGAAAGGTGGTTGGGCGCTGTTGAGCCCCTCTTTAGCCTTAGACCCTCTCCTAACTGCTCCCTCCTGTCTCAGACCACTGGAGCACCTGATGGAGGGAGGGAAGGAAAGGTGGTTGTGTGCTGTTGAGCCCCTCTTTAGCCTTAGACCCTCTCCTAACTGCTCCCTCCTGTCTCAGACCACTGGAGCACCTGATGGAGGGAGGGAAGGAAAGGTGGTTGGGCGCTGTTGAGCCTCTCTTTAGCCTTAGACCCTCTCCTAACTGCTCCCTCCTGTCTCAGACCACTGGGGGGAGGTGCCTGTCTTCAGCTGCCGGGATGGAGGGAGGGAAGAAGAAAGAAGGGGCCCTGGCAAGCGAGTTATCAAAAGCCAACCATAGCCTGGGACCCCTACATGATATGAATAATGACCAGACAACAAAAGGTAAGAAAAATAATTTTATTTTCTGTTTTGTGATTACAATATGTCAGATTTGAAATGTGTCTTGAGGGAGGCTTCCGCCGCGGCTTTGGACAGAGGGGTACCATTTTCGTGGGAGCCGGCCTTCGGAGAGGCTTGGGACACGGGGACGGATGCGGGAGGGGCTGCCGCTGCGAAGGGCTTTGGTGGGGGAGCCAGCCAGACCATAAGTGTGGGGACGTTGTAAGCGCGGATTGGTCAAGGAGCCGCCGCTGCTGAAGCTTTGAAATTGCTCTCCCACCGTCACTCCCTCCCACCCCGGCTCTGCCTCTGCCCCTGCCCAGGTTCAAAAGCAGGAGACATCTAGCACCCGTTAATCTAACGGGCTTAAACACTAGTACAAAAATAAAGTTATTATTATTATTATTAAAGATACAATAAATAAAAACTAAATAAATAAGATAGGTACTTGAAAATTCCCTAACTGTCCCAGAGGCTCACAATCTAACTAAAGTACCTGAAGAAACAGTATGAAAAATAAAAATAAAAAGACAGAGATAGAGATAGAGATAGAAATAGAAATGAAATATTCCAACAAGTAATGAATAAATAATTTAAAGATAGAATTAAAATAATAATTAAAGTAAACAAAATAGAGATAAAAATAAGCATAGAGAGAAACAGAAACACTCCAAAAAAGCATCAAGATCATTGACTTGTAATTATTATGATCATTTAACACCAGATCTTAAATGCCTTTCCAGAATACATCATATCCTTATCCCTCTCCATACTCACCTCCATCTCCACCCCAATTCACTTCAACCACCATTCACATTCTATTCTTTAACTGCCGTCAACCCCAGTTCCGATGGCTATCATCTGGGTCCCGAGTTTAAAGGAATCCTGGATAGCAGAAAGTGTAATATTGTTGATATTTCTGGTAGTATAGGTGTTTTGTAGGGTACTAGATGGTTGAATGAAGGAGTTTAGTTGAAGATTGATAAGAAAATGATCTGTCCAAGGGAGAGAGTGAGTTTGGAAGTTTTGAAAGAGATGGTTAATAGCTATTGGACTGGATATCATATCGATTGTATGTCCGGTAGAGTGAGTAGGCAGAGAAAATAGTGGGGTTAGGGAAAGACCAGAAATTAAAGTTAGGAACTCTGCAGTGTTATGTTGATTGGGGAGATTAAAGTGTATATTGAAGTCTCTGAGAATTATAGGATTAGGGTGAGAGATGCTGAAATCCGTGATTGTAGAAATGAGGGCAGTTAGGGAAGATTTTGTAACTGGGGGAGGAAGGTAGATAAGAAGGAAGTTAAGAGGTTGGGTTTTTTTTTTTTTAGAGAGAATTGAAGAGTTTCGACTGGGTGGTTATTGTTTGAAGTGAAAAGACTGGATTGGAGGGGGATAGTAGTATGGTAAATCACTGCAAGGCCACCTCCCTTTTTATTTGGCTGAAGTTGAAATTTTACTTTGTAGTTATTGGGGCATGCTTGGTTAATATTAGCCTCTTCACCTTGAGTTAGCAGAGGATATGTAGATTGTATTGAAGGATTAGATCATGAATTAAATGATGTTTGTTTTTGATGGGAGCGCACATTTAGAAGACCTATATTAATTTTAGGTGATTGGTGTAACGATAAAACTATTGGTTGAGACAGCTGGAGTAGTGGGGATAGTAATGATACATCGAGGCCGATATCCTGTGAGGGTTCGAGAAAGAGGTCGGTGACCCCATATAACTGGGATAGAGGCCATTGGTTTAATATTGTTGTTAGGGAAGGAGAAAGGTGGGAGGGTAGAAGAGTAAAGGGGGACCCTGTTGGTAAAACAGTAAGTGAGGAAGAAGTTTAGTAGGAGAAATAAGATTTTGCCTATTAAGTTGTTAGAAATAGCATCAGAGGAACTTGGAGATAAAGTTTGAAGAAGCTGCATGAAGGAGCACATAAAAGAGCCGGATCTGCTCCTTAAGCGCGCTCCTTTGGCGTGCGCCGCAAAGGAGGTGGTTTGAAGGGGAGGCTACCGGAGTAAATTTGTGGGAGGAGTCATTGGCGCTGCTGCTTTGCGGCGGCAGTCCCCTTTGGGAGCAAGAGAGCCTGTTGGAACCAAAATGACAACACATTAGGAGAGAGCAATAAAATACAGGTAATGAAATTATGTTAAAAAAGAAAAGCAATAGAGACAGAGGAAGTGCTGACATACAAGTATAATGGAACAGATTAACAAAGCAGGAGGAACAGGTACGTTAAGATAGAAGGACCAATAATTAAATAAAAATTTCAAGCTGCTGGTGCAGGAAGTTGTGGTTAGGTGGAGGTAGCTTGACAGGTGCAAATGAAGCTTAGCGTGCGCCGCAAAGGAGGTGGTTTTGAAGGGGAGGCTACCGGAGTAAATTTGTGAGAGCCTGCTTGCTTTGGGAAGTGCTGGTCTCTGTCTTCTGAATCTGGGCTTGCACAGGTCTGCTTCTCTCCCAGGATTCAGGTATGCTGCACCGAGGAGACCTGCTTAAACAGGTCTGGGAGCTCATCCCTCTGAAAAAGGCGCACCACGGACGCCTCATCGCCAGAAGGCGAGAAACCCTATGCCCCGACGTCAGCGGTTGTCGCCTCGGGAGGATCCTGGAAGTCCTAAAAAGGGTCCAGGTCCTCAGCCAGGCCACCATGTTCCTCTGACCACCAATCTGCAACCCAAGGCACCCACTGGTGCTTGGATGAGGGAGGAGGAAGAGGAGACGCCAAAGGAGAAGAGGGAGGCAAAGCCACAGGGGGTGCGGAGTGAACCCCCCCAAAACTCCCCTGGCACACTTGGGACCCCCAGCCACCTGAAAATAGGCTCTGCCTATAGAAAAATGTAAATCAGGGGGAAAAAACCCCCCGGCGGTCCCATGGGACTCCCTGCCACAGCAGGGAACCCAGCTGAAACCTGCCCCTGTGTTTCCAATACAGGGGGAAGGTCACCTGAGGTTTCAGACAAAATGGAGGGGCCAGAGAAAATTGTGAAGTTCACACCAAAAACAACCCCTCCTGGGCCTGTAGCGGCTGGGAAGCATGAACAGTCCCAGCCACTAAAGCAGGCAAGCTGACATCAGCTGTTAAAAAATCAGCTGAGAGGGAATATTTTGTACCCTGACCGTCGGCGGTCAAGGGAATCTCTCTGTGGGCGGTGGAAGAAGACCGGGCCTCCCCACTGCTCCCTGCCAACTCGCGAGGCACTATCGGCGGGGAGCTCTGGACGCATGCAGCTGCTGCTGACAGAGCTCCACCACCGTACAGACCTGACCAGCAGATTTCAGGTTGGCTGTGAGTGCCTCGAGTCTGGACCAAATTGTGCCCCACTCCCCCTGAGAAGGGCTCAATTGCTCCATACGCAACCTAACTAGAAGAAAAGTGCCGGTTAGTCCAAAAATACAGTAAAGTGAAAGGGAAGCAACCCTTCAGACCGGCACTGCCTCGGGATTTTTTTTTAAACAGAACAAACTTCACAGGCTCTCTATATGCCTTTGCTTGACTTAGGGGGCAAGGCTTACTGCTGAGGCTCCTCTAAAAAAAATGGGAGGTGGAGGAAATGGGGGAAGGGACCCCACTTGAGACCCACTCGGTTCGACACCCCCGAGGTTGGATGGACCCCCAAACAGGGCCCACCCAAGCTCAATCCAGCCAAAAACAGGGACTAGAAATCCCTAAACAAATTCTAACAGCCCTACCAAGGGAGATGGGTACAGCTCACTCAAAACCTGCTGGAGACTGAAAGAAGACTGATAGGAATAGGGGAAGGTATCTCTTATGTAGTATTCCACAGTTTTGTTTTCAGTCTCTACCTGCTGGTCATGATTGGATATATACCCACTTGTAAAGATTAACCTTTACCAGTCTGGAGAGTGCTAAAGAATTGTGAGATTTAAAGAAATTGTATGGTATGGTATATCTTTTCAATATACAGTATACCTTTTTCTGAACCATGCTCTTTTGAGTGACTGTCGGCTTCTTCCCAGCTACTCTATCTCCTTTTTAAATGTTGATGCCAGTAGCTTGGTTCTACCCTAGTTAAGGTGGAGCCTATCTTTGTGAAATAGGTTCCCCCTTCCCCAGAATGTCACCCAGTTCCTATCAAATTTAAAACCCTCCTTCCTGCTCCCTCCACCCTGGAGCTCTGCCTGTCTCTTGAGCCCTGTGTGTGGAACAGGGAGCACTTCTGAAAATGCTACCCTAGAGATTCTGGATTTTAGCTTCCTACTTAAGAGCCTAAATCTGGTTTCTAGAACCTCCTGCCCACATCATTGGTACCCTACATAAACCAAGACAGCAGGCTCCCCTCGAGCATTGTCTAGAATCTTATTTAGGTGAAACATGAGGTCCACCATCTTTGCACCAGTAGGCAAGTGATTAAGCAGTCTTCACATCAAGCAGCCACCCAGCTCTCTACATGCTTACAATGGCCATCCTACCTCGTCCCTCCCTGGAGACACAACTTGGTAGAAAAAGATATTGCATCTACTGGTGGACAGGTTCCTTCTTCACCAGAGTAATGCTTCCAAGGCAGCATAGGGGCTGCCAGACTGGAGGTAGGATTTCTCTACCACATCTCAGTAGGTCTCCTCTATGTACCTCCTCCAAGTCTGCTACTCTAGCCTCTAGAGATTGGACCATTCCCTGAGTTCCAGGAGCTCTTATCACTGAACACACACATAAGACCTCTCACCAACTGGGAGATATTCAAACAGTGCAGAAGACTGGGAAGCCCCCATCTCACTGCTGGACTGGTGCCTGCATTTTAATATTGGTGATTTCTGTCTTACGTTGCTAAGGGAGTGGGAATATGCACAGTAAGGTCCCCTAAGATTGCTAGCTATATGTTAAGCTTTGGTAATATTTACTTATTACATAGCATAAATTTTAATTTATATATCACATAAGTCTTGCGGTTCTATGCAATTTAAAAAAAGAGGAAAAACTGAGCAGTGTCAACGAGTTACAATAAGACTCTGGAAGGAGATTAGCAGCGGAGTTACAAAGATGGTTGACAGGATGGATTTAGAAAGAGGTAGAAAGATTTGTGCCAAGGTTCAGAAGTAATCCGATTAAGAAGAGCATAACATCAATTAGAGTTCTAAGATTTTAGAATATCCAGCAGTGGGTCTCCTGAAGCAGACAACGAAACGGGGCCACGTAGGGACCCCCTAAACCACATTCAAAAGATAAGTGAATACAGTGGTGGCAGTGTGTTTGCAAAATTAGAGAAGATAAAAAATATTTTTCTGCAAGTGATAAGGACTTTAAATAATAATTTTTTGTATTTGAGTCTTGAAGTGTGACCTGGACTTGTGAAGTTGCAATGACTGGAAGATGAACTCTTCTCAGGGAGGTTTAACAGCTTATTTTCACATAGTCATTTGGGTCACATTTTGTAGACTAGTCTTTACTGAAGCCAGTCTTTTTTGATATAACCATAGCCCTTGCCTGGCTTTTTTGGTCTTTTGACATTTTCAACCCTGACTTATTCACAAGGAAACAAGGTTCAGAAGTAGGCTGATGAGCCTTACAAAGGAGGCAGAGCTGTCATGACAAACTAGGTTAGCTTTCGAGAGCGTCTGCTAAATTTCGGGAAAAGCTGTTTTTAGGAGCTTCCTACAGTGCATATAGGAGGCTGATGCTTTGACCAGTTGTTGTTATGTTCTTGGCAGCTTCCCATCTAAGGATCTAGATGACTGTATTTCTAAGAGCTAATTACTTGCTAATAGAGATGCCCTCATTACTTTTGTAGCTTTCTAATTGGTACCAGGGCATATAAATCAGAAATAAGGCCAGGGATGGGCAGGGAATTAGTCTAAAATGAGGGTTTATATTGCTGCTATAGCAATTTTTAAAAAGCCCCTTTAAATGCTAGCCTAGAAACTGTAGCAGAGACTTTCTATGCTAAGATAAATCTAGCCCTTAAACTCCCATGCTAGTATTTAAAATCAAATCCCTGAGCTTACTTATTTGAGTCCGTCTTTTCCCAAGTTTGCAAGCAATGTCCCATTGAAGCTTTACCAGTGACAATCTCTGTCTCTGGAAGTCCTCTCACAGCACTTTTTCTGATATTTGACTAGGAGGGGTGTATGTCATTCATTCTAGATTGTAGTCAAGATTTCTTTTCCAAATGTAACGTCCTCTTTCAGGGTGGCTCTGGGTCCAGGGCCTGACTTGGCAGGAGTCCCCCAAAGGTAGTCTGACAGTCCCTCACTCGGTTAGCGCTTGGTGCCTTCACCTGGGGAAAAGAAGTGTTAACACGTGGGTGGGTTCACCCTCTTCTCACCCCAGGAAAAATCCAAGGTTGGCTAATAAACAGGTTTATTTGAACTATATATGTAGGCCTAGTCATAAAACCATTTTTCCATCAACATAGCAAACGTGCTAAACAAATACTTCTGTTCGGTGTTCACAGAAGAAAATCCTAAAGGACTGAGATTGTCTGTCAAAGTAAAGCAAGAAAATGGAGTAGATTCTGCGCCGTTCATGGAGGAGAGTTTTTAATAGGATCTTCCAGAACCTCTCTGAGCTCCCTCAGTATCCTGGGATGGATCCCGTCCAGTCCCATCGCTTTGTCCACCATCAGTTTTTCAAGTTGCTCATAAAGACTTGTTCAACAAATCTCTGGAGACGGGAGTGGTTCCTGGGGATTGGAGGAGAGCAGATGTGGTCCCTATTCACAAAAGTGGTCACAGGGATGAAGCGGGAAACTACAGGCCAGTAAGCCTCACTTCGGTTGTTGGAAAAATAATGGAAGTGTTGCTGAAAGAAAGGATAGTGAACTTCCTAGAATCTAATGGGTTACAGGATCCAAGGCAACATGGCTTTACTAACGGTAAATCTTGTCAAACTAACCTGATTGAATTTTTTGATTGGGAGACCGGTGAGCTGTATTGAGGACATATGCTAGATGTAATTTACTTCTATTTCAGCAAAGCCTTTGATATGGTTCCTCATAGGAGGCTCCTGAACAAACTTGAAGGGCTGAAGTTAGGACCCAAAGTGGTGAACTGGGTTAGAAACTGGCTGTCAGACAGAAGCCAGAGGGTGGTGGTTAATGGAAGTCGCTCGAAGGAAGGAAAGGTGAGTAGTGGAGTCCCTCGGGTTCGATGCTGGGGCCAATCCTGTTCAATATGTTTGTGAGTGACATTGCTGAAGGGTTAGAAGGAAAAGTTTGTCTATTTGTGGATGATACTAAGATTTGTAACAGAGTAGACACCGAAGAGGGAGCGGAAAATATGAAAAAGGATCTGCAAAAGTTAGAGGAATGGTCTGTCTGGAAACTAAAATTCAATGCGAAGAAATGCAGAGTAATGCACTTGGGGATTAATAATCAGAAGGAACCGTATATGCTGGAAGGCGAGAAGCTGATATGCATGGACGGGGAGAAGGACCTTGGGGTTATAGTGTCTGAAGATCTAAAGGCGAATAAACAGTGTGAAAAGGTGGTGGCTGCTGCTGGAAGAATGCTGGGCTCTATAAAGAGAGGTGTAGCCAGTAGAAGAAAGAAGGTGTTGATGCCCCGGTGAGGCCCCACTTGGAATATTGTGTTCAGTTTTGGAGACCATATCTGGCAAAGTCCGTAAGAAGACTTGAAGCGGTCCAGAGGAGGGTGATGAAAATGATAGGAGACTTGCGCCAGAAGACGTATGAGGAGAGACTGGAAGCCCTGAATATGTATACCCTAGAGCAGGGGTGCCCAACGCGTCGATCGCGATCGACCAGTAGCTCAGGAAGGCAACGCGAGTCGATCGCGGAGCCTATCCCGGGCTCTGTGATAGACTCGTGTTGCCGTCCTGATCTACGGGCCGATCAGCCTTCCTCTCCAGTGTTCTTTCTCCCTAGGGCCTTTTAGCTGGGTGATCCGCCCAGCTGTCATCTGCCGCTGCTGAACAAAAATCCGGCTTGGAGATTTCAGCCCGTAGCGAACTTATGCTCCGGGCTCTAACGTGTGCGTGCCGGCTTCTCTTCTCTTCCCTCCGAAACCGGAAGTTATGTCCGGGGGGGGAGGGGAGAAGGGAAGCCGGCGCGCACATGTTGAGAGCCCTGAAGCAAGCGTTCGCTATGGGCTAATGCGGGAGACAAGCATTTGTTCTTCTTCCTGCCGGGTCCTGCCTACTTTCTGTTTCCGCGAAGGCAGGACCCGGCAGCATTTCCCCTAATAGGTCGATCGCGATCTTGGGCTGATCAGCCTTCCTCTTCCCGATGGCAGAATTGACGTCAGGGAGAGGAATGCTGGTTGGCCGAAGCAGGGAGAGCTTGGGGCCTGTTATTGGTGGCGTTTGGGTCCTGGTCCCCGATGGCAATGGCAGTGGCAGTGGCTTGGGGGAGGGCAGGGAGAAAGAAAGAAAAAGGGCAGGCAGGGAGACAGAAGGAAAGAAGAGAAACAGAAAAAAAAATGAAAGGGAGGCAGAGAGAAAGAAAGGGCAGGGAAGAGGAAGGAAAAGTTGGGGGGAAGGAATGAGGTCTGGAGGAGAAGAAGCATACAGGCTAAAAGAAGGGAAGAAAGATTGTATGCACAGTCAGAAGAAGAAAGTGCAACCAGAGACTCATGAAATCACCAGACAAGGTAGGGAAAATGATTTTATTTTAAATTTAGTGATCAAAATGTGTCTGAATTTATATCTGCTGTCTATATTTTACACTAAGGTCCCCTTTTACTAAACCGCAATAGAGGTTTTTAGCGCAGGGAGCCTAGGAGTGTCGAGAGCAGCGCTGGGCATTCAGCGCAGCTCCCTGCACTAAAAACTGCTAACGTGGTTTAGTAAAAAGGGAGGGAGTATATTTGTCTATTTTTGTATGGTTGTTACTGAAGTGATAGTGCATAGAGTCATCTGCTTTGACCTCTTTGAAAACCCTGGAATAGGAATGATGATTAACATTTTCTATGCGTACAGTGTGCGTTGTGTTTTTTTAAAATTTTATTGTTGGTAGATCATTGTGACTTGGTCATTTAAAAAGTAGCTCGCAAGCCCAAAAAGTGTGGGCACCCCTGCCCTAGAGGAAAGGAGGGACAGGGGAGATATGATTCAGACTTTCAAATACTTGCAGGGTATTAACATAGAACAAAATTTTGTCCAGAGAAAGGAAAATGGTAAAAACCAGAGGACATAATTTGAGGTTGAGGGGTGGTAGATTCAAGAGCAATGTTAGGAAATTCTACTTTACAGAGAGGGTGGTGGATGCCTGGAATGCGCTCCCGAGAGAGGTGACGGAGTTCAAAGAAGCATGGGATGAACACAGAGGATGTAGAATCAGAAAATAATAGTAAATATTGAACTAAGGCCAGTACTGGCAGACTTGCACGATCTGTGTCTATATATGGCCATTTGGGGGAGGATGGGCTGGGGAGGGCTTCAATGTCTGGGAGGGTGTAGATGGGCTGGAGTGAATTTTGACAGAGATTTTGGCAGTTGGAACCCAAGCACAATACTGAGTAGAGGTTTGGATTCTTGCCCAGAAATAGCTAAGAGGAAAAAATTTAAAAAACTTAAATTGAATCAGGAAGAGCAGACTGGATGGACCATTCGGGTCTTTATCTGCCGTCATCTACTATGTTACTATGTTACTTAAAGCAATACTTATGCAGTTAAACCAACAGCATTAGGCTATATTTCAGATATCCAAACCCATTAACTTTTTGAACCTTTTAACTTTCAGTTCTATTTCAGTCTCTTGAACCTCTACACCTCTTCCAGTTCCTCCCAAATTTCTCACTTCAGTCTCATAGACTGCTCTCTATGTGGGAAACCTTGTTACTGGCTATTACAGAGCTTTTATTAAAGCTGATATTCTGTGCACCAGTAGAGGCGCTCCTTGAGATCAGTTGCCCTTGGGAGCCCCCTTGGGGGCTGAAGAAAGAAGACCAGCAGACCATAGGAGCTAAGCTCAAGGCAAGCAGCCTTTGGAAGCAGCTCAGTGCAGTGCAGAAGAAAAGGGCCAGCAGAGGCACTATCGATGCCTAAGGGCCCAGAAGAGCGGAGGCAGCCCTCTAAGAAGGAGCCATTACTGGTGGTTGCAGTGCCCTCTTGAGGACTGTTATCTAGACCCCAGTAGGAAACTACTTCAGAGGCTCCTCTTTGAGACTGGGGAGTCTACTGGGGTGCGATCAGCACAGGTAGCCCAACTCAGGGACCAGGCTACTGGGGTGCAATCAACACTAGAAGCCCAACAGAGGAACCAGGCTACCAGAATGCAATCGGCACTAATAGTCCAACAGAGGAACCAGGCTACCAGGGTGCAATCAACACTAGAAGCCCAACAGAGGAACCAGGCTACCAGAGTGCAATCGGCACTAATAGTCCAACAGAGGAACCAGGCTACCAGGGTGCAATTGGCACCAGTAGCCCAACAGAGGCACCAGGCTACTGGGGGTGCAATTGGCACCAGAGCCCAAAGAAGGAAGAAGCCCCCTTGGAACAGTCAGCTAAGAGGGAGAGCATTTGGGAGGGCAGCAGCCCTCAGATCTCCAAGGAGAGCAACCAGCAGGTTCAACTGGCCTAGAAAGACAGCAGCTACCTATCCCTGAGAGCTTCCTCAGATGGGTGAGATCTTAGAGACCGGGTGAGAGGAGGGATTTAAGCATACAGCCACATCCACCAAGTTTCCAAGATTATTTATAGTTTGATATACCCATCATCGACATGTATCCGATCTGTACAATGCTCTTCTCAGTTTATATCCTGACATTCATTTGGGCTGGCAAGCTTTAGTCCCATTCAAGAAATAATCTCTTAAGATATAACGGTCTTCCCAAATGTCTGTGTGTTCATCCCTCAATGCATGACCTCTGCTAAATAACTATGTGAACTGGATGCAATTCTCCTGCATCTTCAACAGCTGGCAGTCATAACTGCTCCCATTCAGTTCATTGTAAACAATACCTGCTGACTTTATATACACTATACTCAAATATTTTCTTCTTTTTAAGCTCTGTCAGAAACACACCCTAGTGGAGGGTTCCATAAACATAATAATAAAAAAAAGCATGAAATTTAATTTACTCTTTGGGGATTTTGCCAGGTATTTGTGACTGAACTGGCCACTGCTGGAAATAGGATACTGGACTTGCTGGAACATTGGTCAAGCCCAGTGCAGCAATGCTTATGTACTTAAGCAGAGTGCAAATTCTACCATGTTTCCCTGAAAATAAGACAGTGTCTTATATTCATTTGGGGCCCAAAAAAGACACTAGGTCTTATTTTCAGGTAGGGCTTATTTTTCATGTACACGATCATCTCTCCCTTCCTCTCCTTCACCCCAATTCTTCCTCTTTGCTTTCCACCACATGTGCAACATCTTTCCTCACCTCTCACCCATCCCCTTGTGCCTTCCCTCTGCAGCATCTTTCTATCCCTCCATCCCTTTCATCCCCCTGTGCAGCAGAACCCTTTGCCCGCTTCCATCCCTCATGCAGCAGAACCCTTGAGCACCTGCCTACCTATAAAGCTAGGCCTGAGGAAACAATTTGTAAAGGCTTTGAATAAAGATGGTTTATTTATTTAAAAATTTATATACTGCATATATTAATATGTGGTTTACATATCACATACATTGTGCATTGAATACGTGGAGGGGCATAATCAAAAGTGTGCTTAAGTTTGAGGTTGGACGTTTTGTGCAAGACATCCATAAACCCAGCAGGAAAAATGTCCATTTTCAAAGCTGCCAAACGTCTCGCTTTTATTTTTGAAAATGAACAAGGTATAAGTTTTGGCCCTTAGGACATCTACCTCTTTTGCCCATTTTCAACAGTAAAAACATACAAAAGCAAGTTTTGTAGACATACCCACCAACTACCTTTTTTTTTTTCTTCACTCTTTGGGTGGTGAGAGGGAGTCGTGACCACTGGGGGAGTAAGGGAGGTGGTCATGCCTTAAATCCTCCAGTGGTCTTCTTGTCAGTTTGGGCACCTTTGTGGAACTTAGACGCAACTCAAACAGGTCTAACTGCCAGCGTCTGAGTTCCCTCTAGGAAAGCTTTGATTATGGCTGGGGTATGTCCAGGTTGAAGCCCGCCCGATTCCCACCCATAACACACCCCTTTGCTCTCTGGATGCAAAGCAGTTTAGAAGTGCTGCGGCACATCCAGAAAGTTGGTTTTGATTATTGGCACTTGGACGTCCAAGTGCTGACTTAGGCTAGTTTTTGGACATTTTAAAGCAGGGGTGTCCAATGTCGGTCCTCAAGGGCCACAGTCCAGTCGGGTTTTCAGGATTTCCCCAATGAATATACATGAGGTCTATTTGCATGCACTGCTTTCATTGAATGCTAATAGATCTCATGCATATTCACTGGGGAAATCCTGAAAACCCGACTGGACTGCGGCCCTCGAGGATCGACATTGGACACCCCTGTTTTAAAGTTTTGTTTGAGCCCCATAGTGCATATTACCTGGACTAGAGAATGACACGGGGAAAAATTCTGTCTCTGTCACCGCCCTGTCCCCACCGTCCCTTTCACTGCCCAATCCCATCCATACAAGCCTCAGAACTGCAATATTTAGCTTATTCTTTCCTTATAAATCAAAATTCTGGCTGCTGAACTAGAGAAAGAGATGTTCAGCTGGCAGGGCTTTGTTTATAAATTTTTATCAACACAACTAATATACTACTTTATCCTAAAGCAAAAATAAAGAAAATAAATAGAATTTTTTTTTCTACCTTTGTTGTCTGGTTTCTGCTTTCCTCATCTTCTCATTCAATTCCTTCCATCCACTGTCTGTCTTCTGTCAGCGACTTCCATTTGCTCTGTTACTGTGCCTCTCCCTTCAACTCTCCCCAAATTGGTCTGGTACCCATCTTCTTCCCTCCGCTCCCCCATAGTCTGGCAATTCTGTCTTCCCCATTTCCCTTCCAGCGCCTTCTCCCCACCCTTCCCTCTCGCCACCTCACCACCCTTCAGCACCCCCGGAAGTTGCGTCAGAGGAGAAGCTTCCGCCCACACATACGCGACTGTAGGCAGGCTCAGCCAGTTTGAGCATCTAACTTTACTAACGTGCCACAAAGGTAAGGGGGAGGGAGATAGATTCAGTAGATAGAAAGGAGGGAGGGGGCTGTGTGTGATCAGTGACTGTGCACGTTCCCTCCCTTAACTGCGGGGACAAGGCCATGCCCGTGCCTGCAGTGAGCACTTCCCCCCCTCCACCATTTCGGCAGGCTAGCTGCGGGTAACAGCCACCGTGTCATTCTCTAACCTGGACATACCATGAAAAACTGAAGGCAGGAAGTTTCAATGGTCCACACATCAGACAACTTATAAATGACCCACATTTCATAGCATCAATGAATGAAATCGAATCATCGAATCTCCATTTGTTCATTGTGAAAAACTTTGACAACAAGGTTGCAGACGACTACACACAATTAGTAGAGGATATGCTCTCTCATTTCAACAGGCTTGGCTGT
This sequence comes from Geotrypetes seraphini, assembly GCF_902459505.1. NCBI lineage: Eukaryota > Metazoa > Chordata > Amphibia > Gymnophiona > Dermophiidae > Geotrypetes > Geotrypetes seraphini. Next base: position 73,864,263 of record NC_047095.1, read on the forward strand.
AACATGAGTGTTAAAGTCCATTATCGGCACTTTCATAGAACCTTGGTGACTTAAGCGAAGAGCAAGGGGAAAGATTTTGCCATGACATAAAAACAATGGAAGCCACATACCAAGGAAAATGGAATGCACACATGATGGCAGACCATTGTTGGAATCTTATGCAGGATTGTTCTGGCAGATCCCAGTCTCGGAAGTCTTACAAAAGGAGCTTCTTGTGTGTCGAATGATTGGAAAGTTTGTATCATAAACTTGTTCTTTTGGTATGAAATAAGTAGATTTTCATGGTGTACAATTTTTTTTAATGTTTCCTTCATGCTTAAAAGATATTAATTTAAATATTACATTAGATTTGTTATTATGACACATGAGAGGAGTAGAAAATCTCACGCCCTATTTACGTTCCCTTCAGCAAAGGGCTGCAAAAGTAAGAGACATCGTGAGCATTGTCTTTCTTATCAGGCTGCTTCTTATGACAAAGATTTCCGTCCATTGTTGATTAGATCTATATCTTATAAGCATTAGAAAACTTCTGAAGCCTTTTCTTTTCTCCAAATTTTTGGCTAACTAAATCTCTTTGCATCACATTATTTCTGTATTTTCCCATAGCATATAATCTTTTGTTAACCACATTGAACTACTGGTTATGCAGTCTAGAAATCTGCTATTATGTTATGTTAAAATATCCTGATTTTTTAATAGACATGAAGAGTGGTATATGGCATACCTTCTGTATCTCAAAAACTAGGGAAAAAATGGTGCCATTTATGGAATCAGCAGGTCAAATATACCCAGAAACAGGTCTCTAATATTTGAGGCACCAAAATTAGTGTTGGCAAATGTAATGAATGGATTTCTAGTAATATTAAAACAGCTGTTTATATCCAAGAATTAAAAAGTAACATATGAGAGTAAATCAAAAAGTAAAAGCAAAATGCATTTAATACCTTTAATAGAAGTAACTGTGAGCAATTGAACATACCACTTTTCCACATAGTCCCCCCATGGAAGATGATACATTTGTTGTATCATTCAACTAGCTGCTACATTCCTGCAGAGAAGTTGTTTTTCGGCTGCTCCTGAATCCAGGCGAGCACTGCTTCCTTTATTTCATCATGCTTTATCCTTTGCTCTCTGGGTCACAGTGATGCACCCTTGTCTTGTCGCCAGAGATGATTCTCTCCAGAATACGGCTCTTCTTCATATCTTCTCAGGAACTGGGTCACAATCTCCACACACACTGTTGTGCAGATCTGTAAGCTGTTTGGGAACCCATCATGCCCAGACTTTCCTATATCCCATGCATTATAGCAAATGCAGATCCATTTCTGATATTGGTCTTCTCTAATCAAGGCCTGACAATGTGCTCTTGTGTGCATGATAATGATGAGTGACCAGCACGACCTTCATCCATTACACCTGTTCTTCCTGCTTTAAACTGTTTTATCCTCTCATAAACCTTTCATTGATTCATGATGCTATGCCCAGAGTCAATATCTGATGGTGAATTTCCACAGGTTTCACTCCCTCTGCCCAAAGAAAGTGCACTGTTGCACATTGCTTCTTGATGGTGCAATCTTGCAATGAAGTGTCCATGTTTCTGACCTTGTGGTTGCCACATGACTAAAGGCCGAGTGTCACACTGTATGTGGACAAACTATCCAACAGGCATAGTATGAATACATATGTTGCATTTCACTAGCTCTGTTCTGGTTATCACATAATTTAACAATTGCCTTTAATTTTTGATTCACCTTCGTATTACTTTCATTAAACAAGTAAGAAGTAACTGCTTCTTTCTTGAACACGCTTCATTATGTACCCAATTGTGTACCGAGGTCATCTGATTTGCAACAATTGACTACAGCTTTCCTGAGTCTGTTCCATTACGCTGTTGCTGCAAAAGCTTAATCATTTGCAGGTCCTATTAAATGAAGTGCCTCTGTGACTGCAGCTACTTCAGGATTTGGGGAATTTTATGAAACAACGGAAAGACTTTTTTTAAATTTTGGGATTTAATTTCTTTTTTTAGCAGATAGTGCTATACAACTGTGATTCTACATATATTCTTTTGTAACCCACTTTGTTAACAGGCGGGATTTCAATTAAAAAAAAAAAAGTGCAATATATTACTTTTTCCTTGCAGCAGCTAGTAACTTTAATATATACACCGAAACAGCTGATTTTTGGCTTTTTTTTTTTTTTAATATCCTGTAACACTAGTTACTTGTCACATCAATGTGAATTGTGCCATGGACCCCTAATTTATCTGTGTCTAAATCTTGATGAGAGCTTCTGTGGGTGACTTATTACTCTCTACTAATAATGTATATACAGTTTAAAGTCCTCTCTCATTATACCGACTACCTTGGCGCTAAACTGATGGTATACCTTTGATCTTCTCTTTTCCTCCACCAGGCTCCTTTCTTCTGTCCACTCCCATCCTAACTTCTCAGAAGATGAAAGATGGTTATTGGTACGGAAACCAGACGTACTGTATTGAGCAATTTCCATCAGATGCATATAAGAAGGCCTCTATCCTCTACCAGTTTCTGTCTGCCTACCTGCTGCCTCTTCTCACCACCTGCCTTTGCTACTTCTTGATGCTGAAGAGGGTAGGGCAGCCAGTGGTAGAGCCTACAGGTGACAATTATCAGGTGAGAAAGCCGGACCCATTCCCCCCATACCCTTGCCACCATGAAATTGGAACAAGCAGGACAATACAGGAAGGGCTTCTGTGATCCCTTCAATAGGAATGTATCTAGGGCGAGAGATTGACCAAATAATCATCAGTGCTCTCCCTAGCATTACCAGTTTTCATCATATTAACTTATTCTCAGCCTAAGTCTGTAATAATTACTCATTTCATTACAATATCTGTCCCAGGCAATATTTTCTCTAAGCTGCACGGCTATATGTCCACACACCTTTTAGCAAGAGGCTGCGCAGCCATTCAGCCCCATTGCACAGCTGGTGGAGTGAGGACTAGCATCCTTCTAGTATCACTCTTCATCTTTCCTGAAACAAATCAGCTATGGGACCTTCCCATACATACCTTTGGCTGCCGGCTCATCCTCTCTCCACCATCACTTTTTCCAGGGCAAAGCCAGCAGCCATGGTTATGTATGGGAAAGTCAGCAGCCAATTTGCTGCTGCTTGGGGAAAGCAGCAGCAGCAGCGGTGCGAATGCTAGGGGCAAATGGTGGTAGATGTGGGGTGGAGGGGAAAGAGGGGGCTAGCGCTGGCGGATGTGGGTTAGGGGAGAGAGGGGGCAAGCGCTGATGGTTGGGTGAGAGGGAGGGGCAGATGCTGGTGAAAATGGAGTAGGGGAGAGGTAGACACTGGTGGAAGTAGGGTGGGAGGAGAGAGAGGGGGCAGAAGCTTGTGGAAATGGTTTGGGGTGGGGGAGAGGGGGTTGCATGTAACCAAGACTGTTCAAGCTTGTTTTGCACAGATGCATTTGTTGCAGATTAAACCCAATGTTAGCATTATATGATTTTCAGACTGTCGTTCAGGCTATGGTCTTATCGAGACTTGACTACTGTAATGCCCTTTATCTTGGAATAACGAAGGTTAGATGTAAAGCATTACAGGTTACCCAGAATGCGGCAGCAAGATTGATAATGAATTTGTCAAAATATGAGCACATTTCACCTCATCTCCAAAAACTTCACTGGCTACCAGTCGCCTTCAGAATACAGTACAAAGTTGCAATGATGTGTCACCAATTTCTGTATGGAAATATTCTAGTACTGATTAAAAATTACATGTCTAGCTATATTCCACAACGATCCTTGCGTTCTGAGAATTTGGCCCTGCTGAAGGCGACTATGGATCCAAGGTTGGTTGATACTGGGGAAAAAACTTTTTGCTGTGTGGGTGTCAAGACTTGGAACTCGTTGGTAAGACAGATACGGATCTGTTGTGAGAGAAGTATGTTTAGAAAAGTACTTAAAACCCAGCTATTTGTTGATGCTTTCTTTTAGTCATACTTTTTATGATTCTGAGCTATTATCATCCCAGGACAAGCAGGCAGCCTATTTACAATATATGGGTGACATCATCCACGGAGCCTGGATGCGGACAGCTTCGCAAGCAGACTTGCATGAAGAACTTTTAGAAAGATTGCAACTGCCACACCGTGCATGCACGGAGTGCCTTCCTGCCCGACACAGGGCGCGCGTCTTCTCAGATTTCCATGGAGCCGAGAAATCCTATTTTGACGCTCTGCGCTAGACTCAGTTCTACTTCATGCCTTCTCTCACCGCGGCTCATGTTTTCTTTACAGGGTCACTGTGTTTTCTTAAAAAAAAAAAAAAACCCCAAAAACTTGATTTTTTTTTTGTATCACGGCGGGGCCTGCCTTGTGGCCTCAGCCTGTAGGTTCGAACTCGCTGAGGCTATTTTTCCGTTTATGTCCCGGCCGGCCACAGGCTTCAAGAAGTGTAGCCGTTGCCAGCACACAATCTCCCTCACTAACCCACATAGATGGTGTGTTCAGTGTTTGGGACCTGACCATCATCTGGAGTCATGTGCCTGCTGTGCTACCCTTCAACCTCGAGCCATCAAACATAGTCGAGTTCAGGTGCAGAAACTCTTTGGTGGTATGGATCCACTTTCCCTGGTCTTAACCTCGAATCCGGTCAAGCTTCTCTCACAGGGGTTTCGCCTTCTGCCTCGACCTTAATCAAACCCTCCTCGTTCGGCAGGTCTTCGTCCTCAAACAAATCTGCTAAGTTTTCTCCTGAGGAGACGCTTACCTCCCTCAGGTCAGGTACCAGCAGTGGTTATCAAGCTGCCCAAGAAGCATGTCTCAAAGTTGAAGAATCATTCTTCCTCCTCTTCCTCGGAGACTATAGCCACACCAAATGTACCAGATCCTCAAGTCTCGGTGTCACATTTGGAGGCTATGATCCAGACCATTTTGGATCGCCAATTTGGTAATATGCTTGCCAAACATACTCCTACCTCGACTCTGCTTCCTGCAGTCCAGTCTGAGCACTTAGCAGTATCACAAGGAGTCGAGTCCTTGGGAGTACCTCAAGAGGATTCTACACACTCTGTGCAAGGAGTCGAGTCTTTGCGAGTGTCTCACATGGAGCATAAGCACACTACTCAAGTAGTCGAGTCCTTGTCAGTGCCTTGAGATACCTCGACACAAGGAGTTCAGACCCTTTTCGTGTCTCGATCTCCAGCCTCCAGCCCTCCTTCCTCGCATAAGGCATCGCCCTTTCCGAGGCATAGGGCAAAAAGTCCTCGATGTTTCTCTCAGCGAGACCTGCCTGGTTCAAGGCACAGTTCTCTACATCAGTCGAGGCATCCATCGAGGCACAGATCCTCTTCTCGAGACAGGCCTTGTTTCTCCAGGCCTCGAGACTCTTCGAGGCCTCCAACTCCGAAGTCAAGGACACCACCTCCAGAGCCTTACACCTATACTTCTTCTCCTGCAAGGGATTCTATCCATTCTTTCAGCGAGTCATTTTTACCTACATATTCAGACCTCAGGTATCAGTACTCCAGAGAAGCTTCACCTTCTTTCTCTGCCTTGCGAGGTCACCCTTCCTTGGAGCAGATATCTTTTTCTTCTTTCCTACGTCAAATGAGTAAGGACCTCAATATTACTTTGGACTCTGATTCCAAATACTCTATGAAGTATTTAAAGGAAATGGGTATGTATCATCCTCCTGCGGAGTCTCTTAAATTGCCCATCAATAGACTTCTTAAACTTTCTAGCGGAATCTTGAAACACCTTATTCCATTCCTGCTGTACCAGGAAAGCTGGAATCTCGTTACAGGATGGTCCACTGCAAGGCTTCAAGAAATCTCAGTTATCCCATCAGTCCCTTCTCTTGGAATCTTCTCTGAAAAACCAATCCTGCCAAAGCCACTGTCCCTCCTGGAAGAGAGGGCAGAACCATGGACAAGTTTGGTCATCGTTTGTATCAAAATTCTCTTATGGCAACTAGAGTTTTGAATTACAATTTTGTTTTCATTTCTTATTTCAAGCATTTGGTTGACACCCTGCCTGAATTTTTCAAATATATTCTTCAACACCATCTTCCAGAGTTTCAGCATGTGATTCACAGATGACACCAAACTATTTAATGGGGCTAGGACTAAAGAAGACTGCGAAGATTTACTAAGGGACCTGAACACACTAGTAGAGTGGGCAACGAGATGGCAGATGAAGTTTAATGTAGAGAAATGTAAAGTCTTGCAAGTAAGAAACAGAAACCTGAGGTACAGTTACACGATGGGAGGGCTGTTACTGAGTGACAGTACCCAAGAAAGGGACTTGGGGGTGATAGTGGACAAGACCATGAAGCCATCAGCACAGTGCGCAGCGGCCGCTAAAAAAGCAAATAGAATGCTAGGTATAATCAAGAAGGGTATTACAACCAGCACAAAAGAAGTTATCCTGCCGTTATATCGGGCGATGGTACGCCCGCATCTGGAGTACTGCGTCCAATATTGGTCGCCGTATCTAAAGAAGGATATGGCGATACTCGAGAGGGTTCAGAAGAAAGCGACACGTTTGATAAAAGGTATGGAAAACCTTTCATACGCCGAAACATTGGAGAAACTGGGGCTCTTTTCCCTGGAGAAGCGGAGACTTAGAGAGGATATGATAGAGACTTACAAAATCATGAAGGGCATAGAGAAAGTGGAGAGGGACAGATTCTTCAAGCTTTCGAAAACTACGAGAACGAGAGGGCATTCAGAAAAATTAAAAGGGGACAGATTCAGAATCAATTTTAGGAAGTTCTTCACCCAATGGGTGGTGGACACCTGGAATGCGCTTCCAGATGGTGTGATAGGACAGGGTACGGTATTGGAGTTCAAGAAGGGATTGGACAATTTCCTGAAGGAAAAGGGGATAGAAGGGTATAGATAGAGGGTTACTATACAGGTTCTGGACCTGGTGGGCCGCCGCGTGAGCGGACTGCTGGGCATGATGGACCCCTGGTCCGACCCAGCAGAGGCACTGCTTATGTTCTTATGACTCAACTCCGCATGCATCTTCTTCAATCTTCCTATGATGCATTTGAACTTTCCTCGAGGGTCACTGCCTTCTCAGTGGCAATGCGCTGGCTTGCCTGGCTCCACACTGTAGACATGACCCCAATCTTCAAGATCCATCTGGCCAACATTCCTTGTCAGGGCAATGAATTGTTTGATGACTCCATCGAGGCAGCTACTAAATGATTGAACATGAGAAATCATTTGCTACCATCATTCGACCTAAGCCTAAGCTTTCTACCTCTAAAGGCTTCAGGCCTCTTCCATCTTACCAGAGGCGTTTTCCACAGAGAGCAGCTCCTTATATACGAGCGCCTCCTAAGAAACAACCACAACAGCAGCAAAAACCTCAGACTCCTGCTGTGCCTAAGGCCTCTCAAACTTTTTGACCATCTAATACAGAGCATAACCTCCATCGTTCTGCCTCTGTCCTCTCCCCTTCCCATTGGAAGGCGTCTCCATCATTTTTACCACCACTGGGAAATGATTACATCAGACCTCTGAGTGCTGTCTATCTTCCAGGAAGGATACTCTCTTCGTTTCCTCCAGATTCCACCAGATCTTCCTCCAACATTGGTCTCCCAACCTAAAGAAGGATATACAACTGCTGGAGAGGGTGCAGAGACGAGAAACCAAGCTAATAAAAGGTATGGAATACGAGGAACGACTTAAGAGACTGGGATTGTTCTTCTTTGAGAAAAGGAGACTGCGAGGGGATATGATCGAGACTTTCAAAATACTGAAAGGAATCGACAAAATAGAGCAGGAAAAAAAATTCTTTACAATGTCCAATGTGACACGGACAAGAGGACATGGACTGAAGCTAAGGGGGGGACAAGTCCAGGACAAATATCAGGAAGAACTGCTTCACGTAACGAGTGGTGGACACCTGGAATGCTCTCCCAGAGGAGGTTATTGCGGAATCCACCATTCTAGGATTTAAAAGCAGACTAGATGCACATCTCCTTACGAGAGGCATAGAGGGATATGGGTGACTAAAATTACGCCAGGCTGGGCCTCCATGTGTGCGGATCGCCGGACTTGATGGACCGAAGGTCTGATCCGGAGATGGCAGTTCTTATGTTCAAGAGAAACATAGAAACATAGAGTATGACGGCAGAAAAGGGCCGATGACCCAACAAGTCTGCCCACTCAAGAATCCTCCCTCCTCCCTCCCTCCATCTTTTATGCATTCCTCTGGAGCGACCACACCTTCCAATTCATCACAGATCACCCTTCTTCTCCAGGAAGCTCAAGCTCTGCTTCGTCTCCGTGCCATCGAGGAAGTTCCCTTGGAACAGCAGAGCAGGGGTTTTTACTCCCGTTACTTCCTAGTTCTGAAGAAGATGGGTGATCTGCGCCCTATCTTGGATCTCAGAGCATTCAACAAATTTTTAGTCAATTCTGAATGTTGTCTCTGGCATCCTTATATCCTCTTCTAGATCAGAACAATTGGTTATGTTCTCTAGATCTCAAAGAGGCTTACACTCATATTCCCATTCATCCAGCCTCTCGACAGTTCCTCAGATTTCTGATGGGAAATCTGCATTTCCAATACAGAGTGCTACCCTTCGGCCTGGCGTCATCTCCAAGAATTTTCACCAAGTGCCTCGTTGTAGTAGCAGCAGCTCTGCGGAACCATGGTCTCCAGGTATTCCTGTACCTGGACGACTGGCTCAAAGATTCAACATCTCCAGGGGTTATTGTAGCGACCTAACGGACTATTTTCGAAACCCAAGCTTTGGAGGAACCAATCAACTTTCCCAAATCCCAGCTCATAGAAACATAGAAATAGACGGCAGATAAGGGCCATGGCCCATCTAGTCTGCCCACCCCAAAGACCCTCCCTTACCTTTCTCTGTGAATAGATCCCACGTGTCTGTCCCATTTGGCCTTAAAATCAGGCATGCTGCTGGCCTCAATAACCTGAAGTGGAAGACTATTCCAGCGATCAACTATCCTTTCAATGAAAAAGAATTTCCTGGTGTCCCCGTGCAGTTTCCCGCCCCTGATTTTCCACGGATGCCCCCTTGTTGCCGCTGGACCCTTGAAAAAGAAGATATCTTCTTCCACCTCGATGCGGCCCGTGAGATACTTGAATGTCTCGATCATGTCACCCTTCTCTGTGTTCCTCGAGTGAGTATAGCTTTAATTTATCCAGCCGTTCCTCGTACGGGAGATCCTTGAGTCCCGAGACCATCCTGATGGACATTCTCTGGACCGACTCAAGTCTCAGCACATCCTTACGGTAATGCGGCCTCCAGAATTGCACAAAGTACTCCAGATGGGGCCTCACCATGGATTTATATAATGGCATAATGACTTCAGGCTTACGGCTGACGAAACTCCTGCATATGCAACCTATGATTTGCCTTGCCTTTGATGAAGCTTGCTCCACTTGATTGGCAGTCTTCATGTTCTCACTGACGATCACCCCTAAGTCTCATTCTGCTTCAGTTCTTGTTAGGATCTCACCATTAAGGGTGTAAGTCTTGCATGGATTTTGGCTGCCCAGGTGCATGACTTTGCATTTTTTGGCATTGAAGCTGAGTTGCCAGGACCTAGACCAGCGCTCCAGTAGTGGTAGGTCGTGCATCATGTTGTCGGGCATTGAATTTATGTCCGTTGTGCTTTTGCCCACTACATTGCCCTGTTTGGCGTCATCGGCGAATAATGTCATTTTACCTCGCAGCCCTTCTGCTAAGTCTCTTATAAAGATGTTGAAAAGGATCGGGCCCAGGACCGAGCCCTGCGGCACCCCACTGATCACCTCCATCATTTTGGAGGGGGTGCCGTTCACCACCACCCTCTGAAGCCTACCTCCAAGCCAGTTCCCAACCCATTTTGTCAATGTATCGCCCAATCCCATAGAACTCATCTTGCTCAGCAACCTGCGGTGTGGTACACTATTGAATGCTTTGCTGAAGTCCAGGTATACGATGTCCAGGGACTCCCCAACATCCAGCTTCCTCGTCACCCAGTCAAAGAAGCTGATCAGGTTGGATTGGCAGGATCTCCCTTTAGTAAATCCATGTTGACGGGAATCCCGTAGATTCTCCTTGTTCAGGATCGTATCCAATTGGCGTTTGATTAGAGTTTCCATTAGTTTGCTCACTATTGATGTGAGACTCACCGGTCTGTAGTTTGCCGTCTCCATCTTGGAACCTTTCTTGTGGAGTGGAATGACGTTAGCTGTCTTCTAGTCCAACGGGACGTTACCCGTACTAAGGGAGAGATTGAAGAGCGTGGATAGCGGTTCTGCCAAGACATCACACAACTCCCTGAGCACCCTGGGGTGTAGGTTATCAGCTCTAGCCCTCTCAAGCTCTACAATTAATCGGAGCTGTCTTGGACACTGTACAATTCAGAGTATTCCTTCCTCAGCAGCGTCTGGATGCTCTCATTCAACTTTGTCACAAAGTGTCATCCCTCACTTCACTTTCAGTGAGACACATGATGGTTCTCCTAGGTCACATAGCCTCTACAGTTCATGTGACTCTTTTTGCCAGACTTCACCTCAGAATCCCTCAGTGGACCCTGGCATCTCAGTGGGCTCAGGCTTTCGACCTACTCTCTCAACACATCAGAGTGACTCCTTCGTTGAGACAGTCTCTCCATTGGTGGATGCTCTCTTCCAATCTCTCCAGAGCTTTACTGTTTCAAACGTCCCCTCATCAAAAGGTCCTCAAGACAGATTCCTTGACCTACGCTTGGGGGGCTCATCTCGATGGTCTCCATCCTAAGGCCATTGGTCCACCACGGATCATCAGTATAACATCAATCTGTTGGAACTCAGAGCGATCTTCAATGCTCTCGAAGCTTTTCAGCATCTTCTTCACGATCAGGTAGTCCTAATTCGGACAGACAACCAAGTAGCCATTTACTATGTCAACAAGCAGGGACGAACAGGATCTTTCCCTCGAAGCTCTGAAGGTTTGGAATTAGGCAATCCTTCACAACACCTTCCTGAAAGTCGTCTACATTCAAGGAGAGAAAAACAGTCTGGCAGACAAATTGAGTCATCTTCTACAGCCTCACGAATGGATACTCAATTCCTCGCCTCTTCATCACATTTTTTCTCAGTGGGGGACTCCTCAGATAGATCTCTTTGTGTCTCCCCACAACAACAAACTGCCTCAGTTTTTGCTCCAGGATATACTCCCCTCACCGACTGGAGGCAGATGCTTTTCTACTGCAATGGACGAATCGGTTTCTCTATGCGTTCCCTCCATTCCCTCTCATTCTCAAGACACTTGTCAAACTCAAACAGGAACATGCCACCATGATTCTGATCGCTCCTCGGTGGCCCAGGTAACCTTGGTTTTCCCTTCTACTTCAACTCAGCAGCAGGGAGCCACTACTTAACATAAGAACATAAGAACATAAGCAGTGCCTCCGCCGGGTCAGACCATAGGTCCATCCTGCCCAGCAGTCCGCTCCCGCGGCGGCCCAAACAGGTCACGACCTGTCTAAATCACCAGAAGGGGCCCCCATGCCACCTCGGTTTCCTAATTGAGTCCTATCTTCCCATCAAAGTCCTAGCCCTCCGGTCTTGCACCTGCACGACCTGGTTGGGTTTCTACATTTATTTTCTGGTTAGCTTTCTCAGTATCCCATGATCCCTTTATCCCTCAGGAATCCATCCAGTCTCTGTTTGAATCCCTGTACCGTACTCTGCCTGATCACTTCCTCCGGTAGCGCATTCCAAGTGTCCACGACCCTCTGGGTGAAAAAAAACTTCCTTGCATTCGTTCTGAACCTATCTCCCTTCAGTTTCTCCGAGTGCCCCCTCGTACCTGTTGTCCCCTTCAGTCTGAAGAATCTGTCCCTATCCACCCTCTCTATGCCCCTCATGATCTTGAAGGTCTCTATCATATCACCCCTGAGCCTCCTTTTTTCCAGAGAGAAGAGCCCCAGCCTATCCAACCTCTCAGCATATGAGTAGTGTTCCAGCCCTCTTACCAGTTTCGTTGCTCTCCTTTGGACTCTCTCAAGTACCTCCATGTCTTTCTTGAGGTACGGCGACCAATATTGAACGCAGTATTCCAGATGCGGACGCACCATCGCTCGATACAGTGGCATGATGACTTCCCGCGTCCTGGTAGTTATGCCCCTCTTTATGATGCCCAGCATCCTGTTGGCTTTTTTTGAGGCCGCTGCGCACTGTGCAGATGGCTTCAGTGATGCATCCACCAGCACACCCAAGTCTCTCTCAAGATTGCTTTCTCCCAACAATGCCCCCCCCAATTTGTAGTTGAACAACGGGTTCTTTTTCCCTATATGCATGACTTTGCATTTTTCCACGTTAAAGCGCATTTGCCATTTGTTTGCCCAGTCTTCCAGCTTGTCTAGGTCCCTTTGCAGGTCCTCACACTCCTCCCTGGAGTTAACTCTGCCGCACAGTTTCGTATCGTCTGCAAATTTTATAACCTCGCACTTTGCCTCTTTTTCCAGGTCATTGATAAATATGTTGAAGAGTAACGGCCCCAGCACCGATCCCTGTGGCACACCGCTCGTGACTCCCCGCCAGTCAGAATATTGGCCCTTTACTCCGACCCTCTGCAGTCTACCCGACAGCCAGTGCTCGATCCATCTGTGCACATCCCCTCCCACCCCGTGATTCCACAGTTTCCTAAGCAGCCTTTCATGTGGTACCTTGTCGAAAGCCTTCTGAAAATCGAGGTAAATGATGTCGATGGGTTCCCCATTGTCCACCCGACTGCTTATTCCCTCAAAGAAGTACAGAAGGTTCGTTAGGCACGACCTTCCCTTACAGAATCCGTGCTGGCTTGTTCTCAGTAGGCCATTTCTCTCAATGTGCTCACAAATGCCGTCTTTTATCATAGCTTCCACCATCTTCCCTATAATTGAAGTCAGGCTCACCGGCCTGTAGTTCCCGGGGTCACCCCTCGATCCCTTCTTGAATATAGGTGTGACATTCGCCAATTTCCAGTCCTCTGGTACCTCTCCAGTTTTCAAGGATAGGTTACAAACATGCTGGATTGTGCCCGCTATTTCTTGTCTTAGTTCCTTCAGAACCCTTGGGTGGATCCCGTCCGGACCCGGTGATTTGCCGCATTTTAATCTGTCTATCTGTTTGAGGACATCCTCCTTACTTACCTCTATGTGCTCCAATTTTTCAGCCTGTTCCCCAATCATGAGCTCCTCTGAGTCCGGTATATTAGATGTGTCTTCTCTCGTGAAGACCGACGAGAAGAACGTGTTCAACCTCTCAGCTACCTCTTTATCCTCCTTAATCACTCCCTTCCTATCCCCATCGTCCAACGGCCCCACCTCCTCTCTCGCTGGTCGTTTCCCCTTTACGTAACTGAAGAATGCCTTGAAGTTTTTTGCTTCCCTGGCCAGCCCCTCTTCGTATTTCCCTTTTGCTTTTCTAACCTCTCGGTGGCATTCTTTTTGGCATTTCCTGTGCGCCTGGTGATTTTCCTCAGTTGGATCCTTTTTCCATCTCCGGAAGGACACTTCTACCAGTTTTTCCCTTACACAGAGTCAGGGGTCTCTACTTCATCCCAACCTGCAGTCTCTACACCTGACAGCTTGGTACCTCTCAACTTAACTGCCACTTTACAGTTTTCTCAATCTGTAGAGGATATTTTAGAGGCTTCTAGGAAGCCTACCACTAGACAATGCTACAATCAGAAATGGACTAGATTTTCTGCTTGGTGCACCATTCATCACAAGGAACCTCAATCTACCTCCTTGTCTTCAGTTTTGGATTACCTGTTCCATTTGTCTCATTCTGCCTCAAATCCACATCCATTTGAGTCCATCTCAGTGCAATTGCTGCTTTTCATCAGCCTATCGAAGGGAAACCACTTTCTGCTCATCTGCTAAGATCCTGGGAGTTCTTTTTGACTCCTTGCTTTCTTTTAAGGACTGGATCAGCTCTGTGATTAAGAAATGTATTTTCAATCTACGCATGTTGAGAAAAGTTAGACACCTTTTTCATCAACACCACTTTTCCATTTTGGTCCAATCGATTATTCTATCTCATCTCGATTATTGTAATGCCCTTTACCTCGGAATCAGAAAAACCTGTCTCTCCAGATTACAATTAGTCCAGAATACTGCTGCCAAACTGATTTTTCGGAAGTGTAAGCTTGATCATGAGACGTCACTGCTCTTCAACCTTCACTGGCTCCCGGTGTATTTTAGAATCCAGTTTAAGTGTGCCTATGTTGTTTTTAAAATTCTTCTTGGTATTTTTACTCCCTTAGTTCCTTTATCTTGGAATCTTTATAGATTCTCTTTTGCAAGAGGTGATCAACAACTTAAGCTTTCCTACCCATCTAGTAAAGGTATTAAAAGAACCAAGATTTTTGGCCTCTCTCTGTCCTTCAAGTTCATACAACTTTGGAATGATCTTCCACTTTTCCTGAAAAGTTCTGGTTCCCTTTCTTCTTTTTATAAGGCTTTGAAAACTATTTTATTTACTAAACACTTTGGTAATTAATTATTTTTGAGATCCATTCAATATGTTTCTTTCAGCGTAATCTAACTATTGGAAACAGAGTTGAGCTCTCTTAGATTGAAGTCTCGGTATACAAAACCAAGTATTAGATTAGGTTAGATCCTGTGGTTTCCAGATTTATGAAAGGTCTTTTCAATGTCAAACCTCTCAAACCTCCTCCAGTAGTTTGGGATCTCAATGTTGTCCCATTTCAACTTCACTTTCTTACCCTTCTGCTGCTAACCTACGACCTGATTACACCAGTGAAGACAGAGCAAAAATAGTAAATGAAATAATTAAAAAACAACACATTTAAGACGACGATGGAAATAATATCCAGCAGCTACAGAATTTGACTTGACTGACAGCCTGCATGTTTTTCTACTGTTCTTGAGGTGTTTTGTTTTTTCCCTTTTAGCTTAAACGAGATACTAATGTGTAAAATAAATAATTTGATTCATCAGACTGGTACACTGGATAATGTTTTAGCCCTGCCAAGTTTAAAAGCTTCTTACTTTCCCACAGTTTTCCATGCTTCTTTAGTTTTTCCAAAGATGCTCATGTGATGGTATTTTACAGCATCTTTGGAAAAACTAAAGAAGCATGGAAAGTTGCAACGTCAGAGGGAAGGCTTCCAGATGAGGCATGGGACCTGCGAGGAGCCGTTGCCCACAGCTTTGTGCACTGCAGCACTGAGGAAGAGGGAGCCGGCCCGAAGATAACACCAGGGAGCAGACCAGAAAGCAAGGCACAGCAGGGAGGGAGAGAGACAACAATAGTAGGGGGAATGATTTTATTTTTGAATTTAGTGATTGATTTAAATCTGCTGTCTGTTCAGGAAGAAATGCATTTGTTTCTTTTTCTCTGGGGTTGTACTGCAGGCAGAGCCTTGCATCTTAGAGTTTGTTTGTATATATTAGTACTTTTAGTTTTTTGTCCTGTATTTGCATGGGGTTATCTGTGTTCTGGTAGGAATTAATATTGAGAAGCATATAGTGTGCTTTGTGTAGTTTAATTTTGTGGTTAACCATTATGTGCTGTTAATACGATTATATTGTGTGTGTGTATACATGAGAAATGAATGGAAAAAAATGGTGTTACAATTAGTACTATTATGGAGGCGGGGTCTGGAGTGGAGATTGGTTGGAGATAGGCGGGGTCTAGTCCACGACTTAGCCCAGTGTTCTTCAACTGCCGGTCCACGGACTGGTGCCAGTCTACAAAATAATTATTTTATTTCTGCCGGTCCATAGGTGTCAAGAGGTTGAAGAACACTGCTTTATATCATTTGAAAGAGGGCAAATATCTAATTATTCACTTCTAGAATTGGATACTTCTTAAATTTAATAAAAATATTCTGGCACAAGTGTCAGACCTTAAAAAAGGAAGTCATATTGAGCATTGGAAAATAATTAATAAAAATTAACTAGTAAAATAGTACACATTTAATTTTCCCCGCCACCAAATTTCCACGTCCCGCCCCACCTGGCTACTTTTTCATGCCACCCGACTGGAAAAAATTTCTGGGGAGAACACTGGTCACCCATATGTGAGAACATATTGCCTGCTTGTCGTGGTATAAAGCACAGTTACTTACCGTAACAAGTGTTATCCAGGGACAGCAGGCAGATATTCTCACAAACCACCTACCTCCCCTGGTTGGCTTCTCTACTAGCTATCTGAACTGAGGAGACATGCCCTGTACTGGGCAGGAAGGCACTTATGCATGTTCTTCAAGCAAGTCTGCTTGCGAAGCTGTCCGCATCCGGGCTCTGTGGATGACATCACCCATATGTTGGGAATAGCTGCCGGCTGTCCCTGGATAACACCTGTTACGGTGAGTAACTGTGCTTTTTAATCTGCATTCACATCTTATTAACATTTACTTATTTTAAGCTTGTTTTTAGACAAACTCTTGATAGTAGATTTTAGCTATAAATTTTTCAGTCTTCTTGTATGTATAGAAGTGGGAAGACAGATTCTAGATAGAGTAGGGGATGAGAAGGCAGATGTTGGGAGGTGGGATACAGAGGAGGGAGATGATGGAATAGAGGAAGTGAAAGGGGATATGCTGGATGAAAGGTGAGGGGACAAAGGGGGCAGACGAATGGAAGGGGAGAGATACAAAGAGGATGGAAATATTGATGGAAGGGGAGTGAGGGGGAGATGCTGGATGGAAAGGGGAGGGGGAATAAGCTGTATAGGAGGGAGACTGAAGCCTGGATAGAAGAAGGGAGAGACAGGAGTGAGATGATGGAAGGGGGAAGTGAAAGGGGAGAGAGATGGTAGACTGTATGAAAAGGGGAAGAGATAGAGGAGGGATTCTGATGGAGGAGAGAGTGTGGAGTTACTGGATGGAAAGGGGGAGAGGAGGCAGACACTGTATAGAAGGAGGTAGATGCTGGATGGAAGAGGGGAGAAACAGAAAGACGCAAAATAATGATGGCAGGGGAAAGAAAGGGCAGAAATAGAGGGCAAACACTGTATAGAAGGGGTGGAGAAAGAGGGCAGAGTTAGTGAAAGACTGAGAATAGGGGAAGTAAAAGAGAGCCAGGGTGAGGGAAAGAAATGAAAAGCTGCTGGTAGACCTTAATAAAGAGGGAACTTGAAGACTAGATAAGAATTAGTTAAATCTGGACATAGATGTAGAAAAATAAATTGAAGAAAGCCGAAAGGGAGGAGAGAAAAATCTTGGAAAGAGACTTAAGATGGAGGAAAGCAAAAACCAGACCGTCAGAGACCAAAACTTCCTTTCTCAGGGCAGCTTACTGTCTTGACCTGGGGAAGGTGTTGGCTTCTGAGAGCTAACTGAAAAATGTTTTAAGTCTAATCTAATCTTCCATTTGTGTGTCGCACAAACCTGTGCAAGCCCTAGGCGACTTACAGAGAGAGAAGGGAAAAGGCAGGGGAAGACTGAAGGAAAGGCATAAGAGAAGAGAGGGATAGAGGGGCGTAAAGATTTAATTATCGAAGAGAAGAGTTTTCAGGGAGGGGTGGGGTGGTCTACCCCAGGCACCATCTTCATACAGGATCTGCCTCAGGGATTTTGGGGTAAAATTGCATTATTTGCCGATGATGCTAAATTATGCAATGTAGTGGGCGGAGGTATTGTACCCAACAGTATGACATAGGACCTACTTTTACTGGAGAAATGGTCTACTATTTGGCAGCTGAGCTTTAATGCCAAGAAGTGTAAAGTTATGCATCTTGGTAGCGGAAACCCTTGCAGAACCTACACTCTGAACGATGAGACCTTAACTAGAACTGTTACAGAATGGGACCTGGGAGTAATCATTAGTGAAGATATGAAGGCTGCCAATCAAGTGGAGAAAGCTTCATCCAAGGCTAGACAAATGCTGGGTTGCATCCGGAGAAGTTTCGTCAGCCGAAAGCCCGAAGTGGTGATGCCGCTTTACAGGTCCATGGCGAGACCGCATCTGGAATACTGTGTTCAATTTTGGAGGCCACATTATCGAAAGGATGTGCTGAGAATAGAGTCGGTTTAGAGATTGGCCACTAGGATGGTCTCAGGACTCAAGGATCTCCCATATGAAGAACGTCTAGGTAGGTTGCAGTTATACTCTCTTGAGGAACGCAGAGAGAGGGGAGATTTGATAGAGACGTTCAAATATGTTACTGGCCGTATGGAGATGGAAGAAGACATCTTTTTCCTTACAGGACCTATGGCGACAAGAGGGCATCCACTAAAAATCAGGGGTGGGAGATTTCATGGGGACATTAGGAAGTATTTCTTCACCAAAAGGGTGGTTGATCATTGGAATAATCTGCCACTTCAGGTAGTAGAGGCCAGCAACGTGCTCGATTTTAAGAATAAATGTGATAAACATGTGGGTTCACTTCGAGGAAGTGCTTAGGGGGGGTGGGTTATTCGAGTGGGCAGACTTGTTGGGCCGTCGGCCCTTTTCTGCCGTCATACTCTATGCTTCTATCTTGCTAAGAGCGCAGTACCTCTCCTTGCCACGCTTGCCCTTTTATACTTCCTTAGTGCGAGGTTGCTACCCACATCAACATTGGCACTTTCAATAAAAAATCTACTTATTTTCCATTTTTTAAATATTTGTACAGTGGAACATTGCTTTACGAGCATAGTTCGTTCCAGAAGCATGCTCGTAAACCAAATTGCTCGTATATCAAAGCGAGTTTCCCCATAGAAAGTAAGGGAAACTCACTTGATTCGTTCCCATCCCCCCCCACGGCCAGCGGCACTGCTCTACCCCCGAGAACCGGCATTGCTCCCCCTGCTCACGAAGGCCCCACCCCCCCGCGTGATCCGGCATCCCCCCCACGATCCAGCATCACCTCCGCTCGCGTCGCCCTCCCCCCGCTGCGATCTGGCATCCCCCACGCACCCATCCACCGACCCAAACACATCGCTTACCCCCATCTGGCACCCGGCACCAACGCACAGGACATGCCAGTGCCCGAAGATCTGCCGTCCTTTTTGCCGGGCCTTAAGCATCTGCGCATGCTCAAGGCCTTCAAGTTCCCACTCTCTCCGAGATTCTCCTGGATACCATTCCTCCTCCAATATTGATCTTCTAAATGGAGAAGTTTAAGATTATTGGCATTAGCCTTTAATAATAATAATTTTATTTTTTATATACCGCCCTACCAGCCATTCTAGGCGGTTCATAGCCAGCACATACATACATCCTCAGCCTCAATTCTGGCTCTCTAAGAAGATACTTACATGAACACTCTGATTTGTTTCTGCGTTCACTCTTTATTGATTTCAATTCTATAACATTCTGGGATTTGGAATTTTTTTTCTAATCTAGTCTTCAATTTATATACCAGGTCATCTCTCAGTGGAGCTCGACTCGGCTCACATGTAATTAAGACTAGAGTACATAAGAAGAGAATGAGAAAAGTGAGAGCTGTATTATCATCATTTCATTGATATTATAGTTAAGCCATTTAAATATTGTGTGAACAGCAGAGTTTTCAGTGCTTCACGAAATTGTTGTAGCTGGCCTATCAGTCTAATAGTTACGAAGTCCATTCCAAATCTCTACCAGCTTGAAGACAAGAGATTGACTAAGCTTGAAACTGTAAAACTAGAAGCCCAAATGACAGATAAACATGCAAAGAATTAAATATCGAAGTGTTCTTGGAGACTTCTGACTGCAAAACATGCAGAGACAATAAAACTATTAACAAATACCTGTTATGCCTCTTTGCTTATCGTTTCAGGTTCAGCTATTATCTGAAAGTACCATTGCAATGAGAAGTAAAATTTCTAAGATGGTGGTGGTCATTGTGCTTTTGTTCACCATCTGCTGGGGACCCATTCAGCTTTTTAGCCTCTTCCAAGGCTTTGACCCCAACTTCAAAGCCAACTACACTACCTACAAGATCAAGACTTGGGCCAACTGCATGTCTTATGCCAATTCCTCCATCAACCCCATTGTCTATGGCTTCATGGGTGCAAGATTCAGGAAGTCCTTCAAGAAGGCCTTTCCCTTCATGTTTTGTAGGAAGGTGAGAGATAGGAGAGTAACCTCAGCTACTGGAAATAATGACATGAAATTTGTGGTCATGGAGCCTAAAAATGAGCTGAAATAACACGATGCAATCTGTTGGTTAAGCAGATTGGCCATAAAGGTGAACATTCTCACTGTTATTTACAAAAGGCAGAGAAGCCAACTTTTCTAAATGATTGGGGGTGCTAAACCCAACAGAAATTATACCTCCCTAGACATAAACAAGGAGTTTGCTCAAGCAGCCACTGAGCTGTTTTCATTAGCTTCAGGTCTAGAAGAGGGGAAGAAAGGATGAAAGTGTAGACACTAAAAACCTCATATATGAGAAACAAAATGCCACCAGAGGCAGACTCTGCAGAGATTCTGAGGTGCTTACTTTCCTCAAAAACTGTCAAGTACTGTGCATGCAATTCCTCATTTAGAGTACTGATAAGGATTTTTGTCTTACACTACACCTCTCCCCTTCTGAAGGCAAATGAAGGAAGGGAGTGTTTTGTGCATAGCGTTTTCCCCATTTGAAAAACAGGAAAAGATATAATTTATGATGATGTAGTGCAACTGGGAGGGATTTATTTCTGTCATTCTTGTATAGGACACAAGACACAGGAGAAGAGTTCCTGGCCTAATGGGAGTTGAGTTCTAAGCACCAATCTGGTCTAAGGATCAAGGAAGAAGAAATTAGGTTCTTACCTGCTAATTTTCTTTGTTAGCTTGTAGACCGGAATAGTTCCTTTACAGATGGGTATTATACCTCACTGCTACCAGCAGGTGGAAACTGAGATCAACTTGTATATCAGTATAGCTTCCCCTCTACTAATCCAGTCTGCTGAATAGCCAAGCAGAACCTAGGAAAATTCTGAACTGAAAACAGACACTCCAAACAGGAGTGTAAAAACAACAAACATCGTTAAACAACTGTTGGAACATGTGAAGAACTTTATCCTGGAAAATAAACATCCCCCACAGCTCACGAGCTAAGCTAGCTGAGCCATCGCCACTGTTCTTAATTCTCCCCAGCCCTAGAAAAATACTAGAACCCACAGAAAAATTTAAAATCTGCACGTGAGCAAAAACCTGCAAGTACCACACAAAGACTGATGGGTGGGGAACTATACCGGTCTACAAGCTAACAACATAAGAACATAAGAAATGCCATCACCGAATCAGACCCTTGGTCCATCAAGTCCGGTGACCCGCACATGCGGAGGCCTAACTAGGTGCTTCCTGATGAAGACCTAGGTGTTCCCAGATGAGATCTTGTTTCCTGTATCCCTCAATGTGATTTGCAATGAGATGTGCATCCAACTTGCCCTTGAATCCCATAATGGAGGTCTCCGGGAGAACGTTCCAAGTGTCCACCACTCATTGTGTGAAACAGAACTTCCTGACATTTGTCCTGGTCCTGTCTCCTTTCAACTTCAGTCCATGACCTCTCATCCGAGTCACATTTGACAACGTGAATAACGATGCTTCTTGCTGGATTTTGTCAAATCCTTTTAGTATTTTGAATGTCTCTATCATATCCCCATGTAGTCTTCTCTTCTCAAGGGTGAACAAGCTTAGTTTTCTTAGGCGTTCTTTGTAGCTCAAGTTTCCCATACCTTTTACTAACTTCGTGGCTCGCTTCTGCACCCTCTCCAGCAGGGTTATATCCTACTTTAGGTAGGGAGACCAGTGTTGGATACAATACACCAGGTGTGGCCTGACCATTGCTCTGTAAAGCGACATTATGACATTAGCCGATCTACTTGCGATTCCCTTCTTTATCATGCCCAACATCCTATTTGCCTTCTTTGCAGCCGCTGCGCATTGTGCCGACGGTTTCAGGGTCCGGTCTATCAGTACCCCCAGGTCCCTTTCCTGTTCACTCTTGCACAATGTTGCACCTAACATTTTATATTCATGTTTCTTGTTTTTCGCGCCTTGGTGCATCACTTTGCATTTATCCACATTGAACTTCATCTGCCATTTTTCAGCCCATTTCTCTAGTTGGTTCAAATCCTTCTGGAGTTCTTCACTGTCCATTTGTGATCCAACCGACCGACATAGCTTTGTGTCATCTGCGAACTTAATTATATTACTCGTTGTTTCCTCTTCCAGGTCATTTATGAATATATTGAATAAGATTGGCCCAAGGACCGAGCCCTGGGGCACACCACTTGTCACCTTTTCCCAGTCTGAGAACTTCCCATTTATGCTTACCCTCTGCAGTCTGCTCTCCAGCCAATTGGCTATCTATCTTAGTATATCCCCTTCAATTCCATGGCTTTGTAGTTTCCTCAGGAGCCTAGCATGTGGAACCTTGTCGAACGCCTTCTGGAAGTCCAAGTATATTATATCCACCGGGTCACTGCTATCGATTTGTTTGTTCACCTTCTCAAAAAATTGAAGTAGATTCATCAGACATGACTTCCCCTTCCTGAAGCCATGTTGACTGTCTCTCATCAGATCGTGATTTTCCAGGTGTTGCACTATGCTGTCCTTGATTAATAATAATAATAATAGACAATTAGACAGCAACCTACAATTGATCATGATCAATCCATTACAAATCTATCATATTCTAGATGTGCTCAATTCAATATGCCTAATCTTAAAGAATTAGAATTTATCATTAAGTCTATTAACATTAAGGGTACTAAGGCAGATTCAATTCCTCCCTTTATCCTTAAAAAGTACTTTGAGATCTTTGGTCCTTTCATCTTAATACTAGTAATCGAAAGTCTATACCAAAGTACTATGCCAAAGATCTGGAAAGAATCCATTATTCGACCCATTATTAAAGACCATAAAACTAGTTCAGGAAAACTATCCAACTATAGACCAATAGCAAATATTCCTTTTTTAGCAAAGTTGACAGAAAAAGTAATCTTTAATCAAATCTCTGAATTTGTGGAAAAAACTAATGTTCTACATCCAAACCAAACTAGGTTCAGACATCATCATAGTACCGAACATTCATTGATTGGTATGTCTACTTCAATACAATATTTTCTAGATCATCACCAATCAGTCTTACTAATTTCCATTGATCTTTCTGCAGCCTTTGATACTATTGATCACCAACTTCTATTAGACAGACTTTATTCCATTGGTATCACTGACCAAGTTTTCTCTTGGTTTGTATCTTATTTTTCAGATCGTACTTCTACAGTTTTTTTAATGATTCAAACTCCAAAAGTTCACTAATTTCACATGGTATTCCTCAAGGGTCTATTCTTTCCCCGCTACTTTTCAATATCTTTCTTGCCCCTTTGATGACTGTGTCAATCCATAGGTTTTCATGTATTCACCTACGCTGATGACATTCAGCTTTTACATCCTTTGGATCCCAGTAATATTTTGGATATCATTGCGATTAACAAAAAACTTGAACAAATTCATCAATGGTTGGATACTAATAGGTTAGCTCTTAATATTGATAAAACAAAGATGATGCTTTTCTCATGGAAAGAAACTCCCAAACTTATGGCTCCTATTTCTTTAAAAAATATTCCCTTGCAATCAGTTAACACCATTAAAATTCTAGGAGTGATTTTTGATAATACATTAACCTTCCATGATCATATTGGTAGTATTATCAAATCATCTTTTTATAGACTTCGTCAAATTCGTTCCCTTTCGCAATACCTCTGCCCTAAATCACTCAACATTCTTATTCACTCTTTGGTGATTTCTAAAATCGATTACTGTAACGCCCTTTTTAAGGGAATTGCGCAAAGTGAAATTAGATGATTACAAATTATACAAAATACCTCCATTAAGCTTATAACAAAAACAAAGAAATTCGATCATGTAACTCCACTTCTTAAGAACGCACATTGGCTTCCGGTATCTCATAGAATAACTTATAAATTATGCTTACTTACTTTCAAATCCCTACTCTATAAAACTCCTGCATTTATTTTCAAATTATTAATTCCTTCTTCCTCGAATAGAACATTACGATCAAATGAACAACATCTATTGACAATTTCTTCTCTCAAGATCATCAATACAAGACGACAACTAATTTTTTCCGTTACGGCCCCTCAAGTCTGGAACTCTCTTCCTTTCTATTTGAGAGAAGAACGCAACTTCGATAAATTTAAGACTAATTTAAAAACTTTTCTTTTTAAAGACGCTTGGATTTATTTATTGAGTTGATTATGATTATGGAATTTTACATCCCCTACCTTGTGTTTTTTCCCTGACTATTCTATTTTTAATATTTTGTAGTTCAATTCACTTTTTCTCTTGTCTGTTAAGTTTGTTAATAGTCCTGTTTGATCTTAAGATTATGTTAAGTATTGTATTACTCCTTAATACTGTAATTTTATTGTTTATTATTTATGTCCATCGCTTTGAATTGTGATTAAGCGATTAATCAAAAACACTAATAAACTTGATAATAATAACTTTATTCTTCTATACCGCCACAATCTTACGACTTCTAGGCGGTTTACAATCAAGAAGCTGGACATTCAGCGAAATACAATAAGTAGATATTCAGAGGAAATACAGAGATCAGAGACCTCAGGAGGCAATAGTATAGAAATACAATTTGCTGAGCGAAAATGTAATATGTACATTTTAGTAGGTAATGTCCGACAGGACCTGTTGGGGATAAATAGCAACGTAAAGTTACGATAAGATGAAGATAACAGATTATATTTATAACAGTGCTGTAAGTTCAGGTGGAATAGGGAGGGGGGAAGGAAAGGGAAAGCGGGTCAGTTGTTTAGGTATTTCTGGAACAGGTATGTTTTTAGGCGTTTCCTGAATTCCCCGTAAGTAGTAGGCGAAAGCAGTTGGTCTAGGTCTTTGCCCCATAGGACTGCTTAGTGAGAGAGAAGGTGTTCATGGTGTTTTTTCATTTTGCAGCCTCTAACTGGAGGGGAAATGAGTTTTGTGTGTGTGTTTCTCTTGAGTTTGTTATTAGAAAATGCGAAAAGGTACGTTATGTACTTGGGGGTCAGGCCGTATAGTACTTTGAAGCAGAGGCAGGAAAATTTAAACCTTACTCGGGCTTCCGTTGGTAGCCAGTGCAGCTGCCGATAGTAGGGTGTCACGTGGTCGAATTTCTTCAGCCCGAAGATAAGTCTGACCGCAGCATTTTGCATTATTTGGAGACGTCTCATATTCTTTTGTGAGATTGCTAGATAGGCGATGTTGCAGTAGTCAAGCTGACTCAGTATGAGGGATTGCACTAGGATTCTGAATGTTGACGTATCGAAGTATGATTTAATGGTTCTGAGTTTCCAGAGAGTAAGGAAACCTTTTCTGAATAGGGAATCGACTTGTTCCTTCATTGTTAGGCATTGGTCTAGAATAACACCTAGTATTTTCATGGTGGGCTGAATAGGGTAGTTGAGTTTATTGATGCATAGTGGGGTTTTATTGTCAAGCGGGTGAGGGGAGGCAACGAAGAATTTTGTTTTTTCTGGTTTGAGCTTGAGCTTGAAATCTGCCATCCATTGTTCCATCTCATTTATGGCATCGGATGCCTTGGGAATGGTTTCCGAGATGGAGTTGGCGAATGGGATGATGATCGTAAAATCATCTGCGTAGCTGAATAGTTTTATTCCTAGTTGGGTTAGTTTCACACCTAATGAGGACATGTAGATATTGAAAAGCAGTGGGGAAAGCGGTGACCCTTGTGGCACTCCGGATGAATTGCTCCAGGTGTCGGAGTGTTCGTTGTTAAAGCGTACCTGGTAAGAACGGGATGTGAGGAAGCCACAAAACCAGTTTAGTACCTCAGCTCTGATACCAATGGCGTCTAAGCATTGCAACATTTTCTCATGGTCTACCAAGTCGAATGCAGAGCTCATGTCGCATTGCATGATCAGGGCGTTGAGGCCCTTACTAAATAATAGGCGCAGATAGTCTAGGATGGCAGCGATTACTGTCTCAGTACTGAATAGGGTTCTAAAGCCAGATTGAGTTTCATGCAGGAGAGAGAATTGATTAAGGTAGTCCATTAGTTGGGTGTGTACTAGTCCTTCCATGATTTTTACAATGAATGGGATAGATGCTATTGGTCTGTAGTTTGTTATTAGTGCTGAGGATTCTTTTCTATTTTTTGGGATGGGGGTTATTATTATGTGGCTGTTGTTAGTGAGGAAAGTCCCATTTTTTAGGTTGTGGGTTAGGTAGTGTAATAGTGATACAGTGGTGCCTCACACAACGAACTTAATCCGTTCCAGGAGCAAGTTTGTTATGTGAAACGTTCGTTGTGTGAAACGCGTTTTCCCATAAGAATACATGTAAAACAAAATAATTCGTTCTGCAGCCCTGTTTTCCCATAAGAATACATGTAAAACAAAATAATTCGTTCTGCAGCCCTACATTTCCCTCCCTCCACCTCACCTTATATGCAGAGTTTGCCAGCTTTCTTTTTCACCCAGCCGCACGCTTTCAAAAAGCTGTGCACGCGCAGCTGCTGAAGTTGATCAATGTTCTCCTCTCCTGCAACTTCCGGTTTCCGGTTGCGTCAGAGGAGAAGATTGAACAACAGAGCATGCGCGCATGTGCTGCTCTTTGAAAGTGTGTGGCTGGCCGAAAAAGAAAGCCGGAAAACTCGGCATCTAAGGTAAGGTGGAGGGAGATGATGGAACACTGCATTCAGACAGGAGGGTGCTGCTGTTCCCGGCTCACATTAGGAAGCGGCAAGAGTAGTTCTGCCCCCCCCCCCCCGGGCCCCTCGGGCGACTTCGTTGTGTGAAACGAAGTTCGTTATAGGGAGCAAGACAAAAAGTTCGTTATGCGCAGCGTTCGCTGTGCGAGGCGTCCGTTATGCGAGGCACCACTGTATTTTGAATTCTGGTGGTGCCGCTTTCATAATCTCCGGAGGGCACGTATCTAGGATGCAGTGAGATTTAGAGTATTTGTTGTAGAGTTTGGTGTAAGTATTCCATTCTGGATCTAGAAAGGAACTCCAGATCATGTCTGTAAGTATTTCATTGTCATGTGAGTTAGCTATTTGGTAGTTGCTGGGGATAATTGTTACATCGTTATTGCTTATACAGTTATTTTTTAGGTTTTTAATTTTGGAATCAAAATATAGAGCTAGGTCCTTCGCGGTGGGTAACTTCGTGTTGTGCTCAGGTGTGGTGTAGCGGGTGGTGTCAAATAGGTTTGTGACTATGTTGAATAACTCTTTTGAATTGATTCCTTGTGAACCTTTGCATGATAAGTTAATTTTGGTGGAGTAGAACGCTTTGCATTTGTCTTTTATCAGTTGTTTGTAGGTTTTTATGTAGGCTCTCCATTTGTTGCGGTCTGTCAGTTCTGTTTTATTCCAAATCCTTTCTAGTTGCCTAGCTGTTTGTTTCGTTTTTAATAGTTCGGTGTCGAACCATTTGTTGTATTTGTTTGCGTTGCTTTTGCTTTTATGTATGGGGGCGATTTTATCTAGGATGGAAGTACTGGTTGTATTCCAATGGTCCCAGAAGTCTATTCCTTCCTCTAATACTGTATGCGGTTTGTATTCTGACCAGTATTCTGGATTAATATAACCTCTTGTTTAATGTTCTTTTTTTGTCATCAGATGTGTTTTAGATTTTCGGTGTGACCAGATCAGCTTAAAATAATAGGTGAAGTGGTCGGACCAGATGTCGTGATGCCAGGTGCCTTCAGTCAGAGAGATGATTGGGTCAAAATTTTCCTTTGTGGACATGGCAACTAGGTCTAAATGATGGCCTTTTTCGTGAGTTTGTGTGGGTACGGGGATGTTGTAGTTGAGTAGAGTTAGGAAGTTTTTAAGCTCTATTGCGTCTGTGTTGTTCTCTTCGTCTAGGTGTAAATTTATGTCCCCTGTGATGATGTTGTAGTTGGGGCTGATAGAATTGTGCAGGACGAATTCTCAGAAGTCTTCTTTGGCTTTGGGCCAGCTTTTAGGCAGGATGTAGAATAGTATGCTGGATAAGGATTCTTCTAGCTGGGAATTCCATCTTCCCAGGAACCGATGTAAGACTCACAGGTCTATAGTTGCCTGGATCTCCTCTCGATCCTTTTTTGTAGATTGGAATAACATTCACTATCTTCCAGTCGTCTGGTATTCACCCGGTTCTGATTGACAAATTAGCTAGGGATTGTAAGAGCTCTCCGATTTCTACTTTAAGTTCTTTTAGTACTCTCGGGTGAATTCTGTGCGGTCCAAGGGACTTGTCACTTTTCAATCTATCGATCTGATTGTATATCATGGCCAGGTCCACTTTTACTGTGGTGAGTCTATCCTTAATTTCCCCCTTGAATATTTTCCCTGGTTCGGGCATTGATGCAATATCCTCCTTGGTAAAGACAGATGCGAAAAATGAATTTAGCCTATCGACAATCTTTTTGTTTTCCTTGATACACTCTTTTCCTCCCTGATCATCGAGAGGGCCTACTGCCTCCTTTGCTGATTTTTTCCCTTTTATATATCTGAAAAAGGGCTTGAACTTTTTAGCTTCTTGCGCTATCTTTTCCTCATAAACCTTTTTAGCGTCTCTTACCTCCTTGTGACCTCCTGGTCGGCCTTGTGATTGTTCCAGGCCTCCGTTGTTCGTTCGCGTTTCCATTTTTTAAATGAGTTCCTCTTTTCCCTTACCGCATCCTTCACCCCTTTAGTTAGCCAAGCTGGTTCTCCCTTATTCGGTTTTTTTTTCCTTCCTTTGGCTATCTGCGGAATATAGAGATTCTGTGCTTTGGTGATGGTAGCTTTTAGTAGGGACCATGCTTGGTTGACAGTTTTGATTTCGGCTGTCCTTTTCTTGAGCCGCTTTTTAACCATGGCTCTCATGTTGTCGTAATTCCCTTTTCTAAAGTTAAATGTTGTGGTTTGAGTCTTGGTTCTTTTTCCCTTTCCGATGCCGATTTTAAAATTGATCATGTTGTGATCGCTGGTCCCTAGCGGGACCGTGACTTCCACATCTGTTGTTCTTCCAGTTATGCCATTTAGAACCAAGTTCAAGGTTGTGGTTCCTCGTCGGTTCTCCCACCATTTGTTCTAGGAAGCAGTCACCTATTAATTCCAGGAACTTTGTTTCCCTGCCGCAGTTTGAGGTTCCCAGGTTCCTGTTTATCCCTGGAAAGTTGAAGTCTTCCATAATCGTTACGTTACCTGTTCTACATTCACGGTTGATTTCCTCTTTCATTGCTGCGTCTGCTTCCTCCGTCTGTGCCGGGGGTCGATAATAGAGGCCAATTTTTGTGTCTGCTCCGCTCTGGTTAGGGATCCTTATCCAGAGGAACTCCAGTTTTTCTTTTCCGTCCATCATCCCTTCTCTGCTAGACTCTACTCCTTCTTGAACATACAGGGCAATCCCTCCCCCTCTTTGCCCTGCTCTAGCTCTTCTGTATAGTTTGTATCCCTGCAGTCCTGTGTCCCATTCATTTTCTTCATTCCACCAAGTTTCGGTTATTCCAATGATATCTAGTTCTTCTCGTCTTGCTAGTGTTACTCAAGCTTCTGGCATTTGTGTACATACAGTTGATCTCCTTTTGTACTGCCTTCTTGGACTTGGACTTGTTGAACCTAATTTCTCCTTCTGTATCACTAGATAGATCGGTATAGTTCCTTTATGGATGGGATGTACCAAAGCAGTACCCATCAAGGGTGGGACCCCCAAAGGGCCGACACCAGAACATGCTCACCAAATACCGTGTCCCAATGTGCTTGAACATCTACACCAGGGATGTCCAACCTGCAGCCCCGGTTGAGGGCGATGTAGTGTTTTCCTCTGTTGCCCCCGGGTGTTTACTGTCTTGCTGGCTTCCTCCTCTGTCTTGCTGCAGCGTTTGCACGGCCCCAGAAACATTTTTTTGGGCCAATGCAGCCCAGGGAAGCCAAAAGGTTGGACATCCCTGATCTACATGGTAGTGTCTGACAAAGGAATGCAGAGAAGAAAGGAATGCACCTGGCTGGGTCTCCGTATTTGCGGATCGCCAGACTTGATGGACCGAAGGTCTGATCTGGAGATGGCAGTTCTTATGTTCAGACCAGACTGCAGCCTTGCATATATCCACTGGAGGCACTAGAGAAGATTCAGCCCAAGAAGCTGCCTGACCCCTAGTGGAATGAGCCTTGAGAAATTCTGGAACAGGCTTCTTCAGAAGATAAGGAGAAGCAAGTCTCCTTGATCCAGCGCGCAATACTAGCCTTAGAAGCGCCATCCCCCTTACGAGGACCCGCTAGAAGGACAAAGAGATGATATGATTTCCTGATCTCCAGGGTCCTCTGCACATAAGAGCGAAGGACCTGACTGACATACAACTTGCACAACTGTCTTTGCTCAGAAGAGCCCTCCCGACTACCCAACACTAGGTGGACTACAGATTGATTGACATGAAAAGGAGAAACTACTTTTGGCAAAAAAGAAGGAACAGGCCTCAAGACAACCCGCTCCCTAGAAAACTCAAAAAAGGGAGCCATATAAGAGAAAGCCTGCAGCTCAGAAACACGTCTAGCTGAAGTAATGGCCACCAAGAAGACCGCTTTAAGAGTAAGGTCCTTCAAAGAGCAGTTGCCCAACGGTTCAAAAGGAGGCGCACTAGAACTGACAGAACCAGATTGAGATGCCAAGATGGAACAGAGGGCTGCACGGGAAGCCTGAGCAACTTGGCTTCCCGCAAGAAGCGAATCACATCAGGAATGGCAGTCAAACGCTGACCTTTCACTAACCCCCGAAAGGCTGACAAGGCCGCAAGCTGTTCCTGGAGAGATCAAGCTAGTCCCCTATCCAGGCCATCCTGCAAGAACTCTAAGATGTTAGGCAGGGAAGTGCGAAAAGAGACCACTCCATGCACATCACACCAAACCCGCACATAAGCCCGAGAGGTGGAAAGCCTCCAGGACCCCAAGAGAGTTGTGATCACTTTATCTGAATACCCCTTCTTACCTAGGTGACCCTTTTCAAGAGCCAAGCCATAAGACAAAAGGGATCCGGATCGAACATTGAAATGGAACCCTGAGTCAGAAAGTCGTCCAAGAGAGGCAGAGAATCCTCCACCAGATGCCTCACCAGATCCGTGTACCACGCTCGTCAAGGCCAATCTGGAGCCACCAGAACCACGAGACCCAGATGGCGAATTATGCAGAGAAGAACTCTGCCCACTAATGGCCACAGAGGGAACACATACAACAGCCCCTCGGTTGGCCATGGTTGAACCAGAACATCCAGGCCCTCAGCCTGACCGTCTCTGCGATGACTGAAGAAGTGGGCCGTTTTGGCGTTTAAACTTGTGGCCATCGGGTCCATGAGGGGCTGACCCCGACTGCACTATCAACTGAAAAGCCACGGGGCATAGACACCACTCTCTGGGATCTAGCACGTGACGACTTAGGAAATCCGCTTAAATATTCTCCACTCTGGCTAAGAGGGATGCTAATATTTCTTGAAGGTACGACTCTGCCCAGACTATGAGCTGAGTCATAAGAACATAAGAAGTTGCCTCCACTGGGTCAGACCAGAGGTCCATCTCGCCCAGTGGTCCGCACCCGCGGCGGCCCATCAGGTCCACGACCTGTGAAGTGGTTTCTGAACACCTCTACAACCTACCTCAAGTTCTATCTGTACCCCTCTATCCCCTTATCCTCCAGGAACCTATCCAAACCCTCCTTGAACCCTTGTACAGAGTTCTGGCCTATCACATCCTCTGGAAGTGCGTTCCATGTGTCCACCACCCTCTGGGTAAAAAAGAACTTCCTAGCATTTGTTCTAAACCTGTCCCCTTTCAATTTCTTCGAGTGACCCCTAATGTTTGTTGCTCCCCATAGTTTGAAGAATCTGTCCTTATTTACTTTCTCTATGCCCTTTAGGATTTTGAAGGTTTCTATCATGTCCCCTCTAAGTCTCCTCTTTTCTAGGGAGAACAGACCCAGCATTTTTAACCTGTCAGCGTATGAAAACTTTTCCATACCTTTTATCAGTTTAGTCGCCCTCCTCTGCACTCCCTCGAGTACCGCCATGTCCTTCTTGTGGTACGGCGCCCAGTACTGCACACAGTACTCCAGGTGCGGGCGCACCATTGCGCGATATAGCGGCATAATGACATCTTTCGTCCTGGTTGTGATACCCTTTTTGATGATGCCCAGCATTCTGTTTGCTTTCTTTGAGGCTGTCGCACACTGCGCCGATGGTTTCCGTGATGTGTCTACCATCACCCCCAGGTCCCTTTCAAGGTTACTCACCCCTAGCAGTGTTCCCCCCATTTTGTAGCTGAACAAAGTGCCTCTGGTGCCCTCCTGATGATTGACATAGGCCACTGTCGTGGCATTGTCTTACAGAACCCTGACTGACTTTCCCATCAGAAAGGACTGGAAGGCTAGCAACACCAGATGGATGGCTCTGGTCTCCAATACATTGATCAACCAAGAAGCCTCCTCCATGGACCAAGTGCCCTGAGCTGAGTGACCTAGACACTGAGCTCCCCAACCGAGAAGACTGGCATCCATGAGCAGCACCATCCACTGCAGCTGATCCAGACTCGCCCCTGAACAAGATGAGAGGTCTGGAGCCACCAACGAAGACTGCCCCAAGCTAAGCCCGGAAGCAGAACCGGATAATCCAGACAGTGCCTCTGAGGCGACCACCTCCAAAAAAGAGCATACTGAAGAGGACGCATGTGGGCCTGCGACCACCTCACATCGAGGGAGGCCGCCACTGACCCCAAGATTTGGAGGAAATCCTGCACCTGAGGACACTGGGAAACCATAAGCATGCGAATCTGGGATTGTAATTTGCTGACCCGGGCCTCCGGAAGGAAGACCTTCCCCAAGGAGGTGTCGAACAGGACTCCTAGATATTCCAGTCGCTGAGATGTAGACAACCGGCTCTTGGCAAGATTGACTACAATCCCAGCGACCGCAGAAACTCCACCACCTGAGCCATGACCCAAGTGCTCTCCTGGAATGACTTGGCTTGAATCAACCAGTCATCCAGGTAGGGATGAACCAGAATGCCCTCTTTCGCAACGCCACCGCGACGATCACCATCGCTTTGGTGAACGTTTGCGGAGCTGTGGCTAGACCAAAAGGAAGAACACAGAACTGATAATGCTGCCCTAAGATCACAAAACACAGGAAGCGATGATGGGAGGAATGATAGGAATATGTAAGTAGGCATCGGTCAGATCTAGAGAGATAAGAAACTCCTCCGGCTGAACCACCAGAATCACAGACTGCAGTTGACTGCAGTTTCCATAGGGAAGGGAGGCACGTGAAGAGCCCTGTTGACCCCCCTCAAATCCAGGATGAGTCGAAAGGTTCTTTTCTTTTGGCACCATAAAGTAAATCGAGTACCAACCTGTGCCCCACTCCCACGGGAAAAACCTGCTACTTCCACGCCATATGCGAGGGAGAAAACGGTTTGGCAAGGATCGGGCGAACTTCAGAGCACAGCCGTACTGGATCACCTCCAGAACCCACAGATCAGACGTGATGTCTGCCCACTGTGGATAAAATTCTCTCAGCCGGGCGATCACTGGAACCAAGACGGGCGCCGGCAAGGAGTCATTGGGCGCGGCAGGGGACCCGGCGGGGGTGCTACCTGCACTCCACGAAAGGACTGCATGTGCTTGAAAAATCTACCTCTAGAGAGCACAGAAGATGGAAAGGAGGCAGCCTCTCTACCAAAGCAGAAACGGCAGAAATCACGCCGAGCAGTGCCACCTCGAGCCACCAGCCGAGGCCTATCCTCAGGCAAACAAGGCACTTTGGAATCAGTGAGAGTCTGAACCAACCTGTCCAGGTCCTTACCAAACAAGAAAGACCCTTTAAAAGGGAACTTTGTCAACTTAGCTTTGGACGCCGAATCTGCCGACCAAGCGTGAAGCCACAAGGTACAGCGTGCTGCCACTCCAAGAGCCAAAAACTTGGCAGAAGCTCGCAAGAGGTCATACATGGCATCTAAGAGAGATAAGAAGCATCCAATTCAATTTTGGCCACTTTTGCTTTAGCAAGTTCCAGTTCATCTCTTTATTGTCAAGAACATGCTGGGCCCAACGAAAACACGACCGAACCACTAGCCCACTACACATTGCCACCTGGACCGACAGAGCCGTCACATCAAAACTCTGTTTAAGGAGGGACTCCAACTTACATTCCTCTGGGTCCTTCAAGGCCGCATCGCCCTCAACAGGCACAGTATGCCTCTTAGAAATGGCCAAAACCACTGCACCCACAACAGGTGACTTCAAAGTGTCTCTATCCCCTTCAGGAATGGGATATAGGCGGGCCATGAAATGTGCAAAACGAAAAGGGGCTTCTGGCACCTGCTACTGTGTGACCATAACATCCCGAATATCCTGGTGCATGTGAAAAGAGCGGGAAGCAGAGCGAATCCCCTTAAGCAACGGGTCCACCGTATGCAGGGGCTCCGACACAGGTTCCTCAAAGTGCAAAACCGAGGAGACCTGCACAATTAACTCCTGAAGCTCTTCCCATTGAAAAATGTGCACCACAGACGTATCTTTGCCAGCTGGAGAACCCCTCGCTGGCGGAATACAACCCCCCTCCCAAGAGGATCTTGGAATTCTCCTTAAGGGTTCAGGTCAATTATATCCTGCTCCTCTGGGAAAAAATCCTCATCCCAAGAGACTTTCGGGCATTTGGATGAGAGAGGAGTAGAGGGGGGAAAAACCGCCGCAGTGTGGGGCCGCACCGGGGAAGACATCGAGGTATACCCCCCCCCCCCGAGTGGACATGGAACCTCCTGCCACCAGCATATAAGCTTTACAAAGTTCCATCAAAATTCAGGGGGAAAGAACCCCGGCGGCCCCAAGGGACTCCCTGCCCCCACCGCTCCGGCCTGCACATGCCAGCCGCAAGTATCTCGTGACTGGAGCACAATGAGCACTTTTCCCCTTTAAAAGTTCTCATTGCACTGAAAGTGCCCTAGCTGCAAGGAAAGTGCCAGTTAGATGAGAAAAAACAGTAAAAAGGCAGTTTTAAAGGGAAATTTGCCGTTTAGACTGGCACACCTCAGGTTGTTGGGGTTTTTTTTTCTTACAGAACAGACTCCACAGCTCTCAAAGCTGGATGGCTGACCAACCAGGGGGCCAGGCTGCTGGCTGAGGTGGGAGGAGGGACCCAGCACGAGACCCTCCGAGTTTAACACTCCGAGGTCAGACGGACTCCCAAACAGGACCCGTCCAAGCTCTATCCCGCACAAAAGGGGAACCCAGGAGTCCAAAACAAAATTCCAACAGTGCTAAGAAGGGAGCCAAAATTAGCTGTCCACCTGCTACCAGAGACTGGATTAGTGGAGGGGAAGCTATACTGATATACAAGTTTGATCTCAGTCTCCACTTGCTGGTAGCAGTGAGGAATAATACCCATCCGTAAAGGAACTATACCGGTCTATCAAGCGATACAGAAAAAGTGGTTTAAACTAAACTAAGCCTTAGGTTTATATACCGCATCTTCTCCACTGAAGTGGAGCTCGACACGGTTTACAGAGTTTAAAAATATGGGAAGAGAAGAGAAAGAGTTTACAAAGCATAAAAAGAGGGGATGTAATCAGGAGAAGAGATTATTATATGCTAGAGAAAAGCCAGGTTTTCAGTTGTTTTCGGAATAGTTGGAGGGAGTCCAGGTTCCGCAGCGGGACAGTGAGGTCGTTCCAGAGGCCGGTGATTTTGGAGAGGAGGGATCTACCCAGTTTACCTGCGTGGAGGATGCCGTGTAGAGAGGGGAAGGATAGTTTATGTCTGTGGGCAGATCTGGTGGTAGTTGGTGTCGGGGCAAGGAAGGATAGAGGGATTAGGGGCGGAAGGATGCCATGAATGATCTTGAAAGCCAGGCAGGAGCATTTGAAATGAATTCTGGAAAGTACTGGGAGCCAGTGAAGATTGGTAAGTAGAGGGGAGACATGGTCATATTTGCGTTTAGCAAAAATCAGCTTAGCCGCAGTGTTCTGGATAAGCTGGAGTCTGCGAAGACTTTTTTTCGTTAGGCCTAGGTTTAGTATCACTTTTTCTTCATCCACGAGGGGGTTGGAGCCTGAAGCTGGAGATGCTTATCTTCATGGACAGTTTTTATATTCAAAGAGTTCTTGACATTTTAGATTTTCACTTTGAAACTTTCAGGGTCAGGAATTGTCCAGAAAGTGTCTGAATTTGCAGGATAGAGTTCTGAAGAACAAACTGACTGATGGAATGAAGTGAAAAGAGAGATTTTGGGGTGTTTTGCAATGGCACCAGGTGGACCTAGAGCTTAGATCTCTGAAACTTCTACAGGGAACAGATTGGAGATTCTGTGACGGAAGAGATGAGCACACTGAGGTTTTTACCATTTATCAGAATTCAACCTAAATATTCAATGTTACATAGAAACATAGAAATAGATGGCAGATAAGGGCCACGGCCCATCTAGTCTGCCCACCCCAATGACCCTCCCCTACCTTTCTCTGTGAATAGATCCCACATGTCTATCCCATTTGGCCTTAAAATCAGGCACGCTGCTGGCCTCAATAACCTGAAGTGGAAGACTATTCCAGTGATCAACCACCTGGCCGATTCAGCTGGATCTACATAAGACATTGCCATCTAGCATCTTCTCCCTTTCTCATATCTTCCTTTTACCATCTCTTCTTTCTTACCACTTCATCCAACATCTCCTCCCCTTCTCATCCTCTCTCCTCCATTCATTTCCTCTTCCCCTTCTATCCAACATCTCCTGTCTGTTTTCCCCATTCCATCTAGCATTTTACCTATCTCTACCCCTTTCCATCTCCTCTCCTCCCTCTCTCTATCCTCCTTC
This sequence comes from Geotrypetes seraphini, assembly GCF_902459505.1. Classification (NCBI taxonomy): domain Eukaryota; kingdom Metazoa; phylum Chordata; class Amphibia; order Gymnophiona; family Dermophiidae; genus Geotrypetes; species Geotrypetes seraphini. The sequence goes on from NC_047095.1 coordinate 73,900,978, forward strand.
CGTTGACCATTGCCTCCCTCTTTCCCCTTTCATGATCTTCTCTCTTCATCATTTCCTCTCTCCCTTCCATCCATTGTATATTCTCCCCCCTCCTCTATTTACCCCCCAAATCTTCTGTCTCCCTGTCACCTCAACTGCTACTGTTGTAATATGTGCAGGGCCATAGCCGTTAGAATATAAGATTAATCCTATATGGTCCATCCAGCCCAATATCCTGCTTCCAACAGTGGCCAGTTCAGATCACAAGTACCTGACAGAATCCCAAATAATAGCAAGCTTCTTCTGTTCCACTTCTTCCATTTTAACCTCATTCTGTATAGTGCCACTGCTTCTATAGACAGTTTCACAGAATTCAATGGGAAAACTCAAGAGAAATCATTTCAATACCATTTTATGACTTTGTGTAAAAATGATCCATTTCTATTACAGCCTTTTTCATTTTAAATGCGTGTACACCCCCTGGTGTATGTGCATATGATATATTCTCTTTGGGATCAGGATGTCTTTTAGATCCAGATTCTCTGATTGGTGATGTGTTGGAAGGAGTGCCTGGGGCCTTAGGTTAGCTGAAGAATAAGTGAAAGCACCTTAATAAGAGTTGGTGCCCCACTGATCTCAGCCACAGAGAACAGATTGGCCATGTGCTGTAGAATTGTTGTGGTTGCTTTAGTCCCAGTGCAGCTTCGCACATACCATTAAAAAAAAAAAATAAAAAAAATAACTCAGGCCCTCTCACTACACGAACTAGTAAAGTTTGCTCACTATGTTTAGCTGGCTAGGCTGTAAATAGCCTGGGGGAAGGCAGATAGTTGTTCAAAAGAGCATGGTTCAGAACAAGGTTAGGGTACCTTTAAAAGATATCACCATAAAAGGGAAGACAGAACATCCCAATAGCAAGATTGCAATACAGGCCACAGCAGACCAGATTTCCTTAAATTAACAGGCTGATTTTAAAGATCACAAATTATCCATGCCAACTACTGAGCAAATTGTAAATAGATTTAACAAACATTGTTTGAAATGTCTATCTGCAAATGCCAGAAGCCTAAGAAACAAGATAGGAGAATTAGAACATTTTGCTCTAAATGAAAAGACAGAGACTTCTCTGAGACCTGGTAGAAGGAAGATAATCAATGGGACACTGTCATACTAGGGTATGATATTACAGTGATAGGGTGCATCAAATTGGTGGAGGCATAGCATTTTATGTTAAGGAGGGTCTCAAAATGGGCTGAAAATTCTACAGGTGCAGAAATTCCATATGTAAAGGGGAAAAGGACAGTGATAAAGAGTGTACTACCGTCCGCCTGACCAGGATGTAATTAGTCCTGTTCATAGACACACAGTAGCACAACAATCATACAACAGTCTCCAATATATCATCTGTATAGCATATCAAAACCAGTTTACTTATCTGCTATCACATTCATCCGTTGCCACTCTCAAGCCTGTTTCATCCCAACAGGAACACCCTGTTTTGCCAAAGCGCCTTCACTCTGCTAAGGATGAAATCTTGATTGGCCTAAATTTCTAGTGTTTTTTTTTTTTAAATCTATAATGTCAGTACGTTTACTTGGATACAGCTGTGGGCTGTTTTGTGATGCTCCTGTATGGTTTTGAGGTCTCTCTTCTCCACTTAAGAAACAGGTGGGCCAGCCTGTCTGTCTCCTTTTGCAGAAGAGAGGTGATATATGGTTGTCTTTGAGATTTCAACTATCCCAATATTGACTGGGTAAATGTAACAGGGCATGCTAGGGAGATAAAATTCCTTGATGAAATCAAGGGCTGCTTTATGGAGCAGCTGATTCAGGAATTGACAAGAGGCAAAGCAATTCTACACCCAGTTCTTAGTGGAGCATATGAATTGGTGAGGGAGGTAATGGTGCTGGGGCTACTTGAGGACAGTTTTCATAACACGATCATATTTGATTTAATCCCTGGAATAAATTCACACAAGAAATCCAATACAATAGCATTTACCTTTAAAAAAGGAGGCTATGATACCATGAGGAAAATGGTAAGAAACAGAGGAGCAGCTGCAAAGGCTAAAAATTGACATCAGGCATGGATGCTATTACAAAATATCATCCTGGAAGCCCAGACTAGATATATTCCATGCATTAAAAATGAAGGAAGGAAAACCAAATGGCAGCCTGCGTGGTTAATGAGTAAGGTGAAGGAAGCTAGCAGAGCTAAAGAGCATTCTTCAGAAAGTGGAAGAAAGATCCAACTGAAAATAATTGTAAACAGCACAAGGAATGGCAAGTGAAATGCAAAGCACTAATAAGGAAGGCAAAGAGTTCTTGAAAAGAAGATTGCACTGGAAGCAAAAAAACCATAGTAAAATCTTTTTCAGGTATATTAAAAGCAAGAAGCTGGGAAGAGAATCAGTTGGACTGCTAGATTTTGGAAGAGTAAAAGGGGCTTTCAGGGAAGACAAGGCCATAGCGAAGAGATTAAATGAGTTCTTTGCCTTGGTCTTCACCGAGGAAGATATGGGGGAGTTGCTGGGGCCAGAAACTGTATTCAATTCTGATGAATTAGAGAAACTCATTCAAATCTCTGTAACAATGGATGATGTAATGGGTCAAATCTGACAGACTGAACAGTAGCATATTTCCTGGACCCAGAGTGCTGATACAATTGAAAAATTAACTTGCAGGGCTATTGTTAGTAATTTGTAATTTTTCGTTAAAATCCTGCATAGTATGTTATGCTTTATTAAAATTTGATATAATGCTTCAGCTTCCAACAGCTCCAAGCAGTTTACAAAATACATAAAATTAGAAGAGAGCTACATAAAAAAAATACAAGAACAGATCTAAAAACATTCATACAAAAGACCTACTGAAAATAATTAATAGCCATTGCTCTCTAGGTGACATTCATCATTTGCTGACGTATCAAACTAATAAATGATCATTACCGGGTATACCGAAAGCCTGTGAAAGTAACTTTTTAAAAGCTGTAAAGTTAGGTTCTAATTGCAGATAATTCGGTAATTGGTTCCATAAATTGGGGGCTAAACAGAAAAATGCTTTAGCTCTAGTAGTCTCCCATTTTACTCTTTTGACAGATGGTATAATTAGTCTGTTGTCTTGTAATAATCGAAGTACACGAAAAGGAACATATGGTGTGATAAATGAATTCAGATAGCTTGGTTCCTGAAGATGACCTTTTGTGTAAGTGTAATTAATTTAACTTTTATTCTATAAGCAACAGGAAGCCAATGATATTGTAAGAACAATGGCGTTACATGATCAAATTTTTGTTTGTGGCCTATTAATTTTAATCCAGCAATATCAGAACACAACTTGCACAACTAGATATCATATAGCAAACTGAGACAAGTGAAACCAGTTACTCTGATATCACTTATAAATGGGATAGTGAACTTCAAACCCTCATAACTTTCTGGTGTTTTCACTGGGGTATATCACTAGTTCACATAAAACCCAGCAAAGGCTGTTATAAATGACTAATTCAGCTCTATTTTGACTGCAATAAAACTATGGTACTTAGTTTTCACCTGATGAGAGCTCTGCCGTTTCGCTATTTCTTGCTTTGTCAGGGGTTTGACATTTTTTAGTCGTATCTTTCCACAGCCTCAATTGCATAAATCTAACATCTGTGTGCTATAATTCTTAAGCTATCGTCGCTGTCAGAGGTAATACGGGAAATTATAGACTGGTAAGTCTGCTGATGTCGGTGCCGGGCAAAACGGTAGAGACTATTATAAAGAATAAAATGACAGAACATATACATAAGCATGGATTAATGAGAGAACGCCAACATGGATTTAGTCAAGGGAAATCTTGTCTCACCAATCTACTGCATTTCTTTGAAGGGGTGAATGAACATGTGGATAAAAGTGAACCAGCTGATAGTGTGTATTTGGATTTTCAAAAGGCATTTGCCAAAGTACCTCATGAAAGACTTCTGAGGAAATTAGAAAGTCATGGGATAGGAGGTAATGTCCTATTATGGATTAAGAACTGCTTGAAAGACAGAGTAGGTATAAATGATCAATAATCTCAATGGAGAAGAGTAAATAGCAGGATTCCCGAGGGGTCTGTGCTGGGACTGCTGCTTTTTAACATATTTATCAGTGATCTACAGATGGGAATAACTAGTGAGATAATTAAATTTACTGATGGCACAAAGTTGTTAAATCACAAGAGGATTGTGAAAAATTGCAAGACCACCTTGGGAGACTGGGGATCAAAATGGCAAATGACATTTAATGTGAGCAAATGCAAAGTAATGCATATGGGAAATAGGAACCCAAACTATAGCTACATGATGCAGGGTTCCACGTTAGGAGCCATTGCCCAGGAAAAGGATCTAGGTGTTATTATTGAGGATATACTGAAACCCTTAGCTCAACATGTTGTGGTGGCGGCTAAGAAAGCAAATAGAATGTTAGGAGATATCAGGAAAGGAATGGAAAACAAAGATAAAAATATTATAAAGCCCTTGTATCACTCTATGGTATGGCTACACCTCGAGTACTGTGTAATTCAGGTCACTGTATCTAAAAAAAGATGTGGAATTAGAAAAGGTACATTGAAGGGTGACAAAATTGATAAAAGGGATGAGATGATTTCCCTATGAGGAAAGGCTAAAGTGGCTAAGGCTCTTCAGCTTGGAGAAGAGATGGTTCAGTGTTGATACGATAAGAGGTCCATAAAATACCGAGTGAAGAGGAAAGGGTAGATATGAATCACTTCTTTACTGTTTCCAAAAATACTAGGACTAGGGGGCATGCGATGAAGCTACTAAGTAGTAGATTTAAAACAAACTGGAGAAAATATTTCTTCATACAACGTGCTTATTTGTTCAAGCTTTTTTTTTTTAAAATCGAATACAGTGCTCCCCCGTGAATTTGCAATCCCGGTCATTCGCGGTATTTTTCAACCGCGAAGGGGAGACAGGAGAGGGCAGCTGGAGAGGACAGCCAGAGCGCCGGCGAGTGAAGGAAATCACTCATGGTATGCTCCAACCGCCTCTTCCTGTACTAAAGTTGGGCCTCACCAATCAGGAGCTGCGTGTCAAAGCCAGCATTGCTTCCATAGAAGAGCAGTCTGCTTCTCCAAGAACTCCATAAGACGCACCCTAGATTACTAGGAGGAAAACAAGAAAAAAAACCATTCTGAACCAAATTCTCCCTGCCAAGCTCTGCACCCTGTCCCCTCTCCCTGCCAGACTCTGTACCCTGTACCCCCTCTGGTGGTCTAGTGTTAGGCCGACACAGGGCAGGTAGGCCTAGTGGCTGGCAGGCAGGTAGGGACAGGGCAGGCAGGCCTCTCCCTTCAGGCAGCCCTACCCCCTCCCAGGTAGCCCCTCCAGGCAGGCAGGCCTCGCCCCTCCAGGCCTCCCCGCAGGCAGGCAGGCACGACTTTACCATCCTTATTTTTAATTTGGCAGGCAGGCCCCCACCCCCTTCTGTACCTATTTTTAATTAAGCAGGGTAGCCCCTGGTCTCCCTCCCCCCCACCGTTATCTTTTTTAAATTCCGAGGCCCTCCCTTGCTGGACACGGCTGCCTAGAACACTGACAGCTGACGCGGCTTCCTCCCAGTCTTCTTCCCTTGTGGCAGAGCGGCGCACAAGGCTGCCAGCCTGATCCCATGCTGCTTCCCGTGAGAGTTCTTAATAGGAGAGAGTTCTCGCAGGAAGCGGCACAGGACTAGGCCGGCAGCCTTGTGCGCCGCTCTGCTGCAAAGGAAGAAGACTGGGAGGAAGCCGCATCAGATGTCAGTGCTCCAGGCAGCAGCGTCCAGTGAGGGAGGGCCTCGGAATTTAAAAAAGGTAACAGTGGAGGGGAGGAAGGCTAGGAGCTGCCATGCCTAATTAAAAATAGGTATGGGGGGGGGGGCCTGCATCATCAGCTGTCAGTGTACCAGGCAGCCGCGTCCAGCAAGGGAGGGCCTCAGAATTGACAAAAAGGTAACGGGAGGATTTTGGGTATTCGCTCCATAAGATGCACACTTATTTCCATCCCATTTTTGGGGGTGGAAAAAGTGTGTCTTATGGAGCGAAAAATACGGTAAGCAGTAGTTTAATGTCCTTTCTGTGTTCTATAATTTTATTACAAGAACCTTTTTTAAAACCTTAACCACTAAATATATTATTTTGACAGCAATCAGCAAAGGTAGCATGCTGAACACTTTTTAAAAAAATACAGTTATTCTATTCAGTCTTGAAGGGAGATGCTCAACGAACCCTCTTCCAATATGAACGGGTGAGGGATTCGAGGCACATATTTTCTGGCAAAGGCCCCAGATAACTAGAGAGTACAGCCCCAGGGTGCAAAGATGCAAAATGGTTGAGACCTCTGCATATTTTTTTAAAATTTGTTTTCATTGTGATTTAGAAAGCTCTGTACTTTTTTTTTTTTTTTTAAATTAAATGGGGCCAAATATGGCATGCCAAACCAAAGACAGACTTGCACACACCTACCATTTGATTTGAGACTGCGCAGAACCTTATACTGTAACATCAGTCAGTACTTTTCAGTCTCCCTCTGCTGACAGGAGAGCACAAAACCACTTGTTGAGAAAGGTCCAGAGGGATAAGGAAATACATTTTCTTACATTTGGCAGGAGAACAGGGGCAGGAAAGAAGAAATGGAAGCCAACCCACAAATTCAAAAATAGAAACCAAGTGAAACTAGACTATATCAAACTAAACAATACTGCCCAATACTCCCTGTATTTGCTTAGCAAATAAACCAACTCAATGGCAGAAAATAATCTCTAATTGATTAAAATTATAGGAGGAAAAAGCCTCAGGGCAGGGCTCAGAACTCTATTGTTCTCCTCAATCAGCATAAAACCCCCCTATGTTAATCAACAGAGCAGTAGATTTATTAGTGGCAAGCAAATGTTCAAGTCAGTTGAAATGATTAACATTTATCTTTTCCATCAACAGTCCACTTCTGTTTACTTCAAGGTGTCTGTGCAAATCCACTTCCCATGCAGAAATTTTATATAGAATTCTTCTTTGAAAGAATTAAAGAAAAAACGAGATCCTGAATGCCGATAATGCTGCTTCAGGGCAAAAGGATCCTCACTACAATTTAAACAAATCAAAATAGGAAATAAATAGAAAGCCATGTTACCCATAAGCCCTTCCAAAAATTCATTTCTGGCTACACTACTGGCCCAAAGACTATTGCACATGATCAGAAGGAGGCTTCTCGTTCTGCCTTCATACTCCCACTGTAAGTCTGGTAATAACCCTAATATACGAGAAGCAAATTTGCTTGGTATCTGCACAACAAGTAGCTCAGAGGCTGAGGAGGGGTACATGGTATTATAGTTTATTAAAAATAAATTAAAAGCAAACACACAAAGGAAACTGATTTGGGGACATTTCGGTTCAGGAACCCCTCACAGATCCTTGAGCTTGTGTCCTGCTGTAATTTCCTAAGAACTAGGGACTTGAAATTGTTTCCGAATTCTTGCAGGATATGTTCTGCCCTGTGCACCTAACCACCATCTGGGGGAAGAGGAGACATGCCCAAATTCAGGAGCACTGCCCTGCACACCTAGCAAACATGAGTGAAGGGAGGAAGGTTAGGGGAGTGCGAGTAACCTCTGCATGCTCCACACAGGAGCAGGGAAACCAGTAGTGGAATTCAGTAATGCACCAGGGACCAGGATTCAAATCCTGCATAACACACTGATGCTCCTTGTAACCTTTGGAAAGTCACTTATCAGCACAGATAAGCTCTTTGGGAAAGGGACTCAATGTACCTGATTGTAATCTGTTGTATCATGTCCTGTTTTGTCCATTATATTAATTAATTAATAAATAAATAAATAAATAACTAAATGCCAACTCCTGCCGATCCTTGAATCTCACATATCACCTTTTACAGTACTACAGTTAAGAAGAGTGTATAGATTAAAAAGTGCTTTGAAACAGGCATGGGGCTACTGCTTACACTAATACAAGCAATGTCCAAGGGAAATATGGACAGAAGTGTACAGTGTAGTGGGTCAATAACATGTGAAGTCATATAATACAGAGGTCAATGACATATGACAACAGATGCTGGAGGGACTGGTGACACATGAAGCTTTGTAGTGCAGGGGGTCAGGGACATTCAGATTCTCAGTGGCAGGGTCAGTGATTCATTAAACCATAAACTGGAAGGGATCCGTAATGTGCACCTATACACTAGGGGATATGGACTATGTGATGCTAAAGGGAAAAGGTCATTTAGTGAGAGGAGAGTTGTCAGGTCTTGGGGACACACACATAACCTTGCTAGTATTTCTTTTGGGGATAGCAAGTATGCTTTGAAGGATGTGCAAAAGGCTCATGGAAATCGAGAAACTGCTACCTTCAAGTCCTTCTCAATGTCCCCCCAAAATAGACTGAAAAACATATCCTCCTTAGAAAGACAAGCAGTGGTCCTCAAAGGAAAGGATTGATTTGTTGCAACTTATTCAGAAAATGTGAAGCTCTCTAGAAGAAATTAGGAACAAAAGCCTGAGACCAAAGTTCACTCCAGCTGCTGTATAAATGTTGTTTTGTCTCTGTTAAGATATGAGAAAGGGTTGGACAGGCTTGCCTGGACTCTCCTCCATACATGAATGGCTGCCTGCTGGCCTAAGTCTCTTAGTCGCAATTTATTTGGTTGCCAGTTCTGCTCTTCAGAAAGAAAAGGATGAGGGAAGAGGACACAGGGCGATAGTCAAAGCACTGGCAGAAGCAGCTGGTTAGAATGGGAGATTTCTATGAAAGATGTTTTACAAATGACATGTCTATTTTCCAGGCGCAGGAGAGTGAGTAATCCAACTACGACATTGTTTCCATTCTCTGTGCCACTTTAGTGTTTAGTAATCTGCCGTGTACTCTGTGCCATGCAGACCTCGACACAGCAAGGTGAACTCCTTCACCATTTCCTTCATACGTCTCTTATTTACACGTTCTCTGCCAACAACAAAAAAGAAACCACAAAGAAAAAGGATTAGAATTTCTAGTGCTTTGGTTATTACTTTTTTTTTTTTTGTATAAATATTTTTTATTCTTTTTTTTAAATTCTTACATCAAGTGAAAATACATGTAATACATTCAATTATACAAAAAAACACTTGAAATTATCATTAAATTTTCTTACAATGTGAATTAAATAAACCCTTTTTCAGAATTTATATCATATTAATATTACAATAGTTTTCCCTCCCTACCCCTTCTATATGTTCTATACATGTGTTATTATATCTGATCAGTGGAATAAATTGTCAATGGTCTCCATATTTTATTAAATTTGTTAATATAACCTTGTTGTAATGCCAGTACTTTTTCCATTTTATATATATGACAAATTGAATTCCACCAAAAAGTGTAATTCAATTTAGTGTAATCCTTCCAGTTCTGAGTAATTTGCTGTATGGCTACCCCTGTTAAAATTAATAAAAGTTTATTATTATCAGCAGAAATCGGACTTTGTGTTCTCATTGCTGTTCCAAATAATATTGTATCATATGATAGTCCAACATGATTTTCTAATAAATTATTAATTTGGGGCCAAATTAATTTCCAAAAGGAATTAATGCAGGGACAAAAGAATAGTAAATGGTCTAATGTCCCCACTTCTATCTTACAATGCCAGCATCTATTAGATCTACTACTATCTAATTTTTGTAATCTCGTAGGGGTCCATAAAACTCTATGTAATAAAAACAACCATGTTTGACTCATAGATGCTGATCTTGTAGTATGTATTCTCCAGGACCAAAATTTTTGCCATTGAGATGGAGAAATTATCTGTCCTATCTCAATACTCCAAATATCCCTAAGTCCTGATCTCTTTTTTTTGTTTAAAAATTCGTTTATTTTCTTATACCATTTTGCGGCTTGGTGTCCTAGAAAATCCGCTTGAAAACAAAGGATTGGTAAACTATATTGAGTGTTAAGATTCTTCCATTCAGGGAACCCTTCCTGAATGGCCTGCTTCAATTGCATCCATTTAAAATATTGTGTTTTATCTAATCCAAATTTTTGTTGCAATTGTGAAAAACTAAGCAGTGATCCATTTACTATTACATCTTTTAAAGTTCGTATACCTGCTTTTATCCATTGTTTCCATACTATTTTAAATCCACCAATTTTGATCCTGGAGTTTACCCAAATAGATTGATTTAAAGATTTAGTCAAAGGATCTGGTGTTAAATTGCTTATAAATCTTAGTGTTTTCCATGTATCTATTAGAATTCTGTTGTCCTTATTTCTCCTAGGCATTGTTATACTGATAAAATGTTCTGGATGTAAAGGAAACATGAGGCGCCATTCTAAATATAACCAGTCGGGTACATTTTCCATGAGATCTGGGAGGATCCAATACATTCCCTGTCTTAAAATATAGGCTTGATGGTACCTATAGAAATTTGGAAAATTTACCCCTCCTTCCTTAATTGTTTTTTGTAATGATGCTAAAGCGATTATTGGTCTTTTCCCAAACCAAACAAATTTTGTTAGAATATTGTTTAATTTTTTATAAAATGACCCCTGAAAAAATATTGGAATCATTTGATAACAAACCACAGGTAAAATCATCATTTTAACTGTTTGGACTCTTCCCCACCAAGAAAGATGTAAAGGATTCCATTGCTCGCACATTTCTGTTATTTTTTTTTTAATAAAAGTTTTTCATTCTCTTTTACTGTGTCATCAATTGTATTTTTTATAAGAATACCTAAATATTTTAATCCTTCCTCTTTCCATTTAAATGAATATGAATCAAATAGTCCTTTGGTGCAATGGATATTAATTGGAAGAACTTCAGATTTTTCCCAATTGATTTTATATCCAGAAAACTTTCCAAACTTTTCTATTAAATTAAGTAGATGTGGAATGGTGTCTTCTGGTTCTCTTAAATATAATAATATATCATCTGCATATGCAGATAATTTAAATTCCCAATTAGAAAATGTGATTCCCTTTATTCCCTTAGTTTGATTTATTGCAATTAATAAGGGTTCTAGAACGATATCAAATAGTAAGGGAGATAAAGGACAACCCTGTCTAACTCCCCTTAGCAAGTTAAATTTATCAGATAAATTATTGTTTATATTTAATCTTGCTCCAGGGGAGCTATATAATGTTTGAATCATTTTAATAAAACCAGGTCCTATACCAAACCATTCTAGAGTTTGATACATAAACTTCCATTCTACTCTATCAAATGCTTTTTCTGCATCTAATGATATTAGAAAAGCTGGATCATTCAAATTTTTTGCTAAATTTAGAGAATGAAATGCTAATCTAGTGTTATGTGAAGAGTGTCTTTTAGCAACAAATCCAGTTTGGTGTATATCAATAATAAAAGGAAGAGCTTTTGCTAATCTTATAGCTAGCACTTTAGCAATTAATTTAGCATCTACATTCATCAAAGATATAGGCCTATAATTTGTTATCAATGTCGGATCCCTGTTTGGTTTTGGTAAGACAATTATAACAGAATCAGCCATAGTTCCTGTTATATTTCCATTATTTATTTGATATTGATATAAATTTAATAGATAAGGTAATAAAATATTTTGAAATGTTTTGTAAAATTCAACAGTATATCCATCTCCACCTGGAGCGGATCCAACTCTAAGAGCTTTCAATGCTGATTCTACTTCTTTTAAAGATATATGTTCTTCTAAACTTCCTTTTATATGATCCGGAATATTTGGTCCAATAAATGCCTTTAAAAATTCTATACCATCTTGTTCTTTATTTTCATAAGTATCAGAAGTGTATAAATCCTTATAAAAATCAAGAAATTGTTTTATAATATCTTCATTACTAGTGTGTGTATTGCCCTGTTTATCCTTAATTGCAATAATCTTAGATTTTCTTTTTTTTGCTTTAATAAAATTTGCTAATAATCTTCCATTTTTATTGGTTATTACTAAAGATCTCCTGCTAGAGCCTGAAGCCACACTTATGGAAGATGGCCAATACTAATGGCACAGGAAGCAGAAAGGGACTTGTTCAAGCTTGCGTCTGAGGATCACATTTAGACATCCACACACACAATATTCACATATCCATCCATGCCAGCAGCCCCAGTCTTCACAGAAAACTCTGCAAGATGCTTCCTTTTTAGAGAATGAGCTTGCCAGTCCAGAGTTAAAACCCCCCAAAACAAACTGATCCCACATTGTACAGAAACTAGAGACATTTCAATCCTCTGAAGCAACCCGCTCTACTCTAACACCTCTGGACATGTCCAAAAATCCTCTTCTGTAATCTGCCTTGAACCGCAAGGTAATGGCGGAATACAAATCACTAATATAATGTAATGTAATTAGATAAGGAATATAGTGTGACCTGTTTTCTCCTGAACTTCCTCCCTCTATACATTACACAAACCGTTTCATGCAGGTAAATCAAGGAAGCAAGCACATGAAAAGAGACATGTGAATGAATGCATGTAGGAATGCAGAGAGAGAGAGACACACACCTGAGCACTTGCTGGCTAAAGGTCTCCTTCTGCTCAGGGCTGATTCGGCTGGAGGGAAATCCTTCCTGCTGCAGGACCTCCTTGATCCAGATGCTTAGGTAGCTGAAGCATTGCTTGTTCAGAGCAAAGAGAATCTCAGCAAAATGATCCATCAGGTTACGAGATGCCTGCCCACCAATTCCCTACAGGAAAGAGAAGAAAACAGCACTGATTTAAATTGCCCTCAAACACACTGAGCTAGGTCAGAATCATAACAAGGTAATGTATCTAACAGAAGATAACCATAAAAACAGACCAAACCAGAGGTCCACTGGACCCAGTATCATGCTTTTGACAGTGGCTAATCCAGGTAAGAAGTATCTGAGAGGAAAGCAAAGAATTCACCCATTTCTCATTGCTCATTCCCAAAGATAAGCAGAGGCTTTTGGAGGCACCAGACAGAAATAGAAAAGCTCCTTTCAAATTCCACTGCTGCTCCCTATGATCTTGGGCAAATCACTTAAACCTACAGTATCTCAAGTACAAACCTGGACAATAGTGATCATCACACAATATGGTTTAAATTAAGAGCCAAAGTGCAGCACAGACACAAAACTCCAGTCCTTGATTTCAAACACGCTGCCCTTAGAAAAATAAGGGAGTACCTGAAGAGAGAGCTGTGGAAACAGTATCCAAGCTGAAAGGTAGCACTCAAGAAACACGGGATAAAACTCAAAGCAGTGAAATGAGAAATACAGCTGGCAAGAATAGCTAGCAACAAAGATCTGAAAATGAAAGATTAGGTTCTTACTTTGATAATCTTTCTGTTAATCTATGAAGGAGTCTGTATGATAGGTGTTCATCTACATTATTATTATGATTGTTGTACACTTGATGAAAGATTTTTAAAATGAATAAAGAATTTAAAAAACAACAACAGCCCCCCACCCCATCGTACCTTTTAAAATGTCTCATTATAGCCTGGTAGTCCAGCGGAGTGTCGGTCAGCAGGAGCGAGCTTTCCTGCTTGGGCCTAGTCTGCTTTCTGAATGGCTGCTGTGAGTTCTCGCGGGACTCACGAGAACTCACAGTAGCCATTCAGAATGCAGCGTGGGCCTAGGCAGCAACGAGCTTCCGATCGCCACCGCCGCTGCTCGGCTCCCACTGTCACCTGCCCGCCGCCGTCTTCAACTTCATGTTCGGCGTCCTGCTGCTCTGCCTTCGCCAGGGAGGCGCGCAGGAGCAAGGTCAGTGGAGCCTGATCACGGGGCTGGGGAATGCAAAGGGTGCTGGCAGAAAACAAAGAGCCCATGGCACCATAAATGAAGCAACTACAATAAGCTCAGAGAAATATCTAACTGTATGTTGGCAAAGTCCCTGCCAGTTCTGCCTCCTTTATCATGTATGAAATGCATCAGAGTGGGGAGAACTAGCAGGGTCTTCACAAGCACATATGCACCACGGAGCCTTAGAACCTATTGTGTTGCTTCTTGCATTGCTGCTATGAGCCTGGAGATGGCTGTAGAAGTGAGAGGGGGTGGGGGGGATCTGCCCAGGAACTGTGATCTGATGCCTCTCCTACTGTTTTCTCGGGCTTGATGTCCCTCAAATGTTGGCACCTATCTGTCTACTAGGTTGCTCCAATCCTGGAATGGGGTTGACATTTTGGTGTAATAGTAGAAAGACTGTGATAAGAAGACTATGGAGAGCCAAACCAGCTGTTGGTGTTAGGAGTTCTGTTCCAAGCAATAGTGGGATCTGAATCTATGGATGGAATCCAAGTCACTGCTCTGCAAATTTCTTCTATGGAAGCTGACTTTGCAGTATAGGGTGAAGAGAGAAAGAGGCCTGAGGGGGCAGGGAGAACTTTTGGATGGTTGCATTTTCCACAGTACAAGAAATGTTTTCTGTTTCTCTAATGCTACATTGACAAGCATAGTCTGGCTTCTCAGGGTCTTCAATTCAGTTTTTGTCTGGTGAAGGGAAAGGTCACAACTGCTGGGCGTGGTTAACACTGCTCGCATTGTTTATTGTACTGGCATTCTCCATGCTTTAAAACAGCTCAGTATTGCAAGCCTCGCTGCTCTAGCCCCCCCCCCCTCCTATTATTTGGGTTAATAAGGTTGGGCTGGAAGGGATAAAAAGACCACTGCCCCTACACTCCCTAGGAAAGATTTGGATTCGGGCAATCAGGGAGGGAGGGGGGTATTTACCTTGGTTTTCTCCAACCCTTGGAAGGGGGTGGAGGTTGTTTCTTCCTCGGGGACCATAAGAGTCCAGGTCCCTGATGGGAGTAATACAGTTTTCGCATATTTGCGGCTTATGAGGTTTGGGAGGGGAGGGGGGACAGGGTGCATAGCCTGGAAGGAAGAGGGGACAGGGTGCAGAGGCTGGTATACATAATTTGGTTCAGAATGATTTTTTCTTGTTTGCCTACTCTAAATCTAGGGTGCGTCTTATGGTCAGGTGTGTCTTATGGAGCGAAAAATACGGTAATTCTAAGTAGTAGAAGTTGGAAGTGCCAACAGATCCTTAATCTATTTATTGAGCTTCCGTTTGTGTGGTTCAGGAAGAAAAACCTGACCTTGCACCGTGTTGAATTGAACATCCAGATATTCCAAGGTCTGAGTGGGTATAAGCTGGCTCTTCTTGAAATTGACAATCCAGTACAGGCGTTGCAGCGGATACCATGGTCTCCACTGCCTGCTCGCATTTCAGCTTGGACAAAGCCCTGATCAGCCAGTCCTCCAGAAAGGGGTGTACCTGGACCCCCATTTTGCAGAGGTAAGCTGCCACTACCACCATAACTTTGATGAAAGTGTGGGAGACAATTGCCAGCCCGAAAGGAAGGGCTGAAAACTGGAAATGTTAGATAACAGGAAAACAGATGTTTCCTGTGCCCCAGGAATATTGTAATATGAAGATAAGCTTCTGTCAAATCCAAAGAGGCTAGGAGTCACCACAGCAATGACATTCGAAATTGCAGAATTTTCAGAAATGCATCAACTACTTTGAGATCTAGAATGTGTCTCCAGTCCTCTGAGCCTTTCTTTGGTAAGATGAAGTATAAAGAGCATCTCCCTGATCCCGATTCTTCTTCATGGACTGGCTCTATGCTTGAATATCCAAGAGCCGTTGCAGCATTGCTCGGACCTTCTTTCTGGCCTTTCAAATGGAGAATCCAGAAACAAATCCGGGGGGAAACAAAAGAAATCTATCTTGTGCCCCTTCCGTATGATGTCCAGTACCCATTGGTCCAAGGAGATCCATTCCCATTCCCGTTGAAATGCCGACAACCAGCCTCCAACGCAAGGTGGTACAGGTAGAATCCTGGCATCACTGGAACCAGTGCAAGAACCTGAAGCCTGCTGGCGTTTGGGGTTGCTATAGCTGGGAAGATCTCTGGGTGGAAGAACCCATGCCAGCCTGATAGAACTTGCTTGAGGGACACAAAATACCGTGACTCTTCCCAGGGGGATGGCGAGGACTGCTGTTCGAGAGAGACTTAGGGCAATGGTCTGCTATGCTTGCCATGAGGTCATCAACACCATACCTCTTTAAATCTTCGCCAGTGCGAGCAACTTCTTTGTGTTTATCCTACACATTAACATCTCTACAACCCTTTCCATGAAAAAGTACTTCCTTATGTCTACCAATCTGCAGGTTCAAGTCATTCCCTCTAGTCCTACCACTTCTCTGCCTCTGAACGATCTTGCTTGTATATTAATACCTTTCAAGCATTTAAATATCTGCACAACATCTTCCCTATTCTTCTTTTTCCTTCAGGATATACAAATATCAACTTATAGTTCACAAAATTATCTTAATGGCCCAATGTGGATTACAAAAGTAATTATTACCATTTGTAGAAAGTACAAAGCAAAATAAAATTTAAACAAAAACTTATAAAACAAAAATGTTTTCTAGCTATTACGAGTAAAGTGGTGTGGTAGTTCACTTTTAAAGGCAATAAATAGAAATAAAAAAGAAAAATCATATAACCCCTATTGATGTAATCTGAGATGTAACATATTCCACAGCACCTAACAAGCAGCATTCTTCTTGCTTTCACTCCCTTAAGCTATGGAAAATTTAACTTAGGACATCCTGACCTAAACTGTCAAAATTATTTTGGCAAGATTCAAAGATGGCTCATATATGACACAGCATGCCCTTATTAAATCCTAAAATCAAACATTATTCAACCTATAACCGGTGGCCAATATAATCTTATCAAGCAGCATGAAATTTTAATCTCAATAACCGACTATGGACTTTCCTCCAGGAACTAGGGTTCCATTCATTTTATAGACCTCTATCCTATCAATTCTGTAAGCGGTGCCTCCTTTTAAGTGAGACCCAGATGTCTCTATAGAATACCAGCGCCTCAGACCTGATGTAACTGCTGCTTATCTAGATGAGGCACAAACACATATTCTGTAGCAGTAACAGCCATAGCCATGCCTCTGCCAAGATGTGATCACCCCCTTGCATTTAGCTCCTATTTCACTTATACACCCCTTTACAGAAGAGCACCCAATCACGGCTGCTAACTCACAGGCGTAAGTTATACTTACCCATGAAAATGCCAGTATGATATGTAAATGCTAGTGCCCAGTTATATAATGGAAAATTAGGTTTTCACCTTCGATAATCTTCTTTAGTCCCTGGAGGATTCAGTATGTTAGGGGTTCAATCCCTTCCCGCAATCCAGAAGTTGCAGAAATCCAAACATTTTTCTGAGCGTGTGTTCCTCCTACTTTAGAGAGTTAGAGCCCCCCTACCGTTCAGTCCCAAAGCCAAAGCTCCAGACGACTGATCAACCAACACCTCTAACATGCAGTCCATTGCTCCTGAATGGAGTGGTCCCCGCAGTGAGCGCCCAATCTAACAAGCTGGCATCCGTCATAAGAGTGATTCACTCTAAGATCCATAGAGGCTTGCCCTGGTGGAGAGTCTTCCCCTAAAGCCACCAACACAGACTGCTACAAGCTGGTTCCATCCAGGGGAGCGGTATCTGAAAGGGATGATGATGCCGAGATCACCAAGAGAGGCACACATGTGTTCTGGCCCAGGGAACCACCTCCAAGGAGGTCACCATGGACCCCAACACCTGCAGATAATGCCAGGCCCTGAAAGCAGGAAGGTCCAGGAGATCTCTGATCTGCTGTTGAAGTTTCTATCTGTGTGGCTCCAAAGGAGATCTGGCGTTTGGTACCAGACTTTAGAACAGCCTCTGGGTGAGACCTTTTTCCAAATCCACGGACACAGGCCAGCTTCCCAGCCTTGGATGAGGCGAAGCCCGAAGCTCCCACCTCCCTCCCCCAGTACGCTGCAGCACACGATACATGCTCACTGACCAGTGCCAATCTTGTGCAATCAATGCTCACATTCAACAGATTAATAATAATAATTTTATTCTTATATACCGCCAAAGCCATAATAGTTTGAGGCGGTTTACAACAAGAAGTGCTGGACAATCAGAGAATAAAACACAATAAAAAAAATAATCAAGTATGTACATACACTGTGAAAGTAAAAAAAAACAACAGTAAAACCTTAACTTACAAATTGATTAAATACACTTCTCCCTCCGGATTCGCAGGGGATAGGGGCAGAGCCGGACCGCGAATGGTGAAATACCGCGAATATCTTCTGGTCCGGCTCTGATCCACCCCCGACTCCCTCCTGCCTTCCCCCCGGCATCACCTGTTGATCTAGCGGGCTTTTGGGGCAGGAGCAATCTTCCTACGCTCCTGCCCCGTGCAGATCGCCAATAGGAAATAGCTGCCCTGAGTTCCCGTAGTCTCTCGAGAGTATGACGGGAACTCCCCAAAGCCATTTTCTATTGGTGATCTACATGGGGCAGGAGTGTAGGAAGATCGCTCCTGCCCCGAAAGCCCGCTAGAACACCAGGTAAGGCCGGGACGCCTGGGGGAAGGCTAAACTGTGGGTTTTTTTTTCTTTTTTTCCCCCTCCCCAAAAAATTGCGAATATGTGAAATCGCGATTGCCAAAACCGCAAATGGGGAGGGGGAAGTGTAATTTTTTTTTTACTAATTTTCTAAAACTGAAGTAGGATGAGGAATGCTTAATGATAGGGGCTGAGGAGTCCATCCCAAATGAGTTAACAAAAATCGATGGGTTTTGTGGCAAAAATAAAACTTTGAAAAAGAAAATAAAAAAAAAAAGATTGATAACAATCCAAGATGGCCGCTGCCAGCAAATTCACACCAAAAATAAAGAAAATTTGAAAATAAAAAATAGTGCTTTGGAGGTGAGAGACCTGAACCCTACCCTTAGAAACTCTGACCACCTTCTTAGCTCCCATAGAAAATAATGGAGGTGTACTTACAAGTCTCTGCATTGCCTGCCTGTCAGCTCTTTTATACCACAGATGAATGGAGGAAAGGATTTTTCTGCCTCAGAAACTCCTTCAAATGACCAAACTGGAAGATCTTTGGACTTCCAGTCAGACTCTAGCTGTAACTTCCGCTCCCATGAAACTACTCCACGTGACCGGAGGCAGAAAATGCAGCCTGTGCCCTGAAACCCAGGGCGTATACTCAGGACACATACAGCCTGCACTTAAACCTTTGAGAAGGTCAGAGGACAAGCGAGCTCCTAGGGGAATTGTCCCCGAGTCCAAGAAGGGTGGCAAACAGCAGGCTGGCTCCATATGTCCACCGAAGTGTCTCTGTAAAGCAGCAGTCTGGCTCCATGGGACTGTGCCCTTTCCTCCAACAAGCATTCAAGCCACCAAAAAAACCTGAACTTTAAGCAAAAAAAGTAAGAAAAAGATGCAGAGCAGAAGACCTCTGCATGGATTGCTTATAGAAATTGAAACTGTACCTTGGGAGACCAAAATGCATGGTAGCATTTAATATTATCTCAAGAGGCCTGGGAGAATGCAAGGGAAACATATTTAATTGTATACTATCATTCCACAAACGTTAAGCAAGCTTTTATATGTACCAAAGAAATAACAAATTTCTTTCTTCTTTACAATTCTATAGTTATCACTTCCCACCAATAAAATGCTCAAACTTATTAAGAATATAATGTATGATGTTCAAGTGTTATAAGATAGTATTTCTTGTTGTTCTTTTTGTGCACTTGATGTAAGTTTGAAAAAGAATAAAGAAATTAAAAAAACAAACAAACAAACAAAAAAATGCTCAAACTGCTAAAACATAATGTGCTATACACACCTGTAATACTTTATATTGTAAGTCACCTTGAACCTATTTAGGCCTAGTGTGACTCAGAAATACTGGATTAGATTAGATCAGATCAGTGAAGGACAACTGGACATTGTGGTAAAGTTGTTCTGGCCCCATCAGAATCCATTTGTTAGAGATGTAAGACAAGGCAATTTAAGGATGCACTGGGCAGGGGAGGGGCCTTAGGTGCCAGAGCCAACCAGGGCCTTAGGCCCCTTCCTAGTGCATCCCAGGATGCACTGGGAAGGCCCACCATTTTGAAGAGGAGGGCCTGCCGGTCGGAGGGAGTAGGCATCCCTCCGTCCGTCCTTCGACTTAAAGGTACAGGGGGTGCAGGGAATTGTTGGGGGGGACTCAGGAGGGATGCCCACTCCCTCCTGCTGGCAGGCCACCAGTCGTCCTTCAATTTAAAGGTATGGAGGGGAGGCGGGGGATCTTGGTGGCAGGAGGGCGTGGCCATCCCTCATACCAAAAGGGGGGCACTGAACAACCCTGGGATGGAGGAGAATAGAGGTTTTTTTAAAAATTTGTGGGCAGGAGCTGTCAAGCCTTACTTTTCTGTCAGTGCCTGAGTTAATCAGCGCTCAGGCACTAATTGGAAAGTAAGGCTAAGACAGTTCAGACCCTGCCAGAAAATTTTCTCCACAAATGTAGTACAAGGAGGTTAGAGAATCGCCTGAAGTGCTCGCTTTAATATTAATGACCTCATTATACTACATTTGTATGGCGCAGCCGGAGTCTGCTAGGAAGCTCAGAAAAGACAACGGTAAAATACTGGTATGCTAAATCGGTTTAGCAACCATCGTTAAAGGCACGGTAAGTTTTGAGAATCTGGCCCTCAGTCTTCTCTCTTGACTACCACCTCTACTGACCCTGCTGAAAGCCTGGTCCTGCCCACTCACCTCCAGTACAGCCTGTAGTAACATCTTCCCATTTTCGTGCACCACCTGACCAACAGGAGCTATTTCCCCACAGCGAGGCAGTATTTCTGTCTATAATTAAAAGATAAAAATGCATGAACATCTCCCTCAGATTGCTCTTTCATGAAGGCTATTATAAAGTACTGTCATTCAAGTGAATAGGATCATATGGTGTTGATCACAGATGTGACAGGTACTGAAATATCTGGGATATTGTCTTCTTGGGCCCAGCGGATGGAGGGTGCTGGAGTCTGGGATAAAATGCAGAAGGTACTGAAGTGTCCAGATAATACCTTGAGTCCTGGGGAGGGGGAGGGACAATGGTACTGAAGTCCCTGGAATCACCTATGGTTGGACCTTAGTTGGGTCCAGTACATGAATAACTAAGATAACCAAGTTACTTACCTGTATCAAGTGCCCTTCAGAGAGAGGGGGTTACAAGTCCTCCTACCTCCAGCTCAGTAAAGATATGTAAAGTTTTAGAGAGTTCCTACTTTGCAAGTGCATGACTTTCCATCACGTGCTATTACATAAGACCTCCTCAGTCAATGGTTGGCAGTTACAAGGGGACAGATTTTAGCCTCCCCTCCTACTAGAAGGTTCTCTAGCACAAATATTAGAACTCTGGTTAAGTCCTCCTGGAGTAGTCAGAATTCTATTCTGAACTTTGGTGAAAGGCAGGTTGTAGCTTTTGGGCTTGCGACAGAAATTGGTTGATACCTGCTTGTGATACTGGAATCAATGAGATCAATGTATTCTCAAGAATGATGCATCCTCAAAGATGTCGTGTAGCTTCTGGTCTCCTTGAGACTGATGCCAATCAACATTCCCCTCTAAGGAGTAGCTTGGTGTGTGCACATTTTTTTTTTCATGTGAGCAGTACGTTCTAAAACCCAATAATTTTTGATAACAATGTATTTCTATACCGCATAACCTTAAGCTTAATGCGGTTTACAAAAGTTATACATATTACATTACATTACATTACGGATTTCTATTCCGCCTATACCTTGCAGTTCAAGGCGGATTACAAAAGATTTGACTGGACATTTCCAGTGATGATCACATTACAGAGGATTTTACTGGACATTTTCCAGTGAGGATACAATTTTTTTTTTTCTTGGGGATCTTATGGGTTGGATAGAAACTGACAGTGCCTAGCTGTGTGATATTAGCAAATGGAATACAGTTAGAGTAGGCAGGATTACAATCTTTTAGGGTCTGTTTACTTGAAGGGTGATTGGGTGTGATATTTGGGGAAGGATTATCTGGTGGTAAATGAGTTCAGTTGAGGTAGGTGAATTATCTGGAGGTAGGTAAACTTAGCTGGAGGTGGTGAAGTGAGTTTAAGGTTTTTGGATGAATTTTTTAAAAAGCAGGGTTTTGATTTCTTTACGGAATGTTTTGAAGTCATAATAACAAAGGAAAAAAGCATTAGAGATTTAATCGACCAAATATTTTGAAAAGTTAAATCTTCAGTTGTTTTCTAAAATGTTCATAAGAATGAGATGAGAAGAACAATGGTTGAAAACCTTATCATGGAAAACTGCTTAAAATGAAAGCATATGATCATGGTATTTCTTGCATTTACAACCTTTGACAGAAGGAAATACGAAGAGAGCATGCGATTTTCTACTATTCTTTTGGGATGCTACTGAAAATCTATCAGTGTATCTCAAACTGTGTGCCTCCTGAGATTTCAGGTGTGCTGCAGTACACTAAGGAGAAGAGGCGCCGGCGCCAGCTGACTGCCTACAGGACATGCTTCTCGTGGCGAGAGGCACATCCTGTAGGCAATCAGTGGGCACCAGCACCTATCCTCCTCTTTGGCCCTCTTCCCTTCTGGCACCCCCCACTGGCATCTCAGGGCCCGCCTGGAGGGCCTTCACACACATGCAGACATCAACAGGATGCTATCACGCATGTGCGTGATGTCATCACAGCGATATCTGCGCACTTCCAGGTGCCTTGAGCCATGGCTACTACCTTTAGTGTGCAGCGACTCGAGAAAGTTTGCGGGTCACTTTGAGTTATACTAACAAGAGTTTCCAAAGAATATATTTGTTTGCATATCCCCGGCTCTATAGCTTGAATATCCAGCAAGTGTTGTATAGTGGCTTGCAGCTTGAGCACTATGGCAGGTTGATTAGGTGGGAATGTTGGCTTAAGAAAATAAATGTTGCAATACAGATTCGCCTAAGTGCCCATCCCTTCTGAAAAAAGCTTCCAGACAGTAATGAGAAGTGAAGGTATGAACTGAGGACCAGATGGCAGCTTTACAGATTTCCTCAATGGGCGTAGATCTAAGGAAAGCCACAAGAGCTGCCTGGACTCTAACTTTGTGGACTGTGACACGACTCTCCAATGCCAGTCCAGTCTGAGCATAGCAGAACGAGATGCAGGCAGCCAGTCAGTCTGAAATCGTTCTCTTGGATACAGGATATCCCAACTTGTTTGGATCAAAAGAGATGAAAAGTTGGGGAGATGTTCGTTGTGGCTTTGTCCGGTCAATATAGTAGGCCAAAGCTCGCTTACAGTCCAAAGTATGTAAGGCAGCTTCCCCAGCATGAGAATGAGGTTTAGGAAAAAACACTGGTAGAACAATTGACTGATTGAGATGAAAGTCAGTGATAACTTTTGGAAGAAACTTTGGATGCGTACGCAGAACTACCTTGTCATGATGAAAAACTGTGAAAGGTGGATCTGCTACTAATGTTTGTAACTCACTGACCCTCCTGGCAGAGGTGAGAGCAATAAGGAAGACCACTTTCCAGGTAAGAAACTTGAGATGAGCTGTGGCCATTGGTTCAAATGGTGGCTTCATCAAGCTGGAAAGTACCACATTAAGGTCCCAGATGACAGGTGGAGGCTTGAGAGGTGGTTTAACATTAAAAAGTCCTTTCACGAATCTGTAAACCAAAGGATGAGCAATGAGAGGTTTTCCCTCGACTGGCATATGAAAAGCTGTAATAGCACTGAGATGGACTCTAATAGATGTAGACTTGAGACCAGAGTCAGACAGATGAAGAAGATAATCCAACACCAATTCCACTGCCAAGGATGTTGGATTGTGATGATGAAGAAGACACCAGGAAGAAAACCCGAGTTCACTTTTGTTGGTAACATTGCTGAGTGGCTGGTTTTCTGGATGCATCTAGAATCTGACGAACAGCCTGAGAAAGCCGGAAGGAGAAGGATTCAGCCTGAGAGAAACCAAGCTGTTAGGTGTAGAGATTGCAGATTGGGCTGTAGAAGCGATTCCTGATTCTGAGTGAGCAGAGTAGGAAATATTGGAAGAAGCTTGGGTTCCCTGGAGCTGAGCTGAGTTGAAGTAGAAGGGAGAACCAATGTTGTCTGGGCCACCATGGAGCAATGAGAATCATGGTGTCTGCTTCTCTCTTGACCTTTAATAAAGTTCTCAACATGAGAGGAAGTGGAGGGAATGCATATAGAAACAGGCCCATCCAATCAAGGAGCAAAGCATCTGGAGCAGGATGGAGAGGAGAGTAAAATCTGGAACAAAACTGGAGCAGCTTGTGATTGTGAGGAGCTGCAAACAAGTCCACTTGAGGAGTGCCCCATTGAGCAAAGATGGACTAGAGAGTTGCAGAGTCGAGAGTCCATTCGTGAGGTTGAAGAATTCTGCTGAGGTTGTCTGCTAGAATTTTTCTCCCCTTGAATGTAGACCGCCTTCAAGAACAAATTGCGAGCTGTTGACCAAGTCCAGATTTTCTGGGCCTCCTGACACAAGAGGAGAGAACCTGTACCTCTTTGTTTGTTGATGTAGTACATTGCTACTTGATTGTCCGTGCAAAGGAGGAGGACTTGAGGGCAAAGATGATGATGAAAAGCCTTGAGGGCATAAAACACCACTCTGAGTTCTAAGAAATTGATTTGAAATTTCTGCTCCCTGGCGGTCCAAAATCCCTGAGTCTGCAGATCATCCATATGAGCCCCCAGGCATAAGGAGATGCGTCCATCGTGATGATCTTGTGATGAGGGGGTAAATGGAAAAGGAGACCGCTGGATAGATTGAAAGAGGTCATCCACCAGTGAAGCGACTGCAGAAGAGATGATGTCACATAGATTAAGAAAGACAATCTGTCGCCGGAGACCACTGAGAAGCGAGAGTCCACTGAGGGGTCCGAAGATGTAGTCTTGCCAGTGGGGTCACATGAAAAGTAGAAGCCATATGGCCTAGAAAAACCATCATGTGCTTGGCAGAGATGGTTTGAAGAGGTAGCAATTGCTGACACAGATGGATGACAGTCTGAAGGTGATCTAGCGGAAGAAATGCTATCATAAGAATGGTGTCGAGGATTGCTCCAATGAATTGTAGATGTTGTGTCGGAATGAGATGTGATTTGGGGAAGTTGACTTTGAATCCGAGAACCTGAAGAAAAGATATGGTCTGAGAAGTTGCTTGGAGCACTTCTTGAGATGACACAGCCTTGATTAACCAGTCATCCAGGAAAGGAAAGACCTGAAGACCGTGTGATCGGAGAAAGGCGGCCACCACAATCAGGCACTTCGTGAAGACTCTAGGAGAAGATGCCAGGCCGAAGGGAAGTACCTTGTATTGGTAATGACAACGACTGATTTGAAAACTGAGATATTTCCTGGAAGCCGGATTAATTGGGATATGTGTGTAGGCTTCCTTGAGATCTAGGTAGCATAGCCAGTTGTTCTGATTGAGGAGAGGATATAGCAGGGCAAGAAGGGAGCTTCCTCAATGGCATTCAGCAGAAGAAGAGATTGTACCTCCTGTAGAAGGGAGGACTGGGCAGGGTCCAAAACAGACTCTTCTGGAGGGTGGTCTGATGGGAGAGTCTGGAAATTTAGAGAATAACCCTGATGAATGATGTTGAGGACCCAAAGGTCCGATGTAATAAGTTCCCAACGACTGATGAAGAACTGGAGACGACCTCCAATGGGCTGAGGTAAATTCTGTGATATGGGAATGGTGACTATGCTCCGGAAAAACAGGTCAAAAGGGCTGCGTTGGTTTTTGAGGAGCAGCTTGCTGTTTGTCATTGCTGACGTTGTTGAGGCAGTTGTCGTTGCCTCCGAGGCTGAGACTGGGGCGGAGGCATAGGTCTGGCAGCAAAACGACATTGATAAGCTGGTTGTTGCCTGAAAGGTCAAACAGGAGTGGGTTTCTTTTTGTTCTTCACTAAAGAATCCCACCTGGTTTTATGGGCTGATAGTTTTTGGGTAGTTGTATCCAAAAAAGGCCCAAAAAGTTCATCACCCAAACAAGCAGCATTAGTGAGTTGATCTTGATGGTTTACATCAAGTTCAGATACTCAAAACCAGGCAAGACGTCGCATAGCTAGCTGCATGAGATGTACATATATGGAATGAACCATATATTTTGCCAAACTGGAATAAGTCCGAAATGCAACGTTGAAAAGAATGCAATTTTCGGTCAGGAAAGTACTTTAGAAAGGTAGCAACTTGGTTCACCAGATGCTTTAAATAAAAAGAAAAATGGAAAGCATAGTTACCAGATCAATTGGCGAGCATAGAATTTTGAAAAAGTTGTTTGCCAAAGCGATCTATGGCTTTACCCTCTCTGCCAGGAGGTACCGAGGCATACACACTAGCTCCCGCAAACTTTTTCAGGGTGGACTCTACAAGAAGAAAAACCAATAATGACTAAAAACTCATAAAAAAAAACCAAGAGAGCGGGAAGGCAGCGAAAAATACCAACAGACGTTGATAAGCAACTTCTTAGCTCCGCAGAAACTAAGAAACTGAGGGACTGCGTGCCCTACAGCGGGCGGGAAGGCACTCACGCATGCACGGTTCGGGCTTTCGTGAACTTTCTAAAGATTTAAAGTGGTGACGCACTTTTAAAGTGGTCTGTACCGGGGCTCCATTGGTGACGTCACCCATTTGTGAGAATATGCTGCCTGCTTGTCCTGGGATAAGAACAATTACAGCGACCAGAACCTCTAAAGAATCTGGGTCTGCTATCAGGCAGGGACATATCTGGGTGATGGTCCACCACAGAATTCATGAGGTCATTCAGACCCTTGCCAAACCAAAACCGCTCCTTAGAGAAAAGTTTAGCCTTGAATGTGGAATGAGCAACTTATCAAGTCCAGATCATCCAGCAAGCAAAAACGGAGTATGCTGGCACCTTAGCCACTACTTGCATCAGAAACCAAAAGAAGTTGAGGAGGAAGCTCCACAGCCTCAGTCTCCAGGACAGCTCATACGAGACAGACATGTGTGACCGACAATGGATGCCGCCGAAGCAGCCTTAATGCCTAAAACATCTGGCGGACCTGCATATCTGGAAGCACCATATCACCTGCCCCAGGAAAAGAGGTGCTTGAAGTCACCAGCGCAACTCAAAAATCCACCCTAGGCTGAGCTCCTTCCAGAGACACATACTGCTCTGAGATTAAAAAGGTCATACCAGGGAAAGGCAAAAGGATGAAAAAGTGGACAGAGCCAGCTAAGAGACCAAATTCAGCTCCTGTAGAGATGCAGACATAAGATCCAGCAAAGCCACTCCCAAGGACTCCAAAGAGCCAGAACAGTCCCTGAACTCCTGTGCCCTGAAGAACTGTGCTGGAGCATAAAGGGCCAGCAAGCTGGTCAGCATCCAAAGGATAACCCAGAACAGGATCAGGCAGTGCTGTAACAGCGGTGGATTGAAGGGAAAACATGCCCATAGAAGAACGCCACTTAGAGACAAAGCAGAGGTAGAATGGGGCTGCGCAGGGAAGAATGCCTGTTGCGAGATGCATTTCGCAAATATAAAGTCTGCTCCTGGGGCACAGAACCCTGAGATGACGAAGAATGCAGTTCTGAGGTTGCGGAGGGTCCGCAGCCTCATGCAGGGAACCATCACCCATGCCGAGTCCTGAAAATAAAATAAGCCACCCCGCTGGGCTAGCAGAGAGTTTAGTCACCTGGTGAATCAGAGGAGAGGCTAAGTTTGTGCTGCTGCCAATTCCAGATGCGCCATATGACATGTGGTGCAAAAATGCTCCCAAAACAACCGATTTGCGCAATCCTGGCAATAATCTACATTAGAAGAGCACAAGGACTCCATCTCAAAAAGTTTGGAGGCAAAATTTGCAGCTTTTGAGAAAAAAGATCGCTAAAAATCCAAGATGGTCGTTGATAAGAAATTCATGCCAAAATTGCAAAATTTTTCATATACAGCAAACATTAAAAACAGTGATTTTAAGATTTTTCAGGTAAGGAGAACACAGGGGGACATGCAGAAACCTTCAAAAGTAAAGGCTGTCACCTCCTCACAGGAGGTGACAGCCTTTACTTACTGTGACCTGTGCTGAAATGCTGGCAATGTGCTGCAGCCAGCCACAGCTCTCCCATTGTAGCTGGAATCAGAGTTCCACTGGCTTATGCTTGGAATGCCTCCATGATACCGATCTTCAGGCTGCCAGTCAGACTCCATGCCTGACTGTACCTCCACCCCTGAAGACCAACGGACACGCTCAGAAATGGGCTGAGGCTCAGAATATAGCTGGCACACTGCAAGACACTGCCAAGTCTCGTAGGCATGTCTAAAAGCCTGCGCCGAACTTCGTCTGACAGTAGCAGAAACAGGGATGGCCTGAACTCCTCAGAAGCAGATGCAGACTGGCTGACAGGTACCCACTGGGACTGGCTTGTCAGCTGCAGACCGAAGTCTGTGTGTTCTTCATGCAGGCAGAGCTGAATAATTGCTCAGAGCACAAGAAATCCCAAAGGGACAAAAAAACACTGAATAAAATGGAGAGCGCAGAACAAGCACATTGCTGCTGGCATGTGTGCAGAAGGGAAAAGCTGTAGATGAAGCTAGAGAACACACTGAAGTAGAGCATGTTGGATAAATGCGCCCCTCAATCTTATTTTTTCAGCCTTCTCAACTGAGGCAAATAGATGTGGGAATCAACTAGAGACGTTTGATCAATAGGCTTATTATGGAGGATAATTTTATATATTTGCAGAATAAAGCTAAAAGTTAATGTGATATTTTAACATTTTTTTTCCTTTTTTTTGTCATGGCCATTTTCCCTCCCATGGCAGACAGAGCATAATTAGGCTGTGTCATTGGTACTGTATTACACCAACATTGAGCAGACAGCCAGGCTTGAGAGGAATCAAAATCATAGAAACAAGTGGCCATCAATGGAATATGCAGAATTTGCTTCTTCTTTGGTAATCTGTATTGCATCCACATCATGAGAATCATCTCTCTGTTAAATGAATGTTCATCTAATGCATACCTACTAGGAGGTTTCCTTTGCATTGCACCCACATAGCCTCTCTGTTAATTTAAATGCCTATTATGATGTTATCATTTGTATTCTGCTGCTATTTCTCATAGTTCTGTTCTATGGAATGTTCTACTGTGCTGATACTGTCTCATACCATAGCTATTAATAGGATTTAATATGCCCATCTCCATGTTTACTTCACTGATTTTGATCATTTTATTATTGCTATGCTGTCAACACAATACCCATTCTACACTGCCTTGGGGGGAATCTCTTCATAAAGGGCAGTTAATAAATCCAAATTCACTGCTTTAAATGGTTATTCCAGGAAGGTGTTATGTTCATTTTTATAAACAAAGAGGTCCCATGCAATGGCACAAAGCATGAAGTCATGTAAATGTGTGGTAGTGACTCTTGAAAGCTCTTATGCTAGTTCCACTGGATAATAATTACTCAGTCAGGAGGACTTACTAGCCTGCTTTTCCTTGGAGAATAGGTCTTATGAGGCGCATAGCTAGAACAAGCACAAGAGTTCCTGGGATAATGCATTTTTAAGCTCTACACGACATAGGTACTAGAATCCCTAGAAAAATGGGTTACTGAACCCTGATTTGGATAGTTACAGTTCTAATATATTTAATATACCACAAAATCATGACATCTAAGCAGTTTATAATATAAAAACAACAGAGAAAGTGAGAAATTAAGGAGAAAGAAAGGAGTAGGATGGCCTAGGTTGCAACATTTAACTATATAAAATTTTAATTGTATTAGAAATTAAGTTAAAAAGTCAAATTTAACATTCACACAAGGAAAGGAGGGAAAGTAAAGAAAGACATATGTGTACAGTGCTATAGTGCATGAACGGGCAACCAAATCAAGGATGGGAAACAGCCAGAAAGATTTGCTCAAATAGATGAGTTTTCAGGAGCAATTTAAATTTTGATGGAGAGGCTGTGGGTCTTAATTCTGAAATAAGTGCATTTCATTAGATCGCAAAATGTTATTTGGCTTTTGTTGGAGTTGCTATACATTAATGCATTCTTGGACCCAACGGAGAACTAGGTACTGCAATCCCTGGGATAGATGTATCATTAGGCTCTCAATGGGGTAAGCACTGTTTCTCTGGAATCAAAGTGGTAATTGGACAAAAATGGCATTCCTTTCCTTCAGGGTCCATGTGCTTCCAGATTCCGAAGAGTAAGATGGTGCTCCAAATTTGTCCATTTGTCCCTTTGTAACAGTCTTACTTAGGACACTGTGTTATTAAGCTCTAGGTGAGGTTAGGTTTAGGAGACACGTATCCCTGAATAATAGGATTTGTGCAAGGACAATGGAGAAAGAGATGATATGGAAAAGCAAATTTAGTACTCACAAAAAACCCACATGAGGCCTTGACTGTTGGTGCTTCTGGAAACTTCAGAGAGATGACACCTGGAGTAGAGAAATATAAAAATGGGAACCTTAATTTAGGGCCCCCTTTACAAAGCCACAGTAACAAGTGAGCTGCATTGCCATTTGCTGCACCAGAACTTACTACCACAGCTTTATAAAAGGGACCTTAAATGCGCTTCCTGAAAAATCTCACTAGAGGATATGCTCTAACCTTCCAAACATTTTACCTCTGAGCCAGACAGACACAATAGACCACCAGTGCAAGAAAGTTCAGGGCTTAACCACCGAATCCTTCCTTGAGCCATGGCATCATATGTATATCAGAACTTTAATCTAGACGTTTGTATAAGCTTCTTTATGGGCAACAGTTCCTAGTAATTTGGCTGGCCTCATACCCTATTTTAATGGAATTCTCCATTCTCTATGGGAGAAAAAGCACAAAGGGACACGTCCGAGATCTGCAAATAGGTCTGTTTTTACCAGAGGAGGGAAAGAAGCCTAGCTGTACTCCCATACTTGAATAAAGTCATGTCGCAGTGTTCCTGCAGCTGTGCCCCATTATACTCACCACACTGAAAGACAGCTTTGACGTCCAAACTACTACACAAAAACAAGTCGGGTTTCCTTTTCAGAGCCTGCAAAGTAGACACAAATTAAAGTCTGCTCCCACACATTCAGGCAACAAAGCTTTCCTGCAAAGCCTCCACTCAACCCTTGTCACTGTGGGCTATTTAATTGAATGCGAGATTCAGTATGCCTTAAATATCAACAATCCCAGCCATCAAGTGGCCTTAAGCTTCCAGAGAAACCCAGGAAATAAGGAACAGTTTGTAGGGAAACTATCATGAGTAAGGGCTGATGTTTTCATTCCTGGATCCCTTTTGCCAGCAGTTTATGCATTTAGGAGCTAAGAATATTGGTCCCAGGATCATCCTTACTTTTACACTCAACAAGTGTGGCTCTAAACCTCGAGGATTGTCTGCATTTAGCATTATTGTTAGATTCCTATCCCTATGGAACTGATTCGAACCATCAATCACTGTTTAGCATGGGATATTTTCAAACTATAAACTCTGTCAGCCCATCACACAGAAGGATTAGGTTTTTACCTCGATAATCCTCTTTCCTGTAGAACAGCATACGATTCTTTATGGATGGGTTGTGCACCCCAACTCGCAAGTTGCTTGCAAGACATCAATCATTTTCTTCTCTCCTCCCCCTTATTTCTCTGGGCAATGCCCCCTCTCCTCAGTACATACTAAAACAAGTGAGAACCCTAAGGAGAGAAAAAGTAAACAAAGTGGGGACTCGGGGAACTCCCTAATCCAAGTATGTTCGATCTGCTCTGTAACAGTAAACAAGAGTTAATAAAACAACCATCCAACAGGGCAACAAATAACAGTAGAGAACGAAACCTGTGTGCAACTGGCACTAACACTTGTATAGCCCTTAGCAAACAAAATGTACTGATATCAATTTTGGCACAAATATGCTGGCATTCAAAGGACTGCTTCTCTTCACTGGTTGCCTTGAGCCAAGACACTGGATACTCTTCCTAGCCTAAAAGCCAACGCAGTCATATCAGACATCTTACAGGGCGGGGTGTAAGGAACCATATGCTGTTTTACAGGAAAGAGGATTATCAAGGCGAGAACCTAATCCTTCCTTCCTGTGCAAACAGCATTCGATTCCTTATGGATGGGACATACCAGAGCAGTCCCTTGAGTCTAGGGTGGGACAGATGAGCATACAACCCACATAGAGGACCCAAAAGCCCTGTCTGTTTGTGCCATCACGTCCACTCAAAAAATTTGTAAAGGTATAGAGAGTAGGCCATGTGGCTGCCCTACAAATTACATCAGGTGGCACTGCCTTGGATTTTGCCCAGGAGGAAGCCACACTTCTGATACAGTGAGCTTTCATGGCAACAGGAGACTGCTTGCCCCATCCAATGTACGCAGAGGAAATAGCTATGTGGATCCATCGGGAAATAGAAGCTCTTCTAGAGGCAGGTCTTTGGCCTAGACCAGGGGTGTCAAAGTCCCTCCTTGAGGGCTGCAATCCAGTCAGGTTATCAGGATTTCCCCAATGAATATGCATGAGATCTATTAGCATACAATGAAAGCAGTGCATGCAAATATATCTCATGCATATTCATTGGGGCAATCCTGAAAACCCGACTGGATTGCAGCCCTTGAGGAGGGACTTTGACACCTGTGGCCTAGACAAAGATGTGATCCAACAAGTGGAACTCGTTTATCCCTCAAGATAACAAAGAAGCACTCTGCTGATATCAAGCAACTTCGATACTTCGTCTCGTTTCTTCTTGCCCATGGGCTGAAAACCGGGAAGCCTCACTTCCTGAATGACATAGAACACCAAAATCACCTTCGGCAGAAAGGAAAGGACGGTGCACAAGAACACCCCTGCCTCTGTGAATCAGAGGACAGGCTCTTTGCAAGATAATGCCTGTAGTTCAGACACCCTTCTAGCTGAAGTGATTACGACCATGAAAACAGTCTTCACGGTTAAGTTCCATAAGAAATGCCTTAGACAGCGGCTCATATGGCACTTTAGCGAGGGCCCGTAACATAATGTTGAGATTCCATGTAGGGACTGGCTGTTATACTAGAGGGTGGAGCCTGATAGCTCCCTTCGAGAATCTGGAAACATTTGGATGATGGGTCAAAGACTTTCTGTCCACTCAAGCTCTGAACACAAAAGACCGGCTATTTGCACCTTTAAAGATGCATCAGGCCCTCTTCCAAATCTTCCTGTAGGAATGACAGGACCTCAGAAATGGGATACTGTAAAGGGGCCTAACTGCCTCTCCTTACACCAATGTAGAGAGAGTTTCCACACTTTGGCATAGGCCGCTACAGTCACAGTTTTTTTTATTGTAGAATAGTGATAACCATATAATAATAATAATAATAATTTTATTCTTATATACCGCCAACGCCATAGAAGTTCGAGGCGGTTTACAGTAAGAAGCGCTGGACAATCAGCGAAGAGGTTACAATCAAAGTCAGCAATACAATCTTACATAATGAAAGAATTTGAAAGCTATATAGTTCTTAGAGTCACTATTTGAATAAGCATAGCAGTGTGGATTCGTGGTTTACAACTTGTTTTTACCAGTTTTCTAAAATTGAAGTAGGATGATGAGAGTGTGAAGATGTTACTAAGCCAATCGTTCCATTCGCCTGCCTGGAAGGCAAGAGCTCTGTCCAAGAATCTTTTGTAATGGCAGGCTTTTATTGTCGGATAGGTGAACAGATGTATTCTTCGTGTGGGCCTAAGATAACTTGCCAGATTGAAGTGGGAAACCAAGTAAGTGGGGGCCAGACCAAATATTGATTTATAACACAGACAAGAGAACAGGATTCGCGCCTCAAGGGGCAGCCAATGGAGTCTTTGATAGTAGGGGCTTAAATGTTCCCATTTCTTCAGCCTAAAGATCAGTCGAACTGCTGAATTTTGAATGACTCTGTTCATGCTCAACAGCCATGCTGTGAGCCCAAAGTGAACTGGATTCTCTACTATTATTAATTATTTCTAGAGTGCTACCAGACGTATGCAGTGCTGTACAGTCACAAAGGAGACAGTCCCTGCTCGAATGAACATACAATCTAAACAAACAGGATGCCAGGGTAGGGATTAAGAACATAAAAATTGCTGCTGCTGGGTCAGACAAGTGGTCCATCGTGCCCAGCAGTCCACTCCCACGGCAGCTCTTAGGTCAAAGCCTAGTGCCCTAATTGAGTCTGGCCTTAACTGCGTACGTTCTGATTCAGCAGGAACTTGTCTAACTTTGTTTTGAATCCCTGGAGGGTGTTTTCCCCTATAACAGCCTCCGGAAGAGCATTCCAGATTTCTACCACTCTCTGGGTGAAGAAGAACTTCCTTACGTTTGTACGGAATCTATCCATTTTAACTTTAGAGTGCCCTCTCGTTCTCTCTACCTTGGAGAGGGTGAACACCCTGTCTTTATCTACTAAGTCTATTCCCTTCATTATCTTGAATGTTTTGATCATGTCCCCTCTCAGCCTCTTCCTTTCAAGGGAGAAGAGGCTCAGTTTCTCTAATCTCTCACTGTACAGCAACTCCTCTAGCCCCTTAACCATTTTAGTCGCTCTTCTCTGGACCCATTCAAGTAGTACTATGTCCTTCTTCATGTACGGCGACCAGTGCTGGACGCAGTATTCCAGGTAAGGGCATACCATGGCCCGGTACAACAGCATGATAACCTTATCCGATCTGTTTGTGATCCCCTTCTTAATCATTACTAGCATTCTGTTTGCCCTTTTCACCACCACCGCACATTGCGCAGACAGATTCATTGACTTGTCTACCAGTACTCCCAATATCTTTCCTGTGGGTCTCTCTGAATATTGCACCGTATATCCTGTATTCGTGTATAAGATTTTTTTACCGACATGCATCACCTTACACTTATCCACGTTAAGCCTCATTTGCCATGTCGTGGCCCATTTCTCGAGCGTGTTTATGTCACATTGCAGGTCTTTACAATCCTTCTGTGTCTTCACTACTCTGAATAACTTTGTATCATCTGCAAATTTAATCACCTCGCTCGTCATACCAATTTCCAGGTTGTTTATAAATATGTTGAAGAGCATGGGCCCAAGCACCAAACTGTGGCACTCCACTTGTGACACTTTTCCAGTCCGAGTATTGTACATTTACCCCTACTCTCTGTTTCCTATCCGCCAACCAGTTTTTAATCCACATATTTCACCCTTGATTCCATGGCTCGCAATTTTTCAAAGCAGTCGTCCATGCGGGACCTTGTTGAACGCCTTCTGAAAATCCAGATATACAATGTCGACTGGGTCACCCTTGCCTATCTGCCTGTTTACTCCCTCGAAGAAGTACAGTAAATTTATCAAGCAAGATCTTCCTTTGCTGAAGCCGTGCTGACTGGTCCTCATCAGATTGTGTCCGTCAAGGTGATCAATGAAGCGGTTCTATCATCTTTCCTGGTACCGAGGTCAGTTAGAGGGGATAGTTAAACTGTTGGCTAGAGTGGTGAGCAGAAGGGAATAAGGTTATGAGTTGAAGGCTATCTCAAGAAGGTGGGTTTTAGGACTAGGACTATAGGCCCCTGGGACAGAAGATCCTGGTGCAGTGGTAGTCCGAGACAACTGTCCCGCTGCAACTAGATTAAGTCCATGTACCAAGGGCGACGTATACAATCTGGGGCTACAAGGATTACCAGGCCGCTATCCTATGAAGTATTCTGCCTATCAGCCATGGAGGGAACACATATAATAGCCCTGTCACTGGTCATGGTTATATTAGAGTTTATGCTATCACTTCCTGGCTTGGATCTTTGACTGAAGAAGCGAAGGGCTTTCCAGTTGTCTGTGGAAGCCATGAGCTTGAAAGTTGGTCACTCCCAGCATTTCACAATGCAGTTGAACTATCTCTGGGACAGAGACCATTCCCCCTGATCCAGAGTTCAGCAGCTGAGATAATCAGCTTGGACAATGTCCACTCCCACTACATGAGCTGCTGGATGGCCTGTAGATGGGCCTGTGAAACAGTAACTGAACCTCCACCTTCAGTGGAGCACTTTGTTACCTGTTGGCTGCTGACATATGCCATGGCTGTGGCATTGTTGGAGAAGACCCTAACTGCCTTACATTGCAGCCTTGCCTGGAAGAACCACAGAGCCAACTGAATGGTTCAACTTCAGTGTGTTGATGGACCATGTCCCCTGTGAGAGTGACCAATGCCCTTTATGGGATGACCCTTGCAATAATCCCCCAGGCATAAAGACTGGTCTCTGTCATCAGGATCACCCAAGACTATGTGGAG
Organism: Geotrypetes seraphini; assembly: GCF_902459505.1. NCBI lineage: Eukaryota > Metazoa > Chordata > Amphibia > Gymnophiona > Dermophiidae > Geotrypetes > Geotrypetes seraphini. The sequence continues at coordinate 73,937,046 of NC_047095.1, forward strand.
ACAGAGCCACCACTGTAGACTCCGATGTGCCTTTGTTGTCCAGGCTGACTGGAAAGAGATCTTTTGAGGCAAGCAATGCGCTAGCAGTGTACTCCTTAGGGAACGCAGGTTGTGTCTTGTCCCCGAAATCACCTCTAGTCACTACCACGGAACTTAGTACCTGCAGGTAATGCCATGCCATAAGAGTCTGCTTTGCCTAGATTTCTAAGATCTGGCTTCTGATCTTCAGTTTGTATGACACTGGAAGAAAAACTCATCTCTCTACTGTGTTAAATCGAACCCCCAGATACTCCAGATTTTGAGTTAGCTCCAAGTAGCTCTTTTAGACATTTATAATCTACTCCAGATCCTGCAAGACCTGGACTACCTGAGACACTACCCTGTGACATTCCATTGCGTGCGGCACTTTGATCAGCTAATCATCTAAGTACAGATGAACTTGGATACCTGCTTTGCATAGACGTGCTGCTGTCACCACCATTACCTGGGTGAAGGTGTGAGGTGCAGCTGCCAAACCTAAGCCTCTGTCAAGTCCAGGAAGGCTAAAAATTCACTCGGAGCTACTGAGGCGATGACTGATTTCACTGTTTCGATCTAGAATCTGTGAACCTTCAACACTGTCAAGAATTGGTCCCCAGACTTCTGAGTCTTTCCTGGGTACAAGGAAGAATTGAAACTATCTGCCTGAGCCTGAGTCTTTATCTGGTACTGGCTCTATGGCCCCAATTTGTAACAGCCATTGTAGTCATGCTGACCTTGATTGCTTTCTCCAGTCTTCCTGCCGGAGAATCCAGAAAAATGTCCCTGAGGGGCTGACAAAATTTGAGTTTGAATACCTCTTGAATGATGTCCAATATCCATTAGTCTAAAGAAATCTGTGCCCAAGTCTCCCAAGAACTCCTAGAGTCTCCCTCTTATGCGTGAGATCCCGGAGGTCAACTTGGCGTCATTGGGACTTCTTAGTATTTGCTGTTGAGTGAGAGCTGGCTGCAGAGGCTCTCCTGGAACTATGACTGGAACTCCTGGAGCCTTGTGGTTTACTGTACATCAAGGACTTAGGATGCTGGTCATTAAGTTGTCCAGTCCTCTTTCAAAAAGCATCTGACCACTGAAAGGAAGTTTGCTCAAGATGGCAGACACTGAATCTCCCGCCCACTACCTGATCCAGAGCATTCTATAGGCAGAAATCATATAAGCTAACACTTGTACTCATGACTCTTAGCATGATGTAAATAGCATCCGCCCACAGTCCACCCTGGTCAACACCATAGGAGGGTTCCCCACCCCCACTCTACCGCCGGGTTCTGGCAAAGCATCTTATGATAGGTCTGCACCACAAAAGGAAGCCGCAACTGCAACTTTAAGGCTTAAAGCTAATGCTTCAAACTGCCTTTGGAGGACAAAGCCAACTCTGAGATCCTGAATATCCTTCAGAACCACTCCCCCTTCACTAGGCAGAGAAATTCTTAGTAACTTGTTCCACCAGAGAATCCACCTTAGGCAGGGTAAATATTACTGTAAATCAGAAGCTATGGGATACAATTTCATCATCACACTGGCCTCCGACAGAGGACCCTCTGGCGAATCACAATGCTCTGTTTTCATCCTGGTAATCTTTGAGTAAGAAGGAAAGCACGTGAACTGTGACTTAGTGCTTTGTGGCAAGAGCTGGGTAGCAGAAGCTTGCAGGTAATCTAGATCCAACTTCTGCAGAGAAACTATAATCATCAGATCTGCAGGTTTTAATGGCCTACACATTGTCAGATCATCACCTGGTCTAGAGCTACCATCAACCCCTGGCTGCCTGCTTTAAACCGAGATCCTGAATTCTCCATGGATGATGCATGCTGGGAAAGTAGCAGAATCCTATCTGACTCCCAAACTATCCCAGTCCTCTTATGACTGGGTCTCTGGTTCCGGCAGCTCTAATGGCTGCCACAAGGCCTTGCTTTGAGAAGGAAAACTCCTCTGAGCAAAGACTGAATTGGACGCATTTGCACAAAAGCCCTTTGCTGGCGACGCCAAATAATGGTTTAGAAGCTCTACCTGTGCTTTCTGCCTTGGATCTCAAACTTGCTCACCGTGTCATTCTCTAATAGAGAGTACTGAATTGTACTTACAGACCTGCCATGTGCTGTGCCTTCATCAGCTTCTCACTGCAGCTGAAAATGGAGAAGGAATTTCTGCCTCAAACAAGTAAGGGTGACTCCAGGAGCTTGTCTCTTTGGGCTGCTTTTTAATCAGCAAATATTCCTCTAATGACTAAAATGTTAGAGTCTATTATATCAGCTCAGCTTTCTTCATATTTGGAGAGATTCTCCATTCTTTTACCTTGCCAATTTGGATTTAGACCTAATTTTAGTACTGAATCTTTACTAGTCTCACTAATTTCAAAGTTCCAGCAACTTCATTCGTGTAACAAGTTTGCAATTTTGCTTCAATTTGATTTATCTGCGGCCTTTGACGTTGTTCACCATGATATTTTGATTCACCAATCAACTCTATAGCCCTAGACTGGTTCTTGAAATTCTTATAATCTCGCTCATACACTGTTAATATGAATAGCACTATGTCATCTTCTTGAAAACCATTATGCAGAGTTCCGCAAGGATTACTTTTGTCTCTATTCTCTTCAACATTTACATGACCACTCTGAAGCTTTTCCATCTTTCTCCCTTTGAAACACTGTATACGTATGCAGATGACATCTCTTTTCTTCTTGAAATAGATTCGAACCTCACCAACCTCATTGGTAATATAATAGAATGTATAACGAAACTCCAGTCATGTGCCCTTACTGTACAAATTAAGTTGAACGTTCTACTCTTGTGGTGGCGTTTGTCTTTCAACAAGACAAAGAGGCACTTCTTAGACTGTTTTTCAGGTTGAAAGAAGTGACCTTTCTGGATAGTAAGATCAGCATGTTTCCAGACGTCTCAAAAGCAACTCAAACTAGACGGAAGAGATTCCTCGAATTGAAACAGTTTGTAATATAATTGGGGGCTAAATATCAATTGAGATATCCTTGCAAATGTAAGATCCTTTTGGATCAACATTCATATATATTTTTTGAACCCTCACAATTACAATTTTTTCTCGAAGGAAAGGGAATAACAATTTCAATATCTCTGAAGGCAATGTAGGACTACCCCCAAAGTAAAGTAAGAAGAAGATGTAACTCCACAATTATGGATATTGATATTATACCTTTAAAATCTCTCATAAATGTGAATTGTTTCTCCTTTAGATTGTGGACTGATTAAGAGTGAATTTTGTTTAAATATGAAATGGATATTTATCCAGACATACTTTTTCCTTTAAAACTTGTAGAAGTTCTCTCTTTATTTCTTATACAAGCAATGTATATGCATTTGTATAAATAAAATGATAAATTAAAAAAAAAAAATTAAGTTGAACGAGTCTAAAACAAAACTACTCTGGCTAGGCCCAAAATTAGATCAGCTACCTTTGTTTATTTTACTGCCTTCAGGATTTTCACTACCGATTGAATTCTCAAGTAAAGTCCTTGGTGTCATTTTAGACTCAACACTTTCTTTCAATGACCATCTTAATTCTCTGGTGAAAAAATGCTTTTTCAGTCTCCATATGTTGAGGAAAGTGAGATCCTGCTTCCATCAACAACATTTTTCTGTTCTTGTACAATCAATTATTCTTTTGAGGTTGGATTATTGTAATGCGGTCTTCTTAAGCCCGACTAAGAAAAACCTTCAAAGACTTCAGTTGATCCAGAATACTGCGACTAGGCTGATCTTTGCAAAAGGTAAATTGGATCATGTTTCTCTGCTTTTGCAAAAACTTCACTGGCTTCCAATTATTTATAGTCTATTTCAAATGTGCATTTAAGATTGGCATTTTTCCTTACTTTCTTTATTTTGGAATTCTACAAGATCTGAGATTACCAGACCTACTCAAAAAAAAAATTATCTTTTCCTACGTTGAAAGGCGTCATCAATGCTGGAAAACTAGGGAAGTCTCTTTTCAAAATTACTGAGCTCTGGAATAATTTTCCTGTCCAGTTGCGTGATCTGGGCTCTCTCCAGTTATTCCGTAAACATCTGAAAACTTGGCTTTTTTCAAAATTGTGATCGTTTCCTTTCCTCTTGTATTAAGTTTCTGTAAATTGTGTCGAGCTCTATTTTTATAGAGAAGATGCGGTATATAAACTTAAGGTTTAGTTTAGATTCCAAAAACCTGAAACCCTCAACCCCTCATGCTCCCACACAATTCTTTGGGGAGGGGGAGGGAAATCGATACAGCTGACCTCTGCCAAACCTTCCAGCCAGTCGTGGGGTCAATCATTACAACATAAGAATTGCCACACTGGAACAGACCAAAGGTCCATCAAGCTCAGTATCCTGTTTTCAGTAGTGGTCAACCCAGGTCCCAAGTACCTAGCTAGATCCCAAGTACTAAAACAGATGTTATGCTGCTTATTCTAGGAACAAGCAGTGGATTTCCCCAAGCCATCTCAATAATTGCCTATGGACTTCTTTTTTAAGGAAATAAGCCAAACCTTTAACCCCTGCTATGCTGATTTCACCATATTCTCTGGCAATGAATCCCAGAATTTAATTACACATTGAGTAAAGAAATATTTGGTTTATTTTAAATTTACTACTTAATAGCTTCATCGTGTGCCCCCTAGTCCTAGTATTTTTGGAAAGAGTGAACAAGTGATTCACATCTACCCACTTCACTCAGTATTTTATACACCTCTATCATATCTCCCGAGCTGTCTCTTCTCCAAGTTGAAGAGCCCCAGCTGCTTTAGCATTTCCTCATAGGGAAGTTGTTCCATCCCTTTTATCATTTTTATCATCCTTCTTTGTATCTTTTCTAATTCCACTATATCTTTTTTTAGATATGGCCATACCATAGCGTGATACAAGGGCATTATAACATTTTCATATTTGTTTTCCATTCCTTTCCTGATAATTCCTAACTTTATATTTGCTTTCTTAGCTGCCACCACACACTGAGCTGAGGGTTTCAATCAGCCTGCGCTCAAGCGCCTGACTCCACAGGGGTTAGCATCGCTCCCAGCGGATCTAATCCTGAGCTCTCAAGAGTTAATGCAGGCCAGCCAGGCAGGTGCTCTTTTTAAAAGTGTGGCCCTCCTGGATGCAGACTCAGACATCCAATGCTTCTTCAAGACTGATGTCCTAGGACTACTGGGGAACCTCTTAGCACATGGAAGTCTTGAAAAGATTGGATTCAAAACCAAAAAATTAAAATAATCTAGTGGAGAGCTGATGAAGAGACATCTCAACTCGCTTGCAGAGTTAAAACTGAGGAGAGGGAGTATTGCTCAGAGAGATAAGGAGATGGAGAGAAAAAAATGATTAATGTCTTCTGCAAGCAACTCGTGAGCTGGGGTGCACAAGCCATCTGTAAGGAATCCTAAGCTGTTTGCACAAGAATTCAGATTTCTAATTTGCCCTTTTGCAAAACAGGAGCCCTGTGGCTTCAGGACCTGAAAGGAAACCCAGGGTTTGTCTTTTCACTTTAATCTCTTTATGCTACATTTAGAATTCTGTTGTATTTGGGTGCTATGCCCCTTTCCAAATGTATAATGCAAAACAAAGGTAAACAGACTAGTGACAGCTCATATAAAGCAGCGGATTCTCCCGCAGGCCACTCAAATATGAGCCACTGTAATGTTCAGGGTTTTGGTGTTCTCTGAAGTACATATCATACAGACAGTGCCTCTGGCTGGAAAAGCCTGCATCATCTTTTACCATTAATGCTATCGAGGTATCAGTGACAGGAGAAGTGAGAGGTATGCAGGGTAGCTAACTAACTGATTCTGCTTCAATAAATCAATCAGACTTCACTATAGACTTATTTGCAAAGATGCCCCAGGTACAGAGAAAGTACCCACATCTAATAAATGTAAATTGATTTGGTTTACGGCAGAAAAGTGGTATATCAAATCCCATTACAAGTGCATAATTGCAGAGAGAAGTGTCAAATACAATAAGAGGAATTATTTTCATACATTCATCTCTTTGATGATTGCTATATTACCTAAAAATAAGCTTATTTTACTTTAATAGCTATAGTTGGCTTTGATTTGTTCTCTCTCACAGAGGATAATACAGAGAACCAGGCTGCTGATTCAGACATGGGCCTTCCCTTTGCTTTTGATAAAGCAGCAATTAGTAACATAAGAACATAAGAAGTTGCCTCCGCTGAGGCAGACCATAGGTCCATCCTGGCGGCCCATCAGGCCCATTGCCTGAGTAGTGGTCTATACCTATCTATACCCTTCAATCCCTTTTTCTTCTAGGAATCTATCCAAACCTATCTAAACTCTAGCTTCACTACCATGTTTCTGACAGTCCTTGAAGATGGTGCAATGTGAAGATATTTTGGAGAATTCATTCCATTGTATGAACTGCGAAAAGTGAGGAATGTGTCCTCTCACACTTTGTAATCAGAAGCTGAGAGTTTCTCATTTTACTGATCCTGGTGTCTGAGTTCTCAATTACAGAGCAAGGGTTGCATTCATTGTTAATCTGGGATTCTGTTGTATTCAGGTCCATTCTTGAACTTCCTGGTTAAGAGGAAAACAGAAGTTTGCCTGGCACTGCTCCATGAACCGGTCTGAGAGAGGCATGAGAAAGCAATGCTGACCAAGGGTAGTATTTACTTGCCAGTCCTAGGTAAAACAACCTTGACCAACACTGGGTCACAGTACAGTATACTGCTCTTGTCTGCTCACAAACCAAGTTCTCATACAATAGAACACCCACCATCCCCATGAAGTGTACGGTAGTTGAAAAAGTGCAGAACAGAATGGACGATAGCATTTACATCTTCAGTAGCATTTGTGCTGGAACTGTTTATTGTCATTTCTAATATGGGAATGAACTGGAGAAGGAAGTGCTCTCCACTCGGGTTCTTCATTCTCTTAGGGGCTTAAGAACTGAGAAAACAACAACACTATCTGTTTACTACATGCTCCTTCAAGCAGACAGAGCAAGGCCCAGGATAAAAAAAAAAAAAAAAAAAAGAGAGAGAAAGGTAGGGGAGGGTCATTGGGGTGGGCAGATTAGATGGGCCGTGGCCCTTATCTGCCGTCTAGTTCTATGTTTCTATTAGTGGAGAAGAGATGTCATAAGTAGACCCAAAGACCATGTGTGCTTGCAGGAAAAGAAAACAGCCTTTTCATATCCAAATTATGAAGTAAAGTGAAGAGAGGCAATCAACAAAACATGTTGCAAGTCAAATTCTGGCTTTTCTTTTTGGTGCTGCAGAGTGACAATATTGCAGATGAGGAAGGAGTGAGGCACGAGCAGAAGTTAACCAGTTTCAGGAATTGCCTGTGGCCCTCTTATCCTGCTCTACCTGAGGGCCAGATTCTCTAAGATGCAACACCACAGTAAAAAAACCAAAAACTACTGTAAGTAGGAGCGATTTTTGTTTTACTGGCTATTTTCAGCACAGGAGCATGAAAATTATATGCATGTTATGTGTGTGGAAAATCACTGGTAAAGGAAGAGGAGGAGCTAAGTACAGCTCCTCCTCCTCCTGCCTGTCAACAAAAAGGCAGCCCCTGCTCTCACTTCCTGAACTGGCAAGCAGGGAGAGCAGGGGTTGCTTTTTTAAATGGGTGCAGCTGTTGTGTGTGCATGGAACACACACACAAGAGCTGTGCCTATACCCCCAACTGTTTCCCACAGCACCCCACCACTCAAGCCTGGTGGTCTAATGGACCAACGTGCCCCCCCGCGGCAGTCTTCCATAGCGCTCCACTACTCGGGTCTAGTGGGCCAACTCCCCCCTCCAAACTCCCCTTTTTAGAAGGCAGGCATGAGGGGGGAGCTCCCTCCCTCCCGCTGGAAGACCCACCTCTTCAAAATGGCAAGTCTTCCTCCTTCCCAGGCAACTAAGGCCCCTCCCATAGGGGGCACAGATTTCTTTTTGGGGTCAACCTGACCCAATTTGTAAAACAAATCTCTCTTCCAGTATCATGCTCATGAGCAGGGAGAAGGCAAAAAGCTGTAGAAATAAAACCATGAGAAACCCCTCTGCCTGTTAAAGACCCCTAACTACTAGTTAAATTTCTCAATATACTACAAGGAAAGGAGGAGTTAGAAATGGAACAATATTTCATCCTGAGCTCAAATGAAAGCATCATGATCTCATAGAAAAATGGGTTATTACTAGCTTATATTACCATTTGAATGAAAATAATTAATTACTCTCACCCATCATACGGTGGGACTTTTAGCTGAATTCAAGTACCTCTCTACTGAAGCATGACTACACTTCTGCAACTACCATCTTTTACAACTTGAATCAAGAGAAAGCTAAGTTGTTAAAGAAGTAAAGACAGTGTGCAGCACCCAGCAAAAGTAACATACTACCCACTACATGCATCATCTGAGGAAAAAGCAGCACCAAACAATGGCAGAAAAGCAAGACTCTCTGCATGCTCTCATAATGTCCCAAAGAAGCAGAGGAACACAGTACAAAATAAAAAAAGCATCCAGGCCCAGAGGAACTACAAATCACACATCAGCCACACTTAGCTGTCCAGTGACGATGTGGAGCATCTGGAGAGTTCTGGAGAAGCCTAGAAAGTTTTTCTGGACATGAGTAGGACTCCCCACAAGGGATCGTTCCAACCATTTTAGCTCTAGAAGCAGCCCAGTTCCAAAAGGAGAAGAGTGGCTATGACTGACTGTCTGCAAGGGATAAACTTCGTTTTCTCTAAGGACAGTAAGGAATAATGAGCAACATAGTTGAAAGCAGCTTTCCATAATAGGAAAAAAGAAAAACAATCAATGAGCCAAGATAATGGTTACTGTGGATGGGCAGACTAGATTTGCCATTTGTCCTTTATCTGCCATCATGTTTCTATGAGGGGCCTTAGGCATCTGAACCATTCAGGGCTTTTGGCCCCTCCCTGTGCATCACATGATGCACCAGGAAGGCATTTAGACAGGTGAGCCTAAAGCAGGAGCCTGAAAGTGGGATTCCTGCTTCCAATGTTTAAAAAATGTAGTAGAGAGATTCGGGAGTGGGAGGGGGCATCCCTCCTGCCATTTTTGGAGGGCTCAAGGGAGGGCAGTGGTCCGGGGGCCTGGCGTGCGGGGAGAGGCATTGCAAGGAGATGTTCTGTATGGCAGAAGGGATTGGGCAATCCCTCCTACCATTTGTTTGGGGTTTGGTGGAGGTAGGGGGGACAGTGCCTCTGGGATGCCTGGCTGGGGGGGGCACATTTGTTAGGGGTCATTGGGGAGGGCCGTCATCTGCAGTGGGAGACTTTTTCCATTTTTTTTTTAGATATTTTGTGTGTGTAACATGCAAAATATCTGTGCCATTGAAAAAAAAAAAAAAAAACCATGACAGGTCTAGACAAATTAGTTTTTACGATTGCTAAAATCTCATTTGGAATAGCCAAGTGATGTAGGTGCATCAATTGCTTGGCTATTTTGCATGGGGTTTTAGCTACTTTGCATGGCCAGATCAGAAAATGGATGATCGATGGGAAAAATAAACGGTGGACCATTTTGTGCATCAGGTGGGTAACAGTGATCGTTGCTAAAGTTGTGAAAAAATCTAGCCCCATGAGTGTAGCCCAAAAACTGTGTCAGCTCCTAAAGGTGCAGAATGCAGCAGCTATGGAGAGCCCACCTAATGCCGGGTCCCAGGACACATTTTGGGAAGCTCTTTTCTAAACCATGACAAAAACTGCAGCAGACACTTTTCCTGGCAGTTATTGTTGAAGAGGCTTCCACCATGTTTTGAGTCAAGAGGTATGAGGTTGTTCTTTCATGTTCAGATCAATGGACACTCCAACTTTAAAGCCTTTTAATAGTATTTTTCAGACAGGCACACACATGTACATGTGTGTGGTAAAATAAGCCAAGTTCATATCTGGAATCCTGTTGGAAAGTGTAACTTTGGACTTCAGGGTTAAGCATTGCCATCCTGGGACAGACCAAAAGTCAATCAAGCCCAGTATCCTGTTTCCAACAGTGGTTAATCCAGGTCACATGTTCCTGGCAAGATCCCAAGGAGAAAAACAGATTTCCTAGGAATAAGTAACCTTTTAAAAATCTCACTGCCAACAAATACCAGAGTTCAATTACATGTTGTGTGAAAAAATAAAAATTTGTTTTAAATCTACTACTTAGTAGCTTCATTGCACGCCCCCTAGCCCTTGTATTTTTGGAAACAGTAATCAAGCAATTCATGTCTACCCACTCCACTCTATTCAGTATTTGAGACCTCTATCATATCTCCTCTGAGCTCTCTCTTCTCCAAGCTAAGGAGCCCTAGTCTCTTTCATCTTTCTTCATAGGGAAGTCATCCCATCCCCTTTATTATTTTTGTTGCCCTTCTCTATATCTTTTATAATTCAGCTATACATTCTTTGAGATGCAGTGACCAGTATTGCACACAATATTCAAGGTGCAATTACACCATGAAGCAATACAAACACTATTTTCTCTGTTTTATTTTCCATTCCTTTCATGACAATTCCTAATATTTTATTTGCTTTCTTCGCTGCTGCTACACAACAAGCAAAGAATTTCAACATATCATCAATGATGACACCGAGATCCTTTTCCTGGGCAGTGACCAATTTTACTCATTTGCAGTTATGTAAGTCCAAAAATAAAAAAAAATTAGTACTGGTATGAAGATTGTTGAAAGATGGGCTAAATTGGATGATGAGCTATTTTTGAAGTAAATATCAGATTAGAGAATGAAGATAACTTAGTTGGATTAGTAGACTCTTGGACATCAGTTACAGGTCAAGTTTTGGAAAAGTTGGCTTCTTTAAGGAAATTTAAGCATAAAGCAAAAGCCTTGGCTTACATCTGAATTAGATGAACTGAAGACAGCATGTAGGAGATTAGAAAGAGCATGGAGAAAGATTAAAGGTGAAGATCAGTTTAATGCATGGGACATACAATTAAATCAGATAAGATAGCGATACTGAATTTTAAGGAAGAGGATTTTGAACCAGAAATTCAGGAGGCTGATTTATCCAATTTTTCTTTGACAAGTACTGATGCGGTTCTTCAAACCCCAGCTATTGCTCAGCCAAAAGTTTCTAATTGAGGCCCTCTTTTACTAAGTGGTGGTAGAGGTTTCTAAATGCACCAACACTGTTCCAATGCTCATAGGAATTCTATATGCGTCAGAACATTTAGCACTCCAAGCTGTGGTAGAAACCTCTACCACATCTCAGTAAAAATGACTTTCAAGATAAATTAAATAGAATTACAGATTCATTTTTACTGGAGGTAAATTGTATGATGCTGGGACGCATTTGAATATGTGACGGACAAGCAAATTATTCAATTATTGAAGAGGCTACCTAAAATGTATTGTGCACTTGACTCTTGCTGTGGCTTTCTTCAGGGAATGCTGTGAGGTCTGCAGTTTGTCTTTATAATGGGTTGGCTGACCTGATTGAAAACAAGGAGGTCTGGTTGGTCATGAATTTTTGCAGGAAAGTTCATTGGTCACAAATTTGAAATGTGGTGGGAATGTCCATTGGACCCAATTTTAAATTCTGGTGGGGAAGTCTGTGGTCACATTTTTTAAAATTCTGACAGACAAAAAAGGGGGGGAATGGAAAATTTTAGATGGAGGGAGAAGGCGCTTGTCCTCAGCCCCAGTCCTTTTTGCTCTGAATTTCTTTTGGATGAGTGGTTGACATGCTTTGTTTATGGAAAACCCTTTATCTCCATTTAAATTATTAGGGTGACTTGCTATCTCTATTGCCTCTGATTCTTCTTGGCCACCAGTGGTCTTCTTTCTCCAGGACTTTTATATTCTCAAATCTAATCGTATGACCAGTTCCCCTGCCATGGAGGGATACAGCTGATAGGTGATTCTCCCTGCAGACAAAGGGAACACAACTGTAGTGATGGACGCCAAAGATTACCACAAAAAAATCCGACCTCTTAGCGGAGGACACATACACACTGCTCCCCAGCAACCCACTCCAGAAAATTCAGAGAGAAATAAACTGGATAAACAATGCCACTTCTATCGAGCCAGAGCTAAAACCTCACTTGAAGAAAAGTAACCACCTGATTCCTAGATTCTATGGCCTACCCAAGATCCACAAATTAGGAGTCCCTCTACGACCCATTGTATGTGCAGTTCATTCTCCCACCCACCCTCTAGCACGCTATCTAGCCCAAAAGTTAAGGACTTTAACCAATGACAGTTTCGAATGTTAGAGACTCTGCCCATCTCATCAAGATCATTGACCTGCAACTAAGTAACACACACATTCTGGTCAGTTTCAACGCAGTTTCACTCTTTATCAAAATCCCAGAGGACAAAGCAATCCAGGTCATAAACCAGAAGTTACAGACATGTGGTCTACCATTGGATTGGGCAAACCTAGCAGCTTTCTGTTTAAAGACAATTTTCTCTCAGTATGGGGACCAGTACTATGGCCAAACAGAAGGCCCAGCAATGGGCTCCCCCCTTTCCCTGGTGGTAGCCAACATATTCATGGAGTCTCTCGAATCTACCCTATTGAAGAGTGCCAAGCTCAAACCCAAACTATGGATCTGCAATGTTGATGATACTTTTGTCATCTGACCCCACAGATGGGAAAACCTCTGTGAATTTCTAAACCATCTGAATAGCAGCTACCCCATCATAAAATTCACCATGGAGACTGGAGACCAACTGATGCCTTCCCTTTCTGGACATAATGATCAGAAACTGACAGATGGAAACCTGGGGCACACAGTATACAGAAAACCCACCTATACCAACTGTAATCTACATGCAGAGGTCATCATCACCCAGCCACAAAAAAGGGGTCCTATGTAGAAGAGCACTCAGAGTTTGCAACCCAGACAATCTTCAGAAAGAAAGACACCCTCCAGGATACATTTCTTGCTAATAGCTACTCCAGAAGGGTTACTTCTCAAGCCCTAAAACTTATGGACGACCCAACTTGTAGAATCAACCACCACCAATCATTAGAGAATAACACTAACAGAACAAAAGCTGGTAGTGCTTCCATATGTTCAAGGAGTAACAGATCACATAGGAAAACTGCTAAAGAAGATTATCAAAATAGCCTACAATGCGTCACAGAAACTTGCATCCACACTCACACATGTAAAAAACTGGTTACCTCTGCTCCAAACCCCTGAAGTGTACGAAATCCTGTGCAATTGAAGTTAATCAGATTGGTGAAACTGGACACAGGCTGCAAGAGTCATCACAAGCTACGCAGAAAAGGCTACAGCTATGCAGAAAAGTCAGCTGTAGCCCTTCATGCCAAGGTAACTGGTCATATGATTAGATTTGAGGAGACAAACATTTTGGAGATAAAAGACCTTTGGTGGCCCAGAAGAGTAAGAGGTAACAGAGATAACACACCCCAATAATTTCAATGGAGATAAAGGACTCTTCCTAAACAAAGTCTACAGTGTACCACAGAAACTCGCATTTACATTCACACATGTGAAAGACCGGTTACCTCTGCTCCAAACCCCTCTGGGGCATTCCAATAGTCTTTCAGGATCTTGGTGATGTCAGGATGAGAAGGAAACCCAAAAATAATTGGGGGAAAATTATATCAACATTGCTAGAGCCAGAGCAAATGCTATCACAAATTAGGTGCTACCAGCAGCTATTATTTCTCTGTGTATTTTACATGTAATAAGTTATGATATGCAAGTGCTTAGATAAGATGGTAACTTGAGACTATAACATGGATCAAGCCTGTCAATGTAACATTAAGTATTATGGCCCAGGTTGTTTAAAGCCCCTTCTATGGGTGGGGCTTTAGGCGTCTGGGCCAATCAGAGCCTTAGGCCCTTCCTTTGTGCGTACAGCAACCTACATACACACTAAGATAGGGTGCACTTATTCTACGTTGTTGAGTTCATCAGTTACAAAACAGTACCTTTAAAATATTATGTGTCCTATTTCTGTCTAGCCATCTATCGCCTCACTGCATAGAACCAGTGATCACTGGTGATATTTCCTGAAATCTCTTCAACCAAATATTCAGACTCCTGAAGCAGGCCCTTTCAGCCAAAATATGATAGTGTCAAGTCCTAATATATAATAAAGAGAATGAGCACTCAAAGGTCACCTTCATTGTGGTCTCTGCTTTCCTACTTTGGAAAGGTGGTATTGCCTGTTTCTTTGTGGGTTATTTGAATTTTTGCCATGCTCAGAGAAAGGAAAATGACCAGAGAGCATAATTTGAAGCTCAGGGATGTAAGACTCAAGAGCAATGTAAGGAAATTCTTCTTTGCGGAGAGGGTGGTGAATGCCTGGAATGCGCTCCCGATAGAGATGGTGGAGAGGAAAATAGTGACAGAGTTCAAAAAAGTATGGGATGAACACAGAGGATTTAGAATAAGAAAATAATAGTAAATATTGAAGAACTAAGGCCAGTACTGGGCAGACTTGCATGGTCTGTGTCTGGCCTTTTGGTTGAGGGTGGGCTGGGGAGGGCTTCAATGGCTGGAAGGGTGTAGATGGGCTGGAGTGAACTTTGACAGAGACTTTAGCAGTTGGAACCTAAGCACAGTACCGGGCAGAGCTTTGGATTCTTGCCCAGAAATAGCAAAGAAGAAGAAATAAAATGTAAATTGAATCAGGTTGGACTAGATCAGGGATCTCAAAGTCAGTCCCTCCTTGAGGGCCGCAATCCAGTTGGGTTTTCAGGATTTCCCCAATGAATATGCATGAGATCTATGTGCATGCACTGCTTTCAATGCATATTCATTGGGGAAATCCTGAAAACCCGACTGGATTGCGGCCCTCAAGGAGGGACTTTGAGATCCCTGGACTAGATGGACCATTTGTGTCATCTACTATGTTACCTTTTGATCTTTGGTGCTTGCTGCTATTTATATTTTCAGTGCTGGGTATTGATGTGGAGTTGTTTTTTTTTAGACCCATGAAGCTCAACTGCTACTACTATTATTTCTATAGCGCTACCAGATGCATGCAGCACTGTACAGTCACAAAGAAGAAGAAAACAGTCCCTGTTCAAAAGAGCTTACAATCTAAACAGAGCTCTTTTTCCCTACTTCTTTTCTTCCGTTTCTGTGTGTGGCAGTAGGGCTCTGTGTTTTTTTGTAGCCTGAACTGAATATTGCTGGCTAGCTGATAGAAACTCAGGAACCAATTACCTTTAAAATAACTAAGTGTATATAGTTAATTGAGGGGGTAATTGGAACACACTTGGGTCTCTAGTGGATTAGATAGTAATTGTAGTAGTTTTGAGATATGGCTCAGCATTGGAAAAGACGTTTGGGCTTGAGGGGGGTAATTGAAATTATAATGTTGCCCAGTTCTCCAGCATTCCTAATTTCTGAAACATTTCTTCATCTGTCTGTTCATTCTGTCTTGGGGGATGGTAGTATAACCCTACCTTTATATTCTCTCTCTTCACACATGGAATTTCTATCCATATAATTCCACACTATCTATGTCAGGCAACCCCATCCCCCCTCCAATTTGATCTATTCTATCCCTGCGATATAACTTGTACCCAGGTAATAGTGTCCTATTGATTATCCTTCTTCCTCCGAGATGCCTATTATACCTTCCTCATCATTTATTGCTATATACCCTAACTTTCTTACTTTATTTTTTTTAGGCTTCTAGCATCTGTATACAGACACTTCAAATTGTGTTTTTCCTTGTATCTACAGATTGCTTAGAAGGTGACAGGGAAAATTTGCATCTTTTACTCTGTCTTCCTCTTAAAACACCCCTGGCTTTCTTTCAGCATTATTGAAACCTCTCTACTGGGACACCCTAAATATCCTGGATACGTCACACTGAACCATCTGCTCTTGGGTGATTGTCAGCTTTCACCCCCATCTCACTTTAAAAGCTGCTCTCCTTTTTAAACATTGGCACTAGCAGCCTGGCTTTTGTTTTTTCTACCTTTGAGTTGGAATTCATGAAATACTCAAGAAAAGGAGGACAAAAACTGAATGAAAATGAAAGAAGCCAAGAGAGATACATCTGGCAAAAGCGCAGGCCGAAGAGCAAATGGCAAGAAATATAAAAAAGGGAGACAAGTTTTTTCAGGTATATTGGTGAAAGAAAAAAGACAAAAAATGGAATTGCAAGACTGAAGGAAGCTTTGAACTGATATGTGGAGAGTGTATCCATGACATCCTGCTTATCTTGTCTGTTTAGATTGCAAGTTCCTTCAAGCAGGGACCATCTTTCTTCGTGACTCTATTCAGCACTGCTTACATCTGGTAGTACTACATAAATAATAGTAGTAAACAAATACTTCTGTTCTATGGTCAAGGAGAAAAATCCTGGAGAAGGACTGTGACTGGCAGCAGAATTACATGTGAGAATATATTGGATATTGTTCTAGTCAAGGAAGAAAGTGTTTATGAATAACTTGAAAAATTGAAGTTAGACAAAGCCATGGGATAGGATCTATCAGAGGTTCTGGTGGCTCCACTTAAAGATTTGTTCCTTAAGTCTCTGGAGACAGGAGTGGTTCCATGGGATTGAAGAATGGAAAAGGTTCCTCTTCACAAAAGTGGTCACAGAAGTGAAGTGGGAAACTACAGGCCGGTAAGCCTCACTTCGGTTATTGGAAAAATAGTGGAAGCGTTAAAGAAGGAGAGTGAAATTCCAGATCTAAGACAACATGGCTTTACTAAAGGTAAATTGTGTCAAATGAAACTGATTGAATTCTTTGAATGGATGACCAGAGAATTAGATCAAGAAAGTGCACTAGATATAATTTACTTAAGATTTCAGCAAAGCCTTTGATATAGCTCCTCATTGGAGGTTCTTGAACAAACGAATGGCTGAAAGTTAGGATCCAAAGTGGTGAACTGGATTAGAAACTGGTTGACAGACGTCAGAGGGTTTAATGGAATATGCTCGGAGGAAGGAAAGGCGAGTAGAGAACTGCCTCAAGGATTGGTACTGGAGCTGACTCTGTTCAATATATTTGTGAGCGATATTGCCAAAGAGTTAGAAGGAAAGGTTTGCCTTTTGTGGATGATACCAAGATTGGTAACAAAGTGGACACTCCGGAGGGAGTGGAACATAAGAATTGCCACTGCTGGGTCAGACCAGTGGTCCATCGTGCCCAGCAGTCCGCTCACATGGCGGCCCTCTGGTTAAAGAACAGTGCCCTGAGACTAGCCCTACCTGCATACATTCTGGTTCAGCAGGAACTTGTCTAACTTTGTCTTGAATCCCTGGAGGGTGTTTTCCCCTATGACAGACTCCGGAAGAATGTTCCAGTTTTCTACCACTCAATGGGTGAAGAAGAACTTCCTTACGTTCGTACGGAATCTATCCCCTTTCAACTTAGAGAGTGCCCTCTCATTCTCCCTACCTTGGAGAGGGTGAACAACCTGCCCTTATCTACTAAGTCTATTCCCTTCAGCACCTTGATTGTTTCGATCATGTCCCCTCTCAATCTCCTCTGTTCGAGGGAGAAGAGGCCCAGTTTCTCTAATCTTTCGCTGTACGGCAGCTCCTCCAACCCCTTAACCATCTTAGTCGTTCTTCTCTGGACCCTTTCAAGTATTACCATGTCCTTCTTCATGTACGGCAACCAGTGCTGTATGCAGTACTCCAGGTGAGGGCGCACGATGGTCCGGTACAGCGGTATGATAATCTTCTCCGATCTGTTCGTGATCCCCTTCTTTATCATTCCTAGCATTCTGTTCACCCTTTTCGCAGCCACTGCAAACAGATCTGCAAAAGTTGGACGAATGGTCTGAAGTCTGGTAACTGAAATTCAATGCAAAGAAAAGCAAAGTGATGCATCTGGGGAGTAGAAATCCAAGAGAGATGTTATGTGCTGGGAGGCGAAAGGCTAATTTATACAGATGGGGAGAGGGATCTTGGGGTGAAGTGTCTGAGGATCTGACAGCGACGAAGCAGTATAACAAGGTGGTGGTTGTAGTCAGGAGGATTCTAGGCTGTATAGAGGCATAATCATCAAGGAGATGTTGATGCCGCTGTACAGGTCGTTTGTGAGGCCCCACTTGGAGTATTGTGTTCAGTTTTGGAGGCTGTATTTGGTCAAGGATTATAAAAAGACTTGAAGTAGTCCAGAGGAAAGCAACATAAATGGTATGGGGTTTATGCCAAAAAGGTACAAGAGACTAGATGACCTTTACCCTTATTAAAGTTCCTGTAAACCGTGCCAAGCTCTATCTTCATAGAGAGGATGTGGTATATAAACTTAAGATTTAGTTTAGATACGATAGACATTTAAATATTTGAAAGGTATTAATATAGGACCAAATCTTTTCCAGAGAAGGAAAATTGGTAAAACTAGGAAGACATAAATTGAGGTTGAGGCGTGGTAGACTTAAGAGTAATGTTAGGAAATTCATTTTCATGGAGAGGGTGGTGGATGCCTGGAATGCCTTCCCAATGGAGGTGGTGGAGAGGAAAACAGTGATGGAATTCAAAAAAGTATGGGATGAACACAGAGGATTGCTAATTAGAATATGAAAGGACAAACCTTCATGGTCTGAATCCCACAAAGGAGATGGTTTGGATATGTTGTAGCAAGCTTCAATGGCAACTCCAGTAGTTGTAAACTAAGGTTAATTCTGCACTTGTGATAACAAGACAGACTGGATGGACCATTCAAGTCTTTATCTGATGTCATTTACTATGTTTTTGATTACTGTAATTCTCTATTGATAGGGTTGCCATTTTCATCAAGTAGCACTAAAGCTACTGTTAGATTAATCTGAAATGTTCACCAATTTGACCATATTATTCTGTCACTGATTAAATTACATCGGTTACCAATAAAGTGGAGAATTCAATTTAAAATGTTTCTAGTTTTCAAAGAATTACATAAGATGCTTGCTAAAATGGCAATATGTTGAAAATTCATACTATAGTGCATAACTTGCGGCCTGCTAATAAGGGGTTGCTGGATATATTAACTTTTAAGCAAATATAGCAGACTCTCAGTTAACCAGCACTCATGGGGATTAACAGATGCCGGATAAATGTAGTTTCTGGTTGCTTGAGAGTTACTATTAAAAATAGGCCTAACTAATACTATAGCACATATTATGCCATTCTATAAACTGTTCCAGGCAAAGTATTGGTGTACTCAGGTGTGGCGTGCCAAGATTACAGTTAAATTTCCACCAGAAATTGATTTTTATTTTAAGTATTACAGTATTTCTTTGAGTTTTTTGCTGGTTACTTTAATCACTACTACTAATTTATATGGAGGACTGCGAAGATCTCCAAAAAGATCTGACAACGCTGGAAGAGTGGGCCAAAAAGTGACAAATGAGCTTCAACATAGGGAAATGCAAGGTCATGCATGCAGGGAATAAGAACCCGATGTTCACTTACAAAATGGGGGGGATCACCGCTAGGGGTGAGCAACCTTGAAAGAGACCTGGGAGTGATGGTAGACACAATATTGAAGGCGTCGGCGCAGTGCGCCACAGCCTCAAGGAGAGCAAACAAAATGTTGGGTATCATTAAGAAGGGTATCACGGCCAGGACGAAGGAAGTCATCCTGCCACTGTATCGTGCAATGGTGCGCCCGCACTTGGAGTACTGTGTCCAGTACTGGTCACCGTACCTCAAGAAGGACATGGCGGTACTTGAGAGAGTCCAGAGAAGAGCAACTAGGCTAATAAAGGGTATGGAGGACCTCTTATATACTGACAGACTGAAAAAGCTGGGGCTTTTCTCCTGGAAAAGCGGAGACTTAGAGGAGACATGATAGAAACCTTCAAGATCATGAAGGGCATAGAACCATAGCAGTATAAGCAGCCACATACCCCCCTCCCCAATCATCACTACAAAGAAGCACAGAATGGGCCACAGCAGTGCAAGCATTCCCTTACTCTCTCCCCCCACAAGCTCCACTGCACACAGGTACAGCAAGGGCCACAGCAGTACATGACACCAGACCATTGTTCAGTTATCCTGCTTTCCACAGAACCACATGTATGGCTCAGAATCATGATTTTTTTTAATGTCCAGTCAATCAGGGCCAGCCATGGTGGTTATTTAACGGAAGAGGACCTAGACAATAACCACCAATGTCATTTGAAGCAAACAAGTCATCACCTCTTAACAGCAATATGAAAACAACTAAAATCCAACAGGCTCGGTTTCATTTTGATCCTCCCTTCAGCTCTTCAGTTCTAGAAGTACTCCAAGCCCTGAACTTTCCAGTCTTAGAGAAGCTCTGTATCCCTGTGTCTAACCCCTGAGCTTTCTAGCACCAGATGAGGTTTACTTAAATATCTCTTTAGGCCTTTTGGATAGGTAATTTAAATGAAATACGGTAACTAAGCAAATCCCATGCTTATCCTCTCATCCTTTAAAAAAAAAAAAAAAAAAAATCAAACTGAAATTTTCTTTCCAATGAAAGCAAGTTGAAAATGCAGAGGATCATATTTACACTTCTGTGCAGCGCACTGAATTGGAAACAGAATAGGGGGCTTGTCATTGAGTTGCCCGTCCTGTGCCATTTTATTCCTGGAAACTGAAGGAGAATCTCTGAGGAAACAGATGGAGAAACTCTATCCAACTAAAAGGAAAACAAAACTTATCAACAGAAAGCTAAAAATAGGTTTAAATTGAATCAAAAGAGGAAGAAATTGAGAGAAAAAAGAAGTAGAGAAAGAACAGAAAGTGAATGAAATAAGAAACTAAACACACCTGTGCGAGGAGTTGCATAAATGAATCAACAATATCAGGATGATCCCTGGGCCCTAAAAATATAATAAAGATGTAACTTAAGAAAATCATACAAACAGCAACTCAATATCATATAGTTATGTGATACAGAAATAATTCTTCAGTGGAAAAAAAGGAGTGTGGGAAGGAGAGCAGGGGAGAGAGCACATGAAGAGCTGAAAGCAAGTCAAAGAAAGAAAACATGTCAAAAACTCATGAAAAAGGGTTAAAAGAAAGGGGCAGAGCTCAGGAGGCACATGGCACAGCAACAGAGGAGACAGGGGGCTGCAGGATGCAGCCAGCACATGCCACCCATGGGCTCCCTGGGCAACAGGCTGCCTTGACTCGCTTGGTTTAAATCCTGGGACCCTATCAGGACCTGTTCTCCCAATCTGAGATTGCTCTGAGCTAATACCCTTCCAATGTTATTCACTTTTCATCTCTCTCCTTTAAGAAATTGTCTTGCCAGATAAACCCAGCCCATGTGACCTCCATGCATGCAGAGGATCATTGTGGAACAGGTGGGGATTATGATGCACATTTTAAGCCTGTTATGTAAAGAGTGGGAACTTCTTTTTCTTTGCAGAATACTAGTGGAAGTGGCAGAGACCTCGCATACATCTAGCTGCAATCACTTACACCATGTCTAGATGTATGCATGAAGATGTGTAAATTATAGTGGGCCATAAGTTACTGTGCAGACTTTTCCAACTACAAGAGACAGCTCTTACCCCTTAATTCTGTAACTGCTCTCCTGGGCCCCATTTACAGAATACCGTCACTCATCCATGCAAATGTGTCTTTCTAGAATGGGCTATAGGTGTGTCTAATAGTAATGCAGGCAACTTAAAAAATCCTTGAGATTACAGGTGAAAATGCCACATCAGGCCAAGCAAGTGCACCTAAATGAAGGCACGCTCATGTTGACGTCTGCTTCTAGAATTCCCCCTTCCCCACTCACTCTATAACCAGGTATTTAACACGGATGCATAAGTTATAGAACAAAGAAATTACATGTGTTAAGTGTCAGCACACAACTTGCACTGTATGTAACATGCTCAAGTGCTGCATGTAGGTATGCACATTTACATGTCATGAATGAGGAAGGCTAAATAGAGGTATGCAGATGCCAACTTACGCTAGTATTCTATAAACATATCTGACCATCCAGACACTGTTATAAATCAGTGCTCTGAATGTGGCACCCAGTTACAGAATTGCTCCATTTGCGTAGTATGTGCCATATGCACTTAAGTTATACAGTATCCGGTATGTTCCATATACACCTGTGTGTGGCTCATGCATATATGCTGGACAGGGGGGCTTCATGAACAAACTCAAGGGCTGATTGTGTCTACAAACAGTAAATGTTCTGTACGCACCAATGTCTAATTCCTTCTATATGCTCAAAAAAAGTTTGTGAACCCCCAAGTACAATAGTAGTTAAATTCTATGATAGCCTTGTTTAATTGAAATCAATCTTCTGTTATGTAGTAAAAAGGCTATACATGAAACAATTTCATGTTTCTCGATACAAGAAGACTAATTCAGAACCGGTGCATGGAATAGTACTGTAAGTGAAGCCTTGGCTCTCTTAATTAATTGGCTAATTAGAATCAGGTGCTTAAATGACTAGGTAACAAGTAACGAGTTTGGGCTTCCTATTCTGTACAAAGGTCCAAAAGGGGTTGCAGCTGGTTTTTATCCATGAAAAGAACAGTTCATGCTCAGCTGCCAGGACAGGGCACAGCAATCTAATGTCAAGCAGGGTAAATTTTAGAACCCTTAGGTGCTTTTGAAGAATATTTTTCTTTTCTTTAATTATAAATTTTTCAAAAATTACATACCACAGAACTTCTACGATAAAACAGAAAAAGGAATATAAATCATTACAGTTGAAATAAGCTCATCATAAAAGGAATTATGATCCAAGATGGAAAATAAATAATATGAAGGAAAAAATTTATGAGCTACACCCTTACAGCCAGCAGTGGTATACAGTGACTTTTAATTCCTCTTTAGCGGACAAAAAATACAATAGCTGACCTGGGTCAAAGAAGGAATAAAAAATATTTTCTTTTCTTTAATGTGTAAATTTTCCTGCTCGTATAAGTAGATGGATTTTAGAAAGATGCTACTTATATACACATACACACACACTTTATGGGAGTAACATGATGCAGGCAGTAAGGAGAGAAACATGTTTCTTCTTTGCTCCTGGGACTCTGTACTGAACTTCTGGAATCCGCCTTGAACCATAAGCCGGCAGCAGCTGTATGGGAGTCCCCAGCAGCATCAGCAGAAAGGGAAACCTTATTTCCCTGACAGTCAGGGGCTGGGGGAATCCCTGTGTGGGCAGCGAGGGAAGCCCGGGCTTCCCCGCTGTCAGCGTGCAAGGCACTAGAGAGTTGCGCGGGGACAGAAATCCCACCCATCCCCGTGAGGAATCCCACCCGTCCCCGCCCGTCCCTATAAACTTCAGAAATAGTTATTTCATTTAATTATGCTACTGAATTAAAGGCTCTGGTAGAGACCCATTTACAAATAAGCAAAGACACTTTATTAATTTGCAAATATTAATTGGGAAGAATACATACTTTGTAAACGGGTTTCTACCAGAGCCTCTAATGTAAATATAAAATATACTCAGCTGATGAGAACCCCCAAGATGTCAGCTGAGGACTTCCTTTGCAGTTGGCCACCTTTTGCTAAGCTTGGCATGCAGCAGTAGTGTCCCTGAGTCACAGATGCTGGCACCTCAGTGGCTCATGGATGCTGCCAGTGACTGCTGTGTTTGGTGGAGGGGAGTTCTGGCCGTCTCTAGAGGAGGTCCTCTGCTGGCGGTGCTTGGGGATCCCCACCAGTCACAGCAAAGGTCAGCAAGTACTTCAACATTGTAGAAATAAAACCAGAAATGCATTTCCTTTTCTTTTGAACACAATACAAAGACATCTGCTATATACATTTCCCAAAGCTAACATATTTTAGTCAATAAATTCCATTTTTTACCTTTGTTGTCTGGAGACTTATTTTTCCATAAAGTTGGTCTCAGTTTATTTTTTCCGCTTTCTTCTGTAAATTCTTCTGTTGCTGTCCATTGTTTCCTCCTACCATGGTCCAGCATTTATCCCTTTCTCATCTTTCGTGCCTGCCCACCAGCCCCATGCCCAACATTTCTCCTTCTAAACTAAACTAAACTAAATCTTGGGTTTATATACCGCAACATCTCCACAGGTGGAGCTCGACACGGTTTACATGGTTATCACCCTTCTCCAGCACCATGCGACATCTCTCCCTCCATTCCCTTCACCACTATGTCCAACATTCCTCCCTCTTGCATCCATTTCAATCTGTCCCACTGTTCCCTTTTCCACCTCTCATCTGTACCTCACTCCCTCCCTATGACCAAAAATTCTCCTTTCTTCCATTCCCATGTACACAACCATCTCTCGCGGCTATATGATGTGTTCTGGCTATCAAATACTCGTATTGTTGGTCCTTACAAGTGTGATACATCCCAAGAATGTGGACCTGCAAAACAAGCCAGTGAGCTGTAGGAACAAGATGGATTTTCAAAATCACACCCTAGGGGCGTGGCCTGGCGTGCGCACAAGATGAAAGTGTAGTCGCGCTGCTCCAATATACCAGGCAACAAACTGAGCATTTAAGTATACCTTCTGTCTTCTTTTGTGCTCCCAACATCTATATTCTCGGTGTGGAAGATGGCTAATATGCGGCAATCAAAAATTGACGCGGCTTTTGTTACTTGATTTGTGGACCGTTGAGATGGAATTCTATGAGCTCTTTCAATTTCTAGGGGAATTTTGAGCTCAACTGTAGCAACTTAGGTAGTAAAGTTTCCAAAAACTGAATAGGATTCCCCCCTCCAAATTCTCCGCTAAATCAATTATTTTCACATTCTTTCTGCGCCCATGGTTCTCATAATCTTCAAGTTGCCTTTGTAGATCTTTGATGGTTTTAGTATCTTCCTTACACTGTGCAGCTGTTATCTCCAACAATCAGGACTATCTTCAATAACATCCCCCCCCCCCACCTCGACGAGATAACAACAACTCCCCCAATAGGAGATGCCATTGCAGCTGACCGGATCTGGACAGAATTTCCAGCAGTACACTGGTCAGACATGAATCGACTCTACAAAAAATACAGCCATGCCTCATGTGACCTGAACAACTGTCGCACGTTTCTGTTAACAAATGCCACCCCCAAATTTAGGGCCAGCCTCATGCAGTGGATCCAAATTACACTCACTGAAGGCCAATTCCCACAGCACCTAGGAGAAATCATAATCACTCCAATTGTGAAGGATCACAAAGGCCAAATAGATGACCCCGCTAACTATAGACCCATCGCTTCAATACCAATATATGTCAAACTAATAGGACTAGTTTCACAATAATAATAATAATAACAACAGCTTATATACCGCAATACCGTGAAGTTCTATGCGGTTTACAAAGATTAAGAAAAGGTACAAATTGATTGACTTTAAGAGGGGAGGAAGAAAGAGGGTTAATAGGACAGGAAATCCATTTTTGAGGAAAGAGTGATCAATAGAACAAGTTAATCGCTATAGAGGGGAGAGGGGAAAGAGAAGAAAGGATCAGTTGTCTAGATACTTTAGGAACAGGTGTGTTTTCAGACGTTTCCTAAATTCCTCATAAGTAGTGGGTGAAAGCAATTGTTCTAGGTCTTTACCCCATGATGCTGCTTGGTGCGAGAGAAGATGTTCATGGTGTTTTTTCAGTTTACAACCTCTCACTGGGGGGGAAACAAAGTTGGAATGTGAGCTTCTCTTGTGTCTGTTGGCTGAGAAGACGAAAAGGTCAGTTATATATTTAGGGGCAAGTCCGTGGTAGTGCTTTGAAGCAGAAGCAGGCAAATTTAAACTTTACGCGCGCCTCCATTGGCAGCCAATGCAGCTGCCGGTAGTAGGGTGTCACGTGGTCAAACTTCCTCAGCCCAAAGATCAGTTTGACCGCTGCATTTTGCATCAATTGTAAACGCTGCATGTTCTTTTGGGAAATTGCTAAATAGGCGATGTTACCTAACTAATTACCTGGAAGACCACAATCTTCTCCACCCTTCTCAATCAGGGTTCAGATCCAACCACAGCACGGAGACTCTACTAGTAACCCTACTAGACACAGCCCACCAACACCTCAGCAAAGGCGGAAGGATGCTGATAATTCAACTTGATCTATCTGCAGCATCGACCTGGTTGACCACACCATCCTACTACAGATACTAGAAGCCATAGGGATCACTGGCAGAGTATATAACTGGTTCCAAGGATTCCTTAAATCCAGATCTTACAGAGTAAAGTCAAACGACCTTAAATCAAAACCCTGGACCAACCCCTGTGGAGTTCCTCAAGGCTCACCACTCTCACCTATTCTCTTCAACCTCTTTTTATCCTCCCTTGGTTCTACCCTAGATAACCTAAATGTCACCTCATTTAGCTATGCTGACGACATCACCATACTTCTACCCTTCGAATCTCCCGACCCCACTTATATAGAAAAACTGGAAAAAACTCTAAAAGCAGTGGAAAAATGGATGACAGACCACAAATTGAAGCTGAACACAAACAAAACAAAATTTCTACTGCTAGAAAAGGACAAAAACCCCTCCATTACAGAACTAGAACTAAATACCTCCAAATACCCTATACTACCCACCCTTAAACTCCTGGGAGTAACAATAGATAGATGCTGCACAATGCAGGCCCAAATCATCCAGACCACCCAGAAAGCATTTCTAACCATGCGCAATCTACGAAAAATCAGAAAATTCTTCAACAAAGAACACTATAGGCTCATAGTTCAATCCCTAGTTCTAGGTCTATTGGACTACTGCAACATCCTCTACCTGCCATGCCCTGCAACAATGATAAAACAACTACAGACAATCCAAAACACTGCACTCAGATTGATCTACTTGCTAAGAAAATTTGACCACGTCACTGCGGCCTACCTAGACTCACACTGGTTACCAATACAAGCACGAATTCAATTCAAATTATACTGTCTATTATTCAAAGCAATAAATGGCGAAGCCCCCAATTACCTAAACAACCACCTGAACCAAAACCTTACCACTAGACAAAGAAGAACCAAGACTCCATTTACCTACCCCCCACTCAAAGGCATCCAGCGCAAGAAGATGTTTGACAGTCTACTAGCAACGCAAGCAGCGAAACTGGACCATACCATCTCCAACCTGCTGATAACAACAAGCAACTTCAAATCTTTTCGCAAAGAAATCAAAACCCAACTATTCAAAAAATTTATACAGATGTCATATTCTTTGTAATTTCCCCTGGAAACAGCCCAATCTTCCTCACTGTATCCCATTCCCTAAATTGTAATTCACCAATCTTCTTGTAATTCTCCCAAAAATATCCAGATATCTCTTTGTAATTCTCCTGGAAATGTCCAGATGTCTCTTTTGCAATCCGCCCAGAACTGCAAGGTAGGAGCAGAATAGAAGTCAATAATGTAATGTAATGTAATATTATTATTCTCTAAGAAGATGGATTTGTTTATTATGTTGCCTGGGGGGGGGGGGTATTGTGATTATATGTCCTATGCGTGTTCCAAGACAATCATTTTTAGGGGGAGGTTTGGGAGGGTTGAGGGTTTTGTTGCAATTAGGGGTAATGAAATTATAGGTGATGGTGGGGTATTGCATCAATTCGATTTAGTATTAAACTTATTAGGTGTGATGGTGTCTAGTCATTTCAATATTATCAAGTTTACATATTATTGCTGGTTTCTATATGAGACTTTAGATGGAGATTAAGGTTGTTTCCTTAAATGTCAATGGCCTAAATCATCCAGTCAAAAGGAGGAAAATGTTAGCTTTCCTTCAGAAGCAAAATGCTGATGTATATTATATCCAAGAGACACATCTGTCATTAATAGAATCTAAGAAACTGAAAGGAGGTTGGGTTTCTAAAAGTTTTTTTTGCCCCAGCAGTGGGGAAAAAGGCTAGGGTTGCTATTTTAGTTAAAAGGAAGTGTTCAGCTGATTTTCAAATAATTGCTTTGGACCCTTTAGGAAGATGGGTACATGTTAAAATGGATATGGGAAATACTACCCTGGACTTATTCAATGTGTATGCTCCAAATTCGAATCAAATAGAGTTTTTTAAACATTTGCAGCAGTTATTACTACCACTGGCTGCTTATAATTTAGTAGTGGCTGGAGATTTCAATGCTGTAATGGATCCAATTATTGATAAAAGACCAAGTAAAATTATAAAATCGTTAGGGCTAGATAATTTAACACAATCTTGTGATTTAATAGATATATGCCGTATTCTTCATTTTAATGATCGAGAATTTCCCTTTTGTTCACAGGTTCAAAATTCCTTTTCAAGAATTGATTATATTTTTGTTTCTAATAGAATAGTTCAGCGTGTGACAAAAGCCATTATAGATCCTATTATTTTGTCTGATCATGGTGGAGAGTGGATTGAGTTGCAATCTGATGAACTAGTTTGTCCTAAACCAGTTTGGATATTTGATAATGCTTTACTTGCTGACTCAAAATTTCTTGAAGATTTTAAATTGAAAATGATTGAATTTTTCTAAATAAATACCTCTGTTGATATAAGTATTGAAACATTATGGGATGCATTTAAGGCAACTATGAGAGGTAATTATTTCTTATTCGGCATATATTGAAAAATAACTTAAAAAACAATTTTCTGACTTAGAGAAAGAAATTAAGATATTGGAAAACAAATTAATTAATAAGTGGGAACAACATACTTTACAAATCTTATTAAAAGCAAAAGCCAAATATAATGAGATATCTTCTCAATGTGTAAGGAAAGATTTGTTTTGTCAGCAAGCTCAGTATTATGGTAACTCAAATAGGGCAGGAAGATTACTTGCAAATTATCTTAAAGCAAAAAAGAGGAAAACTAAAATTATTGCAATTAAAGATAAACAAGGAGGTACACATACTAAAATTGAGCATATTTTACAGCAATTTTTTACTTTTTATAAAGATTTTTATTCTTCCGAGTCTTATGGAAATAGAGAACAGGATGGTTTGGAATTTTTAAATTTACTTAATGGAACAAAAATTCCTGATCATATAAAAATAAGTTTAGAAGAACCTATATCTTTAAAAGAATTAGAAATAGCATTGAGATCTCTTAGAGTTGGATCCGCTCCAGGTGGTGATGGTTATACTGTTGAGTTCTATAAATCATTTCAAATTACCCTTTTGCCATATTTGTTAAATTTATATCAATATCAACTGAATAGAGGTTGTATTACAGGTACTATGGCTGATTCATTAATTATTGTTTTGCCAAAACCAAACAGAGATTCTACTTTGGTTTCAAACTACAGGCCTATCTCGTTAATAAATGTAGATGGAAAACTTTAGCACATAAGTACTGCCTCTGCCGAGTCAGACCATAGGTCCATCATGCCCAGCAGTCCGCTCACGCGGCGGCCCCTCAGGTCAATGACCTGTAAGTGATGTATTACTGTATAGTAACCCTCTAATTGTATCCCTCAATCCCCTTTTCCCTCAGGAACTTGTCCAATCCCATTTTGAAACCCAAAGTCGTACTCTGCTCTACCACCTCCTCTGGAAGTGCATTCCAGGTGTCCACCATCCTCTGAGTGAAGAAGAACTTCCTCCCTTCAATTTTTTTGAGTGCCCTCTTGTTTTTGTTGCCCCCGCCAGTCTGAAGAATCTGTCCCTCTCTACCTTCTCTATATCCTTCATGATCTTATAAGTTTCTATCATATCCCCTCTAAGTCTCCGCTTTTCCAGGGAAAAGAGCCCCAACTTCTCCAGCCTCTCAGCATGTGAAAGGTTTTCCATGCCCTTTATCATTTTTGTTGCTCTTCTCTGGACCCTCTCGAGTATCGCCATATCCTTCTTAAGGTACGACGACCAGTACTGAATGCAGTATTCCAGATGGGGTCGCACCATCGCCCTATACAGCGGGAGGATAACTTCCTTGGTTCTGGTAGTGATACCTTTTTTTATAATTCCCAACATTCTGTTTGCCTTTTTCGAGGCCGCTGGACATTGTGCCGCCGGTTTCATTGTTATATCCACCAAAACCCCCAAGTCCTTTTCTAGGTTGCCTTCCCCCAATATCCTCCCCCCCATCGTGTAGTTGTACATCGGGTTTCCTTTCCCTATGTGCATGACTGCATTTCTCTACATTAAAGCTCATCTGCCATTTATTTACCCACTCACTCAGTTTGTTCAGGTCCCTTTGAAGTTCTTTACATTCCTCTACAGATCTAACCCTACCGGAGAGTTTTGTGTTATCCGCAAATTTTATAACTTCGCACTTTGTCCCTGTTTCCAAGTAGAGAGTTGCACGGGGACAGAAATCCCACCCGTCCCCGCCAAAGTCCTACCCGTCCCCGTGAGGATTCCCACCCGCCCCGCGAGGAATCCCCTCTGTCCCCACCCATCCCTATAAACTACAGAAATAGTTATTTCATTTAATTATGCTACTGAATTAAAGGCTCTGGTAGAAACCCATTTACAAATAAGCAAAAAGACTTTATTAATTTGGAAATATTAATTGGGAAGAATACATACTTTCTAAACGGGTTTCTACCAGAGCCTCTAATGTTTATAAATTTTTATCAATACAACTAATATACTACTTTATCCTAAAGCAAAAAAAAAAAAAAAGAAATAGAATTTTTTTTCATACCTTTGTTGCCTGGTTTCTGCTTTCCTCATGTTCTCATTCAATTCCTTCCATCCACTGTCTCTCTTCTCTCTGCGTCTTCCATTTGCTCTGTTACTGTGCCTCCCTTTCTCCCCCCTTCCAAATAGGTTTGGCACCCATCTTCTTCCCTCCGCTCCCCCCATAGTCTGGCATCTCTGTCTTCTTCCCTGCCAGTGTCTTCTCCCCACTCTCTCTTCCCCATGTGCTTTCAGTGTCTTTCTCCCCCCTCTGTCTTCCCCATATCCTTTCAGCGTCCTTCTCTCCCCCGTCTTCCCCATGTCCTTTCAGCGTCCTTCTCCCCCCGTCTTCCCCATGTCCTTTCAGCATCCTTCTCCACCCCTTTGCCTTCCCCATGTCCTTTCAGCGTCCTTCTCCCCCCCATCTTCCCCATGTCCTTTCAGCGTTCTTCTCCACCCCTTTGTCTTCCCCAGTGCTTTCAGCGTCCTTCTCCCCCCTCAGTTTTACCTTAAGCGCCTTTTCCTCTCCACTCCACCTTTCCTCCCTTTTTTCCTCCCTGCCCCTTACCTTTGTGACGCTTACCCGCCCGACTGACAACAGAACAGGCCCGGTCCAACAAACCTCCCTGCCCTGTAGCCGTGAATCTAAATTACCTTCTTACAGCAGCTGGAGTATTGAAGCTGCTGTAAGAAAGTAATTTAGATTCGCGGCTACAGGTCAGGGAGGTTTGACGGACCGGGCCCTGTTGTCGGTCGGTCGGGGGACCTGGCTGGCTGTGCTGCACCTGGGGCGGACCGCCCCCCGCCTTGTACCACTGCCTTTTCCCTGCCTGCCCTGCCGCAGCACACGAACGGAAGTCTTCACGATGTCAGCGCTGACGTCGGAGGGAGGGAGGGCTTTGCTTAAGCCCTCCCTCCGACATCAGCGCTGACATCAGTAAGACTTCCATTCGGCTGTGTGCGGCAGGGCAGGTAGGGAGACGAGCCTCGCGGCTGAATACATCCAGCCCCGCAGGAACCCTGTGACCCTCGGAGGCGTCCCCACGGGACCCCTGCGACCCTAGGGGGCGTCCCCACGGGATCCCTGCACACCCTAGGGGGGGCGTCCCCACGGGATCCCTGCGCACCCTAGGGGGAACCCGCAGGATCCCCGCGGGATTCCTGTCGTCCCCGTTCCCGTGCAGCTCTCTATTTCCAAGTCATTAATAAATATATTGAATAGCAGTGGTCCCAGCACTGACCTTTGTGGGACTCCACTCGTGACCCCTTTCCAGTCAGAATAGTGTCCCTTTACTCCTACCCTGTTTCCTGTCCGCCAGCCAGTTTTTGATCCATCTATGTATGTCCCCTTCCACCCCGTGGTTCCACAGTTTCCTTAGCAGACGCTCGTGAGGTACCTTGTCGAAGGCTTTCTGGAAGTCCAGATATACTATGTCTATGGGGTCACCTTTGTCCAAATGTTCGCATATCCCCTCGAAGAAGTGCAGTAGGTTCGTTTGGCAAGATCTTCCAGTACAGAAACCATGCTGGCTTGTTCTCATCAGCTTATTTTTCTCTATATGCCCATTGATACTGTCCTTGATCAATGATTCGGCCATCTTCCCTGGAATCGAGGTCAAGCTGACCGGTCTATAATTCCCCGGGTCGCCTCTGGATCCCTTCTTGAAGATAGGTGTAACATTCGCTATCCTCCAGACTTCCGGGATTACCCTGTTCTCAAGGATAGGTTGCAAATCTGCTGCAGTAACTCCGCTATTTCAACTCTAAGCTCTTTTAGTATTCTTGGGTAGATTCCGTCTGGGCCAGGAGATTTGTCAGTTTTTAGCCTATCTATCTTTTTGAGTACGTCTTCAAGGCTTACCTCCAAGGACGATAATTTTTCCTCTTGGTCCCCCCCTTGAAGAATTTTTCCAGTTCTGGCACTTTGGATGTGTCCTCTTTCGTGAAGACCGATGAGAAGAACGTGTTTAATCTGTCCGCCACCTCCTTTTCCTCCTTTACCACTCCCTTCCTGTCACCCTCATCCAGGGGTCCCACCTCCTCTCTCGCCGGTTGTTTCCCTTTCACATATCGAAAGAATGATTTAAAATTCTGTGCCTCCTTTGCAAGTCTCTCTTCATACTCTCTCTTTGCTATTCTGATCACGCGATGACATTCTTTTTGATGTTTCCTGTGCTCTTATTGCTAAAGTATTGGCTTTACGTTTGGCTAAAGCTCTCCCTTTTATTATTGATACTCACCAAACAGGATTTGTTGCAAAGAGACATTCTTCTAATATTAGATTGGCTTTTCATTCTCTAAATTTGACAAAAAACATGAATGATCCGGCTTTTTTGATCTCTTTGGATGAAGAAAAAGCCTTTGATCGAGTTGAATGGACTTTTATGTATCAGGCTTTAGAATGGTTTGGTATAGGTTCTGGTTTTATTCAAATGATTCAGACACTGTATAGCTCTCCTGGTGCAAGATTATATATTAATAATAGCTTGTCAGATCGGTTTAACTTGCTAAAGGGGGTTAGACGGGGTTGTGCTTTATCTCCTTTGCTCTTTGATGTTGTTCTTGAACCCTTGTTAATAGCCATTAATCAGGCAAAGGGGATACGAAGCATTCCTTATTTGAATTGGGAATATAAGCTCTCTGCTTATGCGGATGTTATACTGCTTTATTTGAGAGATCCAGAAATTACCATTCCATGTTTAATTGAATTAATAGAGAAGTTTGGAAAATTTTCTGGATATAAGATCAATTGGAGTAAGTCTGAAATTCTTCCGCTCATTGTTCACTGTACCAAAGGATTATTTGAATTATTCTCATTCGTTTGGAAAGAAGATGGATTAAAATACTTAGGTATTACTATCAAAAACTCAATAGAGGACACAGTGAAGGAGAATGAAAAATTTTTTTTAAAGAAAATATCAGAGATGTGTGAGGAATGGAATCCTGTAAATCTTTCTTGGTGGGGGAGAATTCAAACGATTAAAATGATGATATTGCCTGTGGTTTGTTATCAAATGAGTATGGTACCAATTTTTTTTCAGGGGTCATTTTACAAAAAGTTAAATGGTATTCTTACTAAATTTGTTTGGTTGGGTAAAAGACCTAGAATTGCTTTAGTATCTTTACAAAAGACAATTGTGAAGGGAGGGGTAAATTTTCCAAATTTTTATAGGTATCATCAAGCCTATATTTTAAGACAGGGTATGTATTGGATCCTCCCAGAGCTCATGGAGAATGTCCCAGATTGGTTATATTTAAAATGGCGACTCTTGTTTCCTTTGCATTTGTCTCATCTTGTAAGTATAAAATTACCCAGGAAATATCAAGAAAATAGAATTTTGCTTGATACCTGGAGAACTTTACGTTATGTTAGTAATTTATCACCAAACCCAATTTCTAAACCATTAAATCAATCTATTTGGCTAAACTCCAAGATTAAAATTAGCGGATTTAAAATCGTCTGGAAGCATTGGTTTATTGTAGGTATACGGACTTTAAATGATGTTGTTTCAAATGGTTCACTGCTTAGTTTTTCACAGTTGCAACATAAATATGGTTTAAATAAATCACAAAGTTTTAAGTGGTTGCAACTGAAGTAGGCTATTCAGGAGGGGTTCCCTGAATGGAAAGATCTTAATACTCAGTATAGTTTGGAATTCCTATGTTTTCAGGCGGATTTCTTGGGTCACCAAGCCGCACAGTGGTATAAATTGTTGTATGGATATTTGAATAAAAAGTGCAAAACTGGTCTTAGGGATACAGTATTTGGAGCATTGAGATTAGGCACCAAATTTCTGCTTCTCAATGGCCATGACTTTGGTCTTGGAGAATAAAAAGTACAAGATCAGCATCTATGAGACAAACTTGGTTCTTTTTGTTGCATAGAGCTTTTTGGACCCCAGTTCGTTTACAGAAGTTGGACAGCTCTAGGTCTAATAGATGCTGGGACTTTAGATTATTAACTTTTTTTCTGTCCCTATATAAATGCCTTTTGGAAGTTAATTTGGTCCCAAATTAATTCATTGTTAGAAAATCATGTTGCCCTATCCTATGATACTATTTTATTTGGAACATCTATGAGATTCAAGAGTCAAATTTCAGCAAATAATTATAAACTTTTTTTAATACTGACGGGGGTTGCCATTTAACATATTACTGGAAATTGGAAGGATTATACTAAACTTAATTATACCTTTTGGTGGAATTCAGTTTGTCATATTTATAAAATGGAGAGAGTGCTTGCTATACAGCAAGGAAATTATAATAATTTTAAAAAGATTTGGGGGCCATTGATTACATATTCTAATGATTAGACACCTTAAACACCTTTTTATTATATAAGATTGTGTGGGATTGGGGATGTATGGTATGTGTTGTAATTGGTTTATTCCTAATGGATGGGATGGGTGAGAGAGGGGTTCTTTTATATGCTTCTGATAATAATAGATAAGACTGTCAAGTGATTTGTAAGAATTCTCTGATTGAATATTATACACTTGTCGTAAGATATAAAAATGAATAAAGATTTTTAAAAAATATAAATCACACCCTATAGCCCTGCTCTTCAGTTCATTTTCTGGGGGAAAAAAGTGTGTGTGATACTGGAACTATATAATCCACAGGTGTCAAAGTCGGTCCTCGAGGGCCAGAATCCAGTCGGGTTTTCAGGATTTCCCCAATGAATCTGCATGAGATCTATTTGCATGCACTGCTTTCAATGCATATTCATTGGGGAAATCCAGAAAACCCGACTGGATTCCGGCCCTCGAGGAGGGACTTTGACACCCCTGATTTAATCTCTAGTGAAACAGGAGGTAGCACTGGGCAAACATTGATCATACAGGATATTGAACAGTCCTTCTGTACAGTACTTCTGGCTGGCACATATTGTTTCTTTGTTATGCTGGAAAACATTGATTACAATGCTGACATTAATAGTTTTCTTTCCTTGCAACCTAATCTCCGTGTCACTTGTTAAATATTGCCCACTCTTGCTTAAAAGATTTTTGACCACTGACTAAAAATAACCTGAGGAGAGCTGCCTTTGACTGTGTAACAGCACACAGTCAGAAGACCTTCCTTGCCATTGCTCTGTGATAGATGGAAGCCAATTTCTCAAAAACAACCTTTTCTGATTTTTGAAAATAATGGGGCTTGTTTATTACGGTAAATGCCCTGTGCAGCCTAGAACACTGAGGGTTTACATGAGGTTCTAAATGTGCCTCCTCAAACGGAATGAGAGGGAATGGGTAATTCAGGGAATGCAGCACTCTTTAAAAGAAGCTGTACAAGTGACTGATACTGGCCAAAGGTTGAGAAATGATTTTATCCTCTGAACCTTTAAACAGAGGGGAGTCCCACAGCTCTGCTGCACTGAGGACAGCTTTGTAAGATAACCCTTGAATTTTTCTTACCTGCCCTGCCGCAGCACACAGCCGACCGGAAGTCTTCCCCGATGTCAGCGCTGAAGTCTGAGGGAGGAAGGGCTTTGCTTAAGCCCTCCCTCTGATGTAAACGTTAGGGAAGACTTCCGGTCAGCTGTGTGCTGCGGCAGGGCAGGTAGGAAAAAGAAGACGAGCCTCGCGGCTCGAGTTCCATCAAACCCCGCAGGATCCCCGTGACCCTAGGGGGTGTCCCCATGGGATCCCTGTGACCCTAGGGGGCATCCCCATGACCCTAGGGGGCGTCCCTACGGGATCCCCGCGGGATTCCCGTCGTTCCTGTTCCCGTGCAGCTCTCTACAAGGCACTCGCAAAGGGGATCCCTGGACGCCAGTACCCGAAGCCAATGAGGATTCCCCTCTGCAGTGGCTGGCACACCGCGAGCATAGGCCAGCTGCATCGACCTCACATCTGGAACACAATGAGCACTTTTTCCCTTTAAAAGTGCACATTGAACAATACGCAACCTAGCTAAGGGGAAAGTGCTGGTTAGTCTAATCTAATCTAATTTCCATCTTATATACAGGATCATTCCAGCAAGGACTCGAACCAGTTAACAAAGATTTAAAAGACTATAATATAAAAAGAAAAAAAACTGAAGGTTCCCTTCAGACTGGCGCTGCCTTGGGATTTTTTTTTTCCTGTCAGTGGCAAGGCTTACAGCTGAGGCACCTCTAGAAAAATTTTGGGGGGGTGGAAGAAATGGGGGCAGGGACTAGACAATGTGGACTAGACTAATCATGGGCTGTATCCATAGAGGTTTTGTCAGC
The DNA here is from genome assembly GCF_902459505.1 of Geotrypetes seraphini. Classification (NCBI taxonomy): domain Eukaryota; kingdom Metazoa; phylum Chordata; class Amphibia; order Gymnophiona; family Dermophiidae; genus Geotrypetes; species Geotrypetes seraphini. The sequence goes on from NC_047095.1 coordinate 73,973,677, forward strand.
CGTAAACCCGAGGTCATAATGCTGTTGTACAGATCCGTGGTGAGACCCCATCTGGAATACTGTGTACAATTCTGGAGGCCGCATTATCAAAAAGATGTGCGGAGAGTTGAGTCGGTTCAGCGAATGGCCACCAGGATGGTCTCAGGTCTCAAGGATCTCCCGTATGAGGAACGACTGGGTAAGTTGCAGCTATATTCACTAGAGGAACGCAGAGAGAGGGGAGACATGATCGAGACGTTCAAATATGTCACAGGCCGTATCGAGGTGGAAGAGGATCTCTTTTTCCTTAAAGGACCCACGGCAACAAGAGGGCATCCGTGGAAAATCAGGGGTGGGAAATTTCATGGCGACACCAGAAAATATTTCTTCACCGAAAGGGTGGTTGATCGCTGGAATAATCTTCCACCACAGGTAATTGAGGCCAGCAGCGTGCCAGATTTTAAGAAAAGATGGGATTGGCATGTGGGATCTCTTCATGGAGGTAGTTAGGGGGTGGGCCATTAGTGTGGGCAGACTAGATGGGCCGTGGCCCTTTTCTGCCTTCATGTTCTATGTTTCTATGGACTCAACTTGTGACCTATTGAGTGTGACACCCCCAAGCTCAGTCCGGCACCAGACGTAGACAAGAAGGCCATTAAACAACTTCCAATAGGCCTACATTAACCAAGTGAAGACTGGTAACAGCTTACCACACCTGCTGAGACTGAGAACAGACTGGTTATATTAGGGGGAAGCACAGCTACTTGTATTACAGCGAAAAGGTTTTGCCTCAGTCTCTACCTGCTGGTCATGGTGAGCAATTACCCATCAGTGAACTGTACTGGTCTGGAGAGGTGCTAAAGAATAACCAGTTCCTAATCCACAACAGAACATTGCCTTCTATCCCATGACTTTTTAGTTTTCTCAGGAATCATAACTTTATCAAAGGCTTTCTGAAAATCTACATACACTACATCAACTAGGTCTCCTTTATCTACATGTTAATTCATGCCTTCAAAGAAATGAAGCAAATTGGCGAGGCAAGATTTCTCTTGGCTGAATCCATGCTGTCAGTGATGTTTTTCCTCCTAGTCCTGGTATTGTCATTGGTAATTTTTCTGTGTGTTATTGTTTTCACTGTGACTAAACTGTGCTCTGCCTTGTTGCATAATTCGGGAAAGATGGTTTAGCAAGTTTTTAATCAATTTAATTTGCTAAATGAGGCATTTAAATAGTTTCAAAATAAAGAATACTTGTCTGAAAAAAGTATTTTTTGAATAATCAAACTATATATGAGTTATTTACTGGGGTTATTTTCAGATTAAGATCAGATCATATCTTCCATATACACTGTGCTAAAACATAGACAATCCTAAGGGTTCACAAACTTCCTCAGTACTATGTATACTGCACACAGTGATTGATGTGCAGCCCATTTGGTATTCTGTGCTGTGAACATTGTTGCGTACACACTGCATGTGTTCTGTACATAGCTCCTCCCATATACTGTACAATGTGTTCTGGATTCTATGCTTGGAAGATGTCTGCAGGGGATAATGTGTTCCATACATACCTACATGCAGTTTTTATTTATGTCCCTCCCAACGCAAATGATTACATACAGTGCAAATGTATTAAACATGGATCACAAAATTGATACTCCTCAATCAAAAGCCTAAAAACTGTCCGAGTTGGGTTTTCCACGTTGCCAGCGGCAGAAACAAAGATTCCAAGCTCCCTCAGAGTATCGGAACAGACCTGATCCCCGGGAATCCTAAAGCAGTCAGTGCCGGGATCTTTTATCCTTTATGCTACAGTATATGACTGGAAGCGAAAGTTTAGAATTGCGTCACACAATATTTATTTAAAAAAAAAAAAAAATAGGAAGCCTCCAAATTTTGCTTACCTTGGACAGGGAACCTCTCAGAAGTTAAGAGAAGCTTACACACACACATTCATTTTGTCAAGCACTGTATCTGCCTCTTCCAATTTCCATGCAACAGGGGTGAGGTGTTATGTCTTCCTTGCATCACCTCCATCAGTGAACTTTGAAACCAGTGGCAATGTGTGGCAAGGGCTATCTTACCAATCTCCTTCATTACCATGACTATAGTCTCCAAGCTTTTCAAGGACAATATTAAAGAAATGTAGACTTTCAAAAACATATTAAAAAAAAGCAATATGTTATTGTTCTCTGTCTGAAAACCCACAGCACTGCAATCAAACTAAAAGGAAACAAATGGGGAAATCACATATACCACTGGGCATTTTCTACCCACTATGAAGAGCAAGCAGCATGCCAAACTAATACAGAAATATCCAGCACATCGACTCTCCTAAGAAATGTAGTTTTATATTACACATATAGGGAATTATTTTATAAAAAGGCCAAATGTGTACACATATACACTGCAACTCTGCCTGAAGTATCCCGTCACTGGGCATCCTGATTTGCCCATGATGAACATGATAAGTCTTTATAAGGAGGCATTGTATGGGGAAAAATAATTTATAAAATCACCACCACAGGAGTCGAAGGGCCCATGCCACTTAACTGCACAGATTGCTGATGGATGAATTGGTACGAGCCTCACAATGCCTTAACTCTGCGTAGATCACTGCATGAGGTTGTCCGACTCCAATTTGTCAGGCTGAATGCAGTTATATTGCAGCAATAAAAAAGCAGCTCCCTAATCATATCAACACTGTAAAGTTTTCAGAAGGTATGGAGCAGTGTCCTCTGCCTTCTAAGAAAAGAAATCAGCCAACTCCAGCACAGAAACGGTTACTTGGAATAAGGCAGGCAGTTTTACCACTGATGAAGCTCCCTCTCCGCCCACAAAACATCAGTCCACTCCCTCAAAAAACACCCTTTTTTCAACCTTTATTTGAGCAAACTGCTCACCATCTTCACAGACTCCACCCCCCCTTAATCGTTTCCATTTTCTACCACTGTCCTGTTTTACTGCTGCACCTCTCAAGGAAATTAGCCTTCTTACAGGATTTGGACTCCCTCAGTCTCGCATGTCCTGCAGAACAGGCCAAGTTAACGCAAAGGGATCTGAGGCACACAATTTTCCACCAAGAAGCTAAATCACTCTGTTGTTCTGAATGACCCACCATGTCATCACAACTCAGTCTCCTTGGGACCCGTAATAAGCAAATTATCCAAATACGTTAAAAGTAGCCTAGCAGGCGAATATCTAATTTATGAATTCAAACAAAGGTATGTGCAGAGTTGAGAAGCATCTCGCCTATACTCTTTTGACCGATGTGCTGCTATTGCTGCTCATTCACAGCAGAGGATTTGGGATGTGCACAGCTTCACATCTCGGCCCCATAGAAAGAAGTATAGCCTTTATCCAGAGCAGCAAGAAGAGGTGGCTTGGCTCAGGGACTTACCTTGCTGGAAGAGAGAAAGAGTAACCGAGGTGACCAGCAGGAAGAGAGCTTTAATGGGTGGGAAATGAGCAGGTTCGTGAGCGAAGATGTGCACAAGCTGAGAAAGAATAAAAAAGTGGCTGGTCAGTATCGTCAGAAACCTCTCACATGCAGTCACCTAAACAGGTACACAATGGATTGTGAGCCCACCAGAAGTTTATGTATGTAATAAGCAGGAGTGTAACTATCGTTTGATTTATTTGGTTTTACATCCCATCCTACCAGAAGAGCTCAAAAAGGGTTACAAGTTTACATACATAATAAAGTGTATTTATATGAACAGATGGTAAAAAATAGCATGGTAAAACATTTTCTGACAAAAAATAGCAAAAACAGCTAACAAAGCATGGTAAAACATAATATGAAAAAACACAGCTTGGTGAGCATAGGATGGCAACCAGTATTAAAAAGTATGACAAGGTAGGTATAGCATGGAGAGCGCCCGGCTGCTCACTGGTAGAGGCTCCGATGCTCACCTCCCATTGCCAGTCTGCCACACACTGCATGCAGGCCTTTCCTCTGCTGCATCCTACTTCTAGGATGCAACTTCTTTTTTCTTTTTGTTTTTTATTGGGGTTGGTGGATAAGATTTTAACAGATTTGATTTCAATTTTGTTATTTAACTTTTCATAATTGTATGTATGTTTTATTTTTGTTATTATGTATGTCATTTTGTTACCCACCTAGAATTGTTGGATAAGCAGGCTATAAATATTTTAAATAAATAAAAATAAACTTCCTATGGGCAGGGAATGGCAGACTGGTAGCAGGCAGAGGAAGTTGGACTCACGTGGGTATATGGAAGGGACACAGGAAGGGATGCCTAAATGTCTGGAAGAGGGAGCAGGAAGGGAGAGATGCATGAATTTTTTGTGGGGAGGGAGGAATGGAGAAATACTGGATTTGGAGGGGAGACGTGGCAATGAAGAGATACCTAAATGTCTTGGGGACTGGGGTGATGGAGACATGCTTAAATGTCTAGGAAGGGAGAGCAGAAGGGGTGATGGAAGATTAGGTTTTTACCTTCAATAATCTTATTTCTGTTAGTCCCTGTAGGATTCCATATGTTCTTTATTTGGAAGGTCTTGTTCTTATATACATTACAGAAAGTTACTGAAATCAGTCTTGTTTGTGAAATTTTTAGAGAACTGAATTGATTGATGTCTACTTTGTAGTTCACTAGGAATATCCAGTTTTCTATCTTTGTGAACTACATCGATCCGCAAGGTTTTGCAGTCTAGAAATGTAATGTAATCCCAACCCGTAATACGGAAGTTGCAGAAATCCAACACTTTACTGAGCACATTCTCCATTCCCTTAGACTGAGAGCTAGAAACATATCCAGATGAGTCCCAAAGCCAAGCAACATACCTGGACAAATCCATGACAAGGGGCTACGGGGGAAGATCTCACAAAATACCTCTCTGTCACACTTTAATTACTTCAAAAAAAATGGAACCAGTGAGACGTATTCTCTTGCTTGACTTATCTTGAACAATTTTAGTATTCTTTTTTTAAATTATTATTTTATTTATCAATTTTCAATTATAATCAAGTTAACACTTGTATGGAAAGATAAAGTTAAGCAACAAATAAAGTACAATATAAATTATATCCTACTAGCCCACTAATCCAAGATAACTTAATATAGCTTAACTTTAACTCAAGTCCTCAATATTTAGAACAAAGATGTAGAAATCAGCGAGATGATAACAAAGACATAAAAGTAAAGATAAAATAATGGTTATTGGCTGAGACAAGAAATCAAAATCTATGAGTGCTTCAAATATCCATTCCTTTTTTTCAGGAGAGCAGCTGACAAGAAGGTTGTCAGTTGACTAGGATCAAAGAAAACATATTTTTGCAATTGATACACTATCACACATTTACATGGGTGACGAAGAAAATAGGTCGCCCCAAGAGCAGTAACTCCCGGCATTTTTGTGTATCTTGTGACAAATCTGGATACATTTGTATTTTATACCCTAGAAAGTATTTCAGTTTATTCTTGAAGAAAAGTCTTAATAGCCAATTCTTGTCTGGTGTCAAAGCAACTGTAAGAAGAAGTGTTGCCGGCTTTGCAAGTTCGCTATCTGAAAGTTCCAAAATTGTAGAAATATTAAGTACTCGTTGATCATCTTCTTCCTTTAACTTTTATTCCCTTTTCATTGGTAAATAATACACTTGGGTAATTGGTGGTAGCAATTCCTCAGAAATTTCCAATATTTTTTTCTTATAGAGTTTCAACATATCTCTAGGAGTTACTGCCGCTACTCTAGGAAAATTAATCTAAGATTATTATTACGAGAGAAATTTTCTAAAGATTCCAATTTTCTCCTTAAATTAATATTATCTCTCACAAGTGTTTCGGCAATTTGTTTAGAAGCTTTCACTTCTTGGGAAGAAATCAAAGTTGAATTTTTCAAATCTTGCAAGTCAACTTTAATATTCTCAATTTCCTTTTCTTGAGTATTAACTTTATGCTCTAACTGAGAAAGCTGAGGATTAATAGATTTAGCCAAATTCACCACTAGGTCCCAAATAGCCTCACGAGTTACCTCTTGAGGTTTTTCCAATGTATAAAATAATTTTTTAGAAGAAACAATTTCTTCACCAACTGGGGTTCCTTCGTGGCTGCTGGTCTCCTGCTCACAAATCAAATGTTGCGCTGGTAAGACCCCAGGTTCCAAAGGTAAACTCTGCAAATGCAGAGAGTCCCCCTCCAAGGTCCCCAATACATTGCCTACATTGCCATCAGCCTCGGGGAAGAGTCCCACATCGACTCCCGATGGTTTTTCAACCCGCGGGGAACTTGTGCCCTGGGGAGGAGGGGGAGGCTCAAGGTGGTTTCAAGGTGGTTTCCGGCTCAAGGTGGTTTCCGGGCCCAAGGAGATCGCTTCCGCTTTGCCCCAGTGCGTCTCCAGCAGGTGATCCGACGCTCCAGAGATGTTCTGCATTCGACGCAGAAGCCAATCGATACTGCCGAAAGCGGCTGGGTCTGGGCAACGCAAGGATCCAGCAGCACTACGCCCTCTCCGCTTTGGCATCGATAAAGGTAATTTTTATGTAGTAGCAAAAAATATTGGTGAGCTTCTGAACCGAAGCGCTCAGCCAAGCCTTCAATCTGCCATCTTGGTCTGCCCCATTCTGGATCAATTTTAGTATTCTTTATGGACTAAAATTGTTCAAGATAAGTCAATCAAGAGAATACGTCTCACTGGTTCCATTTTTTGAAGTAATTAAAGTGTGACAGAGAGGTATTTTGTGAGATTATTAATTGTCTCTCTGCATCCCATATATATTTTTGATTAGATACGGGGGAAGATCCCCAGCAACAAACAATTCTTGAATTGGTATGATCTGCAAAACATGAACAAGTAAAAAACAGGCACAAAGGCAACTCAGAAAAACATTGAACAACCATGTAGAACTAACCTGCTGTGAAGCAAGGAGCACTCCAAGAAAGAGCCTTCAGAAGGCGTTTGACAAGGTTCTGCATGAACGACTACTTCGGAAAATTGCGAGCCATGGAATCGAGGGTGAAATACGTGGATTAAAAACAGGCTGGAGCATAGGAAACAGAGTGTGGGGATAAATGGACAATACTCAGACTGGAAGAGCTTCACCAGTGGGGCGCCGCAGGACTCAGTGCTTGGACCCGTGCTCTTCAACATCTTTATAAACGATCTGGACATAGGTACGACGAGCGAGGTGATTAAATTAGAGGACGATACGAAGTTATTCAGAGTAATGAAGACGCAGAGAGATTGCGAAAATCTGCAACGTGACATAATCAGGCTCGAGGAATGGGCATCAACATGACAGATGAGGTTCAACGTGGATAAGTGTAAAGTGATGCATGTCAGTAACAAAAATCTCATGCATGAATACAGGATGTCCGGGGCAGTATTTGGAGAGACCACCAAGGAAAGGGACTTGTGATTTCTGATTGACAAGTCAATGAAGCCGTCCACACAATGTGCAGCAGCGGCAAAAGGGCAAACAGAATGCTAGGAATGATAAAGAAGGGATCACGAATAGATCGGAGAAGGTTATCATGCCGCTGTACTGGGCCATGGTGCGCCCTCACCTGCAGTACGGTGTCCAGCACTGGTTGCCGTACATGAAGAAGGACACGGTACTACTCAAAAGGGTCCAGAGAAGAGCGATCATCGGAACAAAACCTTTTAACAGTACCGTCATTGAAAATCATAGGTACACGAAGAGCCGACATGTTTACAGTAATGGGACCACAATGGTGGAATGCAATTCCCCAATATATCAGAATGGAACAGGACATTACAACTTTTAAAAAATTGCTAAAAACTTATTTATTTAAAGACGCTTTTACTTCTGATTGACCTAAAAACGCTTTTTAATATTGGCTTAAATCTTATTGTTTTATTTTTTTTTTAAACTACTTACTTAAAGAGTCTTTTTAATTTCAAAGCATTCACTTCCTTTAAAGACAGCTTTAGCTTGTGTTCTGATAAAGTTAAACCTATCCTTTTGTTTTTCCCTTTTTTTTCGAACCCAACAGTGTAACTTTATGTTATTCCTTACCCCTCATGTATGTTTTATATAAAATGTAATGTGTAATTTGTCAATATTTGTTATATTTTAGCCTCTTGAATACTTTTATTTTGTTAATGTACATCGCCTAGAAATTTTGTAATAGGCGATTCATCAAATATTCAATAAAACTTGAAACTTGGTTAAGGGGTTAGAGGAGCTGCCGTACAGCGAAAGATTAGAGTAACTGGGCCTCTTCTCCCTCGAACAGAGGAGATTAAGAGGGGACATGATCGAAACATTCAAGGTGCTGAAGGGAATAGACTTAGTAGATAAGGGCAGGTTGTTCACCCTCTCCAAGGTAGGGAGAATGAGAGGGCATTCTCTAAAGTTGAAAGGGGATAGATTCCATACGAACGTAAGGAAGTTCTTTTTCACCCAGAGCGTGGTAGAAAACTGGAACGCTCTTCCGGAGTCTGTCATAGGGGAAAACACCCTCCAGGGATTCAAAACAAAGTTAGACAAGTTCCTGCTGAACCAGAACGTACGCAGGTAAGGCTAGTCTCAGTTAGGGCACTGGTCTTTAACCAGAGGGCCGCCGTGTGAGCGGACTGCTGGGCACGATGGACCACTGGTCTGACCCAGCAATGGCAATTCTTATGTTCAGCAATGCGCATATTCACAGGAAACACACCACAGGATCTGGCAACTGGCTGGAAAATCTTCAAACCTGTAAAGAGAATAAACGAAGCAGAAAGAAGCAGGCTATTCCAAACCACGAAGGTACACAGAGAGGGTGGGTCATATGGAATCCTACAGGGACTAACAGAAAGAAGATTATTGAAGTTAAAACTTAATCTTCCATTCTGTTATGTCCCTGTAGGATTCCATACACTAGGTGACGTACCAAAGCAATGGTAGCATCTAGGGAGGGATAGAAGAGCCTGCCTATAAAACCAAGGTCCCAAAAGTGGCATCAGACGAGCTGCCACATCCACTCAGGAAAACCAGGTAAGGGTATGAAGAGGGAACCAAGTAGCCGCCCTGCAAACTTCACCGGGATGAATTGTGCAAGACTCTGAACACAACACAGCAACACTTGTAGTCGAGTGAGCTTTAAGAGAAATCGACAGCTGTTTGCCACGTGCAATGTAGTCGCGGAAAAAAAACAAACATTCAAATCCATTGAGCAATCAAGGACTTGAATGACAGCTGGCCACAGCGAGGTGCAGCAGTCAGGACAAAAAGGTGATCAGACAGCCTGAAATCATTAGTCCTCCCCAAGTAGTGAAGCAAGACTCTCCTGACATCCAACTTAAGAACATAAGAATTTGCACTGCTGGGTCAGACCAGTTGTCCATCGCGCCCAGCAGTCTGCTCACGGGGCGGCCCTCTATCAAAGACCAGTGCCCTAACTGAGACTAGCCCTACCTGCGTACGTTCTAGTTCAGCAGGAACTTGTCTAACTTTGTCTTGAATCCCTGGAGGGTGTTTTCCCCTATGACAGACTACGGAAGAGCTTTCCAGTTTTCTACCACGCTCTGGTTGAAGAAGAACTTCCTAACGTTTGTACAGAATCTATCCCCTTTCAACTTTAGAGAGTGCCCTCTCATTCTCCCTACCTTGGAGAGGGTGAACAACCTGTCCTTATCTACTAAGTCTATTCCATTCAGCACCTTGAATGTTTCAATCATGTCCCCTCTCAATCTCCTCTGTTCGAGGGAGAAGAGGCCCAGTTTCTCTAATCTTTCGCTGTAAGGCAGCTCCTCCAACTCCTTAACCACCTTAGTCGCTCTTCTCTGGACAAGATCTGATCCTTCTGTTCTGAGCCTGTGGCATGAAATGCAGGCAAACGAACCTCCTGAGGTGGTGGTGGAGAGGAAAACGGTGATGGAGTTCAAAGAAGCGTGGGATGAACAGAGGATCTAGAATCAGAAAATAAAAGTAAATATTGAAGAACTATGGCCAATAAGAACATAAGCAGTGCCTCTGCTGGGTCAGACCAGAGGTCCATCATGCCCAACAGTCTGCTCACGCGGCAGCCCATGAGGTCCAAGACCTGTATAGTAATCCTCTATCTATACCCTTCTAACCCCTTTTCCTTCAAGAAATTGTCTAATCCCTTCTTGAACCCCAATACTGTACTCTGTCCTATCACACCCTCTGGAAGCGCATTCCAGGTGTCCACCACCCTCTGGGCAGACTTGCACGGTCTGTGTCTTTATATGGCTGTTTGGTGAAAGATGGGCTGGGGAGGGCTTCAATGGCTGGGAGGGTATGGATGGGCTAGAGTGAGCTTTGACGGAGACTTCAGCGGTTGGAGCCCAAACACAGTCCCAGGTAGAGCTTTGGATTCTTGCCCAGAAATATGTAAGAAGAAAAAAAAATTTTAATTGAATCAGGTTTGGCAGACTGGTCTTTATCTGCCATCATCTACTTTGTCACTATGCTTTTTGACATGAAAGGCAGAACCACCTTCAGTAGAAAGGAAGGTACAGTGTGGAGAATAACTCCCACATCTGTAATATGGAGAAAGGACCCTGCATGAACGAGCCTGAAGCTCCAAAAAGCACAGTTACTTACCGTAACAGTTATTATACAGGGACAGCAGGCAGATATTCAACAGTGGGTGACGTCACTGACAGAGCCCCGCAGCGGACAGCCTCGAAAGCAGACTTGCTTGAAGATCTTTGTAAGAGCTTCCGAGTGCTGCACTGCGCATGCGCGAGTGACTTCCCGCCCGAGTTAGGGCGTGCGTCTCCTGTGAGGTACCTCAGTTCAGATACCTAGCTAAGAAGCCAACCAGGGGAGCAGGGTGGGTTGTGAGAATATCTGCCTGCTGTCCCTGGATAACAACTGTTACGGTAAGTAACTGTGCTTTATCCCAGGACAAGCAGGCAGCATATTCTCAACAGTGGGTGACCTCCAAGCTAAGCATAATGGGATGGAGGGAGAGTTGGCAAGTTAAGAAAAGAGATTTTGCAAAACAGATTGGCCAAAATGACCATCCCTTCTGAAGAAAGTATCCAGACAGTAATGAGAGGTGAATGTATGAACCGAGGACCAAGTGGCAGCCTTGCAGATTTCCTCAATAGAAGTTGATCTGAGGAAAGCTACAGACGCCGCCATTGCTCGAATTCTGTGGCCCGTGACTCAACCCTGCAGAGGGAGACCAGCCTGAGCATAGCAGAAAGAGATGCAAGCAGCCATCCAGTTGGATATGGTTGGCTTCGAGACAGGATGCCCCAACTTATTTGGATCGAAAGAGATGAAAAGTTGTGGGGCTATTCTGTGAGGTTGAGTGCATTGCAAGTAGAAAGCCAAGGCACGTTTACAGTCCAAAGTATGGAGTGCCACTTCTCCAGGGTGAGAATGAGGCTTTGGAAAAAAGACTGGAAGAACAATAGATTGATGTGAAATTCTGAAACAACTTTAGGTAAGAATTTAGGATGATGCGGAGGACCACCTTGTCATGGTGGAAAACTGTGAACGGTGGATCTGCAACCGAAGCTTGTAATTCACTGACTCTTCGAGCAGACGTGAGGGCAATCATGAAAACTACTTTCCAAGTAAGGTACTTGAGATGAGCCTTATCAATTGGTTCAAATGGAGGCTTCATCAATTGATCCAGGACAACATTGAGATCCCAGACCACTGGAGGTGGTTTGAGCAGTGGATGAACATTAAAAAGTCCTTTCATAAAGCGGGAAACCACAGGGTGTGCAGACAGGGGTTTCCCATCAAGAGGCTGATGAAAAGCAGCAATTATACTGAGATGGACTCGGATAGATGTAGACTGGAGGCCAGACTGTGATAAGTGAAGTAAATAATCCAAAACAGACGCCCAAGGAGGTAGACATTGGCTCCATATGGCAAGTGGAACACCAAGCAGAAAATCTAGTCCACTTCTGGTTATAACACTGCCGAGTGGATGGCTTTCTGGAAGCTACCAAAATATCCTGTACAGACTGAGAAAATTGTAGAGTCTGTTAGGTGGAAAGGTACCAAGCTGTTAAATGTAGATACTGCAGGTTGGGATGTAGCAAGGAATCCTTGACTCTGAGTAAGCAGAGAAGGAAAAACCGGTAGAAGTAGAGGCTCCCTGGCACTGAGTTGAAGTAGAAGGGAGTACAACGGTTGTCTGGGCCACTGAGGAGCTATCAGAATCATGGTGGCATGTTCTGTCTTGAGTTTGACAAGAGTCTTGAGAATCAGAGGGAATGGAGGGAAGGCTTAGAGAAACTGACCCATCTAATCCAGTAAGAAAGCATCTGCCTCTTGATGCTGGGGAGAGTATATTCGGGAGCAGAAGTGAGGCAGCTTGTTGTTGAGGGGAGAGGCAAAGAGGTCTATTTGAGGAGTCCCCCATCAAGCAAACACTTGATGTAGAGGCGAAGAATTGAGTGTCCATTTGTGTGGTTGCAGAAGACAACTCAACTTGTTCGCCAGACAGTTGTGCTGACCTTGAATGTAGACAGCTCTGAGAAAGATGTTGATGGATTGCCCAATCCCACAGCTTCAGAGCTTCTTGACAAAGGGAGTGAGATCCCGTCCCTCCCTGTTTGTTGACATAGTACATAGTGACTTGGTTGTCCGTCCGGACGAGGACTACCTTGTCGTGAAGAAGGTGTTGAAAAGCTTTGAGGGCATTGAAAATTGCTGAGTTCCAACAGACTGATGTGACAAAGACGGTCCGCAGGAGACCAATGACCTTAGGTACGGAGACCGTCTAGATGGGCTTCCCATGCATAGGTTGAAGAGTCTGTTGTGAGAACCTTCTGATGAGGGAGTGTGTGGAACAGCAAACCTCTGGAAAGATTGGAAGAGAGCATCCACCAGTGGAGAGATTGCTTCAACAAAGGAGTTACTGTAATTTGTTGAGAAAGCGGGTCGGTAGCTTGTTGCCACTGAGATGCCAGGGTCCCCTGAGGTATGCGAAACTGTAGAAGCCATGTGACCAAGCAGAACCATCATTTGTCTTGCTGAAATTGATGTGAGATAATAATAATAACAGTTTATATACCGCAGTACCATGAAGTTCTATGCGGTTTACAAAAGAATAAAAGAAGGTACAAATTGATTAAACTTAAGAGATGAAAGAAGTTGGTTAATGGGTCAAGAGAACTGTTATTGAGGAGAAAGAGATGTATAGGTCAGCTGTCTAGATATTTCAGGAACAGATTTGTTTTTAGGTGCTTCCTGAATTCCTCATACGTAGTGGGCGAAAGCAATAGTTCTAGATCTTTACCCCATAATACTGCCTGATGTGAGAGAAGGTGATCATGGTGTTTTTTCAGTTTACATCCTCTAACTGGGGGGGAAACGAAGTTCGAGTGTGAGCTTCTCTTGTGTCTGTTGGCTGAGAAGAAGAAAAGGTCAGTTATGTATTTAGGGGCTAGTCCATATAGTACTTTGAAGCAGAGGCAAGCGAACTTAAACTTTACGCGTGCTTCCATCAGCAGCCAGAGCAACTGCCGGTAGTAAGGTGTCACGTGATCAAATTTTTTTAGCCCGAAGATTAGTCTGACCACTGCATTTTGCATTAATTATAAATGTCACATATTCTTTTGGGAAATTGCTAAATAGGCGATGTTACAGTAATCAAGTTGACTTAGTACGGGGGATTGTACCAGGATTCTGAATGCTGATGTATCAAAATATGATTTGATGGATCTAAGTTTCTAGTTATACCCAGTATCTTCATGGTAGACTGAATAGGGTAACTAAGTTTATTGATGCATAGTGGTATTTTGGTGTCAAGCGGGTGTGGCGAAGCTACGCAAAATTTTGTTTTTACTAAATTAAGTTTGAGCTTGAAGTCAGTCATCCATTGCTCCATCAAATTTATAGCTTCTGATGCTTTGGGAATAGTTTCCGTGATAGAGTTAGCAAATGGGATGATAATCGTAAAGTCATCTGCATAACTGAATAATTTTATCCCCAGCTGGGTTAATTGCACACCCAGTGAGGACATGTAGACATTGAAAAGCAATGGGGATAGCGGTGACCCTTGCGGCACACCGGATGGATTGCTCCAGGTATCGGAGAGATCATAATTGAAATGTACCTGATAAGTACGGGACATAAGGAAGCCATGAAATCAGTTCAACACCTCATCCCTGATACCAATAGCATCTAGGCATTGTAGCATTTTCCCATGGTCTACTAGATCAAAGGCAGAGCTCATATCAAATTGCATGATCAGGGCATTGAGGCCCTTGCTAAATAATAGACACAGATTATCTAGGATAGCCGCAATTGCTGTCTCCGTACTGAATAAAGGTCTAAACCCGGATTGAGTTTCATGTAGGAGAGAGAACTGATTAAGATATTCCATCAATTGGGTGTGTACCAATCCTTCCATGATTTTTACAATAAATGGAATGGATGCTACTGGTCTGTAGTTGGTTATTAGAGCTGATGATTCTTTGCTATTTTTTAGGATTGGGGTTATGTGACCGTTGTTGGTGAGGAACTTCCCATTTTTTAGGTTATAGGCTAAGTAGTGTAGCAACGATAATTTAAATTCTAATGGTGCCGCTTTCATAATTTCCGGGGGACATGAGTCCAGAACGCAATATGATTTAGAGTATTTGTTATATAGTTTGTAAAATTATTCCATTCTAAGTCTTGAAAGGAACTCCAGATCATATCTGCTGGTATTTCATTTCCTTGTATGTTACCTATTTGATGATCACTGGGGTCATTTGTTAGACAGTTGTTTCTTATGTTTTTAATTTTTGAATCGAAATGCAGTGCTAAATCATTCGTAGAGGGTAACTTAATGTTGTGTACGGGTAGAGTGTGGCGAGTGGTGTCAAATAAATTTGTGATCAAGTTGAATAACTGTTTTGTATTGATTCCTTGTGAACCATTGCAAGATAAGTTGATTTTGGTAATGCTTTACGTTTATCTTTTATCAATTGTTTGTAGCTTTTTATGTTGGCTCTCCATTTGTTACGGTCTGCCAATTCCCCTGTTTTGTTCCAAATTCTTTCCAGTCGTCTAGCTAGTTGTTTCATTTTTAGAAGTTCAGTGTCGAACCATTTGTTATATTTATTTACACTGCTTTTGCTATTACGTTTAGGGGCAATTTTATCTAAAATGGATGTGCTGGTTGTCATCCAGTGATCCCAGAAATTGACTCCTTCATCTATCTCCGCTTGCAGTTCATATTGTGACCAGTATTCTTCTGGATTAATATAACCTCTTGTGTGATGTTCTCTTTTTATCATCGGACGTGTTTTAGATTTTCGATGAGATCAGATTAACTTGAAATAGTAAGTAAAATGGTCAGACCAGATATCGTGATACCAGGTGCCTTCAGGTAAAGAGATGACAGGGTTTAGGATTTCTTTTGTGGACATGGCTATCACATCTAAATGATGGCCTTTTTCATGTGTTTGTGTGGGTACAGGGAGGTTGTAGTTAAGTAGGGATAGAAAGTTTTTAAACTCTTTCGTGTCTGTATTGTCCTCTTCATCTAAGTGTATGTTTATGTCTCCTGCGATGATATTGTAGGAAGGGCCAATTGAATTATGTAGGACGGGCCAATTGAATTATGTAGGACAAATTCACAGAAGTCCTCTTTGGCTTTTGGCCAGCTTTTTGATGGGACATGGAATAATATGCAAGATAGTGATTCTTCTAGTTGATTGTTACTGATTTTACAGGCTAAAATTTCTAGTTGTGGTCACTTTGGAATCCAATATTTCAAACTCAAATCCTTCTTTAAGAATAATTGCTAATCCTCCTCCTTTTTTTTCCCTCGCGGTTTAGCGTAAGGATTTTAAAATTATCTGGTAGGAGATCAATTATTATTGGATCATCTTCAGACATGACACACTTGATGGCAAAGGTGAATGAGGATATCCTGACGTGGTGGAGGTAGAAACGCTCTGAGCTGGACAGTGTCTAGAGTGGACCCAATGAACTGGAGAGACTGAGATGGGGTCAACTGGGATTTTGGAAAGTTGACTTCAAACCCCAGACTTTGGAGGAACATAATAGTCTGTTGGGTCGCTGCAATAACCCCTTGTTGAGAGGGGGCTTTGATGAGTCAGTCGTCCAGGTACAGAAAAACTTGAAGACCCTGGGTACGGAGGGCTGCAGCCACCACCAGGCACTTTATGAAGACTCTGGGGTATGATGCGAGTCCGAATGGAAGAACTCTGTATTGTAGATGAAGATTCCCCACCCGAAATCTTAAATACTTGCAAGAGGCTGGATGAATCGGGATATGAGTGTAAGCCTCTTTGAGATCTAGAGAGCTTAGCCAATCTCCCTAATTCATCAGGGAATACAGAGTTGGTAAAGAAAGCATCCGAAGCTTCTCTTTGAGTAGAAATTTGTTGAGGGCTCTGAGGTCCAGAATGGGTCGCAAATCCCCCATCTTCTTTGGAATTAGAAAATAATGGGAATAAAAACCCATGTCCCGTTGGTTCAGAGGAACCTCTTCGACAGCTCGAAGGCAAAGAAGAGCCTGAGCTTCCTGAAGAAGAAGGGGAAGTTGCAATGAATTGGAAGGACACTCTCTTGGAGGGCGATCTAGAGGCACCTGAAGAAAGTAAAGTGAGTATCCCTCCCGAAGGATGTTGAGAACCCAGAGATCTGAGGTGATCATCTCCCACTGGTGATAAAAGTGGTGAAGATGACCTCCTATGGGCAGAAGAGAATTCTGATGCAGGGAGGTTGGCATGCTCAGACTGGGAATGTCAAAAAGACTGAGCAGGTTTAGTCGCAGCAGGAGTCTGAGCCTTCTGCTGTTGTTGTTGCTGTGGAGGCCTTCTAGGCAGAGGCCTGGAGAAAGCTGGTGTCGTTTTTTTGAGGATAACGACGTGGTGGTTGCTTGTATGGGCGAGCAGGAGGAGTCTTAGGCTTCGGCCGAATTAAGGAAGCAAAAGAGCGCTCATGTTCAGAGAGGCGCTTTGTAGTAGCTTCAATAGAATCATCAAAGAGTTCATTCCCCTGGCAAGGCAAATTTGCTAGACGGTCCTGCAGATTGGGATCCATATCAACAATGCGGAGCCAGGTGAGACGGCGCATGGATACTGCAAAGGCAGAAACTCTAGAAGAGAGCTCAAAAGCACAGTTACTTACCGTAACAGGTGCTATCCAGGGACAGCAGGCACATATTCTTGACTGACTGATGGGTGACGGCACCGACGGAGCCCCGGTACGGACAATTTTAGAGTGATTGCACTCTAAGAACTTTAGAAAGTTCTAGCTAGGCCGCACCGCGCGTGCGCGAGTGCCTTCCCGTCCGACAGAGGCGCGCGGTCCCCAGTTAAGATAAGCCAGCTAAGAAGCCAACCCGGGGAGGTGGGTGGGACGCAAGAATATGTGCCTGCTGTCCCTGGATAACACCTGTTACGGTAAGTAACTGTGCTTTATCCCAGGACAAGCAGGCAGCATATTCTTGACTGATGGGTGACCTCCAAGCTAACAAAAAGAGGGATGGAGGGAAGGTTGGCCATTAAGTAAACAAATTTTGTAAAACAGATTGGCCTTAGTGTCCATCCCGTCTGGAGAATGCATCCAGACAATAATGCGATGTGAAAGTATGAACTGAGGACCAAGTAGCAGCCTTGCAGATTTCCTCAATGGAAGTGGAACGGAGGAAAGCTACAGACGCTGCCATAGCTCTAACCTTGTGGCCCCGTGACAGAACCTTCCAGTGTTAGGCCCGACTGAGCATAACAAAAAGAAACGCAAGCAGCAAGCCAATTGGATAGGGTGCGTTTAGATACAGGATGACCCAACTTGTTAGGATCAAAGGACAAAAACAGTTGAGGAGATGATCTGTGAGGTTTGGTGCGTTCAAGATAGTAAGCCAAAGCACGTTTACAGTCCAAGGTATGCAAAGCCTGTTCACCTGGAAGAGAATGAGGCTTTGGAAAAAATACAGGTAGGACGATGGACTGATTAAGATGAAAGTCAGACACAACCTTAGGGAGAAACTTTGGATGTGTACGTAGAACCACCTTATCATGGTGAAAAACAGTGAAAGGTGGATCAGCCACTAGTGCATGCAACTCACTGACCCTCCTGGCAGAAGTGAGAGCTATCAGGAAGACCACTTTCCAAGTGAGAAATTTGAAATGTGCTGTGGCCAAAGGTTCAAAAGGAGGCTTCATTAAAGCGGAAAGAACCACATTGAGATCCCAAACCACAGGAGGGGGCTTGAGAGGTGGTTTCACATTGAAAAGGCCCCTCATGAATCTAGAAACTAAAGGATGAGCCGAGAGGGGTTTTCCATGAACCGGCTCATGAAAAGCAGCAATGGCACTAAGATGAACTCTGATAGAAGTAGATTTAAGGCCAGAGTCAGACAAGGAAAGAAGATAGTCCAACACCAGTCCCACTGCTAGAGACATGGGATTATGGTGATGTAAGAGGCACCAGGAAGAAAACCGAGACCACTTCTGTTGATAACACTGAAGAGTGGCCGATTTCCTGGAAGCATCAATGATAGAACGGACAGGCTGAGAAAGGAGAGAATGAGCCGAAGTCAGCCCGAGAGAAACCAAGCTGTCAAGTGCAGAGACTGCAGGTTGGGATGTAGAAGGGACTGTTGATGCTGAGTAAGCAGAGAAGGAAACAGTGGAAGAGGTATGGGTTCCCTGGAACTGAGTTGAAGTAGAAGGGAGAACCAATGTTGCCTGGGCCACCTTAGAGCGATGAGAATCATGGTGGCTTGTTCCCTCTTGAGCTTGAACAATGTCCGCAGCATGAGCGGTAGAGGGGGAAATGCATATAGAAAGAGACTGGTCCAATCCAGGAGAAATGCATCGGGCGCCAGACGGTGAGGAGAGTAGAGTCTGGAGCAAAACAGGAGCAGCTGATGGTTGTGGGGAGCTGCAAAAAGGTCCACTTGAGGAGTGCCCCATTGAGCGAAAATGGACTGAAGAGTCGAGGGATCGAGAGTCCATTCGTGAGGTTGGAGAATTCTGCTGAGATTGTCCGCTAAGGAATTCTGTTCCCCTTGAATGTAGACAGCCTTCAGGAATAAGTGACGAGCTGTCGCCCAAGACCAAATCCATTGGGCTTCCTGACACAACAGGCGAGAGCCCGTTCCTCCCTGTTTGTTGATGTAGTACATTGCAACTTGATTGTCTGTGCAAATGAGTAGTACTTGAGGAAAGAGAAGAAGTTGAAACGCCTTGAGGGCATAAAACATCGCTCGGAGTTCCAGGAAATTGATGTGGTGTTTCTTTTCCTGGGCAGTCCAAAACCCCTGAGTACGGAACTCGTTCAAGTGAGCTCCCCAGGCGTAGGGGGAGGAATCTGTGGTGATGACTAGTTGGTGCGGAGGTAGATGGAACAGCAGACCTCTGGATAGATTTGAAGATGTCAACCACCAAAGAAGTGACTGTCGAAGAGACGAGGTCACAGATATGTTCTGCGAACAAGGATCCGTCGCCTGGGACCATTGGTTCGCTAAGGTCCATTGAGGAGTACGCAGGTGGAGACGTGCGAAGGGGGTGACATGTACTGTCGAAGCCATGTGCCCCAATAGCACCATCATGTGATTCGCAGAAATGGTAATCTGTTGAAACACCTGTCGACAGAGATGAAGGATGGTCTGAAGGCGGTTGGATGGAAGAAACGCCCGCATCAGAACAGTGTCCAGAATGGCTCCAATGAATTGAAGTCGCTGGGTTGGAATGAGGTGCGACTTGGGTAGATTGATTTCGAAACCCAACAGTCGAAGGAAGTGAATGGTCTGGTTGGTGGCCAGCAGAACCGCCTGAGGAGAATAAGCCTTGATCA
Source organism: Geotrypetes seraphini (assembly GCF_902459505.1). NCBI lineage: Eukaryota > Metazoa > Chordata > Amphibia > Gymnophiona > Dermophiidae > Geotrypetes > Geotrypetes seraphini. The sequence continues at coordinate 73,993,381 of NC_047095.1, forward strand.
ACCAGTCGTCCAAGTAAGGGAAAACCTGAAAATTGTTAGAGCGGAGATAGGCCGCTACTACAATCAGGCACTTGGTGAATACCCTGGGAGAGGAGGCCAGACCGAAGGGTAGCACCTTGTAGGTTTTGATTGATGAGAAAGCGTAGATATTGCCTGGACGCCAAATGGATAGGAATATGTGTGTAAGCCTCTTTCAGATCGAGGGAGCATAGCCAGTCGCCCTGAGAGATGAGAGGGTGGCAAGAGAGCATTTTGAACTTCTCCTTGACCAAACATTTGTTGAGATCTCTGAGATCTAATATAGGTCTGAGGTCTTTTTGGGAACTAGAAAGTACCGGGAGTAAAATCCCTGACCTCTCTGATCTTGAGGAACTTCTTCGATGGCATTGAGAAGAAGGAGGGATTGAACCTCTTGAGCCAGAAGGAGGGACTGAGACTTGTTGGAAGCAGACTCTTTTGGCAGGCCTAACGGCGGAGGAGTCTGAAAATTGAGGGAGTAGCCATGGGCTATGAAAGAGAGCACCCACTGGTCGGTGGTGATCACTTCCCATCGAGTTAGAAAGATGTTTAGTCGACCTCCTATAGGTTGCGGAAGAGGACATGAGGGAGGAAGACTGGCAATGCCCTGGAGAAGCGAGTCAAAAGGGCTGAGTCGATTTAGGCTGAGCAACAGGCTTCATGGCAGGCGGCTGTTGTTGACGAGCCTGTTGTTGTTGCTGCCTTTGCCTCCGAGGCTGAGGAGGATGAGGCTGAATCGGCCGAGCAGAAAAACGCCTCTGATAGGACATCTGCTGCCTGAAAGGACGAGGAGGAGGAGGTTTCTTTTTGTTTTTCAATAAAGTATCCCACCTCGTCTCATGAGCAGAAAGCTTCTGAGTGGTGGTATCCAGAGATTCACCAAACAGCTCATCACCCAGGCAGGGAGCATTGGCAAGGCGGTCCTGGTGGTTCACATCAAGGTCTGAGACGCAAAGCCATGCCAGTCGTCTCATCGCTACAGCCATAGCAGTAGCTCGAGAGGTCAGTTCAAAAGTGTCATAGATGGAACGGACCATAAACTTCCTGAGTTGCAAGAGACTGGCACTGCATTGTTGAAAAGCAGAAAGCTTGCGGTCAGGAATATATTTCTGAAAAGTGGCCATCTGCTGGGTAAGATGTTTCAGGTAAAAGGAAAAGTGAAACGCATAGTTACCTGAACGGTTGGCCAACATAGTATTTTGGTAAAGTCGTTTACCAAATTTATCCATGGCCTTGCCTTCTCTGCCAGGAGGGACAGAGGCATATACACTAGAGCAGGGGTGCCCAACGCGTCGATCGCGATCGACCAGTAGGTCAGGAAGGCAACGCGAGTCGATCGCGGAGCCCATCCCGGGCTCTGTGATAGACTCGTGTTGCCGTCCTGATCTACAGGCCGATCAGCCTTCCTCTCCAGTGTTCTCCCTAGGGCCTTTTAGCTGGGCGGTCCGCCCAGCTGTCATCTGCCGCTGCTGAACATTAAAAAAAAAACCCCAAAAACCGGCTTGGAGATTTCAGCTCGTAGCGAACTTATGCTCCGGGCTCTAAAGTGTGCGTGCCGGCTTCTCTTCTCTTCCCTCCGAAACCGGAAGTTATGTCCGGGGGTGGGGTGGGGAGGGGAGAAGGGAAGCCGCACATGTTGAGAGCCCTGAAGCAAGCGTTCGCTACGGGCTAATGCGGGAGACAGGTTAGTGAAGCATTTGTTCTTCTTCCTGCCGGGTCCTGCCTACTTTCTGTTTCCGCGAAGGCAGGACCCGGCAGCATTTCCCCCAATAGATTGATCACGATCTTGGGCTGATCAGCCTTCCTCTTCCCGACGGCTGAATTGATGTCGGGGAGAGGAATGCTGGCTGGCCGAAGCAGGGAGAGCTTGGGGTCTGTTATTGGTGGCGTTTGGGTCCTGGTCCCCGATGGCAGTGGCAGTGGCTTGGGGGAGGGCAGGGAGAAAGAAAGAAAAAGGGCAGGCAGGGAGACAGAAGGAAAGAAGAGAAACAGAAAAAAAAGAAAGGGAGGCAGAGAGAAAGAAAGGGCACGGAAGAGGAAGGAAAAGTTGGGGGAAGGAATGAGGTCTGGAGGAGAGGAAGCATACAGGCTAAAAGAAGGGAAGAAAGATTGTATGCACAGTCAGAAGAAGAAAGTGCAACCAGAGACTCATGAAATCACCAGACAAGGTAGGAAAAATGATTTTATTTTAAATTTAGTGATCAAAATGTGTCTGAATTTATATCTGCTGTCTATATTTTACACTAAGGTCCCCTTTTACTAAACCGCAATAGAGGTTTTTAGCGCAGGGAGCCTATGAGTGTCGAGAGCAGCGCTGGACATTCAGCGCAGCTCCCTGCGCTAAAAACTGCTATCGTGGTTTAGTAAAAAGGGAGGGGGGTATATTTGTCTATTTTTGTATGGTTGTTACTGAGGTGATAGTGCATAGAGTCATCTGCTTTGACCTCTTTGAAAAACCCTGGAATAGGAATGATAATTAACATTTTCTATGCGTACAGTGTGCTTTGTGTTTTTTTTTAAATTTTATTGTTGGTAGATCATTTTGACTTGGTCATTTAAAAAGTAGCTCGCAAGCCCAAAAAGTGTGGGCACCCCTGCACTAGAGCCTGCAGATTTTTTTTGGGTTGACTCCACCAGCAAAGATTCATGTGGAAGCTGAGGTTTGTCAAACCCTGGGATAGGAATAACTTTATAAAGCGACTCTAGCTTCCTTGGAGCTCCTGGAATTGTGAGAGGAGTTTCCAAATTTTTATAAAAAGTTTCCCTTAATATATCATGAAGGGGTAACTTTAAAAATTATTTGGGAGGTTGTTCAAAGTCCAAAGCCTCCAAGAATGCTTTTGACTTCTTAGAATCAGATTCCAAGGGAAGAGAAAGGGTGTCTGACATTTCCCTAAGAAATTTGGTGAAGGAAGAGTGCTCTGGCTTACTAGCAGGATCCTGCACCGATGGGTCAGCCTCATCCGATGAAAAATCCTCCTCGGTACCGAGGGGATCATCAGAGTCATCCCATAAATCAGGGTCCCGTACCGATGGGAGAGGGCCCTGAGACAAAGGGGTAGAGGATTCGGTACGCCTGATTTTGCGTACCGATTTGCCTGAACGCATCGACACCGTACCCGGTGACTGTAAAACGGGACAGGCGTCGGTAAGCAGTACCGGATCAGAGGCCAAGTGAGCCGTACATCGAAGAGACTTTGGCTCCGCCGATAAGACAGGCATAGAAATAGAAGAGGCAGATTTAAGCGGTGCTGATAACGTCGATGCCGATAACATAGGCTGGTCGACTATCGGTACCGCAGGCTCAGTGGATACTGACACCGGAAGGTTCGGAGTTAGCAGAGCCGGGAGCAGGTGTTGTAATTGCTCCTTAAGCTGGACCTGAAGGATGGATGCTATACGCTCATCCAGAGACGGTCCCGATGGCACCGGTACCGCTATTTTCTTGCTCGGTACCTGCGGTGCCGCTCGACACTCAGGCGAAGTTCAATGCCGATGAAGAAGCAGTGACTTCTATGGGAGCGGAGCGTTTGCGGGGCCGGCGCGCAGTCTGCAGGACTTGGCTCACTGCTTGTTCGACTGGCGGGCCGAGAACAGAAGGGGAAGGCTTCTTAGCTGGCTTACCTGAAGGGTGCGACACCGAAGAGACCTCTTGCGGTGTCGAAACCACCGGTGCCGATTTGGAGGAAGTCGCTGGAGTCGACGCCGGTGGAACTTCCATAGCGGTACTGAAAAGAATCCGCTGTTGAATTTGGCGGTTCTTCAAAGTTCTCTTTTGAAGAGAACTACAGGGGGTGCACGTTTCTGCCCTATGGTCCGGACCTAAACACTGAAGGCACCACTTGTGCGGGTCGGATAAAGAAATAGGGCGTGCACACCGCTGACACTTCTTAAAACCCGGAGAAGGGAGCATGAAGGGAAAAACGGCAGTAGCAAAATCGAAGCCCGAGGCTTCGATGGTGCCAACAGGCCCCGCCGGGGCCGACTGAAAAAAGTCGAAAAATAGACTTTTGTTTTTGTTTTTTTAAGGAAAATAACAAAAGAAGAAAAAGTGAATAAATTCACAAGAAAAAATTACGCGAGCGGGAAGGCGAAAAAGAGAGTCCAACAGCCATTGGAAACACGCGTCTTCTTAGCTCCGCGGAAACGAAGAAACTGGGGACCGCGCGCCTCTGTCGGGCGGAAAGGCACTCGCGCACGCGCGGTGCGGCCTAGCTAGAACTTTCTAAAGTTCTTAGAGTGCAATCACTCTAAAATTGTCCGTACCGGGGCTCCGTCGGTGCCGTCACCCATTAGTCAGTCAAGAATATGCTGCCTGCTTGTCCTGGGATAAAGCATCGTATGTGGCTTGCAATATGAAGATTCGAAGTTGAGACAGAGTTTTGATGATCTGTTTAAATTCAGGAAGACTTTGTTCCTCAAGAGCCAGGTAGAACTTAGGCATCAATTTGAGGAAATGATTAAAATAAACCGTGAAAATGTAGTCGTAATTGAGAATTCTGTTAGCCATCATGGAATTCTGGTATAATCTACGGCCAAACTTGTCCATGATAAGGCCCTCCCTGCCTGGAGGGATCGCAGCGTAAAGCTTAGATGGATGAGCTTTCTTTAAAGAAGATTCCACAACCAAAGACTGATGGGACAATTGTGATTTGTCGAAGCCTTTGCAAGGTACTGTGCGATACCTGGATTCCAGCTTGGATGGAATGGCTGTAATGGAATAAGGAGATTCCATATTCCTTAAGAAAGTTTGTTTCAATACTGGAGTCATAGGAAGTCTCAATGTCTCCTTGGGTGGATGAGGCAGCTCCATGTCGGCCAAGTATTCAGGAGTGTACTTGGAATCAGAGGGGAGATCCAGCTGAAGAGCTTTCCCCATGTCAAAGACAAATCCGGCAAAAAAGGCAGACTTCGAGGTCAAGGTGCGAGACTTAGGAACCACCGAATAGGAAGGAGAAGCCTCTCTGGAATACTGAGAAGGAGGCTCAGAATCCAGGCGCACAGTGATTGAAGAAGCTCTGATACCTGCAACAGGAGGAGTTAGAGAGTGCTTGCCCTTCAAAGACCTTGATGGTGAAGTTCCTGGGGTTCAAGGAACAGAGTGGGTCGAGGCAGGATGCGATGGCTCCCTCGGAGTCTGTCTCGATGGAGGAGTCTTCGACCTCAATGGACTGCGAGGAGAAGCAGCTGGTGTAATAGCTTTGCGAGACTTATGTTTAGATTTAGTAGAAGTCTCTGTAGCCTTTGATAAACGAGGCATAGAAGACTCAGTATCCGGATGAGGAGAGGGTTTCTGCTGTAGAAAAGTCTCCTAACTGAGCTTAGAAGTGAGATGCCTCGAATGCCTCGAGTGATGCCTCAATCGAGGCTGAGGAGACTGTGTCTGAGGAGTAGGCGAAGAGTCGCTGGACGAGAAACGTCATGACTTCCGAGGCTTCACTTGAGGTGCTTCCACAGGGGTCTCAGATTGCCGCTCAGGCTGGCTCGTAGGAAGCAGTGTCGAGGCCGGGAGGAGCTGAGCTACAACCGAGGAAATCTAAGTGGTCAGAATGGCTTTTTACATGTCCTCGAACATGGGCACCGAGACAAAAGGATCAGGTCTCGAAAGTGCAGCAGTGCGCTCCAAGGAGGGCGACCTCGAGGATGAGTATTCCCGATGCTTGGAAGCACGCTTAGCTGGAAGTATCGAAGAGGCTGGCAGGACCGCAGACACGGCCTGGGATGCCTGAGACTCTGGAGGCTTCTTAGGAGTGGTACCAGAAGGAGAGACAGGAGACTTACCCACCGAGGAAGACTTCTGAGGAACTGCCGACGAGGCCTTCGAGACCGGAGGTGTCGAGGTCGAGGCCTTGGTGGAAGCAGATGGAGGTGTCAAGGTCTTGGAAGTCGAGGCTGTCTCCGAAGCCGAGACCCTCTCAGCAGATGGTTCCATGGTGCCAAAAAATTGAAGAAGCTTGGCACAGCATCTGCGAAGGGCTCGAGGTTGAAGGGTAGCACAGCGCAAACAGGCATCGGGGTAATGTTCAGGACCCAGGCAAGCAATACACCAACTATGAGGATTGGTGATTGAGATGGCCTTGGTGTAAGAAACTGTACGACAACCTCCTGGGGACACAGGCAGCTAAAATAGACTCTGACATCTCAAAATTACTGACCAAAACAACAGACATAAAAGAGTTCCGCAAAGAAATAAAAACATTACTGTTCAAAAAATATCTCCCATCACTCTAACCACCACCCATTGAGCTCCCAATCAACAACTTCAGAAATACCCACCTATATTATCTTTTACCTGTGATCTAGAATGTACTGTAATTCTGCTACACTACACCCGATTTAACCGATCGAGTTGACATGTATTACCTCTGTAAAATGCACTATCTTCTGTTATATGTATTATCTTCTATAATAAGTATTATCTTCTGTGAAATTGTAGTATCATAACTCATTACTGTTCCTGTAACTTACTCTTATCCTGAAATGTAACTTTACTGGAATGTCCCAGATATTTTCTATATTGTAATCCGCCTAGAACCGCAAGGCACAGGCGGAATAGAAATCCCTAATGTAATGTAATGTAATGTGTACTGGCTACACTTTTTGAACTCGGTAAGAGGCCGGGACGTAGAAAAAATAAAGGCTGACGTAACGAATGAGGTAAGCAGCCAGTCCTAGGCCAAAAGGCCCCTGGCCGGAAGAAAGTAAAAAAAAAACAAAAAAAAAACCTTTTTTTTTTTTTTTTAAAGAAAAGAAAGATTAAAAGAAATGCGAACACAGCAACTAACAAAAAATAAGAAAGCCGCGGTGAGAGAAGGCAACGAAGGCTGCAAGCTGAAGTGAAGAGGACTTCTTGGCTCCACATAAAACTTTGAAATGAGGTACCTCACAGGAGACGTGCACCCTAACTTGGGCGGGAAGACACTCACGCATGTGCAGTGAAGCATAGCACTCGGAAGCTCTTACAAAGATCTTCAAGCAAGTCTGCTTTCGAGACTGTCCGCTGTGGGGCTCCGTCGGTGACGACACCCACTGTTGAGAATATGCTGCCTGCTTGTCCTGGGATAACATGCTGTGCCAAGACGATGGCAACCAGAAAGACAGTCTTGATCGCAAGATCCAGAAGAGAAGCATCCTTCAGTTGCTTGAATGGGCTTCTCCAAGGCCTTGAAGAACAAGTTTAAGATTTCTCAAAGGGAAAAGGCGACACAAGGGAGTTCGCAAAGTGCCCCTCTCATAAACCTGAATGAGCAGTAAGTGAACTAGTGCTTCCGCATGCTCTAAGGCACAAAGAGCCTGCAACTATAATTTTAAGGGAGGCCACTGCTAAACCCTTCTCTAGGCCCGCCTGAAGAAAAGCTAGGAGCACCTAAATGAGAGCCCTCACAGGCTCCAAATGGTCTTTAGCACACCACTGTTGGAAAGCCTTCCATGCTTTGGCATAAGAAGCCATAGTAGAGGGTTTCTTCCAAGTGCAAAAAAGTCAAAATAATTACAGCTGAGTAATCACGCTGCATCAAAGCTGAGCACTCAAAGACCCATGTCGTACGACCAAAGCGCCATGGGTTTTCCACAGGCACCGGCCCCCGACTGAGAAGGTAGCGATGAAGAGATAGCTGATGCGTCTTGTCCTACTGAAGATGGCAGAATGTAAACCCACAGGATGGACAAAAAGCAATTATAGTGCAGAGGGCGGATGTAAAATGTGCATAATTTACGTTGGCACAGCTGCCAGACTAAATGGAATGGACCAATGGCTTAGTTTCTATAGGATTCTGACTGGTCTCTGTGAGGGGAACACAAGGGAGGGGATGGAGGTCAATACTCATGGAATTTGGAGGCAGACATATGCAGCACACTTGAGTGTTGGGTTAGAGAAAGTCCTTCTAAGCCAGCTATTAAAGAATAGCCTTGCTGTGTCAGACCAATGGTCCATCAAGCCCAGTAGCCCGTTCAAGAAAGGATTGGACAATTTCCTACTGGAAAAAGGGATAGAGGGGTATAGATAGAGGGCTACTTTACAGGTCCTAGACCTGTTGGGCCACCGCGTGGGCGGACTGCTGGGCACGATGGACCTCTGGTCTGACCCAGTGGAGGCATTTCTTATGTTCTTATGCCTCTCCCTTTCTCCCCCCTTCCAAATTGGTCTGGCACCCATCTTCTTCCCTCCGCTCCCCCCATAGTTTGGCATCTCTGATTCTTTCCTGCCAGCGTCTTCTCCCCACTCTCTCTTCCCCATTTCCCTTCAGCGTCTTCTCCCCACTCTCTCTTCCCATTTCCTTTCAGCGTCCTTCTCCCCCCCACCGTCTTCCCCATGTCCTGTTAGCGTCCTTATCTCCCCTGTCTTCCCCATGTTCTTTCAGCATCCTTCTCCCGCCCCCCGTCTTCCCCATGTCCTGTCAGCGTCCTTCTCCCCACTCTATCTTCCCCATGTGCTTTCAGCGTCTTTCTCCCCCCCTGTCTTCCCCATGTGCTTTCAGTGTCCTTCTCCACCCGTCTTCCCCAGGTGCTTTCAGTGTCCTTCTCCCTCCTTTGTTTTACCCATTTCCCTTAAGCATCTTTTCCTCTCCACTCCACCTTTCCTCCCTTTCTCCCTCCCACCGCCCGCCCGACTAACAGGCCCAGTCCTACAAACCTCCCTACCCTGTGGCCGCGAGTCTAAATTACCTTCTTACAGCAGCCGAGCGTTGTAGTTGCATATGGCTGCCGTAAAGGTTGTCTCTGACGCAACTTCCGGTTGTGTCAGAGATGACCTTTACGGCAGCCACACGCAGCTTCAATACTCCAGTATTTAAATGTTTTCATATCCCCCATCCCCGTCCTTTTCTCTAAAGTATACATAAGTCTCTTCTCATACATCATCCTTTGTCACAAGCTCCATATTTTTGGCACCTTTCTCTGAACCGCCTGAAGTCTTTTGATGTCCTTAGTGAGATACTCCAAACTGAGGCTAACCAGTGACTTGTACAAAGGCATTAACACATCCTTTCTTCTAAAGGAAGTGAAGATTATTCCTCACAAAATTCACTAGTGAAAAACTATTGAGTGTCTGCTCTGTTAGTATACAAAACACAGTGTTTTTGATTAACTAAGAAGCATATTCAGAGTGCAGTTTACCTGCCGTGTAAGGTCAAGTGCTGAGGCCTGTGGGATGGTGCTGTACATCTGACCAAGCATTTCACACAGCTGAGGAACCATTGGTGCAAAGTCATCCAGCAGTGTCTTCACTGACTTTTCAAAAATGGCACATACAGACTGCAGAAAAAACAAAAACATATAGCATTGTTCAGAACACCCCAAGCAAAGAGGGTAGCATTAAGATTTAATAAACTATGTCTTTTTTTAATTTATAAAGTTAACAAGAAGGAGCAGCATACTATCCAGCTTCAGTCTAAATCTCTGTGCATTTTCTATAGCAAGCTTCAAAAATTTGCCCCCCACCCTGCCATGCACTCAAAAAACTTGCTGTCCTAATGATCTAGCATGACAATCTGTTTGGGAAACACTCTTCTTTTAACATTTGAATGGCTGGACCTAGCTAAACCAAACACACAAAAGAAACAACTTGATGAGTTTAAGACTACTACTACTATTTATCATTTCTATAGCACTGAAAGACATCCACAGAACTGTAAATTTAATATTCAATAGACAATCCATGCTCAGAAGAGCTTACAATCTAATTTGGAGCTGATAGAAGGGATGATACAATAGGTATAGGCATCTGAAAGCAGCTTCAAAGAAATGGGCTTTTAGCTTGGATTTGAAGACTGCTAGAAAAGGAGCTTGATATACTGACTGGAAGCCTGTTCCAGGCATACAGAACGGCAATAAATAAGAAACGGAATCTGAAGTTGGCGATGGAGGTAAAGGAAACAGATAAGAAGGACTTACCTGATGAATGGAGTTTGTGGGGGATGAGTGAGGAGAGATATTCAGGGGCTTACAGAGTGAATGCACTTGAACTATATTTGGAAGTGGATGGGGAGCCAATGAAGTGATTTGAGCAGGGGATATTGCGAGTATGGCAGCTCTCACAGAAGAGGAGTCGTGCAGTAGCATTTTGGGAACAGATTGAAGGGGTGAGAGATGGATGAGCGGGAGACCTGAGAGAAGTACACTGTAGTAGTCTAAACAAGAGGTGATGAGAGCTTGGATGAGGGTTTTGGTAGTGTGCTCAGAGAGGAGAGGTTGGATTTTGGTAATATTATACAGGAGGAAGCGACAAGAGTCTAACATAACAGAACATAACATAAAACACACTTGTATACTGCAAATGCCATTAAGTTCTATGTAGTTCACAAAGCCTAGTAATACAAAACATCCAATATCTAACTTCTGAAAGATTCCCTAAAAAGATACGTTTTTAAGGCATGTCAAAATTGTTGATACGAATTTGGGAATATGAATATATGAGTTAAATCCCTAGTCCATAAGGCTGCCTGAAAAGATAGCAATCGTTCCTGAAATTTCTTATATTTATACAGTATCCCTTTACAGAAGGGAATGAAAATAATGAGTGAGATTTTCTAGAATGTTTAGAGTTTGTAATGATAAAAGATTCTATAAGATACTCAGGAATTGAGCCTTTTATACAGCCGAGCTTAAATTTAACCCGTGCCTCAACTAGAAGCCAGTGCAGTCGACAATAAAAATCAGTGACGTGATCATACTTCTTTAAGTTGAAAATCAATCTGACTGCTGCATTTTGAATTATGCGCAGTCTATGAAGATTTTTCTGAGTATCAGCAAGATGAACAATGTTACAATATGTGGGGATTATAATATGTTTTTATGTGTTCAAAGATTATTGATTAAGGTGGAGGGGGGAGATAAGTTCTAAATTGATTTTTTGCAGATTATTAAAAGTGTTGTATTTAAGTTAAAAATGTTTTTATTTGCTTATACACTTATTATAAGTTCTAAAAATGAATAAAGAATTTTAAAAAACCCAATGTTACAATAGTCCAACTGAGTAAGGACAAGTGATTGAACCAACAATCGAAAGGAGTTAATATCAAAGTATGCTCTAATAGTTCTTAATTTCCATAAAGTATAGAAACCCTTTCGAACCAACTAGTCACTCTGATTTTTCATAGTAAAGGTGCGATCTAAAATTACACCAAGTATCTTTATGGTTGACAGGATACTGGATCCATTGTATCATTTAAAACAATAGATTAACATCCTCATTTAAATTTGGTGATGCAAAGAAAAACTTAGTTTTTTCTGTATTAATTTTCAATTTAAATTCTGACATCCAAAATTCAATTATCTGTAGAATCTCAACCACATTTTGATTTATTTGAGAAAGGGAAGTATGTACAGGAATTAAAATAGTGATGTCGTCAGCATAACTAAATAATTTAATTTTGAAATGGGAGATTACGAGCTGACAAGACAGGGAGGAGAAGGAGTGTTATCCACAGAAATAGAGAATGGCGAGAGGGAGGAGGTGAGTTTAGGTAAAAAGATAAGGAGTTCAGTTTTAGCCATATTCAGTTTGAGATGGCGGTGAGACATCCAAAGTGCAATGTCAGACAGACAGGCTGAGATACAGGCCTGGATTCCTGTAGAGATATTGGGTGGGGAGAGGTAGATGTGGGAGTCATCAGCATAGAGGTGATATTGAGAACCATGGGAAGAGATAACCTCACCCTGCTCTACAAAGAGGCACACAATGGCTGAACATCTGAACTTGAGAGAAAACTTTTCAACTTTAGATCAGTCTAAAGCAGTGGTCTCAAACTCAAACCCTTTGCTGGGCCACATTTTGGATTTGTAGGTATTTGGAGGGCCTCAGAAAAAATAGTTTATGTCTTATTAAAGAAATGACGATTTGCATGAGGTAAAACTCTTTATAGTTTATAAATATTTCCTTTTGGCTAAGTCTTAATAATAATATTGTCATTTATAGCTAAAGAGACAGATGATCAAGAAACTGTTTTTTATTTTACTTTTGTGATTATGATAAACATGCCAAGGGCCTCAAAATAGTCCCTGGCAGGCCGCATGTTTGAGACCACTGGTCTAAAGACTAATGCCCAGAGCCAGAGACACTGCTTTGCTAGTGACCTGGGAGCCTAATAAACTTGCTGCACTTGGCAAGCACATTCCACAAGTTGCTGGAGACAGAAAATAGTGACTGGTATGTTCTGGGACTATATCACTCCTTATAGTAGTGATGCTTTCAATGGAAAAATTTACTCCCTGTCTCCATCTGCTGGCAGAACAGTATAAATCCATGTCTGATATAGTTTATTATTAAAATCACGTTTATTAAAATTTAATATACAACTTATAATAGCTGTCTAGCTAAGTTTGGACTGATTTAGAAGGATAATAATAATAATAAAACCAAACAACCTTTACCATGACTAGGTATGACAACTCAGGTCATACCTATACTACACTTTCAGCTTATATGTTGCTCTCCTCCAAGGACCCAGAGTGCTTTACCACAGAAAAAGCAGGCTAATGTTTAGTGAGGCGAGCTGAAAACCTGGAGAAATGAGTTGGATTCCCACTGCAGCTCCTTCTGACCCTGGGCAAATCACTTAACCCTCAACTGCCCCAAATACATAAGAACATATCATTAGGGTTGTCAAGAAAAAAGTTAATAATAATAACTTTATTCTTGTATACCGCGGTACCATGGAAGTTCAGTGCAGTTAACAGGTGAAGAGACTGTACAATTTACAGCGAATTTACAAGCATGACAGTGATGAGGCATAAAAGATGAAGGAGATACAAAATAGGACATTTGAGTAAACTAAGCGATCAGTTTCGTTAGGACATTAAATTTGTTTAACAGGAAGGGAGGGGATGGAGAATCCGGAGGTATATCAAAGGTCAGGTGGGGATCAAGGAGAAAGGAAGGGGAGGAGTCAGAGAAATTTGTCAAAGAGGTAGGTTTTAATTGACTTCCTGAACATTTGGTAGGAAGGAGAATTAGAAATGAGGGAGGTTAGGCATTTGTTCCATTTGCCAGCTTGGAATGATAGGGATCTATCAAGGAATCTCTTGTAGAGGCAGCCCTTTAGAAATGGAAAAGCAAACAGGTAGGCGTTTCGTGTGCGAGAGGGGCCTGCAAGTTCAAGGTGTTCAGACAGGTAGATTGGGGAAGAGCCTGTTAAGGTTTTGAAGCAGAGGCAGGCAAATTTGAAGATGATCCTTGCCTCTATTGGCAACCAATGAAGTTTTATGTAATATGAGCTTACATGGTCATATTTTTTGAGACCGTAGATGAGGCGAACGGCAGCATTTTGGACTATTCTCAAACGTTTGATGGTACTTTTATAGGATCCCAGGTATATAATGTTGCAATAGTCTAGGATGCTTAGGATTAGTGATTGGACCAGCAGTCGAAAGGAGAGGTGGTCGAAGTAATGCTTGATGGTGCGAAGTTTCCAGAGGGTGCAAAAACATTTTTTGACCTGGGCACTAGTATGGTCTTCGAAGGTCAGGCATCGGTCAAGGATGACACCAAGGATTTTTACAGTGGGGTTGATAGGGTAGTCTAGTCCATTTAGTTTCAGGGAAGTATTTGTTAGCTTATAGGTAGGACTTGCCAGGAATATTTTGGTTTTTTCAGGGTTTAATTTGAATTGTGAAGTACATTGTTCTAGCTTGGTGAGGATGGAAGAGATGAATTGTTCCGTCTCTTGTGTCAGTGAGGTTAAGGGAATGATGATGGTGATATTGTCTGCATATATAGCACAGTTACTTACCGTAACAGGTGTTATCCAGGGACAGCAGGCATATATTCTCACATGTGGGTGACGTCATCTACGGAGCCCCGGCGCGGACAGCTTTTCAAGCAAACTTGATTGAAGTTTCAAGTTTGCACACTGCACCACGCATGTGCGTGCCTTCTCGCCCACTAGAGGGCGCATCCCACCTCGTGGTCCTCAGTTCCATAACTAGCAAGGAAGCCATCCCCGGGGAGGCGGGCGGGTTGTGAGAATATATGCCTGCTGTCCCTGGATAACACCTGTTACGGTAAGTAACTGTGCTTTATCCCAGGACAAGCAGGCATGATATTCTCACATGTGGGTGACCTCCAAGCTAACCAAAAAAGGGCAGGTGGGAGGATGGCAATTTAGGAAAACAGATTTTGTAAAACTGACTGGCCAAACCGGCCGTCACTCCTGGATAAAGTGTCCAGACAGTAATGAGAGGTGAATGTATGAACCGAAGACCAAGTGGCAGCCTTACATATGTCCTCCATCGGAGTGGATCGGAGGAAAGCTATCGAAGCTGCCATCGCTCGGACCTTGTGCCCCGTGACTCGACCCGGGGGAGGAAGGCCAGCCTGAGCGTAGCAAAAGGAAATGCAAGCGGCCAACCAGTTAGACAGAGTGCGCTTGGAAACTGGATGCCCTAATCGATTGGGATCGAAGGACAAAAACAATTGAGGAACCTTCCGATGAGGCCTGGTGCGTTGAAGATAAAATGCCAACGCCCTCTTACAGTCAAGCGTGTGAAGCGCCGTCTCGCCAGGATGGGAGTGGGGCTTCGGGAAGAACACAGGAAGGACAATGGACTGATTGAGGTGGAAGTCAGAAACAACTTTAGGTAAAAACTTAGGATGGGTGCGGAGAACCACCTTGTCGTGATGAAAGACAGTGAAAGGGGGGTCCGCAACCAAGGCTTGCAACTCCCCGATCCGCCTGGCGGAGGTGAGGGCAATTAGAAACACCGCCTTCCAAGTCAGAAATTTCAAGAGGGACTTGTTGAGTGGCTCAAACGGGGGTTTCATCAGTTGAGCCAGAACCACATTCAAATTCCACACGACAGACGGAGGCTTAAGAGGGGGACAAACCCTGAGTAACCCTTTCATGAAGCGTGTCACCAAGGGATGGAGTGACAGAGGGCGTCCCTCCAGAGGTTGGTGGAAAGCAGAAATCGCACTGAGATGAACCCGCACCGAAGTGGTTTTCAAGCCGGAGCGCGACAAATGAAACAAATATTCTAAAACCGAGGATACCGGAACTGATACCGGATCCAGGTGAAAAGACGAGCACCAGGTGGAAAACCTGGTCCATTTCTGCGCATAGCAAAGCCTCGTCGAGATCTTGCGGGAGGCTTCCAACACCTCCTTCACCGATTGAGACAGGTCCGGAGGAGTCAGGGAACAAGAAACCAGGCTGTCAGGTGCAATGACTGCAGATTGGGATGTAACATGGATCCTTGACTCTGAGACAGCAGAGAAGGAGAGACAGGCAGGGGAAGAGGCTCTCTGGCACTGAGCTGGAGCAGCAGGGAGAACCAGTGCTGACGCGGCCACCGAGGTGCTATGAGAATCATCGTGGCCGTGGACGATTTTAGGTGTACCAACGTTCGCATGATCAGAGGGAACGGAGGGAATGCATACAGGAACCTCCCTTCCCAGTCGAGTAGGAAGGCATCCGCTTCCAGACGGTCCTGCGAGTACATCCGGGAACAATATAGTGGTAGTTTGTGTGTCTCCGGAGAGGCAAACAGATCCACCTGTGGCGTTCCCCAGCGAGCGAAGACCTCGCGTAGAACTGCTGAGTGTAGAGTCCACTCGTGCGGTTGCAGAAGTCGACTCAGTTTGTCCGCCAGGCAATTCCGTTCTCCTTGGATGTAGACCGCCCGGAGGAAGATGTTCCGGGAGGCCGCCCACTCCCAGAGGCGAAGAGCTTCGGAGCAGAGGGGCCATGACCCTGTCCCTCCCTGCTTGTTCACATAATACATTGCCACCTGATTGTCCGTGCGGACGAGGACCACCTGGTCCTGCAATATGTGAACGAAGGCTCGAAGTGCTAGGAAGATGGCTCGCAGCTCTAGCACGTTGATATGACACTGACGGTCTTCTGACGACCACAGGCCCTGCGTGCGAAGACCGTCGAGATGGGCTCCCCACGCGTACTCCGAGGAGTCCGTGGTCAGGACCTTGCGAAAAGGCGGAGTGCGAAACAATAGCCCCATGGACAGATTTGAAGAGTCTGTCCACCAACGCAGCGATTTCCGCAAGGGCGGAGTTACCGAAATGAGGCGAGACACCGGGTCGCACTCCTGGCGCCACTGGGACGCGAGGGTCCACTGAGGGATCCTCAGGTGTAGCCTCGCAAACGGCGTGACATGTACCGTCGAGGCCATATGGCCCAGCAGCATCATCATGCGCTTGGCCGACACCCTCGATAGTTGGGAGACCTGGCGGCTCATCCGTACCAAGGTTTCCACCCGCTGGGTCGGCAGGTAGGAGCGTAGGCGCACCGTGTCCAGCACCGCACCTATGAATTGAAGAGACTGCGACGGTCTCAACTGAGACTTTGGAAAGTTTATCTCGAACCCGAGAGTTTGCAGGAAGGCAATAGACTGTCGGGTCGCTGAGATAACCCCCTCCCTGGTCGGGGCTTTGATGAGCCAATCGTCCAGGTAAGGGAACACATGGAGTCCACGTGACCTGAGGGCTGCTGCAACCACCACCATGCACTTCGTGAATACTCGTGGGGACGCGGCCAGGCCGAAGGGCAGTACCCTGTACTGGAGGTGGAGATCCCCCACCTGGAATCGTAAGAATCTTCGACAGGCGGGGTGCACCGGAACATGGGTGTATGCTTCCTTCAGGTCGAGGGAGCACATCCAGTCCCCTTCCCCCAAGAGGGGGTACAAAACCGGGAGAGATAGCATTCGAAACTTCTCCCGGGCCAGGAATTTGTTGAGCTTCCTGAGGTCCAGTATGGGGCGCAGGTCCCCGGTCTTTTTTGGGACCAAAAAGTAGCGGGAGTAAAACCCCGTGCCCCACTGGTCCTTGGGGACCGGCTCGACCGCCCGAAGCTTCAAGAGGGCTTTGGCTTCGGTTATAAGGGTCGGTAGCTGCGAACGGTTGCAGGGGACTAAACTTGGGGGACTGTCCGGCGGCGAGGACACAAAGTTGAGCGAGTAGCCCTCGGAGACGATCCGGAGCACTCAAGCGTCTGAGGTAATCCCGGTCCATGCCTCCCGGAAGAACCGAAGACGGCCCCCGATAGGAAGGGGTTCCTGAGAAAGTGCGGAGGGGAACCCGCCCCGTCCGCTCAGCCCGTCAAAAGGAAGGCGCTGGCTTAGAAGGGCCCTGCGCCGGGGCTTGGGGTTGTCCCCCTCTGCCTCGCTGAGACGGACGTCTCGGAGGCGGTCTCGAGAAAGCCGGGGTCGACTTCTGAGGGTATCGGCGCGGCGGAGGCCGAAAGGGTTTCTGCGGCGGGGGCCTAGGTTTGGGGCGGACCAGGGATGCTAGAGAGCGCTCCTGTTCCGACAAGCGCTTGGTCGCCGCATCCAATGACTCGTCGAATAACTCGGACCCCACACAAGGCAAGTCTGCCAGGCGTTCCTGCAGGTTTGGGTCCATGTCGAGGGTGCGAAGCCAGGCCAAGCGGCGCATGGCCACCGCGAGGGCCGACACCCTCGAAACCAGCTCAAAGGCGTCGTACACTGCATGGAATAGGTACAACCGCAATTGAGACAGGTTGGACATAAACTTGTCGAATCCTGCTCTTTGGGAGTCCGGTAACGAGTTTCGATATTGAGGAAGGTCCTTCACCATACCACGCAAAAAGGAGGAAAAGGTGAAGGCGTAATTTAGAACCCTGGTGGCCATCAGGGAATTTGAATAGAGGCGACGGCCAAACTTGTCCAGGGTCCGCCCCTCCCTGCCTGGTGGAACCGCCGCAGAAACCCGTGAGGGCTGTGATTTTTTAAGAGCAGACTCCACCAGAAGAGACTGGTGTGAGAGCTGCGCCTTATCGAACCCTTTAGGGGGAATCGTCCTATACTTCGATTCCATTTTTGAAGGCACAGACGTGACTGTAAGAGGGTTTGACAAGTTCTTCAGCCAGGTTTGCAGAAGGACACTGTTGAGAGGGAGTCTAGGCACCCCCCTAGGAAGAATGGGGAGGTCCTGTTCCTCCAAAAATTCTTTGGAATACCGAGAGCCTACCATCAGGTCAATCCCCAGGGCTTGGGCCATGTCCTGAACGAAGGATGAAAATGAGGACGGCCTAGCCTGGGGAGAGGGGGTTCTCGACCGCCCCACCGAGGAGAGGGGGGAGGCCTCATGGGAGTAATGAGGATCCCTAACCGATCCCGAATCCCAGGATCCCCTCTCGAGGGCCCTCGAGGGGGAAGGGGAAGTTATCCTCCTCGCAGAACCCTTGGGTGAGGACCCCGGGGTTCGTGGGACACTCTCCCGTTTCCTCGGCGAGGCGGCCCGGGAAGACTTCCCATGGGGTGAGCGGAGGAGCCTCGGGTTGTCGAGGCGCAACTCCGACACCTGCAACGCCTCGCCCCCGAACGACGAGGAACGGTCGCGCCGAGGCGAGCCTCGGGGCCGCTTAGACTTCCTCGATCGACGCCCCGTCCGAGGTCGCGTCGAGGGCGAGGCGTGTCTGGAAGACCCGGAGGAAGAGGAGGAAAGACGGCGCACTCTGCGCAACTTTTCTTTGGGCCTTACACTCCGCTCAGGGGGTTCCCCCGAGGTCGAGGTCCGGGGCGGGGCCGAGACCGAGGTGAACGGGGTCCCAGTACCCGAGACCGAGGTCGCCGAGGCCGGGGCTCCCGAGGGAGCCGAGGCCGGGGCCTCCGAGACCGAAGGCGTCCAGGCCGAGGTCGAGGCCGCCGGAACCGCAGCACGCTGCAACACTTCCAGGGCTCCCGACAGCTCCGATGAGATCAGAGCTCGGAGGAGATCCTGGAAGGCCGGAATCCCCACGAAGGTGGGGAGTTCCGAGTCCGGGGCACACTCCCTGGAGGGCGACCTCGGTCTCGAGTATTCCCTCGGGGTGTGCGGAGTCGAGGTCCGATGCGGGGCCGGGGTCGACCCACCCGCCTTGGCCTGACTCGAGGATGGCTTCTTTGCTGAAGGGGATGGAACAGAGGACTTACCCGAAGCTTGCTTCACTGACGACGCCTTCGAGGAAGAGGGCCGAGGCGAGGCCGAGGCCCCCGAGGACGCCGAGGTCAAGGCCGGGGCCGAAGCCGAGGCCGACGTCGAGGCCTTAGGCGGCGCGTCGACGGCGAACAATTCGGCCATTCTTGCCTTACGGCGACGGAGGGCCCTGTTTTGGAAGGTAGCACAGCGATCACACGAGTCTGTCGGATGTTCGGGCCCAAGACAGACAATGCACCACCGGTGAGGGTCAGTGATGGAAAGCAACCTCTCACACCGGCTGCACTTTTTGAATCCCGTAACAGGACGGGACATCCACGAAGAAAAAGAAGAAGGCCGGGAACGTACCGACGTCCCGCGGCCACGGCTTCCGGGAGCCCCCGGAACCCGACGAAAAACGAAAGACTTTTTTTTTTTTTTGAAAAGAAACGAAAGGAAAACAGCACCGCGAACTAATTCGAAGGGAAAAACAAACTAAACGCGGCAGCTAGAAGGCAAAAACACTGGAGCTCAGATCCACAGGGCTTTCTTGCTCCGCGGAAAAATTTGAACTGAGGACCACGAGGTGGGATGCGCCCTCTAGTGGGCGAGAAGGCACGCACATGCGTGGTGCAGTGTGCAAACTTGAAACTTCAATCAAGTTTGCTTGAAAAGCTGTCCGCGCCGGGGCTCCGTAGATGACGTCACCCACATGTGAGAATATCATGCCTGCTTGTCCTGGGATAAAAATGATTTTAGGTTTAAGTCAGCTAACATCCGTGCCAGCGGGGCCAAGTAGATGTTGAAAGGAAGGGGGATAGGGGAGAGCCCTGTGGGACACCACAGGGATTGTGCCAGGAATGGGAGAAGGTTCCGTTACTGTGGACCTGATAAGTACGATTGGTTAAGAAACTTGTGAGCCAGTTTAGTACCTGGCCTATGATGCCAATGGAATCATGGCAGTTGAGCAATATGTCATGGTCAACCAGGTCGAAGGCACTGCTCAGGTCAAGCTGGAGAATCAGGGCGCTTTTGCCCAGTGAGAACAAGTAGAGGAGGTAATTGGTCAGTGCAGCTAAGACAGTTTCTGTGCTGTGGTTTGGGCGGAAGCCAGACTGGGAGTCATGTAGGATGCTGAACTTTTCTAGGTATTTCGTGAGGTCATGGTTGACAAGACCTTCCATGAGTTTTTGGAAGAGTGGTATGTTGGCGATGGGTCTGTAGTTGGTGGTGGAAGAGATTGGATCCTTGGTGTTTTTAAGGATGGGGGATACAAGAATGTGGCCCAGTTCGGTCGGAAAGTGGCCAGTGGATAGGCATAGTGTAAACCAGTTGAAAAGTTCAGCTTTAAATATGGGGGGAGCAGATCTCATGATGGCGGGAGGGCAGTTGTCTAATAGGCAATTGGAGTTGGCATATTTAGCGTAGAGTTTGAGAAAAAAGTTCCAGTCTGGGCTTTCGAAGTGATTCCAAGTCATGTCTGCTATTGAGCCTTCTTTACCTACTGTAGGTTGGTTGATTATTGGTTCAGAGCTAGGAACTACAAGGGACGATTTCAGGGTGTGAATTTTGTTGGCAAAATGATTGGCTAGGATTGTGGCAGAGGGTGGGAGGTCTGAGAAAAGTTGTTTGTGAGAGTCGGTGTCAAACAGGGAGTTGACAATTCTAAAAAGTGCTTTACTGTTCAGAGAAGGGGAATTTATTATTTGGGAATAGTGTTTACTGCATTTATCATTCTTTTGTATTCTTTGACTTTTAAATGCCAGTTGAGTCTGTCGTTGTTGGTCCCTGATTTACGCCTTGTTCTTTGTAGTTTCCATACCTCTCGTTTTAGGGCTAAGAGATCCGCATCGAATCAGCTGTTTGAGGGACAAAGTGTTTTCTTGCGTAGTCTTAGTGGGGCGATGGTGTTTAGGACTTGGCCACTGAAGTTTCTCCAGTTTGGGAGAAAGTTGGGGTCTAGGTCAGAGTTGGAAATGAGGGTATAGTGTGTCCAGAATTCTGCTGGATTTAGTTGCTCTCTTGTCCAGGTCATCTTCTGTGTATGGTTGGACTTAGGCTTCCTATCAGGTTGTTTTTTGAGCCAGGTTAGTTCGAAATTACACAGTAGGTGGTCAGAACAAGGGGTGTTAGTCCAGGTTTGAGCTGTGAAACTTATGTTGAGGGTAGTAGGGGTGTTGGAAAGGAAAGTGATCAGGTCAAGGTGGTGGCCTTTCCTATGTGTTGTGGTTTGGGTGGGCTTGGTGAAGCCTAGTGATGTGAGGAAGGAAAGTAGGTCAGCAACGTTAGAATTTTCTTCTTGCTCGAGGTGTAAGTTAATGTTCTGACTAAGAGATTGTGGGTGTCAGCTGCTGAGTTCGTAAAGAGGAATTCGAAGTAGTCGTCTTTTGATAGATTCCATTTATTAGGGGGTATGTAGGATAGCATGACGATTAGGTTATCTTTACAGTCGGTTTTGGAAATTTTGCACATGAGGATTTCCAGGTCATTGGTTAGTTTGGAATCCAGTATTTGGAAGTCAAAATGGTCTCGGAGAATAATAGCTAGCCACCTCCTCTTTTTGAGTTTCTTGAGAGGAGGATAATTTTGTAGTGCGGTGGGAGGATTTCCCCTATAATGGCATCCTGGTCGGAAGTGAGCCAGGTTTCGGTTAGAAGTACAATATCTAGGTGTGTTTCTACCAGCCAGTCTTTGATGAGTTGGGCCTTGTTTCTAACCGAGCGAATGTTCAGATAGGCTCCAGGAAGAATGGATTGTTCTGGAAGATGTGAGGGATCCGTACGTTGTATGTTTTTTAGGGATCGTTTTCTTTTGGGTGTTGGTCTGGATGGGTAGTGAGTGGTGTTGATCACTGGAATTGGGAAAGGGCCTGTTTCAGTGCAATCATGAAAGAGTCAGTGGGGGAGGAATTTATCAGGTCCTGAGATTCTATTGCATGTGGTGTAGGAGGCTTTTGAAATCCAGCCTCTTGTGCTAAGTAAGTAGAGGAGGAGAAAGGCTGTGAGGTTACGTGTAAGGCTTGTCATGTTGGAGCTGTGGGTAAGAGGGGGAGTAGAGGTGCGGAGACTGAACTTGGTGAAGAAGGGAGTAGAGGAGCGGAGGCTGAGATTGGTGAAGAAGGGGGCAGGCAGGTGGGCCGGGCATATAAGAAAAAGCAGTTACTTACCGTAACAGGTGTTATCCAGGGACAGCAGGCAGATATTCTTAACTGATGGGTGACAGCACCAACGGAGCCCCGGTACGGATAATTTTAGAGTGATTGCACTCTAAGAACTTAGAAAGTTCTAGTTAGGACGCACCGCGCTTGCGCGAGTGCCTTCCCGCCCGACGGAGGCGCGCGGTCCCCAGTTAGGATAAGCCAGCTAAGAAGCCAACCCGGGGAGGAGGGGGGGACGTAAGAATATCTGCCTGCTGTCCCTGGATAACACCTGTTACGGTAAGTAACTGTGCTTTATCCCAGGACAAGCAGGCAGCATATTCTTAACTGATGGGTGACTTCCAAGCTAACAAAAAGAGGGATGGAGGGAAGGTTGGCCATTAGGAAAATAAATTTTGTAAAACAGATTGGCCGAAGTGTCCATCCCGTCTGGAGAATGCATCCAGACAATAATGAGATGTGAAAGTATGAACTGAGGACCAAGTAGCAGCCTTGCAGATTTCCTCAATAGGAGTTGATCTGAGGAAAGCTACAGACGCTGCCATAGCTCTAACCTTATGGGCTGTGACAGAACCTTCCAGTGTCAGTCCGGCCTGATCATAACAGAATGAGATGCAAGCAGCAAGCCAATTGGACAATGTACGTTTAGACACAGGATGTCCCAACTTATTGGGATCAAAGGACAGAAAAAGTTGGGGAGACGATCTGTGAGGTTTAGTGCGCTCTAAATAGTAAGCCAAAGCACGCTTACAGTCCAAAGTATGCAAAGCCTGTTCTCCAGGATGAGAATGAGGTTTCGGAAATAATACAGGCAGGACAATGGACTGGTTAAGATGAAAGTCAGATACAACCTTAGGGAGGAACTTTGGATGTGTACTCAGAACTACCTTGTCATGGTGAAAGACTGTGAAAGGTGGATCGGTAACTAGTGCATGCAACTCACTGACCCTCCTGGCAGAGGTGAGAGCAATAAGGAAAACCATTTTCCAAGTGAGAAATTTGAAAAGAGCTGTGGCCAATGGTTCAAAAGGAGGCTTCATTAAGGCGGAAAGAACCACATTAAGATCCCAGACCACAGGAGGGGGCTTGAGAGGTGGTTTTACATTGAAAAGTCCCCGCATGAATCTGGAAGCCAAAGGATGAGCAGTAAGAGGTTTTCCGTGAACTGGCTCATGAAAAGCAGTAATGGCACTGAGAAGGACTCTGATAGAAGTAGATTTGAGACCAGAGTTAGACAAAGAAAGTAGATAATCCAACACTAGTTCTACTGCTAGCGAAGTTGGATCATGATGATGCAGTAGGCACCAGGAAGAAAACCGGGTCCACTTCTGTTGATAGCATTGAAGAGTGGCCGGCTTCCTGGAAGCATCAAGAATAGAACGGACAGGCTGAGAAAGAAGTGAATGAGCCGAGGTCAGCCCGAGAGATACCAAGCTGTCAGGTGCAGAGACTGTAGGTTGGGATGTAGGAGGGACTGCTGGTGCTGAGTAAGCAGAGAAGGAAACAGTGGAAGAAGTATGGGCTCCCTGGAACTGAGTTGAAGTAGAAGGGAGAACCAATGCTGCCTGGGCCACCGTGGAGCGATGAGAATCATGGGGCTTGTTCCCTGTGGAGCTTGAACAAGGTCCGCAACATGAGAGGCAAAGGAGGAAATGCATAAAGGAATAGATTGGACCAATCCAGGAGAAACGCATCTACTGCCAAACGGTGAGGGGAGTAGAGTCTGGAGCAAAATTGGGGCACTTGATGATTGTGAGGAGCTGCAAAAAGGTCCACCTGAGGAGTGCCCCATTGAGTGAAGATGGACTGAAGAATTATGGGATCGAGAGTCCATTCGTGGGGTTGGAGAATTCTGCTGAGATTGTCTGCTAAGGAATTCTGCTCTCCCTGTATGTAGACAGCTTTCAGGAACAAATGGCGAGCTGTTGCCCAAGACCAAATCTTTTGGGCCTCCTGACACAACAGGCGAGAGCCCGTCCCACCCTGTTTGTTGATGTAGTACATTGCTACTTGATTGTCTGTGCAAAGTAGTAGAACTTGAGGAAAGAGGAGATGCTGAAAAGCCTTGAGGGCATAAAGCATCGCTCTGAGTTCCAGGAAATTGATGTGATGTTTCTTTTCCTGGGCTGTCCAAAGACCTTGAGTTTGGAAATCGTTCAAGTGAGCTCCCCAGGCATATGGGGATGCGTTTGTGGTGATGACTAGATGATGAGGAGGCAGATGGAACAGAAGGCCTCTGGAGAGATTGTAAGATTTCAACCACCATTGCAGAGACTGTCGAAGTGACGATGTCACAAATATGTGTCGCGAACAAGGATCCGTCGCCTGGGACCACTGGGTAGCTAGGGTCCATTGTGGAGTGCGTAGGTGAAGACGTGCGAAGGGGGTGACATGAACTGTCGAGGCCATGTGACCCAAGAGTATCATCATTTGTTTTGCAGAGATGGACAGCTGTGAGAGCACCTGCTGACAGAGATGAAGAAGAGTCTGAAGGCGATTGGATGGAAGAAACGCTCTCATGAGAACAGTGTCCAAGATCGCTCTGATGAACTGAAGCCGCTGAGTGGGGATAAGATGCGACTTGGGCAGATTGATCTCGAAACCCAGAAGTTGGAGAAATAGGATGGTCTGGTTGGTGGCATGTAGCACTTCCTGAGATGAAGGAGCCTTGATTAACCAGTCGTCCAGGTAAGGGAAGACTTGAAGATGGTGAGAGTGTAGAAAAGCGGCTACCACAATGAGAAACTTTGTGAACACCCTGAGAGAGGAGGCAAGACCGAAGGGTAACACTTTGTAATGGTAATGACAGCGATTGATCATGAAGCGGAGATACTGTCTGGAGGCCAGATTGACCGGAATGTGAGTGTAGGCCTCCTTTAGATCGAGGGAACATAGCCAGTTGCCCTGAGTGAGAAGAGGATAAAGTGTGGCCAGAGAAAGCATTTTGAACTTTTCCTTGACCAAGCATTTGTTGAGATCTCGGAGATCTAGTATGGGTCTGAGGTCCCCGGTTTTTTTGGGGACCAGAAAATAGCGGGAGTAGAATCCCTGCCCCTTCTGATCTAGAGGAACTTCCTCTATGGCGTTCAGAAGAAGGGATTGGACCTCCTGAAGGAGGAGGGAGGACTGAGATGTGTTCAAAGCAGACTCTTTTGGAGGACTTTGGGTGGGAAGAGTCTGAAAGTTGAGAGAATAGCCATGGCGAATGATGTCTAGAACCCACTAGTCTGAAGTGATGATCTCCCAACGGCTGAGGAAAGTAGAAAGACGTCCTCCTATGGGTTGAGGCAAAAGGGACAATGGTGGAAGACTGGCTAGGCCCTGGAGAATGAAGTCAAAAGGGTTGAGTGGACTTCGGTTGTGTAGGAGGCTTCACCTGTTGCTGCTGTGGAACATGAGGTTGTTGGCGTTGCTGCTGACGTCTAGGCTGCTGAGGAGCAGATGGTAAGGGTCTAGCAGAGTAGTGACGCTGATAGGACGATTGTTGGAGAAAGGGCCGAGCAGGTGGAGGCTTCTTTTTATTCTTTAGAAGAGTGTCCCAGCGAGTCTCATGCACAGAAAGTTTTTCAGTAGTAGAATCCATGGATTCACCAAACAACTCGTCCCCTAAGTAGGGGGCATTGGCAAGGCGGTCTTGGTGGTTGACATCGAGTTCTGAGACTCGAAGCCAAGCGAGACGTCTCATAGCAACAGCCATTGCCGTAGCCCTAGATGTAAGTTTGAAGGTGTCATAGATGGAACGCACCATGAACTTGCGAAGTTGCAATAAACTAGACGTGAATTGACGGAATAAGGAAAGCTTCCGATCAGGGAGATATTTTTCAAAAGAAGAAAGCTGTTGGATAAGATGCTTCAGGTAAAATGAAAAGTGAAAGGAATAATTACCTGAGCGGTTGGCAAGCATCACATTTTGGTAGAGCCGCTTGCCAAACTTATCCATAGCTTTGCCCTCTCTGCCAGGAGGGACAGAAGCATAGACACTAGAGCCCGCAGTCTTTTTCAAAGTGGATTCCACAAGCAAGGATTCATGTGGAAGCTGAGGCTTGTCAAAGCCTGGAATAGGAGTTACTCTGTATAAGGTGTCTAATTTTCGAGGAGCACCGGGAATGGTTAAAGGTGTCTCCAAGTTTTTATAGAAAGTCTCTCTTAAAATATCATGGAGAGGTAATTTTAGAAATTCCTTGGGCGGTTGATCAAAGTCCAAAGCCTCAAGAAAAGCTTTGGACTTCTTAGATTCAGCCTCCAAAGGAATAGAAAGAGATTCACACATTTTCTTTAAAAAAGATGTAAAGGAAGATGAATCAGGCTTGACAGAAGGGTCCTGTGCAGAAGGGTCTTCCTCAGGTGAAGAGGCCTCAGCATCAGAAAATAGAGGCTCTTCTGAGTCATCCCAAAGATCAGGGTCCCTGACTTGTGAACTGCGACCCCGGGAGTCCGGCGTCGAAGGTTCAGTATGCCTGGTTTTGCGCACCGACTTCCCAGAGCGGAGGGATGCGGTACCCGGGGAAGTCAGTGGTTGCTGGTGCCGGGAGTCAGAAATTAGTGCGGAGTCGGTTGTTTGAACCGCACGGTGCAGGCCTCTCGGTTCCGTAGATAATGCCGGCATGGGAGCCGAAGAGGCAGAGTGGACCGGTACTGAAAGAGTGGAAGCCGACAATAGCGGCTGCTCCACGTCGGTACCGGTGGCTCAGACTGGACCGGAACCGGAAGGTTCAGTGCCAACAGAGCAGGAAGCAGCTGCTGCAATTGCTCCTTAAGTTGGGCTTGAAGGACAGCCGCAATACGGTCATCCAAGGAAGGCACCGGTATCGCTTTCTTTTTCTGCGGTACCTGTGGTGCTGCTCGACGCCCAAAGGATGAGGAGGCCGAAGAGGATGAATTCACCTCAATAGGGGCGGAGCGTTTACGAGTGCGCCTCGAGGTCGGCAGGACTGGACTCTCTGCCACAGCGACCGGAGGACGCTCCAAGGAGGAAGGCTTCTTAACCGGCTTACCTGAGGGGTGCGACGCCGGAGTGGTTTGTGTGGCGTCGATGAAGTGGGTGCTGGTTGAGAAGCCGCCGACGTCAGTGTCGATGCCGAGGGATCAGCCATCGCGGCACCGAACAAAAGTTTCTGTTGAAGCTGCCTGTTTTTTAAAGTGCGCTTCTTAAGAGTAGCACAACGGGTGCAGGTGGACGCCCTATGATCCGGACCCAAGAACTGCAGACACCAATTGTGTGGGTTGGTCAACGATATGGGGCGCGCACACCGTTGGCACTTTTTGAATCCTGGGTGAGGGGGCATGAAGGTAAACACTGCCTCTGCCAAATCAAAAGCGGAGGCTTCTATGGTGACAACAGGCCCCGCCGGGGCGAACCCGAAAAAAGAAAGAAATCAAGTGAATGATATATATATATATATTTTTTTTTTAGAGAAATAAAGAAAAAAAGGAAGATAAGCTTCCAACAAGCAAAAATTATGCGAGCGGGAAGGCAAGAAAAATTTTTCAACGGCTGTTGAAAAAAACGCGTCTTCTTAGCTCCGCGGAAACTAAGAAACTGGGGACCGCGCGCCTCCGTCGGGTGGGAAGGCACTCGCGCATGCGCGGTGCGGCCTAACTAGAACTTTCTAAGTTCTTAGAGTGCAATCACTCTAAAATTGTCCGTACCGGGACTCCGTCGGTGCCGTCACCCATCAGTTAAGAATATGCTGCCTGCTTGTCCTGGGATAAAGAGAGGTTATGCAGAGAGGCCGGCTATGGTTATCTATGCGAGTGCTTAACTGATGAAAAGAAGTTGAGAACAGGCTTGGGTTGAATACTTAAAGAGCAATACAGGCTTGGGTACAGTCAGATAGGTCTGTATACTTGAATGTAAATCTAAGAGCTTGTAAGGTAATACAGTGAATAAAACTTAAGGGCTAATACAGAATATAAATCTGTGAACTTGAAGAGCGATACAGGCTTGGGTACAGACTAGTAGCCTATATTCTTGAATATAAATCTAAGAATTTTTAAGGTTAAACAGTGAATAAAACTTGAGAGCTAATTCAAAATATGAATCTGTGGACTTATGAGCTATTGAGCTAATTCAGCATATATAAGTCTATGAGCTAAGAAGTAATGTTGAAAATGACGATTCAAAGTCGCTGGACTAGATGCCAGTCATTGGTGACCTCGAGGAGTTTATTGAGGAGAGTCTACTCAGTCTGTGGTTAAGCGGATAGAAGCAGGTCAGTCGGCTTCCCGGCAGTCGCTTCACGAAGGCGTGCACTAAGGCGCACGCGCCTTTGTCGTACGCCTTCGTCAGCGCGCCTTAGGCGCTGTGATTTTAAGTCGAAGAAGTCCCTTGCTGGATCGGGGGAGGGGCGGAGCTGTGCTCCCATGCTCTGCCGAAGAGGCCCCGATGTCTTCTACCGCCTGCAGGTAACAGTGCAGGGGGAGCAAAGGAGGAATCCCGTAGACGCTGTGATTTTAAGTCGAAGAAGTCCCTTGCTGGATCGGGGGAGGGGCGGAGCTCTGCTCCCACGCTCTGCCGAAGAAGCCCCGATATCTCTTACCGCCTGCAGGTAGCAGTGCAGGGGGAGCAATTTAAAGCTCATCCTGGGGTCACTCAAAGCAACTGATTACATAAAGCTCAGTTTTTCTTAAAATTTGCTATTTTTGCTTAATGGAGCAAATTTATTTCTTATTTATTTATTCATTCAATTTTCTAGCTCTTCCTCCCAAAAGAGCTCAGAACAGGTTACAAGGTTAACAAACATAGTAAGAGTCAGTCCTAGGAATAGACATACAAGATTGTATGATATAGAGATCACATAGAAGGTTACATAGAGGGTTAAAGGGAAAACTTGTATGAATGTATGGGATGATCTTAAGGTGGCCAAATAGGTTGAAAAGGTGATGGCAAAAGCTAGAAGAATGCTAGGACCTATCAGCATGGTTTTAGCAAAGGCAGATCGTGTTTTGATGAACTTGCTGCACTTCTTTGAGGGAGTAAACAGACAGATAGATAAGGGCAACCCGGTCGACATTGCATATCTGGATTTTCAGAAGCCGTTTGACAAGGTTAGAAACATAGAACATGACGGCAGAAAAGGGCCACGGCCCATCTAGTCTGCCCACACTAATGGCCCACCCCCTAACTACCTTCATGAAGAGATCCCACATGCCAATCCCATCCTTTCTTAAAATCTGGCACGCTGCTGGCCTTAATTACCTGTTGTGGAAGATTATTCCAGCGATCAACCACCCTTTCGGTGAAGAAATATTTTCTGGTGTTGCCATGAAATTTTCCACCCTTGATTTTCAACGGATGCCCTCTTGTTGCCGTGGGTCCTTTAAGGAAAAAGAGATCCTCTTCCACGTTCCTCGAGTGAGTACAGATGCAACTTACCCAGTCGTTCCTCATACGGGAGATCCTTGAGACCCGAGTCCATCCTGGTGGCCATTCGCTGAACCGACTCAATTCTCCGCACATCTTTTTGATAATGCGGCCTCCAGAATTGTACACAGTATTCCAGATGGGGGTCTCACCATGGATCTGTACAACGGCATTATGACCTCGGGCTTACAGCCGACGAAACTTCTACGGATACAGCCCATGATTTGTCTAGCCCTGGATGAAGCTTTCTCCACTTGATTGGCAGTCTTCATGTCTTCGCTAATGATCACCCCAAGTCACGTTCTGCTACAGTCCTTGCTAGGATCTCACTATTTAGGGTGTAAGTCCTGCATGGATTTTTGCCGCCAAGGTTCATGACCTTGCATTTTTTGGCATTGAAACTTAGTTGCCAAGTCTTTGACCAATGCTCCAGCAGGAGTAGGTTCTGCGACATACTGTCGGGCATTGAGCTTTTGTCGGGCACTGTGCTTTCATCTGTTGTGCGGTTGCCTACTATGTTGCATAGTTTGGTGTCATTGGCGACTAATGTAATTTTACCTCGAAGCCCCTCAGCCAAGTCTCTTACGAAGATGTTAAATAGGATCGGGCCCAAGACCGAGCCCTGCGGCACTCCGCTGATCACCTCCGTCGTATCAGAGAGGGTACCGTTTACCACTACCTTCTGAAGTCTACCTCTAAGCCAGTCCCTAACCCATGCGGTTAATGTTTCACCCAGTCCCATCGAACCCATCTTGCTCAATAACCTGCGGTGTGGGACGCTATCAAACGCTTTGCTGAAGTCCAAGTACACGACGACCAGGGACTCCCCTTTATCCAGCTTTCTTGTTACTCAGTCAAAGAAGCTGATCAGATTTGATTGGCAGAACCTTCCCTTCGTAAAACCATGTTGATGGGGATCTCGTAGATTCTCCTCGTTCAGGATCGTATCCAATTGGCGTTTGATTAGTGTTTCCATAAGTTTACTCACTATCGATGTTAGACTTACCGGTCTATAATTCACAGCCTCTGTCCTGCATCCCTTTTTGTGGAGTGGAATGACGTTAGCCATTTTCCAATCCAACGGGACTCTTCCTGTACTTAGGGAAAGATTGAAAAGCGCGGATAATGGTTCCGCCAGGACGTCACTCAACTCCCTGAGCATGAACGACTACTTCGGAAAATTGCGAGCCATGGAATCGAGGGTGAAATACTCACGTGGATTAAAAACTGGCTGGAGCATAGAAAACAGAGAGTGGGGGTAAATGGATAATACTCGGACTGGAAGAGCGTCACCAGTGGGGTGCAGCAGGGCTCGGTACTTGGACCCGTGCTCTTCAACATCTTTATAAACGATATGGACATTGGTAAGTCGAGCGAGGTGATTAAATTTTGCAGACGATACAAAGTTATTCAGAGTAGTGAAGACACAGGGGGATTGCAAAGATCTGCAATGTGACATAATCATGCTTGAGGAATGGGCATCAACATGGCAGATGAGGTTCAACGTGGATAAGTGTAAAGTGATGCATGTCAGTAACAAAAATCTCATGCACGAATACATGATGTCCGGGGCGGTACTTGGGAGAGACTTCCCGGGAAAGAGACTTGGGAGTTATGATCGACAAGTCAATGAAGTCGTCCACGCAATGTGGGGCAGCAGCGAAAAGGGCGAACAGAATGCTATGAATGATAAAGAAGGGGATCACGAACAGATTGGAGAAGGTTATCATGCCGCTGTACTGGGCTATGGTATGCCCTCACCTACAGTACTGCGTCCAGCACTGGTCGCCGTACATGAAGAAGGACATGGTACTATTCGAAAGGGTCCAGAGAAAAGCGACTAAGATAGTTAAAGGGCTGGAGGAGTTGCCGTATAGTGAAAGATTAGAGAAACTGGGCCTTTTCTCCCTCGAACAGAGGAGATTGAGAGGGGACATGATCGAAACATTCAAGGTACTGAAGGGAATAGACTTAGTAGATAAGGACAGGTTGTTCACCCTCTCCAAGGTAGGGAGAACGAGAGGGCACTCTCTAAAACTTCAAGGGGATAGATTCTGTACAAACGTAAGGAAGTTCTTCTTTACCCAGAGAGTGGTAGAAAACTGGAATGCTCTTCCGGAGTCTGTCATAGGGGAAAACACCCTCCAGGGATGCAAGACAAAGTTAGACAAGTTCCTGCTGAACCAGAACATAAGCAGGTAGGGCTAGTCTCAGTTAGGGTGCTGGTTTTTGACCAGAGGGCCGCCGGGTGAGCGGACTGCAGGGCAGGATGGACCACTGGTCTGACCCAGCAGTGGCAATTCTTATGTTCTTATGTAGGCTGCATAGGAAGAGGTATGGCCAGAAGGAAAAAGGAGGTATTGATGCCCCTGGATAAGACTCTGATGAAACCTCATTTAGAATATTGTGTACAATTCTGGAGACCGCACCTTCAAAAAGATATAAAAAGGATGGAGTCGTTTCAGAGGAAGGCTAAAAAAATGTCAGGGGATCTTCATCATAAGATGTACGGAGACAGTCTTAAAGATCTCAGTATGTATACTTTGGAGGAAAGGCGGGAGAGGGAAGATATAAGACGTTTAAATACCTACGTGATGTAAATGCGCAAGAATAGAGTCTTTCATTTGAAGGAAGCTATGGAATGAGAGCGCATAGGATGAAGTTAAGAGGTGGTAGAGATAGGAGTAATCTAAGGAAATACCTTTTTACAGAAAGGATGGTAGATACATGGAATAGTCTCCTGGAAGAGTTGGTAGAGATAAGAGATTGTCTGAATTCAAGAAAGCATGGGATAGGCATGTGGGATCTCTTAAGAGATAGGAAGAGATAATGGTTATTGTGGATAGGCAGACTAGATGAGCCATTTGGCCTTTATCTGCCATCATGTTTCTATAACAGTGGAATTCAGCTATAGAATATTGTGGAGACACAGTTATACAGAGTAGTCAAGTTCCAGCAGATACTGAGAAAGAGATCATAGACAGGATAACAGGAAATAGGTTATAGTTTGTGGCCATTGGTCATGTGAAAATACAGGTCATGATGGCTTTCCTGAAGTTAGATTCCTTCCAGTGATCTGATGGGTGGTGGCAGGCGATTCCAAAGTTTTGGCAAGAAATGCATGTAGACTCTCTTAAGAGTACTTTTTAGGTAGAGAGATCTTCCTGAGGGGATGCATAGCTGATTTTCTTCCTTTGATCAGCGAGAGCTACTAGGGACATCGATTAAAAGTTTTCTTGCTATGTAGCCAGGGACCTGTGATCGTAGAGAGCTATTAGGGACATAGATTAAAAGTTTTCTTGCTAAGTAGCCTTGAAACAGGAGAAGATATCACTGCCTCATCCAGAACGTCTCCTCCTCCAACAGGAGAAGAAATCACTGCCTCATCCAGAATGTCTCCTCCAACACTGGATGTCGGACACGACGTCTGACTAAGCCCCCCACCCCTGCAGACTGATGGATGCACAACTAAGAAGGGGAGAGTCAAAAAAATGCAGCTGGCACCCTGTGAGACACCGCTGAGCTTCCTACAGATGCCTGACAGCCTGCATTCAAACCCCTGCCAAGCAGTAGGTAAGTAACGCAAACCAGGGATTACCCTGAGCTCCAAAAATGCTTCTGAAGGCTGGCTGACAAGTACCACAAGAGCAGAGCCGGGAACAAAAATGGCTGCTGTGAGTTCCCGCAGTCATTTTTGTTCCCAGTTCTTCACAGGACAGGAGCGTAGGAAGATCGCTCAACCCTGCTTCACTGCTAGACCACCAGGTCTTAAAAAGCGAGTAAGTGGAGAGGTATAATGCGACTCAAAAATACTAGATTAGATCTTTTATGAATATGAAATTAATTTTTGCAAACCACTGCAATAGTAGGAAGCCCAAAATGCTTCAAAAGGACAACGATACAAACAGAGCCCTGTTTCCATCATAGTTAATTAGAGGAATCCGTTTACATTTTGATGTTTGACTTTGTGGTCCTGTGGCGGGTTTTCTCACCTCCACTACTTGGGCATCATTGAGCCACTTGCTGAGCACCTTCTGGATAAGCTGGAAGACTTGCTGCAAGACCATCACCACCTGTAAGAGAAGAGGAGGGAGCTGTTTACCAGAGCTCTGACAACCATCAGAAGCAGCACACCACTCTCCCAATACCCACTGGGTTTGGTCCCTGGATGATAGGATGCTTCTTTAACTCAGTGCTCTCATGGTCATCATCGTGGTGACTAATGTCCAGTGTGGTAAAGAGGTTGGAAAGCAGTCCCAGGATATGGATGATGGCTAACTTGTTGGAAGGATTGGGCTGTAGGGAGAGGGAATAGAGAGAGAATCAGTTCCTGTGCACAATATTTTGACAAAATTCCTATTAAAAACTTGATGGGGACAATTTCAGACAGTAGACTGAGCAACTTCCATTGAGTGTGGTATGATACGCACAAAATATTACATGCAAAGACAAGCACATCCCATTAGTTTTCTCTGCACAGGTCACAGAGTATGTGAAAAGTACTTTAGCCAGACACTAGCTCCTCATCTTAAATGAAAGCACACAGTTCTCGTTAGTGATTCACTATAAGCAAACAGTACTGAGATAACATACGTGGCTCTGAGCATGTCACTGAGGTCATGGTACTAGCTTTTACATATGGATGGCCATGCTAGAACAGCATACATGGTTCTCCTCAATTCCACTATTCACAATGCTCTCTCATTCTCAAGTGAAACCCCTGCCTCTATAATAATAATAATAATAATTTATTTTTGTAAACCACTATACCAAAAAGGTTCGATTCGGTTCACAACAGAGGAAAAAAATACATACAGTCAGTGTAGATAAAATACATATTAAAACAATCAATTAAAATTGGAATACATCAGTTGAAAAGCAAGGATGAGTTAAGCAATAACACAACTAAGATGTAAACATGTCAAACAGGTGTGTCTTTAACGATTTTCTAAAATCAGAATAAGAAGTAGCCTCTAATACTGGTTTTCCAAGCCACATATTCAATTTAGTCACCTTTTAGGGCAGTAATATTTCAACCTTTTCCCCCACATGTAAACCCTATTTTATGCTGTAAAAAGCTTCTTATAAAAATTATCCGAGAGGTGAGAAGGTGGCACATGCTTTTACTCAACACATGTGTAAATATGTTCAGGGGCTTAGCTTAAGCATGGAAGGAGTAGGCAGGTGAACACGCATGTAAATTATACATGGGTGACGTGCATCTACTCTCAAGCATAGATGAATTTTAGCTGCAATTGTTGCAGGTTTTGAGGGGCGACGTTATAAACACACCCAGATAGCTAGATTTATAAAATAGCCACAAAATAGATGTCAACCTGAGCTGCCTGTTATAAAAGTACTTTCAAGATGCAGCAAGCACACTACTTCTCATGTCCCTCTTTCACAGCACTATACACTCCTGCCTCCTGGGACACCAATTCCACTGTCCAATGCTCTGCTCTATTTAGTACTGTATGAGTTAAAATACTCTCACTTAAAACCATCCATCTCCTTTTACCTTGTCAACTTGCCTGCACAGTAAATTAATTTGGTAGAAACATGCCTTTCCAGCAACAAGAGCAAGCATCCAGATTATGTATTGACCATAGATGTAAAGAGTGAAGCTAGGATCAGCGTTATGGCAGGGCTGTAGTTTTGCAATCTGTAAATACTTCATACCTGTGATAAGAAAAGGTGCAAAGCTGAAGTGCCATCTCTACCTGTGTAATTTGCTGCAGGGGTTTCCTTTGAAAAGGAGCATGAAATATTCCCGAGTACCATCTGCAGCCTCTTGGGGTAATTCACTAAGCCCATATGCTCAAAACTCACCATGCGTTTTAACCATCAATGCTAAATCAGTTTTAACCAGTTTAGTGTCAAAAGGCTAGATTTACTAAGCAAACCGATCGTGTACCGATCGGTTTGCGACCCCTTTGCGACCTGATTTTGCTCCAGCCTGATTCATTTACCTCTATGCCAATCTGATTCGTGCATGCAAATGAGGGGAATGGCATGCAAAGTAGGAAGGGATGAGATTCACAAAACAAATTTTGCGATCCGACTGGGCTGGCCGATCAACCCAAGATGCGACTACAGGGGACCAGTCGCAAACGTCCTTTTTGACTCTCCAGCTCTATTGCCACCCTGCTCTCTGCGTGCCCTGCATCTCTCCTGCCTGCTACCCCAAATTGCCACCCTGCTCTCTCCCAAATCGCCGCCCTGTTCCCCGAATCTCTCCTGCCCTTCCCCGCACTGCGAGCTTGTAGTTTTAACCATAGGCTCGCTGGACTACTAAAACTAAAGTAAAAGTTAAAAAAAAAGTTGTGGCTCAGACGGGTCTTAGACGCATGTGCAGACCATATACAGATGGTCTGCGCATGTATCGGGATCACACACTAGCGATCCGTGTCGGTGGATGTCAGCGTTCCTCTGATTGCCCCCATTAGAATATTGCCGGTTTGTGAATCCATCAGACCTGCCCAGATCGGACATGGATCAGTCACAATCGGGCAGGTTAGTGAATCTAGCCCAAAGTATTTCAGCTATCGATGCTCACAATGGCTAATCACGGTCTTTTCTGTGGTTTGCAGCAGCCTCCAATAATTGTATGTAAATGGAATACTAATATTAAATACATCAATATTAAAATAAGCACTCCAATCAATGCCCAGACGATGCACAAAATGAAGCACTGGTTTTTAACGCTCCACAATCTCTGACAGATCTGGAAGTGCCGTTAGTGCTAAAAAAAGCACAAAAAACCCAAACACAGCTTTTTTTTGTTGTTGCTGTTAAAGGGCACAGATATTGTGTGTTTATTACACACACATACAATATCTATCCCCATTAAAAATAGTTTTAAAAAAATTGTGCCAGAACCTTCTCCTCCATTCCCAAACTTAAAAAAAAAATTTGGCAGGGCAGAAGAGTTGCCCATTTCCGCCTGCCTCAGCCACCCAGTTTCCCCCCCACCCCCCCGTACCTTATTCAGACAATGAAATGGCGGGTCTTCCTCTTCCCGAAGCATCCTGGGAATGCACTGGGAGGGATGCCTAAGACTCTGGTTCAGATACCTAAGGCAAATGAACCAATCATTCTTAGGCCCCTCCCAATACATCCCAGGATGCACAGCGAAGAGGAAGGCCTGCCATTTTGAAGAGGCAGGACTGCTGGCAGGAGGGAGTGGATATCCCTCAAGCTCGCTGACTGAATAAAGTACAGTAGAGGAGGGGGACAGGTTAGGGGAGGAGTCTGGGTGGCTGAGACAGGAGAGAGTGGGCATCCTTTCTGCCAATCTTCATGAGGAGGGGTCCGAAGGGTGCTGATTTTTTATATTTTTAAAATTTCTGGTGGGGGAGGGGACCAATCCCAGCACGACTTTTTTTTTTTTTTTTTTAATGGGGCACAAATGAAGTGCATGTGTAACTCACGCATATCTGTACCCATTTAAAAAAAAAGAAAAATACCCCAAACCCTATTTTCCCTGCCCTGACCAGCTGAATGGAAGGCTACTTCAGGGCTTCCCCTGCCAGCTATGCACGTGTGTCAATCGCTTTCTTCAGCGACTGATTGGATGGGATTATGGCGGACCTCTGCGAAACTCATTTGCATACAAAATTGTTTCAACATTGATCGCTGTTTTCAAATTGGACAATTTACTGGCATCACAGCGACCCACATGATTTTAACAGTGGTTTTAGAGCAGGGATCTCAAAGTCCCTCCTTGAGGGCCGCAATCCAGTCAGGTTTTCAGGATTTCCCCAATGAATATGCATAGAAAGCAGTGCATGCACATAGATCTCATGCATATTCATTGGGGAAATCCTGAAAACCCGACTGGATTGCGGCCCTCAAGGAGGGACTTTGACACCCCTGTTTTAGAGCATCCAGCCTTCGGGTTCCAGTTTCCTATCCAATGTATGCAATAAGTACTTACCCAATGAATGGAGTATGCAGGAGGGAGCATAGTGGGAGATAAGTGAAGAGAGATATTGTGGGCTGCCAAGTAAATGTGCTTATAGGTCATATGAATATAAAAATAGCCTTGCTGGATCAGACCAATGGTCCATCAAGCCCAATGGCCTGTTCTCCAGGGTTAAACAATCATTTCCATTTCGATGGGCACCCTCTCAACTTAGGTATTTGGGAGTTCACATCACCAGTGATCCCAATGAACTGTATGCAAGGAATTATGATGATCTGCTGGGTCAGATTAGGTCTGGCTTAACTAAATGGCAACCCTTGTGACTCTCCTGGTGGGGGAGAATTGCTATCTTTAAAATTAATGTTTTACCATGCCTAGTATTTTTGTTTCAATCCCTTCCTATTTTAGTGCCCAGGGGTGTTTTGGAAATACTGCAAAAAAATTTCCACAGATTTTTTTTTGGGGGGGAGGGAATTCCCAGGGCTGGCTAAATCTATTTTGTGGCAGGGTGTGGAGTAGGGGGTACGGGGGTTCCAAATTTGGTGTGGTATTATTGGGAGGCTCAACTTGGGGTTTTGTTAGAGCAACTGTGCTCCCCATCCATACCAGTGCAGCATCTGTTACGGGTGTCACATTTGGGGGAAGTCCTAGAATAAGGGCGCTTTCTCTAATCCATACTTGGTTCATTTATTGGGAGTGTAGGACAAGGTGAGAAAAAGAAAGAAAAAGTATGAGGCCTTCCAGGGTCTCCTCTTTGTCATCCATTAGATTAAAAGATTTCTTAACTACCTATAACTAGGCAGTTTTACAAAAGACAATCATAAAATAAAAAAATACACAGCACATATACAAACAACAGGAGGTCCTTCATATCAGCCATATTTTACAGCACTCAACAGTGTATCAATACAGAACCCACCTTTCAGGCAGGGAAGGGGGTGTACTTTCATGTTGGGAAAGGCAGGGTTTAATTAGGCTTCACCAGTTCTTCGATGCGGGTGAAATTATTATACCTTTACCTTTATGAGAATAATATCAATTGCTTCCTGGAGATGTCTTTCCCTAGCTGCAACCGAGGGTGGCTTAGTGAGGACCCTGATGACACAAAACACCTTCAAAATTTGTGTATGGCATTAGGTCTAATTTCACTGTTATACTGAATTTTTTTATTTAGTAATAGTGTGTTTAAAAAAAAATATATGACATCTTAGGAATCTGATATAGGAACTGAGCTCTCATGTAATAAGTGGAAGCAAATTTTTCTTGAAATGTAAAAATCTTCTGTGTTAATAAAGGAAAATGCTTACAAAATTATTACTCGAAGGTATTATACTCCAGAAAAAAAATTAAGGCTATGTTTCCTAATACTGCTACTGATGTATATTGGCGTTGTTTGCTAAACAAACACACAAAAAAAGTTCCTTGTGGGCTCTTTCAGCTCTATTGGTCCTCAGTACTTTCTGCAATGGGGCTAGGCCCCATTATGCTGGACCCCAGGGTGTGCTTTGTGGGAATGAATAATAAACTAGGTTACTGATGGCAAGTACACTTTATTAATAATAATAATAATTTTATTCTTATATACCGCCAAAGCCATGAAGTTCGAGGCAGTTTACAGCAAGAAGCGCTGGACAATCAGCAAAGAGATCACAATTCAGTCATCAATACAATCTTACATAATGAAAGAAGTGGAAAGCTATATAGTCCTTAAGGTTACTGGTTGGAATAGCAGAGCTATAAAAATTCTTAGTTTACAAATCGATTGAACAAACTCGTTTTGACCAATTTTCTGAAATTGAAGTAGGTTGAAGAGAGCGTAATAATGTTACTCAGCCAATCGTTCCATTTGCCTGCCTGGAAGGCAAGGGTTCTGTCCAGGAATCTTTTGTAGTGGCAGGTCTTTATTGTCGGATAGGTGAATAGATGTATTCTTCGTGTGGGCCTAATAGAACTTTCCAGGTTAAATTGGGAAACTAGATAAGTGGGGGCCAGACCAAATATTGATTTGTAACACAGACAGGAGAATTTAAACAGAATTTGTGCCTCCAGGGGCAATCAATGGAGTTTTTGATAATAGGGGCTTATGTGTTCCCATTTCTTCAGCCCAAAAATCAGTTGAACTGCCGAATTTTGAATGACTCTAAGTCTTAGAATGGTTTTTTTAAAGGATCCTAAGTAGAGAATGACACGGGGAAAAAAATTTGTCCCCATCACCGCCCCGTTCCCTGGCCACCATCCTCTGCACTGCCCCGTCACCACCACTGCCATCCCATTCACCGCCCCGTCACCGTCCCCGCAGCATCCATATAAGCCTTAGTACTGTAATATTTAGCTTATTCTTTTCTTATAAATCAAAGTTCCGGCTGCTGAACTAGAGAAAGAGATGTTCAGCTGGCAGGGCTTTGTTTATAAATTTTTATCAACACAACTAATATACTACTTTATCCTAAAGCAAAAAAATAAATAAATAAATAGAATTTTTTTTTTTTCTACCTTTGTTGTCTGGTTTCTGCTTTCCTCATCTTCTCATTCAATTTCTTCCATCCACTGTGTGTCTTCTCTCTGCGTCTTCCATTTGCTGTTACTGTGCCTCTCCCTTCACCCCCCTCCCTAATTGGTCTAGCACCCATCTTCTTCCCTCTGCTCCCCCATAGTCTGGCATCTCTCTTCTTCCCTTCCAGCATCTTCTCCCCACTCTGTCTTCCACATTTCCCTTCAGGGTCTGTTCCTCTCCACTCTCCTTCAATGTCTGTTCTATTCCTTTCCACCACCACCACCCTTCCCTCCCTCCTTTACCATCTGTTCCTTTCTACCACCCTTCAGCTCCTCACGCGTGGCCTATCTACCTTCCTCCCTCTTATTTTCGTGGCACGTTACAATGTAATTTGTGCAAGCCACTGGAGCCTGCGAGCTCGGTCCCTGTCCCAATCCCACAAACCATCTCGCTTCTGTGCTCCTATTTTCCCCATTTCTAATATCTCCCCTATGTATCTGCCATTGCCTCCCCCCCTGTGTCCATATACCATCCCCATGGCATGTCCCCTTTATGTCTCTGTCCCTATGCCTCATGCACATAATTTCCCCTCTTTCTGTTACCTTCCTGTGTCCAGATTTCCCCTATCTTCCTCTTCCATACCAGTGTGTCTCTTCTTTTCAACCCCATCTAGCTTCTTTCCCTCTTTCTTCCCCCCTTCTTCCAGCATCTGGCTACCTGCCTGTCCTCCCCTTTCTTTCCTGCTGTGGGTTTTTCTTTCCGTCTTCATCCGCTTGGCCCAGAATCCTTTTCCCTTTCACTCCCATTTTGAATAACTCTAAGCCAGGGATCTCAAAGTCCCTCCTTGAGGGCCGCAATCCAGTCGGGTTTTCAGGAGTTCCTCAATGAATATGCATTGAAGCAGTGCATGCACATAGATTTCATGCATATTCATTGGGGATATCCTGAAAACCCGACTGGATTGCGGCCCTCAAGGAGGGACTTTGAGACCCCTGCCCTAAGCTGTCTTAATGCCCCAAATCTTTTAGCAACTACGGATGAGTAGTTCTGCAGTAATTGCAGCTGCACTGTGTTCATGTCCAAAAAATCAGAATAATAATGAAAGTGCTAGCACACACCTACACATGAACTAGAATGCTGTTCTGTGTGTAAATATTAGCCTCACAAAATTTTTTTCACACATAAAATTTTTGTGAAGCTAATTTTTATGCACAGAACAACATTGTGCTTCAAGGGCAGATGTGTGTTAGGACTTTTGTTTTCTTCGTGCAAGTATACAGAGCTGTTACTTTCCATTCTGCTTTTTAAAGTTGCAAGTACTTCCTGTGATCACAGAGAAATACAAAAAAAAAAATGTGAGCCAGGAACACGCGCGGTCCCCACAGCCCCCACCCGCCCGCCTGATCGATTAGGGTAGTGTTTAGCCAGCTCCCTCCCTTCACCTCATCTTAGTTTGCAGGCTTTCTTTTTCGGCGTCTGCACACTTTCCCAAAGAGCCGCGCATGCGCGGCTGCTCAGTGTTCAATCTTCTGCTCTGCTGCAACTTCCTGTTTCCGGTTACATCAGAGCAGAAGATTGAACACTGAGCAGCCCCGCGTGCGCGGCTCTTTGATAGTGTGCGGGTCGCCGAAAAAGAAAGCCTGCAAACTAAGGTGAGGCGAAGGGAGGGAGCTGGCTAATATCGATCAGTCGGGCAGGGGCTGCGGGGACTGCGCGATCCTTGATGCCTCACTGCGGAGACAAGACCATTCACCGCTCCATGGGGCGGTGAATGGCCTTGTCCCTGTCCCCGCAGCGACTGCTATTTTTCTTTGCCCGTTTTGGCGGGTTACCCGCGGCTTAACGCGGCTAGCCGTGGGTAACCGCCACCGTGTCATTCTCTAATCCTAAGTAAATGATGTTGCAATAATCGAGCATGCTTAAGATGGAAGATTGAACCACTAAGCGGAAAGATGCTGCATCAAAGTATTTTCTGATGGTTTTAAGTTTCCATAGTAACAAGAAGCATTTTTTAACCAATAAATCTGTGAGAGCATTTAGGGTAAGGTGGCGGTCTAGAGTCACTCCTAGAATTTTTATGGAGTGGTCAATAGGGAAGACCTGACCATTCAAGGAGACTTTGTTTTGCTGCAGAAAGAGGGAGCGTATGGCACAGTAGTTAAAACTACAGTTTCAGCACCCTAAGGTTGTGGGTTCAAACTCGCGCTGCTCCTTGTGACCCAGGGCAAGTTACTTAATCTTCCATTGCCCCAGGCACATTAGATAGATTGTGAGCCCACCAGGACAGACATGGAAAAATGCTTGAGTACCTGAATAAATTAATGTAAACCGTTCTGAGCTCCCCTGGGAGAACAGTATAGAAACTAACTAACTTACCCACGCTCCAACAGAGCTGGAAAAGTTGACAGATAAGCAACATGGACACTATGACCCCAAACAAGAACTATGGACTCAGATATGATTTTACACATCTGAGCTTCTGGGGGGGGGGCGTATAATCTGGCCAGGTAAGCTTTAGTGCTTTTTCTCACTCTGCTGGCCTAAAATCAGGGCTGTGGAGTTGGTAGATAAATCCTTTGACTCAGACTCCTCAGTTTCTGGACCTACGACTCTGACTTCAGGTACCCAAAATTGTCTCAAGACTCCTCAACTCCGACTCCACAGCCCTGCCTAAAATACTATACAACTCTTATATCCCGCAATTTTTCATCAAGGCTTCAATGCAGCTAACAAAAGACTTTATAGGAACCATGCCTGAGGCACAAGAGATCAATAGAGACATATATACAGACTAGAGTCATTATCTTATAAGGAAAAGAGATATGTTTTAAGTGACTTTCAGAAGCAGAAGTATGAGAAAATCTGTCACATATATGTTGGGAATTTATTCCAAATGTACGGAGCTTGGAATTTGAAGGTTGACTCGAACATTCTTTTTTGGCAGACTTACTGAGGGAATGGGAAAGGAATCTTGAACTGTTGTATTGATCTTGAGTTGAAGAAGAAGGATATGACCTTGATGTGGTGAGTCCGTAGGAGTTTTCACCATGTATGGCTTTGTGAATCATGAAGGTCATCTTGAACTGTATTAATTTTTTTATTGGTAGCCAATGTAGTTCTTTCAGTAGTGGAGTGGCTCTCTCTCTCTTTTCCTGGCTTTGAGTATTAGTCTGGCTCCTATATTCTGAAGTATCTAATTTTTTTAGTTCTTTTTCTGCGATTCCACTAAAGAGAGAATAACAGTAGTCTAGGTTTGGCAGAAGTATTGCTTGATTGATCATCCTTGGATTTCCATAGCATGGACTGCTCTGTTTGTTGGGGGGAAGGATTGGGGGGGTTGGGAGGGAGGGGCCTTGGGTACTTGTGAAGAGCAAGGTCATTACTGTTGTACAAGGACCAATCAAAAATTAAAAGCAATTATTAAATTATGCGATAACCAGAACAGAGCTAGCGAAATGCAACATATGTACTTGTACATTGCCTGTTGGATAGTTTGTCCACGCACAGTGCAGCACTCAACCTTTAGTCGTGTGGCAGCTATGAGGTCAAACATGGATGCTCCATTGCAAGATTGCACCATCAAAGAACAGCATGCAGTATTGTGCTTTCTTTGGGCAGAAGGAGTGAAATCTGTGGAAATTCACTGCCAGATATTGACTCAGTATGGCCATAGCACCACGAA
Organism: Geotrypetes seraphini; assembly: GCF_902459505.1. NCBI lineage: Eukaryota > Metazoa > Chordata > Amphibia > Gymnophiona > Dermophiidae > Geotrypetes > Geotrypetes seraphini. The sequence continues at coordinate 74,036,887 of NC_047095.1, forward strand.
TCAACAAAAGGTTTATGAGTGGGCAATAACAGGTGTAACTGACGAAGGTCATTCTGTTCGCCCATCAACATCACACACACAAGAACAATGACAGGGCGGATGCCTTGATTAGAGAAGACTGATGGATAATGGAGTCTCAATTGGCTGCAAATTTGGATATCAGCTATGGATTTGTTATAATGCTTGATGACTTGGGATACAGGAAAGTCTGTGCACAATGGGTTCCCAACAGCTTACTAATCTGCACAAACAGCAGCGTGTGGAGGTTGCAGCCCAGTTCCTGAGAAGGTATGAAGATTCTCAAAGTATTCTGTAGAGAATTTGTCAATGGCAATGAGACATGGGTGCCATCACTGCAACCCGGAAAGCAAAATACAAAACATTATGAAAGAAGTGGTGCTCATCTTGCCTCGGAAGCAGCCAAAAAACATCTTCTCTGTAGGAATGCAGAAGCTAGTTGAATGATACAATAAATCCCATCTTGCATGGGGATTATGTGGCAAAGTAATATGTTCAATTGTTCACAGTTACAGTCAAACTGCGGTTTGCGAAGAGGATGAATCAGGAATAAGACCTGCATGAAAATATAGGCGGAAGAAGACGCAAGCATAAGACCTGCATTGTAGGCAAAGACCCCTGAGAGCCCCAAATAATTATATTTCTAAGAGAGACATTGTGCATATGAATTCAATCTTCTAAGCAGTCATTTTCCTCTCTGCTAGTAACAGAGAGATTCACCTTTGCTCCAGAAACCAGCAGTCAGATCTCCTGACTGTGACATCACTGTTTTGGGACTTTTCAGAACAGTACAATACATGGTAAGAAGTCCTCCTAAGAAGTACTAGTGAAGGACAGCGTAACTTAGGAAGATGGGGGCTTGCTCTCTAAAATTATTAGCCTTAGTATTGGGAATGCATTTGTCAGGGAAATACAGAAAGGTCAGTTTTGGCACCAGGTGATGTCATGCTTCAGTATGGCTCCATGATAAGTGTATACACCATATAGCTAATAAAAATGATAAATGTGATGTAATCTGTAACTAGGTGGTACTCTAGGCTATTATAAATATTATGCCGACGGGTATAACAGGAAGAGAAGAGAGAGGAGTCAGACCCAAAAGAACATCAGATTGCTATTTCATATGTATGTTATCCTTATAGCCAATATGCTATACTTTGCTATTTCATGTGAGTTGGCTTTTGCTTATTGCTAATAAACCTATCTTATTGTAACTGTCTCTATCATGAGGTCTTTATTATGGGCTGATAAGATCTGCAGCCAATCTTATCAGCAAGTAACATGGTTTGCGAGTGTTTTGCAAGACAAGCAAAACACACCCGCAAATCTTAACTCGCAAAACAAACGCCAACCAAATAAATGAGCACAATGATCCTCACGCCTGGCGTTGGCGTATAGAGATGACAGAACGCTGGGCGCCCTGAAGTTGACATCATCAGTACCCCAAAATCTGCTCATTGAGAACTGATGTATGTACGGAAGAGGGAGGAGTAGGAAGTTTGTGCTCAGGTGAGGTCTTTTCCATTGCCTTTGGTGCAAAGTTAATCATTTGGCACCTTGCCGGGGTCTGGAGAAACAGTGGAGAGGTTCCGATTGCATTTGTCCTCGGTGACGGTGGATGACCAGAACTGTGCCTGGAAGTAGGCCTTGAAAGTCGAGGCGAGCGAGGCTTCGTCGAGGCGTCCAGCGAGTGGATGGGGCTGGAAGCGGTGGATCGCAGCAGAGGTGGTTGGGTGGAAGCACCTCAAGGTACCCGCCAAGCCTCGAGGTCTGGCATCGAGGGTATCGGTTCCAACGGAGGCACTCGCAAAGACTCTGCTCCTTGCATCGAGTGTACCAGTTCCAATGGAGGTATGGCCAGACTCTGCTCCTTGCGAGAAATGCATCAATGCCAGACCAGACATTCGCAGAGACTCGGCTCCCTGCAGAGAGTGCGTGCGTCGCTGAGGCACTGGAGGCGGCTCGACCTCGCGGGAGGCCTCCGCCTGCCCAGGCTGGATTTGGGAGAGAAGCTTCGGCCACATAGTGATAAAGAGCTCGATGAATTGCTTCTTCAGCAAGGTCTGGAACGAAGCCGGCAAGGAGGGATCCGCATCCGCAATGGGACCTCCTGCACGGACTTCGCGCTCCCTGGAGCCCTGGTGCTTGGGCTTAGAAGCCTTGGGCACCTTTAGCACCACGGGGGGAATGGGCTGCTGCGCTATCTGACTTGAAGAGGAAGGCACCGCAGCAGGTTCCGGAGCCGAAGCCGGCACAAACGAAGCAGGCTTGAGCATGCTCGGAGCCGCAGAGGTGGAAGGCTGAATAGTCGAGGAGGAAGTCGAAGGTGTAACGCTCTTCGATGAGGGCAGCTCCGTCGAAGCCTCCATGCTGAACAGCGACTCCCACAAGATGCAGTGATGCTTGAACGCACGTGCTGTAAGTGTGGAGCAATGCCGGCACGATTTCGGAAGGTGTTGAGGCCCGAGACACTGAAGACAGTGTCGATGAGGGTCCGTCAGTGAAATCGCGCGCTGGCACTTGACACACTTCTTAAAACCGGTGATAGGCCGGGACAGAGGCTGAAAAAGCTCCACCGCAAGATCGAAGCCGCGGGGCTGCGGCCACGTGGCCTGCCTGGTCGAACGAATGGAGGAAAATTTTCTTTTTTTTTTTTTTTGAAAAAACAAGAAACACGACGAAAACGAGTAAAAAGAACCCAAAACTGCGGACTCAGAAGGCACAAGTGAAGTTACTTCACGCAGAGAGTAGAAGACAGACTTCTCGGCTCCGCGGAAAAGTAAGAACTGAGGAGATGCGCTGGTGCACTGGGTGGGAAGGCACTCGCGCATGCATGGTGCGGGCGACTCGAAACTTCTAAAGTTTCTACAAGCAAGTATGCTTGTGAGATGTCCGCATCGGGGTTCCATCGGATGACGTCACCCAGTAGTGAGAATACCTGCCTGCTTGTCCTGGGATAATGCTGACATTTATTATATACAAGAATCACACCTATCAATGATAGAATCAAAAAAGCTTGAGGGGGGTTGGGTGAAGCAATGTTTTTCTGCCTCTGCAATTGGGAAAAAAGCTGGGGTTGCCATACTAATAAACAAAAAAATGTACAGCTAATTTCCAATTGAGTGATGCTGATCCATTGGGTAGATGGGTACACGTGAAAATGAGCATGGGAAATAATACCCTGGAATTGTTTAATGTGTATGCCCCAAATACGAATCAAGTAGAATTTTAAAAAAAGTTACAACAATTATTACTCCCACTGGCTGCTTCTAATTTAGTAGTGGCTGGAGATTTTAATGCTGTAATGGATCCATTATTGGATAAAAAACCAAGTAAAATTATGAAGTCATTAGGATTAGATAATTTAGTACAATCTAGTGATTTGAAAGATATGGCGGATACTTCATTTTGATGATCGAGAATTTTCTTTTTGCTCACAAGTTCATAAATCTTTTTCAAGAATAGATTATATTTTTGTCTCAAATCAAATAGTACAAGTGATAAAAGCTTCAATAGATCCAATCATTTTATCAGATCATGGTGGTGTATGGATTGAATTTAATTTTGATAAGCAGGAATATAATAGCTCTGTATGAAGATTCGATAATACATTGATTGCGGATTCAAATTTCCTTGAAGAATTTAAATTAAAAATGATCGCATTTTTTCAAATTAATATTTCAGAAGAAATTACCTCAGAAACATTATGGGATGCATTTAAAGCTACAATGAGAGGTAATATTATTTCATATTTGGCATTTCTTAGAAAACAACAAACAATTTTCTAATTTGGAAATAGAAATAATTGAAATTAATTGATAAATGGGAGCAAAATAATCTACAGGCTCTTTTAAAAGTAAAGGATAAATATAATGAGATATCTTCAAAGTTGATAAGGAAAGATTTGTTTTCCCAACAAACTCTGTATTATGGAAACTCAAATAAGGCAGGAAGATTATTGGCAAATTATCTTAAAGCAAAGAAAAGAAGAACTAAAATTGTTGCAATAAAGGACGAGAAAGGTGATACACATACTCAAATTGGAAGTATTTTAAGTCAATTTCTAAATTTTTATAAAGACCTATATTCCTCTGAGCCTTATGGAAGTAGAGAAAAAGATGGATTAGAATTTTTGAATCTTATTGAACGGCAGAAAATTCCTGAACATATAAAAAAAAGTTTAGAAGAGCCTATATCATTAAAAGAATTAGAAACAGCGTTGAAATCTCTTAGAGTTGGATCCACTCCAGGTGGTGATGGTTTCACAGTTGAGGTTTATAAATCATTCCAAATTACCCTTTTACCTCATTTACTAAATTTATATCAGTCTCAACTAACTAAGGGTTGCATTACAGGTACTATGGCAGAATCATTAACTATAGTTCTGCTAAAGCCAAATAAAGATCCCACTTTGGTTTCAAACTACAGGCCTATATCGTTAATCAATGTAGATGGAAAACTTTTGGCTAAGACATTGGCTTTACGTTTAGCCAAAGCTCTCCCTTTTATTATTGGTATGCACCAAACTGGATTTGTTGCTAAGAGACATTCATCTAATAATACCAGATTGGCTTTTCCTATATTAAATTTAACAAAGGCCATGAATGTGACAGCTTTCTCTGTATCTTTGGATGCAGAGAAAGCCTTTGATCATGTGGAATGGATCTTTATGTATCAGGCATTAGATTGGTTTGGTATAGGTTCAGGATTTATACAAATGATTCAAATATTGTATAGCTCCCCTACTGCAAGATTGTATATAAATAATAATTTTAAAGAGCGTTTTAACTTGCAGAGGGGGTTAGGCAAGGCTGTCCATTATCTCCTTTGCTTTTTGATATTGTATTAGAACCCTTGTTATTAGCTATTCAACAAGCTAAGGGGATACAGGGTATTCCTTATGCAGATCGGGAATATAAAGTTTCGGCATATGCAGATGATATACTGCTTCATTTGAGAAATCCAGAAATTACCATTCCATGCTTGCTTGAGTTAATTGAGAAATTTGGAAAATTTTCAGGATATAAGATTAATTGGAGTAAATCAGAAATTCTTCCACTTAATGTGCATTGCACAAAGGGTTTGTTTGAATCATTCTCTTTTATATGGAAGGGAGATGGATTAAAATATTTAGGAATTTGGATTAAAAACACGTTGGAGGGCACAATGAAAGAGAATGAAAAATTTTTATTAAAGAAGGTTACAGAAATGTGTGAGCAATTTTTTTACATCTTTCTTGGTGGGGGAGAGTTCAAACAATCAAAATGATGATGTTGCCTGTGGTTTGTTATCAAATGAGTATGATACCAGGTTTTTTTCAAGGGTCCTTTTATAAAAAATTAAATTGTATTCTTACAAAATTTATTTGGCTAGGTAAAATGCCTAGAATTGCTTTAGTATCTTTACAAAGACCAATTACGGAGGATGGGGTAAATTTTCCAAATTTTTATAGGTATCATCAAGCCTATATTTTATGCCAGGGTATGTATTGGGTCCTCCCAGAGCTCATGGAGATACTCCAGATTGGCTATGGTTGGAATGGCGACTCATGTTCCCTTTACGATTATGTCATGTTCTCAGTATTAAGATGCCTAGAGTATATAAAGAGAACAGGATATTAATAGATACATGGAAAACATTACGCTTTGTTAGTAATTTAACACCTATACCAATTCATAAGTCAATAAATCAAACAATCTGGCTAAACTCCAAGATTTGAATTGGCGGATTTAAAGTCATTTGGAAGCATTGGATTATTGCAGGTATACGGATTTTAGGTGATGTCATTTCAAATGATAAACTGCTTGATTTTTCACAGTTGCAACATAAATACGGTCTTAATAAATCACAAAGTTTTAAATGGTTGCAACTGAAGCAGGCTATTCAGGAGGGGTTCCCTGATTGGAAAAATCTTAATAATCAGTATAGTTTGGAATTCTTGTGCTTTCAGGCGGACTTCCTGGGACACCAAACCGCACAGTGGTATAAATTGATATCTGGATATATGAATAAAAAAACCAAAGACAAGTCTTAGAGACATTTGGAGCATTGAGATTAAGCATCAAATTAATGCGTCTCAGTGGCCACAAATTTGGTCTTGGAGAATGAGATGTTCGGTGTCCGCATCTATGAGACAAACTTGGTTTTTCCTTTTACATAGAGTATTTTAGACCCCAGTTCGATTACAAAAGTTAGATTCCTCTAAGTCTAATAGATGTTGGCACTGTAATCTTGAAGCAGGGACTCAATCATTTATTATTCTATTGTCCCTTTATTATGGCATTTTGGAAATCAATTTGGCCCCAAATTAATTGCCTACTGGAGAATCATGTGGCATTATCCTATGATACGATTTTATTCGGTATGTCAATGAGAACGAAGAGCCAAATTTCATCAAGGAATAATAAACTTTTAATGATTATGACAGGAGTCGCCATACAACAGATCACAAGTAATTGGAAAAATTGGAAGAGACTCAATTATAACTTCTGGTGGAATTCGGTATGTCACATTTACAAAATGGAGAGAACAATAGCTGTACAAAAAGGGAATTTTAATAAATTTAATGAGATATGGGGACAATTAACAAATTATTGCAATGAGTAGACATCATTTTAAATTATAAATACAATATTAAGATAGAAGGGATGGGAAGGGGGAATTTAAATTTATTAAATGATCAGATCATTAGGAAAGTTTATTGATGTGATATATTTGATTGAATGTTAGGTTGAAAGGAAGGGAGGGATGGGATAAAATTTTTATCTATTAGTGTCATTAATGATAGAATTTCAAATGATGTATTTATTGATAAATGTTTAACATATATTTTTGTTGTAAGATGAAAATGAATAAAGAATTAAAAAAAAACACAAAACTGAACCAAGACAAAACCAAATTCTTACTTCTAGAAAGAAACAAAACCCCAACCATAACAAACCTAGAAATACATCACATATCCCTTACAACCCAACCTAAAACTGCTGGGAATAATGATAGACAAAGGCTGCACCATGCAACTTCAAAACAGCAAAACGGTTCAGAAGGCATTCGCAACCATGCGCAACTTAAGACAAGTCCGAAAATACTTCCACAATGAACAATTCAAACTCATAGTACAAGCGCTAATCCTAGAACTCCTGGACTACTGTAACATACGTTACCTGTCATGCCCCGCCAACATGCTAAAACAATTACAAACAGTACAAAATACAGTCCTAAGACTAGTATACTCGCTGAAAAAATACAACCACATTACCTCAGCTTTCCAAGACTCACACTGGCTCCCAGTACAAGCATGCATGCAACACAAATTCTAATGCATCCTATTCAAAGCTCTAAATGGAAATGGACCAAGCTATCTGAACAACCGCCTAATCTGGAAAAACACATCCAGACCAAGGAGAACTCAAGCACACATTACCCACCCCCCAATCAAAGGCATGGAAAGCAAAAAAATATATGACGTCTACTATCCACCAGATCAGCGAAAATAGACCGCCACCTCTCAAATCTGCTGACCACGACGCCCAACTACAAAACATTCAGGAAAGAACTGAAAACCGTACTATTCAAGAAATTTGTCAAATGATCTAACCAAATCATATCGACCATTCCCAGATCCCGATGCATACTATAGCTTGTAATCTCCCTGGGAATGCCCAGGCTAATTTCTTGTTGTAAACCGCCTAGAACTGAAAGGTATTGGCGGGATAGAAGACATCAATGTAATGTAATTTATGAACTTGGCCTCCCTAGGATGCTCAATGATATATTTATCCAGTCAAATATTGAGGTCATTAAAATCACCCAGTTTGTTAGACTCCCTAATTTCTGCTAACATTTCTGCATCTGTCTGTTCATCCTGGCCAGATGAACGGTAGTACACATTACTATCCTTTTCTACTTTACACATGGAATTTCTGTTCATAAGGATTCCAAGGTGTCTTATGTTCTGCATGATCTTTGGTCTATTTAATTCAAGGCCCTTTTTAATCACTCTATCAATCTGATCGCCCTTATTGCTGCAATATAATTTGTATCTTGGTATGACAATGTCCCTATTTGCTACCTTCCTTCAAGAGAGCTTGGGACAAGTACATAGAATCTCAACGGAAGAGTAGACGGCATGGGTAGGCAGACTGGAAAGACCATATGGTCTTTATTTGCCATCATTTACTGTGTTGCAAAGGTGATATAGAAACAGAAAAAAAAATGAAGGCAGATAAAGACCAAAATGACCCATCTAAAATTTGCCTGATATGGTGGCTAGGTTTTTAACTTCCACTCTGTGCAAGTTATACCATACCTTCGTTGAAGGTGATGCACTGCACATATATATAAATCACACTCACACATAAGGTATACATCATCATGGGTGGCTTATATAGATGATACTTACCGTTTCATCTGCTAGTTTTTCCAGCTGTTGGATGTATGGTGTAATAAGTGAGTGTAGGTTTTTCAGAATCTCTTCAACTTGCAATGCAGACAGCAGAAATCCCAGTGCCTGCATGAGCCACATACACTGGCTTGTCTGAGATAGAATAAGAGACACTGTGTAAGACTTAAGACACTGGAAGCCCAGGAATACATAGATGGCATATTTCTATCATGGTAAGAGTTCAACTTCCAGCAATACTTATACCAGTGGTGGATTTCCTACAATAGTACTAAGGTCCACTGCAGCTCTACCAGTATATCTTGATCCTGCCCTCTAGTAATCCCCGCTATTCCTAGAGTGTTATCAAGGCACCTCAATTCTTCACTGCTGTACCCCTTGCTATACCACTACTGAGATCCCATACACATCTCTGCTAATGCATCTTATTCTCTACCACACCTCTTTCCATTATGATTTAACCTATTAAAGGGTTTTAAAGCAAAAAAAATCATGGTCAATCAGGGTTTCCCCAAAGACATATTAGATTGCATCAGAACGCTTACTGACTCTCTGCTATTAGAAGTGCATTTGAAGGCACTGATTATGGTCTCTTGTGGAGGAACTTGAGAGAGCTGGAATTTTATGACTGTGTCTTTTCTATCTGGATGTCAACAATGAATATGCAGGGGAACCCAAAGCTTACCACCACTCTTTCAAGGTTCTATCCTTTTGCTGCTACTTCTCAATTTGTACTTGTCTCCTTAGTAACATTATTCCAAGAATGCAACAAGTGTGTTACAGATGGCATTCTGCTCGTTTCTTAGGTCCAATGGTTAGATAGTACTGCATAGCAGTTTCTTCCTTTTTCATTTGTGGTGTCTTCAGGACAAAGGAGAATTGTACTCTTTTATATCTGTAATGTTACTGGTGTATACATCCCACTGACCATTTTTTACATGTGATCTACACTTTGGACCCCTGAGGAAAGTTCAGTAGAACCGAAACACGGACCGTGTTGGGCCCTGTTACTACTAACTGGGTCACTTCACCATGCAGTGGATGTAATTACCTTGAACTTTTTTTTTTAATATATAATATTTCTTTATTGAGCAAACCAGTACACACATAACATAAGAGTAAAGGGACATCCATCAATCCAGAAAAAAAACCGCCCTACCGGGCATACAGAGAAAAGGTCATAAACACAACCAAGATCAGATATCTCAGGAACAAGAGGTGCTCAATACAAGTTTCCATGTAAAACCCTCTGAAACCCCCCCCCCCAAGGACATATCGTAGCACCCCAATACTATAACATACATTAGAATACACAGTAGAAAACCGGATCCAAACCTCCCCCCAACCCCCCCACCCACCCCTACTCCCGACCTGTGAAATATATATATGAAATACACAAAATAGACAAAAAATAGACTAAATGGGGAGGAAAACTAGGTCAAAAAGGGAAGAAAAAGAGGAAAAAATAAAGAGAAAGAGAAATGAACCCCATAAGAGAATCCAAGTAAGAATGAGTCTGAAGAGGGAGAGTACAGAAGAGGACAGAAGACCTCAGTAGAAGCTAACAGTTCAATAGTAGACTCCTCTCACGATGGGGAAGGGACAGCCAATACTCCTCCCATACATCCTGAAATCGAGACCACCTTCGTTCATCCCGAGTGCCCGCAGCCCCTCTTTCCAAGAGAGCTAAGTCATAAATTCTTTAACAAGTCCCTACAACCTACTATGCGGGGACATTAATATCCACCTTGAGCAACCCGACCAACCAGAAACCTTGGAATTTTGGTCACTCCTCACCCAACTAGGCTATGACAAACACCCCCCCATCAAAACTCATCAAAGAGGTCATCAGCTAGACCTGGTAACTCTCTCCTCTAAGGAACAGACCAACCCCACTTTTTATTGGAAACAAGGCAACTGGTCAGACTCGCTATGGTCTGACCACCGTCTATGTACCTTCACCATTGGATGCCAACATAAACCCCCCAAAAACAGCAAAACGAGAACTACAAAAACCCACACTACTAGAGGAAAGATCGACCCAATGGAATTCTGGTCCTGCTTCAAAACCAACACCAACCCAACCGAAGAAACAGAACAACTCATGAGCTCCTGGATCAAGGATAGTACCAACATATTAAATGAGATTGCCCCCATTAAAACCCGCAGAACAAGATCCACAAACAACGAGGGCTGGTTCAATTCAGAACTGCTGCTACTAAAAAAGGAACTCAGAAAAGCAGAAAGACTTTGGCAAAAATCTGGAACCCCAGAACATAGATTGGCCTGGAGACTTAAACAAAAAAATTACAAAAACCTCACTAAAGAAAAAAGAAAAAATTTCTACTCCCACAAAATCGGTAATATAAAAACCAACAGTAGTAACCTCTTCAAACTGGTCAATGACCTATACAACATCGAGTCCTTCACAAACACACAAGAAGAATCCACTTTAACGGCCAACACCCTCGCAGACTTCTTCAACACCAAGATTCAAAAACTAAGATCAACATTACCCAATAGGCCCAACCCACTCAAGCTGTTCCCCATCCTCCCAGACCCGGATATATCGAACCCAGACCCAGGAACTAGAACAGACCTAAGCTGGAAACAATTCGCAACAATTGACTGGCATACCTTTAACACCTACTACAACAAATATACACACTCCTTCTGCAAACTGGACACATGCCCACCAAACATCATGAAAGCCGCCCCCCCCCCCCCCCCACCACTTTAAAGCAAACATGATGACATGGGTCAATTCTCTTCTATCCACAGGAAACTTCCCGTCAGAGCAAGGTCATATCATGATCACCTCAATTGTAAAAAACGCGAAAGAACCGCCAAATTCCCCTGCCAACTACAGACCAAGCATCCCCCTATTTACCAAAATAGCAGAAGGGCTGGTAAAGGCGGAACTCGTCACATACCTAGAAAAATTCAACCTCCTTAGTGACATTCAATCAGATTTCCACGCTGATCACAGCACTGAAACCATCATAGCCTCCCTTCTTGACCACCTCCACAAACTCTTTAGCCAGGGCTCAAGTGCCCTGATTATACAACTAGACCTGAGCAGTGCTTTCGACCTGGTCGACCACTCCATTCTCTTTGAATGCCTGGCCCACATCGGCATCTCCAATCAGGTCCTCAGCTGGTTCCAGGGGTTCCTAAGAAATAGATCCTATAAGGTGCTCAAGAACAACTCGTTCTCATATAGCTGGGACAACACCTGCAGGGTCCCTCAGGGCTCCCCCCTGTCACCCACTTATTCTATGAGTGATTACCTCTAAAAGTGCTGAGGGCTTAAAAGGCTTATGTGAGTCCTCTCACAGATCCAGGGCAGCTATCTGGTTGGCATCCGGTATCTCCATGCATGATGCCAAATCAACAGCTAATGACGAACCCAACTGGAAGAGTAACAGCATAGAAACCGAATTCTCTTCCTCCCAGTCTTGATCAGACTAGAACCCCATTACTGGAGCATGGCTTTGCTGCGGAGAACAGGAGCTTTGAGTGGGAGAAAACCTCAGTGCTACAACTGCCAAGACTCCAGAGAGGTTAATGCGGCCGCTGTAATTCAAGTACATCATGCTGCTAAATTCCAGAGCAAAACCCTGACCAGGGCACTCAAATGGGCCCCTGCGGGCAATCCTGTATCTCCCTCCTGGGTTTTCCCAGAAATGGAGTGACTTTTTTTCACTAGGGCCACACAGTTGCCATTTCACAGCTCAGACAAGGATTTCTGACCTGGGACTCGGGCTAACTGGGAACCCAAACTACCAGAAGGACTAGGCGAGCCTCTCAACCAGATAAAAAACCTAAAAAAGAAAAAAAAAACCCAAAACCCACTCTGCGAGTGAAGATGGATAAATCCACTGATTCAAGACCAACGTTCCTATTGAACTAGAAAGGAGCTGAAAGGAGCGATAAAAATGGCTACGGACCTTTACGTGAAGAAAATCAATAAAAACAAGAGAAAAAGGAAGCCGATATGGTTCTCCAACCTAGTGGCTGAGAAAATAAAGGCGAAAGAGTTGGCGTTCATGAAATATAAAAAAAACCCAAGAAGAGGAGAGCAGAAAGGATTACAGGGTGAAACTGAAAGAAGCCAAGAGATAGATATGTTTGGCGAAGGCACAGGCGGAAGAACAAATGGCTAAAAATGTAAAAAAGGGAGATAAAAATTTTTTCAGATATATTAGTGAAAGGAGGAAGATAAAAAATGTAATTGCTAGGCTAAAAGATGCTGGGAACAAATATGTGGAGAGTGATGAGGAGAAAGCAAATGTGCTAAACAAATACTTCTGTTCTGTGTTCACAAAAGAAAATCCTGGAGAAGGACCGAGATTGTCTGGCAAAGTTACACGAGAAAATGGAGTAGATTCTGCGCCGTTCACGGAGGAGGGTGTTTATGAGCAACTTGAAAAACTGAAGGTGGACAAAGCGATGGGACCAGACGGGATCCATCCCAGGATACTAAGGGAGCTCAGAGAGGTTCTGGCGAGTCCTATTAAAGATTTGTTCAACAAATCTCTGGAGACGGGAGTGATTCCTGGGGATTGGAGGAGAGCGGATGTGGTCCCTATTCATAAAAGTGGTCACAGGGATGAAGCAGGAAACTACAGGCCAGTGAGCCTCACTTCAGTTGTTGGAAAAATAATGGAAGTGTTGCTGAAAGAAAGGATAGTGTACTTCCTTGAATCTAATGGGTTACAGGATCCGAGGCAACTTGGCTTTACAAAAGGTAAATCGTGCCAAACGAACCTGATTGAATTTTTTGATTGGGTGACCAGAGAGCTGGATCGAGGACATATGCTAGATGTAATTTACTTGGATTTCAGCAAAGCCTTTGATACAGTTCCTCATAGGAGACTGTTGAACAAACTTGAAGGGCTGAAGTTAGGACCCAAAGTGGTGAACTGGGTCAGAAACTGGCTGTCGGACAGACGCCAGAGGGTGGTAGTTAATGGAAGTCGCTCGAAGGAAGGAAAGGTGACTAGTGGAGTCCCTCAGGGTTCGGTGCTGGGGCCAATCCTGTTCAATATGTATGTGAGTACAGAATTATGAATGCAATGATGTCATGCAAAATGATAATATCAATAGCCAGTACTGCTTCAGTTTAGGGAGAACGTTCAGATTGAACTAGAGGAAAAGCCTCAGACAGGGGCCCTCCCACCACCACAATGGTGGAAAAGGTGGTTTCGATACTCGTTTAAAAGACAGAGGATACCCACCAACAATATTAAAGAAAGCATATAAAAGAGCCAAATTCATGAATAGAGATCTCTTATTCATCCCGAGGGTAAACGAGGAAGACACTGATAATATTGTCACATGTGTGTTGGAATATTCTCCCAATATTAACAACATTACCAAGATTTTACGTCATCATTGGGAATTATTGGAGTTACATCCTACTTTCAGAGACACCCATTTAAGGATGGCGTTTTCTCGCCAAAAGAATTTCAAAGAGCTTTTAAGTCCATCTGATCTCTTAGAGCCACACACCCCAGCTGATCACATCGGTGGTCACTTTAAATGTGGTAAATGTTCCACATGTTCTATCACGCTGGAACTGAATGGATCTTTTGTTCACCCTAGCTCAGGTCAATCATTTGAGCTACAACAACTCACATCATGCAATTCAACTTTTGTAGTGTATGTTTTCATTTGCCCATGCCCAAAAATATACGTGGGTCAGACTACCCGTCCTTTTAGAACACGAGTCACTGAACACAAAAGTTGCCTTCGGAACAATCACCTTCAAGCTCCCATGGTCACACACTGTTTAGAATTTAATCATGTGTTTGCTGACTTACAATGCTGTGTGATAGACCAAATTACTGATGAGCACCCTGATCGACATGAATGTCTTTTCCGAGCTGAACAAGCCTGGATTTTTAAATTGGACAGTGAGGAACCAAATGGATTAAATCAAAAACTAGAATGGAGCATATTCTTTTGATTTTGAGTTTGACTTTGAGATTTTTGTTTTCGGGGGACTTCACTTACACAGTGTTGCCCTCGTTTACAGATAGCAGCTTAGTCAGCTGTTTTACTGCACAGTTACTTTCCGGGGAATGACGTCATACCCCGAGGGTTCATAACCCGAACACAGTCATAGCACAGCCATCTTTTTGATCACATTGAGACGTTACGGCGTCCTGCTTTAAGGTATGTCATGTGGCTTCTGAAGTTTATTTTGTAGCCTTGCTTTACTTCCAGTATTTTGATGTAATTTTCTTTTCTGGTTGTAGTTTTGATCGGATTTTGTTACACCCTGAGGCAGCAAGTTAGTGAAACGCTGGCCACCGTCGGTGTACCGATCGAAGAGATAAGTAGAAATTTTTCTTCTATCCAGCAAAGACAGTCCTGCTTACAGTTTTCTATTGGGAGTCTTATAGAGGTTTTTGCCAGTGAGGTTACCAACCCAACCACCTTTTCCACCATTGTGGTGGTGGGAGGGCCCCTGTCTGAGGCTTTTCCTCTAGTTCAATCTGAACGTTCTCCCTAAACTGAAGCAGTACTGGCTATTGATATTATCATTTTGCATGACATCATTGCATTCATAATTCTGTGGAAGTGTATTTACTATATATTTGATTTTTCACAACTCCGAGTATTTTGTGCAATATGTATGTGAGTGACATTGCTGAAGGGTTAGAAGGAAAAGTGTGCCTTTTTGCAGATGATACCAAGATTTGTAACAGAGTAGACACCGAAGAGGGAGTGGAAAATATGAAAAAGGATCTGCAAAAGTTAGAGGAATGGTCTAATGCCTGGCAACTAAAATTCAATGCAAAGAAATGCAGAGTAATGCATTTGGGGATTAATAATAGGAAGGAACCGTATATGCTGGGAGGAGAGAAGCTGATATGCACGGACGGGGAGAGGGACCTTGGGGTGATAGTGTCCGAAGATCTAAAGGCGAAAAAACAGTGTGACAAGGCAGTGGCTGCTGCCAGAAGGATTCTGGGCTGTATAAAGAGAGGCGTAGTCAGTAGAAGAAAGAAGGTGTTGATGCCCCTGTACAGGTCATTGGTGAGGCCCCACTTGGAGTATTGTGTTCAGTTTTGGAGACCGTATCTGGCGAAAGACGTAAGAAGACTTGAGGCGGTCCAGAGGAGGGCGACGAAAATGATAGGAGGCTTGCACCAGAAGACATATGAGGAGAGACTGGAAGCCCTGAATATGTATACCCTAGAGGAAAGGAGAGACAGGGGAGATATGATTCAGACGTTCAAATACTTGAAGGGTATTAACGTAGAACAAAATCTTTTCCAGAGAAAGGAAAATGGTAAAACCAGAGGACATAATTTGAGGTTGAGGGGTGGTAGATTCAGGGGCAATGTTAGGAAATTCTACTTTACGGAGAGGGTAGTGGATGCCTGGAATGCGCTCCCGAGAGAGGTGGTGGAGAGTAAAACTGTGACTGAGTTCAAAGAAGCGTGGGATGAACACAGAAGATTTAGAATCAGAAAATAATATTAAATATTGAACTAGGCCAGTTACTGGGCAGACTTGCACGGTCTGTGTCGGTGTATGGCGGTTTGGTGAAGGATGGGCAGGGGAGGGTTTCAATGGCTGGGAGGGTGTAGATAGGCTGGAGTAAGTCTTAACAGAGATTTTGGCAGTTGGAACCCAAGCACAGTACCGGGTAAAGCTTTGGATTCTTGCCCAGAAATAGCTAAGAAGAAAAATTAAAAAAAATAAAATAAAAAAATTTTTTAAATTGAATCAGGTTGGGCAGACTGGATGGACCATTCAGGTCTTTATCTGCCGTCATCTACTATGTTACTATAACATAAGAAGAGTCAGCATAGAAAAATGACAGTATCAATCAGTAAGATGGAAAGAGAAAATATTTCAAGCCTTTCCTGAAAACATATAGGGATGTTGCTCCTCTAACTTCCACCGACAACTTCGTTCCACTGAGCATAAATGCTGCCAAATTCGGTCTAACAATTCCCTTCTTTTATATAAGGAAAAGGCCACTCAATACAAAACTGCCATACAATAAGCCAAAAAAGAATACTATTCAAAATACATAACTACAGCTCACAACTCCTCAGCACTTTTTAGTATAGTATAGTTCAATCACTATCTCCATACTCTAACAAGAAACCTCCTCCTCTGTCCAAACAACCACCTGCTTCCAAGCTTGCACTCTTCTTCGACAAGAAAATTAAAGAGATTAGATCTCACTTAGGACAATCCACCCATGCAACACTCCAAGATTTCACCGACGAGACAACCCATCTATCTTTCAGTACTTGTATCTAGATAGTAGCTTCAACATTCCACAAGTCTGTTGTCTAACAACCTGGTTCAAAATGTTACCCACTCCTTCCAATATCCAAAGATTTCCTTGACTCAGCCAAAGATATACTCATATCTTAGCGTTGCTCCTGGCATGATGTTCACTTGATATGGGTACAAAGAAGGTGAAAAGTTAAAAGGGGACAGGTAGAGATTAACAGGTAAATATGCTTTAAGGCAGAGTATCTAAAGGAGGGGAAATCTGGCTGCTCAACAAAGCCTACTAGCTTAAGAATATTCTGGAGATAAAAGGGAGGGAATTTGGCATTTCTAGCTCCCCTACCTGTTCTCTCACAGCCGAGCTACCCAGATAACCTTATCCAAACTAACTTAATTGAGTAAATTCTTTGGAAAGAAGGTCTGGAAAAGTTCTGTTAAATATTGAACTCATCATGTTTGTTTTAGGTTTTGTATCAATATATGCCAGGGGTGTCCAACCTTTGGCTTCCCTGGGCCGCATTGGTCGATAAAAGTGTTTCTGGGGCTGCACAAACGCACAAATGCTGCAGTAAGACAGAGGAGGGAGCCGGCAAGATGGTAAACACCCGGGGGCAGCAGAGGAAAACACTGCATCGCCCTCGACTGGGGCCACACAAAATACTTTATGGAGCACCCCTGATATATGCATTTTATTACACATGAGAAAAGTGGGGAATTCAGTATAAAACACATTATTCTTTAGGTCACACAACAATTTTGAATGAATCTTTTGTAAAATCAAGATACAGTGACAGAGCAATTACCTTGTGAATCTGTTTCATTAGCACATCCTGTTTATAAAAGAAAAAAGTTTCAAGATTTATTTTCAAACACATTTCTCTCTTATGTGACCCTTTACAACAGGGGCAATTCCTCCCACAAACATCTCCATCATCCCAAGGGACCTACATCTCCCAGGTTCTTTTCACTTGTCAGTAGGGCCCAGCTCCTCCAATATGCCCCATCTCAATCCCCAGGGACTGCTTCTGCTAATGTCCTCCTTCCATTGTCCTGGACCTACTAAGTTATCTTTTCCCTCTCCGTAAAGCCCAACTTCTCTCATGCTCCCCTTCTACATAACCAGGATCAATGCAGCCCTTTAATTTAGCCGCAGAATCTGTTGCCAAGGCAATCAATACAGAAGGATTGAAAAGAGATTTGGAGATTAGCCAGGTAGATTTGGAGAGTCATTACTCATCCCTGGAAATAAGTTACGGAAAACAGATAGAAACACGACGGCAGATAAAGGCCAAATGGTCCATCCAGTCTGTCCCTCTGCAGCATCCACTATCTCAGTCTCTGAGATCTGCCAGTTCTTGTGACCCACATTGGCCACTGAAAGAGACAGGATGGATCTTGGTCTAACTCGGCATGGCTAGTCTTATGCTCCCGACACCCTTGACCTTAGGGCCAATTCTTTCTCTGGCCCTCTTCCTTCCCCTCTCAGACACATATCACCTTCGCCCATTAAAAGCTGGGTCTAGATATTCTGGAAGGAATGCTCCTTTGGAAGTATAAACTTCTCCCTCATCAAGGGACAGCTCCTTCTAGACCAGTGGTTCCCAACACTGTCCTGGAGGACCATCAGCCAGTCGGGTTTTCAGGATAGCCTAATGAATATGCATGAAAGAGATTTGCATGTAATGAAGATGATAGGAGTGCAGATATGCCCCATGCATATTCATTAGGGCTATCTCGAAAACCCAACTGGCTGGTGGTCCTCCAGGACAGGGTTGGAGACCACTGCTCTAGACATTCCTTCGTTCCCCCATTATCAAAGCAACTGCTTCCCTCAAGATGTAGGCCCTTTCAGACACTTTTCTCTATTTTCCCTTATCAGTGAATGGTTAAATGAAAGCTCTCTATCTCTATTCCCTGCCACCTTATACCATGGCAGCCCTCCTTCCATTCTACCAACTCTCAGTGCCATCTCCCCCTGCCTCCCAAGCATGTCTCTCCCACCTTTCCCCAAGGCCATGCATTCCCCCTCCTTTTAATGGGTTCGCACCTGAGAGACAGCCACGATGTTAGCTGCATAGGGGGGCAAGTCGTACTTGCATTCTCGGCAGATCTTTTTCAGTGTGGAAACACTAGAGATGGACAGGTCAGGATTCCCCAAGGCATGCAGCACCAGTGGCAAAACATTGTTAATCATGACGGGATGATCTGCCAGCCATTCTGCCAGTGCCCCTGCAAAGACACAAATAGTTATATATCTTTTCATACATACTCTGGTACTCCCTTGGGTCCTCATCATTGCCATGTTGTACTGGCTGGCAAATTTGAAATTATGTTTAAATCGTTTTTTTATTAACAAGAAAGAACCACAAACAAAGGCAAAATGACAGGCAATAAGTGTTTGAGTTTTACAAGAAAGGTGACCCCCTCCCCTCCCAAGAGGACTGGACTCTGATGTCCTCCTGGATTACAAAGGCTCCCCCAGGGGGCGTGGCTTGGAGCGCATGATATTTGGACGTGTGATCGCGGCGCTCTGATAACCAGGCAGCGGTTTATTTTGAATATAAATAATTTTTACCAGAGAAATTGAATTTCCGTCGTTTTGGGTGTTGTGCGAAGATGGGCAGTACACTCCAGGGAAAGATTGAGGCGGCTTTTGTGACATCCGGGACGGCAAAGCGCCTCAAGCAGGATTTGGCGGCGGCGTCTAAAGCCCCACTTCCTGAGGAAGAGGAAATTGGTAAGAAGGATATTATGGCTGAACTCAAGAAAATATCTAAACAAATTCAAAAGAATGCAGAGAGCATTCAAGAAGTAAAAGAGGAAGTGTTAAACACCAACAGGCAATTGGAGGCTGTTTCTCAAAGGATGACAGTTTAAGAATCCAGAATGGATCAGATGGAGTTAACTGCTGTTCAATCTAAGGAGGATGGTAAACTTATCAAAGAGTTGCAGAAAAAGCTGGTGGATTACGAGAACCGTGGCAGGAGGAAGAACATTAAAATCATTGGATTGGCTGAAAATTTGGAAGGGGGAAACCCGATTCAATTCCTGGAAAATCTTCTCCCAAAGCTGCTGCAGCTGAATACTAAATACCCTAGAGATTGAACGAGCACACAGGATTCCTTTCCAACGGTCAGCAAATAACTCCAAGCCTAGACCTCTGATTTTCAAGCTTCTGAGGTTTAATCAAGGATTTGAAATCTTAAGCTTAGCAAAAGCAGATAAAAATTTAAACTATAAAGGTTCTAAGCTTATATTCTTGCCAGATTTTGAAAAAAGTACTGTGGCTGTGAGGCAGCAGTTTCTTCAACTCAGAGCACAGTTGAAGGAAAAAGGTTACAAACATGGTTTATACTACCCTGCAAGAATGAGAATTTCCTCTGGAAACAAATCGCTTTACTTTGAGGACCCAGAAAAATTGAAAAGTTTCCTTGCCACTTCAGAGCCAATGTCTATGTGAAGTGTTCTCAGGATTTGAAGAAAGAAGGAATGAAGAGGATTTTATGATTTTCAGATATATTATTTTCCAGGAATAGAAGAAAGAAGAAATGAAGAGGATTCATTTATTTAAGGATATATTATTATTGAGTTTTGTCAGGTCTAAAGAAAGTTTATTGTTTTTCAAGGAGGATATAGGAATGAATTTGTTTATTTATGTTCTTTTCAGTGTCTTTTCTTGTGTATGAATGTCATGGGATGTTTGAGGAAAGAATGTCAAAATGTTATATGTTATTTGGTTTTGATTTGTTTTAAGATTTGATTAGTTTTTTGGTTTTTTTTTTAATGAACTAATGGATAAAATGCATTTAGAAGAATATGGTTATGAACTTAAATATTTGGAGTATGTCTTGAATTTATAAGATATATGTCTATGGAATGTGATTTGATTGCTTGTATAATAGATTAGTTTGATTATTTCTTTTTAAAGAAGGAGACTGAGACCCTAGACTCAGGATCCCCCCCCCTCCAAGAAGGTACGAAATCAGATCTCAAAATCCAAAGATAGGGAACCCCCTAGGAGAGACCCCACATAATGTAACAATTGACAATGAACATAAACAAAGCCAAGAGGTGAAAGGTCACGCTACAGCAACTCAGTGCAGAACAGGAGCCTCCCATCATCCTGCAAGACATGGGAAAGAAATTCAAAGCCCGCCATCTACCAAAAACAGAAGGGACCAACCCCGGGGAGCAGGAGAGATTACCGGTCAGCGGCAATAAAACACTAATATGGGGTCCTGACGCCACAGGGGAAGCAATCACCGCCACGCCTCCCAAAGCAGTCTAAACAAGACACTACGTCTACTAGAAGCAGGCACGTCCACCAGTCAGGCATGGAGAAGAGAGAGGAGATGAGCAGGAAAAAAATAATCCCGTTCCAAAGAGGTGTCAGTACATAAGCATTGCCTCCGCTGGGTCAGACCAGAGGTCCATCATGCCCAGCAGTCCGCACACACGGAGGCCCATCAGGTCCAGGACCTGTGCAGTAGTCCTCTAACCGTACTCTTCTATCCCCTTTTCTTCAGTATAAAGGGTAGTACCCAAAACCCAATCCCAGACATCTCGTAAAAGGCAAGCCTGATTATAGAGAGCGATATTCGGCACCCCGAAGCCTCCCCAGTCCCAGGAGCCCAACAACTGCCACCGCAACTTAGGCTTCCTGCCCCCCCAACAAAACTTTGATAGCAAAGAGTATAAGGCCCGGTTAACCCTCTGCAAGAGACACAGAGGAAGTGTCCGGAGCACAAAGAGCCACCTAGGGAACAAAACCATCTGAAAGAGGTGCTCTCCCCTCATCAGTGAAAGCAGCAAATCTCGCAAAGTAGCCAGAACGGAGCTACTAGTAGCAAGAAAACGATCTACATTCAACCGGTAAGGATCCTCAAGTAGTGAAAAGATGACTCAGCCCATTTCAATGGAAAGTCCCCTCCCTAAGACCTCTGAAGATGCTTAGTAGAGGCCAGCGCTTCTGATTTCTTCAGATTTCGAGCAAAGCCTGAAATATCCCCATATTCCTGAACGCTCTTCAAGAGAGTAGACAAGGACCGATGTGGGTCAGTCAAAAAGACCAGGAGGTCATAAGCAAATGCCGCGACCTTAAAATGTGTAGCATCCAGCTGAAGGCTGCTGATGTCTACATTAGATTGCAGCTGCAAATTTGAGATTAAAGAACATGATCATCCCAAGATCTCTTTGGTTCTCACCAATGCCATGTTGTACTGGCTGGCAAATTTGAGATTAAAAAACATGATCATCCCAAGATCTCTTTCCTGTTTGAGGCACCTCAACAATGCTTCAACCAATCAATTTCTACACACATAGGTTTTGACACCGGCACATACAAAATGCATCTTTTAGTGCAGAGGTTCTCAACATGGGGTACACAGAGTTGTAAGTCTCCCACCCTCCTTCTGCTGTCGCATTTTGCCACCATCGTCTTCTTTCCCCAGCTCTCCTGGACTTGCAGCGGCAGCTCACTGTGATTTTAAAAATTTTCCCACACAGCTGCCACTAGCTTTACTATATCGATTTCATCAGGCAATCTCAGGGCCTTTGCTAGGCCAGCTGCCTCCATAGAAAGAAAAAGTTGCATCATCGGAGGTGGATCGTCTTAGCAAAGGCCCTGAGGCTGCCTGATGGAATCACTCTCAAGGCCCTGACCCTTTAATCTCCCTCCTAACCCCACAATCCTCACCCCGGTCCTACAAGGTACCTGGTGGTTCAGCGGGGGGTCTTTGTGGCAAGAACGGGG
The DNA here is from genome assembly GCF_902459505.1 of Geotrypetes seraphini. Lineage (NCBI taxonomy): Eukaryota > Metazoa > Chordata > Amphibia > Gymnophiona > Dermophiidae > Geotrypetes > Geotrypetes seraphini. The sequence continues at coordinate 74,059,323 of NC_047095.1, forward strand.
TCTTCTTGCTCCTGCCTCCTCATGGGTGCCTTCTACAATGGCTGCTGTAACCTCTTGCATTTGCTCGCAGCATTTTCTTAGTACAGTGAGCTGCCGAGAGAGGTCGCAGCAGCCATTTTAGAAGGCAGCTGCGAGGAGACATGAGCAAGAGAGCCGCACTCCTGCCACAAAGACTCCTGCTGGATCACCAGGTATCTCGGGGGGGGGGGGGGGGAGGAATTGTGAGGTTGGGAAGGAGATTAAAGGGTCAGGGCCTGGAGAGGGGAGAGAACCTTGGCTATGGGTTGGGGGGAGGGACCAACCCTCCCTTGCAAAGACCTGCAAGAGATTGGAGGGGAGAGAAGCTATACCTTGTGGCCTACGGAGGGTGTGTGTGTGTGTGCCTCTGCTACCTATAGAGAGTGTGTGTGTGTGCCTCTGCTACCTACAGAGAGTGTGTGTGTGTGCCTCTGCTACCTACAGAGGGTGTGTGTGTGTGCCTCTGCTACCTACAGAGGGTGTGTGTGTGTGCCTCTGCTGCCTACAGGGGAGGGTGCCTCTGCTGCCTACAGGGGAGGGTGCCTCTGCTGCCTACAGGGGAGGGTGCCTCTGCTGCCTACAGGGGAGGGTGCCTCTGTTTCCTACGGATGTGTGTGCGCCTCTGCTGCCTACGGGGGGGGGGGTGCCTATACTGCCTACGGGGGGGGGGGGGTGCCTATACTGCCTATGGATTTTTCGTTCTATGAGACCCTGTCCCGGCTTACCACTAGAGCACCAGAGAGGGTACAGGGCAGGGCGGTGGGAATTTTTTTTTCTGGGTTTTCTTCCTCTACAGGTGGATGCGTCTTATGCTCCGGTGTGTCTTAAAGAGCGAAAAATACAGTATATAAGTACTAATAAATAAAGGTGTCAGTCAATGAGTGACTACAGACAGAACATGACCCACCTGGGGAATAGCCAGAGAAAGTGGGATTATGATTTGAGATTACTGGAAGGACAGAGGAAACAAATTTATTATGTAAATTGTCATTGCGTTGTGTAGGCAATCACAGGGTTTTTACCCCAAAAGCACTGGTACAATTCTAAGATATACCAATGTTTTCTTATAATTTAGCTATTACATGAAAGGTGAGAAAACTTTAAAAAGCAAACAATTTCTGGGGGCAGTCTGCTCTGTTGTCCTGTTTTAAGGAGGTCTTCACGATGTCTCAAAAACTGATTGAAGAGACTGTTCAAAACCTGCAAATTTTGAAAGAAAGTCAGATCTTCTATCAAATAGATTTACTTGCAGAGATTACCCTATCAAATGTATCAGAGACGGATGTGACAAATTGGAAGATTAGGTTTATACCTGCGATAATCTTCTTTCTGTTAGTCCCTGGAAGATTCCATATGATACGTATTCAATCCCAACTCGCAGTCCGGATGTTGCAGAAATTTACATCTTTTCTGAACACATGCTGCACTCCCCCTAGTGTGAGAATCAGTTCAGTCCCAAAGCCAAGCACATACCTGCAAATCCAGGACAAGGGGGTATGGGGGAGAATCCCCATCAACATAAGTAACTCACAAACTGGTTTGCTCTGTTAATATTAACAAGTAATAAACAGGCAGAAATGCAACTCAGAAAAACATCGAGGAACAATGCAGTACTAACCTGCTGTGTACAATAAGCACCCAAGACCGACCTTTGGTAATGTGTATACTCACAGAAACTCTTCAAACCTGCAATGAGAGTAACCGAGGCAGAAAGGAGCAGGCTACTCCAAACAACTGAGTGAATACAGAGAGGGTGGGTCATATGGAATCCTTCAAGGACTAACAAAAAGAAGATACAATTTTATTTGTTCTTCCTCTACAATTTTATTTGAATCTTCCATTCTGTTACATCCCTTCCAAATTCCATACGTTAGGTGATGTACCAAAGCCACAGTAGCTAGGGAGGGACAGAAGAGCCTGCCCATAAAACCGAGGTCTTGAAAAAACAGCATCAGAATGTGCCACCACATCATTCAGTAAAAGCAGGTAAAAGTATAAAGAGAGGACCAAGTAGCTGCCCTGCTAATTTAATCAGGATGAACTGCACAAGATACCACCCATGACACAGCCACACTTCTAGTCAAGAGAGCTGTAAGCGAAATCGGCAGCTGTGTGCCACGGGCAATGTAAGTCGTGGAAATGGCCCTTCAAATCCATCGAGCAATTAACGACTTGGACACCACAGTGAGGCGCAGCAGTGAAAACAAAAAAGTGATCAGACAGCTCAGAACTCAATTCATCTTTTCCAAATAAAGGAGCAAGATCCTCTGGACATCTAATTTGCGGAAGATCTGATCTTTGCGTTCCGAACATGTTGTATGACATGCAGGCAATCTAACTTCCTGATTGACTCAGAAAGTTGATACCACTGTCAACAAGAAGGAAGGTACAGTACGGAGGAAACACCCGCATCTGTAATACGGAAAAAAGGTTCTCTGCACAAAAGAGCAGAAACCCTAAAATACACTGTGCTGAGACAATGGTGACCAGAAAAACCATTGTGAATGTAAGATCCAGAAGAAATACATCCTATAGTGGTTCAAAGGGAGCCTCATCAAGGCCCTGTAAAATGATGTCAAGAGTCCACAATGGGAAAGGAAGACGCAAGGGAGGGCGCAGACAAAGCATTCCCCTCATACACCTGGTCAGATCTGAAAGAGCAGTAAGCGAGATAGCTCCTCTGCATGCTTGAAAACATGCAAAGCCTGCAACCTGAACGTTCAGGGAGGTCACTGCCAGACTTCTGACTAAACCCTCCTGAAGGAAAACCAGGACTACCTAACTGGGAGCCTGTTGCGGCTCCATTTAATTCCTAACACCACTACCCCCTGTGAGAAAAGCCTACCAAGCTTTGGCAGAAGAAGTCAAAGTAGAGGGCACTTCGAGCGCAAAAGAGTCAAAATAACTACCTCCAAATAACTGCTCATCAGCAAGACTGAGCACTCAAGAGCCATGTCAGAGCCTCTGGTTGGTCTGGTCAACCGCCAGGCAGCAGCACATCCCAGCTTGGTGTCTTTTGTGGCTCTGGATTGGCCTTGCCACCCGTGATATGCGGTTCTCATACATCTTTAGCGGAACATGAAGCTCCAGTTCCCTTCTTATCGATATCTTCTCCTTCAGTGACTGGTATCCATGGAAAACCCTTAGCGTCTGGTCTTACAGCTACGTCAAATGAGCAGGGTCTGAGGATATGCCATTCTTAGGAGCCAAATAAAATTTGGTGATAGAACCCACTCTGCAACCATGGCAGGGCATTATTGAGGTACATGCGGCGCGTCAAAAAAAAGGAGTTCCCAGACTCAGAACGCAGGCGAACTGCGCCAGATTCCATAAAGGTCCCTGGGTGAGATTTTCTTTGGAAGACACGGACCCAGGCTGACTCCCCAGCCCAAGAGGACATGAAGTAGGTGAAGTCCAAAGCTGCTGCCCCCTCCCATGGCGCACATTTTAAAACTGCCCATCCGGTGCAATCAACGTCTACATCCAACAGATTATGGGCTGGGGAGTCCATCCCATTTGATTTTGAGTCAAATTGAGGGGCATTTGAGGCAGAATTTAAAGTTAGAAAAAAAGATCAATTTTAAAATCCAAGATGGCCACCATCACGAATTCGTGTCAAAAATGGCAAAAATAAACAAATTCCGAAAATAAAAAATAGAAATTTGGGGCCTGGTGAGATGGAGAACCTGAACTCTACCCTCAGAAACTGTGAAAAACGGAGTTTAAAGCAAGTTACAAGCCATCCCCGAAGTTCTCATAGAAAATAATGGAGGTACTCAGAGTCTCTGCAGTGCCTTTACCTGTCAGCATTTTTAAAGCAGCTGAGTAGAGAAAAGGATTTTCTGCCTCAGAAACAGCTCCAAATTCATTGGAATTGAAGATCTTCGGACTGCCAGCCGACCAGAGATTGACTACACCCCCCGCCCCCATGGATCCTCTGCCACGCGTTCGGGTGGGTTTCTGTCCAGATGCACATAACCTGCGCTAGAAACCTGCCAAAGGTTAACCATCCAGCAAACTCCAAGGGAAGGGACGCTGGGTACATAGATCCACCAGAGTTTCTTCTCTGTGAAGCTGCAGTCCAGCCCTGCTGGACTGCATCCTTTTCTTTGACAACAGACCACCGGCGAGAGGTCTCAAGGCACTGAAGCCACCGAGAAACAAAGTTTAAGTGAACTTTAAGTGAAAAAATAAGAAACAGAAGCAGAACAGCAGCAAAAGACTTCTGCTTGGACTGCTTGCAGAAATTGAAACTGACTCTAACACTAGGGGGAGTGCAGCATGTGTTCAGAAAAGATGTAGATTTCTGCAACACCCGGATTGCGGGTTGGGATTGAATATTTAGTTTAAGGAATCTGGAAGGGATATAATAGAACTAAACTTAACATTGTGAAGACCTCTTTAAATCAGGATAACAGGTTCCTGGAGGAAAAGTCCATAGTCTGCTACTGAGACAGACATGGGGGGGAAGCCACTGCTTGCCCTGGTTCAGAAGCAAGGAATGTTACTACTACAGTATAATCCCATTTAACGTACTTTAAGGGACCTGGCAAAACAGTCCGCTATATCCAGAGTGTGCATTTTCTTACTGCCATCTGCAAACTGCAAAGATGTCTTGTACTTCTCATGGTTACTCCAGATGTCACTGACCATAGATTTGCTTATACCAGTCACGTATAATATCCGCTTGCGTTTTACTAATACTGTACTAAGTAGAAAATATCTTGAATAATCTTGAATAAGAAAAAATTCATAGGTGGTTCTCTGTGGAGATCTCAGACCTCATAAAAAAGAAGAAAAGAGCATTCATCTCCTACAAACAATCAGGGAAGTAAGAATCTAGGGAGGACTATCTGAACAAGTCAAAAGCAGTCAAAACAACAGTCAGAGAGGCCAAATTCCGAATGGAGGAGAATCTAGCAAAGACAATCATGAAGGGCGATAAATCCTTCTTCAGATATATTAGTGACAGAAAAATAAACACAGATGGGATAGTACGCCTTAGGAAACCTGACGGGAACTATGCAGAATCGGACTCCAATAAAGCCAAACTCTTAAATAAATACTTCGGTTCAGTCTTCACTTGTGAGGCGTCAGGATCCGGCCCTCAGCTGCCGACCAGGGAAAGCTCGGAAGACCCGTTTCGAAATTTCAAGTTTACACCCAGCAGTGTCTACTATGAGCTATCAAGACTCAAGGTGAACAAAGCTATGGGACTGGACAAACTACACCCCAGGGTGCTCAGGGAGTTGAGAGACGTCTTGGCAGAACCGTTATCCACGCTCTTCAATCTTTCCCTAAATACAGGAAAAGTCCCGTTGGACTGGAAAACGGCTAACGTCATTCCACTCCACAAAAAAGGATGCAGGACGGAGGCTGCGAACTACAGACCAGTGAGTCTCACATCGATAGTGAGTAAGCTTATGGAAACTCTAATCAAACGCCAATTAGATACGATCCTGAACGAGGAGAATCTACGAGATCCCCATCAACATGGATTTACAAAGGTAAGGTCCTGCCAATCCAATCTGATCAGTTTCTTTGACTGAGTAACAAGAAAGCTGGACATAGGGGAGTCCCTGGACGTCGTGTACTTGGACTTCAGCAAAGCGTTTGATAGCGTCCCACGCCGCAGGTTATTGAGCAAGATGAGTTTGATGGGATTAGGTGAAACATTAACTGCATGGGTTAAGGACTGGCTTGGCGTAGACTTCAGAAGGTGGTGGTAAACGGCACCCCCTCCGAAACGAAGGAGGTGATCAGCGGAGTGCCGCAGGGCTCGGTCTTGGGCCCGATCCTATTCAACATCTTCGTAAGAGACTTGGAAAAGGGGCTTCGAGGTAAAATTACGTTATTCGCCAAACTATGCAACATAGTAGGCAAGAGCACAATAGATAAGAACATAAGAAGTTGCCTCCGCTGAGGCAGACCAGAGGTCCATCTCGCCCAGCAGTCCGCTCCCGCGGCGGCCCTTCAGGCCCATTGCCTGAGCAGTGGTCCCAGACTATCCCTATAACCTACCTCTACTCCTATCTGTACCCCTCAATTCCTTTATCCTCTAGGAACCTATCCAAACCTTCTTTGAAGCCTTGTAACATGCTCCGACCTATCACAGCCTCCGGAAGCGCGTTCCATGTATCCACCACCCTCTGGGTGAAAAAGAACTTTCTGGCATTTGTTCTAAACCTGTCCCCTTTTAATTTCTCCGAGTGCCCCCTTGTACTTGTGGTTCCTCATAATTTGAAAAATCTGTCCCTGTCTACCTTTTCAATACCCTTCAGGATCTTGAAGGTTTCTATCATGTCTCCGCTTTTCCAGGGAGAACAGCCCCAGCTTTTTCAGTCTGTCAGTATATAAGAGGTTTTCCATACCCCTTATCAGTTTAGTAGCTCTTCTCTGGACTCCCTCAAGTACCGCCATGTCCTTCTTGAGGTACGGCGACCAGTACTGGACACAGTACTCAGGTCGCACCATTGCACGATACAGTGGCAGGATGACCTCCTTCGTCCTGATCGTGATACCCTTCTTAATGATACCCAACATTTTGTTTGCTTTTCTTGAGGCTGTGGCGCACTGTGCCGACACCTTCAAAGTTGTGTCTACCATCACTCCCAGGTCTCTTTCAAGGTTACTTACCCCTAGCAGTGATCTCCCCATTTTGTAGCTGAACATTGGGTTCTTTTTCCCTACATGCATGACCTTGCATTTCCCTACGTTAAAGTTCATTTGCCACTTTTTGGCCCATTCTTCTAGTGTCGTTAGGTCCCTTTGCAGATCTTCGCAGTCTTCCATGGTTTCAACCCTGCGGTAGAGTTTGGTGTCATCCGCAAATTTAATAACATCGCAATTTGTTCCCGCCTCCAGGTCATTAATAAATATATTGAACAGGAGCGGTCCCAGCACCGACCCCTGCGGAACTCCGCTCGTGACCCATTGCCAGTCTGAGTAATGGCCCTTTACTCCAACCCTATGTTTCCTTTCCGCCAGCCAGTTTTTGATCCATCGGTGGACCTCCCCTTGCACCCCGTGTTTCCACAGCTTTTTAAGCAGTCTTTCGTGCGGTACCTTGTCGAAGGCTTTTTGAAAGTCAAGGTAAATGATGTCAATGGATTCCCCTTTATCCACCTGGCTGTTTACCCCCTCAAAGAAGTACAATAAGTTTGTGAGGCATGACCTACCCTTGCAGAAGCCGTGCTGACTTGACTTTAGCTGTCCATTGTTTTCTATGTGTTCACAGATGCTGTCCTTAATCAGTGCTTCCATCATCTTTCCCGGGACCAAGGTCAAGCTCATCGGCCTGTAGTTTCCCGGGTCCCCCCTTGAACCCTTCTTGAAGATGGGCGTGACATTTGCAATTTTCCAGTCCTCCGGGATCTCTCCAGTTTTTAAGGACAGGTTACATATTTGGCGAAGTGGCTCTGCTATTTCGTTCCTTGAGTACCGTTGGGTGAATGCCGTCCGGACCTGGCGATTTGTCGCTCTTTAGTCTGTCTATCTGCCTGAGGACATCCTCTTGGCTTACCTCTAGTTGGACCAGCTTTTCATCCCGATCCCCATTTACAATGTCCTCCGGTTCTGGAATATTGGATGTGTCCTCCCTCGTGAAGACTGACGTGAAGAACTTATTTAACCTGTCAGCTATCTCTTTTTCCTCCTTTACCACTCCCTTTTTGTCTCCATCATTCAATGGCCCCACTTCCTCCCTTGCCGGTTGCTTCCCCTTCACATATCTGAAGAACGATTTGAAGTTTGTTGCTTCCCCCGCCAGTCTCTCCTCATATTCTCTTTTAGCTTTCCTAACCACACGGTGACACTCCCTTTGGTGTTCTTTGTGCTCCTTTTGGTTGTCCTTTGTTTGGTCCTTTTTCCATTTTTTGAACGATGCTTTCTTGTCACTTATCGCCTTTTTCACTGCAGTTGTTATCCACGCTGGGTTTTTTGTTCGATTTTTTTTTTTGCACCCCTTCCTGAATCTGGGGATGTACAGGTTCTGTGCCTTTTGCACCGTGCTCTTGAGTAGGGACCAGACTTTTTCTACAGACTCCATCTTCCTTGTGTTGCCGTTGAGTTTCTTTCCCACCATTTTCCTCATGCCATCATAATTCCCTTTTTTGAAGTTGAGTGCTGTCGCTGTGGTTCTTTTCACCTTTGATGATCCAATTTCCAGCTTGCACTGGATCATGTTGTGATCGCTGTTTCCTAGGGGTCCTAGCACCGCCACCTCCTTTGCAGGTCCCCCTAGCCCGTTGAGGATTAGGTCAAGAGTGGCATCTCCCCGTGTTGGTTCCGTGACCAGCTGTTCCATGAAACAGTCCCTCGTGGTTTCCAGGAATTTGGTCTCCCTCATGCAGTTTGAGTGTCCAATACTCCAGTCTATCCCAGGGTAGTTGAAATCCCCCATCACCATCACACTTCCGCTTTTGCATGCCTGTCTCAGCTCAGCCTCCAGGTCCTGGTCGAGTGCCTCCGGTTGTCCAGGTGGGCGATAGTACAGACCCAATTTTATGTCTGCTCCAGTTCCTCCAGGTAGCTTAACCCATAGTGATTCCAAGTCGTCCGCCCTTACTGTTGTTTCCATCCTGGTTGAAGGTATGGAGTTCTTTATATAAAACGCTATTCCTCCATCCTTCTTGCGTGTCCTGTCTCTCCTGTAGAGTTTGTACCCTGGTATGGCCACATCCCATTTGTTGTCATCAGTCCACCACGTTTCTGTGGTGGACTGATGACAGTGCCCGACAAAAGCTCAATGCCCGACAGTATGACACATGACCTACTCCTACTGGAACATTGGTCAAAGACTTGGCAACTAAGTTTCAATGCCAAAAAATGCAAGGTCATGCACCTTGGCAGCAAAAATCCATGCAGGACTTACACCCTAAATGGTGAGACCCTAGCAAGAACTGTAGCAGAACGAGACTTGGGGGTGATCATTAGTGAAGACATGAAGACTGCCAATCAAGTGGAGAAAGCTTCATCCAAGGCTAGACAAATCATAAGTTGTATCCGTAGAAGTTTCGTCTGCCGTAAGCCCGAGGTCATAATACCATTGTAGAGATCCATGGTGAGACCCCATCTGGAATACTGTGTACAATTCTGGAGGCCACATTACCAAAAAAATGTGCTGAGAGTTGAGTTGGTTCAGCGAATGGCCACCAGGATGGTCTCAGGACTCAAGGATCTCCCATATGAGGAGCGGCTGGATAAGTTGCAGCTATACTCACTCGAGGAACATGAGAGAGGGGAGACATGATTGAGACGTTCAAATATGTCACGGGCCGTATCGAGGTGGAAGAAGATATCTTTTTTTCTTAAAGGACCCAAGGCAACAAGAGGGCATCCGTTGAAAATCAGGGGTGGGAAATTTCATGGCGACACCAGAAAATATTTCTTCACCGAAAGGGTGGTTGATCGCTGGAATAATCTTCCACTACAGGTAATTGAGGCCAGCAGCGTGCCAGATTTTAAGAAAAAATAGGATTGGCATGTGGGATCTCTTCACGGAGGAAGTTAGGGGGTGGGTCATTAGTGTGGGCAGACTAGATGGGCCGCGGCCCTTTTCTATGTTTCCACGTTTCTAAAGCTCTGTGAAATTTGTATGTGAATTAAGAAAAAAGAAGTAAGAACAAGATATAGCTACACAGAAATATGGACAAGATTATTCAAGATATTTTCTACGAGAAGCACTTTCCATAATATTTAATCACATTATTATATTCTACGTATTTATTAACGGTACTTATCTGTTGTATTTCAAAATTTTCGGCCTCTAGGCTTTAGCTCTAAGTCTGAGGCAATTTTCTACCTAGTATTAGTGATAACATAAATAGGTAGCTTTCAGGTGGGCTAGTTAATATTATTAGGATCCAATGGAAACGTAGGAATACTTAATAGTTTTTAGTAGATTGCTATTAGGCCAGGTGATAGTTCGAGATGTGCACTCATGAAAACATGTATTCTTGTTGGGTTGACAGTCTGGGAAATGCTGTTCTATATTGGCAGGACATTTTATGTTTGTTTTGGTTTATTTTGTTATCTTTATGCATGACTTTATTACAACTTGCTTAGACATATGATTGGCAGGCTAGAAATATTATGAAAAACACAAATTAAAAATAAATGGTAGGCACAAAATCCACCCTGCTGGAGAACAGTTCCTTCTCCAGAACATTACATCAGTGGAGGGAATGGGATTCCATTACACTGCTCTGCTACACAATGCCAAGGCCAAGATCCTCGGTGAGAGATTGACCTTGAGATAGATGTAAATGAAATGCTATGTGAAGGTAGCAAAAGATAAATTAAGATATTTTAAAGAAACAGTAAGAAATGTCTGAAATTCAAGGATCAGCCCAGCTGGTTTATGTCTGCAATATTTGTACATATGGCACAGGCATAGGAGGCTATGCGATGGTCCTCCCAACCCCAGTCAGTGCATCCAGACCCTGGCACAATACAGTGGACACATCTTACCAATTGTAAACATAACCGTATCAGCTAGCTGCACGTTATTGATGCTGATCCTTGGGATCAAACCAATCAGTCCAGGTACCACATCTGAATAATTCACATCAATGGTTTCTGCGATGGACTGGAAGCCATACAGCAGAGCTTCAGTATGCTGTCAAAGAAAGAAAACAAATTAAAAAACAAACAAAAAACAAAACAATGGCACTACTGAGAATATATACCTACCACAACTCAAATGGGGGTGGGGGAGAACAAAGTGCAAGCAGGAAGAGTCAAAAGGGGGGCGGGGAATGCAATCAGAAACAATCACAACACTGAAGATAAAGTTACTTACCTGTAGAATGTGTTCTCCAAGGACAACAGGATAAATAGCCTTACATGTGAGTGATATCATCCATCTTGTTTACAACCACTTTCTGGAATGTCAGCACAGCATGTGTGCACGTCTTCTTGCCTGCTGCTGTCATATGGGACCTGGCCAGTTGAGGAGGAAAGGTATTTAAGGCTATTTATTTTGCTGTCCTTGGAGAACACCTGCTACAGGTAAGTGTTTTCACATAAGACAGTGGTCTCCAAGGGCCATAATATTAATGTAAAAAAAGATACCAAAGATTTCAAGCAGACACATTTAAGCCTATATTAGATACATAATTGAAAATTCTCTTTTCATCATACATTCTTTCAGGCATTTTAGCAAAACTTTGGCATGGTTTCCACAATTCTCTGAACACTTTCATGGTTTCTCTAGCTCCTTCGTACCACTGCAGTGCATGTGCATCTAAGGAAAGATTAGGTTCTTACCTTGGTAATCTTTCTAGTAGACAGACATTGAGCCTTTGGGTGGTCAACCCATTCTCCAGAGAATTCTTGTAGTCAGCCTTATTAGCATTCTTTTGCTCTGCCTTCCATCCCTCTGGGCTCTCCTCCAATTCCTCAGTTTGTACCAAAGCAGATGGTCAGCCCCAGAGAGGAAATAGAATAGGGAGGGGTACAGGGATGCTCCCCGAGAAACATGTCTGGTCTACTCATATCATTACGTAAAACTACTGGGTGATATTGTATTCAAAATATAGTGTCCCAAAATAATGAACCATTCAACAAAAACAAAAATAAGGGGCACTTGTAATCATAAATATACTTTATATGTATTACAAGAGGAGCTCAGAACCATCAGTTAGTAAGGAAAGCACAATCAGGGCAAAAAAATCCTTTTTAAATGCGTTTCGATGTGTCTATCATTGCTCCATCTCGAGTTTATATAAAGTTATTTCAAATGACTTTAGCACTGGTTTCCAAATATAGTAATTTCTGAATTAATAATAAATGTTCATAGAGATAGATCTAAAGTGTGGCCATACTTATTTTCCATATAATACGTGGCATTCTTCAACAGTAGATGATTATTGGCCAACTGACTGGATAATACACCATGTTGCACTCGGAGAGAGCGAAGCTTAGTTAATAGAGAAAAATCTAGATGATTGAATGTGTAGTTGTTCAGTGTACTTGATTACAAGTCACTTGAAACCGGAAATTGGAGGAGTCAGGAGAGTAATGGAAGAGTGAAGCTCTCCTTCTGAATGTTTATCACCAAAAGCGGGTTCTCTGAAGAAGCCGTTTTGGCGAAACGCGCAAGATCCCGCCACAGTGAGACAACTTCTACTACCATTTTGATTCAAAAATGAGCTAAATTGAAATTCATATTCTAAAAATGTATAAAAAAATATTTTTCTACTAGTCTTATAGCCCGTTACATTAACGGGTTCTAGAATATATGTGTGTGTCTCTTTATTTCTTTCTCTCTCTCTCCTTAGCCGCTTTCTTTCTTTCTCCTTGGCTGTCCATCACCACCCCTTGCCTGCTCGCCCTGTCCATTCTCCCTTCCTTTTACCTCCCCTGTGTCCACCACCACTCCTTCACTGCTCTCCTTATGCAGCAGCAGCCCTTCTCCCTTTGTTTTACCTCCCCCCTGCCAATCAGCACCTCTTTCCTTCTCCCTGTCCAGCAGTAGGCATCCCTTCCTTTTTCTCCCACCCTCCTCCTTCTTATCCCTATGATACACTTACCTTGCTCTGCCCCTGATCAGAGGTTCCCGACAGTCGCCCAGTTGCACCCATTGGAAAAGTTCCTTCTGCCGCATCCCGCACCCCTCCTGACACGACTCCCGCTGTCTTTCTTTCTGTCTCTGTCCCCCTTTGTCTGTTTGTCTTTCTGTATATCTCCCTGCCCCTGTGTCTTTCTTCTTTTCTTTCTGTCTCCCTTCCTCCCTCTGTCTGTCTGTCCGAAGCAGCATTCCCTCCCCCTCCATTTCCCTTCCCCCACACCAGTTCCCTGTGCACCTGCCCGTGTCTTCTTTTCTTTCTCCCTTCCTCCCTCTGTCTGTCTGTCCGAAGCAGCATTCCCTCCCCCTTCCATTTCCCTCCCCCCACACCAGTTCCCTGTGCCTGCATTAGCGTTTCCTCTACCCCCTTTCCCTTTCTACATTCGCGACTACAAACGCGGGCCCGAGTCCTTTGTCGGCCCCCCCCTTTCCCTTCCCGCAGGCCCGACTACACATGGCGATTCAAGCAGCATGTGCAGCAGTCTTCACATGCTGCTTCGGGTGCTTCTACTGCCATGATTTACTCTGGCACGTCCGGAGCAAATCAGGGCAGTAGAAGGGCCCGAAGCAGCGTGTGAAGACTGCTGGATACGCTGCTTAAATCGCTAGTCGGGCCCGCGGTAAGGGAAGAGGGGGGGGGGCGGCGGCAAATGAGTCGGGTCCCGGGCAGCGGAAAGTTGCTGGGCTCCTCGGTGGGGGCGCTGAGTGACCGCGATCCCTCTCCTCCCAGACACCCCCCCCTCCGCTGGAGGAACGGATATCGGCGGTTACAGCCGCTGGCTTCGGCGTCTTTTATCTACTGCAACCAACCCTAGCGGAAAGAGGAAGTAGTCAGAGAGGGCGGCCCGCAGTGGACAGAAGACAGCAAAGCCAGCGTTCTCTTCATTTAAAAGCGGTTGAGCCGGCGAGAAGGAGGAAGTGGTGGTTTTGGCAGTGAGTGAGGGCGGGAGGGGGGAGTCGCCGGCTGTGCTGTGCTTTCCCGATCGCAGTGGCGCTGCTGTTGGTGTCAGAGCTCGCCGCCTTGGTGGAGAGTAGGGAGGCTGTTGTGAGGTAATACGCGCGCATGCGCACTCGTGCGGCCACATCCTGACAGAAAAGGGATCAGGGAACACGCTTGTCGCGAGTGCGCATGCGCGGGCTAGCATTTTATTATATAGATGAACATTTATTATTAATTCAGAAATTACTACATTTGGAAACCAGTGCTAAAATCATTTGAAACAACTTTATGTAAACTCGAGATGGAGCAATGATACACACTGAAATACATTTAAAGTGTTTTTTTGCCCTGATTGTGCTTTCCTTACCAACTGATGGTTCTGAGCTCCTCTTGTAATACGTATAAAGTATATTTATGATTACAAGTACCCCTTATTTTTGTTTTTGTTGAATTACTCATATCATTAACATACAACACATAACATATAACATGTGAATCAATAACGTAACTATTTGCAAAACATAAAATGGAAGCAAACATCCTGAGCGAAACCTGAAGATTCTTCAATCTAGAGGTGAATAATATGGTGAATACAGCTCACTACTTCATAGTTCATACACGAGAGGATTAAGCAGGATATACAAAGGAAGTTTAAATGATGCATTTAAAGGACAACTAAAAGGGTATAAATATGATTGGATATAGGGTTATTGTATACTTAATCGCTGAGTCAATCAAAGGATAGACTAAGGTAAATGATTTGCATGTGTATATAGACCGGTAGCATCCATCCCATTTTTCGCAAAATTAATGGAAGGTTTAGTACACACCCAATTGATGGACTACCTTGACCAGTTCTCGCTGCTACATGAAACCCAGTCTGGCTTCAGACCTCTGTTCAGCACTGAGACGGTAATTGCAGCGACCCTAGAATACATACGCAACTTATTCAGCAAGGGCTATAAGGCCTTAATCATGCAATTCGACATGAGCTCAGCCTTCGACTTGGTGGATCACAAAAAAACTGCTACAATGTTTAGACGCAATCGGCATCGGAGGTGAGGTGCTTAACTGGTTCCGAGGATTCCTTACGACCCGCACCTATCAAGTGCGCTTCAACCACAACCTCTCTAAAACATGGAGAAACCCGTCAGGCGTTCCACAGGGGTCCCCACTATCCCCACTACTCTTCAACGTCTACATATCTTCACTAGGTACGCAACTGACCAAGCGAGGTATAAAAGTATTCAGTTATGCAGATGACTTCACAATCATTATCCCGTTTAATGCGTCACCCTCCGAAATCATCCCTATAGCAACAGAAGCACTAAACCTGATGGAACAATGGACCACAGAATTCAAACTGAAGCTCAATGCAGATAAAACTAAATTCTTTATAGCCTCGCCACATGCACATAATACGACAAAATCATTACTCATTAACAATCTTAATTACCCCATTCAACCAACGATGAAGATTCTCGGGGTAATACTAGACCAAGGGCTAACCATGAAAGACCATGTGGACACCCTAATCAAAAAAGGATTTTTCACTCTCTGGAAACTTAGGTCCATTAGAGCATACTTCCACGCTCCAGCATTCAGAATTCTAGTACAATCCCTTATACTAAGCCACCTTGACTATTGTAACATTACCCATCTGACAATCTCCCAGAAGCAAATGCAAAGACTGCAACTGATACAAAACGCAGCTGTCAGGCTGATCTTCGGGCTGAAGAAATCCGATCACATAACCCCTTCCTACCAACTCCTGCACTGGCTGCCAATGGAGGCACGCATGAAGTTCAAGCTGGGATGTCTCTGCTTCAAGGTATTATATGGTCTAGCCCCTAAATACATAACAGACCTCTTCTCATTCCCATCCAACAGACATGAGAGAAGTACACACCTGAAGTTCATCTCCCCACCGGCTAGAGGATGCAAATATAAGAGATACCACCAACAACTTCTTTCGTATCAAGCAGCCTTATGGGGCAAAGACTTAGAAAAACTAATTACTCACACAAATGACTATGGAGAATTTAGAAAACACCTAAAAACGTACCTGTTCTCGAAACACCTAGGTAATGAACCAGGACAATAGCCCCCTTCATAATATCATTCCCAAAACCGAATTTGTAAACTGCTAACCCCCAATCACAAACTATGAATATCCCATTCAATTTATGGAATTTTTCTAATTCTTTGTAAGACGCATTGCACATCAAGGCCCTGCAGCATACGAACTGTTGTTATTATCATTAATGTTCCTATTATCAGATGTACACTGCTATACTCTGTAATTCGCTGTATTATTGTAAACCGCCTAGAAGTCGCAAGATTGTTGGCGGTATATAAGAATAAAGTTATTATTATTATTATTATTATATGTAACTCATGTATTGTACTATCATTATTGAAGTTAATGTTCATATGTCCATCAAAGCTGCTCATGTAAACCTATGTAAACTGTTCTGAATTGACTTCATAGTCATTAATTAGCAGTATAAAAGCTTTAAATAAACAATGTGGAAGTCATGTCATCTATCAGGAATCAGTCCCTAAGCCCCTGAACTGAAGAGCAGGCTGTCCAAGAGGTTGCACTGCAAAGACTTGACCTCAGAGTCTGCGCTCTCCTACAGCCAGAGATGGCCCAAGAATGAGATCCTCTACAGCACCAGAAAGCTTTCAATGGTCAACGAATATAATTGAAAAATAAACATGAGCAGTAAGACTGGCTCCTACCATCTCACTTGTAGAGAGACAACTGAGGAATTGGAGGCAGTCCAGAAGGATGGGAGGTGGAGCAAAAGAATGCTAATAAAACTCCCTACAAGAATTCTCGTGAGAAGAGATTTGACTACCAACACGTTCAAAAATGGAGTGTCTGTCGCACTAGAATTTAAGATAGCATGAGACAAGCATGTGGAATCTCTTAGGGAGAGGAGGAGGGAGTGGATGCTATGGATGGGCCATTTGGCCTTTATCTGCCATCATGTTTCTCTGTTTTTTTGAATGTAACCACCTGAAGCACATTTGTGAAAGTGATTGCTGGACCTACCTGCCAGGACATGGGCTGATCAGTGTTTGTGAGAAGACGCCCCAACTTGTCATAAAGGTTACTGAGTAGCTCAGCTCCTAACATCTCATATACATACATCAACGTATCCGAGATATCCACCCTAGAGATGGAGATAAAACAAAAAGTGATATTCGTATAACCAGACCTCCTCCTAGGCCCATAATTGTGTACACTCAAACAACAGTATATGCATAAATTACACGTTCTCTGTGGAACCACGCCTTCTTCTGTAAACCAGTATATGCAGAATCAAATCTTCACTCAAAACCATATAAGTGGAGCTATGCCCTTTTCTGCTTCAGTATCTGGAGATTCCCAACCCTCATCCACCAGCATATGTGCAAATAGATACAGTTTATGATGCAGACACACATTATGCATGTTATTACAGCTGCTTTCTTTCAATTAAGATTACTAGCTAGAGTTAAAGTGATGATCTCCATTACTGATTTTCAGACTGTAGTACAAAGTATGGTTGTGACAAAATTGGATTTCTGCAATTCATTGTTGATGGGCATTGTGAAAGTTAAGATTAGAGCATTGCAAATGGTTCAGAACACTGCAGCAAGAATGATTACAGGAGCAGCCTGAAACAATTGCATTGGTTGCCGATTGAAATGAGGATTGAGTATAAGGTTTTGATGAATGTGCACCAATTTGATCTATGGGGTGGCTCCCTGGTATTTAACTCAAGTACTGAAACATTATACTCCTCCTAGAGCTTTGAGATCTCAATCTGCAATGCGATTATCAATTGAAGCGCTTAGGACACAGAGGTCTGCAATTTCAGTGGCAGCTCCACATTTGTGGAATGCCCTGCCGGGGGGATGCAGGCCTTCAGGGCAGGCAGGCAGGCAGGCCTTCAGGGGTGGGATGCAGGCCTTCAAGGGGGGCGGCGCAGGCCTTCAGGGGTGGGGCCGTGGTGTAGAAGTACACGGAAGGGAAGGAGGGGGTTCAAAGAGACATGCATATGCTGGACTTTGGGGGGGGGAAGAAATAATGGGTCTAAAAATAGAGGAGAGGGAGAGAGATGATGGACAATGGGATTTAGGGAGGGAAGAAACAGAAAGGGAGAGAAGTTGAACACAAGGGATGGTGTGGAGGGTACTGGATAGGAGGGTAGTTGGGAAAAGAAAGGGAGAGATGGTGGACCCTGGGGTGGTGGGGAAGGAGGTAGAGATGCTGGATGAAAAGGTAGTTAAGAAAAGGTGGATCTGTGGAGGGAGACAAAAAAAGGAAAGATGCCAGACCTCCAAGGAAGGGAAGGTAAACGGAAGGGGAGGACAGAGATGGCAGATGGATGGTTAGTACGGAGAAAGAAGGAGACCCTGGCAAGCAAGTTATTAGAAGACAACCAGAGCCTGGGACCAACAAGATTTGAATAATGACAAGACAACAAAAGGTAGAAAAACTAATTTTATTTTCTGTTTTGTGATTACAATATATCAGATTTCAAACGTGTATCCTGCCAGAGCTGGTGTTATACCGCAAACGTGAGCTAGGATTTAACAGAGGGGGGGAAAGTCTTTTTTGTTTGTTTATTTTGCTTACACCACAGCGCCAGTGTGGTTAGGAGAAGACAAAGGGGGTGAAGAGGCTATAAAATAAACCCACCAGGATGTTTAAAAAAAACACCCAAATGGGCAGGAAAATTGAATCGAATCAAATTGAAAAACCAATTCAAGGCCATTGACAACATATTGTAATGATTAGACACATTCTTTGCACAAATAAATAGGATGTATTGATGGAAAAGGGGGTTTATAATTATATTATTGAATTGTTCTATCCTTGAATATATTATTTATATAATATGCTTGAATTATGTTGTTGGAAGGGGAGGGTGGGGGAAGGGCTTAAATTTATCTATTTGTGATGTTAATGGGAAAGATTTTTAAGTGTTCTAAATGAATTAATTGTTATATTCTTGTACACTTGTTGTGAGATGCAAAAATGAATAAAAGATTTTTTTTTTAAAAAAAAGAAAAACCAATTCAATAGGCTGAATCGAATCAAAATTTTTTTCCCTGAATCGGGCAGCACTAATATGAACTGAGGACCAGATGGCAGTTTTACAGATTTTCTCAATGGATCTGAGGAAAGCAACAAAAGCTGCCATAGCTCTAATTTTATAGGCTGTGACATGACTTTCCAGTGCCAGTCCAGTCTGAGCATAACAGAACGAGATGCAGGCCGCCAGTCAGTTGGAAATCGTTCTCTTGGAAACAGGATGACCCAGCTTGTTTGGATCAAATGAGATGAACATTTGGGGAGATGTTCGATGTGGTTTTGTCTGGTCAAGGTAAAAAGCCAAAGCATGTTTACAGTCCAGAGTGTGCAAAGCGGTTTCTTCTGGGTGAGAATGAAGCATAGGAAAAAACACTGGTAAAACAATCGACTGAGGGACCAATGCGACCACGTCGGGCGGGAAGGCACTCGCGCATGCGCGGTTCGGGCTATCGTGAACTTTCTAAAGACTTAAAGTGGCGATGCACTTTTAAAGTGGTCCTTACCGGGGCTCCATCGGTGACATCACCCATACGTGAGAATATGCTGCCTGCTTGTCCTGGGATAAACTTTTTTTTAAAAATATATTTAAGCTCCTTTATTTTATATTTCTTTATTCATTTTAAATCTTACAACAAGTATACAATAAATCCATTCATCAATATACAATTATATAATATAATAATTATATGATATATAATATGTGTATATTTTTATTGAAAATATGATGGTGGGTGGTAGGGGGGGTTATTGATTTTACTAGACATTTAAATGGCAGATATCAAAGTGCTATTCTGGAATAATTTGTTGTAATATATTCTTTTGTCCACTTGTTTAATTTGAAAACGAATAAAGAATTATTTAAAAAAAAAAAAAATACAATTTCACTTGAAATTCTGCAATTTTCACACAATAATTTGCCCTCCACCCACCCCTCTAAAACATATTTATAAATAATTATCACATAATATAATAACTATATCAATCATTTTTAATCATCTTTGAAAATTAAAAACCCACCCAGGGAAAAATACTAATTATTTATTATAATTTATTAATGGCCCCCATACATCCTTAAACTTATTAAAATATCCTTTTTTAACAGCTAATGTTCTTTCCATTTCATACATATGACACACTGAATTCCACCAAAAACAATAATTTAATCTTTTATAATCTTTCCAGTTATAAGTTATTTGCTGAATGGAAACTCCTGTTAAAATCATTAAAAGCTTATTATTATTAGAGGATATTTGACATTTGGCCCTCATGGACTTGCCAAATAAAATTGTGTCATATGTCAAAAGCTACAGGATTTTCCAACATACAATTTATTTGATCCCAAATCAGTTTCCAAAAAGCATTAACAAATGGACAATAAAATAATAAATGATCTAAAGTTCCAGCCTTCAAGACAACTGGAAGACAAAGACACAGAATTAATCAAAGATATTGAGAATATCACTTTACGGGGGGACACTGTACTGCTAGGGGACTTCAATATGCCGGATGCAAATTGGAACTCACTTTCAGCGACAACTAGCGGCAGCAGAAGGCTATTATCCTCCATGAAGGAAGCACGACTCAAACAATTGGTATTGGAGCCCACTAGGGCCCATGCGATACTGGACCTTGTACTCACTAACGGAGAAAGCGTCTCGGAGGTATCGGTAGGAGATAAGCTAGCCTCCAGTGATCACAACATGGTATGGTTCAACCTCAGGAGAGGGTTCACTAAATCAAGCACAACAACAAAAGTACTCAAATTTTGAGGCACCGACTTCAATCGCATGGGAGATTTCGTCCATCGGGCACTAGAAAGCCAAGCTGTGACCGATAATGTGGAAGCTACCCTATATGTAGCAACAAACCGCTACATAAAATCAGTAAGTAAACGGCGAAGAAACAATAAATCCCAATGGTTCACTGCAGAGATCTCAGACCTCATAAAAGAAAAGAAACGAGCATTTATTTCCTACAAACACTCGCAGAAAAGGGAGGACAAAATAGAATATATGGCCAGGTCTACAGCTGTCAAAGTGGCAGTCAGAGAAGCCAAGCTTCGAGTTGAAGAAAACCTAGTAAAGAACATTAAGAAAGGGGAAAAATCCTTCTTTAGGTATATTAGCGACAGAAAGAGAAATACGGATGGGATAGTACGCCTCAAAAAACCAGACGGAAATTACATAGAATCAGATTCAGATAAAGCCGAACTACTAAATGAATACTTCTGCTCAGTCTTCACCTGCGAGGCTCCGGGGTCCAGTCCACAGTTGCAGGCTAAGCAAAGCTCGGAAGACCCGTTTCGGAATTTCGAGTTTACACCAGGGGACATCTACAGCGAACTATCAAGACTCAAGGTGAACAAAGCCATGGGACCGGACAATCTACACCCCAGAGTGCTCAGGGAGCTGTGTGACGTCCTAGCGGAACCGTTATCCGTACTCTTCAATCTCTCCCTGAGCATGGGAAGAGTCCCCTTGGACTGGAAAACAGCTAATGTCGTTCCTCTGCACAAAAAGGGGTGCAGGGCAGAGGCTGCGAATTACAGACCGGTGAGTCTCACATCAATAGTAAATAAACTCATGGAAACACTAATCAAACACAAATTAGACACGATCCTGGATGAGGAGAATCTACGAGATCCCCACCAACATGGTTTCACAAAGGGTAGGTCCTGCCAATCCAATCTTATCAGCTTCTTTGACTGGGTGACAAGAAAGCTGAATCTAGGAGAGTGCCTGGACGTCGTGTACTTGGACTTCAATAAAGCTTTTGATAGCGTCCCCCATCGCAGGTTATTGAGCAAGATGAAATCGATGGAATTAGGTGAAACACTAACCGCATGGGTCAATGATTGGCTAAGTGGTAGACTTCAGAGGGTGGTGGTTAATGGTACCCTCTCTAGAATGTCGGAGGTGACCAGTGGAGTGCCGCAGGGCTTGGTTTTGGGCCCGATCCTTTTCAACAGATTCATAAGAGACCTGACCCAGGGGCTTCAAAGTAAAACAACATTGTTCGCCGATGACGCCAAACTATGTAACATTGTAAGTAACAGCAATTTGTGAGACAGTATGACGCAGGACCTGCTTTTACTGGAACATTGGTCCTCGACCTGGCAGCTGAGCTTCAACGCTAAAAAATGCAAGGTCATGCACCTTGGCAACAATAAACCGTGCAGAACGTACACATTGAATGGAGAGACCTTGGCAAGGACTACAGCAGAACGGGATCTGAGGGTGGTCATTAGTGAAGACATGAAAACTGCCAATCAAGTGGAGAAGGCTTCATCCAAGGCAAGGCAAATGCTGGGTTGTATCCGGAGAAGCTTTGTTAGTCGGAAACCCGACGTCATAATGCCATTGTACAGAACCATGGTGAGGCCTCATCTGGAGTACTGCGTACAATTCTGGAGGCCACATTACCGTAAGTATGTGCTGAGAGTTGAGTCGTTTCAGCGAATGGCCACCAGGTTGGTCTCGGGGCTCAAGGATCTCTCGTACGAAGAAAGGCTGAACAAATTGCGGCTATACTCTCTCGAAGAACGTAGAGAGAGGGGAGACATGATTGAGACGTTTAAGTATATCACTGGTCGCATCGAGGTAGAAGATTATATTTTCTTTCTTAGAGGACCCTCAGCCACAAGAGGGCATCTGCTGAAAATAAAGGGCGGGAAGTTTCATGGCGACACCAGGAAGTACTTCTTCACCGAAAGAGTGGTTGACAATTGGAATGAGCTTCCGGTACAGGTGATCGAGGCCAGCAGCATGCCAGATTTTAAGAACAGATGGGATGCTCATGTTGGATCTCTAAGAGGGGATGGGTCATCAGAGTGCGATCTCTCAAAGGGTAGCTAGGGGGGTGGGTCAATAGAGTAGGCAGACTTGATGGGCCTTGGCCCTTTTCTGCTGTCACTTTCTATGTTTCTATGTTTAAGATGACAATGCCAACATCTATTAGAATTGGAGCAATCTATAAAAATTTGGAAAATTTACCCCTCCCTCCTCAGTTGGTTTTTGTAAAGTCACTAAAGCAATTCTTGCAATTTTACCCAGCCAAATAAATTTACTAAGAATACTATTCAACCTTTTATAAAAAGACCCCTGAAAAAAAACTGGTATCATTCCCTGGGATAAACTTTTAATGGAAAATGTTTGATGGGATTGTTTTACTAAGTTTATATGTATTCCAGCTGTGTGTTCTATTGTTATCCTCTTAGTTTTAAATGGAGAAGATTTTTTTAAAATAAATGTGGGATCATGCCTCTTCTCATACTTGTATGTATGGAACTGTTTCTGCTTTGAGATCCTTATCAGCAGAGCCATGTCTCCCTCTAAGACCTATATATGTAGAATCCTATTCTCTCTCTCTCTCTCTCATACCTGTATATACGGAACTGCTCCTTCTCATCTGAGGACCAAGATCCATACTCCTCATCAGAAGGGAACTGTGCTTTATGGAGCAGCACGTCCACCAGCTGGAAATATACAGGCCGGTACACTTGAAGGTAAACTGCTTGCTTCTCTGTCTCAAACGACAGAATGTCATCCTGAGGGCAGAAGAAAGAATCTCCTCAATAAATACTGCTGCTCAGTTGGATTTTCTTCTCAGCTACTTGCTGCTGCTTCCACTGCCTTCTCATTAGCCCCAAGCAATACACCATATATAATTTCCATCATGGTAGTGACATCACAACCAGCATGTAAACCTGGACCTACAAGGAGTGGTGGGCGAGGATCTGGTTATCTTGTTGGGCACTGGATGGACTGCAAGGATCTTTTTCTGCTGTCATTTACTGTGTTAGGAGTAACCTATTGCATATAGCAGCAGACTGAGAATCAGGGAAGTCAGATAAAATCTCACTTTTCCTGGTGTTTCCTTTAGGCAAGTCATTTCATCTTCCATTGGCTCACATACAAGATTTATACCCACACTTACTAACCTGTGTTAAGCTCTTACATCAAGCCCCTGTATTCAAGGGTGAGTATTTTAGATTCTAAGCTCTTCAGCAGGGAGCTCCCCACTGTACCTGACTTAACTCATCTTGAGTGGAATGTAGACTGGTGAATAACTCAGTCTAGTGACCTGGATTGGCCACTGTGAGAATGGGTTACTGAGCTTGATGGACCATCGATCTGAACCAGTAAGGCTATTCTTAGGTCTTGTCTTTCCAAATTAGATTGTAAGCTCTTCCGAGCAGACCGTCTATTGTTTGTTAAATGTACAGCGCTGCACCTTTCAGCACTACAGAAATGATAAATGTTAGTAGTAGCAATAGAAGTAGTAGGACCTCTGGAAATTAAGACAGACGTTTGTTATTATTCCTTTCTTAAGGCAATAAAAAATTTTCACTAATTTTTAACTATGCCAAGTTGTCTTTTAAAATTTTTTGCCAGGATTTTATTTCAAAATTATTTTAGCTTCTTTATTGTACACTGCTGAAGACCATTTGGGAACAGACAGTTTATATAAATCTGCATTCGATTAGAACATACACTCTCTCCTGCATTATGCCCTATACAATAAAGGTGCATTCTAAATCATCCTCAATGCTTTCTATATGTACTGTTGAGTGATTATAAATCTGAGCCCTTGTATTATTATAAAACTAGACAGCCACAGACATCTAAATTTTAGGATGTCAATACTTCTATAGTTCTTTAGTTCACTGCATTCCAAAACCCCCAAATGGCTGTAATTTGCCTAAGCTGTCCCTGAGGCAGGTGGCTTTGTAAGCTGTCAGTTCCTTGCATTTCTTGTCAATAGCATTCAGCAAAATCCCTCTCATCGCTCACTTTCCTTGAGTCCAGAAAGCAAGCAGATAGCCGTCAGCTGCTCTGTCCCTGCTGGGAGCTCCAGGACACTGAATATTCATGACAGATGACAGGATTTCAGCTCCAATTTTCATTTGTAGCACATTCCAACACAATGGAAGGCCTCATCCATAGTGCAGCTGGTGCCAAGACACAGAAAAAAAGATTCTAAGCCAAAATGGCGTCTGTGGCCAAGTTCAGCTGCACTCTGCCATTTAATTATTCATGTTGATTAGGTTGTTCCTAGTCCTCATCCCTTTTAATCAACATGAAATCTGGTATCATACTCCCAACACAACAGCCAGTCTTATCCAGCAACTTGAAACTAGTACCACTCTTGCTACCAGCACCATCTGCCTAACCCAGGCAGTGGGAACCAGTACCTTCCTAACTAACTGCAGTAACCAGTAACAGGGTTTGGGCTTGAAGTGTAGGTTGAAGACGGACAGAATAGCAGTTACTTACCGTAACAGTTGTTATCCAGGGACAGAAGGCAGATATTCTCAACAGGTAGGTGATGTCACCGACGTAGCCCCGCAGCGGACAGCCTTGCAAGCAGACTTGCTTGAAGATCTTTATAAGAGCTTCCGAGTGCTGCACTGTGCATGCGCGAGTGCCTTCCCGCCCAAGTGAGGGAGCGCGTCTCCTGTGAAGTACCTCAGTTCAGATAGCTAGCTAAGAAGCCAACCAGGGGAGGAGGGTGGGTTGTGAGAATATCTGCCTGCTGTCCCTGGATAATAACTGTTACGGTAAGTACCGGTAACTGTGCTTTATCCCAGGACAAGCAGGCAGCATATTCTCAACAGTGGGTGACCTCCAAGCTAAGCATAATGGGATGGAGGGAGAGTTGGCAACTTAAGAAAAGAGATTTTGTAAAACAGACTGGCCAAACTGTCCATCCCGTCTGGAGAAAGTATCCAGACAGTAATGAGAGGTGAATGTATGAACCGAGGACCAAGTGGCAGCCTTGCAGATTTCCTCAATAGGAGTTGATCTGAGGAAAGCTGCAGACTCCGCCATTACTTGAACTCTGTGGCCCATGACTCGACTCTCGACCCTGCAGAGGGAGACCAGCCTGAGCATAGCAGAAAGATGCAAGCAGCCATCGAGTTGGATATGGTTGGCTTCGAGATAGGATGCCCCAACTTATTTGGATTGAAGGAGATGAAAAGTTGTGGGGCTGTTCTGTGAGGTTGAGTGCGTTGCAAGTAGAAAGCCAAGGCATGCTTAAAGTCCAAAGTATGGAGTGCCACTTCTCCAGGGTGAGAATGAGGCTTTGGAAAAAAGACTGGAAGAACAATAGATTGATTGATGTGAAATTCTGAAACAACTTTAGGCAAGAATTTTGGATGAGTACAGAGGACCACTTTGTCATGGTGGAAAACTTTGAAAGGTGGATCCGCAACCAAGGCTTGTAACTCACTGACTCTTCGAGCAGACGCAAGGGCAATCAGAAAAACCACTTTCTAAGTGAGATACTTTTTTTTTATATATATATTCTTTATTAATTTTTAAAACATACAATAAGTGAAATACAGAGTAAATTAATCATTTTACAATAGACATCACTTAAAATTTTTCAAATATTCATGCTTAATAATACCCTCCCTTCATCCCACCAAAACCTTCCCAACAATTTTTCCAACTTATTTACCTCTCATCCCTCCCCCCTCCCTGGATGTGCATATTATCTAATAACAAACCATAACTATAGAGATTCTACAAAGGACGTCAATGGGCTCCAAATTAATTTAAAGTTTTCATTATTCCCTAATATAGCAGCATTCATTTTTTCATATTTATATATTAGACATAAACTTGCCCACCAAAATGTAAAGTTGAGACGATCCCAGTTTTTCCAGTTTCGTGTAATTAGTTGTAAAGCTGTACTTGCCATAATTAAAAAGAGATGTCTTTCATGTTTATCTAGGTAAGATACTTGAGATGAGCCTTATCAATTGGTTCAAATGGAGGCTTCATCAATTGAGCCAGGACAACACTGAGATCCCAGACCACTGGAGGTGGTTTGAGCGGAGGATGTACATTAAAAAGTCCTTTCATGAAACGGGAAACCACAGGATGTGCAGACAGGGGTTTCCCATCAAGAGGCTGATGGAAAGCAGAGATGGACTCAGATAGATGTAGACTGCAGGCCAGATTGTGATAAGTGAAGTAAATAATCCAAAACAGAAGCCAAGGAGGTAGACATTGGCTCCATTTGGCGAGTAGAACACCAAGAAAAAAATCTAGTCCATTTTTGACCGTAACACTGCCTAGTGGACGGCTTTCTCGAAGCCACCAAAATGTCCTGCAGAGAGTCAGTTAGGTTGAAAGGTACCAAGCTATTAAGTGTAGAGACTACAGATTGGGATGAAGCAAGGATCCTTGACTCTAAGTAAGTAGAGATGGAAAAACTGGTAGAAGCAGAGGCTCCCTGGTGCTGAGTTGAAGTAGAAGGGAGTACCACGGTTGTCTGGGCCACCGAGGAGCTATCAGAATCATGGTGGCAGGTTGCAACTTGAGCTTGACAAGAGTCCTGAGAATCAGAGGGAATGGAGGGAAGGCATAGAGAAACTGACCTGTCCAGTCCAGGAGGAAAGCATCTGCCTCAAGACGCTGGGGAGAGTATATCCGGGAGCAGAACTGAGGCAGCTTGTTGTTGAGGGGAGACGCAAAGAGGTCTATCTGAGGGGTCCCCCATTGAGCAAACACCTGACGGAGAGGCGAGGAATTGAGGGTCCATTCATGAGGTTGCAGAAGATGACTCAATTTGTCCTCCAGGCAGTTGTGCTGACCCTGAATGTATACAGCTCTGAGAAAGATGTTTTGATGGATTGCCCAATCCCACAGCTTCAGAGCCTCTTGACAAAGGGAGTGAGATCCCGTACCTCCCTGTTTGTACATAGTACATGGCGACTTGGTTGTCCGTCCGGACAAGGACTATGTTGTCGTGAAGAAGGTGTTGAAAAGCTTTGAGAGCATTGAAAATCACTCTGAGTTCCAACAGATTGATGTGACAAAGACGGTCTGAGAGAGACCAATGGCCTTGGGTACGGAGACCGTCTAGATGGGCTCCCCATGTGTAGGTTGACGAGTCTGTTGTGAGAACCTTCTGATGAGGGAGAGTGTGGAACAGCAAAACTCTGGAAAGATTGGAAGAGAGCATCCACCAGTGGAGAGACTGTCTCAACAAAAGAGCTACCGTAATCTGTAGAAGTCATGTGACCGAGTAGAATCATCAGCTAAGGAGGCAGTGGGCCCTCTCGATGACCAAGGAAGAAAAGGGTGCATTAAGGACAACAAAGAGATTGCTAATAGGCTAAATTCATTCTTCGCGTCTGTCTTTACCAAGGAGGACACTGCATTACTGCCCGAAGCAGAGAAAGTATTCAAGGGAGAAGATGAGGATAGCCTCACCACAGTGAATGTGGACTTGGATATGATATACGATTAGATCGACAAACTAAAAAGTGACAAGTCCCCTGGACCAGATGGAATTCACCCGAGAGTGCTAAAGGAACTTAAGGTAGAAATAGGAGAGCTATTACAATCCCTTGCTAATTTGTCAATCAGAACCGGCCAAATACCAGACGACTGGAAGATAACAAATGTCATCCCAATCTTCAAAAAAGGATCGAGAGGAGAACCAGGCAACTATAGGCCTGTGAGTCTTACATTGGTTCCTGGGAAGATGGTAGAAGCACTAATCAAGGATAGTATAGTGCAACATCTGGATAATCATAATCTGATGAGAGCCAGTCAACACGGCTTCAGGAAGGGGAAGTCATGTCTGACGAACTTGCTTCAATTTTTTGAGAAGTTGAACAAACAAATCGATAGAGGAGACCCGGTGGACATAATATACTTGGACTTTCAGAAAGCATTCGACAAGGTCCCACACGTAAGGCTTATGAGGAAACTAGAAAGCCATGGAATAGAGGGGGACATACTAAGATGGATAGGCAGATGGCTAGAGGACAGATTACAGAGGGTAAGCATAAATGGGAAGTTCTCGGACTGGGAAAAGGTGACAAGCGGTGTGCCCCAGGGTTCAGTTCTTGGGCCCATTTTATTCAATATCTTCATAAATGACGTGGAAGAGGAAACAAGTAATATAATCAAGTTTGCAGATGACACGAAACTATGTCGGACAGTTGGGTCACTAATGGACATCGAAGAACTCCAAAGAGATTTGAACCAGCTAGAGAAATGGGCGGAAAAGTGGCAGATGAAGTTTAATATAGAAAAATGCAAAGTGATGCACCTGGGAAGGAAAAACAAGGAACATGAATATAAAATATTAGGTGTTACATTGGGCAAGAGCAAACAAGAAAGGGACCTGGGGATACTGACTGACAGGACCCTGAAGCCGTCGGCGCAATGCGCATCGACGGCGAAGGCAGCAAACAGGATGTTGGGCATGATAAAGAAGGGAATCACGAGTAGATCTGCAGACGTCATAATGACGCTTTACAGAGCAATGGTCAGACCACACCTGGAGTACTGTGTCCAGCACTGGTCTCCCTACCTAAAGAAGGATGTGACCCTGCTGGAGAAGGTGTAGAGGCGAGCCACGAAGCTAGTAAAAGGTATGGAAAATTTGAGCTACAAAGAACGTCTCGGAAAACTGGGATTATTCACCCTTGAGAAGAGAAGACTGCGAGAAGATATGATAGAGACTTTTAAAATAATAAAAAGATTCGACAAAATAGAGCAAGACGCATCGTTATTCACATTGTCAAATGTGAATCGGACAAGAGGTCATGGACTGAAGTTGAGAGGCGACAGGCCCAGGACAAATACCAGGAAGTTCTGTTTCACACAGCGAGTGGTGGACGCTTGGAATGCTCTCTCGGAGGAGGTTGTGACGGAGACCACTATTCTGGGTTTCAAGGGCAAATTGGATGCACACCTTCTTGCAAATCACATTAAGGGATACGAGTAAACAAGGTCTTCATCGGGGAACACATGGCTTGGCCTCCTCGTGTGCAGGTCACCGGACTAGATGGACCAAAGGTCTGATTCGGTGAAGGCGTTTCTTATGTTCTTATGTTTCGCTGAAATTAAGAACATAAGCAATGCCTCCACTGGGTCAGACCTGAGGTCCATCGTGCCCAGCAGTCCGCTCACGCGGCGGCCCAACAGGTCCAGGACCTGTGCAGTAATCGTCTATCTATAGCCCTCTATCCCTTTTACAAGCAGGAAATTATCCAATCCTTTCTTGAACCCCAGTACCGTACTCTGTTCTATTTCGCCCTCTGGAAGCATATTCCAGGTGTCCACCACACGCTGGGTAAAGAAAAACTTCCTAGCATTCGTTTTGAATCTGTCCCCTTTCAACTTTTCCGAATGCCCTCTTGTTTTTTTATGTTTTGAAAGTTTGAAGAATCTGTCCTTCTTTACTCTCTCTATGCCCTTCATGATCTTGTAGATTTCTATCATGTCTCCTCTGAGTCTCCACTTTTCCAGGGAGAAGAGCCCCAGTCTCTCCAATCTTTCAATGTATGAAAGGTTTTCCATGCCCTTAATCATTCGTGTTGCTCTCCTCTGGATCCTCTCAAGTACTGCCATATCCTTCTTAAGGTACGGTGACCAACACAGTACTCCAGGTGCGGGCGCATCATTGCCCGATACAACGGCAGGATGACTTCTTTCATTCTGGTCGTAATACCCTTCTTAATAATACCCAACATTCTGTTTGCCTTCTTCGCGGCTGCTGCGCATTGTGCTGTTGACTTCATTGTTGTGTCCACCAGTACACCCAAATCTCTTTCAAGGTTACTTCCCTCTAATACTAATCCCCCCATTTGGTAGCTGAACATCGGGTTCTTTTTCCTTATATCCATAACCTTGCATTTCCCTACATTGAAGTTCATCTGCCATTTATCTGCCCACTCCTCCAGTTTGTATAGGTCCCTTTGTAGGTCCTCACACTCTTCCGCACTTCTAACCCTTCTACAGAGTTTAGTGTCATCCGCAAATTTTATAACTTCACACTTCGTCCCCATTTCCAGGTCATTAATAAATACATTGAACAGCAGCGGTCCGAGCAACGACCCCTGCAGAACTCCGCTCGTGACCCTCCTCCAGCCTGAGTAGTGACCCTTCACTCCAACCCTCTGCCTTCTGTCTGCCAACCAGTGTTTGATCCCCTTCCACCCCATGGTTCCACAGCTTCCTAAGTAACCGCTCATGGGGAACCTTGTCAAAGGCCTTTTGGAAGTCGAGGTAAATGATGTCTACAGGTTCCCCTTTGTCCAACTGGCTGTTTACCCCCTCAAAGAAGTGCAGTAAGTTTGTTTGGTACGATCTTCCCTTGCAGAAGCCATGTTGGCTCGCTTTCATCAGCCCATTTTTTTCGATGTGCTCACAAATGCTGTCCTTTATCAGTGCTTCTACCATCTTAGATTGTGAGCCCGCCGGGACAGACAGGGAAAAATGCTTGAGTACCTGAATAAATTCATGTACACCGTTCTGAATTGCCCTGGGAGAACGGTATAGAAAAATTGAATAAATAAAAATAAAAAAAAAATAAAAAATCTTGCCTGGAACCGATGTCAAACTTACCGGCCTGTAGTTTCCCGGGTCTCCTCTTAACCCCTTTTTAAAGATAGGTGTAACATTTGCTATCTTCCAGTCCTCTGGGATCTCGCCAGTTTTCAAGGATAGGTTGCAAACTTGCTGGAGTATTCCCGCTATCTCATTTCTTAGTTCTTTTAGTACCCTAGGGTGAATTCAGTAAGGGCCTGGTGATTTGTCGCTTTTCAATCTATCTATCTGTTGGAGGACATCATCATGGTTCACCTCTATTGTTGACAGTTTTTCTTCCTGGTCTCCATGGAAGATCACGTCGGGTTCTGGTACACTGGATGTCCTCACTTGTGAAGACTGACGAGAAGAATTTGTTTAACCTGTCGGCTACCTCTTTTTCCTCCTTTATCACTCCCTTTCTGTCTCCATCATCCAACGGTCCTACTTCCTCCCTCGCCGGTTGCTTCCCTTTAACATATCTGAAGAACGATTTGAAGTTTTTTGCCTCCCTGGCTAGCCTCTCTTCGTATTCCTTTTTCGCTCTCCTAACCACTTAATGACATTCTCTTTGGCATTTCCTGTGTTCCTTCCAGTTCTCCCAAGTTTGATCCTTTTTCCATTTCCGGAATGATTTTTTTTGTCGTCTCCTATCGCTTTCTTCACTTCATTGTTTATCCATGCAGGGTTTTTCTTTCGGTTTTTTTTACATCCTTTTCTAAATCTGGGGATGTACATATGTTGTGCTTCTTGCTCTGTGCCCTTGAATAGAGACCAGGCTTGCTCTACAGTTTCTGTTTTCCTTGAGCTGTTTGTGAGTTTTTTCCTTATCATTGCTCTCATAGCATCATAGCTCCCTTTCTTGAAGTTGAACGTTGTCACTGTGGTTTTCTTCCCTTTTGCTATACCTACTTCTAATTTGTACTGGATCATGTTGTGATCGCTGTTTCCTAGTGGCCCTACTACTTCCACTTCTTTCGCAGGTCCCCCTAGTCCGTTGAAGATTAAATCAAGAGTGGCATTCCCTCTCGTTGGTTCCTTGACAAGCTGATCCATAAAGCAGTCCCTCACAGCCTCTAAGAATTCTGTTCCCTCGCACAGTTCGAGTTTCCAATACTCCAGTTTATCCCGGGGTAGTTAAAATCTCCCATTACTGTCACGTTCCTGTTGTTGCCTTCCCGCCTCAATTCTGCTGCCAGATCTTTGTCGTTTGCTTCCGTTTGTCCAGGCGGACGATAGTACAGACCCAATCTTATGTCAAGGCCATTTTTTCCCGGTAATTTAACCCATAATGACTCCAATCCTTCCGCCTTTGGTTCTATATCCACTCCGGACGAGGGAATGGTGTCTTATGTATAGTGCTATTCCTCCACCCTTCTTGTGGGTCCTGTCTCTTCTATAGAGTTTGTACCCTGGCAGTACTACGTCCCATTGGCTATCCTCATTCCACCATGTTTCCGTGATTCCAATGATGTCTAGGTCCTCTTTTTTGGCTTTGACTTCTAATTCTCCCATTTTGGTCTTTAGGCTCCTTGCATTTGCGTACAAGTGATGTGAGATGAGACACTTGATGGCAAAGGCGAATGAGGGCATCCTGACATGGTCGAGGCAGGAATGCTCTGAGCTGGACAGTGTCCAGAGTGGCCCCGATGAACTGAAGAGAGGGGTTCAACTGGGATTTTGGAAAGTTGATTTCGAACCCCAGACATTGGAGGAACATAATAGTCTGTGAACATAATAGTCTGTCGGGTCGCTGCAATAACCCCTTGTTGAGAGGGGGCTTTGATGAGCCAGTCGTTCAGGTACGGAAAAACTTGAACACACTGGGTACAGAGAGCTGCAGCCACCACCACCAGACACTGTGTGAAGACTCTGGGGGATGAGGCGAGTCCAAAAGGAAGAACTCTGTATTGTAAATGAAGATTCCCCACCCAAAATCTTAAATACTTGCGAGAGGCTGGATGAATCGGGATATGAGTGTAAGCCTCTTTGAGATCCAAAGAGCATAGCCAATCTCCCCGATTCATCAGGGAATACAAAGTTGGCAAAGAACGCATCCGAAACTTCTCTTTGACTAGAAATTTGTTGAGGGCTCTGAGGCCCAGAATGGGTCGCAAGTTCCCCGTCTTCTTTGGGACTAGAAAATAACGGGAATAAAAGACCATGTCCCGTTGGGTCAAGGGAACCTCCTCGACAGCTCGAAGGCGAAGAAGAGCCTGAGCTTCCTGAAGAAGAGGGGAAGTTGCGACAAATTGGAAGGACACTCTCTTGGAGGGTGATCTGGAGGCACCTGAAGAAAGTGAAGTGAGTATCCCTCCCGAAGGATGGTGACAACCCAGAGATCTGAGGTGATCATCTCCCACTGGTGATAAAAATGGTGAAGACGACCTCCTATGGGCAGAAGAGAAGTCTGATGGAGGGAGGTTGGTATGTTCAGACTGGGAATGTCAAAAAGACTTAGCTGGTTTAGCCGCAGCAGGAGTCTGAGCTTTCTGCTGTCGTTGTTGCTGTGGCGGTCATCTAGGCGGAGGCCTGGAGAAAGCGGGCGTCATTTTTTGAGGATAACGACTTGGTGGATGCTTGTATGGCCAAACAGGAGGAGTCTTAGGCTTCGGCCGAATCAAGGAAGCAAAAGAGCGCTCATGTTCAGAGAGGCGCTTTGTAGCAGCTTCAATGGAATCATCAAAAAGTTCATTTCCCTGGCAAGGCAAGTTCGCTAGATGGTCCTGCAAATTGGGATCCATATCAACAATGCGGAGCCAAGCGAGGCGACGTATGGCTACTACAAAAGCAGAAACTCTGAAAGAGCTCAAAGGCATCGTATGTGGCTTATAGCATGAAGAGTTGAAGTTGAGACAGTTTTCGAATAATCTGTTTGAATTCTGGAAGACACTGTTCCTCAAGAGCCAAATAAAACTTAGGTATTATTTTGAGGAAGTGATTAAAATAAGCAATAAAAGTGTAATTGTAATTGAGAATTCTGTTAGCCATCATGGAATTCTGATACAGTCTACGGCCAAACTTGTCCATGGAGGGACCACACCGTAGAGCAGGGGTGTCAAAGTCCCTCCTCGAGGGCCGGAATCCAGTCGGGTTTTCAGGATTTCCCCAATGAATATGCATTGAAAGCAGTGCATGCAAATAGATCTCATGCAGATTCATTGGGGAAATCCTGAAAACCCGACTGGATTCTGGCCCTCGAGGACCAACTTTGACACCTGTGCCGTAGAGCTTAGCTAGTTGAGCTTTCTTTAATGAAGATTCCACAACCAAGGACTGGTGAGACAATTGAGATTTCTCAAATCCCTTACAAGGTACGGTGCGATACCTGGATTCCAGCTTAGATGGAATGGTTGTAATGGAATAAGAAGTTTCCATATTCCTGAAGAAAGTTTGCTTTAAAACAGGAGTCATAGGGAGCCTCAAGGTCTCCTTGGGTGGATGAGACAACTTCATGTCAGCCAAGTACTCAGGAGTGTACTTGGAATCAGAATGGAGATCCAGCTGAAGAGCTTTCACCATGTCAAAGACAAATCTCGCAAATGAGGCAGACTTCGAGGCAGTAGAACCCTCAGGAGAAAGAGAGCGCGACTTAGGAGCCACCGAATAGGAAGGAGAAGACTCGCTGGAATATTGAGAAAGAGGCTCAGAATCCATTCGCACAGTCACCGAAGAAGCTCCACTACCTATGACAGGAGGAGTCAGAGAGTGTTTGCGCTTAAGAAACCTTGATGGCGAAGTCCCCGGGGTCCGAGGAACAGAGTGGGTTGAGGCAGGAGGAGAAGGCTCCCTCGGAAGCTGTCTTGATGGAGGAGTTTTCGACCTGGATGGACTTCGAGGAGAAGCAGCCGGTGAGAAAGTTTTACGAGACCTATGTTTAGGTTCTGAAGAAGTGTCAACAGCCTTTGATAAACGAGGCATAGAAGACTCAACGGAGGAGGAGAGGTTTTTCTGCTTGAGAAAAGATTCTTGACTGTGCTTGGAAGCAAGGTGCCTCGAATGCCTTGAGCGACGACTCAATCGAGGTTCAGGAGAGCGTGTCCCAGAAGGAGGCAAAGAGTCACTGGATGATAAGCGACGAGATTTCCGAGGCTTGCACTTTTTGACATATAAAAAAGAAAGGCCGTCAAAAGAACGAGGTTCAGCGGCCAGGTCTAGGCCGAAAGGCCGCCGGCCAAAAAGAAACAATAAAATTTTTTTTTTTAAAGAAAAGGAGGAAAAGACACACGGGTACAGCGACTGGGAAAAACAACAAAGCCGCAATGCAAGAAGGCAACGAAGTAGCTGCAGAGCTAAAGTGAAGAGGACTTCTCGGCTCCACGGAAAACGTTGAACTGAGGTACCTCACAGGAGACGCTTACCCTGACTCGGGCGGGAAGGCACTCGCGCATGCGCAGTGCAGCACTCGTAAGCTCTTACAAAGTCTTCAAGCAAGTTCGCTGCGGGGCTCCGTCAGTGACGTCACCCACCTGTTGAAAATATCTGCCTGCTTGTCCTGGGATAATATAGTTTATTGTAATGAGATATTATATTTGATATATTTGAAAAAACTGTGCTCTCCCTTGTCTAGATATTATCTAGAAATGACAGAATATAAATATATAATTCAAATACAATTAAACCCACACCTAGTACCATCTCTACAGCACTGGCCTAGCCTCTCTCTCTCTCATTACCCCCCCCCCCACCATCCCCTCTCTCTTGCTGACAGCAGTGTCCCATCTCCTATGTCAGACCTTGACCCACTGAAACACCATCACCACCCCAGAGTAAGCAGCTCTCCAAAGCACCATCCCTATAACTCTGGCAGCAGGATAAACCCATACAAGGTGCAGTTGTCAGGTGACTCACCTGTAGTGTGTACCAGAATGTCAGTGTGAGGGAGCTGGTGGTTTCATTGACAGGATAGTGCCCTGGGATGCCCGTGCAAAACATGATCATATTGACTAGTGCTAGGAAACTCTGCCAGTGTTCCACCTGGTCCAGAAGTGCCCTAGGATAGAAAGTCCGGCCGTCATATTGCAATTGCAATTCAATGTTATTTAGAAGCTGCAGTGATGGAAATGCAACACATGGTTAGTTCTGATGACAAGTGCCCCCTATCATGCAGAATAAGGAAATTTGCTTTGGCTATGTTACCGATTTCTAATCTTTTAGCCCATGTAGGCATTAAAGTTCAAACCTTTGGGCAAGATCCTGAAGGAAGATTCTTTGGTCAAATGTTAAGATTCTACAGATCTCGTGGGATATCTGCAGTGCAAGTTAAGTTCACATACTACACTTCTCCCTCCGTATTTGCGGTTTCAGCATTCGCGGTTTCGATTATTTGCAGTTTTTAGTTTTCTGGCTCCTCTCCCCAATTACATCAGTTTGAATAGAGAAATCGCCGATTCCAAGCGTTTACAGAGAAAATCGCCAATTTCCAGCACTTTCTTCACCATGTTATTCGGGGTTTCACCATATTCACAATGGTTTTTAATAGAAAACAGCGAACAACATATGAAAAAGCTATTCACGGTTTTTCTGTATTCACGGTCTGTTAATCCCCTATCACAGCGAATACGGAGGGAGAACATAGTAACATAGTAGATGACGGCAGATAAAGACCCGAATGGTCCATCCAGTCTGCCCAACCTGATTCAATTTAAATTTTTTTTTTTTTTTTTTCTTCTTAGCTATTTCTGGGCAAGAATCCAAAGCTTTACCCGGTACTGTGCTTGGGTTCCAACTGCCGAAATCTCTGTTAAGACTTACTCCAGCCCATCTACACCCTCCCAGCCATTGAAGCCCTCCCCTGCCCATCCTCCTCCAAACGGCCATACACAGACACAGACCTGCAAGTCTGCCCAGTAACTGGCCTAGTTCAATATTTAATATTATTTTCTGATTCTAAATCTTCTGTGTTCATCCCACGCTACTTTGAACTCAGTCACAGTTTTACTCTCCACCACCTTTCTCAGTGCGATAGGCACTGAAGGAGAACGTTTCTTTTCCAAACCATAACATGATCATTAGCAACAATGAGAAGTTACTGTCTTAACTTGATCATCTTCCATAGTACTGAAGCTTTTTTTTTTTTTGGTGCACTTCATTACAATAGCCATTGTGTACTGGCAATCAGTTACTAAGGGCATGCAACCCAAAATCTTTCATTTTCTATCATTAACGAGGTCATTTTTTGTTCTGGAGTTTTTCCCTAAGCCTGATTTCGATTGCACTTCATAACTTCTCTGAAGTACATGGATCTCTCCCTCCCCATTGTGTTTTCCCAATAAAACAACTTGTATTTCTCTTCTCTTTCTTTCCTTTTGTTTTAACATGTTTGTAAGGTTAGTCTTTAATGTGACTTATAGGATCTTGTTTTTGTCGTTTGTTTTGTTGTCCCCTAAAAATCTGTAATTTTATTGCTATGTACATCGCTTAGAATTTTGAATAAGCGATCAATCAAATTTATATTAAAATTGAAACTTGAACAGGTGCAAAAAGAGCACATTCTTTCCCAACAACATACGTACATTGGTTCACGCATGCCCTCTTTGCATAGACTGCTTACTATTATTGACAGCTTGCAAAGAAACAAAATTTGGGCTTTTTCCTGGTTTACTGAGCAACATTGTCATGAACCAACATGGGAAATAATGTTGGTTCTCATGTCATTTCAAACAAATGCACATCCCTATTAATTATACAATCACAGATCCAGAAGACTAACAAGATGCAGCCAAGAATATGTACTGCAGAGCTTCTGCACACATAATACACCAAAAAGAGCAGCGCCTATATTCTTGAAGCCACAACATAGATACATGTGCACCCTTCCCTGAGACATGCTCCAACAGTGCAGACTCATGAATACAACACTCAACCTCCCTGCCATACTATAGGTAAATTTGCCCTCCCCCCTCCCTCAACCTACCAACACACTCACCGAGAATGGTTTTCTCCCAGTGCTACAGCAATTCGGCAAATGCCATGTGATGTCTCCATATCTCCACTCTGCACTGCCTGGCGGAGCTGATCCTGAAGTCCCAGGACTTGAGGTATAAGTTTCAAGAGAGTGTTCACATATCTGTGGCGGAAAAGCATGAGAGCATGCATTAGAAAAAGTAGAAAGACCACCACACATATACTCCCAGAACGACAAATTGGCAAGATGAATGGTTGTTCACTCTTTATCCTGCACAACCTTAATATTGTAATGCAACCTCTCGCTTCTATGCTTAGACTTAATGGTGGTCAATTCAGGCTGCAAAGCACATCATATTCAAATATGGCAACCAATGAGGAACTGTTCAAGAGGTACCAGCAGCTGTAAAGCCGTATTTCCAGCTGGTTCACAACTGTTTAAGAAAAGAAGAGTAGGGTTCAAAAGATGATTTCACCCTCGAGTACAGTAGTCAATGATTCAAATTTATCATATCATCCTATTTTATTTATTTGGTTCGTTTTATATCCTGTCCTCCCCAATGAGCTCAGAAAGCACAGTTACTTACTGTAACAGGTGTTATCCAGGGACAGCAGGCAGCTATTCTCACTAATGGGTGACGTGATCCAACGGAGCCCCGATGCGGACGCCTCACAAGCAGTCTTACTTGAAGAAACTCGAAGTTTCGAGTTGCCCGTACGAGTGCCTTCCCGCCCAGCGCAGGTCGCATCTCTTCAGTTCAGATAGCTAGCAGAGAAGCCAACCCGGGGAGGTGGGTGGGATGTGAGAATAGCTGCCTGCTGTCCCTGGATAACACCTGTTACGGTAAGTAACTGTGGTTTATCCCAGGATAAGCAGGCAGGTATTCTCACTAATGGGTGACCTCTAAGCTAACCAAAGTGGGATGGTGGGAAAGTTGGCAACTTAGGAGAATAAATTTTTCAATACTGTTTGGCCAAACTGTCCATCCCGTCTGGAGAAAATATCCAGACAATAATGAGAAGTGAAGGTATGAACCGAGGACCAAGTAGCAGCTTTACAAATTTCCTCAATAGGTGTAGGTCTGAGGAAAGCCACAGAAGCTGCCATTGCTCTGACCTTATGGGCTGTGATTTTACTGTGAAGAGGAAACCCAGTCTGGGCATAGCAGAAAGAGATACAAGCCGCCATCCAATTGGAGATGGTACGCTTAGAGATAGGATGTCCCAACTTGTTCGGATCAAAGGAGACAAAAAGTTGAGAAGCAGTTCTGTGCAGTTTGGTGTGTTCCAAGTAGAATGCCAAAGCACGTTTACAGTCCAGAGTATGAAGAGCTGATTCTCCAGGATGAGAATGAGGCTTTGGAAAAAACACTGGAAGTACAATACATTGGTTGAGATGAAACTCCGAGACAACTTTAGGAAGGAATTTCGGATGAGTGTGAAGAACCACCTTGTCATGATGGAACACGGTGAAAGGTGGATCCGCAACCAACGCTTGAAGCTCACTGACTCGACGAGCAGAAGTGAGGCTAATGAGAAACACCACTTTCCAAGTGAGATATTTCAGATGAGCCCTGTCCATTGGCTCAAATGGAGGTTTCATCAGCTGAGCAAGAACAATATTGAGGTCCCAAACCACTGGAGGCAGATTGAGAGGAGGATTGACATTGAAAAGTCCTTTCATAATTCTGGAAACCACAGGATGAGCAGAAATAGGTTTCCCTGCAATAGGCTGATGGAAAGCAGCAATTGCACTAAGATGGACTCGGATCGAAGTAGACTTGAGACCAGAATGAGAAAGGTGCAACAGATAGTCCAAAACTGAAGATAAGGAGGAAAGTTGAGGCTCCTTATGATGAGAAAAACACCAAGTAGAGAATCTAGTCCATTTTTGGTGATAGAATCGTCTAGTAGTAGGCTTCCGTGAAGCTTCCAAAACATCCCTCACAGATTGAGAAAACTGCAGAGGAGTTATGTCGAGAGGAACCAAGCTGTCAGGTGGAGAGGCTGCAGGTTGGGATGAAGCAAAGAACCCTGATGCTGCGTAAGCAGAGAGGGAAAAACTGGAAGAAGGTAGGGCTCCCTGCTGCTGAGTTGAAGTAGAAGGGAGTACCAGGGTTGTCTGGGCCACCGAGGAGCAACCAGAATCATGGTGGCGTGGTTGGACTTCAGCTTGACCAGCGTCTTTTGAATTAGAGGAAACGGAGGAAACGCGTATAGAAAGAGATTCGTCCAGTCCAGAAGAAAAGCATCTGCCTCGAGGCGATGAGGAGTGTAGATCCTGGAGCAGAACTGAGGCAGTTTGCAGTTGTGGGGGGCTGCAAAGAAGTCTATCTGAGGCATCCCCCATAGAGAGAAAATGTGATGAAGGGGCGTGGAATGGAGAGTCCATTCGTGAGGCTGGAGAAGACGACTCAAGTTGTCTGCTAAGGCATTGTCCGCTCACTGAATGTAGACAGCTTTGAGGAAGGCATTGTGGCGAATTGCCCATTCCCAAACTTTCAGAGCTTCTTGACAGAGGGAGGCAGATCCCGTGCCTCCCTGCTTGTTGACATAATACATGGCGACTTGATTGTTCGTGCGAATGAGGACTACACGGTCGTGAAGCAGATGCTGAAAAGCATTGAGAGCATTGAAAATCGCCCTGAGTTCCAGATTGATGTGACACTGACGATCCATACTGGTCCAATAGCCTTGAGTACGGAGACCATCTAGATGAGCCCCCCAAGCGTAAGTTGAAGAATTAGTCATGAGAACCTTCTGATGAGGGGGCGTGTGAAAAAGTAAGCCTCTGGATAGATTGGAAGAGAGCATCCACCAGCGAAGAGATTGTGTCAGTGCAGGTGTGACCTGGATGTGTCGAGTCAGAGGGTCGGAAACCTGCGTCCATTGAGATGCCATGGTTCACTGAGGAATTCTGAGGTGAAGTCTGGCAAAAGGAGTCACGTGCACTGTAGAGGCCATGTGACCCAGAAGAACCATCATGTGTCTCGCCGAGATGGACAGGCGAGAGGAGACCAAATGACAAAGATGGAGAAGAGCTTCCAGACGTTGTTGAGGAAGGAACGCTGAGTTGGTCAGTATCCAGAACAGCTCCGATGAATGGAAGAGTCTGAGAAGGTTGGAGATGGGATTTCGGAAAGTTGATTTCGAACCCCAGACTCTGCAGGAACCAGATAGTTCGTTGGGTCACCAGAACAACTCCTGAGACGTGGAATCCTTGATAAGCCAGTCGTCCAGGTAGGAAAACACCTGCAGACCATGGTTCCTGAGCGCAGCAGCCACCACCACCAGACACTTGGTGAAGACTCTCGGCAACGAGGCCAGGCCGAAAGGGAGCATTCTGTATTGAAAATGAAGATTTCCCAACTGAAATCTGAAGTACGGAAGGGAGGACGGATGGATGGGAATATGTGTGTAGGCCTCCATGAGATCCAGAGAGCATAACCAGTCATTCTGCTCAAGGAGGGGATACAGGGATGCTAGGGTCAACATGAGAAACTTTTCTCTGACTAGAAATTTGTTGAGCACCCCGAGATCCAAAATAGGACGCAGATAGCCCATCTTCTTTGGAACAAGGAAGTACCGGGAGTAAAACCCTTGTTCTGTTGAGCCAAAGGAACGGGCTCGATAGCTCGAAGCTGAAGCAAAGCTTGAGCTTCCTGAAGAAGAAGGGCAGTCTGGGTCGAGTTGGAAGGATACTCTCTTGGAGGATGTTCCGGAGAAACTTGATGGAACTGAAGAGAGTATCCCTCCCTGACGATAGAAAGGACCCA
Organism: Geotrypetes seraphini; assembly: GCF_902459505.1. Lineage (NCBI taxonomy): Eukaryota > Metazoa > Chordata > Amphibia > Gymnophiona > Dermophiidae > Geotrypetes > Geotrypetes seraphini. The sequence goes on from NC_047095.1 coordinate 74,100,961, forward strand.
GAGGTCGGTGGTAATAGTTGTCCATCAGTGGTAAAAATGATGGAGACAACCTCCGATAGGGGAAAAAACGGAAAAAGGCAGAACAACTGAGGTTATGCTTTGAGTGACAGTCAAAAAGGCTGAGGAGCCTTGGGTACAGCTTCTGCTGCTTCTGAGGATGTTGCCTCTTGACAGGCTGACGGGAGGCAGGAGCCTGTTTTGATGGAAAACGCCGTTGGTAAATCAGAGGCGGGCATGAAGGCCGAGGAGGAGCTGGCTTCAGCTTAGGACGGAGAATAGATTGAAAGGACTTCTCGTGGTCTGAAAGCTTCTTAGTGGCAGCCTCAATAGACTCATCAAAGAGGTCAGTGCCAACACAAGGGACATTAGCCAGCCAGTCCTACAGATTTGGGTCCATGTCGATGGTACGGAGCCACGCCAGACAACGCACGGCCACCGAGCAAGCAGTAGCCCGAGCAGACAGTTCAAAGACATCATATGAGGACTGAAGAAGTTGCAGTCGAAGCTGGGACAATGATGCCAGGACTTCCTGGTACTCAAAGTGTGCCTGAGAATCCAAATAGGGCATGAACTTGTGAAGGATGGATAGGAAAACTCAAAATAGGTGATGAAATGAAAATTGTAGTTGAGAACTCTGGAGGTCATCTTGGAGTTCTGGTAGATGCGACGACCAAATCTGTCCATCGTCTTGCCCTCTCTGCCCGGGGGAACAGTGGCATAGACTTGAGAAGGGTGAGAACGCTTCAAAGAAGATTCCACCAGAAGGGATTGATGAGACAATGGGCAGTCCTGTTATCTGGAATCCAATTTCCCTGGAACAGCTGGAATGGAATAAGGAGTTTCCAGACAGCGGACAAAAGTTTGATCCAAAAGCTTGTGGAGAGGAAGCTTGAGGGATTCCGCTGGAGGTTGAGGGAGATGCATGGTCTCGAGATACTCCTTAGAAAATTTGGACCCAATGTCCAGTTGAATATCCAAATCAGCTGCCATCTGACGTAGAAAAGAAGAAAAAGACAGCTGATCTGCCAAAGCCTGGCCTCAAGAGGGACTCGAGGACGTCGAGGCAGCTTGGTCCAATAAAGACGGAGATCTGGATGTGGATGAATGCTTTGAAGAATGGCTCAATCGATGATGCAAGCTATGCCTCGAAGCAGGCCTCGATACTCGAGGAGAGTGTGTCCTCGAAGCTCCCAGAGAATGGATGGGGTTGGAGGCTGTGGAACGAAGCAGCAGTGGTTGGGTGGAAGAATCTCGAGGCACTCGCAAAGATTCTGCTCCTTGCATCGAGTGGACAGGTTCCAACGGAGGCATGGGCAAAGACTCTACTCCTTGCGATGCATGCATCAATGCCAGACCAGACACTCGCAGAGACTCTGCTCCCTGTAGAGAGTGTGCGTACAACTGAGGCACAGGAGGCGGCTCGACCTCACGGGAGACCTCCGCATGCCCAGGCTGGATTTGAGAGAGAAGCTTCGGCCCCATTGTGATAAAGAGCTGAATGAATTGCTTCTCCAATAAGATCTGGAACAAAGCCGGCAAGGATGGATCCGAGTCTCCAACGGGACCACCTGCACGGGCTTCGATCTCCCTTGAGGCAGTGTGAGAGTGCTTGGACTTAGAAGCCTTGGGCACTTTAAGCACCACTGGGGGAATGGGCTGTTGTGCTACCTGACCTGAAGAGACAGAGGAAGGCACCGCAGCCGGCGTCGAAGACAGAGCCGGTACAAACGAGGCAGGTTTGATGAGGCTCGGAGCAGAAGATGTGGAAGCCTGGAGAGCCTCGGATGAGGTTGATGGTGAAGCACCCTTCGATGACGAAAGCTCCATTGAAGACTCCATGCTGAAAAGCTGCTCCCACAAGATGCAACGACGCTTGAAAGCACGGGCAGTAAGTGTTGAGCAAGGCCGGCACGATTTCGGGAGGTGTTGAGGCCCAAGACACCAAAGACAGCGTTGATGAGGGTCCGTCAGGGAAATCGCGCACTGGTACTTGGAACACTTCTTAAAACCGGTCACAGGCCAGGACATAGGCCGAAAAAGCTCCGTCGCAAGATCAAAGCCGCGGGGCTGCGGCCATGTGCCTGCCCGGTCGAAAGACAGAATAAATTTTTTTTAAAAAACAAGAAAATCAGCGATTATGAGAAAAATAACCCAAATCCGCGGACTTAAAGAAGGCACAAGTGAAAGCACTTCACGCAGAGTCGAAGACGGCTTCTCGGCTCTGCGGAAATGTAAGAAGTTTCAAGTTTATTAAAAATTTGTTTGACCGCTTAATCCAACTTCTAAGCGGTTAACATAATAAAATTACACAAAAACAAATTAAACATATTAAAACAGGGAAGACAAATGACTTACTCAAAACATACTGCAACAGTAGGGCAGATGGGGAGGAACTACAATAAGTATAGGATAGATGTCATAAAGGCTAAAACAGTAGGTTAGGTAAAAAATTGAAAAAAAGGAAAAGAAAAAAGAGTGGCAATTTAACAAAAGGCGTCTCGGAATAGAAATGTTTTTAATGCTATTTTAAATTGTTTTATATCCAATTCGTTGCGGAGATTTATAGGCAGTAGATTCCAAAGTGAAGGGGCAGTGACAGCAAAGTTGTTGGTAAGTAAATATTTATTGATTTTAATGATGGTATAACTAAAAGATTTTGAGAAGTGGAACGTAGGGATTTAGTTGTTACATACAGGATTAAAAGACTGTTAATGAAATCAGGTTGGTTATTCATTTTAGTGGTAAATGTTAAAAATATAATTTTATAATTGATTCTGTATTTGATTGGCAGCCAATGAGCATCAACTAAAAGTGGGGTGACATGATCATATTTCTTTGCCCCGGTAATGATTTTAATAGTGGTATTTTGAATGATCTGTAATCGCCTGATCTCCTTTTTTGTGATTCCCTTATAGAGGGCATTACAGTAATCTAAACACGAAATAACCAATGAATGAATTCAAGTTTTCAATGCGGCAGCTTCCAGTAAATTAGAAAGGGAACGAATCATTCTTAATCTATAAAAACATTTCTGGACGACTGTGCTGATATGGGAATGATATGAAAATTTGCTGTCTAGAGTAACACCTAAAAGTTTTAAAGTTGAAACAATTTTAATGGGAGTAGATTCAAATTTCAATGGAGCCAGAAGTGTTGTACCTTCTTTTAACGGAAAGATCATTAGTTTGGTTTTATTGATATTCAATGAAAGTTTATTGACGTCCAACCATGATTTAATTTTTTCCAATTTGTGATTAATGAGGGCAATTTCTTCCTTATTATTTAAGTCGATAGAATGGAGAAGTTGGACATCATCCGCGTAAGCAAATGTAGAGAAACCAATAGATTGTGAAACTGTCAGAAGAGGCGATAAAAAAATATTGAAAAGTAAAGGAGATAGTATAGATCCTTGCGGGATTCCGTATTTGCAAGACATGTATTCAGATGAGGTGTTATTGAAAACTACTTTAGAAGATCTATCTTTGAAATAAGATGTGAACCAATTCAAAACCTGATCAGAAAGCACAGTTACTTACCGTAACAGTTGTTATCCAGGGACAGCAGGCAGATATTCCCACATATGGGTGACGTCACCGACGGAGCCCTGCAGCGGACAGCCTCGAAAGCAAACTTGCTTGAAGATCTCGAACTTTCGAGCACTGCACCGCGCCTGCGCGCGTGCCTTCCCGCCCGAACTAGGGGGCGCATCTCCTGAGAGGATCCTCAGTTCAGATACCTAGCCAAGAAGCCAACCAGGGGAGGTGGGAGGGTTGTGGGAATATCTGCCTGCTGTCCCTGGATAACAACTGTTACGGTAAGTAACTGTGCTTTATCCCAGGACAAGCAGGCAGCATATTCCCACATATGGGTGACCTCCAAGCTAAGTAAAAAGGGATGGAGGGAAGTTGGCAATTTACGAAAAAAGATTTTGCAAAACAGATTGGCCAAAATGGCCATCCCTCCTGGATAAAGTATCCAGACAGTAATGAGAGGTGAAAGTATGAACCGAGGACCAAGTGGCAGCCTTGCAGATTTCCTCAATAGGAGTTGATCGGAGGAAAGCTACAGATGCCGCCTTAGCTCTAACTTTGTGGCCCGTCACTCGACCTTGCAGAGGAAGACCAGCCTGAGCATAGCAGAAAGAAATGCAAGCAGCCATCCAGTTGGAAATGGTACGCTTTGATATAGGACGACCCAACCTGTTCGGATCAAAAGATATGAAAAGTTGAGGAGATGTTCTGTGAAGCTGAGTGCGTTGAAGGTAGAAAGCCAAAGCACGTTTACAGTCCAAGGTATGAAGAGCCGCCTCTCCTGGATGAGAATGAGGCTTTGGAAAAAATACAGGCAGAACAATAGACTGATTGATATGAAATTCTGAAACAACTTTAGGCAAGAATTTAGGATGAGTACGGAGAACAACCTTGTCATGGTGAAAAACTGTGAAAGGTGGATCAGCCACCAGCGCTTGTAACTCACTGACACGTCGAGCAGAAGTGAGGGCGATCAGGAAAACAGCTTTCCAAGTGAGATACTTGAGATGAGCTTTGTCAAGTGGTTCAAAAGGAGATTTCATAAGTTGAGCTAAAACAATATTGAGATCCCAAACCACAGGAGGTGGTTTAAGAGGAGGATGGAGATTGAGAAGTCCTTTCATAAAACGAGAAATCATAGGATGTGCAGAAAGGGATTTTCCATCCAAGGGCTGATGAAAAGCAGCTATAGCATTAAGGTGGACTCGGATAGATGTAGTCTGAAGTCCAGATTGTGATAAATGAAGTAAATAGTCCAGAACTGATGTCAAGGAAGCAGATCTGGGTGGTAAATTACGTGTAGAACACCAAGCAGAGAATCTTGTCCACTTTTGACCATAACATTGTCTAGTTGATGGTTTTCTGGAAGCAAGTAAAATATCTTGAACAGACGGAGAGAATTGAGAAAAGTCTGTTATATAGAAAGGTACCAAGCTGTCAAATGTAGAGACTGTAGATTGGGATGAAGCAAAGATCCTTGATTCTGCGTGAGTAGAGAAGGAAATATTGGCAGAAGTAGAGGCTCCCTGGTGCTGAGTTGAAGTAGAAGGGAGAACCAAGGTTGCCTGGGCCACCGAGGAGCTATCAGAATCATGGTGGCATGGTCTGATTTCAACTTGACTAGAGTCTTGAGAATCAGAGGAAACGGAGGAAAAGCATAAAGGAACTGATTCCTCCAGTCCAGTAGAAATGCATCCGCTTCGAGACGTTGAGGAGTATAGATGCGGGAGCAAAATTGAGGCAGTTTGAAGTTGAGAGGTGACGCAAACAGATCTATCTGCGGAGTCCCCCAACGAGCAAAAATTTGGCGAAGAGTAGGAGAATTGAGTGTCCATTCGTGAGGTTGTAGAAGACGACTCAATTTGTCCGCCAAACAATTGTGTTGACCCTGAATATAAACCGCTCTGAGGAAGATGTTGTGAAGAATCGCCCAATGCCACAATTTCAGAGCTTCTTGACAGAGGGAATGAGATCCCGTCCCTCCCTGTTTGTTGACATAATACATGGCTACTTGGTTGTCGGTACGTACTAGAATCACCATGTCGTGAAGTAGATGCTGAAAAGCTTTGAGAGCATAGAATATCGCTCTGAGTTCCAACAGATTTATAGGACACCGCCGGTCCGCTTGGGTCCAGAGACCTTGAGTGCAAAGACCGTCCACATGAGCTCCCCATGCGTACATTGACGAGTCGGTTGTGAGGACCTTCTGATGAGGAAGAGGGTAAAACAGTAAACCTCTTGAAAGATTCAAAGAGAGCATCCACCAACGGAGAGACTTCTTTAATGAAGGAGTGATGGAAATTAGTCGAGTTGGTGGATCCACTGATTGTTGCCATTGAGATGCCAGTGTCCATTGAGGAATGCGAAGGTGAAGTCTGGCAAAAGGAACCACATGAACTGTAGAAGCCATGTGACCGAGCAGAACCATTATTTTCCTTGCTGGAACAGTGGAAAGTTGGAAGAATTGTTGAGAAATTTGAAGGAGTGCATCCTGAAGTGGTTGTGGAAGGTATGCTCTCAGATTGATAGTGTCCAGAGTTGCTCCTATGAACTGGAGAGACTGAGAAGGAGTCAGCTGAGATTTGGGAAAATTGATGTGAAATCCCAAACTTTGTAGAAAAAGAATAGTCTGTTGGGTCGCTGCAATAACCTCTGAAAAAGAGGGAGCCTTGATGAGCCAGTCGTCTAGGTATGGAAATACTTGGAGACCCTGGTTGCGAAGAGCTGCAGCCACAACCACTAGGCATTTGGTGAAAACTCTGGGGGAAGAAGCCAGTCCGAAGGGGAGAACTCTGTACTGAAGATGAAGATTTCCTACTTGGAATCTGAGGTACTTGCGAAACGCTGGATGAATAGGGATATGAGTATAGGCCTCTTTGAGATCGAGGGAGCACATCCAATCCCCTTGATCCATCAAGGAATATAGAGTTGGTAGAGTGAGCATTCGAAATTTCTCTTTGACTAGATATTTGTTGAGAGCTCTGAGATCCAAAATCGGTCGCAAATCCCCCGTCTTTTTGGGAACTAGAAAATAACAGGAGTAGAATCCCAAGTTCCTTTGGGGAAGAGGAACTTCCTCCACTGCTCGCAGGAGAAGAAGAGCTCGAGCCTCTTGAAGAAGGAGGGGAAGATGCGACTGATTTGAAAGACACTCTCTTGGATGGCGATCTGTAGGTACCTGAAGGAGTCGAAGAGAGTATCCCTCTCGTATGATGGTAAGTACCCAGAGATCTGATGTAATGAGCTCCCATTGATGATAAAATGTGGACAGGCGACCCCCTATGGGGAGGGGAGAATTTGGAAACAGAGAAATTTGAATGCTCAGGTCGAGATTGTCAAAAAGACTGAGCAGGCTTGGTGGCAGCAGGGGTCTGAGACTTTTGTTGTCGTTGTTGTGGAGGAGGCCGACGAGAAGGAGGTCTAGAAAAAGCAGGAGTTGTTTTCTGCGGATAGCGACGTGGAGTTTGTTTGAAACCTCTAGTTGGTACAGGTTTAGGTTTTGGACGAATGAGAGAAGCAAAAGAGCGCTCATGTTCTGAAAGACGCTTGGTAGCCGCCTCAATAGAGTTATCAAATAACTCATTTCCTTGACAAGGAAGATTAGCCAATCTATCCTGAAGGTTAGGATCCATGTCCACTATACGTAACCATGCTAACCGACGCATGGCTACAGCAAATGCAGATACTCTAGACGAGAGTTCAAAGGCATCATAGGAAGCTTGTAACATGAATAGTCTCAACTGAGAAAGAGTCTTAAGGATATTTTTAAATTCTGATAGACGATTGGTAGAGATGTAAGGGTAAAAGGAAGATAAAATCTTTAGAAAATGGTTGAAGTAGGACGTAAATATGTAGTTATAATTAAGAACTCTATTTGCCATCATAGAGTTCTGGTATAAACGTCGACCAAATTTATCCATGGTACGGCCTTCCCTACCAGGAGGAACTGAAGCATAAATTTTGGAAGGATGTGCTTTCTTCAATGATGATTCTACTACCAGAGATTGATGAGAGAGTTGAGACTTTTCATAGCCTTTACATGGGACCGTTCGGTAACGGGATTCTAACTTGGATGGGATAGCAGTGATGGAATAAGGTGTTTCCATATTGCGAGTGAAGGTCTGCTGCAGAACAGGAGTCATAGGTTTTGGATCAGATGTTTCCTCAAGTTGTCGGAAAACGATTTTTTCTGTTAGTTTGGCCATGAATGGTATATTTGCTATGGGGCGATAATTGGAAAGTTCTAGTGTGCTAATGGCTTTATCTTTAATAATTGGATGAATAATTGATTGTTTCCAGGTTTTGGGTAAAGATCCGGAGGACAGACTTGAGTTAACTAACTCCTTGATAAATGGACCGAAGATAGAAAAAAAATTTTTTAATAGGAAGGGAGGAATTACTTCACTACTAGTTCCTTTTATATTAAGTGTGTTAATACATTTTTGTATTTCCTCCAAGCTAGGAAGGGTGAAATATGAACATCTAGAGAAGGACAAAGTAGTTGTTCCAATAGGGTCTATATTGTCATTGGAGAAATTTGAGATTGCGTTGTTTGGAATTTTATCTCTTATTTTTTGTACTTTGTTGATGAAAAATTCAGCGAGAGCCTTTGCTGAAGGAAAAGAACTAAGATTATTTGATTCATTTTTCTGTGTAGTTAGAGATTTGACTATTGCATATAAGGCCGAAGAGTTTTTAGCTTTAGTGATTTGCTTGGTATAATAATCTTTTTTTTGATTTTTTGATTTCAGATTTATAATATAGAGCGTGTTCTTTGTGTTTATTATGGTTGGATGCTGTTTTATTGTGTCTCCGTTGTCGTTCTAGGCAACGCAATTGTCTTTTGATTAGAATTAAGTTTGAAGAATACCAGGGATTTTTTTGTTTACGTGGGGAAATAGTAAAAGTAACTACCGGAGCCACAGAGTTGAGCAGATTGATAATAGAGTGATTCCATAGTTGTACTTGTTCGTCTATGGGTAAATTGTCTAACTGTTCTAGTGATAAATGAAAATTGGATGATATATCGTTAGCTTTCAACTTGTTATATTTCCTAGTAGTTATTGTTTTTGGTTTTAGAATACTATGATGTTTTGAAATAAGTGTTTGGAATGAAATTAAGAAATGATCCGACCATGGAACAGGTGTAATTAAAGGGTCTGAAAACTTATTACTTTGGGAAGAGGAGATTATAGCCATGTCCAAGGTATGGCCGGCTATATGAGTTGGGCCAGTTAACGGACTTAATTTTAGACCATTTAGAAAAGTAAGAAGTTCTGAAGTGAGAGTATTGTTGGAGTCTTCAAAATGAATGTTGAAGTCCCCTAAAATGATCGGATTAACTGAAGTAACACAGAAATCCATAATTATGGATTGAAGATGGGTCAATACTGAGACGTTAGTGGGTGGAGGAATGTATACAAGTAAAAAGTTCAATGAAGGGGGAGATTTACATTTAATTTCCAAATATTCTAATGGATTGGTGTTGTTTGCAGAAAATTCAAAGTCGGCTAAGATATGTGAACGATAGATTACTGCTACACCCCCTCCTTTCTTTAATGCGCAATGGTTATATTGATGAGTATAACCGGGGAGACAAGAGAAGCTTTCCTCTCCTTTACTGAGCCAAGTTTCAGTGATAAAAAGAAAATCAAATTTGTTTTATGTGATAATATCTGAAATGAGGTGATGTTTAGATTTGAGAGACCTAGAGTTAATGAGTCCAATTTTTATAGAGTTATTGCGTGATAAGTTAGAACCCTGATATAACTGGATAGGTACAAGATTGGAAATATGTGAAACTGTATTAGGAGGGTCACGGGGAATGGGTCTTGGGCGATGGCCCCAATGGGCAGGAATAGAAAGGTTAGGGACAGACATGTTAAAGAATGAATTAATTATAAGAAGGAGTAAAGCAAAGAAAACAAAATTAGCGTATTTGAGGGTGGAATAAGACAGTCTGGAGGCGCACTTAGGAGGCGCACAAAGGAGCAGGACCTGCTCCTTAGGTGCACTCCTTTGGCGTGCGCCGCAAAGAGTTGCGTTTTAAATGGCATGTACCAGTAAGCAGCACGAGTGGGCGGGGTCAGCAGCGCAGTTTCTGGCGGCGAAGAAAGAAGTTGGTAAAAGCCTAAAAAATAAAGATAACAGATAAATAAAACAGTTTAAAAGATCAAACTACCTAAAAAATAAACTTAAGACATAAAAAATATTAAAAGGCTTGGTTAAACTTACAGTTAAACGAACAAGTTCAAATAAGTCACAAACAACAATTACACAGCTGTTCTTGTCAGATAGCGTTGGTGAGAGCAGTGAGGACTAACAAATAATACTTTGGTGAGCGTGCGCCACAAAGAGTTGCATTTTAAATGGCATGTACCAGCAAGCAGCACGAGTGGGCGGGGTCAGCAGCGCCGTTTCTGGCGGTGAAGAAAGAGGTTGGTAAAAGCCGGTAAGCAGCACGAGTGGGCGGGGTCAGCAGCGCCGTTTCTGGCGGTGAAGAAAGAGGTTGGTAAAAGCCGGTAAGCAGCACGAGTGGGCGGGGTCAGCAGCGCCGTTTCCAGCGGAGAAGAAAGAGGTTGGTAAAAGCCAGTAAGCAGCACGAGTGGGCGGGGTCAGCAGCGCCGTTTCCGGCGGCGAAGAAAGAGGTTGGTAAAAGCCGGTAAGCAGCATGAGTGGGCGGGGTCAGCAGCGCCGTTTCCGGCGGCAAAGAAAGAGGTTGGTAAAAGCCTGCAAAAGGACTGACCGATGTGAAGCACCACCACTGCTCCCGAAAAGCGCTGAGTGAGTGAGCGAAGAGCCTGCGAAGCCCCGGAGGCGGGAGGAGGAGGAGGAGCGTGAGAGCAGCCGGTCAGGGAGGAGCCAGCAGAACTGAGGAGACGCGCCCTGCGCTGGGAGGCACTCGCACATGCGCGGTGCGAGCGACTCAAAACTTCGAGTTTCTTCAAGCAAGACTGCTTGGGTTTTGGCTATTTATTAGTAACCTGGATTGGCCACTGTGAGAATGGGCTACTGGGCTTGATGGACCATTGGTCTGACCCAGTAAGGCTATTCTTATGTTCTCTCTCCCATGCATCTGTAGCTCACTCCTTTCCCACCACCATGTCCAATAATTCTCCCTCCCTATGCCCAAAATAAAAAGCTGCTGACATTCCTGTGCCCTAGGATACAGATGAGACATGGGACACAGAGTCCATTCCGGAGAGTCCCACTGCTCAGAGATCAAAATATTATTTATTTAAAAATTTATATACCTCATACAACTATGTGGTTTCCATATCACATATAAAAAATCTTGTTTCCTTATGATTATCACATATAACATAGACATGTCTAAACAACATCGTTAATCATCCCCGTTATAAACAGGGATAGAGCGCAAATCCAATCAATTCAAAAATACAAGCAAGCTTTAAATCATACATTGCTGTCAAAAAAATATCAGGATGTCAAGGAAAGGCTGAGCTCACACTCCACACGTCAGAGAGGAGGAGGTAGAAAGAGCTGGCAGAGTGACCCTTTTTGTCCCCTACTTAGTAAGGGGAGAGACTAAGCTTGGCATTCCTGCCTCTCCCAGCCACGCCACATGGCACAAGAATGCTCCAGAAGCACCAATTTTGCACAATCCTCACATTAATTTAGTATAGAAGAGCCCAAGGAATCCATCCAACAAATTTTAAGGCAAAAATTGCAGTTTTGGAAGTGTAGGAAACTTTTGAAGAAAAAATAAAATAAGATAGCTAAAATCCAAGATGGCCACCGCTAAGATTTTCGCAAAGACACGATTTAAACACACTTATCAAAGCTCAAAAAACGGCAATTTTAGGATTTTTCAGATGGGGGAACACAGAGGGACATGCAGAATCCTTTAAATCTTTAAATTTCAGACCCCACCCACTGATTCACCTCGCAGACTGCACAAACCTGTGCTGGAAAAGTGATGCAGCCTGCCTCAGCTCTCTTACAGTAGCTGGAAGGAGAAGAATCACTACCTCAAGCTGGGAATGCCTCTTCGACGCTGATCTTTGGGCTGCCAGTCAGACACGGTGCCTGACTGTACCCCCACAGACGTGACAACAGAAGGGTGGAGGCGAAAAAAATCCAGCCAGCACCCTGCGAGATACCGCTAAGCCTCCTAAGGGTGCCTAACGGCCTGCACTCGAACCCCTGCTAAACAGTAGGTGAGACTAAAGCGAGGATGGCTACGAGCTCCAAAGAAACTAATGTAGGCTGGCTAACAGGTACCACCAGAGATTGGCCTATCAGCTGCAGACCATAGTCTGCTTCTTCTTGAGATAGATGACAGGAGCCTAGGGGAGACTTTTACAGGTTGTGAGAACTATTCCTGCATTTTGCTGAAGTTGCTGAAGTTAAGGGCTTGTACAAACTGGTTTCAGTTCAGATGCTGAGATGCTAATGTGTGGCATGTAAGTGTGTGTAAATTCCTTGCTGTGAAGTTTCTCAAGGACACCAATCAGTGCTGAAAAGACAATGAGCTATTTGACAGTGCTGAAAGCAAATGCAAGTCAGCAGGACACTCCATCCAGGAAAAACTAATAAAGTGATGCCAGGCTAATGCAGTGATACTGATGTACCCGTGTGAAGAATGGAAACTTCAAGAAGAAGAAAGTTCCAGAAGCTATGCCTGTCCAGGGCCCCCCAGGGAAGAAGGAAAAATTATGTTTTTACCTGTTAATTTTCTTTCCCTTAGACGCAGCAGATGAATCCAGAGACCAATGGGATAGCCCATATCTACCAGCAGGCGGAGATAAACTGATTAACAGGTGGTCCTATTGGCTGGCACTCCTCCTGTTTATCCAGTATAGCTCCTTGCCCAAGCATCCGTAACCATCAATAGGCATAGCATGTAAAAAACTTCTTTCCCATAACAAATCTCAAAATGCAATAATACAGAAAACAACCTGCCATAATAACAAACTGCGAAAGTTAAGAACATAAGAAGTTGCCACCACTGGGTCAGACCAGAGGTCCATCATGCCCAGCGGTCCGCTCCCGCGGCGGCCCATCAGGTCTGTGACCTGTGAAGTGGTTCCTGACCATTTCTGTAACCTACTTCTACATCTATCTGTAACCCTCAATCCCCTCATCCTTTAGGAACCTATCTAAACCTTCCTTGAAACCCTGTAGTGTGCTCTGGCCTATCACAACCTCCGGAAGCGCGTTCCATGTGTCCACCACCCTCTGGGTAAAAAAGAACTTCCTCGCATTTGTTCTAAACCGGTCCCCTCTCAATGTCTCAGAGTGACATTGCTCTGGCCTATCACAACCTCCGGAAGCGCGTTCCATGTGTCCACCACCCTCTGGGTAAAAAAGAACTTCCTCGCATTTGTTCTAAACCGGTCCCCTCTCAATGTACTTGTGGTTCCCCACAGTCTGAAGAATCTGTCCCTGTCCACCTTCTCTATGCCCCTCAGGATTTTGAAGGTTTCTATCATGTCTCCTCTAAGTCTCCGCTTTTCCAGGGAGAACAGCCCCAGCATTTTCAACCTGTCAGCGTATGAAAAGTTTTCCATACCATTTACCAGTTTAGTTGCTCTCCTCTTGCAAAAGAAAAAACCGAGAGACAATATCCAGAAAGGGTGGGGCTCTGGATTCATCTGCTGCGTCTAAGGGAAAGAAAATTAACAGATAAGAACATAATTTTTCCTTCCCTAGCAACAGCAGCAGATGAATCCAGAGACCAATGGGATGTAGCAAAGCAATCCTCAATCTGGGTGGGAAGCAAACGCCGCCTCCGCAACAACCGAAGCATAAAACGCCCCTACCGCATGCGCCCCCACATCCAAGCAGAAATGCGGAGAGAAAGCACTCTCGGAAGACCAATTAGCTACGAGACAAATCTCCAAGGAAAAAACCTCTGGACCGAGCCCAAGAAGTTGCTATCGCTCCGGCGGAATGGTCATGAAGTTCTTTCGCCACCCACTTCCCTGCCAGCAAGCAAGCATAAAGAATGTCCTCCTGGACCCATCAAGCGATGGAGGCTTCGGATGCTGCCATATGTTTGAGGCGTCCGTCGAAGAATACAAAAAGGAGATATAAACAACTAAAAGTCGTTAGAAACCGAGCTCGTGGAGAACGCTACGTACGTACCAAAAAATGCTGAAAATAAAAAGCACTGCTCCCAATTTCTCCTCCCAGGAAGAAGGAAGGAAAAGCGAGCATGACATAAAAGAAAGGATGACACCCCCTAGAAAGAAATAGTGGTACCATCCGAACTGATACCCCATATTTCGGAAATCAGAAATAGGAATCCCCGCTGAACAAGGCCTGCAACATAGAAAACTGCAGAGCTGAAGCCATGGCCACAAGAAACCCCATGTTCAACGGCACAGCCCTTTAGAGTCCCAAAAGACAAGGATGAAATGAAGCCTTCGGTAAACTGAGAAGAAGTACGTGAAGATTGTACTCCAAACCGGGCTTTCTAAGAGGTACATGAATATACCGCACTCTGTTTAGGAACTGAACTACATGAAGCTGAGAAGTAAGCGAAGAGCAATATACCTAGCTCTTGTGTTATGCCTCCGCATATTACTGACATGTTCAGAATATTACTGATATGTATCCTCAAGTCTGCTTACCTGAACTCCTGACCTCCAAAGAACAGTAAGACCAAATGGTCTCTACAATAACCTTGCTTACAGTAAAACCAGATGATCATCAGTAAAGACAGATGGGAAAATACATAAAAAGAAAGGGACAATGACAAGTATCTTCTATCTTGACCTTTTTGACCTAGGAGTTGTCAAAACAGATATCAAAAGACCAGGACCAGCTGTCTTACTAAGAGGCCAGTAACATCAAAAGGACTGAGCAACCAAATCTGCTATCTTGACCTCTTTTGACCTGGGTGTTGTCAAAACAGATAACTAAAGAGCAGGACTAATCGTAACAGCAGGACCAGCTGTTTATGCTTTTACTATGAACTCCGCAGTGTGCATCCTATATAAGACCGGGATTCTGACCCTGACAGGAGAATCCAAGACTTCTCTAGGAACAGAAGCCAAAAGAAGTCTAAAGGGGCAGTCTCCCGTGTCCTACTCGCCTATCCATTGAGGGATTCCGAATGGTGAAGGGAGGGTTTACGTGAGATACGGTGATGCTATTTTATTCTTATATATATATATATAATAAAGTGTTATTGTTTATGTTTGATATTGTCTGTGTGCTTTTCTGAGTGTCACTGATCATCCAACCTGTCAGAAATTAGTGGCAGAACATCTTGTAACAAGCCAAGAATGGCACTAGAAGCTGAAGGGAATTGAACGCTAAGCCCTTGGCAATACACTTGTGCTAAAAAGGAACTCTGGAGTGGTTCAAACGTTAAGAAGCACCCAAGAAAGGAAAAACCTCCAAAAGGAAGCAGAAGCCACAGGAGAAGACGTCCGTAGCACCTGGATAAGAGAAGAAACAACCTGCTTCGCATAACCCTTACACGTCAGCCAAGACTTTTCAAAAAAAAAAAAAAAAAAACTAGGTCGTAATACTAAAGTAGTACAAATATCCATGTTGATTGGACCCTAGGTGAGCAAAGCCGGAGATACCAGGAAACTTCTTAGTCCGGCTGTCGAAAGACTCATCAAATCCACATAGTAAGGATGGCGCCGCCAATCCAGAGATTCTACAAATATTGTGCCCAGAAAGCGAGCTCGAGATGGCAAATCCAAGCCATCATCAGCCAGCGGAAAACACTGAAAAAGAGAAGGCAGAGGGGAGAAAGGAGCCACGCAACTACCCCCTCTAACTCCCACTCCCTGGGCCCGCCGAAGAAGCTAGGAAGCTTAGAATTGAGAGACGAGGCCATGAGGTCTAGGTCCAGGAGATCTCACGTCCATAAAAAGAGCTAGAACGCTTGAGCCACAAATCTCAATATCCAGGATGCAGAAGATTACACTATTACTAACATGCACACTTTCCAGAGCGTATACAGCGCTGTACACTGTAACATACAAGAAATGGGCCATGCTCAGATTCCGCGGAGAGAAAGTCTATCCAAACTCATATCCTGATCCATAAAAGGATCTGCCAACAGAAGACGAAGATGAGAGTCCACCCATTGAAGCAGAACAACTTCACCTGCCAACTGAGTACAACACCTACTGCCCAAGCTGTAGAGAAATACCCCCATCCTAATACTGACCAAAAGGACCCTCAGCGGCATTCCGGAAGAATAATCTGAAGCTCCAGAAAGGTAGCCTGACCCTGCTCAAGAGTAGAAGAATGAACAAGTACTGAGTCGCCTCTGAAGACCAGACTCCTGGAGCTGAGGATGGAAGCCACTGAGCCCCCCAATCCGACAGCCCGGGATGGTCGGTAGTCATGAGCTAGTCCAGTAAAGACCAAGGCATGCCTTGAAAAGAGAAATCGCGCTGAGCCACGAAATCATACACAGCGATGCAGGAGGAGCATACCAAATAATTGGAGCCCTGAGATACCGGGAACCACCGGAACAAAAGCGACTGCTGTAGCGTAAGAAGGGGAAAGCAAGTCGAAGTTCCCAGTGGAGTCAGCAATAGGGATCCTAGAAACTGTACAGAATCCCATTCTCTTGGTCATGGTAAGCGAAGAAGAATGCCAATCTGAGACCGAGACCCCATGCCCAAGTCTCCGGAAAGAAACACATGTCTCTCCTATATGAATAAAAACATCACCCCGATATACCTATAAATAGTACAGGAGAAAAGAGCGCTGTGCAAATTTGAAGATGCACGTGTAAAGAACTGAGGAAAAGATGCCACCCTTTTCGTGTCAGTCAAATGGCCCGACTGGAAGTCGTCCGAATCAAGCAGGCAGTCAAGAAGAAATTAGATGAATCGCCTGGTAGCGCCAAAACGGTACCACCGCCCACATCACCTAAAACGTTCGTGAAGCCTTGGGTAGGCGAAATGGCATGTGCCAAAACCGAAAGCACTGCTCCAAGAGAGGCAGGCAAACCTGGTGCCGATTCGGAGTCCATAGAGAAAATGGAAATATACTCCCAGGTTGTCTGCAGAAATGTGTAACCCCGAGAAACTAATACAGCAGAATGGGATCCAGCCTGCCCAATGCCCCCGTCTCGGGCACCATGCAGTAAGTGGAACAACGTCCCTTAGTTACCGAAGAACTACAAGAACTGTCCTGAGGACCAGTAACACTGAAAAGGAAAACACAAAACATAGAGACTCCAAGAACGAACTGGAAACCTGAGGAGGATGCAAAGATGCAAGCATCCTGAAAAATCTTCACAGCCCCCTGACCTGACATTATAGCGTCTTCTCCCTCATGAGAAAGCCTGAAGAGTCATTGGAAGAAGTCAAGATCCCCTCAGAATGAAGCGCAGAAGGTCAGGGAATGGCAGGATGAGAAAGCACAGTTACTTACCGTAACAGGTGTTATCCAGGGACAGCAGGCATATATTCTCACATGTGGGTGACGTCATCCTCGGAGCCCCAGCGCGGACAGCTTTTCAAGCAAACTTGATTGAAGTTTCAAGTTTGCTATGCTGCACCACGCATGTGCATGCCTTCTTGCCCACTAGAGGGCGCATCCCCACCTCTTGGTCCTCAGTTCCATAGCCAGCAAAGAAGCCATCCCCGGGGAGGAGGGCGGGTTGTGAGAATATATGCCTGCTGTCCCTGGATAACACCTGTTACGGTAAGTAACTGTGCTTTATCCCAGGACAAGTAGGCATGATATTCTAACATGTGGGTGACCTCCAAGCCAACCAAAAAAGGGCAGGTGGGAGGATGGCAATTTAGGAAAACAGATTACGCAAAACTGACTGGCCAAACCGGCCGTCACTCCTGGATAACGTATCCAGACAGTAGTGGGAGGTGAAAGTATGAACCGAAGACCAAGTGGCAGCCATGCAGATATCCTCCACCGGAGTAGACCGGAGGAACGCCACAGAAGCTGCCATCGCTCGGACCTTATGTCCCGTGACCCGACCATGAAGCGCGAGACCAGCCTGAGCGTAGCAAAAAGAAATACAAGCAGCCAACTAGTTGGACAAGGTGCGCTTGGAAACAGGACGTCCCAACCGATTAGGATCAAAGGACAAAAATAATTGAGGAACCTTCCGATAAGACTTGGTGCGTTGAAGATAAAAGGCCAACGCTCTCTTACAGTCAAGCGTGTGAAGCGCCACCTCCCCAGGATGAGAGTGGGGCTTCGGAAAAAACACCGGAAGAACAATGGACTGATTGAGGTGGAAATCAGACACAACCTTAGGTAAAAATTTAGGATGGGTGCGAAGAACCACCTTGTCATGATGGAACACAGTAAAGGGCGGATCCGCAACCAAAGCCTGCAGCTCGCTAATCCGACGAGCGGACGTGAGCGCAAGCAAAAAGATCACCTTCCAAGTGAGAAACTTAAGATGAGATTTGTCAATAGGCTCGAAGGGAGGCTTCATCAGTTGAGCCAAAACCACATTAAGATCCCAAACTACAGGAGGAGGTTTCAAAGGAGGATTAACATTCACTAAACCCCTCATGAAACGAATCACCAGAGGATGAAGAGAGAGAGATCGACCCTCGAGATGCCGATGGAAAGCAGCAATCGCACTGAGATGCACCTTAATGGAAGTCATCCTCAGTCCAGACTTGGACAAATGCAACAAATATTCCAGAACCGAAGACACCGGAACCGAACTCGGATCCAGATGATTCGAGGAACACAGGAAGAAAATCTGGTCCACTTCTGAGAATAACAAAGCCTAGTCGAGACCTTGCGCGAGGCTTCCAGAACCTCCCTCACAGACTGAGAAACCTGTGAAGTCATGGGGAAAGGAACCAAGCCATCAGATGTAAAGACTGAAGATTGGGATGCAACAGCGAACCCAGACTCTGAGACAGCAGAGAGGGAAAGACAGGCAGAAGCAGAGGCTCCCTGACACTGAGTTGAAGGAGCAGGGAGACCAGTGCTGACGAGGCCAACGAGGCGCAATGAGAATCATAGTGGCTCTGGACCCCTTGAGATGAACCAACGTCCTCAAGATCAGAGGGAAAGGAGGAAACGCATAAAGGAACCTCCCTCCCCAGTCGAGAAGAAAGGCGTCGGCCTCGAGACGGTCCGGGGAGTACATCCAAGAACAATAGAGGGGCAGTTTGCGAGTCTCCGGGGAGGCAAACAGATCCACCTGAGGAGTCCCCCAGCGGTCGAAGACCTCGCGCAGAACTCGGGAGTTTAGCGACCACTCGTGCGGCTGGAGAAGACGACTGAGTTTGTCGGCCAGACAATTCTTCTCTCCCTGAATGTAAACCGCCCGCAGGAAAATGTTCTGGGAGACCGCCCATTCCCAAAGGCGCAGGGCTTCCCGGCACAGGGACCAAGAGCCCGTTCCCCCTTGTTTGTTCACATAATACATGGCCACCTGGTTGTCCGTCTGCACAAGGACTACCTGATCGTGCAGCAGGTGGCAGAACGCTCGAGCAGCCAGAAAAATGGCATGAAGTTCTAAAACATTGATGTGACAACTCCGGTCCTCCGCCGACCATAGACCTTGAGTCCGCAGACCATCCAGATGAGCTCCCCACGCGTACTCCGAAGAGTCCGTGGTCAGGACCTTGCGATGCGGAGGAACGAGAAAGAGCAAACCCCCGGAAAGATTGGAAGAGTTGGCCCACCAACGGAGCGAGCGTCTCAAGGAAGGAGTCACAGTTATAGGGGAGGAGACTGGGTCCCGATCCTGACGCCACTGGGAGGCCAAGGTCCACTGAGGAAGCCTCAGGTGCAAACGGGCGAACGGAGTGACATGGACCGTCGACGCCATGTGGCCGAGCAGAACCATCATGCGCTGTGCCGAAACTGAGGGCAGCAACGAAACCTGGCGACTCAATCGAAGCAGGACCTCCAACCGTGGCGGGGGGAGGAACGAACGGAGGCGAACTGTGTCCAGCACGGCCCCGATAAACTGAAGGGATTGAGTCGGGCACAACTGAGACTTGGGGAAGTTCACTTTGAACCCCAGCCGTTGAAGGAAGATGATAGTCTGTCGGGTCGCTGAAATCATGAGTATATGCTTCCTTCAGGTCTAGGGAGCACATCCAGTCCCCCGATTCTAACAGAGGGTACAGGACTGGAAGGGACAACATACGGAACTTCTCCCGGATAAGGAACTTGTTGAGCCTCCGGAGGTCCAGAATGGGGCGTAAGTCCCCTGTCTTCTTCGAGACCAAAAAGTAACGGGAGTAAAACCCCCGTCCCCTTTGGTTCGGGGGCACGGGCTCCACCGCCCGAAGGCTCAACAAGGACCTGGCTTCCGACAGGAGAAGAGGAAGCTGGTCTCGACAGCCAAGAGACGCCCCCAGCGGATGTTCTGGCGGCATGGTTAGGAAGATTAGCGAGTAACCCTCGGAGATGATCCGGAGCACCCAAGCGTCCGACGTGATCTCGGCCCAGGCTGGAAGAAAGGCCTGCAATCGGCCCCCGATAGGAAGGAGGTCCTTCGACAGTGCGGAGGGGGCCCGCCCCCAACCGCGCATCACGTCAAAAAGACGGAGCTGGTTTAGACGCCCCTTGCACCTGAGGCTTTGGTTGGGACGCTCTGCCCTGCTGAGGGGGACGCCGGGGCGGAGGCTTCGAGAAAGCTGGCGTCGACTTCTGCGGGTATCGCCGCGGAGGTCTAAACGGCTTCTGCGGCGGGGCCCGGGGTTTAGGACGGACCAATGAGGCGATAGAGCGCTCATGTTCAGACAAGCGTTTGGTCACCACCTCCAAGGACTCATCGAACAACTCAAAGCCAACACATGGAAGATTGGCCAGACGTTTTTGCAAGTTTGGGTCCATATCCAGGGTACGAAGCCATGCGAGACGGCGCATCGCCACCGCAAAGGCGGATAACGAGAGGCCAACTCAAACGCATCGTAAACTGCGTGAAAAAGGTAGAGACGCAGCTGAGACAAATTGGCCATAAAGGTACCAAAATCCCCCTTATGGGAATCCGGCATGACCCCATAATACCTGGGCAACGCCTTCACCATCTGCCTTAAATAGGATGAGAAGGTGAATGCGTAATTAAGGACCCTGGCAGCCATCATGGAGTTGGAATAGAGGCGATGACCAAACTTGTCCAGGGTCCGTCCCTCCCGCCCGGGGGGGACCGCAGCAGAGACCCTAGAAGGCTGAGACTTCTTCAACACCGACTCCACCAGCAACGACTGGTGGGACAGCTGCGCTTTATCGAAGCCCTTGCAAGGGACTGTGTGGTACTTAGACTCCATCTTTGAAGGAATGACTGTAAGAGGAAAGTCCAAGTTCCTCAGGAAGGTCTGGTGGAGAACCTTGTTGAGAGGCAGCCGAGGAGTCTCCCTGGGGGGAGAGGGCAAATCCTGCTCCTCCAAAAATTCCTTCGTGTATTGCGACCCTGACGCCAGATCAAGGTCCAAAGCCCTCCCCATATCAAGCACAAATCTCGAAAAGGAGGAGGGCTTCGAAGGCGGAGAGGGAGATCGAGAAGCCCTCGTCGCCAAGAAGGAGGGGGAGGCCTCACGGGAGTAACGAGGTTCCTTACCCGTGCCAGACCCCGAACCCCAAGAAGCCGCACCAAGCGACCTCGACGGGGTCGGGGACCGCCCATGCCCCGAGGAACCCCTGCGGGAAGTCCCCAGGGTATGGGGCACCGAGGCACGCCCCTTCCGTCTCGGCGAAGAGTCCCTCGAGTACTCAACCTCGGAGGAACGGAAAAGCCTCGGATTATCGAGGCGGAGCTCGGAGACCCGTAGGGTCTCTGCCCCGGTCGGCGAGGAGCGACCGCGTCATCGAGGAGAGACCCGTTGACGTTTGGGCTTCCTCGACCGACGCTTCACCCGAGGCCGACCCGAGGGCGAGGAGCCCCGGGAGGACCTCGACGAGGACGAAGAGGAAGAGATCCTCCGAACCCTCCGCACCTTGTCCCGAGGCCGCACGCTCCGCTAAGGCTGGTCAACCGAGGTCGAGGGCAAGGTCGGGGCCGAGGCCGAAGCCCCCCTCGGGGGCCGAAGTCGAGGGTACCGAGACCGAGGCAGCCGACGCCGGGGCAGCCGAAGGCGGCTGGAGGTGCGCGAGGGCACCGGACAGCTCTGAAGTAATGAGTAAGTCCTGAAAAGCCGGCACCGACATCATGGCTGGTAGATCCGGGGCCGGCGGGTGCTCCCTCGAGGGTGACCTCGGTCTCGAGTATTCCCGCGGGGCACCCGACTTCGACGCTCGGGGCGGGGCCGAGGACGACCCACCCGCCCCCGTCGATGAGCCCGAGGATGGCTTCTTCGAGGCTGGAACAGAAGAAAGAAGTGAGGACTTACCCCTCGTCGACTTCGGGGTCGAGGACACAGGCTTCGACGAAGCGGGCT
Organism: Geotrypetes seraphini; assembly: GCF_902459505.1. Lineage (NCBI taxonomy): Eukaryota > Metazoa > Chordata > Amphibia > Gymnophiona > Dermophiidae > Geotrypetes > Geotrypetes seraphini. The sequence continues at coordinate 74,122,817 of NC_047095.1, forward strand.
GTCGGGGCGAGGTTGAGGGAGACGAGGCCAAGGTCAAGGCCGGGGCCGAAGCCGAGGCCTTCCCCGCCACGGGGTCCACAGCAAAGAGCGCTGCCATACGAGCGCGACGGCGGTGGAGGGCCCTTTGCTGAAAAGTAGAGCACCGAGTGCAGGAGTCGGTCGGGTGCTCAGGACCCAGACAAAGTAAGCACCACCGGTGGGGATCGGTGATCGAAAGAAGTCGATCGCACCGGGTGCACTTTTTAAAGCCCGTCAAGGGACGGGACATGGACACAAAAAACGGCCGGGAACGAACGAGGTCCCGCGGCCGCGGCTACCGGGAGCCCCCGGAGCCGAACGAAAAATCTTTTTTTTTTTTTTTTGACGAAAACCTAAACACAAACAAATAAAAAACAAAGTAAGCACAGCGACCGAGAAAGAAACACTCAGCTGCGGTGTCAGAAGGCTAAAATAGAAGAGCACAAATTCCACAGGGCTTCTGGCTCCGCGGAAAAGACTGAACTGAGGACCACGAGGTGGGGATGCGCCCTCTAGTGGGCAAGAAGGCATGCACATGCGTGGTGCAGCATAGCAAACTTGAAACTTCAATCAAGTTTGCTTGATAAGCTGTCCGCGCTGGGGCTCCGTAGATGACGTCACCCACATGTGAGAATATCATGCCTGCTTGTCCTGGGATAACTGTAGGATCTGCAAGAAGATTCTCCTAGGAAAAATCAAGTTTCACAATGTAAAGAGGAATATACTGGAACCATGAAAACAGTACTAACTCCATGCAACATAAGCGAAATACGTATGTCCTTTAAAGTGAATACGTACTAGACTCAAATCAAGATGCTGCATCTACCGCCCTGTGGAAAACAGCAGCATCCTTACAGGTATCAGACAAAGCTCACATCGCTAATGAGAGCTTCAGGGATGAGGCTAACAGCCACATAGTGTGTGATCCTCCGCGGGTTTGATAGAATAGGTAACTGGCTCCTGGTTAAAAGGAGCTGTACAGCCCTTCCTGTCTGGTCGGGGGGCCCGTCTAGCATGTGCCATGAGAAAATGGCGACAGGAGAAACCAGCGTGATAAGCATGGAAATCCGAAGTCCAGGCCCCCTCAGAAATAGAGAAAGAGAGTCCTGGCCGCAGGAAGATGCGCAGTGTCATTATGCCCATAGAGACAGCCCGAACTTGGAAACTGTTTGTACTACCTTTAGGCATATATATCCTGTGCTAGACCCATGCAGTTCAGCACAGAGGCCCAAATAAGGACAGTTACCAACAGACAAAGGCTCCATCTGCAGGGACCCCAAGAGAGACAATGAGATACCTGTGTGATATACAGGGCACTATCTTACTGCTGATCTCACCGTGCCGTGAGTTGCCGTATGTCGCCCCAGTCCGGAGATAAACCGAGACTGGGTGACCTAGCCCAGGTCAGAGTCTCTCTGGTAAACCCCTTGAGTGCTAACCCCAGAGTCCGATTAAACAAGCAGCTTCCTTCAAGGGAGTATAGCAGGAACACAGATATAGACATATAAATCTGCCCAAGCTTGTCCCAAAGCTGGTGAAACACATACAACTTGTCTGAACCGGAAAGGAGAGAAGCCCCGGCATACCCTGACCAAAGTCAGCTGGAAACAAACTACCGGAACGCTGCAGCTCTCCCGCCATCGCCGGAGACCCAAGCGCACGCCTGATTCTCGCTGACACGTGGCCGCTGCATTAATGCTCATAGAAACATAGTCAGATTCAAGCCCCGCAAAATTTACCCTGCCACGGCTTGAATAAAAAGAAAATCAGACTCGGGGAATAACCAGAAGAACGGCCTATAGCGCCAGAAAAATACATGTCCCATCTCATGCGCGCTGCTATAAACCGGCACCTGCACAATCAGCCGCACATGGCCATGACAAACACCGATGAGAGCCTCAGAATAAACAGGACTACTACTGCTACACTGAAACCCAACAATGAGAACAAGTGCGAACATGAAATTGCACCGCTACTGCCGCGCTGTAACCAACAAGGAAACCAAGCGCGTGCATGCAAAGGGCGGGAAGTCCCGGCTCCTTCACAGATTTCTAGTCATAGCCTCAATAAAATATCCATTTCTTAAACATACGTTGACCGAACCCACACTACTAAGACTCCCAAACAGAACCTGAAGTTCAACCGACAGTAAAAAACCAGACATACTCACAAGCTTGTTGTTAGGGCCGGTTGAAGCCAGTTAAAGCTGGTTGAGTAGCAGTAGCAGAATGCAGCAACTGTGGTCTCTTTTTTTTTTTTTTTTACAGAGAAGGGAAAGAAGAAAAAAATTGAGACCCAGTCAGACCCTCTAGCAATAGAGGGAGGGTGAGGCAGGGACCTGGGGGGGCCTAGGTGTAACCCCTAAAGCCAGCACCGTTCAGCTGGACACCCCTGTCTCACTGAAGAGAAAATCTCAACAGGAGAAACAGAATGGCAGTCTCACTGAAGAGAAACCTCAACAGGAGAAACAGAATGACAGTCTCACTGAAGAGAAACCTCAAAAGGAGAAACAGAATGGCAGTCTCACTGAAGAGAAACCTCAACAGGAGAAAATAATTTTCCAGTCACAGCCAGAATTCAGGAGCTAGTTGAATAGTGACCTTTTCCTGCTGGGAGATAGAGAATACTGGATAAACAGGAGGAGTGCCAGCCAATAGGACCACCTGTTAATCAGTTTCTCTATCTCCGCCTGCTGGTAGATATGAGCTATCCCATTGGTCTCTGGATTCATCTGCTGCTGTTGCTAGGGAATGGAGGTGTGGACTAGTAGAGGGTTAGATAGGCAGCTGGTCTGCTCCAATAGGGTGATACATATTCACAGCCAGGGGAATGGTCTAAAACAGGGGTATCCAATATGTCGATCGCGATCAACCAGTAGATCGCCAAGGCAAAGCGAGTCTATCGCAGAGCCCATCCCAGGCTCCATGATAGACTTGCGTTGCCTTCATAATCTATCGGGTCGATCAGCCTTCCTCTCCCAGACGTAAATTCTGCCATCAGAGAGGAAGTTCCGAGCCAGCCAATCGCTGCCTGGCTGGCCCGGAACTTCCTCTCCGTCGGCAGAATTGATGTCGGGGAGAGGAATGCTGGTCGGCCCAAAGCAGGGAAGCAGGGAGAGCTTGGGGCGATGGCGGCGGCGGCTTGGGAGCCTGTTCCCCAATGCAGTTTACAAAAGATTAAGTTAATTAACATAATTGAATGAGCTTGACAGAATAGAATTCTAGTTATCTAAGAATTTAGTGAATAGCAGAGTTTTTAATTGTCGTCTAAAATGTAAATAAGAAGTGTGGCGCGTGTGGTTGGAGCTACAGCCTCAGCACCCTGGGGTTGTGGGTTCAAACCCCACGCTGCTCCTTGTGACCCTGGGCAAGTCACTCCATAACCCCAGGTATGTTAGCTAGATTGTGGGCCCATCAGGACAGATAGGGAAAATGCTTGAGTACCTGATTGTAAAACCGCTTAGATAACCTTGATAGGTGGTATATAAACACCTAATAAACTTGAAACTTGATAACAAATGCCAAAAGTCTATCATAAAGAGCCACCTGAAAAGAAAGAATCACCTGGTTAAGAGTTAATTTTGAATCCATTAAAATAAGACAGGAAAAATGGCAAGTGCACTGTGGAGTATTTGGCTTCCTTACCTTTGAGCATCAGGCTGAGAGATGGAATTTACAATGGCCTCCACAGCTGTGTCAAAGAGCTCTGCATTCTGCAGCGAGGAGAAAGCTGCCTGTATCAAGTTCTCACAGTCCAACAGTGGGATTTCCAGCTGCACCCAACTGGAGAAGCACTTCAGTACTTTCTGCTTAATGAAACCTGGCGAGTCCTGTTGCTGGAGCAGCTGCTGGAGCAAAGGAAAAACAGATACACATTCCTGGGCCAAAGCACCACGCACCTGTCCTTTCCTATACTGGGGCAGACGGCTGGTCTGAAATTCCTCAGGTAGCACCGTTAAAAGTTCCAAGAGTGCCAAGCACCGGGCTCGCCCATCCACATTTGAATCTTCTACCTGAAACATGTGCACCATATCTGCCACAGCACACGGCCAAGCATCTGGCATCATGCTGAGTGCCAAGGATGCTAAAGCAACACAAAGTCTTGTGAGCACAATCTTGGAGCCACTGGCAAAGCGAGTGATCTGACTAAAGAGCTGAGACTTAAGGCTCTCATACTGATCCACAGGGATGTCACTCCAATAGCGTGAGATCTTGATGTGGAGAGCACTGGCACCAAAATATTGTATCTCTGGTACTTTATCTGGGCTGAGGAGAATCCAGCTGAAATGCCAAGCTTGTGGGGAGACTTGGGCCTGCATTAACCATTTCTGGGCCAAGTTCTTATTCTCAATGTTTGGGTCATAGTACAACTGATGAAGAGCCTACAAAGAAAAAAAAATGTTAGAAAAGTAACATGTTAAATGGCTCAGTATGTACAAAATCCAAAAGGAACAAGAGTCTAACTACCAAACTTCTTTGAAATCATAGCTGTTAGCTCAGGAGAACCAATGGAGCGCCAACTAGTACTTATGAGTTTAGGCTTTACTGAACAATACTTCTAATTCAAAAAATTATGTTTCAGTTTCAAATTTAATCCATCAAAAGAATAGGTTCTTACTAGAGAATGACACGGGGAAAAAATTTGTCCCCGTCTCCATCCCTGTGAGCTCAGTCCCCCGTCCCATCCCCGCAAACCATCTGATCCCATCTGCACAAACCATCTCCCTTCTGTGTTCCTATTTTCCCCATTTCTAATATCTCCCCTCTGTATACTCCCTCTTGTGTCCGGCATTGCCCCCTCTGTGTCCATATACCATCCCCATATGTATCTCTCTCCCTTTTATGTCTCTGTCCCTATGCCCTCATGCACATAATTTCCCCACTGTTTGTTACCTTCCTGTGTCCAGATTAGAGAGTTGCATGGGGACAGAAATCCCACCCATCCCCGCCAGGATCCTCTCCATCCCCACCCATTCCCGCAAGGAAATACCTCCATCCCCGCCCGTCCCCATAAAAAGCAGCAATTACTTCTGACAGGATCATCAATTCCAGTTTCTTTTGTGTTTGCGCTGCTGTTTTCCTTGTGGAATCTCTTTGGTGGAACCCTTTTTTTGTTTTCTGTTCAGGTAATTAACTTATAAACCCCCTCTTTTACTAAGGCTGACGTGTCCATTATATTATATGGACGACCCCTGCTTTGAAAGCCTTCCATCCCTGTGAGAGTTCTGTTGGCTAGAGGGGGGTCCCCGTGGGCCAGAGGGGGGTCCCCATGGGAATCCTGTGGGTTTGGGGGGATTCCCGCGGGACCCGCGGGATTCCCGCAATCCCCGTTCCTGTGCATACCTCTAGTCCAGATTTCCCTTCTCTTCCACATCAATGTGTCTCTCTCCTCTCCAACCCCATCTAGCTTTTTTCCCTCTTTCTCCCCCCGCTTCCAGCATCTGGCTCACCTGCCTGTCCTTCTCCCCTTTCTCTTTCCTAGTCGTCAGCCAGTTTTGCTTTGGTGTCCTTTTCTCCCCCCAAGCTCTATGGGAAACTTTAATATATATATTTGTTCTTTTAATTTCTTTATTTGAATTTCAAATTAAATTACAAGAATCCTCTTGATACAGCAATTCAGAACATTATTCATGAAGAATAGATAAGACTTATTGGCATATAATAATAAATAAATCACAACCAATATTGAAGAAAAATAGTAAGAAAAAGGTCCCGAGTCATATAAACATTAACAAATTATCTAAACTTTTCCTTAGACCCCATTTATCCAAGAGAGAAACAAGAAAGAAGATAGAGATCTTTATCTAACAAAATTAAAGGAAAAGGCTTAATGTGATTAACTACGGCCGTTTCTTTTTTTTACAGCTCTATTCAAGCTTGCAATTATTTTTTTGCATCCAAAAATGTTCAAAGCTGCTCTGGCATAAAGAAAACATATTTTGTCCCAGCATATTTTATCTGACATTTGTATGGATAACTTAGCAAGAAATTTGCACCCAATTTTACAGCTTCTTCCCGCATAACAAGAAATAATTTTCTGCGATCCTGAGTTATTTTTGTTACATCTGGGAATATCTTAATTTTTTGTCTCAAACAAACTTTCAGGAGATTGAAAAAAAGCCTTCATAATTGAATTCAGGTCCTGCTCAAAGACCAATGAAACCACCAAAGTTCCTCTATATTCAATTTCCTCTTTAGAATTTTCTAGTAATTCGGTTAAATTATTCAAGTCAATTTGCTATTCTATTTCTTGTTGGTTATCTTGAGAGTTCTCTCTTTTCTTAGGCAAATAATAAACTATTGGTGGAATCATTTTGGAGGTAAATTGTAAATTTTCCATTAGATACTTTTTAAAAGATTCTATAGGAGTAGTTAATATTAGTTTAGGAAAATTAAGTACACGTAGATTTAATCTCCTATTGTGATTCTCCAATTGCTCAAATTTTCTTTGCAAAGACTATCTTTAGCCACAGTGGCAGATATATTTTGTAAAGAGGATATTTCCTTACTCTTTTGGTCAAATTTGGAGTCTGTTTTAATTTTAATATTCTGTACTGAGAGAGAAAGTTCATCCAATTTACTCACAACTTTAGAAGTTTGAACAGCTGATTGAGTTGCTGCAGCTTCTAATTTTTGGAGCATTCTCCAAATGTTAGGTAAAGTTGCCTGCGAGGAGTCGGTCCACTCCGCTCCTCTAGTCGATGTTGTCTCGACTCCATGGGCTGCGTGGGTCTCCCCTCCGGTTAGCGTCAGGCATGTCAGGTCCTCAGCACCTCCCTGAGCCGGGTTAGGTGTTAAATGAGCTTCTGGGCGGACAGAGATGTTTCCAGCCATAGTGCTCCGATGGCTCCCTCCACCGAAGCAACCACAGGGATTGTTCCCCCTCTCTGTACAGCCAGTGAGCTTGTCAGGAACCGGTCCATCAAGGATTGCCCAGCTGTAGGAAGGTCCGGCCAGACAATCCCCTTGTGTTTAGTATGGGGCATGATAGAATCTCCGAAAAGGGAAAAGTAGATCTCTGGTGAACAAATGCTCAGCCTGAGAAATAGCAAGGTAAGATGAATTCCTGCTCCTGGCTGCTATCATGCCGCCACCATCTTGCTTCCTGATCATATATTTTTTTAAAAGGTTCATTTCAGCTGGGTCCTCTGTCCATAGCAGCAGCTCCCTCCCTCCCACCGTGATCCATGCATCTCCCTCCCTTGCCCTTACCTTCACTGGTGATTTTTCTCTTAACAAGCAGCCGGAGCATTTCCTGAAGTCGTGTGTGGCTGGCTGGCTGCCTGAAACTTCTCCTCTGCTCTGACGCAACTTCCTGTTTCCGGTTGCATTAGAGGAGAAGTTTCTGGCAGCTATGCAGCTGTACGCGACTTCAGGAAATGCTCCAGCTGCTTGTTAAAGAGAAAAATCGCCAGCAAAGGTAAAGGCAAGGGAGGGAGGGAGATGCTCGGACCACGCGATCGGATTTTAAGTATTTTGCACACGTTCCCTCAATTAACTGCGAGGACAAGGCCATTCACTGCTTCAATGGGCGGTGAATGGCCTTGTCCCCATACCCATGGAGACCAGGTTTTTTTCATCCCCGTTTCTACAGGTTAGCCGCAGATAACAGTCACCGTGTCATTTTCTAGTTCTTACCTTTGCTAATCTTCTTTCTTATAAATCCACATTCTATTCCTTGACAAGTGGGTTATGCATCCCGTGTTGCGAGACTGCTTGTTGGAAGCCCCGTTTACATATTTTTCTGATCCTCCCCTCTTACCTCAGGACTGCCCTCAGGTTTCCAGCTAGTCCAAAAGCAGAGAAGCACACTTGAATATGATACAAAAATAAAGGAGGGGAACGGGGATACTTCCCGAGAGACAAATCTAATCTGCTCATAATAGAAAACTGACCAACAATGTCAAACAAACATGATCATAAAAGGTTTGCAAACAGAATGAACCTTAAAAACAGAATTAAAAGTAAACACAGCCAGCACTAAGAGTGGGGCAGCTTAGCTAAAGACCCCTAGGTTCCAGCACACAATACGACCTGGTAATTTTCTTAGAAAGGCTGGTCAAGGAATCAGTTCTGAGCTCTTTGGGGAAAATGGGATAGAAAATGAAACAACTAGAGGCCAACTTACCAGTACTTATTGAAGCAAATAATTGGCGCATCAGCAGTTCCTAGGGTGGGTTCCAGGAATAGAATGTGAATTTACAAAAAAGAAGATTAGCAAATTAGAACTAGAGAATGACAAGGGAAAAAAATTTGTCCGTCACCACCCCATCCCCGCGACCACTGTCCCCACCCCGCCCCCGTGACTACTGTCCCCGCAGCATCCATTCAAGCCTCAGTACTGCAATATTTAGCTTATTCCTTCTTTATAATTCAAAGTTCTGGTTGCTGAACTCAAGAAAGGTGTTCAGCTGGCAGGGCTTTGTTTATAAATTTTTTTAAAAAATCTATTTATTATAATTTGAAATACATAGCAAGCAAAACGATTGTTTTTAGGTAAAACGAAAAGAAACAATTTCGGTAAGTACAATTCAATTTAGAAACCAATAAATTCTTCTTAGACCCCCAACATTAATTCTGTGGGGTAGTGGCTCAAAAGAAAAAAGGGGGACTTATTACATAAGCAAGAAAATCAATTTTAAACTAATGGCTTTAATGGGATTAACTCCTCTAATCGATTTATAAACCAATTTAACCCTTGGTGATCTTCTTTAAATCCAGAAAAGTTCGTAAATGGTCCAGAACGAAAAAAGTATACTTCAGACCAGCATATTTAATGAGGCATTTACACAGATACGCTAGCTGAAAATTAGCTCCCAAATCCTTTACTTCTTGCCTCATATTGAGAAAAAGCTTCCTCCTTTCCTGGGTTTCTTTATTGACATCAGGGTAAATCCAAACCACTGCATTAAAAAAAACAAGAGAGAAGATAGGAAAGTCAAACTATACGACAAAAGGACGGAACATGAAGACAGACATAATAAGGTCATGAAGAGAGAGAAAGACCTGGAAAAAATTAATGGCAAACAGATAGTAACAATACAGAAGCTGAGAGAGCGAGCAAGCACACCAAGCAGAACACTTCTATAGTGCACCAGTCCCTTATCAGACGAACTAATTTATTTTTAATAATTTATATGCCGCATATCCTATAATTCTATGCGGATTTACAAATTATTCAGGTACTCAAGCATTTCCCCTAACTGTCCCGGTGGGCTACCACTCTATCTAATGTAACTGGGTCAATGGGAATTAAGTGACTTGCCCTAAGTCATAGTAATACAACCAGAGTCACAGAGCTGTCCCAGTTAATTTTCTAAATTAAGTTTCTCTTAAACAGATTGCAATTTGATGAAAAAAATTAGAACATAAGAAGCGCCATCTCCGGAACAGACCCAAGGTCCATCAAGTCCGGCGACCCACACACGCGGTGGCCCCGCCAGGTGTACCTTGACAAGTCCAAAACTCCACCTCACAATATTCAAGAAAGAGATATATGGCTGAATCCATCAACTTAGAGCAGCCACCTCCAATATATTGCACATTCAAAGTTCAGATAAACAGTCTTCTTCAAACCATATCAGAAGTAAGACAAACCAAAAATATGGAGTAATCCAATCATTTATTTTCTTCAATAAAGCAGAGATACTAGCATGTCCCCGACGGGACCCGTTTCGCCCAAGAGGGCTTTTTCAAGGGTTCACAGTGGGCGCAGATGCTCAAGGCCCAGCAAGAAGAGGAGGCTGATCTTCGGGCACCGGCACCAATGCACAGGACATGCCGGTGCCCAGATAACAGTAAGCATCGGCGGGGGGATGCTCAATCATGGGGGGGTTGCCGGATCGCAGGGGGAGGGCGCTCGTAAATCGAGCCATGCTCGGTTTCCGAGGTGCCGATTTTGCGAATGTTTTGCTCATCTTGCAAAACACTCGCAAACCGGTGCACTCGTAAACCGAGGTACCACTGTATATAATATCCACCGGTTCTCCATTATCAATTTGTCTGTTCACTGTCTTAAAAAATTGAAGTAGGTTCATCAAACATGACTTCCCTTTCCTGAATCCATGTTGGCTGGCTTTCATCAGGTCATGTGTGTCTAGGTGCCGGGTTATGCTATCCTTGATCAGCGCCTCAACCATCTTCCCAGGGACCGACGTGAGACTCACAGGTCTATAGTTGCCCGGTACTCCTATTGATCCTTTTTTGAATATCAGCGTGACGTTCGCTATCTTCCAGTCGTCTGGTATCTGTTTTGATTGACAGGTTGGCAAGTTTTTGCAATAGTTCTCCGATTTCCACTTTTAGCTCTTTCAAGACTCTCGGATGAATTCCGTCCGGCCCAGGAGATTTGTCGCTTTTGAGTTTGTCCATCTGGCGGTAGATCTGGTCCAAGTCCACTTCTACTGTGGTAAGGCTGTCCTCTGTTACTCCTCCTCTATGTGACTTCTGCAAATCCAAAAGATGACAAAAGCAACCAAAGTGCTTGGCTACCAAAATTCAACACAAGTATTAGATCAGATAAAATACCTAGATCGGGAGTTTCCAAAATCTGCTGAAGAACTCCCAGTCAGTGAGGTTATCTGGAGATCTGTAATGCATGTTTATGAAATAGATTTGCACATGCTGCCTCCATCGCATAATAATCTCTCTCATGCATATTTGATATGGATATTCTGAAAAGCCACCTGGCTGGAGGTTCCAAGGCCAGGTCTGGGAACCACCAACTAGATGAGGAGAGTTGAGAAGCCACACTTAGGCTCAGTGTGAAGTGTTACTGGCCTCCATGCCTTGAAGAATACTATCAATCTTTAATATCTACCTGGGTTGGCTCTGAAATAACAGTGTTGGAAGTAGTGCTATGGGGAAGAAAGCAGCAAGTAACCGACGTCGTCCTCTCATCATTAGTCAAGCTGCGAGGTTGCAAACAGGTCTTACCTTTCCTCCAGTTCTACCCAAAAGTGACAGAGAGATGCAATTGGACAACTTAACATGAACTATCATGTATATGTAGATCAGTGGTCTCCAACATGCAGCCCCCAAAGTCATCTATTTCGGCCCTCAAACAGTTAGTTGTCCTTAAAGTTCTTCAAATCCTTTAAATGCATTAATTTCATCTTGTATTACAAAAATTAAAGCCAAAAAGAAGGACTGGAGGAATTTCATACAATTTTACACCAATAAACTTCACCCCAGTAATGTAAATGGAAAAAAAAATAGTTGACATGGTAAAACAGGGAGACAAGACTTTTTTTTAGATATATTGGTGATAGAAAGAAATGCAAAAGTGGCATTATGAGACTCAAAGGTGAAAGGGAGAAATAAGTAGAAGCTGATAAAGAAAAGGCTGAATTGCTTAACAAATATTTCTGTTCCGTATTCACGGCTGAAGCGCCAGGAGCAGGGCTGAAGAAGACAAACGTGAATAGGGCTGGAGGAGTGGTAGACTCTGATCGATTTTCAGAGGGTTGTGTCCATGAGGAGCTAGCTAAAATAAAAGTAGACAAAGTGATGAGGCTGGATGGTATACATCTGAGGGTGCTGAAGAACTTAGGGAAGTTCTGGTGGCTGTGCCGACTGACTTTTTCAATGAGTCTCTATAGTCGGGAGTGGTACTGGAGGGATTGGAGAAGGGTAGACATGGTCCCTCTACACCAGGAGTGTCAAAGTCCCTCCTCGAGGGCCGCAATCCAGTCGGGTTTTCAGGATTTCCCCAATGAATATGCATGAAATCCATTAGCATACAATGAAAGCAGTGCATGCAAATAGATCTCATGCATATTCATTGGGGAAATCCTGAAAACCCGACTGGATTGCGGCCCTCGAGGAGAGACTTTGACACTCCTGGTGTAGAGGGACCATGTCTACCCTTCTCCAATCCCTCCAGTACCACTCCCGACTATAGAGACTCATTGAAAAAGTCAGAGTGGTACTGGAGGGATTGGAGAAGGGTAGACATGGTCCCTCTACACCAGGAGTGTCAAAGTCCCTCCTCGAGGGCCGCAATCCAGTCGGGTTTTCAGGATTTCCCCAATGAATATGCATGAAATCCATTAGCATACAATGAAAGCAGTGCATGCAAATAGATCTCATGCATATTCATTGGGGAAATCCTGAAAACCCGACTGGATTGCGGCCCTCGAGGAGGGACTTTGACACTCCTGCTCTACACAAAAGTGGAAATAAGGAAGGGAATTACAGGCCGGTAAGTCTGACTTCTGTGGTAAGCAAATTAATGGATATGCTTTTAAAACAGAGAATGGTGAAGTTTCTGTAATCCTGTGGATTACAGGACTGGAGGCAACATGGATTCACTAGAGGTAGGTCTTGTCAGACAAATCTGATCAATTTCTTTGACCAGAAAATTGGATAGAGGGAATGCGATAGATGTGGTATATTTAGATTTTAACAAAGCCTTTGACAGTGTTCCACACAGACGTCTAATAAATAAACTGAATGCCCTCGGGATGGGTCCCAAAGTGACGGGCTGTGTCAAGAATTGGTTGAGAAGAAGGCAACAGAGGGTAGTGATCAATGGAGATTGCTTTGAGGAAAGGGATATTACCAGTGGTGTGCCTCAAGGTTCTGTTCTTGGGCCTGTTCTTTTTAACATTTATATAAACAATATTGCTGCAGGGTTGTTGGGTAAGATTTGCCACTTTGCGGATGATACCAAAATCTGCAATAGAGTAGACACACTGGATGGTGTGAATAACATGAAGAAAGCCCTGGCGAAGCTTGAAGAATGGTCTGAAATTTGGCAGCTAAAATTTAATGTTAATAAATGAAAGGTCATGAATTTGGGCTGCAAAATCCAAAAGGAACAGTATAGTTTAGGGGTTGAAAAACTTATGTGTACGACAGAAGAGTGGGGCTTGGGTGTGATTGTATGTGATGATCTTAAGGTGGCCAAACAGGTTGAAAAGGTGACGACAAAAGCTAAAAGGATGCCAGGTTGCATAGGAAAGAGGTACGGCTAGCAGGAAAAAGGAGGTATTGATGCCCCTGCATAAGACTTTGGTGAGACCTCATTTAGAATATTGTATACAATTCTGGAGGCCGCATCTTCAAAAAGATATAAAAAGGATGGAGTCAGTCCAGAGGAAGGCTACTAAAATGGTGCGTGGTCTTCGTCATAAGGCATATGGGGACAGACTTAAAGATCTCAATCTGTATACTTTGAAGGAAAGGCGGGAGAGGGGAGATATAGGAACACAGAAACATGATGGCAGATACAAGGCCAAATGGCCCATCTAGTCTGCCCTTAGAGACATTTAAATACCTACGTGGTGTTAATGTATTCACTGCCCACTTTTTAATTTGAATTGTACATCGCTTAGGAAATTAAATAAGCGATTTATCAAGCATTAATAAAAACTTGAAAAAACTTGAAAACTTGAGTCAAGTCTCTTTCATTTGAAAGGAAGCTCTGGAATGAGAGGGCATAGGATGAAGTTAGAAGGTGAAAGGCTCAGGAGTAATCTAAGAAAACACCTTTTTTTTTAGTTCAAACTTTATTAAATGTTTACATTCTACAGAGAAATGCAATGCACAAATATATTATAAACATATGTAAACATACACAAGAAAATTCTTAACAGAAACATACCATTATCTACCCATCCCACCCTACCTAACCCCCACCCTACTTCCTATTTGTCTGGCAGGCCAATCATTCCATCACTCATATTGCTTAACGAAACCGTCCAAGGGGCTCCAAACATCCTTACATATGGTCATATTCCCCGATCTTTCAGCCAAAAATGAAAATTCAACAGTGTAAAATCCTTCCAGTTTTTAACAATTGACTGTATTGACATTCCAGACAGAATCAAGAATAATTTGTTTTTATTTACCATCAGTAAGGTTGCTGAAGTAGCACGTGCTCCGCTTATCACCATACCTTGATAAAGGCATACGAACTTCCAATATGCTTTATATTTTATACAACACATCATGCCAGAATGATTGAACCAATGTGCAGTAGAACAAAAGATGGTCAAGTGTACCCAGTTCTTTTTTGCAGCTCCAACATGCATTAGACTTATTAGTGTCCAATTTTTGTAACTTAACCAAAGTCCACAATGTAAAGAGTTTGTCTTAACGAAGCTGAGGCCGTGCACCTTATTCTTTGAATCCATATCCTGTTCCAGTTCTCAGGTGGAATCGAACATTGCAACTTCCTTGGCCAAATAGATAAGACCAGAAAGGTTTCCTGAGTAGGTATGAGCATAGGCGCTTATACCAACTTGAAGCTTCATTCCCTTGAATCCCCACAGTATAACATATAATTGTCAAGCTTGGTTGGTCCATTAAAGCAGTGTTTTTCAACCGCTGTTCCGCGGCACACTAGATGTTGCCTGGTGTGCCGTACGGTGCAGACACTGATTAGGCCTCAGGCCGGGTCCCGCACGCGCTCCCATGAGACTCCCCCACGCGCTCCCATGAGACTCCCCCGGTCCCCGCTGCTGTTCAGTTTCGATCTTCTGCTCTGATGCAACCGGAAACAGGAAGTTGCAGCAGAGCAGAAGATTGAACACTGAGCAGCCGCGTGTGCGCGGCTCTTTGGGAAAGCGTGCATGTCGCCGAAAAACAAAACCTACAAACTAAGGTGAGGCGAAGGGAGAGAGCTGGCTAAACAGTAGGATCGATTGGGCAGGCAAGTGGTGGCTGCGGGGACCGTGGAGAACCTATGGACCGGTGGAAATAAAAGAATTATTTTGTGGACCGGCAAACTACTAGGACTAAAATTTTAAAACCCCGTTTCTGCCCCATCTCCGCGAGCTTGGTCCCCGCAAACCATCTGATCCCATCCGTACAAGGCTCAGTTATGATTTTATATTGAATGTATTTTATTAAAGTATAAAAAGAAACAATATTCTGTACAATTGTCAAAATTATTACAGAATGCTACACAGAAATATCATGCTAACAGAATACCGCAGACACACGACAGGAATAGTGTTAGGGGAGTGCAACTAGGGCAACTGCCCCCTGGTCAGAGAGAGCCAGCTGGAAGCTAAAGAAGCACTGCCTGGGCTTTGCAGTCCCTAGTTATGTCTGACATCAGCTCTAGCAGGATATATATTTCAAGTCTGATATATTCTAACCAAAAAATAGAAATAAAATTATTTTTTTCTACCTTTTGTTGTCTCTGGTTTCTGCTTTCATCTTCTTTTCACTCTCTTCCTTCCAGCGTCTGCCCTCTCTGTCTCTTTAATCCAGCATCTGCCCCTTCCATCCATTGTCTGCCCTCTCCCCCTTCCATATGGTATCTGTCTTCTTTCTATGCCCCTTTCCATCCAGCCTCCACCCCCTCTCTCCTTTTTACATGATTCATTCCAGCATCACTGCTCTCTTAATTTTTATCTCTCCAACACCAGATCTAGCATCTTTGTCCCTCTGCTTATTTCTCTGCTGATGCCCTTCCCATCATCAATCTCTCTACTTTCTCATTCCTGTCTCTCCCCTTCCCCTCCTCTAATCTCCCTACCAGCTGTTTCCATCTTTTTTTCCTTCTCCCTTCCCTCCTCCTCCTGTCTAGCAGTATCTCTCTTCCCTTCCCTCCTCCTCTCCCAACATCTCTCCTTGCCTCCAGGTCCAGTAGCAGTTGTCCCTTTTTTTCCCCTTGTCCAGCAGCTTCCCAGACTTCTTTCCCTCCTCCCCTCCCAGCAGCATCTCTCCTTCTCCCTCTCTCCAGGTCCAGTAGCAGCTGTCCCTTTTTTTCCCTTGTTCAGCAGCTTCCCAGCCTCCAACAGTGGCTTTCTCCCTTCCCAGCAGCTCTCCGTACTTGCCAGCGCAGCGATTTACTAAGGCAGCCTTGGGTTCTTTGATGGGTTGTGCCGCCTCTGAGGAAAGGGGAAGTTGCATCATCAGAGGCAGCCACGACTCAGTAAAAGCCCCAAGGCTGCCTTAGTGAATCGCTGCACTGGTAAGTACCGAGAGCTGCTGGGAGGGGAGAAAGCCACTGTCGGAGGCTCTCCATGATCTCGCCAGCCCTGCGCAGACCAGCAGGAAATTGCAGCGCGTCAATCTCACCGGCCCTGCGCAGACCGCCAGGAATTTTCTGCGGATCGGCATCAGTCCAAGGACCGGTGGTTGAAGAACACTATGATAGATAATTAATTAAATAAAAAAATCTCCTTTTAATTTTAATATTAATTATGAGCCCTCAAGGGACAAACAAACCGCTTTGGTTATACCACAGAAAAGCAGTATATCAAATCCATAACCCTTTAACTTATCTTCAGGAGTCCACAGACCTATATTAATCCCCCTCCTTCTGCTGCAGTGGATCCATAAATAAGTTTTCCACAACCTAAGATTGCTCTGGGGATGTTACCTTCTCCTGAAGGCTCTGCACCATTGCGACAGCCATTATTTAGCCCTATAGACAATAAGGCTGGGCACCCTTTTATTCTAAGTAACAAACACCAAATATAAATTTTCTTTTTCCTTCCTTTCAAATTATAATACAGTAAATGATTAACTTGGTGAGATTTGCACTGTTAGACAATAAGGTCACCATACAAAGGTATTTGGCAAGATGTGGCAGGAGAAAGATAAATAAGAACAGCCAAAACTAGTAAGACCAAACTTCAGACTCCGGCCCTAGTTATCACTAACAGCCACAGACCCAAACCAGAGTTCCCTGTAGCAAACTGAACCCACCTGGCCTCCAATATGCCATGTAGAGAATGACATGGAGACAAATATTTCCCCGTCCCCGCAAGTTTTTTTCCTGTCCCTGCCCCATTGCTGCAAGCTCCATCCTCATCTGCACAAGCCTCAAACTAGAGAGCTGCATGGGAACAGGGACGATGGAAATCCCGCGAGACCCACGGGTTCCCCCTTTGGGTCACGGGGATCCCGTGGGGACACCCCCTAGGGTCACGGGGATCCCGTGGGGACCCCCCTAGGCTCACGGGGTTCCTGCGGGGTTGGATCGCACTCGAGCCGCGAGGCTAGTCTCCGTCTCCTTACCTGCCCTGCCGCAGCACACAGCGGAACGGAAGTCTTCCCGATGTCAGCGCTGACGTCGGAGGGAGGGCTTAAGCAAAGCCTTCCCTTCCTCCGACGTCAGCGCTGACATCGGGAAGACTTCCGGTCGGCTGTGTGCGGCAGGGCAGGTAGGGAGAAGGCAATGGCGTACCAAAAGGGGGGGGGGGGGGGGGGGCGGTCCGCCCCGGTTGCAGCCATGGGGGGGGGGAGTGTGCACAGCCGGTCAGGTCCCCTTACACTTTTGGCGCTTCCCCTGACCGACCGACAACAGGCCCGGCCGACAAACCTCCCTGCCCTGTAGCCGCCAATCTAAATTATGTTCTTACAGCAGCTTCAATACTCCAGCTGCTGTAAGAAGGTAATTTAGATTCGCGGCTACAGGACAGGGAGGTTTGTCCAACAGGGTCTGTTCTGTTGTCGGTCGGATGGGGAAGCGCCACAAAGGTAAGGGACAGGGAGGGAGAAAGGGAGGAAAGGTGGAGTGGAGAAGAAAAGACGCTTAAGGGAAATGGGTAAAACTGAGGGGGGAGAAGGCCGCTGAAAGCACTGGGGAAGACAAAGGGGTGGAGGAGGACGCTGAAAGGACATGGGGAAGACGGGAGGTGGGGAGAAGGATGCTGAAAGGACATGGGAAGATGGGGGGAGAAGGACGCTGAAAGGACATGGGAAGACGGGGGGGGGGAGAAGGCCGCTGAAAGGACATGGGGAAGATGGGGAGGGGGGAGAAGGATGCTGAAAGGTCATGGGGAAGACAGAGGGGGAGAAGGACGCTGAAAGGACATGGGGAAGACAGAGGGGGGAGAAGGACGCTGAAAGGTCATGGGAAAGACAGGGGGGAGAAGGACACTGAAAGCACATGTGGAAGGCAGAGGGGGGGGAAGGATGCTGCCTGACAGGACATGGGGAAAATGGGGGGGAGAAGGACGCTGAAAGGAAATGGGGAAGAGAGAGTGGGGAGAAGACGTTGGCAGGGAAGAAGACAGAGATGCCAGACTATGGGGGGAGCGAAGGGAAGAAGATGGGTGCCAGACTAATTTGGGAGGGGGGAGAAAGGGAGAGGCACAGTAACAGAGCAAATGGAAGACGCAGAGAAAAGAGAGACAGTGGATGGAAGAAATTGGATGAGAACATGAGGAAAGCAGAAACCAGGCAACAAAGGTAGGGAAAAAATTATTATTTTTTTTTTTTTTGCTTCAGGACAAAGTAGTATATTAGTTGTGTTAATAAAAATTTATAAACATTAGAGGCTCTGGTAGAAACCCGTTTGCAAAGTATGTATCCTTCCCAATTAATATTTCCAAATTAATAAAGTCTTTTTGCTTATTTTTAAATGGGTTTCTACCAGAGCCTTTAATTCAGTAGCATAATTAAATGAAATAACTATTTCTGTAGTTTATAGGGACGGACGGGGACGGAGGGGATTCCTCATGGGGACAGGCGGGGACAGAGAGGATTCCTCGTGGGGACAGGTGAGGACGGGTGGGACTTTGTAGGGGACTGGTGGGATTTCTGTCCCCGCGCAACTCTCTACCTCAAACACTTTAAAATCATAAGTGTTCAAGGCTTGTGAGGTTTAGGCAGAGCTTACAGGAATGAGGCAGGGACAGTGACAATGACAAAACTCATGGAGACGGGATGGGGAAATTGAGACAAATTTCTCCCCTTATCATTCTCTAATGCCACTCTCACCCTTCCTTACTGACAGAACTGGAAAGCTGATGGTTCAGTCTATCACTTCCCAATGAAAAGGCTGCAAATATTTCTTGTAGTATGCAATCTATATATATAAAATCAGAGGTGTGTATGTGTGTATGTGCCGCGATCACGCAAAAACGGCTTGACCGATTTGAACGAAACTTGGTATGCAGATCCCTCACTACCTGGGATGATATGTTCTGGGGGTCTCGTGGCCCACCTGCACACGTGGGCGGAGCTACAAACATAAAATCAGCTTTCACCCATTCATGTCAATGGAAAAAATGTAAAAAGCTGCCATTCTCACAGTAATTCAAAAACGGCTTGACCGATTTGAACGAAACTTGGTATGCAGATCCCTCACTACCTGGGGTGATATGTTCTGGGGGTCTCGCAGCCCACCTGCACACGTGGGCGGAGCTACAAACAGAAAATCAGATTTCACCCATTCATGTCAATGGAAAAAATGTAAAAAGCTGCCATTCTCACAGTAATTCAAAAACGGCTTGACCGATTTGAATGAAACTTGGTATGCAGATCCCTCACTACCTGGGGTAATATGTTCTGGGGGTCTCGCGGCCCACAACTCTATGTTGCTTGCTCAAGGGTGGGTTCACCCAAGAATTTATATGTTCTTGCTCCTGGAGGTGAAACTAAAAATGTTGTTTATAATCAAGTTTTGCGTTAGTTGTATTGTATTCATTTTGTCAAATATTTCACATTATAATTTGAATATATGTGTGTGTGTGTATGTATGTATGTTCCAGCATAACTCTTCAATGCATGGACAGATTTCAACCAAACTTGACATACACATTACTTACTATCTAAGGACAAACACTGTGGGGGTGGGAAGGGGGGATATGTAAAAATGATTGAAAATGACAGATTTTAGTATCTACCCCATAGTGTTTTCGGGCTCACAGATGAATACTCAGCATAACTCTGAAACGCATGGAGAGATTTCAACCAAACTTGGTACACATATGACTTACTATCTGGGGAAAAATATTGTGCAGGTGGGACGGGGTAAAATACTGTGGGGGTGGGAAGGGGGTGATATGTTAAAATTATCAAAAGCGACAGATATTAATGTCCAACCCATAGTTTTCGGGCTCGCAGAGATGAATACCGACACTCCCGATGCCGTTTAAGTCTAAGTTCAGCCCCATAGAGAGGGACATTCCTTTGGGACATGTGGAGGGTAGGGGGTTGGGACATGGGGTGGGGCATATGGGACATGTGGGGGGGGGGGGGGTAGGGGGGGGGGTGGGACATAGGGGGGTGAGACATGTAGGGGGTTGGACATTTTGGGATAAATAAATATCCGGGCAACGCCGGGTAATCAGCTAGTCACCAATAAAAATAACAAAAAAACAAAACTTCAATAGTCATCTTAGAAACAGACATATGATGGCAGATAAAGGCTAAAAGGCCCAGCCCATATAGTCTTTTACAGTAATTACTTACTATATCTTCACCCAATAAATACACTCGGTTATACTATATTCACCCTATATATACCTCATCTTATGCATTTAGAAACATAGAAATATGATGGCATATAAAGGACAAATGGTCCATCTAGTCTGTCCATCTGCAGCATCCACTATCTCCTCCTCTCCCTAAGAGATCCCATGTGCCTGTCCCATGTTTTCTTAAATTCAGACACAGTCTTTGTCTCAACCATCTGCACTGGAAGACTATTCCATGCCATCAACCACCCTTTCTGTTAAAAAGTATTTCCTTAGATTTGGTCCCGATCCTGGATAAAACCGCCACCGGAACCACTGCAGACAGAACCCAGGATGAGACGAACCTAGGGCGAGGTTGCTCCTGAGGGTCCGGACCCCGAGCTCTGAGAATTACTGATGCAAACTAACCACACAGGAATCATGCAGGGCATGTACCTGTGGGCTACAGACCTCAGCCCTGAGACTCTGTATCTTCTCACAACCAGAGATGCCCCAGTGTAACCTGGATCCTCTGAAGCACCAAAAACCTGATTCAACTCAAGCAGAACAGACAGGAGAGCAAGTCTGAGGGGTGGGGCATGAAAACAAATAGCAGGCTCTCTACAACCCTCACTGCTAATGAGGGTTTAACCTCCTCGTCAAGACTAACAGTCCTGTTGCACAAGAAACTACTAGAAAAAGTTCCTTTCAGAGACTGAACAAATCGTGACACAAGGAGAGGAGGAAGAAGAGAAACCAGAGGAAATCATAAGAATTGCTGCTGCTGGGTCAGACCAGTGGTCCATCGGGCCCGGCAGTCCGCTCCTGGGTTTACACTGAAGAGAACTCAGCGAATTACAGAATGCAAATAGCAATGTCTCAAAAATAATCAGGATAGAATGATTCATTTTCAAATGATTTCTGCCTTCATTTCTTTCCCAAATGTGGCCAACCCAGGTGCCCGTTTTAAATCTGCTGCTTCATGGCGACTCCCTCATTATGTGAAGAGCCCGATTCCTAGCATCCTACTTGCTTCCTTAGCAAAGCGCAGCAGATGCACGGGGGGGGGGGGGAGGGGGCTCCTGGGGCCGACGCAGCATCTCGGCCTCCTGAGAAAGGCGCCTTTGTGGAGGAGCGCGCGCGCGCAAAGGGCCCCCTGGCGATGCGCGCGGCCCTCACCTTCTCCACGTTGTCCACCGTGAAGTCCAGCTGCTGCGGCCTCTTCTCCATGGCGGCGGGGAGCGCGACCCGAGCCCGGTCAGTGCATGGCGCCGGCAGGGAGAGCCGCCGCCGACACCCGGGGGCTGGGGGGGGGGGTCGAGTGCCCGAGAGCGCCTGTACCGCCGACGCCGCTCCTTCGGCTGCTACGACAGAGACAGAGAAATCGCCTCGCAAAGCACTAGGGGAGTTGTAGTCCGGCGCCACGGCCTACGCGTCGGCGCGTGGCCTCCCGAAGGAAACGTAGCCCAGCCCAGCCCCGCGCTCGATTGGGGACCGTTACCTCAGACACGCGCTCCTCCAAGGGAAGGGGCGGGGCTGCCACAAGGGAGGAGGGAGAACAAAACCAGCCCCTCCCTCCACCCTCATTCTACTGTGGGGCGTGTAAGCTCGAGCGCCGAAAGGATCAGCTGAGAGAACGAGCGCAGTTATCCCCCCACCCACGCGCGCCTTATATACTGGGGCGTGTCTGTGTGTGTGAGAGAGAGCGAGAACCAGGCATAGCGGCAGATAAAGGCCACCCGCAGTAACCGTTATCTCTTTCATCCCAGGCCCTCTTGAATTCAGACACAGCCTCTGTCTCCACTACCTCCACCTCTTCCGGGAGACTATTCCACATTTCTACCACCCTTTCTGTAAAAAGTATTTCCTCAGATTACTCCTGAGCCTGTCCAGGTAGTGTGCTCAGAGAGGAAGGGGTGAAATTTGGTGGTGTTTTAGAGATAGAAACCACAGGCCTTAGCAGTTTGTTGGATGTGCGTAAAAAATGAGAGGTCAGAATCGAAGACAACTCCAAGGTTGTGAGCAGAGGAGACTGAACATGACAGTATTATCTGCAGAGAGGAAGAACAGAGGAACATGAGCAGAGGGTTTAGGAGGAAATAGGAGCAGCTCAGTCTTGAACATGTTTAGTTTAAGCTCACAGCAGGACATCCAGGCAGCAATGTCAGCCAAACAGGCAGAGACTTTTTCTTGGACTTTAGGTGACATTTTGGGTGTAATAGACAGGTAGATTTGGGAGTCATCAGCATATAGATGATACTCAAAGCCTTAGGATGAGATCAGGGCACCGAGGGAAGAGGTGTAGAGTAGAGAATGACACGGTGGTTGTTACCCGCGGCTAGCCGTGGGTAACCCGCCAAAACGGTGACAGAAAAAAAGGTCACCGCAAGTACAGGGACAAGGCCATTCACCGCCCCGTGGAGCGGTGAATGGTCTTGTCTCTGCAGTTCAAGGAGTGAGCATGCGCGGTCCGCCAGCCCTCGCTTTCCTGCAGGCCGTGTATCTCCCTCCCTCCCTTTCCTTCTTTTCGTGGTGATTTCTATAAGGCTAGCGTTGTATTGCAGCCGGAGCCTTGAAGTCGCATCGCGTGTGGCTGCTGGAAAAGTCTCCTCTGACGCAACTTCCTGTTTCTAGTTGCATCAGATGAGACTTTTCCAGCAGCCAACACGACGTGACTTCAAGGTTCCGGCTGCAACACAACACTAGCCTTATAGAAATCGCCACAAAGAGAAGGTGAGAGGGAGGGAGATGCATGGCTGGCCGGCAGGAGGGAGCTGCTGGACCACGCAAATGGTGCTGGGTGTGGGGGGATGGAGAGAAGACACTGAAGCAGCCTGAAGGAAACTGGGGAAGAAAGAGAGGGGAGAAGACGCTGGGAAATTGGGAAGAGACAGTGAGGAAAAAATGCTGGGAAATGGGAAAGAGAGAGTGGGACAGAAGACGCTGGGAAATGGGGAACAGAGAGTATGAGAAGATGTTGGGAAATGGAGAAGAAGTTGGGAAATGGGGAAGAGAGAGTGGGGAGAAGATGCTGGGAAATAGGGACGAGAGAGTGGGGAGAAGACGCTGGGAAATGGGGAAGAGAGAGTGGGGAGAAGATGCTTGGAAAAGGAGAAGACACTGAGAAGTGGGGAAGAGAGAGTAAGGAGAAGTTGCTGGGAAATGGGGAAGAGAGAGTAGGGAGAAGACGCTGGAAGGGAAATGGGGAAGAGAGAGTGGGGAGAAGACGCTGGAAGGGAAAAGGGGAAGAGAGATGCCAGACTATGGGGGAGCGGAGGGAAGAAGATGGGTGCCAGATCAATTGGGAGGGGGGTGAAGGGAGAGGCACAGTAACAGAGCAAATGTAAGGTGCAGAGAGAAGACAGACAGTGGATGGAAAGAATTGAATGTGATGAGGAAAGCAGAAACCAGACAACAAAGGTAGAAAAAAATTTTCTACTTATTTATTTATTTAGCTTTAGGATAAAGTAGTATATTAATTGTGTTTATAAAAATGTATAAACAAAGCCCTGCCAGCTGAACATCTCTTTCTCTAGCTCAGGAGCCAGGATTTTGATTTATAAGGAAGGAGGAATAAGCTAAATATTGCAGTACTGAGGCTTGTATGGATGCTGCGGGGATGGGGATGTAGCGGTGAAGGGGGTGGGGCTGTGACGGGGACATTATGTTTCCCCATGTCATTTTCTAGTATAGAGAGTGAAAAGAAGAGGTCCTAAAACAGAAGCACCTATAATGCCTTAAAAAAATAAATCAAACAATAAAAGAAAAATAAATAAATATGTATATTTATTTATTTTTCTTTTATTGTTTGGTTTATATATATGAAAAGGTTAAGAACTATAAAACACCTCAACCAGACATACCCCCCAATTAAGGAGGTCAAACGGAAAAAACTATATGAGGGTCTCCTAGCCACTCAAGCAGCCAAACTAAACAACCAAATCGCCAATCTATTGACGGCATCCCTAGACTACAAAACTTTTAGAAAAGAAATAAAGACCATACTCTTCAAGAAATCCCTGAACAAAGAAATAACACCGCAAGTTTCAAATACCACCTTCCACTAAAGCCAACTACCCCAAACAAATAACCATACTCATTTCTTACTCTCTTTGAAAATGACCAAATTTCTTTTCTTTTTTTTTTTTTTTAAAGTTCTTGTTGTAATACTTCCTTAATAATTCTTTTGTAATCCGCCTTGAACTGCAAGGTAATGGCGGAATAGAAATCCCCAATGTAATTACATTACTTTAGTGATTTCTATTCCGCCAATACCTTGCGGTTCAAGGTGGATTACATAAGATTTATCAGGAGTTACAAGAATTGTAACTTTACATAAGAATTGTCATAGGAATTACATAGGAGTTATATAACAATTGTCGGGAACTTGAGGCGATACATGTTGGGTAATTAGGAACATGTAATAAAAATAAGCAATGGTAAGGTAAACATTTAAACAGAGTTATAAAGAGAATTGAAGTCAATAATAAAAATGATAATAAGCCACCATCAGAAAGAACCTTTTAAAGTGGGCAAACCAAAACGAGATGGGGGAAATATTCCCTAGCATATTGCCAGATGATGTATCAACCAAAACAATGGTTTAATAATGTAACCGCCAGTCAGATTAGAAAATAATTTATGATACCAATGCTATAAAAACAAAGTAATCACAAATATGAACTTGCAAACACATAAAAATAAAAAGGAAGAAGAAACCAGAGTGCTGTCACAGGAGCTCTATATATTTATTTGTGACTATCTCTGGGAAAAAGTGACTAAAGTCTCCAGAAAAAAAAGAGATTTTAATGTTTTCTGTTAGAGTAAAGAATTTGTAATGCAGTAGTCCAAACCCCAATGAAAAGGACATAAGGAAAACAGAGACACAAGAGTAACAAAAGCATCCCATTCAAGGTTAGATCACTGAGCTAAAGAACCCTTTAATCTGCAGTTCTTCTAAGCTATGGCATCAAGTTCACCCAAACTAAAACAGGTGCGCCAGGGCATAATGCCAGTGACAAAAATGCAATCATCTTCCTGAATAGGCTGATTTTCAAAGCACATAGACCTACAAATGAATAGATGAGTATATTACTGTGGAATGTTGCAAGTCTATGTTAACTCCACTAACTTGGAACAAGAAGATGTTACTGGCCAGACTTTATGGTGGGATAGGCTGGAGTGGGCTTGGACGGTAACTTCAGCATTTGGAACCTAGGGCAATACCAGGTGGACTTTACAGTCTATGACCCAGAAATTTCAAAGAAGAGACAAGTTAATTTAATCTTGTATTTTTAATGGGTATAACTAATGGGCAGACTGGATGGACCGTTCAGGTCTTTATCTGCTGTCATTTACTATGTTACTATGTAAGAGGACAGAAAAACTGGCTAAAAATAGCAGACTAAAAATAACACTAAGGGGCTCATACAGGGCAGGATTAATTCTTCGAGGGCCCCTAGGCACCATGCCCCACCCACATTTATCTGTTTTCTTATTTACTTCTTTATTTCCATAAGAACATAAGAACATAAGCAGTGCCTCCGCCGGGTCAGACCACAGGTCCATCCCGCCCAACAGTCCGCTCCCGCGGCGGCCCAAACAGGTCACGACCTGTCTGAATAACCAGAAGGGGCCCCCTTGCCACCTTGGTTTCCCATTTTAGTCCTATCTTCCCATCGAAGTCCTAACCCTCCGGTCTTGCACATTCACGACTTGGTTGGGTTTCCATACTTATTACCTGGTTAGCTTTCTATACTTGTATTACATCCCAGCACCTCTCTCAGTATCCCACAATCCCTTTATCCCTCAGGAATCCGTCCAATCCCTGTTTGAATCCCTGTACCGTACTCTGCCTGATCACTTCCTCCGGTAGCGCATTCCAAGTGTCCACGACCCTTTGGGTGAAAAAAAACTTCCTTGCATTTGTTTTGAACCTATCTCCCTTCAGTTTCTCCGAATGCCCCCTCGTACCTGTTGTCCCCTTCAATCTGAAGAATCTGTCCCTATCCACCCTCTCTATGCCCCTCATGATCTTGAAGGTCTCTATCATATCTCCCCTGAGCCTCCTCTTTTCCAGAGAGAAGAGCCCCAGCCTATCCAACCTCTCGGCGTATGGGCAGTGTTCCAGCCCTTTTACCAGTTTTAATTCAAAACAAACAAAGATTAGCATACCAGTGCACAGTTCTTCTTCTATGCAACCCCCAAACATCTCTGAACAAAACCCCCCTTCCTTCCCTTCCCACCTACTTGCCCAGGACTTTAACTCTAAACCCTTTCCATACATATATAAAAGTGTTCAAATGCATTGTAAAGCAGTAATACTATCCAAAACATAAGTCTATATTAATAACCAAGTTTGCAACTCCTCTCAACTGCCTCACTCTATGTCGTCCAACTGTAAACCATATGTATGGATAAAAATACATACATATGGGTAACTACTCTAGTATGTTCCACTCCATGTATGTTAATTTGTAACAAAACAACAAGGCAAGCGGTTCACCAAAGAATCCAACGTGGAACAAAAGAAGATAGGCAGCCAATAAGGAGGTTCAAATCAGGTATATTCAAGGTGCTCCCAGGAACCATGCCTGATGCATTTCGCCAAACAAGGCTGGTCAACGCTAACAGAAAACCATGTCTTTCATACACACAGAACCACCCTCACCCAGTATGGAATAAGTAATCACAAACTAAACTCCCTACCCCCTTTTTACAAAAGCACGGCAGAGGTTTTTAGCGCTCGCTGGCGGGCTGAATGTTCTGTGCTGTTCTGATGATCATAGGAATTCTGTGACTATCAGAGCAGTGCAAAGCATTCAGCATGCTGCCTTATGTTATAAACTGAAGGAACGGTACAGTTTAGGGGTGAAGAAACAGTGGTGCATATCCCCCAATACTGAACAAAATATGAAGATAGCAGATGTAAATTTGAAAAAAGAGAAATAACAAATCACTTTACAAATTAACAAATAAAAATAAAACAAAAAATGGAAAATAAGATACCATTTTATTGGACTAATACATTTTTTAATTAGAATTCAGAGATCAAACCCTCTTTCCTTAGGTCAGTAAAGTATACTACTGTTACAGTATCTGTCCTGACCTGAGGAAGGAGAATTTGGTCTCTGAAAGTTAGCCAAAAATATATTAAAATTAGTCCAATAAAAGGATCACAGCTAAAATACTACTTTATCTTAAAGCAATAAAATAAAAAAATAGACCTTTTTTTCTACCTCTGTCATGTGGTTTCTGCTTTCCTCATCTTCTTGTCATTCGCTTCCTTCTATCCAGTGTCTGCCCTTTCCAGAAAATCTCTACCTCCCTCTGCCATCTCTCCTTCTGCTCCCCCCACCCCTCTTTGGTCTAGCATCCATCATCTTCCCTCTGTTCCCCCCATGGTCTGGCATCTCTCTCATTCCATCTCTCCTTCTCTCCCCCCTGTGGTTTTTAGTGTCTCTCTCTTCTCATTTCCTCCACTCAGATCTGATATCTGTCTCCCCTGTTTCTGGGAATTCTCTTCTCTCTTCCCTTTTCTTCTCTATTCTTCCTTTTCTATTTCCTGCCTCCGTCTAAATTAAATTCTTTCTTACTATTCAGTCCTCAGTTTCCCTCTTTTCACTGTGTCTACTTACAGCTTGCTACCCCTTTCCTTCATCTCTCCTCTATCTCACTAACTCTATCTTCTTCTCCCCATTCAGCATGTGGGAAAGCAGCAGTGGTGAGGAGGTGAGGGCTCCTCACTGCTGCTTCTTTCCCATATGCACCTGAAGCTGATGGCACAAGTTCTCCCTGCTTCCATCATCTGCCCCTTCTCTCTCTCTCTCCACCCCAGGCAATTCCATCAGTTATCCTGCCCCCCTCAGTGAATTGCCTGGGGTGGAGGGAGGGAGAGAAGAGGACAGATGATGGAAGTGGGAAGAACTTGTGCCGTCAGCATCAGGCACATGCGAGAAAGCAGCAGCAGTGAGGGGCTAGAGGTTATCTTCCTCTCATTCATGTCCTTGCCACCCCCGTCTCTTGGTCGGTCCCATAATTTCCAGCATATCCCCTCCCTCCATTCTTGTAGCCTAGCATCTCCTCTCCTGACATCTCCCTGTCCTTTTTCCTTCACTATCTTCCTATTCCATCTCTATTCCCTTCTGTCCCTCTCCCCATGATCCGTCATCTCACCACCTCTCTCTTCCCTCCTCCTCAGGGTCCAAGATTGCTGCCGCTCTCTTTCATGTTGTTCTCTCCCCCCTGTCATCCTATGATCTAGCACCCCTCCTGCCCTTGTCCAACATTTCTCCTTCTCTCCCTCCCTCTCATCCCCTGCTCCAACATAACGTACTTCTACTGCCCTTCCATCTTCCCCTCCCCAGGCCTGTGACTTCCACTCGTTTACTGCTTTCTTCTGTCTCTGCCGAAGCCCCCCCCCCCCACAGCGATCGGCAACACCGGGGCCCCCCTTGATCGGCGAAACAGCCCCCCCCTCGATTGGCGAAACAGGGCCGGCAACTGCTTTCTCCCGCCGCTGCCGAAGCCTGTAAATAACTTTAACACATGCCGCGGGGCTCTAACAGTGCGTGTGCTGTCGACGGCTTCCTTCCTCCTTCTTCCCCCTCATGACATAACTTCCCATTTGGTTGATGGAGGAGGAGGAGGGAAGCCGGTAGCGTCATGCGCACTGTTAGAGCCCCGCGGCGTATATTAAAGTTATTTACAGTCTTTGGCCCTGTTTTGCCGATTGAGGAGAGACCTGTTTCACTGATCGAGGGAGGGGCCGGGCTGTCGCCGTCTGAAATTTTTTTTTGAGTGGTCTCCTTCAGTGGGCCCCCCTAACCATTTTGGGCCCTAGGCACGTGCCTACTTGGCCTAGTGGTTAATCCAGCCCTGGGCTCATAACAGAAACAGAAATATGTCTAAAAACCCACCCAAATCGGCACTTAGACGATCAAAAAGACAGGTTGTCCAAGTGCCAATAATCGAAATGGGCTTTTAGATGTATCCAGAGACTTTTTAGTCCTCTGCATTTCGTTGTGCGCTCAGAGCTGAAAGAGGTGTTTTTTAAAGAGTGGTGTGGGCGGGATGTGGGCCATTCTAGACTCAGTCGTACTGCAGGGATAATAAAAGTTTTACAAGGCTGCCTGGTCGGAACTTATATGTTGCGACTTAGGCGATTTAAAAACAGATCTAAGTGCCCAGAATATATCTAAAATCACCAGATAACCACTGCAGATACAAAGTACAGCCCCCCACACACTCCCCCAATGATCACTGACACCCCTCCCCCCCTAAAAATTGGAATAAAAACGTACATACCTGCCTCCAGAACATCAGCACCTGGCATAAGAAAGCCTAGTAAAGCTGCACAGAGGTGGCTTAAGTAGTCTGAGGTGGGCTAGTGAACCACAGAGAGGAGGACCCAGGCCCTTAAGCCACTCTAACCGCTGCAATCATGGTGGAAAATGTGAATCCACTTTAAAAAAAAAAAAACAATCCCTACTCTACTGCCATATAGGTGGCACCTGCAGCCAAAGGGCTATTGGGATGAAAGACAGGTGGGTATAGTAGGTTTTGGGAGGCTCACCATGACCTGCAAGGGAGTTGTGGTGAGATGTTTATGTGGCACCCTTTTTGTGAAGTTAACAGAAGTGCCCTATATAGTGCTCCACTACTATGTTGCCATGTCTGTGTGGCCAGCCCATCAATCACTTTGCTGGCCCCTTCCACATCCAAAAGGTCTTGTTCTAGCGTATGGGACTTGGATGATTTTTTGGACGAGAATGTAGTATAAATATAGACGTACTAGTGGTCTGGACGATCAAATGGCTGGATGTAGAAGTAGACGATATTAAAAAAAAATTGGACGTATTTTTCGAGAATGGACTTTGGACACCGCCAAATTTGGGTGACTAGCACCCTAGACCGAAAATGGACTTAGACGTTTGTTTTGATTATGCCCCTCCACATTAGGCTAAAAGATCATAAAACTGAGAAACAGATAGAGAGAGAAAACAAACAAACATATCAAAGGAAATCAGGCTAATAGGACCAACACTCAATTTGTAACTGACAGAGTTAATAGATGTATTTAATGTGAGAGTGCGCAAAAGTTTAAACAACCACGATATGCCCTGCCAGTGCTAATAAAGTTACACTAAAACCCCCCAACAATTTTTATAGGCCTTGTTCACATTAGACCCCAGATATGGGGCCTGACAACCTACACCCTAGGGTGCTCAGGGAGTTGGGTGATGTCTTGGCGGAACCGCTATCCGCGCTCTTCAATCTCTCCCTTAGTACAGGTAACGTCCCGATGGACTGGAAGACGGCTAACGTCATTCCACTCCACAAGAAAGGCTCCAGGATGGAGATGGCAAATTACAGACCAGTGAGCCTCATATCAATAGTGAGCAAACTAATGGAAACCCTAATCAAATGCCAATTGGATAGGATCATGGACGAGGAGAATCTACAGGATCCCCGCCAACATGGATTTACTAAAGGGAGATCCTGCCAATCCAACCTGATCAGCTTCTTTGACTGGGTGACGAGGAAGCTGGATGCTGGTGAGTCCCTGGACATCGTCTACCTGGATTTCAGCAAAGCATTTGACAACGTACCACACCGTAGGTTGCTGAGCAAGATGAGTTCTTTAGGATTGGGCGACACATTGACCAAATGGGTTGGGAACTGGCTTGGAGGTAGGCTTCAGAGGGTAGTGGTGAATGGCACCCCCTCCGAAATGTCAGAGGTGATAAGTGGAGTGCCACAGGGCTCCGTCCTGGGCCCGATCTTGTTCAACATCTATATAAGAGACTTGACAGAAGGGCTCCGAGGTAGAATAACATTATTCGCCGATGATGCCAAACTAAGCAATGTAGTGAGCAAAAGCACAACAGACAAAAATTCAATGGCAGACGATATGATGCATGACCTACTTCTACTGGAGCGCTGGTCTAGGTCCTGGCAACTCAGTTTCAATGCCAAAAAATGCAAAGTCATGCACCGGGGAGCCGAAATCCATGCAAGGTTTACACCCTAAATGGCGAGATCCTAACAAGAACTGAAACAGAAAGAGACTTAGGGGTGATTGTCAGGGAAGACATGAAATCTGCAAACCAAGTGGAGCAAGCTTCATCCAAAGCAAGGCAAATCATAGGTTGCATACGCAGGAGTTTTGTCAGCCGTAAACCGGAAGTCATTATGCCACTGTATAGATCCATGGTGAGACCGCACCTGGAGTACTGTGTGCAATTCTGGAGGCCGCATTACCGCAAGGATGTGCTGAGACTGGAATCGGTCCAGAGAATGGCCACCAGGATGGTCTCGGAACTCAAGGAGCTCCCATACGAGGAGCGGTTAGGGAAGTTGCAGCTCTACTCACTCGAGGAATGTAGATATGATCGAGACATTCAAGTATCTCACGGGCCGCATCGAGGTGGAGGAAGATATCTTCTTTTTCAAGGGTCCCGCGGCAACAAGGGGGCATCCGTGGAAAATCAGGGGCGTGAAACTGCACGGTGACACTAGGAAGTTCTTCTTCACTGAAAGGGTGGTTGATCGCTGGAATAGTCTTCCACTCCAGGTTATTGAGGCCAGCAGCGTGCCAGATTTTAAGGCCAGATGGGATAGACATGTGGGATCTATCCGCAAAGATAAATAGGGAGGGTCATTAGAGTGGGCAGACTTGATGGGCCGTGGCCCTTATCTGCCATCTATTTCTATGTTTCTATCCTTTGCTAATAAACCGCTGCTGGGGTTTCTTGGACTTCTCCTTCAATTCTGGATCAGTACCACATATATGACAGTATCTAAGAAACTGTGCAAAAGGGATACAATCTGTTATCATAGAAAATACTGTTGACATAAACGGCCTTTTTTACAAAACCGTGCTAGCTGCTGCCACATGGCAAAAGCCCCGAAGCCCTTTAAATCTCTATGGGCTTCAAAACCGTTAATGCAGCTTTGTAAAAGAGGCCGAAAGTGTCTCTCACTTTTCTGAACCAACACATCGGTGTCACAGATTGAGGAGAGGCGATCCTGCTTGCCTCGTTTGTTTTTCAACAAGATTTAAACGCTGTAATGAAAATGTACTTTAGAAATGCACAGACTCCTGTCCTGGGACAGTGGGTTTGGATTTACCCTGATGTCAATAAGGAAACCCAGGAAAGGAGGAAGCTTTTTCTCAATATGAGGCAAGAAGTAAAGGATTTGGGAGCTAATTTTCAGCTAGCGTATCTATGTAAATGCCTCATTAAATATGCTGGTCTGAAGTATACTTTTTTCGTTCTGGACCATTTACGAACTTTTCTGGATTTAAAGAAGATCACCAAGGGTTAAATTGGTTTATAAATCGATTAGAGGAGTTAATCCCATTAAAGCCATTAGTTTAAAATTGATTTTCTTGCTTATGTAATAAGTCCCCCTTTTTTCTTTTGAGCCACTACCCCACAGAATTAATGTTGGGGGTCTAAGAAGAATTTATTGGTTTCTAAATTGAATTGTACTTACCGAAATTGTTTCTTTTCGTTTTACCTAAACAATCGTTTTGCTTGCTATGTATTTCAAATTATAATAAATAGATAAATTAAAAAAAAAAATAGTTGCTACATAATATTGAATTTCAAACTGAATTCTAGGATGACAAGCATTCACATATAATTTCCAAAGTGTCAATCTATAACCAAAAAATATTGTTTATAAAGTTACCCCAACAAAGCATGTATTCCAAATATTTAGAAACACAGATCCACTTTTCTTCCCTTATAGATGTTCACCACCGTGAGAGCAAATGATGCCCCCACTGCTACCACCAAACACTGCTGATAAAGAAAACCCTCAAACAAAAAATAATTAAGGGTCATAGCGATCTGACTCAGATCTATCAAAAATCGTGTAGGGAACACAAGTGGGCGAGGATGTTGATTCAAATATTTTGGCAACACCATCAGTGCCTTTCCCTGTGGGACAGAGGTATAAGGCGAAGAAGCATTCAAAGTCACAAGCTGGGTAACTTCTCCAAGACTAGGCTCCAATTGCTGAAGCAATTGTACCTGGAGGACAATCACAAGGAAGAAATAGGTAACACAGCAGCGAGACCTGGAAACAGTGGAGGGAATCCACAGGAAGACGAGTCCGGTGCAAGCCAACGCCAGGATAAGGGAAGATGGAAGTGCACAGAGGACATGGACCTACGGCTGGAGAGATGGACATACACCAGGGACACGGACCTGCGGCAAGAGAGACGAGTAGAGAGGACAGCAGTCATCGTGGGGGACTCCATCATCAGACAAGTTGACAGCCACATAGCGGGAGGAAGGCAGGATCGGCTGGTGACCTAGTGGCCAAGGTAGAAGATATAGTGAGCCTCATTGGCGGTGATCCATGTGGGAACAAACAACGTGAGCAACAGGAACTACAGCAGGGAAGCACTGAAGGACCAGTTCCGGATGCTAGGAGGGAAGCCGAAGACCAGAACGCTGAGGGTTGCATACTCAGAGATACTGCCGGTACTCAGGGCTGACGAGAAGAGGCAGATGGAGCTGCAAGCAGTCAATGCATGGATGAGGCGCTGGTGTGAGGAAGAAGGATTCCACTTTGTGCGCAACTGGACGACATTCTGGGAGAAGAGCAAGCTATACAGGAAGGATGGACTCCACCTCAGTGGAGACGGCATGAGGCTACTTGCAAGCATCATCAAGCGAGAAATTGAGAAGTTTTTAAACTAGGAAGAAGGGGAAAGCCCACAGTCAACCAAGAGTCGATAGTTCAGGAAACAGTATACCCAGAGGATACCATGCAGGAAGATTGCAGGGAAGACTCACCGGATCATAGGCAAGACAGAAATCCTGATAGATCGAAAGGGACACAAGAGGGAAGGAAATGCAAGAAAGTAACAGGCCGCAAACTCAAGTGTATGTACACGAATACAAGCAGCCTAAAGAATAAGATGGGGGAATTGAAAGCTATGGCACAAAAAGATAACCTTGACATCTTCGGCATCACGGAAGCATAGTGGAATGAGGAAAAGGTCTGGGACACTGTGCTACCTGGATACAAGCTATACCACAGAGGCAGAGTAGGTCACAAAAAGTGGGAGTATTGCCCTATACATCAAAGAGGGAATTGAGTCTACCGGAGAGAACATGCCGGAAATGAAAAATAAGGTAGAGTCTCTATGCGCCAAAATTTCGGGAACAAATGGAAAGGAAACGAAGATCAGAATCTACTACTGATCCCCAGGGCAGTCTGAAGAAATTGATGGAGAAATGACGGACAAGATTAAACACAACTGCAAGGGAGGCAGCGCAGTTATCATGGGCGACTTCAATTATCCAGGGATAGACTGGGACCTAGGCACCTCCAGCTGCAGTAGGGAGACCAAGTTCCTGGATGCTGTAGACGATTGCTTCCTGGAGCAACTTGTCAAGGAAAATACGAGAGGAAATGCAATTCTGGACTTAATTCTAAATGGACTATGAGGACCGGCACAAGGTTTAGAAGTAGAAGGCATGCTGGGAAGCAGTGATCACAATATGATCCACTTCAACCTGGACACGGGGGCAAAACATCGATCCAGAACGACGGCCACGGCACTGAACTTCTGAAAAGGGAATTACGAATGGATGAGACTCATGATGGGGAAGAAGATTAAGAAGAGGATAAGCACTGTAAAAACGCTAGAGCAAGCATGGTCCTTTTTTAAGGGCACAATCACCGAGGCACAAAATCTATATATTCCACGTATCAACAAGGGATCCAAGATGAAAAAGAACAAGGAACCGGCATGGCTCACTGTAGCGGTGAAGAAAGCAATCAGAGACAAGAAGACTTAGTTTAAGGAATGGAAAAGGTCAAAAACGGATGAAAACTGGAAAAAGCACAAACAACATCAAAGCAGGTGCCATAAGGTGGTAAGAGGGGCCAAAAGAGACTATGAGGAAAATATAGCCAAGGAGGCAAAAAACTTCAAGCCATTCTTTCGATATATTAAGGGGAAATGACCCGTGAAGGAAGCCGTGGAGCCGTTGGATAACCATGGAATAAAGGGAGTGCTAAAGGAGGACAAAGCCATCACAGACAAACTGAACACATTTTTTGCATCTGTATTTACCAAAGAAGATATACACAACATACAGGAAGCCATGATCCTGGGCATATTAAGGTCTGTATGTTTGACATACAAAAACATGTCGTCAGTAAACAAACTGATTCAAAATTCCTATGTTCCTATCTGAATTATTTGAATCGAGGTGTCTGATCTTAACTTGACAGCCAGAGGTTCCAATGATAATAAAAATAATAATGGGGAGAGCGGACCCGCCAGCCTTGTGCCCCACTGCAATGTGAAAAGTTCCGATAGGCATCCATTAATAAAGAGTTGGGCAGAAGGATTAAAATATAACCCCCTTATCCAGTATATGAAGGCTCCATCAATTCCAAACTTTTGCAGTGTCTAAAACAGATGAGTCCAGGAAACCATATTGAAAGTCTTCTTCACATCTAGGCTTGCAATCAAAGATCTATCCCCCGGATTCAACTTAGTTTGCAAGACAGAAAGAAACTTCAGTAAGTTCATAGAGGCTTAGCGCCCTGGGATGAATCTCACCTGGTCTGAGTGAATAAGTAATGGTAAAAAATGATTCAGTTGGGTAGCTAGGCTGCTAGCCAACAGTTTTATTATCTTGATTCAAGAGTAAGATTGGTCTGTAGGAGCCAAGCTGATCAATCGTTCTGCCGGGTTTAGGTAGAATCACCATATGTGCTCTATCATGTGCGGGGTTGCTTATGGGTTCTTCTAAGAGGACTCAAAATAAATGTTTTAACAGGCCTGTGATGTAATTTTGTAAGATTTTATAAAATTCTGGGCCCAGCCCATCTGGACCAGGAGTTTTTGCCAGATGTAACCTCTTAATGGCTTGTTCTATCTCTACAAATGTGATTGGGCTATTAAGCAGCTGTAATTGCTCAGGGGTTATCTGTGGTAGCCAGGGCAGGATTAATTTGTCGAGGGCCCCTAGGCACACAAGTACACTGGGACCCCTGCCCCACCCCATCCCACCATGTGTCCAGGCGGAAACAGGAAGCTGCGTCAGAGGGAAGCTTTGGGCAAGCAGCACCGCTTGCACAATTACAGTTCCCGTTGCCTTTCTTACCTGCGTTGTTTGCCTTACTTTCCGTCGATGGGGGGGGGCTGCATTGCCGATTGGGGTGGGGCCTGCGTTGCCAATCAATGCTGGAGGGGCCCATCTCCGTTTGGAAAAAACAATGTTGATGCCCTCCTTCATCGGGCCCCCCTGACCATTTCGGGCCCTAGGCACATGCCTACTTGGCCTATTGGTTAATCCTGCCCTGGTGGTAGCTGTAAGTTATGGAAAAATGTATCTTCTGTGTCAGCACTATAAAGGGTCAGATAGAAAGAAACAAAGGGGCTTATAATCAAAATGTAAACATGTCTAAAAACCTGCCCAAGTTGGCACTTGGTCATCCGAAAAGGCAGGTCTTCCAAGTGCCGATAATCGAAACGGCTTTTTGGACATATCCAGAGACTTTTTAGGCCTCTGAATCACGCTGAGCACTCAGAGCTGAAAGGGGCATTTATGAAAGTGTGGTTAGGGCAGGATATGGGCCAACCTAGACTTAGTCGTCCTGCAGAGATAATTGAATGTTTGATGAGACTTCCTAGGTGAAACTTATACGTTGTGAGTTAGATGATGTCAAAGCAGGTATAAGTGCCAAAAAGGTATCCAAAGTGACCAGATAACCACTGCAAGGACAAAGTAAAGACCCCCACACACCCCCTGTGTTCAATGACCCCGTCCCACTCCCACCATATATACCTGCCTCCGGAACATCAGCACCTGCTATAGGAAAGCCTAGTAGAGCTGCATACAGGTGTCTTAAGTAGTCTGGGGGATGGGCTAGTGAACCATAGAGAGGCAGACCCAGGCCCATCGGCCACTCTAACCACTACATTATACCTCGAAAACATTGTGAGTGTATCGCTGTAACTCATTCTGGGCTCCTGGGGAGGACAGGCTAAAAAACTAAAATAAATTATTACTTCCACTATGCCCACAGATAGACTTTATACTTTCTCTGCAACTTCTAGAAAAGTAAAATATTGGAGAGGGAGGGAGGGAAAATCCTGGAAGGGGGATCCACAAATATGTTTGCCTAGGGCCCAGTAGAGTGTTTAAGGCTGGGGAGGAGCAAGTAACGGATGTGCATAACCCAACCCACTCAATGGACCTGAGAAGCTGTTGCCACAGCCAGTCTATTCGCATTTCTACAGACTGCAGTAGTGAAGATTGCTCAGTAGATGGTAGTATAGCGCCATATTCTCTTGAAATCCCAAACTGAATCTTAGAGAGGAAGATACAGTAAATCTTTGTCCTTGTGAAAGACCTTGCTACCATCTATGCCCTTCTGGAGGCAGTAATCATAAGTTTTATATAGCTAAAATTTACATAACATTTTTTTTCCTCAAAGCTTGTGAATAAAAGATTAAATGCATGCTTAGATATAGGTGGCACTTGCAGCAGGATCAGGGTGGAACAACAAAGTACACTTACTGCTATTATTCATTATTTCTACAGTGCTGTTCACATATGTACATATAAGAGACAGAAAAACATGTAATGTTTTCACTGTGAAAACCACAAATACTGTTATACATGCTATAAAGTATGTGAATATAAAGCTCCTGATTTCCCAGGTTTTGAAATATGCTCTTTCTTGGTGTAAATTCACAGAAAGTATACTTTGCATACATTTTTAAGTAAATTTGACATTATTGAGCTGCTGCAATACATATCCCAATGGATGCCAGATAACACACCTATCTATCTAAATACATGTACTATCGACAGCTAGATATAAGGTCTATTCTCTGAGGACAACAACAAAAACCCAATTCTTTCTTATTTTACTCCTCCTATACTGCTCAAACTGGTCCCACCCCTGCTGATTCATCCATAATATCATGTATAAGGTTACTTATTTTATTTAATATCTACTGGCTGTGACTTTAATTCAGCATTATTAGAGCCAGGTCTTAGAGCTGTAAAGTTGCTGATTGAATCTGTGCAAGCATTTATTCTAGATTCTAACTAAAGGGTGATATTGGCTAGTGCAGCTTTTTGGACTTGGTAGAAATTAGATATTTTCATATTCCAGGCAGTTTTATTTTCTATTTTTCAGGTCCATTCAGTGCTAGCCCTCCCCCCTCTGAATTCAAGAAAGCCTGGGATAGGCACATGGGATCTCTTAGAGAAAGGAAGAGATAATGGTTATTGTGGATGGGCAGACTGGATGGGCCATTTGGCCTTTATCTCCCATCATATTTCTATGTTTCTTACCTGGTGGTCACTTGATTTCCTAGGTAGGAAATCTTCCACAGCAGAAGTGTGGGAAGGTTTTTTAATAAATTTAGTCTTAGAGATTGGTTTTTTTAGCAATCCCAAAGGAGACTGGGAAGAAGATGGGACCAGGAAGCAGGGCAGTGAGGAGTCATGCGGCTGGAGAGAGAGGGCGCAGGCAGACCCTGAGAGAGCAGCAAGCAGTGTGGAATTAGAAGGACCAGCCCAGGCAAGTGGGAGAGAAGCAGTCAAGCTGGAAACAGAAGACCCACCAGCTGGAATGAAGTGAAGCTGCAGGCTTAAAAAAGGGAGTTGCTATTGGAAGAGGTGGGCCTTTGAGAAGCTGAAGTGAGAGGGCCTGTTGGAAATAGAGATAGTGAGAGAGGAGGGGGCTGCAGAAAACAGAGAGAGCCCAGCTGGAAGCAAGGAGAAGAAGCCCAGGTGGACACCTGGAATGCGCTTCCAGAGGGTGTGATAGCACACAGTACGGTCTTGGGTTTCAAGAAGGGATTAGATGATTTCCTGAAGGAAAAGGGGATTGAAGGGTATAAATAGAGGATTATTATACAGGCCTGAACCTGATGGGCCGCTGCGTGAGCGGACTGCTGGGTGTGATGGACCTCTGGTCTGACCCAGCAGAGGCAATGCTTATGTTCTTATGTTCTAGGTGAACCCCAAGCAGCCACACCTTGATCCTCTGAGAACTTTGCTTGAGCCTGCCCCCTACTTAAGCCTCCTCTGAGGATTTTTCTTAAGCCTGTCCCCCACCCCAATAACTCTGCTTAAAGCCTGTTTTAGAGTCTGCCTCTGGGATTAGTGCTAGTTACCCAGTGGTTGTAGTCAGTGCACGAAGGGTGGGAATAGCCAACTGTTGGCTAGTTAGGACCCTCTCCCCCTCTTAATTTTTTTGCATTTAGTTAGCTTTCCCTCTCTCTGCCAAGTCCCCTGTTTATTAGATTAGGGTTTTCCTTTATTGCAGGGGTAGGGAACTCCGGTCCTCGAGAGCCGAATTCCAGTCGGGTTTTCAGGATTTCCCCAATGAATATGCATTGAACGCAGTTCATGCAAATAGATCTCATAAGAACATAAGAAATGCCTTCACCGGATCAGACCTTTGGTCCATCTAGTCCGGCGACCCGCACACGCGGAGGCCAATCTAGGTGTTCCCTGATGGAGA
Organism: Geotrypetes seraphini; assembly: GCF_902459505.1. Classification (NCBI taxonomy): domain Eukaryota; kingdom Metazoa; phylum Chordata; class Amphibia; order Gymnophiona; family Dermophiidae; genus Geotrypetes; species Geotrypetes seraphini. The sequence goes on from NC_047095.1 coordinate 74,162,508, forward strand.
CCTAGGTGTTCCCTGATGAAGACCTTATTTACCTTTATCCCTCAATGTGATTTGCAAGGAGATGTGCATCCAACTTGCACTTGAATCCCATAATGGAGGTTTCCCTCACAACCTCCTCTGGGAGAGCATTCCAAGCGTCCACCACTCGCTGTGTGAAACAGAACTTCCTGACATTCGTCCTGGGCCTGTCGCCCCTCAATTTCAGTCCATGACCTCTTGTCCGAGTTACATTTGACAACGTGAATAACGATGCTTCTTGCTCTATTTTGTCGAAACCTTTTAGTATTTTAAAAGTCTCTATCATATCCCCTCGCAGTCTTCTCTTCTCAAGGGTGAACAAGCTTAATTTTCTGAGGCATTCTTTGTAGCTCAAATTTCCCATACCTTTTACTAGTTTCGTGGCTCGCCTCTGCACCCTTTCCAGCAGGGTTATATCCTTCTTTAGGTAAGGAGACCAGTGTTGGATACAGTACTCCAGGTGTGGTCTGACCATTGCTCTGTAAAGTGGCATTATGACGTCCGCCGATCTACTCGTGATTCCCTTCTTTATCATGCCAAATATCCTGTTGGCTTTCTTTGCCGCTACTGCGCATTGAGCCGACGGCTTCAGGTTCCTGTCTATCAATATCCCCAGATCCCTTTCCTATTCGCTCTTGCCCAAAGTCACACCTAACAGTTTATATTCATGTTCCCTGTTCTTCGTGCCCAGATGCATCACTTTGCATTTGTTTATATTAAACTTCATCTGCCACTTTTCCGCCCATTTCTCTAGCTGGTTCAAATCTCTTTGGAGTTCTTCGCTGTCCATTTGTGACCCAACTGACCGGCATAGTTTCGTGTCATCTGCGAACTTGATTATATTACTCGTTGTTTCCTCTTCCAGGTCATTTATGAATATATTGAATAAGACTGGCCCAAGAACCGAGCCCTGGGGCACTCCGCTTGTCATCTTTTCCCAGTCCGAGAACTTCCCATTTATGCCTACCCTCTGCAATCTGTTTGCCAGCCAATTGCCTATACATCTTAGTATATCCCCTTCAATTCCATGGCTTTGTAGTTTCCTCAGAAGCCTAGCGTGTGGAACCTTGTCGAATGCCTTCTGGAAGTCCAAGTATATTATATCCACCGGTTCTCCGCTATCAATTTGTTTGTTCACCTTCTCAAAAAATTGAAGTAAATTCGTCAGGCATGACTTCCCCTTCCTGAAGCCGTGTTGACTAGCTCTCATCAGGTTGTGATTTTCCAGGTGTTGCACTATGCTATCCTTAATTAATGCTTCAACCATCTTCCCAGGAACCAAAGTAAGACTCAAAGGTCTATAGTTGCCTGGTTCTCCTCTCAATCCTTTTTTGAAGATTGGAATGACATTCGCTATCTTCCAGTCATCTGGTATTCGCCCGGTTCTAATTGACAAATTAGCTAGGAATTGTAATAGCTCTCCAATTTCTACCTTAAGTTCCTTTAGCACTCTCGGGTGAATTCCATCCGGTCCAGGGGACTTGTCACTTTTTAGTCTGTCGATCTGATAGTATATCATGTCCAAGTCCACATTCACTGTGGTGAGGCTATCCTCAACTACACCCTTGAATACTTTCCCTGGTTCGGGCATTGATGCAGTGTCCTCCTTGGTAAAGACAGATGCGAAGAATGAATTTAGCCTATCTGCAATCTGTTTGTCTTCCTTGATGTACCCTTTTCTTCCTTGGTCATCGAGAGGGCCCACTGCCTCCTTTGCTGGTTTTTTCCCTTTTATGTATCTAAAAAAGGGCTTGAAGTTTTTAGCTTCTTGCACTATCTTTTCCTCATAGACCTCTTTGGCGTCTCTTACCACCTTGTGACACTTCTTCTGGTCGACCCTGTGACTGTTCCAGGCCCCCGTCGTTCGTTTCCATTTTTTATGTTTGAATCATTTTTATTAAACAGAATTTGCAGAACAACAGGCACAGCAAAACATTTTTCAAAACATACCAGAAATCCAATCCCCACCCACCCAACCAAACCCCCCACCCTCCCACCCACCCACCCCCCACCCCGGCAGCAGCGGTGTAATCAAAAAACAAATGAATCTAAGGAATTCAAACAGGCCAAAGTTGAGATTGAACATAAGCAGTAAAAGTCAAACTAAATAGGTGCCAGCATTGATAATAGAGACGTCCAGATTTGGACGACAAATCCAGTATCTCACGGCGTTCCAACAGCATTTGTTGTAGCATTAAGGCTCTCCATTGTGAGATAGTCGGGGGTTGAGGCGAGAGCCATTGTAGTAATATACATTTCCGTCCCAGAAGCACCGTTTTCCGAATAAAAGCTGCACAGCCTGGTATGGGCGGATGAAATCGAATCTGCAGGGTAAAGAGAAAACTGGGGTGTAGTCTCCAAGAGCAATTCCAGAGCCGTGCCACCCAAGTCACCACTTGCATCCAAAAGGAAGATATCATGGGGCAGGACCAAAACATGTGTCCAAACGAGGCCATAGGACTGGTGCATTTACTACAACAATGTCCCACACTAAGTCCCATGGTATGTGTCCTTTTCGGTGTATAGAAGGCTCGGAGGAGGAACTTATAATTCCGATCTCTCTCAACAGCACAGATAGTAGCAGTCCTGCCTGCACGCAAGCCCTTTCGAAGTACATCAGCCGATATAGGTAGTTGAAGATCTACAGTCCATTTCCGTGCCAAAGAAGAAAAGTCCAATTCACCAGCACGCCCCTGTAACCACTTATGATAGAAACGAAGTGGCACAGACTCTTGTGTTGTAAGAGAAAGCGCTTCTTGAAAATTGTCCTGAATCTCCTCACAGAGCCCCAGTGGGGTCAAAGCGTGCAAGTAATGTTGAAGCTGCCGGTAGGCCAACCAATCCGTGGATAAGAGGTGATATTTCTCTTGTAGGTCGCCAAAGGACAAGGGAGAACCAGTAGGCTGAATGGCCTGAAACACATAAGTAAGGCCGGCACGTGACCAACGTCGAATCACTGGAGAGTCCAGACCAGGTAGAAAGTCCCCATTACCCACTATGGGCAGATAAGGTGTAATGTGCGAAGTAGTCCCAAGTGTCTTACAGAACAATTTCCAGGCTTTACGCATTGCAGGTAGAAGTGGGTGAGATAGCAAGTGGGGCACATCTGGCAACCTAGATGTATGGAGGAGATAGCTAAAATGGAAGGGCTGAAAAAAGAAACATTCAATCACAGGCAATGAGAAATCAGTAGTATTACAAAACCAATCGTGTATGTGACGTAGCTGACAAGCCAGATTTAGTCTAGCTACACATAATAATCCTAACCCCCCTTTAGTGAGTGGCAGCGTTAGTTTGGTCAAGGCTATCCTCGCTCGTTTACCCTGCCACAAGAATTGTGACAAATGAGACCTATGGAGCGCTAAATGTTTTGTAGACAGCATGACTGGTAACATTTGTAGTATATATGTCCATTGTGGTAGCACCATCATGTTATAAAGGGCTATACGGCCAGACAGTGAAAGGGGGAGGTGTCGCCATCCCTGCAATGTGTGAGAGGATTTACGAAGTAAGGGCAAGACATTAGCAATGTATAGTTTATTTAGATTCCTGGGAATAATCACACCTAAGTATGTCAGGTGAGAGGAGGCCCACTGCAAAGGAAATTCACCCGGCCAAGTCTGTTGTACTTCCAATAGTGTAGGGAGAGCTAGAGATTTCTGCCTATTTAATTCCAGGCCCGAATAGAGGTGAAATTCATCTAATATTTCCAACGCTCGTGGTAAGGAAGTATGCGGGTCCCCCAGTGCAAGTAAGAGGTCATCCGCGAAGGCCAGCACTCGCAATTGGGACTCACCTTCCGAAAGACCTGTAAGAACATCATCTCTGAGAATGGTACGCAACAATGGGTCTAAGTATAATAAAAATAATAAGGGAGATAATGGGCATCCCTGTCGGGTCCCCCTACCTATCTCAAACGGGGAGGAACGTATCCCGTTGACCAACACCGAGGCCGTCGGACTAGTATAGAGAGCTTGGAGGCAGGACATAAATCCAGGAGGGAGCCCTACATAGTGAAGGACCTGGAACAGATAATGCCAGTGTACTTTATCAAAGGCCTTAGCTGCATCAAGGCCAGCCAACAAACCCGGGCGTTGTTCCAGTTGCGCACGAGAATAAGCTAAAAGTATACGGCGAACATTAACCGTAGATTGTCGGCCTCTAACAAAACCCACTTGTTCAGGAACAATAATGGAGGGCAAAATATGGGCTAGGCGGTCCGCCAATATTCGAGCCAGTATTTTGACATCCACATTCAGCAGAGAGATGGGGCGATATGAATCCATATTGTCCGTTGGTTTAGAAGGCTTTGGAATTAATGTAATCAGAGCTACATTACAATGTCTAGGGAAAGCCCCACTATCCTGAATAGAAACATAATAATTTAAAAGAGAGGTGTGTATAACCGGGGATAAAATTTTGTAAAATTCAGGGGAATAGCCATCCGGACCTGGAGCAGTACAAGATTTTAAATTGTGTATGGCCTGGGTCACTTCAAGTGCATGTAGCGGACGATCTAACCTAGCTATCTGAGCAGCTGTCAGGCGAGGTAACCCCGCATCTGCAAGATAGTCATATACATCAGGACCTGTGTAGGGGCCAGGGGACGCATAGAATTGTTCAAAATATTTCTGGAATCCCTCCGAGATATCACCTGGAGCAGTTAAAAATTTACCAGAACCATCTCGTATTGCGGGGACATAACGAGATCCCTTCCAACTCTTGGTTATGGAGGCCAATAACTTCCCAGCTTTATTACCATGTTTGTAAAAGTGAAATTTATGGTAGAACAGGAGTTTTTTAGTACGTTCATGAATTAACGCATTTAAGGTCGTGAGCACCGCCCTATATTCCTCATGATTGGCGTCAGAGGGGTCTTGCAATAAGGTTCGTTTCAGCGCTGTTAATTTACTCTCTAGGTGTACTATGCGACATGCTATTCGACGGGTTCTAGTCGCAACATATGCGATAATATCGCCACGCAATACCGCCTTAGCCGCATCCCAAAACAAAGTTGGCTGGTGTATGTGTTGGGCATTATGTGTACAGTAGGTCTCCCACTTTTCCAGCAAATATGAGGTGAAGTGTGTATCAGTATGCAAGTAAGAGGGAAAACGCCAACCTGACCCAGGACCTGCAGGACCCCCCAATGTTACGTCAAGCCAAATCATATTATGATCCGATATTTCTAGGGGACCTATTGTGGCCTCAGTGACTTTAGGAAACAATGCCTCTGAAAGTAGTATGTAGTCAATTCTGGAAAAGGAGCCATGTGCTCTGGATTGGTGTGTATAATCCCGTTCGGTCGGATGGAGCAATCTCCAGGGGTCCACCAACCCCAGAGCTCGACACAGGTATGGAATGCCCCTGGCCTGGCTCTCCCCCTTCCCACCGGCGAACCCTGAGCGATCCATAGCCGAATTATGTACTTGATTCATATCACCCACCAATATTAAAGGGCCATCCTGATCCTGCACACATATATTCACCAAATTCTGGAAAAATGCATGCTGATAATTATTCGGACCATAGCCCACCAATAATCGAAATGTCCCACTAGGCCCCTCCACTTTCACTAACAAATACCTGCCCAGAGGGTCACGTCGTAGGACCCGTATTACCCCTAAAAAGCCCTTACGAAATAATATTGCCACCCCAGCTTTTTTCCCCGGGGAGGAGGCAAAGAATATCTCTCCAACCCAGCCTCTCCGAAGTTTCAAGTGTTCACTATCAGTCAGCCTGGTCTCCTGTAAGCAAGCTATATCTGCAGAGTGATGTTTCAGTTGATTCAATATTTTAGTACGCTTAACCGGCGAAGTTATCCCCGACACATTCCATGAAAGTATGCGTAATTTCCGATCACCCATAATATATGATAGGGTGCTTGGAAAAACATCTATGCCCACTATAACCATAAGTCCCAGGGCGCCCAGCCTCACCCCGAGGACCATCACTCAACTCCCAATCCGTCCCTCTATTGGTCAGTATGTGTACCTGGCAAACAGAAAAAATATAACTGTAAGGAAAAATATACCACACCGCTGCTGCCCCAGAACAAATCCCAACCCCCACATCCCTGTTAATACACCCAAAACCTCCCATTTAGGAGATCTAGAGTCACAGAAAATGACCTCCCCGGGACAGCCCCTACAAAAAATTGTCAGCCCCAAAGTTAACCTTCCTGAAGCGTGCAGTCTTCAAATGTAATGTAGCCCAAGTATCCATGTCAGCCACCACTCGCAGCCATATCCATCATGCCAGTCATTCATTCGGGACCGCTAGCTGTTTGATGTAGTCGTCTGCGGCCTCCGGGGTCTGGAAGGATTTCCAAAGGCCATTACATTGAATCTTCAGATGAGCTGGGTAAGTAAATTGGAAACGCTGCTTCAAGTCCACCAGGCGGGAGCACAGAGGGTAATAGGGTCTCCGCCGTTCCTGCAGAGCCACAGAAAAATCCTGGCTAATGCGGACCGGATTTCCATCAAATTTCAGAGTATCTTTCATCAGTCTGTATTGTCGCAGCAATTCAACCTTGTGTTGGTAATTCAGGAGTTTGAGGATCACCACGCGCGGGCGCGCTTCCAGGCCAGGTCTAAGGCCTAAACGATGTGCCCGCTCAATGTGCAGGGGACCCATTGAAGGGCGCAGATCAAATTCTGTCTTAAACCAGCTCTCCAATCGCTCCGGCAGAGAGCGGTCCGGCAGTGTCTCGGGGATGCCCATCAGACGCAGGTTAGAGCGACGAGACCTGTTTTCCAGGTCATCGAGTTTGTCTGCCTGAGCTCTAACCTGCGCCTGCAGCGTGTCCATAGCAGAGTCCCGTGTTGTAGTGGAGTCTTCGAGGTCTGACACCCTCTGTTCAAGCTCCGTCGTGCGGGCTGCAGCTGTGGCTAGCAAGGATTCAATGCTGGAGATCCGGGCAGTAAGCGTCTCCATTTGGGGCCCCAGGACCTGTTCCAAAGCCGTTTTGATGTCTCTCAGGGCCGATTCAGTCAGGCCAGAGACCGCCGTCGCGGGGCTCGCCGCCATTTTAGGGTCCACGGGTCTGGCACGTTCTTTATCTTTTTTCGCTAATTTCGGCGGCATAGAGTCGGGCGACCTGGCGAGATACCGGTCCATGCAACGGCGATTCGCGTCGGAGAGTTTACAAGCTGCGGTGGAAGTCAGATGGGCAAGAAATCAGGCACGATTTTGCAGGGCTGCCCCGGAGCGAACGAGGAGACGTCCTCACTCGCTCATATCATCACGTGACCCGTTTCCATTTTTTAAACGATTTCCTCTTTTTCCTTACCGCGTCTTTCACTTCTTTAGTTAGCCAAGCTGGTTTTCCTTTGTTCTTATTTTTCCTTCCTTTGGATATCTGCGGAATGTAGAGATTCTGCACTTCAGTGATGGTATTTTTAGTAGGGACCATGCTTGGTCGACTGTTTTGATTTCGGCTGTCCTTTTCTTGAGCCGTTTTTTAACCATGGCTCTCATGCTTTCGTAATTCCTTTTTCTGTAGTTAAAGGATGTGGTTTGAGTCTTGGTTCGTTTCCCCATCTCGATGCCAATCTTAAAATTGATCCTGTTGTGATCACTCGTCCCTAGCGGGGCCGTGAATTTCACGTCTGTTGTCCTTCCAATTATGCCATTTAGAACTAAGTCTAAGGTTGCGGTTCCTCTTGTCGGTTCTCCCACCATTTGTTCTAGGAAGCAATCTCCTATTATTTCCAGGAACTTTGTTTCCCTGCCACAGTTTGAGGTTCCTAGGTTCCAGTTTATCCCCGGAAAGTTGAAGTCTCCCATGATCGTTACGTTACCTGTTCTACATTCATGGTTGATTTCCTCTATCATTGCTATGTCTGTTTCTTCTGTCTGTGCTGGGGGTCGATAATAGAAGCCAATTTTTGTGTCTGCTCCGCTCTGTCTAGGAATCTTTATCCAGAGGGACTCCAGTTTATCCTTTCCTTCCGTCATCCCTTCTCTGATGGACTCTACTCCTTCTTTGACATACAAGGCAATTCCTCCCCCTCTCTGCCCTATTCTATCTCTTCTGTATAGTTTGTATCGCTGCAGTACTGTGTCCCATTCATTCTCTTTACTCCACCAAGTTTTGGTAATTATAATGATATCTAGTTCTTCTCGTCTTGCTATTTCTTCCAGTTCCCCCATCTTGTTTGTCAAGCTTCTGGCATTTGTGTACATACATTTGAGCTCCCTTTGTGTTGCTTTCTTGGACTTATTAGTGTTCATAGCCCTTTTTGTATGTTTTTGCGCTCTTTCTCTGTCACTTTCGATTTCAACATGATCTTCCCGTTTATCTGAGCAGTTGTTTGTAGATCCATCTTGGGGATCACCTAATGTCCGGGCCATCGACTGGATGTCGACTGTCAGCTCTCCCCTGTTCCTTAGTTTAAAGCCTTCTCATGCATTTTCATTGGGGAAATCCTGAAAACCCGACTGGAATACGGCTCTCGAGGACCGGAGTTCCCTACCCCTGCTTTATTGATTTGTTTATAGTTAGCATAGTAGGTGCTCCAGAGTTCCTGAGTAGACGAGCTGACTTCAGTGGCCAATAGAGACGTAGGCACTGAGGATTATGGTACACAACGCAAGACAGCTGCAACCTAGTAACACTTCAGATCTGTGTATTTAAGTTAATGATAATGTGCATTGTAGTGTATCTGTCCTAAGGGATACCTGTGGAATATGAATTTGCTGACACTTGGACGGGGTGATTGAGGGTATTTATGGATAGGGGGCCATTGTCCTAGCATGTAGGAGTGACCACCACATGAGAAGGGGGACTTTAATTTATCTGAAGTTAGAAACCTCAAATATGGTCAGTTGAAACACTGGGTTTCAGTAGTCATACAGGTTTAGGGGTAGATGTGTGATGTACGTAGTTTGTGTCTTGTAGCATTTAACCCAAGTTTCTATGAACTTTAAATGGTAAATACAACATCCTGTTTACCTTTGTAAGCTTGCTAATCACTGAATGCCATCTAGCCTTACAAATCGGTACCTACCCTGAAGAGCTTACTTAGTGCTCTTCACAAAATTTTGCTCAATAAACTTTATACTTCTTTTATTGTTAAATCCCTTGGTTGCGTGGAGTTATTTGGGAACCCTGCTAGGTAACATCATACTTGCACCAAATTATATTTCTGTTACATCCATTCCAGATTCCATATGCTAGGTCAGGGGTGCCCACACTTTTTGGGCTTGCGAGCTACTTTTAAAATGACCAAGTCAAAATGATCTACCAACAATACATTTTTTTTAAAAACACAAAGCACCCTGTACGCAGAGAAAATGTTAATTATCATTTATATTCCGGGGTTTTTTCAAAGAGGTCAAGGCAGATGACTCTATGCACTGTCACCTCAGTAACAACCATACAAAAATAGACAAATATACCCCCCTCCCTTTTTACTAAACCACGATAGCAGTTTTTAGCGCAGGGAGCTGTGCTGCTCTCGACGCTCATAGGTCCCCTGTGCTAAAAACCGCTATTGCGGTTTAGTAAAAAGGGGGCCATTGTGCAAAATAGACAATTTCTGCAAGCAATCCATGCAGAAGTCTTTTTCAGATGCTCTGCTTCTATTTCTTTTTCTTTTTGCTTAAAGTTCATTTCTTGTTGGCTGCTTAACTCGCTATCAAATTTACTCAGGCAGATAGAACTCTGGATGCTATCCTACAGACTAAAACTAAACTCTGACAAAACCAAATTTTTCCTGGCCACCCCCAACGACAAAATCAAAGATACCTCAATTCAAGTAAATGGATCGGACTTCCCCCTAGAACAAACCCTAAAAATACTGGGAGTCACCTTAGACAAACACCTATCCCTTGAGAAACACACTGATCTTACTGTCAGGAAAAGCTTCTCGGTGCTCTGGAAACTCCGCACTATAAAAAAATACTTCGATTTCAACTCATTCCGTCTATTAGTACAATCCTCCATTCTCAGCATCCTGGATTATTGTAACATCATTTATCTAGGCTCCACGAAGAAAACCACCAGGAAACTAAAACTGATTCAGAACACCACCATCCGTCTTATATTTGGCTTAAACAAACGGGAACATATCACTCCTTTCTACCATAAACTGCACTGGCTGCCATTTGAATCCAGAGTCCTATTCAAGTTCGCATGCCTCTGCTACAAAACTTTATTTGGTCTATCCCCAAATTACCTCAACCCTCACTTCAAGCTAAATCACAACAATAAGAACTCTCGCAGAATCCATCTGTTTGCCTTCCCCTCCCTAAAATTATGTCACCTCAAAAGGTTCCTCGACAAAACCTTCTCCTTCCAGGCAACCAAACTATACTCATGGCTTGCCCAAATTGTACTTGACGCCCCCTCCAACCTTGACTTCAGAAATAAACTCAAAACTCACTTATTCCACAAACAGAGCCCCTAACACCCCCTCTCACCTCTTCAACTCCCCTCAATCCACGTGAACCTCCACCTTCCTCTCCTACTGTACCCACCAAACCAATTAACTTCAATGACCGATTTTTTTTTTTTCCTGTAAATAAATTTTTACCTTCCTATTGTACACTCTTGCATACTCCTGTCAACTCCAAAGACCTGTACACTCCAAAAAAAAAAAAAAGTTAATTCCAATGTTTTTTCATTGTCTGTAATTTTAATTAATTGCTGTGAACTGCCTAGAACTCTCTGGGTATGGCTGTATACAAAATAAAGTTATTATTATTATTATTATTAGTGTCTCAGTTGCAGGCATTGGGGTGGATTGTCAACTTCAAGAAGATAAATTTGATGCCCTCTCAGTCCTTGGAGTATTTGGGGCTTCTCTTCGATACTGAGAACGGTCATGCATTTCTTCCCAAGGCACGCAGACAGAAACTTCAACAGCAGATCAGAACTCTTCTGGACTGCCCAGCTCCCAGGACCTGGCTGTATCTTCAGGCTCTGGGGTCCATAGCGACCTCTTGGAGGCAGATCCCTGGGCCCGAGTGCACATGCATCCATTACAGGAGTCCCTTCTCTCTCAGTAGTTTCTATAGCATCATTCCCTTCAGATGCCACTCCCCTGGATGGAGCCAGCTTGCAGCAGCTTGAGCTGGTGGCTTCAGGGGGAGGCGCTCCATCAGGGCAGGCTTCTTCAGATATCAGAAAGATCGGGCTGGGGTGCTCACTGCAGGGAACAATCCATTTAGGGGCAGTGGACTCATCATCAGAAATGTAGGTTGATTAATTGTCTGGAACTCAGGGCAAATCAGCTGGCGTTACTTGCTCTTCAGCCCATTCTAGTAGGAAAAGTGGTTGGGCAGAAATTTATTTATTTATGTATTCATTCTATTTTCGATACCTTTCTCCCAGGGGAGCTCAGAACAGTTTACATAAATTTATTCAGGTACTCAAGCATTTTTCCCTGTCTGTCCCGGCAGGCTCACAATCTATCTAATGTACCTGGGGCAATAATAATAATAATAACAGTTTATATACCGCAGGACCGTGAAGTTCTATGTGGTTTACAATGATTAGAAATGTTACAGATTAGAAATGTTACAGATTAAATGGAATAAACAAAGTGCAGACTTAGTTATTGATAGTTCTAGCGATCATTTGTTGAGGACTGAGATTGTTTAGGTTGGTTTCCTAAGTATTTCAGGAACAGATGTGTTTTTAGGCGTTTCCTGAATTCCCCAAAGGTAGTGGGCACAAGCAATTGTTCAAGGTCTTTACCCCATAATGCTGCTTGATGTGCGAGAAGATGTTGGTTATGACTTTTAAATTTACAGCCTCTGCCCGGTGGAGAGACAAAGTTCGGATGTGAGCTTCGTTTGTGTCTGTTGGTTGTGAAAGAGAAAAGGTCTGTTATGTATTTAGGGGCTAGGCCATAAAGTACCTTGAAGCAGAAACAACCAAACTTGAATTTCACGCGTGCCTCCATCGGCAGCCAGTATAAAAGTCGATAGGAAGGTGTCACATGATCAAACTTTTTCAGTCCACAGAGTAGTCTGATCGCTGCATTTTGAACTAGTTGCAATCGCCGTCTATACTTCTGGGGGAGTGCCAAGTAGGCGATGTTACAATAATCTAGTTGACTCAGTATAAGGGATTGTACCAGAATTCAGAATGATGAGCCATCGAAGTAAGCTCTGATGGACCGAAGCTTCCAAAGGGTGTGAAAGAGTTTTCTGATCAAGGAGTCTACCTGGTTTTTCATGGTCAGGTTCTGGTCCAGTGTTACTTCCAATATCTTCATAGTGGGTTGAATGGGATAACTAAGGTTATTGATGCACATTGGTGCTTTAGTGTCAAGTGGGTATGGCGATGCTATGAAAAATTTTGTTTTCTCTGGGTTTAGTTTTAGTCTGAATTCAGTCATCCATTGCTCCATCCAATTTAGTTGCTTTGGGGGTAACTTCTGAGACAGTTGGTGAATGGGATAATTATCGTAAAGTCGTCAGCGTAGCTAAATAGTTTTATCCCTAGTTGGGACAGTTGTGCATCCAATGAGGACATGTAGACATTAAAGAGCAGAGGGGATAGCTGTGATCCTTGTGGCACGCCAGATGGATTGCTCCATGTGTTTGAAGGATCGTGATTAAAGTGGACTTGGTAGGTGCGTGAAATAAGGAAACTTCGGAACCAGTTCAGTACTTCTCCTCTGATTCCGATTGCGTCTAGGCATTGTAGCAGTTTTCCATGGTCCACCAGATCAAAGGCAGAACTCATGTCAAATTGCATGATTAGGGCGTTGAGGCCTTTACTGAATAAGTAACGTAAATTGTCCAGAATGGCTGCAATTACTGTTTCAGTGCTAAATAGAGGCCTAAAACCAGATTGAGTTTCATGCAGAAGAGAGAATTGGTCAAGATATTCCATTAGTTGGGTGTGTACCAATCCTTCCATGATTTTTACCATAAATGGAATAGATGCTACTGGTCTATAGTTGATTATTGATGTTGCTGGTTCTTTACAATTTTTTGGGATTGGGGTTATTATAATATGACCATTGTCAGTAAGGAATTTTCCATTGGTTAGGTTAAATAATTCAATAGGGATAATTTAAAGCCTAATGGGGGGATTAAGTGACTTGCCCAAGGTCACAAGGAGCAGAATGGATTTGAACCCACAACCTCAGGGTGCTGAGGCTGTAGCTTTAACCACTGTGCCACACTCTCCCCCTCATCTCATCTGTCGCTTTCTGTGGCCTATGTAACTGGCGTCGACAACATTCAGGCAGTTTCCTCAGCCCACAGATTCTGGACCCAGGAGAAGGCATTCAGTCTGATTGTTCAGCCTCAGCTAGACTTGATGGCTTCAGCAGAGAACTCGAAGGCCAGGTGCTTTTTCAGTTGAAGAACACAACACAGAAGCATAGGGCTGGATGTTTTGGTGCAGCCCTGGCCAGTTCACAAGCTCTCATGTGTTCTCTCCATGGCCTCTGGTTGGTCAGGTCATCCACTGGATAGAGACGCATCCTGGCCTGGTGATTCTAGTGGCTCTGGATTGGACTCACCACACATGGTATGCAGATCTTGTACACCTTCAGCGGGACAAGAATCTCCCTCTTCATCAATATCTTTTCAGTCGGGGACCGGTGCCAATGGAGAACCCATGGCTCTTGAGTGCTCAGCCTTGATGAAGCGCAATTATTCAGAAGTAGTTATCTCAACTCAAAGAAACCCTCAACTCCTTGATACCCCTAAAATTTCAGACCCCTACTTCAAGCCCACACACACATGCACTCTGATATAATCTTTTAAAGTCTCTTTTCAGAGAGAAGCGCCAGTAATTTCTGAGTAGATATCAATAAAGGTACATTGGATAATTCTCATCTTTCAGCATTGCTCAAAGACCTGACTAGCATCTTGGTATGGTGAGGCAAGCTACCTGGCTCCAGGTTTCGGTGGCCATTCTACATTTCATGTTATGCTGGTGCTAATAGCAGAAGTGAGGCTCTCCTACAACCGCCAGAAATAAGCATGAATAACAGAACACTCTCTGCTACTATGAAAGCTATTGGTAATATAAACCTAAATAAACACTCTCTCTTCCCTGGGGTGTTTGCATCTTAGCAAATTCCTGGCATTGAATTTTGGCATGCAAAGCAGGAGGAGCAGCAGAACAGTATGGGAGAGCATGAGTTTTGAAGCTCAGGGTTTTGATGGGCTGCATAGCCTTCCTATGTGGCTGTGGAAGAAGCGTTGTTCATGGATGGTAGTCTCAGAAGTCATTTCTTTCCATGTATATCAAGAACAGTCCTTCCCAAGGAAATTCTCTTTATACAAACATATTTTCTGCTTCTACGGATGTCTTTGTGACTGGGATGTGCTGCCTTTAAACAGCTGCTGTTCTCATTCATATTCTGAAATAATGTTTCACGTTCATGGTACAGTTTCCTCCCTAACCCCAAGCTCTGTTTTAATACAGACAGGAAACTGTCACTACATCCAGCACTGTAGCACTGTGCTAATGACTTTGTGCACATAACAGCCGATATGGGGGGGGGGGGTTGCTAGCAAGTTTCCTCCTGCTCCTTTGGGTGTCCAGCTCACTAAGAACCAGGTGTGAGGTCTGCCACAGCTAGTCAGTGCTCTGCCTCTGTCCCTCTGTTTCTAGTGTTTTTGTGTGTGTCCATGTATCTTTGCTGGGTGCTTTTGGCAGTAGGTTCTGGGTGCTCGTGGTGGTGACAAACAGATAGAAGCAAAGTATTATTTATTAGGATTTACAGTATTTACTCCCTTTTTTAAGGAATTCACTCAAGGTGGTATACAGCAAGAATAGGACTATGTTTCTATAAGCAATAGACAATTACAGAAGTAAAAATATTCAAATTACAATCAAAGTATGGCATAGTCTGCTACGTTACAATGTTGACACACTACATGGTGTACTATTTTCTGTTTTGTTTTTGTCTAGTCTTTTTTGGGTCCTGGATTCAGGCCTCAGAGGAAGTGGGAAGTAAAATAATGAGACAATAGCTAGGTGATGTAGAAAAGAACATAAAAACATAAGTAATGCCTCTGCTGGGTCAGACCAGGAGGTCCATACTGCCCAGCAGTCCGCTCACGCAGCGGCCCATCAGGTCCAGGACCTGTATAGTAATCCTCTATCTATACCCCTCTATCCCCTTTTCCTTCAGAAAATCATCCAATCCCTTCTTGAACCCCAAAACCGTATTCTGTCCTATCACGCCCTCTGGAAGCGCATTCCAGGTGTTCACCACCCTCTAGGTGAAGAAGAACTTCCTAGCATTGGTTCTGAATCTGTCCCCTTTTAATTTTTCCAAATGCCCTCTCGTTCTTGTAGATTTCAAAAGTTTGACGAATCTGTCCCTCTCCACTTTCTCTATGCCCTTCATGATCTTGTAAGTCTCTATCATATCCCCTCTAAGTCTCCGCTTCTCCAGGGAAAAGAGCCCCAGTTTCTCCAATCTTTCAGCATATGTAAGGTTTTCCATACCTTTTATCAAGCGTGTCCTTCTCTTCTGAACCCTCTTGAGTATCGCCATATCCTTCTTTAGGTACGGCGGCCAATATTGGACGCAGTACTCCAGATGCGGGCGCACCATCACCTGATACAAGGGCAGGATAACTTATTTCGTTCTGGTTGTAATACCCTTCTTGATTATACCTAGCATTCTATTCGCTTTCATAGCGGCCGTTGCGCACTGTGCCGACAGCTTCATTGTCTTGTCCACTATTACCCCCAAGTCCCTTTCTTGGGTACCTCACTTAATGACAGCCTTCCCACGTGTAGCTGTACCTCAGCGAACAAGAATGTGGGTTGTGACTGGGCGTGGCCCTAGCTGGGGCCTAACCCGGAGCACATGGGCCTCGGCCGAGTGGTAAGGCTAGGGCTGGAGTAGGTGAAGTGCAGTAAAGGTAAACACACAGGTGTTTAAGGTGGAAAAAGAAAACGTGCTTTATTGCTTTACACAGTTCAGCACTTATCACAGTTTCATCAACTTTCAAAAATGGTGCACAAAACATATCATACAAAATTCAATATATTCATTCTTGTTGCTGCTTCTGGCTTTGTCCCAATGTATGAAAACCAGATAAGTCATGAATAATGACAACCAAAACATTAACGGCAATTCAGCTTCTGTGCCCATGTCCAATTAGCAGTGCTTGGGGGAAAAACATGAACGGAAAAGAAACTCTTCCCCACCAAAACCAATATCTGGGTCTCAATCAGTTCCACAAGCAATTTCAGCCGAGAAAACCATCCAAACTTATTTCGCTATTCAGCAAGCACGGTTCCAGCACTGGCAGCATTTAGCCGACCTTTCCATCTTCTAGGTTCATCCCACCTCCACACTCTGCAAACTCCCTGCTGAAGGTTTCTGGGGATTCCATTATAACATCCTCATAACAAAAAGTAGGATCCAAATTAGAGGACTGTACCTGAGCCTTTGGTGGGGTGATCGCTTTCTGGAGTAGACTTTCTTCAGTCTGGAGCTGGGATGAGCTTCCTGGGTGAGCTCCCTGCTTCCACTTAACCACTCTCTTTTCAGTTCCCTGGGACTGATTATCATTCCAATCACCTGAGCTCCCCTGGCTCAGGCTATCCACTCTCAGGGTTGTTTTGGGCTGATTGCAACTCCTTGCATCTGAGCTGATTGAGCTAACCATTCCAGCCCTGGTTTGCCTTGCTCCAACCCTGGGGCATGCTGGGACTGGTAGTTCCTGCCTTTTCCCTTTTGTTTGCTGTTTAGGGAGATTAGAACAGGCTTTGAATGATTTATCAGTTTTAGAACTGGTGGGTAAAGGATTCTGCTGGTACTGTAGTGCCCTGGACTTAACTCTGGGGACAGGTATCAGTCTGTGCTTCCATCCCTGTTTCTTGGGCACTGCAGGGTTTCCTTTAACAGCACAGGGGTGACACTGTGACAGGGTGCATACTAGTAAATTCTGAAAGCGAATTCCTCAGTTGGTTTAGAACAGTGGTTCCCAACCCTGATGGACCTCCAGGCCAATCGGGTTTTCAAGCTAGCCCTAATAAATATGCATGAGAGAGATTTGCATATAATGGAAGTGACAGGCATGCAAATCTGCTCCAAGCATATTCATTAGGGCTATCCTGAAAACCCGATTGGCCTGGAGGTCCACCAGGACAAGGTTGGGAACCACTGATTTAGAGAATACTGTTGTTTCATAATGGGAATCCACTATAGTCATTAGAACATCTCAAAAAGACAGGGAGCAAAAATCATAATGCATCTTAAATCTTATCGTAGGGCGACACAAATTAATATGAGGTTTCAGGTTTATTTAAAATTTGATAATATTGTTTATAATATATCTAAGTGATGTACATGATAAAAACAGGGACATAGTATTACAAATTAAAAACATGGACAAAATCAGACGAGGACTAACATGATACAAAAGGGACAGGGATGGCCTAGAATAATTATAGAAAAGAAACAAATATGGGAAATACAAAGGAAATGTCTGGAGCCTCCTGTAATTTCAAAGGAAAGATTCTATTTTCTTGAAGAATGAGGTGCTTAGAGCAGAGATTTAATCTTCAAAGGCATCTTTATACAAAAAAAGACTTCAGGAAGCTCTTGAATCTATCAAGAGTTGGTTATCCTCTAAGGAAAGAAGGCAAAGTGTTCCCTAGCTGTGGTGCGTAAATTGAAAATATCTCGTTTCTTCTGGTATTCATCATTTTTACGGTCCCAAAAGGAGTATATGGGATTAATAATTAGTCAAGGAATGCTGGAAGATTTGACTGTTGAATTTTGAAACAAAGGAGTATAATTTTATGTTATACGATTCTGAATTGGTAGCCAGTGGGCATTTCACAGAAGAGGCGTTACGTGGCCAAAGTTTTTTTAATTTGATCATTTTTATGAATGCATTCTGGATTAACTATAATCGCCTTAGTTGTTTCTGAGTGATGGTTTTATATGATGAGTTACAGTAATCCAGGGTATTAAGTGCGACCAGTTCTAGGACCTTTGCAATTGACCTAATCATACAAAGTTTGTAAAACCAGTTTCTTACTACCAAACTTATTTGTTCACAATAAGATAGAGATCACACCGAGAATTTTAATGCTAGAGACCATTTTCAGTGGAGTATTGTTAATTTGAACTGGTGCTGGTAGAGATATTCCTTCCTTCCAGGGAAACAGAATGGTTTTAGATTAACCTATATTTTCCTTCAGGCATTGGTTAACTTTTTCCATTTTCTCATTTATCTTGTGGATTTGATTTGGGTTTTCTATATCTACTTGATGTAATAGTTGGATATCATCCACATATGCATATAGCCTATGGACTGACTCAAGATAATTAATGGTGCTAAAAAAATGTTAAAAAAGCAGTAGCGATAGTATAGATCCCTGAGGTATACCATAACTAGTAGTAAATGGTTTTGAGGTAGTATTAGTGAAATTTACTGTTGATGTTCTTTCAGAAAAATAAGATCGGAACCAGTTTAGAATTTGATCTGTGATTCCAATTGAAGCTAATCTATTGAGCAGTAAATGATGATCAATTGTATCAAAGACTGCTGATAGGTCGAGGGAAATTAGAACCACAGACTTGTGATGATCTAGGAGGTGATACAAAATTGTTGTTGTAAGGCCTAAGAGTGAATATTCTATTGAGTGGTGGGTTCTAAACCCTGTTTGCTTTGGATGGAGAGTTTGAGTTATTTTGATAAAGTCTGAAATTTGATTAAATACTCATTTTTCTGTTACTTTGGCCAAAAATGGTAGATTGGCAATCAGCCGGTAGTTTGATACATCTTCTATAGAGTTTTTCTGATCCTTTATTGCTACTTCCTTCCAGTGTCTTGGCAAAGTACCTGTTTGTGAATTATAGGTCTAATGAAAGGAAAGAGGCGTTTTAATATTGATGGGGGAATCAAGTCAGATGAGGAGCCTTTGCAGTTCATGTTTTGAAAGAGCTTGTTTATATAATTAATTGAAGGAATATTAAATTTGGCCCATTTTGAGGTTGATATATTTGTAAATTCTTCATCCTGAATTGAAACTGGGTTTGTTTTTGTTTTTGTTCGATTTTTGCTTTGAAATGATTTGCTAGGGTCTGAGCGATGATTTTGCAATTAGAAGTTTGATTTTGGTTATGATTACTGTCTGTCAGTGATTTAAGAATGGAAAATAGGGCAGATGAGTTATTTGCTTTGGAGATGCATGTGGAATAGTATTTTTTCTTTGCCTGATTGATTTTGAGTTTATAGAAATTACTTTGATTTTTTAATTTATTTAAATTTTCTATTGATTTGTTTTTTTTTCTCCATTTACATTCTATTAATCTTAGTTGGGTTTTTTCTAATTAAGGCTAACTCTCCGTTATACCATGGATTTTTTAGGTTTCTTGGAAGGATAGTTCAGATTTGTCCCAGGGAAAATTTGTCCAAAAGTGAAGATATAGCCTTGTTTCACAAAGAGAGTTGTTCATTTATTGTAATATTTTGGAAAGCCATGGATATTTTGGAAGGCATGAAATTGTAGCAGGCTATCCACCGAGCCTGCCCAAAGGCAAAAGAAGTCATCTATATATCACACCCAACAATTCCCAGAAAATACTGACTCATAGATCCATTTTTCTTGAAAATTGGCCATAAAAAGATTGGCAAATGAAGCCCCATGGATTCTCCTGAGCACTGTTGGAAAAACTGGTCCTCAAACCAGAAATAATTCTTTTCCATAGCTATCTGACTTAATGCTACCAGGAATTCTGTAGGGCACACATGTGGACTAGGACGTCAATTCAAAAATTCTGCAATAACCTTCTGAGGTATGGAAGTGTCAAAAGTGACCATACATACATTATGATCCAAACTGTTTTCCCATTGATTGAGAAGCTGTAAAAAATGTGTTTTATCCTTCAAAAATGACTTAACTTCTACCAAACAAGATTGTAAATGCACATCAATCAGTTTACATGCTCTCTCCAACATGGAGTCCCTCGCTGAAACAATAAGGCAGTCAGGGGGGTTAGACAAGTTCTTGTGTATCTTTGGAAGAAGATAGAATACTGGTGTTTTATAGTGTGAAGTTAAATATTGATATTCTTTATCAGTCAGGAAATCTGCTCTTTTCCCCACCCCAGCCAATTGTAATATTGATGAAAAAAATAAAATCTGAAAGATGTAGTTCTCCCTTATGGAAAGCTGCAACCAAGCTTCTCGTAAATATTGGTCCTTGTCACAAAGGACGATGGTGCCCCCTTTATCTGCTCTGCTGATCACTATAGAGCAATCTGAGGTAAGTCCTATCAAAGACTTTCTCTCTTCTTTACTCAGATTGTGACTATAGACATTGTGGGTTTGTTCAAGAAGTTCTATATCTTTTAAGACCGCTTTCTTAAAAGCGGCCACCACAGGGTCCAAAGGGCCTGGAGGGACCCAAGTAGATTTTTGTTTGATCACAGACCTATCCATGGAGTTACTCCCTGCTTCTGAAAAATACACCTTCAACTGTAATTTACCTATAAATTTTTCCAATTCAATCCAAAATTGGAACGGCTGGTAATTATTTGTGGGAACAAATTACAATCCCCTATTAAGAAAGTTTCCTCTTCCTCCGTAAGCTGATGACTAGAAATATTTACCACAATTGATCTTGATGGGTTTGAGACCGGGTTTGAGGTAATTCCCCCCTCCCCCTGCTTTTGTACATCCCTTCTGTCCAGAATGACACACCTATCTACTAGAAAGATATTAGCAAGGTAAAAACCTAATCTTTTTTACTAGTGCAATGGGTGTGTCATTCTGGAAACCCACCCTGTCAGTTATTTACTCTACCTGCCTACTGTCTCAATCAGGAAATTCAAGTAAAAACTGAAATTTTTGATGTCAGTCAGACCTCGAGGGTATGAAGAATAATCTATTGCTTTATCACTTTGGGGGAATGTTTCTGATTGGTATGGTTATTTTGATGTTTCGATTGTTCACTTGCAATGCGTAACATGTTTGTTATACTTTCAGAGCAGAACAGATTTGTAGTTTGGGGAGTCTCCCCATACCCCTCCTTCTTATGTATTCCTATATAGGGCTATCACCTGCAAACTGAAGGGGGCAATAGAGCCCTCTGGAGGAGGAGGAGGGGAAAATCTGGAATGGATTCCTTCTGCACAGCTCGCAAGCATGGGGAGAATGACACAGTTATCTACTAAGAACCTAATCTCTCATCTATGGGCTTCTTAGCATTTAGCACATGCTAGGTTTCAGTAAAAGGGTTCCTTACGAAACAGCTCGCTAAGCGTCACTATGAATGTGTGATTTACAAATGTACATAAATAAATACAAATTCCAGTTGTTCCAAGTCTGGCTCCTAGATCCTAAGGAACTTAGATGAGTCCTGGCCTAAGTGCCCTGCTAACATTTACGGGGCGCACAAGGGTAGTGGATATTCGGGTATCTAGAAGATGGAACTGGCCTTCACCAATCTGAAGGCAGCTGCCCAATGAGTGGAAGAGGGCAGAGGGGGTACGTTTATATCACATTTTGTTTCAAGTTTTATTAAAAATGTGATAAATCGCCTTTACAGAGTTTCAAGGCGGTGTACATAAAAAGAAATAGGTTTTTTACAATGATCTACACATAAAGTATCACAAATAGGACATATAAACTTACAGATACAACATGAACGAAACAAAAGAGGTGACTTCTAAGAACATAAGAAGTTGCCTCCGCTGGGTCAGACCAGAGGTCCATCGTGCCCAGCAGTCCGCACCCGCGGCGGCCCATCAGGTCCATGACCTGTCAGTGGTCCCTGAACTCATCCTATAACCTATCACTACTTCTATCTGTACCCCTCAATCCCCTTCTCCTTCAGTTACAGTTGATGAGGGTGATTTGTCATCTCAAACCCAGTAAAAGTGTGAACCTGGTAACGTTAGTACAGTATATAGATTGTGGTTTTTAAAATGTATAGGTTTGTGTACATGTGTTCTGCACAAGGTTATGCTTTTAACAGTCTTAAGCATAGCATGATTTTTGGCTGGGTAAGAGAGAGAAGGTTATTTGCAATGGAAAGTTAGAAACACAATTCAATAGATTCATTTTGTAAAACCTATATGTTCCCAAAAGTGGCAGCTATGGAAAACAGTGGGGAAACCATACATAAATCTATTCCGCCTTAACCTTGCAGTTCTAGGCAGGTTACAATAAGAGACAAGCCGGACATTTCCAACGAAAGTACAGTTGCTTTAACTTATTCTGATGCATTTTCCCAATGGAAAGTTTTATAGTCTGGCCCTGTAAAAAGAGTTTGAATGATGTGCTTGGAATAATATAAAACACAGCAGACCCAAAATTATGCTTCTGGTTTTATTTCTCCAGAAAAATCCCGCTGTACAAAAATAAAGCTTTATTGAACATTTGAAATATGGTGAGAATAATTAAAAATCAGCCTGAAAATGTCATTTAAAATACTGAGTTTGCAAAAACAGGAGGCAGAGAGCTTCTGGCTAAAATTCCATTTACGATCGCAGAATTTTAATTATTGTTAACAATATTTTATAAAGATGAGACATCCACTTCATCATAAATAGGATTTGCTATCTGAAAGACATGTTTTAGAAAAACAATAAATAAATAACTTAACCATAATAAATAAATTGCTTATATGCACAGAGAAAGAGAGAGAGATGGATAAAGTGAAGATAAAGGGAGTCGCCACAGAGGTAGAGGCACTGCCCTTGGACTGTCAGCTGTTGTGAGCAAGGCCCTAGTGCTCAGACGCTGGCAGCTGATGTGGAATGTCCCCCCCACCCCGGAGGTAATTGCAAGCAGTTCATTGTATAAAGGATCACAGACCCTGCTTTCCTTTATACAATATGAATGTAATAGCAACACTGAGTGCCTATAATTTAGATGGCATATGTATAACATCTTGCATTCTATCAGCTGTATGTGTAAATGCTCTGCTCAGGCTCCTCCTACCTCTAACATATGTGCTATGTAAGATCTGTCCTTTTAAACAGAATAGCTTTTGGTAACTGCATATATTTGTACAGGCCATTATTCTAATCATTTCTGTGTGTAATTGGTATGTACATGTTACCGTAGAATTAACCTTATGGTGCCAGACTCCCATTGGCTAAAGTCTTTGTGTTTTTCTATTTTTTAATTTGCTCCAACCCTCCCCCTTGACTTTGCACCATCGGGTTACGCTTGATCTGTTAACTTCTACTCTCCACCTCCCGACTTGGACCGGGAGCAGCAGCAGAGGCAGAGTGGGAGCAGTGCAGAAGGCACTCAGGGTGTGGGAGCGTGCTCCGCCCCTCCCCCTCGACTTTGGACTGTTGGGTTTTGCTTAACTGCTACTCTCAACCACAGCTTTCATTCCTAACTGTTACGCCCAATCACAGTTTCCACTCCCAACATATATTCTCACACCACCGAGGATCTCTACAGCATCTACACTAAAGTAATTCCTACTCCTACCCATCCAGGTATAAAACAAGAAGAACAACTTTCTCACAGCCAACTACTCGTCCGTCCCCCCCCCCCCCCCCCCAATGAAGCTAATCTCACAAACACATACCCTGGCCACCCTACTGATAATCCTCCTCATTACCAGTTGGAAAGCAGTAGCAAACAACTTACCAGCCCCACCCACATGCTCCACTGCAAACAAAATCCAACACAACAGGAGAACCCCAATAGTTAGAAGCTCAAACCAGCGCTCAACATCCCATCACCTTAGCCTGGAGAAGAAGACCAAACCTCAACCTTCCCAAGACCAAACCTCAACCTTCTCCTAAAACACTCACCTACCCTGAAACGACTCACAATTTCCAAACAGACATCACCACCCTAACATGTGCCTTCTTAAACATCAGAGCCTTAGGACCTAAAACAGAACACACAAATAACTGGATAAAAACTGAAAACCTAGACTGCCTTTTCTTCACAGAAACCTGGTTAACTTCAGACGCAGATCCTAGAATAACAGAAGTTTGCCCTCAGGGATACAAAATAACAGTGACATGCAGAGAAAAAAAAAGAGGAAGAGGACTAGCAATGTTAATCAAGGACTCCCTAACCCTAAATATACTCAAAAAAACATCCACCCCACACATGGACTTCCCTGCCTGCCATCTCTCAAGCACCACTCTAAAAAAACTCACTAAACTGCATGCTCTGCTACATAACACCAGGAAACTGGACCACAGTAAGACCTGAATTTGAAAACTTCATATACCAAAACTCATTAACAGTAGAATACAATCTCATTCTAGGAGACCTAAACATACACCTTGAAGACCAAGCATCCAAACCAGCAGAAGATTGTCTAGCATTTCTCAATGCCTTATCCTTTAAAATCCTAAACCCACAAACCACACATGAAAAAGGACACCAACTTGACATCGCAGCCTTCGTGACCCATCAACCATCCTCCCCAGAAATTCAAACACCTAATGGAACCTGGTCCCCATCCCTCTGGTCAGACCACTACACATACACCTTCAACATCAACTGGACCAAGAATGAAACCATACCTAAACCCAAAAAAATAACTTACACCTCATGCAAACACATCGACCCCTCCAATTTCTGGGCAAAAATAGATGAAACAATCCAGGACTGTGACCCCAAGGACTTCATCTCAGTGGAACAATCTGATTACCAACATCCTTTATGAACTAGCCCCACTACAAACCAAAACTAGAATCAGCAGAAGATCAGATCAATGATTTGACAATGAACTACTCCTACTTAAAAGACAATGCAGACGACTAGAAAGAAAATGGAGAAAAACTAATCTAGATCACACGAAAACCGCCTGGAAAAAAACTTACAATACAAAATACTACTAAAGGACAAGAGAAAAACACATTACACTAATCTAATAGGCACAGAAACCCAAAATACCAAAAAACTATTCCAAATATTAAAAGACCTAACAGACACCAAACCCTACATGACCACTAACAATTCCCCACCCCTCTCAGCCACCCTCTTAGCAGAATTCTTCAAGAACAAAATTACAAATGCCAGAGCCACCCTCAATTGTACCCCATTCCACCTAAACGAACTCACAATTCTTCCCACAGTTAAAGAATCAACTGCGGCTGACAGAACATGGTCTCAATTCCCCAACATACAATGGTCCGAATTCAATAAACTCTACAAAAAGTACAAGCCACGCATCCTATGACCTTAACCACTGCCCATCATATCTCCTTACAACCTCTAGCACAAATTTCCGTACTCTACTTCTGCAATGGATACAAACCATGCTCACTGACAGCCTTTTCCCAACTGACCTCAGCGAAATCATCATCACCCCAATCCAAAAAGATCCAAAAGGACCAACAGACCAACCATCCAACTACAGACCCATTGCCTCAATATGTCAAACTGACAGAAGGACTAGTAGCCAAACACTTCACCAACTATCTAGATGACCATAATATACTTCACCCCACGCAATCTGGCTTCAGATACAACTTCAGCACAGAGACTTTACTAGGCTCCCTCACTGACACAGCCAGACAATACCTCAGCACAGGAAAAAAAAAATGCTTCTCATACAACTAGACTTTACCGCAGCATTTGACCTGGTAGACCATAACATCCTACTGCAAATGTTGGATGCAATAGGCATCTCAGATAAAGTATACTCTTGGTTTGAAGGCTTCCTAAAATCCAGAACATACTGAGTAAAATCAGATAAAGAAAAGTCTGAACCTTGGTCCAACCCTTGCGGCATACCACAAGGATCCCCACTATCCCCTACGCTCTTCAACCTTTACACTGCATCTCTCGGAACATACCTGGATAATCTAGGCATCACCACCTACAGTTATGCAGATGACATTACCATTCTCATACCTTTTGATCAACCAAAGACCGTCATGACAAACACACTACACCGAACACTAGAAATAGTAGCAACCTGGATGAAAGAGATACAGTAGAAAGATAAATTCAGAGCCCTAATTTAGCACAGGATGTGTCACAATTTTATAACAGGGTGCTCAAAAACATTTCCACAACTACAAAAGTGCCCGTGTGCTTTCTAAAACTGGCTCCCAGAACTACCCCCAGCAACCCATACTTGTGTTTGCACCTGCTCTTAGGAGGTGTGAATTAGTGCACACACTCTGTATCGATAGAAATCCTCCTAGCTCTGCCCAAACACCATGTGCATGTACAAGACGGTTATAGTCAGAGCCACTGCACATGTGGCACAGACTTCCCTAAATAAGTAGTCTGCAATGGGAAATACTCCAGCTCTTGGAAAAATCCTTCGGGGGTGCGCCAAGGCTCTCCACTATCTCCCACCTTATTTAATATCTACATTTCATCTTTAGGTCATCTATTACAAAAGTTAAACCTAAAATACTACATATATGCTGATGATATCTCTATTTTAATTCCGCTGAATAACATGACCAACAAAACTTTAGAACACATTACCCATATCATGACCGAAATTGAACAGTGGACAATCAATTTTAAATTGAAATTAAGCACAGAAAAGACAAAAATTTTCCTGGCAAGCCCAAAGGATAAAATTACCAGAACATCTTTGCACCTAAATGGTCACAATTACCCAATAACAAAAACCATAAAAATACTAGGAGTCACATTAGACACCACCTGACCATGATCGAATACACAAACCTGGTGGCAAAAAAGTGCTTTTATGCACTATGGAAATTGAAGACCATTAAAAAATATTTCGACCCTCTATCTTTTAGACTTCTGGTCCAGTCATTGGTCCTTTCCACATTGGACTACTGCAACATCATTTATGTGGGTTTACCTAAAAAAACTGTAAAAAAAATTAAGAATAGTGCAGAACATGGCCGTCCGCTTAATATTCGGACTAAAGAAAAGCGAGCATGTTAGCCCCTACTACAAACTGCTACACGGGAGGCACGAATAATGTTCAAGTTCTCTTGCCTATGCTTTAAACTGGTGTGGGGTATGGCCCCTACCTATCTCTTACCACATTTCGAGCTACACATTCCCAGTAGGACAACCAGAAATCCAATCTTTTTGCCTACCCAAGGATCACTGATTGCAAATACAGGTCCTTAATGGACAGAACTTTGAAGTCTCAAGCTAGCAAACAGCAGACCTGGCTAGGCAACTACATCAACAGAGCTAGGCTGACCTACGTCGCATTTCGGAAAGAAATTAAGACAGCACTATTCAACAGATTTATCTCCTAATCAGTTACCAGTTCTAAACGATTAACTCTATGCTGATAACTTGAGAAATACATGTACTGTGCAAACTGTATTGTATCGTATTGTATTTTACTAATTGTAATCTGTAATTCACTGACTGTACTGTATCATCCTCGCCATTTGTATTCTGTAATTCGCTGACTGTCCAGCTCTCTTCACTGTGAACCGCCTAGAAGTCGTAAGATTATGGTGGTATAGAAGAAATAAAGTTATTATTATTATTAAATTACCCCCAATGTCAGCACACTGTGCAGTACAATGTACACACCGTGTTTGCAGATAGATGGCAAGAAAAGAGCTTCCCCCCCTCCCCGGTCTAACCCATTTGGAAAATTCTTTATCCCAGGACAAGCAGGCAGCATATTCTCACATGTGGGTGATGTCATCCACAGATCCTGGCATAGACCATCCAAAGTGATGTGTCACTTTAAGAAATCAAAAGACTGCCCATACCGCACATGCATGGGTGCCTTCCTGCTCGCTGCCAGCTCATGGGACCATCATTTCTTTGTTTTCCTTGGAGCAGAAAAGCCATCTTTTGGTTTTCTCTTCACACAACTTTTGGCGTGTATCATATGCATTTTTAACATATGTATATCATACGTGTTTATTTTCTGCATGTATTAGCTACGTATGCCTTCCCGTATTAAATTTACTTTCTGTTTTTTTATTTGCTAGTATGACTGGAAGGACTGCTTTTAGACCTCGACCTACTAGCTTCCTTCTCCTCTCTGAGGAAACTTGTATTGACGTTTTTTCTCTTGGGGTCGTTCACCTCTCAGTAATGTTCAGACTTTCGGGTCGGTTTTGAAGCAGTGCCGAGGATGGCCAACACTGATGCGGAGACTCCTCTTCCAGGGCCACTGACTTCAACATCCAGCTCTACCTCAGCTATTTCAGAGTTGCCACCATCAGGGAACTCACGTAAGAAAGCTAAGAAGCAGAAGCACTGTTCTCCCTTCAATGCTGCTGCAACACAAGCATCTCTTCCAGCAAAGAAGCAATGGCTGAATACCGCACAGGTGCCAGTTCCAATATCTGTGCATTAACAAACACAATTTGTACCACCTACCGCACAAACGGTATCTTAACAGCAGCAAGCGTATTCACTGCCGCCAACTGCACAGGCGTTCCACTTCCAGCAACAGGCACCGTATGGGCCTCTGTTCTTCAAGATCATCTGAACATGCTGCTGTGGAATGGGCTAGCCAGGCTACTGCAGTTGCATGCTGTGATAATCCTGTCAATACTGGGTCCAAGCAAGGAAAGCGAGATACAGCAGACTGTTGCTCTCAGACTCCTTATGTGCGTTATGTGTGCTTAATGAAGGCATCAATCACTTGCGCCTATCACCTGCGTCTATAGCTGCATCGTCAGGGGGGAGGGGGCAGAGCGTATCCTCTGACTCTCGACACTCCTCTCGATGGCTCACACAGCATTCATATCAAAGGTCCCCCCCAAGGTCTCAGCTCTACTGGACATCATAGTGCGATCAGACATTCTGCCATATTAGGCTTTACAGATATGTAGCTTCACTCTTATCACAATTACATACACATGCGTTCTCTTAGATGCATGTTTCACAAAATATCCACAGTTCCAAATCTGAATATATCACCAATTCTACAATAAATATTGTCAAACACAAACACATATGTATATTTCACGTTCACATTTGCATTGTCCCTCATCCATATTTTAATTTTAATTACATTATGTCTTAAATTTAATTTCATTTGATTTTTTGATTTAGTGTTTTGTTTGGTTTTATTTCATACCTTAGGACCCTTGAGGAAGGCTTGCCGAAACACGGCCCGTATCGGGCTATAAGAATGAATTCTCTGATGGCAGTCTTTCAGATTCAGCTTTACTACCTAAGAACATAAAAATAGCCTTACTGGGTCAGACCAATGGTCCATCAAGCCCAGTAGCCCGATCTCATAGTGGCCAATCCAGGTCACTAGTACCTGACCAAACTCTACCCCTTGCCAGCCTGTCCTTTACCAAGTTTATTAGGCAAATGGGGCAGGATCTTTCAGTTAAGATGGAGTCTGAAACAGAACCCACTGCAGAATTCAGTGAGGCACTTGTCTACAAGGAGTTGCCCAAACACTACCTAAAGGTTCCTGCACACAACCTTATGAAAGAGGCCTTGCTCAAAAACTGTGAATCTCCCCTTCGTCTACCAGTTGCTCCAAAGAGGTTGGATTTCCTTGACAAACCACAGCTACCATACCAGTCGCTAGTAGAAAGCGTACAGTTTTAGTTAGTACTCCCCCTGGCAGAGAGTTAGGAGCAAAATCCTGAATTAGACCTTCTCCATACATGTCCTTCTCCTTGATGTACCCACAGTTTAGTTAGTTGCCGTCCAAAGATTGTCTTGTTTGTATTTCTGATTCTTTTGTACCCCCTATTCTTATTATTATGTACAGCGCTTAGAAAGTTTTATAAGTGTTTTTATAAAATTTTAAATAAACTTGAATCTTTTAGACTATTTTTTGGCACTCTTTGCCATATGCAGTACATAGCATAAAATTCTTAAAAGCACATCTTTTTACTCAAGCTTATGGCACTTAATTTTGGAGACATGATAAGCTGTCTATATTGCAGAAGCTTTGTTGTCACTGGCTGTATTTTATTATACATATGATCTCCCCCAATGAGCTTACAATCTAGTCAAGACAGATAAAGTGGACAAGAAGGTGCATCTTGTCACACAGCTGCTATGCAGGACAACCCTGTTCCCCCAAATCCTGAATTTGAGACTGGCTTGCATAAAGATTCAAAGCAGGTCAGTAGCAGAGCAGAATGTTTTCCCAGAAACAAGAAGATACTAGGCACATGGGAGGCAAAGGCCATTTCAAGCAGGAGTTATTTCCCTGATGTCCAGCGAGAGAGATAGAGAGAGTGCAGTTAATAAATTCTGAAGAGAGATAAATGTGCTATATTATAAAGGGGATGGGACTTGATATACTGCTTTTTCTGTATGGTTACAGGGGCACTGAAGTGTTACGTGACTTGCCCAGAGTCATAAGGAGTTGTAGTGGGAATTAAACACACAACCTTAGGGCGTTGAGGCAGCTGCTTTAACCACTAGAAAAGCATGGCAATGATGTGACGGTGCCTGGCATTAGCCACACCCAAAGAGCCATTAGTTGGCCTAAAGTGCCTACGGAGGCTCAATTCCAGCACTGATTTTTTAGGTGCCAGTTAAAAATGTCGTTTCCATGGCCTTTTTTACTGAGTTTGTGTAGTTACTGGTGTCTACGAAAACAGCGCCAAAGTGCTATCATTGCTACTGATGTCAGAATGCTGAGGTGGCTTGAAGGCTAAATTTTGGCCACTGCAGAAATGTGCAGAAACCCACGACTGTCCACTCAGCAAAGAGGCAGCTGGCAGTGTTGTGGGCAGGCCTTTCTGCTGGCGACTGTGCCATTCATCACAGTAGCAGGAAAGCATGAAGAAAGTGACAAAGACTTACTGCTCCTATACCATCTGGAGGTATTCTCTAGGGTAGAGTTGAATTAGGGAAAGAAATGCTATAATCAAAATTAAGAGGCCTTCATAAATTGCATTAACTATTAATGCAGCAATCAACACATCCTGCTCTAGCTGTGAACTCTGCTAAAGACGATGAAGGGGATGGAACTCCTCTCGTATGAGGAAAGACTAAAACGGTTAGGGCTCTTTAGCTTGGAAAAGAGATGGTTGAGGGGAGTAGAACGGGCTCACCAGGGGACATAGGAAACCTTGGATTGCAAGTGCTTTACCAAGACAAGCAAAACATTTGATTCAATTTTAACTGGATATAGAAGCCAGGTCTTGTATTTTGTATTCAAGTTTTTGGGTTGTGGAGTTTCTATTATTTCTTATGGGGAAATTGGCTTTGATATATGAGGGTTTTGGATTACAAGCATGTTTTCAGAACAAATTATGCTCGCAAACCAAGGTTTTATTCTACTTTTAAAACCAATAGAAAGAAATATTTTTTCACTCAGAGAATAGTTAAGCTCTGGAACGCATTGCCAGAGGTTGTGGTAAGAGCGGATAGCGTAGCAGGTTTTAAGAAAGGTTTGGACAAGTTCCTGGAGGAAGAGTCCATAGTCTGTTATTGGATCGGTAGTATAGAATGTTGCTACTTCTTGGGTTTTGGTCCGGTATTGGGACCTGCATTGGCCACCGTGAGAATGGGCTATTGGGCTTGATGGACTATTGGTCTGAACCAGTAAGGCTATTCTTTTTTTGTAATTGTTTATTTATAACAAAGAAATGCACAACATCACAGCAGTACTGTGCCAAAACAGAACAATCAGTCAATCAACAGAGTAGCAACCCCCCCCCCCCCGTAAACCACCCCCCCTACCCTCCCCCCCCCGTAACAGCATACAGCACCCCTCATCTCCTGTAAGCCAGAAATCCCCCCCCCACGAGCATCTCAGCTCCCGAGTAAAGGAAGGAGAAAAAAAAGAGAAAAAGAATACATAGGTGACATAGCAAAACACAAAACCAGATCAAAACAGACCCCCAAAACCCAAATCCATATGAGATCCAGCAGGGCAGCTGACAACAGAGGTCTCCAGATCCAATTCCTCCACAGCCATGTATCTTCCCCATAGATCATAATATTGCTGCTAACGTCTAGTCAGCAGAGCCGAAAGCCTATAGCGATCACAAACCCAGCCCAATTTAGCTCTCATAAGAGGTAACGTGGGTATGATCGTGCTTCGCCAATGGCGTGCCACAGTCAATCTAGCAGCCGTGAACGCCAGCTGTACCAGCCTATCCTGTGAAGCATCAACCCCCCCCACAGGAAACCCCAATAAGGCCACTTCCGCTCTTTCAGGCAGGGACACCTGGAGGAGAGCCCCCACATAGTGAAACACCTGTCTCCAGAATTCTTGAAGTGGCTGGCAGCTCCACCACATATGAAGAAAAGTTCCCCGCTGCCCACATCCCCTCCAGCACAAGTCTGATCCCTGGGCAGATATTTTGCTCATATGAACCGGGGTCATGTACCAGCGGACCAGCATCTTAAGAGCATTCTCCACTAGCACCGGAGCCACCGCTAAACGGTGTATCCGAAGCGATATAGTTTCCCACAAGGCCTCATCGAACTCCTGCTCTAAATCCCTTTCCCAAGCTTCAAGGTATTTAGGTTTGCGGGCCCCATCTTTATGCACCCATTTATACAATAGGGAAATGCAGCCTCTACTCACTGGGGAACCCAACATTCGCTCAAAGGCCGAACAGGTATACACTGCGGCATCAGCCCGCTTAGCCGTTTGCAAATAACTTTTCACCTGGAGATATGGGAAAAGGTCCCTAGATTCTAGCTGATAAAGGGCCTGAAGCACCGGAAAAGCCCGAAGATTCTCACCCTCCAAGAATTGGCCAAAGTACTGCAACCCATTCCTTGCCCACCTCACAAATATCCCCCCATCTCTCCCCGGTACAAAATCAGAGGCAAAGCGCAATGGAAGAAAGTGCACCCCCTTGCTCTTACCTAACAGTTTGCGCGCTACCGCTTTCCAAACCCGCAACGTCCAGGAAGTGAATGGATTAGAAACGGTCCCCAGCTCCCTGACCCCCAAATCCCCCCACAATAGCGACCCCAGGGTCCTAGTTCCCCCCGAATCATCCAGCAATCCCTGTTCCACCTGCACCCATAACTTCACTGAGGGCGCATGCCACTCCACACCCGCTCTTAACTGGGCCGCTTGATAATAATGCTCCAGATGAGGGATCCCCAGACCCCCCTCTGCCTTAAACTTAAACATGGCCCACTGTGCCACCCGGGGCCGTCTGCCTCCCCACACAAACCTTAAGAGGCTGCGCTGCCAACGAATAAAATACTTCCGAGGAATTTCAATAGGCAAAACTTGAAAAAAATACAAGAATCTAGGTAACATCAACATCCGAGATACCTCCATGCGGCCCATCCAAGACACATACAATTTATCCCACCGATCCATATCCCGGTTCAGAGACGCCACCAGGGGAATATAATTAAGTTGAAATAAGGACATCCAGTCCACCCCCAGCTGGATACCCAAATATTTAATAGGGCCCTTAACCCACCGAAAGGGCACCACCCGCTTTATACCAGGAATATCAGATTCCGGGACTGATAAATTAAGGATCTCCGTTTTATCCATGTTAGCCTTAAAACCGGATAAAGCCCCATAGGTTGCCATAAGTTCCTGAAGGGAACTAAGGGACTCCACAGACCCCTCTACAATTGCCAAGATATCGTCAGCGAATAAGGACAACTTGTGTTCCCTCCCCAGAACCGTCACAACCCGCACCCTAGCGGTCAGTCGAATCTTTTGTGCAAGAGGCTCAATCACCAAAGCAAATAGCAAGGGCGATAAGGGACAACCTTGCCTCGTCCCCCGCCGTAATTCAAAGGGAGAGGAGTAGACCCCATTAATTTTCACACACGCCATGGGTCCATTATACAAAGAGAGAATCCAGGACACATAACGAGGCCCCAGGCCAACATGGCGCAAGACCGCCTCCATAAACCGCCAATCCACCCGGTCAAACGCCTTTTCGGCATCCACTGCCACCGCCACCCAGGAACCGCCTGAACGGCGGGCCTGCCAAACCAAGTTCAAAACTTTACGGATCCCATCCGCCGCCTGCCGACCCCCTATGAACCCCACCTGGTCGGGGTGAATAAGTGTCGGCAGATGAGATGCCAATCTATCAGCAAGCACCCGAGCAAAAATTTTTGTGTCAATACCCAGCAGGGAAATCGGCCTATAACTCCCACACTGGGTAGCGTCCTTCCCCGGCTTCGGCAAAATTGTGATCCCTGCCAACCGCATGATGAAAGGTAATTGAGCTCCATCTCTCAAGTCATTATATACGCGCGCCAACAACGGCACCACCAAGGAAGACAACTTCTTATAGAACAACCCCGTGAACCCATCTAAACCCGGAGATTTCCCCGGTTTCAGCTGGCTGATCACATTATGCACTTCCTCCAAAGAAATATCAGCATCCAGCCCTTGCATCACCGAAGCCGGAAGGGACTCCAAGCCCAAATCCTGTAGATAAGTCCGAATCTCCTCCTCTGATCCCTGACTCTCTGGTGTATAAAGCTGCTGATAGAATTCACAGAAGCGAGCATGGATAGCTCCTTCAGCTGTCAATGTCTGACCCGAACCATCCTTAATAGCCATAATATTAGATTGCGTCTGCCTAAGTCGTAGCCGATGAGCCAACAATTTCCCCGCTCTATTACCAGATTCAAAAAACCGTAGACGAAGGCGTTCAAGATTGAATTTGATCTCCTCATCCTCCAACTTCCCCAAGTCCGCCCGCACCTCACGAATCCGGAGCCCCAAGGCTGCCCCTCCCTGACCCCGCTTATGTTGATCAACAAGGTGCCGTAGATTCTCTCTCAGGCTCCGTTCCCGCTGCAAATTAAGCCGCTTTTTATACGCAGCCATCGAGATAAGCTCCCCCCGTAGCACCGCTTTCAAACTTTCCCAGATTGTCATTGGAGAATATTGGTCAACATCATTATGCTCCAAAAAGTCCAAAATAACCTGCTCCACCCTACGGAGTAGCAACGGATCCTTCAATAAACTATCATTCAATTTCCAATATCGGTCCCCCACTCGTGAAGCCCCCCATCGGATATCCATCCAAATGGGAGCATGATCCGACCACCCAATGTCCTCGATGCGCGTGTCGAGCAATCTACCCCCCCACCCCTTATCCATATATAACATATCAATTCTAGTATACACCGCATGTACGGGGGAGTAATAAGAGTAATCCTTACCCATCCAGTGCTGAGAGCGCCAACCATCTACCACGTTGAGAACATCAACAAAATGCTTAAGACGCTGCCTATCAGCCTTATGCCTATCTCCCCCAGCCCCAGTTGAATCCCAACGGGGGTCAACCACCAGATTGAAGTCCCCGCCCACCAGCAACGATCCCTTTTTAACCAACAGTACCTTGGCCAATACCTCATCAAAGAAGGAACCCTGTTGAGCATTCGGGGCATACAAATTCACTAACGTAACCACTTCCCCATTAATTTGGCCCACCCACATAACCCAACGCCCTCCCTCATCCCTCCATTCCTGTTCAGGGACCACTTTAAGATGTCTAGCAAACAAAATGCCCACCCCCCCCTTCTTCCTCTCCTTCCTATTAGAGGCCCAAACCCTATCCGGATATTCTTTATATTGTATCAGCTTTTCCCCAGTTTTCAAAAAATGGGTTTCTTGCACAAAACTAATATCAATCCGTAACCGCTTTAATTCTTTTAACAATAATTGGCGTTTACGGGGCATGTTGAGACCCTTGACATTAAAGCTGCCCACTCTCAATTTAGCTACCGCCATAACCCCGAATATCAAAACCCCACAAATCTCCTCCCGTTCTCCTCCCCCCACACCATCTCCCAACTCCCATGCTGTTACCCCCCATCCCCCCTCCACCCCACCCCCCACCCCACCCAACCCAATCCCGCCACCACCGTCTCCCTTCCATGACTTCGGGTGACCTCACCAAAGCCCAATTCCCCATCATGTACCCCCCTCCCAAAAGTACCTCCCAGCACACACACACTGCAACCACTCCCCCCTACATATGCCCCTCACTCTCACCCCCAAGCATACCGCCAAACACAGGAAACAGTCCATGGTTTCCAAAAGTCTCAAGTCTCCATGAGTTCTCCATAGGATAAGACCGCCTCAGTCTCAGCTACACCTCAAGTCGCTGGTCCTGCTCCTCGTCCCGCCGAGGACCCTATGCCTTCTCCACCATCAGGTCGGCGTTTGCGGGACCGCTGTGATCGAGCTTGCCACTGAAATCGCTCCGCCGACTGGCCCAAAGGTTTCCCCAGAGGGGGATCCTCCGCACTCAGGAGACCTTCCCTCCGCAGCAGTGCCCCAGCTTCGGACAGGGTTGTAACTCTCTTGTGTGCCCCGTTGATGGTAATCAGGAGCCCAAATGGAAAGAGCCAGCGATATTTCAAATTTTGCTTTCTCAGAATCTGCACCACAGGACGAAATTCCCTCCTCCTCTGCAGTGTAATGGCTGAAAGATCTTGAAAAACTTCCACGTTATGCCCCTGCCAAGCAAAAGTGCCCAACTCCCTGGCCTTTCGCACCATCCGATCCTTGTCCACAAAATCATGAAGGCAGGCAATGATATCTCGAGGATTATCATCCTTCTTGGGTCCCAGAGCCCGGTGGGCCCTGTCCACCTTCACCTTCCTGGCATCCACCTCTTCCCCTTCCTGTGGGCATAAGGTTCCAAAGATCCCCTGGACCACCTGTACAGCATCTTGAAACTCAGCCAGCTCAGGCACCCCTCTGATACGCACATTATTTCTTCGGGACCGGTTCTCCAGATCCTCAAGGCGGTTAAAACAGTCCTGCCAATCCTTCCGAGCTTCTGTAAAAGCCCCACTCAAATCTTGCACCACCACCTCTTGGTCCCCAATACGCCGCTCGGTCTCCTCCACTCTCCCAAGGAGGTCAGCAAAGTCCTTCCGGATCTCTTTCACTGCATCTTTAATTTTACCCTTCACGGCTGCCACCTCTTGTTTGATATCCAGAGCCCACTGCTGAAGGTCCGCTTTAGTGACCGCCGCGGCACAGTCCTGTCTTCTCAATCTCGGAGAAGCACCCCTCTCCGACTCCTCCTCCGAAGCACTCTCTCCAGACTCGCGCTCGGGCGCTCTGGAGGTCCCGCGCACATGGCGCAGGCCGCACTGCTCACCGCCCGTATCGGGCCGACGCCCCTCCGCCGACTGCTTTTTTGACGGCATTGTACAGAAGCGCTCTGCTCCGGACTTATAATAACCCGGTTCCGGGCCAGTAGGGAGCACTTAAACACCTTCGGGAGGGAGGTAGAAACCCGCGGAGGTCAGAGCTCTCACTCTAACCGACCACCATGCTTCGCGACGTCACCGGAAGTCAGTAAGGCTATTCTTATGTTCTTATGCACACACACTGGGGACAAATCTGGAACTGGACACTCCAATTTAGGGACCTACTTACTGGGAGTAGTGAAGCTAGTCTATAAGAACACCACTGTGCCGTAGAGATCTTAAGTTCACACCAGTGTACTGACATTTAAGTGCACCGCTTAAGCCACCTCTTTGGCTCCTAAACGCAGCATTTTAGCAGATCATTTCCAATCCGAGTTCCTCCTCAGTGAATGCCCCTTGTATTTCCAAGCTAAGGCATTTGTACACAGATGCATACTTAACAATCACCCATACAAGTGCTAGGATTCTATAAATTAAAACATGCACCCTTGCATGCTTGATATCTTGGTTGAAGCAGCTGGCATGGCAATTTGTGCGTTAGGAATAGTTCTGAGATCCTGTTTTATAAAGCACTCAGAAGCTTCTTGTTTTGACTTGCCACATAAGAGCCCACCTATGCTTCATGCAATACACACATACATGGCAACTCTATCCAAACGACACCCCAAGGAGCATCTATGTGCCAACTTGTCATCATGTGTGCTCATCATACAATTCTGGGACAGCCATTTTCCACCTGAAAATGCTTCCTGAAATCACTGCCTTTGTGTGTAAAGTGTTACACTTTCAGAATCCTGCTCCAATATTGGCTAAAGTGATCTTACCAGTGTAGGAACATCAAAATCCTGACAGTTATTTCATCAATGAATGCACATATTTCGGTAATGATTAAAATACTCTCTTCTGGTTCTGACTCATCCATTTCTTCTGTCAGGTTTCTAGACTATTACAATAATCTGTGTACTTATGATCACCTCTGAAAGAGATCCAGAGATTACAGATAGGACAGAATATAGAGCAGCTTATCTATACGAAAATATCAAGATCATATCACGCTTGTTCTTAAACAATTAAACCAACTTGTAATATAATACAAAGGAACTTTTAAGGCAACCGAGTTACAATTTCAATTGCTCTACACAGGGAAGCACAATTACAAGAGTGCCTGATTAGGTTATTACCTAGACCTTTGGACCTTTCCAAGTGCCTGAGACAGGATGCTGGCCTTGATGAACTATTGCCACGACACATCTTATGTTCTTAAAGGTCTGCCAAAGGAGTAATTTTAGTATTTCCAAGAATAAAGCAGATAAAATCAAGTAAGGCTAAATAAGGAGCTTTTCTTTTGGTGTGCCAGCACTGTGATATTCTCTGCCCAAATAACTAGGCTATTTGACAAGAAACAAGACAGCAGTTTTCGAGAGAGGAGGTGCACTTCGATGCTCTTACTAAATCTAAGCACTTCCCAATATAGGGCAATAGAAAGGGAAAGTTAGGACCTTTCTGCCTGAGTCTTCTCTATCTGCTTTGGAAGACAAGGCACTGAAATGATGGCCAGTGCTCCACTGACAAGTGATAGAGATGGAATCAAGGACCTGATATTTCTCTGAGCTTGGAGCTGCAAACTTGCCCCTAGCGTTTCCCAGGACTGAATTTCATTGTGTTAGTCCCACCAAGGGCAATCCCAGAGGAATATCTGTATTGGTAGCAGTTGGAAATGTAAAGCTGAAGTTGCCTGATGGTGCTGGAGAAATGCTGAGACAACTTGGATTGGGGCGAGATTTTTTTATGCTTGGAGCTGCAGAGTATATTGTCAATGGATAAAATGGGTGTCTCTTCTTGGAACCAATAAGAAAAGTGGTCTGAGTATAGGTTAGCCTCATTTTAAAACTGAAAGTTATCACGTTGGATTCCATCTGGGGGACGATGGACTTTGGAGGTCTTCTAGGGCTGTTTAAAAAAGAGATCTGATGAGCTATTAACTAAAGAATGATAATACACAGGCAGATCGTGTTTCAAAATTGAAGATCTTAAGAAAGGAGTTTGACTGTCCTAATTTGAGTGCAAACAGAAGGAAAATATGAAATTAACTGCTAAGATGGAAAATTTACAGGATTATCAGAAAAGACTGAATTTGCGAATACTCAGTTTTCCTTGTGAAATGTTGAAAAAATACTTACTGGGTTTTTCTTTTGTGTTCCCTTGACAATCTTGAGGCTTCGCACATATTGCAGACCTTGTTTGAAACTGATATTGTTTTTCCAGCTTTGGTTATAAATGTGCTCCCTGATGTTTCTAAGTCCACTCAGAAGAAAAGGAAAGCATGTCTTGCCTGTAGGCCTTCAGCTCAGCAGCCTAGAGCTGTAGTTGTTTTTCAGTTCCCTAGTATGTCATTAATTCTGCACATTTAATGAAGTTTTTGTCTGAAAAGTTCAAAAGTGATGCTGAGTCTGGTTTTCCTTTCTTCTACACTGCTCCCCCCTTCTACAAAACCGTGAAAGCGGTTTTTAGCACCGGCCGGCACACTGAATGCTGTGTTCTGCTCCAACGCTCATAAAGTTCAGTGTGCCGGCTGGTGCTAAAAACCGCTTTCACAGTTTTGTAAATGGAGGGGGTTATTTTTTATGATTTAACTTGTAAATGCTTAGCTGTTTCTTGGATTATGAGATTGTTAGATTTCCTTCAGTTTTCTTTATCACATTCTCCTCTCCAATTGAGGTCTACGAGGGCTTCTCACAAAATTTTGCTTTTCTTTAGGATGAATAATTATGGGGGTCTTTTACTAAAGATTAGCACGTTAGCAGCAGCAGGGTCCATAGGAATAAAATGGATCCTGATGCATTAATCTTTAGTAAAAGATCCCTTATCTGTTGAACGTTAATTATATGTGGGAAGTTATTTTTGTCATTCTAGGTCATGTGGCTGTTTGTATATGCATTTGGAAATAATTGTTCAGTGGAAGAAACCGCTAATATAGACTGACAATAAGCAAGAATGTTGCTGCGAGGAATGTTCCAGATTATCATTTTGTAAATATATTCTGTGAGTTCTAGGGGTCAATTGCATTTCATATGCTGTCTATAGTGTCTTTTAATCTTGGGTTAATGTTTAGCCTACACCATGTTTTGGGAACGTGAGTACTTTTGGCCTGTGTACAGTTTTATTAAGAAGTATCCAAATATGTAGAAGTTGATATCTAGAAGCCCTTATGTGGTTGGCAAAGATGCAAATGGAAGAAAAAATAGCTGACATGGTAAAACAGGGAGACAAGACATTTTTAGATATATTAGTGATAGGAAGAAGTGCAAAAGTGGCATTGTGAGACTCAAAGATGAAGGGGAGGAATATGTAGAAGCTGATAAAGAAAAGGCCGAAATGCTTAACAAATATTTCTGTTCTGTGTTCACGGCTTAAGAGCTGGGAGTGGGACTGCAGAAGACAAATGTGAATAGGGATGGAGGAGTAATAGACCCCGATCGATTTTCAGAGGGTTGTATTCGTGAGGAGCTAGCTAAAATAAAGGTAGACAAAGCGATGGGGCCGGATGTTGTACATACTAGGAAGGAACTTAGGGAAGTTCTGGTAGCTCTGTTGACTGGCCTTTTCAATGAGTCTCTAGAGTCAGGAGTGGTACCGGAGGACTGGAGAAGGGCGGATGTGGTCCCTCTCCACAAAAGTAGAAGTAAGGAAGAAGTAGGGAATTACAGGCCAGTATGTCTGACTTCTGTGGTAAGCAAATTAATGGACACGCTTTTAAAACAGAGAATGGTCAAGTTTCTGGAATTCTAAGAACATAAGAATTGCCACTGCTGGGTCAGGGTGCTGGTCTTTGACCAGAGGGCCACCGCTCATGCTGCGTCCCTCTGGTCAAAGACCAGCACCCTAACCAAGACTAGCCCTAAGAGCGCACGTTCTTGTTCAGCAGGAACTTGTCTAACTTTGTCTTGAATCCCTGGACAGTGTTTTCCCCTATAATAGCCTCTGGAAGAGCGTTCCAGCTTTCTACCATTCTCTGGGTGAAGAAGAACTTCCTTACGTTTGTACGGAATCTATCCCCTTTCAACTTTAGAGAATGCCCTCTTGTTCTTTGGAGCCCTGGGTGAGAAGCTGAGGAGGATGGAAGCACAGGTGGTCTTCTCCTCGATCCTCCCAGTAAGGGGCAAGGGAAGCACCAGGGAGGACCGTATCAAGTGGACGATCGACTGGCTGCATGGATGGTGCAGGGAGATGAACTTCGGATTCCTGAACCATGGAGAGGCGCTGCAAGGACTACAGGGACCAGACGGACTCCATCTGACCAGAAGGGGAAGGAACGTCTTTGGACATCGACTAGCCCCCCTACTTCGTAGGGCTTTAAACTAGATAAGTTGGGGGAGGGTACCCATTCATGTACTGGTGCAGGTAATCATCCTGGTGAAGTAAGTTGCCAATCCATATCTGAGGTAAGTACACACTGCACTTCCGAATTAGGGATAGGTACTCACATCGTAAGCAGTACTATAACTCAAGCAGGAATATCTACACATAGACATAGAAAACATAAGTCATGGAGAGCTGCCTGGAGATCTATGTACATTAATGCCCACAGTTTGGGCAATAAGATTCTGGAATTAGAAACGGAAATGAGGAATGCCGACCTAGATGTGGTGGCAATATCCGAGACTTGGTTCACGGACTCCCATGGGTGGGATATGGCTATACCAGGATACAACTTGCTTCAGCAGGACAGAGAGGGCAAATTGGGAGGAGGGGTAGCACTATACACTAAAGAGGACATCAAAGTTACCAAAATCGCAGATGTCAAGTACACCGGGGAATCTCTCTGGGTGAATTTGGCTAGGGGGAAGGACAAATGCCTGTATCTTGGTGTCGTGTACAGACCTCCAAGACAACAGGTGGACATGGATATAAAATTAGTCGAAGACATCGAGAATATTTTCTTGCGTCAAGACACAGTATTGATAGGAGACTTCAATATGCCAGATGTGGATTGGAACAAACTTTTCGCTATGACCAGTGACAGCAGGAAGCTATTAACCTCTATAAAGGGAGCAAGACTCAGACAGATGGTATTAGAGCCCACTAGGGATCGAGCGATACTTGACCTAATACTCACCAATGGAGGTAGTGTCACAGAGGTCTCAGTAGGCGACACGTTGGTCTGCAGTGACCACAACATGATATGGTTCAACCTCAGGAGCGGATTACCTAAGTCAAACACATCAACCAAGGTCCTCAATTTTAAGGGCACAAACTTTCGTCCATCGGGCGTTGCAAAACCAAACCGAAACTGATGATGTAGAGGTAATGTGGTCAACTCTGAAATCAACCATACACAAAGCAACCTACCGCTTCTTCAAATCAATAAGTAAACGGCAAAGAAACAATAGACCACAGTGGTTTTCTTGGGAGATCTCAGACCTCATAAAAAAGAAGAAAAGAGCGTTCATCTTCTACAAACAATCAGGGATGCAAGGATCCAAGGAAGACTATCTGGCCAAGTCAAATGCGGTCAAAATGGCAGTCAGGGAGGCCAAACTCCGAATGGTGGAGAACCTTGCTAAAAGCATCAAGAAGGGCGATAAATCCTTCTTCAGGTACATTAGTGACAGAAAAAGAAAAATAGATGGAATAGTACGCCTTAGGAAACCCGACGGGAACTATGCAGAATCGGACTCCGATAAAGCCAAACTTTTAAATGAATACTTCTGCTCGGTCTTCACTTGCGAGGCGCTGGGATCCGGCCCTCAGCTGCCGACCAGGGAAAGCTCGGAAGACCCGTTTCGCAATTTCGAGTTTACGCACAGCAGTGTCTACAATGAGCTAACAAGACTCAAGGTGAACAAAGCTATGGGATCGGACAAACTACACCCCAGGGTGCTCAGGGAGTTGCGTGACATCCTGGCGGAACCGTTATCCACGCTCTTCAATCTTTCCCTGAGTACAGGAAGAGTCCCGTTGGATTGGAAAATGGCTAACGTTATTCCACTCCACAAAAAGGGATGCAGGACGGAGGCTGCGAATTATAGACCTGTGAGTCTCACATCGATAGTGAGTAAACTTATGAAAACACTAATCAAACACCAACTGGATATGATCCTGAACGAGGAGG
Organism: Geotrypetes seraphini; assembly: GCF_902459505.1. Classification (NCBI taxonomy): domain Eukaryota; kingdom Metazoa; phylum Chordata; class Amphibia; order Gymnophiona; family Dermophiidae; genus Geotrypetes; species Geotrypetes seraphini. The sequence goes on from NC_047095.1 coordinate 74,205,607, forward strand.
ATCTACGTGATCCCCATCAACATGGTTTTACAAAGGGAAGGTCTTGCCAATCGAATCTGATCAGCTTCTTTGACTGGGTAACAAGGAAGCTGGATGTAGGGGAGTCCCTGGATGTCGTGTACTTGGACTTCAGCAAAGCGTTTGATAGCGTCCCACACCGCAGGTTATTGAACAAGATGGGTTTGATGGGACTGGGTGAAACATTAACCGCATGGGTTAAGGACTGGCTTAGTGATAGACTTCAGAGGGTCGTGGTGAACGGTACCCTCTCTGATGTGATGGAGGTGATCAGTGGAGTGCCGCAGGGCTCGGTCTTGGGACCGATCCTATTTAACATCTTCATAAGAGACTTGGCAGAGGGTTTCAAGGTAAAGTTACATTATTCACCGATGACGCCAAACTATACAACATAGTAAGCAAAAGCACAACAGATGAAAACACAGTGCCCGACAAAAGCTCAGTGCCCGACAGTATGACGCAGGACCTTCTCCTGCTGGAGCATTGGTCGAAGACTTGGCAATTAAGTTTTAATGCTAAAAAATGTAAGGTCATGCACCTTGGCGGCAAAAATCCATGCAGGACTTACACCCTAAATGGTGAGATCCTAGCAAGGACTATAGCAGAACGTGACTTGGGGGTGATCATTAGCGAAGACATGAAGACTGCCAACCAAGTGGAAAAAGCTTCATCCAGGGCTAGACAAATCATGGGCTGTATCCGCAGAAGTTTCATTAGCCTTAAACCCGAGGTCATAATGCCATTGTACAGATCCATGGTGAGGCACCATCTGGAATACTGTGTGCAATTCTGGAGGCCGCATTATCAAAAAGACGTGCGGAGAGTTGAGTTGGTTCAGCGAATGGCCACCAGGATGGTCTCAGGACTCAAGGATCTCCCGTATGAGGAATGGCTGGGTAAGTTGCAGCTATACTCACTCGAAGAACGCAGAGAGAGGGGAGACACGATCGAGACGTTCAAATACGTCACGGGCCATATTGAGAGGCTAGAAGATCTCTTTTTTCTTAAAGGTCCCATGGCAACAAGACGGCATCTGCTGAAAATCAGGGGTGGGAAATTTCATGGCGACTCCAGAAAATATTTCTTCACCGAAAGGGTGCTTGACCAATGGAATAATCTTCCACAACAGGTAATTGAGGCCAGCAGCGTGCCTGATTTTAAGAAAAGATGGGATAGGTATGTGGGATCTCTTCGTGGAGGTAGTTAGGGGGTGGGTCATTAGTGTGGGCAGACTGGATGGGCCATGGCCCTTTTTCTGCCATCATTTTCTATGTTTCTATGTTCTCCCTACCTTGGAGAGGGTGAACAACCTGTCATTATCTACTAAGTCTATCCCCTTCAGTACCTTGAATGTTTCGATCATGTCCCCTCTCAATCTCCTCTGTTCAAGGGAGAAGAGGCCCAGTTTCTCTAATCTTTCACTATACAGCTGCTCCTCCAACCCCTTAACCATCTTAGTCGCTCTTTTCTGGACCCTTTCGAGTAGTACTGTGTCCTTCTTCATGTACGGCGATCAGTGCTGGATGCAGTACTCCAGGTGAGGGCACACCATGGCCCGGTACAGCGGCATGGTAACCTTCTCTGATCTGTTCGTGATCCCCTTCTTTATCATTCCTTTATCATTCTTTAGCATTCTGTTTGCCCTTTTTGCTGCCGCCGCACATTGCGTGGATAGCTTCATCGATTTGTCGATCAGAACTCCCAAGTCCCTTTCCTGGGAGGTCTCTCAAAGTACCGCCCTGGACATCCTGTATTCGTGCATTAGATTTTTGTTACCGACATGTATCACTTTACACTTATCCACATTGAACCTCATCTGCCATGTCGATGCCCATTCCTCGAGCCTAATTAAGTCACGTTGCAGATCTTTGCAATCCCCCTGCGTCTTCACTACTCTGAATAACTTTGTATCGTCCGCAAATTTAATCACCTTGCTCATCGTACCTATGTTCAGATCATTTATAAAGATATTAAAGAGCACGGGTCCAAGCACCAAGCACTGCGTTACCCCACTGGTGACTTTCTTCCAGTCCGAGTATTGTCCATTTACCCCCATTCTCTGTTTCCTATGCTACAGCCAGTTTTTAATCCATATGAGTATTTCACCCTCGATTTGATGGCTCGCAATTTTTGAAAGTAGTCGATCATGCGGAACCTTGTCGTACGCCTTCTGAAAATCGAGATATACAATGTCGACCAATCGCCCTTGTCTATCTGTCTATTTACTCCCTCAAAGAAGTGCAGCAAGTTCATTAAACATGATCTGCCTTTGCTAAAACCGTGCTGACTGGTCCTTATTAGCCCGTGTCCATCAAGATGATCAACGATGCTGTCCTTTATCAGTGATTCTATCATCTTTCCCGGTACCGAGGTCAGACTCACAGGTCTGTAGTTTCCCAGATCTCACCTCGAACCTTTCTTGAAGATCGGCGTAACATTTGCCACCTTCCAGGCTTCTGGAATCTTTCCCGATTTGATCGACAGATTGGCTATTAGTTGAAGCAGTTCAGCTATGGTCCCTTTCAGTTCCTTGATGACCCTCGGATGGATGCCATCCGGTCCCAGGGATTTATCGCTCTCAGACTTAATGGGGTGGGTCAGTAGAGTAGGCAGACTTGATGGGCTATAGCCCTTTTCTGCCATCATCTTCTATGTTTCTATGTTTAAGTCTATCAATCTGCCTACACACCTCCTCGACTGACCGTCAATCCTGTCAGCTTTCCGTCTTCATTTCCAGCATATAGCCTGATGGGTTCCGGTATGCTGTGTACATCTTCTTCGGTAAATACAGACGCAAAAAATGTGTTCAGTTTGTCGGCAATTGCTTTGTCCTCTTTTAGCACTCCCTTTATTCCATGGTCATCCAACAGTCCCACTGTTTCCTTTGCGGGTCATTTCCCCTTAATATATGGAAAGAACAGCTTGAAGTTCTTCGCCTCCTTAGCTATTTTTTCCTCGTAGTCTCTTTTGGCCCTTTTTACTGCCTTATGGCACCTGCGTTGATGTTGTTTGTGCTTGTTCCAGTTTTCGTCCGTTTTTGACTTTTTCCATTCCTTAAATGAAGTTTTCTTGTCTTTGATCGCTTCCTTCACCTCTACAGTGAGCCACGCTGGTTCTTTGTTCTTTTTCCTCTTGGATCCCTTGTTGATACGCAGTATATATAGATTTTGCACCTTGGTGACTGTGTCCTTAAAAAGGGCCCAAGCTTGCTCTAGCGTTTTTACAGTGCTTATCCTCTTCTTAATCTTCTTCCCTACCATGACTCTCTTCCCTTTGTAGTTCCCTTTTTGGAAGTTCAGTGCCATGGCTGTCGTTTTGGACCGATGTTTCTCCTCTGTGTCCAGATCAAAGCGGATCATATTGTAATCGCTGTTTCCCAGCGACCCTTCTACTTCTACATCTTGTGCCGGTCCTCACCATTTAGAATTAAGTCCAGAATTGCATTTTCTCTAATATTTTCCTTGACAAGTTGTTCCAGGAAGCAATCGCCTACAGCATCCAAGAACTTGGTCTCTCTAATGGATCCGGAGGTGCCTAGGTTCCAGTCTATTCCCGGATAGTTGAAGTCACCCATGATAACTGTGTTGCCTCCTTTGCAGTTGCGTTTAATTTTGTCTGTCATTTCTCCGTCAATTTCTTCGGACTGCCCTGGGGGGGGGTCGATAGTAGATGCCGATCTTCTTTTCCAGGCCATTTGTTCCTGGAATTTTGACCCATAGAGACTAACTTATCCGTCAGTTGTGGTGTGTTCTCTCCAGTAGATTCAATTTCCTCTTTGACATACAGTATATGGCAAAGCCCCCACCTTTTTGAGCCACTCTGTCTCTGCGGTATAGTTTGTATCCCGGTAGCACAGTGTCCCAGACGTTTTCCTCAGTCCACCATGTTTCCGTGATGCCTATGATGTCAACGTTATCTTTTTGTGCCATGGCTTGTAATTCACCCATCTTATTTCTAAGGCTCCTTGCGTTCGTGTACATACATTTGAGTTTGCGGCCTGTTCCTTTCTTGCATTTCCTTCCCTCCTGTGTCCTTTTTGATCTGTCTTGCCTGTAATCCGGTGAGTCTTTCCCTATATCTTCTTGCACGGTATCTTTCTGCTCTGTTCTTAGTCTTGTTTACTATCCCTTTTTAAATAATTCCTAGCATCCTGTTTGTTTTTTTAGCCACCGCCTCACATTGAACGGAAGGTTTCATCGTATTGTCTACGATGATACCCAGATCCTTTTCTTGGGCGCTAATCCCCAAGGTGAACCCTAGCATCTGGTAACTGTGATTAAGGTTATTTTTCCCAATGTGCATCACTTTGCATTTGTCTAAATTAAATTTCATCTGCCATTTGGACGCCCAGTCTTCCAATTTCCTAAAGTCCGCCTGTAATTTTTCACAATCTGCGTATCATCTGCAAATTTAATCACCTCACTCGTCGTTCCAATTTCCAGATCATTTACAAATAAGTTAAATAGCACTGGTCTTAAAACAGAGAATGGTCAAGTTTCTGGAATCCTGTGGATTACAGGACCAGAGACAACATAGATTCACTAGAGGTAGGTCTTGTCAGACAAATCTGATCAATTTCTTTGACTGGATGACCAGAGAATCGGATAGAGGGTGTGCGCTAGATGTGGTGTATTTAGATTTTATCAAAGCCTTTGACAGTATTCCACACAGATGTCTAATAAATAAACTGAATGCCCTTGGGATGGGTCCCAAAGTGACGGGCTGGGTCAGGAACTGGTTAAGTGGAAGGCGACAGAGGGTAGAGATCAATGGAGATCGCTCTGAGGAAAGGGATATTACCAGTGGTGTGCCTCAAGGTTCTGTTCTTGGGCCTGTTCTTTTTTAACATTTTTATAAACGATACTGCTGAAGGGTTGTCGGGTAAGATGTGCCTCTTTACGGATGATACCAAAATCTGCAATAGAGTAGACACGCCAGATGGTGTGAATAACATGAAGAAAGATCTGGCGAAGCTTGAAGAATGGTCTGAAATTTGGCAGCTAAAATTTAATGCAAGGTCATGCATTTGGGCTGCAAAATCCAAAAGGAACAGTATAGTTTAGGGGTTGAAAAACTTATGTGCACAATGGAACAGCGGGACTTGGGTGTGATTGTATGTGATGATCTTAAGGTGGCCAAACAGTATGAAAAGGTGACGGCGAAAGCTAGAAGGATGCTAGTTTGTATAGGGCGAGGTATGGCCAGTAGGAAAAAGGAGGTATTGATGCCCCTGTATAAGACTCTGGTGAGACCTCATTTAGAATATTTGCACAATTCTGGAGGCTGCACCTTCAAAAAGATTTAAAAAGGATGGAGTTGGTCCAGAGGAAGGCTACTAAAATGGTGTGTGGCCTTCCTGATAAGGCATATGGGGACAGACTTAAAGATCTCAATCTATATACTTTGGAGGAAATGTGTGAGAGGGGAGATATGATAAAGACGTTTAAATACCGATGTAATATAAATGTGCATGAGTCGAGTCTCTCTCATTTGAAAGGAAACTCTGCAATGAGAGGGCATAGGATGAAGTTAAGAGATGATAGGCTCTGTCATAATCTGAGGAAATACTTTTTTACGGAAAGGGTGGTAGATGCATGGAACAATCTCCTGGAAAAGGTGGTGGAGACGGAGACTGTGTCTGAGTTCAAGAGGGCCTGGGATAGGCACGTGGGATCTCTCAGAGAGAGAAAGAGATAATGGTTACTGTGGATGGGCAGATTAGATGGGCCATTTGGCCTTTATCTGCTATCATGTTTCTGTATTTCTATGTTTCTATGTCATTGGGAGGGGAAGGGAGGTAAAAAGTAGCATTATTGGAAGATGGCTTGAATATAAACCAAGACCCCCCCATTTTTGACCCGCAAATTTCAGTTTATATTTTAGTATATACGGCTCCTTATCTTTCTCTTCTTGGCTAGGCTGAGAACTTTTCAGCGGCTCCTCATATTACCATGACAGCTTTTCTACATCGATCTGGAATGTGTTTGCATTTTGCAGGGTTTATTTACTGGGACTCTAGAGGAGTTCCCCTCCCTTGCCCCTGGCCCCTACTACCTTGGAAGAGATGGCGTTATAGGGGGTGAACTCAGTCCTTACTATGTCACTGGTTTTAATATTGTGGCCAGATCTGAATTCTCTGTAAGCAGCATAATATATAAGTACATAAGAATAGCCTTACTGGGTCAGACCAATGGTTCATCGAACCCAGTAGCAAATCTCAAGGTGTAGCACTATTCCATGCTTCCAATCCGGGGCAAGCAGTGGCTTCCCCCATGTCTTTCTCAATAACAGACTATGGACTTTTCCTCCAGGAACTTGTCCAAACCTTTCTTAAAAACAGCAACACTAACCGCTTTTACCACATCCTCTAGCAATGCATTCCAGAGCTTAACTATTCTCTGAGTGAAAATATATTTCCTCCTATTGGTTTTAAAAGTATTTCCTTGTAATTTCATCAAGTGTCCCCTAGTCCTTGTAATTTTTGATGGAGTGAAAACATCAATCCACTTGTAGCCATTCTACTCCACTCAGGATTTTGTAGACTTCAATCATATCTCCCCTCAGCTGCCTCTTTTCCAAGCTGAAGAGCCTTAACGGTTTTAGTCTTTCCTTTTGGAAATCGATTGGCATAGTCTGCTGTGACTCAAGAGACAGAAGAGTTGTAGACAGGACATAGTGTTGATTGGTTTTTGGGGTTGGGGGGGGTTGTTGTTTTTTTTACTTTTCTTTGAAATTTGTGTTGGTAACTCCTAATTTTAAGAGATAGTTGTGCTACTGTGCAGAGCAAATTCAAAGTATCTGAAGCAGGTGGATTGTCAAGACATGGTGTATTGGATGCATTATGCCCCTTACAGAGAATTCAGGTCTGGAAAATCTTCACTAAGTGAAAAATGAAATGATTTTTCAGTGCATAGAACATTGGCCCCAAATTCTAAAATGACAAAATTAAAGTGGTGCTATAATACAGCATGAATGCTCCAGAAACACAATAGTCCTTCACTTTCCTTCTAAATTTACTTTCTATATCTGATTATATACATCTGCAGGGCTTAATTTGTAGATCAAAAGACAGTGGAACTGTAGAGCTGGGAGGAGCTTGGGTGGGCCAGAAGAGGGGCTGTTCTTTGCTTGGAAGGGAGAGGATAGAGCTGGATGCTCCTGCTGCACTGGAGTCTGCGTTCCAGGCCATTCCCCCCCCCCAATTAAGCCCTGATAATATGCATATATGAAGCCCAGTTTTGAATAGGCTGTCCGGATTGCAAAAGGCATGTCCAGGTTGGGATGTTCATAATTTGCAGTACATTTTACAAAATGCTTGCTGAAGATGGAGCTATTTTACAAAAGAACACATCACTAGGGGCTCTGGGTGTGTAAGTGTCAACATTTCCACATGTACTGCTTTTGTACCCAGGGGAAACCAATTGAGAAGTCAAGCTCCAAAGCTTTTTCTTTCTTTTTTTGCTGTTGGAGGTGATTTTGAAGCCCAGCGAGATGAGCACAATTCTCTAATTTTCAAAAAAGATAGATGTCCAACAGACGGCATAAACCGGCACTTGGACATCTTACCAGTCAAAACGTCCAAAATGGGCATTTTCAAAATTGATTTTCTAGACGTCTTTCTAGTCATTTTGTCTCCAGTGCATCTAAATTTTAAGGGGGCATATTAGAGGCGTGTTTTGGGTGGGATTAAGGCAGGCTTAGCACTGGGATGTTTTACAGCGATAATCAAACATTTTAGAAAATATCCAGGGAGCAATTTAGACTAGACTTGTTTTTAGAACGAATAAGTACCAAAAAAGTACCCAAACTGACCAGATGACTGGATGAAAACATGACGCCACACACTCCTCCAGTGGTCACTGACCCCCCCTCCCTCTCCCAGTGATAATAGCCACCAACAGTGTACCCCTCCTGACAAAGCGCCTTGCAAAACCCAGGTCGAGGGGGTCAGTGTAGGTGGGATGCATATTATTGATCTAAATTACAAGTGGTTTATCAATGAGTAGCCAAAATTAAGATCTGGAACTGCCTGCGGATACAGTGGCCGAAAGAATCAAGAAGACACAAAAAAAATATGAGTAAAAAAATTGGCATTGTGTGATAAACTTCTTCAGGCGGTATGGGACTTAATAAGTGCTGTGATGGTCCCGATGGCTGCCATTGCTCAAATCTATTGAGCACATTGGTGGCTGGTCTGAACACTTTATTAAAACTGTGTCTGAATTCCAAAGGGCCTGGGATAGGCATGTGGGATCTCTCGGAGAGAGAATGAGATCATAGTTACTGCGGATGGGCCATTTGGCCTTTATCTGCCCTCATGTTTCTATGTTAAATGTATGAATATGTTCACTCTGTGTGTGACATCTGTCTCTATGACAGTCCTAGTAGAGCTGACCCAGACCACCCTATACCACCCTAACTAGTACACTAGTGGTAGAAAGTGTGAGCCCACCAAAACCCACTGTACTGCCTTATAGGTGACACCTGCAGGCATAAGGGCTATTGGGGTAGTAGACAGGTGGGTACAGTGGGTTTTGGGTGAGTTTTGGAGGGCTCACCATATAATGATTGGGGTTATGGTGAGATGTGTACCTGGCACCCTTAATGTGAAGTCCACAGTAGTTCCCCCCTAGGGTGCCCCACTGCTCTGCTAACACATTTTGCGGGTTTGAAAACAGACATTTTTGGACTTTTTTCTCAAAATGTCCAAAATCGAACTTAAACATCCTATCAAAAATGTCCCTCCACATCATTATGTAAAAGTCTTCTAAAATATAAATGATTATTTCACGGTGCTGTTACTTCTAGGCAGCGTTCCAGACCCCATATTACAAAGGACATCATATTTGTAACTGAGAGTTGGACATGCTAAGGGAATTTGCCCCTGGTGAACCAGGTATTCCAGCTGCATTTATTGGGGATCAGGCTGAGACCATCAACTCAGAGCAGTAGAAAGGGACTGCCATCCTCCTCCTGAGTGGCATCTTATCCCCAACACAGAGATGCCAAGTCTTACTAATTAGGAGCGTGTCCCACCCTTTGAGTCCGATTTCGCACTCCCTGATCTTGAACACTGCTTTAATGGAGGGAAACCTTAGTGCTCCGTTTATGAAGCTGCGGTAGCGATTGCTGCTGCTTTTAATCGCTCCGATGCCCCTAGGCATTGGAGCGGTTTGCTGCATGGCAGCTGCTACTGTAAAAGGGGGAGTTAGAGAAGTAACCTAATTAGCCCAACCAGATAGAAAGAAATTTGAGCAGACCTTCCTGCCTCCTGCTTCCCCTTTACTGCAAGTACTTGTATTCTGCAACTGATGTACATACATTTAACTACTGGGTGGGAGACAATTTTCAGCTCCCAAATTGCTTCCACACTTTGTATTATTTCAGAGGCTCCGAAGAAAAGCCAATATCATTTCATGCTGCCTTGATTCATTTACAAAACAATACTACATGTAAATCATTCTAGATTTATACCCTGGATGCTCCTTGGCATGGTAAATCCACTCTTTGGGATGATTCACCCTTGGCATCTCTGCCAACATGATTTTTATGCTATGAGGATAATCAGTGGTGATATGTGCAACAGGATGTGAGCACAGAATGATGCTGATGGAGTATAAAAGTTCTCAGGAAGAAGCGTGTCTTCCTTTTGATCCTACCCCTCGAGTGCCAGTCAGGCTTGTAGAGAGCTTGTGCTGCTGGACTGGCACCCTGGACATCTAGACCTCTGGTCTCAGGGAAAACAAGACTCCAAGGAAGTTCAGCATCCAAGTGAGGTGTCAGTCCCACAGCCATTCGACAAGAAAGTATCCCTAGCTGAGACTGGAGAGGTTATTACCCAGGCCATCCTGAGCGGGTGGTACAAATGAAGAGAAGGAAAAGGTTTGAAGTTTAGAGATTAGGGTTAACAGATGTCTGGGGAAACCCAGATATGTCCTCATCCTGGAGGGATTTCCAAAACCCGGCAGTTTGTCAGGTTTTTGGAAGGCTCCGAGCTTGGGGCCATGTCTGGAAGCCCTCTGCGCATGCGCAGACATTGACGTGATATTGCGCATGTGCATGAGCTCAAGGAAAGAGACATGCGGTTTGTGTGGGGGCAAGGCTGAGGGTGGAACAGGACAGGAGGCGGAACGGGATGGGGTCAGGTAGGAAATCTGGTAACCTTATTCGAGATACAAACAAGAGGAACAAGAAAGAGAAGAGGCCTGAGAACGTTTGGAGTCAGGGAGAAGAAAATGATCTCTGCAGTGATTTTTGGCCTTCTTATTTGAAGGAGCCTTTAAATAGAAACAAAAAATAATGGCTGATACAGACCATGTGGCCTAGCCAGCCTGCCCGTCCATCCCAGCTGTATTCAGAGAAGCTGGAGTTTTGTAGGATGCCTGAAAAGAAGGCCACATTCAGGCCTTAAGAATTTGTCCTCCCTCCATGGGGACAGAAGCCTGCAGTTTGCTTCTGCCATACCCTGCTGTGGTAAAGTCAAGAAGTTTTTTTTTAAAAAAGGAGATGAATTAGCCATTTAAAAAAAAATACTTTAAGTTTTTATCAAGGGAGGTGTGTTGGATTTAATGTCTATTGAATCTTTATTAGTGACTTCCAAGAGCAATTGGGAATTATAATTTGATTAGTTTATTGTCCACCAAATGTAAAATCTGAGAAATTGTTACAGTTGTTTAATGTGACATTTGAGCTTTCAGTGCAATATGAAAAGCTGATTGTATTAGGTGATTTTAATATACCCTTTAATCTGAGATTGGGAGAAATTAATAAAGTTTTGTGACTCCATGGAGTATATTGGGTTTTGTCAAAAAATTGTCGAGACAACTCATATTCAAGGCAAGACTTTAGTTTTGTTGTTTCTACAGAATTCTCTAAATGAGATCTGGAACTCATCAAATGTTATACCAGTTCAGTGGTCTGACCATTATTTTATCAAATATGATTACTGGTGGAAGAGAACTGCAGACAAAAATGATATAGAGTAAGATTTAAAAAGTATGTTTGAAAAAACTGGTGAGCCTTTGGGAGAGTTGAAGCATTGACCAAAGCTGAGGAATTTATTACCAACTGAGTTGAAATCTACACAGTGTTGTTTGAGTTTTCAGAAGTTGTTGAAAACTTGGCTCTTTAATAAGAGTTATATTATGAAGTGATGGTTTTAAGGTTAATTGGTGGATTTAGATATGATGAAGAAATAATTATTGTATAGAGAGGTGGGTTATATAGTTTTGAGGTTTGATTGATTGTACTCCTTGGGATCTAGCTAGGTAGTTGGGACCTGGGTTGGCCATTGTTAGAAACAGGATACTGGGCTTGATGGACCTTCACTTTGTCCCAGTATGGCAATTCTTACGTTCTCATGTGAGCCAAGTATAGGACAATTGAGCCATTGTGACATCACTGCTGAGGTTGGTTCTTAGGCATTGGTGGAATGAGGCATTATGACATCACAATCTCAGCTCTGGAATGTTGCTACTCTTTGGGTTTCTGTTAGGTACTTGGGACCTGGGTTGGCCTCTGTTGGAAACAGGATACTGGGCTTGATGGACCTTCGGTCTATCTCAGTATGTCAACTCTTATGTCTCAATGTTCTTATTGTTTTGTAAACTGCTCTAGCACCTTGGTTTGAGTGGAATATCAAGTATTAAAATCAAATCAGTCAAGAATTTGCCCTCCCTCCGTGCAGTTTGCTTCTACCATACACTGTACTCCTGGTGTGAAGCCCCCCTACCAGCCATCCAGGAGCCACTAGCGATTATAACTGAAGTAAGACTGTGGTCCAGTCTTGCACAATCAGCTATAATATTCATTGTTCTTGTTGGGAATTTTATTCCTGTTTTAAACAGAAAATTTGCCCAGGGAAGGCAACTCTGCCACCGCTTTAAATGAAGATGGTGATATAGAATATATTGTGGGGTTTCTTTAGGATGCCTGCTGCATGTTAAGTCATGAGTCAGAGTTCTGTTTTCATTAGTGAAGAGAGCTGTGGAAGGAGGCCCTAATTTTCCCTGTAATATTAAGGCACTAAGGGTTCATTAGATAAGGGACATCATGAAGCTGCTAACAGCCTAATTGACTCTGAAACAGGAAAGGGGGAGGGAATGGAAAAGAGAGTCACAGCTGCCCAAGGACAAATCATATGAAAGAAGCCTGTTGCTTCCTGGGGATGGACATGTAAAATACAGTAAAGGCTGGGGATTTTTCTCTCACACCTACCCACTAAAGGAATCAAATATGTCAAAGCTTCAAAGTTAATCAGTGCATCTTTCTCAGGTTCGTCCTCAAGGGCCGCAATCCAGTCAGGTTTTCAGGATTTCCCCAATGAATTGGTATGAGATCTATTTGCATGCACTGCTTCCATTGTATGCAAACAGATCTCATGCATATTCGATGGAGAAATCCTGAAAACTTGACCTGGCAAGAGCCAAGATTTGCGCATATTTTGGATAGGGTTCCCTTCCTCTCCACACCTTTTGGTTATTAATCCTGTATTTTTTTGTAGGCATTCAACAGCTACACCTGTAAATCTTCTACCTGCAATTGCATCCAAATCTAGTCTCTTTCCTACCTTCATTCCTTTATTCCATGATCTGTTCATGAACTGGCTCCATTCTCAACAAGCACTGAGTTGAAAAGGCAGTAGAGAAACACAAGCCTTCCTAGTAATGAACACCTGGATAGAAAGGAGAATGTTCTGCTTCTCTTTGGAAGCAGAACTTATAGAGCGTGTTAGCCACGTCTACTCTGCTATGAAGAGCAGGCTGCAAGATCCTTTGAAGGATGTCTATCTTTGGGAATGGAAAAACTGTTCTGTCTTGGTTTTCCCTGGAATGCCCATGCTACTGAAATATTCTGTTCATATTCTGCTCATCTTTTTGATGGACCGTGAAAGTGACCTTCTTGAGGCTTTACAGTATCATTTCATTTTTGTCACGTTTGTCTCTGGCCTTTTCCCCAGTTCAGCAATGTCTCTGAGCACTGGTGGGACTCTCTGTAGAGAAACCGCTGTGTGCTCATCCTATACAGTTGCATTGTGCTGCCGAAAGCTTGTCCACAGTTTGCCACATGTTTTTCACATCCATGAATGATACCGGCTCGTACTTTGTAGGCCGACAGCAAGGATTGCTGCTGATCTTCTCATGTGGACCTGGGGAGATTGCTTTGCTTTTCAAGAGGCTGGACAGTGTCAAATCGTAGTTGTTCCTGGACCTCTGGCAGGCACCACTGCAGTACTTAAACCTCACAATTTCATCCGAATTGTAGCCCAGTCCAAGGTCCCGCACCTTGACCATCAAGCTCCTTATGCGGCATCCCTTGGCCCCACGGGCTGGCAGCTTCCTGTTCTTCTTGGGTTTGTTTTGGTCTGCAGGAGAGCGTTCTGACCGGAAGAGGTGATTGTCTGCAAACTCTGCAGCACTCTGTCCATCTGAGGTTGAATTGTTCCCTGTGGTAACAGAAGCGAAACAAAGACATATCAAAGAAAGGCTATAAAATAAACAATAGAATTCAGCAAAGGCACATTCATTACATTACATTTGTGATTTCTATTCCGCCTGTGCCTTGCGGTTCTAAGCGGATTACAGTTAAAAGAGATCAGGACATTACCGAGAGAATTACATTACAACGATTTAAGTAAATTACATGTTGTGGTATAGAAATACAAGTATAAGATATCTGGATTTATCGATAGAATAGCTTGACAGGGTTCAAGTAGTTACAAGGTTCAGTGGGGAAAACAATATAGGCAACTGAAGAAAGATACCTAACTTTGAAGGAATCAGTTGAGTGGATACCTAAGGGAGATGCTTATTTAGGAGAAGGTTAAATTCAGCAGTTCCTAAACGCAATCATTGTAACCACCCAACAGCATTCTTCCTGGAATAATTGTGTACAAATGCATAATTTGACATTATAATGGGTGGCATAACAAGTGATGGAAATAAATAAAGGTCCTCTTTTACTAAGCCACTGTAGAGATTTCTACTGTGGCCCGAGGCACTAAATGCTCCAGCGCTCATAGGAATTCTATGGAGCATTTAGCGCTTAGGAAAAGGGGGTGGGACAGGGGGAAAGGAAGTGATTTAGCAATAGATCCTGGTTGCTTAAATTGCCTGTTCGGGACTAATGGCTAATTTTCAGGGGCACTTAACCAGCTATTTTGGTAGTGTTCTGGGGTGGAGTCTACACTTGGCCAGTTAAGTGGATTAGATTGATTACTTGATCTACTGCTTATTAAAGTGGTGTAGTGAAATAAACAATGTGCCAATATTCAGCAAGGTTGACTGCCTAAAAGTCACCTGCACTTAACCAGCTATGTTCGCTTCCTCTGGAAACCTGGAAATTCAATATCAGTACCTGGATATTGCCCAGCATTCAGCAAAACACTGATCACCACCGGCTGAATATCAGACCAGGAGTCTCTAGATTTATACTGCTAAACTTCCCGCTTATGACTGCCACAACGGTCACCTTTGAGACAGGGGGCCATGTTGGATCTTCTGTACATACTTGGAATTAGAAGGGGTCATGTATGCAGTTGCATTCTTCCTCATCCACGTTTGGAGCAGGACAGCCATAAATGTTAGGTGCATAGAAATGACAGAGCAAATATGGCTGCCCATCTACTGTGACATGTGCAAGAATATATCTGTCCTTCCTTCTCTTATAATTTGATGTTTCTTCACAGAAATGGGAGCTATTTTAATATATTTATCAATGGTCTGGAAATTGGAACAAGTGAGGTAGTTAAATTTGCAGATGACACAAAACTGGTTCAAGTTAATATTGTTGTATAGAATGAAACATTTCTTAGAACTTATTTACAGGTTATTGTCCAGTCTCTTGTACTTACTTCCATGGATTACTGTAATAGTTGCAGCTAAATTTGTTTGAGATATGATCGTGCTGCTCCATTCTTATGAGAACTACACTGACTGGGCTTGTCTTAGTTTTTTCACAGACTTGATAACTGTATGTTCCTGAAGTATTTAGGCAACTGACCTGTACAATCTTATTCCACAATAACTGATCTCTAGAGCTGTTAGTCACTAGTTTTTAACTTTGTTAGTTCTACTCAATTTGTAGCATCTTTTAATCATTGTAAACCGCATAGAACTTCACAGTCCTGCGGTATAGAAACTGTTATTATTATTTAAAGTTTTAACCACACTTCAGTATGCAAATTAGCAAGAGATTTATGTTCCTCAGGAGAATTGTGGTTAGCCATATCATCTGTTAAAAATTGTAGATTATTCTTCAAGTTTCCAAGTTTTATTAAAATTTGATATCCCAACCATCATGAAATATCTAAGTGGCTCAAAAGAATGTGTAGAAAAAAGGGAAGAAGTACATTAATAGATAGTAAAGCCAAAAATAATCAAAAACCACCCCACACGCGTTCTGGAAAGGGAAGGTCTTAAAGCTCAGTTCGTCTAGCCATGTTCAACTCATAATAGAAGAACTTAAGGAGAAGCATATGAAAAGAGAAAAGTTTTTCTGGCTGCTGTGATAGAAACAATACCACCATAAAAACTGGAAACACATACAGACCTGGTGGTGGAACTGACAACAGCCAAACAAACTGTGTTGGTGATTGTACCAGTGAGGACTGGGAGCAAGAAGTGCATCAGCAATCAATTTTAGACAGCCTTACCGTTGGTGCTCCAAGCTGTTGCCGATATGGTGCGTATCTGTGCATGCTCAAAGCCTGCTGACTCCTGCCGTATAGAAAGCAGTGTTGATGGTCATTGGGAGACAGAGAGCCTTACCAAAGCCAGAAGACGAACAAAGCCTCCACCGCCAATGCACTCTGATGTGGCACAGGGCAGGAGTCGGCACCAATGACCCAGGACATTGGCCGGAGCTGGTATAACAGAATGTGGCATCATAGGAGGGGGGTGTTGTACAGCATTGGCAGTCATTGGGGGGGGGGGTGCTATACAGAAAGCAACATCGTTGATCACCGGGGGGGGGGGGGGGGGGGGCGTACAGAAAGCAGCATCAGCGGTAATTTGAAGGGAGTACAGAAAGCAGCATCGGTGGTCATTGGGGGGCATATAGAAAGCATCGGCAGTGGCAGGATACAGTGCAGGAAAGCAGCGACATTCATCGGGAGGGGGAGTGTAGGAAAGCAATACCCATCATTAAAAAGGGAGTACAGAAGTGGCGGCTACCTGTGTGACTCAAATATAAGCTGAGACCCCCATTTTTTAGCCATATTTTGGACCAAAAATCTTGGCTTATATTTGAGTATAGACAGTAAGTAAAAACTAATCCTTATTTAATGATGAATAACTTTTGGACTATAATGTATCTTAAACAGAAAACTATCTTTAGATAGATTTTTCCTCAAAAAGCTTTTTTTTTTTTAATCCAATTTAAATTTTAAAAATTGGGGTTTTTTTATTTTAAAAAAATCAATGATTTTTATCCACCCTGAGCCATATTGAGTGGGCCTTCTATTCATGAGTCCACAAGACCCTTGGCTCTGTGCCCTAGGGCAAGGAGGAGAAGCCATCAAAGGGGTTGATATTCTGGTTCACATCTGCCTCCTGATGCAAACTGAAAAGATCTGGGGTAAGGGCATAAGATTCCCCTGGGCCTGGCTTTTTTTCAGGCTTCCTAAACTTGAAGAAAATTTGCTGAATCACATTCTTTAAAACTTCAGTGACAGCGAAGAATCAATAATTATTCCTAAATAGCACAATTCTGTGATAACCGGAATTTTAATGCAACCAAAAAGCACAAACAGTTTGAAGAACAGGAACAGAAGAGACTTTTTATCGGGATGACCCAACACAGCCTGTGTTTCAGCCAAAAGCTTGCGTCAGGGGTCTAGAAAAAAATAAAAAATAATATACACAAATATAAAACTCTTATCAGCCTACTTCAGTAATCTAGTAATTAAATAAATAAATAAAAATCACACATTAAGAAATACAGAATATAAAATCACAAGGGAATAACATATGAAAATACAAAATATATAAATGTATTTATTATTTTTCAAATTTATGGTCCATCTATATCGAAGCAGTTCACATTGCATAAACTTACATAAAATGTGCCAGAAACTTCAGAGCTTTGCTCCTACAATTTTCTAATTTAAAATTTTGAAAAGTTTCCTAAAAACACATAATCTTAATTGTCCAGGAAGTGTGTTCCAAAGTTTTACTCCAGCAACAGAGAGATTGAAGCCTTCATAGTATAATGCAATCTTACCTCTCTTTTCATTGATAATAACTTTCTATGTTCTGACCTCAAAGTTCTTCTTGGCCAATACACCTGGAGCCTGATGAGTAATCCTCCATAAGAACATAAGAATTGACATCTCCGGATCAGACCCTGGATCCATCAAGTCCGGTGATCTGCATACACGGAGGCCCCCATATCACTGTATGCTTCTCAAAGGAGATGTGCATCTAATTTACCCTTACCCGTATCACTCTATGCCACTCTTAAGAAGATGTGCATCTAGTTTACCCTTAAATCCTAGAACAGTGGATTCTGCAATTACTTCCTCTGGGAGAGCATTCCAGGTGTCCACTTCAATTGCACCCCAGTGGGGTACTATGGGCTGATCTAGCAGCCCCAGTGACCACCCTTGCTGCAGCATTCAACTACACTTCATTGAAGATGAACCTAGGTCAAGGGCATTACAATCATCTAACTGGGATAAAATCATTCCCTACAAGACGTACAGAATCATAAGATGATAAAATTAGTTTGAACTTATAGAGAAGGTGCAATTGTGCAAAACCAGTACCTGATACCTTACATTTCATACACAAAGTCAAATCTAAAATCACTCCCAGCAAGCGCATTTCTTGCTTAACATTCAACCATGTATCCATCACATTCAAATAATTTGGCCACCTCACATCTACAGTACTTCTCTTCCCATAAGCATCACCTCCGTTTTACTAATATTAAGTTGTAATCCATACTGTGTCATTCAAGCCAAAATATTCTCCATGTAACTATTCAATCTTGATTCTAATCCCTGATATCCATCTACTAAAGGAAAAATAAACAATATATCATTACCTATGACACCTTTACATAAGAATATAAGAATAGCCTTACTGGGTCAGACCAATGGTCCATCAAGCCCACTTTCCTTTTCTCACGGTGGTCAATCCAGGTCACAGTACCTGGCCAAAACCCAAGGAGTAGCAATATTCCATGCTACCAATACAGGGCAAGCAGTGGCTTTAAAGCTTTTGTGCTTGGATTTCACTCTATGTCGGACAATTTATTACACTGGGAACAGCACTATAAGTTTGCACTCCGGCTGTACATTTGCCCTAAAAAGGTTCGCTATATGAGTTTCAATAATACAGGGGCCTGATTGAAGTATCAACCAGAAGCAACCCTTGGATATTTGTTTTGGACTTGTTCCCGGATTATACCTTTTTGGACTTCCCTGTTAACTTATCTTTCCACACTTTGGTTGTGTGTTGTTAAATTGGATCCACTAATATTATCTGATACTTTCACTTCGCAGTCCCCTCTCCCTGAGGGTTATGGCTCTTTTCTCAGAAAGGTGATGGGTAAGAAAGTGATTTTGCTCCAATGGATGGATGACAGAATGCTTAGGGGCTCATAATCGAAAGAGAAAAACATCCAAAAACCGGCCTAAGTCGGCACTTGGACGAACATTTCTCAAAAATGTCCAAGCGTCGAAAATAAAAACGGGTTTTGGACGTATTTCTGAACAACCTAGGCCTTCATAGTGCCGTTCAATGTCCAAAGCTAAACGGGGCATTTCGGGAGGCATGTCGAGGGCGGGAATTGGGCGGGACGTGGGCTAGCTTAGACTTAATCGTACAGCATGTATAACCGAAAGTTATACAGCCCAGGATCAACGGAACTTGGACGTTGTGACTTAGACCATTGTAAAACATGGTCTAAGTCACAAAAACTCACCTAAACGCACAAGATAAGCACTTCAAACACATAACACAGACCCCCACACACTACCCCATTGATCACCAACCCCCCCACCCCCATAAATATTTTATTCACAACTTTCAGCCTCCAGACCTGGCCGCCTGGCATAGGAAAGCCTAGTCATCCAGCCCAGAGGCAGCTTAAGTCTTCTTGGGGGTGGGTTAGGGACCCATAGAGAGGAGGACCCATGCCCATAAGCCCCTGTAATCACTGCATTGATATGTAAACATGTGCACGGCCCTATACACCCCCAAAACTCTTTTTTACTGGCATATAAGTGGCTCCTGCAGCCATAAGGGCTATTTGGGTGGTAGATAAGTGGGTCTAGGGGATTCTGGAGGTGGTTTGGGGGACTCACCTCACCTATAAGGGAGCTGTAGTGAGGAGAAGCCATGGCACCCTTTTTGTGAAGTTCACAGCAGTGCCCACTATTTAGGTGGCATGTCTGGGTGTACAGTCCATCACTTTGTGGACCCCTCCCACCTCCAACAGGGCTTGTTCTAGGCATTTTGGACTTGGACGGAAAGTTGGACGGAAATGTGGTATAAAGATGGACGATTTAATGGCTTGGACAATCAGATCGGCAGGATGTATAATTAGACGATTTTCAAAAGTAAAAAAAAGTTGGACGTATCTTTCGAAAATGTGTCTTAGGCTCTTTTTAACTTTGGATGACTTGCGAGATGGACGTAAACGGACTTAGATGTCCCTTTCGATTATGCCCCTCTTACTGTTCAACAGTGGCACATGCAGATGTTTGCTCTTCTTAAAATGGAGCAGACCCTCATCAGATCAATACATTCAATGCAATGAAGGACTTTTCATCAGACTTGGCGGGATTTTTGCGACTCTCTTACTCCAAGAATTTTGAGATTTTTGTTGAATATTTGACCTATCTGATTTGGTTGTATTATTTGCACTCTATGTGGGGTGTTTGTTGGTGGGAGGAAGGTACGCGGAAATGTTACTTGCTTTGTAGCATGCTTTGTAGCATAGCGCAGATTTTGTTAATAAAAATTATTTATACATAAACAATATATTATACTTGTATAACCTGTAAAGTATACCTACTGTCTCAACACTCCTCTTTTATCAGCCATATAAATGTTATGTGAAAATGATTTTTATTAAACAAACAGAGAAATAAACAGAAAATACAACAGAAGATACAATATCTGTTCCAAAAATTGTTTTTGTATCCAACCTTATCTGCTCCTCACCATCCTCCCCCCCCGACCCAAAAGCAAAAGGACACAGAGAAAAACAATCAAAACAGAGGAAGGAGAAGATGTATTAGTACAAAGGAAGCCTAGGCAATATAGCAAAATCATATGCAGGGCTCCCTACCCCTCACCCCAGCATAGTAATTGTAAAGGCACAAATATCAATAAAGACAACTAGCAAGGAAAGATAAATTGATAACAGATAGTCTATGCCTTGAAAAGATATCATCACTCTGAATAAAGAAGAACAAGGAAATAGCAAATATCCCACTGGAGGAGGCCCCAACTCCAGCAAAACATCAGGGCCCTGGACTTTGAAGGGCCCCAACTGAGTCCATGAATGAATGGAAATTGCAAGAGGAGAACTTGCACCATTGCTGTTAACAATGAAATGCCAGTTATAAGAGGCCTCTCTTCATCAATTGCAGCCTGGTTACCCAAACAAAATGCTAACAAGCACTCTGGGGAAGTAGGGGAATAAACTTTTATTTACACAGAATTAGGGGTCTATTTTCCTCACAAATCTCCCCTCATTGAAACCCACTGCATTCCCAAAATACGCTGCCCCTCTCAGTTTAGTTTAGTCAGTCCAGAGTTGTGGGCGACAGTCCTTCACATCCAGCCAGGAGCACAATTCATGCTGAGAGAGCTTGACGATGCAGCCTTTTTATTTAGTCCTGTGTAAGCAAAAAACTTCAGTTCAGCAGGTTCCTACCTCAGTTGGGAATAAGTTACAGTTCTCTCCTGATCCTCCACATCCTTCCTTCACTCTGGGACCTCTGGTTCTGATCCTGGCTCTACCTTTTAAACTCTCCTCCTCTACTTCCTGGTTTGGCACTTTCCTCCCCTGCCCCCCTCCTGAAGATGTTTCCCTTTCAGAGCTGTCCTTGCCTTTCTTCCAGCTGGCTAGGAGGGGGAGTGCTGGAGGTTCCTCCAGGAAACCTGTCTGAGGAGATGAACTAACCCGAGGAAGGAGCAAGGTTTCATACCCTCTGCCACACAGCCTTACCTGCTGACACTGCGTTTGAAGCTGAGAAAATGCATCGTGGGTCGTGGGTCAAAGGCATGATGGGTCTCAAAAGATGGCCCACTGTCAGCTCTGGCTGAAAATGACTGGTTAACCCTGAACAGGTGACGTAATAATACTACTATTACTAATTTATTTCTTGTATACCGCCCTGCCAGTAGTTCTTGTTTATCGAATAAATGAGTTTTTAATAATTTCCTAAATATAGGGTAAGAAGAGCCTGAGCAATCAACGGGCTTATCCAGGAATTCATTTTCCCCGCCTGATATTCTAAAGTTCTGTCAAAGAATGTTTTATAATGACATGCCCTTGGGGTAGGGAAGATAAACATACCCGAATTTCTGATATGTTTTTTTTTAATTGAACAGTTTCAGATATGGTACTAGATAAAAGGGTAATAGTCGACAAAGAGCCTTATAACAAAGCCCTCCCTCCGACTTCAGCGCTGACATCAGGGAAGACTTCCAGTCGGCTGTGTGCTGCGCCAGGGCAGGCAGGAAATAGAAGACGAGCCTCGCGGCTCGAGCTCTATTTGGATGAGAAAGTTGATGATAAGGTTGCTGGAAAATGAGGGCTGGACACGAACGTGGGAGGCAAATGCAGGACACAGAAGGGATCGAACGTGGGAGGCAAATGCGGGACAGAAGGAGATCGAACATGGGAAGCAAACGCGGAACACAAAAGGGGGGAGGGAGTGCTTTTTTGGACACAAGGCATGAACTTGGGAGAGAGGATGGAGGAAAGGAGAGAAAGAAGTGGGGGAGAGAATGCGTTTTTGGACACAGAAGGCATGAACTTGGGAGAGAGGAAGGAAGGGAAAGAGATGCTGAGGTGGGGGAGGGAATGCGTTTTTGGACATAGAAGGCATGAACTTGGGAAAGCGGAATGGAGGGAAAGAGATGCTGAGGTGGGGGAGGGAATGCGTTTTTGGACACAGAAGGCATGAACTTGGGAGAGAGGAAGGGAGGGAAAGAGATGGTTGTGTACACGGGGAATGGAAGAAAGAAGAATTTTTGATCATAGGGAGGGAATGAGGTACAGATGAAAGGAAGAAATATTGTGGTGGAATGGACAGATTGAAACGGATGCAAGAGGGAGGAATGTTGGACATAGTGGTGAAGTGAATTGAGGGAGAGATGTGGCATGGTGCTGGAGAGGGGTGATAGAAGGAGAAATGTTAGGCATGGGACTGGTGGGCAGGGGCGAAAGATGAGAAAGGGATAAATGCTGGACCATGATAGGAGGAACCAATGGATAGCAACAGAAGAATTTACAGAAGATAGGAAAGCGGAAAAAAGAAACTGGGACCAACTTTATGGAAAAATAAGTCTCCAGACAACAAATGTAAAAAATGGAATTTATTGACTAAAATATGTTAGCTTTGGGAAATGTATATAGCAGATGTCTTTGTATTGTGTTCAGAAGAAAAGGAAATGCATTTCTGGTTTTATTTTTACAGTGTTGAAGTACTTGCTGACCCTTGCTGTGACTGGTGGGGATCCCCAAGCACTGCCAGCAGAGGACCTCCTCTAGAGATGGCCAGAACTCCCCTCCACCAAGCACAGCAGTTGCTGGCAACATCCATGAGCCACTGAGGTGCCAGCATCTGTGACTCAGGGACGCTACTGCTGCCTGCCAAGCTTGGCAAAAGGGACCCCGGCCAACTGCAAAGGAAGTCCTCAGCTGTCAGCTTGGGGGTTCTCATCAGCTGAGTATTTATATTTTATATTTACATTAGAGCAGTGGTTCCCAAACCTGTCCTGGGGGACCCCCAGCCAGTCAGGTTTTCAAGATATCCCTAATGAATATGCATGAGAGAGATTTGCATATAATGGAAGTGACAGGTATGCAAATCTCTCTCATGCATATTCATTAGGGATATCTTGAAAACCTGACTGACTGGGGGTCCCCCAGGACAGGTTTGGGAACCACTGCATTAGAGGCTCTGGTAGAAACCCGTTTACAAAGTATGTATTCTTAATATTTCCAAATTAATAAAGTCTCTTTGCTTATTTGTAAATGGGTTTCTACCAGAGCCTTTAATTCAGTAGCATAATTAAATGAAATAACTATTTCTGAAGTTTATAGGGATGGGCGGGGACAGAGGGGATTCCTCGCGAGGACGGGTGGGGACGGAGGGATTCCTCGCGGGGACGGATGGGGACGGAGGGATTCCTCACAGGGACGGGTGGGAACGGAGGGATTCCTCACGGGTATGGGTGGGGACAGGTGGGATTTTGGCGGGGACGGATGGGATTTCTCTTCTGTCTCCGCGCAACTCTCTACTCCAACTGCAAGACTCCTGGCCTAAGAAGAAATCCAAAAACCTATGAATCTTCCTCCTACAAAGATGTCATCTGTATGACAGTCAAAAGCTACAACCAAGTATATAATTAAAACTGCAGAAGCTTAGGGCCTCTTCTATCAAACTGTGCTAGCAGTTTTTAGTGCAGAGAGCCGCACTGAATTACCCGCTCTGCTCTGCTCCTGATGCTCATGCTAGTGCACTTTGATAGAATAGGCCCTAAGACATTGTTCTGAAAACATTTCAACATCACAGCAAAATTCAACATAGCACGAGTCTGATGCAAAAATGAAACATCTTCTTAAAAACAAAAAGCTAATGTATCTTAGAAATCAACAGAGTAGTCTTCTCTGGAAATTTCAGAACCTCTCACAAATATTAAAACATATTATTCAGTACAATCATCCTGGATTGAAGAGATTTCTCCAAAGCTTTCATTTTATTTTAGAGGAATAAGTTACTCTTTACCAAGGTTTTCTATTTTCTATACTGGTAATTGCCTGCTGACACTTTATAATCTCCAATTCTTTTTTTTTATGGAAAGAATTTTTAAAAATGTGTATGGAAGAGTGCCCCTAGTGGTAGTACCTCAAGACTACTGCTAGGGGTCATGGAGCCATTTTGTTTCCTAGAGCTAGATGGGAGCAGAGGGGATCCCTCCTGTCCTGACCCACTAGATCATCTTCAGGTAAATCCCAGGGAAGGTGGGGGGGAAGGATTCTTTGCAACTTATCAGTAGGACTTTGGATCAAGGGAGAGGGTTTATCTGGGGGATCAGATTGGGGGAACTGGGGGAAATTGGATGGGTTATTTGCTAAGGAGGCTGAGGTACAATCAGAGAATTAAAGGTCAAGGGGGGAGCTCCCTTTGGGCTATTATCGATTTCTTTATTCTTGGGTCCAAAATGTGTCACCTGCACTTTCAGGCACTACATATAATGTAGTGTAGTGTGTGGGAAGTGCAGAGAAGATGATGGACATGCCCCTGCATTTACCATACACAACCGAACCATACTTTAGTAGAAGAGCCCCTTAGTTTCTAGTTGCAGATTTTTGAAAACTTGATCCAAATGTGCCAAAGATTGGTGTCCTATAAAGCATCGCATTGATTGTGAAATCTGTGAAGGATTTGCATGGAGGGTCGTGGTGGATTGCCTTTGATGCAGGAAGTTTTTCACCCCTGACGCAGCAAGAGCGAAACGGAGATTTCCCCGTCAGGTGGGCTGTTTACCCACGAGGCCTGGGTAGTGGGGCTTGGGAGTAAGCCTGATTGGAGACAGCTGGGACTTCGTGGACAGCTAAGTTTTTCCTTTTTCCTTGCTCAAGTTGCAATATTTCTGACTGTGCCTCTGGACCGCAATCTTTTTTCACACAATGTTTGTATGTGAGATTTTGGCGTGCTGGATGTGAGGTGTTTTTTTGGGGGGCTGCTATTGTGCCCCATTTTTCACCACTGTTTTTGATATAGTGAAGACACATAAGTAGAGTTCTTTTAGCCATATGAAGCTTAACTGAGGCTTTTTCTCCACTTTTTTTCTGTCTTCTGTAGGTGTATGTGTGATGTGTGGGTGGCCTTGCAGTATTCCAGAACACCCTTGAATGTTCGATTTAAGGTGCATTTTGAGGTAAATGGTGATTGTTTGTGTCCCTATCCTTAGTTAGTCTGAAGTAGTGTCCTATGAAGTCCCATTCCTCGCTACCAATGCAAAGTAGAAGGTGAATGAGAGGCACTTTGGTACAATCATGTCAGTTTCCTTTGGAAAAGTGCCTTTTGTGTATATTTAAACAGGACACACTGGAGTTGCACATGTCCCTTTACTGAACTCATAAAAGGAGTCTGCAATCTCAGGATCTGCTATAAAATGTCATACATTAAGGAGCGAGTGAAGTGCAAGATCTTGGCCATCTCACCAAACCTCCGTGAGTGAGGAAAGTTATCTGACATTAATAATATAATGGTCAATATTCAACTGGCAGTGGTCAGCAGTTTTTCAAACACTGACCAATGTAGGTAAAATTAGGCCCCAATATCCAATACTGAGCCTTATCTGGGTTCCAACATTGAATCACAACAAAGGGAATGGAGCAAAACTCCCACAAGCTTGAACCAAGAAACAAAAAGTGTGAGGAGTCTGAAACAGAACACGTCAAACCTCAGCATAACATACGCTGGACAACATGGTTGATATACAGTATATATGGTGTTTTATTCACAATTGAAGAGACCCAACATAGTCCGTGTTTTGGCTACAAAGAGCCTACCTCAGGATTCACAAATACATCAATTGTTGATCCTTATAAAACAATCAGATATAATTCACCCAGTGACATGCAGTGACATTTATAATAGGGGATTCAGTAGATGAACTAAACCAGAGGTGACTAACCTCAGCCCCCGCAAAGATGTGAATAAACATGTGGATAAAGGTGAGCTGGTTGATATAGTGTAGCTAGATTTTCAGAAAGCTTTTGATAAAGTTCCTCACGAGAGGCTCCTGAGAAAATTAAAGAGTCATGGGATAGGTGGCAAAGTTCAGTTGTGGATAAGGAATTGATTATCGGATAGAAAAAAGAAGGTAGGGTTAAATGGTCATTTTTCTCAATGGAGGAGAGTAAACAGTGGGGTCTGTACTGGGACCGGTGCAATTTAACTTATTTATAAATGATCTGGAAATTGAAACAACGAGTGAAATGATTAAATTTGCGGATGACATTAAACTGTTCAAAGTTGTTAAAACGTATGCGGATTGTGAAGAATTACAGGCCGACCTTAGGAAATTGGAAGACTTGGCGTCCAAATGGCAGATGAAATTTAATATGGACAAATGCAAAGTGATGCACATTGGGAAGAATAACCTGAATCACAGTTACCGGATGCTAGGGTCCACTGTGGGGATTAGCGCCCAAGAAAAGAATCAGGGTCTCATCGTAGACAATAAGATGAAATCTTCTGCCCAATGTGTGGCGGTAGCCAAAAAAGCAAATAGGATGCTAGGAATTATTTTAAAAAGGATGCTTAACAAGACTAAAAATGTTATAATGCCCCTGAATCGCTCCATGGTGCGACCTCACCTGGAGTATTGTGTTCAATTCTGGTCTCCTTATCTCAAGAAAGATATAGTGGCGCTAGAAAAGGTTCAAAGAAGAGCGACCAAGATGGTAAAAGGGTTGTAACTCCTCTCATATGAGGAAAGACTTAAACAGTTAGGGCTCTCCAGTTTGGAAAAGAGATGGCCGAGGGGAGATATGATTTATGTCTACAAAATCCTGAGTGGAGTAGAACGGGTACAATTGGAAAAAATTACAAAGACTAGGGGACACTCAATGAAGTTACAGGGAAATACTTTTAAAACTAATAGGAGGAAATTTTTTCACTCAGAGAATAGTTAAGGATGTGGTATGAGCGGATAACATAGCTGATTTTAAGAAAGATTTGGACAAGTTCCTGGAAGAAAATTCCATAGTCTGTTATTGATAAAGACATAGGGGAAGCCACTGCTTGCCCTGGGTCGGTAGCATGGAATATTGCTACACCTTGAGTGACCTGGATTGGCCACTGTGGGAATGGGCTATTGGGCTTGATGGACCATTGGTCTGACCCAGTGAGGCTATTCTTATGTTCTTAATGTATATTCATTGGAGATATCCTGAAAACCACAACTAGACTGAGGTTCTCAAGGAACAAGGTTGGACACTCCTGTGCTACATATTATAATACATACCCAAAGTTAATGTGCGCACTGTGCTGAATGATGTCATGTCTTGGTTTCTTTCTAAGAGCCACATATAACATTTGCTACTTCTCCTTTTGACTTCTGTACTGATGTGAAGAAATTTAAGTTCTGTATCATTACCACCTTTACAAAACTTCAAAATCCATAAAATCTATTACTTCATCGTATGTCCCATAGTCCTAGTATTTTTGGAAAGAGTGAAGAAGCGATTCACATCTACCCTTTCCACTCCACTCATTATTTTACAGACCTCTCTCATATCACCCCTGAGCCATCTCTTCTCCAAGCTGAAGATAGGTCTGTAAAATAATGATAATGAGGCCTGCCTAGGCAGGCCCAGAGGAAGAGCTGGGAGTGAGCAGCCGGTCGCTGGCGGTCAGGGCCTTCACTGAATACCCTGAAGGCCCTGACTGCACCCCACTGAATTCACCACAGAGTCACAATTGAGCTAACAAATTTGTAGGAAACCTACACCAGCCCTTGCCGGTACAGATTTCCTCAAATTTGTTGATTCAGTTGTGGACCTGTGATGAATTATATCTATGATTGTTTTATAAGGATCAACAATTGATGTATTTGTGACCCCTGAGGTAGGCTCTTTGTAACCAAAACATGGTCCGAGTCGGGTTTCTTCAACAGGTTCTTAATTACATATTCTCCCCAATGATCCCTCCGATCAGTTACTCAAAACTTGCTTTCAATCCCATCCTTAAAACATATCAACACTATGCAAAATAATATTTTCTCTAACTTCCCCTAAGCTCTGGAACTCAGCCCCTAAATGTCACTAAACCTCTTCAAGACCAACTTAAAAACATGACCGTCCTTATCAGGATGCTTTACATGCATTTTAAACCTACACTATTGCCGGTCTCTGTGTTTCCCTTCACCCTGTTCTTCCTTATTTCCTCTTTTTATTTTAAATAATGTAGTTCTTCCTCATTTTCCCTAATGTCACTGTTTTAGTCTTTGTTTTATTATGTGCTTCATTACTACCTGCTGTCTTTCCGATTGATTATGTATTCATTTTTTATGTTTCCCTTTTTTAACTACCATATTTTTCACTCCATAAGATGCACCTGATCATAAGATGCACCCTAGATTCAGAGGAGGAAAAACCAAGAAAAAAATATTCTGAACCAAATTGTGCCTCTGAACCCAGCCCCCTAGGAAAATAGACAAATATACTGCAGCAGACAGATTTTGATCACTAAATTGAAATCCTACCTTTGTAGTCTGATGATTTCTGGTTGCATTGGATAGTTATTTCTTTCCTTCTTTCCTTCCTTTCTACCTTCCTCAGGCCCAACAATTGTCTCTTTCTATTCCCTCCCTCCTTCCTTCCTGTATTCTGAGTTCGTGCCCCCTCCCCCTCACTGCTTTCCGCCTTTGTCCTTCCTCCTTCCCGAACTGAAGCCTGCCTGCTTTCCTCCCAGCAGCGCTAATTCCTCCTCCCTGGTCCGCCGCTTGCCCACTGCTGGCACAATTCCACAAAGGGAAGGGCTGGCGGCATGCAATTGGGCAAACAATCCTTCCCCCAACATCAATTCTGATGTTGGGGGAAGACTTGTGGGCCCGATTGCACGTTGCCAGCCCTTCCCTTCCTTTCCTGCAGCAGCAAGCGGGTAAGAGGGTGATGAGCAGCAGAAGAACACCTGGGGGGGGGGGGCACAATGAGCAGTAGCAGAATGCTGGGGGGTGAGGGGGCGGAGGTGTATTCGCTCCATAAGACACAGCCATTTTTCCACCCCCTTTTTGGGAGTAGAAAAAGTGCAACTTATGGAGCAAAAAATACGGTATGTAAACTGCTTTGAAGCCTGATTAGGCGGTATATGAAATTTTTACTAAACTTGAATAAAACACCACATATACATATATAGTATATCAACCATTTTATCCAGTGCATGTTTTTCTGTTTCAGACTCCTTCCACTTTTTGTTCTAGCACTGAATATCTGAGTCTGACAGAACTCAGGCCTCTGGCTCTTATACAGATCCTGGACAATATTCCGCCCCTCTCCTGTCAAGATGCCCAGCTAATATTGATATTTAGTTAAGTTGGCCAGCTGAGTACACTTTAAATGTTCAGGAGCTTAACCCTGCCTGTTTAAATCAGAGCATAAAGAAACAGCATCCCCAAACCACGTTCATCGTAGGAAGCACTTACCAAGTCGTGAACTCCACGTGGATCTTAATGGGAGCTCCACATTGTCTTCTAGTCCTGCCTCCATGAAACTTGGGCTCGTGGTGCTCATGCCAGCAATAGTAGCCATCTGCCAAGGCTCTGGTGGCGGGAATCCAGCGATCACACCAGATAGCAGTGACAGGAAGGTGAAAGTTGTCCAGAGTGTCACCTTGAAAACACAAGGCATGGTAGTAGCCAAAGTAATAACACATGATGAAGGAAAGAAGGCTGGGAATGCTGTAATCCTTCTGGCATGCCTCCTGTTTACAGATAACATGTGCAGCTTCAAGCCTTACACTCTTCCTACTCTGCTCTAGAATATTTGGCAGGGCTCTCTTTACTTCTCTGACACACCCTTCTCAGAGGAAGCTGACTGTCTGCTGCCTCCAGCAAGGCATTTCATGGAAGAATGTATTTCTTAAAGAGCCCCTCAGTAAATTGAGTGACAAGAAAATGTGACTTGAACTCAGGGCAAGACACCAAAAGAGAGATGTAACTGCAGGAACGCAATTATCTAGAGGCAAAGAGAAAAGGATGAGTGGAAAAGAGCTTCACAAATGTCATCACCTTGGGCTGTGTGAGAATCAGAAATGAACTTTAATCCCTCCTCATTCTTCTGGAAGCTTAGTTTGCAAAAGGAGTATTTGGTCTACCCTGATCTCACTTGCTTCCCAGGTCCTTTTTCTGTGCTACATAACACACACTGACACAAGGCTGAAAACTGGAGAACTAAGCATAGCAGGGGCAGGACTGGGATTCTTCATCCTTTGTAGACTTTGAGATCCTACAGTAAGACCCAAGACTGGGAGAGCCTAAAGAATGAGGTTTCTTCACTTCAGTGTCATGTCAAACCTCACTTAATTCTATGCAGTCAACACTTGATTTGTGTTTAGACAGACATTCCCATCTTAAGAAGTTAATTTTACTCTTCAGTCCTCTGAGTCAGGATTCCTGAGAAAGAAAGACATTAACAAAGCAATTTCATCCAGTCACTGAGCTCACCCCTATGATTGCTAGCATAAGGCTCTTTTTTAGGTTAAGACAATTCTGAACCAAATTGGGTTAAGACACAATTCTGTGTCAGAAAAGTTATACTCACCTTACAACTCTGGTGTTGTTTTTTCCCAGACACTAATCTTCTTCCCATAAATGCCAGCCCCAGCTCTGGGAACATCAGCACCTCCTTTCTGAAATCACAAAAGAACCTGTGAAACCCAAAGTCCCTCTCCAGCCTCATCCACATAGAAACATAGAAGATGACGGCAGAAAAGGGCTACAGCCCATCAAGTCTGCCCACTCTGCTTACCCACCCCCTGTCTATGCCCTAATGACCCAATTTCCTTATCTTGACCCTCGTAGGGATCCCACATGGGTATCCCATTTATTCTTAAAGTCTGGCACGCTGTCTGCCTCGATCACCTGCACTGGAAGCTTGTTCCAATGATCAACCACTCTCTCTGTGAAGAAATACTTTCTGGTGTCGCCATGAAATTTTCCGCCCCTGAGTTTGAGCGGGTGCCCTCTTGTGGCCGAGGGTCCCTTGAGAAAGAAAATATCATCTTCCACTTCGACACGTCCCGTGAGGTACTTAAATGTTTCGATCATGTCTCCCCTCTCCCTACGTTCCTCAAGAGTGTAGAGCTGCAATTTGTTCAGTCTCTCTTCGTAAGCCTGTCCTCATCTAATTGCTAGACTGTGCCCCTCCCTAACTTTATTCTGACTTCATTATCCTACTCTGCATGTCTCCTATGCCCATCTTCTCAAACCCCATTCAGAGGAGAATTGGGTAACAGGGTGCTAAGAAAGACTCTGGTTACGGTGCCTATTATAAGTCTATTCTCTAAAGAAAAGTAGACACAAGCACAAGAACATAACAAAGCGCTTTACAATACAGTATGACCACTGTAAAAGAAAAGACCAGGGGATGTAAATTGTACAATTAATGTCAATCAGACAATGCAGAGAGACATTAGGAAACTTGACCATCCAGGAATCATTGAAAAGAAAATGTCTTCAAGGCCTTTTTAATCTGGGAGACTAAGTGCATAATGTAGAATCTATATAGACAGTCTATGACCGTGAAAACCTTCCTCTTCACTAATCCAGCTCCTTAATGACCAATGCAACTCATGGGAACTTAACTGCCAATTACCAATCATGTCCTTGCTTACAATGCAAAGCTTTAGTACTTTGACAAGGTATCCCATGAGCGGCTGCTTTAGAACCAATAATAGGAAGTACTTCACTCAGAGGGTGGTGGATACCTGGAATGCGCTTCCGGAGGGTGTGATAGGACAGAGTACTTGGATAAATTGGATAAATTCTTGAAAGAAAAAGTTATTGAAGGATATAGATAGGGAAGATATAGGATAAAGAAAGGGTACAGTTAGAAGGATATATAGATAAGGAAGGATTGAAGGATATAAAGGATCACTTACAGGTCATGGACCTGATGGGCTGCCATGGGAGCGGACTGCTGGGCACGATGGACCTCTGGTCTGACCCAGCGGAGGCAAATTCTTATGTTTTTATGTTTTGCTGTCCTAAAACTATGCTATGCCATGTAAGATCTTCTACGAATGCTGCAAATTCTTCTAAGCTATGTCTGCCAAATATGTCTTTCATCTAATTTTGTCCTATCTATACTATGAATGTACCTTTGTAACCCATTGTGGGCTCCTTTGGGAGGATGGGCTAAATAAATGAATTAATATACGGAAAACACTCTTGCTTGAAAAATAGAGCCAAAGTCTCGAACATGATAGAATAACTAGATAATTTGCCTGTGAAGACCGAAGTTGACAAACAGGTTGATATGGAATAAGTAAAGAATTCAAATATTGAGAGATTCTAGTCTAACATGCTTGATGGGCCAGTATATCAAGCCTTTATAGCTAATCTATGCATTACAATTACACCTGGTACAAATGTTTACACCTAGATGTTAGCACAAATGCATGCAAGTGATAGAATGATATAATTTACATAACATAACTTTATTTTTCTATACTGCCTTAATCAGAAGAATTCTAGGTGGTTTCCACAAAAGGACAATCAGTGAAATACAAAATAGTAAAAAAATGAATATAACCTATTATGATAAAAAAGACATTAAAAATTTAAAATTAATGGACTAAAATGAATTATATTAAAGATAAAAGCAGAGATTAAGAGATAAATTTGTCAGATAATATTGTCTTGATTTCTTTTCTAAAAGCGCCATAGGACAGCATGGCTCCACTGATATAATTACCCAACCAGGACTGTTGTTTGTTTGCTTGAAAAGCAAGCATCCTGTCTAAATAAGACCTGAGTTTGCAGCCTAAAATCTTCGGGTAAGCAAATAGGCTGCAAATCCTGGTTATCCCACAGGGTTATATAGCACGAAATGAGATAGCAGGTATGTAGGTGCCAATCCCCAGACTGACTTAAAACAGAGGCATGAGAATTTAAACATTACTCGTGCCTCCACTGGTAACCAGTGCAATGACCAGTAATAAGGACTGATATGATTGCTTTTCTTCAGTCCGAATATCAGGCGAACAGCCGTATTCTGCACTATTCTTAATTTTCTCACAACTTTCTTTGGTGTGCCCAAGTAGACAATATTACAGTAGTCCAATATGGATAATACCATTGCCTGCACCAACAGTCTAAAGGCTAAGAAATCAAAATAATTTTTGATGGTCTTTAATTTCCATAATGTAAAAAAGCACTTTTTCACCACCAAATTTATGTGCTCTACCAAAGTTAAATGGGAGTCTAAAATGACTCCCAGTCTTTTTATAGATTTTAAAATTGGGTAGTCATGGCCATTCAGGTGAAGCGATGTCTTAGTTATTTTGTCATTTGACTTGCTAAAATTTTTTTTATCTTATTGGTTGTCCATTGTTTCAATTCAGACATGATATAAGAAAGGAATTAAAATGGAAATATCATCAGCATATATGTAAAAGATTAAATTTAGCTTCTGCAGTAAATGTCCTAAAGATGAAATGTATATATTAAATAACGTGGGTGATAGCGGGGAGCCTTGAGGTACCCCTGAAGGATTACTCCATGAATGGGAGTATTTTCCATCACTCACCACTCGATAGGACCTTTTTTTCAAAAAACCCTGAAACCAATTCCAGGCTCTTCCCGAGAGTCCCATTTCATCTAAGCAGTGTAGCATTATTTCATGATCGACCAAGTCGAACGCACTGCTAGGATCCAATTATAAAATTAAAGCACTAGTACCTGTGCTAAAAAAAACCCATAGAGGTGACTTAAAATTGAAACTAAAAGTGTCTCGGTACTAAAACCTTTTCTAAATCCTGACTGGTGTTCATTAAGAATATTATATTTATCTAAATAATTCACCAGTTCTAGATTAACCAATCCCTCCATAAGTTTAGTGAATAAAGATATGCTTGCTATAGGTCTATAATTTGATTTTAGAGCAATAAATGCCACCGAAAAGTTGGACAAAAGCCAGAGATGACTTCTACGAATTTGTTCTACATAATTCAATTGCTCCTTCATATAATATTATCACAGGAGACATAAACTTACACTTAGATGAAGAGGGCAACCCAGAAGCGAAATATTTTAAAAACTTCCTATCTTTGCTTAATTATAACCTCCCTCTAACCACACAACCATTTAGATGTAGTAGCTATGTCCACAAAGGAGACCCTGGATCCTTCTATCTCTCTACCAGAGGGCACCTGGCGTCGTGACATCTGGTCTGATCATTTCACTTATTATTTTACCCTATCCTGGACTCATCTAAATTCTAAAACACAATCAAAGATTAAAAAAAAAAAGAATATCTCTCAAGGGGCCATATCAACCCAGAGGAATATTGGTCTCAATAAGAACTGCAAGCAGAAATAGAAGAGGGGATTGATTTCTGGGATCACTGGATGAAAACGAGCACAGCCATCCTAGACAATATTGCCCCTAAACGTAATAGTAAACGCCGCCCAAATAAACATAATAAATGGTTCGACGCTGAACTTTTGAAAATGAAACAAGTAGTAAGATGCCTTGAAAGGATCTGGAAAAAATTGGGAAAACTATCAGATTGGAATATCTGGACATCCGACATAAAAAGTTACAAACAATTGATAAAAGATAAACGCAAAGCATTCTACTCATCCAAAATTGACCCATCCAATACTAGCTCGACAGGAACCAATACAAAAGAATTGTTCAACTTGGTTACAAATTTATTTGATACCCCACGCCACACTCAACCCAGCAAACAATGTAGCACAACACTTTCACTCAAAAATTAAAAACTTAAGGAATAACTGCTCAGCAAACAACATACATGAATATCAAATAGTTAACAGACAAGGAAATGAAATACCAGTGGATAGGATCTGGAGCTCCTTTCAAAATTTAGAATGGAATAATTACTTCAAAGAATACAAAATCGTACTGCGTCTTGGACTCCTGTCCCCTAGAAATTATGAAAACAGCCCCATTAGACTTTAAATTAACATTGTTGAATTATTTGTCCGAAAATTAAAAAAACCGAAAATTCCCTACGAATAATGGTCACATTATAATAACCCCAATTCCAAAAAATCGTAAAGAATCACTAGCATTAGTAACCAACTACAGACCAGTAGCTTCCATTCCATTGTTTGTAAAAATCATGGAAGGATTAGTGCACACCCAATTGATGGAATATCTTGACCAGTTCTCTCTCCTACATGAAACCCAATCAGGTTTCAGACCTTTATTTAGCACTGAGACAGTAATTGCAGCCATATTGGATAACTTACGCTCCTTGTTTAGTAGAGGCCTCAATGCCCTGATTATGCAATTTGATATGAGTTCCGCCTTTGACTTAGTAGACCATGAGAAATTGCTACAATGCTTAGATGCAATTGGTATCAGAGCAGAGGTATATCCTGCACCTATCAAGTTCGTTTTGATTGCAATCTCGGACACCTGAAGTAACCCATCTGGCGTCCCACAGGGGTCACCACTATCCCCATTACTTTTCAGTGTTTACATGTCAACATTAGGTGCACAACTGTCCCAACTAGGAATAAAATTATTCAGTTATGCAGACGACTTTACGATCATCATCCCATTTGCCACCTCTCTCTCAGAAGTTACTCCCATGGCAACAGAAGCACTAAACTCGATGGAACAATGGATGACTGAATTTAGACTGAAGCTCAATTCAGAAAAAACAAAATTCTTCATAGCTTCACCACACCCACTAGATACTACAACTCCACTATGCATCAACTATCTTAGTTACCCCATTCAACCCACTCTAAAGGTTCTGGGCGTAACGCTGGACCAGGGCCTAACCATGAAAGACCAGGTAGACTTTTTGGTCAAAAAAGTTGTTTTTACTCTCTGGAAGCTTCGATCCATTAGAGCATATTTTGACGCACCATCATTTATAATCCTGGTACAATCCCTCATACTGAGCCAACTGGATTACTGCAACATCGCCTAACTGGCAATTTCCTAGAAGAATATGCGGCGATTACAACTGGTGCAGAATGCAGCAGTCAGGCTGATCTTCGGGTTGAAGATGTTCGATCACATAATTCCCTCATATCGACTCCTGCATTGGTTGCCAATGGAGGCGCGTGTGAGGTTTAAGTTTGGCTGCTTTTGCTTCAAGGTTCTATTCGGTGTAGCCCCCAAATACATAACCGACCTATTCTCCTTTTCAACCAGTAGACATAAAAGAAGCTGAAACTTAAATTTTGTTCCCTCTCCCCGGTTAGAGGATGCAAATTCAAAATTCATCACCAACATCTTCTCTCTTATCAAGCAGCATTATGGGGCAACAATCTGAAACAACTACTTACGCTTGCCAATACATATAGGGAATTTAGGAGACAACTGAAAACATATCTGTTCCTAAAGTACATAGGAAACTGATTCGCACAATCTCTCTCTCAATACCAGATCTCTAGAACTGCTAAACAATAGATATTAACTATGTCAATTCTATTCAATTTGTAACATTTTTTTATAATCATTGTAAACCGCATAGAACTTCATGGTCCTGCGGTATATAAACCATTATTATTATTATTATTTTGGGGCTCCTTTTACGAAGCCGCATTAGCCACAGGCTCAAGAACAAACAAAACAAAGTGGGATTGGGCAATGAACACTCCAAGAGCAAAAAATAATAAAAACAAACTTGTTTATTTCAAAAAAGGACGAACATCAACTGTGGACCTGACATAGTACTGTGTTTCGGCGAGGTAAGTCACCTGCATCAGGGGTCAGTGAGATGTAGTAATCCACTGGTAAACAAGTCTTTTGTAAATGTGAAGCTTAGGCACAGGACCGTTCAAAAAGTCAGACACTGAGAACTGACCAAACAATCTCAGTGACCCCTGATGCAGGTGACTTGCGCTGCCGAAACACAGTACTGTGTCAGGTCCACAGTTTATGTTCGTCCTTTTTTGAAATAAACAAGTATGTTTTTATTATTTTTTGCTCTTGGAGTGTTCATTGCCCGATCCCACTTTGTTTTGTTTGTTCTTGAGCCTGTGGGTTCTGGTCCTCTTGGACTCTTGTTTGTTATAGCTACACATGTGACACACATAAGTTAGAGACTACTCTGATATTTAGCACTGACATTCCCATGAGCACTCTGGAGTAACTGGTTGGGCCTCAATTATATGCACATATTTGAGCTGTTCCACTAGTATTGTCAAGAAGGAAGCAGGTGTCTGTCTAGGCCCCTTTTGCAACTACTGCCCTTATCCACGTAAGTACTTAAAATAGATATATGAAACAATTGCCCTCAAGGTATCATTTGTAGTGATTGCTCCATCTTTCCTTTGAAAGTACATGTAGCCAGGAAGGCGTTATACATCTACCACTGGTTTGCAGCTTTAGGGGCCCACTTGGCTAGTCAGATCCAGGCCCAGAAGAAACCTCCCTCTCCCACCAGATGATTACAAATCAATCCCTTCCTCCCACTGGCTCGGATTAAAAATAAACTTGCAGCGGCCCAACAGCCATTCTCTCCTCACCCTCCGACCCCCAGCTCCATTAGCTGCGAGAGCAAACAGCACTAATTCCTGTCGAGACCCTGATGTATGTGTATGCCTAACAAGTTTAAAACAGTGTTTCTCAACTTGGTCCTGGAGTCCTTCCTTGCCAGTTAGGTTTTCAGGACAGCCACAAATGAATATGCATGAAAGAAATTTGCATATAATGAAGGCAGTGTATGCAAATCAAGTTTATGCATATTCATTGTGGATATTCCGAAAGCCTGACTGGCAAGGAGGGATTCCAGGACCAAGTTGTTTTAAACTTGTTAGGCATGCACATACATCAGGGTTTCGACAGGAATTAGTGCTGTTTGCTCTCGCAGCTAATGGAGCTGGGGGTCGGAGGGTGAGGAGAGAATGGCTGTTGGGCCGCTGCAAGTTTATTTTTAATCCGAGCCAGTGGGAGGAAGGGATTGATTTGTTAATCAGCTGGTGGGAGAGGGAGGTTTCTTCTGGGCCTGGATCTGACGAGCCAAGTGGGCACCTAAAGCTGCAAACCAGTGGTAGATGTATAACGCCTTTCTGGTTTAGAAGAAAAAAATGTGTGTGACAGCACTGCCTAAATTATAACATATGCGTGTATATTCACAATCTGATCATCTAATTTCATCTCAATGAGCATCGTGCTTGAAAATGAAGCCCCATCAGACTGTGCATGTGAGCTGTGGTCCCTGCCTTCAGTGTTCAGTGGATCAGCAGGCATCTCAGGTGACTCCACATCATTGCAGCCTTTGCACCTGCAGAGTGGGAACTTGCCAGGTACTTCGGCCTAGATTGGCCACTGCTGGAAGCAGGATATTGGGCTTGATGGACTTTTGGTTTGTCTCAGTATGGCAATGCTTATGTCATGTTACACTGTGTGATTTGTCAGCTGTAGCACAGTGCACTGTCTGCAAAGACATCCACTAGCAGGCTCTGGGCCTTACTGACCAATGGTCCATCAAGCCCAATAGCCCGTTCTCATGGTGGCCAATCCAGGTCCCTAGTACCTGGCCAAAACCCAAGGAGTAGCAATATTCCATGCTACCGATCCAGGGCAAACAGTGACTCCCCCCATGTCTTTCTCAATAACAGACTATGGACTTTTCCTCCAGGAACTTGTCCAAACCTTTCTGAAAATCAGCTACGCTATCCGCTCTTACCACAGCCTCTGCCATTATGAAACATAGCGACTTTCTCTCTGTGTCTTGGGAGAACTATGACATGTGTCACTGTTTATTACAACCAGAATATCACTGCCACTGATAGCCCTTGCCTAGCTAATATTCAGAGAGAGAGAGAGAGGTAGCACAGTTCTCCTATATACCCTGACTCTAACACTGACAGGAGTTGGGCCCCTTAGAAATATTAGCTGTCTGGGTGATTGTATGGGAAAATTCTACTTAAAGCTCTGGGAAATAATATTTTTCCCATGAAGTTCCACTGGAATGTCTTCTTGAAGGAGGAGTTTGGCCTGAGAAAAGGCAGTGAAATCAGTCCAAATACATGCCAATTGCCAAGGCTAGCAGGCTTTGCAACTGATGGGGAGAAGTACAGGTGCTGTGACCTGCTGGAAGAGGTTTCAGCAGGGGAAAATACGAGGGCTATGAAACAAGAATACTTTGCACTGGCCTTAGAGTCCTTGGAAGCTCCCTACACAGACATATGCAAAATACCAGCTCTGGCTGCACTAGTACTTCTGAGCACCTCGTGTAGCTCCTTGAACTACTTGCTGAAGGTTCATAGAAGGAGAGAGCATCTTCTCTAGACCCTTAGGAGGGCTTTAGTCTTACACCAAGCAGGCTGCACATTTTTTCTAGACCCCTTGAAAAATTCTGGAGATATAAAAAGGATGGAGTTGGTCCAGAGGAAAACTACTAAAATGGTGTGTGGTCTTCATGATAAGGCGTATGGGGACAGGCTTAAAGATCTCAATCTGTATACTTTGGAGGAAAGGTGGGAGAGGGGAGATATGATAGAGATGTTTAAATACCCCAGTGACATAAATGCACAGGAGATGAGTCTCTTTCAATTGAAAGCAAGCTCTGGAATGAGGAGACATAGCTGTTATGTTAAAACCTCTGTTAAAGAGAGAAAATTTGGATAGGGAGAATTTGAGCAGCTACAGGCCAATTTCGATTTTACCAGTAGTCTCAAAAATTATGGAGAATATGTATTAAAAGAACTAGAAATATCTGTCGAAAGTTGGACGAACATTGTCAAAAACGTCCAAGTGCTGATAATAAAAACGGGTTTTGGATGTATTTCTAAACGAGCTATGCTTCCATAGTGCCACTGAACGACCATCGCTAAACAGGGCAGTTCAGGAGGAGTGTCGAGGGTGGGAGTTGAGCCGGATGTGGGTCGGCTTAGACTTAGTCGTACAGCATGTATAACCGAAAGTTATACGGCCCAGGATCAACAGAACTTGGACGTTGTGACTTAGACCATTTAAAGCATGGTCTAAGTCACAAAAACCCACCTAAAGTCACCAGATAAGCACTGAAAACACATAATACAGACCCCCACACACTACCCCAGTGATCTCCGACTCCCCCCAACCTCATAAAAATCATAATCACATCTTTAAAATTCAGCCTCCAGACCATCATTACCTGGCAGCCTGGCATAGGAAAGCCTAGTCGTCCAGCACAGAGGCAACTTAAGCCATCTTGAGGGTGGGTTAGGGACTCATAGAGAGAAGGATCCATGCCCATAAGCCCCTGTAATCACTGCATTGATACTTAAACATGTGCACTCCTCTATACACCCCTAAAAACCTTTTTTACTGGCATATAAGTGGCTCCTGCAGCCATAAGGGCTATTAGGGTGGTAGATAAGTGGGTCTAGGGGATTCTGGAGGTGGTTTGGGGGGCTCACCATGACCAATAAGGGAGCTGTAGTGAGGAGAAGACATGGCACCTTTTTTGTGAAGTTCACAGCAGTGCCCTATAAGGTACCCCACTATTTAGGTGCCATGTCTGGGTGTTCAGTCCATCACTTTGCAGACCCCTCCCACGTCCAACAGGGCTTGTTCTAGGCATTTTTGACTTGTACGAAAATGTGGTATAAAGATGGACAATTTAGCGACTTGGATGATCAGATTGGCAGGACATATCGTTAGACGATTTTTGAAACAAAAAAAATTTT
The DNA here is from genome assembly GCF_902459505.1 of Geotrypetes seraphini. Classification (NCBI taxonomy): domain Eukaryota; kingdom Metazoa; phylum Chordata; class Amphibia; order Gymnophiona; family Dermophiidae; genus Geotrypetes; species Geotrypetes seraphini. Next base: position 74,246,213 of record NC_047095.1, read on the forward strand.
GGACATATTTTTCGAAAATGTGTCCTAGGCTGTTTTTTTACTTTGGACGACTGTGACTTAGACGTTCCTTTCGATTATGCCCCTCCACGGGTTTAGGAAAGGCCATGGTGCTGAAACAGTGCTATCATCAACTCTTGATGTTTTGAGAAGAGGGATGGATGTAGGTAAAACTTTCTGCTGGTATCGCTTGATATACAGGCGGCATTTGATACTGTAGATCCTCTGTTGGATAAGTTACGGCAAGGTGGAATAGGTGGAGTGGTGATGAATTGGTCTAAATATCTCCTTACAGATTGGAAATTTGTCATAAAGTGTGGATCATGGTCATCTGAGATTAAGACGAAGATGAAAGGAGTGCCACAAGGGTCTGCACTATCAGCCCTGCTGTTTAACAGTTACGTTGCACCAATAGGAAAGGTTATGAATGAATTGGGCATATACTACCGTATCTATGCAGATGATATCCACTACTTCTTTCCTGTCCTAGATGGTGTGGAATATGTTAAACAGAAATTGGAAGATTGTCCCCCTCTTGTACTAATGGACACATTAGCATTTAGCGCGCGCCTTAGTAAAAGGACCCCTGTATGAGTAGAATAACAAGCCAAATGGCCTTGAATTTGAAAATGACATTGGTTCTATTTGTGGGGAACGATGAAATATTATTGAATAGGAGCAACTTGGAGGTGCAGGGTGGGACTCTAACAGGGGTCTATTTGGATTCAAAACCCAAAATGCCTAAACAAATATCCCAAATGGCTAAAGGGCTTTTTTTCCATTAAGATTGCTGTCGAGGGTAAAATCAATGATGTCAGTATCTGATTTTCAGACTGGTGATCTCCAGGCATTGCGCATGATCACAGGAGTAGCCTGGAATGATCACATTACGCCAGTACAATGAGAATTGAAGACAACATTTTGACAATTGTTCACCAGGTAACTGAAGGGGAGTCTCCTTCTCCTGAAACAGTATATACCGTCTAGAACGAAGTTATCGACTGATGCATTAGGTGAACACAAGTAACAGCTGTTTCGGTCGTTGGTCCACATTTGCCAGGATGCTTAAGATTATACAAAGAGAAAATGTTATTTAAGAAGTAATTTAAAAGCTTTTTATATGCCAGAGCTTTTTGTTAGCTTACCCTCTCTTTTACTAAGGTGTGCTCATCGGTTAGCGTACCTTAGTGAAAGAGGGACTTAGAGGATGAGCATTCTGCTAGTTTTAGCTATTATATGTGAAGAATAAGAACATAAGAGTAGCCTTACTGGGTCAGACCAATGGTCCATCAAGCCCAGTAGCCCGTTCTCACGGTGGCCAATCCAGGTCCCTAGTACCTGGCCAAAACCCAAGGTGTAGCAATATTCCATGCTACCGATACAGGACAAGCAATGACTTTCCCTGTGTCTTTCTTAACAACAGACTATGGACTCTTCCTCCAGGAACTTGTCCAAACCTTTCTTAAAACCAGCTACGCTATCCGCTCTTACCACAACCTCTGGCAAAGCGTTCCAGAGCTTAACGATTCTCTGAGTGAAAAAAAATTTCCTCCTATTGGTTTTAAAAGTATTTCCCTGTAACTTCATCGAGTGTCCCCTAGTCTTTGCAATTTTTGACGGAGTGAAAAATCGATCCACTTGTATCTGTTCTACTCCACTCAGGATGCATATATTATAATATGTTTGAGTATATCCTGAATATGTATGTTTTCTACTGTAACCCGCTTAGGTGTTAAGTGTGGAAGAAATTTTTTAAATAAATAAATGAAGGTAAAAGGGGACAGAGTCAGGATGGTGAATTTGTGGAACGGGTACTCAGTGGAGGTGGTAGAAATGAAACTGGATGTGAATTCAAGAAAGCTTGGGACAAGTCCATAGGATCTCTAAGAAACCGAATGGGAGATTAGACCTTATGACTTTGATCCTCTGTTCTAGTCCTGCCTCAGGCTCTGTTGAATATTCTTTGACTAGTGGAATAAAAGGACAGTGGCCAATAGCTCACTCTCCACTAGCTTCTACTTAGCCTGAGTGGCCACATCATTGTCACGTTGTTAGCCTTGATGAGACCGAAGCAGGGGCAACTGCAACTCTTTTCTTCCTCCCCTTCTGTATTTAATGCCTGGCTCTGTCTTGATGGGCAATAGAATGAATGCTTATTAGATCAAGTCTTTGTGTAGATCACAGTTCCACCTTTCCTCTGCCCCTCTTGAAATTGTGCGTAAGGGCTCGTTTGACTGCTTTGTACTTTCCACCACCATTTTATGAGAAGCATTGCATGATGGAAGTGGTTTCTAAACTGCACCCCAGGGGAAGGCAACAAAGAAGAGATGCTTCTCATTTCTAGCAAATTCTAAAATCCACCTCAGATACTCACTTTAAAGACAAGGATAACTTTTGACAGGCTTTCTCTAGAGACTCCCCAAGGTGCCCTTCATGTAAAATTGTCTCTCTGTAGCAGAATTAAATTACAGTGGTCCTGCAACTGGATCACAACATGAAACGAAGTGAATACAATATATTGCTGCAGGATATATGATTGTGATATCTAGAAAGAGTAAAAGTGGTACTTTTGTTAAAAAGGAGAAGCCTTTTCGAGAGAGCTCTGAGCTGGGAGTGCATTTCCTAATCCCCAGCACTGACCCAGTGATCTAGAAGGCCAGAGACTGCTGACACAGGGGGATCTCCTCAGGATTCAGGAGGAGTCACCCTGGATCCAGAAGGAAAGAGACAGTGATCACTGACCTGCGGACCTGGGAAAAGAGATAGGGAGTGCTCTCCCAGGGATCTGCTGCTCAGCACCTGGCAGGAGACAGTGAGTGCTGACCTGAGGATCTAGGGATCTCTTTCCTGGCCGACAAATCAAGTAAGGAGCTGATCCCAGGAAGAAAGGTGAATTTGACAGAAAATTATTCCACAGTCTTTTGGGTTTTCCATTCGTCCAGATGTTCTTGGCTGAGTGTATACACCCCCCTATTTCTCCATCTGTCCATAGTCAAGCAGGGCATGAGGAAAGCACAGTAAAGAAGACCTCTAAGCATGTTTCCCAGCCTATTGGGCAGTCCTGAAATAAACAAAGAATCCCTTTTTAGTACAGTCCTAACGATCTCCACGGCTGACTTGGTGGCTCTGTTCTTGAAGCCTGGATTTCCTCTTTTCCCTGGAAAGCTTTTCTCCACCTGAGGAAGATGGGGAAACGACCGCTGCACCTGTCACCTGATGACCGTTCAGCTGCAGGAATAAGGCAACCGTGCCCATTCCCATCTCGAGGGTCACTTTGAACAGAGGTTAGAGACTGAATTCCACTCCCATTCAAATCGTGCTAAAAAAGGAAATATTAGAAACATTAACAAGTAAAAATGGAATCCAACTCAGCTCATATTTCTGAGTTTCTTCCAGATTATCAGATGTAAATATAAATGGCCATGCCCTGTGGCCTATATAAAGCAACACTAAATGAAAGCCACATTCATTTCCCTTCTGTCTCAGACTCATCGGAGTTCAAGCATCTGAAACCCATTAGTGAAAGAACAGAATAACTCAAGTATTTGGAGGACATTAGGAAGACTGACATCCTCTGATGCTGTGACAAAACCCATACTCGAAGTTTTAAAAAGGAGGATTAGGGGGTCAAGCATTGACCTAAGCTCCATGTACAAATAGGAAAGAGAGACAAAACTCTGGACTCAAAGAGGTTGGTCTTGAAACTGTGTAAACACATGCACCGGAGCATCCCTCGCATGGACCTGGTCTGTGGCTAATTTTCCTCCTAAGAAATGCACAGGAAGATAATTCCCAGCTGAATCATTCAGTGAAGTGAGAGAATGTAGGAGGATGCACATTATACTGTAGTATCAGTCCCATAGTCCAGGTGTAATGCCCCCCCCCCCCCCCCAGCTCTCCTTCAGCTCACTAAGTCTTTCTTGCTGAAGAACACACAGTAATACTCTCTCAATGCCCTGCAGACAGCTTTCTCTGGTCAGTGGCCAAAATAACTTTTCCCATTAGACACAGTGATTCTCTTGGGTTCATTACACTCTGTTTCCTTGACTGTCGCCCCTGCAAAGCACGCAGCATCACTCGCATGGCATCCACTATACAAAGGGAAACGTGCTGGGGATGAGAATCTAGACAGGATGTTGCATCATTGTATAAAGGACACTAACTGCTACTAAAGAATATACAGACCAAAACTGAGCCCATATGGATACCAGCTGGGACTGAACACCCGCTAACCAGATACTTAAGGACCATCTTTTGGCTCAATGGCACCCGAACTGGATAAATGATAGAGATTGTTTCTCTGGATTAGAGATTTATGCATGATTTATCATTTAGAAGGTAATATAAGAGAGGTGATGGGCTGGGTTAATACTGTACCTATAAGCCGTTCTGAGCTCTTTGGGGAAAACGGGAGAGAAAACAAATTAAATGAATAAATAGTTGCAGGAAAATAGATAAGGGGTGCAATAATTTTGTGGTGTCAGTAGGTGGAAGCACCACCAGCATTTAAAACAGGAAAATTAGCATAGCCATGGGTGGGTTCAGGTAGGCAAAGGCCCGCCCAAGACTGGCACATCCTTGCAGTAGCTGGTGGGGATCCTCAGGTCCTGCCAGCTGAAGACTATCCCCGCTAGCCAGGGCTCTCCTCAACTTGGAAATCAGTGGTACCGATGTTGATCTCCCCCACCGAGCATGATCACTTTTGGCACATGCAGAACATCTGAGCATGTGCAAGGGGACAGCAACAGCCCTTGGACACTGCCACCGAGTTCTGGACAGTGGAAGAGGAGACGGCAGGAGGCAGCCAGCAGATGTCCCCGGATATTGAATGCCAGGCTAATTCCGGGGGCTTTTTGGCTGCTGGCAACTTAACAGGCTAATATATAATAACACTTTCAATTACAATTTATGCTTAAATGTCCAAAGGTGTGATGTAAGAACAGCATAGGGAAAAAGCCTCAGACAAGGGCCCTCCCACCTCCACCAAAGTGCTTTGCTAAAGGTGGTTGAGCGGTCACCTCACTGGCAAAAAACCTTCAATGAAAAGAAAAGCTCTTTGCTGTTGAAAACAAGAGAGAAAAAAAACATTTCCACTTATCTTCCACTAATCGGTAACTGACGGTGGCCAGCGTTTCATAAATCTGCTGCCTCAGGGTGTAACACGACCCATCTAAATTTAAAGTGGAACGCTGAACGTGTCTCCTGCAGGGTGCACGGGGGAGGAAACTGGTCTCCTGACCTAAAGGTGTGCTTACAAGCTGTCGTGTTTTAAGATGGGAGGGGTTGGGGCATAAATTGGAGTAAATCGGAGGTTCTTCTGTCCAAAAGGATTATTTGATACATTCCCTTTTCTTTGGAAGGAAGAGGGTATAAAATATTTAGGTATTTGGATTCAAGAAACCCTGGAAGAAATTATGAAAGTAAATGAAAAATCTTTATTCCTGGAGGTCACAGAAATGTGTGAACAATGGAACCCTTTACATCTGTCTTGGTGGAGGAGAGTTCAAATGATTAAGAAGACGATTTTGCCTGTGGTTTGTTACCAAATGGGTATGTTGTCAGTTTATTTCCAGGGGCCCTTTTATAAGAAGTTAAATAGTATTCTTACTAAATGTATTTGGCTGGAAAAAACTGCTCGAATTGCTTTAGTATCTTTACAAAAAACCAATTGCAGCAGGTGGGGTAAATTTTCCAAATTTTTATAGGTATCATCAGGCCTATGTTACTGTGTCAGGATATGTATTGGATCCTTCCTGAGCTCATGGAACATCTCCCTGATTGGTTGTATTTAGAGTGGCAACTTATGTCCCCATTACGATTGTTTCATGTGTTGAGTATCAAGTTACCCAGATATGTTAAGGACAATAGTATTTTATTTGACACCTGGAAAACCTTGAAATTTATTAACAAATTAACAGATATTCCAATAGAGAAATCCACTTATCAATCCTTATGGCTAAACTCCAAGATTCAAATTGGCAAGTCTGGGATCTTCTGGAAGCAATGGATGCAGGCAGGTATACATACATTGGATGATGTTTTATCAAATGTTTGATTTTTCCCGACTGCAACAATCATTTGGTATTTCAAAGTCTCAAAATTATAAGTGGTTGCAGTTGAAGCAAGCTATTCAGAAGGGGTTCCCTGATTGGCGAAATCTAAAAAATCATTATAGCATGCAGGACCTATGCTTCCAGACAGATTTGCTAGGACATCAGGCCGCCCGGTGGTATTAAAAAACAAAAACTAGTCTTAGAGACATTTGGAGAATTGAGATAAAGCAGCATATTTCTGCGTCTCAATGGCCACAAATTTGGACTTGGATGATGAGATGTACAGCGTCAGCATCTATGAGACAAACTTGGTTTTTCTTATTACATAGATCTTTTTGGACCCCTGTTAGGTTACAAAGTTAGACAGTTTAAATCTAATAGATGCTGGCACTGTCATCTAGACATTGGGACACTGGATCATCTGTTGTTCTATTGTCCTTTGATACTCAACTTTTGGAAGTCAATATGGGGACAGATTAATATCATACTGGAATCATCAATTCCATTGACATATGAGGTAGTCATATGTGGAACACTATTGCATATTAAGCCCCCCATGGACCGCTATAAATGCTGGCTTTTCCTAATTATGACTGGGATAGCCATGCAAATGGTAACTTGAAATTGGAAAAATTATGATCGCCTCAATTTTCCTTTTTGGTGGGTGAATTTATGCTCAAGCTATAGATATGAGAAAATTAATGCTGACATGTTGGGGCACAGCAATTTATTTAAACTGGTTTGGAGCCCGTTGACGTCTTTTATTACTTCATTATAGTTGTCTTTAATTTTTGTTTATTTCCACACACATCCAGGGAAGGGTATGGGGGGGCTTATTTCTTTGCTTTGTCTTAATCCTTGATGAAATGTAATGGAAGGAAAGGGGAGATTTATTCTTTATGCAGTGTTATTGATTATGATTATAAGTGTTTAACTTGCTGATTAATGTAAATATACGGTTATGCACTTTTGTTGGTCTTAAAAATCAATAAAGATTTATTTAAAAAAAAAAAAAAGAATGTACTGCCCTATTGGAAAGAGCAGTGGAGAAAAACACACAAAGCAAAATATCTGGTGCTCTAGAAGTTTAAAAAAAAGTTTAAAAAAAATTTTTTTTAAAAATTTTTATATATCACCTTATCAAATATCAAAGTGGTTTTACAAAGTATTTTTAAAAAAAACCCATTAAAAACAAATTTTCAATACAGCTACATGAATACCAACAGACAAACAATGAGTTACTGGTACGAAAGGTACCTATGATCCAGTGAGTCTTCCCTGCAATCTTCTTGCACGGTATCCTCTGGCTTAATAAAGTATAAAAGGACGATCATAGATCATACACATCTTTAAAAAGAAATGCTTTTAAATTAGCTTTGAATTTATCAAGGGATGTAAGTTCTCTTAAATGGTTGGAGGCCGAATTCCAGAGTGTAGGAGCCGTAACTGAAAAAATACTGGATCTCATTGTGTTGATGTGTCTTAATGAAGGGATAGTCAACAGATTTTGATTCCAGGAACGTAGGGAACGTTGAGTAGTGTGAGGGATCAGTAGCCTGTTGATAACTCCGGTTGGCTGGCAATTTTAGTTTTAAAGGTCAGTAAGATGATCTTATAGGAGATTCGATGCTCAATGGGAAACCAGTGAGCTTTGATCAGAAGAAGCGTGTCATGATCGTATTTATGTGCTTTTGAAATAATTTTTATGGCATGGCCATTACTGCATAAACCCTTACTCTCACCTATTTTGTAGGTGAGAAGGTTCCTTCATTAACCCTATAATAATTGGTCAGTGCGAGGCGATTTTTAGCACAGGACATGCCTACTTTCTGTCTCTAAAAAGGCCTCCCAAAGGTGGGTAGTGTGATCTTATAGGAGATTCGATGCTCAATGGGAAACCAGTGAGCTTTGATCAGAAGAAGCGTGTCATGATCGTATTTATGTGCTTTTGAAATAATTTTTATGGCATGGCCATTACTGCATAAACCCTTACTCTCACCTATTTTGTAGGTGAGAAGGTTCCTTCATTAACCCTATAATAATTGGTCAGTGCGAGGCGATTTTTAGCACAGGACATGCCTACTTTCTGTCTCTAAAAAGGCCTCCCAAAGGTGGGTAGTGTGTGCCAATTCCAAACCTAGAAATATAGAAACATAGAAAGATGACGGCAGATAAGGGCTACAGCCCATCAAGTCTGCCCATACCATTGACCCCCTTTTAAGTCTACTGGCCCCCTTAACTCTACTGACCTGCTCTATTAAGTCTATATCCTAGCGACCCTATTCATTGGTATGACTCTCGCAGTGATCCCACATAGGTATCCCATTTATTCTTGAAGTCTGGGATACTGCAGGCCTCGATCACCTGTACTGGAAGCTTGTTCCAATGCTCTATCACTCGTTCCGTGAAGAAGTACTTCCTGACGTCTCCACGAAACTTCCCTCCCCTGAGTTTGAGCGGATGTCCTCTTGTGTTCGAGGGTCCTTTGAGAAGAAAGATATCATCTTCCACCTCGACCCGTCCCGTGATGTACTTAAATGTCTCAATCATGTCTCCCCTCTCCCTACGCTCCTCGAGAGTATAGAGCTGCAATTTGTTCAGTCTCTCTTCGTACGAGAGACCTTTTAGCCCCGAGACCATCCTGGTGGCTATCCGCTGAACCGACTCAATTCTGAGCACATCTTTACGGTAATGTGGCCTCCAAAATTGCACACAGTATTCCAGATGAGGTCTCACCATGGCTCTGTACAATGGCATCATGACCTCAGGCTTCCTGTTGACGAAACTTCTCTTGATACAACCCATCATCTGCCGTGCCTTAGATGAAGCCTTCTCCACTTGAGTAGCAGTCTTCATGTCTGCACTGATGATCACTCCCAGGTCTCGTTCTGCTGTAGTCTTGGTCAAAGTTTCTCCATTCAAGGTGTAAGTTCTGCATGGATTTCCATTTCCGAGATGCATGACCTTACATTTCTTGGCGTTGAAGCCCAGCTGCCAGACAGAGGACCAGCTTTCTAAAGTACGGAGGTCCTGTTCCATAGTATTCTGCAGATTGTAGCCGTTTATGATATTGCATAGTTTGGCATCATCAGCGAATAAGGTTACCTTACCTTGAAGCCCTTGAGTCAAATCCCTAATGAATATGTTGAAGAGGAGTGGACCCAGGACTGAGCCCTGCGGCACTCCGCTGGTCACTTCCGACGTTTTGGAGAGGGTGCCGTTAACCATCACCCTCTGAAGTCTGCCACTTAACCAATCTTTAACCCATGCAGTTAGTGTTACTCCTAACCCCATTGATTCTATCTTGTTCAGCAGTCTGCGGTGTGGGACGCTGTCAAACGCTTTGCTGAAGTCCAGGTACACGACGTCCAAGGACTCTCCTGAGTCCAGCCTTCTTGTTACCCAGTCAAAGAAGCTGATAAGATTGGACTGGCAGGACCTACCCTTGGTGAATCCATGTTGACTGGGGTCCCGGAGATTCCCCTCATTCAAGACCATATCTAATTTATGCTTAATTAGTGTTTCCATGAGTTTACACGCTATTGAAGTGAGACTCACCGGTCTATAGTTCGCAGCCTCAGCCTTGCAACCCTTTTTATGCAGAGGAATGACGTTGGCTGTTTTCCAGCCTACTGTGAAACGCCTCAGCACATCTTAGTAAAAGAATCCCTTACAACAATAGCAACATTCTTTTCAATAGACAAACATCTCCCCCTGAGTCTCCCTGGTGCATTACACCTGATAACTCTCCTGTGGGCTTTACTCAGGTGTGGGAGAGCAGCTTCATGGTTCTGACTAGTGAAGGCAGAGTTGATGCCCAAATTGCACAAGACTGTGCTAATTGACAGGTATATGGGTAGAACAATCTCATGCTCTAGGCTGAAGTTTAAAAATGCAAGCAGTATACCTCTAGACTTTGGATGGTTGGTGACCTTAATTCCAAAGCATTTTGCAGGACATTGTCATCACTGTAGTAAAGCATATTTAAGCCCTGCCAAAAGGACCACTTTGCTAAGATAATCTCAGCCCTTTGAGCCTAACACCAAAAGAAAACCGAGAGCAATTTTTTGATGCTCATTTGCACTCTTAACTCTAACCCATTTGTAAAGTAATCATGTCTATTTTGTCACTCTCTCTGTAGTTCCCTTCCCAATTGTCTCGTTTGTCTGATTAGATTGTAAGCTCTGTCGAGCAGGGATTGTCTCTTCATGGTTAATTTAATGTACAGCGCTGCGTGCGTCTGGCAGTGCTATAGAAATTATAAGTAGGAGCAGAGTGGGGGAGGGGAGGAGGCTAGGAAGCCAGGTTCAAATTCTGCTTCTCTCATTGATACACCTTGTGACCTTCAACAAGTCATTTCTTATTCCATTGCCTTGGGCTGGCTTTTCGAACACACATAAATATTATTTAACAACATAAGAATAGCCTTACTGGATTAGGCCAATGGTCCATCAAGCCCAGTAGCCTGTTCTCATGGTGGCCAATCCAGGTCCCTAAGGACCAAACCTAAGGAGTAGCAACATTCCATGCTACCAATCCAGGGCAAGCAGTGGCTTCCCCCATGTCTTTCTCAATAACAGGCTATGGACTTTTCCTCCAGGAATTTGTCCAAACATTTCTTAAAACCAGTTACGTTAAATCACTCTTACCACAATCTCTGGCAACGCGCTCTAGAGCTTAACACAGGCCCATTTACTAATCACATTGATCCATGACATTAATGTATAAACATGTTCATCAATCCTCTGGGGAACAGTGGCATACCAAGAGGGAGTGTGTGTGTGTGTGGGGGGGGTCCACCTCAGATGCAGCCCATAAGGGGGTGCTCCGAGGGCCAGTGTAAAGGTCAGGAACTTCTTTATCTTCCTGCAGCTCTGCCAGTGTTGGGGCTTCCTCTCTGCTGGGTCCTGCCTTTGTGGAAATAAAAAGTAGGTGGGACAGCAGAGAGGAAGGCCTGACCCTGGTAAGAGCAGCAAGTTGTGAAGGGTGCACTGCTGACAGGGAGGGGGAGTGACAGAGAGGGAGGGAGATGGGTACCCATCAGGGAGGGAGGGGAGGAGGTGAGAAATGCACCTGTTGGGGAGGGAGGCTAAGGGAGGGAAGAAGAAGGAAGACCAGGAAGGGAGAGGTGAGATGCCAGACCATGGGAAGGGAAGAAGGGAAAGGAAATAAGGAAAGGCGATACCAGACTATGGAGGGGCAGGGAGAGATGCCAGGGCATAGGGAAGGGGGAAGGAGACAGAGATGCCAGACTGGGGGAAATGAGGGACAGGAGATGCCAGAAAATGGACGGGAAGGGGGAGAGAGAGAGATGGAAGGGAAGGAGAGGAGAAAGTTGCCAGGGCATGGGGGAGGGAAGGAGATAGAGATTCCAGACTGTGGGGTCGGGTGGGAAGGAAGGAAGGAAAAGAGATGACAAAGCTTGGGGGAGGAGGTGGAGACAGAGAGAGAAAATTGGAGAGGGGGTGAAGCAGAAATGAATCCTGTATAAAGGAAAAAGGGGCACAGGATAGTTTATGGAGGGGCATAGAAAGAGGGAAGATGCCATATGGAAGCGAGAGAGGGCAGACACCACATGAAAGGAGAGGGAAGACTGTGTACTGTACTGACTTGAGGAAGTAGGTTTTGGCCTCTGAAAGCTAATTAAAAAATGCATTAGTCCAATAAAATGGTATTTCCTTCCCCCCCCCCATTTTTTGTTTTATTTCTATTTGTTAATTTGTAAAGTGGTGATTGTTAGTTGTCAGGTTTTTTTCAAATTTACATCTGCTATCTTTATTTTTTGCAGAGTATTAGGGGCCATGTGTCAATGTTGCTGAGTCTGGCTTTATGGCGGTTTAGGTTAACCTTTGTCTACATATTTCTATTTTTAGTTTGCGATTACTTATTCCATCCTGGTTGAGGGTGTTTCTTTGTTCTGTATGTATGAAAAGGACATGGTTTTCTGTTAGTACTGACTTGCAGGATCTATCTGTTGAGTTTTACAATTGGTGTTTGATGTTCTAGTACTCACTGCAGATGCTGCACTTGTGGATTATTACTACTACTAATTTTTTAGTATTTCATATACCATCTACACCTAGATGGTTTCCCAAAAAATCTACATAATAAGGTAAAACAATACAATATCTGGGCTGCTTTCTACTTCCAGATCTTCTTAATCCTCATAAAAATGCTGCTACAAATAAGTGAGTCTTCAACAGTCTTTTAAATCCCACCCTGTCAACACACATCCTCAATGGGCCCAGCAGGGAATTCCACAATTTAACTCCAGCATAACAAAAGGCAGCTGCTCTAGTTTCTGTATACCTTGGGCTAACATTACTTTTCAAAGCAAGACATTTTCTGATTTCAATGATCGACCAGGATGGTAAACGGCCACTACCTTCTTAAAAATACATTGTACCCTCCTGAACATCACAGGCAACCAGTGCAGCTGTCGCAATAAAGGTGTAGTATGTGCATACCTAGGTGCACCCATCACAAAGCGTGCAGTTGCGTTATACATCATCTGTAATGCCTGATATCTTGTTTTAGCTACTCCAAGATATAATGTGTTACAGTAATCCAATCTAGATAACACCATTCCCTGTATTACTGTACAAAAGTCATAGGGTGAGAGCAAAGGTTTCAAACATTATAAGAAATGTAACTGTGTTTGTGCTCAATTGTCTTGCGCTCACTTGTCTTCATGCAATTGTCCACGTGCAGTTGACTTGCGTGCATTTGACTTGCCACCAGTCTGAATAGTCCTAAACACTTGGCAATTCATAGTAACTCTAGAGTTTAATATCACTCCCAAAATTGTCATGTCTTGCTTCACGGACAAAACTTCCCCTAGACAAAGGAAGCGATGGGATCCTAGTCCTCCTAGACCTGTGTTGACTACGACAAGTACAAATTGCCGTCATCCGACTCCTGAAGAATCTCTACATAAGAGATCCGATCACCCCAGTGTTGCGTGATGCCTACTGACTGACGATCGACAAATGATGCATATTCAAAGGCCTAATGATGGCCTACAAACTCTTCCATGACATGGTACCGGCCTATATGGCCTACATACCTCTGCTCTATGCCCCAAATCAACCACTTCGCTCACAAGAAGAAAAGCGACTACAAGTGCCCTTGGGATGCGCCCTCCACCTTGAAAGTGCCCCTCAAAGATCTTACTTGCACTACCTACTGCACCTCTGGAGCAAACTACCTACCAGCATAAGATCATTAGAAGGCCTACTGAACTTCAAGAAAGCTAAAACACATCTCTTCCCCTGATCCTGTTCCATTCAAATCCCCTGGACTCACTAACAAAGATTTCAGCAAAGCCTTTGACACGGTTCCTCATAGGAGGCTCTTGAACAAACCTGATGAGCTGAAATTAGGACTCAAAGTGGTGAACTGGATTAGAAATTGGTTGACAGACAGACGCCAGAGGGTGGTAGTTAATGGAATTCGCTTGGAGGAAGGAAAGGTGAGTAGTGCAGTCCCTCAAGTTTTGGTGCTGGGGCTGATCCTGTTCAATATGTTTGTGAGCGACATTGCTGAAGGGTTAGAAGGAAAGGTTTGCCTCTTTGCGGATGATACCAAGATTTGTAACAGAGTAGACACCATGGAGGGAGTGGAAAACATGAAAAAGGATCTGCAAAATTTAGGGGAATACTCTAATATCTGGCAACTAAACTTCAATGCAAAGAAATGCAGAATAATGCTTTTAGGGATTAGAAATCAGAAGGATGGGATGCTGAAATTCATGAATGTGGAGAGGGACCTTGGGGTGATAGTGTCTGAAGATCTAAAGACAAAGAAACAGTGTGACAAGGCGGAGGCTGTTGCCAGAAGGATGATAGGCTGTATAGAGAGAGCCATAACCAGTAGAAGAAAGAGAAAGGTGTTGATGCCCTTGTACAGGTCATTGGTGAGGCCCCACTTGGAGTATTATGTTCAGTTTTGGAGACCGTGTCTGGCAAAGGACATAAAAAGATTTGAAGCGGTCCAGAGGAAGGTGACGAAAATGGTAGGAGGTTTGCATCAAAAATAATAATATATTGAGGAGGCGAGCATTTGATTCTGAGAGAAGTTGCGCGAGTCCCTGCTGACCAAGGACAATAATTTTAAGATGTAATAGTTCGTGGATCTTAAATATGGATGAGATGGTATGCCAAACCTTATCCCAGTCCTAGAATGGGTGCTTCAAAATGAGCGCTCAACTTTGGGCACAAGGAATTAGATTAGCTGAAGTCTGGTGTAAATCCTGGCCAATTGGGCATGGATCCCTGCTATTCTGTAACACTACATGCATATTTTGTGAATGTCCCTGACCCAGTCATGCCCCTCCCATGGGCAAGAATCATTGGTTCACTCCTGAACTTATTCTTTTAAGACGTCAACTTCATTTAGCAGAGAGATGCTGGAGACGCTGGCACTCTCACTCATCTTAAAAATATTCCAAGGAAAGATCAACTTATTATAAGTCTCAAATTCAATAAATAAAAAAGCACTATTATTCTACACATATAGCAAAAGCAAACAATGTTTGGGGGGTTTCTCCCTCCACACACCCCTTCAGACCGCTGTAAAATAGTGTTTTGAATCCAGCATGTTGACGTCCTGCACGTGATTGTCTGTCCTCAATTGTCCGCATGCAATTGTCTTGTGCGGTTTTGACTCGTTACCGTATTCTATAGTAAGAAGTCGTACTACACAAACAAATTTTATTCATAATACTGTCTCTTTTCCCTCAGCTCAATATTTTACTGTTTTCTTTGAAGATAAAATTCAGCAAGTATGAGATACTTTCAACGGCATTAATAATACTTTGCTCTTAGATTCTCCAGTGAAATGCTCTCATTTGCCAATCAGTAATCTTTCTACCTTTCCTACTCCAACACTGACTGGCATCACACATACTATTCAGTCTATGTGATTAACAAAAGCTCCTCAAGATGAAATTCCACCAATTATATTAACCTTTTCCTATCGTGTGTCACGGCTGACGGGACATTCCAAAAATGTTGCCATCGTATGTCCCATGGCATGGGATATACAGTACACAACAGGAACACAAAATATTTGAATTTACAGACTTATGACTTATTTACATTATGTTTACAATAGCCGTAAATGATAATGGTGAATAATACAAAACTTTGCTAAAATAATTACGATTGGAACCAGCGTAACGTAAAATTTATTACGATAGGAAAAGGTTAAAACATTTTATTTAGCCCATACATTCATTGTATGGTTACTAACAGCTTATCCACAGGTATACCAATATTATGGAATCCAGCCTCTATCCATCCTAAGCTTAAAGATTTTAAAAAAATCTCACAATTACACTGTTCTAGCTAAAGACCAATAGCTAATTTCCTTTTTATTGGGAAAATCACACAAAAATTAGCTTTTTCTCACTTAGCAGATTTTTTTAAAACAGACTAATGCTTTTCATCCAAACCAAATAGGCTTCAGACCTACGGTAATCATTCTATAGAACTATCATTAATAGGTCTTCTTACATCAATTCAATACAATATGGATCATAGAAATTCAGTCCTCTTTATTTCATTAGATCTTAAGGCTGCTTTTGATACAGTTGTTCGTTCCCTTTTACTTCATAGACTAAAAGTTTTGGGTATTTCTGGAACAGTTCTGGATTGGTTCATGTCCTATTTTTCCAATTGCACCTATCAAGTCGTGCTATCAAATTCATCCTCAAGCCCTTATACTCTATCATTTGGAGTGCCTCAAGGTTCCATCTTATCTCTGATTCTTTTTCATCTTCTTGCTCCTCTTCTTATTCTAGCACAATCTGTTGGATTTACAGTTTTTGCATATGCAAATGATATTCAACTGCTACACTCTCTAGATCCATAGAATCTTCAAGATATTTTACAGATGAACAAAAACTAGAATCAATTAGCACATGGTTAGGTGAAAATAAACTTTCTTTAAATACTAATAAATCAAAAGACCTTCTAATTAGATTCAATGAAAATGAGGAACTGATAATACCAATATATTTGAGAGACACTCCAGCTCCATTAAAGTACTTGGAATTATTCTCAACAGTAAATTAACTTTTCTCCAGCAAATAAGTTTTGTTGTGCAAAAATGTATTTATAAGTTAAGAATGATTAGATCCGTATCATCTTTACTTGAACTGGTTGGCGGAAAGGAAACAGAGAGTGGGGGTGAATGGACAATACTCGGACTGGAAAAACTCACAAATGGAGTGCCGCAGGGTTCGGTGCTCGGGCCTGTACTCTTCAACATATTTATGGTCAAATATATTTTATTGAGCAAGCAAAAACACAACATAGTAACACAAAGTACAGAAACAGCTCAAAATTTTGTTTTTTGAAACAGACCCCAAAAGAACCACCCCCCCCCAAACCCCCCTCCCCACCATACCCACCCCTGGGTCCTCCTTCGAAACACAAATTAACAAAGAATGGAATTACAAACTATACAAAAAAGGGCATAAAAGGGAAGTACAGACAAAGCATCAATTAAGTATCCGGCTACGAGCCAGAGGGGTCAAAGTATTCCAGAAAGGTTCCCAAGTGGTCTGGAAAAGACGACCATGTCGAGAAGCCAAGTCAGACACATCTCGTCGCTCCCACATCAAAAGAGCGATCATGCGGCTCCTCCAAAGGGAATAGTCCGGTGCCTCAGCTTCAAGCCATTTCAGCAGGATGCATTTCAAGGCAATCAGGATAGACCACTTGAGGAAAGCAGCAACTCCCTTGAAACGTGGAAAGTAGTGAGGAACAGTCCCAAATAAAAGCAAAGGAGAACTACGAACAGTAACATGCCAAATAGACTCCACAAAAGCAAATACAGCAGTCCATAACAGTTGTATCTGAGGACAAGACCAGAACATGTGGCCTAAGCTAGCTTCCGGAGCCTGACATCGAAGACAGGCTGCATGGGGACGGAAGTGAGCCAAATAAGCCCTTTTAGGAGAAATATATAAACGAAAAATCAATTTAAAATGTTGCTCCCAAAAGGTAGTGTATTTACGAAAAGCAGGCAGTCGCCGGACAGCCTGAAGAAGGACATCAGCAGGCAAATCAACAGCAAGATCACCGGACCAAGCATCTCGCAGCTTAGAATGGTCAAACAAAGGGCATTCATCCTTCAAGTGGCGGTGATGAAACTTGAGAGGGACCGATTGTTGAGAGCCAAGGGTAAAGGCCGTGGACAAAGTCTCATGACAAGCGGCCTTCAAGGAGCTAGAAGGTAAGGAAGAGATATAATGATGGATTTGCATGTAAGCAAAATAGTCAATAGCAGGGAGATCAAATTCAGCTCGCAACTGAGCAAAAGATTTAAGGGCGCCTTCATCATTAACCAAGTGAAATAGATAATGAATGCCCCTTGTTTCCCACCGAGCAAAGCTCGGCCCATCAATCCCAGGTAAGAAAGAACCATTGAAACGAATAGGAAGGAAGGGAGAGACAGTAGGAGAAAGAGAGTGAAATTTACAGACCCAACGCCAAACCTTCCGTAAGGGTCTATGTAAAACTTTCATAGAAAGAGATTCAGGTTCTAAAGAAGGGACAGAATGAAGATAGGCACTGAAATGAGTAGAAGAAAAGCAGGAAAGCTCCAGAGCTGAGTTAGTGAATGCCGAAGTACCCCTCAAAAGATCATTAATATGCCTCATTCCACAACCAACTGTCAAATAGCGGAGATTCAGTAATCCCAAGCCACCCCTATACCAGGGAGTGGCCGCCCGCTTATAAATCAAGCGAGGCCTCTTCCCTGCCCAAAGAAAGTTTTGGACCAGGCGTTCCAAGCGGCGCTCATCCCGAAACGTCAAATAAAGGGGAAGAACCTGGAAAACATAAAGCCAACAGGGGACCAGTAGCATGTTGTACAGGTGTACTCGACCCAAAAGCGAGAAAGGAAGAGACTCCCAAAGGCGCAACCTATTCTGTAACGTCTGAAACAACGGGGCTACATTCAACCGGTACAAACTAGACAAGTCGAGTGGAATAGTAACCCCCAAGTACCGCAAGGAAGAATCTGCCCACCGAAGAGGGAATACACCCCGCCACGAAGTACGTAAATCTAGTGGAAAAGGTAAGGCCAAAGATTTATCTAAGTTAAGAGACAGCCCTGAATAAAACCCAAATTCAGAGATGAGATCCAGAGCCGCCGGGAGTGAATCTTCAGGTCGGGTAAGAATGAGAAACATATCGTCTGCGTACGCCAGGGTCTTAAGTTCGAAGGCACCGACCGAGAGACCTCGTACCTCCGCAAACCCCCGAATAGTGCATAACAACGGTTCCAAGGAAAGAAGAAACAAAAGAGGGGAAAGAGGGCAACCCTGTCTGGTGCCACGAAGAATAGGGAAGGAGTCAGTACGAGTCCCATTAACAAGCAATGATGCCAAGGGATTGGAATATAGGGAACGCACAGCGTCTAGAAAGAATCCCCCGAGCCCCACATACTCCAAGGTACGAAATAAGAAGGACCAGTGAATACTATCAAACGCCTTAGAAGCATCCAAGCTGACAAATAAGGTCGGAATCCGGAAAGATTGACACTGGGCAAGAGCAAGAAGTACCTTGCGAACATTATGTACAGACTGTCGGCCCCGAACAAAGCCTACTTGATCCTCATGGATAAGCTGAGGTAAATGAGGAGCAAGACGATCAGCCAACATACGAGCAAAAAGTTTAAGGTCCACATTAATCAACGAAATGGGACGGTAAGATTCCGGCAAATCCGCAGTCTTACCAGGCTTCAAGAGTAAGGTAATAAGGGCTTCATTTGCAAAACGTGGAAAAGAACCACGGGCCGAGGCAGCATCAAAATATGCCAATAAAGGTCCATAAAGTGTCGGAGAAAGAAGCCGATAGAAATCACCCGAGAACCCATCCGGGCCCGGAGCCCGATCAGAGCGGAGCGATTTAATAGCAGACTCCAATTCAACCGCCCTAAACGGACTATTAAGAGAGGCAATCGCATCCGCTGACAAACGAGGCAACCCAGAAGAGTGAAGATAGTCCGATATCATATCCAAAGAAGCGTCGTCCGGAGCTTCATATAACCGACTAAAGAAATCAAATAAGACCCCAGAAATCTCAGAAGTCCGAGACACCACACCTCCGCCCTGGGTACGCATAGATAGAATCGGCTTCCTGCCAGTCGTAGCGTTAACCAAACGAGCCATAAGACGGCCGGGTTTGTTACCGTAACGAAGGAAACGATGCTGATAAAAGGCTTTACATTTTTGGGAACGAGAATGGAGAAGGGAGTTCAGGGCCACCTGAGTAGACAAATAGCAGTCTCGAGTCTCCGGAGAAGGATGGAGAGAAAAGGACCGCTTTGCCAGGCGTAAAGCCCGTTCCAGAGTAACGATCCCCTGATTAATTCGCTTATGACGAGCACTGAGAAATGAAATGATATGTCCTCGAATCACCGTCTTCCCAGCCTCCCAAAACAAGATAGGATCATCCATGTGGGGAGCATTATTTGTAGAATAATCGTCCCATTGGGTCTGCAAAAAAGCACGAAATTCCTCATCCGTAGCAAGGTAAAAGGGAAACCGCCAGGACGGTGCGCGGAGGTACGTAGGATCCAGGACAACATCAACCCAAATCGGGGCATGATCCGAGATAGACAGAGGGCCAAGCTCCGCCGAGTGAACAGAAGGAAACATAGAGGAAGACAAGAAAATATAATCAAGACGGGACCAAGTACCATGGGCACGAGAGAGATGGGTATAGTCACGAACCTCGGGGTGTAGAAGACGCCACGGGTCTACAATCGAAAGGGAGTCACAGAAATCAGAAAGGAGATGACTCTTAGAACCCAAAGAAGAGGCAGAAGAGCTAGACTTATCCTGATCAGGATGCATCACCAAGTTAAAATCTCCCAAAAGAAGCAGCGGGTCATCCGGAAAGCGAGAACGAAGCTGAAGCAATCGCTGTAAAAAGGCTGATTCACCAGAATTAGGGCCATATACCACAAGGAAAAGATAAGAACGACCACCCAAAGTAAGGCGAAGAAGCAAGAAGCGACCGTCAGACGACTTATCCAGGACCTGGACACCTATTGGAGAAGACTTACGGACCAGCACTGCAATGCCCCCATGACGACCCGAAGAAGAAGCAAAAAACACATCCCCCACCCAGGATCGACGCAACTTAAGATGTTCTGCATCAGTCAATCTAGTTTCCTGTAGACAAGCAATGTCAGACCGGTAGCGTTGTAGAGCAACAAGTATTTTAGATCTCTTGACAGGCGACGTGATCCCCCCAACATTCCAAGAGGCAATTCTAAAAGGGGTACTCATAGCTGAAAAGCAGGAAGGAAGCAATACCAGAGAAGGAAAATCAGGTGAAAACTACCCCAAGGGCCCAGCCTCCCCCAGAGCAGTAGAAATCGCCAAAAATGCAGTGAACAGAAAGGACCAATAAGGAAACATAGCAAACTGAAAAGGTAAATACCAAGAAGGAGGACCCCCCACCCCCCAACTCCCACCCCACCCAAACTCAACCCGCCCAACCCAACCCCCCGCTTCCCCCCAACCCCCCATCACCCCCCAAAAACAAACCCTCCAAAAACCCCACCAGAATACAAACCCCGTCCCACATACGTGGAACAGAGACTTCAACATATTTATAAATGACCTAGAAATTGGCACGAGGAGTGAGGTGGTTAAATTTGCGTACGATACAAAGTTATTCAGAGTAGTAAGGACACAGAAGGATTGTGAAGACTTACAACGAGACATAAATGCACTTGAGGAATGGGCCGCAAATGAGGTTCAACGTGGATAAATGCAACGTGATGCATGTCGGTAAAAATCATATGCACGAATACAGGATGTCCGGTATTGTACTCGGAGAGAGCCCGCAGGAAAGGGACTTGGGAGTTATTGTAGACAAGTCAATGAAACTGTCCACGCAATGCGCAGCGGCAGTGAATAAGGCAAACAGAATGCTAGGAATGATCAAGAAGGGGATCACAAACAGATCTGAAAAGGTTATCATGCCGTTATACTGGGCCATGGTACACCCCTACCTGAAATACTGCATCCAACACTGGTCACCGTACATGAAAAAGGGCATAGTACTAATCGAAAGGGTCCAGAGAAACTGGGCCTCTTCTCCCTTGAAAAGAGAAGACTGAGAGGGGACATGATCGAAACATTCAAGATATTGAAAGGAATTGACTTAGTAGAGAAAGAGAGATTGTTCACCCTCTCCAAGGTGAAGAGAATGAGAGGGCACTTGCTAAAGTTAGAAGGGAAAATATTCTGTACAAATGTAAGGAAGTTCTTCTTCACCCAGAGAGTGGTAGAAATCTGGAATGCTCTTCTGGAGGCTGTTATAGGGGAAAACGCCCTTCAGAGATTCAAAACAAGGTTGGATAAGTTCCTATTGGAACAGAATATATGCAGGTAAGGCTAGAATCAAACAGGGCACTGGTCTTTGAGCGGACTGCTGGGCACGATGGACCACTGGTCTGATCCAGCAGCGACAAATATTATGTTCTTATGTCATCTCTTAATATTTTAATTCATTCCTTCATTACCTCACATTTAGACTATTGTAATACGTTATATCAAGGAATTACTTAAATTGAGATATGAAGACTACAAATTATACAAAACACTGCAGTCAAACTCCTTTCAAAGGCAATAAAATATGATCACATCAATTCTTTACTGTACAATATCCTTGGCTTCCGATCATTTACCAAATTCAATTTAAAATATTAATACTCACTCATAAACCATTCTACTCTATGGTTCCTGATTATCTTAGTTCGTTAACAATTCCTTATTCTCGAGCACGTACATTAAGATCAATGCAAGATAATAGGCTGGTTCTTCCAACAGTAAATAGAACGAAATGGGAATCAACTCAAAGCTTTTTTTTACTTAGCACCCAGCCTTTGGAATGGACTTCCAAAAAATATTAGGGCTGAGATAAATAATAAAGCATACAAAACACTTCTGAAAATGCATTTCTTCCAGCTGGCATTTGGGGCAGACTCCATAACAGTAGATCATATCTACTGAGGGTTCAGCAAGCATTCCTTTACATTACATTAGTGACTTTTATTCCGCCATTACCTTGCAGTTCAAGGCAACGTACAGTGCTTTTCTATTTGTAATTGGCTTTCCTTTTTTATTTTAATATATACAAGTGGTGTCTATGTAAACTGCTGAGACCTATGTTAAAGATTTGTCGGTATATCAAATTTTAATAAACATAAACATATACCTTTTTGAATTGCAAATAGAGACTTATACAACGGTAGTATCAGCTCCTTTTCCCTACTGAGTATTCTTTTGGCTTTTACTGTTGTCTTTTCTTTTTTGCTACCTTACGATCGTCAGACACAGTCTCCCCAAAGTCCTGCTCTTCTTTTGTACACTGAAGTACTTTACCCCCAGCCCAAGTGCCCTCACCTAAGTGCTCATGAGTTATAACCCCCCAAACTGACATGTTCTCATGGTGCCAAGACTTAATTCTGCAAATACATTTCAGGAGCAAATACTGAAAGAGGACGACAAAACCACAACAATTCAAGCTTATCACTCCACTGAACTACTGTATCCCAAAGGGCAGTATTCAGCTTATCCAAATTTATCTGCCAATCCTCCTCCATCATCCACATACTCATGTACTTCAGCCAGCATTGACTACACCGTTGCACATACAGATCCAATGCTATGGGGGATAAAACTGCGCCTAGGGTCTCATTTTATTATGCTGCAGGTAATAAAGTTTCAATAAAACCCACATAATAACTGCTAAAATTCAGACATGTAATTTTTCTACCATATCTGCTGAGTTCTATATAAAAGAAACCAACTAGAGGCTGTTCCTCTGCTGCCACAGGTCCACAGTTGAGGCAGCCAGCCTTCATTGTTGATGCTGCTAGGGATGATGGACCGACCATGCTAGGAGGGGGAAGAGATGCTGGACACATGGGAGCAGGGGAAGAGAAGGGAGAGGCGAAGGAAGAAAGACAAGATGTTGTGGCATAGGAGCCAGCTCTGCAGGTACTTGAGTACCTCCAATATTGAGCAAATTTCTTGTTTGAAAAGTCTGGAGTGAGGTACCATGTTGTGATCCTTCCTCTCCTCCCTTCAAACTACAGTACATACATTCTGAAACTAGGGTAGCAAGCCATATTTTTTAGGGGGAAGTGTGTCTTTGCCAACTCATGTCACCCTGTAGTATTGTCTATGAAGAATCATGAAAGAACTTCCCATGGAGTCTCCTTATATATTGCTAGACAGTGGACACAGCCACAAGGAGCACTCTGATGCAGTTCTGGGTCCCAGTGGGGGAGCTCAAACATGTAGAATAGGGAGCCAAGGCACTTTTTCATTCATGTATTCCTACAGGACATTCAGTGTCTTTTCTCTGTTCCTGCTCCAGTCTTTACAAGCCCACCTGAAACTGGTAAATGCCAGGGCAGTCTCTTTTTCTGTCATCCACAACCACGTTTACCTGAGAAAACGCAGCAAGGAACCAGCTGGAGTCTTTTTGGCTGTGGACCAACAAATTTGTTCTCAGCTAATAATGCAGCCTTTGAACTTGTAAAAGAATCATTTATACTGACAGAGAAAGACCAGGTGCCTGTCTCAGGGCCACTACTGAGGAGATGGTCTTCAGGACATGGATGGGGAGAATCTTTCCAGGACACTCTGTGAAATGTTTATTTACACACAATCTGCAGTAAGCAGGTGCCTGGATGTGGCCAGTGATTTCTAACAGAACAGATTCAGGCAAAACCAGATGCTTGCAGTAGGCTGCAGACATCTGTGGGATTACAGCCAGAAGTGGTTTTCTCGGCACGGGTGGACACATCTTCTTTTAAGTTAAAACCAAGAATTGTAAACTTCTGTTTTATGACCTAATCTGTCTTTTAAATCTGTTTTCACCTTTATTAAAACGCATACCACCTTAATAGCTCAAAGCCATTACAAAGCCATTACATGTTATGTTAGCATTTCACCAGGAAGAAGAGATAGGAAGTGAATACAAATGAGTGCTCCACACTTTGTAACAGGATAACAGGATAGGCAGGCAGGGGGCCTCTGACCAACACTATCCACCGAAAGTCCTCATCACAGCTCTCCTTTCTTCTCCTCTGCTTGGTCAAGCTTCCTGCGCTGCATGTGCCTAAGACTATACTGCATATCTGAACAAACTTAAAAGAGGGGAAAAACCCAAACAACACATTTATACTTTGATCAGTGAAGGACAAAGGAACAGAAAACCCAAACAGAATCATGAAATGTAAAACTATAATGAGACTGAAGGAAGCATAGCAAATGAAAGCTACAGTTACTATGAAAAGAAACACCTAGAATAGGGATACCTGTACTAAGAGGACTGAAAGCCCCTCGGAATGGCTGCACACTTCCTCCCCAGCTCCTGGAACCCGAGAGCCCAAGTTCCAAATGCAAGCACAGCTCTCCGAGCAGGAGGTTTTACACCTTTCCAAAGAGCACATTTTACCAAGACAAACAATAGACCTCATCTCGCACTGCGTTGATGAAATGCACATTTCATGCAGTTTCACAGGGTACAATAAAAATTAACCAGGACCGATGCCAAGGAAAACACTTAACCTAAATATTTACCCTTTAGTGCATTACGCATGTAAAGGCAGAACTTTCAGAAGGATGTGACCATAATCTGCATTCCTGGTTATGATCATATTTCCAAGAGACGCATTAACAGCGTAGGGAAGGGAGGATCTGGGGTCACTGAAAAGTTTAAACTTCAACACTCCTCTTACTGGGCACAGTTCTTCCCCTGACCTACACAAAGGGCCATTCCAGAAACTGATGTCTCATTCTAGGTAACCCAATGCCACGCTCATAGTGCCAGGTCTGTAATGGCAGTTTGGCAATTAGAGAATACAGACACCAGGTCAATGGTTGGGACCTTAGGGGTGCCAAGTGATGTACAGAGCTTATAGCACTCTAACTGGGAGACCTGAGCTCTGCCAATCTGAACCAAACTGCCATTTTGATGGGCCTTTTCATCAACCTCTAGGCACCACTTTCTAGAACCACCCCCTGAACTTTTAACTTGGAAATGTACCTCTCGGCCTAACTTCAGCAGATCCTTATCTCTCGGATGCTGTACAAGCCATTATTGCTGCTTCCAGAAAATCTTCTACTCAGCAATGTTATGAACAGAAATGGAAACATTTCAATATGTGGTATACTCTCCAACACCAAAATACTCCATCTTTTTCTCTATTGTCAGTATTGGATTATCTTTTCCATCTTTCCAATTTCTGGACTGAAAACTACTTTGGTCAGAGTTCACCTCAGTGCTATAAGTGCTTTCTATGCCTCTATCAACAATAAATCTCTGGCCTCTCATCCTCTTGTTTCCAAGTTTATTTCCAATTTCAAACTTCTACTCAAGTTTCCTCCAGTTGTCTGGGATCTTAATATAGTCCTCGCCACTCTGATGAAACCATCATTTGAGCAATGACTTCTACTCATCTCAAGTTTCTGACTTGGAAAATAGTCTTCTTGATTTCTATCATGTCTGCCCGAACAGTGAGCTCCAAGCATTGGTGCCGGACCCACTGTTCACAGTATTCCATCATGACAAGGTGGTTCTCCACACCCATCCTAAATTCCTCCCGAAAGTGGTCACGGAATTCATCTCAATCAATCAATTGTGCTTCTAGTCTTCTTTCCAAAGCCCCATGCCCAGCCTGGTGAAGCTGCTCTTCACACTTTGGACTGTAAACGTGCCTTGGCTTACTACACACAGTGAACTAAGCCACACAGGACATCACCTCAACTGTTCATCTCCTTTGATCCTAACAGAGCCGCCGGCCAACGTGTTCTCTTTACTGCGTCTTGTCCCATTTGATTTTACTTCCTGTTTCCTCAGGGGCAGAACATGATAGAGAGGTCAACCAGTGGCAAACAATGAATGCAAATTGCTGCTGCTACCTGGTGACTGCTGCAAAGCAAGCGGAGGTAAACTTGGGGATGGGGGGTTGAAAGAGAGAGGGGGGGGGGGATAAGATGTTGGACCTCCGGGAGGGAGGGGTTGGCACTCTGAGGCAGCTGGGGAGGTAAATTTAGAGCAGTACAGCTGGAGAGTACGAGGAGCACTGGCTCCTTCTCTTCACCACCACTCTGTTTTTTCATCGGCACTTTGTGATGCTGCTCTCAGTTGGCCTCAATATAGGGCAGACATGGGCAACTCTAGTCCTCGAGGGCTGGAATCCAATTGGGTTTTCAGGATTTCCCCAATGCGTAGCGTGATTAGTTAGGGTGAAGGAGGAGACAAGATTTACATCTGTCTTGAAAGACAAAAGCAATATCAATCATGAAATTGTAAAGATATTATCATGCTATTATGCTCAACTACATAAAGGGTTGTCTACTGTGTGAGATCAGCTGGAGGAATTTTTTGAAGGACTGGATATGTCCCAGATTAACATAATAACTTAGTAAATGACAGCAGATAAAAGACCTGTGTGATCCATCCAGTCCAACAGTCACATTCATTCTCAAGGCAATGTTGAAGCAACAAACCAGTAATTATTCATTTTACTTGCTAAGTTCCAGTATAAGATGTCTCCCCCCCCCCCCCCACCAGAGATAGGTATGACCTGTACTCATACAATTTGAATGTGGTTTAAAATAATCATAATTGCTCTTGATCCATCTTGCTGCATATGGGACAGAGATCAATAGATCAAAAAACCCTTTCGAAACTAACATAAGAACATAAGAAGAAACTTACAATGTCACAAAGAGACAACTGATGCCTTAACACCAAACCTGACAGCGAAACCTTCTCAGACTAGCTCACTGACAAAGTAGACAAAATCCTGTCTTACCTCGACTCCACTACACTACAGACATCGTCCCCCTGTGACTCAAACAAAATAATTAAAACTACAACTGGGAACCTAACTCGCTTTGAAACTGCCTCCCACAACGACATCGCTTAGATACTAAACACTATTCGCCCTTCTGGCTACAATCTAGACCCCTGTCCACCACACCTCCTGGTGGCTGTGAAAGACGCCTTTGCAGACTCCATCCTTCCTCTCATCAACACCTTCCTACAAACAAGTGTAGTGCCCGCAAACTCAAAGTCAGCAGTCATCAGGTCAATCTTGAAAAAACCTATACTCAACCCTAAGGTGCCTGGCAACTTTAGATCTGTCTCCAACTTACCCTTAGTCTTCAAGATCCTGGGAAAAACTGTGTATATTTTATTTAATTATTTTTATTCTGCATATCCTACAATTCTACATGGATTACAAATTATTCAGGTACTCAAGCATGTTCCCCTATCTGTCCCGGCGGGCTCACACTCTATCTAATGTACTTGGGATACTGGGGGATTAAGTGACTTGCCCAGGGTCATAAGGAGCAGTGCAGGATTTGAACCCACAAGCCCAGGGTGCTGGTGCTTTAGCTCTAACCACTGCACCACACACTCCAATTGCAATTGCACTCCATCAACAAACAATGAGCCATATCCACTTTCTACCAGATCGAAGGCTGCTCTAAAATCTAAAGCAGTGTTTCTCAACACACGGTACGCATACCCTTAGGGGTATGTGGCACTACACAGGTCTCCCGCCCCCTTCTTCCTTAATGGTCGCCATGCTTTCCTTATTGCCTGCCCGCCCACCCCCCTCCTCTGAAGCCACCAGCGGGGATCCCATCTCCTCCTTCCTGCCCGCCCCCTCCACCAAAGCCAACCCAGGTTTTCCTCTGATGTCAGAGCTGATGTCAAAGGAAAGCCTTCCGGGTCAGCGGGGGATCTCAGTTACCTCCTTCCAGGTGGGCTGTTCCTTCCTGCCTTCAGCTGCACTGGTTGCAGGAATGCATCACTGGCTCTTTCACGCTGCACGTGGCTGGCCCTGAAACCTTCTCTCCGACGTCAGAGAGAAAGCTTGTGGGTCAGCCACGTGCAATGTATGAACTGTTGCTCACGTGTCCCTGCAACAAGTGCCGCTGAAGGCAGAAGGAGCAGCCCAACTGGACGGCCCTGAAGAAAGTGAGTGCAGCCCTGGAACGAGCAAGTAAGAGAGAGAGGGCACATGATCTGGGACAAAGGGAGAAAACTGGGGGGGAGGGGAAGGAGCACTTTGGGACATAGGAGGGGCACAATTTTGGGACAAAGGCTGGAAGGAAGGGAGGGGGCATGAACATGGAACACAGAAGGGAGGGAGGAAGGGGCACTAACTTGGGACATAGAGGGAGGGAATAGAAAGGGACAATTGTTGGGCATGAGTATGAGTATGTGAGTGAAAGGGAAAGAGATGGTGCACATGGGGAAAGGGAGGAAAATTGGGCATAGAGAGAGAAAGAGGAGTGAGGTAGAGATGCATGGGGAATAGAGGGATGAGAGAGAAATGTTGGATATGGTGGTGGAGAGGGTAGATTGAAGGGGATGCAAGGGGGAGGAATGTTGGACATAATGATGGAGGGCGAGATTTGGCATTGTGAGGGAGAGGGGTGATAGAAGGAGAAATGGACATGGGGCTGGTGGGCAGTGGTGAAAAATGCACATGGTCCGGGGGATGAGAGAGGAAGAAATGTTGGATGTGGCAGTAGAGGAGGTGGGAGAGATGCACCCTGGATCGATCTCTCTCTCTCCTGTCTAACTTTGCAAGGGAGGGAATAAGAGAAAGACAGATGGACAGTGAGAGAGAGAGACATGTTGCCAATAGGGGTGAAGGAGAGAGGAAGAAAAGTTGGACTCATGGAGGGACAGAGAGAGATGTTGGTTGGGGAAGGGAATGAAGTCCGGAAGAGAGGAAGCGTGCAAGAGGCAGAAAGAAAGAAATATTGGATGCACAGTCAGAAGGAAATGCAACCAGAGACTCATGAAATCACCAGACAATATAGGTAGGAAAAATGATTTTATTTTCAATTTAGTGATCAAAATGTATCAGTTTTGAGAATTTATATCTGCTATTTTGCACTATATTTTTCTATAGTTGTTACCGAGGTGACATTGCATATTTTAAAGTCATCTGCTTTATAATAATAATAACTTTATTTTTCTATACCGCCAACACCCAAAAAGTTCTAGGCAGTTCACAGAATAAAGAGGACTGGACATTCCAGTGATGATACAAAGCACACAGAAAAATAGTGAAAAATACAATAAGATATGACATGGTCATCAATCAAGTAACAAATTTTTGAACAAATAGGTCTTAACCAATTTTCTAACCTCCTTGAAAAAAACTCCCAAATATAAATGATAATTAACATTTTCTCTGCATACAGAGTGCTTTGAGTTGTTGTATTTTTTTAAAAAAATTTTGTGGTTATCATTATGAATTAATAAGATTATATTGTGTGTACAAAAAATGAATGGAAAAATTTCATTACAATTAGTAGTACTATTATTATGGGGTGGGGTCTGGGGCAGATCTTGGGCAGGGGTACTCGGTTGATATTTGTTAGACTTAGGGGGTACTTAGCTTGAAGAAGTTGAGAAACACTGATCTAAAGAGACAGCTAAAGTAATTTGACCTGCATCAAAGTGTGAGTGTAATTCACTTTGTAATGTGGTGATCATTGTTTCGGTATTAAAACCCTTACTGAAACTTGACTGTCTAGGGTGAAGAATATTTGAATGTTCTAAAAAGTTAGAAACAAGTTAGAAAAGCTGATTAAATACAATTTTCTTCATATGTCTTGAAAGATAACATAATTGGGAAACTGGATGGTAATTAATAGCATTTGAAGAATCAAGGGACAATTGCTTCAAGATTGGTTTGACTAGAGCAGTTTTCCAAGTAGATGATATTGTAGAAATTGATAAACAAGTTGTAATCACTGAAAGAGCCAAAGGCAAAAGACCATGGACTGGTATATTTATTCACTTTGAGGAATGACTCAAGAGGAACAGTGATTTTCCTCATAAAGGCAAAAGTTTTTGATAAAACTTTAGAAACATAGAAACATAGAAAAAAGCGGCAGAAAAGGGCTATAGCCCACCAAGCAGTGGCGTACCTAGGGGGGGGCGGGGGGGGCGGGCCGCCCCGGGTACCAGCCCTGAGGGGGTGTTCCCGGCCTTGCCGCTCAGTCCCCCCCCACGCCCGAAGGACCGCTCGCCCCACTGACCTTCCAGCACACCTATGAAGCAGCCCGCAGCAGGATCGCAACGTCAGCAATCCCTCAGCTGCTTGGGCGCTGCTTCCTGCGCCGCGGTCCCGTCCCTCCTCTGACGTCAGAGGAGGGGGCGGGACCGCGGCGCAGGAAGCAGCGCCCAAGCAGCTGAGGGATTGCTGACGTCGCGATCCTGCTGCGGGCTGCTTCATAGGTGTGCTGGAAGGTCAGTGGGGCGAGCGGTCCTTCGGGCGTGGGGGGGGCAGTAGCTTAAGGTAGCCCGGCGCAGGAAGCAGCTCCTAAGCAGCGCAAAGATAGCTGACGTCGCGATCCTGCTGCGGCTGCTTCATAGGTAGTGCGGGGAGGCCAGGGGGGCGAATGGTCCTTCGGGGTGGGTCGGGGCATCAGGCCTTCAGGGTGGGGCGGGCGGGCGGGCAGGCAGACTTTCAAGGGGGAGGGGGGGTGACAGGCAGGCAGGCAGGCCTTCAAGGGGGGGTGCAGGTCTTCGGGGGGGGGTGCAGACCTTCAAGGGGGTGCAGGCCTTCAAGGGGGGGACAGGCAGGCAGGCCTTCAAGGGGGGGACAGGCCTACAAGGGGGGGGGGACAGGCCTACAAGGGGGTGCAGGCCTACAAGGGGGGGGGACAGGCCGTCAAGGGGGGACAGGCCTTCAGGGGGGGTGCATGCCTTCAGGGGGGGGTGCCGACCTTCAAGGGGGGGCAGGCCTTCAAGGGGGGGACAGGCAGGCAGGCCTTCAAGTGGGGGGACAGGCCTTCGGGGGGGTGCAGGCCTTCGGGGGGGGGGTGCAGACCTTCAAGGGGGTGCAGGCCTTCAAGGGGGGGACAGACAGGCAGGCCTTCAAGGGGGGGACAGGCCTACAAGGGGGTGGGACAGGCCTTCAAGGGGGTGCAGGCCTTTGGGGGGGTGCCAACCTTCAAGGGGGGGGACAGGCCTTCAAGGGGGGACAAGCAGGCAGGCCTTCAAGGGGGGGACAGGCCTACAAGGGGGGGGGGCAGGCCTTCAAGGGGGTGCAGGCCTTTGGGGGGGTGCCAACCTTCAAGGGGGGGGACAGGCCTTCAAGGGGGGACAAGCAGGCAGGCCTTCAAGGGGGGGTCAGGCCTTCAAGGGGGGGACAGGCCTACAAGGGGGTGGGACAGGCAGACCTTTAAGGGGGGGCAGGCCTACAAGGGGGGGGGACAGGCAGACCTTTAAGGGGGGATAGGCCTTCAAGGGGGGACAAGCAGGCAGGCCTTCAAGGGGGGGTCAGGCCTTCAAGGGGGGGGACAGGCCTTCGGGGGTGCAGGCCTTCGGGGTGGGTGCAGGCCTTCGGGGTGGGTGCAGGCATTCAGGGTGGGTGCAGGCCTTCGGGATGGGTGCAGGCCTTCAGGGGGGGACAGACCTTCGGGTGGGGGGTACAATCCTTCGGGGAGGGTGCAGGCCTTCAGGGGTGGGGTTTAGGCCTTCAGAGGGGGACAGACCTTCGGGTGGGAGGTAAAGTCCTTCGGGGGGTGCAGGTCTTCAGGGGTGGGGTGTAGCCCTTCTGAGGGGGGACAGACCTTCGGGGGGGGGGGGGTCCTGGTGTAAAAGTACACAGAGGGAGAGAGGGAAGGGGGGGTTCAAAGATACGTGCATATGCCAGACTTTGGGGGTTAGAAATAATGGGTCTAAAAACAGAGGAGTGGGAGAGAGATGGTGCATAATGGGATTTAGGGAGGGAAGGAACAGAAAGGGAGAGAACTTGGAAACAGGGGATGGTGTGGAGGGGGGATAGAGATACTGGATAGGAGGATAGTTGGGAACAGAAAGGGAGAGATGGTGGATCCTGGGGTGGTGGGGAGTTGAGAAAAGGTGGATCTGTGGATGGAGACAAAAAAAAGGAAAGATGCCAGATCTCCGGGAGAGGGAAGGGAAACGGAAGGGGAGAACAGAGATGGCAGACGGATGGTTAGCACGGAGAAAGGAGACCCTGGCAAGCAAGACAACAAGAGCCTGGGACCAACAAGATTTGAATATTGATCAGAGAACAAAAGGTAGAAAAAATAATTTTATTTTCTGTTTTGTGATTACAATATGTTAGATTTGAAAAGTGTACATGAGACAGCTTGAAATGGGAACTTTTCTATTTTTGTGAATGGCAAGGCTGAGTTCAGTTAAAATATATGCTTTATAAGAAAATATAATAATGTGTTTTATAAAGTTTATAAGCATTGCTGGCATACTCGGTGAGGTGTTCCTAGTGTTGGTGGTGGTGGTAGCATGTCAGTGTGTTGAGAGGAAGAGGTAGTCTGGGAAATTCTGCTGAGCAAACTCTGGGCCCATTTCCACCCCCAGTTAGTCCACTCCACTCAACTGGTTCACACACTGAGTGGGTCTTTGGGTGTTATTTCTGGGTAGTTGTTTTAGAATCTCTTCCAGTGGTTTGTCAGTATCTCCTTCTGGTCCAAGGAAGGAAACTTTGTCAACCTTAGCATTGACCTTCAGAATATGTTTGTAACAGCGCTGCTTGTGTGGCATTAGGCTATGTAGTGATCGAAAGAAAAAAACAGACCTTTGCACATTTTTGCACTATATGGTGGGTGTATGAGGAGATTCATTTCCTGCACAGTTAAGTCCATGTGAAGTTACCTTGTGCTGTATTTGACATCTAGCAAGGTCTCTGTTTGGAAGGAAAGATCTAAGCTTAAAAATGAAGTGGCCAGAAGTTATGTTAAAAGTAGATAGCGTAGCTGGTTTTAAGAAAGGTTTGGACAAATTCCTGGAGGAAAAGTCCATTGTCTGTTATTAAGACATGGGGGAAGCGTCTGCTTGCCCTGGATTGGTGCACTCAGCAGCAACAAATACTAGTTTTGGCTGGCTCTTTCCCCGCATTTCTCCTCTCTTCCCCACGATTTAATATCCAGTTCAGGCAGTAAGTAAATGCATCGGCAGGGGGGGTCTGGTAAGTCTTGGGGGCTGGGGATGGAAGGTGAGAATCAGTTCTGTAGGCTATCAGAAATTTGCTTAATTATCTACTCACACAGAAAAGCAGTAAAGTCAATAGGTTCTCTAAGTGGGAACAACCTGTTTGATCTTGCACTCTTGTGATTGACCAATTGTTTATCACTGTTTAATTTATCACATTGATTAATTTGAGCACACCTGAGGTGTCCTATGATGGTGTGCACTGCAGGCAGAGGAGCCTTATTGTGTAAAGCACTGGAGAATTCTCTCCTCTCGCTTACCTCTCACGCTGAGGACACCCTGCTTCAGTATAATCATTTATATGATTTATCTTATAAACATTATTACGTGGTCTTTTCCTCAAGTGCTGAGACATCAGGTTGTTCCCACTTGGAGAACCTATTGACTTTTACTGCTTTTCTGTGTGGCTTTAACATTTTTGCTATTCAGTATACCTAAACTATTATTCAGTAGAAAAAATATGGTTTGTTCAATCAAATCCTGTGTGGACATTGGACTTCTATGAGTGAATGTTCTGCTTGATTGAACAAACTAAATTTTTTCTACTGAATAATAGTCTAGGTACAATGAAAGTAAATAGCAAAAATGTTTGAGTAGATAATTAAGGAAATCTTTTTCATATTGCTTGCTTATGGACTGGGAAAAAAGACTGTTCAAGCAAATGTCTCCAGAACTGCTTTAATGGAAAAATGTGATTTTTTTTTTTTAAGTACTTTGTGAAATTTATTGTTGTTGTGAAATTTATTGTTATACTTTGTTTAAACTTAAAAAGCGGTGTCATTAACAGTGAATCTAATCGAAAAATCGATTCAACAGGGTGAATCGAATCGAATGAAATATTTTTCTCTGAATCGGGCAGCACTATTGGCTACCATGAGAATGGGCTACTGGGCATGATGGACCATTGGTGTGACCCAGTTAGGCTATTCTTATGTTATGTTCTCATCTGTAGGGGCCTTTGTTTTCACTTCTTATTTTAATGTATTTTTTTCCTGGGAACTTATCAGTGTTTTTTTATAATGGGAACAAAAATGGAAGAGAATTAATGTGTGTGGAATGGGGGGGTAACTAATTTCTTCAGCTAAATAATTCAATCCACTTCAAACAGACATAGGAGAACTCACGCACCATTCACACACCCTCCAACCAAAAACGTCAAAAGAAAAAAACTGTTCGACAACCTCCTAGCCATTCGAGCTGCAACACTTGACCCCCAACTCTACAACCTATTGACCTCGACCACAAACTACAAAACCTTAAAAAAAGAAATAAAAACCCTTCTATTCAAAAAACACATAAAACCAAACTAACATAATCAGAACTGTCCCAAGCATCACCTGCAACTACTCCATATGTACTTCTGATGTCATGACAATTCAGACATAATTTATGTTATGTTATGTTTGGAATAATGGTTACATAAATGAGGTTCAATAAAAGAAAATTTTCACTGCCTGTTTCTATTCTGACCATTTATTCCATTTCATGGTTATTGCAAAAAAAAAAAAAAAAAAAATTTTTCCATGGGGGGGGGGGGGGTCAAAAAATGATGGGCCCCGGGTGCCACATACCCTAGGTACGCCACTGCCACCAAGTCTGCCCATTCCAAGTATCCCCCCCCTGAATTTACTCCCTTAAAGATCCCACAAGAGTATCCCATTTTTTCTTAAAATCCGTCACGCTGCTGGCCTTTATCACCTGGAGTGGGAGTCTGTTCCAATGATCCACCACTCTTTCGGTGAAGAAGTACTTCCTAGAGTCGACATGAAACTTCCCTCCCCTGATTTTCAGCGGATGCCCTCTGGTGGTCGAGGGTCCCATGAGCCAGAAGATATCATCTTCTGACTCGATGCGTCCCGTGATGTATTTATACGTTTCAATCATATCTCCCCGTTCTCTTCTTTCCTCGAGTGAGTACAGTCGCAATTTCTTTAGTCTTTCTTCATACGTGAGATCCTTGAGCCCCATGACCATCCTGGTGGCCGTTCGCTGAACTGACTCGATCCTCAGCACGTCCTTTCGGTAGTGTGGTCTCCAAAACTGAACACAGTACTCCAAGTGTGGCCTCACCATGGCTCTGTACAACGGCATCATAACTTCAGGTCTCCTGCTGACGAAACTTCTGCGGATACACCCCAACATTTGTCTTGCCCTGGAGGAAGCCTTCTCCACTTGATTGGCAACTTTCATGTCCTCGCTAATGATCACTCCTAGATTGCGTTCCTTCGTGGTCCTAACCAAGGTCTCACCATTTAGTACATAAGTTCTACGCGGGTTTCTCTTGCCCAAGTGCATTATCTTGCATTTTTTAGCATTGAAGCCTAGCTGCCAATGCTAAAAAATGCAAGATAATGCACTTGGGCAAGAGAAAACCACGTAGAACTTATGTACTAAATGGTGAGACCTTGGTTAGGACCACGGAGGAACGCGATCTAGGAGTGAAGGTAAAATGAAAGAAGACCGAGTGTACCAATAAAACTTGTGGGGGGTCAATGGTTGCTCATCAGGGACAGCTATTTTCAGTTGAGAATGGGAAGTTGTACATAATGAATCTATTTTTGCTAAAAAAAAAAAAAAAAGCAATGGCTAAGTCATCAGAGCTGGGACAAGAAGAAGTTAGTTGTGAGGAAAGTGGGTCAGTTTCAGTCTTAAGGATGAAAAATAATGCTTTTAAGGGATTCATGAGTTAGACATTATACGTGAGTAAAAGGTTTTAATTACCTATTTTTTTTTACTGAGTATTGAAAGTTTTACTGCAAGCCTTACAATTCTGCAAAGTAGACAAAGAACGACATTTGCGCCAGAGGTATTCGACCCTTCTAAGTTGCCTCTTAAGAAGCTGAAGCCCTGCATGATACCATCTGTATTTATTCCAATGGGAGCGAGGATGCATGTTGTTGGGAGCAGTACAAAGAGCTGAATTCCAAGAAGTTGATTGATCTTCCAGTGATTGGGACAGAACGTCATGTGGGAAGAATGAAAGCAAAGGAGGGGACGATGAGATGCCTATTTTCCCAAAACGTCTAAAAGTTTTTTGGGGTCCCTGGGATGTTGGTAAAGTCACTGTTGAATCAGTAGAATATGAGCAGAACATGGAAAAAGAAAACAAAGTGGTTGGACCACGGCACTGGGTCATAAGAAAACAAAGACCTTAAGACAGAAGTAGTCAAGGAGGACAGAATGAGTCTAAAGAATTTCCAGTTATATGAGTGAGTGCCAAAACGAATTGGACCAACTGTAATTCCTTTACTGAGGAAATGATTCATCCTGGCGCCTAAGGGGATTGTTCACAAGTAGACTATATTCCCCCAAATAACTAAACTGGAGAATTTAGAGACCACATTAGCTAGATCTTGATATAAGTGTTCTGATCTATCAGCAGACAGTGACAGTGTTCTAGTAATAATTAATAGTAGTATTATTTGGACTAATACAGATGTACCTATTAACCCTGTACATTATCTAGTGATCCCTCCTGACCGTTGTCCATTCACAGTCTAATGTATTCAAACTAATGTGGATGTATCTTTGTAACCCGTTCAGGGGTCCTGGGGAGCACGGACTAGAAAATGAATAAATAACTAGGGGAACCAGAAGGTCAGAATAAAGAAAAATTGTGGCTGGTAATTGAACAAGCTAAGCTGCTACCCCTATGGACAGAGAAGGGAGACATGCATGCAAATGAGAAGCTTCACCTGATTTGAGCCAAACGTTTTGAAGAGAGAGAATTTCCTACATAGAAGGAGCTGTAGATCTAAGAGATCTACAGTTAATTAAATCCCACTTCAAGGAATATGGGGGAGGCCTAGGACACGGGACCAAATACCTATTCCATAGAAGGGGGACAGTTTCCCTAGAAAACCGGAACTGAAGAAGTTGTATTAGCATCAGCCAAATTCATGCAGACTGAAAACCATGTGTCAAAACCCAAAGAAAAGACGAAAGAAAGCATATGGTGGACCAGAGGAGCAAAAAAGGCTATGATACCTCAGACCTGCTCATTCTTGTACCTTATTATAGTTTAGCCCATTGTTCTTCCATTTCCCTCATTCGCATCCTCCCATTTGGTGAAAGTCACCATTTCTGAAATTCAGGAATCTGAACTTTGTCTGTCCTCCTCTCTCTGACGGTAACTGGTATTTAAGTAGGCACTCGCCCAAACATTAGACATGCCGAATATTAAATCTTGTGTCACTCCTTCTTCCCTGGTGTGTTCTATCATCATTTGTCAGAGCAGAGCCTCTTGAGGCATCCATGATTTTTCTCCTTTCTGATTCTGCAGGTGGGATACCGTAATTCACATCCAGCAGAGTAAAGTCTCCTAGTAACACTTCCTTTCTTTCACTGCTTTGATCAGATCTCCATCCACATCCCCCTCTATTTGAGTCAGGGATCTTTAGACAGAAATGCCATCTCCTCTTTCCAAGATGGTCCCTTTCCTTTCTCTTGCAGTGGCTTTACATAAAGAAGCTACAGATTTTCCAAATCTTATAGGCAAGATTTTAACATAGGAAGCCACAGAGGCACATATAACTTCTGGAGCAAGCAAAGAAGGCAGAAATTTCTTATTTTGTCTTTAAAAAGGTATAGGCTGAAAAAAATATTTAAGCAATATACAACATTTACAAGAACAACACAGGTAAAAATAGTCTGCAGACAGTTTAAAAGCAAACACTGCCAAGTAATGAGATATATATATACAGTATATATAAATGTAGCCAAAAATAACTTAGCTGTTAGTAGATCTGGCTCTCTCTACGCAAAAGCTGCAGGGGTGTGGGTGAGAGTTTACAAACCTGTTCTTACTGATTTTCCAGCAGTCTCTATGCAGCAGCCACTCCCCTACAATAAAGAGGTGACTATGGCCATTAAAATTTAAATGCGGTTACTGAGAGGCTGGCACAATATGGAAAAATCAGCAACTATAATAACCAACTCTTATTAAGAAGGCACCGGGGAAACCAAGGATTTAAAGGGCCAAAGCAGGGCCTTCAAATCCAGACTAGAGAGCATGGTCATAGTACAAGGCCAAAGCAGGGGAAACCGTATGGACTAAACTTCATCAAATTAGAAATAGACTTCAACATAGGAAGGCAAAGACACAGATTACTTTTCAAGCAAGAAAGGACTTTGGAGGGGTTTTCTCCCCTCTATAAAGCATATTATGAAGTCCTTCATACAAACAACCTTGGATAAGCCTGATTAATACACTATGAACAGCTGTGTATGATTTTTTACTTTCTGGAAATTTTATTTTGAAATGTTGTAACACAGAATTTTAGATTCTTTATCTTCTGTTTTTGGGGGGGGCAGTGTTATTATTCCCTTGTCTCATTATCTTTGGTGTTGGTTTTTAATCTGTGTTTCAGATTGTGAATGATGAGATCAGAGAAAGTCCCCTGACTCTTCCCACTGGGAAGCACTCGTGAAATAAACATTCTCCTTTCCTGGATGGATAAGAAAAATATTCTGGATGATTTCACACAAACCACAATACAGAAACCAACTCATAGAGACTATTCTCAAGATTTTGGAAAGGGGGGTGGGAAATACAATTGTTATTTTGTTGGATCTGACAACAAATCATGGGAGGCTGGTGGAAGAGCTAAAAGCAATAGCAATGGCAGGGAGAGTGCTGAGATGGTATCATTTTATTTATTTTGAGTATTTATATACCACTTATAGCCTAAGTGGTGTATATTCAGGTGCTCAAGCATTTTTCCCTATCTGTCCCAGTGAGCTCACACTCTCTATCTAATGCACCTGGCATTAAGTGACTTGCCCACGGTCACAAGGAGCAGCGTGGGATTTGAACCCAGGGTGCTGAGGCTGTAGTTCTAACCACTGTGCCATACACTGTCTCCTTGGGTAAATTTAGCTCTGCCCCATGGCCGGGAAAAGGGGGCAATGTCTGCAAAGCAGTATATACTAATGATCAAAGTATGGGAAACAATATTCTAGATCTAGAAACTGTGATGGAAGAAGATGAGTTGGATATAGTGGCGATCATGGAGACGTGGTTCATGGATGTAGTTATATTGGGCTATAATCTGTTCAGGAAAGACAGGGTAGGAAGAAACGGAGGGGGAGTAGCGTTAGATGCTAAAGATCATATTAAAGCCACACAATTGCAGGATCTGCAAGGCAAGGAAGAGGCACTGTGGATCAATTTGGAAAAAGGGAATGGTGAATATAATTACATTGGTGTACAGGCCTCCTTCACAGACAGAAGAAGTAGATAGAGATTTAATAGTAGACATTCAGAATGCAGTCAAACCTTGGTTTGCACGCATAATTCTTATTCCAGAACTCTCTATCCTCCACATACAACTTGCTCCTAGGAGACATCAATCTCCACCTCGAAGACCACACATCCAAACAAGCAAACGAAATACTCTCATACCTCGACGCCTTATCCTACCAGATCCTCAATCCGGAACCCACACATGAAAAAGGCCACCAACTGGATATAGCAGCATTCACGCCTCATAACCTCCACACACCAAATATTCACATCACCAATGGTACCTGGCATCCTTCTCTTTGGTCAGACCACCACAAATACACCTTCACAATCAACTGGCCTCAAAATAACATAAAACCTATGCCCCAAAAAACAACCTTCAAATCTAGACAGAAAATTGAACCAGCCACATTCTGGGAAAAAGTGGACCCTGCAATCGACCCCACTGACCCTACGGACTTCATAAAACACTGGCGCACCCTAAGTGAAGCAACCTTGAACGAGCTAGCCCCAGAAAAAACCAAACACAGAACCTGCAGACCCTCAGACAAGTGGTTCGACTCCAAACTCCACCTACTAAAAAGGCATTGCAGGCAACTTGAAAGATCTTGGAGAAAAAAGAGAAATGACCAAACCAAATCCGCTTGGAGAACCCAAATCAAACTATATAACATCAAACTTAAGGAAAAGCGCAAAACATACTACACTAAACTAATTGGCACAAACAACTCCGACACAAAAACACTCTTCAACTTAGTAAAAAAACTTACGGACACAAACCCATTCCTTGCCACTCAAGGCAATAAAACACCAACAGCTCACCAATTAGCAGACCATTTCAAACTCAAGATCATCAAAAACAGAACAACCTTCAACAACTCAACCACCACACTCGACGAGTTAATAACAACCCCCACAATGGAAGAAGCCATAACTGCAGACAGAACATGGACCACCTTCCCAACTCTACAATGGCCTGATTTGAACCGACTATATAAAAAATACAGCCACACCTCATGCGACTTGAACTACTGCCCATCGTATCTACTCACAAATGCCTCCCATAAATTCAAAACCAGCCTCACGCAGTGGATACAAAGCACTCTCATAGAAGGCCAATTTCCACAAGATCTTGGAGAGATCATAATCACACCCTTACTGAAAGACCAAAAAGGTCCAGTAGACACACCTACCAACTATAGACCTATCGCTTCGATCCCATTATATGTCAAGCTGATTGAAGGACTTGTGGCTCAATACCTCACCAACTACCTAGCTGACCACAATATACTTCACTCATCTCAATCAGGATTTAGATCTTACCACAGCACGGAAACACTACTAGCAACACTACTGGACATAGCCCGACAACACCTCAGTAAAGGACACAGGATCCTAATTATCCAACTAGATCTTTCCGCTGCCTTTGATCTAGTTGATCATACCATACTACTCCAGATACTTGATGCAATAGGGATCTCAGGGGTGGTTTACAACTGGTTCCAAGGATTCCTTAAAACAAGAACGTACAGAGTTAAGATAAACGATATGAAATCTAACCCATGGTCAAATCCACGCGGAGTCCCGCAGGGATCTCCACTTTCACCCATTCTATTCAATCTCTACATCTCCTCCCTTGGTACCACTCTTGACAACCTAAAAGTAACATCATTCAGCTACGCAGACGACATAACTATTCTCCTCCCCTTCGAAACCCAAGACCACACCTCAACAGGACACCTGGAAACAATACTGAACGAAGTAGAAAAATGGATGACAAACCACAAATTAAAACTAAACTCGGACAAAACCAAATTCTTAATGCTCGAAACAGACAAAAACCCATCCATAACAGACCTGGAAATTAAAGCAATCAAATACCCAATCCAAACCTCCCTCAAAATCCTGGGAGTGCTGATAGACAGATGCTGCACTATGCAGACTCAAATCAACAAAACTACCCAAAAAGCATTCTTCACAATGCGCAACCTAAGAAAAATAAGGAAATTCTTTGACAAAGAACACTACAGAATCATTGTACAATCCCTGGTACTAGGTCTTGTGGACTACTGCAATATCCTATAT
Organism: Geotrypetes seraphini; assembly: GCF_902459505.1. Taxonomy (NCBI): domain Eukaryota; kingdom Metazoa; phylum Chordata; class Amphibia; order Gymnophiona; family Dermophiidae; genus Geotrypetes; species Geotrypetes seraphini. Next base: position 74,287,660 of record NC_047095.1, read on the forward strand.
CTACCATGCCCTACAAACATGATCAAAAAACTACAGACCGTTCAGAACACAGCTCTCAGACTAATCTACTCCCTCGGAAAATATGACCACATCACCAACGCCTACCTAGACTCACATTGGCTACCGATTAAAGCCAGAATTCAATTCAAACTGTACTGTCTAATCTTCAAAGTTTTCAACGGTACTGCACCTGCCTATCTAAACGATCGCCTAAACCGTAACCTTCCACCCAGAATAAGAAGAACACTGACACCATTCTCATACCCACCACTCAATGTCACTCAACGCATGCAGCAAAACTCGAACCCTCCATCACTAGATTGTTAACCTCAACATCTGACTTCAAAGCATTCCGTAAAGAAATCAAAACGCTGCTCTTCAAAAAGTATTTACAATCTACCTAATCTCCCTCTCCTCTTCCACCAACCAGGTTTGCTCACTCCCTGGCACCATACCATCAATCGACAAAAAATACATATAAAAAAATAATAAATAAATAAAAAAATACCTGGAACCTAATTCACCCTACCGAAACCGATTACCTACCAACGTATGGAAACAGAATATTTGATATGTATAGTAATGTAACCTGATTTATCTTCCATTGTTATTATGTCTACACACTCACTCTGTCATTAAGTCTATACCAGGGGTGTCAAAGTCCCTCCTCGAGGGCCGGAATCCAGTCGGGTTTTCTGGATTTCCCCAATGAATATGCATTGAAAGCAGTGCATGCAAATAGATCTCATGCAGATTCATTGGGGAAATCCTGAAAACCCGACTGGATTCTGGCCCTCGAGGACCGACTTTGACACCTGTGGTCTATACCATCAATCTGTATTCTCCAATGTCATGTACCCTCCTGGAAATGTCCAGCTCTCTTCTTATGTAATCCGCTTTGAACCGCAAGGCACAAGCGGAATAAAAATCACTAATGTAATGTAATGTAATGTAATGTAATTCATTCCAGAAGCATGCTTGTGATCCAAAGCACTTGTATATCAAAGCAAATTTCCCCATCGGAAATAATGGAAACTCAGACAATTCGTTCCACAACCCCAAAACTTTAATACAAAGTACTATACATACTTGTATTGCAAGACCTTGCTCATTTAAAACAGTCACTACACTCCTGCAGCATCAGAGAGAGAAGAACCATCGGCTCAATTGTGATGATGTGACGTGTGTATACTGTATGTACTCATATTGCAAGACTTTGCTTGTTTAGAACAGTCACTACACTCTTGCAGTGTCGGAGAGAGAACCATTGTCTCAGTTGTGATGTGGTTTACAAGATATTGGTTGTATATCAAGTTAAAATTTAATAAAATGTTTTGCTTGTCTTGCAAAACACTTGCAAACCAAGTTACTTGCAATCCAAGGTTTTACTGTATATCTAGAAAAGGGGAACTTTTATTAATAGGTGATTTTAACATGCCGGATGTTGATTGGGATATCTCGTACTGCGGGGTTTTCTAGAAGTAGGGAGATCCTGGATTCTCTACAAGGAGAACTGTTCCAGCAGTTGGTAATGGAACCCACACGGGATGGGGTCATACTGGACTTAGTACTTACAAACAGGGAAAGTGTTTTTGATGTTACAGTGGGTGATCATTTGGCATCCAGAGATCACTGCATGGTACGGTTTAATATTAAGATGGCTATAGAGAGGGCTCATTCAAAAGTAAAGGTTCTAGACTTGTAAAAAACTAACTTTGAATGGATGGGGGATTACGTCAAGGAATTGTTGTCTGGTTGGGAAAGGTGATGGCGAAAGCTGGAATGCTAGGTTGCATAGGAAGAAGTATGGCCAGTAGGAAAAAGGAGGTATTGATGCCCCTATATATGGGGCTTTGGTATATGGGGACAGACTTAAAGATCTAAATCTGTATACTTTGGAGGAAAGGCAGAAGAGGGGAGATATGATAGAGACATTTAAATTCCTTTATAATGTAAATGTAAAGTATTACATGTGGGAAACAGAAACCCGAGGTACAACTATACAATGGGAGGGATATTATTAAATGAGAGTACCCAAGAAAGGGACTTGGGGGTAATGGTGGACATGATAATGAAGCCGACGGCACAGTGCGCAGCGGCCGCTAAGAAGGCAAACAGAATGCTAGGCATAATCAAGAAGGGTATTATAACCAGAACGAAAGAAGTTATCCTGCCGTTGTATCGGCGATGGTGCGTCCACATCAGGAGTACTGCATCCAATATTGGTCGCTGTACTTTAAGAAGGACATGGCGTTACTCAAGAGGGTTCAGAGGAGAGCGACGCGTCTGATAAACCTTTCATATGCTGAGAGATTGGAGAAACTGGGTCTCTTTTCCCTGGAGAAGAGGAGACTTAGAGGGGATATGATAGAGACTTACAAGATCATGAAGGGCATAGAGAAAGTAGAGAGGGACAGATTCTTCAAACTTTCGAAAAATAAGAGAACAAAAGGGCATTCGGAAAAGTTGAAAGGGGACAGATTCAAAACGAATGCTAGGAAGTTTTTCTTTACCCAATGTGTGGTGGACACCTGGAATGCGCTTCCAGAGAGCGTAATAGGGCAGAGTATGGTACTGGGATTGGACAATTTTCTGCTGGAAAAGGGGATAGAGGGGTATAGATAGAGGATTACTGCACAGGTCCTGGACCTGTTGGGCCGCCGCGTGAGCGGACTGCTGGGCACGATGGACCTCAGGTCTGACCCAGCAGAGGCATTGCTTATGTTCTTATGTTCTTAAATGCGCATGAGTCGAGTCTCATTAGAAAGGAAACTCTGCAATGAGAGGGCATAGGATGAAATTAAGAGGTGATAGACTCCGGAGTAATCTAAGGAGATACTATTTTACAGAAAGGGTGGTAGATACATGGAACAGTCTCCCAGAAGAGGTGGTGGAGACAGAGACTGTATCTGAATTCAAAAGGGCCTGGGATAGGCATGTGGGATCTCTCAGACAGAGAAAGAGATATTGGTTACTGTGGATGGGCAGACTGGATGGGCCATTTGGCCTTTATCTGCCATCATGTTTTTATGATTCTATCTTGTCAACGACTTCTTTTATATGCAAGAGCTATGATATGTTATCCATGGTATGTTTCCTGCAAGTTATGTTTGCTGGGTATAATAAGTGTTTTTAAGGGAAGGTAAAGTACGGGTAAATGGGGAGGAAGGGATGGCTAAGTTGTAATTTGGTAATGTTGTTACAGGTTGGAATCTCAAGACATTATAAATCTAATATGTTCTCCTCTATTGTCTTATGATGCTACTGTGAAGCTTTTATGTTGTGTGATTTTTTTTTTTTTTTTTTTAAGAAAGTGTGTTGCTTTAGCTACAAGAATCCCTGATGCAGCAGCTCAGACTACTATGAAACACTGACCACGTTGGAATGCTTGCATCAGAGGCTTTTTAGTTAATTTGATTGAATGAATTTTTGCAACTTATACATTTGTAAAATGTTTCTGTGGGTTTTGAATAAAAGTATTGCATAGTAATGTACGTTAAACAGATACTGAGGGGAGGTATTTGGGTTTTTTTTTTTCCAACCAATGAATAAGGACAGCCTGTTCTAAACTCTGAGGCTTTTTCCTACCCCAAAGATGTTTGTTGAGATAGTATTTTGAATATTTGAACTCTGAGGTTCATTGTAGTGGATGCATGACAAATTGATTGATTTTGCTGTGTTGGCTGAACTGTGATTCCAAAGTTAATAAGAAAGCAATGAGTTAACATTTATAAACAAACTGATACCAAGGACCTTGTCTGTTATAAGTCGTACAATGTCTTTTTCAATAGCTATTTTAGGATTATAGAAAGAGTTGGCACACATTTATTCATTCTTCAGATTAGGTACCAGCTCCTGTCACCTCACATCCAGTGCTGGACCACCCTTAAAGTTTCAATGTATGTCATGTAAACCCATCTCTAGATCTTTATTCAGCACGACTGGTCTATCTGAGCTATTCACTGTCTGTGCTGAAACCTGTACAAACTTCCTGTCAAGAGGAAACAAGCCTTGTCCAAAAATTCCTTTCCATGGGTGCCAAGAATCAGAGAAGCCAAAATAAACAAAAGCCAGAGGAGATTGCAGGTATAAGTATACACATACTTTCCTCCAGAGAAAATACCAGCACACCTTAAGACATGCAGACATTTCCTGCTTTCCATATGTGTGTTTTATAAATCTTCAGTCTGGCCCCACCCCGGAAACCTCTCTAATCAGATCAGAAAAACTTAGCTGGCATGCAAGATGAGGCCCTCATAGACCATGGCGGGTCCCCACGGATTTTTTGATGAAATTAGCAACTATAACTGAAAAATAATCATTTCATCTTTGATGGCACGATCTATGGCCAAGTACCAGGAGTAGCAATGGATGCTTCATTTGCCCCTTCAATGGCCAATTTGTTTATGGCAGAATATGAGGAGCGTTGGGTATATCCTGCCAAATGCTGGTTTTGCTACATAGACATTATTTTTGTAATCTGGACAGGAACAACAGATGTCATTCATCTATTAAATTTGATTTTGCCTACCATCTCCAACAACTTCCTTTTTTGGTATACTCAAAACCCACCGATTGTAACATGTTCTTGAGCTACCAAAGTATGCACCCTGTACAACTTAAGGATAGTTTACCTGTATCCCAGATTTTCCGATTTAGACGGATCTGTGAAAATAGAGAACTGTATAAGAATAAAGCAGTGGACCTTAAAGAAAAATTTAAACATAGGGGATACCCTAAGAAAGTGGTCATAAATGGGCCCTTTATAATGACAGGGAGATGCTGCTACAATCTCGGAACAGAATGAATGAACAACCACCTCTAAAATATATTATATTGTCACATGAAATTTCTTCATCAGACACAATGCAAGCTGTCATTTGCAAGAAATCAAAATCTGTCAGACAAATTATGTAAGGCAGATGTATGGGGAGAAAAAACAACACAAGATAATCAAGGTTTTACAAAATGTAATCACTGCTCTATCAGTGCCTTAACTATTGAAGGCACAGTAATAGATTGGGATAAAGGCAAGCAAAAGAGAAACTTGCTCTTTGAAAAATGCAATTTAAATGATATATTGGACAAACGCAGTGGCGTACCAAGGGGGGGGGGGGCGGTGCGCCCCGGGTGCCAGCCCTGAGGGGGTGCTCCCGGCCTTGCCATTCAGTCCTCCCCACCCCCGAAGGACCGCTCGCCCCACTGACCTTCCTGCACCACCTGTGAAGCAGCCCGCAGCAGGATCGCAACGTCAGCGATCCCTGAGCTGCTTGGGCGCTGCTTCCTGTGCCGCGGTCCCGCCCCTCCTCTGACGTCAGAGGAGGGGTGGGATCGCGGCGCAGGAAGCGGCGCCTAAGCAGCGCAGGGATCGCAAACTTTGCGATCCTGCTGCGGCTGCTTCATAGGTGGTGCGGGGAGGCCAGGGGGGCGAGCTGTCCTTGGGGGTGGGTCGGGGCATCAGGTCTTCAGGGTGGGGCGGGCGGTAAGGCAGGCAGGCTTTCAAGGGGGAGGGAGTGACAGGCAGGCAGGCAGGCCTTCAAGGGGGGGGGGACAGGCCTTCGGGAGGGGTGTGCAGGCCTTCAAGGGGTGCAGGCCTTCAAGGGGGAGGGACAGGCCTTCAAGGGGGGGCAGGCAGGCCTTCAAGGGGGGGTAGGCAGGTCTTCAAGGGGGGGACAGGCCTACAAGGGGGTAGGACAGGCCTACAAGGGGGTGGGACAGGCCTTCGGGGGGGTGCAGGCCTTTGGGGGGGGTGCAGGCCTTTGGGGGGGTGTAGGCCTTTGGGGGGGGTGCAGACCTTTAAGGGGGTGCAGGCCTTCAAGGGGGGGGACAGGCCTTCAAGGGGGGAAAGGCAGGCAGGCCTTCAAGGGGGGGACAGGCCTACAAGGGGGGGACAGGCCTACAAGGGGGTGGGACAGGCCTTCAAGGGGGGGACAGGCCTTTGGGGGGGTGCAGACCTTCAAGGGAGTGCAGGCCTTCAAGGGGGGGTGCAGGCCTTCGGGGGGGTGCAGACCTTCAAGGGGGTGCAGGCCTTCAAGGGGGGGCAGGCCTTCAAGAGGGGGACAGGCAGGCAGGCCTTCAAGGGGGGACAGGCCTACAAGGGGGGGACAAGCTACAAGGGGAGGGACAGGCCTTCAAGAGGGGGACAGGCTTTTGGGGGGGTGCAGGCCTTCGGTGGGGGGTGCAGACCTTCAAGGGGGTGCAGACCTTCAAGGGGCGGACAGGCCTTCAAGGGGGGGACAGTTAAATTATACTTTTTGGTGGGAATCTCTATGTCATACTTTTAAAATGGAACGTATGATGGCCATACAACAGGGACATTATAGAAAATTTATGGATGTTTGGGAGCCATTGACAAAATTCTGTAAGGAGTGATTGGTGATTTTGCCCTTTGATCATACACATCTGGGGGGGGGAGAGATACTTTTAATTTGAGTGCAATTGTTGGATATGTAGAAATGGGGGGATGATATATGTATTTGTCATAAGTATGTATAATATGTTGCACTTATTTTTGGTTTTAAAATGAATAAAAATATATATTTTTTTAAGTAAAGATTTATTTCTGGTCAGAGTTCTCCTCTGCCATTTACAGCAATGCCTTTAGCATAAATACATTCTTCTGGTGCTTAAAATAAAAATAAGGTTTTCTGGTTATCAATTAGTGAATCCAAAAGCTTTCTCCTTAGAGGGATTTGTCTCTCTGTTCAGAAACAGTTCACTTTCTTCATCAATATTTCTTCAAAACATACTATTGTTTTAGGTTAAGGCCTTGGAGAGCCTAGGTCTAAGGTACACCTCAACCTTTCACCATGCAAACAGTTTCATCTCTTCATTTACGCTTCTCAGTCAATACCAGACAATGCCTGTATAACCTTGAACTATGTACCACTGAGCTCAGGCAACTCTTAAGCCCAGCGAAGAGGAAACAAATATGATTGGTTGTATCAATATGATTGGTTGTACCCTATATGATTGGTTGTATCAATCCCTCCCAATTCCCCTTCAAGGATTAGTATTTTCTTAGTATCTGCCTTGGATCCAGTTCACCAAGCTTTGGTACTGTTTCCTTCTCTTTGCTACTACTGCTGGTTTGCACAAGTCTTCTCTATATAAGACAGTTTAAAAGTTTGTTATCACAATCTCAAATAAATCAAGCAAATCTCTGCTTGAAACTTCACATACTGCCATATGCACTTCTACTTCACATTACTGCACTGCAACTTTTAAGTAAGAACACTCATGGCCGTATTGTCATTCACTTTCATGCAGCACTTGAGTCCCAGATAGACCTTCAGGGTAAACCTCACTATCCTCAAACACATCAGGATTTCCCTCTGAATAAATGGATGGGTGATCTTAGACCATCTCTTTCTAGATAGTTCACCTCCTGGTTCCAAGGAAATCTGTACTCCCTTTGCCAATCCAGTTAGTTGGTTCTTGGGACTAGATTGGGCTTGCTTCCTAGCCTCCTTCCCTCAAAATGGCTTGTGCAACTCCCTCCTCCCCTCTCACTCTGAACCTTGAGTTGTTTAACTACCCCACCATGTTTATATGATCTCCCTATTGGCTGGGGAACTCTGGGACTTGGAGTTTTGCCTAACACAGCCTGTTGATTAGGAGAATATGTTTCATTCCCTACACTGTTCCTTTGCTTAATGTTTTTTTTAGGATAACTGGGTTTCTTCCCCCTTCTTTAAAACACTGGAAGTTTGTTTATGGAAGGGTAAATAGGCATTAGTATCAGGAAACCTTCTTTCCAGTGACTATTCTGGCTTAGAGGAAACAACCTTACTACATCTGGGTTTGGGCACTGGTTTGTTAATTCTGGATTGCTGTACTGGAGCAGGCACTGCCTCCTTCAGATTTGGTTTTGCCCTGTGCGCTTAGTGTGCACCCAGAATTTTCCCTGCCACAATACACACAACACAACAGAACAGAAAATATCTTATAGAAGACCTTCTCTGCTCCTGTGATTCCTCTAGAAATCATGCCCTCTGACTGTGTGATTTTTATACATATCTACTGCCTCTGATGTTTCCTTTCTCAGTTGGAAAAGGTTGCCCAGAGGCTTGGGCACTTTTCCATGCTTGGCAAGGGTGCTCTGATTTTTGTTTACCTTGCCTTCTTTGTCAGATTGTGCAATGCTTTATGGTTTATTCAGTACTTTATTCCACCTGTTATACAATGTATATTTAAGCAGTTTACACATCAGTTAAATAATATAAAAAAATAGAAAAGAAAAGGAATGCTGTAATAAAATAGGACAGTGTGTATTAAATAAATTGATCAAAATAATCAGCAAATACCCACTCCTATATCCCATCCCCCCCACTCTCCCCACCAGCATACCCCCTACACCAGGGGTGCCCAATACGTCGATCACGATCGACTGGTAGTTCGGGAAAGCAACGCGAGTCGATCGCGGAGCATATCCTGGGCTCCGTGATAGACTCATGTTGCCATCCCTATCTCCCGGCCAATCAGCCTTCCTCTCCCTGACGTCCCCCAACACCGCCGCAAGCTCTCCCTGCAGAAGCATCAGACCAGCATTCCTCTCCCCAACGTCAATTCTGACATCAGAGAGGAAGTTCTGGGCCAGCCAATTGCTGCCTGGCTGGCCCAGAACTTCATCTCCAATGTCAGACGGGGAGCAGAATGCTGGTTAGCACGATGCTTCTGCAGGGAGAGCTTGGAGTGGCGGTGGCTTGGGGATCTGTTCCCTGATGGCGGTGGCAAACCTAGTGGCTTGGGGGAGTGCAGGGAGAAAGAAAGAAAGGGGACAGGCAGAGAGACAGAAAGAAGGGGGGCAGGGAGACAAAAAGGGAAACAGAAAGAAAGGGGGAACAGGGAGACAGAAAGAAAGGGGGCATGGAGAGAGAGAGAAAGAAAGAAAGGGAGACAGAAAGAAAGAAGGGGGCAGGGAGAAAGAAAAAGTTGGGGGAGAGAATGAGGTCTGGATGAGAGGAAGCATACAGAATATTGTTTCTTTTTATACTTTAATATAATAAGTTCAGTATTACATTACATTACATTAGTGATTTCTATTCCGCCATTACCTTGCGGTTCAAGGCGGATTACATTCCAACTAAAAAACAGGAATTACATACAAATTAAAGGAATAGAATAAAACTATTCGAGGCTTGTGTGGATGGGATCAGATGGTTTGCGGGGATGGAGACGGAGGCAAATTTTTTTCCCCGTGTCGTTCTCTAAACTCTACCACGAATCGATTTCGACTACGTGCAGGCGAGCGGGGTGTCAGTCAGGTTGACGTAGCCGTCATAATACAAGCGGGCGCGGGGTATGGCTCTCAAAAGAAATCTTAATCGTTGTACTACTGATTTTTAGCTCTTTTGACTAATGAGTTTTCCTACCACTGTTCTAGGTCAATAACCACCCAGACAATTCCCCTTTATGATCAGACATACTGTATACCCAATAACAAACCCCCCTAAACCACACCCATTCCACAAAAAAAACTTACCCTAACACTCGGGGGCTGAACCTACTCAGTCAGTGGCATAGTGAGGGGAGGCAGACTGCTCCAGGCTCCATCTTCATTGGGTGCTGGCCTCCTCTCCATGGGACCAGGATGTGATGTCAGAAGGGTGCTGAGGCCGGTGCGCACAGGAGGTGGAAGATGCTGCTCATGCTGATGAGCATTTCAAGAGGTGTGGGGATGCTCAAGCGGCGGTGATGCCAGGTGCCAACGCCCTGGGTGCCAGCCTTCTCAGCTACGCCATTGCTTGGAGTCCGGGGGCTGCAATTACTCAGGCTTTTCCTCTAACCCTAACACATACTTGGGTTCTCCCTCAATCCTTGAGGGCTGCACATAGTGCAGTCACTCCCAGAGCAGTTTTGTTTCAGGTAATACTGGGGGAGGGGGGCGGGAAGGGGACAACTGTCTGGGGGCAAAATTGTTCAGGTGGGGAATGTGGATGAGAACTGTCATAAAAACATAACAATGGCCATACTGGAACAGTAATAATAATAATAATAATAACTTTATTCTTATATACCGCCAACAATCTTGCGACTTCTAGGCGGTTTACAATGAAGAGAAACTGTGCAGACATCAAATTACAGAGTGTAGCAGTGAATATCTGATAGTAGCAACAATGAAAATAATAACAACAGTTTATATACTGCAGGACCGTGAAGTTCCATGCGGTTTACAATGAATTAGAAAAATTCCATAAATTGAAAGGAACATTCATAGTTAGAGATTAGAGGTTAACAGTTTACAAGATCTAATTTGGGGAGGGATTGCGATGGGGGCTATTGTCCTGATTCGTCACCTAGGTATTTCGAGAACAGGTATGTTTTTAGGTGTTTCCTAAATTCACCATAATTGTTTGTGTGTGTAATTAGTTTTTCCAAGTCTTTGCCCCATAAGGCTGCTTGGTATGATAGAAGTTGTTGATGGTGTCTCTTATATTTGCATCCTATGGCTGGTGGGGAAACGAATTTCTGGTGTGCTCTTCTCTCATGTCTGTTGGTTGGGAATGAGAAGAGGTCTGTTATGTATTTAGGGGCTAGACTGGATAATACTTTGAAGCAGAGACATCCCAGTTTGAACTTCGTACGTGCCTCCATTGGCAGCCAGTGCAGGAGTCGGTAGGAAGGGGTTATATGATCGGACTTCTTCAGTCTGAAGATTAACCTGACTGCTGCATTTTGTATCAGTTGTAGTCTCTGCATTTGCTTCCGGGTGATTGCCAGATGGGTAATGTTGCAATAATCAAGGTGACTTAGTATTAGGGATTGTACCAGAATTCTGAATGCTGAAGCGTTGAAGTATGCTCTAATGGACCTAAGTTTCCAGAGAGTAAAAAAACCCTTTCTGACTAGGGAGTCCACATGGTCTTTCATAGTTAGACCTTGATCCAGTATTACCCCCAGAACCTTCATTGTAGGTTGAATAGGGTAGTTAAGATTGTTAATGCGTAGTGGTGTTGTGGTGATATGTGGGTGTGGCGAGGCTATGAAGAATTTAGTTTTATCTGAATTAAGCTTCAGTTTGAATTCTGTGGTCCATTGTTCCATCAGGTTTAGCGCTTCTGTTGCCGTGGGGGTGATTTCGGAGGGTGACATATTAAACGGGATAATGATTGTAAAGTCATCCGCATAACTGAATACTTTTATACCCCGTTGGGCCAGCTGCATGCCTAGTGATGATATATAGACGTTAAAGAGTAGTGGGGATAATGGAGACCCCTGTGGAACGCCTGATGGGTTTCTCCATGTTTTAGAGAGGTTGCAGTTGAAGCGTACTTGATAGGTGCGGGTCGTAAGGAATCCTCGGAACCAGTCAAATACCTCACCTCCGATGCCGATTGCGTCTAAACATTGTAGCAATTTTTTGTGATCCACCAGGTTGAAGGCCGAGCTCATGTCAAATTACATGATTAAGGCATTATGGCCCTTGCTGAATAAGTTGCGTAAGTATTCTAGGGTCGCTGCAATCACCGTCTCAGTGCTAAACAGAGGTCTGAAGCCAGACTGGGTTTCATGTAGTAGTGAGAACTGATCAAGGTAGTTCATCAATTGGGTATGTACTAAACCTTCCATTATTTTTACGAAGAATGGAATGGATGCTACCGGTCTATAGTTGGTTACAGATGTTAGGGATTGTTTACGATTTTTTGGGATTGGGGTGATTATAATGTGACCGTTATTCGTTAGGAATTTTCCGTTTTTGAACTTATTGGTCAGATAACTCCACAGCCCAGTATCCTGTTTCCAACAGTGGCCAACCCAGGTCCCAAGTACCTGGCAGAAACCCAAAGAGTAGCAGCATTCCAGAGCTGAGATTGTGATGTCATAATGCCTCATTCCACCAATGCCTAAGAGCCAACCTCAGCAATTTGTTTGTTTATTTATCACCTGCCCTTATCCAGGGCAAGTTACATATTAACATACAAAATAAAACATAGCATTTATTGTACAAATCACATAAAACCCCCAACTAAAACAAACTACATGCATACATATAAAATCAAATTGCATATGACATACACGTCGCATCAATGACTAACGTCTTTTAAGGCTAAGAACTGGCCAACTCTATCATACATCAAAAAGTAAAATAGCACATTGTGATGTCACAATGGCTCAATTGTCTTAGACTTGGCTCACAAAAGAATATAAGAGCCAGCTGATTAACTTGTTTGTTTGTCTTGCCTGTTTAGATGGTAAGCTCTTTCAAGCAGGGACTGTTTTGTTACTTTTTGTGACTCTGTCTGTACAGCACTGCGTGCGTCTGGTAGCACCCCTGAGCTGTCTCTTCTCCAAGCTAGAGACCTAGCCGCTTTAGCCTTTCCTCATGGGGAAGTTGTCCCATCCTTTGTATCATTTTCATCGCTCTTCTCTGTACCTGTCCGGGTAGTTACTGACCTGATACTTTCCACGTATGTAAAACTTGTCTATTCACAGACACACAGTGCAGTAACATCTCGTATTACACACTGGCAAGAAATGTACCTCATCCTAACACACACACTGACACTTTGGGGTCAGTATTCAGCCTCTGACCACTGTAAATTGAACCTAAGCTGGACATTTGATGCCAGAACCATGTCTGGGCCACCAGATATGTGAGTTCCAGGTGATATCCAGTGCTGGTGCCCAGAACCTAATATGGTCAGTGACCACGTAACGACCAGCTGCTCCCCAGCTGCTCCCCAACTGTGCCCAACATGAAGCAGTTAAGTTCTCTTGAGTACCTGGGAAGGGGTTTATTTAATTTATATTTTGATAGGCGGCTATAGCATCAGAGGGGATTACAGTTCTTTAAGCATCATAGGTACAAACCCTATAGGGAACTTTAAAAAAGCAACCTATCAGCACAGTTATAGGCAGCGTAACACTTTTTTTTTGCTTGGGGGGCTCAAAAGCTGTGCCCAAGCTCCCCCCAGACCCCACCCCCATAATAATAGTACCAATTATAAACACCATTTCTTCCCTTCATTTTTCATACACACAAAATTCAACTACACAAAGCAGACTATGGGCTCCTTTTACGAAGCCGCGTTAGCGGTTGAACGTGCGTATAGTGCGCGCTAAACCGCCAGCTGTGCTAGCCGCTACCGCCTCCTCTTAAGCAGGTGGTAGTTTTTTGGCTAGTGCGGGGGTTAACGCGTGATAAAAAGGAACGTGGCTTCGTAAAAGGAGCCCTATGTGCAGAGAAAAATTGTAATGAACTACTAGCTGCTTTTCAGAGAGGTCAAGGCAGATGACTTTAAAATCTGCTATGTCACCTCAGTAACTGCTACAGTGCCAAAGAAGAGCAACACTGGGTCAGAGCAATGGCTCTTCTGGCATAGTAGCTTCTTTCCTTTGTTTGGTAACTATTTCATTTGAATAAATAACATACATTGAACAAATTGCGAAGTGTTGGGAATTCTTCAGTGCCCACTCTCAACACAAATCACTGCAAAAATACAGTAGGCAGCAGGATAATGGTCTTCACTAATTTTTAAGTTGGGGCTGTTTCGAGTCCAAAAAAAGTTGAAGGAGAGCTGACAAATAAATATCTTTCTATTCGTGGCCAGGACACCAATCAAAGGTTTTGGACTTCCGTCCCCACCAGAATCCCAGAAAACAGAAAAAAAAAACCCTTTTCAAATACAAACCCACAAACGCATTGCCAGAGGATGTGATAAGAGTGGATAGCATAGCTGGTTTTAAGAAAGGTTTGGACAAGTTCCTGGAGGAAAAGCCCATAGTCTGTTATTGAGAAATACATGGGGGAAGCCACTGCTTGCCCTGGATCGGAAGCATGGAATATTGCTACTCCTTGGGTTTTGGCCAGGTACTAGGACCTGGATTTCGACCGTGAGAACTGGCTTGATGGACCGATGGTCTGACCCAGTAAGGCTATTCCTATGTTCTTATGAAACCCTAATATGCCAGACTCTGCACACAGTAAACTACAAAAGAAATATCAAGAAATGCATTTCTTCCCGAACAGTTCAAAATATAAAAACAACAGATGTAAATTTTCAAAATTGACATAGTTCAATCACTAAATTGAAAATGAAAAACATTTTTCCTACCTTTGTTATCTAGCAATTTTATTTTTCTGATCATCTTGTTCCCTCTGTGCTCTTAAATCTGTTTCCAAGGCCTCTTTATGCATTTCCTGTATCTTTCCTCTCCTTCTTCACCTCTTCCACTACATCCATCTTTGGAATTGATTTTCATATTCAGTTTTCTTCCATTTTCTGCATCCATCTCAAATCTATCTACTTTTCCATCTCTTCCCTCCATGTACATGCACCATCTCTTCCCCTTCCCTCCATCTATGTGCACCATCTCTTCCTTCTCTTCTCTTCCCTACCCCTTCATCCATATGCACCATCTCTTCCCTCCTCTTCCAATTCCCTCCAACCATGTGCACCATCTCCTTCCCCTCTTCTCCATCCATGTGCCCCTCCCCCCATTCTTTCTCCTCTCTGCTCCTCCCATTCAGATCTCTCTCTTCTTCCTTCCTCACTACCTCCCCTCCCCCCTGGCTCCACTGAATGACCTCCCCACCCAGTTCCAAAGCCCCCTCACCACAAAAACTACAAGGTCACCAGCATGGCAGCTATTCTCTAACACTGCCTACAGCCTCCTCCTCATGGTTTCTTTACTGTGGTCTGCCCAACCACAAACAGGAAGTTGCTTGACAGGGGGGTGGACCATGGCAGAAGAACAGTGCAGAGGAGGACACCAGCAGCGCTGGAGAATTGTTGTCACACCAGCACCATCCTTGTAGTTTTTGAGGCAAGGGAGGCTTTTGAACTCAGTGGGGAGCTGTAAGCCACATAGGAGGTCCTACTGCAAATTTTGAAGGGGGGCCATGCCCCTCACCTTCTGACTTCTAAGAGCACAATGTTTCATTAATTCACACCAAATGCTACTTCATACCAGCACAGAATGAAAGGAAGTTTACAGAGATATTTTCTCTCATTGAGTGACCTCCAGTGGGGTTTTATTATCTAGCTCATCTCTAAATCTTGGTTCTGATTTGAGAGCCCCATTCCTTTCCCTACCAGCATCTCCCCATTTATACCTCCTTTTCCTAGGGTGTTCAGCAGCTCTCCCCTCCCCTAGAGTATTTAGTGACTTCTCTTCCCTTTGCTACCCCCTCTGGAGTGGCACCAGCTATCTAAAGACAACTCATTCATAGTGGTCATTGCAATGCCTTGAGCATCCACCCAAACTCAAAGATCACCAGGTTCACCCTTTCTAAAACCGAGGGAGATATGTCTTGGCAGGCCTTAGCATGTGCTAATGCTCAAAGTCCATCCTGGCTACAATGAGTCTTCTGTAGACATGCTGACTACATATTGATGCTGCCCTGAGTTGATGCCTAGTTCATCTAATGCTCAGCTTTGCCTTCTGAACAAAAACAAATAGTTAATAAATGTAAAGAAGTCTGAGGTTGTATGGGTCAGAAAGCCATGCTGCTCTGTGGTTGCATCTTCATTACATTTGGGAAACATGAGTCTTCCAGTTTTACCAGTAGTTCATAGCCTAGATGTCTAGGTGAATGAACATCTGGTCTTTAGATCTATAAGGTTGTAGCAGTGACATTCTACAGATTGTGGTTGATATATGCTTTTGCAAAAAAAAGGTGGTCCTGCCGATTTTTCAAATGGTTTTACAACTTCTGCTACTCTAGCTCTTCAAGTGGTCCCAGCTTGTTTTAGATTATGACATTTATTGTAACATGGAGGGACGTAATCAAAACAAACGTCTAAGTCCGTTTCGGGGCTAGGGCACTAGTCGTCCAAAGCATCCAAAGTCCATTCTTGAAAAATATGTCCAAAATTTTTTTCCCAAAAATCGTCTACTTCTACGTCCAGCTATTTGATCATCTAGACCTCTAGTACATCTATCTTTATACTAAATTCTCATCCAAAAAATTATCCAAGTCCCAAATGCCTAGAATCATACCTTTTGGAAGTGGGAGGAGCCAGCAAAGTGATGGCTGACCACCCAGACATGGCAACAGAGCAGTGGGGCACCTTACAGGGCACTGCTGTGAACTTCATAAAAAGGGTACCACATAAACAGCTCACCAGAACTGGTTGACTCACAATACCCACCTGTCTACAACCCTTATAGCTGCAGGTGGCACCTATATGGCAGTAGAGTAGGGTTTTGGTGGCCTCACATTTTCCAAAATAAATGTAGTGGTTAGAATGGCTTATGGGCCTGGCTCCTCCTTTCTATGGTTCACTAGCCCATCCCCCAGGCTATTTAAGAGACCTGTGTGCAGCTCTACTAGGCTTTCCTATACAGATGCTGATGTTTTGGAGACAGGTATGTACGTTTTTATTCCTATCTTTGCAGGGGTGTGGGGGGTCAGTGAACACTGGGGGGGGGGGGGTCTTTACTTTGCCTCTGCAGTGGTTATCTGGTCACTTTGGATACCTTTTTGGAACTTATACTTGTTTTGTATATCGCCTAACTCACAACATATAAGTTTCGTCTAGGCCAGGGGTGTCCAATGTCGGTCCTCGAGGGCCGCAGTCCAGTCGGATTTTCAGGATTTCCCAATGAATATATATGAGGTCTATTTGCATGCACTGCTTTCATTGTATGCTAATAATCTCATGCATATTCATTGGGGAAATCCTGAAAACCCGACTGGATTGCGGCCCTCAAGGACCAACATTGGACACCCCTGGTCTAGGCAGTCTCATCAAACATTCCATTATCCCTGCAGTACGACTAAGTCTAGTTCAGCTCATGTCCCGCTGAAATTCTGCCCTCACCACTCCTCCTAAAACGCCTTTTTAAGCTCTGGGCGCACAGCAGGATTCAGAGGCCTAATAAGTCTCTGGATACATTTAAAAATCCTTTTTGATTATCGGCACTTGGATGACATGTCTTTTAGGTCATCCAAGTGCCGATTGGGGTGGGTTTTTAGACGTATTTCTGTTTTGATTATAAGCCCCATAGTAAATGACAGCAGATAAAGACCTGAATGGTCTATCCAGCCTGCCCAATAGTTATATGCATTATAAATTCATAATTATATTAAATTGTCTTTTTTGTTAGTTATTTCTGGGCCATTAACTATAAAGTCCACCCAACACTGTCCTTACTGGAGTTGCCATTGAAGCTCAGTCCAGCCTATCCAGTCCAGTCCAGCCTGTTTGTTTGTGGGATACAGACCGTGAAGTTTGCCCAGCACTGTCCTTATGTTCCAAATTACTGTAGTTTCCATTGAAGCCCTCCGTAGCCCATTCTAAGCTGAGTTATCATATATGGGACACATGCATGTCTGCTTTGTACCGGTCTTAGGTCATCAATTTATACCATTCATTTTTCAATCATAGATCCTGTGTGTTCATCCTATGCTTTTTTGAATTCCATCAATGTTTTCCTTTCTACCACCTCCATTGGGAGGACATTCCAGGCATCTAACACCCTCTCCGTGAAAAAGAATTTCCTAACATTACTCCTAAGTCTATCACCCCTCAACCTCAATTTATGTCCTCTAGTTTAATCATCTTCCCTTCTCTGGAAAATATTTGGTTCTATATTAATACCTTTCAAGTATTTGAACGTCTGTAACACATCTCCCTTGTCCCTCCTCTCCTCAAGGGCATTCAAATTCAGGTCTTCCAGTGTCTTCTCGTACATCTTTTGGTGAAAATCCCCTACCATTTTCTTCACCTTCCTCTGGACTGCTTCAAGACTTCTTATATCCTTCTCCAGATAGGGCCTCCAAAACCAAACAAGTGTGGCCTAACCGAAGACCTGCTGGTTATGCCTCTCTATATACAACCCAGCATCCATCCTACAGCCAATGCCATGTCTATCACCCCAAGGTCCCTCTCCCCTTATATGCATATCAGCCTCTCACCTCCCAGTGCATACGACTCCCTCAAATTCCTACTTCCCAAATGCATCACTCTGCACTTCCTTGCTTTGAATTTTAGTTGTCAGATGTTAGAACTTCTAACTTTTGCAAATCCTTTTTCATGTGTTCTACTCCCTTTGGGGTGTCCACTCTGTTGCAGACTTTACCGTCTAATCCTTTGGCAATATCATTCACAAACATATTGAACAGAATCGGCTCTAGCACCTTTCCTTGAGGCAATCCACTACTCAACTTTCCTTCCTCCAAACAAATTCCATTAACCATCAACCTCTGGCATCTGTTAACCAGTTTCTAATCTAGTTTACTACTTTGGGCCATAACTTCAACCCATCAGGTTTATTCAAGAGCTTCCTATGAGGAACCGTGTCAAAGGCTTTGATGAAATCTAAGTAAATTACATCCAGTGCATGTCCATGATCCATTTCTCTGCCCAGTCAAAGATTTCAATCAGGTTCATTTAGTAAAACCATGTTGCCTTGGATCTTGTAACCCATTAGAGTCTAGGAAATTTGCTATCCTTTCCTTAAGCAACGCTACAATTATCTTTCCAATAACCAAATTGAGGCTTGCCAGCCTGTAGTTTCCTGTTTCATCTCTATGACCACTTTTTTGAAGAGGGACCACATCCACTCTTCTCGAATTCCATGGAACCTCTCCCATCTCTAATGACCCACCAGAACCTCTCTCAGCTCCCTCAGTATTTTGGGATGGCTTTGTCCATAATGGCGTACTAATGGGGGTGGGGAGGTGTATCGCCCCAGGTATCGTCTGCATGGGGGGCATTGATGTCTGTGTCTCTACTCCTCTCCGCCCCCATGTACGTCTTTGAATGTTCACCAGCACAAGCAGCATCTTTCACCTGATGCTTGCGCCAGTCTTGGCTCCCTTCTGATGTCATTTCCTGGTTGTGGGACAAGGAAGTGACATCAGAATGGACCGAGGCTGGCTCGAATAGCAGGTGGAAAATGCTGCTCATGCTGGTGAACATTTAAAGAGATATGTGGCTGCAGGGGGATGCTCAAGCAGCAGGGAAGAGCTGGGGGTGATTGGCACGGTAATGCCGGGCGCCACTGCTGCAAGCACCAACCTCCTTTGCTACGCCCCTTTTTATCCACCTTCAGTTTTTCAAGTTGTTCATAATGCTTTCTTCCATGAACAGCACATTATCCACTCCTTTGTCACAAATAATTTTGCCAACCAATCGGATTTTCTTCTGTGAACACAGAAATATTTGTTTAGTACGTTTGCTTTTTCCTTATCACCCTCCACATGGTGGTTCGTAGCTTCTTTCAGTCTTGTAATTCCATTTTTTGTCTTCCTCCTTACACTAATATACAGTACCTACAACATTTTTTGTCTCCCCTTTTTACATTTCTAAGCATTTTCTCTTTCGCCAGATGTCTCTTTCTCTCATGGTTTCCTGTCATCCAGTGTTTGAAAGTTTAAAACCTGTACACAAATGTGCACATTACACAAGCTCTTGTGACCAAGACTGGTTTGTATACATGATAAGAACCCAAGCGCTCTGCAGATCTGGACTGTACAGGAAGCTAGCAAGAAGGAAACGTTGCTCAAGGAAGACCACCTTGAAACCTGTTTGAAGTATGCGAAGGAATACAAAGAACAAGCTGTGTGCTTTGATGAAATTAAATAATACTTTGCATTGAGGCCAAAAATGTGTAACATTTGGCACAAACCTAGTATGTAATGAGTATGTTTTGGGTGGTATGATTTGTAAATCAAATGAAAAAAAGAAGTCACCCAGAGAATACTATAGGGATATTCTCTGTTATGGGGATGTTTCTAGTCAGCAGGGACTGGGGAACAATGAAAAGAGAAAAGGACAGAGAAGTCCTTGATGAAAGCTTGATCCTGTACTAGTCAGAAATGTTCAGGGGGATTTTACTTGGCTCTAGGCAGAGGGTTTCTTTTTGGCTATTCCTGAACTGTATCAAATTTACATATGTTTTGCACATGCAAATATATTTACCTAAATATTACTCTGCAAATTATATAAGCCACTAGGCCAAACTAAAGCCTTTTACAACATTCAAGGTTACATTTCTTTGATTAATTGCCTAAAGCAAGGCCATCAAGGCAGTGAACATTACAATACAATCCAGCCAAAGAAACAGAAATACAACATACAGTAGTTTTCTGTAGAGAATTCCCATGACCATAGTAATTGGAAAAGAGGGTGGCAATTTTAATAATACATTGATGTGCACAAAGTTTGAGTTTAAGAAACTATTAAAAACCAATTTGTTTGGCCAGGTCTTTTTTATAGGGTGTGTTTGGTTACCACAACAACTGACAGTAAAATTCTACTGTGGGCGATATGATGTTCATGCTGTGCTGGTATATTGACTGTTGTCATAGATACATGTGTTTTTATAATGGAATCCACTTAGGAAATAGGCAGACTATAAATATAATAAATAAATAAATAGGAATGTGGAGGAGCATAATCAAAAGATACATCTAAGTCTGATTTGGACGTATGGTGCTAGACACCCAAAGTCGGCAGCGGGAAAATATCCATTCTCAAAAAATATATCTAAAATATTTTGGGGGGAGAATCATCTATCTGGACGTCCAGGCTATTCTTTGTCCAGGCCGACAGGTCATCTATCTTTATACCACATTCTTGACCAAAATTTCATCCAAGTTACAAATGCCTAGAACATGACCATTTAGATATGGGAGGGGTCAATCTTGCAAAGGTTCAAGGGGAGATCCGGAAACTACAGACTGCTGAGTCTGACCTTGGAACCAGGAAAGATAGTAGAGGTGCTGGTAAAGGACCGCATCATTGATCACCTTGACAGACACGGCCTGATGAGGACCAGTCAGCACAGTTTCAGCAAAGGCAGATCTTGTTTGATGAACTTGCTGCACTTCTTCGAGGGAGTAAACAGGCGGATAGACAAGGGCGACCCAGTTGACATTGTATATCTGGATTTTCAGAAGGCGTTTGACAAGGTTCCACATGAATGACTACTTCGGAAAATTACGAGCCATTGAATCGAGGGTAAAATACTCACGTGGATTAAAAACTGGCTGGAGCATAGGAAACAGAGTGGGGGTAAATGGACAATACTCGGACTGGAAGAGCGTCACCAGTGGGGTGCTGCAGGGCTCGGTGCTTGGACCTGTGCTTTCCAACATCTTTATAAATGATCTGGACATAGGTACGACGAGTGAGGTGATTAAATTTGTGGATGATACAAAGTTATTCAGAGTAGTGAAGACACAGGGGGATTGCGAAGATCTGCAATGTGACATAATCAAGCTGGAGAAATGGGCATCGACATGGCAAATGAGGTTCAACGTGGATAAGTGTAAAGTGATGCATGTCGGTAACAAAAATCTCATGCATGAATACAGGATGTCCAGGGCGGTACTTGGAGAGATCAGGAAAGAGGCTTGGGAGTTCTGATTGACAAGTCGATGAAGCCGTCCACGCAATGTGTGGCGGTGGCGAAAAGGGCGAACAGAATGCTAGGAATGATAAAGAAGGGGATCACGAACAGATCGGAGAAGGTTATCATGCCGCTGTACCGGGTTTGTGAAGTAACACAAAATAATTAAGCCTGATTAGATGGGAATGAATTGTATTTTCCTAATTTCATTATGTGATTTCTTTTTGGGGGGAAATCAGTCCCAATAATGTAGACTTGAAGTTTTAATATGATGGGGGATTACTTTATGTTTGAATTTCTGTATTACCTGTATTTAGAAACATAGAAACATAGAAAGATGACGGCAGAAAAGGGCTACAGCCCACCAAGTCTGCCCACTCTACTGACCCACCCCATTAAGTTTGAGTGCTAATGACCCAGCTCCTTAACTTGACCCTCGCAGGGATCCCACGTGGATGTCCCATTTATTCTTAAAGTCGAGCACGCTGGTGGCTCTGATCACCTGCTCCGGAAGTTTGTTCCACTGATCCACCACCCTTTCTGTGAAGAAATACTTCCTGGTGTCACCACCAAATTTCCCTCCTCTGAGTTTGAGCGGGTGCCCCCTTGTGACCGAGGGTCCCTTGGGAAAGAATATGTCATTTTCCACCTCGACACGACCTGTGACGTACTTAAATGTCTCTATCATGTCACCCCTTTCCCTGCGCTCTTCTAGAGTATAGAGCTGCAATTTGCCCAGTCTTTCTTCGTATGAGAGACCCTTGAGTCCGGAGACCATCCTAGTGGCCATCCGCTGGACCGACTCAGCTCGAAGCACATCTTTACGGTAATGTGGCCTCCAGAATTGCACACAGTATTCCAGATGAGGTCTCACCATGGTTCTGTAAAGTGGCATTATGACTTCAGGTTTGCGGCTAACGAAGCTTCTATTGATACATCCCATCATTTGCCTTGCCTTGGATGAGGCCTTCTCTACCTGTTTGGCTGCCTTCATGTCTGCACTGATGATTACTCCCAAGTCCCGTTCTTCTGAAGTCCTAGCTAGTGTTTCTCCATTCAAGGTGTATGTTCTGCATGGATTTCTGCTGCCGAGATGCATGACCTTACACTTCTTAGCATTGAAACCCAGCTGCCATATCGAGGACCAGTTTTCCAACGTGATCAGATCATGCGTCATGCTATCCTTGAGGTTGCTTTCGCTTACTGTATTACACAGTTTGGCATCGTCGGCAAACAGTGCTACTTTACCCTGAAGCCCTCGGGTCAAATCCCTTATGTATATGTTGAAAAGGGATGGTCCCAGGACTGAGCCTTGCGGCACTCCGCTGGTCACCTCCGAGGTCTCAGAGAGGGTGCCGTTGACCATCACCCTCTGAAGTCTTCCACTCAGCCAATCATTGACCCATGCAGTTAGTTTCTCACCTAACCCCATCGATTTCATCTTGTTTAATAGTCTACGGTGTGGGACACTGTCAAAAGCTTTACTGAAATCCAAGTACACTATGTCCAGAGACTCTCCCGAGTCTAGCTTTCCTGTCACCCAATCAAAGAAGCTGATAAGATTGGATTGGCATGACCTGCCCCTAGTGAATCCATGTTGGCAGGGATCCCTTAGATTCCCCTCATCCAATATCGTGTCTAATTTACCTTTAAGTAGAGTTTCCATGAGTTTACACACTATTGATGTGAGACTCACCGGTCTGTAATTCGCAGGCTCTGCTCTGCAACCCTTTTTGTGCAGAGGAACGACGTTAGCTGTTTTCCAGTCCAGGGGGACTCTCCCCGTACTTAGGGAGAGATTGAAGAGCATGGCAAACGGTTCTGCCAGAACATCGCATTGCTCTCTGAGCACTCTCGGGTGCAAATTGTCCGGTCCCATGGCTTTGTTCACCT
This sequence comes from Geotrypetes seraphini, assembly GCF_902459505.1. Classification (NCBI taxonomy): domain Eukaryota; kingdom Metazoa; phylum Chordata; class Amphibia; order Gymnophiona; family Dermophiidae; genus Geotrypetes; species Geotrypetes seraphini. The sequence continues at coordinate 74,310,859 of NC_047095.1, forward strand.
TGAGTCTTGACAATTCTCTGTAAACATCAGCAGTTGTGAACTCAAAATTCTGAAATGGGTCTACCATGCTTTGCTTTGTTTCCAGCTGTGGCCCGTGCCCTGGTGCCTCACAGGTGAAGACTGAACAGAAGTAATCATTCAGTAGTTTGGCTTTATCGGAATCTGTTTCCACATAATCCCCGTCTGGCGTTCTAAGGCGTGTTATCCCGTTTGTGTTCTTTTTCCTGTCGCTAATGTACCTGAAGAAGGATTTGTCCCCTTTCTTAATGTTCTTCACTAGAGTTTCTTCCATTTGAAGCTTGGCCTCCCTGACTGCTGTTTTGACCGCTGTAGACTTTGTCCTGTATTCAATGTTTGCTTCCTTATCCCCGGTGCGTTTGTATGAGAGAAATGCTCTTTTCTTCTCCTTGACGAGGTACAAGACCTCATCAGTGAACCATTGGGGTTTCTTTTTTCTTTGTTGTTTAGTTACTGATTTTATGTAGCGGATAGTTGCCTCGTGAAGAGTCGATTTCAAGGTTGACCACATAGCTTCTACATTATCAGTTACTTCTTGAACCTGCAGCTTCTGATGGACGAAATCTCCCATGCGTGCGAAGTCAGTGCCCCGGAAATTGAGTACCCTTGTTTTTGTTTGTGATCTAGGGAAGCCTTTCTTAAGGTTAAACCATACCATGTTATGATCACTGGTGGCTAGCGTTTCTCCCACCGAGACCTCCGAGACGCTTTCCCCGTTCGTAAGTACCAGGTCCAGGATGGCCTGGGCCCTGGTGGGCTCTAGTACCATTTGTTTGAGCCGTACTCCCTTCATAGACGTCAATATCCTCCTGCTATCACAAGTTGTCGCTGAGAGTGTGTTCCAGTCTACATCAGGCATGTTGAAGTCTCCTAACAGAACAACATCCCCCCGCAAGGTGATATTCTCAATGTCCTCAATTAATTCTGCATCCTTGTCCTCCGATTGTCTTGGAGGTCTATATACCACACCAAGGTACAGGCATTTTTCTCCGCCTCTGGCCAGGTTTACCCAGATGGATTCCCCAGTATACTTGACATCCGTGATCCTGGTTGTCTTGATGATCTCTTTGATGTAAAGTGCTACCCCTCCTCCTAACTTACCCTCTCTGTCTTGGCGAAGCAGGTTGTATCCCGGTATAGTTATATCCCACCCATGAGAGTCTGTGAACCATGTTTCGGATATTGCTACTACGTCAAGGTCTGCATTAACTATTTCTGTTTCTAGTTCTAGAAATTTATTCCCCAGGCTGCGTGCGTTAACATACATAGCTCTCCACTCTTTATGTTTATTACTCTCCTGTAGAGAGCCACCCATTTGAATTAAAGTGTCTCCTAGCGATTCTTTTGCAGTAAGGGTACTTACCTCAGACTTAGAAGCGGAGTTTTGGTTCGCCACATCAGGATTGTTTCTTACTGCTCTGGTGTAAAAGTGGGTACCCACCCCCGACTTACCTAGTTTAAAGCCCTTCGAAGTAGGCGGGCTAGTCGGTGTCCGAAGACGTTCTTACCTCTGTTGGTCAGGTGGAGTCCGTCTGATCCCTGTAGTCCCTGTAGTGCCTCTCCGTGATTCAGGAATCCGAAGTTCATTTCCCGGCACCATCGTTGTAGCCACTCATTCGTCTTCAGGATACGTTCGTCCCTGTCCCTTCCTCTGCCCCTAACAGGAAGAATCGAAGAGAATACTACCTGTGCTCCTGTCTGCTTTAGCCTCCTTCCCAGAGCTCCGAAGTCTCTGGCTATGTCCTCCAGGGTGTTCTTGGCAGTGTCATTCGTTCCGACGTGGATGAGCATCATGGGGAAGTGGTCCTGGGGCCTGATAAGTCTATCAAGACAGGTGGTCACATCTCGTATTCTGGCTCCGGGCAGACAGCAGACCTCCCTTGACTGCATATCCGGCCTGCATATTGGTCCCTCGGTGCCCCTCAGCATGGAGTCCCCGATGACTATTACTCTGCGCTTCTTTTCGGGGGGTCGATCCATTGTCCCTGGAGATGGAGATGTGTGTTGAACCTGGTCCTGCTTCACCTCGGTATCCTCTTCCTGCAAGACCTGGAATCTGTTCCTCAGTTTAAGTTGTGGGGTCGATGTTGAGCTACCCTGGTAAGAGAAAGAATAAGAAGGTGAAGAGTTTGTAAATGGAGGGGGGGGTCTCCTACGTTTACCTGTGGAGGAGGTCACTAACTGCCAGGAGTCGGTGTCCTCAGCTAACTCCTGGATCCCAACAGTTGGTTTCAGCGTCGACGGTCCTGGTGTCTCATCCAGTGATCTGTCACGGGCCCGTTCGGTGATTTGGGACAGTTCCTGCACTATTCCATCGATGTAGGCCTCGTCCTCTCTAATGCCCCTCAGACGTTTCACCTCCTCCCTGAGGCTCTTTAGTTCCCGCATAATGTTGACATCCTGCTGGCTGTCCTCCTCTGTCTGTGTGGAGGCCGTGTTGTACTGCAGTGGGATGGCCTCAGTCTGCATGGACATATCCACTCCTGGTGCTGGATTCTCCTCCGTCTGTGTGCAGGTTGAGGTCACCTCCCGGATCCCCTCAGTGTAGAGAATGCCGATCTTGCTTGAAGGCTTCGCATTTCTTGTTCGCCCTGCCATAATCAGGAGATATATGTGAGGTCTGCCTGTTAACGAGAAAATGAGAGAGAGTGAATGAGAGAGAGAAAAAGAGAGAGAGAAAAAGAGAGAGAGAGATAGTATGAGGGTACGTAAGGTTTGTATGAGAGTATGTAAGTTTAGGGCGTCTGGAGTGTAGAGTTGAAAAGTTAGAGTGTCAGAGAGATGTAAGCAGTAGGATGTTTAAGGTGTAAGACTTGGAGGCCCGGGCGCCTTCTGCTGATGCTATGGGGTGGGCGGAGTTACTCTCGCCTCAGCCCCCGATGGAGAAAGTGAGTTTGCCGCTCGCCTCGCGCTCTCCCTGTCCACCACGCGCTGCTGCTTTAATGAGACTCTGTGTCTCTCTCAGCCCGCTCCTGCTAACAGCCTCCCAGCCCTCTCCAGCTAGCAGCAGTGAATTATGATGTAATAAATGAATAAATCTATAAATAAAAATAAAATAAAACTGGGAACACAAGATGTAAAAATGTCATGTACAATGCATGTGGCATCTTCAGTGAGTTCAAGTAATTCAGAGAGACCAAAGATTTTTATGTTGCATTGCTTTTGTCACTTTTCTAAGTCATCCTATTTTTCTTTCAAATCTTTGGTCAGTTCCTCTAGTTTATGCATTTTCTTTTGGAATCTGGCTGACCCTGTCATCCCAATAATTTTTCCCTATTCGTTCTCCTGTGTGTATTTTGTTTGGGGTTATTTCAAGTTTTATTAAAAATTTGATATAACGCTTATATAATTTCTAAGCAATTTACATTAAAGAAAAGATACATAAAAAGAAAATATATAGACAATACTTATGTTAATACTAACTTACAAGGAAAAAGGGAGAGAACTACAATTTTTAAAAGCAAAGGATCATTCAAGAGAAGCACATTAAGGGAGGGGTTTTAGCCTTATAAGGCTAGTTTCTGATATTTTGAAGAGTCTATCTATCTATCTATCACTGTTAATGATAATATCTATTTAAGATTTCAACCATTTCAGAATCTAATTCTGAAAGCCATCATTAAATAGAAAACTTTTAAGAATATTATCTTCAAGTTCATCGAGTTCCTTTTGATTTCTCTCACTGCTTTAAAGAGATCTCCTCTCAGGAGTTTTATTCATAATTCAAGGAAAAGTTGTAGGAAATCTGCTTTAATGACCACTGCTTCCAAAATTGGTGCTGAAGGGGATTCATTGTAGGAATGAACCCAGTTCTCCAGTTTCTTGAGGTGCTCTTCAAGTTTAGTCAGAGCTTCTGTGTAGCTGACCTTAGAAGACATGTTGAAGTGACTTTAGCAGTTTACATGATCACTAGAAGAAAGATATATATACAGGCTTGAGGCTGGGTAGTATAACAATTTTTGAATTTAATGAATGAGAATTTTCTGTCTATGGTTCTAGATTACAACAAATATCAGAGCACTCAGGTTCCCGCTAAGCTGCGCTGGGGTGCGCTGACGCACAAAATATTACCTCGCAGCGCACAAGTTTCTCGTCACAGCGCACACAGTGTAGAGCACAGTTCTTCAACCGCCGGTCCGCAAACAAAATCTTGCCGGTCCGCGAAGGATTCGGTCCCCGCCGCAACGAAAGGCCGGCGTCAGCTGACTTGCAACTTCCTGTTGCAGTCGCTGTGCCGGGACTCCTGCCTTCGCCGGGACTCCTGCCTTCCACCGCGTTTGCCTCCTGCCTTGTCTCCGCACCTCCAGACCAGCAGCGGCAGCTGTGTATGCTTTTAACTTCGGCACAGAGCTGCCCCTAATCAATAGTTTAGCGCGGTTTCATAAGGCAGCCTCGGGGCCTTTGCTAGGCCGGCCCACATCGCATCATCGAAGCGGGCCGGCTATCAAAGGCCCCGAGGCTGCCTCATGAAACCGCGCTAAACTATTGATTAGGGGCAGCTCTGTGCCGAAGTTAAAAGCATACAGAGCTGCCGCTGCTGGTCTGAACTCTTGGGCCGCTGAAGGAGGGCAAAAAGCAGCTGTCCTGGAGGTTTCCCTTCCTCTCGCCTTTACAGGTTCCTTTTTTCCACCTTTTTTTTTTCCTTCAAACGGCAACGGGCCCCAGCATCGACATCAATCAAGTAAGTTCCACTGTCAATCAAGCGGTTCTGCTTGGCCAAAGCTTCCCCTGTGACATGAGCCACCCTCAGGGGAAAGAAAGTGACCCACAAAGGTGAGGGGAAGGGGGGCAGATGATGGAAGTTGGGGGGGGGGGGAGAGAGAGAGAGAGAGAGAAGGGGCAGATGATGGAATGGAGGAGATGAGAGAGAGAGAGAAGGGGACAGATGATGGAAGTGAGAAGAAGGGAGAGAGAGCAGAAGGCAGATGGATGTCAGTTGAGAAGGGAGAGCAGATGCTGAATGGAAGTGGGGAAAGAACACATACTGGATGGAAGGAGGAGATAAATAAAGGGGGAAGAAAATAGTAAGATAATGGAGGGGTGAGGGAAAGGGGTGACAAGCTGTGTGTAGACACAGTGAAAAGAGGGAAACGGGACTAAATAGTAAGAAAGAATTTAATTTAGATGGAGGCAGAAAATAGAGAAGGAAGACCAGAGAAGAAAAGGGAAGAGAGAGCAGAGAATGATCAGATCTGAGTGGAGGAAATGAGAAGAGAGATATGCTAAAAACCACAGGGGGGAGGGAAGGATAGAGATGCCAGACCATGAGGGGAACAGAAGGAAGATGATGGATGCTAGACCAAATTGGGGGGTGGGGGGGGGCAGGAGGAGAGATGGCAGGGAAAGACAGACAGTGAATGGAAGGGGCAGATGCTGGACTGAAGAGACAGAGAAGGTTATCATGCTGCTGTACCGGGCCATGGTACGCCCTCACCTGGAGTACTGCGTCCAGCACTGGTACTTTAAGAAGGACACGGTACTACTCGAAAGGATCCAGAGAAGAGCAACTAAAATGGTTAAGGGGCTGGAGGAGTTGCCGTACAGCGAAAGATTAGAGAAACTGGGCCTCTTCTCCCTTGAGCAGAGGAGATTGAGAGGGGACATGATAGAAACATTCAAGGTACTGAAGGGAATAGACTTAGTAGCTAAGGCAGGGAGAACGAGAGGGCACTCTCTAAAGTTGAAAGGGGATAGATTCCATACAAACGTAAGGAAGTTCTGTGGTAGAAAGCAACATATTTATTTGGCTCATAACTTGCTGGCGCCCGATATTTTTAGCTCACAGTGAAAAAAGTTTGCTCACAACACCCGCCCGCTTAGAGGGAACACTGATTTGTGTGTCCAAAAAGTTTCAGAATATACTGTTCTACTCAGAAGAAGCTCACACTCTAAACTGTATTTTGACCAATTTTTGATCTTCACTGTCCATACCTTCAGTTTCATCGGTTTCTCAGCCATCCCACTGCCATTTGTCCAATTGTTTGAGTTATGTTGTTATTGCCATAACATATAGTTTGCACAATTACAGTTTTAGGGTTTGTTTGAATCCCTTACCTGTCAAGTAGTACATTTTCACCTTCATAATTTTAGCTATTGGAATCATGCTATCAAGTCTGACACATGCAGTTTACTCAGTCATGGCCTTAGGACTTCTCGTGAATAACAGTTTATTTAAATAACTCACCAGCCAGACTTTTTAGCTCATCTTGTAGCTCTGACATGCTGTTTTCTCAGTCACAGTATTAGTTTTCCCTGTATAATGGTCCCCTTATGTGGCAGATTTTTCACCACTGTCATTTTATTTAAGACTTGCTGACAAGATTACCACACAGACTACGGTAATCTAATCTAATCTAAACCTTAGGTTTGTATACCGCATCATCTCTACATTCGTAAAGCTCGACACGGTTAACAAGAGTTAGAGTTTCTGTTGAACAGAGGCCCACCCAAATCACTCATCGGACCATTATAAATGTCACAGATGATCAGACATTTTCACTTTTGCTGCAGCATTCACAATAAGCCTGGCTTTCACATCATATTCTGGACTGGTGGAAAAATATCATGTGATTATTTATGTTTTCCTATATAAGATTCATCGAAATCACAAAGTTTTTAATTTTCTTCAACTTACATGTTTAAATTTTATGGGGAAGAAATTCAGAGCTCAGGAGTCAAACTCTTATTCTTCACTGGCTCACTTCCTCCCCCCCTTTCCGTCTCATTCCCTCCCCCCTGCTCTCCCATTCTCCTTCCTCTTATTCCCCAGTCTTGCCCCTTCCATCCAGCCTCTCTCTCATAGAGCATCTTCTCTCTAAACTAAACTAAACTAAACTAAACTAAACTAAAGCTTAACTTTGTATACCGAGTCATCATTCAAAGAAATCTCGACTTGGCTTACAGCAATTAAATATAAACAGGAAAAGATTTACAATTGATAAGTAGAAGGTAATGGCAAAATTACAAGAGAATTAATTTTCAAAATGTTTAGCAAATAGAGTAGTTTTTAAAGATTTAGGAAAAAATTGAAATGAACTGGAACTCCTTAAAATAAAGGGGACATCATTCCAAAGTTGAGAGAATTTAAAAACCAAAGATTGACTGAAGATCTTGACTCCTTTAATCCCTTTTGTAGAAGGAAGGGAGAGTTTAAATTGTTAGATACCTCTAGCAAAGGAGAATCTGTAAACATTCCAAAATAAAGGAATAAGAGAGATAAAGATACCATGTAAAATTTTAAAAGAAATACAAGCGCACTTAAATTGAACTCAAAAATAAACCGGGAGCCAATTAAGACTCTAGAGCAAAAGGATCACATGGTCAAATTTACGTTTTCCAAAGATCAGCTTCGCAGCAGTATTCTGAATTAAATGTAATCTATGAAGACAAATGTTTGTAATGCCAAGGTAAATAGTGTTACAGTAATCAAGACAAGATAATATAATTGATTGAACTAAGATAGAAAAATGACGGTGATGAAAAAGATGTCTAACCTTCCTCAGCATTCGCAAACTAAAGAAGCATTTCTTGACCAAGTAATTTATTTGGTCCTTAAAGGAGAGAGAGGAATCAAAAATGACTCTCTCTCTCTTCCATCCAGCCTCTCTCTCAGAGCATCTTCTCTCTCTCTCTTCCATTCAGCCTCTCTCTCATAGAGCATCTTTTCTCTCTCTCTTCCATCCAGCCTCTCTCTCATAGAGCATCTTCTCTCTCTTCCATCCAGTATCTTTTCTCTCCCCTCCTCACCCCCCCTGCTGTTTCCTTGGTTTAGCAGCAGCAATAAAAAGAGAAAAATGCGCAAGGCCTCCGCCTCTATATGTGTGGCAGCCACTCTTCCAGTTTCACTTCTTCTATAACAGGAAGTCAACATTAGAGGAAACGGCACTGGCAGAGCCAGAAGCTGCACACATAGCAGGTGCTGTGGCCCTGTGGCTGCTGGATGGCCTAACCCCTGAATTATTTGAAACTTTTAGAGTAGATCTGCCCCCCTATCTATCGAGAGTACACAATGTGGTTCTATAAGATGAAAGCCTACCTCAGCCTATGCCATAGCTATTTCCAAAGAAGGGAAAGAAAGAACTATGTGCCAGTCTTACTGCTAAATCTAAACGCACCATTTCTGGCACAGATACTATACTAGCTATATGCTTATACTTAGTGCTTTTGTTCCTGGTCAACCAGTGGCAGATAATGTGCAATGTACCTTGCATTCAATACAAATTGTCAGAGCCAAGAAGCAGCCAGGTTTTCTCCTAGTGGTCAAGGGAAAAAGATATTTGACTGAGTTCATTTGGACTTTCTATACTCTGACCCAGAAAAAGGCAGACTATGGATAAGTAAATTATATTATAACCTCAAGGCATGTGCAAAGATGAGGGTAGGAGGTAAGTCCTGAATATTTACACCAGGAAGGGGAACTAGACAGAGCTTTTCTCTTCACATTGGTCATAGCTCATCCAATCCAGACAGAACCCAATATTAAAAGTAACAGATAGAAAGATGATGGCAGATAAAGGCCAAATGGCCCATCCAGTCTGCCCATCTGCAGCATCCACTATCTCCTCCTCTCCCTAAGAGATCCCACGTGCCTGTCCCACGTGTTCTTGAATTCAGACACAGTCTCCATCACCTCTTCTGGGACACTGTTCCATGTATCTACCATCCTTTCTGTAAAAAAGTATTTCCTTAGATTAACTCCTGAGCCTATTACCTCTCAACTTTTGGTTTGTTTTTATATTATATAGGTTTTAATTGATGTAAACCTTATGGGGCTCATAATCTAAATGGAAATACATCTAAAAACCGGCCTAAATCGGCACTTAGACGATCAGTGAGACAAGTCATCCAAGTGCCGATAATCGAACCGGGTTTAGACGTATCTAAAAATGACTTAGGCCTTCACAGTGTTGCAGTACGCCCAGAGCTAAAGGGAGCATTTTAGGAGGAGTGGTGAGGGCGGAATTTGGGCGGGACGTGGGCCATCCTAGACTTAGTCGTATTGCATGTATAACCGATAGTTTTACAACACTGCCTAAACGGAACTTGGATGTTGTGACTTAGGCCATCTAAGGTGGTTCTGGGGGGTGTTTGGGGGGGGCTCACCATGACCTTTAAGGTTGTTGTGGTGAGATGTGTATGTGGCATCCTTTTTGTGAAGTTTATAGCAGTGCCCAGTAAGGTACCCCACTACTCTGGTGCAATGTTTGGGTGTCCAGTCCATCACTTTGCTGACCCCGCCCATGTCCAAAAGGTCTTTTTCTAGGCATTTTTGACTTGGATGAATTTTTGGATGAAAATGGGGTATAAAGATGGATGACTTAGCGTTCTGGACGATCAGATGCCTGGATGTACAGTTAGACGATTTTCAGGAAGAAAAATATGTTGGATGTATTTTTCGAAAATGGACCTTTTTCCATGTTCGACTTTGGGCGACTAGCGACTTAAGCCCAAAACAGACTTAGACGTATCTTTTGATTATGCCCCTTCACAGGGTGTTTTTTTTTGTAAACGGTATAAAAATGTTTTAAATAAAATAAATAAATAACTCTCCTTTCGGAGTTTTCCTTTATTTGAAAAAGACTCACCTCCTGTACATTAATACCATGGAGATATTTAAACCTCTCGATCATATCCCTTCTCTGCTGTCTTTCTTCCAGAATATACATAGCACATGATGATAGATAAAGAGCTGTGTGTGGTCCATCTAGTCTGCCTAACAGTCATATTCATTGTCAAGGCAATTCATTTTACTTGCTAAGTTCCTCTGAGGTAGGTAAGACTAAACTAAACTAAACTAAGCCTTAGATTTATATACCGCATCATCTCCACGGAAGTGGAGCTCGACACGGTTTACAAAGCTTAAAAATAAGAAGAAGGGTTTACAAAAGCATATAAAAAGAGGGGAAGTAGACAGAAGGAGAGAAAGTTATATGCTAGGGAAAAGACCTGCACTTAGTCAATTTGAATGTGATATAAAATACGCATCATTGCTCCTGATTGGTAGAAGTCTGTCTGGCATTCGCTACACTGTCTCACCATCAAAGCAGCCATCCTGATCGGGACCATAGAAGTCCATCTGTCCCGCATCATAGTCACTTCCCCGCTGCTGCGCTTCCATTTAAGCACCACTCCTGCTCATCGTTTTCAATCTGCCAATACAATTCTCTTTCTATTTACGAATCCTTTGTGTCTATCCCATGTATTTTTTTAACTCCATCACTGTTTATGTCTCCACCATCTCTAGGGTGAGGGCATTCCATGCATCCACCACCCTCTCCATGAAGAATTATTTCCTGACGTTACTCCTAAGTCTACTAGCCTAAAACCTCATATTCAGATCTCTAAATCGGTTTTCATACGATTAATGCAAAATCTAACCAATTTTGTAGCAACCCTCTGAACCAATGCCATCCTATTTATATCTTTTTGAAGGTGCGGTCTCTAAAACTGCACCTAATATTAGAAATGGGGCCTGACCAGAAACTTATACAATGACATTATCCACTCCCCCTCTTTTCCTGCTGGCCATTCCTCTCCTTATGTACCCAAACATCTTCCTGGCTTTGACTGTCGCTTTTTCTGCCTATTTTGTCACCCTGAGATCATGAGACACAATCACTTCCAACTCTCGCTTTTCTTTCATACACAGAAGTACCTCACCTCCTATACTATACCATTCTGGATGACTGCATCTCCAGGGAATGAACATGAAATTGCTGAAATAGGGTAAATAGTGGCATGCTGGAAGGATCTGAATTGGGACCAGTGTAATTTAACATATTTATAAATGATCTGGAAATTGAGATGATGAGTGAGGTGATTACATTTGCAAATCAAGCCCAGTATCCTGTTTCCAACAGTGGCCCACACAGGTCCCAAGTACCTACCTAGATCCCAAGCAGTAAAACAGATTTTATGCTGCTTATCCTAGGAATAAGCAATGGATTCCCACAAACCTTTTTTAAACCCAGCTAAACTAACTGATTTCACCACATTCTCTGGCAACAAATTCCAGAATTTAATTTCATGTTCTGTGAAGAAATATTTTCTCTGATTTTTTTTTTTCCATGAAATTTTATTGAAAATTTTACAAAATACAAGGGAAATAACAAGACATAACAATATCAAGTATCATATCCAGGATACAAGGAAAAACAGAGAAGGGTAAAAGATTCATTATAATAGGATAAGATCAAGTAAATACAACTGTATTACATTTCAGACTGGTATAGTAGGTATCCAAGTTACTATGAACAATATATAAGGGGGGGAGGGAAAGAGAAAAAGCAAAGAATAAGAAGATTATGAAAAGAAAAGAGGAAGGAAGAGAATGAGAAAAAGAGACAGTACCCCTGGAGATCAAAGAGAGGAAAAGAGAAGAAGAAACACTATATAGGAGAGAAAAAGTAGGTAGGAGATGTCTAGAATACTAGTAATAAGGCTTTAAAGAGAGTCTAGGTAGTCAGTAAAATTGGATCATTTAGAATGTACTTTTGTTGTTAGTGGCATAGTTGCAGAAATCAACATCTCTCGTTTGTGTTGTAATAAGACAGATTTATACCAAAAATGGACATTCAGGGAGTCAAATGATTTCCAATTAGATAAAACAAGCCGTAAGGCAACTATAAGAAGTGTGTTGAATAAAGCGTATTGAGATGCCGATAAGTTAAGTGAAGGTGTCTCTGATTTAAGGACAATTATTGTAGGGGAGAGATGTATGTTGAGATGGAAGATTTTTTGAATAATAGATCAAACATCTGCCCAGAAATTTTGCAGACATGGACATTCAAAAATCATATGCAATAAGGTTCCTGGAAGTGATTTACAGTTCCAACAAGTGTTGGAGGGTAGAAGGCCTGAAACATGTAATTTTTGGGGTGTCTAATTGGCTTTATGGTGGAGGAAGAACATAGATTGCATTGAATTGGCTGAAGAGATGGTTCGGATAGTTTTGGACCAGAAAGTTTCCCATTTTCGATCCGAAAGTCTGCAGTTTAAGTCTAGTTCCCATGATTTTTGGAGGGGGGTGTGTACATCAGGTCGGGAAATAAGAAGAAGTTTGTATATAGAAGATGCGACGTGACCTGTGTTCAAGAGTTTGGGAAGCAAATGAAACATAGTGGGAGTTTCAGTGTTCCTCAATTGTAGAATTTTAGATTTTTTAATCATAGAGGAGAGTTGGAGCCATTGGTAAAAGAAAGAGGCCGGGAGATCAAATTTATGTTGTAGTTCTGAGAATGTCAGAAGTTGAAGCGAGTGAGTGCAAAGGTCCGCTAAATATCGAACTCCAAGAGTGGCCCATTTAGACCAAAATATGGGTGTTTTATTAATGAGGAATAGGGAGTTGTGCCATAGAGAAATATATGCAGAATTCTTGATAGGTAGGTCTAGGATTTCATCAAGTTCAAGCAGACATTTGGCTGATTGCAAAACAATAGGATTAATAGTGAGGAGTATAGCGTCAGAAGTTAAAATAGGGGCCAGTAAAGGGTAGGCCAGGAAAAGAGCATGTTCTAGTTGAAGCCAAAGCGGGAGATATGTATGGGAAGAAGTAAACCAATTACTGGCCTGTTGAGAAATAAAAGCTTTATGATAAAGTAGAAAATCTGGAAGAAAAACACCAGCTTTATCCTTTGGGGCTTTAAGCTTTTTAAGGGCAATTTTGGGGGGTTTAGGATTCCAAATGAAGGCAGAAATGTGTTTATCTACTGTTTTGTAGAAAAGGGGTGGAAATAAGTGGGGAATCATGCTAAGCACAAAGTTAATTTTTGGAGCTACAACCATTTTAACCGTCTCAACTCTACCCCACCATGAGAGATGGAGGGGATGCCAGGATTGTAATAGGGATTTAAGGATTGTTATCAAATTATCACCATTGTGTTTGATTGTAGCAGGAAATGATGTATATAGATTAATTCCCAAGTATCTGATATGCGACGGGGACCATAGAAGATTAAATGGCTGAATTAATTCAGAAGAAGAATAGTTATTGAGGGGTAAGACTTCTGTTTTTTGTTTATTTATTTTGTAACCTGAGAACACAGAGAAGGATTGAATGAGATCAAAGAGAACAGGAAGGGAATGATCAGGTTTGGTGAGATAGAGAAGAATATCATCTGCATAGGCCGATAATTTATATTCTGCATTGCCGTGTAGAATGCCCGAGATGCCTGTAGTAGAATTAATGGCTAAAAGAAGAGGCTCAAGTGCCAGATTAAAAAGGTACGGTGAAAGGGTACCACGGTGCAAAGTGAAAAAGGGTGACAAAATATTATTAGTAATTATAGAGGCCCTGGGATTGGAATAAAGGATTTGGACATAATCTAAAAATTTAGAAGGAAAGCCGAACCATTGCATTGTTTGAAACGAATGGGAGAGAGGGAGAGAGGCAACAGAAATTCATGAGTCATGCCGCGTTCCATTAGATTAAGCGAAGTGATGAAAATAAATAGTTATAAATTAATATGTGAGAAACGCCAGGAGAGTAGATCTGAAACAAAGCGAGGTGGTAAAATATAAATTATAATAGCAGCGCTAAAAATGCATGGCTGGATAAAAGCAGACGGACGAAGAGAAAAAAATACAGGTGTAAATATGAAAAGAAAGCTTAAAAGGAAGCAATATCGGACTGAATTCATAAAACCAGATTTGCAAATTACTGTCAACATGTAATAGGGATCCCTTAGAGAAATATAAATGAGAAGAGCATGATAGAAGGAGGAGGAGGAAAACAGAGGGGAAGCAAATAGAGTGAAGCAATACTAATACATGTGCTGGAAACTGCAGTGGAGGACAGGGGCCATTTTAGCTGATAAAAACACACATGAGAGAAAAAAAAGAAAAACATATAAGCGATCTTGTCCAAAAAAAGTATAGTGAACAGTCATAGAATGGGAAGAATCAGGGTTAGAAGGAATTCTTCTTTTGTAAATACTATCTCGATGAAATAGGGGAAATTAGAAGCAGGCAAATAGATCGTGTCAGAAAAAATAATAATAATAATAATAGTTTATATACCGCAGGACCGTGAAGTTCTATGCGGTTTACAATGCTTAGAAATGTTACAGATTGAGTGAATAAACAGAGTTACAGATTGAATGAACAAACAAAGTACAGATTTAGCGACAGGTGATTCTTGCGCTCGGTTGTTAAGGGCTAAGATTGAATGGGTTGGTCTCCTAAGTATTTCAGGAATAGATGTGTTTTCAGACGTTTCCTGAATTCTCCATAGGTAGTAGGCACAAGCAATTGTTCAAGGTCTTTACCCCATAATGCTGCTTGATGTGCGAGAAGATGTTGATGATGACTTTTAAATTTACAACCTCTAACCGGTGGAGAAACGAAGTTCAGGTGTGAGCTTCGCTTGTGTCTGTTGGTTGAGAAAGAGAAAAGGTCTGTTATGTATTTAGGGGCTAATCCATAAAGTACCTTGAAGCAAAAACAACCAAACTTGAATTTCACACGTGCTAAAACAGAACAAAACGCTGGCACTTGCAGGGACAAGGGATTCGTGTTGCCATGAAGCAGCCATCCATGAGATTCTTCCGATAAGGTGGGTCAGATTTCGGCAAGCTTGTAGAAACTCGGGCCTTGTTCAGCAGAACCAGGAAGCAACAGCAGGCAAACTCAGCAAATGCTGATAAACTTTGAGAGAGTGAAGTCGGATGATGCAAGAAGAATCGATCACAGACTGGAGCAAGAAGGCTGGATCTGATCAAGGTATGTTTGCAGGAGGTCGGGCGAGTCAAATACTTTAGTAGAGTTATTTATTGTGATGACCATTCTCGCTGGATACTGGAGACCGAAACGTGCCTTTAATCTCGGTCTCATTGCAAGGAAGGATTTCCTCTTTCTGGCAGTAGTTTTTGCTAAGTCAGGCACAATCAGAACTTTTTTTCCATCAACGGTCAGTCCTTGGTGGGTCCTAGCTGCAGTGAGGATTTGGAGAGCTTGAGGGAACCACAGAAATTTGGCTACTACAGGACGTGGAAGAGGTTGATTAAGGTGCACATGTGAAGGGACCCTTTGTGAGCGTTCAATATCCAGTATGCAGGCAGGATCAAGAATTAGGGCTTTAGGGAGTCATTTAATTAGAAAGGCAGTCATATCATTTTCCTCAATTCCTTCCTTTAATCCAATAATGCGCACATTATTGCGTCTACTACAGTTGGCAAGGTCTTCAAGATCTTGTTCCAGTTTCTTTATATGTTTGTTAGTGAGATCTTGAAACTGAGCAGACTCCAGAGCTGCAGAATCAGCACGAGATTCAAATTTTTCAATTCTCAGCTGAAACTGAGACAGAGAAGAGTTAATTCCAGCTAAATCTTCCTTTAATTCTTTTGTAGCCTCAAAATGTTTGATGGTCAGTTCTCTTAGTGCTCTGAGTTCATCCAGCATGACATCGCTGGAGGTAGCAGCCTTTTTTTCAGGTGCCATTTTCTCTGGTGTCGGTGGATCTGGTTTAGTTCTTTTTAGTCCAGCAGTCGAACTAGGAGAGACATCCATCTTGCATGGTTTCGAAGCTGACATCTTTCTATATCAGTAAAGTGATAGTAAAGTTTTGAAAGGGAGCAAGGAGAAGTCTGGCAGGCAATAATAATGACAGTGGAGGAGGAGAGAAAGAATCAGGCGTCCATCTTGTCTGTGGCTCAGACAAGCCCCCTTCTCTCTGATTTGTTTTAAATCTACTACCGTACTTAATAGCTTGATCGCATGTCCCCTAGTCCTAGTATTTTTGGAAAGAGTAAACAAATTATTCACATCTACCCTTTCACTTCACTCAGTATTTTATAGACCTCTATCATAACACCCCTGAGCTATTTCTTCTTCAAGCTGAAAAGCCCTAGTTGCTTTAGCCTTTCTTCATAGGAAAGTCGTCCCATCCCTTTTATCATTTTCATTGCCCTTCTCTGTACCTTTTCAAATTCCGCTATATCTTTTTTAAGAAACGCCAGCCAGAATCGCACACAGTATTTGAGGTATGACTGTACCATAGAGCAATACAAAAGCATTATAAAGTTTTCATCTTTGTTTTCTCTTCCTTTCCTGATAATCCTTAACATTTTATTTGCTTTCTTAATCCCCTCTGCACATTGAGCTCAGGGTTTCAATGTATCTTCAACAATGACACCTAAATCTTTTTCCTGGGCAGTGATTTCTAACGTGGAACCCAGCATCACATAGCTATAGTTCGGGTTCCTCTTTCCCACTTGCATCACTTTGCACTTGCTCACATTAAATATTATCTGCCATTTTGACGCCTCACAAGGTCCTCTTGGAACGTTGCTACTATTTGGGTTTTTGCCAGGCACTAGTGACCTGGATTGGCCACTGTGAAAACGGGCTAGTATTGGTCTGACCCAGTAGGGCTATTCTTAAAAACTGTTCAGGTTCAATCAAAGCATGAAGCTGGTAAAAGAATCAGTTGGACCAATGCCAAAAAATGCAAAGTTATGCACCTGGGCAGCCAGAATCCATGCAAGTCTTATACCCTTAATGGCGAGATCCTAGCAAAAATGGTAGCAGAACGAGACTTGGGGGTAATCGTCAGTGAGGACATGAAGTCTGCCAATCAAGTGGAGCAGGCTTCGTCCAAGGCAAGACAAATCATGGGCTGCATACGAAGGGGTTTCGTCAGTCGTAAGGCGGAAGTCATTATGCCATTGTATAGATCCATGGTGAGGCCCCACCTGGAATACTGTGTGCAATTCTGGAGGCCGCATTATCGCAAGGATGTGCTGAGACTGGAGTCGGTGCAAAGAATGGCCACCCGGATGGTCTCGGGACTCAAGGATCTACCATACGAAAAACGGCTTGACAAATTACAGCTATACTCGCTCGAGGAGCGCAGAGAGAGGGGGGACATGATCGAGACGTTCAAGTATCTTACGGGCCGCATCGAGGCGGAGGAAGATATCTTCTTTTTCAAGGGTCCCACGACAACAAGAGGGCATCCGTTGAAAATCAGGGGCGGGAAACTACGAGGTGACACCAGGAAATTCTTTTTCACTGAAAGAGTGGTTGATCGCTGGAATAGTCTTCCACTACAGGTGATTGAGGCCAGCAGCGTGCCTGATTTTAAGGCCAAATGGGATCGGCACATGGGATCTCTTCACAGGGCAAAGGTAGGGGAGGGACATTAAGGTGGGCAGACTAGATGGGCTGTGGGCCCTTATCTGCCGTCTGTTTCTATGTTTCTATGTTTAGATGATCTAGGGGTGAAAGGGACACTGAGAAAAGACAAGGCCATAGAGGAGAGACTAACCCCCTCTTCTATTAAACTGCGCTAGCAGTTTCTAGCACAGACACACTGAATGTCCCGTGTTGCTCCCAACGCTCATAAGAACTCTATGAGCGTTGGGAGCAGCGCAGGACATTCGTGCTAGAAACTGCTAGCGTAGTTTAATAGAAGAGGCCCTAAGTGAATTCTTTGCATCAATAATAATAATAACTTTATTCTTTTATACCGCCATAACCAAAAGTTCTAGGCGGTTTACATTAAAAAGAGCTGGATAATCAGCGAAATACAACAATACAGTAAAAAAAAAAAAATACACTAAAGATGATGTTCTGTGCTTTTGATTATGCAACCCTTAATATTCCTCAAGCAATGATTTAATTTCTCCAATGTACTCAACTGTCATTAACCCAAGGGGAATTTCATCAGCAAACATGCTAATGTTTCTATGTAACTGTTGTAGGAGGGCGACACAGGGAAATCTTTGGGGAGATCCACTAGATACAGTAGCATTTCAAAGGACATCTCTCTGTAAGAAAGGACTGGACACAGGTTAAGACTTTGCTCAGTATGCCTCTAATAGCCACAACAGAGTCAAAATGTGTGATCAGCACTATTTCAATATGCCTAAACTCAGACTGAGACTTGTCTAGCACTGCTTTCCACTAAGATCTGCAACTGGGCATTAGATATTAGCTAGAAACTCTTCAGTTTTTAGCATTGGGAGATCATTTCTGTCACATTTATGTGTAAATATATTTATTGAACAAGAATGGAAAAATAGCATACAATGAATCAAAACTTTTTCCTCCATACCATCACAGTTCCCAATCCCCCCCATCCCCCCCTCCCACCCCACCCAGGCAGCAGCAACTAGAACCAATATAAGAAATAAACAATAAACATCTCAAGCATCCCAGAGTTGTCTACGAACATAGGAAGTAAAGGTCAAACTAAAAGAATACCAACATTGACGGAAAAGTCTCCCTGTCTTGGCTGACATGTCCACAATGTCTCTGCGCTCCAGCAACATTTGCTGCAGCATTAATGCTCTCCACTGTTGAATAGTCGGGGGTTGAGAAGAAAGCCACTGCAACAGAACACACTTCCTCCCCAGTAGGATAGTCCTCTTGATAAAGGCCGAACAGCCCGGCTTGGGCGGGTGGAAACGAATCTGTAGAGTAATGAGGAAACTCGGGTGGAGTCTCCAGGAGCACCCCCATAGCTGGGCCACAGCAGTTACCAATTGCAACCAAAAGGCAGACACCATTGGGCAGGTCCAAAACATATGTCCAAAAGATGCCATGGGTTGTTCACATTTACCACAGCCGTGCTCCGCACTAATCCCCATCACATGAGCTCTCTTGGGGGGATAGAAAGCTCGCAAGAGAAATTTATAATTGCGTTCCCACTCCAAGGAAGATAGGCGGAGGGCATTCCCCAAGCAAAGTCCCCTTCGAATCATGTCGGCTGTGATAGGCACCTGCAAATCCATCGTCCATTTTCTAGCCAAGGTCGGAAAATCAAGATCTCCCAAGCAGTCCAGAAGCAACCCATGATACAATTTCAGGGGTATCAAGTCCTGTGCTGTCAGGCCAAGAACTTCGTGTAGTTTAGTGTGATTCTCCTCACACAGCACCGCCGGTGTCAGGTTCCGTAAATAATGCTGTAGTTGTCTGTATGCAAACCAATCAGCTGCGGTGAAGTGGAACTGTGTGGTTAGGTCTGTGAAGGAGAGAGGAAGTCCCGTGTGTTGTATGGCCTGTGAGATGTACTGTAGTCCCACTGAAGTCCATCGGCGAAACGGTCCAGAATCCAAGCCAGGTGCAAAGTCACCATTGCCAGCAATGGGCAAGTAAGGCGTCATCCTGGAATTAATCTTCAACAATCTGCATATGGATTTCCAAGCCCTGCGCATGGCCGGCAGAAGTGGATGAGAGCGAAGCTGTGGCAAATCCGGCAAGTGGAGAGCATGTAATAAATAACTGAAATGGTAGGGTTGAAAGCAATAACATTCTATCTCCGGTAGAGAAAAATATTTAGTATCACAAAACCAATCATGAATATGTCTGAGCTGGCAAGCAAGGTTAAATCTGGAAACACTTAAGAGACCCAACCCCCCTTTTCTGCGAGGTAACATCAACTTAAATAGAGAAATCCTAGCCCGCTTCCCCTGCCAAAGATATGCAGTAAGGTGGGAATTGTGTTGAGATACATGAGCAGGGGAAAGCATGATGGGGAGCATCTGTAATACATAAAGCCATTGGGGCAGGATCATCATGTTGTAAAGGGCAATACGGCCCGAAAGGGACAAGGGAAATCGCCTCCAGTTAGATAGAGTAGACTCCGTGCGACGGAGCAGAGGTAAGATGTTTGCAGTGTACAGCCTATCCAGGTCCCGAGGTATAACCACCCCCAAGTAACGCAAGGAAGAAGAAGCCCATTGTAAGGGAAATTCCCCTAGCCAATCCTGACGTACTGCCTCTGTGGTTGGTAATGCCAGGGATTTCTGCTTGTTAAGGGTCAAGCCAGAGTAAAGGTGAAATTCGTCAAGGATGTCCAACGCACGAGATAAGGATCGGTGAGGGTCCCCCAGAGTAAGTAAAAGGTCATCCGCAAATGCCAACACCCGCAGCTGGGCAGATCCCTCAGACAACCCAACAATCACATCATCTCTCTGGAGAGTGCGCAACAAGGGGTCCAAATACAACAAGAAAAGCAGCGGAGAGAGCGGACATCCCTGTCGTGTCCCCCTACCCACGAGAAAATCATTGGAACGCACCCCATTAACTATTATCGAGGCCGTGGGATCTGTGTAGAGCGGTCGGAGCAATGCCAAGTAACTGTCCGGAAGTCCGATATGCTGTAACACCTGAAATAGATACTGCCACTGAACCTTGTCAAAGGCCTTTGCCGCGTCCAATCCAACTAGCAAACCCGGGCATTGGGTATGTTGCGCCCGCGAGAACGCCATCAACACTCTCCGAACAGTCAAAACCGAGTGCCGCTCCCTGACAAAACCCACCTGCTCAGGCACTATGATGGAAGGCAACAAGGGTGCCAACCTATCTGCCATCACTCGAGCTAAAATTTTTATGTCAACATTCAGGAGCGAAATCGGCCGGTATGATTCGATCTCGGTGGGTGGTTTAGATGGCTTCGGAATCAAGGTGATGAGAGCGTCATTCGCATAGCAGGGAAAGGCACCGCAGTCACGAACTGCCGAATAATAATTTAGCAGGGGCTCCCCCAGGACCGATGATAAGATCTTATAGAACTCCGGAGAATAGCCATCCGGTCCCGGAGCCGTGCAAGTCTTCAATGTTTGGATTGCTCGCAATACTTCCTGTGCGTGTAAGGGCCTATCTAATCGAGATATCTGAGCTGGCGATAATTTAGGCATCCCCGCGTCCTCTAAATAATCACACACATCAGGGCCCATATAGGGACCCGGGGAAGCATAAAAGGCCTCAAAATAATTTTTAAAGCAATCTGCAATTGCCTCTGCCGAGGTCAATATGTTTCCCGAGGTATCTCGGATCATAGGGATATATCTAGAACCCGACCAGCTCTTAGTTACAGATGCGAGCAATTTCCCCGTCTTGTTGCCGTACTTATAGAATCGAAACTTTCTATAAAACAACAGTTTTTTTGTGCGTTCATGGATAAGGGTATTCAACTCAGCCAAGACCGTTTTATACAGGTCATTAGCGGCCACCGACGGGGAAGTCAACAGGTCACGTTTCAACTGCTGCGAATGACGCTCAAGTTGTACTATGCGATGTGCAATTCGTCTGGTCCTAGAGACAACGTAAGCTATAATGTCACCACGCAACACCGCTTTAGCAGCCTCCCAAAATAGAATAGGTTGTTCTATGTGTTGCGTGTTGAAAGAACAATAATCCTCCCATTTGTGCATTAGAAATTCCCGAAAATGAAGGTCTTCATGCAAGTATGCAGGAAATCTCCAACCCATCCCCGAGCTCACAGGGCCCCCCACAGCAATATCAAGCCAGATCATATGGTGATCTGACACCTCAAGGGGGCCAATGGTAGCCTCCGAGACTCGAGCAAACAGCGTCTCAGATAAAAGCGTATAATCAATCCTGGAGAAAGAACCATGGGCCCTGGACTGGTGAGTGTAATCTCTCTCCGTGGGGTGAAGCAACCGCCAAGGATCCACCAGTCCCAGGGCCCGACAGAAATAAGGGATTCCCCTGGTCTGCCTCCCAGACGGCGTCCCTGAACCTCCAGAGCGATCCACGCCCGGGTCCATCACCTGATTTAAATCACCCACTACTATCAGGGGACAGTCCGAGTCTTTCAAACAAATATTAACCAGGTTTTGAAAAAAGGAATGTTGATATTTGTTGGGGCCATATCCCACCAAAAGCCGAAAGGGCCCCCCAGGTCCAACCACCCTCACCAAAAGGTAACGACCCTGCGAATCACGCCTCAGAACCTGGACTGTACACTGCAGGCCCTTCCTAAATAGAATCGCCACCCCCGCCCTTTTTCCAGGGGAAGAGGCGTAGTGCAGGTCTCCAACCCAACCCCGACGCAATTTCTGGTGTTCTACATCTGTAAGTCTAGTCTCTTGCAGACAGGCTATGTCTGCCGAGTGATGTTTCAATTGAGACAGAATTTTAGTGCGCTTGGCAGGGGAAGTGATGCCCGATACATTCCAGGAAAGTATACGCAACTTCCGGTCACCCATCAGGGGCCAACACCAGACTCACCACAGCCAGCAAAGAATTCAGTAAATGGAGTCCTAGGGCGCCCAGCCCCACCCCAAGACTCACACACACACGCCATGCATACTTTCTCACCAATCTGAAAGAAAATTGACCCACGACAACCCTGAACAAGAAAAACAAAATAAACTAATAACATGGTTGCTGCCACCCAGGACCCCCCCTCACCCCAAATCCCCCCAACAGCTCCAATCTTCCCCCACATGTGGGAGCTAGGAGGTCACCAGAGATGCCCCATCCAGGGCCGCCCCGCCCCGCCCCATCAGAATGTGCGCCCCTGAGGGCCCCAAAAAACACACGGTCCCCCTTGTAATTAACCAATACTAGAAAATGTACAAACAAACCACATTGCAAGGTTAGTGTCAGTTCGATCAGACAGTTCCCGGATCTGGGTTACCAAGAAGCTTGATGAATGCAGCCGCCTCATCCGGTGAATGAAAGGATTTCCAGATCCCATTTCGCTGGATCCTCAGGATAGCTGGGTAGTTGAATTGAAATCTTTGCTTGAGCTCCGATAGCTGCGCACACAGTGGATAAAAAGGTTTCCTCCTCTCCTGCAGGGCCGTGGAGTAATCCTGGCTAATGCGAATCGGTGAGCCTTCATATTTCAAAGTGTCTTTCTTGATTCGGTACTGTTGTAGTATTTCCACTTTGTGTCTGAAGTTCAGGAGTTTCAATATGACCACACGTGGTCTGGCTTCCAGGCCAGGGCGAGGGCCCAAACGATGCGCTCTTTCAATGCGCACCGGCCCCGCAGCAGAAGAAATCGGGAGCTCCCCTCGCAGCCACCCCTCCAGCAATTCTGGCAGCGAGCGCTCCGAGAGCACCCATCAGGCGCAGGTTCGAGCGACGGGACCGGTTCTCCAGGTCGTCCAGCTTGTCCGCTTGGGCTCGAACCTGCGCCTGCAATGCAAGGAGGTCAGTACTCTGGGTGTTACCTGCGTCCTCCAGGGAGGAAACCCGCTGCTCCAGCTCTGTGGTACGAGCCGACGCTGTTTCCAGCAGCGTCTCAATATTGGCTATCTGCGCCGTCAACACCTCCAATTTTGGTCCCAAGACCTGGGCAAGGGCCTCCTTTATGTCGCCCAGCGCGGCTTCTGTAAGGCTCGATACCGCCGCCGCGGGGCTCGCCGCCATTTTAGTGTCACCAGGCCGCACCCGATCACGGTCTTTGCGTGCCGATTTTGCCTGCATTAGCTCCCGGGATCGTGTCAGATACTTGTCCATGCACCAGCGCTTGCTCAATCTGTGGTGTACCCGCAACGAGGGGGGTTCAATTGTCCGTTTTTGATGATAATTCGGCAGGGCAGCCCCGGAGCGAGCGAGGAGACGTCCTCACGCGCTCATGACACCACGTGACCTCTTCTGTCACATTTAAAGCCTTTAGAAAGAAATCTCTCTCAAAGAATTCCTGATTAATGAATGTATAAGGTTGAACAAGGTTGCAATGGAACGCATCTCTGTTAACAATTTTCCCACCTCTTCTGAAGAAAGTGCCTTAAAATTCTTACCTTCATCCCCTATCTCAGCTTGGGCCTCTTTAGAATGCAAAGCTTCAGATTTAATTTCTTCCAGATGGTTAAAGCCAGTGCATCAGAGTCTTAACTATGAGACTAACAAACGTGGCCACTCCTGTAAAGAGTTTAACAACCTCAAACTTTTTCTGTGAATATGTCAAAGGGTCTGGGAAACCGCAAGAGAAATAGTGCATTTTCTTTTAAAGCTCCTGCTTATTCTCTGCTTCAGATTGCTGCTATTTTCTTTCTGTACTGTGCAGTTCCTTATAACCCAGAGTACCTCCTTCAGTTCCCTTATTTATGAAGAAAGGATGGAATGTCAGCAGTCCACGAGACTAAAATACTGCTTTTGGATTAGGGGACCCCAAAATTTTCAAGAAGACAGTCACACAGGACATATCAAATCATTGAAAGGGCCAATGGGCTTTGCCCTCAAGAGCTTGCTGAGCAGAGTGAGGAGTTAACAAAGTAACATAGTAGATGACAGCAGATAAAGACCCGAGTGGTCCATCCAGTCTGCTCTTCCTGATTCAATTTAAATTTTTTCTTCTTATTCTATTTCTGGGCAAGAATCCAAACCTCTACCCGGTACTGTGCTTGGGTTCCAACTGCCGAAATCTCTTTGCATTATGGGGTCTAGGACCTCCCCTCTCCCCACATGCCTTTTCTGCCTTTGCCTTGGTGGCACATGATTAAAAATGTAAAAGCTACCCTCCTGAAGGAACACATAAATCCTTCTGAATATCAAACCCCTAAATTACTGAAACCCCACAGCAACTTTTATCAATGGGACCCTCAGTCTTCTGTATTACAATAAAAGAAGAAATGTTGCAATCAAATGAGGCTCCAGGGTCATTTCAGTAGAGCCCATCTCTCTTGAACTGCTTTATTAATATTTGACCAGCATTTGTATTCCTTCCTAGTTTCTTCTTAAGTTCAAGTTTCAAGTTTATTTAATTTCTTTGATTAATTTGCATAATCCAAATCCAATGCGATTTACATAAATTCAAAATTAAGTAAAATAATAAAAAACGACAAACATAACATTCACTACTAATACAGTAATACATGTAAGGAGGGAAGCGGTGGACAGCAATTGACATAAATACAATTCTAAAAAAATAAAAGTGAAAATAAAACAAGGGGAAGGTCAAAAGACACAGAAGGTTGGGGAACAGGTACCCACTTAATTCTATTAGATCGTCTTCCTAGAACTATTATAGGTTAGAACCAATCTATTGGAAAGCGTCCTTGAATAGCCAGCTCTTCAGGAGACTCAGTGATTTTTCTTCTCTTATATTAAGTGGGAGAGAATGCCAGATTTGAGGGGCTGTGGCAGAAAAGATCATATCTCTCCTAGAATATATATAAATTTTAAGGAAGGAACTACTAGTAGAGCTTTATCTTCAGATCTTAAAAATTTTGTGGGGGAGTATGATATTGGATATCTTTCTAAAAATGTGGGAGCTTTATTTATAAGTATTTTATGTGTGAGTAAAGCTATTTTGTAGATGATTCTGTGGTTTACTGTTTCACTATCAGGCTGGTAGACCCTTCTTCCTTGTCTGAACTTTGAAGATGCTATTTCTCGATAATTTCCTTAGTCAAGCAGACTTTTAATCTTCGTAATTGCTCCAATGTAATCTTCCTCCATCCAGATTCTTCATTTTATCACAGCCTCCTCTTTTTGAAGATATTTTCTACCACAGTGGTTTTATTATTTATTTAAAACTGTCCCTCAGTGATTTAATTGCTTTATGATCAATACTATCATGCAGCACTAGCACCATTATATATGAAAAAATTTATAAACCACACAGTATACAATAGGCAGTATACAATATTAAAACATATATAAAATAATATCATACAAAAGACAAACCACTCCTCTTTGCTTGCCATCCACAAATGGCAAGACACAGGGCAGCAACTGAAGCTGAGTCTTTAGAGCAAAGCCAAGACTCAGTGCAAGCAGATAGAGAGAGGTTGTGGATGTAGGCAAGTTTGTTGAAGACAGAGCAGACATTTTACAAGACACATGAAAAAAGGAGAGGAAGAGAAACAAGATTGAAGAACTTGTGGTGTGACCTGCATGAGTAGAATGAGATCCCAGGAGAAGGAGCAAGAGAGTACGGAGAAGAGTAGGACAGGCATGGCTGAATGAAAGGAAGAAAATGTTGAAGCTTGAGATCTGACAAGAAAGTAGAAGACAAAAGGGATGTTTAGGTGACGAAAGCAGAAGGTGGGCAATGTGGTCTTGAGTTATGCAGTGGTCTGAGATGGAGTAATGGAGTGGGAAAGCTAATCATAAAATGCATTATTTCCTTTGTGGTTTTGTTTTATTTCTATATATAACCTTGAAAAGTACAGTAGACTAACACGGTCACCTGTAGGCAGCTGGTACGCGCACTGGGCACCTGGAACAGAAGCCCTGAGTAGATTGGGGTAGACTTGGGCGTCAACCTGGAGAATGCTGGGTGGAATATACAGATGGGCTGCAAGAGCTTAATTGCACCTGTGTGTGTAACTTTTCAGACCCTGTAGATTTCAATACAACTCTTTTCTAAGGACCTGGAGTTTTTTGTGTCATTAATCAAGTTGTGTCAAGTCCAACTGTTGTACTCACTTCCAAGGACTGGCAATCATAATCTTAGTCTACTGAAAGATGCTTTCTGGGATTGTTTCCATATGTCAGTAATGGACACAACACTCCCTATCCCAATGCATGTGTTGAGCAGCAGGAAGGTTCTGGCTCTGGGGATTTCTACCCTCTCCAGCACTTTGTCACCAAGCAAATACCCAGATCAGGGTTTGGCTGTGCAAGCGAAAGTTCAAAAAAATAATATAGTATGGGCCACATTATGAAAGATCCTGCAGCTCTTATGGACCTCTCAGACTTTCTTCCTCTCTGGATAAAATGCTTAGTCAGTGATCTCCCTTTGTTCTTCATAGGCAGGTGCTGCCTTCATGAACTACTTTCAGGCCCTTTTATTCCTCTTTTCCTTCCACACAGTGGATGCAAAATGCCTTCACAGGATCTGTTGAGAGAACAGACTTCCAACTCCTTTGACATTCTCCCTACATCTAAGGTCTAGTTGACACTGAGGATCCATCACCCTGACTCCCAGGAGCTCCCAGCTACTAGGGGCAAGGAAAAGATAGACCCTCCAAATACAGAAAGGCAGATTTCACCTTAAACAGAGATATTGGAATAGAGACATCTAGGTCAGGAGCATTTTAGAAAATGATCTGCCAATGTGGATAGAGCTTTTTCTTTATAACGCATACAGGAATGGGTGTCTATGCCCCTGCTATGTGTGGCACCAGCACCCATTCTATAATCAACAACATCTACAGTATCGGTGGAGGCAACATACATGCACATCCACAACTTGTATGTCAGTATTTCATTTACAGTTCTTTATACATTCCCATCCATCCTTAATTATCACTTTATTCACTCCCTCTTTACTGTTTTAATGCAACACATTATGTACGGTTAGCCAAACCCTTTTGGTTTTCTTCTATGCACCACGGTGTTTTAATTAATATGCAAGCTCATAAAAGAACTGTTTCTACACTGTCTACAAGAACATCGGTTTATCCTTTCAGCTGGTTAAGAATTCTCTTTTTTTCTGTTATCCGTAGATTGATATTAACATGAAGTGTTTTGTTTTTTTTTAATTGCCTTGTCCATATTTTATTAGGTCATTTATTTTAGGTTTGGTTTTTAATTCACACTGTTCTCATTACCTTTTCATTTTTTAATTCATTTCCCAATTGTTCTCCAAATTGACTGCCTCCCATTGCTTCTTTCTGTATTGCCTTCCATTGTCATAAGAATTGAATTGCCATACTGAGACAGACCGAAGGTCCATCAAGCCCAGTATCCTGTTTCCAACAGTGGCCAACCCAGGTCCCAAGTACCCAGCTAGATCCCAAGTATTAAAACAGATTCTATGCTGCTTATTCTAGGAATAAGCAGTGGATTCCCCCAAGCCATCTCAATAATGGCCTATGGACTTCTCTTTTAGGAAATTAGCCAAGCCTGCTAAGTTAACTGATTTCACCACATTCTCCTGCAACGAATTCCAGAGTTTAATTATACGTTGTATAAATAACTATTTTCTCCAGTTTGTTTTAAATCTACTACTTAGTAGCTTCATCGCATGCCCCCTAGTCCTAGTATTTTTTTGGAAAGAGTGAACAAGTGTTTCACATCTATACTTTCCACTCAGTTTTTATAGACCTCTATCATATCACCCCTGAGCCGTCTCTTCTCCAAGCTGAAGAGCCCTAGCCACTTTAGCCTTTCCTTATTGTTTTCTTAGCCACCACACATTGAGCTGAGGGTTTCAACGTATCCTCAACAATGACACCTAGATCCTTTTCCTGGGCAGTGACTCTCAACGTAGAACCCAGCATCACAGAAAATAAAAAATATGTAAAAAAACAATATATAATCATCCTTAACATGCAAAATGACCAAATCCAATATGTCCTTACACTTCTTCAACAATCACATTAGTATCTGAAACTTTCAGTGAAACCTTATCAATCAAGAAATTCTCCAATTGTGACGGATCTACAAAAACAAATTTATCAGCTTTATAGTTTACAATACACTTGCAAGGCAGGAGACAACGGAGCAGCGTGCACTGTAAGCAGTTAGTTTTATTTAAGTAAAAACAGCAAGGGAAGGCTAACTCAATCGCAGGCAGCGTGGAGTAGGCGAGAGGTAGCTCCGCCCACCCCCAGCGCGTCACCAGAACCATGACTCGGCTCCCCCTTAAAGGGGAGAGTGCCAACGGCACGCAGCCGTTCAGCACGCGGCAAAGGCGCTTGCCTTAGCGAGAGCGCCTTTGTGAAGACGCCTTAAGAAGGAGCCAGGAAGCAAGGCCAACAAATTAATCCAATTAATTATTCCCAAACTTAAGTAGTAATCTGTCATACAAACTCGGACGGTTGGTTGGGACAAAGGGAGGACAACTAATTGGTAGGAGGACTCGCTGGTACTTACTGGTACAGAGGGTTAACACATACATCACAGGCAGCTCGGAGGAGGAACAGGTTATGAGCACCTACGGAAACCAGAAGATGAGCTTTCCAGTCTTCTGCACCAGCTGCAGTATGTATGAGTACCTCCCCTCAGGGACTATGGCATACATTTGCAGCCGGTGCAGGGAGCTGGAAAGCCTGAAACAGCAAGTCTGATTGCTGGAGGGAACGGTGAAGGAACTAGAAGAACTTCTCATCAATAAAGAGGTAAATCGCACGCAGGAGAGGTTGATTGTGGAGTCCAGCACTAGTGATGTGATTGAAGAATTGGAGAGATACATCGAAGATGCCCACCAGCAGATTGTGGAGACCCCGGGGCTTGAGATCTGCGACCGAACAATCCAGGAGGGTGGAATAATTGAAGCAGAAAGTGACACCAATCCAATCAGCACAGACGAAAGACCAGCTGAGGATGTGACACAGAAGAAAGAAGATATGACTTACGCCGAGGATACAGATTTAAGACCCCCGAGAAACCTCCAACTAAAGAAGATTGGGATTATAGTCGGAGATTCTATAATAAGAAATGTGGACAGCCACATTGCAGGAGGAAGGGAGGATAGATTGGTCACCTGCCTGCCTGGAGCAAGAGTGAAGATGTGGCCAGCAGGATTACCAGGATTATAGATGGAGCAGGAGGAAAGGATACTGCAGTGCTTATCCATGTGGGAACCAACGATGTATGCGGACGGAAGTATGACAGGGAAGAAATGAAGGACCAGCTTCGTTCACTTGGAAGGCAGTTGAAGGTCAGGGAGGTGAAGATGGCTTTCTCGGAAATCCTTCCGGTACTGAGAGCGGATGCAAAGAGACAGGACGAACTGAGAGCTGTGAACGCCTGGATGAGGCGTTGGTGCGAAGAGGAGGGTTTCGACTTCGTGCGTAACTGGACAACATTTTGGGGAAGAAGCAGGTTCTATAGAAAGGACGGACTACACCTCGCCAAACAGGGAGCGAGAGTCCTGGCTGAGAACATAAAGAAGTCCATTGAGAAGACTTTAAACTAATGATCAGGGGAGAGCCGACAGTCGACAATCGGTCGATGGCCCGGACACCAGGATATATTGAGGAGGCAACTTCAAGCAACCACACTGATATAGGGCAAGAACATGAGGATACAACAAGAGCCGATAAAAAAGATCAAATGGATACAAAAAAGGAAGAGAGAACCGCTAAATCCAGTTAATTGGCAAATTGGCAAGAACAGAAATTAAATGTATGTACACGAATGCCAGAAGCTTAGGAAACAAAATGGGCGAGCTGGAAGAATTAGCAAAAAGAAAACAACTGGATATCATAGGAATAACAGAAACATGGTGGAATGAAGAGAATGAATGGGACACGGCGTTGAAAGGATATAAAGTCTACAGAAGAGATAGGATTGGGCAAAAAGGGGGAGGTATTGCCCTGTATGTCCAAGAAGAAATAGAGTCTGTTAGAGAAGGTGAGACAGAAGCAAATGGTAAACTAGAGTCACTCTGGATAAAGATTCCTGGACAAAAGGAAGCAGACATACAAATTGGACTTTATTATCGACCCCCGGGACAGACTGAGGAAACAGACCAAGAAATGATGGAGGAAATTAAACATAGATGTAAATCGGGAAATACGACAATCATGGGAGACTTCAACTTTCCGGGGATTAACTGAAATTGGCAACGTCAAACTGCGGCAGGGAGTTAAAATTCCTTGAATTGCTAGGAGATTGCTTCCTTGAACAAATGGTAGGAAAACCGACAAGAGGAAATGCAATCCTGGACTTGGTCATAAATGGCATTGCTGGTAGGGTAGCAGATGTAGAAGTTACGGCCCCGCTAGGAACAAGTGATCACAATATGATCAATTTTACCATTGGCATCGGAAAGGGGAAACCAATTAAGACTGGAACCACGACCTTTAACTTCAAAAGAGGAAATTACGACAGCATGAGAACTATGGTTAGAAAACGGCTCAAGAAGGGCAAAGCAGACATCCAAACAGTTGATCAAGCATAGTCTCTACTGAAAAACACCATCACAGAAGCACAGAATCTTCACATACCGAAGATATCCAAAGGAAGGCGAAAAAAGAACAAAGGAGAACCAGCTTGGTTATCCAAAGAGGTGAAAGATGCAGTGAGGGAGAAGAGGAACTCTTTTAAAAAATGGAAACGGGGGAAAACGATGGAAGCCTGGAACTGTCACAAAATCGACCAAAAAAAGTGTCATAAAGTGGTAAGAGACGCCAAAAAAGGCTATGAGGAAAAGATAGCGCAAGAAGCCAAAAATTTCAAGCCTCTTTTTAGATATATAAAAGGAAAGAAACCAGCAAGAGAGGCAGTGGGCCCTCTCGACGACCAGGGAAGGAAAGGGTCAATTAAAGAGGACAAACAGGTTGCCGATAGGTTAAATTCATTCTTTGCCTCAGTCTTCACAAATGAGGACGTTTCAGCAGTACCAACCACAGGAAAGATATTCACCGGGGCCATAGAGGAAAGCCTCACAACAGTAAATGTGACGTTGGACATGATACACTTTCAGATTGACAAACTAAAAAGCGACAAATCTCCTGAACCGGATGGAATTCACCCAAGAGTATTAAAGGAACTTAAGATGGAAATTAGTGAATTATTACAATCCGTAGCTAACATGTCTATTAGAACTGGGCAAATACCAGAAGACTGGAGGATAGCAAATGTCATCCCAATTTTCAAAAAAGGATCAAGAGGTGATCCAGGAAACTACCGACCTGTGAGCCTCACATCGATTCCAGGGAAGATAATTGAAACACTAATAAAAGATAACATTGTACAACACTTGGAGGATCACAATCTAATAAGGGCTAGTCAACACGGTTTCAAAAAAGGGAAGTCATGTTTGACAAATTTACTACAATTCTTTGAGAAAGTGAACAAACAAATGGACAGTGGAGATCCAGTGGATATAATTTACTTGGACTTCCAGAAAGCGTTTGACAAGGTCCCACATGCAAGGCTTATGAAGAAACTACTAAGCCATGGAATAGGAGGAGAAGTACACAGATGGATCGGCAAATGGCTAGAAAACGGAAGGCAGAGGGTTAGCATAAATGGGAAATTCTCGGACTGGGAGAAAGTGACTAGCGGCGTACCTCAGGGCTCGTTTCTTGGGCCTATCTTGTTCAATATTTTTATAAACGACCTAGAAGAGGAAACAACATGCAATATAATAAAGTTTGCAGATGATACAAAACTATGTCGGGTGGTTGGTTCTCAAAGGGACTGCTGGAACCAACTGGATCTGAACCAGCTGGAAACGTGGGCGACAAAGTGGCAGATGAACATTAACATAAACAAATGCAAGGTGATGCATCTAGGAAAGAAACACAAGGAACATGAGTACAAGATGTTGGGGGTGACATTAGCAAAATGCGAACAAGAAAGGGATTTGGGGGTACTGATTGACAATACCCTAAAGCCATCGGTACAATGTGCGGCGGTGGCAAAGAAAGCAAACAGGATGTTAGGCATAATTAAGAAGGGGATCATTATTCCGCAAACAACTGAAAACCTGGCTTTTCAGAAAATTGTAGCTATGTCCTTCCCCCCTATCTCTCCCCCCTTCTACACATAAGTTCATGTAATCCTTTTTCTTCTTCTCTACCCACTATTTTAAGTTCTTGTAAACCGTGTCGAGCTCCATTCTCATGGAGATGATGCGGTATATAAACTTAAGGTTTAGATTAGATTAGATCACGAGTAGATCGGAAGATGTCATAATGCCACTTTATAGAACAATGGTCAGACCGCACTTGGAATATTGTGTCCAACACTGGTCTCCATACCTCAAGAGGGATATAACTCTGTTGGAGAATGTGCAGAGGCGAGCCACAAAACTTGTCAAAGGAATGGAGCATTTGAGCTACAAAGAACGACTCAGGAAACTGGGACTGTTTACCCTCGAGAAGAGAAGACTGAGAGGGGATTTGATAGAGACTTTTAAAATATTAAAAGGATTTGATAAGATAGACCAAGAAGCAGAAATGCTAACATTTTCAGATGTGACACGGACAAGAGGTCATAGCCTGAAACTGAGTGGCAGCAGGTTTAGGACAAATGTCAGGAAGTTCTGTTTCACACAGCGAGTGGTGGGTGCTTGGAATGCACTCCCGGAGGAGGTTGTGGCGGAGACTACGGTACTGGGATTCAAGCGCAAGTTGGATACACACCTTCTTGCATATCATATTGAGGGATACGGTAAAGTCGGGTCTCCAAAAAGGAGTACCTAAATGGGCCGCCGCGTGTGCGGAGCACTGGACTAGATGGACCTCGGTCTGATCCGGTGAAGGCGTTTCATATGTTCTTATGTAGCACCCACAGCTATAACTTTAGATTTAAGCTGTAGAAACTGTTTTCTCCTATGTTGTGTCTATCTGGACACATCAGGAAAAATCATTAGTTGTTGTCCGCAAAACAAGGCTTGTTTATTCACAAAATATAATTTAAGTATAAGTTGTTTTTCTGGTTTTAACATAATTTTTATTTTCTGCTTTCTGCATTAAGCGGCCCTTGAATTGTTTCTTTTTTTGCTTTTCCTGATTTTTGTTATTGAAATAACAAATATTAATAAAATATAAATTAAAAAAAAAAGAACCCAGCATCACATAGCTATAGTTCAGGTTCCTCTCTCACATGCATCACTTTGCACTTGCTCACTTTAAACGTCATCTGCCATTTTGATGCCCAGTCTCACAAGGACATCTTGCAGTTTTTCCACAATCTTCTTGCGATTGTCCTTTATTGCATATCTTCCAAACTTATGCATAACTATCCTAGCAGAATTTATTCATATGTTTTGTTTATGCCTTCGATCATGTTTTGAAATATGCCATTGATTATGTGCTCTTTCCAATTACATGCTTTTATTTTTACATGTCCTTGAGTATGCTTTATATTATGCTATGATATATATGCTTAATGTCTCTGTTTTGATTTATTTCTATAGTTTTTTTGATTTTTTACTGCTCTTGTATTCACCTCTAACACTTTGTTCTTCTTTGTTATATGCTTTTGCCATATTCTTTTCTTTGTTCTTTTATATATATAGTTTTTATACATATGTCTTTCGTACATGCTTTATTATGCCATGTTTGCATTCACGTTATGTTTTGAATTTGCTGTACGAGTATTGATATTTTTTTCTACACTATGAACACATATTTATACATGTTTTTATGCTTTTGGTTTTATCCATATGTCTTAGAATATGCTTTTAATTATACTATGTTTTTATTCCCGTTATGTTTGTATTATTTGGCGTTTTATATGTTTATGATGTTTTAGTTTGTAATCATGTTTTATTCTATTTTAACATGGTCCCTTTAGACTCCTGATAATGGCACAGATGCCGAAACACTGCCAGTGTCGAGTCTTTCGAGACATTGTGGCATACCCATCAATAAAGTGATTTTTTGAACCATACACCCTTCGCTGATCTCTTGACATCTTGCCCTCATGACTCCCTCGTTGAGTATTTCAGAACATACAGACACTGTATATGTGCCAGCAAATAGACCAATATGTCTGCCATTTATAATTACATTTCCCCAAGCTGCGACAGTCTGATGTAATTTAGGGGGTGGAAAAATCTCTCCTAATCCAGGGGCAGTGGAATATCATTTTGATTGAAGAAGTCAAATAATCCTATCTCCAGGCCTGCCCCCAAGCTAATTGTTGATGAGTATTATACAAAATAGGGTCATGGTCCCTGTGGATTACCCCATTCCATTGACTCTAACCTAATACTTCCAGTGGAGCACATTTAAATAACAAAGATGTCCCTAAAAGCAGCTGTAAATTCCGATATTGAACTGAGGACATAAAGATATATTTCCCTTCTAAACTGGGGAATGCATTTGTATATTGTAGCTCTACCCTAATCCTACCTAAAACACACCTAGTCCAAATGCAAATATTCATGATTTGGTTGTGTATATCCCGGCTTCATCGTCTCGGCAGGCTCTCTTTCTTCAGTAGATGTTCCTCTTTCTTCTTTTTTTTTTATAATTCTTTATTCATTTTTAAACTTTCAACAAGTGCACAATATAAGTAATACATAGATTTACTAACATCACTTGATAAATCTATCAAGATCATAACAAAGGTATATATATCTAAACCCTTCTTCCCCCCCTCCCTTTCCATACAATTATTTAATTGAATCAATCTTTGTCATATTTCTTTTTTTTACTTTTTTTTTTTTTTCATTTATATAAACCCTCCCCTTTCCCTTCCAATCATAAATAATGTTAAGAAAATGGTGTTTATTCATTACAAAACAATGTCAATGGCCCCCATATTTCATTAAACCTTTTATAATTTCCATTTTGTATTGCTATTGAACGTTCCATTCTATATATGTGACATAGTGAATTCCACCAGAAATTAAAATTAAGTCTTGTGTGATCTTTCCAATTTGTAGTAATATGTTGCATGGCAACTCCTGTCATAATCAATAAAAGTTTGTTATTACTTGCCGATATCTGACTCTTTTTCCTCATAGATATGCCAAATATCACAGTATCATAAGTTAATGCTACAGGATTATCTAATAAAGAATTTATTTGATCCCAGATCGAATTCCAAAAGGCTAATATATAGGGACAGAAAAATAAAAGATGATCCAAAGTCCCTACTTCAAGCTTACAATGCCAGCATCTATTAGACATTGAACTATTTAATTTTTGTAATCTAACAGGAGTCCAAAATGCTCTATGCAAAAGAAAAAACCAAGTTTGTCTCATAGATGCTGACAGTGTACATCTTATTCTCCAAGACCAAATTTGTGGCCATTGAGATGCCAAAATTTGATGATTAATCTCAATGCTCCAAATATCCCTAAGACCATTTTTAGGTTTTTTATTAACCAATTCACTAATAACTTTATACCACTGTGCGGCCTGGTGACCCAGAAAATCTGCCTGGAAGCATAAAAATTCCATGCTGTATTGAAAATTTAAAGTTTTCCATTCAGGGAACCCTGCCTGAATGGCCTGCTTCAATTGCAACCATTTATAAAATTGTGATTTATTCAGTCCAAATTTATTTTGCAATTGTGTAAACTCAAGCATTTTTCCATTTGAAATAACATCATTTAAAGTTCGTATTCCTGCATTTAACCAATGCCTCCAGACAATCTTAGTTCCGCCAATCTGAATCTTGGAGTTTAGCCATATAGATTGATTTGTTGATTTACTAATAGGAATTTCAGTTAAATTACTTACATATCTTAGAGTTTTCCATGTATCTAATAAAAGTTTATTTTCTTTATACAATCTGGGCATCTTGATACTGAGAATGTGACAAAGATGTAAAGGAGAACCAATCCAAATACTGCTATTACCCAGCACTACACTTCTAAATATAAGCCCAGATAGCTGGAAGGGCTCGGGTCTCAGAAACGGAGCCTACGCACAGCAGTGGCAATCACAAACTGAGGAAAATCGGCGTAGTACAATCGCTCCAACTCCAATCATTGACCCACATATATATTTTTTAAGGCATTTTCAAAAAGCAATTAAAACAGCTAACCCACAGCCGGGTTGCATAAAAGAAGTGCAAGCCAGAAACTGAAAAAAAACAGCAACCAAACTACTTAGCTTTTATGGCTGACTTTGCTGACTTTGCTGATTTATCTTTATCTTTATAGAAGAGTGCAGTCACTAGTGTAGATTTGCCGACGCGGCCAGCGTTTCGCGGAAATAATCAAAAGCATCCGCTGCGTCAGGGCCACCAGGACGTTCAAAAAGTCAAGGCTTCACTGCAAAATTGAACACATAATAAAAAGAAAGCAATTAGTTCCCGAGAAACTACCAAAGTAGACACATACAAAAACAGCACTTACATTACAGCACTCGGTCACAGAATTTCAAAGCAATGTTAAGATGGCCAACGGCTACGTTTTATAGCCCTTCCGTAATAGCAACGTGGTGACGTAACACCTCGCTACACATCCTATAATCCCTAATAGAAATGTTGCCACTCAAAACATTTATTCAAGCCAGACGGCCACAGAGTATTAAGTCTATTTATCCATCGCTGTTCTCTCTGTGCTAGAAACCTCCTGAAATCTCCTCCTCTCATATTGGGCTGCACTACCTCTAAAATAAGGGCTTTTAAAGACCCAAAGTCATGAGATTCTTCAAGACAATGTTTGGCTAGAGGAGCTCCCATTATTCTATTTTGGGAACTAATAATTTTAGAGGCCTTATTTTAGAGGTAGTGCAGCCCAATATGAGAGGAGGAGATTCTAATAATGGGAGCTCCTCTAGCCAAACATTGTCTTGAAGAATCTCATGACTTTGGGTCTTTAAAAGCCCTTATTTTAGAGGTAGTGCAGCCCAATATGAGAGGAGGAGATTCTAATAATGGGAGCTCCTCTAGCCAAACATTGTCTTGAAGAATCTCATGACTTTGGGTCTTTAAAAGCCCTTATTTTAGAGGTAGTGCAGCCCAATATGAGAGGAGGAGATTCTAATAATGGGAGCTCCTCTAGCCAAACATTGTCTTGAAGAATCTCATGACTTTGGGTCTTTAAAAGCCCTTATTTTAGAGGTAGTGCAGCCCAATATGAGAGGAGGAGATTCTAATAATGGGAGCTCCTCTAGCCAAACATTGTCTTGAAGAATCTCATGACTTTGGGTCTTTAAAAGCCCTTATTTTAGAGGTAGTGCAGCCCAATATGAGAGGAGGAGATTCTAATAATGGGAGCTCCTCTAGCCAAACATTGTCTTGAAGAATCTCATGACTTTGGGTCTTTAAAAGCCCTTATTTTAGAGGTAGTGCAGCCCAATATGAGAGGAGGAGATTCTAATAATGGGAGCTCCTCTAGCCAAACATTGTCTTGAAGAATCTCATGACTTTGGGTCTTTAAAAGCCCTTATTTTAGAGGTAGTGCAGCCCAATATGAGAGGAGGAGATTTCAGGAGGTTTCTAGCACAGAGAGAACAGCGATGGATAAATAGACTTAATACTCTGTGGCCGTCTGGCTTGAATAAATGTTTTGAGTGGCAACATTTCTATTAGGGATTATAGGATGTGTAGCGAGGTGTTACGTCACCACGTTGCTATTACGGAAGGGCTATAAAACGTAGCCGTTGGCCATCTTAACATTGCTTTGAAATTCTGTGACCGAGTGCTGTAATGTAAGTGCTGTTTTTGTATGTGTCTACTTTGGTAGTTTCTCGGGAACTAATTGCTTTCTTTTTATTATGTGTTCAATTTTGCAGTGAAGCCTTGACTTTTTGAACGTCCTGGTGGCCCTGACGCAGCGGATGCTTTTGATTATTTCCGCGAAACGCTGGCCGCGTCGGCAAATCTACACTAGTGACTGCACTCTTCTATAAAGATAAAGATAAATCAGCAAAGTCAGCAAAGTCAGCCATAAAAGCTAAGTAGTTTGGTTGCTGTTTTTTTTCAGTTTCTGGCTTGCACTTCTTTTATGCAACCCGGCTGTGGGTTAGCTGTTTTAATTGCTTTTTGAAAATGCCTTAAAAAATATATATGTGGGTCAATGATTGGAGTTGGAGCGATTGTACTACGCCGATTTTCCTCAGTTTGTGATTGCCACTGCTGTGCGTAGGCTCCGTTTCTGAGACCCGAGCCCTTCCAGCTGTCTGGGCTTATATTTAGAAGTGTAGTGCTGGGTAATAGCAGTATTTGGATTGGTTCTCTATTATATATGTATATATACTGCTGGGGTATTTTGTTGAAAGATGTAAAGAAGACAGGAGTCGCCATTCCAAGTATAACCAATCTGGAGTGTATTCAATGAGATTTGGGAGGACCCAATACATACCTTGACGTAAAATATAGGCCT
Source organism: Geotrypetes seraphini (assembly GCF_902459505.1). Taxonomy (NCBI): domain Eukaryota; kingdom Metazoa; phylum Chordata; class Amphibia; order Gymnophiona; family Dermophiidae; genus Geotrypetes; species Geotrypetes seraphini. The sequence continues at coordinate 74,349,275 of NC_047095.1, forward strand.
GGTGATACCTATAGAAATTTGGGAAATTTACCCCACCCTCCTTAATTGATTTCTGTAAAGATACCAAAGCAATTCTAGGTGTTTTGCCAAGCCAAACAAACTTAATAATTATTGCATTCAATTTTTTATAAAAAGAGTTCTGAAAAAATACCGGAATCATACACATTTGATAGCAAACCACAGGCAATATCATCATTTTTATGGTTTGAACTCTTCCCCACCAAGATATATGTAATGGGTTCCATTGTTCACATAATTCCGAAACCTTTTTTAATAAAAGTTTTTCATTTTCTTTTACTGTATCTTCTATTGAATTTTTAATCCAAATTCCTAAATATTTTAATCCATCCTCTTTCCATACAAAAGGAAATGAATCAAACATAGATTTTATGCAATGCACATTAAGCGAAAGAATTTCAGATTTATTCCAATTGATTTTATATCCTGAAAACATTCCAAATCTTTCAATCAATTCTAACAAACATGGTATAGTTGAACCTGGATTGCGCAAATATAATAAAATATCATCCGCATAAGCAGATAATTTGTATTCCTATTCTTTCAAGGGAATACCCTGTATCCCCTTTGTCTGATTAATAGCTATCAATAAGGGTTCTAAAACAATATCAAACAGCAAAGGAGATAATGGACATCCTTGTCTAACTCCTCGATGTAATTTAAAACTCTCAGATAAATTATTATTAATGTATAATCTTGCCATAGGGGAGCTATACAAAGTTTTAATCATTTGAACAAAACCAGGACCCACACCAAACCAATCCAAAGTCTGATACATGAATGACCATTCTACCCTATCAAAAGCTTTTTCTGCATCTAATGAAAGAGCAAAAGCTGGTTCATTCATCATTTTAGTTAAATTTAATGTATGAAATGTCAATCTTGTATTGTTAGAAGAATGTTTGTTAGCAATGAAACCTGTTTGATGTACATCAATTATGTAAGGAAGAGCCTTTGCCAATCTTAATGCCAGTGTTTTAGCCATTAATTTTCCATCAACATTAATTAATGATATTGGTCTGTAATTTGAAACCATAGTGGGATCTTTATTTGGCTTTGGCAAAACAATCACCACAGATTCTGCCATAGTACTTTTAATACAACCTTTATTAAGTTGACACTGATATAAATTTAGTAAATAGGGTAATAAAGAATTTTGAAATGTTTTATAGAATTCCACAGTAAAACCATCCCCACCTGGAGCGGATCCAACTCTAAGAGACTTCAATGCTGTTTCTAATTCTTTTAATGATATAGGTTCTTCTAAACTTCTTTTTATTGTTCCTCTTTCTTCTACTGAAGAAAGAGAGCCTGCCTGCCTGCCTGCTTGTCCTTTTTTACAGTTTCTTTAAAATCTTCATGCCAGAATTTTAATTGTGAAGGAGAAGCCTAAGAACAGAGGAAATGGGTTTGATTCCCACTGCAGCTCCTTGTGACTTTGGGCAAGTCCACTGCCCTGGATTCAAAATAACTATCTGTATATAATATGTACGTAAACTACTTCAAAAAGGATGGAGTCGGTCCAGAGAAAGGCTACTAAAATGGTGTGTGGTCCTTCGTCATAAGGTGTATGGGGACAGACTTAAAGATCTCAATCTGTATACTTTGGAGGAAAGGCATGAGAGGGGAGATACGAGAGAGTTGTTTAAATACCTATGTAATATAAATGCACATGAGTCGAGTCTCTTTCATTTGAAAGGAAACTCTGCAATGAGAGGGCATAGGATAAAGTTAAGAGGTGATAGGCTCCGTAGTAATCTGAGGAAATACTTTTTTACAGAAAGGGTGGTAGATGCATGGAAGAGTCTCCCAGAAGAGGTGGTAGAGGCAGAGACTGTCCCCCTCTTCTATTAAACTGCGCTAGCAGTTTTTAGCGTGGGGAGCCGCGCTGCTCCCAATGCTCATAGAGTTCCTATGAGCATTGGGAGCAGCGCAGGCCATTCAGCGCAGCTCTCTGTGCTAAAAACTGCTAGTGCAGTTTAACAGAAGAGGAGGTGTGTCTGAATTCAAGAGGGCCTGGGATAGGCACATGGGATCTCTCAAGAGAGAGAAAGAGATAATGGTTACTGCAGATGGGCAGACTAGACGGGCCATTTGGCCTTTATCTGCCATCATGTTTCTATGTTTGATTGTAAAGATAGAAAGGCAGTATATTAAAACCCAACCCCCTTCCCTTTTCTTTCCCTCATGTCACTGACGAAACTCCTTTCTACTTCTCAACTTATCACCTGCCCTTTGGATCCAATTCCTTCTAAGTGGCTTTCAATTCCTAAACATGGCCTTTTTCCCCTCATTCTTGAACTGGGTGTTTTTCCTTCTGGTTAGAAAATGAAAGATTAGGTTTCTTTCCTAACTGCTAATCTTCCTTCTTGTAAATCTCCTCTGGAGGCTGAACTCGTGGGTTCTTGTATGTCTTGTAGCTTCTGCTGCAGGGCTACTTAAACTTGATACCTCCCCTTTGGGCTATCTGCCCGGGAGTTTCCAGTCATACTCAGTTAGTAGAAAAGCCAGGTAGATCTATGACAACAGGAAACAAGAAAAGAAAGAGAGGGTGCGGGAACTCCCGCTACCAGTCAATTCTGCTTAAGAAATTATTATTCTAAAAACTATGGCCAAAAAAGTTCACTGTAATCAAACACATAATGTAAACATTATAAAACTGCAAAACATAAGAAATTTATGGAACGTGATACACAGCTGCAAATCCGTCAGCCATCTGCCACATTTACAGCATGAATCCGTGCCATCCTGTCCTGAGGTGGCCATCTGTGAAGTTTGAAGCAAAAATGAAGCTTCTAAGACCAAAAAATATGCTTTTAAAAACTTTACAGAAAATCCAAGATGGCCACCGCAGGTGCTGATTTTGCCTGAAAAACGCCTGTTAAAAATGCAGGAAAATGCAAAAAAATGGCGATTTTAAGATTTTACAGGTGGGAGGGACCAGGGCATGCATGGAAACCACCTCAAAATCGGCAAACTGTGACTCACAGGCATCACAGAGACATGTGCTGCAATGAAAGTCTATGGTAGCCTACAAAACACGGTACATGCAAGGAGATCAGTACCTCAGGAACTGATTAAACTGGATTTTTCAGGTCTCTTATCCCACGGAAGACAGACGAGATCCACATACTATGGGCGCAGAGGCCAGTCTGAAGTTACTAAAATCACCAGGCTGGGATGTGTTGCTATCCAGCAGATGATGGAAGTGGGGAGAAGGGAGAGCAAATGCTGAATGGAAGTGGAGAAAGAGAACACATACTGGATGAAAGGAGGGATAAAGAAAAAGGACATATGCTGGATGGGGGAAGAAGATAGAGTTAGTGAGATAGTGGAGGGGTGAAGGAAAGGGGTGACACATAGTGAAAAGAGGGAAACTGAGGACTGCATAGTAAGAAAGCATTTAATTTAGATGGAGGCAGAAAATAAAGAAGGAAATGAGCGGAGGAAATGAGAAGAGAGAGATGCTAAAAATCACAGGGGGGAGGGAAAGAGAGATGAAAGGAGAAAGATGCCAGACCATGAGGGAACAGAGGGAAGATGATGGATGCCAGACCAAAGGGGGGGGGGGTGTTCTAGAGGAGAGATGGAAGGGGGAGACAGTTTCTGGAAGGGGCATAGGAGAGAAGATGCCATATAGGGAGGGGCAGAGAGATGGCAGACAGTGGATGGAAGGAAGACAGTAACAAGAAGATGAGGAAAGCAGAAACCAGATAAGACAAAGGTAGAACAAAAATTTTCTATTTATTTATTGCTTTAGGAGACATATGTCACTGTTTCTGTGGTGTTGCATTGTATGCAGAGTCCAGCTTCTTGCTGGTTCAATTTAACCTTTGTCTATGTATTTCTATTTTATCCCCCCTTTTACAAAACTGTGGAGCGATTTTTAGCGCCAGCCGTGGTGGTAGCAGCTCTGATGCTCAGAATTCTATGAGCGTCAGAGCTGTTACCACCGTGGCTAAAATCCACACTACAGTTTTGTAAAAGGGGGAGGGGTTAGTTTGTGATGACATATTTCATACTAGGCGAAGGTGTTTTCTATGTTCTGTGTGTTCGAAAGACATGGTTTTCTGTTAGGATTGACGGTGTAGGAATGTTTAGTTTTACAATGGGTGTATTGATTTACTGGTCACTGCAATATGTAAGATGCTGCCTTTTCCTAGGTACTGATGTGTGACGTGTGGCTTGTTGCTAAAAATCATGTTTTTTGTACAGATGGGGAGGGGGGTGCCCAAAAATGATGGGCCTCAGGTGTCACATATGCTAGGTACGCTACTGGTGAGAGCAAAGCAAGATTAATACTTACAGCAGAGAAGAGTGGAAGGTTCAGTAATTAGACTAGTTTAAGAATGCAGTGAGCAAGAAGGAAGATGAGAAGATCCAAGCCTACAGACTAGATCCATAGGAAAAATGAGTGTTAGGTAAGTGACTGGAGAATAGACTCATGAAGTTACCAGAGCTCCCTTTGTTATCAGTGTGCATTCCTTTTCAGATTCCGCAGGATCTTGTGGACCTTTGCTTTTTCACACTGTTTATGGATTCAGCTGTTTCCAGGAAGCTTTGTGAATTACAGAAATAACAAGTAGTATCATTACTGAAGGAGCTGTAAAATTCAAACCAAACCAGAAGGAGAGAAGTGAGACAAAGAGACATTACTTTATTTGATTTTCCTCAAAGTCTTTTCCTGAGATTCAAACTCAGTAGTTATTTACAGATTCAGTATTTCATACAAAAGTTGAAAACCATTCAGTTCTTGTGTATCATTGATGAGTGTCTCAGTGATAAATAACATTCACTCAAGATCAGAAGTGTGCAAACACTAATACTATAGCAAAGAACTGTAACATGTGCCAGAATCTGAGATTCTGACACTGTTCCTTGCCTGTCAGCTAACACCAAAATGCTCAGCACTGTAAAGAGGATTTCAAACACAGCAAAGAAGGAATCCAAAAGTACAAAAATAAAAAGATGGCACCAGAAAAACAAATGTTCTCATATGAAAGCATCCCATTATAGAGACTTTCCAAGCCTTAAAAAAATCAAGTAATCCAGTCAAAGATAAAATTATGTAGCATAACACTAGCTGACTGCTCAACTCTGTGTACATGTGTCATCCTCAGCAGGAGCTGTAATACTAGAAGCACTCACTCTTCTGTGCAATGGTTTTGGTCCATCCCCTGCAATTGTTCAAACTAGAGAGTGACATGGTAACGGGGAAGCCCAAAGCAATTTGCCCGGTTTTAATGCAGTAGCAGTAGACCATCCCATGGTAGTGCTGTGGGAATGGGGACTCCAGGTGGCCCTCCTGTGCCCTACCTTTTAATGTTCCTGCTTATCTAGGGATCTCTTCCGGGGCAGGAAAGAGCCCAACTTTTTCTTGCCCCTGCTGCAACAGCCACCACTGCTGTTCGAAGAGTTTCAAGATGGCTGCCAAGACTTCATGCAGCAGCATTGCGAGACTATGGAAAGCTCATGAGGCTCCCATATGAAGTCTTGGCAGCCATCTTGAAACTCTTCGAACAGCAGTGGTGGCTGCTGCAGCAGGGGCAGGCAAAAGTTGGGTTCTTTCCTGCCCACGAAGAGGCTCCTAGACCACCAGGGATGTTAAGGTAGGGTGTGCAGGGAGGAGGAGGGGGGTCAGGTCAGATCAGTCTGGGGCTGTACTGCGGGGGATGGGTCGGGGTTGTACTGCAGGGGGGAAGGAGGGATGGATGGTAGTGCAGGGAGGGAGCATAGAGAAGGAAGGGATTTTCAGAATGATTTTGATAACATAAGAATTGCCGCTGCTGGGCCAGCAGTCCGCTCACACGGCAGCCCCTAGGTCAAAGACCAGTGCTCTAAATGAGCCTAGCCTCACCTGTGCACTTTCCAGTTGAGCAGGAACTTGTCCAACTTTGTCTTGAATCCCTGGAGGGTGTTTTCCCCTACGACAGACTCCGGAAGAGCGTTCGTTTTCTACCACTCTCTAGGAGAAGAAGAATTTCCTTACGTTCTTACGGAATCTATCCCCTTTCAACTTTAGAGAGTGCCCTCTCGTTCTCCCTTCCTTGGAGTGGGTGAACAACCTGTCTTTATCTACTAAGTCTATTCCCTTCAGTATCTTGAATGTTTTGATCATGTCCCCTCTCAATCTCCTCTTTTTGAGGGAGAAGAGGCCCAGTTTCTCTAATCTCTCGCTGTACGGCAACTCCTCCAGTCCCTTAACCATTTTAGTTGCTCTTTTCTGGACCCTTTCGAGTAGTATCGTGTCCTTCTTCATGTATGGCGACCAGTGTGGGACGCACTACTCCAAGTGAGGGTGCACCATGGCCCGGTACAGCGGCATGATAACCTTCTTCGATCTGTTCCTGATCCCCTGCTTTATCATTCCTAGCATTCTGTTCACCCTTTTTGCTGCCGTTGCGCATTGTGTACACAGCTTCATTGACTTGTCGATTAGAACTCCCAAGTCTCTTTCCTGGGAGGTGTCTCCAAGTACCGCCCCGGACATCCTGTATTCATGCATGAGATTTTTGTTACCTATATGCATCACTTTACACTTATCCATGTTGAACCTCATCTGCTATGTCGATGCCAATTTCTCGAGCCTGATTATGTCATGTTGCAGATCTTCCAATCCCCCTGTGTCTTCACTACTCTGAATAACTTCGTATCATCCGCAAATTTAATCACCTCACTCGTCGTACCAATGTCTAGATCATTTATAAAGATGTTGAAGAGCACGGGTCCAAGCACTGAGCTCTGCGGCACCCATTGGTGATGCTCTTCCAGTCCGAGTATTGTCCATTTACCCCCCACTCTCTGTTTCCTATGCTTCAGCTAGTTTTTAATCCATGTGAGTTTTTCACCCTCGATTCCTTGGCTTGCAATTTTCCGAAGTAGTCGTTCATGTGGAACATTGTCGAACGCCTTCTGAAAATCCAGATATACAATGTTGACCAGGTCGCCCTTGTCTATCTGCCTGTATACTCCCTCGAAGAAGTGCAGAAAGTTCATCAAACAAGATCTGCCTTTGCTGAAACCATGCTGGCTGGTCATCAGCCTGTGTCCATCAAGGTTATCAATGATGTGGTCCTTTACCAGTGCCTCTACCATCTTTCCCAGTACCGAGGTCAGACTCACTGGTCTGTATTTCCCGGGTCCCCCTCAAATCTTTTTTGAAGATCGGCGTAACATTCGCCACCTTCCAGTCCTCCGGAATCTTTCCCGATTTGATTGACAGGTTGGCTACTAGTTGAAGAAGTTCAGCTATAGTCCCTTTCAGTTCCTTGATGACCCTCAGATGGATGCCATCTGGTCCTGGGGATTTATTGCTTTTAAGCCTATCTATCTGCCTGCATACCTCTTCTAGACTGACTGTCAACCCTGTCAGTTTCCCGTCTTCGTTTCCAACATATAGCCTGATGCTGTGTATATCCTTTTCGGTAAATACAGACTCAAAAAATGTGTTCAGTTTGTCAGCGATTGCTTTGTCCTCCTTCAGCACTCCCTTCATTCCACGGTCATCCAATGGTCTCACCACTTCCTTCGCGGGTTGTTTCCCCTTAATATATCGCAAGAACTGCTTGAAGTTTTTTGACACCTTGGCTATTTTTTGTAGTCTCTTTTGGCCTCTTTTACCACCTTATGGCACCTGCGTTGATGTTGTTTGTGCTTATTCCAGTTTTTGACGAGTGAGGTGATTAAATTTGCAGATGACACTAAACTGTTCAAAGTTGTTGAAACGCATGTGGATTGTGAAAATTGCACGCGGGCCTTAGGAAATTGGAAGACTAGGCGTCCAAATGGCAAATGAAATTTAATGTAGACAAATGCAAAGTGATGCACATTGGGAAGAATAACCTGGATCACAATTACCGGATGCTAGGATCCACCTTGGGGGTTAGCACCCAAGAAAAGGATCTGGGTATCATTGTAGACAATACAATGAAACCTTCCGCCCAATGTACGGTGGCAGCCAAAAAGCAAACAGGATGCTGGGAATTATTAAAAAAGGGATGGTTAACATGACTATGAATGTCAAAATGCTCCTGTATCGCTCTATGGTGCGACCTCACCTGGAGTATTGTGTTCAATTCTGGTCTCCTTATCTCAAGAAAGATATAGTGGCCCTAGAAAAGGTTCAAAGAAGAGTGATCAAGATGATAAAGGGGATGGAACTCCTCTCGTATGAGGAAAGACTAAAATGGTTAGGGCTCTTCAGTTTAGAAAAGAGATGGCTGAGGGGAGATAAGATTGAAGTCTATAAGATCCTGAGTGGAGTAGAATGGGTAGAAGTGGATCGATTTTTCACTCCATCAAAAATTACAAAGACTAGGGGACACTCAATTAAGTTACAGGGAAATACTTTTAAAACCAATAGGAGGAAATTTTTTTTCACTCAGAGAATAGTTAAGCTCTGAAACGCGTTGCCAGAGGATGTGGTAAGAGCGGATAGTGTAGCTGGTTTTAAGAAAGGTTTGGACAAGTTCCTGGAGGAAAAGTCCATAGTCTGTTATTGAGAAATACACAAGTCGCAATATTGTGGCGGTATAGAAAAATAAAGTTATTATTATTATTATTGTTTGCCTTGTATCGGTAGCATGAAATATTGTTACACCTTGGGTTTTGGCCAGGTACTAGTGACCTGGATTGGCCACCGTGAGAACGGGCTACTGGGCTTGATGGACCATTGGTCTGACCCAGTAAGGCTATTCTTATGTTCTTATGATGCTAGACAGCAAGCCAATCAGCCTTCTAGCCTGTCAGTCAGAGTATGGAGAGGGGAGGGGAGAGAAAGGGGCAGAGATGCCGGGTGGAGGGAAGGGAAAGAGTTAGAGATGCCAGGGGGAGGAAAAAGGAAAGAGCTAGAGATGCCAGGCGGGAGAGAAGGGAAGGAGACAGAGATGCTGAGGGAGGAGGGAAGGAAAAGAAGAGAAAGAGATGCCAGAATATGGGGGAGGGAGGAGAGAAAGAAGATCTGTATTAGTATTGAGCTAATGTTTGTTTTTCTGTGCGCAGTGCAGAACCTAGCATGTCTCACAAGTTGTACTTTTATTGATCAAGGTAAAAGTTGGAACACCCCCCCCCCCCCAGTATAGGCTTAAAATGTTTATTTGCAATGTCTTAGGCCCTAAAATTGAAAAAAAATCATCTTTCTGTTTTGAGTGGGGAGATGCGAGGAATGATGAGGGGATGGGGTGGGGATGAATCTTTGTTCCCGCATCACTCTCTAGTTGAACCCCAAAGGAGAAGCAGGAAATACTGTGAACATAACTTCCTTCAGTTGTACAGGGCAGAACTTCATTCTGGAGGCTGATGCCCCACTCTCCATGTAGGAAATGGAATGGGGACGAGCTGTCTGCCTTCCACTCTAATGGGGATGATTTGCACTGGCAATCAGGCTTTCATCATGTATTATGTGTGTGAGCGGGTGGGGCTGCTGCTAAGGTCTCAGGATCCTAGCTGAAGCTTCAACCTCCTAAGCCCTCCATAACCTCTGGAGATTTTAAAAATTAAAATCAATGATTCTGTAAAAATGTAAAATTAGCTTTCTTACTTATAAATACTTTAGACTTATAACTTTGGGGTTGATATTGTAAACCATTGGTGATGCTCAGTATTTTTTTGACTGCCACTGGAATTCAAGGCCGGCTTCAGCATGATATTCAGCACTTAACTGGCTACGGGTTGCCACAAAAGATAGGCCTGACTTTTAACTGGTCCTATTAATGTAGTGATTTTGGCCAGTCAAGTGCTGACTTCATCTCCAGTCATTTTCAGTGGCACTAACCAATTAAGTACTGTTGAAAATGACCAGTTAGCCTTGAACAGCTGATTGAACCAGCCAGGCGCTATTTCAGGCTGCTTCAATCCCTTTGGATATCAACCCATTTACATATTTCTAAAAAGCAACTACTGACCTGGATACATGGGCTACATGAAAACTGCCACCCTCCTTGCAGGTAAGAAAACACACCGATATGTCTTTTCATTTGCTTTGCTGCTCTAGGCAACAGCCAAGCATGCACATTCTGATGCATCTACTTCACTAGTGCCTAAACTTCTCCTTTCTTCAGCTGGATCAGACTTAGTGAATGTACACCTGGCTGTGCCTATAGCTCCTAACCTTGTTCTCGCATCGAGGATGTGTGACGGAGTTTCTGACCAGGAGGAAAGCTTGGGACAACTGTTGTAATGGGTAATTTGATCATTAGGCATGTAGATAGCTGGGTGGCTGCTGGATATGAGAATTGCCTGCTTGGTGCAAAGCTGGCAGACCTCATGCATCAGCTACTGCTGGGGAGGAGCTAGCTATCTTAGTACATGTGGGTTCTGAAAGCCAAATTCAGACGCTCAGATTCTCCAGGGTAGCATTTTCAGAAATACTCCCCGTTCTATGGGCAAGCAGAGTTCTGAAGTCTCAGTGTGTGATTGAGATAATGGTGCAGGGATGAGGGATTTAGATTGCCCACCTACCTTCCAGTCCCCAGATAAAACTGTTCATTTTAAATACATATTAAACCTCCAGTGGTACAAAGTTTTAGTTCAAGTCCTCTGGACTTATGCTTGAAACAATGGTTCCATGTGGGTATCGCCCTCACATCCTGTTCCATAAAAAGTTTTCTGTGATGGCTTTTCCTCCCTACTGACTCCTTCTTTTGCTTATGATGTACTTATATTCTTAGTTTTTTGCCTCTTTTGGAAAGCTTCTTTTCAAATGTAATACCCTGAACTAGCCTTTCATAAAGTTATATGAGTGTAAGTACAAACATCTATGTTTCGGAAGGGGTTCATGTTTATGAAAGCAGGCATAGGTGTGGAAACCATTTGGTAGTCTGTTATACAGATACCGAGACCCATATTCACTAAGGGGCAAATTCTGTAAGAGGAACCTAACTCAATTAGTAAACAAGCTCATACTTGAAACAAAATAAAAACTAACTGGGCGATATGTGCCTCTCTTCTTAGGAACATTTCTACAAAAGGAAGGCACCTAACTCCAAAGAAGGTGGAGAAGGACTTAGGTACCAGCAGCTGTGATTCTTGAAAGGACATAGACACCTATAATGGAGGCCTTTAAACCCTGGCACCTTAGGATTCAGTCAGGCACGACTCTGTAATAGGTGCCTAACTTCTTAGATGCCATTTACAGAATTTCCCCCTCAGTGTCAGAAATACCTTGAAATGTAAGAAATAAGACAGGAAAGACCTGGTGGAAGGAAGATAACCAACGGGACATCACATATTATATCACAGTGATAGCGTGAAGGCATAGCATTATAAATTAAAGAGGACCTTGAAACAAATAGACTAAACTTTCTATAGCAACCAAAATACACCTTGAAACCCCTGTGGATAGAAATTCCATGTGTAAAGGGGAAAAGGATAGTGATAGGAGTGTACTACTGTCTGATGCTGAAATATTATCAGGAATTAGAGAAGCTAACTAACTGGGTAACACAATAATAACGGGTGATTGGGGAGATAAAATTCCTTCATGAAATCAAGGACTGCTTTATGGAGTAGCTGGATCAGGATCTAGTTCTTAGTGGAGTGCATGAATTGGTGAGGGAGGTAATGGTGCTGGGGCCACTTGATAACAGTGATCATAACATGATTCGATTTGATATAATCCCTGGAATAAGTTTACACAGGGAATCCAATACAACAGCACTTAAGTTTAAAAAAGAAACTTAAAGGTGCAGCTGCCAAGGTCAAAAATATATAGTACATCAGGCATGGATGTTATTTAAAAATACCATCCTGGAAGCCCAGACTAGATATATTCCATGTATTAAAAAGGAAGGAAGACAAAACGTCAGCCGGCGTGGTTAACGAGAATCCTTCAGAAAGCGGAAGGAGGATCCGACTGAAAATAGTGTATATACTTGAATATAAACCAAGATTTTGGGGGTCAAAAAAATGGCCCAAGAATGGAGGTCTCGATTCATATGCAAGTCCTCTGGTCTGTGCTCCCCTCCCCTCTGCCTGGACCTGTTGCAGGCGTCCCTTGGGCCTGACTTAAGTCCTGGTGATCCAGTGGTGAGCCAGGACTGGAGCGATCCTTCCCACATCTGTCCAACTCTAAACCACCCCACAAACTCGTGGCCCAGGGGCCACATGCGGCCCGCCCAGGTACTATTTTGAGGCCCTCGGTATGTTTATCATAATCACAAAAGTAAAATAAAACAGTTTCTTGATCATGTCACTTTAGCTATAAATTACAATATTATTATTAAGACTTAGCCAAAAGGAAAGATTTTTTAAACTATAAAGAGTTTTTACGTCATGCAAAATTGTCATTTCTTTAAAAAGCCATTAACTATTTTTTCTGAGGCCCTCCAAAACATAGAAACATAGAAATTGACGGCAGAAAAGGGCCATAGCCCATCGAGTCTGCCCATACCAATGATTCACTCCCTGATTCTTACTCTCCTAGAGATCCCACATGAATATCCCATTTTTTCTTGAAATCTAATACGCTGCTGGCCTCAATCACCCGCTGAGGCAGCTCGTTCCAATGATCGACCACCCTTTCGGTGAAGAAGTACTTCCTAGCATCACCCCGAAATTTCCCTCCCCTGATTTTCAGCGAGTGTCCTCTGGTTACCGAGGGCCCTGTAAGACTGAAGATATCATCTTTCACCTCTATACGCCCAGTAATATACTTAAAGGTCTCAATCATGTCCCCTCTCTCTCTTCGCTCCTCTAGTGAGTACATCCGCAGTTTTTTTAACCTTTCTTCATATATGAGATCCTTGAGCCCCAAGACCATCTTGGTAGCCATTTGCTGAACCGACTCAATTCTCAACACATCTTTTCGGTAGTGTGGTCTCCAGAATTGAACACAATATTCGAGATGAGGTCTCACCATGGATCTGTACAGTGGCATTATGACTTCAGGTTTTCTGCTCCAAGTACCTACAAATTCAAAATGTGGCCATGCAAAGGGTTTGAGTTTGAGACCACTGCTCTAGATCTTAAAGTCCTGGTGGTCTAGCGCTGAAGTGGGGCAGGAGAAATCTTCCTATGCTCCTGCCCCATGAAGAGCCACAATCAAAAATGTCTGCTGCAAGTTCCAACGGCAGTCTCACAAGACCATAAAAACTCACAGCAGCCAGGGATAAAAGGGGCACTAAGGGAAGACAAGGCCATAGCAGAGAGACTAAATGAATTCTTTGTTTTATTCTTCACCGAGAAAGATGTGGGGGAGATACCTGTTCCAGAAATGGTATTCAATGCTGATGAGTCAGAGAAACTGAAATAAATCTCTGTAAACCTAGAAGATGTAATGGAGCAATTTGACAAATTAAAGAATAGCAGTTTGCCTGGACTGCATAACTTACATTCCAGAGTACTGATAGAACTGAAAAATGAACTTGCAGAGCTATTGTTAGTTATGTATCTGTGGAATTAGAAAGTCATAAAAGTCCTGGTTAAAGGATTAAATGGTCAATATTCTGAATGGAAAAGGGTCGATAGTGGGGTTCCACAATATATACCTGCACTTTTCTTCTAACACTAAATGATTGGTAATTTCAAGTCCAATACCTTGACTTTTACAGTTTAAACAAGGAGGAAAAAAGCCTCAGTCAGAATAAATCTTGCTGCCATACAAGAACTGTGTAAGGAGGAAGGCACTCAGGACACCTTAGACAGATCTTGTATGGCAGCTTGACATTTGGACTATAGAGAACTCCCGGGTTCAGCCTCAGCCTAATGTTGTTCACTACTGATGAATTACTTCACTTTACCACCTCACCTCCTCGACGGACTGAAGAGCTGCGGGACCCGGGAGTGGGAGAGCACTCCACCCCTCCCCAACGCTGCTAGTCGCTGAGCCAGATAAAACAGTGCCTAACGGCGTGTAGCACCTTTGCAAAGCAACCAAACCAATACCCTCTCAAACTGCCAATCCGACCCTTGTTAAGCTATAATCCAATTCTACCCATATACAACGACTCAGAACACCCGCTCCCTCCTCAGACCCTGAAGAAACAAACAACTTTCAACATGCCAAGAAGGAAAGATCTTCCCCACCACCCTCCACCACATTCAGCACCACAATGATAACTACAGTACGAAAATACCCACAAGCTATCCTACTGATTACCCTGCTACTGACCAACCGGGAAGCAACAGCAAACAACATCTCCCCTATACCAACTATAACAAACTCCAAGGGAACCACCCACACAATCAAGTGACTCATAATAGACAGAAACCCAATCTATCAGACATACACTTACCAGCCCGCCTCACAAACAACAAGAACAAGACCAACAAATCCTTACAAGACCAAAACACAACCACACTAAAAATCACTCATCTACCCAAAAACAAATCACAACACACCAATAGACCACACCACTCTCACATGTGCCATAGGCCCCAAGACAGAACACATCAAAAACTGGATAGAAGAAGAAAACCTAGACTTCCTTTTCCTCACAGAAACCTGGCTTACTTCAGACTCTGACCCCAGAATAACGGAAGTCTGTCCAAAGAGCCACAAGATAACAACGGTCTGTAGAGAAAATAAAAGAGGAGGGGGAATTGCCATCATAGCCAGAAACACCATAAACCTAAAAATACAAGACAAAACAACCACCCCATACATGGATTTAATAGCCTGTCAACTTTCAAGCATATCACTCAAAAGAACACTAACATACATGCTCTGTTACATAACACCAGGAAACTGGAACACAGCAAAACCATAATTTGAGGATTTTATATACCGAAACTCACTAATGACAACCTACAACTTAATCCTAGGAGACCTCAACCTTCACCTCGAAAACCAATCCTGCAAACAAGTAGAAATGTTACTCTCATACCTCGAGGCCTTAACATACAAAATACTAAACCCTCAAAACACACATGAAAAAGGACACCAACTCAACATTGCAGCATACATGACCCAACAACCCACATGACCAGAAATCCAACCAGCAAACGGAAATTGGTACCGTTCCCTCTGGTCAGACCACTATACTTTACTCCTTCGAAATCAACTGGACCAATAACAAAGCACACCAACCTCTCAAAAAATAACTTACAACTCACATAAATACATTGACCTCACCATATTCTGGACAAAAGCAGACACCAAAATCCAAGACTACAATCCCAAAGACTTCATCTCACAATGGAGCCATCTAAGTACAACAACCCTAGATGAACTAGTCCTAGAACCCAAAACAAGAATCCATAGAAAATCAGACAAATGGTTCGACAACGAACTACACCTACTCAAAAGGCAATGCAGACAACTAGAAACAAAATGGAGAAAAAGCAGCCAAGAATCCACAAAAACAGCATGGAGAATACTGAACAAAAAATACAAACAACAACTGAAAGAAAAAAGAAAGACATACTACTCAAAGCAAATAGAAGAAGTATCCCAAGACACAAAAAAGTTGTTCCAGTTACTAAAAGAACTCACAAACACCACACCCTATCTGACCAATAGCAACTCTCCCCCACCCCCTCAGCCTCCCTCTTAGCCACATTCTTCAAAAACAAGATTGCAGATATCAGAGCCTCGTTTAATGGGATACCTGCGCACCTAGAAGAGATACCAACCCCCCCCCGAGAAAGAATCAGTTTCAGCAGACAGAACCTGGTCTCACTTCTCACCCATACAAAGACTTCAACAAACTATATAATAAATACAGCCACGCAGCATGTGACCTTAACAACTGCCCCCCATACCTACTGAAAACTTCCAGTACCTTACTCCTACAATGGATTCAAACTTTATTCACAGATGGCCTTTTTCCACAAGACCTCAGCAAAATCATAACTCCAATCCTAAAAGACCCCAAAAGAACAACGGACCAACCATCCAACTACAGACCCATAGCCTCAATCCCACTTTATGTCAAACTAATGGAAGGCCTCGTAGCCAAAGACCTAACCTCATACCTAGAAAACCACAACATACTTCACCCCACACAATCTGGTTTCAGAACCAACTACAGCATGGAGATCCTGCTAGGAACACTCATGGACACCGCTAGACAACACCTCAGTACAGGAAAGAAAATGATGGTCATACAACTAGACCTCTCAGCAGCCTTCGACCTGGTAGACCACGACATCCTTCTACAAACATTAGACTCTATAGGAATCTCAGGCAAGGTACTATCATGGTTGAAAGGCTTCCTACAATCCAGAACATACAGAGTTAAAACAAAAAAGAACAATCAGAACCATGGTCTAACCCCTGCGGAGTACCCCAAGGATCACCGTTATCCCCCACATTCTTCAACCTATACATTGCTTCCCTCAGCTCCTACCTATACAAACAAAGCCTAACCTTCTACAGCTATTCAGATGACATCACCATTCTCCTCCCCTTCAACCGACCATGATAGGCAAAATACACAAAACACTTGAAACAGTAGCTACATGAATGACAGAACACAAACTAAAACTTAGCCCTGATAAAACTTCATCCTCCTAGAAAACAGCAAAACCCCAACCGTAACAAACCTAGTCATTAATTCAGTCTCATACCCCATTCAACCCAAGCTAAAACTCCTTGGAATACTGATTGACAGAGGCTGCACCATGCAACCACAAATCAACAAAATAAGAAAAACATTATTCGCAACTATGAGAAACCTAAGGCAAGTTCGAAAATTCTTCGACAGAAAACAATTCAAACTCATTCTAGGCATAATAGACTATTGCAACATACTATATCTTCCCTGCCCAGCAACCATGATAAAACAACTAGAAACAATACAAAACACAGCCTTAAGACTCATCTACTCGCTGAAAAAATACGACCACATCACAGAGGCATACCACGACTCTCATTGGCTCCCTATACAAGCAAGAGTACACTTCAAATTCCACTGCCTACTATTTAAAGCCATAAACGGAGACAGCCCGACCTACTGGAACAACCGACTAACTCAATCCACCTCAACCAGACACAAGAGAACCCACACACCATTCATACACCTGTCAACCAAAAATGTCAAACGAAAAAAAATGTATGACAACCTACTGGCCAACAGAGCAGCAAAACTGGACAGACAGTTCACCGATCTGCTATTTTTGAACACAGACTACAAAACCTTCAAAAAAGAAACAAAAACCCTACTCTTCAAAAAACACATAAAACCTATATAACAAAAACAGATCCTCCCAAGCATCACCTACGTTACAATCTACTTCTCAGGAAATCAAAAATGTTCAAACCACTCCTTATGTATCTCCTAATATCTTGACAATTGTATGTAATCCGCCTTGAACTGCAAGGTAATGGCAGAATAGAAATTACTATTGTAATGTAACTGTGCCTTATTTAAAGCCTGTGTCTAACCATCATCAGTTGAGAGATTTAAAATGTATAACACACACAGCACAAGGAGGTTTTTTAGAAGCCGGTGAGGTATCTACCCTTTCTAGTCCCTTCAGCAAGATTTATTCTGACTGAGGACGGGGATCTGAGGCTTTTTTCCTCCTTGTTTAAACTCAATCATTTAGTGTTAAAAGAAAAGAGCAGGTTTATATTGTGGAATTGTATCAAAAGGAACCTACTCTCTCTGCATTTTTTTTTTTTTGATAGAGTAGCTAGTGAATTCCCCAGGGGTCTCTGCTGGAATCACTGCTTCTTAACATATTTATCAATGATCTAGAAATGGGAATAACTAGTGAGATAATTAAATTTGCTGATGACACAAAGTTGTTTAAATTTGTTAAATCAAATTGCAAGTGGACCTTGTGAGACTGGAAGAGTGGGCGTCAAAATGGCAGATGATGTTTAATGTGAGCAAGTGTAAAGTGAACTGAGTCGAGCTCCACTGGGAGATGACCTGGTATATAAACCAAAGATTAGATTAGATTAGATGCATGTGGGAAAGAGGAACCCGAGCTATAGCTATGTGATGCTGGGTTCTGTGTTAGGAGTCACTGCCCAGGAAAAGGATCTAGGTGTCATTGTTGAGAATACGCTCAAAGCCTCAGCTCAATATGCAACGGCTGCTAAGAAAGCAAATAGAATGTTAGGGATTATCAGGAAAGGAATGGAAAACAAAAATGAAAATGTTATAATGCCCTTGGATGGCTCTATGGTATGGGTGCACCTTGAATACTGTGTGCAGTTCTGGTTGCTGCATCTCAAAAAAAAAATATAGCAGAATTAGAAAAGGTACAGAGAAGATCGATAAAAATGATAAAAGGGATTGGATAACTTCTATGAGGAAAGGCTAGGGCTCTTCAGTCTAGAGAAGAGACAGCTCAGGGGAGATATGATAGAGGTCTATAAAGTTCCGAGTGGAGTGGAAAGGGTAGATGTCAATCGCTTGTTTACTCTTTTCAAAAATACTAGGACTAAGGGGCATATGATGAAGCTACTAAGTAGCACATTTAAAACATACCAGAGATAATACCGGGATTCCTTGCCAGAGAATGTGGTGAAATCAGTTAGTATAGCAGGGTTTAAAAAGAGAAGTCCATAAGCCATTATTAAGATGGACTTGGGGAAATCCACTGCTTATTCCTAGGATAAGCAGCATAAAATCTGTTTTACTCCTTGGGCTCTTGCCAACAGACTACTAGGCTTGATGGACCTTTGGTCTGTCCCAGTATGGCAACACTTATGTTATGTTCTTACTCTGTTATGGTATCTTGCTTTCAATCTTATGATTGTCTCCTAAGTGTGGTAGAAAAATCAGGATTAAAGTTTAAAACCAATGACAGTGTCCAAGGGGTGTGCTGAATGAAAACAAATCTTAAGTCTGCTTTTATGCCGACACCATCAAAGAAACCCAATGTATTTTTAATAGTGAAGTGGAAGTGTGAAGTTGTCTGAGAAGTCCCTTTTGCAGTGTATTCAGCAGCTGTGCAGACACTGCAGAATAAACAGGGAAAAGCCATTTTTGCAGGTTATATGTAGACGTACAGACATCTCTTTTGTGTCTACTAGGCACAGCTTCCAGTGTTGAAGGGTGAGGGTCATCTGTGGTAATATATGTATCATAATGATGCACCTGTATAACGCATAGAAGAGGAATCCCCAGAAGAGAGGTAGATGGGCAGGCGAGGGAGCAGAAACATATTATTTTCAAGTACAAAGAGGTAGTGCTAATAATACTCTATAAAGGCAGGGACAAACCTAGCCCATAATTATATCCATCTCAGGGTCCTGCTGCATTACTGAAGGCTGAGGACTATGTAGCATTCCAGTGTAGATAACACACACGACATAAATGATAAATAAACACAATCAGTCTTAGATGGACAGTATCTTTCCAGTAGAGGGTAGAAAAGTGTAGGAAGGGATCCAGTGCCCTTGCAGGGCCTGTGGGCTTCCCGTTCGTGTGCAAGCTTTGTTCCATGTTCACTTTTCTTTACATAATACTTTCTGAAGAGCCATGCCCCGTAGGGTGCATACCCCAAGAGCTATATTTTGGCACATCTTCTTTTCTTCATTCAAAATCCTGATTTCACAGTCCTCCATTGCCATCGGCAGAGCATCAGGTTCCGGGCAGCAAGTGTGTGCAAATGCCTTGCAGCTCTGGCTCAGCTGCTGGACTGTTTTTGCTCGTTCCTAGTGTCAGCACTCAGATCCCATGGCTGAGGTCAGTGATCACGCCACTCTTTACCAGTTTGCGCAGGAATTCCTTCTCTCTCTGAATGTTGTGTGTCCAGGACTGGAAGAGGAAATAAGAAAGAAAGAGAGATTGAGAAATTTGTGGGTGAAGATCAAATATTCTGATCTGTCAGCTACCACTGGGCACGAACCTAAGGTTTTCTGTGAATTCACTGAAGCAGACATTTATGTGGCATTTGCCTACAGTTGCAGAATTCTCCAATTTAACATTTTAATTGAAAAGCACACGATTGAAAGGAAGGAAACATTTCTTTTATATTATTTAAAACCATCCTTTCAAACAACCAAAGCAGCATACATCAATAAAAACTGTATAGCTACAAATGACTAAGAGAGGTTTGTCATGTGGAACAGAATGAGCACGGGAAAGACCAAAAGGAAGCAGAAGTCATACTCATTTTGGGGGCATAGATGCCAACATTTCAGAAATGATTCAAGGTGCCAAACACAATGAAGCAGCTTGCTCACTACTGGGGGTCTGCACAGAGCTGGCTTGTATAAGGAGAGTAATGGCATTCTTTCATGGGCACTTAATCCTTCATTGCTCCAGATAAATTGTGAGCCCACCAGGACAGAGAGGGAAAATGCTTGAAATACATGTATACAAGTCCCCTTTAACAACATGAGACACAGGAGCAATTTCTAGCCAAACCCTCTTCCTGCCATATCATCCAGCACTGTGTCCCACCTCACCAGTTGTAAAATTATTTTTAGAGGCAAAACACCAACTGGCTGTCTGAAAATGACCCTCTCTTATGGTGCCTAAGAGTGTTCATGTTTCCTATACTGAAGAAGAAAGGTGATCTCCACCTCATGGAGCCAAAGTGAAAGGGAAAAACAAGGCTTACAAAAAAGCAGGATTCGGTAATGTTCCAAAATCTGATTCCAAATCTAAAAGGGCTCAACACAGTCATGTTTTGGCTGCTCAAAATGTATCCAAATAAACTGCACAATTCAGAAAGCTCAAATATATTAACAGCAGAAACAATGAGAGTGGTCAAGAAGATGTACCATAAACAGTATACAGAACATATCCTGCCGCACTGCTGGTACAGCATCTTCATATCAAAGATGGAAGACATTTCCAGGAGCATGTTGAAGCTGAGGGAGGGAGGAACTGGACATGTGTATACAGAAAAGTCTTGATTACAGAAAACAAATAGTAACCTCCCTAAACAGTGCATAAACAGAGGCATAGAGTTCCCGAGTTTCAGAAACTGTTTATTACGAGGGGGTGCCGAAAGATCCTTGGCTTTGTAAAGAAAATAAGCTACAGGATTGAAATAAATGGCTTATTCTACATATACACCATTGAGCTCCACATAGTTATGACTTAATTGTTCTAAGAACATAAGAATTGCCGCTGCTGGGTCAGACCGGTGGTCCATCGTGCCCAGCAGTCTGCTCACGCAGCGGCCCTCTAGTCAAAGACCCAGTGCCCTAACTGAGACTAGCCCTACCTTCTAACTTCTTTAACCCATCCAAGAAAAATGTGGCATCCTCAGAGCTTGAAAACTTTCTTCCCTTGAGATGTTTTTTGAGGATAGGAAAGAGGTAGTAGTCTAAAGGGAAGTAGGCCGGGTATTTCAGAATTTCAAACTGAAGGTCTGCCAATTTCTGATGGGTAATGGTCACCTTGTGAGGAGTGGCATTGTCTTGAAGAACCAAGATTCTTCACTGTTTGGAGACTGGAATGTGATACAGTGGCTGAAGCTACAGCCTCAACTCCCTGTGACCCTGGGCAAGTCACTTAATCCCCACATTGCCCCAGGTACATTAGACAGATTGGAAGCCCACCAGGACAGACAGGGAATAAATTCATGTAAACCGTTCTGAGCTCTCCTGGGAGAACAGTATAGAAAAATAAATAAATAACTTTGTCATGAAGTGCAATGTAGTACTTTGCCGTGATGGTTGTACCCTTTTCCATTTTTGTCACAGAAGACAGACGCCAAAACCTTGCTTGATAACTTATGTATCTTGAACTTCTTGGGATATAGGGAACCACTGTGTCTCTATTCTTTGCATTGTTCTTTTGTTCTGGATCATACATATATCCAAGTTTCATCCATAGTTATGAGATGGTTCAAAAATCCCACAGGATCCTGCTGAAATAAGTCCAAAATGGATCGTGAGGCAACCACTTGATTACACTTTTGGTCAGCATTGAGACATTGGACTGAGAGCTTTGTAATGTCTAAAATCTCATGAATAATATAGGCTACTCATTCTTGGGATATCTTTTTAGTAGATCCAAGATCGTCGAATGAATGCATCTACGTTTCCTGGAATTGTCACTTGAGTTGGTCTTCCAGAACATTCTTGCTCCAATGTCCTGTTCTAAACGCAGCAAACCAGTTCTTGACTGTGGAGTAGGAAGGGCACTTATCTCCTAATGGAACTGACAGATCATTGTAAATTTGTTTGGCCAAGTTCCCTTTTAGGAAAAGATATTTCATCACCACTCAGAACTCTTTTGCAGTGAAATCTCCACTATTTTCGCCATTTTCACTTCAGATCTGCCAAAAAAAATAAATTAAAAAAAAAAATCAGGCTGCCCTGGCAACCCACACTAGGCAGCCCAAATGGACCATATTGGTATTTATCTGCCTTCATCCATTATATTATTATAAGTGCCGCCAAGTAATTAGAAACATGATGGCAGATAAAGGCCAAATGACCCATCCAGTCTGTAATTTTATTTTTAATCTGGAGGTGGAAATGAAAAACAGGGGATTAAGGAGAATTATTCTCTTACTAACTTATGTAAAGCCCTGGCCAAAATGAGTGATTAAAAATTCTGTTTGTCCCTCTGATCTGATGCAAAAACCATTGATCACATTTGTTTTAATATAAATGCATCACCATTATAAGATAGGGAGTATATTTATATAAATTTTCAACCTACCCAAACCATGTCCATTGAAAAGTCTGTGTGGCAAGCATACAGCTTTTACACGTTTTGTGTAATCTACTCATATATCTGTAAACTTTACTATTGTGGATTAGGAATTTGTTATCAAATAGAAAACAGAGGGTAGGGTTAAATAGTCATTTTTCTCAATGGAGGAGAGTAAACAGTGGAGTGCCACAGGGATCTGTGCTGGGGCCGGTGTTAAATAACTTATTTATAAATGATCTGGAAATTGGAACAAAGAGTGAGGTGATTAAATTTGCAGATGACACTAAACTGTTCAGAGTTGTTAAAACGCATGTGGATTGTGAAAACTTGCAGGCGGACCTTAGGAAATTGGAAGACTGGGCGTCCAAATGGCAGATGAAATTTAATGTGGACAAATGCAAAGTGATGCATATTGGGAAGAATAACCTGAATCACAGTTACCGGATGCTAGGGTCCACCTTGGAGATTAGCGCCCAAGAAAAGCGTCTGGGTATCATCGTACACAATACAATGAAACCTTCTGCCCAATGTGCGACAGCAGCCAAAAAAACAAACAGGATGCTAGGAACTATTTTAAAAGGGATGATTAACAAGATTAAGAATGTTATAATGCCCCTGTATCGCTCCATGGTGCGACCTTATTTGGAGTATTGCGTTCAATTCTGGTCTCCTTATTTCAAAAAAGATATAGTGGCACTAGAAAAGGTTCAAAGAAGAGCGACCAAGATGGTAAAAGGGATGGAACTCTTCTCGTATAAGGAAAGACTAAAACGGTTAGGGCTCTTCAGCTTGGAAAAGAGATGGCTGAGGGGAGATATGACTGAAGTCTACAAAATCCTGAGTGGAGTAGAACGGGTAGAGTAGAGTAGAATGGATCAATTTTCACTCAGTCAAAAATTACAAAGACATGGGGACGGTTCATAGTCAAAAGCGTGCGCCGACAAAGGTGCGCCGAGACAACTGAGCGCAAGGCGGAAGCCCGCACCTAAGAAAAACAGTGTTTTAAGAGGCTCCGACGGGGGGTGTTGGTGGGGAACCCCCCCACTTTACTGAATACAGATCGCGCCAGCGTTGTGCGGTATTGTGGGGGATTTAATGGGTTGTAACCCCTCTCATTATACTGGAAACTTTACTTTTTCTCTGTTTTATAGGGAAAAAGTGAAGTTTTCAGTATAATGTGGGGGGTTACAACCCCCCAAACCTCCCCACAACGCCGGCGCGATCTGTATTTAGTAAAGTGTGGGGAGGGGGGTTCCCTACCAACACCCATCGGAGCCCCTTAAAACACTGTTTTTCTTTGGCGCAGGCTTCCGCCTTACGCTCAGTTGTCTCGGCGCGCGCTTTTGACTCTCTATTTCCTATCTGCTAGCCAGTTTTTAATCCACCTGAGTATTTCACCCTCTATTCCATGGCTCTCAATTTTTCGAAGTAGTCGTTCGTGCGTAACCTTGTCGAACGCCTTCTGAAAATCCAGATATACAATGTAGACCGGGTCTCCCTTGTCTGTCTGCTTGTTTACCCCCTCAAAGAAGTGCAGCAAATTCGTCAAGCAAGACCGTCCTTTGCTGAAGCCGTGCTGACTGGTCCTCAGTAGTTTGTGTCCGTCAAGGTGATCAATGATGCGGTCTTTTATCAGCGCCTCTATCATATTTCCCGGTACCGAAGTCAGACTCACCGGTCTGTAGTTTCCCGGATCTCCTCTCGAACCTTTTTTGAAGATTGGCGTAACATTCGCCACCTTCCAGTCTTTCGGAATCCTTCCCGATCTAATCGACAGATTGGCTATTAGTTGAAGCAGTTCAGCTATAGTCCCTTTCAGTTCTTTAATGACCCTCGGATGGATGCCATCCAGTCCTGGGGATTTGTCGCTCTTAAGCCTATCAATCTACCTGCATACTTCTTCTAGACTAACTGTCAACCTTGTCAGTTTCCCGTCTTCGCCTCTAGCGTATAGCCTGTCAGGTTCCGGTATGTTGTGTATATCCTCTTTGGTGAATACAGATGCAAAAAATGTATTCAGTTTATCGGCGATGGCTTTATCCTCCTTTAGCACTCCC
This sequence comes from Geotrypetes seraphini, assembly GCF_902459505.1. Lineage (NCBI taxonomy): Eukaryota > Metazoa > Chordata > Amphibia > Gymnophiona > Dermophiidae > Geotrypetes > Geotrypetes seraphini. The sequence continues at coordinate 74,373,867 of NC_047095.1, forward strand.
TTTATTCCATTATCATCCAACGGTCCCGCCGCTTCCTTTGCGGGTCGTTTCCCCTTAATGTATTGAAAGAAAGGCTTGAAGTTTTTCGCCTCCTTGGCTATTTTTTCCTCGTAGTCTCTTTTGGCTCCTTTTACTGCTTTATGGCACTTGCGTTGATGCTGTTTGTGCTTTTTCCAGTTTTCATCCATTTTTGACCTTTTCCATTCCTTAAACGAAGTCTTCTTGTCTCTGATCGCTTCATTCACCGCTATAGTGAGCCACGTCTTTGATCTTTTTCCTCTTGGTTCCCTTGTTGATACCTGGTATATTTAGATTTTGTGCCTCGGTGACTGTGTCCTTAAGAAGGGACCATGCCTGCTCTAGCGTTTTAACAGTGCTTATCCTCTTCTTGATCTTTTTTCCCACCATGAGTCTCATCGCTTCATAATTTCCTTTTCTGAAGTTCAGCGCCGTGGCTGTCATTCTGGATCTATGTTTCGCCCCTGCATCAATGTCGAAGCGGATCATATTGTGATCACTGGTTCCCAACATCCCCTCTACTTCTACATCTTGCGCCTGTCCTCGTAGTCCATTTAAAATTAAGTCCAGAATTGTATTTCCTCTTGTGTTTTCCTTGACAAGTTGTTCCAGGAAGCAATCGCCTAGAGCATCCAGGAACTTGGTCTCCCTACCGCAGCTGGAGGTGCCTAGATTCCAGTCTATACCCGGGTAGTTGAAATCACCCATGATAACTGTGTTGCCTCCCTTGCAGTTGCATTTGATCTCATCTATCATTTCTCCATCCATTTCTTCGGGCTGCCCTGGGGGTCGATAGTAGATGCCGATTTTCATTTCCAATCCATTTGCTCCCAGAATTTTGACCCATAGAGACTCTAACTTATTCATACTTTCAGGCGTGTTCTCTCCAGTAGATTCAATTCCCTCTTTGACATATAGGACAACGCCCCCACCTTTGTGACCCACTCTGTCTCTGCGGTATAGTTTGTATCCCGGTAGCACAATGTCCCAGATGTTTTCTTCGGTCCACCATGTTTCCGTGATGCCAATGATGTCAAAATTATTCTGTTGTGTCATAGCTTCTAATTCGCCCATCTTGTTCCTTAGGCTCCTTGCGTTTGTGTACATACACTTGAATATTCCTGTTCCTTTCTTGCATTTTCTTCCCTCTTTTGTCCCTTTAGATCTGTCTTGCCTGAGATCTGGTGAGTCTTCTCCGCTATCTTTCTGCACGGTATCCTTAGTGTATACCGGTTCCCGAACCATCGACTCTCTCACTCGGTTGACTGTCAGCTTTCCCCTTCTTCCTAGTTTAAAAACTTCTCAACTTCTCTCTTGATGTTGTTTGCCAGAAGCCTCGTTCCGTCTCTGCTGAGGTGGAGTCCGTCTTTCCTGTATAGCTTGTTCTTCCCCCAGAACGTCGTCCAGTTGCGCACGAAGTGGAATCCTTCTTCCTCACACCAGCGCCTCATCCACATGTTGACTGCTTGCAGCTCCATCTGCCTCTTCTCATCTGCTCTGGGTACTGGCAGGATCTCCGAGAACGCTACCCTTTGTGATCTGGTCTTCAGCTTCCTTCCTAGCATCCGGAACTGTTCCTTCAGTACTTCCCTGCTGTAATTCCTGTTGCTCACGTTGTTAGTTCCCACATGGATCACCACCGCCGTATCTTCCTCTTTCACACTGTCGATGATCCTGTCAATGCGGCTCACTATGTCTTCTATCTTGGCTCCTGGTAGGCAAGTCACCAGCCGATCCTGTCTTCCTCCTGCTATGTGGCTGTCAACTTGCCTGATGATGGAGTCCCCCACGATGATCGCTGTCCTGTCTGACTTCTCTGGCCTCTCCAGCCTCAGGTCCGTGTCCCTGGTGTACGCCCATCTCTCCAGCCGTAGGTCCGTGTCCTCTGTGTACTTCCATCTTGCCTCAACATGGTGATGACTTGCATCTTCCTGTGGGTTCACTTTGCTGTTTCCAGGTGTCGCTGCTGTGTCACCCATTTCTTCTTTGTGTTTGTCCTCTAGGTGGTCCTCACTCACTGTGGGTGTGTCCCGGCTGTTCCACTGTTGCTGGTGATTCTCCATGGCCTCTCTGTACGCCTCCTCGATGAATTTCTCTAACTCTCGGACTTCTTTCTCAGTGGTGTCCTCTATCTTGAAGTTGTCTGCGTCTCTGTCCTCTTCCTCCACTGCTCAAACTGCCTCTAGTTCCAGTATTCTGCCTTCCAGGAGTCTAACTTGTTTCTTCAGGCGCTCCAGTTCTCCGCATCGAGTGCATACATAAGACCGCCTCCCAGAGGGGAGGTAGTCATACATATGGCAAGCAGTGCAGAAAACTGGGTAGTTCAACATCCTGTTTTCATCCGCTGCTTCCATTGCTGTCCGCTTGCTGGTCCGCATGAAGTGACTTCTCCCTCCTTGCTGGTGCAGCTGCTGGTGTCTCCCCTGTCAGTGTGGCTGCTGGTGTCTCCTCTCTGTTCTGCTTGCTGGTGTGGCTGCTGGTGTCTCCCCTCTGTCGGTGTGGCTGCTGGTGTCTCCTCTCTGTTCTGCTTGCTGGTGTGGCTGCTGGTGTCTCCCCTCTGTCGGTGTGGCTGCTGGTGTCTCTCCTCTGTTCTGCTTGCTGGTGTCTCCCCTCTGTCGGTGTGGCTGCTGGTGTCTCCTCTCTGTTCTGCTTGCTGGTGTGGCTGCTGGTATCTCCCTTCTGTCGGTGTGGCTGCTGGTGTCTCCCCTCTGTTCTGCTTGCTGGTGTCTCCCCTCTGTCGTTGTGGCTGCTGGTGTCTCCCCTCTGTTCTGCTTGCTGGTGTCTCCCCTCTGTTGGTGTGGCTGCTGGTGTCTCCCCTCTGTTCTGCTTGCTGGTGTGGTTGCTGGTGTCTCCCCTCTGTCGGTGTGGCTGCTGGCGTCTCCCCTCTGTTCTGCTTGCTGGTGTCTCCCCTCTGTCGGTGTGGCTGCTGGTGTCTCCCCTCTGTTCTGCTTGCTGGTGTGGTTGCTGGTGTCTCCCCTCTGTCGGTGTGGCTGCTGGCGTCTCCCCTCTGTTCTGCTTGCTGGTGTCTCCCCTCTGTCGGTGTGGCTGCTGGTGTCTCCCCTCTGTTCTGCTTGCTGGTGTCTCCCCTCTGTCGTTGTGGCTGCTGGTGTCTCCCCTCTGTTCTGCTTGCTGGTGTCTCCCCTCTGTTGGTGTGGCTGCTGGTGTCTCCCCTCTGTTCTGCTTGCTGGTGTGGTTGCTGGTGTCTCCCCTCTGTCGGTGTGGCTGCTGGCGTCTCCCCTCTGTTCTGCTTGCTGGTGTGGTTGCTGGTGTCTCCCCTCTGTCAGTGTGGCTGCTGGTGTCTCCCCTCTGTCAGTGAGGCTGCTGGTATCTCCCTTCTGTTCTGCTTGCTGGTGTGTCTGCTGGTATCTCCTCTCTGTCAGTGTGGCTGCTGTGGCTGCCCTTCGCAAAGTCCCTTTGCAAAGGCGCTCTCGCTAAGGTGAGTGCCTTTAACATGCGCCTTTGATGCGCGCCGTTGGCCCCTCCCCTTTCAAGGGGGAGCTCCGGATCCGAGCGCCGACATCAGAGGGGTGGGCGGAGCTACCTCTCGCCGCTGGTCCCTCTTGCCTGCCTTCTCCTGCCCTTCTCCTCCCCTCACTCCGATATGCAGCTGCTGGATTGCTGCTTTGGCTCCTGTCTCCTCCCGACTTCTGCCTGCTCCCTGCTCGTGCGGTATTCTGCCGTTGGCCCCTCCCTTTTCAAGGGGGAGCTCCAGATCCGAGCGCCGACGTCAGAGGTGTGGGCGGAGCTACCTCTCGCCGCTGGCCCCTCTTGCCTGCCTTCTCCTCCCCTCACTCCGATATGCAGCTGCTGGATTGCTGCTGTGGCTCCTGTCTCCTCCCGACTTCTGCCTGCTCCCTGCTCGTACGGTGTTCTGCCATTGGCCCCTCCCCTTTTAAGGGGGAGCTCCAGATCTGAGCGCCGTCAGAGGGGTGGGCGGAGCTACCTCTCGCCGCTGGCCCCTCTTGCCTGCCTTCTCCTACCCTTCTCCTCCCCTCACTCCGATATGCAGTTGCTGGATTGCTGATTTGGCTCCTGTCTCCTCCCGACTTCTGCCTGCTTCCTGCCTACACAGTTATGCTAACTTATTTTTTTAATTAGTTAAGTGATGCTAATAATTAAGTGTCATTAAAAAACAGTTAAAACACAATTTAAAAAATAATTGGCTGGTAGGTGCCTAACCGGAAAGTAGGTGTGATTAGGGGAAGAGTTTGAGCTCTGAGTTAGGCGCCGGTATATTAAACCAGGAAAACCCCAGCCTAATTTGATTTAGGCCCCATTAGGCATGATTCTACAACTGGCAGCTAACTTTGACTGATATGCAATAGGGGCCATTTTCCTTGGCACAGTTTATAGAATCAGGCCTTCTGTGTCTGTTGAGGGTGTACAGAACCACCTCCTAAACCTGTTTTGAAAACTTTTACTCGTAATTGAAATTGCCTACAACTCTGAACATACACCCTCCAGGGATTCAAGACAAAATTAGACAAGTTCCTGCTGAACCAGAACGTACGCAGATAAGGCTAGTCTCATTTAGAGCACTGGTCTTTGACCTAAGGGCCGTCGCGGGAGTGGACTGCTAGGAACGATGGACCACTGGTCTGACCCAGCAGCGGCAATTCTGTTCCAGAGAGGGTAAGAGACAACGTCCTGGAACTATTCTAAGCTACTAATGTGAATGTAACAAACTGCTACTAGCACCTAAGTTTCAGTGCTGGGTTATAACTATTACAGTAATTAGTTACATTTTTAGATAACCATTTAGGTAACTATCAATGTAACTAGTTCTATTTTGATAAGATTGATAAAATTAAGTAACTACGTAGTTACTTTATTTTAGTAACTACTAACAAAACGTATACATTACTTTTGCATTACATAGTGTGCAGAACAATTAACGATGAATTTCCATTCATGCTATTTTGCTTATTAAGCCTCCAATTAAACTCGTTTCTCTTGCCTTGCCACAGTAGATTATAATAACTACCCATGTACTGGCTATATGTGGTGACAGCCATCCAAACGGGTTCTACGGAACTGAAAAGATTGCTTCACAAAGGGCTGGACTGTTTTTACATACTTAAAGAGACTAACTTGCAAACTCATTTGCATGTACTGTTATTAGTAATAAAAAGGGTCTCTGAAGTGGCTAAGAGGCCCTAAAAACTAGGGAGAGTACCTCAGAAGGGGAGGGTGAATCTCCCCCTTCCAAAAGGAAGCCTCCAAGAAGGAGTACTGGGTACTTAAGATATTCTCACCCTGAGATAAAAAGGAGGCAGTGACAAAGACCTGTCATAGACTGAAAAAACACTTAGTCATAGTCCTGGGAAACTGGGACTCCTCAGGCAACCTCTGAGGGAAAGCAATGTTACTTACCGTAACAGTTGATATCCAGGGACAGCAGGCAGCTATTCTCACTAATGGGTGACGAGATCCAATGGAACCCCGATGCGGACGCTTCTTTGAAGAAAAACTCGTAGTTTCGAGTCGCCCACACCGCGCATGTGAGAGTGCCTTCCCGCCCAGACCAGGGCGCGTCTCCTCAGTTCAGATAGCTAGCAGAGAATTCAACCCAGGGGAGGTGGGTGGGACGTAAGAATAGCTGCCTGCTGTCCCTGGATAACAACTGTTACGGTAAGTAACATTGCTTTATCCCAGGACAAGCAGGCAGGTATTCTCACTAATGGGTGACCTCCAAGCTAACCAGAGTGGGATGGTGGGAGAGTTGGCAACTTAGGAGAATAAATTTTGCAATACAGTTTGGCCAAACTGTCCATCCCGTCTGGAGAAGGTATCCAGACAGTAGTGTGAAATGAAGGTATGAACCGAGGACCAAGTGGCAGCTTTACAAATCTCCTCAATCGGCGTTGATTTAATTTAATTCTTATATACCGCTAATAACTGTGAGGTTTCTAAGCGGTTTACAAAAATGAAATCGGCGTTGATCTGAGGAAGGCTACAGAAGCTGCCATCACTCTGACCTTATGGGCTGTGATTTTTCTGTCAAGGGGCAATCCAGCCTGGGCAGAGTGAGATGCAAGCCGCCATCCAGTTAGAGATGGTGTGCTTGGAAACAGGGCGTCCCAACTTGTTCAGATCAAAGGAGATGAAAAGTTGGGGAGCAGTTCTGTGAGGCTTGGTGCGTTCTAGGTAGAAGGCTAAAACACGCTTACAGTCCAGAGTATGCAGGGCAGATTCTCCAGGGTGAGAATGTGGCTTTGGAAAGAACACTGGAAGCACAATGGATTGATTGAGATGAAATTCTGAGACAACTTTAGGAAAGAATTTTGGGTGCGTGCGGAGAACCACCTTGTCATGATGAAATACTGTAAAAGGTGGGTCCGCAACCAAGGCTTGTAGCTCACTGACTCTTCGGGCAGAAGTGAGGCCAATGAGAAACACCACTTTTCAAGTGAGATACTTCAGATGAGCCTTGTGAAGAGGCTCAAATGGAGGCTTCATAAGTTGTGAAAGAACAACATTGAGGTCCCAAACCGGTTTGAGGGGAGGATTGACATGGAACAGTCCTTTCATGAATCTGGAAACCACAGGATGAGCAGATAGAGGTTTCCCTTGAAGAGGTTGATGGAAAGCAGTGATTGCACTGAGATGGACTCGTATCGAGGAAGACTTGAGGCCAGAATGAGACAGGTGCAAAAGATAGTCCAAAACCGAAGACAAGGAGAAGTGTTGAGGCTCCTGGCGCTGAGAGACACACCAAACAGAGAATCTAGTCCATTTCTGGTGGTAGCATTGTCTAGTAGCGGGCTTCCGTGAAGCTTTTAGGACGTCCCTCACTTGTTGGGAAAACTGTAGAGGGGTCACGTTGAGAGGAACCAAGCTGTCAGGTGTAGAGATTGCAGGTTGGGGTGAAGCAGAGATCCCTGATGCTGTGTAAGCAGAGATGGAAAAATTGGCAGGAGGTGTGGCTCCCTGCTGCTGAGTTGGAGTAGAAGGGAGTACCAAGGTTGTCTGGGCCACCGTGGGGTAATCAGGATCATAGTGGCATGGTCTGACTTCAGCTTGACCAGAGTCTTTTGAATGAGAGGAAATGGAGGAAACGCATATAGAAAGCGATTCGTACAGTCCAGGAGGAATGCATCTGCCTCGAGGTGCTGAGGGGTGTAGATCCTGGAGCAGAAGTGAGGCAGTTTGGAGTTGTGGGAGGCTGCAAAGAGGTCTATCTGAGGCGTACCCCACAGGGAGAAGATGTGATGAAGGGGCATGGAGTTGAGAGTCCACTCGTGAGGTTGCAGGAGACGGCTCAAGTTGTCTGCTAAGGCACTGTCCGCCCCCTGAATGTAGACCGCTCTGAGGAAGATGTTGTTGTGAGTCGCCCACTCCCACACCTTCAGAGCTTCCTGGCAGAGGGAGGCCGATCCTGTGCCTCCCTGCTTGTTCACATAGTATATGGCGACCTGGTTGTCTGTGTGAATGAGGACAACCTGTTTGTGAAGGAGGTGTTGAAAGGTCTGGAGAGCGTTGAAGATAGCCCTGAGTTCCAGGAGATTGATGTGGCACTGCCGGTCCACGCTGGTCCAGTAACCATGGGTGCGGAAGCCGTCCAGATGAGCCCCCCAGGCATAAGTCGACGAGTCGGTCGTGAGGACTTTCTGATGGCGGGGGGTTTGGAACAACAAACCTCTGGAGAGATTGGAGGATAGCATCCACCAGTGAAGAGACTGTTGCAGAGCAGGAGTGACCTGGATATGTTGAGTCAGAGGGTCGGACGTCTGGGACCACTGAGACGCCAGGGTCCACTGAGGAGTCCTGAGGTGAAGTCTGGCAAACAGAATCATCCGGGATGGTCGGGCGAGAGGACACTGAGTGGCAGAGGTGAAGCAGAGCCTCCATGCGTGGGGAAGGGAGGAATGCTCGGAGTTTGGTAGTATCTAGAATCACCCCAATGAAGGGGAGAGTCTGGGAAGGCTGTAGATGGGATTTTGAAAAGTTTATCTCGAAACCCAGATGTTGTAGTAACCAAATTGTCTTCTGATCGCGAGGTGACTCCTTGAGACGTGGAATCCTTGATGAGCCAGTCGTCCAGGTAAGGGAACACCTGGAGGCTGTGGTTCCTGAGTGCAGCGGCTACCACTACGAGGCACTTGGTGAAGACTCTGGGGGATGAGGCCAAGCCGATGAAGATTTCCCACCCAGAATCTGAGAAATTGGCGGGAGAACGGATGAATGGGGATGTGAGTGTAGGCCTCCTTCAGATCCAGAGAGCATAACCAATCGTTCTGCTCGATGAGGGGGTACAGTGATGCTAGGGTCAACATGCGAAACTTTTCTTTGACCAGAAATTTGTTGAGCATCCTGAGATCTAAGATGGGTCGCAGATCGCCCGTCTTCTTCGGAAAAAGAAAGTATAGGGAGTAAAACCCCTTGTTCTGTTGGTCCCGAGGGACCGGCTCTACAGCCCCAAGCTGCAGCAAAGCCTGGGCTTCCTGAAGAAGAAGGGCGGTCTGTGTCAAGTTGGAAGGATACTCTCTTGGAGGATGTTCCGGAGGGACCTGGTGGAATTGAAGGGAGTATCCCTCCTTGACGATGGAGAGAACCCAGAAGTTGGTGGTGATAGACGTCCATCGATGGAAAAAATGATGGATGCGACCTCCGATAGGTGGAATCACTGAAAATGGCAGAACCACAGAGGTTATGCTCTCTTTGAGACAGTCAAAAGGGCTGAGGAGCCTTAGGGACAGCAGATGGTTGAGGCTTTTGCTGACGTTTCTGCGGGTGCTGCCTCTTCACAGGCTGTCGGATGGGGGGAGCCTGTTTCGGGGGTTAACGCCGCTGGTAGATTAATGGTCGGCATGATTGACGAGGAGGAGTAGGCCTGGGCTTCGGACGCAGGATGGACTGGAAGGACTTCTCATGGTCCGAGAGCTTCTTGGTTACCGCCTCGATGGATTCATCAAAGAGGTCGAAGCCGGCACATGGAACATTGGCAAGCCTGTCCTGGAGGTTGAGGTCCATGTCGATGGTCCGCAGCCAGGCCAGCCGGCGCATGGCCACCGAACATGCTGCAGCCCGAGCCGCCAGCTCGAAGGCATCGTAGGAGGATTGCATAAGCTGTACCCGAAGTTGGAATGAGGCCAGCGCCTCCTAGTACTCGAACTGAGCCCTAGGATCCACGTAGGGCATAAACTTCTGGAGTACGGACAAAAGAAACTCCAAATATGTTGTGAAGTGAAAGTTGTAGTTCAGAACTCTTGAGGCCATTATGGAGTTCTGGTAAACTCTCCTGCCGAACCGGTCCATGGTCTTTCCCTCTCTAGGGCTTTAAACTAGGTAAGTTGGGGGAGGGTACGGGCTACCAATACTCTTTTGAGACTGAACTAAGTAAACACTACATTTCTGGGACACATTACAATTCTGGGTCTAAGGGGAGTACACATAGCAATTCTGGGTCTAGAGGGAGTACACACTGTAATTCTGGGACCAGCGAGAGTACACACGTTGCAAAATGCACTAAAGGAGCTCAAGTAGTCCAAACGGGAATACCCCCACAGGGTACACACATTACCAAGTCTGGTATAGGAGCACACTGTGGTCATGGGGAGTCCGGGATAGGTACACGCTGTAGCTCTGGGTCTAGGGAGTGTAAGAGACACACAAAAAATACAAATGGTGTCCTAGTTGATAAAGAGGGATTGTCCCCACTGAGATACAACAAACACACAACATGGAGGGCTATGTATGTCAATGCCCACAGTCTGGGAAACAAGATCCTAGACTTGGAAACAGAAATGAGGAATGCCGACCTGGATGTGGTGGCGATATCTGAGACCTGGCTCACAGACTCCCACGGGTGGGACATGGTCATACCAGGTTACAACTTGCTTCGTCGGGACAGGGAGGGCAAAATGGGAGGTGGGGTAGCATTATATACTAAAGATGACATTAAGGTCACCAGAATCACAGATGTACAGTACAATGGGGAATCCCTTTGGGTAAATTTGGCCAGAGGGAAGGACAAATGCCTGTATCTTGGCGTAGTATACAGACCCCCAAGACATCAAGAAGACCTAGATATGGAATTAATCGGAGATATAGAGAATATCACCTTGCGGGGGGACACTGTATTGGTAGGTGACTTCAACATGCCCGATGTGGATTGGGTCACGCTTTCCTCTGCTTCCGGCTGCAGCAGGAAGCTATTAAATTCTTTGAATGGAGCAGGACTCAGGCAACTGGTATTTGAGCCAACAAGGGATCAGGCAATTTTGGACCTGGTACTTACCAATGGAGAAAGTATCACAGAGGTCTCGGTGGGTGAAACTTTGGCCTCCAGTGACCACAATATGATATGGTTCAATCTCAGGAAAGGTTTCACGAAATCTACCTCACTGACCAAGGTTCTCAAGTTCAAGGACACAAACTTCCAAGACATGGGAGACTTCGTTCACCAGGCGCTACAAACCCAAGCAGACACCGACAGCGTGGAAGAAATGTGGTCAACTTTGAAAACCACCATACAAGAAGCAACAAACCGCTATGTTAAATCAGTAAGCAAACGGAGTAGGAACAACAAGCCACAGTGGTTCTCTACGGAGATCTCGGACCTCATCAAAGAGAAGAAAAAAGCATTCATCTCTTACAAACAATCAGGGACACAGGACTCCAGAGTAGATTATCTGACCAAGTCAAGAGCCGTCAAAGCGGCAGTTAGGGAGGCCAAATTCCGCATGGAGGAGTCTCTAGCAAAGAACATCCAGAAGGGTGATAAATCCTTCTTCAGGTATATCAGTGACAGAAAAAAGAACTCGGGCGGGATAGTACGACTCAGAAAACTAGACGGTGACTATGTAGAGACGGACTCGGAAAAAGCCCAACTGTTAAATGAATACTTCTGTTCAGTCTTCACCCGCGAGGCGCCGGGAATCGGCCCTCAGCCACAGACAAGGATTAAATCAGTAGACCCGTTTAGTAATTTCAAATTTACACCCAGCAGCGTCTACTGCGAGCTGTCAAAAATCAAGGTCAACAAGACAATGGGGCCTGACAACCTACACCCTAGGGTACTCAGGGAGTTGGGTGATGTCTTGGCGGAACCGCTATCCGCGCTCTTCAATCTCTCCCTTAGTACAGGTAACTGGAAGATGGCTCCAGGATGGAGTTGGCAAACTACAGACCAGTGAGTCTCACTTCAATAGTGAGCAAACTAATGGAAACCCTAATCAAACGCCAATTGGATAGGATCATGGACGAGGAGAATCTACAGGATCCCTGCCAACATGGATTTACTAAGGGGAGATCCTGCCAATCCAACCTGATCAGCTTCTTTGACTGGGTGACGAGGAAGCTGGACGTTGGTGAGTCCCTGGACATCGTCTACCTGGATTTCAGCAAAGCATTTGATAGCGTGCCACACCGCAGGTTGCTGAACAAGATGAGTTCTTTAGGTTTGGGCGACACATTAACCAAATGGGTTGGGAACTGGCTTGGAGGTAGGCTTCAGAGGGTGATGGTGAATGGCACCCCCTCCGAAATGTCAGAGGTGATAAGTGGAGTGCCACAAGGCTCCGTCCTGGGCCCGATCTTGTTCAACATCTATATAAGAGACTTGACAGAAGGGCTCCGAGGTAGAATAACATTATTCGCCAATGATGCCAAACTGAGCAATGTAGTGAGCAAAAGTACAACAGACAAAAAAGCAATGGCAGATGATATGGTGCATGACTTACTTCTGCTGGAGCATTGGTCTAGGTCCTGGCAACTCAGTTTCAATGCCAAAAAATGCAAAGTCATGCACCTGGGAAGCCAAAATCCATGCAAGATTTACACCCTAAATGGCGAGATCCTGACAAGAACTGAAGCAGAAAGAGACTTAGGGGTGATTGTCAGGGAAGACATGAAGTCTGCAAACCAAGTAGAGCAAGCTTCATCCAAAGCAAGGCAAATCATAGGTTGCATACGCAGGAGTTTCGTCAGCCGTAAACCTGAAGTCATTATGCCACTGTATAGATCCATGGTGAGACCGTACTGTGTGCAATTCTGGAGGCCGCATTACCGCAAGGATGTGCTGAGACTGGAATCGGTCCAGAGAATGGCCACCAGGATGGTCTCGGGACTAAATCAGCTCCCGTACGAGGAGCGGTTAGGGAAATTGCAGCTCTACTCACTCGAGGAACGTCGAGAGAGGAGAGATATGATCGAGACATTCAAATATCTCATGGGCCGCATCGAGGTGGAGGAAGACATCTTCTTCTTCAAGGGTCCCGCGGCAACAAGGGGGCATTCGTGGAAAATCAGGGGCGGGAAACTGCACGGTGACACTAGGAAGTTCTTCTTCACTGAAAGGGTGGTTGATCGCTGGAATAGTCTTCCACTTCAGGTTATTGAGGCCAGCAGTGTGCCGGATTTTAAGGCCAGATGGGATAGACATGTGGGATCTATCTGCAAAGATAGATAGGGAGGGTCACTGGAGTGGGCAGACTGGATGGGCCGTGGCCCTTATCTGCCGTCTATTTCTATGTTTCTATGTTTTACCAGGTGGGACAGAGGTGTAGACCTGGGAGGGATGGGACCGCTTCAGTGACGACTCCACCAAAAGGGATTGGTGGGAAAGCTGCGAGCTGTCGAACACCTTATGGTGGACAGTGCGGTATCTGGTGTCCAATTTACTCGGCACTGCGTGGATCAAATAAGGTGTCTCGAGGCACCGTGCGAAGGTTTGGTCCAGCAGCTTGTGTAAGGGAAGCTTGAGGGACTCCGCAGGTGGTTGAGGGAGGCGCATAGTCTCGAGGTATTCTTTCAAGAATTTGGACCCCGTATCCAGGGGGATGTCCATGTCATCGGCCATCTGTCGAAGGAATGAGGAGAAGGACAGTTGGTCAGCTGTTGCAGGGCCCCAGGCCGGGCTCGATGAGGTCGAGGCCTCCGGATCCATGGGGGACAGGGATCGAGAAGGTGAGAGAGATCACATCGTGTCCTCGAGCTCTGGCATTGGTGGAGGAGTAGTAGTCGGTGGCGAATACTCCAGAAATGCTTGCTTCCGATGAGGCGAGGCCTGCCTGGACGAGTGCCTCGAGGAGTGCCTCGATCGGTGGTGCAGACTGTGTCGAGAGGTCGGCCTCGATGGGCGAGGCGAGTAGGTCTTCGCTGAGGCCCCCAGGTAGTGGATGGGGCTGGAAGCGGTCGATCGAAGCAGGGATGGTTGCCGTAGAGGCTCGAACCCCGTCGGGGTGATCGGCTCCAATGGAGGCATTTGCAAAGACTCTGCTCTTTGCATCGATGAAATCAGCTCCAACGGAGGCACTCGCAAAGACTCTGCTCCTTGCATCGATGGAATCGGCTCCAACGGAGGCACTCGCAAAGACTCTGCTCCTTGCATCAAGTGAATCGGCTCCAATGGAGGCACTCGCAAAGACTCTGCTCCTTGCATCGAGTGTATCGGTTCCAATGGAGGCTCCTTGCGATGCATGTGTTGTTGCCAGACCAGACACTCGCAGAGACTCTGCTCCCTGTTGAGAGTGTATTCACCGCTGCAGCACTGGAGGGGGCTCGACCCCGCGGGAGGTCTCCACGTGCCCAGGCTGGATTTGGGAAAGAAGCTGAGGCCCCATCGTGGTAAAGAGCTTGATGAATTGCTTCTGTAACATGGTCTGTAACGAGGCCGGCAAGGATGGATCCGCATCTGAAATGGGACCACCTGCGCGGGCCTCGCGTTCCCTCGGAGCAGTGTGTGAGTGCTTGGACTTGGCCTTGGGCACTTTTAACACTACTGGGGGAATGGGCTGCTGGGCTACCTGACCTGAGGAGGTTGAGGAAGGCATCGCAGCAGGCGCCGGAGTCTGAGCCGGGACAAACGAGGCGGGCTTGATGAGACTCGGCGCCGTAGAGGTGGTATGCTGTGGAGTTGCGGATGATGTCGAAGGCGAAGGTCCCTTCGTGGTCGATGGCTCCGTCGAGGACTCCATGAACAGCGATTCCCACAAGACGCAATGGCGCTTGAAAGCACGTGCGGTGAGTGTGGAGCAAGGCTGGCACGATTTCGGGAGATGTTCAGGCCCGAGACACCGAACACAGCGTCGATGAGGGTCCGTTAGCGAAATCGCGCGCTGGCACTTGTCACACTTTTTAAAACCGGTGATAGGCCGGGACATAGGCCGAAAAAGCTCTGCCACAAGATCGAAGCCGCAGGGCTGCGACCACGTGGCCTGCCCGGTCGAACGGAACGATGACATTAAAAAAAAAAAAACAAACAATAAAACACGACGAACTTAGAAGGCACAAGTGAAGAAAACTTCGCGCAGAGGGTCGAAGACGAACTTCTTGGCTCCTCAGAAAAGTAAGAACTGAGGAGACGCGCCCTGGTCTGGGCGGGAAGGCACTCGCGCATGCGCGGTGCGGGCGACTCGAAACTTCGAGTTTTTCTTCAAAGAAGTGTCCGCATCGGGGCTCCGTTGGATCACGTCACCCATTAGTGAGAAAACCTGCCTGCTTGTCCTGGGATAATGATTGCTCGCTGCGACCTAACCTTCAGTAAGCCCACAATGGAGAAAAATGATAATCACAATGCAAGCTCATTTGAGCGTTCAGTCTTCACTGAATTTTTATGCTAGTAGAGTCAGAGAGAAGAAATATCATTATACGTTGCAAACTTTGTCCACTGGCAAGAAGCACCTACAAAACATCCACCAGGCTGCACATGATAAACTTCCTTCATTGAAGAGATCAGCAAGCTGTTCTTCATCAGATGCATCAGAATCCCTGCCAAAGAAACAGCAAACTTTGGCTGCTTCATGGAGCAGTAATGGGGGCATCATTGTGTCACAGAAAAGGGTCATGAATTTTGTTACTGGGGCCATGCAAGCCTTCTCAGTGGTCAAGTCACCAGAATTCATTCAGTTGGTCACTGGTCTTCAACCAGGCACAATCATATTGACTTGCAAGGCTACTACTGGACATGTTGAGGACCAGTATCATAAGATGACAGATGACGTTCAGAATAAGCTGTCACATAAGAATAGCCTTACTGGGTCAAACCAATGGTCCATCAAGCCCAGTAGCCCGTTCTCAAGGTGGCCAATCCAGGTCACTAGTACCTGGCCAAAACCCATGGTGTAGCAATATTCCATGCTACCAATACAGGGCTTCCTCCGTGTCTTTCTCAATAACAGACTATGGACTTTTCCTCCAGGAACTTGTCCAAACCTTTCTTAAAACTAGCTACGCTATCCGCTCTTACCACATCCTCTGGCAACGCATTCCAGAGCTTAACTATTCTCTGAGTGAAAATTTTTTTCCTCCAATTGGTTTTAAAAGTATTTCCCTGTAACTTCATCGAGTGTCCCCTAGTCTTTGTAATTTTTGATGGAGTGAAAAATCAATCCACTTGTACCCGTTGGACTGAGTGAAAAACCGATTCACTTGTACCCATTCTACTCCACTCAGGATTTTGTAGACTTCAATCATTTCTCCCCTCAGCCATCTCTTTTCCAAGCTGAAGAGCCCTAACTGTTTTAGTCTTTCCTCATACGAGAGGAGTTCCATCTCCTTTATCTTGGTCACTCTTCTTTGAACCTTTTCTAGCGCCACTATGGGCTCCTTTTACAAAGCTGCGCTAGGGCCTTATCGCGCAGAATAGCACGCGCTAGCCGCTAGCGCCTCCTTTTGAGCAAGTGATAGATTTTTGGCTAGCGTGCACTAATCCGGTGCTATGCTAAAACGCTTAGCGAACCTTCATAAAAGGAGCCCTATATCTTTCTTAAGATAAGAAGACCAGAATTGAACACAATACTCCAGATGAGGTCGCATCATGGAGTGATACAGGGGCATTATGAAATTCTTAATCTTGTTAACCATCCCTTTTTTAATAATTCCTAGCATCTTATTTGCTTTTTTTGGCCACCACTGCACATTGGGCAGAAGATTTCATCGTATTGTCTACAATGACACCCAGATCCTTTTCTTGGGTTCTAATCCCCAAGGTGGACCCTAGCATCCGGTAACCGTGATTCAGGTTATTCTTCCCAATATGCATCACTTTGCATTTCTCCATATTAAATTTCATCTGCCACTTGGACGCCCAGTCTTCCAATTTCCTAAGGTCCACCTGCAATTTTTCACAATCCACATGCGTTTTAACAACTTTGAATAGTTTAGTGTCATCTGCAAATTTACTCACCTCACTCGTTCCAATTTCCAGATTATTTATAAGTAAGTTAAATAGCACTGGTCCCAGTACAGACCCCTGCGGCACTCCACTGTTTACTCTCCTCCATTGAGAAAAATGACCATTTAACCCTACCCTCTGTTTTCAAAGTTTATTAAAAATTTGATTAATTGCCTAATAACATTCTAGGCGATACATAATACAATTATGAGGGAATCAAAATTAAAATAAATAACGAGAACCAAAACACAAAACAAGACCTACTGACAAACAGAAAACAAAAGGATAGAGGGTGAAATACAATAATTTTAGAAAAGAAGACATCCAAGGATAAAACAAAAGGGTAGGAGATAGTTAGTTGAGAGTTGCCTTTTCATAGATTGTAATAGAATCCTGGATTATGGATTAAAAGCGTCTCTGTAGAGGAAGCTTTTTAATGCTCCTTTAAATTTATCAATATTTGGTTCTTCCCTTAGATAGGAGGGCAGGGAGGTCCAGATTTGGGGTGCTGTAATGGCAAATGATGTGTTACGTCGCACATGAAAAGTTTTGAGGGATGAATCAAAAAGTAGATTTTGAGAAGAAGACCTAAGAATTCTGGTTGGAGTGTGCGGAATCAATAGCTTATCAATAAAAGCTGGAAGTCTGGATTTGAGCATTTTAAAAGTAAGAAGTGTGATTTTGAAAGTGATGCTATGTGGAATGGGAAGCCAGTGTGCATTTTTTAATAATGGAGTGAGATGATCATATTTTTTTGCATTACTAATAATTTTAATAGCGGTGTTTTGAATGAGTTGTAGCCTCTGATTTCCTTTTGCGTAATTCCTTTATAGAGAGAGTTGCAATAATCAATTATAGCGATAACTAGCGAGTGAATTAGAATATTTAGAAAAGAGGGCTCAAGGAAACTAGAAAGAGATCTAATCAGTCAGATTTTATAAAAACAGTTTCTGACCATGGAACTAATTTGCTGGTGATAATTAAGCTTGCTAGCTATGATCCCGCCCAAGATTTTTGTTGCAGATACTTCGGTGATCGGTAACTTATCGATACAGATTGGGGTTGACAGTTGTATGCCCTCCTTCCAGGGAAAGAGTAGGCAGTTAGTTTTGGATGTGCTTAAGGACAGCATATTTTCTCTGAGCCAGTTTTTGATCTTGGATAGTTTTAAGTTAATGGCTTGAATTTCAGTAGGGTTTATGGAATCTAAAGGATGAAGTAGCTGAATGTCGTCAAGCCTATAGACTGGCATGATGTCAGAAGTGAGGCTAAATAAATATTGAATAATAGTGGTGATAAAATTGAACCCTGAGAAATGCCGTAGTTGTTAGTGTAAGCTGTGGAGGAAGTACCATCAAGCAATACTGTGTAAGTTCGATCTTTGAGATAGGAGTAGAACCATTCAAGAGCATGTTCTCTTATACCTACCGCAGATAATCTGTTCAGAAGAAGTTCGTGATCTATTGTATCGAAGGCAGCCGATAGGTCTAATGAAATAAGAATTACTGATTTGTGTTGGTCAAGAAAGTATTGAATTGAATTGGTCAAGCTGAGTAGTGAATGTTCAGTGGAATGGTATTGCCGAAAACCTGTTTGATTAGGGTGAAGAGTATTAGTATTTTCAATGAAACTTAGGATTTGATTATATATTATCTTCTTGGTTAGTTTAGTGAAAAATGGTAAGTTTGCGATGGGCCGAAAGTTGTTACAATCCTGACTGGATAATTTGGGATTTTTAATGATGGGATGGATGGTTGCGTGTTTCCAATCCCTTGGGAAAAATGGTGTATTTAGACATTGGGTGATAAAGTGTGAGATAAATGGACAAAATTAGCAAAGTATTTTAAAAGTAAGAATGGAGGAATAGCCTTTGCTTTACATTCTTTTATGTTGAGTGATTGAATAATTTTTGGAAGCTCAACCCCAACCCCACAAAACCCCCTTCAAAACCCATCAAAAAATAGAACCAACTACCTTCTGGGACAAAGCAGACCCTGCACTCGATACCTTAGACCCCAAAGAATTCATACCCCAATGGTGAACATTAAGTGAAAGAATCCTGAATGAGCTAGCTCCAGTAAAATCAAAACACCGAATCTGCAGACCATCTGACAAATGGTTCGATACCGAACTTCTCCATCTCAAAAGGCATTGCAGACAACTAGAAAGAGCCTGGAAAAAAACAATAACCAAGAACAAACAAAAATAGCATGGAGAAGCCTAATTAAACAATATAAAATCAAACTCAAGGAAAAATGAAAAGCATACTACTCCAAACTGGTATGCTTGGAGGCCCTAGACACTAAAAACTATTCAAACTAGTAAAAAACCTCACAGACACCAAACCTTTCCTAGCCGCTCAAGGAAACCACCCACCTACAGCCACCCAACTTGCAAACCACTTCAAAAACAAGATCACCACAATCAGGACTACGTTCAACAACACACACACTCACCACTTCAAGATAACAACGAACCCCACAACAGGAGAAGCCATTGCTGCAGACAGGGCCTGGTCAGACTTCCCAGTTGTACACTGGTCTGATATGAACCGACTCTACAAAAAATATAGCCAAGCATCATGCGATCTGAACAACTGTCCCACATAGTTAATAGCAAATGCCTCCCCCAAATTCAGAGCTTGCCTCATGCAATGGATCCAAACCACACTCACAGAAGGGCAATTCCCACAGGACCTAGGAGAAATCATAATCACCCCCATTGTGAAAGATCACAAAGACCCAATAGATTCCCCCGCCAACTATAGACCCATCGCCTCAATACCAATATATGTTAAACTAACAGAAGGACTAATTGCACAATACCTCACTAACTACCTGGAAAACCACAACCTACTTCACCCCTCTCAATCAGGGTTCAGAACCAATTATAGCACAGAAACTCTACTAGTAACCCTACTTGACATAGCCCAACAGCACCTTAGCAAAGGCAGAAGGATGTTGATAATGCAACTTGATCTTTCCGCTGCATTCGACCTGGTCGACCACTCCATTCTACTAGATACTTGAAACCATAGGGATCTCTGGCAGGGTATACAACTGGTTCCAAGGATTCCTCAAATCAAGAACATACAGAGTAAAGTCAAACGATCTCAAATCAGAACCCTGGTTAAACCCCTGTGGAGTCCTACAGGGATCACCATTTTTGCCTATGCTCTTCAACCTCTTCATATCCTCCCTTGGAACCACCTTAGATAACCTAAATGTAACATCATTCAGTTACGCACATGACATCACCATACTCCTACCCTTTGATTCACCTGACTTCACCTTAACAGAAAAACTGGAAAAAACTCTTGAAACAATGAAAAAATGGATGATAGTCCACAAGTTGAAGCTGAACTCAGATAAAACAAAATTTCTTTTGCTCGAAAAGGACAAAACCCCCTCCATCACAGAACTAGAAATAAATGCCACCAAATACCCAATACAGTCCGCTCTTAAACTCCTAGGAGTAACGATAGACAGATGCTGCACAATGTAGGTCCAAATCAACAAGACTACCCAGAAAGCATTCTTAATCATGTGCAATTTACGAAAAATTAGAAAATTCTTTGATAAAGAGCAATACAGGCTCATAGTCCAATCCCTAGTCCTAGATCTAGTGGACTACTGCAACATCCTCTATCTACCATGCCCTGCAAACCTGATAAAACAACTACAGACTGTACAAAACACAGCTCTCAGACTGATCTACTTACTAAGGAAATATGACCACATCACCAATCCCTACCTGGATTCACACTGGCTACCTATACAAGCACGAATCCAATTCAAACTATACTGTATATTATTCAAAGCAATAAATGGCACCGCCCCTACTTACCTAAACAACCGCCTAAATCTAAACCTTACTACCAGACAAAGGAGATCTCAGTCCCTATTTACCTTCCCCCCATTCAAAGGTACTCAGCGCAAGAAGATATTTGACAACCTACTAGCAACACAAGCAGCAAAACTTGACCACACCATCTCCAACTTACTGACAACAACGAACGACTTTAAAACATTCTGAAAAGAAATCAAAACCCTGCTCTTCAAAAAATTTATATAGCTCTCATAACCCCTCCCCTTATCCCTGTCCTAACCCCTCCCCTTATTCCCCTCCCCTTTAATTCCCTCCCCCCAAAAAGTCTGTTCCTATTCTGCTATTTCTTTATCTCCAAAGACTCAACCATGTAAACAACTCCTTAAAATTGCAAACTTCCTGGAAATGTAACCAACTCCCTGAATTTAATTCCCCTGGAAATGTCCAGTTATCACTTTTGTAAACCAAAACTCCTACATTGTATTTTTCCTGGAAATGTCCAGTTAAGTCTCTTTTGTAATCCGCCTAGAACTGCAAGGTACGGGCGGAATAGAAGTCATTAATGTAATGTAATGTAATTGTTTGAAGGGATTGAAAAATTAGAAAAAGTGGAACATAAGGGAATGTTATCTTCCTCAGAAAGATTATTGATTGGGGGGCCTTGATTGACCAAGTCTTGCTAAATGGCATTGATTTTATTTTGAAAAAAGTCAGCGAGATTCTGGGCTGCAGGGTATTTATTGGAAAGAAGTGGGTGCTGTGATTTAAAGTTAGTGAGTTTTTTAACGGTGACATATAACATTGAAGAGTTTTTGGCTTTCCCTATACATTTCTCTTACACTAGCCCCCTCTTGTTTTCCCATCCCCTAAGTTCTCTCAACTTGTACTTCATTAATCTTTTGTAAACCGCATAGAACTTAACGGTACTGCGGTATATAAACTGTTATTATTATTATTATTTACTGAAATATTGGTTTTTTGTAAGATTAATTGAAGTTTTATAGTGAGCGCATGAGCGATCGCTCACTCTTTTCAGTGGCGTCGCTCATGCTTTTTCTCGTGTCGTTCAATCGAGCGGGCGGAGGTGAGAGGAAGCGGCGGCGGAGGTGAGAGGAAGCAGCGGCGGCGGTCTGCCCTGCTCGCCTTAGTGTGTTTTAAGTTGAAAGATGCAGCGGCCACGTCTTTCACCTTAAAAATACATTAAGGCAAGGAGCAGGGCAGACCGAAGAACAGCACCAGTAAGGCTGGGGACTTGCGCATGCGCACTCCTCACAGATAGGAGTCCCAATGTTCTCTCTTAGGATTGGGCAGGAGAAGTAGTGGCCTCGTTGAGCAGGGAACCAGTGTGTGGAATGCCCTGTTTCCAAGTTGGCCTGGGAGAGGATGTCGGAAATCAAATGTTTGACATTGCAACAACTTCTGGAGCTGCTGAGTTTGTTCAGCATGGCACCACCCCTTGGTGGATTTTAGAAACCAGAGGTAGTTGATTGTGACCCCATAGGAAGCCATTATAGGGACTTGTCCCTATAATAACTGAAGATATTTTTGGAGAGGTCTGGTGATATCCAGGCCCAGATGGAATTACAGGGTGTTTAAATCTAAGGACCTGATTTTTCTTTGATTAGCCCAAGGTGCTGTAAGGAATCTTTTTTTTGGAGGGTGTGTGGTGATGGAGCCATCTTGCTTTATTAACATATAAAATCTGTGAGTGACACTCTTAGAATATATGAGCATTTGCTCATGTGCTCAGCTTAGAGGGAACATAGGGATTAAGTTACTTTAAATATCAAAGAATTCACTATTTTTAAAGAATTCATGGCCATGTCTAAGCGGCGAGCTGAGGAAAGTTTATGTAATACAGGCAAGAAGAGATGCTTGGGTTTTAAAACAGAGTGGTTGACTGAATGCTATGTTGAAATGGATTTACCGCATGGCACCGCACAGCACGTGCTACTTGGGAAAATTTTTTATTACTCAGAAACTGATGGTGTTAAGTGCAAAATTTGCATGAAAGCGGAATACAATAGCGACTGGACATCAGGAAAAACGTGGACCGATTGGAAAGTTGATCATTTAAAATGGCATTTGAGCCAAAAATCGCACATTGAAGCAGTCACGAAACTGAATAACAAAAGCAGAAGTCTGTTGAAAAACATGCTGACAGAATCGAAAGAAGATCGTGAAAACAGAAAAGAATTAGTTAATCGGCAACAAGCGACTCCTGATGAGGTAAAGATACTCATTGATAACGTTTTACTTGCTGTTAATATAAATTCTTCAATGCTATCGGTGCAGGCAATTCATGATCATGTTGCGAAATATGTAAAGATACCAGAAAGCTGGCAAAGCAAAAACTATGCTTTTGAATTTGTTGAGTGTATAAATTCAACCATTAGGTCGGAAATATTATTGGAGATTAAAAATGCAGCTTACCATACCTTGATCGTGGACGAATCAACTGATATTTCAGTTTCCAAAATGTTAGTTCTGCCAATAATTCAGTCCATAAAACTGTATTCGCTGGAATTTTTTAATTAACAGCTTGTGATAGCTTGTCAATCCTTGGAGCCAACGAATTAGATTTGAACAAGATGGTTATATTTACCTCTGATGGAGCCTCAGTTATGCTAGGCAAGCAGAGAGGGGTAGCAGCATTTCTTCGCCAGTTAATTCCACATTTGTCTGAACAACACTGTGTGGCACACAGAGAGGATTTGGGAATAGATGATGCATGGAAAGATATACCATTGATGAAGGAGATAGAAACTCTGCTGAGAACTGTTTAAACAATTTTCTGCAGATCATCTGTCAAGAAGGATAAATTTGAGGCCTTGGCCAAAGCTGCTGATGCAGAAGTGATTGCATTCAGACCACTCACCAAAGTTCGGTGGTTATCCAGGCATTTTGCTGTCAATGCTTTGGTTTTGAACTATGATATTTTAGTGGAATACTGTAGAAAACTGCCTAGAGAAACTACAGAATCCAGAACACCATGTTGCAATTACAATATTGAATGATGTATTATCAGAATTAAGCAACTTGTGTAAACTTTTTCAAAGAAGTTTGCTGTCTACTGTGGAAGCCTTTCAGTTTGCAAGGGCAAAAATAAAGAAACTCAGATCACAGTATCTTGGAGAGAAACCTCACTACCCCGAAAATGCCAGCCATTTGCTTTCGTCATTTCAGCACCCAGTGAACACAAAGTCAATAATTAAGTTCATTCAGCAGACATGTGAACATTTGGATAATAGATTTCCAGATGAGGAATTACAAGATTGGGCAGTATTTGACAAAGAATGTTTTTCAACAGCTGTGAACTTAGAGGATTATACATTTGGTCTTGAGCAGACGAAGAGGCTTGGAAACCGATACCATGTTCTTCTGGAAAAAGACAACGAAGCATTCCAGAAAGAACTTTGTAAGCAGTTTCCAGAATTTAAATTGATTGTTAATGAAAAATTGCAAAGTGGAGCAGTTAAGACATTTGCAGATCTAGTTGCATTCACAAAACAGCAGGATCAACTTCAAAACTTATTTTTGCTTCTGGATATCTGCGGTACATTCCAGGCTTCAAGTGCTGACTGTGAAAGAGGATTCAGTTTGATGAACAACATAAAGACAAAAACCAGAAATAGACTAGATGTTGAGCATCTGGACAATTTAATGAGAATAAAGCTCTTTTTAAATTTTGGACAAACTGTAAATATTGAAAAGGTCTACAATCTTTGGAAACTGAAAAGAATCGAAGAGAATATTTGTGAAGATTGAAGAACTGATGATATTACGTAATTAAAAGAACTTTAAGTAAATTGTTATTCTTCTAAGTTTTGAGTATTTAACCCTCCCATAATCTCACGGGCAGTCGGGCACTCGTTTCAAGTTTATTGAGATTTTGATTTAAATACAATATCAAAAATTTTCAATGTGTATAACAATAAATTTGGGGAAATAAATAAAACCATTTGAACAATAAACATACAAACATATCCATAGATGATTAAAAATACATAAGGAGTACAAGGATAAACTACATTTGTTTAAAAGTGCGTCCTCCGCGCCTGCTCATAAATTTGTGGAGTATGTAACTTGTTGCTCATGCATATTTTTTTTTTTGCACACACCTCATCAATCCTTAGAGGGAACATTGGTTGTGAGTGTTCTTTGTATTTTTGAAGATTGAAAAGAGTGGGATTAGAGTGCCATTTGCGCTCAAAAGAGTGGAGCTGACGCTTGAGAAGTAGACTGGAGTTAAACCAAGGATTCTTCTTTTTTTTAATAGAGATAATACGAGTAGTTCTTGGCTCGAATTTGTCAAGAAATGTTCGGCATGTCTCTTCCCAGATGGAAATTTCATTTTCCAGTGGGAGGTTGTCTAGGTTGTTTAAGTTAAGATGGAAAGAAGCATCTATGGTTGAAGAATCAATTTTGCTGAAATCTTTGGTAAGGACTGTTTTGGGCATAATAGGAATAGAGAGTGAATGGAACGAAAGAGATGTTGAGGTGAAAAAATGATCGGACTAAGGAATTTGGGAAATAAAGGGTTTTGAAAAGTTGGCTGTTTGATTAGTTGGAACAAAGATCATATCTAAAGTGTGACCTTTAGTATGAGTAGGAGAAGAAATTAAATGTGATAAATTAAGGTCAGTAGTATGACTTAAGTCCATTGCAGCAGTGTTGTTGGGATCTTCAAAAGGAAAGTTGAAGTATCCTAAAATAATTGGAGAGTGACAGAAGGTTGAGAATTCTAGGAATAGGGACTGAAGCTGAAATGTTAGATCTTGAGTGACTGGAGGGGGAACGTATAGAAGAAAGAAATCTAAAATGGGGTCACTATTAGTTTTGGATTGGATAAATTCATTATTCGAATTATTCGGAGAGTAATCAATAGTGGAAATCAAGTTGGCTTTATAAATAATGGCCAAACTTCCCCTTTCTTTCCTTTTTGGTGATGGTATGAGTGGGAATAGCCAGATGGGCTAGCAAATGATAAAAATGCCTCACAACTGAACTTTGCCACCTATCCCATGACACTTTAATTTTCTCAGGAGCCTCTCGTGAGGAACTTTATCAAAAGCTTTCTGAAAATCTAGATATACTATATCAACCGACTCACCTTTATTCACACCTTCAAAGAACTCAAGTAAATTTGTGAGGTAAGATCTCCCTCAGCTGAACCCATGCTGACCCCGTCTCATTAAATCATGTTTGTCTACGTGTTCCACAATTTTATTTTTTATAATCGTTTCTACCATTTTGCCCGGCACTGAAGTGAGGCTGTAATATCCCAGATCTTCCCTGGAACCTTTTTTAAAAATCGGCATAACATTGGCCACCCTCCAAACTTCAGGTACTACAGATGATTTTAGCGACAGGTTACAGATCACTAACAGCAGGTCAGCAATTTCATTTTTTAGTTCTTTTAATACCCTGGGATGTATACCATCCAGTCCTGGCGATTTATCACTTTTTAACTTGTCGATTTGGCTTAGTACATCTTCCAGATTCACCAAGATTTATTTCAGTTCCTCCGCATCATCACCCTTGAAAACCATTTCTGGTTCAGGTAGATCTCTTATATCTTCTTCCGTAAAGACTGAAGCAAAGCAAATAATTCATTCAGTCTTTCCACTATGGCCTTATCCTCCCTGACCGCCCCTTTCGCTCCATGATCATCCAACGGTCCCACAGATTCCCTCACAGGCTTTCAGCTTCTAATGTACCTAAAAAAATTGCTATGAGTTTTTGCTTATTTTGCAAGTTTCTCTTCATATTCTTTCTTAGCTGTCTTTATCAATGCTTTGCATCTAACTTGCCAGTGCTTGTGTTTCTTCCTATTTTCTTCATTCGGATCTTTTTTCCATTCTTTAAAGGATGTTTTTTGGCTCTAATAGCCTCTTTCACTTCACCTTTTAACCATGCCGGCTCTCGTTTCCTCTTCTTTCCACCTTTGCTGATACGTGGAATATATCTGGTCTGGGCTTACACGACGGTACTTTTAAATAACATCCATGCCTGGTCTACAGTCCTAACCTTTGCAACTGATCCTTTTAACTTCTTTTTAACCATTTTCCTCATTTTATCATAGTCGCCCTTTTGAAAATTAAACGCCCCTACAGTAGATTTCTTTTGCGACGTTTCTCCCAGTATCAGCTCAAATTCAATCAGGTTATGATCACTGTTTCCCAGCGGACCCAACACAGTTAACTCCTGTACAATGTCTTGCAATCAAACTAAGGATCAAATCTAAAATAGCACCCCCTCTTGTCGGTTCCCAGACCAGCTGCTCCAAGAAGCAGTCATTTATTACATCTAGGAATTTTACTTCCCTAGCACTCTCCGATGTAACATTTAACCAGTCAATGTTGGGGTAAATAAAATCACCCATTATCATAGTGTTGTCCATTTCTTCAGCTTTCCTAATCTCTAAAAACATTTCTTCATCTGCACAACAGCTGACATATGGACCTCCCACAAGAGAAGTTTTTTTTTGAGTTACTGTACA
The DNA here is from genome assembly GCF_902459505.1 of Geotrypetes seraphini. NCBI lineage: Eukaryota > Metazoa > Chordata > Amphibia > Gymnophiona > Dermophiidae > Geotrypetes > Geotrypetes seraphini. Next base: position 74,400,332 of record NC_047095.1, read on the forward strand.
CCAGATCGAGATCAGCATATTGGCATGAAAGTCTGCAGCATTGGCATATTCACGTTTGCAAGGATGTCATACTTTCGACCTGATTGCATCCACACTCGAGAAGATCCGCTCCAAATTTCGTATCACTGACAAAGTTCTCTGCAATTACTGACAATGGATCAACTTTGTTAAGACATTCAAGGCGTTCTCAGAGACAGAAATATTGGTTGTAGAACCAACCCAAGTTGTGCTCTCACAAATCGACAACGGAGAGGTGACCTTCACAAACATTGCAGACATCCTAGACAACTGATCCTTTTCAACATATTCGTAGGAGACCTGGCTCAGGGGCTTCAAGGTAAAACAACATTATTCGCAGATGACGCCAAACTGTGTAACATAGTAGGTAATAGCACTTTGCCCGACGGTATGACACAGGACTTACTCTTGTTGGAATGTTGGTCCTCGACTTGGCAACTTAGCTTTAATGCTAAGAAATGTAAGGTCATGCACCTTGGCAGCAGAAATCCGTGCAGGAATTACACCCTAAATGGTGAGACCTTAGCTAGGACCACAGCAGAGCGCGATTTAGGAGTAATCATTAGTGAAGACTTGAAAGCTGCCAATCAAGTGGAGAAGGCTTCATCCAAGGCTAGACAAATGTTGGGATGTATCCGTAGAAGTTTCGTCAGCCGGAAGCCCGAGGTCATAATGCCATTGTACAGAACCATGGTGAGACCTCATCTGGAATACTGTGTGCAATTCTGGAGGCCACACTACCGTAAAGATGTACTGAGAGTCGAGTCGGTTCAGCGTATGGCCACCAGGATGGTCTCAGGGCTCAAGGATCTCTCATACGAAGAGAGGCTGAATAAATTGCGGCTGTACTCTCTCGAGGAATGTAGGGAGAAGGGAGACATGATTGAGACGTTTAAGTATATCACCGGTCGTATCTAGGAGGAAGATGATATTTTCTTTCTTAAAGGACCCTCGGCCACAAGGGGGCATCCGCTAAAAATCAGGGGCGGGAAATTTCATGGCGACTTTAGGAAGTATTTCTTCATCGAAAGAGTGGTTGATCATTGGAATAGACTTCCTGTGCAGGTGGTCAAGGCCAGCAGTGGACCAGATTTTAAGAATAAATGGGATGTGCATGTGGGATCTCTAAGAGGGTAATAGTGGGGGGAGAGTCATCAGAAGGAAAAATTATGTTCTTACCTGTTAATTTTCTTTCCCTTAGACGCAGCAGATGAATCCAGAGACCAATGGGGATAGCTCACATCTACCAGCAGGCGGAGATAGAGAAACTGATTAACAGGTGGTCCTATTGACTGGCACTCCTCCTGTCTCATCAGTATAGCTCCTTGCCCAAGCACACGTAACCAGCAATAGGCATAGCATGTAAAAAACTTCTTTCCCATAACAAATCTCAAAATGCAATAATACAGAAAACAACCTGCCATAATAACAAACTGCGAAAGTTGCAAAAGAAAAAACCGAGAGACAATATCCAGAAAGGGTGGGGCTCTGGATTCATCTGCTGCGTCTAAGGGAAAGAAAATTAACAGGTAAGAACATAATTTTTCCTTCCCTAGCAACAGCAGCAGATGAATCCAGAGACCAATGGGATGTAGCAAAGCAATCCTCAATCTGGGTGGGAAGCAAACGCCGCCTCCGCAACAACCGAAGCACAAAACGCCCCTACCACATGTGCCCCCACATCCAAGCAGAAATGTGGAGAGAAAGCACTCTCGGAAGACCAATTAGCCACGAGACAAATCTCCTCCAAGGAAAAAACCTCTGGGCCGAGCCCAAGAAGTAGCCATCGCTCCGGCGGAATGGTCATGAAGTTCTTTCGCCACCCGCTTCCCTGCCAGCAAGCAAGCATAAAGAATGTCCTCCTGGACCCATTGAGCGATGGAGGCTTCGGACGCCGCCATACGTTTGAGGCGTCCCTTGAAGAATACAAAAAGGAGATATAAACAACTAAAAGTCGTTAGAAACCGAGCTCGCGGAGAACGCTACATACGTATCAAAAAATGCAGTGAATAAAAGCACTGCTCCCAATTTCTCCTCCCAGGAAGAAGGAAGGAAAAGCGAGCATGACATAAAAGAAAGGATGACACCCCCCTAGAAAGAAATAGTGGTACCATCCGAACTGATACCCCATATTTCGGAAATTAGAAATAGGAATCCCCGTTGAACAAGGCCTGCAACATAGAAAACTGCAGAGCTAAAGCCATGGCCACAAGAAACCCCATGTTCAACGGCACAGCCCTTTAGAGTCCCAAAAGACAAGGATGAAATGAAGCCTTCGGTAAACTGAGAAGAAGTACGTGAAGATTGTACTTCAAACCGGGCTTTCTAAGAGGCGCATGAATATACCGCACTCTGTGTAGGAACTGAACTACATGAAGCTGAGAAGTAAGCGAAGAGCAATATACCTAGCCCATGTAACAAGCCAAGAATGGCACTAGAAGCTGAAGGGAATTGAACGCTAAGCCCTCGGCAATACACTTGTGCCAAAAAGGAACTCTGGAGTGGTTCAAACGTTAAGAAGAACCCAAGAAAGGAAAGACCTCCAAAAGGAAGCGGAAGCCACAGGAGAAGACGTCTGTAGCACCTGGATAAGAGAAGAAACAACCTGCTTCGCATAACCCTTACACGTCAGCCAAGATTTTTCATAAAACTAGGTCGTAATACTAAAGTAGTACAAATATCCATGTTGATCGGACCCTAGGCGAGCAAAGCCGGAGATACCAGGAAACTCCTTAGTCTGGCTGTCGAAAGACTCATCAAATCCGCATAGTAAGGATGGCGCCGCCAATCCAGAGATTCTACAAATACTGTGCCCAGAAAGTGAGCTCGAGATGGCAAATCCAAGCCATCACCAGCCAGCGGAAAGGAGCCATGCAGCTACCCCCTCTAACTCCCACTCCCTGGGCCCGCCAAAGAAGCTAGGAAGCTTAGAATTGAGAGATGAGGCCATGAGGTCTAGGTCAAGGAGATCTCATGTCCATAAAAGGAGCTAGAACGCCTGAGCCACAAATCTCAATATCCAGGATGCAGAAGAATACACTATTACTAACATGCACACTTTCCAGAGCGTACACAGTGCTGTACACTGTAACGTACAAGAAATGGGCCATGCTCAGATTCCGCGGAGAGAAAGTCTATCCAAACTCTTATCCTGATCCATAAAAGGATCTGCCAACAGAAGACGAAGATGAGAGTCCACCCATTGAAGCAGACCAACTATGCAACATAGTAGGCAAAAGCAGTGTGCCTGACTTTATGACGCAGGACCTACGGCAGCTGGAACAGTGGTCATCAACTTGGCAGTTAGGCTTCAATGCTAAAAAATGTAAAGTAATGCACCTAGGCAAAAAAAAATCCACACAGAACTTACACACTAAATGGTGAAACCTTGTCCAGGACCACGGTGGAATGTGATTTAGGAGTGATCATTAGCGATGATATGAAGGCTGCCAATCATGTGGAGAAGGCTTTGTCCAAGGCAAGACAAATGATGGGCTGCATCCGTAGGGGTTTTGTCAGCAGAAAACCTGAAGTCATAATGCCACTGTACAGATCCATGGTGAGACCTCATCTCGAGTATTGTGTTCAATTCTGGAGACCACACTACCGGAAAGATGTGTTGAGAATTGAGTCGGTTCAGCGAATGGCTACCAGGATGGTCTTGGGGCTCAGGGATCTCACGTATGAAGAAAGGTTAAAAAAACTGCGGATGTACTCACTGGAGGAGCGAAGAGAGAGGGGGGACATGATTGAGACCTTTAAATATATCACGGGGCGTATAGAGGTGAAAGATGATATCTTCAGTCTTACAGGGCCCTCGGTAACCAGAGGACACTCAGTAACCAGAGGACACTCGCTGAAAATCAGGGGAGGGAAATTTCAAGGTGATACTAGGAAGTACTTCTTCACCGAAAGGGTGGTCGATCATTGGAACGAGCTGCCTCAGCAGGTGATTGAGGCCAACAGCGTGTCAGATTTTAAGAGAAAATGGAATATTCAAGTGGTATCTATAGGGGAGTAAAAGTCAGGGAGTGGGTCATTGGTATGGGCAGACTCGATGCCGTCAATTTCTATGTTTCTATGTTTCTAACTTCACCTGTCAACTGAGTACAACACCTACTGCCCAAGCGGTAGAGAAATACCCCCATCCCAATACTGACCAAAAGGAACCTCAGCGGCAATCCGGAAGAATGATCTGAAGCTCCAGAAAGGCAACCTGACCCTGCTCAAGAGTAGAAGAATGAACAAGTACTGAGTCGCCTCTGAAGACCAGACTCCTGGAACTGAGGATGGAAGCCACTGAGCCCCCCAACCCGACAGCCCGGGATGGTCGGTGGTCATGAGCTAGTTCAGCAAAGACCGAGGCATGCCTTGAAAAGAGAAATCGCGCTGAGCCACCAAATCATACAGAGCGATGCAGGAGGAACATACCAAATAATTGGAGCCCTGAGATACCGGGAACCACCGGAACAAAAGCGACTGCTGTAGCGTAAGAAGGGGAAAGCAAGCCGAAGTTCCCAGTGGAGTCAGCAATATGGATCCCAGAAACTGTATAGAATCCCATATGCTTGGTCATGGTAAGCGAAGAAGAATACCAATCTGAGACCGAGATCCCACGCCCAAGTCTCCGGAAAGAAACACATTCTCTCCTATATGAATAAAAGCATTACCCCGATATACCTATAAATAGTACAGGAGAAAAGAGCGCTGTGCAAATTCGAAGATGCATGTGTAAACAACTGAGGAAAAGATACCACCCTTTTCGTGTCAGTCAAATGGCCCGACTGGAAGTCGTCCGAATCAAGCAGGCAGTCAAGAGGAAATTAGATGAATCGCCTGGTAGCGCTAAAATGGTACCACCGCCCACGCGATGCCCTGGGTAGGCGAAATGGCATGTACCAAACCCGAAAGCGCTGCTCCAAGAGTCAGGCAAACCAAGTGCCGATTCGGAGTCCATAGAGAAAATGTAAATATACTCCCAGAAATGTGCTGCAGAAATGTGTAACCCCGAGAAACTAATGCAGCAGAATGGGATCCAGCCTGCCCAATGCCCCCGTCTCGGGCACCATGCAGTAAGTGGAACAACGTCCCTTAGTTACCGAAGAACTACAAGAACTGTCCTGAGGACCAGTAACACTGAAAAGGGAAACACAAAACATAGAGACTCCAAGTACGAACTGGAAACCTGAGGAGGATGCAAAGATGCAAGCATCCTGAAAAATCTTCACAGCCCCCTGCCCTGACATTATAGTGTCTTCTCCCTCATGAGAAAGCCTGAAGAGTGATTGGAAGAAGTCAAGATCCCCTCAGAATGAAGTGCAGAAGGTCAGGGAATGGCAGGATGAGACTGTAGGATCTGCAAGAAGATTCTCATAGGAAAAATCAAGTTTCACAATGTAAAGAGGAATATACTGGAACCATGAAAACAGTACTAACCCCATGCAACATGAGCGAAATACGTATGTCCTTTAAAGTGAATACGTACTAGACTCAATCAAGATGCTGCATCTACCGCCCCGTGGAAAACAACAGCATCCTTACAGGTATCAGACAAAGCTCACATCGCTAATGAGAGCTTCAGGGATGAGGCTACCAGCCACATAGCGCGTGATCCTCCGCGGGTTTGATAGAATAGGTAACTGGCTCCTGGTTAAAAGGAGCTGTACAGCCCTTTCTGTCTGGTCGGGGGGCCCTTCTAGCTTGTGCCATGAGAAAATGGTGACAGGAGAAACCAGCGTGATAAGCATGGAAATCTGAAGTCCAGGCCCCCTCAGAAATAGAGAAAGAGAGTCCTGGCCGCAGGAAGATGCGCAGTGACATTATGCCCATAGAGACAGCCCGAACTTGGAAACTGTTTGTACTAGCTTTAGGCATAGATATCCTGTGCCACTACTAGACACATGCAGCTCAGCACAGAGGCCCAAATAAGGACAGTTACCAACAGACAAAGGCTCAATCTGCAGGGACCCCAAGAGAGACAATGAGATACCTGTGTGAAATACAGGGCACTATCTTACTGCTGATCTCACCGTGCTGTGAGTTGCCGTATGTCGCCCCAGTCCGGAGACAAACCGAGACTGGGTGACCTAGCCCAGGTCAGAGTCTCTCTGGTAAACCTCTTGAGTGCTAACCCCAGAGTCCGATTAAACAAGCAGCTTCCTTCAAGGGAGTACAACAGGAACACAGACATAGACATATAAACCTGCCCAAGCTTGTCCCAAAGCTGGTGAAACACATACAACTTGTCTGAACCGGAAAGGAGAGAAGCCCCGGCATACCCTGACCAAAGTCAGCTGGAAACAAACTACCGGAACGCTGCAGCTCTCCCGCCATCGCCGGAGACCCATGCACACGTCTGATTCTCACTGACACGTGGCCGCTGCATCAACGCTCCTAGAAACATAGTCGGATTCGAGCCCCGCAAAATTTACCCTACCGCGGCTTGCATAGAAGGAAAATCAGACTCGGGGAATAACCAGAAGAACGGCCCACAGCGCCGGAAAAAACATATCCCATCTCATGCACGCTGCTATAAACCGGCACCTGCACAATCAGCTGCACATGGCCGTGACAAACACTGATGAAAGAGAGCCTCAGAATAAACAGGACTACTGCTGCACTGAAACCCAACAAAGAGAACAAGTACGAGCATGAAATCGCATCGCTACTGCTGCGCTGTAACCAACAAGGAAACAAAGCGCGTGCATGCAAAGGGCGGGAAGTCCCGGCTCCCTCCATGGATTTCTAGTCATAAAACTTAGCCTCAATAAAATATCCATGCCTTAAATGTACGATGACCGAACCCACAGTACTAAGACTCCCAAACAGAACCTGAAGTTCAAACAACCGTAAAAGCCAGACATACTCACAAGCCTGTTGTTAGGGCCGAATGAAGCCACTTTGCAGCAAAATCATTGCAGAATGTAGCAACTGAGGTCTCTTTTTTTTTTTTTTTTTACAGAGAAGGGAAAGAAGAAAAATATTGAGACCCAATCAGACCCTCTATCACTGGAGGGAGGGTGAGGCAGGGACCTGGGGGGGGGGGGGCCAGGTGTAACCCCTAAAGCCGGCACCGTTCAGCCGGACACCCCTGTCTCACTGAAGAGAAAATCTCAACAGGAGAAATAGCATTGCCAGCTCACTGAAGAGAAACCTCAACAGGAGAAACAGAATGGCAGTCTCGCTGAAGAGAAACCTCAACAGGAGAAAATAAAGTTCCAGCCAAAGCCAGAATTCAGGAGCTAGTTGAATAGCGACTTTTTCCTGCTGGGAGATAGAGAATACTGGATAAACAGGAGGAGTGCCAGCCAATAGGACCACCTGTTAATCAGTTTCTCTATATCCGCCTGCTGGTAGATGTGAGCTATCCCATTGGTCTCTGGATTCATCTGCTGCTGTTGCTAGGGAATAGGCAGACTTGATGAGATATAGGATATCTGGGAGAATAAATTTAGGGAAGGGGATCTTTAGTGTGGGCAGACTAGATTGGCTATGGCCCTTTTCTGACGTCATTTTTCTATGTTTCTAAACAGATGCAGAAGCAACAGAGTATGCACTTCCATCTCACCATCATTATAGTACCCACACAGAAGGGGCCAATGAAGATGCAAATTACAAGGCGGCGTGCTGCAGTCTTACGCCAATTTGTATGTGCTGCAATGTCGGCACGCTGAAGTCCCGTATGCGAATGACTATGAACCCTTTTTTACAGTAGCTAGCACAACACTACGTAAGTTTTGGAAGCTGCTAAGAGGAGTTTTTTCTGTTTGAAAATGTATTTTTGGCTGTTTCCCTACGTTTTTGAAAGAGGATATGAAAGAAATGAGTTTGATATGGATAGGAACTGTTATCAGCATATATATTGTTTTTCTTCAACCTTGACCAATTTAAGTTATGTAAATAAGTTGGTCAACGATGGCATAACACCAAACCTAAGGCCAAGATTTAAAAGAAAACAGGTGATTAAAACATACAAACGTTGAGATTTATGAAAGGACAAAAACCCCTATTGGGTAAACAGCATTTTTCTATGATGGAACAGAGAAACATGAGGGCCAAACTGGTTAGTTTCTGCATAGGCCATGTTACCCCCAGACATGAGTATCAGCTAACTCAAACTGAATCTTCAAGAGAATTAGTTTAAATTTAAAAAAATGTTTAAGGGGAGCCAGTGGCATAGTGAGGGTAGGAGACCCCCCCCCCCGATACCCACGCCACACTTGCACCCTCCCTTTCCCCCATACATCTTTAAATCTTCTCTGGCCTGCTGCTCATGCCGGCATTGGCTTTTCCCTCTAATGTCACTTCCTGGCCCTGTGATCTGAAAGTGATTTAAGAGTGGAGCAGTAGGCCAGACAAGTTGTTCGCTCTGATGAAGATTTAAAGAGGTGCAGCGGGGGGAAGGGAGGGTGTGAGCGTGACATGGAGGGTGGAGAGGTGCCAGTGCCCCCCCTTCCTTACTATGCTACTGAGGGGAGTAGGAGGAGAAGACCATGAGGGTGAAATATAAAGAATGAACAAAGTTTTCTCAGCAGCAAGAAGAAAAAATCTGCATATTCTTCTCAGTGGCTGAGTCATTTTGTTTGTTAAGAGAGAAAACATAAGTAGCTTCATGGGACCCATCAACTTACTGAAAGAAGCTGGAGCTCTGTGTACTGATGTGTTCTTACCTCTTTGATGGCAGACATCTTGATGGTCTCATAGTAGTGAAGTGGTGCATTGGGAGTGCTGGTGTCATAGCCAAATCCAGCAACAGCCACTTCGTCGCAGTTGTGGAGTGCCATAGTTACTGCTACACTGCCTAGTGTTGGGATATTCTATATGAATTCATAAAACAAAAATGTAAAATAGTTATAATCTATTCAATCCAATATTTGGAGAATAAGCAAACATTCATAATACAGTCAAGCATGCAATAAAACCAAATACACAATCAGACCTTTGTCCCAAGATTAACGATTTCAATGGCGATTATTTTAGGAATTCTCTTCTTGTTTTGGAAATCTGAAAAGTGGCATTTAGGCTTTTATCAAGCTGTGCTAGAGGTTTTTAGCGCGGGCGTTAGATAGCTGTGTTGAAAAACAATTTTACAAGCAGGATACGAGACATCTGGTAGTGCTGTGTGAGCTGCAATTGTTGCTCCACTGAGTGATCCAAGATATGCCTCTGCCTTGTTGTCCTCAAGAAGCTTTAGCATCAAAGGGACAAGTCAGGTCTCTTGGGAGCTTTTTTTGAGTGCTATGAGAACTCTGTTAAACTGTGAGAGTGCTTATATTTCCTAATGCTGTATGGGTAAGAGGAAAGCCAACTGAACGTTCCTATGGTCAAACACAGTTTGATACGTTCAGCTTCTGCTTCCAGACTAAAACAAACACTTCTGGGGTTGGGGAATCTATTAATTCAGCTGACAGGGCCTCTTCTCCAACCCCCAATTCTGTTTTGGAACCATGCTTTCCACATCTGTGAAAGTTACAATCCAGGGGGAAGCTGGAGCACCTGTGCAAGTGATATTATTAACTGAAGGAGGCTCTGGTGTTTCATTACCTAAACAAGGGGTGTCCAACCCACGGCCCATGGGCCACATGCAGCCCAACAAGGAGTTTTGTGTGGTCCAGCATCTCCTTCCCTCCCTCCCTTCTGTGCCTCCCTCTGGCGGTTAGTTTTCTGGCCAGCTCCCTTGCTGCAGTTATCTGCGGGCATCCTCGATTCCTCATGCACGATCTGAGGCTGTGTCAGAGAGAAGGCTTCTGAATCAGCCATGAATTGCGTGCGAGGAGCCGACGCCGCCCACAGACGAATGCAGCAAGGGAGCGGCCAGAAAATAAACACTTGCTGGGAGGCACAGAAGGAAGGGAACGCTTCCAAAATAGGTGCGGATCACCGACAGCCATAAAATAAATGCTTCCAGCCCAGCCACAGATCGCATGAGGAGCCAGTCACCACCGCCCACATCTTTCACCAGAAAAACAACTGCAGCATGGGAGCTGGCCAGAAGGTAAATACCCGCTGGAGGGAGGGAAGGAGAAAGTCGTGTTGGGACTTGAGAGGGAGGGAGCACAAACTTTGGTCAAATGATGAAGGAAGGAGGGAGGACGCATGAGCCATAGGATTGAAGAATATTGGGAGGGAACAATAAGGGAGAATTGGGTGTCTGAGAGAGGGAAAGAGATGGTGCACATGGAGAGATGAAGAAAGAGGAGAACTGTTGGGCAGAGGGAGGGAGAGAGAGAGAATTATTGGCCCTGGTGGTGGGAGAGAAGTGAGGTAGAGATGCATGGACACGGAAAGGAGGGGGGAGAACATGCTGGGCCAAGGAAACCTCATGGACTGGGTTTTGTTTTGGTTTTTTTAAGTACAGAGAGGGATGGTATTAAAAGAAGTGCCAGATTGGGCATGGGGGAGAGCTTATGGGGCCAAAAACAGAAGATAGAGAGAGAGATGGTGGGCAATGGTCTGAAGGGAGAGAGGTTGGGGTGGTGTGGAGGAAGAAGGAAAGAGATACTTGAAGGGAGAACTGTTGGGAAGAGAGAGGGAGAAATGGTGGACCAAGGGGGAGGGAGGCAGGCAGGCATGCATGCATGCATGGGGAAAGGTGGAGTGGGGGAAGTTGGGAAGAGAAAGGGAGAGAAGTTGGATCTGGGGATGGAAGGGAGGTAGGGAAAAAGTTTAAGCCTGTGGATAGAAGGCAGAGAGATGCAGCATCTCTCTTTATTTCCCCTCCATTTCAATGTTCAGCATCAAGGGGGGGAGGGAAGAAGAAAAACAGAAAAGAGAGGGAGCAAAATGTTGGACCATGGGGATAGAGGAGGAGAGATGGACCCATGGGAGGGCAGGAGGGATGAGATCTGGGATAAGAAAGGGGATGGAAAGAAAGGAACAGGAATTTATAGCCTGACCAGTGGAGAGAGGGAGGGGGATTCTGAAAGTGGTGAGCCATGTGGATGAGGTCAAAAGGGAGATGACAAGATGAGTGAGAGAGGAGTGAGAGAGCAGTGAGTACAGTGGTATAAATGTGGTAATGGGGAGTAGATAGAAGGGAATAGGAGGCTGGGAAAGGAATGTGATGGGAAATGGGAGAGCTAGGGACTGAGAGAAGATGGAGAATTGAGAGGTAATTGAACATTTAAAAAGAAGAAGGGTGAGAAAGAAGGAATTTTGAATTTATTAACTGGAATATTTTAGCTTTGGGATATGTGCATCACAATTATTTTTATATTCAATGGCGTAGTCATATACAGCTGATTTGGGGGAGGGAATGGAGCCCAAAATTAGTGGATGGGCACCAAAGTTTCTCCCCGCCTGAGTGAAAGTTTCAAATACTTGAGCTATTGGGGATTCCCAAGCCCTGCCACCTGAAGACATCGTCCTCCAAAGTCTGGCAACCCAAAATCTCCAAACTTTGCAGCCAATGGCAATATCCTTAAGCTGCCACTGCTTTCATGCATGCATGAAAGCCAAGGGGGGGGGGGGGGCAGGGATGAGGGAAGGCAGCAGCTCTGTAATATTGCTGCCAGCTGCAGAACTTGGGAAGTTGGAGGGGAGGAAGTGGCCATCAATTGGTGAGGCTTGGGGATCCCTACTAGCTACAGCAGGGGAGATGTTCATTTTGAGGGAGCCTAAGCTCAAAGTGGGAGGCCCAAAAAAGGCTGAGCAGGTCTCAAATTTGCAATCAATAATATAGAAGATGTACACATCTAATAATAAACCTTCATTAAAGGGACACTGTGGAGAGGAACCCAAAAAAGCAGTAATGCCTACCCTGACTGAACGATTCTCCACATGCGCCACTGACAGCTGATGCAGCATCCTCGCTCTGATGAAGCTCACCTCTAAAGAGGCTCACCATAGCTGTAATAGAAGTGAATGGGAGAACCAGGAGCGCGCATCCCTGCTCATCAGAGTGGGGATGCGGAAGCCTGTGGCTGCTCCCACTGTCAGCGGTACACATGGAGGATCACTCAGTCAGGGTAGGCATTACTGCTTTTTTGGGTTCCTCTCCACAGTGTCCCTTTAATGAAGGTTTATTATTAGATGTGTACATCTTCTATATTATTGATTGCAAATTTGAGACCTGCTCAGCCTTTATTTTTGCTCATCAGCTAGTGTTAGTGTTTGTGCGGCACCAGAAAATTTTTTTTTATCCAATGTGGCCCAGGGAAGCCAAAAGGTTGGACACCCCTGGTATAAAGAATTTGCAATCAAGTTAAATAAGAACCCCCCAGACCCAAATTCCGCAGTAACCGAAAAAGATAGGGCCAAGAAACCCTATTGAAGGCTTCCTCCACATCTACCCCCAAAATTAATGCCGACCCTCTCCCAGATTGTGCCGTCAACAGCAGATAACACGCCTGCCGAATGTTATCGAACGTCTGTCGCCCTTGAACAAAATCTGCCTGATCATCCATAACTAACTGAGGCATATAACACTGAAGTCTCTTAGCCAAAATTTTGGTAAAGATCTTATAATCAACTCCCAAAAGAGAGATGGGCCTATAAGAGCCACATTGCGTGGGATCCTTACCTGGTTTCAAATGTAAGGTAACTTCCACCAACTGCCATGAATGGGGCAACAAAGAGCCCTCCCCAAGGTCATTAAGAAAAGCTGCCAGTGGGCACACCAAAAATTGCTTGAAACCCTTATAAAATATTGTGGAGTAACCATCCAACCCTGGTGCTTTTCCCACCCGCATATCCCCAAGGGCCCAGAGTATCTCCTCCTCCACAATGGGCAAGGAAAATTGATCAAATTCTCCCCTCATTAAACTATGCAAATCTATGCCATCTAGGAAGTTGTCTTTAGCCTCAGGAGTCACCTCACTTTCAGGGGTATACAACTGTTGATAGTACTGCAAAAAAGCTTTATGAATCTGGGAGGATGAAGTGCAATGGGCCCCCTGTTGATCAATAATTTTTAGTAATATAATTACATAGAGTTCTCTTTCATAATTTATGTGCAAGCAGCTTATCCGCCCTATTGGCGGACTCAAAAAAATCCTGATGTAGCGATTACAAACTTAACACTTATGTCAGCCAAGTCCTGCCCTATATGTTGCACATGCTGAGGCTCCAATAATAAACTACCATCTAATCTCAAAATAGGTTTGACCCCCCTAGCTTGAGCAGGCAGAAAAGCAGATGGGGCATGATCTGACCAAGTCCTAGACTCTAAAGAAGAAGCACTCACCTGAGAAACAAAATCCTTACTCACTAACAATAGATCTATTCTTGAATAGGTAGCATGAGGTAAATAGTAAGTATAATCCCTACCAAAAGGATGGTGAAACCTCCATATGTCAATCAAATCCCAAGCCTCCACCAAGCCCCTCAACTGCTTCCACTCTCGTTGACTATAAACTGCCAAGCAAGTAGAATTATCCCTGGGGGATTTGATCACCCTGCCCCATCACTTCTAGTTTAAAGCTCTCTTCAGAAGATTAGCTAGCCTTCTTTGATAGATGCACACCATCCCTGCTTAGCAGCCCTTGGAAGATCATCCCATGGTCTAGGAAGCCAAAATGCTCTCGACACCATCCACGTACTCACGCATTCATCTCCAGGATGCGAGCTTCTCTGTCCTGGCCTTTACCTTTGACAGAGAGGATGGACGAGAATACCACCTGCGCTCCTGACTGCTTCACCTTCTCCCCCAGAGCCACAAAGTCACTTTTGACACGTTCGCAGGGGTACCTGGCAGTATCGTTAGTGCCAAAAACCAAAAGGAATTGACCCCAAAATATCCACAAAGAAGAAAATCCAGAGAAAACCAAAAAAACTCTGTGGAGTGACGATGTTCCTAAATGGACTTTATTTGAAAGTGTCAAAGTTCCAAAGGAACACTGAAATCATCCACATAAAATAATTCCATCCACATAAAAATAAATCATCCACATATAAGCCTTAAAGGACCTAGTCCACTAGGGATACAGGATCCAACACGGTCTGCGTTTCGACAAAAAGTCTCACTTCCGGCTCACCACACAATTGTTTCCCACGTACTCACCTTTATAGGGACCCCTGAAGAAGACTTTTTGTTGAAACGCAGACCGTGTTGGGTCCTGTATCCCTAGTGGACTAGGTCCTTTAAGGCTCTTATGTGGATGATTTATTTTTATGTGGATGAAATTATTTTATGTGGATGATTTCAGTGTACCTTTGGAACTTTGACACTTTCAAATAAAGTCCATTTAGGAACATCGTCACTCTACAGTATCACTAGTGCCAACATGGATGAGCAGCATCGGATAATAGTCATCAGGCTTGATGAGTGTCAAGTTTCAAGTATTATTAAAATTTTGATGTATCGCAATATCATAAATTCAAAGTGATTTACAATTAAAACGAGATCTCAATTATTAATTACAACTTATACATGGACATTACAGACTTATACATAAGGGAAGTGGGGGAGAGCTAGAATAAGCATAGTAAAGAAAAGATAAAAGGTAAGAACAATGGGAGGCTAAGATCTTGAATTTTGGCACCAGGCCGACAGCATACCTCCTGGGACATCGTATCTGGTCTGCAGATAGATAGCTCTGCACTCCTCAGAAGGAAATCACCAACCATTACTACCTTTTGCCTCCTAGTGGTCACAGATCCAGCAATTGTGGTGATTTCAAGCTTTGGTAAAGAATATAACTATGTCCATGGAATTATTGTACTACAAAGCTAATGTTTTTCTTTACTTCCTATGTAATCTGATCAAGAACCATTTTCACACAGAGGTAGTAAAAAATATGATTCCTGAGATCTTAATGATAAATTCACACAGCATTGAACAGAGATTAACTCTTTCACTAGAACCTGCACAATGACCTCTGCTAAACAATGAATCACCTATTAACTGCTATTGTCCTCCACCATCTAGCAACCTGTCAACCACCATGCGTGAGAAAATAAAATCAGAACTGCTTACCCCTCTTCCCATCATGCCATTGTTGAAAGGAAGTCCGATGAAAGTGAATGCAGCTTCCTGAATGAAATATGGATTCAGAATGCGGATCTCATGAGGCTCCCGTGGGACTCGTGTGGCCACTGATTTCCAGAAACCATCAGATGCACTCTGACAGAAAAAAAAGACATACAAATTAGTCAATCACAGGTTAGTCATAGTTATTAGCAACAGGAAAACTGTACTAGAATTACAACTTTGACACAAGGATAGAAAAGTCAAGTCACTTAACCTCTAACAGGTTAGCTATTCTTGGAAGATAGCAGTTCATCCATCACAAGTGTGTGTGTGTGTGGAGGGAGGGGGGTGCAGTGGCTAAAGCTACAGCCTCAGCACCGAGGTTGTGGGTTCAAACCCACATTGCTACCTGTGACACTGGGCAAGTCACCCAATTCCCCCAGGTACATTAGAGAGATTGTGAGCCCAACGGGGCAGACAGGGAAAAATTATTGAGTACCTGAATAAATTCATGTAAACTGTTCTGAGCTCCCCTGGGAAAATGAGTAAATTGTGTGTAGTGCCATATGGAATGAATGTAATACTCTTCTCTGATAAATGCTAGAAGTCTTTACTGTTCAAGTGAAGGACTTCTTGTGCTACTGCAGCTCTGACAGAAATAAGAGGACTCTGAAGATGATGTGGATAGAGAACGTTCACAGGCAGGAAAATCCACAGTCTCATAAAAGCTGAAGCCCAGATCTGGCAGATCCTAACAGAGCAATCCATTCCCTGCTGCAGAAATAAATTATTCCAAATTTTCAGCATCAGCTGCTAGACAAATAAAAAATATTCTTTATATTGTCTGCTCATATTGGGCATGGTGTAATCACCTTCATGACATGCACGATTACATTTCAAAAGGAAAAAGTGATTCTTGTCTATTTGGGAAGGCTATCTTCAATGCCTAGCACCCTGTTCTCAACTTGTTCTATCTTTGGGGTCTACCTTGGAGGGAGAGGGTGAATGGCAACAGTTTGCTGTTACTCTTTCTTTTTAGGGGGAGTGGTGGTCTGGAATTAATAGGCAAGGTTCAGTCTGAGAAGGTGTAAGAGTACAGCTTACTCATTCTTTTGTATAATTTCTTATCTTTATATTTTGTTGTCTTCTGAAGGAGCAGGTATGTAGGGTAGGTGATGGAACAAGGGGATGTTATTTCTACTGAGTACATAATAACTTTGGGAGAAGATGGTGTCCAGAGGGTATAGTTGATTTGCCAGATATCTGATGTATGTGCATTATTAAGAATGTTAAATGATGCTACTTTTATTGTATGCGATGTCTTTCTTCTGCCCCAAAAAACTGGGTGTAGGATTGGGAAAGAGAGTTTTAGAAATTGAATTTAGCCATGTTTTAAAAATGCACTTGGAGTTTGACTTGAATGTTTATTGAAGTTCACAATAAAACAGATTTACCATAAATTGTCTGAGAGAGAGTTAGAGAACTGATGGTGAACAGATGACACCTGGTGTCATCCCCACCCCTCTAGTCCCTAAATTTCACTCACTTTCTAGCCCCTGAATTTATTGTCCAATTTGCCTCCCAAGCCTCCTCATTCTGCCTCATATGTCCTCCCCGCTTTTACCTCCCCTATTTTGATCCTCTCTCACCTACAGTAGATCACCTTCTTCTATCTCTCAAACACTCTTTGTAGCCATAGAAACATAGAAGATGACGGCAGAAAAGGGCTACAGCCCATCAAGTCTGCCCACTCTGCTTACCCACCCCCTGTCTATGCCCTAATGACCCAATTTCTTTATCTTGACCCTCGTAGGGATCCCACATGGGTATCCCATTTATTCTTAAAGTCTGGCACGCTGTCTGCCTCGATCACCTGCAATGGAAGCTTGTTCCAATGATCAACCACTCTCTCTGTGAAGAAATACTTTCTGGTGTCGCCATGAAATTTTCCGCCCCTGAGTTTGAGCGGGTGCCCTCTTGTGGCCGAGGGTCCCTTGAGAAAGAAAATATCATCTTCCACTTCGACACGTCCCGTGAGGTACTTAAATGTTTCGATCATGTCTCCCCTCTCCCTACGTTCCTCAGCAGCCAATGTCCCTACCTCTTCTCCCATAGCTCCCATCTTAACCCTAGCATTCATCTCCGTGCCCCTCCATCTTTATCTTCTCCTACAAATGCCCAAGTTTCTTCCCTTCCCCACCCAACAATATCTGTTCTCCTCCTTCTCCCATCACCAATGCCTTCCTTTCATCCCCTGTATCTCCAAGCCCTAGTTCCCATCTCTCACCAGCTGTCATGTCTCCTTTCCCTATCCCCAGCATCAGACTAGTCTCGTCAGTCAGTCCCCTTCTCCAATCCCAAGCCATTCTAGTCATTGGCATCATGCAGGAGTTGAAAAGTACAGAATGAATACTTCTATGTCATGGATGATAGAAAAAGTTGATTCTCTCTTATTTTTAGCAGTTGTGTGGTGCCAGCAACCAGGGCAGCCGATTTAGTGTTATCCCAGGACAAGTAGGCAGGTATTCTCACTAGTGGGTGATGTCATCCGACAGAGCCCCGATACGGACATCTTGCAAGCATGTCTTGCTTGAAGAAACTCAGAAGTTTCGAGATGCCCGCACCGCGCATGCGCCAGTGCCTTCCCGCCCGATGCTCCGGGCGTGTCTCCTCAGTTCTTTTTCTTCTGCGGAGCTGAGAAGTCTATCTTCAATTTGCGCCCATTGAATCTCTTTTTTGCCTTCTTTTTTGCCGCGGGTTGAGTTCTTTTGGCTCTCCTGTGCATTTATTTCTTTCTTTGATTTCTTTTTTTTCAAAAAAAAAAAAAAAAAAAAATTTCCCTTCCGATACCGGGTCGGCCGCGTGGCTGGGGCCCCGCGCCTTCAACCTTGCGGCGGAGCTTTTCTGGCCTATGTCCCGGCCGATTACCGGTTTTAAAAAGTGTAGCAAGTGCCAGCGCGCGATTTCGCTCACGGACCCTCATCGACGCTGCTTACAGTGTCTGGGACCGGATCACTTCCCAAAATCGTGCCGGCCTTACTCCACTCTGACGGCGAGAGCGTTTAAGCGCCGCTGTCTACTGTGGGAGTCCATGTTCAAGATGGAAGCTTCATCGGATCCTGCAGCTTCGACATCGACGGGTGCTTCGACTCCTTCCGCGAAGCCCTCTACCTCCCTGGCTGCTTCGGGCCTCCTGAAACCGGCATCGTTCACACCGGTTTCGGCCCCGGCTTCGGCGCCGGTGCCTTCCTCCGTCTCCTCGGAGCAGGTATCGACCCAGACAGTTCCACCGGTGGTGCTCAAGGTGCCGAAGACTGGCAAGCAGAAGCACGCAGCACCGAAGGAGCGCGGAGATCGTGCGGAAGGGCCCCCTTTTGGTGCGGATCCCTCCATATCGGCTTCGTTGCGGTCCCTTCTGGAGGCTCAGTTCGTGGAGCTCATGCAGACCATGGGGCCTCGGCTGATTGCCACCATCCAGGGTGACCTCCCAGCTTCGGCTTCGAGGGGCGGACCGCCCCCTCCTCCTCCTCCTCACCGCACGACCTTGTTGCTCGGCGAGGAGGAGCGGTGAGCGGTGTCCGGGTCCTCGAGGAGGTCCTCCGTTACTGCTGTGCCTCCTTTGGAACCGATTCCCTCGAGGAGGGCCTCCCTTAGTGATATGCCTCCCTTGGAGCCCATCCCCTCGAGGAAAGCCTCGTTTAGTGACCTGCCTCCCTTGGAACCGATTACTCCGCCCCATGACTCAGTGTGGCGTCCACCTTTGGGGCCACCCAGTCCTGGGCTTAGCAGGAAGCAGGAAGAGTTCTTCTGAACCCCCTATCAAACCTGGGCGTCGTCGGGGGAGGCGCCGACTCTTCCGCCTCTGCGATCGACGGCGTCGAGTCCGATCTGCTCCTTGGAGGCGTCTGAACCAGTTTCTCACAGACGGGCTCGATCCCCTTTCAGGCATCGGGAGGGGCATCGATCCAAACATTCTTCGAAGCATTCCTCTCGGCACTCGACCGTCTCGCCTCAGAAGAAATTGCCTCGGTTGGGGTATGCTGCTTCGACTGGGTCTCCTCCTCCGGGCCCGGAGTTCGAGGACCCCGAGGTTTTCTACTCGTCCTGTTGCTCGCAGGCCTCTCTAGAGCCTGAAGCCTCTTCTTCTTCTAGCCTGTCTCGCAGACCGGCGACGGCGGACCAACTGTCCTTTTCATCGTTCCTCAGGCAGATGGCAGATGACATGGACATTACTCTCGATGCTGGGTCTCGATACTCCAAGGAGTACCTCGATACCATGCACTTGCCTCGTCCTCCGGCGGAGTCCTTGCGGCTTCCCCTGCACAAGCTCCTCGACCAGACCTTCATGCGATGCTTCGAGTCTCCTTACTCTATCCCTGCGGTCCCTGGCAAATTAGATGTGCAGTACTGCACGGTGCATCATAAAGGCTTCGAGGGTCCTCAGCTTTCTTACCAGTCCCTCCTGGTCGAATCCTCGCTCAAGCGGTCTCATCCTGGCCAGGTCTATGCTTCAGTGCCTCCGGGCTGCGAGGGCAGAACCATGGATAAGTTTGGTCGACGCATCTATCAGAATTCGATGATGGCGTCTCGAGTCCTGAATTACAATTTCCACTTTGCAGCCTAATTGGAATTTTTTCTACCTGTGCTTCGGAAGTTCACACCCTACATCGAGTCCCAGGCTAGGTTTGAGTTTGAGGAAGTGGTTGCTTCGCTGTCCCAACTTCGGCTTCAGTTAATGCAATCTGCCTATGATGCGTTCGAGCTCTCAGCCCGAGCGGCGGCCTGCTCGGTGGTGATGCGCCGGTTGGCCTGGTTGCGGACCATTGATATGGACCCGAATCTTCAGGACCGCCTGGCGAACGTCCCGTGTGCTGGGGCGGATCTTTTTGACGAATCCATCGAGACTGTTACGAAGAAGTTGTCTGACCACGAAAAGTCCTTCCAATCTATTCTTAGGTCGAAGCCTAAGCCTCAGCAGTCTCGACCTTCTCGTCCGCCGTTGATTTATCAGCGGCATTATCAGCTGAGGCAAACTCTACCTGCGAGGCAACCGGCGAAGTGCCAGCCTCCCCAGAAGGGTCAGCCTAAGTCTCAGTCGCCTGCTGTCCCTAAGACCACTCAGCCTTTTTGACTGTCTCGTCGAGGGCATAACCAACCTCGTTCTGCCTCCCCCTGTTTTTCCCATCGTAGGGCGCCTCCATCATTTTTATCATCGCTGGGAGGCCATAACAACCGACCTCTGGGTCCTTACTATCATCAAGGAAGGATACTCTCTTCATTTCCATCGGGTCCCTCCGGACCACCCTCCAAGAGAGTATCCTTCCAACTTGACTCAGACCGCCCTTCTTCTCCAGGAAGCTCAGGCTTTGCTCCGGCTTCGTGCCGTGGAGCCGGTCCCGACGGACCAACTGAACCAGGGGTTTTACTCCCGGTACTTCCTTGTTCCGAAGAAGACGGGCGATCTGCGACCCATTTTGGAACTCAGGGCCCTCAACAAATTCCTAGTCAAGGAGAGGTTTCGCATGCTGACACTTGCTTCTCTCTACCCTCTCCTCGAGCAGAACGACTGGTTATGCTCTCTGGATCTCAAGGAGGCCTACACTCACATTCCCATTCATCCGGCCTCCCTCAAGTTCCTCAGATTTCGGGTGGGACATCTACATCTGCAGTATCGAGTGCTTCCATTCGGCCTGTCCTCGTCTCCCAGAGTCTTCATGAAGTGTCTGGTGGTGGTGGCTGCTGCACTCCGGAACAGGGGTCTTCAGGTATTTCCATACCTCGACGACTGGCTCATCAAGGCCCCATCAGCTCCAAAGGTCATTTCGGCGACCTTGACCACGATCTGCTTCCTGCAGAGCCTAGCCAATCTCATCTGCAGCCTACCCAGTCCCTTCCCTTCATCGGGGCGGTACTGGACACCATTCAGCTTCGAGCATTCTTTCCTCCTCAGCGCATGGATGCTCTTCTTCGTCTCTGCCAGTCTGTATCTTCTCGCCAGTCCATCTCAGTGAGACACATGATGGTCCTCCTGGGCCACATGGTCTCTACAGTTCATGTGACACCCTTTGCCAGGCTCCATCTCAGAATTCCTCAGTGGACCCTAGCTTCTCAATGGACTCAAGTGTCAGACCCGTTGACTCGACACATCATAGTCACTCCTGCACTTCGGCAGTCTCTACTTTGGTGGATGACCTCTTCGAATCTATCCAGAGGTTTGATGTTTCACACTCCTCCTCATCAGAAGGTTCTCACAACCGATTCCTCGACCTATGCCTGGGGGGCTCATCTGGATGGGCTTCGCACTCAGGGATTCTGGACCTGTGCGGACCGACTCCATCAAATCAATCTTCTGGAGCTCAGAGCCATCTTCAATGCTCTTCAAGCTTTTCAACATCTGCTTCACGACATGGTGGTCCTCATTCGCACCGACAATCAGGTCGCCATGTATTATGTCAACAAGCAAGGGGGCACGGGCTCGGCCTCCCTCTGCCAGGAAGCTCTCAGAGTCTGGGATTGGGCGGTTCGCCACAACACCTTCCTCAAAGCTGTCTACATTCAGGGGAGGGACAATGTCTTGGCGGACAAACTGAGTCGTCTTCTCCAGCCTCACGAATGGACACTCCACTCCAAGCCCCTTCATCAGATCTTTGCTCAGTGGGGAACGCCTCAGATAGACCTCTTTGCGGCTGCCCACAATTTCAAGCTGCCTCAGTTTTGCTCCAGGATCTACGCTCCTCATCGCCTCGAGGCAGATGCTTTTCTGCTGGATTGGGGGAATCGCTTTCTGTATGCGTTTCCGCCATTCCCTCTCATTCAAAAGACTCTAGTCAAACTGAAGTCCGAACATGCCACCATGATTCTGATAGCTCCTCGGTGGCCCAGGCAACCTTGGTTCTCCCTTCTACTTCAACTCAGCAGCAGGGAACCGTACCTACTTCCAGTGTTTCCTTCACTGCTTACTCAGCATCAGGGGTCTCTGCTTCATCCCAACCTGCAGTCTCTCCACCTGACAGCTTGGTTCCTCTCAACGTAACCCCGCACCAGTTTTCCCAGGCGGTGAGGGATGTCTTGGAGGCTTCCAGGAAGCCTGCTACTCGTCAATGCTACTCCCAAAAATGTACTAGATTTTCTTCATGGTGTATTTCCAATTCTAAGGAGCCTCAGCGAGCCTCCCTATCCTCTGTTTTGGACTATCTTTTACATCTGTCTCAGTCTGGTCTCAAGTCAACATCTATACGAGTCCACCTGAGTGCTATTGCGGCTTTCCATCAGCCTCTACAAGGGAAACCTCTCTCTTCTCATCCTGTGGTTTCCAGATTTATGAAAGGACTTTTTCATGTCAATCCTCCTCTCAAACCGCCTCCAGTGGTTTGGGATCTAAATGTTGTCCTTTCTCAGCTTATGAAACCTCCTTTTGAGCCTCTGAGCAAGGCTCCACTAAAGTTTCTCACTTGGAAAGTGGTTTTTCTGGTGGCCCTCACATCTGCTCGCAAGGTCAGTGAGCTTCAGGCCTTGGTGGCGGACCCACCTTTCACAGTATTCCATCATGACAAGGTGGTCCTCCGCACTCACCCGAAATTCCTGCCTAAAGTGGTCTCTGAATTTCACCTCAACCAATCCATTGTGCTTCCAGTGTTCTTTCCAAAGCCTCATTCTCATCCTGGAGAATCAGCTCTTCACACTCTGGACTGTAAACGTGCTTTGGCTTTCTACTTGGATCGCACCAAACCACACAGAACTGCTCCTCAACTTTTCGTCTCCTTTGATCCAAACAAGTTGGGACGACCTGTATCGAAGCGCACCATCTCCAACTGGATGGCGGCTTGTATCTCTTTCTGCTATGCCCAGGCTGGATTACCCCTTCCCTGTAAGGTCACAGCACATAGGGTCAGAGCAATGGCAGCCTCTGTAGCCTTCCTCAGATCGACACCGATTGAGGAGATTTGTAGGGCTGCCACTTGGTCCTCGGTTCATACGTTCACCTCTCATTATTGTCTGGATACTTTCTCCAGACGGGATGGGCAGTTTGGCCAAACTGTGTTACAAAATTTGTTCTCCTAAGTTGCCAACTCTCCCTCCATCCCATTGAGGTTAGCTTGGAGGTCACCCACTAGTGAGAATACCTGCCTGTTTGTCCTGGGATAAAGCAATGTTACTTACCGTAACAGTTGTTATCCAGGGACAGCAGGCAGCTATTCTCACGTCCCACCCACCTCCCCTGGGTTGGCTTCTCTGCTAGCTACCTGAACTGAGGAGACACGCCCGGAGCATCGGGCGGGAAGGCACTGGCGCATGCG
This sequence comes from Geotrypetes seraphini, assembly GCF_902459505.1. NCBI lineage: Eukaryota > Metazoa > Chordata > Amphibia > Gymnophiona > Dermophiidae > Geotrypetes > Geotrypetes seraphini. The sequence continues at coordinate 74,423,555 of NC_047095.1, forward strand.
CGGTGCGGGCATCTCGAAACTTCTGAGTTTCTTCAAGCAAGACATGCTTGCAAGATGTCCGTATCGGGGCTCTGTCGGATGACATCACCCACTAGTGAGAATAGCTGCCTGCTGTCCCTGGATAACAACTGTTACGGTAAGTAACATTGCTGTGTCAGACATGGCAGATAGTAGAAAGGAGAAGCTGGCACAAATCTTGGTGGAAGCAAAAGAGGCTGGTGCACCACAACAATCTGAAAAGGGTAGCTCATCTCAAAGAATGATTTTCACTAGAATACAATAATGACTGAGATTTTCTAGCAGCGCATCTGGGGTAGTATTTTGGAAATATCTACATAGTATTGCTTTCTTTTTTTTTTTTATTAATCTTTATTGATATTCTAAGCAGATAAAAAGTGCAAATATTCACAGAATTAAAAAAAAACCAAAAACACGTTCATACCATATTTTTCGCTCCATAAGATAGAAACATAGAAATGGACGGCAGATAAGGGCCACGGCCCATCAAGTCTGCCCACCCTACTGTCCCTCCCCTACCTTTGCCCTGTGAATAGATCCCATGTGTCGATCCCATTTGGCCTTAAAATCAGGCATGCTACTGGCCTCAATCACCTGCAGTGGAAGACTATTCCAGCGATCAACCACCCTTTCAGTGAAAAAGAATTTCCTGGTGTCACCTTGTAGTTTCCCACCTCTGATTTTCCATGGATGCCCTCTTGTTGTCGCGGGACCACTGAAAAAGAAGATATCTTCCTCAGCCTCGATGCGGCCCGTGAGATACTTGAACTTCTCGATCATGTTCCCCCTCTCTCTGCGCTCCTCGAGCGAGTACAGCCGCAATTTGTCTAGCCGTTCCTCGTACGGGAGATCCTTGAGTCCCGAAACCATCCGGGTGGCCATTCTCTGAACCGACTCCAGTCTCAGCACATCTTTGCGATAATGCGGCCTCCAGAATTGCACACAGTATTCCAGGTGGGGTCTCACCATGGATCTATACAATGGCATAATGGCTTCCAGCTTACGGCTGACGAAACCCCTGCGTATGCTACCTATGATTTGTCTTGCCTTGGATGAATCTTGCTCCACTTGATTGGCAGCCTTCATGTCCTCACCAATGATCACCCCTAAGTCTCGTTCTGCTACCGTTCTTGCTAGGATCTCGCCATTAAGGGTATAGATCTTGCATGGATTTTGGCTGCCCAGGTGCATAACTTTGCATTTTTTGGCATTGAAGCTGAGTTGACAGGTCCTAGACTCCAGTAGGAGTAGGTCGTGTATCATGTTGTCGAGCGTTGAATCTTCGTCCGTTGTGCATTTGCCCACTACATTACTTAGTTTGGCGTCATCGGCGAATAAAGTTATTTTCCCTCGAAGCCCTTCTGCCAAGTCCCTTATAAAGATGTTGAATAGGATCGGGCCCAAGACCGAGCCCTGTGGCACTCCACTGATCACCTCCGTCATTTCGGAGGGGGTGCCGTTCACCACTACCCTTTGAAGCCTACCTCCAAGCCAGTTCCCAACCCATTTCGTCAATGTGTTACCTAATCCTATAGAACTCATCTTGCTCAGCAACCTGCGGTGTGGTACGCTATCGAATGCTTTACTAAAGTTCAGGTACACTATGTCCAGGGACTCCCCAATATCCAGCTTCCCCGTCACCCAGTCAAAGAAGCTGATAAGGCTGGATTGGCATGATCTTCCCCTAGTAAATCCATGTTGAGGGGATCCCGTAGATTCTCCTCATCCAGGATCTTATCCAACTGGTGTTTGATTAGAGTTTCCATTAGTTTACTCACTATCGATGTTAGACTCACTGGTCTGTAGTTTGCTGTCTCCATCTTTGAGCCTTTCTTGTGGAGTGGAATGACGTTAGCCGTCCTCCAGTCCAACGGGACGCTGCCTGTACTAAGGGAGAGGTTGAAGAGCGCGGACAGTGGCTCCGCCAAGACATCACTCAGCTCCCTAAGCACCCTGGGGTGCAGGTTGTCCGGCCCCATTGCTTTGTTAACCTTGAGCTTTGACAGCTCACCGTAGACACTGCTGGGCGTAAACTCAAAGTTACTAAACGGGTCAACTGAGCCAACCCTTGTCTGTAGCTGAGGGCCGAGCCCTGGCGCTTCTCGGGTGAAGACTGAGCAGAAGTATTCATTTAATAGTTGGGCTTTTTCCGAATCCTTTTCCACATAGTCTCCGTCTGGTTTCCTAAGACGTACAATCCCGCCTGAGTTTTTTCTTCTATCAGTGATATACCTGAAGAAGGATTTATCCCCCTTCTGGATTTGTAGGAGATTGCAGTAGGGAAGGAGCGCCTCAAGGTGGAGACCTTGTCGCTGAAGAACTTTGCCAGAGAATCGGCTGAGGGGGAGGATGGAGGCATTTTTGGAGGTTAAGGAATGCCAGATGTTAAATAATGTACTAGTCTGGTTGTTGGATTTGGAGATTTTGTCACCGTAGAAGTTTTTCCTTGCTTTTTTTAGAACATTATTGTAGAATTTAATGTTGACCCTCCAGGAGTGTCTGTCTGTAGGGGATTTAGATTTTTTTCCATTTTCGATCTAGAGCTCAGCATTTCTGTTTCGGTTCTCTGTGGAATGGGAGGTACCAAGGGGCCTTGTAGGAATAGGAGATGGTTTTAGTGGAGAGAGGGGCGAGGGAAAGGAAGGTGAACTCGGAGAGGGCGACCCAGTTTTGCCAGTTTGTTTCTGGTTCTGGTTTAGGGATGGGGGAGAATTTGTCAAGAAAATTGGTCCAGAACAGATTGCTCGAGATTTTTTTGTGGAAGGTAATAGAATTTGAGGTGCGGGATGGGGGCCCAAAATGTGACAGGAAGATTGGGAGACAGAAAGCCCCTAGGAAGTGATCAGACCAGGGAACAATTTCCCAGCGAATGTCAGTGGTTGAGGTTTTGTGAGTAGTGAGATCCAGAAAACTGATGAGGTCTAGTGTGTGGCCTTTTTCGTGGGTAGGGGAGAGAGTGGGAGGGGGAAAGCCTAAAGAGGAGAGGAAGCTATTAAATCTTTATCTTTAATTTACTTTATCTTTATCTTTAATTTACTAATGTAGCTGTACTGGCAGGTCTTCATAACTGACAACAGGGGACTTTGCATACTAAAAAGACTTCAGGAGTTTCTAACAGCATCAACAGAAACTGTGCATTATATAATGCAATGACTAATGCAAATATGTTCCCTGCCACTATAAGAGGTAATGTCACTGATGAGTGATTAAAAGGCGCAATGTGGTCAGCACTAAGATCAGGAAGGGCAATTTTTTTTAAACTAGATACCTGAGTATCTTTGTCCTGCCATTTCCCTCCCTTCCTTCAGGGTTCTAGGGACTTACTGAAACTTTTCAGACTCCAGAAAGCATGCAAACCCAAGGCATGAATTAATGACGCTTCAGTTTATAGGCTGCCCAGGTCGTGATTCCACACATGGGTTTGCAATCCCATTTGAGGCTGCAACCCACAATTTAGGAAATCTTGTTATAAGGTGCATATGGCAGTCCTCTAACTGAGTTCCTACCACTGGGGTTAATGCAGGCAGACTTCAGAGGGTGATGGTTAACGGTACCCTCTCTAAAACGTCGGAGGTGACCAGCGGAGTGCCGCAGGGCTCAGTCCTGGGTCCACTCCTCTTCAACATATTCATTAGGGATTTGACTCAAGGGCTTCAAGATAACCTTATTCACTGATGATGCCAAACTATGCAATATAGTAAATGGCTACAATCTAAGGATACTATGGAAAAGGACCTCCGTACTTTAGAAAGTTGGTCCTCTATCCGGCAGCTGGGCTTCAACGCCAAGAAATGTAAGGTCATGCATCTCGGAAATGGAAATCCATGCAGACCTTACACCTTGAATGGAGAAACTTTAACCAGGACTACGGCAGAATGAGACTTGGGAGTAATCATCAGTGCAGACATGAAAACTGCCACTCAAGTGGAGAAGGCTTCATCTAAGGCATGGCAGATGATGGGTTGTATCAAGAGAAGTTTCGTCAACAGGAAGCCTGAAGTCATGATGCCATTGTACAGAGCCATGGTGAGACCTCATCTGGAATACTGTGTGCAATTCTGGAGGCCACATTACCGTAAAGATGTGCTCAGAATTGAGTCGGTTCAGCGGATGGCTACCAGGATGGTCTCGGGTCTAAAGGGTCTCTCGTACGAAGAAAGAATGAACAAATTGCAGCTCTACACTCTCGAGGAGCGTAGGGAGAGGGGAGACATGATTGAGACATTTAAGTACATCAAGGGACGGGTCGAGGTGGAAGATGATATCTTTCTTCTCAAAGGACCCTCGAACACAAGAGGACATCCGCTCAAACTCAGGGGAGGGAAGTTTCGTGGAGACGTCAGGAAGTACTTCTTCACGGAAAGAGTGATAGAGCATTGGAACAAACTTCCAGTACAGGTGATCGAGGCCCGCAGCATCCCAGACTTCAAGAATAAATGGGATACCTATGTGGGATCCCTGCGAGGGTCATACCAATGAATCGGGTCACTAGGGTATAGACTTAATAGAGCGGGTCAGTAGAGTGGCAGTATGATCTGACTTAAGGGGGCCAGTAGACTTAAAAGGGTGGGTCAATGGTGTGGGCAGACTTGATGGGCTGTAGCCCTTATCTGCCGTCATCTTTCTATGTTTCTTTCTAAGTTTTGTAGACTCCCCTTCAAGTTTCAAGTTTCTTTAAAATTTCTTACCCTTCCTTCTGCTAGGATTAGGTTAGGGCTCTTCAGATTGGAAAAGAAATGGCTGAAGGGAGTTATGATTGACTGAAGTCTACAAAATCCTGAGTGGTGTAGAATGGGTACAAGTGAATCAATTCTTTACTACATCAAAAATTACATAGGGACACTCGATGAAGTTACAGGGAAATACTTTTTTAAAACCAATAGGAGGAAATTTTTTTTCACTCAGAGAATAGTTAAGCTCTGGAATGCATTGCCAGAGGTTGTGGTAAGAGTGGATAGTGTAGCTGGTTTTGTTTTTTTTAAAAAAAAAAAAAATTTTATTATAAGAGAAAAGCATACCATAACATACAACCATAATAACGTCCACCATATAAACAAGGCCTAATTACAGAAAAGCCTAATTACACAAACGCAAACTAAACCCTCTCAAATTTTTCTGATTTAACACCCCCCCTCCCATCCCCCAAACCCCCCTCCCCTCATCCCCACCCCAAGCGTAGCTGGTTTTAAAAAAGGTTTGGACAAGTTCCTAGAGGAAAAGGTCCCTCCTGTCAGAAATCGCCCGCAAACGCTCCTACAATCACTTCATCCCCCAACTCTGGAACCAACTTCCCCCACAAATCAGATTACAGAACTCAATGATGACCTTCCGGAAAGCAGTAAAGACCCTCCTCTTCAACTAAAATTACAACCGCAATATACCCCTCACCCCCCCTAAACTCCCCCTCCCTTCTACCCTCTCTTCTCCATTCTGATCCCCTACTTAAATTCCCATATAGTCCTTGTATTTAAACTACTGTACAGTCTTTGTATTGTCCAAATGTACTCCACTGTGAATGTTTGCTTGTAGGCCGTTCTGAGCTACTGGGAGGATAGGATAAAAATCGAAATAAATAAATAAAAGTCCATAGTCTGCTATTGAAATAGACTATTGAAGCCACTGCCCTGGAACGGTAGGATAGAATGTTGCTACTTTTGGGGGTTTTGCCAGGCACTAGTGACCTGGATTGGCCACCGTGAGGGTGGGCTACTGGGCTAGATGGATCATTGGTCTGACCCAGTAAGGCTATTCTTTTGTTCTTAGGAAGCCTGATGGCAAACTCACAATTAAAATAAATCTCAAAGAGCTGAAGTAGATTTGAACCTGGGACCCCTGATTCTCATCCCTCTGCTCTACATGGATGTCTTTGTGACCATTTTATAAAACAGACACTTCTATGTCCTCTGTTTGCAATACAACACAAAGTCCCATATGAGTTTTAAGCACTTTACAATTACACAGAACCTGGCCATGCCAGGAAACTACAACCTCAATAACTATAAACCGGGATTGCATCATTACATTACATTACATTACTGACTTCTATTCCGCCTGTACCTTGCAGTTCAAGGCGGATTACATCAAAAGATTACTGGACATTTCCAGGAAAAATTACAATTTAAGGAGCTGGTTACATAATAGAGTCGTGAGGAGGGATTAAAAGGTGATTTGTTAAAAAGGAAGTTTTAATAGCCCTTCTAAAGAATTTCTAGTGAGTAAGTATCCTAAGGCCAATTGGTAAGGAATTCCACCAATAGGTGGATTGATATGGAAACAAACCACGGAATACAGTGAGTGTGACCATATCAGGAGGAAGTCCGTTTCAATTTAAATGAAAATATGTTACTTTTCCTGTCAAATATTGCATCCCCCTTGTCAAATTAAGGGAGGAGGGAGTTATCAATGTGGGTACTCTTTAGATATGTTTATTTTACCATTAACCTGGGTTCTTAGTAACTAGGTCTCATGGCATTAAATGAGATCTTTGCTAAAATAGCTTGAGTTTGTGGTTATATAAGATGTCTTAATGGCAGCCCCCTCCCAGATAATGGTCTGAACCCAGTGGTCTGCACCAATCTGAAATCAGACCGACCAAAGGCCGAGAAGTCTTCCTCCTACCTAATAATAATAATAATAACTTTATTTTGTACTAGTCTTATAGCCCGTTACATTAACGGGTGCTAGAATATATGTGTGTGTGTCTGTCTTTATTTCTTTCTCTCTCTCTCTCCTTAGCCGCTTTCTGTATTTCTGTCTTTCTTTCTTTTTCCTTGGCTGTCCACTACCATCCCGCACCCCTCCTGACACGACTCCCGCTGTCTTTCTTTCTGTCTGTCTCTGTCCCTGGCCCCCTTTGTCTGTTTGTCTTTCTGTATATCTCCCTGCCCCTGTGTCTTTCTTCTTTTCTTTCTGTCTCCCTTCCTCCCTCTGTCTGTCTGTCCAAAGCAGCATTCCCTCCCCCTCCATTTCCCTCCCCCCACACCAGTTCCCTGTGCACCTGCCCCTGTGTCTTTCTGTCTCCCTTCCTCCCTCTGTCTGTGTGTCCAAAGCAGCATTCCCTCCCCCTTCCATTTCCCTCCCCCCACACCAGTTCCCTGTGCAGCAGCATTAGCGTTTCCTCTACCCCCTTTCCCTTCCCACAGTGGCGACTACAAACGCGGGCCCGAGTCCTTTGCCGCCCCCCCTTCCCTTCCCTTGGGCCCGACTACACATGGCGATTCAAGCAGCGTGTGCCGCAGTCTTCACACGCTGCTTTGGGTCCTTCTACTGACTGCCCTGATTTATTCTGGCACGTCCAGAGCAAATCAGGGCAGTAGAAGGGCCCGAAGCAGCGTGTGAAGATTGTTGCACACGCTGCTTAAATCGTCAGTCGGGCCCGCGGGAAGGAAAGGGGGAGGCGGCAAATGACTCGGGTCCCGGGCAGCGGAAAGTTGCTGGGCTCCGCAGGCCTCCCCACCCCACCATCCTAACGTCAAACTGATACCTGAGGGCGCCCACCACCACCACCACTTCCGCAGCTCGCTCGCACTTCGGCCGGTAGGGCCGTATTGTGAAGTGGAGAGCAGGGAAGCTTTTGTGATGTGCGAACACGCGGCGCGAGTGCGCATGTCTTTCAACAGGGAGCAGGACAGATCGTAAGCCGCGCATGCGCACTTCCTATGTGTCGCTACAGCTCACGGAAAACCGGCGCACACTTAGGAAGTGCGCATGCGCGGCCTAGCGTTTTATTATATTAGATACCGCCATACCCAGGGAGTTCTAGGTGGTTCACATCAATTAATTAAGGTTACAAACGATGAAGTCATTGGAGTTAACAGTTTAAGAATGTACAGGTCATTGAATTTGACAGGAATATACAAGAGTGTACAATAGGAAGGTAATATTTATTTACAGGAAAATACAGGCCATTGAAGTTAACAGGTTAGGCGAGTACAATAAGAAGGAGTAGGTGGAGGTTCATGTGCACTGATGGGAGTTGAAGACGTAAGAGGTTGTGTTAAGGGTTCTGTCCGTGGAATAAGTGCGTTTTGAGTTTTTTTCTGAAGTCAAGGTAGGTGGGGGCGTCGAGCACAATTTGGGCTAGCCATGGGTTCAGTTTAGCCGTCTGGAAGGAGAAGGTTTTGTCAAGGAACCTTTTGAAATGACATAATTTTAGGGAGGGGAAGGTGAACAGATGAATTCTGCGGGAGTTCTATCTGGGGTAGCTTGGCCCCTGGCCTGGCATCATTACAGTGGTGTACCTAGCATATGTGACACCAGGGGCCCATTATTTTTTGGCATCCCCCCATCTGTACGAAAAACATGATTTTTAGTAACAAGCCACACGTCACACATGAGTACCTAGGAAAAGGCAGCATCTTACATACTGCAGTGAGCAGTACAACATCAATACACCCATTGTAAAACTAAACAAGCCAGACTAGTACAGATCAATCCTGCAGTCAATCCTAACAGAAAATCATGTCTTTTGAACACACAGAACCTCTGCCCTCTTCTTTCTCTCTCCCCCCCACTTCTATCTGCCCTCTTCTCTCTCCCCTTCCATCATCTGCCCTCTTTTCTCTCCCCCTTCCATCATCTGCCCCTTCTCTTTCTTTCACCCCACTTCCATCATCTGCCCTCTTCTCTCTCCCCCTTCTCCCCACTTCCATCATCTGTCCCTTCTCTCTCTTTCCCCCACTCCATCATCTGCCCTCTTCTCTCAATCTCTCCATCCACCACAGGCCCATCTTTCTCCCTCACCTTTCCGATTAAGGCAACAAGATTGGCAAGGCCCCCCCCCCCCCGCAATGTCACTGAGCGGCATTGGCGCCCCCCCTTCTGCGACGGCACTCAGTGGCATCGGCGCCCCGCGACAGCACTCAAGTTCGGCCTCCTTCTCCTGGCATCAGCAGAACTTCAGATCGGCAACAGGTGCTCAGTCAAAAGCTTCCCCTGACTGAACTGCCTGGGCGGAAACAGGAAGCTGAGTCAGGGGAAGCTGTTGACTGAGCACCTGTTGCCAAACTGAAGTTCTGCTGATGCCGGGAGAAGGAGGCCGAACTTGAGTGCTGTAGTGGGGCAGGGGGGGCGCCGATGCCGCTGAGTGCCGTCGCAGCCCAGGAATTTTCCGGACCTGTCCGGCTGTGCATCCCCTCCTAAGGCTGCACCTGGGGTGGGCCCCCCCCTTGGTATGCCACTGCATCATTATGCCTTCTTGGTGGCTGGGGAGGAGCGAGAGCCTAAGGATTGCTGTAACCTGCTCCCGCTGAATCTCTGGTGTGATCCCTGAAAGGGTCTTTGCATCGTTTTTCCTCCCAAACACATACAGAATCTTCGGGAGCCTCGAAAATTGCCTCATCTCGAACTTTGGGCCATTAGGGGTCTGCTGTCCAGTAAAGACTTGGGGCAACACTGGCCATCAAGTCATCTAGGCCCTTGTCTAATAGCTCTGCCCCTGAAAGGAAAGCCTGCTTAGCATAGCTTTAGAGGTATCATCTCCTGTCCACTGTTTGATCCAGAATATCTATAAGGCGGAGACAGCATAGGCCGAGATCTTGCTCATAACTCTGATAAGATCATACAGAGCATCCGCAAAATAATTAACCCCAGAGAGGAGCATTTGGGGATCTTCATCATCTTTACGGTCTGAGGACCAAGTCAAGACATGGCTGCCACCTTAATTTCTAGGCTAAAGCTTCAAATTGTTGCTTGAGGAGCAAGTCCACATTATGGTCCTGAGTATCCTTTAACAACACCCCTCTTTCACTAGGCAGGGAGGTTCATTTAGTGACCTGCGCTGCCAGCAAATCCACTTTCAGCTGAACAAACAGCTGCTGGAAATCTGGCGCCACAAATACAGCATGGCCATACTTTTAGCCACTTGAAGGGATCCCTCTGGTGACACTTAGTGATGTCTGGATGCAAGGGAAAAAACATGACTGGAGCCAAAGAAATGCTCATAACCGAGCACTGAGAAGAGAAAGCTGGCAGAACTTCCAGCTTTAACTCTTCCAAGTTTCCAAGTTTATTATAAGATTTGATAAATCGCCTATTCCAGGTTCTAAGCGATGTACATCTATAAGTTACAAAGTTAGGGTAAACATACAAACTAAAAGAGCTTAATATTAAACAAGTTAAAATAACATAAAAGTACATGACATAAAATCACATGACTAGACAAAAGCAACAAGACTGATTAACATGTATGATCAAAGAAGGGTAAAATTATGGGGAGAAATACAATTCAATGTAAAAGAAACATTTAAGGTTAAAAACATTAGGAAAAAGGAAGAAATTTAATATAAGATGCAAAAAAGAAAAAATTCAATTAGGTACTAAAAGCGTCTTTGAAAAGGAATCCCTTAAGTTTGCTCTTAAATTTATCTAGCATTCTTTCCTCTCTCAAATAAATTGGCAAGTCGTTCCAGGCTTGAGGAGCCGTAACTGAAAAAATGGAGTGACGCGCGTTTTTGTCCTATCACCAGACAATAGCGCGCAAGATCTTCTAGCGTAAGGTAAATGGGCGTAGTAGGTCCTTATTGTGTTTTCAGTAGGTTCATAGTCAAATGCGCGGAAGACATATTGGCCCTGATTCTGTAAACTGCGCCTAACTTTAGGCATCTTTGTGGCACAAGTGTCAATCAGCGTTACTTAGGCGCTACATAGGCATCGTATAGACGTCTCTTTTTTTTTTAATTGAAAAGCTTTTATTGAAAAAACACTCCAAACAGTACAGAACAATTGCACATGAAATGCAAGAACAAAAATACAGAGAGCTGAATACCACACTCCAAACTAGCACACAGAATTAAAATCAACAGCTTAAACATGTGCAAGTCCTACAAACTAATAAGAACAATCTAACATACCCACCAAAGCACAGCCAATATCCCCCCTCCCACCCCCAGGGACAAAACACAATACCTACAGCTCTCAATATGGTTGAGAGATAGTCAATTCCAAACAGATACCAAAAATTAAAAAAGGAATATGGTTATGGGATCCCCCCCCAATCATCGCCCATCTATTCCAACCCCAAGGCCAACTCAAAGCCCCTGACCACCCCTACCACAGACCCCCACAGAAGCCCGAAAGTTGCGCCACACATGAGCATAGCCATGGAGTTTATCATGCCGCAAGGCCGTTAAGTAATAAAGGTTCTGCCAATTAAGCAAACGTTGCTCCACCAGGGCCCACGTGGGAGAGAGCGCCTGATTCCACAAAGAGGCAATGGCCAATCGAGCAGCAGTGAATGCCAACTTACAAAACAAAGAGTCACCCCCAGCCAGTTCCAATTGATGCCAAAACAACAAGGCATGTCGCCAATCAGCCGGTATCTGGACATCTAAGATCCTGGATACCCGATCAAAGACCTCGGTCCAGAATCCACCCACCTGCCCACACTGCCACCACATATGAAAATAGGTACCCACTTCCCCACAGCCCCTCCAACACAGAACACTCACACCTCCCCGCCAACGAACCACGACCTGAGGGGTATAGTACCACCGAAAGAGGACCTTGTAACCATTCTCGATCAGCAAAGCAGCAATCCCCGCCGAGGAGATCTCCGACCATATGTCACCCCAAGTATCCCAGGAAATAGCCGAACCACAATCATCTTCCCAGGCCCTCATGTAGGGGAGGGGAGCCCCCCTACCGTTAAGGCACCTATATATTGCAGAGAGAGCTCCCCTCTGAAGCACAGGACCCAATAACAGCTCAAAGGGCGTCTTACCACCCCTCAAGTCTCCCAGAAGACCCGAGGTCCTAAAATAATGTAAGACCTGTAGGTAGGGGAACAGATCCCTTATCCCAAACCCATACTTACCCCTGAGTTCTGCAAAGGGTCTAACACCTCCCCGGACCGGGTCCCACAACTGTCCCACACATACCAAACCCCGTGACTCCCAGTCTGCAAACACTCCCCCATCCCTTCCCGGTGGAAAGTCAGGGTTGTATCTCAATGGAGTATACCATGAGTGTCGCCTACTCCCCAGTAAGCAAGCTCGGGTCTGATTCCATACCCTCAAGGAAGTCACTACTGAAGATACTCCCCCGACTAGTCGCGCCCTACCAGGCACCCACGGCCTATGTAACAAAGGCACCCCCTCATTTAAATTTTGCTCAATTTCCACCCACGGTTTCGGCGTCTGCGTCTGCCATTCTAAAAGGGCGCGCAGCTGAGCAGCCTGATAATATTTCACCACATCTGGGACCCCCAGCCCCCCATCCCCTCTCCCCATACATAGAACCTTCCTACTCACCCTTGGCCGCCTCCCAGCCCAAATAAAATTAAAGATATGCCTTTGAACCCCCTCTAACGTTTTTCTACCCACCCAAAGAGGCAATACTTGGAATAAGAACAACAAACGAGGCAAAATCATCATCTTCACGATGGCCACCCGGCCCAACCAAGAGAAATACAGTGGTGCCTCGCATAACGAACGCCTCGCACAGCGAACGCTGCGCACAACGAACTTCATGTCTTGCTTCCTACAACGAACTTCGTTTCACACAACGAAGTCGCCCGAGCTGCATCCTTCCACGCAGGCACTGCGCTTAACTGCCCTCTCTCCGCCTGGCTCCCTGTGCAGTGGCGCTACATATTTTAAATCCCCTTGCCGCCGCTGCTGCATATTTTTAAGCCTCTGCCGCCACCGCATATTTTTAAACCTCCCACCGCCGCCACATATTTTTTAAAAAAAGCCACCACTGCTGCAACTTTAATCTCACCCGCTCACTCGTAACTGGTGGTCTAGCAAATTTCCCAGCCAGAAGCGCAGAGATCAAGAGCAAGCCTTCTGTGCTACTGCCTGGGCCTGCGCTGATCTCTGAATGGCTGCAGTCAGCTCTCGCGGGACTCACAAGAACTAACTGCAGCCATTCGGAGATCGGCATGGGCCCACACAGGCGTGCAGAGGAATTGCTCCTGATCTCTGCGCTTCTGGCCTGTACGCCACTGGCTGGGAAAGATGGGAGGAATTAAAAAAGGTACCGAGGGGGGATGATTAAAAAGGTACTGGGGAGTATGTGGGGGGTGATTATAATACACAGCAAGGATCAACAAAACCCCTGTCTCCCCTCCCCTTCACATATATCCCCTCTACTATCAAGAAAATTGAATAAGCCAAATTATTATAGAATGATACACAGAAATATCATGCTAACAGAATACCACAGTCACACATAGCAGGAATAGGGTTAGGGTAGTGCAACTAGGGCAACTGTCCCCCCTGGTCAAAGAGAGCCGTAAGCCTCTGCCTGGACTTTGCAGTCCCCAGTTGTGTCTAACACCAGCTCTAACAAGATAAATTTATCTTTTTTTATGTCATCTTAGCATATTTTATGCTACAGAACAAATTATTTTTTTTAACATGTATTGTTATGGGAAAACGCGTTTCACATAACGAACTTTTCGCATAACAAACTTGCTCCTGGAACCAATTAAGTTCGTTGTGTGAGGCACCACTGTACAGATCTTTCCAATTAAGCAAATCTTGGCGAATACGACGAAAGAGCGGGGGAAAGTTAAGGTCATATAAATCCACTCCCGGCGGTCCAAAATAAACACCGAGATATCGCAAAGAACGCTGAACCCACCGAAACGGATATCGGTCTCGGAGATAGGACACCCGGTCCGCAGGCAAGTTAATGTTGAGGAGCTCTGATTTACCAACATTCACCCGAAAGCCCGACACCCCACCATAAATATCCAACTCCCGCAATATAGCTGGCAAGGAGGTCGCAGGTTCTTCCACCGTGAACAGAATATCATCCGCAAACAAGGCCAGCTTAAAATCCCCTCCCGGCACCGTAACCCCCTTAATATCCTGATTCATCTGCACTCGCTGCGCCAGGGGTTCTACCGTCAAAGCAAAAAGGAGCGGGGAAAGCGGGCACCCCTGACGTGTGCCCCTTGCCAGAGAGAAAGTCTCCGAATAACCACCATTCACCTTGATGCAGCTCAAAGGTCCACTATACAGGACCCGAATCCAGTCCCGCATTCGTTGGCCCAACCCCACCGACTCTAGGACCTGAAATAAAAAGGGCTAAGCTACCCTATCGAATGCCTTTTCAGCATCGATAGATAAAAACACCGTTTCTCGCCCCCCCCCCTAGCCCTATCATATAAGTTATAGACCCTACGAGTATTATCACCGACCTGTCTGCCTACCACAAAGCCCGACTGATCTGGATGGATCAGCCGTGGGATCCAACTCATCAATCGGTCCGCTAAAATTCACGTGAAGATCTTAGTATCAACCCCCAGCAAGGATATTGGCCTGTAGGAAGCACATTGGAGGGGATCCTTCCCCTCCTTAGCTAACACCGTCACTCCCGCCAAGCGCATGAAGTAAGGGAGGGTACTATTCCCTTGTAAAGAGTTAAGAAAACGCAACAAAGGAGGCAGTAGCAGATCTTGAAAACGTTTGTAGTACTGAACAGTAAAACCGTCCAACCCAGGCGATTTATCAAGCTTCATAGAGCGCAGCGCACTACGAGCCTCAAGCAATGTAAGAGGGCGGTCCAACCGCACCCCATCAGCCTGTGTAATCTGGGGCAACTCTGCTGAAGTTAAGTAAGCATCCTGGTCCCGCGAGGGTCCTGGATCTTCCGGGGTATAAAGTTGAGAATAATATTCCACAAAATGAGCACGGATAGCATCCTCAGTCTGTAACACCTCCCCAGAAGCCGCCCAGAGTGAAAGGATCTGGTTGCGCGTCTGTCGCACCCTAAGACGATGTGCTACCAGTCGACTAGCTTTGTTGGAGAACTCAAAATATCTCTGCTGGAGGAGCTGTAAGTTATGGTGTAATCTGTCCAAGTCTAAAGCCTGGAGGTCCCTGCGGGCCTGAAACAAGCGCTCCCGCAATTCCACATTCCAAGGAGAACGCTTATGCAAACTCTCCAACCTACCAATCACAGTCAACAGGCCCGCTGCATCCTCCCGCCCCTTACGCTGTCGGGCCGACGCCAGGGCTATTAATCTGCCTCTAAGGGTAGCCTTTAACCCCTCCCAAACCGCTTCCAATGAAGCTCCACACTCCACATTTACATCCAGATATTCTTGTATCCACCCTTCGATCTGCGTTCCCACCTCTGGGTCATCTAAAAGACTATCATTAAAACGCCAAAATTTCCGTCCCGAGCCCCCACCCACCCCCTGGAACCGCAACCACACCGGGGCATGGTCCGACCACGTAAGGGACTCAATCCCCGCGGACTCCACCCTCCGGAGTAGTCCCCGCTCCACAAAAACATAATCAATTCTAGAATATGAGGAGTGTATCCCCGAAAAGTAAGTATAGTCCTTAACCGAAGGATGCAGCCACCTCCAGCAGTCCACCACATTCAGATTGGCCAATGCCTCCCGCAACAGTTTACGATCCCTTCTCCCATAATGATCCACCCTCCCTGAGTTATCCAAATTAGGGGTCACTGTAAGATTGAACATAAGAACATAAGAACTGCCTTCTCCGGATCAGACCTTCGGTCCATCAAGTCCGGCGATCCGCACACGCGGAGGCCCTGCCAGGTGTACACCTGGCGTAATTTATAGTCCATCAAATCCTTATATGCCTCTCTTAAGGAGATATGCATCTAGTTTGCTCTTGAAGCCTAGGATGGTCGATTCTGTCATAATCTCCTCTGGGAGGGCATTCCAGGTGTCAACCACTCTCTGAGTAAAGCAGAACTTCCTGACATTAGTCCTGAACCTGTCCCCCCTCAGCTTCATTACATGTCCTCTAGTCCGTGTCAAATTGGACAATGTAAATAATCTTCTCTGCTCTATTTTGTCGATTCCTTTCAGTATTTTGAAGGTCTCGATCATATCCCCACGCAGTCTCCTTTTCTCAAGGGAGAACAATCCTAGTGTTATAAGTCTGTCCTCGTATTCCAGTTTCTCCATACCCTTCACCAGTTTTGTTGCTCGTCTCTGCACCCTCTCCAGCAGCTTTATATCCTTCTTTAGGTAGGGGGACCAATGTTGGACACAGTATTCCAAGTGTGGTCTGACCATTGCCCTATAAAGCGGCATTATAACTTTCTCTGATCTACTCGAGATTCCTTTCTTTATCATGCCCAACATTCTATTTGCCTTCTTTGCCGCTGCCGCGCATTGTGCCGACGGCTTCAGGGTCCTATCTATCAGTACACCCAGGTCCTTTTCTTGTTCACTCTTCCCCAGAGTTGCACCTGACATTGTATACTCGTATTCCTTATTTTTATTGCCTAAATGCATTACCTTGCATTTCTCCACATTGAACTTCATCTGCCATTTCTCCGCCCATGTTTCTAACCGACACAAGTCGCTCTGAAGTTTCTCTCTATCCTCCTGCGATCTGATTGCCCGGCATAGTTTTGTATCGTCTGCAAACTTGATGATCTCACTGGATGTTCCTTCCTCCAGGTCATTGATATAAATATTAAAAAGGATCGGCCCAAGTACCGAGCCCTGGGGTACACCACTAGTCACTTTCTCCCAGTCAGAGAACTTCCCATTTATGCCCACTCTCTGCTTTCGGTTTTCCAGCCATTTGCCTATCCATCTTTGTATATCCCCCTCTATGCCATGACTTTGTAGTTTCCTGAGAAGTCTTTCGTGTGGAACTTTGTCGAACGCTTTCTGGAAGTCCAAGTATATTATGTCCACCGGCTTCCCACTATCAATTTGCTCGTTCACGGTCTCGAAAAATTGGAGTAAATTAGTCAAACATGATTTCCCTTTCCTGAATCCATGTTGACTGGGTTTCATCAAGTCGTATGCGTCCAAGTGCCGGACTATGCTATCCTTGATCAGTGCTTCAACCATCTTGCCAGGGACAGACGTAAGACTAACAGGTCTATAGTTGCCCGGTTCCCCTCTCGATCCTTTTTTGAAAATTGGGGTGACGTTCGCTATCCTCCAGTCGTCCGGTATCTGTCCAGTTCTGATTGTCTGATTGAAATCCCCCCCAAATACCAGGGCTCCCCCCTTAAACTTGAGAATCCGAGGAACCAACTCACGAAAGAAGGACCCCTGACCCTCATTAGGGGCATAGATATTTACCAGGGAGTATAAGACCCCCTCAATCAGAGCCTCCAGCATAATGTATCTGCCCTGAGGATCCCGCACCACCCTGCGTACCTCACAACGGATCCCCTTACGAATAAGAATTCCCACCCCACCCCTCTTAGAAGTGCCCACCCGGGAAGCCCAGAAGGCCTGTGGGAACCTGTGATCTCCAGCCAAGGATTCATGGGACTGCAGTAAATGTGTTTCCTGGACAAAGCAAACATCAGCCCTCAAACGGAGCAATTCCCTATAGAAGGCCCTTCTCTTGTTGGGAGAATTGAGACCCCTAATATTATAAGAGACTAGTTTAAACACCCCCATATTCCAAATAAAATAATGACAATGCAAACCCAACCCCAACAGGTATGTCCCCCCTTCCCCCCCCTCTCCCCCCATCCCTCCCCACCACCCCCCTCCCCCACAGTGAGAGTCCTCAGAGCTCCCACCAACATACAAAGAAGTGAACCATCTCCATGGCCCCTTACACATATCCCACACTCAAACAGCAACTATCAAAAACAGTGTGTACAAGAATCCCCCACCCCCAACCCACCAATCCCTCAAGCTCCCATGTCACCATTTACATTCTCCCCTTCCCCACACTGCACTACCCCCCATTCAACACAAACCTAAAACCTTCAACTTCCCCCTCCCCCCTCGTCCCAAACCAGGTAATGTATAACCCCCACACAACACTCTCCCAAGGGGTAAGACTCAACTGTCCATTCCCCCGGAGGGGAGTCTAAAGACCCCCCCGCCGAGACATGAAACTGGCAGTGGAAACAGGAAAAAAGCAAGTACATTCAGTCAGCTCTCAGGGGGGAGCACTTGAGGACGAAGCAGCGGCCCGAAGAGGGGGTCCACCCCCTCGGCCACCCCTCCCGCTCCGGGATCCATTTTCCACTCGTTGCCAGCGGGAGGTAGAAGGACGCCCACCCTGGCCAGGCACTACACCTCCCGCCAGAGCAGCCTCCTCAGGGATCTCAATACCCGCTTGTTGTAGCAGCCCACGAGCCTCTCGAACTGTGGTAACTCTGGTGTGAACTCCGTTGATGGTAATAACAACTCCAAAAGGGTAAGTCCAACGATAGCGCATATTGCTGCGCTGCAAAGCCCTGGTCACTTCCCTGAACGCCCGCCGTTTCTGGAGTGTGCCAGCAGCCAGATCCTGATAGAACTCCAGCCGGTGACCCTCCCAGGTGACCGTGCCCATCTCCCGGGCTCTGCGGAAAATCCGCTCTTTAAGGACAAAGCTCTGAAGGCACAGCACTATATCTTTCGGTTGATCCAGTGTCCGGGGTCCCAGCGCACGATGAGCCCGCTCCAGTCCCGGCTCCAATGTGTCGTCTTGCAGGAGCCACCTGATCAGCTTGATTGTAGTAGCACGAACATCCTTAAATTCAGGCAGGTCTGGCAGGCCCCGCACCCTCAAATTGTTACGCCGGGTGCGGTTCTCCAGGTCCTCGACCTTATCCTGAAGAAGTTGGTAATCCGCAGACACCGTCTCCAGTGATCTCTGCATTCCGGTTACACTGTCCTCACAGCTATCCATGCGCATCTCCACCACCTCGACCCTCGTGCCCACCTCCACCAGGTTAGTGCGCAACTCCTGCACCGCCTCCCGAACCTGCACCGCCACCGCCGATATTTCAGATTTTACCTCTGCGATCCATCGCTGCATATCCGTTTTAGTAATCGGGTCCATCGGTGAACTCTCCGGTACCGGGTCCGCCACCATGTCAGCCACAGCCGCCAGGGCCCCGCTCAATTTCGCCGCCTCCCCGCTGCACATCTCAGGGCCCATGCTGCCACGTGTAGCCCGGCTCAGCGCTTGTTCCATTGTGCGCTGGCCGGGTTTGTCGCCGGGCAACTTTTTTCGCGTTGCCATAGTGAGCGCTGCAACTTCACACACCTCACCAACCACCGGGAACAAAAATTTGCGCCGTTTTCACACCGAAATGATAGTTATTTCGCCGGCCCGAACGGGAGCTCTCAATTCAAGCTCCCATCCGTGGTGATGACGTCACTTCCTCCGTATAGACGTCTCTAATGCACTAAGCGTATCTTAGGCGTGTATTAGGCACACGTTCCAAAAATCCCATATAGACACCAGATAGACGTCCGTATGATGTTATATATAAAAAGGTGGTTTTTACTGATTTGTTATTATTTAAGGACTGTAAGCTTTAACATAATTAACCCAAAGTATACCATCATTAAAAGGATAATAAAAACACAGTATACCGTGTTTAAAAGAATAATTATATTAGTTTCAGTGGGAGTTATCTGGGAACATCAGCATGGAAGGGGGGAAGCTTCACTCCTGTGCTACACAGAAACTTGTATAGTAATGGTATCATTAGCTCCTATAAGAAGTGTAAAGCATAGGACTTTGAGCTCCTTATAGGCTTCAAATAGATGTGGTTTAAGCTCCAGAAAGGCTTTAGCACGATACATGCTATTTAGGTCATCCAATCAGCTTTCTCTGGGCATCCCACATTCATTATTTGAGAGAGGTCGATTCCTTGCTCTAAATAACATTCTTTCTCATGAAACATTGCTACAATCAGCTCATTCTTCAAAGCAAACAGAAAGCCCATAACTTCAATTGGCCAAGCTTAAAAACTGAATAAAACACAGAACAGACCTGAATGTGGCTTCTAGTTCATTGCAAATGAAGGTATGCAGCTGCACAATGATGATCTCATTGTGACATCATCAAAGTGCACCTGCAAAGTAGAATGCCACAAGTAAAAGACAGGCCGGTATTTAAACTCACAACCTCTGGAAGATCAGTACAGCGCTTTTGCTCATTGAGCTACAGCACCTTCCACTCCAGTCTCTTTGACTCCCCTGTTATATCATAACTTAGTGATCTAAAGTAAAATCTGCTTAGTTATCATCTCACAGTTAGCTGAGACAAAAGACTAGTAGCTCAATGGCTTAAAGCACTGCTTTCATTGTCCCCAAAGCCAGAATCTCAAGTCGGGTTCAATAAATGTGACATGGATTCAAATACTGCTGTTTTTAGCAAATGCAAACTCAACTTTTGGAATAGATTGTTTCTAGTATTGCTAATGTTGTGCTGTTTGAGATGAAAACTAGACGTGATTGGTCATTTTTATTAAAATGAGTATTTTGTTAGCTGAAGGACATAAGGGAGTTGAACCCAGACCAAGCTCACACCCCAACCTTCATTCTAACCGCTTTGCTACAGAATCAGCCATAAAATCATAACAATTCTAATTGGATTATACTGTGCTGTTTAGGCATCCTTTGGGCAGTAATATCGGCATGCTTGCGGCTCCGTAACAGAGCGCCTGAAGCATGCCAAATGGGCTGCAGTTCAGCATATCTCAAGCTGTCAGGGTAGGAAACTGACTGAAAGAAGCCACCAAATTAAGGCACCTGGTTCATCCTCTCCACCTCTCCTCTAATCTTATGTTCTCAAATGTTATGCTGGTTGCAGGCTGAGGCAGGAGACATGCCAGCTATCCTGTTTGCCACCCCCCCCCCCCCACCTTTGCAGCCGGGGCTCATGGAACACTAGATAAGACAAAGGTCAATATGACCAAGAAGCTGAAGTGATGCTTGTTAAGAAAACACTAAGGCCCAGCTGCTACTCAATATAAATAAGCACAAAGTGAAAAATGGTATGATTTTTATTGCACAGTCCAGGAAAGCAGCATGCAAGTGTAATATCAGGCAACAGCAGTTCGATAAGATGGATGACAGGTATGCATAGTGTCATACCCCACAAGCTCCTGTTCACGGCAGCGAGCTGTGGACCCCGTGACCGTAACTATCCAAACTTGTACCCTTTAACCAGGGTATCCTTCAGGCCTTCTTAGGCAACCGCCTAAGGTAAAACAGTAGGTTCAAGGTTCTCAGGTAAATCAGGCAAAAGGGAAAAAACCACACACTTCCCAGAATGTCAGAAAAATAAAGTTGTATTTTATTTTTATACTTCCAATTAATTCACCCAGGTATTGATAGCAAATTGCCGCATTTCCAATATAGTTTGCAACACACTTTAAACACAGAGCTCCGGGTCAAACGGGTCACCCTGGCTTCATCCACATAAGCCTGGCTCTAATTCAAAATGTTAAATCAAACACAAACGTTGGGCTGGACTTTAGTCTTTGCCTCTCAGTCCTCTTCACCAGCCTTCCATGTTTAGGATAGTTCAAACAATACTTCCTCACTAGGAAAGAGCAGGAGGGGCAAACAACCCTCCTGCAGTATGGAAAAAAAACCCCAAAGGTTCATCAAACGAAACCAAACCAAACCAACAAAAGGAACTGCTAGCTTTGTAGCTCTCCCACAGAGTGCCTGCAGATAAAGGAACTCTCCCTCCAACACAGAAAAGAATTGTACTGTGTCTTACGTTCCTACAGACTCTTATCTTTCCCAATTAACCTCCAGCTGTGAAGAAAGGGAAAACACAAACGCTCTGTCGTTTGTGAGGTTAGACAGTCTAATGAGGCAGACAGCGTGCCAGACTTTAGGAATAAATGGGATACCCATGTGGGATCCCTACGAGGGTCAAGATAAGGAAATTGGGTCATTAGGGCATAGACAGGAGGTGGGTAAGCAGAGTGGGCAGACTTGATGGTCTGTAGCCCTTTTCTACCGTCATCTTCTATGTTTCTGTGTTAATGCACCAGTTCAGGGATTGCAGTGTTTCAGAGTGTAACTGTGATAAGCATATCCCAAACTCTTGATTCAAAACTATTAAGCAAAGCAGGTAAGAAACAAAAATAGCCAAATCCTGCCCACCTTTGCTCAGTTTGTGTCCATTGCCTCCAAACCTTCAGTAGACCAGTGTCCATCGGTTCACAGCTTTGCAGGTCCCTCTCAGCTGTGGTCTCAAGCACTCCTGACATGTCCACCATGTCCCAGTCATGGCTCAGCTCCTCAGGATTCAGTTCAGGAGAGATGAGCTTTCTCTCGAGCTCACCCTGAAGCCTCCTCGGCTCCTCCTCCTCTCTGTGTCTCAGCTGCATTGCTTTAACTCCCTTCAACTCGCCCCTCCCTCCTCTGAAGAGGGGGAAGGGAGAGAAATCTCTCTGCAGCTGTGTCTGCTTCTGTGACCACTTCCTGTTCTGACCCGGGCCTTCTGGGAGTTGAAGTTTCTTACCTCCCGGGTTCCTTTGAGCCCTAACTGCAGGCTTCGAAGAGTAACCTGACACCAGCCTGACCTCCCCTTGGAAGTCACTGTCTGGCTCCTCAAGGTTAGTCCCAGGGAAGTCAGCGCTTACATAATCCTCCGGGCCAACCTGGTTGGCTCTCCTACCTAGGGATTTATTGGTCTTCACTAGCCCTGTGCCAAAGCTAGGAAGAGAGCTAGCTTTGCCACAATAGTAAGCCACTCCTAGGTCCAAGTTGTTACTGTGGTAGAATTGTTAAGGTCCCAGAATCCGTTCCTGGTAGCAGAAGGCAGGCTGAAGAAAAAGGAAGATGGATTGAGACAAATTAAGAATTGATTGGTGAATTATAGGCTGTCTTCTACAAAGGTGTGCTAAATCCACGCATGCGCTAACTACTAACACGTGCATAGGATAAATGCACGCGTTAACCTTTAGCACACGCTAACGGCGCCTAACGGTGCCACTGCAGCACGCTGTAAAACTTAACATGTGCATGTTGACTGGGTGACAGGAAAGCTAGACTCGGGAGAGTCTCTGGACATAGTGTACTTGGATTTCAGTAAAGCGTTTGACAGTGTCCCACACCGTAGACTATTAAACAAGATGAAATCGATGGGGTTAGGTGAGAAACTAACGGCATGGGTCAATGATTGGCTGAGTGGAAGACTTCAGAGTGTGGTGGTCAATGGCACCCTCTCTAAGACATCGGAGGTGACTAGCGGAGTGTCGCAGGGCTCAGTCCTGGGACCATCCCTTTTTAACATATTCATAAGGGACTTGACCCGAGGGCTTCAGGGAAAAGTAGCGCTGTTTGCTGACGCCGCCAAACTGTGTAACATAGTAGGTGAAAGCGATCTCACGGATGGTATGGCACAGGATCTGATCAAGTTGGAAAACTGGTCCTCGACATGGCAGCTGGGCTTCAACGCAAAGAAGTGTAAGTTGATGCATCTCGGCAGCAGAAATCCATGCAGAACATACACCTTGAATGGAGAAACACTAGCTACGACCTCAGAAGAACGGGACTTGGGAGTAATCATCAGTGCAGACATGAAGGCTGCCAAACAAGTAGAGAAGGCCTCATCCAAGGCAAGGCGGATGATGGGATGTATCAATAGATGCTTCGTCAGCCGTAAACCTGAAGTCATAATGCCACTGTACAGAACCATGATGAGACCTCATCTGGAGTACTGTGTGCAGTTCTGGAGGCCACATTACCGTAAAGATGTACTTCGAACTGAGTCAGTCCAGCGAATGGCCACTAGGATGGTCTCCGGACTCAAGGGTCTCTCATACGAGGAAAGACTGGGCAAGTTGCAGCTCTACTCTCTAGAAGAGCGCAGGGAGAGGGGTGACATGATTGAGACATTTAAGTACGTCACAGGTCGTGTTGAGGTGGAAAACGACATATTCTTTCCTAAGGGACCTTCAGTCACAAGGGGGCACCCGCTCAAACTCAGAGGAGGGAGATTTGGTGGTGACACCAGGAAGTATTTCTTTACAGAAAGGGTGGTGGATCACTGGAACAAACTACCGGTGCAGGTGATCAAGGCCACTAGCGTGCTTGACTTTAAGAATAAATGGGACATCCACGTGGGATCTCTACGTGGGTCGAGCAGCACTCTGACTTAATGGGGTGGGACAGTAGAGTGGGCAGACTTGATGGGCTATAGCCCTTTTCTGCCATCATCTTTCTATGTTTCTATGTTTCTACCAATAACTTTCAACGACGGAACAACTAATAAGTGTTGTTCAGTTGATCGTAAGACTCTCGAAGTATTATAGGGGATTAAAAATTTATAAATAAATGCTGGAGTTTTAAAAATTATAGATTTGAAAGTGAGTAAATTTAATTTGTATATTATGCGATATATAACCGGCAGCCAATGTGCTTTCTCAAGCAAAGGCATAACGTGATCGAATTTCTTAGCGTTTTCAATAATTTTAATCGAGGCATTTTGTATAATTTGTAAGCGTTTGATTTCTTTTTGGGCTATTCCTTTAAATAAGGCATTACAATAGTCAATCTTTGAAATAACTAAGGAGTGTATCAATATATTCAGGGATTTTGGGCATAAAATTTTTTTCATTGAGCGAATTTGACGGAGACTATAGAAAGAAGATTTCACGACATGACTAATATGATCATGATATGTTAGTTTTTCATCAAAAATAACTCAGAGAATCCTGATCTTATGAATAAGTTTCAAAGAAATGCCTTTAATAGATATTGGACAGGAAAGGGTAGAATTGTCTTTCCAAGGGAATAGCAATACATTTGTTTTGTCAATATTTAGTGCTAATCTATTTATTTCGAGCCAATGATGAATCTGTTCAAGTTTACAGCTAGGTGGAAATAACACTTGGAAGCACAGAGGCCCTGTTCAGCCGGTGTACTGTGAGGTCAGGCCCTGAACAGGTGGCATACTATGGGATCTTCCCCCTGATCCAGGGCCACTACCACCTTCTGCACAGAAGCAGACTCTGCAAGGGAGACGTTATCCTGGGATAAATGTGGCTGGAATTGGACATCTTCCTCCCAGTCAGTGATAGACTGAGCCTCCTGGTCCAAGTCTGCATCCTCATCTGGTTGGGGTGCCTGCTGAGGGGAGAACACCTGCTCTGCTGCCGTTGGTGTGCTGTTAATAGACGCTGAGGACCTTCGGCAGATCAAATAGGCATTCTACATAAAGCTCACAAAATCCAGGGTGAAGCCTTGTACTGAGGGTCTCACCAGCCCTGGAAGGGACCCCTTGCCTGACCTCCTGGGCTCCGTGGCACTCACTCAACTGCGCTTGGCCAATATAGTTTCAGAGGGTTCTGGGAAGGGTCTCTTCACCTGGGAATGTACCTCCTGAGGATTCTCAGCCCTGGAAGAGCCCCTGCTCCTCCCCCACATGCTCTGCCGCACATGGGACATGAACACTTCTTGGCCAGCCATCCAGCACAAACCTAGCATGATATAGTGATAAAAAGACATGAAGAGTCCATCCCAGTCGATTTTGAGGCAAATGGAGATTGTTTAAAATCCAATATGGCCACCACCAGAAAAATCACACCAAAAACAGCCCATGGAGACCTCCCTGAAGGAAATAAATCTTAGGGAAAGGGGTTTTAGAGGTGGGGGACCTAAGCTCTGGGGTTAGAAACTGTCAAATTCAACTTTTAAGGACAACCCCCCCCCCTTATTTTCAATAGCCTTACTCACTGTGCTATGTGTGATGCCTGCCTGCCTCAGGATTGCAGCTGGAATCAATGGAGAAGAAATCTGCCTCAGAGATTCACTGGACGAATCTGGTCTTCTGGCTGCCAATTGGACCGAGGTCAGACTGAGCCTCAAACCCGGAAAACTGCACCATGAAAGGGGGGAGAACCATGCAGCCTGCCCACTGAGCAAAGAAGGAGCCAAACAGCCTGCGCTAAAGCTCCTGATAAAATCAGGGATGCGAGCAACAATACAGGGGATGGCCTCTGAGCTCAAAAATTATAAAAGCAGGCTGGCTAGCTACTGTAGGAGTCTCCAAGGGCTGATCCTGTTAGCAGCAGACCGCCGCCGCTTGGATCTGCATCTTCTCCCAGGTAGAGGTGTCCTCCAGCTGCATTGCTACCACTAGGGGGTGGAATATTTTCAGTCGCTAAGGACAGGTATGTTCCCTGGAGTCCTGCAGAACTTGCATGTCCCTCACAATTGAAAAATGTGACAGTAAAACAGCACCCTCTATTGGTGAGACTGTGGGTGGAGGACTCCTGCTCAGCTTAGAGGGAACAGTGGCTCCCAACTAATGTTCCCTCTAAGCTGAGCGCATGAGCGATCGCTCACTATTTTCATTGGCGTCGCTCAATTTTTCTCATGTCGCTCACTAAAATATGCAGTGGGCGTGACTGGAATCGAGCGCGGGCGGAGGTGAGAGGAAGCGGCAGCGGTGGCTCAGGCCAAGCGCTGGCGCGGCACCGCAAAAGGGGATGGAAGCGGCGCAAGTCCAACGCTTGTCGTTCTTCGGCAACGCCATGCCTACGCGTCCTCCTCGGAGCCTTGTTTTTTTCATCCGCCGCTCTGCACCACCGCCTGAAATGTGGCGTACCATGAGGGGGTGGGGCGGTCTGACAGTGGGAAGCAGAGAGAGCTTGGGGCAGCCGCGGTGGTGGCTTGGGGCCTGTTTCCCCCGATGGTGGCAGCAGTGGTTTTGTGGAGGGTAGGGAGAAAGAAAGAAAGAAAGGGGGCAGGCAGGGAGACAAGGGAAACAGAAAAAAAGAAAGGGGGCATCAAGAGAGAAAAAAGAAAGAAAGGACAGGGAGAGAGGAAGAAAAAGTTAGGGGAGGGAATGAGGTCTGGAGGAGAGGAAGCATACAGGATGAAAGAAGGGAAGAAAGATTGGATGCACAGTCAGAAGATGAAAGTGCAACCAGAGACTCATGAAATCACCAGACAAGGTAGGAAAAATTATTTTATTTTAAATTTAGTGATCAAAATGTGTCTGAATTTATATATGCTGTCTATATTTTGCGCTATGGCCCCCTTTTACTAAACCGCAATAGTGTTTTTTAGCGCAGGGAGCCTATGAGCGTCGAGAGCAGTGCTGGGCATTTAGCGCAGTTCCCTGCGCTAAAAACTGCTATTGTGGTTTAATAAAAAGGAAGGGGGGTATATTTGTCTATTTTTTGTATGGTTGTTACTGAGGTGACAATGCATAGAGTCATCTGCCTTGACCTCTTTGAAAAAAACCCAGAATAGGAATGATATTTAACATTTTCTCAGCGTATAGTGTGCTTTATGTTTTTTAATTTTATTGTTGGTAGATTATTTTGACTTGGTCATTTTAAAGTAGCTCGCAAGCCCAAAATGTTTCTATTTATTTATTGCTTTAGGAGACATATGTCACTGTTTCTGTGGTGTTGCATTTTATGCAGAGTCCAGCTTCTTGCTGGTTCAATTTAACCTTTGTCTATGTATTTCAATTTTATCCCCCCTTTTACAAAACTGTGGAGCGTTTTTTAGCGCCAGCCGTGGTGGTAGCAGCTTTGATGCTCAGAATTCTATGAGCGTCAGAGCTGTTACCACCGTGGCTAAAATCCACACTACAGTTTTGTAAAAGGGGGAGGGGTTAGTTTGTGATGACATATTCCATACTAGGTGAAAGTGTTTTCTGTATTCTGTGTGTTCGAAAGACATGGTTTTCTGTTAGGATTGACGGTGTAGGATTGATCTGTGCTGGTCTGGCTTGTTTAGTTTTACAATGGGTGTATTGATGTATTGCTCACTGCAATATGTAAGATGCTGCCTTTTCCTAGGTTCTCATGTGTGACGTGTGGCTTGTTATTAAAAATCATGTTTTTCGTACAGATGGGGGGGGGGGGGGTGCCAAAAAATGATGGGCCCCGGGTGTTACATATGCTAGGTACGCCACTGTATGTAAAGATACCAGAAAGTTAGCAAAGCAAAAACTTTAAGTAAATTGTTATTCTTCTAAGTTTTGAGTATTTAACCCTCCCACAATCTCACGGGCACTCGTCCTCCACGCCTGCTCATAAATTTGTGGAGTATGTAACTTGTCGCTCATGCATATTTTTTTTTTGCACACACCTCATCAATCCTTAGAGGGAACATTGGTCCCAACAAGTGGGAACCTCTGGGCATCAAGCCTCCAAAAGAACATTAAGAACAAATACCCAGTGCAGATCAAAAACACTTCTGAGCAACTTGCAGAAAACAAACTGAGGGAGAAGGAGCATCTCCCTGGGAAGGAGGTGAACATGACTGACAGTTTTCTGCAAGCAACTTGCTAGTTCAGATATCATTTCAGGACCACTAGACATATTACACTAGAAGTCAATTTGAAGGAGCTCTAGAATTATTCTTAGTCTCTATACAATTAGTGTATGGACACTTATTAATGTCAATAAAATTATTTAACACATATTTCAAGAATTTGTAGGTTTGCTGCAAGTTCAATATGAAGTCACTGGTCATTGTGACTCTAGGACTGCACAATAATGAGGCAAAGGTATAAGTCTAGGTTAAAAGTCTGAGCCTTCAGTTTCTGCATGTGTGAATGACCACTGCAGTCTGTAGGAGCGATACTGACAATGAAATAGAACAGAAGTAGCATGGGAGAGTGCAGGAGAGACCAGCACAGAGAGAATCCAAAGTGAGGTCTAAGTCTGACCTAAGAAGTGACACAAAGAAAGCAGCAGGTCAAACAGCAATGGCTCTTGTTACTCTGAAACAAAGCAGTTTCATCAGAGAATATCTAGATTTTCTCCCAATCACCGCTGTGCCTGGGATTGGAGAAGTGCTGGGTAAAAGGCTGAAACGTAAAGGATATAGCAGGGCTACTCACTTGTTTCATAAGTTTTGTTCCAACAGAGCAGATTTTAGCCATTGGCTGGAACGCACTTGTGGAGCCAATAGCTTACAGAGGGCAGAGTGCAGCCGCGCCATGATGCAGTGCTTAGGTAAATATTTGTAGCACATGCAGAACAAGAAATACATTTGCTCATTAAGCAAAGATCATTTGTGTTATTTATTATTATGTAAGGTATGCCAATGACAAATTACCAAGGGGTGACAAAAACACCCCAAACTTTTACTATTAAATATGATCAGATGGAATAAGAGGACAGACAGAGGGAGATAAACAGAGAGGATGGGGAATGGAAAAGCCTCTGTATGGGTCCCTTGTTCAACTGGACCTTGAGTACTTTCATCTCAAAAAGAACGTAGCAGAACTTGAAAAAGGCAACAAACATCATAAAGCACTGTCCTTATGAAGAGAGGCTAAACAGATCAGGGGTTTTCAACTTGATGAAAAGTCAGGAGATTAAAGTTGCGTGTCCCGTCTTTTTTAGTGCTTTTGGTGGTCATAACGGCTTCGTTTTTTCGGACAAACTTGTCCATAAAGGTAAGCAAATCCTCTCGCTCCAAATCGGGTCGCGATCCAGTGCAGAATATATTTCAAAGTAGGCAGAGGTAAGGGAGAGCTACGGAGCTCAGGAAAAAAGCAGCTTCCCTGCTCACAGCATGGCCACGCCCCCAACCTTTTTAATAATTCCTAGCATTCTATTTGCTTTTTTGGCCACCGCCGCACATTGGGCGGAAGATTTCATCGTATTGTCTATGATGACACCCAGATCCTTTTCTTGGGCGCTAATCCCCAAGGTGGACCCTAGCATCCAGTAACTGTGATTCAGGTTATTCTTTCCAATGTGCATCACTTTGCATTTGTCCAAATTAAAATCCATTTGGACACCCAGTCTTTCAATTTCCTAAGGTCCGCCTGCAATTTTTCACAATCCACAAGCGTTTTAACAACTTTGAACAGTTTACATTACATTAGGGACTTGTATTCCGCCTATACCTTGCAGTTCAAGGCGGATTACAAAAGAGCTAACTGGACATTTCCAGTTAAGTTACAACAGTTTTGGGGCTTTTTTTTTTTGGTTACAAGGGAGGAGAAGTACCTGGATTAATTCCGGAAGAACTTGCAAATTGGATATTAAATTGACTGTACGTTACTGTGTGATATAACAAATAGATTACAGTTAGAGTACAAATAAGACTACGTTACATTTCAGGGATCTGAAAACTTGGTTGGTGTTTTGGGGAGGAAGAGATTATTTAAGTGGAGGTTTTAGGGAAAATTTATCTAGGAAGAGGGGGAAGGGTTGGGTTAAGATATCTGGATAAATTTTTTGAAAAGTAGGGTTTTGATTTATTTTCAAAAAGTTTTGAAGTCGCCTGTTGCCGTCAACAGGTTGGAGATGGAGTTTAGTGTCATCTGCACATTTAATCACCTCACTCGTCGTTCCAATTTCCAGATCATTTATAAATAAGTTACAATAGCACCAGTCCCAGTACAGACCCCTGTGGCACTCCACTGTTTACTCTCCTCCATTGAGAAAAATGACCATTTAACCCTACCCTCTGTTTTCTATCCGATAACCAATTCCTAATCCACAACTGAACTTTGCCACCTATCCCATGACACTTTAATTTTCTCAGGAGCCTCTTGTGAGGAACTTTATCAAAAGCTTTCTGAAAATCTAGATATACTATATCAACCGGCTCATCTTTATCCACATGTTTATTCACACCTTCAAAGAAGTCAAGTAAATTGGTGAGGCAAGATCTCCCTCGGCTGAACCCATGCTGACTCTGTCTCATTAAATCATGTTTGTCTACATGTTCCACAATTTTATTTTTTATAATCGTTTCTACCATTTTGCCCGGCACTGAAGTGAGGCTTACCGGTCTATAATTTCCCAGATCTCCCATGGAGCCCTTTTTAAAAATCAGCATAACATTGGCCACCCTCCAATCTTCAGGTACTATAGACAATTTTAGTAACAGGTTACAGATCACTAACAGCAGGTCACCAATTTCATTTTTGAGTTCTTTTAATTCCCTGGGATGTATACCATCCGGTCCTGGTGATTTATCACTTTTTAACTTGTCGATTTGGCTTAGTACATCTTCCAGATCCACCGAGATTTATTTAAGTTCTTCCGCATCATCACTCTTAAAAACCATTTCCGGTTCAGGTAGATCTCTTACATCTTCTTCTGTAAAGACCGAAGCAAAGAATTCATTCAGTCTTTCTGCTATGGTCTTATCCTCCCTGACCGCCCCTTTCGCTCCTTGATCAACCAACGGTCCAACAGATTCCCTGACAGGTTTTCTGCTTCTGATGTACCTAAAAAAATTGCTATGAGTTTTTGCCTCTTTTGCAAGTTTCTCTTCATATTCTTTCTTGGCTGTCTTTATCAATGCTTTGCATCTAACTTGCCAGTGCTTGTGTTTCTTCCTATTTTCTTCATTTGGATCTTTTTCCATTCTTTAAAGGATGTTTTTTGGCTCTAATAGCCTCTTTCACATCACTTTTTAATCACGCCGGTTTTCATTTCCTCATCTTTCCACCTTTGCTGATACATGGAATATATCTGGTCTGGGCTTCCACGATGGTATTTTTAAATAACATCAACAAGATTATAAGTGTGATAAAACTAAGGGGAAAGTTCTAGAAGAGGCGCTTATATTCAAAATGCCTGGCAGTGCCTACCTTAAATCTGCACCTAAGTTAATTGGTTTTTAATGGGTTAAATTGTGTAGTAATTGATCATGCATTAATTTGGGTTGCACACCTAGCGATGCCTAAATCGAGGTGCCTGAACAGTAGGCATGGTTGAGGCAGGGGCTGGAAATTAGGCCTGGTCTAATATACTCAGTGCCTACCTCTAGGACACGTAGCAATGCTTAAGTCTGCTTAGGCACTGCTAGGCAGGATTCTGTAAATGATGCCACGAAGCTGATTAGCACCATTTATAGAATGAAGTCCCAAAAAAGTAAAACCAATGATTGAAAACAAATCATAGAACTTTTTTCACCCAGCGCATACACATCTAAGTTGTAGATCTGTTTGCCGGAGGATGTAATCGAGTATTGCAGAGCCTCCCAAACTACGGGTCAGAACCTGAAATGGGCTCTCCATAGCTGCCTTATGGGTCACAGACACAAAAGAACTGGAGAGCACTGGATTAGATGGTACAAAAATAATAGAGCCCATGTGTTGTAAGCTCTTTTCAAACTCTCTACAGAAGCTCATGCAGCATAACACCTTTGCAGAAGCCCAAGTACTGTAAAGCACTCTGAGTTGACTCCCCAGTCATTAGTAATGGTATAGAAACTCTCAATAAACAAACATAATCTGTTCTAATGGGTGCCTGTTAAGGGGTTTCATTTAGATTGTATTTTTATATGAATGTTCTTTCATGCTGCCTACTATATTACTCTCTAGCCACACAAGCAGCAAAACTAGACTACCAACTCTCCAATTTACTGACGACTCCAGACTACAAATCATTCAGAAAAGAAATAAAAACCATCCTATTCAAGACATCCTTGAAGACAAACTAACACTGCAAGACTCATCCCAATTTTCGGAAGCAACTCGTACTACTCTTCAATCCCTCTGGAAATGGCCAGATAACTTCTTTTGTAATCCGCCTTGAACCGCAAGGTATTGGCGGAATAGAAATCACTAATGTAATGTAATATTACTGTTTTAAGTGCTATGAATGTTTCTATTTATGATACTATTTCATGAAAGTCCTCTTTCTAGGATTCAATTTGCCATCTCCAAGTTTACATTAGTTAGGGGTCCTTTTATCAAGCCGCACTAGCGGGGTTAGCGCGTTGGACATTTCATCACGCGCTAACCCCTGCGGCCGGCTAAAAAACTAATGCCTGCTCAATGCAGGTGTTAGCGGCTAGCGCGGCAGGTGGTTTAACGTGCGGTATTACGTGCAGTAAACCCCTACCGCAGCTTGATAAAAGGACCCCTTAGTGCATTTTTACTTATATTTGGTAATTTTACTAATGTAAGTTTTACATCATTTTGCATCAGCTTGGGTGAAACTCACCATAAAAGTAGTTAATAAATCCCAATAAATAAATAAATGAGAATTGCTCATCCCTGGAAATGAACTCGGAGAAATAGATATGCTTTTGGGATCTGCTGCTTCCTTCTAACCAGGACTGACCATTGTTGGAGAATGCAGAATGAAACTTACTTCCTTATCAACCTGTTAGGATTATATGTTCCACTACTCATAACCTATTGACAGTCCCTCCATTTCAACACAATAATTTTTAGTGTGAATGGCCCTGCACACTGGAATTCACTACCTTTACACCTCTTGATTAGAACATGCAAAAACTTCATTGGCTTCCAATAATTTCCAGGGTTTATTTTAAATGTGCCTGTTGAACATTTAAAATCTTGCATGGCATCCTTCCTTCTTTAATTTCCCTGTCTTGGAATTCTGTAAGATCTGACATTACCAGATCTACTCAAAAATTTAAATTGGCCTTTCCTACGTCAAAAGGCGCTATCTACATTGGCAAATTAGGGAAATCTCTACTTTTCAAAATTACTGTGCTGTGGAATAATTTTCCTATGCATCTGCACGATCTGGGTTCTTTCCAACCATTTTGAAAACCTCTGAAAACTTGGCTTTTTTCAAAGTTGTAAATTCCGCTCCTATCCATACTATTCCAAATCCATATTGTATCTGTTCTCCTTTTTAATTTCTTGTAAACCGTGCCGAGCTCTACTGTTATAGAGAAGATACGGTATATAAGCCTAAGGTTTAGTTTAGATCAGGGGTCCAACCTGCGGCCCCGTGAAGCATTCTGTGCAGCCCCGGTCAAGGACGATGCAGTGTTTTCCTCTGCTGCCCCGGGTTGTTTACCATCTTGCCGGCTCCCTCCTCTGTCTTGCTGTAGGTTTGTGCGTCCCCAGAAAATTTTTTTCCGGCCAATGGGGCACAGGGAAGCCAAAAGGTTGGACACCCCTGGTTTAGATGCTATCAAAAACTGTAAGATTGGGATGAAAACCTTTTCGTTTAAGGATGACTTTGGTTCCGAGTCTGCCTCGTTTTCTGCCACGCTGATGGAGTTTAGGTGGTGTGGATGTTCTGGCCTTCCTTCACTCCCTTTCTTTTTCTGTCCTATATTCATTGTAGTTCTTTTTCCTTTCTTGTGCAATTAGAATTGTAAATCACTTACGAGTGTCTTTGGTTCAGTATATCAAAATAAATTGAACTTGGAATTTAGGCTGCCTAGGTATCAAAGGCCTTCATTTAATCATTTTACCTTTGGTTTGTTTCTATTATCTGACATGCCCTTGTTTACCACAGATTACTAAAGGGCTTTACTAAGGAGCCTTCACCCCCTTTATCAATTAGTAACTAGGAGTGAGAATAATTTTTCTGTGTATGTGTGCATGTTCTGATTGGGAATGGTGACTTGTATACCACCTTTTTGTGGCTTTGGCATTTAAAGTGATGGGCACTGGAGGATTAAGTGATTTACCCAGGGTCACAAGGAGCAGCACTGGGATTAGATCTCACAACCTCTGGGTGCAGAGACAGCAGCTCTACCCTTGGCCAAATTATGCCCCGCTTGGGCCAAGCAGAGCAAGAGTATAAACTGGGGCTTTTTTTGCTCCTCTATTCCATCTCTGTGCACTGCAAATCTCCACAGTCTAGGTCCTTCATGCCCTCTCCCTGTGCAAGGGAGACTACTATAACCAGAAGCTATATAGCTGTTTGCTCAACTGGCATCATATTAAAGGTATCTGAGGGGGTCTTAAAAGTTCTCAGCCCAACCAAATGCCTATAAATTCTGAACATTTTTGCCACTGTACTGTTACTGCTATTATTTCTATAGAGCTACCAGATGTATGCAGTGGTGTTAGCTTACAATCTAAACAAACAGGATGTCATGGCTACAGTTAAGGGGAACGGTTAATCTACTGGCTAGATTGGTGGGCAGTGGGGAATAGGGTTATAGATTGAAGGCTATATCAAAAAGGTGTGCTTTCAGTCTGCTTTTAAACAAGAGAAGGGGCTTGGCGGACAAACTCGAGTAATTTATTCCAGGCATAGAGAGCAGCTAGATGAAAAGAACAAAGTCAAACTGGCAATGGAGAAGGGTACAGCTAAGAGCAGCTTATCTGAGGAACGGAGTTCTCTGGGAGGTGCATAAGGAGGAGAGGAGAGACATTGAGGGGCAGCAGAATGAACACACTTGTAGGTTAGTAATAGGAGTTTGAAGTGCTTTAAGGAGAGGGGTGACATGAGTGTAGCCAGGTTGGTAGAAAAAGAGTTGTGCAGAGGGAAACCAATTAGAAGTAAATTGCAGTGATCTAAGCGTGAGGTTACAAGAGTATTTATTGAATTCGTTTTCTATCCTGTTGCTCCTGAAAAGCTCAGAATGATTTACAGAACAAGTTTGTGGTATAAGGTTGTATCCTAACTTGATACAAACTAGGGATCTAGTACAAACAATTAGATTTTCCAGGTTACAATTTGTATAACTTATGCTTGGCAGTGCATTTTTTGTTTCAAGACAAGATTTTAACCTAATGTACCAATATACATTTCTCTGCAATTCATTTGTTTTGGGCAGATAATGGCTGTTACTACTTTTCTGTGTACTGGAGCCTACTGTATACCTAGTATTTCGTCAGCCGGAGCCCCAAAGTCATAATGCCTTTGTACAGATCCATGGTGAGACCTCATCTGGAATATTGTGTTCAATTCTGGAGACCACATTATCAAAAAGATGTGCGGAGAATTGAGTCGGTTCAACGAATGGCCACCAGGATGGTCTCGGGACTCAAGAACCTCCCATATGAGGAAAGACTGAATAAATTGCAGCTATACTCGCTCGAGGAACGTAGAGAGAGGGGGAACATGATTGAGACGTTTAAATATATCACGGGCCACATCGAGGTGGAAGACGATATCTTCTTTCTTAAAGGACCTTCAACCACAAGAGGTCATCCACTGAAAATCCAAGGCGGGCAATTTCATGTTGACACCAGGAAGTATTTCTTCACCGAAAGGGTGGTCGATCATTGGAATGGACTTCCACTTCAGGTGATTAACGCCAGCAGCGTGCTAGATTTTAAAAAGAAATGGGATATGCATGTGGGATTTCTAGCGGGATAAAGTCTGAGGGTGGGTCACTAGGTGGGCAGACTTGATGGGCTATAGCGCTTTTCTGCCGTCATATTCTATGTTTCTATCATTGTCTTTAAGCAAGCTTTTAGTCATCAAGAATATGTCCCAGCTTTTATCTGGCTTTCATGAGGGGGATAGATATGTTTTTTGTTGGGGGGGGGTGTTGGGAGAGATTTTTTGGGTCAGCTTATCTGCCCTGGTTGATAACTGGGATAGCAAAGCACATGAAACATAGAAACATAGAAAATGACGGCAGGAAAGGGCCACGGCCCATCTAGACTGCCCACACTAATGGCCCACCCCCTAACTACCTCCATGAAGAGATCCCACATGCCAATCCCATCTTTTCTTACAATCTGGCACACTGCTGGCCTCAATTACCTGTTGTGGAAGATTATTCCAGTGGTCAACCACCCT
This sequence comes from Geotrypetes seraphini, assembly GCF_902459505.1. NCBI lineage: Eukaryota > Metazoa > Chordata > Amphibia > Gymnophiona > Dermophiidae > Geotrypetes > Geotrypetes seraphini. The sequence continues at coordinate 74,459,705 of NC_047095.1, forward strand.
TTCGGTGAAGAAATATTTTCTGGTGTCGCCATGAAATTTCCCACCCCTGATTTTCAATGGATGCCCTCTTGTTGCCGTGGGTCCTTTAAGGAAAAAGAGATCCTCTTCCACGTCGATACGGCCTGTGACATATTTGAACGTCTCGATCATGTCTCCCTTTTCTCTGCATTCCTCGAGTGAGTACAGCTGCAACTTACCCAGTCGTTCCTCATAAGGGAGATCCTTGAGTCCTGAGACCATCCTGGTGGCCATTCGCTGAACCGACTCAACTCTCCGCACATCTTTTTGATAATGCGGCCTCCAGAATTGTACACAGTATTCCAGATGGGGTCTCACCATGGATATGCACAACGGCATTATGACCTCGGGCTTACGGCCGACGAAACTTCTACGGATACAGCCCATGATTTGTCTAGCCCTGGATGAAGCTTTCTCCACTTGATTGGCAGTCTTCATGTCTTCGCTAATAATCACCCCCAAGTCATGTTTTGCTACAGTCCTTGCTAGGATCTCACCATTTAGGGTGTAAGTCCTGCATGGATTTTTGCTATCAAGGTGCATGACCTTGCATTTTTTGGCATTGAAACTTAGTTACCAAGTCTTTGACCAATGCTCCAGCAGGAGTAGGTCCTGCGTCATACTGTCGGGCATTGAGCTTTTGTCGAGCACTGTGCTTTCATCTGTTATGCGGTTGCCTACTATGTTGCATAGTTTGGCATCATCGGCGAATAATGTAATTTTACCTCGAAGCCCCTCAGCCAAGTCTCTTATGAATTTGTTAAATAGGATCGGGCCCAAGACCGAGCCCTGCGGCACTCCACTGATCACCTTCGTCGTATCGGAGAGGGTACCGTTTACCACTACCCTCTGAAGTCTATCTCTAAGCCAGTCCCTAACCCATGCGGTTAATGTTTCACCCAGTCCCATCGAACCCATCTTGCTCAATAACCTGCGGTGTGGGATGCTATCAAATGCTTTGCTGAAGTCCAAGTACACGACGTCCAGGGACTTCCCTATATCCAGCTTTCTTGTTACCCAGTCAAAGAAGCTGATCAGATTTGATTGGCAGGACCTTCCCTTCGTAAAACCATGTTGATGGGGATCTCGTAGATTCTCCTCGTTCAGGATTGTATCCAATTGGCGTTTGATTAGTGTTTCCATAAGTTTACTCACTATCGATGTGAGACTCACCGGTCTATAATTCTCAGCCTCCGTCCCTTTTTGTGGAGTGGAATGACGTTAGCCATTTTCCAATCCAACGGGACTCTTCCTATACTTAAGGTAAGATTATTATAAGTTTAAGGTATAGCATTGGGGTTGTTGAATTATATTTGTAATTTAGTTACTTTTATTCTGTGTCGGTTGGGTAATAGGTGAAGGGTGATTGGTCTGTTGCATATGACACAATTAACCATTAGATTTTATTATTATGGTTGAACAATCAGAGCATTTGTCTGAATTGTAGCTCAAGGTTCAGCTTTATTTTTATTGGAAGCTTCTATACCGCTACTAATGACTGGGGAGTCAATTCTGAGTGAATCTTACCTATTTATACCATCTATACTACAGTGCTCCCCCGCAAATTCGCGGTCCCAGTCATTCGCGGTATTTTCCGACCGAGAATGACTGGACAGGAGAGGGAAGCTAGAGAGGGCAGTTGGAGCGCTGGCGAGTGAACGAAATCACTTGCGGTATAGAAACATAGAAATAGACGGCAGATAAGGGCCCACGGCCCATCTAGTCTGCCCACCTTAATGTCCCTCCCCTACCTTTGCCCTGTGAAGAGATCCCATGTGCCGATCCCATTTGGCCTTAAAATCAGGCACGCTGCTGGCCTCAATCACCTGTAGTGGAAGACTATTCCAGCGATCAACCACTCTTTCAGTGAAAAAGAATTTCCTGGTGTCACCTCGTAGTTTCCCGCCCCTGATTTTCAACGGATGCCTTCTTGTTGTCGTGGGACCCTTGAAAAAGAAGATATCTTCCTCCGCCTCGATGCGGCCCGTAAGATACTTGAACGTCTTGATCATGTCCCCCCTCTCTCTGCGCTCCTTGAGCGAGTATAGCTGTAATTTGTCAAGCCGTTTTTCGTATGGTAGATCCTTGAATCCCGAGACCATCCGGGTGGCCATTCTTTGCACCGACTCCAGTCTCAGCACATCCTTGCGATAATGAGGCCTCCAGAATTGCACACAGTATTCCAGGTGGGGCCTCACCATGGATCTATACAATGGCATAATGACTTCCGCCTTACGACTGACGAAACCCCTTCGTATGCAGCCCATGATTTGTCTTGCCTTGGACGAAGCCTGCTCCACTTGATTGGCAGACTTCATGTCCTCACTGATGATTACCCCCAAGTCTCGTTCTGCTACCGTTTTTGCTAGGATCTCGCCATTAAGGGTATAAGACTTGCATGGATTCTGGCTGCCCAGGTGCATAACTTTGCATTTTTTGGCATTGAAGTTGAGTTGCCATGTCCTAGACCATCGCTCCAGTAGGAGTAGGTCGTGCATCATGTTGTCGGGCACTGAATCTTCGTCTGTTGTGCATTTGCCCACTACATTACTCAGTTTGGCGTCATCGGCGAATAATGTTATTTTACCTCGAAGCCCTTCTGCCAAGTCTCTTATAAAGATGTTGAATAGGATTAGGCCCAAGACTGAGCCCTGTGGTACTCCACTAATCACCTCCGTCATTTCGGAGGGGGTGCCGTTCACCACCACCCTTTGGAGCCTACCTCCAAGCCAGCTCCCAACCCATTTCGTCAATGTGTTACCTAATCCTATAGAACTCATCTTGCTCAGTAACCTGCGGTGTGGTACGCTATCGAATGCTTTGCTAAAGTCCAGGTACACGATGTCCAGGGACTCCCCTATATCCAGCTTCCCCGTTACCCAGTCAAAGAAGCTGATGAGGTTGGATTGGCAGGATCTCCCCTTAGTAAATCCATGTTGTCGGGGATCCCGTAGATTCTCCTCATCCAGGATCTTATCTAATTGGTGTTTGATTAGAGTTTCCATTAGTTTGCTCACTATCGATGTTAGACTCACTGGTCTGTAGTTTGCTGTCTCCATCTTTGAGCCTTTCTTGTGGAGTGGAATGACGTTAGCCGTCCTCCAGTCCAACGGGACGCTGCCTGTACTAAGGGAGAGGTTGAAGAGCGCGGACAGTGGCTCCGCCAAGACATCACTCAGCTCCCTAAACACCCTGGGGTGCAGGTTGTCCGGCCCCATTGCTTTGTTAACCTTGAGCTTTGACAGCTCACCGTAGACACTGCTGGGCGTAAACTCAAAGTTACTAAACGGGTCAACTGAGCCAACCCTTGTCTGTAGCTGAGGGCCGAGCCCTGGCGCTTCTCGGGTGAAGACTGAGCAGAAGTATTCATTTAATAGTTGGGCTTTTTCCGAATCCTTTTCCACATAGTCTCCGTCTGGTTTCCTAAGACGTACAATCCCGCCTGAGTTTTTTCTTCTATCACTGATATACCTGAAGAAGGATTTATCTCCCTTCTGGATGTTCTTTGCTAGAGACTCCTCCATGAGGAATTTAACCTCCCTGACTGCTGTTTTGACGGCTTTTGATTTGACCAGGTAGTCTGCTCTAGAGTCCTGCTTCCCTGATTGTTTGTAAGAGATGAATGCTTTTTTCTTCTCCTTGATCAGGTCTGAGATCTCCGCAGTAAACCACTGTGGCTTATTGTTCCTTCGCCGTTTACTTACTGATTTTACATAGCGGTTTGTTGCTTCTTGTATGGTTGCTTTCAAAGTCGACCACATGTCTTCCACGTTATCGGTTTCTTCTTGGCTTTGTAGCGCCTGGTGAACGAAGTCTCCCATTTCTTTGAATGGGTATGCTCCGACTGCTTTGACACGCAGCTCCTGATTGGTGATGCCCGACTTTAGTATAGGAAGAGACGGTCAGAGCATACCATGAGTGATTTCCTTCACTCGCTGGCGCTCCGGCTGCCCTCTCCTGCCTTTCCGGCTGCCCTCTCCTATCTCCCCCGCTAAAAATATATTCATGATTTTTCAACATTCGCGGGGGTTCCTGAAATGGAACTCCCACGAATATCGGGGGAGTACTGTATATAGATATTGTTTCTGTATTGTCATATACTCGTCTTTCTTTGTATTATTTGTGAATTCACTCTTTTGTGTTCCAAGCGGGGCATAGCCTCCTGTTTCCTCTAAATGTTTCTTTATTTGCTAACATCTTTTGTGAAGAATATTGTCTTTATTTATCAGCTCTACTGTTTAATATTTTCCTGCCACCACTCTGTAAAGTTTCAAGTTTAATAGATTTTGATTTTTTACGCAATATCACTGCTGAATGTAAGCTGCCAGATTGATGTTGATGACATACAACTTGTAGTTTTAAGTTTAGACTCGGTCTCCCAAACGTTAATGAAATTATGCAGTGATTAGATGCTTGATAACTGCTTGATATCACTAAAACTCCAATTTTACGTTAGGGAGGGCTAGGCAACTAGATCTATTTCCCTTGGAAGGGTTCGTTCACCAGGTTAAAATTTCAATGCTCAACCAATGTCAATATTTAGGAGTAATTCTTGATTCAACATCGTCATTTCAGTCTCAGATCAAGGCTGTGCTTCCTAAAGTTTTCTTTCATCTTCAGACAACTTTCGTTTTCTTCTAATAGCAATTATTGCACCACTTCTTGATTATTGTAATTCTATATATCTTGGGTTGCCAAAAATCACTTTATAATCACTAAAATTAACTCAAAATGCTGCTGCAAGACTGACGTACGTGTGTGAAAAAAAATGAACACATTATCCCTGCTCTTAGAAAGTTACATTGGCTGCTTGTGCAAGAATAGATTTCAAAGTGTTATGTCTTATTTTTTAAGTTACTTAGCGGGAAATTCTATAACCAGCGCCTAAACTTAGGCATGGGTAAGTACCCAGTCGTTGCCTAAATTAATTGAAAAATGCCATCAACAAACGGAAGTATTAAGTGCCTACCGCACCAAAATAAAAGGAAGCTGCAATTGCAGTGAGATAGCCGTTTTAGGCCGCAGAACGCCAAAGTAGGCATGGCTAGCACTGGATATGGCGTTAGGCAGGCTACAGCGGCTACCTAGCAGCGATTCATATCAAGATAGGCAGCTGACATGTAGGCCTGAAAAACCTTGGCCTACATTTCAGCTGCCTATCTTTGCTGCTAGACCGCAGCAGCCATAAGCTGACCCCCACAGGGGAATCCCCCCCCCCCCGATCAGCTGAGCCAGAGGGCTCTCCAAAGCCTCAGAGAGTCCTACCAGCTCAGCTGATTGGAAGGGGGAGGGGATCCCCTGCTGCAATCAGCTGAGCCAGCTGCCACAAACAGAAGACCCCCAACTCTCTCCTTCCGCCGTCATCGTACCCCATCCTCTGCAGTGAGAGGGATGCCTACTCCCTCCTGCTGCCACCATTGCCCACCCTCCCACCAACCAAGTTGCCCCCCCCAATAGGAGGGGTCTTATGCACCCAGGCCAATCAGAGCCTTAGGCCCCCCTTTCTGGTGCAATCTGGGATATACTGCGAGGGGCTTAAGACTCCATTGGGCCACTCAGGGCCTTAGACCCCTCTCCAGTGCATCCCAGGATGCACCAGGAAGGGGAAGGACCACCATTTTCATGAGGTGAGCCTGCCAGCCAGAGGAAGTAGGCATCCCTCCAGCTGGCCTTCCTTACACAGGTACAGGGAGATTTGTTAGGGGGTGGGGGGCAGGTGATGGCATCAGGAGGGAGTGGGTATCCCTCCTTCTGCTGAGGGGGTAGTTTGGTTGGGGATGTGGGTAGTGGGAAGGAGTGGGCATCCCTCCCACTGTGGGGTGGGGCAACATGGTTGGTGGGAGGGTGGGCAAAAGTGGCAGCAGGAGGGAGTGGGCATCCCTCACTCTGTGGGAGGGGGGAAGCTTGGTTGGTGGGAGGGTGGGTGATGGCGACAGCAGGAGAGAATGGGCATCCCTCCTGCCAGTTGGGGGAATCCTCTGTCTGCAGCAGCTGGCTCAGCTGATCATGGCAGAGGAATTCCCCAGTCAGCTGAGCCAGCAGGAGTCCCCACGGCTTCAGGGAGCCCTACTGGCTCAGCTGAGGGTGGGGAGATTCCCTTGCCTTGATCAGCTTATAGCTGCTGCAGTCTAGCGGTAAAAAAAGGCGGCTGAAATGTAGGCCAGGGTTTTTCAGGCTACATTTAAGCCTCCTGTCTTGGCTGAATAGGTGCAATTCTGTAACCTAGGTGCAATTCTGTAACCGGTTTCCTCAAGTGACTGAAATGCGATCAGCGCTTTTAAGGCAGCTGTTGACTTGGGTGCCAGTTACAGAATCCGGGGGTTAATGGTTATAGTTCACCTGTCCTTAACTCATTGTTCCAGCAATATCATCCTTCACAGCCTTTGCATTCAGAATCTTCCAAAATCATTAAACTCCTTATTAATAGACACACAGGGGCTGATTCTCTAAATGGCATCTCGCTTGTAGGCATCTCACCATCCAATCGGGATGCATATTTCAGAAAAAAATGTATACCGTGGATGCATTCGCATCTACGAATGCTGATGCCCAAGGCCAGCTCAGGCATGGTTTCCAATGGAAGTGGCCTTGGGCGTCCGTAAGCGCAAAACAGATGCTTTAAATATAGCCCTGTAAAATGTTGGCATACATCTAAGGCGTCTAAAGGATGCCGATGCACGATTGACACGCGATCAGTGGTTGCTTCTTAGGCATCCTTTAGAGAAATCAGGCCCACTATGTTTTGAAAAACTCTGAATACTATATTAGCTTTCTATATCATTTTTTGCCAACTATAGCAAGAGTCTTTTCACTGTGCATGTTCTGTAAGGAATAGCAGGATGCTTCGGGCTATAAATTTCAGAAGTAAAAGAATTGCTATGAGAGTAGGAGCATTTAGCGCTCCAGGTTGGCGAGACGGTGGTACCTCGACCACAGTTTAGTAAAAGAGGGCTTAAATGAATTGGAAACTGCCTAGATGGCATTTTTAATGGGCAACATATCAAGATATAAACTTGAAATTTTAATCTTGGAGACCAGAATGAAAGAAACTGGGCAAAACAATATGTATGAAGTTTCAGAAAAAGCTGAATAATCGTGGATTTAACCAATAGTCATTTTACACTAAGGTGCATTGTACTTTGAAATTTACTAGTCAAAATCTACTATAATGTAATATGTAAATGAGAAGTGGTAGCTGTACTGACAGACTTTGTAGTTTGCATATTGAAAAGGCTTCAGGAATATCTGAGCACATCAACAAAAACTGCATTAGTTGATGCAAATCTGAAGTAATGGCATTAATGAGTGATTAGAGGGTACAATGGAAAGGACAATTTTCTAGAATTCTTTATTTGGGTAAACTGACTGTTTGAAAACTGTCTGCCCCTAAGGATGTAAATTGCACTGAGAGAGAAAAACAGGAAGAGCTGAAAAAGAGTTAGGAAATTTGAAAACCAAATAATTGTACTTGACTAGCAATATACATGTATTAAGTAAAAAGCAATCAGATCCAGAAAATTAGATGAAAAGCAAAAACTAGGCTTCACAATACACTCTTGAACTGTTAAAGCCATTTGCTTGGCATGGATCCTGAGGTGAACAGATCACACTAAACAGTTTGTGCCATGAATAATCCACTTTACTTTCTTGCTGAAATTGCAAAATGGCTCCAGGAGGAAGCAGTCATATGTACAGCGGCACTTAAGGACCAACAGAAATACCGCTACTTGGAGGCATTCTGGGTCAAAGTGGCACTTGGTGAGAGGTCATGGCAGCCACTAGGGGTAGCACTGAGTCCTGCTACTGTGAGGGAGTAGGAAAGGAGGATCATGGGAAGCTAGAAAAAGAGCTGCACGTTCTATCCAGTCGGCCAAATAAGGTGGCACTCACTTCTTCATCTCCATCTCTCCCAGACTGGCAAAGTCCTGCCCACTCAAAGCTGCTCAATTGGATGCCATCCTCTTTCTTGAATTCAGCACCCCTTAACCTCTCACCCTATAACCTCTAGTTCTAATTCCAACAGCTCAGACACTACCAGTTAGTGCATGGTAGTATAACCAGTGGCATAGCAAGGGTGAAAGGCGCCTGAGGCCCTCCTACTGCCGTGTGCGCACCCCTTCCCTTCCGCCATGAGCAGCAACTCCAACCTCCAGCACCAGCTCTTCCTCTGACATCACTTCCTAGGCGTAGGAACAGCAGGTTGGGGCTTTCACTGTCACCTTTTCAATCTGATTGGCCACCTTAAGATCATTACATACAATCACACCCAAGTCCTGCTCTTCTGTCGTGCATATAAGTTCTTCACCCCCTAAACTGTACCGTTCCTTTGGGTTTTTGCAGCCCAAATGCATGACCTTGCATTTCTTAGCATTAAATTTTAGCTGCCAAATTTCAGACCATTCTTCAAACTTCACCATGTCTTTCTTTATGTTATTCACACCATCTGAGGTGTCTACTCTTTTGCAGATTTTGTTATCATCTGCAAAGATGCAATTCCTACCCGACAGCCCTTCAGCAATATTGCTTATAAATATGTTAAAAAGGACAGGCCCAAGAACAGAAACTTGAGGCACACCACTGGTAACATCCCTTTCCTCAAAGCGTTGATCACTACCCTCTGACGTCTTCCACTCAACCATTTCCTGACCCAGCCCATCACTTTGGGACCCATCCCGAGGGCACTCAGTTTATTTATCAGACATCTGTGTGTATCACTGTCAAAGGCTTTGCTAAGATCTAAATACACCACATCTAGCGCACATCCTCTATCCAATTTTCTGGTCACCCAGTCAAAGAAATTGATCAGATTTGTCTGACAAGACCTACCTCTAGTGAATCCATGTTGCCTCCGGTCCTGTAATCCACAAGATTCCAGAAACTTGACAATTCTCTGTTTTAAAAGTGTTTCCATTAATTTGCTTACCACAGTCATGAAATTGTAATGCATTTGATTACAGGGCAGACTGAATGGATCATTCAGGTCTTTATCTGCAGTTATTTACTATGTTACATAGGGCTCCTTTTACTAAGGTGCTCTAGTAGTTTTATCGTACGCAGGGTATTACCGCATGTTATGTGGCTAGAACTAACGCCAGCTCAATTCTGGCGTTGGCGTCTAGCTTGCGGGGCCATGTAGCGCGCGCTATTCCGCACGTTAATGCCCTAACACAGTTTAGTAAAAGGAGCCCATAGTCTTGGGTAATCTGAAGGAACCAGAGCCATGAGATCTGGACATGCTGGAAAAAAGTTATGTCAGAGCATTAGAACAGCTCATGACGGTACATTGAGATGTGGAGGGCTGAGCTTAGCGGGGTTTACAAAAGCTTTAATTTCCTAAAAGATCAGTCCATAGGCTTGGGGAAATCCACTGCTTATTCCTAGGAGAAGCAGCATCAAATCTGTTTTACTACTTGGGATCTAGCTGGGTTGGCCACTGTTAGAAACAGGATACTGAGCTTGATGGATCTTCAGTCTGTCCCAGTATAGCAATTCTTATGTTCTTATTGATTTATTGTTTGAATAGATAAGAGAGAGTTAGTCCTTTGCTGATGAAGTTATTGAAAAAGTGAATTCAATTTAAAATTGCATGTATGACCTATAATTTTCATTTTTTAAATTTATTTGAACATTTATATTCCGCATATCCTGCAATTCTATGTGGAGTACAATAAAACATGCACAGAGTAAAAGATACAAATCACAAAGTACAACATTAACATACTAATCACGGAAAGAGAAGAAAAACCACAACCTAAAACCTCTCTTGGCATATCATTCTCTGCTTCAATTTTAAGCTTTTTTCTAAACTAACAGTGTGGAGGCTTGCCTGAGCTCCAAAGCAAGCTCATTCCAACATGTAGGGCCTCGCAAACTCAAGGCACAAGACCGTGATGGCTGATAAATGTGCACCAAAGACCGTACCATCGTCATATAATAACTGAAATAGCAGTCTCTTAAATTTGATACAAGCACTGATGGACAACCAGTGCAGCTCCTTTAAAATCGGTGTAATGTGCTCAAACTGAGACACACGTGCCACTATGCAAGTTGCATGGCCCTTATAACACATTGTGGTAGGCCAAAATACAAGGCAGATAATCTCAAGCTACGTAATACTCATAGCTGGTAAAAAAACACCTGACACAACCGCTTTGACTTGCGCCTTAAATGATAAGGCAGAGTCAAGTATTATACCTAAGTATCTGCACTGATGCAGCACCGGCATCGACACGTCATCTAACACAACCTCGGAGGGAAAAGTTTACAGCTGATTCGGTCGACCAATACACAATATTAGCAACATTTAATTTCAGCTGGTTAAATCGCATCCACTCTTGAATCACTTGAAATGATACAATAATATGTGGATTAAATTTAGGTGGACTATCCTTAGCTATAAATGTTACAAAGTCATTTATTAGCTCTAGAACCTCTCTGCAATGTAAGTTTAATTTTTCTTCTGCTACATATGCTTGTCGTAAACATATGTTTGAAGGTGCATTTGCTTACCAAGGACATTAACTGTGATTAAATTTGCAGATGACACTAAACTGTTCAAAGTTGTTAAAATGCATGCGGATTGTGAAAAATTGCAGGTGCACCTTAGGAAATTGGAAGACTGGGCGTCCAAATGGCAGATGAAATTTAATGTGGACAAATACAAAGTGATGCACATTGGGAAGAATAACCTGAATCACAGTTACCGGATGCTAGGGTCCACCTTGGGGGTTAGTGCCCAAGAAAAGCATCTGGGTATCATCGTACACAATACAATGAAACCTTCCGCCCAATGTGCGGTGACGGCTAACAAAGCAAATAGGATGCTAGGAATTATTAAAAAGGGATGGTTAAGAAGACTAAGAATGTTATAATGCCCCTGTATCGCTCCATGGTGCGACTCATCTGGAGTACTGCGTTCAATTCTGGTCTCCTTATCTTAAGAAAGATATAGTGGCGCTAGAAAAGGTTCAAAGAAGAGCGACCAAGATGATAAAGGGGATGGAACTCCTCTCGTATGAGGAAAGACTAAAAAGGTTAGGGCTCTTCAGCTTGGCAAAGAGAAGGCTGAGGGGAGATATGATTGAAGTCTACAAAATCCTGAGTAGAGTAGAACGGGTACAAGTGGATCGATTTTTCACTCTGTTAGGGAACACTCGATGAAGTTACGGGGAAATACTTTTAAAACCAATAGGAGGAAATTGGTTTTCACTCAAAGAATAGTTAAGCTCTGGAACAAGTTGCCAGAGGATGTGGTAAGAGCGGATAGCGTAGCTGGTTTTAAGAAACATTTGGACAAGTTCCTGGAGGAAAAGTCTGTTATTGAGAAAGACATGGGAGGAAGCCACTGCTTGCCCTGTATTGGTAGCATGGAATATTGCTACACCTTGGGTTTGGGCCAGGTACTAGTGACCTGGATCGGCCACCGTGAGAATGGGCTACTAGGCTTGATGGACCATGGGTCTGACCCAGTAAGGCCATTCTTATGTCATCTTACTATCAGTTTAGGAAAGCATTGAAGACCTTTCTTCTCTCTGCTTGAAACAATTTTTCAATGATGTATTAGTATTTGTAGTTCCCTTCGTTACTACTACTAATTTCAGATGGGCCCTGGCATCAACAACCATTTCGTTTGCAACCGGCTGCTTGGCCCAAAGCTTCCCCTTTGACGCGAGCCGCCCAGGTGAAAACATGAAGCTGCGTTATAGGGGAAGCTTTGGGCTGAGCAGCCACTTGCAAGCGAAACGGTTGACGCTGCCGGGCCTGTCTGAAAAAGGAAACGTTGTGTTTGAAACAGAAAGGTGACCGCAAAGGTGAGAGGATGGGAGGAAGATGGGCCAACTAGGGGAAGAAATGCCTGGATCACAGGGCCCCCTGGAGCTGTGGGGCCCAGGACAGCTGCCCTATTTGCCCTCCCCTAACAACAGCCCTGGTCAAAGCACCACACTGGTGGTAGGCCCCCCCCTGACTTTTTCGGGCCTGAGGCACATACCTACTGGGCCTACCGTTTAATCCGGCCCTGGTCACAGAGTAAGGAAAAGAAGTAGCTTAGAAAATTTGACTTATCAGAGAGAGGCTTAGTTATATGAGCACCGAGGGTTAAGAAAGGGTAAAAATATCTCTCTTCTGCAAAAGAAAACCAAGAAAGGAAGTGAGCTATAGACTTTGCACCTTTTTTCAATGAGAATCAGGACTCCAGTGGGAGTTAGTGGGTAGGTGACAGGTTTTGTGCTGAGCAGCAGAGTTTACAGAGCCAGGGGATCTTGGGAAATCTTTTTTTTAAATGAAAATCAGAGATCCAGAGGGAGTGGATGGGAGTTAGTGGGCAGGTGACAGGTTTTGTACTGAACAGACTTCAAGTACCCATGCCTCAGAAACTCCCTAACCCCCTTGATTGTAAGCTCTACTGAGCAGGGGCTGTCTCTTGAATGTTTTAATGTACAGCAGTGGTATAGCAATAGTAAGTAGTATGATTTTAAAATCAATGATTGCAGAATTGCTGATTTTAAAATCATACTACTACTTACTATTTCTATACTACTGCTGTACATTAAAACATTCAAGAGTCAGCCCCTTGAAAAAAAAATCAGTCATTGTAATGTACTCTGTAATAGTTTGCCTTCAACTCATTAAAAATGTCAGTATTTAGCTGGAATCTGGTACTAAGAAATATAATCACGTTTCCCCTCTCCTTGCTGCTCAGCACTAGGGATGTGCATTCATAAGAAATGTCAATGACCGTTCCCATATAAGTTTATGTTCAAAATGACAGGGAAACAAAAACCCAAATTTTGCTTTTTTTTCTGTGTAGATGAGAGGAGAAATGATAGAGGTCTATAGAATACTGAATGGGGTGGAACATGTTTAGGGGGCCATGCAAGAAAGCTACTAAGTCAGGGGTGTCAAAAGTCCCTCCTCGAGGGCCGCAATCCAGTCGGGTTTTCAGAATTTCCCCAATGAATATGCATGAGCTCTATTAGCATACATTGAAAGCAGTGCATGCAAATAGATCTCAATCCCCAATCTTTGTAAGGGGTCTGGATATTACATTATAATATTATCAGATATAATTTTAGAAAGGACGCCTCAGCCCCACCACTCCACCGCAAAAAATTTTTTTTAAATCGCGGGAAGCATAGTGTGGTGCTTCATCATTGGCTGTCTTTTCCAGTTATACTAAGAATATGTTCGTTATATACTTCTTATAAAACTTTTTTATCTAATTTATTATAATACTTTATCATTCAGTTTCCTTGATAGATACTAGTCCATAATGTTTGATGATACTTATCTCAGCCAAACCAGGGGAGCCAGACCCGACATGTTTCGCACATAAATCGTGCTTTCTCAAGGGTCTCCCTGTAGAATATAGAAACGGAGCCATAACATACAATTGTGACCAGCCCCCTCCCTACATAAAGATCATTCCATTAAGACTCGGTGTACTATAACAACTTACCGAGGTCGCCGCCGTCATCCGACTCCAAAAGTTTAATGAGCAAAAGATGGCGCCGGCGTCCTCGGCCCGCAATTTAACTGCCACTCGTCTACATTTTAGTCCCCGCCCCCCCGGAGCCCATTGGTCAAACTCGGGAAACTAATCACATCAAAGAACTCCATTCGATCATATTATTTAACCCACGGGGTTCCACTGTGTCCACCTTAAAGATAAATCTTTGTTCCTCCTCATTCAGACGTCTCAAATCACCCTCCCCCTCACCAACCATATTCTTATAGATAATCCGCCATCTTAACTGTTCAACAGAATGTTTATATTTAGTCCAATGCTCCACTAAGGGAGCCTGGATTACCCCATTTACTATACGGGATTTATGCTCGTTTAGGCGTAACTTGATCTTACGACTCGTGCGACCGATATATATAAGGTCGCAGGGGCAAATTATTGCATATACAACTCTCTGAGAGTTGCAATCGGTATCTAATCTAGATCTTAAAATTAAATCCCTCCCTGGGACCGACCAGTTATCGCCCTGGATGGTGAGTGGACACCACTGGCATCTACCACAACTACCGTGGTGTCCACCTGTCCTTTCCTGTCTCGTACCATACCTTTGAAAATAACATCGTTGACCCAGTGATCTCCCCCGAGAATAGGCAATTAAAGGAAAATGTTCTAAAGATTTATGAATCTGCACTATATGCCAATATTTCCTGAGCATGCCTACCAGGGTTGTAGTCGCCCTGGAAAAAGGCAATACACAGGTCAATTGGCCGTAATCATCTTGTGAGGTGTCTCTTGGTTTCTGCAAAAGAAGATTTCTCTGTGCAAATTTTCCCCTTAAATACGCCTTTCTAATTGAACCTTCAGGATATCCCCTCAACCTCAATCTATCACCCAGTTTTTTAGCTTCTATTTTATATTGAGCGACCGAGGAACAAATCCTGCGGATCCGCAAGAATTGTCCAATAGGAAGATTGTATCTAAGTTTATAGGGGTGAAAACTGCTATAGTGCAGCGTGGTATTCTTAGTTACTGGCTTTCTATATAGAGTTGTAGAGATGGACCCTTCCTGGACATAAATAGAAATATCTAAAAAATCTATCATAGTTTGATGACATATCATGGTAAATTTAATGTTGGTATCTACCGAATTTAGATATTGATAAAATATTTCCAGTTCCTGTCTCGTGTTATCCCAGATGAAAAAAATATCATCTAGAAATCTGCCCCAAAAAGGAATATTGGGGTACCATTCAGACAGGTAAATCCAGACTTCCTCAAATCTTTGCATATACAGGGCGGCGACCGAGGGGGCCAAAGTAGCCCCCATCGCTACCCCCTGAATTTGCTGAAAAAACTTCTGATGGTATTGAAAATAGTTTCTCTTAATCACCCAGAACGCCAGTTGCATTAGAAAATCAATAGATATGCGATGGGGGGTCCTATCCTGCAATGTCTGGCGAATAGTACAGAGGGCTTCATCCTGCGGGATCTGAGTATATAGAGATACCACGTCAAGCGTTACTAACCATTTATTGGACATATCTAAATCCAAGTTAATCAAATCCCTTAAAAAATGGGAGGAATCTTTAATATATGATTTGATCTTAGGGACCTCTTCTCTAAGGAAGAAGTCCACCATCTTAGAGAGAGGTTCCAAAATAGAGAATCGGGTATTAACAATGGGCCTCCCTGGAGGGTTTATTAAGGTTTTATGCACTTTAGGCACAAAAGAAATCCTCGGGATCCTAGGGTGTTTTTCAAACAAAAATTTGTACTCTTTCGTTGTAATAGTACCCCGTTCCCAGTGCTCATTCAAAAAATCCAAAATTTCAATCCCTAAAGATGTAGTGGGATCATCTGTCAAAAGGCAATAAGCCTGAGTGTCACCTAGTTGGCGTACAGCCTCAGTTTCATAATCTTTCCTATTAAGAACAACAGTGGCACCCCCCTTATCAGCCTTGGTGATAATAATATCGTTATTATCCAAAAGTTCTTGAAAACCCTCTGATTGGGCCCTGGTGGTATTGAACGGCCCGTGATTGTTCCAAACCTTCTGAAGGTCCTTCAAATCTTTGGTGACCAATTCAACAAAAGTGAATATAAAGGGGTCCATAGGGCCCGGGGGTGTCCAGACGGATTTGGTCCTACAAATTGGAATAGAAATTGTATCTATAGGGATCTCCTGATCCTCTTCGTCATCGTCCAACTGCTGTATAATGTCTGAGTTATCAAAGAAGACCTTAAGTTGCATCTTCCTAATGAACCTGTGAAACGCCTTGTGTAACTCAAAAAAGTCCGGTGGTTGAGACATCACGAAACCCATCCCTTTCTCTAAAATGTCCATTTGATGAACCGTCAACTGTATAGAAGACAAGTTTATTATTGTCAAACTGTTCCCGTCCGTGTCTTGTATGATGTTTGTTGATCTGTAGCCCTCGTGCGTTGTTGGCGTACGCGTCCTTGACCCCGAATAGCCAAGCTGGAGGACTCCCCTGCCTTCTCATTAGTGGCCTCCGCTGGACCCTCGCTGGAGGCTTCTGAATCTCCTGAAGAACTGTCAAATAGATCTCATGCATATTCATTGGGGAAATCCTGAAAACCCGAATGGATTGCGGCCCTCGAGGAGGGATTTTGACACCCCTGTACTAAGTGGTAAAATTAAAACAAACTGAAGCAAACATTTCCCTTCACCCAACGTGGAAACTCTGGAATTTGCTGCCAGAGATTATGTGCTTACCCTGGAAAGCTCTTTTCCAGTAGATAGCATGGAATGTTGCTACTCCTTGGGTTTTGGCCACCGTGATGGACCATTGGTCTGACCCAGTAAGGCTATTCTTATGTTCTTAGGGTTATTTCCCCATACTCGCATGCTCTGCAGAAGGAATCCACTCCGGATTTTTCACTCTGCCTCCTAGTACTTCACTATCGGTTTAGTGCCCCCTACAGTCAGTACCCAAGCACTGAGAGGCTAAACAAAGTGTTCTGCTGAAAGGAATGAAACAGTACCATTAACCTCCAACACAGGCTCCAAAGGAGCAAAGCACAATCCCCAAGAAAATGAACACAGAAATAAATTCTTCCCAAGGCCTCCAAGAAGCAACTTGGAGAAACATAAACAGACAATTGTAAACAGGTGCAGAAAGCCATGACGGAGAGTCTAGAACAGTGTTCTTCAACCTTTTGACACCTATGGACTGGCGGAAATAAAATAATTATTTTGTGGACCAGCACCAGTCCACGGACTGGCAGCTGAAGAACACTGGGTTAAGTCGTGCCCATCTCTACCCAATGTCTGCCCCAGACTCCGCACGCATAATAGTACTAATTGTAACACCATTTTTTCCATTCATTTTTCATATATACACATACACAATATAATCATATTAACACATAATGGTTAACTACTCAATTAAAATACACAAAGCACACTGTATGCTTTTCAACATTCATTCCTACCAGAAAACAGATAACCCCATGCAAATGCAGGACCAAAAACTGAAAGTACCAGTATTTACAAACAAACCCTAAGATGCCAGACTCTGCAAGCAGTACAACCCCAGAGGAAAAGAAACAAATGCATTTCTTCCTGAACAGACAAATCAATCACTGAATAAAAAAATAAAAGCATTCCCCCTACCGTTGTTGTCTCTCTCTCTCCATGTGCCTTGCCTTCTGGCCTGCCTCCTGGTGTTATCTTTGGGCTAGTCCACTGTGTGATCAACGCGGTATCTTCGAGCCGGCTCCGAGTGCTGCAATGCACAAAGCTGTGGGTAGCGGCTCCTCACTTGCGTCCTGCGCCTCATCTGGAAGCAATCTCTCTGACGTTGCAACGTCAGAGAGAAGGCTTCCGGTTCAGGCACAGGCCGCGCATAGGAGCCTTTACCCATGGCTTTGTGCACTGCAGCACTCAGGGAGTCAGCTTGAAGACACCGCATTGATCGCACCGTGGACCGGCGGCTGAAGAACATTGTCTTGGGCCCGATGGATATGCCAGCCCTATGGACCGGTGGTTGAAGAACTCTGGTCTAGAATGTCTCACCTATCTACTGGAAAAGAGCTTATCAGAGTAGGTATATAATCTCTTTTTCCAGTGCTGTAGGTGAGACATTCTAGACAATAGGGACATACAAAAGCAGTCCCCTCAAACAGCTAGGGTGGGCTTGCTGCACCTGCCCTTAAGACCGAGGACCCGAAGGCCGAGCCCTGCCTTGCAGCAACATCTACTCTGTAAAACTTGGAAGCGTGGGAAGAAAAAACCAGGTTGCTGCCCCGCAACTCTGCCTGCTCACAGCTCTTTCTCAGCAGCTGTAGAAAAATTCACTGCCACAATTCTGGGAATGCTCTCACATAGCTGATCTTCAGGCTGCCGGTCAGGCTCTACTGTCTGGATATGCCTCCACCCCAGCAGACCACTGGATGCACACCAGGACAGGCGGAAGGCGTGAAAATGCAGCTGGCATGCTGAGAAACACCACTGAGCCCCCTAAGCATGCCAAACAGTCTGCGTTCAACCTCTGCTTAACAGGTGAGACTACTTCAAGGACGACCCTGATCGGCCTGTCAGCTACAGACCAAAGTCTGTGAATTCTCAAGCGGGCAGAGCTCCAACATAACATTGAATTTAAAACAATAAAATGGGGAGAGCAGAACAAACACAGCTGCAGACATGCTTGCCGAAGGACAGACTGTAGAGGGCGCTAAACCAATCTGACATATTAC
The DNA here is from genome assembly GCF_902459505.1 of Geotrypetes seraphini. Lineage (NCBI taxonomy): Eukaryota > Metazoa > Chordata > Amphibia > Gymnophiona > Dermophiidae > Geotrypetes > Geotrypetes seraphini. Next base: position 74,477,904 of record NC_047095.1, read on the forward strand.
AGAGGCAGAGTGAAAAATCCAGAGTGGATTCCTTTTGCAGAGCATGAGTATGGGGAAATAACCCTATTGTCTAGAATGTCTCACTGAAAAAGAAGTTAAGCTTCGAAGAGTTTTTAAAAGGATTGGGTAATTTTCTAAAAAATGCCCATAAGGCATTATTAAGGGACTTGGGAAAATTCACTATTTATTTCTGGGATAAGCAGCATGGAATGTTTTGCATTTTTGGGATCTTGACAGTTATTTGTGACCTGGATTGGCCACTGCTTGAAACAGGATGCTGAGCTTGATGGCCTTTGGTTTGTTCCAGTATGACAATGCTTATGTTCTAATATAAGTGAACCCTGTTTGGGAATCATTGCTCTATAGACTAGAGACCAGAAACCACCTGTCTTGCTTTTCTCCATCTGTCCATTCACCTCCTCTACCTACTTATCCTCTTTATCCCATCTGATAATATCTAATAGTAGATCTTTGTAGGCCTAAGTCCAACATTGATTATTTTATATTGGAATACCTGACTGATAAAAATAATGCACAGAAGATCTTTCTTGCTTATCAACTCATTTATTTCTGGTTGTGCCTCTGTTGTTGATATCTGCTTAACCACTGCATCATGGCACGACGGCAGTCCCATCTTTGTAACTTGTTGGCACCACACGTCCGTTCCAGCCAATATCTGAAGCCCGCTCTGTTGGAAATAAACTTGCGCAGCAAGTGAGTAGCCCTGGTGTATCCCTTGCGTTTCAGTCTTTTGCCTAGGACTTCTCCAATGCCAGGCACAGCGGTGATTGGGAGAAAGTCCAGATGTTCTCGGATAAACCCCCTGTGTTTCAGAGAAACAAGGGCCATTGCTGCTTTCTTTGGATTGGGATTCTCTCGATGCTGGTCTCCTGCAGGTTCCTGGACTCCTCTTTCTTCAGTTCTATTTCATTGCCAATGTCAGTCCTGCTGACTGCAGTGGTCACTTGCACAAGCAGAAATTGTCAGTCCAGCAGCTGGCTCAAGCTTTTAAGCAGTCCTGATGTCTTGGCCTCATTATTGTGCAAGTCCTACACTTACAATGAGGAGTGACATCAACTTGGCCTGCAGCAAGGTTAATAGGGATTGCACTTGGATCTTATCATCTATGTAGCATACCATTTTTTTTTATTTTAGATATAATTATGGCCCTCATTCTGCTGTCTTTCTAATTCAGCTTCCTAGGATAGAAGGTCATTTCCAGGGAAAAGAGCATCATAAAGACCTTTATGTTTTCTTTTTTTATTAAACTTATTTAACCCCTCCCATCCCCACCAACTAACTAGATGACCTTTTGCTGGCCATGGACTTGGAAGGAAATTGACCGAGCAATTTCTTGTACTAGCCTGTCTTCCTTACAGCTGAAACTTTTTTCACCCACCTGTGAGAAACAAATATATCCTCATCATTGATGTGCATCCAAATCGGGATTTCTTAATCACACCTATCCAGTACAAGTTCAAGATGATTTACAAGACCAGAGACCCATGCAGTATCATGGGGAAATGGTTATACCATGTTGTAGAGGAAGGTTACAATGTTCCAACAGGGGAAAATGGTACAACACATTGTAGAGGAGGATTACATTGTTGCCAGAGGGGAAGAAGCTACATCATGTTTAGGAGGTCTTATCTGAAGAATTTCCGATGTGCTTTTTGGTCTTCTTTAAAATTTCAGCTGAATTGGAAAAGCTATAAAATGTATGTATAAAGCTTTTGATACTTTTTGTATCATTTTGAACACCAAGAGAGTATAACAATCCAGCTCCCCTGGCCTAGGGTTGTTGTATGAGAGCTGGTCAAATAACCAATACCATCATTTGGATTCGGACTCTTAAGAGGGCTCATATACTTTGAGCATTTTCTACACTGTTGATATTCTCTCAGATGAGATCTTTTAACATGAATTTGTAAATTTCACCTGTAACCTATTATGGCTGGTTTGCCAATGTGCTCTTTTGTTTTGGAGGAGAGTGTGGCGTAGTGGTTAAAGCTATAGCTTCAGTACCCTGAGGTTGTGGGTTCAAACCCTGGGCAAGTCACTTAATCCTCCACTGCCCTGGGTACATTAGATTGTGAGCCCACTGGGACAGGTAGGGAAAATGCTTGAAGTACCTGTATGTAAACCGCTTTGAGTGTGGTTATAAAACTTCAAAAAAGGTAGTATTCAGTCCCAATCCCTTTCCCTTGATAATAAAAAGATTTCACATATCAAATGATTTGGTGAACAGTATCTATACAATGAAGGTTACTACAAATGATAGCAATAAGAATGATTTTTACTATGCTTTTAGGTGAGTTCTGTTGTATCCTCTCTGTGAAAAAGTCTTCAGTGTGGTCTCCCCTCAGCTCTCTCTTCTCCAAGATGAAGAGCCCTAGCCACTTTAGCCTCTCCTCATAGGGAACTTGTCCCATTCCCTTTATCAATTTCATCTCCCTTCCCTGTACCTTTTCAAATTCTGCTATATCTTTTTTGAGATACGGCGACCAGAACTGCACACAGTATTCGAGGTGAGGTCGTACCATAGAGCGATCCAAGGGCTTTACATTTTCCTCTTTGTTTTCCATTCCTAACATTCTATTTGCTTTCTTAGCAGCCGCCACACATAGAGTTGAGGGTTTCAATGTATCCTCAACTATGACACCTAGATCCTTTTCCTGGGAAGTGACTCCTAATGTGGAAACTAGGATCACGTAGCTCACATTAAATGTCATCTGCCATTTTGACACCCAGTCTTCCAATCTCACAATGTCCTCTTGCAATTTAACAACTTTGAAGAACTTTGTGTCAGGGAGTAGAACAGTGGATTGTGCTCCAGCTTTTGTACTGCCTCCTCTAGCACTCCGATATGGTGCTGCTACACTGTCCAAGCACTTGTGTGCTGAGTTGTTGCAGTTTGGCATTAAGTGCTGCCTTCACAGTTGCCCTCATCTCAGCAATTATCTCCAATGTCCAGGTGGAGCTCAGTGGGGCTAACTGACCCACTATTTTGGCATCTGCACCACGCTGCTGCTTTTTGTCCTTCACCGTTTGACCGCCATCCCAGTAACTCATCGTCTCTCAGCCTCTTGGTGAACATTCTGCTCCTCTCCCTAATGGTAGGTTTAATTCTACTTCACAGTCATTAAAGACTAAAATTTGCAATAACTTAGGTGCAGAGGAGAGGCTAAGCAAGTCAGCCTCCACTTCTGTCCATGATCCCCTCCCAGCACAGAGGATTTTAATTTTCATGCTCTTGGTGGGCAATTTGGAAGGACTGCTTCCAGTTCCAGTGACTGGCTGTAGCACTACCAGTCGCAGGCAGCACTGTACAATAAACACACAAAAGATGGTCCCTGATCGGAAGAGCTTACAATCTAATTATGGCACACACACAGGACACAGAGTAGATCAATATACACTGCTCTTGCAGGGAAATACAAAGGCATGAGCAGGTAGAGAGGGGAGGGGCTATAGAAGGAATCAGAAACAAATTTAGGGGTTCATTTTCAAAGCTTTGAATGTACCATAGCTTTGTGTGTCTAAATGTTTTGAAAAAGAGCTCCATTTTGTATTACAAGCTGGAAGTGTTAGGATCTAAACGGAGCTAGTCTGAAGTTACAAAGGGCCAACTTTCCTGGAACAATTCAACCTCCCTCCTACCAGTAGGTCATCTGAAAAGCTACTTTTGCTGCAGCTATGGTCTCCTGAAGCCAGAAAAAGCTCCGCCTTGCTTCGACTGAGGAGGCAGCTGGGACCTCTGAGCTCTCTGCTGCTGTAGCCATCTTGGATGAGCAAAGGGTAGAGGAAACATATGCCTTTAAGGATAGTAGGAGCTTTATTGCTCTCCACCAGACGCAGCGGTAAATAGAAAGAGAGAAAAATGAAGGCAGATAAAAACTATCCAGCTGGTGGCAGTCAGCTGTATTCCCAGGTTCAATTTGCAGCTCCTTGTGACTTTGGGCAAGTCACTTAAGCCTCCATTGCTCCAGGTACAAAATGAGTATCTGTGTATACTTTGTAAACTGCTTTGATTGTAACCACAAAATGGTGGTATATCAAATCCTATCCCTTTTCCCAATATGCAATATGGAGGCTCTGGATACCATATCAAAAGCATCACAAGTTTCCCTAGCCTTGTGCTTTCTGCACTCCTGCTTGGTTACCAGCTCATGGAATTCTAAAGCCTTCTCAAGGGGTAGAGTGTCTGCAAATTCCACCACTCTGTACACTAAGTTCCACAAGTGCAGGCTCGTGAAGGGCTGATAATAATGCATGCGGAAGACTTGCATAGCATTCTGAAAAACCTTTCTCCCAAAAGACTCCAGGTTCCTTGCATCCCTTCCTGGGGGCACCAAGGAGTGAATCTTGGCTCTTTTGAGAGCAGATTCAACCACCATAGAATGGTGAGGAAGCTGGAGTCACAAGAATGGGAGCTTTTTCTTGTGCTGGTCCAGAAACGTGGAATACCATTCCATTGTATATTAGAAAGCAAAATGATGTGACTGTTTTTGAGGCTTTTGAAGAGACATCTTTTTTGCAAAATGAAGCATGGATGCTGAGCATTTTCACTGGGTATATTGTATGATATGTTGATGAAACTTTTACATGTGTGTCTTATGGCTGTTTTGTAATTCTTATTGTGAATGTGGTACTGTAACCCTCCTTGTTAAAGGGGGGATATAACTAAATAAACCATAAATTTGGGAGTCCTCTGGACTCTGTACATGGAGTCAGCCTTCTTATATACAGACTGAATAAATCTGTACACGGGCACTTCCTTGGGGTGGGGGGCATCAAAGTTAAGGCTATCCAACATCTTGGCCCTGAGCTCATCCTTGACAACCATCCAACTAGTTGAAATAGGATGGACTTGGCCATCTCCCACACAAACTCAATACAGAAAAGTTACTCAGATAGAGACTTTCGTAGGAAGGGGAGGGGTCCTGAAAAGATACCAAGGGCCCCCGATAGAAATAATGCACAAATTTTTCTTGCTTATCAACCTATTTATTTCTGGTTGTGCCTCTGCTGTTGATATCTGCTTAACCACTGCATCATGGCACGACGGCAGTCCCATCTTTGTAACCTGTTGGCACCACACGTCCGTTCCAGCCAATATCTGAAGCCCGTTCTGTTGGAAATAAACTTGCGCAGCAAGTGAGTAGCCCTGGTGTATCCCTTGCGTTTCAGTCTTTTGCCTAGGACTTCTCCAATGCCAGGCACAGCGGTGATTGGGAGAAAGTCCAGATGTTCTCGGATAAACCCCCTGTGTTTCAGAGAAACAAGGGCCATTGCTGCTTTCTTTGGATTGGGATTCTCTCGATGCTGGTGTCTCCTGCAGGTTCCTGGACTCCTCTTTCTTCTGTTCTATTTCATTGCCAATGTCAGTCCTGCTGACTGCAGTGGTCACTTGCACAAGCAGAAATTGTCAGTCCAGCAGCTGGCTCAAGCTTTTAAGCAATCCTGATGTCTTGGCCTCATTATTGTGCAAGTCCTACACTTACAATGAGGAGTGACATCAACTTGGCCTGCAGCAAGGTTAATAGGGATTGCACTTGGATCTTATCATCTATGTAGCATACCATTTTCTTATTTAGATATAATTATGGCCCTCATTCTGCTGTTTTTCTAATTCAGCTTCCTAGAATAGCCTTAATGGGTCAGACCAATGGTCCATCAAGCCCAGTAGCCCATTCTCACAGAGGCCAATCCAGGTCACTAGTACCTGGCCAAAACCCAAGGTGTAGCAATATTCCATGCTACTGATAGAGGGCAAGCAATGACTTCTCCCATGTCTTTCTCAATGACAGACTATGGACTTTTCCTCCAGAAACTTGTCCAAACCTTTCTTAAAATTAGCTATGCTATCCGCTCTTACCACTTCCTCTGGCAACGCATTCCAGAACTTAACTATTCTCTGAATGAAAAAAAAATTTTCTCCAATTGATTTTAAAAGTATTTTCCTGTAACTTCATCGACTGCCATCTAGTCTTTGTAATTTTTGAAAAGTCGATCCACTTGTACATGTTCTACTCCACTCTGGATTTTGTAGACTTCAATCATATCTCCCCTCAGCCGTCTCTTTTCCAAGCTGAAGAGCCCTAACCATTTTAGTCTTTCCTCATATAAGTCTTTCCTTTACCATCTTGGTCGCTCTTCTATGAACCTTTGTCAGCGCCACTATATCTTTCTTCAGATAAGAAGACCAGAATTAAATGCAATACTCCAGATGAGGTTGCACCATGGAGTGATACAGAGGCATTATAACATTCTTAGTCTTGTTAACCATCCCTTTTTAAATAATTCCTAGCATCCTGTTTGGTTTCTTGGCCACCGCCACACATTGGGCAGAAGATTTCATGGTATTGTCTAGTCTTTGTACCCAGATCCTTTTCTTGGGTGCTAACCCCCAAGGTGGACCCTAGCATCCAGTAACTGTGATTCAGGTTATTCTTCCCAATGTGTATCACTTTGCATTTGTCCACATTAAATTTAATCTGCTATTTGGATGCCCAGTCTTCCAGTTTCCTAAGGTCCACCTGCAATTTTTCACAATCCGCATGCATTTTAACAACTTGACCCATTCCCTTTATCAATTTCATCTCCCTTCCCTGTACCTTTTCAAATTCTGCTATATCTTTTTTTGAGATACAGCAACCAGAACCTCACACAGTATTCGAGGAGAGATCATACCATAGAGCGATCCAAGGGCTTTACATCATTTTCATTTTTGTTTTCCATTCCTTTCCTGAAAATTCCTAACATTCTATTTGCTTTCTTAGCAGCCACCACACATAGAGTTGAGGATTTCAATATATCCTCAACTATGACAACTAGATCCTTTTCCTGGGTAGTGACTCCTAACATAGAACCTAGCATCAGGTAGCTATAGTTCAGGTTCCTCACTTTGCACTTACTCACTCTTCCAGTCTCACAAGGGAGAGGCATGGCCATTAGGAAAAAGGAGATATTGATGCCTCTATATAAGACTCTGGTGAGAACTCATATAGAATATTGTGTACAATTCTGGAGGCGGCACCTTGAAAAAGATATAAAAAGGATGGAGTCAGTCCAGAGGAAGGCTACTAAAATGCTATGTGGTCTTCATGACAGAGGAAACCCATTGAGGAAGAAGTCAGGGAGTTAGAAAAGTTCATCGAGGAGGCATACAGGGAGGCCGTGGAAAATCACCAATAACATTTGAACTGCCAAGATACATCTACAGTGAGCGAACCACCTGAAGGACAACCACAAGGAAGGAATAGGTGACACAGCAGCGAGACCTGGAAACAGCAGAGGGAACCCACAGGAAGACGAGTCCAGTGAAAGCCAGCGCCGGGATGAGGGAAGATGGAAGTGCACAGAGGACACAGACCTACGGCTGGAGAGATGGACATACACCGGGGACACGGACCTGCGTCTAGAAAGATAAGAAAAGATAGAGAAGACAGCGATCATCGTGGGAGACTCCATGATCAGACAAGTTGACAGCCACATAGCGGGAGGAAGAAAGGATTGGCTGGTGACCCTACCGGGAGCCAAAGTAGAAGATGTAGGAGCCGCATCGACAGGATCATCGACAGCGCAGAAGGGGGAGATACGGCGGTGGTGATCCACTTGGGGAAAAACAATGTGAGCAATAGGAACTATAGCAGGGAAACACTGATGGACCAGTTCCAGATGCTAGGAAGCAAGCTGAGGACCAGAACGCCAAGGGTAGCATTCTCGGAGATCTTGCCGGTACCCAGGGCTGACAGGAAGAGGAAGACGGAGCTGCAAGCAGTCAACGTGTGGATGAGGCGCTGGTACGAGGAAGGATTCCATTTTGTGTGCAACTGGACAACGTTCTGGGGGAAGAGAGAGCTATACAGGAAGGATGGAATCCACCTCAGTGGAGACGGAATGAGGCTACTTGTAAGCAACATCAAGCAAGAAATTGAGAAGTTTTTAAACTAGGAAGAGGTGAGGTCGTACCATAGAGCGATCCAAGGGCTTTACATTTTCCACTTTGTTTTCCATTCCTTTCCTGATCATTCCCAATATGCAATGTGGAGGCTCTGGAGACCACATCAAAAGCATCACAAGTTTCCCTAGCCTTGTGCTTTCTGCAATCCTGCTTGGTTACCAGCTCATCGAATTCTAAAGCCTTCTCAAGGGGTAGAGTGTCTGCAAATTCCACCACACTGTACACTAAGTTCCACAAGTGCAGGCTCGTGAAGGGCTGATAATAATGCATGCGGAAGACTTGCATAGCATTCTGAAAAACCTTTCTCCCAAAAGACTCCAGGTTCCTTGCATCCCTTCCTGGGGGCACCAAGGAGTGAATCTTGGCTCTTTTGAGAGCAGATTCAACCACCATAGAATGGTGAGGAAGCTGGAGTCACAAGAATGGGAGCTTTTTCTTGTGCTGGTCCAGAAACGTGGAATACCATTCCATTGTATATTAGAAAGCAAAAAGATGTGACTGTTTTTAAGAGGCTTTTGAAGAGACATCTTTTTTGCAAAATGAAGCATGGGTGCTGAGCATTTTCACTGGGTATATTGTATGATATGTTGATGAAACTTTTACATGTGTGTCTTATGGCTGTTTTGTAATTCTTATTGTGAATGTGGTACTGTAACCCTCCTTGGTAAAGGGGGGATATAACTAAATAAACCATAAATCCGGGAGTCCTCTGGACTCTGTACATGGAGTCAGCCTTCTTATATACAGACTGAATAAATCTGTGCACGGGCACTTCCTTGGGGTGGGGGCCATCAAAGTTAAGGCTATCCAACATCTTGGCCCTGATCTCATCCTTGACAACCATCCAACTAGTTGAAATAGGATGGACTTGGCCATCTCCCACACAAACTCAATACAGAAGAGTTACTCAGGGAGAGATCCTGAAAAGATACCAAGGGACCCCTCCTGTGAAAGAACCTAATCAGACTTACAGGAGTGGGCCATATCAGATTCGTACATCCTTTTCATGGAGAAACCTCAGTCTGTACCTGCTTTGCGCGCTGAGAGAGGGGAAGGAAGATTCCTTCTCTGAACAACTGGACAATGACATTGTCTTGACTAGCAAACTGTTCAATACCCCGGCACTGATATATGGCAAACAGGCAATGCCTGGGCCCCCCAGTATGGGCTGGAACTCCAACCAATGCGCTCAATGCCTCAGAATTGTGTCAGGTGAGAGCATGGCCTGGATCTCCTCCTCAAGGTCAGTCATCAGTCAGTAGAGATGTTTTGTGCAGGTACTAGGGTTGAATTGGTAGCCTGGTCCTGGCTCATTGGAGACTGGCAGAACCGCTCCAGAACCTTGGAGGGGAGCTAGCCTTTAAGTGAAGATGCTTCTAGGGTACTGGTAGTGCTGATGTCTTGGTGCTCTTAACACCATATTTCAAAGGGGACTAAAGTTGATGCTTCTTGGCCCCCACCTGACAAACAACATCAGTGTCCATTGAAGTTGAAGAGATGACATCAAATTCTTGTGTGTCTTCAGGGTGGGATCAGAAAATGCCCAGTGCTGATGGGCACTACTGATGCAGGGTGAGAAGTTCTTAAACATAGAAACATAGAAAGTGACGGCAGAAAAGGGCCAAGGCCCATCGAGTCATAAGAACATAAGAAGCGCCATCTCCGGATCAGACCTTCGGTCCATCAAGTCCGGCGATCCGCACACGCGGAGGCCCTGCCAGGTATACACCTGGCTTATTTTATAGCCAACCATATCTTTATATGCCTCTCTCAAGGAGATATGCATCTAGTTTGCTTTTGAAGCCTAGGACTGTCGATTCCGCAATAATCTCCCCTGGGAGAGTATTCCAGATGTCAACCACTCTCTGTGTGAAGCAGAACTTCCTGATATTAGTCCTGAACTTGTCCCCCCTTAGCTTCATTTCATGTCCTCTTGTCCGTGTCAAATTGGACAATGTAAATAATCTTCTCTGCTCTATTTTGTCGATTCCTTTCAGTATTTTGAAGGTCTCGATCATATCCCCACGCAGTCTCCTTTTCTCAAGGGAGAACAATCCCAGTGTTTTAAGTCGATCCTCATATTCCAGTTTCTCCATACCCTTCACTAGTTTAGTTGCTCGTCTCTGCACCCTCTCCAGCAGTTTTATATCCTTCTTTAGGTAGGGAGACCAATGTTGGACGCAGTATTCCAAGTGGGGTCTGACCATTGCCCTATAAAGCGGCATTATAACTTTCTCCGATCTACTCGAGATTCCTTTCTTTATCATGTCCAACATTCTATTTGCCTTATTTGCCGCTGCCGCGCATTGTGCCGACGGCTTCAGGGTCCTATCTATCAGTACACCCAGATCCCTTTCTTGTTCACTTTTTCCCAGAGTTGCACCTGACATTCTGTACTTGTATTCCTTATTTTTACTGCCTAAATGCATTACCTTGCATTTCTCCACGTTGAACTTCATCTGCCATTTCTCCGCCCATTTTTCTAACCGACACAAATCGCTCTGGAGTTCCTCACTGTCCTCCTGCGATCTGATTGCCCGGCAGAGTTTTGTGTCGTCTGCAAACTTGATGATCTCACTGGATGTTCCGTTTTCCAGGTCATTGATATAAATATTAAAAAGGATCGGCCCAAGTACCGAGCCCTGGGGTACACCACTAGTCACTTTCTCCCAGTCGGAGAACTTCCCATTAATGCCCACTCTCTGCTTCCTGTTATCCAGCCATTTGCCTATCCATCTTTGTATATCTCCCTCTATGCCATGGCTTTGTAGTTTCCTGAGAAGTCTTTCGTGTGGAACTTTGTCAAATGCTTTCTGGAAGTCCAAGTATATTATGTCCACCGGCTTTCCACTATCAATTTGCTTGTTCACGGTCTCAAAGAATTGGAGTAAATTCGTCAAACACGATTTCCCTTTCCTGAATCCATGTTGACTGGGTTTCATCAAGTCGTGTGTGTCCAAGTGCTGAACTATGCTATCCTTGATCAGTGATTCAATCATCTTGCCGGGGACAGACGTAAGACTCACAGGTCTATAGTTGCCCGGTTCTCCTCTCGATCCTTTTTTGAAAATTGGCGTGACGTTCGCTTTCCTCCAGTCGTCTGGTATCTGACCAGTTCTGATTGACAGGTTTGCAAGTTTTTGCAATAACTCTCCGATTTCAACCTTCAATTCCTTCAAGACTCTCGGGTGAATTTCATCCGGTCCAGGGGATTTGTCATTTTAAGTTTGTCGATCTGGTAGTATATCTGATCTAAGTTCACTTCAACTGTGGTGAGGCTGTCCTCTATTTCTCCTGTAAACAGTTTCTCCGCTTCAGGTATTGTTGAGGTGTCCTCCTTCGTAAAGACGGACGCAAAGAAGGAATTTAGTTTGTCTGCGATTTGTTTATCTTCCTTGATGTACCCTTTTCTTCCCTTGTCGTCCAGGGGTCCCATTGCCTCTTTTGCAGGTTTTTTCCCTTTCACGTATCTAAAGAAGGGCTTGAAGTTTTTGGCCTCCCGGGCTATTTTTTCCTCATAGTCCTGTTTTGAATCCCTCACCGCCTTGTGACATTTCTTCTGTTCATCTTTATGTTTGTTCCAGGCTTCGGTTGTCTTCGTGCATTTCCATTTTTTGAAAGAGTCCTTCTTTTCTTTTATGGCTTCCTTCACCTGTATGGTAAGCCATGCCGGTTCTCCTTTGCCTTTAGTTCTCCGATCTTTGGAAATCCTCGGAATGTAGAGATCTTGTGCTTCTGCAATAGTATTTTTCAATAGGCACCATGCCTGATCTACTGTTTCAAGTTTGTCCACCATCTTCTCGAGTCGTTTTGTTACCATGGCTCTCATGCAATTGTATTTACCCTTTTTAAAGTTTAAGGTGGTGGTTAAGGTTTTGGCATGTTTCCCTTTCCCGATGTCAAGTTTAAAGTTGATTACATTGTGATCACTCGTTCCCAGTGGAACCATGACTTCTACTTCTGTTATCGGTCCGGTGAGACCATTTAGGACCATTTGCCCACTCCACTGACCCACCCCTCTAGTTAATTGCTCTCTGATGACCTTTTCCCTTGAAGAGATCCGACATGAGCATCCCAACTGATCTTAAAAACTGGCACGCTGCTGGCCTCAACCACCTGTACTGGGAGCCTATTCCACCACTCTTTCAGTGAAGATGTACTTCCTGGTGTCGCCATGAAACTTCCTGCCCTTTATTTTCAGCGGGTGTTCTCTTGTGGCCGAGGGTCCCCTAAGAAGGAAAACATTATCTTCTACCTTGATGCGACCAGTGACATACTTAAACGTCTCAATCATGTCCCCTCTCTCCCTACGTTCTTCGAGAGAGTATAGCCGCAATTCGTTCAGCCTTTCTTCGTATGATAGATCTTTGAGCCCTGAGACCATCTTGGTGGCCATTTGCTGTACCGACTCGATTCTCAGCACATCTTTGCGGTAATGTGGCCTCCAGAATTGTACGCAGTACTCCAGATGAGGCCTCACCATGGTTTAGGACATTAGGACATCGGGCTTCTGACTAACAAAACTTCTCCGAATACAACCCAGCATTTGCCTAGCCTTAGATGAAGCCTTCTCCACTTGTTTGGCCGTTTTTATGTCATCGCTGATGATCACCCCCAAATCCCGTTCTGCGGCAGTCCTTGCTAAGGTTTCTCCATTCAATGTGTACGTTCTGCAAGGATTATTGTTGCCAAGGTGCATGACCTTGCATTTGTTAGCGTTGAAGCTAAGCTGCCAGGTCGAGGACCACTGTTCCAACATAAGCAGGTCTTGTGTCATGCTGTCGGACAGATTGCCATTACTCACAATATTACATAGTGTGGCATCATCAGCGAATAATGTTATTTTACCTTGAAGTCCTTGAGTCATGTCTCTTACAAATATGTTGAACAGGATCGGGCCCAAGACTGAGCCCTGCGGCACCCCACTGGCTACCTCCGATGTTTTAGAGACGTTTCTTGATGCCAATGCATTCCCAGTGTCAAACCAAAAGGACCAATGCCTCCACTGCAAAGGTTCATGGACTGGATTTGTCTGCACCAAAAATACTGTGTTTCTTGTGAAAAGCGTGACTACGAGTACATGCGACAAGAAGGATTATGATCGGAGTGACAGGTACAATGAATGGGTGTCTGTACAGGACATGGTCCTCTTGCACCTGGAACACTTTTTATAAACAACAGGAGTTTTCTGGGTATGCAATGAAGCTACTAAATAGTAGATTTAAAATAAACCAGAGGAAATATTTCTAGAATTTGCTGCCAGAAAATGTGGTGAAAGCAGTTAACTTAGTGGGGTTTAAAAAAGGTTTAGATAATTTCCTAAATGAAGAGTCCATAAGCCATTGTTAAGATGGACTTGGGGAAATCCACTGTATATTCCTAGGAGAAGCAGCATAAAATCTGTTTTACTCTTTTGGGATCTTGCCAGGTACTTGCAACCTGGATTGCCCACTGTTAGAAACAGGATACTGGGCTTGATGGACCTTTGGTCTGTCCCAGTAAGGCAGGGATCTCAAAGTCCCTCCTTGAGGGCTGCAATCCAGTCGGGTTTTCAGGATTTCCTCAATGAATATGCATTGAAAGCAGTGTATGCACATAGATCTCATGCATATTCATAGGGGAAATCCTGAAAATCCGAATGGATTGCGGCCCTCAAGAAGGGACTTTGAGACCCCTGCAGTAAGGCAATGCTTATGTTCTTATGTCAGGAAAAATTGCTGCATCAAAATCAAATGATGCTATGGTATAAAACTGGGGGTTTCCAGCTAGAGTGCTCAAGACCTAAGAGGGCCAATAGATAGCCCTGATGGTGTGGATAACATGAGGAAGAACCTAGTGAAGCTTGAGGAATGGTCTGAAATTTGGCAACTAAAATTTAATTCTAAGAATTGAAAGGTCATGCATTTGGGTTGCAAAAACCCAAGGGAACGGTACATTTCTGCACGATAGAAGAACGGGACTTGGGTGTGATAGTTTGTAATGATCTTAAGATGGCCAAGCAGGATAAAGAGGTGATGGTGAAAGCTAGAAGGATGCTTGGTTGCAAAGGGAGAGGTATGGCCAGTAGGAAAAAGGAGGTATTGATGCCTCTGTATAAGACTCTGGTGAGACTTCATTTAGAATATTGTGTACAATTCAGGAAACCACCCCTTCAAAAATATATAAATAGGATGGAGTCGGTTCAAAGAAAGGCTACTAAAATGGTTGGAGGTTTATGTCACAAAGCATACAGGGACAGACTTAAAGATCTCAATATGTATACTTTGGAGGAAAAGTGAGAGAGGGAAGATATGATAGAGATGTTTAGATACTTGCTTGGCATAAATACACATGATGCAATTCTTTTTCAATTAAAAGGAAACTCCAGAGTGAGAGAGCATGGAATGAAGTTAAGAGGTGATAGGGCTCAGGAATAATCTAAGGAAATTCTTATTTATTTATTTTTTACAGAGAGGGAACATGTCTCTTGGTAGAGGTGGTGGAGACAAAGACTGTGTCTGAATTCAAGAAAGCCTGGAGATCAAGCCTAGGAAATTCAAGAAGGCATGGGGATCTCTTTGGGAGAGGAAGAGATAGTGGATGCTGCAGATAGGCAGACTGGATGGGCCATTTGGCCTTTATTTGCCATCATGTTTCTGTGTTTCTGAGTATAGAAAAATTAACAAAAATGTCAAAAAGAATTAAGGTGCTGATTCTATAAACAGCACGTAAATCGGCCAGCACCTAGAAAAATGGTGCCAGCCATGTGTCAATCACACTTAGGTACCGCTAGCCACAATTCTGTAAATGGTGCCTATGGAAAATCTTAGGCACCTGAAATGTAGGCACCTAAGTTTTTGGAGAATCATGCTTAGTGGCGACCAAGTCACGCTCCACTTATAGAAACGTCCACTTAGGTATTAGGTGCCTATCTCCAAATTACTGAGGCTACTAAGGGTATTTTGCCAATTAAGATAGGCACCTAAGAGGTGTCTTAACTTTAGTTGCCCTTCATAGAATCAGCCCTTAGGACTAAGAGGAGGAAGAATGCCTGGAATAAGCCATGAGAAGGGAAATGAACTAAAGATAACTACAAATAAATATTTCCAAGGACACTACTGAATGCTTTGGAGTGTCTCTGTGCCAGGCTCTGTCAGATAACGGGAGAATGTGATGTCCTGTTTGTTCTCTGGCAGCTGATTCATCGGATAATTAAGTGGAACTTCAGTATTTTTGTAAGTGTTTAAAGTAATGGTTATTTTCCAGACAACAGTAAAACGAGGAGCCTCGATCCTGAGGAAGAGATTTGAAACAAGGTCATGTCAGGAGAGGCAACTTGAGAAATATTTACATTGAAAGGAAGATATATAAGATAAGTGAACTATCCTCACGTTGGTGGGAAAGAAACATTAAATATATCACTCTTGAAAGTCATTTGGGAAAATGACAATTAATTTACTACACTCCCCCCTCCCCATTCATGGTTTCAGCAATTGCGATTTCACATATTCGTGATTTTTTGGGGAGGCGGAAAAAAAAGAAAAAAAACCCCATAGTTTAGCCTTTCCCCCGGTGTCCCAGCCTTACCTGGTGGTCTAGCGGGCTTTCAGGGCAGGAGCGATCTTCCTACACTCCTGCCCCATGTAGATCGCCAATAGGAAATGGCTGTGGGGAGTTCCTGTCGTAGTCTCGAGAGACTACGGGAACTCACGGGTCCAGAATGCTCTATGCAACAGGAAAAACCATGTTTGCCTCATAGATGTGGACAATGTACATCTTATCCCCCAAGACCAAATTCGTGGCCATTGAGACGCAGAAATCTGATGCTTAATCTCAATACTCCAAATGTCTCCAAGACCTGTCTTTGGTTTTTTATTCATATATCCAGATATTAATTTATACCACTGTGTGGCCTGGTGTCCCAGAAAGTCCGCCTGAAAGCACAAGAATTCTAAACTATATTGATTATTAAGATTTTTCCATTCAGGGAACCCTGCCTGAATGGCCTGCTTCAGTTGCAACCATTTATAACTTTGTGATTTATCAAGTCCAAATTTTTGTTGCATCTGTGAAAAATCAAGCAGTTTGCCATTAGATATAACATCATCTAAAATACGTAAACCTGCTATAATCCAATACTTCCAAACGACCTTAAACCTGTCAATTTGAATCTTGGAGTTCAGCCATATAGTTTGATTTGTAGATTTTTGTATTGGAATAGATGTTAAATTATTGACATATCTTATAGCTCTCCATGTATCTATTAATATTCTGTTTTCTTTATACACTCTAGGCAGTTTAATATCAAGAACATGGGAGATCCTGAGAGGAAACAAAAGTTGCCATTCTAACTTCAACCAATCTGGGAGCTTATCCATGAGCTCTGGGAGGACCCAATACATACCCTGGCGCATAATATAGGATTGATGATACCTATAGAAATTAGGAAAATTTACCCCACCCACTGCAATTGGCTTCTGTAAAGACACTAAGGCAATTCTAGCAATTTTACCCAGCCAAATAAATTTTGTAAGAATAGGGTGTGAAATTTAATAAATCTATTTCAAGCCATTTATTAGTTTTAAGTAAGTGTTCTCAGAGAACGGCATATCTTCTGGGAAGGATTAAAGCACAGGCAAACTAGGCATCTGCCTAAGAACCAAATGTTTAGGAGGGAAGCCCTCTCAGATTCACTAATTCAGTGGCTCCCATGACATATTTTATCTTGGAGGTAAAATGGTATCTGGCAGAAACCCAAATAGCAGCAGCATTCCATGCTACCAGTCCCAGGGACAGCAGTGGGTTTCCTCCACAATAGAAGACATAGACTTTTCCTCCAGGAACTTGTCCAAACTTTTTTTTAAATCCATCTATGTTACATTCCAGAGCTTAGCTATTCCTGTTTGTTTTAAAGGTACTTCCATGTAACTTCATTGAGTGTCCCCTAGTCTTTGTCATTTTTTTTAAAGAGTGAAAACCTGATCCACTTTTACCTGTTCTACACCACTCAGGATTTTGTAGACCACAACCATCCCCCCTTAGCCATCTCTTTTCCTAGCTGAAAAGCCCTCATCTCTTTAGCCTTTCCTCATATGAGAGTCGTCCCATCCCCTTTATCACTTTGGCTGAACTTCCTAATTCTGCTACATCTTTTCTGAGATATGTGAGCAGAATTGAATGCAATACTCAAGGTGAGGTTGCACCATGAAGCAACATAAAGGCATTATAATATTCTTAATCAATGCTCCCCCTAACAAGTGGTTGGATGCTTGCAGAGTTTTTTCTTCTTCTCAGCAAAAAGTTCTAAAAACCAACAAATTGTCATCCTAGTATTAGCATGCATTTCTGTATGTACTTGTAGCACAAAAAAACCATCACACATATGGTATTTGATTTTGTTTAATTCATTTTTGATAGTTTAATTTTGTTTGAAAATAGAGCCTGGTCAGTATTTTTGTGAGTGACTATGTAACATGTATAAGCGATTGCTCATGTGCGCCACTTAGAGGAAACATACAGTAGTTCTTCATAATTCATAGCATCTGTTTTGTATTTTGGCCACCGACACACACGGGGCAGATTTCAGTGTATTGTCTACAATGACACTATAGTTTTCACAGTACACATGTGTTTTAACAACTGAATAGTTTTGTGTTACTCCAATTTCCAGATGATTTATAAATATGTTAAATAGCAATGGTCCTAGTACAGATCCCCGTGGCACCTCACTATTCACCTTCATGGGGGAGGGGGAATAGAGACCAAGGGGGGGCAAGAGAAATCAGATGTTGGACCACGGAAAGAGAAAAGGGAAATGCTTTACCAGGAGGGTAGAGAGTAGTGCTGTCCGATTCAGGAAAAAAAAATTTGATTCGATTCAATTTTCCTGCCTAATTGGGTGGTTTTTTCCAAACATCCTGGTGGGTTTATTTTATAGCCTCTTCACCCCCTTTGCCCTCTCCTATCCACACTAGTCCTGTGGTATAAACAAGCAAAAAAGACTTTTCCTTTCTCTGTTAAATCCTAGCTCATGTTCGCGGTCCAACACCAGCTCTGGAAGGATACATATTTCAAATCTGACATATTGTAATCACAAAACAGAAAATAAAATTATTTTTCCTACCTTATGTTGTCTGGTCATTTTTCAAATCTTGTTGGTCCCATGTCGGTCTGGTTGTCTTCTGATCAGGCTCACCTTCTTTCTCTGTGCTAACCATCCATCTTCCATCTCTGTCCTCCCCTTCCGTTTCCCTTTCCTCCCCCAGAGGTCTGGCATCTTTCCTTTTTTTCATCTCCATCCCCCTGCAGCTGCAGTGATGGACCCCACCATTCACAGATCCACCTTCTCTCCTTTTCTCAACTACCCTTTCATCCAGCATCTCTCTTCTGTGTCCCTGTCCCTATTCTCGCCAGTAGTGTCCCCCTTGTGTCCCTGTTCCTATGCTCCCTCCATGCCCAGCATCTTATCTCTCCCCATATCCAGCTTCTTCTTTCTCTCTTCCTTACCTCCTGTATCCCCTTCCCCAGGTACAGGCTTTCTCCTGCTATCTCTCCTGCTATCCTGCACCCTGCCCACTACTTTGGAGCAGTATCTGTCCCTCTTGTACCCTTCCCATTGTGGTCTTGCATTTCTCTCTCCCTCTCTCCATTAGTCCAGCACCTCTCCTCTGCTTTCCTCCCCCTCTTTTTGGTTTGGTCTCTCTCTTCCCTTCACTTTACTCCAGGTCTAGCATCTCCCCTCCCTTACTCTTTCCTCCTCATCCCTCTGCACAGGTTGCCTCCCCACCGCAAAGGCACTCTTCCTCCTCCTCCCTCTGCACAGGCCTGCTCCCTGGCGCAAAGACCTGCTCCCCCTACGAAGGCCTGCCCCCCTCCTGTGAAGGCACTCTTCCTCCTCCTCCCCGCCGTGAAGGCCTGCTCCCCCCACGAAGGCCTGCTTCCCCCCCTACTGCGAAGGCCCTCTTCCTCTTCCTCCCCACTGCGAACGCCTGCTCCCCCCGCAAGCCTGCATCTTCCCCGCTCTTACCTTAAGGCTAATACGGCAGCCTGCAGGATCGCTGGTGTTATAGCGATCCCTGCAGCTGTCCATCGTCCTCAGTGGCATGTTTTCTCTGCCGTGATCTGCCCCTGACATCAGAGCAGGGGCAGGACGTAGCAGAGAGAACATGTCGCTGAGGAAGACAGGCAGCTGCAGGGATCGCTATAACACCAGCGATCCTGCAAGCTGCCGTATTAGCCTTAAGGTAAGAGCGGGGAAGCTGGAGGAAGCCTTTCTGACTGACCCTCCCCCCTCAAGCAGGTGTGGTAGTGGACGGCCAGCAAGAGGCAGCATTGCAGCTCCTGCTTTAGGAAGGCACGGGGGAAGGGTCGGTCATTGAATCGGGAGGCCGATGTTTTAAAAAACTGAATCGATTTGAATCGATTCACCTGATTTGAATCGGTGAACCGATTCGAATCGTGAATCGGGCAGCACTAGTAGAGAGGGTAGATAGAGGAAAGACAACAGCAGGAGTAGGGTGGAGATTTGACTCCATATCGCCCTATTTCAACAGACTTCACTGGCTACCAATCTCTGCGCGCATTAAATTCAAAATCTCATGCATAGTGTATCACATCTTATATGCAAGCTCAGCTGAACCTCTTATAAACCTTTTCATCAATTCTTGGTTCAATTCATTCAGAAACATCAAGAAACTTCTTCTGATCCTCCCATCTCCTAAAGGAATTAAGTACAAGCGCATATTTAACACAATTATCACTTACATCGGTGCAAAGACCTGGAACAGCTTCCCGATAACCATCAAAATGGAACCCTTTTATCTCAGATTTTTAAAGAAACTAAAGACTTCTCGTTGAAACATTAAACGCCAGTGACAATCAGTAGCTTGTTCCAACTGAAAGATTTCTTCATCTATAATAATAAAACCCTACACGCGCATGCGCACTCCCACTTGCGTGTTCCGTGATCAGTAGGTCCCTGGCAGGTAGGAGTGCGCATGCGCGCCTAGGGTTCTATTTTCCAGTACAAGATGGTGTCCTCGACCCTGCCCTGATCCCCTCAGAAGCTCCCATATAATTGTCGTTGCCCCCCCCTTCCGCACCCGAAGCCCCGTTGACCCTCCCACCCGACCCTCCCATCGCGAGACGACTACAAACCTCAAGCCTCCAGCAGCGTCCGCAGCACTCCAAACATGCTGCCTCGCGGCCCTCCACTGCCCCGATTTCCTCTGCCGTATCCATGATGACATCTTCAGAGATGCGGCCGAGGAAATCAGGGCAGCAGAAGGGCGCGAAGCAGCATGCCAAGAGTTATGCGGATGCCCGGTCGACTCACAATGGGAGGGTCAGTGGGGTCGGCTGCATGGCGATGGTAGTGGGCGGGGAGGGGGGGAAGATGCAAACATGCTTCTCAAGGGTTATAATGCAAAGGGGGATGGGAGGGAGGCAGGCAGGCTGGCTTCGGAGGGTGGGGGGTGGGACAAAGTCATAGGAAGAAGGCACTGGAGGCTACTAAGGACATAGGAAGGGGCACTGAGGGAACTAAGGACACAGGACGGAGGCACTGGGGGCAATAAGGAGGGACTATAGCAGAAGTGCACTGATAGAACAGTTCAAGATTCTGGGAAGGAAGTTGAAAATGAGGACTCAGAGGATACCGTTTTCAGAGATCCTACCAGTACCGAGGGCAAATGTGAAGAGGCAGACAGAACTGCAATCAATAAATGCATGGATGAGGAGATGGTGTAAGAAAGAGGGGTTCCACTTCATGAGGAACTGGACAATGTTTTGGGGGCAAGATCAAGCTCTTCAGGAGAGATGGACTACACCTGAGCGTGGCAGGAACTAGACTTCTGGCAAAGAACGTCAAGAGAGGAATAGAACAGGCTTTAAACTAAGAAGAAGGGGAAAGCCGACAGTCGACCAAGTGTTGACGATTCGGGAAAAGGTATCCTGTGAAGATATTACGAGGGAAAAATGCTGGGAAGAAACAACGGGCAAAACACAGGAGTTGATTGAACCAGAGGAGGAGGATAAGAGGATTGTAGCACAGGAGAAGAAAATAAAGATCGAAGCACAGGCAAAGGAAACGAAGACAAAAAATTACCAGGACTTAAATTGCATATATACTAATTCAAAGAGCCTAAGGAACAAAATGGGGGAACTAGAAGTCATGGCCAAAACTGAGAACCTAGACAACATTTGGGTCTCCAAAACATGGTGGAATGAAGAAAACAAATGGGACACAGCACTGCCGGGGTACAAACTCTATCGCAAGGACAGGTCACGGCAGAAAGGAGGAGGAATAGCTCTATACATAAAAGAAAGTATACACTCAACCAGAGTGGACACAGCAACGACGACCATCAAATTGGAATCGCTATGGGTTAAAATACCGGGAAGGAAAGGGCCCGAGATAAAGATGGGCCTGTACTATCGTCCACCTGGGCAAAACGAAACTACCGATGAAGAAATGGAAGCTGAGATGAAACGGGAATGCAAAAACGGTAACACGATCATTATGGGAGACTTCAACTATCCCGGAATAGACTGGAGTCTTGGAAACTCAAAATGTGCTAGGGAGACCGTATTCCTGGAAGCTATACAGGACTGCTTCATGGATCAGCTTGTCAGAGAACCGACGAGAGGAAATGCCATTCTGGATCTAATCCTTAATGGGCTAAGAGGACCTGCATGGGACGTGGAAGTAGTGGGACCATTGGGAAACAGCGATCATAACATGATCAAGTTCAAAGTTGAAGTAGGAATACCAAAGGGAAAGAGAACCACAGCGACAACTTTTAACTTCAAGAAAGGAAACTATGAAGCAATGAGGGTAATGCTAAGGAAGAAACTCAGGAACAACACAAAGAAATGGCAGACTGTACAGCAAGCCTGGTCTTTATTCAAGGACACGGTAAGCGAGGTGCTAAATCGGTATATCCCCAGATTCAGAAAAGGGTGCAAAAAGAGCCGAACAAAAGAACCGGCGTGGTTAACTAAAGAAGTGAAGAAAGCGATAGGGGATAAGAAGAATTCATTCAAGAAATGGAAAAAGGGCAAAACCGATGAGAACTGGAATGAACACAGGAAGTATCAAAAAGAATGTCACCTCATGGTTAGAAATGCAAAAAGAGAAGCACGAAATTTCAAACCATTCTTCAGATATGTTAAAGGGAAGCAGCCGGCTAGGGAGGAGGTGGGACTTCTGGATGATGGAGATAGGAAGGGAGTGGTGAAGGAGGAGAAAGAAGTGGCGGAAAGACTAAACATGTTCTTTTCGTCAGTATTTACAAAAGAAGACACATCCAACATTCCGGAACCTGAACAAATCTTCAAAGGAGACCAAGCAGAGAAATTAACATCCATGGAAGTAAGCCTTGAGGACGTACACAGGCAGATAGAAAAATTAAAATCTGACAAATCGCCGGGCCCGGACGGAATCCACCCTAGAGTATTGAAAGAACTAAAGGAGGAAATAGCGGAACCACTATAGCAGGTTTGTAATCTATCCCTGAAAACAGGCGTGATCCCGGAGGATTGGAAGATAGCCAATGTTACGCCCATCTTTAAAAAGGGATTGAGAGGTGACCCGGGGAACTACAAACCGGTAAGTCTGACCTCGGTTCCGGGGAAAATGGTGGAAGTGCTGATAAAAGATAGCATCGAGGAGCATCTAGAGAGGCATAAACTTATGAAAACAAGCCAACATGGCTTCTGCGAGAGAAGATCGTGCCTGACAAACTTATTGCACTTCTTCGAAGGAATTAACAAACGGATGGACAAAGGGGACCCCATAGACATTGTATACTTAGACTTCCAAAAAGCCTTTGACAAGGTACCCCATGAATGCCTACTCCGGAAACTAAAGAACCATGGGGTGGAAGGAGACGTACACAGATGGATCAGGAATTGGTTGGCGGGCAGAAAGCAGAGGGTAGGAGTGAAAGGCCACTACTTGGACTGGAGGAAGGTCACGAGTGGTGTTCCGCAGGGGTCGGTGCTTGGACCGCTACTATTCAATGTATTTATAAATGATCTAGAAACGGGGACGAAGAGCGAAGTAATAAAATTTGCAGATGACACCAAGCTATTCCAATGGGGCTAGGACTAAAGAGGACTGCGAAGATTTACAAAGGGACCTAAACAAACTAGGGGAGTGGGCGACGAGATGGCAGATGAAGTTCAATGTAGAGAAATGCAAAGTCTTACACGTAGGAAACAGAATCCCGAGGTACAGCTACACAATGGGAGGGCTGTTATTGAGTGAGAGTTCCCAAGAAAGGGACTTGGGGATAATAGTGGACATGTCAATAAAGCCATCAGCACAATGCGCAGCGGCTGCTAAGAAAGCAAATAGAATGCTAGGAATAATCAAGAAGGGTATTACAAGCAGAACGAAAGAAGTTATCCTGCTGTTGTATCGGGTGATGGTGCGCCCGCATCTGGAGTACTGCGTCCAATATTGGTCGCCGTACCTACCTAAAGAAGGATATGGCGATACTCGAGAGGGTTCAAAAGAGAGCGACGCATTTGATAAAAGGTATGGAAAACCTTTCATACGCTGAAAGATTAGAGAGACTGGGGCTTTTTTCGCTGGAGAAGCGGAGACTTAGAGGGGATATGATAGAGACTTATAAGATCACGAAGGGCATAGAGAAAGTGGAGAGGGACAGATTCTTCAAACTTTCGACAACTACAAGAACAAGAGGGCATTCCAAAAAATTAAAAGGAGACAGATTCAGAACCAATGCTAGGAAGTTCTTCTTCACCCAACGGGTGGTGGACACCTGGAACGCACTTCTAGAGGGAGTGATAGGACAGAGTACGGTATTGGAGTTCAAGAAGGGATTGGACAATTTTCTGAAGGACGAGTGGATAGAAGGGTATAGATAGAGGGCTAGTATACAGGTCCTAGACCTGATGGGCCGCCGCGTGAGCGGACTGCTGGGCATGATGGACCTCAGATCTGACCCAGCAGAGGCACGGCTTATGTTCTTAATAAGGACATGGGGAGGAGACACTGGGGACACTATGGACACAGGACGGAGGCACTGGGGGCACTAAGGACATGGGAAGGAGGCACTAAAGACATAGGAAGGGGCACTAAGGACATAGGAAGAAGACACTAAGGGCACTAAGGACATAGGATAGGACACTAAGGACATAGGAAGGTGGAACTGGGGGCACCAAGGACATAGGATGGAGGCACTGAGGGCACTAAGGACATAAGATGGGACACTATGGACATAGGAAGGGGGCCACGGAGAGACAGGCAGGCATGGCGCAACAGAGAAATACAGGCAGGCAGGCAAGGGGCCATGGAGACAGAGATAGAAAGAAAGACAGACAGACAGACAGGGGGCCAGAGAGAGACACAGACAGAAAGAATGACAGACAGACAGCGTCCAAGAAGAGAGAAAGACAAAGAAAAAAACCCCAGACATCTACTCTAGCACCCGTTAATGTAACGGGCTTAAAAACTAGTCCAATATAATCAGTACTGTCTAATGTCAATCTAACTCTCCCTCTTCTCCATATTACTCTCTCTCGCCCCTTAATTCTTCTATCCTCTTGCCTAACACTTGAATTGTACGTCACCTTGAACCTATCCAGGCATAGAACGATTCACAAATTGTAGATTAGATTAGAGATGAATTGGTGACATGGCAGACCAGGCACTTCTCTACCAGCTTTATCCTCTCATTAGCATCTCTCCCAGTGCACAGCAGAAATCTATGGAGCAGCTGATCTGCTCTATGAACTGTATGAGAAGGAGAGGCAGTTAGAGAGGTACCAGAATTGGACCAACACAGAAGACGGCAGAGACGAGTGCAGATCTAATCCTTTGTCATGGGCACTTGAGACCCATGGCAAAAGGGCTTACTTTCAAGGTTATCACCAGGGGAACACATAAGAAAGAATTAGCCTGTAACTGGGTTGTTCCTCACTTCTCAAGGAAGACAGACTGCATTTTTCCCTCTATAGAAGTCTCTCTTAATTCTTCCTCTTCTCCATCCAGCCCTTCTCTCATCTCTGCAAATGAGCCTAACTACAATGCCCTTTACATAACTGACTAATTAAGTTTCGTTGGAATGTTACTTCTTTCCTAAAATGGCAATGCTCACATGGCACTTGCTTCTTCTCCCTGAATTTGCAAACATTATCACCTCTCCATGCTTCACATCTTTGAAAACCACCACTACCACACCCCTATTATGATTTAATGGAGATTAATGCATCCCATTTTGCTTTGACCCGATAAAGGGAACATAGATCTGAAAGGCCTATCACAAATATATTAAGTTGCTCCAATAGAAGGTCTCACAGCTTATATATTTACTTCTCTGTGTATTCATGAAGGATGAAACAGGAAACACCCTATTACCTTATCAAATGAGTATTTAACTTACCACTTTCTCTTTGTAAACAATGTATTTTAGCCACTTGAAATCCTGCCACTTGAATCCAGCCAGGACAAACAGGGATTTCTTCTCATACTGCTCCAATTTCTGGATGGCCCCTTCAGGATATGTGATTCTCAGTGTAGTCTTACTACCCACATCCTTCTCAAACCCTTTAACAGGGGCAGAGTTCAACCTGGCATTTAATCAGAGGAAACATTATTAAGACCTTAATGAGTAGAAGGGACAATGCAACACTACACTTTTCCCTCCGTATTCGCTGTGATAGGAGATTAACAGAACCGCAAATACAGAAAAACCGCAAATAACTTTTTCATATGTTATTCGCTGTTTCTATTAAAAACCATCGTGAATATAGTGAAACCGTGAATAACATGGTGGGAGACCTGGTCTGTTCCTGAAGGAGAGGCAAAACACGGTGAAGAAAGTGCTGGGAATCAGCAATTTCTCTATGCAAGCTGATGTAATTTGGGGGGAGGAGCCAGCAATCTAAAAACCGTGAATAATCGAAACCACGAATACAGTGGGAGAAATGATTTCCAAACAGAGAGAGAGTGACTCCAGATGGAAATTGAACGCCCTAAACAGAAATGTGCAAAAAACCAGAAATATTATTAAGTGCCGATTTTCCCTTGGCGTCTCTAGCAATGGCTCTCTCCTTCCCATTCCATGCTTATCAGGTAACAAAGACATCAAATACAACAAAAAAGAAGACTACTTAATACTTATTTGACCAAGTTAATCTGATAACATAGCAGGTAAGACCCATATGGTCCATCCAGTTTGCCCAACAAACTCACCATTCCATGCAGGTCACAGTCGTTCATGCTTAAACAACAGTTGGCATTTTGCCATTATGCCAGCCACATATAGGTAGTTAAATATGATGCATGATTGGGGCAATATTTTATAACCCAAAGTATTGCTAACTGTATTTAACTTGCTAATTTCCACATTAAGCTGCACAGCACTCTCACTCGTAGAATATGATAATAAAGTGATATACAATATGTCCACTTGATCGTCATCTGTCTTTCGCCATTTATGGGACACAGACCACAGAAATCCATCTCGCACTGGCTTTTGCCACTTGCGGGATACAGACCATAGAAGTCTGCCCAGTACTAGCCTTACTTCCCAACATAATATCGTAACACCCATGATTAGGTTTTATGGTTTTTTTAGAAAACTCTTTTGCTTATCCCACACCTTTCTTAATTCCACCACCTCTACTAGAAAAGTGTTCTAGGTGCCCACTACTCTCTCTCTCTCTGAAAAAGGATTTTTGACATTATCCCTAAGTCTAATGCCTGCAACCTCCACTTATGCCCTCTAGTTCTACCGCTTCCACATCTCTGGAAGAAGTTTGTTTGTATATTAATAACTTTCAAATACTTAAATGTATGTTATATCTCCTTCTCTCTCTTCTCAGCATATAGACAGGAATAGCCTTAGTGGGTCAGACCAATGGTCCATCAAGCCTAGCAGCCTGTTCTCATAGTGGCCAATACCCTAAGAGTAGTAACATTCCATGCTACCAATCCAGGGCAAGCAATGGCTTCCCCCATGTCTGACCTCTGACTTGTGTTGGAAGCAATGTGGGCACAGGGGTACGTTTGTGCATATCTGGTGGGATTGTCTGAACGTGGTCCCCTATTTGTCTATGGTGTTTGATATCCTATCAGAAATTTTTCATAAGCCCATTCGCAAATCTATGGGCAGTACTTTGTTGCATATGCCCCATGGGGTGTTGCCGCACTCTTGTCAGACCTTGGCTTTTCATGTGTTTACAGCTAGCAGATTATTGCTGGCTGCGCAGTGGAAGCAGGTACACCCACCTACTAGGCAGCATTTATTTTTTTTATTTTTACACTCAGAGAATAGTTAAGCTCTGGAATGCATTGCCAGAGGATGTAGTAAGAGCAGATAGCGTAGCTGGTTTTAAGAAAGGTTTGGACAAGTTCCTGGAGGAAAAGTCCATAGTCTGTTATTGAGAAAGACATGGGGGAAGCCACTGCTTGCCTTGTATTGGTAGCATGGAATATTGCTACACCTTGGGTTTTGGCCAAGTACTAGTGACCTGGATTGGCCACCGTGAGCATGGGCTACTAGGCTTGATAGACCATTGGTCTGACCCAGTAAGGCTATTCTTATGTTCTTATAACTAGACAATGGGGGGGGGGTTACGTGATGATGCAGAGCTAAGCGGCGGCTCCTTGCTCCGGCTCCGACCTTCTCGTGTCTAAATTTCCACTTTATTGCCTTTTAATCGCTCGTCGGCCATGGAGACACAGATCCGCACTTTAGAGACTCAGTGCGTGACCCTGCACAAGCGGCTTGAAGATCAGGAGAACCGCGGCTGCCGCAACAATATCCGCCTGGTGGTCCTGGCGGAGAGTATCCGAGAGGCTGAGCTGAGGGAGCTAGTAGAGCTGTGGCTCCCTGGAGCGGTGGGCTTCTCCCCTGCGAGCTCGCAGGTTCTGGTGGAGCGGGTTCATCGCCTGGGCCCCAGCAGGGAGGGAGATGGTCATCCACAGCCTGTTATTGCCAGGTTTCTCAATTTCGCTGACAAGGCCCAACTGATGTCATTGTATTGTAGAAAGGGCCAGTTGGAGCACAAGGTGCTACTGTTTAATGACTACTCTGCGGAGGTGGCTGCCCGGCGGCGCGCCCTGGTGCCCTACTGTTCAGAGCTCCGCAATCGGGGTCTCTGGTTTGTGGTCCAATACCCCGCCTGGGTGAGGATTCTTGAAGCCGGGGGACCGAAGGTGTGTGCTGACATGGAGGTTCTTCAGGCTTATGTTCGAGCCCTGGCCCCTCTGGCTCCGGCGCCCTGATTCTGGGCTGCTGCCACTGAGGGCCTCTGAATTGACCAGCTGCTGACTTTCCGCAGTGCCTTGGTGGACGGAGTCCCCGGGATTTTGTCTCTCTGCCTCTGGGGATCTCAGGATTGCCTGCTCTCTCGGCATTGTCTGCTGTCAGCCTGTTTGGACTTAGAGACTGGCTATCCCTGTTCACCCCCTGCATGATATCTCTCTCCATGGAGAGGGATCTCTTTATCTTGGCCCTTGGACTGTCTGCTGCTGCTTTGCCTTTAGCCTATGGGGTCCTCTGTGCCGGGTGTCTGCCTTGCTGGAGATCGTTGTGGTACCTTCATGGCTGCAAGACCTGGGCCGTGGCCATTCATTTGGATCTTTGATGACTTTAACATTCTTTTGGCTTGCTTACTTGCAAAGTGCCCCTCTGGTTTTTGTTCCTTTTGATTGCATTGGGGATGTTGGGTGTTGAGGGTGTGTGTGTTCTTTGTTCTTTGCGAAGGGGTTGGGGGGGCTTCTTATGTTTGTTCTTAATGTGGGGGTGGCGGGGGGATTTGGGGGGAGGGGCTTTGGCGGATGGGGGCTGTGTGAGTGTTGGCTATTGTGTGGAATTATTGGGTGTTGGTATGCGTGTGCGGTAAATGTATGGGGCATATGGCTGTGGAGGGGATGGGGGGATCTGTTCCTTGAAGTGATTGGTGCTCTTGTGTGTGCCCTCAGGGGTTCAGTTGGGAGACCCTTGGGGATTGTACATTGACTTGGAGTCTTTTGATATTACCTGCCAGTGCCTCCCATGGTTATGGCTGATGTTACCTGTGTTATTTTGAATGTGGCTGTATTAACTCACCTGTAAAGTGGACTACGGTCTTGTCCTTCTTGAAGAAAGAATGGGTCTCGGTGGCCTTTTTGCAGGAGACCCACCTTACCATGAGTGAACATCAAAAGCTGGCGCGAGACTGGTGGGTGAAGTGGTCACATCCTCCTAAAACTCTAAGCAATGGGGGGTAGCA
This sequence comes from Geotrypetes seraphini, assembly GCF_902459505.1. Lineage (NCBI taxonomy): Eukaryota > Metazoa > Chordata > Amphibia > Gymnophiona > Dermophiidae > Geotrypetes > Geotrypetes seraphini. The sequence goes on from NC_047095.1 coordinate 74,507,098, forward strand.
ATCCTCATTCATAAGGGAGTCACTGCGGTCACGCATAAAGTTATCCGGGATCCCCAGGGTCGATATGTTATTTGGGCAGGCTCATTATCTGACAAACAGGTGGTTTTGTGCAACCTATACACCCCTAATGTCTATTCTCACTCCTTCTTCTCTACCATAGTAGCTCACCTGGTAGCATTGCCGAACTATGAGCTTATTGTGGGAGGTGACTTTAAAGTCACTAGTGACCCTTCCATAGATTGCAAGCCTTCTCGGGCAGTGCAGAAAGATAACGAACGTCGGGGGTGAACTTTTTGCTGGGAGAACTGGACCTCCAGGATGTGTGGAGGGTCTACCACCCTGGTGAGGTGGATTTCACCTTCAATTCTGGAGTGCATCATAGCCATTCATGCCTGGATTATATTTTGGTCCCTTCCTGTTCCATTGGTCGGGTTGTGTGCACCCACATCCTGGATGTTCCTTTCAGTGATCACGCTGCTGTCTCCCTGACCTTGAAGTAAGGGGGCCTAACACTGACCACATTTAGCTTTTAACTCATCCTTGTATTTAGATGAAGCTTTCCACATATATCTCACTGAGGCATGGACCACCTATAAGCAAACCAATGAGAGGGGGATGTCTCTGATATGGTGTTTTGAGAGGCTGCGAAGGCTTACCTCCGGGGTTGTATCATAGCCTAAACAATTCGCAAGCGCAAACAACGGGATGCTGAACTCATATCACTCACAAAACAATTGCGAGAAAATAAATCTTATCTCTTACATCTCTCCGACGAGGCCCGTCAGTCATATCTCCGTTTGCGCAAACAGAATGATAATATTCTCACTGAGAGGGCTCTAACTCATACTGATGTCTATAAGTTTAAACTTTATAAATGGAGGAACCGGGCAGGGAAGCTTTTGGTTAACCTGGTTAGACCCTTTCGGAGAGCCACGCGGGTATCCCACATTCGAGAAAACCCTACTACTCTGCACACTGAGGATGCAGCTATTCAGACCCAGTTTGTGCATTTTTATAGTGAACTGTATAGTCTGGGCACGTATGACATTGTGGTCCAGGATCTCTTTTTTCGGGACTTGGCTCTTCCTCAGCTTACCGAGGCCCATTGGGATTTGTTAAATGCGCCTATTACCTGTTAGGAGATTTCCACGGCCATCGGTAACTTGAAACTTGCTAAGGCCGCGGGGCCTGACGGTATGGGACCCGAGCTTTACAAGATTTTGCGACCTCATTTTGGGCCTGCTTTGTGCACTATGTACGCAGTCATGCAGTCTGCTGACCGGCTTCTTCCGGAACAAAACCATGACCATGTAGTGGTGCTCCCCAAGCCAGGTAAGGACCCCGCGCTTGTAGGCTCTTACAGGCTTATTTCGTTACTCAATCAGGACATGAAGCTTCTTACTGCTATCCTAGCGCGCCGATTGGCACAGGTGATTCCCGCTCTTATCCATTCCAATCAGGTGGGCTTTGTCCCTAGCCAGTTCTCTTCCGCTAACATCCTCAAAGCTCTGGTGGCACTGTGTGAGGGACGGGGCCGAGCAGGGGGTGACTTGCTGGCTAGTCTAGATGCCGAGAAGGCTTTTAACAAAATCTTTTTTGGGTTCTAGGGCATTTCGGTATTACCGGCTTGTTTCACGACTGGGATGTTCGCTTGTACACTGCCCCGACTGCCCAGTTGCTCATTAACAGATGTCGCATGGTATCCTTTCCTTTGCATAGGGGGACACGGCAGGGTTGCCCCCTCTCTCCCCTGTTGTTCATTCTCTTGCTGGAACCTCTGGCACCTAAGATCTGGGCCTCCCCCGATATTACGGGAATTTGTGTGGGGCGGGAGGAGTGCAAGATTACCATGTTTGCAGAAGATATGTTGCTGTTTGTTGGCAACGCCCGGGTATCTCTCCCTCTTATCACTCAATTTATTTCCTACTATGGGTCCTTCTCGGGACTCTGTATTAATTTTGGTAAATCTGAAGCGATGTCGGTATCTTCATCGTGTGCCTCTAGTCTCCTACCTGCCTTCCCCTTTCGATGGGCCATGGGAGAGCTTAAATATCTCGGGATCTTTCTTAGCGCAGATTGGACCTGTGTCTCTCAGCGTAATGTTGTGCATAAGCTTGGCCAGCTTTGTAACACCAGTCTCCGTTGGGGGGGACCTCCCTCTGTCTCTTTCTGGGAGGATAGCTTTGGTCAAAATGGTCTTATTGCCTAAGATACTGTACCCCTTGCAGATGATCCCGGCTCTGGATGAAAGGGGCGGATGAGCGGGCTTATAAGTCTTTTATTGGTTCCTTTATTTGGCGCCAACAACGGGCGCGCATAAGTTACTGGAGGCTCACTCAGAACCGGGCCCGGGAGGCCTGGCGTTACCGGATCTCAGGTTGTATAATGTGACCGCTGTAATGTGCTGGGTGCACGAGCTCTCCACCTCCAGTTCGCGGTTTGCCCCCATGGGTCTCTTTGACTCGTGGGTGGCTCCCCACCGTGCCCTGGCATGCCTGGATATTCCCCGGTGGAGGAGACCTCAGGTGGGTTGTAATTCGGTGTGGCTAGACCCGCTGCGGCGTGCCCTGCTCTGGTGGAGGCGGCGGATTGGGGGGGAGGGCAGGATAACTGGGCCCTCCAATATATCTATGGTAACCCTGAATTCCCTCCAGGGGTTGGGGGGGCTCGAGGCATGGAAGTGCGCTTTGGCTCTGGTCTCTGTTTGGGTCATATCTGTCTCCCTTCTTCCACCGAGGCCCCGATATTCCCTTTGTATGATGATTTCCGTCGCCACTGGTCTTTACATGCTATGCCTTTTTTTGCCCATCTACAATTATGCCATTTCTTTGAAACGCACTGCATGCAGAACCCTTTGGGAGCTAGCTTCTTAAAAGTAGACCAACTTTTTCTATCCCTCTCTGCTTCTTTGAATTCTCTGTCCACTTGGTGTGGGTTGGCTAGGGAGGAGCGGGCAGACTCTCAGTTACAAACTTTGGCATCTAAGTGGACTGCAGAGCTGGGGGAGCCCATTAGTGTTGAGGCCATGGCTGTTTGCTTCTCCAATATAGCTAAAGGGGCCCGGAATGCTCAACTTCAGGAGTTACAGTTTAAGCTGTTACACCGTACCTATTTCAGCACGGATCGGGGGGTAAAGGCGGGCCTCTGGGACTTGGTTGAGTGTGTTAAGTGTAAGCGTATGAAAGGGACCCTAGTGCATATGATATTTGAGTGTCCGATGCTGAGTGCTTACTGGAATGAGGTGCTGGACTTTCTGGTTCAGATACTGGGAGTGTCTTTCCAGTGGTCCTATCTGCTCCTTGTGCTGGGCTCTGAGAGGGAGGTGCTGGATCAAAGCTTGGGGACGGAGCATTGGCGTTTTCTATATACTGCTCTGGTGTGGATGGAAGCGGTCCCTTGCAGAAGTGGCCTGCTGGAACTTCGTAGTACTGGGGGGGGGGGGGGATGTCCTCTTCTCACCGCCTGTACAGGTCTCTCTGGGAGGCGACCTGGTTGGAGGTCAGTTCATTGTGATAGCTATATCCTTGTGCCCAATCACTCAGGAAGGGGGAGGGTGGTTGGGTTGGCTCCATGGGATTGTATGTGTGTGAATGGGATGAATGAATGTTCTGTTTTGGAGGGGGTTTTCTTTTCTTTTCTTTTTTCCCCTTAAAAATGGAAGGTACTGAACAGTCCGTTTTCTGTCTGTTCTTTGCCACCGGTTTTCTACTCTTGTGGTTGTTGGGGACTGGTCCTGGAGGGGGTACGCAGGGGCCTCGGCCTCCCTCTCTCTAGCTTGAACAATGTGTATTTTGTTCTTGGTACTTTTGTCTCCATATCCTGCTTGTGCATTGTTGTTTATTATGTATGTTCACTACTTTCTGCTCAATAAAAATTATTTCAAACAAAAAAAACAACACTAGGCAATGGAAGGTTAAGTAATTTTACCAAGGTCTTAAGGAGCTGCAGTAGGAATCAAAGCCAGTTCCCCTAGTTCTCAGGCCATTGCCCTAACCATTAGGATTTTTTATGCTCGGGCATGTTTTTGATGGCTCCAGGTAAGGAGGCCTATTTTTACCTTTTTATTTGGCCTTCCCAGCAGAGGTTCCTCAGAGTTGCAATTTTAGGTTGACATTTCCAATTATGGAGGTTGTAGCAAGGCCAAAGTGTATTGCCCTGGACATTCTCAAAGGTGATGATGATTGTGGTAGCCTTCTCGAGCATGAGACGACCTGAGTACGTTGTTACCTGGAAGACTGGTTGATCAGAGTGTTGGTGATTCCAGGGTGTCAAGTGTATATGTACTGGCCCCTCTCGTACTCTAAATACATACCTGTTCTCTTTTCCCTCCCTGAAGGGCTGCCTGTACAAAAAATTCCTTGACCAATCCCTAGCATTCCAAGCGGGCAAATGGAACAAATGCCTCTCCACTCTCATCTCCAATTCCCCCCCTATCAAACATTCAGGAAGTTAATCATAAGACCATAAGAACATAAGAATTGCCATCTCCGGATCAGACCTTCAGTCCATCAAGTCCGGCGATCCGCACACGCGGAGGCCCTGCCAGGTGTACATCTGGCGTAATTTATAGTCCACCATATCCTTATATGCCTCTCTTAAGGAGATATGCATCTAGTTTGCTCTTGAAGCTTAGGACGGTCGATTCCGCAATAATCTCCTCTGGGAGGGCATTCCAGGTGTCAACCACTCTCTGAGTGAAGCAGAACTTCCTGACATTAGTCCTGAACCTGTCCCCCCTTAGCTTCATTACATGTCCTCTAGTCCGTGTCAAATTGGACAATGTAAATAATCTTCTCTGCTCTATTTTGTCGATTCCTTTCAGTATTTTGAAGGTCTCGATCATATCCCCACGCAGTCTCCTTTTCTCAAGGGAGAACAATCCTAGTGTTATAAGTCTGTCCTCGTATTCCAGTTTCTCCATACCCTTCACCAGTTTTGTTGCTCGTCTCTGCACCCTCTCCAGCAGTTTTATATCCTTCTTTAGGTAGGGAGACCAATGTTGGACGCAGTATTCCAAGTGTGGTCTGACCATTGCCCTATAAAGCGGCATTATAACTTTCTCCGATCTACTCGAGATTCCTTTCTTTATCATGCCCAACATTCTATTTGCCTTCTTTGCCGCTGCCGTGCATTGTGCCGATGGCTTCAGGGTCCTATCTATCAGTACACCCAGGTCCTTTTCTTGTTCACTCTTCCCCAGAGTTGCACCTGACATTGTATACTCGTATTCCTTATTCTTATTGCCTAAATGCATTACCTTGCATTTCTCCACATTGAACTTCATCTGCCATTTCTCCGCCCATGTTTCTAACCGACACAAGTCGCTCTGGAGTTTCTCTCTATCCTCCTGCGATCTGACCTTTTTGACAAATTCCTCTGATCTATCCACCCTCTTCCTTGCCTCCTCCTCTGACCTCGACTCACCCCCAGACCCTTCACCACCGTATGTAACACCGCTGTATGTAACTACTCAGTATATGTCAACCTAGCTGACAAAACAACTTCACCGTAAATTTATCGTCTAAAACAGTGTTTTTCAACCGCTGTTCCGCGGCACACTAGTGTGCCGCGAGATGTTGCCTGGTGTGCCGCAGGGCCGCCATCAGGGCAGTACTACCAGTCCTGCATTCAGGGGCCCGGAGCTGACAGGGGGCCCGAGGCAGGGGCACCAGTAGCTCGCCAAGGCAAATTGAAACTCACTTTGTCTTGGCGATCTAATCTATCGAGCCGATAAGTCTTCTTCTCCCCGACGTCAATTCTGCAGTCGGAGAGAAAGTTCGGGCCAGCCAATCGCTGCCTGGCTGGGCGGAACTTCCTCTCCAATTGCAGAATTGACGTCAGGGAGAGCATGCGTCGGCGTCAGCTTTGGGGCCTGTTATCCATTGGTGGGGCCTGTTCCCCGATGGCAGTGGCAGTGGCTTGGGGAACGGCAGGGAGAAAGAAAGAAAGGGGGCAGGCAGGGAAACAGAAGGAAAGAAGAGAAACAGAAAAAAAGAAAGAAAGGTCAGGGAGAGAGGAAGAAAAAGTTGGGGGAGGGAATGAGGTGTGGAGGAGAGAAAGCATACAGGCTGATAGAAGGGAAGAAAGATTGGATGCACAGTCAGAAGAAGAAAGTGCAACCAGAAATCACCAGACAAGGTAGGAAAAATGATTTTATTTTAAATTTAGCAAAGTGGAGGCAGTATTACCACAGTTTTCAAAGGAATTTGCCCAAATAACTTAATAGTTAACTGGGTAAATTCCCAGAGATGAAAACTTCTCTTCACTTACTATGCACAGTTCTGAATTTATATCTGCTGTCTATATTTTACAATATGGTCACCTTTTACTAAACCGCAATAGTGGTTTTTAGCGCAGGGAGCCTAAGAGCGTCAAGAGCAGCGCTGGGCATTCAGTGCAGCTCCCTGCGCTAAAAACTGCTATTGTGGTTTAATAAAAAGGATGGAGGGTATATTTGTCTATTTTTGTATGCTATAAAAACCAAATACAGAGAGAGACTGAGAGCTGTTGACGAAGAGCTACATGTGTGTCTTTCTTCGATTCCAGCCAGAATATCAGCTTTGTGTTCAGCCAAACAGGCCCAGGTTTCGCACTGAATAAAGTATTTTATAATTTTTCACTATTCTGTTTACTTAATATTTCATAATAAAGTAATTATAAAATACTTTCTTTGTGTTTATTTGATTCCTATTCAAGAGAATTACTTTATATATAGTCAATATAGGCACAGAGTTAAATTTTTTAACATTTTCTAATGGTGGTGTGCCTCGTGATTTTTTTCATGAAACAAGTGTGCCTTTGCCCAAAAAAGGTTGAAAAACACTGGTCTAAAATGTAAATGTAACATCACTGACAATGTATCGTCTAAAATGTAAATGTAACATTATTGAAATTGTAACTTCTCTGTAAATGTACAGTCTCTTCATTTGTTAACCGCATAGAACTTCCATGGTAATGCGGTATACAAGAATAAAGTTATTATTATTATTTATTATTATTATTACGCAGGCCTACATAGGCCATGCTTTTTAAAGAAATGATGTTCTATACAGTAATTCAAAACAGGTAAATGAAACAGAGAGAAAACACTTCCAACCACTAGATATCCATGATGATAAGACTGTTACGTGCTAGGTGGGGGAAGCAAGAGACTAAAAAATGTGAAGGAAACAGATGGATGTCTCAAAATGGACAAAAAAGAGTCCATCTGCCAAAAATGTCCAAATAGCAAGGGAACATGTTTAGGGTGGGACTGAAGAGGGTCCAAATTTAGAACATCCAACAGTGATAATCAAATGGGAAGAAACACTCAAGTCCAAAAATAAGGGTTTCAATTATGCCTAGGGTATAAAAAGGTGCCACTGACCCTCCTTAGTGGTTACAGTCCCCCTCTCTCACTCCTGAAAGTGGCATCAGAAAGGGAAACCACGCTCCCTAACATCATCATGTATTATGAGCCTTCTGAAATCTGTTTGTGGAACTGTAAACCATGGAAGCCAGATTCAAATCCCACCTGAACAATTTATTTTTTAATTGTACCTTTAAATTGTGAGCCCTCCAGAAAAAGGGATACCTACTGCACCTAAATATTAAAGACATCTGCAAGCTTGAGGGTAATTGAGGTTATACATATGATCCTGGGTGCCCTGAATTAAAGTCCACTGCACTGACCATTAGGCTGCCCTTCTGCTCTGCAGGGACGACTGTGTGGCCATTTTTGTATAAATACTAAAAGAAGTCCTTATCCCTGTTTTTTGGACTTCATAATTTTATTTTGGAAAATGGGCTTTTTTTGATGTTTTAGGCAGACTGTTCCAATTTAGACTTGGATGTCCTTTCAAAAATGCCTTTCCACATTTCTTCAAATAGAAATGCTTGTTTGTTTCTGAAAATACTTGATAAACCACAATTTCCAAGTAGCGAATCATAGTAGTTTATAATTCAGCTTAAACAACATGTAATAAAGAAGGAATGAGCAAAAAATGTAAAAGCCCTTCTGAAAAGGGCAGTTCTTGAATCTTCTACATGTCATTTTTAAGAACTGAAACCTACCTGACGACAACCTCATAGTCATCAATTTTTGACCCCAGAGATTTGTTTGCAAGGACTCCTCCATTTCCAACAATAATGCACCGACGGCAACTGAGGCTATAAGAAAACAAAGCAACAGGTTACACCTGTACTCTGATATGCCTAGACTAAGAGAGGACTTGATTTTATAATAGGTTGCCTAGGAGTTGACTACTGACATTTGGATCAACTATCAAGCTAAGTCCGAGTTTATTACCTGTTGGAGTTGGCTGGGGGGGTTCTTAAGGTGGGACTCCTGCTTTCTTATAGCACCGCTTAAGTTATCTACACTATTAGTTGTTTTGAGCACACGTGAGGTGTCCAGTGATGGTGGTCAATCTGTGCCTTCCATGTTAAGCGCTGGAGGTTCTCTCCTATCGCTGACCCTACACACTGAGGACACACCGTTTCAAATATTTCATTTCTTGATTGTTTTATTCATATTGGTGCTCAGGTGCTGTATCAAGCGGGTTTGTCCCCCTTTGACTTAGGCTGCTTTTTGGAGTTTTCTTTCTAAGTATCAATAGCAGTAATTTGGGGGGGGGGGGATATTTGGTTTGGACATATTTATAAGCATCATATATTCTACAGATACAATTAGTGAATTTCCCCTCCTCGTCAAGATTGTTAACTAAAGTCCTGAATGGGGAAAAAAAGAGTCTTTTCAATTTCCTTCAGCTTGTATGAAAGTCATGATCCTGTTTCACATCATGGGAGCCAACCCCCAAAAATGCACTTTCACATGTAGTCTCCCAATGAGCCTGAGAAGGTGATGGGATCACCATTCTGTGGTTTTGTATGAACAGATATGGGAAGCTACTATTTGCCTGGGATCAGTAGCATGGAATGTTGCTACTCTTTGGGTTTCTGCCAGGTACATAGTAACATAGTAGATGATGGCAGATAAAGACCTGAATGGTCCATCCAGTCTGCCCAACCTGATTCAATTTAAATTTTTTTCTTCTTAGCTATTTCTGGGAAAGAATCCAAAGCTCTACCCGGTACTGTGTTTGGGTTCCAACTGCCGAAATCTCCGTTAAAACCTACTCCAGCCCATCTACACCCTCCCAGCCACTGAAGCCCTCCCCAGCCCATCTCCCACCAAACGGCCATACACAGACTGTGCAAGTCTGCCCAGTACTGGCCTTAGTTCAATATTTAATATTATTTTCTGATTCTAGATCCTCTGTGTTCATCCCACGCTTCTTTGAACTCCGTCACTGTTTTCCTCTCCACCACCTCTCTCAGGAGCGCATTCCAGGCATCCACCACCCTCTCCATAAAGTAGAATTTCCTAACATTGCCCCTGAATCTACCACCCCTCAACCTCAAATTATGTCCTCTGGTTTTACCATTTTCCTTTCTCTGGAAAAGATTTTGTTCTACATTAATACCCTTCAAGTATTTGAACGTCTGAATCATATCTCACCTCCTAGCATATACGGTTCCTTCCGATTATTAATCCCCAAATGCATTACTCTGCATTTCTTTGCACTGAATTTTAGTTGCCAGTCATTAGACCATTTCTCTAACTTTTGCAGATCCTTTTTCATATTTTCCACTCCCTCTTCGATGTCTACCATGTTACAAATTTTGGTATCATCTGCAAAAAGGCACACTTTTCCTTCTAACCCTTCAGCAAAGTCACTCACAAACATATTGAACAGGATCTGTCCCAGCACCGAACCCTGAGGGACTCCATTACTCACTTTCCTTCCTCTGAGCAACTTCCATTAACCACCACCCTCTGGCGTCTGTCCGACAACCAGTTTCTAACACAGTTCATCACTTTGGGTTCTAACTTCAGCCCTTCAAGTTTGTTCAACAGCCTCCTATGAGGAACCGTATCAAAGGCTTTGCTGAAATCTAAGTAAATTACATCTAGCATATGTCCTCGATCCAGCTCTCCGGTCACCCAATCAAAAAATTCAATCAGGTTCGTTTGGCACGATTTACCTTTTGTAAAGCCATGTTGCCTTGGATCCTGTAACCCATTAGATTCAAGGAAGTACACTATCCAGATTCTTCAGACTATGGGGAACCACAAGTACCAGGGGCACTCTGAGAAACTGAAAGGGGACAAGTTTAGAACCAATGCCAGGAAGTTCTTCACCCAGAGGGTGGTGGACACATGGAACGCGCTCTCGGAGGTTGTGATAGGGCAGAGTACGCTACGGGGATTCAAAGAAGGATTGGATAAATTCCTGAAGGATAAGGGGATTGAGGGATACAGATAAAAGTAGAGATAGGTTAGGAGGAGTATAGATAGAAGAAAAATGGGGATTATAGGGCTAAGTCAAGGAACACCTGACAGGTCATAGAACTGATGGGCCGCCGCGGGTGCGGGCTGCTGGGCGCGATGGACCTCTGGTCTGACCCAGCGGAGGCAACTTATGTTCTTAACAAGGAAGCTATAAGAAATTTAATAAAATTTGGGAGCCATTAACTTCTTATTGTAATGAGTAAACACCATTTTCTATTGTAATATACACTGTCTAATGATTGGGGGGAGGGGGAAGTATATTTTACATTTTTCTTATTGGGGAAATAATAGAAGAATGATGGGAGGGGAGGGTGGTAATTTTATGTATTGTAAGATAAATCAGAAAGATTGTCAAGTGATGTGTTTAATTGTATTTTTTTATTGTTTGTGCACTTGATGTAAGATTGAAAACGAATAAAGAATTTGAAAAAATAAAAAATAAAAAAATACTGATATACATTTTCTAATACCCTTATTGCCACATTGGGCAAAGTTTGAATACATCTAATACTGCTCAAAGTAGTTCCTGCCTAATCTACATTACCCTAATCAATATGGGAGATTAGTATAGCTGCTACTACTACTATTTTACTTTTTAATTTATTTTAGATAATTCTATAAGAATATAAGATTTGCCGCTGCTGGGTCAGACTAGTGGTCCATCGTGCCCAGCAGTCTGCTCACATGGTGGCTCTTAGGTCAAAGACCAGTGCCTTATTTAAGTCTAGCCTAACTTGTGTATGTTCTGTTCCAGTAGGAACTTATCCAACCTTGTCTTGAATCCCTGAAAGGTGCTTTCTTCTATAACACCCTCCAGAAGAGCATTCCAGATTTCTACCACTCTCTGGGTGAAGAAAAACTTCCTTATGTTTGTACAGAATCTTTTCCTTTCTAACTTTAATGAGTGCCCTCGCATTCTCTTCACTTTGGAGAGGGTGAACAATCTCTCTACTAAGTCAATTCCCTTCAATATCTTGAATGTTTCAATCATGTCCCCTCTCAGTTGGGGTGGGGGCAGAGCTACCTCTCGCCACTGCCCCATGCTCTCTCCTGCCTTCTCCTACTTCCCCTCTTCTCTCCTCTCCTGTTCGCCTTCTCCTTTTCTCTTCTCTCCTGCTCGCCTGCCCAAATCTCTAGCTGAGTGTCATTGGCCCCTCCCCTTTTAAGGGGGATCTCTGGTGAATGATGTCGGAGGTGGGCGAAGCTACCTCTCGCCGCTGCCCCTTGCTCTCTCCTGTCTTCTCCTACTCCTTCTTCCCCTCTTCTCTCCTCTCCTGTTCGCCTTCTCCTTTTCTCTCCTGCCTCCTGCTCAAATTATCTAAGCAGCTTACAATCAGATACTCAAGCATTTTTCCTGTCTGTCTCAGTGGGCTCACAATCTAGCTAATGTACTACTATCCATTCATTTGTGTCTAACCCTTGGATACTCTGAAGGCCAGTCCTCGCCACGCTTCTCTGCTTTCCACAGCTTCTTTCAATTGCTTAATTCCCTTGTCATTTTTTATGGTATCCAGCCAACGGGCCTTTGGTCCCCCCTGCTTCCTTTTACTATAGACCATTCTGAGTAGCATCTCCTTTTGTAGTGAATTCACCCTCATCACATGTACAAAATAGGTCAGTTTCTTTCTGGTAATCTTGGCTTCAAGGGACAACTCTGGGTTTATATGATCAAGAACATCTTTGTTGGTGATCCTAGCTGACTATGGGATTCGTAGAAGTCTTCTCCAGCACCATAGATCGAGAACATCAATTTTTCTTCCATCTGCTTTCAGGAGTGTCCATGTCTTGCAGCCATATGTCAGGATTGGGAACATAATGGCATTGATCAGACTTTGTTTAATGGTGATTGAGACATCCTTATTTGGTCCATAGTCATCATGGCTGCACGCCCCAGTACTGATTGACGCTTGATCTCTGTTGTCAAATTGCCACTATGATCAATAAGGGTAGTCATGATTTTAGTCTTCTTGATGTTCAGGTAAAGTCCCATCTTCTCACTTTCTTCTTTCAGTTTCAGGATCTACTTCTTGAGGTCCTTCTCACTCTGTCAGTATAGCAATTTCCTCAAATACATAAACTTTTCAAGGAACATATTTGGTGTAAAATGCAAAAATAATTTATCATAGCAAATGAGATTTGTTCACCAAAAGATAGCCTATAATCTGTAAGGACACCTAGACTGTTACTAGTCTACCATGCAAAAGTATACACATAAAAGGTCTCATAACTTTACATCATATATCAAAGTATGCATGGTGCAATTTTACAATGTCAAGGAGGGTATCTATATTTTTATAAACATCTGTATACAACTTTAAAGTAGGAATGCTCAGGGAAGGAGTTGTATGGGGCAGGCAGAGTCCATACTCAATATTCAAAAAAGGGAACAAATTAACCCCCTCTTTTATGAACGCATAGCGTGGGTTTTAGCGCCAGAAACTGCTCCAACATTCATAGGAATTCTGCCGATGCAAAAACCCATGCTATGCGTTCATAAAAGAGGGGGTAAATTAATAATTGGCCCTGCCAAAGATCACTCTTTTCAATATGGAAAATACAAAAATATCACCAGTGTACTTAAACACAAACATAGAATTAGTGAAAGTGAAAGAAGTGTTCAGTGCCATTCATTTCTCCTACTGAGAGGAAAGGGTAACTAGGAACCATCATCGCACTTCAATTGTTCCCTACCACCACCATCATTCAAAAATATTAAAATACAGTCAATTATCTGTAAGGACAAGTGGTGATGCCATGAATATCCATGTTCTAAATTTTTTTTCTATGTCCCCAAATCCTTTATTTCCTCGAATAGTACTCAAATGCTCATTACAATGTATAAATACTTCCATCTAGTTCATATACTGACTCAGATCAGGGTTTCACCATCTGACTTCCTCAGGAAGAAAAGCCTGCCACTCTACATAAAATAACATATTAATACTAAAAGCCACTTTATTCAATTATGTATTTATCTTTCTCGTAAAACAAAATCCATATAACCATTGACTTATCATAATATCAAATATAACTTACTATTATTTATTATTAAATTAAACTAAACTAAACTAAACCTTAAGTTTGTATACCGCATCATCTCCATAAAGATAGAGCTCAGCACGGTTTACAGGTAAATTCAATAAATGTCTAACATCTCACAGAATGGACAAAACTCTGCCCTGTCCTACAACTAATCAGTTTCCGTTAAGTCAAGTGATCAGTCCCCATGACGCCACTGCGCATGGCTATTCCATTCAAACCAATTCATTCATTCCCATAAATCTCACCACTTACCATTCAACCCAACCTGACTCCACAAAAGCACCTCACAAAATAGAAACAGCACATCTATTCCCAATACCATTAAAATAATTTCAATACTTCCGAGCTGGATCGTTCAAACCAGTCACTCATTCACCCAATTTTCCACTCACTAATCTATCAATCCCATGAAACACAGCAACACTCTGTCCACAAACAAGTCACCAACAACTCACAAAATGGAAAACTCCCCCAACTCTCCAACCATGCCAACACACCACATCAGCACTTTCCAGCTTCTACATCATGAGATCACACCCCCCCTAGCTACATGGGGCATCAATAGCTGTGTCTGATCATTCTGCTCAAGCCATTCATCTGTTCTCACAAACTTTGCAACTCAATCTTACCATTCAACCCCATAGAGATGTTTAAATACTTACGTGGCATAAATGTGCATGGGTCGAGTCTCTTTCATTTGAAAGGAAGCTCTGGAATGAGAGGGCATAGGATGAAGTTAAGAGGTGATAGGCTCAGGATTAATCTAAGGAAATACTTTTTAACAGAAAGGATGGTAGATGTGTGGAACAGAGACTATGTCTGAATTCAAAAAAGCATGGAATAGGCACGTGGGATCTCTTAGAGAAAAGAAGAGATAATGGTTACTGCAGATGGGCAGACTGGATGGGTCATTTGGCCTTTATCTGCCATCATGTTTCTATAGGCTCAGTAATGTTCTATCTAAAAATAAATCTCTGTTCTTTATGCAACAATACTTGAGCTATATCCCCACCCAGAGGTAACTGCACTTGTTGCAGCCAACATATCTCAATTCAGATAACTTATGTCTTTTAGTCGACTAGTGATTAGCCAACATGTCTATTCCTAATATAACTTAAATGTTCTTCAATTCTCACCTTAATGACACTTGTAGTTTGTCCAACATAGTATAATCCACACAGGCAAACTAGGCAGTAGATCACACTAGCAGTATTATAAATTGAATGGGATTCATCACATCACCACTTGTCCTTACAGAGAAACTCTAAGAACAGCTTCTTTGCTCCGCAGAAAACTAAAAACTGATGGTCCTGCAATCCAGCATCGGGCGAGAAGGTACACTTTTGCACTGTCCTTACCGGTCACCCACATGTGAGAATATGCTGCCTGCTTGACCTCGAATAATCTACTGGAGGAGTGTGTGACACAGTGGTTAGAGCTACAATCTCAGCACCCTGAGGTTGTGGGTTCAAATCCATACTGCTCCTTGTGACCCTGGGCAAGTCACTTAATGCTCTATTGTGCCAAGTACATTAGAGCCCATTAGGACAGATAGGGAAAAATGCTTGAGTACCTGAATGTAAACCATAAAAGTGGTAGATAAATACTAAAAATGAATAAATACCGATAGAGATAGAATTAGGCTGCCATTAACCTGGTTTCTAGGAGTTTAAATTTGTTTCTAAAGTGACGGGCTAGTACTTCAGCTTCAGGAGAGATAATACCATTCTGTGAGACTAAGGCCTCCTTTTACGAAACTGTGATAGCAGTTTCTAGCGTGGGGAGCCGCGCTGAATGGCCCGTGCTGCTCCTGGCTCCTCGCGCTAGAAACTGTTATCGCAGTTTCATAAAAGAGGGGGTAAATCATTGACCTTTGTTATATGATTTAACAGTAGTTGCACAAATCACATCTTGCACTCTCCTCTGTATTAAGTGGCTTCTCTCCATCCAGTTCATGTCAATTTTGTTCTTGGTTTCATCATAACTTTTGTTTCATGAAGCAACAATTATATCAGCTGGAATGACGGCACAAATCTTTTTCTCTTCCTCACCAGTTGTAGTTTAAAGAATTATCTATTGCTTACAAGAAGAGTATTTCATGAATAGTTTTCCACTATTATCCAAAAAGATTCTAATTATTTTTCCCTATGTGTACCACTTCGTACTTCTACACATTAAATTTCATCTGCCATTTAGATGCCCAGTTTTATAAGGTCACTAAGTAATTCCTAAGTCTGCTCACGTTTTAAGTAATTGATTTATTTAGATTTCTATCCCGTTCTCCCGGGAGCTCAGAACGGGTTACAGTTGACAGTCAAGGTAAAGTTTGAATACATTTCTGTCATCTGCAAATAGGAAGGGCAATTTTTTGGGCCCAGCAGAGCCTATAGTACAAGCTCATTTTCTTCAGGAACATACTTTGTATAAATGAGGGCCAGCACATACAATAATTGAGCAGAATTGGATCACACTTGAATCATTCTTTAAAAAATAGGTGTTAGATTGGTCAGACAGAACCTGGTAACTTACCTGTCTAATCCAAGAGCCATGTGGTACCTGACAACTTACCTGTCCAGTGCTGGTGTTAGGCGGTATTCTTTAGTTGCTGAGAGAATTGCTTTGATAAGATTATCTGGAGAGAGAGACAGAATGAGAAAGGACAACCAGAAAGGCAAGAATTAATCACCAGTATGAGCCTCTTCATCCCTTCTCAAGTGAATTTTTCTCAGGGTGTTCCGATTGCTGAAGAGGTACGAAGGGGAAGAAAATCTTCATTGATCTTACCTGCTGGCATTCAGGACCTGGGAAAAGGTAAACTAGGGCTTCAATAGGTGATTTCATTGCTTTTTTCTTTTACTTTCTTTTAATTAATTACTCTATTTAACAAACTCAGTTTAGACAATAGTGCAGCCTTTAAAGTCTCTGTTTTATATTACACGTGTTATAGAGGCTGTTAGGGTTTTATATAGAAACTAGTCTTTAAGCCCGTTACATTAATGGGTGCTAGAATAGATGTGTCCGTCTGTCTTTCGTTGTCTCTCTCTCTCATTGGCCGCTGTCTTTCTTTCTGTCTCTCTCTCTCTTTGGCCGCTGTCTGTCTGTCTTTCTTTCTGTGTCTCTCCTTGACCACTGTCTGTGTGTCTTTCTGTCTCTCTCTCTCTCCTTGGCCGCTGTCTTTCTGTGTGTCTCCCTCTGTCGCTCTCTGTGTGTGTCTGTCTTTCTGTCTCTTTCTCTCTCTCTCCTTGGCTTCTGTCTGCCTGTCTTTCTGTCCCTCCCTCTCTCCTTGGCTGCTGTCTGTCTTTCTGTCTGTCTTTCTGTTTCTCTCTCTCTCTCCTTGGTCGCTGTCTATCTGTCTCTCTCCTTGGCCGCTGTCTGTCTGTCTCTTTCTTTCTCTCTCTCCTTGGCCGCTCTCTGTGTATGTTTCTGCCTCTTTCTCCTTGGCCACTGTTTATGTGCCTTTCTGTCTCTTTCTCTCTCTCTCATTGGCCACTGTGTGTCTGTCTGTCTTTCTATCTCTTTCTCTCCTTGGCTGCTGTCTGTGTATGTTTCTGTCTTTTTCTCTCTCTCTTTCCTTGGCTGCTGCCTGTGTGTCTTTCTGTCTCTCTCTCTCCTTGGCCGCTGTCTGTCTGTCTCTCTCCTTGGCCGCTGTCTGTGTGTCTGTCTGTCTTTCTGTCTCTTTCTTTCTCTCTCCTTGGCCGCTTTCTGTGTATGTTTCTGCCTCTTTCTCGCTCTTTCTCCTTGGCCACTGTTTATGTACCTTTTTGTCTCTTTCTCACTCTCTCTCATTGGCCGCTCTGTCTCTTTATCTCCTTGGCCACTGTCTGTGTGTCTGTCTGTCTTTCTATCTCTTTCTCCTTGGCCGCTGTTTATGTGCTTTTCTGTCTCTTTCTCTCTCTCATTGGCCGCTGTGTGTCTGTCTTTCTGTCTCTTTCTTTCTCTCTCTCTCCTTGGCCGCTGTCTGTGTATGTTTCTGTCTCTTTCTCCTTGGCCACTGTTTATGTGCCTTTCTGCCTCTTTCTCTCTCATTGGCCGCTGTGTGTCTGTCTGTCTTTCTATCTCTTTCTCTCCTTGGCTGCTGTCTGTGTATGTTTCTGTCTTTTTCTCTCTCTCTTTCCTTGGCCACTGCCTGTGTCTTTCTGTCTCTCTCTCTCTTTGGCCGCTGTCTGTCTTTCTATCTCTTTCTCTCTCTCTCTCCTTGGCCGCTGTCTTGTCTTTCTCTTTCCTTCCCTCTCTCCCGTTCCCTGCCTGCACCCCGCTCCCCTTCCTTTGACCGCCCCCCCAGCCCATCCCACCCCCTCTGCGGCAACGCCACCAGCCTCCAACAAATCCTCATCTTCGACCCGGAAATTCACCCAGAGGGGAGAGTGGAGGCAGAGGAGAAGGCTGTGCGACCATGGAGCGGCAGTAGTTGTGGCCTTCCCTCCCCTAGCTCCTTAGCTCGGTTGCCACCACCGCCTCCTTTCCCCGATGTCGGTTCCCAATGTGCGCACGCGCCACACTCTGCAACATTTCTCTACCGAACACAGAGCGACGGATGCACGGAGCCACAAAAATTGAAGTGCGCATGTGCGCTAAGGGTATTATTATCTTAGATTATAAGAAGCAGTAGTATTAAAAGTGTTTTAGAGTCTAGATTAATATTTAGGTGGCATTTTAGAGGATAAGATACATAACATCAGTTTAGAGCACAGATAGCAGTTGAGGAAAGGCTCCATTTACAATTTGATTCCCTCCCACCCCAAGGATTTTTTATTTATTTGTTTTAAAGATTTCTATTCCACTTATAACCTAAGCTGATTACAATATTCACCTATATAAATCCAATTAAAACAACATCAGCCCATCACAAATTTACAACTCTTTACAAATAATCAATCATACTTGACAGGAAAAGAAAATCATCCATCTAATCTAGAGAAATGCTCTAACAAATTGATGAGTTTTCAAAGATTTTTTAAAAGACTTAAAATTTTAACATAACCTTAATGAACCATTCAGAGCATTCCATAACCATGGAAGAGCCACAGAGATTGCTGCCATCCAGGGGTTTTTATAGTATATCTCATGTATATTCTCAAGTGAGAACCTCATTGCTGATTGTGAATGCAAAGAGCGAGATGGTAAATACTTCCTTAGAACTTGCATTAGATACCATAGTCCCTCTCCATATACTACGTGTTTCCATACTATGAAACGATCTGAAACCAGATTGTGAACTGTGCAGTAGATCAAAACATCCACATAATTTGTTAGTTGAAGAGAAACTAAACCTTCCAAAAGTATAACTAAGAAATGAATGGATGCTATAGGTCTATAGTTGGCAACTGAGTTAACCAACAATTTACAATCCTTTATAATTGGGGTTACAATAATTGACTTTTTTTTTTTAAGGGAAAGAGCCTTGCTCTAACATGTGCTGTGACCAAAGAGTTTTCCTTTAAACTGAAAGAAGGCCTCTTTATATAATTTTGGCGGACATGGATCCAGAGAACAAAAGAGTGGGCATATTTGGTAAATAAGGGGCCAATAAGAGTCTTAGGCCATGCCATGCCCTCCTATGGGAGAGACCTTAGGCATCTGAGCCAATCAGAGCCTTTGACCCTTCCCCAGTTCATACCAGGATACACCGGGAAGGGGAAGTCCTGCCATTTTGAAGAGACAGGCGTGCCGGCCGGAGGGAGTAGGCATCCCTCTGGTCAGACTTTCTTCAAAATGGTATGGGGGGTGTCAGGGTGGGCTTAGGGGTATCGGCAAGGGGATGTTGAGATTCGAGAGGGTGTCGGGGAGTGTTGAAGTTTGGGGGTGATATTGTGGGGTTTGGAGAGGGTGTCAGCAGGAGGGAATGGGCATCTCTCTTGCCGGGCTACAATTTGTGAGGGATGGTGTCGTGGGTTCAGGGTGAGTGTCAGCAGGAGGGAGTGGGCATCCCTCCTGTCAATCTTCATTTGTGGGGATTTGGAGGATTGAAGGGACTGGCAGCAGGAGTGCTAAAAAATGCAAGATAATGCACTTGGGCAAGAGAAACCCGCGTAGAGCTTATGTACTAAATGGCGAGACCTTGGTTAGGACCACGGAGGAACGCGATCTAGGAGTGATCATTAGTGAAGACATGAAAGTTGCCAATCAAGTGGAGAAGGCTTCCTCCAAGGCAAGACAAATATTGGGTTGTATCCGCAGAGGTTTCGTCAGCAGGAGACCTGAAGTTATGATGCCGTTGTACAGAACCATGGTGAGGCCGCACTTGGAGTACTGTGTTCAGTTTTGGAGACCACACTACCGAAAGGACGTGCTAAGGATCGAGTCGGTTCAGCGAACGGCCACCAGGATGGTCGTGGGGCTCAAGGATCTCCCATATGAAGAAAGACTACAGAAGTTGCGACTGTACTCACTCGAGGAAAGAAGAGAACGGGGAGATATGATCGAAACGTATAAATACATCACGGGACGCATCGAGTCAGAAGATGATATCTTCTGGCCCATGGGTCCCTCGACCACCAGAGGACATCCGCTGAAAATCAGGGGAGGGAAGTTTCACGGCGACTCCAGGAAGTACTTCTTCACCGAAAGAGTGGTGGATCATTGGAACAGACTCCCACTCCAGGTGGTAAAGGCCAGCAGCGTGACGGATTTTAAGAATAAATGGGATACTCTTGTGGGATCTTTAAGGAAGTAAATTCAGGGGGGGGATACTTGGAATGGGCAGACTTGGTGGGCTGTAGCCCTTTTCTGCCGCTTTTTCTATGTTTCTATGTTTCTATCCTTCCTGCCAGTCTTTGTTTGGGGGGTCAGGGGGGTTTGTGGCAGGAGGGAGTGGGCATCCCTCCTGCCAGGCTACAATTTGGGGGTGTCAGAGGTTCGGGAGGTTTGGTAGCAGGAGGGAGTGGGCATACCTCCTGCCAATTTGGAGGGATTAGTGTCAGGGGGTCCTCTGTATGGCTTTGAGCAGTCCTGCTGGCTCAGCTGATTGGGGATTCCCTTGCTGTGAACAGCTCAGTCGGCCGTATATACTTTTAACTTTTGCAATGTAGGCCAGCACTTTGCGGGCCTTCATTTCAGTAATCTGTTGCGGCCCTAGCGACATGCCTAGGGCCACTTAAACTCGCCCAAGGTCACTTCCAGGAGAAACCATGCCCACGCCCAGCTTTGGGCAAGTTTAGGTGTCCCAACCCATCTCCCTAGACCAACGACAAACGCCTAGTGTAGGCGTCCTGCCTCGGGATTTTTTTTCTAAAAAAGTGCATCCCAATTGGCTGTCAGATGGTGGTAGGACGCTGACAGCTGCCTACAATCTAAACGCCCATTTATAGAATCAGTCCCTAAGTTTTTAAACGTACTGTAAACCAAAAGTACTCAAATCAGTAGGACACGATATACCAGTTGCAGAAGTTATGCAATCATAAGGCATGACATCAATGCAACTTGTTCTCAGGTCTCTCGTCTCACAAAAATATTGAGCTAACATTTCTGATGTCAGTGGACAATCATGGGTTGGTAATATAAAGCTTCTAACATCAAAAAGCCAGCACCCTCCATGACAGACACACTACACAGAACACTAGAAACAGTTGCAACATGGATGAAAGAGCACAAACTGAAACTGAATTCTGACAAAACAAAATTCATCCTCCTTGAAAATAACAAAATCCCAACCGTAACAAACGTAGTATTAAACTCAATCACATACCCCATTCAACCCACTCTAAACTTCTGGGAAAGATGATAGACAGAGGCTGTACCATGCAGCCACAAATCAACAAAATACAGAAATCATTCGCAGTCATGAGAAACCCAAGGCAAGTTCGAAAATTCTTCGACAGAAAACAATTCCAGCTCGTGGTCCAGTCCCTAGTCCTAGGTCTTCTAGACTACTGCAACATCCTCTATCTCTCCTGCCCCACAACCATGATAAAACAACTACAAACAGTACAAAACACAGCTCTTATCTACTCACTGAGAAAACACGACCACATCACAGCGGCATACTTCGATTCACACTGGCTCCCAATACAAGCAAGAATACTTTTCAAATTCTACTATCTACTATTTAAAACTATAAATGTGGACAGCCCAGCCTACTTGAACAACCGACTAATCCAAACAACCACAACCAGACATAGGAGAACCCACACACCATTCATGCACCCTACAATCAGAAACGTCAAATGAAATAAAATGTATGATGGCCTCCTAGCCACTCAAGCAGCAAAACTAGACTACCAACTCTCCAATTTACTGATCATGACCTCAGACTACAAAACCTTCAGAAAAGAAATAAAAACCCTGCTATTCAAGAAATCCTTAAAGACAAACTAACACAGCAAGAATAATCTCAATCCCCAATAGCAACCTGCTCCACTATGTAATACCATCAAAACTGTCCAGATAACTCCTTATGTATTCCTAAAAGCCCAGATAACTCCTTTATGTAATCCGCCTTGATACGCAAGGTAATGGCGGAATAGAAATCACAAATGTAATGTAATACTAGCACTGAATAATACACCCTACGCTTATCCTTCAGTGCTCCCTTATACTTGCGAACTTAAATTCTCCATAGTTCTTGAATCTCCACTCTACTTGACTTGTACTAGGTACGCTCCAGACCTCTAAGAACATGCTTCATTAACAACAATTTGGAATCATACTAACAGTCAGACTACGAGTGCTCTTATGAGCAATACTGTTTAGAATAGATACACAGGAAGATTCCCAATGTTGAAGAAAATCTGAAGGTGAGGGCAAGGGGAAATTCAAATTGTAATTAGACCAGACTTTTGGTTAAATTTAAATAGCCACAGGAGGTGACTCATTTAAGGGGAATAAGGTCTAGATGCACTAAAGTCAACGATTGTCACTAAACCTCTTTTCACAGCTTTAGCGATGATCGCTTTTACTGACCCAATGCACAAAACGGCCCACCACGTGTTTTTCCCTCTCGATAGCCCATTTTCCAATCCGGCCATGCAAATTAGTTAAAACCTCATGCAAAGTAGCCAAGCAATTGATGCACTAACATCGCTTGGCTATTCCAAAAATTAAAAAAGGGGTTTTAGCGATCATAAAAATCGACAGGACTGCTTGGTTTGTTTGTTTTTTTTCAATGGCACATATATTTTGCGTGTGTTACACAGGGAGGTACCTAAGGCCTCACTGGCTCAGATGCCTAAGGCTCTGGGGAGGGGCCTTAGGCATCTGAACCAATCAGGGCCTTTGACCCCTCCATGTGCATCACATGATGCACCGGGGTGGGGAAAGCCCATCATTTAGGACTGACGGCCTGAAGCAAGAGCCTAAGAGCAGGCTTCCTGTTTCCAACTTTTTAAAAAGGTATGGGGAGGATGGGGGTGGGGGGAGCATCTGGTGGCAAAAGGGAGTGGGCATCACTCCTGCCATTTTGGGGGGAGGGTGGCTTGGGGGCCTGGCACGGGGGCCATGGCACAGAAGCACCTTTTCTGCTAATTTTTGGGGAAGGGAAGGGGATTGGTTTGGGAGAGTCGGGGGAGGGGGCTTTTTTTCTTTTATGGAGCAGATTGTGCATGTGTAACACATACAACATCTATACCATTAAAAAAAAAAAAGCCCTAACTGCAGTGAAAGGAGGCTGCTTCCCCTGTCACTGCAGTTAGGGCTTTGTGTATGTGTCAATCGCTCACTGAGCAATTGATTGGTCACGTTTGCATGCAAATGGTTTGCAACTCCATGCAAATCATTTGAATCAAACTTGATTCCCCAGAGCCTCACACCCCTTTCTCATACCCCCCAATTAAGGAGGTCAAATGGACAAAACTATATGATGGCCTCCTGGCCACTCAAGCAGCCAAACTAAACAACCAAATTGCCAATCTACTGACGCATCCCTCGACTACAAGACTTTTAGAAAAGAAATAAAGACCATACTCTTCAAGAAAGCCCTGAAAAAAGAAATAACACCGCAAGTTTCAATCACCACCTCTCACTAAAGCCAACTACCCAAACAAATAACCATACACATTTCTTACTCTCTTTGAAAATGTCCAAACTTTTTTTTTTCCTTCTAGTAAGTTCTTATTGTAATACATCCTTGATAATTCTTTTGTGATCCGCCTTGAACTGCAAGGTAATGGTGGAATAGAAATCCCTAATGTAATGTAATAGCTCATCGATCGCTACTCGAGAATCAGCCAGAGAATTGGCCAACAGTGATCCAGTCGGTATCTTTAGTGTATCTAGCCTTAAATTTCTTCTAGTTAAGTGTAAAAGTACACAAATAATTAGTCTGACCAGAGTCTTTTGCCAAGAAACATCAGATGGGATATAGATAGAAATAATAAATCTTTATTAGACAGTGTAACCAAGTCTAGCTGATGACCCAGAAGTGGTTGAATGGAAGGTGACAGAGGGTAGTGGTCAATGGAGATCGCTTTGAGGAAAGGGATGTTACCAGTGGTGTGCCTCA
Source organism: Geotrypetes seraphini (assembly GCF_902459505.1). Lineage (NCBI taxonomy): Eukaryota > Metazoa > Chordata > Amphibia > Gymnophiona > Dermophiidae > Geotrypetes > Geotrypetes seraphini. The sequence goes on from NC_047095.1 coordinate 74,530,908, forward strand.
AGTTTCTGTTCTTGGGCCTGTCCTTTTTAACATATTTATAAGCGATATTGCTGAAGAGCTGTTGGGTAGGAATTGCATCTTTGCAGATGATAACAAAATCTGCAAAAAAGTAGACACCTCAGATGGTGTGAATAATATGAAGAAAGACCTGGCGAAGCTTGAAGAATGGTCTGAAATTTGGCAGCTAAAATTTAATGCTAAGAAATGCAAGGTCATAAATTTGGGCTGCAAAAACCCAAGGGAACGGTACAGTTTAGGGGGTGAAGAACTTATGTGCGATTGTATGTGATGATTTTAAGGTGGCCAAACAGGTTGAAAAGGTGACGGCAAAAGCTAGAAGGATGCTAGGGTGCTTAGGGAGAGGTATGGCTAGTAGGAAAAAGGAGGTACTGATGCCCCTATATACGATTCTGGTGAGATCTCATTTAGAATATTGTGTACAATTCTGGAGGCCCCACCTTCAAAAAGATATAAAAAGGATGGAGTCGGTCCAGAGGAAGGCTATTAAAAAGGTACATGGTCTTCATCATAAGGTGCATAGGGACAAACTTAAAGATCTCATATGTATACTTTGACCCCTCTACTGTTGGGACTTGCCACAATTAATTAATAGTTCCAATTTATTATCACATTATATTACAAAGAAGCTATTATTTTTTATATTTCAAAAAATTGTAATTTACCATTAACAAACAGATTGAGAGAGGTTTCATATTTAATGTAATTTATTAAAAACGTTAATGGTAAATTAAAATATTTTGAAATATTAAAAAAAATAGCTTCTTTGTAATATAATATGTATAGTTTGGAGGAAAGGCAGGAGAGAAGACGTTTAAATACTTACATGGCATAAATGCACAAGTTGAGCCTCTTTCATTTGAAAGGAAGCTCTGGAATGAGAGGGCATAGGATGAAGTTAAGAGGTGATAGGCTCCGGAGTAATCTAAGGAAATACTTTTTTACAGAAAGGGTGGTAGATGAATGGAACAATCTCCTCGTAGAGGTGGTGGAAACAAAGACTATGTTTGAATTCAAGAAAGCCTGGTATCGGAATATGGGATCTTTTAGAGAAAGGAAGAGATAATGGTTACTGCGGATGGGCAGACTGGATGGGCCATTTGGCATTTATCTGCTGTCATGTTTCTATGTTTCTAATTTGTGAAAGCCTAACCATTAAGAGACAGCCAAGTAAGTAGTCTTGAATTTGCTGTAATTTTGGGTTTGTAGGAGAAGTTGGAACCACAAGGATAATATTATTGGCACAGTAAAAAGTGCTGATGTTATTATCCTGGATATCTGTTGCCAACGGAGTAAGAAAAATATTGAAAAGTAGGGGGGATAGTATAGAGTAACAGAAGATGATGGAGGCACTGATTAAAGACAGCATCTGTGAACACATCGAAAAAAATGGGCAGCTAAAACCGAGTCAACATGGCTTCTGTAAGGGTAGGTCATGCCTCACAAACTTATTGTACTTCTTTGAGGGAGTGAACAGCCAGGTGGATAAAGGGGAATCTATAGACATCATTTACCTTGACTTCCAAAAAGCCTTCGACAAGGTGCCACACGAGAGACTGCTTAAAAAGATATGGAACCACGGGGTACAAGGGGAGGTCCACCGATGGATCAAAAACTGGCTGGCAAACAGGAAGCAGAGGGTTGGCGTAAAGGGACACTACTCAGACTGGAAAGGGGTCACGAGCGGAGTTCCGCAAGGGTCGGTGCTGGGACCGCTCTTGTTCAATATCTACATAAATGATCTAGAGGCGGGAACTAAGTGTGAAGTCATTAAATTTGCAGATGACACCAAACTATACAGCAGGGCTCAAACCAAGGAAGACTGCGAGGATCTCCAAAAGGATCTAACGCAGCTGGAAAAGTGGGCCGAAAAGTGGCAGATGAGCTTCAACGTGGGGAAATGCAAGGTCATGCACGTGGGGAAAAAGAACCCGATGTTCACATACAAAATGGGGGGAACACCACTAGGGGTTAGTAACCTGGAGAGAGACCTGGGAGTGATGGTAGACGCAACACTGAAGGCATCGGCGCAATGTGCCACAGCCTCTAGGAAAGCAAACAGAATGCTGGGTATCATTAAGAAGGGTATTTCGACCAGGACGAAGGAAGTCATCATGCCGCTGTATCGTGCAATGGTACGGCCGCATCTGGAGTACTGTGTCCAGTACTGGTCACCGTACCTCAAGAAAGACATGGCGGTACTTGAGGGAGTACAAAGAAGAGCAACCAAACTGATAAAGGGAATGGAAAATCTCCCATATACCGACAGATTGAAGCAGTTGGGACTTTTCTCCCTGGAAAAGCGAAGACTTAGAGGAGACATGATAGAAACCTTCAAGATCCTGAAGGGCATAGAAAAAGTAGACAGGGGCAGATTTTTCAAATTAAGGGGCGCCACAAGTACAAGGGGGCACTCGGAGAAATTGAAAGGGGACAGGTTTAGAACAAACGCTAGGAAGTTCTTTTTCACTCAGAGGGTGGTGGATACATGGAACGCGCTTCCAAGAGGCTGTTGTAGACAAGAAAACATTAAATGGTTTCAAAGAAGGTTTGGATAGATTCCTAGAAGAAAAAGGGATTGGGGGGTATAGATAGGTATAGACCATTGCTCAGGCAATGGGCCTGATGGGCCGCCGCGGGTGCGGACCGCTGAGCAGGATGGACCTATGGTCTGCCTCAGCGGAGGCAACTTCTTATGTTCTTAAGAAGTGGATGATCAGGTGAAGGCAGGCGAAAGAAAAGCTTACTAGTAGGTACGGAAGGGAGAGGAAGCCATCTACAGTCCTTGATTAGTTGGTTCCCATACCATGGCATGTGCCGTCACTCCAAGGCACCTTATCCTCTGCAATAAGAACTGAACCGCTACTGCAGTACAGTGGTGAATCCAGGCAAAAAAGGGCTTACCAGCAGGTATTAGAAAACCAAGTTATTTTGATACGCATGAGTGTGGTGCACCATTCTAAGCTTTACTGCATGAGCTGCTTTGGATGATGTCACCGTCACATAAGACAATGTATTCTACTGTCCTCAGAGAATACGTGCTACTGGTAAGTTACTGGTAAGTAACTATTTTATTTACTTATTTTATTTTAACAAAATTGATTTTCTCTACAAATTTAATACTTGAGTATAGATTTTAAATGTCTTATAAACAATTTTTTTTTAAATTATTAGGTAGTTGGTAGAAGATTACAACTGGGGTGAAAGAGGGAGACAGTAGGTGATGGTAGTAAAGCCAGCAATGCAAATAACAATATTAGCAATACACTTCTTAGCAAGGCAAAAGGAAGCGAGACTAAACAAAAAACTAGACAAAAAAAATAACAATGCCCTGAATATGTATACCTTAGAGGAAAGGAGGGACAGGGGAGATATGATTCAGACGTTCAGATACTTGAAGAGTATTAACGTAGAACAAAATCTTTTCCAGAGAAAGGAAAATGGTAAAACCAGAGGACATAATTTGAGATTGAGGGGTGGTAGATTCAAGAGCAATGTTAGGAAATTCTACTTTACAGAGAGGGTGGTGGATGCCTGGAATGCACTCCCGAGAGAGGTGGTGGAGAGGAAAACGGTGACGGAGTTCAAAGAAGCGTGGGATGAACACAGAGGATCTAGAATCAGAAAATAAAAGTAAATATTGAAGAACTAAGGCCAGTACTGGGCAGACTTGCACAGTCTGGGTCTGTATATGGCCGTTTGTTGGAGGATGGGCTAGGGAGGGCTTCGATGGCTGGGAGGGTGTAGATGGGCTGGAGTGAGCTTTGACGGAGACTTCAGTAGTTGAAACCTAAGAACAGTACATAAGAACATAAGCAATGCCTCTGCATGGTCAGACCTGAGGTCCATCGTGCCCAGCAGTCCACTCACACCGCGGCCCAACAGGTCCAGGACCTGTGCAGTAATCCTCTATCCATACCCCTCTATCCTCTTTTCCAGCAGGAAATTGTCCAATCCTTTCTTGAACCCCAGTACTGTACTCTGCCCTATTATGCCCTGTGGAAGCGCATTCCAGGTGTCCACCACACATTGGGTAAAGAACTTCCTAGCATTCGTTTTGAATCTGTCTCCTTTCAACTTTTCCGAATGCCCTCTTGTTCTTTTATTTTTCGAAAGTTTGAAGAATCTGTCCCTCTCTACTTTCTCTATGCCCTTCATGATCTTGTATATCCCCTCTAAGTCTCCTCTTCTCCAGGGAAGAGAGTCCCAGTTTTCCAAACCTTTTACCAGACGTGTCGCTCTCCTCTGAACCCTCTCGAGTAACGCCATATCCTTCTTAAGGTACGGCGACCAATATTGGATGCAGTACTCCAGATGTGGACGCACCATCGCCCGATACAACGGCAGGATAACTTCTTTCGTTCTGGTTGTAATACCCTTCTTGATTATGTCTAGCATTCTGTTTGCCTTCTTAGCGGCCGCTGCGCATTGTGCCGTCGGCTTCATTGTCATGTCCACCATTACCCCCAAGTCCCTTTCTTGGGTACTCTCATTCAATAATATCCCTCCCATTGTATAGTTGTACCTCGGGTTTCTGTTTCCCACATGTAATACTTTACATTTCTTAACGTTGAACTTCATCTGCCATCTCGTCGCCCATTCCCCTAGTTTGTTCAAGTCCCTTTGCAATTCTTCGCAGTCCTCTTTAGTCCGAGCTCCTCTAAATAGTTTGGTGTCATCCGCAAATTTTATTATCTCACACTTCATCCCAGTTTCTAGATCATTTATGAATATATTAAACAGCAGCGGCCGAGCACCGAGCCCTGCAAGACCCCACTCGTGACCCTCCTCCAGTCCGAGTAGTGGCCCTTCACTCCTACCCTCTGTTTCCTACCTGCCAACCAGTTTCTGATCCATCTATGTACGTCTCCTTCCACCCCATGGTTCTTCAGTTTCCGGAGTAGGCGTTCATGGGGCACTTTGTCAAAGGCGTTTTGGAAATCTAGATATATGATGTGTATGGGGTCTCCTTTGTCAATCTGTTTGTTAATTCCTTCGAAGAAGTGCAATAAGTTTGTTAGGCATGATCTCCCCTTGCAGAAACCATGTTGGCTGGTTATCAGAAGTTCGTTTCTTTCAAAATGTTCATCGATGTTTTCTTTTATCAGTGCTTCCGCCATTTTCCCCGGAACCGAGGTCAGACTCACCGGTCTGTAGTAACATAGTAGATGACGGCAGATAAAGACCCGAATGGTCCATCCAGTCTGCCCAACCTGATTCAATTAAAATTTTTTATTTTATTTTTTAAAATTTTTCTTCTTAGCTATTTCTGGGCAAGAATCCAAAGCTTTACCCGGTACTGTGCTTGGGTTCCAACTGCCAAAATCTCTGTTAAGACTTACTCCAGCCCATCTATACCCTCCCAGCCATTGAAGCCCTCTCCTGCCCATCCTCCACCAAACGGCCATACACAGACACAGACCGTGCAAGTCTGTCCAGTAACTGGCCTAGTTCAATATTTAATATTATTTTCTGATTCTAAATCTTCTGTGTTCATCCCACGCTTCTTTGAACTCAGTCACAGTTTTACTCTCCACCACCTCTCTCGGGAGCGCATTCCAGGCATCCACTACCCTCTCCGTAAAGTAGAATTTCCTAACATTGCCCCTGAATCTACCACCCCTCAACCTCAAATTATGTCCTCTGGTTTTACCATTTTCCTTTCGCTGGAAAAGATTTTGTTCTACGTTAATACCCTTCAAGTATTTGAACGTCTGAATCATATCTCCCCTGTCTCTCCTTTCCTCTAGGGTATACATATTCAGGGCTTCCAATCTCTCCTCATACGTCTTCTGGCGCAAGCCTCCTATCATTTTCGTCGCCCTCCTCTGGACCGCCTCAAGTCTTCTTACGTCTTTCGCCAGATACGGTCTCCAAAACTGAACACAATACTCCAAGTGGGGCCTCACCAATGACCTGTACAGGGGCATCAACACCTTCTTCCTTCTACTGACTACGCCTCTCTTTATACAGCCCAGCATCCTTCTGGCAGCAGCCTTGTCACACTGTTTTTTCGCCTTTAGATCTTCGGACACTATCACCCCAAGGTCCCTCTCCCCGTCCGTGCATATCAGCTTCTCTCCTCCCAGCATATACGGTTCCTTCCTATTATTAATCCCCAAATGTATTACTCTGCATTTCTTTGCATTGAATTTTAGTTGCCAGGCATTAGACCATTCCTCTAACTTTTGCAGATCCTTTTTCATATTTTCTACTCCCTCTTCGGTGTCTACTCTGTTATAAATCTTGGTATCATCTGCAAAAAGGGACACTTTTCCTTCTCAAAATGATCCAGAACACTGCGGTCCGCCTCATATTCGGCCTGAAAAAATGGGAACATGTCACCCCTTTCTACCACAAACTTCACTGGCTACCCTTTGAATCCAGAGTCCTATTCAAATTTGCCTGCTTCTGCTATAAAACAGTATTTGGCCTATCCCCAAGCTACTTAAACCCTCACTTCTATCTGAATCACATAAACAAGCACTCCCGCAGAATTCAATTCTTCGCCTTCCCCTCCCTAAAACTATGTCACTACAAAAGATTCCTTGATAAAACTTTTGCCTTCCAGGCCGCCAAACTGAACCCATGGCTAGCCCAAATTGTCCTTGAGGCCCCCACCTACCTTGGGTTTAGAAAATCTCTCAAAACTCACCTATTCCATGGACAAGACACCTAACACCCCTCTCCAATGAACAACAATCTCCTCCTCCCCCCTTCCACCTCCTTTCCCAACCTACCCACCCCCTCCCCCCCCCTAACCTACCCCCCTCTCTTCTCCTAACTTCATTCTACTCCTTGCTCCAAATATTGTTCAATTGTTTTCGAACCACGTATTATTTATTGCTTGCCTCTAATATTGTTCAATTGTTTTTAAACCACTTGTAATTTTTTGTTAATCTAATGTAAACCGCCTAGAACTCCTTGGGTATGGCGGTATACAAAAATAAAGTTATTATTATTATTATTCTAACCCTTCAGCAATGTCACTCACATACATATTGAACAGGACTGGCCCCAGCACCGAACCCTGAGGGACTCCACTAGTCACCTTCCCTTCCTTCAAGCGACTTCCATTAACCACCACCCTCTGGCGTCTGTCCGACAGCCAGTTTCTGACCCAGTTCACCACTTTGGGTCCTAACTTCAGCCCTTCAAGTTTGTTCAACAGCCTCCTATGAGGAACTGTATCAAAGGCTTTGCTGAAATCCAAGTAAATTACATCTAGCATATGTCCTCGATCCAGCTCTCTGGTCACCCAATCAAAAAATTCAATCAGGTTCGTTTAGCACGATTTACCTTTTGTAAAGCCATGTTGCCTCGGATCCTGTAACCCATTAGATTCAAGGATGTACACTATCCTTTCTTTCAGCAACACTTCCATTATTTTTCCAACAACTGAAGTGAGGCTCACCGGCCTGTAGTTTCCTGCTTCATCCCTGTGACCACTTTTATGAATAGGGACCACATCCGCTCTCCTCCAATCCCCAGGAATCACTCCCGTCTCCAGAGATTTGTTGAACAAGTCTTTAATAGGACTCGCCAGAACCTCTCTGAGCTCCCTTAGTATCCTGGGATGGATCCCGTCAGGTCCCATCGCTTTGTCCACCTTCAGTTTTTCAAGTTGCTCATAAACACCCTCCTCCGTGAACGGTGCAGCATCTACTCCATTTTCTCGTGTAACTTTGCCAGACAATCTCGGTCTTTCTCCAGGATTTTCTTCTGTGAACACAGAACAGAAGTATTTGTTTAGCACATTTGCTTTCTCCTCATCACTCTCCACATATTTGTTCCCAGCATCTTTTAGCCTAGCAATTCCATTTTTTATCTTCCTCCTTTCACTAATATATCTGAAAAAATTTTTATCTCCCTTTTTTACATTTTTAGCCATTTGTTCTTCTGCCTGTGCCTTCGCCAAACGTATCTCTCTCTTGGCTTCTTTCAGTTTCACCCTGTAGTCCTTTCTGCTCTCCTCTTCTTGGGTTTTTTTATATTTCATGAACGCCAACTCTTTCGCCTTTATTTTCTCAGCCACTAGGTTGGAGAACCATATCGGCTTCCTTTTTCTCTTGTTTTTATTGATTTTCTTCACATAAAGGTCCGTAGCCATTTTTATCGCTCCTTTCAGCTTAGACCACTGTCTTTCCACTTCTCTTATGTCCTAACAGCTCTTTCTTCAGGTACTTTCCCATTGCATTAAAGTCCGTACGTTTGAAATCTAGGACTTTAAGTATCGTGCGGCCGCTCTCCACTTTAGCCGTTATATCAAACCAAACCGTTTGATGATCGCTACTACCCAGGTGAGCACCCACTCGAACATTAGAGATACTCTCTCCATTTGTGAGGACCAGATCCAATATTGCTTTTTCCCTTGTGGGTTCCGTCACCATTTGTCTGAGCAGAGCCTCTTGAAAGGCATCCACAATCTCCCTACTTCTTTCCGATTCCGCAGACGGAACATTCCAGTCCGCATCCGGCAGGTTGAAATCTCCCAACAGCAGAACCTCCTCTTTCCTTCCAAACTTTTGGATATCCACAATCAGTTCCTTATCAATTTGCTGCGATTGAGTCGGAGATCTGTAGACTACACCCACGTAGATAGAAGTTCCATCTTCTCTTTTCAGAGCACGTCACCTCTTGATCCCTTTTTAAAGATGGGCGTAACGTTGGCTTCCAGTCCTCCGGGATCATGCCTGTTTTCAGGGATAGATTGCAAATTTGCTGCAGTAGTTCCGCTATCTCCTCCATTAATTCCTTCAGAACTCTTGGATGGATTCCGTCCGGACCCGGGGATTTTTCAGTTTTTAGTTTTTCTATCTACCTGTGTACATCTTCAAGGCTCACTTCCATGGATGTTAATTTTTCTGCTTGATTTCCATTGAAGAATTGCTCAGGTTCCGGTATGTTGGATGTGTCTTCGTTTGTAAATACAGACGAAAAGAACATGTTAAGTCTTTCTGTCACTTCTTTCTCCTCCTTCACCACTCCTTTCCTGTCTCCTTCGTCCAGCAGTCCCACCTCCTCCCTAGCCGGTTGCTTCCCTTTAACATATCTAAAGAACGGTTTGAAATTTCGTGCTTCCCTGGCTAGCCTCTCTTCATACTCTCTTTTGGCTTTTCGAACCACTCAGTGACATTCTTTTTGATACTTCCTGTGCTCTTTCCAGTTCCCCTAAGTTTTGTTCTTTTTCCATTTTCTGAATGAATTTTTCTTATTGCCTATTGCTTCCTTCACTATTTTAGTTATCCGTGCCGGGTCTTTTGTTCGACTCATTTTGCACTCCTTTCTGAATCTGGGGATATACAGATTTTGCGCCTCACTCACCATGTTCTTGAGAAAAGACCAGGCATGTTTTACCGTTTGCCATTTTCTCTTTCTCTCTCCGAGATCTCACGTGCCTATCCCAGGCCCTTTTCAATTCAGAAACAGTCTCTGTCTCCACCACCTCTTCTGGGAGACTGTTCCATGCATCTACCGCCCTTTCTGTAAAAAAATACCGGTATTTCCTTAGATTACTCCGGAGCCTATCACCTCTTAACTTCATCCTATGCCCTCTCATCGCAGTTTCCTTTCAAATGAAAGAGACTCAACTCATGCGCATTTACATTAATAGAAACATGACAGAAGTTGAAGACACTTGTTTAAAAAGCAGTTATTCTGCTTTTCTTTTGTCTTTATCTGGTTGTAATCCACTTTGGGCCTAGCTGGGAGTTGGCGGACATTATATTACATTACATAAATAGCCCTTCTTCACCTCAATTAGGAGGAAACACTGAAGAGCTCCCTACAGGCCAAGAGAGAAAGGAGCCTTTTGTGACATGCATTTTATCAGTTTCATTCTTTATCCTGTCCTCCAAAAGGGCTCGGGGTAGGTTGCATAAAAACATTCATAATGGCACAATTAACACTTCAAAAAGAAGCTAAGATGGTACTGTAACAGAACATGTTTGGAGGAGCTTCTGATGTCTCAGTGATTCTGGCAATGTCTCTTACCTGATTAAGGCCCCCTTTTACAAAGTGGTGCTAGTGAGTGCCGCTCGGCAAAAGCCATGAAACCCTTTAAATCTCTATGGGCTTCAGAGCGTTTACTGTGCCAGCCCGGGCAGAGCTTTGGATTCTTGCCCAGAAATAGCTAAGAAGAAGAAGGGAAAAAAAACAAAACAACCCAACAAATTTTTTAATTGAATCAGGTTGGGCAGACTAGATGGATTATTCGGGTCTTTATCTGCAGTCATCTACTATGTTACTATGAAAAGTAGCTTAAAAGCAATGACCACAAACGCTTGCAGTCTAGGCAACAAAAATCATGATCTACAAGCCCTGATGTTGGAGGCAGACTTGGATATTGAAGTGATTACAGAGACATGGTTCAGTGATTCCCAAGAATGGGATGCAAACATACTGAGTTATAATCTTTTAAGGAAGTAGAGAGATGGTCAAAAAGGTGGAGGAGTAATTTTCTATGTAAAAACGAATATCCAAGTGTCCGAAATGCAAGGGGCCTAGGGAAAGGAAGAAGTGCTACGGATAGCTTTGAAAAGAAAAGATGTACCTTCTATCAATGTGGGTGTTGTCTATAGTCACAGCCAGATTCCAGGAGCTAGTTGAATAGCGACTATCACCTGCTGGAGATAGAGAATACTGGAGATACAGGAGGAGTGCCAGCCAATAGGACCACCTGTTAATCAGTTTCTCTATCTCCGCCTGCTGGTAGATGTGAGCTATCCCATTGGTCTCTGGATTCATCTGCTGCTGTTGCTATGGAAAGGAGTGGTGGTGTTGCTGGACAATTTCAACCTGCCGGATGCGGATTGGAAAGTTCCATCTGCGGAATCAGAAAGAAGGGAGATCGTGGATACCCTTCAAGGGGCTCTGCTCAGACAAATGATGATGGAACGACGAGGGAAAAAGCAATACTGGATCTGGTGCTCACAAATGGGGAAAGTGTCTCTAATGTTCGAGTGGGGGCCCACCTGGGTGGTAGTGAAAAACAAAGGGTTGGTATGATGTATCAGCTAAAGTGGAAGGCAGCCACACAAAACTCAAAGTCCTGGATTTCAAACATGTGGACCTCAGTAGCATGGGGGAGTATCTGAAGAAAGAGCTAAAAGGATGGGAGGACATAAGGGAAGAAGAAAAACAGTGGTCCATGCTGAAAGGAGCAATAAAAATGGCTACAGTCCTTTATGAGAGGAAAATAAACAAAAACAAGAAAAAAGGAAACTGATATGGTTCTCCAAACTAATGGCAGAGAAAATAAAGGCAAAAGAGTTGGCGTTCATGAAATATAAAAATACTCAAGAAGAGGAGCACAAAAGAAATACTGGATGAAAATCAAAGAAGCCAACAGAGAGATACATCTGGCGAAAGCACAGGTTGAAGAGCAAATGGCTAGAAATATAAAAAAAGGGAGACAACATTTTTTTCAGGTTTATTAGTGTCAGAAGGAAGACAAAAAATGTAATTGCGAGACTGAAGGAAATTATGAACCGTTATGAGAAGAGTGATGAAGAAAAAGCAAACATGCTAAATAAATATTTCTGTTCTATGTTTACGGAAGAAAATCCTGCAGAAGGACAGATAAAATCACACGTGAGAATGGCGTGGATACCACACCGTTCATGTTTATGAATAACTTGAAAAATTGAAAGTGGACAAAGCCTTGGGACTGGACAGCATCCATCCCAGGATATTGAGGGAGCTCAGACAGGTTCTGGTGGCTCCACTTAAAGATTTGTTCAATAAATCCCTTGAGACGGGAATGGTTCCATGGGATTGGAGAAGAGTGGATGTGGTTTCTTCTTCAGCCTTCACATGCTAAGGAAAGTCAGACCCTATTTTCACCAAAAACACTTTGCAGTCCTAGTACAATCCATCATCCTCTCCAGATTGGATTATTGCAATTCTATCTACCTCAGCCTAACCAAGAAAAGCCTCCACAGACTTCAGCGGATTCAGAACGCCGCAGCTAAGCTTGTTTTCGCGAAAAGCAAATTTGATCACGTCTCACCACTCCTGTCTAAGCTCCATTGGCTCCCAGTAATCCCCAGGATCCACTTCAAATGTGGCCTACAAGATCCTACATGGCATCCTTCCTGCCGTTATCCCTCTATCCTGGAACTCCCCAACCCCTACTTCCTCCAGATCCTCCCAAATTTTTAAACTATCCTTCCCTTCCATAAAAGGTATTTCCCATGTAGGCAAACTTGGGTCATCCCTCCTCTTTAGAATCACTGAGATCTGGAATAACCTCACCTCCCCTCTCCGAACCTCAAGCTCCCTCCAACTCTTCCGCAAACACCTAAAAACCTGGCTATTCTCAAAACTGTAACACTTTCCCCCTCTTAGGCCTCTCACCTTCCCCCTTTACACCTAACTCTTTAATCTCTCCACTGTAGTTCCTCTCTCATCTTTCTTCCTGTAAACCGTGCCGAGCTCCGCATTCGTGGAGATGGTGCGGTATATAAACCCAAGGTTTAGTTTAGTTTAGTTTCTTTTCACAAAAGTGGTCCCAGGGATGAAGCGGCAAACTGCAGGCCTGTAAGCCTCACTTCAGTTGTTGGAAAATTAATGGAAGGGTTGTTGAAGGAGAAGATAGTGAAATTCCTAGAATCTAATGGATTACAAGATTCGAGACATGACTAAACTAAAGGTGAACATACCAATACTCACTATATAATAATAATAATAACTTTATTTTTCTATACCGCCATAATCTTGCAACTTCTAGGCGGTTCACAGTGAAGAGAGCTGTACAATACCTGTTCAATATGTATGTAAGTGACATTGCTGAAGGGTTAGAAGGAAAAGTGTGCCTTTTTGCAGATGATACCAAGATTTGTAACAGAGTAGACACCGTAGAGGGAATGGAAAATATGAAAAAGGATCTGCAAAAGTTAGAGGAATGGTCTAATGCCTGGCAACTAAAATTCAATGCAAAGAAATGCAGAGTAATGCATTTGGGGATTAATAATAGGAAGGAACCGTATATGCTGGGAGGAGAGAAGCTGATATCCACGGACGGGGAGAGGGACCTTGGGGTGATAGTGTCCGAAGATCTAAAGGTGAAAAAACAGTGTGACAAGGCAGTGGCTGCTGCCAGAAGGATGCTGGGCTGTATAAAGAGAGGCGTAGTCAGTAGAAGGAAGAAGGTGTTGATGCCCCTGTACAGGTCATTGGTGAGGCCCCACTTGGAGTATTGTGTTCAGTTTTGGAGACCGTATCTGGCGAAAGACGTAAGAAGACTTGAGGCGGTCCAGAGGAGGGCGACGAAAATGATAGGAGGCTTGCGCCAGAAGACGTATGAGGAGAGACTGGAAGCCCTGAATATGTATACCCTAGAGGAAAGGAGAGACAGGGGAGATATGATTCAGACGTTCAAATACTTGAAGGGTATTAATGTAGAACTAAATCTTTTCCAGAGAAAGGAAAATGGTAAAACCAGAGGACATAATTTGAGGTTGAGGGGTGGAAGATTCAGGGGCAATGTTAGGAAATTCTACTTTACAGAGAGGGTGGTGGATGCCTGGAATGCGCTCCCGAGAGAGGTGGTGGAGAGTAAAACTGTGACTGAGTTCAAAGAAGCGTGGGATGAACACAGAAGATTTAGAATCAGAAAATAATATTAAAGATTGAACTAGGCCAGTTACTGGGCAGACTTGTACGGTCTGTGTCTGTGCATGGCCGTTTGGAGGAGGATGGGCAGGGGAGAGCTTCAATGGCTGGGAGGGTGTAGATGGGCTGGAGTAAGTCTTAACAGAGATTTCGGCAGTTGGAACCCAAGCACAGTACCGGGAAAAGCTTTGGATTCTCGCCCAGAAATAGCTAAGAAGAAAAAAAAAAAAAAATTTAAATTGAATCAGGTTGGGCAGACTGGATGGACCATTCGGGTCTTTATCTGCCGTCATCTACTATGTTACTATGTTACTATGTTACAATCAGCGAATTACAGCGTACAAATAGAGAAGGAGTCACTGAGCAGTCAGTGATTATAGAGCACAAATTAGCAAGAAAAAGATATTAATGGGTTACAGTATAATCTTAACATGTTACATTAAAGGGGCTGGATAGCCAGTGAATTACAGAATACAATTGGTGAAGAAGACACTGAACAGTCATTGAAAACAGAATACCGTTAGATGAAGATACGTAGTATCAGCATGAAGAGTGAGAGCTTTTTACAAAGAAAGGGGGCGTTTTTTGACTAGGAATTAAATCTATTGAACAGAGCGGCCTTGATTTCTTTCCGAAAGGCGCTGTAGGTTAACCTGGCTCTGTCCATGAAGTTGCCTAGCCAGGTTTGCTGTCTACCAGCTTGAAATTTAAAAGTTCTATCCAGTAAGGTTCTATATTTGCAACCTGTGATTTTCGGGTAGGCAAAGAGGTTGCGATCTCTGGTTGTCCTTGTGGGTGTGTAAAGTTCGAAGTGAGGTAATAGATAATTGGGGGCCATTCCCCACACCAGTTTATAGCAAAAGCAAGAGAACTTGAATAAGATTCATGCCTCAATTGGCAACCAGTGTAGCAGTTTGTAGTAGGGATTAATGTGTTCACTTTTCTTTAGTCCGTAAATTAAGCGGACGGCCGTGTTTTGCACTATTCTTAGTCTTCTCACGTTTTTTTTTTAGGTATACCCACATAAATGATGTTGCAGAAGTCTAGGGTGGATAGAATTAATGATTGTACCAGTAGTCTGAAAGATAGAAGGTCAAAATATTTTTTGATAGTTTTTAATTTCCAAAGTGTGGAGAAGCACTTTTTTGTCACCAAGTTTGTGTGTTCGATCAAGGTTAGGTGGGTGTCTAAGGTGACTCCTAGTATTTTTATGGTTTTAGATATTGGGTGATCGTGACCACCTGCAAACTTGAGACCAACCGTTGGAATACAGGAAGTGGCTGGGGACGCTGATTCCTGGCAGCTGGTGACTTCCTCCACAGGAAAACGCAGAAGACCTTATTCTGTCTCTTTCTCTCAAATACAGGGCGGCTCTACATCGACACCACAAATCATACTGAGGAACAGATACCAGCTACTACAGGAAGGTCCTGACAATGAGGAACAGGAAGTTGTTCAGCAGACGGTTCCAGTTCCGGAGTCAACAGATCGCCCCACTCCTAAGAAGCGCAGAGTAGTGGTCAACGGGAATTCGCTGCTGAGGGGCACCGAGGGTCCAATTTGTAGATCAGATCTGCAATCAAGAGAGGTCTGCTGTTTGCCAGGGGCCAGGATCTGGGATGTAACCGCTTGCCTGGACAGACTCATCAAGCCCCGTGACCACTTCCCCATGATTCTCATCCACGTCAGAACCAACGACACCGCCAGGAGCACCCCGGAGAGCATACCTGAAGACTTCAGAGCCCTGGGTGAGAAGCTGAGGAGGATGGATGCGCAGGTGGTCTTCTCCTCGATCATCCCAGTAAGGGGCAAGGGCAGTGCCAGGGAGGATCGCATCCAGAGGGCAAATGACTGGCTGCAGGGATGGTGCAAGGAGATGAACTTTGGGTTCTTGCACCATGGAGAAGCATTGCAAGGACTACAGGGACCAGATGGGTTACACCTGACCAGAAGAGGGAAGAACGTCCTTGGACACTGTCTAGTCCGCCTCCTACGCAGGGCTTTAAACTAGGTAAGTTGGGGGAGGATATGGGCACAAACAACTTACCTGGTGAGCTAAGCTGCCAATACTTTTTTGAGACTAAGGTAAGTAAACATCGATCTGGGTCAGGGGAGAGTATACACACTTTCGAGTCTGGGGTTGGCTCACATTATAATTCTGGTTCACATTGTAATTCTGGGTCTAAGGGGAGTACACATTGTAATTCTGGGTCTAGGGGGAGTACACATTGTAATTCTGGGTCTAGAGGGAGTACACATTGTAATTCTGGGTCTAGAGGGAGTACACATTGTAATTCTGGGTCCATCGAGAGAACACACATTGCAAATTGTACTAAAGGAGTTCAAGTAGCCCTTGCGGGTAACCCCCACAGGGTACACACATTTCCAAGTCTGGGATAGGAACACACTATAGTCTGGGTCTGGGGAGTCTAGGATAGGTACACGTTGTAACTCTGGGTCTAGGGAAAGTACAAAACATGCAAATAATGCTAAAGGTGTCCGAGTAGCTCAAGCGGGAACATCCCCACTGAGACGTAACAAACATGCAACATGGAGGGCTATGTACGTAAACGCCCACAGTCTGGGAAACAAGATCCTGGAATTAGAAACAGAAATGAGGAATGCCGACCTGGATGTGGTGGCGATATCTGAGACCTGGCTCACGGACTCCCACGGGTGGGACATGGTCATACCGGGTTACAACTTGCTTCGCCGGGACAGGGAGGGCAAAATGGGAGGAGGTGTAGCATTATATACTAAAGATAACATTAAGGTCACCAGAATCACAGATGTCCACTACACTGGGGAATCCCTTTGGGTAAATTTGGCCAGAGGGAAGGACAAATGCCTGAATCTTGGCGTAATATACAGACCCCCAAGACAACAGGATGACCTAGATATGGAATTAATCGGAGATATAGAGAATATCACCTTGCGTGGGGATACAGTATTGTTAGGTGACTTCAAAATGCCTGATGTGGATTGGGACACGCTTTCCTCTGCTTCCAGCAGCAGCAGGAGGCTATTAAACTTTATGAAGGGAGCAAGACTCAGGCAATTGGTGTTGGAACCAACAAGGGATCAGGCAATACTGGACCTGATACTTACCAATGGAGAAAGTGTCACAGAGGTCTCAGTGGGCGACACATTGGCCTCCAGTGACCACAACATGGTATGGTTCAATCTCAGGAAAGGTTTCACTAAATCTACCACACTGACTAAGGTCCTCAAATTCAAGGACACAAACTTCAAAGAAATGGGAGACTTCATTCACCAGGCGCTACAAAGCCAAGCAGAAACCGATAATGTGGAAGAAATGTGGTCGACTTTGAAAGCCACCATACAAGAAGCTATGTTAAATCAGTAAGTAAATGGCGAAGGAACAATAAGCCACAGTGGGTCTCTGCGGAGATTTCGGACCTCATCAAGGAGAAGAAAAAAGCATTCATCTCTTACAAACAATCTGGGAAACAGGACTCTAGGGAAGTCTATCTGGCCAAGTCAAAAGCCGTCAAAACAGCAGTTAGGGAGGCCAAATTCCGCATGGAGGAGTCTCTAGCAAAGAACATCCAGAAAGGAGATAAATCCTTCTTCAGGTATATCAGTGACAGAAATAAGAACTCAGGCGGGATAGTACATCTTAGGAAACCAAACGGAGACTATGTAGAAGCGGACTCAGAAAAAGCCCAACTGTTAAATGAATACTTCTGCTCAGTCTTCACCCATGAGGCGCCAGGACTTGACTCTCAGCTACAGACAAGGGTTGACGCAGATGACCCATTTAGTAATTTCGAGTTTACACCCAGCGGTGTCTATTGCGAGCTGTCAAAGCTTAAGGTTAACAAGGCAATGGGGCCTGACAACCTACACCCCATGGTGCTCAGGGAGTTGTGTGATGTCTTGGCGGAACCACTATTCGCGCTCTTCAATCTCTCCCTTAGTACGGGTAATGTCCTGTTGGACTGAAAGACGGCTAACGTCATCCCACTCCACAAGAAAGGCTCCTAGATGGAGACAGCAAACTACAGACCGGTGAGTCTCACATCAATAGTGTGCAAACTAATGGAAACTCTAATCAAACGCCAATTGGATAAGATCCTGAATGAGGAGAATCTACGGGATCCCCATCAACATGGATTTACTAAGGGGAGATCCTGCCAATCCAACCTGATTAGCTTCTTTGACTGGGTGACGAGGAAGCTGGATGTTGGGGAGTCCCTGGACATCGTATACCTGGACTTCAGTAAAGCATTCGATAGCGTACCACACCGCAGGTTGTTGAGCAAGATGAGTTCTATAGGATTGGGTGACACATTGACGAAATGGGTTGGGAACTGGCTTGGAGGTAGGCTTCAGAGGGTAGTGGTGAACGGCACCCCCTCCGAAATTACGGAGGTAATCAGTGGAGTGCTGCAGGGCTCGGTCCTGGGCCCGATCCTATTCAACATCTTTATAAGAGACTTGGCAGAAGGGCTGCAAGGTAAAATAACATTATTCGCCGATGACGCCAAACTAAGCAATATAGTGGGCAAAAGCACAACAGACATAAATTCAATGTCCGACAACATGATGCACAACCTACTCCTACTGGAGCGCTGGTCTAGGTCCTGGCAACTCAGCTCCAATGCCAAAAAATGTAAAGTCATGCACCTAGGCAGCCAAAATCCATACAAGACTTACACCCTTAATGGCGAGATCCTAACAAGAACTGAAGCAGAACGAGACTTAGGGGTGATCATTAGTGAGAACATGAAGACTGCCAATCAAGTGGAGCAAGCTTCATCCAAGGCAAGGCAAATCATAGGTTGCATATGCAGGAGTTTCGTCAGCTGTAAGCCTGAAGTCATTATGCCATTGTATAGATCCATGGTGAGGCCCCACCTGGAATACTGTGTGCAATTCTGGAGGCCGCATTACCGTATGGATGTGCTGAGATTGGAGTCAGTCCAGAGAATGGCCACCCGGATGGTCTCGGGACTCAAGGATCTCCCGTACGAGGAACGGCTGGATAAGTTGCAGCTGTACTCACTCAAGGAACGAAGAGAGAGGGGTGACATGATCGAGACATTCAAGTAGCTCACGGGCCGCATCGAGGTGGAAGAAGATATCTTCTTTTTCAAGGGTCCCGCGGCAACAAGGGGGCATCCATGGAAAATCAGGGGTGGGAAACTGCACGGGGACACCAGGAAATTCTTTTTCACTGAAAGGGTGGTTGATCGCTGGAATAGTCTTCCACTTCAGGTTATTGAGGCCAGCAGCGTGCCTGATTTTAAGGCCAAATGGGATAGACACGTGGGATCTATTCACAGAGAAAGGTAGGGGACGGTCATTGGGGTGGGCAGACTAGATGGGCCGTGGCCCTTATCTGCCGTCTATTTCTATGTTTCTATTTAGGTGTATTGTTATAGTGATTTTTTCCTTTGGGCTGGCCAAGAAGATTTTTGTCTTTTCTGAGTTTAGTTTCAGTTTAAAATTGATAGTCCATTGTTCAATTTCAGTCATGATGTGGGAGATTTGTTTTAGGGTGTCATTTGTCACATTAGTCACAGGAATTAGAATAGAGATGTCATCAGCGTATATATAGTATATTAGGTTTAACTTTTGTAATAGGTGTCCTAGGGATGAAATATAGATATTGAATAAGGTGGGAGATAGAATTAGAGTATTTCACATCGTAGACTACTTGATACGATCGTTTTGTTAAGAAGCCCTGGAACCAGGTCCAGACTCTTCCCGAAAGGCCCATTGCGTCTAGGCAATTCAGCATTATTTCATGATCCACTAGGTCAAATGCACTGATAAAATCTAGTTGTAAGATCAGTGCGCTGGTACCTTTACTGAAGAGTAGTCTAAGACAGAAATCCCTAGAAAAACAATGGAGAATAGGGAAATTCTATACCATAAACCTCAAGATGTGCATATATGTAATATACAGGTTTATGATTTCTTCAGGCTAAAAGACCTCAAGCGTCCACGGCAGACTGGGCTTTAGAATGAACTTACCAGACTGCCAACTGTGGGCTATCATTGATCTTAATTGCCTATTCTTTGATCTTTTTTATTATTGTATGTTTCCCTTTTTTTCAAATATTTATACATTTCTTCTGTATTCATAAGAACATAAGAATTTGCCTCCGCCGGGTTAGACCAGAGGTCCATCTTGCCCAGCGGTCCACTCCCACGGCGGCCCTTCAGGTCTATCACCTGTGCTGTGGTCCCTGACTATTCCTATAACCTACCTCAACTCCTATCTGTACCCCTCAATCCCCTTATCGTCTAGGAACCTATCCAAACCTTCTTTGAAGCTCTGTAACGTGCTCTGTTCTATCACGGCCTCCGGATGCGCGTTCCACGTGTCCACCACCCTCTGGGTAAAAAAGAACTTCCTAGCGTTTGTTCTAAACCTGCCCCCTTTTAATTTCTCCGAGTGCCCCCTTGTACTTGTGGTTCCCCACAGTGTGAAGAATCTGTCCCTGTCTACCTTTTCTATGCCCTTCAGGATTTTGAAGGTTTCTATCATGTCTCCTCTAAGTCTCCGCTTTTCCAGTGAGAATAGCCCCAGCTTTTTCAACCTGTCCGCATATGAGAAGTTTTCCATATCCTTTATCAGTTTAGTCGCTCTTCTCTGGACTCCCTCAAGTACTGCCATGTCCTTCTTGAGGTATGGCGACCAGTACTGGACACAGTACTCCAGATGCAGGCGCACCATTGCACGATACAGTGGCATGATGACTTCCTTCGCCCTGGCCGTGATACCTTTCTTAATGATATCCAACATTTGGTTTGCTTTCCTTGAGGCCGTCACGCATTGGGCCGACGCCTTCAATGTTGTGTCTACCATCACTCTTAGGTCTCTTTCAAGGTTACTTACCCCTAGCAGTGATCCCTCCCTTTTGTAGCTGAACAACGGGTTCTTTTTCCCTACATGCATGACCTTGCATTTCTCTATGTTAAAGCTCATTTGCCACTTTTTTGCCCACTCTTCCAGTATCGTTAGGTCCCTTTGCAGGTCCTCGCAGTCTTCCATGGTTCTAACCCTGCTGCAGAGTTTGGTGTCATCTGCAAATTTTATAACCTCATATTTTGTTCCCGCCTCCAGGTCGTTAATAAATATATTGAACAGGAGCGGTCCCAGCACCGACCCCTGCGGAACTCCGCTGGTGACCCATAGCCAGTCCGAGTAGTGGCCCTTTACTCCAACCCTCTGTTTCCTGCCTGCCAGCCAGTTTTTGATCCATCAGTGGACATCCCCTTGCACCCCGTGGTTCCACAGCTTCTTAAGCAGCCATTCGTGGGGTACCTTGTCGAAGGCTTTTTGGAAGTCAAGGTAAATGATGTCTATGGATTCCCCTTTATCCATCTGGCTGTTTATTCCCTCAAAGAAGTATAGCAAGTTTGTGAGGCACGACCTTCCCTTGCAGAAGCCATGCTGGCTTGCCTTCAGCTGTCCATTGTTTTCTATGTGCTCCCAGATGCTGTCCTTAACCAGTGCTTCCATCATCTTTCCCGGAACCAAGGTCAAGCTCACCGGCCTGTAGTTTCCTGGGTCACCCCTTGAACCCTTTTTAAAGATGGGCGTGACATTCGCTATTTTTCAGTCCTCCGGTACCTCCCCAGTTTTTAAGGATAGGTTACATATTTGGCTAAGTGGTTCCGCTATTTCGTTCCTTAGCTCTTTGAGTACCCTTGGGTGGATGCCGTCCGGACCCGGTGATTTGTCGCTCTTTAGTCTGTCTATCTGTCGGAGGACTTCCTCTTGTCTTACCTCTAGTTGGACCAACTTTTCATCCTGATCCCCATTTATGATCTCCTCGGGTTCTGGAATATTGGATGTGTCCTCTCTCGTGAAGACCGACGAGAAGAACTTATTTAACCTGTCAGCTATCTCTTTCCCCTCCTTTACCTCTCCCTTCTTGTCTCCATCATCCAATGGTCCCACTTCTTCCCTGGCCGGTTGTTTCCCCTTGACGTACCTGAAGAACGATTTGAAGTTTGTTGCTTCCCTCGCCAGTCTCTCCTCATATTCTCTTTTTGCTTTCCTAACCACTCGGTGACATTCTCTTTGGTGTCTTTTGTGTTCCTTCTGGTTGTCCTTTGTTGGGTCCTTTTTCCATTTTCTGAACGACGCTTTCTTGCCACTTATTGCCTTTTTCACTGCAGTTGTTATCCACACTGGGTTTTTTGTTCGATTCTTTTTGCACCCTTTCCTGAACCTGGGGACGTACAGGTTCTGTGCCTCGTACACCGTGCCTTTGAGTAGGGACCAGGCTTTTTCTACGGTCCCCATCTTCCCTGAGTTGCCGCTGAGTTTCTTTCTCACCATTTTCCTCATGGCATCATAATTCCCTTTTCTGAAATTGAGTGCTGTCGTTGTGGTTCTTATCACCTTTGATGACCCACTTTCTAGCTTGCATTGGATCATGTTGTGATCGCTGTTTCCTAGTGGCGCTAGTACCGCCACCTCCTTTGCGGGTCCCCCTAGCCCATTGAGGAGTCAAGAGTGGCATCTCCCCATGTTGGTTCTTTGACCAGCTGTTCCATGAAACAGTCCCTCATAGCCTCCAGGAATTTTGTCTCCCTCGTGCAGTTTGAGTGTCCAATACTCCAGTCTATCCCGGGGTAGTTGAAGTCCCCCATCACCACCACACTTCCGCTTTTGCATATCTCCCTCAATTCAGCCTCCAGGTCCTGGTCGATTTTTTCCAGTTGTCCAGGTGGGCAACAGTACAGTCCCAATTTGATGTCTGCTCCAGTTCCCACTTGTAGCTTAACCCATAGCGATTCCAAGCCGTCCACCCTTACTGTTGTTTCCATCCTGGTTGAAGGAATGGAGTCCTTTATATATATCGCTATTCCTCCACCCTTCTTTTGTGTGTCCTGTCTCTCCTATAGAGTTTGTACCCTGGTATGACCACATCCCTTTTGTTGTCATCAGTCCACCATGTTTCTGTGACTCCAATTATGTCCAGGTCCTTTTTATTGGCTATGACTTCCAGCTCTCCCATTTTGGTTCTTAGGCTCCTAGCATTAGTGTATAGGCAATTTAAGTCCCGGATGCTTGCCTTCCTCGCTGGTTCTCCTCGTGGTTTGGCGCTCCTGCCGATCCTCTCATGGGTTTCCAGTCCCCGAGCCTTGTTACTTTCATCCCCATCCTGCGGTGTGTCTGTGTCGTCCTCAGCCTGTTTCCCCATGTTTGGAAGCCCCTCTGGCTCCTGTTGTTCTCTCTTAGTCCTGCTTGCTAGGATCCTTTGTGCTTTGGGCCCCTGCATTGCGTCCTTGGGTCCTTTTTCCAAAAGTTCCCACTTAGTCTCGAGCCCTCTTTTACAATTCCCTGGTTCAGTACACTTGTTTGATACTTTGATCCGATGTGTCGAGGTCAGATCGACTATCGGCTTTCCCCTTCTCCTTAGTTTAAAGCCAAGTCTATGCTGCTCTGGACATTGTGTGCCAGCATCCTCGTCCCAGCCGTGCTCAGGTGTAGTCCGTCCCTCCTGTAGAGCTTGTTCTTCCCCAAAAAAGTTGTCCAGTTCCGTACAAAGTGGAAACCCTCCTCTTCGCACCATCTCCTCAGCCTTTTATTGCTTGCAGCTCAGTCTGCCTCCTTGCATCCGCCCTCGGTACTGGCAGGATCTCTGAGAAGGCTATCTTCCTTGTCCTCAGCTTCAGTTTCCTCCCCAGGATCTTGAACTGCTCAGTTAGTGTAGTCCTGTTGTAGTTCCTCCTGCTGACGTCGTTGGTTCCAACGTGGATTATTACTGCTGTCTTTTACGTCTCAGCTCCTTCTAGGATTCTCTCAATTCTGTCGATGACGTCCTTCGTTCTTGCCCCCGGGAGACATGTCACTAGTCGGTCCTCTGTCCCTCCTGCTATGTGACTGTCCACTTCTCTCAGGATTGAGTCTCCCACTACGATTGCAGATTTCCCCTTCCTCAGTTGTCTCTCTGGTCTCAGGTCTGTATCAGTGGCGCGGTCCGCTAATCCTTCCTCCGGTTTCGGTTGGGTCTCCACCTCCTCTGCCTGTCCAGATCCTCTGCAAGGTCCTACTCCCATGGCGTCTGGTGGATTCTGTCCTCCAACTGTTGGTTCCCTTCTGATTTGCTGGTGGTCCTGCAGGCCTCCTCGATGAATTTCTCGAGCTCTCTAACTTGCTCCGTGATGTAACTCTCTCCGGTGGTATCCTCAGTTGTCCAGCACGGTTCCTCTATAGTGCGGAGTCCCTCCAGCTCCTGGACCCTGACCTGAAGTCTCCCGACCTTCCTCCTTAGGCTATCCAGTTCCTGGCATCGACCGCATATTTATGCCTGCCTCCCGGAGGGGAGGTAGTCATACATATGACACTTGGTGCAGTACACTGGGTAGCTCCGCTGGGTTCCTGCAGTCTCCATTATCTTTTTTCTTGTTACTATGGTCCCTCATAGAAACATAGAAAGGTGACGGCAGAAAAGGGCTACAGCCCATCAAGTCTGCCCACTCTACTGACCCACCCCATTAAGTCTGAGTGCTGCTCGACCCACGTAGGGATCCCACGTGGATGTCCCATTTATTCTTAAAGTCGAGTACGCTTGTGGCCTTGATTACCTGCGTCGGAAGTTTGTTCCAGTGATCTACCACTCTTTCTGTGAAGAAATACTTCCTGATGTCACCTCTAAATTTCCCTCCCCTGAGTTTGAGCGGGTGCCCCCTTGTGACCGAGGGTCCCTTGGGAAGGAATATATCGTTTTCTCGGTGTGTAGAAGTGGTGCCCGGCGTTCAGCTAGCTGAAAGAGTAGAGAGAGAGAGAGAGAAGAATGAGAAGAGAAGAAAAGTACCTTTGTTGTATTTTTCAGAAGTTAGATTTTGCTGCTGGGCTCCTTCTCAAGGCTCCTTCGCAAAGGTGCTCTCGCTAAGGCGAGCGCCTTTGCCACTCGCCTTTGCTGCGCGCCGAACGGCTGTGCGCCGTTGGCTCCTCCCCTTTTATGGGAGGAATCGGCTGGTGACGTCGGGGGTAGGCGGAGCTATCTCTCGCCTCTTCCCCTGGGCGCTGCTCTGCCCGTTCCGCCTTTGCCCCTCTCCTCTCCTCGTCTTAGCAATCTTTCTGCACTCCTCTGGTCTCTCTCTGCACTCTGTACTCCTCCGATCTCTCTCTGCACTCCCCGGTACTGCTCCTCTCCGCTCCGATCTCTCTCTGCACTCCCCAATACTCCTTCTCTCTTTATACTAATACTTATAGTGACAAAACTGCCAGTACACCCTCAAAGCAATATTTCTAGCTTCTGTTAATATTAGATAGATAAAGCACAAGGTACTTAACTTTGTGCTGTATTGTTGTAGCTTTTGTGCTGACATTGTAGGAAGAGCTCAACCAGTATTTACTGATCACTGCTAGTTCAACAGAGTGACTCTGTTTCACTCTATTAAGAGCTTCATCAGGAAATTGGTAACAGATTATATCCTAGTATTCTTTCTTAATCGATATCACTAGTGGAAAGGGAAAAAGAAAATATTTAAGTAACTCCCTATTACAGACTATCCACCTAGGAAAAGCAGTCCAAATGGATTAACGATTAAATCAGGGCTGCCCAAGTCTGTTCCTCGAGATCTACTGGCAGGCCAGGTTTTCAGGATATCCACAATGACCATGCATGAGAGTGGCAGGGCAGGCAAATCTCTCTCATGCATATTCATTGTGGATATCCTGAAAACCTGGCCTGCCAGCAGATCTCGAAGACCGGACTTGGGCAGCCTTGGCTTAAATTCTCCTTGATTTTCTCAAAACTCTGCTTAGCATATTTAATCAAATTAATCTTTCGTAACAGAAGCTAGAAACTAGAGGAAAACGGTGACGGAATTCAAAAAGGCGGGGGATGAACGTAGGATCTATAACTAGAATGCTTTCACAGTCTAATCCTGCAATGGAGATGGTTTGGATAGGCTGGAGTAAGCTTCAACAGCAACTCCAGATGTGATCCTTAAAAGTCAGCAGTGAGTCAAAAACAACACCTAAATAGTGAAAAAATTTGATTGGTTGAATATGCAATTTAAACAGAATGAGCTGCAAGTGAAAACCTTGAAACCAACATATGACAGTCTTTTAAAAGACAAGAGTGACATTTCTGGAATCCTGTCGATTACAGGACCTGAGGCAACATGGATTTGCTAGCGGTAGGTCTTGTCAGCCAAATCTGATCAATTTCTTTGACTGAGTGACCAGAGAATTGGATAGAGGGAGTGCGCTAGATGTGGTGTGCTTAGATTTTAGCAAAGTCTTTGACAGTGTTGCACAGTACTGGGTGGACTTCTAAGGTTTGTAGCCCAGAAGAAACAAAGAAAAAAAAAAAAGAAGATAATTCAGTCATGAAATTGTAATTCATGTCGTTACAGGGCAGACTGGATGGGTGACCGTTCAGGACTTTATCTACCATCATTTACTATGTTATTATGTATCTTTTAGTTATTCATCCTCCAAAACAGGAGTTGAAAACCTTTTACAGTGTTCCTTAGGTTTTTTAGTTCTGGATTATATGTTACTACAAGTGGTGTACATTCCATAGTTTCTTGAAGAAGATTTTGGGGTAGCAGCCCTTTTGTGGGGGTTTTTTTTTAAAAGAGATTAAGCATTTACCCTGGTAAGCTCTTTTCCAGTAGATAGGTGAGACATTCTAGACAGCTGGGTTATTTCTCCATACACCCATGCTGCAGAAGGAATCCACTCCGGATTTTTCACTCTGCAGTTTAGTGCCCTCTACAGTTAGTACCCAAGCACTAAGGAGCACCTAATATACTGTATGTGAAGTACAAACATCTGTAGCAACAGGCTTAAACAAATTGCTCTGCTCAAAAGTAACTAAACAGTACCATTAACTGCCAACACAGGCTTCAAAGGAGCTCAGAAACTACTCCCCAATAAATGAAACATATATACAAATTCTTCCCAGCCCACAAGGGCTGACAGGCATCCAAGAATCAGTTTGAAGAAGCAAAAGTAAGCTGAAACTGAAAGCAGGTGCAGGAAGGCCAGGGCGGGGAGTCTAGAATGTCTCACCTATCTACTGGAAAAAAGCTTAGCAGAGTAAGTACATAATCTCCTTTTCCAGTGCAATAGGTGAGACTTCTAGATAGTAGGGATGTAGAAAAGCAGTCCCCCCCCAAAGAGCTAGGGTGAGTTTGCTTCGCTGACCCTTAAAACCGAGGACCCAAAGGCCAAATCCTGCCCGATAGCAACATCCACTCTGTAGAACTTGGCAAAATGTGAAGCGAAAACAACGTTGCCGCCCTGCAAATCTCTTCAGAAGGAACAGATCTTGCTTCAGCCCATGAAGAAGCCACACTCCTGATAGAATGTGCCTTAGCGAAAACAGGGAACTGTTTCCCAGAAAGAATATAGGCTGACGAAATGGCCCTATGGATTCGACTGGAAATCATGACCTTGGAAGTAGGAGCACCCTGCTTAACAGAATGTGTCAGCACAAACAGATGGTCAGAGAGGAGAAACTTGTTAGTGACCTCCAGATAACGCAGAAGAACTCTGCATACATCCATTTTCTTCAACAGACGATCTTGTGTCCTGGAACACATCAGTTGAAAGGCAGGCAAACACACTTCCTGATTAACATGGAAAGATGAAACAACCTTCAGCAAAAAGGAAGGAACCATCCGAAGGGAAACCTTCTGCCTCCAAAATCTGGAGAAAAGGGTCTCGGCAAGACAAAGCCTGCAGTTCTGACACACGATGCGCCGAAGTAATGGCAACCAGTAAAATGGTCTTGAGCGTCAAGTCCAAGAGAGAAGCATCTTGAAGGGGCTCAAAAGGAGCCTTGGCGAGGCTAGACAACACCAAATTAAGGTCCTGGCAGTCGACACCAAGAGCCCCCTTAAAGAATCGAGCAATATCAAGATGAGACGCCAATGAAGACTGATGGTCCCGGGCTCTAAAACAAGAAAGCCCGGCCACTTGGACCCGCAGAGAAGCCACAATGAGGCCTTTATCCAAACAAGCCTGAAGAAAGATGAGAATTATCTTTCAAAGATGAGAATCATCTTTCAAAGATGAGAAGGATCCACCTGGTTTTGGGTGCACAAATGTTGGAAGGCCTTCCACACCTTAGCGTAAGCCGACACCGTGGAGGACTTCTTAGACTTCAGAAGAGTATCAACAACCAGGGCAGAATATCCTTTATGCTTTAAGGCTGCGCGCTCAAGAGTCATGCCATAAGAGCAAAGTGACGGTCTTGAGCTCCAGAGAAAACTATGCAGGCTGGCCATCAGGTACCCAAAAAGTAATCGGCCTGTCAGCTAGAGACCGAAGTCTGTGAATTCTTAAGCAGGCAGAGCTTCAAATTCGCTTCAAGCATGAAATTACCCGAAAAGGGGACAGAATTACATTGAATTAAAACAATAAAATGGGGAGAACAGAACACACACAACTGAAGTCATGCGTGCAGGACTGTAGAGGGCACTAAACTGCACCAGAGGCAGAGTGAAAAATCCGGAGTGGATTCTTTCTGCAGCATGTGGATAAGGGGAAATAGTCCAGCTGTCTAGAATGTCTCACCTATTGCACTGAAAATTATGTTAGGGTTTTGCACTTTTTGAAAATTTTTGTCTTTCATGTCGTTTCCTGTGTCACTTCCAGGATTCTTCATTTTATTCGGGTTTTATTTCCTTACAATGCTATGAGTGCATACTCTTTCAAAATTCTATGCACTATATATAAAGAATTAGGGCTGCATATTAAATGTGTCTATAACATAACAGAAAAGTTTATTTGTGTACCGCAAAACCTTGCAGTTCAATGCGGTTAACAATAAAAGAAAAACTGTACAAACACAGTGATATATAAACTTAAACTGACAACAAATTTTTAAACATGAAAGTCTTAAGCAATTTCTTAAAATGTTGATTTGAAATGGAATTGGCTATCAAAATCATTGTTCCAAGTTGCTGCCTGAAAAGACAAGAATCTATGAAAATATCTTTTATGTGAACAACCCTTTACAGAAGGAAAAGAAAACAGAGTCAAATTTCGCAAAGGATGTTTAGAATTTACAAACCTAAAATAGTCAACAAGATATTCTGGTCCTAGGCCATGTGTGACCTTATAACATATGCATCCAAATTTAAAAATGACTCTTGCTTCAAACGGAAACCAATGAAGTTTTCAATAACACGGTGACACATGATCTGTTTTCTTAAAAATCAAACAACAGTAGTCTGAATAATACATCATCTATTAAATATTTTTGATAACTTGCTAAGTAGATAATATTACAATATGTGCTAAGAGCCTGAAAGAATTAGTTTCAAAATAAGATCTAACTGTTCGTAATTTCCACCACATAAAAAGCCTTTTACAGACTACAATATCTATCTGAGTGCCCATTTTAATGGTGGAATTAATAGGAGACAAAATTCCATCCAGTTTCAGGATCCCTTCATTAATCTTAATTGATGGGTTAGCAAAAAAGAATCTGATCATCCACTGCTCAACAACGAAACTGCAGATTGGGATGGTAAAGAAGAGATTGGAATCACAAAAGTTATATCATCTGCCTAACTATCCCCACCCCCTTTTACAAAACCGCAAAAGTGGTTTTTAGCACAGACTGGTGCGCTGAATGCTCTGTGCTGCTCTATGAGTGTGAGGAGCAGCGCAGACCATTTAGTGTGCTGGCCTGCGCTTAAATCCGCTTTTGTGGTTTTGTAAAGGGGGGTTATATAATTTTGTTCCCAAAATAGTTAATCTAGACCCCAATAAAGCTAAATAGAGGTTAAAAACCAGTGGGGAAAGGAAACAATTAATGTGTGGCGTAGTGGTTAAAGCTACAGCCTCCACACCCTGAGCTTGTGGGTTCAAAGCCACGTTGCTCCTTGTGACCCTGGGCAAGTCACTTAATCCCCCCACTGCCCCAGGTACGTCAGAAAGATTGTGAACCCACCGGGACAGAGAGGGAAAACTGCTTGAGTACCTGAATAAATGGATGTAAACCGTTCTGAGCTCCCCTGGGAGAACAGCACAGAAAATTGAATAAATAAATAACACTGGACAGCAAAGATTTTGCTTCTTTAACACTTTCGGATGTATCTTACAGATTTTTGGCTGCCAATCACGAAAATCACATTTCAAATTAGGTATCACGTACCGTTTTAACAAAAAAGTACATATTTACAATTTCTTGTTATACTTTCAAGCTAATGCAATTAATAATAACTAACACTAAGATTAAGGAAGGCATTTTTGTTGGTCCACAGATCAGACACATCATCAATGATGAGAGATTTGAAGATGTTAGTCGGGCCAGAGAAAATGGCCTAGAAAGCATTCATGGATGTCGTTGAAAATTTTCTTGGCAGTTACAGAGCACCAAACTCTATTCAACTGGTTGACAAACTTCTTAAAGCATACAAAACCATGAAGTGCAACATGTCACTGAAGATGCACTTTCTACATTCACACTTGGACTTCTTCCCCGCAAATCTTGGTGCAGTCAGCGACAAACATGGCAAAAGATTTCACCAGAACACTGCCACTATGGAAAAAAAGATATCAGGGCAACTGGAATCCATCAATGCTGGCTGACTATTGTTGGACACTGTAACGAGATGCGCCAGACACTGAGTACAAACAAAAATCTGCAAACTATCACAGTATATCAGAAACTTTGTGCATTCTATAGTCAATTAAAGGGGTCTATCATAATAGAATCAAGTCTGCCCATACCATTGACCCCCTTTTAAGTCTACTGGACCCTTAACTCTACTGACCTGCTCTATTAAGTCTATATCCTAACGACCCTATTCATTGGTATGACCCTCGCAGTAATCACCAGTTTGTTTTAAGGAAGCAAAACCTTTGGAAAAATTTGTTGTCCAGTGTAATTTTAATGTATTAATGCATTCTCCCTCATCTCCCAAGCTGCCCTCTAGAAACAGGAAGTTTCATCAAGAGGAGTTAGGGATGATAGAGAGGGAGGGCTCCAGTGAGAGAAGTAGCATGTGCTTAGTGTTGCTGTCTGTACAGGCAAGTTCAGAGGAAGGGAAACAAATGCCAAAAACGTGGGGGTAGCAGGAGAGAAAAAGCTGCTGGAGTAGGAGACACCAGAGCATGGGGATTCTATGTGGGAAGTAATACGGTGTCCATGGAGGGAAGGGGAAGAGGAGAGGAGACTGGAGGAGATGGTGTCTATGGAAGGGGAGGGAAAGGGACCGAGAAGAGAGGAGATGGTGCCCAGGAAGGGAAGAGATAGAAACTAGATAGATTTGAGAAGGAGGAAGAAAAAAGAAAGACAGGAGGCCCTGGAAACAGTTGAGAGCACAGAGAAGCAGAACAAGAGAAAGGGCACAAGATGATTAGAAAGACAAAATCATACACAACAAAAGGTGGCTTTTACTAAACTGCGTTAGAGGTTTCTAACATGGGCTGGTGAGGTAAATGTTCCAATGCTCATAGAATTCCTATGAGTGTTGGAGCATTTACATCGCTGGTCAGCGGTACAAACCTCTACCGCAGCTTTGTAAAAGCAGCCAAAAGGTAAGATAAATTATTTTATTTTAATAATTGAAATATGTCAGATTTCAGAATTTACATCTATCTATATATTGTACTGTACAGGAGAAAAAGTCCATAGTCTGTTATTGAGAAGCCACTGCTTGCCCTGTATTGGTAAAAAAAGATCAGACTGACTATGATAGTAATAATAATGTATGTCAGTGAGAAGAGAGTAGAGCTACTGGTATTCAAAAAATGCTCAGAGAAGTGAAACCCTGAAGAGGGGTTGAAAACCACCTCTTGAGAGGAAGAGTTTACCATCCAATCATTGCATTCACATGTAGAAAATCACTCTCTGGTCACTGAAAAAATATAATTTTGTAACACTTATGTGGTATTATTCAAAAAGCTGTATCAGAGACTCTCTATATGGACAAAATATGATTGCACTTAGCTTGCAGAAAACTTAGAAAGGTTAGCAGTCTCAGGGGTCCCAACGTGGCCCCGTTTCGAGATCTTCTGCTTCAGGAGACCCAAACGTGTTTGTTTAAAGCCCTCTGTGCAGCCTTGATAGAAACAATTTTTTGCCAAGAGAAATCTGAAAAAAATGTATATACATTGTTACAAAGCTCCCTCATCGCAGCAGTATTCTCTAGCTTACTGCAAAGAGAGAAAAAACTTGACATCATTTATGGCAAAACAATGAGGAAAAGAAGAGCTCATGCACACATACCGGTCTTAAGATTCAAAGTGTCCAAACGACAAGGAGCACAAACCACCTCACCCGATTTATATCAAACAGGGGGGGAGGGGAAGGTGACCTCCGTTAAAACGTAATGACGTCAACAGAACGTCAAAACTATTTCTGCTGACGCAAGCCAGCTGATGATGCACATAAAGTATGTTGAAAAAAGAAAAAACTGATGACAGGAAAAACTAATGACAGAAAAAAGATCACAAAAACGCAGCCCACTCTATTTCACTGTTGAGCCCGTGTGGGTGTAGAGTATTCAATGTGTAGATCCACTGCTGTTCTTTACGCCACAATGTCCTTTGTGCATCACCCCCCCGAGATAGAGTGACAATGTCCAAAATAGAGAATTTTAAATCTGCTATGCAGTGAGCATGATGAAGCCAATGTTGGACCAGCGGGGCTTCTTGTACACCTGATCTTATTCTACTGAGATGCTCTCCAATACGGGTCTTTATACTCCGAATGGTGTGGCCCACATATTTCATGCCACACGGACATTGAATAATGTATACCACTTCTTTGGTATTGCAATTAGAAGCCAAAGAGGTGGGTTTCTTCTTTACGGTTAAATTCATCTCCTGAATGGGGACACTGTGCGGACACACTTTGCAAGTGCCACACGGCGTGTGCCCACTCACATCCGGGGAGGCTACTGCAAGTGTGCTGGAAAATTGTGAATGCACCAGACGTTGTTTAAGATTCTGGTTCTTGGTGAAAGCAAAACGGGGCACAACCTGAAACTCAGGGTGATATTGCATGATGTGCCACTTCTGTTTGATGATACGTTTGATATGGAAAGCCAAATGTGAGTAAGGTAAAACACATACCAGAGGTTGTTCTACAGCTGTGGGTTGAGACTCCAACAACAGGGAACGGTTAGCATACAGCCCCCTCTTGTATGCTTTTCGAATGACTCCAGCTGGATACCCTCGTTCTTCAAATCTTGATTTCATAACCTCCGATTGCTGAATGTAGTCTTGTGTGTTGGTGCAGAGTCTCCGGAGTCTTAAAAACTGTCCCACGGGAATATTGTCCCTCAGATGTCTGGGATGAAAGCTGTCATATTCCAGTAGATTGTTACGATCCGTGGGTTTGCGGTATATGGCTGATAAGGGAGGGGGTATAGTCATTTTAGATACCGACCAATACGAGGCTGAAGCTTATCGTCAACTTACAGACACCACTTATTATGAGGTTCTACACATGGACCCTGTAGGAGATATTCAGGATGTGATTTCACACCATTTAATTTATGGATTGGAGCAGGGTATCATTACAGATCGGGAATACAGATTTCTATTTTGTAAAAATCCCAGGACCCCTGTTATTTACTTTGTTCCCAAAATCCACAAGTCCTTGCAATCACCTCCAGGAAGACCCATAGTCTCAGGGATAGGGTCTGTATTGGAACCATTATCATCCATGTTGGATTCCTATTTGAAGAATAGGGTGCCTCTCGCACCTTCATATGTCCTGGATTCAGCTTCTATTATCAGATTTTTAGACACATTTCACGATGTCCCGGAAGGAGCTATACTTTTCACCTTAGACATTGCCGCACTGTACACTAATATACCCCAACGTGAGGCAATAGACATCATCAGAGCAGAATTATGCCTTATGGATCTTTCAGACACCAGGATTAATTTTTTGACCACCTTGGCTGCCATTGCATTAGGCATGAACTATTTTCAGTTCGGTGATGCCTTTTACAAACAAGTAAAAGGCACAGCCATGGGAGCCAAAATGGCTCCGTCTATTGCCTGTTTGTATGTCTCTAAATTTGAGAACAGTTTTTTGTACCCTTCAACATATTGGCAATATATGTTGTTTTGGAAGAGATATATAGACGACATACTTGGAGTATGGTTGGGCACAGTTGATGAGTTGCACCAGTTTTTGGAATGGCTCAACAGTTGCGACGGCAATCTACAATTTACTATGACTACCAATTACCATCAAGTCCCTTTCTTAGACATTAATGTGTTACTGACTAATGGACATTTTCAAACAACCATATACCGCAAACCCACGGATCGTAACAATCTACTGGAATATGACAGCTTTCATCCCAGACATCTGAGGGACAATATTCCCGTGGGACAGTTTTTAAGACTCCGGAGACTCTGCACCAACACACAAGACTACATTCAGCAATCGGAGGTTATGAAATCAAGATTTGAAGAACGAGGGTATCCAGCTGGAGTCATTCGAAAAGCATACAAGAGGGGGCTGTATGCTAACCGTTCCCTGTTGTTGGAGTCTCAACCCACAGCTGTAGAACAACCTCTGGTATGTGTTTTACCTTACTCACATTTGGCTTTCCATATCAAACGTATCATCAAACATAAGTGGCACATCATGCAATATCACCCTGAGTTTCAGGTTGTGCCCCGTTTTGCTTTCACCAAGAACCAGAATCTTAAACAACGTCTGGTGCATTCACAATTTTCCAGCACACTTGCAGTAGCCTCCCCGGATGTGAGTGGGCACACGCCGTGTGGCACTTGCAAAGTGTGTCCGCACAGTGTCCCCATTCAGGAGATGAATTTAACCGTAAAGAAGAAACCCACCTCTTTGGCTTCTAATTGCAATACCAAAGAAGTGGTATACATTATTCAATGTCCGTGTGGCATGAAATATGTGGGCCACACCATTCGGAGTATAAAGACCCGTATTGGAGAGCATCTCAGTAGAATAAGATCAGGTGTACAAGAAGCCCCGCTGGTCCAACATTGGCTTCATCATGCTCACTGCATAGCAGATTTAAAATTCTCTATTTTGGACATTGTCACTCTATCTCGGGGGGGTGATGCACAAAGGACATTGTGGCGTAAAGAACAGCAGTGGATCTACACATTGAATACTCTACACCCACACGGGCTCAACAGTGAAATAGAGTGGGCTGCGTTTTTGTGATCTTTTTTCTGTCATTAGTTTTTCCTGTCATCAGTTTTTTCTTTTTTCAACATACTTTATGTGCATCATCAGCTGGCTTGCGTCAGCAGAAATAGTTTTGACGTTCTGTTGACGTCATTACGTTTTAACGGAGGTCACCTTCCCCTCCCCCCCTGTTTGATATAAATCGGGTGAGGTGGTTTGTGCTCCTTGTCGTTTGGACACTTTGAATCTTAAGACCGGTATGTGTGCATGAGCTCTTCTTTTCCTCATTGTTTTGCCATAAATGATGTCAAGTTTTTTCTCTCTTTGCAGTAAGCTAGAGAATACTGCTGCGATGAGGGAGCTTTGTAACAATGTATATACATTTTTTTCAGATTTCTCTTGGCAAAAAATTGTTTCTATCAAGGCTGCACAGAGGGCTTTAAACAAACACGTTTGGGTCTCCTGAAGCAGAAGATCTCGAAACGGGGCCACGTTGGGACCCCTGAGACTGCTAACCTTTCTAAGTTTTCTGCAAGCTAAGTGCAATCATATTTTGTCCATATAGAGAGTCTCTGATACAGCTTTTTGAATAATACCACATAAGTGTTACAAAATTATATTTTTTCAGTGACCAGAGAGTGATTTTCTACATGTGAATGCAATGATTGGATGGTAAACTCTTCCTCTCAAGAGGTGGTTTTCAACCCCTCTTCAGGGTTTCACTTCTCTGAGCATTTTTTGAATACCAGTAGCTCTACTCTCTTCTCACTGACATACATTATTATTACTATCATAGTCAGTCTGATCTTTTTTCCATTCAGCGATTTTCTGACTACATTAATATATCTCCCTGTACCTTCCTAACGTAGTTGTGCCCTGTATTGGTAGCATGGAATATTGCTACACCTTGGGTTTTGGCCAGGTACTAGTGACCTGGATTGGCCACTGTGAGAACCGGCTACTGGGCTAGATGGACCATTGGTCTGATCCAGTAAGGCTAGTCTTATGTTCTTATATAAATGTGAGGAAAAGCTTTATGAAATTAATTCAGATCAAAGGTCCATCAAGCCTAGTAGTCTGTTGGCAAGAGCCCAAGGAGTAAAACAGATTTTATGCTGCTTATCCTAGGAATAAGCAGTGGATTTCCCCAAGTCCATCTTAATAATGGCTTATGGACTTCTCTTTTTAAACCCTGCTATACTAACTGATTTCACCACATTCTCTGGCAAGGAATCCCAGTATTATCTCTGGTATGTTTTAAATGTGCTACTTAGTAGCTTCATCATATGCCCCTTAGTCCTAGTATTTTTGAAAAGAGTAAACAAGCGATTCACATCTACCCTTTCCACTCCACTCGGTACTTTATAGACCTCTATCATATCTCCCCTGAGCTGTCTCTTCTCTAGACTGAAGAGCCCTAGCCTTTCCTCATAGAAGTTATCCAATCCCTTTTATCATTTTTATCGATCTTCTCTGTACCTTTTCTAATTCCGCTATATATTTTTTTTGAGATGCAGCCGTACCATAGAGCGATCCAAGGACATTATAACATTTTCATCTTTGCTTTCTATTCCTTTCCTGATAATTCTTAACTTTCTATTTGCTTTCTTAGTCCCCGCCGCACACTGAGCTGATGGTTTCAACGTATCCTCAACAGTGACACCTAGATCCTTTTCCTGGGCAGGGACTCCTAACATGGAATCCTGCATTGAGTAGATTAATTGTGTAATTAAAAAATTTTAAACAATGTACAGCCCTAAAAAAAATGCACATCCCTAGATTCTGTTAGAGATTTAAGATGTTTATAGCCAATGAAGCAGGTCTCATCAATGCATTGTGGGATTTAGAGGGAAGGAGTGGAAAGGAATAAGCAATGCGAGGCAGCTGCAAATAAAGGCTCAGAGAGGCATAGAAAACTGAAGAAGTTAAAGGAAAAACTTTCTAGAAAGGGAGCCAGATGACTGGGCTCATAATGTTTTCTAGAACAAAAAACCATCCTACCTTGTCCTTTAACTCCAAAGGGAGGGAAAAAATTCCGGATCCTTGTCCATTTGCGGAAGGAATCATCTAGAAACATTGGAGCTGGTTTAGAAAACCTGTAGATAAGACAAAAATGGAATATATTATTGCAGAGAAAAGCATATAAGGCCTTTAAAGGTGAATTTCTCATTACAGCATGTCGAAGATCAGATTTTTAAAAAAATATTTTTTTTTTATTTTGCAAAAAGTATAAACAAGAGCAAACAGCACCATACTGAAGGAAGCAGGCATAAGAATACACTCAAACGGTACAAGAAAACAACAGTGCAAGTACAGTGCTTTCCCACTTCCCCTACCCCCCTCCCAGAGCTGTGTAGAACAAAACAACTAAACAACTTGATTCAAGGTCTATCAAGCAAAACACGACTGCGTGCAGTAGGGGTTATAGTGTCCAAAAAGGGCCACCAGAGAGTGAGCAACACACGTCCCTGTCTAGAATCCTACTCAGAAAGAGACATACTTTCCATGGTTAAGAGGTATATCACACGTGTGTGCCATTGGCCATAAGTAGGACGCAAAGGTCCTATCCAAAGAGAAAGAATGACCTTCAGACCCGAAAGCATCACTCGTTGCAAGAAACCTTTAAGGCTCCTAAGAATAGGATGCTGCAGATCAAAAAGCCAAAACAGGCTATATTTATTACAATGCCACTTGGTACGCCACATACCTCCAACTCTGGAGAATACCACAGACCAAAATTGTCACACCAAGGGGCAAGTCCAAAACATATGTGATAAAGTAGTTTTAGGGTGCCCACATTTAGGGCAGAAGCCCACTGAGACGAGTGTTGCTTGATAGACACGCCAAGGTGCAATATACAATCGACAGAGAAATTTAAATCCCATTTCAAAATAAGAGATGTCAGGTAATAAACCATGTAACAGTTTCAAAAAACGTTGCACATGAGAACCCTGTAACGTTATCTGTAATTCCACACTCCATGCCTGGGCCACCCTGATGTAATTTAAAGAGGGAGAAAATGCCATGAGTGAAGGCGCTACCGGAGGAAGTGATCAGGCAGAATACGGTACAAGGATTCAAACAGGGATTGGATGGATTCCTGAGGGATAAAGGGATCGTGGGATACTGAGGGAGGAGCTGGGATGTAACACAAGTATAGGAAGTAAATCAGGTAATGAGTATAAACTAACCTGGCCGTGCATGTGCAAGACTGGAGGGCTAGGACTTCGATAGGAAGGCAGGACTTAAATGGGAAACCAAGGTGGCAAGGGAGCCCCTTCTGATGATTCAGACAGGTCTTGACCTGTTTTGGGCCGCCGCGGGAGCGGACTGCTGGGCGGGATGGACCTGTGGTCTGACCCAGCGGAGGCACTGCTTATGTTCTTATGTTCTTATGAATGTCGGAAGTATCTTAGTGGTACCATCAACTCAGCATCCAACCAATACACTTTAGACAAGAGTTCATACACTGCAATAAGCAATGCCAAGGTAGGCAAAGAGGTTACATAGTGTCTAAGTTGGAGGTATGAAAAAACATCCAAAGTTGTCCAGCCAGAGGTAGCACACAACTGGGAGGGGACTGGTAGGGTACCTTCATCAGTGAGAAGCTGGTGTAAATAAGAAATGTTTCCCCTCCGGTCCCCATGAAATCCAACAGATGTCATACCTGGCAAAAAAAGATCCATTGCCCCAAATAGGCAACAGAGGTGTAGTGCGAAAGTCAAGGTGCAGTTGAACACAAATTTGGCGCCAAGTAGATCTCAAGGGGGCAAGGAAAAAATAATAGGGGTTCCCCAGGACAGCAGCCACAACTCGAGGAGTATGTAAAAGATAACTAAAATGATAAGGCTTCCAAAACTGTAACTCCACAGGGGTCCAAGAAAAATAAGAGGTAGATAGACACCAATCCTGAATATGACAAAGATGGCAAGCCTCAACAAAGCGCCTCAAAGGTAACAAACCCAGACTACCTCTATCGATCGGTAAAGCCACCTGCCGAAGAGGGAGGCGAGGATGACCCCCTTGCCAAAGAAACCCACGTAGCAATTGGACATTCTACTCTCCGAGAAAGAGACAATGGTAACATTTGATAAACATACAACCACTCAGGAAGAACCATCATGTTATAGAGGGCAGTATGCCCCATTAAAGAAATAGGAAAGTGACGCCAAATCAGGAAACGTGACTTAGTCTTTTCTAACAAGGGCTGTACATTAAGATCATATAATCGAGTAACATCTTGCGGAATCATAATCCCCAAATAGACAACCCCCCAGGCGCCCAAGTGAGTGGAAAGGGACCCGGTCAATGAACTGGTAAACTAGGGTGGAACGGAAGAGCTACGGATTTCCGATAGTTTAACAGAAAGCCAGAGTGAAAATCAAACTCAGCCAAGGCATCAAGCAGGTGCAGTAAAGAATGTACAGAATCTGTCAAAATAATCATCAAGTCATCTGCGAACGCCAAGGCTTTCAAAGCATGACTTGCGACACAAAGGCCAGTAATATGAACATCCCATTTCAAAGTTTGCAATAAAGGTTTCAAGTATAAAAGAAACAATAACAGAGAAGGAGGGCATCCCTGATGAGTTCCCCAAGAAACAACAAAGGGAGAGGAACGAGTCCCATTAATCAGTATAGACGCGCGAAGGTCAGCATATAAAGCCGTTAAACAATCCAGGAACCAACTAGATAATCTCATCTGAGACAACACAGGAAAGAGAAATGAACACTCCACCCGGTCAAATGCTTTTTCTGCATCCAAGCTATTCAATATTCCAGAGATGACATTCACCTGACCCATCACCAAAGCAGCCATAACTTTACGGACGTGAAGGACAGATTGACAGCCTCATACAAACCCTACTTCCCCTATAAGCATGGATAGATAAGATGCCAACTGGTCCGCCAACACCCACGCAAATATCTTAAGATCCACATTCAACAGAGAGATAGGGCGATAGGAGTCCACACAGAGGG
Source organism: Geotrypetes seraphini (assembly GCF_902459505.1). Taxonomy (NCBI): domain Eukaryota; kingdom Metazoa; phylum Chordata; class Amphibia; order Gymnophiona; family Dermophiidae; genus Geotrypetes; species Geotrypetes seraphini. The sequence continues at coordinate 74,570,620 of NC_047095.1, forward strand.
TCTTTCCCAGGTTTCAGAATCAATGTTATTAAAGCGTCCGTGGCGCCAGGAGTAAAAGAAGAAGCATCCACATAAGCGTCGAAGTAGTGCACCAGCGCATCCAGAATATGATAAAGGAGTAATTTGTAATATCCTGCAGTGAACCCATCCAGTACGGGTGCCTTGCAGGTGGATAATGTCTTGATTACCTGTTGAACCTCCACTGTCCACAAAGGAGCATTCAAAGAGGCTGCGAAGAGGTGTCAGCCATATAAAGACGGGAAAAATAATTACAGAAAGCTTGAGAGATCTTATTGGAGGCACTGGTGAGGGTCCCGTCCAATAAGTGAATAGCGTGAACCAACCGAGAACCACTAAAAGCCTTAGTAAGACGGGAAAAAGACAACCCAAAATGAGAGAAACGGAATTTATGGTAGAGTGCTACACTTACTCCGTTTGTGCAACAGAGCATTCAAGGCTATTTGCACAACCAGCATACTTTCTTTATGCGCAACTGTTGGCTGACGAAGGTAAGTCTTCTTAGCACGTTGAAACTGATGTTCACGAGAAATGACTTTGGCAGCGATATGTCAGTTATGTGCAGCTATATAAACAATTACATCCAAGTTTCAAATTTATTTAGATCTTGATATACCGCTTTTATAAACATCCCCATGAAAGACCAACTTAGAGGCTTCCCAGTAAAGAACCGGGTCATCGGCATGTTTGGAGTTAAAATGTGTGTAGTCTGCCCACTGCTTCACCAAGTATTGTTGGAAGTGAGGATCTTCATACAGGTAAGCAGGAAAGCGCCAACCCCACCTCCCTCTCCGCAGGCTTTGACTTCCAAGTCCACAAGCACCATTGCATGATCAGAGATGGCCGGAAGTCAAATAACAGAGGAGCGAACCCCAGAAAACAAAGATTGAGTGACAAGAATATAAATCAATTTGAGACCAAGAGGAATGAGACAGGGAGAGATGTGTATAATCCTGTTCTGTGGAGTGCAACAACCTCCAAGGGTCTACTAAGTCCAAAGTAGAGCATAAATATGGGACCCCCTTATGAGGAATTGAAGGCTGCTGACCTAGGGAAGACCTGTCAAGAGAAGGATCAAGTACTTAATTCAAGTCCCCAGCCAAAATCAGGGGAGGCGGCATCATGCCCCAAGGCGATTTTAACCAAGGACTGGAAGAAAGCATGCTCATAAGCAGTAGGTAAGCCTCACTTCGGTGCCAGGCAAAATGGTAGAAACGATTATAAAAATAAAATTGTGGAACACATAGACAAACATGATTTAAGAACATGGGTTCAGCCGAGGGAGAACTTGTCTCACAAATTTGCTTGACTTCTTTGAATAAACATTTGGATAAAGATGAGCCGGTTGATATAGTGTATCTAGATTTTCAGAAAGCTTTTGATAAAGTTCCTCACGAAAGGTTCCTGAGAAAATTAAAGTGTCATGGGATAGATGGCAAAATTCAGTTGTGGATTAGGAATTGATTATCGGATAGAAAACAGAAGGTAGGGTTAAATGGTCATTTTTCTCAGTGGAATGCCGCAGGGTTCTGTACTGGGACCGGTGCTATTTAACTTATTTATAAATGATCTGCAAATTGGACCGACGAGTGAGGTAATTAAATTTGCAGATGACACTAAACTGTTCAAAGTTGTTAAAATGCATGTAGATTGTGAAAAATTGCAGGTGGACCTTAGGAAATTGGAAGACTGGGCATCCAAGTGGCAGATGAAATTTAATGTGGACAAATGCAAAGTGATGCACAATGGAAAAAATAACCTGAATCACAGTTACCAGATGCTAGGGTACACATTGGGGCTTAGTGCCCAAGAAAAGGATCTGGGTATCATCGTAGACAATACGATGAAACTTTCCACCCAATGTGCATTGGCGGCCAAAAAAGCAAACAGGATGCTGGGAATTATTAAAAAAGGGATGGCTAGCAAGACTAAGAATGTCATAATGCCCCTGTATCATTCCATGGTGCGACCTCATTTGGAGTATTGCGTTCAATTCTGGTTTCCTTATCACAAGAAAGATATAGTGGCGCTAGAAAAGGTTCAAAGAAGAGTGACCAAGATGGTAAAGGGGATGGAACTCCTCTCATATAAGGAAAGACTAAAACGGGTAGGGCTCTTCAGCTTGGAAAAGAGACGGCTGAGGGGAGACATGATTGAAGTCTACAAAATCCTGAGTGGAGTAGAAAGGGTACAAGTGGATCAATATTTCGCTCCGTCAAAAATTACAAAGACTAGGGGACATTCGATGAAGTTACACAGAAATATTTTAAAAACCAATAGGAGGAAATTTTTTTCACTCAGAGAATAAATAAGCTCTGGAACGTGTTGCTAGAGGATGTGGTAAGAGCGGATAGCGTAACTGGTTTTAAGAAAGGTTTGGACAAGTTCCTGGAGGAAAAGTCCATAGTCTGTTATTGAGAAAGACACGGAGGAAGCCACTGCTTGCCCTGTATTGGTAGCATGGAATATTACTACACCTTAGGTTTTGGCCAGGTATTAGTGACCTGGATTGGCCACCGTGAGAATGGGCTACTGGGCTTGATGGACCACTGGTCTGACCCAGTAAGGCTATTCTTATGTTCTTAGGAGCGTATACCAAATTGTAGGCACTCAAGGTCACCTGCAAAGCACAAAGTAACCATAGGTATCTTTAGCAAGTAGTTTGGTTTGGCACTGCAAATATACATAATAGTGGTAGTCTATTCAGTTTAGCAACGTGAACTTTTTTAATGAGAGAGAAGCGAAAAAGGGAACCATGTTGTTTCTGTGATGGCAAGTAAGCACACAACACTAATGTGAAATGAAGGATTTGGAGCCTAATTAATTGCAACCTAGCTTTTTTGTGTTAATAATCAATTTTCAGAAACAGTTTTTGCTTTTTATAGTTTTGTATGATGTTCAATATTTTTCTTAATTTATATAAGAACATAAGAATAGCCATACTGGGTCAGACCAATGGTCCATCAAGCCCAGTATCCTGTTTCAATAGTGGCCAATCCAGGTCACAAGTACCTGACAAAATCCAAAAATTAGCAACATTACTATGGAGATAAAATCACCAGATCAAAAAAATCAAAACAGTACTCTGTTCTACATCTGGCGAAACTTAACCTCAAAAAACGACTCCACCTCTCCCCTTTCCCCTCCTTCCGCAAACGACTTAGCCAAATTTTTCAATGAAAAGATTTCCACCATAAGGAGCTCTTTCCCCTCAGCAGTCTCTTACAATTCTCTTCCTCCCAATGACTCAAACCCTATCCCAGCGGATAGATCCTGGATGACATTTGAACCCATATCTGAACCCCAGATCTCTAAACTCTGCCTCAGACTGAAATCCTGCAAATGCATCTTAAATCCTTTCCCATCCCACCTTTATGAAAACATTCCTGCACAGGCCATCTCCTCCCTTACGAGACTCATTAACTCTGCTCTACTATCAGGCTTGTTCTCCACAAAAATGGGCCACATTGCCTTGTCACCTATTCTGAAAAAAGCCGATCTCAACCCCTCCCTACCATCAAACTACCGTCCCATAGCAAATATCCCTCTACTTACCAAACTTCTAGAAACCATAGTTGCTACCCAGCTCTCTTCCTATCTCGAGAGATTCTCCATTCTTCACCCCTACCAAAATGGCTTCAGACCCTGCTTTAGCACTGAATCCCTCCTAGTTTCCCTAATTTCAAAGGTACAACAACTACACTCACGTAACAAATTCGCTGTCCTATTACAATTCGATCTTTCTGCTGCTTTTGACGTCGTCCACCACGACATACTACTTTACCAACTTTCCGAGATTGGAATTGACTCCACCGTCCTAATGTGGTTCTCAAACTTCTTACGCTCCCGTTCCTACACCGTCAACACAAATGGCACCATGTCCACTCCTTGGACTCCATCTTGCGGTGTCCCTCAAGGATCACCCCTTTCCCCTATTCTCTTTAACATCTACATGTCCTCCCTGAAACTCTTTCAACTATCCCCCCTGGAAACAATCTACACTTATGCAGATGACATCCTTGTCCTCCTTGAGACTGACCAGAACCAGCTTGCATAATGAGACTCCGTGCCTGGTCCCTCTCGGTACAGATGAAACTAAACAAATCTAAAACAAAACTACTCTGGCTCGGCCCAAAATTCGAACACCTGCCCACACTTTTCGCACTACCCACAGGCGATACACTACAGCTCGAATTCTCATGCAAGGTCCTTGGTATCACTATCGATTCCTCTCTCTCCCTCAACGACCACCTCAACTCCTTGGCAAAATCATGCTTTTTCAGCCTTCACATGCTGAGGAAAGCTAGATCCTACTTCAGCCAACAACACTTTGCCATCCTTGTCCAATCCATCATCCTCTCCAAACTAGATTACTGCAACGCCATCTACTTAAATCTATCAAAAAAAAGTATTCTAAGACTCCAGCTAATCCAGAATACTGCAGCCAAACTGATCTTCTCAAAACGCAAATCTGACCATGCCTCCCCACTCCTTGCCAAACTTCACTGGCTCCCAATAATCTCCAGAATCCATTTCAAATGTTCCTGCCTGGCTTTCAAGATCATTCAAGGAATCCTCCCTCCTCTTATCCCACTGTCTTTCAACTCCTCCAGTCCCGACTCCTCCAGAACTGCCCAAAGGCATAAACTAGCCTTCCCCTCTCCACGCGGCATCCACTATGCAGGTAAACTGGGAAAATCCCTTCTCTTCAAAATCACAGGTCTTTGGAACGACCTCACCACCCTGTTGCGGAACCTGAGTTCCCTTCAGTTATTCCGCAAACAATTGAAAACCTGGCTTTTCAGCAAATTGTAACTCTATCCTTCCCCTCTTTCTCTCCCCTCTTCTACACATAAGTTCATGTAATCCTTTTTCTTCTTCTCTACCCACTATTTTAAGTTCTTGTAAACTGTGTCGAGCTCCATACTCATGGAGATGATGCGGTATATAAACTTAAGGTTTAGATTAGATTAGATTAGATACATGGCAATCCAGACTATGGACTTTTCCTCCAGGAACTTGCCCAGACCCTTTTTAGAACCAGCTATGTTAACTGCTCTTACCATAACTTCTGGCAACACATTCCAGAGCTTAACTATTCTCTGAATAAAAAAATATTTCCTCCTATTGGTTTTAAAAGTATTTCCCTGTAACTTCGAGTGTCCCCTAGTCTTTGCAATTTTTGATGGGGTTAAAAAAATAAAAAATCAATCCTCTGCACAAAATCTTCTTATCTTTCCCTCACTGAAACAGATCAGTACTATGAGGAATACAATTTTTTCTGTTAATGCAACTTTTCTCTGGAATAGCATACCCAACTACTTGCAGGAAAATACAACATCGATCAAATTCAAGGTCATGTTAAAAACATTCCTTTTCCGAGATGCCTTTGTAACCTAAACTGTCCTTTTTAGGACAACTTAGATTTACTTTTAAGTAATGTTTCTATTCTATTTCCCCACCCTTTTGTTTTTCCCTTTAAGTGTTTTCTCTTTTTCTATCAATTGTAATTTCCAATCCCTTCTTCCCTTTTGTTCCTGTTCGTCCGTGTCTGTAAATCATTTTTTGAGTTTCCCCCCCCCCCCGGTCTGTTTTAGCCTAAATTATTTTTTAATTGGTATAATATTAAGGTATTTTGTACACCACCCAGAAGGTTCGAGTGAGCGGTATAGTAAATTTGAAATAAACTTGAAACTACCCATTCTATTCCACTCAGAATTTTGTAGACTTCAATCATATCTCCCCTCAGCCACCTCTTTTTCAAGCTGAAGAGCCCTTAACCTTTTTAAGAACATAAGAATTGCCGCTGCTGTGTCAGACCAGTGGTCCATTGTGCCCAGCAGTCCGCTCACGCGGCGGCCCTCTGGTCAAAGACCAGCACCCTAACTGAGACTAGCCCTACCTGCGTACGTTCCGATTCAGCATAAACTTGTCTAACTTTGTCTTGAATCCCTGGAGGGTGTTTTCACCTATGACAGACTCCGGAAGAGCGTTCCAGTTTTCTACTACTCTCTGGGTGAAAAAGAACTTCCTTACGTTTGTACGGAATCTATCCCCTATCAATTTTAGAGAGTGCCCTCTTGTTCTCCCTACCTTGGAGAGGGTGAACAACCTGTCCTTATCTACCCGGTCTATTCCCTTCAGTACCTTGAATGTTTCGATCATGTCCCCTCGCAATCTCCTCTGTTCGAGGGAGAAGAGGCCCAGCTTCCCTAATCTCTCATTGTACAGCAATTCCTCCAACCCCGTAACCATTTTAGTCGCTCTTCTCTGGATCCCTTTCAAGTAGTACCGTGTCCGTCTTCATGTACGGCGACCAGTGCTGGACGCAATACTCCAGGTGAGGGCGCACCATAGCCCGGTACAACGGCATGATAACCTTCTCCGATCTATTCGTGATCCCATTCTTTATCATTCCTAGCATTCTGTTCGCCCTTTTCGCCACCGCCGCACATTGCGCGGATAGCTTCATCGACTTGTCGATCAGAACTCCCAAGTCTCAGTACTGCCCCAGACATCCTGTAATCGTGCATAAGATTTTGGTACCTATAGCATCACTTTACACTTATCCACGTTGAACCTCATCTGCCATGTCGATGCCCATTCCTCGAGCCTGATTATGTCATGTTGCAGATTTTCGCAATACCCCTGCGTCTTCACTACTCTGAATAACTTCGTATCGTCTGCAAATTTAATTACTTCACTCATTGTACCAATGTCTAGATCGTTTATAAAGATGTTGAAGAGCATGGGCCCAAGCACCGAACCCTGCGGCACCCCACTGGTGACGCTCCTCCAGTCCAAGTATTGTCCATTTACCCCCCTCTTTGTTTCCTATGATACATCCAGTTTTTAATCCACGTGAGTATTTCACCCTCTATTCATGGCTCGCAATTTTCCAAAGTAGTCGTTCAGGCGGAACCTTGTCAAACGCCTTCTGAAAACCCAAATATACAATGTTGACCGGGTCGCCTTTGTCTATCTGTCTGTTTACTCCTTCAAAGAAGTGCAGCAAGTTCGTCAAACACAATCTGCTTTTGCTAAAACCATGCTGACTGGTCCTCATCAGCCCATGTCCGTCAAGGTGATCAATGATGCGGCCCTTTATCAGCGCCTCTACCATCTTACCCGGTACCGAGGTCAGACTCACCGGTCTGTAGTTTCCCAGATCTCCCCTCGAACCTTTCTTGAAGATCGGCGTAACATTCACCACCTTCCAGTCTTCTGGAATCTTTCCCGATTTGATCGACAGATTGGCTATTAGTTGAAGCAGTTAGTCTTTCCTCATACGAGAGGAGTTCCATCCCCTTTATCATCTTGGTTGTTCTTCTTGAAAACTTTTCTAATTCTCCTATATCTTAAGTTGCAAGAAGATTCTGAAAAATTGCAAGAGAACCTTGCGAGACTGGGCATCAAAATGGTAATGACATTTACTTAATGAGTAGGTTCAAAGTCATGTATGTGGGAAAGAGGAACCCAAATTATAGCTAAGTGATGCAGGGTTCTACGTTAGAGGAGTCACTGCCCTTTTGCTCTTCTAACTTTAAAAGAACATAAGAATTGCCATACTGGGATATATCGAAGTTCCATCAAGTCCACTATCCTGTTTCCAACAGTGGCCAAACTAGATCTGAAACTCTCCGGGCTGAAGTAATAGCCACAAGGAAGACCATAGAAACATAAAAACATAGAAATAGACGGCAGATAAGGGCCACGGCCCATCCAGTCTGCCCACCCTAATGACCCTCCCCTACCTTTACCTTGTGAATAGATCCCACATGTCGATCCCATTTGGCCTTAAAATCAGGCACGCTACTGGCCTCAATCACCTGCAGTGGAAGACTATTCCAGTGATCAACCACCCTTTCAGTGAAAAAGAATTTCCTGGTGTCACTTCGTAGTTTCCCACCTCTGATTTTCCACGGATGCCCTCTTGTTGCCGTGGGACCCTTGAAAAAGAAGACATCTTCCTCTGCCTCGATGCGGCCCGTGAGATATTCGAACGTCTCGATCATGTCTCCCCTCTCTCTGCGCTCCTCGAGCGAGTATAGCTGTAATTTTTCTAACCGTTCATCGTACGGGAGATCCTTGAGTCCCGAGACCATCCGTGGCCATTCTCTGAACTGACTCCATCCTCAGCACATCCTTGCGATAATGCGGCCTCCAGAATTGCACACAGTATTCCAGGTGGGGCCTCACCATGGATCTATACAATGGCATAATGACCTCCGGCTTACGGCTGACGAAACCCCTGCGTATGCAACCCATGATTTGTCTTGCCTTGGATGAAGCTTTCTCCACTTGATTGGCAGCCTTCATGTCCTCACTGATGATCACCCCTAAGTCTCGCTCTGCTACCGTTCTTGTTAGAATCTCACCATTAAGGGTATAAGTCCTGCATGGATTTTGGATACCCAGGTGCATAACTTTGCATTTTTTGGCATTGAAACTGAGTTGCCAGGTCCTAGACCAGCGCTCCAGTAGGAGTAGATCGTGCATCATGTTGTCGGGCATTGAGTTTTTGTCCGTTGTGCTTTTGCCCACTACATTACTTAGCTTGGTGTCATCGGCGAATAATGTTATTTTACCTTGGAGCCCTTCTGCCAAGTCACTTATGAAGATATTGAATAGGATTGGGCCCAAGACCGAGCCTTGGGGCACTCCACTGATCACCTCTGTCATTTTAGAGGGGGTGCCGTTCACCATTACCCTTTGAAGCCTACCTCCAAGCCAGTTCCCAACCCATTTTGTCAATGTCTCGCCCAATCCTATAGAACTCATCTTGCTTAGCAACCTGCGGCATCGAATGCTTTGCTAAAGTCCAGGTATATGATGTCCAGGGACTCCCCAACATCTAGCTTCCTCATCACCCAGTCAAAGAAGCTGATCAGGTTGGATTGGCAAGATCTCCCCTTAGTTGATCCATGTTGACGGGGATCCCATAGATTCTCCTCATTAAGGATCGTGTCTAATTGGTGTTTGATTAGGGTTTCCATTAGTTTGCTCACTATTGAAGTTAGACTCACTGGTCTGTAGTTTGCTGCCTCTATTTTTGAGCCTTTCTTGTGGAGTGGAAAGACGTTAGCTTTCCTCCAGTCCAACGGGACGCTGCCTGTACTAAGGGAGAGGTTGAAGAGCGCGACCAACGGTTCCGCCAAGACATCACTCAACTACCTGAGCACCCTGGGGTGTAGGTTGTCAGGCCCCATAGCCTTGTTAACCTTGAGCCTTGACAGTTCACCTTAGACACTGCTGGGTGTAAACTTGAAATTACTAAATGGGTCAACTGAGTTAACCCTTGTCCGTAGCTGAGGGCCGTGTCCCGGCGCTTCTCGGGTGAAGACTGAGCAGAAGGAAAAATTATGTTCTTACCTGTTAATTTTCTTTCCCTTAGACGCAGCAGATGAATCCAGAGACCAATGGGGATAGCTCACATCTACCAGCAGGCGGAGATAGAGAAACTGATTAACAGGTGGTCCTATTGGCTGGCACTCCTCCTGTCTCATCAGTATAGCTCCTTGCCCAAGCACACGTAACCAGCAATAGGCATAGCATGTAAAAAACTTCTTTCCCATAACAAATCTCAAAATGCAATAATACAGAAAACAACCTGCCATAATAACAAACTGCGAAAGTTGCAAAAGAAAAAACCGAGAGACAATATCCAGAAAGGGTGGGGCTCTGGATTCATCTGCTGCGTCTAAGGGAAAGAAAATTAACAGGTAAGAACATAATTTTTCCTTCCCTAGCAACAGTAGCAGATGAATCCAGAGACCAACGGGATGTAGCAAAGCAATCCTCAATCTGGGTGGGAAGCAAACGCCGTCTCCACAACAACCGAAGCACAAAACGCCCCTACCGCGTGCGCCCCCACATCCAAGCAGAAATGGGGAGAGAAAGCACGCTCGGAAGACCAATTAGCCGCGAGACAAATCTCCTCCAAGGGAAAAAACCTCTGGGCCGAGCCCAAGAAGTAGCCATCACTCCAGCGGAATGGTCATGAAGTTTTTTCGCCAACCGCTTCCCTGCCAGCAAGCAAGCATAAAGAATGTCCTCCTGGACTCATTGAGCGATGGAGGCTTCGGACGCCACCAAACGTTTGAGGCGTCCCTTGAAGAATGCAAAAAGGAGATATAAACAACTAAAAGTCGTAAGAAACTGAGCTCACAGAGAACGCTACATACATATCAAAAAATGCAGTGAATAAAAGCACTGCTCCTAATTTCCCCTCCCAGGAAGAAGGAAGGAAAATCGAGCATGACATAAAAGAAAGGATGACACCCCCCTAGAAAGAAATAATGGTACTATCCGAACTGATACCCCATATTTCGGAAATCAGAAATAGGAATCCCCGTTGAACAAGGCCTGCAACATAGAAAACTGCAGAGCTGAAGCCATGGCCACAAGAAACCTCAGGTTCAACGGCACAGCCCTTTAGAGTCCCAAAAGACAAAGATGAAATGAAGCCTTCGGTATACTGAGAAGAAGTACGTGAAGATTGTACTCCAAACCGGGCTTTCTAAGAGGTGCATGAATATACTGCACTCTGTTTAGGACCTGAACTACATGAAGCTGAGAAGTAAGCGAAGAGCAATATACCTAGCCCTTGTAACAAGCTAAGAATGGCACTAGAAGCTGAAGGGAATTGAACGCTAAGCCCTCGGCAATACACCTGTGCCAAAAAGGAACTCTGGAGTGGTTCAAACGTTAAGAAGCACCCAAGAAAGGAAAAACCTCCAAAAGGAAGCAGAAGCCACAGGAGAAGACGTCCATAGCACCTGGATAAGAGAAGAAACAACCTGCTTCGCATAATCCTTACACGTCAGCCAAGATTTTTCAAAAAACTAGGTTGTAATACTAAAGTAGTACAAATATCCATGTTGAACGGACCCTAGGCGAGCAAAGCCGGAGATACCAGGAAACTTCTTAGTCCAGCTGTTGAAAGACTCATCAAATCCGCAAAGTAAGGATGGCGCCGCCAATCCAGAGATTCTACAAATACTGTGCCCGGAAAGCGAGCTCGAGGTGGCAAATCCAAGCCATCGGAAAACACTGAAAAAGAGAAGGCAGAAGCGAGAAAGGAGCCATGCAGCTACCCCTCTAACTCCCACTCCCTGGGCCCGCCGAAGAAGCTAGGAAGCTTAGAATTGAGAGATGAGGTCTAGGTCAAGCAGATCTCACTTCCATAAAAAGAGCTAGAACGCTTGAGCCACAAATCTCAATATCCAGGATGCAGAAGATTACACTATTACTAACATGCACACTTTCCAGAGCGTACACAGCGCTGTACACTGTAACATACAAGAAATGGGCCATGCTCAGATTCCGCCGAGAGAAAGTCTATCCAAACTCTTATCCTGATCCATAAAAGGATCTGCCAACAGAAGACAAAGATGAGAGTCCACCCATTGAAGCAGAACAACTTCACCTGCCAATGAGTACAACACTTACTGCCCAAGCAGTAGAGAAATACCCCCATCCTAATACTGACCAAAAGGACCCTCAGCGGCAATCCGGAAGAATGATCTGAAGCTCCAGAAAGGTAGCCTGACCCTGCTCAAGAGCAGAAGAATGAACAAGTACTGAGTCGCCTCTGAAGACCAGACTCCAGGAGCTGAGGATGGAAGCCACGGAGCCCCCCAACCCGACAGCCCGGGATGGTCGGTGATCATGAGATAGTCCAGCAAAGACCGAGGCATGCCTTGAAAAGAGAAATCGCGCGGAGCCACCAAATCATACAGAGTGATGCAGGAGAAGCATACCAAATAATTGGTGCCCTGAGATACCGGGAACCACCGGAACAAAAGCGACTGCTGTAGCGTAAGAAGGGGAAAGCAAGCCGAAGTCCCCAGTGGAGTCAGCAATATGGATCCCAGAAACTGTACAGAATCCCATACTCTTGGTCATGGTAAGCGAAGAAGAATACCAATCTGAGACCGAGACCCCACGTTCAAGTCTCCGGAAAGAAACACATGTCTCTCCTATATGAATAAAAACATCACCCCGATATACCTTGTCACCTACCGGGGTCTTGGTACGGTTAATAAGACCCCCGATAGGGGGTAGTACACTCTTGACGCAGCTCCCAAAGGGGAAGACCTCACTGGTGTCTCACTATCCAGGCTTTGCCCCAAAAATAAAGCACCGTGAGTCAAGCTGAACCAAACATAATGTGTAAAGTTTAATTAGTTACTTAACACACCAACTAGAAATCATATAAGCAGTTATTACAGTTCAAGTTTCCTGGCTTCTCCAAAACAGGGCAAAGAAAGAAAAACAAAAAGAAAAAAAAAAAAATTGAAATCCTTTTAACTTTCACCCGGTCCGGTGAAAGCACAGCAAGCTTTCTGTCAAGTATAATTCCAGTCCAGGTCTTAGTGCTTTCTCTACTTTGCCCCACAGTCACTTAAAAAAGAAAACACAGCACAAGTAGTCTCTCTTAAGCAATTATCAAGCCGTGAGATTGAGTCCTGGGCTTACCAATCAACACAGTCCAGTTTCTTCACCAGGTATTTGCATTTGTGGTTATAAAGTAAACTTTAAGCAGGAACCAAAAGACAAAACTAAAACCTTACTGCAGGCTCTTAAAGTGTCAGCCCTAATTAGCTCACAGTCCTGTAGTTCCCCTTGAGCTTCTGCATAGCTGCAGTGTAGCAAAACAATCAAGCTGGTGCAGCCCTGCTCTAAGCTTGTTTGTACCTCACAAACATTCAAAATTTAGTTCTTCCAAATTCTTCTCCACTATTATTCCTGTGCAGCTCCGTACCTGCAGTGTTTAGTGGCAAGTTGTCAAGCCCACATCCATGGCTTCTCCCATAATGGACTCCGGCATACCCACTTCATCCAGGTCCATGCTTTCTGGGGTGTCCAGCTGCTCTGCTGGTTCCAGGGGTATTGAAGCCTCACACTCCATTGGCTCTGGAGTGAGGTCTGGCCTTTTCCTGGCCCGGAGAACTCTCTCTGCCAGACTCTCTTGGGCAGCCTCCTTTAATGCTCTGGAGAGCTGCTTAACAGGCTTAGGGCCACGCCCTACACTGGGTGTCTGTGTGCCTAGCTTGTGTGTTCTTGGGCTCCCCCTCAGGCTGCAGGGCAGAATATCACTGGGAACTTGCTTAAATCTCTTAGTGTGGCTGGAGGTTTTCCTCCACGTGGAGTTATCCTATATTCTGGGCACTGCTCTAGGTTAGAAGGCTCAGGATAGGCAGCTAGGCTTTCAGGATCTTCTTGCTGATCCTTTTCAGAGAGAGCCTGGTCTCGAGTAAGAGCTTGAGACTGGGGTTTTGCCCTGACATGACCGTCTCGGGGAGCGGAAATGTCACAACCTATAAATAGTACAGGAGAAAAGAGTGCTGTGCAAATTCAAAGATGCACGTGTAAAGAACTGAGGAAAAGATATCACCCTTTTCATGTCAGTCAAATGGCCCGACTGGAAGTCGTCCGAATCAAGCAGGCAGTCAAGAAGAAATTAGATGAATCGCCTGGTAGCGCCAAAACGGTACCACCGCCCACATCACCTAAAACGTTCGTGAAGCCTTGGATAGGCAAAATGGCATGTGCCAAAACCGAAAGCGCCGCTCCAAAAGAGGCAGGCAAACCAAGTGCCGATTCGGAGTCCATAGAGAAAATGTAAATATACTCCCAGGTTGTCTGCAGAAATGTGTAACCCCGAGAAACTAATTCAGCAGAATGGGATCCAGCCTGCCCAATGCCCCCTATCTCGGGCACCATGCGGTAAGTGGAACAACGTCCCTTAGTTCCCGAAGAACTACAAGAACCGTCCTGAGGACCAGTAACACTGAAAAGGGAAACACAAAACATAGAGACTCCAAGAACGAACTGGAAAACCTGAGGAGAATGCAAAGATGCAAGCATCCTGAAAAATCTTCACAGCCCTCTGACCTGACATTATAGTTTCTTCTCCCTCATGAGAAAGCCTGAAGAGTCATTGGAAGAAGTCAAGATCCCCTCAGAATGAAGTGCAGAAGGTCAGGGAATGGCAGAATAAGACTGTAGGATCTGCAAGAAGATTCTCCTAGGAAAAATCAAGGTTCACAATGTAAAGAGGAATATACTGGAACCATGAAAACAGTACTAACCCCATGCAACATGAGCGAAATACGTATGTCCTTTAAAGTGAATACGTACTAGACTCAATCAAGATGCTGCATCTACCGCCCCGTGGAAAACAACAGCATCCTTACAGGTATCAGACAAAGCTCACATCGTTAATGAGAGCTTCAGGGATGAGACTAACAGCCACATAGTGCGTGAACTTCCATGGGTTTGATAGAATAGGTAACTGGCTCCTGGTTAAAAGGAGCTGTACAGCCCTTCCTGTCTGGTCGGGGGGCCCGTCTAGCATGTGCCATGAGAAAATGGTGACAGGAGAAACCAGCGTGATAAGCATGGAAATCTGAAGTCCAGGCCCCCTCAGAAATAGAGAAAGAGAGTCCTGGCCGCAGGAATATGCGCAGTGTCATTATGCCCATAGAGACAGCCCGAACTTGGAAACTGCTTGTACTACCTTTAGGCATAAATATCCTGTGCCACTACTAGACACATGCAGCTCATCACAGAGGCCCAAACAAGGACAGTTACCAATAGACAAAAGCTCAATCTGCAGGGACCCCAAGAGAGACAATGAGATACCTGTGTGAAATACAGGGCACTATCTTACTGCTGATCTCACTGTGCCGTGAGTTGCCGTATGTCGCCCCAGTCTGGAGATAAACCGAGACTGGGTGACCTAGCACAGGTCAGAATCTCTCTGGTAAACCCCTTGAGTGCTAACCCCAGAGTCCGATTAAACAAGCAGCTTCCTTCAAGGGAGTACAGCAGGAACACAGACATAGACATATAAAGCTGCCCAAGCTTGTCCCAAAGCTGGTGAAACACATACAACTTGTCTGAACCGGAAAGGAGAGAAGCCCCAGCATACCCTGACCAAAGTCAGCTGGAAACAAACTACTGGAACGCTGCAGCTCTCCCGCCATCACCGGAGACCCATGCGCACGCCTGATTCTCGCTGACACGTGGCTGCTGCATCAACGCTCCTAGAAACATAGTCGGATTCGAGCCCCGCAAAATTTACCCTGCCGCGGCTTGCATAGAAAGAAAATCAGACTCGGGGAATAACCAGAAGAACGGCCCACAGCGCCGGAAAAAACATGTCCCATCTCATGCTGCTATAAACCGGCACCTGCACAATCAGCTGCACATGGCCGTGACAAACACTGATGAAAGAGAGCCTCAGAATAAACAGGACTACTGCTGCACTGAAACCCAACAAAGAGAACAAGTACGAGCATGAAATCGCATCGCTACTGCTGCGCTGTAACCAACAAGGAAACAAAGCGCGTGCATGGAAAGGGCGGGAAGTCCCGGCTCCCTCCATGGATTTCTAGTCATAAAACTTAGCCTCAATAAAATATCCATACCTTAAATGTATGATGACCGAACCCACAGTACTAAGACTCCCAAACAGAACCTGAAGTTCAAACAACTGTAAAAGCCAGACATACTCACAAGCCTGTTGTTAGGGCCGAATGAAGCCACTTTGCAGCAAAATCATTGCAGAATGTAACAACTGTGGTCTCTTTTTTTTTTTTTTTTACAGAGAAGGGAAAGAAGAACAAATTTGAGACCCAGTCAGACCCTCTAGCAATGGAGGGAGGGTGAGGCAGGGACAAGGGGGGACCCAAGTGTAACCTCTAAAGCTGGCACCGTTCAGCCGGACACCCCTGTCTCACTGAAGAGAAACCTCAACAGGAGAAAATAAAGTTCCAGCCACAGCCAGAATTCAGGAGCTAGTTGAATAGCGACCTTTTCCTGCTGGGAGATAGAGATTACTGATGAGACAGGAGGAGTGCCAGCCAATAGGACCACCTGTTAATCAGTTTCTCTATCTCCGCCTGCTGGTAGATGTGAGCTATCCCCATTGGTCTCTGGATTCATCTGCTGCTGTTGCTAGGGAAATATTCATTTAATAGTTGTGCCTTTTCTGAGTCCTTTTCCACATATTCTCCGTCTGGTTTCCTAAGACGTACTATCCCTCCTAAGTTTTTACTTCTGTCACTGATGTACCTGAAGAATGATTTATCTCCCTTCTGGATGTTCTTTGCTAGAGACTCCTCCATATGGAATTTAGCCTCCCTGACTGCAGTTTTGACGGCTTTTGACTTGATCAGGTACTCTGCTCTAGAGTCTTGTTTCCCTGATTGTTTGTACGAGATGAATGCTTTTTTCTTCTCCTTGATGAGGTCTGAGATCTCCGCAGTGAACCACTGCGGCTTATTGTTCCTACGCCGTTTACTTACTAATTTAACATAGCGGTTTGTCACTTCCTGTATGGTGGCTTTCAGAGTCGACCACATTTCTTCTACGCTATCGGTTTCTGCTTGGCTTTGTAGCACCTGGTGAACAAA
This sequence comes from Geotrypetes seraphini, assembly GCF_902459505.1. Lineage (NCBI taxonomy): Eukaryota > Metazoa > Chordata > Amphibia > Gymnophiona > Dermophiidae > Geotrypetes > Geotrypetes seraphini. The sequence goes on from NC_047095.1 coordinate 74,587,062, forward strand.
GTCACTCATGTCTTGGAAGTTTGTGTCCTTGAATTTGAGGACCTTGGTCAGTGTGGTAGATTTAGTGAAGCCTTTCCTAAGACTGAACCATATCATGTTGTGGTCGCTGGAGGCCAGTGTGTCTCCCACCGAGACTTCTGTGACACTTTCCCCATTGGTAAGTAACAGGTCCAGTATTGCCTGATCCCTTGTTGGGTCCAACACCAGTTGCCTGAGATGTGCTCCCCTCAGAGAGTTTAATAGCCTCCTGCTGCTGCTGGAAGCAGCGGTAAGTGTGTCCCAATCCACATCAGGCATGTTGAAGTCACCTAGCAATACTGTGTCCCCACACAAGGTGATATTCTCTATATCTCCGATTAATTCCATATCTTGGGGGTCTGTAAATTACGCCAAGATACAGGCATTTGTCCTTCCCTCTGGCCAAATTAACCCAAAGAGATTCCCCAGTGTACTGGACATCTGCGATTCTTGTGACCTTAATGCCATCTTTTGTATATAATGCTACATCTCCTCCCATTCTGCCCTCCCTGTCCCTGCGAAGCAAGTTGTAACCCGGTATGACCATGTCCCACCCATGGGATCCGTGAGCCAGGTCTCAGATATTGCCACTGCATCCAGGTCAGCATTCCTATTTCTGTTTCCAGTTCCAGGATCTTGTTACCCAAACTGTGTGCATTAATGTACATAGCCCTCCATGTGTTTTTATTACGTGGGGAAATCCTCGTTTGAGCTACTTGGACACTATTAACATTATGCTCATATTTTGTATTCTCCCTAGGCTCAGAACTATATCGTGTACCTAACCCGGATTCCCCAGATCCAGGACTACACTGTGTACCTATCCCAAATATGGAAGGGTGTGTATCTTGTGGGGGTGTTCCCGCGTGGGCTACTTGAACTCCTTTGGTACAATATGCAATGTGTGTACCCCCTCTGGACCCAGGATTACAATGTGTACTGCCCATAGTCCCGGAATTACAATGTGTACTCTCCCCCGACCCAGAATTGCAATGTGTACTCTTCCTAGATCCAGAAGAACAATGTGTATATCCCCTAGACCCAGGATTACAATGTGGCCCAGAATTATAATGTAAACTTACCCCAGACTTGAAAGTGTGTATGCTCTCCCCTGACCTAGAATTTCGGTGACCACTTATCTCAGCCTCAAAAAAGAATTGGCAGTTTAGCTTGTCAGGTTGGTTGTTTGTGCCCGTACCCTCCCCCAACTCACCTAGTTTAAAGCCCTGTGAAGTAGGCGGGCTAGACGGTGTCCAAAGACGTTCTTCCCTCTTCTGGTCAGGTGCAGCCCGTCTTGTCCCTGTAGTCCCTGCAATGCTTCTCCATGGTGCAGGAACCCGAAGTTCATCTCCTTGCACCATCCCTGCAGCCAGTCGTTGGCCCTCTGGATGCGATCCTCCCTGGCACTACCCTTGCCCCTTACTGGGAGGATCGAGGAGAACACCACCTGTGCATCCATCCTCCTCAGCTTCTCACCCAGGGCCCTGAAGTGTTCAGGTATGCTGTTCGGGGTGCTCCTGGGGTTGTCGTTGGTCCCGACGTGGATGAGTATCATGGGGGAAGTGGTCTCGGGACTTGATGAGTCTGTCAAGGCAAGCAGTTACATCCCGGATCCTGGCCCCTGGCAAACAACAGACCTCTCTCGATTGAATATCTGGTCTGCATATTGGTCCCTCAGTGCCCCTCAGCAGCGACTCCCCAATTACCACCACTCTATGCTTCTTGGGGGGGGGGGGGGCGACCTGATGTCTCCGGGGCCGGAACCTCCTGCTCCTGTTTCTATGTATGTTTCTATGTTTCTATCGGGAGCCACCAGGATCACTGGCCCCTCGTGATCTGCTATCCATCTCAACATATGCCCTATCATAGGCCACGGAGGGAAGATATAAAGAAGGCCCTTCCGGAGCCAGGGCTGAACCAGAACATCTAGGCCTTCACTGTCAGCCTCTCTATGGTGACTGTAAAACCAATCGGCCCTCTTGTGTGCCACAGTCGCTATGAGATCGAACATGGGGCACCCCCACTGATGCACTATGCATTTGAACGCTCTTCGAGAGAGAGACAACTCTCCAGGGTCCAGTGTCTGATGACTGAGAAAGTCTGCTTGAACGTTGTCCATACCTGCCACGTGTGCCAAAGACTGCCACAAGGTGCCTCTCCGCTCACCAAAAAAGCAGCTGAGCCTCCACACTCAGAGAGGGACTCTTTGTATCCCCCTGATGATTGATGCAAGCCACTGCTGTGGCATTGTCCGAGAACACCTGTATGGCTCGATGACAGAAATGACCTTAGAAGTGGAGAAAGGCCAGCTGAATCACCCGCAGTTTCAGGCGATTGATTGACCACTTGCGCTCTAAGGGACTCTGCCCTGCACCGGGACAGACATGCACACTGCTCCCCAGCCCTTGAAGCAGACAGGATCACCCAATCCGAGATCCAGAGCGGAAGGCTCCTGGACAGGGAGAGAAGACACAACCGCCTTGCTAGATTGGTGAAGTCACTGCCGACCAGGGCAGGGGTGCATGTAATGAGTCCCGCTGTGGAATCCAGCATGAAAGCAGGGCTTCCTGTAGTGGACACAGATGGGCTCTGGTCCATGAGACTACATCGATCGCTGTAATCATGGTCCCCAGAACCAGGAGATACTGCCACACTCTCAGGAACAGAGTGGCCAGAAAGCCTCTGACAACCTGTTGTAGCGTCTCCTGATAGGACACGGGTAGAAACACAGTGTTCTGACCTGTGTGAAATTGAACTCCCAGATACTCCCAAGTCCTAGGCAGGCTTGGAGGTGACTCTTCCTGAAACTGATCACCCAGCCCAGACATTACAGCAAGTGCACCACCTGCCGGAAAGCCAGACTCTCCTCGAACAGCGAGGGAGCTCTGGACAACCAGTCATCCAGGAATGAGTGAACTAGGACACCCAGGACAGGAAGTTGGGCCACCACCACCTCCACCATCACTTTAGTGAAGGTCCGAAGTGCCGTTGCCAATCCAAACGGCAGTGCTGCAAACTGGAAACGTGTATAGCAAGTATCAGTGAAACTTAAGCAGTGTCGATAGTGGCATGTCAGCGTAGACCTGGAATCAGTACCATGCAATAACAGAGTGTTATACTTAGGCTAGGCCGGTATCAAGGGAGGTGATATAAGCACTGGTATTGAGTGCAATTTGTGTCACCGAGCTCTCTTCGGTAGAACTCATTGAGATGTTTTTGAAGATTCGCACCAGTACCTTTTGGTCAATAGCCAGTACCATCGGTGCGACAGCTGCAGCACTGGATCAATGGTGTCAAGGGTAAGGAAATCGTGACATGATGATGTTCCCTTGAGATCTCAATGTTCATCGAGGCTGTGATGAAAAAACTGGAGTTGGTATCCTTGGCCTGTATATGCTACGTTCAGCATGGGCCAATACTGAGGGATTCAAAGTTAGTAGTGGTGTCGCATGCAAGCGATATTCATCGTGAGGAATTCCTTCAGATGAACCCGGAAAGAGTGCACCGATATTGTTGGATCATCCTCCAATACCTACGATGCTGTTGAGGCTAACTCAATGTAGCTCTTTTGACGTTGAAGAAAAAATGCTCCATTGATGTATGAAGAGGAGGCACCGATACTGAATGCCACTAGCTGGTACAGAAGGTGCAGCAGGAGTCGAAGTGTGGTTCCCTCAATAGGTGATGCCCTTCAGAAATGACAGCCTACATTGAAGAACGATGGTGTTGATGAGAGGCATGCATCAAATAGACTTGATGCTAGATATGCCAATAATGACGATATTCGAAGTCGATGTCCGTGCTGCGATGGCATCTCCACCGTAGACTTCATGCTAAATATGCCACCGACACTATTTGATGTCAATGTCCACTGGTACCGACAGGGATCAGCACTACAGAAAAGTCCAAGTGGCTGGAAATCCTACTCCAGGCCTAATATTTCTAAAAGTGGGGAAGAAAACTTTGTGGCAGTCTGTTATTATTGTTTTTCTCCTTCTCACTTTTACTTTATTTGTGTATCTAGCCCTGAAGTCAGGGCCAGCTGGAAAGGATGAGACCCTGGTGGAGTAGAAAGAAGGCTGAAAAACATTGACGCTGACAGTAGGGGCAAAGGTTTGAAAGTTATCTGAGGGCCCCTTGACACTGAAACATATGAATTAATTTTTTTTTTTTTTTAAATAAAGTAGAATAATAAACAACGAACAAGTATGAAAATAATTGAAAAAGAAGCGGGAAGGCAAACTCAAGGGAACGAAGTTGAGATATGTCTTTGTCACTCTATGGAAAATGAAAAACTGATGACTTTGTGAGCTGGCACCGTGCAGGAAGGCACCCGCGCATGCGCGGTGTGGGCAGTCACAAACTTTCTAAAAACTTAAAGTGGCAATACACTTTTATCACTGTCCGTACCGGGCTCTATGGATGATGTCACCCACATGTGAAAATATGTTGCCTGCTTGTCTAAGGATAAAACTGAATAATAAATGTCCAAGTAGCAGAGACACTTCAACAAATATGTAACCTCTCCCTAAAAACTGGGGAGATCCCAGAAGACTGGAAAATAGCAAATGTCACGCCCATCTTCAAGAAGGGATCAAGGGGTGACCCGGGAAACTACAGGCCTGTGAGCTTGACCTCGGTTCCGGGAAAGATGATGGAAGCAATGGTAAAGGATGCAATCTGTGAACACATAGAAAACAATGGACAACTGAGGGCGAGCCAGCATGGCTTCAGCAAGGGAAGGTCGTGCCTCACGAACTTGCTGCACTTCTTTGAGGGAATAAACAGCCAGATGGATAAGGGGGAATCCATAGACATCATTTACCTTGACTTCCAAAAAGCCTTCGACAAGGTACCTCACGAACGGCTACATAAAAAGCTGTGGAATCACGGGGTGCAAGGGGATATCTACCGATGGATCAAACACTGGTTGGCAGGCAGGAAACAGAGGGTTGGAATAAAAGGCCAATACTCAGACTGGCAATGGGTCACGAGCGGAGTTCCGCAGGGGTCAGTGCTGGGACCTCTACTGTTCAATATATTTATAAACGATCTGGAGACGGGGACAAAATGTGAGGTTATCAAATTTGCTGATGACACCAAACTCTGCAGCAGGGTTAGAAACACGGAAGACTGTGAAGACCTGCAAAGGGACCTAACGAGACTGGAAGACTGGGCAAACAAGTGGCAAATGAGTTTTAACGTACAGAAATGCAAGGTCATGCATGTAGGGAAAAAGAACCCGATGTTCAGCTACAAAATGGGGGGAACACTACTAGGGGTGAGTAACCTTGAAAGGGACCTGGGGGTGATGGTAGACACATCACTGAAACCATCGGCGCAGTGTGCGACAGCCTCAAAGAAAGCAAACAGAATGCTGGGCATCATCAAAAAGGGTATCACAACCAGGACGAAAGAAGTCATCATGCCGCTATATCGCGCAATGGTGCGCCCGCACCTGGAGTACTGTGTGCAGTACTGGGCGCCGTACCACAAGAAGGACATGGCAGTACTCGAGGGAGTGCAGAGGAGGGCGACTAAACTGATAAAAGGTATGGAAAATTTTACATACGCTGACAGGTTAAAAATGCTGGGTCTGTTCTCCCTGGAGAAGAGGAGACTTAGAGGGGACATGATAGAAACCTTCAAAATCCTTAAGGGCATAGAGAGAGTAAATAAGGACAGATTCTTCAAACTGTGGGGGGCCACAAACACTAGGGGTCACTCGAAGAAATTGAAAGGGGACAGGTTTAGAACAAATGCTAGGAAGTTCTTTTTTACCCAGAGGGTGGTGGACACATGGAACAAGCTTCCGGAGGAGGTGATAAGCCAGAACTCTGTACAGGGGTTCAAGAAAGGTTTGGATAGGTTCCTGGAGGAAAAGGGGATAGAGGGGTACAGATAGAACTTGAGGTAGGTTGTAGAGGTGTTCAGAAACCACTTCACAGGTCGTGGACCTGATGGGCCGCCGCGGGTGCGGACCGCTGGGCGAGATGGACCTCTGGTCTGACCCAGTGGAGGCAACTTCTTATGTTCTTATGTTCTCTTATATGCAAAAAAGCCCAAAAAACATGTTTAGCTGGGTACTAAGCCTACAATAGCTTATTACATTGCCTCCTAGGTCCTTGCGCTCAATGGTAATTTCTAGACTGCAGTTATAAGCTTGCAGATTCAAATTCTGAGAAGTCCAAATGGAAAAACATTCAGTGACACTACAGAGTGCAGAATAAATAAGAAACCTTTAGCTGTACCTTACCTTGAAATTTCTTGCAGGTTATCTTTATCTTTATTAACATTTGATATACCACCAAATGGCTTAGAAGGCTTCACAGTGGTCTACATATATAACATCAAGTAACATTTAAAAACAGATGCCATACAACCTATATAAAGAGATTATGTACTTACCCTCTATCAAATTAATTATGGGAGCAAAGAAGTTCGACATGTAACTCCCTTATTTCAAAATGCGCATTGGCTTCCGGTGTCCCATCGTATTCTATACAAATTATCTTTACTTACATTTAAATCTCTATTATATAAAACTCCAGCTTTTATTTATAAAGCATTGATACCTTATAATTCTCCCAAATTTTTGAGATCAAACGACCAACTCTTGTTGGTCATCCCCACTCTCAAAATTATCAATACTCGAAGGCAATTTATTTTTACTGTTACGGCGCCTCAGACCTGGAATTCACTCCCGCTATACTTAAGAGAGGAGAAGAATTTGGAAAAATTTAAGAGCCAACTTAAGAGCTTTCTTTTTAAAGATGCGTTCAATACTTAATTGAAATGTTAATTTGCTCTTTTGTTAATTGCTCTTTTGTCTACTTTTATTTTACCTATTTATTTGTCCTTCGATTCCTGTTGTGTTTTACCTTTAATTGTTGATTCTTTCCTATCTAAGATTGTATTTCTATCCCACCTGTCCTATTGTATTCTTGTCTTATCTTAATTAATTTGTTTTTTGACTTATCCCCTTGTTAATTATATGGTCTATTTTATGTATATTTTAGACAATTTATTTTACCAATTTGTACATCGCTTAGAATTTGGAATAGGCGATTAATCAAATAATAAATAAACTGGAAACTTGATAAGCTCTTTTCCAGTAGATAGGTGAGACATTCTAGACAGTAGGCTAATTTCCCCATAACCACGTGGTGCTGCTGTAGAAGGAATCCACTCTGGATTTTTCACTCTGCCTCTGTTGTACTTCACCTTCAATTAGTACCCAAGCATGTAGAGCCACCCAATATACGTGAAGTAGAGGCACCTGTAACAACAGGCTTAAACAAACTGATCTGCTGAAAAGTAACTAAACAGTATCATTAGCCACCAACACAGGCTTCAAAGGAGCTCAGAAACTACTCCCCAATAAATTGAAACATATATACAAATTCTTCCCAGCCCACAAGGGCTGACAGGCATCCAAGAATCAGCTTGAAGACGCATTAACAGACTGAAAACTGTAAGCAGATGCAGGAAGGACAGGGCAGGAGCCTATCTACTGGAAAAGAGCTAACCAGGGTATGTACATAATCTCTTTTTCCAGTGTAATAGGTGAGACATTCTAGACAGTAGGGACGTACAAAAGCAGTCCCCCAAAGAGCTAGGGCAGGCTTGCTGCGCCAATCCTAAAGACCAAGAGCCCAAAAGTGGAGTCTTGTCACGTCCACTCTGTAAAACCTGGCAAATGTGTGAAAAGACCATTCTGCAAATCTCCTCAGGAGAGACAGATCTAGCTTCGGCCCACGAAGAAGCCACACTCCTGGTAGAATGTGCCTTGTCGGAAACAGGAAAGAGTTTCCCCAGAAAGAATATAAGCTGACGAAATGGCCCTACGGATCCATCTGGAAATCATGGCCTTGGAAGTGGGAGCGCTCCACTTAACTGAATGAGTCACCTCAAACAAATGGTCAGAGACAAAACTCGGTGACCTCCAAATAATGCAGAAGAACTCTATGCATATCCAGCTTCTTTAACAGGCGGTCCTGTGTCTTGGAACCTGTTGGTTGAAAGGCAGGCAAACAAACTTCCTGACTGACAGGGAAAGCCGAAACTAACTTCGGCAGAAAGGAAGGAAGAGTCCAAAGGGAAACCCCCGCCTCCGAAATATGGAGGAAAGGATCCCTGCAAGACAAAGCCTGCAGTTCCAGCACAAGACATGCCGAAATAATGGCAACAGAAAAATAGTCTTGAGCATCAAGTCCATGAGGGAAGCATCTCGAAGGGGTTCAAAAGGAGCCTTGGTAAGGCTAGACAACACCAATTTAAGGTCCCAGGAAGGGAAAGGATGCTTTACTGGTGGCCTGATATGAAGAGCCCCCTTCAAGAATCTAGTGACAACAGGATGAAACGTCAAGGAGGGCCGATGCTCCCGGGATCTGAAACAGGAGAGCCCAGCCACCTGGACCGGAAAAGAAGTCACACTGAGGCCTTTATCCAAACCAGCCTGAAGGCAGGCAAGAATCAGCGAGATCAGAGCTGAATACAGTTCCACCTGATCCTGGGCACACCAATGTTGTAAGGCCTTTCACACTTTAGCATAAGCCGATACCATGGACAACTTCTTAGACTACAGAAAAGTATCAACACTCAGGGCAGAATATCCTTTATGCTCTAAGGCTGCGCGCTCAAGAGCCATGACATACAGGGAAGGTTTCCAGATGAGGCACGGGACGCATGAGGAGCCGCTGCCTGCGGCTTTGTGCACTGCAGCAGTGAAGAAGAGGGAGCTGGCCCGAAGATAACACCGGGGGCAGAATATAACAGCCAGGCAGGAACAGGTCAGAAGGTAAGTCACAGCATGGAGGGAGAAAGACAACAAATTTCCCTAGCATACACATGCATAAAGTAGGTGCTTGTACAAGGCTGTGCCTATTTCTTTGTAATATTTGAATATAATACAGAGAGGCATATTCTAAGGTGACCTCCTAAATTTGTGCCAAACTGAATTTAGAAACTTAAAATTTATCCTTATAAACTGAGACCTGGCATCCATTTGCCTAGATTTATGAATTTAGTGACTGAATTGTGTCAATTTTGAGAATTTACATCTGCTGTCTGTATTTTGCACTGTTCAGGAACAAATGCATTTGTTTCTATTTCTCTGGGGTTGTATTGCATGTAAAGTCTTGCATCTTAGGGTTTGTTTGTATATATTAGTACTTTTAGTTTTTGGTCCCGTATTTGTATAGGGGTTATCTGTGTTCTGGTAGGAATGAATGTTGAAAAGCCAGGCTTCTCCCGCAGTCGCAATGTATTGTTAATAAGATTATATTGTGTGTATATATGAAATTGAATGGAAAAAATAGTGTTACAATTAGTACTGTTATGGGGGCAGGGTCTGGGGTGGAGATGGGCGGGGTCTGTCCCACAACTTAGCCCAGTGTTCTTCAACCACCGGTCTGCGGACCGGTGCTTGTCCACAAAATAATTATTTTATTTCCGCTGGTCCATAGGTGTAAAAACGTTGAAGAACACTGCTCTAGCGGAATCAAACTGTTCCAAGACCAGAACACTCATATCAGGATGCCAAGAAAAGTTAGCTGACTCTGAGCGCACACCACATAGCCAGGAGGAAGAAGTGGCTAAAGCCGGATGAGTGACTAAATTTAATTCCTGCAATAACTCAGAAATAAGGTCTGGCAGAGCCGTGAACTTAAATAAGCGCAAGACCGTAGAATCATCCACAGGATCTAACAGCCCAGAGGGATCTGCAGATCCAGCACACAGACCCTGATCTCACGCTCTGGGAAGCACTGTACCTGCAAACAAGGGATCAGTAAGGGAAACATCAGCAACCAGGTCCCACAGATCAGGATCAAGTAGCGCAAAAGCCACAGCAGGCTGAGGCGAAGCTGTGCCCAGAGGTACTATCCCACTGAGAGACGCTGCGGAGGCGGATTGAGACTGTTTTGGGGGAGAACACTTGGTCTGAAACTCTGACCACAAAAATTTCATTAATTTAGAAAAAATGTCTGGCTCCTGGGGTGGAAAGTCACTCTTAGATGACTTGCATTTGAGTTTCTTTGGCTGAAGAGGGTCCACAACTTGGATGACAGAAGTAGCTGACATGCCAAATCTTAAAGCAATGACGACTACTCGGCTGGGCTAGCTGAGCGTTTGGTCATCTGCTTCAGCAGAGGAGAAGCTAAGTTGGCCATTGTAGCTCCACCAGTTGAGCCACATGGCACATGGTGCAAGGATGCTCTAAAAGTGCTAAATTTGCGCAATCCTGGCATTAATCCACATTAGGCTAGCCTAAGGACTCCATCCCAGCAGGTTTCCAGGCAAAAATTGCAGTTTTGAAGCAGGGAACTTTAGAAAAAAAAGATTGCTAAAAATCCAAGATGGCTGCCGTCATAACATTTGCACCAAAATTATAATATTTTTCACATTTCCCAAACGGTAAAAATGACAATTTTAGGATTTTTCAGGAGGGTGAAACATCCAGAAATCTTCAAAACCCCACTTTTCCAACCTCCCCTGATGTCTCTCACAGGCTCTCAGCTTGTGTACTCACTGTAACCTGACAGGATCAGTGCTCCAACCTGCTTTCAGCTCTCTCACAATAGCTGGATGAGAAAATTCACTGGTACAATGCTGGGAATAGTTCTGCAAAGCTGATCTTTGGGCTGCCAGTCAGACTCCTATGTCTCCACCCCTGCAGACCAATGGATGTGCACTGGGACGGGCAGAGGTGCGACGATGCATCCGGCACCCTGCGAGACCCCACGCTTGACCTCTGATTAACAGGAGGTGAGATCACCTCAGGGATGGCCCTGAGCTCCAGAGAAACTATGCAGGCTGGCTAACAGGTACCCAGAGGGATCAGCCTGTCAGCTACAGACTGAAGTCTGTGAATTCTCAAGCAGATAGTTTCAAAAATGTTCCAAGCACTAAATCACCCAAAAAGGGGATGAAATTACATCAAATTAAAAATAATAAAATGAAAATAGCAGAACGAGCACTTCTGAAACATGCGTGTAAAAGGAAAAAACTGAAGGTGGCGCTAGAGAGCCCAGTTAAGTACACAACAGAGGCAGATAGAAAAATCTGGAGTGGATTCCTTCTGCAGCAGCACACGGCTATGGGGAAATAACCCTACTGTCTAGATTAGAATGTCTCACTATTGCGCTGGAAAAATATTTAAAAATATGAGTTTAACAGCAGCATTTATAAGTAGGAGACCATTTTTGGGAAGAAGGAAAATAAGATTTTTAAAAACTTAACCAACTGTTTAAATCACTCACTTTGGGAAAATGGTAGTCATCAGTGCAGATGCATACCCAGGCTTGCAAACACCTTCTGTGAAATTGGCATACTTTGCTGCCAGCTCCACTAATCTGTAAAAAAGAAACAAAAATCAGGACTCAAAACTGCTACTATTGGTACTACTTTTGATCTTATTTCAAATACTTTTCTTTTTGCCTCAAAATAAATGAGCACCACAAAAAAATCATTAAAAATTAGACCTTGAGAAGGTAATTTTTTTTTTTATTCTTTATTCATTTTTAATCTTACATCAAGTGTACAAATAATAAAACATTTGATATTAAATACATCACTTGAATTTCTTTCTAATAATTTTTAACATTATTCCAATAGATTCTAGTATTAGATATTCAGTGATCCAATTGTCAAACTATTTTTACCATTTTTATAATTTCTCTGTCTTTTTTGCATGCAAATGATTTGCATGGAGGTGCAAATCATTTGCATGCAAACTCCTGACTCCATCGTTCAGTGATTGATTCAGGGCAGAGCACTGACTGTAGTGACAGGATAAGCACTGAGGTCAGGGCTTTTTGCGTGTATTACACAAGCAAAATATCTGCTCATTAAAAAAATGAACCCCCCCACTGCTGCTGACGGCCCCTCGACACAAACCCGGCAGCGGCTCCCCCTGACACATACGCAGCAGCCCGACGCAAATGCCGCCGCAGCCCCCCCCCCCGAAAAAGGTAGGAGGTATGCCCACTCTCTCCTGCCATCGGGCCTGGCTCCCGTTCCCCGAAGGAAAAAAAAAAGAAAACACAAACGGCAGGAGGGACGACGAGAAGAGGCAGACAGAGCTGCAAGCAGTCAACGCATGGATGAGGCACTGATGTGAGGAAGAAGGATTCTACTTTGTGCACAACTGGATGACGTTCTGGGGGAAGAGCAAGCTATACAGGAAGGATGGACTCCACCTTAGCGAAAATGGAACGAGGCTACTTGCAAGCAACATCAAGCGAGAAATTGAGAAGTTTTTAAATTAGGAAGAAGGGGAAAGCCGACAGTCGACCAAGAGTTGATGGTTCAGGAAACGGTATACCCAGAGGATACCATGCAGGAAGATTGCGGGGAAGACTCACCGGATCATAGGCAAAACAGAAATCCTGATGGATCGAAAGAGACACAGAGGGAAGGAAATGCAGGAAAGTAACAGGCTGCAAACTTAAGTGTATGTACACGAACGCAAGGAGCCTAAGGAATAAGATGGGGAAATTGGAAGCTATGGCACAAAAAGATAACCTTGACATCATTGGCATCATGGAAGGATACAAGCTATACCACATAGACAGAGTAGGTCAAAAAGGTGGGGGTATTGCTCTATATAGCAAAGAGGGAATTAAGTCTACCAGAGAGAACACGCCGGAAACGAAACATAAGGTAGAGTCTCTAAGGGCCAAAATTCCAGGAACAAATAGAATGGAAGCAAAGATTGGCATCTACTACCGACCCCCAGGGCAGTCCGAAGAAACTGATGGAGAGATGATGGACGAGATTAAACGCAACTGCAAGGGAGGCAAAGCAGTTATCAAGGGCGACTTCAATTATCCGGGGATAGACTGGAACCTAGCCATCTCCAGCTGCAGTAGGGAGACCAAGTTCCAGGATGCTGTAGGCGATTGCTTCCTGGAACAATCTGGCAAGGAAAATACAAGAGGAAATGCAATTTTGGACTTAATTCTAAATGGACTACAAGGACCAGCGCAAGGTGTAGAAGTAGAAGGGACACTGGAAAGCAGTGATCACAATATGATCCACTTCAACCTGGACACGGGGGCAAAACATCGATCCAGAACGACGGCCACGGCACTGAACTTCCGAAAAGGGAATTATGAAGGAATGAAACTCATGGTGGGGAAGAAGATTAAGAAGAGAATTAGCACTGTAAAAACACTAGAGCAAACATGATCCTGTCTTAAAGACACAGTCACCGAGGGGCAAAATCTATATATACCACGTATCAACAAGGGCTCCAAGAGGAAAAAGAACAAGGATCCGGCGTGGTTCACTGTAGCAGTGAAGGAAGCAATCAGAGACAAGAAGACTTCATTTAAGGAATGGAAAAGGTCAATGGATGAAAACTGAATAAAACACAAACAACATCAAAGCAGGTGTCATAAGGCAGTTAGAGAGGCCAAAAGAGACTACAAGGACAAAATAGCCAAGGAAGTGAAAAACTTCAAGCCGTACTTTCGATATATTAAAAGGAAACAACTCGTGAAGGAAGCAGTGGGGCCATTGGATGACCACGGAATAAAGGGAGTGCTAAAGGAGGACAAAGCCATCGCTGATAAACTGTTTTTACCGAAGAGGATATTCACAACATACTGGAAGCAGACAGGCTATACATAAGAACATAAGAAATGCCTCTGCTGGGTCAGACCAGAGGTCCAGCAGTCCGCTCGCGTGGTGGTCCAACAGGTCCAGGACCTGAGTTGTAATCCTCTATCTATACCCTTCTATACCCTTTTCCTTCAGAAAATTGTCCAATCCTTTCTTGAACCCTAATACTGTACTCTGTCCTATCGCGCCCTCTGGAAGCACATTCCAGGTGTCCAGCATCCGTTGGGTGAAGAAAAACTTCCTAGCATTGGTTTTGAATCTGTCCCCTTTCAACTTTTCCAAATGCCCTCTTGTTCTTGTAGTTTTCGAGAGTTTGAAGAATCTGTCCCTCTCCACTTTCTCTATGCCCTTCATGATCTTATAGGTCTCAATCATGTCCCCTCTAAGTCTTTTCTTCTCCAGGGAAAAGAGACCCATTTTTTCCAGTCTCTCAGTGTATGAAAGGTTTTCCATACCCTTTATCAAATGTGTCGCTCTCCTCTGAACCCTCTCGAGTATCGCCATATCATTCTTAAGGTACGGCGACCAATATTGGACGCAGTACTCCATCGCCCGATACAACGGCAGGATAACTTCTTTGGTTCTGGTTGTAATACCCTTCTTGATTATACTTAGCATTCTATTTGCTCTCTTGGCGGCCGCTGCGCACTATGCCGACGGCTTCATTGTCTTATCCACTATTACCCCCAAGTCTCTTTCTTGGGTACTGTCACTCAATAGTATCCCTTCCATCGTATAGCTGTACCACGGGTTTTTGCTTCCTACATGCAAAACTTTACATTTCTCTACATTGAACTTCATCTGCCATCTCGTCGCCCACTCTCCTAGCTTGTTCAGGTCCCTTTGTAATTCTTCGCAGTCCTCTTTTGACCGAGCACCACTAAATAGTTTGATGTCGTCTGCAAATTATATTATTTTGCACTTCGTCCCTGTTTCTATATCATTTATAAGAACATAAGAAGTTGCCTCCGCTGAGGCAGACCAGAAGTCCATCTTGCCCAGCGGTCCGCACCCGCGGCGGCCCATCAGGCCTAATTGCCTGAACAGTGTCCCTGACTAATTATGTAACTGCCTCTAGTCCTCTAATCCTATCCATATAACCTACCTCTACTCCTATCTGTACCTCTCAATCCCTTTGTCCTCCAGGTACCTATCCAATCCTTCTTTGAAGCCCTGTAGCGTGCTCCTGCTTATCACATCCTCCGGTAGCGCGTTCCATGTATCCACCACCCTCTGGGTGAAAAAGAACTTCCTAGCGTTTGTTCTAAACCTTTCCCCTTTCAATTTCTCTGAGTGCCCCCTAGTACTTGTGGTTCCCCATAATTTAAAAATCTGTCCCTGTCTACTCTTTCTATGCCCTTCATGATCTTGAAGGTTTCTATCATGTCCCCTCTAAGTCTCCGCTTTTCCAGGGAGAAAAGCCCCAGCTTCTTCAGTCTGTCAGTATACGAGAGGTCCTCCATGCCCTTTATTAGCTTAGTTGCTCTTCTCTGGACTCTCTCAAGTACCACCATGTTCTTCTTGAGGTACAGCGACCAGTACTGAACACAGTACTCCAGGTGCGGGCGCACCATTGCACGGTACAGTGGCTGGATGACTTCCTTCGTCCTGGACATGACACCCTTCTTAATGATGCCCAACATTCTGTTTGCCTTCCTTGAGGCTGTGGCGCACTGCGCCGACACCTTCAATGATGTGTCTACCATCACTCCCAGGTCTCTTTCAAGGTTACTCACCCCTAGCGGTGATCCCCCCCATTTTGTAAGTGAACATCGGGTTCTTTTTCCCTACATGCATGACCTTGCATTTCTCTATGTTGAAGCTCATTTGCCACTTTTTGGCCCATTCTTCCAGCGCTGTCAGATCTTTTAGGAGATCTTTGCAGTCCTCCGTGTTTTCAACCCTGCTGTATAGTTTGGTGTCATCCGCAAATTTGATAACCTCACATTTTGCTCCTGCCTCCAAGTCGGTAATAAATATATTGAACAGGAGCGGTCCCAGCACCAACCCCTGCGGAACTCCGCTCGTGACCCAATGCCAGTCTGAGTAATGGCCCTTTACTCCAACCCTCTGTTTCCTATCCGCCAGCCAGTTTTTGATCCATCGGTGGACCTCCCCTTGCACCCCGTGAATCCATAACTTCTTTAGCAGTCTTTCGTGTGGTACCTTGTCGAAGGCTTTTTGGAAGTCAAGATAAATGATGTCTATAGATTCCCTTTTATCCACCTGGCTGTTTACCCCCTCAAAGAAGTATAACAAGTTTGTGAGGCATGACCTGCCCTTGCAGAAGCCATGCTGGCTCGGCTTTAGCTGCCCAGTGTTTTCGATGTGTTCCCAGATGCTGTCCTTAATCAGCGCTTCCATCATCTTTCACGGGACCGAGGTCAAGCTCACCGGCCTGTAGTTTCCTGGGTCTCCCCTTGAGCCTTTCTTGAAGATGGGTGTGACATTTGCTATTTTCAAGTCTTCCGGAATCTCTCCAGTTTTTAAGGATAGGTTGCATATTTGCCGAAGTGGCTCAGCTATTTCGTTCCTTAGTTCCTTGAGTACCCTTGGGTGAATGCCGTCCGGACCCGGCGATTTGTCGCTCTTTAGCCTATCTGCCTGAGGACATCCACCTTGCTCACCTCTAGTTGGACCAGATTTTCATCCTGATCTCCTTTTACGATCTCTTCCGGTTCCGGAATGTTGGTTGTGTCCTCC
This sequence comes from Geotrypetes seraphini, assembly GCF_902459505.1. Lineage (NCBI taxonomy): Eukaryota > Metazoa > Chordata > Amphibia > Gymnophiona > Dermophiidae > Geotrypetes > Geotrypetes seraphini. The sequence continues at coordinate 74,603,409 of NC_047095.1, forward strand.
ATCGTGAAAACTGAAGTGAAGAACTCGTTTAACCTGTCAGCTATCTCCTTTTCCTCTTTTACCACTCCCTTTCTGTCTCCATCATCCAAAGGTCCCACTTCCTCCCTTACTGGTTGCTTCCCCTTGACGTACCTGAAGAATGATTTGAAGTTTGTTGCTTCCCCCGCCAATCTCTCTTCATATTCTCTTTTTGCCTTCCTAACCACTCGGTGACACTCCTTTTGGTGTTTTTTATGCTCCTTTTGGTTGTCCTCTGATTTGTCTTTCTTCCATTTTTTGAATGATGCCTTCTTGTGGCTTATCGCCTTCTTCACTGCATTTGTTAGCCACACTGGGTTTTTTGCTCTATTTTTTTTGCACCCTTTCCTGAACTTGGGGATGCACAGGTTTTGTGCTTCATGCACCGTGCCCTTGAGTAAGGTCCAGGCTTTTTCTACGGACTCCATATTCCTTGCGGTGTCGTTGAGTTTCTTTCCCACCATTATCCTCATGGCGTCATAATTCCCTTTTTTGAAGTTCAGTGCTGTTGTTGTAGTTCTTTTCACCTTTGATGGACCAATTTCTAGCCTGTACTGGATCGTGTTGTGATCGCTGTTTCCTAGTGGGGCTAGTACTGCCACCTCCTTAGCGGGACCCCCTAGTCCGGTGAAGATTAGGTCAAGAGTGGCATCTCCCCGTGTTGGTTCCGTGACCAGCTGTTCCATGAAACAGTCCCTCGTGACTTCCAGGAATTTGGTCTCCCTCATGCAGTTTGAGTGCCCTATACTCCAGTCTATTCCCGGGTAGTTGAAGTCCCCCATCACCACCACACTTCCGCTTTTGCATACCTGCCCCAGTTCAGCCTCCAGATCCTGGTCAATTTCTTCCGTTTGTCCCGGTGGGCGATAGTACAGACCCAATTTTATGTCTGCTCCAGTTCCTCCGGATAGCTTAACCCATAGTGATTCCAAGTCATCCGCTCTTGCTGTTGTTTCCATCCTGGTTGAAGGTATGGAATCCTTTATATATAGCGCTATTCCTCCACCCTTTTTGTGTGACCTATCTCTCCTGTAGAGTTTGAACCCTGGTAAAGCCACATCCCATTTGTTGTCATCAGTCCACCACGTTTCTGTGTCTCCAATTATGTCTAGGCCCTTTTTGTTGGCTAAAACTTCCAGCTCTCCCAGCCCTAAGGCTCCTAGCATTAGTGTATAGGCAATGCAAGTCCGGGTTGTTCGCCCTACTTGCTGGTATTCTTTGTGGTTTGGCGCTCCTGGTGACTCCCTCATGAGTTGCCAGTCCCCAAGCCTCGTCTCGGTCGTCCTCCTCCTGTGGTGTGTCTGGTTCAGCCTGTTTCCCCATTATTGGTTGTCCCTCTGGATTCCGTTGTTCTCTGTTAGTCCTGATTGCCAATTTCATTTGTGCCCTAGACCCCTGCAATTTGTCCTTAGGTCCTTCTTCAAAAAATTCCCACTCAGCCCTGAGCCCTCTTTTACAGTGACCTTGTTCAATGTCCTTGGCCCTGGGCATCTGCATTGCGTTCTTAGGTCCTTTTCCCAAAATTTACCACTCAGCCCCGATCCCTTTTTTACAATGTCCTTGCTCAATGCCCTTGGCCCTGGGCCCCTGTGTTGCATCCTTAGGTCCTTTGTCCAAAAATTCCCACTCAGTCCCGAGCCCTCTTTTACAATGTCCTTCTCAGTATCCTTATTTGATACTTTTGTCCGATGTGTCAGATTGACTGTCGGCTTTCCCCTCTTCCTCAGTTTAAAGCCAAATCTATGACGCTCTGGACGTTGTGTGCCAGCATCCTCGTCCCAGTCGTGCTCAGATGCAGTCCGTATCTCCTGTAGAGCTTATTCTTTCCCAAGAAAGTTGTCCAGTTCTGAACAAAAAGGAAACCCTCCTCTTCGCACCATCTCCTGAGCCAACCGTTTATTGCTTGTAGTTCACTCTGCCTCCTTGCATCCGCTCTTGGTACTGGCAGGATCTCTGAGAAGGCTATCATTCTTGCCCTCAGTTTCAGTTTCCTCCCCAGGATCCTGAACTGATCGGTTAGTGCAGTCCTCTTGTAGCTCCTCCTGCTGACGTCGTTGGTTCCAACATGGATTACTACAGCTGTCTCCTCCGTCTCGGCCCCATCCAGGATCCTCTCAATTCTGTTGATAATTTATTTTGTATACCACCATACCCAGTGAGTTCTAGGCGATTCACATCAGTTAATCAAAGGTACAAACAATGAAGTCATATATTGAATAGCAGCGGTCCGAGCACCGACCCCTGTGGAACACCACTCGTGACCCTCCTCCAGTCCAAGTAGTGACCCTTCACTCCTACTCTCTGATTCCTACTAGCCAACCAATTCCTGATCCATCTGTGTACGTCTCCTTCCACCCCATGGTTCTTCAGTTTCCGAAGTAGGCGTTCATGGGGTACCTTATCAAAGGCTTTTTGGCAATCTAAATATACGATGTCTATGGGGGTCCCCTTTGTCCATCCGTTTGTTAATTCCTTCGAAGTGAAGTAAGTTCGTTAGGCATGATCTCCCCTTGCAGAAGCCATGTTGGCTTGTGATGAGAAGTTTATTTCTTTCAAAATGCTCATCGATGCTGTCTTTTATCAGTGCTTCCGCCATTTTCCCCGGAACTGAGGTCAGACTCACCGGTCTGTAGTTCCCCGGGTCACCTCTTGATCCCTTTTTAAAGATGGGCGTAACATTGGCTATCTTCCAATCCTCCGGGATCACTCCTCTTTTCAGGGATAGATTGCAAACTTGCTATAGTAGTTCCGCTATTTCCTCCTTAAGTTCTTTCAGAACCCTTGGGTGGATTCCGTCTGGGCCTGGCGATTTGTCAGTTTTTAATTTTTCTAGCTGCCTGCGTATGTCTTTAAGGCTTATTTCCATGGATGTAAGTTTATCTGTTTGGTCTCCTTTGAAGATTTGCTCAGGTTCCGGTATGTTGGATGTTTCCTCTTTTGTAAATACAGACGAAAAGAACATGTTTAGTCTTTCTGCCACTTCTTTCTCCCCCTTCACCACTGCCTTCCTGTCTCCGTCATCCAGCGGTCCCACCTCCTCCCTAGCCGGCTGCTTCCCTTTAACATATCTGAAGAACGGTTTGAAATTTCGTGCTTTCTTGGCTAGCCTTTTTTCATATTCTCTTTTGGCTTTTCTAACCACTCGGTGACATTCTTTTTGATACTTCCTGTGCTCTTTCCAATTCTCCTCAGTTTTGTCCTTTTTCCATTTCCTGAATGAATTCTTCTTATCCCCTATCGCTTTCTTCACTTCTTTGGTTATCCACGCCAGGTCTTTTGTTCGATTCTTTTTGCATCCTTTTCTGAATCTTGGGATATGCAGATTTTGCGCCTTGAATAAAGACCAGGCTTGCTCAGTCTGCCATTTCTTTGAGGTGCTCCTAAGTTTCTTCCTTACCATTACTCTCATCGCTTTGTAGTTTCCTTTCTTGAAGTTAAAAGTTGTCGCTATGGTTCTTTTTCCCTTCGGTATTCCTACTTCAATTTTGAACTTGATCATATTGTGATCGCTGATTCCCAACAGTCCCATTACTTCCACTTCTGGTCGCCGTACATGAAGAAGGACATGGTATTACTCGAAAGCGTCCAGAGAAGAGCGACTAAAATGGTAAAGGGGCTAGAGGAGTTGCCATACAGCAAGAAATTAGAGATACTGGGCCTCTTCTCCCTTGAAAAGAGAGACAGAGGGGACATGATAGAAACATTTAAGATACTGAAGGGAATAGACTTAAGAACATAAGCAGTGCCTCCGCCGGGTCAGACCATAGGTCCATCCTGCCCGGCAGTCCGCTCCCGCAGCGGCCCAAACAGGTCACGACCTGTCTGAATCACCAGAAGGGGCTCCCTTGCCACCTTGGTTTCTCATTGAAGTCCTATCTTCCCATCGTAGTCCTAACCCTCCGGTCTTGCACATGCACGACCTGTTGGGTTTCTATACTTATTACCTGGTTAGCTTTCTATACCTGTGTTACATCCCAGCACCTCTCTCAGTATCCCACGATCCCTTTATCCCTCAGGAATCCGTCCAATCCCTGTTTGAATCCCTTTACCGTACTCTGCCTGATCACTTCCTCCGGTAGCGCATTCCAAGTGTCCACGACCCTTTGGGTGAAAAAAAACTTCCTTGCATTTGTTTTGAACCTATCTCCCTTCATTTTCTCTGAATGCCCCCTCGTACTTGTTGTCCCCTTCAGTCTGAAGAATCTGTCCCTATCCACCCTCTCTATGCCCCTCATGATCTTGAAGGTCTCTATCATATCTCCCCTGAGCCTCCTTTTTTCCAGAGAGAAGAGCCCCAGCCTATCCAACCTCTCAGCGTATGGGCAGTGTTCCAGCCCTTTTACCAGTTTCGTTGCTCTCCTTTGGACTCTCTCAAGTACCGCCATGTCCTTCTTGAGGTGTGGCGACCAATACTGAACGCAGTATTCCAGATGTGGACGCACCATCGCTCGATACAATGGCATGATGACTTCCCGCGTCCTGGTTGTTATGCCCCTCTTTATGATGCCCAGCATCCTGTTGGCTTTTTTCGAGGCTGCTGCGCACTGTGCAGATGGCTTCAGTGATGCATCCACCAGCACACCCAAGTCTCTCTCAAGTCTGCTGTCTCCCAACAATGCCCCCCCCAATTTGTAGTTGAACAACGGGTTCTTTTTCCCTATATGCATGACCTTGCATTTTTCCACGTTAAAGCGCATTTGCCATTTGTTTGCCCAGTCTTCCAGCTTGTCCAGGTCCCTTTGCAGGTCCTCACACTCCTCTCTGGACCTAACTCTACCGCACAGTTTGGTATCATCTGCAAATTTTATAACCTCGCACTTTGCCTCCTTTTCCAGGTCATTGATAAATATGTTGAAGAGTAACGGCCCCAGCACCGATCCCTTGGCACACCGCTCGTGACTCCCCGCCAGTCAGAATATTGGCCCTTCACTCCGACCCTCTGCAGTCTACCCGACAACCAGTGCTTGATCCATCTGTGCACATCCCCTCCCACCCCGTAGTTCCACAGCTTCCTAAGCAGCCTTTCATGTGGCACCTTGTCGAAAGCCTTTTGAAAATCGAGGTAAATGATGTCTATGGGTTCCCCATTGTCCACCCGACTGCTTATTCCCTCAAAGAAGTACAGAAGGTTCGTTAGGCATGACCTTCCCTTACAGAATCAGTGCTGGCTTGTTCTCAGTAGGCCATTCTTCTCGATGTGCTCGCAAATGCCGTCCTTGATCATAGCTTCCACCATCTTCCCTATAATTGAAGTCAGGCTCACCGGCCTGTAGTTCCTGGGGTCACCCCTCGATCCCTTCTTGAAGATAGGTGTGACATTCGCCAATTTCCAGTCCTCTGGTACCTCACCAGTTTTCAAGGATAGGTTGCAAACATGCTGGATTGTGCCCGCTATTTCTTGTCTTAGTTCCTTCAGAACCCTTGGGTGGATCCTGTCCGGGCCCGGTGATTTACCGCATTTTAACCTGTCTATCTGTTTGAGGACATCCTCCTTACTTACCTCTATGTGCTCCAATTTTTCGGCCTGTTCCCCACTCATGAGCTCCTCTGAGTCCGGTATATTAGATGTGTCTTCGCTCGTGAAAACCGGCGAGAAGAACGTGTTCAACCTCTCAGCTACCTCTTTATCCTCCTTAATCACTCCCTTCCTAACCCCATCGTCCAACGGCCCCACCTCCTCTCTCGCTGGTCGCTTCCCCTTTACGTAACTGAAGAATGCCTTGAAGTTTTTCGCCTCCCTGGCCAGCCCCTCTTCGTATTCCCCTTTCGCTTTTCTAACCTCTTGGTGGCATTCCTTTTGTCATTTCCTGTGCGCCTGGTGATTTTCCTCCGTTGGGTCCTTTTTCCATCTCCGGATGGATACTTTTTTGTCATTTATTGCCCTCTTTACTTCAGTTGACATCCAAACCGGGTCCTTTGATCTCTTGTTCTTGCAGCCTTTCCTGAAACAGGGGACGTACAATCTTTGTGCTTCCTGCAGGGTGTCCCTGAATAGGGTCCAGGCGCTTCCCACAGTCTCCATCCTAAAGATGTTTCTGAGCTTCCTCCCCACTATTTCCCTCATAGCAACATAGTTCCCTTTCTTGAAGTTGAGCGCAGTTGTTGTGGTCCTCCTTACTATGGGTGTCCCCCTTTCTAATGTGAATCTTATCACGTTGTGATCACTGTTGCCTAGTGGTCCTCCCACTTCTACCCCTCTTGCAGGCCCCCCTAATCCGTTTAGGTTGAGGTCAAGAGTAGCACCCCCTCGAGTCGGTTCTTTGACTAGTTGCTCCATGAAGCAGTCCCTCACAGCTTCTACAAATCCTGTTTCCCTAGTGCAGTTGGAGTGACCCGTACTCCAGTCTATTCCCGGGTAGTTGAAGTCCCCCATCACTGTTACACTTCCAGTCCTGCATTCCTGTCTCAATTCCGCTTCCAAGTCGTGTCCGACTCCTTCTGGCGTACCAGGTGGGAGATAGTACAGCCCCAGTTTTATGCCTGCACCCTTGTTTCCCGGCAATTTGACCCATAGCGATTCCAGCCCCTCTGCCTTCGTTGCCATATCCATCCCGACCGAGTGGATAGAGTCCTTTATATATAGTGCTATGCCTCCCCCCTTCTTGTGGGTCCTGTCCCTCCTGTAGAGCTTGTACCCCGGCAGCGCCACATCCCATTGATTTTCCTCTGTCCACCAGGTTTCTGCAATTCCAATTATATCTAGGTCCTCCCCCTTGGCCACGACTTCTAGTTCACCCATCTTGGCCATGAGGCTTCTTGCATTTGCGTATAAGCACCGCAGGTCTCGTAGGTCCCGTCGTTTTTCCTCCACCTCTGCATTTACCTGGGCCGCCTGCCCTTGGATTTCGGGCAGTTCTCCCGTTCCCTGTGCTTCTGCTTTGCCCTCAGCCTTTACCCTCTTAGCTTTCAGCTTCCCCACATTCCCGCCACCCCACTTCCCCGCTTTTCCTCTGGGTTTTCTAGCCCTACCGGCCCCCTCCTGGGCTATCATCCCTTGAGCCTCTGTTTGATCCCCCTCGCCTTGTGGTACCTCTATATTGCCCTCAGCTTTCGCCCTCGTGCCACCCAGTCCCCCTGTGTCTCCATGCCCCTTAGTCTTCTCCCAGCAAGCTCCCTTTACCTGATGTTTCCCTCGCTGTCTGATCATAAGATCCTCCGGTCCCTCTGCTTCCTCCCTGCAGTCAGCCCGTTCAGCATCTGTTCTGGATACTGTTGTCCGAAGGGTCAACATCAGATCAGCTGTCGGCTTTCCCCCTCTCCTCAGTTTAAAGCCCTCTCGATCTCCTTCCTCATATTGGCTGCCAGTAGTCTAGTTCCCGCTGTGCTCAGGTGCAGGCCGTCCCGCCGGTAGAGCTTGCTTTTTCCCCAGAAGGACGTCCAGTTCCTCACAAAGTGGAAGCCCTCCTCCTGGCACCATCTCCTCAACCATGCATTCACAGCCTGGAGGTCTGCCTGCCTCTTTGCATCTGCTCTCGGTACAGGCAGGATCTCCGAGAATGCTATCCTCCGTGTGCTCCGCTTCAGCTTTTGTCCCAGGACCCTGAACTGGTCATTCAGTGTGGCCATGCTGAAGTTCCTCCGGCTCACATCATTCGTTCCGACGTGGATTATTACCACAGTCTCCTCTGTCTCTGCTCCGTCCAGGATCCTCTCGATCCTATCAGTGATGTCTCGTGTCTTGGCCCCTGGGAGACAAGTCACTAGCCGGTCCTCCCTTCCTCCAGCTACGTGACTGTCTACCTCTCTCAAGATCGAGTCTCCCACCACAATAGCAGACTTCCCTTTCCTCAGCAACCTCCTCTGCCTCAGGTCTGTGTCCTTGGTGTAGTGCGGTGTCTCTCCCTCGGGGTCCCGGTGAGTCGCGGTCTCCTCCTCTTGCGTGGTTCCTCTGCTAGGTCCTTCCCCGGTGTCGCCTTGTGGATCCTGGGTCTCATCTGCCGACATCCGTCTGTGCAGCTGCTGGTCCTGTTCCTCTACCTTCCTATAGGCCTCCTCGATGAATCTCTCGAGGTCTCTCACCTGGTCCACAATGGGGCCTGCTCCGTCTGTGTTCTGGATTGACCAGCTCGTCTCCTCTGTGGTGCGCAGTCCCTCCAGTTCCTGGACCCTGACCCTCAATCTGCCGACCTCCATCCTCAGGCTTTCCAGTTCCTGACACCGACTGCATATGTACTCCCGCCTTCCCAAGGGGAGGTAGTCGTACATATTGCACTCTGTGCAGTATACCGGAAAGTACCTCTGGGATCCTGGGTCCTCCATCGCTCTCGTAAAGTGCTGGTGTGCTCCTGCTGATTGGAGCCTGTTATTTTGTTAGCTTCAGAATCCAACTGTCGTCACTGCAGGCGCTTCACAAAGGCGCGCCGAACGGCTGAGCGCCGTTGGCGCTGTGCTCTTTTAAATGTTCCCTTTCGGTCAGGGAGGGGGGCGGAGCAGGGCTCCCACGCTGCCTGTCTTCGGGAACAATCTGGATACGCTGTCTCCCGCTGGTGGCCTGAAAGGGGGCCCGGCTGGCTGCTGTGCTCTTTTAGATGTTCCCTTTCGGTCAGGGAGAGGGGCGGAGCAGGGCTCCCACGCTGCCTCTCTTCGGGAACAATCTGGATACGCTGTCTCCCGCTGGTGGCCTGAAAGGGGGCCCGGCTGGCTGCTGTGCTCTTTTAGATGTTCCCTTTCGGTCAGGGAGAGGGGCGGAGCAGGGCTCCCACGCTGCCTCTCTTCGGGAACAATCTGGATACGCTGTCTCCCGCTGGAGACTTAGTAGATAAAGACAGGTTGTTCACCCTCTCCAAGGTAAGGAGAACGAGAGGGCACTCTCTAAAGTTAAAAGGGGATAGATTCCGTGGGTTATCTCTGGGTGCTGCTCATTTTAAAATCGCAGTATTTGCTAATGATCTTTTAGTATTTTTGACTGAACCCCAGCAATCGTTGCACACACTACTGGAGAGTTTACGTGAATATGGAGATTTCTCTGGTTTTACACTGAACTTGGGGAAGTCGGAGGCCTTGGCTTTTTCGGAATATCTTAAGGGGCTTTTTTTGGAGGGGGGACTTCCCGTTACGATGGGCTGGGTCTTCTTTTCGGTACCTGGAGGTTTGGCTGACTATGGATCTGTGTCGACTTTATTGTATTAATGTAGATAAACTGCTGGTTGATACTAAACAGCTTCTGGTTAAATGGAAGGCTCTTCCGCTTTCCCTATTAGGTAGGATCCACCTTTTTCGTATGGTTTTATTCTGCCCTGGCATTCTTCTGCCGTGATAAAGCCATGATGGGGTATGTGCTGCCAACGATGCACTTTGTTATAAAGGTACTGTATTTCAGTTTCATGGTCAGGGTTTGGATGGGTGAGAGAGATGGAAGGGTCGTGGGGGGAGCGCTGCTGCTGCCGGCGACTAGGGCTTATTTTGGGGGGTAGGGCTTATATTAAGACCTACCCTGAAAATGATGCTAGGGCTTATTTTCGGGGTAGGTTTTATTTTTGGAGAAACACGGTAGTATATAGTTAAAAGGTTACAATTTACACTATATTAGCCATAATTTCAGTACATGTTTCCGATACAAGTTTTTTCTGACTAGATATATATTTAGGGTCTAATACTAATTTACAGTTTACTGGTTAATATAATTTACCCTGGTTATTCTACAGTACAAGTTTTATGCTAATTGACAAACAGACAGTTTAGTTTATAGGTTGGATTTGCCATAGGTATAATACCAGATTTTACCTTATAAGCTTTCCATAGGTGACATAACAGTTTCTGGTACCAATGTACATTTCTTTGTAGTCCATCAGTCAAGGGCAGGGGCTAGGTGAAGAGGTATGTTTTTATTGCTTTCTTAAAGTTGAGGAGTCCTTCAAGGGATCTGATCTGTAGGGGCAGTCGATTCCAGTGGCTCGGTATGTAGTGGGAGTAGGAACGTTGTTTGGCGGTTTGCAGTTGCAGGGCACGACCAGGTGACATTTTGAGGTGTATTTCAGCCTGGGAGCGGAGAGACCGGTTCTATACATACGGAGGAATCTTAGCCATCACATTACTGCATCCAAAATGGCTAGTTTTCTTTTTTTAATATTCTTTATTCATTTTTAAAAATATTATCATTACAGCACAATATACTTAACTAGTCTTTAAGCCCTTTACATTAACGGGTGCTAGAAAGCAGCCCCCTTTCCCTCTCCCCCTCCAGTTCCTCCCTAACTGTCTATCCTTGGCCCCCCTTATGTCTTCCCCCCCTAAGCAAAATGATCTGCCTCCCAGCACACCCCACCCTCTGAAGCAGCCCCCTTTCTCTCTACCCCTCCAATTCCTCCCTGACAGTGTCTCCGTGGCCCCCCTTCTGTCTCCCCTCCCAAGCAAAGCTGTCTGCCTCCCAGCACACCCCTCCCCCCCAAAGCAGACCCCTTTCCCTCTACCCCTCCAATTCCTCCCTGACTGTCTTTCCGTGGCCCCCCATTTTGTTTCCCCTCCAAGCAAAGCTGTCTGCCTCCAAGCACACCCCTCCCCCAAAGCAGGCCCCTTTCCCTCTCCCGCTCCAGTTCCTCCCTGTCTCTCTGTGGCCCCCCTTCTGTCTCCCCTCCCAAGCAAAGCTGTCTGCCTCCCAGCACACCCCTCCCCCCCAAAGCAGACCCCTTTCCCTCTACCCCTCCAATTCCTCCCTGACTGTCTTTCCGTGGCCCCCCATTTTGTTTCCCCTCCAAGCAAAGCTGTCTGCCTCCAAGCACACCCCTCCCCCAAAGCAGGCCCCTTTCCCTCTCCCGCTCCAGTTCCTCCCTGTCTCTCTGTGGCCCCCCTTCTGTCTCCCCCCCCAAGCAAAACTGTCTGCCTCCAAGCACAGCCCTTCCCCAAAGCAGGCCCCTTTCCCTCTCCCGCTCCAGTTCCTCCCTGTCTCTCTGTGGCCCCCCTTCTGTCTCCCCCCCCAAGCAAAACTGTCTGCCTCCAAGCACAGCCCTTCCCCAAAGCAGGCCCCTTTACCTCTTCCGCTCCAGTTCCTCCCTGTCTCTTCGTGGCCCACCCAATTTTCTCTTCTCGCGGTCTGGCCGGCTACCCTTCATTGGGACATATGTTTTGGACCTGCCCCAAAATTCAACAGTTTTGGACATATCTTGGTCATTATACTACGATGCTTTGGAGAAGGCGATGGCTTCCGCAACCGAGAGCTCTATTCGGATATTATAATATAGCCACTCCTAAACCTAAAGGAATGACAGCTTTTATCACTAGAGTGCTTTTGATGGGAAAGAAAGCAATTCTTACTAACTGGTTATCCCGAGATCCTCCTTCTAATGCTCAATGGAGAGCCTTGATGATAACTCATGCTACGCTGGAGCGAAGATCGGTGGGAGACTTTGAATATGGGCCGGGTCGTGGATTTCGTCAGACCTGGGAATATTTCTGGCAGGATCTCACACCATATGCTCGAAGTAGACTCTTGAATCAATAGATTTACTTTTCACTCTCAATTTTTCTGTGGCATTGGACTCTTGGGGTGGGGAGGGAGGGAAGGGAGGGAGGGGGAGTGTATTAAATATTATTTCCTGACTATGCTATTTGTTTTATTTGTTATTTGTTGAAATAAAAACATTTGAACATAAACAAAAGTTTGTTATTTTTTGCCGAAATTTGACTTTTTGCCCTCATAGATGTTCCAAATAAAATGGTATCATATGATAATGCCATTGGATTTTCTAATAAATTATTAACCTGACCCAAATCGATCTCCAGAATTTTAGTATCAAAGGACAATAGTATAGTAAATGATCCAATGTCCCAACTTCCAGATGACAATGCCAGCATCTATTAGATTTGGAACTATCTACTCTATACAAACGAACTGGGGTCCAAAATAGAAACATAGAAAGTGATGGCAGAAAAAGGCCGAGGCCTATCGAGTCTGCCCACTCCATTGACTCACCCCCCTATTTAATCGCTCTCCGATGACCTTTCCCTCGTAGAGATCCGACATGAGCATCCCATCTGTTCTTAAAATCTGGCACGCTGCTGGCCTCGATCACCTGTACTGGGAGCTTATTCCAGCTGTCAACCACTCTTTCAGTGAAGAAGTATTTCCTGGTGTCGCCATGAAACTTCCCGCCCTTTATTTTCAGCGGGTGTCCTCTTGTGGCCGAGGGTCCTTTAAGAAGGAAAATATCATCTTCTACCTTGATATGACCCAGTGACATACTTAAACGTCTCAATCATGTCTCCTCTTTCCCTACGTTCTTCGAGAGAGTATAGCCGCAATTCGTTCAGCCTTTCTTCGTATGATAGATCTTTGAGCCCTGAGACCATCCTGGTGACCATTCGCTGTACCGACTCGACTCTCAGCACATCTTTATGGTAATGTGGCCTCCAGAATTGTACGCAGTACTCCAGATGAGGCCTCACCATGGTTCTGTACAAAGGCATTAGGACGTCTGACTTCCGACTAACAAAGCTTCTCCGGATACAATCCAGCATCTGCCTAGCACTGGATGAAGCCTTCTCCACTTGATTGGCCGTTTTCATGTCTTCACTGATGTTCACCCCCAAATCCCATTCTGCTGTAGTTCTTGCTAAGGTTTCACCATTTAATGTGTACGTTCTGCACGGATTATTGTTGCCAAGGTGCATGACCTGGCATTTGTTAGCGTTGAAGTTAAGCTACCAGGTCGAGGACCAAAGTTCCAATAAAAGCAGGTCTTGCGTCATGCTGTTGGACAGACTGCCGTTACTTACAATGTTACATAGTTTGGCATCATCGGCGAATAATGCTATTTTACCTTGAAGCCCCTGAGTCATGTCTCTTACGAATATGTTGAAAAGGATCGGGCCCAAGACCGAGCCCTGCAGCACCCCACTGGTCACCTCCGACGTTTTAGAGATGGTACTATTAACCACCACCCTCTGAAGTCTACCACTCAGCCAATCGTGGACCCATGCTGTAAGTGTTTCATCTAATCCCATCGATTTCATCTTGCTCAATAGCCTGCGGTGGGGGACGCTATCAAAGGCTTTGCTGAAGTCCAAGTACATGATCTCCAGGGATTCTCCCAAATCTAATTTCCTTGTTACCCAGTCAAAGAAACTGATGAGATTGGATTGACAGAACCTACCCTTGGTGAATCCATGTTGGTGGGGATCGCGTAGTTCCTCCTCGTCTAGTATTATGTCTAATTTGCGTTTGATGAGTGTTTCCATGAGTTTACTCACTACCGATGTGAGACTCACCGGTCTGTAATTCGCAGCCTCTGTCCTGCAACCCTTTTTGTACAGAGGAACGACGTTAGCTGTTTTCCAGTCCAAGGGCACTATTCCCGTGCTCAAGGACAGATTGAAGAGTATGGATAACGGTTCCGCTAGGACGTCCCTGAGCTCACTGAGCACTCTGGGATGTAGATTGTCCAGCCCCATTGTTTTGTTCACCTTGAGTCTTGATAATTCATCGTAGACGTCTCCGGAAGTAAACTCAAAATCCCGAAACGGGTGTTCTGAACTTTGCTTTGCCTGCAACCGTGTGCCTCACAGGTGAAGACCGAGCAGAAGTATTCATTTAGTAGTTCGGCTTTGTCTGAATCTGATTCTACATACTTCCCATCTGATTTCCTAAGGCGCACTATCCCATCAGTGTTTCTTTTTCTGTCACTAATATACCTGAAGGAGGATTTGTCGCCCTTCTTGATGTTCCTTGCTAGGTTTACCTCAGCTCGATGCTTGGCCTCTCTGACTGCCGCTTTCACCGCTGTAGATTTGGCCATGTATTCCAATTTAGCCTCCCTTGTCTCTGAATGTTTGTAGGAAATGAATGCTAATTTCTTTTCTTTAACGAGATCTGAGATCTGTGGTGAACCATTGGGGTCTATTGTTTCTTTGCCGTTTGCTTGCTGATTTTATGTATCGGTTCGTTGCACTACATGTAAGGTAGATTTCAAGGTTGACCACATATCCTCCACATTATCAGCCACAGCTTGGATTTGTAGTGCGTGATGGACGAAATCTCCCATGTGTTTGAAGTCAGCGCCTCGAAAGTTGAGTACTCTTGTTGTCGTGCTTGATCTAGTGAAATCTTTCTTGAGGTTGAACCATACCATGTTGTGGTCACTGGAGGCTAACTTATCGCCTACCGAGACCTCCGATACGCTTTCTCCATTGGTGAGTACCAGGTCCAGTATTGCCTGTGCCCTAGTGGGCTCCAATACCAGTTGTTTGAGTTGTGCTCCTTTAATGGTGAATAATAGCCTTCTGCTGGTTGTCGCTGTGGTCTGCTGGTTGTCACTGTAAGCGTGTTCCAATCTGCATCCGGCATGTTGAAGTCCCCTAGCAGTACAGTGTCCCCCCTTAAAGTGATATTCTCTATGTTTTGGATTAATTCTATGTCTTTGTTTTCCAGCTGTCTTGGTGGTCTGTATATTACACCAAGATACAGACACTTTTCTTTGCCTCTGGCTAGGTTTACCAAGAGGGATTCCCGGAGTACTTGACCTCCGTGATTCTCATAGTTTTAATGTCCTCCCTAGTGTATAGCGCTACCCCTCCTCCTAACTTGCTCTCTCTGTCTTGACGAAGTAAGTTGTAACCCGGTATAGCCATATCCCACCCATGAGAGTCCATGAACCAACTTTCGGAAATCGCCACCACATCTAGGTCAGCATTTATTATCTCGGTCTCCAGTTCCAGGATTTTATTGCCTAAACTGTGTGCATTGACATACATAGCCCTCCATGCCTTGTGATTGCTAGGACCCTGTGGGGAGTTTCCCATCCGAGTTAGTTTGCCCCCTAATGAATTGTTTGCAATGTGAGTACTTACCTCGGACTTGGTATTGTATGTAATAAGAAAAGCCATGTTTGTCTCATAGATGCAGACATTGTACATCTCAACTTTCAAGACTAAATTTGTGGCCACTGATATGCAGTAATTTGATGCTTTATCTTAATGCTCCAAATGTCACGCAGACCATTTTTGGGTTTCTTATTCAAAAATCCAGATATTAATTTATACCACTGTTTTCCATTTTCCCTATTAATAGCCATGCACTAATGTTGCCTATTTTGTAGGCAGTAAGGGCCCCCATGATAATCCTGCATTAATCCTTAAAAGATATACTGAGAATGTAACTTGAAGAACAAATATCACAACTGACCAAGAAAAGCAGCCATAGGCAAACAGGAAAATCACCACTAGATTCAACTTACAATCTGGAGTCCAACTTCAACAGGAAACCCAGGTGATCATATTCTGAAAAACAAAACCATGAAAGAGCTTTTGATTAATTATTAAGTAACTAGTGCTAGAATATATGTCTGTCTGTCTGTCTTTCTTTCTGTCTCTCTCCCTGCCCCTGTCTCTTTCTTTCTTTCTTTCTTTCTGTCTCTCTCCCTGGCCCCCTTTGTCTGTCTGTGTTTCTATCTCTCTCCCTGCCCCTGTCTCTTTCTTTCTTTCTCTCTCTCCCCCTCCCGCTGTCTGACTTTCTTTCTGTCTGTCTCTCTCCCTGGCCCCCTTTGTCTGTCTGTATTTCTGTCTCTCTCCCTTCCCGCTGTCTTTCTTTCTCGTTCGCTGCTTGCCTGTCTTTCTGTCTCTCTCCATGGTCCCCTGCCTGCCTTTCTTTGTCTTTCTCTATGGCCCCCTTCTGTCTCCTCCCCCAAGCAAACCAAGATTGCTCTTTGCCTCCCAGCCCACACCTACCCCCAAAGCAAGTTCACTCCCTGGCCCCCCTTTCCCTCTCCCTCACCCCCACTTCCCTGTGCAGCAGCAGTATTTCCCTCCCACCCTTCTCTGTGCAGCAGTAGCATTTTTCTCACCCCCCACTTCCCTGTGCAGCAGCAGCATTCCCTCCCCCTCCATTTCTCTGTGCAAATCACGTAATCGTGTATGTGCAGAGGTCGGGGAAAGGTCGGATTAGATACCAGCAAGGGTCCTCCCCACCCCACTTGGTTGTGAAAGATCAATCGGCTCAGTTTCGCGCCCAACGTTGACAGGAAAGCTCTTTCTTCCGATCGCAGCAGCTGTTGGCGGGAGGAGGGGGGGAAGGGTTTTCCTGAGGTGAGCAGTGTTTATCCCTCTCTGGACAACAGCATCATTCGAAGTTCCCAGGCTTCAGGAAAAAGGTGGTATTTCCATGATGGGATTTTAAAGGATGCCGCCGCCTCCTTCTCTCCCCGATGTCAGCTCCGAACGAGCGCACGCGCTCCGAACGTGTGCACGCACCGCATCCTTTAACATTCTGCCAGCCACGGAGCTACAGTCGCACGGAGCCACAAAAAATGAAGTGCGCATGCACCCTAAGGGTATTATTATAGAGGATTCCTAGACATGCAACATGACATAAACATGCTCGAGAAATGGGCTGCGACATAGCAAATGAGGTTTAATGTGGATAAGTGTAAGGTGATGCATGTCGGCAGCGAAAAGGGTGAACAGAATGCTAGGAATGATTAGGGATGGGAGGGATGTTATTGAATGAGAGTACCCAAGAGAGGGACTTGGGGGTAATGGTGGACATGTCAATGAAGCCGACGGCACAGTGCGCAGCAGCCGCTAAGAGAGCGAATAGAATGCTAGGTATAATCAAGAAGGGTATTACAGCCAGGACGAAAGAAGTTATCCTGCCGCTGTATCGGGCGATGGTGCGCCCACACCTGGAATACTGTGTCCAGTTTTGGTCGCCATACCTTAAGAAGGATATGGTGTTACTTGAGAGAGTTCAGAGAAGAGCGACACGTCTGATAAAAGGGATGGAAAACCTTTCATACGCTGAGAGATTGGAGAAACTGGGTCTCTTTTCCCTGAAGAAGAGGAGACTTAGAGGGGATATGATAGAGACTTATAAGATCATGAGGGGCATAGAGAGAGTAGAGAGGGACAGATTCTTCAAACTTTCAAAAAATAAAAGAACAAGAGGCCATTCGGAAAAGTTGAAAGGGGACAGATTCAATACAAATGCCAGGAAGTTCTTCTTTACTCAATGTGTGGTGGACACTTGGAATGCGCTTCCAGAGGACGTTATAGGGCAGAATACAGTACTGGGATTTTAAGAGAGGATTGGACATTTTCCTGCTGGAAAAGGGAATAGAAGGGTATAAATAGAGGATTACTGCTCAGGTCCTGGACCTGTTGGGCCGCCGCGTGAGCGGACTGCTGGGCAAGATGGACCTCAGGTCTGACCCAGCAGAGGCATTGCTTATGTTCTTATGAAGATGGGGGGTCACAAACAGATCGGAGAAGGTTATCATGCTGCTGTACCGGGCCATGGTACACCCTCACCTGGAATACTGCATCCAGTTCTGATCGCTGTACATGAAGAAGAACACGATACTACTCGAAAGGGTCCAGAGAAGAGCAACTAAAATGGTTAAGGGGCTGAAGAAGTTGCCGTACAGTGAGAGATTAGAGAAACTGGGCCTCTTCTCCCTTGAAAAGAGGAGACTGAGAGGGGACATGATTGAAACATTCAATGTAATGAAGGGAATAGACAGATAAGGACAGATTGTTTACCCTCTCCAAGGTAGGGAGAACGAGAGGGCACTCTCTCAAGTTACGTACAAACGTAAGGAAGTTCTTCTTCACTCAGAGAGTGGTGGAAAACTGGAATGCTCTTCCAGAGGCTGTTATAGGGGAAAACACCCTCCAGGGATTCAAGACAAAGTTGGACAAGTTCCTGCTAAAATGGAACGTACGCAGGTAGGGCTGGTCTTGGTTAGGTCACTGATCTTTGACCTAGGGGCTGCCGCGTGAGCGGACTGCTGGGCACAATGGACCACTGGTCTGACCCAGCAGCGGCAATTCTTATGTTTTTATGTACAAATGGGCTGCTCCTTATGCCTATCGGAGACAGAAACGAGAATATAAACATAGTAGATGTCTGACCTAACCTACCTAGATTATCATCCTTTCTTCCTTTAACAAAAAAGGAGGGTAGGCTTTTTAACCTGGTTATCTGGATTAAGGGAACAAAAAGCTGCTTACCCAATGTACCCATTAACTCAGCCCCTGCACCTACACACATACCCAATGCACCCTCTCTCAACACTTGCATCCACAGATATACAAGCACAAAAGGGATCCAGTCACATACATAACACAGAGACAATTCATACACAAAGGTAGAACAAATATAGAAGAGACTGAGGAAGTGAAGGAACTGAGAAAGACAGGGATAACCCTGGGTGGGGAAGGTGATTATACACAGGGGAAATGGATGAATGATTGAGTCTGGGGGGACAGAGTGATGGGTAAACACGGATTGGACCGTGTAGGGTCCCATTCACCCTTTGGTACTATACCATCTCTACATTACAAAGACTAGAGGACACTTGAAATTACAGGGAAATACTTTTAAAACCAATAGGAGGAAATAATTTTTTCATTCAGAAACTAGTTAAGCTCTGGAATGTGTTACCACATCCTCTGACAAGAGGGGTTAATGTAGCTGGTTTAAAAACAAGAAATGGACAGGTTCCTGGAGGAAAAGTCCATAAACTGCTGTTGAGACAGACAAAGGAGAAGCCACTGCTTGCCCTGAATTGGTGGCATGGAATGCTGCTACTATTTGGGGTTTTGCCAGGAACTTGTGACTTGGATTGGCTTCTGTGAAGATGGGATACTGGGCTAGATGGACCATTGGTCTGATCCAGTAAGGCTTTTCTTATTTAATTATGATACAATACTCATCACCAGCAGAAGCAAAGAAGATATGCTGTATCTACTGAGAAAAGTCAAAGCCAAAAGTCATAACACGGGATTAGGACTCAACATAAACAAGACAAAAATGATGAAGATTTTGAGCTTGAAGGCAATAGAAGTTGTAAAGCAGTGGCTCCCAACCCTGTCCTGGAGGACCACTGGCCAGTCAGGTTTTCTGGATATTCCTAATGAATATGCATGGAGAAGATTTGCATACCTGTCACCTCCATCATATGCAGTGTGGTCGCAAAAATAATGGAAAAAGTGGTATATTCGCAATTTAACGTAGAACATAATCTTTTCCAGAGAAAGGAAAATGGTAAAACCAGAGGACATAATTTGAGGTTGAGGGGTAGTAGACTCAAGAGCAATGTAAGGAAATTCTTCTTTACGGAGAGGGTGGTGGATGACTGGAATGCGCTCCCGAGAGAGGTGGTGGAGATGAAAACGGTGACGGAGTTCAAAGAAGCATGGGATGAACACAGAGGATCTAGAATCAGAAAATAATAGTAAATATTGAAGAACTAAGGCCAGTACTGGGCAGACTTGCACAGTCTGTGTCTGTTTATGGCCATTTGGTTAAGGATGGGCTGGGGAGGGCTTCAATGGCTGGGAGGGTGTAGATGGACTGGAGTGAGCTTTGATGGAGACTTCAGTAGTTGGAACCTAAGAACAGTACCGGGCAGAGCTTTGAATTCTTGCCCAGAAATAGCTAAGAAGAAGAAGAAGAAAAAGACCAACGAATTTTTAGATTGAATCAGGTTGGGCAGACTAGATGGACCATTCGGGTCTTTATCTGACGTCATCTACTATGTTACTGTGATACCAAAATCTGTAATATAGATATGCTGGATGGTTTGAATAACATGAGGAAAGACCTGATGAAACTTGAAGAATGGTCTGAAATTTGGCAGCTAAAATGTAATGCATTTGGACTGCAAAAACCCAAGGGAACAGTACAGTTTAGGGGTTGAAGAATTTATGTGCACGATAGAAGAGCGGGGCTTGGGTGTGATTATATGCGATGATCTTAAGGTGGCCAAACAGGTTGAAAAGGTGATGATGAAAGCCAGAAGGATGCTAGGTTGCATAGGGAGAGGTAAGGCCAGTAGGAAAAAGGAGGTATTGATGATAATAATAATAATAATAACAACTTTATTTTTGTATACTGCAATACCACAAGCAGTTCAGAGCGGTTTACAGAGGAAGAGACTGTACATATACAGCGTTGTTACAGAAAATATTGTCAAGTACATTAGTAAAAAATCTCAATTACATTAGTAAGCCGAGAGAGGTTAGGTATAATTAGGTGACCATACGTCCCGTTTTCATCAAAATGGTGCATGGAACAGTCTCTCGGAAGAGGTGGTGGAGACAGAGACTGTGTCTGAATTTAAGAGGACCAGGGATAGGCATGTGGGATCTCTCAGAGAGAGAAAGAGATAATGGTTACTGCGGATGGGCCATTTGGCCTTTATCTGCCATCATGTTTCTATGACTTATTTAATATCTCACTACTGTATTCTGTAGAACCTGTAATTTCCTTTGTCTTATAGATTAATTATTTTTGGCACTACTGATGCAGTTGTTGTGCTGGATACTTAGAAAGACCAGTTACTGAAGAATCTAGTTATGATAACTATTAAACCTATCCTTTTCCACTGGAAAGACTCTTCTAAATTGGAATATAACAATTGGTGGAATTTGGTGAATTTAATATGCTAAATATGATAAAACTAGTGTTTAAGCCCGTTACATTAACGGGTGCTAGAATAGATGTGTAGACTTTTAGCACAATGGGTCGCTGAGGCGTTTCTTTCTTTCTTACTTTATGTTTTTTATCTCTCTCCCTGCCCCCCTTTCTTTCTGTATCTGTCCACCTGTGTGTCTCTGTCTCTTCCCTGACCCCCTGTCTTACTGTCTCTCTCCCTGGCTGTCGGTCAGTCTTTCTTTGTTTCTGTATCTTCTCCTTTCGCGAGTGTGGGACAGTTGTAGGCGTGCATGCGCACTCCTTCCAGCCATGGACATACGGAACACGCAGGTAGGAGTGCGCATGCGCCGCTTAGGGTGCTAGAATATATGTCTGTCTGTCTCCCTCTCGCTGACTCTCTCTCTCTCCTTGGCCCCCTTTCTCTGTCTGTCTTTCTGTCCCTCTCCCTGCCCCTGTGTCTTTCTTTCTTTCTGTATCCCTCCCTCCCGCTGTCTGTCATTTTTTCCCATTTCCCTGTGCAGCAGCATTTCCATCCCACTTCCCTATGCAGCAGCAACAGCATTTCCCTCCTATCCCCCCCCCTTTCCTGTGCAGAAGCAGCAGCGATATTTCCCTTCCCCTCCAGGTCCCTGTGTAGCAGTAGCAGCATTTTCCCCCACCCCCCTTTCCCTTCTCTTACCACGATCTGGCCTGCTCCGTTCGGCCCCTCCCCCTTCTTTTACTGCGTTGTCCTGCTCGATCTGGCCTGCTCCTGTCCCTCCCACCGCCGACAAACCTCCCGGCTCCAGCCATGTAGGCAGCACTTTAAACACGCTGCTTCACGGCCTTCTACTGATAATTTCCTCTCCAGCGTCTGTCTCCGATGATGTCATCAGAGACGCAGCAGAGGAAATCGGCAATAGAAGGGCGCGAAGCAGCGTGTTTAAAGTGCTGCCTACGCTGCTGGAGCAGGGATGTTTGTGGAGGGTCAACGGGCGGAGCGAGGCTGCTCTCCATCACTCAGTTGCTGCCACTGGAATGCAAACAGGGTGGGGCAGTTGTAGGCGGCGCATGCGCACTCCTTCCGGCCACGAATATACGGAACATGCAGGTGGGAGTGTGCATGCGCCGCTTAGGGTTTTATTATAGAGATATTTGCAGTTAAGTGTGGCAATTTGAGGAGATTTGACTGAATAATAATAATAATAACTTTATTTTTGTATACCGCCATACCCCGAAGAGTTCTAGGCGGTTCACATTAGTTAGACAGGGATTGCAAGTGGTTACATATCAAATTGATCATAGAGTTACAAACAACATGGAGATAGTAGTTACAAGTGGTTACATATCCGAGTAGTGGCCTTTCACTCCTACCCTTTGCTTTCTACCTTCCAACCAGTTTCTGATCCATCTATGTACATCTCCTTCCACCCCATGGTTCTTCAGTTTCCGGAGTAGACGTTCATGGGGCACCTTGTCAAAGGCTTTTTGGAAATCTAGATATATGATGTCTATGGGGTCTCCTCTGTCCATTTGTTTGTTAACTCCCTCGAAGAAGTGCAATAAGTTTGTAACTCCTTCGAAGAAGTACAAACTTATTGCACTTCTTCGAGGGAGTTAACAAACAAATGGACAGAGGAGACCCCATAGACATCATATATCTAGATTTCCAAAAAGCCTTTGACAAGGTGCCCCATGAACGTCTACTCCGGAAACTGAAGAACCATGGGGTGGAAGGAGATGTACATAGATGGATCAGTAACTGGTTGGAAGGTAGAAAGCAAAGGGTAGGAGTGAAAGGCCACTACTCGGACTGGAGGAGGGTCACGAGTGGTGTACCGCAGGGCTCGGTGCTTGGGCCGCTGCTATTTAATATATTCATAAATGATCTAGAAACAGGGACAAAGTGTGAGATAATAAAATTTGCTGACGACACCAAACTATTTAGTGGTGCTCGGACTATAGAGGACTGCGAAGAATTGCAAAGGGACTTGAACAAGCTAGGGGAATGGGCGACGAGGTGGCAAATGAAGTTCAACGTTGAGAAATGTAAAGTATTACATATGGGAAGCAGAAACTTGAGTTACAACTATACAACGGGAGGGATATTATTGAATGAGAGTACACAGGAAAGGGACTTGGGGGTAATGGTGGACACGACAATGAAGCCGATGGCACAGTGTGCAGCGGCCGCTAAGAGAGCGAATAGAATGCTTGGTATAATCAAGAAGGGTATTGCGACCAGAACGAAAGAAGTTATTCTGCCGTTGTATCAGGCGATGGTGCGCCCGCATCTGGAGTACTGCGTCCAATTTTGGTCGCCGTACCTTAAGAAGGATATGGCGTTTCTCGAGAGGGTCCAGAGGAGAGCGACACGTCTGATAAAAGGTATGGAAAACCTTTCATACGCTGAGAGATTGGAGAAATTGGGTCTCTTTTCTCTGGAGAAGAGGAGACTTAGAGGGGATATGATAGAAACTTACAAGATCATGAAGGGCATAGAGAGAGTGGAGAGAGACAGATTCTTCAAACTTTCAAAAAATAAAAGAACAAGAGGGCACTCGGAAAAGTTGAAAGGGGACAGATTCAAAACGAATGCTAGGAAGTTCTTCTTTACCCAACGTGTGGTGGACACCTGGAATGCGCTTCCATAGGATGTAATAAGGCAGAGTATGGTAATGGGGTTTAAGAAAGGATTGGACAATTACCTACTGGAAAAGGGGATAGAGGGGTATAGATAGAGGATTACTGCACAGGTCCTGGACCTGTTGGGCCGCCGCGAGAGCGGACTGCTGGGCACGATGGACCTCAGGTCTGACCCAGCAGAGGCATTGCTTATGTTCTTATGATCGTAGAGTTGCGAACAGCAAGGAGAGAAGAAGAGGGGAGGGAGGGAGACGGGGCAGGGGAGTAGGTCAGAAGGGGGGGAGGAGGAGGATAGAAAAGGGGATTAAGGGTCTTGGTCTCAAAATAGGTGAGTTTTGAGTAGTTTTCTAAAGTCGAGGTAGTTGTAGGCCTTGAGGACCATTTGGGCTAGCCAAGGGTTTAGTTTGGCGGCTTGGAAGGCGTAGGTTTTGTCGAGGAATTTTTTTGAGTGGCATAGTTTTAGGGAGAGGAAGGAGAAGAGTTGAATTTTACGGGAGTTCTTATAGTTGTGGTTAAGGGCGAAGTGGGGGGTTATAGAGCTTGGGGATAAACCAAATATTGTTTTGTAGCAAAAACAGGCGAATTTGAACATGATTCTGGATTCTAGAGGGAGCCAGTGGAGTTTATGGTAGAAAGGGGTGATATGGTCCCATTTTTTCAGGTCAAATATGAGGCGGACAGCGGTGTTCTGGATCATCCTTAGTCTCCTGATGGTTTTCTTTGTGGAGCTTGAGAGAGAATAAAGCATGGAGGCTCTGGTCCCTGTAAGTCCTGACATTAGCAAGACAGGTGAAGTGGGATACATCCCGAGATAAGTCCTGGCATTGGACAGGTGAAGGGGGATGGGATAAAGACAAAGATCACTTTTCTCTTTACAGAAAAACTGCCCTCAACCCCTGCAACTGACATCTACCTTATCTATCTCTGCAGATGATAGAAATAGTAGATTAACTATGAAAAGATATTTCACCATTAACTGAAGAGCATGCAAAGATGGAGAAATACGCTGTTTTATGAGTTCAATTAGCTACTGTAGGAATAAAACTAGAGAAAAAGCAACAGGTCCTGAGGTTGTGGGCTAGCTGTGGTTTTACACCAAGGCCCACCCAGCCAGATATCATAAAGAGATAAACAGACCGTGGTCAGAAGACAGAATTCTCAGAAGAGAGAATTCACAAGAAATATCATCTAATAGAAAGTATCGGAGATGTTTAGAGTTGGGAGGGGGGCTTGTGCTCGGAAATACTAATATGGTGGGGAAACAGGCATTTCGGGGAAAAGGTAGCCCGACGTTGAAATAAAGGGAACATGCCCCTTTAGAGACCTCACTGGATTGAAGGCCTATACTCTGCTTGTCAGATTGCCTCTCCATTACTTTTGGCCAAAAGTGTGTTTCTGGGTTGCCTGCTTGTACTTATGCAGTGTCTCTACCTAAACTTCCTTATTTTCTTGCAGATTTGCTGTGTTATTTTACTTCCCCTTTTATGCGGTTTTTTCTTTCTTTTTCTAGTTTAAAGCCAGCAATGGAATGTGGTCTGCCTTAAACACTGCTTTCTCTTTTTTTTTACTAATCCTGTTTGTTTGTCGTTACACAGGCCCTGTGGCGTCAGCTTTGGACTATCCCGGACCCTGGTGCAGGATTTCATGTCTATTCGCCTGGGACCGGGCTACCATCCCTAGCTGTCCTACGGGTCCTGTATAGACTGGCAGGTTGGATAGTCAGTCTATGGTCCAAAATTTATGGTTTATAATTGATAGTTTATGAGTCCGAATATACAGATATGTGTATATATGGTTTTGACTGGTGGGTGGTAGCCGGTCCATAGTTTAGGAATTGTTTAAGAATTAGGATAGGTGTATATATAGTTAGGCTGGTGGGTGGTAGCCAGTCCATAATTTAGGAATTGTTTAAGAATTAGGATATATGTAAATATGTTTCTGACTGGTGGGTGGTAGCCAGTCCATAGCTTAGGAATAGTTTAGGAATTAGGATGTATATATGTTTATGACTGGTGGGTGGTAGTCAGTCCATAGGTTAGGATAGGAGTCAGAATAGGATAGGAGTCAGAATGGTTGGCGGGTTGTGTAGTCAGCCTCTAGTTTAGGGCGTAGTTGATGTATATATACGTAGGTAATTAGCAGTTAATCAATTACCGGTGGGTCGTGTAGCCGGTATTTAGGTATAGTCCAGCGCAGCTGTATTGTCACTTACTAACACTTCCACTTATGTACCCTCTCTTATACTCTCCTTTGAACAATAATTTTTTTTTTGGGTACAGACACTGATTCAATTGCTGGTTAAATTTTTTTCTTTATTTCTTGTGGTCTTGAGCCAAGCCTGACATTTCCTCTGCTATATCAAACTATCACTGTTATGGTGTGACTGTTGAACCAGCTTTGACTGGTGGTTATGCTGTTTCTGTGGTCTCTGGCCACACCTGAGTTATTGCTACGAAGGTACCTGCTCTTCTGTGATCACATTGCATCATTTTGTAAGTATTCTTATTAGTTTTATTTTTAGACTCATTAGTTTGTACACTTTGTAGTTGGATATATTGTTTATTTCTCCCATGTTGCCTGCTCCTGCAGTCTCCCACCCCCTTCTTCTCCTGCTTCTCCGCTTTTGCTGCTAGCGTCTCAGTCCTCCTGTTTGTATCACTCTCTGCCACTGGCAACTGCCCCTTTTCTCTCCCCAGCGTATACTCCTAACCCTTACCCTGTCTCTCTACCTCCCGTTGCACACCAAGTGCAATGGCAGGCAGATCGCACTCTTACAACACATACTGGTCGTTACTCCCCTGTCCCGTGGGCCGCTTTCTCTCAGGCATTAGATGATATCTGTGAAACTATTCAACAGCAATGCACCCCGTTCCCCACCTTCCCCCATTTTCCAGGAAACTGTGCTTAAGTAGTGTTTTTGTCTCGGAGCCCGCTATGTCTGATCTCTCCCCCTGCTCTATATGACCTTAGGAATCCCCTTGTCTTATACTTCTCTGGCTGCCAGTGCTAGCCAGAATTATTTGTCTTGTGCCCCTAGCCCTAGCTTCTCTTTCTCTTGCCTGTTCCTGTTGGATCTTCTGTTAAGCGGTTGCTTAAGACAATCCTGTTCCTCCTTTTGCCCCCATATTTCCTACCATTGTTGAGCCGAAAGTATACATCTCTTCTCTGCATTGTGCTTTGTGTTACCTAGTCCCTTATGATGTTGTACTATCATGTATGGCCCCTATTTTGTATGGGTTTCGGCTTATTAGTTCTGTTTTTATGGGTTTATTTCTTTGCTACTAACAAGAGGGGTCTTCTAGCCTTGGCATAGCTCTGAGTCTGTGTTTTACTGTAATATTTTCAGCTTGTCATGCTGTCTACAGGCTTCCTTTATTCTTCCGTTTATGCTAGCTGTCGCTTGTGTACTGACCTGTGTAACATATGGCGCTTTGTGAGACAGCGAAAGCATTGCTCTCGTGGGTTTTCTGTTTCCTGTTCTGTCCTGACCGAAAAAAAAAAAAAAATTGGGGGAGGTGAGGGGGATGAGAGTGAATGAGACTGAAAGAGGAAGTATATATTTTAACTGCGTTTCAATGTTACCATAAGCTTTCATTAAACAATTATTTATTTCATATAAGTTTGCTGGATTATAAAGGAGTGTTTTTGAGACAGAGAAGAACGCAATTACAGAAATGATTTGGATCACTATTGTTTTTATATATAAATACAAAACAGTATTGGAAAGAAGGGAGAGAGACAAATATCGAAAGTCAATAGATATATAGAGATAGTGTACGTAGATAAGAAGGATTCGTGACAGGTGATTATGTTTAACCAAATAACTGACAGGCATTTAAGTATAACTGACAATGTAAAAATAAACGCACCCTTTGTCTTTCTAGGTCTGGGATTTTTATTATGGGCGTTTCCCATCACCTCACTTTTTCCCATTACTAACGATCATTTGTTTTCTAGAGTTAGGAAAAACTACAGTGCACTTGAATTATACAAGAGGGGGGACTCCCTTAATACTTGCTAGCAATTAATGTCTGTCTATTTTTCAGCGTTACAGTCTTTTATGTTACTATGAGTCATTATCTGTTGTATTGTGCCCTGTGTTAATGTCAGTGTTTATGGAAATACGAGTGGATTTCTATTTATGAGCGCTCACTATAATTACCAATATAATGAAAGAAGATTTATTTTTTTATTACTCACCACAACCATTTCAAACCTTATTCTTTGTCTGTGATCAAAGTTTAAGAAAGGAGTTATGCTTCTTCTTCTTTTTTCCGTTACACAAAACATACCGAGCTACTTCCTGGTTGATGTGTCTATGTTTAGGGACACTGGGAAATGTAGTGCTTTATTTCTTTAACTTGAAATTATCAGTTGCTATTTTCTCTTTGTTTTTTCATTATTCATGTCTCTACAATAGCTGGAACATATTGCATAGGGTTCTTATGATCCGCTTCTATCCCAAATGGTAATATTAATTAATGTTGTGCTAACACACCGAAGCGAAAGTAACTTCTGCTTTCTTCATGTACTGTACTGTTAACCCATTACACGGTTAACAGCAATATAAAAGGGAAACTATTGTTCCTTTACTTATCATAACAGTTTCAAAAAAAAAAAAACCAAACTTCTAGCAGTCTTTCTCTCTCTGCCTTTTCTTGGAACTTGTAAAAGAAATGTTACTTCTTCTTTTTCTTACATATTCTCTGATACACACAGAAATACTTTTTGGTTTAACACAATGCAATTAGCGTTTGGCTTTAAAAATAAAAAAAAAAATAAAAATGGTTCTACCTGTTGTTTAAGAACTTTTCTAATAAGTTGGTGAAGGAAATATCCAGTCCTATTGATTGGAATTCAAAATACTGTAGTTTAGGTCTTTTTGCTGATTGACATTCAGAATATTAGTGAAAGAAACAAAATTGAACCCATGATTTGATAGAATCCCATGGGAAGGACATTTCTCCCATAAATCCTATTTTATTGTAATTTTTAGGGTTTATCCTCTTTATTTTAGTATGTTTCAATATAACCTATGTGTTAATATGTTTAAGGCTATAGCTTAGCCATCCTTTTGCTTGGGTTTGACTCTTTGCTAATTCATATTTCTGTTTAGCATATTACTCCTGTCCTTTGAACATCATATGCCATTGTAACTATAACTCCCTTAGGCTGACAAATATAATTCAGCCAATACATATATTAGACCTTAGCCTATCTGAATTAAAGCAGATAAGTTTTTGTTTTCTTTTGTCATCTTTTAACGCTGTATTTATC
Organism: Geotrypetes seraphini; assembly: GCF_902459505.1. Taxonomy (NCBI): domain Eukaryota; kingdom Metazoa; phylum Chordata; class Amphibia; order Gymnophiona; family Dermophiidae; genus Geotrypetes; species Geotrypetes seraphini. Next base: position 74,631,694 of record NC_047095.1, read on the forward strand.
CTGTTAGTAATATTGCTCAGGTATTGTTGGAAACAAGTTAAATGATATATACAGTACAGATATTTTTGCCTTATTAATTATGGATCACTTCACAAAGACAATTGCCTATCAGAGGAAGCTGTATGCTACATGAGAATCCGTGTTTACATCCTTTTAATGTCTATTAAGGACTTATTTGCATAATTATGGACTAATGCTATTTGAAATATCATCACTGGAAGAAAGATTTTCGGCCGTATGAAACCCCGATGACGGATGAGCCCCAACGGAAGGATCTTGCTACCGGAGAAGAAACTGGATAAATGCCGAGACTTACCAGCGAAGACTTCCTGACTGTTGCTACCAAAGACGGGATGACCTTTATGACCTTGAACTTTTACAGCTTTAATTATGGACTTATTAATTTGCACTTTAACTCTTTTATGGACTCATGCAGTATTAGTACATATATATATTTTCATGTGTTCATAGTTATTTCTAACAGCCCTATTGCAAGTTCATGTGCTTTTCTTGATTGTGACTTTATGCATTTTCATCCTGTTTTGACTCCCACAATAGCTCCCTAGTTATTTTCCCCTCCAGTTGGATTCTTTCCATTCCCTTTCTTGCTGCTAAGCTGAGGAGAACTGCAGTGAAGAAGAAGTGATGAGCCCAGCTGAAGGATGATGACGTAAGATTTGATGTGGTTACCTGGACTTTCACCCCTGGCGTCTGGACCCAGCCGAGTCTGCACCGATCCCAGCTGTTTTGGAAGAGCATGGAAATAATCTAACTTGTTAATTTATCCCGCCATCCCTTTTGGATGTAGTATGCTCATAACAGGATGAAGCCATAAAGAGAGTATATATTAAAATGTATCAGGTTAAATTATGAACCCCTGCAGATACCTGGTTGCCCGAACTATCCCAAATGTTGAAATAGAGACCCCTACACAGACCCATACACAACATTTTTGATAATCTTGACTTGGCTGATTTTTAATGTACCTCCCTATGAAACACCAGCAGCTGATTTCCCCTCCCACGAGTCACCACCTATCCCCACAACATCAGTAATTTATGCTGATGTTTCTATCACAGCCCGGCAGGTATAAGTCATTTATTTGAAGCTTAAATGCCCATGATTTCTGCTTTACACAAAAATCTGAATCATTGACTGCTTAGCCTAGTATTATAAGCAATAAGTACACTGCGACATGTTATACTGCTCTGTCCTCGATAGCATAGCAAGGGTGGGTACTTGTCTCTTTCCTTTTCCATGGGTAGTTCCTAGCACATAGCCCCGGCCCATAATATACAGTTTCTGATACAAACTAACTCCTCACCGAATGAACAGGGGTCAAAGCCACCTGGAGGGGCTTTGAAGAGGGGATGAGAGAGAATAAAGCATGGAGGCTCTGGTCCCTGTAAGTCCTGACATTAGCAAGACAGGTGAAGTGGGATACATCCCGAGATAAGTCCTGGCATTGGACAGGTGAAGGGGGATGGGATAAAGACAAAGATCACTTTTCTCTTTACAGAAAAACTGCCCTCAACCCCTGCAACTGACATCTACCTTATCTATCTCTGCAGATGATAGAAATAGTAGATTAACTATGAAAAGATATTTCACCATTAACTGAAGAGCATGCAAAGATGGAGAAATACGCTGTTTTATGAGTTCAATTAGCTACTGTAGGAATAAAACTAGAGAAAAAGCAACAGGTCCTGAGGTTGTGGGCTAGCTGTGGTTTTACACCAAGGCCCACCCAGCCAGATATCATAAAGAGATAAACAGACCGTGGTCAGAAGACAGAATTCTCAGAAGAGAGAATTCACAAGAAATATCATCTAATAGAAAGTATCGGAGATGTTTAGAGTTGGGAGGGGGGCTTGTGCTCGGAAATACTAATATGGTGGGGAAACAGGCATTTCGGGGAAAAGGTAGGCTTTACGGAAAACAGAGCAGACACGTAACATGACGTAGGTAAGAATAGCCAATAAATGAACGTAGTTAGGCAGTAATGCATAAGTAAATAGCCAATAGGGATGTATCAGGTGATGTAAACCAACGTGGTGTTGGCCACTAAGAAATGTATAAGAACCAGGCCTTTAGAAGGGAGAGTTCAGAACAGACATCAGAGGACCTCTAGGCCTAGAGGTCACCTTCTGTATCACCTTCTGTTACACTATATACTATATGATCTATTCTTGTAAGCTGTTATTGATTGACTAAATAAATATATACTTATTGAAGCCAGTATATAGTCTCATTACCGAGGTCTCATTACCGAGGTAGGCCTGGACAGCGGCCTATCTACCTCAAGCTCAAGTAGATGATGTTGCAGTAGTCCAGTATGCTGAGGATGGAGGATTGTACTAAGAGGCGGAATGAAGTGTCAAAGTATTTTTTTATGGTGCGGAGTTTCCATAGTGTCGAGATACATTTCCTAACTGTGATATCAGTGTGTTTCTCGAGGGATAGATGTTTGTCCAGTGTTACACCTAGTACTTTTAAAGTTTGTTCGAGGGGGAATGTGGATCCATTTACTTGAATTGTGGTGTCTTTGATTTTGTCTTTGGGGGTTGCTAGGAAGAATTTTGTTTTGTCTGGGTTTAGTTTTAATCTGTAGGATAGTATCCAGAGTTCTATCTGACTAAGTATGCTTATGAGGGAGTTAAGGAGTTCTTGAGTGAAACTGGTTAGAGGGATGACTATGGTAATGTCGTCCGCGTAGATAAAGAATTTTAGGTTGAGGCTTTGCAGGAGGTTTCCTAGGGAGGTGAGGTAGATATTGAACAGGGTGGGGGACAGGGGGGGAGCCTTGTGGCACACCGCAGGAGTTTTCCCAGGAGTAGGAGAGAGAATCGTTTTTAAATAAGATCTGTTCCGTAGGAACCTGTTGAACCAGTTAAGGACCTGGCCAGAGATGCCAATGTAGGCAAGGCAATCTAGGAGAATGTTGTGGTCGACTAGATCGAAAGCACTGCTCAGGTCCAGTTGTAAAATCAAGGCACTGGATCCCAGGCTGAAGAGTGTGTGTATGTGGTCTAGGAGGGAGGCTATGATAGTTTCGGTGCTGTGATTGGAGCAAAAGCCTGATTGGTAGTCATTTAGGATGTCGAATTTTTCTAGGTATGTGGTAAGTTCGGCGTTTACCACCCCTTCTGCTATTTTGGTGAATAGCGGGATGCTTGCGATAGGTCTGTAGTTGGATGGGGTGCTTGATGGTTCTTTCTTGTTTTTGATGATGGGAGTTATTGAAATGTGGCCTTGTTCTGCTGGGAAACTGCCCGTGGTTAGTAGTAGGTTTACCCATGCTAACATATTGGCTTTAAAATGGATTGGAGCTGTTTTCATAACGTTAGGGGGACAGGTATCCAGTCTGCAGAAGGAATTGGAATATTTGTTAAAATATGTGTTGAAAGTTGGCCAGTCGATAGTTGTGAATTGATTCCAGCTTAGGTCTGTTCTGGATCCTGGGTCTAGTTTGGGCCTGTCTGAGTTTAGAAGGATTGGGAAGTCCCCGTGGGGGTTGGTTGGGGCAGATAATGATGATCTTAGTTTTTGTATCTTTGTGTTAAAGAAGCCTGCATGGGAGTTGGCGGTTAAAGTGGATTTGTTAACGCAGGTGTCGGTGAGAGTTTCAAGAACATAAGAACATAAGAAGTTGCCTCCGCTGAGGCAGACCAGAGGTCCATCTCGCCCAGCGGTCCGCTCCCGCGGCGGCCCATCAGGCCCATTGCCTGAGCAATGGTCCCAGACTATCCCTATAACCTACCGCTACTCTTATCTGTACCCTTCAATTCCTTTATCCTCTAGGAACCTATCCAAACCTTCTTTGAAGCCTTGTAACGTGCTCCGGCCTATCACAGCCTCCGGGAGCGCGTTCCATGTGTCCACCACTCTCTGGGTGAAAAAGAACTTTCTGGCATTTGTTTTAAACCTGTCTCCTTTTAATTTTTCCGAGTGCCCCCTTGTACTTGTGGTTCCCCGTAATCTGAAAAATCTGTCCCTGTCTACTTTTTCTATACCCTTCAGGATCTTGAAGGTTTCTATCATGTCTCCTCTAAGTCTCCGCTTTTCCAGGGAGAACAGCCCCAGCTTTTTCAGTCTGTCAGTATATGAGAGGTTTTCCATACCTCTTATCAGTTTAGTTGCTCTTCTCTGGACTCCCTCAAGTACCGCCATGTCCTTTTTGAGGTATGGCGACCAATATTGGACACAGTACTCCAGATGCGATCGCACCATTGCACGATACAGTGGCAGGATGACCTCCTTTGTCCTGGTCGTGATACCCTTCTTAATGATACCCAACATTTTGTTTGCTTTTCTTGAGGCTGTGGCGCACTGTGCCGACGCCTTTAAAGACGTGTCCACCATCACTCCCAGGTCTCTTTCAAGGTTACTTACCCCTAGCAGTGATCCTCCCATTTTGTAGCTGAACATCGGGTTCTTTTTCCCTACATGCATGACCTTGCATTTCCCTACATTAAAGTTCATTTGCCATTTTTTGGCCCATTCTTCTAGCGTCGTTAGGTCCCTTTGCAGATCTTCGCAGTCTTCCATGGTTTCAACCCTGCGGTAGAGTTTGGTGTCATCCGCAAATTTAATAACTTCGCAATTTGTTCCCGCCTCCAGGTCATTAATAAATATATTGAACAGGAGCGGTCCTAGCACCGACCCCTGCGGAACTCCGCTCGTGACCCCATGCCAGTCTGAGTAATGGCCCTTCACTCCAACCCTCTGTTTCCTGTCTGCCAGCCAGTTTTTGATCCATTGGTGGACCTCCCCTTGCACCCCGTGTCTCCACAGTTTTTTAAGCAATCTTTCATGCGGTACCTTGTCAAAGGCTTTTTGAAAGTCAAGGTAAATGATGTCAATGGATTCCCCCCTATCCACCTGTCTATTTACTCCCTCAAAGAAGTACAATAAGTTTGTGAGGCATGACCTACCCTTGCAGAAGCCGTGCTGGCTCGACTTTAGCTGTCCATTGTTTTCTATGTGTTCACAGATACTGTCCTTAATCAGTGCTTCCATCATTTTTCCCGGGACCGAGGTCAAGCTCACCGGCCTGTAGTTCCCTGGGTCCCCCCTTGAACCCTCAAGGTTGTAGAGGTTGTTGACCAGTTTGAACAGGGTGCTGCTGTTGTTTGTGACATTTCCAATTTTGTGGGCATAGAAATTTTTTCATTTGGCCTTGGTGATGGTTTTTGTAGTTTTTTAGTTTAAGTCTCCATGTAGCTCTGTGTTCTTGGGCACCAGATTTAATCCATTGTCTTTCTGATCTTCTTAGGTCTCTTTTTGCCTGTAGTAACTCCGAATCAAACCATCCGTCCAGGATTGGAGATCTAATTCTGCGAGTTTTTAAGGGGGCAATTTCATCTAAGATATTTGTGCTGTCTTTGATCCAGGAGGTCATGATTTGGTCCGTTTCTACGTTTAGATTAGAGAGAGATTTGTAGAGGGGCCAGAATTCAGCCGGGTCGATTTTACCTCTAGTGGTATGAGTTTTGGTGTTTTTTGATATTCTGTTTTTAGTGGCTTTTTGTTGGCATTGGATGGAGAAGTGGCATAGTTTGTGGTCGGACCATATGGAGTCTGTCCAGATGTCATGTTTCCAGTAAAATTTAGGGGTGGATGGTTCTTTGGCGGAGAATGTCACTATCCTTGAAAACTGGTGAGGTACCAGAGGACTGGAAATTGGCAAATGTCACACCCATCTTCAAGAAGGGATCGAGGGGTGACCCCGGGAACTACAGGCCGGTGAGCCTGACTTCAATTATAGGGAAGATGGTGGAAGCTATGATCAAGGACGACATTTTCGAGCACATCGAGAGGAATGGCCTACTGAGAACAAGCCAGCATGGATTCTGTAAGGGAAGGTCGTGCCTAACGAACCTTCTGTACTTCTTTGAGGAATAAGCAGTCGGGTGGACAATGGGGAGCCCATAGACATCATTTACCTCGACTTTCAAAAGGCTTTCGACAAGGTGCCACATGAAAGGCTACTTAAGAAGCTGTGGAACCACGGGGTGGGAGGGGATGTGCACAGATGGATCAAGCACTGGTTGTCGGGTAGACTGCAGAGGGTTGGAGTAAAGGGTCAATATTCTGACTGGCGGGGAGTCATGAGCGGTGTGCCACAGGGATCGGTGCTGGGGCCTTTACTCTTTAACATATTCATCAATGACCTGGAAAAGGAGGCAAAATGTGAGGTTATAAAATTCGCAGACGATACCAAACTGTGCGGCAGAGTTAGGACCAGGGAGGAGTGTGAGGACATGCAAAGGGACCTGGACAAGCTGGAAGACTGGGCAAACAAATGGCAAATGCGCTTCAACGTGGACAAATGCAAGGTCATGCATATAGGGAAAAAGAACCCGTTGTTCAACTACAAATTGGGGGGGGTATTGTTGGGAGACAGCAGACTCGAGAGAGACTTGGGTGTACTGGTGGATGCATCACTGAAGCCATCTGCACAGTGCGCAGCAGCCTCGAAAAAAGCCAACAGGATGCTGGGAATCATAAAGAAGGGCATAGTAACCAGAACACGGGAAGTCATCATGCCATTGTATCGAGCGATGGTGCGTCCACATCTAGAATACTGCCTTCAGTATTGGTCGCCGCACCTCAAGAAGGACATGGCGGTACTTGAGAGAGTCCAAAGGAGAGCAACGAAAATGGTAAGAGGGCTGGAACACTGCTCATACGCCGAGAGGCTGGATAGGCTGGGGCTCTTCTCTCTGGAGAAAAGGAGGCTCAGGGGAGATATGATAGAGACCTTCAAGATCATGAGGGGCATAGAGAGGGTGGATAGGGACAGATTCTTCAGACTGAAGGGGACAGCAAATACTAGGGGGCATTCTGAGAAACTGAAGGGAGACAGGTTCAAAACAAATGCAAGGAAGTTTTTTTTCACCCAAAGGGTCGTGGACACTTGGAATGCGCTACCGGAGGAAGTGATCAGGCAGAGTACGGTACAAGGATTCAAACAGGGATTGGATGGATTCCTGAGGGATAAAGGGATCGTGGGATACTGAGGGAGGAGCTGGGATGTAACACAAGTATAGGAAGTTAACCAGGTAATGAGTATAAACCAACCAGGTCGTGCATGTGCAAGACCGGAGGGCTAGGACTTCGATAGGAAGGCAGGACTTAAATGGGAAACCAAGGTGGCAAGGGAGCCCCTTCTGATGATTCAGACAGGTCTTGACCTGTTTGGGCCGCCGCGGGAGCGGACTGCTGGGCAGGATGGACCTGTGGTCTGACCCGGCAGAGGCACTGCTTATGTTCTTATGTCTAACTGATGGCCTCTTTGGTGGGTTGTGATGGGCGGGGGCTTGAAGTAGCCTAGTTGCGAGCTTAGTAACCAAAAGTCGGATATGTCTGGAAGGTCTGTTTGCTCTAGGTGAATGTTGATGTCTCCACATGGATATGAATATGGGAACCTTTGCTTAAATTCTGTAATTTATATACTTATGGCAGTTATTATGATACTCTTACAACTTCTCACAACTAATGTTTTGTATTTATTGCAATAGTATTGTCCACTTGTTTTGTTTATATTTATATATATTTATTTATTTATTTATTGTATTTATTTAAAACCTAATAAAATAGTTATTGAAAAAAAACTTGTAATTTCCTAATTAATTTACCAGTCAAGCCAACATATAACCCATTCCAATAATCAAGATAGCACAGTTACTTACAGTAACAGGTGTTATCCAGGGACAGCAAGCAGCTATTCTCACATGTAAATGACTTCATCCACAGAGCCCCGATGCGGACAGCCTCACAAGCAGACTTGCTTGTAGAAAACTCAGAAGTTTTGAGTCTTCCGCACCACGCATGCGCGAGTGCCTTTCCGCCCAGCACAGGGCGCATCTCCTCAGTTCAGATAGCTAGCAGAGAAGCCAACCAGGGGAGATGGGTGGGTTGTGAGAATAGCTGCCTGCTGTCCCTGGATAACACTTGTTGCGGTAAGTAACTGTGCTTTATCCCAGGCAAGCAGGCAGCCTATTCTCACATGTGGGTCACCTCCAAGCTAACCAGGATGGTGGGAGTATTGGTAACTTAGGAGAATAAATTTTGTAATACTCTCTGGCCAAAATGGCCATCCCGTCTGGAGAAAACATCCAGACAATAATGAGAGGTGAAAGTATGAACCGAGGACCAGGTGGCAGCTTTGCAAATGTCCTCCTCAATAGGAGTGGATCTGAGGAAAGCTACTGAAGCCGCCATGGCTCTGACTTTGTGGGCTGTGACTCGACTCTAGATGCAGTCCAGCCTGGGTATAGCAGAAAGAAAGCAGCCATCCAGTTGGAGATGGTTCGATTAGAAATCAGGTGTCCCAACTTGTTTGGATCGAAGGAGACAAAATTTGAGAAGTAGATCTGTGTGATTTGGTGCGTTCTAAGTAGAAGGCCAAAGCACACTTACAGTCCAGGGTATGAAGAGCTGATTCTCCATGATGAGAATGAGGCCTTGGCAAAAATACTAGAAGTACAATGGATTGATTGAGATTAAATTCTGAAACCACTTTTAGGTAAGAATTTAGGATGAGTATGGAGGACCACCTTGTCAAGATGGAAAACTGTGAAAGATGGATCAGCAACTAAAGCTTGCAGCTCACTGACTCTTCAAGCAGATGTGAGGGCAATGAGAAACACCACTTTCCAAGTGAGATATTTCAAATGAGCCGTATGCATTGGTTCAAAAGGAGGCTTCATCAATTGAGCAAGAACATTGAGATCTCAAACCACTGGAGGTGGTTTGAGAGGAGGTTTGACATTGATAAGTTCTTTCATAAATCTGGAAACCACCGGATGAGCAGAAAGGGGTTTCCCTTTGATAGGCTGATGGAACGCAGCAATTGCACTAAGATGGACTTGAATGGATGTAGACCTGAGGCCAGAGGAAGATAAGTGCAGAAGAAAATCTAAGATGGAAGCCAAGAAGGTATCTCGAGGCTCCTTGTCATGAGAGATGCACCACGTAGAAAATCTAGTCCATTTTTGGTGGTAGTATTGTCTAGTGGCAGGCTTTCTGGAACATCCCGAACAGGTTGAGAAAACTGAAGAGGAGTTATGTTGAGAGGTACCAAGCTGTTAGGTGTAGAAACTGCAGGTTGGGATGAAGAAGAGATCCTTGACTCTGTGTAAGCAGAGATGAAAAAACTGGTAGAAGGTATGGCTCCCTGCTGCTGAGCTGAAGTAGAAGGGAAAACTAGGATTGCCTGGGCCACCGAGGAGCTATTAGAATCATGGTAGCATGATCGTTCTTGAGCTTGACAAGAGTCTTGAGAATGAGAGGGAATGGAGGGAATGCATATAGGAAAAGATTTGTCCATTCCTGAAGAAAAGCATCTGCCTCGAGGCGATGAGGAGAGTATATCCTGGAGGAGAACTGAGGCAGTTTGTGGTTGTGGGGAGACGCAAAGAGATCTATTTGAGGAGTTCCTCACTGAGAAAAAATGTAATGAAGAGGCGAGTAATTGAGTGTCCATTCATGAGGTTGCAGAAGACGACTCAATTTGTCCGCCAGACAGTTTGTTTCTCCTTGAATGTAGACTGCTTTCAAGAAGGTGCTGTGATTGATCGCCCAGTCCCACACCTTTTGAGCTTCTTGACAAAGAGGGAGAGATCCTGTTCCTCCCTGATTGTTGATGTAGTACATGGTGACCTGATTGTCTGTCCGAATAAAGACTACCTGGTCGTGAAGAAGATGCTGAAAAGCTTTGAGAGCATTGAAGATCGCTCTGAGTTCCAACAGATTGGTTATGACATTGACGATCCGTGCTGGACCAGAGGCCTTGAGTACGAAGACCGTCAAGATGAGTCCCCCAAGCTTAGGTTGAGGAATCTGTCGTGAGGACCTTCTGATGAGGGGGTGTCTGAAACAGTAAACCTCTGGAGAGATTGGAAGAGAGCATCCACCAGTGGAGAGACTGTCTCAACAAAGGAGTAACTGTAATGTGTTGAGAGAGTGGGTCGCAAGCCTGCACCCACTGAGATGCCAGGGTCCACGAGGAATTCTGAGGTGAAGTCTGGCAAAAGGTCGAGGCCATGTGACCGAGTAATACCATCATGTGTCTGCTAGGAATGATAAAGAAGGGGATTACGAACAGATCAGAGAAGGTTAACATACCAGGCTATGGTGTGTCCTCACCTGGAGTAATGCGTACAGCACTGGTCGCCGTACATGAAGAAAGACATGGTACTACTCAAGAGGGTCCAGAGAAGAGCGACTAAAATGGTTAAGGGATTGGAGGAACTGCCTTACAGCGAAAGATTAGAGAAACTGGGCCTCTTCTCCCTCGAACAGAGGAGATTGAGAGGGGACATGATCAAAACATTCAAGGTACTGAAGGGAATAGACTTAGTAGATAAGGACAGGTTGTTCACCCTCTCCAAGGTAGGGAGAACGAGAGGGCACTCTTTAAAGTTGAAGGGGGATAGATTCCGTACAAATGTAAGGAAGTTCTTCTTTACCCAGAGAGTGGTGGAAAACTGGAACGCTCTCCTGGAGGCTGTCATAGGGGAACACACCCTCCAGGGATTCAAGACTAAGTAAGACAAGTTCCTACTGAACAAGGACATACGCTGGTAGGGCTAGTCTCAGTTAGGGTGGTGGTCTTTGACAAAGAGGGCCACCGCGTGAGTGGACTGCAGGGCATAATGGACCACTGGACTGACCCAGCAGCGGCAACTCTTATGTTCTTATGAGTGAAGAAAGGGAAGACACTTTGTGGTGAAGCTGAAGAAGAGCATCCAGATATTGCTGAGGAAGGAATGCTCTAAGTTGCATAGTGTCCAGAACAGCTCCGATGAACTGCAGATTCTGAGAGGGCTGAAGGTGGGATTTGGGAAAATTGATTTGAATCCCAAACTTTGTAGGAACCACATAATCTGTTGGGTCACTACAATAACCCCCTGACATGTTGAATCTTTGATGAGCTAGTCGTCCAGGTAGGGAACACCTGAAGACCATAGGCACTTGGTGAACACTCTTGGAGATGATGCCAGGCCGAAAAGTAGAACTCTGTACTTAAAATGCAGGGGTAAGCAAGTCTTTGGACACTGATTAGCCCGACTGCTTCGTAGGGCTTTAAACTAGGTAAGTCGGGGGAGGGAACCCACTCAGATACAAGTGCAGTAAGGAATGATCCTGACGAAGTGAGCCGAAACTCCGATTCTAAGTCCAAAGTAAGTGCCCCCATTGCAAACAATTCTCTAGGAGTCACACTACCCCAGGTGGGAAACTCCCCACAGGGACTTAGCAATCACGGGGTATGGAGGGCTATGTATGTTAATGCACACAGTTTAGGCAATAAGATTCTAGAATTAGAGACCAAAATAATGAATGCCGACCTTGACATGGTGGCAATATCCGAAACTTGGTTCACAGACTCTCATGGGCGGGATATGGCTATACCAGGATACAACTTATTTTGTCAGGACAGAGAGGGAAAGCCAGGGGGAGTGGTGGCACTATACATTAAAGAAGACATCAAAACTACCAGAATCACAGATGTCAAGTACACCGGGGAATCCCTCTGTGTGAACCTGGCCAGAGGCAGGGAAAAATGCCTGTATCTTGGTGTAGTATATAGACCTCCAAGACAACTGGAAGACAAAGACTCCAAATTAATTGAAGACATAGAAAATATCACTCTACGGGGAGACGCTGTTCTGCTAGGGGACTTCAACATGGCTGACGCAGATTGGAACTCATACTCGGCAACAACCAGCGGCAGCAGGAGACTGTTAACATCTATAAAGGGAGCACAACAAACAAATGGTATTGGAACCCACTAGGGCCCAGGCGATCCTGGACCTGGTACTCACCAACGGGGATAGCGTCTTGAAGGTCTCGGTAGGAGATACGCTAGCCTCCAGCGACCACAACATGGTATGGTTCTACCTCAGGAAAGGTTTCCCTAGATCAAACATGAAAACAAAAGTACTCAACTTCCGAGGCACTGATTTCGAACCCATGGGAGATTTCGTCCACTGGACACTGCAGAACCAAGCTACGACCGATGATGTGGAAGCTATGTGGTCATCCCTGAAATCTACCTTACATGAAGCGACAAGCCTCTATATTAAATCAGTACACAAACAGCGGAGAAACAACAAACCCCAATGGTACTCCGCAGAAATCTCGCACCTCGTCAAGTAGAAGAAAAAAGCATTTATTTCCTACAAACGAACGGAGACTAGGGAAGCTAAACTAGAACATAGGGCGAGGTCTGCAGCGGTCAAAACGGCAGTCAGGGAGGCCAAACTTCGAGTGGAAGAGACTCTGGCAAAGAACATGAAGAAAGGGGACAAATCCTTCTTCAGGTATATTAGTGATAGGGAAAAAAACACAGATGGGATAGTACGCCTTAGAAAACCAGATGGGAACTGCGCAGAATCAGATTCCGGTAAAGCAGAACTACTGAATGAATACTTCTGCTCGGTCTTCACCTGCGAGGCACCGGGGCACGGTCTGCAGTTGCAAGCAAGGCCCAACGTGGAAGACCCGTTTCAGAATTTCGAGTTCACACGAACTGGCTAGACTCAAGGTGACCAAAGCCATGGGACTGGACAATATACACCCCAGGGTGCTCAGTGAGCTGCGTGATGTCCTGGCAGAACCTCTATCAAGACTCTTCAATCTCTCCCTAAGCTCGGGGAGAGTCCCCATAGACTGGAAAACAGCTAACGTCGATCCACTGCACAAAAAGGGTTGCAGGGCAGAGGCTGCAAACTACAGACTGGTGAGTCTTACATCAATAGTATGCAAACTCATGGAAACACTAATCAAACGTATATTAGACGCAATCTTGGATGAGGAGAATCTACAGGATCCCAGTCAACACGGATTCACCAAGGGTAGTTCCTGCCAATCCAATCTCATCAGCTTCTTTGACTGGGTAACAAAACAGCTAGACTTGGGAGAATCCGTGGACGTCGTATACCTAGACTTCAGCAAAGCTTTCGATAGTGTCCCGCATCGCAGGCTGTTGAGCAAGATGAAATCAATGGGGCTGGGAGAAACACTAACTACATGGGTCAATGACTGGCTGAGTGGCAGACTTCAGAGGGTGGTAGTTAACGGTACCCCCTCTAAAACATCGGAGGTGACCAGTGGAGTACCGCAGTCTTGGGCCCACTCCTTTTCAACATATTCATAGGGGACCTAACTCAGGGGCTTCAAGGTAAGATAACGTTATTCGCTGACGACGCCAAACTATGCAATATAGTGAGAGATGGCAATTCACCCGATAGTATGACACAGGACCTACATTTGTTGGAGCTTTGGTCCTCGACCTGACAGCTGGGCTTCAATGCTAAGAAATGCAAGATTATGCTCCTCGGCAGCAGAAATCCGTGCAGAACTTACACCTTGAATGGTGAGACCTTATCTAGAACTTCAACAGAATGAGACTTGGGAGTGATCATCAGCGCAGACATAAAAACTGCTGATCATGTGGAGAAGGCTTCATCTAAGGCAAGACAGTTGTTAGGTTGCATCCGCAGGAGTTTCGTCAGCCGGAAACCTGAAGTCATAATGCCATTATACAGAACCATGGTGAGACCTCATTTGGAATACTGTGTGCAATTCTGGAGGCCACACTACCGAAAAGATCTGCTGAGAGTAGAGTCGGTGCAACAGATGGCCACCAGGATGGTCTCGGGGCTCAAGGATCTATCGTACGAGGAAAGGCTGAAAAATTTGCGGCTGTACTCATTCGAGAACGTAGGGAGAGAGGAGACATGATCGAGACGTTTAAGTATATTACTGGCCGTATCGAGATGGAAGAAGATATTCTCTTTCTCAAAGGACCCTCAACCACAAGAGGGCATCCGTTCAAACTCAGGGGCGGGAAATTTCATGGTGACACCAGGAAATATTTCTTCACCGAGAGAGTGGTTGATCCTTGGAACAAGCTCCCGGTGCAGGTGTTCGAGGCAAACAGCGTGCAAGAATTTAAGAGCAAATGGGATGCCCATGTGGGATCCCTTAGAGGGTTAAGCCAAGGGAACCTATCACCAGGAGTGGGATCCCTAGGTTAGTAGACTTGGGGGTGGGTCAGTAGAGTGGGCAGACCTGATGGGCTATGGCCCTTATCTGCCATCATCTTCTATATTTCTATGTTTCTATTTCCCACCCAAAATCTGAGGTACTGACGGGAGGCTGGATGAATGGGAATGTGAGTGTAAGCCTCCTTGAGATGTAAAGAACATAACCAATCATTCTGATCTAGAAGGGGATATAAGGATGCCAGGGACAACATGCAAAACTTTTCTTTGACCAAAAATTTGTTGAGGGCCCTGAGATCCAAAATAGGCCAGAGATCGCCCATCTTCTTCGGAACTAGGAAGTAACGGGAGTAAAATCCCCTGCTCTGCTGTTCCAAGGGAATTTCCTTGATGGCACGGAGACGAAGCAGAGCTTGAGCTTCCTGAAGAAGGGTGGTCTGGGATGGATTGGCAGGATACTCTCTTGGAGGACACTCTGTTGGAATCTGAGCGAAATAAAGAGAGTATCCTTCCCTGACTATTGACAGAACCCAGAGGTTAGACTTAATGGTCTCCCATTGATGGTAAAAATGATGGAGACGACCTCCTATGGGAAGAGGGGAGGACAGAGGCAGAACGATGGAGGTTATGCTCTGTTTGAGACAGTCAAAAAGGCTGAGAAGCCTTTGGTGTAGCAGAAGGCTGAGGTTTCTGGGGGGTGCTCGAGTGTAAGGAGCTGCCCTCGGAGGATAACACCTCTGATAGGATTGAAGAGGCAGAGAAGGTTTAGGAGGAGCTGGCTTAGGTTTTGGTCTGATGATGGAAGCAAAGAATTTCTCATGCTCAGACAACTTCTTGGTGGCGGCCTTTATGGATTCATCAAAGAGGTCATTGCCTTCACAAGGAATATTGGCCAGACGATCATGAATGTTGGGATCCATATCAATGGTGCGAAGCCAGGCAAGACGGCGCATTGCTACTGAAAAAGCAGTGACCCTCGAGGATAGTTCACAGGTATTATAAGAGGACTGAAGAAGGTATAACCTGAATTGCCCCAAGGTAGCAATGACTTGTTGGAACTCTAAAAGCCTGTGTTGACCAAGGTCTTTAGAAAAACCAGGGAGTATATCAATAAAATACTTGAAATAAGTAGTAAAGATAAAATTATAATTTAAAACCCTGGAGACCATCATCGAATTTTGATAAAGACGATGGCCAAACTTGTCCATGGTCCTGCCCTCTCTGCCAGGAGGTACGGTAACACAGACCCTGAAGGATGACTCCTCTTTAAGGAAGATTTCACAAGAAAGGACTGATGAGATAGTTTGAAATTCTCAAAGCCCTTGCAATGTACAGTTCTATACCTTGATTTCAGCTTGCCAGGAACAACAGGAATGGCATAAGGAGTCTCCAGGTTTCATATGAAAGTCTAAGAAAGAAGTCTATTCAGAGAAAGTTTGAGAGACTCCACAGGAGGCCGAGGCATACTCATTTCCTCTAAATACTCCTTAGAGTACTTAGAACCAACGTCCAATTTAAGATCCAGGTCCTAAGCCATTTAATGGAGGAAGGATGAAAAAGACAATTGATCCGCCAGAGCATGGTCTCGAGAGGGACTCGATGACCTTGAATGGAAAACGAAGGCGAGGCCTCTCTGGAGTACTGATATCCCAACGAATAAACAGACTGAGGCGAGGCACTGGAATCAGCTGAGCCCTCAGGTTCTGCTACTGGTGTCCTGTCTCGAGGAGTTGGAGGCCTCGAAGAACTGGAAGGCCTGGACAAGGAAGGCTTCTCCCTGGAGGAGGACCTGCGCCTCGATGAGGGTCTCTACCGGCGGCGAGAGTGCTGCCTAGAAGCTGGTCTCGTACGAGGTCGAGGAGAATTCGCCCTATGCCTCGAAACGGGCAATGCCTGAAATGAGGATATAAGGCTAGAAGCTGTAGATCGAAGTCCCATAGACTCTGTGGTTTGAATCTCGGAGCACTCGCAAAGACTCGGCTCCTTGTATGGAGTGTGAGGATTCCATACCAGACAATCGTAAAGACTCAACTCCTTCCATAGAGTATGAAGATTCCAGACCAGACTCTCGCAAAGACTCAACTCCTTCCATAGAGTATGAAGATTCCAGACCAGACTCTAGCAAAGACTCAACTCCTTCCATAGAGTATGAAGATTCCAGACCAGACTCTCGCAAAGACTCGACTCCTTGCATAGAGAATGGAGATTCCAGACCAGACATTCGCAAAGACTCGACTCCATGCATAGAATGTGTAGATTCAGCTCGAGGCACAGGCAAGGACTCGACCTCTTATGAGCCTGCTGAGTGCCCAGGCTGGACTGCAGGAAGCAGAGTCGAGGCAGGACTATATTTGGTCAGTAACTGAACAAATTCCTGCTCTAAAATGGTCTGGATAGTAGCCTGCAATTGTGGATCCGAATCTGAAACTGGACCACTTGCTGAAGCTAAAGGCTCTGAGGTCGAAGATGAAGAATGCTTTGACTTGGAAGAATGCTTTGACTTGGAAGAATGATGTTTGGGTAGCTTGAGGACCACCGCTGGAACTGTCTGCTGAGGTATCTGAGCTGAGGGAAGCTCAGGAAAAGACTTGGCAGATTTACTCAAGATTAAGGACGTTCCAAATGAGGAAGGTCTGATGAGAGTCGAGGTCGTGGAGGCAGGAGGACACCCTGTAGCAGGCCGGACTGAATCAGAGGTCGAGGGTGCAGCCGAGGTTTCCATATCGAAAATCTTCCCCACTTGAATTCGACGACGTTTGAGGGCTCAAGGTTGAAGAGTAGCACAGTGAACGCACGACTCCAGGCAATGGTCAGGCCCCAGACACTGAAGACACCAGCGGTGTGAGTCAGTGAGGGAGATCCAGTACTTGGCAACTAAATTTTAATCTCAATTATATTAAGGAGTTAAATAGTAATTACAGTCAAATCTCGGTTTTACAAGTACACCGGTTTGCGAGTGTTTTGCAAGACGAGCAAAACATTCAGAAAATCGGCGCCTCGGAAAGCGAGTTTGACTCGATTTACGAGTGCCACCCCCCGCGATCTGGCATTCCCCCCAGCGATCTGGCATCCCCCCCCCCGCTCGAGTCGTCCCCCCGAGCACCAAAATGATATCCCTTACCCCGATTGGGTACCGGCACCAGCACCAACGCACAGGACATGCCGGTGCCCGAAGATCCTCCCTCTTCTGTGCTGGGCGATGCATCAGCGATCCTTCCTCTTGCTTGTGCTGGGCTGGGCTGGACTGGGCCTTGTGCATTTGCGCATGCTCAAGGCCTTCTGGTCTCGTTCTCTCCGAGATTCTCAGATTCAGAAAGTACAAGCGCCGATTGTACAACAGGGACCATCATAGCACTCACAGTCCCTAAACCTTCCTTATACAGTAATAATTGTCAAGAAGAAATGAAAAAACACTTATCTTCAGAGGGGGCATTCCATTCATGATTTTCAATACACTGTTTTAAAACAAATTAGTTTACCTAGAGGGGGGGATATTTCCCACAGACTTCTGTCTGAGGAATGTAGATTTATTTATGAATGGCAAACTTTGAGCCCCCTGGGACTGAATGAGGAAATCGAGTGGTTTCAGCTGTGATTAGTTAATGTGAGGGAAGGTTTTGGTTTCCTTGGCTCCCATGACACGCTCTGATTAGTTGTGTGACTGATTGTAAGAAAATGAATGACTGTTGAGTGTCTATAAAGTTTTGCAATATGAAGTCTCCTGTGTCTGCTCTGATCTCCAGTTTGGATAGGAGAATGCCTCCAGCCTGTAGCTGAGTAAGTTGTATTAAGATTTATATGAAGTTAAGGATAGCACAGTTACTTACCGTAACAGGTGTTATCCAGGGACAGCAGGCAGATATTCTTGACTGATGGGTGACGGCACCGACGGAGCCCCGGTACGGACAATTTTAGAGTGATTGCACTCTAAAAACTTGGAAAGTTCTAGCAGGCCGCACCGCGCACGCGCGAGTGCCTTCCCGCCCGACGGAGGCGCGCGGTCCCCAGTTAGGATAAGCCAGCTAAGAAGCCAACCCGGGGAGGTGGGTGGGATGCAAGAATATCTGCCTGCTGTCCCTGGATAACACCTGTTACGGTAAGTAACTGTGCTTTATCCCAGGACAAGCAGGCAGCATATTCTTGACTGATGGGTGACCTCCAAGCTAACAAAAAGAGGGATGGTGGGAAGGTTGGCCATTAGGAAAACAAATTTTGTAAAACAGATTGGCCGAAGTGTCCATCCCGTCTGGAGAAAGCATCCAGACAATAATGAGATGTAAAAGTATAAACTGAGGACCAAGTAGCAGCCTTGCAGATTTCCTCAATAGGCGTGGAGCGGAGGAAAGCTACAGATGCTGCCATAGCTCGAACTCTATGGGCCGTAACAGAACCTTCCAGTGTCAGTCCGGTCTGAGCATAACAGAAAGAAATGCACGCTGCCAGCCAATTAGACAACGTACGTTTAGAAACAGGACGTCCCAATTTATTCGGATCAAAGGACAGAAAGAGTTGGGGAGCTGATCTGTGGGGCTTAGTACGCTCTAAATAGTAAGCCAGAGCCCGCTTACAGTCCAAAGTATGCAGAGCTTGTTCTCCAGAATGAGAGTGAGGTTTCGGAAAGAAGACAGGCAGAACAATGGATTGGTTGAGATGGAATTCAGAGACAACCTTAGGGAGAAACTTTGGATGTGTACGCAGAACCACCTTGCCATGATGAAAGACTGTAAAAGGTGGATCAGCAACTAGTGCATGTAGCTCACTGACCCTCCTGGCAGAGGTAAGAGCAATAAGGAAAAGTACCTTCCAAGTGAGAAACTTGAAAGGAGCGGTAGCCAAAGGTTCAAAAGGAGGCTTCATTAAGGCGGAAAGAACTACATTGAGATCCCAGATAACAGGAGGGGCTTTAAGAGGTGGTTTCACATTGAAAAGACCCCGCATGAACCTGGACACCAAGGGATGAGCTGAGAGGAGTTTTCCATGGACTGGCTCATGAAAAGCAGCAATAGCACTGAGGTGGACTCTGATTGAAGTAGACTTGAGGCCAGAGTCAGACAAAGAAAGAAGATAATCCAACAAGGTCTCCACTGCAAGGGAAGTGGGATCATGATGATGAAGAAGACACCAGGAAGAAAACCGTGTCCACTTCTGATGGTAACATTGCAGAGTGGCCGGTTTCCTGGAGGCATCCAGAATGGCACGAACGGGCTGAGACAAAAGAGTATCATGAGAAGTCAGCCCGAGAGAAACCAAGCTGTCAGGTGCAGAGACTGAAGGTTGGGATCCAGAAGGGTCTCCTGATGTTGTGTAAGCAGCGAAGGAAACAGTGGAAGAAGAAAGGGTTCCCTGGAACTGAGTTGAAGTAGAAGGGAGAACCAATGTTGCCTGGGCCACCGTGGAGCAATCAGAATCATGGTGGCTCGTTCCCTCTTGAGCTTGAACAAGGTTCTTAACATGAGAGGTAGAGGAGGGAAAGCGTACAGGAATAGATTGGACCAATCGAGGAGAAATGCATCCGCTGCCAGACGGTGAGGAGAGTAGAGTCTGGAGCAGAATAGGGGCAGCTGGTGATTGTGAGGAGCTGCAAAGAGGTCTATCTGAAGAGTGCCCCACTGAGCGAAGATGGACTGCAGAGTGAAAGGATCGAGTGTCCACTCGTGAGGCTGGAGAATTCTGCTGAGCTTGTCCGCCAAGGAATTCTGTTCTCCCTGAATGTAGATAGCTTTCAGGAATAGATGGTGATCTGTGGCCCAAGCCCAAATCTTCTGGGCTTCTTGGCACAAGAGGCGAGAGCCTGTCCCACCCTGCTTGTTGATGTAGTACATCGCAACTTGATTGTCTGTGCACAGCAGGAGGACTTGAGGAAAGAGAAGATGTTGGAAGGCCTTGAGGGCATAAAATATTGCTCTGAGTTCCAGGAAATTGATGTGATGCTTCATTTCCTGAGCTGTCCAAAGTCCTTGAGTTTGGAACTCGTTCAAATGAGTTCCCCAGGCATAAGGGGAGGCGTCAGTGGTGATGACAAGTTGATGAGGAGGTAGATGGAACAGAAGACCTCTGGAGAGATTTGAGGATATCAACCACCATTGTAGAGACTGACGAAGAGATGATGTTACAGATATGTGACGTGAACAAGGATCCATCGCTTGGGACCACTGGGTAGCTAGGGTCCATTGAGGAGTGCGCAGGTGAAGACGTGCAAGTGGTGTGACATGAACTGTGGAGGCCATGTGACCCAAGAGTATCATCATTTGCTTGGCAGAGATGGAACGTTGTGGAAGCACCTGCTGACATAGAGATTGAAGCGTTTGAAGACGGTTGGACGGCAGGAACGCTCTCATGAGGACTGTGTCCAAGACTGCTCCAATGAATTGAAGTCTCTGAGTGGGGATGAGATGAGATTTGGGTAGATTGATCTCGAACCCCAGCAAACGTAGAAATAGGATGGTCTGGTTGGTGGCCTGAAGTACTGTCTGAGATGAATTGGCCTTTATCAACCAATCGTCCAGGTAAGGAAACACCTGAAGGTGGTGGGAACGCAGAAAAGCAGCCACCACAATCAGACATTTGGTAAACACTCTTGGAGAGGAGGCAAGACCGAAGGGTAGTACCTTGTACTGGTAATGACAACGATTGATCATGAAGCGTAGGTACTGTCTGGAGGCCAGATTGATCGGTATGTGAGTGTTTGCCCCGCCCCCAACAGCCACTTTCTGCCTTTGCAGCCCTCTTAAGGGCTCTGAATTGAAGATCCATCCGTGGAATCCAGCACAGTGAAGGGGAAGGAAGATCGAGGCATCCCCCTTCACTGCATCGGAGGAGCCCGAGATCGGCGGTTTGCCCCGCCCCCAACAGCCACTTTCTGCCTTTGCAGCCCTCTTAAGGGCTCTGAAATACAAAACCCAGCGTCAAAATCCAGCACAGTGAAGGGGAAGGAAGATCGAGGCATCCCCCTTCACTGCACCGGAGGAGCCCGAGATCGGCGGTTTGCCCCGCCCCCAACAGCCACTTTCTGCCTTTACAGCCCTCTTAAGGGCTCTGAAATACAAAACCCAGCGTCAAAATCCAGCACAGTGAAGGGGAAGGAAGATCGAGGCATCCCCCTTCACTGCACCGGAGGAGCCCGAGATCGGCGGTTTGCCCCGCCCCCAACAGCCACTTTCGACACAGTCCCTCCTTCCTCCACCCCTCAAGCAAGAGAGTTTATCCTGCACTGCTCATTTAGGAGCCTTGCTCTCCTCAGCTCATTTGAGTGCTACTTTTTTTTTTTTTTTTTTTTTTTTTTTTTCTCAGCCCACTGCTGGTCGTCGAGGGGGAAGAAGAAAGGAAAGAAAGAAGGAAAGGGAAGGGAAGAAGAAAAAAAAAATGGGGCGTGGCCTGATTGCCGCGGTGATTACACATATGGTGTAACGGCTCCTTACACCCGCACCTAGTTTTAAATTAAACTGTGCTATTATATCTTATATTTTTATACAATCGGATAGAACTTGATGCAAAGAACTTTAATTTGTATCTGAAACCGAATATCTCGGAGTTATTGAACTCATCTGCCTAATAAACAAAACAAATCAGATCGCCACAACTGGGGTCCCTGTCGACGCTTGTTGATAAGTGAGCCCTCTTTTAGTGCGCAACAACCCGTCATGCCAGTAAAATCGGCGAAAACACCGAAACACAAAATTGATTACTCCATGCTCAAAATGGCGACGTCACCAATTCCCACTCCAACCTCGATACACTGGAGTGAATGGGCACAGGAAATTTCAAAAATGGTCACTAAATCCTTGGAAGATAAACTTCATAAATTACAATCAGCAGTTGACTGCATTAATGACCGCTTTGAAACACAGGCTGGCCGTATTACAGCAGTAGAACAGAGGATATCTGAAAATGAGGACGCAATAATACATGAACGGGAGAATGTGATTAGTTTACAGACCCAGGTGACAGCACTGACAGAACGTTTAGATGCTCAGGAGAACCGTCAGCGTCGTAATAATATACGAGTAGTGGGGCTACCTGAGCTCCAAGCAGACCAAGACCTCTATCACTTCTTCCAAGTTTGGCTACCAAAGCAACTTGGCCTGGTGACCCCAACGTCTGGTTTTTTATGCGAACGGGCACACCGTTTGGGCCAACGTACAAGTGATAACAACCACCCGCGAACAACGATTGCTAGATACATCAACTGGAAAGAAAAGGAGCTTATCATGCAAGCTTTTCGGAAATCTGGCCGGCTTGAATATAAAGGACAAAAATTGCTACTATTCAATGACTACCGTATTTTCGCGGATATAACGCGCACCATTGTAAAACGCGCACAGGGGTATAGCGCGCAGAAATCACGATGATATGTACAAAAACTTTTCTATACCGCGCTCAGGCATATAACGCGCATGCTGCCCGACTCTCCTCTGGCCACCCCGACTCTCCTTTCGCTCTCCCCGACTCTCCTCTGGCCACCCCGACTCTCCTTTCGCCCTCCCCGACTCTC
Organism: Geotrypetes seraphini; assembly: GCF_902459505.1. Taxonomy (NCBI): domain Eukaryota; kingdom Metazoa; phylum Chordata; class Amphibia; order Gymnophiona; family Dermophiidae; genus Geotrypetes; species Geotrypetes seraphini. The sequence continues at coordinate 74,654,200 of NC_047095.1, forward strand.
ATCTGGTTGCCCCGACTCACCCTGACTTTCGGTGCACTGCCCCGACTCTCCTCTGGTTGCCCCGACTCACCGTTCTCCCGCCCTGACTTTCGGTGCACTGCCCCGCCTCTCCGTGCCTGTCCCCCTTGAAGTCCTGTCCCCCCTTGAAGGTCTGCCTGTCCCCCTTGAAGATCTGCCTGTCCCCCCTTGAAGTCATGTCCCCATCCTGAAAGCCTGATGCCCCCCCTCGACGTCCGATTCTTCTCCCCCCTCGGCAGGACCACTCGCACCCCCACCCCGAAGGACCGCCGACTCCCCGACAATATTGGGCCAGGAGGGAGCCCAAATCCTCCTGGCCACGGCGACCCCCTAACCCCACCCCGCACTACATTACGGGCAGGAGGGATCCCAGGCCCTCCTGCCCTCGACGCAAACCCCCTCCCCCCAACGACCGCCCCCCCCCAAGAACCTCCGCCCGTCCCCCAGCCGACCCGCGACCCCCCTGGCCGACCCCCACGTCACCCCCACCCGCCTTCCCCGTACTTTGTGTAGTTGGGCCAGAAGGGAGCCCAAACCCTCCTGGCCACGGCGACCCCCTAACCCCACCCCGCACTACATTACGGGCAGGAGGGATCCCAGGCCCTCCTGCCCTCGACGCAAACCCCCCTCCCTCCAACGACCGCCCCCCCCCCCAAGAACCTCCGACCGACCCGCGACCCCCCTGGCCGACCCCCCCACCCCCCTTCCCCGTACCTTTGGAAGTTGGCCGGACAGACGGGAGCCAAACCCGCCTGTCCGGCAGGCAGCCAACGAAGGAATGAGGCCGGATTGGCCCATCCGTCCTAAAGCTCCGCCTACTGGTGGGGCCTAAGGCGCGTGGGCCAATCAGAATAGGCCCTGGAGCCTTAGGTCCCACCTGGGGGCGCGGCCTGAGACACATGGTCGGGTTTGGCCCATGTGCCTCAGGCCGCGCCCCCAGGTGGGACCTAAGGCTCCAGGGCCTATTCTGATTGGCCCACGCGCCTTAGGCCCCACCAGTAGGCGGAGCTTTAGGACGGATGGGCCAATCCGGCCTCATTCCTTCGTTGGCTGCCTGCCGGACAGGCGGGTTTGGCTCCCGTCTGTCCGGCCAACTTCCAAAGGTACGGGGAAGGGGGGCGGGGGGGTCGGCCAGGGGGGTCGCGGGTCGGTCGGAGGTTCTTGGGGGGGGGCGGGCGTTGGAGGGAGGGGGGTTTGCGTCGAGGGCAGGAGGGCCTGGGATCCCTCCTGCCCGTAATGTAGTGCGGGGTGGGGTTAGGGGGTCGCCGTGGCCAGGAGGGTTTGGGCTCCCTTCTGGCCCAACTACACAAAGTACGGGGAAGGCGGGTGGGGGTGTCGTGGGGGTCGGCCAGGGGGGTCGCGGGTCGGCTGGGGGACGGGCGGAGGTTCTTGGGGGGGGGGCGGTCGTTGGGGGGGGGGGGTTTGCGGCGAGGGCAGGAGGGCCTGGGATCCCTCCTGCCCGTAATGTAGTGCGGGGTGGGGTTAGGGGGTCGCCGTGGCCAGGAGGGTTTGGGCTCCCTCCTGGCCCGATATTGTTGGGGAGTCGGCGGTCCTTCGGGGTGAGGGTGCGAGTGGTCCTGCCGGGGGGGGGGATGTATCGGACGTCGGGGAGTCGGCCGGGCAAGAGGGCTTGGGCTCCCTCTTGCTCCGATCGTGGATGCGGGTGTGGGTGGGAGCGCGTGCGAGCGGTCGTTCGGGGTGGGGGTGCGAGCGGTCCTGCTGGGGGGGTGAATCGGGCGTCGGGCGGGGTGGGAACTATGTTTAAAAACTTTTGTATACCGCGCTCAGGCATATAACGCGCGAGGGGTATGCGCGGTACGTAAAATCACGTATAACGCGCGCGTTATATCCGCGAAAATACGGTACTCTTTACATGTATCCTCCCTTCGTAAGGCGATGACACCACTATGCTCCATACTTCATCATCGAGGAGTGCGATTTGCACTTATATATCCTGCATCCTTACGCATTTGGTATGATGGGAAATCACACACCTTCACAGACACAATAACTGCTCAACAATTTATAGATTCTATACCTGTGACAGTAGCTGGCGGCGCCCTGGCAATGGATCCAACGGTCTAACTCCTCTTATTTTTGCATCTTTTAAACCTACCTTAGATTGATCAATATAGAGATATGACATCCTTCTTGGATAGCTCCAAATTCACTGTCTATTTTGTCTATTCATCTTCTTATAATTCGTAATGAATTGTATATACTATGTCATATATTCTGCTAAATCAAGCACACTAATCTCAAATTTTCTATTATTGAATAGGTGTGGAATTTATTAGTTGTTCCATATGTGTTATTATTCCGTGGTCACAGGATCACATTTAAAATGTTTTAAAATATGTAGAATAGTGTGGTCCATTCTTTTTCTAACCATATACTATGCTGATATTATTGATTTCTTTTCTTTTACTTTCACACTTTTTTTTATCTCTCTTCTTCTTAGACAGGAGTGTCTGCCCGAGCTTACAATTATATCAATTATTTTTCTGGACAGAGGAGATATAATCTATGATTCAACAATATATATCATATATTATGGCTGATTTACATGTTTTTTCCTTTAATGTGAATGGTCTTAACCATCCCATTAAAAGGAAAAAGATAGCTAATTATGTATCCAATAAACATCCTGATATAATTTATTTGCAGGAAACCCACCTCCTGCCCGCTGCTGCCTCGAAATTTCAACTAAAGGGATTTTCAACTCACTTATATTCCCCTGCAACTCATCAAAAGAAAAATGGTGTGTCAATATTTTTCAATGATAAACTATTTCCCGTTATTCACAATTTTAAAATAGACACTGAAGGAAGATGGTGTCTAGTACATGCTGCGATACACTCAACTAATTTTATTTTTCTTAATATATACGGCCCGGTCAAAGACCACCCAAACTTTTTCATAGAGCTTCAGCTGGCGATAGTTGAATTTGATACTTGTTCTCTGATATTGGGAGGGGACTTTAATCAAATTCAAGATCTATATATTGACAGATCTTCTTCTTGTAAACCCTCCAAATCCAAGTCTTTCACAGCTCTTCATGCTTTAAAGGACGCCTTTTCTCTTGTGGATCCTTGGCGCTTGCTCTACCCGAAAGGTAGAGAATACACACATTTTTCACCTCCACATAATACATACTCGAGAATCGATTATTTTCTCTTATCCCCTTCTCTTATTCAAGATCTCACCAATACCATTATACATCCAATCTCTCTCACTGATCATGCTGCCATCTCTTTATATATATCCATCTCAGCCCCACATAAGGAATCCCCCTCATGGCGGCTAAACAACGCCTTACTGCTAGACGAGGAAATTATTGAAAAAAATCAATTCTTTCACTGTGGAGTTTTTTGAAAATAATTCTAAAGATCCTGAAATTTGCCCTTCCATTGTCTGGGAAGCATACAAAGTAACCCTTAGAGGTGAATTGATTAAAATTGCCTCTTGGAAAAAGAAACAGTCCATGAGAAAGGAAAAAGATTTAGAAAACTCCATCAAAACCTTAGAATTACAACATATGTCTAACCACATACATGACCCAAATACTTTCCAACGTATTCAAAATCTTAAATATGAATACAATACTTTAGTTTCACATATAGCTAGGCGTGATATTTTTATCTCTAACTCTGGTCATTACATGGGAGATAATATAATGGGTCGTCCTTTGGCCAGATACCTTAAAAATAAATCTAAAAGACTACATATAACGGCTATTCAGAATTCATCAGGTCAATTAGTCAAAACCAGATCTCTAATTTCCTCTCAATTTGAAAAATTCTATACTTCTTTATACCAATCCGAATCTACCACTCCTGAAGCAGATATAGACTCATTTCTTACCTCCTTAACTCATCCGACCATTCCAGAATCTGTTAAATTGGAACTTGATTCTCCAATAACTATATTAGAAATTGAAACTGCCATATCTTCCTTACCTGCTGGGAAAGCCCCTGGCCCAGACGGCTTCACGAACGAATTCTTTAAACAATTTCGCACCCTACTAGCTCCTCATCTCCTTAAATATTATGACTTCCTCCACTCCACTCCGGACAAGCAATTCAATTTCACCGAGGCCACCATTGTAGTAATCCCTAAACCTGACAGAGATGACACTTTAGTTAAAAACTTTCGCCCCATCTCTCTCCTCAATTTAGACTACAAGATAATGGCAAAATTACTTGCATTAAGACTTACCAAAATAATCCCATTGCTTATACATAAAGATCAAACAGGGTTCATTAAACAAAGATATATAGGAGACAACCTGCGCCTATTTCACTATATTAACGCTCATGCTAAAACAATGTCAGACCCTGTAATAGGCCTAGCTATTGATGCTGAAAAAGCCTTTGACCGAGTGGAGTGGCCTTTCCTTTTCCATGTCCTGAAGTGGTATAATTTTGGCCCATTTTTTACAAACTGGATAAAAACACTATATCATCAACCCACAGCTCGTATTAGGATTAACAATTCTTTATCTAATAAATTTCCCCTCCATAGAGGTACTCGACAAGGCTGTCCTCTCTCACCATTGCTATTTAATTTAGTGTTAGAGCCACTCCTTTCAGCTATACGACAAAGTCCCTCAATTAAAGGTATTCCCTCCTCTGTTCGAGATTTCAAATTAGCAGCTTATGCTGATGATGTTTTACTTTTTCTGAGAGACCCTTTACTCTCCCTTCCCAATCTTATTCACATTATCACTCAATACTCCCTCCTTTCCGGATACTCTGTTAATTGGGAGAAATCAGAGATCTTCCCTCTAAATGATAATATACTTCCATCAGATTTGGCTCATTTTCCTTTCTCATGGTCACATGAAGCTGTGAAATACTTGGGGATTTTAATACATAAAGATTCGGTTCATGCTCAAGATCTTAATATATCTAAAGTCAAAAATCTAGTTCTAAACACTACATCTCGATGGACTCCACTCTTTTTATCCTGGTGGGGTAGAATTGCATCCATCAAAATGACTCTGGCCCCTCAAATTAATTATATCCTTTCTATGCTCCCTCTGTTATGCCGGAAATCATTATTTAATTGGCTAAATATGAAAATATCTGAATTCATTTGGAACAAGAAAAAACCTCGAATTGCTCTCGCCAAACTGAAAGCCTCTAAGATCAACGGTGGTCTCAACTTTCCTGATTTCTATCACTATTATATTGCTTCATTAGCCAAATATGGAGCTTACTGGCTCACTAACTCCACCACTCAAAATCTTCCCACTCAAGATCTTCCTGCCTGGTTTGAAATGGAATGTTTTTTATGTACGCCTTTACACATCTCATGCTTACTAACGGTGTCAATACCAAGGCACTTAAAGAGATACTCTTTATTGGGTGCAACGCAGCATGCTCTTTATCTTATAGATACATTGACTGAAATCTCAGTTAATGTTAGTCCACTCATGTCCCTTTGGAACAATCCCAAAATTCAAAATCACAATAAATCTCTATCATGGAAAAGGTGGCAGCGGGCAGGTATATGGTTTGTCCATCAATTGTCTACCCTCAACTCATTAGTTCCATTCGATATACTGTGCTCTACATACTCGCTGCCTCCTTCTACTTATTCACAATGGCGTTCTCTCACTGGAGTGTTGCCTTCTTTGCATATACGATTTGACTATATGACTTCCAAAAATACTATTTACAACTGGTCTTCTCTGTCTCTATTAAAAGGCAAGGCGATATCATCCTTCTACAGCATTTTAAGAGATCACTCCTTCACTTTTTCACCTCACTCTATGAAGCACTGGGACGCTATACTTACCACTCCGCTTTCTGACATTGATTGGGAGCTTTTCTGGTCATCAACAAATCGCCCGCTTTTATCTTCTAGAGTATCACAATCAATGTACTTTCTTATGTGGCAGGCAATATGGACCCCACTTCGCATGTGGAAAGCTAACTTAAAGCAAGACTCTGTTTGCTGGAATTGTTTGAAAGAGGAAGGAACTCTTGATCATATGTTATTTCATTGTACTCTAGTCCGCTCTTTTTGGACCTATGTCTGGAACACCATACAATCTATTACTAACTGCTCAGAAGAAATCTCTATAGACATTGTAATCCTTCGATCTCAACACCCATGTTTCACACAATCAAATTGTCCACCTAAACTCATTGATACCATGTTGGTGACTGCTCTCATGCACATTCTAAAAAATTGGAAATCACCCTCGCTATTAGATTATACCTTTTGGTGGAACTCTCTGAGTATGTATCATAGATTTGAATCCTATGCATATGAGAAGAGAGTTACATTCCGAACCTGCATGAACTTGAAATACAACAAATCTCCATGGTCATTCTTAGACTCCTATGTACGCTCATCTTCTTAGACACTCCTGTTATCCTTTTCTTCTCCTCTCTTCTTTCTTTCATTTTTCTTTCCTTTTTCTTTTCTCTCTCATCTTTATCTTATATATCCCTTACATACATTTTTAATAATTGGAGCCTTTGCTCCTATACAGTTAAACATAGATTTATATATTTTATATACAGAAAGCTTTATTTTGTTTCTATGTACTTTAAATGATTCTTGTATCCTTTAAAATACTTAATAAAAATTATTGAACTGGTGAGTGTATGCTTCTTTGAGATCGAAAGAACATAGCCAGTCGCCTTGATTGAGAAGAGGGTAAAGAGTGGCTAAAGAGAGCATTCTGAATTTCTCTTTGACCAAGCATTTGTTGAGATCGCGAAGATCTAGGATGGGTCTGAGATCTCCTGTTTTTTTGGGAACTAGGAAATAACGGGAGTAGAATCCCTGCCCCTTTTGATCTAGAGGAACTTCCTCTATGGCGTTCAGAAGGAGGAGGGATTGAACCTCCTGAAGAAGGAGGGAAGACTGAGGAGTGTGCAAAGCAGACTCTTTTGGTAGACCTTGGGCAGGGAGAGTCTGAAAGTTGAGAGAGTAGCCGTGGCGGATGATGTTGAGGACCCACTGATCCGAGGTGATGGTTTCCCAATGGCTTATGAAATGAGTAAGGCGTCCTCCTATAGGTAGCGGAAAATGGGCAGATGGAGGGATACTGGCTATGTCCTGGAGAAACAGGTCAAAAGGGTTGTGAAGATTTTTGTGGAGGAGGAGGCTTCACCTGTTGTTGCTGCTGTGCTGGTCTAGTGTTTTGCCTCTGTTGTTGCCTATGACGCCTGGGTTGTTGAGGTGCCGGTGGCAAAGGACGAGCCACAAATTGACGTTGGTAGGCCGATTGCTGACGAAAAGGCCTGGTAGGTGGGGTCTTCTTTTTTGTCTTGAGGAGAGTATCCCACCTCGTTTCATGAGCTGAGAGCTTTTGGGTAGTGGAGTCCATGGATTCTCCAAACAGCTCATACCCCAGGCAAGGTGCATTAGCCAGTCGATCCTGGTGATTGACATCGAGTTCTGAAATTCTGAGCCATGCCAGTCGGCGCATGGCCACCGACATAGCCGTGGCCCGAGAGGTGAGCTCAAAGGTGTCATAGATCGACCTGACCATGAACTTACGAAGTTGTAAGAGCGATGAAGAAGTTTGGCGAAAGGCAGCTCTTTTACGGTCAGGGAGGTACTTCTCAAAAGCAGTCAGATTTTGTATGAGATGCTTGAGATAGAATGAGAAATGGAAAGCGTAATTCCCTGAACTGTTGGCCAACATTGCATTCTGGTACAACCTCTTGCCAAATTTGTCCATGGCTTTACCTTCTCTGCCAGGAGGGACTGAGGCGTACACACTAGCTCCCGTGGATTTCTTTAGAGTGGATTCTACTAATAGAGACTCATGTGGGAGCTGTGGTTTGTCAAACCCAGGAATCGGGATGACCTTATATAAAGAGTCTAACTTGCGGGGGGCTCCTGGGACGGTCAAAGGTGTCTCTAAATTCTTGTAAAAAGTCTCTCTCAAGATGTCATGGAGAGGCAATTTGAGATATTCCCTTGGAGGCTGGTCAAAATCCAGTGCATCAAGAAAAGCTTTGGATTTCTTTGACTCAGCCTCCAAGGGAATAGAGAGAGAGTCACACATCTCTTTCAAAAATGATGAGAAAGAGGTTACATCAGGTTTAGAGGATGGGTCTAAAGCAGAAGGATCCTCATCACCAGATGAACATTCCCCTTCAGAGAGAAGAGGGTCCTCCGAGTCACCCCACAGATCAGGATCCCTAACTTGAAAACTGCGGTCTCGAGATTCCGGTGTGGAGGGTTCCAGGTGTCGGGATTTGCGTGCCGACTTACCTGACCTCATAGACATGGTACCGGGAGACGTTAAAGGCTGCATCGGTGCCGAAGTTTGAACAGCCTGGTGCTGAGCTCTCGGTTCCGGAGCAAGGACTGGCATGGAGACCGAGGAAGCAGAATGTACCGGTACCGACAAAGTGGATGCCGATAAAAGGGGCTGCTCCACTGTCGGTACCGGTGGCTCAGACCGGACCGGGACTGGAAGGTTCGGTGTCAAAAGTGCAGGAAGGAGTTGTTGCAACTGCTCCTTAAGCTGCACCTGCAGGACAGCAGCAATCCGCTCGTCCAGCAAAGGCACCGGTACCGCTTTTTTCTTCTGCGGTACCTGTGGTGCCGCTCTACGCTCTGAGGATGAGGACCCCGATGTCGAGGGGCTCACCTCAATAGGAGCAGAGCGCTCCGTGGACGCCTCGAGATCGGCAGGACTGGACTCGCTGCTACTGAGACCGGAGGACGCTCCAACGGGGAAGGCTTCTTAGCCGGCTTACCTGTAGGGTGCGACGCCGGCGCGGTATTGCGCGGTGTCGACAAAGTAGGTGCCGACTGAGATGGGGCCGATGTCGGTGCCGGTGCTGCGGAATCAGACATCTCGGCGCCGAATAACAACCGCTGTTGGATCTGGCGATTTTTTAGAGTTCTCTTCTTTAAAGTCGCACAGCGGGTGCAGGTGGACGCTCGATGGTCAGGACCAAGACACTGCAGACACCAGTTGTGCGGGTCTGTCAGTGAAATTGGTCGAGCGCACCGCTGGCACTTTTTAAACCCGGGTTGAGGGGGCATGAAAGTGAAAACGGCTTCTGCCTAATCGAAGGCCGAGGCCTCGATGATGGCAACAGGCCCCGCCGGGGCGAAGCGAAAGAAATGAAGAAAAAAACGAAAGTTTTTTTTTTTTAACTAAAGAAAAGAGAAATAAAGAAAACTTTATTTCCAAAAGGGGTTTACGCGAGCGGGAAGGGCGATTACAAAAAACTCTTTCAACGGCCGTTGAAAGAAACGCGTCTTCTTAGCTCCGCGGAAACTAAGAAACTGGGGACCGCGCGACTCCGTCGGGCGGGAAGGCACTCGCGCGTGCGCGGTGCGGCCTGCTAGAACTTTCCAAGTTCTTAGAGTGCAATCACTCTAAAATTGTCCGTACCGGGGCTCCGTCGGTGCCGTCACCCATCAGTCAAGAATATGCTGCCTGCTTGTCCTGGGATAATATGAATTTATGCTTAAATTGGATGAGGGTAATTTTGGTTGAACTGTAGTGTTTAAAGTGTAGTTGGAGATTTAGTTAGTTTGTAGTTTTTATCTTTAAGCTGTAGCACTTTTTCTGTTCACAGTGCCCCCTTCCTGATGACGCTTTTTGCAAACTTCGAGTCGAAGGGAGGCTATGGGAGTTTCAAATTCGGGGAGTCTTTATTGAGATGGATATCTGTTATGAGCGCTGGATTTGAACAAAGCATTTGCTACCTTCTTTTTGCTTATTTGAAGATCAGTGTTTTTTCATTTCTTTTTGACAATTATTACTGTATAAGGAAGGTTTAGGGACTATGAGTGCTATGATGGTCCCTGTTGTACAACCGGCGCTTGTACTTTTAATGGTACTTTTAACTGAAAAAACACCATGAACACCTTCTCTCACACCAAGCAGCATTATGTGGCAAAGACCTAGAACAATTGCTTTCGCCCACTACCTACAAGGAATTCATGAAGCGCCTAAAAACATACCTGTTCCTGTTGTATCTAGACAACTGACCCGTACATCTCCCTCTCCTCAATATCAGTTTTCTAGACCTTTTACCCTCTCTCGTTCACCTCTCTTATGTTCAATCATTTTGTACCTTCTCTTAATCTTTTGTAAACCGCATAGAACTTCATGGTATTGCGGTATATAAACTGTTATTATTATTATTATTACTTTATGCACGGATCAGTTGGTGACTGAGCTCTTCACTTATATTAATGAATATTTATTACTATTACACAGCATATTGTGTTTTTTAGATATATATTGGCTTTATAACTTGTGGAGTATTTTCATGAAACTAAATTTTAATGCCAAAATGGTAGCAGAAATCCATGCAGAACATACACCCTGAATGGTGAAAACCTAACCAGAACTGTAGCAGAACGGGACTTAGGAGTAATCATCCGGGAAGATATGAAAGCTGCGAATCAGGTGGAGAAAGCTACAGCAAAAGCTAGACAAATGCTGGGCTGCATCAGAAGGAGATTTATCAGTCGAAAGCCTGAAGTTATACTTCCGTTGTATAGATCAATGGTGAGACCTCACCTGGAGTAGTGTGTTCAGTTTTGGAGGCCACATTATCAAAAGGATGTGACGAGAATGGAGTCGATTCAGTGAATGGCCACTAGGATGGTCTCAGGACTAAAAAATCTCCCATATGAAGAACGTTTGAGCAGGCTGCACTTATATTCTCTCGAAGAGCGCAGAGAAAGGGGGGACATGATAGAAACATTCAGATACATCACGGGCCACATTGATGTGGAAGAAGAAATCTTTTGTCTTACGGGTCCCACGGCGACAAGAGGGCATCCGCTAAAACTCAGGGGGGGGGAAGATTTCATGGGGACACCAGGAAGTATTTCTTCACCGAAAGGGTAATTAATCGATGGAATGGTCTTCCATGTCAGGTAGTCGAGGCCAGTACCATGCTCGACTTAAAGGGACGATGGGACAGACAGGTGGGGTCGCTCCAGAAGAATGCTTAAAAGATGGATTCTCAAAGGAGGGAGGGTTCTTAAGTGGGCAGACTTGTTGGGCCGTTGGCCCTTTTCTGCCATCATACTCTATGTTTCTATCGCGCGCTGGCACTGGCTACACTTCTTGAAGCCCTTGACCGGCCGGGACATAGAAGGAAAGATAGCCACCGCAAAGTCGAAGCCCACAGGCTGAGGATGTGCGACAGGCCCTGCCAGTCACTCGATGAAAAAATTAACTTTTTTTTTTAAACAAAGACCAAAAGAAAAGCACAGTGACATGGTAAGAAGTAAAATAAAACATGAGCCGCGGTGAGAGAAGGCACAAAGCGAACTAAGTTCAGCGCAGAGCATCAAAGATGGACTTCTCGGCTCCGCGGAAAACTGAGGAGACGTGCCCTGTGCTGGGCGGGAAGGCACTTGCGCATGCGCAGTGCGGCACACACAAAACTTCAGAGTTTTCTACAAGCAAAGTCTGCTTGCGAGGCTGTCCGGGCTACGTGGATGTTGTCACCACATGTGAAAAAAGGCTGCCTGCTTGTCCTGGGATAAAACTAATAACCAGACTGAACTAAATAAAGCTAGATAAAAAAATGGACCTCAGTGCATTCAAGCTTATGTTTCACTTGAGCCAGATATCCTGAAGTCTAGCATCTAAAGCAGGGGTGTCGAACTCAATCAGAGAAGGGGCCAAAATCTAAAATCCAGCCTAAATCGCGGGCCGAATGTCATAAACTGACAATGTTAACCAGAAATGTGAATTTAAAATGAGTGGAACAATCTTTTCCTTAACAGTGCTGTTAACCAACTCACATGCTATCAAGCAAAACAGTAATATTGGAATGTACCTAAAATGCTCATTGTTTTGTTTTCTGGCTAGATGTCTGACACCGTTTTCCCTGTAACAATGAGTCAATGTTCGGTTTTATTTCTTGGGCTGTAGCAACCCGCAAAACAGCATGGAGGTTGTCATCGGTAATGCGTGATCTGTGTTTGTTTTTGTTCAGATTCATTATTGAAAACATTAAATTGTCTGCCTTCACCGTCAACTTTTCTTTTCCTGGACATTTTGGGATCAATATTGGCAGTAAAAGATGTCGTTTATTGGAAATCTGCGTTAGAAGGAAAAAGTTGAAAACTGCACAGGGATAGCTTGATTTGGCAGATGGAGTGAAGAAAAAAAAGTCAGTCAATAAATGCCTGGCTGGGTACAGATAGCAGATTCTGTTGCGATTTTTATGCCTGCACTTTATGCCAGGAACTGGCAGCTTCTGCTGTGTATTTTTTATGCCCGCACACTCACTCTCTCCTCTGCTCTGCCACCTGCACAACCACATCGGATGCCGGACTATAGGTCACGCCTCCTGAATCTCGCGTGACTTGTTATCTATGCGCATGCGTAATAGATAGCAAGTACGGCCGGCGAGATCACAAGCCTCCTATGTCACCGCGCTTCATTGTGATGGAACGCAGCGGCGTGCAGTGATGACAGCGCGGTGCGGGCCACATTGCAAGGCCTGGCGGGCCGGATTTGGCCCGCGGGCCTTGTGTTTGACATGTGTGATCTAAAGGCTCACAACTTGGGGGCTTTCCCTCTCTGAAAGTCACGTTTTCTTTAAGAAAAATGACAGGAGGAGATGGAAGAAGCAGGGAGAAGCAAACTTACTTGTGTCTTCCCAGCGAAGCAGATGCAGCTTCCAGGCTGAATAATAGAGAAAGCCCAGCACCAGAAAGAGACAGAGAACTAGCAGCAGGTTTCGCATAAAAATCAGGATCCCCATCTTCACAGCATGTCTGCTCCACAATATGACCTGCAAGAGAAGACAGATATTAGCAAAAGTTTAGGAACAGCAGAATACAAAAGTACCAGCTGAACAGCTGAAATAGAACTCCGATACAAATACACATCTGCAAATTTCTACACCTCCCCAACCAAAACCAAAAAGTTCAGGTGCCCCGGCCCAGCACTCCCCAACCAAAACCACCAAGTGCGGGTGCCCTGGCACACCACTCCCCAACACACTGCTCCTATTAGAAAATAATAATAGCCTTACTGGGTCAGACCAATTTTTTAGAATTATTATAGTTTTGATTTTTGTTGACATATTAATTGCACATCTGGGGGTGGGGTGGAATAAAGGTTTTAAATCAATATTTATCTTTCTTGAGGGTATTTTGGGGGGGTTTGATGAACAATTTCTGAATGTTTATAAAATGTTTTTTTATTTTTTTATTTTTTAAACTTTTTATTTATAGAATTTTCATTCTTTCAATACATGAATCACATATTATAAAATGTATAATAAAATATATATGTATGTACAAATTCATATCATAAATATTCATCCCTTTCCCCTATTAATTGTTTTTCCATTTTTCTTTCATATTAATATCTATATTTCCCACCCTAACCCTATATTACTATTATCAATGTGTTAAGATATCTGATCTCTAGAATAATTAGTCAATGGATCCCATATTTTCTTAAAATTTTTAATATTTCCTTGTTGTAAAGCCAAAATTTTCTCCATTTTGTAAATGTGACATACCGAGTTCCACCAGAATGTATAATTTAGTTTGGTAAAATCTTTCCAATTTTGTGTGATTTTGCTGCATGGCAACTCCTGTCAATATTAAAAGTAATTTATTATTATTTGCTGATATTGGACTCTGTGTTCTCATTGCAGTACCGAATAATATGGTATCATATGAGAGTCCTACGTGATTTTCTAGTAATATATTTATTTGGGGCCAAATTAAATTCCAAAAAGCTTTTATACAGGGACAAAAAAAAATTAAATGATCCAATGTCCCTACTTCTATTTTACAATGCCAACATCTATTAGATCTAGTATTATCTATCTTTTGCAAGCGCGTCGGGGTCCATAACACTCTATGTAATAAAAATAACCATGTTTGACTCATAGATGCTGACTTTGTTAATCTTAATCTCCAGGACCAGAATTTTGGCCATTGAGATGCAGAAATTGTCTGTCCAATCTCAATGCTCCAAATATCCCTAAGTCCAGTTTTCTTTTTTTTATTTAGAAATCCATTTATTAATTTATACCATTTTGCGGCTTGGTGACCCAAGAAATCCGTCTGGAAACATAAAACTTGCAAACTATATTGAGTATTGAGAATTTTCCATTCAGGGAACCCTACCTGAATGGCTTGCTTCAATTGCATCCATTTAAAAAATTGTGTTTTATTTAGTCTAAATTTATTTTGCAATTGTGAAAAACTAAGCAAGGAACCTTCTGATATGACGTCATTTAATGTTCTTATTCCTGCAGTTATCCATTGTTTCCAGACGATTTTAAATCCGCCAATTCTGATCCTGGAGTTTACCCATATTGATTGATTTAGGGATTTAGCAATTGGTTCTGGTGTCAGATTATTTATGTATCTTAATGTTTTCCAAGTATCTAATAAGATTCTGTGTTCTTTGTATCTTATAGGCATTGATATAGAAATTAAATGTTCTGGATTTAAAGGGAACAGGAGCCGCCATTCTAAATACAGCCAATCTGGTACATTTTCTAAGAGATCTGGGAGGATCCAATACATACCCTGTCTTAAAATATAGGCTTGATGATACCTATAAAAATTTGGAAAATTTACCCCCCCTTCCATAATTGGTCTTTGTAATGATACTAAAGCGATTCTTGGTCTTTTCCCACACCAAACAAATTTTGTAAGAATATTGTTAAGTTTTTTATAAAATGACCCCTGAAAAAATATTGGAATCATACTCATTTGGTAACAAACCACAAGCAATATCATCATTTTAATTGTTTGAATTCTTCCCCACCAAGAAAGATGTAATGGATTCCATTGCTCACACATTTCTGTTATTTTTTTCAATAAAAGTTTTTCATTCTCTTTGACTGTGTCTTCAATTGTATTTTTGATCATAATTCCTAAGTATTTTATTCCATCCTCTTTCCAAATAAATGAATATGGATCAAATAATCCTTTGGCACAATGAACATTAATTGGGAGGATTTCAGATTTATTCCAATTAATTTTATATCCAGAAAATGTACCGTATTTTTCTATTAAATTAAGCATACATGGAATAGTAATTTCCGGTTCTCTTAAATATAATAATATATCATCTGCATATGCAGATAATTTAAATTCAAAACTGGTAAATGAGATTCCCTTTATTTCCCTAGTTTTTTTTATTGCAATTAATAAAGGTTCTAGGACAACATCAAAAAGTAATGGAGACAAAGGGCATCCTTGTCTAACTCCCCTATGCAAGTTGAATTTAGTTGATAAATTATTGTTAATATATAATCTTGCTCCAGGAGAGCTATACAATGTCTGAATCATTTTAATAAAACCGGATCCTATACCAAACCAATGTAAAGCTTGATATATAAAATTCCATTCCACTCTATCAAAAGCTTTTTCTGCATCTAAAGAAATTAAAAAAGCTGGATCATTTATATTTTTTGCTAAATTTAATGAGTGGAATGCAAGTCTAGTATTGTCTGATGAATGTCTTTTAGCAATAAATCCTGTTTGATGTACATCAATAATGAAAGGAAGAGCTTTTGCCAATCTTAATGCTAATACTTTAGCCATTAATTTATTATCCACATTTAATAATGAAATAGGCCTGTAATTTGAAACCAGAGTAGGATCTTTGTTTGGTTTTGGTAAGACTATAATTATCGATTCTGCCATAGTACCAGATACATTTTCATTCTTTATTTGATATTGAAACAAATTTAACAGATATGGTAATATGATATTTTGGAATGATTTATAAAATTCAACAGTATAACCATCTCCACCTGGAGCGGATCCAACTCTAAGAGACTTCAATGCTGTTTCTATTTCTTTTAAAGATATAGGTTCTTCTAAACTTCCTTTTATATGATCCGGAATATTCGGTCCAATAAAAGAATTTAAGAAAGTTAATCCGTCTTGTTCTTTATTTTTATAAGAATTAGAAGTGTATAATTCCTTGTAAAAATCAAGAAATTGTGTTATAATATCTTTTGTGTTGGTATGTGTGTTACCTTGTATATCTTTAATTGCAATAATCTTAGATTTTCTTTTCTTTGCTTTAAGAAAATTTGCTAATAATTTTCCTGCTTTATTTGAATTGCCATAATATTGTACTTGTTTATTGAAAATATCTTTCCTCACAATTTGAGAAGAAATCTCATTATATTTAACTTTTACTTTTAACAACTCTTGTAATGTATTGTTTTCCCATTTTGTAATTAATTTATTTTCTAAAATTTTTATTTGTTTTTCCATATCTTCATATTGTTTTTTAAGTTGTTTTTTAATAAAAGCTGAATATGCAATTATATTTCCTCTCATTGTTGCTTTAAAAGCATCCCATAAAATTTCTATATTAATGTCATCAGAAGTATTAAATTGAAAGAATTCTTGCATTTTTGCTTTAAGATCTTCTAAGAATTTCGAGTCTGCTAATAAATCATTATTAAATCTCCATATTGAATTAAATTGATCATTATTGTAATTCTGAAGGTTAATCCACACACCAGCATGGTCTGAAATTATAATGGGATCAATTACTGCTTTTGATACATGCTGCGCTATGTTATTATTTACAAATATATAATCAATTCTTGAAAAAGATTTATGGACTTGAGAACAAAAAGAATATTCCCGATCATTAAAATGAAGGATACGCCATATATCTATTAAATTACAAGATTGTATTAAATTATCTAGTCCTAAAGATTTTATGATTTTACTTGGTTTTTTGTCTATAATTGGATCCATTACAGCATTGAAATCTCCAGCTACTACTAAATTAGAAGCAGCCAGTGGTAATAATAATTGTTGAATTTGATTGAAAAACTCCTTTTGATTTGAATTAGGAGCATAAAGATTAAATAAATCAAGGGTTGTACTTCCCAAATCCATTTTAATATGTACCCATCTTCCTGAAGGATCAAAATTTATTAATTTAAAGTTTGCAGTGCATTTCTTATTTATCAGGATCGCTACCCCAGCCTTTTTTCCTAAAGCAGGTGAATAGAAACATTTTGATATCCAACCCCCTGTTAACTTCCTAGATTCATTATCTGAGAGATGAGTCTCTTGTATAAAGTATATATCGGCGTTTTGCTTATGGAGAAATCCTAATAATTTGTTTCTTTTGATAGGATGATTTAAACCATTGACATTAATTGTATATATTTTAATATCCATTTAAAATTTTAGAACTATTTTGATTTAAATGTAATATAAGTTTTACGATCAGATATCCATACATTGTAATAATATAATTTCCCATTCCCATTTCCCCTCTCCTCCCATCCCACCCTCCCTCCCCCCTAATTAATAGCAGTGCACACTTGGCAACACACATATTAGATCGGTATCAAAAAACACTCCCTGAAAGTCCAAATCTGTTAAGATTCACAAATAAGTCATATATATTATAGTAGTTTTAAAGATAATTAATATTTTCCTTGACTTTTCATATTTCTATAAATCTGGTTGAGATTTTATGTTAATATAGACTTTAAATTAATTTATTATCCTATTATTCAATACACTCTTATTTTAATCTAAATCTAATAAATCATATAGTATAGATTATATTTTAAGTTCCCTTCTATGGTTCTTGTATATCAAATTATATGTTCCATTACTATTTTTGACCTTAATTTAAGTCTTATGTAAATATATTTAATTTTATAAATTTAAAAATATCACATTGTATAATCATATTATACTTATATATATTAAAATGAAATAATCTTTCATTATGTCAAACCCATTCATATACTGTTTTCTATAATATTAATCTTTAAAAACATGAAAAGATTAAAAGATATAAGGTATAGGTTAAGTATGCGACAAAAAAAAAAAAAAAAAATTATATTCCAGAGCTCCCCCCTTCAAACGCAGAAGTCTCTTTTATTCTTATATCGTGCTCTTTATTTACTAATATTTAATGTTCAGTACTTCCTTCTTCTTAGAAAATCATTCCTTCTTCTTTCACCGCCTCTTTGTATTTTTATATCCAGTTCAATATTCTTATCACATTTTGTTGTATTCCAGGTGATTTCTATTTTTCATCGTCGTTCAATTTTAAGATATAAGTTGGTCTTTGTTTCTGTTCCATTCATATTTTATTTTAATAGTTTATTATACAGCGAAGTAATTCTTTAATATCCATTCGAGAAATAACATCTCCTATTTATAATTCCTCTTTCCGGTTTCGTGAAGTCTTCTTATTCGCAGATTCTTTCGCATTGATGTCTGGGATTTGTAGTATTTGTAGTATTAAAGAATAGTAAAGATGTTGAAATACTGATTATCTTTTCAATTTGCTTGAGGGGTTAAATTAGTCACATGCATATAGTTCAAATAGTCTTACTGCTATTTTAAAGGAAGGAAGCTCCATCCTACAATCAATTCGCATACAGTTTTTCCTAATATTAAAAATTATAATTGAGATCAATAGAATTCAGCTGATGCCTTAACTGTTTCATTCCATTATGGAATACTCAGCCAGACCATATCATTAGCATAAAGATCGTTGAAGTGTAATTTTGAATAAGGTTAAAAACATTCTAAATCGTTACTATGGGTAAACAATATTATTTTAATAAGTGTATATCATAAAATAAAATAAAAGTTTTTCCAGTTAAAATAATATAACATATAATAAAGAGAAATTAAGAGAAATTAAGGTGACATTGGTAATTCTTGGCTTTGTATAAATTTTTGTAGCTCTTCTGCATTGTCAAAAGTTAAAGTTTTATCTGCAATAGTTACTTTCATATTAGCCGGGTATACTATACCAAACTTTGCTCCCATTTCTCTTAGTTGTGGTCTCAAGTCCAGGAGCTTTTTTCTTTTGATCGCCGTACTTTTTGCAAAGTCTGGAACAAAATGAATGCGGGCATCTTGAAATTGTAATCCTTTATTTTGTTTTGCAAGTTGAAAAATTTCTATAACCTGCTGGTGGCGCAACAGTTTAAAGATCAGTGGCCTTGGTCCTTGATACCTTCCTGATCTTTTTGTAGGCACTCTATGTGCTCTTTCAATCTCTATGGGGTACTTGGTTTTTAGAGGAAGTAGTTTAGGTAGTAAATTTTCTATAAATGCCACCGGATTTCCTTTCTCTGCTCCTTCCGGGAGACCAATCAGACGAATATTACTCCTTCTTTCACGATTCGATTGATCCTCCAACTCTTTAGTAAGCAAATCAATTTTCTTTTTTTCATTTATGTTGTTAGAAATTTCTTTTTCAGCTGTTATTAATCTTTCTTCCATGTCATTGCACTTTAACTCCATTAAATCCATTTTTTTATTTAACGTGGATACATCTTCAGTTAAATTGTTAACTTTTTTAGTAAGAAGTAAAAGCATTTCTTTGATTTCTTTCAATTCTTTCATTACTTCTGGATCTCCTGTTTTTGATCCTGTTTCTTGTTCAGGCTTTGCTCTCTTGCTGCTTCCCGAGACCGCAAAATCATTTTTATTTTGTTTTCCTGAAGCCATCGCGTTTTTTTTCTTTATTTATCATTAAATAATTCTTAAATCTCCACTTTTAGTAACTTTTTTTTTTCTTTCAAGGACTTTTTTCACGGAGCTCTTCTGTTATCCGACCTTCCTCATGCGTGTCCAAGCCACGCCCCTCTTTTTATAAAATGTTTAATTTATGGTTATGACATGTATAGAGCATTTCTAAAAACTATGGAAAATTTTATAGATGCTTTAATGATAATGGTTAGGTAAAGGGGAGAGGGGTATTTATCTGTTTGAATCTTGTAAAATTTTAAGTGATGTTTAAAGTGTAAAATGTTTTTATACTGTTTTCACTTATTGAAAGTATTAAAAATGAATAAAGATTAAAAAAATAAAAGACCAATGGTCTGTCTAGCCCAGTTTCCTATTTCCAACATAGGCCAATCCAGGTCACAAGTACCTGACAGAAACCCAAATAGTAGCAACATTCCACGCTACCTATCCAGGGGAACAAGCATAGGAGTAAAGTCCTCACAACAGAGAATCAAAAGAAAACCAGTGAAGGCAACCTCTATTAATTTCAAGACTTGACACGTATGTGTTTCGGCCTAACCGGCCTGCATCAGGAGTCTATAAATAAAAACTGATAGATTTATTTTGTGACGTTACTCTAGGTATCAGCTCAAATTCGATCATGTTATGATCACTGTTTCCCAGCGGACCCAACACAGGTGTCCTCCCTCCCGTTATCCCACTCTTCTGGAATTCCTCAAACCCACTCTCCACTAGATCCTCCCAAAAACTAAAACTATCTTTCCCATCTACAAAAGGTATATCCCGCACAGGAAAACTTGGAACATCCCTCCCCTTTAGAACCACAGCACTCTGGAACAACCTCTCATTCCCACTCAGAAATTCTAGCTCCCTCTAATCCTTCCGCAAAGACTTGAAAACTTGGCTCTTTTCAAAAATCTAATCTCCTCCCGTTATCTAGTACCCTGTTCCCTCTCTATCTTCTCAGTCCCTCTCCTATATCCCTTTGTAGTTCCTTTCCTCTCAACCTCTGTAAACTGTGCCGAGCTCTGCGCTTGCGGAGATGGTGCGGTATACAAACCTAAGGTTTAGTTTAGTTTAGTTAACTCCTGTATTATGTCTTGCATTCCACTAAGGACCAAATTTAAAATAGCACCCCTTCTTGTTGGTTCTCGGAACAGTTGCTCCAAGAAACAGTCATTTATGACATCTAGGAATTCTACCTCCCTAGCACTCCCCAATGTAACATTTCAATGTTGGGGTAATTGAAATCATTATATATCAATAGAACATAATTCAAATATCAAAGTAAAAAAACAAAAAATTATGTTTGACACAATATTGATAATAGTATAACAGTTTATATACCGCAGGACCGTGAAGTTCTATGCGGTTTACAATAATTAGAAGATGTTACAGATTGAAAGAATTTAACAATGTTCTGCCGGTTAACATTGATTGAAAGATGCTATAAGTTGAGTGGATTTAACAAAGTTAGAAACTAGTGATTAACAACTCTAGGGATCAGTTATTGTGGGATGAGGTTAGTTGCCTAAGTACTTTAGGAACAGATATGTTTTTAGGCGTTTCCTAAATTCCCCATAAGTAGTGGACGTAAGCAATTGTTCTAGATCTTTACCCCATAATGCTGCCTGATGTGAGAGGAGATGTTGATGATGTCTTTTGAATTTACATCCTCTAACCGTATCTGGCGAAAGACGTAAGAAGACTTGAGGCGGTCCAGAGGACGGAGACGAAAATGATAGGAGGCTTGCGCCAGAAGACGTATGAGGAGAGACTGGAAGCCCTGAATATGTATACCCTAGAGGAAAGGAGAGACAGGGGAGATATGATTCAGACGTTCAAATACTTAAAGGGTATTAACGTAGAACAAAATCTTTTTCAGAGAAAGGAAAATGGTAAAACCAGAGGACATAATTTGAGGTTGAGGGGTGGTAGATTCAGGGGCAATGTTAGGAAATTCTACTTTACGGAGAGGGTGGTGGATGCCTGGAATGCGCTCCCGAGAGAGGTGGTGGAGAGTAAAACTGTGACTGAGTTCAAAGAAGCGTGGGATGAACACATAAGATTTAGAATCAGAAAATAATATTAAAGATTGAACTAGGCCAGTTACTGGGCAGACTTGTACGGTCTGCGTCTGTGTATGGCCGTTTGGAGGAGGATGGGCAGGGGAGGGCTTCAATGGCTGGGAGGGTGTAGATGGGCTGGAGTAAGTCTTAACAGAGATTTCGGCAGTTGGAACCCAAGCACAGTACCGGGTAAAGCTTTGGATTCTCGCCCAGAAATAGCTAAGAAGAAAAAAAAAAAATAATAATAATTTAAATTGAATCAGGTTGGGCAGACTGGATGGACCATTCGGGTCTTTATCTGCCGTCATCTACTATGTTACTATGTTCATTCTCTCTTCGTACGAGAGACCCTTGAGGCCCGAGATCATCCTGGTGGCCGTCCGCTGAACCGATTCAATTCTGCGCACATCTTTACTGTAATGTGGCCTCCAGAATTGCACACAGTACTCCAGATGAGGTCTCACCATGGCCCTGTATGACTTCAGGCTTTCGGCTGATGAAACTTCTATTGATACAACCCAATATCTGCCTTGCCTTAGATGAAGCCTTCTCCACTTGATTGGCAGTTTTCATGTCTGCACTGATGATTACTCCTAAATCTCGTTCTGCTGAAGTCCTAGTTAAAGTTTCTCCATTCAAGAAGTACGTCCTGTATGGATTTCCGCTTCCGAGGTGCATGACCTTACATTTCTTAGCATTGAAGCCTAGCTTCCAGGTTGAGGACCAACTTTCCAATGTAAGCAGGTCCTGCGCCATATAATTCTGTAAACTGCATTCACTTACTATATTACATAGTTTGGCGTCATCGGCGAATAGTGTTATTTTACCTTGAAGCCCTTGAGTCAGATCCCCTATGAATATGTTGAAAAGGAGTGGACCCAGGACCGAGCCCTGCGGCACTCCGATGTATCTCCGATGTTTTAGAGAGGGTACCATTAACCACCACCCTCTGAAGTCTGCCACTCAGCCAATCATTGACCCATGCAGTTAGTGTCTCTCCTAACCCCATCGATTCCATCTTACTTAGCAGCCTGCGGTGTGGGACACTGTCAAAAGCTTTACTGAAGTCCAGGTACACGACATCCAAAGACTCTCCCAAGTCCAACTTTCTTGTTACCCAGTCAAAGAAGCTGATGAGATTGGATTGGCAGGACCTACCCTTGGTGAATCCATGCTGACTGGGATCCCGAAGATTCCCTTCATTCAAGATCGTGTCCAATTTGCTTTTAATTAGTGTTTCCATGAGTTTGCACACTCTTGATGTGAGACTCACCGGTCTATAATTCGCAGCCTCTGCCCTGCAACCCTTTTTATGCAGAGGAACGACATTAGCTAATTTCCAGTCCAGCGGAACTTTCCCCTTACTTAGGGAGAGATTGAATAGCTCAGCCAACAGTTTCGCCTGGACATCGCTCAATTCTCTGAGCACTCTTGGGTGCAAATTGTCTGGTCCCATGGCTTTGTTCACCTTGAGTCTTGCCAGTTCACTGTAAACTTCACCTGGTGTGAACTCAAAATTCTGAAACGGGTCTTCTGTGCTTTGTGTTGCCTTCAACTGCGGACCGTGTCCCGGTTCCTCACAGATGAAGACTGAGCAGAAGTATTCATTCAGGAACTCAGCAAGTGAGTCAGTAAGAGCTTTAAACTTAAAGCAGAACTGTGCTGAGCTCATAATATATCCAGGAAAGAAAATATCTACTGAAGATCTGGTCCTGGGAAGCAATTCCTTGTAAAGACAGTTCTAAAGGAATGCTGGAAGAGTCAGGCATAGGTAAAGCCAAAGCAAAGCCTGAATGAAAGTTAAAAAGTCCAGTCTTTGAGTAAAAATAGGATGATCTCGGTATCGATCTGATGAGGACGATGACGAGGATCGATGAATACCTCTTATTCACTTAAACCCATGAGAAATGATGCAATGGAGAAGAGTGTGTTGATGACAAGAATCAGAAGGTCGATATAAGATTGATGTCTGGTCGATGGGACATGCTCAGAAAATCCATGAGTAGTAAGAAGCTCTGATGGATGGCCTTGTGGTGAAAATTGCAGCGGGCCAGTACCAAGGGGTTGTATGCTAGCTTCAGTATGGAGTACCAAACTTCCTTCTGTAGGACTCATGTAGGCTTGCCCTGAAACATGTACAAGTATCAGTAAGCGGATATTCGATACCATCGGGGCAGAAGGTTGTCTCGATGCACAGAGAAAGCTGAAGAAACAGTGGTGTCGTTGAATGGTCTGCATCAAATAACTGGATGCTGTTGAGACCTACGGCACCTTGAAATATGCACTGGTACTAATGGCTGAACAGGCGGGAGTGGATTACTTCAATAAGGATACATACCAAAGAGGAAAGTCAACCTGTGAAGATGGAATGCAATGGCATTGATGTATGGTCTGCATGAAGACTCAATGCTGGTAAGACTTTCGACACCTTGAAGTATGCACCAGTACTAAAGGCTCCACAGCCAGTATCATCGGTGCAGCAGGTTGTCCCGGAATGGCTGACCTCGATGTACACCATGAAGAAGAGACAATCTGCGAAGCGACAGTGTTGATATGTGGTCTGCATCGACTGACTTGATGCTGTATAGACTTGAAGTATGCACCAGTACTATAAGCTCAACAGCTGGTACCATCAGTGCATCAGGTTGTCTTGGAATAGTCGACCTCGATGCACACCATGAAGGAGAGACAACCTGCGAAGCTGAGGAACGACGGCATTGATGTATGGTCTGCATCGACTGACTCGATGCTATAGAGACCTGAAGTATGCACCAGTACTATAGGCTGAAGAGTTGGTACCATCAGTGCATCAGGTTGTCTCGGAATGGTTGATCTCAATGCACACCGTGAAGGAGAAACAACCTGTGAAGCTAGGGAGTGATGGTGTCGTTTGGTCTACATTGAGTGACTCAATACTGTAGAGCAGTATTTCTCATCCCGGTCCTGGAATACCCCCTTGCCAGTCAGGTTTACCACAATGAATATGCAGAATCTTGATTTGCATACACTGCATCTATTATATGCAAATTTCTTTCATGCATATTCATTGCTGATATCCTGAAAACCTGACTGACAAAGGGGTACTTAAGGACTGGGTTCAGAAACACTGCTGTAGAGACCTATGGCACTTACTGGGAAGCGGATGGCCTCTTAGCTGGCTTCCCCGATGCCGGAATGTCTTGTGGTGATGATGCTGATGTCAATGCTTTCAACGCCAAAGGTTGTGAAGACCTGGCATCATCCATACTCGCGCCAAAGAACTGTTCTTGACAGAATAAAAGGGGTGCGGAAGAAAGAAATTATTTTAAAGAAGTAGTTTAAAGAGGTGTTACAGAAGAAAGCCACCAACCTTTGAAAAAGGCCAGCAACAAAAAACCTTAACTACCGTTGCACAAGCTGTCTTCACAGACGGAAAAGGTCTTTGACAGAAAAGTTCACTTACTTTACTTTTTTTTTTTCTTTACAAAACCCATCAAAAATAAACTTGAAAGAAAAACATAGAATAGAAAATAAAAGACACGAAGTGAGAAGGCAAAAAAAACCAACAACCTTGAACGGAGTTTAGTGAAAATAAACTTCTTTGCTCTGCAGAAAACAAAGAACTGAGGGGCTGAGGGAGGAGACTCTCAGGAGGGACATTGTGCTGCTAAATCAAACCTAGGGAAGGTAAAAGGGGAAATGGGAGCTTGAATATGGGGGTAAGACATAAGAAAAGCCATACTGGATCAAACTAATCTATTTTAGCACTCGTTAATGTAACGGGCTTAAACACTAGTAAGAATATATTGTGTATGTGAAGAATGAATGGAAGAAATGGCATTACAATTAGCACTACCGTGTTTCCCCAAAATTAAGATCTACCCTGAAAATAAGCCCTAGCATGATTTTCGGGGTAGGTCTTAATATAAGCCGTACCCCTGAAAATATGCCCTAGTCACTGGCAGCAGCGCTTCCCCCACCCCCTTGCAGAGGAACGCCCGGACGTGAGAAGGGCAGGTCGCGATCCAGCTTGTGCTGCTGACACTGCCGTTTGTTTCCAGGTATTTCGGCTCGCGGTCGGGGTTCGCATGGGAGGGCAGGAGGAAATCCGCACATACGTGGATGCCACACTGACTCATCACGTGGCATCCACGCATGTGTGGATTTCCTCCTGCCCGACAAGAGCAGGCAGTTGGGGGCAGGGCTGGGGCGGGCCTAGGGGGTCTGGATTTTAGCAAAATCTGGCAACCCTATGCCTACACCATAGTCTTTAATGAGAAAGACACGGGGGAAGCCACTGCTTGCCCTGTATCGGTAGCATGGAATATTGCTACACCTTGGGTTTTGGCTAACGTGACCATTTATTTTTTTCATCAAAACAGGACATCTATTAATTATCAATCCCGCCCTAGCCCCGTCCC
Organism: Geotrypetes seraphini; assembly: GCF_902459505.1. Classification (NCBI taxonomy): domain Eukaryota; kingdom Metazoa; phylum Chordata; class Amphibia; order Gymnophiona; family Dermophiidae; genus Geotrypetes; species Geotrypetes seraphini. Next base: position 74,680,172 of record NC_047095.1, read on the forward strand.
TAATCCCGCCCTAGCCCCACCCCCAATTTCTTCCATTCATTTTTCATGTATGCATAATATCTTATTAATTCATAATGGTAACCATAAAATTTTAAAACCCCCACAAAGGACACTATACACAGAGAAAATGTTAATTATCATTTATATTTTGGGGGGGGGTTTCAAAGATGTCAATGCAGATGACTTTAAAATATGCAGTGTCACTTCAGTAACTATAGAAAAATAGACAAATATAGTGCAAAATATAGACAGCAGATGTAAATTCTCAAAACTGACACATTTTGATCACTAAATTGAAAATAAAATCATTTTTTCTACCTTTGCTGTCTGGTGATTTCATGAGTCTCTGGTTGCGTTTCCTTCCGACTGTGCATCCTTTCTTTCTTTCTGCACTCAGGCCCAACAAATGTCCTTCTATTCCCTCCCTCCGTCCTTCTTATGTCCTTAGTGCCCCCAGTGCCTCCTTCCCATGTCCTTAGTACCCCTTCCTATGTCCTTAGTGCCCCCAGAGACTCCTTCCTATGTCCCCCTCATTGCCTTCCAGCCAGTCTATCTCCCTCCCTCCAGTGCCAAAGCCTGCCCCCCCCTCCCTAACCACTGAAGCCTGGCCTACCGCCACTTCAACACCCCCCCCAGTCCGCCAATGCTGTCGCCCGCCGCAACTGAAGAGAAGGAAGGTCTAGGTGCTGGCCCACAAACCTTCTTTCCGTCAATTCTGACGTTGGAGAGGAAGTTCCGGGCCAGCCAGAGCAGAACGTACGCAGGTAAGGCTAGACTCAGTTAGGGCTCAGATCTTTGACCTAGGGGCCGCTGGGGGAGCAAACTGCTGGGTACAATGGTCTGACCCAGCAGCGGCAAATCTTATGTTCCTATGAACCTTCTTTCTCTTCAGTTGCGGCGATGGACCGGGGGGAGGGGGGGAGGTTTGAAGCGGCGGTAGGCCAGGCTTCGGCACGTAGGTAGCAGCAATGGGGTCCGGTCCGGGAGGGGGGGGGGGGTGGGCAGGCTTCGGCGAAGGAGGGAGGCAGATAGGCTGGCTTTGGCACGGCAAGGAGGGAGGGAGGGGATGCGATCGCCTGTCCCGTTGTCCCCCTGACAACGGGACATTTCGGTGTCCCGAAGCTGTGCGTGGGGACAACGGGACGGTCCTTTTCAAAACAGGACATATGGTCACCTTAGTTTTGGCCAGGTACTAGTGACCTGGACTGGCTTGATGGACTCAGTAAGGCTATTCTTATGTAGCCAGCAACACACACAGAATCGGGCTGCTCTACTTTACAAGGGCGTCACTGAATCAGAGGCCCAGCCTAGCCCCGCCCCCGTCTCCTCCCGCTCTTTCTCATACCTGAGGTCGCTCCTTCTCGATGCCCCGCCTCCAATGACACCACTTCCCTCCCTCTCGCGCCGGAAACAGGAAGGCTAGTCAGAGGGAGGCCGTGGGCGGTGTCCCGTGGGAGCGCACGAGCCTCTCTCTCGGTGGCCCCTTCTTATGCGGGGTCCTCCGCGACCAACCCCCGAACGCTGTGTGCTCCTCCTTTGAAGGAGACCGCGCAGCCGCATTTGCTCTCTGTCGGGGCTCCACGACCACCGGCGTCAGAAGCACGTGAGATACTGACGCAGGCGTGCGGCTAGACCCACGCGCCAGTGGGTGCGCTGATGGGTTCTGCTGTCGGTAGCCCGCGCGGACAAGGAGTTAGTGCGGCTGCGCAGACTCGCTGAAGCGAGGACGCCGCAATTTTGAAATACTTGAGGCGGGAGTTTAGTTCGGTTACACAAATTAATTCTAGATGTAGAGTTGGAGGCGTAGCTGAGGCAGACTACTACGGTACTCCCTATCACTCATTTTGCGCTGAAAGGCGTGCGCAGCGCTGTACATTTTGACATTTAATACATAGACCCTGCTCGAAGAGCTTACAGTCTAACAGAGACATGACGTATAGGGTTGGGGATGCAGAACCCAAGGAGTTGAAAGCAGTCTCAAAGAGGTGGACTTTTAACTGGGCCTTGAACACTGCCTGAGACTGAGCCCAGCTGGTTCCAAGCAAGAAAGGAGGGACTTACCAGATGACTGGAGCCCAGGGGGAGGGAGCGGGATAAGTGAAGAGAGAAAGTGAAGGGCAGCTGAGTCGGTGCATTTGGAGGTCAGTAAGAGGAGTCTGAATTGTATTCGGAAACAGATGGGAAGCCAAGAGGGGTAACATGAATATAGTGGCTCTCACGGAAGATGAATCGTGCATCTGAATTCTGGATGGATTGGAGGGAAGCGAGATGGCTAAGTGGAAGGACTGAGAGTAGCGAGTTGCAGTAGTCTAAACATGAGGTGTTGAGGGTGTGGATAGTGTACTCAGAGAGGAGGAGTCAGATTTTGGTAATACAGTGGTGCCTCGCATAACGGACGCCTCGTACAGCGAACGCTGCGCATAACGAACTTTTTGTCTTGCTCCCTATAACGAACTTCGTTTCACACAACGAAGTCGCCCGAGGGGCCCGGGGGGGGGGCGGAACTACTCTCGCCGAAGCCGGGAACAGCAGCACCCTCCTGTCTGAATGCAGTGTTCCATCATCTCCCTCCACCTTACCTTAGATGCCGAGTTTTCCGGCTTTCTTTTTCGGCCAGCCACACACTTTCAAAGAGAAGCACATGCGCGCATGCTCTGTTGTTCAATCTTCTCCTCTGACGCAACCGGAAACCGGAAGTTGCAGGAGAAGAGAACATTGATCAACTTCAGCAGCTGCGCGTGCACAGCTTTTTGAAAGCGTGCGGCTGGGTGAAAAAGAAAGCTGGCAAACTCTGCATATAAGGTGAGGTGGAGGGAGGGAAATGTAGGGCTGCAGAACGAATTATTTTCTTTTATATGTATTCTTATGGGAAAACAGGGCTGCAGAACGAATTATTTTGTTTTACATGTATTCTTATGGGAAAACGCGTTTCACACAACGAACGTTTCACATAACAAACTTGCTCCTGGAACGGATTAAGTTCGTTGTGTGAGGCACCACTGTATAGAGAAAGAAGCAGAATAGAAGAGAGCTAGCATAGGCCGTAAGAACATAAGTATTGCCGCTGCTGGGTCAGACCAGTGGTCTATCATGCCCAGCAGTCCGCTCACGCGGTGGCCCTCAAATCAAAGACCAGCGCCCTAACTGAGACCAGCCCTACCTGCGTATGTCCGTGTTCAGCAGGAACTTATCTAGCTTTGCCTTCAATCCGTGGAGGGTGTTTTCCCCTATGACAGACTCCGGAAGAACATTCCAGCTCTCCACCTCTCTCTGGGTGAAGAAGAACTTCCTTACGTTTGTATGGAATATATCCCCTTTCAACTTTAGAGAGTGCCCTCTTGTTCTCCCTACCTTGGAGAGGGTGAACAACCTGTCCTTGTCTACTAAGTCTATCCCCTTCAGTACCTTGAATGTTTCGATCATATCCTCTCTTAATCTTCTCTGTTTGAGGGTGAAGAGGCCCAGTTTCTCTAATCTTTCGCTGTACGGCAGCTCCTCCAACCCTTTAACCATCTTAGTTGCTCTTCTCTGGACTCTTTCAAGTAGTACCATGTCCTTCATGTACGGCGACCAGTGCTATACGCAGTACTCCAGGTGAGGGTGCACCATGGCCTGGTACAGCGGCATGATAACCTTCTCCGATCTGTTCGGGATCCACTTCTTTATCATTCCTAGCATTCTGTTAGCTCTTTTTGCCGCCGCCGCACATTGCGTGGACGGCTTCATCGATCAGAACTCCCAAGTCTCTCCTGGGAGGTCTCTCCAAGTACCGCCCCGGACATCCTGTATTCGTGCATGAGATTTTTGTTACCTACATGCATCACTTTACACTTATCCACGTTGAACCTCATCTACCATGTTGATGCCCATTTCTCGAGCCTGATTATGACACGTTGCAGATCTTCGCAATCCCCCTGCGTCTTCACTACTCTGAATAACTTCGTATTGTCTGTGAATTTAATTACCTCACTCGTCGTACCTATGTCCAGATCATTTATAAAGATGTTGAAGAGCACGGGTCCAAGCACCAAGCCCTGCGGCACTCCACTGGTGATGCTCCTCCAGTCCGACTATTGTCCATTTACCCCCACTCTCTGTTTCCTATGCTCCAGCCAGTTTTTAATCCATGTGAATATTTCACCCTCAATTCCATGGCTCGCAATTTTCCGAAGTAGTCGTTCATGCAGAACCTTGTCGAACACTTTCTGAAAGTCCTGTTTACTCCCTCGAAGAAGTGCAGCAAGTTTGTCAAACAAGATTTGCTTTTGCTGAAACTGTGCTGGCTGGTCCTCATCAGCCCATGTCCGTCAAGGTGATCAATGATGCGGTCCTTTATCAGCGCCTCTACCATCTTTCCCGGTACCAAGGTCAGACTCACCGGTCTGTAGTTTCCCGTGTCTCCCCTCGAACCTTTTTTGAAGAGTGGCATAACATTCGCCACCTTCAGTTCTCCAGAATCCTTCCCGATACGATCGACAGATTGGCTATTAGTTGAAGCAGTTCAGCTATGGTCCCTTTCAGTTCCTTGATGACCCTCTGATGGATGCCATCCGGTCCCGGGGATTTATCGCTCTTAAGCCTATCGATCTGCCTTCATACCTCTTCTAGACTGACCGTTAACCCTGTCAGTTTCCCATTTTCACTCCCAGCATATAGCCTAATGGGTTCCGGTATGCTGTGTATATCCTCTTCGGTAAATACAGCCGTAAAAAACGTGTTCAGTCTGTCAGCGATTGCTTTGTCCTCCTTTAGCGCTCCCTTTATTCCTTGGTCATCCAACAGTCTCACCGCTTCCTTTGTGGGTCATTTCCCTTTGATATATCGAAAGAACGGCTTGAAGTTTTTCACCTCCTTGGCTATTTTCTCCTCGTAGTCTCTTTTGGCCCCTTTTATCGCCTTATGGCACCTGCTTTGATGCTGTTTGTGCTTATTCCAGTTTTCATTTGTTTTTGATCTTTTCCATTCCTTAAATGAGTTTTTATTGTCTCTGATTGCTTCCTTTACCTCTACAGTGAGCCACGCTGGTTATTTATTCTTTTTCCTCTTTGATCCCTTGTTGATATGCGGTATATATGTATATATATTGCGCCTCAGTGACTGTATCCTTAAAAAGAGACCAAGCTTGCTCTAGCATCTTTACAGTGTTTATCCTCTTCTTAATCTTCCCCACCATGCGTCTCATCCCTTCATAATTCCATTTTCGGAAGTTTAGCACCGTGGCCGTCGTTCTGGACCAATGTTTCGCCCCTGTTTCCAGGTTGAAACGGATCATATTGTGATCGCTTTTTCCCAGGGTCCCTTCTTCTTCATCTTGTGCCGATCCTCGCAATCCATTTAGAATTAGGTCCAGAATTGCGTTTCCTCTTGTGTTTTCCTTGACAAGTTGTTCCAGGAAGCAATCGTCTACCGTTTCCAGGAATTTGGTCTCCTAGCACAGCTGGAGATGCCTAGGTTCCAGTCTAACCCTGGATAATTGAAGTCACCCATGATAACTGCATTGCCTCCCTTGCAGTTGCGTTTCATCTCATCTGTCATCAATTTCTTCAGACTGCCCTGGGGGTCGGTAGTAGATGTCTATCCTCGTTTCAGGTCCATTGGCTCCCAGAAGTTTGACCCATAGAGACTAACTTATCCGTCTGTTGTGGCATGTTCTCTCCAGTAGATTCAATTCCCTCTTTAATGTATATGGCAATGCCTCCTCTTGCATGAGTCACTCTGTCTCTGCGGTATAGTTTGTATCCCGGTAGCACCGTGCCCCAGACATTTTCATCTGTCCACCATGTTTCCGTGATGCCGATGATGTCAACGTTTTCCTTTTGTGCCACAGCCTCTAATTCACCCATCTTACTTCTAAGGCTACTTGCGTTCGTGTACAAACACTTGAGTTTGCAGCCTGTTCCCTTCTTGAGTGTCCTTCCCTCTTGTGTCCCTTTTGGTCTGTCTTGTCTGCGATCTGGTGAGTCTTTTCCTCCATTTTCCTGCCCATTATCCTCCGGGTATACCTGTTCCCGAACCATCGACTCTCTTTCTTGGTTGAGTTTGCAACCTGTTCACTTCTTGAGTGTCCTTCCCTCTTGGTCTGTCTTGGCTGCGATCTGGTGAGTCTTCTCCTCCATTTTCCTGCACGGTATCCTCCGGGTATACCGGTACCCGAACCATCAACTCTCTTTCTCGGTCAACTGTCGGCTTTCCCCTTCTTCCTAGTTTAAAAACCTCTCAACTTCTCTCTTGATGTTGCTTGCAAGTAGCCTCGTTCTGTCTCTGCTGAGGTGGAATCCGTCTTTCCTGAATAATAATAATAACTTTATTTTTGTATACCGCAATACCACAAACAGTTCAGAGCGGTTTACAATGTAAGAGATTGTACATATACAGCGAAGATACAATGTAAGGGAATGTACTATACAGTTGAGAGCAAATTACAATGCAGGGACTGTACATATTTAACATAGGTGTTAATACTGCGGAAAGCAAAGCAGAATTACAGTGCAGGAGTCTGTACATCTACAGCAGCGATATTTATACAGTGAAAGAAACGGTACGAGAGAGATCGGGGGGAGGAGAGGTGGAAGGGTTTGGTTATTTGGAGGGGAGGGGTTCGAGAAATTTATCATAGGGGTAAGATTTGAGAGATTTTCTGAAGTATGAGTAAGATGTGGCAGATGAGATGAGGGTGGTCAGGCAATCTGTCCATCTGGCAGCTTGGAATGAGAGAGTTCTATTAAGGAATCTTTTGTAGGTGCATCCCTTTAGGGATGGGTAGGTAAACAGATAGGCATTGCGTGTGCGAGTGGTACCTGGGAACACAAAGTGGTGAGAGAGATATATCGGGGATAAGCCAGTTAGGGTTTTGAAGCAGAGGCAGGCGAATTTGAAGATGATTCTCGCTTCTAGTGGCAACCAGTGAAGTTTTCTGTAGTAAGGGCTGATATGGTCTGACTTTTTGAGGCCATAGATTAGGTGGACGGCGGTGTTTTGAATGAGTCTTAGACCAGTGTTTTTCAACCTTTTTACACCTAGGGACCGGCAGAAATAAAATAATTATTCTGTGGACCGGCATCGGTTGAAGTCGTGGGCCAGACCCCGCCCATCTCTACCCTATCTCCACCCCATACCCCGTCCCCATAATATTACTAATAGTTAGGAAGAGGGAGCTGGCTTGCAGATAATGCCGCATCGATCGCACCGTGGACCGGCGGTTGAAGAACACTGTTTGGGGCCTGATGCACATGCTGGCCCTGTGGACTGGCAGGAAATTTCTGTGGACCGGCGGTTGAAGAACACTGGGCTAAGTCGTGGGCCAGACCCCGCCCATCTCTACCCAATCTCCACCCCATACCCCGTCCCCATAATATTACTAATAGTTAGGAAGAGGGAGCTGGCTTGCAGATAACGCTGCATCGATCGCACCGTGGACCGGCGGTTGAAGAACACTGGGGCCTGATGCACATGCTGGCCCTGTGGACTGGCAGGAAATTTCTGTGGACCGGTGGTTGAAGAACACTGGGCTAAGTCGTGGGCCAGACCCCGCCCATCTCTACCCAATCTCCACCCCATACCCCGTCCCCATAATATTACTATTTGCACCTTGCACGTCCCGTGCCTCATCTGGAAGCCTTCCCTCTGACGTTGCAACGTCAGCGAGAAGGCTTCCGGTTCAGGCGCAGGATGCCCATAGGAGCCACTGCCCGTGGCTTTGTGCACTGAATCAGTTAGGAAGAGGGAACTGGCTCAAAGATAACACCGCATCGATCGCACCGTGGACCGGCGGTTGAAGAACACTGTGTTGGGCCTGATGCACGTGCTGGCCCTGTGGACCGGCAGGAAATTTCTGTGGACCGGCACTGGTCCATGGACCGGTGGTTGAAGAACACTGTCTTAGACGTTTGATGGTTTTCTTGTAGGAGCCCAAATATACAATATTACAGTAATCCAGGGTGCTTAAGATTAGGGATTGGACCAGCAGTCTGAAGGAGAGGAAGTCGAAGTAATGTTTGATGGTGCGGCGTTTCCAGAGGGTATGAAAACATTTTTTGACCTGGGCATTGGTGTGGTCTTTGAAGGTCAAGCAGCGGTCTAGGATGACTCCAAGGATTTTGATGGTGGGATTAATAGGGTAAGTTAGACCGTTGAGTTGTAGGGTGGTGTTTGTTAATTTGTGGTTGGAACTTGCAAGGAAGAGTTTAGTCTTTTCTGGATTTAATTTCAGTTTAAACTGAGTTGTCCAGTGTTTGACCATGGTGAGTACTGATGAGATGTGCTGTTCTGTTTCTTGCGATAATGAGGAGATGGGGATGACAATTGTAATATTATCTGCATAAATGTAGGATTTCAGTTTTCGGCCTGACAACATGTGTCCCAGTGATGCTATGTAGATATTGAATAGGGAAGGTGATAGGGGGGAGCCTTGTGGGACTCCACAGGGGTTGGACCAGGTATGGGAGTAGGCTCCCTCATTGTGTACTTGGTAGGTGCGGTTTTTTAGGAAGCCTGTGAGCCAGGTTAGTACCTGTCCCGAAATGCCTATAGAATCAAGGCAACTAAGCAGAATGTCATGGTCTACCAGGTCAAAGGCACTACTGAGGTCAAACTGGAGTAACAGAGCGTTGTTTCCCTGGGAGAATAGTTAGAGGAGGTAGTCGGTTAGTGATGCTATGACGGTTTCCGTGCTGTAGTTAGTGCAGAATCCAGACTGGGAGTCATGAAGGATGTTGAATTTCTCGAGGTGTGACATGAGGTCCTGGTTGACAAGGCCTTCCATAATTTTGAGGATGAATGGTATGTTGGCAATAGGTCTGTAATTGGTGGCTGTGGAGAGTGGTTCTTTGGGGGTTTTGATTGTTGGGGATATGAGGATGTGGCCGAGTTCCAGCAGGAAGTAGCCGGTGGATAGGCAGAGAGTGACCCAGTTGAAGAGTTCCACTTTGAAAGGGGGGGGGAGCTATTTTCATGATGGAGGGTGGGCAATTATCTAGTAGGCAGTTGGATTTGGAGTATAGCTCTAGAAATAGGTTCCAGTCTGGGTTTTCAAAGCGATTCCAAGTCATGTCGACGGTAGTACCTTCATTGTTTGGGGGAGGTAGATGGGTTAATGGGCTGATGTTTGTAGTGGCAAGAGAGGCTTTTAAGTTAAGAATTTATTGGCAAAGTAGTTGGCTAGGTTTGTTGGGGAGGGTGAAAGATCTGTGGGGGAGCTTTTATATGAATTGATGTCAAATAAGGAGTTGACTAGTCTGAAGAGTTTATTGCTTTTCAGGGATGGGGTGTTGATTGATTGGGCGTAGAATAGCTTGCTCTTCACCCAGAATGTCGTCCAGTTACGCACGAAGTGGAATCCCTCTTCCTCACACCTGCGTCGCATCCACGCGTTGACTGCTTGCAGCTCCATCTGTCTCTTCTCATCTGCCCTGGGTACTGGCAGGATCTCCGAGAATGCTATCCTCTGCGTTCTGGTCTTCAGCTTCTTTCCTAGCATCCGGAACTGGTCCTTCAGTACTTCTCTGTTGTAGTTCCTGTTGCTCACGTTGTTCGTCCCCACATGGATCAGCACCACCGTATCTGCTTCATTCACACTGGTGATGATCCTGTCGATGCGGTTCACTATGTCTTCTACCTTGGCTCCTGGTAGGCAGGTCACCAGTCAATCCAGTCTTCCTCCTGCTATGTGGCTATTGACTTGTCTGATGATAGAGTCCCCCACAACGATTGCTGTCCTCTCTATCTTCTCTTGATTCTCCAGCCGCAAGTCTGTGTCCTTGGTGTATGTCCATCTCTCCAGCCGTAGGTCTGTGTCCTTCATTCCTGTCCATTTCCTCTCATCCTGGTGTTCGTCTTCTTGTGGGTTCCCTCCGCTGTTTCCTGATCTTGCTGCTGTGTCCCCCATTTCCTCCTGGTGGCTGTCTGTCTGGTGGCCAACACTCTCTGTAAGCGTATCCCGGCAGTTCCATTGTTGCTGGTGTTTTTCCACTGCCTCCCTGTATGCCTCTTCTATGAAGTTCTCTAGCTCCCGGACTTCTTCCTTAATGGTGTCCTCCGTCTTTATGATATCTGCATCTCTGTCTTCTTCCTCTACTGCTTGAAGTGCCTCCAGTTCCAGTGTTCTGCCCTCCAGAATCTGACTTGCTTCTTCAGGCTTTCCAGTTCTCTGCATCGAGCGCATATGTAAGACCGCCTCCCAGAAGGGAGGTAGTCATACATATGACAGATGGTGCAGAAAACTGGGTAGCTCAACATCATGCTGCTTCCATTGCTGCCCACTTGCTGGTCTCCTGTGGATGTCTTCTGTGCCTGATGTGTCTACTGTGTTCGCCTAGTTATGTACTCTTTGTCAGTCTGGTTGTGTCTCAGCGCCTGTTTTATCCTCTGTGTCTGCCTGGTTGTGTGTCCTCAGCACCTGCTTTGTCCTCTGTGTCTGCCTGGCTGTGTGTCCTCAGCACCTGCTTTGTCCTCTTTGCCTGCTGTGGTTGTCCTCTGTGCCTGCTGTGTCCTCTGCGCCTGCTGTGGTTGTCCTCTGCGCCTGCTGTGTCCTCTGTGTCTACCTGGTTGTGTGCCTCTGTACCTGCTGTGTCTGCCTAGTTGTGTCTCTTTGTACCTGCTGGGTCTGCTTGGTTGAAATAATAATAATAACAACTTTATTCTTCTATACCGCCACAATCTTGCGACTTCTAGGCGGTTTACAATCAAGTGAGCTGAACATTCAGCGAAACACAATATGCAGATATATATATATATGAACTACAGATAGCATAGACTTTAAGAAATCAAGAGTATAGAAATGCAATTTGCTTAGCAAGAGAATAAGATGTACATTTTGGTAGGTAGTGTCCGAGCGGACCTGCTTGGAATAAGCCGCATGTTTTAGAAAATAACAACGAAAAATAACGATATTATAAAGATAATAGATTATGTGTATCACAGATCATGAGATTCAGGTGGATTGAGGAGGGGGGGGATAAAGGTACTGGGTGGAGGGAAGAGGTAAGGGGGGGTAAAGGGTCGGGGTAGTAGGGACCGTTTTGGGGGAGAGAGAGGGAAAAGTGGGTCAGTTGTTTAGGTATTTCCACTTCCGTGGAGATGATGCGGTATATAAACTTAAGGCTTAGTTTAGTTTAGTTTAGGTATTTCAGGAAAAGGTATGTTTTTAGGCGCTTTCTAAATTCCCCGTAGGTAGTGGGCGAAAGCAATTGATCTAGGTCTTTACCCCATAGGGCTGCTTGGTGAGAGAGAAGGTGTTCGTGGTGTTTCTTTAGTTTGCAACCTCTAACCAGAGGAGAAATGAATTTTGAGTGTGACTTTCTCTTGTGTTTGTTGTTGGAAAATGAGAAAAGGTCTGTTATGTATTTGGGGGCAAGTCCATAGAGTACTTTGAAGCAGATGCAGGCGAATTTAAACCTTACTCGTGCTTCCGTTGGCAGCCAGTGCAACTGCCGATAGTAAGGTGTCACGTGGTCATATTTCTTCAGCCCGAAGATAAGCCTGACCGCAGCGTTTTGCATTATTTGAAGTCGTCTCATATTCTTTTGGGAGATTGCTAGATAGGCGATGTTGCAGTAGTCAAGTTGACTCAGTACGAGGGATTGCACTAGGATTCTGAAGGTAGATGTATCGAAGTATGATTTAATGGATCTGAGTTTCCAGAGTGTAAGAAAACCCTTTCTGAATAGGGAGTCCACTTGTTCCTTCATAGTTATGCTTTGGTCTAGAGTAACACCTAATATCTTTATGTTGGGCTTGGTAGGGTAGTTGAGTTTGTTGATGCATAGAGGAGTTTTATTGTCAAGTGGGTGAGGGGAGGCAACGAAGAATTTTTTTTTTCCTGTGTTAAGTTTGAGCTTGAAATGTGTCATCCATTGTTCCATCTCATTTATGGCATCGGATGCTTTGGGAATGGTTTCGGAGATAGAGTTAGCTAATGGGATTATGATTGTAAAGTTGTCTGCGTAGCTGAACAGTTTTATCCCCAGTTGGGTTAGTTTGATACCTAATGAGGACATGTAGATATTGAAAAGCAGTTGGAGTGATCGTTGTTAAAGCGTACCTGGTAAGAACGGGATGTGAGGAAGCCACGGAACCAGTTCAGTACCTCCGCCCTGATACCGATGGCGTCTAGGCATTGTAGCATTTTTTCATGGTCTACCAGGTCGAATGCAGAGCTCATGTCGAATTGCATGATCAGGGCATTGAGGTCCTTGCTAAATAATAGGCGTAGGTAGTCTAGGATAGCAGCTATTACTGTCTCTGTACTGAATAGGGGTCTGAAGCCGGATTGAGTTTCATGCAGGGGAGAGAATTGATTGAGATATTCCATAAATTTGGTGTGAACTAATCCCTCCTCGATTTTTACAATGAATGGGATAGATGCTATGGGTCTGTAATTGGTTATTAGCGTTGAGGATTCTTTTCTATTTTTTGGAATGGGGTAATTATTATGTGGCCGTTGTTAGTGGGGAAAGTCCCGTTTTTTAGGTTGTGGGTTAAGTAGTGTAGTAGTGATATTTTAAATTCTGAAGGTGCTGTTTTCATGATCTCCGGAGGGCATGTATCTAAGGTGCAGTGAGATTTGGAGTATTTGTTGTATAGTTTGGTGTAGGTGTTCCATTCGGGATCTTGAAAGGAGCTCCAGATCATGTCTGTTGGTATTTCATTGTCATGTGAGTTAGTTGTTTGGTGGTTGCTGGGGATCACTGCAGGTGATTGAGGCCAGCAGCGTGCCTGACTTTAAGGCCAAATGGGATCGACACATGGGATCTATTCACAAGGCAAAGGTAGGGGAGGGTCATTAGGGTGGGCAGACTAGATGGGCCGTGGCCCTTATCTGCCGTCTATTTCTATGTTTCTATCGCTATTTCTTAAACAGTTATTTCTTAGGTTTTTAATTTTGGAATAAAAATATAGGGCTAGGTCTTTCGCAGTGGGTAAATTTGTGTTGTGCATGGATGTGGTGTGGCGGGTGGTGTCAAATAGATTTGCAACTATGTTGAATAACTCTTGTATTGATTCCTTGTGAACCATTGCAGTATAGGTTAATTTTGGAAGAGTAGAACACTTTTCGTTTGTCTTTTATTAGTTGTTTGTAGGTTTTTATGTAAGCTCTCCATTTGTTGCGGTCTATCGATTCTCCTGTTTTATTCCAAATTCTTTCTAGACGCCTCTGCTGTGGTCTCCCTCCGCTCTTCTTTAGTGGTGGCTCGTCCCTTCTCCGAGGCCCTTCGCAAAGACGCTCTTGCTAAGGCAAGTGCCTTTGACGCGTGGAGCTTCAGTAGATGATGTTGGGGGTGGGCGGAGCTAACTCTCGCTGCTGCCCCTGCTTCTCTTTCTCTCCCTTCTCTCCTGTTTACCCCTCTTCTAGGTTTCTCCTGTCCCCTTCCTGCTCCTCTCCGCAGCCTGCAGAGCTGAACGGCTGAGTGCCGTTGGCCCCTCCCCCTTTAAGGGGGAGCTTCAGTAGATGATGTCGGGGGTAGGCAGAGCTAACTCTCGCCGCTGCCCCTGCTTCTCTTTCTCTCCTGTTTACCCCTCTTCCGGGTTTCTCCTGTCCTCCTCCTGCTCCTCTCAGCTGCCTGCCTGCAGAGCCGTAGGTAGAGCACAGTATCCCTTCCATACACAATGAGTGCTTCGGGCCCTGGATCGGTGGTTTAGACTGTTGCTACTATTTGTTTTTTTTTGCCAGGTACTTGCGACTTCGATTGGCCTCTGGAGACGGGATACTGGGATAGAACATAAGCAGTGCCTCTGCTGGGTCAGACCAGGGGTCCAACATGCCCAGTAGTCCGCTCACGCAGCGGCCCATCAGGTCCAGGACCTATTAGTAACCCTCTATCTATACCCTTCTATCCCCTTTTCCTTCAGGAAATTGTCCAATCCCTTCTTGAACTCCAATACCGTACCCTGTCCTATCACGCCATCTGGAAGCGCATTCCAGGTGTCCACCACCCGTTGGTTGAAGAAGAACTTCCTAGCATTGGTTCTGAATCTCTCCTTTTAATTTTTCTGAATGCCCTCTCATTCTTGTAGTATTCGAAAGCTTGAAGAATCTGTACCTCTCCACTTTCTCTATGCCCTTCATGATTTTGTAAGTCTATCATATCCCCTCTAAGTCTTCGCTTCTCCAGGGAAAAGAGCCCCAGTTTCTCTAATCTTTCAGCGTATGACAGGTTTTCCATACCTTTTATGAAATGTGTTGTTCTCTTCTGAACCCTCTCGAGTATCGCCATATCCTTCTTTAAGTACGGTGACCAATACTGAACACAGTACTCCAGATGCGGCCGCACCATTCCCGATACAACGGAAGGATAACTTATCTCGTTCTGGTTGCAATACCCTTCTTGATTATACCTAGCATTCTATTCGCTTTCTTAGCGGCCGCTGCGCACTGTGCTGACGGTTTCATGGTCTTGCCCACTATTACCCCCAAGTCTCTTTCTTGGGTACTCTCACTTAGTAACAGCCTTCCCATCGTGTAGCTGTACCTTGGGTTTCTGTTACCTACGTGCAAGTCTTTACATTTCTCTACATTAAACTTCATCTGCCATCTCGTCGCCCACTCCCCTAGCTTGTTCAGGTCCCTTTTTAAATCTTCGCAGTCCTCTTTAGTCCTAGCCCCATTAAATAGTTTGTGTCGTCTGCAAATTTTATTACTTCGCACTTCATCCCTGTTTCCAGATCATTTATAAATACATTGAATAGTAGCGGTCCAAGCACCGACCCTGCGGAACACCATCGTAACCCTCCTCCAGTCTGAGTAGTGGCCCTTCATTCCTACTCGCCAACCAATTTCTGATCCATCTGTGTGCATCTCCTTCCACTCCATGGTACTTCAGTTTCTGAAGTAGGCGTTCATAGGGTACCTTGTCAAAAGCTTTTTGGAAGTCTAAATATACGATGTCTATGGGGTCCCCTTTATCCATCTGTTTGTTAATTTTTTCAAAGACGTGCAATAAGTTCAGCAGGCACGATCTTCCCTTGCAGAAGCCATGTTGGCTTGTTATCATAAGTTTATTCCCTTCTACATGCTCCTCAATGCTTTCTTTTATCAGCGCTTTGGCCATTTTCCCCGGAACCAAGGTCAGACTTACCAGTCTGTAGTTCCCCAGGTCACCTCTTGATCCTTTTTAAAGATGGGCGTAACATTGGCTATCTTCCAATCCTCCGGGATCACGCCTGTTTTTAGGGATAGATTACAGACCTGCTGTAGTAGTGCCGCTATTCCCTCCTTCAGTTCTTTCAGTACCCTAGGGTGGATTCCGTTTGGGCCCGGTGATTTGTCAGGTTTTAGTTTTTCTATTTGCCTGTGAACGTCTTTGAGGCTTACTTCCATGGATGTTAATTTTTCTGCTTGGTCTCCTTCGAAGATTTGTTCAGGTTCCGGTACGTTGGATGTGTCCTCTTTTGTAAATACTGACGAAAAGAACATGTTTAGTCTCTCCGCCACTTCTTTCTCCTCCTTTACCACTCCCTTCCTATCTCTGTCATCCAGCGGTCCCACCTCCTCCCTGGCCATGCTTCCCTGGCTAGCCTCGCTTCATATTCTTTTTGCTTTTCTAACCACGAGATGACATTCTTTTTGATACTTCCTGTGTTCTTTCCAGTTCTCCTCGGTTTTGCCCTTTTTCCATTTCTTGAAAGAATTCATCTTATCACCTATCGCTTTCTTCACTTCTTTAGTTATCCACGCCGGGTCCTTTTGTCTGACCCAGTAAGACTTTTATGTTCTTAACCACTTAACAGATTCTGGTTGGGGGGGTTGCCTTTTTTGGCAAAAGCTCTGCCTCAAACCCTGCCCAAACTCCTCCCCTAACCCCACCCCTATAATAATAATCATCATACCATTTTTTCCATTCATTTTTCTTATAGACACAGAATATAATCTTATTAACAATACATAATAGTTAAAAATTAAACTACACAGAGCATATTGTATGCTTCTCAACATTCATTCCTACCAGAATACCTGGCCTTGGTCACACATACATAAGAACATAAAAATAGCCTTACTGGTTCAGACCAATGGTACATCAAGCCCAGTAGCCCGTTCTCACGGTGGCCAATCCAGGTCACTAGTACCTGGCCAAAATCCAAAGTAGCAACATTCCATGCTACATATCCACGACAAGCAGTGGCTTTCCCCCATGTCTTTTCCTCTAGGAAATTGTCCAAACCTTTCTTAAAACCAGCTACGCTATCCACTTTTACCACAACCTCTGGCAATGTGTTCCCAAGCTTAACTATTATCTGAGTGAAAAAAATATTTCCTCCTATTGGTTTTAAAAGTATTTCCCTGTAACTTCATTGAATGTCCCTTAGCCTTGGTAATTTTTGACGGAGTGAAAAATTGGCCCACTTGAACCTGTTCTACTCCACTCAGGATTTTGTAGACTTCAATCATATCTTCCCCTCAGCCGTCTCTTTTCCAAGCTGAAGAGCCCTAACCTTTTAAGGCTTTTCTCATACGAGAGTTCCATCCCTTTATCATCTTGGTCACTCTTCTTTGAACCTTTTCTAGTGCCACTATATCTTTCTTTAGATAAGGAGACCAGAATTGAACGAAATACTTCAGATGAGGTCGCAACATGGAGCGATACAGAGGCATTATAACATCCTTAATCTTGTTAATCATCCCTTTTTAATAATTCCTAGCATCCTGTTTGCTTTTTTGGCCACTACTGCACATTGGGCGGAAGGTTTCATCGTATTGTCTACAATGACACCCAGATGCTTTTCTTGGGCGCTAACCCCCAAGGTGGACCCTAGTATCTGGTAACTGTGATTTGGGTTATTCTTCCTAATGTGCATTTGTCCACATTAAATTTCATCTGCCAATTGGATACTCAGTGTTCCACTTTCCTAAGGTTTGCCAGCAATGTTTCACAATCTGCATAAGAACATAAGAAGTTGCCTCCGCTGGGTCAGACTATAGGTCCATCACGCCCAGCAGTCTGCTTCCGCGGCGGCCCATCAGGTCCATGACCTGTAAGGTGATCCTTTGCCTAAAACCCTTCAATCCCCTTTATTCCTCTATCTATACCCTTACATAATCCTATCTATATCTCTATCTGTATCCCTCAATCCCTGCATCCATCAGGAATTTATCCAATCCTTCTTTGAAACCCCGTAATGTACTCTGTCCTATCACAACCTCCGGACACGCATTCCAGATGTCCACCACCCTCTGAGTGATAAAGAACTTACAGTGTTCTTCCTAGCGTGTTTTAGCCAGGCGCTCCACCCGGCTAATTTAGATGAGCGCCCAGCTGCCTTCCTCCAATGACACGCTTCACCTCAAGAGTAAGTAACTTCCCCCTCCCCCCACAACGCAGACTTTCAGGACAAGGAAACCTGCTTGCCTGCCTACTGCTGCTCCCGAACACATGCCACCCCAGCTCAGATAGAATGTGAAAGAAACACCCACCTACATCCGTATGCAAATATACACAACCTTAGCCCACCCTCCGCATTACAATGTAATTGGGCAATTTGTTAAAGCCCTGGGCGGGAAATAAATGGCTTTGGCAGGTGGCAGGATTTTGTGCAACTTCTGGTCAAATGCTGGTCTTTTATTGACTGACTTTCTGGAGCAGACGCAGGTGGTCGAAGTAGAGCTGTACTCTTGACTACAGGGAAGATTCATATATGCCGACACTTGGAGCCCTGATTGAGATTCAAACGAATCTAGATCTACACAGCCCAGCTCAAATGGGCTATTTGTTTGGGCAGGAGTCGGTGCTGCCTCCAGGTCTCCGCTTCTTCTTTCAGCTGTGGCCGCTCCGGGGATGTGAGGGGCATTCAAGCGCGTGTACTTGCACATGAACGGCGAGCTGGGGCCTCCTGTTTCAATGAAGAGCTGGTCCATCACCCTCGACCGAGAGAAAATGTGTGGGTGGGGAGATCTAACATTTCTGGTTTGCCGCATTCATGTTGGGTGGGGTGGCAACAGTAGAGGCTTGTCTGTCATTATTTTTAAACAATTGGCTATAATCTAACTAGAGAAACTATCTTTGCTTTTATTTTTGTAATAGGAGGTTTTTTTTGTCTTTTAAAAATATTTTTTGAAAGTGCATGTCAATAGGATTTTCGAAGGGGTAAAAGGCCAGTGGGTAATGTTTTTCTTGCAGGACCCCGGCTATGTCTAATGCTAGCTCTGGAAGATATATGTTCCAAAAATAAAAATCCTCGTTTCTGCCTTCATCACCTGGTCATTTAATTTTCTTCATCACATTGGTCCTAGTCTCTGTTTTTGTTTTGTTTCTTTACTTTTCCCTGTTTTCTTTTAGCTCTCTGGCCAGGGTATATTGGGTATTTCTTCTTTCTCGATGGCTGCCATTCATCTTGCTTCTGCATCGCAATCACTCTAGCATTGCTCCTGCAGTGGCATTGCAAGGGTGGGAGGCACCCTTGGCAATGGCACCCCCTGCCCTCTTCTCCCCCAACCCACACCGCATGTGCGCTTTCCTCCCCCCTTCCCTCCCATACCTCTCTGGCTATTTCCTGACACGAGGTGCATCTCCAACCTGCTGCCTGTATTGGCCTTGGTTCTCTCTTTGATGTCACTTGCTGATCCCGCGACCAGTGTTGCCAGTTTTGCGGCTTTCCTGCCCAATTTGGCTATTTGTTAAAGCCCTGAAATAAACATGCTGCCTGGAAGCTTTCCCTCTGCTACTGTCCCCACTTAGGAACGAAGCAATAGCAGAGGGAAAAATTCCAGGCTGCCAAGGATAGTGTCCTTACTTTACGCTGACGGTAGCCTGAAGAATGCAAGTACATAAGAACATAATTGCCATACTGGGATAGATCAAAGGTCCATCAAGCCCAGTATTCTGTTTCCAAAGGTGGCCAACTCAAGTCCCAAACACCTAGCTAGATTCAAAGTATCAAAACAGATTCTATGCTGCTTATCCTAAGAATAAGCAATGGATTTCCCCAAGCCATCTCAATAATAGGTCCTCGCCAAGTGGCAGTCACAGCGTGGAAGATGACCTCTCTCGCTGGGTGCGGGAAACAGCGGAGGTAAGGCCCCAGCAGGATGGGGATTGCCATAGAGATGCTGAATTTGGACACCGTGGGGGAGAGACAGAAAAAGACCTTGAGGGGTGGGAAGTTTCAAGTTTTATTTAAAATTTGATAAATTGCTTAATCAAACTTCTAAGCGATGAACATAAATAAAAAATTTACAAAATTCAAAGGGTATAAATATCAGATATACAATGGACCTACAGGACTTACTGTGCCAAAGGAGAAGGAGGGTCAAAAATATAATATTTGATAGAAAAGAAAACAAATGGGAAAAAACAACAGGATGGGTGAATAGAAACCAAAGGAAAGCAGAGAGAACAGTGATTAGGAAAGAAAAGAGATTGGAACACGGAATAAAAGAAATGAAGAGAGTGATTCTGCAGAAAGAATGGAAGTCAAGTGAAATGGTGGAGACCTATCAAGCAGAGCTAAAGGTCAAAGGCATCTCTGAAAAGAAAGGTTTTTAGGTTGCTTTTAAATCTATCCAGAAAGCAGACTTGAACCAAAAGACAAGGCAGATGCTGGATTAGAGGGGGTAGAGAGGGGAAACACCCTGAACCGAGGAGAGAGAGATGCCAGGCCTTGGGGAGGGGGAAGACAAAGAGAGTGAGAGAGACAGAAAGACCTGGAACAAAGGTGGGAGGACTTGAAATGTTAGAAGGGAGAGAGAGTGAGAGAAAAAAAAAACAACCCCTGAAACAAAGGGGAGGCAGATGTTGGACTTGGGCGTGTAATAGAAGGAAGAGAGAAAGAGACTGCAGAGAGATGGAAAGATTCTGGACCAGGGAGGGAGGAAGGAGAGAGAGGGGCAGAGAAAGAACTGGAAGAAAGAACAAATGCTGGACGTGGGGGAGGTGTTGTAAGCAGAAGAAAGACAGAGAGAGTGGCCTGGACCAAAGAGGAAAGACAGGTGGCAGATGTTGGACTATAGGAGGTGCAGACAGAAGAGACGGGGGGGGGGGGGGGGAGAGACCCTGAGGAAGAACAGAGAGATTCAAGATCATAACAGAGGAGAGAGAGAGAGAAGGGATGAAAAGTTGAACTCATGGAGGGACAGAGAGAGGTGGTTGGGGAAGGGCATGAGGCCTGGAGAAGAGGAAGAATGTAGGAGGCAGAAAGAAAAAAAAAATGTTGGATGCACGTCAGAAGGAAGTGCAACCAGAGACTCATGAAATCACCAAAGGTAGGAAAAATGATTTTATTTTCAATTTAGTGACCAAAATGTGTCAGTTTTGAGAATTTATAATCTGCTGTCTATATTTTGCACTATATTTGTCTATTTTTCTATAGTTGTTATTGAGGTGACATTGCATATTTAAGTCATCTACCTTGACCTCTTTGAAAAATAAAATAAATATAAATGATAATTAATATTTTCTCTGCATACAGTGTGCTTTGTGTTTTGTTTTGTTTTTTAATTTTGTGGTTACCATTATGAATTAATAAGATTATATTGTGTGTACATGAAAAATGAATGGAAGAAATTGCATTACAATTAGTACTATTATAATGGGGATGGGGTCAGGGGCGGAGCTTTGGCTGGGGTACTTGGTTGGTATTTGTTAGATTTTGGGGGTACTTGGCTTGAAAAAGTTGAGAAACACTGGTCTAGATGACTATAGAGTTCACTCAGTAAGGGCCCCTTTTACAAAGCCACAGTAGTGATTCTCCCACTGTAAATGCACCAAAGTCCATTCAGTTCCTATGGGTTTCAGTGCATTTGCTGTGGCAGAATCGCTATCGCAGCTTTGCACAAGGAACCCTAAGGCAGGAACTATTGTCTCTGTGCTACGTCTTAAACAAAAAAAACAGATTGCCAGGGATGCAAAACATTAACTGATTCAACACGAGTTTGAAGTTGATTGAATATCACTCTCTCAAGTACGGTAGTTTTGAAAGAAATGGAAGGTTTGATACTGGCCAGTAGTTATTCGGAATAAGAGGATCTGCATTACTTTTTTTCAAGGGTGGCTTAAATACTACTGGAACACTGGTTAAGTGTCAAATCTTAAAAAAGGAAGTCGTATTGAGCATTGGAAAATAATTAATAATAATTAACTAATAAAAATAATGTACATTTAATTTTTCCCAACACCAAATTTCAAAGTCCCGCCCCACCCGGCTACTTTTTCATGCCACCCGTCTGGAAAAAATTTCTGGGGAGAATACTGAACTTCCTAGCATTGGTTCTAAACCTGTCCCCTTTCAATTTCTCAGAGTGCCCCCTTATTCTTGTAGTTCCCGATAGGTTGAAGAATCTGTCCTCTCCACCTTCTCTATGCCCTTTATGATCTTGTTTTAACAACTTTGAACAGTTTAGTGTCATCTCAAATTTAATCACTTCATTCATCTTTCCAATTTCCAGATCATTTATAAATAAGATAAATAGCACCAGTCCCAGTACAGATCCCTGCAGCACTCCACTGTTTACTCTCCTTCATTGAGAAAAATAATTATTTAACCCTACTCTCTTCTTTTCTTTCCAATAACTAATTCCTAATCCACAACTGAACTTTGCCATCTTGCCCGTCGCTTGGGAGAGTCGATTGGCAATGGGAGAGAGTTGGCATCTCTCCCACTGTTGAGGGGGTGGGGTGTTGTGGCAATGGGAGAATCTATTCCTAATGTCTTACTCTTATATTCAATTTAGAAAGCACTTAAACTCATCTTTTCAAATAATTCATAAGCAATTAATTCTTTAACTTTCATCCTGTACGTATTACTAATCTTTTGTAAACCGCATTTAACTACCCGGTTATGTGGTCTAGAAACTGATTTATCTTTAACCTGAGAAAATATGACTCAGTTACAACCTTCATCAAACAAATGCACTGGCTACCCATCCCATCACGAATAACATTCAAAATATCTTGCATCATTCACCGCATACTTTATGGAAATTCTGCAGCCCCACTCATCCAACTCTTCTCAATAGCATGGTCTCAACCGGATGCTACTAAATCTCCCATCCACTAAAGATCTTCACTATAAACGAGTCTTCCTAGGAGTCAAAACTTGGAATGGCCTTGCAGAAAAGACCAGAACTGAACCTTGCCACATCATCTTCTGAAGAAAATTGCTGAAAGTAATGAAACAATACCATTAACTGCCAACACAGTTTCCAAAAGAGTAAAGTACAATTCCCCAAGAAAATGAACATAGAAATAAACTCTTCCCAGCTCTCAAGGGCAGAGAGGCCTCCAAGAACCAGCTTGGCAAAGCATAAACAGTCTTAAACTGTAAACGGACACAGAAAAGCCAGGGTGGGGAGTCTAGAATGTCTCAATCTACTGGAAAAGAGCTTACCAGGGTAAGTACATAATCTCTTTTTCCAGTGTAATAGGTGAGACATTCTAAACAATAGGGACATACAAAAGAAGTCCTCCCCCAAATAGCTAGGGTGGACTTGCTGGACGACTTCTTAGACTTTGGAAGAGCCTCAACAAGGGCAGAACATCTCATATGCGCAAAAGTCGCGTACTCAAGAGCCATGCAGGAAGAACAAAAAACCCCAGAACTGTCATGGTAACTGGACCCTGTGTGAAAGGATCTGAAGAAGCTCTCAGCCCAAAGGTTGTGTCCCACATACGAACTGAAGCCTCCAGCATAATGCAGCCAAGAACAACCAAAATCCTCTGAAGGACATGGTCAACCAATGGGCCAGAAGTAAAAACAGACAGGAGAAACTCCTGCTGCCAGAACTGCACCAACATGTCGAGCCATCTGCTTCCGGGCTCGGAACTTCGACATAAGTAGTAAAGCACCTTCCTTTATCATGAAGTGGCCAGGAGATTGATGTGGGGACTCCCCCAGTGCTCCACAATCATCTGAAATGCCTGTGGGAACTGGATCCACTCACCCGCATCCAGAGACTGTCCGCTGAGGTCTCCTTGCACATTGTCCACTCTCACCACATGCGCTGCTGTCAGCACCAGAAGACGTTCCGCCCAAGAAAAAGAACATGGGCTTCCTGAGCCAGAGGAGTGCTCTTGGTCCCTCCATGACGACTGACAAAGGCTACTGCTGCTACATAGTTGAAGAAAAGTTTGAACGCTCAGTTCTCTGGAGTCTTCTGCAACCTCATCAATGCCAAACAAATGGCCCTGAGCTCCACCTGGCAGATGGATCACTTTCACTGTGAGGGTGTCCAACGATAACGATTGCAATGAGCACCCCAGCCCCGAAGGCTGGCATCTGTCATCACCACATCCAGGAGACAATGAGGAGTAGAGGCATTGTGGGCGAAACCACCAGTCCATGCTTACCCAAGCCTCTAGAGGCAACACCAGACAAATCTGCAAGTCATCTTGATGTGACGTCCAGGAAGTGAGTAATGCATGCTGAATAGGATGCATGTGTACCCTCGTCCAAGAAACCACATCCAGTGTGGCAACCATAGAGCTTAGAACTTGAAGATAATCCCACACAGGAGCTGGCTAAAGCACTATGAGCAGTGCCGCAGAAGACAAATGTGAATAGGAATGGAGGAGTAATAGACCCTGATCGATTTTCAGAGGGTTGTGTTCGTGAGGAGCTAGCTAAAATAAAGGTAGACAAAGCAATGGGGATGGATGGTATACTTCCTAGGTTGCTGAAGGAACAAAAAGCAAAAAGAGAAACGGACCAAAATGATGGGAAAACAAAACATCCAAACAAGGTAGAAAAAATTGTTTTATTTTTAATTTATTAACTGGAATATGTTATCTTTGGGTTATGTGCACCACAATTATTTTTGTATTCAGTGGTATAGTCATATACAACTGATTTGGGGGAGGGATTGGCGCCCATAATTAGTAGATGGGCACCAAAGTTTCTCCCTGCCTGAGTGCTATTTATAAATACTTGAGCTAGTAGGGATTCCCAAGCCCTGCCAACTAGAGACATCTTCCTCCAGTCTTGCAACCCCAAATCTCCAAGCTTTGCAGCCAATGGCAATATCCTCAAGCTGCCACTGTTTTCATGCATGCCAAGGGGGAGGGTAGGGAGGAGGGACGGCAGCAGCAGCTTTGCAATATTGCTGCCAGCTGAACTTGGGAAGTTGGAGGGGGAGGAGATGGCTGTCAGTTGATGAGGCTTGGGGATCCCTACTAGCTACATCAGGAGAGAGATTCATTTTGAGGGAGCCTAAGCTCAAAGTGGGAGGCCCAAAAAAGCAGTAATATTTATCCTGATTAAACGATCCTCCATATGCGCTGCTGACAGCTGATTCAGCATCCCCGCTCTGATGAGGCTCACCTCTGAAGAGGTTCACCATAGTTGTAATAGAAGTGAATGGGAAAACCAGGAGCACACATCCCTGCTCATCAGAGTGGGGATGCGGAAGCCTGTGGCTGCTCCCACTGTCAGTGGTACACGTGGAGGATTACTCAGTCAGGGTAAGCATTACTGCTTTTTTGGGTTCTTCTCCACAGTGTCCCTTTAATGAAGGTTTATTATTAGATACATACATCTTCTATATTACTGATTGCAACTTTGGGACCTGCTCAACCTTTTTTTTTGCTCATCGGCTAGTGTTTGTGTGGCCCCAGAAAAAAAATTTTCGGTCAATGCGGCCCAGGGAAGCCAAAAGGTTGGACACCCTTGGTCTAGCCAATGTTCCCTGCTTGAGTGATGAGCTGTTTGGAGATTCAGCAAACACCACTACCCAAAAGCTCTCAGAACATAGGAAACTTTGGTCAAACCAAAGAAGAAAACAGCTCCATTGAAACCTTTTAAGCCTGCCTCCTACCAATGGAGATTCTCTGCCAAAGCATCTGCTCCACCATATCCCCAGCAGAGAAAGCAGAAACAACAGCAATGGCCTGCTAAGTCTCAGTCTGCTGCTCTAGTCAAGTCCAGTCTTTTTGACCTGCTACTAGAGAACATAACGTCAATTTCTTATTTCTCATCCTCTCCCTCAACCAATAGGGGGATGTCTTCAATTGTACATCCATCGTTGAGAACTCATCACCACAGACCTTTGAGTCTTAAAAATCATTCAGGAGGGTTACTCTCTCCATTTCTCCACCCTCCCTCCAGATCAACCTCCAAGAGAGTCTGTTTCAACACTCGCCAGTCCTCTCTTCTTTTACAAGAGGTACATTCCCTTCGTCTTCTCAATGCCATCAAATAAGTTGCTCTGGACCAACTCCATCAGGGGCTCTACTCCCGATACTTTCTAGTTCCCAAGACAGGAGGTCTGGGACCAATCCTGGATTTCCGAGCCCTCAACAAATTTCTAATCAAAGAAAAGTTTCAAATGCTATCCTTAGCCACTCTATATCCACGATTGGCTATACTCTCTGGAACTCAAGGAAGCTTACACTTTCCATCTCAGAACACCTCAATGGACCTTAGCCTCTCAACGGTCCCAGGCAACGGATAGTCTCTCACAGCATATCTCTGTGACGTCGTCTCTTCGACAATCGCTACAGTGGTGGATGATTTCGTCCAATCTCTCCAGAGGACTCCTGTTTCACATGCCCCCTCATCAAAAGGTTTTGACCACAGATGCATCGACCTATGCCTGGGGCACACATCTGGATGGTCTGCAAACTCAAGGTCATTGGTCAAGTGAGGAACAGAAGTTCCACATCAATCTGTTGGAACTCAGGTCAATTTACTAGGCTCTCAAAGCTTTTCAGCATCTAATCAACAACCAGGTTCTACTGATTTGCGATGTACTATATAAACAAGTTGTGATGTATTATATAAACAAGCAGGGTGACACAGGGTCCCTCCTTTGCCAGGAAGCTCAAAAGATATGGCTTTGGGCGACTGCTCACAACACCTACTTGAAAGCAGTCTACATTCAGAGAGAGCGGACAAATTCAGCAGAATTCTTCAGCCTCGCAAATGGTCACTCAACTCTGCAGCTCTCCATCCCATCTTCTAACTGCTCATCCTCTGGTCTCCAGATTCATGAAAGGACTTTTCAATGTGAAACCACCTCTCAAACCTTTTCCAGTAGTCTGGAATCTTAATGTTCTTTTCAGATTGATGAAGCCTCCATTTGAACCAATGTCCACAACCCATCTTAAATACCTTACCTGGAAAGTATTTTTTCTCATTTCACTCAGTTCTGCAAGGAGGGTCAGTGAACTTCAGGCATTAGTGGCAGATCCACCTTTCACAGTGTTTTACCATGACAAAGTAGTTCTTTACACATATCCAAAGTTTCTGCTGAAAGTTGGCATGGAATTCCATCTCAATCAGTCGATTGTGCTTCCAGTGTTTTTCCCCAAGCCTCACTCTCATTCTGGAGAAATGGCTTTTCATACCTTGGCTTGCAAGCAAGCTTTGGCTTACTTTCTCGACAGAACAAAGCTGCACAGGTCTTTTCCTCTTTTCGTCTCTTATGATCCTAAGATCATAAGCTCCCCCACAGATCTACCACCCCCTCCCCCCCCCGACAAATCTAGCCGACCACTTCGCCAACAAAATTCTTAACTTGAAAACAATGCTCATAACAACTAGCACCTACCCATATATCCACCTACCTTCTCCAGAAAACGATGGCTCACCTGCTGACATGACCTGGTCTCATTTCAAAAACCCAGAATGGAACCTATTTCTCAAGCTATACTCAAAATATTCCAAATCAAACTGCCTACAAGATAACTGCCCTCCATCCATCATGAACACTGCCCCCCTCCCCTTCAAAGCTGAACTCTTCAACTGGGTCACCCTCTGCCTGTCTACTGGCCACTTCCCAAAGGAACTTGGCCACATCCTCGTATCTCCAATAATCAAAAACCCCAAAGAATCTCCCTCTGTTGCCTCCAACTACAGACCCATCGCCAATATTCCTCTTTTCCTTAAAATCATGGAAGGACTTGTCAATTACAATCTCATGTCATACCTAGAGAAATTTAACATCCTCCACGACTCCCAGTCTGGATTCCGCACTAACTATAGTAAGGAAACCGTTCTTGCCTCACTAACCAATCACCTCCTCCAACTATTCTCACTGGGAAACAGCGCACTGTTACTCCAGTTTGACCTCAGCAGTGCCTTCGACCTAGTAGACCATGACATTCTGATTAGTTGCCTCGACTCCATTGGCATTTCCGGACAAGTACTAACCTGGCTCACAGGCTTCCTAAAAAACTGAACCTACCAAGCCCATAACGACGGAATCTTCTCCCATACCTGGAGCAACCCCTGCGGAGCTCCCCAAGGCTCCCCCCTATCTCCGTCACTATTTAACGTCTATATGGCATCACTGGGACACTTGTTATCGAACCATAACCTGAAATCCTATATCTACGCAGATGACATTACAATCATTCCTATCACCTCACTGTCACATGAGACAGAACAATACATCTCAACCGTCCTCACCATGGTAGAAAACTGGACCACACGCTTCAAACTGAAACTAAACCCAGAAAAAACCAAGTTCTTCCTTGGAAGTCCCAACCACAAACTAACGACCACCACCCTGCATCTCAATGGTTTAACGTATCCAATCAATTCCACTATAAAAATTATCGGAGTCATCTTGGACCGATGCCTCACTTTGGAAGATCACACCAATGCCCAGGTCAAAAAATGCTTTTCCACCCTTTGGAAACTCCGTTCTATCAAACATTACTTTGATCTCCCCACCTTCAGTTTGCTGGTCCAATCCCTAATCCTAAATACCCTGGATTACTGTAACATCATATACCTGGGCTCCTACAAGAAAACCATTAAACGACTAAGACTCATCCAGAACACCGCCGTCCACCTCATCTATGGGCTTAAAAAGTCAGACCACATCAGCCCCTTCTACAGAAAACTTC
Organism: Geotrypetes seraphini; assembly: GCF_902459505.1. Lineage (NCBI taxonomy): Eukaryota > Metazoa > Chordata > Amphibia > Gymnophiona > Dermophiidae > Geotrypetes > Geotrypetes seraphini. Next base: position 74,707,942 of record NC_047095.1, read on the forward strand.
ATTGGCTACCATTGGAAGCAAGGGTCATCTTCAAATTCGCCTGCCTCTGCTTCAAAACCCTATCTGGCTCAGCCCCGATATACCTGTCACACCACTTCGTCTTCCCAGGCTCTAACCGAACACGCAATGTCCACCTGTTTGCCTATCCCTCCCCAAAAGGATGCATCTACAAAAGATTATTGGACAAAACCCTCTCTTTCCAAACTGGCAAATGGAATGATTGCTTGACCACCCTCATCTCTCTTGCCCCAACCTACCTATCTTTCAGGAAATCTCTCAAATCATACCTCTTTGATAAATTCTTCTAACTCCCGCCCTCCCAACCAAACTACTAATCTCAACCTCGCCTCCCTCCCTACCCTTCCCCCCCTCTTCCACGGTTATTGTTCGCACCCCCCCCCCCCGTGCAACAGTCATCGGATCATTTTGTAATGGCCACTGGTTTATACCATACACTTGATAACTAATTCTCTGTACCTTCATTGCATAAATATAGTTCTTATCTCTCTACTCTGAACTGTTTTCTGATACTCTGTAACTTCGCTGTATATGTACAGTCTCTTCTCCTGTAAACCACTCTGAACTGTTTTGTGGTATTGCGGTATACAAAAATAAAGTTATTATTATTATTATTAACAAGTTGGGGTATCCTATTTCCAAGAGAACGATTTCCAACTGGTTGGGTTCCTCTATATCGTTCTGTTAAGCTTAGGTTGGTCTGCAACTGGAGAGTCGTGTCACAGCCCATAAAGTTCGAGTTCTGGCAGCTTCTGTAGCTTTCCTTAGATCTACTCCAATTGAGGAAATTTGTAAAACTGCCACCTGGTCCTCAGTTCACACTTTCACCTCTCATTACTGTCTGGAGTCTTTCTCCAGATGGGATGGGCATTTCAGCCAGTCAGTATTACAAAATTTATTTTCCTAAAAGGCCAACATTCCCACCATACCATTCTGGTTACCTTGGAGGTCACCCACATGTGAGAATATGCTGCCTGCTTGTCCTGGGATAAAGCACCATTACTTACTGTAACAGGTGTTATCCAGGGACAGCAGGCAGATATTCTCACAACCCACTCCCCTCCCCAGGTTGGCTTCTTAGCTGGCTTACTGAACTGAGGGACCGCGCGCCTATGTCAGGCGGGAAGGCACTCGCGTATGTGCGGTGCGGGCTATTGCAAACTTTCTGAAAATCTTAAAGTGACGATGCACTTTTAAAGTGTCCGTACTGGGGCTCCATCGGTGACATCACCCACATGTGAGAATATCTGCCTCCTGCCCCTGGATAACACCTGTTACAGTAAGTAACTGTGCTTTTCATGAAGACTGTGGGCGCTGACGCCAGGCCAAAAGGAAGTACTTTGTACTGGAAGTGATGTGCGCTCACGCAAAAATGAAGATATTTCCTGTGGGCTGGAAGGGATAGAAGAGTTCCCAAAGAGACCATTCTGAATTTCTTCTTCACTAAGTATATCCGATTTTTTTTAGTATCAGAAAATATTTGGCATAAAACCCTTGACCCCTCTCCTGCAGGGTGAGTTTAAAGTTATGGCATTGAGTTGGAGGGCTGAGAGTTCTTGAAGGAGAATGATCTGTTGGGAATTGAAAGACTCTTTTGGAGGATGGTTTGGAGATAGTTTTCGGAGGTAGCGCATAACCTTGCTCTTACAAGTTTTAAGAACCCATGTGTCTGATGTGATATAGGCCCAACAATGATAAAAAAATTAACAACCTTCAGTTTGGAAGAGTGTGAGGATAAGGTTGCTGGATGCTGGCCAAGCTCTCTATGAAAAAGTCAATATGACTGCTGGGTTTTCTGGGGCCTCTGTTGCCTAGACTGCCTCTAAGTTGGAGCCCTGGAGGAAGAGGTAGATGAAATACTTCCTTCTAGAATAATAAGAGCACTTAGGGTTATAAAAGCGCTTGAGCAATGGTTTTGAAGATTTTGATGCAGATAGTGTGGACAGGGACTGCTCATGTCTGGTGATCTTTTGGGTGTCCTCTTCTATTTTGTTCCCAAAGGTTCAACACCTAAGCATGATACGATTGCTAAATGGTCTTACACATTAGCATCCAGGTCTGTTACTCTGAACCATGCTTGTCTCATGGCAATAGACAGTGCCAATGCTCTGGAGGTGATGTCAAACACTGACCTAGCCATATATTTTCTCATTTCCAGGAGACTGATGTTTAAAAGTGTTGAGTTAGTTATCTGGGAGGTACTGCTCAAATTGTAATAGTTGTTGCACTAATGACTTTGTACAAAAAGTCATATAGAAATTATAGCTCAAGATTCTACTGGAGAACATGGAGTTCTGAAAGAACCTGTGACCAACCTTTCCAATGTGCACCCTTCCCGGAAGGATACTGGCATAGGTTCTTGAACTAGTAGATTTTTTAGACTCCATGAGGAGAGAATGATGCTGGAGCTGCGGCTTGTCAAAACCTGGACTTGACTGAACCCTGTGGAGAGAATCCAGTTTCCTCAGAGCTACAGGAATCAATAATGGTATCTTTCATTAAGTTGTGAAATGGGAGCTTGAGACATTCCCTTGAACATAGTCTAAAGCATCAAAAAATTCAACTCTGGGGGTTCAGATTCTGTTTCAAGCTTGACTGGCAGATCTTGACCCTCTTTGCATAAATTTGGTGAATGAGAGACGCTCCTAAGGTGGTGGAAATGGGTCTGAAGAGAATCTCATATGACTGTCAGCTAAGAACTCCTGGCATCCAGAGGAAGAATGGTTAGACAAGTCTGAGCCATATTCCTCGATGCCCTGTGGGGATGGAGAGCATCGAGAATATGTACTGACTTATGTTGAGAAGAGTGTCAAGAGATACTTCTATATCTTCTTCGGTGATGATCTGATGTTGTTGAAATACTTTTGATGTCTGGATGTTGTTCTCCTGCATATCAACTGATGCCAATGGGGAGTGCAAAATCTGGTCCTTGAGGCCTTTATAGGTTGCTCCTCGGGTTGGGCTGGTACCAGCTGTGTCATCACAGGGGCTTGAATTCCTTGTGTCTGCATGTTAGCCAGCTCCCCTTTTAAAATTTCCTTTAGCTGCTCCTGCAGAGAGGTCACCAGTACTTTGGTGTTTGGTACAGTAGGCGCCACAGGGAGTCTAGGCGTTGGTGACCTTGATGATTAGGCACATCTTTGAGAACCTGTAAAGGAGTGTGCCTCAGTGCATCGATGCTTAGAGTGCATTAATGGTGTTGACACACAAGATGATGCTGATGAATGCATATTCTTCTTAGCCTTTTCGACAGATGACTCTGATGCGAAGTTGCTCACGCCAAGCAAGGTGTCAAAGTTGGTACAGTCTTTGATGTTGGAAATGTTTTATTCGGATTGGAATTGGAAGTTGCAGACATTTTCTGTTTTGTCAATGTCAAAAGTTTGTCGAATTGTTGCTGTCTAGTCTTTAGTGATTTTTTTTTTTTTAAAGTGTAGAACAGTGCTTTCAAGAAAGTGGAAGGTGAGCAGGACCAAGAAAGTGAAGACACCAATTATGTGGATCAGTGATTGATACTGTCCTGCTCACTGCTTAAAACCACTGGATGGCTTTGACATAGATGGAAACACCGCTGATGCAATTTCAAAGGACTCAATGGTTCCAGGAGGTCGAGTAGATTTGTCACTGAAAACAATTCTACGCTCCCAGACTGAAAATTCTTTTGAAATGAGAAGAGGGAAATGAAAATGAAGCAAAATACTGAAGAAAAACACAGGAAGGTACAAAAAACTCTTGAATTTGAGGCACTTTGAATTGGCTCCAAAGAACATAAGAACATAAGCAGTGCCTCTGCCGGGTCAGACCAGAGGTCCATCCCGCCCAGCAGTCCGCCCCCGCGGCGGCCCAACAGGTCATGACCTGCCTTAATCACCAGAAGGGGCCCCCTTGCCCCCTAGGTTTCTCATCGAAGTCCTATCTTCCCAACAATGTCCTAACCCTCCGGCCTTGCACCTGCACGACCTGGTGAGCTGTCTATACTTATGCAACACCCCAGCACCTCCCTCAGTACCCCACGATCCCCTTTTCCCTCAGGAATCTGTCCAATCCCTGTTTGAATCCCTGTACTGTACTCTGCCGGATCACTTCCTCCGGGAGCGCATTCCATTTGTCCACGACCCTTTGGGTGAAGAAAAACTTCCTTGCATTTGATTTGAACCTATCTCCCTTCAGTTTCTCTGAGTGCCCCCTCGTACCTGTCGTCCCTTTTAGTCTGAAGAACCTGTCCCTGTCCACCCTCTCTATGCCCCTAAGTATTTTGAAGGTCTCTATCATATCCCCCCTGAGCCTCCTCTTTTCCAGAGAGAAGAGCCCCAGTTTATCCAGCCTCTCAGCATATGGGCAGTTTTCTAGCCCTCTTACCAGTTTCGTTGCCCTCCTTTGGACTCTCTCAAGAACTGCCATGTCCTTCTTGAGGTGCGGCGACCAATATTGAACGCAGTATTCCAGATGTGGGCGCACCATCGCTCGATACAGCGGCATGATGACTTCCCGCGTCCTGGTTGATATGCCCCTCTTGATGATGCCCAGCATCCTGTTGGCTTTCTTCGAGGCTGCTGCACACTGTGCGGATGGTTTCATGGATGGATCCACTAGCACATCCAAGTCTCTCTCAAGTCCGGTGTCTTCCAGCAATCTCCCCCCCATTTTATACTCGAACAATGGGTTCTTTTTCCCTATGTGCATGACCTTGCATTTATCTACGTTAAAGCGCATTTGCCATTTGTTTGCCCAGTCCTCCAGCTTATCGAGGTCCCTTTGCAGTTCCTCACACTCCTCCCTGGTCCTAACTCTGGCGCAGAGCTTGGTATCATCTGCAAATTTTATAACCTCACACTTTGCCTCCGTTTCCAGGTCATTGATAAATATGTTGAAGAGTAGCGGCCCCAGCACCGATCCCTGCGGCACACCGCTCGTGACTCCCCGCCAGTCAGAATATTGGCCCTTTACTCCGACCCTCTGTAGTCTACCTGACAGCCAGTGCTTGATCCATCTGTGTACATCCCCGCCCACCCCGTGGTTCCACAGCTTCCTAAGCAGCCTTTCATGTGGCACCTTGTCAAAGGCCTTTTGAAAATCGAGGTAAATGATGTCTATGGGTTCCCCTTTGTCCACCTGACTGCTTATTCCCTCAAAGAAGTACAGAAGGTTTGTCAGGCACGACCTTCCCTTACAGAATCCGTGTTGGCTTGTCCGCAGTAGGCCATTTTTCTCGATGTGCTCGCAAATGCTGTCCTTGATCATTGCTTCCACCATCTTCCCTATAACTGAAGTCAGGCTCACCGGCCTGTAGTTCCCGGGGTCACCTCTCGATCCCTTCTTAAAGATAGGTGTGACATTCGCCAGTTTCCAGTCCTCTGGTACCTCTCCAGTTTTCAAGGATAGGTTGCAAACATGCTGGATTGCGCCCGCTATTTCCTGACTTAGTTCCTTTAGAACCCTTAGTTCCTTTAGAACCCTTGGCTTCTCAGCTCTGCAGAAAACTGAGAACTGATGGTCCCACAAACTGACATCAGGCAGGAAGGTCCTAGTGCATGCGCAGTACGGGCAGTCTTGAGACTTGAAAAAGTTTAAAATGACAATATACTTTTGCACTGTCCATACCAGGCTCCATGGATGTTGTCACCCACGTGAGAATATGCTGTTTGCTTATCCTTGGATAAGTTTCTTCTCTGTACAGTAACCTTTGCCAAATCAGGAAAGATCATTATCTTTCGACACTCAAAGAGTAACAGAGCCCTCAATTTCACCAACATTAACACCTCCATACCAAGAGCATACTGCAACATCAATGGCAGGAGATACTGTGATTCTGCTAAATGTGTAAGCTGGGATCTTATGAACAGACTCCAGGTCAAATGAATGCTCTGTCCCCATACCCAGCAGTTGCAGTTACAGGTTTTCCAGGAACGTTCGAGGATTGAGGTCTTCTGCCCCTTCATGAACTCCCAAAATCCTCACGCTGTTCCTTCCTGCCTGATTTGATTGAAGCTCCAATTCAAAATTGCTAGCTGGAAGCATTCACAATTATTCTTTTATTTTTAAAATAAAACTTTCCCTTATAAACAGTGAATTATCTTCATTTTCAGTTGAAAGTAGATAGAATTATGACAGAGGTTAAAAAGGTCAGAGTATTGTTAAATACTCAGAGTCAATTGTGGAATAATCCTAATTGCAGGTCTAATGGGTTATTAAGCTTTTGGGGTCTTACCTTAAGTAGAAATGAATTAACTTGAAAGATATCCAAACCTTTGTACCTGCCAAATTTACCATGCTATTTTTAATTTGTTAAAAAACCAGTAGTTAATATGCATTAAAATTTGGAGAACAATATCCTTTAACTTTGAATGTTTCACAGAACCTCTACATGAAAAGAAAGAAACTGATAAAGCCTCTACACGGTACAAATTTGATCAACTTATAGTCCAAGAAAAATGTTAACACCTAGTATTTTTTTTATTTACTGATCTATTGCTGTGCCTTAGAATTCAAATCTATATTAATATATGCCTAAGAACAAGTTGTAATTTACAGCCCTACTTGCATCCTGTTTTGTTACTGTAGTTCATGCCCTAATTATAGGACATTTAGCAGACTAATTCACTTTATATGGGTCTATTTACAATATGTGCAGAACAGAGCAGTATATCTCTTGCACCCTAAATTAAATGCATCTGCTCTTCATAAACCAGTGGTCTCAAACTCAAACCCTTTGCGGGGCCACATTTTGGATTTGTAGGTACTTGGAGGGCCGCAGAAAAAAATAGTTAATGTTTTATTAAAGAAATGACAATTTTGCATGAGGTTAAACTCTTTATAGTTTATAAAACTTTCCTTTAACAGTTTTACCTTATGCAAAATTGTCATTTCTTTAATAAGACATTAACTATTTTTTCTGCGGCCCTCCAAGTACTATATTTTTTCTGCAGCACTCACATTTAAAGTTTTAATATCTTTTCTTTCTCAAAACTGGCACATTTCTATTACTAAATTGAAAATAAAATCATTTTCCTACCTTTGGTAATTTCATCAGTCTCTGGTTGCACTTTATTCTTCTGACTGTGCATCCAATATTTCTTCTCTTCTTTCAGCCTCCTGTATGCTTCCTCTCCTCCAGACCTCATTCACTCCCCCAACTTTTTCTTTCTTTTTCTATGTCTGTCTTTCTCTGATTCCTTGAACCCATTTTTTTGCTTTGTTTCTGGCTCCTTGTCCCCCCCCCCTTCTTTCTTTTTTCCTTCTGGCTCCCTGTCCCCCCCCCTTTCTTTTTTCCTTCTGGCTCCCTGCTCTCCCCCATGCCACCGCCGCCGGGGAATATAGGCTGCTGCTGCCATCAGGAACAGGCCGAGATCTCCACGGGGCTGACCAACTCTCGCCGGCCGACGTCAATTCTAACGTCGGAAAGGACATTCCGGGCAGCCAGGCAGCGATTGGCTAGCCAGAACATCCTCTCAACGTCAGAATTGAGGTCGGGCGGCGAGAGAAGCAGGGAGATCAAAGAGCATGGTGCCGGCGGTGAGAAGGGAAGGGAAGCAGTTGGGCACCCCTGCTCTAGACGAGCCGCAAGCTGCACTCTATGAAAAACAGTGGAGGGTGACCAGTTGTGCGGGCCGCCCCACCCTTGGTACGCCACTGAAGCAGCAGCGTGTCTGGCCGGCTCATTCCATTCAAAGCCGCGGGTGGCGGCTCCTTGCGAGATCCGCGCCTGCGTCTGAAGCCTCTCTGATGTTGTGATGTCAGAGAGGCTTCCGATGCAGGAGCGAATAGCGCAAGGAGCCGCCAACCCGCGGCTTTGAACGGAACAAACCGGCCAGACCCGCTGCTGCTCCAAAAGGAAGGAATTATCCAGTCCAGACCGCGGGCCGCAAATAAAACTTGGAGAGCCACATGTGGCCCGCGGGCCGCGTGTTTGAGACCGCTGTCATAAACCATATTCATTAACAACTGAGGCCAGGGTGAGTTTAAAGTTATGAACCATAACTTTTTAAAAATTAATCCTTAGTAGGTAGAATTATTTGGTATATGCCTAGAACACTGCATTATCAGAGGAAGGAATATGAATTATGCCTACTTTTACCGATATACAGTACAATACACAGAAACAAAGAGCTTTCTGCAATGCCCCGTCCTTGCAATATGACAATGGTGGATGGAATTCACCCTAGGGTTTTGAAGGAACTAAAGGAGGAAATAGCGGAACTACTACAGCGGGTTTGTAACCTATCTCTGAAAACAGGCGTGATCCCGGGGGATTGGAGGATAGCTAATGTTACGCCCATCTTTAAAAAAGGATCGAGAGGTGACCCGGAGAACTACAGAGCGGTAAGTCTTAACTTCGGTTCTGGGGAAGATGGCGGAAGTGCTGATAAAAGACAACATCGATGAACATCTAGATAGAAACAAACTGATGAAAACAAGCCAGCACAGCTTCTACAAGGGAAGATCGTGCCTAACGAACTTATTGCACTTCTTTGAAAGAATTAACAAACGGATGGACAAAGGGGACACCATAGACATCGTATACCTGGATTTCCAAAAGGCCTTTGACAAGGTACCCTATGAACGCCTACTGCAGAAACTGAAGAACCATGGGGTGGAAGGAGACGTTCATAGATGGATCAAGAATTGGTTGGCGGGTAGGAAGCAAAGGGTGGGAGTAAAGGGCCACTACTCTGACTGGAAGAGGGTCACGAGTGGTATTCCGGAAGGGGTCGGTACTTGGACCGCTGCTGTCAATATATTTATAAATGATCTAGAAACAGGGACGAAGTGCGAAGTAATAAAATTTGCAGACGACACCAAACTATTTAGTAGAGTTGGGACTAAAGAGGACTGCGAGGAATTACAAAAGGACCTGAACAAGCTAGAAGAGTGGGCGATGAGATGGCAGAAGAAGTTTAATGTATAGAAATGTAAAGTCTTGCATGTAGGGAACAGAAACCCGAAGTACAGCTATACAATGGGAGGGCTGGTAATGGGTGAAAGTGCCCAAGAAAAGGATTTGGGGGTAATAGTGGACAATACAATGAAGCCATCGGCACAGTGCACAGCGGCCTTTAAGAGGGCAAATAGAATGCTGGGTATTATCAAAAAAAGCATTACAACAAGATCAAAAGAGGTCATCCTGCTGTTGTATCGGACGATAGTGCACCCGCATCTGGAGTACTGCGTCCAATATTGGTCACCGTACCTTAAGAAGGATATGGCGATACTCGAGAGGGTTCAGAAAAGAGCAACGCGATTGATAAGAGGTATGGAAAACCTTTCATATGCTGAAATATTAGAGAAACTTGGGCTCTTTTCCCTGGAAAAGCGGAGACTTAGAGGGGACATGATAGAGACTTACAAGATCATGAAGGGCATAGAGAAAGTGGAGAGGGACAGATTCTTCAAACTTTCAGAAACCACAAGAACAAGAGGGCATATGGAAAAATTAAGAGGTACAGATTCAGAACCAATGCTAGGAAGTTCTTTTTCACCCAAAGGGTGGTGGATGCCTGGAATGCGCTTCCAGAGGGTGTGATAGGACAGGGTACGGTATCAGGGTTCAAGAAGGGATTGGATGAATTCCTGAAGAAAAAAGGGTTAGAGATAGAGGATTACTATACAGGTCCTGGACCTGATGGGTCGCCGCGTGAGCGTACTGCTGGGCAGGATGGACCCCTGGTCTGACCCAGCAGAGGCACTGCTTATGTTCTTAAGATTATGTAGCGATTACTTTTTTCAGAAAGCTCTTAAAAAGCATGGCTTTTCCAATTACATTTGTCTAATCTGGAACACAATCCATAAGGACATAGATTTTTGAAGTAAGCTAATTATTTATGATAAGTGTATCATCTGGTCAGTTGTTTCAAACGATATGCTGAATTTTTTTATCCTGCTCAATTCCCATCTTGTATTGTGCTGCATATATTGATTTGATCCTGTTTTTTAAGGTATAGAACATTTTTGTGATGTATATGGTTTTGAAATAACCAAAGAGAGTCCTGGCACTGTACAACACAAGAGCAGAGAGGACTTGGTCTTCAAGCCAAATCAAACTTTAATAGCAACCATGCAAGTGAAAACAGCAGCAGGACTTGATAAAGCTGGATTTGGCTTGAAGAGCAGGTGCTTACTTCCCTTATTTCAGACTGTACAATTGCAGCACATGGCTGGTGGAAGGAATTTGATCTTCTTTAAATAAATAAGTCTGAACTTGGTTCTGAATTGCTGGTCTTCACAATCACTTCTAAACCAGAAAACAATCTCATGTCTGTAAAGTCCTCAAGGCTGAAATCACTGCACACCACAAGTTTATTGCTAATCACAGGCAATGTGTTGTTTCAGATGATTTCTAGTATTCATATTTATCAAAAAATGAAAAATAATGCAAGGAATTGCTGATTCTTCTATACATACACACAAGGAAAGACCAAAGCAATTTCATTAACTTAGGTCTTGACATAGAATTGGGCAAGTTTGGTCAGTCAGAAGAATATAAATATATATGTATATATATATATTTTTAAAACACACAAAGTTTTTAATAGATGGAAACCACCATCCACGCCGGAAAGTCTTTGCCCTGTAACACTGACTCTTGGTTACATAATGTACCAAACCTCCAAAAAGTGATGATACATTGCTTTTCTTAGCAGAACACCGTCACAGTGACTAAGCAGTCAACCTGGGAGTATACAAGCCTGAGAAGGGTGAGGGAATTCAGCAATAAAACTTCTGACAGTCCCAAGGTTCACATATTGCAGAGGCAGCGTCACTGCTGCAGGGAGGTAGGGAAACCGAAGAAATACCCAAGTCCGGAGGCCTCTGCTTACTACCAAGAGAATAAAGGGCTGCACATTTTCTAGAAGAGCTATAGCTGCTGGTACTTACAGCACTGCTAAGACGGCCTTGATGTGATGATGGTGGCAGTCACCTGAAACTCTAAATGCACTCACAATGCAAGAGAGGTACAGAGTGGCTGGAAGCAAACAAGCTCAACGGATTGGATTAGGCAGCCCAGCAGCCTCACTTATCAGTAGGGAGCACAAGGTACTGTCATTCAACTGCAGCTGCCAACAAACAAACTCAGTACAAGAAGAAGCAAAGACAAGGCCGTCCTATGTGAGTCATCATGAACTAAAGAGGTTTACAAAATACCAGCTACTGGAAAAATGGGGGTATCAGGACTGACCAGTGTGTACCTGTGGGACAGAGGTCAAAAGGGGCTCAGCTCTCTATTCTGTTCAAATACATGAAGCTAGCAGACTATATGCTGAGCCCTGACACCTTTCAGGAATCTAACAGTTCTCATTCCATCTATTCCCTAGAGACCATTCCCCTTGCGTCAGTCAGCACACATTACTTTCGTTGCAGTCATTGGGGGAGGGGGGAGACAGGGGAGAACAGTGAACCACCCTTCTCTGACTGCAGGAAGAAAACAAGAACAAGCAAAACGAGGGAAGTTCCAGGGCTGCTTTCAGAGTTCATTTGATCACACCAGTTAATATCAAATTGATTATAAAAATTTGGAGGCTGTCCCAAGAAAAAAAAAGATAAGACACAAAGACACCAAGTGCAGATAAATACAAAGTTTGGGTGGTGAGCACCAGTAATACTGCCTTGTCCTTTGTAAGGACGAGAGAGAAACCAATTATTAGGAAACCTTAACACAGAGTCTTCCCAAGAAATGGGCACTTAGCTCCATTTGTTTTCCCCCCCCCCAAAAAAAATTTCTATACATCAGAACTAGCGCTGCTGAAGATGATCTCCACAAAGCAATCAGGAAAGGCAGTGGCCTCAGCATGACGACTCCGTACGCACCAAATTAATTGGCAGAAAGCCAGGCTGGGCCTCACCTTCCATCACTAGCACAGTAAAAACAGGTCTCTCTGCCTTTTGTAGAAGAATCACTTTGTCGCCTCAAAAACTTTACAAATTTGGCTACAGTTGTCCGTGGAGTGTTGAAATTGCGCTGTTTTCAGGTTTGTTTTGATATTACTCCCATCAACAAATGGGTCATTTGAGTCCAGCTGCTTACTCCATAATGGCACGATACAGGGCTGGCTCAATGTAATCCTCTCGGTATCGTGAGTTGATGACTCTCTGTCTCTTTGCTTCTTGTTTGACTTCCTTTTCTGTGAAGATCTCTGTGAAACGCATATCAGAGGCGACGGACTGTGGAAGGAGAAGCAGGAATTAGAAATACTACTTGAACTTGGGACCTGGGGTTCTTGACTTTGGATTTCTTCTACCCTCTTCCAATACAAGCATAAATAATTATTGTTACCATTTTTGGGGCCAACAGAGAAACAAATCTTACATTATTTATTTAGTATTGACCCGACAGAAAGAAAAAGTCAAATGAATGCAACCAAAAGCTATTCATACCCTGAGTAAAGAGTATGTCTTACTGTGCAAGGTAAAAAAGCAGAATATTTTTCACTGGCCACATTTTTTCACGCTAAAATGAAATTCCATAGTTCAATGGCTTGCAAGTGCTAGAAAAGCAGTAATATGAACCCATCCAGATTATGTGGTGACACATGAAGGTTAGCCATTATTCATTAAAAAGCAGCTAAACCTGAGCATGTGTCCTCACAATCTGAATGAACTCCTGTGACAAACATGTGCCTGATGGAATCTGAAGAACTGCTTGGGGTCATGTTATCAAAAACTTACAGAGGGTGAATGTAATAAAGATTCACTTGCTGTCATGCACAGAGGCCTTGCCACATGTGTCATTAACCTTATATATGGTACTGCCAGAAGGGCACATCGCCATTAGCCAGCTGTCATGCCACTGCCACAAAGGCTGTGAAACATTACTTACCAGTCTGGACTTCACTTTCTTTGGCAACTCCTCTTCAAGCGTGTATACACCGTCTCTCTTTACCATTAACTGGGATCCATCTTCAAACTCCACCTGTGAAAACAGAAACCCAGCACATCCTGAGATAGTCTAAAGCAGGGGTGCCCAAAAGGTCGATCACGAAGGCAACGCGAGTCGATTGTGGAGCCCATCCGGGGCTCCGTGATAGACTCGTGTTGCTTTTGCGTTCTCCCTGCTTCCCAACGCCGTAAGGACAACAGAAGCACCAGCCTTCCCCCACTTCCGACGTCAATTCTGACGTCAGAGAGGAAGTTCCGGGCCAGAATTGACGTCGGAGATGGGGGAAGGCTGGTGGGCCCGGCTGTTTATGGGTTGGGAAGCAGGGAGAGCTCAGAACTCGGTGGCAGTGGCTTGGGGACCTGTTCCCCAATGGCACCAGCAGCTTTTGGGGGCAGGGAGAAAGAAAGAATGAAAGGGGGCAGGCAGGGAGACAGACAGAAAGAAGGGAAACAGAAAGAAAGGGGGGTATGGAGAGAGAAAGAGAAAAAGAAAGAAGGGGACAGGGACAAAAGATGGGGCAGGGAGAAAGGAAGAAAAAGTTTGGGGAGGGAATGAGGTCTGGAGGAGAGGAAGCATACAGGAGGTTGAAAGAAGGGAAGAAATAGAAAGTGCAACCAGAGACTCATGAAATCACCAGACAACAAAGGTAGAAAAATTTTATTTTCAATTTAGTGATCAAAATGTGTCCATTTTGAGAATTTATATCTGCTGTCTATATTTTGCACTAGGGCCCCCCCTTTACTAAACCGCAATAGTGTGTTTTAGCGCAGGGAGCCTATGAGCGTCGAGAGCAGTGCGGGGCATTCAGCGCAGCTCCCTGCACTAAAAACCGCTATCTCGGTTTAGTAAAAAGGGAGGGGGTATATTTGTTTATATTTTGTTTAGTTCTTACTGAGGTGACATTGCATAAAATCATCTGCCTTGACCTCTTTGAAAACCCCCCGGAATATAAATGATAAAAATAAATTATAGAGACCACCCATGGCAAAAGAAAAGATGTGATAGTAGTAAAGACTGCAACATAAGTATTGCAACGGAAAGTGAAACGAAACAAAAATCCATACGAAAAAGGAGATTATCGCTGAAAAATAGCTGGAAAGCGATGACCACAAATGCTCGCAGTCTAAGCAACAAAGTTCATGATCTGCAAGCCCTGATGTTAGAGGCAGATCTAGATATTGTTGCTATCACAGAGACATGGTTCAGTGAATCACATGGATGGGATGCAAACATACCGAGATATAATCTTTTTAGGAAGGACAGAGATGGTCAAAAAGGTGGCGGAGTAGCTCTCTATGTAAAGATCAATATCCAAGCGACCGAAATGCAAGAGACCTGGGGAGAGGAAGAAGCGATATGGATTGCTCTGAAAAGAGAAGATGGAACTTCTATCTACGTGGGTGTAATCTACAGACCTCCGACTCAATCGCAGCAAATTGATAAGGATCTGATTGTGGATATCCAAAAGTTTGGAAGGAAAGAGGAGGTTCTGCTGTTGGGAGATTTCAACCTGCCGGATGCGGACTGGAATGTTCCGTCTGCGGAATCGGAAAGAAGTAGGGAGATTGTGGATGCCTTTCAAGAGGCTCTGCTCAGACAAATAGTGACGGAACCCACAAGGGAAAAAGCGATATTGGATCTAGTCCTCACAAATGGGGAGACTATCTCTAATGTTCGAGTGGGTGCTCACCTGGGAAGTAGCGATCATCAAACGGTTTGGTTTGATATAACAGCTAAAGTGGAGAGCGGCCGCACGATACTTAAAGTCCTAGATTTCAAACGTACGGACTTTAATGCAATGGGAGAGTACCTGAAGAAAGAGCTGTTAGGATGGGAGGACATAAGAGAAGTGGAAAGAAAAGTGGAAATCAGAGATTTCAACCTGCCGGATGCGGACTGGAATGTTCTGTCTGCGGAATTGGAAAGAAGTAGGGAGATTGTGGATGCCTTTCAAGAGGCTCTGCTCAGACAAATGGTGACGGAACCCACAAGAGAAAAAGCGATATTGGATCTGGTCCTCACAAATGGAGAGAGTATCTCTAATGTTCGAGTGGGTGCTCACCTGGGTAGTAGCGATCATCAAACGGTTTGGTTTGATATAATGGCTAAAGTGGAGAGCGGCCGCACGATACTTAAAGTCCTAGATTTCAAACGTACGGACTTTAATGCAATGGGAAAGTACCTGAAGAAAGAGCTGTTAGGATGGGAGGACATAAGAGAAGTGGAAAGACAGTGGTCTAAGCTGAAAGGAGCGATAAAAATGGCTACGGACCTTTATGTGAAGAAAATCAATAAAAACAAGAGAAAAAGGAAGCCGATATGGTTCTCCAACCTAGTGGCTGAGAAAATAAAGGCGAAAGAGTTGGCGTTCATGAAATATAAAAAAACCCAAGAAGAGGATAGCAGAAAGGACTACAGGGTGAAACTGAAAGAAGCCAAGAGAGAGATACGTTTGGCGAAGGCACAGGCGGAAGAACAAATGGCTAAAAATGTAAAAAAGGGAGATAAAAATTTTTTCTGATATATTAGTGAAAGGAGGAAGATAAAAAATGGAATTGCTAGGCTAAAAGATGCTGGGAACAAATATGTGGAGAGTGATGAGGAGAAAGCAAATGTGCTAAACAAATACTTCTGTTCTGTGTTCACAGAAGAAAATCCTGGAGAAGGACCGAGATTGTCTGGCAAAGTTACACAAGAAAATGGAGTAGATTCTGCGCCGATCACGGAGGAGGGTATTTATGAGCAACTTGAAAAACTGAAGGTGGACAAAGCGATGGGACCAGACGGGATCCATCTCAGGATACTAAGGGAGCTCAGAGAGGTTCTGGCGAGTCCTATTAAAGACTTGTTCAACAAATCTCTGGAGACGGGAGTGATTCCTGGGGATTGGAGGAGAGCGGATGTGGTCCCTATTCATAAAAGTGGTCACAGGGATGAAGCAGGAAACTACAGGCCGGTGAGCCTCACTTCAGTTGTTGGAAAAATAATGGAAGTGTTGCTGAAAGAAAGGATAGTGTACTTCCTTGAATCTAATGGGTTACAGGATCCGAGGCAACATGGCTTTACAAAAGGTAAATCGTGCCAAACGAACCTGATTGAATTTTTTGATTGGGTGACCAGAGAGCTGGATCGAGGACATATGCTAGATGTAATTTACTTGGATTTCAGCAAAGCCTTTGATACAGTTCCTCATAGGAGGCTGTTGAACAAACTTGAAGGGCTGAAGTTAGGACCCAAAGTGGTGAACTGGGTCAGAAACTGGCTGTCGGACAGACGCCAGAGGATGGTGGTTAATGGAAGTCGCTCGAAGGAAGGAAAGGTGAGTAGTGGAGTCCCTCAGGGTTCGGTGCTAAGGCCAATCCTGTTCAATATGTTTGTGAGTGACATTGCTGAAGGGTTAGAAGGAAAAGTGTGCCTTTTTGCAGATGATACCAAGATTTGTAACAGAGTAGACACCGAAGAGGGAGTGGAAAATATGAAAAAGGATCTGCAAAAGTTAGAGGAATGGTCTAATGCCTGGCAACTAAAATTCAATGCAAAGAAATGCAGAGTAATGCATTTGGGGATTAATAATAGGAAGGAACCGTATATGCTGGGAGGAGAGAAGCTGATATGCACGGACGGGGAGAGGGACCTTGGGGTGATAGTGTCCGAAGATCTAAAGGCGAAAAAACAGTGTGACAAGGCAGTGGCTGCTGCCAGAAGGATGCTGGGCTGTATAAAGAGAGGCGTAGTCAGTAGAAGGTGTTGATGCCCCTGTACAGGTCATTGGTAAGGCCCCACTTGGAGTATTGTGTTCAGTTTTGGAGACCGTATCTGGCGAAGGACGTAAGAAGACTTGAGGCGGTCCAGAGGAGGGCGACGAAAATGATAGGAGGCTTGCGCCAGAAGACGTATGAGGAGAGACTGGAAGCCCTGAATATGTATACTCTAGAGGAAAGGGGAGATATGATTCAGACGTTCAAATACTTGAAAGGTATTAACGTAGAACAAAATCTTTTCCAGAGAAAGGAAAATGGTAAAACCAGAGGACATAATTTGAGGTTGAGGGGTGATAGATTCAGGGGCAATGTTAGGAAATTCTACTTTACGGAGAGGGTAGTGGATGCCTGGAATGCGCTCCCGAGAGAGGTGGAGAGTAAAACTGTGACTGAGTTCAAAGAAGCGTGGGACAGAGGATCTAGAATCAGAAAATAATATTAAATATTGAACTAAGGCCAGTACTGGGCAGACTTGCATGGTCTGTGTTTGGTGGAGGATGGGCTGGGGAGGGCTTCAATGGCTGGGAGGGTGTAGATAGGCTGGAGTAAGTCTTAACAGAGATTTCGGCAGTTGGAACCCAAGCACAGTACAGGGTAAAGCTTTGGATTCTTGCCCAGAAATAGCTAAGAAGAAAAAATTAAAAAATTTAAATTGAATCAGGTTGGGCAGACTGGATGGACCATTCGGGTCTTTATCTGCCGTCATCTACTATGTTACTATGATAATTAGCATTTTCTCTGCGTACAGTGTGTTTTTTTAAAAAATTTTATTGTTGGTAGATCATTTTGACTTGGTCATTTTAAAAGTAGCTCGGAAGCCCAAAAAGTGTGGGCATCCCTGGTCTAAAGTGACTGAAGAATCTCCATGAGCAGATTAGCATCCCAGAGACTTGCACAGCCAGCATTATCAGGGACAACTCAGAGCCCCTTATCTCTGCACCCTTGCAGTGTGATGTCCTGGTACACTTATATTCTACCTTCCTTGAACAAAATCTAACTCAAAGTTTACAATACTGTATACCAACACATAATAAAATATAACATGAAGAAAAATGCTTTAATATTAATCACTTGTTTGTCAGTTTTAAAATGAATAAAGAATTTAAAAAAAAAGAAAAATGCATGCACATCAATTAAAAAAGAGGCAATCCTAGGTATAAAACCAAAAGAGCCAAGAAGTAAGCAAATTGATGTGCACATGCTGTTGGATTAGATAAAAATACTGAAAGTTTAAAACCTCAGTCAAGGACACAAAAAGGCCAGATGTTACTGCTCTGCCATTGCAAACACCAACTGAATCCTCTTTTTGTGATTTCCCTCTCTTCTTCCTAGAGAAAAGGAAGAGAGCATGTCTCACTCACCTGGTACATCTGGATCGTGTGGGATGCTACAAACAGAGCCCCGTAAACAAGTCCATCTGTCCAGCGGACCTCCACCTTATCCCCTGCAGGAGGAGGGCCCAACTGTAGACAATCTCGACTCTGGAAAAACAAAAGAAGAGAAAGGAAAGAAACTGCAGCAAAAACATCTAACCCATGCCATTACTAACTATATTCTTCTGCATTTTAAGGAGAGGGGAAGTGGGAACATATAGCCTGTTCCATGGGATAAGACCAGAACTATTCCTGCTGCTGAAATGGCAACGGGACACAGCCAAATACCTTTCAATGCAAGAGCAGACATCACATTCTCCAGAGACAGGCAGGGGATATGCAACCTCACTTGACTGGTGAAGTCTGTCTAAGCCAATCAGCATCGGTACTCTTTCCTATAGCTACAGAAAGTAGGGAGATCTCACAAATTTGCTTGACTTCTTTGAAGGTGTGAATAAACATGTGGATAAAGGTGAGCCGGTTATAGTGTATCTAGATTTTCAGAAAGCTTTTGTTAAAGTTCTTCACGAGAGGCTCCTGAGAAAATTAAAGTGTCATGGGATAGGTGGCAAAGTTCAGTTGTGGATTAGGAATTGGTTATCGGATAGAAAACAGAGGGTAGGGTTAAATGGTCATTTTTCTCAATGGAGAGTAAACAGTGGAGTGCCGCAGGGATCTGTATTAGGACCAGTGCTATTTAACTTATTTATAAGTGATCTGGAAATTGGAACGACGATTGAGGGGATTAAATTTGCTGATGACACTAAACTGTTCAAAGTTGTTACACCTCATGTGGATTGTGAAAAATTGCAGGCGGACCTTAGGAAATTGGAAGACTGGGCGTCCAAATGGCAGATGAAATTTAATGTGGACAAATGCAAAGTGATGCACATTGGGAAGAATAACCTGAATCACAGTTACCGGATGTTAGGGTCCAACTTGGGGGTTAGCACACAAGAAAAGGATCTGGGTATCATTGTAGACAATATGAAGAAATCTTCCATCTAATGTGTGGCGGCAGCCAAAAAAGCAAACAGGATGCTGGGAATTATTAAAAAAAGGATGGTTAACAAGACTACGGATGTCATAATGCCCCTGTATCGCTCTATGGTGGTACTAGAGAATGACATGGTGGTTATTACTCGCGAGTAGCTGCGGGTAACCTGCTGAAACGGGGAGAGAAAAAATAGTGGTCACTGTGGGGACGGGGACAAGGCTATTCACCGCCCCATGGAGCGGTGAATGGTCTTGTCTCCGCAGTGAGGCAATCACGGATCGTGCGGTCCAGCAACCCCCACCCGCCCGATCGCAGTGTTCTGCCATCTCCCTACGACCACCTCACCTTGGATGCTGAGTTTTTTTTCGCCCAGCCACGCGCAGCTGCTCCAGTTGTTCAATCTTCTCCTCTCCTGCAACTTCCTGTTTCTGGTTGCGTCAGAGGAGAAGATTGAACAACTGGAGTAGCCATGTGTGCGCAGCTTTTTGAAAGCGTGCGACTGGGCAAAAAAGAAAGTCGGCAAACTCGGCATCTAAGGTGAGTTGGAGGAAGATGACGGAACTCTGCAATCGGGCGGGAGGGGGCTGCTGGACTGCGCGATTTCCCGGCTCACACAAGGAAGGAAGAGGTCAATGGGAAAGAGATTCTGGGCCAAGGGGATGAAGAGGGAGAGAAAGAAACCCAGAGCAGGAAAGAAAGGGGAGGACAGGCAGGCGAGCCAGATGCTGGAAGCAGGGGGGTGGAGAGGGGGAAGAAAGAGGGAAAGAAGCTAGATGAGGTTGCAGAGAACAGACACATTGGTGTGGAAGAGGAAGAGAGGGGAAATCTGGACACAGGAAGGTAACAGAAACAGAGGGGAAATAATGTGCATGGGGGCATAGGGACAGAGACATAAAGGGGACATACATGCCATGGGGATGGTATAAGGACACAGGGGGGGGGCAATGCCAGAAACATAGGGGAGATATTAGAAATGGGGAAAATAGGAACACAGAAGTGAGATGGTTTGTGGGGATGGGACGGGGACCAAGCTCGCAGGCTCCAGCGGTTTGCACAAATTACATTGTAACGCACCACGAAGGTAATAGGGAGGGAGATAGATAGTTAGTCCGCGCGAGGGGAGCTGAAAGGTGGTAGAAAGGAACAGATGGTGAAGGAGGGAGGGAAGGGTGGTGTTGGAAAGGAATAGAACAGACATTGAAGGAGGGTGGAGAGGAACAGACGCTGAAGGGAAGAAGACAGATGACAGACTAGGGGGGAGTGGAGGGAAGAAGATGGGTGCCAGACCAATTTGGGGAGGGTGAAGGGAGAGGCACAATAACAGAACAAATGGAAGACACAGAAAGAAGACACACAGTGGATGGAAGGAATTGAATGAGAAGATGAGGAAAGCAGAAACCAGACAACTAAGGTAGAAAAAAAAAAAAAAATTTTTTTTTTTGCTTTAGGATAAAGTAGTATATTAGTTGTGTTGATAAAAATTTATAAACAAAGCCCTGCCAGCTGAACATCTCTTTCTCTAGTTCAGCAGCCAGGACTTTGATTTATAAGGAAGGAATAAGCTAAATATTGCAGTACTGAAGCTTGTATGGATGCTGCGGGGACGGGGAGGTGAATGGGATGGCAGTAACGGTGACGGGGCGGTGAAGGGGATGACGGTGACGGGGCGGTGAAGGGAATGGCTGTGATGCGGCGATGAAGGAGACAGTGGGCCGGGGACGGGTCAGTGACGGGGACAGATTTTTTCCCCATGTCATTCTCTAGGTGGTACCTCATCTGGAGTATTGCATTCAATTCTGGTCTCCTTATCTCAAGAAAGATATAGTGGCACTAGAAAAGGTTCAAAGAAGAGTGACCAAGATGGTAAACGGGATGGAACTCCTTTCGTATGAGGAAAGATTAAAATGGTTAGGGCTTTTCAGCTTAGAAAAGAGACTGCTGAGGGGAGATATGATTGAAGTCTACAAAATCCTGAGTGGAGTAGAACAGGTACAAGTGGATCGATTTTTCACTCCGTCAATAATTACAAAGACTAGGGAACACTCGAAGTTACAGGGAAATTTTTTTTCACTCAGAGAATAGTTAAGCTCTGGAACGCGTTGCCAGAGGATGTGGTAAGAGTGGATAGTGTAGCTGGTTTTAAGAAAGGTTTGGACAAGTTCCTAGAGGAAAAGTCTAGTCTGTTATTGAGAAAGACATGGGGGAAGCCACTGCTTACCCTGTATCGGTAGCATGGAATATTGCTACACCTTGGGTTTTGGCCAGGTACTAGTGACCTGGATTGGCCACCGTGAGAACAGGCTACTGGGCTTGATGGACCATTGGTCTGACCCAATAAGACTATTCTTATGTTCTTATGAGGTAGCTGGATCCGGGTTACATACCACAATGTCCTCTGGATACAGGTTATCACTGAAGGATCCATCATCGAAGTTGACTTCATAAAATGTTTCTTTGGTCAACATGACGACTTCACACTGATAGTAACGCCCATTCTTGTGTTTACTGATCACAGGTTGCCCAACTGTTATATCCTTCTGGGCTGCTTTACTGTGCTGAGAAAGATAAGACATTATCACATAGTTCTTTACCATTGTCTATAAACAAAGAAATCCAAGCAGACTTCTATCCTGAGAGAGAGTGAGTGAGAGAGAGATAGAGTGTGAATGAGTGTGAAAGTGAGTGTGAGAGTGTGTGTGAGAGAGTGAGTGAGCAAGAGTGTGAGAGAGTGTGTGTGTGAGTGAGTGAGAGAATGCGTGAGTGAGAGAATGCGCGAGTGAGAGAGAGAGAGTGTAAGAGAATGCGCGAGTGTGAGAGAGAGAGAGAGTGAGGGAGAGAGACTACTCAAACAGCAGCACAAAAAGTAAATCACCTGCTGAAAATTTCCCACTCCCCAGCTCTTCTCTACCCATTCACCCCCTTCTGCAAAGACTCTTGCCAAGTCTCAGCTACAACCCAACGCCATGATGTTCTGCTTCCAGTGGCGCTTTAAGAACAGAATACAGCTCCCTCAAACTGCCATTTCCATACTTTCTCTCAATGGTATAAATACAAAGAAATTCAACTGTTGGCTAGATCTAGACCCCAAATCCAGTAAACTGCACTCACCTCTGGCTGACACAAGCTCTTATGCCTGAAGCAGGTAATGAAGACCACAAAGGGCCAGTCGTCTGGCTGCATCATTACTCTGGCAGCTTGTGCACAGGTGACATGAAAGGAGGTGGGACAACGGCCGTGAGAGCACTGCACGCAGCAGCCAGTAATTCTCTTCCTCCGCTTCTTACAGAAGATGCATTTCTAAAGACATGAGATCAGCTGTTACTCCCAAGAGCCTTTCACAGAGAGCAGAAACATTGCACACTACTTCGGTCAGCTTTTGGATCTGGCTGATAAGGAGACAAATGAGGAAATACATCTTCAAGGAAAGGGTGGAGAATTTGTGGAACGGTGCAAGTTCTGCAGATGAAAACTTATCTGAATTCAAGAAAGCTTGATCTCTACGGGAGAGGAAGGGATAGGATAAGGCAAAGATGGGCAGACTGGTTAGGTCATATGGTCTTTGTTTCTATGATTAAATACATGAAACCCACCACTGGCCATGAGTTATACTTCAGACTTTCACAAAGCAAGGATTCTTACCAGTCGGAATCGCTGCAAGGGGATCTTGCTGATATCTACTGGACTGCGCTCTGAAATATTCACAAACTTTGCTTCCAGCACTGCCACAGCACACATAACATGCACCCACCTAAAAGAGTCAGAGAAAACCAGGCATTATGGTAAGTATCACTCGCTCGCTCTCCCCCACATACCTCAGCCTGTCCCACCACCATTCACTGCCAGCCCGTATCTCACGAGCCCCATCTCGCCACATCCATTCACTCGTCCTCATACTTCCTTGCATCCATTCATTCATTCATCCCATACCTCATCCTGACCTTCACGTGCCCTTATCTCGGCTCGCCACATCCATTCACCCCTTCTTGTGTTAATCTCTGTATCCCTTAGTTTCTCTCTGAAACTCTATAAGAATTTTCAGTATATGCCTTGGTTTCAGACTCACCTGTCATCATTTGCTCTGTGCAGAGCTCCACCTCGAAGGGAACACAAACAGCAGTCCTGCCCAGGGAGAGAAGCAGAGATCATAAGGATATGAACAAATGACCAAGAATGCTGATCATTAGTAAAGCCTGGGTTCTGGCAGGATGGATTACTAAGGTGGGGATACAGCCAAGAGCCTTGCCATTGTGGATATTGCAGATACCTGGAAGCTCAATCGACACATTAAATGCTGCCCAACACACCACTGAAGAAACCATACCATGCGCAGTTCTCTTAAGTCTCCTCACGTATGATGAGCTACTTCACTGTCTACCATCTTCCAAGGATCTTCATCTAACCTCATCAATTTAACATAAGAGATGCCGCTGCTGGGTCAGACCAGTGATCCATTGCGCCCAGCAGTCCGCTCACGCGGCGGCCCTTTTGGTCAAAGACCAGTGCCCTAACTGAGACTAGCCCTACCAGCGTACGTCCTTGTTCAGTAGGAACTTGTCTAACTTTGTCTTGAATCCCTGTAGGGTGTTTTTCCCTATGATAGCCTCTGGGAGAGTGTTCCAGTTTTCCACCACTCTCTGGGTGAAGAAGAACTTCCTTATCTTTGTACAGAATCTATCCCCTTTCAGCTTTAAAGAGTGCCCTCTCGTTCTCCCTACCTTGGAGAGGGTGAACAACCTGTCCTTATCTACTAAGTCTATCCCCTTCAGTATCTTGAATGTTTTGATTATGTCCCCTCTCAATCTCCTCTGTTCGAGGGAGAAGAGGCCCAGTTTCTCTAATCTGTCACTGTACGGCAGCTCCTCCAACCCCTTAACCATCTTAGTCGTTCTTCTCTGGACCCTTTCGAGTATTACTGTGTCCTTCTTCATGTACGGCAACCAGTACTCCAGATGAGGGTGCACCATGCCCCGTACTATCTTTCTGCTGTTTACAATCTAAGAATCTCAGAAAGGAACTCCTGTATACCGACAGGACTTAAGACTATGTAAAGTAAAATACAAATCAAATAAGTGAAGCAGCTTTCTCTCAGCTAATCTTTATTTTGTAATTTTGCATTACGATGCCTTTAGGGCTACACCCCAAAATCAAACTAAACCTTTATATTTTTATTTCTGATCTGAACAAAACTTAAACTATTGCAGACAATGGGGAAGAGCAGATACTCTAACACTTTAATGCTAGTCAATCATATCAATTCAATAAAAAGCTTATGTTAAAAGCAATTCTTGTTTACAAATTCACTGGTGCTCTTTAGCAAACTGGGCCTCTGCAGAATAGCTTCCTCCTTCTGGGGTGACTCCAACCTCCATCTCTCTTGCTGCCTGCTGGTAGCCCCTCCAAAGCAAGCACTTAGGTGACCTCACTAGCCTTCCTCTCTGAGTAGCGCAAGACGCATGACACGATGAAGAAGCGCAAACAAGGAGCGTGCGCCTCCTTATTCTCACTACCTCCCCTCCTCTCCTTAGGGCTCCAATTCACTTTTCTGCTTCTCATTCTCTCTCCTTTCCATGCCACAAGTCCTCACTATCCTTCTTTTCCTATCCCCTCACCAGCCATCTACCTTATTTTCTGCTCTCTCCCTTCCATTCATCCATCTCCTTACTCTTTAAGCACTTCCCATCTTCGTCATTATCATCATTATTCCCCTTTGCTTCGGTGCACTCTCCTAATCCTAACCTTGGCCTTCCACCACATGTGTAAGCGCCCTAACCTTCTAGCTATTCCTGGATTGCTCATTCTGCCTCCAACAAACTGCCCTACATTCAAGACCTCTATCTCCCATTTCCTCCACCTGCTTGCTCTAACTGATCTGCCCTGAGGACTCCACTGTAGCTGGCTACCACTTCTCCCATACACCACGCCCCACTGGTCAAGGTGGAAGTGTTGGGCTTCTCTCTCCTTCTTGCAGATTCCGACCTCTTCTCCCACCTATTCATGGCCAGATCTAAGGGCCTCATCCTTCTTGCTTTTGATACTGTTCATCAACACTTACTCCTTCATACACTGTCCTCGCTTGGATTCCTGGTTTGTCTATCTATCCCATCGCACCTTTAGTTTATGCGTTATGGTGGGTCCTCCTCTGCTGCTATCCCTAGTGGCTGGAGTACCTCAGGGCTCTGTCTTAGGACCTCTTTTCTCTCTCTACACCTCTTCCCTTGGTACCCTGATCTCCTCCCATGGATTCCAGTATCACCTATGAATCCCAGATCTACCTCTCTACACTGGAAATCTCACCTAAAGTCTAACAAAAAGTTTCTTCCTGTTTGGCTGCCATTTGAAACTAAACATGTCCAAGACTGAGCTGCTCCTCTCCCTCCGTTCTCTGTCCCTGTCTCTTCTGCTTGTAACCTTGGAGTCATCTTCAACTCCAACTTCTCATGCACCTCTATGCAAATTCAACAGACTGCTAAAGCCTGTTGCGTCTATTTCTCCATCATCACAAAAATGTGCCCCTTCCTTTCTGAGCACACTATTTAGATCCTTGGCCACACTCGTAACCTCATGCTTAAACTCCCGCTGAACTGTCTCCCCCTGCAATTGGTGCAAAACTCAGTTGCATGGCTTATCTACTGCCAACCTCGCTACACTCACCTTACCCCTCTTGTCAAATCACTTCACTGGCTCCCTATCCACCTCTGCATACAGTTCAAACTCCTATTACCAGCCTACAGGTGTGTTCATGCCGCAGCCCCTGAGTATCTCTCTTTATACACCTCCCCAAGAACTCCATTCCTCAGATAAGCTGCTTTTATCTGTACCCTTCTCCTCCACTGCCAATTCCAGACTCGATTTCTTTCATCTAGCTGCCCCGTATGCCTGGAATAATCTACCCGAGTTTGTCCATTATGCCCCTTCCCTTGTTTAAAAGCAGACCTAAAACACACCTTTTTGATATAGCCTTCGATAGAAAATGACATGGGGGCAAATTTTTCCCTGTACCCCATGGGAACTCATTTTCCTGTCCCCACAAATTCTTTTCCTTTCCCTGTCCCATTATTGCATGCTCTGTCCTCATCTACATAAGCCTCAAACGCTTGAAAATCATGTCTCTGAGGCTTGTGCAACTAAGGCAGAATTTACAGGAATGGGGCAAGGGCAGGGACAGTGACAAAACTTGCGGGGACAGGACAAGGAAATTGAGTTCCTGCAGGGACGGGGGAAAATTTGTCTCCGTATCATTCTCTAGCCTTCAATCCATAACCATACTCCCCACTGCTCACCACCCTAGCCAGATTAACTATCCTCCTCCCTGTATCCCCCCCTCCTTGGCATTCTGTTTGTCTGTCTTGACCTTTTAGATTGTAAGCTCTTTTGAGCAGGGACTGTCTTCTTTGTGACTTTGTACAGCGCTGTGTATGCCTGGTAGCACTCTAGAAATAATTAATACTCGCAGCAGAGACTCAACCTGTAATGATGAAAATCTGTGCTCACCCTTCTGCTATCAGAATGGCTCTCCTCCTGCATTTCTTTGCAAGTCAATCCTAATGGCAACATCTGCAGGACACGGAGTGCCATCTCACTATGAACATGGAGGTAAGGGCTGCAAGAGAAGGGCATGGTCAACTCATTTCATACCTCTGAAAGAGCATTAGCTGCACAGCGAGAACAGGTCCAGTCTTCTGTGGCTTTCTCGGGGGGAATGCCATAACAACCTTTTGGGAAGATAAGATATAGAAAAGGGCAAAATGAGAATCTACTTACAAAATATAAGGAGGCACTAGTAACCCTACACTGCAATGAAGCAATGGACAGAGACCCTAGTGTCTAGACAGGGTGAAAGGAAATAGGATTGGATAAACCACCTTTCTGTAGTTCAGTCAAAATGGTTTACATATTATATGCCGGTAGTTATTTTGTATCTGGAGTAATGAAGGGTTAAATGCTGCAGTGGAAATAGAACCCAGTTCTGTTTAACAAAAACTAGTGGAACAATCACAATCTATTCAACACAAGCTTTCACTAATAAAGAATGGAAACTCTAAAGCTTGATAACATGTCAGAGATGGGAGGAAAATCCTCAAAGCACAGCCCAGAACCTCAGTTCTCACAGACCTTCAAATGCTACCTCATAGGTATAAAAACCTCCTATCCCGTGGAACCCCATTTCAAAATCGGCATAACAATGGCCACTCTCCAATCTTCAGGCACTACAGATGATTTCAGCAACAGGTTACAGTTCACTAACAGCAGATCGGCAATCTCACGTTTGAGCTCTTTCAGCACCCTGGGATGTATACCATCTGGTCCAGGTGATTTATCACTCTAACTTGTCAATTTGGTCCAGTATTTTCAAGTTTTTCAGGTTTTTATATACCACCTATCAAGATTAAGCATTTCCCTATCTGTCCTGGTGGGCTCACAATCTATCTAACGTACCGAAATGTCGGAGGTGATAAGTGGAGTGCCACAAGGCTCCGTCCTGGGCCCGATCTTGTTCAACATCTATATAAGAGACTTGACAGAAGGGCTCTGAGGTAGAATAACATTATTCGCCGATGATGCCAAACTGAGCAATGTAGTGAGCAAAAGCACAACAGACAAAAAAGCAATGGCACGGGACGATATGGTGCATGACTTACTTCTGCTGGAGCACTGGTCTAGGTCCTGGCAACTCAGTTTCAATGCCAAAAAATGCAAAGTCATGCACCTGGGAAGCCAAAATCCATGCAAGATTTACACCCTAAATGGCGAGATCCTGACAAGAACTGAAGCAGAAAGAGACTTAGGGGTGATTGTCAGGGAAGACATGAAGTCTACAAACCAAGTGGAGCAAGCTTCATCCAAAGCAAGGCAAATCATAGGATGCATACCCAGGAGTTTCATCAGCCGTAAACCTGAAGTCATTATGCCACTGTATAGATCCATGGTGAGACCGCACCTGGAGTACTGTGTGCAATTCTGGAGGCCGCATTACCGCAAGGATGTGCTGAGACTGGAATCGGTCCAGAGAATGGCCACCAGGATGGTCTCGGGACTCAAGGAGCTCCCGTACGAGGAGCGGTTAGGGAAATTTCAGCTCTACTCACTCGAGGAACGTCGAGAGAGGGGAGATATGATCGAGACATTCAAGTATCTCACGGGCCGCATCGAGGTGGAAGAAGACATCTTCTTCTTCAAGGGTCCCGCGGCAACAAGGGGGCATTCGTGGAAAATCAGGGGCGGGAAACTGCACAGTGACACTAGGAAGTTCTTCTTCACTGAAAGGGTGGTTGATCGCTGGAATAGTCTTCCACTTCAGGTTATTGAGGCCAGCAGTGTGGCAGATTTTAAGGTTAGATGGGATAGACATGTGGGATCTATCCGCAAAGATAGATAGGGAGGGTCACTGGAGTGGGCAGACTTGATGGGCCGTGGCCCTTATCTGCCGTCTATTTCTATGTTTCTATGTTACCTGGGGCTATGGAGGACTGAGTGACTTGCCTAGGGTCACAAGGAGCAGTGTGGGGTTTGAACCCACAACCCCAGGATGCTGAGGTTGTAGCACCATCCACTGCGCCACACAGTTCACTGATATTTCCCTCAATTCCTCCACATCACCCCTGATCTCTTGCATTTTCTTCTGTAAAGACAAAAGCAAAGAACTCATTCAGTCTCTCCACTATGGCCTTATTCTTTGAGTGCTCATTTTGCTCCCTGATTATCTAATGGTCACATGGATTTCCTCACAAGTTCTCTAACTCTGATGTACCCAAAGAAGTTGTTACTATGAGTTTCTGCCTCTTTGGTAAGTCTCTCTTCATATGCCCTTCCAGTTTTCTTCCTCAATGCTTTGCATCTAAATTGCCAATGCCCATGTTGTCTCTTATTTTCTCCATTTGGATCCCTTTTCCAATAATTAAAGAATGCTCCCTTGGCTCTTTCACTTCACCTTTTAACTATGCTGGCTCTCGCCTTTTCCTTTTCAAGAAAGATTGAGACAAGTATTTTGGATCTCTAACAAAGAAGAGGGGATAGTAGACGGCATGTTTAGGCTGACTAGATAGGCCATATGGTCTTTATCTACCTTCATTTAAAAAAACAAACACTTTTCTAAGAGTGGTTTTAAAAGGCAGCTCCAGCAGGGGGGAAAGTGAAGCCAATGCCAGATGGACTGCTACCATTTGTGTCCAGTATATCACAGAACAGATCAGGATGGGCTAGTGTAGGTTTTTTGTTAAGTAAGTTTATGTAATTTTTCGTAGGCTGGAATAGGTTTTGAAAGCAAATTCAATAGGTGGGAAATAGGGCTACTGCAGGGTTGACTTCTTTAGGGTCTGAGCCCTGATAAATGCCAAGGATGGATCAGGAACAAGTAAGAACATAAGAATAGCCTTACTGGGTCGGAGCAATGGTCTAATCTAATCTTCCATTTGTGAGTCGCACATACCAAGGCGACAGATCACAGAGAAGGGAAAGCAGAGGGGGAAGGGGGTATGGAGAAGCTAGAGGAGTGAACATTGAAGTAGGGGGAGCTATACAGAAACTAAGACAGTTAATTGACTTCAGGTTTTTTCTGAATGTGGTGTAGTTTGTTTTTTTCACTCAGAGAATAGTTAAGCTCTGGAACGCGTTGCCAGAGAATGTGGTAAGAGCGGATAGCGTAGCTGGTTTTAAGAAAGGCCAGTAGCCCGTTCTCACAGTAGCCAATCCAGGTCACTAGTACCTTGCCAAAACCCAAGGTGTAGCAATATTCCATGCTACCAATACAGGGCAAGCAATGGCTTCCCCCGTGTCTTTCTCAACAGACTATGGACTTTTCCTCCAGGGAACTTGTCCAAACCTTTCTTAAAACCAGCTACGATATCCGCACTTACCACATACTCTGGCAACGCATTCCAGATCTTAACTATTCTCTGAGTAAAAAAAGAAGTATTTCCCTGTAATTTCATCGAGTGTCCTCTAGTCTTTGTCATTTTTGATGAAGAGAAAAATTGATCCACTTCTACCCGTTCTACTCCACTCAGGATTTTGTAGTCTTCAATCATATCTCTTTTCCAAGCTGAAGTGTATTTTATACCACATTCATATCGTATCTCAATGAGGGAAGGGGAGACTGAATTCTTGAGGACTTTCTTAGAAATCAGACTCCACAGGGGACCCTTGAAGGGAGGAATGCTGGCCTAGTGCCTAACCCTCAGTAAGCCTGGTTCTAAGGGAGAGATTTAAGACTGAACTCTGATGATTTTTTTTAAATCAGACTCTACAGATGACCCTTGAGGTTAATTCCCACCCACCTACCCAAAGGAGGAGCTTTTTTGGCTCTTCGGCCAACCAGGAACAGGTCATTGCTTTTTCTGTTCTTTCTTTTTATTCCAGGTGTAAGTGCTTCTGCAACCACATCATGGTTGGGAAACATCATGTCAGCAAAGGTACTGCTCAGGTTACAGTTTCTGTCTCTGTGCAGACAGAAAATGTTACCCAGGCAGAGGGAGTGCTTCCATGTACAAGCTAAGCTGTCTTCAGCTTGAATCCCTCATTAAGGAAGTAAAAGAACAGAGAGAGGAGGTGGCAAGATTGAGAAGCATCTGTGAGAATGAGAGGTACACTGATGAAATGGTTCATGAGGCATCAAAGATATCCAGCAGTGGGGAAAAAGAGACTGTGCTGAGAGAAGACAGCTGGACTGAGATTATGGAACCCTGCAAGATGTATACTGTGACTTCACTTGCTCTTGAACTAAAGAACCGGTATGCTGCCCTGGAAGTAAAGGAGATGAGAGCATCCCAGGGAGAGAAAGGACCAAAGCTTGAAATTCCTACAATTGCTGGATCCATGATCACTAGGAGGCATAAGGTAGTGGTGGTTGGCAATTCCCTTTTGAGGGATACAGAAGCATCCATCTATAGACCAGACATGATGTCCCGGGAGGAATGCTGTCTACTTGGTGCTAAAATCCAAAATGTTACAGAGAGTTTGTCAAGACTCAAAAAGCCTGATGACTATTATCCAATGCTGCTCATCCACATTGGCACTAATGATACTGCCAGGTACCCCTGCAAACATATCAAAAGTGACTTTGTGGCTCTGGGAGAGGTGATGAAACAGTCAGATGTGCAGATGGTATTCTCGTTCATCCTCCCTATTGAGGGAGGTCGGTCGGTCAGAGAAGCATGCATCCTGGAAACGAATGCGTGGCTACGTGGATGGTGTCGAAAGTGTTTTGGCTTCCTGGACCATGGGATGATTTTCCAAGAGCAGGAATGGTATACATCAGGGGTGCCCAATAGGTCGATCGCGATCGACCGGTAGCTCGCCAAGGCAAAGTGAGTCGATCATCCAGGACTCCCTTTGCCTTGGCGATCTATTGGGCCGATCAATCTTCCTCTCCCCGACGTCAATTCTTCCGTCAGAGAGGAAGTTCGGGCCAGCCAATTGCTGCCTGGCTGGGCGGAACTTCCTCTCCGACGGCAGAATTGATGTCGGGGAGAGGAAGATTGATCGGCCCGAAGCAGAGAGAGCACGGGGCAGCGTCGGCTTTGGGGCCTGTTATCCATTGGTGGCGTTTGGGTCCTGTTCCCCGATGGCAGCGGCAGTAGCAGTGGCTTGGGGAAGGGCAGGGAGAAAGAAAGAAAGGCAGGGAGACAGAAGGAAAGAAGAGAAACAGGAAAAAAAGAAAGGGGGCATGAAGAGAGAAAAAAAGAAAGGGCAGGGAGAGAGGAAGTAAAAGTTGGGGGAGGGAATGAGGTTTGGAGGAGAGGAAGCATACAGGCTGAAAGAAAGATTGGATGCACAGTCAGAAGAAGAAAGTTCAACCAGAGACTCATGAAATCACCAGACAAGGTAGGAAAAATGATTTTATTTTAAATTTAGTGATCAAAATGTGTCTGAATTTATATCTGCTGTCTATATTTTACAATATGGTCCCCTTTTACTAAACCGCAATAGTGGTTTTTAGCTCAGGGAGCCTATGAGCGTCGAGAGCAGCGCTGGGCATTCAGCGCAGCTCCCTGCGCTAAAAACTGCTATTGTGGTTTAATAAAAAGGGAGGGGGGGTGGGTATTTGACTATTTTTGTATGGTTGTTACTGAGGTGACAGTGCATAGAGTCATCTGCTTTGACCTCTTTGAAAAAACCCCGGAATAGGAATGATAATTAATAATTCTATGCGTACAGTGTGCGTTGTGTTTTTTTAAAATTTTATTGTTGGTAGATCATTTTGACTTGGTCATTTTAAAAGTAGCTCGCAAGTCAAAAAAGTGTGGGCACCCCTGGTATACATCTATCAAAGAAGGGAAGAAGTGTCTTCGGCAGCAGGTTGGCTAATCTACTGAAGAGGGCTTTAAACTAGACGTGAAGTGGCAGGGTGATCAAAGCCACTGGGTGAGTATAAGCTCTCTACATCAGGCTTCAGGTTCAGGTTTATTAAAAATTTGATATACCGCTTTATCAAATATCAAAGCGGTTTTACAGAGCAATATTAAAAAAACAAACAATAAAAAACAAATTTTCAATACAGCAACAAGTATTCTGACGGACAATGACTTACTGGTACGAAAGGTAATTGGGAAGAACTACAATATTTAGATAGAAAAGAACGGGAAGAAAAAATACATAGGGGAGGGGCAGGCAGGAACGCCAGTCAAAGAAGCTTATTTCCAAGCAATGGGTTCAGGGTGAATATATCAAACAAAAAGAAACCAGAAAAGGTATTGAATATAGTAAAGTAACTGGCTTCAATAGTAAAGATCCAGAATCTTGTTTCCTATACTTCGAGCATTAGTATATACTGCTTTTCAGACATTGCTCCCTTTTCCCATCCATGTGTTCTTTTAAGGACGCATTAAGGAAGTTTTTATACTTTTTCCAGCCAAGCTTCTTTGACTATAGTAAAGCAACTGGCTTCAATAGTAAACGAGTCAATGAAATGTGACCCTATGTGGCTTGTAAAAAAGCTCAGAGATATGAAACTTTGAAGGGAAGGCTTTAAAAGTTTCATATCTCTGAGCTTTTTTACAAGCCACATAGGGTCACATTTCATTGACTCGTTTACTATTGAAGCCAGTTACTTTACTATAGTCAAAGAAGCTTGGCTGGAAAAAGTATAAAAACTTCCTTAATGCGTCCTTAAAAGAACACATGGATGGGAAAAGGGAGCAATGTCTGAAAAGCAGTATATACTAATGCTCGAAGTATAGGAAACAAGATTCTGGATCTAGAAGCAGTGATGGAAGAAGATATAGTGGCGATCACAGAGACATGGTTCACGGAGAACCATAACTGGGATGTAGTTATACTGGGCTATTATCTGTTCAGGAAAGACAGGGTAGGAAGAAAAGGAGGGAGAATAGCGTTAGATGCTAAAGATCATATTAAAGCCACACATCTGCAGGATCTACAGGGCAAGGAAGAGGCACTGTGGACCAATTTGGAAAGAGGGAATGGTGAATATATTTACATTGGTATGATATAAAGGCCTCCTTCACAGATGGAAGAAGTGGACAGATTTAATAGACATTCAGAATATCTCTAAAGAAGGGGAAGTTTTACTAATAAGTGATTTTAACATGCCGGATATTGATTGAAGTAGGGAGATCCTGGATTCTTTACAAGGAGAACTGTTCCAGTAGTTGGTAATGGAACCCACACGGGATGGGGTCATACTGGACTTAGTACTTACAAACAGGGAAAGTGTTTTTGATGTTACAGTGGGTGATCATTTGGAATCCAGTGATCACTGCATGGTACGGTTTAATATTAAGATGGCTATAGAGAGGTACAGGTTCTAAAAACTAACTTTGTTCCAATGGGGGATTATGTCAAGGAATTGTTGTCTGGATAGTGAAGTTTCTGGAATCCTGTGGATTACAGGATCAGAGACAACACGGATTCACTAGAGGTAGGTTTTGTCAGACAAATCTGATCAATTTCTTTGACTGGGTGACCAGAGAATTGGGTAAAGGGAGTGCGCTAGATGTGGTATATTTAGATTTTAGTAAAGCCTTTGACCACACAGACATCTAATAAATAAACTGAGTGCCCTCGGAATGTGTCCCAAAGTGACGGGCTGGGTCAAGAACTGGTTGAGTGGAAGGTGACAGAGGGTAGTGATCAATGGAGATTGCTCTGAGGAAAAGGATGTTATCAATGGTGTGCCTCAAGGTTATGCTCCTGGGCCTGTTCTT
Organism: Geotrypetes seraphini; assembly: GCF_902459505.1. Classification (NCBI taxonomy): domain Eukaryota; kingdom Metazoa; phylum Chordata; class Amphibia; order Gymnophiona; family Dermophiidae; genus Geotrypetes; species Geotrypetes seraphini. Next base: position 74,742,123 of record NC_047095.1, read on the forward strand.
TTTAACATTTTTATAAACAATATTGCTGAAGGGTTGTCGGGTAAGATTTACCTCTTTGTGGATAATATAAAAATCTGCAATAGAGTAGACTCGCTGGAGTGAACAACATGAAGAAAGACCTGGTTTTTGATGACCACAACCTATTATAAAAACGTATTTTTACTTCTGCAATGTTCAATCCACTCCTATGGCATGGAGCGCACTTTTTTGGAGTTGGTGCAAAGTCTATATTTTTACCCTCAGTCTTGGCTCCTTATCAATGGTCATCTAACTCAGTGTTTTTCAACCTTTTTTGGGCAAAGGCACACTTGTTTCATGAAAAAAATCACGAGGCACACCACCATTAGAAAATGTTAAAAAATTTAACTCTGTGCCTATATTGACTATATATAAAGTAATTCTCTTGAATAGGAATCAAATAAACACAAAGAAAGTATTTTATAATTACTTTATTATGAAATATTAAGTAAACAGAATAGTGAAAAATTATAAAATACTTTATTCAGTGCGAAACCTGGGCCTGTTTGGCTGAACACAAAGCTGATATTCTGGCTGGAATCGAAGAAAGCCACACACGTAGCTCTTCGTCAACAGCTCTCAGTCTCTCTCTGTATTTGGTTTTTATAGCATACAAAAATAGACAAATATACCCTCCATCCTTTTTATTAAACCACAATAGCAGTTTTTAGCGCAGGGAGCTGCGCTGAATGCCCAGCGCTGCTCTTGACGCTCATAGGCTCCCTGCGCTAAAAACCACTATTGCGGTTTAGTAAAAGGTGACCATATTGTAAAATATAGACAGCAGATATAAATTCAGAACTGTGCATAGTAAGTGAAGGGAAGTTTTCATCTCTGGAAATTTACCCACTTAACTATTAAGTTATTTGGGCAAATTTCTTTGAAAACTGTGGTAATACTGCCTCCACTTTGCTAAATTTAAAATAAAATCATTTTTCCTACCTTGTCTGGTGATTTCTGGTTGCACTTTCTTCTTCTGACTGTGCATCCAATCTTTCTTCCCTTCTATCAGCCTGTATGCTTTCTCTCCTCCACACCTCATTCCCTCCCCCAACTTTTTCTTCCTCTCTCCCTGACCTTTCTTTCTTTTTTTCGTTTCTCTTCTTTCCTTCTGTTTCCCTGCCTGCCCCCTTTCTTTCTTTCTCCCTGCCGTTCCCCAAGCCACTGCCGCTGCCATCGGGGAACAGGACCCACCAATGGATAACAGGCCCCAAAGCCGACGCCAACGCATGCTCTCCCTGACGTCAATTCTGCAATCGGAGAGGAAGTTCCGCCCAGCCAGACAGCGATTGGCTGGCCCGAACTTCCTCTCCGACTGCAGAATTGACGTCGGGGAGAAGAAGACTTATCGGCTCGATAGATTAGATCGCTAAGACAAAGTGAGTCCTGGGTGATCGACTCACTTTGCCTTGGCGAGCTACTGACGCCCCTGCCTCGGGCCCCCTGTCAGCTCCGGGCCCCTGAATGCAGGACTGGTAGTACTGCCCTGATGGCGGCCCTGCGGCACACCAGGCAACAGCGGTTGAAAAACACTGATCTAACTACACCATTCCCTTTGGAGTGGGGTATGCACCAGGGTTGTCCGTTATCCCCACTTCTCTCTCTTCTTGCTATCGAACCACTGGTGGTTAAGATACGCTTAGACCCTATTATAGGTATCAAGATAGAAGCCGTGGAGAGCCACTTTAACTTATTTGCTGACTAGTGTTTAAGCCCGTTACATTAACGGGTGCTAGAATAGATGTCTCTGTCTTTCTCCTGCCCCCCTGTCTCTTTCTTCCTTTCTTTCTGTCTCTCTCCCTGCCCCGTCTATCTTTTTTCTTTCTGTCTCTCTCCCTGCCCTGTCTATCTTTCTTTATTTCTTTCTCCCTCCCGCTATCTTTATTTCTTTCTTTCTATCTTTTTTTCTGTCACTCTCCCTGCCCAGACCCTCACTGAAGCTGCCTTCCAGCGGTGCCAGCTAAGGGATCCCTTGCCCTTTCCTCAATCCAGCTGTGGTCAGTTGCCTGCACACTCCTGGCGGGGGAGGGGAGGGGTTCCTTTAGCTCTCGTTTGCTGAGGTGGTGGTGGGCCACCCCATCCATGCATTCTCTCTCTCCTACCTGCACTCCAAATGCCTACTTCTCTCACCAGGCCAAAGCCTCTCTCTCTAGTGGCTATCCCATGTCTCTCTTCTCACCAACCCAGGCCCCAGCTCCCAATCAGGCATCTCTTTCCGCCCCCACCCAACTATCATTCTCCTCCTTGTCCTCCACCCTCATCTCATGATTGATTCCCTTGCTCCTGCCCCCAGCTGACCGTTTAACTTGCTGGTTCCTTCTTCGGACAGATGGGAATGATCTCCCTCTCCCCCCTTGCTCCAGGGGAGTTTACTTTGGGGGGGGGGTCACAGTCGCAGGCATCAGGAGTTTTGGTTGTTGCAAGCTCCCCTTTCCCCCTACATGCCAGCGATTGTTGGGTTTTTTTCAGCAGACAGAGAGAGGGCGGGAGGGGGGGGAATGGCTGTCGTGGAGATCTGGACGACTCCCTTGCCGGAGTTATTTTTCAGTTTAAAGGTGCCACGGCAGCTCCTCTAACGATCCCCGCCTGCATTAGAAGTCTTCTCTGAAGCAGGTGCGGCTCATGACAGGAGCCGCGGCGGCACCTTTAAACTGAAAAATAACTCCGGCAAGGGAGCCGGCCAACTGGCAGTTCAAGTTGGAGCTTCGGTCTGGCCTGCTCCCCTTGACGTATTGTATTTTTTAGTTGAAAGATGCGGCGGCGACTCCTCTCATGATTCCCACCTGCGTCGGAAGTCCGGCCGTGTCTTTCAACTAAAAAATACAATACGGCAAGGCAAGCAGGGAGCAGGCCAGACCGAAAAACAGAACCCTAAGCGCGCATGCGCACTCCTACCTGCGGGTCCCTACAGCTCACGGAAAACCGGCGCACACAGTGGGAGTGCGCATGCACGGTTTAGGGTTTTATTATATTAGATGACATCCTTCTCTATTTAGAACAGGCCCACTTACATCTACCAATATCTCTTACTATTGTAGAAGACTTTGGGAACATATCAGGCCTCCAAGTTAACTGCACCAAATCTGAACTGCTACCATTGGCTTCCGAGAGGTATGAGCGATGGCCTGACAATTTACTTATTCCTCCAGTCTGGAAACCGATGCGCTATTTGGGAGTCTACTTGAGTGTCCAACCTAAAATTATGTATCAATGCAATGTTCTTCATCATATTGAGGCTATTCGTATTCTTTGTGTAAAATGGAAGGACTTGCCGCTTTCTCTCTGGGCCAGGGTAGCTTTGTTTAAGATGGTCTTACTGCCTAAACTCCTGTATCCGATGCAAACTTTTCCTCTGTGGATTTCCGCTAAAGATGAACAAGCCTTTAAATCTATCCTTCTCTCCTTTCTCTGGCGTAACAAAGCAGCTCGGATCAGTTTCACCACTTTGACATTGGACAAATGGCTGGGTGAATTGAACCTAACAGATATTCGTTTGTACAATGTGGCCTCTTTGATGCGGTTTGTATACGAGGGTATCACAGGTTGCTATAAATTCTCTCCATCTGGGTTGATGACTGCGTGGAGCGCTCCCCATTCCTTCTTATCCTTGTTGCATGTGCCGCCGCGGGCTGTATAGGGGGCTGGTTCTCGGTTCCAATTGTTGACTCCTTTGCACTTGGCATGGTGGAGGAGACAGCAAAGCTCACCTCAGGCATCTCCTTTCCTTCTTGGTGGGGAATGTCAATTTGCCTCTGGGGATGGGCATCTCAGGGTTGTGGGAGTCCCATGGCTGTGTCAGTCTGAGGTACCTCTCTGAAGCGGGTATGGGAGTTTCCCCCACTTCTCATTTACAGTCCAGATGGGAGCTCTCTGCCACACAGTTTTGGGCCTACTTACAGCTAGAAACATAGAAGATGACGGCAGAAAAGGGCTACAGCCCATCAAGTCTGCCCACTCTGCTTACCCACCCCCTGTCTATGTCCTAATGACCCAATTTCCTTATCTTGACCCTCGTAGGGATCCCACATGGGTATCCCATTTATTCTTAAAGTCTGGCACGCTGTCTGCCTCGATCACCTGCACTGGAAGCTTGTTCTAATGATCAACCACTCTCTCTGTGAAGAAATACTTTCTGGTGTCGCCATGAAATTTTCCGCCCCTGAGTTTGAGCGGGTGCCCTCTTGTGGCCGAGGGTCCCTTGAGAAAGAAAATATCATCTTCCACTTCGACACGTCCCGTGAGGTACTTAAATGTTTCGATCATGTCTCCCCTCTCCCTACGTTCCTCAAGAGTGTAGAGCTGCAATTTGTTCAGTCTCTCTTCGTACGAGAGACCCTTGAGCCCCGAGATCATCCTGGTGGCCGTCCGTTGAACCGATTCAATTCTGCGCACATCTTTACTGTAATGTGGCCTCCAGAATTGCACACAGTACTCCAGATGAGGTCTCACCATGGCCCTGTACAACGGCATTAAGACTTCAGGCTTTCGGCTGACGAAACTTCTATTGATACAACCCAATATCTGCCTTGCCTTAGATGAAGCCTTCTCCACTTGATTGGCAGTTTTCATGTCTGCACTGATGATTACTCCTAAATCTCGTTCTGCTGAAGTCCTAGTTAAAGTTTCTCCGTTCAAGAAGTACGTCCTGCATGGATTTCCGCTTCCGAGGTGCATGACCTTACATTTCTTAGCATTGAAGCCTAGCTGCCAGGTTGAGGACCAACTTTCCAATGTAAGCAGGTCCTGCGCCATATAATTCTGTAAACTGCATTCACTTACTATATTACATAGTTTGGCGTCATCGGCGAATAGTGTTATTTTACCTTGAAGCCCTTGAGTCAGATGAATATGTTGAAAAGGAGTGGACCCAGGACCGAGCCCTGCGGCACTCCACTGGTCACCTCCGATGTTTTAGAGAGGGTACCATTAAAACATCGGAGGTGACCAGTGGAGTGCCGCACTCAGTGGAATGCCACAACATTATTATTCTTCCTTAGTATGTCAGTGGGGGGTGCAGCAGTGGTCCCTTGGCCGATTAGATATACAATTGGTTTTGACACCCTCCCAGATGAACACATTAGCCAAGTGATACAGGATCCTTAAACTTGCCCCTACTGCTCCATATTTAGAGAGGGTGGCTGGTTTGTGGTCCAGAGTTCTGGCAGTTGACTACACCAGAGCCCAATTTTTGGACCTTTTTGCTAATATTTCTCTTTTAGTTGGTTCTACAGACCTTGAAGAAAGACAATTCAAAATCAGGCACCATGCTTATATTTCTAGAGCTCGGGGCAATGCTATGGGTCTCTGGGACGATGCAACTTGCTCTCACTGCCTGAAGGCCAGGGGTAGTTTGGTTCACATGTTTTTGGAATGCCCTCAGGTTTGCCCCTTCCTCGATGGATTGCTTGGGCGGCAGATACCCTGGGATTATGACTTGTTGCTTTTAGGGGATCAGAGGGAGCTGCTTCAAAGGGGATTTGCTCTTCCCCATCGGAAGTTTCTATACACTGCACTCCTGTTGGTAAAAAAGCTCTTGCTACAGCATTGGGTGGAGCCGAGCTCTGCCTCCTTTCCACAGTGGCTACAGAAGATGAAGGAGGTTGCTGCTTTTGAGATACAAACCCATCATTCAGTGATAAACGACTTTATGTTTGTGGTGGGCGTTTAAACTAGCAGCTGAGGCAGCAGCTGGGATCTCAGGGGTTTGCCTGCTCTCAAGCCGGTATGATTGGTGTGTGCTTGGGGTATGTCAGGTGTGGAGAGTATGGTATGTTTTGGTGGCTGTTGTGGGTATGTGTGGGGAAAGGTTATTGCAGCCCCTCTCAGTGCTTCAGCTCGAGCCCGTATCATTGCTGGTTAACAGATTGCTGAGCTACTCTTTCCTCTTGCGGGCCTGGCTTTTGCTCTTTTATCATGGATCCTTTATTCTTGTATTGGTTGTTACCCTTCCTGGACTGTTCGCATTGTTGGAACTTCTTGTAACATGATTCATTTTTCCTTGTTTGGTATTGGCTGCTTTATCAATAAAAACTATTTTTTTTTTTTTTTTTTAAAGAATACTATTTGATTGGCCCCTTGGTTATTCGCTTTGGCAAATTAATGCTCTCTTTGTATGTATTTATACTCTCATTTTATCATGCTTCTTTTTGATGCACTTTAAGCAATTTTTCTCATTGCTGTAAACAGCCAACACATGTGATCCAATACATTAAGAACTTAAGAATCTACATTGCCACACTGGGACAGACTGAAGGTCCATTAAGTTCATTATCCTCTTTCCAACAGTGGCCAACCCAGGTCGCAAGTAGTAAAACAGATTTTAGTTTAGTTTTAGTTTCTATCAGACCTGGGCATTGTACGGCTCCCCCCCAAGGCCACATCCAGCCTGCCAGACAGTTTGTCGCACTTTCGGAGGAGCCATGAAACTGACCATGGTTACACACGCGTAGGCTACCACACAGCTGTCAGATGGCTCAACCTGGGCAACATGCTTAGATGAGTATGGGACCTGAGAGCAAAGATTCAAGAGCTTTGTGAGAAGAAAGGCAAGGTCATGCCAGAGCTTTCAGATGCCAATCTTGCAAGGGCCTCTTTGCACATGAAATGCACAGCCTAGACAAAGTTGCAACATCTCAACCACATGCGACCACTGAACGAAGCCTGATCACCTCATGCATGTTAGGAGCTTACGACCTCTGATCTCCTCCAGTTCAAACAGAATCCATGCAGTCCTTCCATGGTCTTTTCAAGCAAACCTCACCCTATTGTTTCTACCCCTCCCTCTCATGGTTTCTTTTAACCTCTACGTAAGTTTAGAGGATCCAAGATGGCTGCTTCAAGCTAGACGCGCTGAGCTGTTCGCGTCGGGTTAGTGACTCAACTTAGAAGAAACCTTCTTTGTAGTTACACGACCTTTGGCTGCTGAATGCTTACAATTATGCCCAAGAGAAGAGGCCGGAGCGCTGCTGCTGCCTCGCAGCGTCCCGAAGTTCCCCCTCTTGGTAATTTAGAGGAATTCCTGAGGCAAATGCAGGAGGTCTTTCGGATGTCGGAAGGCGGCCTGCAGAGGACACAGGAAGACGAACCCGTAGTTGTTCCTCCAGGACACGATATCACGCTGAGCCCCGATGTAAGGGCGCCGCCCCCACAGCCTCAAGTCTCCAGCTCTCCCAGGGGTAGGGAAACCCCGGAGCCTGTGGTGTTCTCCTCCTCAGAGGCAAGTTTGGATCTGGGAGCAGGTCTGGAGGTAGGACTAAGAGTCAAGGAGCCCTAAGGGACAAACCTGAGGATAATTCAATCTTACAAGGGGGCGATAGCCAGGAGGCATGCCCTGGAGAACACCTACAGAATGGTGAGCACTCTACTATGACACAAACTTCAATTTCTTTGGTTAAACCTCCAGAGGTAACCTTAGATTCCTTATGGGATCTTATTGCTGGCTCTCCAAAATCTATTACCCCTAAATTTCAACACTTGGAAGGAAAAATTACAAAACATACTAAAGAACTGAATGATTTAAAAAAATAATTGACTAATTCAAATACATCAATACAGAAAATTGAAAAGGAAATTTCTATGTCTAAACAATTGCAAGAGACTCTGATTAAAGATAATACCAACTTGAGAAGGAAAGTTGAAATGCTTGAAAATAATTTTCGTAGTAATAATTTAAGGCTAATTCATTTTCCTAAGCTTGAGATGGAAACTCCTAGAGAAATGCTTAAGAGATATTTAGTGGAAATTTTAGAAATATCAGAGGAAATGTTACCACCATTTTCACGTGTTTACTATTTACATGTTAAAGTTCGTGAAGAGCAGCAAAAAAATTCGGTTCAACAAACTTTAAATGTTTCAGAATTATTAGAGACTTCTGACAAAGACTTATTGTCACCAGCAACATTGATTATAACAGTAGCGCTTCCGTTAGATAAAACATGGTTATTAAGACTTTACTTTAAAAAAGACAAAAAGTTTTTCTTTGTTGTAAAATACAGATGTTCCCTGATCTTACAAGGGAGACGCAGAAGCGCTGCCATGAATTTCTTCTTTTGAAACCTGGGGTTACATCTCTGGGGGCTACTAGTTACCGCTCTGTTAAGTATGTATTCTTTGAACCATCTCAATTGACAACTTTTGTGGCAATGTCTCATCTGGATGGAGAAATATCTTGAATCCTATATGATAAATATGAGATCTCATTCTCAGTGCTATAGCTTCTAGCATCTTGCTATAATATAATTTATTTTTCTTTGGTTTCTGGTATTTTTTTCGCTGTTTCTAAAACTTGGATCTAGAAAGAGGACTTGAGCATAAATAGTTAAACAATGTTTTCTTTTATTGGATGTACAATTAATTTTATTCTACTACTATTATTGCTTTCTGTACAAGTGGTAGGCTTGAACTTTAAATTGAAAATCAATAAAGATTTAATTCATAACCTCTACGTAATTATCTCCTTTCCTGTTCCCTTTTTCCCCCATTTATTCTAGTAAGTCTGTTTGTGTTGCTCTCCCTTTTAATAATTTTTACTTATTTTTAACATTATTTATTGCAAACCGTTTAGGTACAAATTTGATAAACGGTATATGAAAGAATAAAGAAATTTGGAAACAATTTGAAGACTTGCAAACAGTTGAGAGTGAAATGCACATGATTTCTTCTCCCTTCACTTGCATTGTGGATAATGCACCCAATGATGTTCTGATACACTACTGGATTTTTATTCTTCTCTTAAAGATGAAACTTTCCTCACATCAGGCAGCATGCTCAGAAGATGTCGGCTCTCTGTTTTTGTGAACGTTGATTAAAGAGTGATGTAAGAGTGTTTTCACTAGGCCTGTTTCACATTTTCATAGCCTAATCATAACATCTACCAGTAGCAGTTAATCAAAACCCTCCAATTTACTGCTTTCTATAAAGAGATAAAAGTAATGTGGAACAGCCTATTGGTCTGGCCCTTTGAGAGAATTGCCCACCCCTGGTTTGTATGGAAAGGTTTCAGGATTAAGGCAGCTACTGTAATGAAACAATATCATAAGATACTGATTAAGTATGCTAAGAGGTATACCATTTTCTGTTTGCTCTAGCTTTGGTTGATGTATTTTACCTAGTTGTTGTAATTATGGTGGGTTTCAATTAAAAAAAAAAAAAATTAAAAACCAACTTTTTCCTTTTAGAACTTTGATATTGTGTTATTAAATAACATTTCTTTAGAAAAGAGTAAAGTGGTATGGTAGCCTTGTTAGTGCACCGTTTGAGGTAAAATATAGAAGTCAAAGTCATCAAACAAAAGGAATAAAGAGGTTTATCCTGGACCCCAGTCATTTAATGGACTCTTAGGAAGGGTAAAAGGACTGAGACTTTGCAGCATTTCCATCGGTACACTGGAGTGGATGAGGAGCGGACTGGGTTCATTTCCCACTGCAGCTCCTTGCCCAGGTACAAAAACAGATTGTGAGCCCTCTGGGCGTATAATGTGTACAGCGCTATGTAGGTCTAGAAATGATTATAGGTGGGTTATGGGAAAGAGTTTGAGCTGTAAATGTCTTCAGCCCCTGCCTTAGAGCAAGCCCTCAGAGGTCGCTGACCTCACACTTACTAGTGTGAACACAGACACAGCACTTTGCACAGCTGATGAGAATGCTGGTGCCGTCCTCTTCCAGGAAAGGTGTGGACAGGTTGAGATCGGTGTTGCTTCCAGTGGTTGTGAAGCACATTTCTGGGATCAGGGGCTTTGTTCGGATTCGAATGCCACCAGCACTTGGATCACTTTTAATGTTCTGACCTCCAAATTCAGTCTAAGGAGAGAAAGAAACATACACTTAAGATTAGGAGAGTGATGCTGCTTTACATTGGTGTGGAGAGGAAGGGATACTGAGTCTTTGAACTCCATTCAATCAGACAGCTTCTACCACTTTATAAAGAGAATTGTTTGCCAGTGGGGTTTGGGAGTAATTTTAGATCCTATGAGATGGCTATTCTTCCCAATGTTCATCACTCTGCACTTGTACATATTAAATTTCATCTACCTTGTGGACGCCCAGTCTTCCAGGCTCCCAAGGTCCTCCTGCATGCTATTTAATTACACCTAAGTTATATTTATCAGTAATTTAGATATGGAATAAAAAATTCAAAGCTTAATATCTGTAGGAGTTGGAGTCCGAGTCAGACAGTAGAAAAATAGAGGAGAAAAACTCCTTTGAAGAGTTGGACAAGTAGAAATCCTTCCCTTTATCTACCTCAAATGCTTTTCCAAATGGACCCAGTGTATTGCTGGGCGTTCAACATAGCTTCGTGGTATTTCTGAAGGTTAAAGAGTCCAATATCCCTTCTCCTCGGTTTCTTTCCCTTCCAAACATAACATTTTGTCCCACAACTTCAACTACTTTTTGTGAATATATATACAGGAAGCTGGGCAAATAAAACCAGAAATTCAGGTATAATTGATATTTGAAGAGAAGCTAGCCCACCCCACCAAGTTAGCACGAAGGATTTCCAGGATTTGCTTAATCAAGTGATTATAATGTAGATTATATGAGGGATTTTCAAAAAGTTTCTGAACTTTTATTGTTTAAACAGTATGTATTAAATATCTCAAAAGCAAATTACATCATTTTTCCACCTAATATATTTTTCACATGACATTCTATGACACGTTCTCTTACCAAGTCTCCCACGAAAATTTAATCTAATCTGGTATTTGTGTGTCGCACTATGCCTACAAAGGTTCAAGGCAACTTAAATCTAGAAAGGAGAACTGCAATACATTACATAGATGAAAGTGCAGAAACCTTTTGAAGAACCCTCATATTAATCATTCAAAATATAGACACCCAAATAACTCAGGCCTTTCATTGCCACTTTAAAGGGAAAGCCTGGGAAATCCACAGGGTGTATGTTAAACAGTAAGAGCTCTGTTTCATCTATGTTAACTTTGAATCCCGAGAGATAAAAGAAGTATCAGCTGCATACATACAGTTTGTGTGGTTCCCTCAGGTAAATGACCAATTTGTCCCTGTCCCCATGGGATCTATCTCCATCTCCGTCTAATCCTCATGAGTTCTGTGCCTGGTCATGCAAGCTCTGTCCTTACCTGTTCGAGGCTTGTAAAGATGAGGACAGAACTTGCAGGGATGGGGACAAATTTGTCCCCGTGTCATTCTCTAGCCTGCTTACTGTTAAAGGGGATATCTATGGTGAGGTTTGGATTTGTACAGCTAAGAACATAAGCATTGCCTCTGCCGGGTCAGACCAGGGGTCCATCGTGCCCAGCAGTACGCTCCCATGACAGCCCCCCAGGTCCTTGACCTTTAAGTTCCCACCACCTACATTGTTTGTATAGTAACCCTCTATCTTTACCCTGTAATCCCTTTCTCCTTCAAGAAGTCATCCAAGCCCTTTTTGAAACCCAACATTGTACTCTATCCTATCACCTCTCTTGGAAGCGCATTCCAGGTATCCACCACCCTCTGAGTGAAGAAGAACTTCCTAGCATTCGTCTTGAATCTGTATTACTATGGCAAACAGGAGCGGTAACATTTGGCACCCCTGTCTAGTCCCTCTACATAGGGGAATTCTGACCTGAATCGAACAGACCCACTTGCCAAAATTCCCTCTGTGGGCCTATCGAAAGCTTTTTCAGCACTGATACCTAGACATAAAGCTTTATCGTTACTCTTATTAACGGTGTGAATCACCCAACTGTCTATCCTATTCAAATCCTGTTTGTATGAGTTTGGGAAGAATATTCTATAATCTGTTTGCTAATGCCTTTGCGAAAATTTTCATATCTGTATTTCCAGTGCAATAGGTGAGACATTCTAGACCAGGGGTGCCCACACTTTTTGGGCTTGAGAGCTACTTTTAAAATGACCAAGTCAAAATGATCTACCAACAATAAAAATGCTAAACATATATATATACATACATACACACCGAGTGTACTTTGTATTTATGTTCAAATATTTTTTTATTATACAGCCCCCCTCCCCTGAAGGCCTGACCCCCCCCCTGAAGGTCTGCACATTCCCCCTCAAAGGTTGACTCCCCCCCCGAAGGCCTGCACTACCCCTTGAAGGACTGCACCCCCCCCCCCGAAGGCCTACCCTCCCCACATCCATTTACCTAATTCCAGCAGAGAGGATCGCTGGTACTTTAGCGATCCTTGCAGGTTGCCATAGGCCTCAGGAGCTGTCTTCCCTCTGCCCCAAGCCTGTCTCTGACTTAGAGGAGGGGCAGGACCACGGCAGAGGGAAGACAGCTCCTGAGGCCTATGGCAACCTGTAAGAATTGCTAAAGTACCACCTGCCACCGGCCGTCTCCCATTCGTCCCCTTTGGAGATCCCCACAGGAATAAGGAAATTAAATTAATAGAATACTTAGGCACAGAAAAACAAAGAAATACCTCCAACAACTGCCCCATAAGAACTGCCTGTCACAATGCTCATTAGTTGAACTGAATAAAAGACAAGTGGATTTAGAAGGGGGACGATCCGCCCGGGTGCACAGCCGGCCAGGTCCGGGTCATCCTGCCTTTCTTTTCCCCGGTCCGCGCTCGGGACTCGCGCCTGCCTGGTCCCGCGCCGACGCTCAAATGGTGCCGTCAACTCCCGCGAGTCTCGCGATAACCAACAGCACCATTTGGGTGGCGGGTGCGAGTCCCGTGCGCAGACCGGTGGAAAGGAAGGGCAGGAGGACCCGGACGGCTGTGCATCCCTCCAATCCGTGCACCCGGGGCGGGGGCGGACCGCCCCACCTCGGTACGCCACTGATTGGGAGGCCGATTTTGGGGTTTTTAAAATTGTATATCGGGCAGCATTAGGCCTCGCTCTTACCTCAATCATTACAGGCGCTTCTATTTCTTGTGATGCGTTGAGCTCCGTCCCCCACCGACCTTCACCCCGCCCTTCCAGCACTCTGATTGGCCAGCGTTCTTTAAGAGGCGGGCCAGTCAGGAGGGGAAAAAAAGAGAAGGGAAGAAGGGAAACTGCTGTGCGATCGACTGGGATCGCCTGAGCGAACGACCTGTCGATCGCGATCGACTCGTTGGGCACCCCTGTTCTAGACCCTACATGGGCAACTCTGGTCCTCAAGGGCCGGAATCCAATCGAGTTTTCAGGATTTCCCCAATGAATATGCATTAAAAGCAGTGCATGCAAATAGATTGCATGCATATTCATTGGGGAAATCCTGAAAACCTGATTGGATTCTGGCCCTCAAGGACCGGAATTGCCCAAGTCTGGTCTAGACAGTAGGGTTATTTCCCTTTAGCCATGTGCTACTGCAGAAGGAATCTCAGTTGTGCTTCACTGGACTCTCTAGCTCCATCTTCAGTTCTTTCCTTCTGCATGTATGCTTCAGGAGTGTTCTTCTCTTTCCATTTTATTATTTTTAATTTGATGTAATTTCATCCCCTTTTTTGGGTAATTTAGTGCTTGGAGCATTTTTGAAGCTCTACCTGCTTGAGAACTCAGACTTTGGTCTGTAGCTGGGTATCTGTTAGCCAACCTGCATAGTTTCTCTGGAGCTCAGGGCCGTTCCTGAGGTGGTCTCACCTCCTGTTAATAAGAGGCTGAGCGCAGGCTCTTAGGTACCCTTAGGAAGCTTGGCGGGGTATCACAGGATGCAGGCTGTGTCGTTGCGCCTCTGCCCATCCCGGTGCGCATCCGTTGCTCCGTAGGGGTGGAGGTGTAGTCAGACATAGGAGTCTGACTGGCAGCCCGAAGATCAGCTTTGCAGAAGCATTCCCAGCATTGTGGCAATGAAATTCTTATCCAGCTATTGTGAGAACGCTGAAAGCAGGTTGGAGCACTGATCCTGTCAGGTCACAGTGAGCACATAAGCTGACAGCCTGTGAAAGACATCAGGGGAGATTGGAAAAGTGGGGGTATGAGTGTTTCTGGATGTTCCCCTGTATTCCCCCTCCTGAAAAAGCCTAACATTGTCATTTTTGCTGTTTGGGAAGTGTGAAAAATACTGCAATTTTGGCGTGAATTTTTTGACAGCCATCTTGGCTTTTTAGCAATTTTTTTTTCTACAGTTCCCTGCTCCTTCAAAACTGAAAATCTGCTGAGATTATGCAAATTTATCGTTTTTAGAGCATCCTTGGGCCATGTGCTGCATGGCACAGCCTGGGAGGTGGGGGAATACAGTGCCCAACTTAGCTTCTCCCCTGCTGAAGCAGGTGACTAAAATGCTCAGCTAGCCTGGCGGGGCAGCCATTGTTTTCGGGGCTCAGCATGGCTGGTACTTCCATCAGACAGCCAAAGTAACGCAAATGAAAGTGACTTTCTCCCGCCACTATTGAAAATTTATGTGGTCAGAGTTACAGACCAAGTGTTCTCCCCCTGAACAGTCTCAATCCACTTCTGCACTGTCTCTTAGTGGCATGGTGCCTCTGGGCACAACCTCACTACAGCCTGCTGCAGCTTTTGCACTACTTGATCCTGATCTGGGAGACCGAGATGCTGATGTTTCCCTTACTGATCCCTTGTTTGCAGGTGCGGGAGATCAGGGGCTGTGTGCTAGATCTGGGGTCTTAGATCCTGTGGATGATTCTACGGTCTTATCTGGGGAAGGATATAAAAAGACTTGAAGCGGTCCAGAGGAAGGCGACGAAAATGGTAAGGGGTTAGAATCAAAAGAAGGAAAAGGGGATAGAAGGGTACAGATAGAGCACTACTACACAGGTCCTGGACCTGTTGGGCCGCCGCACGAGCGGACTGCTGGGCACAATGGACCTCTGGTCTGACCCATCAGAGGCACTTCTAATGTTCTTAAGTACAAGAAGAGACTGGAAGACCTAAACATGTATACTTGAGGAGAGGAGGGACAGAGGAGATACGACACAGACATTTAAATGCTTGAAATGTATTAATATAGAACCAAATCTCTTCCAGAGAAGGGAAAATGGTAAAACTAGAGGGCATAACTTGAGGTTGCAGGGAGAAAGACTTAGGAGTAATGTTAGAAAATTATTTTTCACGGAGAGGGTAATGGATGGCTGGAATGCCCTCCCGAAGGATGTGGTAGAGAGGAAAATGGTGATGGTATTTAAAAAAAGCATGGGATAAACACAAAGGATCTCCAATTAGAAACAAACAAATTATATAAATTAAAGAACTAAGGATTATTTAAAGAACTAAGGCTAGTATTGGACAAACTTGGATGGCGTATGTTCCATATGTGGTGATTCGGTATAGGATGGGCTACTAACTTAGAACATGAGGACATTACTGGTCAGATTTTACAGTAGATATCCTGCAAACAATGGGAATGTTGGATAGGCTGGAGTGAGTTTAGATGGTAACTTCAGCAGTTGGAAACTAGTACAATATCAGATGGATGTCTACAGCCCAGAAATATCAAAGAAGAGACAAGTTAATTTAATCATGTCTTTTTAATGAAAATAACTAATGGGCAGACTGGATGGATAGTTCAAGTCTTGATCTGCTTATGTCCTGCTTGTATCCTGTGGCACAGGAGTGTCAGCAGCTTTTGGGTCAGCCCAGGGTGGATTCTTTGGTGGACTATTTGGATCTAAGCAGTGCTTTTGATCTGGTTGATCACAAAATTTTATTGGACTGCCTGGATTCAATTGGAATCTCGGGTAAAGTCTGGAATTGGTTTGAAGGTTTTTTACGAAATAGATGTTATCAAGTGTTTAGTGACAAAAATTATTCTTTATGGAGTAATTCCTGTGGGGTGCCACAAGGCTCTCCATTATCCCCCACTTTGTTTAACATTATTTAGCTCCGTTAGGAAGACTATTGCATAGTTTGAAAGTTTAGTCTTTCTTCTATGCAGATGATATTACTATAGTGCTTCCGCTTACATCCTTTTCAACGGAACTAAAAAAATCAGATTTCTTCTATATTGGTCCATATTGAGCAATGGACAATCAGGGCCAAACTTAAACTTAACCCTGAAAAAAAAAAATTTTTTTTGGCTAGTCCTTCTGAATGGTCAAAATTTCTCAATATCCACCACTATTAAAATTTTAGGAATTATTTTGGATCACCTAACTTTGGATGACCACACAAATCTATTGACAAAAAATGCTTTTCAATTTTGTGGAAACTTCAAACAATAAAGAAACTCTTTGACAGCATATCTTTCAGGTTACTGGTACAATCTTCCATCTTATCTGTTCTAGATAATATATTTGGGATCTCACAAAAATTTTTTAAAGAGATTAAAACTTATTCAGAACACAGGGGTTCGTTTGATTTTTGGCCTGAAAACACATGACCACGTTACTGCATTTTACAAACAGTTGCATTGGTTACTTTTCGAGACAAGAATATTGTTAAAGTTTGGTTGTATTTGTTTTAAGACCTTATTTGGTCTGGCCCCTGTTTACCTGTCTTTGTATTTTGAACGATATAAACCAAACAGGATCACTCGAGGACATTATTTATTTGTTTATCCAACCATAAAATCCTGCCGATATAAGAGATTTTTTGACAAACAATTTGCATTTCAGGCAGGCAAAATGAATTAATGATTATGTACCATTATTTCTCAGGCTCATTCTTATATCTTTTAAGAAACTGCTGAAAACTGAGTTGTATGGTAAATTTGTAAACTGAAGTTTCAATTTTGATTGGTAAATTGTATACTGATATTTTAAAATGTATACATCCATCAAAGACGGAAAGAAGTGTCATCAGCAGAAGACTGGCTAACCTACTGAAGAGGGATTGTTGTAGAAAGATGATCAAAGCCCTCAGGTGAGTGAATCACTAAATATTTCTACACAAATGGGAAAAGGGGACAATGTCTAGAAAGCAGTACAAGAAGTCCCCGAGTTAAGAACGAGTTGCGTTTTTATTCATTATTTGGGAGTTAATATTGTGGCTCAGCCCTAATCTCTTTTTGAACTTAATTTTCTGCCACTATTGAAATCTCTTAGGTTGATTTGGATAGATGGGAGAATACTCCACTTGCATTCAGAGGGTGAAAATGAAGGTTCTCCCTAAATTAATTTACCTTTTTCAAGCTTTGTCTATCCCGCTGTTGGCGATCTTTTTTTCGCAGAGTGGCCAGAAAAGTTTTTCAATACATTTGAAAAAGTCGACCTCCATGAGTACAGAGGAGTGTCTTGCATCAATTTCGAGATCAGGGGGGAATAGTGGTGCCCTGCTTACGGTGCTATTATGTAGCGGCCCAATTAAAATAATTTTTGGCTTGGTGTAAGGAAAGGTCCAAGAACTGGGTTCGATTGGAAAGGATTCCCGGTTCTGAAGAGGCCCCACAGTTGTTCAAAGGGGCTAATCCATTTTTACACCACACATTTGCTGTAAGGGCCAGGATGCGGACCCGTCTCTTTAGATCTAGACTATTTCAGAGGCACCCCATTATGGGTGGCTGCGGGTTTTCAGCCAGGAAGGTTAGATATTCGCTTTCAAACATGGGTTCAGCATGGTTTCATGGACTTGGGGGATTTTGTGGAAGATTAAAGTCTATTACCGTTTTCTGATCTATTGGAGACTTATGATTTGGAAGCTTCTGATCATTTTCGCTATCGTCAAGTAACATAGTAAATGGCAGCAGATAAAGACCTGAACGTTTCATCAAGTCTGCCCATAAGTGGCGGACTTTATTGATCACAAGGCTATAGGGGAACTCCAATTACCTGAGACAGCCCCCCCCCGGAGTGGGTGCTCATGGGAAGTAGTGGTCGTGGATGTGAATCGAGATTTTATAAGGCTCTTATTCAACATGCCCCTCCTATTAAATTTATACCACTTTGGGAGGTAATATTGATTCTAGCTATGCCGGCTATAAATTGGGAGCAGGTATTTATCTGCTTGCACCAGAAGACGTATGAGGAGAGACTGGAAGCCCTGAATATGTATACCCTAGAGGAAAGGAGAGACAGGGGAGATATGATTCAGACGTTCAAATACTTGAAAGGTATTAACGTAGAACAAAATATTTTTCAGAGAAAGGAAAATGGTAAAACCAGAGGACATAATTTGAGGTTGAGGGGTGGTAGATTCAGGGGCAATGTTAGGAAATTCTACTTTACGAAGAGGGTGGTGGGCGCCTGGAATGCGCTCCAGAGAGAGGTGGTAGAGAGGAAAACGGTGACTGAGTTCAAAGAAGCGTGGGATGAACACAGAGGATCTAGAATCAGAAAATAATATTAAATATTGAACTAAGGCTGGTACTGGGCAGACTTGCACGGTCTGTGTCTGTGTATGACCGTTTGGTGGATGGGCTTGGGAGGGCTTCAATGGCTGGGAGGGTGTAGATGGGCTGGAGTAAGTCTTAACAGAGATTTCAGCAGTTGGAATCCAAGCACAGTACAGGGTAAAGCTTTGGATTCTTGCCCAGAAATAGCTAAGAAGAAAAAATTTAAATATTTAAATTGAATCAGGTTGGGCAGACTGGATGGACCATTCGGGTCTTTATCTGCCGTCATCTACTATGTTACTATGTTTAGTTTTTATTTTTAAATACTTACTTCTTATGCCGACACCTAGAACATTTTCATGGTCTGCTCTTCAATTATATTAACACATCTACTCCCTCTCCCTCTTATCTACCTTGAGAAAAATATGTTTTGTTGCAGTCACCACTTCAGTACCCTGTCCAGAAGTAAGAGTACGGTAAACCTCAATTGTACTGCTATATTTTAAACAACTACTGTATTGTAGTCAACCTTATATTTTCCTCTTGGACAGCAGCTCCTCACCCTGCTTCCTACCCTCCTGGTGCCCAGTCTTCAGTTGCCCAACTATCATTATTAGAATCCTTTCTTCTGCCTTTCATCATGAACCTCTGCTCAGCTGTTTCTCACTAAGCAGAGGGATTGCTTTCTGTATAGGGAATGTTTGTTTCCCCTCTGCTCCCCCTAAAAGCACCAATTGCCTAATGAAGAGCTTACCAGAACCATTTCTGTGGTATGGTTCTGACTACTGCAGTATAAGTACAATCCCTGCTACTGCTATGTCTTCCTCCTGTGGCCCCAGACCATGATTCCAGAAGTGCTGTGGCCTCTTCTATGTCAGGCCATGCACTGATCCATTCATGGCTCTTGTTTCTCTAGGTTTCTGATCTGACTCTCCCAGATCTGCCTTTACAATTTAACTCTGTCACCAGTGCAGGTACAGTATTTATAAATTCCAGAGAAATCAGGAGATTTGAGATCACAGTAACACAGTAAATGATGATAATAATAATAATTTATTTTTTATATACTGCTATAAATGATGGCAGATAAAGACCAGCATGGTCCATCCAGTCTGCCTAAGTAGGTGGCCAGAACCACCACCACCACTCTGTATAGGTTATAGTCATATTGCTTAAACACTGGTTGGTAATTTGCCATCATGCCAATTGCAGAATTGTAGAATTTCCTAACATTGCCCCTGAATCTACCACCCCTTTGAGGTTGAGGGGTGGTAGATTCAGGGGCAATGTTAGGAAATTCTACTTTACGGAGAGGGTAGTGGATGCCTGGAATGCGCTCCCGAGAGAGGTGGTGGAGAGTAAAACTGTGACTGAGTTCAAAGAAGCGTGGGATGAACACAGAAGATTTAGAATCAGAAAATAATATTAAAGATTGAACTAGGCCAGTTACTGGGCAGACTTGCACGGTCTGTGTCTGTGCATGGTCGTTTGGAGGAGGATGGGCAGGGGAAGACTTCAATGGCTGGGAGGGTGTAGATGGGCTGGAGTAAGTCTTAACAGAGATTTCGGCAGTTGGAACCCAAGCACAGTACCGGGTGGAGCTTTGGATTCTTGCCCAGAAGTAGCCAAGAAGAAAAATAAAAAAAAAATAAATAAAAAAAAAAATAAAAAAAAAAAATTTGGGTTGAATCAGGTTGGGCAGACTGGATGGACCATTCAGGTCTTTATCTGCCGTCATCTACTATGTTACTATGCATATAGGCATTTAGATTTGGAGTTGAGACAATATGGGGCTCGTTTTCAATAAAAACATCCAAATGTGACATAGAGGGGCAAATTTCTGGTGCTTATCGCAGCCCTAGGGAGATGCCTAGGGCCGCTTAAGTTCGCCTAAGGCCGCTTTCGGGCAAAACCACATCCACGCCCAGCTTTGGGCGAGCTTAAGCATTCCTGATTCAGGAAAAAAAATTTCAATTCGATTCAGCCTATTGAATCGATTTTTCGATTCGATTTTCCTGCCCAATTGGGTGTTTTTTTTTTGTTTTTTTTAAACATCCTGTTGGGTTTATTTTATAGCCTCTTCACCCACTCCACCCCATTTGCCCTCTCCTACCCACACTGGTGCTGTGGTGTAAACAAAAAAGACTTTTACTCTCTCTGTTAAATCCTAGCTCATATTCGTGGTCTAATACCAGCTCTGGCAGGATACACATTTCAAATCTGACACATAATCACAAAACTGGAAATAAAATTATTTTTTCTACTTTTTGTTGTCTGGTTATTATTCAAATCATGTTGGTCCCAGGCTCTGCGACAAACATCTTCTAATACTTGCCAGGGTCTCCTGCCCATTTGTTGTTTTTTTCTCTCTCTGTGCTAACTATCCATCTTCTATCTCTGTCTTCCCATTCTGTTTCCCTTTCCTCCCCCAGAAGGCCTGGCATCTTTCCTTTTTTTCGTCTCCATCCCCGCAGCTGCAGCGATGGACGCCACCATCCCCAGATCCACCATCTCTCCTTTTCGCAACTACACTTTCATCCAGCATCTCTCCCTCCTTCCCCACCACCCTAGGGTCCACCAGCTCTCCCTTTCTCTTCCCAACTACCCTCCTATCCAGTATCTCTATCCCCCCATCTACACCATCCCTAATGTCCAACTTCTCTCCCTTTCTGTTCCTTCCCTCTCTAAATCCCATCCACCATTTCTCTCCCTCTCCTCTGTATTTAGATCCATTATTTCTTCCCCCCTAGTCCCGCATGTGCACATCTCTTTGGACCTTCCCTCCCTCCATGTACTTCTACACCAGGCCCCCCTCCCCCCCTGAAGGCCTTCATGTTCCCCCCTTCTTTCTAGCATGCTCCGGCCTCCCGGTATTGCCTTCAGCTAATTATGGCAGACTGCAGAGAGGATTGCTGGTACTGTAGTGATCCTAGCAAGCTGCCATTGGCCTCTGCCGCACGTTCCCTCTATCATGGTCCCGTCCCTCCTCTGATGTCAGGGACGGGATTGTAGCAGAGGGAATGTGCCTTGCAGGGATCGCTACAGCACCGGCGATTCTTTTGCAGGGCAGGCTGCTGTAGTTAGCTGAAGGTAAGACTGGGAGGCCAGGGGGGAAGCCGGAGAACACTACAAAAAGTGCTTAAGAACTGCAGCACTTCCCGCCTGACCTGAGGGGCCCACTAAAGCAGGAGCAGCAGTGGACGACCAGCAAGAGGCTGCGCTGCCGCTCCTGTTTAGGATACCTGGTCGAATCAGCAAGCCCAATTTTTTTTTAAACAAATCAATTCAAAGTGAATCGAATTGATTCGAATCGCAAATCAGGCAGCACTAGTCCCTAGGCGCCTCCCTGTACCTGCAACGAATTTACCGATGGATTAAACACTGGTTGGCAGAAAGAAAACAAAGGGTTGGAGTAAAAGGCCAATACTCGGACTGGCAGTGGGTCACGAGTGGTGTTCCACAGGGGTCGGTGCTGGGATTGCTGCTGTTCAATATATTCATAAACGACCTGGAAATGGGGACGAAGTGTGAAGTTATTAAATTTGCAGATGACACCAAACTCTGCAGCAGGGTTAGAACCGTGGAAGACTGTGAAGACCTGCAAAGGGCCCTAAAGAAATTGGAAGAGTGGGCAAAATAGTGGCAAATGCGCTTTAACATAGAGAAATGCAAGGTCATGCATATAGGGAAAAAGAACCCGATGTTCAGCTACACAATGGGGGGATCATTGCTAGGGGAAAGTAACCAAGAGGTATGGAAAACCTTTCATACGCTAATAGGTTAGAAAAGCTGGGGCTCTTCTCCCTGTAAAGCGGAGACTTAGAGGAGACATGATAGAAACTTTCAAGATCATGAAAGGCATAGAGAAGGTAGACAGGGACATATTTTTCAGACTACGGGGAACCACAAGTATAAGGGGGCACTCGGAGAAACTGAAAGGGGACAAGTTAAGAACCAATGCCAGGAAGAACATAAGAAGTTGCCTCCGCTGAGGCAGACCAGAGGTCCACCTCGCCCAGCGGTCCGCTCTCGCGGCGGCCCATCAGGCCCACTGCCTGAACAGTGGTCTCTGACTAATTTTACAAATTACCTCTAATCCTATCCCTCTAACCTTACCTCTACTCTTATCTGTACCCCTCAATCCCTTTGTCCTCCAGGTACCTGTCCAGACCCTCCTTGAAGCCCTGTAGCGTGCTTCTGCTTATCACATCTTCCGGTAGCGCGTTCCATGTATCCACCACCCTCTGGGTGAAAAAGAACTTCCTGGCATTTGTTCTAAACCTTTCCCCTCTCAATTTCTCTGAGTGTCCCCTTGTACTTGTGGTTCCCCATAATTTGAAAAATCTGTCCCTGTCCACTTTTTCTATGCCCTTCATGATCTTGAAGGTTTCTATCATGTCTCCTCTGAGTCGTCGCTTTTCCAGCGAGAAAAGCCCCAGCTTTTTCAGTCTGTCAGTGTATGAGAGGTCCCCCATACCCTTTATTAGCTTAGTTGCTGTTCTCTGGACTCTCTCAAGTACCGCCATGTCCTTCTTGAGGTATGGCGATCAGTACTGGACACAGTACTTCAGGTGTGGGCGCACCAATGCACGATACAGTGGCAGGATGTCTTCCTTCGTCCTGGTCGTGATACCTTTCTTAATGATACTCAACATTATGTTCGCTTTCCTTGAGGCTGTGGCGCACTGCACCGACGCCTTCAATGTTGTGTCTACCATCACTCCCAGGTCTCTTTCAAGGTTGCTCACCCCTAGCGGTGATCCCCCCATCTTGTAAGTGAACATCGGGTTCTTTTTCCCAACATGCATGACCTTGCATTTCCCTATGTTGAAGCTCATCTGCCACTTTTTGGCCCACTCTTCCAGCGTTGTCAGATCTTTTTGGAGGTCTTCGCAGTCCTCCATGGTTTTGACCCTGCTGTATAGTTTAGTGTCATCCGCAAATTTAATAACCTCACATTTTGTTCCCGCCTCCAGGTCGTTAATAAATATATTGAACAGAAGCGGTCCCAGCACCGACCCTTGTGGAACTCCGCTCGTGACCCATTTCCAAACTGAGTAATGGCCCTTTACTCCAACCCTCTGTTTCCTGTCCGCCAGCCAGTTTTTGATCCATCGGTGGACCATCCCTTGCACCCCGTGGTTCCATAGCTTCCTTAGCAGTCTTTCATGTGGTACCTTGTCGAAGGCTTTTTGGAAGTCAAGGTAAATGATGTCTATGGATTCCCCTTTATCCACCTGGCTGTTTACCCCCTCAAAGAAGTATAATAAGTTCATGAGGCATGATCTGCCCTTGCAGAAGCCATGCTGGCTCGACTTTAGCTGCTCATTGTTTTCGATGTGTTCCCAGATGCTGTCTTTAATCAGCGCTTCCATCATCTTTCCCGGGACCGAGGTCAAGCTCACCGGCCTGTAGTTTCCTGGGTCTCCCCTTGAGCCTTTCTTGAAGATGGGCGTGACATTTGCTATTTTCCAGTCCTCCGGAATCTCTCCAGTTTTTAAGGATAGGTTGCATATCTGTTGAAGTGGCTGAGCTATTTCGTTCCTTAGTTCCTTGAGTACCCTTGGGTGAATGCCGTCCGGACCTGGCGATTTGTCGCTCTTTAGCCTGTCTATCTGCCTGAGGACATCCACCTTGCTCACCTCTAGTTGGACCAGATTTTCATCCTGATCTCCTTTTACGATCTCCTCGGGTTCCAGAATGTTGGTTGTGTCCTCCCTTGTGAAAACTGACGTGAAGAACTCATTTAACCTGTCCGCTATCTCCTTTTCCTCTTTTACCACTCCCTTTCTGTCTCCATCATCCAAGGGTCCCACTTCCTCCCTAGCTGGTTGCTTCCCCTTGACGTACCTGAAGAATGATTTGAAGTTTGTTGCTTCCCCTGCCAGTCTCTCTTCATACTCTCTTTTTGTTTTCCTAACCACTCGGTGACACTCCTTTTGGTGTTTTTTTATGCTCCTTTTGGTTGTCGTCTGTCTGGTCTTTTTTCCATTTTTTGAATGATGCCTTCTTATCACTTATCGTCTTTTTCACTGCATTTGTTATCCACACTGGGTTTTTTGTTCTATTTTTTTTGCACCCTTTCCTGAACTTGGGGACGCACAGGTTCTGTGCTTCGTGCACCGTGCCCTTGAGTAGGGTCCAGGCTTTTTCTACGGACTCCATCTTTCTTGTGGTATCGTTGAGTTTCTTTCCCACCATTTTCCTCATGGCTTCATAATTTCCTTTTTTGAAGTTGATTGATGTCGTTGTGGTTCTTTTAACCTTTGATGATCCAATTTCTAGCCTGTACTGGATCGTGTTGTGATCGCTGTTTCCTAGTGGGGCTAGTACTGCCACTTCCTTAGCGGGTCCCCCTAGTCCGTTGAAGATTAGGTCAAGAGTGGCATCTCCCCGTGTTGGTTCCGTGACCAGCTGTTCCATGAAACAGTCCCTCGTGACCTCCATGAATTCGGTCTCCCTCATACAGTTCGAGTGCCCGATGCTCCAGTCTATTCCCGGGTGCTTGAAGTCCCCCATCACCACCACACTTCCGCTTTTGCATAACTGCCTCAGTTCGGCCTCCAGGTCCTGGTCGATTTCTTCCGATTGGCCAGGTGGGCGATAGTACAGACCCAATTTTATGTCCGCTCCTGTTCCTCCTGGTAGCTTAACCCATAGTGATTCCAAGTCATCTGCCCTTATTGTTGTTTCCATCCTAGTTGAAGGTATGGAATCTTTTATATATAGCGCTATTCCTCCACCCTTTTTGTGTGACCTATCTCTCCTGTAGTTTGAACCCTGGTAAAGCCACATCCCATTCATCGTCATCAGTCCACCACGTTTCTGTGACTCCAATTATGTCTTGGCCCTTTGTGCTGGCTAATACTTCCAGCTCTCCCATTTTAGCCCTTAGGCTCCTAGCATTAGTGTACAGGCAGTGTAAGTCCCGGTTGTTTGCCTTTCTTGCTGGTTTTCCTCGTGGTTTGGCGCTCCTGGTGACCCCCTCGTGAGCTGCCAGTCCCCAAGCCTCGTCTCGGTCATCCTCCTCCTGTGGTGTGTCTGTTTCGTCCTCAGCCTGTTTCCTCATTTTTGGTTGTCCCTCTGGATTCCGTTGTTCTCTGTTAGTCCTGTTTGTCAGTTTTAATTGTGTCCTAGACCCCTGCAATTTGTCCTTAGGTCCTTCTTCAAAAAATTCCCACTCAGTCCTGAGCCCTCTTTTACAGTGTCCTCGTTCAAGGTTCTTGGCCCTGGGCATCTGCATTGCGTCCTTAGGTCCTTTTCCCAAAAATTTCCACTCAGTCCCAATCCCTTTTTTAAAATGTCCTTGCTCAATGTCCTTGGCCCCGGGCCCTTGTATTGCTTCCTTAGGTCCTTTTTTCAAAAATTCCCACTCAGTCCCGATCCCTCTTTTACAATGTCCTTGCTCAGTATCCTTATTTGATACTTTTGTCCGATGTGTCAGATTGACTGTCGGCTTTCCCCTCTTCCTCAGTTTAAAGCCAAGTCTATGGCGCTCTGGACGTTGCATGTCAGCATCCTCGTCCCAGTCGTGCTCAGGTGCAGTTCATCTCTCCTGTAGAGCTTATTCTTTCCCGAGAAAGTTGTCCAGTTCCGAACAAAAAGGAAACCCTCCTCCTCGCACCATCTCCTGAGCCAACCGTTTATTGCTTGTAGTTCGCTCTGCCTCTGTGCGTCCGCTCTCGGTACTGGTAGGATCTCTGAGAAGGCTATCTTCCTTGCCCTCAGTTTCAGTTTCCTCCCCAGGATCCTGAACTGATCAGTTAGTGCAGTCCTGTTGTAGTCCCTCCTGCCGACGTCGTTGGTTCGAACATGGATTACTACAGCTGTCTCCTCCGTCTTGGCCCCTTCCAGGATCCTCTCAATTCTGTCGATGACGTCCTTCGTTCTTGCCCCAGGGAGACATGTCACTAGTCGGTCCTCTCTCCCTCCAGCTATGTGACTGTCCACTCCTCTCAGGATTGAGTCGCCTACTGCGATAGCAGATCTCCCCTTCCTCAACTGTCTCTCTGGTCTCAGGTCTGTGTCAGTGGCGCAGTCAGCTAGTCTCTCTGGTCTCAGGTCTGTGTCAGTGGCGCAGTCCTCTGGGTTCTGTTGGGTCTCCTCCTCATCAGCCTGTCCAGATTTTCCGCAAGGTCCTACTCCCAGAGAGTGGTGGACACATGGAACGCGCTCCCGGAGGTTGTGATAGGGCAGAGCACGCTACGGGGATTCAAAGAGGGATTGGATAAATTCCTGAAGGATAGGGGGATTGAGGGGTATAGATAAAAGTAGAGATAGGTTAGGAAGAGTATAGATAGAAGAAAAAGGGGGATTAAAGGGCTAAGTCAAGGAACACCTGACAGGTCATGGACCTGATGGGCCGCCGCGGGTGCGGGCTGCTGGGCGCGATGGACCTCTGGTCTGACCCAGCGGAGGCAACTTCTTATGTTCTTAGGTGATAGGCTCAGGAGTAATCAAAATACTTTTTTACAGAAAGGGTGGTGGATGCATGGAATAGTCTCCCAATAGAGGTGGTGGAGACAAGGACTGTGAATTCAAAAAAGCATGGGACAGGCACATGGGATTTCTCAGGGAGAGGAGGAGATAGTGGATGTTGCGGATGAGCAGACTGGATGGGCCATTTGGCTTCCATCTGCTTTCATGTTTCTATCAACTGGAAAGGAACATATCACACATAAATAGATCAATTTATGCTTCAACACTGATTGTACTACCAGAAAACTAGTTAAATGCTGCACAACGAAGAGCATGCAGTCAGCAAAGAAGGGTCGGAAATGCTTTACCTGTTGGTATGTTTGAAACAGCATGCAGACAGCACAGTAAGGGGGTTGCCGCGCCATTGCCATATTATATTCTTTTTCAGCCTGGAAATTCGGCGGCCGGTTCTGCCAAAGCTGGGTAAGAGGTTTTGCCCAAGGTTCGGTCTCATCCAGCTCTTCTTCTGCCGCTATGTGATCTGGCATCTCTGTAAGACAGAATCTCTGTTCCAAGTTGCACTGTATGTGATAAACACTCCATTGCAGGGACTCTGTAAGCTTGGTTAAAAACCAGTACTGCCTCCACATATCAGAGGACATCTGGTTTGATATATCTGGCCACGTAACATATACAGTACATTGAGGGCCCCACAAAATCTAACTATAATACTTCAAAACAAACTACATGAAAGGAACATATAAAAAAGGCTGCCATCGTAACACGTCATGGTATCTGTGCTTTACCTAAATTGTCACTGCTAACATTGCATTATCTACCGAATATAACACCAGCCTTATGCCCTGACTGAGATACAGATATGTAGGGACTAGTCAGGCCCATTTAAGAGCATGACAGATAGCCTTTGGCCAACCCAGGTGACTATCATTAAACGGGTATAATGGTCTTAGCCTAACTGCAGACTACAGTGTAGAAGCTCACACCTGGCCTTCAGCATACTCCTCCCCCTCATCTGAAGCAGGGCCAGCGATTACCCTAGTCAGACTGCAGAACTCACCTTCATCACTCCCAAAATCCTTCATCACCAAAGGATGGTGGCGAGGGAGTTTACTCAAAGGCTGCTGGCATCCCTTGCCGCTCTTGCTCTCCTTTGACTTCAAGCATTCTTCTGCCTCCTATGGAACAAGCAAAAAGGTCACCTCTACTCATCCCCATAAACACAGGACAATTTATTTTAAAATCTTTTAATAGTAATTTTCAAGAAAACACATTTCTCATCAAGCAATAATAAAAATATTCATACAGAAAAATAGAAATAACCAGTTCAGTACAGTACTCCCCCGATATTCGTTCCAGGAACCCCCACGAATCGTGAAAAACCGCGGATACGGTTTTTCAATGGGGGGAGACTGGAGAGGGGAGAGGGCAGCGGGAGAGGCAGGAGAGAGCATCTGGAGCGCTGGTGAGTGCAGGAAATCACTCACTGTATGCTCCGACCGCCTCTTCTGGGCTTTGAATCTTATCAATGAACTTTCAGCACAAAGACAGAACAGAAGGGAATTCCGTAAATTTGGAGCCATGACTAAGAAAGTTGAATTTCTGTGAATATCAAGGAATAGTTGTCTAAAAGAGGGAACAGTCAGCATGTGCTGCTGGGACGAACAAACCATGAGGACTAAACAAGAAAGATGGTAAGCCCTAGGATTGAATTTGGAAAGAAAGAATGTTGGATGTGATAGGAAGGATGTGTTCTGCTTTAAGAAGAGGAGTAATGTGAACAAATTTGGGACGGCGATAAAGGAATTTGACTCCAGTGTTCTGCACAAGCTGTAAAAGATGGAGTTGGACGTTTGGAAGATCAATAAGAATAGAACCTATGGAAAGAAATGAATAAATGGAGCAAATGCAATGGAGAGCAAGGAAAGAGGAAGAAAGTACCTTTTAAATGTGGGAGTGAAAAGATATGGTATTGTCTCCATCACAACTCCAAAGATCTTGCTAAAAAAGAAAAGGTGGGTTTGGAAAAGATCATAACTGCGGTTTTCTGCAAGTTGATTTTTAATTTGTTTGCCATTAACCAGTCAGCAACCATATCTAATTTTTCAGAAATGTGAGAGAACAGGAGGGAGAATGTGAATTAAGGAGGAGAAGAAGCTGAATATCTTCATAGATGGAAGACAATGATAAAACGGGTTGTTGTTTTTTTCTCTAGCTTTAAAAAGAGAGAAAAACATGACATTTCTAAGTAAACTTACTGGTTGGACACAATCTGGGGAGGTTCCAGTTGGATACAGGGACTGTGGTAATAAAACTCTTCCCAGAAGTTTAGGCCAGTGAAGCTCTTAGATCAGGATATACTCAATGGTTTCCTGAGCCTAATATTTACATGTTAGACAACAGAGAGGATTTGATTTAAATCAAATCGATTTAAATCACTAGTGGGAGAGACTTAATTTAAAGATCATACTATTCAAGAAATAACACCACCTCTCACTAAAGCCAACTACCCTAAACAAATAACCATACTCATTTCTTACTCTCTTTGAAAATGACCAAATCTCTTTTTGATAAGATCTTTTTGTAATACTTCCTTGATAATTCTTTTGTAATCCACCTTGAACTGCAAGGTAATGGCGGAATAGAAATCCCTAATGTAATGTAATATAATTTTAACTATGTATGTACCAGTTGGAACCCGCTTTGTACAAAGTGAGATATAAGTCAATAAACCAAAACCCAATTTATGTTGGTATGCTTATTTAATGAGAATCGAGAATTGTGATTGCTGCAATTTACTTAGTGGGGATAAATCATATGCAAACTCGTTGAGTTTACTGACATTATTGTAAGTGGTTTAAATTGCTCTGTGATTTGTTCTATAATCGATTACATTTTATAAATGTATTGTCCTTTGAATTGCTGTGTATGTTTTAACTGTTAACCACTTAGTTATAGGCAGTTTATTAGAAATTTTAAAAATAATAAATAATCCTTATTCAATCTTCAACTCTGCTCCACCCACCCGAACAGCTACTGCCTTATCTTATCCTCTTCTCTAACTGCTCTATCACAATCCACCACCCCAAGGCCTGGTTGATCTCCATCAATATGTTTAGGCTATTGATCCCTGCACTCTCTCCAGCACTGTTTACCCCTCCTCTCTACAACAGTCTGTAAACAAAGCTGCCTCCTTCTATAATACCACTCTTTTCTCCATTTCAGATACCCTTGCTCCCCACAACCCATGCCCTATAAGGCGTGCCAAACCCCAGCCCTGGCTGAATCCAAAAATCCTCCTGTGCCAGCTCTGCTGAATGTCTCTGGCTCAAATCACGCACCCATACTGACTTCATCCTGACCTCCTTCCAGTCTGCTCTTTCACTTGCCAAACAAGAACACTACACCTACCTGACTCTCTTGGATCCAACCCTTGCCATCTCTTTGTTACGCTGAACTTTCTGCTCTAAGTGGCCCCACCTCCAAACCCTCCATCACTTTTCCTCCAGACTATGGCCGATTATGTTTATGAAAGGCTCACAAAATTAACCTTGAGTTCTCAGCCAAGCCACTTCCACCTCTCCCTCCCCAGCTCATTCTGTCAATCTCCCTCAGTCCTTGATTCTTTTCTTAAAATCATTGACGAAGAAACTCACTACCTGCTCCTCTGACCCAATTCCTACCCCTCTACTCAATGCTCTCTCTCCTATAGTCACCTCCTCAATCTCTCACTTTCCACTGCAACTGTCCTCAATGCCTTCTAACATGCTATAATTACACCGCTCCCCAAAAAACTTTCACTGGACTTTACTTATCAACTATTGAACAATCTCCCTCCTCCCCTTCTTATTCAAGCTACTCGAACATGCTGTTCACCGCCGCAGCCCCAGCCATCTTTGACTCACTCCAATTAAGCTTTTGCCCACTGCACTCTACTGAAACTGTCCATGCCAAAGACTCCAATGACCTCTTCCTGGCCAGATCCAAAGGCTACTATTCTATCCTCATCCTTCTTTGATCTAACTACTGCTTTTGACATCGCTGCCTTCTCCTTGACATGCTGTCATCAGTTGGATTCCAGGACCCTGTGCTCTCCTGCTTCTCATCCCATCTCTTATCGAACCTTAAGTGTATGTAGAGGTGGATCTCCCTTCCATTGCTCTCCCACTATATATCAGAGTACCCAGGGCTCTGTCCTGGGACCTCTTCTCTTCTCCATCTATACTCATTCCCTTGGTGCTCTTAACTCCTCCTGTGGTTTTCAATATCATATCTATGCTGATGACTCTCAGATCTTTCTCCCCAACTGACATCTGTAAGAAGCACTGTCCAATGGGCTGATCTAGACTCGCCCCCTGAACCAGATTGGAAGACTACAGCTACCAGCGTAGGCTGCGACGAACTAACCTCTATAGAGGGATGGGGGAGTCCAGATCATGAATCTCTGCCTACCACAGCCGAAGAAGAGCATATTGAAGAGGGCGCATATGAGCCCGAGCCCACTTGACTACTTCCAGGGAGGCCACCATTGTCCCCAAGACCTGCAGAAAATTCTGCATCCGAGGACAACGACAATCCATCAGAGAGCAAATCTGCGACTGCAATTTCAACACCAAGGCCTTGGGAAGGAAGACTCTCCCCAAGCCAGTGTTGAAGAGAACTCAGAGATACTCTAAGAGCTGAGACGGAGATAACCAGCCTTTGGACAAGTTGACCACCCAGCCCAGTGACTGCAGAAACTCCATTACTTAAGCCGTGACCTGGTAGCTTTTCTGAAACGACTTCACTCAAATCAACCAGTCATCCAGATAGGGATGAACCAGAATGCCCTACTTGTGTAAGGCCGCTGCCACCACCACCATAATCTTGGTGAAAGTTTGTGGAGCTGTGGCCGGACAAAAGGGAAGCACATAAAACTGATAATGCTTTCCAAAAAATGCAGCCAAACAACACCTATGTAAAGGCAAAAAAAAATGCTACTCATACAACTCAATCTCACAGCGGCATTTAACCTAGTAGATCACAACATCCTACTACAAACACTGGAGGCAATAGGAAATCACAGGCAAAGTCTACAATTGATTTGAAGGATTCCTCCACTCAAGAAAATACAGAGTTAAAGCAAACAAGGAACAGTCAGAATCCTGGAACAACCCCTGCGGAGTCCCCCAAGGCTCCCCACTATTTCCAACACTCTTCAACCTTTTATATAGCTACACTTGGCACACGCTTAGACGAAATAGGAATAACTTCATACAGCTATGCAGATGACATCACCATCCTCCTGCCTTTCGACCAAACCAACCCCAACACAATGAACAACTACATACTGCACTAGAAACAGTGTCAAAATGGATGAGAGACACAAATTAAAGCTGAATCAAGGCAAAACCAAATTCTTAGTTCTAGAAAAAAAACAAAACCCCAACCATAACAAACCTAGAAATAGACTCCATCACATACTCCATGCAACCCAATCTAAAACTGCTGGGAATAATGATAGACAAAGGCTGCACCATGCAACTTCAAATCAGCAAAATGATCCAGAAAGCATTATGTGCAACCTAAGGCAAATCCGAAAATACTTCAACAACGAACAATTCAAACTCTTGGTACAAGTGCTAATCCTAGGACTCCTGGACTACTGTAACATCCTATACCTGTCATGCCCAACCAACATGCTAAAACAATTACAAACAGTCCAAAATACAGCTCTTAGACTGATTTACTTGCTGAAAAAATATGAACATATTACCACCGCTTTTCGAGATTCACACTGGTTCCCAGTACAAGCATGCATACAATACAAATTCTTCTGTATCCTATTCAAAGCCATAAATGGAAACGGACCAAGCTATCTGAGCAACTGCCTAATCAGGAAAAACACATCCAGACCAAAGAGAACTCATGCACACTTTACCCACCCCCCAATCAAAGGTATACAAAGCAAAAAGATATATTAGCCACCAGAGCAGCGAAACTAGACCGCCACCTCTCCAATCTGCTGACTATGACACCCAACTACAAAACATTCAGGAAAGAACTTAAAACTTTTCTATTCAAGAAATTTGTCAAATGATCTAACTAAACCTGATCGACTCTCCACAGATCCCGACACATACTATATCTATTAACCACGTATTCTCCCTGGAAATGCCCAGGCCAACTCTTGTTGTAAACCGCCTAGAACTGAAAAGTATTGGCAGGATAGAAGACACCAATGTAATGTAATGATGGGAGGCCTGAATTGGGCTGATGAGAGTGAAGGAATCGATGATGGGAGGCCCGAATTGGAACATGCAGGTAGGCCTCTGTCAGGCCGAGATGTTGGACAGCAAGAATGACAAATTTCAGGGATTCCATATGAGAAAAGACGGAACCCAGAGTGCCCTATTGACAATTAAAGGCATACTTTTTTTCAATTGGCCTTTTTAAATGGATGAGATAGATTTGGGACTGCAGTCTGCATTTACATATTTTTAAATAAATGTTTTAAATTGGTATTAATTAATAGTTTTTAATTTTATCTGTTAATTTGGATGTATAGGATATTATGTATTAGAAATGGTTTTTTTTTTTTTCTTTCTTATTTAAAATGGAGTTCTTTTCATTTATTTGAAAAAGTTATATTGTAAACAGCTTTGATCCTTTTTGGCTGTATATGTGGTATATAAAGATTTTAATAAACATAAGCATTCAGATCCAAAATGGGTGATGCCTCCCCATGATGCCTAGTGAAGTTGGTCCTCTGGAAGCCAAGGCACCTTAGAATCACAGCCTGAACAAGCTTATCCAACAGGAATTAGCCCTGAAAAGGAAATTTACTGAACTTAGCCTTAGAGGCCGCGTCTGCCAACCAATCCCGAAGCCACAGGGTGCAGAGAGTAGCTACTCCGAGAGCCATGGACTTGGCAGATGCCCACAACAGATCATACATGGCATCTGAGAGATAAGAAGTGCCAAGCTCAATCTTAGCCACCTCCTGATTAACTAAAGACCAGTCAAGCAGACTCCAACCACGGGAAACAAGCCCGGGCTACCAGTCTGCCACAAATCGCCTCCTGGACAGCTACTCCAGCCTGCTTAAGGAGAGACTCCATCTTACAGTCCTGAGCATCTCTCAGTGCCAAACTGCCCTCAACTGGCACGGTATGCTTATATACGATAGCAGAAACCACTGCATCAGCAACAGAAGACTTGAAGGTATTCCTATCCCCATCTGGGATGGGATAAAGCCTTGCCATAGACCACGGTAATCGAAAAGGTGCGTTCAGAGTCTTCCAACTGTGCGTGCACTACATCTCGAATATCATGATGCATAGGAAAAGAGCGGGATATTGACCGGATCCCCAAAGCAGAGGGTCCACAACATGAGATGGTCCTTAACTTCATCCTCAAAACTGAAGGCACCTGAAGAATAAGCTCCTGCGGCTCTTCCTGGTGAAAAATGCACATGAACCAACGTATCCTCGCCAACCGGTGCCTTCAAACCCCCCCCCTGGTCCACATCATCCCAAGATCCAAGTCCCCCTGTCCACCCAAAGATCCAAGTCCTCATCCGGAGGAACTGGGTCAGCAGAAAAAAATCCTTGTCCCAAGACACCCGCGGCCAATGGCTGGGGAGACTGGACGGGGGCAGACTCCGCAGGAGACTGAGCAGAGGCAGATGGGAACTTAAATTTCATCTGCCACTTGGACGCCCAGTCTTCCTACAATTTTTCACAATCCGCATGCATTTTAACAACTTTGAACAGTTTAGTGTCATCTGCAAATTTACCTTAGTTTCACGCATATAACGCGCATACGCGTATAGCGCGCGGGAACACAGCATGTATGTAAACAAATTTCCATATAGCGAACACATGCATATACCGTGCATGCTGCTCATTGAAGTAAAACCTCCTCCTGCCTTGCCGCTCGGAGTTCTCCTGCCTTTCAGCCCCAAATTCTCCTGCCTTGCCACCTCAACCTCTGCCCCGAATCGCCACCCTGCTCCTGTCTTGCTGCCCTGACTCTCCTGCCCTTCCCCCGCAGTGTGAGCCCATGGTTTTAACCCGCGAGTTTAAAGCGAGTTAAAACCACGGGCTCGTGAAGTATTAATAAAGTAAAAAAAGAAAAAGCAGCTCGCAGCTCTGTAAGCATGCGCAGACCATCTACAGACAAAGAAGATGGTCTGAGCATGCTTGCGCTCAGTTGTCTGCGCCGGGTTGTCGGCGCGCTTTTGTTGCGGCACGCTTTTGACCTGTCACCGTGGCGGGCCTTTGTCGCAGCGCGCTTTTGATCACCATGGCTGTGTCCCCCCTCATCACATTCTGTTGTCTATCTAGCCTTGTAATTGGCCCAGTGACCCATTTAATAGTATTTTGCGTATACAACAGCATCCCAGCCATTGGGTAAGCCTATAAAAGATCATTAGTGCTGCATGTAGAGCCCACATTTTAATTTCGATCTCTTCAGATTGGTATTCTGCATTTATCTAGTAGAGTTTATCGATTAAATTTAAAGGTAAAGTTTTTCTAAAATGCCATAATGCCAGGAATGAGACGAAAGTCATATACAGCGGACTTTAAGCTTAAAGTCGTTGCGAAAGCTGAGGAAATAGGCAACCGGGCCGCAGCGAGAGAGTTTGATGTTGGAGAAACATCGGTGCGTGAATGGAGAAAAGATAAGAAGGAACTGGAGAAATGCAATCCGCGAAAACGGGCACATCGTGGGGCCAAACCAAAATGGCCTCAGCTGGAGGATGACTTGAAGAAGTGGATTCTGGGGAGAAGGGAGCAAAATCAATCAGTCTCTAACGTTGCAATTCAGATGAAGGCAAACTACTTGCCAACGGAAGAGGAATACCTGACTTCAAAGCTTCATGGATCTCGAAATTTATGAAAAGGAACGGACTATCGGTTCGAATGAGAACAACTGTTGGCCAGCGACTTCCGGATGACTGGCAGCACAAATTGATCGATTTCCATGACTTTGTCGCCAAAGAAATATCTGAACTTGGCATCACTGCAAAGGACGTCATCAACATGGATGAAATTCCAATGGCATTCGACATTCCAGCGACAAGAACCGTAGACCCCACAGGTACTAAATCTGTTGCCATCACCACAACTGGGCATGAAAGAGCGTGTTTTACAGTAGTTCTTGGTTGCTCAGCTAGCGGGGTTAAGTTAAAGCCCATGGTCATTTTCAAAAGGGTCACTATGCCCCGTGAAAAACTGCCCACCAGTGTGGTTGTGCACTGCAACAAGAAGGGATGGATGGACTGCGACGTAATGAGATTGTGGGTAGATAAATGCTTTAGGACAAGACAGGGTGGATTTTTTTCAGGGCTGTGGAGTCGGTAGATAAATGTTCCGACTCCGACTCCTCAGTTTTTTGTACTTCAGACTCCGACTCCGACTCCAGGTACCCGAAATTTCCTCCGACTCCGAAGCACTGGTTAATTTTCAGATTGTTAAAATGGAATGTCAAGTAGTGAGAAAAAAGCATTTTCGACACATAAGCATTGCCTCTGCTGAGTCAGACCATAGGTCCATCACGCCCAGCAGTCCGCTCCCGCGGTGGCCCCTGTGACAAACGGACGTCTTTCCCAAGGTTTGCCACAGGGAAATTAAGGAAAGTATGTAAACCCCAGTGCAGAAGGGCTGACCAGGTCAGTTCCCAGGACAATAAATTAGCTGACTACCTGGTGAGTGACAATGAAATGGAAATAGAACAGGAAGGCTTAGACTTACCTGAAGCAGTTCCAGAGCCAGGCAGGAAGAAGCTGCCTTGCTATTGTCCATTGCCTGTAAGGCAGAAAGCTCATAGGCAGTTTCCCCTCAGAGAAACGGCATGGGCTGAGGAAGGAATTCCCTTCCCCCATCCAAAGCCAAGGGGGAGTGGTTCTTCCCCTCAGCTTAAAGCCAGGCTCGTTAGAGAGCAGAGGGAGGAAGGAGGAAGAGCAGAACGAGGCTTGGCAGTAGAGCAGAGGCAGGACGGGGCTGAGCAGTTCCTCAGCACTGACTGGGAAATGACGGAGGAACAGGCTGATAATTTGGCCACTGAATTCCTTTCATGGGAAGAAAGTGGGGCTATACAGGAAAGCTGTTCAGAGGAAATGGAGAGCTGAATATCCTGGGAAAGGTCTGTGAACAGAGGTTTTGTCTTGGCTGTATTTCTCTGCTTGCTCTGTGAACTAATGACTGTGGGAGTTACAAGGGAAATAATCCTGTATTGCAATTTTACATGCTGTTTTGCTGGAGTTTGGAAAGGCTACAGTAATCTCCTCTTCAGGTTATGTTCACAGCTGAACCAAAAGCCAGGGTGTAATGATGGCTAGTTTAAAGCCCAGAATTTCCTGACTTCCACACTCCGTGAAAGGGCCCAGCTGTAAAGATAGTGCCTTAGCAACTAACTAATTCAATTAGTCTGCCTGCCTCATAGGGATAAGGAAATTAACCCTCTCAGGGAAAAGCCTGCTCGGGACTAGGGAGGAAAGTCCAGCCCAGCTGGAGAGTGTAAGAGCACTGGAAGACAGCACAGAATATTTCTCAATCCTGAACAAGAATGTCTCTCCTGTAAAGCTACAATGGAGAGTTATTTGTGCTAACTGTTTCACCTCCTAACCTCCTGGAATATTAATGACTGTATGTGGTTTATTAACCCAGTCCAGAGCTGATTACTGGGTGACTACGAGTGAGATGAACTTTTTCTGTTGTTTTTGTATGATGTTCATGCTACCAGGAAAACCTGGAGTGGCACAGTAATTCCACGGCCGGTGGCCGAATAAAAGCTTATGTTTTCACCAAGGCCATTCTGACAACGTGTGATTTTTCAAAACCCTTGGAGAATAAGCTTAGTTGGGCATTTGCCAGGGACTACCAACTTGAAAGGTGACCCTAATTCTAAAGGGACCACGCCAGTAACAAGCTTCATGTCACTACCCGACGGCTCAGGGTGTTCGCAGAGAACGTGGGTGTGACACCCCCCAGGTCAATGACCTGTAGTGATCTATTTCTCTACTACTCTATTACTTTACAGCCTTTTGTACTGTATAGTAACCCTCTAATTGTACCCATGGATCCCCTTTTCCTTCATGAACTCGTCCAATCCCCTTTTGAACCCTAAAGTCGTACTCTGCTCTACCACCTCCTCTGGAAGCGTATTCCAGGCGTTCACCACCCTCTGCGTGAAGAAGAACTTCCTAGCATTTGTTCTGAACCTATCTCTCTTCAATTTTTTTGAGTGCCCTCTAGTTTTTGCTGCCCCTGCTAGTCTGAAGAATCTGTCCCTCTCTACCTTCACTATACCCTTCATGATCTTATGAGTTTCTATCATATCCCCTCTAAGTCTCCGCTTTTCCAGGGAGAAGAGCCCCAGCTTCTCCAGCCTCTCAGCATATGAGAGGTTTTCCATGCCCTTTATCATTTTTGTCGCTCTCCTCTGGACCCTTTCGAGAATTGCCATATCCTTCTTAAGATACGGCGACCAGTACTCCAGATGCGGTTGCACCATCGCCCTATACATCGGGAGGATAACTTCCTTGGTTCTGGTTTTTTGATAATGCCCAACATTCTGTTTGCCTTTTTTGAGGCCGCTGCGCACTGTGCCGCTGGCTTCATTGTTCTATCTACCAAAACCCCCAAGTCCTTTTCTAGGTTGCCTTCCCTCAGTACCATCCCCCCCATTTTGTAGTTGTACATCGGGTTCCCTTTCCCTATGTGCATAACTTTACATTTGGAAATTTCCTCATTTTTAATGGTCATGATGACTTCTGGCTGGTTTGATATAGTACAATGAATAACATAACGTTTTAAAAAAGTTTCAACACACCATTTTTCTTGTGCCAACATTCCATTTTTGCAATAAAACTTCCACCATCTAATACAGGTCTCTGATCACTGGAGCAACACCTCTTATTGCTTTTAATCAAGGTTCTAAGGCCGCAGAAGCTGCTCGCAACATTTGTGCTGTGTATATAGTGGGTGCTATAGCTGAAAGAATCGCTCGTGATTGGTATGCCAAGTTCAAAAATGGTAGATAAATGTTCCAACTCCGACTCCTCTGTTTTTTGTACTTTTGACTGCGACTCCAGGTACCCGAAATTTCCTCCGACTCCGACTCCTCGACTCCGACTCCACAGCCCTGATTTTTTTCA
Organism: Geotrypetes seraphini; assembly: GCF_902459505.1. NCBI lineage: Eukaryota > Metazoa > Chordata > Amphibia > Gymnophiona > Dermophiidae > Geotrypetes > Geotrypetes seraphini. Next base: position 74,780,857 of record NC_047095.1, read on the forward strand.
AAAAAATCCTTGTTAATTTTTGATGCCATGGCTGCCCACAAAGAAAAAAATGTTCAGGCCTACATTAATTCTACTGGTGCCCACATCGCTGTGATACCTGGAGGCCTGACGTGTAAGCTGCAGCCACTTGACATCGCAGTGAATCATCCATTCAAGACTTTTGTTAGAAGGGAGCGTGAGGAGTGGATGCAGAGCGGCACGCATGAGTACACACCCAAGGGGCGGCTGAAGCGGGCAACTTTCACAGAAGTCTGTAAGTGGGTGGCTTCAGCATGGGATAAAATAACACCAGATACTATTCGAAACAGATTTAGAAAAGCGGGCATTGTTTATGAAACCAATGACATTAATCATGCAGCGGAAGGAGGCAACAACACGGATATCAGCGATGATGATGACGACGATGACGATATCACTTCGGAAATAAACGAGGATGGTCTGCAGGCCGTGCTCACTTTATTTAATGACGATGATGACAATTCGGATTTTGATGGATTCAACGATTCAGATAACTGTGATGATGATGACTGAATAAACCAGTAAACTTTGTTTATTTACAACTTTACCGTAATTACGGTAACTATTTAGATTATTTTGTCCTCGATACTTTGTTTGATCTAGATTAAATGTTATAGTTTATAAGAATGAACATGTGATTTCTGTTCTTGTTGCTGAATTCATACTAACTCGAGGGCTCTTGATCTAGATTATGTTATACGGTAGTTTATAAATAATGAATAGTTTTTTTCTTTTGACGTTTTTGGTTGGAGGGTGTGTGAATGGTGCGTGAGTTCTCCTATGTCTGGTTGAGGTGAATTGAATTATTTAGCTTAAGAAATTACGGTAGTTACCCCCCCCCCCCCTATTCCACACACATTACGGTAATTCTCTTCCATTTTTGTTCCCATTATAAAAAACACTGATAAGTTCCCAGAAAAAAAATACATTAAAATAAGAAGTGAAAACAAAGGCCCCTACAGATGAGAACATAAGAATAGCCTAACTGGGTCAGATCAATGGTCCATCATGCCCAGTAGCCCATTCTCATGGTAGCTACCGTAATCCAGGTCACTAGTACCTGGTCAAAACCCAAAGAGTAGCAACATTCCATGCTACCGATCCAGGGCAAGCAGATACCGGTACTTCCCCCATGTCTTAATAACAGACTATGGACTTTTCCTCCAGGAATTTGTCCAAACCTTTCTTAAAACCAGCAACGCTATCTGCTTTTACCATAACTTCTGGCCACTTCATTTTTAAGCTTAAATCTTTCCTTCCAAACAAAGACCTTGCTAGATTTCAAATACAGAAAGAACAAGGTAACTTCACAAGGACTTAGCTGTGCAGGAAATGTGAATCTCCTCATACACCCACCATATAGTGCAAAAATGTTTTTTTCTTTCGATCACTACATAGCCTAATGCCACACAAGCAGCGCTGTTACAAACATATTCTGAAGGTCAATGCTAAGGTTAACAAAGTTTCCTTCCTTGAACCACAAGGAGATACTGACAAACCACTGGAAGAGATCCCAAAACAACTACCCAGGCACAACACCCAAAGAAACACTCAGTGTGTGAACCAGATGAGTGGAGTGGACTAACTGGGGGGTGGAAATGGGCCCGGAGTTTGCTCAGGAGAATTTCCCAGACCACCTCTTCCTCTCAACACATTGACACGCTGCCACCACCACCACCACCACTAGGAACACCTCGAGTAGGCCAGCAATGCTTATAAACTTTATAAAACACATTATTATATTTTCTTATAAAACACATATTTTAACTGAACTCTCTGACATTCACAAAAATAGAAGGAAGAAAAGTTCCCATTTCCTGCTGTCTCATGTCCCCGGCCTATACAATATTTTTCTTCTGCAGACCCTTCAAAAGTCTGACCAAATCCTCATTTCACTTGCATTATAAAGTACTGAGGATGCCATCTCTCCCCAATCCCAATCCCAGGTCCTAAAGTCTAAGACAGTAGCGCAAACTAGTGCTGCCCGATTCAGGAAAAAAAAATTCGATTCAGCCTATTGAATTGGATTTTCGATTCGATTTTCCTGCCCAATTGGGTGGTTTTTTTTTCTCTCCAAACATCCTGGTGGGTTTATTTTATAGCTTTTTCACTCCCTTTGGCTTCTCCTAACCACACTGGCGCTGTGGTGTAAATAAAATAAAGAAACAAAAAGGACTTTTTCTCTCTCTGTTAAATCCTAGCTCACGTTTGCGGTCTAACACCAGCTCTGGCAGGATATACTTTTCAAATCTGACATATTGTAATCACAAAATAGAAAATAAAATTACCGGTAGTTTTTCTACCTTTTGTTGTCTGGTTATTTTTCAAATCTTGTTGCTCCAAGGCTCTGGTTGTCTTCTGATAACTTGCTTGCCAGGGTCTCCTTCTTTCTTCTTTCTGCATGCTAACCATCCATCTGCCATCTCTGTCCTCCCCTTCTGTTTCCCTTCCCTCCCCAGGAGGTCTGGCATCTTTCCTTTTTTCATCTCCCTCCACAGATCCATCTTTTCTTAACTACCCTTTCATCCAGCATCTCTCCCTCCTTTCCCACCACCACAGGGTCCAACTTCTCTCCCTTTCTGTTCCTTCCCTCTCTAAAACCCCTGGTCCATCATCTCTCCCCCTCTCCTCTATTTTCAGATCCATTATTTCTTCCCACCTAAAGTCCAGCAAATGCGCGTCTCTTTGAACCCCCCTTTGAACCCCCCTCTGTGTACTTCTACACCAGGGCCCCCCCCACCCCTGAAGGCCTGGCCCTCCTTAAAGGTCTGCCTGTCCCCCCTTGAAGGCCTGCCTGCCTGTCCCCCCCTGAAGGCCTGCCTGCCTTCCCCCCCTTGAAGTCCTGTCCCCCCTCCCTTGAAGGCCTGTCCCTCCCTTGAAGGCTGGCCTGCCTGCCTGTCCCCCTTGAAGGCCCGCCCCACCCTGAAAGCCTGATGCCCCACCCCAAAGGACCGCTAGTCCCCCCACCCTGATGTCCGATTCATCCCCCAGCCCCCCCCGCACCGTTTGCAGTGGAGAAGCAGCCTGCCGTGGGCGGTACCGCGGCGGAGGAAGCAGCGCAGGGCTCGCTGGAATCGCGATCCCACAGCAGGCTGCTTCTCCACTGCAAATGGTGTGGGGGGGCAGGGGGATGAATCGGACGTCGGGGGGGAAACCAGCAATGTAAAAAACAAATTGTATAACGCGCTTACGGATATAGGTGGATGCCTGGAATGCGCTCCCGAGAGAGGTGGTGGAGAGTAAAACTGACTGAGTTCAAAGAAGCATGGGATGAGCACAGAGGATTTAGAATCAGAAAATAATATTAAATATTGAACTAAGGCCAGTACTGGGCAGACTTGCATGGTCTGTGTCTGAATATGGCCGTTTGGTGGAGGATGGGTTGGGGAGGGCTTCAATGGCTGGGAGGGTGTAGATGGGCTGGGATAAGTCTTAACAGAGATTTCGGCAGTTGGAACCCAAGCACAGTGCAGGGTAAAGCTTTGGATTCTTGCCCAGAAATAGCTAAGAAGAAAAAATTTAAAATTTAAATTGAATCAAGTTGGGCAGACTGGATAGACCGTTTGGGTCTTTATCTGCCGTCATCTACTATGTTACAACGCGCATGGTTATGCGCGGTTTGTAAAATCATGTATAGCGCGCGCGTTATATGCGTGAAAAGAGACTGGAAGCCCTGAATATGTATACCCTAGAGGAAAGGAGAGACAGGGGAGATATGACTCAGACGTTCAAATACTTAAAGGGTATTAACGTAGAACAAAATCTTTTCCAGAGAAAGGAAAATGGTAAAACCAGAGGACATAATTTGAGGTTGAGGGGTGGTAGATTCAGGGGCAATGTTAGGAAATTCTACTTTACGGAGAGGGTGGTGGATGCCTGGAATGCGCTCCCGAGAGAGGTGGTGGAGAGTAAAACTGTGACTGAGTTCAAAGAAGCGTGGGATGAACACAGAAGATTTAGAATCAGAAAATAATATTAAAGATTGAACTAGGCCAGTTACTGGGCAGACTTGTACGGTCTGTGTCTGTATATGGCCGTTTGGAGGAGGATGGGCAGGAGAGGGCTTCAATGGCTGGGAGGGTGTAGATGGGCTGGAGTAAGTCTTAACAGAGATTTCGGCAGTTGGAACCCAAGCACAGTACCGGGTAAAGCTTTGGATTCTCGCCCAGAAATAGCTAAGAAGAAAAAAAATAAAAAATTTTTAGATTGAATCAGGTTGGGCAGACTGGATGGACCATTCGGGTCTTTATCTGCCGTCATCTACTATGTTACTATGAAAATACGGTAATCACCTCACTTGTCATTTCAATTTCCCGATAATTTATAAATAAGTTAAATAGCACCGGTCCCAGTATAGATCCCTTGGAACTCCACTGTTTACTCTCCTCCATTGAGAAAATTTATCATTTAACCCTACCTTCTGTTTTCCATCTGATAACCAATTCCTAATCCACAACTAAACTTTGCCACCTATCCCATGATTCTTTAATATTCTCAGGAGCCTCCCTCTCATGAGAAACTTTATCAAAAGCTTTCCGAAAATCTAGATACACTTCATCAACCGGCTCACCTTTATCCACATGTTTATTCACACCTTCAAAGAAGTCAAGTAAATTGGTGAGGCAAGATCTCCCTTGGCTGAACCCATACTGACTCTGTCTCATTAAATCATGTTTGTCTACATGTTTCACAATTTTATTTTTTTAAATTGTTTCCACCATTTTGCCCAGCACGTCAGTCTGTAATTTCCTGGATCTCCCCTGGAACCCTTTTTAAAAATCGGCAAAACACTGGCCACCCTCCAATCTTCAGGTACTGCAGACGACTTTAGTGAAAGGTTACACTAACAGCAGGTCAGAAATTTCACGTTTGAGTTCTTTTAGTACCCTGGGATGTATACCATCTGATCCAGGTGATTTATCACTTTTTAACTTGTCGATTTGGCTTAGTACATCTTTCAGATCCATCAAAATTTCTTTCAGTTCCTCCATATTACCACCCTTGAAAACCATTTCAGGTTTAAGTAGATCTCTTACATCTTCCGTAAAGACCGAAGCAAAAAAATTCATTCAGTCTCTCCGCTATGGCCTTATCCTTGCTGAGCGCCCCTTTTGCTCCTTGATTATCCAACGGTCCCACGGATTTCCTCACAGGTTTTCTGCTTCTGATGTACCTAAAAAAATTGTTACGAGTTTTTGTCTGTTTTGCAAGTTTCTCTTCATATTCTTTCTTAGCTGTCTTTATAGTGCTTTGCATCTAACTTGTCAGTGCTTGCGTCTCTTCTTATTTTCTTCATTCGGATCTCTCAGTGTCACTGCAGGTGCAGAAGTGACAGCTAGGACTTGTTCCTGTCGCTCTAAAACAGGAGGAAGGTCACCTGAGGCTACAGGCAAAATGGTAGCGCTTCCTGGCTTTTCTTATGTAACCTACCAGCTCTGCTCTCTATTATGGGAATTATACCCCAGAGAGAACTATTCTTTCTTCAATTATGTTTTTACTAGTCCTTAAGCCCGTTGTATTAACGAGTGCTAGAATAGATGTATGTGTCTGTCTTTCTTTCTGTCTCTCTCTTTCCTCGGCTGTCCACCACCATCCCTTGCCTTTTTCCCCTGTCCAGCAGTAGCCCTTCTCACTTTCTTTTACCTCCCCCGTGTCCAGCAGCACCCCTTCCCTGCTCCCCCTGTCCAGAAGCAGCCCTTCTCCCTTCATTTTACTTCTCCCCTGTCCAGCAGCACCCCTTCCCTGCTCCCCCTGTCCAGCAGCAGCCCTTCTCCCTTCGTTTTACCTCCCCCCTATCCAGCAGCACCTCTTCCCTGCTCCCCCTATCCAGCAATAGGCCTTCTTCCTTCCTTTTACCTCCCCCTATCTAGCAGCACCACTTCCCTGCTCCCCCTGTCCAGCAGCACCCCTTCTGGCCCACCAGCATGAACCTCATGCCCATATCTCTTCCTCCCCCTTCTGTCCCCTACCTAAATCTATCTGCCTCTCTCCATTTCTCCCTTCCTCCCGCTTACCTCACTCTAACGCATCTCTGTGGCCCCCTGTCTGCCTCTCTCTGTGACCCCCTGCCTGCTTTCATTTAGTTTCTGTCCGTGGCCCCTTCTGGCTCCCGTCCCAAAGCAGATCACAATTGCTTCCAGCCCCTCAGCACACCCCTCCCCCCAAAGCATAGCAAGTTGGCTCCTTGGCCCCCTTTCCCTCCCCTCCCCCTACTTCCCTGTGCAGCAGCATTTCCCTCCCCCTCCACTTTTTAGTTGGGGGTTCTACAATATTGAAAGATGTGCCTAGTATGGGTGTCAGTTGCGGTGCCTCCGGGTTTTTATTTGTTTTCTTTTATGTTATTTAGCATCTTTTATTTTTTTTAACTATTCTTTTAATTTTAATTTAGTCTAATTCAATTTTTTTCGATCTTACTATTTAATCCAGGAGTATAATAACTTTCTGACCGTTGGCTCCAATGGTCAAATCGGCTCTCCTTTGGTGCTTGTGGGATGCGGATTCCAACTGGACCCCCTCGACTGCTCCCCTTGGTGGAGTTTCTGCTTTGGTGCGGCTCCCCTACTGTTTTCCGGGAGATCGCGGCTGGCTGTGTAGGCCTTTGGCATTTCCTCAATCTGTGTTTGCAGAGCTCCAGTTTTTACATGACTCCCTCTCAGGCGGCTTGACGTTCGAGTGGCTGGTCGCGACTTGCCTTCTCTTTTCTCTCCTGCTGTCTTCGGTCTGCTGTGCCATGTTTCCTGGAGGATGTCGTCGGTCTGGTCTTGAACGCTGTGTTTGACGAAGTGAGGACGGGAGGGGGGAGTTGCTGCCGAGACCGCTATATTAGACGGAGTGAGGGGAAGAGGGGGGGAGTCACTGGCGTGTTCCCTGCCTCCATGTTGCAAAAGTCGGCCGTGAAGTGTAAGGGAGATATAGCCGGCAAGACCGCACATCACCTCATTTTTGGCAGACAGAGAGAGGGCGGGAGGGGGAAGTTACAGCTGTGGTGATCACCAGTGGCTCCGGAAGGCGACGGCAGGACTCCGCGTTTGCTCCCTCCGCCGCCTGTGGTGACATAGTAAGTGCGCATGCGCACTCTTGCCGGCACAGCGCAACAGAACAGGGATCAAGGAAGCACGCGGTGAGAGTGCGCATGCACGCTTAGCGTTTTATTATTATAGATTGTAAATTGTTGAAAATAAGTTTTACTTGCATGAGCAGTCTAACAAACTATCTAATCTAATCTAATTTCCATTTTATATACCAGATCATTCCAGCAAGAATTCGAGCCAGTTAACAAATATTTAAAAGAATATAATATAAAACAATAATGAAGGTAACAGAAAAATTTTCAATAAGTTAGATCAGTCCTCAGTTAAGAATCTCTAAGAGATAAGTTTTCAGATTTTTCCTAAAAAGTGACGTTCTGATAATCGCGGGAAGATTGTTCCAAACTTTTACCAAGGAATAGGATAAGGAATGTGAGAATTTACCTAGGGTTTTAATCCCTTTAACAGAAGGGAAGAGCAATTTAAATGTATGTGTATTCCTAGTAGTGTGAAACCGAAGAGAGTTAAATGATAGAGGTAATAAAGGCAAAAAAATTCCATGTAAAATTTTAAAAATTATATTAGTACACTTAAATTGAATTCGCCAGTAAACAGGAAGCCAATGAAGTAACCTCAACAATGGAGAGGCATGATCATATTTATGTCTTCCAAAAATTAATTTGGCCACAGTGTTCTGAATAAGTTGTAGCCTCTTCAGATTAAATTTGGTTAATCCGATATACAGGGAATTTGTATAATCCAGATGTGCCAAAATAATCACTTGAATCAAAACCGCAAAATGATTTTGATGAAAAAACCTCGAACTCTCAACATCTGTAAACTAAAATAGCACTTTTTAGATAAATTGTTAATTTGATTATTTAAAGATAAAGAAGAATCTAAAATAAAACCAAGGATTCTAGATGAAAATTCAATTGTTAAGGAGTCTCCTGATTTCAATGCTATAACCTGAGGTAAATTGTGTAATAAGGGACCAAACCATAGCAGTCTGGTTTAGAAGCATTCAATTTCATATGGACTAAGGAAGCCTAGACACACAAGAGTTAATATCTCTAGTCAAATTTGAAAGCAATAGATCAATTTCTAGTAATAGAAAAATGGTGTCAGTGTATGTAAAGATAGATTCATGAAATAACAAACTATACAGTTCTTGAAATTCTGCCTGCCAGAATCTCTCACCTCTTCCATTGCTGATTCAGTCACCTTCTCTCCGCTACTAGCTTTCTTACTGCCGCCTTGCTCTCTGTCAAAGTTGCTATCCTCTCCCTTAGCATAGGTGTGAACAATTAGGGCTTTGGCAGGGCTCAGAGCTTGGTGGAGCGGCTCTGCCAGTTCAGAGTCTGAGGATGTGGAATATGTTGAGGATGAGGGGCTGCTGGATGGGCTGGTCTTGCAGCTAGATATAAATTGCTCTCTGGATACAGGATTCCCAGAGGTTGCCACAGAAAGGTCCAGCACTGTGTCCTCTTCCTCTTCTTTATCATTTTCTTCCTCCTTAAATTTTTCAACCTGATCTTCTTCAAACTTCATTTCAGTAGTGTCTGTGTGTAATGAGAAAAGAGTAAAAATGTTGGCAACAGTAGGCTGGGAGGTGATTCATGTTACTTATCCTTAAGAAATTACAAAGTAAGGCACAGACTGTAGGTCAGGGGTAGGAAACTCTGGTCCTCGAGAGCCGTATTCCAGTTGGGTTTTCAGGATTTCCCCCATGAATATGCATGAGATCTATTTGCATGCACTGCTTTCAATGCATATTCATGGGGGAAATCCTGAAAACCCAACTGGAATACGGCTCTTGAGGACCGGAATTCCCTACTCCTGCTATAGGTGATCAAACAGAAAATAATTCACGCATGCCACAGTCGATAAAAAATGAATTCCAGAGTCTGAACAGCTTGCACTTCTTTTGCTAATTTACACAATACATTTTCAACATTTTACTTATCTAATGCTTGAAACTCCCTGAAGCTTCTCATGATATTCACCCTCTCTCAGCTCATAAGGAATAAAGCAGATTTAGTTCCAAGTAGGGCTCAGGCCTACCTGGCACGGTTGGTCTGTCCTTGTTTTCATTACTGTGTCCTACTGGAGAGGCCATGTTCTTCCCTGTAGGCACCTCCACCTCATACTGTACACAGCCCAATTCCTCCTTGGGAAAGGCCTCACTCTCGCTCACTTCCTGTGGCACCTCCAAACATACCCGGTGTCTCTTGGTTCCTATTCGTTGTTTTGCCCGACTAAGGAAGAGAAAACAAAAGTCAACACTTCAGTCACATAAATGGGTCATGTGACTCAGTGGTGTACCTAGCATATGTGACACTTGGGCCCATCATTTTTTTACACCCCCCCCACCTGTATGAAAAACATGATTTTTAGTAACAATCCACACATCACACATGAATATCTAGGAAAAGGCAGCATCTTACATACTGCAGTGAGCAGTACATCAATAAACCCATTGTAAAACTAAACAAGGCAGACTAGTTACAGATCAATCCTACACAGTCAATCCTAACAGAAAACCATGTCTTTTCCAACACACAGAACACAGAAAACACCTTCGCCAAGTATGTAATCACAAACTAACTCCTCCCCCTTTTACAAAACTGTAGTGTGGTTTTTAGCCACGGTGGTAACAGCTCAGATGCCAACGCTAAAAAATGCTCTACAGTTTTATAAATGGGGAGATAGAATAAAAATACGTAGACAAAGATTAAACTGAAGCACCAAGAAGCTGGACTCTGCATACAATGCAACATCACAGAAACAGCGATGCATCTCACCTAAAGCAAAAAATAAATAAATATAATTTTTTTTTCTACCTTGTCTTCTCTGGTTTCTGCTTTCTTCATTTTCTTGTCACTCTCTTCCTTTCATCCATTGTCTACCCTCTCTCTGCCCCTTCTATATGGCATCTTCTCTCTTTCTATTAGAAACTTTATGCATCCCCCTTCCATTTCTCCCTTCATCCCCATTAGTCTGGCATCCATCTTCCTCCCTTCCCTCCTCCAATGGTCTGGCATCTCTCCTCTCTTCTTCCCTTCCCTTTCCCACACCCACATGGTCTGGTATTTCACACTCTCCTCTCCCTACTTCCATCAGCATCTGCCCCCTTTCTCTCCCACCAACCCAATTCCATGCAATATCCATCCCCCTTATGTCTCTTTCCCTGCAATTCCATCAGCATCTGCCCCTTTCTCTCCCTCCACCACACTTCCATACCACCCTGACCCCCTTTATCACCCTTCACCATGATTCCATACCACCCTGACTCCCTTTCTCACCCTCCACACCAACCTGACTCCCCTTTGTCACCCTCCACACCCTTCCATACTACCCTGACCTCTTTGTCACCCTCCACACCCTTCCATGCCAATCTGAACCCCCTTTGTCACCCTCCACACCCTTCCATACCACCGACCCCTTTGTCACCCTTCACCATTAATCCATACCACCCTGACCCCCCTTTGTCACCCTTCAGCATGATTCCATACCACCCTGACCCCCCTGTCACCCTTCACCATGATTCCATACCACCCTGACTCCCCTTTGTCACCCTTCACCATGATTCCATGCCACCCTGACTCCCTTTCTCACCCTCCACATCCTTCCATGCCACCCTGATCTCCTTTCATTATCCTACTATGCTCCTTTCTTTCTCCATCCCAAAGGTCCCGCGATGACTGCTTCTGCTCCGGATGGAAGAGGTAAGTGATGTCCAAGGGGGCTGGGCCAGCAGACGAAGTTAGTTGTGGCAAGATCCCGCGATGACTGCGGCTGCCGGTCCACCCCCCCCCCTCCCCCATCGTCACTTACCTCTTCCGGAACAGAGGCAGTAGAAGGCGCAGTCATCGTGGGACCTTTGTTCACTTCAGCGCGGCTGCCGACCCTGCTCTAAGTACGGCAGCCATGCTGAGGTGCCATTTGCAGCAGTGAGGGAGGTTCCGGATCCGGCCGGCTGTGCACCCCCTTGGAGCATGCACCCGGAGCGGACGTCCCCCCCCCCTCCTTGGTACACTGATGTGACAGTATGCCGTACAGAGTAAAATGGAAATCTATAGCTTTCTGGAGAATACAAGTACATATGTGGCAAATCCATAGTTTAGGCACTTCAACAAAATCCATGACAGTTACATTCCATCTTTCTGAAAATTTTGATGAATATCATTTATTAATTTTTTGTTATACCATCAAAGTTGCACAAGCAAATAAAAGTGGTATACAATAAGAACAGAACACAGTCAAAGGAACTCTATAAGCATAAAAGAAACTACAGCCTAAAATAAATAATATCTAGCACTTGGTCTCTAATAGCGCATCACTCAAGCTCCTGATAAAAGGACAAGAAGGCCAATATTCAGAGTTCTTTAGCCGGCTGGGAAGCATGCCCTTATCACCCCCCCCCTTTAGACCTACCCTTTTTCTCTAAAGTCCTTGAAAAGATAGCACACCGCCAGCTCTCCATATTCTTGGACAAGACTGACATCATCCCGACCAAGTAGGTTTCAGAAAGACTCGCAGTATTCATTGCATTCCATGACTCTATCATGGACCAGTGGTAGTTGTCTCTCTGAATCTTTCCTCAGCCTTTGATCTTGTTGACCACTTTCTCTCCTTCAGCACTTGCACTCTATAGGGATCTCTGGCATGATCTTTCAAATGTTTCGCAGTTATCTTTCTATCCATACCTGTCGGCTATCTCATCATCGTTCCCATTCGCCTACGCTTCCCATCCAATCCGGGCTTCCCCAGGGCTCAATTCTTACACCTCCCTTTCTTACCTTAAATCAATCCAATAACTGTTTGCCCTTCTCCTATGCTGATGATCTTCAAATTCTCTATCGAGTTTCTTTAACTCAATTTGATTTATCTGAACATCTGTCTCACTAAGGTCTCCTCTTGTCTTCAGGAACACTACCTTTTCCTTAATTCAAAGAAGTGTGAAGCAATTCATTTTCCCAAACCTTAGATAGCCACTCCTCTTTCCCCCCACCATCAACCAACGTCTACTTGATTTCAAGAACTTTGTTAAAATTCTTGGGATTCATTTTGATAGTCACCTCACTTTTTAGACCCAAACTGATGTTTCAAGTTTATTTAAATTTTGATATATCGCTTATCAAATGTCTGAGTGGTTGACATAAAAATAAGTAAATAGATTAAAAATTCAAATACAAGGATATCCAAATAGACAATCAAAAAGATATATAAAGGATATGGGAAATACAATATATTAACAGTAAAGAATACAAAGGTTAAACACAGAAGGGAGGGGGGGAGAGAAAAAAAAGATTTAAAATAATCCAATCTTTTTCACACTAGGAGAAGTGTGTGGCACAGTGGTTGGAACTACAGCCTCAGCACCCTGGGGTTGTAGGTTCAAACCCCGCGCTGCTCCTTGTGACCCTGGGCAAGTCACTCAGTCCTCCATAGCCTCATAGTACGTTAGGTAGATTGTGAGCCCACCGGGACAGAGAGGGAAAATGCTTGAGTACCTGGTTGTAAAACCACTTAGATAACCTTGATAGGTGATATATAAAAATCCTAATAAACTTGAAATTTAAAATATTATTCTTATGATCATGGTGGAAAACTGTATGTTAGCAAAATGCCTCTATTTCTTAAATATAGTATACGTCTTTAAACAAAAAAGATTTTAAGATTAAATTTAAACCTATCCAAATAAGATTCATGCTAATAATAATGGATCATTCCATGTCAAGTGGACCAATACTGAAAACTGCCCACGCTCGACCCCCTTGATATCGAGCCAAATTTTACAGGGGTGTTGTCTAGGGTCTCAAATGAAACTCTGCAAAATTTTTTTGATCTATCTCAATTTGGTCAGGAGCTAGGGATGGTTAAACAAAAGCAATCAATCCACTCCCATGCCTCATGTGACCTAAAACGCCAACTTTGCTTAAGCACTGCGGCAGAAGGAAACTACCTAGGAATCTGAAATTTTGCAGTTTGGTACAACACCTTGGGCCAAGTTTCTGTGCCAAGTTTGAAATCTTTTGCGAACGTGCTTCCATTTCTACAGGTCAGCAAAGTAGGCAAAAAAATTTACAAATGAAAATTTTTGGCAGGTGAGGTTCAACGTGGATAAGTGTAAAGTGATACCAGAAGACTGGAGGATAGCGAACGTCATCCCAATTTTCAAGAAAGGATCAAGAGGGGATCCAGGAAACTACCGACCTGTGAGTCTCACATCGATTCCAGGGAAGATAATTGAAACACTAATTAAAGAAAACATTGTACAACACTTGGGGGATCATAATCTATTAAGGGATAGTCAGCATGGCTTCAGGAGAGGGAAGTCATGTTTGACAAATTTACTGCAATTCTTTGAGAAAGTGAACAAACAAATGGATAGAGGGGATCCAGTGGATATAATTTACTTGGACTTTCAGAAAGCGTTTGACAAGGTCCCACATGCAAGGCTTATGAAGAAACTACTAAGCCATGGAATAGAGGGAGAAGTACACAGATGGATCGGAAAATGGCTAGAAAACAGAAGGCAGAGGGTTAGCATAAATGGGAAATACTCGGACTGGGAGAAAGTGACTAGCGGCGTGCCCCAGGGCTCGGTTCTTAGACCTATATTGTTCAATATTTTTATAAACGACCTGGAGGAGGAAACATCATCCAATATAATTAAGTTTGCTGATGATACAAAACTATGTCGGGCGGTTGGCACTCAAAGGGACTGCGAGGACCTCCAGAAAGATCTGAACCAGCTGGAAACTTGGACGAAAAAGTGGCAGATGAACTTTAACATAAACAAATGTAAGGTGATGCACCTAGGAAAGAAAAATAAAGAACATGAGTATATGATGATGGGGGTGAAGTTAGCAAAATGCAAACAAGAAAGGGATTTGGGGGTACTGATTGACAGTACCCTTAAGTCATCGGTACAATGTGCGGCAGCGGCGAAGAAAGCAAACAGGATGTTGGGCATAATTAAGAAGGGGATTACGAGTAGATTGGAAGAGGTCATAATGCCGCTTTACAGAACAATGGTCAGACCGCATTTAGAATACTGTGTTCAACACTGGTTTCCATACCTTAAGAAAGATATAACTCTGCTGGAGAGAGTGCAGAGGCGAGCCACGAAACTTGTCAAAGGGATGGAGCATTTGGGTTACAAAGATCGACTCAGGAAACTGGGACTGTTTACCCTCGAGAAGAGAAGACTGAGGGGGATATGATAGAAACTTTTAAATTATTAAAAGGATTTGATAAAATGGACCAAGAAACAGCATTGCTAACATTTTCAAATGTGACACGGACTAGAGGTTATAGCCTGAAACTGAGTGGCAGCAGGTTTAGGACAAATGTCGGGAAGTTCTGTTTCGCGCAACGTGTGGTGGGTGCTTGGAATGCACTCCTCGGGGAGGTTGTGGAGGAGACTACTGTACTGGGATTCAAGCGCAAGTTGGATGCACACCTTCTTGCATATCATATTGAAGGATACGGTAAATCTGGGTCTCCAAAAAGGAGTACTTAAATAGGCCGCCGCGAGTGCGGATCGCTGGACTAGATGGACCTCGGTCTGATCCGGAAAAGCCGTTTCTTATGTTCTTATGATGCATGTAGGTAACAAAAATCTCATGCACGAATACAGGATGTCTGGGGCGGTACTTGGAGAGACCTCCCATGAACGAGACTTGGGAGTTCTGATCGACAAGTCGATGAAGCCATCGGCACAATGTGTGGCGGCGGCGAAAAGGGCGAACAGAATGCTAGGAATGATAAAGAAGGGGATCACGAACAGATCTAAGAAGGTTATCATGCTGTTGTACCGGGCCATGGTGCACCCTCACCTCACCTGGAGTACTGCATCCAGCACTGGTCGCCGTACATGAAGGAGGACACGGTACTACTCGAAAGGGTCCAGAGAAGAGCGACTAAGATGGTTAAGGGACTGGAGGAGTTGCCGGACAGGTTGTTTACCCTCTCCAAGGTAGAGAGAACGAGAAGGCACTCTCTAAAATTGAAAGGGGATAGATTCTGTACGAACATAAGGAAATTCTTTTTCACCCTGAAAGTGGTAGAAAACTGAAACACTCTTCCGGAGCCTGTAATAGGGGAGGACACCCCCTCCAGGGATTCAAGACAAAGTTAGACAAGTTTGTGCTGAATCAGAACGTACGCAGGTAGGGCTAGTCTCAGTTAGGGCGCTGGTCTTTGACCAGAGGGCCGCCGTGTGAGCGGACTGCTGGGCACGATGTACCATTGGTCTGACCCAGCAGCGGCAATTCTTATGTTCTTATACTGCTACTGGTAGGTAAGTCAGCTGAGGGTACAACTTTACCAGCAGACATGTACCATGAGGTACTCCCAAGATTTGCAATATGAGCTGAATATGATTTGTAAGTGAAGCTGAAGATATGACCATCCAAAAAATATAGCTTTATGCATTT
Source organism: Geotrypetes seraphini (assembly GCF_902459505.1). Lineage (NCBI taxonomy): Eukaryota > Metazoa > Chordata > Amphibia > Gymnophiona > Dermophiidae > Geotrypetes > Geotrypetes seraphini. Next base: position 74,796,350 of record NC_047095.1, read on the forward strand.
ATGCAAATTTTCACTGGTTTTCAAATTCAAATATCTCTAATGTGTAGTTTTTTTTGGGGGGGTTGAATATCATTTGAAAGACCATGTTTTTTGCTACAGAAGCTATCCTGTTTCATCTTAGACCCAATCTTTCTTTGATGTGAATTGATGGTTTAAAGATAAGCATTACTTGCTTGCGTAAACATGTTATGTTGAAGGGTCATTGGCACTTCATTGTGAATGTGCAGTGGAACTATATTGATCTGAAAACTCATAACCAAGCTTTTTGGCAGCCACAAGTACTCGTCTCGTACTATGCTCAGCGTTTGATAAACTTACTGTGTACTTTTGCAAGATGACAGTCAAAACATGCATTGGCTTGTACAAACTACTTACTGCATGCAAGCCCAAATGCATAATCATGTGATTCACAAGAATGTACGCATAGCTGTAGTAGTATGTCTGATACATGCAGCTTTTCTGAACAGGAAAAGAAACAAAGATGGGATAGAACGCCTTAGGAAATCGGACGGAAACTATGCAGAATCAAATTCTACCAAGGCAGAACTACTAAACGAATACTTCTGCTCAGTGTTCACCTGTGAAGCACCGGGAGCCGGTCCACAGTTACGGACAAGAGACAACCAGAAAGACCCGTTTCTAGATTTCGAGTTTACGCCCAGCAGCGTCTACTGCGAACTTTCAAGACTCTAAGTAAACAAAGCCATGGGACCAGACAACCTACACCCCCAGGGTCCTCAGAGAGTTGAGCGAAGTCCTGGCGGAACCATTAGCCATACTCTTCAATCTTTCCCTACGTACCGGAAGAGTCCCCTTGGACTGGAAAACAGCTAACGTTATTCCACTTCACAAAAAAGGCTGCAAGACAGAGACAGCAAATTACAGACCGGTGAGTCTCACATCCATAGTGAGCAAGCTTATGGAAACACTGATCAAGCAGAAACTCGACACAATCCTGGACGAAGAAAACCTACGTAATCCCCACCAACACGGATTTACCAAGTGCAGGTCCTGCCAATCTAATCTGATTGGCTTCTTTGAATGGGTAACTAGACAACTGGATGCCGGGGAGTCTCTGGACGTAATATATTTGGACTTCAGCAAAGCTTCTGATAGCGTCCCACATCGCAGGTTATTGAACAAGCTGAAATCGCTGGGATTAGGGGACACACTAACTGCATGGGTTAGGGATTGGCTAAGCGGTAGACTTCAAAAGGTAGTGGTAAATGGTACCCCCTCCAAAACGTCAGACGTGACCAGTGGAGTGCCACAGGGCTCGGTCTTGGGCCCGATTCTATTCAACTTATTCATAGGTGATATGACCCAAGGGCTTAGAGGAAAACTATCTTTGTTTGCCAACGACACCAAACTATGCAACATAGTAGGCAAAAGTTTTTTGTCTGACAGTATGACGCAGGACCTACTACTACTGGAACAGTGGTCATCGACTTGGCAGCTCAGCTTCAATGCTAAAAAGTGTAAAGTAATACACCTGGGTAAGAGAAATACATGCAGAACTTACACACTAAATGGTGAGACCTTGGCTAGGACCACGGCGGAACAGGATTTAGGGGTGATCATTAGTGATGACATGAAGGCTGCCAATCAAGTGGAGAAGGCTTCCTCCAAGGCAAGGCAAATGATGGGTTGTATCCGTAGGGGTTTTGTCAGCAGGAGACTTGAAGTCATAATGCTGCTATACAGATCCATGGTGAGACCTCATTTGGAGCATTGTGTTCAGTTCTGGAGACCACACTACCGGAAAGATGTGCTGCAAATTGAGTCGGTTCAGCGAATGGCCACCAGGATGGTCTCGGGGCTTAGGGATCTCACGTATGAAGAAAGGCTAAATAAATTGCAGTTGTACTCACTTGAGGAACGAAGAGAGAGGGGGGACATGATTGAGACGTTCAAGTATGTTACGGGCCGTATCGAGGTGGAAAATGATATCTTCTGTCCTATAGGTCCCTTGACCACCAGAGGGCATCTGCTGAAAATCAGGGGAGGGAAGTTTCGTGGTGATTCCAGAAAATACTTCTTCACAGAAAGGGTGGGTTGATCATTGGAACAGTCTTCCTCTGCAGGTGATTGAGGCCAGCAGCGTGTCAGATTTTAAGAGAAAATGGGATATTCACGTGGGATCTCTAAGGGAGTAAAGTCAGGGGGGTGGGTCATTAGAGTGGGCAGACTTGATGGGCTATGGCCCTTTTCTGCCGTCATATTCTATGTTTCTATGTTCTGACTTGCAACTATCACAGTACAGTGGCTGTATGAACAAGTCTGGCTTTAAAGTTCATCATGACCTTATAACACCATATGACTTCATTATTTCACAAAGCTTGCCTTGGGTGTGTTGCTTTCTGTCTATTCTTTCTGTGCAGCATCTGATTCTTTCCCTAGTTAACTAGGCTATGCCAGTGTGGATTTTGGAAACTTACTCTGCACTTGCTGACATGTACAACTTGCTTTGCTCTATTTTCATTGTGTTCTCACACTGATATTATTCACCTTACTTTTATTCTGTATTTTTAGGTGACTTATCTTATGGAGACAAATAATAAGCTAGAGCCCTGCAGTATTGGAATCTATGATAGTTTTGAGTGCCAGAAACCGTCTACCTTCTATTCTGGAGAAAGATGTTTGAAGCTTATTTCTGATTTCTCTTTGCCTGACCAAGAATTAATTAAAAGACGCTCTGGACTTTCTACTTTGTCCGTGGAATCTAATATCTGTACTTATCATGAAGCCTTGATTCTGATGAAGTTTGAATTTCTACAGAAAAACTGCTGTAATCCGTTCAGAAAACAGAATCACAGCAATATCAAAGGTCTACGCTCAATTGATCTTCCTGCAGCTGATCATTTAAAAGCTATCAAAAAGCATGAGTTTAAATCAGGCCAAAAGCTTTGCCCAAGATGCAAGCAAGACTTGTGTGTCAAACTGCAAGATCTAAGTAGCCCTAAGTCTGATTCTGACAGTGATGACCCTACCAATGCATCTGAAAACCTCAATGCCAGCTTTTCATCACTAGGAATCTCTCCTCTAAAGATTCAACAGATTAGCAAGCAAAATTCCTTAAGTTATGCTAAATGCAAACTCTCTGAAGCCCATAATGCAATTGCAGACCAAATTGCAGTTATTGGTGTCTTAACTCCAGCTGATATCAAAGCAGAACCAGAAAGTGGCCAATGTAAAAGGTGTTCTGACTATGACCTTCTACTCAGTGAACTGAAGCAGAAGTTGGAACTATCTAGTAATAGGGAGAAGATACAAATTCTCACTCTTGCTCTACACAGCTGGACTATTGAGAAAACTGCTTTGGAATTTGGTGTTTCAAAAGAATGGTTAAAAAGGCCAGGAAGCTGAAACAGCAGGATGGCATTCTTGCTGTTCCAGCAACAAAGAGAGGAAAAGTACTTGTTCAGCAGACTACACAGAAAGCTCTGGATTTTTATGAAGACGATGAAATCTCTAGAATATGCCCAGGCAAAAAACAATTATGTCCCTGTTCAGATCAGTGGTGAAAAAGTGCAAAAGCAGAAAAGATTGCTATTATGCAATCTGAAGGAACTGTATACCACCTATCGCAGTCAGCAGGGGCCTGAAATTGAGTTCTCAAAGTTCTGTAAGCTTTGGCCACAGTGGTATCACAGTCAGTTCATCAGGGAGTCATTCAGTCTGTGTCTGCACAATCCACCAGAATGTGAAACTTATGCATTCAGCAATTGCAGTTCCAGATGATTACAAGGTGCTTCTGAATAAAACTGTCTGTGATATGAACTCAAAAAAATGCATGTTGCAGTGGTGTGAAATATGTCCTGGGCAGATCCCTCTGGAAGAATATTTTACTGAATTCTTTGGTGAACATGATCCAGATGATATCATTGAATTTAAGCAGTGGATTCACATTGATCGGGATACACTGGAAACTCAACAGTTATCCAGAGGACTTCACTTCCAAATTAATAGAAACATAGAATATGACGGCAGAAAAGGGTCTTCGGTCCAACAAGTCTGCCCACTCAAATAACCCTCCCCTCTAAGTTCTTCTTTGAAGTGAGCCCTCGTGTTGATCCCATTTGTTCTTAAAGTCAGTCACGTTACTGGCCTCAACTACCTGAAGTGGAAGATCATTCCAACGGTCAACCACCCTTTCGGTGAAGAAGTACTTCCTAGTGTCACTGGAATTTCCCGCCCCTGATTTTTAGCGGATGCCCTCTTGTCACCGTAGGGCCTGTAAGGAAAATGTCTTCTTCCACCTCAATACGGCCAGTAACGTATTTGAACGTCTCTATCATGTCACCCCTCTCCCTGCGTTCGAGAGTAAAGGTGCAACTTTCTAATTTGACCAGCCACCATTTTATTTCTAAGTACCAAAGTGCTTATCTGAAGTAACTGAAAGCAAATATAAAGGAGGGGCATGCTATTGTTTTGATGGACTTCGCTGAAAATTATTCCTTCATCGTTCAGGATGCAGTCCAGGGGTTTCACTGGGAAAATAGCCAAGCAACATTACACCCCTTCGTTGTCTACTTCTGAAATCCTGATATCCAAAGCCTATGGCATATACATGATCAGTGACTACTTGCGTCATGATACTATTGCTGTTCATGCATTGAGGAAGCTTATTCTGCATCTGAAGAAGTCTTGCCTGTCTTAAGCCATATTCACTACTTTAGTGATGGTTCTGCTGCGCAATATAAAAACTTCAAGAATTTAATTAACCTCTGTAGCCATGATACTGACTTTCAAATTACTGCTGAGTGGAACTTCTTTGGCACTAGCCATGGCAAATCTCCATGTGATGGGACTAGGGGAACAGCCAAGCGTTTAGCTGCCCATGCCAGCTTACAACGCCCTCTCAATAACCAAATTTTGACACCAAGGGATCTATTTGAATTCTGCAATAAATCTGTCTCGGGATTCAAATTTTTCTTCATTGCTTAGGAAGATATTGAAGCAATAAGACCTGCTCAGGAGCAAAGGTTTAGTATGGGCCATACAGTGGCTGGAAGAAGAGAAAATCACCAATTTAAGCCCATAGACACTGCTAGACTCTGCATTAGCAAAATTTCAAGTGACACCAGCTCGTTCATTGCCAATGTCTTAGAGTCTGATACTGATCCTGAACATGTCCCTACCTTTCAAGCATCCAGCTTTCAACCTGGACAGCACATAGCTTGCATATATGACAATTGCATATATGAAAAAAAGGGGTCGAGGCGGCAGAGGGTCCTCATCGCTAGGTCAGCCAAACGAGGGTCTGTTGGAGCAAGCACGAGGTGAAGCTGGGGGCGGAGCGGAGCGGATCGGAGGTGCTGTAAGCAGACTGTGTGCTTGTTCCCAACTGCAGGGCAGAGGAGGCTGACACAGAGGGCGGACTAGAGCAGGAGGAAAGAGAGGAGCGGAGAGGTTAGGAGAAGCAAAAGGAGAGTCGGAGAAGGCAGTAAAAAGGGGGCGGAGAGGAGCAGAGAAGGCAGGAGAAGCAGCAAAGGGAGCGGGTGGTAGCCCCGCCCACCCCCGACGTCACAGCCGAGCTCCCCCATAAAAGGGGTTGAGGCGGCAGAGGGTCCTCATCGCTAGGTCAGCCAAACGAGGGTCTGTTGGAGCAAGCACGAGGTGAAGCTGGGGGCGGAGCGGAGCGGAGCGGATTGAATCGGAGGTGCTGTAAGCAGACTGTGTGCTTGTTCCCAACTGCAGGGCAGAGGAGGCTGACACAGCGGGCGGACTAGAGCAGGAGGAAAGAGAGGAGCGGAGAGGTTAGGAGAAGCAAAAGGAGAATCGGAGAAGGCAGTAAAAAGGGGGCGGAGAGGAGCAGAGAAGGCAGGAGAAGCAGCAAAGGGAGCGGGTGGTAGCCCCGCCCACCCCCGACGTCACAGCCGAGCTCCCCCATAAAAGGGGTCGAGCCAACGGCGCCCGGCTGTTCGGCGCGCGGCAAAGACGCTCGCCTTAGCGAGAGCGCCTTTGCGAAGGGCCTCAAGGAAGGGCTATCAACTTTAGCCATCTCTCTAGCTAATTAACCAATTAACTTCAGTCTTTCTTCAATCTCACCTCTTCCAAATCTTTCAACTCTCTTCTTTCTACCTAACCAACAAGCAACCAAACCCTTGCACTTAACAGGCGGTCCACACCAATCATTCTATCCCTAAACCATCTTAAACAGGCAGACCACACTATCCTCTAATCAGACTGACCTCACTAGCACACTAACAAGCAGGCAACTTTAACCAACAATTAATTAACTACTCTATCCCTCTGACTAAGAACTAACTACTTCTATCCCTCCAACCTACACCTAACAGCCCCTACCCTTTTAAAAAAAAAAAAAAAAAAAATTTTTTTCTTTATTTTTTTATTAATGGCAGGCAGAACTAGAAGCAGCAAGACTTCAATCAAGACAGGCACTTCATTAGCTGGTAGTACCCAGGGGATGGCTACGGTCTTCGTACAGACGGAAGGAAAGCCAGGACAGAGAGCGGAGGTCTCTGTACAGACCGAGGCCATCCCCTCAAAGATGTCTACAGTCTCCACACAGACGGAAGCAATGGTTCAGCCAGATGAAAGCCTTCTGCGAGAGCTGAGGAGCCTGAGAGAAGAGGTTCAACGCTTAAGAAGCATCCGTGACGACGAAACCTTCATCGATGGAGTCATACAGGAGCTGTCCCAGATCGCTGAACAAGAACCTGACAGGGCCATCCTAGAGACACCCAAAGCTTCAAAACCTACAAACTTGAAAACAACCATCGGTATTCAGGAAGTTACTGAGGACGCTGATTCCTGGCAGCTTGTGACTTCCTCCACAGGAAAACGCAGTAAACCTAATTCTGTTTCTTTCTCTCACATGCAGGGCAACTCCACATCGACACCTCAAATCACCCTTAAGAACAGATACCAGCTGCTTCAGGAAGATCCTGACAACGAGGTACAGGAGGATGTTCAGCAGACGGTTCCAGTTCCAGTTCCGGAGTCAACAGATCGACCCACCCCTAAGAAGCGCAGGGTGGTAGTCATCGGGGATTCGCTACTAAGGGGCACCGAGGGACCAATTTGTAGACCACACCTGCAATCAAGAGAGGTCTGCTGTTTGCCAGGGGCCAGGATCCGGGATGTAACTGCTTGCCTGGATGGACTCATCAAGCCCCGAGACCACTTCCCCATGATTCTCATCCACGTCGGAACCAATGACACCGTCAGGAGCACCACGGAGAACATACCCGATGACTTCAGAGCCCTGGGTGAGAAGCTGAGGAGGATGGATGCGCAGGTGGTCTTCTCCTCGATCCTCCCAGTGAGGGGCAAGGGCAGTGCCAGGGAGGATCGCATCAGGAGGGCGAACGACTGGCTGCGAGGATGGTGCAAGGAGATGAACTTTGGGTTCCTGCATCATGGAGAGGCACTGCAAGGATTACAGGGACCAGACGGGTTACACCTGACCAGAAGAGGGAAGAACGTCCTTGGACACCGCTTAGCCCGCCTACTTCACAAGGCTTTAAACTAGGTAAGTTGGGGGAGGGTACTGGCACAAACAACCTACTTGACGAGCTAAGCTACCAATTTCTTCTTGAGACTAAAGTAAGGGAGACTAAAGTAAGTAAACACTATAATTCAGGGTCACATTGTTATGCTGGGGCTAAGGGGAGCACACATTGTAATTCTGGGTCTAAGGGGAGTTCACATTGTAATTCTGGATCTAGGAGGGGTGCACATTGTGATTCTGGGACTAGGAGAAGTACACATTGTAATTCTGGGTCCAGCGACAGAATACACACTGCAAACTGTATTATAGGAAGTCAAGTTGCTCAAGAGGGAATACACCCACAGGGTACACACAATTCTGAGTCTGGGTTAGGCATAAACTGTAGTTCTGGGTATGGGGAGTCCGGGAAAGGTGCACGTTGCACCTCTGGGTCAAGGAAGAGTACAAGACATGCAAATAATGCTAAAGGTGGCCTAGTTGCTATAGCAGGAATGTCCCCACTGAGACGTAACAAACATACAACATGGAGGGCTATGTACGTCAACGCCCACAGTCTGGGAAACAAGATCCTGGAACTGGAAACAGAAATGACAAATGCCGACTTGGATGTGGTGGCGATATCTGAGACCTGGCTCACAGACTCCCACGGGTGGGACATGGTCATATCGGGTTACAACTTGCTTCGCCGGGACAGGGAGGGCAAAATGGGAGGAGGTGTAGCATTATATACTAAAGATGACATAAAAGTCACCAGAATCACAGATGTACGGTACACTGGGGAATCCCTTTGGGTAAATTTGGCCAGAGGGAAGGACAAATGCCTGTATCTTGGCGTAGTATACAGACCCCCAAGACAACAGGATGACCAAGATATGGAATTAATCGGAGATATAGAGAATATCACCTTGCGTGGGGACACAGTATTGTTAGGTGACTTCAACATGCCTGATGTGGATTGGGTCACGCTTTCCTCTGCTTCAGGCAGCAGCAGGAGGCTATTAAACTCCTTGAAGGGAGCAAGACTAAGGCAACTGGTGTTGGAACCAACAAGGGATCAGGCAATCCTAGACCTGATACTTACCAATGGAGAAAGTGTCACAGAGGTCTCGGTGGGCGACACATTGGCCTCCAGCGACCACAACATGGTATGGTTCAATCTCAGGAAAGGTTTCACTAAATCTACCACACTGACCAAGGTCCTTAAATTCAAGGACACAAACTTCAAAGACATGGAGAACTTCGTTCACCAGGCGCTACAAAGCCAAGCAGAAACCGATAATGTGGAAGAAATGTGGTCAACTATGAAAGCCATCATACAGGAAGCAACAAACCGCTATGTTAAATCGGTAAGTAAACGGAGTAGGAACAATAAGCCACAGTGGTTCTCTGCGAAGATCTCGGACCTCATCAAGGAGAAGAAAAAAGCATTCATCTCTTACAAACAATCAGGGAAACAGGACTCCAGGGAAATCTATCTGGCCAAGTCAAAAGCAGTCAAAACAGCAGTTAGGGAGGCCAAATTCCGCATGGAGGAGTCTTTAGCAAGGAACATAAAGAAAGGAGATAAATCCTTTTTCAGGTATATCAGTGACAGGAACAAGAACTCAGGTGGGATAGTACGCCTCAGGAAACCAGAGGGAGACTATGCAGAAACGGACTCGGAAAAAGCCCAACTGTTAAATGAATACTTCTGCTCAGTCTTCACCCGCGAGGCACCGGGACTTGGTCCTCAGCTGCAAACAAGGGTTTACTCAGCTGATCCGTTTAGTAATTTCGAGTTTACGCCCAGCAGTGTCTACTGCGAGCTGTCAAAGCTCAAGGTTAACAAGGCAATGGGGCCTGACAACCTACACCCCAGGGTGCTCAGGGAGTTGTGTGATGTCTTGGCGGAACCGCTATCCGCGCTCTTCAATCTCTCCCTTAGTCCCTTGGACTGGAAAATGGCTAACGTCATTCCACTTCATAAAAAAGGCTCCAAGATGGAGACAGCAAACTACAGACCGGTGAGTCTCACATCAATAGTGAGCAAACTAATGGAAACTCTAATCAAACGCCAATTGGATACGATCATGAACGAGGAGAATCTACGGGATCCCCGTCAACATGGATTTACTAAGGGGAGATCCTGCCAATCCAACCTGATCGGCTTCTTTGACTGGGTGACGAGAAAGCTGGATGTTGGGGAGTCCCTGGACATCGTATACCTGGACTTCAGCAAAGCATTCGATAGCATACCACACCGCAGGTTGCTGAGCAAGATGAGTTCTATAGGATTGGGCGACACGTTGACGAAATGGATTGGGAACTGGCTTGAGGGTAGGCTTCAGAGGGTAGTGGTGAATGGCACCCCCTCCGAAACGACGGAGGTGATCAGTGGAGTGCCACAGGGCTCCGTCCTGGGCCCGATCCTGTTCAACATCTACATAAGAGACTTGGCAGAAGGGCTCCGAGGTAAAATAACATTATTTGCTGATGATGCCAAACTAAGCAATGTAGTGGCCAAGAGTACAACAAACAAAAATTAAATGCCCGACAACATGATGCACAACCTACTACTACTGGAGCGCTGGTCTAGGTCCTGGCAACTCAGCTTCAATGCCAAAAAATGCAAAGTCATGTACCTGGGCAGCCAAAATCCATGCAAGACTTACACCCTAAATGGCGAGATCCTAACAAGAACTGAAGCAGAACGTGACCTAGGGGTGATCGTCAGTGAGGACATGAAGGCTGCCAATCAAGTGGAGCAAGCTTCCTCCAAAGCAAGGCAAATCATAGGTTGCATACGCAGGAGTTTCGTCAGCCGTAAGCCTGAAGTCATTATGCCATTGTATAGATCCATGGTGAGACCACACCTGGAGTACTGTGTGCAATTTTGGAGGCCGCATTACCGAAAAGATGTGCTGAGACTGGAGTCGGTCCAGAGAATGGCCACCCGGATGATCGCGGGTCTCAAGGATCTCCCGTACGAGGAAAGGCTGGATAAGTTACAGCTCTACTCACTCGAGGAACGCAGAGAGAGGGGAGACATGATCGAGACGTTCAAGTATCTCACGGGTCGCATCGAAGTGGAAGAGGATATCTTCCTTCTCAAGGGTCCCACGGCAACCAGGGGGCACCTGTGGAAAATCAGGGGAGGGAAACTGCACAGTGACACCAGGAAATTCTTTTTCACTGAAAGAGTGGTTGACCGCTGGAATAATCTTCCACTTCAGGTCACTGAGGCCAGCAGCGTGCCTGATTTTAAGGCCAAATGGGATAGACACGTGGGATCTATTCACTGAGTTAGGTGGGGAAGGGTCATTGCGGTGGGCAGACTAGATGGGCCGTGGCCCTTATCTGCCGTCTATTTCTATGTTTCTATTCTTGATGGATTGGTCATGTATATGAAATTTCAATGGAAGAATGAGACATCCTGGTTAATTTTTTGCATCCACAAGGTTCTGCACGGTCATTTCACTGGCCTCCCCACAGAGACATATGCTGGATCCCTGAACAGTATATTATTGCAGGCCTTAATGCACCTATGACCACTTAATCAGGCAAACAGTAAACTTATCCACAAGCTATTTTGGCAAACATTGACCAGACTTTCAAAACCATGTGCAAGAAACTGAGTTAAAAGTTGAATTTATGCGATTTCCTGATCTTTGTCAGTATGTATGCACACTTTAAATAAATGTGGGTTTTGCACTTTTCTTTTTTATCTTTAAAGCTTAGAAATTTATATGGTATTATCTGACTATTGGGAATGTCTTTCAGACAATGGATCAATAACTGATAAATATGTGGTCTCAGTGTATAATACACTTGTCATGATCTTCACGACCAGTGGCAGTGGGTATATGAAAATGCTTGGATACATAAAACAGTAACAATCTGAACTTAATTGTGAAACTTCATGTACCTTGTTCATTTGCATACAATATGGTTTGTGTTAAACATGCCTCTTTTCAGTATTAAACATTCATGCACAAATACAACTAATGCTTATCTTTGAAGCTTTAATTCTCACCAAAGAAAGGTCGGGTCCAAGATGAAACAGGATAGCTTCTGTAGCAAAAAAAACATGCTCTTTCAAATGATATAAACCCTCCCCCCAAAAAAACCCAAAAACTACACATTAGAGATATTTGAATCTGAAAAATAGTGAAAATTTGCATAAATGCATAGAGCCATATTTTTTGGATGGTCATATCTTCAGCTTCACTTCACTGTAAAGGCTCGTATTGCAAATCTTGGAAGTACCTCATGGTACATGTCTGCTAGTAAAGTTGTATCTTCAGCTGACTTACCAACCAGCAGCAGTATGGAGCCAAACTTTGCCAAAAATTTTCATTGGTGAATTTTGCTGCCTACTTTGCTGATCTGTAGAAATGGAAGCACGTTCGCAAAAGATTTCAAACTTGGCACAGAAACTTGCCCCAAGGTGTTGTACCAAACTGCAAAATTTCAGACTCCTAGGTAGTTTCCTTCAGCCGTAGTGCTTAAGCAAAGTTGATGTTTTAGGTCACACGAGGCATGGGAGTTATCAATTGCTTTTATTCAACCACCACTAGCTCCTAACCAAATTGAGATAGATCCCAAAATTTTTGCAGAGTTTCATTTGAGATCCTAGACAACATCCCTGTAAAATCTGGTTGGATTTCAAGTAGGTCGAGCATGGGCTCCTGGTCCACTTGACATGGAATGACCCTAATAATAAATTTATTTATATATTGCAATACTTCATGGCTCAGTGCAATTTACAATAAGAAAAATACTGCAAAATGCATAGCGATATTACATCAAAGTATCACACATTTAAAGTGCATAAAAGAGTAGTTATACATATTTGTCAAAAAGATAAGTTTTTAGTAATTTTCTAAAAGTCTGATTAGAGTAAGAAATTTGAACTCTGAGGATTTTCTTAGGAGATCAGACTCCACAAGTGACCCTTGAGGGGAGGAATGCTGGCCTAGTGCCTAACCCTCAGTAAGCCTGCTTCTAAGAGAGAGGTTGTAGAGGCTCAGCATTAAATATAGTTTTCACACACCCCGTTTCACAAATTTACTTTATTTAATCAATTAATCTTTTAGTGGTGCCCAGGTACTGTTTCAGGCGGGGCTGTTTCCCTTTGAGAACCCAGTAGACTTTGGCTGCTTATTGGAGTTTCTTTCTAAGCATCTTCCGCAGCAATTTTTGGGGAGATTTTTTTGGTTTAGTCTATCCATATGCAAGCCTAAGCACATTATTGTTTTTGATTTCAATTACCCCAACATTGACTGGTTAAATGTTACATCAGGGAGTACTAGGGAGGTATCAACATCGTATATGCCTTTTAGAAAGCTATTAAAAACCCATCTGTTCTCAAAATTCTTGTAATCTCTTCAAAGCAGCATACTGATGTGAAACTATTGTTAACTCGTTGACGCCAATACTCTATCTATTGTAGTTCACTGACAATGGTCAGCCCATCTCTTTTGTAAACCGCATAGAAGCGAAAGGCTTTTGCGGTATATAAATAAAAAATTTATGTTATGTAAAATTTCTAGGGGGAGACCGGATCCAAGATGGCTGCAACAGCTTGCTGCTGAAACAGACGCTGCGGATCTTACCTGCAATTTAACTTTGTTAATATGCCGAAACGGAGGGGTAGGGCCGTTGGTAATGCCTTCAGATGGCATGCTGTTCCACTGTTCGGCTCCATTGATCAACTTCTGCAACACCTGCAGAGGGAAACTGAGCTGTTGGGACCTCGCCCGTTGGAAATGCCGCCAAGGAGTGACATAGCAGTAGATCTCCCTGGGCTAGACGCCACCTTGAGTCCCAAGGTTAGACCGCTCTCCACGTGTGCTCAATGGGTCTGGAAAGGCGGCATTTGAGTCACGAGAGGCTGCTCAGAGCTTGCTGGAGATCCCTGGAGAGACTGTGTTTTCCCCGAAAAGACTGCCTGAGGAAGAACACCTGACGGAGACGGATCGAGGCAGTCAAGAGGTATGTTTGGGAGCTGAGAGCTCTTTACTACCACTTGAAACCTTTTTAACTGCAACTAAACCTCCAGAAGTTACTCTGGAAGCAATATGGAACTTGATAGTAAAACTTGGGAACTCAATTGTGCCACAACTTAACAAACAGGGAGAGAGATTAGAAGAACAAGTAAAAGAAATTTCTAATTTAAAACAAGACACCACGACACTTAAAACTGATTTATTAAAAGTTTCTACGGAAATGACCTCTGGAAAAAAGTTCAAGAAGCCCTAATAATGGATAACACTTACATAAGGAAAAAACTTGAGACTGGAAAATTTAGGCAGAGCTTACAATCTACGTATCTTAAATTTTCCTAAGATACTACTGGTCACTCCAATAGATAGGGTGAAAAGATACTTTAGAGAAATTTTGGATATATCGGAACAATCTATGCCTCCCCTTGTAAAGGTTTATTACTTACTGTAGTTCTGGGTCTGGGGAGTCCGGGAAAGCTGCACGATGTAGTTCTGGGTCTAAGGAGAGTACAAAATATGCGAATAATGCTAATAATGCGAATAATGCTAAAAGTGTCCAGGTAGCTCAAGCGGGAATATCCCCACAGAGATGTAACAAAAATACAACGTGGAGGCCTATGTATGTCAACGCACACAGTTTGGGAAACAAGATCCTGGAACTGGAAACAGAAATAAGGAATGCCGACCTGGATGTTGTGGCGATATCTTAGATCTGGCTCACAGACTCTGGGTGGGACATGGTCTTATCGGGTTACAACTTGCTTCGCCGGGACAGGGATGGCAAAATGGGAGGAGGTGTAGCATTATATACTAAAGATGACATTAAGGTTACAAGAATCGCAGATGTCCAGTATACCGGAGAATCCCTTTGGGTTAATTTGGCCAGAGGGAAGGACAAATGCCTGTATCTTGGCGTATTTTACAGACCCCCAAAACAACAGGATGACCGGGATATGGAATTAATCGGTGATATAGAAAATATCACCTTGCGCGGGGACACAGTATTGCTAGGTGACTTCAACATGCCTGATGTGGATTGGGTTACACTTACCTCTGCTTCCGGCAGCAGCAGGAGGCTATTAAACTCTATGAAAGGAGCAAGCCTCAGGCAACTGGTGTTGGACCCAACAAGGGATCAGGCAATACTGGACCTGTTACTTACCAAAGGAGAAAGTGTCACAGAGGTCTCGGTGGGCGACACATTGACCTCCAGTGACAACATGGTATGGTTCAATCTTAGGAAAGGTTTCACTAAATCTACCACACTTACCAAGGTCCTCAAATTCAAGGACACAAACTTCCAAGACATGGGTGACTTTGTTCACCAGGCGCTAAAAAGACAAGCAGAAACTGATAAGAGTGGAAGAAATGTGGTCGACTTTGAAAGCCACCATACAGGAAGCGACAAACCGTTATGTTAAATTAGTAAGTAAACGGCAAAGGAACAATAAGCCGCAGTGGTTCACTGTGGAGATCTCAGACCTCATCAAAGAGAAGAAAAAAGCATTCATCTCTTACAAACAATCGGGGAAACAAGAATCTAGAGCAGACTACCTGACCAAGTCAAAAGCCGTCAAAACAGCAGTCAGGGAGGCTAAATTCCACATGGAGGAGTCTCTGGCAAAGAACATCCAGAAGGGAGATAAGTCCTTCTTCAGGTATATCAGCGACAGAAGTAAAAACTCAGGTGGGATAGTACGTCTTAGAAAACCGGACGGAGACTATGTGGAAAAGGACTCGGAAAAGGCCCAACTGTTAAATGAATACTTCTGCTCAGTCTTCACCCGAGAAGTTATGTACCTGGGCAGCAAAAATCCATGCAAGACTTATACCCTAAACGGCGAGATCCTAACAAGAACGGTAGCAGAAAGAGACTTAGGGGTGATCGTCAGTGAAGACATGAAGGTTGCCAATCAAGTGGAGCAAGCTTCATCCAAGGCAAGACAAATCATAGGTTGCATAAGCAGGGGTTTCGTCAGCCGTAAGCCTGAAGTCATTATGCCATTGTATAGATCCATGGTGAGGTCCCACCTGGAATACTGTGTGCAATTCTGGAGGCCGCATTATCACAAGACTGAGACTGGAGTCGGTCCAGAGAATGGCCACCAGGATGGTCTTGGGACTCAAGGATCTCCCGTATGAAGAACAGCTAGATAAATTACAGCTATACTCGCTCGAGGAGCGAAGAGAGAGGGGAGACATGATTGAGACGTTCAAGTATTTCACAGGCCGCATCGAAGCGGAGGAAGATATCTTCTTTTTCAAGAGTCCCACGGCAACAAGAGGGCATCCGCGGAAAATCAGGGGCGGGAAACTGTGTGGCGACATCAGGAAATTCTTTTTCACTGAAAGGGTGGTTGATCGCTGGAATAGTCTTCCACTTCAGGTGATTGAGGTCAGCAGCGTGCCTGATTTTAAGGCCAAATGGGATCGACACGTGGGATCTATTCACAGGGTAAAGGTAGGGGAGGGTAATTAGGGTGGGCAGACTGGATGGGCCGTGGCCCTTATCTGCCGTCTATTTCTAAATTTCTATGTTACCGCAGAAAATTGATAAACAAAAATCTGGGAATGGAAACCTACGAGAGTCCCCATTAGATGTCTCCACTTTATTGGAGACATCTGATGCTTCAATGGTTTCTCCAGTTACACTTTTCCTGACGGTAGCGTTATAACCGGATAAAGAATGGATTCTAAAGATGTTCTTCAAAAAACAGATCTAAGGAATTTTTGGGATATAAAATCCAGATTTTTCCAGATGTCTCTAGAGACACACAAAAAAGGAGACGTTAGTTTTTGATCTTGAGACCAGCAGTGACTGAGATAGAAGGTGTATTCTATTTGAGATTTGCCTGCAAGTGTGTGATTAGATATCAGTCCCTAAAATAGGTTTTTTATGAACCTTCACAGTTATCCAGTTTCATATCCCTTAAACGCCTTGAGCGAGATGTGTAATATCGTCACCAGTATAAATGAAGTTTCCTTACTCAGTAGTTAAGCTGTAAATCTTAGAACTGTTAACTTTGTTAACTTTTTTTTTCTTTGGAATCACTGATGTAAATCTTGGATCTAAAAACTGAGGACTTGAGATAGATTCAGCGTATAGTCTAGTTTTCTTCTTTTTTTTTTTTTAGATTGATGTATAATTTGAAATTACTTTGCTCAATCTATCTTTCTGAACAAGTGTATTATACTTGAAAGTTATTCTGAAAACTATAAATAAAAATAATAAAAAAAAATTCTAGATGTTATAAATGACTACTTCTTAGAGCAACTGGTCTGGGAACTGACAAGAGGGGGAGCTATTTAGATTTGGTCCTTAGTGATATGCAGGGAATAGTATGGGAGGTAACTGTGTTGGGTATGCTGGGAAACAATGATTATAACATGAATAAATTTGAGTTATCTGGAGTGATGAAACTAAAAAAATCTACTGTAGCAGCATTTATTTTTCGAAAGGTCAACTATGATAAAATGAGGAAATTGGGTATAAAGAAGCTAAAAAGACTTTAAATCAGGCACAAATGTTTTTCAAAAATACAAGGGTAAATCAAAAAGTAAGGCAAAATGCATTTAATGGCCTTAATAGAAGTAACTGTGAGCAACTGAACATATCACTTTTTTACATAGTCCCCATGCAAGTCGATGCATTTGTTGTATTGTTCAACTAGTTTCTGCATTCCTGCAGAGAAGAAGTTTTTCTGCTGCTCCCGAAGCCAGGTTAGCACCGCTTCCTTTACTTTTTAAGCGATATATCAAATTTTAAATAAAAATAAAACTTGGAAAAAAATCATGCTTTGTCTTTTGCTTCCCGGTTTGTAGTGATGCACCCATGTCTTGTTGCCGGTGATAATTCTCTCTAGAATACTCGGATCTTCTTAATACCATCTCAGGAACTGGGTTGCAACCTCCACACATTGTTGCTTGTGCAGATCAATCAACTATTTGGGAACCCATCGTGCGCAGACTTTCCTGTATCCCAATTTATCATTCATCAAGGCAAATGCAGATCCATTGAAGCTATCCAAAGCCAATTGAGTCACCGTTATCTGTCAATAGGAGTAGAACGTAAGAAAGTCACTTAAGTTGCCATTGCTCAAACTTTGTGAGCCGTAACACGTTCCTCAAGATGCAACCCAGCCTGAGTATAGTAGAAGGACATGCAAGCCACTAACCACGATGAAATTATTCTCTTGTTAACAGAATGCCCAAGCCTCTTAGGATCAAAGGAGACAAACAGTTGTGGTGAAGTTCTGTGTGGTTTAGTTCTTTGAAGATAGTATGCCAGAGCATGCTTACAGTCTAAAATATGCAGAGCTGCTTCTCCAGGATGAGAATGAGGTTTTGGGAAGAAAACAAAGTACAATGGATTGATTGAGATGAAATTCCGTAACAACTTTTGGAAGGAATTTAGGATGAGTATGAAGAACTACCTTGTCGTGATGAAACACTGTATAAAGGTGGGTCATAAACTAACACTTGAAGCTAATGATTGGACGAGAAGTAGTAATAGCGATCAGAAAAATAACTTTCCAGATAAGAAACTTTAAATGAACATACGCTAGAGCAGTGTTCTCCCCAGGGCCTTTTAGCTGGGCGCTGCGCCCGGCAAATTTAGATGTCCACCCGGTTGTCATCCGCTCAACATAAAAAAACAAACAAAAAAACCACCTCTCACCGGCTTGGAGACGCGAACTCATGCTTCGGGGCTCTAAGGTGTGCGTGCCGGCTTCCCTTCTCTTCTCTCCGAAACTGGAAGTTACGTCCTGGGAGGGGGGGTGGGGAGAGAAGGGAAGCCAGTACGCACACCTTAGAGCCCCGAAGCATGAGTTCGCTACGGGCTAAGGCAGGAGACAGGAAGGAGACTGGTCAATGACGGATGGAAGCTACAACTTGCTTCGGGCCTTCCTCGCTGCCGGGTCCTGCCTACTTTCTGTTTCCACGAAGGCAGGACCCGGCAACGAGGAAGGCCCGAAGCAAGGAAGAGCAGCAAGTTGTAAGCTTCTCTCCATTGCTGACCTAGCGACTCTGCCGGGTGTGTGAGCTGGGAGGGATAGAAAGAGAAATGTTCTGCTGCTGCACCCATTTTTGGGAGGGAGGGGGAAGAGTAATGTTCTGCTGCTGCACCCATTTTTGGAATGGAGGGAGGGGGAAGAGTAATGTTCTGCTGCTGCACCCATTTTTGGGATGGAGGGAGGGGGGAAGAGTAATGTTCTGCTGCTGCACCCATTTTTGGGATGGAGGGAGGGGGAAGAGAAATGTTGCTGCTGCAGCACCCATTTTTTGGGGGGAGAGGGAAGAGAAAAGCTTCTGCACCCAATTGGGAAGGGGAAGAGAAGTGCTGCTGCTGCACACAATTGGGGAGGGGGGAGGAGAAGAGAAGTGCTGCTGCAGCAGCACCCAAATGGGGAAAGAAAGGGGAGAAGGAAGACCAGGGAAGGGAGAGGAGAGGAAAGAGATGCCAAGACTATGGGAGGGAGGGAAAGGAAAGCTACCAGACCATGGAGGGGGGGGAAGAGATGTCGGGGCATATGTGGGGGAGGGGTGAAGGAGGCAGATGCCAGACCAGGTGGAAGGAAGGAGAGAAAGAAAGGAGAAGAGATGCCAGATAATGGAGTGGGAGGGGGAGATGAGAGGAGAGAGATGCCAGGGCATTGGGGGAAGGAAGGGAAACTAAAGTAGACAAAATGCCAGACCAGAGGGAAAGTAAGGAGAGGAGGTGCCAGAGAAGGAGGGAGAGAGAGGAGGGAGATGCCAGGGCATGGGGGAGAGAAGGGAAGGAGATAGAGATGCCAGACCATGGGGTGGAGTGGGAAGGAAGGAAAAGAGAAGAGAGAGATGCCAGAGCATAGGGGAGGGGGTGAAGCTGAAATTAATTATAAATAGGAAATGGAAATAAGGCAATTTTTTTGGGACTAAACCCCTTTCCTCAGGTCAGGACAGAATACCATAACAGCAGTATACTGTACTGCAGGGGTGCCCAAATGGTCGATTGCGATCAACCAGTAGATCGCAAAGGCAATGTGAGTCAATTGCGTTGCCTTTGCGATCTTTTTCTTCCTGCCTCCCCGAGCCAGGCCAGACACGTACAAGCGTCGGACTTGCAAGACTTCACCACCGACATCAATTCTGATGTCGGAGAGGAAGTTCTGGGCCAGCCAATCGGAGGTGAAGTCTTGTGAGTCCGGCGCTTGTACGTGCCTGGCCTGGCTCAGGGAAGCAGCAGGGAGAAATCATCGTGGTGGCTTGGGGTGGGGAAAGAATCGGGAAAGTGGAAAAATTGGCACGATGGCTTGGTGGGGCAGGTGGAGAGAGAAAGAAAGACAGGCAGGGGGGAGACAGAAAGAAAAGGGGAGGGGCAGAAAGAAAGAAATATTGGATTTACAGTCAAAAGAAGGAAGTGCAACCAGAGACTCATGAAATCACCAGACAAAACGGTAGGAAAAATGATTTTATTTTCAATTTAGTTATCAAAATGTGTCCGTTTTGAGAATTTATATCTGCCATCTATATTTTGCACTATGGCCCACTTTTACTAAATCGCGATAGTGGTTTTTAGGGCAGGGAGCCTATGAGTGTCGAGAGTTGCGTGGGGGCATTCAGCGCAGCTCTCTGCGCTAAAAACCACTATCGCGGTTTAGTAAAAGGGGAGAGGGTATATTTGTCTATTTTTGTATAGCTGTTACTGAGGTGACAGTGCATATTTTAAAGTCATCTGCCTTGACCTCTGAAAAAAAAACTCGAATACAAATGATATTAACATTTTCTCTGCGTACAGTGTGGTTTGTGTTTTTCAAAATTTTATTGTTGGTAGATCATTCCAACTTGATCATTTTAAAAAGTAGCTCGCAAGCTAAAAAAGCGTGGGCACCCCTGCTGTACTGTCTTGAAGAAAGATTTGGCCTCTAAAAGCTAATTGAAAAATTGATTAGTCAAAAAAAAAAAAAATGGTATTTTCTTATTTCTCATTATTTGTTTTATTTCTGTTTGTTAATTTGTAAAGTGGTGATTGTTATGTAGCAGTTTTTTTCAAATTTACATCTACTGTCTTAATATTTTGCACAGTATTAGAGGACGTGTCACTTTTTCTGTGGTGTTGCATTGTATGCAGAGTCTGGTTTCTTGGTTCAGTTTAACTTTTGTCTACATAGTTCTATTTTTAGTTTGTGATTAGTCCATTTTGGGCGAGGGTGTATCTCTCTGTGTGTATGAAAAGGACATCCTCTTCCACCTCAATACAGCCTGTGACATATTTGAACGTCTCAATCATGTCTCTCCTCTCTCTGCGTTCCTCGAGTGAGTACAGCTGCAACTTACCCAGTTGTTCCTCATACGGGAGATCCTTGAGTCCCGAGACCATCCTGGTGGCCATTCGCTGAACCGACTCAACTCTCCGCACATCTTTTTGATTATGCGGCTTCCAGAATTGTACACAGTATTCCAGTATTGTTTAGTTTTACAACACAGTAGCATCAGCAGGGCGGCAAGATAGCAGCCGGCCGCAGGTCTGTGTCCCCGGTGAATGTCCATCTCTCCAACCATAGGTCCGTGTCCTCTGTATATTTCCATCTTCCCTCAACCTGGTGTTGGCTTGCACCAGACTCGTCTTTCTGTGGGTTCCCCCTCCACTGTTTCCAGGTGTTGCTGCTGTGCCACCCATTTCTTCCTTGTACTTGTCCTCCAGGTGATCCTTCCTCACTGTGGGTGTATCTCGGCAGTTCCACTATTGCTGGTAATTTTCCACGGCCTCCCTGTATGCCTCCTTGATGAACTTCTCTAACTTCCGGACTTCTTCCTCAATGGTTTCCTCTGTCTTGGAGTTTTCTGCCTCTCTGTCCTCCTCCTCCTCTTTTCAGTTGTCTAATTTGTTTCTTCAGGCTCTCCAGTTCCCTGCATCGAGTGCATACATAAGACCGCCTCCAACAAGATAAATTCATAATGTGCGATGTGATGTTACATATAGAAACTTGATTTATCCTTCCCATTTTCAGGGCACAGACTGTAGAAGTCTGGCCGGCACTGACCTAGCTGTTCAGTCACAACAGGGAACAACTGGTGTGTCCTGAGAATTGGGTTGTCAAACCCTGTCCAAACTACTAGTGGTATACACTGGGCATGGAGAGGAGGAGGTCCTAAAATCTGCTCTGTCATACTTTTTATATCTGAGCATCTGGATATAAGGCAGCATGTGTCAGTCATACATTCTCAAATTGTTTTCCTCTACACTTTTTGGGAGGAATTTTCAAAAGGGTAGACATTCACCCATATTTATTAAAAAAAAATAAAAAATCACCTCTGAAAAAAATCCTGCCCCCCCCACTTTCTCCTCTGATGCAATGCAGGTATTCTTTGGCCATGAGTGGGGGTTCACTTCATTTTGAAATCTCCATATGTTCTTTGCAGCTGCAATGTACATGGGATAAATAATCCATGTGACTGGTCACAAGATTTTCAAAAGGGAATGTCTCATGAGGTTCCATTTGAAAGCTGACTTGAAGATCCTTACGTACAAGCCTACAAAGTTGCATCAAAACTGCCATTCAAAGAGAGATACCCATCAGATACACGCTTGTGGTACATCACCCTGGCCCTATTTTTAGAAATTCAGTAGCTAAGTCTGTTCTAATGTTAGATGTTACCTCTTCTCTTCAGGATCCATAAGCTCCATCTCCTCATCCCTAGGCTCTCCTTGGTGGAACTCTGCTGCCTCTGGTGTGGGTATGGTGTGATCAATCACCTGAATATCCTTCCCAGCTTTCCAGAGCTTGTAGCGTTCTGGTTGGAACTTACGCACAAAAACCTCCATTGAAATCTTCACCATATCCTTTCTGCAAGAGCACTGAAATGTGCAAAATAAGAGGCAGTCAGTGGATAATCAGAACATGAAGCCTGAGCTCCTACAGTAAACTAGCCTGTGCACATATTCCATATTTGTTATAGCAGTACCATCTGTGCCCTTAAATAAAATATATCTCAGGAAGAAGACAACTTTATTCTCTTTTTCTTTTTTTTTATAATTCTTTATTCATTTTCATATTTTACATGAAGTGTACAAAATATTGAGTTACAACTAATGAATACACAATATCACTTTTATATCTATTACATAATATTCTGAACAAATTTTTTTTATCCCCTCTCCCACCCCCCACCCTTCAAGTACTTTCCAATCACCTTATACATATTGTATACCATATTATAACATGTTATGTAAAATTGTTTTCACTACCCCCCTCCATGTGTGCCATAAAGAAGACAAGAAAAAGAAGAAAAGAAGAAGATAAATCCTATTATTCATTCAGTACAATACTTTGTCAATGGCCCCCATATTTTTATAAATTTAGGATATGTCCCTCTTTGTATTGCTATTACCGTATTTTCACATAGATAACGCGCACCCGTGTAAAACGCGCACACGGGTATAGCGCGCAAAAAACACATTTATGTACATAAATTTTTATATACCGCGCACACCCGTATACCGCGTATGCTGCCCGACTCTCCTTTCGCCCGCCCCAACTCTCCTCTGGAGACCCTGACTCTGTTTTCGCCCGCCCCGACTCTCCTTTCCTCCTTGAAGTCCTGTCCCTACCCTGAAAGCCTGATGCCCCCTCCCGACGTCCGATTCACCCCCCCGCAGGACCGCTCGCACCCCCCCCCCAGACCGCTCGCACGCACCCGCACCCCCACCCTGAAGGACCGCTCGCACCCCCACCCCGAAGGAGCGCTCGCACCCCCACAGCCTCACCCCCCTCCCCCATGGAGAAGCTGTCTACCTTGTTTCCGGATGCCAGCGAGCCCAGCTGTGTCCTCTGCCGACGGTCCCGCCCCTTCTCTGAGCCCTGCTGTGCTGCTTTTTCTTCCGGCGGTCCCGCCCTTTCTCTGACATCAGAGAAAGGGTGGGACCGCCTGAAGAGGAAGCAGCGCAGCACAGGGCTCTGAGAAGGGGCAAGACCGCCGGCAGAGGAAGCAGCTGGGCTGGCATCCGGAAACAAGGTAGACAGCTTCTCCATGGGGGAGGGGGGAGGCTGTGGGGGTGCGAGCGGTTCTTCGGGTGGGGGTGCGAGCGGTCCTTCGGGGTGGGAGTGCGAGCGCTCCTTCCGGGTGATGAATCGGGCGTCGGGGGGGGGGGGGAACTATGTAAAAAAATTTTTGTACAACGCGCTCACGCGTATAACACGCAAGGGTATGCGCGGTTTGTAAAAACCACGTATAACGCACGCGTTATATGCGAGAAAATACGGTACTCTTTCCATTTTGAATATATGACAAATTGTATTCCACCAAAATGTATAATTTAGGTTACTATAATTCTTCCAATTGTTGGTTATATGCTGAATGGCAACCCCTGTCATGACTAGTAAAAGCTTATTATTTTCTGGTGAAATTTGACTTTTTTTTCTCATCATCATTCCAAATAACACTGTATCATATGATACTGCTACATGATTTTCCATCAATTTATTAATTTGTGGCCAAATTGCATTCCAAAAACTTTTAATGTAGGGACAATGATACAGTAAGTGATCTAATGTCCCTGGTTCCAGATTACAGTGCCAGCATTTATAAGACTTAGAACTATCTAATTTTTGTAAACGTGTAGGGGTCCAAAAAGCTCTATGTAATAAAAAGAACCAAGTTTGTCTCATAGATGCTGACATTGTACATCTCATTCTCCAAGACCAAATTAGTGGCCATTGAGATGCATTAATTTGATGTTTAATCTCAATGCTCCAAATATCTCTTAGACCATTTTTTGGTTTTTTATTCAAATATCCAGATATTAATTTATACCACAATGCGGCTTGATGTCCTAGGAAGTCTGCTTGAAAACATAAGAACTTTAAACTATATTGATTATTCAATGTTTTCCATTCAGGGAACCCAACCTGAATGGCCTGCTTCAATTGCAACCATTTAAAACTTTGTTTTTTACTAAGACCAAATCTATGTTGCAATTGTGAAAATTCCAGCAGTTTACCTTCCGAAATAACATCATTCAGAGATCTAATGCCTGCAATAATCCATTCCTTCCAAAGGATTTGAGCTCCGCCAATTTTGATCTTGGAGTTTATCCATAAAGACTGATTAGTTGACTTGTTTATTGGGACAGGTGTTAATTTACTAATAAACCTCAACGTTTTCCAAGTATCCATTAATATCTTATTTTCTCTGTATCTTCTAGGCATGTTGATACTTGGAAGATGAACTAAATTTAGGGGAAACATAAGGCGCCATTCCAAATATAACCAATCCGGTGCATTATCTATCAGTTCTGGGAGGATCCAATACATACCCTGACGTAAAATATAGGCATGATGGTACCTATAAAAATTTGGAAAATTTACCCCTCCCTCCTTAATTGATTTTTGCAAAGATACCAAAGCTATTCTATGCGTTTTACCAAGCCAAAGAAATTTTGTTAAAATGCTATTAAGCTTTTTATAAAAGGACCCCTGAAAATAAATAGGGTATCATACTCATTTGGTAGCAAACTACAGGCAAGATCATCATTTTAATAGTTTGAACTCTCCCCCACCAAGAAAGATGTAACGGATTCCATTGCTCACATAACTCTGTAACTCTTTTCAATACAAATTTTTCATTTTCTTTTACTGTATCTTCAATTGTATTTTTAACTTGAATGCCAAGATATTTAAATCCTTCTTCTTTCCATATGAACGGAAAAGCGTCAAATAATCCTTTTATACAATGAACATTTAAAGGTATAAGTTCAGACTTACTCCAATTAATTTTATAACCTGAAAATTTGCCAAACATATCAATTAATTCCAATAGACAAGATAAGGTAGACTCTGGATTCCTCAAATAAAGTAAAATATCATCCGCATAAGCTGAAATTTTATATTCCATATCAGAATATGGAATACCTTGTATTCCCCTTGCTTGCTGTATTGCTAACAATAAGGGTTCTAATACAACATCAAATAACAAAGGAGATAAAGGACAACCTTGTCTAACTCCCCTCTGCAATTGAAAACCATCAGATATCATATTATTAATATTTAATCTTGCAACCGGGAAGCTATACAATGTTTTTACCATTTGTTTAAATCCAGAACCTATACCAAACCATTCTAAAGCCTGATACATAAAATTCCATTCTACCCTATCAAACGCTTTTTCTGCATCCAAGGAAACTGTAAAAGCCGGTTCATCCATTTTTTTTGATAAATTTAACATATGAAACAATAATCTAGAGTTATTAGAGGAATGTCTTTTAGCAACGAAACCCGTCTGATGCGTGTCTATAATATGTGGGAGAGCTTTGGCTAATCTCAAAGCCAAAATTTTCACCAAAAGTTTATTATCCACATTTATTAAAGATATAGGCCTGTAGTCTGAAACCAAAGTAGGATCTTTATTTGGCTTAGGCAAAACAATTACTATTGATTCAGCCATAGTACCTTTAATATCACCTTTTATAAGTTGTCTGATATAAATTTAGTAAATATGGGGAAAGGACATTTTGAAATGTTTTATAAAATTCTACTGTATAACCATCACCACCTGGAGCGGATCCAACTCTAAGAGATCTCAACGCTGTTTCTAATTCTTTTAATGATATAGGTTCATCTAAACTCCGTTTTATATGATCAGGAACCTTAGGTCCAATAATTAAATCTAAAAAATTTTTACCATCTTTTTGCCTCTCCAAATAAGGCTCGGAAGAATACAGGTCCTTATAAAATTTTAGAAATTGCTTTAAAATTATATCTGTTTGATTGGTTATTATACCATTATCATCTTTTATCCCATTAATGTTAGTTCTTCTTTTTTTTGCTTTAAGATAATTTGCCAATAATCTTCCCGCCTTATTAGAATTTCCATAATACATTGTCTGTTTGGAAAACAAGTCTCTTCTTATCATTTTTGAAGCTAATTCGTTATATTTACCTTTTGCTTTCAAAAGAGCTTGTAATACATCATGTTCCCATTTGCTTACCAATTTAGTTTCTAGTATTTTAATTTCTTTTTCTAACTCTATATACTGTTTTTTAATCTGTTTCCTAACAAAAGCCGAATATGATATAATATGACCTCTCATAGTCGCTTTAAAAGCGTCCCATACATTTTCAATAGATGTATCTTCCACTAAATTAATTTGAAAGAAATCACTAATTTGTGTTTTATAATTTTCCAAAAATTTTTCATCCACAAGCAATGCATTATCAAATCTCCAAAGAGGTCTTCTATTTTCTAATTGATCTAATTGTAAATCTATCCATACTCCCGCATGATCCGAAATGATAATGGGATCAATGGAAGCCTTAATCACTTGCTGCACCTTATGTGATGAAATAAAAATATAATCTATTCTTGAAAATGATTTATGAACCTGTGAACAAAATGAAAATTCCTGATCATTAAAATGAAAAATACGCCATATATCCTTCAAATCACATGATTGAACCAAATTATCTAAACCTAAAGATTTTATACTTTTACCTGGTTTTTTATCCATTAATGGATCCATTACAGCATTAAAATCTCCAGCCACCACTAAATTAGAAGCAGCCAGTGGTAACAACATACTCTGCAATTTTTTTAAGAATTCTGATTGATTCGAATTAGGGGCATATATATTGAACAACGTCAGGGCATTATTTCCCATACTTATATCAACATGTAGCCATCTTCCATGTGGGTCCGAATTTACTATCTTAAAATTGGCCATACACTTTTTATTTATAAGAACTGCTACTCCTGCTTTTTTACCCTCTACTGGAGCAAAAAAAATTCTTTCACCCACCCACCCGTTAGTTTCTGTGATTCCTTTATATTAAGATGGGTCTCCTGCAGACAATAAACATCCGCGTTTTGCTTCTTTAAAAATGATAATACCTTTTTCCTTTTGATTACATGATTTAGGCCATTGACATTAATAGAAAATATCTTAAAAGACATAATATATTTTATACTCCTTATCATAATCTTCCTCTTCCTTTCTTCCATAACTAAGATCTAAAAAACTTCTCCCTATGGCACACATTCTTACCTCCAAATTACCCAATCCCTTATTAATCTTTTCCTTAATCATCCTAGTAATATCTTTAATACCCACCTTCTTCCCACCCCTCCCTCCCCAATATAATGACTGCTTAAGGACACACATTGGACAGTAATCCCAACTTCCCCCCTCCCCCCCCAGGCAACCAATATTTATTAATAACCCCTTTATCCTTTATTGAGACAAACTCACTACCTCTCCACAATATTATATCTCTCTTCTAATCATAAAACCTTTTTTCTTTTTTTCCATTTTAAAGTAATTAATTTCTCTATCTATTATTTAACCTTTAGTCACATAACCATATTTATTTCCTAACATTCCATTAATGCATTTTTATCATTTCACCAATCTCTAATTCATTCCCCCAACATTTTATTTCATTCAAGAAAATTCTATCATAGTCATATATTTAATAAAAAGTATCATTTTCCTATATCTTATATTATCTAATCCATCTTCTCCTATCCTCCTTTAAATACCCAACAACAAATATCCATCTCTTCATATATTTCTGTTAAAAAAACAAACAAACTTCAATTTTATAAGTTTTTATCCTCTATTTGTATTTAAACATTTGTATTTCATTTTCAAAATAATTTTTCCCCCCCTTTTTATATTTCCTCTTCTCCAAATTAAATCCAATCTTTTTAAAACTATATTATCACAACATCAATCTTTACATTCCTTCAGCTACCAATAAATTCTTATGTATCTTTCTTTTATATTATTCATTTTCCTTTCCTTTACTTGCATTTAAATATCATATAACTTGTCCTTTCTATCATTAGTCCATTCTGCAATCTTTTCCTTATTGTCTTTTCATTCTTTACTTTCTCCTTTTCTGACTTATTAAATAAACTGAACTTTCATATTTATTTCTTATCTCCATCCATCCACTCTTAAAGACTTTTGACTGCCAATTGTCATTCATTTTTTTTTTTTTTTAAATATCTTTTTAGTCTATCAGTCCTGCTTTCTTCTTCTTCACATCTATTTATTTTCCTATTCAGTCCTCACTTTTCCTTTTGTGTTAATTTGTCCAGTCCTTTAATCCTTCTTGTTCATTCTTTACTCCAACCATCCATCTTTCAGTCTCCTAAAAGTTCAGTCTAATAACTTCACTTTAATGTCTTTCCAGTCTATCCTTCTTTCTTCTTTACATTCTTTTATTTTCTTTTTCACTTGTCCATTTTTATTTCCTGTTCTTTGTTGCATATTCTTCTTTTTCCAACAAACAAAAGTCCCATAGTTCTTTATATTTAATTTTTTGTTCAATATCCACCAATCCAGTCTTAGTATTTATCCCTTCATTTCAACACCCATTGTGCTAAAATGACATAGGTTCTGATTTTGAAAGAAAGGTCTTTAGTTTTTCCGGATCAACAAAATACAAAGATTTATCCCCACAAGATGCCCTCATTTTTGCTGGGTAATATAACCCATACTTATATCCTTTTTCCTTTAATTGAGATCTCAGATCAAGGAATTTCTTCCTAATATTTGCTGTATTTTTAGCAAAGTCTGGTAAAAACCATATTTTGGATCCTTTATAGTTTAAGTTTTTATTTTTTTATTTCAGCATTTAAAATTTCTATTGCTTGCTGGTATCTTAACATCTTGAATATTAATGGTCTTGGTCTCCCTTGATTTTCCAGACTCTTTATTGGAATCCTGTGCGCCCGTTCTATTTCCAAAGGCTGTTTGAAATCCAACTGCAATAATCTAGGAATTAAATTTTCTAAAAACTGTATTGCATTTTTCCCTTCCAAATTTTCCTGTATTCCAAAAAGTTTTATATTCTTTCTTCTTCCACGGTTTTCGTAATCTTCCAGCTGACTTTTCAATTGAATTATTTCCAAACTGTCATTTTTGCATCTTTTTCCTTCACATTCTAAGCTCTCCATTTTAACTTCTAACTCTGTTGTTCTTTTATTAGCTACTTCCATTTGTCTGTGTATATTCAGGATTTCTTCCTTCAGTTCTGCCATATTACTCACAGTCTCTGTCAGCATTTGTTTGATTTGCCTCAGTTCCCCCATAACTTCAGCTTTGCTTAACTCCTCTGATACATCAGCAGGAAGCGGAACCTTACTCGGGGTAATTTGATCCTGCTTCTGCCTTTTCACAGCCCCTCCGGTTCACTTTTACTCTGTCGGGTGCTCGCCATGCTCCCGCTGTCCTCTCCGATGTTTTCAGCCGAAAACAGTTTAAAAGGAAATCTTTATTTATTCATCGGTTGCCCAGGTAAGAGGAGCGCTGCGATCACATGACCATTTTGTGTGCACGCTAAGCCACGCCCCTATTTTATTCTCTTTTTCAACACAATAAATTATATATGAATGAATAAAAAATATTCTTCACTCCTTAACAAATACATGTAGGATCCAGTAGATATTAGGCAGACCAAGGAAAGAGGAGGGCATACTTGGGAAGGGTCATCACCAGGATTCAGTAGTCATGGGAGGTCCTAAACTTAGTAAACATGATGGTCAAAATGGAGAAGGATCTTAAGGATTCATTAGCCGAATGAGAGCATCTAAAGGAAGTGGAAAACCAGTGGGCAAAACAAAATTTTAGAAGTTGACCAAAACTGGTGGTTTTGGTTCTGGCCAAAACCAAACTCATGCCCTCCTGGCCTTCCCCCATCCCTATAGAAGCCCTCTGGGGCCACCAACGCCCCCCAGGCTTATCTTAAGCTCTGGAGTATCAGTAGCCTCTTCAGGGCACGTACAATCCTAAGTCATTCTTATCCCCACTAGTTCCTCAGCCAAAATAGCTGCTGGGACTTCAACAGCAGAAAAAACACAAAAAGGCAACCTAGTCACATCAAGGTTTGTGTGGGGGACGCTCAAGACGCCAAAATTGGCTCGCGACTAACAAACCAAAATGGGGTGAATATAATATAGGGTGCTCTCAGTGTGAACCCTCAGTGATAGGAGCACAGCTCCGACACTTCACTTCTGGGTCAAGGTGGTAAGCCTCCACCCACACACCATCATTGAGCACCCTGAGTGTGCTGAAATTAAAGGGACCTGAGTCCACTAAATCAAACAAATCAAGCAATCAAAGTGAGTAAATTAAACTCAACACAAACAACCTGAGTGACCCCAAAACAAACCCTGCCAGCCAGACCCCCCGACTCACACAACAAAATCAAAAAATCACCATGCAAAAATCAAATGAACACAATACTTATCTGAAACTATCTCACAAACTGATAAACGCAAAAAACCGCGCCAGGAGAAGAGGTTCGACCGCGCTGGTTTCGGGAGGAGCCCTTCTTCAGGAACCTGACCCCCGGTTCATTTGATTTTTGCATGGTGATTTTTTGATTTTGTTGTGTGAGTCGGGGGGTCTGGCTGGCAGGGTTTGTTTGGGGGTCGCTCAGGTTGTTTGTGTTGAGTTTAATTTACTCACTTTGATTGTTTGATTTAATGGACTCAGGTCCCTTTAATTTAAATTTAATTTAATTTAAATATGAAAAGATTATGGCAGAGCGTTTAGGGTTTGTTAAATCCTTTAAGGGGATTTGGGATCCATTAACTAATTTTGTCACATTATAATTAAAGTGATTCCTTTATCTTTATGTTAGATTCCTTTACACATCCAGGGTGGGGGGGTGTATTATTTATTTAGAGGTATAAATTTCATAATATTCTATAATATTGATGAGTATAATATAATATCATTACTGTTATAGGTTAAGAAGGGATTTAAAATTTTTATTGTAATATTTCTGATGTTAATAGTGTATTTTCATATAGTTGTTTTGTTTTTTTTTGATTTTTCAAATGTATACATTGTCAAGTTCAAAATATCAATAAAGAAATTAAAAAAAAAAAAAAAAAGAAGTTTGTCAGAAAGACACGGGGACAAATTTTTCCCCATCCCCTGAATAGGCCCGAGTTGGCGCATACTACGCAGAAGCGTTAGCAGGGCGTGACAGAGAGCTTCCTAGTTCTGATCAGAGGAAGTCAGGATAATAAAGATGAGGAAACCGATATATAGCATAGGAAAAGGGAAATTCACTATTTGTGTAAGGTGTTAGGTAGGCCAGAATCATAGAAGAAATCAGGTAAAGAACTCTAATGATTCCATTTTGGGGACAGTGACTTTCTGTCTGTTCTTTGTTCTCTTTGTTCAGTTATTCCCGCCTTGAGCCTCGTGGGTCTAATTGATAACAGATGTATTTGAGCTGGGTATACTGGGCATAGAAGAAAAGCTTTCTTGCATTAAATATGAATGAAATATTATTTGAAACCTAAAGAAACTTAAAGGGAGCCTGGGAGGCAACATCTGGGGTTTCTGTGTGTGTGTCAGTGAAACTTGAAACTGCCAGTTTTTCAGAGCAAGGGGAAAAGTCCTTCCTCCTCCTTTTCTTTGCTGAAAGGGACATAAACTTTTCAGCACTTTTCAATAAATGCAGGTTCTCTTGAAATACCTTTTTAAGAAGGACAAAAAGAATATTGGATATGTAATAATGGGTTTATGTATATTCGGAAATGAATGTAAACAAAAATATGATTTCTGAAACTTATTTCATGTTAAAAGGAAGTTAATTGTCTAAATTTAAGGACAGCCTCTGTTAATGGATTGGTTGACAAGTAATGATGTCATGCAGGACAAAAGGTACATATTTGGGAGCAACGAATTATCGGGTTGAGATCTTTGTCAGAAAGGCCAGTGTTTGGCAGCTGTAAAGATCTCCCGGTGACGCAACCAATCTTTTGAGGATCATTATGGACGGAAGGAAAGGATAAACTGGAGTACCTCTGGATAAAGATTCCTAGACAGAGCGGAGCAGACACAAAAATTGGCCTCTATTATCGACCCCCAGCACAGACGGAAGAAACAGACACAGCAATGATAGAGGAAATCAACCATGAATGTACAACAGGTAATGTAATGATCATGGAAGACTTCAACTTTCCGGGGATAAACTGGAACCTAGGAACCTCAAACTGCGGCAGGGAAACAAAGTTCCTGGAAATAATAGGGGATTCCTTCCTAGAAAAAATGGTGGGAGAACCGACAAGAGGAACCGCAACCTTGGACTTAGTCCTAAATGGTATAACTGAAAGGACAACAGACGTGGAAGTCACGGTCCCACTAGGGACGAGCGATCACAACATGATCAAATTTTATATATATTTTTTTTTAATTCTTTATTCCTTTTTAATCATTCAACAAGTGTACAATAAAAATCATACATAGGCTCAAAAACAACACTTGATAAATCCATCAAGATAATAACAATTGTATATATATATAAAAAAACCCATAACCCACCCTCCCTCCCAACACTATTCTTCTTAATTCATTTTACCCTCTCTTCAATTTTACAATCCCTCCCCCATCCCTCCTTAAATAATTTATCTTCAAAAGAAAAAATGGTGTTTATTCATTACAAAACAATGTTAATGGCTCCCATATTTTAATAAAACTTTTATAATTTCCATTTTGTACCGCTATTGAACGTTCTATTTTATATAAATGACATAGTGAATTCCACCAAAAATTAAAGTTAAGTCTGCTATGATCTTTCCAATTTTAATATTGGCATCGGGATGGGGAAACGAACCAAAACTCAAACCACAACCTTTAACTTCAGGAAAGGGAATTACGAAAGCATGAGAGCCATGGTTAAAAAACGGCTCAAGAAAAGGACAGCGGAAATCAAAACGGTCGACCAAGCATGGTCCCTACTAAAAAATACCATCACTGAAGCACAGAATCTCTACATTCCGCAGATATCCAAAGGAAGGAAAAATAAGAACAAAGGAGAACCAGCTAAAGGGGTGAAAGATGCGGTAAGGGAAAAGAGGAACTCGTTTAAAAAAATGGAAATGCGAATGAACGACGGAGGCCTGGAACAGTCACAGGGTCGACCAGAAGAAGTGTCACAAGTTGGTAAGAGATGCCAAAGAGATCTATGAGGAAAAGTTAGCGCAAGAAGCTAAAAAACTTCAAGCCCTTTTTTAGATACATAAAAGGGAAAAAACCAGCAAAGGAGGCAGTGGGCCCTCTTGATGACCAAGGAAGAAAAGGGTGCATCAAGGAAGATAAACAGATTGCAGATAGGCTAAATTCATTCTTTACATCTGTCTTTACCAAGGAGGACACTGCATCAATGCCCGAAACAGGGAAAGTATTCAAGGATGTAGTTGAGGAAAGCCTCACCACAGTGAATGTGGACTTGGACATGATATACTATCAGATCGACAGACTAAGAAGTGACAAGTCCCCTGGACGGATGGAATTCACCCGAGAGTGCTAAAGGAACTTAAGGTAGAAATCGGAGAGCTATTACAATCCCTAGCTAATTTGTCAATTAGAACTGGACAAATACCAGGCGACTGGAAGATAGCGAATGTCATTCCAATCTTCAAAAAAGGATCGAGAGGAGAACCAGGCAACTATAGACCTGTGAGTCTTACATCGGTTCCTGGGAAGATGGTTGAAGCATTAATCAAGGATAGCATAGTGCAACACCTGGAAAATCACAATCTGATGAGAGTTAGTCAACACGGCTTCAGGAAGGGGAAGTCATGTCTGACGAATTTACTTCAATTTTTTGAGAAGGTGAAAAAACAAATCGATAGCGGAGACCCGGTGGATATAATATACTTGGACTTCCAGAAGGCGTTCGACAAGGTTCCACATGCTAGGCTTCTGAGGAAACTACAAAGCCATGGAATTGAAGGGGATATACTAAGATGGATAGGCAATTGGCTGTAGAACAGATTGCAGAGGGTAGGCATAAATGGGAAGTTTTTAGACTGGGAAAAGATGACAAGCGGTGTGCCCCAGGGCTCGGTTCTTGGGCCAATCTTATTC
Organism: Geotrypetes seraphini; assembly: GCF_902459505.1. Taxonomy (NCBI): domain Eukaryota; kingdom Metazoa; phylum Chordata; class Amphibia; order Gymnophiona; family Dermophiidae; genus Geotrypetes; species Geotrypetes seraphini. Next base: position 74,830,683 of record NC_047095.1, read on the forward strand.
AATATATTTATAAATGACCTGGAAGAGGAAATGACGAGTAATATAATCAAGTTCGCAAATGACACGAAACTATGTCGGTCAGTTGGGTCACAAATGGACAGCAAAGAACTCCAAAGAGATTTGAACCAGCTAGAGAAATGGGCGGAAATGTGGCAGATGAAGTTTAATTTAGACAAATGCAAAGTGATGCACCTGAGCATGAAGAACAGGGAACATGAATATAAAATGTTAGGTGTGACTTTGGGCAAGAGCGAACAGGAAAGGGATCTGGGGGTACTGATAGACAGGAACCTGAAGCCATCGGCTCAATGCGCAGTGGTGGCAAAGAAAGCCAACAGGATGTTGGGCATGATAAAAAAGGGTATCACGAGTAGATCGGCGGACGTCATAATGCCGCTTTACAGAGCAATGGTCAGACCACACCTGGAGTACTGTATCCAACACTGGTCTCCTTACCTAAAGAAGGATATAACCCTGCTGGAAAGGGTGCAGAGGCGAGCCACAAAATTAGTAAAAGGTATGGGAAATTTGAGCTACAAAGAACGCCTCGGAAAGCTGAGCTTGTTCACCCTTGAGAAGAGAAGACTGCGAGGGGATATGATAGAGACTTTTAAAATGCTAAAAGGTTTCGACAAAATAGAGCAAGAAGCATCGTTATTCACATTGTCAAATGTGACTCGGACAAGAGGTCATGGACTGAAATTGAGGGGCGACAGGCCCGGACAAATGTCAGGAAGTTCTGTTTCACACAGCGAGTGGTGGATGCTTGGAATGCTCTTCCGGAGGAGATTGTGATGGAAACCTCCATTATGGGATTCAAGTGCAAGTTGGATGCACACCTCCTTGCAAATCACATTGAGGGATACGGGTAAATAAGGTCTTCATCAGGGAACACCTAGGTCTCCATCAGGGAACACCTAGATTGGCCTCCGCATGTGTGGGTCGCCGGACTAGATGGACCAAAGGTCTGATTCGGTGAAGGCATTTCTTATGTAAATCAGAAATTCTTAATACTGTATTAATTTAGCACTACCCAGGGTGAGGCATTGCAAGATCAATTTCCTTTTAAGTGGGCAGTACAGTCAATTAGGTACTTAGGAATTTACCTTACAGCAGATCCTACCCAATTTTATAAGGCCAATTTCCCAGGGATCCTTCACCAACTCTTTGCAGAACTTGACAGATGGTTGGATGATGCTTTTGCCTAAGTTGCTTAACTTCAAACTGAAACTAAACACAGAGAAAACAAAAGTCTTCCTGGCAAGCCCCAACGACAAAAATGACGAGAACATCTTTAAAAATAAACAGCCATGAATATTCGATTTCCAAAACCATAAAAATTCTGGGTATCACACTAGACACGCACTTACCATGGTTGACCACACAAACTTAACAGTGGAGAAATGCTTTTATACACTATGGAAACTAAGGACTATTAAAAAATACTTTGACACAACATCCTTCAGGTTACTGGTGCAATCGCTGATCCTATCCACCCTGGACTACTGCAACATCGTCTACCTGGATATCCCACTAAAAACAATAAAAAAAATTGAGATTAGTACAAAACACTGCAGTTCGCTTAATCTTCGGACTGAGAAAACAAGACCACATTAGCCCATACTACAAAACTGCACTGGCTACCAATGGAAGCACGAATACAGTTCAAATTTGCATGCATCTGCTTCAAACAAATCTGGGGCCTAGCACCTTCCTACCTGCAAACACACTTTACTCTACACAACCCCACTCGAACAACCAAAAATAAAAACTTCTTCGCCTCTCCTAAAATTACCGGCTGCAAATACAAATCCTTCCTTGACAGAATCTTCATGTTCCAAGCTAACAGACAACAATCCTGGCTGGGAAACTACATAAATAAAACCAGACAGACCTACAACGCATTCCGAAAATCTATCAAAACCACTCTGTTTGACAAATTCATCAACTAACCAGACCGATCCGTGCTCTCTACGCATTTTTCCCCCTACAAACCCGAAGCAATCTTCAGGCATTTCCTACCCCTCTCTCTTTCCCTTCCCCTTACAACCCCTCTTACATTCCCTCCCCAACAACCCCCTTTCTTCTCTAACATTCCCCTCATGCATTTGTAATTCGCTGAATGTCCAGCCTTCTTTCGATATGAACCGCCTAGAAGTTGTCTGACTATGGCGGTATAGAAAAATAAAGTTATTATTATTATTTATTCATGGCCCTATCGATTATGACCCCTAAGTTTTTCCATAGAGTTGGCGGAGAAAGCAGCCCAGGGTTAAAAGAGCTATATTATATCAGGCTAAATTGAGAGGAGGTATGGGAGCACCATGCTTCTATGTTTATTATAAAGCAGCTATACTGGATTGGCTACCGACACACATGGAACAAAGGTTGCTGTGAAAACTCCACTGAGCCCCGATATCCGAGTCATGCCAATCCATAGTCTCCTTTCAAACAGTACAGGAAGAATACGGCCTATCATTCAAAGACTCCTCCTTTAATAACCCAATTGCACACATTTCAGAACAAGAGAGTGTTCTGGGATCTATGTCTAGGGGAGACAGAACAAAAGCTTTAAGAACGGGAATAGGCCGTGGGAGTGTCTGTTAAAGAGAAGCCCCATATGATGATCTTGCCTGTGGTTTGCTACCAAATGAGTATGATACCTATTTATTTTCAGGGGTCCTTTTATAAGAATCTTAATAGAATTTTAACAAAATTTCTTTGGCTTGGTAAAACATCTAGAATAGCTTTAGTAACCTTACAAAAATCAATTAAGGAGGGAGGGGTAAATTTTCCAAATTTCTATAGGTACCATCAAGCCTATATTCTACGTCAGGGTATGTATTGGATCCTCCCAGAACTTATAGATAATGCACCAGATTGGTTATATTTAGAATGGCGCCTTATGTTTCCCCTAAATTTAGTACATTTACCAAGTATTAATATACCTAAAAGATACAGAGAAAATAAAATAATAATGGATACTTGGAAAACATTGAGATTTATTGATAAATTAACACCCATCCCAATACATAAATCAACTAATCAATCCATATGGATAAACTCCAAGATCAAAGTAGGCGGAGCTCAAATCCTTTGGAAGAACTGGATTATTGCAGGAATTAAATCTCTAGATGATATTATTTCAGAAGGTAAACTGCTGGATTTTTCACAATTGCAACATAGATTTGGTCTTAATAAAACACAAAGTTTTAAATGGTTGCAATTGAAGCAGGCCATTCAGGTTGGGTTCCCTGAATGGAAATCATTAAACAATCAATATAGTTTAAAGTTCTTATGCTTTAAAGCAGACTTCCTAGGACATCAAGCCGCATTGTGGTATAAATTAATATCTGGATATTTGAATAAAAAACCAAAAAACGGTCTAAGAGACATTTGGAGCATTGAGATTGGACATCAAATTAATGCATCTCAATGGCCACTAATTTGGTCTTGGAGAATGGGATGTACAGTGTCAGCGTCTATGAGACAAACATGGTTCTTTTTATTACATAGAGCTTTTTGGACCCCTACTCGTTTACAAAAACTAGACAGTTCTAAGTCTAATAGATGCTGGCACTGTAATCTAGAACCAGGGACATTAGATCATTTATTATATCATTGTCCTTATATTAAAATATTTTGGAATTCAATTTGGCCACAAATTAATAAATTAATGGAAAATCATATTGCAATATCATATGATACAATTTTATTTGGAACAATGATGAGAAAAAAAAGTCAAATTTCACCAGAAAATAATAAACTTTTATTAATTATGACAGGGGTTGCCATTCAACATATAACTAACAATTGGAAAAATTACAACAACCTAAATTATACATTTTGGTGGAATACAATATGCCATGTTTTTAAAATGGAAAGAACAATATCAATACAAAAGGGGACATATAATAAATTTATAAAAATATGGGGGCCATTGACAAAATACTGTAATGATTAAATAATAGAATACTTTTTCTTCCTTTCTTCTTTTAGAGATCTTCTTATGACACACATATAGGGGGGGTAAGGAAAACAATTTAAATATAATATATTATAATATATGATACAAAATGTAACAAATGATTAAGGGATAATAGAAGGGTGGGGGGAGGGAAAATGAATAAAATTTATACAGAATATATTGCAGTAGATATAAATATGATATTGAATAATTATCAATTGTATTCAAACATGTTATATACTTTTATAGAATTTGAAAAAATTATATTAAAGTGATGAAGGGGTGGGGGGAGGGTGAAGGGGAAAATCAAATTCAGACATACATTGTGATAGATATAAAAGTGATACCATGCATGTATCAAATATATTTTATTATTATGTACACTTTTTATGAAATTTGAAAATAAAAATATAATGGAAAAAAAAAAAAAAAAAGAGAAGCCCCATCATATAGAATAAAATGGGAAAAGGAACTGGAAGTTCTAAGTCAGAATAAAGATTGGGGTCAAATTTACAAGGGTCTATTTAAACTGACAGACACAAAATGTATTATGGGTGGTACCCTCACCCCACATTAGACCTTTGTTGGAGTCACTGTGGTCAGATTGGAAACTTTCGTCATATTGTAAAGAGGTATTGGCCTAGGGTGGGGCAATTGTTGGACTGTATTGTCCTAGGACAGGGGTGCCCAAAAGGTCGATCGCGAAGGCAATGTGAGTTGATTGCGTTGTCTTCGCGTTCTACCTGCTTCGCTACACAGAAGCACCGAGCCAACCAGCAGTCTTCCCCACCCAACGTCAATTCTGATGTCAGAGAGGAAGTTCTGGGCCAGCCAATCACTGTCTGGCTGTCCCGGAACTTCCTTTCTGATGTCAGAATTGACGTCGGGGGTGAAGGCTGGTCAGCCCGGCGCTTCTGCGTCGGGAAGCAGGGAGAGCTTGTGGCAGCGGTGGTTTGGGGACCTGTTCCCCGATGGTGGCAGCAGTGGCTTGGGGGAGGGAAGGGAGAAAGAAAGAAAGGGGGGAGCCAGGGAGACAGAAAGAAAGGGGGGCAGGGAGACAGAAAGAAAGGGGGGCAGGGAGACAGAAAGAAAAAGTTGGGGGAGGGAATGAGGTCTGGAGGAGAGGAAGCATACAGGCTGAAAGAAGGGAAGAAAGATTGGATGCACAGTCAGAAGAAATTGCAACCAGAGACTCATGAAATCACCAGACAACAAAGGTAGGATAAATGATTTTATTTTCAATTTAGTGATCAAAATATGTCCGTTTTGAGAATTTATATCTGCTGTCTATATTTTGCACTATGGTCCCCTTTTACTAAACCGCAATAGCGTTTTTTAGCGCAGGGAGCCTATGAGCGTCGAGAGCAGTGCGGGGCATTCAGCGCAGTTTCCTGCGCTAAAAACTGCTATCGTGGTTTAATAAAAAGGGAGGGGGGTATATTTGTCTATTTTTGTATGGTTGTTACTGAGGTGACAGTGCATAGAGTCATCTGCCTTGACCTCTTTGAAAAAACCCACGGAATATAAATGATAATTCACATTTTCTCTGCGTACAGTGTGCTTTGTGGTTTTTTAAAATTTATTGTTGGTAGATCATTTTGACTTGGTCATTTTAGAAGTAGCTCGCAAGCCCAAAAGTGTGGGCATCCCTGTCCTAGGATGATGGATTGTTGCCTTCTTAATGCTGCAATCCTGGGATATAACAGAGAGGAGAACCTGATCTGCAATTGACTACGATACGACATAATGCCCTGAAAACTTATCAGATATGGGCTATTTATACTGTGTAGAGAGAAGAAATGACAATGCTAGCAGGAGGGCGTACGTTAATTAATCACTCACCTGTTTGGAGAAGCATTGCTGTGTATGGAAAGGGGCGGGGGGAAGTGGGAATGGTTTCTGTAATCTCTGTGCATGTATTTTGCATGAAAAACCTTTTCAATAAAGAAATGTTTAAAAAGCTGCTCTCCAATATGAACTAAAGCCAGAAGAGCCAAGCTGTCTTGGTTGAAAAAGGAAATAAAAGGATGACTCACCAGCACAGACTGTTTACCATACTCAATCCAGCGTAGTGTGGCAAAATTGGTGGATTCAGCACAGTTGAAGCCATGGTTAAAGCCAGCATGATAGCCATAGGGAAAAGTTATCATAAACTCTCCAGCTTCCTGTGTGACCTGAAGAAAGAAGTTTGGGGAGGGGGTGCAGGGGAAAAGAAAAAAAAAAAAGTAACCTTTTATCAGCTATTGGCATGTTGCATTACATCTGTCAGATGACTCTGATGTTCTCAGCTTCCCTAATTAAATACAAATACAGTCAAACCTCGGTTTGTGAGTAACATGGTTTGCAAGAAGAGCAAAACATTCTCGTAAATCGTGACTCGCAAACCAAGCGTTAACTCGATTTGCGAGCACCCTCCCTGAGAACCGGCATTGCCCCCCCCCCCCCCCCCCCCCCCCCCGTGAACGCTCCTCGCGCGAACCGGCACCCTCCGCCCGCCCAAACAGAAGCCTTACTCCATCTGGCACCGGCACGCAGCCCCAGGACATGCCGGTGCACAGAGATCCTTCCTGTTGCCTGGGCCTTGAGAATCTCGGAGAGAGCGAGAGCCAGAAGGCCTTGAGCATGCGCAGATGTTCAAGGCACAGGCAACAGGAAGGATCTTCGTGCACCGGCATGACCTGGGGCTGCATACCAGATGGGGGTAAAGCTTCTGTTCGGGCGGGGGGTGCCGGTTCTCGGGGGTGGGGGTGGAGCAGCGCCGCTGGCCTCGGGGGGGGGGGGGGGAAGAATCAAGCGAGTTTCCCTTACTTCCTATGGGGAAACTTGCTATGCTATACGAGTAATTTGGTTTACGAGCATGCTTCTGGAACGAATTATGCTCGTAAACCACTGTATTTCATTACACTGGTAAAATTAATAAAATTCATACATGGCTTGACTCCCCTAGTTAGCAAAGAAAGTTATAAGAACATAAGCAATGCCTCTGCTGGGTCAGACCTGAGGTCCATCTTGCCCAGCAGTTCGCTCACGCGGCAGCCCAACAGGTCCAGGACCTGAGCAGTAATCCTCTATTTATACCCTTCTATTCCCTTTTCCAGCAGGAAAATGTCCAATCCTCTCTTAAATCCCAGCCCTATAACGTCCTCTGGAAGCGCATTCCAAGTGTCCACTTCCTGGCATTCGTTTTGAATCTGTCCCCTTTCAACTTTTCCGAATGCCCTCTTGTTCTTCTATTTTTTGAAAGTTTGAAGAATCTGTCCCTCTCCACTCTCTCCATGCCCCTCATGATCTTATAAGTCTCTATCATATCCCCTCTAAGTCTCCTCTTCTCCAGGGAAAAGAGACCCAGTTTCTCCAATCTCTCAGCGTATGAAAGGTTTTCCATCTCTTTTATCAGACGTGTCGCTCTTCTCTGAACTCTCTCGAGTAACGCCATATCCTTCTTAAGGTATGGCGACCAAAACTGGACGCAGTATTCCAGGTGTGGGCGCACCATCGCCCGATACAGCGGCAGGATAACTTCTTTCATCCTGGTTGTAATACCCTTCTTGATTATATCTAGCATTCTATTCGCTCTCTTAGCAGCCGCTGCACACTGTGCTGTCGGCTTCATTGACCTGTCCACCATTACCCCCAAGTCCCTCTCTTGGGTACTCTCATTCAATAACATCCCTCCCATCGTATAGTTGTACCTTGGGTTTCTGCTTCCCACATGCAATACTTTACATTTCTCAACGTTGAACTTCATTTGCCATTTTGTCGCCCATTCCCCTAGTTTGTTCAAGTCTCTTTGCAATTCCTCACAGTCCTCTTTAGTCCGAGCTCCCCTAAATAGTTTGGTGTCATCTGCAAATTTTATTATCTCACACTTCGTCCCTGTTTCTAGATCATTTATGAATATATTAAATAACAGCGGCCCGAGCACCGAGCCCTTCGGAACACCACTCGTGACCCTCCTCCAGTCAGAGTAGTGGCCCTTCAACCCTACCCTGTTTCCTACCTGACAACCAGTTTCTGATCCATCTATGTACATCTCCGTCCACCCCATGGTTCTTCAGTTTCCGGAGTAATCGTTCATGAGGCACCTTGTCTAAGGCTTTTTGGAAATCAAAGTATATGATGTCTATGGGGCCACCTCTGTCCATCTGTTTGTTAATTCCTTCGAAGAAGTGTAGTAAGTTGGTTAGGCACGATATCCCCCTGCAGAAACCATGTTGGCTGGTTATCAGAAGTTCGTTTCTTTTCAAGTGATCATCGATGTTTTCTTTTATCAGTGCTTCCGCCATTTTTCCCGGAACCGAAGTCAGACTCACCGGTCTGTAGTTTCCCGGGTCACCTCTTGATCCCTTTTTAAAGATGGGCGTGATGTTGGCCGTCTTCCAATCCTCCGGGATCACGCCTGTTTTCAGGGATAGGTTGCATATTTGCTGCAGATGAATACCTATTGAGAAGTGCAGGCATGACCTACTGGTTACTGAGAACCAGAGAAGACAAAGTCCAAATCACTTTTTTCCCTCCAATCTTGGTTAAGTCACTTTCTTCCATTGCTTTGGATGCACAGGTTGCAATCAACTGTAGCGTGTTGGCAGCTCACATTTCAAAATAAATAAAAAACCTAACTCTAAACACTGTATTTGGGATTATGCTCTTATCTACCATTCCTGGGTTGATGTCTGGAATCATTTAAGCGGCCTGTACTATAAGGTTTGGCCTTTATCTGTCATCATGTTTCTATGTTTATTGGACAATACAACAGCTGTATCAGATGGTTCGAGAATTACAAGCTGTTTTTTTTAGTAAAGCAGTTCCCACACTGCATTTTACTACAGTGGATCCATACAACACTGCCAACATTAGCAGTGGAGAAATCTGATGCATTAATTACTACAGATGGAGAAACTCTCAGTTGTTGTAAGGGGACAGTGTATGTAACGCAGATTTCTTAGACTATGGATCTCTTTTCTCAATACTTTCACTTCTCAAGTACACTCGACAGTTGTAAACAATTTACAAGTTTAACCTTTTCTTGGATATCTCATCTACTCAATCCAATATTGAATCCTATAGTGGGCTTGATTGGGAGGGAGGAGGCATTTTCTGGGGATGAATTAAACTGTGTAAGGAGAAATTAGGCTCTCACCTGCTAATTTTCTTTCTTTTAGTCCCTCCAGACCAGCACAGCACTGATGGGTTATAATGCACCTCGACCAGCAGGTGGAAAAACACAAACCTTTGGCTGTAGTATAAGTGGGCTGTGCAGTCCCAAGTACAATCAGTCTGACAAATAGTCAAGCAGAACTAAGAAACTAATAAATGTGAACTATAAACAGCAACATCACTCCCAGAAGGAGAATAGCAACAAATAGAGAAAATACTGTTGGATATTGAATAGAACAAGAACTTTCAAAAAATGTCACCAAAGTTCGCCAGCTATGCCAGACAAATCAAATGCTGCTGTTCTTATAATCTCCCCTAACAACCCAAACAAAAAGACACTGCAGAAAAAAATTGTACTCTTTACGCAAAAAACACTGAATAAAAATGGCAAGGCGGGAACTGTGCCAGTCTGGTTAGCGCCCAAGAAAAGATCTGGGTGTCATTGTAGACAATATGATGAAACCTTCCAAAGTAGGGAGAACGAGAGGGCACTCTCTAAAGTTAAAAGGGGAAAGATTCCGTACGAACGTAAGGAAGTTCTTCTTCACCCAGAGAGTGGTGGAAAACTGGAACGCTCTTCCGGAGTCTGTTGTAGGGGAGGACACGCTCCGGGGATTCAAGACAAGGTTGGACAAGTTTCTGCTGAACCAGAATGTACGCAGGTAGGGCTAGTCTCAGTTAGGGCACTGGTCTTTGACCTACAGGCCACCGCGGGAGCAGACTGCTGGGCACGATGGATCACTGATCTGACCCAGCAGTGGCAATTCTTATAATAATAATAATAATTTTATTTTTTATATACCGCCATACCCAGCGAGTTCTAGACGGTTTACATCAATTAGAATAGGATCTACGTTTTCAAGCAGATTTACAAACAAATAAACAATTAAGTAACAAGTAAAACTGAAATTGACAGAGGATGGAGGGAGGTTGTTGAAGAAAGGGAGGAGAGGAGCTGTAAAGGAGGTTGAGAGCTGGGGGGGGGTAGGAAGGGGGGGGAGGTGAAATGTGAGCGGGTGGGGCCGCTAGGGGTCTTGTTTGCTGAATAGGTAAGTTTTGAGAGATTTTCTGAAGTCGAAGTAGGAGGGGGCCTCGAGTATCATTTGGGCCAGCCATGTGTTGAGCTTGGCTGCTTGGTAGGCGAGGGTTTTGTCTATGAATCTTTTATAGTGACAGAGTTTTAGCGAGGGGAAGGCGAACAGTTGAGTTCTATGGGATTTCTTGTTTATGTGATAGAGGTTAAAGTGGGTGTTGATGTAGCTTGGAGTAGAGCCATTAACCGATTTGTAGCAGAGGCATGCGAATTTAAAAAGGACTCTTGAATCGAATGGCAGCCAATGTAGTTGGTGGTAGAAGGGGGTGACATGTTCCCATTTCTTTAGGCCGAAGATGAGACGCACGGCGGTATTTTGGATTATTTTTAATCTCCTGGTGGTTTTCTTTGTGGCTTTTAGGTAAATGATGTTGCAGTAGTCAAGAATGCTGAGGATGGAAGATTGAACCAGTAGGCGGAAAGCGGTGTCGTCAAAGTATTTTTTTATTGTGCGTAGTTTCCATAGAACGGAGAAGCTTTTCTTGACCAAGTGGTCAGTGTGGTTTTCTAAGGATAAATTTTTGTCCAGAGTGACTCCCAGAATTTTTAGGGTGGGTTCAAAAGGGAAAGTAATTCCTTTCAATTGAATAGTAGTGTTTTTGATTTTGTCGTTGGGGGTGACTAGGAACAATTTTGTTTTGTCGGGATTGAGTTTCAGTCTGAACGAGAGCATCCAAAGTTCAATTTGGTTAAGAATATTTGTGATGTGGTTAAGTAGTTCTTGTGAGAAATTGGTTAGAGGGATGGCTATTGTGATATCATCTGCATATATAAAGCATTTGAGCTTGAGGTTGTGTAGGAGGTTACCTAGGGAGGCCAGGTAGATATTGAACAGGGTGGGTGACAGGGGGGAGCCCTGAGGGACCCCACAGGTGTTGTCCCAGCTGTATGAGAACGCATTGTTTTTGAAAACTTGTAGGATCTATTTCTTAGGAACCCCTGGAACCAGTTGAAGACCTGATCAGAAATGCCGATGTGTACCAGGCATTCTAGGAGAATAGTGTGATCGACCAGGTCAAAGGCACTACTCAGGTCCAGTTGTATTATCAGGGCACTTGAACCTTGGCTGAAGAGCGAGTGGAGGTGATCAAGAAGGGAGGCTATGATGGTTTCGGTGCTGTGATTGATTGTCACTTAGGATGTTGAATTTTTCTAGATATGTAATGTAATGTAATGTAATTTATTTCTTATATACCGCTACATCCGTTAGGTTCTAAGCGGTTTGAAGAAAATATACATTAAGATTATAAATGAGAAGTAAGAAGGTACTTAAAAATTCCCTTACTGTCCCGAAGGCTCACAATCTAACTAAAGTACCTGGAAATTAATAAAGAAGAGAAAATAAAGATGGTTGAAAAAAGAAAAATTCTATGTGAACTTATAGGATGGAAATTAAACTGACAGTGAAGAACTGTATGAAAAATACATATGGAATGCAGTTAGAGAGGGTAGGTTACAATCTATTGATGGTATTTGTTTAATTGGAAGGTGTTAAGGTGGGTAATTTGGGGGAAGGTTATCTGAAGGTAGGTGAATCTTCTGGAGGTAAAAGAGGAGGGGTTAAGATATTTGGATGAATTTTTTGAAAAGCAGGGTTTTGATTTCTTTTCTGAATGTTTTGAGGTTGTCTGATATTGTCATAAGATTGGAGATGGAATGGTTGATTTTTGCTGCTTGTGTTGCCAGAAGGTTGTCAAACATTTTCTTGCGATGTGTGCCTTTGAGTGGAGGGAAGGCGAAAGGGTTCGAGGTTCTTCTGTGTCTTGAGGTGGAGATTTGGTTTAAGCGGTTGTTTAGATAGGAGGGGGAAGAGCCGTGTAATGCTTTGAATATCAGGCAGTAGAATTTGAATTGGATTCGTGCTTGTATGGGTAGCCAGTGAGAGTCTAAGAAGGCAGTTGTTATGTGATCATATTTTTTGAGTGAGTAGATCAATCTGAGGGCGGTGTTTTGTATGGTCTGGAGTTGTTTTATCATAGTGGCTGGACAAGGAAGATATAGGGAGTTGCAATAATCCAGCAGACCTAAGACTAGGGATTGGACGATTAGTCTAAATTGTGCTTGGTCAAAGAATTTTCTGATTTTACGGAGATTTCTCATGGTTAGAAAAGCTTTCTGGGTTGTTTTGTTGATCTGGGGCTGCATTGTGCAACATCTGTCTATCGTAACTCCTAGGAGTTTTAGTTCGGGTTGTATTGGGTATTTGGTATTTTTGATTTTCAGTTCAGTGATGGTAGGAGTTTGGGCTTTTTCGAGCAAAAGGAATTTTGTTTTTTTCAGAATTTAGTTTTAGTTTGTGATCCATCATCCATTTTTCTACTGTGTCTAAGGTTGTTTCTAGCTTTGTTGTGGTGGTGGTTTCTGATGGGTCGAAGGGGAGGATTATGGTGATGTCATCAGCATAGCTGAAAGATGTGACATCTAGGGTATCTAAAGTGGCTCCTAGGGAGGAGATAAAGAGGTTGAAGAGCGTAGGTGAGAGAGGTGATCCTTGTGGAACTCCGCAGGGATTTGTCCATGGTTCTGATTTTATATCATTGTATTTTACCCTGTAGGTTCTAGATTTGAGGAACCCCTGAAACCATTTGTAGACCTTGCCTGAGATTCCTATGGCGTCGAGAATTTGTAGTAGTAAGGTGTGGTCAACTAGGTCAAATGCTGCGGAGAGGTCTAATTGTATTAATATCATTTTTTTACCTTTACTGATGTGTTGTCGGGCTGTATCTAGTAATGTGACAAGTAGTGTTTCTGTGCTATGGTTAGTTCGGAATCCTGATTGTGAGGGGTGGAGTAGGTTATGTTTTTCCAGATATTCGGTGAGGTATTGTGCCACTAGGCCTTCTATTATTTTAACATACAATGGTATTGAAGCGATAGGTCTGTAGTTGGAGGGGCTATCTATTGGGCCTTTGTGATCCTTTATGATTGGAGTGATTAAGATCTCTCCTAGGTCCTGTGGGAATTGGCCTTCTGTCAATGTGGTTTGAATCCATAGCATGAAGTTGGTTTTGAATGTAGTGGAGGCGTTTGATAATATGTAGGTGGGGCAATTATTTAGGTCACTGGAAGCATGGCTGTATTTATTGTAGAGTCGGTTCATATCCGACCAGACTAGAATTGGGAAATCGGACCAGCTTCTGTCTGCTACGATGGCTTCGCTAGTTGATGGGTTTGCTGCGAGTTCCGCCTTTACCAACCCTTCTGCTATTTTGGTGAATAAGGGGATGCTTGCGATCGGTCTGTAGTTGGATGGGGAATCTAGTGGTTCTTTCACATTTTTTATGATTGGGGAAATCATGATATGACCTTGCTCAGACGGGAAGTTTCCTGTGGATAGAAGGGAGGTAACCCATGTCATCATATTTGCTTTGAAGTGGAGCGGGGCATCTTTCATAATGTTCGGAGGGCATGTGTCCAATTTGCAGAAGGTGTGTGAGTATTTGTTGTAATAGGTATTAAAGGTGTGCCAGTCGATTGTTTTAAATTGTTTCCAGCTTAGGTCTGTTTTAGTTCCACTCACCACTTAAGTCAGCTTTTTGTACCTACATGCAATGATGGGTCCACTCAGTCCTAGGCAGAGCCAGAACAGAGCTGGAGGACTGTACATGAGATTGCGGAGTGGAGCAATAGAACAGCAGACTTAACCTAGTACAGTGTTCCCCCGCAAATTCGCAGTTCGCAAATCATGGACTCGCTAATTTGCAGTGTGCTCTGACCGCCTCTTCTTGTACAGGCTACACCAATTAGGAGCTGTGTGTCAAAGCAGCTCCTGCTTGGTGTAGCCTGACTTTAGTAACAGGAAGAGGCGGTTGGAGTATACCGCAAATTGATTTTCTGCACCCGCCGGCTTCAGTAACAGATTCCTGATTTGGATAAGAACACCCCCCTGCTCTCCTGGAACAGCACCCCTGCGAATTTCGGAGGAGTACTGTATTTTCAATGTTGCTCATGACTACAATACAGGGTTTTTTCCTCCTCTTCCTTTTAAAGCCTGTTGCCCTTCAAGAAGGCAAGTGACTGATCAACATGCTCAATATTGTTCAAGGAGAGATGGGTAGGGCCGTCAGCAGGGCACAGTGGCTGAAAGTCTTGCTGTACAGAGTGGTTGATAGCAGGACTAACCCCCAGTCTGAAAAAAGAATCCTAAGGAGTGCTTGAAAGAGAGAGCTGGCCCTCGGTCAGCACAGGATCTGGCAGATAATGTAGGTCAACTTTGCCTGCTTAGTGCCAATTCACTGCACTCGCCTGTCAAACAGAAAAATGTGCTGACTATGCTGAAGCATCTCAAGGTGTAAATAGTTTTCCTACAGAAGATGCACTTGGGATCTAAAGAATACGCTAAGCTGGGGTAAGGGTGGGTCAGCAAATGCAATTACTCCTCTTTTAAGACTGCCTTTTGAGAGAGGTTATATAGGACCTGAATGGGTGTTTTAGCATTGTGCTGGTATTCAGGGAAAGGGAGAGAGACAAAGGGGTGGGGGAAGGGATCAACCTCCGAGTGAGTGCTGCACTCTGGTGCCTAGGAATGTACTTTTTTCTCACACCCATCTAACAGCAAGTCTTGTATCAATTATCTACCAATATCCCATAGCTTGTTTTCTGGGTTGTGAGGAAGCATTTCAATTTCGGACTGGGATGAGTATCCTCCTGTCGCTTAAACTGAAGATCTAACAAATGCAAGAGAATCTAGGCTGATAGAGCAAGCGCAACCCAAGCATATGGAAGGCAAAGAGGTTTAACACAATGGGTTGCTTTTATTTAAAACCTTACAATAAAACATTCACCAAGTCACTTTTATAAGAATAAGCAAGACTTCCCTTTCCTTAAATCCTATTGGCTCTTCCCATTAAATGATTGAAGTCCAGTTACTATGAAGTGTTTGAACTTCATAACATTTCTTGGGGAAAGGCAGGTCTTCTGGATTCTTTTCAATTTGAATTGAGATGGGAGCGGCCAAGGTGGCAATCCAGATGTGCATGAGCTTTCAATTGCAGAGCCATACTGAACAACAGCTAAGTCATCTACACTGGCTATTGCTCTCAGGGGCTGTGGAAGGTAGCCAGGTACTGAGGCTGGACACAACTTTGCCTCCCTTGGTTGAGCCTGCCACTAATCTCTATCAGGTATCACCTGATCCTACTTCTCAGCTAAGGCTACATAAAACTTCTAGACACCCCCTTAAAACAATATACCTATGTGATGTGCAGTTCTCCTTAGACTGCTCTGTGGAATCCTATAATTAGCTAAGATTCCAACTGAGCCAATGCCTTCATTACTCACTGTTCACCATCCTAGTTTCTGGCAAATACGGTCCTGCAGTTTGTTTGTGAAACTTCTCCCTCCTTGCTCAAGGCCCCACACTGGCCCAGCCTGCTTTAATTTCCATTTCAGCAGCAAGAGTGAAGAGGGGGTGCTAAGAAAATAAATGCCATCACTGCAGTGGCGGCAATGGGGTGCTGGAAGCAACAGAGGTGCCAGTCATGTTAAGTATATATGGTAAATTGCATAATCCACTGATCTAAGGGCAAGTAACAGGTGTTATCCGGAGACAGCAGACGGCTATTCTCACATGAGAGACACATCATCCATGGTGCCCATGGAACGGACACTAAATAGTGCATGGACACTTTAAGAAATTTTTTCACACTGCCTGCGCGAGTGCCTTCCCAACCATTGAAGACACGCAAGACCCCAGTTCTGTAAACAGAAGGTGGGAGGGATGTGAGAATATCTGCCTGCTGTCTCCGGATAACAACTGTTACAGTAAGTAATCCCAGGACAAGCAGGCAGCATATTCTCACATGTGAGATGGAAGGAGAGTTGGCTATTATGAAGAAAATAAATTTTGTAACACTGCTTGGCCGAAATGACCATCTCGTCTAGAACATGAATCTAGACAGTAATGAGATATGAATGTATGAATTGAAGACCAAGTAGCTGCTTTGCAAATTTCATCAATAGGAGTAGAACATAGGAAAGCTACTGAAGCTGACGTTGTGTATCTTAAATGTCCCTCAAGGTGCAAACCAGCCTGAGTGCAGCAGAAAGAAATACATGCCGTCAACCATGTAGAAATAGTTCTCTTGGTAACAGGACGGCCAAGTCTACTCAGATCAAAGATCTTAGCTCTTTGAAGATAGTACACTTTTTCAGTTGAAAGATGCTTAGAAGAGTACGTCATTTTTTTTTCAGCAATATTTTGCAGTTTTGGTTCAGGCCATTAATTTATCTCAGTTGGATTATGGCAACTCGCTTTATGCTTGTTTAAGTTAATGTAATTTGAGGAGGCTACAACTTATCCAGAAACGGCGACTGATCTGATATACGGTAAACATAAATATGATCATGTCACACCTTTACTGGCTTCCTGTTTCCTGGAGGATCCAATTTAAGTGTGCAACTGTAAATTATATGGTATCTTTTCTTCTTTGGTCCCTGTTTCTTGCAATTCACAAGAAATCTCTAATTCTAGGAGCTCTCAGAAATATAAACTTGGCTTTCCCACTGTTAAACAAATAAAAACTATGGCCAATTTTTGTCGATCATTTTCTTTTTTTATTTGTAAAAGATTGGAATGACCTTCCTTCTATAATTAGAGTTCTCTCTCATCTACCCACTTTTCATAAAGTATTGAAGACATTTTTATTTCAGAAATTTACCAATGATCCTTCTTTTTCAAATAATCAGTCAGAAAAGATAAAATTCTAGCCTAAAAGATATACGGCCTCTTTTACAAAGCCGCGCTGCACTAACGGCCCGAAGCCCATAGAGATTTAAAGGGTTTCGGGACTGTTGTTGCACGGCTTTGTAAAAGAGGCCGATAGTTTCTGTTCTAATCTCCTGTTAATATTTTGTTAACCGAGTTGAGCCCTCCTGTTGGGATGAATCAGTATAAAAAAAAAAATCAAAGATTAGGGGGGAACAAGATGGCGATCTGAGTGGACGTGTGTGTTTAAGCTCCCACTCTAGAGGCTTAATCTTACCTTAAAAATCTTTCTCCTGCTTATTGTTTCGATGCCTAAGAGAAGGGAAGGCAGAGGAATATCCCTCTTTCTGTCAGTGACTTCGACACCGCGTCAGACTGCAATTACAGCTTTTGCAGTCCCGACGGCGTTGGGTGTGTCCGCAGCTGAGCTCCAGGAGCAGCTCAGCATGAAAGGCGAGACTTCGCTAAGCCCTTTGGGACCTTATCCTCCCCCACCTCCGGGAGTAGCAACTGAAGTCGGCTTTCATTTGGAGGGACCTTGGGAATAGCCGAGAGGGGAGGAGACACTGTTGCCTGTGACCCCCGGAGAGGATTGCACTGCAGTCGAGTGGTGGTGAGTTTGGGGGAAGTGAGACCCAGGAAGGAGAACGGGATCCCAGGTTACCTCAGCTCAAGCCGCTCGTGAAACCGGCAGAGATTACTCTGAATTCACTATTGGGAGCTATAGAAAATTTACAGATGGTATGTATGGGATTTATTTCTCTTATGGCTGATATTTCAACTAAAGTTAAAAAATTTAAGATAGGCATCCAAGACCAAACGAAACAGGTTGGGGATATTCAAAAATCTATAGTAGAGATTAAAACTGTTACTAAATAGCAGGCAATGGATAAAGTTTTTCTTTTACGGAAGATTGAAAATTTGGAAAATCAAAATCGAAGTTTAAACTTAAGGATTTTAAACTTTCCTCTGTCCAAATTTAAAACTCCCAGAGAGATTTTCAAGGACTTTCTAACTTCTATATTAAAAATTCTGGAAGTGAATATACCACTTTTGCAAAAGATTTATTACTTAAAAAGAACAATAAAAGAAATTAATACAACAACTGAACAAGAATTATCAGCACTTTTGGAGTCCTCAAACCTTGAATTGTCAGGACGAGCTACACTAATAGTTTCCCTGGTATTTTATCAGGATAAAGAACTGATTCTGAAACTCTTGAAGCAAGTTTCTTTTTTGGGAGAAAGAATATACATATATCCAGATGTCTCTAAATGGACTCAGTCAAGAAGGAAATCATTTCTTACATATTGGGATAAAGTTACTTTATTGGGTGCCTCCTTCCAGTTAAGATTTCCTTGTAAATATTTTTTATGATCCAGATCAATTACGGTTCTTTTTAGAAGGGAAAGGAGTTTGGTTTGCACCCCAATGAATTCTGGAATAATTCAAGTCCATTATTAAAGCCTTTGTTTTCACTTTAATTTCCTTTTATTATAGCAATATGTTCTCTTTCCTGGAAGAGTTTCTTTCTTGTTTTTCTCCTCTTCTTTAATTTGAGGACTATGTTTAAATTAATATTGCTTTTCGGATTATTTCTGTTTAACCCAATAGATGATTGGATGTACTAATATCGTTATATTACCCATTAAGCACAATTCTGTACTTAATTGAAAAATTAAATAAATAAATAAAAAAAAAACCAACTGAAAGATTAGGTTAGGTTAATGACCCTCGGCCGATCCTCTTCTAACAAGGGAAAAGAGGAGGCAACGGAAAAAAAGAAAATAACTTTTCTTTTTTTTAAACTAAATATCTATAAAGAAATGAATGAACAAATGGTTCCAACACACAAATACGTGCACGAAAGGTACTTTTGAAAACAAACCAACATGCAGCTTTAGGGGTCTCGTGTGTCCTCAACGGTTGGGGAGGCACTCGATTTGAATTTCTCAAAGTGCCATTGCACTATTTACTGTCCATGCCGTGGATGACATCACCCTGCTTGTCCTAGGATAAACAGTAGCTTTACTGACCTTGTCCTGGCACCTTTTGCCCTCAGAAGTCATTGGAGGTTGCAAGTTGCCCAGACTTAGTGATACAGCTCTTCACTCAGCTATTTGGAGGATTCTTCTTCATTTACCACTTTTAAAACCCCACTAGTAATCCTGCATAGCTTACCTTGTGAAACGGGATTCCATATTTCTTCAAAATGAAGGGAGATATCAGAGTCATCTTGTGACGGAGAAAGGCCTCACAGTTCTGGGCGCTACCAGGGAAGAAACCTATTTAATATAGTGAGAAGGACATTTTATTTATTGTCTGCTTTGATGTTACAACAAGATCTACCTTTCCAAACAATGAGAACAGAACACCCAGCAAGAGAAGCAGCCTCTCTCCTATTCTACCATTAAGATCTGCTTGAATCACTAGTTACTCTTAAGATTCCATTCCTTTATCTCAACTATTTGCTCATTATGTTCAACAAAAAGCTGACACAATCATTAAATCATTTGACATTTAGACAGATTTTGTCCTTAGTTCACAGAATGTTACTAGTGCAACTGAAACTTTAAATAATTCTACCATTTGTGTTCTGCTTCTGTTGTGAAAGCTCTGAAATCAAATAGAACCCACTCTATGGCCATGACTAATAAACCTTTTGAGGAAGGTATTGTTTCTACTCTATTCAGAGAGATGCTGTTAAATCATTCTCTAGACCCCAGTACATTTCTCATGGTTTTCCCAAATGTTAAAGAAAACAGAACTATTTGCTTGATACATTTCAATTTGGTTTAAACCTAACAGAATACAAAACGTGTGTCCCGACTGCAAGTGGCGGCAGCCAATTGGGATGCTTTTTTGTTTGTGCATTTACTGAGATGCGTAGGGATGCTTAAGCGTGCCCAAGGTGGGCATGGGCAAGGTTTCACCCGGAAGTGGCCTTGGGCGTGCTTAAGCATCCCGACGCATCTCCGTAGGTATGAGACAGACGCCTTAAATGCAAGTCTGCAAAATTCTGGCCTACATTTAAGGTGTCTGTTTAGTGATATCGACACAATTCTCTTTAGGTCTCCTATGCAAGTGGCATCCTATAGAGAATGAGGCCCTTAGTATCTATGCTCACTGAGATTTGGTTGGGTTTTGACAGATAATTTATTTTTTTTAATATCACTGGATGCAGCAGCTGTCTTTGATACTATAGATCGTGCCATTTTACTTAATCGTCTACATTTGGGGGGATCTCAGGCAAGGCAATTAGATTATTGTAATGTTTTCTATCTAGGCTTACAGTAACTATATGCAAAAAATTACAGACCATCCCAAATGTTGCTGCTAGGTTTATATTCTCATCAACAAGATATAAGGTGATGCCTTCATATCTCAAATTATATTGGCCTCCTTTCGAAGCAAGGGCTATTTTTAATTTACCTACATTGGTTTTCTTGATCTTCCATGGAGAAATCTCAGACTATATGATTAACTTAGTAGAACTACCATCCGTTAAGAACTATTCAAGGTTAAGATTTCTGAATCCCAGAGGTATTAAATATAAAACAATATACTATATCTTTTCCATATTTGGCGACAAAAAGGTGGAACTATCCTTTCTTATGAGAGCTTCTCTAAAGTACTGAAGACCTACTTGTTTGCAAGAAAGCTCATTCAGAGGAACAAATGAGCAGATCCTCTGTGTTTTGATTTTTAATATAAGATTGTAATTCCTGGTGATGGCCAGTTTCTTATTAACTTGGAAATTGCACTCAACTCCTATTGGGGTATATTAGCGATTCATAAATGTTTATGTAATGTAATTCTGTTCAAGTTTTTCTTACCTGAGTGTCAATTTCAAGTAGTGCAAAAGAAATCCAAGTCAGACTGGATAATGCCAGGTTTGGGAGAACTGCAGGGTTCCTATCTTCCCCACTGTTTTAACTTATTTGTGTATCTGGTCTGTAGATTATTAGCCAATTTGGGTATGGACTACTGGCTGTATGCAGATGATCTTCAATTTTATTTCTTTGTGCCTGACAAGACTGAGGAAGGGATCCAGTTGACGGAACTCTATACAAAATATTTCGAGCTTGGGTGTCTTCTAATTGTCCTATCTTTGAATGCAACCAAAATAACCCAAAGGCCAATCAGACCAAAACTTTTTTAGAAAAATATAAAAAGCACAACACAAAGATATTTCACACAAAGTGCAGCACTTTCATAGATGAATTTTATAAATAATATTTTTTGTTATAATGGGGTATCCTCAGTATGAGGTCTTGAGCTAAAGAAGAGTATACTCCAGAGGACCAAACCGCTCTAGAGCTCCTAGATATTGGCCCCTATTAGAACAGTGGGAGATTTGCTGACCACTGCAGGCCGCACACCATCATTGGGTATTCCTTGTGTGCTATATATGAAACACTATGGCTCATTAAATAATATGTGCTGAGTGAAAAAACACACTTCTGTAAATATTGTGCAAATAATATGTAGCCGAAATTCAAACCCTGAAAATCAAAATTCAATCCCTGAGAAATGCTGGCAAGTACTTAATTTAGTAATCCAGGCGGCATATTACCGTGAGACAAGACTTGCATCACTGAAAGCAGTTTGTGGCTCCAAAACGCTAAATAATTGTTCTACAGAGCTCCGTTTTGAGGAACACAATCTCTTCTTCAGGAACTACCAAGATTGAAACTTTGGCGTAATGAACGCCAACACATCTTGCTTAAGTTTCCATTTTGAGCTTCTTCCACTTCCTGTTTTAAATTGCGGTTTTAGATTCATCTCTGTCATTAAACAATAGATTACTGCTGTAATCAAAACTGTATTTAAGATAAGGTTAGGGATGAGATTTATAAGTTTGTTATCCTTGGGCAATTTTAGCCTAGCGATACAAAGTTTTTCTTGCTACAACTGAACTACTGCAATGCTCTTTTTTTTTTGGGGGGGGGGTCTTTTCAAACATCTCTAAGACCAAATTCTATGGCTCATGTGATTGAGAGAATTCAATTTAAAGCCTTGGAAAATGACACGCCAATTGCTACTTTGGTATGCTAAAAAGTTTATCATCCTCTAGGGCTTTAAGGTCGCAAGTTCTTTCATTCCACCAGGATCAACTAGAAGAAGATTACTCTGTTTTTATATATATATATATATATAGCTGGCCCAACTATATGGAATAATCTTTCCCTGGAATTATGATAGATAAGCTTTGCTTTCATTGTTTAGGAAGTAATTGAAAATGCACTTATTTCAAAAGGCATTTTATTAAAAAGTCAATCAGGTTATGCAGGAAGACAAATGAACTCCATCTTCTTGCATGGTTTGATGTTTTTTTAATGGCAATTAGAAGTAATTTTAGATTTTTATTTTTGCTAGAATTTAACGAATGATATCCTTTGTGCTTTGTATTTTAAGTTTTGTGTTTGTTCTTTTGTGACCTGCTTAGATTGTGTGGCTAATGCGGGATATAAATTTGATAAACAAAATACACTGAGGCGAAAAGGCAGCTGAGTCTTGAGGAGCTCTATACCTTTTGGCCTGACAAATCTGAAAAGCAGGCTTGTGCTCCTACCTTTAGCAAGACGCTCTAGCCTTTTTCCATGCTCAGGGGGCACCGTGTACCTACAAGAAAACATCAAATGAAGTCACATCACAAGCTTCACTGCAGAAGATGATCGGAAAGGCAAAGTATGTCCTACAGAAGGACCAGACCCTCAACCCCATCAACTCATGGTAATGAACAATTCTCTTGCAAAATATGGGTCTCAGAAGCAAAGCCCAAATCTGGAAGGATGGGACTTCACAACATAAAACTGCCTCAACCCCGAATCAACTAATTTATTGCACAAAAGAACAATGATATTTATGACCTGAAACCAAACACCAGGAACATGCCTAAGCTGCTTTTCCTCAGATGCATTATCTCAGTACAAACTTAAGGGGGTCTCAGAACACATTACCAGGACTTGGGCTCTCCAAAGTGTAGGTAGTTGATGCTGTAGAGATCCATATCTTCCGTGTGCCAAGCAAAGGAAGTCTTCCACATACCAAAATATAGGTACGGGGTGTTTACCCCTTCGATAGTGATTCCACTTTCCCTCTCCACCACATCCAGAATAGTGTTCAAATGACCAATATTCCACTCGTCCACGTGCTGCAACACACAAGCAATTCTTTTTGGAGAAGCCGGAACAACAATATTGACAATGCTCAGTGCAAACAAACCTGAATGAAGACAAGCCAGTCCAGTCAAGAGCCTAAAGCAAAAGTTCCAATTGAGATTTGAGCTCAATAAGCTGCTACAAAGCCCAGGTTATTCCTAACAGAATTGTGTAGTTTTCTAAATAGCAGGTGCGCGTTAACCATGTTATTACCTGCAAAGGACCCCAGTCGCTGTATCCTACTTCTTAACAACAGATAAGAATCACAGTGCCTAGTCCGCTGCCTCAAACCCAGCTCCTTCTCTGCTCTCTTACCTCTCTTTCCCTAGCCTGTCTGTCTATCCCATCCACACCTCTGCTCAATCCCCAATTTTGGTTCTTATCTCTTGCCCTTCCCTATCTTCCCTCTGTGAGATCTATGCAGAATTAGTACAGACCATTGCAGTCAAAAGGTTCCCTATGACTTTAGTATAAGATTTAAACTCTTGGTAACAGTCTGCAGGATAAGCTAGGGTAAAACACCAACTTCTCTCTCTATTCCAGCAAATACATCCCAGGAAAAGCTGAGATCAGAGGGGATCTGGAACTGTAGTTTGCTTTCCAGCAAGAATGCAGATGGGCAGGATTGATAGGAAGCCCACAAGCAGAATGGAATCAACCGCAGATTATCATGCAGCAAGCAAGAAAGAAAAAATGTAGAAAGATGTTAAAAAACCATATTTTTTTTATCCAATTGAGTTCTCAGCTTGGAATGGGTTGGGTAAATTGTATGGGCTAAAAGTGGGCACAAGTAGGATTCCCATTAGTCTATTAATATAGAATTTTATTTAAAATACATATTGATAAGTGATATTTTTATCATCTTATCTGCCTGAAACCTGATTTTGGTTACAAGTATGCTATAAAAAGAGATGATGTACTTACCCTGGTAAGCTCTTTTCCAGTAGATGGGCAGTAGGGTTATTTCCCCATAGCCACATGCTGCCGCAGAAAGAATTCACTCCAGATTTCTTACTCTGCCTCTGTTGTACTTCACTGAGCTCTCTAGATCCACCTTCAGTTAGTACCCAAGCATGTAGAGCCGCCCAATACACGTGAAGTAGAGGAAAGTGTAGCAACAAGCTTAAACAAACTGATCTGCTCAAAAGTAATTTAACACAGGCTTTAAAGGAGTTCAGAAACTACTACCCAATAAATTTAAACATATATACAAAGTCTTCCCAGCTCCCAAGGGCTGACAGGCATCCAAGAATCAGCTTGGAGAAGCATAAACAGACTAAACACTGAAAGCAGGTGCAGGAAGGACAGGGCGTGAGTCTAGAATGTCTCACCTATCTACTGGAAAAGCGCTTACCAGAGTAAATATTATTATCATGTCACACCTTTTTAATGTGAGTTGCACTGGCTGTCTGTGGAGGCTCGGGTGTTGTTTAAGTTGGGCTGTTTATGGTACAGTCCCCATTTATTTGGTTAACAGATTTTCCTTGGCTTCATACAGACATAGTAGAAGAACCCATCCTTTGTTTAATTTTCCTTCAGTCCAGGCTTGCAAAAGTAAAAAATTTCTTAACTACACTTTGGCATCTTGAGCTGCCTTTCATGACAAAGAATTTCAAATTTTACTGCTCACAGCTCATTCTTATAAAGATTTTAGAATACAATTCTCTAAGCATCTGACTAACTAAATCACTTTATTCCATGTATTATGACTATTATTAGTAATCTTTTGTAAATCGCGTTGAACTAATGGTTACGCGGTTAAGAAGCACTATGTTATGGTATGTTCTACCGAGTGGATGTGGTGGCAAGATAGGACTCTGCCTCTGGGTCCTCTGTCTTAAGGGTCGGTGCAGAAAGCCTGCCCTAGCTTTTTTTGCGGATTGCTTTTGTACTTCTCTACTGTCTAGGGAATGTTCCACCTATTGCACTGGAAAAAGAGTATTTTCTTCAAGCCATAGATCAGGGGTGCCCAATAGGTCGATCGCGATCGACCAGTAGCTCGCCAAGGCAAAGTGAGTCGATCATCCAGGACTCCCTTTGCCTTGGCGATCTATCAGGCCGATCAATCTTCCTCTCCCGGATATCAATTCTGTCATCGGAGAGGAAGTTTGGGCCAGCCAATCGCTGCCTAGCTGGGCGGAACTTCTTCTCCGACAGCAGAATTGACGTCGGGGAAAGGAAGATTGATCGGCCTGAAGCAGAGAGAGCATGGGGTGGCGTCGGCTTTGGGGCCTGTTATCCATTGGTGGCGTTTGGGTCCTGTTCCCCGATGGCAGCGGTAGTGGCTTGGGAAAGGGCAGGGAGAAAGAAAGAAAGGGGGCAGGCAGGGAAACAGAAGGAAAGAAGAGAAACAGAAAAAAAGAAAGGGGGCATGAAGAGAGAAAAAAAGAAAGAAAGGTCAGGGAATGAGGTGTGGAGGAAAGAAAGCATACAGGCTGAAAGAAAGATTGGATGCACAGTCAGAAGAAGAAAGTGCAACCAGAGACTCATGAAATCACCAGACAAAGTAGGAAAAATGATTTTATTTTAAATTAGTGATCAAAATGTGTCTGAATTTATATCTGCTGTCTATATTTTACAATATGGTCCCCTTTTACTAAACCGCAATAGTGGTTTTTAGCTCAGGGAGCCTATGAGCGTTGAGAGCAGCGCTGGGCATTCAGCAGCTCCCTGCGCTAAAAACTGCTATTGTGGTTTAATAAAAAGGGAGGGGGAGTAGGTATTTGTCTATTTTTGTATGGTTGTTACTGAGGTGACAGTGCATAGAGTCATCTGCTTTGACCTCTTTGAAAAAACCCCGGAATAGGAATGATAATTAACAATTCTATGCGTACAGTGTGCGTTGTGTTTTTTTAAAATTTTGTTGGTAGATCATTTTGACTTGGTCATTTTAAAAGTAGCTCGCGAGTCAAAAAAGTGTGGGCACCCCTGCCATAGATCATTCTGACCGCTGTGTTCTGTAATAATGCAAGTCTCGTTAATTCTTTCTTTTTTTTTGAGGTTTTTATTTATTTATTCAATTATAAATATACAAATTCCAGTATACATATAAAAAAAAGAGAGATTTACACACAAGTTAAACAGGAAACATACAAACAAAAGATAAAATAAAACTCCATATGAAATTATCAATCTCTCTAATAAAGCCTACATTATGAGAGACCCAAAAACAAGGCAACAAACAGTTTTAAGGGTTCTGAGAGTGAAATTGCCTATAAAAACACCTGAGCTAAACAATAATAACAACAGAATAACCAATAATAATAAATACTAGTGAAGTGGGCAACCTCAGTGTACAGGGTTAAAATCCCTTCATCAGGAACCCAAGGCGAAGAGTGACAATAACTTAACTTCGAGCCGGCTGGGAGAGGGGCGGAGCTAACAGAGTGAAGCGCAATGGCGCTTAAAAGCCAAACAAAAGCAACGTCATGATAAGCTAGACCAATCCAAAAAAAGAAAAGGAGGAGCTAAACATTAAACAATCGTATTCATAGAAACATAGAAATAGACGGCAGATAAGGGCCACGGCCCATCAAGTCTGCCCACCCCAAAGACCTTCCCCTACCTTTCTCTGTGAATAGATCCCACGTGTCTATCCCATTTGGCCTTAAAATCAGGCACGCTGCTGGCCTCAATAACCTGAAGTGGAAGACTATTCCAGCGATCAACCCCTTTTCAGTGAAAAAGAATTTCCTGGTGTCCCCGTGTAGTTTCCTGACCCTGATTTTCCACGGATGCCCCCTTGTTGCCGCGGGACCCTTGAAAAAGAAGATATCTTTTTCCACCTCGATGCGGCCCGTGAGATACTTGAATGTCTCAATCATGTCACCCCTCTCTCTGCGTTCCTCGAGTGAGTATAGCTGTAATTTGTCCAGCCGATCCTCGTACGGGAGATCCTTGAGTCCCGAGACCATCCGGGTGGCCATTCTCTGGACCAACTCAAGTTCAGAACATCCTTACGGTAATGCGGCTTCCAGAATTGCATACAGTACTCCAGGTGGGGCCTCACCAAGGGTCTATACAATGGCATAATGACTTCAGGCTTGCGCCTGATGAAACTCCTGCACATGCAACCTATGATTTGCCTTGCCTTGGATGAAGCGTGCTCCACTTGATTGGCAGTCTTTATGTTCTCACTGATGATCAACCCTAAGTCTCGTTCTGCTTCAGTTCTTGTTAGGATCTCACCATTAAGGGTGTAAGTCTTGCATGGATTTAGGCTGCCCAGGTGCATGACTTTGCATTTTTTGGCATTGAAGCTGAGTTGCCAGGACCTAGACCAGCGCTCCAGTAGTAGTAGGTCATGCATCATGTTGTCGGGCATTGAATTTGTGTCCGTTGTACTTTTGCCCACTACATTGCTTAGTTTGGCGTCATCGGCGAATAATGCTAATTTACCTCACAGCCCTTATGCCAAATTTCTTATAAAGATATTGAATAGGATCGGGCCCAGGATCGAGCCCTGCGGCACTCCACTGATCACCTCCATCATTTCAGAGGGCGTGTCGTTCACCACTATCCTCTGAAGCTTACCTCCAAGCCAGTTCCCTACCCATTTCGTCAATGTGTCGCCTAATCCTATAGAGCTCATCTTGCTCAGCAACCTGCGGTGTGGTACGCTATCGAATGCTTTGCTGAAGTCCAGGTATATGATGTCCAGGGACTCCCCAACATTCAGCTTCCTCGTCACACAGTCAAAGAAGCAGATCAGGTTGGATTGGCAGGATCTCCCCTTAGTAAATCCATGTTGACGGGGATCCCGTAGATTCTCCTCGTTCAGGATCGTATCCAATTGGCGTTTGATTAGAGTTTCCATTAGTTTGCTCACTATCGATGTGAGACTCACCGGTCTGTAGTTTGCCGTCTCCATCTTGGGACCTTTCTTGTGGAGTGGGATAACGTTAGCCGTCTTCCAATCCAACAGGACGTTACCCGTACTAAGGGAGAGATTGACGAGTGCGGATAGCGGTTCCGCCAAGACATCACACAACTCCCTGAGCACCCTGGGATGTAGGTTGTCAGGTCCCATTGCCTTGTTAACCTTAAGCTTTGACAGCTCACAGTAGATACCACTGGGTGTAAACTTGAAATTACTAAACGGGTTAACTGCGTCAACCCTTGTCTGTAGCTGAGGGCCGAGTCCCGGCGCCTCTCGGGTGAAGACTGAGCAGAAGTATTCATTTAACAGTTGGGCTTTTTCTGAGTCCGTTTCTACATAGTCTCCGTCTGGTTTCCTAAGATGTACTATTCCGCCTGAGTTCTTATTTCTGTCACTGATATACCTGAAGACTGATTTATCTCTTTTCTGGATGTTCTTCGCTAGAGACTCCTCCATGCGGAATTTGGCCTCCCTAACTGCTGTTTTGACGGCTTTTGACTTGGCCAGATAGACTTCTGTTTCCCTGATTGTTTGTAAGAGATGAATGCTTTTTTCTTCTCCTTGATGAGGTCCGATATCTCCGCAGAGAACCACTGTGGCTTATTGTTCCTTCGCCGTTTACTTACTGATTTAACATAGCGGGTTGTTGCTTCCTGTATGGTGGCTTTCAAAGTCGACCACATTTCTTCCATGTTATCGGTTCCTGCTTGGCTTTGTAGCGCCTGGTGAACGAAGTCTCCCATTTCTTTGAAGTTTGTGTCCTTGAATTTGAGGACCTTGGTCAGTGTGGTAGATTTAGTGAAACCTTTCTTGAGATTGAACCATACCATGTTGTGATCACTGGAGGCCAATGTGTCGCCCACCGAGACACTTTCACCATTGGTAAGTATCAGGTCCAGTATTGCCTGATCCCAGGGAGGCGAAAAACTTCAAGGCATTCTTCAGTTACGTAAAAGGGAAGCGACCAGTGAGAGAGGAGGTGGGGCCGTTGGACGATGGGGATAGGAAGGGAGTGATTAAGGAGGATAAAGAGGTAGCTGAGAGGTTGAACACGTTCTTCTCGTCGGTTTTCACGAGAGAAGACACATCTAATATACCGGACTCAGAGGAGCTCATGAGTGGGGAACAGGCTGAAAAATTAGAACACATAGAGGTAAGTAAGGAGGATGTCCTCAAACAGATAGACAGGTTAAAATGCGGCAAATCACCGGGCCCGGACGGGATCCACCCAAGGGTTCTGAAAGAACTAAGACAAGAAATAGCGGGCACAATCCAGCATGTTTGCAACCTATCCTTGAAAACTGGAGAGGTACCAGAGGACTGGAAATTGGCGAATGTCACGCCTATCTTCAAGAAGGGATCGAGGGGTGACCCCGGAAACTACAGGCCGGTGAGCCTGACTTCAATTATAGGGAAGATGGTGGAAGCTATGATCAAGGACGGTATTTGCGAGCACATCGAGAGATATGGCCTACTGAGAACAAGCCAGCATGGATTCTGTAAGGGAAGGTCATGCTTAACGAACCTTCTGTACTTCTTTGAGGGAATAAGCAGTCGGGTGGACAATGGGGAACCTATAGACATCATTTACCTTGATTTTCAAAAGGCTTTCGACAAGGTGCCACATGAAAGGCTGCTTAGGAAGCTGTGGAACCACGGGGTGGGAGGGGATGTGCACAGATGGATCGAGCACTGGTTGTCGGGTAGACTGCAGAGGGTTGGAGTAAAGGGACAATACTCTGACTGGCGGGGAGTCACGAGCGGTGTGCCACAGGGATCGGTGCTGGGGCCGTTACTCTTCAACATATTTATCAATGACCTGGAAAAGGAGGCAAAGTGCGAGGTTATAAAATTTGCAGACGATACCAAACTGTGCGGCAGAGTTAGGTCCAGGGAGGAGTGTGAGGACCTACAAAGGGACCTGGACAAGCTGGAAGACTGGCTAAACAAATGGCAAATGCGATTTAACGTGGAAAAAATGCAAGGTCATGCATATAGGGAAAAAGAACCCGTTGTTCGACTACAAATTGGGGGGGGGGCATCGTTGGGAGACAGCAGTCTTGAGAGAGACTTGGGTGTGCTGGTGGATGCATCACTGAAGCCATTCTGCACAGTGCGCAGCAGCCTCAAAAAAAGCCAACAGGATGCTGGGCATCATAAAGAGGGGCATAACAACCAGGACGCGGGAAGTCATCATGCCATTGTATCGAGCGATGGTGCGTCCGACATCTGGAATACTGCGTTCAATATTGGTCGCCGTACCTCAAGAAGGACATGGCAGTACTTGAGAGAGTCCAAAGGAGAGCAACGAAACTGGTATAGAGGGCTGGAACACTGCCCATACGCAGAGAGGTTGGATAGGCTGGGGCTCTTCTCTCTGGAAAAGAGGAGGCTCAGGGGAGATATGATAGAGACCTTCAAGATCATGAGGGGCATAGAGAGGGTGGATAGGGGACAGATTCTTCAGGCTGAAGGGGTCAAACAGGCACGAGGGGGCATTCGGAGAAACTGAAGGGAGATAGGTTCAGAACAAATGCAAGGAAGTTTTTTTTCACCCAAAGGGTCGTGGACACTTGGAATGTGCTACCGGAGGAAGTGATAAGGCAGAGTACGGTACAATGGTTTCAAACAGGGATTGGACAGATTCCTGGAGGGATAGGGGGATCGTGGGATACTGAGAGAGGTTCTGGGATGTAACACAGGTATAGAAAGCTAACCAGGAAATAAGTATAGAAATTCCAACCAGGTCGTGGATGTGCAAGACCGGAGGGTTAGGACTTCGATTGGAAGATAGGACTACAATGGGAAACCAAGGTGGCAAGGGGGCCCCTTCTGGTGACTCAGACAGGCCGTGACCTGTTCGGGCCGCCGCGGGAGCGGACTGCTGGGCGGGATGGACCTATGGTCTGACCCGGCGGAGGCACTGCTTATGTTCTTGTTGGTTCCAACATCAATTGCCTGAGTCTTGCTCCCTTCATAGAGTTTAATAGCGTCCTGCTGCTGCCGGAAGCAGAGGAAAGCGTGTCCCAATCCACATCAGGCATGTTGAAGTCACCTAACAATACTGTGTCCCCACGCAAGGTGATATTCTCTATATCTCCGATTAATTCCATATCTAGGTCATCCTGTTGTCTTGGGGTCTGTATATTACGCCGAGATATAGGCATTTGTCTTTCCCTCTGGCCAAATTTACCCAAAGGGATTCCCCAGTGTACTGTGATTCTGGTGACCATAATGTCATCTTTAGTATATAATGCTACACCTCCTCCCAATTTGCCCTCCCTGTCCCAGCGAAGCAAGTTGTAACCCGGTATGACCATGTCCCACTCGTGGGAGTCCGTGAGCTAGGTCTCAGATATTGCCACCACATCCAGGTTGGCATTCCTCATTTCTGTTTCTAATTCCAGGATCTTGTTTCCCAGACTGTGGGCGTTTATATACATAGCCCTCCATGTTGTATGTTTGTTATGTCTCAGCGGGGATGGTCCCGCTTGAGCTACTTGGACACCTTTAGCATCATTCGTATGTTTTGTACTTTCCCTAGACCCGGAGTTACAACGTGCACCTATCCCGGACTCCCCAGACCCAGAACTACAGTGTGTTCCTATCCCAGACTCGTAAATGTGTGTACCCTGTGGGGGTATTCCCGCTTTGGCTACTTGAACTCCTTTAGTACAATTTGCAGTGTGTACTTCCTTTAGACCCAGAATTATAATGTGAGCCAAACCCAGACTCGAAAGTGTGTATACTCGCCCTTGACCCAGAATTGCAGTGTTTACTTACCTTAGTCTCAAAAAAGTATTGGCAGCTTAGCTCGCCAGGTAGGTTGTTTGTGCCCGTACCCTCCCCCAACTTACCTAGTTTAAAGACCTGTGTAGTAGGCGGGCTAGACGGTGTCCAAGGACGTTCTTCCCTCTTCTGGTCAGGTGTAACCCGTCTGGTCCTTGTAGACCTTGCAATGCTCTTCCATGGTGCAAGAACCCAAAGTTCATCTCCTTGCACCATCCCTGCAGCCAGTTGTTTGCCCTCTGGATGCGATCCTCCCTGGCACTGCCCTTGCCTCTTACTGGGAGGATCGAGGAGAAGACCACCTGTGCATCCATCCTCCTCAGTTTCTCATCCAGGGCTCTGAAGTCTTCAGGAATGCTCTCCGGGGTGCTCCTGGCGGTGTCGTTGGTTCCGACATGGATGAGAATCATGGGGAAGTGGTCACGGGGCTTGATGAGTCTGTCCAGGCAAGCGGTTACATCCCGGATCCTGGTCCCTGGCAAACAGCAGACCTCTCTTGATTGCAGGTCAGATCTACAAATTGGACCCTCGGTGCCCCTCAGCAGCAAATCCCCGATGACTACCACTCTGCGCTTCTTAGGGATGGGCCGATCTGTTGACTCCGGAACTGGAACCGTCTGCTGAACAACTTCCTGTTCCTCGTTGTCAGGACCTTCCTGTAGCATCTGGTATCTGTTACTCAGGGTGATTTGTGGTGTCGATGTAGAGCCGCCCTGTATGTGAGAGAAAGAGACAGAGTAAGGTCTTCTACGTTTTCCTGTGGAGGAAGTCACCAGCTGCCAGGAATCAGCGTCCCCAGCCACTTCCTGTATTCCGACGGTTGGTGTCAAGTTGCAGGTTTGGAAGCTTTGGGTGTCTCAAGGATGGTCCTGTCAGGTTCCTGTTCGGCGATCTGAGACAGCTCCTGGATGACACCGTCGATGAAAGTCTCGTCGTCGCGGATGCATCTTAATCGCTGAACCTCCTCTTTCAGGCTCCTCAGTTCTAGCAAAAGGCTTTCATCTGGCTGATCCATTGCTTCCGTCTGTGTGGAGACTGTAGACATCTTGAGGGGATGGCCTAGGTCTGTACAGAGACCTCTGACCTCCGCCCTGACTTCCCTTCCATCTGTACGAGGACCGTAGCCATCCCCTGGGTACTTTCGGCGGCTGAACTGCCTGTCTTGATAGAAGTCTTGCTGTTTCTAGTTCTACCTGCCATATACAAAAGTTTTTGGGGTTTTTTTTTTTAGATATTTGTTAGGATAGGGGCTGTTAGGTGTTGTCAGAAAGTGATGAGGTTGGAGGGATAAAAGTAGTTAGTTAGTTCTTGGCCTGGGAGATAGAGTAGTTAATAGTCAGTTAAGGTTGCCTGCTTGTTAGTGTGCTAGTGAGGTCAGTCTGATTAAATGTTAGAGGATAGCGTGGTCTGCCTGTTTAAAAAGGGTTGGGGATAGAGTTGTTGGTGTGGTCTGCCTGTTAAGTGTGAAAGGATTGCTTGGTTAGGTAGAAGGTAGAAAGTTGAAAGATTTGGAAGAAAGATTGAAGTCAATTGGTTAATTAGCTAGTTGCAGAAATTAAGAGACCGGCTAAAGTTGATAGCCCTTCCTTGATGCCCTTCTTGAGGCCCTTCGCAAAGGCGCTTTCGCTAAGGGGGAGCCCGGGTGATGACGCTGTGCTGACGTGGTGGGGGTGGGTGGAGCCTCCTCTCGCTGCTCTCCGCTCCGCTGTAAGATGGTCTCCGACTCCCCTGGCTTCTCTCTCCGGCTCTCCTGCCTCTTCGCCTGCCTCCTGCCTCTTCACCGCTGCTTATACGCGGCTCAGTGTAGCCCTCGTGCCGCCCCTCCACTCAATACAATCATTGAGTCCATAGGGATGTATGGTCTGGAGATGGAAGATCCAAAATTGTTCTCTGAGCTGGATATGGGCCATCTTATCACCCCTGAAGTCCCCTGGTAGCTGTTCCAGAATGAACCACGTAAGTTCATAAAAGTCATGGCCCTTCTCTAAACAATGGGGGACAAGAGGAGCGGACCTGACTGCTGTGTGGATCCTGCTCTTATGTTCCAATAACCGGATCTTGATTTTCCTGCTGGTGCGTCCCACATATATTAAATTGCATGGGCATATGATTATTTAGATAACCCACTGGGATTCACATGTTGTTCGGCTTCTAAGTTGGTACATACGGTGGGTTTGTGGATGCTGCCAACATGAAATAGATAACATTATGAGAGAAGCAATTCATATTCCATCATGGGATCTGATAGATATCAAGGTAACATAAAAGAACAACTATATCAATAGTGCAGTGTCACATTTTCTGCAGTATTTTAAGGACTACGTTCCCGTGGAGGTACTGGGAGGAACTACTCCTTTTCCCTCTAGGAAAAACCGTAACTGAGAGGGGTCAAAAACAGTATATGAATGTTGATCCAAAAGGATAAAACATTTACAGGGATATCTAAGCTGAAATTTAGCTCCCAAAGAGAGTATGGATTGTCTCAATTGTAGGAACCTTTTCCTTCTGGTCTGAATTAACTTTGAGACATCTGGGGAACATGGAGATCTTAGAATCCATAAAGGCCACTTCTTTAAGCCTTAAAAACAGCCTAAGAAGTGCCTCTTTGTCTTGTTGAAAACAAAAGTCACCAGAAGTGTAGAGTATGAGATGGTTTCATCCTCTGAGGTTTCTAATATTCCTGTTAAGTCCATTAAACTCGCTGGATCAGGTGAAACCTCTGGTTGAGAGACCTTCTTAGATACTGGAAGGTAATATATTCTGGGAAGATAATCGAAGCACTAATTAAAGACCGCATTGTACAACACTTGGAAAAGCACAACCTAATGAAAGCTAGTCAACACGGCTTCAGGAAAAGGGAGGTCATGTTTGACAAATTTACTTCAATTTTTTGAGAAGGTTAACAAGCAAATAGATAGTGGAGATCCAGTGGATATAATTTACTTGGACTTCCAAAAAGCGTTTGACAAGGTTCCGCACGCAAGGCTTATGAGTAAACTATTATATCATGGAATAGGAGGAGAAGTGCATGGATGGATCGGAAATTGGTTAGAGAACAGAACGCAGAGGGTAACCATAAATAGGAAATTCTCGGAATGGGAAAAGGTGACCAGCGGCGTGCCCCAGGGCTCGGTTCTTGGTCCCATTTTGTTCAATATTTTTATAAATGACCTGGAAGAGGAAACATCTTGTAATATAATCAAGTTTGCGGATGATACAAAACTATGTCGGGCGGTTGGCTCTCAAAGGGACTGTGAGGAGCTTCAGAAAGATCTAAATCAGCTGGAAACGTGGGCAATAAAGTGGCAGATGAATTTTAACATAGACAAATGCAAGGTGATGCATCTGGGAAAGAAAAACAAAGAACATGAATACAAGATGTCGGGGGTGACATTAGCCAAATGCGAACAAGAAAGGGATTTGGGGGTGCTGATAGACAGAACCCTAAAGCCATCGGCTCAATGCGTGGCGGTGGCGAAGAAAGCAAATAGGATGTTAGGCATGATTAAGAAAGGGATCACGAGTAGGTTGGAAGATGTTATAATGCCACTTTACAGAACAATGGTCAGACCACACTTAGAATACTGTAGATCCAACACTGGTCTCCATACCTTAAGAAGGTAAAATTCTGTTGGAGAGGGTACAGAGGCGAGCCACGAAACTAGTCAAAGGCATGGAGAATTTAAGCTACATGGAACGCCTCGGAAAACTGGGACTGTTCACCCTCGAAAAGAGAAGACTGCGTGGGGATCTAATAGAGACTTTTAAAATATTAAAGGGATTTGATCAAATTGACCAGGAAGCAGCATTACTGACATTTTCAGATGTGACACGGACAAGAGGTCATAGCCTAAAACTGAATGGCAGCAGGTTCAGGACAAATGTCAGGAAGTTCTGTTTCACACAAAGAGTGGTGGGCGCTTGGAATGCTCTCCCGGAGGAGGTGGTGGCAGAAAATACTGTGCTGGGTTTCAAATGCAAGTTGGATGAACACCTTCTTGCAGATCATATTGAGGGATACGGGAAATCCGGGTCCCCAAAAAGGAGCACCTAAATAGGCCTCCGCGTGTGCGGATCACCGGACTAGATGGACCTTGGTCTGATCCGGTGAAGGCGTTTCTTATGTTCTTATGTGTAAAGGTGGAAGTCCAGACTCTGGGTATTTAAACGATTCCTTAAGAAATTTTTGAAATAAGTCTCTAGGAGACATTGCTAGTACTTTTGGAAAGTTAAGTATTCTCAAATTAACATTTGAGTATAATTTTCCATATTTTCGACTTTTCTTACTAGCAATAATATATCTTGCATTAAGGTAACTTGAGACTTTTGTATCCCTTGAACCTGTTGGTCCAAACAATCCATTCTTACCCCCTGAGTCTTCATTCCTTCCGGAAGAGACTCAATTCTTTTTTCCTGTACACAATTTGTATAACGAGTCTAATGCCTTCCAGATAAACTCCAACATGAACTCTGCTGGCCTCTCCAGTAGGGGAACTGCTGGAATCTGACCTCCCACTGGTAGAGCCAGCTCTGCCCTCTCCACGATCGTTTCTGCTGCCTGAGAATCCAGGGATGCCGGAAAGCCCTCCCAGCTCAGCAAGGGAGACTGCATCCTGTCCCTTCTGAGCCGCCATAGTTTCCCTTTCTCATGGCTGCTGGGGAGGGACTGGTCCTGCTGGGCTAAGCGACACCTCGCTCCCGAACGCCGAGACCTCCCTTCGACTCTGCAAAGCCGGTTCGTCCCAAGGCGAAGATGTAAGGAAGCTATCCATCGTCTCCTGCCTTCGCGAGGTAGGTTCAGGTTGACAGGCTGTAGCAGCCACTCTTCCCCTTCTTTAGGCATCGAGATAAAAACCTCGATGAACAGAGATAGGAAATAATTCTGGCAGGAAAACGAGTTGCTAGTGTCCTTACTGCACCGTGGCCATCTTGCTTCTCCCTCGCTAATTCTTTCTTAGTAACTGTCAGATAAATAATGTTACAATAATAAAGAAGACTTAATAAAAAGTAATTGAACCAATAATCTAAAAGCAGCAAATTCAAAATAAGATCTAATAGTTCGTAGTTTCTGTAGGGTAAAATAACCTTTACGTACTACATAGAAACATAGAGTATGATGGCAGAAAAGGGCCGACGGCCCAACAAGTCTTCCCACTCAAGAAC
This sequence comes from Geotrypetes seraphini, assembly GCF_902459505.1. NCBI lineage: Eukaryota > Metazoa > Chordata > Amphibia > Gymnophiona > Dermophiidae > Geotrypetes > Geotrypetes seraphini. The sequence goes on from NC_047095.1 coordinate 74,867,601, forward strand.
CCTCCCTCCCTCGAGAATCCATCTATTAAGCATTCTTCTTGAGTGACCCCACCTGTCTGTCCCATCGTCCCTTGAAGTCGAGCATGTTACTGCCTCGACTACTTGACCGTGGAAGACCATTCCATCGATCAATATACCCTTTCAGTGAAGAAGTATTTCCTGGTGTCCCCATGAAATCTTCCTCCTCTAAGCTTTAGCAGATGCCCTCTTGTCGCCGTGGGACTGGTTAGAAAAAAGATTTCTTCCTCCACCTCAATGCGACCTGTGATGTATTTGAATGTTTCTATCATGTCCCCCTTTCTCTGCGCTCTTCGAGAGAATATAAGCGCAGTCTGCTCAAACGTTCTTCATATGGGAGATCTTTAAGTCCTGAGATCATCCTGGTGGCCATTCGCTGAATTGACTCCATTCTCTTCACATCCTTTTGATAATGTGGCCTCCAAAACTGAACACAGTACTCCAGGTGAGGTCTCACCATAGATCTGTACGACAGTATAACTTCAGGTTTTTGGCTAATAAAACCCCTTCTGATGCAACCCAGCATTTGTCTAGCCTTTGCTGAAGCTTTCTCCACCTGATTGGCAGCTTTCATGTCTTTCCGGATGATTACTCCTAAGTCCTGTTCTGCTACAGTTCTTGTTAGGTTTTCACCATTCAGGTGTAATGTTCTGCATGGATTTCCACTACCAAGGTGCATCACCTTACATTTTTTGGCATTAAAATTCAGTTGCCAAGTACTGGACCATTGTTCCAGTAAAAGCAGGTCCTGTGTCATAGTGTCGGGCATGGTTGCGCTGCCTGGTTCTGCTACGTTGCCCACAACGTTACATAGTTTAGCATCATCAGCAAATAATGTAATTTTGCCATGAGAGTCCCTGAGGCAGATCCCTATAAAGATATTAAATAATATCGGGCCCAAAACCGAAGCCCTATGGTACTCCACTGGTCACTTCCGAGTTTTTTTGGCAGGGAATACCGTTTACTATTACCCTTTGAAGTCTGCCGCTAATAGCCAGTCTTCTACCCATGTAGTCAGTGTTACTCCTAGGGACCCATTGCATTCATTTTGTTCAATAACCTCGGTGTGGGACACTATCAAAGGCCTTACTGAAGTCCAAATACACGATGTCCAGGGACCTCTCCCCATCCAGTTTCTTTGTTACCCAGTCAAAGAAGCTTATCAGATTGGATTGACAAGATCTTCCCTTCGTAAAGCCATGCTGGTGTGGGTCCCTTAATTTTTCATCATCCAGAATTGCGTCCAATCTGTTTTTTTATCAATGAGTTTACACACTATTGATGTGAGGCTCACTGGTCTGTAATTTTCAGCCTCTGACTTGCACCCTTTTTGTGGAGCGGAATAACGTTGGCAGTTTTCCCAGTCCAGGGGGCCTTTTCCCTTGTGTAGGGAAAGATTGGAAAAGCAGGGACGTCTCTCAATTCCCGAAGTACTCTGGGGTGTAGATTATCCGGGCCCATAGCTTTGTTTTACTTTTAGCTTTGATAGTTCATGGTAGACATTGCTCGCGGTAAATTCAAGGTCCCGGAATGGGTCCTCTGAGTACCCTTGTGTCTGTAGCTGAGAACTGGACCCTGGCATTTGCAGGTGAAAAACCGAGCAGAAGTAGTTATTGAGTAGTTCTGCTTTGTCTGCGTCCGAGTCTACGAAGTTTCCGTCGGGTTTCTTTAGGCGCATGATACCGCTTGTGCTTTTTTTTCCTGTCGCTAACGTACTTAAAAAAGGATTTATCCCTTTTTTTAATCTGTTGTGCTATACTTTCTTCCATCCGGAGTTTGGCCGCCCTGACTGTTGTTTTAACATTTCTAGATATCGTCAGATCTATCCGAGTTTTCATGGTGAGGTGCTGGTCTAAAGTAACTCCTAATATTTTAATCGTTGGATGCATTGTATGCAAAGTTGAATTTATGGTAATAAAAGGTTAGAAAGAAACTTTGCTAGAAGATGCCACAAAAAACTTGTGACGAGAAGACTCATGTTGCTGCTCTGTAAAACTCCTCAGGAGAGTCAGAATCTAGCTTCGGCCCATGAAGAAGCCAACCTCTTGGTAGAATGTGCCTTGATGGAAATGGGAGACTGTTTCCCAGAAAGAATTTAGGCTGATAAAATGGCCCTACAGATCCATCTGGAAATCATGGCCTTGGAAGTGGGAGCACCCGCCTGAACTGAATGAGTCAGCACAAACAAATGGTCAGAGACACAAAATTCGTTGGTGACCTCCAGATAATGCAGAAAAACTGCACACATCTTCCTGATTGACATGGAAAGCTGAAACTACCTACGGAATGAAGGAAATACGAAGGAAACGGTTTCTGCAAGACAAAGCCTGCAGTTCTGACACAGGATGCGCCGAAGTAATGGCAACCAGAAAAACGGTCTTGAGTGTCAAGCCCAAGAGGGAAGCATCTCGAAGGGACTCCAAAAGAGAGTCTTGGTACGGATATACAACACCAAGTTAAGGTCCCAGGAAGGGAAAGGATGCTTAACTGGCGGTTTGACATGAAGAGCCTCTCAAGAATCTAACAACATCAGGATGAGATGCCAATATACTCCCAGGATCTAAAACAGGAGAGCCTGGCCACCTGGACCCGAAGAGAAGCCACAGAGATGCCTTAATACTCACCTTTCTTCAGGCTGGTTTGGATAATTGAGATTGGGGCTGAATAAGGGTCCACCTGGTCTTGGTCATAGCAATGTTGGAAGGTCCTTCATGCCTTAGCATAGGCTGACAACATGGATAACTTTTTAGACTTCAGAAGAGTATCAACAACCAGGGCAGAATATCCTTATACTTTAAGACTGTGCACTCAAGGGCCATGTTGTAAGAGCAAAGTGACCCGGATCTTCCATGGAAACCGGACCCAGCAAGAGAAGGTTCAGATAGGCACTCAGGTGACAATCTCTGAGTAGGCGCATCAGATCTGCGTACTATGATTTGCAAGGCCAATCTGGAGCACCAGAATGACTCGGCCCAGATGAGACGCAATTCTCCGAATGACCCGGTCAAACATCGGCCAAGAAACACATACAGGAGAATCTCTTGAGGCCATGGCTGCACCAGAGCATTGAGCCCTTCACTTCTGGGCTTGGAACTTTGTCTGAAGAAGTGATCCGCTTTCCTGTTTTATTTTTAGCTGTGGCCATGAGGTGGGGCTACCCCCAGTGCCCCACTATTACTTAGAACACCTCTGGGGATAGGGTCTACTCGCCCGGATACAGCTTCTGTCTGCTGAAGAAGTCTGTTTGAATGTTGTCTACTGCCACCACATAGGTTGCCGTCAGCATCAGGAGAGGATGTTCCGCCTACAGAAAAGAAGACGGGACAGCTGCCTGAGCCAGAGGAGTGCTCTAAGTCTTCACTGGCGATTGACGGAGGCTACTGTGGTTGTATTGTTGGAGAAGACCCTGATCGCTTGGTCCTCCAGATTCTTCTGCAATCTCATCAGAGCTAGACAAATTGCTCCATGGCTCTGAGCTCCAACCGACTGATTGACCCTGTTTGCTGAGAGGGCAACCAACATCCCTGATCAGGACAATGATTGAAATGGGCTCCCCAGCCCTGAAGGATGGAATCACCACGATCCTGGAGGCAATGTGTAACGGTACGTCCCTGCGGAGTGATTGCGGGAAAAGCCACAAGTCCATGCTTGCTCGGGCTTCCAGAGTCCTAGGTAGACAGTTCTACAGGGCATCCCAGTGTGGAGCCTAGCGAGAGAGAGCAAAGCAATTTGAAGAGGATGCCTGAGCACCCTTGCCCAAGGAACCACATCCAGTGTGGCAACCATGGAGCCTAGAACTTGAAAAAAATCCCATGCCGATGGAGCCAGCCGCTGTAGAAGGGAAGAAACTGGGCACAGAGTTTCTGCCTGCGAGTTTCTGGTAGATAGACGTGGCCTGCCGCTGTGTCAAAAAGGACTCCTAGGTATTCCAGCGAGTGTATGGGCATGAGATGACCCTTCCTGAAATTGACAATCCAGCCCAGGTCCTTCAGCACCTGGAGTACCTGTTCCACTGTGTGCCATCCCTCAGCCAACGAGGGAGCCAGTTGTCCAAGTAATGGTGAACCTAGAGGTCCACTGCCACACTCTCCAGTATGCGCAGTTCAGCGAGATGGGCGCATGCAACAAAAACCGACGCTGAAGCAGCTTTGATGCCTAAAGCAGCTGCGTCAAAAAAGTGTCCTGAGGACCACATCCACACAGTGGTCCTATATACACCCTGGGCTGAGCCAAAAGCTGCTGACATGCCTGTGCCAGAGGGGACAAGCATGACATGGCTCTAGCAAATTTCAGAGCACCTTCCGGAGAGTCAAACTGCTCTGAGACCAGAATGCTTACAACAAGGTGCAAGGGAAAGGTAGCAGACTACGAAGGCACACCACAAAGCCAGAAGGAAGAAGTGGACGGAGCAGTCTGAGTGACTAAATGCAATTCTTGCAAAGACCCAGAAATAAGGTCAGGCAGAACCGCAAACTGAAATAGTTTCCAAGTTTATTAAAATTTGATATACCACTTAAAAATTGTCAAAGCGTGTACAGGACAGAAGAATCATTCCCAAGATACAAGCTCCGCAGATCCAGCACTCAGTCCCTGATTTTCCCGCTCCGGGAAGCGCTGAACTTGCAAACAAAAAACAGTGATCAAAACATCTACATCAGGGTCCACTAAATGAAGGAAAGGCAGTGTGCATACAGCAGCAGGCAAACACCAAAGGCACAACACCACTCGGATGCCTCTTCGAGGGCGTGGGATTGTGCATGGGTAGATGAGCCAGGCTAGATGAGCATTTGGTCAAATGCTTCAGCAGGAGAGAAGCTGGATGCTTGCTGTGTATTATGTGGCACAAAGATGCTCTAAAAGAGCTAAATTTGCACAATCCTGGCAAGAATCTACATAAGGAGAGTTCAAAGACTCCATCCCAGCAAGTTTCCAGGCAAAATTTGCAGTTTTGAAGAAGTAGGGAGCTTTAGAGGAAAAAAACCCCAAAACTCAAAACAAACAAACAAAAAAAAAATCACAAAAAATACAAGATGACCGCCATCAAGAAATTTGTGCCAAAATCACAATATTTTTACATGTCCCAAACTCTAAAAAACGAGAAATTAGGTTCTTACCTGCTAATTTACTTTCTTTTAGCTTCTCCAGACCAGTAGAGGTTAATCTTTACGAATGGGTATATATCCAATCATGACCAGTAGGTGGAGACTGAAAACAAAACTGTGAGATAGTACATAATATATTCCCTTCTCTATTCTCATCAGTCTGCTGAATAGCCAAGCAGAACCAAGAACTGAAAACAGAAAGAAACAATACTCCGAACAGGAGCAACAACTAACATACCCAAAATGCTGTTGGAAAATGCAAAGGAGAAATATCAGAAGGAAAATGTCCCCACAGCTCGCCAGCTAAGCGAGCCAAGCCACAGCCACTGTTCTTTAATACTCCCCGGCCCTAGAAAAATACTAGAACCCGCAGCAAAAAACAAAACTGCCCGCGCAACAGCCCCAACTACACAACAACAAACAGGGTGGGGACCTCTACTGGTCTGGAGAAACTAAAAGAAAGTAAATTAGTAGATAAGAACCTACTTTAGCACTCTCCAGTCCAGTAGAGGTTAATCTTTATAAATGGGACGTACCAAAGCAGTTCCCATCACGGGCAGGACCCCCGAAGGGCCGACACCAGAACACGCTTGCCGAACACCGCATCCCGACACGCCTGAACATCTACCCGGTAGTGTCTGACAAAGGAATGCAAGAAAGACCAAACCGCAGCTTTATAAATGTCCACTGGAGGCACGAGCGAAGACTCAGTCCAAGAAGCTGCCTGACCCCGAGTGGAATGAGCCTTGAGAAACTCCGGAACAGGCTTCTGTCTCAGAAGATAAGCGGAAGCAATAGTCTCCTTGATCCAGCGCGCAATAGTCGTCTTAGAAGCGCTAGCCCCCCTACGAGGACCCGCCAAAAGGACAAAGAGATGATCTGAATTCCTGATCTCCTCGGTCCGCTGCACATAAGAGCGAAGGATCCGACTGACATCTAACTTGCGCAGCTGTCTTTGCTCAGAAGAGCCCTCCCGACTACCTAACACCGGGTGGACTACAGATTGATTGACATGAAAGGGAAAAACTACTTTTGGCAGAAAGGAAGGAACAGGCCTAAAGACAACCCGCTCCCTAGAGAACTCCAAGAAAGGAACCCTACAAGAGAAAGCCTGTAGCTCAGAAATACACCTAGTGGAAGTAATAGTCACCAAAAAGACCGCCTTCAGAGTAAGGTCCTTCAACGAGCAGCCGCCCAACGGTTCAAAAGGCGGGTGCACCAGAACAGAAAGAACCAGATTGAGATCCCAAGATGAAACAGAGGGTCGCACGAGAGGCTGGAGCAACTTGGCCGCCCGCAAAAAGCGAATCACATCAGGAATGGCTGTCAAATGCAGACCTGTCACTAACCCACGAAAAGCTGACAAGGCCGCAAGCTGAACCTGAAGAGAAGACCAAGCTAGGTCGCTATCAAGGCCATCCTGCAAGAACTCTAAGATGTTAGGCAGAGAAGCCCTCAAAGAGACCACTCCCCGCACCTGGCACCACCCCTCAAAGAGACGCCAAACCCGCACATAAGCCCGAGAGGTAGAAAGCCTCCGGGACCCTAAGAGAATAGAGATCACCTTATCTGAATACTCCTTCTTACTTAGGCGACCCTTTTCAAGAGCCAAGCTGTAAGACAGAAGGGAGACGGGTCGAACATGGGAATGGGCCCTTGCATCAGAAAGTCGTCCAAGAGAGGCAGAGGAATAGGATCCGCCACCAGATGCCTCACCAGATCCGCATAACACAGATGACGAGGCCAATCTGGAGCCACCAGAACCACAAGACCCAGATGACAAACAATGCGGAGAACTCTGCCCACTAATGACCACGGAGGGAACACGTACAACAGCCCCTCCGTTGGCCATGGTTGAACTAGAGCATCCAGACCCTTGGCCAGACCGTTCCTGCGAAGACTGAAGAAGCGGGGTACTTTGGCATTGCCACTCATGGCCATCAGGTCCAGCAGGGGCTGACCCCAAAACTGCACTATCAACTGAAAAGCCACGGGGCTGAGACACCACTCTCTGGGATCCAAGATACGACGACTGAGGAAGTCCGCCTGAACATTCTCCACCCCGGCTATTTGAGAGGCCGAGAGGTCCTGAAGATGCGACTCCGCCCAAAGCATGAGCAGAGCTGCCTCCTGTGCCACCTGAGCGCTCTTGGTGCCTCCCTGTTAATTGACGTAAGCCTCCGCTGTGGCATTGTCCGACAGAACTCTGACCGACTTGCCCAACAAAAGGGAGCGGAAAGCTAACAGCGCCAGAAGGACACATTGATCGACCAGGACACCTCCTCCGGGGACCAAGTGCCCTGAGCTGAGTGACCCAGACACTGAGCCCCCCAGCCGAGGAGACTGGTATCCATGAGAAGCACCATCCACTGCAGTAGATCCAGACTCACCCCCTGAATCAGATGAGAGGTCTGGAGCCATCAATGAAGACTGCAGCGCGCCAAGCCTCGCAGAGGGACAGGGACATACAAACTGTGCCTCTGGGGCAACCACCTCCGGAGTAGAGCATACTGAAGAGAACGCATGTGGGCCCGCGCCCACTGCACTACAAACAGGAACGCCGCCATCAACCCCAAGACTTGGAGGAAATCCTGCGCCCGAGGACACTGGGACGCCAAAAGGAGGCGAATCTGAGATTGCAATTTGCTTACCCGGGCCTCTGGAAGAAGACCTTCCCCAAGGAGGTGTCGAACAGAACCCCAAGGTACTCCAGACGCTGAGCCGGGACCAACCGACTCTTGGCAAGGTTGACCACCCAGCCCAGCAACTGGAGAAACTCCACCACCCGAGCCATAACCCGGGTGCTCTCCTGTAACGACTTTGCCCGAATTAACCAGTCGTCCAGGTAGGGGTGTACCAGATTGCCCTCCCACCGCAAGGCCGCCGCGACGACCACCATCACCTTGGTGAACGTCCGGGGAGCTGTGGCTAGACCAAAAGGAAGCGCACAGAACTGATAGTGCCGATCCAAGATCGCAAAGTGAAGGAAGCGCTGATGAGAGACTCGAATGGGAACATGCAAATAGGTCTCCGTCAGATCAAGAGAAGTCAGGAACTCCCCCGGCTGAACTGCCAGAATGACAGATTGCAGCGTCTCCATGCGAAAAGAAGGAATTTTGAGAGCCCAGTTGACCCCCTTTAAATCCAGGATGGGCCGAAAGGTCCCCTTCCTTCTTGGGCACCACAAAGTAAATTGAGTATCTGCCGGTGCCGCAATGGGGCCTGACAACCTACACCCTAGGGTACTCAGGGAGTTGGCTGATGTCTTGGCAGAACCGCTATCCACACTCTTCAATCTCTCCCTTAGTACAGGTAACGTCCCGATGGACTGGAAGACGGCTAACGTCATTCCACTACACAAGAAAGGCTCCAGGATAGAGATGGCAAACTACAGACAAGTGAGTCTTACTTCAATAGTGAGCAAACTAATGGAAACCCTAATCAAACGCCAATTGGATAGGATCATGGACGAGGAGAATCTACAGGATCCCCGCCAACATGGATTCACTAAGGGGAGATCCTGCCAATCCAATCTGATCAGCTTCTTTGACTGGGTGACGAGGAAGCTGGATGTTGGTGAGTCCCTGGACATCGTCTACCTGGATTTCAGCAAAGCATTTGATAGCGTGCCACACTGCAGGTTGCTGAGCAAGATGAGTTCTTTAGGTTTGGGCGACACATTAACCAAATGGGTTGGGAACTGGATTGGGGGTAGGCTTCAGAGGGTGGCGGAGAATAGCACACCCTCCGAAATGTCGGAGGTGATAAGTGGAGTGCCACAAGGCTCCGTCCTGGGCCCGATCTTGTTCAACATCTATATAAGAGACTTGACAGAAGGGCTCCGAGGTAGAATAACATTATTCGCCGATGATGCCAAACTGAGCAATGTGGTGAGTAAAAGCACAACAGACAAAAAAGCAATGGCAGACGATATGGTGCATGACTTACTTCTGCTGGAGCACTGGTCTAGGTCCTGGCAACTCAGCTTCAATGCCAAAAAATGCAAAGTCACGCACCTGGGAAGCCAAAATCCATGCAAGATTTACACCCTAAATGGCGAGATTCTGACAAGAACTGAAGCAGAAAGAGACTTAGGGGTGATTGTCAGGGAAGACATGAAGTCTGCAAACCAAGTGGAGCAGCTTCATCCAAAGCAAGGCAAATCATAGGTTGCATACGCAGGAGTTTCGTCAGCCGTAAACCTGAAGTCATTATGCCACTGTATAGATCCATGGTGAGACCGCACCTGGAGTACTGTGTGCAATTCTGGAGGCCGCATTACCGCAAGGATGTGCTGAGACTGGAATCGGTTCAGAGAATGGCCACCAGGATGATCTCGGGACTCAAAGAGCTCCCGTACGAGGAGCGGTTAGGGAAATTGCAGCTCTACTCACTCGAGGAACGTCAAGAGAGGGGAGATATGATCGAGACATTCAAGTATCTCACGGGCCGCACCAAGGTGGAAGAAGACATCTTCTTCTTCAAGGGTCCCGCGGCAACAAGGGGGCATTCGTGGAAAATCAGGGGCGGGAAACTGCACAGTGACACTAGGAAGTTCTTCTTCACTGAAAGGGTGGTTGATCGCTGGAATAGTCTTCCACTTCAGGTTATTGAGGCCAGCAGTGTACCAGATTTTAAGGCCAGATGGGATAGACATGTGGGATCTATCTGCAAAGATAGATAGGGAGGGTCACTGGAGTGGGCAGACTTGATGGGCCGTGGCCCTTATCTGCCGTCTATTTCTATGTTTCTATGTTTCCTGAGGGGGTACTTGAACCACTGCTTTGAGATCTAGCAAGTGCTGAAGGGTCTGACAAGGAGAGGCTAAGAAAAGATCTGGCAGAGAGTGGGCAAACTCCAGAGCATAACCGTCCCGCACCACTTCCAGGACTTACTGATCGGACGTGATCTTGGCCCACCGGGGAAAAAAAATTGTGCAGCTGGACCCCCACCGGAACCAAAGGGGGAGCCAGCAAGGAGTCATTGGGCAGGATGGACAACGGAGGAATTGGCAGAGGGATTTTCAGCTCCCCGACGGGCCCCCCCCCCAAAAGGACTACATGCGCTGATAAAATCTGCCCAGGGAAAAACCAGAAGCCCAGAAAGAAGCGCCCCACATCCAGGGCGATACTTGCAGAACTCCCGCAGATGCCCCTAGGCAGTGCCACCCCGAGACGCCAGGCAAGCATGGTCCTCAGGCAGGCGAGGCACCTTAGAGTTCGTCAGAGTCTGAAGCAACTCATCTAAATCCTCTCCAAACAAAAAGGACCCCCAAAAGGAAAATTTAGTAAGCTTAGATTTGGATGCGGCATCCGCCGGCCACGCCAAAAGCAATAGACTTAGCTGAGATCCGCACTAGAGAATGACACGGGGAAAAAAATCTGTCCCCGTCACCGCCCCACCGTCCCCTTCACCGTCCCGTCACCATCCCTGCAGCATCCATATAAGCCTTAGTACTGCAATATTTAGCTTATTCCTTCCTTATAAATCAAAGTTCTGGCTGCTGAACTAGAGAAAGAGATGTTCACCTGGCAGGGCTTTGTTTATAAATTTTTATCAACACAACTAATATACTACTTTATCCTAAAGCAAAAAATAAATAAATATAATTTTTTTTCTACATTTGTTGTCTAGTTTCTGCTTTCCACATCTCATTCAATTCCTTCCATCCACTGTGTGTCTTCTCTCTGCGTCTTCCATTTGCTGTTACTGTGCCCTCTCCCTTCACCACCACCCCCAACTGGTGTAGTACCCATCTTCTTCCCCCATTGTCTAGCATCTATCTTCTTCCCTTCCAGCGTCTTCTCCCCCCACTCTGCCTTCCACATTTCCCTTCAGGGTCTGTTCCTCTCTACCCTCTTTCAATGCCTGTTCTATTCCTTTCCACCACCACCCTTCCCTCCCTCCTTTACCATCTGTTCCTTTCTACCACCCTTCTTTCATATCTTCTATCAGCCCCACCGCCACCACTAGCAGCCCTTTATTACTGTGTTCTGTGTTTTTAGATTTGGGTTTTTGTCATTTCTACTAGCAGACTGTTCCAGGCATCAGTCTTCCTACACTTTTTTCCCTATAATGTTATGCCATGTCATGACTCCTTTACCGAAGCCCACCAAATATTTGAAAGTTTCCATCACGTCTCTCCATTCCTTCTATCCATCAGCAAGTATATTTTAAGCTTCTAAAGCCTTTGTGTCAGGGACCCTACATCATTTTAGCAGCCCTTTCCTGAAACATCTCCTTCCTCTTAATGTTCTAAAAGGTGTGGTCTCAAGAAATGAAGTTTCTTAAGGTGGGGGTCTTACAACTAGCCTACAAAGAGGCAAAATTTATTTCATTTGTTGTAAATTCTGCTGTGAAACTTAATGACTGAACTGTATAATCTTTCTCCCTTTCACTTCCTCCTTCCTTGTGTGAGCCGGGAACATGCATCGCACGGTCCAGCAGCCCAATCGTAGCGTTTAGCCAGCTCCCTCCCTCCACCTCACCTTAGTTTGTCGGCTTTCTTTTTTGGCGACCCGCGCAGCTGCTGGAGTTGTTCAATCTTCTCCTCTGCTGCAACTTTCTGTTTCCGGTTGCGTCAGAGCAGAAGATTGAACACTGAGCAGCCGCCCGTGCGCGGCTCTTTGAAAGCATGCGGGTCGCCGAAAAAGAAAGCCTGCAAACTAAAGTGAGGTGGAGGGAGGGAGCTGGCTAAACGCTACGATCGGGCGGGTGGGGGACTGCTGGACTGCGCGATCTTTGATTGCCTCACTGCGGGAACAAGACCATTCACCGCTCCACGGGGCAGTGAATGGCCTTGTCCCCGTCCCCGCAGCGACTAGTATTTTTCTTTCCCCGTTTCAGCAGGTTACTCGCGGCTAGCCGCGGGTAACAACCACCGTGTCATTCTCTAATCCGCACCAAGTCATAAAGAGCATCCAAGAGGAACGAGGCAGCCATATCAATCTTCGCCACCTCCTGATCCACCCAAGCACCAGTCATCAGACTTACGATCCAGGACACGCTCAGCCCACAGAAACACGGCGCGAGCCACCAGCCCCCCACAAATGGCTGCCTGGACTTCCGAAGACGAGACCTGAAAATTCTGCTTAAGAATGGCCTCCATCTTACGCTCCTCAGAGTTCCGTAAGGCAGAACCGCCCTCAACAGGCACGGTATGCCGCTTAGAAATCGCCGAGACCACCGCATCAACCACTGGCAACTGTAACGTTGCCTGATCCCCCCTCCGTGATGGGATACAAATGAGCCAAGGCGTGCCCCAACTGAAACGGCACCTATGGCGTTTTCCACTGTACCAGAACAATATCCCAAATATCCTGATGCATAGGAAAAGAGCGGGATACAGTACAGATACCCAGAAGCAGATGGTCCCCCACACGCGAAGTCTCTGGTGGCGGATCTTCAAAACGCAACACCGATGAAACCTGTTAGATCAGGTCAGGTAGCTCATCCCTCTGAAAAATGCGCACCATGGACATCTCCTCGCCGGAAGGCGGGAAACCCGACAGCCAGCGGACGTCCAATCGAGAGGATCCTGGAACTCCTCAAAAAGGTCCAGGTCCTCAGACCATAAATCCTCATCCCAAGTCACCCGCGGGTGCTTAGCCGAGGGAGGAGGAGGGGGCGCCAAAGGAGAAGAGGGAGGCAAAGCCACAGTGGGCGCAGAGGAAACCCCACTCCCCGAAACCCCCTGAGTGCATACGGGACCCCCCAGTCCCCTGAAAATAGGCTCTACATAAAGAAAAAATTAAATCAGGGGAAAAAACCCCCCAGGGGTCCCAAGGGACTCCCTGCCACAGCAGGGGACCCAGCAGAAACCTGCCCCTGTTTGTCCAAAACAGGGGGAAGGTCACCTGAGGTTGCAGACAAAATGGAGGGGCCAGACTGAGAAAATGGCGAAGTTCCCGCCAAAAAAGCTCCATGGCCTGTAGCAGATGGGAAGCCTGAACAGTCCCAGCCTCTACAACAGGCAAGTCAGCATCAGCTGATAAAAAATCAGCTGAGAGGGAATCCTTTGAACCCTGACCGTCAGAGGTTCAGGGAATCCCTCCGAGGGCGGTGGGAGAAGACCGGGCTTCCCTACTGCTCCTAGCTGACTCGTGAGGCACTAGCGGCGGCAAGCCCTGGGCGCCTGCAGCCGCTGCTGACAGAGCTCCTCCACCGCACCGGCCGGCACACCGCTTGCCTCGCGTCTGGAGCACGAGAACTTTTTCCCCTGAGAAGTGCTCATTGCTCCATACGCGACCTAGCTAGAAATAAAGTGCTGGTTAGATGAAAAAACCAGTAAAATACAGTTATCTTAAAGGGAAACAACCCTCCAGACCAGCACTACTTCAGGATTTTTTTTTTTTTTTACATAACAGACTCCACAGGCTCTCGAAGCAATATGCCTTGCTTGATTTAGGGGGCAAGGCTTACTGCTGAGGTTCCTTTAAAAAAATGTGGGAAGGGACCCCACTTGAGACCCACAGGGTTTGACACCCCTGAGGTCAGAAGGACCCCCAAACAGGGCCTGCCCAAGCTCTGTCCGGCCAAAAACAGGGACTAGAAACCACTAAACAAATTCCAACAGCCCTACCAAAGGAGATGGGTACAGATACTCAACACCTGCTGGAGACTGAAGTAGACTGATGAGAATAGAGAAGGGGATATCTTATGTACTATTCTACAGTTTTGTTTTCAGTCTCCACCTGCTGGTCATGATTGGATATATATCCACTCGTAAAGATTAACCTCTACTGGTCTGGAGAGTGCTAAAGAAAAAGGATTTTAGGATTTTTCAGGAGGGGGGAACATCAGGAAACACTAAAACAACCACTTTTGCAACCTTCCCCGATGTCTGTCAACAGCTGTCAGCCTGTGCTGGATGAGAAATTCACTGCCACAATGCTGGGAATGCTTCACAAAGCTCATCTTTGGCTTGCCAGACTCCAAACATCTCCACCCCTGCGGACCAACAGATGTGCACCAGAACGGGCAGAGGCGCGATAATGCAGCCAGCACTCTGCGAGGCATCACCGAGCCTCTTAAGGGCACCTAAGAGCTTATGCCTGACCCCTGATTAACAGAAGATGAGACCAACTCAGGGATGGCGCTGTCAGCTACAGACTGAAGTCTGTGAATTCTTAAGCAGGCAGAGCTACATAGCATAAATGTGCATGAGGCGAATCGCCTTCAATTGAAAGGAAACTCTGGAATGAGGGTGCACAGGTTGAAGGTGAAAGGGGACAGATTAAAAAGTCACCTCAGAAAACATTTTTTCAGAGAAAGGGTGGTGGATGTATGGAATGGCCTCCAGGTGGAGGTTGTGGAAATAAACAGAGAAACCGCAGATCAATAGAGAGACATGTGGTTTATTAAACCAAAGACCCAACATGGCCACGTTTTAAGTTTATTTAAAGTTTGTTATCCCGCCTTTTCAAAGTTTCAAAGCAGCTAACATTCATAATACATTTGAGTAGGGTAAAGACAATTAAGACAGAATATTAAAATAACATCAAAGTTAATAAAAACCAAAAACAGCAACAACAAAAAACTAAACTTTAAAACAGACGAATATACCGGCACAAAAAGGAGGGGAAAGAACTACAACCCAATTTCAAGAAAAATTAAAACAATTAAAATGAATTAAAACATATCAAATAAGCAGCACAGATAAATGTAAATGTATTAATACATACATAATTTAAATACATAATAAATGATAACAAAAGATTAGGCTCTTACCTTTGCTAATCTTCTTTCTTGTAAATCCACACTTTATTCAGGGATCAGTGGGTTATTTCCCTCTACCCGCCAGGACTTTGGGCTAGATTCACTAAGCCCAAGGATCTTATCGGATCCGCGGGCAGGGGGTTGATTTACGAAGCGTCCTCATGCAGATAAGGACGCTCAGAATCACGCCCCCAACTGACTGCACGGGTCACTGAATAGCAATCCCGATGCATGCTGGTCTGCGCATGCTTACAGAGCAGCAACCTTTTATTTTTTATAGCGAGCCCATGGTTTTAACCCGCTTTAAAACTGTGGGTTAAAACCACGGGCTCGCACTGCGGGGAAAAGCCAGGAAAAAATCGGGGGCAGAGAGCTGGAAAGTCGGGGCAGAAGCAGGGCAAAGAGCAGGTAAGTCAGGGCAAAGAGAGCAGGAGAGTCAGGGCAGAAGCAGGGCGGCAATTGAGGCTGAAGCAGGAAGCAGGAAAGTCAGGGAAGAGAGAGCTGGAAAGTCAGGGTTGAAGCAGGGCGGCGATAGGGGCAGAGAGCAGGAGATGCAGTTGGAAACGATGTGAGCGACTGGTCCCCAGCAGTCGCTTGTTTGTTGATTGGCCAGCCCAGTCGGTGTTCAAGTTTTTGGTTAGTGAATCGCTGCCTGCCTACTTTACATGCCATTTTTCCTCATTTGCATGCGTGGATCGGATCGAATTGGAGGATGATTGGCCATGAGGTTAGTGAATCGGGTCGTAGGGAAATTGGGTCGTTAAGTGGTCGGGACTTAATCAGCGGGCTTAGTGAATCTAGCCCTTTGTAGGAAGCCTCAAACTTCAGAGACTTAAACCCCTTCCCCTCTTAGCTCATCACTGGCTCTGTACCTTAGCCAGTCTTAAAGCAGCCAGGAACATCTGTAGAGGATAACAACAAGAGAGAGGGGAATAGGGAAACTCCATGGCAAGTAAATCAATTCTGCTCATATCAACAAATGCAAAACAGCAATAATGACAAACAAGAACAAGTTATGAAACAGGAGAAACCTGAATGATAAAACAGTGTTATAGGAAAACACAGCCTGTACAGACTAATGGGACACCTGAACCAGGGATCTCTTCCCCCCCCAAAAAAAAACCAAGTGCTAAACTAATTCTGATGGCACTCTTATAAAGGTTGGTCGGAAAATAGAAAATCAAATGCACACGATTGACGAATCAGTAAGGTATAGGATGGGTCCAGGAATAAAATGTGCATTTACAAGAAAGAAGATTTGCAAAGGTAAAAACTTAATCTTTTATTCTTGTACAATCCCATTTTATTCCAGGACCAGTGGGACATAACAAAGCAGTCCTGAAAAATCAGGGTGGGACTGATGAGCCTGTTGCCATCACATAGGCACCAAAAGCAGCATCCTGCTTTGCCACATCAATCCTCTAAAACTTGGTGAAAATATGCAAAGAGGACCAGGTAGTGACTTTGCAAATTTCATCCAGAGAAACTGTAGACGACTCTGCCCAAGAGGACGAAACACCTCTGGTCAAATGAGTTTACACCACGAGGGGGGTTCTTTCTAGCCGCCCTGTAAGCGCACTCTCCAGGGTCCCCCGACACCATTTTTGTAGGAGTCGGGGCAGAAGGTGCTAGAAGACGCTCTTTGGAGGTCAAAGACACCAAATCCCGGCAAGCCTCGCAAGCTGAAAATGAGACATGAATCCATTCCATCTTGCTCTGGGGAGGCCATCTATGTGGTCTTCTTTCAAAAATGAAGTTTGGAAGTATAAAAAATATGTTTAAATTCAAATTGGGAAAAATCCAATAAATTTTCAAGTTTATTAATTTTAATATACCGACCATCGAAGAACACCTGGCTGGTTTACAATGTTAACAAAAAAAAAAATTAAAATTAAATTATTATGAGAGGAGGGGAAGTGTAAACATTAAATGGACAGATTACAAAAACGAACGTGAGTTTGGGGATAAAGGGAGAAGGGAAAGTTAATAATTACATCGTTAAAAATAAAAAAGCAAATTAAAAAAAGCAGAAGAGAGGGGAAGGATATAACATCAGGAAAGGGGATCGCTTCTTAAAAGCGGTTTGCATGTAGTTTGCTAGCTGTTGGAGAGGAAATATTTAAGTGCTATGGTAAGCGTCTTTGAATGGGAATGTTTTTAGTTTAATCCTAAATTTGTCAAGTGAATTTTCAAGGCGGAGTTGAGGTTGCACGGCATTCCACTAAAAGCCCAGGAAAACCAAGAATCCTCAAAAATGGCGGTTTGGGGATTTTAGAGGTGGGGAAAGGTAGGGCACCCTCTTTTTAAGACTCCCCCCCCCAATCTCTGATTCAGGCTGTTAGCCTGTACTCAGTGTTACATGTGCTGAAACAGCTCACAGAAGATCCTCTGCCTCAAAGAACTGGAAATGTGGATTTCAAATCTTCTGATTGCCCCATCGGCCTGACCTCCACGGCTAAATACCTATGCCACCCTTGGGCACGCTGTGCAGATGCCTGGTGGAGGAACGCAGTCTGGCTCTGACCCCTCCACGGAACAGCTCAGCCTGCATTCTACCCACTAACAGATGAACCTGGGGTGAGCAAGCTCCCAAGGAAACGGCCCCCGAGCCTTGGTCTGATGTGCAGGCTGTCCAGGGGGCTTACTGCCAAGCAGGGAACCCCCTAGAAGTAGACTTTTCCAAAAGCCTGCAATCTTCCACAGTTAAGGATGTCCCTGCAGGGTGAAAACTGTGAATACAAAAATTGAAATTACGCAAAATGAAACATGAGCAAAAAAGAAAAGCTCCTACAGCCTGGCTTATAGCAAGGTGGAAAGGGACAGGTTTTTCAGCTTATTGGGAACTACAAGAACAAGGGGGCACTCTGAGAAATTGAAAGGGGACAGGTTTAGAACCAATGCTAGGAAATTTTTCTTCACTCAGAGGGTGGTAGACACCTGGAATGCGCTTCCGGAGGATGTGATAGGTCAGAGTACATTAAGGGGATTCAAAGAGGGTTTGGACAAGTTCCTGAAGGAAAAGGGAATTGAGGGATATAGATAGAGGTAGAGATAGGATTATGGAAGGGTATAGATAGAAGAAAACTGGGGATTGAAAGGTTTAAGACAAAGGATCACTTACAGGTCATGGACCTGATGGGCCACCGCGGGAGCGGACTGCTGGGCACGATGGACCCCTGGTCTGACCCAGTGGAGGCAACTTCTTATGTTCTTAAGAATGGAGTACAGAGCCAGTAATGAGGGGTTTAAGTCTCTGAAGTTTGACGCTTCCCTCAAAGTTCTGGCGGGTAGAAATAACCCACTGGTCCCAGAATAAAGTAGGATTGTACAAGAACAAAAGTGTACCAAAGTGTATGTGTTTAGCTATTAGCAAAGTATGTTATTTTCCACACGAAAGTGCAGATACTAAAGGTTCATTTAATAAAATACTGCTAGATTTTTTGCATAAAATGTCTTTTTATCAAAGTATCATTGATGAGTGTGAAAACATCAAAGTTATAGCTATAATACTAAGAAAGTTGCTCCACTAAGGAAAAATAATGGCAAATTTTTAGAAAAATGGAGCTTCAAATAAATTCTTTTCTCATCATACACATGGGTTTTCTGGACAATCCTAAGCTCTTTGCATTTGATATTGTTCTCTGGTGATGTTTTATCACTATTCTTTCCTCACTTTTGGCTGGAATTCATCTTTTGTAAATGGAGTTGAGTCTCCCTCATCTTCATTCATTTCCTTTCCTGGCCATCAGGCCTCACAACCCACTTTTTCACTGCCTTTTGTGAACAAGCATATTTTCCCTTCTAACCTTTCTGTGAGACACTGAGGATGACCAGGCCTAAAACTGATCTACAAGTCTTAAGAAAAATGATCACCTGGATCAGAAGTTGATGCTCACCTGACCTAAGCCCTGATTTACTACTCTGATCAGTTCAAATGAAACAAAGGGAAGACCTTTCCATACAATGTTAAAATTTCTCATTACCCTTGTTACTACTTCGCTTGCTACTCAAGGCCAGTCCAAGTGTATCGGATGTCTTAGGCTAATTGACAGCCCCCCTCCATAGCTGACCCTTCAGGTGTGCCGTATTGCCACAGGTGGTTATCTCCCCAGTTTTCTCATCCCCCCCATTCTTTACTCCAGCCAGCATGTTCCCTTTTCCCTTCGTGCTGCCTCTACCTCTTCCTGGACTGCCCTGGAGATTAAGGTAACCATGCTGTGAGGGCCCTTAAGCACAGGTCTGCACTGAAGTGCCGCTCTGTCCAGCCCTCAATGTAGGCAGACCTCAATGTAGGCAGACCTACAATGTAGGCTTGTACAGCTTTAATCTTGTGGCTGGCCTTGAAAGAGGTGGGGGCAGAGAGGACAGGCCTGGGGTCGAAAAGGGAAGTGGCAGCCACATCACCAGTTCTGCTATTACAAATCTAAGACTAATAGGTCTCTTTGTTCTTGTCGAGTGGAAGTAATTGCAGCATGGGCATCTACTTTGAATCTTCTCAACATCTATAAATGCTCCATCCTTGGCAGTTTCTGTCCATCTCTCTATCTATGGAGTTTCTCGCCCAGTTCTGCTGCCCTCTTTCTATCTTATGAACATTAACTGTTGATGCTCTTCCTGGACTTTTCTTGTTTAGTGTATGCCTTAAATCCCCTTCTCCTGGTAAAGCTACATTAGTACACTTTGATTATGTCAAGAAAGGTGGTTCCTTCAAAATCATCAGAAACAAAGAAGTCTTTCATGTCCTTGCTCTGCCAGCTTTACCTTGTCATAAAGAGTGCCATTCACATCTGCACCATAGATAGGGGGATTGAAAGTTAGGTTTTTCCAGTACTTGCGCTCCAGGTCCTCAAAGTCTGTGTAGCGAGGTGCACAGTACCTGCTCAATAAAGCAAACTTTTGTTAGTGCAGAAAGGGTCTCAAACCTGGATATCCTTAATGAATATGCAAATCTGTCTCATACAGCTAGTCATGATGATTTAATTGGGGCTTATTTAGCAAACTGGACTGGGACATTTATAGCAAACCATATAGTAAGTATGCTAAATCATATTGCTTTTTGGATTCTTGCTCTCCAGCGATCATGAAAGTTGCTTATGTGGATTTTCAGTTATATCTTCTAGATTGATTGTCTTATTTGTTAGAAATGGGTACTTTTCCATCTGCTCAGGGACACATACTGATTACTCCAATCTCCCCCAATCCTAAAGAATCAATATCAATAGTGACTAACTATAAACCAATTGCATCCAAGGCTTGATCTATTTGCAACTACTTGATTATCTTGACAGGCATTCACTTCAACATGATTCTCAATCTGGTTTTAGACCTTTATTTAGTACTGAAACAGTTTTGGCTTCTATTCGTGGCAATCTGCATAATTTGTTTAGCAAAGGCACAGATGCACTGATTATGCAGTTCGACCTGAGTAGCGCCTTTGATCTTGTAGATCACCGAAAATTGTTGGGTATCCAAGACAAAGTCCTGAATTGATTTTGAGGTTTTTTTTTCTTCACGTACTTACCAGGTGCATTTCAATAATGATTATTCTATTAGTTGGAGTAATCAGTGTGGTATTCCGCAGGGCTCTCCTTTATTCCCGTTACTCTAACATCAATCTGTCTTCTCTGGGTACAAAATTCTCTCACTTAGGGATCAAGTTGTTTCCTTATGCTGATGACATAAGAGTCTTGATACCGGTCCCAGTTTCTATTCCTATTAGTCATATAATAACCGAAGTTCTTTCAATAATCGAACAATGGATGGCCAAATTTAAATTAAGGAAAAGACAAAATTCTTTTATACATCTCCTCGTCAAACCTGTATTGAAACATCATTGATAGTGAATGCTGTGACATATGAAGTTTATTCTACAATTAAGATCTTGGGTATAATTTTGGACCAGAATTTGACTATGAAAAATCAGGTAGATGCCCTGGTGCGGAAAGGCTGCCATATTTTATGGAAACTGCGATACCATAATAGCTTATATTTTTAAAAAAATTCTTTATTCATTTTATATTTTACATCAAGTGTACAGAAAATAACAAGATTTTAAATATACATCACTTGAATTTCTAGAACTAGTCTTGAAAATAAGCTTTAACCCCATCCCTCCCACCAAATTGATCTGAAATAATATACATAACATAATATAATATCATATAACATTTCTTTCATATCTAATAATGAATTAAAAAAACAAAAACCCTCCCCTCACCCCAAATCAGCAATTATATTAAGTAGGGAAAGGTGATAATTAATCCTTACAATAATTCATTAATGGCCCCCACACATCCTTAAATTTATTAAAATATCCTTTTTGAACTGCTAGTGCTCTTTCCAATTTATACAAGTGGCACACTGAATTCCACCAAAAACAATAATTCAATCTTTTATAATCTTTCCAATTACAGTGGTACCTCGGTTTACAAGTGCACCGGTTTGCGAGTGTTTTGCAAGACGAGCAAAACATTTGCAAAATCGGTGCCTCGGAAACCGAGCATGGCTCGATTTACGAGCACCCCCCCTGCGATCCGGCACCCCCTCTGCCTTGAACCAGCACCCCCCCCCGCCACGATTGGGCACCCCCCCGCCACGATCCGACCCCCCCCAACATGATTGGGCACCCCCCCCGCCACGATTGGGCACCCCCCGACACAATTGGGCACCCCCCCCGCAGCTTCTTACCCTCATCTGGGCTCTTGAAGATCGGCCTACTCGTCTGCTGGGCCTTGAGCATCTGAGCATGCTCAAGGCCTGCGAGTTCACGTTCTGAACATGAATATGAACTCGCAGGCCTTGAGCATGCTTAGATGCTCAAGGCCCAGCAGACGAGTAGGCCGATCTTCAAGAGTGCCCAGATGAGGGTAAGAAGCGGCGGGGGGGTTCCCAATTGTATCGGGGGGGGGGGGATGTCGGATCGTGTCGGGGGGGGGGGGATGTCGGATCGTGTCAGGGGGGGGGTCGGATCGTGGTGGGGGGGTGCCGGTTCGAGGCAGGGGGGTGCCGGATCGCAGGGGGGGGGGGAACGCATCAAAGCGAGTTTCCATTATTTCCTATGGGGAAACTCGCTTTGATAAACGAGCATTTTGGATTACGAGCATGCTCCTGGAACGGATTATGCTCGTAATCCAAGGTACCACTGTATATGTTATTTGTTGGATGGCAACTCCTGTCAATATCATTAAAAGTTTGTTATTACTGGAAGATAATTGGCTTTTAACTCTCATAGACATGCCAAATAAAATTGTGTCATACGACAACGCCACATGATTTTCTAACATACAATTTATTTGATCCCAGACAATGAAATAATAAATGATCTAAAGTTCCAGCCTCGAGATGACAATGCCAACATCTATTAGACTTAGAGCAATCTAATTTTTGTAAATGAACAGGGGTCCAGAGTGCTCTATGCAACAAGAAAAACCATGTTTGCCTCATAGATGCAGACATTGTACATTTCAACCTCCAAGACCAAATACGTGGCCATTGAGATGCATTCATTTGATGTTTTATCTCAATGCTCCAAATATCTCTAAGTCCAGTTTTTGGTTTCTTATTCAAATATCCAGATAATAATTTATACCATTGTGCGGCCTGGTGCCCCAGGAAGTCTGCCTGAAAGTATAAGAATTCTAAACTAAATTGATTATTAAGAGATTTCCATTCAGGGAACCCTGCCTGAATAGCCTGCTTCAGTTGCAATCATTTATAACTTTGTTTTTTATCAAGGCCAAATTTATGTTGCAACTGTGAGAAATCAAGCAGTTTACCAATAGATATAACATCATCCAAGGAATGTATATCTGCTTTAATCCAATCCTTCCAGACAATCTTGAAACCGCCTATTTGAATCCTGGAGTTTAGCCATATAGCAATGTTACTTACCGTAACAGTTGTTATCCAGGGAAAGCAGGCAGCTATTCTCACTAGTGGGTGATGTCATCCGACAGAGCCCCGATACGGACGTCTCACAAGCATGTCTTGCTTGAAGAAACTCAGAAGTTTCGAGATGCCCACACCGCGCATGCGCCAGTGCCTTCCCGCCCGATGGTCCGGGCGTGTCTCCTCAGTTCAGGTAGCTAGCAGAGAAGCCAACCCAGGGGAGGTGGGTGGGACGTGAGAATAACTGCCTGCTGTCCCTGGATAACAACTGTTACGGTAAGTAACATTGCTTTATCCCAGGACAAGCAGGCATGTATTCTCACTAGTGGGTGACCTCCAAGCTAACCTCAATGGGATGGTGGGAGAGTTGGCAACTTAGGAGAATAAATTTTGTAACACAGTTTGGCCAAACTGTCCATCCCTTCTGGAGAAAGTATCCAGACAATAATGAGAGGTGAATGTATGAACCGAGGACCAAGTGGCAGCCTTACAAATCTCCTCAATCGGTGTCGATCTGAGGAAGGCTACAGAGGCCGCCATTGCTCTGACCTTATGGGCTGTGACCTTACAGGGAAGGGGTAATCCAGCCTGGGCATAGCAGAAAGAGATACAAGCTGCCATCCAATTGGAGATGGTGCGCTTCGATACAGGTCGTCCCAACTTGTTTGGATCAAAGGAGACGAAAAGTTGAGGAGCAGTTCTGTGTGGTTTGGTGCGATCCAAGTAGAAAGCCAAAGCACGTTTACAGTCCAGAGTGTATAGAGCTGATTCTCCAGGATGAGAATGAGGCTTTGGAAAAAACACTGGAAGTACAATGGATTGGTTGAGATGAAATTCAGAGACCACTTTAGGTAGGAATTTCGGATGAGTGCGGAGGACAACCTTGTCATGATGGAATACTGTGAAAGGTGGGTCCGCCACCAAGGCCTGAAGCTCACTGACTCTGCGAGCAGATGTGAGGGCCACCAGAAAAACCACTTTCCAAGTGAGAAACTTTAGTAGAGCCTTGCTCAGAGGCTCAAAAGGAGGTTTCATAAGCTGAGAAAGGACAACATTGAGATCCCAAACCACTGGAGGCGGTTTGAGAGGAGGATTGACATGAAAAAGTCCTTTCATAAATCTGGAAACCACAGGATGAGAAGAGAGAGGTTTCTCTTGTAGAGGCTGATGGAAAGCCGCAATAGCACTCAGGTGGACTCGTATAGATGTAGACTTGAGACCAGACTGAGACAGGTGTAGGAGATAGTCCAATACAGAGGATAGGGAGGCTCGCTGAGGCTCCTTAGAGTTAGAACTACACCATGAAAAAAATCTAGTCCATTTTTGGGAGTAGCATTGACGAGTAGCAGGCTTCCTGGAAGCCTCCAAGACATCCCTCACCGCCTGGGAAAACTGGTGAGGAGTTACGTTGAGAGGAACCAAGCTGTCAGGTGAAGAGACTGCAGGTTGGGATGAAGTAGAGATCCCTGATGCTGAGTAAGCAGTGAAGGAAACACTGGAAGAAGGAATGGCTCCCTGCTGCTGAGTTGAAGTAGAAGGGAGAACCAAGGTTGTCTGGGCCACCGAGGAGCTATTAGAATCATGGTGGCATGGTCCGACTTCAGCTTGACCAGAGTCTTTTGAATGAGAGGGAATGGAGGAAACGCATACAGAAAGCGATTCCCCCAATCCAGCAGAAAGGCATCTGCCTTGAGGCGAAGAGGTGTGTAGATCCTGGAGCAAAAGAGAGGCAGTTTGAAGTTGTTGGGAGCCGTAAAGAGGTCTATCTGAGGCGTCCCCCACTGTGCAAAGATCTGATGAAGGAGCGAGGAATGCAGTGTCCATTCGTGAGGCTGGAGGAGACGACTTAAGTTGTCCGCCAAGACATTGTCTTTCCCCTGAATGTAGACAGCTTTGAGGAAGGCGTTGTGGCGAACCGCCCAATCCCAGACTCTGAGAGCTTCCTGGCAGAGTGAGGCCGAGCCCGTGCCCCCCTGCTTGTTGACATAATACATGGCGACCTGATTGTCTGTGCGAATGAGGACCACCATGTCGTGAAGCAGATGTTGAAAAGCTTGAAGAGCATTGAAGATGGCTCTGAGCTCCAGAAGATTGATTTGATGGAGGCGGTCCGCACTGGTCCAGAATCCCTGAGTGCGAAGACCATCCAGATGAGCTCCCCAGGCATAGGTCGATGAATCAGTTGTGAGAACCTTCTGGTGGGGAGGAGTGTGAAACAGCAAACCTCTGGATAGATTCGAAGAGGTCATTCACCAAAGTAGAGACTGCCGAAGAGCAGGAGTGACGATGATGTGTCGAGTCAAGGGCTCCGACACCTGAGTCCATTGAGACGCCAGGATCCACTGAGGAATTCTGAGATGGAGTCTGGCAAACAGCGTCACATGAACTGTAGAGGCCATGTGGCCCAGGAGGACCATCATGTGTCTCACTGAGATGGATTGGCGAGAAGACACAGACTGGCAGAGACGAAGAAGAGCTTCCAGGCGCTGAGGAGGAAGGAATGCTCTGAGGTGGATGGTATCCAGGACCGCCCCGATGAAGGGGAGCGACTGTGAAGGATGAAGATGAGATTTGGGAAAGTTGATCTCGAATCCCAAACTCTGCAGGAACAGAACCGTGGACAGGGTCGCTGAGATGGCCTCCGAGGCCGAGGGCGCCTTGATGAGCCAGTCGTCGAGGTAGGGGAAAACCTGAAGACCCCGGTTCCGGAGTGCCGCGGCCACAACTACCAGACACTTCGTGAAGACTCTGGGAGATGATGACAGGCCAAAGGGAAGCACTCGATACTGCAGATGCAGATGTCCCACCCGAAATCTGAGGAACTTGCGAGAGGCCGGATGAATGGGAATGTGAGTGTAGGCCTCCTTGAGATCCAGAGAGCATAACCAGTCGTTCTGCTCGAGGAGGGGTTAGAGAGAAGAAAGGGTCAGCATGCGGAACTTCTCTTTGACTAGGAATTTGTTGAGGACCCTGAGGTCCAAAATGGGGCGCAGGTCGCCCGTCTTCTTCGGAACAAGGAAGTACCGGGAGTAAAACCCCTGGTTGTGTTGGTCCACAGGGACTGGCTCGATGCCCCGAAGCCGGAGCAAGGCCTGGGCTTCCTGAAGAAGGGCGGTCTGCGTCAAGTTGGAAGGATACTCTCTTGGCGGGTGGTCCGGAGGGACCCGATGGAAATGAAGAGAGTATCCTTCCCTGATGATAGTTAAGGACCCAGAGGTCGGTGGTTACGGCCTCCCAGCGATGATAGAAATGATGGAGGCGCCCTTCGATGGGAAAAACAGGGGGAGGCGGAACAAGACTGGTTATGCCCTCTACGAGACAGTCAAAAAGGCTGAGGAGCCTTAGGGACAGCAGACGGTTGAGACTTTTGCTGAGCCTTCTGAGAGGCCTGCCGCTTCGCAGGTTGCCTCGCAGGCGGAGCTTGCCTCGGCTGATAATGCCGCTGATAGATCAATGGCGGTCGAGAGGGCCGAGACTGCTGAGGCTTAGGCTTCGGCCTAAGAATGGACTGGAAGGGCTTTTCATGATCAGACAGCTTCTTAGTGACTGTCTCGATGGATTCATCGAAAAGATCCGCCCCAGCACACGGGACGTTTGCCAGCCGGTCCTGAAGATTCGGGTCCATGTCAATGGTTCGTAACCAGGCCAAACGGCGCATTGCCACAGAGCAGGCTGCCGCTCGGGCCGAGAGCTCGAAAGCATCATAGGCAGATTGAATCAATTGAAGACGAAGCTGGGACAGCGAGGCAACCACCTCCTCGAACTCAAACCGAGCCTGGGACTCGATGTAGGGCGTGAATTTCCGAAGCACAGGTAGAAAAAATTCCAAGTAGGTGGCAAAGTGGAAATTATAATTCAGGACTCAAGACGCCATCATAGAATTCTGATAGATGCGTCGCTCAAACTTATCCATGGTCCTGCCCTCGCGGCCGGGAGGCACCGAAGCATACACCTGGCCAGGATGAGACCGCTTGAGCGAGGATTCGACCAGGAGGGACTGATGAGAAAGCTGAGGCCCCTCGAAGCCCTTATGATGCACCGTGCGGTACCGAGCATCCAATTTTCCAGGGACCGCAGGGATAAGGAGACTCAAAGCACCTCATGAAGGTCTGATCGAGGAGCTTGTGCAAAGGTAGGCGTAAGGACTCGGCCGGAGGACGAGGCAAGTGCATGGTATCGAGGTACTCCTTGAAGTATCGAGACCCAGCATCGAGGGTAATGTCCATGTCATCCGCCATCTGTCTGAGAAACGAGGAAAAGGACAGTTGGTCCGCCAGTGCCGGTCTTCGAGAAGGACTAGAAGAAGTCGAGGCTTCGGGCTCCATAGAGGCCTGTGAGCAACAGGGCGAGTAAAACACCTCGGGGTCCTCGAACTCCGGGCCCGGAGGAGGAGACCCAGCCGAAGCAGAATACCTCATCCGAGGCAATTTCTTCTGAGGTGAGACGGTCGAGTGCCGAGAGGAATGCCTCGAAGAGTGTCTGGATCGATGCCCCTCTCGATGCCTGGAAGGTGATCGAGCCCTTCGGTGAGAATACTGGTCCCCAGAAGCCTCCAAGGAGCAGATAGGACTCAAGGCCGTCGATCGGAGAGGTGGAAGAGTCGGCGCCTCCCCAGAAACCGCCCAGGCTTGATAGGGGGTTCGGAAGAACTCGTCCTGCTTCCTACTATGCCCAAGGACAGGGAGGCCTCGAAGGTGGACGCCACACTGTGTCATGGGGCGGGGTAATAGGTTCCAAGGGAGGTAAGTCGCTAAGGGAAGCTTTCCTCGAGGGAATAGGCTCCAAGGGAGGCATATCACTAAGGGAGGCCTTTCTCGAGGGAATCGGTTCCAAGGGAGGCATGGCACTACCCGAGGACTGCCTCGATGAACTGGACACTGCCCGCCGCTCCTCCTCGCTAAGCAACGAGGTCGAGCGGTGCGGTGGAGGGGGGCGGGCCGCCCCTCGGAGCCGGAACTGGCAGGTCACCCTGGATCGAGGCAATCAGCCGGGGTCCCATGGTGGTCATGAGTTCCACAAACTGAGCCTCCAGAATGGACCTCAGCGAAGCCGATATGGAGGGATCCGCACCAAAAGGGGGCCCTTCCGCACGGTCTCCGCGCTCTTTCTGTGCTGCGTGCTTTTGCTTGCCAGCCTTCGGCACTTTAAGCACCACCGGTGGAACTATAGGAGTCGATACCTGTTCCGAGGAGACGGAGGAAGGCACCGGTGTCGAGGTCGAGGCCGAAACAGGCGTGAACGAGGCTGGTTTCAGAAGGCCCGAAGCGGCCGGGGAGGCAGAGGGCTTCGCCGAAGGAGTCGAGGCACCAGTTGATGTCGAAGCTGAAGGATCCAACGAAGCTTCCATCTTGAACATGGACTCCCACAGCAGGCAGCGGCGCTTAAACGCTCGCGCCGTCAGAGTGGAGCAAGGCTGGCACGATTTCGGAAAGTGGTCCGGGCCCAGACACTGTAAGCAGCGTCGATGAGGGTCCGTGAGTGAAATTGCGCGCTGGCACTTGCTGCACTTTTTAAAACCGGTGATCGGCCGGGACATAGGCCGGAAAAGTTCCACCGCAAGGTTGAAGGCGCGGGGCCCCAGCCACGCGGCCGACCCGGTATCGGAAGTAAAAATTTTTTTTTTAAAGAAATCAAAGAAAGAAAATAAACTCACGGGAGAGCCAAAAGAACCCAACCCGCGGCAATAAGAAGGCAAATAAACAGATTCAATGGGCGCAGAATTGAAGTGAACTTCTCAGCTCCGCGGAAGAAAAAGAACTGAGGAGACACGCCCGGACCATTGGGCAGGAAGGCACTGGCGCATGCGCGGTGCGGACATCTCGAAACTTCTGAGTTTCTTCAAGCAAGACATGCTTGTGAGACGTCCGTATCGGGGCTCTGTCGGATGACATCACCCACTAGTGAGAATACCTGCCTGCTTGTCCTGGGATAAAGTTTGATGTGTAGATTTTTGAATTGGAATAGGTATTAAGTTATTAACAAATCTTATAGTTTTCCATGTGTCCATTAAAATTCTGTTATCCTTTCGTATTCTAGGCATTTTGATACTAAGAAGATGACCAAGCCTAATGGGAAACATGAGCTGCCATTCCAACACCAACCAATCTGGAAGCTTATCCATGAGCTCTGGGAGGACCCAATACATACCCTGGCACATAATATAAGACTGATATCTATAGAAGTTAGGAAAATTTACCCCACCCTCCGCAATTGGCTTTTGCAAAGACACTAAGGCAACTCTTGCATTTTTACCCAGCCAAATAAATTTGGTAAGAATACTGTTTAACTTTTTATAGAAGGACCCCTGAAAAAAAAAAAACTGGTATCATACCCATTTGGTAACAAACTACAGACAAAATCATCATCTTAATAGTTTGGACTCTTCCCCACCAAGAAAGATGTAAAGGATTCCATTGCTCACATAACTCTGTTACCTTTTGTAATAAAGATCTTTCATTCACTTTCATTGTCTCATCAAGTGTATTTTTTTATCCATATTCCTAATTATTTTATTCCATCATCTTTCCAAATAAAAGGGAATGAGTCAAATAAGCCTTTTGTACAATGTACATTTAGAGGAAGAACTTCTGACTTAGTCCAATTTATTTTATAACCGGAGAATTTCCCAAATTTTTCAATCAATTCAAGTAAACATGGAATGGTTCTTTCAGGATTTCTCAAATGAAGCAATATATCATCTGCATAAGTAGATACCTTATATTCCTTTCCAGAACGCGGAATACCTTGTATTTCCTTTACCTGTTGAATAGCTAATAATAAGGGTTCAAGTATTATATCAAAAAGCAAAGGAGATAAGGGACAACTTTGTCTAACTCCCCTTTGTAACTTAAAAATCTGAGAAATTATTGTTAATATATAATCTAGCAACAGGGGAGCTATACAACCTTTGAATCATTTGTATAAATCCTGAACCAATACTAAACCAATCCATGGCTTGATACATAAAGATCCATTCTACCCGGTCAAAGGCCTTCTCAGCATCTAAGGATACAGAAAAAGCCGGATCCTCTATGGTTTTTGTTAGATATAACATATGAAAAGCCAATCTGGTATTATTAGAAGAGTGTTTCTGAGCAACAAAACCCGTTTGGTGCATACCAACTATATAAGGAAGAGCCTTAGCCAAATGCAAGGCTAAAAGTTTAGCCAACAATTTACCATCTACCTTTATTAAAGAAATAGACCTGTAATTTGAAACCAACGTGGGATCTCTATTTGGCTTCGGTAAAACAATAGTTAATGATTCTGCCATAGTGCCTGAAATACAACCTTTATTTAGTTGAGTCTGATATAAATTTAACAAATAAGGTAATAGGGCAATTTGGAATGATTTATAAAACTCTACCGTAAAACCATCACCACCTGGAGCGGTCCCTACTCTAAGGGACTTCAGTGCTGTTTGTAGTTCTTTTAGTGATATCAGCTCTTCTAGACTTATTTTTATATGATCAGGAATCTTTGGACCCTCAATTAATTTTAAAAATTCTAAACCATCTTTTTCTCTATCTAAATAAGGCTCAGAAGAATAAAGGGCTTTATAAAAATTTAAAAATTGTTTTAATATAGATCCAATTTGAGAATGAGTATCACCTTTTTCATCTTTAATTACACTTATTTTTGTCTTCCTTTTTTTTGCTTTAAGATAATTTGCCAATAATCTTCCCGCCTTATTTGAGCTCCCATAATACAAAGCTTGCTGAGAAAAAATATCTTTCCTTATCAATTTAGAAGAAATCTCATTATATCTACATTTAGCTTTTAAAAGAGCTTGTAACGTAGAATATTCCCATTTATCAACTAATTTTGATTCTAGGACCTTAATTTCTTGTTCCAAAGTGGAAAATTGCCCAGACTTGGACAAATGCAACAAATATTCCAGAACCGATGACACCGGAGCCAAACTCGGATCCAGATGGTGCGAGGAACACCAGGATGAAAATCTGGTCCACTTCTGGGAATAACAAAGCCGAGTCGAGACCTTGCGCGAGGCTTCCAAAACCTCCCTGACAGACTGAGAAACAGAAACCGAAGTCAAGGGGAAAGGAACCAAGCCGTCAGATGTAAGGACTGAAGATTGGGATGCAACAGCGAACCCCGACTCTGAGACAGCAGAGAGGGAAAGACAGGCAGAAGCAGAGGCTCCCTGACACTGAGTTGAATGAGCAGGGAGAACCAGTGCCGACGAGGCCAACGAGGCGCAATGAGAATCATAGTGGCTCTAGACGATTTGAGATGAACCAGCGTCCTCAAGATCAGAGGGAAAGGAGGAAACGCATAAAGGAACCTCCCTCCCCAGTCGAGAAGAAAGGCATCGGCCTCGAGACGGTCCGGGGAGAACATCCGAGAACAATATAATAATAATAATAATAATAATAACTTTATTCTTATATACCGCTAACAATCTTGCGACTTCTAGGCGGTTTACAATAAAAGAAACTGTAGATACAATCAAGAGAAACTGTAAATACAATCAAGAGAAACTTTACGTACAGCGAATTAAAGAGTATATCAGTGTGTATCTCGTACAATGAATTAGAGAGTATAGCAGTGTACTTCTGATAACATTAATAGTGTTAACTTCAGTTTGTGTGTTGCAAGGCCAGGAAGTGCCAAGTTGTTTACACAGAAGTAGAAATATTCCTTAAGTTCATAGAGTGTTCATATTTAGTGAATAGGGGTTGGGGTTAACAGTTTGCACGTTCAGGTATGTGGTGATGTTAAGAGGGGGGTTGATGTTCCGGTTCGTTACCTAGGTATTTCAAGAATAGGTAAGTTTTTAGGTGTTTCCTGAATTCTTCATAGTTGTTTGTGTGCGCAATTAGTTTTTCTAGGTCTTTACCCCATAGGGCTGCTTGATATGATAGCAGTTGTTGATGGTGTTTCTTATATTTGCACCCTCTAGCCGGTGGGGAGACAAATTTCATGTGTGTTTTTCTTTCATGTCTGTTGGTTGGGAATGAGAAGAGGTCTGTAATGTATTTTGGGGCTAGACCATTTAATACTTTGAAGCAGAGACATCCTAGCTTGAACTTCGTGCGCGCCTCCATCGGCAGCCAGTGCAGGAGTCGGTATGAAGGGGTTATGTGATCGGACTTCTTCAGCCCGAAAATCATCCTGACTGCTGCATTTTGTATCAATTGTAGTCTTTGCATTTGCTTCTGGGGGATTGTCAGATGGGTGATGTTGCAATAGTCCAGGTGGTTTAGTATTAGGGATTGTACTAGAATTCTGAAAGCTGAAGTGTGGAAGTACGCCTTAATGAACTTAAGTTTCCAGAGAGTGAAAAACCCTCTTTTGATTAGGGAGTCTATGTGGTCTTTCATGGTTAGTCCTTGGTCTAGTATTACTCCTAGGGGCAGTTTGGGAGTCTCCGGGGAGGCAAACAGATCCACCTGAGGAGTCCCCCAGCGGTCGAAGACCTCGTGCAAAACTCGGGAGTTTAGCGACCACTCGTGCGGCTGGAGGAGACGACTGAGTTTGTCTGCCAGACAGTTCCTCTCTCCCTGAATGTAAACCGCACGTAGGAAGATGTTCTGGGAGACCGCCCATTCCCAAAGGCGCAATGCTTCCCGGCACAGGGACCAAGAACCCGTTCCCCCTTGCTTGTTTACATAATACATTGCTACCTGGTTGTCCGTCTGCACGAGGACTACCTGATCGTGCAGCAGGTGGCAGAACGCTCGAGCAGCCAGAAAAATGGCACGAAGCTCCAAAACATTGATGTGACAACGCCGGTCCTCTGCCGACCATAGACCTTGAGTCCTCAGACCGTCTAGATGAGCCCCCCACGCGTACTCCGAGGAGTCCGTGGTCAGGACCTTGCGATGCGGAGGAACGAGAAAGAGCAAACCCCCGGAAAGATTGGAAGAGTTGGTCCACCAACGGAGCGAGCGTCTCAAGGAAGGATTCACTGTTATAGGGGAGGAGACTGGGTCCCGATCCTGACGCCACTGGGAGGCCAAGGTCCACTGAGGAAGCCTCAGGTGCAAACGGGCGAACGGAGTGACATGGACCGTCGACGCCATGTGGCCGAGGAGAACCATCAGGCGCTGCGCCGAAACTGAGGGCAGCAGCGAAACCTGGCGACTCAATCGAAGCAGGGCCTCCAACCGTGGTGGGGGGAGGAACGAATGGAGGCGAACCGTGTTCAGCACGGCCCCAATAAACTGAAGGGATTGAGCCGGGCACAACTGAGACTTGGGGAAGTTCACTTCGAACCCCAGACGTTGAAGGAAGATGATAGTCTGTCGGGTCGCTGAAATAACCCCTTCCTTGGAGGACGCCTTGATCAGCCAATCGTCCAGGTAGGGAAAGACCTGCAGCCCCCGAGATCTCAGGGCTGCCACGACCATCACCATACACTTCGTGAAGACTCGAGGGGACGAAGCCAGCCCAAAGGGGAGGACCCGATACTGGAGGTGCAACTCCCCCACCTGGAACCTGAGGAACTTGCGGAAGGCGGGATGCACCGGAACATGAGTATATGCTTCCTTCAGGTCCAGGGAGCATATCCAGTCCCCCGATTCTAACAGAGGGTACAGGACTGGAAGGGATAACATACGGAACTTCTCCCGGACAAGGAACTTGTTGAGCCTCCGGAGGTCCAGAATGGGGCGTAAGTCCCCTGTCTTCTTCGGGACCAAAAAGTAATGGGAGTAAAAACCCCTTCCCCTTTGGTTTGGGGGCACCGGCTCCACCGCCCGAAGGCTCAACAAGGACCTGGCTTCCGAAAGGAGAAGAGGAAGCTGGGCTCGACAGCAAAGAGAAGCCCCCGGCGGATGTTCTGGCGGCGTGGCTAAGAAGTTTAGCGAGTAACCCTCGGAGATGATCCGGAGCACCCAAGCGTCCGACGTGATCCCGGCCCAGGCCGGAAGAAAGGCCTGCAAGCGGCCCCCAATGGGAAGGGGGTCCGTCGACAGTGCGGAGGGGGCCCGCCCCCATCCGCTCATCACGTCAAAAAGACGTAGCCGGTTTAGACGCCCCTTGCGCCTGAGGTTTCGGTTGGGACGCTCTGCCCTGCTGAGGGGGACGCCGGGGCGGAGGCCTCAAGAAAGCCGGCGTCGACTTCTGCGGGTATCGCCGCGGTGGAGATCTAAACGGCTTCTGCGGCGGGACCCGGGGTTTAGGACGGACCAATGAGGCGATGGAGCGCTCATGTTCGGACAGGCGTTTGGTCGCCGCCTCCAAGGACTCATCGAACAATTCTGAGCCAACACATGGAAGATTGGCCAGACGTTCTTGCAAGTTCGGGTCCATATCCAGGGTACGGAGCCATGCGAGACGGCACATCGCCACAGCAAAGGCGGATACTCGAGAGGCCAACTCAAACGCGTCGTAAACTGCGTGAAAGAGGTACAGACGCAGCTGTGACAAATTGGCCATAAAGGTACCAAAATCCCCCTTATGGGAATCCGGCATGACCCCATAATAACGGGGCAACGCCTTCACCATCTGCCGTAAATAGGACGAAAATGTGAAAGCATAATTAAGGACCCTGGCAGCCATCATGGAATTGGAATAGAGGCGACGACCAAACTTGTCCAGGGTCCGTCCCTCCCGTCCGGGAGGGACCGCAGCAGAGACCCGAGAAGGCTGGGACTTCTTCAACGCCGACTCCACCAGCAACGACTGGTGGGACAGCTGCGCTTTTTCGAAGCCTTTGCAAGGGACTGTACGGTACTTCGACTCCATCTTCGAGGGAACCGCCGTAACCGTGAGAGGGGAGTCCAAGTTTCTCAGGAAGGTCTGATGGAGAACTTTGTTGAGAGGCAGACGAGGAGTCTCCCTTGGGGGAGAAGGCAAATCCTGCTCCTCCAAAAATTCCTTCGTATATTGAGAACCTGACCCAAGATCAAGGTCCAAAGCCCTCCCCATATCAAGCACAAATCTAGAAAAGGAGGAGGGCTTCGAAGGCGGAGAGGGAGATCGAGAAGCCCGCGCCACCAAGAAAGAAGGGGAAGCCTCACGTGAGTAATGAGGTTCCTTACCCGTGCCAGACCCCGAACCCCAAGAAGCCGCACCCAGCGACCTCGACGGGATCGGGGACCGCCCATGCCCCGAGGAACCCCTGCGGGAAGTCCCCGGGGTATGA
The DNA here is from genome assembly GCF_902459505.1 of Geotrypetes seraphini. Taxonomy (NCBI): domain Eukaryota; kingdom Metazoa; phylum Chordata; class Amphibia; order Gymnophiona; family Dermophiidae; genus Geotrypetes; species Geotrypetes seraphini. The sequence continues at coordinate 74,902,437 of NC_047095.1, forward strand.
GGCACCGAGGCATGCCCCTTCCGTCTCGGCGAGGAGTCCCTCGATAACTCTACCTCGGAGGAACGGAAAAGCCTCGGATTATCGAGGCGGAGCTCCGAGACACGGAGGGTCTCAGCCCTGGTCGGCGAGGAGCGACTGCGTCGTCGAGGAGAGCCCCGAAGACGTTTGGGCTTCCTCGGCCGACGCTTCGCCCGAGGCCGACCCGAGGGCGAGGAGCCCCGGGAGGACCTCGACGAGGAAGAAGAGGAAGAGATCCTCCGAACCCTTCGCACCTTGTCCCGAGGCCGCACGCTCCGCTCAGGCTGGTCAACCGAGGTCGAGGGCAAGGTCGGGGTCAAGGCCGAAGCCACCCCGGGGGCCGAAGTCGAGGGTACCGAGACCGAGGCTGCCGAAGCCGGGGCAGACGAGGCCGAAGCCGGCTGTAGGTGCGCGAGGGCACCGGACAGCTCTGAGGCAATGAGTGCACGGAGTAAGTCCTGAAAAACGGGAACCCCCATCATAGCCGGTAGATCCGGGGCCGGCGGGTGCTCCCTCGAGGGCGACCTCGGTCTCGAGTATTCCCGCGGGGCACCCGACTTCGACGCTCGGGGCGGGGCCGAGGACGACCCACCCGCCCCCGTCGATGAGCCCGAGGATGGCTTCTTCGAGGCTGGAACAGAAGAAGGAAGTGAGGACTTACCCACCGTCAACTTCAGGGTCGAGGACGCAGGCTTCGACAAAGCGGGCTGTCGGGGCGAGGTCGAGGGAGTCGAGGCCGAGGTCAAGGCCGGGGCCGAAGCCGAGGCCAACGTCGAGGCCTTCCCCGCCGCGGGTCCACAGCAAAGAGCTCTGCCATTCGAGCGCGACGGCGGCGGAGAGCTCTCGGCTGAAAAGTAGAGCACCGAGTGCAGGAGTCGGTCGGGTGCTCAGGACCCAGACAAAGCAAGCACCACCGGTGGGGATCGGTGATCGAAAGCAACCGATCGCAACGGGTGCACTTTTTAAACCCGTCAAGGGACGGGACATGAACTCAAAAAACGGCCGGGAACGAACGAGGTCCCGCGGCCGCGGCTACCGGGAGCCCCCGGAGCCGAACGAAAAGACTTTTTTTTTTTTCGACGAAAACTTACACACGAACAAATAAAAAAACTAATCAAGCAAATCGACCGAGAAAAAAACACTCAGCCGCGGTGTCAGAAGGCAAAAAGAAGAGAGCACAAATTCCACAGGGCTTCTGGCTCCGCGGAAAAAACTGAACTGAGGACCACGAGGTGGGGATGCGCCCTCTAGTGGGCAAGAAGGCATGCACATGCGTGGTGCAGCATAGCAAACTTGAAACTTCAATCAAGTTTGCTTGAAAAGCTGTCCGCGCTGGGGCTCCGTAGATGACGTCACCCACATGTGAGAATATCATGCCTGCTTGTCCTGGGATAATAGCATTTCTTTACCAGAATGTCTGCATGGACGTCAAATGTAAATGATGTCTCCAAAGAAACTCCTGCAAACACCACACCTTACATAGCCAACAGCAACTTCCCCCCACCTTCAGCCACCCTCTTAGCCACATACTTCAAAAACATCAGAGCCTCATTCAACGGAACACCCACACACATAGAGACGTCATTTCCCCCTACAGAAAAAGAACCAGTCGCAGCAGATAGAACCTGGTCCCATTTCTCACCCATACAATGGGCAGAGTGCAACAATCTTTATAATAAATACAGCCATGCAGCCTGCAAACTTAACCATTGCCCCCCATACCTACTGAAAACCTCAAGTACATTATTCCGTTCCCTGCTTCTATAATGCATACATTCTTCACTACTAGAGGGTCATTTCCCACAAGAACTCAGCGAAATCATCATAACTCCGATATTAAAAGACCCCAAAGGAGCAACGGACCAACCATCCAACTACAGACCCATAGCCTCAATCCCACTGTACGTCAGACTGATGGAAGGTCTCGTAGCCAAAACTTTAGCCTCTTACCTAGATAATCACAACGCAATCCACCCCACACAGTCGGGTTTCAGAGCCAACTACAGCATGGAGACACTACTAGGAACACTAATGGACACTGCAAGACAATACCTCTGTACAGACAAGAAAATCCTGCTCATACAACTAGACCTCTCTGCAGCCTTCGACCTGGTAGATCATGACATTCTTCTACAAACTCTAGACTCCATAGGAATCTCAGGCAAAGTACTTGCATGGTTCAAAGGCTTCCTACAATCAAGAACATACAGGGTTAAAACAATACAAGAAAAATCAGAACCATGATCCAATCCCTGCGGAGTTCCCCAAGGATCACCTCTATCACCCACACTATTCAATATATACATAGCCTCCCTCAGCTCCTATCTAGACAATCATGGCATAACTTCATACAGCTACGACCACCCAGAACCCACCATGACAAGCACAATACACAGAACTCTAAAAACGGTAGCAACATGGATGACAGAGCACAAATTAAAACTTAACCCTGACAAAACAAACTTTATCCTTCTAGAAAACAACAAAACTCCAACCTTAACAAATCTAGAAATAAACTCGATCTCATACCCAATTCAACCCACACTAAAACTTCAAGGAGTTATAATTGACAGAAGCTGTACCATGCAACCACAAATCAACAAAGTAATAAAAGCATCGTTCGTGACCATGAGAAATCTAAGACAAATCCGAAAATTCTTCGACAAGAAGCAATTCCTACTTTTGGTACAATCTCTTATCCTTGGACTAATAGACTACTGCAACATACTATACCTCCCATGCCCAGCGACCATGATAAAACAATTACAAACAATACAAAATACAGCCCTGAGACTTGTCTACTCACTGAAAAAATATGACCTTATCACAGAGGCATACCATGACTCACACTGGCTTCCAATACAAGCAAGAGTACACTTCAAATTCTACTGCCTACTTTTCAAGGCTATTTACGAAGAAAGTCCAACCTACTGGAATAACCAACTAACTCAATCCTCTTCAACCAGGCACAGGAGAACCCACTCGCTATTCACACACCCATCATCCAAAAATGTCAAAAGAAAAAAACTATACGACAACCTAATAGCCTCCAAAGCAGCTAAACTGGACAGACAAATCACCACTCTGTTATCATCGACCATAAGCTACAAAACCTTCAAGAAAGATATTAAAACCATACTCTTCAAAAAATACATAAAACCCATCTAGCACGACAAGTCCCTACCCAACCCCCCAACCCTCTCTATACCCTTAATACTCTCTAATGTTCTTCTATCTACCCAACATAGTCTAAAATGCTTCTAATTTACCCAATAATTATCTCCTTAAGATCTCGACTTCTCTTTGGTAATTCCTTACCCAACATTTATCACCTTAAGGTCTCGACAACTCTTTGATACTTCTTAAGTAAATATTATGACATCGCTTATGCTGTTCCTGCAAACTTTTAATGTAATTCTTATGTAATTCTTGTTAACTTTGATGTAATCCACCTTGAACCGCAAGGCATTGGCGGAATAGAAATCTCTAATGTAATGTAATTGCGTAATTTACAGTAACATAGTAGATGACGGCAGATAAAGACCCGAATGGTCCATCCCGTCTGCCCAATCTGATTCAATCTAAAAATTTGTTGGTTTTTTTTTTCTCTTCTTTTTAGCTATTTCTGGGCAATAATCCAAAGCTCTGCCCGGTACTGTGCTTAAGTTCCAACTACTGAAGTCTCCGTCAAAGCTCACTCCAGTCCATCTACACCCTCCCAGCCATTGTAGCCCTCCCCAGCCCACCATCCCCAAATGGCCATAAACATACACAGACCGTGCAAGTCTGCCCAGTACTGGCCTTAGTTCTTCAATATTTACTAGGTACTAGGGACCTGGACTGGCCACCGTGGGAACAGGCTACTGGGCTTGATGGACCATTGGTCTGACCTTATGTTCTTATATATTTTGATCATTGTGTTAATATTTTAATGACTATGAATACTTTTATACAATCTGCCTTATGAAAGTTGAATAGAAATTGTTAAACATCTTTCCCTGGCAAAATATGTGATGCAATTAAGCTGAATCATCATGATCTACAATGGCTCTGTTTAGAGCCTCTCTTCAGTCTTGGACACGGAAGCGTCACTGCCTCACCAACCAGCTTACCGCCATCTACATCAGGCAGCTGGGTTTTAAATTTGAATCATGCTAACGGTGTGCAGCTTTTTAGACATGCAGCTGAAGGCGCACGCCAAAGGCGCGTGTGCCTTAGTTCACGCCTTTGTGAAGCGATTAGGAACACCTTAGTACATTAGTGCTGACAGACCCTAAATAGTTTCCAGCGGGAAGTACTAGTATTTTCGCTTTGCATTCGCTACTTCTGGTCCAGGTTTGAGCGGTTACATCTTGGGTGGAAGAGCTCACTTCCCTTCTGCCTCACTTCAACGCTGGGACATTTTAAATCCTACATTTATCGACACAACATACTATCGTTTTGCTATCTTTTTCACTTCTTTCTTCCTGGGGCGCTGAGCCATGGCACTGTTATATACTGTAATCGCTTGACCATATTGCTTCTTTTTTATTTAATCAGTTTTAGAAACAGGTCAGCTGTTCTATCGCATTCTGTGCCAATTCCTGTTTACAGTACCACAACTCGGTATCGTGCCTTATATGACTATATGGAATCTGGGTCATTTTCCATTCCAGTTTTACCAGCCTCTCGCAGACTAAATAAGCCGTATATCAAAAAACAACGAATACTAAAAAATCTGACTTATTCTCATTTTTTCCCAACTGATTCGCTCAGATATCAAAATCTTAATGGTTTTTATTTAAATATAAGATCTATGAGAAATAAATTCTTGCTGATTAAAGACTGGCTGAAGGATACTAAACCTGATTTTGTTTTACTTACTGAAACATGGTTGCTCTCAGATAGCGACATTATCATTCAAGAATGTCTCCCCAGTGGTTTTAAAATTTTATCATTAGCGAGATCTTGGGGAAGGGGTGGAAGTTTGGCCATTATTTTTAGAGACTATTTAACTTGTACTGTTTTAAATTCCAAATCTACTTCTAACCTAGAAATTTTGTCTCTTAAACTAACTTCTAAAATTTTAGCAGATGCCTTAATCGCCACTGTGTATTATGTTCCTCTTAAAAAATGGAGTTTAGCGAAGGAGGACTTCTTTGAATTTTTGCTAACTAATTCAATAACTGGTGCTTATAACCTATTGAGTGGGGACATCAATATTCATCTAGAGCAAGTAGATCAACCTGAAATCATAGAGTTCTGGTCTTTTATTTCTTCACTATGCTTTTTCAAATCATTCCCAATAAAAACCACCAAAAGGGTCAATTAGATCTTATTACCTTTTCTTCTAAAGAACCAGTAAATCCTAAAATTTGCTGGAAACAAGCTAATTGGGCTGACTCTTTATGGTCTGATCATAGATTATGTAATTTTGAATTTGACTGGCAATCAAAGACAACTCAATCTAGAAACAATGGTAATAAAACAAGAAATAAAAAATTGCATGCTAGCAGAGGTTTGATTAACCCTGTGGAATTTTGGTCCCATTATGATATAGTTTCTAAACATAACAATGAGATTGAACAATTTATAGATTCATGGATCAATACTAGTGCCTATATTTTAAATGATATGGCCCCTATTAAACTAAGAAGAGAGAGATTTAGGAATTTAGATGGGTGGTTTGATTCAGATCTTTTAATTTTAAAAAGGGAACTAAGAAAATTGGAGAGACAATGGTTAAAATCTGGAACGCCAGAGCATAGAAAATCTTGGAGGCAAAAACTGAAAAATTACAAAAAGCTGACAAAAGAGAAACAAAAAAATTTTTATGCCCCAAAAATTGGCAATGTATCATCCAATAGTAGTAGCCTTTTTAAATTAGTCAATGATCTTTATGATTTAGAGGCATGTACTGTTGCTGTCGAAGAATCTATTTTATCTGCTGATAGTTTGGCTGAATTTTTTTAATACCAAAATTCAAAAACTGAGGCTTACGTTAGTTGATCCTATTAATCATCATTGGTGTTTTCCCATCCTCCAAGGGACAGATGCACCCAGAGTAGATCTGAGTTGGAATAATTTTACATCTACTGACTGGCAAACCTTTAGTAAGTTCTACAATAAGTTTGTTAACTCATACTGTAGACTTGACAGCTGTCCTCCAAATGTTATGAAAGTTGCCCCGGTCAACTTTAAGGCCAAATTGTTGATGTGGATTAATTTCTTATTATCCATAGGGAAGTTTCCCGAGGAACAGGGTCAAATTGTGATTACACCAATTTTAAAAAAACATTAAAGAATTATCCAGCATTGCATCTAATTTTAGACCTATTGCCAGTATTCCTTTGGCTACTAAGATACAGGAAGGTTTGGTAAACGCTGAATTAGTTACATGCTTGGGTAAGTTTAGCATTTTGCATGAGAATCAATCTGGATTTAGTACTGAAACAATCATGGCCTCTCTGTTTGATTATTTGCATTCATTATTCAGTCAAGGTTCAAGTGCGTTAATTCTGCAGCTAGATCTGAGCAGCGCTTTTGATCTGGTAGATCATACTATTTTGTTGGATTGTTTGGAATCCATTGGAGTCGCAGGTAATGTCTTGAACTGGTTTTGTGGCTTCCTGGGTAAAAGATCGTACCAAGTGTTTAAAGAAGATACCTTGTCTTATTGTTGGGAAAACTCCTGTGGGGTCCCGCAGGGTTCACCTCTGTCTCCCACTTTGTTTAATATTTATCTTGCTTCCTTGGGAAATTTGTTGCAAAGTTTAAAGCTCAAGTTCTACATTTATGCGGATGACATTACTATAGTCATCCCGTTAACTTGTCTGTCACCGGAGTTCATAAATTTTTTAGCGATTATTTTAAGTCAGATTGAACTTTGGATGACTGTTTATAAACTGAAATTAAATGCGGAAAAAACTAAATTTTTTTTAGCAACTCCCAATGATAAGATTAAAGAAACAACAATACACGTGAATGGGTTGGACTATAATATAGAACAATCCATAAAAATATTGGGTGAGACTCTGGATAAACATCTCACATTGGAACAACATACGGATTTATTGTTTAAGAAATGTATCTGTGCTTTGGAAGCTTCGTACCATTAAGAAGTATTTCAACAAAACTTCCTTTCGTTTACTGGTACAATCTTCTATTTTAAGTATTCTCGATTATTGTAACATTATATATCTAGGTACTTACAAGAAAATTTTCAAAAAATTGAGAGTGATTCAGAGTACTGCTGTTCGCCACATTTTTGGTTAAAAAAAAATGGGAGCATATCACTCCTTTTTATTTGAAACTCCATTGGTTGCCGATAAGAGTCGAGAATTCTGTTCAAATTTTCTTGTATTTGTTATAAATCAGTTTCGGGTTTTTTACTAGGTTATCTTGTGTCTCATTTTTCTTTGAGTCATGCCAAAAAGACCACACGTAGCGTGCACTTGTTTTCATATCCCTCCATAAAATCCTGTCATTATAAGAAGTTCCTTGAGAGAACCCTCTCATTTCAAGCTGCCAAATTGAATGTATGGCTTGGAAAAATTATGTTAGAGGTCTCTTCCTATCTTGATTTTAGAAAATTGTTAAAGACTCAACTCTTTGATAGGCTGGTATCTTAATGCATTCTGCTTCATTTTTTCAATCAAGTTCCTTATATTCAACTTGAAGTATTTTATCTGTTCTATGTATTACTTCTTTCCCTGCCATGCCAGTATTTTCTGCATTATATTGTAAATGCTTTCTGTCTTTATCTGTTTTTAAGTCCATTAATCTAATTTGTATTTTATCTGTATCCCATGTATTAGCTCACCTTGTTGTGAACCGCCTAGAACTTTTTCGGTATGGCGGTATATAAGAATAAAATTATTATTATTATCCCTATATAACAAGCAGAATTTTATCATGTTCAGGCATCCAAGCAACATATACAGTTATGTGAAAAAATTAGGACACCCCATGAAATATTTAGTTCTTTCTTAAGAAATGTTCACATATTGATGTCAAATCTTTTTTTTGTCTCTGGAAAAGAAAGTGATGTAATTGTAGGTAAACAACAAATAGTTTCCTTGATTTACTCATGAAACAAAAGATATCCACAAAAATGTGTATTCTAACTGAGGAATAAATTAGGACACCCCAACATATCCTCCCATTTAAAGTAGCTCAAATCACACAGAGGTATATCACATCAGGTGCACATGATTAGAACATCATTACTCAGCATTTTGAAGGAGGTTTGCCCTACTTAAACACCATGGTGACATCAAAAGAGCTGTCTGAGGCCTTCAGAAAGAAGATTGTAGAAGCTTATAATCTAGTAAGGGATTTAAAAAGAACTCGAAAGAATTTGACATTAGCCATTCCACGGTCCGGAAAAGTGTACAAGTGGAGGACTTTCCAAACAACTGCCAACATGTCTAAGTCTGGCCGTCCAAGCTAGTTGACCCCCAGAGCAGACCACAAGATGCTAAAAGAAGGCTCCGAAAACCCTAAAATGTCATCACGGGACCTACAGCAGGCTCTTGCTACTGTTGATGTGAAAGTCCATGCCTCTACAATCAGAAAGAGACTGCACAAATTTAACTTGCATGGGAGGTGTGCAAGGAGGAATCCTTTGCTCTCTAAGAGAAACATCAAAGCAAGACTGAATTTTGCCAGAGAGAATGTAGACAAACACCGGGGGCTCCTTTTACGAAGGTGTGCTAGCGTTTTTAGTGCATACACCAGATTAGCGCGTGCTAGCAAAAAACTACCGCCTGCTCAAGAGGAGGCGGTAACGGCTATCGCACGTTATTCCGCGCGTTAAGGCCCTAATGCGCTTTCGTAAAAGGAGCCCCAGGACTTCTGGAATAGAGTTCTATGGACAGATGAGCCTAAAATTGAATTATTTGGACACCAGAAAAGAGGACATGTTTGGTGTACACCAAATACAGCATTCCAGGAAAAACCTCATGGTTTGAGGATGCTTTGCTGCAGCAGGACCTGGCTAGCTCACCATCATAGAATCCACCATGAATTCTACCGTATATCAGAGGGTGCTTGAGGAACATGTGAGACCATCTGTAAGAAACTGGACCCTGCAACACAAATGACCCAAAACATACCAGTAAATCCACCAAGGACTGGATGAAAACTAAGAAATGGAGAGTCTTGGAGTGGCCAAGTCAAAGCCCTGATCTTAATCCCATTGAGATGCTGAGGGGTGATTTGAAATGGGCTGTACATGCAAGAAACCCCTCAAACATCTCACAGCTGAAAAAATTTGGCATTGAAGAGTGGGCCAAATTTTCCTCAGACTGATGTCAAGAGACGCGTAGATAACTACAAGAAGTGTCTTGCTGCAGTTATTTCAGGCAAAGGGGCTAACACTGGCTATTAGGGTGTAGGGTGTCCTAATTTATTCCTCAGTCAGAGTACATATTTTTGTGGATATCTTTTGTTTCATGAGTAAATGAGTAATGAGAGGGGGGGGATGGAGGTCAGCGAGGGGGAGATTGAGAACTGGCCCACCGAGACAACAGTTGCTTGCATCAAGGGATGTGGCTTGCGGAGGCATCTGGCATCCTGGCAAGAATCGGCTGGCTTCCTGGGAGGAGAGCAAAGACATCCGGAGTGCTATTGAGGATAGGCCAAGTGACTGGTGTACCGAGGACTGTGGTTCCTTCTTGCCTGACTTTGCTTTTGTGATCCACCATCTGGAATGACAGTTTACTAAGGGCTGTGTGGATTGTTATCAGGGGACCTCCTGTGGCCTGTCTGGTTTTCCAGCTCTCCTCGGCATGATGCCTTCGGCCATTGGGACCCTCATGCCTCTTCTACCTCGCCTTCGTCTCAGCCATTGTGTCCTGCAGTTGCCTTGCATAGGGCTGAGCCTTTATTTAATTGGACCTTTTTTTTTTTTTTACTTTAGTTTCATTTTCTCTATTTTTAAATTTTTAATTTGCCTAAATTTACTTTATTTTTAAATTAATTTTTGTTTTTGTAATGAATACTTCTTAGGATATGTATATATCTTATATATTTTTCTATCTCTACCTTTCCTATCTGAATATGTTCTAAGTAGTTCCTTTCTGGTTTTAATTGTTACATTGAAATCCGCTCAGGTCAGTAAAATGTAGGAGTGGTATATCAAATCCTCAATAAACAAATATAAATGAAGGAAAAGTTTTGTTGTTTAGCTGCAATCATTTCACTTTCTTTTCCTGAGATAAAAAAAAGATTTAACATCGATATATGAACATTTCTTAAGAAAGAACTGAATATTTCATGGGGTTCACATGACTGTATGAGCCATTAGAAAAGTCTATGCAGAAACTAAATGGAGCTGCTGGGTCATTCCATACTAAGAGAAGCCACAGAGATCTAGCTTTATTCTGGACTCCCACAGGACAATAGTACAGTATAGGCAAATTGGGAATATCCTGAAATCTGAGCAGCTGAGTTGAGAACCCCTGCTCCAGATCGTCCCCAGAAAATCTCAGCCCCACCTGCCCTTGTGGCCTCTTACTTGTCATTATTGGCAGTCCTACGGAATTCCCGCACTGTCATTGGCTTCTTCTGGATGTTGTACTGGGTGAAAAGGCCAGACTGGCCTGTCACCACCTGCTGGATAGGTGCAGGGATGATTAGGTCATCAATGTCATCGTAGGTGGCCCGTGGTTTCCACTCCTTGGGAGGGACTACCTGTAAAAGGCAAGTGAGAGCAAACAGTGAACTCTTTAGATCCATTTTCTCCTCCTACTTGATGACACTGGGAGCCTTCATTTTGTCCAGACTATGCAATGACAGTCCTGAACCAGGGTCATCCTAAAATCAATTCCTCCTTGCCAACGAGTACCATCAGCCCCACTTGATTATCATGGCTCCTTGTGCTCGCCACAAATATTTTAAATAAATGAATTGTGGAAGATTTCAATTGGAACTAAAACTTCTGGAGGATCCCCAAAGCAGAGCAGCACTGCAACCTCCATTCCTCAAAACATTAACTTGCTCACCTTGATACTTTCCCTTTTTTTTCCTTAAACATGCTTATGAAATCACTCCAGTGCTTATCGGCGTAGAATTAAGCACTTGGAAAGCAAGGCACCTGCTTTTATGACAAATGCATGTAGGTATTCTGGGGGATGAAAAATGGGCAAGATGCAAGCCCAAGTGCTAAACCCTATCAGCATATACATTCATAAACTAAACATTTTATAAGGCAAAACTATCTAGAATTGGCTAGACTGGATAAATTCTCAGGGAGACTGTTTGGCCCTGAAAAAATAGAAATATAAATCTATTAGAAATGTAAATGGACATCAGTATGAGCTGTTGGAATGTAAATGAGGAATATTTGAGCTCAGGCAGCAACTCATGGGTGACCAGCACCAGACAAAAGTCTAAATAAGCACTGCCTCATACATCATCTAGTCCTAAATGTGCAAATAAGTGCTAAAAATCAGGGTCACACAGTCAAACCTGGGAAATTTAACTTAGGGCTATATGAGCTCCCAAGAAGCTGCCTTATAAATATAATAAAGTGCAAAGTGCTATAGATAATCCAAACTAAGGAAGTTGATAAGAAATACACTCTAGGATAAAATGAAAGAACCCCTCAAGATTTCTTGGTGTCTTAATAAATAAATTAATAATGTCATACTAACAAGCTATAAGAACATAAGATTCTTTACAAAAATTCATGAAAAACCATTAAGAAGTCAAAGACAGAAATGGAAAAATCTTATAAGACATACATATGAGTTATAATAGTTCATAAATACTCAAAATCATCCATAATCCTTCATAACAGTTCATCTATATACAATTAATAAAGTCACTTCATTCCTTAAGGCATTCTAATCAAAAATCACAATGCACTGTCTAATACAAAGTGCTGCCACTCGAGGAGTACTTAGCTAATTTTGTTTGAGGAAAAGGTACTGCCACTCGACAGAGCTCCGTTTCATTGTCTTCGTCAGGAGCGGGGAGTACTTAAATTACATCCGACAGAGTACTGTTCAAAACTGTCGACTCTAAATTCCAGAGCGTGAAAAATTACAACCATCGCTGAGGAAGAGTTGGAGATCCTTCTAAGGCACCTTGTTAAAACAGAAACCCCATAGCAATGTTCATTACTTTCCACTGCAGGAGAAAACAACCAGCATCCACTGCCTTGGGCATGACGAGAGAGATGCAGTCTGTCCAGTTGCTCATTTAGATACACACAGACTCTGTCTCTCCCCTCAGCCCATCTCCCCCAAAGTCTCGCAATATGCACTTACTACGCAGCCCTATCCTTGATAGTCTCAGCTGCTACCAACCTGCCCCAGTCCCTCCTTCTCTTTCCTTGACTTTGGCATCCATACTCCTCCACTGCTTGCAAAGACCCTGAGGCAAAGTGGGAAAGGAGCAAGGAAAAATAGCTGCTGACTTTCGGACCCTGACAGACTCCAACCCACGGGATGAAATGCATTGTTTGTGCAGCTCAAGGAATTTGACTGGAAGTCTCATGAGTGAACTGAGAAAGTCGAAAACTATGCCTTACCTTAGCCAGTCCTGCTCGGTGTGCTCCTTGCGACTCTATGTAGGCAATGTAACGGCTGAAATTACGAAACTCCTCCAAGGTTGGATAAAAAGTCATTATGCGTGAGTTTGACTTAAGGCTCTCCTGATCAGAAGCCATTCTCTTGGCAGAAGGAAAACAGGGCTGAAAAAGAAAATCTGAAAAGTAGTAGAACAAAAATATTAGAGAACAATTATCTAAATAAAGCATACAGAAAATGAACAAAACTCACGACAGGTTTTGCCCTGTTCAAGATTTCATTGCTTAAGTGTCTTATTGGGGTTTTTCAAATCTAAGCTGAACTGTGTCCATCTGTCCTTAGGAGAGGCTGACATGGGGACAATATTTATTCAGGCAGCAGAGACACTTGGAGAGCACACAGAAACATTTGTCCATATTTATTTAATCACTTTTTAGCTCGTCTTCCCAAAAGAGCCCAGAATGGGTCACAAGTTAACATATATAATATAGGTTAGCTAAAGAAAGTTAGAGAAAGACTTCTAACTTTGGACGAATATTCAGTCTGGCTTATATTTATTAGGGCTGCATTGCAACTAACATATTAATTGTGCTTGATTACAAAATGAGAAATTAGGTTCTTACCTGCTAATTTTCTTTCTGTTAGCCTGTAGACTGGTATAGTCCTTACGAATGGGTTATATACCTCACTGCTACCAGCAGGTGGAGACTGAAAACAAACTTGTATATCAGGATAGCTTCCCCTCTTGCAATCCAGTCTGCCGACTAGCCAAGCAGAACCTAGGAAAGACATCAACTGAAAAAAGTAAAACACACTCCGAATAGGAGTGTAAAAACAACAAACACTGGTAAACAACTGTTGGAACATGTGTAGAACTAAACCCTGGTATAAAAAATATCCCTACAGCTCACCAGCTAAGCCAGCTGAGCCATAGCCACTGTTCTTAATTTTCTCTGGCCTTAGAAAAATACTAGAACCCGCAGAAAAAACAAAATCTGCACGCGAACAAAACCAAAACCCGCAATCACCGCACAAAGACAGATAGGGTAGGGGACTATACCAGTCTACAAGCTAACAAAGAAAATTAGCAGGTAAAAACTTAATTTCTCCTTCTGTATCGCCTGGTAGACCGGTATAGTCCTTACGAATGGGACGTACCAAAGCAGTACCCATCAAGGGTGGGACCCCTGAAGGACCAACACTGAACACACTCACCAAATACCGCATCTTGACGCGCCTGAACATCCACATGATAATGTCTGACAAAGGAATGCAGAGAAGATCGAACTGCAGCCTTGCAAATATCCACTGGAAGCACTAGAGAAGACTCAGCCCAAGGAGTTGCCTGACCCCGAGTGGAATGAGCCTTGAGAAATTCTGGAATAGACTTTTTCTTCAGAAGATAAGCAGAAGCAATAGTCTCCTTGATCCAGTGCGCAATAGTCGCCTTAGAAGCGCCATCCTCCTTACGAGGGCCCGCTAGAAGGACAAATAGATGATCTGATATCCTGATCTCCTGGGTCCTCTGCACATAAGAGCGAAGGACCTGACTGACATCCAACTTGGGCAACTGTCTCTGCTCGGAAGAGCCCTACTGGTTACCCAGCACCAGGAGGACCACTGCCTGACTGACATGAAAAGAAGAAACTATCTTTGGCAGAAAAGAAGGAACAGGCCGCAAGACAACCCACTCCCTAGAAAACTCCAGGAAGGGAGCCCTACAAGAGAAAGCCTGCAGCTCAGAAACATGTCTTGCAGAAGTAATGGCCACCAAGAAGACCGCATTAAGAGTAAGGCCCTTCAAAGAGCAGTCGCCCAACAGTTCAAAAGGTGGGTGCACCAGAACGGACAGAACCAGATTCAGATCCCAAGATGGAACAGAGGGTCGCATGGGAGGATTGAGCATTTTGGCCGCCCGCAAGAAGCGAATCACATCAGGAATGGCAGTCAAATGCTGACCTTTCAACAACCCACAAAAGGCTGACAAGGCTGCAAGCTGAACCCAGAGAGAAGACCAAGCCAGTCCCCTGTCCAGGGCATCCAGACCTTTTCTCTTTCTCAAACAACAGACATAAGAGAAGCTAACACTTGAATTTTGTTTCCCCCACCAGTTAGAGGATGTAAATTTAAGAGACATCATCAACATCTTTTCTCACATCAGGTAGCATTATGGGGTAAAGATCTGGAACAATTGCTTATGCCTACTACTTATGGGGAATTTAGGAAACACCTAAAAACATATCTGTTCCTGAAGTATTTAGGCAACTGACCTGTACAATCTTGTTCCACAATAACTGATCCCTAGAGCTGTTAATCACTAGCTTCTAATTTTGTTAATTCAACTCAATTTGTAGCATCTTTTAATCATTGTAAACCGCATAGAACTTCACGGTCCTGCGGTATATAAACTGTTATTATTATCCTGCAAGAACTCTAAAATGTTAGGTAGGGAAGCACAAAAAGAGACAACTCCACGCGCAGCATACCACTCCTAAACCCTCACATAAACCTGAGAGGTAGAAAGTCTCCGAGACCCCAAGAGAGTTGAGATTATTTTATTTGAATACCCCTTCTTACCTAGGTGATCCCTTTCAAGAGCCAAGCCGTAAGACAGAAGGGACCCAGATCGAACATTGGAATGAGACCCTGAGTCAGAAGGTCAGCCGAGAGAGACAGAGGAAGGGGATCCGCCACCAGATGCCTCACCAGATATGCGTACCACGATCACCTGGGCCAATCCGGAACCACCAGACCCACAACGCCTGGATACTGAACTATGCGGAGAAGAACTCTGCCCACTAATGGCCACAGAGGGAACACATACAACAGACCCTCCGTTGGCTATGGTTGAACCAGAGCATCCAGGCCCTCGACCTGACCGTCTCTGCGACGACTGAAGAAGCAGAGTGTTTTGACGTTGACACTTGTGGCCATCAGGCCCTTGAGGGGCTGACCCCAAGACTGCACTATCAACTAAAAGGCCACGGGGCTTAGACACCACTCTCCGGGATCCAGCACGTAAGGAAGTCTGCTTGAACATTCTCCACTCCGGCTATGTGGGAGGCTGAGATGTCCTGAAGATGAGACTCTGCCCAGAGCATGAACAAAGCCGCCTCCTGTGCCACCAATATGCTCCCCTGATGATTGACATAGACCACCACCCTGGCATTGTCCGAAAGAATCCTGACTGACTTGCCCAACAGAAAGGACTGGAAGGCTAACAGTGCTAGATGGATGGCTCTGGTCTCTAAAGACATTTATCGACCAGGAAGCCTCCTCCGTGGACCAGGTGCCCTGAGCTGAGTGACCTAGACACTGAGCTCCCCAACCGAGAATATTGGCATCCATGAGCAATATTGTCCACTGCGGCTAGTCCAGACTCACCCCTTATACAAGATGGGAGGTTTGGAGCCACCAACAAAGACTGCAACGGGCCAAGTCCTGAAGCGGAACAGGATGATCCAAACTGTGCCACTGAGGCGACCACCTCTGAAGAAGAGCATATTGAAGAGGACGCATTTCGGCCTGAGACCACCTCACTACATTAAGGGAAGCTGCCATTGACCCCAAGACTTGGAGGAAATCCTGCGCCCGAGCTCACCAGGCTGCCATAAGCAGGCGAATCTGACACTGCAATTTGCTTACTCAGGCCTCCGGAAGGAAGACCTTCCCCAAGGAGGTGTCGAACAGAACTCCTAGATACTCCAGGCGCTGAGATGGAGACAACCGGCTCTTGGAAAGGTTGACGACCCATTCCAGCGACTGCAGAAACTCTATCACCTGAGCCGTGACCCAGGTGCACTCCTGGAATGACTTTGCTTGAATCAACCAGTTGTCCAGATAGGGATGAACCAGAATGCCCTCTTTTTGCAACGCTGCCACAATTACCACCATCACCTTGGTGAATGTCTGTGGAGCCATGGCCAGACCAAAGGGGACACTCACAAAACTGATAGTGTTGCCCAAAGATCGCAAAGCACAGGAAGTGATGATGGGAGGCCTGAATAGGAATGTGCAAGTAGGCCTCTGTCAGATTTAGAGAGGTCAGAAACTTCCCCGGCTGAACCGCCAGAATCACAAACCGCAGTTTCCATGCAGAAGGTTGGCACGTGAAAAGCCCTGTTGACCCCCTTCAAATCTAGGATGGTCCAAAAAGTCCCTTCTTTGGCACCACAAAGTAAATCGAGTACCACCTGTGCCCCACTCCTGAGGGGGAACCAGAACCACCGCATGGAGATCTAACAATTTTTGAAGGGTCTGGCGAAAAGCCTGCTTCTTCCATGCCACCTACGAGGGAGAAGCGAGAATACGATCTGGCAAGGAATGGGTGAACTCCAGAGCATAGCCGTCCCGAATCACCTCCAGAACCCACTGATTAGACCTGATAATCTGCCCACTTTGGATAAAAACTTGCAGCCGGCTGCCCACCGGAATCAAGACGGGCGCCGGCAAGGAGTCATTGAGCAGGATGGGTGGCAGGGGACCTGGCAGGAGGCGCTACCTGCACCCCGGCGGGCCCCACGAAAGGACTGCATCTGCTGGAAGAACCTGCCTCTAGAGAGCCCAAGAGACTGAAAAGAGCCAGCCCCGTGACCAGGGCGGAAGCGGCAGAAATCACGCCCATGAGCAGCACCACCTCAAGCCAGCAGCCTAGGCCTATCCTCAAGCAAACGAGGCACTTTAGAATCAGTTAAAGTCTGAACCAACTTGTCCAAGTCCTCACCAAACAAGAAAGACCCCTTAAAGCAGGGGTGTCAAAGTCCCTCCTTGAGGGCCACAATCCAGTCGGGTTTTCAGGATTTCCCCAATGAATATGCATGAGATCTATTAGTATACTATGAAAGCAGTGCATGCAAATAGATCTCATGCATATTCATTGGTGAAAACCTGAAAACCCTACTGGATTGCGGCCCTCGAGGAGGGACTTTGACACCCCTGCCTTAAATGGAAACTTTATCAACTTAGCTTTGGACGTTGTATCCGCTGACCAAACACGAAGCCACAAGGTATGGCGTGCTGCCACTCCAAAAGTCAACGACTTGGCAGAAGCTCACAAGAGGTCATACATGGCATCTGAAAGATAAGAAACATCTAATTCAATCTTTGCCACTTCATGCTTTAGCAATTTCCAATCCTCAGATTTACTGTCAAACACATGCTTGGCCCAGTGAAAACATGCCCAAGCCACCATCCCGCCACACATCTCCGCCTGGACCGTCAGAGCTGTCATATCAAAATCTCTGTTTAAGAAGGGACTTCAACTTACACTCCTCAGGGTCCTTCAAGGCTGCACTGCCCTCAACAGGTACGGTATGCCTCTTAGAGATGGCCAAGACCACTGCATCCACCACCGGCGACTTCAGAGTGTCCCTATCTCCTTCAGGAATGGGATACAGGTGGGCCATGAAGTGCACAAAATGAAAAGGAGCTTCTGGCACCTGCCACTGTGTGAGCATAATATCCCGAATATCCTGATGCATAGGAAAAGAACGGAAAGCAGAGCGAATCCCCTTAAGCAAGGGGTCCAAAGTACGCGGGAGCTCCAACACGGGGTCCTCAAAGTTCAAAACCAAGGAGACCTAAAAAATTAGCTCATGAAGCTCGTCCTACTGAAAAATGCGCACCATAGACACATTTTTGCCAGCAGGGGGGTGCTCAAACCCCCCGCTGGTGGAATCCGGCCCCCCAAGAGGATCCTGGAAATCTCCCCAAAGGTCCAGGTCCTCATCAATAACATCTTGCTCCTCTGGGCAAAAATCATCATCCCAAGAGACCCTCGGGTACTTGGACGAGAGAGGAGTAGAGGGGGCAAAACCGCCACTGTATGGGGCCACACCAGGAAAGACGTCGAGGGCAACCCCCCCCCCCCAAGAACCTCCAGCCGCCAGCATATAAGCTTTACATAGTGCCAACATAAACTCAGGGGGGAAACCCCTGGCAGCCCCAAGGAACTCCCTGTCACAGCAGAACAAGGGGAAGGTCACCTGAGATCACAGATATGAAGAGGAGATTCCCGCCAAAATTGGACCTGAAACCGCCCTAATTGGAGCTCCTGCGGCCTTCCGCATCTGAAAAGCCTGGGACTTTCCTGACGCTGAGGCCGAGGAACCGACCAACGCAAGAAGGGAATCCCCAGCCGCTCCAGCAGTAAGGGAATCCTTTCCACCCTGACCGTCGGCGTCAGGGAAAGCCTGGGCTTCCCCACGATCCAAAGCCGACTCACGAGGCACATGCGGCGGGGTACCCTGGCCGCCGGCAACCGCTGCCAATGAAGCTCCCCCACCGCTCCGGCCTGCACAATGCTTGCACAGACCGGCTGCGAGTACCTCACATCTGGAGCACAATGAGCATTTTTTCCCCTTTAAAAGTGCTCATTGTGCTGAAAACCTCCCTAGCTGCAAAAAAGCACAGTTACTTACCGTAACAGGTGTTATCCAGGGACAGCAGGCAGCTATTCTCACGTATGGGTGACATCATCTAACGAAGCCCCGATGTGGACGTCTCACAAGCAGACTAGCTTGAAGAAACAAGAAGTTTCGAGTCGCCTGCACCGCGCATGTGCGAGTGCCTTCCCGCCCAGTGCACAGGGCATGTCTCCTCAGTTCAGATAGCTAGCAGAGAAGCCAACCAGGGGAGCTGGGTGGGTTGTGAGAATAGCTGCCTGCTGTCCCTGGATAACACCTGTTACGGTAAGTAACTGTGCTTTATCCCAGGACAAGCAGACAGGTATTCTCACGTATGGGTGACCTCCAAGCTAACCAGAATGGGATGGTGGGAGTGTTGGCAACTTAAGAGAATAAATTTTGTAATACTGTTTGGCCAAATTGTCCATCCCGTCTGGAGAAAGTATCCAGACAATAGTGAGAAGTGAAAGTATGAACCAAGGACTAAATAGCAGCCTTGCAAATCTCCTCAATCGGTGTCGATCTGAGGAAAGCTACAGAAGCTGCCATTGCTCTGACTTTATGGGCTGTGACTTTACTGTGAAGTGGTAATCCAGCCTGGGCATAGCAGAAAGAGATACAAGCCGCCATCCAATTGGAGATGGGGCGTTTAGAAATTGGATGTCCCAACTTATTTGGATCGAAAGAGACAAAAATTTGAGGAGCAGTTCTGTATGGTTTGGTGCGTTCCAAGTAGAAGGCCAAAGAACGTTTATAGTCCAGAGTATAAAGAGCTGATTCTCCAGGGTGAGAATGAGGCTTTGGAAAAAACACTGGAATCACAATAGATTGGTTGAGATGAAATTCTGAGACCACTTTAGGTAGGAATTTCGGATGAGTACGAAGAACCACCTTGTCATGATGGAACACAGTGAATGGTGGATCAGTAACTAAAGCTTGTAGCTCACTGACTCGTCGAGCAGAAGTGAGGGCAATGAGAAACACCACTTTCCAAGTGAGATACTTGAGATGAGCCTTATCAATTGGTTCAAATGGAGGCTTCATGAGTTGAGTAAGGACAACATTGAGGCGGTTTGAGAGGAGGTTTAACATTGAAAAGTCCTTTCATGAATCTGAAAACCACCGGATGAGCAGAGAGGAGTTTCTCTTCAATAGGCTGATGAAAAGCTGCAATTGCACTGAGATGGACTCATATGGATGTAGACTTGAGGCCAGAGTTGGATATGTGCAAAAGATAATCTAAAACAGATAAGGAGGAATTTTGAGGCTCCTTATGATGAGAAAAACACCATGTAGAAAATCTAGTCCATTTTTGGTGATAACATTGTCTAGTTGTAAGCTTTCTAGAAGCTTCTAAAATATCTCTTACAGATTGAGAAAACTGAAGAGGGGTTATGTTGAGAGGTACCAGGTTGTCAGGTGTAGAAACTGCAGGTTGGGATGAAGCAGAGATCCTTGACTCTGTGTAAGCAGAGAAGGAAAAACTGGTAGAAGGTATGGCTCGCTGCTGCTGAGTTGAAGTAGAAGGGAGTACCATGGTTGTCTCGGCCACCGAGAATCATGGTGGCATGATCGTTCTTCAATTTGACTAGAAGCTTGAGAATGAGAGGGAATGGAGGAAATGCGTAGAGGAACAGATTTGTCCATTCCAGAAGGAAAGCATCTGCCTCAAGGCGGTGAGGAGAGTATATCCTGGAGCAGAACTGAGGTAGTTTGTAGTTGTGAGGAGCTGCAAAGAGGTCTATCTGAGGTGTTCCCCACTGTGAGAAAATGCGATGAAGAGACGAGAAACAGAGAGTCCATTCGTGAGGTTGCAGGAGACGACTCAAGTTGTCCGCCAAGCAATTCTTCGCCCCTTGAATGTAGACAGCTTTGAGGAAGGTGTTGTGACGGATAGCCCAGTCCCAAACCTCCAGAGCTTCTTGACAGAGGGAGGCAGATCCCATCCCTCCCTGTTTGTTGACATAATACATGGTGACTTGGTTGTCCGTGCGGACGAGGACTACTGTGTCGTGAAGGAGATGTTGAAAAGCATGGAGAGCTTTGAGGATCGCTCTGAGTTCCAACTGATTGATATGACACTGACGATCTGTACTGGTCCAGAGGCCTTGAGTACGGAGACCATCAAGATGAGCGCCCCAAGCGTAGGTCGATGAGTCTGTCGTGAGGACCTTCTGATGAGGGGGCGGTTGAAAAAGCAAGCCTCTGGAAAGATTGGAAGAGAGCATCCACCAATGGAGAGACTTCTTCAAAGGAGTGACTGTGATTTGTCAGGAAAGAGAATCACAAGCCTGCATCCATTGAGATGCCAGGGTCCACTGAGGAATTCTGAGGTGAAGTCTGGCAAAAGGAGTCACGTGTACTGTGGAGGCCATTTGACCCAGAAGCACCATCATGTGTCTCGCCGAGATGGAAGAGCGAGAAGATACTGTGTAACAAAGGTGTAGAAGAGCTACCAAACGTTGAGGAAGGAATGCTCTGAGCTGGACAGTGTCCAAAATAGCTCCGATGAATTGCAGAGTCTGTGAGGGCTGAAGTTGAGATTTGGGAAAGTTGATCACGAATCCCAAACTTTGTAGGAACCAGATAGTCCGTCGGGTCGCTACAATAACCCCATGAGATGTGGAATCTTTGATGAGCCAGTTGTCTAGGTAGAGAAATACCTGAAGACCATGATTCCGTAGAGCTGCTGCTATCACTA
Source organism: Geotrypetes seraphini (assembly GCF_902459505.1). Taxonomy (NCBI): domain Eukaryota; kingdom Metazoa; phylum Chordata; class Amphibia; order Gymnophiona; family Dermophiidae; genus Geotrypetes; species Geotrypetes seraphini. Next base: position 74,924,075 of record NC_047095.1, read on the forward strand.
CCAGGCACTTGGAGAACACTCTGGGAGACGAGGCCAGGCCGAAATCTGAGGTATTAATGGGAGGCCGGATGGATGGGAATATGAGTGTAGGCCTCCTTGAGATCCAGAGAGCATAACCAGTCGTTCTGCTCTAGAAGGGGTAAAGAGATGCCAGGACAACGTTCAAAACTTTTCTTTGACTAAAAATTTGTTGAGAGCCCTGAGATCCAGAATGGGTCGCAGATCGCTCGTCTTCTTCGGAACAAGGAAGTAGCGAGAGTAAAACCCCCAGTTCTGCTGGTCCAGGGTAAGAGGCTCGATGGCATGGAGACGAAGCAGAGCTGGAACTTCCTGAAGAAGAAGGGCGGTCTGGGATGGATTGGAAGGATACTCTCTTGGAGGAAGCTCTGGTGGAACCTGAGTGAAATGAAGAGTATCCTTCCCTGATGATGGTAAGTACCCAGAGGTCGGAGGTAATTATTGTCCATCGGTGGTAAAAAAGATGGAGACGACCTCTGACAGGGGGAAATGGAGACAGAGACAGAACAACAGAGGTTATGCTCTGTTGTAAACAGTCAAAAAGGCTGAGAAGCTTTAGGTGCAGCAGAAGGTTGGGATTGTTGTTGCTTCTGAGGATGCTGCTTCTTCACAGGAGGACGAATGTAAGGAGCCGGCTTCGGAGTTAAACGCCTCTGATAGATGACAGGAGGGCGTGTAGGCTTGGGTGGAGTCGGCTTTGGCTTGGGTCTGACGATGGAAGCAAATGATTTGGCATGGTCAGATAACTTCTTGGTGGCCGCCTCGATGGATTCATCAAAGAGGTCGTTGCCTTGACAAGGAAGATTAGCCAGACGATCTTGAAGATTAGAGTACTTGTCAATGGTTTGAAGCCAGGCAAGACGACGCATAGCCACCAAGCAAGCGGCCGCCCGGGCAGACAGCTCAAAAGCATCATAAGAAGATTGAAGCAGATAGAGACGCAATTGAGAGAAACTAGAAATTAGTTCTTGAAACTCAAAATGCATTTGATTGTCCATAAAAGGCAAAAATTTTTGGAGAAGGGAAAGAAGATAGTCAAAATAAATAATGAAATGAAAATTATAGTTGAGGACCTTAGAGGACATCATAGCATTCTGATATATGTGACGTCCAAATTTGTCCATAGTTTTCCCCTCTCTCCCAGGAGGAACTGTGGCGTAGACTTTTGAAGGATGGGATCTCTTCAAGGAGGACTCAACAAGCAGAGATTGATGAGAAAGCTGCGAGTTGTCAAAGTCTTTGTGATGCACAGTCTTATACCTCGAGTCCAACTTTCCAGGAACTGCTGGTAAGGAAAAAGGAGTCTCCATGCATCGAGCAAAAGTCTGATGCAAAAGCTTGTGAAGAGGAAGTTTGAGACTCTCAGCCGGAGGCTGGGGGAGACGCATGACCTCTAGATATTCTTTAGAATATTTGGAGCCAGTATCTAATTTCACATCCAAATCCAAAGCCATCTGTCGTAAAAAAAGACGAAAAAGATAGCTGATCTGGTAGGGCTTGGTCTCGAGAAGGACTCGAGGACGTCGAGGCAGCCTGCGTCGAAGAAAAAGCTTCGGCATGGAAAAAAGCATTGAAGGAACCTGGTGACTTGGATGAAGCAACTGAGGCCAGAACATCCTCGAGGTCTGGCATGGGAGACCTTGACCAAGGAGTTGGCGGTCTGGTCGAGGCTGGAGTGGAACGAGGCTTCGAGGAAGATGGGACATCCTGCGAAGTACGATGCTTGGAAGAATGCCTCGATGAAGGCCTCGAACGATGATGAGGGCTGTGTCGAGAACCAGACCTCGATGAGCGGGGAGATTTAGCCTCGTAGATGGAAGCAGCCGATGCCGATGTATGGATAGGACTAGAGGCTGTAGATCGAAGCTCCAGAGGCTTGGAAGAGGAACCCCAATGCACTCGCAAAGACTCTGCTCCTTGCTGAGAGTGTGAGGAGTCCTGTCAATGCACTCGCAAAGAATCCATGCTTTGACTGTCATGCTTAGGAGGCAGACCAAACACTCGCAGAGACTCTGCTCCCTGCAAAGAGTGTGGCTCCAACCGAAGCATAGGAGGCGGCTCGACATCACAGGGAGTTGCCGGATGCCCAGGCAGGATAAAAGGAAGCAGTTTAGGACCCATAATTGTAAGGTACTGAAAGAACTGCTTCTCTAATATGGTCTGGATAGAAGCTGGCAAGGTGGGTTTCGCGTCTGAAACCGGCTCACCTGTCTTGGCTAGAGGTTCCTTCGAGGTGGTGTGAGAGTGCTTCGACTTAGGAGCAGAGAAGGCGGTGCTAGCAGGGGAAGAGGCGAGAGCTAACTCCGCCCACCCCCGACATCACCAGCCAAACTCACCCCATAAAAGGGGACGAGCCAACGGCTCTCAGCCGTTCGGCACGCGGCGAAGGTGAGCGGCAAAGGCGCTCGCCTTAGCGAGAGAACCTTTGCGAAGGATCTCAAGGAAAGGCTCCGAATAACTGCCAAGAAGGAGACGAGAGCGCGGATCAGTAGAGGAGGAAGGAGAAGGAGAGCAAGGCAGGGAGGCGGAACAAGGCGCTAGGAGCGCCGGAGCACGAGGGAGACTTTGTGGCAGAGGCAGGACAAGCTCGCGACCGGGCTCCTCCATTAAAGGAGGAGAGCCAACGGGTGCTGCAGCGCTGACCGGCAGGAGACGAGAGAGCGGATCAGTAGAGGAGGAAGGAGAAGGAGAGCAAGGCAGGGAGACGGAACAAGGCGCTAGATTTCAAGAATAAATGGGATACCTACGTGGGATCCCTACGAGGGTCGAGTTAAGGAAATTGGGTCATTAGGGCATAGACAGGGGGATGGGTAAGTAGAGTGGGCAGACTTGATGGGCTGTAGCCCTTTTCTGCCGTCATCTTCTATGTTTCTATGTTAGGAGCGCCAGAGCACGAGGGAGACTTCGGGGCAGAGGCAGGACAAGCTCCACCCACCCCCCGCCGCATCAGCAGCTCGCGACCGGGCTCATCCATTAAAGGAGGAGAGCCAACGGCGCGCAGCTTTTCGGCGCGCACCTTTGCGAAGAGCCTAATCTTTACCCTATTCTTTAAACTTTATTCTAAACTTTCACCCTAACCCACAGGCAGACACCCTCTCAAATACCCTAATCTTTCAAACTCTATTCTTTAAACCTTATCCTAAAATTTCACCCTGACTCACAAGCAGACACCCTCTCAAATACCCTAATCTTTCAAACTCTCACTCTGATCTTTCAATCTCTCACTCTGACTCACAGACAGATATTTCTTTTAACTCTCTAACTTACTCACTATCAGGCAGACCTCAGCTACAACTTGGTTATGGCTGGGAGAACAAGAAGCGCCATGTCTGCAATCAAGACCAACTGTCCGGTAACTGGAGGGACCCAGGAGGCGACCACAGTATGCGTGCAGAAGGAGGAGGACCCAGGACAGAGGTCTCCATGCAGACCGAGATCATCCCCCTCCCCCCCCCCCTGTTCTCCACAGTCTCTACACAGACAGAGGAGGTCGACCAGCTAGACGGAGACATCATACAGGAACTTAGGAGTCTCAGGGAGGAGGTGAAATGCTTGAGAAGCATCCGAGAGGATGAAGCTTACATTGACGGAGTTGTCCAGGAGCTGTCCCAAATCACCGAGCTGGCCCAAGACATGTCCTCCCTCGAGACACCCAAATCACCAGCTTTGAAACCAACAATTGGGGTACAGGAGATGGCTGGAGACGCTGACTCCTGGCAGCTGGTGACCTCCTCCACGGGCAAACACCAGAGATCTCACCCCCCTCTTTCAATCTCTTCACCCTCTTCTTCTTTTTCTCACCAACAGGGCAGCTTTATATCCACCCCACAACTCACCCTGAGGAACAGATTCCAGATCCTACAGGTAGAAGATGTCGACAAGGAGCAGGAGGATGCCGGGGGTCACGTGATGGCTGGTTCCTGATCGGACATCTGAGCACTGAGCTCCGCTCTACTTCCCCCGATTTCCTCCCCTGCCAGCGCGCTCCTGACCGGCACATGACTAAAAATTAGCGGCGCAGCCGTTGCTAGGCACCAGGAACCGGCGGTGGGCTGGGAAGCGCGGCTTGCACTCCTTAGCGGCGGAGCATGCCGCCAAAAGTTTTGCGGCCGACAAAGACCTGTGGGAGCCCGGCGCGCAAGATGGCGGAGACCCAAACAGACGCTGTGACGGCCCACTCCCCGGATGAGGTAATGCAGGTCTCCATGAGGCACCTCTCGCAGCTGCTCGATGAAAAACTGGCCAAGCTGCATGCCTCTATGGACGACCTTAAAGATTCCCTGGTGGGGCAGGCTGCACAACTGCAACAAGTGGAGGAGCGGCTATCGGCTCAGGAAGATAGAGCTGGAGTAGCTGATGGCAGGCTTGCTTCTCTGGAGGCCCGTGTTTCCCAGCTGGAGGAGAAGGTGGAAGACCAGGAAAACCGGGCTCGTCGAAAGAACCTTAGAATCATTGGAATCCCAGAGACTGTACAAGATTCTGAGCTCAAGCACTTGATTGAACAATGGTTGCCCAAGGAGCTCGGTTTCCCAGACACTGAGGGCCCTGTGGTAGTGGAGCGTGTTCATCGTGTGGGGCAACGACGTGACTCTGATGGTAACAGCAAACCTCGAGCTGTGCTGGCCCGCTTCCACAACTATGCTGTTAAGGCTCGCTTGCTTGACCTGTTTAAGAAGGCGCAACATCTGCTATATGGGGGCGCTAAGCTACTGATTTTTCAGGATTTCTCTACTAAAGTGGCGGAGCTGAGAAGAACCTTCACGCCTTACTGCTCTCAACTGGTTTCCAGAGGAATTCGATTTGCCTTTCTCTACCCGGCTAAGGTGCGCTTGACCTATGAGAACCGCACCTTTACGGTATCTAAGGCAGAAGAGCTGAAGCGCTTCATTGAGAGCCTCCCTGCTCAGTAATGAGCCTGCTCCTCAGGGGGCAATCCTGCCGGAGGACGAGGAGAGTTTTGATTAGGGCCTCCCGTGCTTTCCAATGGTCTCATCTAGGAGAAGGACCATCATTGCCTGTCTGGATTACTTTGCTGCCCCTTGGATGGAGCTTCTTTGTTTGGACATAGTTGCACTGCCTCCAGATACGGGGTGGAGGAACTTTGGCGGTTTGCAGGAAAGATACTTGTGGAGGGGATGCTCCTGCCCCTTCCAGCCGGCGCCGGCTTTAGAGCGGGATTGGACACCTGATAAACATTTTCAGACTCTCTCTTTGGCCTGATCGAGAGAGCTAGATGCCTTCCTTTACTGTGAGGGTCTGGCTGTCTTGGTCTCTCTTTCGCTACTTTTTGACCTTTTGTGTTTGGACTTTATGTCCAGAGGTTGGGTTGTCTTCCTGTCCTCAGTTCTCTACTGTTCTATGTCATTTCGGTCATGGACGAGACTGGTACTTGCGGTTAGACTTGCTTGGGGGGGGGGAGATTGGGGGAGGGGAGGGGTGAGTGTGAGCATCTGTGTTTGTTTGCAGTGGGTGTTGGTGACATGGGGGTGTGGTCGCCAGTATGGATGGGGGAAGGGGTAGCGGGGTTGTTGGGAGGGAGGGGGGCGGGCCACTTTGATTGTATGGGGGGGGCTTGTTCGAAGGAGTTGGCAGTTGAGTTGATGGGTAGTTTGGGGACTGGGTTGCATCCTGGGAATCTGGTTCAGTCTGATTCTTTGTTTGAGTGGACGGAGCGCCGGCTCAGCTGGGAGGCTGGTGCTACCGTCCCGTATGATCTTTGGTCTTCTTTGTGCTTTTTGGATATATCTGGTTATTATGCCTGGAGTTAAGGTTGCTAGCTTTAATGTGGATGGGTTGCACTCTCCTGTTAAGCATAGTAAGGTACTTCAGTACTGTAGGAAACTACAGGTGGATGTTTTGCTTCTTCAAGAGACACACCTCAGCGCTTCTGAGCATGCTAAGCTCCGCAGGGATTGGGTGGGTGAGCTTGTCTTTGCTTCCTTTAATAGCAGACAGAGAGGTGTAGCTGTGCTTTTCCATAAGAAACATACTTGTACTGTGCACAAAGTGATTTCGGACTCTGAGGGCCGGTATGTAATCTGGGCAGGGGTGTTTCAGGGAAAGAAATATGTTTTTTGCTCTATATACGCCCCTAATGTGTATTCTCATCGTTTTTTTCTCTGTTTTGGTTGCTGCTCTTGCTCCCTTCTCTGAGTACCAAATGGTGCTCGGTGGGGATTTCAATATTACTGCTGATCCCCTTATTGACTGTAAGCCTCCTAAGTCTCGTTTACATCAGGGGGAACACAAGGGGGTCAACTTTGTTACTTCGCAGTTGGGCCTTGTGGACCTGTGGCGCACGCTCCATCCAGACGAATCTGATTTTACTTATTATTCTCCAGTGCATAAAGTACACAGTAGATTGGACTACTTGTTAGTTGCCCCACCCCTTTTGTCTGGAGTCCGGAGAGTGATGATTGAGGATGGAGTACTTTCCGATCATCATGTGGTCTGGATGGAGCTTCTTGATCACCAGGCGCCCCAGAGGACCTTGTCTGGCTGGAGAATGAATCCCACACTGTATGAGGATAATGATTTCCGCACTTTCTTGGTAGACCAATGGGATTCTTATCTAGCCGATAACTCCTCTTCTGATGTTTCCGAGGTGGTGTTTTGGGAGGCCAGTAAAGCTGTTTTACGGGGTAAAATTATAGCTTACACCTCCCATAAGCGGAAGGTACAAGATAAGGCACTACTGGATCTGACCCGTCAGCTGGGCCTGGTGCGGGGGGAGTTGCATAGAAAGGGGTCCACAGCCCTCAAGAGCCAATACATGGAGCTGTGATGTCAAATTAATGATTTACTGGCGCAGAGGGCCCTACGGGATATTCAGATGTATAAATACCGTTTACATAGGTGGGGAAACAAGGCAGGGAAATTGTTGGCCTCCTTGGTTAATCACAAGGCCCGCAGGCGAAATATTCCCAAAGTTTGGGCTCCTGATGGCTCTGAGGCGACTTCGCCCGCGGCTATTCAACAGAGCTTTGTAAAGTTTTATCAGGCTCTCTATGATCGGGGGAGCTGTGACACTGAGCAGAGAGCAGAGTTTTTTCGTGGCCTTCCTCTTCCTGAGTTGTCCCAGGCCCAGAGAGATGCACTTAACGCTCCGGTGCAGGGAATTGAGATCCAGAGAGCTATATGGGCTTTAAAGCTTGCGAAAGCTCCTGGCCCGGATGGCCTGGGCCCTGAATACTACAAACTGCTTGGGGATCGGGTTATTGGTCCCTTTCAGGCTTTATGTCAGGCCTTATGTGAGGGGGGTTTGCCTTCACATAGACTTACTCAGGCTCATATTGTTGTGTTACTGAAACCGGGTAGAGCGGAGGACCGGCTGGGGTCTTATCGGCCTATATCTCTGTTGAATCAAGATATTAAGCTTTTTGCGGCCCTTATGGCTGCGCGTCTTGGCCAGGTCTTGCCCATTCTGGTTCACCCAGACCAGGCCGGTTTTGTCCCAGGTCGGTATTCTTCTGCTAATGTCTTACGAGCACTTTCTGTGTTGCAGAACCCTGCACTGATACGGAAACATCCGGGTCAGGAGAATGCCCTCATTGTCAGTCTGGATGCGGAAAAGGCATTTGATAAGGTCCTCTGGGATTACCGTATTTTCGCGGATATAACGCGCGCGTTATACGTGATTTTACGTACCGCGCATACCCCTCGCGCGTTATATGCCTGAGCGCGGTATAGAAAAGTTTTTAAACATAGTTCCCACCCCGCCCGACGCCCGATTCACCCCCCCAGCAGGACCGCTCGCACCCCCACCCCGAACGACCGCTCGCACGCGCTCCCACCCGCACCCGCATCCACGATCGGAGCAAGAGGGAGCCCAAGCCCTCTTGCCCGGCCGACTCCCCGACGTCCGATACATCCCCCCCCCCCCCGGCAGGACCACTCGCACCCCCACCCCGAAGGACCGCCGACTTCCCGACAATATCGGGCCAGGAGGGAGCCCAAACCCTCCTGGCCACGGCGACCCCCTACCCCCACCCCGCACTACATTACGGGCAGGAGGGATCCCAGGCCCTCCTGCCCTCGACGCAAACCCCCTCCCCCCAACGACCGCCCCCCCCCAAGAACCTCCGCCCGTCCCCCAGCCGACCCGCGACCCCCCTGGCCGACCCCCACGACACCCCCACCCGCCTTCCCCGTACCTTTGTGTAGTTGGGCCAGAAGGGAGCCCAAACCCTCCTGGCCACGACGACCCCCTAACCCCACCCCGCACTACATTACGGGCAGGAGGGATCCCAGGCCCTCCTGCCCTCGACGCAAACCCCCCTCCCTCCAACGACCGCCCGCCCCCAAGAACCTCCGACCGCCCCCCCAGCCGACCCGCGACCCCCCTGGCCGACCCCCACGACCCCCCCACCCCCCTTCCCCGTACCTTTGGAAGTTGGCCGGACAGACGGGAGCCAAACCCGCCTGTCCGGCAGGCAGCCAACGAAGAAATGAGGCCGGATTGGCCCATCCGTCCTAAAGCTCCGCCTACTGGTGGGGCCTAAGGCGCGTGGGCCAATCAGAATAGGCCCTGGAGCCTTAGGTCCCACCTGGGGGCGCGGCCTGAGACACATGGTCGGGTTTGGCCCATGTGCCTCAGGCCGCGCCCCCAGGTGGGACCTAAGGCTCCAGGGCCTATTCTGATTGGCCCACGCGCCTTAGGCCCCACCAGTAGGCGGAGCTTTAGGACGGATGGGCCAATCCGGCCTCATTTCTTCGTTGGCTGCCTGCCGGACAGGCGGGTTTGGCTCCCGTCTGTCCGGCCAACTTCCAAAGGTACGCGGAAGGGGGGTGGGGGGGGTCGTGGGGGTCGGCCAGGGGGGTCGCGGGTCGGCTGGGGGACGGGCGGAGGTTCTTGGGGGGGGGCGGTCGTTGGGGGGAGGGGGTTTGCGTCGAGGGCAGGAGGGCCTGGGATCCCTCCTGCCCGTAATGTAGTGCGGGGTGGGGTTAGGGGGTCGCCGTGGCCAGGAGGGTTTGGGCTCCCTCCTGGCCCGATATTGTTGGGGAGTCGGCGGTCCTTCGGGGTGAGGGTGCGAGTGGTCCTGCCGGGGGGGGGGCTGTATCGGACGTCGGGGGGGGGGGGCATCAGGCTTTCAGAATGGGGACAGACCTTCAAGGGGGACAGGACTTCAAGGGGGGACAGTGCACGGAAAGTCAGGGGGGGGGAACGGAGAGTCGGGACAGCGCACGGAAAGTCAGGGCAGTGCACGGAAGTCAGGGGGGTGAACGGAGAGTCGGGACAGCGCACGGAAAGTCAGGGCGGGCGAAAGGAGCGTCGGGCATCATGCGCGTTATATGCCTGAGCGCGGTATAGAAAAGTTTTGGTACATATCATCGTGATTTCTGCGCGCTATACCCCTGTGCGCGTTTTACACAGGTGCGCGTTATATCCGCGAAAATACGGTATTTGTTTTGGATTCTACCACAGATGGGTATTATGGGGAGCTTTCTGGCCGGGATCCGTTCGCTTTACGAGCAGCCGACTGCACAGATTTTGGTGAATGGGACGCTCACCTCCTCCTTTTCCCTAGCTCGAGGCACGCGTCAGGGATGTCCGCTCTCTCCCATGTTGTTCGTGCTGGCCCTTGAACCTCTAGCAGCTAAGATCAGGCATACTACAGAACTTCGGGGTATACAAATGGGGACGCAAGAATTTAAAATTAATCTATTTGCTGATGATATGCTTATATTTTTGGGGGATGTAACTACGGGAGTGCCTGTACTAATTCAGCTTATCCAACAATTCGGTATGTTCTCCGGTCTGAGTAGTAATTTTGAAAAGTCGGAAGCTTTGGCGGTCCACTCACAGTGTGCGGCACATCATGATCCTTCCTTTCCACTAAAATGGTCTGGGGGTACGCTTAAATACCTGGGAGTGTTTCTGCATGCGGACCCTCGGATGGTATATAGGAAAAATGTGCTGGACAAACTGGATGCGGTTGGAGCGCTTTGTAAGAGGTGGATGGACTTTCTGATTTCTTTTCTCGGTCGTATTGCTCTTATTAAGATGGTCCTCTTGCCAAAGTTGCTCTATCCTCTGCAAATGGTGCCTATGTGGGTCACATGTAGAGATATTAGGATATATAAAGGTATTGTTTCATCTTTCATATGGCGATCTAGACGGGCGCGAATTGGTTACCATAAGCTTATTAGAGAGCGGTCTCAGGGAGGTGTAAATCTCCCAGATCTTCGTCTCTATAACGTGGCGGCTCTGCTTCGCTGGGTGCATGAAGCTTACACGGGTGAGACCAAGTTTGCCCCGCCGGGGTTTTGGTCCTTGTTGGCGGCTCCGGTGTCGGTGTTTAATATCTTGAGACCCGGGGCTGGCTCTTGTGCTTCCTTGTTACGACCTTTGCGTACCGCTTGGGGTTGGTGGCGCAGGGAATTGGGGGGCTCGTCGGGCCCCTCTCCTTTCTTGGAGTTCGTGGCTAACCCTGCCTTCCCTGCGGGTAAGCATGTTTTCTTTGTGCGGGCTAGTCAATCCGGATGCCGAGGGTGGGAGGTCTGTTTTCTTGCTGTTCTGTTTAAAAATTGAAAATTATGGACTTTCATGAGAGAGCTTTGTTTGATCTCTTGCCTAGCTGTATTGCTTATCTGTATTATTGTTTCTATAGTGTTATTCCCTTTTGGCTTGGTTGCTGATTGTATCTCTTGTGATTTGTTCCTACAATAAAAATATATTCAAAAAAAAAGGAGCAGGAGGATGCCGACAAGGAGCAGGAGGTAGTCCAGCGCACGGCTCCAACTCCGGGGACAACTGATCGGCTCCCCCCAAAGAAGCGCAGAGTAATAGTCATTGGGGACTCCATGCTGAGAGGCACCAATCTGCAGACCGGATATGCAGTCAAGGGAGGTTTGCTGTCTGCCTGGAGCCAGGGTCTGAGATGTCACCGCCTGTCTTGATAGGCTTCTCATGCCCCAAGATCACTTCCCCATGGTCCTCATCCACATTGGCACAAACGACACTGCAAAGAACACCCCGGAGAACATAACTAGAGACTTTGGAGCCCTGGGTGAGAGGCTGAAGCAGACAGGAGCGCAGGTGTCTTCTCCTCGAACTTCCCAGTTAGAGGCAAAGGAAGTGCCAGGGATGAGCGTATACTGAGGACTAACGAGTGGCTTCAAGGATGGTGCAGGGAAATGAATTTCGGATTCCTGAACCATGGAGAGGCGTTGCAAGGACTTCAGGGAAAAGACCATCTGACCAGCAGGGGTAAGCACGTCTTTGGACACCGACTAGCCCGCCTGCTTCATAGGGCTTTAAACTAGGTAAGTCGGGGGAGGGTACCCACTCAGATACAAGTGCAGTAAGGAACGATCCTGACGAGTTGAGTCGAAACTCCGATTCTAAGTCCAAAGTAAGTGCCCCCATTGCAAATAATTCTCTAGGAGTCACACTACCTCAGGTGGGAAACTCCTCACAGGGACTTAGCAATCACGGGGTATGGAGGGCTATGTATGTTAATGCACACAGTTTAGGCAATAAGATTCTAGAATTAGAGACCAAAATAATGAATGCCGACCTTGATGTGGTGGCAATATCCGAAACTTGGTTCACAGACTCTCATGGGTGGGATATGGCTATACCGGGATACAACTTATTTCATCAGGACAGAGAGGGAAAGTCAGGGGGAGGGGTGGCAATATACATTAAAGAAGACATCAAAACTACAGATGTCAAGTACACCGGGGAATCCCTCTGGGTGAACCTGGCCAGAGGCAGGGAAAAATGCTTGTATCTTGGTGTAGTATATAGACCTCCAAGACAACTGGAAGACAAAGACTCCGAATTAATTGAAGACATAGAGAATATTACTGATGCAGATTGTAACTCATACTCAGCAACAACCAGCGGCAGCAGGAGACTGTTAACATCCATAAAGGGAGCACGACTCAAACAAATGGTATTGGAACCCACTACTGAATGAATACTTCTGCTCGGTCCTCACCTGCGAGGCACAGGGGCACAGTTCGCAGTTGCAGGCAAGGTCCAGCGTGGAAGACCCGTTTCAGAATTTCGAGTTCACACCGGGCGACGTCTACTACGAACTGGCAAGACTCAAGGTGAACAAAGCCATGGGACCGGACAATCTACACCCCAGAGTGCTCAGTGAGCTGCGTGATGTCCTGGCAGAACCTCTATCAGGACTCTTCAATCTCTCCCTAAGTTCGGGGAGAGTCCCCATAGACTGGAAAACAGCTAACGTCGTTCCACTGCACAAAAAGGGTTGCAGGACAGAGGCTGCAAACTACAGACCGGTGAGTCTCACATCAATAGTATGCAAACTCATGGAAACACTAATCAAATGTAAATTAGACGCAATCTTGGATGAGGAGAATCTACGGGATCCCAGTCAACACGGATTCACCAAGGGTAGGTCCTGCCAATCCAATCTCATCAGCTTCTTTGACTGGGTAACAAAACAGCTAGATTTGGGAGAATCCATGGATGTCGTATACCTAAACTTCAGCAAAGCTTTCGATAGTGTCCCGCATCACAGGCTGTTGAGCGAAATGAAATTAATGGGGCTGGGAGAAACACTAACTACATGGGTCAATGACTGGCTGAGTGGCAGACTTCAGAGGGTGGTAGTTAACGGTACCCTCTCTAAAACATCGGAGGTGACCAGTGGAGTACCGCAGGGCTGTCTTGGGCCTGCTCCTTTTCAACATATTCATAGGGGACCTAACTCAGGGACTTCAAGGTAAGATAACATTATTTCACTTACGACGCCAAACTATGCAATATAGTGAGAGACGGCAATTCACCCGATAGTATGACACAGGACCTACATTTGTTGGAGCTTTGGTCCTCGACCTGGCAGCTGGGCTTCAACGCTAAGAAATGCAAGATCATGCACCTTGGCAGCAGAAATCCGTGCAGAACTTACACCTTGAATGGTGAGACCTTAGCTAGAACTTCAACAGAACGAGACTTGGGAGTGATCATCAGCGCAAACATGAAAACTGCTGATCATGTGGAGAAGGCTTCATCTAAGGCAAGACAATTGTTAGGTTGCATCCACAGGAGTTTCGTCAGCCGGAAGCCTGAAGTCATAATGCCATTATACAGAATCATGGTGAGACCTCATTTGGAATACTGTGTGCAATTCTGGAGGATATACTACCGAAAAGATGTGCTGAGAGTAGAGTCGGTGCAACGGATGGCCACCAGGATGATCTCGGGGCTCAAGGATCTATCGTACAAGGAAAGGCTGAAAAATTTGCGGCTGTACTCATTCGAGGAACGTAGGGAGAGAGGAGGCATGAACGAGACGTTTAAGTATATTACCGGCCATATCGAGATGGAAGAAAAGATTCTCTTTCTCAAAGGACCCTCAGCCACAAGAGGGCATCCGCTCAAATTCAGGGGCGGGAAATTTCATGGCGACACCAGGAAATATTCTTCACCGAGAGAGTGGTTGTTCCTTGGAACGAGCTCCCGGAGCAGGTGATCGAGGCAAACAGCGTGCAAGAATTTAAGAGCAAATGGGATGCCCAGGTGGGATCCCTTAGAGCAGTGGTGCCCAATAGGTTGATCGCGATCGATCGGTAGCTCGCCAAGACAAAGTGAGTTGATCATCCAGGACTCCCTTTGCCTTGGCGATCTATCGGGCCGATCAATCTTCCTCTCCCCAACGTCAATTCTGCCATCGGAGAGGAAGTTCGGGCTAGCCAATCGCTGCCTGGCTGGGTGGAACTTCCTTTCCGACAGCAGAATTGACGTCGGAGAGAGGAAGATTGATCGGCCCGAAGCAGAGAGAGCATGGGGTGGCGTCGGCTTTGGGGCCTGTTATCCATTGGTGGCGTTTGGGTCCTGTTCCCCGATGGCAGCGGCAGTGGCTTTGGGAAGGGCAGGGAGAAAGAAAGCAAGGGGGCAGGCAGGGAAACAGAAGGAAAGAAGAGAAACTGAAAAAAAGAAAGGGGGCATGAAGAGAGAAAGAAAGGTCAGGAAGAAAGGAAGAAAAAGTTGGAGGAGGGAATGAGGTGTGGAGGAGAGGAAGCATATAGGCTGAAAGAAAGATTGGATGCACAGTCAGAAGAAGAAAGTGCAACCAGAGACTCATGAAATCACCAGAGAAGGTAGGAAAAATGATTTTATTTTAAAATTTAGTGATCAAAATGTGTCTGAATTTATATCTGCTGTCTATATTGTACAATATGGTCCCCTTTTACTAAACCGCAATAGTGGTTTTTAGCTCAGGGAGCCTATGAGCGTCGAGAGCAGCGCTAAAAACTGCTATTGTGGTTTAATAAAAAGGGAGGGGGGGGGGTATTTGTCTATTTTTGTATGGTTGTTACTGAGGTGACAGTGCATAGAATCATCTGCTTTGACCTCTTTGAAAAAACCCCGGAATAGGAATGATAATTAACAATTCTATGCGTACAGTGTGCGTTGTGTTTTTTTTTTAAATTTTATTGTTGGTAGATCATTTTGACTTGGTCATTTTAAAAGTAGCTTGCGAGTCAAAAAATGTGGGCACCCCTGCGTTAGAGGGTTAAGCCAAGGGAACCTGTCACCAGGAGTGGGATCTCTAGGATAGTAGACTTGGGGGTGGGTCAGTAGAGTGGGCAGACCTGATGGGCTACGGCCCTTATCTGCCGTCATCTTCTATGTTTCTAGGAGTCTTGGACACTTTAATCACCAACGGTGGAACCGACTGCTGAGCTATCTGACCTGAGGAAACAGGGGAAGATACAGTAGGTGGCGTCGAAGCAAAAGCCGCTGCCAACGATGAAGGTTTGATGAGGCTCGAGGTGGAAGCAGGAGGCGCTGGAGCATCGATGGACATCGAGGCCGAAGACACCATGTCGAAGAGCTGATCTACCAAAAGGCAATGACGCTTAAAAGCTAGAGGCTGAAGCATTAAGCAAGGCGTGCACGAAGTTGGACGATGTTTCGGCCTAAGGCATTTGAGGCAGCGTCTATGAGGGTCTGTAAGGGAGATCGTGCACTTACACTTGCAACACTTCTTAAAGCTGGTAGCAGGCCGGGACATAGGCTGAAAAATAGCTGCTGCAAAGTCGAAGCACGCGGGCTGCAGCCGAACGGCCTTACCTGAAAAACGGACAGAAGAAAAATCTTTTTTTTTTTTAAACAAATGAAAATAAAGAAAAACAGCGATTCGTGAAGAAAAACCACAAACCACGGTCGAAGAGAAGGCAAAGTGAATGAAGTTGAACGCAGAGAGTCAAAGACGGACTTCTCGGCTCCGCGGAAAACTAAGAACTGAGGTGACGCGCCCTGTGCACTGGGCAGGAAGGCACTCGCGCATGCGCGGTGCGGGCGACTCAAAACTTCTTCAAGCAAGTCTGCTTGTGAGGCGTCCGCATCGGGGCTCCGTCGGATGATGTCACCCATATGTGAGAATACCTACCTGCTTGTCCTGGGATAAAGTGCCGGTTAGATGAAAAATGCAATAAAAAAGGCAGTTTGAAAGGGAAAGGAGCCATTTAGACCGAAACAGCTTCAGGATTTTTTTTTTTTACTTAGTCAGAACAGACTCCACGGCTCTCAAAGCTGGAAGCCTGACCAACCAGGAGCCAGGCTGCCGGCTGAGGCATCTCTACAAAAAGTTGGGGAGATGGAGGAAGGGATCCAGCACGAGACCCAATGGGTTTAACACACCCAAGGTCAAACGGATCCCCAAACAGGACCCGTCCAAGCTCCGCCTGGCACAAAAGGGGAACCCAGGAGTCCAAAAACAAATTCTAACAGTGCTAAGAGGGGAGCCAAATTAGTCTTACCACCTGCTGTTGGAGACTGAGACAGACTGGATTGCTAGGGGGGAGTCTCTCCTGATATACAAGTTTGTTTTCAGTCTCCACCTGCTGGTAGCAGTGAGATATATAACCAATTTGTAAGGACTATACCGGTCTACCAGGCAATACAGAATTCTATTTTATTTATGGGGGTTTTTTTTTTTAATTTCCCACTGAAGATCCTTGTGACTCTGGGCAAGTCAATCAACCCTCCATTGCTCCAGGTAAAAAATAAGGACCTGTATATAACCACAGAAAGCGGGCATATCAAATCCCATCCCCCTTTCCCATCAGATCCAACATTTCTCCCTTTCACTTCCTTCTCTGCCTGAGCAGCAACACAAACCTCTCGTGGCTGCCTTGACCATAGCTTCTACTCACAGGTATGCAAGCTTATCCCCCTTTCCTCTAGGGTTCAGCATCTTGCCCCCCACCCAAACCGGTCATATGTTTCAATCTGGCAGCATTGCGCATGCACTGTTTGTGGCCTGCTCTAAAGCTTTCCCTCTGGCACATGCAGAAACAGGAAGTGCCAAAGGGAATGCTTGGGAACAGGCCAAAGGCAGCATATGTACAATACTGCAATCAGTCAGCACCTCTCCTTCACTCTGGCCCTCTTCCCTGTTGACAACCCCCTACCCCCACACTGGTAGCTCAGGGACCGTCTGAAAGCCCTTCACACATGTGCGTGATGGCGATGTCATGTGCTTCGGGGTGCCTCAAGACGCAGCCACTATGGTTAGCATGCCACGGCTCGAGAAAGATTGTGAGACACTCTTACACGATCATTTTCTTTCCTTTAGTCCAGTGGTTCTTAACCTGGGTTCGACTGAACCCCAGGGGTTCGGTGAGTCAGTCTCGCGGGTTCAGCGGAGGTCAAAACACCTCCGACTCATATAGCGCTTCGGTCACGTTCAATCATCTATCAGTTATTCAGTGATTTTGATCAAGACTGATCGTGTACTCGGTTTCTTGATCTATCAATCTGTAACTAATGCCTTATATACATCAATCAATTCCTGATCAAAATTTGTAATTTAACTGATAGATGATTGAACGTGACCGAAGTGCTTATGATTCGTGATGATACGCCCCGCTTGTCCATAATTGGCTGCAGGTGATCACGCAACATCGCTTGGCCTATCTGTGCTGCAGGGGATTTGATGCGCACAGTAGTCGAATTGTAACTGTTGTGATGGTACGTCGTGTGATACCTATCTTAATATTTTAATCCCTTACTATGTCGAGCAAAATACGAAAGTGGTCGGACGAATATGTACAATATGGATTCACATGTATAACGGAACGTGATGGGAGTCAGCGTCCTAATTGCATGATTTGCAATGCCAAGTTGAGTAATTCTAGTCTAGCTCCGGCAAAACTAAGGGAACACTTCCTTAAGCTGCATGGAGATGAAAAATACAAGAACACAACGCTCGCTGAATTCAAGGTAAAGAGAGCAAGATTCGATGAAAAGGCTACTCTGCCTGCTCTCGGCTTTGTACCCATCAACAAACCGATCCTCACAGCATTGTATGAAGTTGCTTACCTGATCGCAAAGCAGGGCAAACCACACACCATTGGTGAAACACTCATAAAACCAGCTGTGTTGAAGATGGTGAATATCATGCTGGGAAAAGCGGCTGAAGTTCAGTTATCTGAAATTCCTCTTTCAAATGACATCATCAGCAACAGAATAGAGGACATGAGCAAAGACATCTTGGCTCAAGTAGTTGCAGATCTGATTTCAAGCCCGGCAAAATTCAGCCTTCATCTCGACGAGACCACATACGTTTCCAATCTAAGCCAGCTTGCAGTATTCGTGCACTATGTGAAAGACAACGTGATAAAGGAAGATTTTTTATTTTGTAAGCCTCTTACAACAACAACTAAGGCAACTGATGTGAAGAAACTTGTGGATGACTTCTTCAAAGACAACAATATTTCGTGGGATATGGTTTCTGCAGTTTGTTCGGACAGAGCTCCAGCCATGCTCGGAAGAAAGTCCGGTTTTGGTGCGCTACTGAATGCCAATGCACCACACATCATTGTTACGCATTGCATTCTGCACAGGCATGCGTTGGCAACAAAAACCTTGCCTCCAAAACTGGCAGAAGTTTTAAAAATTGTTGTGGAATGTGTGAACTATGTGCAAAATAATACTCTGAAGCACCGCATCTTCAAGGAGCTGTGTAAAGAAATGGGATCTGAATTTGAGGTACTTCTGTACCATTCTAACGTTCGGTGATTATCCCGGGGACAGGTGCTGAATCGTGTTTTTGCCATGCGTGTGGAATTAGCTCTGTTTTTGCAAGAGCAGCAACATTGTCATGCAGATTGCTTCAAAAATTCTGAGTTCATTCTCATTTTAGCGCACATGGCTGATATCTTTGCAGCTCTCAATCATCTCAATAAGCAGATGCAGGGTGGTGGAGTCAACATCATCGAAGCGGAAGAAAACCTGAAAGCTTTTCAAAAAAAGCTACCATTATGGAAACGATGAACAGAAAACGATAACTTCGCAAACTTTCCCCTGCTAGACAACTGTGTAAGTCAGATCGAAGATGTATCTGGAATCGGAGACATTTCTGTACCCGCGGAACTGAAACAAACTATTGCCACGCACTTAGATGAGCTTGCAAAGTCTCTCGACGGATACTGCCCTACAAGAGAGTCATATCCAGCATGGGTGAGACAGCCGTTCACGTTTAGTGTTGAGACAACAGATGTCAATGATGAATACCTCGATGAAATCATTGAAATTCAGCAGAGCCAGGTTCAACAGCAACTCTTCAGAACAACAATGCTCTCAACGTTTTGGTGTCAACAATTGGTAACGTACCCTGTTATTGCTAAGAAAGCTCTAGAAATTTTCATACCGTTTGTTACAACATATCTTTGCGAGCAATCCTTTTCGAGGATGCTGGACATAAAAACGAAGAAAAGGAACAGACTTTGTTGCGAAAATGACATGAGAGTGGCACTTGCCAAGGTAAAGCCGCACATTTCTGAACTGGTCTCTGAGAGGCAACAGCAGAAGTCACACTGATTTGCAGTAAATTTCATTATTATGTTATTATTATTCGAAATATAGAAGAACTTTTTTGTTTTCAAAATTGATATTATTTTTCCCTCACTGTATACCAGTGGTTCTTAACCTGGGTTCGGTGAGTCAGTTTCGTGGATTCGGCAGAGGTCAAAACACACCTCCGACTCATATAGCGCTTCGGTCACGTTCAATCATCTATCAGCTATTCAGTGATTTTGATCAAGACTGATCGTGTACTCGGTTTCTTGATCTATCAATCTGTAACTAATGCCTTATATACATCAATCAATTCCTGATCAAAATTTGTGATTTAACTGATAGATGATTGAACGTGACTGAAGTGCTTATGATTCGTGATGATACGCCCCGCTTGTCCATAATTGGCTGCAGGTGATCACGCAACATCGCTTGGCCTATCTGTGCTGCAGGGGATTTGATGCGCACAATAGTCGAATTGTAACTGTTGTGATGGTACGTCGTGTGATACCTATCTTAATATTTTAATCCCTTACTATGTCGAGCAAAATACGAAAGTGGTTGGACGAATATGTACAATATAGATTCACATGTATAACGGAACGTGATGGGAGTCAGCGTCCTAATTGCATGATTTGCAATGCCAAGTTAAGTAATTCTAGCTCCGGCAAAACTAAGGGAACACTTCCTTAAGCTGCATGGAGATGGAAAATACAAGAACACAACGCTCACTGAATTCAAGGTAAAGAGAGCAAGATTCGATGAAAAGGCTACTCTGCCTGTTCTCGGCTTTGTACTGAACTGGTCTCTGATTTGCAGTAGATTTCATGATTATGTTATTATTATTCAAAATATAGGAGAACTTTTTTGTTTTCAAAATTGATATTATTTTTTCCCTCACTGTATACCTATGTTTTGAATTTGTAAAAATCATATTTTATTTTTCCAATAAAGAAGGGTTCGGTGAACACGCATATGAAACTGGTGGGGCTCAGTACCTCCAACAAGGTTAAGAACCACTGTCCTAAAGAAACTCTCCTCCCAGCTGGTTATTGCTTGGATCACTCTACCACTGTTTCTCAACTTCTTCAAGCCAATACCCCCACCCAAGCTCCGCCCTTGCGCCCACCCCCATAATAATAGTACTAATTGTGATGCAATTTCTTCCATTCATTTTCATATACACATAATACAATACATAATGGTAACCACAAAATTAAAAGGCACAAAGCAGAGAAAATGTTAATCATCATTTCTATTCGGGCGTTTTTCAAAAAAGTCAAAATACTCCCCCCCCCCCAATCTAGCAGAGATAAATGGTGAAAAGTGACGTATTTCGATGACTAAACTCCTTTCCCTACCTTTGTTGTCTCTGGTTGCTCTTCCTTCTCCCTGTCCCTCTCCCAGCGAGGGCTGGAGGCAAACGGGTCAAAGTGGGAGGAGCCCGGGAAGGGGGCGGGACACCCGTGCGACGCCTCTGCCAGAACCGAAACCTGGGCCCAAGCCAACTCCTGACCCCATTGCCCCAGCTCCCAAACGCTCCTACCTGACCCCTCGGCTCCTCCGCCGGCCGCCTCTGACGCAGCGGCTCTCTCCCGACCGCCTAGAGCCCCGCCGGAAGCAGGAAGTGGCGTCAGAGAGCGGGAGCCCCGGTGGGGCGCATGCGCCAACCGGAAGCCGTTGCAGCTCATTCTTCGGCGAAACCTACCAATCGCAGGACCCGATGCCTGCTCGGAGCAGCCCATAGGGAGAGACAGGGAGGAGGGGGCGGTTCCGGTTGAGCGAGGCAGCCTGCTGGAGTTCGGGAAGGGAGGGTTAGTCCACAATTGATTGTATTGCCAAGGGGGGACATGGTAGACACACACCTAAATGATGGAGAGCAGGAGGAGATTTTGCTTTACAATTCATTCCAAACTCTCTAGCCCTATCCTCAAGTTTATCAATTCATTTCCAATTCTAGACCTCCAGGGCCTTGGTCAAAGGGAAGTTTCACCGATGCTACACAAGGGGTCCCTGGGTCAACCCATTGGAAGAAAAAAAGTGGTCTGAGGGCTGCACTAACACTAGCTGATGAGCAAAACTACCATCCAGCAGGTCCTACATTTGGCATCACTAATATAGAAGATGTATGTATCGAATAATAAACCTTCATGAAAGGAACCCCAAAAGCAGTAATGCCCTGACTGAGCCATCCTCACTTCTAAAACGGCTGGTTTGGCACCAGCATGTCTGATGGCTGCTATTCTGTCCCCCATGCAGAATTGTTCATGTCTCCTGGCAAGAGTTTGAGATTGAATATATCACCTGCAAGTATGTTCTCTTGTATGGGCCTCAGGAATGGAATCGAGGACCAATGTATGTTCAACAGCAAAGACACCTTGCTCTTTTAAAGAAGTTACTGAAGAAATATTGATTTGTAAGGTCTGACCGCTGGTCACTTTTCTATGGATGTCAAATATTTATTGAGTGTAGGTATATGTTTTTATTGTGTATGTTCTAGTTTGTGAACCACTGTAAAAAATGGGTTCTAAATAAATAAAAACCATAAAACAAAGAGAACAGCTATGGTGAGCCCCATCAGAGCGGGAATGCTGAAGTAGCTGTCAAGATAGTTCTGGGTTTCGCTACAAAGTGTCCCTTTAAAATGGTTTTTGATATTTACTTTTTTTTAAAGTAATATCTCCTTTAAAAACAGCCACCTGAGGTGCAAGCAAATTGGCTTGTTATTAAAAAATTACCTTTCCTTGTCAGGCTGCAGCCACCCATGTTCCTGTCTCTTTCAATCTGTACATCTTAGCTCCAATGCCAGAAAATTTGCTTGTTGCTTTTTGCTTTCTTTGAACTGGGAGGTTTTTAATTACACTGCTGTATTGTGGGTCCACACTTGTCGCATATTTATTGCATGTAGCAGGGGTTCCAAAAATCAGATTGTCACTAGCTCACTCATAATTTATAAAGATTTGAAGAGGGTATGAGCTGAGTTTGGAGAGCCTTGGTGAACCTAACACCCAATAAAGTGCAAAAAAGTCATTTATACAAAAAAAATATATATATATATATCTCCTGCAGCTGATTGTGATTTGTGATGGAGCAGTTCTGCAGGTGAGGGGGGTAGATATTTTTCAGTGAACTTAAGATTTTTTTTACAAATTTGTAAATAACAGCAGCCTGGATTCAGTAATGCTAGAGCAGGGATGCCCAAAAGTTCAACTGTGATCGACCAGTAGATTGCAAGGGCACACAAGTTGATCACAGAGCAACTCGTGTTGCCTTTGCATTCTCCAAATGCCACACGTGTAGCCATTGCACAAGCGCCGGGCCCACAAGCCTCCCCCCTCCCTGATCCCCAACATAAATTTTGACATTGGAGAGGAAGTTCTGGGCCAGCCAATCGTTGCCTGGCTGGCCCAGAACTTCCTCTCCGACGTCAGAATTGATGTGTGTGGGGGGGGGGGTGAAGGCTTGTGGGCCCGGCGTTTGTGCAGTGGCTGCATGGGCCTGCCTTTTGTGGCGTTACTCAGAGTAAATTAATTTTTTTCCTTTCTGATGGATTACTTCATTTCTCAGACAAAAGGGGCACACTTGCCCATCTGTCCAAAGTTTGTCCATTGCATGTTCTTCACCTCTTCTTATGACTTTTTTTTATTGGTCTTTGTGTTGTAATGAAATCTTTGGCCTTGCATCAGAGCAGAAATAAAGCCATCACGTTTAGAACATTAAAAAAAGAAAGAAAGGGGGGCAGGGAGAGAGGAAGAAAAAGTTGGAGGGAATGGAGTGTGTAGGGTGGAAGGGGGCAAGCAGGGAGAGAGGAAGAAAAAGTTGGACTCATGGAGGGACAGAGAGAGATGTTGGTTGGGGAATGGAATGAGGTCTGGAGGAGAGGAAGCATGCAGGAGGCAGAAAAAAGGGAAGAAATATTGGATGCACAGTCAGAAGGAACTGCAACCAGACTCATGAAATCATCAGACAACAAAGGTAGGAAAAATTATTTTATTTTCAATTTAGTGATCAAAATGTGTTTGAATTTATATCTGCTGTCTATATTTTGCACTATGGCCCCCTTTTACTAAACCGCAATAGTGTTTTTTAGCGCAGGGAGCCTATGAACGTTGGGAGCAGCGCAGGGCATTCAGCGCAGTTCCCTGCGCTAAAAACCGCTATCGCAGTTTAGTAAAAGGGGAGGGGGTATATTTGTCTATTTTTGTATAGTTGTTACTGAGGTGACATTGAATATTTAAGTCATCTGCCTTGACCTCTTTGAAAAACCTCCCGAATATAAATTATAATTAACATTTTCTCTGCGTACAGTGTGCTTTGTGTTTTTAAAAATTTTATTGTTGGTAGATCATTTTGACTTGGTCATTTTAAAAGTAGCTCGCAAGCCAAAAAAGTGTGGGCACCCCTGCGCTAGAGCCAGCATTGTGTTGACCCTCAGCATTTTAATGAATATCTCATTGAAAAAAAAGTCTACCCCATACCTTGCCCCATCACAAATCACAACCAGCTGCAGGAAATTTTTTTAATTGTTATTATTATAAATGACTTTTTTTGCACTTTATTGGGTGTTAGGTTCACCAAGGCTCTCCAAACTCAACTCTCACACCCTCTTCAAATCTTAATAAATTGCCTTGGCCTAAGTAACAGAACAGAGAGTAACATAAAACTTGTGGGATTTTTGACACAGAGTTTGATAAACCATTATATCAATATCTGGTTCTATGAAGTAGTTGCAATTCTCAGTGAGTGCTCAAAGTGCTCTTCGGATATCTTGGTTCTAATTTTACTTTTAGTATGCTTCATTCTTGAAAATAGTTGCTCACAAAATGTAGGTGCTGCTAAAAAGCGAATGCATGAATAAGGCGCGATTGTAAAGTGAGGAATATTTCTCTCTGGGAAGATAGGATCTATAAAAGTCCATTAAAGACAAGTGATCAAATTTTTCTTTCAGATGAATGCATTCCATCTGAAAATTGGCAGGTAACATATTTATGTCGACTGAAAATAGAGTCATAAATTAGAGAATGACACAGTGGCTGTTACCCACAGCTAGCCCGCTGAAACAGTGGGAGAAAAAAAGTGGTCGCTGCGAGTACGGGGACAAGGCCATTCACCGCCCCGTGGAGCTGTGAATGGCCTTGTCTCCGCAGTTAAGGGAGGGAACGCGCACGTGATCCAGCAGTCCCC
Source organism: Geotrypetes seraphini (assembly GCF_902459505.1). Classification (NCBI taxonomy): domain Eukaryota; kingdom Metazoa; phylum Chordata; class Amphibia; order Gymnophiona; family Dermophiidae; genus Geotrypetes; species Geotrypetes seraphini. The sequence continues at coordinate 74,948,061 of NC_047095.1, forward strand.
TCCCTCCTTCTTAATGATCACTGCCCTCTGGGCATTTCCCTCCTTCCCTTCATGGCAATTTTTAATTTTCTCTCAGACAGGCCGAGCCTTGAAGACGCGTGTGGCTGCCGGAAAGTTCTCTGACGCAACCGGAAACAGGAAGTTGCATCAGAGGAGACATTTCCGGCAGTCGCATGTGACTTCAAGGCTCCGGCTGCTTGTTGAGAGAAAAATAAAAATCGCCAAAGAAGGTAAGGGGAAGGGAGGGGGCTGATGGACTCCACAAAGGGTGCTGAAGGGAAGTGGCGAGAGGAGGTGGGAGTGGGGGTGGAAGAGAGGAACAGACGCTGAAGGGAAATGGGGAAGAGAGTGTGGGGAGAAGAGGGAAAAGGGGAAGAGAGTGGGGAGAAGACGTTGAAGGGAAATGGGGAAGAGAGAGTGGTGGTAGTAGCAGCTCATCTGAGGAAGATAGGGTTGCAAGTTCACTCGTATTTGGACGACTGGTTGACCAAAGTGCCCTCTTTGGATAAAGGGCATTCTATGGGGGGAAAGAGTGCTTTATTAGACAGCTGGGAAAGGATATCACTGTGAAACTGGAGGCATATTCCAAATATAGTGCTGAATTTTTGGAAACTTTGAACTATGATGAGCTTCCTAAGGAGTTGATGAAACTTCCTTTACATGGAATTAGAGAATGACACGGGGAAAAAATCTGTCACCGTCCCCGCAGCATCCATATAAGCCTTAGTACTGTAATATTTAGCTTATTCCTTTCTTATAAATCAAAGATCCTGCTGCTGAATTAGAGAAAGAGATGTTCAGCTGGCAGGGCTTTGTTTATAAATTTTTATCAACAACTAATATACTACCGTACTTTATCCTAAAGCAAAAAATAAATAAATAAATAGTAATCAGGGTCTCCATCTGGGAGCACCTGGCTTGGCCTCCGCGTGTGCGGGTCGCCAGAATAGATGGACCTAAAGTCTGATCCGGTGAAGGCGTTTCTAGTAAAGTATTGGGGTTCAAGAAGGGATTGGGCAACTTTCTGAAGAAAAGGGGATAGAAGAGTACGGATAGAGGACTACTACACAGGTCCTGGACCTGATGGGCCTCCGCGTGTGCGGACTGCTGGGCATGATGGACCTCTGGTCTGACCCAGCGGAGGCAATGCTTATGTGCTTATGAATTTTTTTTTCTACCTTTGTTGTCTGGTTTCTGCTTTCCACATCTCATTCAATTCCTTACATCCACTGTGTGTTTTCTCTCTGCGTCTTCCATTTGCTGTAACTTCACCCCCCCCCCCCAATTGGTCTAGCACCCATCTTCTTCCCTCCGCTCCCCCATAGTCTGGCATCTGTCTTCTTCCCTTCATAGAAACATAGAAAGTGACGGCAGAAAAAGGCCGAGGCCCATCGAGTCTGCCCACTCCATTGACCCACCCCCCTAATTAATCGCTCTCTGATGACCTTTTCCCTCGTAGAGATCCGACATGAGCATCCCATCTGTTCTTAAAATCTGGCACGCTGCTGGCCTCGATCACCTGTACTGGAAGCTTATTCCAGCTGTCAACCACTCTTTCGGTGAAGAAGTATTTCTTGGTGTCGGCATGAAACTTCCCGCCCTTTATTTTCAGCGGGTGTCCTCTTATGGCCGAGGGTCCTCTAAGAAGGAAAATATCATCTTCTACCTTGATACGACCAGTGACATACTTAAACGTCTCAATCATGTCTCCTCTCTCCCTACGTTCTTCGAGAGAGTATAGCCGCAATTCGTTCAGCCTTTCTTCGTATGATAGATCTTTGAGCCCTGAGACCATCCTGGTGGCCATTCGCTGTACCAACTTGACTCTCAGCACATCTTTACGGTAATGTGGCCTCCAGAACTGTACACAGTACTCCAGATGAGGCCTCACCATGGTTCTGTACAAAGGCATTAGAACGTCGGGCTTCCGACTAACAAAGCTTCTCCGGATACAACCCAGCATTTGCCTAGCCCTGGATGAAGCCTTCTCCACTTGATTGGCCATTTTCATGTCTTCACTGATGATCACCCCCAAATCCCGTTCTGCTGCAGTCCTTGCTAAGGTTTCACCATTCAATGTGTACGTTCTGCACGGATTATTGTTGCCAAGGTGCATGACCTTGCATTTATTAGCGTTGAAGCTAAGCTGCCAGGTCGAGGACCAATGTTCCAATAAAAGCAGGTCTTGCGTCATGCTGTCGGACAGATTGCCGTTACTCACAATATTACATAGTTTATAGAGCAATGGTCAGACCACACTTGGAATACTGTGTCCAACACTGGTCTCCATACCTGAAGAAGGATATAACACTGCTGGAGAAGGTGCAGAGGCGAGCGATGAAGCTAGTAGAAGGTATGGAGAACTTGAGCTACAAGGATCGCCTCAGAAAACTGGGATTATTCACCCTTGAGAAGAGAAGACTGAGAGGGGATCTGATAGAGACTTTTAAATTGCTAAAAGGAATCGACAAAATGGAGCAAGCTCACTCACCAGCAGGGGGAAAGGATGGCGAGCAAGAAATAGTTTTATTCACATTGGCGAATGTGACCCAGACTCGGACCAGAGGTCATGGCCTGAAGCTGAGAGGGGACACGGCCAGGACAAATGTCAGAAAGTTCTGCTTCACCCAGAGAGTGGTGAACGCCTGGAACTCTCTCCCGAAAGAGATGGTGGAGGAAACTACCATTCTAGGATTTAAGGGAAAATTGGACACACATCTTCTTGCAGGACACATTGAGGGATACGAGTGACTAATGTATGCACCAGGGTATGCCTGGCTGAGCCTCCGTGTGTGTGGATCACCGGACTGGATGGACCCCAGGTCTGATCTGGTGCAGGCATTTCTTATGTTCTTATGTTTAGCATCATCGGCAAATAATGTTATTTTACCTTGAAGCCCCTGAGTCATGTCTCTTATGAATATGTTGAAAAGGATCGGGCCCAAGACTGAGCCCTGCGGCACCCCACTGGTCACCTCTGACGTTTTAGAGATGGTACCATTAACCACCACCCTCTGAAGTGTACCACTCAGCCAATCGTGGACCCATGCTGTAAGAGTTTCACCCAATCCCATCAATTTCATCTTGCTCAATTGCCTGCGGTGGGGGACGCTATCAAAAGCTTTGCTGAAGTCCAGGTACACGACGTCCAGGGACTCTCCCAAATCCAGTTTCCTTGTTACCCAGTCAAAGAAACTGATGAGATTGGATTGACAGGACCTACCCTTGGTGAATCCATGTTGGTGGGGATCGCGTAGTTTCTCCTCGTCTAGTATCATGTCTAATTTGCGTTTGATGAGTGTTTCCATGAGTTTACTCACTACCGATGTGAGACTCACCAGTCTGTAATTCGCAGCCTCTGTCCTGCAACCCTTTTTGTGCAGAGGAACAACATTAGCTGTTTTCCAGTCCAAGGGGATTATTCCCGTGCTCAGGGACAGATTGAAGAGTACGGATAATGGTTCCGCTAGGACGTCCTTGAGCTCGCTGAGCACCCTGGGATGTAGATTGTCCGGGTCCATGGCTTTGTTCACCTTGAGTCTTGATAATTCATCGTAGATGTCTCCGGAAGTAAACTCAAAATCCCGAAATGGGTCTTCTGAACTTTGCTTTGCCTGCAACTGTGGACCGGACTCCGGTGCCTCGCAGGTGAAGACCAAGCAGAAGTATTCATTTAGTAGTTCGGCTTTGTCTGAATCTGATTCTACATACTTCCCATCTGATTTCCTAAGGCGTACTATCCCATCAGTATTTCTTTTTCTGTCACTAATATACCTGAAGAAGGATTTGTCGCCCTTCTTAATGTTCCTTGCTAGGTTTACTTCAACTTGATGTTTGGCCTCTCTGACTGCCGCTTTCACCGCTGTAGACTTGGCCATGTATTCCAATTTAGCCTCCCTTGACTCTGAATGTTTGTAGGAAATAAATGCTAGTTTCTTTTCTTTAACGAGATCTGAGGTCTCTGCGGTGAACCATTGGGGTCTATTGTTTCTTTGCCGTTTGCTTGCTGATTTTATGTATCGGTTCATTGCTACATGCAAGGTAGATTTCAAGATTGACCACATATCCTCCACATTATCGGCCACAGCTTGGATTTGTAGTGCGTGATGGACGAAATCTCCCATGCGTTTGAAGTCAGCGCCTCGGAAGTTGAGTACTCTTGTTGTCATGCTTGATCTAGTGAAATCTTTCCTGAGGTTGAACCATACCATGCTGTGGTCACTGGAGGCTAACTTATCGCGTCTTCTCCCCACTCTGTCTTCCACATTTCCCTTCAGGGTCTGTTCCTCTCTACCCTCTTTCAATGTCTGTTCTATTCCGTTCCACCACCACCCTTCCCTCCCTCCTTTACCATCTGTTCCCTTCTACCATCCTTCAGCTCCTCTCGCGTGGCCTATCTACCTCCCTCCCTCTTATTTTCGTGGCATGTTACAATGTAATATGTGCAAGCCGCTGGAGCCTGCGAGCTCGGTCCCTGTCCCATCCCCACAAACCATCTCGCTTCTGTGTTCCTATTTTCCTCATTTCTAATATCTCCCCTATGTATCTGCCATTGCCCCCCCATGTCCATATACCATCCCCATGGCATGTCCTCTTTATGTCTCTGTCCCTTTGCCCCATGCACATAATTTCCCCTCTTTCTGTTACCTTTCTGTGTCCAGATTTACCCTATCTTCCTCTTTCATACCAGTGTGTCTCTTCTTTTCAACCCCATCTAGCTTCTTTCCCTCTTTCTTTCCCCCCCCCCCCGCTTCCAGCATCTGGCTCACCTGCCTGTCTTCCCCTTTCTTTCCTGCTGTGGGTTTCTTTGTTTCCCTCTTCATCCCCTTGGTCCAGAATTTTTTTTCCTTTCACTCCCTCCTTCCTAGTTTGATCCGGGAACACACGCGATTGCGCAGTCCAGCAGCCCCCACCCGCCCGATCGCAGCGTTTAGCCAGCTCCCTCCCTCCACCTCACCTTATATTCCGAGTTTGCCGGCTTTCTTTTTCCCGAGCCCCACGCATTCAAAAAGATGCGGCTGCGCGAGTTGATCAATCTTCTCCTCCCCTGCATCTTCCTGTTTCCGGTTGCGTCAGAGGAGATTGATCGACTCGCGCAGCCGCACATGCACGGCTTTTTGAACGTGTGCAGCTCGAGAAAAAGAAAGCCGGCAAACTCGGAATATAAGGTGAGGTGGAGGAAGGGAGCTGGCTAAACGCTACGATCGGGCGGGTGGGGGCTGTGGGGACCGCACGATCCTTGATGCCTCACTGCGGAGACAAGATCATTCACCGCTCCACGGGGCGGTGAATGGCCTTGTCCCCATCCCCGCAGCGACTGCTATTTTTCTTTCCCCGTTTCAGCGGGTTACCCGCGGCTACTCGCGGCTAGCCGCGGGTAACAATCAACGTGTTATTCTCTACATGGAATCTTAAGAGAAACCCTCTTCAAAAATTGGGAGTCTTCTCTCTCTGTTCCTGTTGCTCCCAGGAAATTGGACTCTTTCTATAGAATTATTTCCACTCCAGGTTTTGACAAACCTCAACTGTCTCATCAATCTTTGGTGGTGGAGTCCACTCCATCCAAAGTCTACGCTTCAGTCTCCCCAAGGTAGAGAGGGACGGACTATGGACAGGCTTGGCTGACGTCTCTACCAAAATACTATGTTAGGAAATCGAGCCATCAATTACAACTTCTATTTTTCTTGCTATTTGAAGCATCTCACTAAGTAATTTCCTGCTTTTCAACAATATCTTCCTTCTCATAAACTGAAAGATTTTCAACATCTTGTCAGCACTCTTACTCAGTTGAGGAAATACTTGGTTCACTCAGCTTACAATGTGTTTCGAGCTGACTTCTAGAGCCTCTTCTATGTCTGGCCAAGAGAAGATTGGCATGGCTTAGGGTTTCAGATATGGACTTTAATCTTCAAGACAGATTAGCAAATGTCCCTTGTTTGGAAGATGAGCTTTTTGGGAATTCCACAGATACGGCAACCAAAAAGCTCACTGCTCATGAAGCCTGATGGGATAAGAATATAAGAAGTGCCTCTGCTGGGTCAGACAAGGGGTCCATCATGCCCAGCAGTCCGCTCGTGCGGCGGCCCAACAGGTCCAGGACCTGTGTTTTAGTTCTCTATCTATACCCCTCTATCCCCTTTTCCTTCAGAAAATTGTCCAATCCGTTCTTCAACCCTAATACCGTACTCTATCCTATCACGCCCCTGGAAGCTCATTCCAGGTGTCCACCACCCGCTGCATGAAGAAAAACTTCCTAGCATTGGTTTTGAATCTGTCCCCTTTCAGCTTTTCTGAATGCCCTCTCGTTCTTGTAGTTTTCAAAACTTCAAAGAATCTGTCCCTCTCCACTTTCTCTATGCTTTTCATGATCTTGTAAGTCTCTATCATTTCCCCTCTAATCCTCCTCTTCTCCAGGGAAAAGAGCCCCAGTTTCTCCAGTCTCTCAGTGTATGAAATGTTTTCCATACCTTTTATCAAATGCGTCGCTCTCCTCTGAACCCTCTCGAGTATCGCCATATCCTTCTTAAGGTATGGTGACCAATATTGGACGCAGTACTCCAGATGCGGATGCACCATCGCCCGATACAACGGCAGGATAACTTCTTTCGTTTTGGTTGTAATACCCTTCTTGATTATACCTAGCATTCTATTCGCTCTCTTAGCGGCCGCTGCGCACTGTGCCGACGGCTTCATTGTCTTGTCCACTTTTACCCCCAAGTCCCTTTCTTGGGTACTCTCAGTCAATAACATCCCTCCCATCGTATATCTGTACCTCGGGTTTCTGCTTCCCACATGCAATACTTTACATTTCTCTACATTGAACTTCATTTGCCATCTCGTCGCCCACTCCCCTAGCTTATTCAGGTCCCTTTGTAATTCTTTGCAGTTCTCTTTGGTCCGAGCAGCACTAAATAGTTTGGTATCATCTGCAAATTTTATCATTTTGCACTTCGTCCCTGTTTCTATATCATTTATAAATATACTAGTCTTTAAGCCCGTTACATTAATGGGTGCTAGAGTAGATGTCTGTCTGTCTGGGTATTTTTATTCTTTGTCTCTCTCTCCTTGCGCGCTGCCTGTCATTTTTTATGTCTGTGAATCTTCTTGTGTCCTTAGTACCCTCAGTGCCTCCTTCCTATGTCCCCAGTGCCCCTTTCTATGTCCTTAGTGCCCCCAGTGCCTCCTTCCTCACTTCACCCCCTTCCGACGCCAGCCTGCCTCCCATCCCCCTTCCATTGAACCCCCCGATGCCAGTCTGCCTGCCGCAGCATGTTTCCATGAAACCCCCCACCCCCCTCCGATGCCAGCCTCCCATCCCTCTTCCATTGAAAGCCCCCCATGCCAGCCTGCCTGCCTCCCATCCCCCTGAGAAGCATGTTTCCATGGAAACCCCCCCGATGCCATCCTGCCTGCCTGCCTTCCATTGAACCCCCCACCCCCCTCCGATACCAGGAGACAGGCATGCAAATCAGTCTCATGCATATTCATTAGGAATATCCTGGAAAACCCGACTGCATGGAGTTTTAAGGCCCTCCAGCTTATTCCCCTCCCTGGTGCAGGATCCGCTCCAGGCCACCCTATCTTGCTGGATCTACATTTTGCCGCTTTGCCCAGCTGTTTCCGGACTGACGTCTTTCCCTCCCCGATCCTCCTCCCGGAGCGAGAAAAAGAAAGAGAGAAGCCGAGTCGCTGCCCCGTTGCGGCCGGAGCCGGTTCCAATCCCGAAGCGGAACCGGGGTAACCGGGGAGCGACTAAAACCTGAACCAGAGGCAGGATCGGACCGGGGACCGGCGCGCGCGCCCCCACCCAGAGCTGAGACCGATTCGCCTCCGGAGCCGGGAAGGGAGGGGAAGAGAGAGCAGCAGCGGGATCCGATCTGGAGCTGGAGCACGTGTGCAATTCGGATTCCACACCCCCGTGAACTTGTCCCGATCCTCTCTTGCATTGCATCTGGAGACCTCTCCCCCCTCCCCCACCAATTTGGAGGGAGGAAGTGCAGCATCTGACCGCAAGAACAATCGACTTTTTTCTTCTTTGCTTTCCAATCCGGAGCCAGTTTTGCAAGACTGGTTGAATTTTGATGAGTCACTGGCGCAGGCGCCGTGAGGAGTGACACAGAAGCACACCTCATGCCACCAGGACTCACGATATTTCAACAGCGCATGCACGCTCTAGGGTTTTATTATTATAGATTGAATAGCAGCAGTCCAAGCACCGACCCCTGCGGAACACCACTCGTGACCCTCCTCCAGTCCGAGTAGTGGCCTTTTACTCCTACCCTCTGCTTCCTCCCTGCCAACCAATTTCTAATCCATCTGTACGTCTCCTTCCACCCCATGGTTCTTCAGTTTCCCTTGTCAAAGCCTTTTTGAAAATCTAATATATGATGTCTTTGGGGTCCCCTTTGTCCATCCGTTTGTTAATTCCTTCGAAGAAGTGCAGTAAGTTCATTAGGCACGATCTCCCCTTGCAGAAGCCATGTTGGCTTGTGATTAGAAGTTTATTTCTTTCAAAATGCTCATCGATGCTGTCTTTTATCAGCGCTTCCGCAATTTTCCCTGGTCTGTAGTTCCCCGGGTCACCTCTTGATCCCTTTTTAAAGATGGGTGTATCATTGGCTATCTTCCAATCTTCCGGGATCATGCCTGTTTTCAGGGATAAATTGCAAATTTGTTGTAGTAGTTCCGCTATTTCCTCCTTTAGTTCTTTCAGAACCTTTGGGTGGATTCCATCCGGGCCCGGTGATTTGTCAGTTTTTAATTTTTCTAACTGTCTGCATACGTCTTCAAGGCTTACTTCCATGGATGTTAGTTTATCTGTTTGGGCTTCTTTGAAGATTTGCTCAGGTTCCAGTATGTTGGATGTTTCCTCTTTGTAAAAACAGACAAAAAGAAAATGTTTAGTCTTTCCTTCACTTCTTTCTCCTCCTTCACCACTCCCTTCCTGTCTCCGTCATCCAGCGGTCCCACCTCCTCCCTAGCCATCTGCTTCCCTTTAACATATCTTAAGAACGGTTTGAAATTTCGTGCTTCCTTGGCTAACCTTTCTTCATATTCTCATTTGGCTTTTCTAACCACATGGTGACATTCTTTTTGATGCTTCCTATGCTCTTTCCAGTTCTCCTTAGTTTTGCCCTTTTTCCATTTCCTGAATGAATTCTTATCACCTATCGCTTTCTTCACTTCTTTGGTTATCCACGCCGGGTCTTTTGTTAGATTCTTTTTGCACCCTTTTCTGAATAGATTTTGCGCCTTGATCACCGTGACCTTGAATAAACCTAAACCTAAGTCATCAAAACCATTCAAGGCTATTTTCTTCATATCAGAGGTGTTTTTCAGCTAAGTCTTCTGCCTCTTCCAGGCCACAGCAGAAGAAACAGAAACAGCAGCGTTCTCAAAAATCTCAGGCGTCTGCTCCTGCTAAATCTTCTGTCTTTTTGACCAACTACTCAAGAGCATAGTTGCAATCCCAGTGCATCAGTCTCTCCCCTTAGCCAATTGGAGGTTATCTCCAACTCTATTTTCATCGTTGGGAATTGATCACCTCAGACCTTTGGCTTCTACAGATCATTAGAGAGAGTTACTCTCTTAATTTTCTTTCTTTTTATTTATTATTTCTTTATTGAATTTCAAATTAACTTAACAAGCAAGCATAGCAGTAATTGAGTAAAGATTTTACATTGCATATCAAAGAAAATTAATATATCTAACATCACTCAATGTAATGTAAAGAAAGAAATGGAATATATTATTTAGTCCACAAAATGAGGTCTCCTTACCTCAAGAAGGACATAACTCTGATGGAGAGGGTGCAGAGGCGAGCCACGAAACTTGTCAAAGGATTGGAAACTTTGAGCTACAAAGAACGCCTCAGGAAACTGGGACTGTTTACACTCGAGAAGAGAAGACTGAGAGGGGATTTGATAGAGACTTTTAAAATATTAAAAGGATTTGATAAAATAGACCAAGAAGCAGCATTACTAACATTGTCAGATGTGACACGGACAAGAGGACATAGTCTGAAACTGAGCGGCAGCAGGTTCAGGATAAATGTCAGAAAGTTTTATTTCACACAGCGAGTTGTGGGTGCTTGGAATTCTCTGCCGGTGGATGTTGTGGCGGAGACTACGGTTCTGGGTTTCAAGCGCAGGTTGGATGCACACCTTCTTGCATATCATATTGAGGGATACGGCAATTTCGGGTCTCCATAAAGGAGTGCTAATGGGCCGCCGCGTGTGCGGATCGCCGGACTAGATGGACCTCGGTCTGATCCGGTGAAGGCATTTCTTATGTTCTTATATATATATCCAAGTATTTGTATAAAAAACTCAAAGGAAATATACTTAATATTTAAAAAAAAACAGTTTAGGAGACATTGATAGATCCCCCCCCAATAGCCTTAATGGACTTAAACTGCTGGTAGAGCTATTGGACCAATCGTGACTTCTCTACTTCCTTCCTTAGCAGATATAAATTCCAACAATTGCTTTGGTTCAAAAAATAAAAAAATATTTCCCTTGTAGTGATACACAACATTTGGTTGGAAATTTCAAAATAAAGGATGCACCCAGAGCCAGAGCTCTGGGTTTATAAAGAAGAAATTAGTTCCGTCTCTTCTGTGTCACTTTAGCAATATCAGGAAAAATCCTAATTGTTGAACTTGAAGTACAAGTTTAAAAACGAAATCTCTGTCATGTTTCAAGGCAAACCTTACTAACAAAGTTATCCTTTCTGTTAGCACTTCCAAGGAGTTCGCCAAAAAGTCAGTTAAGTTTATTTCTCTCTTCTCCCTATTTCCCATTTCAGCAGGAGTAGAACTTTCCTGTTTTTTCCCAGTAGATATATATTGAGCCGCAGTAATTGGCGGCAAGTTATCTTGCGGTATATTTAAAATTTCTTTCAAATATCTACGCACCATCTCAAGTGGAGATATTACTGGAGATTTTGGAAAATTTAAAAGTCTTATATTATTTCTTCTCAGTTTATTTTCCATATAATCAAGTTTTTGGGGGGATAGAGAATCTTTCTTTAATAATCTCCATTTCAACCTTCGTTATTTGGGTAATCTGTTCCTCATGTTCTCTTAACTTTTCCTCATGAGTCCCAACCTGGGAGCTAACAGAGAGACAAATCCGCTTGTACCTTAATCATTGCTTTCTGGAGGTTAGAGTCCATGATTTGTACAGCTCTCCACAGTTCCTCTAAGTTCACTATTGCTAGCTTAGTCAATTGTCCAAATTGTATGTTATTACTCACAGAAGTTTGCATTGCTCCTGCTTGGAGTGCCGATGTCTGGGATGCAGTGGGAACCCTCTGCTTCCAATCCACCTCCTCCCACTGCACCTCTGGGGCTGTGCAGCCTTTCTCTCAGCAGGGCTGCTTCCTGGTTGGACAGGATTAGGCCCCTGGATTAGGTTTGGGGAGACCCGATCATCACTAAGGCTCGCCAAAATCGGTGAGCCTGCCAGAGTTGAGGGCGTCTCCATAGGCTGGCGGAAGAACCCAGCGTCCAACATCATCTGCAGCAAGGTCGTGGAGCTCCTGGCAGCTGGAGGAACTGACCTCTTCCCCGTTCAGGATTCCTACTGTGCTAGGTCTTATAGCACAGACTGGAACCCGAAGGAAAACGTCAATGCCAGCAGTAAAACTCTCCGATGAAATGAAGAAATTCAGCTGAATAGCTGCTCAAAGGTAAAAGAATAGGGGATTGCAGAACAGCACTAGCGTGGAACTCACCGCTTAGCGACTGTTCAAAACACCAGTCCCCTGTACCTTATTCCTAGGGGCGCCTCTTAATTTTCTTACCATTCCTCCAGATCATCCTCCAAGAGAGTCTACTTTGAACCCTCACCAATCCTCCCTTCTTCAGGAAAACGATTCCCTTCTCCTCCTCAATGCCATCAAAAAGGTTCCTGTGGATCAGCAAAATCGGGGGTTTTACGCCTGCTATTTTCTAGTTACAAAGAAAACTAGAGGCCTCCGACCTATTTTAGATCTCAGAGCCCTGAACAAGTTTCTCATCAAGAAGTTCTGCATGATGTCTTTAGCCATTCTATATCCCCTCATGGCTCTCAACGATTGGCTATGCTCTCTGGATCTCAAGGAAGCCTACACTCATATCCCAATTCACCCAGCTTCCAGTAAATACCTGAGATTTCAAGTAGCCCATCACCACTATCAATACAAGGTTCTTCCTTTTGGCCTGGCATCCTCTCCCAGAGTTTTCACCTGGTGGTAGTGGTGGTGGCGGCAGCGGCTTTGAGATCTCAGGGTCTTCAAGTCTTCCCCTATTTAGACAACTGGCTCATCAAAAACCTCAAGGTGTACTTCTAGCGATGAATCGCACCATACTGTTTTTCCAGAACTTGGAGTTCGAAATCAACTTTCCCAAGGTACAGCTTTATCCATCTCAGAGGCTCCAGTTCATTGGAGCCCTCCTCTACACCACTCAGCTGACAGCATTCCTTCCTCAAGAGCGTCAGGACACTTTACTTTAGCTTTGTCATCAGGCCACGTGGGATCTCTTCACAGAGAAAGGTAGGGGAGGGTTATTGGGGTGGGCAGACTTGGTGGGCCTTGGCCCTTATCTGCCGTCTATTTCTATGTTTCTAATGGTTCTTCTAGACCAGTGGTATTCAACCCAGTCCTCAAGGACCACCTGGCCAGTCGGGTTTTCAGGATATCTATAATGATTATGGATGACAGAGACTTTGAAAATCCGACTGGCCAGGTGGTCCCTGAGGACTGGGTTGAATATCACTGTTCTAGACCATATGACCTCCACAGTGCACATGACTCCTTTTGCAAGGCTTCACCTCAGTTCGCCTCAATGGTCTCTGGCTTCATAATGGTCTCAGGCAATCGACCCACTCTCACAACACATTTCTGTTACCTCATCTGACAATCACTTCAGTGGTGGATGAATTCTTCCAATCTGTCCAGAGGTCTTCTCTTTCACAAGTCTCATAATCAAAAAGTTCTGACCAATGACGCATCAACTTATGCTTGTGGGGCTCACCTGGATGGCCTTCAAACTCAAGGTCATTGGTCATCCAGAGAACAACAGTTTCACATCAATCTCCTGGAACTCAGGGCGATTTACTATGCCCTCAAAGCTTTCCAGCATTTAATAGTAAATCATGTCCTGCTTCGCACAGACAATGAAGTAGCCATGTACTATGTAAACAAGCAAAGAGGCATAGGTTCTCTCCTTCTCTGTCAGGAGGTTCAGATGATCTGGCTTTGGGTGATTGCTCATAACATCTTTCTCAAAGGGGAACAGAATTTATTGGCAGAAAAGCTCAGCAAAATTCTTCAACCTCACGAGTGGCTGCTCAATTCTTCAGCTCTACATCCTGTTTTTCTCAATGGGGGACGTCTCAATTGGATCTGTTTGCGTCTCCCCACAACAACAAGTTGCCCCAATTCTGCTCCACACTGCACTCTCCTCATAGTCTGCAGGCGAACACTTTTCTTCTGGATTGGATGCACACGTTCATCTATGCATTTCCTCTCATTCTCAGAACACTTGTCAAAGCCAAACAGGAGTCGGCCACTATGATACTCATAGCTTCTCGGTGGCCCAGGCAGCCTTGGTTCTCTCTTCTACTTCAACTCAATAGAAAGGAACCAATACCTCTGCCGATTTTTCCATCTCTTCTTAGGAAGCTGTGGAACCACGGGGTGGAAGGGGACGTACACAGATGGGTCAAACACTGGTTGGCAGGCAGGAGACAGAGGGTTGGAGTGAAGGGTCATTACTCGGGCTGGAGGAAAGTCACGAGCGGAGTTCCGCAGGGGTCTGTACTTGGACCGCTGCTGTTCAATGTATTTATTAATGACCTGGAAACGGGGACGAAATGTGAAGTTATAAAATTTGCGGATGACACTAAACTCTGTAGAAGGGTTAGAACTACGGAAGAGTGTGAGGACCTATAAAGGGACCTAAACAAACTGGAGGAGTGGGCAAATAAATGGCAGATGAAATTCAATGTAGGGAAATGCAAGGTCATGCATATAGGGAGAAAAAAACCCGATGTTCAGCTACCAAATGGGGGGATTAGTATTAGAGAGAAATAACCTTGAAAGAGATTTGGGTGTACTGGTGGATACAACAATGAAGTCAACGGCACAATGTGCAGCAGCCGCGAAGAAGGCAAACAGAATGTTGGGTATTATTAAGAAGGGTATTACAACCAGAACGAAAGAAGTCATCCTGCTGTTGTATCGGGCAATGGTGCGCCCGCACCTGGAGTACTGTGTTCAGTATTGGTCACCGTACCTTAAGAAGGATATGGCAATACTTGAGAGGGTCCAGAGGAGAGCGACACGAATGATTAAGGGCATGGAAAACCTTTCATACACTGAAAGATTGGAGAGGCTGGAGCTCTTCTCCCTGGAAAAGCGGAGACTCAGAGGAGACATGATAGAGACCTACAAGATCATGAAGGGCATAGAGAAAGTAGAGAGAGATAGATTCTTCAAATTTTCAAAACATATAAGAACAAGAGGGCATTCGGAAAAATTGGAAGGGGATAGATTCAAAACAAATGCTAGGAAGTTTTTCTTTACTCAGCGTGTGGTAGACACCTGGAATGCGCTTCCAGAGGAAGTAATAGGACAGAATATGGTACTGGAGTTCAAGAAAGGATTGGACAATTTCCTGCTGAAGAAAGGGATAGAGGGGTATAGATAGGGGGCTACTGCACAGGTCCTGGACCTGTTGGGCCGCCGCGTGAGCGTACTGCTGGGCACGATGGACCTCGGGTCTGACTCAGTGGAGGCATTGCTTATGTTCTTAGGCAGAGTCATGGTTCTCTTCTACATCCCAACCTTCAGTCTTTATACCTGACAACTTGGTATCTCTCTGGCTGCATCCAACTGATCTTCATCTTTCTCAACCTATCAGATTCAGTTTGGAAACTTCTAGAAAACCAACTACTCAGCAGTGTTACCAGCAAAAGTGGGCACATTTTTCTTTCTGGTGTCTTCATCACCAGGATCCTAAATCCATCTCTGTTTCATTAGTTTTGAATTATTTTCTTCATTTATCTGACTCTCTTCTCAAGTCTACATCCATTAGAGCAGTGTTCATCAAACGACGGTCCGCAGAAATTTCCTGCCGGTCCACAGGGCTGCCACGTGCATCATGCCCAAGACAGTGTTCTTCAGCTGCCTGTCCGCAGTGCGATCGATGCGGCATTATCTTCGGGCCGGCTCCCACATGCATCCTGCACCTGAACCAGAAGCCTTCTCTCTGATGTCGCAATGTCAGAGGGAAGGCTTCCAGATGAGGTGCAGGACATGCGAGGAGCCACTGCCCACAGCTTTGTGCACTGCGGCAGTGAGGAAGAGGGAGCCGGCACAAAGATAACACCAGAGGCAGCATAAAATGGTCAGGTGGGAGCAGGCCAGAAGTTAAGGCGGAGCATGGAGAGAGGGAGACAACAAAGGTAAGGGGAATGATTTTATTTTTGAAGTTACTGATTGAATTGCGTCAATTTTGAGAATTTACATCTGCTGCCTGTATTTTACATTGTTTAGGAAGAAGTGCTTTTTGTTTCTTTTTCTCTAGGGCTGTACTGCATGCGGAGTCTCGCATCTTAGGGTTTGTTTGTATATATTGGTACTTTTAGTTTTCGGTCCCGTATTTGCATGGAGTTATCTGTTTTCTGGTAGGAATGAATGTTGAGAAGCATACAATGTGCATTGTGTAGTTTAATTTTGTGGTTAACCATTATTTGTTATTAAGATTATATTGTGTGTGTATATATGAAAAATTAATGGAAAAAATGGTTACAATTAGTACTATTATGGGGGTGGAGTCTGGGGCAGAGATTGGGTGGAGATGGGCGGGGTCTGGCCCACAACTTAGCCTAGTGTTCTTTAACTGCCAGTCCGTGGACCGGTGCCAGTCCACAAAATAGACCCAGAGGGAAGACAAGGCAAGGCCCCTGTCCAGGCCATCCTGCAAGAACTCCAAGATGTGAGGCAAGATGTGAGGCCATATTTGGAACAACACTCAAAGATACGCCAAACTCGCATATAAGCCCGCGAGGTGGAAAGTCTCCGGGAACCCAAAAGGGTAGGGATCACCTTATCTGAATAACCTTTCTTACTTAGGTATTCCTTTTCAAGAGCCAAGTTGTAAGACAAAAGGGACCTGGATCAAACACTGTAATGGGACCCTGCGTCACCCTGTGACACCAGGAAATATTTCTTCTCTGAGAGAGTGGTTGATCCTTGGAACAAGCTCCCGGTGCAGGTGATCGAGGCAAACAGCGTGCAAGAATTTAAGAGCAAATGGGATGCTCATGTGGGATCCCTTAGAGGGTTAAGCCAAGGGAACCTGTCACCAGGAGTAGGATCCCTAGGATAGTAGACTTGGGGGTGGGTCAGTAGAGTGGGCAGACCTGATGGGTTATGGCCCTTATCTGCCGTCATCTTCTATGTTTCTATGAAGGTTGGACAAGAGGGGCAGTGGATCTGCCATGAGCAGCCAAACTAGATCTGCGTACCATGGGCACTGTGGCGTCCGGAACCACTAGGATCACACAGCCGAGGTGACAAGCAATGCAAAGGACTCTGCCCACCAGTGGCCACAGGGGAAAAATGTACAAGAGGTTGTCCGTCGGCCAAGGATGCACCAGAGTGCATCCAGCCCCTAGGCCTGAATATCTCTATGCCAACTGAAGAACCGGAGCGCTTTGGTGTTGACACTCATGGCCATCAGACTTCACCAGAATCAACCAGTCATCGAGATAGGGATGAACCAAAATGCTCTTCTTGTGTAAGGCCGCCGCCACCACCACCATAATCTTGGTGAAATTCTGCAGAACTGTGGCCAGACCAAACAAAAGCACACAAAATTGATAGTGCTTTCCCCAGATCACAATGTGAAAGAAACGCTGATGGGAGGCCCGAATTGGAACAGGCAGGTAGGCCTCCGTCAGATCTAGAGAAGTCAGGAATTCCCCCGGCTGTACCGCTAGAATGACAGATCTCAGGGTCTCCATATGAAAAGACGGCACCCGGAGCACCCTGTTAATCCCCTTCAGATCTAAAATGGGCCAAAAGGACCCTTCTTTCTTGGGCACCACGAAGTAAATGGAATACCTACGGTTCGAAAATCCCGAGGAGACACAGGGACTATCACTTTGAGATTGAGCAACCTTTGCAGTGACAAAAGGCCCTTCTTTTCCAAGGTGAACCTTGAAAGAGACCTGGGAGTGATGGTAGACACAACATTGAAGGCGTCGGCACAGTGTGCTACGGCCTCAAGGAAAGCAAACAGAATGTTGGGCATCATTAAGAAGGGTATCACGACCAGGACAAAGGAAGTCATCCTGCCACTGTATCGTGCTATGGTGCGCCCGCACCTGGAGTACTGTGTTCAGTTCTGGTCGCCGTACCTCAAAAAGGACATGGAGGTACTTGAGAGGGTCCAGAGAAGAGCAACTAAGCTAATAAAAGGCATGGAGAACCTCTCATATACTGACAGACTGAAAAAGCTAGGGCTTTTCTCCCTGGAAAAGCGGAGACTTAGAGGAGACATGATAGAAACCTTCAAGATCATGAAGGGCATAGAAAAAATAGACAGGGACAGATTATTCAAATTAAGGGGACAAATAAGTACAAGGGGGCACTCAGAGAAATTGAAAGGGGAGAGGTTTAGAACAAACGCCAGGAAGTTCTTTTTCACACAGAGGGTGGTGGATACATGGAACGCGCTACCAGAGGATGTGATATACAGGAGCACGCTACAGAGGTTCAAAGAAGCTTTGGATAGGTACTTGGAAGACAAAGGGATTGAGGGGTACAGATAAGAGTAGAAGTAGATTATAGGGATGGGATTAGAGGTAAGTTACAAAATTAATCAGGGACCACTGTTCAGGCACTAGGCCTGATGGGCCGCCGCGGGAGCGGACCGCTGAGCAGGATGGACCTCTGGTCTGACTCAGCGGGGGCAACTTCTTATGTTCTAAGCTGCCTGACAAGGAGAAGAAAGAAAACGATCTGTCAAGGGCCGGGCAAACTCCAGAGCATACCCGTCCTGAATTACCTCCAGGACCACTGATCCATTGTGATGTCGGCCCACCACTGGTAAAACTCCCACAACCGGGTGCCCACCGGCACCAGGGGAAGGGTCTGCAAAGAATCGTGGGACCGCTGGTAGAATCACGACCCCACCGGCGGGCACCCCGAAAGGACTGCATGTGCTGAAAGAAACAGCTCCTGGAAGGAAAAGCCGCTCCCTCGGGCGCTAACGATGAAAAATCCCGCAAACACCCCCGAGCAACACCACACTGTGAGGGCGGGTGAGAACGGTTCTCAGGAAGACGGGGCACCTTAGAGTCAGTCAAGGCCTGAACCAATTTGTCCAAGTCCTCGCCAAACAAGAACCACTAAAGGGAAATTTAGTAAGCTTAGCCTTAGACACCGTATCTGCCAACCAACCCCAGAGCCACAAAGTATGGCAAGCAGCAACTCTGAGAGCCATGGACTTGGCCGAAGCCCGCAGCAGATCTTACATGGCATCCGAAAGATAAGAAGCACTCAGCTGAATCTTAGCAACTTCCTGTTCCACCAAAGACCAATCATCCGACTCATGGTCAAGAACACGACGAGACCACCGGAAACAAGCCCGGGCAACCAGACCGACACACATCACAGTCTGGACTGCCAGGGCAGCCAAGTCAAAACTCTACTTAAGGGACTCTAGCCGACAATCCTGAGTCCCGTAAGACCAAGCTGCCCTCAACTGGCACCACATACTAATGTGTGATGGCTGAAACCACCGCATCCATCACAGGAGACTTCAAGGTATCCCTATCCCCATCAAGGATAGGATAAGGATAATAATAATAATTTTATTTTTATATACCACCCTACCACATAGTTCTAGGCGGTTCACATACATTAAAAATTATACAATCAATGTATATAAATACAATTTACTAAAAGTACATTAAGATCCACTAAAATATACAACTATAAAAACAATGTGCATTTATCAATCAGAATACTAAAACATCAGTTTACAAATTTATCAAATAAATCAGTTTTTAGTAATTTCCTAAAAGACATGCATGAATGAGCCTGAAAGATAATAGTACTTAACCATAAGTTCATTTTACTTGCCTGAAAACCGAGCAATTTATAGAAGAATCTCTTATAACGACAAGACTTGAAAGTTGGGAGAACAAATAAATATTGCCCTCGAGTAATCCTATTGTGTTTGTATCATTCAAAACATGAGGCCAAGTAAATAGGCGCCATTCCAAACAACACTTTAAAACATATACAACCAAATTTAAACAATACTCTAGCCTCAAAAGGCAGCCAGTGCAACTGTCGATAAGATGGAAATATGGTCATATTTTTTCAGACCAAAAATTAGGTGGACCGCTGTGTTCTGTATAAGTCTCAATCTCTTTTGAAGCTTTTCATGAGATCCCGCATATATTATATTACAATAATCCAGAATAGATAAAATGGAAGATTGTACCAATAATCTAAATCAGGCATGTCCAACCCGCGGGTGGCCCCGTGAAGAATTTTGTGCGGCCCCACTCGCGCTTGAGGACGATTCGGTATTTCACTTTGCCACTCCAGCTGTTTCCTATCTTGCCGGCTCCCTCTTCCGTCTTGCTGCAGTGTTCACTCAAAACCGTGGGTGGTGGCTCCTACGTGCCTCCTGCGGATGACCCGGAAGCGTTCCCTCTGACGTCGTGACATCAGAGGGAACACTTCCAGATCAGCCGCAGGTGGCACGTGGGAGCCGCTGCCCGTGGCTTTGAGCGAACACTGCAAGATGGAAGAGGGAACTGGCAAGAAGGTAAACACCCGCAGCCCAGAACTAACGTATGGCAGGGGACCCAGTGGACTTGTGCCTAGGAGCCCTCAACTAATTAATCCTGCCCTGATTAGACCCTAACTCCAGCTCAATCACCAGTCCCAGCATCTGCCACCATCAGACCCTCTTCTCCATGCCCCAACACTGCTACCAGCCCTCTTCTCCCATCTCCTTCTCCATCTCCTCCTTCTCCATCTGCCAGAATCAGCCCCCTTCTCTCATCCTTCTTTCATCCTTCTTCTTGCCAAGTCATGAGATCTTTCTCCCGACTCAACATCCAGCCTCAATATCAGCCCCTTTTTCCCATCTATAGCATCAGATTCTCTCTTAATCTTTCTGCTGACAGCATTAGTTTCCTTCTCTTTCTCCTGTCCTCTCCCCAATCCAGTACTTTCCCTAGTCTAGTCCATCATTCTTGTCCAGTACTACCCCTTTCTCTTGTTCCTTTGCCCACTTCCCTGAAAATATAGTCTGGCATTATTCAACGTTCCCCGCAAGTGGTGTCTGCCGGTTATGGCTCTTACTGAGAGCACGTGAAAAGAAAAGCTACTCTGGCTGCCACTTAGGGTGTGAGTTCTAACGAAGGGAGTGTGGGGGTCTGGCCCACCCCCATTTCTTTTCTCTCTCCTTCCTGGGACACATGGATCCTCGCATGGCTTGGATCCAGCCAGAGCAAATGGGCCCTGCTAATATGCTGTGAATGCAGATTTGGGAAACCTTACAGGGTCTACGGGCCCGGCGCAGTGCCAGATCAGCTCATCGCAGCCCACTGCATTATCAGTGCTTAAACTCTTGTATCCTCTCCTTGGTCTGCATGTTACTGCTTTTCTTAAAAGAAAAAAAAAAATGAAGAAAGAAAGAAAAATAAAGGGAGAGAGAGAAGTAATTTGACTTGTGAAATGACAGGCTGAACATAATAAGAGAACTGGAATTTAATCACTGAAGTCCCCTGGGAGGGGCCTTGGGATGAGAGAGTGTCTGCAGCAACTGGAGCCTTCAAAAAAGAATTGCCGAAAGCTCTTACCCAGGAGGAGAAAGATGAAGGCAGAGAGACAGGAGCCAGTAAGATAAGAGATGTTTTTGCAGAGTGAAAGTTGGATAACTTTTGGGAGTAGAAGGTGAATTGCTCTGGATTCTGGAGCTGCTCAGTGATCTTTTTTGTTCTCTGTCTGCCTGTGAGGGTGGTGGGGGGTTGAGGCCTGGTAGGTGCTGGCAGTGTGTTGAGGGAGACAGTTAAGGTTTGGCAGTGGGTGAGGGCTTAAGACTTGAGAGGGAGGGAGCACAAACTTAGGAAAAATGATGGAAGGAAGGAGGGAGGGGCATGAACTTAGGACACAGAATGAAGGGAAAGATAGAGGGAAGCATGAGCCATAAGATGGAAAAATGGAGGGAGTGAGGGAAAGACATGCAGAGGTGAGGGAAATAATAGAAAGGGAGAATTGGGTGTCTGAGAGAGGGAAAGAGATGGTGCAATTAGGGAGATATAGAAAGCAGAGAACTGTTGGGCAGAGAGAGGAGGGACAGAGACAGAGAGAGAATTATTGGACATGGTGGTGGGAGAGGAGTGAGGTAGAAATGCATGGGTGCAGAGAGAAGGAGGAGAACATGCTGGGCCGAGGAAGCCTCCTGGATGGTTTTGTTTTATTTTTGGGGGGAGGGAGTGTATTAAAAGAAGAAATTGTGGACCTAGGGAAGGGAGGCAGGCAGGGAGAGAGATGGGATGGGGGCAGTTGGGAAGAAAAAGGGAGAGAAGTTGGATCTAGAAATGGGAGAGAGGGAGAAATGTTAGGCTTGTGGATGGAAGGCATAGAGATGCAGCATCTCTCTTTTTTTTCTCCATTTCATTGTTCAACATCAAGGGGGGAGAGAAGAAGAAAACCAGAAAAGAGAGGGAGCAAAATGTTGGACCCTGGAGATAGAGGAGGAAAGATGGAACCATGGGAGGGCAGGAGGGAAGAGAGCTGGGATAAGATGATGCTAGGGGATGGAAAGAAAGGGACAGGGAATTATAGCCTGACCAGTGGAGAGAGGGAGGGGGATTCTGAAAGTGGTGAGCCATGTGGATGAGGTTAAAAGAGAGATGACAAGGTGAGTGAGAGAGCAATGAGTACAGTAGTAGAAATGTGGTAATGGGGAGTAGATAGAAGGGAATAGGAGGCTGGGAAAGGAATGCGATGGGAAATGCGAGAGCTAGGGACTGAGAGAAGATGGAGAATTGAGAGGTAGCTGAACATTTAAAAAGAAGAAGGGTGAGAAAGAAGGCAAGATTTGAGTGGACAGAGGCAAAAAAGAAAAGAAAAAGTTAAGAAAGCTGAAAGGGAAAAATCAATACTTTGAAGATAGGCATAAGAAGGAAATGGAAAGACAGAAAAGGAGAAAAAAATGGACAGCAGACATTGGAAAGAGAATTAGTTGAAGATAGAGAAAAAGCAGAAAGAGAAACTGGGACCAAGATGATGGAAAAACAAGGTAGAAAAAATTGTTTTATTTTGAATTTATTAACTGGAATATAAGAACATAAGAATTGTCATCTCCGGATCAGACCCTGGGTCCATCAAGTCTGGTGATCCGCACATGCGGAGGCCCCGCCAGGTGTACCCTGGCATAGTTTTAGTCCTCATATCACTGTATGCTTCTCAAGGGAGATGTGCATCTAATTTACCCTTACCTGTATCACTCTATGCCACTCTTAAGGAGATGTGCATCTAGTTTACCCTTAAATCCTAGAATGGTGGATTCTGCAATTACTTCCTCTGGGAGAGCATTCCAGGTGTCCATCACTCGCTGCGTGAAACAGAACTTTCTGATATTTGTCCTGGACCTATCCCCCCTCAGCTTCAGTATATGTCCTCTTGTCCGTGTTACATTGGACATTGTAAATAACTGCTTTCCCTGCTCCATTTTGTCGAATACATTCAGTATTTTGAAAGTCTCGATCAGATCCCCTCGCAGTCTCCTCTTCTCAAGGGAGAACAACCCCAGTCTCCTAAGTCGTTCCTCGTAGTCCAGGTTCTCCATACCTTTCACTAGCTTCGTTGCTCGTTTCTGCACCCTCTCTAGCAGTTATATATCCTTCTTTAGGTATGGAGACCAATGCTGGACGCAGTATTCCAGGAGCGGTCTGACCATGGCTCTATAGGGCGGTATTATAACTTTCTCTGATCTACTCGTAATTCCCTTCTTTATCATGCCTAGCATTCTATTTGCTTTCTTCGCTGCCACCGCACATTGCGCCAACGGTTTCAGGGTCCTATCTATCAGTACACCCAAGTCCTTTTCCTGTTCGGTCTTTCCCAGAGTTACACCTGACATACTATACTTGTGATCTTTATTTTTTCTGCCTAAATGCATCACTATGAATTTTTCCACATTAAAATTCATCTGCCCCACTTCTCCAATTGATTCAAGTCGCTCTGGAGTTCCTCGCTGTCCTTCTGCGATCTGATTGCCCAGCATAGCTTTGTGTCGTCTGCAAACTTGATGATTTCACTGGATGTTCCTTCTTCCAGGTCATTTATGAAACTATTAAATAAGATGGGTCCAAGTGCCTAGCCCTGGGGTACTCTGCTAGTCACTTTTTCCCTAGCTTTGGGATAAGTGCATCACAATTATTTTTGTATTCAGTGGTGTAGTCATATACAGCTGATTTGGGGGAGGGACTGGAGCCCAAAATTAGTGGATGGGCACCAAAGTTTCTCTCCGCCTGAGTGCAATTTATAAATATTTAAGCTAGTGGGGATTCCCAAGCCCTGCCAACTGAAGACATCTTCCTCCAGTCTGGCAACTCAAAATCTCCAAGCCTTGCAGCCAATGGCAATATCCTCAAGCTGCCCCTGCTTTCATGCAGGCATGAAAGCCAAGGGGGGAGGGAAGGCAGCAGCTCTGCAATATTGCTGCCAGCTGCAGAACTTGGGAAGTTGGAGGGGGAGGAGGTGGCCATCAGTTGGTGAGGCTTGGGGGTCCCTACTAGCTACAGCAGGGAGACTAAGCTCAAAGTGGGAGGCCCAAAAAAATCAGTAATATTTACCCTGATTAAACGATCCTCCACGTGTGCTGCTGACAGCTGATCCAGCATCCCCGCTCTGATGAGGCTCACTTCTGAAGAGGCTCACCATAGCTGTAATAGAAGTGAATGGGAGAACCAGGAGTACGTATCCCTGCTTATCAGAGTGGGGATGCGGAAGCCTGTGGCTGCTCCTACTGTCAGCGGTGTACATGGAGGATCACTCAGTCAGGGTAAGCATTACTGCTTTTTTGGGTTCTTCTCCACAGTGTCCCTTTAATGAAGGTTTATTATTAGATGTGTACATCTTCTATATTATTGATTGCAAATTTGGGACCTGCTCAGCCCTTTTTTTGCTAGTGTTAATGTTTGTGCGGCCCCAGAAAAAAATTTTTTCGGCCAATGTGGCCCAGGGAAGCCAAAAGGTTGGACACCCCTGATCTAAATGATGTACTATCAAAAAAAATTTTTATCGTCTGAAGTTTCCACAAAATTGTATAACATTTTTTTATCAATAAATTTGTATGATCATCCAAAGTTAGATGGCGGTCCAGTATAACACCCAAAATTTTAATTGAAGCTGAGATAAAAAAAAAAGTTTGACCATTCAAATGTAATTCCTTTTCTTTTATACTGTCTGAAGGACTAGCCAGAAAAATTTTTGACTTTTCCAGATTAAGTTTGAGTTTGGCCCTTTTTGTCTATTGCTCAGTATGGGTTAATAATAGAGAAATTTGGTTTATTATCTCCCCTGTAAAAGACATAAGTGGAAGCACTATAGTAATATCGTCTGCGTAGATAGACCGTGCAAAACGAAAAGGCGTTTCCAGTGCCTTCCATTGCGCGAGCACTATATCCTGAATATTCTGGTGCATAGGAAAAGAGCAGGAGGCCGAGAGAGTCCCCCAAAGCAGGGGACCACCACACGTGGGGGTTCCTTTGAGTCTTCCTCAAAATGGACAAAACCTTAAGAATAAGCTCCTGTAGTGCCTCCCACTGAAAATTGCACACCGATGCATCCTTGCCAGCCGGCGCCTAGCCAGCGGCATTTGTCCCCCCCGAGAGGATGCTGGAAGTCCAACAAGGGGTCCAAGTCCTCCTCAGGAGAAAACCCATCCTCAAACAAAAAATTTTCATCTGAGACCCACGGCCACTTGGACAAAGATGGGGGGGGACTAGGCCAGAGCTGTTGTTGAGGGGGGCTGAACGGGGGTAATAATAATAATAATAATAATTTTATTTCTTATATACCGCTATACCCTAAGTTCGAAGCGGTTTACAGTGAAGTCATGTCTAGAGAGAGTACAGTGTTAACAGTAGGATACAGGATAATACAAAGTGAGCAGGTACTGGGGTGATTACAATAAGGTACGAGATATTAACACGAAAACAGTTACAGAATGTTTACAATAAGATACAGGGTACTGGGGTGTTTACAATAAGGGTAGACACGAGAGGCTAAAGCCCCCCTGAACAACCCAAGACCCTGGGGAAGAAACAGGACCCCCGGCCGCCTGGAAGTATGCTTTATACATGGTCAAAACAAAATCTGTGGCAACCCCCCCCCCTGGTGGCAAAACAGGACTCACTGCCAAGGCAGGAAACCCAGCAGAAACCTGCTTCTGTCTCTCTAAGACAGAGGGAAGGTCGCCTGAGGCTGCAGGCAAGATGGCGGAGCTTCCTGCCAAAACCAGCAAAAAAAAACCTGCCGAAAAATCTCTCCCGAGACCTGCAGCGGCAAAGAAGCTTGACTAGACTCAACCGCTAAAGCAGGCAAGCTGGCAGCTGCGAAAAGGGAGTCCCCAACAGTTTTGGCGGTAAGGGAAACCTCCTTTCCCTGTCTGTCGACAGCTGGAGAAATCCCAGTGTGGGCGGTAGGGGAAGCCTGGGCTTCCCCACTGTGTGCTGGTGACTCGTGGTGCATGCATGAAGCCAGCGAGGATTCCCCGTCATGATGGCTGGTGCACTTCATGCACACACCAACTGCATCAACTGTGCACCTGGAGCACGAGCATTTTTTTCCCTTTAAAAGTGCTCATTGTGAAAACCGCTACAAGAAAAAAATACAAGTTCCGATTAGCAATTAAAACCAATGTACCTTAAATTAAAGGCTTCCCTTCAGACTGGTACTGCCTCAGGACTTTTTTTCCCCCAATATAACTTTAATTTACAATTGAACAGACCCCACTGGCTCTCAAAGCTATATGCCTTGCCAGTATTTGTGGCAAAGCTTACAGCTGAGGCACCTCTATAGAAAAAATTGTTGGGGATGTGGGGGAAATGGGGAGGGATTCGACCCGTTGAGTTTGGCACCCCCGAAGGGTCCTCCAAGCTCAATCCGGCACCACAATCGGGAACAAGAAGGCCAATTTAAACAACATCTGACAGGGAAGACTGCACAGGCTTACCACATCCACTGCTGGAAACTGAGAGCAGACAGTTCTTGGGACTGCAGAGCCCACTTATACTACAAGTAAAAAGTTTGTGTCATGGTGAACTATAACCCATCAGTTTCTGTGCTGATCTGTTCCAGTATTGCCATTTGAAAGGATAAAGACAGGAAAGTTTTACAAGTATTAAAATCTCCAAAATGGACAGTAGTAATGCACAGGCACAAGAGAGTAGGAGAGAATGACAAGAGGGAGAAGCAGAGCCATAACTGGCCACTCTGAGGAATGACTAGAGATGTGAAGTGGCAGCATTAGGAGTGGTGTGCAAGCTGAAAATTTGCTTCTGTTCTTCATAAAAATGACACAGTCAGATCAGTTTTTATGAAATCCCCATTATTCAAATTTATTAACATCAAGAATTATGCAGTACTGCTGTAGTTATTTTAATTAACAATAGAAAACAGACCGTATACAACAGAGTGAGTGTTCCTACAGCACTAATGCATTCACAGGTCAAAATGAGTCTTATCCAGTGTTCCCAACCCTGCACTATGCATTCAAACATTTGGAATACATTTGATAATACAATTCGATAAGTCATCCACCACCTTTTATTTCTAAGTCTGCACCTGAAAAGACAGGGTTTTGTCACCTTTAATGCAAGCGTGATACAGGAAGTTGTCTTAATATATAGCTCTGTTAAATTAAGTTCAGTAGTCTTTGCCACACTGCTTCATTAGAAAGTCCTGAAGTGATTGGAATATTCAAATGAATTTTAAGGAAGTGCAGAAACAGTTCACCCTCCATGGGCTCTTCCTTTCCCAAATACTGTAGAACTGTTTAACATTGTACTCTATGCCTCTCTGCAGAACTGGGAGATCCAACTCCTTGTCCCAATCCCTTCACAGCGCTGGTATACAGAAAGAATGAAAAGGCTTTGAAAACTTTAATATATTTGCTCTGCCCTTTCTCTCAGAAAAAAAAAAAAAAAAAAGAGACAGACTTACAAATCTAGAAATGAAAAATTGCTGTTAATGATTCCCATTATTCTTTGCCTTTAAACATGGTTATAAACAAATTATTTTGAAATTCTAACAACAAATCCTATGATCATGATCTTCCTCTGAAAGCAGTCCCAGGGACATGAGCTCAGCATAATCCTCCCCTAGCTCCACAGAAAATTTGAGATCCAGGATTCAATGCATGTTTGGATCTGACCGAATGTTTGATTTGAGCAGGAGCATGGCACGAAGCGTGGACACCTCTGCCCCAATACAATAAATGAAACACAGAATAAAATCAAAGGAAAAAGACAAAACAAGAAAAGATTATAAAAGCATAATTAAAAACATATATTTATGTATCAAAAATTCCATCAAATGAACAGATCTCTGTAGAAAGACAGACCAGGGACAAGAGGAGGCGGCAGGAACATTTCCCCCTGGATTCTTCAGTGGCAATGTTCCTTGACACTGTGGTTGGCGGTGGGAGCCCTGCTGCCTGGCATCCGTTGGCTATGGCTGAGGAGGTGGTGCCGCAGCTACAGAGTCCCCATTCCTATATGCTCAGAGCAGGATTTATGTTGCATAGTGATCAAAACTGCCAAGGTACTCGAGTGCTGCTCGGTAGCACAGTTGATACTGGTCCTAAATATAACAAGAGAAAGACACAATATGGCCTTCTTAATGTTAAGAAACTGCATTTCGCACAAGTAAAATGTAGTTAAAGGAGATTTTATCACCAGCATCCATACCCTAATACACTAGTAGTATCCATTGAGGGATGCTCCCTACACACCCTTCCCTGAATGCTTGGGGGCTCATAATAAAAAAAATAAAAAAAGTGGTCTAAATCGGTACTTGGACGATCAAAAAGACAGGTCGTTCCAAGTACCGATAATCAAAGCTGGTTTTAGATGTATCTAAAACCATCTTAGGCCTTTACCCTTCCTCTGAACGCCTAGAGCGAAAAGAGGCATTTTGGGAGGCGGAGAAAGGGTGGGAGGTGGGCTGACCTAGACTTAGTCATACTGCAAGTATAACCAAAAGTTTAACGATATTGCCCAGTCGGAACTTATATGTTTTGACTAAGATCAAGTCAAAACAGGTATAAGTTCTGAATAGGGGCAGCTGCCGCGATCAATTCAGCAGCCCCGGCAACCTTGTCCCCCCCCTCCCGACAACGCCGCGATCGCCAGCAGGAGGTGCCAAGCACTCCTGCCGAAGACACACCCTGAACCCCCCACCCCTGCCACGAAGACCGGCAGGAGGGATCCCAACCCCTCCTGCCAAAGACGCATCCCCCACCCCCTGAATGTTAACCCCTGAAATGCACCCCCCCCCCAACCCCATGGACCCCCCTTCCCACTAACCTTAAAAGATGTCCGGCCGGACGGGTTCTCCGGTATGCCCGCTGTGCTCCAAATGGCGGGCCTGCCCCTTCCTGGTGCATTGTGAGATGCACCGGGAAGGGAACTAGGGTCATTTGGCCTTTATCTGCCATCATGTTTCTATTAGAGCATCCCTATTATATATGTTGCCCCAGGTACAAATTAAGTGCTTGTATATAATGTATGCATGTAAGTGTGCAATTTGTTTTCTAGTGATGTCTGTGTTGATGTGATTTGTATGTAAAATGTAACTCGCCCTGGATAAGGGCGGGGGATAAATAAACAAACAAAAACAAATACAATGAAACCTTCCACCCAATGCGTGGTGGCGGCAAAAAAGCAAACAGGATGCTAGGAATTATAAAAAAGGGATGGTTAACAAGACTAAGAATGTTATAATGCCCATCTATCACTCCATGGTGCGACCTCATCTGGAGTACTGGGCGCGATGGACCTCCGGTCTGACCCGGCAGAGGCAACTCTTATGTTCTTATTAAGCAAATCGACTGTGTACCGATTGGTTTGCGACCCCTTAACGAGCAAATTTCCCTTCAGCCTGATTCACTTACCTCTACTGCGATCCGCTTTGAATCCGTGCATGCAAATGAGGAGAAAGGCATGCAAATTGGACACGATTCACTATACAAAATTTCACATCCGACGGGGCTGGCCGATCAATGGAAGAAGCGACTTCTGGGGAAGCAGTCGGAAATGTCGTTCCGACTCTCCTGTTCTATTGAAGCCCCGCTCTCTGCCCTGTCAGCCCCGATTGCCTCCTGCAGCCCTGATCTGCCTGCCCTGGCTCTCGCGGTCCTGCACCCCTGGGCTTGCCTGCCCCGAATGCCTGCCTGACATGTCCTCGCTGCTCCCCCTGGCTCTGCTGACTTCCCTTCAGTGCAAGCCTGCGGGTTTAAAGCGGAGGCTGCCGCTGCTGCATAGAAGCAGGAGAGTCAGGCCACGAACATGCCTGCTTCGAACATATCTGCCCCCGACTGCTTGTGCAAACCCATGAGTTAAACCCACGGACTGCAAAAGTTTAAAGTTAAAAAAAAAAAAAAAAAGTTGAGGCTAGGACAGGTCTGCACAGTCTGCGCATGCACTAGCTGTGCAGGCAG
The DNA here is from genome assembly GCF_902459505.1 of Geotrypetes seraphini. Classification (NCBI taxonomy): domain Eukaryota; kingdom Metazoa; phylum Chordata; class Amphibia; order Gymnophiona; family Dermophiidae; genus Geotrypetes; species Geotrypetes seraphini. The sequence goes on from NC_047095.1 coordinate 74,977,813, forward strand.
ATGGGGGCGTTCCTCCGATCACCCTCAACTGCATGTTTGTGTTTGCTGAATTCGCCGGACCTGCCCGGATCGGTTAGTGAATCCAGCCCATAGTGGCGCTAGAAAAGGTTCAAAGAAGAGCAACCAAAATGATAAAGGGGATGGAACTCCTCTTGTATGAGGAAAGACTAAAAAGGTTAGGGCTCTTCATCTTGGGGAGATAGGATTGAAGTCTATAAAATCCTTAGTGGAATAGAACGGGTACATGTGGATCGATTTTTCACTCCGTCAAAAATTACAAAGACTAGGGGACACTCGAAGTTACAGGGAAATACTTTTAAAACAAATAGGAGGAAATATTGTTTCACTCAGAGAATAGTTAAGCTCTGAAACATATTGCCAAAGGTTGTGGTAAGAGCGGATAGCGTAGCTGGTTTTAAGAAAGGTTTGGACAAGTTCCTGGAGGAAAAGTCCATAGTCTATTATTGAGAAAGACATGGAGGAAGCCACTCTTTGTCTTGCATCAGAAGCAAGAAATATTGCTACTCCTTAGGTTTTGGCCAGTAACATAGTAGATGACAGCAGATAAAGACCCGAATGGTCCATCCGTCTGCCCAACCTGATTCAATTTAAATTTTTTAAATTTTTTCTTCTCAGCTATTTCTGGGCAAGAATCCAAAGCTTTACCCGGTACTGTGCTTGGGTTCCAACTGCCGAAATCTCTGTTAAGACTTACTCCAGCCCATCTACACCCTCCCAGCCATTGAAGCCCTCCCCTGCCCACCCTCCACCAAACGACCATACACAGACACAGACCGTGCAAGTCTGCCCAGTACCAGCCTTAGTTCAATATTTAATATTATTTTCTGATTCTAGATCCTCTGTGTTCATCCCACGCTTCTTTGAACTCAGTCACTGTTTTCCTCTCTACCACCTCTCTCTGGAGCGCATTCCAGGCGCCCACCACCCTCTTCGTAAAGTAGAATTTCCTAACATTGCCCCTGAATCTACCACCCCTCAACCTCAAATTATGTCCTCTGGTTTTACCATTTTCCTTTCTCTGGAAAAGATTTTGTTCTACGTTAATACCCTTCAAGTATTTGAACATCTGAATCATATCTCCCCTGTCTCTCCTTTCCTCTAGGGTAGACATATTCAGGGCTTCCAGTCCCTCCTCATACGTCTTCTGGCGCAAGCCTCCTATCATTTTCGTCACCCTCCTCTGGACCGTTTCAAGTCTTCTTACGTCCTTCACCAGATATGGTCTCCAAAACTGAACATAATACTCCGAAGGGCTTTAAACTAGGTAAATTGGGGGAGGGTACCCACTCATGTACTAGCGCAGTAAGTAATTTTCCAGGAGAGGTGAATCGACACTCCATTTCTGAGACCGAGGTAAGTTCACACAGTAAAAACAATCATATAAAAGCCACTCAAACTCAGGCGGGAAATTCTACACAGGATCTTAGCAAACATAAAGTATGGAGGGCTATGTATGTTAATGCACACAGCTTAGGCAATAAAATTCTAGAATTAGAGACAGAGATAACGAACGCCGACCTCGATGTAATAGCGATATATGAGACTTGGTTCACAGACTCACATGGGTGGGACATGGCTATACCAGGATACAACTTACTTCGTCGGGACATAGAGGGAAGAATAGGGGGTGGGGTAGCACTATACACTAGAGATAACATCAAAGTCACAAGAATCACAGATGTCAACTACACCGGGGAATCACTCTGGGTGAACCTGGCCAGAGGAAACGAAAAATGCTTGTATCTGGGTGTAGTATACAGGCCCCCAAAACAACAGGAAGACAGGGATATGGAACTAATCAAAGACATTGAGAACATCACTTTACGCGGGGACACGGTTCTGCTAGGGGACTTCAATATGCCCGATGCTGATTGGAAGACACTTTCCGCTACTACCAACGGCAGCAGAAGGCTTTTAACCTCCATAAAAGTGGCGCGACTCAAACAAATGGTGCTGGAGCCCACCAGAGATCAGGCGACACTGGACCTGATACTCACCAATGGAGAAAGAGTTTCAGAAGTTTCGGTAGGCGATACACTAGCCTCCAGCGACCACAACATGGTATGGTTCAACATCAAGATAGGCTTCACTAGATCAAACACAGCAACAAAGGTCCTCGACTTTCGGGGCACTGACTTTAAACGCATGGGAGACTTCGTACATCAGGCGCTACAAAACCAAGCTGAAACCAATAATGTAGAGGCTATGTGGTCAATCCTGAAATGCACCTTGCATGAGGCAACAAACCGCTATACAAAAACAGTAAGTAAACGACGGAGGAAGAACAAGCCCCAGTGGTTCTCTGCAGAGATCTCGGATCTTGTCAAGGAAAAGAAAAAAGCTTTTATTTCCTACAAGCATACAGGAAACAGGGTGGCAAAAGAAGACTATCTGACCAGGTCTAAAGCAGTCAAAGCGGCAGTCAGAGAGGCCAAGATTCAAAGAGAAGAACAACTAGTGAAAAACATTAAAAAAGGGGATAAATCCTTCTTCAGATACATTAGCGACAGGAAACGAAACACAGATGGGATAGTACGTCTCAGGAAAACAGACGGGACCTATGCAGAAACGGATTCTGATAAAGCCAAGCTACTAAATGAATACTTTTGCTCAGTCTTTACTTGTGAGGCGCCGGGGACCGGTCCACAACTGCAGGCAAGGCAAACCTCGGAAGACCCGTTTCAAAATTTCAAGTTTACACTCAGCAGCGTCCATGCCGAACTATCAAAACTCAAGGTGAACAAAGCCATGGGACCGGACAATCTACACCCCAGGATTCTTAGGGAGTTGTGTGATGTCCTAGCGGAACCGCTGTCCGTGCTGTTCAATCTTTCCCTAAGTACCGGAAAAGTCCCCATGGACTGGAAAACAGCTAACGTCATTCTATTGCACAAAAAAGGTTGCAGAACGGAGGCTGCGAATTACAGACCGGTCAGTCTCACCTCAATAGTGAGCAAACTCATGGAAAGACTTATTAAACACGAATAAGATACGATCCTGACCGAGGAGAATCTACAGGATCCCCAGCAGCATGGATTCACAAAGGGAAGGTCCTGTCAATTCAATCTGATCAGCTTCTTTGACTGGGTTACAAGGAAACTGGATATGGGGAAATCTCTAGACGTCGTGTACTTGGACTTCAGCAAAGCTTTTGATAGCGTCCCGCACCACAGATTGTTGAGCAAGATGACTTTGATGGGATTGGGAGTGATATTGATGACATGGGTCAATGACTGGTTAAGCGGTAAAATCCAGAGGGTAGTGGTTAACGGTACCCCCTCCAATACATCGGAGGTGACCAGTGGAGTGCCGCAGGGATCGGTCTTGGGACCGATCCTTTTCAACATAAACATAAGAGACCTGACTCAAGGGCTTCAAGGTAAAATAACACTATTCGCCGACGACGCCAAACTATGCAACATAGTAGATAACAGCACCTTACCCGACAATATGGAACAGGACCTGCTCTTATTGGAACATTGGTCCTCGACTTGGCAGCTAGGCTTTAATGCCAAAAAATGTAAGGTCATGCACCTTGGCAGCAAAAACCCATGCAGAACTTACACTCTGAATGATGAGACCTTAGCTAGGACTAGGGCAGAACGTGATTTGGGAGTAATCATTAGTGAAGACATGAAAACTGCCAAGCAGGTGGAGAAAGCTGCATCCAAGGCTAGACAAATGGTGGGATGCATTCGTAGAGGTTTCTTCAGCCGGAGGCCCGAAGTCATAATGCCCCTGTACAGATCAATGGTGAGACCCCATCTTGAATATTGTGTTCAATTCTGGAGACCACATTATCAAAAAGATGTGCGGAGAATCGAGTCGGTTCAGCGAATGACCACCAGGATGATCTCGGGACTCAAGAACCTCCCATATGAGGAAAGACTGAATAAACTGCAGCTGTACTTGCTCGAGGAACGTAGAGAGAGGGGGGACATGATTGAGACTTTTAAGTATATCACGGGCCGCATCGAGGTGGAAGACGATATCTTCTTTCTTAAGGGACCTTCAACCACAAGAGGTCATCTGCTGAAAATCAAAGGTGGGCAATTTCATGGCGACGCCAGGAAGTATTTCTTCACCGAAAGGGTAGTCGATCATTGGAATGAACTTCCATTGCAGGTGATTAACGCCAGCAGCGTGCTCGATTTCAAAAAGAAATGGGATATGTATGTGGGATCTCTAGCCGGGTGAAGTCTGGGGGTGGGTCATTGGCGTGGGCAGACTTGATGGGCTACAGCCCTTTTCTGCCGTCATATTCTATGTTAAGTGGGGCCTTACCAATGACCTGTACAGGGGCATCAACACCTTCTTCCTTCTACTGGCTACGCCTCTCTTTATACAGCCCAGCATCCTTCTGGCAGCAGCCACTGCCTTGTCACACTGTTTTTTCGCCTTTAGATCTTCGGACACTATCACTCCAAGGTCCCTCTCCCCGTCCGTGCATATCAGCTTTTCTCCTCCCAGCATATACGGTTCCTTCCGATTATTAATCCCCAAATGCATTACTCTGCATTTCTTTGCATTGAATTTTAGTTACCAGGCATTAGACCATTCCTCTAACTTTTGCAGATCCCTTTTCATATTTTCCATTCCCTCTTCGGCGTCTACTCTGTTACAAATCTTGGTATCATCTGCAAAAAGGCACACTTTTCCTTCTAACCCTTCAGCAATGTCACTCACAAACATATTGAACAGGATTGGTCCCAGCACCGAACCCTGAGGGACTCCACTAGTCACCTTTCCTTTCTTCGAACGACTTCCATTAACCACCACCCTCTGGCGTCTGTCTGACAGCCAGTTTCTGACCCAGTTCACCACTTTGGGTCCTAACTTCAGCCCTTCAAGTTTGTTCAACAGCCTCCTATGAGGAACTGTATCAAAGGCTTTACTGAAATCTAAGTAAATTACATCTAGCATATGTCCTCGATCCAGCTCTCTGGTTATCCAATCAAAAAATTCAATCAGGTTCGTTTGGCACGATTTACCTTTTGTAAAGCCATGTTGCCTTGGATCTTGTAACCCATTAGATTCAAAGAAGTACACTATCCTTTCTTTCAGCTTTAAACTGAGAAGAAGGGGAAAGCCGACAAACGACCTGATGTCAACGCTTCGGACAAGAGTATCAAGTGAAGATACTGAGCAGGAAAATTGCTGGGAAGAAACAAAGGACGAACTACAGGGGTCCAAGGACCAAGTGAAACTAGAGAACAAAAAGAAGAGAAAACAGCAGGAGCTAGAGGAACAGGTGGAAATGAGGGAACAGGCTGAGGACGAGGAAGACGCAACACAGGAAGGGGAAGAACAAAACGGAATTCAGGGGCTGGCAGCCCGTGAGGGGGACCACAAGAGAAACAAACCACGAGGAAAAACAGCAGGGAAAGAAATAAACCGGGACTTAAATTGCTTATACGCAAAAGCTAGGAGTCTAAGGACCAAAATGGGAGAACTGGAAGTCTTGGCCAAAGAAGTGGACCTAGACATAATTGGAATCACAGAAACATGGTGGACTGAGGACAACAAATGGGACTTAGTACTGCCAGGGTACAAACTCTATAGGAGAGACAGGATTTACAAGAAGGGTGGAGGAATAGCACTATATATAAAGGACTCCATTCACTCGGCCTGGATGGATACAGCAGCAAGGGCGGAAGGATTGGAATCACTATGGGTTAAATTACCAGGAAGAAATGGAGCTGACATGAAACTGGGACTGTACTATCGCCCCCATCTGGACAGCCAGAAGCAAACGACCATGACCTGGAGGCAGAACTGAAGCAGGAATGCAAAAGCGGAAGAGTGATAGTGATGGAGGATTTCAACTATCCTGGGATAGACTGGAGTATTGGAAACTCCAACTGCGCGAGGGAAACAGAATTCCTAGAGGCTGTGAGGGACTGCTTCATGGAACAGCTAGTCAAGGAACCAACACGAAGAGAAGCCACTCTCGACCTAATCCTCAATGGGCTAGGGGGACCTGTAAAGGAAGTGAAAGTAGTAGGGCAACTAGGAAACAGTAATCACAACATGATCCAGTACAAATTAGAAGTAGGAACATCAAAAGTGAAGAGAACTACAGCGACAACGCTCAACTTCAAGAAAGGGAACTACAATGCTATGAGAAAAATGGTGAGAAAGAAACTCAGAAACAGCTCAAGAAGGATGGAGACCGTGGAGAAAGCCTGGTCCCTATTCAAGGACACGGTGCAAGAAGCACAAAACCTGTACATCCCCAGGTTTAGGAAACGGTGCAAAAAAAAAATTTGAAAAAAGACCCGGTTTGGATAATAAATGAAGTGAAGAAGGCGATAAGTGACAAAAAATTTTAGTTCCGAAAATGGAAAAAGGACCAAACTGAAGAAAACCGAAAGGAGCACAAAAAACACTAAAAAGAATGTCACCGAGTGGTTAGGAAAGCTGACTGGGGAAGCAAGAAACTTCAAATCGTTCTTCAGATATGTGAAGGGGAAGCAACCGGCAAGGGAGGAAGTGAGACCGCTGGATGATGGAGACAGAAAGGGAGTGGTAAAGGAGGAAAAAGAGGTAGCTGATAGGTTAAATAAGTTCTTCTCGTCGGTCTTCACAAGAGAGGACACATCAAATGTACCAGAACCCGAGGAGATCAAAAGTGGGGATCAAGATGAAAAACTGGAGCAAATAGAGGTAAGCCATGAGGATGTCCTCCAACAGATAGATAGATTGAAAAGCGACAAATCACCGGGCCCGGACGGAATCCACCCAAGGGTACTAAAAGAACTAAGAAACGAAATAGCGGAAACACTCCGACAAATTTGTAACCTATCCTTGAAAACTGGGGAGATCCCGGAGGACTGGAAAATAGCAAATGTCACACCTATCTTTAAAAAGGGATCTAGAGGCGACCTGGGGAACTACAGGCCGGTAAGCTTGACTTCGGTTCTGGGTAAGATGATGGAAGCACTGATAAAAGACAGCATCAGTGAGCACATAGAAAGAAATGGACAACTGAAAGCGAGCCAGCATGGCTTCTGTAAGGGAAGATCATGCCAAACAAACTTACTGCACTTTTTTGAAGGGATAAGCAGCCAGATGGACAAAGAGGAATCCATAGACATCATTTACCTCGACTTCCAGAAAGCCTTTGACAAGGTACCCCATGAGCGGCTACTTAGGAAGCTGTGGAACCACGGGGTGGAAGGGGATGTATACAGATGGATAAAACACTGTTTGGCAGGCAAAAAGCAAAGGGTTGGAGTGTAGGGCCAATACTCGGACTGGCAGAGGGTCACGAGCAGTGTTCCGCAGGGGTTGGTGCTGGGACTGCTGCTGTTCAATATATTCATAAACGACCTAGAAATGGGGACGAAGTGTGAAGTCATAAAATTTGCGGATGACACCAAACTCTGCAGCAGGGTTAGAACAGAGGAAGAATGTGAAGACCTGCAAAGGGACCTAAGCAAACTGAAGGAGTGAGCAAATAAATGGCAACTGCGCTTTAATATAGAGAAATGCAAGGTCATGCATATAGGGAAAAAGAACCCAATGCACAGCTACACAATGGGGGGATCATTGCTGGGGGTAACCGTGAAAAAGACTTGGGTGTGCTGGTGGATACAACAATGAAATCATCGGCGCAATGTGCAGCAGCCTCAAAGAAAGCAAACAGAATGTTGGGTATCACTAAGAAGGGTATCACAACCAGGACGAAGGATGTCATCATGCCGTTGTATTGTGCGATGGTGCGCCCGCATCTGGAGTACTGTGTCCAGTATTGGTCGCCGTACCTCAAAAAGGACATGGCGATACTTGAAAGGGTCCAGAGAAGAGCGACGAAAATGATAAAAGGTATGGAAAACTTTTCAGGCTAGAAAAGCTGGGGCTCTTCTCCCTGGAAAAGCGGAGACTTAGAGGAGACATGATAGAAACTTTCAAGATCATAAAAGGCATAGAGAAGGTAGACAGGGACAGATTCTTCAGACTACAGGGAACCACAAGTACAAGGGGGCACTCGGGAAAGCTGAAAGGGGACAGGTTTAGAACCAATGCTAGGAAGTTCTTCTTCACTCAGAGGGTGGTGGACACATGGAACGTGCTCCCGGAGGCTGTGATAGGGGATTCAAAGACGGATTGGATAAATTCCTGAAGGATAGGGGGATTGAGGGGTACAGATAGAGGTAGAGATAGGGTATAGAAAGAGTGGTTCACGGAAGTTTCGCCCCCCACATTTCGCCCCCAGCAATTCGCCCCTCACATTTCGCCCCCCACATTTCGCCCCCAGGTATGTTTCGCCCCCGGAAGTTTCGCCCCCACACATTTCGCCCCCCGGATGTTTTGCCCCCACACATTTCGCCCCCGCACATTTCGCCCCCGCACATTTCGCCCCTGCCTTTGAGGGGAAAAAGAAATCCGTCTCGGAGCGCGCCTGACTCGGAGCGCGCCTGACTTTTCTTTTTCAGGCGCTGCTGATGTGGAGTTTCCGCAATGAAAGTGAAATGCTCATCACCCCCCCCCTCCCGCGCAAATCCTTACCTCACGGGCCCTCAGTCCAGCTGCTGGTGTGCGCGAGCGAAGCCAAGGGGGGGAGGGAGTCGAAGTCTGGCCCCGCCCCCGGGCTTTCCCCTTTTTCGTCCGCGATCCGCTAGGACATGAAGGGGGATCGGGGCTTGGGCCAGAGCGAGACAGCGTCCCGCGAGCGTACGCCGCGCGCCTCCGACGAGCCGCAGGTCCGCCGAAAGGGAACATGAGCTTAGTTGCTGCCGTCTCACCTGTTTCACTGCCTGGGCCCCTCCGCGATCCCCGGTGGGGTGGGGGCTTTCTTGTGTGCTTTGCCGGGGCTGAGGGGGGGAGGGAAATGGTGATCGTGTGCTCCCTGTCCTGAAGGCGGCGGCGGCGGCTGCTGCTCCGCCTGCGAGTGCCCGCTTGGCAGCCTGCCATGGACGGCGGTGCTGCCGCCGGGGCGGGCTCCAGAGGGAATCGGTGCCTATGCTGGAGCAGGAAGAGGGGTCTCCGTCCCCAGCCCCGTCTCCCCCGACCCCGCCGCTGTCCCCCTCTCCTGGGTCGAGGAAGCAGCATGGGGTGAAGAGGCATCACCACAAGCACAACCTAGTTTCGGGGGCCAGAGGGAGGGAGTGGGTGTTGTCAGGACTAACATGGCAGAGGAAAGGCCCTGCCAGGGCTGGCCGAAAGCAGCCTGTTTACGGCACTGCCTCTGCTCACAGGCTGCCACTACTGCTTCGGGTAAGTGAGGGTAAGAGGCAGTGGGATTGTCAGGATCGGCGGCCGCTGCTGCTTCAGAGTGCTGGAACCATAAGTGGGGAGGGGAGGAGAGAAAGTGACCCATACCAGAAAAGAGGGTGGGAAGGAACAGATGCTGGACCTACAATTGGGGGTGGGGTAGGGGAAAGATAAAGAGAGGAAAAGAATGACTCAGACCAGAAAGGGGAGGTGGGAAGGGAGACAAAGTTAGAGTGAGAGAGAGAGAACGGAGGAACGCTCAGGGGCGAAATGTGCAGTACACATAATCCAACGCTCAGGGGCGAAATGTGCGGGGGCGAAATGTGTGGGGGCAAAACATCCGGGGGGCGAAATGTGTGGGGGCGAAATGTGTGGGGGCGAAACATACCTGGGGGCGAAATGTGGGGGGCGAAATGTGAGGGGCGAATTGCTGGGGGCGAACCTTCCGGATCCCAGAAAGAGTATAGATAGAAACAAGGGGATTATAGGGCCAAGTCAAGAAAACACCTGACAGATCATGGACCTGCTGGGCAGGATGGACCTCTGGTCTGACCCAGTGGAAGCAACTTCTTATGTTCTTAACACTTCCATTATTTTTCCAACAACTGAAGTGAGGCTCACTGGCCTATAGTTTCCTGCTTCATCCCTGGTACTAGTGACCTGGATTGGTCACCATGAGAATGGGCTACTGGGCTTGATGGACCATTTGTCTGACCCAGTAAGGCTATTCTTATATTTTTTATTATAATCACAGAAAGGCGGTATTGTTTTAAATTATGTATGTTGAGCTGGAATCTACCTAGAAATGTTTTGATAGAGTGGAATACAAACAAGCAAACAATCATGTACTATCCTCCAGTCCCAATCACAGAATATAAAAATAAGAACATTAAAATTGCTTCCTGGGTCTGACCAAAGTTCTATCTGGCCCATAATCCTGTTTCTACAGAGGCCAATCCAGGCAAGATTCTATAAGAACAGGCATACTGGTTCAGACCAATGGTCCATTTAGCCCACTATCCTGTTTCCAGAAGTGGCCAATCCAGATCACAAGTACCTGGCAGAAACCCAAATAGTAGCAACATTCCATGCTACCAATCCCAGGGCAAGCAGTGGCTTTTGTTGGGTATACATGGATTTTCTCCATCTACTTTAAGGACTGTTTATTATTGTTTCAGAGTTTGTGTTAGGTTACTAATGTGCATTATTCTGAAACAAGACAAATGAAAACCAGAACAGAAAACAAATATTTCAAAAGAAAATAAAAATCTTAATGTAGCAGTGTGAAACATAAAATGTTGTAGTTCTCAGAGCATAAAACCAAATAAAATAGCAGAAATGTACCTCTGTTTGCACCATGGCTGGTCGCTGTGTTCGCAAAGTCTTCACGGTCTGGAACATATCGACAACCCCCTCGTACCTCATCCGCTCCAGAACAATACTAAGAGTGATAAACACTCCTGAGCGACCAACACCAGCACTGCAAGAAGAGAAAATCATCACTGCCAAGGTTCCAAATGCAGATACTTTTCTTATAGCTTAAGCTAGCTGTACTACTTTGCCAAAGCTATTTCCACAAATTCACATTAATGGGTCCCAATCTGTTATATACTGCTGTAGAGCTTGCAATGCTGTTCTTAAGTTTTGAAGTTGAGAGGGATTTTTTTCTCCAAACTCATGGGGTGGCCATGGGCACTGCCATGGCCCTGAGTGTAGCGAACCTCTATGTAACTGCCTTTGAGGAAAAACATCTGTATTTGTCAACTTGGATTTCTTCTATCACCTTATGGTTGCGCTACATTGACAATGTCTTTGTGATTTGGTCTGATACTGTAGAAAAATTCCAACAATTTCTAACTTGGCTCAATTCTCTGGATGTGGATTTGAAATTTTCAGCTGTCATTGATAGGCAAACTGTCACCTATTTGGATACTGTGGTCAGCAAGACAGCTCATAAACTTACCACCTCTGTTTACAGAAAACCAACTGACCGCAATACCTATCTTCATTATTCCAGCTGCCATCCCACCAGACTAAAGCAGTCTCTCCCTATCAGCCAATTTTTAAGAGTCCGGCAAATTTGCTTCATCACCACCAAATTCAAAATTCAGGCCAAACTGCTCACTCAGCGTTTTAGGGATAGGGGCTACCCTGACTGGGTCATCAAACGAGCTTATCATAGAGCCCGATTTGACAACCCTAAGCTATTGTTGAATCTGCAGAATGCTGTTATGCCTGATCGCCAAGTGTGTGTCATCTCCTACTCGGACCAAGCTCAAACTGTGGCCAGTATTATTAGAAAACACTGGTATATTCTAACCATTCATGACCGTTTTAAAGAACTACCTAGAATTGCCTTTTCTCGTACGGCAATAACTCTCAGGTTCAAGGCAGCCATAAACCTTGTGGTCACTGTAATGTTTGCTTGAATTCTCTTTCTATCACAACTTGGCGCCATCCTACCACTCAACGCGAGTACAAGTTAAGACAACACACCACCTGCCTATCTCAATGGGTTGTCATGTCATTACTTGCCCATGCAATTTGTTATATGTGGGACAGACCAGCCGTAAAATAAAAACTAGACTTGCAGAACATGTCCACTATTTCTTCCCCCATGGTCCCTCATTGTTTGGATAAAAGCCACACGTTTTTTTATCTTACCTGGTTTATTATTGAACAACTGCCTGTGGATTTTAAAGGCACTGCGGAGGATCGCCGGTGTTGTATCAATCCTTGCAGGCTGCCTTTGGCCTCCACAGCACGTTCCCTATGACATGGTCCCATCCCCGATGTCAGAAGAGGGGCGGGACCGCGCTGCAGAGGCCGACAGCAGTCTTCAGAGGATCGCTACAGCACCAGTGATCCTCGGCAGGCTGCCATAATTAGCTTTGAAGGTGAGACCGGGAGGCCAAGGGAGGGGAGAAGCTGGAGAATGCTAGAGATAAGGGGGAAACTTGCTGGCCTTCTGGGGAGGAGCCCTAAATCAGTGGAGCTGAGGGTACCCAGTACTGGCGCCTATGCAGCACTTCTCGACTGGCCCTCCCCCTCAAGCAGGAGCAGCAGCGGATGGCCAGCAAGAGGCAGCGCTTAGGACAGGCTGGTTGCTGCCAGAGTGCTGCCGCTCCTGCTTTAGAGGCCCGAAGGTATGGGGAGGAGGGTTGGTAACTGAATTAGCGAGCCCAATTTTTTAAATAAAACAAATCTGTTCGAATGGATTCACCAAAGTGAATCTATTTGAATCGGCAAATTGGGCAGCACTAATAGAGAATAGCTTCCTTTTCAGTTAGTACCAAAGCAATCAAACTCCACTGAAAAAGAAAAAAAAAAAGAGAGAAGGAGGGGCACAGAGACAGCATACATTTCTGTTCTGCTCTGTAACTCATGAAAAAAGAACAATCAATATGAGCTCGCAGCTTAGGAGTAGCCAGGAACCAACCTGCTGAGTGCAGCTAGCACGGGGGTCGGCAACCTGCGGCTCCAGAGCCGCATGCGGCTCTTTTCCACCTTTGCTGCGGCTCCGGTAGTGTGTCACGCAGGCATGCAGTTACAAGTCCGGCGTCGCGGCGGGAAATAGCCATGCTGAGCAGTGAGCTCAGCACTACACAGATGAAAGCCTTGCTTGCTGATTGGTCCGGCGGCCCCGCCCCGCGGTGCCGCCGGACCAATCAGCAAGCAAGGCTTTCATCTGTGTAGTGCTGAGCTCACTGCTCAGCATGGCTATTTCCCGCCGCGACGCCTGAAAAAGAAATCATCCTGGCCGGGGTCGGTGTCATGCTCCGGAGATCTACAGCCTTCCTATCTCCCTCTCCCTTCTACCTGCTTCCGGCCACATCCCCTGCTCCGCGGCTCTCTTCGGCAACTCAGCAGCAGCTTCTGACGTCGGGGCCTACCCTCTGCGAGTCCCGCTTGTTTCAACTTCCTTTTTCCACAAAGGCGGGACTCGTAGAGGGAAGGCCTCGATGTCGGCAGCTTGTCTTGATCACTGCTGCTGACGAGTTGCTGAAGAGAGCCGCGGAGCAGGGGGGTGTTGCCAGGTGCAGGTAGAAGGGAGAGGGCCAGATGCAGGACTCGTGGGTGAGGGAGGAGAAGAGAGAGGGGAGGAAACAAAATGAAATATTTCATACTGGGCTGGGCCGGAGTGGAGGGAGGGTGGAAAGATTCTGGCTACAGGGTGCAGTAACAAAGGAAAAGGGGGGAAAGCTGAAAATGGAGATAGTGACACAAAGAAGAGAAAGAGTAAGCAGGACCTACTGAATAAGGATAGAGATACAGAGGGGACATGAAGAGGAGGTGAAATAGAGACATAGAAGTAATGCTGAAAAAGTGGGGGGGGGGGAGATAAAGACATTGAAAGGGCAAATGGTGAACATGGGGTAAAGACAAGGACAGAGACAAATGAAGATTCTGAAAAAATGATGAGATAGGGATATAGGTGAGATGGACACAAAGAAGGGTGATGCTGGAAAATAGGTGGAATGGTAATTCTGACAGACACAGAAGGGAAATGCTGGATCAAGGAGAGATGGGGCTCAGGCTGGATGGAATGAGGAGAAATGCCTTGTTGGCCCGGAACTTCCTCTCCTACGTCAGAATTGACGTCAGGGAGCGGAATGCTGGTCAGCGCAACACTTCTGCAGGGAAAGCTTGGGACGGTGGTGGCTTGGGGGCTGTTCCCCGATTGCGGTGGCAGCAAACCGAGTGGCTTGGGGGACGGCACGGAGACAGAAAGAAGGGGGAACAGGGAGACAAAGAAAAAGTTGGGGGAGAGAATGAGGTCTGGAGGAGAGGAAACATACAGGAGGCTGGAAGAAAGGAAGAAAGATTGGATGCACAGTCAGAAGAAGAAAGTGCAACCAGAGACTCATGAAATCACCAAATAGCAAAGGTAGGAAAAATGATTTTATTTTCAATTTAGTGATCCTGTATATAGCATTAAGATAAGAAACAATATATGCAGTGTTAGATTTGTTTTATAATGGTTTTGCGGCTCCAAGTTTTTTTTTTTCTTTTCGAAAACGGGTCCAAGTGGCTCTTTATGTCTTAAAGGTTGCAGACCCCTGAGCTAGCACTATCATAAAAGAGACATGATGGCAGATAAAGGCCAAATGACCCATCTAGTCTACCCATCCAAAGTAACCATAATATCTTTCTCTCTCTGAGAGATCCCACATGCCTATCCCAGGCCCTCTTGAATTCAGATACAGTCTTTGTTTCCACCACCTCTTCCAGAGACTATTCCATTAATCTACCACCCTTTCTGTAGAAAAGTATTTCCTTAGATTACTCCAGAGCCTATCACCTCTTAACTTCATCCTATGCCCTCTCATTGCAGAGTTTCCTTTCATATGAAAGAGACTCAACTCATGCGCCTTTACATTACGTAGGTATTTAAACGTCTCTATCAAATCTCCCCACTCCCACATTTCCTCCAAAGTATACAAATTGAGATCTTTAAGTCTGTCATCATACGCCTTATCACGAAGACCACACACAATTTTAGTAGCCTTCCTCTGGACCGACTCCATCCTTTTTATATCTTTTTGAAGCTGCGGCCTCCAGAATTGTACACAATATTCTAAATGAGGATTCACCAAAGTCTTATACAAGGGCATCAATACCTCATTTTTCCTACTGGCCATACCTCTCCTTACCTGACAACCCTTCAGCAATATCATTTATAAAAATGTTAAAAAGAACAGGTCCAAGAACAGAACCTTGAGGCGCACCACTGGTAACATTCCTTTCCTCAGAGTGATCTCCATTGATCACTACCCTCTTTTGCTTTCCACTCAACCAGTTCTTGACCCAGCTTGTCACTTTGGGACCTATTCCAAGGGTACTTAGTTTATTTATTAGACATCTGTTTGGAATACTGTCAAAGGCTTTGCTAAAATCTAAATACGCCACATCTAGCACACATCCTCTATCCAATTCTCTGGTCACCCAAAGAAATTGATCAGATTTGTCCGACAAGACCTACCTCTACTGAATCCATGTTGCCTCCGGTCCTGAAATCCACTGGATTCCAGAAACTTGACCATTCTGTTTTAAAAGCATTTCCATTATCAGATAATGCCATATTACTTGGTGATTTTAATATGCACTTAGACGATATATGTAATCCTTTTACAGTAGACCTAGAACGATTGCTTTCGCCCACTACTTATGAGGAATTTAGGAAATGTCTGAAAACACACCTGTTCCTAAAGTATCTAGACAACTGATCCTCTCTTCTCTCTCCCCTCTATAGCGATTAACTTGTTCTATTGATCACTCTCTCCTCAAAAATGGATTTCCTGTCCTATTAACCCTCTTTCTTCTTCCCCTCTTAAAGTCAATCAATTTGTACCTTTGCTTAATCTTTGTAAACCGCATAGAACTTCACGGTATTGCGGTATATAAGCTGTTATTATTATTATTATTATTACTATCCCCTTTGCTGTTTAATCTCTATATTACGCTTGTCCTGGATAAAGCCCACAAACACCAAATCAAAATTCACTCCTTTGCCAATGACATCCAACTGTACTTACCACTAGGGGACAACCGTGATTCCCAGATTACAAAACTGTCTCAGAAATCAAAATCTGGATGTCCACAAACAAGCTCTAATTAAACGCCACAAAAACTGAACTCCTTTGGATCCGTAAAGAACATTGCGTCTATAACCGCCGCTCTCTCTTCTGGGAATCATCTACCATAACTGCCAAAGACCAAGTTTGCAGCCTAGGGGTACTTCTCGACTCTAATTTATCACTTACCGATCATATCTTGCAAATGGTCTTGTCTTCGTTCTACTATCTATGACAACTATGAAAAATAAGAAACTTTCTCTGATTCGGACTCTTCATAACTTCTCTATACCTTCGTCCTCTCCCGTATTATTCAACGGACTGACTGCAAAAAATATTAAGACAGTTCCTCCCAAACCACAGTATTCTCTCTTCTTGTGCATGCTTCAGGCTCCAAGTGTCTGCTAATCCAGAACAACTGAACTAGACTCACGTCACTGTACCATATCACCTTAGTCTTCGGTTCCTTCTTGTTAACTGTTATGTATGTTACCATGGAACCCGTTCTGGGCACCTCACAGAGGATGGGATATAAATCAAAATAAATAAAAAAGGGAAACAAGAGGAAGTATGCATGAGATTTTCATTGCAAAATCTCCATGCCTGCTTCTTCCCCTCTTTTGTTTCCTACAAAATATGTAGGGACACTGGCCAGCAAGTGAATTTTATGTCAAAATCTTTTTTATTCCAAAAATACAATAAAAGCTTAAATGGAAAGGCTCTGAAAGTGCCTCATTTATTATCTTGTTAATGTTCAGACATTGCTCACAGCCTTCCTCTATGGTATCCAGAAAGTCACAGCACCTTGCGAAGTCCCAGCAGTTCCCCTCTGCATTTCAGAGCACTCAGACACAACTTTAGCTTCTTAAAATGACCTTTCATTCCCCCAGCCACCACAGCACCCAGGAAAGACTTCTTGTCACAATCATGAAAGGTCTTTCTTTAGATTTTCACCTGCAGTGTACAGTGATGGGTCCATCTTGCCCAAACTGCTCCTTGGTTTTGTGCACCTGCCCAATAAAGTCAATAAAGCCCTCCCCTGTCTTTGGCACTCCTTGTTCAGGCCAGTCTGTGAACTGGAACTGTCGGATCGTTCTTGATTGGCCATCCTACAACAAGAAAAATACAGCAGCTTAATTAACACTTTCACTTTACAATACATAAGGTACGGAAGACATACATATAAGGAGGGTAATTTTATAACATGGTGTCTAGGCGAGAAAGGCACCCACACTAAAATATTATGCCTGCTTTACACATCAATGAGCTAATTTTGGCTAGATGGGACACTTTGGGGTGGACCAATGATGGAGTACCAGAGTTAACACAGAAGTCACAGTTATCCAGAGCAAACAATCCTGATAAATTACCACAAATAAGTCAAGGATATACATCACAGTGATGGTTTAGTTTGATGGGCCATCCTTCACAGTGAGGTACAACTATTTTCTAAGAAATAAAAATAAATGAACACAGAAATCTTGCCTCACTAATCCACTATATTTCTTTGAAGGGGCCGAGGTGAGCCAGTTGATAATGTGCATCTGGAGTTTCAAAAGGAGCTTGCAAAAGGACCTCATGAACAACTCCTGAGGAAATCAGAAAGTCTTGGGACAGGAAGTTCTCCGGAGGAAGCAGGAGAAATTCAGGCACACTTGAAAGTGAAGTCCTCTCACTGAGCCTGAGTGTCAGTGCTCTCCCCTAGGCATTCTAAAATGTATTGAGCATGTGTAGGGTACACTGCCTCCGGTGCCCCTCCCCTCGGCTCATTTGTTTTTTATTTTGCCGCTCCTGATGAATCACAGCTCTCACCTCTCTCTGACTTTCCACACAAGATGGGAAGCATAGTCAGAAAATAAATAGATAGCCAAAACGTTATTGAAGTTCATGTTTTGTTTTTTAAAAAAAAGCAAAAACGGGAGCTGTTCCGGACTCTATTTAGCTTTTTTTTAAAAACCTCTACAAAAATGAAGAAACTTCTACCATCGCAATGATATTTTCTTCATTCCGGTAATAGAATGGCAGCTAGGACCGTGAAACTGCTGGACTTTATTCTCCTCACTGCAATGTCTTCAGCCCCTTCAGTGCTACTGCGCACCAAGGGCTCAACGATGTATTCCAGCCTGCATTCTATGCTGCTCACGCCCCCCCAACCCTCAGCCCCAGGTCTGGTACCGCCGGGGGTGGTAAGCCTACTGTCTCCACCTCAACTTGCTGCTGAAATACTGGCAGATGTTGGTGCAATACCACAGAAGCAGCCGGTTTTAAGAAGATCTGTGACTCCTTCTCCACCGCTTTCCACAAGAGCAGCACAAGGTTCACATAAGTAACAGGATATATGTCAGAAAGGTAAATTGGGGAAGGCTCTCGTGGGCTCAGTTCCAGCCTCATGGTCCACTTCCAGAACAGAACACTTCGGAGGATGTAAGTAAACCTTCTAAATCTTCTAAAGTGTCCTCTAAGTCTAAGCGGCTTGCCTCTCAGGGGTCTTCAGAGTAGGATTCTATACCTGCTAAACAGCCTGCAATGCCTCACCTAGTACCAGCTACTTCTGTCCCGGAGCAGGATTCATTTATCACAGTAGCTCATTTTTTTACACTATTGCAGCGTTTTATACAGGATAGTGCTGCATTACTACAGCAGCCTCCCCCTGCTCCATTAACATAGAAACATGACGGCAGATGAAAGCCAAATGGCCCATCTAATCTGCCCATCAGCAGTAACCATTATCTCTTTCCCTCTCTAAGAGATCCCACGTGCCTATCCCAGGCCCTCTTGAATTCAGACACAGTCTCTGTCTCCACCACCTCTTCCAGGAGACTATTCCACATTTCTACTACCCTTTCTGTAAAAAATGTTGACGTTATGTTGACGTATTTCCTCAGATTACTCCGGAGCCTATCACCTCTTAACTTCATCCTATACCCTCTCATTGCAGAGTTTCCTTTCAAATGAAAGAGACTCAACTCATGCACATTTATATTACGTAGGTATCATATCTCCCCTCTCCCGCCTTTTCTCCAAAGTACACAGATTGAAATCTTGTCTGTCCCCATACCTTCCAGGTAGAAGTTCAGCAATGCCCTGAATGCCTGGACCAACCTCCTTTTCCAAATGCTTTCCTCCCTAAGACTGGATCAATCCACCAGGCTATTCACTGGACTCCTCCACATACCTCTTTGTGCTTCTCCGCCACAAGACAAGTCTTATCCCCAGGATGGCTTGATCCGGCGGACCCTTAGATTTTTCACCAAGATCCTCCTTCTCATATGGATGTACCTCAACATCCAGAACAGGGGGAGGAATATTCTTATACCAAATTCTTACTTTGCTAAGTCTTAACCAAGATTCTACACCGGCAGGAAAGAAAGATTTTCAAGCTATTTTTCAGTCTTGCAAAACTCAATCAAAAGAGTTTATTGCCCTTCCAGTACATCAGGTACTACAGGATCTTCAACTGAAGAACTTGCATAAACCTCAATCTGTCTCTACAGTGTTCAGCCGTTTGGAATTAAAATACAAAGTTCAAAAGGCACCTGGCCATGATTTTCAATAACTGCCTCACTATTCCATGGTCTTGGAGTCAGCTATCAGAACAGCTAAAGCAACAAAAACACATTACAATTCTCCTCCAGTAAAAGAATATCATATACTTGATGCCATGGGGTACTAGGGCACAATGCTTTCCTCCAAGATAATAGCTTATCAACTCCAAATACTCCATTTTCAACACCCCATCCTTCAACAATTGGAGACCGCCTCGCCAGATGAAGTGCCCACTTTACATGTTGTACTTCAAGAGTCAACTTACCATCTCATTAAAACTAACTATGATACATATGATATATCTCGTACTGCAACAGTAGCGATTGCATCCCAACAAACAGCATGGCTTAAGGTATCTGACCTCAGAGAAGATCTCCATGACACATTGGCTGATGCACCCTATCTAGGAGGTAATCTCTGTGGCGAAAAAGTCAAAGACACAGTTTCACAGCTCAAAGAGGATTGCCCCCTACAACCAACCTAACCTACAGAGATCACAATCATCTTCTTATTCTCAAAAACAACATTCAAAGGACAGGAAGCAATCTTTTACATCTCAGCTTCCTCCGCTCAAATCAAATCCTGGTATCAGGGGGGGGGGGGGGGTGCTAACATTTCTTTTCAGCATGGCTACGCATCATGATGGACAACTAGGTCTTAATCATAATTTCTCAGGGATATTCTCTAAATTTCCTTTCTCAAGCTCCATCATCCACCCATCCTCCTCTACTGTCCAACACGCCTCACCAACATATCCCATAGCTTTCAGAGGAGATCTCTCTCCTTCTTCACTCCAACACCACAGAAGAGGTACCCCAACATCACAAACATCTAGGCTTTTATTCCAGATTCTTTCTCATTCCAAAAACGACTCAGGGTCTCTGTCCGATTCTGGATCTTCGACCTCTCAATGCCTGCCTCAAAAGGGAAAAGTTCAGAATGATTTTCCTTCCAACCATTCTATCGCTTCTCAGACAAAATGATTGGTTAGCTGCTGTAGACCTCAAGGATGCCTACACTCAACATCCCTATTCATCTCTCCCACTGGCAATTCCTTAATTTCAAATTTCTCAACAATTACTACAGTACAAAATTCTTCATTTCAGCCTATCATTAGCACCTCAAGTCTTCACGAAGTGCCTGGCTATAGTAGCGGCCCACCTAAGGAGGTAACAACTTGCAGTATTCCCTTACCTTGACTGAGTACTCGTGGCACATTCCGAAGAATCACCATCCAGGTCACGATACAGACCTTACAGGATTTGGGCTTTTTAATCAACTACAAAAAGTCACAACTCAGGCCAATTCACTCCCTCATGTTCATTGGTGCGCACACATTCCCTCATGATCACTGGTGCGTACATCAACACCATCACAGCAAAAGCTTATCTTCCAGAAGATCGCCATCAGATCATCAGTCTTGCCTCCCACCTCAGACAATCCTCATACCTCACAGCATGAAGCATCTTATGCTTGTTGGGTCACGTAGTAGCATCTCTATCTCTGGTACCACATGCAAGGCTGCATATGCGTCCATTCCAATGGCACCTCAGGATTCACAGAAATCAGCATGCGCAACCATTTTCAAAAAAGATTCCTCTACCAGCGAACATCAAATCTTCCATTCTATGGTGGATCCAGTCCCCTTCCCTGCAAGAGAGGTCTTTACCTCGTCAGCTTACCATCACCACAGATGCATCCACCAAAGGATGAGGAGCGCATCTCAATCAGATTCAAACTCAAGGTCAGTAGACACTGTCAGAAAAACGTTTCCACATAAACCACTTGGAGCTTCAAGCAATTTACTACGCTCTTCAAGCTTTCTGTGCTTGGATTCACAATCAACGCATTCTAATACAAATAGACAACCAAGTAGCAATGTTCTATGTGAACAAACAAGGTGGATCAGAGAGGCTTACTGTCTCTGGACCTTTACTCTGTTTCTTCATATAGACTTGCATGCAATCTACATTCCAGGAGGAAACAATATCATTGCAGACTTGCTTAGCAGAAAACTCCATCCTCACGAGTGGACCGTACATCCAGACATGCTACAACGTATGTTCCAACTCTGGGGAACTTTGCTTGTAGACTTTTTTTTCCCAATCAGGACAACGCACAATGCCAGACATTTTGTTTCTTACGCCTAAGCCCAGATTCAAAAGCCATAGCAAGAGATGCTTTCTCCATTCTGTGGAACCAGCACCTTCTTTATACTTTTCCTCCGATTCCACTCATTTCCAGGGTCCTTCACAAAGTTAACAATGACAGGGGCTCACGTGATTTATTATTTATTTATTTAGCCTGTCCTCCCAAAGGAGCCCAGAACGGTTACAAGATTATATTCACAGTATAAGTAAGACAAACTTTGTTGGGAAAAACAAACTTGGTGTACATAGAGGTATAAATTTCAGCTTTTACAGTATAGTCATAACATACAGATTTGCAGATATAGACAGTGGACATAGGGTATTTTAAAAATTGCAGTATTTTCCGAGAAGATAGTCTATGGTGGTTTAAATTACATCATTTCCCGTATGGACATAGTCTAACTTAGGTAAAATAGCTTTGTAGGTTTATGCATCATTGAAGTACGGTGGGTTTTTGGTCCGATGGTCCGACGTAAAGGGCAGTCAGGGATGCAGATGTAAGCTAAGGAGATGGGTTTGTAAAGAGGAAGATTTTCACGGCTTTCCTGAAGTTCCATAGACTGTTTAAAGATCTGAAAGATGGAGGGATGGTGTGCCATAATCTGGACATGAAATAGGAATAAGAGTATTTCCGGGCTGTTTCAGATGTGAGTGAGCGACCAGGTGAATGGCTAGCCGTTTTTCTGCTTGGGATCTCAGTGATCGGTTGGGGACATAAATTTGTAGTTTTGATGCTATGTAGCTTGGTGTCATCTTGTGAAATGTCTTGAAAGCTAGAACCAGGGCTTTAAAGATGCATCATTTTCGGATAGGCAGCCAGTACATGGATCTTAGTGCAGAGGTGACGTGATCGTGGAAGCCCAGGTTTTTCAGGAGTCTGATTGCAGCATTTTGCACGCCTTGGAGACGGGAGACAGTTTTTGCAGGTAAGCCTACTAGTAGCGTGTTGCAATAATCTAAGCGGGATAACACAAACGCATATAGTAGCTGGACAAAATCGTTCTCTGAGAAGTAAGCACGGATGCACTTTATCTTGCGTAGGTAATAGAAACATGAAGACACTAATTTTGATACATGATCTGAGAGCGACAGGTTAGAGTCGAGAATCACTCCCAAGCTGCGGACGTTGTCTTTGGCTGTAAGGGTGTCATTTCCCCAGGAGAGGGATGGGTGAGGGTATGTGCAGGAATCCTTGTGTATCCAGAGAAGTTCGGGATTTGATGCGTTGAGCTGTAGTTTGTGTGCAGTCATCCAGTTCTTTATTTCAGTTAGGCAGCAATGAAGTTTTTTTATTTGTGTGTCTTTATGTTGACGTACAAGTTGAAGAGGAGTGGGGATAGCAATGCACCCTGGGGTACTCCCTAGCAGAGAAGTTTTGGTTCTGATAAGGAGGGACCTAGTAGTACTTTCTGAAATCTTTCTTTTAAGGAGGAGGAGAACCATGCCAGTGCGACATCACAGATGCCGATGGAGTGTAGTCTGGATATGAGAAGTGAGTGATAATTAGTATCGAAGGCAGCACTCAGGTCTAGTAGTACCAGCAATGCTTCTTTATTCCCATCAAGGATTTTCCAGCTGTCATCTAACTGCTCCCTGCTGCCCCAGGCAGATCTAGTATTCACTACTCCAGGACCTTCTCGATACTCCTCCAATTCCGATGGGAGACCATCCTTCTCTGCTTTTACAACACAATGGGCATCTACTGCATCCCAACCTTCGGAGCCTCAACCTCACAGTGTGGAGACTGAGATCTTAATCTTAGCCAGTATTCTAGTCTCCCAATCTGTGAAAATTGTCCTTCTCGCAGCTAGATGTCCCTTGACTTGAAAGTCTTATCAATCTAAATGGAAACTTTTCTCAATTTTGGCAGGAATGTGAAGGGAGTATGGCTCCAGCAGTTTGTCTCTTCGAAGTGCCTTTTATTCAGATTCCAAAACCTGAAACCCTTAACCCCTCACACTCCCACATGATTCTTTGAGAGGGGGGGTGGGCAGCTCATCTCTGCCAAGACTCCTGGCCAGCTGTGAGATCTAATTAGCCTGCGCTCAAGTGCCTGACTCCAGAGGGGAGAGCATCACTCCCAGGGAACTTATTCCCAAGCTCCAAGTGATAGAGCAGGTCAGACAGGCAGGTATTCTTTCAAAAGTGTGGTCCTCCTGGCTTCAGACTTCAATGTCTAATCCTTCTCCTAGGCAGAGCTGTCTCTGGACTACTGGGAATCTCTTAGTACGGGGAAGCCTTGAAAAAGACTGGATTAATACTGAACGATAACAAATCTAGTGCAGAGCAGAGGAAAAGACACATTCTCAACTAACTTGTAGAAGTTAAGACTAAAGAGAGAGGGCACTCACCAGGAAGACAAGGAGAAGAAGCTGAGAAAAATGATTGATGCTTTCTACAATCCATCTCACAAGTTGGGGTACATAACCCATCCATAAGGAATTGTATGCTGTTTGCACTGGAATTATATTTCTGCTTAATTCCTGTAGTTGGGAATTGCCTCCAATTGCGTATGTCCATGTAAATTTTCATACAAATGTGTTTTTGTTTAGTTGTTGGGAGTGGAGGGGTTTGTGATTTCAGGTGTTGTAAAAGGTTAGAAAAAGAAAAGTTGGTGTTAACATCCTCGGCTTTTAATACCTACTGTGATGCACTGCGCACCCGTGGTACATGGTGCCAAGTGTCTGTGTGTCCGTCACTGCTAACCCAAGGATGTGGGTCAAGCATCCATGAATTGGTTGGTCCTGTTCACAGAGAGATTTCTGATTTCCTCATAACCAATTAGGTCTTTGCCTTCATGGGTTATCAGATGGCCTCAGATCAGCTGGCCGTTCCTCCTCCTAGGGTTCAGTTCACAACAGCAATCTCCAACAAAATTCAATATAGATCAGCCACAACTATTCAGGAAACTTTCTTCTCTCTCTCATCCACTAACAGTACACAAAGAATCCAGACAAAAACTAATTGATTAGGTCAGGTCTTGTCCTGGCTTGCCCACATTTGCCACCTCCCCGTGATAGCTATTCCTTCAGTTACCACCTCCCATTGGTGGAAACTTTAAAGAACAAAAAAGTCCTTTAAGCAGATTCCAAAACAAAAGAAAAACCACTCAAAATAAGCAATCTGGCAGTCAAACCATGCTGACAAAATCCTGAGAAAGAAAGGAAAAAATGAACAAAGGCTGTGGCTTCAAGCTGAGCTCCAGCATTCTTCCCTTGGGCTCCTCAGAGGAAGAACAAGCTCTGCTCTATACGGCTGCTTCTTACACCACCTCAGAACCAGACTGGAGAGAGATATTTTCCTTGCATCCTTATTGGGCTCAGGTGAAGCCTCTTTCCTCTGGGGCTGATTTTGTGGATGACAGACCCAAGCCTGTTTTACAACATCCTTATGGATCTGGCACTGATTTTAGGTTCCTGCTTCCTTTCTATTTTCCTGGGTGCCTCTTTGCAGTTCCTGCTTCCTTTCCACCTACTTGAGGGAATGTAGATAGTCTTATACTTGGGGACCATGGGTACACAATTTTAGCAGGCAATAGAAAAGATGTTAGTATTCAGTATCCCTGGGAAACAGACTTAAAAACCTCAATTTGTATACTTTGGAAGAAAGGTGGCATAGGGGAATATGATAGAGACATTAAATACTTCTGTGTCATAAATGCAAAGCAGGCAAGTCTTTTTCAGTTGAAGGAAGTTCTGAAATGAGGGGTGAAGTAAAAGCTGCTTTGTTTACCTCATTGGAATGACTACAAGACAGCATTTTATGTTCCAAAAACAGACAATATTTGTTTATTGTTAGTATAAAAACTTACAAAATTACAGCAGCAAAGGCATAGCAGAAAAATATATTGTCAGTTCAGAATATGCAATGGAGAGAAGAACTTGCACCCATATGCTTAGCAGGGGGCTAGCAGTTCCCCGTAGCATAAGTAAGTGAATCTCTCTGGCTCTACCTGTGAAGCACATGTTTTTTTATACAGAGAAATTCTTCCTTTGTTTCAAAAAGCACATCCCTGAACTCTGGTCATGTACTTCCCTATTGGTACAAAAATGTATACCTAACTATTCCTCCCCTCAGTCCACACCTCTCTCACTTCCCCCCCCCCAGGAAACAGAGAATTCTTCATGAACTTTATTCCTCCAGCTCTGAGATCCTTATCACCTTGTAGATAGTCTTATGCAGAAAGTTGGCAAGGGTGACCTCCAGCACCCCAGCTGTGCTTGGTTCCCATAACCTGCTTCAGAGACAGGCAGCAAATGTTATGGTACCAAGTTCTCTCATCTCTCTACACCCACATCGTCCTGCAGGGATCCTTGCTCGTTATAAATGTTTTATGGCTTTCCAGGGTGCCTGGCATACGTGAAGTCATACAGCACTGATATAACAGTTCAGTAGAACCTTGGAGAAGTATCCTCCCAGCAGGGAATGGAGACAGGAACTTTGCAGCACAAAGGCCAGCTGGGTTAGCATTTCAAAGGATACATGTGTTCACAGACAGCAAGGTACAGGCTGAGCCTGGCTATGGGAAAATATAGGTCTGTAGTGTCCAGCATACATGAGTGAGGCCAGTATGTCCAGGTTATCCATCTCAGGGGGCATATAATGAAGGAGAAAAGGGACAGACGCAGGAGTATCTTGAGGAAATATTTCTTCATGGAATGGATGGTAAATTTGTGGAACAGCCTCTCTGTCGAGATGGTGGATAAAGAGACTATCAACATTCAAGAAACCATGGGGCAAGTACATAGGATCTCTAAGGGAGAGGAAAGAATAATAGATGGTATGGATGAGCATACTGGATAGGTCATATGGTCTATCTGCCTTCATTTATCTACGCTTCTAAGTTTATTTCTTCTTAAAATGGAGCAAGGTGATAAATGCGGTTTTTTTTATAGAAGTAAACAGTAGGTACTTACCCTGGCATCTGTGACTTTGAACTCACGGAGGATGTACTGCGGCATGCTGTACTCTGCCATGGGATCCACCACAAAATACTGGTATCGGGCTGAACGTTCTGCAGGCCAGTACTGATGGCACTTCTCCTACAGAAATAAAAAGAGATCACCAGTGACAGGGCGAACAAGTTGTAAGTAGTCGGAGAGAGAAAGGGCAACTCTCACGCCACATAAATTTGACAGCTATTCTTCTGCTATTTACAGAGAGAAAACAGGATGGCATGAATGACCACAGAACAGTTGCATAGTAAAGAGGGGGGAGGGCGGGAGCAGATCGCCCAGGGCGATGTCTTCACGGGGGCACTGGAGCATCTCCTCCCCCCAGCATATTTCTTGAAATGCTTGCCGGCACAGCCTCAGATCCCTTCTGACGTTAATTCCTGGTCACAGGACCAGGACGTAATGTCAGAAGGGAGCCAAAGCCAACACGAGCAGCAGGTGGAAAATATTGCTCACGCCAGCAAACATTTGAGGAGGAACGAAGGGGGCAGGCGCTCAAGCAGCAGGGGGTGGGTCACACGGTGCAGCGAGGCCGGGCGCCACCACCTTGGGCACCAACCTCCCTAGCTACGCCATAGACAGAGTGTTTTGTGTTATTTTATTGTGTTAAAAAGTAAGCCACAAGGGATACACAAGAGTTAGTACATAGAGAAGTATCATATATTGTAAGAAAAGTCATCAAATGATGGGAAGAGAAGGCTAGATTCTGCAGAAAGAAGAGCAAAATTACTTGGTTGCAGCAGGTCCAATTCACCAATCTTACACAATAAATAATGTGACCATACTTGACATTGTATGGACAGATTCTTTCCAGGCTTTCAGGAAATATCTAAAAGGCTTACAATGTCCATAAATCTGTAACTTTGTGGCTTCCCTCAATTCTATATAACAGCTTGGACAAGGGGAAAGAGAGCTAGCAGGGATATGTGACTATAACACTGCTCTCTTCAGAGAGAACATGTTACAGGTAAACATCATATGCGAGACTGCTGTGGAATTGCTCCTGTCCAGACTCACCCAGCTGGATTACTAGTGACTAAAGTAGGCCCGGGGGGAAGCCTACAACTATTTCTACAAGGGAGGGGGTGCATGGTGCTTCAGCCAGGGCAGGATCCGACAAGAATCCCATATAACAGCCTCCGGAAGAGCGTTCCAGTTTTCTACCACTCTCTCGGTGAAGAAGAACTTCCTTACATTCGTACGGAATCTATCCCCTTTTAACTTTAGAGAGTACCCTCTCGTTCTTCCTTCCTTGGAGTGGGTGAACAACATGTCTTTATCTACTAAGTCTATTCCCTTCATTATCTTGAAAGTGATGATTGAGAGGGAGGAGTGGGGTAAAATTACATTATTAGAGATAAAAAGGGGGGGGAAAAAAAGAACAAAAAGGGGGGGTAGAAAGGAAATGGAAAGAGAGACAATAAAACATTAGGGGTAGCCCCAACACTATGGAATGCTTTACCATCACTGTCCCTGCCTTGTTTGCTGTGTATGGCTCCAGCTTCCTCACCCACCTCTCCACCATGCAGACGTAGCGTAGTCCTGAATGTCTACAGTTTTACATCAAAGGGCCATCCTTAAACTGCTCTCTGATAGGCGTCATGCCAGAATAATAGCTCTTTGATTGCCGTATTCCAGTTTTTGCAGCTGGATGACGCTCTCATCCTCAGCCTTTATTTTGGCTGCTGCTGTCATTTCTTCTCACTGTGTTCTATTAATTTTGTAACTTGCCTAGATGGCAATCCCAATGGGCAGAATATCAAGATAAAATATATCTTGAAACTCCTGTCCAGCTTACCTTCTCTCTCATTTTTTAAAAGCAACTTTATTTCCTCCATAGGAAATGAAGTTAAGGCAACAAGGGCTGTGGAGGGTCAGCAAACCCCTCTGGACTCAACCAGGAGAAAGATCATAATCTGACTCCTGGGAGACCACAGTGGGAAGCCTTAACCACTGGTCACAGGCCATAGCTAAACCTGTTATCAGACAAACATGCTGCACCAGTCAGAGGACCGAGAAATACTGACAAGAGTCCTGGCTGCATTATCTGTTATACTAATGTCATTTGGACACTTCAACTTCTCTGCTTCCATCTGCTAGCAAAGAGACAAACACGAGCCTTGCTTATTTCCACTGACACAAGATTCAGCATTTCTCACTGGCCTCCAACATTCTTACACAAATTTATATGAATGGCTGCTGTGCATGTGCTGTTGTTGCTGGCTCTTACCCGTCCCATTTCTCTCAGTTTGGTTAACATCACCACAATGGTAGAGTTGTGCTCCCAGAGCATACGCCAGAAATCTTCTGTAGTTTCAGCCAGTGGTCCTTGTGTAGCAATGTATGCTTTCTGCTGTCTGCAAAGCCAAAAATACAAGTTAATGGAAGTAGACTGACAGGTTCTAAAACTTGGATTGAGCCACTAGAAACAGAAAAAGTACCTGCATATAATAAATTACATTACATTACATTAGGGATTTCTATTCCGCCATTACCTTGCGGTTCAAGGCGGATTACAAAAGGTTAATTTAAAAAACAGAGTTACAATGATTAGCTAGAGAGGTAAGTTGTAGATCTTATTAACATTTAGCGGGTTGTTGAGGGTGGGGTGGTTTGTAAGAGAGTTAATAGGTGGTCATAGTGGAGATTCTTTTGTTATTATTAGTGCAGTAATGTAAACTGTTATGGTTGTATATCAGATCTATGACTTATTCATTCCAGATATCTGCTTGTAAATCACATTTGTTTCTGGGTCTGCATATGCAATAGCAGCGGCTCTTCTGAAGAGTCCTTATATCCGATCACTTGCCATCTTGTATTCTCTATACCAGCATCTATCTACACATAGAAAGTCTTCATTGAGATTCATTATAGATCCAAGGTAGTATAAAGAAATAAAACAAAAAAGAAAGGAAATAAGGTGATACCTTCTTTATTGGACTAACTCAATGCATTTTATGATGAGCTTTTGAAGGTTAACTCTTCTTCTTCAGATCAGAAATAAGCAAATGTTGACAAATATCAGTATATATAAGGAAAACATAAAAGCATCTGACTCCTTCCCATCCCTCCCTCTTCCTATCCCTGAAAGGCAAGTTGAGGAATTCCAAAGTTGCAGCCGAATCTTTCAGCATGGAGCTGGGAGAGGACCGTAAGGCCAAAACTGAGCCTCTGGGAGCCTTCTCAGAAACATCCACTGTTAACAGTAGCATCCCTGAGTCTTTCTGTGAGGGATGTGTTGCTAAAGTTGCCGTTGGTGGAGAGGGAGTTTCACCCCTCCGGATAGGCTTCTTTCTTTGTCCTGCCGCAACTGCCGTTTTTTTCTTCTCTGCTGACGTTGGCAGCACTGAACTTCCCTCCCCCAGCAGTACCGAGACAGAGCCCTAGGGGGAGGGAGCAACTAAAATGGTTGGTTGACTTCGTCATAAGGCACATGGGAACAGACTTAAAGATATCAATATGTATACTTTGGAGGAAATGCGGGAGAGAGGAGATGAGACATTTAAATATCTATGTGGCATAAATATGCATGAGGCCACTCTCTTTCAGTTGAAAGGAAGCTCCAGAGTGAGAGAGCATGAGATGAAGTTAAGAGGTGATAGGCTCAGGAGTAATCTAAGGAAATACTTTTTTTTACAGAAAGGGTGGCAGATGCATGGAACAGTCTCCTGGAAGAGGTGGTGGAAAATGAGACTGTCTGAATTCAAGAAAGCCTGTGGATAGGCACATGGGATCTTTTATAGAGAGGGAGAAATAATGGTTACTGCAGATGGGCAGACTGGATGGGCCATTTGGCCTTTATCTGCAATCATGGTTCTATGACTGTGTCCGAATTCAAGTTGTGTTGCCTATTTCTCGAACCGGCAATCCAAAGCAGCTACTACTGTATTCTTAACTGACTATTGCTTTCTTGCCCATAATGAGAGGCCCTACCTTGTGGGTTCACCATCTTAGTGTCAGTCTGCTTCACCTTCTTGTTTTGTGGTTTCAAAACAATTACTGTTCTTTTTTGAGCAGATACCTATCCATATAGATAGATCAAGTTGTATTGTTACCAAAACAGATGTTAGTCATAGGAGCCAGCTCTGTGGGTGCTTAAGCATCCCCAAAATTCAGCAAACTTTTTGACTATGTCCAGGGAAGGGTATTTTGCATTGGGTTTATCACCCCCAATCATTGGGTTTAGCATTCCCAATCAGTTTGATAAGTTGCACTGGATCGGTAGCATGAAATGTTGCTACTCCTTAGGTTTTGGCCAGGTACTAGTGACCTGGATTGTCCACTGTGAGGACGGGCTTACTGGGCTTGATGGACCATTGGTCTGACCCAGTAAGGCTATTTGTATGTTCTTATGATGGCATTAGATAAGTAGTCTTGTGGTGATGATGGGAAGCAGGAAGCTCAAGGATCCCTCCTCTCTTTCCAAACGGAAATTATATTTAACCAGTTGAATTTACACAATTAACAACCAATTTTAAACCACATTAGTTTTGTTCAATATCATCATTTGTGCAAGCATTACTATTTATTTTATTTATTGATTTATTAAAAAATTTATATACCACATAAAACTGTGCGGTGTCCATATCACATTCACAAAATCTTCTTTCCCTATGATTATCACATATAACATAGACATATCTAAACAACATAATTAATCGTCCCTGTTATAAACTAGGATAGAGCTCAAATTCAACCAATTCAGAAATACAAGCAAGCTTTAAATCATACATTGCTGTCAAAAAAATTCTAAAAGGCGATTATCAACTGAAATAAGCATAAGAAGGCATTGGCAAATAATTGAGTTTTCAGCATTTTCTTAAAATTCATCCTCCCCATACAAAACTGCAGGATACCAGGCAAGGCACCAGTAAGCCTCACTTCGGTGCCAGGCAAAATGGTAGAAATGATTATAAAAAATAAAATTGTGGAACAAGTAGACAAACATGATTTAATGAGACGGAGTCAGCATGGGTTCAGCTGAAAGCGATCTTGCTTCACAAATTTGCTTGACTTCTTTGAAGGTGTGAATAAACATGTGGATAAAGGTGAACCGGTTGATATAGTATATCTAGATTTTCAAAAAGGTTTTGATAAAGTTCCTCATGAAAGGCTCCTGAGAAAATTAAAGAGTCATGGGAGAAAATGGAGTAGATTCTGCGCCGTTCACGGAGGAGGGTGTTTATGAGCAACTTGAAAAACTGAAGGTGGACAAAGCGATGGGACCAGACGGGATCCATCCCAGGATACTAAGGGAACTCAGAGAGGTTCTGGCGAGTCCTATTAAAGACTTGTTCAACAAATCTCTGGAGACGGGAGTGATTCCTGGGGATTGGAGGAGAGCGGATGTGGTCCCTATTCATAAAAGTGGTCACAGGGATGAAGCAGGAAACTACAGGCCGGTGAGCCTCACTTCAGTTGTTGGAAAAATAATGGAAGTGTTGCTGAAAGAAAGGATAGTGTATTTCCTTGAATCTAATGGGTTACAGGATCCGAGGCAACATGGCTTTACAAAAGGTAAATCGTGCCAAACGAACCTGATTGAATTTTTTGATTGGGTGACCAGAGAGCTGGATCAAGGACATATGCTAGATGTAATTTACTTGGATTTCAGCAAAGCCTTTGATACAGTTCCTCATAGGAGGCTGTTGAACAAACTTGAAGGGCTGAAGTTAGGACCCAAAGTGGTGAACTGGGTCAGAAACTGGCTATCGGACAGACGCCAGAGGGTGGTGGTTAATGGAAGTCGCTCGAAGGAAGGAAAGGTGACTAGTGGAGTCCCTCAGGGTTCGGTGCTGGGGCCAATCCTGTTCAATATGTATGTAAGTGACATTGCTGAAGGGCTAGAAGGAAAAGTGTGCCTTTTTGCAGATGATACCAAGATTTGTAACAGAGTAGACACCGAAGAGGGAGTGGAAAATATGAAAAAGGATCTGCAAAAGTTAGAGGAATGGTCTAATGCCTGGCAACTAAAATTCAATGCAAAGAAATGCAGAGTAATGCATTTGGGGATTAATAATAGGAAGGAACCGTATATGCTGGGAAGAGAGAAGCTGATATGCACGGACGGAGAGAGGGACCTTGGGGTGATAGTGTCCGAAGATCTAAAGGCGAAAAAACAGTGTGATAAGGCAGTGGCTGCTGCCAGAAGGATTCTGGGCTGTATAAAGAGAGGCGTAGTCAGTAGAAGGAAGAAGGTGTTGATGCCCCTGTACAGGTCATTGGTGAGGCCCCACTTGGAGTATTGTGTTCAGTTTTGGAGACCGTATCTGGCGAAAGACATAAGAAGACTTGAGGCGGTCCAGAGGAGGGCGACGAAAATGATAGGAGGCTTGCGCCAGAAGACGTATGAGGAGAGACTGGAAGCCCTGAATATGTATACCCTAGAGGAAAGGAGAGACAGGGGAGATATGATTCAGACGTTCAAATACTTGAAGGGTATTAACGTAGAACAAAATCTTTTCCAGAGAAAGGAAAATGGTAAAACCAGAGGACATAATTTGAGGTTGAGGGGTGGTAGATTCAGGGGCAATGTTAGGAAATTCTACTTTACGGAGAGGGTGGTGGATGCCTGGAATGCGCTCCCGAGAGAGGTGGTGGAGAGTAAAACTGTGACTGAGTTCAAAGAAGCGTGGGATGAACACAGAGGATTTAGAATCAGAAAATAATATTAAATATTGAACTAGGCCAGTAACAGGGCAGACTTGCACGGTCTGTGTCTGTGTATGGCCGTTTGGTGGAGGATGGGCTGGGGAGGGCTTCAATGGCTGGGAGGGTGTAGATGGGCTGGAGTGGGTCTTGACGGAGATTTTGGCAGTTGGAACTCAGGCACAGTACCGGGTAGAGCTTTGGATTCTCGCCCAGAAATAGCTAAGAAGGAAAAAAAAAAAAAAAAAAAAAAAAATTTAAATTGAATCAGGTTGGGCAGACTGGATGGACCATTCGGGTCTTTATCTGCCGTCATCTACTATGTTACTATGTTACTATGTTACTATGGGATAGGTGGCAAAGTTCAGTTGTGGATAAGGTAGGGTAGGGTTAAATCATTTTGTCATTTGTCATAATGTCATTTTTCTCAATAGAGGAGAGTAAACAGTGGAGTGCCCCTGGAGTCTGTACTGGGACTGGTACTATTTAACTAATTTTTATATGATCTGGAAATTGGAACGACGAGTGAGGTGATTAAATTTGCAGATGACACTAAACTGTTCAAAGCTGTTAAAACGCATGTGGATTGTGAAAAATTGCAGGCGGAACTTAGGAAATTGGAAGACTGGGCACCCAAGTGGCAGATGAAATTTAATGTGGACAAATGCAAAGTGATGCACATTGGGAAAAATAATCTGAATTACATTTACCGGGAGGAGGAGGAATAGCTGTTATTTTTCACACCTCTATCCCTCTCCAGCCCAACACCTCCAACTCCTATTCAGACGCTCCAGTAGAATCTCTTCAATTCTCTATAAAACACTCCCCCTCTCTTAATTTCCTTCTTATATACCTCCCTCCTCCAGTAACTAAAACCTCGCTTTCTACCCTTATCTCTACTATTTCGGACTTTAATATCTCTTATCCTGATTCTATCATCCTTGGAGATTTTAATATCCACTTTAATTCCCCTAACCACCCTAACACTGCAAAACTCCTAACATTAATCTCTGACTTATCATTATCCCCTCTCATCTCAATGCCTACCCATTCTGCTGGTAACACCTTTGACATGATTTTCTGCCCAACTTCTATCTGTCACCTCTTTCAACACTTTCAATCTCATTCTCTACCTTGGACAGATCACACCTTAATTAACTGGCAATTGGACCTCCCTGTACTCTCATACTATACCCAACAAAAAAATTACTATATCCCCCGGAACATTAATAAAATAACTCTTCCTGCTATCCAAAACTCCTTCAACTTAAACCTCAACGACTTTTCCTCACTTTCTATCAATAAACAATTCTCTCTCTGGGAAACCTCTACAAAATCTTTAATAGACTCCCTGGCACCTCAACAAGAAAAAAAAACTCATCCCAAATCAGACTCAAAAAAACAACAACCCTGGTATAACAATAAACTTGCCCTCCTTCGTCGACAACTTCGATCTGTGGAACATAAATGGCGTAAAACATGCCATAATAGCTTTCTCATCCTGTTCAAGGAAAAAGCCTCTCATTATAAAACTGCCATACAACAAACCAAGAGAGAATACTATTCCAAACTTATCTCTTCCACCCGTAACTCTTCAGCTCTCTTCAATCTAGTTCAATCTCTCTCAAAATATTCAAAAAAAAAAAAAAAAAAAATCCACACCCTCAACTACGCAACCATCTGCCAATGAGCTGGCACTTTTCTTTGATACAAAAATCAAAGATATTAGATCACATCTAGGACCTTCCTCTTCTGCCTCTCCTTCTCATACTCCCGATGAATCTCCCCATCTCTCATTCAGCACCTGTTCAAATTTCAAAATGCCCTCTCTAGCTAATCTTCTCCTTATCTTACAATCCTTAAATACCTCAACAATCTTATGGAGAGTATTCCCCCTCCACTCCTTAAAAAAATATTTTCCTTCTTTGGCCCATTCATCTGGGAAATGGTATCTAAGTCTCTTTCTGACAACCTAGTACTTACTGCTTGGAAAACAGCACTCGTTATCCCAAAATTGAAACAGCACAACTTAGACCCTTCTCAGCCAGCAAATTACCGCCCTATCGCTAACCTACCCTTAATCTCTAAACTAACGGAAAAAATCATTCACACTCAACTTACAGAATTTATGCTCTTCATCCATGTCAAACAGGTTTTCATTCTTCACACTCCACTGAACTGTCACTGCTAGGCCTTATCTCAACTATTCATTACTATCATGATCACCAAAAATCTGTTCTTCTTATTTCCCTTGACCTGTCCGCAGCCTTCGACACTATTGATCACTCTCTTCTTATTAATCGACTTAAAGACTGCGGTATAACAGGTCCGGCTCTTCTATGGTTCATTTCATACTTTAATGAACGTAGCTTTAAAGTTCAGGTAAAGAATGAAACTTCTCAACCTATATCACCAACCCATGGTGTTCCGCAAGGATCTATTCTATCTCCACTACTATTCAATATCTTTCTGTCTCCTCTTCTTACGCTAGCACAATCTATTGGATTCACAATTTTCGCCTATGCTGATGACATACAACTACTCCACCCAGTCAACACCTCAAATACTTCAGATATAACAGACATAAACAATAAAATGGATACTATAAACGACTGGCTCTATACAAATAAACTTTCTCTCAACATTGATAAATCCCGTGCTCTACTACTCCCAATCAAAAACAGCGAATCTCTATCTGGCAAAATTTCTATCAAATCCACTCCTATACAAATGGAAACAAAAATAAAATTATTAGGAGTCATTATCGATAAGGATCTCACATTCCATGATCAAATCAGTTCGGTAGTAAGAATCTGTTTTTTCAAACTTCGTCTTATTCGTTCATTAACTTCAATCTTAGGGATAGAGGCAATCACAATTCTGGTTCACTCTCTTGTCATTTCTCACTTAGACTATTGCAACTCTCTTTATAACGGCCTCCCACAAAAAGAAACCCGCCGCTTACAATTAATACAAAATACAGCAATAAAACTTATTTACAAAATAGGCAAATATGATCATGTCACCCCGCTTCTGAAAGAGGCACATTGGTTGCCTATCATACATCGTATCACCTATAAAATCATCTTGCTTACCTTCAGAATAAAACTCTCACACCAGCCTCTATATCTTGATAAGGTTCTCATCCCCCAATGTTCTTCACGTACTCTGAGGTCAACAGATCAAACACTTTTACGAATTCCTTCCGTAAAAGAGTTCTATTATACCCGGAAAATAAATTTTACAGTAGTCGCCCCAACGTTGTGGAATGCCCTGCCACAACAACTTAGAGAAGAACAACATTTAGATAAATTTAAGATTAACTTGAAGACTTTCTTATTTCGTGATGCTTTTGCCTGTGCTTAGAGCTACTTTCTTTTTCTTTTTTTTCTTCTCTTAACTTTTTCCTCTCTATTTCCCTCTCTTTCTTTTTTCTCTCTTTCACTCTGCTGGTTCCAATTTATTTAACCAACCGTTTTAATAAAGCGACCCCACCCAATATGTTTTTCCCCATTCCCACTTTCTCCCTTTCTTCTCCAAAACATGTAACTTTTCCCCTCCTTTCCCTCTTATCCTCACTCTCATGTCAGTCAAGTTATGTTTTTGATGTTCACCCATCTTCCTTTTATATTTATGATTCTTTTCTCTTTTTATAATTTTATTGTGAACCGGCCAGATACCTGTTGATGGTCGGTATATTAAAAAGATAATAAACTTGAAACTTGATGCTAGGGTCCACCTTGGGGATTAGCGCCCAAGAAAAGGATCTGGGTATTATTGTAGACAATACGATGAAATCTTCTGCTTAATGTGCGATGGTGGCCAAAAAAGCAAACAGGATGCTAGGAATTATTTAATAAGGGATGGTTAACAAGAGTAAGAATGTCATAATGCCCCTCTATCGCTCCATGGTGCGACCTCATTTTGAGTATTGCGTTCAATTCTGGTCTCCTTATCTCAAGAAAGATATAGTGGTGCTAGAAAAGGTTCAAAGAAGAGCGACCAAGATGGTAAAGGGGATGGAACTCCTCTCGTATGAGGAAATACTAAAAAGGTTTGGGGCTCTTCAGCTTGGAAAAGAGACAGCTGAGGTGAGATATGATTGAAGTCTACAAAATCTTGAGTGGAGTAAAACGGGTACAAATGGATCAATTTTTCGCTCAGTCAAAAATTACAAAGACTAGGGGACACTCGATGAAGTTACAGGAAATACTTTTAAAACGAATAGGAGGATTTTTTTTTCACTCAAGAGAATAGTTAAGCTCTGGAAAGCACTGCCCGAGGATGTGGTAAGAGTGGATAGTATAGCTGGTTTTAAGAAAGGTTTGGACAAGTTCCTGGAGGAAAAGTCCATAGTCTGTTATTGAGAAAGACAAGGGGAAAGCCACTGCTTGCCCTGAATTAGTAGTATGGAATATTGCTACACCTTGGGTTTTGGCCAGGTATTAGTGACCTGGATTGGCCACCGTTAGAATGGGCTACTGGGCTTGATGGACCATTGGTCTGACCCAGTAAGGCTATTCTTTTGTTCTACGCCAGCCACAGATATCATTGATGCTCCGATCCTAGTATGCAGAGCCGACATTCTACCCTCCAAACTTAATTTCATCCCATTTACATCTCTAAGCATGTTTGGCCATAAAGATCATATCATCTCAGATATGTCCAGCAATATTCATACTGTGAGAAGCATCCACCCCAATCCTCTAAAAGAGAAAAATCTCAGTCAACTGTGCTCACCTGTAGCCATCTATGAAACTGGCGTTGATATAGTCAGACCCGTCGACACCTCGAATGGGCTGCAAGCAGACTCTGGTTAGCTCATATGGCATAATGTTCACCAAGCGGTTCTTGAACTTGTTGCAGGTTAGGTTGGCACTAATAAAACGTGAGGTATGTGCTTTAGAATTGGCCAGGAGCTGGAAAACAGAAATCACAATGAGGCCATCTCATGAACACAATTCCAGGAGCCCTCAGATAGTTCAGACATTTCACCTATCAAGTCTGTCCAGTCATCCTGATTACTGAGTCATAATAGTTGCTCTTACCATTATATATGTTAAAATTATTTTGTACCATTTTCTAAAGGTGATAATTCAGAAAAATGGAAAAAAAAAATCAACATAAATCTGGAAGTAGTGCTCGAGTTTTTCCCTTATTTGGAAGTTAGGCCCTGCCAGTGCATCCCAGAATGCACTGGGTGGGGCAGGGTGTAATCATTTTGATGAAGTCACCTGGAGGAAGGAAGGATGCCTCCTCTCCATCTTCGGTTAAAAAACTTTGGGGCCAAGGGGTGTGCCTCTAGACCTGCCAGTGGGGAAAGGCCCTGGACTGCCTTGGGAGGGGGTGTCAGTATCTGCCGGGGGGAGGGGGAGGCACTGGACCACCAGGGCTAGGGTTTTTGGGGAAGCCAATTTGGGGCAGAGTGGTTGGATTGGTTGGAGAGGTGTCAACCAACCCTTCTAACACTGCTTTGGATATGACAGTATTTTTTCTAGCACTAAACATGCCTGACAGCTTTTGAGCATGTTGCAGGGGAATTAAATTACTCATTTAAGTTCAAATATTTTTTATTAATTTTATAACAAAGTATACAAATATTAAATAAAACATGAAACAATCTGATTATACAAAGCTTAAATATTTTATATATATATATATATATATACATACACACACACATTATATTAAATTATGAATAAGACAAGTGTACATGGCATTACCAGCACACACATTATCAGCCAATGGCATACTTGCAATCATCCACATGTATAAGAGCTTCCAACAAGCATCACAAATTAAGTTAAGGGGAGGTGATCAATATACCGTATTTTTCACTCCATAAGATGCACCAGAACATAAGACACACCCTAGAGTTAGAGTAGGAAAACCAGAAAAAAAACCCATTCTGAACCAAATTGTGAACTAATATATACCAGGCTCTGCACCCTGTCTCCCCTTCCCTGCCAGGCTGTTCCTTTCATTTTTCATATAAAATACACACAGCAGATATAAATGATCAAAACTGACACATTTTGATCACTAAATTGAAAATAAAATCATTTTTCCTACCTTTGTTGTCTGGTGATTTCATGAGTCTCCTTCCTTTCTTTCTTCATGCCCAACAATTGTCCTTTTCTATTCCCTCCCTCCCATGTTCGTACCCCCCACCACTGCCTTCCAGCCTTTGTTCTTCGGTGTCTACTGCGAGCTGTCAAAGCAATGGGGCCTGACAACCTACACCCCAGGGTGCTCATGGAGTTATGTGATGTCTTGGCGGAACCGCTATCCGCGCTCTTCAATCTCTCCCTTAGTACGGGTAATGTCCCGTTGGACTGGAAGATGGCTAACGTCATTCCACTCCACAAGAAAGGCTCTAAGATGGAGACAGCAAACTACAGACTGGTGAGTCTGGAATACTGCGTCCAATATTGGTCGCCGTACCTTAAGAAGGATATGGCGATACTCGAGAGGGTTCAGAGGAGAGCGACACGTCTGATAAAAGGGATGGAAAACCTTCCATATGCTGAGAGATTGGAGAAACTGGGTCTCTTTTCCCTGGAGAAGAGGAGACTTAGAGGGGATATGATAGAGACTTATAAGATCATGAAGGGCATAGAGAGAGTAGAGAGGGACAGATTCTTCACACTTTCAAAAAATAAAAGAACAAGAGGGCATCTGGAAAAGTTGAAAGGGGACAGATTCAAAACAAATGCTAGGAAGTTCTTCTTTACCCAACGTGTGGTGGACACCTGGAATGCGCTTCCAGAGAATGTAATAGGGCAGAGTACGGTACTGGGATTTAAGAAAGGATTGGACGGTTTCCTGCTGGAAAAGAGGATAGAGGGGTATAAATAGAGGATTTCTGCACAGGTCCTGGACCTGTTGGGCCGCCGCGTGAGCGGACTGCTGGGCATGATGGACCTCAGGTCTGACCCAGCAGAGGCATTGCTTATGTTCTTATGTCTCACATCAATGGTGTGCAAACTAATGGAAACTCTAATCAAACGCCAATTGGATACGATCCTGAACGAGGAGAATCTACGGGATCCCCGTCAACATGGATTTACTAAGGGGAGATCCTGCCAATCCAACCTGATCAGCTTCTTTGACTGGGTGATGAGGAAGCTGGATGTTGGGGAGTCCCTGGACATCGTATACCTGGACTTCAGTAAAGCATTCGATAGCATTCCACACCGCAGGTTGCTGAGCAAGATGAGTTCTATAGGATTGGGTGACACATTGATGAAATGGGTTGGGAACTGGCTTGGAGGTAGGCTTCAGAGGGTAGTGGTGATCAGTGGAGTGCCGCAGGGCTCGGTCCTGGGCCCGATCCTATTCAACATCTTTATAAGAGACTTGGCAGAAGGGCTGCGAGGCAAAATAACATTATTCGCCGATGACGCCAAACTAAGCAATGTAGTGGGCAAAAACACAACAGACATAAATTCAGTGCCCGACAACATGATGCACGACCTACTCCTACTGCAGCACTGGTCTAGGTCCTGGCAACTCAGCTTCAATGCCAAAATATGCAAAGTTATGCACCTGGGCATCCAAAATCCATGCAAGACTTACACCCTTAAGGGTGAGATCCTAACAAGAACTGAAGCAGAACGAGACTTAGGGGTGATCGTCAGTGAGAACATGAAGACTGCCAATCAAGTGGAGCAAGCTTCATCCAAGGCAAGGAAAATCATAGGTTGCATACGCAGGAGAAAGTACCTGAAGAAAGAGCTGTTAGGATGGGAGGACATAAGAGAAGTGGAAAGACAGTGGTCTAAGCTGAAAGGAGTGATAAAAATGGCTACGGACCTTTGTGTGAAGAAAATCAATAAAAACAAGAGAAAAAGGAAGCCGATATGGTTCTCCAACCTAGTGGCTGAGAAAATAAAGGCGAAAGAGTTGGCGTTCATGAAATATAAAAAAACCCAAGAAGAGGAGAGCAGAAAGGACTACAGGGTGAAACTGAAAGAAGCCAAGAGAGAGATACGTTTGGCGAAGGCACAGGCAGAAGAACAAATGGCTAAAAATGTAAAAAAGGGAGATAAAAATGTTTTCAGTTATATTAGTGAAAGAGGCTAAAAGATGCTGGGAACAAATATGTGGAGAGTGATGAGGAGAAAGCAAATGTGCTAAACAAATACTTCTGTTCTGTGTTCACAGAAGAAAATCCTGGAGAAGGAACAAGATTGTCTGGCAAAGTTACACGAGAAAATGGAATAGATTCAGCGCCGTTCACGGAGGAGGGTGTTTATGAGCAACTTGAAAAACTGAAGGTGGACAAAGCGATGGGACCAGACGGGATCCATCCCAGGATACTAAGGGAGCTCAGAGAGGTTCTGGCGAGTCCTATTAAAGACTTGTTCAACAAATCTCTGGAGACGGGAGTGATTCCTGGGGATTGGAGGAGAGCAGATGTGGTCCCTATTCATAAAAGTGGTCACAGGGATGAAGCAGGAAACTACATGCCGGTGAGCCTCACTTCAGTTGTTGGAAAAATAATGGAAGTGTTGCTGAAAGAAAGGATAGTGTATTTCCTTGAATCTAATGGGTTACAGGATCCGAGGCAACATGACAAAAGGTAAATCGTGCCAAACGAACCTGATTGAATTTTTTGATTGGGTGACCAGAGAGCTGGATCGAGGACATATGCTAGATGTAATTTACTTGGATTTCAGCAAAGCCTTTGATACAGTTCCTCATAGGAGGCTGTTGAACAAACTTGGAAGGCTGAAGTTAGGACCCAAAGTGGTGAACTGGGTCAGAAACTGGCTGTCGGACAGACGCCAGAGGGTGGTGGTTAATGGAAGTCGCTCGAAGGAAGGAAAGGTGACTAGTGGAGTCCCTCAGGGTTTGGTGCTGGGGCCAATCCTGTTCAATAGGTATATGAGTGACATTGCTGAAGGGTTAGAAGGAAAAGTGTGCCTTTTTGCAGATGATACCAAGATTTGTAACAGAGTAGACACCGAAGAGGGAGTGGAAAATATGAAAAAGGAT
This sequence comes from Geotrypetes seraphini, assembly GCF_902459505.1. Taxonomy (NCBI): domain Eukaryota; kingdom Metazoa; phylum Chordata; class Amphibia; order Gymnophiona; family Dermophiidae; genus Geotrypetes; species Geotrypetes seraphini. The sequence goes on from NC_047095.1 coordinate 75,019,924, forward strand.
CTGCAAAAGTTAGAGGAATGGTCTAATGCCTGGCAACTAAAATTCAATGCAAAGAATTGCAGAGTAATGCATTTGGGGATTAATAATAGGAAGGAACCGTATATGCTGGGAGGAGAGAAGCTGATATGCACGGACGGGGAGAGGGACCTTGGGGTGATAGTGTCCGAAGATCTAAAGGCGAAAAAACAGTGTGACAAGGCAGTGGCTGCTGCCAGAAGGATGCTGGGCTGTATAAAGAGAGGCGTAGTCATTAGAAGGTGTTGATGCCCCTGTACAGGTCATTGGTAAGGCCCCACTTGGAGTATTGTGTTCAGTTTTGGAGACCGTATCTGGCGAAGGACGTAAGAAGACTTGAGGCGGTCCAGAGGAGGGCGACGAAAATGATAGGAGGCTTGCGCCAGAAGACATATGAGGAGAGACTGGAAGCCCTGAATATGTATACCCTAGAGGAAAGGGGAGATATGATTCAGACGTTCAAATACTTGAAAGGTATTAACGTAGAACAAAATCTTTTCCAGAGAAAGGAAAATGGTAAAACCAGAGGACATAATTTGAGGTTGAGGGGTGGTAGATTCAGGGGCAATGTTAGGAAATTCTACTTTACGGAGAGGGTGGTGGATGCCTGGAATGCGCTCCCGAGAGAGGTGGTGGAGAGTAAAACTGTGACTGAGTTCAAAGAAGCGTGGGATGAACACAGAAGATTTAGAATCAGAAAATAATATTAAATATTGAACTAGGCCAGTTACTGGGCAGACTTGCACGGTCTGTGTCTGTGTATGGCCGTTTGGTGGAGGATGGGCAGGGGAGGGCTTCAATGGCTGGGAGGGTATAGATGGACTGGAGTAAGTCTTAACAGAGATTTCGGCAGTTGGAACCCAAGCACAGTACCGGGTAAAGCTTTGGATTCTCGCCCAGAAATAGCTAAGAAGAAAAAAAAAAAAAAATTTAAATTGAATCAGGTTGGGCAGACTGGATGGACCATTCGGGTCTTTATCTGCCGTCATCTACTATGTTACTATGAGTTTCGTCAGCCGTAAGCCTGAAGTCATTATGCCATTGTATAGATCCATGGTGAGGCCCCACCTGGAATACTGTGTGCAATTCTGGAGGCCGCATTACTGTAAGGATGTGCTGAGACTGGAGTCGGTCCAGAGAATGGCCACCCGGATGGTCTCGGGACTCAAGGATCAGCCGTACGAGAAACAGCTGGATAAGTTGCAGCTATATTCACTCGAGGAACGCAGAGAAAGGGGTGACATTATCGAGACATTCAAGTATCTCACGGGCCGCATCGAGATGGAAGAAGATATCTTCTTTTTCAAGGGTCCCGCGGCAACAAGGGGGCATCCGTGAAAAAACAGGGGCGGGAAACTGCATGGGGACACCAGGAAATTCTTTTTCACTGAAAGGGTGGTTGATCGCTGGAATAGTCTTCCACTTCAGGTTATTGAGGCCAGCAGCGTGCCTGATTTTAAGGCCAAATGGGATAGACACGTGGGATCTATTCACAGAGAAAGGTAGGGGAGGGTCATTGGGGTGGGCAGACTAGATGGGCCGTGGCCCTTATCTGCCGTCTGTTTCTATGTTACCTCCCTCCCATGTCCCAAGTTCGTGCCTCCTCCCTCTCACTGCCTTCTAGCCTTAGTCCTTCATCCTCCCTGCCGTGCCGGAAACTGCCTTCCTCCCTCCCTGCCATGCTGAAGCCTGCCTACCCTAAGCCGATTCCTCCTCCTCTGGCCCCGGTCCTCTGCCGTGCCACTACTCAAGGAAGGGAAGGGCCAGCGTGCAGCGATTGCACGTTGCCGGCACACAAGCCTTCTCCCGACGTCAGAACAGACATCAGTTCTAAAGTTGGGAGAAGGCTTGTGGGCCAGTGATGTGAAATCGCTGCACGCTGGCCCTTCCCTTCCCGGAGTTGTAGTGCAGTGGTGGCCAGCAGGGAATAGCGGTGGTGAGCAGGGATTTGGAGCAGTGGCGGCAAGCAGCAGCGGGGGCGGGAAACAGTCAACCCGCGTACCCACAACGAGTGGGAAATTGTAAAAAGGTACAACAGGGTAGGTGGGGGTGTTTAAAAAAAGTTACCTTCGCTTCATAAGACGTACCGAAATTTCCACCCAATTTTGGGTGGAAAAAATGTGTGTCTTATGAAACGAAAAATACGGTAATCTTTTAACAAAATATTCTGAGAAAAACTATTTGTCAACGGTCTAAAGCACAATATAATTGAACCGGGCTCCAAATTTTAAGGAATAAACTAGCAGAATGATGTTTTTCTGCTATTATATTTTCAAACTTGGCAGTAATACATACTGTATTCCACCATGCAATGAATTCTACCTTAGATAAATTCTTCCAGCAATGCAATATATTTTTGATAGCCAAAAACAACAGGATATTAAGCAAACGCACATTAGGCTCTTATAGAGGCTGTGTAAGACCCAGTTGTCCTAGAACAATAATTTTAAGATTTAACGGTTCTTGGATCTTTAATATAGAGGAAATAGTGTTCCAAACCTTCTCCCAATATATCGTGAGCTGAGAGCATTGAAATATAATGTGCAGGAATGTACCAACAGTTTTCTCACAGGACCAGCATAATTTAGAGACTTTATGTGAGAATTTAGCAAGTTTGTGTGGAGTCCAATGAGCCCGTTGTAAAAAAAAAAAAAGTATAAAGATTGAAGGACTGCAGCCAATCGGATAAACTTAAATATTCTGGTCCACACTTCATCATCTGCCGATGCCAAGCATTCATCAGCAGTGTTATTGACACCGGTAACGATTGACGCAGTAGCCCATACCATTTGGAGGCTACACCTTTGAGAGGAGTAATAGTAATACATTGAAGAAAAAGATCAGGTGTATACTTTAGTTTTTGTATATCTGGAAATGCAGCAGTTACACATTGTTTTAGTTGCTGCTACCTACTATATTGGTCAACCAGTAAACTATATTTATTACAAACTTCTTCAAAAGTCATCCAATTGTAGTGGTTAAGAAGATCATGTAAAGTATATATTTCACCTTTTTCCATATAGGCCAGTTCAATGTGGTGTTTTGAATTTTAAATGAGTCATTATTCCATAGTGAGACCAGCGAGGTGTCCATCCATTTAGTTTCCATAACATTGTCAAAGTGTTGTATTACCGCTTTCGTTGATCGAATGATACAGTTTAATTGTTTTTGCTGTTTTAAATAGAAGGATTTTGATGGTGTAAGTGCAAGAATGTTGGTACCAAGTAAGCTTTTCTCCAATGTAAGCCATGAAGGAGGGTTAGATATGGTTTTATTAAGAATCCATAAGGAACCCTGATACATTATAAAGGCCTGATAGTATTTAAGAAAATCTGGAAAACTGACACCGCCTTTAGACTTTACATTTTTAAGTTTATGCATTGCGATTCATGGTTGCTTGATATTCCGCAAGAATTTACTCAAAGCTTGTTTAATATTACAATATATTTTTTTATTTAAAAGAAAGGGTAGCATACTTAACACATAATTAATTTTAGGTTGAATCATCATTTTAATAATGGCAAGTCGATCCAACCAGGTGATTTTTAATGGTGTCCATCTATGTGTTCTTTTATCAAGATTCATATGTAATCGGAATTAAGTTGTTCAGTGTTCTTTAATGTTGGGTTTATAAGAAGACTTAAATATTTCAATTTGCGTACATTCCAGTTAAATCCAAATGATTCAATAGCTTGCTTGTCTTCTATGCAGTTAAGAGGCATAAATTCTGATTTGTTAGTGTTCAATTTATATCCAGAGACCTGAGTGTATTGCTCAATAATCTTAATAACTTGGGGGATAGATTCAGGTGTTAAATAGAGCATGATGTCATCTGCATAGGCAGAGAGCTTAATTTCTCCATTATTGTATTTAAACTCAGAAATATCCGGTTGAGCCCTGATGGCCACCAATAGTGGTTCCAATGCAATATTAAAGAATAAAGGGGACAGCGGGCATTCTTGGCATGCTCCTCTTGTAGGCTTAAAGATATTGGATAGTTGTCCATTAATGGATATTCTTGTGGTTGGCTCAGAGTATAGCACACCAATCATATTAATGAATTGTGCGGGAATATTAAATTTACGTAAAGTAGCATGTATAAAGGGTCATTCAATTCTATCAAATGCCTTTTCTGTATCTAGTCCTATGAGTGCAAGTTTGTGATCACAGGGTTGACATGCAGCAATTATATTCAATAATGTACGGGAATTATTACACGAGTGTCTGCCATTAATAAAACCAGTTTGGTCCATGGTAATCATGTATGAAATAACTCTTTGCAGCCTAGTCACAAGTATCTTAGTATAGATTTTGGCATCTACATTGATCATGGAAAGTGGTCTATAATTACTGACATGCAAAGGATCTCTATCAGGTTTGGGGACGACAATCAGAGTTGCTTCTGTGAAACTTCCCATAACAACAAACTTCTCTTTATCATGACAGGAGTTGCCATACAACTTATTTTGAAGAACTGGAAAAACTGGGACCGGTTAAATTATAATTTTTGGTGGGAATCTTTATGCCACACTTTTAAGCTGGATCGTATGATTGCCATACAACTGGGACATTATAGGAAATTTAAGGATGTTTGGAAACCACTGACAAAATTCTGTACGCAGTTATTATTGATTTTGCCCTTTGATTATATACATCCAGGGTGGGTAGGAGGGGGGTGGGGAAATACCTTTAATTTAATTTATTGTTGATTGCAATTTTTGGGGGGAAAAAAGGGGGGGGAAGAGACATGTATTTGTTATGAAATATAATTTGATTGAATTTAAGTGCTGTTTAAAGTGTAAAATGTCTGTATAATATGTTGCACTTATTGTTAGCTTTAAAATGAATAAAGATATTTTAAAAAAATAAAAAAGTTCCCAAAGCAGATCCTTGCATTATCAACTGAGTAAAAAACTGTTGCATATAAGGAATTAGTGTATTTTGAAATGATTGATAGAATTCGACAGTGAATCTGTCTGGACCTGGTGATTTATTTTTTGCCATTGCTGAAATTGAGTCTATGATCTCACTTTGCGTAAAGGTTTATGAAAATTGGGTATGTTCTTCAATGAGTAACCTTGGAAAGTCTATTTCATCCAAAAAGGTATGCAAAATTTTATTGTCAGTCAGCTCAGAGGAGTATAGTTTTCCATAATAATTTTTAAATTCATTTAAAATATCAATGGTTGTGAAAATAGTGTCACCATAAGAAGAGAAGTTTATCTATTGATTTTTTTCCCTTTTCTTTTGCAAATATGTTGCTAGGAAATGGACTGGTTTGTTGTTCTCAGCATAATAGTTAGCTTCCGAGATGAAGACAGAGTGAGCCGCGTTTTCCCGCATGATAGTGTTATATTGGAAGCAGAGCTTTTGCAGGTCCATTAGAGTGTTAAAGTTCCTAATATCTAGTTGGTGCTCAAGTTCTTTGGTTTTGAGGTCATCTTCTATCGCTTTAAGTTCCACAATCTTTAATTTCCTAATTTTAGAGTTCATAGAAATGATCACACCACGGATGTACACTTTGAAGGCATCCCATAATGTTATCCAATTAGTATCCTCAGGTTTATTAAAATGGAAGAATTATTTAATAGTATTACTGATGTGTTCCCTGAAGTCCAGTTCTAGAAGGCGGCAAGAGTTAAATCTCCATTGCTTTGAAATAGGAACTCGTGCAATGTTTTCTAAAGTTAAAGTAATGGTGGCCTGGTCTGAAATAGAAATTTCTTCAATGGAAGCATCTGTTGTGAATTAAGAGAGAGAATGGCTAATGAGAAACATGTCTATATGAGAGTAGGAACAATGAGGTGGTGAATAAAAGGTAAATTTTCTACTGGACGGGTGAAGGGAATGCCATGCATCTCTCTTAGGTATAAATGTGACATTATGTCCTCCAGGATAGTCCTGGCCTTAGGAGTTCTGTAAGTTGCATTCAATATTCTGTCTATACGAGGGTTCATAATCATGTTATAGTCTCCAGCTACAATGTGATGTAAAACATTATTTGCAACTAATCTGTCAGCAATTTCTTCAAAAAATTATTGAGTCAACTGTAGGAGCATAAATGTTAGTCAAATTATTTATGTACAAGATGATTTGAACCCATCTTCCTTGGACATCATTGGATGCAGATAAAACTGTGATGTCAGTATGTTTTTTAACTAGAGTAAGAACTCCATTCTTGATTCCCAATGCAGGAGAAAAATAAAGTTGAAGAACTCATCCATGGTTTATTTTTGCTGCTTCAAACACATTAAGATGAGTCTCTTGTAAACAAATGATGTCCGGATATTTAGAGTTTAAGTATGAGAAGATCTTCTTTTTTTATATCATTATTTAGACCCTTGACATTTAGTGATATCAATTTAAGGGGCATGAGATAAATAATTTGTAAGAGTCATTAATCATTATATTAGCGAGAACAAAAAATGTTGATGTTCGTTGGAAGTGAAAACACCTAAATACAAAGCAGATGAAAACAAAAATATTGGTATATGTGTGCTGAAGAAGTAAACACTTGTAGAGAAACAGGAAAGAGAGAAGGAAAAGGGCAAGTCATTTCAGTCAGTCATCCTCACAGCATATAATAAAAACGATGAAAGTTGAAAAATGATAGCGAAACAAATAGTTAAATTCTACATATTCAATATGGTTCTATGTAATTTAAACAATCTAAAGTTTTAAAGAAATGGGCATCAACATGGCAGATGAGGTTCAACGTGGATAAGTGTAAAGTGATGCATGTCGATAAAAATCTCATGCACGAATATAGGATGTCCGGGCGGTACTTGGAGAGACCTCCCAGGAAAGAGATGGGAGTTCTGATCGACAAGTCAATGAAGCCATCCATGCAATGTGCGGCGGTGGTGAAAAGGGCGAACAGAATGCTAGGAATGATAAAGAAGGGGATCATGAACAGATCGGAGAGGGTTATCATGCTGCTGTACTGGGCCATGGTGCGCCCTCACCTGGAGTACTGCATCCAGCACTGGTCGCCATACATGAAGAAGGACACGGTACTACTCGAAAGGGTCCAGAGAAGAGCGACTAAGATGGTTAAGGGGCTAGAGGAGTTTCCGTACAGCGAAAGATTAGAGAAACTGGGCCTCTTCTCCCTTGAAAAAAGGAGACTGAGAGGGGAAATGATTGAAACGTTCAAGATAATGAAGGGAATAGACTTAGTAGATAAGGACAGGTTGTTCATCCTCTCCAAGGTAGGGAGAACGAGAGGGCACTCTCTAAAATTGAAAGGGGATAGAATCCATACGAACATAAGGAAGTTCTTCCAGAGTCTGTCAAAGGGGAAAACACCCTCCAGGCATTCAAGACAAAGTTAGACAAGTTCCTGCTGAACCAGAACATACACAGGTAGGGCTACTCTCTGTTAGGGTGCTGGTTTTGACCAGAGGGCAGCCGCGTGAGCGGACTGCTGGGCACGATGGACCACTGATCTGACCCAGCAGCGGTAATTATTATGTTCTTATGTAATTCATGCGTTAGTATATTAAACCTACATATTAAACCTACTATATTAGATTAATGTATTTAATCATGAATTAGATTAATGTATTTAATCATGAATTATAATTATAATAAAACACTAGCCGCGCATGCGCACTCAGACCTGCGTGATCTGTGATCCCTGATCTGTGATCCGTAGGTCCGTGGTCAGAGTGTGTATGCGGCGGCCAGATCGGGAAAGCACAGCACAGCCGGCGACTCCCCCCTCCCGCCCTCACTCATTGTCAAAACCACCACCTCCTCCTTCTCGCCGGCTCACCCGCCTTTAAATGAAGAGAAAAGCGCTGCACCGCGCTAACGCTGGCTTTGCTGTCTTCTGTCGACTGCGGCCCACCCTCTCTGACTACTTCCTGTTTCCGCTAGGGTTGGCCGCAGTGGATAGAAGACACCGAAGCCAGCGGCTGTAGCCGCCGATCTCCGTTCCTCCAGCGAGGGGGGGGGGGTCTGGGAGGAGAGGGATCGCGGCCGCTCAGCGCCCCCACCGAGGAGCCCAGCAACTTTCCGCTGCCCGGGACCCGAGTCATTTGCTGCCCCCCTTCCCTTCCCATGGGCCCGACTGGCGATTTAAGCAGCGTGTGCAGCAGTCTTCACACGCTGCTTCGGGCCCTTCTACTGCCTTGATTTGCTCCGGACGTGCCAGAGTAAATCAGGGCAGTAGAAGGACCCGAAGCAGCGTGTGAAGACTGCTGCATACGCTGCTTGAATCGCCATGTGTAGTCGGGCCCGCGGGAAGGGAAGGAAAGGGAAGGGGGGGGAGGCGGCAAAGGACTCGGGACCGCGTTTGTAGTCGCGACTGCGGGAAGGGAAAGGGGGTAGAGGAAACGCTAATGCTGCTGCACAGGGAACTGGTGTGGGGGAAAGGAAATGGAAGGGGGAGGGAACGCTGCTTTGGACAGACAGACAGAGGGAGGAAGGGAGACAGAAAGAAAAGAAGAAAGACACAGGGCCAGGTGCACAGGGAACTGGTGTGGGGGGAGGGAAATGGAGGGGGAGGGAATGCTGCTTCGGACAGACAGACAGAGGGAGAAAGGGAGACAGAAAGAAAAGAAGAAAGACACAGGGGCAGGGAGATACACAGAAAGACAAACAGACAAAGGGGGCCAGGGACAGAGACAGATAGAAAGACAGCGGGAGTCGCGTCAGGAGGGGTGCGGGATGCCGCAGAGGGAACTTTTCCAATGGTTGCAACTGGGCGGCTGTTGGGAACCTCTGATCAGGGGCAGAGCAAGGTAAGTGTATCATAGGGATAAGAAGGAGGAGGGGGGAAGGAAGGGATACCTACTGCTGGACAGGGGGAGAAGGAAAGAGGTGCTGATGGACAGGGGGGGTGAAGAAAAAGGAACGGAGGCCTAATGTTGGACAGGGGGAGAAGGAAGGTGCTGCTGGACAGGGGGGAGGTAAAACAAAGGGAGAAGGGCTGCTGCTGCATAAGGAGAGCTGTGAAGGGGTGGTGGTGGACACAGGGAAGGTAAAAGGAAGGGAGAATGGACTGGGGGAGCAGGCAAGGGGTGGTGATGGACAGCTAAAGAAAAAGAAAGACAGAAAGAAAGAAAGCGGCTAAGGAGAGAGAGAGAAAGAAATAAAGAGAGACACAAACATATATTCTAGCACCTGTTAATGTAATGGGCTATAAGACTAGTAATTACAATGTTAGGTTTATTTGGGTAATTTTGCAGTTAAAAAAGGGGCATAATGAATATACATCAATATTACAGTACAAATTAACCTTATAATAAAAACATAATGTCTATAGATATTTGTAATATTTTAATATCTTAATTATGTATTTTAAGAATTGGTAATATTTTATGTAATATTTTATGGATATCTAATATCTCATATCATATAATAAAATAATATTCTCAATTATTTTGTATTATCAATTAATGTACTTTATCTATTAATGTACTTAATCTATTATATTTATGAATAGTTTAATAAATAGGCAATGCTAAAATAAATATCTATATGTTTATAAATTCTAAAGTCTTTTATATTATTTTATAACATATTTATGATTAAGGATCTGTGTGAATATATTATTTTTGTTTCAACTTTCAAGTTTATTTAATATTTCTTATACCGCCCAATCAACCTTCTAGGCGGTGTACAAAATTGTAAAGAATACTTTGGTTAAAATACAAATTTAAGATGACAGGGCATCACCAGGAATAACAATGACATTCGAAGACATTTAAAATAATGACAAACGGGAACAAAGGGTAAGAGGGCAGGAACTACTGCACTGAAGGTCAATTCCTGCAGCACCTAGGAGAAATCATAATCACTCCAAATGTGAAGGATCACAAAGGCCTAATAGATAACCCCGCTAACTATAGACCCATCGCCTCAATACCAATATATGTCAAAATTATAGAAGGATTTGTTGCCCAATACCTCACAAATTACCTGGAAGACACAATCTTCTCCACCCCTCTCAATCGGGGTTCAGATCCAACCACAGCATGGAGACCCTACTAGTAACCCTACTAGACACAGCCCGACAGCACCTCAGCAAAGGCAGAAGGATGCTGATAATTCAACTTGATCTATCCGCAGCATTCGATCTGGTTGACCAAACCATCCTACTACAGACACTAGAAGCCATAGGGATTTTAGGCAGGGTATATAACTGGTTCCAAGGATTCCTTAAAACCAGATCTTATAAAGTTAAATCAAACAATCTTAAATCAGATCCATGGTCCAACCCCTGCGGGGTTCCTCAAGGATCACCACTCTCACCTACCCTCTTCAACCTCTTTTTATCCTCTCTGGGTTCCACCCTAGACAACCTAAATGTAACCTTTTACAGCTACGCTGATGATATCACCATACTTCTACCCTTCAATTCTCCTGACCCCACTTCTACAGAAAAATTGGAAAAAACCCTACAAGCAGTGGAAAAATGGATGACAGACCACAAACTGAGACTGAACACGGACAAAACAAAATTTCTACTCCTCGAAAAGGATAAGAACCCCTCCACCACAGAACTAGAAATTAACTCCACCAAATACCATATACAACCCACCCTTAAACTCCTGGGAGTAACAATAGACAGATGCTGCACAATGCAAGCCCATGTCAACAAGACCACCCAGAGAGCATTTCTAGCCATGCGCAATTTACGTAAAATCAGAAAATTCTTCGACAAAGAGCAATATAGGCTTGTAGTCCAATCCCTAGTACTAGGTCTACTGGACTACTGCAACATCCTCTACCTGCCTTGCCCTGCAACAATGATAAAACAATTACAGACAATCCAAAACACTGCACTCAGACTGATCTACTCGCTAAGAAAATTTGACCACGTCACCACTGCCTACCTAGACTCACAATGGTTACCAATACAAGTGCAAATCCAATTCAAATTATACTGTCTATTATTCAAAGCAATAAATGGCTCAGCCCCTAATTACCTAAACAACCGCCTGAACCAAAATCTCGCCGCTAGACAAAGAAGATCTAAGACTCCATTTACCTACCCCCTACTCAAAGGCACCCAGCGTAAGAAGATGTTTGACAGTCTGCTAGCGACGCAAGCAGCGAAATTGGACCATGCCATCTCCAACCTGCTGATGACAACAAGCGATTTCAAATCTTTTTGCAAAGAAATCAAAACCCATCTATTCAAAAAATGTATACAGATGTCATAACTCCAACCTGGATTCCCCTCAGTGTGACCCCCCCATCCTCCCTTCTTCATCAGTTATCCTTCCCTTCAAAGCCCAAGCTTGTCAACTGCTTCCCTAACTGCATATATACTGAAACTGTACTATATCCTATCTGTACAGCATCCCAAATTGTATATCCACTGGAATAGCCCAATCCTCCTTGCCGCATCTCATTCCCTAAACTATACTACACCATTCTTCTTGTAACTCCTCTGGAAATGTTCTTCTTCTTGTAACTCTTCTGGAAAAGTCCAGAAGTCTCTTTGTAATCATCTTGGAAATGTCCAGATGTCTCTTTTGTAATCCGCCCAGAACTGCAAGGTTGAGGCGGAATAGAAATAAGTAATGTAATGTAATGTAACTACAATAATCAAGATGAAAGAAAACATTTAAGGAAAAAATAGAAGGGGCTGCTAGAGATAAAATCAAGCTAGGTTGCTCTTAGAAGGACAGTTAGGTCTTGAAGGCATCAAGAAAGAGGAATGTTTTTAACTTTGTCTTGAAATTATTAAGAATTGATTCTTCACATAAGTAGGTCGGAATATTATTCCAAAGAGAAGGGGCGCTAACAGAGAAAATGGTAGACCTTGTATTTATGTACTTCAGTGACGGAATAGAAGATTGTAACTTATTTATGATTAAAAATCTGTGTAAGTCTGTAGTCAATTATTTATAATTAGCCTTTAAGCCCGTTACATTAACAGGCTAGAATAGATGTGTCTGTCTTTCTTTCTCTCTCCTTTTCCATTGTCTGTCTTTCTTTCTGTCTCTCTCTCTCCTTGGCCGTTGTATTTCTTTCTTTCTGCACTCAGGCCCAACAATTGTCCCTTTCTATTCCCTCCCTTCTTCCTTTCTATGTCCTTACTGCCCCCAGCCTCCTTCCTATGTCCTTAGTGCCCCTTCCTATGTCCTTACTGCCACCAGTGCCTCTTTCCTTTGTCCTTAGTGCCCCCAGTGGCCCTTCCTATATCCTTAGTGCCTCCAGTGCCTCCTTCACATGTCCTTAGTGCCCCTTCCTATGTCCTTAGTGCCCCGGTACCTCCTTCCTATGTCCTTAGTACCTCTTCCCATGTTCTTAGTGCCCCCAGTGCTCCTTCCTATGTCCCCCCTCACTGCCTTCCAGCCTTTGTCCCACCCCCTCCCCCAAAGCTAGCCAGCCTACCTCCCTCCCTCTCTGCCGCGCTAAAGCCAGCCTGCCTGCATGCATGACTCCTTCCCTCCAGTGCCAAAAGCCGATGCCTGCCCCCTCTTATCGGCCCCCACAATTGCTACCTACCTACTGTCTGTGCCAGCGGTCAGCCACCGTAACAAAGACCGCCACATGCTAGCGACAGGGGAAGCGTCGGAAACCGCTCAGCTGAAGGAAACCACCATGCTTCTCCTACGCTGCTGTGGAAACATGCTGCACACGTCGGAAACAGCTGCTCCTACTGCAGAAGAGGCACAACGTATTACGGAAGCACGAATTTCCCACTGCGCATGTCCCCTAAGGCTTTTATTATATCTCATTTATAATTTATTCATATGAAATTTATGGTATGAGATGACCTGAAAATAAGATTTAATCGATTATGCAACTATTCAGGTTGCTAGGACGCAGCAGATTATCATATTAAAAATAAAAAAAATTACTCATTTAAATGTGGTCTACACTGAAACCATTACAGCACTTGATGGCACACCAATTAGTGCTGGCATTAGATTTTGAACATCAACCTAGTAGTGATTACTGGTGCTACCCTCACAGGCGCAGGAAAATGTACAGGGTACAGGAATTTTAATTAAGCAAAAATTGGCAAAACACATATAAATACATAAAATAATATCCAAATTTCTGGTCCTAATATTCGTGTGGACAATCCTTCTTCAGGGGTCCCAATTGTTGGTACGTAGAATATGAGAAAACCAGAAAGAATAAAATAAACAAAATCTAAAATGAACAGGAGTAAAGATATCCTGTATGAAGCATTGCACTGCAAAGCACAAAGTGCACTTTGCGCTTTGCAGTGCAGCGCTTCATACAGGATATCTTCACACCTGTTAATTTTAGATTTTGTTTATTTTAGTATTTTAGTATGATAATCTGCTGTGTCTTAGCAACCTGAATAGTTGCATAATCAATTAAATCTTATTTTCAGGTCATCTCAAACCATAAATTTCATATGAATACAGTGTTCTCCCCAGAAATGTTTTCCAGCCGGGTGGCATGAAAAAGTAGCCGGGTGGGGTGGGGAAAATTTGGTGGTGGGGAAAATTAGATGTATACTATTTTTATTAGTTAATTATTATTATTTTCCAATGCTCAATATGACTTCCTTTTTTAAGGTTTGACACTTGTGCCAGAATATTTTTACTAAATTTAAGAAGTATCCAATTCTAGAAGGGAATAATTTGATATTTGCTCTCTTTCAAATGGTATAGAGGTTTAAAACAGGGAAATGTGTTAATGAAGTCATTAGGTTCAATCTAGCATTTTTTTCTGCATGAATTTAAACAACTAAAAAAAAAAAGATAAATATAGCTCATCCAGTCATACAAGAAATGGCTCTACAGCACCTCTAATAATGTTTTGATCACTAGGTTCCTTCCTGAGGTCTCACTGAGGATATGAAATAGATGCAATCCCCACTTCCAGACCTCTTCCACATAATTTATGGAGAGGTGTTACTGAGCCTTGAAGGATACCTATGTGATTGATCTTTATCTGCTTCTTTATTTTGCTATAGTGCAAAGTAAGAGCTAGGGCAAAACAGTATAGGTAAAGATGCAGGTAATAATTAGCAATGTATTAAAAATATTTTATTTTTATTTGCTTATAATGTCATTTGAAAGCTGCTTGATGATAATACAACTTTAATTTAATTCTTTATAATGTGTGTGTCTGTGTGTTAGTGGAACAGCACCTACGTCAACAGTAAAGTTAGAATAGGGTCATTAAATCCAGTGGTGTACTTTGTATATATGACAGCCAGTGCTGATCATTTTTTAACAATCCCCTCCTTTATATAAAAAAAATATATTTTTAGTAATAATCCATGAGTCACACAATAAGGGTGCATTTAGGAAAAGGCAGCATCTTAAACACTGCAGTGAGCACTAGAACACCAACACACGCTTTGTAAATCTAAACAAGCCAGATCCTGCACAATGCTAATAGAAGACCATGTCCTTTTCATATACACAGACAGATACACCCTTGCCCAATATGGAATAATCACAAACTAAAAATAGAAATATGGAGACAAAAGTTAAACTGAACCAAGAAACCAGACTCTGCATACAATGCAACACCACAGAAACAGTGACACGTCCTCTAATACTGTGCAAAATATAAAGACATTAGATGTAAATTTGAAAAAAACTTCTACATAACAATCACCACTTTACAAATTAACAAACAGAAATAAAACAAATGAGAAATATGAAAATATCATTTTATTGGACTAATCCATTTTTCAATTAGCTTTCAGAGGCCAAATCTTTCTTCAAGACAGTACAGTATACAGCTGTTAAGGTATCCTGTCCTAACCTGAAGAAAGGGGTTTAGTCCCTCCCCAAATTGCCTTATTTCCATTTCCTATTGATAAATTTTAATCAATACAGTTACAATACTACTTGATTCTACATAAAGCAACAAAAATATTTTTTTCTACCTTTTGTCGTTTCTGCTTTAGTCATCTTCTTTTCACTCTCTTCTTTCTATTCAGTATTTGTCCTCGCTCCCTTCCATGCAACATCTGTCCTCTCTGCCCCTTCCACCCAGCCTTTGCCCTCTCTCTACCCCTTCCATCTACTGTCCACCCTCTCTCTGCCCCTTGCATCCACTGTCCACCCTTTCTGTCTTTTCCATCCAGTGTCCTCCCTCTCTCTGTTCCATATGGTATCTTCCCTCTATGTCCCTTCAATAAACTCTATATCCTGTGCCCTTTCTCTCCTTTATACATGATTTATTTCAGTTTCACCCCCATTTTTTTGTCTCCACCCCTCCCCTATGCTCTGGAATATCTCTCTTCTCTTCTTCTTTCCTTCCTTCCTTCCCACTCCACCCCATGGTCTG
Organism: Geotrypetes seraphini; assembly: GCF_902459505.1. NCBI lineage: Eukaryota > Metazoa > Chordata > Amphibia > Gymnophiona > Dermophiidae > Geotrypetes > Geotrypetes seraphini. The sequence goes on from NC_047095.1 coordinate 75,035,188, forward strand.
ACATCTCTATCTCCTTCCCTTTTATCCCCCCTCTCCAGTATCTGCCTCCTGTCTTTCCCCTTTGGTCCAGGCCTCTCTCTTTCTCTCCATCTTTCTTCTGTGAGGAGATCATGTTGATTTTGAACACTGAATAATTCTTCCACTTTCTCCATATCACTGTACTGTAATCTGGTCCAGCAGACTGCTTTGGCACTATTACATGGGTAATAGTAAATTCATTATGCATCAGCTTTCCACACAGAATGCCACAAGTCTCTATTTCTTGTGCTGTGTTTTCATATTCACATCGTCTTCCCAATCCTTCTATCCTTGGAAGTATTGTTTTCTGGATTTTTCCATTCTTGTCAAGAGCCTGCTGCGAGGCACAGGATCTCGCACGCAACAGTAGAACAGCTTTGCCTTGAGCCGTTTCTAGGCAAACTGGGATACTTCTCCTGCTCCTGGGCCTTCCTGCCTCAGTGAAGATAAAAAGGAAAAGCACAGTTACTTACCGTAACAGGTGTTATCCAGGGACAGCAGGCAGATATTCTCACATGTGGGTGACGTCATCCACGGAGCCCCGACGCAGACAGCTTTTCAAGCAAACTTGAAGAAGTTTCAAGCTTGCTATGCTGCACCACGCATGTGCATGCCTTCTTGCCCACTAGAGGGCGCATCCCCACCTCATGGTCCTCAGTTCCATAGTCAGCAAATAAGCCATCCCCGGGGAGGAGGGCGGGCTGTGAGAATATCTGCCTGCTGTCCCTGGATAACACCTGTTACGGTAAGTAACTGTGCTTTATCCCAGGACAAGCAGACAGCATATTCTCACATGTGGGTGACCTCCAAGCCAACCAAAAAAGGGCAAGTGGGAGGATGGCAATTTAAGCAAACAGATTACGCAACACCAACTGGCCAAACCGGCCGTCGCTCCTGGACAGAGTATCCAGACAGTAGTGTGAGGTGAAAGTATGAACCGAAGACCAAGTGGCAGCCTTACAGATGTCCTCAACCGGAGTAGACCGGAGGAAAGCAACAGAAGCTGCCATAGCTCGGACCTTATGCCCCGTGACCCGACCATGCAGCGCGAGACCAGCCTGAGCGTAGCAAAAAGAAATACAAGCGGCCAACCAGTTGGACAAGGTGCGCTTGGAAACAGGACGTCCCAACCGATTAGGATCGAAGGACAAAAACAACTGAGGAACCTTCCGATGAGACCGAGTACGTTGAAGATAAAAGGCCAACGCTCTCTTACAGTCAAGAGTGTGAAGCGCCACCTCGCCGGGATGAGAGTGGGGCTTCGGAAAAAACACCGGAAGAACAATGGACTGAGTGAGGTGGAAATCAGACACAACCTTAGGCAAAAATATAGGGTGAGTACGGGGAACCACCTTATCATGATGAAATACTGTAAAGGGTGGATTCGCCACCAAAGCCTGCAGTTCACTAATTCGCCGAGCAGAAGTGAGCGCAAGCAGAAAGATCACCTTCCAAGTGAGAAACTTGAGATGAATTGGTCCATAGGCTCAAACGGTGGTTTTATAAGTTGAGCCAGCACCACATTAAGATCTCAAACCACAGGAGGAGGCTTCAGAGGAGGATGGACGTTCAAAAGACCCCTCATGAAACGAGTAACCAGAGGGTGAAGGGAGAGGGACCTCCCCTCAAGATGCTGATGGAAAGCAGCAATTGCACTGAGATGCACCCGAATAGAAGTTGTCTTCAGACCGGAGCAAATACTCCAGGACCAAAGCCACCGGAACCGACACCGGGTCCAGATGATGAGAGGAACACCAGGATGAGAATCTCATCCATTTTTGCAAATAGCAAAGCCGAGTCGAGACCTTGCGAGAAGCCTCCAAAACTTCCCGGACCGACTCAGATAAGGGAACAGAAGTCAGGGGGAAAGGAACCAAGCTGTCAGATGTAAGGACTGAAGATTGGGATGCAACAGCGAACCCCGACTCTGAGACAGCAGAGAGGGAAAAATAGGCAGAAGTAGAGGCTCCCTGACACTGAGTTGCAGAAGCAGGGAGAACCACGGTTGACGAGGCTGAGGCGCAATGAGAATCAGAGTGGCCCGTACTGATTTGAGATCTACCAGCGTCCTCAGGATCAGGGGGAAAGGAGGGAACGCATAGAGGAACTTCCCTCCCCAATCAAGAAGGAAGGCGTCGGCCTCGAGACGATCTGGGGAATACATCCGAGAGCAATAGAGAGGCAGTTTGTGATTCACCAGGGAGGCGAACAGATCTATTTGAGTAGTCCCCCACCGGTCGAACACCTGGTGCAGGACTCGAGAGTGCAGTGACAACTCATGCGGCTGGAGGAGGAGGCGGCTGAGTTTGTCCGCTAGGCAATTCCGCTCCCCTTGAATATAAACCGCCCGAAGGAAGATGTTCTGGGAAATCGCCCAAGGCGAAGGGCCTCCTGGCACAGGGACCAAGAGCCTGTCCCCCCTTGTTTGTTCACGTAATACATCGCCACCTGGTTGTCCGTCCGGACTAGAACTACCTGATCGTGAAGCAGGTGGCAGAAAGCCCGAGCAGCCAAGAAAATGGCTCAAAGCTCCAAAACGTTGATGTGACAACAACGGTCCTCCGCCGACCACATTCCCTGAGTGCGGAGACCGTCGAGATGAGCCCCCCAAGCGTACTCCGAGGAGTCCGTGGTTAGGACCTTATGGTGCGGAGGGGTGAGAAAGAGCAAACCCCTGGAAAGATTGGAAGAGTTGGTCCACCAACGGAGCGAGCGTCACAAAGAGGGAGTCACCGTCACGGGACTGGAGATCGGGTCCCAGTCTTGACGCCACTGAGAGGCCAACGTCCACTGAGGGATCCGCAGATGTAAGCGGGCAAACGGCGTGACATGGACTGTAGACGCCATATGACCCAGCAGAATCATCAGGTGTTTCGCCGAGACCGAGGGCAGCAGCGAAACCTGCCGACTCAGGTGGACAAGAGTCTCCAACCGCGGAGGAGGGAGGAACGAACGGAGGCGAACCGTGTCCAGCACGGCCCCGATGAACTGTAGAGATTGAGAGGGGCACAATTGGGATTTTGGAAAATTCACCTCGAACCCCAGACGCTGAAGAAAGATGATAGTCTGTTGGGTTGCTGAGATAACCCCCTCCCTGGACGGTGCCTTGATCAGCCAATCGTCCAGGTAGGGAAAAACCTGAAGGCCCCGGGATCGCAGAGCTGCTGCGACTACCACTAAGCACTTCGTGAAGACTCGAGGGGACGAAGCCAATCCGAAGGGGAGAACCCGGTATTGAAGGTGCAACTCCCCCACCTGGAAACGCAGGAATTTGCGGAAGGCGGGATGCACCGGAACATGGGTATACACCTCCTTCAGGTCGAGGGAGCACATCCACTCCCCCTCGTCCAACAGCAGGTACAGAACCGGAAGGGAGAGCATACGGAGCTTCTCCCGAACAAGGTACTTACGGAACTTCTCCCGAACAAGGTACTTGTTGAGCCGCCGGAGGTCCAAAATGGGGTGCAGGTCCCCGTTTTTCTTCGGGACCAAAAAGTATTGGGAGTAGAACCCCTTGCCCCGCTGGCAGGAGGGCACACGCTCACCGCCCGGAGGCTCAACAAAGCTCTGGCCTCTGACAGGAGGAGGGGAAGCTGCAACCTGTTGGAAGGACACGTGCCGGGCGGACTGTCCGGAGGAAGCTCCCGGAAATTGAGGGAATAGCCCTCGGATACAACCCGGAGGACCCAAGCATCTGAGGTGAGAAGGGTCCAAGAGTGATGGAATGCGTGCAGACGACCTCCGATGGGAAGCGGGGTCGACGACAGTGCGGAGGGGGCCTGCCCCCAACCGCCCAAAGTGTCAAAAGGACGGCGCAGGCTTAGATGCCCCCTGCGCCTGAGGCTTCTGCTGCTGCGCCCGAGACTGCTGAGGAGGTCTCCTAGGCGGAGGCCTGGAGAACACAGGCGTGGTCTTTTGCGGATAGCGCCGAGGCGGGGCTCGGAAGGTCTTAGGGGCCGACGGTTTCGCCTTGGGGCGCACCAGGGAAGCGAAAGACCGTTCATGCTCAGAAAGGCGTTTGGTGGCCGCCTCCAGAGATTCATCAAAAAGCTCCGAGCCCACACATGGCAAATTAGCCAGGCGTTCCTGCAGGTTAGGATCGATGTCAATGATCCTAAGCCACGCCAGATGGCGCATAGCGACCGCAAATGCAGAGACCTTGGAGGTCAGTTCAAAAGCGTCGTAGGTCGCATGGAAAAGATAGAGCCGAAGCTGGGAGAGAGACTCCATCAGTTTCCCAAAGTCGTTGCGATGCGACTCAGGCAAGACCCCATGATAGCTTGGCATAGACTTCACCATGTGACGCAGGTAAGAAGTAAAGGTGAAGGCATAGTTCAGAACCTGGTTCGCCATCATGGAGTTCTGATACAATCTCCTGCCAAACTTGTCAAGGGTGCGACCTTCACGTCCCGGTGGCACCGCAGCCGAGACCCGGGAGGGCTGGGACTTCTTGAGGGAAGACTCCACCAGCAGAGACTGATGAGATAACTGAGCCCTCTCAAAGCCCTTACAAGGCACCGTGCGGTACTTTGATTCCATTTTGGAAGGGACGGCCGTCACCGCATAGAGGGATTCCAAATTGCGCAAAAACGCCTGCTGCAAAACTTGGTTCAACGGGAGGCGAGGAGACTCCCGAGGCGGAGAGGGCAAATCTTGCTCCGCCAAAAACTCCTTGGAGTACTGTGATCCCGCCAAGAGGTCCAGATCCAATGCTTTCCCCATGTCCTGTACAAACCTCGAAAACGAGGAGGGACGCAGACCAGAACGGTCATCCTCAGGGGAAGGGGAACGAGAACCCCGAGCCACTGAGGGAGATGCCTCGTGAGAGTAGCGAGGCTCATGTCCAGCTCCCACCTCCGACCCCCAAGAAACAGCACCGAGAGAATGCGCCGGGGTCGGAGACCTCCGAGGTCCCGAGGAGCCCCTCGGGGAAGACCTCGGGGTGTGGGGTACAGACACCTTCCGACGCCTCGGAAAAGAATCCCTGGAGCCCCGAGGCGAACCCTTCTGAGAAGGAGAGCGAAAGCCTCGGATTGGAAAGGCGAAGCTCAGACACCCGGAGCGCCTCGACGTCCCGGGCTGGCGGGTAGCGACCACGCCACGATGGCGAACCTCGAGACCGTTTCGGCTTCCTAGAACGGCGCTTCGTCCGAGGCCGGCTCGAGGGCGAACACCCTCCCGAGGCTCTGGATGAGGAGTCCGAGGAAGAGAGCCTGCGAGTATGGCGCACCCTGTCACGAGAAGGCCGGACGCTACGCTCAGGCTGGGCTGGGGTCGAGGCCGGGGCAGAGGATGGCTGCAAGTGGGCAAGAGCCAAGGACAGCTCCGAGGAAATAAGCGCCCGGAGCATGTCCTGGAACACCGGAACCGCCATCATGGACGGCATGTCGGATGCAGCTGGATACTCCACAGAGGGCGACCTTAGTAACGAGTATTCCCGAGAGTCACTGACTTAGACGACCGGGGCTGGGCTGAGGTCGACCCACTCGCCCCCTTCGAGGACCCCGAAGATGGCTTCTTCGCAGGTACGGCACCTGAGGATGGAAGCGGGGACTTACCCAGAGCCGGCTTCGAGCCCGAGGACAAGGGCTTCGAGGACGAAGGCATCCGAGACGAGGTCGAGGGGACCGAGGCCGAGGTCAAGGTCGGGGCCAAAGCCGAGGCCGACGTCAAGGCCTTGCCCGCCGCGGGCTCCACAACAAAAAGCTCCGACATAAGAGCATGCCGGCGGCAGAGAGCCCGAGGTTGGAATGTCGCACACCTGGGGCAGGAGTCTGTAGGGTGGTCAGCACCCAAACACAAAAGGCACCACAGATGGGGGTCGGTGATCGACAGCAGCCGATCACACCGGATGCACTTTTTGAACCCCGACAAGGGCCGGGACATGAAAAAAGAATAGGCCGCGAACGATCGAGGTCCCGCGGCCACGGCAATCCAGGAGCCCCCGGAGCCGGAACGGAAGTCCAAATTTTTTATTTTTTCTAACAAAGAAACAAAGCGAATTAGCGCACAGCGACTTTGAAAAAAACAACAAAGCCGCGGTGCTAGAAGGCAATAACACAGAGAGAAAACACGACAGGGCTTCTGGCTCCGCGGAAATAACAGAACTGAGGACCACGAGGTGGGAATGCACCCTCTAGTGGGCAAGAAGGCATGCACATGCGTGGTGCAGCATAGTAAGCTTGAAACTTCTTAAAGTTTGCTTGAAAAGCTGTCCGCGTAAGGGCTCCGTGGATGACGTCAACCACATATGAGAATATGCTGCCTGCTTTTCCTGAGATAACGCGTATTTTCACAGCTGGACTTCCCTCAACACCCCTTTCCCCTTCTCGCGTCGAGGTCTATTCTTGAGAAGCACGCGCAAGAGTGACGCTTCTAGCTGGTGGCTCCTGTTAGTGGGAGAAGCTGGCACGGTCTGAACCCCAACGAGCAAGAGAGCGGAGTGAGAGCCATATCGGGTGCGGTCCACAGTGAGATCCGTTTTGGGCCGCATGTTGTGCAGGGCTGGACTAAGGCAAGTTGTAAGCTTCCTTCCATTGCTGACCTATCTTCCATAAGTCAGCGACAGAGGGAAGCTTACAACTCGCTGCTCTTGCTTGCTTCAAGCCTTCCTCATTGCTGGGTCCTGTCTTCATGTAAAGAGAAAGAAGGCAGGACCTGGTAGCGAGGAAAGCCCGAAGCAAGCAAGAGCAAGTTGTAAGCTGACCTATCTCCTGTAGCGAAAGCACAGTTACTTACTTTAACAGGTGTTATCCAGGGACAGCAGGCAGCTCTTCTCACATATGGGTGACGTCATCCGACGGAGCCCGGATGCAGACGCCTCACAAGCAGATTTGCTTGAAGAAACTAGAAGTTTCGAGTCGCCCGCACCGCGCATGCGCGAGTGCCTTCCCGCCCAGCACAGGGCGCATCTCCTCAGTTCAGATAGCTAGCAGAGAAGCCAACCAGGGGAGGTGGGTGGGTTGTGAGAACAGCTGCCTGCTGTCCCTGGATAACACCTGTTACGGTAAGTAACTGTGCTTTATCCCAGGACAAGCAGGCAGCCTATTCTCACATATGGATGATCCCCAAGCTAACCAGAATGGGATGGTGGGAGTGTTGGCAATTTAGGAGAATAAATTTTATAATACTGTTTGGCCAAACTGTCCATCCCATCTGGAGAAAGTATCCAGACAATAGTGAGACCGAGGACCAAGTAGCAGCTCTACAAATTTCCTCAATAGGTGTAGATCTGAGGAAAGCTACTGAAGCTGCCATTGCTTTGATTTTATGGGCTTTGATTTTACTGTGAAGGGGTAATCCAGCCTGGGCATAGCAGAAAGAGATACAAGCCGCCATCCAGTTGGAGATGGTACGCTTAGAAATAGGATGGTCCAACTTATTTGGATCGAAGGAAACAAAAAGTTGAGGAGCAATTCTGTGTGGTTTGGTGCGTTCCAAGTAGAAGGCCAAAGCACGTTTACAGTCCAGAGAATGAAGAGCTGATTCTCCAGGCTTTGGAAAAAACACTGGAAGTATGATGGATTGGTTGAGATGAAATTCTGAGACCACTTTAGGGAGGAATTTAGGATGAGTACGAAGAACCACCTTGTCATGATGGAACACAGTGAATGGTGGGTCAGTAACCAACGCTTGCAGTTCACTGACTCATCGAGCAGAAGTGAGGGCTATGAGAAAAACCACTTTCCAAGTGAGATACTTTAGATGAGCCTTATCAATTGGTTCAAATGGTGGCTTCATGAGTTGAGAAAGGACAACATTGAGGTCCCAAACCACAGGAGGTGGTTTGAGAGGAGGTTTAATATTGAAGAGTCCTTTCATGAATTTGGAAACCACTGGATGAGCAGAGAGGGGTTTCTCTTCAATAGGCTGATGGAAAGCCGCAATTGCACTGAGATGGACCGATGTAGATTTGAGGCCAGAATTGGATAAATGCAACAGGTAGTCCAAAACAGAAGATAAGGAGGAATGCTGAGGCTCCTTATGATGAGAAAAATACCACGTAGAAAATCTAGTCTACTTTTGATGATAGCATTGTCTAGTGGTAGGCTTCCTAGAAGCTTCTAAAACATCTCTTACAGATTGAGAAAACTGAAGAGGAGTTACGTTGAAAGGTACCAAGCTGTCAGGTGTAGAGACTGCAGGTTGGGATGAAGCAGAGAACCTTGACTCTGTGTCAGCAGAGAAGGAAAAACTGGTAGAAGGAATGGCTCCCTGCTGCTGAGTTGAAGAAGGGAGTACCAAGGTTGTCTCGGCCACCGAGGAGCGATTAGAATCATGGTGGCATGATCGTTCTTCAACTTGACTAGAGTCTTGAGATGAGAGGGAATGGAGGGAATGCGTAGAAGAAGAGATTCGTCCATTCCAGAAGAAAAGCATCTGCCTCGAGACGGTGAGGAGAGTATATCCTGGAGCCGAACTGAGGCAGTTTGAAGTTGTGGGGAGCCGCAAAGAGGTCTATCTGAGGGGTTCCCCATTGAGAAAAAATATGATGAAGAGGCGAGGAATGGAGAGTCCATTCATGAGGTTGCAGAAGACGACTCAAGTTGTCCACTAAGCAATTCTTTGCCCCTTGAATGTAGACAGCTTTGAGGAAGGTGTTGTGGCGGATTGCCCAGTCCCAAACCTTCAGAGCTTCCTGACAAAGGGAGGAAGATCCCGTCCCTCCCTGTTTGTTGACATAATACATGGTGACTTGGTTGTCCGTTTGAATGTGGACTACTTGGTCGTGAAGCAGATGTTGAAAAGCGTTGAGAGCTTTGAAGATCGCTCTGGGTTCCAATAGATTGATGTGACACTGACGATCCGTACGAGTCCAGAGGCCTTGAATACGGAGACCATTGAGATGAGCGCCCCAAGCGTAGGTTGAAGAGTCTGTCGTGAGGACCTTCTGATGTGGGGGCGTTTGAAAAAGCAAGCCTCTGGAAAGATTGGAAGAGAGCATCCACCAACGGAGAGACTGTTTCAATGAAGGAGTGACTGATAAGTGTCGAGAAAGAGGGTCGCAAACTTGCAACCATTGAGTTGCCAAGGTCCACTGAGGAATTCTCAAGTGAAGTCTGGCAAAAGGAATCAAGTATACTGTGGAGGCCATGTGACCCAGAAGTACCATCATGTGTCTCGCTGAGATGGAGGAGCGGGAAGACACTGTATGACAGAGGTGACGAAGAGCTTCCAATCGTTGTTGCAGAAGAAAAACTCTGAGATGGATAGTGTCCAGAACAGCTCCAATGAATTGTAGAGTCTGGGACACAGCTGAAGTTGAGATTTGGGAAAGTTGATTTCGAATCCCAAACTTTGGAGGAACCAGGTAGTCCGTTGGGTCGCTAGAATAACCCCTTGAGATGTTGAATCTTTGATGAGCCAGTCGTTGAGGTAGGGAAATACCTGAAGACCATGGTTCCTTAGAGCTACTGCCACCACCACTACTAGGCACTTGGTGAACACTCTGGGAGATGAAGCTAGGCCGAAGGGAAGCACTCTGTATTAATAATGCAGATTCCCCACCCGAAATCTGAGATATTGACGGGAGGCCGGATGGATGGGAACATGAGTGTAGGCCTCCTTGAGATCCAAAGAGCATAACCAGTCGTTCTGCTCGAGAAGGGGATAAAGGGATGCCAGGGACAACATGCAAAACTTTTCTTTGACTAGAAAGTGGTTGAGAGCTCTGAGATCCAGAATGGGTCGCAGATTGCTCGTCTTCTTCGGAACAAGGAAGTAACGGGAGTAAAACCCCCTGTTCTGCTGTTCCAAAGGAACTGGCTCGATAGCATGGAGGCAAAGCAGAGCTTGAGCTTCCTGAAGAAGAAGGGCAGTCTGGGATGGACTGGAAGGATACTATCTTGGAGGAAGGTCTGGAGGAACCTGATTGAAATGAAGAGAGTATCCTTCCTTGATGATGGTAAGTACCCAGAGGTCTGATGTAATTGTTGTCCATCGGTGGTAAAAAAGAAGGAGACGACCTCCAATAGGGGAAAAAGAAGGCAGAGGCAGAACGATGGAGGTTATGCTCTGTTCTAAGCAGTCAAAAAGGCTGAGTAGGCTTAGGTGCAGCAGAAGGTTGAGGTTTATGCTGCTGTTTTTGAGGCTGCTGCTTCTTAAGAGGAGGACGAGGATAAGGAGCCTGCCTCGGAGCAAATTGTGTAGGTTTAGCAGGAGTTGATTTTGGCTTAGGTCTGACAATAGAAGCAAAGGACTTTTCATGGTCAGACAATTTCTTGGTGGCTGCCTCGATAGATTCATCAAAGAGATCATTGCTTTCACAAGGAATATTGGCAAGGCGGTCCTGAAGGTTAGGGTCCATGTCGATGGTACGAAGCCAGGCAAGATATCGCATCGCCACTGAAAAAGCAGCTGTTCTAGCAGATAACTCAAAGGCATCATAAGATGACTGGAGAAGATGTAAACGAAGTTGAGATAAAGAAGCAATAACTTCTTGAAACTCAAAGTGCCTTTGAGAATCCAAATAACTCATGAACTGTGGAAGTAACCTTTAGACCAGGGGTGCCCAACAGGTCGATCGCAATCGACCGGTAGCTCCCCAAGGCAAAGTGAGTCGATCATCCAGGACTCCCTTTGCCTTGGCGATCTATCGGATCGATCAATCTTCCTCTCCCCGACGTCAATTCTGCTGTAGGAGAGGAAGTTCGGGCCAGCCAATCGCTGCCTGGCTGGGCGGAACTTCCTCTCCGACGGCAGAATTGACGTCGGGGAGAGGAAGATTGATCGGCCCGAAGCAGAGAGAGCATGGGGCGGGGTCGGCTTTGGGGCCTGTTGTCCGTTGGTGGCGTTTGGGTCCTGTTCCCCGATGGCAGCGGCAGTGGCAGTGGCTTGAGGAAGGGCAGGGAGACAGAAGGAAAGAAGAGAAATAGGAAAAAAAGAAAGGGGGCATGAAGAGAGAAAGAAAGAAAGGGCAGGGAGAGAGGAAGAAAAAGTTGGGGGAGGGAATGAGGTTTGGAGGAGAGGAAGCATACAGGCTGAAAGAAAAATTGGATGCACAGTCAGAAGAAGTAAGTGCAACCAGAGACTCATGAAATCACCAGACAAGGTAGGAAAAATGATTTTATTTTAAATTTAGTGATCAAAATGTGTCTGAATTTATATCTGCTGTCTATATTTTACAATATGGTCCCCTTTTACTAAACCATAATAGTGTTTTTTAGCGCAGGGAGCCTATGAGTGTCCAGAGCAGCGCTGGGCATTCAGCGCAGCTCCCTGCGCTAAAAACTGCTATTGTGGTTTAGTAAAAAGGGAGGGGGGTGGGTTTTGTCTATTTTTGTATGGTTGTTACTGAGGTGACAGTGCATAGAGTCATCTGCTTTGACCTCTTTGAAAAAACCCCGGAATAGGAATGATAATTAACAATTCTATGCGTACAGTGTGCGTTGTGTTTTTAAAAAATTTTATTGTTGGTAGATCATTTTGACTTGGTCATTTTAAAAGTAGCTCGCGAGTCAAAAAAGTGTGGGCACCCCTGCTTTAGACTATCTTTTAAACTTAATATCCATCTTTCAAACCAGGCAGACCTTTCTATCTAGCCAACAAGCAGGCAGGCCTCTCTAACTAAGCAACAGCCAGACCTTACCAGTCACTCTATCCTTCAAACTTTCAAACTATTTAACAGGCAGCCCTTTCTAGCCAATAAACAAACAGGCAGACTAAACTAACAATTAACTCCCTCTATTCTTCCAACTTTCAAACTCTGACAGGCAGACTTTCATACTATCTAACAGGCAGACTTTTCTAGCTCACTAACGATAAGGCAAACATAACTAACTAACAAATATCTAAACTAACAAAAAAAAAATTTTTTTTTTTGAAAATGGCAGAAAGAACAAGAAGCAACAGGGCTACAATCAAGACCAGCAGCCCAGTCACCGAAGGGATCCAGGGGATGGCCACAGTCCACATACAGACAGAAGGAGAGCCAGGACGGAGGACAGAGGTCTATGTACAGACCGAGGCCATCCCCAAGCAGATGACTACAGTCTCCACACAGACAGAAGAGATGGATCAGCTAGACGGAGACATCTTACAGGAGCTGAGGAGCCTAAGAGAGGAGGTAAAGCGCTTGAGAAGCATCCGAGAGGACGAGGCCTTCATCGATGGAGTCATCCAGGAATTGTCCCAGGTCACCGAGCAGGAGCCAGACAAGACCATACTCAGGACGCCCAAACTGTCCGAACTGCAACCCTGAAACCAACGATTGGGGTACAAGAAGAGGCTGGAGACGCTGACTCCTGGCAGCTGGTAACTTCCTCCACCGGCAAATGTAGAAGACCTTCCTCCTCCTCTTCTTCTGTCTCTTTCTCTCGTTCACAGGGCAGTTTAACATTGATCCCACTAATCACCTTGAGGAACAGATTCCAGCTGTTACAGGAGGAACCTGCCAATGATGTACAGGAAGTTGTCCACCAGACGATTCCAGTTCCGGAGACAACAGATCAGTTCCCAAAGAAGCGCAGAGTGGTAGTCATTGGGGATTCCCTGCTGAGGGGCACCAAGGGACCAATTTGCAGACCAGATATGCAATCAAGAGAGGTTTGTTGTCTTCCAGGAGCCAGGATTCGAGATGTAACCGCCTGCCTAGACAGACTTATCAAGCCTCATGACCACTTCCCCATGCTTCTCATCCACGTTGAAACGAACGATACTGCCAGGAACACCACAGAGAACATATCTGTAGACTTTGGAGCCCTGGGTGAGAAGCTGAGGAGGATGGAAGCGCAGGTGGTCTTCTCCTCGATCCTCACAGTGAGAGGCAAGAGGAGAGCCAGGGAGGATCGTATCCAGAGGACAAACGACTGGCTGCACGGATGGTGCAGGGAGATGAACTTCGGATTCCTGAACCATGGAGAGGTGCTGCAAGGACTTCACCTGACCAGAAGGGGAAAGAATGTCTTTGGACACCAACTAGCCCGCCTACTTCATAGGGCTTTAAACTAAGTAAGTTGGGGGAGGGTACCCACTCACGTGCTGGTGTAAGTAACCAACTTGGCAAGGTAAGTTGCCAATCCATTTCTGATTCCGAGGTAAGTACACACTGCATTTCCGAGTCAGAGGTAAGTACACACATTCCAAACAGTATTATAGGAGTCCAATTAGCTCAAGCAGGAATATCTACACAGGAATATAGCACACATAAGGTATGGAGGGCTATGTACGTTAATGCCCACAGTTTGGGCAATAAGATTTTGGAATTAGAGACGGAAATGAGGAACGCTGACTTAGATGTGGTGGCGATATCCGAGACTTGGTTCACGGACTCCCATGGGTGGGATATGGCTATACCTGAATACAACTTACTTCGGCGGGTCAGAGAGGGCAAAATGGGAGGAGGGGTAGCATTATACACAAAAAAGGACATCAAAGTTACAAAAATCGCAGATGTCAAGTACACCGGGGAATCCCTCTGGGTGAATTTGGCTAGGGGGAAGGACAAATGCTTGTATCTTGATGTAGTATACAGACCTCCAAGACAACAGGAGGACATGGATATAGAATTAGTCGAAGACATTGAGAATATCACTTTGGGTGGAGACACAGTATTGTTAGGAGACTTCAATATGCCTGATTTGGATTGGAACAATCTTTCCGCTACGACCAGCGGCAGCAGGAAGCTATTAACCTCTATAAAGGGAGCGAGACTCAGACAAATGGTATTAGAGCCCACTAGGGATAGGGCGATACTAGACCTAATACTCACCAATGGAGAAAGTGTCACAGAGGTCTCGGTAGGCGATATGTTGGCCTCCAGTGACCACAACATGATATGGTTCAACCTCAGGAAAGGTTTCACTAAGTCAAGCACATCAATCAAGGTCAACTTTAAGGGCACAAACTTCGAAAGCATGGGAGATTTCGTCCATCGGGCACTGCAAAACCATGCCGAAACAGATAATGTAGAGATAATGCGGTCAACTCTGAAATCAACCTTACACAAAGCAACCAACCGCTACGTCAAATCAGTAAGTAAACGGAGAAGAAACAATAGACCACAGTGGTTCTCTGCAGAGATCTCAGACCTCATAAAAAAGAAGAAAAGAGCGTTCATCATCTACAAACAATCAGGGAAGCGAGAATCCAAGGAAGACTATTTGGCCAAGTCAAAAGCGGTCAAAAGGGCAGTCAGGAAGGCCAAACTCCGAATGGAGGAGAACTTTGCGAAGAACATCAAGAAGGGCGATAAATCCTTCTTCCGGTATATTAGTGACAGAAAAAGAAAAACAGATGGGATAGTACGCCTTAGGAAACCCGACGGGAACTATGTAGAATCAGACTCCGACAAAGCCAAAGCTACCGACGAGGGAAAACTCGGAAGACCCGTTTCAAAATTTCGACTTTACGCCCAGCAGTGTCTACGAGGAGCTATCAAGACTCAAGGTGAACAGAGCTATGGGACTGGACAAACTACACCCCAGGGTGCTCAGGGAGTTGAGTGACGTCCTGACGGAACCATTATCCGCGCTCTTCAATCTTTCCCTAAGTACAGGAAGAGTTCTGTTGGATTGGAAAATGGCTAACGTCATTCCACTCCACAAAAAGGGATGCAGGACGGAGGCTGAGAATTATAGACCGGTGAGTCTCACATTGATAGTGAGTAAACATATGGAAACACTAATCAAACGCCAATTGGATACGATCCTGAACGAGGAGAATCTACGAGATTCCCATCAACATGGTTTTACGAAGGGAAGGTCCTGCCAATCAAATTTGATCAGCTTCTTTGACTGGGTAACAAGAAAGCTGGATATAGGGGAGTCCCTGGACGTCGTGTACATGGACTTCAGCAAAGCGTTTGATAGAGTCCCACACCGCAGGTTATTGAGCAAGATGGGTTCGATGGGACTGGGTGAAACATTAACCGCATAGGTTAGGGACTGGCTTAGAGGTAGACTTCAGAGGGTAGTGTTAAACGGTACCCTCTCCGACACGATGGAGGTGATCAGCGGAGTGCCGCAGGGCTCGGTCTTGGGCCCGATCCTATTTAACATCTTCGTAAGAGACTTGGCTGAGGGGCTTCGAGGAAAAATTACATTATTCGCCGATGACGCCAAACTATGCAACATGGTAGGCAACCGCAGAACAGATGAAAGCACAGTGTCTGACAAAAGCTCAATGCCCGACAGTATGACGCAGGACCTACTCTTGCTGGAGCATTGGTCAAAGACTTTGCAACTAAGTTTCAATGCCAAAAAATGCAAGGTCATGCACCTTGGCGGCAAAAATCCATGCAGGACTTACACCCTAAATGGTGAGATCCTAGCAATGACTGTAGCAGAATGTGACTTGGGGGTGATCATTAGCGAAGACATGAAGACTGCCAATCAAGTGGAGAAAGCTTCATCCAGGGCTAGACAAATCATGGGCTGTATCCGTAGAAGTTTCGTCAGCCGTAAGCCCGAGGTCATAATGCTGTTGTATAGATCCATGGTGAGACCCCATCTGGAATACTGTGTACAATTTTGGAGGCCGCATTATCAAAATGATGTGCGGAGAGTTGAGTCGGTTCAGCGAATGGCCACCAGGATGGTCTCAGGACTCAAGGATCTCCCGTATGAGGAACGACTGGGTAAGTTGCAGCTGTACTCACTTGAGGAACGCAGAGAGAGGGGAGACATGATCGAGACGTTCAAATATGTCACAGGCCGTATCGAGATGGAAGAGGATCTCTTTTTCCTTAAAGGACCCACGGCAACAAGAGGGCATCCGTTGAAAATCAGGGGTGGGAAATTTCATGGTGACACCAGAAAATATTTCTTCACCGAAAGGGTGGTTGATCGCTGGAATAATCTTTCACAACAGGTAATTGAGGCAAGCAGAGTGCCAGATTTTAAGAAAAGATGGGATTGGCATGTGGGATCTCTTCATGGAGGTAGTTAGGGGGTGGGCCATTAGTGTGGGTAGACTAGATGGGCTGTGACCCTTTTCTGCCATTATGTTCTATGTTTCTATGAAGTAAAGAAATAAGGAACTCAAAATAAGTAATAAAATGAAAATTATAATTAAGGACTTTAGAAGACATCATGGCATTTTGATATATGTGACGTCCACATTTGTCCATAGTTTTCCCTTCTCTGCCAAGGGATATAGTGGCATAGACCTTGGAAGGATGGGATCTCTTCAAAGAGGACTCAACAAGCAGGAATTGATGAGATAACTGAGAATTGTCAAACCCTTTGTGGTGTACAGTTTTATAGCGAGAACCCAATTTTCCTGGAACAGTTGGTAAGGAAAAAGGAGTCTCCATGCACTGAACAAAAGTCTGATTCAAAAGCTTATGAAGTGGAAGCTTAAGAACACTCTGCCGGAGGTTGAGGAAGATGCATGACTTCGAGATACTCCTTGGAGTATTTGGAGCCAGTATCTAATTTAAGATCCAAGTCCACAGCCATCTGACGGAGAAAAAATGAAAATGAGAGTTGATCCGCCAGGCTTTGCTTCATGAAGGACTTGAGGACGTCGAGGCAGCCTGTGTCGAAGCTTCAGCATGTAAAAAGGCATGAGATGAATATGGTGATTTGGACGAGGCAATCAAATGTGGAATATCCTCGAGGTCCGGCATGGGAGACCTCGAACGAGGAGTATGTGGAGTAGAACGAGGCTTAGTGGGGAAGGGGTAAAACGCGGACCTCACGGACCTTACGGATCTAAAACTGCACGTCTTTAAAAATCTGAGGTCCGTGCATTGACAAGTTCGCCTTCGCTTTCCCTGCAACTCAGCTCAGGCCCCCGGCTCCCTCGCGGACCTCACGGATCTGAACTCCACGTCACATTCTTAAAAATCCGAGGTCCGCGCCACTTTTAGTCTCTGGCTCTGACAGAGTTGTATAACAATTTAACTCTGACGGATCCTAGCATAGGGAGGGAAAAGCATGCTAGGATCCATCAGAGTTAAATTATCATAGAGCTCTGTCAGAGCCAGAGACTAAAAGTGGCACGGACCTCAAAAGTGGTGCAGACCTCGGATTTTTAAGGACGTGCGGTTTTAGATCCGCGAGGTCTCTAAGGTCTGTGAGGTCCGCGGTTTACCCCTTCCCGGCTTAGTGGAAGAGCTATGTCTGGAAGTATGGCTCGATGAAGGCCTCGAGCGGTGATGAGAACTGTGCCTGGAAGCAGATCTCGAAGAGCAAAGAGACCTCGTCGTAGAATGGAGGGAGGTAGGCTTCAGAGGGTGGTGGTAAATGGTAACCATTCTAAAACATCGAAGGTGACCAGTGGAGTGCCGCAGGGCTCAGTCCTGGGTCCGATCGTCTTCAACATATTTGTAGGAGACCTAACTCGGGGACTTCAAGGTAAAGTAACACTGTTTGCCGACGATGCCAAATTATGTAACATTGTAAGTAAAAGCGATTTGTCCGACAGCATGAAGCAGGACCTGCTTTTATTGGAACACTGGTCCTCGACCTGGCAGCTGAACTTCAAAGAAATGCAAAGTCATGCACCTAGGCAACAATAACCCATGCAGAACGTACACACTGAATGGGGAGACTTTGGCTAGGACTGTGGCAGAACGAGATTTAGGGGTGATCATCAGAGAAGACATGAAAACTGCCAATCAAGTGGAGAAAGCTTCATCCAAGGCCAGACAAATGCTGGGTTGTATCCGTAGAAGCTTCGTTAGCCGGAAGCCCAATGTCATTATACTGTTGTACAGAGCCACGGTGAGACCTCACCTGGAGTACTGTTTACAATTCTGGAGGCCATACTACCGTTAGGATGTGCTGAGAGTTGAGTCAGTTCAGAGAATGGCCACCAGGATGGTCTTGGGGCTCAAGGATCTCACGTACGAGGAAAGGCTGAACAGATTGCGGCTATACTCTCTCGAAGAACGCAGGGAGAGGGGAGACATGATCGAGACATTTAAGTATATCATTGGTCGTGTAGAGGTGGAAGATGATATTTTCTTTCTTAAAGGAACCTCGGCCACAAGAAGGCATTCGCTGAAACTCAGGGGCAAAAAATTTCATGGCGACACCAGGAAGTATTTCTTCAGTGAGAGAGTGGTTGACCATTGGAACAAGCTCCCAGAGCAGGTGATCATGGCCAACAGCGTGCCTGATTTCAAGAATAAGTGGGATGCCCACATTGGATCTCTACGAGGGCAGTGTAAAGGTATCACCACCAGAGTGTGATCTCTAGGAGGGTAGTTAGGGAGGGTTAATAGAGTGGGCAGACTTGAAAAATATGGTATATGTATTACGTTTTGCTATTGCATAAAGCCATATTCAGTAATTTTAAAAAAAGAAGGCTAACCTCTTTTTCCTTCTCTTTTTATCTACTATTTTGAGAAGCAAAACAAACTTCTTTTCCTCTTATTTTTACCTTCTTTTCCTTACAAGAGCTCCTTTTCGTTTTGCACTTCTTCCAGATGTTCCCATCCAGACAACTCCTTGATGTAATCACCCATTTGAAAAAAGTTAGTTTTTCTGAAGTCTAGAAAGTTTTCTTTCAAATGAACCCTCTCCATACATGTCATAATGTTGGTGATCCCTGGATGCCTCAATCAATATCTGGCATATTAAAATAAAATATTAATAGTGCTTCCTCTTTTACAACTACATAGTAACATAGTAGATGACGGCAGATAAAGACCTGAATGGTCCATCCAGTCTGCCCAACCTGATTCAATTTAAATTTTTTCTCCTTAGCTATTTCTGGGCAACAATCCAAAGCTTTACCCGATACTGTGCTTGGGTTCCAATTGCCAAAATCTCTGTTAAGACTTACTCCAGCCCATCTACACCCTCCCAGCCATTGAAGCCCTCCCCAGCCCATCCTCCACCAAACGGCCATATACAGACACAGACCGTGCAAGTCTGCCCAGTACTGGCCTTAGTTCAATATTTAATATTAATTTTCTGATTCTAAATCCTCTGTATTCATCCCACCTTCTTTGAACTCAGTCACAGTTTTACTCTCCACCACCTCTCTCGGGAGCGAATTCCAGGCATCCACTACCCTCTCCGTAAAGTAGAATTTCCTAACATTGCCCCTGAATCTACCACCCCTCAACCTCAAATTATGTCCTCTGGTTTTACCATTTTCCTTTCTCTGGAAAAGATTTTGTTCTACGTTAATACCCTTCAGGTATTTGAACGTCTGAATCATATCTCCCCTGTCTCTCCTTTCCTCTAGGGTATACATATTCAGGGCTTCCAGTCTCTCCTCATACGTCTTCTGGCGCAAGCCTCCTATCATTTTCGTTGCCCTCCTCTGACCGCCTCAAGTCTTCTTACGTCCTTCTCCAGATACGGTCTCCAAAACTGAACACAATACTCCAAGTGGGGCCTTACCAATGACCTGTACAGGGGCATCAACACCTTCTTCCTCCTACTGACTAAGCCTCTCTTTATACAGCCCAGAATCCTTCTGGCAGCAGCCACTGCCTTGTCACACTGTTTTTTCACCTTTAGATCTTCGGACACTATCACCCCAAGGTCCCTCTCCACGTCCGTGCATATTAGCTTCTCTCTTCCCAGCATATACGGTTCCTTCCAATTATTAATCCCCAAATGCATTACTCTGCATTTCTTTGCATTGAATTTTAGTTACCAGGCATTAGACCATTCCTCTAACTTTTGCAGATCCCTTTTCATATTTTACATTCCCTCTTCGGTGTCTACTCTGTTACAAATCTTGGTATCATCTGCAAAAAGGCACACTTTTCCTTCTAACCCTTCAGCAATGTCACTCACAAACATATTGAACAGGATTGGCCCCAGCACCGAACCCTGAGGGACTCCACTACTCACCTTTCCTTCCTTTGAGCGACTTCCATTAACCACCATCCTCTGGCGTCTGTCTGACAGCCAGTTTCTGACCCAGTTCAAGAATATTTTCTGACCCAGTTCAACTATATTTTGAATGGTTTCTATTAAATCTCTGTTCACTTCTAACTGTGAAGGAGCCCTGTATATCACATCAATGTAAATATATTTTCTATTTCCAGACTGAACTACAGTGCGCCTTTTCCTTATCCTATAGGTCCTGCAATTGTGTGGCTTTAAAATGAACTGTACCATAAAACACCACTTCCCCCTTCTTTTCTTCTTATCCTGTCTTTCCTGAACAGATTATATCCCGGTTTAACTAAATTCCAGTCACGGTTCTCTATGAACCACATCTCCATGATTGCTAGTAAATCAAAATCAGCTTCTTCCACCACAGGATCTGGATCCAGAACCTTAATACCCATACTACAGGTATTAGTATATAGTATACTGCTTTCCAGACATTGCCCCTTTCCCGTTTGTGAAGAAGCATTAAATGCTTATACTTACCTTGGAGCTTTGACCACTCGGCACCTCTTCAAGAGGTTAGCTAGTCTGCTGTATAAGACACTTCTTCCCTTCTTTGATAGATGTATACCATCTCTGCTCAGCAGCACCTGGAAAATCATACCATGGTCCAGGAAGCAAAAATGTTCCTGACAACACTATCCACCCAGTCATGCATTCATTTCCAGGATGCAAAATTCTCTGCTTTGGCCTTGCTTCAACACAAAGGATCAACACCACCACCACCAGCACACCCGTCTGTTTCACCTTCTCTCACAGAGTAATAAAGTCACTTTTGTTATTTTCAGAGGGATTCCTAACAGTATCGTTTGTGCCTACATGGATGAGCACCATTGGATAATAGTCATTGTTTGATGAGTCTCAGCAAGCTCTCTGTAAAATCTTGAATTTTGGAACCTGGGATGTCATGTCTGATCTGTAGGTGGATGCCTCTGTACCCCTCAGAAGGGAATCACCAACTACCACTACCTTTTGCCTCCTCGTTGTCATGGATCCAGCATCTTTGGGGATTTTGAGCTTTGGTTCTTCCTCTCCTGGAATGCTCTCTCCACCTCAGTTTTCAGGGCTGCATCCTAGTTCTGCAGATGAAGGGCAGGTGAAGTCACAGTTTTGATTCTGCAGGATCCTGTAATCTGAGTCTAGTTGTCCACATTCAGAATGGTCTCTTCACCACTGCTGGAAAGCTTTGATGCCTCATTAAGGATTTCATTGATGTATTTCTCATTTTCATGGATGCTTCTCAGTCTTGCCACCAACTCTCTCAGTTCTTTCAATTCTTTCATAAGGGATTAAAGCGGAAGACATCTTGCATATGGTACCATCCCCCTCTCCTTGGATATCATTTTCTGTCTGCACAGAGGCAGGAGCTGTAACTGAGGAACAGGTTTGGTGACATGATGTTTTCCAGTCATACTGTGATTACTTGCACCAGTTGAAAGAATACAGGAAACAGAAAAAATCCCTACCAAAGCCCCCAACATTTCTTCAGTGGTTCTACAGGTTAGAAGCAGCAGTTACGTATCTTCTTTTATACAAGATCTGGTTAGTGTGTTGGATGCCATGAAAAATGGATATATATCTTTCCCTGCTGAAGTATGTGTGCCAACAAGACTGCACATGGTTATATGCAAAGCACAGACAAATATTCCCATGTACAAATACACATTTACATCCTCTTTACAGTAGGTGTAAATTTGCGTGAAAGAATGTGTGTGTTGTTAGGGATGGTTCAGATATCCTATTATATAAGGTCACAAAGGTTCACATGTTGTCTTTTAAAACAGGTGCTCGGAGAAACTGAAGGAAGATAGGTTCAAAACAAATGCAAGGAAGTTTTTTTTCACCCAAAGGGTCGTGGACACCTGGAATGCGCTACCGGAGGAAGTGATCAGGCAGAGTACGGTACAGGGATTCAAACAGGGATTGGACGGATTCCTGAGGGATAAAGGGATCGTGGGATACTGAGAGAGGTGCTGGGATGTAACACAGGTATAGAAAGCTAACCAGGTAATAAGTATAGAAACCCAACCAGGTCGTGCATGTGCAAGACCAGAGGGTTAGGACTTTGATGGGAAGATAAGACTCAATGGGAAACCAAGGTGGCAAAGGGGCCCCTTCTGGTGATTCAGACAGGTCATGACCTGTTTGGGCCGCCGCGGGAGCGGACTGCTGGGCAGGATGGACCTATGGTCTGACCCGGCGGAGGCACTGCTTATGTTCTTATTACCTGTGTAACCTATTATTAAGTTACATCTGTGCACCCAAAATGATTTTCTCCATACAGGTTTAGCCATTGGGGGGGGGGGTAGAGAGGGGAAAACTAACAGGGCATATACTTACACAAAATTGGATTGTTCAATCTTTTGAACAGACATCTTTTGGAAACTAACCTTAAATTCCAGTTCCATTGATGTGACACTCTCTCCTGGAGGCACCTGGGTTAGCTTCTGTATATGAGCATAAAGGTTCCTGGCTGGTACTTCTGTGTTTCCACATGTAGCTGCCTCTAGCAGGGCTTCATGAATAAAGATATACTGGTCTTCTGTCTGTACCATGTAGTTCCTCTGAGCTCTCATGCATGTCACATGACCATAGATGTCTACTGTCTTCTCAGGTTTCATTCTCTCTAGCATGGCATCAATAACTATGAAGCATCCTGTTCTGCCCACACCAGCACTACAAAGGGAAAAATATGAGAGTGACTCAGTCCTGCCAGATAAAACAAGGCAGCTCACCTGAAATAGATAATCTTCATAGGCAAGATAATTAGCCACACAAGGAAGTGATATCTGACAGTGGTGATGCAGTACATGCTTCGCACATTAGAGACTTATGTTTATAATTTGGCCCCTTTGAAATACTATAGCTTAATACCTATCTTATATCATCTGAGTACAGGTCTTGCATGTCTTGATGGGGGGAGGGGGCAGGAAAGACATCTTATAGGGGAACTAAGCAAGTAAAATGAATAATTATTAGATAGTTGGCTCAACATTGCATTGACAATGAGTGTGACTGTTGGACAGACAGGATGTACGATGCAGGTCTTTATCTGCTATCATTTACTATGCTACTTTATCAATACTGGATCTGATCAGAGTACTGACAGCTACCCTCATTCTAGATGCAAAAAGAAAAGTCTTTTTGATGCCATAAGGTCTGTTCCAATTTAATGACTTATTACCTCCATATTTGG
Organism: Geotrypetes seraphini; assembly: GCF_902459505.1. Classification (NCBI taxonomy): domain Eukaryota; kingdom Metazoa; phylum Chordata; class Amphibia; order Gymnophiona; family Dermophiidae; genus Geotrypetes; species Geotrypetes seraphini. The sequence continues at coordinate 75,058,204 of NC_047095.1, forward strand.
ATGATAAATGTCATTTATAAGGAAGACTGGAGGGTGGCCAATGTGATGCCAATTTAAAAAAAGGGTTCCAGAGGTAATCGAGGAAATTATAGACTGGTGAATCCGATATCGGTGCCGGGCAAAATGGTAGAGACTATAGTAGGAAGAGAATTCCATAAATATGGCACAGATGCAAACAAGGCAGAATTCCATGTTGAAGTCAGTCCATTTGGCAAGACTGACCAACATGGAATTCTGCCTTTTTTGCATCTGTGCCATATTTATGGAATTATTTTCCTATTGAATTACGTATTGAATGTTCTTGGATTACATTTAGAAGCCTTTTCAAAACCTATCTTTTCAGTTTAGCATATCCTTAGAATGACTACTATTACTCACCGTAATAAAAAGGTTTGGATTGGACTCTTGGGAGGGAATCTAGACTGCAGTTTTTAGATTTTAATTTTTAGGAGGTTACATTTGTTTTATCTTTTGGAGAACCTTTCTTTAGCGTTTAAATTAGTAAACTGCTCTGCTTTTACTGCGAAGGGCAGTCTATAAGTACTAACAAACATAAACAAATATCTAAAGAATGAAATGCCAGAACATATACATAAGCATGGATTAATGAGAGAAAGCCAACATGGATTTAGTCAATGGGAATCTTGCCTCACATAATCTACTATATTTCTCCAAAGGTGAACCGGTTGATACTGTGTATTTGGATTTTCAAAAGGCATTTGACAAAGTACCTCATGAAAGACTTCTGAAGAAATTAGAAAGTCATGGGATAGGATGTAATGTTACATAGTAACATAGTAGATGACGGCAGATAAAGACCCGAATGGTCCATCCAGTCTGCCCAACCTGATTCAATTTAAATTTCTGGGCAAGAATCCAAAGCTCTACCCGGTACTGTGCTTGGGTTCCAACTGCCAAAATCTCCGTTAAAACCTACTCCATCCCATCTAAACCCTCCCGGCCATTGAAGCCCTCCCCAGCCCATCCTCCACCAAATGGCCATATAATAATAATAATAACAACAACAATTTATATACCGCAGGACCATGAAGTTCTATGCGGTTTACAATGATTAGAAATGTTACAGATTGAATGGAATAAACAAAGTACAGACTTAGTGATTGATAGTTCAAGAGATCGTTTGTTGAGGACTAAGATTGTATAGGTTGGTTTCCTATGTATTTGATTTGATTTCTTATATACCGCTATACCGTGAGGTTCAAAGCGGTTTACAATGAAGATTTCAGGAACAGATTTGTTTTTATGTGTTTCCTGAATTCCCTATAGGTAGTAGGCACGAGTAATTGTTCTAGGTCTTTACCCCATAGTGCTGCTTGATGTGAGAAAAGATATACAGACGCAGACCGTACAAGTCTGCCCAGTACTGGCCTTAGTTCAATTTTTAATATTATTTTCTGATTCTAGATCCTGTGTGTTCATCCCACGCTTCTTTGAACTCAGTCACAGTTTTACTCTCCACCACCTCTCTCGGGAGCGCATTCCAGGCATCCACCACCCTCTCCGTAAAGTAGAATTGAATGGTCAATATTCTCACTGGAGTGGATAAATAGTGGGGTTCTCAAAACCCTTGCAATGTAGAGTTCTATACCTCGATTCCAATTTGTCTAGAACAGCAGGTATATCATAAGGAGTCTCCAGATTTTGTTTGAAAGTTTGAAACAGAAGCCTGTTAAGAGGAAGCTTGAGTGACACTGCAGGAGGTTGAGGCAGATGAATTTCTTCTAAATACTCCTTAGAGTATTTAGAACCAGCGTCCAATTTAATATCCAGGTCATCAGCCATTTGATGAAGAAAGGAGGAAAAGGACAATTGATCCGCCAGAGCATGGCCTCGAGAAGGATTCAATGACCTCGAGGTACCTCGAGTGGAGAATGAGGGCAAAGCCTCTCTGGAGTATTGGTAACCCAAAGAATAGACAGACTTGGAGGAGGCATTGGAAGCAGTTGAGTCCTCAAGGTCTGCAATTGGTGACCTGATCGAGGAGTTGGAGGCCTTGAAGAGCTGGAAGGCCTCTTTGAGGCCTGGACGAAGAAGGCTTTTCTCTGGAAGAAGCCCTGCACCTCGATGGATGCCTCGATGAAGGCCTAGCTCTACGACGAGAGTGTTGCCTGGAAGTAGGTCTTGGGTAAGATCGAGGAGACTTCGCCCTATGTCTGGAAACGGGCTGTGCCACTGGTGAATGAACAGGGCTAGAAGCTGTAGATCGAAACCCCATAGACTCAGTGGTTTGGATCGAGGAATCTCGAAGCATTCCCAAAGATTGGGCTCCTTGTATGGAGTGTGAGGATTCCTGTCTAGACACTCACAAAGACTCGACTCCTTGCATAGAGTGTGTAGACTCAGCTTGAGGCACAGGCAGAGACTTGACCTCGTGTGAGACTGCCAATTGCCCAAGCTGGACTGCAGGAAGCAGAATCGAGGCAGGACTGTATTTGCTTAGCAACTGAACAAATTGCTGCTCTAACATGGTCTGGAGAGAAGCCTGCAATTGTGGATCTGAGACTGAAATGGACCACTTGCTGAGGCTAAAGGCTCTGAGGTGTCAGTAGAAGCATGCTTCGACTTGGAGGATTGATGCTTGGATAACTTGAGGACCACCGCAGGAACCTTCTGCTTGGAACCTTCTGCTTAGGTATTCTGACCTGAGGGAAGCTCAGGGGAAGATAAGGCAGGTGTACTCGAGGCCAAAGACGATCCAAATGAGGAAGGTCTGATGAAACTCGAGGTCGGAATTGTGGAAACAGGAGGACCCCCTGTTGAAGTCTTGACCAAGTTAGAAATCAAGGTCGAGGGAGTAGCTGAAGAGTCCATCTTAAACAGCTTTTCCACTTGAACCCGACGATGTTTAAGGGCTCGAGGTTGAAGAGTAGCACAGCACGGGCACGACTTTGGACTATGGTCAGGCCCGAGACAGCGAAGACACCAGGGGTGTGGGTCCGTGAGGGAAATTGCATGCTGGCACTGGCTACACTTCTTGAAGCCCGTAACTGGCCGTGACATAGGAGGGAAGATAGCTGCTGCGAAGTCGAAGCCCGCAGGCTGCGGGCGCGCGACCTATCCTGCCAGTCAGCCGACGAAAAAATAAAACAACTTTTTTTTTTTTTTTTTTTACTAACAGAAAGAAAAAAGAACAGCGATTCGGCTAAAAGAAAATAAACACAAACCGCGGTGAAGAAAAGTAATGAAGCGAATGAAGTTCAGCGCAGAGCATCAAAGACAGACTTCTCGGCTCCGCGGAAAACTGAGAACTGAGGAGACTCGCCCTGTGCTGGGCAGGAAGGCACTGAGTTTGTACATGCAAGTCTACTTGCGAGGCTGTCCGCATCTGGGCTCCATGGATGATGTCACCCATATGTGAGAATAGGCTGCCTGCTTGTCCTGGGATAATATTTCTTCACACAATGTGTAATTAAACTCTAGAATTAATTTGCAGGGAATGTGGTGAAATCTGTTAGCTTGGTGGGGTTTAAAAAAGGCTTGGATAATTTCCTAAAAAGGAAATCCATGGGCCATTATTGAGATGGCTTGGAGAAATCCCACCAGAAGAAGGTTGTCTATTACCGAAACATGGACCGTGCCGGGTCCATACCACAGACTTGATACTGTGTACTGTTTGGATTTTAAATACATGCGTCGCTTTTACATGTGAAGACTTTTTCACAATAAACTGTTCATTGAGATCTTCGTCTCCTCAGTGTTGTTTTGTTTCCTGGTTGTCCCTTTCCTACTGTGGAACTATTTGGTGAATTCTTGTTTGCCTTGGAGAAATCCATTGCTTATTCCTAGGATAAGCAGCATAAAATTTGTTTTACTACTTTGGATCTGGGTTGGCCACTGTTGGAAACAAGATACTGGGTTGATGGACCTTTGGTCTATCCCAGTATGGCAATTCTTATGTTCTTAAATTGGGAAGACATGTCTGTAACACGTCCGCCTGTGGAGACCAGCGTGAGAGTAACATGTGTTGGAGAAGACACATACAGGCTCTTTCCCAAGGCACCACATCTATTGTGGCAGCCATGGAATGCAGGACTTGAAGATAATCCTACGCTGATGAAGCCAACTGGTCTAGTAGACAAGAACTCTGAGAGCACAACTTCTACCTGCGTGCCTCTGGTAGATAGACACAGCTGGCTGCCATGTCAAACTATGCACCTAAGTACTCCAGGGATTGAGTCAGAGTCAAATTGCTCTATTAATTATTCACAATCCAACCCAGGTCTTCCAGGACTCAGATCACCTGACCCACTGTGTGTCGCCCCTCGGATCACCTGACCCACTGTATGTTGCCCCTAGGAGAATGAGGGGGCTCTGATTAGCCAGTCGTCCCAGTAGAGGTGCACATGCAGACCCATCTTGCACAGGTAAGCTACTTCTACAACCATCACTTTGGTGAAGATACGAGGAGCTGTCGCCAAGCCAAAGGGTAGAGATGAAAATTGATCATGATTTTCCAGGACATGAAACCTGAGAAACTTCCCATGGTCTGGGAAAATAGGAATATGCAAGTAGGCCTCCGTCAGATCTAGAGAAGCTAGGAACTCTTCCGGGGCTACCGCTGCTATGTCAGATCGAACCATTTCTATGCGAAAGTATGGAACTCTCATCACTGCATTCACATGACTAAAGTCCAGGATGGGTCTCCGATCGTCAGAGCCTTTCTTTGGCACGATAAATTATATGGAGTATCTGCCTGAGCCCAAGTGTTCGGGCGGCACCGGCTCTATGGCCTGAATATTAAGCAACATCCTCCCAGTGGCTTGAACCTTGTCTGTCTTTTCTGGGTGCCCTGAGAAAGAGTCCATAAACCAATCTGCTAGAGACCGGGCAAATTCCAGCTTGTAGCCAGAACAAATGATGTCCAGAACTCAGAAGTTGAATGAAATCTGGACTCAGGCCTCCAGAAATGCCAAGAGTCTGCCCCCTTTATGTAGAGGGAACTTGCAACTTCTTGATAGATGGAGAAGCCCAGAAAGCAGAAGACTGGTTACATCTGAATCCAGAGAACCTCTGCCTGTAGCCCTGGGAGAATCTCTGTGACGTGAACTGTTGATAGTGCCTGAAGCCACAAAAATTAGAGTTCCTTGAGCCTTTAGAGGTTCTGGATCTACTATCAGGCAGGGTCTTGAGGTGACAGTCCACCACAGAATTCATGAGATCATCCAGACCTTTACCAATAATAACTACTCCTTAAAAGGGAGTCAGGCAAGAGTAGCTTTAGAGGTGGAATTGCCAGCCCTTTGTCTAATCCAGAGCATTATATGAACAGAAATGTAATAAAATGACACTTCACCCAGAAGATCATCATACAGGGCGTTAGCCACATAGTCCACACCAGAAAAAAGAAGCTGAGGAAGAGGCTCGAAACCTTCACTCTCTAAAGTGTGTAGTCTGGAAAGACAAGTGAGCATAACAAAGGACGCTGCCAAGGAAGCTTTGACTCCCAAAGTCACTGCCTCAAAAGTCTCCTAAAAACAACACCCACTCAGTGGTCCTGCATGTCCTTGAGCACCACACCGTCTTTGCTTGGAAGGGAAGTGCACTTATTAACCAGGAAAACCGAGAAATCCACTTTAGGCTGACTAAAGAGTTGCTGACATTGCTCCGAGATCAGGATGTCAATATCAGTTTCTTATTCAAGAACTCTGATATTAATTTATACCACCTGGTGGCCTGATGTCCTAGCGAATTTATTTGGAAGGAAAGGACCTGCAAACTATAATAATTTTTTAGATTTCGCCAATCAGGGAACCCCTTCTGAATGGTCTGCTTCAACTGCATGAATAAGCGTGGAACACTATCTATAGTATATAATGTATTTAAAACAGAGAAAAAAGGACCTCAAAAAACCCCTAGATCACAATCAATAAAGTTATGAACAATCGGGGTTAGGTTTTCATCACTGGTCCAAAAACTCTGTATAAATCTTTTAAATATTTTTAACTAACTTTTACATTTTTTAATTTTTTTAAATGCAATAAAATCATAAATAATGATTATGAATATTCTCTAAATCATTTAAAGAGCAAATAAAGATTTGGAGCCAGCAAAAATTTTTTTTTGAGGCTTTCTACAATATAAGATAAATCAGGCACTTATCTTGATTGCCCAATGGAGGCCCAACCGTTTCGCTCTACGGGCTTCTTCAGGGGTAATGATAAGATACAACTCTGTGCCGGTACTAAGTTTGCTCAATATGTTCTGTGGTGTAGCTGCGTGTCTCCTTGCTGATTTATCTTATATTGTAGAAAGCCTCAAAAAAAATTTTTGCCGGCTCCAAATCTTTATTTGCTCTTTAAATGATTTAGAGAATATTCATAATCATTATTTATGATTTTATTGCATTTAAAAAAATTAAAAAATGTAAAAGTTAGTTAAAAATATTTAAAAGATTTATACAGAGTTTTTGGACCAGTGATGAAAACCTAACCCCGATTGTTCATAACTTTATTGATTGTGATCTAGGGGTTTTTTGAGGTCCTTTTTTCTCTGTTTTAAATACATTATATACTATAGATAGTGTTCCACGCTTATTCATTGAGTTTCTCAAATTGGACACTTAAGCAGTTTCCACTTATTCTCTCAGTCTACTGCTTCAACTGCAACCACTTATAATTTTGAGAATTAGCAATAACAAATGTTTGTTGCAACCGTGAAAACTCAAGCATTTTCGGCTCAGGTTTCCGCTCAGGTTTTAGCACTGAAACAGTTATAGCCTCTCTACTAGATCTCCTTCACAATTTATTCAGCCAAAGCTCTAGTGCACTAATCCTACAACTAGATCTAAGTAGTGCCTTTGACTTAGTCGATCACGACATTCTAATTGACTGTTTGGAGTCAATCAGTCTTTCTGAAAAAGTGCTAAATTGGTTCCGAGGTTTCTTGAGTACATGATCTTACCAAGTCCTCGGTGATAATAAACAATCCTGCAGATGGACAAATACTTGCGGAGTTCTTCAGGGCTCCCCTTTATCCCCTATCCTGTTTAACATCTACCTCGCCCCTCTGGGGAATCTACTGCAAAGCTTAAAAGTCAAATTTTATATCTACGCAGATGACATCTCCATAGTCCTTCCCCTCACAAACCTCACCTCCAAGACAAAGAATCACCTGGCATGCGTCCTAAAACAAATCGAATTATGGTTGACAGAATTCAGACTGAAACTTAACTCGGATAAAACCAAATTTTTTTCTGGCGAGCCCAAACGATCAAATCAAAGATTCAAAAATCTCCTTGAATGGCCAGATTTCCCCATTGTCGATTCCATATAAATTCTGGTAGTGACTCTCGACCGATACCTCACTTTAGACGCTCACACAGATCTACTGACCAGAAAATGCTTCTCAACATTATGGAATCTAAGAACCATCAAAAAATACTTTGATGCAGTATCATTCCGTCTACTGGTACAAACTTCTATCCTAAGTATGCTGGACTATTGCAACATTATTTACTTGGGATCTTTCAAGAAAACCCTTGAAAAACTCTGAATTATTCAAAATTTGGCAGTATGTCTGATTTTCGGTTTAAAAAGATGGGAACACATAAGTCCCTATTAGCAAAAACTTCACTGGCTGCCCCTCGAGGCTAGAGTTTTATTTAAATTTTCTTGTCTCTGTTTCAAATCAATCTTTGGTTTGGCCCCTGGTCTCCCACTTCAATTTGGGTTGCACTATTAGGCCCACACGTAAATTCAACATATTTACTCACCCAACAATAAAGACCTGCCGTTACAAAAGATTCCTGGACAGAACTCTAGCCTTCCAGGCAGGTAAACTGAACGACTGGCTGGTTAACATTGTCATGCTCTCCTCATCCTATCTTAGTTTTAGAAAATTAGTTAAAATGAAACTGTTCAACCAATTTGTCACCTAATAATTTGTTGTTCATTATCTCTCATATTCTAGATACTGTATTCATCGCTTTTACGTTGTTACTATGTCGCTGACTATCCAGCTCCTCTTATTGTAAACCGCCTCGAACTACCATGGCTTAGGCGGTATATAAGAAATAAAATTATTATTATTATTTGAGATAACATCATCAAGTATTCGAATCCCTGCTTTCATTCATTGCTTCCAGGCAATCCCAGATCCGCCTATTTGAATCTTGGAGTTTAACCATAGGGACTGATAAGTAGAATTCTCTACTGAAACATTTGTTAATTTATTAATAAATTTCAAAATTTTCCAGGTGTCCAATATAATACTATTGTCCTTAACCCCAAAAATTGTCTTAGTGACATTTGGAGCATCGAGATAAAGCAATATATTTCTGCATCTCGATGGCCACGAATTTGGACTGGGAGATTGAAATGTACAGTGCCAGCATCTATGAGACAGACATGGTTTTTTCTATTAGATCTTTTTGGACCCCTGTTAGGTTGCATAAGTTGGATAGTTCCAAGTCTAATAGATGCTGGCACTGTCATTTAGACATTAGGACACTGGATCATCTGTTGTTCTATTGTCCATTGATACTTAGCTTCAGGAGGTCAATATGGGGTAAAATTAATAACATTTTGGAATCATCAACTCCTTTAACTTATGAGGCAGTCATTTGTGGTACAATATTACATGTTAAACCCCCTTTAGATCAATAGAGGTCATCTTTTCCTTATAATAATGATAACAGCTTATATACCGCAATACCGTGAAGTTCTATGCGGTTTACAAAGATTAAGCAAAGGTACAAATTGATTGACTTTAAGAGGGGAGGAAGAAAGAGGGTTAATAGGACAGGAAATCCATTTTTGAGGAGAGAGTGATCAATAGAACAAGTTAATCGCTATAGAGGGGAGAGAGAAGAGAGGATCAGTTGTCTAGATACTTTAGGAACAGGTATGTTTTCAGACATTTCCTAAATTCCTCATAAGTAGTGGGCGAAAGCAATTGTTCTAGATCTTTACCCCATGATGCTGCTTGGTGCGAGAGAAGATGTTCATGGTGTTTTTTCAGTTTACAACCTCTCACTGGGGGGGAAACGAAGTTGGAATGTGAGCTTCTCTTGTGTCTGTTGGCTGAGAAGACGAAAAGGTCAGTTAAATATTTAGGGGCAAGTCCGTGTAGTGCTTTGAAGCAGAAGCAGGCAAATTTAAACTTTACGCGTGCCTCCATTGGCAGCCAATGCAGCTGCCGGTAGTAGGGTGTCACGTGGTCAAACTTCCTCAGCCCAAAGATCAGTTTGACCGCTGCATTTTGCATCAATTGTAAACGCTGTATGTTCTTTTGGGAAATTGCTAAATAGGTGATGTTACAGTAGTCAAGTAGACTCAGTACGAGGGATTGGACTAGGGTTCTGAATGCCGCAGTATCGAAATAAGCTTTAATGGATCTGAGTTTCCAGAGAGTGAAAAATCCCTTTCTGATCAAGGAGTCCACCTGGTCTCTCATGGTTAGGCACTGATCCAAAGTTACACCTAGTATCTTTATGGTAGGTTGGATAGGGTAATTAAGATTATTGATACATAGTGGTGATTTGGTGTCAAGCGGATGTGGCGAATCAAAGAAGAAAGTTGCCTTTTCTGAATTAAGTTTGAGCCTAAAGGTTGTCATCCAGTACTCCATCACGTTTATGGCTTCTGAAGCTTTAGGAATAGTTTCAGAGATAGAATTAACGAATGTGATGATGATCGTAAAATCATCTGCATAACTAAATAGTTTTATCCCTAACTAGCAGGATCGGGTTGATGGGCTCCCGATAGTGGTGGCTGGTCCCTCTGCTTGTTTTTAAAAGAAAGCAGGCAGTTGATTCTCTCCAGCGGACTGGGGGGGGGGGGGGGCGAGCACAGACACGCGGCAGGATCGGGTTGATGGGCTCCCAATAGTGGTGGCTGGTCCCTCTGCTTGTTTTTAATGACTGGGATAGCCATCCAGATGATCATCCGAAATTGGAAGAAATGTGATCATTTAAATTTTTCGTTCTGGTGGGCAAGTCTTTGCTCTAGTTATAGATTTGAAAGAATAAATGCTGAAAATTTAGGACATGGTAATATATTTAAATTAATATGGGGCACATTGGCATCTTATGTTACCTCATTGTAATTGTTTGTTGACTGTGAATCAATTTGTTCTTTACTATGGTACATATCCAGGGCAGGGGGGGAGAGGGATTCTTTATGACATAAATTGATTTTTTAATATTTATAATTGGGATGGGTGTGAAGATATCATTATTCAGAATAGATAGGATATTTATGATAATATATGTTTGTGTTATACGGAAAGATAATTGTTTGGGTGGGTGGGGGGAAAGGATGATTATAAATATGAGAAAGATGAATGTGCTTTTATTGTATTACTATGAGTTGTATTGGTTGTATTGCACTGTTGTAGTTTTGAAAATTAATAAAGAATTAAAAATAAAAAAATAAAAAAAGGATGTCAATATCAGGATGCCAGGAAAAGGCTTAGGACTGAGCTCTCACTCCACACCTAAGAGGAGAAAGTAGAAGAAGCTGGCTGAGTGACTAAATTCAACTCATGCAAAGACTCAGAAATAAGATCTGGTAAGGCAGCAGACTTAAATAAACACAAAAACATGGGATTGCCCCCTGGTTCTAAAGCCAAAGCAGGATCTACAGAGCCAGCGTACATTCCCAAGTCCCCAGCCACAGGAAGAGCATCTTTCTGAATAGGGAACTACAAATTGACATCATCATCAGTATCTTGTTGTACAACTCTTCTCTATTCTTTCCTCTGCTCTGGACACCCTTGCTCCCCATATTCCTCGCTGTGTCAACCTTGGCTCACCCCCAGTATCCATTACTTACGTTCCTGTACCCGCTGTGCTGAGCGCCTTTGGCTCAAATCTCGCACATGTGCTGACTTTCTTCACTTTAAATTTATGCTGACCTCCTTTAATTCTGCACTTACATGAGTCAAACAAGACTACTACATCCAACTAACTCCCTTCTCAAAGCGTCCCTACTTCCAACCCCTTTTTCTCTCTCCCCAGATTATCACTGATTACTTCCATGACAAGGTTTACAAGATCGCCCATGAATTCACTACAAAGTCACATCCTTCTCCTCTACCCACCATCCACTTTCCTGAACTTCAAACTCACACCACCCCTTCATCCTTCGCCCAAACAACTTAGGAAGCTTCGCCTGTCTGGTCTCACCCTCTTCTCCATCCATCAACTACTGCTCACTTTTCTTCATTCTTTGAAATCACAAAGGAAGAAATTAAACAACTTCTGTCTTCAGCCAAGCCTACTACATGCCCCTCAGACCCTATTCCCACCCCTCTACTTGACCCCCATCTCACCTCCCATATACCATATTCAATCTATCTGTTTCCACTGCAACTGTCCCTGCTGCCTTCAAACATGCTGTGGTTATGCCACTTCTCAAAAAACCCTCGCTGACCCCACCTGCCCGTCCAACTATCGCCCTGTCTCCCTTCTTCCATTTCTATCCAAGCTCCTCGAGCATGCTGTTCTCCATCGCTGCCTGGACTTCCTTTCAACTCGACAGATTCTCAAATTCTCTACAATCTGACTTTCGTCCCCCAGCCCCTTGCTCTTCTCTGGACCCTTTTGAGTAGTACCATGTCCTTCTTCATGTATGGCAACCAGTGCTGGACGCAGTACTCCAGGTGAGGGCGCACCATGGCCCGGTACAGTGGCATGATAACCTTCTCCGATCTGTTCGTGATCCCCTTCTTTATCATTCCTAGCATTCTGTTTGCCCTTTTTGCCGCTGCCATGCATTGCACGGATGGCTTCATCGACTTGTCGATCAGAACTCCCAAGTCTCTTTCCTGGGAGGTCTCTCCAAGAACCGCCCTGGACATTCTGTATTCGTGTATAAGATTTTTGTTACCGACATGCATCACTTTACACTTATCCATGTTGAACCTCATTTGCCATGTCGATGCCCATTTCTCGTGCTTGATTATGTCACGTTGTTGTTGGGTTATCTTTTCTATGTTTTGTAGATGTGTGGGGGTGTGGATTGCTCCATAGTATTTTAAAGTTAGCCCTCAGCTGGTCCGACCAGATGGTGTCAGGCCAGGTTACATTTGTTAGGCTGATGAGTGAGGGTCTTTGGATGAGAAGGAAATTAGGTCTAGGTGGTGGCCTTTCTGGTGTGTGGGGTCAGGGGGGGATGGTGAATCCTAGGGATGCTAAGGAGGAGAATAATTCTTTGACAGTTTGGTTGTCTTGTAGCTCTAGGTGGAGGTTGATGTCACCAAGTAGCAGGTTGTATTTGTCTTTGGAAGTGTTTAGTAGGAGAAATTTGGAGAAGTCTTCACTAGTATTACTTCATTTGTTGGGCGGGATATAGAACAGGGTGGTGTTCAGGTTGGCTGTCGGGTCGTGTTTTGTTAGGTTGCAGGTATGAATTTCTAGGTCTTCAGTTGATTTGGAGTCAATGACCTAAAAGTGAAAGTGGTCTTTAAGGATTATGGCTATTCCAACCCCTCTTTTGAAGTTTCTGGAGAGGGGAATGATTTTGTAGCCCCTAGGAAGGATGTCATGGATAATTATGTCATTGTCAGAGATAAGCCAGGTTTCAGTTAGGAATACTAAGTCAAACTGGGATTCAGTTAGCCAGTCCTTTACTAGTTGGGCTTTATTTCTGATGCAGCGTATGTTGAGGTACACATAGGGGAGGGAGTGGGTGTCCGGGTCAGAGGAGTGTTCTGAGGTACTGATTTTCTTTACCTGGGGTTGTTTTCTCGGGAGGTAATGTTTTGAAGAGTGGCGGGTGGTGTGGAGTACTTGGATTGGGAAAGGGCCAGGGTTCTGGCTGAAGAGTTGGGGGTGGGGATGATGGCCGTCCGGCCATACTTATTTATGGTGGGAGTAGTGGATGTGGGGAATGGGTTCAAAGGCTAGTGTCTCGTAGGACCAGGATTGAGAGCAGATTAAGTATGTTCAAATATATTTTATTGGGCTCAAAAGAAAAGTACACAAGCAAGTACAAATAGAACAATGGGAGCTCACATTATGTCAAGGGAAATCATGAGAAAAACCACCCCCACCCACACAACCCATCAAGCCCCCAATGAGCTCTACAGAGTCACGAAGAAAGGAGCAAACCAACAAGAATAAACAAGAAAACCCCCAATCAACAATCAGTCACAAGTACCACTCCCCAAACCCCACCATACCCACCCCATGTCCAGTCCTCCAGCAAGCCCAACCCACTGCTACAGAACAGAAAATGGCAAGTAATGGAAAGCAGAGAACAAGTGGAGAATATAGTCCAAAACAACACGTTAACAGTTCAGGAGCCGGCTATGGGCCACCGGAGTCATAGAGGTCCAAAAAGGCTCCCAGGTACGTTGAAAGTTCCGGCCCAGCAGAGAAGAAAAGTTGACAACATCTCTCCGCTCCCACATCGCAAGGGCGATCAAGCGACATCGCCAGAGTTAATAATCAGGCCCCTCCACGTCCAGCCACTTGAGCAGAATACACTCGAGAGCTACTACTACAGTCCATTGAAGAAATGCAGTGGTCCCTGGTCTGCGAGGAGTAAAATGAAGAGGAACACCAAAAAGTAATAGAGGGAAACGATGAATAACAATGTTCCAAATGTGTTCAAGCAAAAGAAAAATAGCTTCCCAAAAGGACTGAATGACTGGACAAGTCCAAAACATGTGTCCCAAACCCGCAACAGGAGCAGCGCAGCGAGGACAGGCAGAAGAAGCCCGGAACCCAGAAAGATGGGCTCGTTTAGATGATACATAAGAACATAAGCAATGCCTCCACTGGGTCAGACCTGAGGTCCATCGTGCCCAGCAGTCCGCTCATGCGACGGCCCCAACAGGTCCAGGACCTGTGCAGTAGCCCTCTATACCAATTTATAGTGTTGTTCCCAAAAAGTAGAATACTTGCGAAAAACAGGTAATTTGCGTATAGCACATAGAATAACATCATCAGACAATGGTACAGAAAGGTCACGAGCCCAAGCATCCCTCAATCTAATATGGTCTAGCGAGGGGCAGTGGCGTACCAAGGGGGGGGCGGGAGGGGCGGTCCGCCCCGGGTGCCAGCCCTGAAGGGGTGCTCCCGGCCTTGCCGTTCAGTCCCCCCACACCCCCGAAGGACCGCTCGCCCCACTGACCTTCCTGCACCACCTGTGAAGCAGCAAGCAGCAGGATCGCGAGGTCAGCTATCCCTGAGCTGCTTGGGCGCTGCTTCCTGCGCCGCGGTCCCGCCCCTCCTCTGATGTCAGAGGAGGGGCGGGAACGCGGCGCAGGAAGCAGCGCAGGGATAGCTGACGTCGCGATCCTGCTGCGGCTGCTTCATAGGTGGTGCAGGAAGGTCAGTGGGGCGAGCGGTCCTTCGGGGGTGGTGGTGGGGACTGAACGGCAAGGCCGGGAGCATAGGTAGTGCTGCTTCATAGGTGGTGCGGGGAGGCCAGGGGGGGCGAGCGGTCCTTCGGGGTGGGGCGGGTGGGCAGGCAGGCAGGCATTCAAGGGGGAGGGGGGTGACAGGCAGGCAGGCCTTCAAGGGGAGGGACAGGCCTTCGGGGGGGGTGTGCAGACCTTCAAAGGGGAGGGACAGGCCTTCAAGGGGGGGGCAGGCAGGCCTTCAAGGGGGGACAGGTCTACAAGGGGGGACAGGCCTACAAGGGGGTGGGCAGGCCTACAAGGGGGTGGGACAGGCCTTCAGGGGGGGTGCAGGCCTTCAGGGGGGGTGCAGGACTTCGGGGGGGGTGCAGGCCTTCAAGGGGGGGACAGGCCTTCAAGGGGGGACAGGCAGGCAGGCCTTCAAGGGGGGGACAGGCCTACAAGGGGGGGACAGGCCTACAAGGGGGTGGGATAGGCCTTCAAGGGGGGGACAGGCCTTCAGGGGGGTGCAGGCCTTCGGGGGGGTGCAGACCTTCAAGGGGGGGGACAGGCAGGCAGGTCTTCAAGGTGGGGGGACAGGCCTACAAGGGGGTGGGCAGGCCTACAAGGGGGTGGGACAGGCCTTCAGGGGGGGTGCAGGACTTTGGGGGGGTGCAGGCCTTCAAGGGGGGGGGACAGGCCTTCAAGGGGGGGACAGGCCTTCAAGGGGGGGACAGGCCTTCAAAGGGGGGACAGGCCTACAAGGGGGCCTACAAGGGGGGGGACAGGCCTACAAGGGGGGGGGACAGGCCTTCAAGGGGGGGGACAGGCCTTCGGGGGGGTGCAGACCTTCAAAGGGGAGGGACAGGCCTTCAAGGGGGGGGCAGGCAGGCCTTCAAGGGGGGACAGGTCTACAGGGGGGGACAGGCCTACAAGGGGGTGGGCAGGCCTACAAGGGGGTGGGACAGGCCTTCAGGGGGGGTGCAGGCCTTCAGGGGGGGTGCAGGACTTCGGGGGGGGTGCAGGCCTTCAAGGGGGGGACAGGCCTTCAAGGGGGGACAGGCAGGCAGGCCTTCAAGGGGGGGACAGGCCTACAAGGGGGGGACAGGCCTTCAGGGGGGTGCAGGCCTTCGGGGGGGTGCAGACCTTCAAGGGGGGGGACAGGCAGGCAGGTCTTCAAGGTGGGGGGACAGGCCTACAAGGGGGTGGGCAGGCCTACAAGGGGGTGGGACAGGCCTTCAGGGGGGGTGCAGGACTTTGGGGGGGTGCAGGCCTTCAAGGGGGGGGACAGGCCTTCAAGGGGGGGACAGGCCTTCAAAGGGGGGACAGGCCTACAAGGGGGCCTACAAGGGGGGGGACAGGCCTACAAGGGGGTGGGACAGGCCTTCAAGGGGGGGACAGGCCTTCGGGGGGGTGCAGACCTTCAAGGGGGGGACAGGCCTTCAAGGGGGGGACAGGCAGGCAGGTCTTCAAGGTGGGGGGGACAGGCCTTCAAGGGGGAGGGACAGGCCTTCAAGGGGGGGGACAGGCCTACAAGGGGGTGGGACGTGCCTTCAAGGGGGGTGCAAGCCTTCAAGGGGGGACAGGCCTTTGGGGTGGACCCTGGTTTAGAAGTACACAGAGGGAAGGGGGTGTTCAAAGAGACGTGCATATGCCAAACTTTGGGGGGGGGATGAAGAAATAATGGGTCTGAAAATAGAGGAGAGGGAGAGAAATGATGGACCATGGGATTTAGGGAGGGAAGGAACTGAAAGGGAGAGAAATTGGACACAAGGGATGGTGTGGAGGAGGGATAGAGATACTGGATAGGAGGGTAATTGGGAAAAGAAAGGGAGAGATGGTGGACTCTGGGGTGGTGGGGAAGGAGGGAGAGATGCCGGATGAAAGGGTAGTTAAGAAAAGGTGGATCTGTGGAGGGAGATGGAAAAAAAGGAAAGATACCAGACTTCCTGGGGAGGGAAGGGAAATGGAAAGGGAGGACAGAGTTGGCAGATGGATGGTTAGCACACAGAAAGAAGAAAGAAGGAGACCCTGGCAAGCAAGTTATCAGAAGAAAACCAGAACCTTGGACCAACAAGATTTGAAATATAACCAGACAACAAAAGGTAGAAAAATTAATTTTATTTTCTGTTTTGTGATTATAATATGTCAGATTTGAAATGTATATCCTGACAGAGCTGGTGTTGGACTGCAAACGTGAGCTAGGATTTAACAGAGAGAGGAAAAGTCCTTTTTGTTTCTTTATTTTATTTACACCACAGCGCCAGTGTGGTTAGGAGAAGCCAAAGGGGGTGAAAAAGCTATAAAACCCACCAGGAGTTTTGAAAAAAATCACCCAACTGGGCAGGAAAATCGAATTGAAAAACCAATTCAATAGGCTGAATCGAATCGAAATTTTTTTTCCTTAATCTGGCAGCATTAGTTTGCGCTACTGTCTTAGACTTTAGGACCTGGGATTGGAGAGAGATGGCATCCTCAGTACTTTATAATGCAAATGAAACGAGGATTTGGTCAGACTTTTGAAGGGTCTGCAGAAAAAAAATATTGTATAGGCCGGGGACATGAAACAGCAGGAAAAGGGAACTTTTCTTCCTTCTATTTTTGTGAATGGAAAGGCTGAGGATGTCAGAGAGTTCAGTTAAAATATGTGCTTTATAAGAAAATATAATAATGTGTTTTATAAAGTTTATAGCATAGCTGGCCTACCCAGTGAGGTGTTTCTAGTGGTGGTGGTGGCAGCGTGTCAATGTGTTGAGAGGAAGAGGTGGTCTGGGAAATTCTGCTGAGCAAACTCCGGGCCCATTTCCACCCCCCAGTTAGTCCACTCCACTCAACTGGTTCACACACTGAGTGGATCATTGGGTGTTGTGTTGGGATCTCTTCCAGTGGTTTATCAGTATCTCCTTCTGGTCCAAGGAAGGAAACTTTGTTATCCTTAGCATTGACCTACAGAATATGTTTGTAACAGCGCTGCTTGTGTGGCATTAGGCTATGTAGTGATCGAAAGAAAAAAACAGACCTTTGCACATTTTTGCACTATATGGTGGGTGTATGAGGAGATTCACATTTCCTGCACAGCTAAGTCCATGTGCAGTTACCTTGTGCTGTATTTGACATCTAGCAAGGTCTCTGTTTGAAAGGAAAGATCTAAACTTAAAAATGAAGTGGCCAGAAGTTATGGTAAAAGCAGATAGTGTAGCTGGTTTTAAGAAAGATTTAGACAAATTCCTGGAGGAAAAGTCCATAATCTGTTATTAAGACATGGGGGAAGTGTCTGCTTGCCCTGGATCGGTAGCATGGAATGTTGCTACTCTTTGGATTTTGACCAGGTATTAGTGTCCTGGATTGGCTACCATGAGAATGGGCTACTGGGCATGATGGACCATTGGTCTGACCCAGTTAGGCTATTCTTATGTTATGTTCTCATCTGTAGGGGCCTTTGTTTTCACTTCTTATTTTAATGTATTTTTTTTCTGGGAACTTATCAGTATTTTTTATAATGGGAACAAAAATGGAAGAGAATTAATGTGTGTGGGATGAGGGGGTAACTAATTTCTTCAGCTAAATAATTCAATCCACTTCAAACAGACATAGGAGAACTCACGCACCATTCACACACCCTCCAACCAAAAACGTCAAAAGAAAAAAACTGTTCGACAACCTCCTAGCCATTCGAGCTGCAACACTCGACCCCCAACCCTACAACCAATTGACATCGACCACATACTGCAAAACCTTCAAAAAGAAATAAAAACCCTTCTATTCAAAAAACACATAAAACCGAACTAACACAATCAGAACTGTCCCAAGCATCACCTGCAACTACTCCATATGTACTTCTGATGTCATGACAATTCAGACATAATTTATGTTATGTTATGTTATGTTTGGAATATAAGAAAATTTTCACTGCCTGTTTCTATTCTGACCATTTATTCCGTTTCATGGTCATTACAAAAAATATTTTTTTACATGGGGGGGGGGTGTCAAAAAATGATGGGCCCCGGGTGCCACATACCCTAGGTATGCCACTGGCGAGGGGGACTCATCCTTCAAATGTCTATGATGAAATTTAAGAAGGACCGGGAGCTGAGATCCAAAGGTAAAGGCCGTGGATAAAAGCTCCTGACAAGAAGCCGTCAAATGGGCAGGTGGCAAAGATGCAATATAATGTTGAGTTTGCAGATAAGCAAAGCCATCTGTTCGGGGAAGGCCAAATTCATGACAGAGCGTTTCAAAAGACTTAATTTTCCCTGCATCATCCACCTATTACAAAAGTTAAACCTAATATACTATATATACGCAGATGACATCTCTATTCTAATTCCAGTGACTAAAGTGACAAATGACACCCTAAAAAAATCTCCCATATCATGACTGAAATAGAACAATGGACTATCAGTTTTAAACTGAAACTAAACTCTGAAAAGACAAAAATCTTCTTGGCAAGTTCAAAGGAAAAAATCATTACAACAACAATACACCTAAATGGTCACGATCACCCAATATCTAAAACTATAAAAATACTAGGAGTCACCTTAGACACCCACCTGACCTTGATGGAAACACACAAACTCGGTGACAAAAAAGTGCTTCTCCACACTTTGGAAATTAAAAACTATCAAAAAAATATTTCGACCCACTATTCCTTCAGACTACTGATGCAATCATTGATTCTATCCAGCCTAGACTACTGCAACATCATTTATGTGGGTATTCCTAAAAAAACCGTGAGAAAACTAATAATAGTGCAAAACACGGCCGTCCGCTTAATATTCGGACTAAAGAAAAGTTATCACATTAGTCCCTACCACAAACTGCTACGCTGGTTGTCAATCAAGGCACAAATTTTATTCAAGTTCTCTTGCTTTTGCTATAAACTGGTGTGGGGAATGCCCCCCAATTATCTATTACCTCACTTCGAACTGTACACCCCCAAAAGGACAACAAGAAATTCCAACCTCTTTGCTTACCCGAAGATCACAGGTTGCAAATATAGAACCATTCTGGATAGAACTTTCAAATTTCAAGCTGGTAAACAGCAAACCTGGCTAGGCAACTTCATGGACAGAGCCAGGTTAACCTACGGCGCCTTTCGGAAAGAAATCAAGACCGC
This sequence comes from Geotrypetes seraphini, assembly GCF_902459505.1. Classification (NCBI taxonomy): domain Eukaryota; kingdom Metazoa; phylum Chordata; class Amphibia; order Gymnophiona; family Dermophiidae; genus Geotrypetes; species Geotrypetes seraphini. The sequence continues at coordinate 75,077,627 of NC_047095.1, forward strand.
TCTGTTCAATAGATTTAATTCCTAGTCATAAAATGCCCCCCCCCTTTTTAAAGCTATTACTCTTCATGCTGATACTACGCATCTTCTCTAACGGTATTCTGTTTTCACTATCTATTCAGTGTCTTCTTCACCATTTGTATTCTGTAATTCGCTGGCCATCCAGCCCCTTTTAATGTAACAAGTTAAGATTATACTGTACATTACATTACATTAGTGATTTCTATTCCGCTTGTGCCTTGCGGTTCTAAGCGGATTACATTAGAAGATGGCTGGACATTTCCAGGCGATGACAATACAATTATTTGTATAACTTTACAAACTTTGCAAACCTAACTTTACTTAACTTTTCGTACATAACTTTACATAACTTTACGTACATAACTTTACATAACTTTACATGGAGTTACTTTGTGTTACTTTACATTATCCTTACCGTGCTTGCATAACTTGCATTAAGTTTACATAATTTATCTTACATAATTTATCTTACATAACTTTACAAGACTTTACGTAGAGTTATTTTATGTTATTTTACCTTATTATTCCAGTACATTGCATAACTTACATTACATGATATTACAAAGCATAACCTTATGTTATATTACAACGCATAACCTTATGTTACTTTACATAATATTACAACGCATAATCTTATGTTACCAAAAAATCGTCTGTTCCTAGGTTGCTATATCTGATTTTTTCGGTATTTGGGGAGACTGTGTTTCTAGATATGAATTGGCTTTACGCCCGATGCAGCTAGATTAGATGTTGCCTATGGGGACGAAGTTGCAGTTGGTTGTGAGTTGCAGTAGGTTATGAAGGGAGAGAAGATGATGGTAGATTATAATATTGGGATGTGTTTTTTGAATAGTATGGTTTTTATATCTTTTCGAAACGCTTTGTAGTCCGTAGTTGTGGTCAGCAGCTTGGATATGGTGGGGTCAATTTTCGCGGCCTGTGTAGCAAGTAGGTTGTCATATAGCTTTTTGCGTTTTGTGCCTTTGAGTGAGGGGTAGGTGAATGGAGTCTGGGTTCTCCTTACTCTAGTTGAGAGGTTTCGGGTTAGGCGGCTGTTTAGGTAGAGAGGTGCTGTTCCGTTTAGTGCTTTGAATAATAAACAGTATAGTTTGAATTGAGTTCTTGCTTGTATCGGTAGCCAGTGTGAGTCGAGATAGGCATTAGTGATGTGATCGTATTTTCCTAGCGAGTAGATAAGTCTGAGTGCTGTGTTCTGTACTGTCTGTAATTGTTTGGTCATGTAAGCGGGGCAGGGTAGATAAAGGCTGTTGCAGTAGTCTACAAGTCCTAGTACAAGTGATTGGACTAAGACTTGCTATATTGTACACTATAATCACTGACTGCTCAGTGACATCTGCTCTATTTGTACACTGTAATTCGCTGATTGTACAGCTCTCTTCACTGTGAACCGCCTAGAAGTCGCAATATCATGGCGGTATAGAAAAAATAAAGTTATTATTATTATTATTAATTCAAATAAATAATGAATCCCCCTTGCTCCCCAATGAGCAAAACTAGCCCCATCAACTCCTGGTAAAAAATTCCCATTGAAACGTAAAGGCAAGAAAGGAGAAATAGTAGAACTAATAGAGTGAAACTTACAAACCCATTTCCAAGCCTTCCTCAAGGGATAGTGTAAGGGTGAGGCACAGGTTGAGCGGAGGGCACAGAATGAAGATAAGCACTAAAGTGAGTTGCAGTGAAATAGGAAAGTTCTAAAGAGGCATTAGTAAAATGCGCCGTTCCGCGGAAAAAATCATTAATGTGACTCATGCCACAGCACACCGTCAAGTGGTGAAGATTCAACAAGCCTAAATCCCCCTTGTACCACGGAGACACCGCGCGACAGTAAGGCAAACTAGCTCGTTTACCAACCCAGCAAAACCGCTGAACTAAGCGTGCCAATCTCTTTTCATCCTTAGTAGTCAAGTAGAGCGGGAGCACCTGAAAAACATACAACCAACACGGAATAATAAGCATATTGTAAAGACTCACTCTACCCATAAGCAAAGGCAGCCCCTGCCATAATTGTAAGCGAGCACTAAGAACTGTAAACAATGGATCGACATTAAGAGAATATAAACGCAAGAGATCTCGCAGAATAAGGATCCCCAGATATTTAAGTTCAGACTCCTTCCAGCGTAGAGGGAAAGGACCTCTCCAAGCCGTATGGACCGCCGGAGAAGAGGGGAGAGCTACCGATTTATCAAGATTAAGCAATAGGCCAGAAGAAAACCCATACTCAGAAAGAAGATCCAAGGCAGCAGGTAAAGAGTCCTCAGGGCGAGTGAGAATAAGAAACAAATCATCTGCAAAAGCCAATGTCTTCAAGTCCACTCCTGCGACCCTAAGACCCCTGACGTCATCAAAAAGACGTAAAGTGCAGAGCACCGGTTCCAGAGAAACGAGAAAGAGTAATGGAGAGAGTGGACAACCCTGTCTGGTGCCCCTGAAAATAGGAAAGGAATCCGTACGGGTGCCATTAACTAACAGGGACGCACGAAGAGCAGAATACAAAGAGCGATTGCTTGAAGAAAAACCCCTTGAAACCCAACATACTCCAAGGTACGAAACAAAAAAGACCAATGCACACTATCAAATGCCTTAGAAGCATCCAAACTAACAAATAAAGCAGGAATCTGATTGTGTTGACAGTGGGCAAGCGCAAAGAGAACCTTTCGCACATTACAAACTGATTGGCGGCCACGAACAAAACCAACTTGATCAGCGTGGATTATAGAGGGAAGATGAGGGGCCAGACGGTCAGCTAACATACGGGAAAGAAGCTTAAGGTCAACGTTGATCAAAGAGATCGGGCGATAAGAGCCAGGATCATCACTCCTCTTACCTGGCTTCAACAACAATGTGATAAGCGCCTCATTGGCATATCAGGGAAAGGAACCACAATCCACAGCAGTAGTAAAGTAAGCCAACAAGGGACCACAAAGCTGAGGGAAAAGAAGTTTATAGAATTCACCGGAAAAGCCATCGAGCCCCGGGGCTTTCCCTGAAAGCAAGGTCCTAATAGCAGATTGTAATTCACTCGCCTGGAATGGACGGTTAAGAGCCGTTGCCACCTCTTCAGTAAGGCCAGGCATCCCAGACGAGCGAAGATAGTCCGTCAAAAGCTCCAAGAGGCATCAGCCGGAGCAGCATACAAACGCTCAAAATAGGCATGAAGCACCGCCGACACCTCGGTAGTATGAGTCACCCCGCCCCCCCTCCCAGGGTCCGGAGCGTCAAAATCGGTTGTTGGCTCATCCGGGTGGCAACCAGGCATGCTAACAAGCGTCCAGGCTTACTGACAAATCTGTGAAAACGATGATTATAGTAAGCTGCCCACCGCTGGAAGCGAGAGTGGAGCAGAGAGTTAAGAACCTCCTGGGTAGACAAATAACATTCTCTAGTTATGTCCGAAGGAGCGGTAGAGAAAGCCATTACATGACCTTTCGAGCAGATTAAGTATAAGATTAGGTAGGTTAGGAGGTAGTTTCGGGTGGGTAACATGGTTAGTTGGGGGAGGCTGTGAGCAGAGGTGATCGTGAGAGGTTACGGGTGTAAAAATGTATGTGCAAGGTTGATCAGGTAGGCATGTCCAGGAAAAGGCATGTCCAGGCACCGGCCCAGAAGCCTTCTCCCCGATGTCAATTTCGACGCCGGAGAGGAAGTTCCAGGCCAGCCAGGCAGCGAGAATTCATGGGAACCATTAAGGAAGCCGCTCAGCACTGAGCAGCAGCGCAAAATCACACGCCTGCTCGTGCTTCTTCTCAGCGGCCAAAGACGCTCACAGGCAGCCAGTTAATAGTGGGGCAGGAACTTGGAAAGTTCGCTCCTGCCCACTGCACCTCCACCGATGATCATCAGAAGAGGTATGAGCCTGAGTCTAGGACAGGGAGGGAAGCAGGGTGCACGGCGGCGGTGGCAGGAAGGGAGGCAGGGTGCAGAGCCTGGGTGTTAAGGAGGATGCAGAGTCTGACGGGGAGGGAAGGAAGGGTGCTGGGTGCAATGCCTGACAGAAAGGGAGCTGGGTGCAGTGCCTGACAGGGGAAGAAGGGAGGGAAGGGTGATGGGTGCAGAATCTGACAGGGAAGGAAGGAAAGGGGCTGGGTGCAATGCCAGACAGGGGAGGGAGGGAGGGAAGGAAGGAAGGGGTTGGATGCAATGCCTGACAGGGGAGGGAGGGAAGGGTGCTGGGTGCAATGCTTGGCAGAAAGGGAGTTGGGTGCAAAGCCTGACAGGGCAGGGCACTTGAATATTAAGCTGCCCGACTTATATTCGAGTCAACCATTTTTCCTCCTTTTGGGGGGGTGAGGTCTCGATTTATATTCTGATCAACTTATATTCGAATATATACGGTAATTTGTCAGAGCCAACATTTAATCCAGGTAGATGAATTTGAAAATGACTCTTTCCATACCCTCTCACCAGGGGTGTAGCAAGACACCAAATTTGGGGTGAGCCTAAAGTGGGTGGGCAGACGACTAGGGACAATCAATTACACTTCTTCCTCCATATTCACGGTTTCGATTATTCACAGTTTTTAGCTTGCTGGCTCCTCCCCCCCCAATTACATCAGCCTGCATAGAGAAATCGCCGATTCCAAGCGTTTACAGAGAAAAACTGCTGATTCCCAGCACTTTCTTCACCGTGTTTTGCCTTTCCTTCAGGAACAGGTCAGGTCTCTCACCATGTTATTTGCGGTTTCACCATATTCATGATGGTTTTTAATAGAAAACAACAAACAACATCTGAAAAAGTTATTCGTGGTTTTTCTGTATTCACAGGTCTGTTAATCCCCTATCACAGCGAATACGGAGGGAGAAGTGTAGCTTCATCTCCCTGGGCTATGACTCTCTGGTATCTTCAAATCCTTTAAGTCTTCGCTGGTAGTTAGCAGCAACTTATTCCCTTTGCTCACGTCAGCTCTGAGCCTCGCCTCTGGTGAAACTTCCTGATCCTCTAAGCAGGAAGTTGTGTCAGAGAGAAGGTTTGGGCTGATATGAGCAGGGAGAATGTGCTGCTGCTCACTTCCAGCAAAGAGCTAAAGGATTTATGAATACCAGGCAGTGGATTTAAATGATCCCCTGATCTCTTGGAAGGAGAGATGCCTGGAGTCTTCAGGTTCGGAATCTCTGCCAGCCACATCGCTGCTGTGTGGGCTGTGCCCACATCACTGCCTCTGACACAAAGAGAACCTCATACACAAATAGATTCATTTTCAAAACCCTATTGTGTAAATAAGGTAAGAACTGCGGATTTTACCTGGTTGCCTCTAGCTGAATTCTGAGCTACTTTTTCAAGCTAAATTTTCCTAAATCTAACTGGATGAAATCTGCAGTTAGAATTAGGCCTGCTGTTTTTTTCAATCATATTTAAATGGGTAATGTAACTGGCTAACTTAAGTTAAATTCCTTCCTTCAATTTAGCTATGTCTCTGCCCCTTCCTCTTTTTAACTGAATACATTCATATACCTTGCACATTTATCCAGTTATGATTAGCCAATCAGGGGAGTGCGCAGAATTTTTCACAAGTTAGGTTTAACTAATCAACTCTTTAGGCTAATTGGCCAAAACCATTTGAAAACTAAATCCTAAGTAATTAATTTAAAAATGATAGAAATAAAGTGATAAACCAAACAATAAAAATGTTAAACTCTGTGAGGACACAGGTTGAAAGAAGTGCTTTTTGGGGTGGGTTACAGACAAACTGGGATAGCCCCAATAGCTATGGTCTAGACTAGTGTTTCTCCCTTTGGTCCTGGAGTACCCCTTCGCCAGTTATATTTTCAGGATATCCACAATGAATATGCATGAAAGACATTTGCATATAATGGAGGCAATGTATACAAATCAAGTTTATGCATATTCATTGTGGATATCCTAGAAACCTGACTGGCAAAGGGGTACTCCAGCATCCAATTGAGAAACACTGGTCTAGACGTACCAAGAATATCAAAATGCAAATCAATCCCAAAGACCTGCTCCTAGTCCTTTGTATTCTCTCTTTGAACATGCACCCTTACCATTCAAAAGGAGGAAATTATATGAGTGGTTTACACCCTCTAAAAGAGAGAGCTTGGACTACTTGCAGACTCATGAAAGCCAAGTTTTCCTTCAAATTTGATTTAGTGGAGAAAACTGTTTGATTTGAACGTTTTTATTGATACTTTGATGATTTCTTTGATTCTAAACTTGCACATGGCAATTTATTATTTATTTTTTCATACACTTAAAAGGTTCATGAGGTGACGGAAGGTGATGTTTGTGGGTAAAACCTTGTAGGGAACTTTTTGCGCTCATGCGCTGAGGATATACCCAGCTCCTTATAAAAAAGTTTTTAGGAAGTTCCCATGAACTGATTAGTCACCCTGTGTAAACCATATCAAACTGAACGTCATACAATTTCCTCCTTTTGAATGGTAAGGGTGCATGTGCAAAGATAGAATACAAAGGACTAGGAGCAGGTCTTTGGGATTGATCTAGACGTACCAAGAACATATTTATTAATAGATTCCGTTTTATACCACTCCATCTATGAAGGTCTGAGCTGTACGCAATGTTATTAATCCAATTAAACAAGTACAAGAAAAAATTAATTTCATTTAATTTCAGAATTTCTATTCTGGCTTTTTGACTATAGGATATACAAATTAAGCAAATTAAGTTATACAGTTTGGAACCAGTTCTTCTGGTTGAACTTTACTAGATTACAAGATCCAACAATATGAATCTGTGGAGAAGAACTATTGTGGTTAGTGAAGCATGAAGTAGCTCATGATTTTGCTGTAAGAGAGAGACTGGAAGTCCTTACCTACAGTGTACCACCATAGGACCTGCATCAGGTGGGTTACAAGCTTTAACCCTTCTTAAAAAGGCCAGGATAGGGGTTGGATACTCTGGGACACCATGATCTGGCCATGCCATGAACTGGAATTGTCGGACCTCTCTCTTCTCACTAGAGCCATTCTGCAGACAAAATACAAAGGCTTGACAAATGCACCCAATGGCATAATTCCGATCCCAACTATAGAATGCATATTAAAGGCACAGACATCTGCACCAGCTCCACAACTAACCAATAATAACAGAATGCCTGAGTCAGTACGTCAAGGTATTCAGCTCAAAGTTAAAAGCACAATTTTTCAAGGTTGCTTTTAACTCCTAACCTCTACTCGTTTGTAAAGTATCCATGTGTGAGAAACTCCCCAATCCTCTACTTGTACTATAACTACTAATCATTTCTATAGCGCTACTAGACATACACAGTGCTGTATATCAAAACATAGAAGAGACAGTACATTCTCAAAAGAGCTTACAATCTAGTCAAGACAGACAAACTTGTCCTGTTTGATTCAATTCAAAGCTCTACTGAACAGGGACCGTCTCATGAATGCTTTAATGTACACTGCTGCGTATGTCTAGCAGCACTATAGAAATGATAAGTAGTAGTATTCCATGTCTGCCAATGACATAGCCACACACAACGTCAAATTAAGAACAGAATTGCGGAGCATTTGAGCCCTATTAGAACAAAAATAATGGAGGCTCCTCGATTGCAGCCGGACATACCTTAAATGAATTAAGATACATGGTCTTGATTAATGTAATCTTACCTCATGGGGGTGATATGTTTCAGTCTTTACTTTATAAAGAACAAAAATTGATATTTGATTGGCATACCATAGAATCCTGAAGTTGAGTGGCCTGCTAAAATGACTTAGCATCTTAATGGATAATGGTTTTGCAGACAAAAACGCTTACAGAGGATAGGTTCATTAGTGGTCATGTGACCGGGTAGCCTCTACACTGATAAGGAGCTCCACGGTGGTTACTCAGCAGGAAAACGATTTATTTGTGTATTTATAATTAGAATCTGAGAAAATAGTGTTTGCTTGAATTCATTGTAATAAATGAAGTAATTGCATTTCAGAAAATTTTGTACTATTCACACTGTAAACCTCCCTGATTTTGGGCTCAACTGAAACTCAGCTGGAGTTAGAGAATTGGCTCAACGTAGTGAATACAACACTTTCAACACTGTTTGGGTTAAGCTAAGAAGAAAGGGATTCCTCACAGAGTTAAGTGTGAACCTATGAACTTTATACTTTGATGAATTCTGTGAACCGTAAATGAAAGACAGCCTTGCCTTAGCCCAGTTTTTGCACTTGATGACACTGACTACAGAATGGCATAGCACCTAACAATATGCTATTTACTGGTCACAACTAAATCATCTGTCTGGTCCACAAACAGGGTGTACATGAATTATTTGCAGCTTACTCACACCATTTTCATTCAGTAACCATAACAACCTTTTTAAAGCAAAGAGCCATTTTATCCAAAATGTTTGACCCAAGATTTACAAAGAGCCGCAAAGGGTAGAGAAGGTGGTTGAGATATGATTTTTAATGCAATATGGGTATAAAGAAATTAGGTTCTTGCCTTGCTAACATCTTTTCCAGTAACATAGAAACATAGAAATAGACGGCAGATAAGGGCCCACGGCCCATCCAGTCTGCCCACCTTAATGTCCCTCCCCTACCTTTGCCCTGTGAAGAGATCCCATGTGCCGATCCCATTTGGCCTTAAAATCAGGCACGCTGCTGGCCTCAATCACCTGTAGTGGAAGACTATTCCAGCGATCAACCACTCTTTCAGTGAAAAAGAATTTCCTGGTGTCACCTCGTAGTTTCCCGCCCCTGATTTTCAACGGATGCCCTCTTGTTGTCGTGGGACCCTTGAAAAATAAGATATCTTCCTCCGCCTCGATGCGGCCCGTAAGATACTTGAACGTCTCGATCATGTCCCCCCTCTCTCTGCGCTCCTCGAGCGAGTATAGCTGTAATTTGTCAAGCCGTTTTTCGTATGGTAGATCCTTGAGTCCCGAGACCATCCGGGTGGCCATTCTTTGCACCGACTCCAGTCTCAGCACATCCTTGCGATAATGCGGCCTCCAGAATTGCACACAGTATTCCAGGTGGGGCCTCACCATGGATCTATACAATGGCATAATGACTTCCGCCTTACGACTGACGAAACCCCTTCGTATGCAGCCCATGATTTGTCTTGCCTTGGACGAAGCCTGCTCCACTTGATTGGCAGACTTCATGTCCTCACTGACGATTACCCCCAAGTCTCGTTCTGCTACCGTAGATAGATGTGTCATTCTAGATAAATTAGTTATCTCCCCCAGGCCGCGAGCCTGTGCAGAAGTAATCCACTCTGGATTTTTTTCTATAACCCTCCTTTCATTTGAAAGGAAGCTCTAGAATGAGAGGGCATAGGATGAAGATAAGAGATGATAGGCTCCGTATTAGAGGTCTGCATGGGAACAGGGATCGTGGGAATCCTGTGGGTCCCACGGGGATTCCCCCAAGGTCAATAGGACTTCCATGGGGACCCCTTCCAGGCTCATGGGACTCCCACAGGGACCCCTCCAAGGCTGACGGGACTCCCACGGGGATGGAAACGGGGCTCCCATTTTGAGGTCTACCTAATTTTCAAGATGACACCGGTCCGGGTCCGGTGCCGCGGCAGGAACAGCCATGCTGAGCAGTGAGCTCAGCACATAGGCGCTCAGTGTGCATTACTGCTGATTGGTCGGGCGGTGGCATGTGCAAGGCTAGAGCAGGAAGTCAGCCTGCTCTATGTATGGAGTCCACCCTCCCCTCCCATGCATTTAAATAGCGTCCGCACTCAACCCAGCTGTGGCCAATCGAAAATAAAGACATGCGACAGGGCTCTGCCTCCCCTACTTCCCCCCTTTCAAAGGAAGGCTAAGAAAGTTGAATCGGGGTGCTCCTGGGCTCTTCAGTGTGCAGGGAGTGCGTGAGGTGGGCCGGGAAGGAAATTCTGTTATTCTTAGAATGCCTTCATTTTCAGCAAATTGGCTGCTCTGTTTATGGATTTCCCTTTCCTGAAATCAGGTATCGAGTTCACCTGTGAGGCTGGTGCAGTCAGATTGCAGATATCTTTATTTGCCTTATGTGTATAATGGAGGGGGGGGAGAAATACTATGTCCGACACACTTCCGAGTTTGTTGCATTTCTCAAAGTTATACTTTGTGCAGTTAAGAGGCACTCGTGCACATTGCGCAAACATAAGAACATAAGAATTGCCGCTGCTGGGTCCTGACTGTCAGATTGATAGGTCAGTTACAACAATTTCGTAAAGTCCTAAAAACTTTACTATTTACATAATACTTGAACAGTTTCCGTAAAGTTTCAACGAATTGATTGCTCTACAACACTTATTTTCTCTTATGCTCTTGTTCGGGGTTTTTTTTCTTCTGGTCTTTAATTACTTGTAAACCGAGTCGAGCTCCGCTGGGAGATGACCCGGTATATAAATTGAAGACTAGATTAGATTAGAATAAAAATGACCATTCATTAGTAACACGATGAGACTTTGGCTATGAGCTTACTAACTTCAGTAAGCCGTCAAATACTCCTCATAGTTTTGACTATTTTATCTACACTTTTTGTGGTAGATTTCTTTTTTGATCTCCTGAGATAGAATTAAGAACTGAGGAATATGTTTAAGAATTAGGGGCATGTATGTAGCCTGTTCACATAGTTATTTCAGTCAAACAGTTTGGTGCCATACTCTGTTCTATCTCTGGGAAAACCCTCGTCAGGTAAGATCATGGTCTTAGTTTGTAAAGTTGGGGTTTTTTTCAGAAGCAGCTTGATAGGGAACACCTGTGGGATATATTATGGGAAGCTGAAGTTTGTTTAAAGATATTAAGAAAAGCTATGGGGTTCATATGGCTTTGATTGATTGGGGTACTGTTAGATATATTGTATTCTTATGCCCATCTCTTAATATCACGCAATGTCTTCTGAGAGGTTGCTCCTAACTGCATATCTAGCAGAGCTGTTACGGTATCAGTATGAGTGCCGGACAAGACATGACTAGAGAAATTTATGCTTTACGTGCTGGTCTGTTTTGCAGAAGCACTGTGATTAGAAAAAAAGGTTGAGGGTCTAAGGTTTTCTTCGCTTATACCATTGTCAGTACAGCACAGTTACTTACCGTAACAGTTGATGTCCAGGGACAGCAGGCAGCTATTCTCACATATGGGTGACGTCATCGATGGAGCCCAGATGTGGAAGCCTCACAAGCAGACTTGCTTGTAGAAACTCAGAAGTTTCGAGACAGCCGCACCGCGCATGCACGAGTGCCCTCCCGCCTAGCGCAGGGCGAGTCTCCTTAGTTCAGATAGCTAGCAGAGAAGCCAACCAGGGGAGGTGGGTGGGTTGTGAGAATAGCTGCCTGCTGTTCCTGGATAACACCTGTTACGAAGTATGTGCTTTATCCCAGGACAAGCAGGCAGCCTATTCTCACATATGGGTGACCTCCAAGCTAACCAGAATGGGATGGTGGGAGCGTTGGCAACTTAGGAGAATAAATTTTATAATACTCTCTGGCCAAAATGGCCATCCTGTCTGGAGAAAACATCCAGACAATAGTGAGAAGTGAAAGTATGAACTGAGAACCAAGTAGCAGCTTTGCAAATTTCCTCAATAGGTGTAGATCTGAGGAAAGCCACTGAAGCTGCCATTGCTCTGACTTTATGGGCTGTGACTCGACTCTGTAGTTGTAATCCAGCCTGGGCATAGCAGAAAGAAATACAAGCAGCCAGCCAGTTGGAGATGGTACGGTTAGAGATTGGATGTCCCAACTTGTTTTGATCAAAGGAGCAGTCCTGTGTGGTTTGGTGCATTCCAAATAGAAAGCCAAAGCACATTTACAGTCCAGAGTATGAAATCTGATTCTCCAGGGTGAGAATGAGGCTTTGGAAAGAACACTGGAAGAACAATGGATTGGTTGAGATGAAATTCTGAAACCACTTTAGGTAGGAATTTAGGATGAGTACGAAGGACCACCTTGTCATGATAGAACATAGTGAAAGGAAAATCAGCAACTAAAGCTTGCAGCTCACTGAATCTTCGAGCAGAAGTGAGGGCAATGAGAAACACCGCTTTCCAAGTGAGATACTTCAGATGAGCCATAGACATTGGTTCAAATGGAGGCTTCATTAATTGAGCAAGAATATTGAGATCCTAAACCACTGCAGACGGTTTGAGAGGAGGTTTGACATTGAAAAGTCCTTTCATGTATCTGGAAACCACCGGATGAGCAGAGAAGGGTTTCCCTTCAGTAGGCTGATGTAAAGCAGCATTTACACTGAGATGGACTTAAATCGATGTAGACTTGAGGCCAGAGGTGGATAAGTGCAAAAGATAATCTAGCACAGAAGATAAGGAGGAATGTTGAGGCTCCTTATCGCGAGAGATGCACCATGTAGAAAATCTAGTCCATTTTTTGTGGTAGCATTGTCTAGTGGTAGGCTTTCTAGAAGCCTCTAAAATGTCTCTTACAGGTTGAAAAAACTGAAGAGGAGTTATGTTGAGAGGTACCAAGCTGTCAGGTGTAGAGACTGCAGGTTGGGATGAAGTAGAGATCCTTGACTCTGTGTAAGCAGAGACGGAAAAACTGGCAGAAGATATGGCTCCCTGTTGCTGAGTTGAAGTAAAAGGGAGTATCAAGGTTGTCTCGGCCACCGAGGAGCAATCAGAATCATGGTGGTATGAACGTTCTTCAACTTGACAAGAGTATTGAGAATGAGAGAGAACAGAGGGAATGCATACAGGAAGAGATTCTTCCATTCCAGTAGGAAAGCATCTGCCTTGAGGCGATGAGGAGAATATATCCTGGAGCAGAATTGAGGCAGTTTGTGGTTTTGGGGAGCTGCAGAGATCTATCTGAGGCATTCCCCACTGTGAAAAAATGTGATGTAGAGGCGAGGAATGTAGTGTCCATTTATGAGGTTGCAGAAGATGACTCAAGTTGTCCGCTAAGCAATTTTTTGTTTCTTGGATGTAGACAGCTTTGAGGAAAGTATTGAGATGAATTGACCATTCCCAAACCTTCAGAGCTTCTTGACAAAGGGAGGAAGATCCCGTCCCTCCCTGTTTGTTGACATAGTACATGGCAACTTGGTTGTCCGTCTGAATGAGGACTACCTGGTGAAGAAGATGTTGAAAAGCTTTGAGAGTGTTGAAGATCGCTCTGAGTTCCAACAGATTGATGTGATATAGACGATCCATACTGGTCCAGAGGCCTTGAGTACGGAGACCATCAAGATGAGCGCCCCAAGCGTAGGTCGAGGATCTGTTGTGAGGACCTTCTGATGGGGGGGCGGTTGAAACAGTAAGCCTCTGGAGAGAATGGAAGAGAGCATCCACCAGTGGAGAGACTGCTTCAAGGAAGGAGTGACTGCTATGTGTTGAGAAAGTGGGTCGCAAGCCTGCGTCCACTGAGATGCCAAGGTCCACTGAGGAATTCTGAGGTGAAGTCTGGCAAAAGGAGTCATGTGTACTGTGGAGGCCATGTGACCTAGTAGTACCATCATGTGTCTCGCTGAGATTGAAGAGTGGGAAGACACTGTATGACAGAGTTGAAGGAGAGCTTCCATACATTGTTACGGAAGGAATGCTCTGAGTTGGATAGTGTCCAGAACAGCTCCGATGAACTGCAGATTCTGAGAGGGCTGAAATTGAGATTTGGGAAAATTGATTTTGAATCCCAAACTTTGTAGGAACCACGTAGTCCGTTGGGTCGCTACAATAACCCCATGAGATGTGGAATCCTTGAGCCAGTCGTCTAGGTAGGGAAACACCTGAAGATCATGGTTCATTAGAGCTGCTGCTACTACTGCTGCTACTACTACCAGGCACTCTTGACCTAATCTTCACCGGACATGGGGGACCTGCTAAAGAGGTGGTGGTACTAGCCCCACTAGGAAACAGCGATCACAACACGATCCAGTACAGGCTAGAAATTGGATCATCAAAGGTGAAAAGAACTACGACAGCACTGAACTTCAAAAAAGGGAATTATGATGCCATGAGGAAAATGGTGGGTAAGAAACTCAACGACACCGCAAGGAAGATGGAGTCCATAGAAAAAGCCTGGACCTTACTCAAGGGCACGGTGCACGAAGCACAAAACCTGTGCGTCCCCAAGTTCAGGAAAGGGTGCAAAAAGAATAGAACAAAAAACCCAGTGTGGACAACAAATGCAGTGAAAAAGGCAATAAGTGACAAGAAGGCATCATTCAAAAAATGGAAAAAGGACAAATCAGAGGACAACCAAAAGGAGCACAAAAAACACCAAAAGGAGTGTCACCGAGTGGTTAGGAAAGCAAAAAGAGAATATGAAGAGAGACTGGCGAGGGAAGCAACAAACTTCAAATCATTCTTCAGGTACGTCAAGGGGAAGCAACCAGCAAGGGAGGAAGTGGGACCCTTGGATGATGGAGACAGAAAGGGAGTGGTAAAAGAGGAAAAGGAGATAGCTGACAGGCTAAATGAGTTCTTCACTTCGGTCTTCACGAGGGAGGACACAACCAACATTCCAGAACCCGAGGAGATCGTAAAAGGAGATCGGGATGAAAATCTGGTCCATCTAGAGGTTAGCAAAGGGGATGTCCTCAGGCAGATAGACAGGCTAAAGAGCGACAAATCGCCAGGTCCGGACGGCATTCACCCAAGGGTACTCAAGGAACTAAGGAACGAAATAGCTGAGCCACTTAGACAAATATGCAACCTATCCTTAAAAACTGGAGAGATTCCGGAAGGCTGGAAAATAGCAAATGTCATGCCCATCTTCAAGAAAGGCTCAAGGGGAGACCCAGGAAACTACAGGCCGGTGAGCTTGACCTCGGTCCCGGGAAAGATGATGGAAGCGCTGATTAAAGACTGCATCTGGGAACACATTGAAAACACTGGGCAGCTAAAGCCGAGCAGCATGGCTTCTGCAAGGGCAGGTCATGCCTCACTAACTTATTATATTTCTTTGAGGGGGTAAACAGCCAGGTGGATAAAGGGGAATCTATAGACATCATTTACCTTGACTTCCAAAAAGCCTTTGACAAGGTACCACATGAAAGACTGCTAAGGAAGCTATGGAACCATGGGGTGCAAGGGGAGGTCCACCGATGGATCAAAAACTGGCTGGCGGACAGGAAACAGAGGGTTGGAATAAAGGGCCATTACTCAGACTAGCAATGGGTCACGAGCGGAGTTCCGCAGGGGTCGGTGCTGGGACCGCTCCTGTTCAATATATTTATTAACGACCTGGAGGCAGAAACAAAATGTGAGGTTATTAAATTTGCGGATGACACCAAATTATACAGCAGGGTTGAAAGCAAGGAGGACTGCAAAAATCTCCAAAAGGATCTGACAGCGCTGGAAGAGTGGGCCAAAAAGTGGCAAATGAGCTTCAACATAGGGAAATGCAAGGTCATGCATGTAGGGAAAAAGAACCCGATGTTCACTTACAAAATGGGGGGATCACCGCTAGGAGTGAGTAACCTTGAAAGAGACCTGGGAGTGATGGTAGACACATCATTGAAGGCGTCGGCGCAGTGCGCCACAGCCTCAAGGAAGGCAAACAGAATGTTGGGCATCATTAAGAAGGGTATTACGACCAGGACGAAGGAAGTCATCCTGCCACTGTATCGTGCACTGTTGCGCCCGCACCTGGAGTACTGTGTCCAGTTTTGGTCGCCGTACCTCAAGAAGGACATGGCGGTACTTGAGAGAGTCCAGAGAACAGCAACTAAGCTAATAAAGGGTATGGGGGACCTTTCATATACTGACAGACTGAAAAAAATTGGGGCTTTTCTCCCTGGAAAAGCGACGACTCAGGGGAGACATGATAGAAACCTTCAAGATCATGAAGGGCATAGAAAAAGTGGACAGGGACAGAATTTTCAAACTAAGGGGAACCACAAGTACAAGGGGGCACTCAGAGAAATTGAAAGGGGAAAGGTTTAGAACAAACGCCAGGAAGTTCTTTTTCACCCAGAGGGTGGTGGATACATGGAACGCGCTGCTGGAGGATGTGATAGGCAGAAGTATGCTACAGAGCTTCAAAGAAGGACTGGACAGGTACCTAGAGGACAAAGGGATTGAGGGGTACAGACAGGAGTAGAGGTAAGGTTATAGGGACAGGATTAGAGGTAAATTTCAAAATTAGTCAGAGACCACTGTTCAGGCAGTGGACCTGATGGGCCGCCGCAGGAGCGGACCGCTGAGCAGGATGGACCTCTGGTCTGCCCCAGCAGAGGCAACTTCTTATGTTCTTATGTTCTCACTGACTAGGTCTTTTAGGAAAATGTTAACTTTTTTGGTGATTAATCCCCGAGTTATCTAATATATTCTGATTTTTTTATTTCCAATGTTTTCCTGAATGTAATACAAGGTCATACTTCCCTAAGTGGTTTACAGAGGTTTTTAGTAGATTTAATTAGGAACATATTTTTTTTTTTTAAATCAGGGGTTTCTTTCAAATTCCTCAAAGTTTTTTTATGGGCTCTTCATGAGTATGTGTGTTCATTTAATGAAGTGTGTATAACATCTTTGCTACTACCCTTATGAACTTTTGTGATTTTATGATGTTGAGATAAGTAAAAGAAAATATTTTATCAGTAAATATTTATTACCCTGAATCTGAGCCATAATAAATCAGGATTTAAGAACATAAGAACAGCCTTACTAGGTCAGACCAATGGTCCATCAAGCCCAGTAGCCTGTTCTCATGGAGGCCAATCCAGGTCACTAGTACCTGGCCAAAACCCAAGGTGTAGCAATATTCCATGGTACCAATACAGGGCAAGCAGTGGCTTCCCCCTTGTCTTTCTCAATAACAATCTATGGACTTTTCCTCCAGAATCCTGTCCAAACATTTCTTAAAATCAGCTACGCTATCTGCTCTTTCCACATCCTCTGGTAACGTGTTCCAGAGCTTAACTATTCTCTGACTGAAAAAAAATTTCCTCCTATTGGTTTTAAAAGTATTTATGTGTAATTTCATCGAGTGTTCCCTAGTCTCTGTAATTTTTGACAGAGCAAAAAATCGATCCACTTGTACCCGTTTTACTCCACTCAGGATTTTGTAGACTTCAATCATATCTCCCCTCAGCCGTCTCTTTTCCAAGCTGAAGAGCCCTAACCATTTTAGTCTTTCCTCATATGAGAGAAGTTCCATCCCCCTTACCATCTTGGTCGCTCTTTGAATCTTTTCTAGGACTGCTATATCTTTCTTGAGATAAGGAGACTAGAATTGAATGCAATACTCCAAATGAGGTTGCACCATGGAGTGATACAGGGGCATTATGACATTCTTAGTCTTGTTAACCATCCATTTTTTAATAATTCCCAGCATCCTGTTTGCTTTTTTGGCTGCCGCCTCACATTAAGCAAAAGGTTTTATCGTATTGTCTACAACGTTACCAATATCCTTTTCTTGGGCGCTAATCCCCAAGGTGGACCCTAGCATCCGGTAACTGTGATTCAGGTTATTCTTCCCAATGTGCATCACTTTGCATTAGTCCACATTAAATTTCATCTGCCACCTGGACGCCCAGTTTTCCAATTTCCTAAGGTCCACCTGCAATTTTTCACAATCCACATGCGTTTTAACAACTTTGAATAGTTTAGTGTCATCTGCAAATTTAATCACCTCACTCGTTCCAACTTCCAGATCATTTATAAATAAGTTAAATAGTATCGGTCCCAGTACAGACCTCTGCGGCACTACACTGTTTACTCTTCTCCATTGAGAAAAATGACCATTTAACCCTACCTTCTTTTTTCTATCCGATAACCAATTTCTTACCCACAACTGAACTTTGCCACCTATCCCATGACTCTTTAATTTTCTCAGGAGCCTCTCGTGAGGAACTTTATCAAAAGCTTTCTGAAAATCTAGATACACTATATCAACCAGTTCACCTTTATCCACATGTTTATTCACACCTTCAAAGAAGTCAAGCAAATTTGTGAGGCAAGATCTCCCTTGGCTGAACCCATGTTTGTCTACGTGTGCCACAATTTTATTTTTTATAATCATTTCTACCATTTTGCCCAGCACCAAGGTGAGGCTTACCGGTCTGTAATTTCCCAGATCTCCCCTGTAGCCCTTTTTAAAAATTGGTGTAACATTGGCCACCCTCCAATCTTCAGGTACTACAGACGATTTTAGCGACAGGTTACATATCACTAACGGCAGGTCAGCAATTTCATGTTTGAGTTCTTTTAGTAACCTTCCCTTCTAAGCACTGAACTACACCGAGTTGGGTTAGTTCTGCTAATTTGAAAGTCACTGTAAGGAGAGCAGAGGTGTTTTAGTTTTCCAATGGCCACATACATATTCCGGTCTCTGAAAATGTAACTTATCCACCCAGTACATCAATTGTGTAGTGGATTCTATATTCTGGTGCAGTAGTTATGGCAGATTGTGTTTATGAGCAACAATACAAGATAAAGGATTAAGAGAGAAGTTTTATTAGAGGAATGGTCTAATATCTGGCAACTAAAATTCAATGCAAAGAAATGCAGAGTAATGCATTTGGGGATTAATAATCGGAAGGTGAGAGGCTGATATGCACAGATGGGGAGAGGAACCTTAGGGTGATAGTTTCTGAAGATCTAAAGGCAAAAAACCAATGCAACAAGGCGGTAGCTGCTGCCAGAAGGATGCTGGGCTGTATAAAGAGAGGTGTAACCAGTAGAAGAAAGAAGGTGTTGATGCCCCTGTACAGGTCGTTGGTAAGGCCCCACTTAAGAGTATTGTGTTCAGTTTTGGAAACTGTATCTGGCAAAGGACAAAAAAAAGACTTGAAGCAGTCCAGAGGAGGGTGACAAAAATGATAGGAGGTTTGTGCCAAAAGACATGAGAGACTGGAAGCCCTGAATATGTATACCCTAGAGGAAAGGAGGGACAAGGGAGATATGATTCAAACATTCAAATACTCGAAAGGCATTAATGTAGAACAAAATCTTTTCAAGAAAAAGGAAAATGGTAAAACCAGAGGACATAATTTGAGGTTGAGGGATGGTAGACTCAAAAACAATGTAAGGAAGTTCTTCTTTACAGAGAGGGTAGTGGATGCCTGGAATGCGCTTCCAAGAAAGGCTGAACGAATTGCGGCTAAACTCTCTCGAAGAACATAGGGAGAGAGGAGACATGATTGAGATGTTTAAGTATGTCACTGGTCGTACAAGGTAGAAGATGATATTTTCCTTCTTAAAGGACCCTCGGCCACAAGAGGACACCCGCTGAAAATAAAGGGCGGGAAGTTTCATGGCGACACCAGGAAATACTTCTTCACCAAAAGAGCGGTTGACAGCTGGAATAAGCTCCCAGTGCATGTGATCGAGGCCAGATTTTAAGAACAGATGGGATGCTCATGTCGGATCTCTACGAGGGAAAGGTCATCAGAGAGCGATTAAATAGGGGGTGGGTCAATGGTGTGGGCAGACTCGATGGGCCTCGGCCTTTTTCTGCCGTCACTTTCTATGCTTCTAAGAGAGGTAGTGGAGAGAAAAATGATGACAGAGTTAAAAAAAGCATGGGATGAACACAGAGGATCTAGAATCAGAAAATAATAGTAAATAGTGGAGAACTAAGGCCAGTACTGGGCAGACTTGCATAGTCTGTGTCTGTATATGGCCATTTGGTTGAGGATGGGCTGAGGAGGGCGTTAATGGCTGGGATGGTGTAGATGGGCTAGAGTGAGCTTTGACGGAGACTTCAGTAGTTGGAACCTGAGCACATTACCAGGCAGAGCTTTGGATTCTTACCCAGAAATAGCTAAGAAGAAAAATTTTAGATTGAATCAGGTTGGGCAGATTGATGGACCATTCGGGTCTTTATCTGCCATCATCTACTATGTTACTATGTTATCATCTTTGCTTGTAGAGAAACAACTGAGGAATTGTAGGATAGCTCAGAAGGATGGGAGGGGGAGCCAAAGAATGCTAATGAAGCTCTCTACAAGAATTCTCGTGAGAAGGGATTGACTGCCCACAGGTTCAGGAATGGAGTGTCTGTCAGACTAGAATCAGTGGTTTTGAGTTGCCCCAGGATGGTTTTTTTTTTATTTTTTTAATAATTCTTTTCTGATCAAGCACAATTAAATTCATGGGAAAATCTTCGATTTGAACAGTTTTTCCAATTTTAGATTTTTCTGGATCACCCTACCCTTAAGCTCAAGTTACGTTCATAAATGGCAAAAATTGTGTTGTGACACCTTTAGAATAGCTTTATGTTTGTATCATTTTATATGTGACCAATATTGCTGTTTAAATTTTACATTAACCTGGAAATGGGTCAGCTTATGTGTTTCTAGGTTTCGGGATTCTTTAAGAATAAATGTTAGGTAGTAATTCAGGTTGGTTTTGGCTTTTTTTTTTTTTTTAAACTTGCCATCCTGAGATCAAGTGGTGCTAACCTAAGAATAGCTAAGAATAACTTTTTACCTTGTAAAGTGCCAATGTTCTCATAGTGTATGTAGCCAACTCCACTGTGTCCAGAAGGGTCACCTGGATCATTCCGTAAGTCTCAGAGCCACGACATGGCCAATACTGGTCACATTTTACCTTCAAAGTAAAGGAAAAAGAAGCAGCTAATTTTCTGAAAATCTGATTAAATTAAAAAAAATACAGTGGTATCTCAATACTCAACTGCTTTGAAACTCATCAAATTTAGTACGCGTTGCATTCTGACAAGAAAATTGTGTCCCAGTACTCGTTGTTTGTTTGGTATTCAATGTATAATCTAGAACTTGTTGGTGTCGGTTACCTTGTGACTCAGGGTCATGCCTTAGCTCGTGCCCTGTGTCTATCTCCTTGTGGTCTTAGCTTGTGTTCATCTTGTTTATTTTGGTGCCTTTTTTCTAATCATGTTTCCTAAGAAAATGAGCAGTGATAGCTCTGAGCAGAAAAGAAAATTACTTTGCACCACCATTGAGCAAAAAAAAAGAAAAAGAAATAATAGGCAAATATCTAAGTACAGTACTGCATTTATTAATTTTTAGGTTTATTTTTTATGTAAAGTAATAATAATCAATTTATATTCCGCAAGGCTGTAAAATTACAATTAAGAAATGAAATTAGATAACCAAATAATTAGAAATAATACTATAATGAGCTAGATGGTTCATTACAATATCCATGCCAGATAGTTACCTAAATGTTTCAAGAACAAATATGTCTTTAAATGTCTCCTAAATTCTACATAGGAATCAGAAAGTAATGATAAACAACCCTATTTTTTTTACATATTGCCTTTAAAATAAGCATTGTCTTTGGTTTGGGAATGCATTAAATCTATTTATATTAGTCCTTATTGGAAAAATTTGTTTGGTACTTGTCGAATCTCCCGGAACCAATGAATGAGTACCGAGCTACAAGTGTACTTTGAGAAGTGATCTCTCTTTGCCAAAATATACTTACCGGTACCATTGAACAATTCAGGTTTCGTTTTTCTTTCATTTCCTCAGACTCTCCATTACCATGGTCTAGGATTTGCAGTATGGGCTTTTACTTTATTTGATATTAAATTCTAGTTATTACTTGTACCTACTACTGGTCATTCCTTGGTACTGTGTTGTTCTCTACACTGTCTCTCCTTCAGCTCATCTCCCCCTGCATAGCAACATATGAAAAGTCATGCTGAGTCTGGCCAAGTTCCACTCTGTCCATCATCCTGCCACTCACAGTGGCTAGTCTGGGCCACAAATAGTAGGCAGACCCCAAAAGTTAGATCCATTTCTTATAACTCACTCCCAAGGCTGAGCAATGGCTCTCCCAACTGAACCTGACTAATTTTGATGAACTTTTTCTTCAAAATCTGCCCAGTCCTCTTTTGAATTCTGCTATGTTGGTACTTCTGCAGAACATTTTACAGCTTAATTATGTGTTGTATTAAAAAAAAAAAAAAAAAAGCTCATTTTTTTTTTTTCTGGTTTGTTGGTCATTAGTTTCAAGGACAGTCTTTTTATATGTTATGGTGAAAGATTAATCAATCATTACTTAAGTAACAGTTCTGTCCTAAAGAAAGATCAAGTTCTTACCTCGATAATCTTCTTTCTTGTAGATGTGTCTCATGGTTCTGAACTGTAGGGTTATGCATATGAATCCACAAGTTGCTTATAGAATGCTGTCAATCATCTTTGAACTCCACCTCCTTCCCAGGCAGCTACTCCTGCCCCTTCAGTTTATACAAAAGCAATCAAGGAACACTGTAATGACAGACATTTTGGAAAGAAGGAAATGGGGAAAAATCCCCAGCACTACAATTCTGTTCTGCTCTGTAACAAACATATCCATTAACATTAAAACGTTCAAGCAAGTGCAATGCTTTATCCTTTTTCTTACATCCCTTAGGGTGAAAAGTGGGCAGACTTCCTGATTGACATGGAAGGCAGAAACTACTTTCGGTAAGAAGGATGGAACCATGCGTAAGGAAAACTCTGCTTCCGTAAACTTAAGGAATGGCTCTCTACAGGACAGAGCTTATAAATAAGAGACTCATCTTGCTGACGTAATTGCCATCTTGACCGTAAGATCCAGAAGGGAAGTCTCCCATAAGGGCTCATATAGAGCTCTACTGAGATCTTGCAAGATGGTGTTAAGATTCCAGGATGGGAATGGAGGATGCACCGAAGGGTACAACCAATGAGCCCCATTAATAAACTGGGCAACATTTGGATGAGAAGCCAGAGGGCCTCCTTTCCCTCCTGAGCTTGGAAACAGGAAAGGTCTGTTATCTGCACTTTCACCGATATGACCGACAGACCCTTTGTCCCTCTTGCAAAAAGTCCAGTACCACTGAAATAGGAGCTCAAAAGGGCTCAACATCATCCACTGCACACCTCTGATGAAAGTACTTCCAGGCTTCTTAGCTCTAAGCAGAGTGGCGATGATAAACAACCGAGTAACTTTTGCTCGCCAGGGCAACCCGCTCATGAGTCATGTCATAAGCCCAAAGTGTTCCAGATTCTCTATAGGGACTAGTCCCTGAATGAGAAAATCCATTTGGACTGGCAGTCTGAGGTCCTCATCCCTTTGAAGGCAAACTAGGTCTGCATACCATGGTCTGTGGGGCCAATCGGGCGCCACCAGGACTATCAACCCAAGATAACTTGCAATCCTGCAAATGATTTGACCTAACATGGGCCATGGGGGAAACATGCACAAGAGCTCCTTCCAAGCCACAGTTGAATAACACGTCCAACCCCACATTTCTGGGTTCATATCTTCAGCTAGATCAGGGGTAGGCAATTCCGGTCTTCGAGAGCCGTAGCCAGGTCAGGTTTTCAGAATATCCACAATAAATATGCATGAGATAGATTTACATCTCAAGGAGGCAGTGCATGCAAATCCATTTCATACATATTCATTGTGGATATCCTGAAAACCTGACCTGGCTCCGGATCTCGAGGGCCGGAATTGCCTACCCCTGGGCTAGATGCCTTTGTGTTTTTGGCTGAGGTCATGAGATCCATCTGTGGATGCCCCCAATGCCGAACAATGGAATTGTACACCAGGGAGGACAGTGACCATTCCCCCTGAGCCGAAAGAGTGTCGACTGAGAAAGTTGACCTGCGCATTTTCCATTCCTGCTACTTGTGTGTCCAATAGAGCCTATAAATAAGCTTCTGCCCACCAAATGAGAAGGAGTTGAGCTTCTAGGCATAATGGGGCACTTCTGGTGCCTCCTTGCCTATTGACATAAGCCACCACTGTCGCATTGTCTGAGAAATATCTGACTGCCTTGTCTTCCAGAGACTTTTCCAGGGCCTGCAGAGCTAGCCAAATGACTCCGAGTTCAAGACAATTTATAAACCACTTCTGCTGAGCCAGTAATCAATGACCCTGAACTTGATATCTGTTGCAATAACCTCCCCAACCATCGGTTGTTGGTATCTCCCCAAGCGGAAATGCGGAGAGGCCTGCCCCTTGAGAGGGAAGCTGTCTGCAGCCACCACCAAAGGCTGTTCCTCGCTTCCAGTAACCAGTAACGGCTGAAGCAAGTCCGTCTGAGGAGACCAGCAAGTCTTGGAGAGGTCGCATGTATGCTCTCACCCAAGGGACCATCAATATGGCTGCCACCATCAACCCCATGACCTACAGATAATGCCACGCCATGGGAGTTGGAATCTAAAGCACTCTGAAATCTGCTTCTGAAGTTGCAAGGCTCGGGAAGAAAAACCTGGCCCAAGGCCATGTTGAACAAAACTCTCAGTTGACTCTCCAGTTGACTCTTCTAGAAGTTGACTATCCATCCCAGGTCCTGAAGAAGTTGAATCACTCTCGAAAATGTCTATTCTCCTTCCTCCAGGGATAGGGCTCTGATTAGTCAATCATCCAAATATGGTTGCACTTGGATCCCTATCTTGCAGAGGTGAACTGCTAACACCACTGAGATGGACTTTTAACACAGATTAAGATGAAAAGGTCTTTTAAAACAAAGCTGGACATTTACTGCCTTTTTTCAGTGTGAGTCATGGGGTACCAGGACTGTTTTTTTCTGGAATGCTATTTGTGTGTCTTTGTGAGTGCTTAAGTCCCTGCTGTGAAGAATGTTTTACAAGGACATTACACTGGACACTAACAGCGCTGTAAAACCTGCAAGTCAGCAGAGAACACCATCTTTGATAATAGGCACCTATGATTACGGAGGATCTAGGCCTGCTGTCAGGCAGAGTCTTGGGAAGATGATCCACCACACAAAACATAAGATCCCCAGTGATGTAGAATAAGCAGCTCTACTTCACCACCATGACCTTGGTAAAGGTGTGAAGTGCCAATGCTAGGCCAAAAGGGAGTGAAGAGAACTGGAAATGCTGCTCCAGCATATAAAACCACAAGTAATCCCTATGGGCTGGGGAAGTGGGAATATGGAGATAGGATTTCAGCAGATCGAGACGAGAGGGGCAAAAAAATTCCTCCAGCGTCACTGATGCTATGACCGACCACATGGTCTCCATGCAGAAGTGCAGCACTTCAGTACAGCACTGACCAACTTGCGGTCTAGAATTTACCTGAAGTATAGGAGTATCTGCCCGAGAATGATTCTTTGTCCAAGACTGGCTCTATAGCACGAATATCCAGCAGCCTTTAAACCATTGTCTGGACTCTGAGGACTCTCTCCGGCTGGCTGACCGGAGAATCTACAAAAAATTGTATACTTGTATTAAATTAATAACAAGAACAGAAAGTCATAAGAGCGATATTGGGCTAACTCGAGCTGGTTGGGAAATAACTAGTGAAACCGGTCTAATTTGAAAAAGATCTTTCTTAGCCATATTGTAAAATTCTCAATCTTTCTAGTTATTTGGAACTGAATTAGCTTTGGAAATATGGCTAATAAAAAAACTAGACCTGATCTCAAAATGTTTGCTTACCGCCCAGAAGACTTAGCGGAAACATCAATTCCAAAACAAAATCCAACACAGGAAGAAGCTGAGCCAAATATACTTGGAAAAAAAACATTAGAGACATTAGAATCCCCTCCAGTTGACTCAGTACTAGCCAGCAAAGGGGATTTACAACAATGGATGGCTGATATTAAACTCTCACTAGCAGTTTTCACTTCAGATATTAAAGTAAATATTTATAGTTTACATAAAAAAATGGATGATGTGAGTCAAAATCTCCAGTAATTTGAAGAACGAGTTATTCTACATTAACAGGAGATATCTGAAATCCAAAAACATTGTAAACAAATAGATTTATCAATAGAAGAATTACTTCTCAAAGTTGAAGATGGAGAAAAGAGGGCAAGGCAAAATAACTTGAGATTTCATGGAATCCCTGAATCAGAAGATCTTAAAGACCTGACCGCCTTTATACAGTCTCTATGCCATAAGTTTTTGCAAACAGAAAATCCAGAAGCAGTACTGCCAACTATAGAATTTGAACGGATACATCGAACTCTGGGGCCATGTAAACCAGAGAGACCAAGGGATATAATAGTGTTTTTTAAGACACCCACAGAAAGAGAGAGTGCTACCAGCAGCACGAAAAATTGTCACCTGATGTGGAATAATGTAAAAGTGGTACTGTTTGCAGATATTTCTTCAGCGACCCTGAAACGTCGACGAGATTGCCGTGAAGTAACTAGATGTTTGCAACAAAATAACATTCGTTATAAATGTCATTATCCATTTGGGATCTCTTTTACACTGGAAAGCAAGCAACATAAAGTAACATCAGCACTAGAGGCCCAACAGTTACTTAAACAGGCTAAACTCTGGACCAATGAGGGAGAAAAAAGCAAATGGAACCATCACAACTTCCATCTACAGGATCGTCAAGTCAGAGATGGCCTAGAGTGGTCAAAAAAGAATTGATAAAATAAAAAAATTTACTTGATACCTGTTGGATATAATAAGAGAAATTGAAATGGGGTAGATAATAGATAAAGATGTAGAGAAACCAGGTTAGGGTTAACTCTCTTTGACCCTGATGTCTGGAAATGGATCTGGCTCCTGGTCCTATTGACTGGCAACTGGATCCAGAGACGGGGGACGAGGGAGGTTTGGATGGGTCGGGAAGAGAGATAGATGGGTGGGGGGTAAATTGGTTTTTTTATGGAGATTGGATGGGTTTGGGGGAAGGGATGGGTTGGGGAGATAAGGAGACCTGGGGAAAAAACTGCAAGATCTGTAAAGATAGGAAAGTCAAAGAGAATAAACTGAAAAGGTTATAGAAAGAATGAATGGAAGTCTAAATGTAAATGGACTTAATATACCTCGAAAATGTAAGTTGTTTTTAAAGGAGATGAAAAGGTTGAATTATATTGTTTGTTATGTACAAGAAACGCATTTACAAAAAATAGGAGACAAAATGATTCATTTTAAAGATTACCCAATGCGAGTTTGGGCTTCTAATAAGAAGGAGAAAATGAAAGCAGGGGTGGGGAAATTATTTGATAAAAAATTGAAAGTTCTCACACAGGCTGAATAGAAGGATGATGAAGGGAGATGGATTATATGAGTGGGGTAATTGAATGGGGAAAAGGTGACTTTGGTGAACCTCTATGCTCCTAACACTAACCAAGGGAAATTTTTTGAAGAACTCTTGGGTATAATTTTGAAAAATCAAGGAATACCAGTGGTGGAAGGGGATTTTAACTTGGTTTTGGATCCTCGTTAGGATTCTACCATTAATAAAGGTGATAGAACTAAAAAAAGATAGTAAACAACTAAACAAATTTCTGGAACTATTAAATTTATTAGATGGATGGCGGAATTTATATAAATTAGGAAGAGATTATACTTATTACTCTTCCCCACAAAAAGTCTATTCCTGCATTGATATGATTTGGCTGGATAAAACTTTGGGAGGTAAATTAATGGATGCAAAAATAGAGGAAACTAATTGGGCAGATCATGCCCCAATATGGGTGGACTTAACATGGGGATATTCTAAGACAGAGATATTGGAAATTAAATGATACTCTATTAAAAGACCCTAAGGCAGTTCAGAAGACAGAACAGACAATCAGAAACTTTTTGGATAATAATAGTATTGATCATTATTCACTCATTACAATTTGGGAATCCTTAAAAACTGTTCTAAGGGGAGAGTTGATTTCTATAGCCTCTTATAAGAAAAAGATCTGGGAAAGAGAGGAAAAAAACCTGATGGGATTAGTAATACAACATAAAAAGGGACTGGATGGGGAGTAGATTAGGACTCAAATAAAAGAGATTTGTATGGTCCTGGGAAAATGGAAGATGAAACCATTCAATTTAATTTAAACCGCCTTAGACTTAAACATTATGAATCTGGGAATCGAGCAGGGAAATTATTAGCACATCGTATTAAGGTACAACAATCGCAATGTAACATTATGAGTATATGATCTGAACATGGAGATCTCCTGAGAAAAGAGAAGGATATTTATGATAGGTTTGTGGAATTTTATAAGAAATTATATACAGTACATCAGAATATCAGGGAACGGAGGCTTCTCTGTTACAATACTTATCTCAATTAGAATTAAATAAGCTTCAAGAATTGGAGACCCAAGGATTGAAGATATAACAGAAGATGAGATACAAGGAGTAATACACCGTATTAAGTTAGGTAAATCTCCAGGTATGGATGGATTTACGGGGCTATTTTATAAAAAGTTTATATCCTTTGTAACCCCTCTTTTGGCAAGACTATTTAACAATTTAAAAGATAGAGAACTGCCGCCATACTTTATGAGATTAGCGGGAATTACAATTTTACCCAAATCAGGAAAAGATAATACATATTGTGCTAATTATAGACCTATTTCCTTATTGGAAATAGATACAAAAATCATGGCCAGAGTCCTTGCTGACAGACTGTCACCACACATGCCAACACTTATTCACCCAGATCAAGTGGGTTTTATCAGTGGGAGGCAGGCGGTAGAGAATGACACGGGGAAAAAATCTGTCCCCGTCACCGCCCCGTCACCGGCCCACCATCCTCTGCACCGCCCTGTCACCGCCGATCCCTTCACCGCCCCGTCACCGTCACCGCCATCCCTTTCACCGCCCCGTCACCGCCACTGCCATCCCATTCACCGCCCCGTCACCGTCCCCGCTGCATCCATATAAGCCTTTTTCCTTTCACTCCCTCCTTCCAATTTGAGCCGGGAACACTAGCGATCGCACGGTCCCCGCGGCCACTACCTGCCTGCCCGGTCGATCCTGGTGTTTGGCCGGCTCTCTCCCTTCTCCTCACCTTGGTTTGTGGGTTTTCTTTTTCGGCAACCTGCGCGCTTTCCCAGGGAGCCGCACACGCGCGGCTGCTCAGTGTTCGATCTTCTGCTCTGCTGCAACTTCCTGTTTCCGGTTGCGTCAGAGCAGAAGATCGAGGCTGAGCAGCGGCGGGTGTGCGCGGCTCTCTGGTAGCGTGCGGGTCGCCGAGGAGGAGGATCTGCGGACTGGGGTGAGGAGAGGGGAGAGAGCTGGCTGGACACTGGAATCGATTGGGCGGGCGGGTGTGAGCTGCGGGGACCGCGCGATCCTTCATGCCTCACTGCGGGGGACAAGACCATTCACCGCCCCGCGGGCGGTGAAAGGCCTTGTCCCCGTCGCCGCAGCGACTGCTAGTTTTCTTCCCCGTTTTCGGCGGGTGACCCGCGGCTAAAATGCGGTGGCCGCGGGTAAACCGCCACCGTGTCATTCTCTAGCAGGCAGCTGATGGGATTAGGAAGGTGTTAGATTTGGTATGGAGGGCTAAAAGGGAAGGAAAAGAATGGGTGGCAGTCTCGGTCGATGCTGAAAAAGCATTCAATCGAATTGAATGGAGATTTATGGATGCAGTGTTGGGATGTATGGATTTTGGGAAAAGGTTTAGGGACTGGATATTTACATTATACAATAGCCCATTAGCATGTGTTAAAATAAATGGACTTAACTCCTCTACATTTGAACTTCAGAGAGGGACAAGGCAGGGATGCCCATTGTCCCCCTTTATTTCTGCATTATTGAACCCCTAGCTCAGAAAATTAGACAATCCCAACAGAAAAAAGGCTTGAGGGTGGTGGGCGAAAAACAAAAGCTGTCCCTGTTTGCTGATGATATATTGGCTATTGTTGAGGCATCTGCATCGACATTAACTGCCCTTAAGGACATCTTGGGTGAATATGGCCAATTGTCAGGATTTAAAGCTAATCTATCTAAGGCGGAAGTGATGAATATATCAGCATCTATGGAGAGGATTAAGGAGCTACAGAGATGGGTGCCTCTGAGATGGGTAAAGGGACCTATTCGCTATTTAGGAATAATTCTGGGAGCAGATTGAACACTTTTGTTCCAGCAAAATTATATACCATTAGTAGCAGATATCCAGAAATATTTAGAAAGGTGGAATAAGATGTTCATTTCATGGTTAGGATGTATGGAGGTGGTAAAGATGATGATTCTTCCTAGGTTTCTTTATCTATTTCAAGTACTACCGATAGAAATTCCAAAAGTGTATTTTCAAAAATGGAATAGTATGATACTGAGATTTATATGGGGAGGAAAATGTCCAAGGGTCGGAAGATACGCAATGTTTAAGTCTAGGGCAGAAGGAGGACTAGGTTTAACTTCTCTGGAGAATTATTATAAAGCTACACAGGAGAGCAATAGTTGAATGGCACTCATATTCACCGAAATTATGGGTAAGAATAGAACAAGAAATGTTAGAAGGGATAGAGGGTATTAGGGATTTGAAATATCTATCATGGGTGGGAGAAAAAGAACTAACAAATATAAGTAACCCTTTTATTAGATGTTCAATGGGAATATGGAAAAGTGTTGGAAAAAAACTTTTAGGAAGAGAAAAAGGTATCTCTTTTTCTCCTATGTTATATGCGTGAGATTTTATACCAGATAGGGAGGGGGAAATTTTTAAGAAGTGGGAGGCAAAAGGTTTAAGGTGTTTTGGCCAATTTATTGACGAAGGGGAGGTTAAAGCCTTTGCAGACCTCCAGGATCAATATCAATTGGAAACGAGAGATCTTTTTCCTTATCTACAGGTAAAAAATTATACTTTGATAGGCAAGGGGATGGATAAAGAAGTCTTAAAGAAATCTGAATTTGAAAAGGGGTTAGGGAACCCAGTTGTAAAAGGGTGTATTTCTTGGTTATGTGTAAATCTATTTTATTAGAGAATAGATACCAACAATACAAAAGCTAAGTCATAAGTCAAATTGGGTTTTTAACAACAATGGCAACCTACCATGGAGGACTGTACTCTTATATCCTCCACAGGGACACCCAGACACAAATACCCCACCCCAGAACTCCACCCTAACCCCCCCCCCAGTCCCCTCCCCACTCAGTAATGTGAGCAATGATTTCCTGGGGTCAGTCAAAAACACTAAAAGGTCATCAGCAAATGCTGCGAGTTTGAAATGAGTAGCCCCAAGAGACAACCCACAGATATCAGGATTCAATTGGATTTCGCAAATCAAAGGGTCCAGAGAGAGGACAAACAGGAGCGGCAACAAGGGGCACCCCTGCTGCGTACCACAGCAGATCCGAAAGGAACTCGACAGCTCCCCATTCATCTGAATCTGCACCACATTACCACTATATAAAGCTCAAATGGCATTAAAAAAGAAAGGGCTAACCCCATAAGAGCGAAGCACTGCAAAGAGATATCCCCACCATACGCGGTCAAACGCCTTTTCTGTGTCAAAGCTAATAAGCAAGGAGGGACTATGCTCTGCATGCACCCGCTCCAGTGCCAACAAGATTCTCCTGACCGGATGATCCCACACAAAGCCTACCTGTTGGTCTGAGACCACTGAGGGCAACACGCGCGCCAAACGATTAGCAATAATTTTAGCCATAAGTTTGGCCTCATAATTCAACAGGGAGATAAGTCAATATGACTCAGGTAAGAAAGGGTCCTTGCCAGGCTTCAAAAGAATAATAATTTGTGCTAAATTCAAATATCGGGAGAGGAAGCCCTTAGTTACACTAAGATTGTACACTTCTGCTAACACTGGCATGATAGCCGTCCGGTCCCGGCACTTTGCCCAAAGATTAGCCCAAATCGCCTACTCCACCTCATCAGCTGTAATGGGAGTTTCCAGGGCCTCAGAGTCCCTAGGAGACAAGCTAGGTAGATTCATACTGTTACCAAGCTTGGTGTGTCCTCAAACCAGAGGACCTTTCTCTTCATTCGATTCCTCGGGTCCTGGAGTTTCTACAGGATGGCCTGAAGAAAGGTCTTGCTGTGGCTTCGCTCCGGGTTCAGCTTGCTGGTCTTTCGTGTATGGTCCCTCCTACACTGAGGAGGCTCCTTGATTGTACCGCTGGATGTGGTCCGGTCTCTACGGGACGAGTTACGACTACGGCCTCTTTTGCGCCTTTCTTGTCCGACATGGAATCTAAATCTGGTTCTGTGCTCTCTGGCTTGTCTGCCTTATGAGCCTTTAGAGTAGGCATCTTTTATGGATCTCATGGTCCATATGGTCTTCCTTGTGGCTATCGCTTTAGCCCGGAGAGTTTTGGAGCTTCAGGCTCTTTCCTGCAGTGATCCCTTCATGCGTATTATGAATTCCACAGTGATGCTGCGTACTGTTTCTTCCTTTCTTCTGAAGGTGGTTTCCACCTTCCATGTAAATCAGGAAGTCTAGCTTTCTGCATTTGCTTCATCTGGTTCGAAGGACCAGGACTGGGTGCTGCTGTCCCTAGATGTGCACAGGCTTTTGTTGTGGTATTTGGAAGTTACCAATGAGTTTCATCTCTCTGACCACCTGTTTGTTCTGGCGGGCCCTGCCTATAAAAGTAGGCCAGCCTCTAAAGCTACCATTGCCAGGTAGATTTGCGTGGTCATTTCAGCAGCTTACATGGCAGCTGGGAAGAAGCCCCCCCCCCCTAGGAGTGCGTGCTCATTCAACCAGAAGAGTGTCCTTCTCTTAGGCAGAGTCGTCTGCTGTGTCTCTGGATGAGATTTGTAGGGCTGCTACATGGTCCTCTTTACACACCTTCATCAAGTTTTACAGGATCGATGTGGCAGGCAAGCAGGATGCCTCTTTTGGTTTCTTTGTGTTAGCAGCAGTATCATCAGTTCCATCCTCATTTTTATGGACTGCTCTGTTACATCCCACTGGTCCCGGAATAAAGTGGGATTGTACAAGAATGAAAGATTAGGTTCTTACCTTTGCTAATCTTCTTTCTTGTAAATCCTCACTTTATTCCGGGAACTCACCCTGTGTCTTCTGCTTGGCTGATTGTCTGCCTTGCAGGTACTGATAAACTGAATTTCTATTTCTGACCTGCCTTTATAAGAGTGCCATCTGACTTGGTTTAGCACTTAAATTGGGGGTGGGGGGGTCCCTAGTTCAGGCACTCCTTTCTGACAGTGCAGGCTGTGTCTCCTCTTAGCACTGTTTTGTTGTTCAGGTTTACAATGTTTCATAACCTGTTTTTTCATTTTGCATTGTTGTTACATTTGTTTATATGAGCAAAATTAATTTGATGGTCGAGGAGTTCCCCGTTTCTTTCTCTCTCTTGTTTGTTATCCTCTACAGATGTTCCTGGTTGCTTAAATACTGACTGGAGTCCAGAAGAGCATGCCTGGAGCAGGTGCATGCAGAGCATAGTCCCTCCTTGCTTATTAGCTTTGACGCAGAAAAGGCGTTTGACCGCGTATGGTGGGGATATCTCTTTGCAGTGCTTCGCTCTTATGGGGTTAGCCCTTTCTTTTTTAATGCCAAGGCAAGAGGGATCAAACCAAGGCCCAGGGGACAAGAACATGGGAGGGGGCTGGCAGGGCAGGAAATTTCCGAGGAAAAGCGGGGAAGGAGGGTGGAGGGGACACGAGGAGGCAGAAATTTGCGAGGGTAAAGGATGAGGGTAAAGCAGAGGCACAGTTAACGGGTGAACAGCCCGAAACTCAAGGGAAGGAGGTCCAGGTAAAAGCAGAGGTGGGGGGACAAACGCCGGGACCTACAGTGCTTATATATGAATGCAAGAAGCCTCAGGGCCAAGATGGGTGAACTGGAAGTCATGGCCAAAGGGGAGGACCTGGATGTAATTGGAATTACGGAAACTTGGTGGACAGAGGACAATCAATGGGACGTGGCGCTGCCAGGGTACAAGCTCTACAGGAGGGACAGGACCCACAAGAAGGGGGGAGGCATAGCACTATACATAAAGGACTCTATCTACTCGGTCAGGATGGATACGGCGACAAAGGCAGAGGGGCTGGAATCACTATGGGTCTAACTGCCAGGAACCAAAGGTGCAGACATAAAACTGGGGCTGTATTATCGTCCACCTGGTACGCCGGATGCAGTTGGACATGACTTGGAAGCGGAACTGAAGCAGGAATGCAGTACTGGAAATGTAACAGTGATGGGGGACTTCAACTACCCGGGGATAGACTGGAGTACGGGTCACTCCAACTGCACCAGGGAAACGGAATTCGTAGAAGCTGTGAAGGACTGCTTCATGGAACAACTAGTCAAGGAACCGACGCGAGGGGGAACTACTCTTGACCTCATCCTGAACGGATTAGGGGGGCTTGCAAGAGGTGTAGAAGTGGGAGGACCACTAGGCAACAGTGATCACAACGCAATCAGATTCACATTAGAAAGAGGGACACCCATAGTGAGGAGGACCGCATCAACTGCGCTCAACTTCAGGAAAGGGAACTATGTTGCCATGAGGGAAATGGTGGGGAGGAAGCTCAAGAACAGCTTTAGGATGGAGACTGTAGGAAGCACCTGGACCCTATTCAGGGACACCCTGCAGGAAGCACAAAACCTGTACATCCCCAGTTTCAGGAAAGGCTGTAAGAACAAGCGGTCAAAAAGCCCGGTTTGGATGACAACTGAAGTAAAGAGGGCAATAAGTGACAAGAAAGTGTCCTTCCGGAGATGGAAAAAGGACCCAACGGAGGAAAATCACCAGAAGCACAGGAATTGCCAAAAGGAATGTCACCGAGAGGTTAGAAAAGCAAAAAGGGAATACGAGGAGGGGCTGGCCAGGGAAGCGAAAAACTTCAAGTCATTCTTCAGTTACGTAAAGGGGAAGCAACCAGCGAGAGAGGAGGTGGGGCCGTTGGATGATGGGGATAGGAAAGGAGTGATTAAGGAGGACAAAGAGGTAGCTGAGAGGTTGAACACGTTCTTCTCGTCGGTCTTCATGTGCGAAGACACATCCAATATACCGGACTCAAAGGAGCTCATGAGGGGGGAACAGGCCGAAAAATTGGAGCATATAGAGGTAAGTCAGGAGGATGTCCTCAAACAGATAGACAGGCTAAAAAGCGGCAAATCACTGGGATCGGACGGGATCCACCCAAGGGTTCTAAAGGAACTAAGACAGGAAATAGCGGGCACAATCCAGCATGTTTGCAACCTATCCCTGAGAACAGGAGAGGTGCCAGAGGACTGGAAACTGGTGAATGTCACACCTATCTTTAAGAAGGGATCGAGGGGTGACCCCGGGAACTACAGGCCGGTGAGCCTGTCTTCAGTTATAGGGAAGATGGTGGAAGCGATTATCAAGGACAACATTTGCGAACACATCGAGAAAAATGACTTACTGCGAACAAGCCAGCACGGATTCTGTAAGGGAAGGTCATGCCTTACGAACCTACTGTACTTCTTTGAGGGAATAAGCAGTCAGGTAGACAAAGGCTTTTGATAAGGTGCCACATGAAAGGCTGCTTAAGAAGCTGTGAAACCACGGGGTGGGCGGGGATGTACACAGATGGATCAAGCACTGGCTGTCAGGTAGACTGCAGAGGGTCGGAGTGAAGGGCCAATATTCAGACTGGCGGGGAGTCAGGAGCGGTGTGCCG
This sequence comes from Geotrypetes seraphini, assembly GCF_902459505.1. NCBI lineage: Eukaryota > Metazoa > Chordata > Amphibia > Gymnophiona > Dermophiidae > Geotrypetes > Geotrypetes seraphini. The sequence goes on from NC_047095.1 coordinate 75,112,801, forward strand.
CAGGGATCGGTGCTAGGGCCGCTACTCTTCAACATATTTATCAATGACCTGGAAACGGAGGCAAAATGCGAGGTTATAAAATTTGCAGACGATACCAAACTCTGCGGAAGAGTTAGGACCAGGGAGGAGTGTGAGGACCTGCAAAGGGACCTGGACAAGCTGGAAGACTGGGCAAACAAATGGCAAATGCGCTTTAACGTTGAGAAATGCAAGGTCATGCATATAGGAAATAAGAACCCGTTGTTCAACTACAAAATGGGGGGGGGGCACTGCTGGGAGACAGCGGACTTGAGAGAGACTTGGGTGTGCTAGTGGATGCATCAATGAAGCCATCCGCACAGTGTGCAGCAGCGGCGAAAAAAGCCAACAGGATGCTGGGCATCATAAAGAAGGGTATCACAACCAGGACGCGGGAAGTCATCATGCCACTATATCGGGCGATGGTGCGCCCGCATCTGGAATACTGCGTTCAGTATTGGTCGCCGCACCTCAAGAAGGACATGGCGGTACTTGAGAGAGTCCAAAGAAGAGCAACGAAGCTGGTAAGAGGGCTGGAAAACTGCCCATACGCTGAGAGGCTGGATAAGCTGGGTCTCTTCTCTCTGGAAAAGAGGAGGCTCAGGGGAGATATGATAGAGACCTTCAAAATCCTGAGAGGCATAGAGAGGGTGGATAGGGACAGGTTCTTCAGACTGAGAGGGACAACGGGTACGAGGGGGCACTCGGAGAAACTGAAGGGGGATAGGTTCAAGACAAATGCAAGGAAGTTTTTCTTCACCCAAAGGGTCGTGGACACATGGAATGCACTCCCGGAGGAAGTGATCAGGCAGAATACAGTACAGGGATTCAAACAGGGATTGGACAGATTCCTGAGGGACAAAGGGATCGTAGGGTACTGAAAGGGGTGCGGGGACAAAGGGTCAAGAATTTGATGGGAAGATAGGACTTCGATGAGAAACCAAGGGGTGATTCAGACAGGTCATGACCTGTTGGGCCGCCGCGGGAGCGGATTGCTGGGCGTGATGGACCTGTGGTCTGACCCAGCAGAGGCACTACTTATGTTCTTATGTTCATCCAGATATGGGTGAACCAGAACACCCAAGGTGTGGAGATGGGCTGCTACCACTAACACCACTTTGGTGAAGGTCTGGGGTGCTATCACCAATCCAAAGGGCAGTGCCGTAAACTGGAAATGTCGCCCCAGAACATGGAACCGCAGATACTTCCGATGGTCTGGGAAAATGGGAATGTGAAGATATGCTTCCGTCAAATCCAGGGAGGCTAGAAACTCTCCCAGCGCCACCGATGTGATCACTGAGCAGAAAAGAGGGACTTTCAGGGATGTATTGACTGCCTTGAGGTCCAGAATTGGTCTCCAATTCTCGGATCCTTTCTTTGGAATGATGAAGTATATCGAAAATCTCCCAGAGCCCGAGTCTCACTCCGGCATAGGTTCGATTACTGCAATATCTAAAAGTCTGCGGAATGTGGCCTGCACCTAAACCACCTTCTCAGGGCGGCCCACAGGGGAATCCAGAAAATACTCTGTCAGAGGACAGAGAAACTCCAATTTGTAGGCATTTCTGAGCAGGGCTGTGGAGTCGGTAGATAAATCCTTCGACTCCGACTCAGTTTCTGGTACCCATGACTCCGATTCCAGGTACCCAAAATTGTCTCTGACTCCACAGCCCTGTCTCTGAGAACCTCCAGAACCTAGTGGTCGGAGGTGATGGCCTTCCATTCCACCAGAAAGGGCAACAACCACACACCCCGGATGCACAGAGGAGGAGACAGTGGCCTGGTGTCAGAACTGTTTCTTGTTGGAAGCCGCCAGCTGACTTGCTGCCAACTGCTGCCAGTGAGACCCATCAAAGCGCGGTCTAGCAGACCAATAGGACTGCTGTCCCATGGAAAGACCCGAGTACAGACGAGAATGCCGGAAGGGACGAAAATTAGACTGCCCAGAATTCCTAGAAAGGCCGGACCTGCTCTCAGGCAACATCTTGGGTTTACAATATTGCACACTGGCCATAAGATCATCCAGACCCTGGGCCAAACAGGAGCTGACCCTTGAAGGGCAATCAGCTCAATGTAGATTTAGAAGATGAATCACCAGACTACTGCTGGATCCAGAGCACTCTGCGAGCTGACACATTATGGAAATTGCGAACAATTAGATCTTATTTTGAATTTACTACTTTTAGATTACTGGTTCAATCGTTACTACTGAGTCTTCTTGATTATTGTAATATTATCCGACAGTCACCAAGAAAGAATTAGCAAGACTTACAATAATACAGAATACAGCGGTCAGAATGATTTATGGCCTGAAGAAATTTGATCATGTTACACCCTTTTATCGCAAATTGCATTGGCTTCCAATGGAGGCCTGGGTATTGTTTAAACTAGGCTGTTTATGGTACAGCTCCTTCTTACTTAGTCAATAGATTTTCTTTAGCATCATACAGACATAGTAGAAGAACTCATCCTTTGTTTAATTTTTTCTTCTGTCCAGGGTTGCAGGAATAAGAAATTTCTGAATCATACTTTGGCATCGCAGGCAGCTCTTCATTACAACGAATTCCGAATATTGTTGCTTACTACCCATTCCTATGGCCATTTTAGAAAACAATTGAAGACCTATCTTTTTTCTAAATATTTGACTGTTTAACGAATCATCTTATTTCATGTAACATGTTTACTTTTATAACTTTTTGTAAACCGTGTTTAACTTCTGGTTACACGGTCAATAAGCACAATGTTATGTTATGAATGTTATGTAGGCACCAAGCTTGGCCAAAACTTTCAAGATGTCAAACAAGACAGCAGCCATGTAATTCACTCTAGAGATGAGAAAATCTAAATCACAAAGCACCAATGTCAGGATCATGGCGCAGCTTTGAATGGCACACCTGAGCCATGAAAGAGGAGGCCGACGCTGCTTTAACACCATACGCAGCCGAAACAGAAGCTTAAGGATGAAATGCATGCATTGGTCCAGGACATCTTCAAGACCACCACCCCCCATCAAAAGGAAGAGATGTGCGCTTGGTGACCTGCGCCACCGAAGAATCTAAAAAACAATGTGGAGAAATAATGTTCCTGATAGACTTTATTAATATTAAAATAATATTAAAACTTGGCAAAGCAAATAAAAACCTCTTGGACACAGTCTGCTGAAAAACTTTGGACCCAGGATCCAACACGGTCTGTGTTTCGACAGAATGTCTTCTTCAGGGGTCCCTATGAAGTCCTATGGTAAAGATACGTGGATAAAAATGCCGACCTTTTTTTGCCCATGTCCTGCACACAGCTTTTATGGATCAGTTTAATTCTGACTGGCATTTTTATCTTTACCATAGGACTTCATAGGGACCCCCGAAGAAGACATTCTGTTGATGAAACACGGACCGTGTTGGATCCAGGGTCTAAAGCTTTTCAGCGGACTACGTCCTAGAGGTTTTTATGTGGTTTGCCAAGTTTTGATATTATTTTAATATTAATAAAGTCTATTTCAGGAACATAATTTCTCCACATTGGTTTTTGTTTCTTCTTGGATTTGTCTGTGAATATCATTGGGTCAAATCTCTTGTTTTCCGCCGAAGAATCCACCTTCAGGGAAATAAAGCGCTTGTTAAAGCTATCCGCCATGGGATAAAATTGTGCCATGGCTTGAGCACATTTCGAAGGATCCTCCAGAGTCTCCCAAATATCTGTAAAAATCTGAACAAGGTCAGGATGATCAGGAAAAGAGGCAGATTGTGGCCTCTGGTCACTCATGAGAGAAAATTCAGCAGTGACTGGCAGTTCAGTCTGCAACTTCAATTCCTGCAGAGATTCAGAGATTAAATCCACAAGGTGTGCAGTACAGTGGGGTCTTCCCCCAAATCATGGGCTCCTCACAGGTCTGGATCCTGGAGATCCACCAGATTTGCCACCTCCATGGCCACCGCAGAGGACTGAAAAGTTTGTCTGGTGCAACTGCAGACACAGCCGACTTACTCCCCAGTACCCCTGCAGGAAAGCAAGAAGAAAGACCCTGGTCCCTCTAAGCATGGGTCCCTGAGATCAGCACAGCAGCTGGGGGAGGAAAACAGGCAGAGACTTTTTAACTAAGTATGCCTGATAAAGCATATTCACAAATTCCGGGGGAAAACCATCCTCCGCAGCGGGAAGCCGACCTCTGCACCTCAGATTTGGAATGCTTGGAAGATTTTGAGGTTTATTGCAGGAGCCACACGTGCGTTTCACTGAAACATCGCCAGTGCACTCCCCAAGGACCCCTGACGCCCTTTTCGCGAGTGTCAGGGCAGAAGGCGCTTGAAGATCCTCCCTGAATGTCGAAGGCACAGCACCTGGGCAAACCTCACACCCCTCGCAGGCCACAGTACACGTGGAACACGGCTGCGCATCTGACAGCCATTCACCACAAATGGGGCATAAATCCATCCCATCCTGCCCTGGGGAAGCCAGGAAATCAATTAAAACCTATCTCTTTGATAAATTTCTCTGACTCCCTCCCTGCCCTGTATCCCTGCCTTGTATCTCTGATATGCCTCTGGATATACCTGACTAATCCCGACTTGCTAAGCTAATCTGAATGTCTTGTATGTAACATCGCTGTCTGTGTACAGTCTCTTCCTCTGTAAACCGCTCTGAACTCTTGTGGTACTGCGGTATACAAAAATTAAGTTATTATTATTATTGTCTGTGAAATTTTCTTGCAAAAGTGAAGCTGGGAGGTATGAAAAATAACTTTAAATTCAAATCTGAAAAAATCCAAGATGGCTACTGCAGGTGTTGATTTTGATCAAAAATTGCCAGGGAAAAATCATAGGAATCCACATAAAATGGCGATTTGGGGATTTTAGAGGTGGGGCAGTGTAGGGCATGCAGGAAAACCACCCCAAAACCCCTTTTTATGACTCCCCCATCCAAATTGCTGATTTAGGCTGTCAACCCTTTACTCATGTACTTAATGAGAGAAACTGCAGGCAGAGCTGAAACAGCTCACAAGGAGATCCTGTGCCTCAGTGAACTTGGAAAACTGGATTTCAAGTCTGACCACCATAGCTGGAGACCTCCGCCACCCTTGGACACGTTGCGCAAATGCCTGGAGGAGGAATGCAGTCTGGTTCTGATCCCAGTCGTGCCTCCACGGAACCGCTCAGCCTGTGCTCCACTCACAAGCGGACGAACCTGGGGTGAGCAAGCTCCCAAGGGAATGGTCCCTGAGCCCTGATCTGAAGTGCAGGCTGTCCAGGAGGCTTGCTGCCAAGCAGGGAATCCCCCAGAAGCAGATGTTCTCCAACGTTCTGCGATCTCCCGCAGTCAAGGATGTCCCCGCAGGGAACCTCCATAGCATGAGGGCAAAAACCATGAATGAAAAATAATGAAATATCACGAGCAGAAAAGAGAAGCTCCTACAACCTGGCTTGTAGGAAAAAAGACTGGAGAGCAGAGGACCATGCTCAGTGATAAAGTATGAGGGGGAGGGGTAAAAGCCTCTGATGCTTGAGGCTTCCTACAAATCCTGGAGGGTGAAGGGAAATGACCCACTGGTTCCAGAATAAAGTGGGATTGTACAAGAATATCTGATATAACCCCCTCTTTTTCAAACATCAGACACCCCTTGTCCAGTTAAGAACCTTTGACCGTGTTCTCAGATAACTGTCTTTCCTTTCAACATACCCGAGACTTCTCTTCTAGCCGGGTCATCATGACAATGGTAGCAGTTCTCTGTTCCCACACCATTCTCCAGAAATCACTCAATGTTTCTGGCAGTGGTCCTTGAGTGGCGATGTATGCATTCTGCTTCCTGTATCCATCAATGTAGTTGGCATTGATGTAATCACTGCCAGGTACACCTGAAAAGACATAGGAGATTTGCAATGATTGTTGAACTTTAGTTCCTTCTGATGGCTTCTTATGGAAAGCTAGGAATTGTAGAGGAATACTATTCTATATGTAATGCACAAAAGAACATGTGCTCCCTTTAAGCCCAATTTTAAACTCACCTGTCAGTGAAACGGTTGACCCTCCGTATTCTTGGGGAATAGGTTCTATGATCCCCTCCTTCCACAGATACCAAAATCCGCAGATGCTCTTGGATCTTGGTTTCCTCCCTCCTCCTCTCCCCCTCCCCAACTCTATCAGGTTCCCTGCCCCCAGTGTACTTTCACATCATGTCTTTGGCCCTGCTACAGCCTGCACCGGGCTTCTCCTTCTGACAAACCTGGGCAGATCAGGTCAGAGGGATAGGCCCAGTGCATGCTGCAGCCTTTGAGCATGGCTGCTGTTGTTTCTGCAGGGGTCCAGCAGGGGCGAATACATGAAGCGAAGGTATCATGAGCAGGGAATCTGAAGAGTCGAAGTCAGGTCCACAACTGGATACGGAAAACTGACTGACTGTATGTGCTTTTTTTCCTGTACAAATCTAATTCCCTTTCACTGAGAGGGAAGACACAGGAAACTTTAGGATTCATTTTTAACTTTAAACAGGCAAAAGTACCTTTACAAAAATATTGTGCCTCAACTATAACTTCATAATAATCAGTAGGATTTTGTACAGATAAATGAGACTTGGGGCATGTATATAAAAGTGACCTTGGGGGGCACGTGATGCCGGGACGCTGAACGGACGTGCCTCTGGGTAGCTCTGAGCCTTGCCAGCAATTCTTTCTTTTAAATCTGCTCAGACCCGGCGGCGGCGCACTTCAATTTGGGGTCCTGCTAGCCTTTGCACTTCTGCGTTTAAACCCCGATTTTCCAGCCGCTGGGACCACATCGATGGCAACTAAGCCTGCCCGATCTGCGAAGGACAGACCGCTGGCCCAGGAAAGCAAGATGGCGGAGGCGCACGAGGCTCCTGTTTTCACGCTAGAAGCGGCCGCAGTCCCCGATCCCTAACGCTGGTCATGGAGGATAAACTGGCCACCATTCATACCTTCATGATTCCCAAGCTGGCAGACTTCAGAGAGCCGAGGACCGGATTGCTCAGCAAGAGGATACCGCAGCCAACGTTGAGGAGCGCATCCGAACCCTGGAGTCGGCCACTAAATCTATGGCAGACCGCCTTGAAGATCATGAGAACAGAGGATGGCGTAATAACCTTCGCTTTGTGGGGATCCCCAACTCCATCAGGGATGTCGACCTCCGTCAGTGGCTAGAGGCTGGCTTCCTAAGGCTGTTGCACTACCTGATCCTGTGGCACCCTTTTCCATTGAGCGCGCACACCGTTTGGGGACTCACCGTGATAAGGATCTGCAGCCCAGGCCGGTCATTGCCTGATTTCTTAACTATGCCCTAAAGGAGCGCATATTGGCCCAATACTGCCGGGGTAAAGATCTTAATTTACACGTGGAGGGTCACAAGGTGCTTATCTTCCAGGATTTCTCCCCTCAGGTTTCTTCGCGTCGTCGAACCATGGCGCCACACTGCAGTGAACTGTTTAAGCGCAACATTCGCTTTTCTCTCATGTACCCTGCTCGTGCCCGAGTGATCTACAATAACATCACTACATATTATAGCACGCCGGCTGAGCTGGAGGGGGTTCCTTAATACTCTACCTGCTATGGTTCCTGGGGACCGTCGTACACTCTGACTGCAATCCAACTCTGGTTTTCGGGTGAGTTGCTGGCATGCACCTATTGGGCGAGATTCTACTCTCTACAGCACCGTGGACAAAAGCCGTGGTGGTTGCCTTTTCATGTTGCCTTACGGTTCTCTCTGTATTTCCTTTGTGTGAAATTGGTGCGGACATGGGACCCTTTCTTTCTTTATAGCACCGCCATGACGATCCGGCCACGATTCCCCCTGTGATGCGGTTGTTCACATTGTTTGTGAAGCTATTTGTTTCTTATTTAGGCTTCTGCCGGGAGGTGACTTCTTTGTATCCTTTGCCCTTGCGATATGGGATCAGTGAGGACCTGCCATTTCGTGGCCGGCTGGCCTGTTAATTTTAATTTAATTCTTATATACCGCTAATAACCGTGAGGTTTCTAAGCGGTTTACAAAAATGATGCATTAAAAGATACAATAAACTGGCGAAGCCGAGGCAGCTCAGATCCAAGATGGCCGCGAGTGGCTGAATTTCGGAAGCGTTCATCAGAGGCTCGGTGGAAATCGAAATTTACCTTTAGTTTCAGCTTGGCTGAGTGACTGTTCTTCATACCGAAAAGGAGGGGGAGAAGTGCTGCAGGAGCCTCGCGGCGCTCTGGAAATCCCCCGACTATCACTATCGAGCAAATGCTGAATCGGCTTCAGAGGGAGATAACGGCATCAGGGAGTCGCCCGTTGGAACCGGCGACACAGAGTGACGTCGCTAAAGGGATCCCTGGGCTGGAGGTTACGCTCAGCCCTGATGCAAGAGATACTCCTCCCCAGCCACAGTGCACCAGCTCACCACGGGAACCAGACTTGTCCGGAGAGATAGGGTCTGCTATCCGGGAGGCTCTTTCATCGGTGAGTCTGGAGACAGATATCCCCCAGGACTTTTTGAGTCTAGGGAGAGATACAGAAGAGCTGGGAACACCGGAGAAGAGAGAGGAAAAACAAGACAAACAAACTACATCTTTGGAAGGTGAGAATGGTTCATTTATGGTAAAAAAAAAACCACTGAAATTACTATGGAGTCTCTATGGGACTTAGTAATAAAACTGGGAAATACTTTGACTCCACAAATTAGAGAAATGGAAAAGACGATATGTAAACAAGAACAAGAATTAAAAAAAATACAAGCAGATATGACTAACTAAAACAAAGTTGGAAAAAAATGAACTTGAAATAACGGAGGTTAAACAAATGCAAGAAACAGTGGTTAAAGATTGTGTGAATATTAGGCGGAAACTGGAAATGATTGAAAATGGCCAGCGAGCCAATAATTTAAGGTTCCTAAATTTCCCTAGGGTCTTATCTATGACACCTAGAGAAATGTTAAAGAAATACTTTTTGGAAGTTTTTTCAGTTTCTGAGGAATTAATTCCGCCCTTTTCCCAAGTATATTATTTGCCTGTCAGAAAAATGGGACAGCAACTGGGTAATCAAGATCAGCAGGAACCACAAATGGATATATCCACTTTATTGGAATCTTCTACAAAGGACTTGGTTACACTGTTGCTTTAGCACCAGATAAGAACTGGATTATGAAAATGTTCTTTAAAAATAGAACTAAAGAGTTCCTAGGACAAAAAGTACAGATTTTTCCAGATGTCACCAAAGAGACTCAAAAACGGAGAAGGCAGTTCCTATTGTTAAAACCAGGAGTGATTTCAGTGGGGGGAAAGTTTTTTCTTAGATTTCCCTGTAAATGCATTGTTCTTCATGGTGTAGATAAATATGTTTTCTTTGATCCAATGCACCTAACAAATTTTGTGGCTTTGAAACGTCTTGAGAAAGAAAGAACTGGAATAATAACTGACTCATGATTAGGAAACTCCCTCCGATTTCAGCCACCTTGATTTGCTTATTATTGTTATTTTCTTTTTAATTTGTAAGTCACTCTATTTTGAAAATCTTGGATTCAAACATTGGGGACTACAAATTGCTTAAGAGTAAGAGAATATGTTATATGTGCAGCGCTGAGGAGCCTCGGTTGGCCATTCTTCTTATTATTGTACTTTGGATACAATCTTACTGTACAAGATATAATGCTTGATAATTTTTTGTGTAAAATGATAAATAAAAAAAAAAAAGATACAATAAATAAAAATAAATAAGATAGGTACTTGGAAATTCCCTAACTGTCCCAAAGGCTCACAATCTAACTAAAGTACCTGAAGAAACAATTTATGAAAAGTAAAGATAAAAATATAAAGACAGAGTTAGAGATAGAGATAGAAATGAATATTCCAACAAGATGGCGGCCAGTTAGGTCATCTTCTGTGCTGTCTCCCTTGTCCTGCTTTTGTTTTTATTTTGCCTTTGATGATTTTTCTTTTAAATTTCTTTTTTGTTGGTTTTTTGTTCTGTCTCTGCTGTTTTCATTTGGGACTTTCAGTCTCATTGGTGTTTGCTTCTTTTGAGCTCACCTACCGATTTCCAGTTTGACAATTGCTCCGATTTGGCAGCTGAGGGAGCCGTTGCCTGATGCCTGAATGGTTCTATGGTGGCAGTTAAGAGTTGAAGAATTGGGTTCTGTTTCCTTTCGTGGTAGATGGGAGAGTTCTGGCTTTCGGCTCCTTGTGTTCATGTCCAGCCACTAGCAGAGAGGAGTGTGGGAGCACTGCTTTGGCCCCTCCCGAACCAGCATAGGACCAGCTCCGTTGAATTCAAGCTGCAACAACGGCGTGCTGAGGGCAGATGAAGGCGGGAGCCAGCCCACGCCGCCACGGAGGGACTACATCAGACCGGCATGCAGATCGGTCAAGCCAGCTCGACCTCCTCCCCGTTACCAGCAAGGAGATGAGATTAAATCTTTTTCTCCCTGTTAGGTCATGGAAGAGGCGGAGCGGTGATCGCACTCCTCTCCTGAGCGGGCTGGTGAAAAGATGTCAGCCCGCTGCTTGAAAGCAATCTTTTTTTTTTTTTCCCTGCTGGGTGGTGGGAGAGGCGGAGCAGTGCTCACACGCCACTCCTGAGCTGACACTCTTCAATATTAATATGAAGATCTACATGCGGTGAAACTGTGACCAGGTGCCCTGCTGGAGAGGGGCTCCCGATACTGCTGCTGGTCTCGGTGAGCCGTTAGCACCGCTTCTTTCAAAGTGTTCTCCCCTGCTGTTAGTGCTTGTGTGAGCTTCCATAAACATTGCCGGAGTAAGCCGGCATCTGGACAATACCTGCTTCATGTCACTGGCATGCCTTTGAAACCACTCGAGACTGGTTTCACCATTTTCATATTTTCATCATTATTTAGGCACCTTGTGTTCAGTGTTTGTTGTGCCACATGTTCTACATTTTTCCTTCTTTTATGTGGATGTTCCTGGTTCTTAGTGTGGGGCCCTAACCTGCTTGAGGCTTACATTTCAGGACGGGTTGTTTTTTGTTCTGGTGGGGCTCGGGGCTGCATTATAATTCTGTTTTCCTTTTTGAGGGGTTTGGGTTTGGCTGGGATTTCCCATGCTACATCAAGAATTGGGGTATGTTAGGGGGGAGGGGGGAGGATTGAATGCTTCGTATGTATGGAGTGATGTGCTTGGGTGTGTGTGTGGGCTCCTCTCTGGCAGAGGGTTTTCTGTGTTCAGGATATGGTTGTATCTTTGTTCTCCAAATGGCTGATGGGTGTGTTCTACTGGGTGGGATTTGGCTGGGACGTCCCACCCTATTGTTCCTTTTGGTGCATGTCTTGTTCATATACTATGATATTGTTTATATGTTATGACGCAATTGAATGTAAAATCACTTAATGTAGATGGGATTCACTCCCCCATTAAGCATACCAAAATATTAGTGTACCTCAAAAAGGAACATACGGATATTGCCTTCCTGCAAGAAACACATTTGACATCTATCTGTTGAACATTCCAAACTCCGCAGGGAGTGGGTGGGACAGGTAGCCTATGCTTCCTTCACAGCACGTAAATGTGGGGTGGCTATACTTATCCATAAAAATATTCCCTTTCACATTCATAGACAAATTGCAGATCTTAATGGGCGTTTCCTAGTGCTCACTGGGGACCTCTGGGGCCAACCCCTAGTATTGTGCAATGTATACGCTCCCAATCTCTACTCTCATGCTTTTTTCTCTACATTGGTGGGTCACCTGGCTCCGCTATCTCCCCTACCACTTATACTGGGTGGTGATTTCAATCTGGTAGCTCACCCCCAATGGGATAACAACCCCACCAAGCCTGTACCGAAGGGCCATTTCACTAGAGGGGTAAATTTTCTCATGAAAGAACTGGGCCTCTTTAGACACGTGGCACACTCTACATCCCAATGACCTCGATTTTTCTTTCTACTCTCATCCTCATTCAACTTACTCGCACATTGACTATATCTTAATCTCTACTTCTCTTTTCCCTCATTTGTCCGAAGTACTATTGCTGCTCCCATAGTCTCTGATCACGCTCTCTTGGGCCTAACTTTGCAATTTGGCTCCCAGTCGGGGAATAGAATCTGGAGAATGTTCCCCCATCTCTACACGGACGCTTCCTTTCATACTTATTTCCGTCAGAAATGGGACGATTTTGTACACACTAACTCGGAGGAGGACGTGGGCCCCGTCATTTACTGGGAAGCCGCTAAAGCAGTTATGCGGGGTCATATACTTGCTTATTCTGCCTCACTGAAAAAACGTAGAGATGGGGAACTTCTTTCTCTTTCGCAGGAACTCGCTACTATGCGGACCCTTCACATCTCACGACTTGATGACGCCACTAAGACAGCTATGGGTCTGCTTAAATCAAAAATTAATGCTTTATTAGATCAAAGAGCTAGTCATAACATCTACTGTTATAAATATAAACTGCATCGATGGGGAGACAGAATGGGTCGACTCCTTGCCAATTTGGTACGCCCCCATAAGACTAGACACATTATTACTTCCATTAGGGATTCTACAGGCGCCCTGCACTCCACCCATCGGGCCATTTCTCAACAGTTTGTGAACTTCTACAAGGCCTTATACGCTGCTCATCCATTTGATGATGCTGCAAGCGAGGACTTCTTTCGCTATCTTCCGCTTCCTCAATTGTCTGACCGCCAACGAGAATTTCTCAACGGACCTATTACCAGCGAGGAGATACAGCGAGCCATTAAAACCCTGAAATTGGCTAAGGCGCCAGGTCCCGACGGCTTAGGCCCGGAGTTTTATAAACTCTTAGATCCTATGGCTTTACTCCATCTGCAAGCCTATTTTACAGGACTGCGCACTGGTATTCCCCCGGGGGGCACGCACAATAGGGCTCATGTTATTATTCTTCCTAAACTGGGCCGTCCACTCAATGCGCTTGGTTCTTACCGGCCCATATCTCTCATGAATCAAGATCTTAAAATATTAGCAAGAATTCTCGTGTCGCGTCTTAACATCTACCTCCCCACCCTTATACACGAGGACCAGGTGGGCTTTGTGCCGGGTCATCATGCCTCCATGAACCTATTGAAGGCCCTTGCGGTGATGCAATCGCCGCATGTCGTCTCCGATAGGGCGCTTATTACCAGCTTGGATGTCGAGAAAGCTTTCGACATGGTCTCATGGCCCCATCTTTTTGGTACTTTGGAGCGTTTTGGCATACAGGACGATTATGTCGACTGGATCTCCATTTTATATCATAATCCCCATTCTCAATTGTTGGTGAACGGTGGGGTGTCTGACCCTTTCTCTCTGGGGAGGGGTACGCGACAGGGTTGCCCTCTTTCCCCGCTTCTTTTTCTCCTCTTCCTAGAGCCTCTGGCCATCCGTATTCGTCAAGATCCGGCCCTGGAGGGTCTTCATGTTGGTAGGCAGGAGTTCCGTATCAGTATGTTTGCTGATGACATGTTACTCTATGTTAACCATGCTGATCGGACGGTGCCCATCTTGATGGAGCTCATTAGGTCTTACGGCAAATTTTTGGGTCTAAAAATTAACTTTGTCAAGATGGAGGCACTTTTACTTGGTTCTCCCGCTACGGAATCTTGGTGCATGGGGCTTGGTGTGGGCATAGCGCCCGGGAAGCTGAAATATCTCGGTATTATGCTTTACCGGGATCCGAGTAAAATGTATGCTGCTAATATTACCGCCACTATCGGGAAAATTAAGACCTTATGTCTCAAATGGCGTTCGTTTCCCCTTTCTTTAATGGGCAGGGTGGCTCTGGTAAAAATGGTGTTATTTCCAAAACTGCTATACCCCCTGCAGACTATTCCAGCATGGATATCGCGTGCGGATGAGCGATCGTATCGGGCCATTATCCGCTCTTTTATCTGGGGAGGAAGGGTGGCCCGTATTAGCACTCTTAAATTGGCACAGAGCAAGGACCGGAGGGGCCTCGGTCTGCCAGACCTTCGTATCTATAACGTGGCTGCACTCTTGCATTGGATATATGAACATTTGGTATCATCAATACTCTCCTTCAGACTTGCTTGATGATTGCTGCTCTCCCTGGTACTTCGCGTCTGTCATTCACAGGTTTGGGGAGGGGAGGGGGGGCTTTGCTCTCAGTTATTTCCGTTCTTAGTTCCTCTTCGCAGACCTTGGCGTTGGTGGCGAAGGCTGCAGGGGCGGCTCCCCTCTGTATCTCCTTTTCTTTCCCTTCTCAATAACCCAGACTTTGCCCCGGGAATGGGTGGGTTAGCGGGACTGCAAGGGTGTTTGGGGCGAGATATTACACTGGGCAGGGCCCTATCTTTGGGCGGGGGCCAGTTTCCTTCTTTAGCGCAAGTGAGGGCATCCTGGAATCTCTCTCCTGCTCATACTTTCTCCTACCTCCAAATACATCACTATTATCATACGTTGGTATGCACACATGGGGACCGGTGGGAGTACGGTAAATTGGATCTGGTTTTCCTTTCCACCCCTACCCCGGGTAATAAAATTTCCACTTGGTATGGGGAAGGAAGAGCCAGCTTAGGGGAGGGGTGTTTGGCTCCTCTGGTGAGAGATTGGTCTTCCGAGCTGGGGCTTGACGTTACTATCCCTGATATTCATCTTCTCTTTCAGACACTCTTCCTTCATGTGAAGCCGGTTACTCTGCAAGAGACCCGGTTCAAATTGTTGCACAGGTTTTATATTACCCATGCACGGGGGCAGGTCATGGGGTTGTTGCCTGATGACATCTGTATCAAATGTAAAACTCAGAGGGGCACCTTCCTGCATTCCTTTTTTGAGTGTCCGCCTCTGACTTTCTGGGTCTCTGTGCGGTGATGTTTGAATGGATTGCTGTAGAGTGACATGCCTTGGAATACGACTGCGTTATTGCTGGGGGACGTCCAGGTGTTTCAACAACAGGGCCTGATTATGTCTTCCCAGAAATTCATTCTGCATGCAGTTCATGTGGGTAAAAAGCTTATTTTGAAACACTGGACCTCAGAGGATGCACCCTCCTACCACCTGTGGCATGCTTTGATGACACAGCAAGCCCGTTATGAGTTGGACATATACTCGTCTCGGCCACAGGAGCAATGGACAGCATACTGCCTCTTATGGCGGCAGTTTTTGTCCACTACCGCTTGATTGTATGTGTTTGTTCTTTTCAGTTTTGTTTTGTTTTTCCTGCTGCACTCAATGTACTGTCCCTTTTGTATATCTTTACCCATTTGGGGCTGGTAACGTCGCTCTGCAGAGAGAGAGAGCACGTGTGTGTGTGAGTGTGATTGTCTGTGTGAAGAGGTGTGTATGTATGTTGCGATGTATGGCTAATGCACTTATGGCATGAGAGTTGTATGCGTGTGTTGAATCGTTTGGGGATTCTGTTTGAGTTTTCACAAAACCGGACGGGGGCTGCTGGACAGGGGCATTCCTGACTTTCATTGTGATTTGTTGATTATTTTTGGGTCTTTTTGCTTGGGTTTCCTGTTATCCTGCTGGCTCCATTTCTTTGTTCATGTCTGATCCCATGCTTGTTTTAATGTACTTTACTGTACTGGGATTGTATTCACTGTTCAGTATGCCTTCTGTCTTAATAAAAATTATTTCATAAAAAAATTAAAAAAAAAGTGACCTTATTAGAGAATTTTGTTGCAGTCCCTGTGTATCAATCATTTGCACAGAAAGACAATCTTCATTCACTATCTTGTTTGTTTAATAATTTACATTAGTCTCAGATGATAAGAGCAAAGCACACACTGAAACTGTCAGGCAGAGGTAATTACAAGTTTTAGCTGCCCCTTCAGCAACTTTTCTTCCATCTGGCACTTTATACATTTGCTCCTGTCCATGCTGGCTGTAGTGACCTCCAGTGGCAGACTCAACAGACTGCCTCTGGGGTTTCTAGCAGCCATTTTGATAATGGAGAAGGCATGGGCAGAGTGAATGAGGATTGCTCCTGCCTTGACTAGCCTGAAGACCAGTGTTTCTCAACACGCGGTACACATACCCTTAGGGGTACGCAGCCTGGCTGCTGCGGAGGATATTCCCTGCCCATCAGTAGAAGCTGCAGCCGCCAGAGATCCCTGTCTGCCTGCCTCCCCCCCCCCGAAGCCACTGCCGGGGATCCCTCCCTCCCTCCTCCCGAATTGACCCAGTTAATTGATGGAGCTGCATTCGTTCCCTCTACCCCCCGCGAACTCCATGCAAGGACATGACTCACATGCTGCACATAAGTAGCTGACCTGGAAACCTCCTCTCTGATGTCAGAGTTGACATCAGAGGGAAGGTCTGTGGGCCAGCAACGTGCAGCGTGTGAATCACTGCTTGCGCCACCCCTGAACAGAGTTTGCTGGGGGAGGAGGGAGCGAGTGCGGCTCCAACAACCCCGGCTGTGGCTTCAGTGGGCAGGCAAGGATCCCCGGCATACAACTTAATTTTGGGACAAAAACTGGAAGGCAGGGAGGGAGAGGGGGGCATGAACTCGACACAGAAGAAAGGGAGGAAGGGGCAATAACTTGGGACATAGGAAGGAGGAAATAGAAAGGGAGAATTGTACCTGCTGCCTTCTTCTGTTTATTCACAGTGGCTCTCACTCATTGGAGTGCTGTCTTCTGTGCATATACGTTTTGACTTCATGACTTCCAAAAATACTATCCGCCATTGGTCTTTATTGACTCTATTAAAAGGCAAGGCTATATCTTTTTTCTATAATATTTTGAGAGATCATTCCTTCACTTTTTCATCTCAATCTATGAAACACTGGGATATTATACTCACCACTCCACTTTCTGACATTGATTGGAAACTCTTTTGGTCTTCAACAAACCGCCTGCTTTTATCTTCTAGAGTTTCACAGTCAATGTTCTTTATTATGTGGAATGCAGTATGGACCCCATTTCGCATGTGGAAAGCCAACTTAAAGCAAGACTCTGTTTGCTGGAACTGTTTGAAAGAGGAGGGAACTCTTGATCATATGTTTTTTCATTGTACTTTGGTCCGCTCCTTTTGGACTCAAATTTGGAACACCATACAATCTATCACTAACTGCTCGGAAGAGATCTCTATGGACATTATAATCCTTCGCTCTCAACATCCCTGTTTCGCACAATCAAACTGTCCTCCTAAGCTCATCAATACCATGTTTGTAACTGCTCTCATGCACATTCTGAAAATTTGGAAATCATCTTCACTACTAGACTATACTTTTTGGTGGAACTCTCTGTGTATGTATCATAGATTTGAATCCTATGCATATGAGAATAAAATTACACTCCGAACCTCCATGAATTTGAAGAGCAAAAAATCACCCTGGTCATTCTTGGATTCCTATGTACGCTCTGCTTCGTACACACTCCTGTCTTCCCTTCCTTTTCTTCTTTCTTTCCTTTCTCTTTTAATTTCTATTTCTGTTCTCCCTCATCTTTTTCTCATATAGTCTTCACAAGCAGTTCCAATACTTGGAGCTTTTCTTACTGCTATGGTCCTCTACAGTTAAATATATATTTGCAGATTCTTTATACACAAAGCTTTATTTTGTTTTTATGTATTTGAAATGCTCCCTGTATTTTTCAAAATACTCAATAAAAAGATGACAATGCAATAGCAAAAAAAAACAAAAAACCAGCATCTTCTCTACACTGCAGCCTGCCTTCTCGGACAACTTCCTGTTTCCACTAGGGCTGGCCGCAGTGGAGAGAAGATGCCGGTCCAGCAGCAGGGCGGCGCATTGCTTTTGCAAGAAGTTAAATGGAGAAACATGTTGAGCGAGCAGGCGAGGGGGGGGGTAGTAGTAGTAGATGCAGGCGAAGGGTCGTGGCAGAGTGGCACGCAGGCCAGTAGCAAGATGCCATCTCCAGCCTCACAAGATGTGGGGGGTTTACTCCCTACAGCAGGGGTGCCCACACTTTTTGGGCTTGCGAGCTACTTTTAAAATGACCAAGACAAAATGATCTACCAACAATAAAAACACAAAGCACACTGTACACTGAGAAAATGTTAATGATTCCTAACTTGGTTTTTTCTGTTACATAGAGCGCTATGGACCCCTGTTCGGTTACAAAAATTGGATAGCTAAGTCTAATAGATGTTGGCACTGTCATCTCGAAGCAGGGACTTTAGATCATTTATTATTCTATTGTCCATTTATTATGAATTTCTGGAAATCAATTTGGGACCAAATTCATTGTTTATTAGATAACACAGTGGCATTATCATATGATACTGTGCTATTTGGTATGGCAATGACAGCAAAAAGATCAGATTTCTATGAACAATAATAAATTATTACTCATAATGACTGGTGTTGCCATTCAACAAATTACGTATAATTGGAAGGATTGGAGTAGATTAAATTATAATTTTTGGTGGAATTCTTTATGTCCAGAGGAGCAGTGGGCAGGAGCGAGCTTTCCGCACTCCAGCCCTGCTGCGAACCCGGTCAGTCGGTCGCTGCCGTGGCTGCCCTGAGTTCTGGCTCAGTGGCTGAAGAAGCCAACACTCGAGGCAGCCACAGCAGCGACCGACTAACTGGGTTAGCAGCAGGGCAGGAGCGCGGAAAGCTCGCTCCTGCCGCTGCACCTCTGGACTACCAGGGATTCCAGCGGCAGAGGAGGTAGGATGGATAGGGCAGGGTGGGAAGCCTGGGAGGGAAGGGGGCTGTGAGCATGGAAAACCTTTCATACACTGAAAGATTGGAGAGACTGGGGCTCTTCTCCCTGGAAAAGCGGAGACTCAGAGGAGACATGATAGAGACCTACAAGATCATGAAGGGCATAGAGAGAGTAGAGAGGGACAGATTCTTCAAACTTTCGAATAATAAAAGAACAAGAGGGCATTCGGAAAAGTTGGAAGGAGACAGATTCAGAATGAATGCTAGGAAGTTTTTCTTTACCCAGCGTGTGGTGGACACCTGGAATGCACTTCCAGAGGACGTAATAGGACAGAGTACGGTACTGGAGTTCAAGAAAGGATTGGACAATTTCCTGCTGGGAAAAGGGATAGAGGGTATAGATAGGGGGCTACTGCGCAGGTCCTGGACCTGTTGGGCCGCCGCATGAGCGGACTGCTGGGCACGATGGACCTCGGGTCTGACCCAGTGGAGGCATTGCTTATGTTCTTATGAGCAGAGCCTGACAAGGGAGGGGGCACTGTACACGCACGTCAGTATCTATTTATTTTTTCTTAAAAATGTGTATTTAAAAAGGGGGCAAATATGGTTCATGGGAACCAGTAAACAAACAAACTTAGGAACACTCTTACTTCTTCTAATTCAACTTAAAAACATAATAGCCATACTGGGGTAGACTGATGGCCCATTTAGCCCAATATCCTGTTTCCAACAGTGACCAATTCAGGTTCTGGCAAAATCCCAAATAGTAGCAACATTCCAAGCTACAAATCCCAGGGACAGGAGTGGCGTTCTCCATTTCTATCTCAATCGCAGACTATGGACTGTTTCTCCAGAAACTTGTCTAAACCTTTCTTAAACTCAGATATGCTAACCGCTGTTACCACATTCTCTGGTAATGAGTTTCAAAGCTTAACTATCCATTCAATTAAAAATATATATTTCCTCCTGTTCATTTTACAGTACAGCCACTGCAACATAACATGAAATTCGTCACAGATGCAGCAATCCTCAAACTGTGGGTCCAGCAAGAAGACTATTGTAGAAGGTGGGGATGTGGGTATAAGAGATTTTTCGGTTATACTATGGTCATGGAATACATACCATCTATGGAGGTCAGAATGACACGAGAGTGGTCATAAGCAATCACGTTTGCATATCGATTCTTTGGCTTATTAACTTCCAGGTTAGAATTTTCCCAGGTGAACTGCTGTCCGGGGTCTATTGACTTGAGAGAAGAGAGACAAAAAATAAGCCAAGATAAATATGCTTCCTTCCCCCAAAAATTTGGTAGACAAAGATACTCAAGGAGGACAGCTTCTCCTACACAAATACCTACTACTGAATTAACTCAATCAAAATGTCCAGTAGAGGTAAAATCTCAAACACAAGTACTCAGGAGAAGATTATCTAATGTTTGTGGTAAAATACACCCCCCTTCTTCAGGAAGGCCAGCCAGAGGGATGCCTACTCCTTCCAGCTGGAAGGTCCACCTCTTCAAAATGGTGGGCCTTCCCCTTCCTGGTGCATCCTTTATTTTAAATCTTTATTTATTTTCTTATGTTACAACAAGTGTATCAAATAAACTCATTAGAAACTTGAATATACACACTTGATTAACTCACATATTAGCATCAAATTTAACATTTCTTTAGAAAATTAGTATTATATAAAGTTAAAATATTATGCAAGAAACCTAAATTTATATAATTCTTATTAAATATAATAATCCCCCACCCCTCCTTCCCTCCCAATTCAATAATACATAAAATCAACTTTATTGTGAATTCATTCAAATATTGATATATTATGTAATAATCAGAAATAAAATCCCACCCCATTCCCCTCTAATCAAATATCTTATCATGGGAAAAGTTAATCATTCATTACAAAAATCTGTTAACGGTCCCCAGACTTTTTGAAATTTACTCACATAACCTTTTTGCGTTGCAATGGTGAGTTCCATTTTGTACATATGACATACAGAATTCCACCAGAAATTGTAATTTAACCTGTCATATTTTTTCCAATTATATGTTATTTGTTGTATTGCTATTCCAGTTAAAATAAACAGAAGTTTGTTGTTACTTGATGAAATTTGACTTCTTGCTCTCATAGTTGTTCCAAATAAATTAGTATCATATGTCAATTCTACCGGATTTTCTAACATCCTATTGATTTGAGGCCAAATTGATTTCCAGAATGATAAGATAAATGGACAATAGAATAAAAGGTGATCTAATGTCCCGATTTCAATATGACAATGCCAGCATCTATTAGACTTAGAACTATCTATCTTTTGTAAACGAACAGGGGTCCAAAAAGCTCTATGCAGAAGAAAAAACCAAGTTTGTCTCATAGATGCTGACACCGTACATTTTAACCTCCAAGACCAAAGTCGTGGCCATTGAGATGCATTAATTTGATGCTTTATCTCAATGCTCCAAATGTCTCTAAGACCATTTTTTGGTTTTTTATTTACAAATCCGGATATTAATTTATACCACTGTGCGGCTTTATGATCCATTGAATCCATCTGGAAACATAAGAATTCCAAACTATGATAATTAGTAAGATTTTTCCATTCAGGGAACCCTTCCTGAATGGATTGCTTCAATTGCAACCATCTAAAATATTGTGATTTATTAAGATTAAATTTATGTTGCAATTGTGAAAACTCCAGCAACTTACCATTTTTATTACATCCTCCAAAATACGAATACCTGCTATCATCCAATGCTTCCAGATGATTTTAAAACCGCCAATTTTGATCCTGGGGTTTAACCAAATCGTTTGAGTTGTTGATTTACTTATTGGAATAGGAGTTAGATTACTTATATATCTTAAAGTTTTCCAGGTATCCATAAATATTTTATGTTCTTTATATAACCTTGGCATTTTGATACTAACTACATGATTAAGACGCAAGGGAAACATATGTCTCCATTCTAACCAGAACCAATCTGGAATATTATCAGTGGGCTCTGGGAGGATCCAATACATATCTTGACGTAAAATATAGGCTTGATGATACCTATAAAAGTTGGGAAAATTTACCCCACCCTCCACAATTGGCCTTTGCAACGACACTAAAGCAATTCTGGGATTTTTACCAAGCCAAATAAATTTTGTCAAAACCCTATTTAATTTTTTATAAAAAGATTCTTGAAAGAAAACTGGTATCATCCCCATTTGGTAACAAACTGCAGGCAAAATCATCATTTTAACAGTTTACATAGTAACATAGTAACATAGTAGATGACGGCAGATAAAGACCCGAAAGGTCCATCCAGTCTGCCCAACCTGATTCAATTTAATTTTTTTTTTTTTTTCTTCTTAGCTATTTCTGGGCGAGAATTCAAAGCTTTTCCCGGTACTGTGCTTGGGTTCCAACTGCCGAAATCTCTGTTAAGACTTACTCCAGCCCCTCTACACCCTCCCAGCCATTGAAGCCCTCCCCTGCCCATCCTCCTCCAAACGGCCATGCACAGACACAGACCGTACAAGTCTGCCCAGTAACTGGCCTAGTTCAATCTTTAATATTATTTTCTGATTCTAAATCTTCTGTGTTCATCCCACGCTTCTTTGAACTCAGTCACAGTTTTACTCTCCACCACCTCTCCCGGGAGCGCATTCCAGGCATCCACCACCCTCTCCGTAAAGTAGAATTTCCTAACATTGCCCCTGAATCTACCACCCCTCAACCTCAAATTATGTCCTCTGGTTTTACCATTTTCCTTTCTCTGGAAAAGATTTTGTTCTACGTTAATACCCTTTAAGTATTTGAACGTCTGAATCATATCTCCCCTGTCTCTCCTTTCCTCTAGGGTATACATATTCAGGGCTTCCAGTCTCTCCTCATATGTCTTCTGGTGCAAGCCTCCTATCATTTTCGTCGCCCTCCTCTGGACCGCCTCAAGTCTTCTTACGTCTTTCGCCAGATACGGTCTCCAAAACTGAACACAATACTCCAAGTGGGGCCTCACCAATGACCTGTACAGGGGCATCAACACCTTCTTTCTTCTACTGGCTACGCCTCTCTTTATACAGCCCAGAATCCTTCTGGCAGCAGCCACTGCCTTGTCACACTGTTTTTTCGCCTTTAGATCTTCGGACACTATCACCCCAAGGTCCCTCTCCCCGTCCGTGCATATCAGCTTCTCTCCTCCCAGCATATACGGTTCCTTCCTATTATTAATCCCCAAATGCATTACTCTGCATTTCTTTGCATTGAATTTTAGTTGCCAGGCATTAGACCATTCCTCTAACTTTTGCAGATCCTTTTTCATATTTTCCACTCCCTCTTCGGTGTCTACTCTGTTACAAATCTTGGTATCATCTGCAAAAAGGCACACTTTTCCTTCTAACCCTTCAGCAATGTCACTTACATACATATTGAACAGGATTGGCCCCAGCACCGAACCCTGAGGGACTCCACTAGTCACCTTTCCTTCCTTCGAGCGACTTCCATTAACCACCACCCTCTGGCGTCTGTCCGACAGCCAGTTTCTGACCCAGTTCACCACTTTGGGTCCTAACTTTAGCCCTTCAAGTTTGTTCAACAGCCTCCTATGAGGAACTGTATCAAAGGCTTTGCTGAAATCCAAATAAATTACATCTAGCATATGTCCTCGATCCAGCTCTCTGGTCACCCAATCAAAAAATTCAATCAGGTTCGTTTGGCACGATTTACCTTTTGTAAAGCCATGTTGCCTCGGATCCTGTAACCCATTAGATTCAAGGAAATACACTATCCTTTCTTTCAGCAACACTTCCATTATTTTTCCAACAACTGAAGTGAGGCTCACCGGCCTGTAGTTTCCTGCTTCATCCCTGTGACCACTTTTATGAATAGGGACCACATCCGCTCTCCTCCAATCCCCAGGAATCACTCCCGTCTCCAGAGATTTGTTGAACAAGTCTTTAATAGGACTCGCCAGAACCTCTCTGAGTTCCCTTAGTATCCTGGGATGGATCCCGTCTGGTCCCATCGCTTTGTCCACCTTCAGTTTTTCAAGTTGCTCATAAACACCCTCCTCCGTGAACGGCGCAGAATCTACTCCATTTTCTCGTGTAACTTTGCCGGACAATCTCGGTCCTTCTCCAGGATTTTCTTCTGTGAACACAGAACAGAAGTATTTGTTTAGCACATTTGCTTTCTCCTCATCACTCTCCACATATTTGTTCCCAGCATCTTTTAGCCTAGCAATTCCATTTTTTATCTTCCTCCTTTCACTAATATATCTGAAAAAATTTTTATCTCCCTTTTTTACATTTTTAGCCATTTGTTCTTCCGCCTGTGCCTTCGCCAAACGTATCTCTCTCTTGGCTTCTTTCAGTTTCACCCTGTAGTCCTTTCTGCTCTCCTCTTCTTGGGTTTTTTTATATTTCATGAACGCCAACTCTTTCGCCTTTATTTTCTCAGCCACTAGGTTGGAGAACCATATCGGCTTCCTTTTTCTTTTGTTTTTATTGATTTTCTTCACATAAAGGTCCGTAGCCATTTTTATCGCTCCTTTCAGCTTAGACCACTGTCTTTCCACTTCTCTTATGTCCTCCCATCCTAACAGCTCTTTCTTCAGGTACTTTCCCATTGCATTAAAGTCCGTACGTTTGAAATCTAGGACTTTAAGTATCGTGCGGCCGCTCTCCACTTTAGCCGTTATATCAAACCAAACCGTTTGATGATCGCTACTACCCAGGTGAGCACCCACTCGAACATTAGAGATACTCTCTCCATTTGTGAGGACCAGATCCAATATCGCTTTTTCCCTTGTGGGTTCCGTCACCATTTGTCTGAGCAGAGCCTCTTGAAAGGCATCCACAATCTCCCTACTTCTTTCCGATTCCGCAGACAGAACATTCCAGTCCGCATCCGGCAGGTTGAAATCTCCCAACAGCAGACAACAGTTTGTACTCTTCCCCACCAAGATAAATGCAAAGGATTCCATTGCTCACACATTTCTGTCACCTTTTGTAATATACGTTTTTCATTAATTTTCATTGTTTCATCCACTGTTTTTGTAATCCAAATTCCTAGATATTTAATAGCATCTTCCTTCCAAACAAAAGAGAATGCATCAAATAAACCTTTTGTACAATGTATATTTAATGGAAGAACTTCTGATTTATTCCAATTGATCTTATATCCTGAAAATTTTCCAAATTTCTCAATCAACTCAAGTAAACATGGAATGGTAGATTCTGGATTCCTCAAATACAATAGTATATCATCTGCATAAGCAGATACTTTATATTCTCTATCTGAATGTGGTATACCTTGTATCTCCTTCACTTGTTGGATAGCCAATAATAAGGGTTCCAAAACAATATCAAACAGCAAAGGAGACAAGGGACAACCTTGTCTAACTCCCCTCTGCAAATTAAAACTTTCTGAAAAAGTATCTAGCAGCAGGGGAACTATACAACGTTTGTATTATTTGTATGAATCCAGGACCTATACCAAACCACTCCAATGCCTGATACATAAAGGTCCATTCCACTCTATCAAAAGCCTTCTCTGCATCCAGAGAAACAGAAAAAGTAGGCTCTCTCATTTTCTTTGTCAAATATAACATATGGAATGCCAATCTGGTATTGTGAGATGAATGTCTTTGAGCAACGAATCCTGTTTGATGCATGTCTATAATATGAGGGAGAGCTTTAGCCAATCTTAACGCTAATATCTTTGCTAATAATTTACCATCTACATTTATTAAAGATATTGGCCTATAGTTTGAGACCAAAGTGGGATCTTTATTTGGCTTTGGCAAAACAATAGTTAAAGATTCTGCCATAGTGCCAGTAATAGAACCTTTATTGAGTTGATACTGATAAAGATTTAATAAATAAGGCAATAGGAAATTTTGAAATGATTTATAAAACTCCATTGTATATCCATCACCACCTGGAGCGGATCCAACTCTAAGGGATTTCAAAGCTGTTCCTAATTCTTTTAGTGATATTGGCTCTTCCAAGCTTCGTTTTACATGTTCAGGAATTTTAGGACCCTCTAACATTTTCAAAAATTCTAAACCATCTTTTTCTTTATCTAAATAAGTCTCGGAAGAATAAAGAGATTTATAAAACTTTAGGAATTGTTTTAAAATAGGCTCAATTTGTGTAAATGTTTCACCATTTTCATCTTTAATGGCAATTCATTTTGATTTTCTTTTTTTCACTTTAAGATAATTTGCCAATATTCTTCCCACCTTATTTGAGTTACCATAATACAATGCTTGTTGAGAAAATAAATCTTTCCTAATCAACTTAGATGAAATCTCATTATATTTGCCCTTAACCTTTAACAATTCCTGTTGAATAGAATATTCCCATTTTTCTATAAGTTTTGATTCTAAAAATTTAATCTCTTTCTCTAAGTTTAAAAATTGTTTTTTAACCTATTTTTTAAGATAAGCAGAATATGAAATCATTTGTCCTCTCATTGATGCCTTAAAAGCATCCCATAATACTTCCATAGAGATTTCGTCCTTATCATTCAATTGAAAATAATCTTTCATTTTTGTTTGAAGATTTTCACAAAATATTGGATCAGCAAGCAATGTATTATCAAACTTCCAAATTGGTCTATTAGTATTTTGATCTGTAATCTTAATTTCAATCCATACCCCACCATGATCAGATAAAATGATTGGATCAATGGCAGCTTGTGTCACTTGATGTATCAAATGATTTGAAATAAAAATATAATCTATTCTTGAGAAAGAGTTATGAACATGAGAACAGAAAGAAAATTCCCGTCCATCAAAATGAAGTATTCGCCAAATATCTTTCAAATCGCAAGATTATACAAAATTATCTAATCCCAAAGATTTCATAAATCTTCTTGGGTTTTTATCCAATAGAGGATCCATAACAGCATTGAAATCTCCAGCTACTACTAGATTCGAAGTAGCCAGTGGCAAAATCAGTTGTTGAAGAGTCTTAAAAAATTCATTTTGGTTCGAATTAGGGGCGTATACATTAAACAACGTCATGGTAGTATTTCCCATGCACATTTCCACATTTACCCATCTGCCTTGAGTATCCGACGCCTTTAATTTGAATGAAGCAGAGCATTTTTTTATTCACTAAAATAGCAACACCTGCTTTTTTCCCTATAGCTGGAGAAAAGAAACAATGCTTGACCCAACCTCCTTCCAGCTTATTAGATTCAATATTTGAAAGGTGGGTCTCTTGTATAAAGCATATATCCGCATTTTGCCTCTTTAAAAATAATAATGCTTTTTTCCTTTTTATCATGTGATTCAGATCATTAACATTCAAAGATAAAATTTTAAGATCCATTTATATTTTTATAATACATAATAAAAAAAAAGGGTTTTGCTTGATTCAGAAAAACAGTTTAATTGATATATTGGAATAATTTACTGGTAGTAATTAAAGTTAAATTCAGTAATAGCTTGTGGGAGTTATTTTATACCTAACCTC
This sequence comes from Geotrypetes seraphini, assembly GCF_902459505.1. Taxonomy (NCBI): domain Eukaryota; kingdom Metazoa; phylum Chordata; class Amphibia; order Gymnophiona; family Dermophiidae; genus Geotrypetes; species Geotrypetes seraphini. The sequence goes on from NC_047095.1 coordinate 75,139,827, forward strand.
AATCTGCATATCCAAGTTTTCGTATTTAATTGGAGGTGGGTGGGAGGGGTGGGGGGAGAGATATAATGGGGGGATGGGTGAGGGTGGGGATATTATAAATTATTTTGTGTATTGGGAAAATTTACTAGTAAGAATTATTTATTGTTTAATTTTCCTGATGCATCCTGAAAGGCTCAACAAAAATAACTATAAAATATGCCAGAATAGTGGACTAAATTGGGAAAACAAGGAGAGAGAGAACAACTAAAAAAAAAACACAAAAGAAACCCCCACAGAACCTTAATTGAATATCAGATTCCAGTGAAAACCCTAGAGAAAACCAGGCTTTCAACCTAAATTTAAACTTAATACACAAAGGCACCAAAAGTAGGGCCAAAGAACACCATGAACAATGGTGCCTGTTTCAAAAGGATCCTTCTTCCCCTATACAAAAGCAACTGTGAGAGTTGAAGTCAAAGTGCAAATGCAAGAGCCACAACAGCAGATTTCTCCCCGTATCTGTTGCTGGCCTGCCACCAGAATGCTGTATTTTTCATTCTATAGGACGCACCCAACCATAGGATGCACCCCCCAGTAGAGGAAGAAAACCCAAGAAAAAAAAATTTGGTTCAGAATATTTTTTTTTCTTGGTTCTTCCTCCTCTACACGTAGGTGCGTCTGGTGGTCTGGTGCTGGGAAATCCGCAGCCCACAGCCTGCACATAGAAGTCTTGTGGTCTGGTGCTGAGAAGCAGCAGCAGCAAATACACCTCCCCCCCACTCCAGGTACCTGTTTTAACAGGTGGTGGTCCAGTGCGGTCTCCTGCTGGATGGCTGCTTTTCTCCTTGAAGAGCGGCACACAACACAGGAGTTCGAACTTTGCGCTTCCTACCTGATCCCATGCTGCTCCATGATTGGCTGACCACTGCCCATTAAAAAAAAGATACCTGGGGGGAGATGTATTTGTTCCATAAGACACACCCACTTTCCACCCCCTTTTTGGGGGTGGAAAAAGTATGTCTTATGGAGCGAAAAATACGGTAACTTGGCCTTTCATTTCCAGTTAGGGCACTGCTACCTTGCTAGTCCAGGGAAAAACATCCTGATAAAATTAGTCAAAGCAGTTTCACTAGGGTTAACTTTAGCACTAGGTTGCAGGAAGAACCTCGATGGCGTCTGAATTTGGTTTCTAGTGATAGATTTTCTTCTGGCTTCATATATAATACAGACATAGTTTTAGTTTGCTTAAACAAAGTGGCATTGTCTCAGAGATGAACAGAGATTAAAGTGAGACAAAAAAGAGAAGATGCTCTGGCATTTCTAAAATTACATTGGTTGCTTTTTGAAGCAAGGGTTCTGTTTAAATTTGCATGTATATGCTTCAAATAGATATTTGGATTCAAGTTTCAAGTTTATTGATTTTTAATATACCGACCATCAACGAGTATCTAGCTGGTTTACAATAAAATACTAAAATAGAGATAAAAAGAAAAAAAAATAGTACTTAAATGAAACATCTAAGGAAAGAAAGGGAGGTGGACATTAAGGACATCGACAAGACAGACTTGTTTTCCTAATAAGGAAAAATTTCTTTATAGAAGGAATGAAGAGTAGGTTCTGATCGATTGATCTGAGAGTTTGTGTCTCCGATTTACCCTTCTACTCATTTTAACCTAAACAGATCTACGAGGAATACTTGAAATTTAATTTTTTTTACCTATCCCAAGATAAAATCATGCCTTTACAAGACATACCTGGACAGGACACTTGCATTTCAAGTGGGTAAATTACAAAAATGGCTGGGTGAATGTTTTCATCAAGCCAAATCTTTTTCTTATTGTTCCTTTTGGAAACTATTGAAGACCAATCATTTTAATAAATTTATTACTTAAATAAGAAGGTGTGATTATGAATTTTACTATACAACTGTTTAGTTAGAAATAGTGAATTCTTGGAGACATAAGAGAATGGTCGGGTGACTGAACTGCTCCGTGAAAAAGGCTTAATTAATTAAAATATAGCTACAAAAGAATATTTGAAATTATTTCAAAAGAAGAGTATTAGCAGCATAATGGCATCGGGTAAGCTGACAAACTAACTCAGCGGGAGGAAATAATAAAAGGTCAAAAATGGAGTCGTTAGCCCCCTCTAAAGTTCCGTTGCCAACGGATGACTCAGAGGACATTGATATCGTTAAGGAGCTTCGGCAAATTAAGGAAATAGTTTTACAAAATGCAAAAAATATCCAGGAGGTTAAAGAAGAGCTGGCAGGTCTTAAATTAAGTTTGAAGGTAGTGGATGTCAAAGTGGAGCAATTAGACAAGCGAGTGGAAAAAACGGAAACGGAAATAGCTCAATGCAAAAGAGACTGTAAAGAAATAGAAATATTAAAGAGGGATCTTGAGGATTGTTCCAATCGCGAAAGAAGAAATAATTTAAGGCTGATTGGGGTCCCGGAAGAGATAGAAAAAATAATCCCATTGCCTTTCTTGAGCAGTTTATACCGAAAATTCTACCTCTTACAGTTAAATTTCCTTTGGAAATAGAAAGGGCGCACAGGGTCCAGACTAAAAGATTTGACAATCAAAAGGGACCGCGTCATTTAATCTGTAAGCTGCTCCGTTATCAGCATGTTGAGGAAATTATTAGACTGGCAAAAGAAAATAAGACCTTGAAGTGCCAGGATTCAAAAATATACATAATGCCAGATTTTGCAAAGGCAACGGCTTATAAAAGGAAAAAATTACTTGAATTGAGACCACAGCTTAGAGCGATTGGAGCAAGGTACGGTTTAATGTACCCAGCAATTATGAGGGTCACTTTTGCAAATAAAACTTTAAACTTTGATGATCCATTGAAATTAAAAGAATTCTTAGAGCAATGTGAACAGCCTATGACTACATGAACTGAGACTGTATTTTTACAGACGGATTGGAGTAGGAAATATTTTGTTTGAGAGGTGGGGTTTTTTTCCCTCCCTTCCTTTGCTTTTCTTTTTGTTTTAGCTGGTTTTGGATATAGGTTATTTTGTGGGGATTTACTCTTTGGGAGATACAGTTTGAATTTGAACTGATTTGAATAGCTGATGGAACTGATTGGAAGGATGTGGATGCAAAAATTCTATGATTACATCATTTCACATGCTATGATTCTCAGAGGATATTGATGCAAATGAACATTCTGAAGTCTCTGCTTGATGTAACTATAAAAGTTAAATATAAACTAAGAGTTACTGGCTCTAATTCCTGAACTTAGGCTCCCTACAGCAGTCAGGGTAGTCTTAATTAACATTTCCAGCCCTTTATCTGGTATAAGA